>NC_082643.1:63043138-68043138 GCF_028023285.1 Balaenoptera ricei
CCTTTTTCGATTACAACATGCTACTCAGTTTCCCGTAATTACAAGAGGGTGTTCCTCTTCTTGGCCAGAATTCTCTTTGGCATTGGGGGCGGTGCTTTGCCTGATTAGCTTTCAGTCAGCTGTCAGGGTTCAGCAACCATCTCAAAATATATTCATCTCATCATTTTTGTGCTTGTTAGCAGCTGCATTTTCCCTTTTACTCTGTCATAATATTTCAGGTCCTTTACAGTATTCTCTCAAGGGTGACACACAGAGATAGTTTCATGCTATGGGAGAAATCCTGAGAGGAAAAGTTCATGGTTTAGTATGTGACCCAAAGAGAGATTTGTCCCAAGCAGTCAAACAAACAGCTTTACTTAGATCTAAGGCGCAGGGACTAAAAGCTCAATTGAATAGGTAGGTAACTTGGCTTTCTAGAAAAGAGTTGTGACACTCCAGGCTGGAGATATTTGTGGAAAGGTATGAGCCTTTGTCAGGAAGCTATTCTTGTTTGCTCTAAACCCTACTAATCACCTCTGATGTGTGCTGCCCATCGACTTCAAAGAATCTGTGGCCTGGGTAGGTAGGAAGTGTGCTGAGGAAAAGGAAAAAGAAGTCCATGGTGGTTCAAAGTCACATTAATCCTCCTTGATGATTCAGGTAGCCAAGTAAAAGGACAAAAAACAACAAGGAGAGATGCTTTAAAATAAATGGAAATAAATGTAGAAATAAAAGAGAGACATGAAATGAAAAAAAAAAGTCTCTTTGGTCAGTGGTTTCTATTTTGTGAATTCTTGTCCTATTTTCAGTGTCTCATTTCTGAAGCTTAGTAAGTATTCTTTCTTTGAACTTCAAATAATACAGAAAGGGAAGGGCAAAAAAGTTTGTCCAACATAATACCTATGTGTGTTGTATCACCTACTCTGATTAGTTATATTGTATTGGCAAAATTGGTTCTTTGTTCTCCATAATTAGATTAAACAATTCTGCTTCTATGTAGTTAATTTTTAGCTCACTTTATTTCTTTATGAATGCCTTAGTTAATTATAGTAATTGATATTAACTGCAGATATCTACTGAAAACATGAATAATTTTATACTTTTTATTTATATATATATATATATATATATAATTACTCTAACTAAAAGGAATTTCCCTTGTCAATAAAATGATTTATGTGTTTGGTACAGAGGAGATAGAATTTATATACATAGAATTATAGTATACTAAGTACTATATTATAATTTGTCATTAATATACATATACTGTCTTAGCATTGTGTATAATATGTATTTTAAATTTAGATTGTAAGGAATTAGGATCCTATGATATATAGTAAATTAATCATAATTTAATTTCCCTGAGCAAGAATTTCCATTATCTTCCCATGTATCTCCCACATTAATTTTTTTTTTAAAGGAATTCCTTTATTTTTATTATTTATTTATTTATTTATTTAATTTTTGGCTGTGTTGGGTCTTCTTTTCTGTGCAAAGGCTTTCTCTAGTTGTAGCAAGCGGGGGCCACTCTTCATCACGGTGCGCGGGCCTCTCACTGTCACGGCCTCTCTTGTTGTGGAGCACAACCTCCAGACGCGCAGGCTCAGTAGTTGTGGCTCACGGGCCTAGTTGCTCCGCGGCATGTGGGATCTTCCCAGACCAGGGCTTGAACCCGTGTCCCCTTCATTGGCAGTCAGATTCTCAACCACTGCGCCTCCAGGGGAAGCCCTAATTTTTTTTTTAAACAAATGGTTGCTGTTAAGGCCCATTCTGAAAAAGGGGGAGTACAATGTTAATCACAATTTCTTCCCAATTCAGTTATCATGTTATCAATATGTTTGGTGGTCAGAGAACACAAAAATATTTAAAAACTGTTTGATTTAATATAAATATATGTGATGAAATATGTATTGCCATCCTTCGTAATTATGCTATTATTGTAAGAAAAATCATCAGCACTTGATTGTAATCTTCAAGTTGCTAAAATCTTCCTCTTTATCTCTTTATTAAAATTATTCTGTGACAAAAAATATGAATTTTTGTTTTTTCTCAGTGTAATAAAAAGGGAATCTTTTGTCTTTTATTTTTTCCCAGCATTACTGAGATATAATTGACATATAATATTGTGTAAGTATAAGGTGTACAATATGTGATTTGATACATGTATATATTGTGAAATAGTTACCACAATAAGGTTAGTTATTATCTCCATCACCTCACATAATTACGGGGTGTGTGTGTGTGTGTGTGTGTGTGTGTGTGTGTGTGTGTAGTGAGAATATTTAAAATCTAATCTCTTAGGAACTTTTATGTATAAAATACAGTATTGTTAACTATAGTCACCACACTGTACATTAGATCCCCAGAACTTATTCATCTTATAACTGGAAGTTTACCCTTTGATTAACATCTCTCCATTTCTCCCAAACCTCAGCCTCTGTCAACAACCATTCTTTTCTGTTTCCATGAGCTCAGCTTTTTTAGATTCTACATAAAAGTGAGGTTGTACAATATTTCTCTTTCCATGTCTGACTTATATCACTAAGCATAATGCCCTAAAGGTCCATCCACATTGTCATAAGTGGAAGAGTTTCCTAATTTCTCAGGCTGAGCAATATTCCATTGTATATATTTATACCAATCTTCTTTATCCATTCATCTGTAGGTAGATACTTATGTTGTTTCCGTATCTTATATTGTGAATAATGCTGCCATGAATGTGGGGTAAAGATATCGTTACATAATAGTGATTTCATTTCCTTTAGATATATACCCAGAAGTGGGATTGATGGATCATATGGTAGTTCTATTTTTAATTTTTTTGAGGAACTTCCATATTGTTTTGCAGAGTGGCTGTATTAATTTAGATTATCACCAACAGTACACAAATGTTTCCTTCTCTTCACATCCTTGCAATATTTAATTATTGTCTTTTTTATTTTGGGGTTTTTTTAAAAATTTTTTTTAAATTTTTTAACATCTTTATTGGAGTATAACCACTTTACAGTGGTGTGTGAGTTTCTGCTTTATAACAAAGTGAATCAGCTATACATATACATATATCCCCATATCTCCTCCCTCTTGCATCTCCCTCCCACCCTCCCTATCCCACCCCTCTAGGTGGTCACAAATTTTTGTCTTTTTGATAATAGCTGTTCTAACCTAACAGGTGTAAAGTGATGTCTAATTGTGATTTTAATTTATATTTACCTGATGATTAGTGATGTTGAGCACCTTTCCATGTACCTATTGGCCATTTGTGTGTCTCCTTTGGAAAAATGTCTATTTAGATCCTCTGCCCATTTTTAATTTGGATTTTTTTTGTTATTGAGTTATATGAGTTCCTTATATAGTTTGGATATTAACCTTTATCAGATAGATGTTTTGCAGAAAATTTTTCCCATTCTGTAGGTTTCCTTTTCATGTTGTTGGTTATTATTATTATTATTATTATTATTTGCCATGCAGAGCTTTTTAGTTTGATGTTGTCCCACTTCTTTACTTTTGATTTTGTTGCTTGTGCTTTTGGTGTCATATCCAAGAAACATCATTGCCAAGACTAAAGTCAGGGAACTCTTACCCTATGCTTGCTTCTAGGAGTTTTATGGTTTCAGGTCTTATGTTTAAGTTTTTAATACATTTTGAGTTCATTTTTGTGAGTGGTGTGAGGTAGATCCAATTTCATTCTTTAGAATGTTATTACCCTGTTTTCCCAACATCATTTATTGAAGAAACTATTCTTTCCCACTGTGTGTTCTTGGTTCCCTTGTTCTTGGTTGACTGTATACATAAGGACTTACTTCTGGGCTCTTGATTCTGTTCCATTCAGCTATGTGCCTGTTTTTATGCCAGTACCACACTGTTTTGATTACTATACCTTTGTAATATAGTTTGAAATCAGGAAGTGTGATGCCTCTAACTTTGTTCTTCTTCTCAGGACTACTTCAGCTACTTAGGGTCTTTTGTGGTTCCATATGAGTTTTAGGATTACTTTTTCTATTTCTGTAGGAAATGCCGCTGGAATTGTAATTGGGATTGCACTGACTCTATAGGTGGCTTTGAGTAGTATGGGCATTTTAACAATATTAATAATTCTGATCCATGAACACAGAACATCTTTCCATTTTTTGTGGAAAAGTTCATTCTTCAATTCTTTTCATCAAAGTCTCATTGTTTCCAGTATACAGATATTTCACCTCCTTGGTTAAATTTATTCCTAACGTGTTTTTTTTTTTTGTTTTTTGTTTTTTGTTTTTGATGCTATTGTAAGTGGGATTGCTTCTTTATTTCTTTTTCAGATACTTCATTTGTTAGTGTATTGACATGAAACTGGTGTATGTATATTGGTTTTGTATCCCATAACTTTACTGCAGTTGTTTATTAGTTTTAACAGTTTTTTTGTGAAGCCTTTAAATTTTTGTATACATAAGATCAAATTATCTGAAAACAGAGATAATTTTACTTCTTTCTTTCTAATTTGCATGCATGCCTTTTATTTCTTTATCTTGCCTGATTGCGCAGGGTAGAACTTTCAGTAATATATTGAGTAGAAGTATTGAGAGTGAATACCCTACCCTTGCCTTGTTTCTGATTTTAGAGGGAAACTTTCATCTTTCACTGTCAAATATGATGTTAACTGTGGGCTTGTCCTATATGGCTTTTATTATCTTGAGTTATGTTCCTTCTACACCCAATTTGCTGAACATCTTTACTGTGAAAGGATATTGTATTTTGTCAAATTCCTTTTCTTTTTTAAAAAATTTTTTATTGGAGTATAGTTGATTTACAGTGTTGTGTTAGTTTCAGGTGTACAGCAAAGTGAATCAGTTATACATATATCCGCACTTTTTCTAGATTCTTTTCCCAGATAGGTCATTACAGAGTATTGAGTACAGTTCCCTGTGCTATACAGTAGGTCCTTATTAGTTATCTATTTTATATATAACAGTGTGTATATGTTAATCCCAATCTCCCAGTTTATTCCTCCCTCCCCATCATGCCCTGGTAACCATAAGTTTGTCTTCTACATCTGTGACTCTACTTCTGTTTTGTAAATAAGCTTTTCTTCTGTGTCTATTAAATGATCATATGATTTTTATCTTTCATTTTATTAATGTGGTGTGTCATATTTATTGATTTGCATATGTTGAACCATTAATGTGTCCAAGGGGTGAATCCCATTTGATCATAATGTATGAGCCTTTTAATGTGCTATGAATTTGATTTTCTAGTATTTTGTTGAGAACTTTTGCATCTATATTTATCAGGGATATTGGCCTATAGTTTTCTTTCCTTATAGTATCCTTATCTGGCTTTGGTATCAGGGTGATGCTGGCCTTGTAAAGTGAGTTTAGAAGTGTTATCCCCTTTTCTATTTTTTGAAAGAGTTTGAGAAGGCTTGATGTTAATTCTTCAAATGTTTCGTAGAATTCACCAGTGAGGCTGTTTGGTCCAGGGCTTTTCTTTGTTGGGAGGTTTTGATTACTGATTTAATCTCCTTAATCATTATTGGTCTGTTCATATTTTCCATTTCTTTGTGAGTCAGTCCTGATAGGGTTTATGTTTCTAGGAATTTATCCAGTTCTTCTAGGTGACCCAATTTGTTGACAGTGTCCCTTTTGCTTTCCCTAGGGTGGTGCTGTATGCTCAAGTTTGTGGTTTCTCCCAGGTGCTCAGATTCAGGACAGCTTTCTGCACATGCTCATTAGCAGTCTGCAAAAGCTCATTATGCTGTTGGGAACATGCATAGGGAGCTGGCCAAGGAGTGGGTGTTGTGTGGGTAAGGCCTGTGGAGCACTGGGGGTGCCATGGGCCCAGCAGCTCATGGGTGGGCCTTCAATGGAGTCTATGACAAGATTTGTAGGATCCTTGTCCCTTTGATATGTTCCTCTTGAGCCTTCACTGCTGTTTTCCTAGCCGCTCACTAACCCTCAGTCATACTCAGTACTCTTGATGGGGTGAGAGAGAAACTGGTCTCTTGGGCAGCAGCCCACACAGCTAGGGAAGCCAGGCACTTTCCCCTGTGGGAGAATACAAAGGCTAAGAGGTGCTCTCCTGGCACTGAGCTGTGTAGCCTTGGGAGAGGGTGATGTGGGTTAAGTCAAATAGTTCCTCTTACCCTCTTCAAAGCATCCCAGTTTGTTTTTTTGTTTTGTTTTGTTTTTGATACAGTGGTGTACTGGAACTTCTCCACTTAACTCCTGGACTTCCACAAAGACTCTCTTATCTGTGGGTTAGAGTCTAGATCAGTGTTCTCCAGAGGTTTCTGAACCATGGCCAAGAAGGGCTAGAACTGGCTCAAGGGCCATTTCAGGGTCCACAGCTAGGACTGAGGTCTGTATGCCTATTTTCCAACGTGTGGGTTGGCAAGACTCTTCCCAGGTCCCTTAGCATATGGTGCTTATGACAGAACCAAAGCCAAATGGAGCTGTAACTGAGTTTTCAAGAGTATGGAGCTCTTTCTGGGTCTATGGTTAGGATCTGGGTGGATGAGTTAGCAGCCTGTGTGTGAGCCTGTCTTCTCAAAATGGTTTTCCTTGTTTTGTTTTTGGACTGCACCAGGGTTTCATAAAGTTCTTCCTGGATCCCGCAGCTCCCAGAAAGGCACATTTGTCCATGGATAGATGCCAAATTATTCTTAAGCAGAGGATATGAACTAGGGACATCTTATTTGACTATCTTGTTGACATCACTCGTTAAGGAATTTTTTAAATGTGGTGACTTGAAGTTAAAGTGAATTGTAAGAATATACTCTGAGTATAGGCAAAGGATTTCTGAACCTGAATGAGCACTTACTTGGTTGGGCTAATTGTTAATTTGTTTATAATTAGTTTAATGTCATACATGAATTCTAAATGCTCATTGAGTAAAATCTTAGTTAAATTATAATGAATTCCTGATTTTTCTAACATTAGCTAGGATGTATTCCTAAATTTTTGTTCTATCATGTTTATATGAAATATTATTCATTAATAATTATAATCATAGTATTTGAAGTATTTTTGATGTCAAGTAAAATACCTAGAATTTAGTATCTAGTTGTACTCAGAAATGTTAAGCTATAATTATCACAATCATCCTTATTATTGCAAAAGAAGTAGAGAAAGTCTATTGGACTTTTTAGCCTCAGTTTCCATAAATATTATGACCTTTGTATATTAGATTTTTTAAAATTGATTTTTATTGGAGTATAGTTGCTTTACAATGTTGTGTTAGTTTCTACTGTACAGTAAGATGAATCAGCTATATATATACATATATGCCCTCTTTTTGGATTTCCTTCCCATTTAGGTCACCACAGTGCATTAAGTAGAGATCCTTGTGCCATACAGTATGTTCTCATTATTTATTTATTTTATACGTAGTATCAATAGTGTATATATGTCAAACCCAATCTCTCAATTCCCCCTACCTTCCCTCTTGGTATCCATACATTTGTTCTCTATGTCTGTGTCTCTATTTCTGCTTTGCAAATAAGATCATCTATAATACAAAATGATTAGTCAGTGTTGTACTGGAGTTTAGAAAAATGAACCCTGAACTAGTGTTTAGACTACTCAGAAATCGCATTCCTGTTCTTTGAATCTACCACCACAGTAGTTAAAATAGAATCTTTTCTAAAATGTTAAAGCAATAATTCAATCCTATTTAAAAACAAAAACAAGCTAATGATTCAATCCAAGAATCAGAATTATATGATATAAAACAGACTAGTATAATGAGGAACCTGTTTTATTTTTCTGTTGTTGTAGAAGTATTGGTGCCAGTATTAATCACTTTATCTTCTAGTTCAGATTAATCATTTTGGTTCATTTTTGAATAAAAATAAAAATAATTTTAAAAGAGCTTATAATATGAAAAAATCCTTAGAGACTAATAATATAAAATTATAGGATACAGGCCACAAACCTTAAAACTTTTAGTTGCTAATATATTACTTTTCAGAAATATTTATACACCTTTTATTTATAATTATACTTTTTGAGAAAATTGCAGAGCCACATGTAGTTATAAAAATAATACAGAGATATTGTGTATATCCTTTACCCACTTTCCCCCAAAGGTAATGTCTCGCAAAACTATATAGTATATAATTTCTAACCAGAATATTGACATTGATGCAGCACATTTCCATCACCACAAAAAACCCTAGTGTTGCCCTTTTATGGCCACACCTGCTTCTCCCTTCTTAACCCATAGAAACCACTAATTTCTTCTTTATTCCTGTAATTTTTGTCATTTCAAGGGTGCTACATAAGTTTTATATTATGTAACCTTCTGGGATTGTCTATTTTTCATTCAGCAAAATTCTCTGGAGATTCATCCAGGTTGTTGCAATTATGAATCATTTATTCCTCTTATTAACAACTAGCATAGTTGTACCATAATTTGTTGAACCATTCATCCATTGAAGAATACATGGGTTGTTTCCAGTTTTTGGCCATTATGAGTAAAACTGCTATGAACAATTATGTATAAATTTTGTCTAGTCTGAAGTTTTCATTTTTCTGGATAAATGTAGTTGTATAGGTATGTGTATATTTAGGGGTTTTGTTGTTGTTGTTGTTGCTTGTTTTTTGTTTTTTAGACACAGACAAACTGCTTTGAGAGTGTCTGTATAATCATGACATCCATTTCTTTGTGTCCCCACCAGCATTTTTATTTTAGCTATTCTGAAACTATCACATTGTAATATTAATTTGCATCTCCCTAAAAGCTAACAGTGTTTAACATCTTTCTATGTGCTTATTTGGTGTCTGTATATTTTCTTCAGTAAAATGTCTGCTCATGTCTTTTGACCATTTTCTAATTGGGTCATTGGATCTTTGCTTTTTGGTTTTTTACTTTTGAATTTTGAGTTCTTTACATATTCAAGATACTAATCCTTTGTTGAACATGTGTTTTGCAAATATTTTCTGCAAGCCTGTAGCTTGTCCTTTCATTCCCTTTAGGTCTGTCAAAGAGCAGGTTTGATGAAGTCTGATTTATCAACTTTTTTTCTTGCAAGGATTTTGCTTTTGACGTCAAGTGTAACAAGTCCATGCCTAGCCCTAGAACCAAAAGAGTTACTCTTATATATTTTCTAAAGGATTTTTGCTTTATATTACATTTAAGGCTGTAATCTGTTTTGAGTTAACTTTTATAGGAGGTGTGATACTTAGGTCAATTTTTATATTTTACCTATCGATATACAATTACTCCAGGATTTGTTAAAAGGGCCATCTTTCCTCACTGAATTGGCAAAAATCAGTTGAATATATTGGTGTGGATCTATTTCTGGACTCTGAATTCTGTTGCATTTATCTATACATAAATCTCTTTTCCAATACTACCAGTCTTGATTACTGTGACTATATAATTGAAATTGGATAGATTCCTACTGTGTTATTCTTCTTTTTCAAAATTGCTTTTAGCAATTAAATTCCCTGACATTCTATACAAATTTTAGAGTGATCTTATCTACATCTAAAAACTATCTTTCTGTTTTTTTGATAGGAAATGTGACAAATCTTTATATCAATTTTTCCCAAATTAATCATCTTTACTTTGATGAAACTTCCAATTTATGAATACAGTATGTCTCTTCATTTATCTGATATTTTAATTATTTCATAAACACTTTGTATTTTTAAGCATAAAAGTACAGCATATGTTTTGTTAGATTCATACTACATATTTCATTTTAAAAAATTGCCAATATTTCTATTTCAGTGTCTACGTCTTCACTGCTGGTAAATAGAATTACAATGCATTTTTTAAAGATTTATTTATTTATTCTTTATTTAATTTATTTTTGGCTGCGTCAGGTCTTAGTTGTGGCACATGGGATCTTCATTGCGGCATGCAGGGTCTTTCATTGTGGCATGCGAGCTTCTCTCTAGTTGTGGTGCAAGGGTTTTCCCTTCTCTAGTTATGGAGCGCAGGCTCCAGGGCGCAGGGGCTCTGTAGTTTGCGGCATACAGGCTCTCTAGTTGAGGCACATGAGCTCAGTAGTTGTGTCGCGCCGGCTTAGTTGCCCTGTGGCATGGGGGATCTTAGTTCCCTGGTCAGGGATGGAACCCGCGTCCCCTGCATTGTAAGGTGGATTCTTTACCACTCGACCACCAGGGTAGTCCCTACAATACATTTTTGTATGTGTATCTTCTACGCTGTTTCCTTGATGAACTTACTTAGTTATATGAAATTTGTGTGTGTGTGTGTGTGTGTGTACTCTTTGAAATGTCCTAAAGAGCCAACATATCTTCTGCAAGTCGGGTCAGTTTTAGTCCTTCCTTTCCAATCTCTATACCTTTTATTTTCTTATCTTGATTTATTACATTGGCTAGAACTTCCAGCTCTATGTTGAGTAAGAGTAGTGATAATGAACATCCTTGCCTTCTTTCTGATTTTAGGGGGGAAAATTCATTTATTCACCATTAAGTGTAATGTTCTTATTTTCTTCCTTCTGCTTGTTTTGGACTTGATTTTCTTGTCTTCTGCTAATTTCTTGAGGAAGTACCTTAGATTAATGACTTAAGATTTTTCCTATTTTCTAATGTATGTGTTTAGTATTCTAAATTTCTCTCTCAGTACTGCTTAATTGTACCTCACAAATTTTGATTTGTTATATTTTCATTTTAATTCAGTTCCATGTATTTTTTTTAATATAAATTTATTTATTTATTTATTTTATTTTTGTCTGTGTTCGGTCTTCGTTTCTGTGCAAGGGCTTTCTCTAGTTGCGGCAAGCAGGGGCCACTCTTCATTGCAGTGCGCGGGCCTTTCACTGTCGTGGCCTCTCTTATTGCGGGGCACAGGCTCCAGATGCGCAGGCTCAGTAGTTGTGGCTCACGGGCCTAGCTGCTCCGCGGCATGTGGGATCTTCCCAGACCAGGGCTCGAACCCATGTCTCCTGCATTGGCAGGCAGATTCTCAACCACTGAGCCACCAGGGAAGCCCCAGTTCCATGTATTTTTAAAATTTCTCTTGATACTTTCTCTTTGACCAATGGATTATTTGTAGTCCATGCATGCTGGATTATAAATAATCCATATGTGATATTTAATTTCAAAGTGTTTGGAGATTTTCCTGTTAGATGTAATGTTGTTGATTTCTATTTTGATTCCAATGTGGTCTGAAAGCATCTTCTGTTTGATATCAGTTAAATTTGTTGAGGTTTATTTTATGACCCATGATATTGTCCCTCTTGGTGTATTTTTCATAGACACTGGAAAGTATGTGTATTTTGCTCTTGTTAATTAGAGTGTTCTATAAATGTCAGTTATGTTGATTGATAATGTTTTGAGTTCTATTTCCTTGATATTTTCCTCTCCCTTTGATTATCACTTGTTTAGGAAAGGTTGTTAGAGGTTTGTTGTTGATTAATCTTTGCTTTATATATTTTTCAGGGTTGCTATTTGGTGAATACACATGTAAGATTGCTATACCTTTCCTGTGGATTCACAATTTTGTGTTTATATACTATTCCTCTCTCTCTGGTAATTTTCTTTTCTTTGAAGTCTACTGTTTATGATCGTATGGCCATTCTTGCTTTATTTTGATTGTTTTGTAATATATCTTTTCCTTTTTTTATTTTCAATATGCTAATAATATCATTACATTTGAAGTGAGTTTTTTACAGACAGCATATGGTTGGGTCATATTTTTTAATCCACTCTGCCAATCTTTGTGTTTTAAATGGTGCATTTAGTTCATTTAACATAATTAAATGATGTATTTAGGTATGTTAGAGATTATGTTGGCCATTTTGTTTGTTCTCTGATTTTTTGATTATCTGTATACTTTTTCCTGCCTTTCTGTAGTGTACTAGAACATTTTTAGAATTCCATTTTGATTTATTTATAGAGTTTCCAAGTATATCTCTTTGTATAACTTGCTTCGTTATTGCTCCAGCTACTCTGTTGTATAAAGATAATTTATCACAGTCTACTAGGATGATTAATTTTCCAGTTCTATTTTCCAGTATAGAAAACTTACTTCCCTTTATGTCTCCTTAACTTCTGTTTATGGTATAATTGATTTAATTTTTTAACATACATTTAGAATGAAATCAGTGTCATAATTTTTGCTTCAATCATCAAACATAATTTAGAAGATACAATAGAAGGAAAGACAATTGTATTTATCCATATTTTTGCTTACTGTATTCTTTCTTACTTCTTGATATTCCAAGGCTTTTTTCTTTGTTTTCTTTCTGTTTAGAGAACTTCCTTTAGCCATTCTAGTAGGGTAGGTCTGTTAGCAACACATTCTCTTAGTTTTAGTTCATCTGGGAATGTTTGATTTCTATTTCATTCCTAAAGAATCTTTATGCTGAATATTGGATACTGGGTTGGTGGTTCTTTGTCTTTTGCACAGGAAACATCATGTGCCACTTCCTATTGGCCTTCATGGTTTCTGATAAATCCATTGTCATTTGAAATATTTTTTCCCATAGAGGTAAGGTGATTCTCTCTTTCTGTTTTACTCTTGATTCTCTTTCAAGATTTTTTCCTTAGTCTTTAGTTTTCAGAAATTTGACAATCACTATGACTCTGTCTTGATGTGGATTTCTTCCAGTTATTTTATTTGATGTTCACTTTGTCATTTGTCAAATTTGTTCATGTTTCAGTTATTAATTTTTAAGCCTCACCTTCTTTCTCTTCTTCTAAGACTCTAATGACATGAAGTTTTGATATTTTGTTTTAGTCCCACAAGTTCTAGAGGCTCTGTTCATTTCTTTTTCAGTCTATTTCTTTTTCTGTTCACAAGACAGTATAATTTTTATCAATCTTTATCCAATTTCACTGATCCTTTCTTCTGTTTCCTTTATTGTGGTCTTGAACCATGCATTGAGTGTTTTTAATCTCAGTTATTGTATTTTTCAGTTCTAACATTTCCACTTCATTCTTATTTTTTTTTATTTCTTTGTTCAACTTTTTTTTATTTCTAAGGTGTTCTGTATTTCTTTTGTCTCAAGTTTGTTTAAAATTGCTCTTTGAAGCTTTTTTATGTCAACTGCTTTAAAATCTTTGTCAGCTAATCTTAGCAATTCTGTCAGCTTGGTGTTGACACCTATTCACTGTCTTTTTATTCATTCAGTTTTAGATCTTTCTGGTTCTTGATATAAGTGATTTTTTTAAAATTGAAACTTGGACACTTTGAATATTATGTTATGAGGCTAGAGTTCTTACTTAAACCTCTGTTTTACTGGCTTCCTTTGATACCTTTCTGACACAGAAAGGATGGGGGCACTTCCTCATTACTGCCAGATGGATGTAGAAGTCTAGGTTCCTCAATAAAAATCCATTAACACCTGAGGAGAAGGCTCCTCATTACTGCTAGGCATGTGAGGGAGTTCTATCTCCCACTAGGCCTACAGTGGTATCTCTCTGGATGGGATGGGTGGAAACGCCTCCTCACTGATCCTCATGTAGTTTTCACTGACACCAGAGTGTGTCAGTGGCCTTATTACTGGGTGGTGGTACTGAAAGTTCTGACTCTCCACAAAACCTCCTCTGATACTACCTCAGAGGGGAGCAGAAGGTGCAACTTGCTATTACCTAATGGTGCTGGTGTCCAGGTTTCCTTTGTTATCTACACTGACATCATAGGAAAGGTGCTGCTTACTGCCTTGTGGAGATGAAAGTCCTGACTCCCTAATTGGCCTATTCTGACACCACCCTGGTGTAAGGAGGAGGAGTTGGGGTGCTATATTAGTCAGGATTTTCCAGAGAAACATAACCAATAGGATGTGTGTGTGTGTGTGTGTGTGTGTGTGTGTGTGTGTATATATATATATATATATATATATATATATATATATATATATATATATATATATACAGTAAGTCCCCTACGTATGAACAAGTTTCATTCTGAGAGCGCATTCATTAAGTCCAATTTTGCTCATAAGTCCAACAAAGTTAGCCTAGGTACCCAACTAACACAATCGGCTATATATAATAGTACTGTACTGTAATAGGTTTATAATGCTTTTCACACAAATAGTACATAAATAAATGAGCAGACACAAAAAATAAAGAAAATAAAGAAAAGATATTTAAACTTACAGTAGAGTACCCTGAAAAGTACAGTAGTACAGTACAACAGCTGGCATACAGGGGCTGGCATCAAGTGAACAGGCAAGAAGAGTTACTGACTGGAGGAGGGAGAGGAGGTGGGAGATCGTAGAGCTGAAGGATCATCAGCAATAGGAGATGGAGGGCAAGCTGCAGTTTCACTCACACCTGACATTGATGGCACAGGTTCTGGTTCCTTGCTGGATTCAATTCTATCTACCCTCTTGAAAAAATGACATCCCTGGGTAGTAGCTGTTTTTTTCTCAAGATCTGTGACACGGTGGCAATGGATTGCATTCTGAATGGCTGCTGCAACCTTCATGTACCGTTCTACATTCAGGTCCTATACCTCAAAAACTAGCAGTACCTCCTCAAATAAAGAAAAATCCCCTCTCTATTTCCTGCACTGTGAATCTCTTCCGTTCCTCACTCACTTCTTCTTCCTCTTGTCTCTCTTTATCCTTTCTCTTGGCCTCCAATTCCATCAGGTCTCCATTAGTAAGCTCCTCGTGTGGCACAGCAAGGAGTGCAATGAAGTCATCCACTTGCAGATTTAGCTCCAACTTCTCACTGAGGGACACTAAGTTGCTGAAGACCTCTTTGGACTCCTCATCCACCTTCTCAAATCCACGAAAACTGTGAACAAACTGTGGGCAAAGGTTCTTCCAAACCCCGTTCATGGTGATGGCTGTAACCTCAGGCCAAGCAAAGTCAATGTTTTTTATGGCCTTGTAGATGTTACAGTCCTTCCAAAATTGTCACAAGGTTGTTCCTGATTCATCACTCACCTTTACTGCCTGACGAAAAGTGTGACATAAATAATATTTCTTGAAAGTAGCTATAACTTCCTGGTCCATTGGATGGATGAGCAATGCATGTTCACACCTTTGAAAGTTCACAAATTGAAGGTTCATAGGTAGGGGACTTACTGTTTGTGTGTATATATATAATGTAATTGTGTATATATATTTGTTTATATAATGCAATTATGTATATATATTTGTTTATATACATATATATTTCCTTGAGAAGCATCTATATATATAAAGAAATTTATTATAATGTGTTGGCTCACATAATTATGTAGGCTGAAATGTTTCAAGATTTACAGTCAGCAATATGGAGATCCAAGAGATCCAATGGTGTAGTTCCAATCTGAGCCTCGGGACATGAGGATCAAGAGAGTTAATGATGTAGTTCCTGTTCTGTTGCAGTCAGGCTTGTGACCCAGGACAAGCCCATGTTAAAGTTTAAGTCTGAAGGCATGAAAAAACTGGTGCACCACTTCAAATGCTGTCAGCCAGAAGATGTTCCCTCTTATTCATGGGAGGGTCAGGCTTTTTGTTCTATACAGACTTTCAATTGCCAGTATGAGACCCATCCACACTGGGGAGGGCAATCTGCTTTACACAGTCTACCATTTCAAATATTAAGATTATCCAAAAACACCTTCACAAACCAGACACACCCAGAAAAATGCTGGACCGAATGTCTGAGCACCACATGGCTCAGTCAAGTTGACAAATAAAATTAACTTTCAAAGGTGCCTTGTTATAACTTGGCAGGGATTGAAGTCTTAGATTCCCACTTGGCCTTTGATTACATGAGTGGAGATGGGGCCACTGATTTTTTTTAAAAAATGTGGTGTTTGGCTATAGGAAAGCAGTTATTGTCTAAAAGTTTTTCTATGCTTCTCGGCTGCCCACTCCCATTCTTTAGGCCAAAGAGAGAAGGCTTTTGCTGGGGCTTTTATTATCTGTGCCTGTTAGTATTTCTGGGGGGTTGCTTCTTCAGCTCCAAGTCCGAAATATATGAAACAAAAATATGAAAAAAAAAAAAAAAGCCTCAGGGAATCTACCACTGCATCATTTTTTGGGTTTTGAGTTTCCTATCCAGTCTGCCTTTTTTCTCTACTTTTGAAAGTCCACGTTTGTTTTATACATAATGTTGAGGTTTTAAGGTTTACTTAGTTGGAATAATAAGAAAAAGTAAATCTCATCCATCTTCCTGAAAGCAGAACCCATGAGAAATAAATTTTTAAATGCCTTGGTCTGGGGTCTGATCTATGTATCACAAGGTCAAGAAACAGCTTGATCATCACGCACAAGCTTCTGAGTTGGCATTATATCCTAAATTTTGGCTTTGCTTTTGATTATATTAACTAGATAGTCATCAACTTATTAATTCATATTGTACTTTGTAGACACATTCTTTAAAAATAACTTTAAATATGTGAATGCTGGTCTCCAGTATTCATGGACTGTAGCAATTTATTTTCTCATCTTTGTTCCTATGAGGCATATGAAAACATATTTGAAGTCAATTGCAGAAGGTTGTTCTGCTTACATTTAAAAGCCATTCAAGAAATAGACCTTATGCGAATTGAAGTGATCCAGGCTATGCTGTTTAAAGCCTTAGGGGGGAAAGTGTTTCTATGCTTTCATTTAAAAACCTTGAAATAAATGAAAATGTTTCAAGCATAATTTTTTCTACATAGATTCACTCCTTTTGGAATGTTTGTGTGCCTTCCAGATTGTCTCTTAGCTACAATTTTCTCTGTGACAGTGCTGACTATATTTTTAAAAAGGGCAGAAGAATATAGTTATCAAATGAATAGTTTAACTGAGCCCAAAGATTTAGAACGCCATTCACAAATATTTAACTTTTATATCCAGTTGTAATTTAAATTAGGATGCACTTTACAGCAGTGTTATCCTTCAGTATATTTCAAAAGGGTGAATTCATAATAAAACATTTACAATAAAATACTTTAAAATATAATACATAAGACTTTTATAATATATGATGAGAGGATGATTTTAAAATACATGCATGCTCTATTATAAGGTGACCATTTTATTTTAATGTTCATATTTCATTGAGCCATATATAATCAAGATGTCATAAAATGCTAAATTAAAGTTTAATAAATAGGAAAGTATCAGAAGATTAACTTTCTGTTCTGGATATAGCCAAATATTACTTCCTCTTAAATGCCTACTGCTGGAGATGAGAATCATGGAACATAAACTTCTGTTTATATTTATCACTGAGACATGCCTAAAATAGCATTTGGTAAATATCATTAAAAGCCACTTAGATTTTATTGTATATGTGTCACTCTGTTAGAAATTTCTTTCCAGCATTTGGGAAAGGAATCAGGTTTATAATTTCTTTTAGTTTGGAATTTCCCTTCATTTACTGAGAACTTACTCTAAGTTAGATACTTTATGTCATTTAATCCTTACAACGCCCAAATACACGTATCATTTGTAGACAAAGAAACTAGAGCTTTGAATTAAGACATTTTTCTTCTAAAATTCTCTCATGCCATGGCTCATAGTCATTTCAGTTAGCTTTTATTAACATTTTTACCCTGAATTTTGTATTCTAAATTATATTTTCTTGCACTGTCTGAGTTGTAATAATTAAAATTTTTTGAACATAAAGCTTCTACTTTTCTTTTTATATTGCAAATATTTTTGTTATTTTCATTTTTAAAAATTATTACTAGTTTTCATGTGTTCAGATTGTTCTTTCCTCCTCAATTCTCATGAAGTAGTGTGTGACTAGTTCATGAATTTTCCACATTGTATAGAAGTATTTGCTTTCTTTATCCAGTGTTTAGTAACAAAGACTTTTATTCCTCCATTAATATATAGTTATTATATATATAGTCATTATACATATAGTTATATAATTATAAAGCATAGTTATACAGATGATTATATATATTTATATATGCACATACTTATTACATTTTTTAACAGTGGGGTAGAAAATAAAAGATCTGTTTTAGCAAATTCTTTAGAGGTATTATATGGAGAATTTATTGTAACAGCAATGACTAATACTGGACTAGATAATCTCACTTTGAATTCAGGTTAGGTATTATTTGCCTAGAACTCCAGGGGAATCACAAACTCTTACCCTATGAAAATAGCTGAGTGTTTATCTACATACTTCATTTCTCTTCAAGCTTGATTTTGAGTTGATCTTCCTATGTTTCTTGATTCATCTGAAATGTAGAAATATTTACCATTCTCTGGGTAAGAATCCTTAATATGTGAGTAATTTTTTCAAGTGACACAAACACATTTTCTTTCATTTGTCTACAGCGATTTTACTTGCCCCTTTGTAATTTATGGCCATATTTATATTGTCAGACTTTTAAATTACATAAATTATTAATAAACATGCAGGACTTGATAATTCATCCAATGAGTTTCTTTCTCATCATTAAAGTCAGGTGGTTTCCACAGACCTTCTTTTTCAAAGCTCATTTTGTTTTCCTTTTTTTTGTTTTGACAGGACAAAACATGCCTTTCTGTGATATAGATTTTCTGACTTTACAACACTGCTTATGTTTTTCTTTTGCAAATGGATAGCATCTGGAGATTCTAATATTACTGGACATTCCATTTCAATTATAAACTCTCCCTTTAAAATAAATTGGTTTTCCAGCATGGACTGTATGCTTAAAAGCCATTGAGTAGTAAGTTCTTGGCAAGTTTCTAAAATGGGGAGGACATTGGGGATTATCTCCTGTTCTTTACTGTTTTTATATTTTATATTTTTACATTTGATACTGTAGTCTTTCTTCCTCTGTATTTAATTATACTGAAAGCTGTAGACTTGAATTCTTCTGATTCACAGCTGCTTACAAGGTGTTGTGCGGGTAATTTTATACTTGTTTTAGAGTAACAAACCCTAAATTTTCCACAATTTGATATTGAAAATATGATAACTATAAAGTAATAACACTGTGATATTACCAGTATCCAAATATTTTCTAAAATCCAGAACAATTGAAAAATGAAAAAAGTTTGTCATTAGAGAAAAGCAATCCCAGTGGTTACTATCAATAAATAGTATTGGATATTGGGGAATGTGTAATAACTTCTACTTACTTCTCAACCTCTGTATCAATTAAGAAATGAGTGGTCAAACTTATAGTGTGATTAGAAAATATGGCATAAACCTACAGTCAGATATTTCCTAATATACATCCCCCTCACCCCCCTTTTGCTCTCTTGAATTATGTTATTATCCCCAATCAGAGGCATCCCCAGAGGAACAGGGAGCTTACTGAATTCAAGAGAAAGAAAATATGTGCATCCTGAGGACAAGTGGTTCTGCAAGATTCAGCGAGAAAGCCCAGAAGGGTTGATATACATATGTGCAGTTTATTCCCCCATATTTAATTATACCTCAGTTGCTGAACAGGGAGCAGTAAGCCACCCAAACGTGTTCCTTCCATGCTCTTCCTCCTATGGGAAATGGAGGCATGAGCAATAATGTATTCTAGTAAATAATATTTTAGGAATACAATTAAAGTTTAAAAGGACATTGATTATATTTAAGCCCTTAATATAACTTCAGACATATATGTTATCCCTTCCTAGCTAATGTAATTTGCATTTTAAGATGGCTTTTTTGACAATGACTTCTCAACTGTAGGGCAGCCAGGGTGCTGTGGGTACTGCTGTATATTTGCACTGTACAAAGGCATCTGGCCAAGAGGAGAGTAGAGAGGTAAAATCTAGCACTTCCTGTGCTTGTTAAACCCTTCGCTCTCTTTTGAGGCTGAGGCAGCCTGTAGGAAGGGCTGTCTTGTATTAATATGACTAAAAGTGCTGCTTGTTTTGCAATATGCACAAAGACTCTTTATAGAAGGTAGTAGAGGCCCTTTTTGACAAAAAAGGGGTTAAAGATGGCCATCTAAGAAACTGTTTTAAATATATAGCTATCATTTTGGAGCAGATGAGACTTTTAGAGGCCTATAAATAATATCTCACAGGCCATTCTGTTGCTACTTAATAGTGGCCTTGACTGTAAAGAACAGTGCAGCATTTTAAGTTTTAAAAAAAAAAAATTTTTTTTCTATTGGGGGCCTTGGGTTGTAAACAATCTTGAATGTAGTTGCTATATGTTTCAGTATTGAAACATTTTATGAATACAAGTGGTCTGATAGGTATAAAAGGGACAGCTCCTTGCTAGAATAAAACACATGTTTCCTTCTGAGACATCTCCACCCTATCCATGTAGCATAATGATACTGCTTACAAAGAAACTCAGAAACAAAATAATAGCTCTCAGCTATCACTTTTCTATAACTATTCAGCTAATCTTATGTATAACATTAAAAAGTGGCTTTCATTATAGTAGACTTCTATTTCTTTTTAATTGCTTCCATTTTTCTTGAAGTCATTAATATGCAAAAATTCAATCATTGCACTTCATTTCCTTTTCGAGATCCTTAGATGAAAGACTTCATAAAGCTATAAAATATAAAGAATTATTTCCATATTGGAATCGTTTTTAAAGCAGGATTCTGAAGTCTTGCTTTACACAGAATAAGCCTGGACTCTTTTGATATCTAACAGCTGAGAAATTACTTTTGAGAAAATGTTCTTAAGTTCAAGGACTTTTGTCTTCTCTGATAATTGCTCAAATGTCCATATTTTACTTCATGTTTTGTTCCTTGGAGATTTTTCTTTTATTCTAATCGCATGCAAAATTCTGAATACAGAAAATATGATTTAAATTTAGAAATTTATTTCAGAAACACTGGCTTTTCTCTCTTTAGAGGGCAGTGTTGGAAGTGCTATTTTGCATTTCTTTTTCATATATTTTGCTATGTGAACCTCTGTAATTTAAAGTACTTCAGTTTCATCTTTACAATAATAGGGATTCACTTATTTGCAAGTTCTGGTAAAAAGGTATTGTTGGAGATATTTTAAAATTTAAACACATATGTTAGAATGAATAATTTTTTTCAGACATTTTTGAGTTACATCTAGAATAGTATTTATGCAAGTCCAGGTTAGTATATTTTTCCAGAGATATATATTATCATAATTCTAAACATTTTCCTCTATCCCTTTTTCTTTTTACAAATTTTGGGTAATATATTAAGAATACTGTTATTCTTATTTCCACTTATTTTCTAGCCATTAATATTTTCAAATATTGTTAAATAATCTTCAAAGTCAGGTATAAAATTGTGTCCTTGTCAGCAGGTTGGGGTGCAGGAAAAGTGTTATTGTCTTCAATGTTCCAATTTAATCCTGCAAGTCACTTCATCACCCGTTAGGGGAATGACATTTTCTCCTCCCAAAGCCATTTGCCCAGTGATAACCCTAAACCAACCTCACCCGTATATTTGTCCAAAGGCTTTCCTGATCACATATGTAGTCAGGATGGAGCCAGAAATTTAAAACACCCCTGTTTTAAAAATGCTTCCAGTACACCAAGGAAGAAATGCAGTGCCCAAATGGATACCTAAGAAGTTTGCTCACTATAACTGTAGCCCCCATGTATGGTTAATCCTCTTTACTTCACTTGGGCCCTTAAGACTGAATCCTGTCCTATTCTCAGAGGTCTTTGAAGATGAGGAGAAAAGAATGAACCACCTCACTACTATCTCTAGTTCTTTACTCTGATGAGAATATTGTATTCTTATGTGGAACCTAAGTTCCCAGTATCACAATCTTTTATTTTAATGACACAGTATCTTTCCTTAAAAATGCAATCCTGTCCCCAAGAGACTGGGTCTAACATATTTTGACATCCAAACCCATAACCATTTTTCCCATCTATCTCCTGACTAGAAGGAAATGGCAGAACATCGATACAGACTCTTTCTACTTCTACGGCAATTTAAATTCCCAGGATTCACTGTCCTTCCTTATTGCAGATCTTTTAACAAAATGACTTTTGTACCTTTTTTATATCAAAACAAGATTTCCCCTAGGGGCATCACTTTCCTGTGGGTCTCTCAATAAGTTCTCAAACTTTTATATATGAAAGTGTCTAGGATCTTGGCGATGATGTCAGCCGCCTCTTCATCCTCCATGAGTCATACGGTTTGCAGCCCCATTTGCCAGAGCAGGGTCACATTTTCTATCCTCCAATCAGACTCCTGAGCTCAACATATTAATAATATATTCTCCAATCGAAATAAAATTTAAAGATTCATTTTTCTAAGATACTATCATACAAATGATTTGTAAAACTTCTAAATTTTTTTGCATGAATAAAGTAATACTTCAGTATTTCCAAAGGGGGGGAAAATGGAATAACAAACACAAAAGAGAACAGAGTTATTTTTGAAAAGAGAACCTTAATACATAGCCTCCCCTCCTTTAGCTAACTCCTTCTACAGAGGTCTCCTTTTTTACCTCCTCCAACCTGATTCAGTGGCTGTTTGCAGTATAAGATTAGAGTCCTTAAATGTCTATATTTCATCAATTACAGGAAATATTTTCTCATAAAATATTTGTTCTATTTAGTGGAGTCCCTACCAACTCCTCTACTGTCCCCCGCCTCTCTAAACACTTCTTATATCACTGATAGTTTTTTTTTTTCAATTAATTATGACTTTGAACAGAAGAAATACAGTTAATTAATTCTACTGCTTCTTAGGGGTTGGATTCCTTTGGCAGCAAAATTAATTCTAGCTTTCATGGGGAGTTTTTGATCTTACTCACATCCACTAACCCTGCTTCACAGGCTGCTGCTCTTTCCAAAACCTAGAGTGCCTAGAAAGCCTGATGGATCTGAAATGGGAATTTTGGTACTAATACTTTGAAAATTTTGTGGACCTACCTTGTCTTCTTATATCCTTTCTTGTCCTTTTGGTCATTAATGACAATTTAATCTCTTTCCTCCACTTGTATTTTAGCACATCTGCTTCTTAGATTCAACTTCCTTTTTACCTCCTTCTTTTCTAAATGTTCAGCTCTGCAATCAGGAACCTGCAATCCATGTTTTAAAATTTCACATTTACTTTAAGCCTATTTCATAAAATTAATCTATACCTACTGGTCATTGCTGACACCACTGCCTTAGCAGCCTTCTCAGTCTTTCTGCTGATTCTTCTCTACCCCAGTTATTACAGAGTTGAGAAGGCATGTCAACATCTTCCTCCCTCTCCAACCTACTTTCAAATACCATTTGCCTACCCTTATAAAGTGGAAACTTTTATATATTTGAAAGCCACATTATCTGGAAATATTACCCTTTTTGTTTCTGCCTCACTACCCTAGAAACTACCTCTCAGTTCCTGAAGAATATGCTCCTTTATGCTGAGAAATTCATGTGCCCTAGGTGATGTCATCTTTATGAGGACACCTGAGATATCACCCTTCGCTCCCAATGCATTAACCTTCTAAATCTTATATGTCATGAATTGAATAGTGTCCTTTCAAAAAATATATGTTGGAGTCCTTACCCCCCAGTACCTCAGAGTGTGATCTTGTTTGGAGATAAGGTTCTTACAGGAATAATCAGGTTAAAAATGAGTTTATGAGGGTGGGCTCTAATTCATGGTGTCCTTATAAAAAAAGGATACATTTGGACAGAGAGGCAAACAGGCATAGAGGGAAGATGATGTGAAGAGACATGGGGAAAAGACGTCCTCTACAAGCTAAGGAGAGAGGCCTGTATCAGATCCTTCCCTCTCAGCCCTCAGAAGAAATCAACCCTGCCAGCACTTTAATTTCAGACTTCTAGCTTCCAGGATTGTGAGACAATAAACTTCTGTTGTTTAGCCACCCAGTTCGTGGTACTTTGTTATGGCAAACCTAGTGAACTAATACACCATACCTATTACCAAAACTCAGCTCCTGGCATCTAATTCCAAAACCACATATAATTTGGTTAAACTAATAAACCTCAAAAATATTAAAGTCAATAATCCCATACCTGACTGCAATCTTTTTACGCTTGATATCATCTCACTTAATTTATACTTTGACTCTATTAAGGCCACTAGCATTTTGATACACTTCTCTACTGTCAGTCAATTCTCTTCTCTCTTCAGTGATTGACCACCTAACTCAGGTGATAGAATTCATCATTTCAACCTCAGCTGCTTTGCTGTTGGCATTATATTACATCAAATATTGAATATTATTCCTGGATTTTCTTCTCTCCTTCTACATTTGAACTGCTCGGTGCTACTGAAAACAAATTCAGGTAACCACAAATATGCTGCCTGTACAAATTTATGGTCTCAAGCAACACTAGATCTTTATCAAAAAGTACTAAATCTCTATCCTTCTTTTATTTCTACTCAACTCTCACCATTGATCTCAAGTACAACATCGAACCTTCTCTATTGTCCCACCTCTTATCCACTTTTTACCTTCAGATGACCTCAGCTATTTCTCTCAGTTGTCAAACACCATCATACTGAAACACCTGACATTTCCTCAATCTCGATGACAAATCCAATTTCTGCTCCTGGAATAATTGCAGTAACTGTAACATAACTGTAAAATAGCTCCTATGATGTATACTCTCTCTGTGCAGGATTCCACCTATTCACATCTCCATCAACTGGTCATTCTCTTTTCTTTGTCATCAAACTTCTCCTTTCCATTGGCTCCCTTACCCATTAATCAACAGCTATTATATAACACATCTACTCCTATATTTTAAGTCCTTCTACTTTTAACCATTCTCACCAAAACCATTTTATTACAGGGAATCATTCCCCTTGGCCTAAATTACTCTCACTTCATCCTAAATTGGTATATTTTTCATTCTTGCCAACTGCTGAAATCCAATCTATTCTTACACAACATTTCTTGCAATCCCAATGATTCTAACATATAAATTATTTCCTTTCCATTATTTTTTTTTTCCTTTCCATTATTTTAACCCATGGATGTTCACTGAACTTAGTAGCTCACACCCATCAGTATTATATAGAGGGAGCTTGTCGTCCATCTTGGTTTGCCTGAGAGAGTCCCAATTTATACTTCCTGTCCCAGCATAATTTAAATTTCCAGGGAACAAAAAACACATTTCACAGAAAGATAGACAAGATGAAAAGATAGCTAAGTACCAGATGAAGGAACAAGATAAAACCCCCCAAAAACAGCTAAATGGAGATAGGCAACCTTCCAGGAAAAAATTCAGAATAATGAGAATGAAGATGATCCAGGACCTCAGGAAAAGAATGGAGGCAAAGATCAAGAAGATACAAGAAATGTTTAACAAAGACCTGGAAGAATGAAAGAACAAACAAACAGAGATGAACAATACAATAACTGAAATGAAAACTAAACTAGGAAGAATCAATAGCAGAATAACTGAGGCAGAAGAACGGATAAGTGACCTGGAAGACAGAATGGTGAAATTCACTGCTGCAGAACAGAATAAAGAAAAAAGAATGAAAAGAAATGAAGACAGCCTAAGAGACCTATGGGACAACATTAAACGCAACAACATTCGCATTATAGGGGTCCCAGAAGGAGAAGAGAGAGAGAAAGGACCTGAGAAAATATTTGAAGACATTATAGTCAAAAACTCCCTACATTGGGAAAGGAAATAGCCACTCAAGTCCAAGAAGCGCAGAGAGTCCCATACAGAATAAACCCAAGGAGAAACACACCAAGACACATAGTAATCAAATTGTCAAAAATCAAAGACAAAGAAAAATTACTGAAAGCAACAAGGGAAAAACAACAAATAATATACAAGGGAACTCCCATAAGGTTAACAGCTGATTTCTCAGCAGAAACTCTACAAGCCAGAATGGAGTGTCATGATATACTAAAACTGATGAAAAGGAAGAACCTACAACCAAGATTACTCTACCCGGCAAGGATCTCATTCAGATTCGATGGAGAAATCAAAAGCTTTACAGAAAAGCAAAAGCTAAGAGAATTCAGTACCATCAAACCAGCTCTACAACAAATGCTAAAGGAACTTCTCTAACTGGAAAACACAAGAGAAGAAAAGGACCTACGAAAAAAAATCCAAAACCCTTAAGAAAATGGTAATAGGAACATACATATCGATAATTACCTTAAACGTGAATGGATTAAATGCTCCAACCAAAAGACACAGGCTCGCAGAATGGATACAAAAACAAAAAACAAGACCCATACAAACGCTGTCTACAAGAGACCCACTTCAGACCTAGGGACACATACTGACTGAAAGTAAGGGGATGGAAAAAGATATTCCATGCAAATGGAAATCAAAAGAAAGCTGGAGTAGCCATACTCATATCAGATAAAATAGACTTTAAAATAAAGAATGTTACAAAAGACAAGGAAGGACACTACATAATGATCAAGGAGTCAATCCAAGAAGAAGATATAACAATTATAAATGTATATGCACCCAACATAGGAGCACCTCAATACATAAGGCAACTGCTAACAGCTCTAAAAGAGGAAATCAACAGTAACACAATAATAGTGGGGGACTTTAACACCTCACTTACACCAATGGACAGATCATCCAAACAGAAAATTAATAAGGAAACACAAGTTTTAAATGACACAATAGAATAGATAGATTTAATTGATATTTATAGGACATTCCATCCAAAAACAGCAGATTACACTTTCTTTTCAAGTGCGCAAGGAACATTCTCCAGGATATATCACATCTTGGATCAAAAATCAAGCCTCAGTAAATTTAGAGAAAATTGAAATCATTTCAAACATCTTTCCTGACTACAACACTATGAGATTAGAAATGAGTTACAGGGGAAAAAATGTAAAAAACACAAACACATGGAGGCTAAACACTACGTTACTAAATAACCAAGAGGTCACTGAAGAAATCAAAGAGGAAATCAAAAAATACATAGAGACAAATTACAATGAAAACATAATGATCCAAAACCTATGGGATACAGGAAAGCAGTTCTAACAGGGAAGTTTATAGCTACACAAGCCTACATCAAGAAATAAGAAAAATCTCAAATAAACAATCTAATGTTACACCTAAAGGAAATAGAGAAAGAAGAACACACAAAACACAAAGTTAGCAGAAGGAAAGAAATCATAAAGATCAGAGCAGAAATAAATGAAATAGAAACAAAGAAAGCAATAGCAAAGATCAATAAAACTAAAAGCTGGTTCTTTGAGAAGATAAACAAAATTCATAAACCATCAACCAGACTCATCATGAAAAAAAGGGAGAGGACTCCAATCAATAAAATTAGAAATGAAAAAGAAAAGTTACAACAGACACGCAGAAATACAAAGCATCCTAAGAGACTACTACAAGCAACTCTATGCCAATAAAATGGACAACCTGGAAGAAATGGACAAATTCTTAGAAAAGTATAACCTTCCAAGACTGAACCAGGAAGAGATAGAAAATATGAACAGACCAATCACAAGTAATGAAATTGAAACTGTGATTAAAAATCTTCCAATAAACAAAAGTCCAGGACCACATGGCTTCACAGGCAAATTCTATCAAACATTTAGAGAAGAGCTAACACCTATCCTTCTCAAACTCTTCCAAAAAATTGCAGAGGAAGGAACACTCCCAAACTTATTCTATGAAGCCACCATCACCCTGATACCAAAACCAGACAAAGATACTACAAAAAAAGAAAATTACAGACCAATATTGCTGATGACTATAGATGCAAAAATCCTCAACAAAATACTAGCAAACAGAATTAACAACAACACATTAAAATAATCATACACCACGATCAAGAGGGATTTATCCAGAGCATGCAAGGAGTCTTCAATATATGCAAATCAATCAATATGATACACCATATTAACAAATTGAAGAATAAAAACCATATGATCATCTCAATAGATGCAGAAAAAGCTTCTGACAAAATTCAACACCCACTTATGATAAAAATTCTCCAGCAAGTGGGCATGGAGGTAACCTACCTCAACATAATAAAGGCCATATACAACAAACCCACAGCAAACATCATTCTCAATGGGGAAAAACTGAAAGCATTTCCTCTAAGATCAGGAAAAAGACAAGGATGTCCACTCTCACCACTGTTATTCAACATAGCCTTGGAAGTCCTAGCCACCGCAATCAGAGAAGAAAAAGAAATAAGAGGAATACAAATTGGAAAAGAAGAAGTAAAACTGTCACTGTTTGCAGATGACATGATACTATACATAGAGAATCCTAAAGATGCCACCAGAAAACTTCTAGAGCTAATCAATGAATTTGGTAAAGTGGCAGGATACAAAATTAATGCACAGAAATCTCTTGCATTTCTATATACTAATGATGAAAAATCTGAAAGATAAATTAAGGAAATATTCCCATTTACCATTGCAACAAAAATAATAAAATACCTAGGAATAAACCTACCTAGGGAGAAAAAAGACCTGTATGCAGAAAACTATAAGACACTAATGAAAGAAATTAAAAATGATACCAACAGATGGAGAGATAGACCATGTTCTTGAATTTGAAGAATCAATATTGTGAAAATGACTATACTACCCAAAGCAATCTACAGATTCAATGCAATCCCTATCAAATTACCAATGGCATTTTTTACAGCAGTAGAACAAAAAATCTTAAAATTTGTATGGAGACAAAAAATACCCCAAATAGCCAAAGCAGTCTTGAGGGAAAAAAACGGAGCTGGAGGAATCAGACTCCCTGACTTCAGACTATACTACAAAGCTACAGTAATCAAGACAGTATGGTACCGGCAGAAAAACAGAAATATAGATCAACGGAACAGGATAGAAAGCCCAGAGATAAATCCATGCACCTATGGTCAACTAATCTATGACAAAGGAGGTAAGGATATACAATGGAGAAAAGACAGTCTCTTCAATAATAGGTGCTGGGGAAACTGGACAGCTACATGTAAAAGAGTGAAATTAGAACACTCCCTAACACCATACACAAAAATAAACTCAAAATGGATTAGAGACCTAAATGTAAGACCAGGCACTATAAAACTCTTAGAGGAAAACATAGGAAGAACACTCTTTGACATAAATCACAGCAAGATCTTTTTTGATCCACCTCCTAGAGTAATGGAAATAAAAACAAAAATAAACAAATGGGACCTAATGAAACTTCAAACTTTTTACACAGCAAAGGTAACCATAACAAGACAAAAAGACAACGCTCAGAATGGGAGAAAATATTTGTAAACGAATCAACGGGCAAAGGATTAATCTCCAAAATATATAAACAGCTCATGCAGCTTAATATTAAAAAAACAAACAATGCAATCCAAAAATGAGCAGAAGACCTAAATAGACATTTCTCCAAAGAAGACATACAGATGGCCCAAAGCACATGAAAAGCTGCTCAACATCACTAATTATTAGAGAAATGCAAATCAAAACTACAATGAGGTATCACCTCACACCAGTTAGAACACGCATCAAAAGAAAATGTACAAACAACAAATGCTGGAGAGGGTGTGGAGAAAAGGGAACCCTCTTGCACTGTTGGTGGGAGTGTAAATTGATAGAGCCACTATGGAGAACAGTATGGAGATTCCTTAAAAAATTAAAAATAGAATTACCATATGATCCAGCAATCCCACTACTGGACATATACCCAGAGAAAACCATAATTCAAAAAGAGACATGCACCCCCATGTTCATTGCAGGAATACTTACAATAACCAGGTCATGGAAGCAACCTAAATGCACATCGACAGATGAATGGATAAAGAAGAGTGGTACATATATACAATGGAATATTACTCAGCCATAAAAAAGAACGAAATTGGGTCCTTTGTTGAGACGTGTATGGATACAGAGTGAAGTCAGAAAGAGAAAAACAAATATTGTATATTAACGCATATATGTGGAACCTAGAATAATGTTACAGATGAACCAGTTTGCAGGGTAGAAATTGAGACATAGATGTAGAGAACAAACCTATGGACACCAGGGGGGGAAGCCATGGGGGGTGGGGGGGTGGTGTGATCAATTAGGTGATTGGGATTGACTTGTATACACTGATGTGTATAAAATTGATGACTAATTAGAACCTGCTGTATAAAAAAATAAAATAGGATTCAAAAATTCAAGAAAAACCCCCATAAATTCCACCTCTTAACATTCAAAACGGTCCTGATTTAGATGATAAATTATCCTCACTATAGATCCTTTTATCTGGCTCTTGATACAGAGTCAGTTCATCTTTTCTCTTCTGATTTCTTTTTCAGGAAACACAATTTATTAACATATCTTAACAAATACAGGAGTTAACCAACACATGTTTTTCTTATATATAAATTAGAAATATTCAAACGTGTTTTCCAATCAGTTCCAAGGCACTAATATATTGCTTTTCTTTATATAACAGCTTTATTTTAATTAATATACCTTGCAATTCACCCATATTAAGTGTAAAATTCAATGATTTTGGTATATTTACATTGTTCTTCAGTCTTTGCTTGTTCTTCTGTTTTTGATAATATCATGATATCATCAATGTAGTATTAGCACACTCAGAACCTGCGTGAAGTCCAAATCCCTCCTTACCAAATTAAGACAGTAAGTTGGTGAATTCAAATAACCCTGTGGCAGTCTAGCAAACATTAATTGGGATCCTTCCCACATGAAGGCAAACTTTAGTTGGCTCTTTTTTGAGATTAAGATCAAGAAAAATTATTTGTAAGGTAAATCACTGATTTGTGGTCTCCTTATCACATTGTATTTTTTCCAGCCACTGTGAAAACAAATTAGTGACTTCTGATGCTCTAGGTGGTACTCTTTATTCAAGCCTCAGTAATATATTGTTAGTCTCCATAAGACATCTGCCTTTTTCAGAGGCCACACAGGGCAATTGTACAGCAAATTTGTTGATAACAGTCCTCCGACGTCTAATATGTCCTTAGTTAAAGTGGTAGTGTCTTTTTCTCCACCACGTATCTGAGAGTGTTTCATATTAATTACCTATGTGGGCTTAGGCAAATCTCTAGGTTGCTATTTAGTGTATCCAGTTAATACTGGGAAAAGAGAAACTTACATGCCTTCTGTTTTACAATATTAAATAAGGGGATGTTCACCCATCAGACATAATATCTTCCCCAATAATAGAGTCATGTAAAGAAGATGCAAACACTTCACATAAAGTTTGTTCAGTTTTCCAATTTTCTTCGATTTTACCTTAATCTCATCAACCACTGCATCCTCATATTATTCCAATTTCATTATAGCCCTCATTAGGAGTTCATCAAAGGTTTTGGCATCACAGTGCATTGGGCTGCTGGGTCAGAGTCCCAGAAAGGATTCTTCTCTACCCTTGGCCATTTTACCCCTATATGGCCCTATGGCGTTGGGAGATCTTGTTTTTTCTTCTATTCTCACTTTCATTAATTTCCCAGACTATCAATCTGACAATTCAAGGACAGGTTTCTCATCATCCTTTCTGTCTTCTGGCTTTCAGAATTCCTACAGATGAGGATAAATAGAGGGGGTTTTCTTAGGCCCTTCAAAGTTGAGGGACCAGCAGGAGCTCCCATCAGCCCACCCCACCTCTGCTAGTGCTGCATTATGATTTTGCTTTGACCCCATCAATGTTTGCTTAATTCATACCATTTCGTAGTCACAGTGTTACAATTTTCACCCTGCTGGGACAAGTCCCTTGACTATTCTAATTTTCTTAGCATCTGTAAGACTAATAAGAGGAAGCTGACACACCGAATCTGATATGGCTTCTCTGATCGTTGCTTGATTTTGCAGCAGCTAGTTTATATTGGGTGCTCATGCCAAAGAGTTCCTTAATCACGTATTTGTTATGACCTGGGTAAGAAGCATATTAATTAGATGCACATCTAATCATCATAAAGTCAATCTAGCATGGTTTGTATGTACAATATATCAGCTGCTTCATCTCGGGAGTTCCACTTGGAACTTAAAGGAGAGGAAGGACAATTCTCTTTCTCAGGATAAACAAATTTTATAGAAGCATTTATCTAGTCTACCATGCTAGCTGCACCCTTGGGAACAACCTGCTGTGTATTTGGATCATTTATAGGCAGACGTAATTGTTCAATAGTAAGTTGTGGGTCCTGTATCACCCAAACATACTCCTCTGTTCTGCAGCAAAACCAATGAGATTGCTCCTGTATTAGTTAATTTCACAATGAATTTTAGTAAAAGTTCTTTAGGAAGCTAATGATACCAATCTACAAAATGAAGCAACTGCTTTATACTATACACCCAGATTTCAGTAGTTTCTTGGTTTTGTTCACCCTCATGCTACCTGGACTAATTTTGGGGACCAGATGTCATAGAGGTGCTATCTCTTGTTCCAGCATAATTTGTGACAGCATTTAAAAAATAAAACAAAATACGTTTAATAAAATGTGGTTTAGAAACTGAAACTATAAAACTTGCTGGAGAAAATTAAAGAAAACCTGAAAAATGAACAATACGTGTTATATTTTTAAAATGTTTACAAGTATCTGGGAAGTACTTAAGATGGAAAAGAAACATTACTGCTAAGCTTGAAAATTATTTGAATGTATTAATTATTGACACTGAATGTGACTATTATATATTTCTTTTATTGATTGAATAGGTCTAAGAATATGTTCCAATATTCTAAATCTCTCATATCATTTTTTCTTGATGAATTGGTAGAATACCTTATCAAAAATACTGCCAATTGGCTTGAAAAATAGTGTTGGCCCCAGAATCTACTGGTAAGCCGGTATCAGGAATTAATTAATGATTTCATCTGCCTTAATGTTTTTGTATGATATTAGGAATTCTTAAATTTCTTAGCAACTACTATAAAGAAAGGTCAATGTCTTACTTTCACAAACCAATATGATATTCCCTAAAATTATTATAATTATTCAGATACCAATATAATGAGAAAATATTTTAATGATAAAATTGAAAGGCTAACTTAACAGTGCACAACAAGAGTGAGTGGCAATTTTAGAACTCTGTTCATCTGATCTCCAGTGTAGTGGTCTGCTTTCTGTATGGTATGGTGGACTGCCTTTTCCTTCTTTACACACATAAATCTCCATCAGCGTCTCAGTCTGCTCAGGTCACCGTAACAAGTTGTGTGGCTTAAACAACAGAAATTTATTTTCTCACAGTTCTGGATGTTGGAGAGTTCAAGATCAAGGTCCAGCAGGCTTCAGTTTCTGATATGAGCTCTCTTCCTGGCTTGCAGATGGTCACCTTCTTGCTGTGTCCTCACATGGCTTTTCTTCAGTGAGAGAGAGAGAGAGAGAGAGAGAGAGGGAGAGAGAACATGAGAGCGAGCTCTCCAGTGTCTTTTCTTATAAGTACAGCAGTGCTCTCCAAACAGCTTAATTACCTCCTAAAGACCCTATTTCCAAATACAATCATATTGGGAGTTAGGGCTTTAACATAAGAATTTGGGAGGAACACAATCCAGTCCATAGAAATCAGATGCTACCTTTTTGACTTGAGAACTAGCTAAATTTTTCAGTTATATTTTTAAACTTTAAGGTTATCTATATCCAGTTAACTTAGGAAATCACTCTGGATTCTTCCTCACACATTTTTCTTCCCACTTCTGCCAGACTTTTTCTCTAACATCTATTCTATTGGCTTACACCTGGATTTCGTCTTTTTACCTCATAATCTCATAATCTCTGATGTCCTAATTATTAGCACAGGGGCTGTTTCCCTGGCTTATTTTTTTATTTTGATTCTGGATAATGCCTCTTGGAAAATGCTATTTAAGTGATGCACTACAAATTCATTGATAAAATCCAGATTATTCCCATAATCAACCAATGGTTCTAGGATACCTTACTTCAATCTGGACCCAATGCTCAGGGAACTCACAAATCTGCAAAGGAGAATGAGAAAAGAAAATACTAGTTAATTATGTAACCTCTCTCTAGTCTTTTTAACTACTTTATATTTGTTCTTTTGAATTTACATTTACACTACTTCAGATTTTCCCATCTCCTAACCAGAATACTGTTCTGTCTTCCTCACCTTGTAGCCCATATTGGAAACATTACCTCTATTCTTTGTTCCACTCTCTCACTTTCTACCTACATCTCAAATAATTGTTGATTCATCCACTGAAACTGCTCTTACTATGCTTAATTCTTGCTGTTAAACACAATTCATGAAAATTTTTGTCTTTTTCTTACAAGAACTTACTTTTGATTGATCTCCAAAATCCTTTCTCTATTATAATTATTATTATTATTACTATTACTATTACTTGACACTCATCTGTTTTCCTCTTACTTTGTATCTGCCCTTTTCCCAGAATCCTTGACTGAATCATAATCTCAACTGTTGTCATTTCTTCATGTTCTGATTTTAGTCCTGTGCTATCCTCACACCACTGACTCTCCTCAGAAGACTTCATTGCATCCATTTTTTAATCTATCATGTATAAACTGATAGAAACTAATCCCTATAATAAGTCTAACTCCTCACTCTACATTTTCATTTAGGCCACTTGCACCACATTCACAACTGACTAAACCTGTTCCCAGATCCCAATTTCTTCAACTACTATATTCATCATTTCACATGAAAGGACCAACATTGACCTAGTATTCAAAGTCAAAAACCCAAAAATGCTAGTCATGAGCCTCTCTGCTATGTTTTGAATGTTTGTGTCCCTTCATAATTCATATTAAAATCCTACCCCCCCCCCAAAAGGGGATGGTATTAGTAGATGGAATTTTTTAGAGGTGCTTTAGTCATGAGGGTGGCACCCTCATGAATAAGATTTATTTATAAAAGAGGCTCCAGAGAGATTCCTAGCCACTTCCACCACGTGAGGATACAATGAAAAGTCTGTGACTCAGAGGAGAGCCCTCACCCAACCGTGCGAGCACTCTTATCTTGGACTCCAGAATGCTGAGAAATAAATTTCTGTTGTTCAAAAGCTACCTAGTCTGTGGTATTTTGCTAGAGCAGACACAAAAGACTAAAGACACTCTCCCTTAGCTTCCAAGTCTAATAAATCACTCAGTCCTAGCAATTCTACTTCCCAAACAAACCAGTCCGCTTTAGGTAATTTAGGTAATTCTCAATACTATTATCACTGAAGTTCTCCTAACTTCTAGTGTACTAATTCATCTTTCTGTTTCTGTTCTTGCCTACCTTCAATACATTCTCTTTTGTGTAACTCAATTGATCTTACAAATCTGATTCTTTATTCCTCTGATTAAAAACCATCTCATGATTCCAAGGAGCTTCACGGCAAGTCTCCTTATTGTAACATACATAATACTTTATAATGTGGCTCATATTTACCCTTCCAGCCTCAATTCCTACAATCATGTTCTCATATTCTAATCTCCTGCCATTCTGAACTAGCTGTCATCGATCAGCTGGATCATATTCTCAGGTTTTCTTAACTTTTAACATGTACTTCTCCTGGGTGAAATATTCTCTAATACTTTCTTCTTATTTCTTAGCAAATTTCCATCAGTCATTTAAGACTTCTCATCTTCTTCCCTATACCTAACCCCTTTCTATATATTCAACTATCTTTTTGTTTGTTTGTTTTTGGTTGTGCCGGGTCTTAGTTGCGGCAGGCAGCCTCCTTAGTTGCGGCTCGAGGGCTCCTTAGTTGTGGCATGTGAACTCTTAGTTGCGGCATGCATGTGGAATCTAGTTCCCTGACCACGGATTGATCCCGGGCTCCCTGAATTGGAAGCATGGCATCTTAACCACTGCACCACCAGGGAAGTCTCAATATATTCAACTATCTTGATTTGTATATATCTTTCAAACAGCAATTGCTGTAATTGTTCATTACTCATCCATAGGAATGAGGGTGTATATTGTTCATCTTTAAATCTCAACTTCTAGTACAGTGCTAAGGTGATGTGGTTGCCAAATGCACAGATGTTAGCAAAACACAGGAAGTGAACTCTAAACTTCCAAGTAGATTCAGAAGCTGAATGCCAGACTGTATCGTCCCAAAGTTAGTCGCAACAGTATCTCCTATTCCACGTGCTCTTCTAAAATGTGACTGTGGAACTTCTCCCATCAAGAGCTGTGGTCTGTGTTCCCTCACTGTATCACCTTGGCCTTGCTTCCTGGAATGCTCATGCTTGGAGGCTTGAACTGCCATATGTGAAGTCCAGTTACCCTAAGGCCACAACACTCTGAAAGCCCAGCCACATGGAGAGGCCATGTGTAGACACTCAGGTCCACAGACTTCTAGTCCTGCCTGTTGGAGAAGTGAACGAATGATCCTTCAGATGATTTTGATTGCCAGACATCATTGTCAGTATTTGAGTTTTTCTATCTAGGGCATCAGACTTTGTAGATCACCGTCAAGTAGCCCTGGCTGTACCATTTCTGAATTCGCAACACACAGAAACTGTGAACCAGATAAACAATTGTTATTGCATGCCACTAAGTTGGGAGTGGTATATTACACATGAATGGAAACTGGAACAAGAAATATCACCAGTAAAAAAAAAAAAAAAAAAATAGGTCAAGATAAAAAAAAAAGGCACCAGCTTATTAGGTGACACTCAAAGGGTGAGTAAAAGAGAACACAACTTTCTTCACAACTTGGGAAATTAGAGATTACTCTAGAATAAGAAAGTACTGCTTTAATCTTCTTTCACATTCCTGCTATTTTCAAGGAGTTTTTGATTTCTTTTAGGTTTTACCTTCCAAAAAAATTAAAATTGAAATTAATAGAAATTTTGATTACTAGATAATCCAATATATATATCAAGATAATCTAACATGTTCAGATAGCAACTTATACTTTTACTGATTCTAGCCATAAAAATCAACCTGCTAAACTGTAGAAACAAGTTTTTAATTGGCAAACAAATCAAAAGCAACACTCAAAAAAAAAATATTTTTTTCACTAGTTTTTTCTCCTCTTTGGTGTTGCCAAAACTTCTAAATTTGTTGCCTGGAAGTATTTCAAATATACCCTTCTATAGGAGGGGAAATCACCTTGAATTTTCTCTTCATCTTTTCTCAGTTCATCTTCCCATAAATGTATGGAGCCATTTTACTATGAATAAAAAATAAATTCAATCAATTCTTGCATAACTTGATATTTTTGCCTAAAGTCGGAATTTATTTTGTCTATAAACGGGAAGGAAAAATTACCAAGTTATTTGAGTTTTTCAAGTATCCAACAAAAAAAAAGAAAAATATTAAATCTTATTTGACCTGTAACTTTTACAAAGACAAGGTATTTTTGCCTTTAGGAATTCAATTACATACCATTATATAATAAACATAATTGTGCATATAATTATGGGAATACTTAAATTAAAAAAATTCTTCAGAAATTATTGAAAAATATGAATTATATATCATATTTTAAAGTAAGTATATTAAGACATTCTTCTGCCCTTTAGATGAAAAACATTCTTTGAAAATGTAAGCTTTTAAAAATAATTTTAAGACAATGCTTATTTATTTGAAACAAAAATGAGAGAAATATTGACTCATTTTCTTTCTAGTCCAATAATTGAAATGTTTTTATTTTTATACTCATTTCCAGTCATTGCCTATAAATATTCATCAATTATAAATAGCTGGAATTCTAGAAGTTAATTTTTCATTATGTTTAGTTATATTTATTGCATGATATTATGTTAAATATATTTATTTATTTTTATAATTATCATTTTTAATTATTTCAAATGATACCATTTTCTGGAGAGATTAACCAAAATTATAACAATTCACATACTATTGGATATTTAGGCCATTTTTTAAATTTTGAAAATAATGCTAAAACATCTTTACACATATGCTTTTTGACTATTCCTTTGAATTATTTTCTTAGAGTGATTTCTAGTAGTGACCCTATATGTGTCATAAATGTAAAAACTCTTCATGATCCTTGACAAATGTTAACATATTGCTTTCTAGAATAGTTACTCAAAGTCACTGTTATATTATGTGTGTTCTAGGATGACTGAAACTTTTCAGGCATAAGGTCACATTTTTAGGAAATATTGCTAGTTTTAAAATGTGTGAAATTATATCTGTTCTTATTTAATTGAAAATACTTTTCATGACTTTTAAATCATAGAAGTCTTTTAAAAGTTGACTTTTTATATAATCTTCATATGGGATCTCAATGGTTCCATAAGTCATATAGTTAAAAGTTCTGCTTGTGTAGTCAATGAGAAACTTATTTGAATCCTAGCTCTTCCCTATAGCAGCTGTGTAACATTGGGCAAATAACTTGATCTCATTAAATTTCAGATCTATTAACTCTAAAATGGGAATAAAAATGTTAACCATTCTCATAGTGTCAAGAAGATAAAATGGGATAAAATATGAAACCCTTAGCACAGAACAATGCCTGAGTAGAATGTACTCAATATTATCTACTGTTGTTTTTATTATTATTATTGTAATATTTTTGCTTGTAAGCCAATTTGAATTATAATATTCAAATTGAGATAGTATTATCAAAAAATGAACAATATAGCTTGTGTGTCACTGTAACCTTAGTAGCTAACACAGTTCTTGGCACATAGTAAATTCTCTGTACATAATAGTTAAATAATTGAAGAAGTGAATGCATAGATAAAAACTAGAATTCATGTATACCTATTAAAGTATATTTTAAGCAAACATATTTTTCAGAATTAATTATTCAATTTACTATGGCCTACACAGAAGTAAAATTGATACTTAAACTTGAAAGCAGTTTTATGGAAATTATCTAATTCTCATTTTAATCTACATGATTAATCTACATTTTATTAGGGATAAACCTACTGTGGAGGCTTTATCAAACACAGATTTGTGAAGATTAGCTCTCTATCAAAACTATATACAGGACTTCCCTGGTGGCACAGTGGTTAAGAATCTGCCTGCCAATGCAGGGGATGTGGGTTCGAGTCCTGGTCTGGGAAGATCCCACATGCAGCAGAGCAACTAAGCCTGTGCGCCATAACTACTGAGCCCGTATGCCACAACTACTGAAGCCCGCACGCTTAGAGCCCATGCTCTGCAACAAGAGAAGCCACCGCAATGAGAAGCCCGTGCAACGCAACGAAGAGTAGCCCCTGCTTGCTACAACTAGAGAAGGCCCGCATGCAGCAATGAAGACCCAATGCAGCCAAAAATAAAATAAATAAAATAAATAAATTTTTAAAAACCCTCTCTATATAGTATTTTGGACTTCATCTCTCCAACCTTAAAATTAAATTTCTGCATAAAATATACTACAACAAAAATTGGAAGTTATAAAAATCCATAATTTCTTAGGAGAACTTGTATAATTTTTATGTTAGCCTTTTATGGAAGATAGTTTAGCATTTACTGTTATCAAAAACAGCAGTTGATAGCTGCTTTATTTGGAGTAGATTTTGGATTTAGTCCAATCTATCTACAATTTCTATAAAAGCAGTGAAAATTGCTACCATTGCAATTGCTTGATCATAGTCCCATTATAATGGGATTAACATAAAACGTCTTGAGAAACATTTCAAAGTAATAAGTTTTACAGAGTAATACAATTTGTAGCTGTCCGTCACTGAAGAAATACTATGCCAACCAGCAACACTGCGTTAGAATAGCGTTTTCTCATTTAGAGCTTAAGGAGTTGTTAACTAAATATGCTAGTCTTATCTCATTTTTAACTATTTCAGAGAAAGAAAAATGAGTGAAGAAACATCTAACATTATAATTACAACACTCTAAACCGTACTCTAAAATTCAAAACAGAACAAGTTTTCATTATAAGCAAATTTTAGATGGATGATTTTAAAAAGGGTTTTTTTTTTTTTTTATGTCAGGTAACAAATTAACTATTTTGTAAAATTTATTTAAATAAAGACCATTTAATGGCTAAATGCAAATCTGAAACTAATTTGAAAATAATTTGGAAAACAGTGCAGTGATATATTTAGAAGATATGTTACTTTAAATTTAAGTTTTTTTATTTTCAATTAAAAAGTTGTAAATATTGAATATATTAGATGTAAAACTGTATGATTTAAAATGTGAAGCTATTCATGTGGAGGAGAAGAGGCAAATGAGAGAGATAAGAAGACTAGAAGAAAAATAAGCCTACTGGAAAGAGAAAGCTAGTCATAAGATTTGGAAGGAAAATAGCCCAAATCAGACCAAGAAGAGTTAGCTTGCATTTTTTTCATGTCTACTATTTTATGTGGAAGAATAAAAAAAGAAAGTCAAGGGATAAATAATGTCTTAGATGTGTATTAACAGCTCGGCTAAAGGCTTTGCTCTAGTTAGAAGACCGTTTCAGGTAAATAGGTTAGAAACAAGAGGAGGGAAACGAATGAATGTTTCGGTGTTAGGTGGGAAATGAGACAAACACAAGACCTATTCAGAATAAACATAACCAGTCAAAAGTATTGTCTCTTCTGTTAAGTGGGACTTAATTAACTGAGAAAGAAACCTGAAGTTGGCTTTTGCTAAATCTCTTAGAAACTACAGGGAATTCTTTAAAACTGCAACTAAGCTTATATAATTATATAAGAATAAGTTTTCTTATTTTGAAAAAAATTCATGTGTACTAAGATTTGATGAAGCCTGGGAGTATGAGTGGTTTAATTTAAAATGTTTTAATAATTGAAAAATTAAAAGGAATTCTTAGTTTAAAATAGTATTAAAAAATAGGTAACTTGAAAAAAGAGCAAGTTAGAACATTACTTACACCATAAATTAAAGTAATTTTGTATTTAAAAAATACTAGAAAGAAATATAGATGAAGATTTAACCATGTTGGAGCAGAATTTTCTAAGCACAAAAACACTAGAAGATACCACAAGGAAAATTTGGTAAATATATACTAAAAATACTAATGATACATATTTCTCAGTGATTGACTTGATACTTGACTTTTACTGAATATTAAAACTTTCCAAAATATATTTTATTTCATTTTTGATAAAGAATTGAGACATCATTAAAATGATAGGCCTTCTCTCATTAAGCAATATGAAATAAACAGCATTACCTATGTACTCTTATGCCAAAAATGTTTAACCTAATCCAATCAAGCCCATATCTAATGTCTAATTAGGAGAAAATATTGAGGATAAAGAAGCAAGATAAAGGTCAAAAGATACACAAGTTAATGTCATGACAGAGAGAGAGAGAGACAGAAGGTTCAAAATTAAAACTGAAGAGACATAAAAGCAAATATAATCCATGGTTCTTGACTACATCCTGGTTTTAACAGACAGATTGTAAAAGACTTTTTGGGGATAATTGACCAAAATTTGAATACATTCTGGACAAATTATAGCCTATTTCTTTATCGATAATAATATTATGAGTATTCCTCGAAAGTAAATAAATTTTCAGACCAAAATTGAAGAGAAAATCAAAATCTAGAAAAGGCAGAATCTTCTAGATTTGTAATAGATTTTCTCAGTCAAATATGGTAATGTTAAATATGATAATGACAGGAATTGTCTGCACCCATATATAACCTTATAGCCTTACAGTTTCAGTGTGCTCCAGACATTTTCTCACTGTGAATATTTATATCTTCGTGGATGATGGTTTTTTTTAAGGGCGTCTCTCTTCCTGCACATGAAGCAGATCAGAAGTACTATGGAATTAACAACTATCAGTCTTCAAAATATGAATGATGAAAATTAATGTTAATAGTCTAGTTCCCTTGACTCTCAAGAAGAATAATGCTGTTTTATACCTTTTTCCAAATGTTTTCTGTAGGATTAAGTTTAAGTTGCCCACTGCAGTAACTGGCTTAATAATATATTATTGTCCATCTTCCTTTTTGTATATTAATCTCTATTTCCCTGCAGGATTGAACTTGGATATTGTCTCTGGGTCTGAATCTATGGAAAATCACAAGAAAAGATTTGGTACCAGAACTGCTCCTAAGAGTAAATCCTCAGCATAGGGTTCTGAGTTGGATTCTGGGCTGGCCAGATGGCAAGGACAATTACGCTGTTGGTAAGTGGGGTGGTGATACTGTACTAGCCCTGACATATTGTAGGAGCACACTTACTAGGACCCTTATCTGTGGAGATTTGGGATGTGATACACATAGGAGGTGCCCTGGCTTACCTAATGTCTCTAGAATTTAAGAGATGTGGTGGCAATAGTAATGTTAAAGTCTGAAGTGTTGGTTGGTTGCATACTGTTAGCACCATAAATGTGCTGAAGGAGGGAATGTCAGGCTTATGACAGCCTTCAATTCAGGAGCATGGTGAGAAAGCCAGAGTCCTCAGTGACAGCATTTTAAAAGACCTTTATTTCCAGAGCTAGAGCTCAGATTGGGCAGAAAACAAAGCCCAGTATATGACTATGACAGTCTCAAGAAAAGGCTTAATTCACAGTTGCAGCATGTCTCCAAGACTAAAATCAGAGAACTGTCAGGAAAAAGTGGGGTCGTGGGACATGAGATGGGGACATAGGTACATGCACTTGAAGAGGTTAAATGCTCAGATCTCCTTGACCTACTGGCCTGTTGGAAGCGGCCCTCTCTCCTCTGCTAGAAGAGGTAGCCCCCTCTAGCCTGCAGACTATGCAGAGCCTTACCTGAGGAAGGAGACTTCCTAAAGATAATCCATGCTTCCTCTTATGGCTTCTAGGTCAACAAGGCAGTGAGGAGTAAACAAAAACCAGTTGTAGAAGTACTCTTTCTGCTTTAGGAGAAAAGATATTCATGAAAAGAACTGAAGGACCTAAGTCATAAGTATGGCTGGAACTTTAAGAAAATATCCTGGGATGGGTCTTGAGGTTGCTGACCAGGGGTTGGGGGTGTTATGATAGAATATCAGGCTAGATAAGGGGACTTTCACTGACATGGTGTTACTCATATGTGTGTCAGGATTTGTGTCCTGGTGAGGATACTTGGAGCCAGTCCTAATGTATTCCAGGATGTCTACCTGAAGTTTAGAAAGAATGATGACCTACAGCAAGTGAGGTCTTAAAGAATTGCCTTGGTAGATTGAAGAAGCAGTCAACGGACTCAGAAAAGTGGGCACACTTAAATGGATTTGTTTATCAGGGTAGAGAACCCACCACCTGTGTTCCCTTAGAGTTTCCAAAGAAATCTTCATTCACTAAATCAAGATGAAAGTGTTAGTGTTATGGTCACTGTCATTATTGAGAAAATCAGTGTTGTCTGACCTCTGTATGCAAGGGTTGGTATCTCTTCACCTCCAGAGGCAAAGTGGACATAATTACCACAATCTGCAGCAAAACCACAATAGTGACTGTGGCTACTGACCTCCATAGATCTGTGGTGACAGGTATAGTTTTCATACCTAAGTCAGTTCTCAGACATAACCCTTTGGTGGAAGGAGAGTTTGGGACCCTTGAGAAAAGCCTCTGAAATGCTAAAGTTTGTATATACAGTAGCAGTTCTCTCACAGGGGACCCAAAATGCCATCATACCTTCCCAACACAGCTGGGGTGGGAACGTGGGGAGTCTGGGAGATAGAGTCCTAGCTGAGGTCTATCTCAGAGTGGTTCAGTGAGGTCTGTGGACCCATCCTATGTTCATTTACTTGACTCTTGTGTTAAAAATGGGATAAAATGTACATAAAAGCTTTCAGAACCCTGAAATTAGTTATCTAAACTGTCCAGGAAGATTTATAATGGTAGAAAAGTAAAAGTAGAAACTCCTGAAGCTAGACTTTGCCTAAAATAGAAAATCAGAAGCAATAGCATAACTCAAGTAGAATAGCAGACACCAGTGCCACAATTAGACTTAAAGCATGTAGTATGATGGACCCCACAACTATATGACTAAGTATTGATTATTATTATATTTTTTAATCATATACATCTGGGAGTCACTTAATTGTTAATAAGATCTCATACTTTAAATGGCTTTATATACATTTTTAGTAAGTTACTGAGTAATAATAAGATTTCTATTTGCAGGCATCATTTTTAACCGCTGTTGAAGTGAAATACAAAAATCTGTGGATTCAAGAGTTAAGTGCCATTTTTGAAGATGGAAAATATTTTTCCATTTGTTGGATTTAAATATATAAAAATGTTGAACATGCATTTGGAAGTGTCTTTGTAAGGGGTTATACTAGAATAGAATGTAAAAATGATCAGTCTTTTCTTCTGAAGACCCAGAAATTTCTTATCTGTAGGTGACCTAAAAGCCAACTATTTTTATATGCAAGAACCAGTGCAAATGACTAACAGAGCACCATTGTGTTGGGCTGTACTTTTACAGCTGCATTTCAACTTCTTGCAGAGTTCTTAAAGGAAGTACTATAATGTGCACTGCCCACGTAGAGGAAAAATGCACACTTCTATTCTTAGATGAGTGTTTCATAAAAGCTCTTTATTTTTTCTTTCTTGGAACAGCTTGTGGTGGCTGCACTCCAAATCAATTATGGGTTTAATGGTCAACTAGGCTAAAATATGTCATATTCCGTTTTCAAAAGTTTCTCTTTGTTTCTTAAGATTAGCCGATATGTTAAAAATGACACCTGTTATACATAAAAAAATATAATATGAGCGACAGTTTATCAGGTAGAGTACATTTTTACCTTTTGGGAGACATGGTTGGTTGCTCCATCCTTCCCTTCCTCTTTTCTAAAAGAGTCCTTGTTTGTTTTAGGGTGACCAGCTCTCCATTACGGCACCTTGCTCATCAGAGGAAGCTGAGCCACCACCAGCTCCACATGAGGGCGCAATATTTTTAAAGTGAGCTCATCCATCTTCCTAGTGTTTAGACGTAATCAAATTCTGGTCAGTAGGGCTTCCCTGGTGGCGCAGTGGTTGGGAGTCCGCCTGCCAATGCAGGGGATGCGGGTTCGAGCCCTGGTCTGGGAAGATCCCACATGCCACGGAGCAACTAAGTCCATGCACCACAACAACTGAGCCTGTGCTCTGGAGCCCGCAAGCCACAACTGCTGAAGCCTGCATGCCTGGAGCCCATGCTCCGCAACAAGGGAGACCACTGCAATGAGAAGCCCGCACACACACCACAACCAGGAGTGTCCCCCGCTTCCCGCAACTGAGGAAAGCCTGTGCACAGCAACAAAGACCCAACACAGCCAAAAATAAAAATGAAATAAATTTTTAAAAAAAGAGATGGGTTGCAATTAAAAAAAAAAAATTCTGGTCAATAAAGCATGAGGATAATTCTGCTTGGAGCTGCTGGGAATAGTTTTCTTGTCCCTAGAGAAAACCACAGGAAGAGATGATTTCCCACTTTACCTGACCCTGGATGGTGAAACCGAGAAGAGTTTTAGCTACTTTAGAACAATCTGCCAATACAGAAGATGGCAGATGGGAGACATGAAAAGATCAATCAACTATGAAGCTTACCATATTCTCAACATGTGTGAGGTAATATATTTCCTTATAATAATAAAGTTAGTTTGATTTTAGATGTCTGCTACTTATAGCTAAAAAGTCCTGCATGTTCCATACACCATTCCTTTTATTGCCCTTTCTTCTTTTCCTTTATTTCATATCTTCCACGTGTTTATGCTTCACTTCCAAAATCAACAGTCTCTTGATGGTATTACAGATTACTTAAGGAATCAAAATTCATATCAGGAATCTTAGAATCTAATATTATATGGAACTGTTTCTCCTTTTTGAAAACAGTGAAATACAGCTCATTAGTAACTATAACAACTAATTGTTGATCTTACAATGTGCCATAAAATGTGCTAGATCCTTTCCACATGTTACTTTTATTTGACACTTACAAATCTATGATTGGTGTTATTTCCTTTCTGCAAATGAAGAAGCCAAAATTCATAGAGTTAAGCAACTTGTTCAAAGTTAACCAGAGTATTAAATGGAAGAACCAAGATTTGAACACAATCTCTCTCACTCTAAATCTCTTAATAATGTCCTCAGTGTCATCAATTTAGCCAAACAGAGAGCCCAACACAAATTAGTTGTCATCTGGAATTTCTATTAAATATTTTTGTGATAAGAACAATATTCCATTACCCATTTTGGGGGAACTAAATCGCACTCACCTTCTGTGGCAAAAATGATAGCACGATTATATTATCCACATTCTACTGCAATGATGTTGTGAAACAAACAAACCTCAACACTTCAGCAGCTTATATCAACAAACATTTGCTTCTCACTCACACTAGCTTTTTTAAATTTAAGAGAGTGGTGTGGATTGGCTGAAGCAGCTCTGTTCTCACGCTGATGCAGATATACTTTACCTATCTCACTTTGTGGGGCTAGCAGCCACATGGAGCATGCACGCTCTTCCCCAGGCAGGTGGCAGAAGCACAAAGCCTTCAAGGAAACCATCATGCCTTTTAAAGCCTCCAGTTAGACTAGGCATACTGGTGCATTAATTGGCCAGAGCAAATCACATGGAAGTTTACATCAGTGGGGTCAGGGGCCTGTACAACTTTTGTGGTGGTGACAGAAGGGAAGGGAAGAGTATTTACAGAACACTCACATAATCTACCATAAATATCAGCATATTTTATATATTAGCTATTATATCTGAAAACTGATGACTCTTTTGCATTTTAAGTACAGTAATTTCTTACAATTATTATTACTGAAAAAGATGTTTGGATTTTTAGAAAACATGAAAAAAATCCTCAAAGGGTATAAAAAGATACTCACATCCCCATTTTGCTGAAGAAAGCACTGAATTTTGTTCATATTTACTTACTCTTATGAATTTAACTTACACATTTATACAACTATCTAATCTATTTAAAAATTTGATGTAGTATATTTTAATCCCCAGCCATGAGAAGCAAGACGTGTGGACACACACAGCTCCGTCTCTCCTTTTCTTTGTCTTTTAATTTGAACAATAACAACCACAGAAAACCAATTACATTTTATACACACATAATTATCTGAGCTTAATAACTTGCAATTATGCAATTTAAGTGTAGGTTTAACTCACACAGTCAGCTCTTCTTATATAAGAGTCCTCTGGTCAGAAAAGCCAGGGTGGCTTCTCAGTTCCATTGTCTGGGTGCCTTATTCTCCTCTTTTACTCCTTCGTGTCCAGAACTCTCTTCTGTCATTTCCTGTCACAGAGTACAGTCAGAGGGTTTGATCTTCCTGAAGACTCTTCCACGTGTCCTGGAATCCTCACCACTTTGGCACTCTGGTGACAGAGGAGAGTCAAGGGTCTCCTTCTTAAGCAAGTATAGGTGTGATAGGTGATTGTCTCCCAGTGAAGCCTCACAGTGAACAATAGTAAAAGAACTCTGAAGCACAGTAGCAAAAGAGTCATTTTCTCAGGAAACATTCTTTTCACAGTTCCTACCATGATCAGAAATGAATCTGTATACCCAGAGGAAGAAGAAATCGACAGAAGATTTTTTTTTTTAACTGTTGTTTTTTTTTTTCTACTTTTTTCTACTTTTTATTTATTTATTTATTATGGCTGTGTCGGTCTTCGTTTCTGTGCGAGGACTTTCTCTAGTTGTGGCAAGTGGGGTCCACTCTTCATCGCGGTGTGCGGGCCTCTCACGATCACGGCCTCTCTTGTTGCAGAGCACAGGCTCCAGACGCGCAGGCTCAGCAGTTGTGGCTCACGGGCCTAGTTGCTCCGCGGCAACACCACACCAGGGCTCGAACCCGTGTCCCCTGCATTGGCAGGCAGATTCTCAACCACTGCGCCAGCAGGGAAGCCCCGACAGAAGATATATTAACATTTTCATGTTACCTGTAATTCATGCTAAGGATTTTTTTAGTTGTGGTCTGGATAAAGATACTTTTTTCTATTGTCTCAGACCAAATTGATTAAATAAGAATGATTGGAGGAAATGAACATATAAAGGAAATGATTTTAGCTTACTAACTTACATGTGATTTCACCTGAAATCCTAAAGGAATGATTCCAAAGCAGCAGGGCCTATGTGTACATCTGTTTTTCCCACCCAAGTTTCATTGAAAAACAATAGAAAAAGATAATGTGTAGTCTTCTTTGCAAGTAGATGAAATGTTGGTGAATTTTGTGATAAATTTCTCAATAGTTTATTGAATAGTTCCATATTCAACATCTGGCTCATTAAATATAAATATACTATATGATAGAATATAATTAGTGGATTATTCTGCATAAGCCAATTAGATTCATTGTGCCTAGTATATATCTAAATAATTGTATTTATTTTCAAATTTCACCTTTATGTTTGTGCCAAAGAAAGATTTTTTTAAAACAAAATATGACAAGTAAATACAAGGTTTTCAGATGGGTAAATATAAAACAATCTTTGTCAATATTCCTTGATAGAATTTTTATGGTAAACAGTAAAGAATTGCTTATGTATTCACATTCATGCTTCTACTAAATTCATTAAGCAACTTCTCTTAATCCTTTGTAGATATGAGAATTCCCTTAATAAAAAAAAATTAATATATCAGACACTGTAATTAAATCATCTTGTATTTTTGTTTTTACAAAGTTAAACAACACAGCTATTTATTTTTTTCATCTTTTTCCAGTTTTATAATATTGGGTTGGCCAAAGAGTTCATTTGGGTTTTCTGTAAGCTGTAACAATCCAATATTTTGTATATGATATATAAGTTAAAACTATAACAATGGAGAGAATCATTTGGGGATGATTGTGGCACAATAGGGATAGATTTCAAAGGAATAAAAGTCTTGACATAAGGAGTTTTTGATTGATAAAATACCTCCACACAGAAAATAATTAATAGAGATATGTTCTTTTTTTTTTTGGAATAAAAGACTACTATCTAGAGCCACATATAAACCAATATTTCCACAGTGGCAGTCTTAGAGCTTCTACTTCAAGCTACAGGATTCAAACTGTTAGTTTAGGATTTTCTGATAAAATCAAAGGTCACAGCCAATAGAATAAATCCTCATTAATTGATGAATTAATGATCTGACTTCTCAGTGGTCTGTTCAAGTTCATGAATTTGTCTCAGCATTACTGCCAAGATTTTTGACAGGAACTACTGATTGCTGTAAAACCTCCCTTATTAGGAACTCATAAATTATAGAATAGAGGAGATGAGATATTAGAAATAATTTAATTGGAATTCTAGCAAATACACTTTTTAAGAGAGGTAGTCTAAATGTAACTGTCCTACGCAGTACTCCAGTGTGTATCTAATTATCTCTAAAATGATTATTTCCCAGTTTCTACTCACAATATGGATTTTAATGTATTTCATACTATATTTTTTATGTCAGCACTGTATAACCCATACATATTCAAGCATGGTTTTACCACGTCTTTGTCTCTTTTCTTCTGTGATGGTGCTTGTTTGACTTTAATATTTTCTGTTCCAAGGTATCAGGAATGAGGTTACTATCAACATTATGGGCAGATGATTGTTGTAGGGAGCTTTCTGATCCACTGTAGAATGTTTAGCAGCATCTCTGCTTTCTACCCATTAGATGCCAGTATTAAGACTCCACCCCACCCCACCCCCAATTGTGACAAAAAAAGGTGTCTTTCCAGACATTGCCAAATATTCTCCTGGGGGAGGGGCAAAATTGCCCTTGTTTAGAATCACTGCTACATACAGATTTTCATATTTGCCCTGATGCATATCATTTCCTTCCTTTCTCTACATTCATCGAGCAAGTATCTCATTGGTCACACATTCTATATACATAAAATGTTTGGCTGATATACTTGGCTCTGATGTGACAGAGCCAAGTAAAGGGGAGGTTGACCATTTTTTATTTACGTGCCTTTTTTCTTACCATTAAATTTCATTTTTTGCATATTTAGAATAAAGACATTGAATATCACAAAGCCTAATTATGTAAGCTTCCATTGGGATAAAAGTCAAGTCATTAATTAGTCACATTCTTTACCACTACATCTGAGAAACGCAAGTAAAGAAGAGAAAATTATTCTACCATCTTTAGAAAGTTTATAACCTTAGGCCTCAGTGCAAAGCTTACTTCAAGCATTGCATACCATTGATTTCAGTGAATTTAATCCCTACCGGTTACACGCTTCATGAGTGTATTTCCATCTTTACAGGTGCTTCTCAGAATTAGTTGCTATTTTATAGGTAGTTACCATTTATATAATTAGATTAGAAAAGTTAGTAATTTAAAAGATGGCTAGAATTGAGGAGTGACATTATGAAGACTGATACTACCATCACGCTTCTTACATTTTCTTAAACCTCTTTAAGGAGTGTGAAAAAATGGTGAGAAAAGAAGTTATTAAAATAGTAGTCTGATTTCAAGGAGTTTCAACTTCAAGATAAAAGTCTAGTAAAATTTTACTTTGTAATTTCCTGATAATTAAACACTGTCTCTCCTATGCTGGAACCACTTCTTTTCAAAGAAGTCTGTGGTATATATTAGTACTGTGATTTTCTTTCTTTAAGGAGTTAATTGATGGGCACCATATACAGTAATAGCAGCCCTGTCCATTATTGCCTCTGCACTGGCTCCTGTCTGATGGAACTCCCCTGTTGTCTTGTCCACCTGTTCTAAATTGACATCCAAATGCTCTTTCCCCTAGGATTTCTTTTCAAAATATTTGCTTAGAAAAAAATTGATGCCTACTCCCAGTTTTGACATTCTAGTGATATTCTTACTGAGATTTGGGGACATTACAATGTACTTTCAGAAGTGATTGAGCTTGTCTTACTCTCACTTCCAGGAGTTTACTGTTAATACACCCACCTGGAATATATAATGTGGAAAGGTATTAGTTGGTCTGAGAATGAATTAAAATCTATTGATATATGTATATATTTTTAACAGAAAATATATGAAATTATACCAATTAAAGTTTCAGAGTCCTTGTGCTTTTTCAAAGAGTAGGCTATCTATAAATCTAGGGATATACAAGTACAATAGTGAATAAATAAATGAAGAGGGGACTATAATATTTAAATTTCAGTAAATGAGATACTTGCCATTCTAATTGAACTGCTTAAACTGCTTTTATGTCTAATTTGTACTGAATTATGCATCTATTTCTATCAGGCTGAACAAATATTCTTTTTAAAATTTAAGAGAGAAATAACACTGAGATAAATAGGTTTTATGGCCCTAGCAGTATTTTTATAATATATATTCATGATATATATATAAAATTATTTGGTTTTTTAGCCAATCAATTAAAATATCGTTTTAGCAATTCAATTAATTCTTTGCTTTAGTCAGTCATCTTTTGAGATGTCAAACTTATCTTGCCCTGAATTTTGTAGGCTACTAACTTTATTCACAAGTAAGACCAATTTCACATGGGATTCAATGTACAGCCAAATATGGAGTATGATTAAAGAAATAGGAAATTTTCCAAGTATGTTACAGTATCATCCTCATTGATGAATAAGGTGCCAAAAGTCACAACCCTGAGTTATTTATCTGTTTAAAGTGCAATCTACTGAACACAACATTGAAAGACAAAAAGATATAATAAAATAGAGCTTAGGGCTATGTATTAACTTAGTAGTGTTCATTCTTGAATAAGCAGGTATAAGTGATCCGACTATCGAGATAATAATCCTCCTAAAGGGTAGGAGAGGGCCATTTTGATGGTAATTTTAAATTGTTCGAAAATAGGAAAGGATAGATATTGCAGTGGAGTACCAAGGATAAATAGAAAGCAGAATGAGGTCTTTGTTGGTAGATTTAATGAAAAGAAAGTCAATGTTGACTAAACAAGATGACTTTTTATTTACGACCTGATGTAGGACACAGTTCAAGCTCCTTATAATGGAATACAGGGCCCTCTATAAAAACCATTCTTTCTGGCTTTCTATTAGTTGAAGGGCACCAGGGAATCTACTTCTTAACCTTATTGTGTACACCCCTCCCCCAACTTCAATTAACAGGGAGTTAATTCCTGAACGAGGAGTAGATATTTCCATGATAAAATGTACCTCAATTATCTTCTTTTTATTATATTTTCCAATTAATTTTTCTTTAATAATCTTGCAGAACAACTGAAATAATTTAGGATTTCACAATTTAGATAGGTGATTTTATACATCAATGTTTTAGATTATTACATTAACTTTTTGCTTCTGGCTCAAGCTGTGACATACCTATATACGTTACCTTATACAAAAATATAATTATTTACTTATATTTATTAAATTTTACTTATTTAATATTTCACACTTGCAGTATTGCCTTCTTTGCCTTTCCCACATTTAAACAGTCAGGCATTCTTACTCGTTACCACAAGAAAAGAATATGAGAGGAAAAAGAAGCTAAAAGGTGAGTTACTGTTGAGACTTTAATTTGTAAAAGCCTGTACCCAAAAAAGGATAAAAAGTATATAAAAGTTTTTTTTTAAAAATTAAGAGCCAAGATGCTGTTATTCCTGACAAGGAGCTCCCTCCTCACACTCTCTTTCCACATAACCTAGAGGAGAATAGCATTCCGTGAGCAGAAACAACATAGAATGAAGCAAGTGGTATTGAATGTTAGAGAAAGGGACTCTGTGCTCTTTTCTTTGGCCAAATCCCAGTTAAACTTTTGATATTCAAGCATAAAAGAGACCTGTTTCTCATTTCCTGTGAAGAGCCCTTGGGAGATGGTAGGAATGCAGACATCAGAAAAGAATGTGTAATGTCTGTCGCTGTATAAGACCTAAAAAGATTCAGAGATTATCCCAAAATTTTGCCTGCAGATACCTTGAAAATAGTAATTTGTACACAAATAATGGAGATCCAGTAAGAACAATGGTCATCTCAGGAGATGTTAGCATACACATTATCAATTGTACAATTATCTATTGAACCTCTATTATGTGCCAAACATTTTTACAGATTGTGAAGCATAGCAGCAGTGATCAAAGCACTCAAAATCTCTGCCTTTGCAGAAGTTACATCCTAGTAACAGCTGGGTGGCATTAAGAACCAGATATTCATACCTAACTCCTCAGCATGATGTAAACCTTCCTGAACTTGAATTGAACTCTCAGGGAAATGAGAATCTGTGCAAGTGAACACAGAGAATGGACTATGATAAAAATGACACCACACTTGGAGAAGTATGGGAATTAAATTGTAATTGAAAATCAAGTAAAATTTTAATTAATTATAATTAAATAATAATTATAGTTAATTAAATACCAGAGTTTTTGGACTGAGCATTATATCTATTTCTCATTATATACAGTAACTTTTGTGCTAGAGAATGTGTAAGACACTTCTATTATACATTATTTTATGATACTGCTGTTGTAATCATTTACTGAGTACATTCAACAAACACAGTGCACACAGTAGAGAAAGTACAATACATTCTTCCCAAATTTATAAACTTCTTTAACTTTTTCAAAAAATAATGTGAACATTAAAAAGTCATTCATATTCAATCAAAGTGAAGAGACACAGCATTCTTCAGGATCACTCAAACCCAAAGTACTAAGTATGTATACCATTAAGGCACAATGCAGTGTAATAAATCTTTCATATATACATTTTTAGATCAGCATAAGTTTGTAATCTGGAAACACTATGTTGTTCTGGAAAATACTTCTAATTTGGTGAGATCAAATTTTATTTTAACCGTGGAAAACATGTTAGTGACACTCTTTATCAAGAGTTGATATACTATAAAAATGACAAATTACTTCTTTTAACTGAGATATAATTCACAAACCATAAAATTTTTTTTAGTATATATTACAGATTGTGCAACCATCACCTTTATCTAATTCTAGAATATTTTATTAACACTACAAAAAAACCCAAATCTGTATTAATAGCAGTCACTCTCCATTCTGCCCTATGCCTATCCCCAGGCCACCACTAATCTACTTTCTGTCTCAATGGACTTTGTCTATTCTGGATATTTTATATAAATTGAATTATTCAATATGTGGACTTTTGTGACTAGCTTTTTTCACTTAGGATAATGTTTTCTAGGTTCATCCATATTGTGACATGTATTAGTACTTCATTTCTTTTTATTTCATTAATGCATTTATTCCATTGTACTGATAAAATGAGTTACTTATTATTCATCAGTTGATGAGCATTTGCATTCTTTCTATTTTTGAGCTATTATACATCATGCTGCTCTAAACAACTGTGTACAAGTTTTTATATGGGCATATTTTGAATTCTCTTGGGTATATACCTTAGAGTAGGATTTCTGGGTCATAGGACAACTCTATGTTTAACTTCTTGAGGAATTGCCAAATTGTTTTCTATGGAAGCTGCACCATTTTACATTTCTATCAGCTATAGGTCAGAGTTTCAGTTCTCCTACATGCTCATCCACATTTGTCATTTTCCATTTATTTGAATATAGCCATCCTAATGGGTATAAAAGGGTATCTCACTGTAATTTTGATTTGGATTTTGCTAATGGTTAAATGTTTACTGACCATTTGTATATCTTTTTTGTAGAAATACCTTTCTAAATCTTTTGCCTATTTTTAAGTGGGTTATTTATCTTTTCATTTTGAGATGTAAGAGGTGTTTATATATTCTGGCAACTAGGCCCTTATCAGATATAGATTTGTCTTTTGACTTTCTTAATAATGCAGTTTGATGCACAAAAGCTTTTAATTTCAATGAAGTCCAATTTATCTATTTTTATGTTGTTGCTTATGCTTTTGATGTCATATCTAAGAAACCATCAACTAATTAAGATCACCAAGATTGGCAGGTATATTTTCTCCTGAGAGTTTTATAGTTTTAGTAATGTTTGTAGGTTTTTTGATCAACTTTAAGTTAATGTTTGTGTATAGTGTGAGGTAGGAATCCAAATTCATTGTATTGCATGCTGATATCCAGATGTCCTAGAAACATATGTTGAAAAGACTATACTATCTTCATTGAATGCTTTTGGCACCTTTGTTGGAATCAACTGACCACAGGTTTATCTCTGGAATCTCAATTCTATTTCATTGATTTTTTTGTCTATCCTGTGCAGGTACTATGCTATCTTGATTACTCTAGTTTGTTGTTAAGTTTTGAAATTGAAAAGTACTAGTCCGCCAACTTTGTTCTTCTGCAAAATTTATTTTTGTGAACCTGGGTTCCTTGAATTTTCAGGATCGGCTTTTCTATTTCTGGGGGGAAAAAAAGGAGTAGTTGGAATTCTGATTAAGATTGCATTAAATCTATAGATCAATATTTGGAGTATTGCTGTCTTAATTACATTGTGCCTTCCAATCCATAATCAAGGGATTTTAAAAAGTTTATTTTGTTGGTATTTATTTTAACAATATTTTGTTTTAGTTTTCACTATATAAGTATTGCACTTGGGTTAAATTTATTCCTAAGTATTTTATTCTTTTTAATGCTAATGCAAGTGGAATTTTCATAATTTCATTTTCAGATTGTTTATTGCTAGTATATCAAAATGTAGCATTTTATTATTGAGCTTGTGTCGTGCAATTTTGCTGAACTTGTTTGTTAGTTCTAATAGATTTTTGTGAATTTGGGGAAGTTCCTATATATAAGACCATGCCACCTGCAAAAGGCATAATTTTACTTCTTCCTTTACAATCCAGGTACCTTTTATTTCTTTTTCTTGCCTAACTGTCCTTGTTAAAACCTGTAGTACATTGTTGAAAAGAGATGCGAAGAGTACTCAGCCTTGTCTTGTTTCTGATCTTCAGGGGAAAGCTTTCATTTTTTCACCAGTAAGTATGACTTAGCTTTGAGGAAATTCCATTCCAGTTACTTTTTTTTTTTTTTTTTTTTTTTTTAGTGTTTTTATCATTAAAGGGTTTGGATTTTGTCAAAATTTTATATCTGTATCTATTGAGATAATCATGGTTTTTTTCTCTTGATTCTACTAATATGTTGTATTTCAGTGATTCATTTTCTTATACTGAATCAACCTTGCATTCCTTGGGTAAATATTAGTCAAGGTGTATAAACCTTTTCATATGCTGCAGGATTTATGTTGCTGATTTGTATTGATTTGTTGGGAATTTTTACTTTTACATTAATAAGGGATACTGGTCTCTAGTTTCTCTAATTGTAATGTCTTTATCTAATTTAGGTATTATGGTAATACTGACTTTTGAAATGGGTTAGGATGTGTTCTATTCTCTTCTGTTTCTTAGAAGAGTGTAAAAAGGATTAAGATAATTCTTCATTAAATATTTGGTAGAATTCACCAGTAAAGTCATCTGTCCTTCTAATTTAAAAACAAAATGTATACATTAAGATTTACTCTTTGTGCTGTAAATTTCCGAGTTATGACAAATATGGAGTGTCATGTATCCACCACTAAATTGTTATACAGAATAGTTTTATTGTTCTCAAAAATCCCTCTTCTTCACTTGTTCAACCCCCTTTCCTCATTCTCCTCAGCCACTGATATTTTTACTATTTATATAGCTATGCCTTTTGCAAAATTTTATATAAACAGCGTGTTGCCTTTTCAGACTGGCTTCTTTCATTTGGCAATATACATTTAAATTGCATCCAGGTTTTGGTGTAGTTTTATAGCTCGTTTGTTTTTATCACTAAATATTATTTAATTGTATGGATGCAGCACAGTTTGTTTATCTCTTCACCTTGAAGGATATCTTGGTTCCTTCCAGTTTTTGATGCTTTTGAATAAAATTGCTATAGTTACTCATGTGCAGGTTTTTCTATGGCTATCAATTTTTAAGTAAGTTTGGTACTACCTAGGAATGTGATTGCTTGATCCTATGGTACAATTATGTTTAGTTTTATAAGTATATTTTTTTACTAAAGTGGATGTACCAGGCTTAATTCCCACTATTAGTGAGAGTTTCTGTTGTTCCACAATCTCACTGGCAATTGGTATTGTTAGTTTTTTTATTGTTGTTGTTGTTGTTGTTCTGATTTGGATTTTAGCCATTCTAATATGCGTGTAGTAGTATCTCATTGTGCTTTAATTTATATTTCCCTAATCATAAATGCTGTTGAGTATTTTAATATGTTTATTTATTTATTTTTATATGTTCATGATGATTTATAAATTCAGGTCTTTTGCCCATTTTAATTTTTTCCCACTTTTTTTTTTTTAATTTTAAGAGTTCTTCTATATTTTGGATATGTGCTCTGGTTTTATTATCCATAAAATTGGGATTAATAATTGTAATCTCCTCATTGATTGGTTTAGTTGAGAAAATGCATGCAAAGATTTAGTGGAGACCCTATATACTGTAAGTGCCAAATAAATCTTTTTGGCTGGGAACAGCTTTGTTCACATCTTACCTTTCCAAAGCCTACCACAGAAACATAAATAAAAATGGGTCAAATTAATTAAAAAGCATGTCTAAAATAGGTGGGATTCAGGCGTATTTGTTTGGTCAGAACCTTTATATACACTCTACATTCACATCAACTGCTTCTAGCTTAAATACAGTAAAATTTAAAACAAAATGTGTGATCATGCACACATGCAAACATGTTTTCTCATAATAGTCTTATACAAACCATTTGTTTTCATTCTTCTATTATACCATTTATTTATCATTCTATAATACAAATATTCTAAAATATTGATGGAATAAATTTTCACATATTGAGGTACAGGGAAGTCATTCTGGCTTGTATCTGCTTTGGCTTGAATTTCATGCTAACTAGAATAGCCTGTCTTATGGCCTTTCAAACAGGTATTGCACATCTTCTTTAACCATTAAAAAAAAAAAAAAAAGTTTTTACCAGATTTTGTGGAATGTCCACCTTGAAGATAGGGATAAATGCCCCCCTTTCCTGTGGTATCAGTGGTAGTACTCCTTTGAAGATTAGGTTCCCTTCCCAGACACTAAGGTCCTGCTGACTCACTGTGTATGTGCTAATCTATCTCTTTTGAAACCTTAAAGGAATGTACTCCTGTCATGTTTGATGTTTGTTTTTTGTTCTGACAAGTTGTAAAACTGTGGTTCATGCATCCAAAATGGAGCCCTGTGGCCATTTTGGATATGATTTCAGACACATATCTGCATCACTGAGAACTTGAATTTTCTAAACTGTATCAATCAAGGACTCTACCAACCGATTTTCAAAACAATATCTGCTAGAAGCTGCCAGCTGTAACCTTACAGTCTCAAGGTCTCCCGTTGTAATTATGCAACAATTTTGGACTCCAACCAATCCTTGCTTAGCAAGCATCCTTAAATTCTTGCCAGCTCCAGTTTTAATTCTTGACCAACAAATTATATAACTTTGTGGTTTTTGCCTCCCCCATTTTGCAACTGGATAGAACACAATTCAAATGCTTCTTGATTCCATGTCTCCTGGGCTATAGTTCTCAGTTTGGTTTGAATACAACTCTTTTCTAGTCCTATTATAGATTGCTTATTGATTATTTGCATTGACAATATGCAATGGTTTCCTCTGTATAGTATAATTTCCAACAAATAGTATGTTTTAGTATATGTTCTTATACTAAAATTCATAATATCATGGTGAAAAAATAATTGAAAAATACCCTGAATTCCTGAACTTTCAAAAACATATTTCTAAACACTATTTTTCTAATATAAAAGTTACTAATAAACATTAGTTATTCCTTAGCTCTATGCTGTTTTGCAAATCTTGAATCTTAATATTTAAGCATATCTTGAATGGATTACACATAAATTATTTTAGAATTTTTAATGTACATAGTTGTCTCCTCAATAAAATAGGTACAATCACAAGGTTGGAACTCAATAAAAAGAAGCATTATAGATCAAAGAAAACACACAATCAAATCAAGTATCTGATTCCTAGCCTGTATTGGCACTATAGTAAATAAATATTTGGCAAAAAATAATTTGAATCAGTTTGGTGAGGCTGCTGGCTCTTAACTAAACAAGTAGTTTGTGTGAAATCCTTCATGAAAACATGTTAAAACACACATATTTGGGCTGAAAAGATACCGGGAGGTAATCTAATATAGTATCTTCATTTTGGATATTTAGACATATGGAATCTGTGAATTAAATAATTTCAAAGGCTTAGTCCATGTCCAAAATTAAAGAATTAATTGCGGAAATGGTAGTAGATCTATAATCTACTCTTACTCATTTTGTCCTTGGAAAGATGACTTCACAACTCAAATACTCTTACTAGCTTATACTTTCAGGCTAATAAGAAAGAAGATGTACTCACCCAACAGGTAATTATGTTGCTTTGCTTGATATAGATGGTATTCTAAAAAATAAAAGTGAAGGAAAATTTTTCTTCAGTTAAAGCAAAAACAGAAACTTTTGATTTTCCTTTTGAAAGATGAAATCTAATAAAAATAGAAGGAGCATAGGACCAACTGCAGAGTGGTGTATAGGTTGTGAGTATAGATTCTAGAATCAGAAATATTTCTGAAAACATATTGAGCTGACAATAGCTCTGAGAATTTGCTCATAACTTAATCACATTAAGCCTCTGTGTTCTCATCTGTAAAATGTGGTTAATAACAGTATAATTACATAGGATTTTGTGAATATACAGTGAGAAAAATGCATACATATCTAGAGCATAGGTAATGCTTTAAGTGAATGCTGCTTCTTAATGTGTTTTACGTTAAGCAATCTTTCTTACATCTTACATAAAGGAGGAAACTCAAGAACTTATTTCTGATGTGTGCATGTGTATGCATACGTACATAAATAGAAGTAGAGGCCAAGAATAATTTTCAGTGCTGACCTACCCAGCATAGTAAGAGAGTTGACTGCATTGAAGATTACAGAGGAAACATTTTGGACAGATTGCTAAGAAGTAGAAGAAATAGGGATAAGTTTTAGATGAAAAATAATAAATTCTAGATATAATTTGGAAACCTTTGTTTGATAGAGTGTTTCCATAGACAGAAAAAACACATAATTTTAGTAAAGGTGGTACATAAAAAGGAAGCTTGAATTAAACTCTAAGTGGATCAATCTTTATTTTTCCGTTAAATGTAGTATGTGTATGGGAATCTATTTTGTGCCAGAAAGCTGCTGAATATATAGCAGTTATCAGAGCAAATATGGTCCCTGTCCTCAAGATCTTTTTAATTTATGAAAGAAGAATACACTAAACAAGTACTGTAATATAAATATCCTGAAATTTAGAGAGGGAAGTGTTTTCAAGCTGTATGATGGACATACCCCAAAATATTCTTTAAACACTAATTTATTTCCTGTTTCATATAAATATATTTATATCAGTAAGTTTGTATTTATTCTGTCAATTTTGAAAATATTTATAGCAAGATGCCCTACTGAAGATTTAACTTCTGTTGTTACTGTTTGAATGTTTTATCATTACCACAAGCAAATAGCAAGAAAGTTACCTTGGATATATTTGGAAAGGTAAAAGAGAAGTGATGCTGTTCCAAGTTTAGAGGTCAGTCTCCTTGCTGGAACGGTAAAAGACTAATGCAGAAGCCACATGGACAGCGTCCCTAGGACCACCAGCATCTTGTAGACATGTACATGGGATTAAAATGAGCTAAAAGAGCACAGAAATGTGAATAGAAGAGGGACACTGTGGGAAGAGCTTAACCAAGGAATCAGATATATAAAGAGACTCAGCAGATCCGTAAAGCCCCTCAGGTCAACTGCTCTGAGCATCAGTGGTGAGATCATGCAGCCTCGAGAAGACCAGTAGAGCCCACTGAACAGACTTCAGAGGATCCCCATTTAAGGCCGTAGGACTGGCTTCTTTTCAGCCCTTCATACATTTCCACATTTTGAGGAAATCTAAGAAGGCCAAAAGCAAAGAGAGTGATAGTAGAATTTCAGCTCTTCAGACCCATTAGAGGGAGCTTCAGTTTGTGTAGTTAAAAAAAAAAAAAAAGCATATGTGATATTATTAGAATGCAGCATTCACTGTGCAGATCATTTATGATATATTCTTCTCAAGGTGTTTTACCACAGGTTCACTTTATTCAAATGTCCACAATTCACAATTGGTGGACTTAGGTATCCAAAAACAAATATCTCTATTTACTACAAACTACTTCAAAATGAATCCAGTCCTTAGAAAGTGGCTAAGCCATTAGACACAAAAGACTAATACTTGTAAAAGTGTCTTCCTTTTGTCATATATGTTTACACTTCCCTGCCACTTGCTTTCAAAAAAAGAAAAATGACATCATAAATTTACTGTTCTTTGAGCGAGAATAGTCCTTAAAAAAAATCATCTGATACAATCACTTGCTTTATTCTGTCTGATAAATATTTATTGAGCTTCTTCAAGTTTCTGAGCACCCTGCTATAGAAACATAGCAGACAAAATGTTTTAGCTCTGAAAATATTCTCTTATCCCATTTCATAGGTAAGGAGACTGAGGTTTGGATCAATTTAGTGACTTTATCAAGTCTGAGAGGCTATAAATAATTGAATAGAGACTAGAACCCCGTTCTTACTCCTAGTGCTGTGTAATTGTCAAACAGTACTCTGCTTTGCAAATGTAATCTTAAAATAATTTCAATGTTTCATTCAGTGATTTTGATATTGCCTAATACTGTTTATTGATTATACTGAATTAACTCCTATATATAAAAGGATAATGTCTTGCTATTTTTTTAAAACTTCTCAAAGTCAACAGAAAAGAACAGTGTGCATATGTATACATTATATATATGCATCTATTTGTATGTATATACACACACACATTGCAACACATATATCCATCCTATGATATGATAGAGTGAAATTTCAGGAGAGTATACAAAGACCTTCTTTTACTACTATGGATGATAAATGGTAGAAATCTTATCAAATCACAGGTATGCAGGAGCATTTTACCACAAACAGCTACTAAATGGGACAGAAGAATTGTTATGGACGTTGAGAAAGTAGCAACTCTAATAAATATTGTACATTAAACCTCTAAAAGGTAATGAAGCTAAACATTGCCTGTTATTCTCTTCAGGCAAGATTCAAGTTGGAAGCTACTGCCTTATCATTTAAATGCCTTGTGCTGTATACTCTAAACCATAGGCAATCTCCAACAGTGAGATCATTTTTAGGCAATAAAAATAATTTGAATAAAATTACTTAAGCAAGTGAGCATCTGTGCCTTTATCTAAATGACCAAATGCTAGAAATTGAGGAAAGGAGCCAAGATGCTTTTTCTTAAAAAGAGGCAAAACACAGACAAAAAAACACAACACAGCATTTAGACACAGAAAACTGGCTTATTACTTTTACGTTCCTTGAAAGTTTTTTTTTTTTTTTTTCTTTTTCAGCTAGTCTGTATCTCCGTCTCTTGCTTCTGAAATAATTTGCTACTGTAAAGTTATTTTTGTCTTAATAAGATAATTTTCAAATATTATGCAAAAACAGTGTGTTTAATCATATCTTCTGTAAAAGTGTGCTATTTTCCTTTATAAAATCTTTGTACATATACTTCTTGACTTTCATATTCAAAAAGTATACACACATATTTTAGGGTACCTACTATTTTAATTAATACTGATTTACTTTAATTTATTTTTCTCAGAAAATATTCTCACAATACCAGAAAACTGAAAAAATACTTTTTACTTATTAGTGATATCTAAACCTGATACTTTTTTGCATTCTCTTGTAGGTAAATGATGTCAAACTAAGATTATTCATAAACTAAGATTATTTATAAACTAAGCTTGCGTCTAAAGAATAGAAAAAGATAGAAGACACATAACCTGCAAATAGTAGACATTAAGTTATATTCTAAGACCACAAAATTACACAATGATAGAAATTTTTTGTACTTTGAACTTCAATTTGATACCTCATTATATAGGGCAAACAGTAGGGAATTATAAGGCCAAAACTCAAAATACAACATTTCATTAAAATTGTTAGAAAAATAAAATAATTAAAATATTTTTAAAAAATAAAAGAAAAACCTTAATTTGCCCTTTCTTAGCTAACTTGCTGGGATGTTTTGGATGTAAATGAAATAACCAAAAGTCAATGCAAATCATAGTTATTTTATTCTCAAATCATTTTATACTGCCTGGAGAAAGTACTTCTGTAAGAATTTTTTTTTAATTGTAGATGAACATTTTTAATAACCTAAAAAGAAATGCATCATATGAGGGACCTGATCAGCAGAAGAGAGGGTCAGAGCATGTCCGGACAATATTTAGAAAAAGATTAGCCCAGAAAGAGAATATGACTGTTTCAAAGATATCCAAGAAGTAAATAACTGATGGGAATTCAAGCAATGGGTGCTCAGCATGAAAAATTATAGCGACTGTTGAAAAATAGAGCAAGAAATTCGCATATCTCATAATTGGCACCAAGGAAGATCCTGTTAAGCCACAGACTAGCATTCTATCTACTACCATGGAGACTTTGGGAATCATATTCTGGGTCAGAATTTTTAACTTTTGTCTCAAGTACATTTGTTACCATGCGGCAGTTCTGATAGAAATCATAGTTCTTAGTAGGCAGTCATGTTGTATACTACATGATTTTTTTCTTGGGACTTACTAATTAGCCCTGATGCTACCTGGGGCATGTCCTGGACTCATGGGCTGACAACCCACTGAATGGAAAGTTAATTTGACATGGCCTGCCTTAGAAGGATAGGCCAGACAAGTTCCCTCTTTGATATCTAAATTAAGGTATACCAAATTAATAATACAGCTTTCAGGGTATGCTATAACTGAAAAGAGATAAGCAGAATAGCCATGAGATCCCATAAGGAATTCATAATAAGAGAACACTCATTTTCACATATCCAGAGATACAAGAAAGGAGACTATGTGGCTTTCAAAAGAGTAAGAGACTCACAGAGAAAGTAGGTCATCCCTAGAATGTATAGATTGAAACCTTATGTACCTTAAAATTAATCTTCCTTTGGTCTTGAGGCAATGTGAAGAACCTCTGTTTCTTTTATATAAAAATCCTAAATAGAGAAGAGTTCATGATCCAGACATTTGGGGGCAAAAGGTAATACAAATGATGAGTCTCCTGGGGACATAAAAAAGACAGGAGCCAAATACCAAGAGGCAGGGTATCCAGCCCCTGAGCTTCTAGGCAGTGACCTGCTCCTGGGGAACCCAGGCCAGGAACAAGTCAAAATTCAGAATGGAGATAGGTTTAAGATTATTTTTGTACAAATCTCAGGACTATTAGAATTATTTACTTACCTATAAGCCTTGCCGTCTAAACTCTAGGAATTAAATACATGCTAAAAACTGGAGCTGAATCCATCATCAAGTTTGTAAGTTGTACAGGATGCCTACATAATTTGTGGGATCAAACTGAAAATGAAAATGCAGGGCCCCTTTCACCAAAAGCATTAAGGATTTCAAGAGGGAAACAGATGTGTGCTGAACCAAGAGGGGGGCCCTTCTTACACAGCTTCCTATACAACTGTGTAAGCTGGCCTTGAAGGGGTGGGGCAATCATACCAGTTTACCCTGAATAAATCATTTTACTGGGATAGCATTCATTTATGCCCAGTCTTCTTGACCTATTATCTGTCTTGTAATTATAAGGTGACTTTAGGTTTAGGAATACTTGCTTTTTTTGCTTATTAGGTATCTCTTTTCTAACTCAAGAAGTGGCACAGTACATTTAGGAACAATGTCCAGAATATTCTCATCAGATTAAAAATTCTATGCATCAGGTTTCATGAAGTTCTCAAATTCAAGTGGATAACAGCCTGAGCTGAACTCAAACGAGAACATAACTGAAGTAAAATTTTGTTAGAGACTCTGAAGGAAAATTAGGAATTTCCCTCAGGCATGTATTGTCTAAGGAAAAGCTCCCCTAATTTTGTCGGGAAAAAACCCACTTATTATTTCATTACTCCTGTTCTTCAAAGTTAAGTTAAAAAATCATTATATGTGGCTTAAATACTTGGGAACAAATTATCCTATAATTTGTGAAGTCTAACTCTTAGATAAAACTTCATTTCTGATTAGGAGGTCTTCCAGGTCTATGTAAGTTTCAGGTCCCACTATATCTGATCTTTAGGTTCAAGTGGAAAGTTAATGTATATTGTTTCATGCTGATTTATTTTGTGAGAGAGGTTTCTAGTTTGCAATTTCCATTGATTTTGCAGAACTGAGTTGTCATTTCCCATGCCCTGGCCCCTAAGGATGAAAACCATCTTAGTCAAAGATACCTAGAAAATAGCCTGAGGCAAAAGTCAATTGCCAACTCTACTGAGGAGTAGAATCCCAGGAAAATTAGGGTAAGAGAAAAAAGAGAGTGAACCTGGGAAGGGGGAAAAAATACAAAGTGGTACATTACAGCAGCTCCAAAACTTCACTAAAAACACTAGACTGAATGCTTATTCACCTGGGACATCTCCAAATAGGAAGGGCAAGGAATTTAAGTATGTGCCATCTCCTGTCTCTCATTGGTCAAATATAATCTCAAGATACATGAATTCCTACACACTCCCTTCTAGTTGTACTCCTTTTGAGCCCTGAGATGTCTCAAAACACAGTGCTTCATCTGGGCCCAGGTGTGGAGGGAAGGGTCAGAGACACACAGAGCTAAGAGCAAATCTAAGATGAATAAATCAGGTATGAAACTTCAAGGTTACATTAGCCACAGACTTATTGCTTAGGAGAGAGGGATACAGCCTTTGTCCATTTTTCTTTGTAGGCAAAGTCACCTTTTTACCTGTAATCTGAGTGTAATGTAATTGGTAGTAAATACATTTCACCATGAATATACTTGAGTCAGTTTTAATTTATTCATTTAACAAGATACTTTCGACCTTCTATTATGTGCACTGGATTATGGAAGGGATATAAAGATGAATAAGTCATGGGCCCTACTCCAAATTCTAATTAGTCCATTTTAGATTTGCTGTTGAAAGATTCACAGATGCAAGTTTATCCTTATTCCACTGGCTTTTTATAACAGAATCATAAGGTGAAGGCAGGGAAGAGGTGACAATTTTATCATTCCTTGTTTTTTTTTTTTTTTCTTTCTTGCTTCTGATTTTAAAACAGTTTTAGGAGGGATATTCATTTAACTTTAATGGCTAAGATGAGCTCTATTCTACATAAATCTCAAAAGTGAAACAAATCATGCTTTGATATTCTTTGTGAATCCATTGTTCTCACCTCTGTAATCCAAGATAAGATCCCCATTTCATGATCCTTAATTTTTCCACATCTGCAAAGTTCCTTTCTGTTATATAACATAAAATACATGTTCTGGGGATTGAAATATGGCCATTTTGGGGGCCATTATTCAGTTTACCATATTAGGCAAATTCAGAAGAACAAATAATAACTCACAAGATATACAATAAGCTCTTCTCACGTCTGAATAAAGTTGCAGGATATTAGCTATCTTCCTATAACCTCTGCTTCTGAGTTGTAAGTAGTCAGCTCTTATCAGACTTCCCTTTCACACATCTATGAGCTGGTTACTCAGAATATCTTTTTTTACTGCATTCATTAGCTGAAGGAGAATCAATAAAACAATCTGTAGAGTATGCTTCACTAATGGGAAAATACAGTTAGTTCTGTCATAGAATATTCTTAAGCTAAGAATTATATATGTAATTATAAGTTTCTACTTCTTTGAACTATAAATAAGAATAACTAAATCTACAAAGCACAATCCCATTAAATTGGAATCACAACTCACTCTATTATATACTTTATCTGCTACCTATCTTTCTGTCTTTTAACCAACCATTCCTCTGTTATCTTTTCTTTAGTGATCAAAGAGGAATTTTTTCATATAAATTGCCTTCCCAAAATTGCATCTTCTAGAACAACTCACTGTGAGATGCTCCACAAACAGCAAGAGTTTCAAAATAAAATTTGTTTCAGAAACATTACATAAGTTATATATCTGTGGGAGATCAACATGCAGGTCTGTGAAATCCTGCATTAAAAAATTTATCTTTTTAAAATCTGAGTTTTACAATTTATCTAATGATAGAACACTTTTTCACATAATGTTAGTTAACATCCTGTAAAATTAGTGTTTTTATAGAGCACACAATGTTTTAAAAAGACCATTCTATATTAATTGGATATTTATTTCAGTTTCATCAATAAGTTTTTAATGAAACCCTGATCCTCTATTTATGTTTACTTTTATCGAATACTAACTTTGTGTATTGTTCTTTAGATGTGTTAATATTAACTAGCAGATTAAAACTATTAGCATGTTAGCATATTGTTAATAATCCTATGAGGAATTATTATTTTCTTCACTTAACAGATAAAGCAACTTGAAAGAAGAGAGATTAAGTAATCAGCTAGAGAATTGCAGCACCAAAATCCAAGGCAGTCTGTCTCCAGTGCCCATTGTTTTGATCTCTAATTTTACTACCTCTCAATGTAATCTTTGACTATAGGTGCTTTATTAATGAAACTAATCAACAAAGGTTTTAGAGCAAACATTGAAAAAGAACCCATTTCTAAGCATTGTGGACAATGACATAAAGGAAGGAGTTTGAATTAACTGGACAGTAAAATGTCTTTCAAGTAAAAGGAAAGCAAGATCTGGTAGTATACACACATGGAAAGAGATAGTTGTTAATGGATGACTGAAAAATAGCAAAAACAAGTAAGGAGCGTGATTCTTTTTCTTCTTGAAAAAATGTGGTAGAGGAGACTCTAGTTAAAAATAGTCCCCTTGGGGCTTCCCTGGTGGCGCAGTGGTTGAGAATCTGCCTGCCAATGCAGGGGACACGGGTTCGAGCCCTGGTCTGGGAAGATCCCACACGCCGCGGAGCAACTAGGCCCGTGAGCCACAATTACTGAGCCTGCGCGTCTGGAGCCTGTGCTCCGCAACAAGAGAGGCCGCGGTAATGAGAGGCCCGCGCACCGCGATGAAGAGTGGCCCCCGCTTGCCACAACTAGAGAAAGTCCTCGCACAGAAACGAAGACCCAACACAGCCAAAAATAAATAAATTAATAAATAAAAATTGTATAACTTTAAGAAAAAAAAAAAAAATAGTCCCCTCATATGTTATTGGAACATGGACTACACAGAACTCAGAAAACCTGGGAGATCAAACAAGAGCAGGTTTATTCCACCTGCCCTGAGGACGGGCCAAGTAGTACGTAAGGACAGACTCTGAGGAATGTTGGGCTTATAGTAGCCATTCAAGACCTCGTTGTGAAAATGTTGAAAGTTTTCATTGAGATTCTCAGGTGAATCCACAATCAGCATGCTCCGGGAACTTCTGAGAAGTCTGAGAAACTGTGAAAACTGATCCAAAGGGCAACAAACACCAGAGTTTTTGCACATGGAACCTGAAGAGAAAACTATGTATAACAAATTGTCATTTGAGTAATGGAGGTACCCAGGAATTCATAGAGCTGCTTTTATAATGCATGCTCAAAATTTTAATATTTTTAAATATGTTGTGTTCTATTAAAATATTTTAGTTTATTATTAAAGGTATATATTATAGTTTTCATATTCCTGAGTGTGCTGGTATAGCACAATAAGCCATCTAGCAGTCAGAATGTTAAAATATATAATTTTAGTACACAGTATACTTAACACACATTTATATATATGTATTATTTGAAATATTATATATTGCTTAAAGTTACAATAGTTTTTGCTATATATTTTCAAGCTTTATACTACCCAAAAAATTAGCCTGAATTATGCTCTATCTTAACAAATATTATAATTAAAGTACAGTTATTAAAATATACTATTTTTCCTCAAGCTCCATTTTTTTAAACTATTTAAAGTAAACCAATTCAATGTTTATTTACTTCAGGAAGCTCAAGTTTTATTAGGTCAAGTGTTATGGGTCTGCCAGTGACATTCTTGAGAATATTTTCAATGTTGCTAAATGATTTTTCTATCACTTTTCTCATAAAAGGATAATGTCTCAGAAATATCATTCATCTTTTCTTCACAGGTAAATTCAGTATGTGATTATAAGTTTGGTGTGAAATTAGCAGTTTTAGACGAATATACAAAAGATGAAACTTTCTAAGTAAAATCTTATCAAAATTAAAGGATTGCCTTTCCCGCATATATCTAAAACCTCTTTAAATCAATGAAAATTACTACTAACGATAGCAATGATAATACAAAATAATAACTGTCACAACTAAACTAACAATTATTGAACTCTTATCCTGTGCCAGATTGTTCTAAGCACTTTATCTCATTTAGTATTTGTAAAAGCCTGAAAACAGTGATGGGGAAATGGGAGCAAAGAGAGAAAACAACCACTTTCTTATAGGAGAAGAAAATAGAATGGAGATAGGATGAGAAACTGGAGTAAACTAAGGAAAAGAATATGTGAGAAAATACATACATCTCAGTGCTTAGTGAAGCTGGCCTTCTTTAGTCTTGAAATGAAGAACGGCTGCCACAGCTCTGATACAGCACTCAAGGCTGCGGATTTTTTATAGCATCCTCCCACTCTGCTTAGGCCTGCAGGCCTCTGCTGCTAGCTGTGCTCACCAAGCCAAGCACAGCAGGAAAGAGCCATCAATTACTCCCCACTCAGCGTGCAGGGCCACCGCCTGCCCTCCTGAATGTGTGTCTAACTCCCTGCAACTTGAGTGAAAGTTAGGTGCGTGTAATTGAGGGCAGGATTTGACCCCATGAGGTTGAGTGAGAAATGATTGATTGGTTTGAACTACAGGAGTTCTTCCTGAACTAATGGACTTCAGCAGGGCCCAACTGGCCCTTTAGGGGTTTTGATTCTTATTTTCTCCAATTTTGGCTACTTTGTGCAACATTTTCCCTCTTCTTTCTTATTTACTGTCCCTCAATGTTCTGGTCAATTGAGTTGTTCAATTGGCTGAGTGTTTATAAAAAGACCCGTCTATTCTTAATAATTCTTGAATTTAAAGAATTTGCTTAGCAAATCAGAAAATAAAAAAGTATTATATAGTCTACATATAGTACTTAGTACTCAACGGATTGAGAACAATAATTATTGCTACTCAAAATGTAAAGCTATAAATATCTCTCTGATCAGGAGTAGAGCTCATTTTTCAAATACCATAAAAAGCTAAAGAAACTCAGTATGGAAAGTATTTTTAAATATTTGCTAATTGTTCCATATTGGAAAAGTAATTATTATTGTTTTTAAAACATTAACACAAAGTATATTTTTCTTACACTTACAATCTCTAAATTACCTCTTTTAAATAAAAATACATATTAATTTATCATTTTAAAAGGAACTATCTTTGACACATATTTTACTTATAGTTTGATGAAGATCTGTCTTCCTCATTAATGTGCAAGTCCCAGGAAGGCAAGGATTGTGTCTATTTATACTTACCACTGGCTCCTGGTACTTATTTCTGGTACTTTCTGGATTTCTGCTATTTATTTCTAGTACTTTTTCCTGACCCATAAGAAATGCTCATTTTCCAAAATTAAATTAAGCACTGAATAATGCATTATTTCAGAATCTTTACTGTATACAAACCAACTGCTAATAGATTTTTTTTTTTTAATTTTAAAGGTCTTATTGCATTCATATCATCATTTGGAGACAGATGAAATTCTGTGGAAACACAACATCTGAAGTTGTCAGTTTAAGAAGGACAAGGGTTAGATCTATTTTTTCTCTAAATGACAGCCATTCTTTCAGACAAAGATTCATTTATATCAGCAAAGTGAGCTACTAGATGTCCGGTCAAGGATATGGCACTCTGTTCTAATTAATGAAGTCCAAAATCATTAGATGTGCCAGGGTTCAAATTTCAAAAACAAAATAAATTGTGTTCCCTTATCTTTGAAATATAAATGCTGTTTCGGAGCATGAGGAGATTCTTCCATGGCTTACACAAGCATGAGTCAATTCTATGAGTGTCTAGGAAGCAATGGCCACATTACTTTTCAAACTTTAGTAACGTGTTAGTAAATTGAAGCAAGGTTAAAAAGTTGTTTTTGTTTTTCTGTTCTTTATATTTTTCCCCAGGATTAAACCTTTCTGCTAGTACCCAAAGACACCAGGGAAGTGTATTTTTTATTCTATTTTTGCTCTTTATAAATTTTGAAGAGTTATATTCTCATTGTCTTTCTGACACTGGGCACTCTTCCAGGTGTCTCTTTATTCCCCCTTACAAGTTTCGTGCAGGCTCAGTTTCCATAGACACCGTGAGTGCATAAAATATCCCTAGCAACTGTTCTTAGATTTTTCATTTAACAAGATAATGTCACCATTTGCAAATAAAGTTGTGTTCCATTGTTTCGGGAAATGCATAACAGGTGCTTCTTTCTTTTAATTTTTATATTGAAAAATTCAAGAGATGTATTGATTGTGCCAAGTTGCTGCACTTTACTGCACTACACATCCTTTTATTTTTAAATAGCACTTCCAGTTCGTAGAGTGTTTTGCACAGCATGAACTGCTTTGGAGCTATGCAAATATTAATAAATGTCTCCAATTCACTTAGATAGAAGTAAGTTAAGTTTATATCAGCTTTCAAGTACAGCAAAAACTGAGACAAATGTTGCAATTCAAGAGCAAAGAGTTCTGGACAGTAAAGAAACAACGTGTAGCAACCTTGAGCTAATTCAGTTTGTCTCATTTCAATGTAATCCTAAAATATTTATTATCTACTTTTGGAAAGACGCTGCTTGGCAGTATTATGTATACAGAAATAAACAAGATATGGTCATTGACCTTAAAATTTCTATTACCCATCAGGAGAAACAGGCATGGATACAAATTTAAAATATTGGACAGGTACTAAAAATACAAACAAAATGCTATGTAACAGAGAAAGGAGTGATATTAATGCTGAATAAAGACATTCGTTCATTGGGAAGCTGACATTGGAGCTGTATCTTGAAGGATGGGTAAGGTTTTAAACTGATGAAGATGATACCTGTTAATGACAGAAATGCATTTGATAATGAGAACAATGTGAACACGGGCAAGATGGCAGCAAATAAAAGGAAGCAAGCAACAGGGAGAGGTTGAATGGTGTGACTTTGTTATAAGGTAAAGGCATGATGAAGGGATGAGATAGATGGCAAAGATGTATTTGAGGTCAGATCACAGTATCTATAAATGGTATGCAAAGAACATTGGAGAGTCCATCTTGTATATTTAAAAAATCTTTTTTAGAATAGAGTTTTATTAAATTAGCTATAGGTACATATCTTGACCATGTGTATAATTTTTCTTACTCAATCCACCATGCACATTTAAAATACAGATTACGTATTTACACACATACAGGCACACAACTGTTAAGATCACTCTTTCTTATATAAGCACTTTATAGCCACTCTGCAATGATCATGTTCATTTATAAATAAACACGACACCTTTATTTCTGTAAAAGATCGTACAACACCTCACCTATTTGAAATTTATGAATCTGCAAATCTCCTTTATGAATGCAGTTAAGCACCAATCAAAGTAGGTTAAGAAATAATAATGTCACACAGTCAATGCATGAAATTGCCTATTCTTTTTCACAAGGGGTACTTTCTGGATATTGCTTGTGGATTATTTATTTTATACACGGTTCTTATATGTATGACTGTTTGGCCTTTCAGCCCAAGAAGCAACACATTAACAGAGGGAAGAAGAGCCACGTAAAGAAGTCACTCAAGGTTAGTGGGAAGTGGCAACAGTTGAAAATTAAAATTATACAAATAATTTAAAAGAACTCAAATTTGATAGGTAATTTTGTTAGGCAAATAGCTGGAATAATTTTAAAATGTCTGATATCACAGGGTATAATTAATGAGTATATAGAGCTCTATATTCCCTAAAATAATTTAGGTCTCTGTAATCATTAGAAAACTATCTTTTCATTAAATGTTTAAAAGAAAAGTAAAAGCGTGTAATAAGTATAAAGCTAAGCACTTAGATATTGAAACCATATCATGTCTACTTCCAAATAAAAACCGTTTTAACAAACAACCCTAAAAAAGTTGAACCATGTGTTTCTATTCATATACACATAAACCAGAAATTGTACTGATATTTTTACTGTTGGTTTGAATTTATCTGTTTTCATTTCACATTGTTTCCTCCAACTACTTATCTTAGTATCCAATTTCACCATGACCACATATTTCCAAACTATGATTAGCATGGTGCAAAGGCACATAGTAGGTAGGCTCCAGTAAATATAAAATGAATGAGTGAGGAAATGGATACCACCAGCCTCTGCTTTGTGGCGTTGGGCTGTGTTCAGATCATTGACTCTATTAAGGAGAGAAATGCGCAGCTATAATATATAGCTACTGGGTCTAAATGCATCCTGTCTTATGGGCATTCAGAAGTAAGTGATAATAGGGGGAGCTGTTAACATGGGAACCCCATCTATTACTGGAAATATCTGACAAAACATGATTGGCTTGATTAGTCTACTAACAATATTTTTCCAACATCAATGATATAATCAATTGTAATTTCTCTACAAAGAAGTTAGAATCACTGTGTATGACGTTCTTTCTTTTATTATTTTTTTCCTACTACAACACATTTTTAGGGAAAAAAATTGATAACAGACAATAGGAGGAAAAAACAAATCTTTGCTACGTTTAAAAAATTTACTTTGTTTCCTTTGTTAATATTTTGCAATTTCAATGTTTTGTATTTTTAGAAAATGAAAATAAGTATTTAAAATTATTTATAGTGGCCTTGGATCATCTAAACTAGGGTAGATGAGCAACTGAAGCAATTGGAAGACCACACATGTAGAGGATATGTGAAATATAGTGATTTTGTTTATTCTTTTTATATCATCACCAAGTAGTAGTGAATATTGGGCTACAAAAGAAAAGTCAGTGTCAGCCTATACATGCCTTACATGCATGACTTGAGTTTTCAGCTTATTGAAGTCTGAATCTAAATTTGTATATGCATACTTGATAACTAAGGAAAATGGATAGGGTCAAATTATAAATAACAGGAAAAGGGAAGCCTATTTAGACCATACTTTCTTTTCTCATCATAGGTGGAGCTTCATGATATTAAATCCTATGCATTTACTAACACATGGACCTTCACACATTTTGAATCCCTGGCACTACATAAGCCATGGCTTTTGCAAAAAATGTAAATATCCTTACGCGTCTTTAGAGGTTTCTGGAAGATTGTGCACATAACCAAGTTTTCCACAATATTTTCTTTTTAAATCAAAATCTGTCTACGTGACACACAATGTATGAATTCTAAACTGATTTCTGCTCATGTTTTGTTAGGATATTTGTGCTTTGACTGAGTGGCTTTAAATGACAGTTTTAGTTTCTTTATGATTCTAACATGTTTTGAGAAAGCAGAGAACTGTAGGGCTCAACCTCCTCAAAAGCTCCTTACTAACTTCTTATTGAACTGATTACAGGCATATGTTTTGCTGACAGGTGACATTTGGTACATTAAACAAAAAATACATAATCTTCACGTATTCTCTCTTGTATTGTCAGCTCATATTATGAGGGCTAGGTGCTGCAATGTCTAATTTATAAACCACCAAGGGACTGAAAATCATTCAAAAGGCAGCGAAGAATTAGTGACGATATAATCATCACTTAGATTCAGAAGCTCTAGACTTAGATAATTTTCTAGTATTGTGTAGAGTTAATCTAATAACAAACAGAAGGAACATGTGCCCCTGGAGGTAAGCTAGGTTCCTGCTCTCAATTATCCTCCTCAGGGCCAGTTCCAGATCAACCTCATTTTGCAGCTTTCTTTTATTTAAAAGAAAGAAAAATGTATATATATATATATATATATATATATATATATATATATACATATATATATACATATATATATACATATATATATATGTATATATATATGTATATATATATATACACACATATGAGCTCCAGATATTTTCCTCATTTTACCTTTCTTTCCCAATTTCCACTTTCCTCTTTTGTACTTGAGTCTCTGACCCCTGCCTAGATGCGGACAGGCTGCTAAACAATAGGAAACAGGATATATCTATTTCTCCCCTAATGGCTATTCTGAAAAATAGAAATTCAAACTTTTGTATTTTTAAGAGAGTTTAATGCTGGTAACTAAAAGAAATGAGAAATAGTGAATAAAGCAAGAATCACTTGAAGAATTATTTAGTCCAAAAAAATTTAAAAAAAATAACTAGTTGGTCATTCCTGATTTTTATTTAGATTTGTTTTAAGTGAATTTAGGTGTTATAGGCCCTGTCTGTCATGCTTCCCTCTGTATTTATAGCACTAAAGCAACATCTTACGCATACTAGGTGCTAAGCAAATATTTGCTTAATAGCTAAATGAAAACCTGCATGAATGACTTACCTTCTCATAACTCTGTGACTTGCCTTACTTTCTGCACATCTAGATTTGTGCTCCTTTGACAGTCAGCACACCGAACCACATTTAAGAGAATATATATTTATTCTTTACGTCTATGTTGAATGTAAATCTCTGTAATTCTATCATTTGTCCATCTATCTTTGTACCATTTTGCTTTCCTGAAAGGCTTTGATTAACCATTATTTTAAAGTCTACTCCTACTTTGAGGTAAAACATTATTCTCCTGTTGTTCCAAGTAAAAGGTTTGCAAACTGTGTTCTTTAGAACATTAGTTGCCAATGATGCTTTATGTAATGGGAATCTGTGGCCTAGTCATGATTAACACTAACATAATTATAGTTCTGAAAAGCCCTGCAATGAAGGAACCTATTTAATTATGTTTAAACTGATTCTCTATCTTTATTTGACCAAAGACAACTTTTTTTCCAAACAAACCCAATATTTCATCCAAATGAAAATATTGTTTCACAAGATACACATTGTCATACCCTGTTCTCAGGTAATATGAGGAAGATCACAGAGTTATGTTCCACATACACTTTGAGGGAGAAATTTGTTCAAAACCTACAAGCTATGACAAAACTGTCTCCATTTTTCACCTCATCCCCAAGTTTCTGAGGACCTCCAATCCTGATTTCATTGGCAGAAGAGAGATGAAGGCCACCCTTATTACACAAATGATTCAAACCACCTATGGTCACCAGCCACAGTTACTTCCATAGGTTCTCAATATCATGGATGTCTCTACCTACAGCCCTTTACATATAGATCTCAGATTTAAGTAATTACAGCTTGATAATAAACCTACAGTTAAAATAACATGTACAATTCACCTAGAACAAAGGAGGTCTATTCTCTCACAGTGTCTTAATATATTTATTCTCAAATAGAACTTGTCCAGAATTAGTTCAAGGTCAATGTGAAGAACACAGAGCTCATAAGTAAATTTGTATTCCATGAGTGTGTACAGGAGATTCAGAAAGGATTGACATATTTGAATTCTAAAGTATAGGACCGATTTAAATGTTTTCTGATGAGTCATGGTTCTACTTATTTTACTGTGCAAATATGAGTAGAATAATATACATTAATATATATTTGTACTACAAGCTGAGCTATAAAATTTAGATAATTTTTCAAATAGATAGAATTTAGGTAGAATTCTTACTTTTGATTCTCTACTGTTTTACTCAATGAACTGGAGGCAATTAGAAAAATCTGAAAACAACTTCTAAGAATGACTTCTATTAAAGCATGCCTCATAGTTAGCATTTCTTATATTAACACCTATCATTTTCTAAATTAGAATTTTGAACAGTGTTCACAGAAGGCAAGTGCACTTTCAAAAATGTTTTTGAAGATTTGCTATTGGAACTGCCCTGGAAAAAAATAAGGAACATAGCTATTGTGTCATAAAGTGTAAACATAACGGTGGGGTATACAATTTGCTGTAGGAATTACTCTCATTAAAATTTAGCTACATCCTTCAGTATTTGACCACTTCTTTGGACTTTTTTCCATTAATAATTTAAAAATTGATGATGATTTTGTTAAGTTATCTAAATATAAAATATTAACCACTCTCTACTCATAGGGAATTTCTTTTTAGTAGGAAACCATTCTGATTGGCTTGAAAAGTCATTTAAGGACTTAGCATAGCTCTGACTTACGGTGTAGCTGACATCTTTGCCTAGCTGCCTGTGCAGGGAGGTTTTGGCTAGTAATCCTAATTATCTATTCAGGAAGTTGGCCACCAACTTAGCTGCAGCTATTGTAAAGTATCAAGGATTCCACCCTCAAAAAGGACTTTTCTATGTTATTGTGTGTATGTGTGTGTGTTTACTGACAAACCTGTTTGGTATCTTTTAGTCCTTGTAAGACTTTCTGCCCCACTGGAGCTTACAATCTATTGTAGGGTATAGGCAATAACATCATATGTATGCATGTTTGTGTGTGTAAGTATAGTAATGTGTAGTAATGGCAAAACCAGTGAAAGGGGCTGCTACCCGTGAGGTAATCAACAAAAGCTTCTCTGAAGTGACATAAAAAAAAAAAAAAAACTCAATCAATGAAAGTGAAGGAGAAAACTATGTTACGATTTAGGACAATGGTGCTCAAGTGTGGGGAACAGCAAATAAAAAGCCATTGAGAAAAAAGCATATGTGAGGCACAGCTGGAGACTCATGTAGCATTTTGATTTCCTTAGAGAAATGAAATGGTCACTGCCAGTCTCCTATGGAAATTATAACACAGTTAAATCTCCAAAAAGTGTTTAGGTCTTTAAAGGAACAGCTTTGCCTTTAAAGTGAGAGACGGCAGTCCTGGCAGAGTCTGTTTTGTGGGTTTGAATATTTTAAATTGACTTACTTAAGCCAGCATAAGAGACAGTAACAACTTCATTATTTTACTGAGACATTTGCAAATAGCAAAATGTTACCAATGCTATTTTCAGTATAGAAAGTAGGACTTTTGCTCAGAATGTTTCCAGTCTTCAATGTATATCTTTTAATTTGTTGTGTACAGTGTTTATAATAAAAAAATATTCTAAAATAAAAGAATGAATGGCTTTTCAAAATATAATTATGACAATAACCAGGGTAGAGAGGGGAAAGAAAGCTAAATGGTTTATGTATTTGTAATGTAAAGGTATTACTTGTTGTTTCAATGGCTCCCTGAGTGTTGGCACCCACCTTGCTTGTTTTGAACTTTTACCTAGTTATTGCCTATCTCTGGGCATTCATTTCCAACACGTATGAACAATAAATCCCCTGACGATTTCCCATTTTATTCCTCTCCTTTTCATTTTGACCCGGTTACACTCAAATTACCCAGTGAGAATGCTTCTCGCATGCCACAGCTACCCCACCCAGACATTTGCTCATGAATCCTTCCTCTGCTCTTTCCCTTCCTGCCATGACCAAACTTTGAGCTTTTGGTGACTTTGTGTGGCCCTCTGAGCATGCCGTGCCTTCCTCTCTAGAATCTGTGAGGATAATAAATACTTCAATATCACATGCCCCTTCTAGTGTAATTTCCACAGTCATTTTGGAGTGATCCTTAAAGACCCCACTAGGGGACTTACTCTCCCATTTACAATACAATATTGGACCTCGTTATGTAAATGAAGTGCTGAAATTGAAATGATTTGTTTATTTTTATAAAATAAATGTTTACTCTACCTTTGGATATACAAACCAGACTACCATATTTGAGAACCCTCAAAACAGTACATGTACATTTTGTGATTAAATAAGCAACTCCCTTTTGATCTACAAAAAAATGAATATAACTAGTCAAAACAGGCATGGGCAAGAGTGTTGTTCACAGGGACAGAACAGCTGGGGAGACAAGGAAAAGTCCAGGAAAAGCGAGCAGTGAGAGATCCCGAGCAGCCTTGATCTCAGACATCTCAGACCCAGAGCCCAGTGGTCCGGGCAGAGTTGAAGGAGAAATCAAGTGACAAAATAAATGACAAGGCCATGGGGAACAAGCTTCATAAGAATTTATGGAACCAGGCCATACATGATACTAGAGACCCAGGCAAGGTGAGATATCAGAAACGAGACAAGCAGTTAGGAAAGCAGAAAGGAGTCAGCAGTGACCATGAAAAGTTGAAAGAGAGTGATGTTTACCTCAGACAGAAAATTTGCAAAGAGTTCCTATGATAACAAAAGTCAGTCCTAGGAAATAGTCTGAACGTGGCCTTAACATAGGAGTCAGTGAGTTACTATAGGACTATAGCTACCTGTTTGGATTAGGCAATGTGTTGCAAAGAGTAGTTCTGACAGGAAGTGAACAGGCATGGGTTTATGGATCATTTCTTGTGGCTACAGGTACTTGAGTTGCGGTCATAATGTATAGCCTGCTGTACAACTTGTTTGAATCCAATGTTTACCAGTCACATTGCCTTTGCGGTCTCTTTAGAGGAGTCAGGATGTGGCACTGTTAATTTAAATGAGAGAAGACATATATTTGAAAAGGCTCCTACAAGCATTTCTCTGTGACTTTAAAACAATCTGCTTTTTCTCCCCCCCGACATGGAATGAAATTAGACTTTAAATCTCATTACTGAGATAGAATGTTTCACGTGGATTATTTCTGCTGAAAGGAATATAAATTCTTCACTCGCTTACTGGGTTTTGGAAAGGCTGGCTAAGGAGACATACCTGTGGAAATGAGGGGGTTCTAACCTCATCAGTTTAAGTGGAGACCATTTAAATAATTACCTTGCACCAAGTAATATATTCTGCTGTCCTATGAATCAATGCCACTTTTTAATGTTTTTCCTTTTCATTTGTATTAATAACCTCAATATCCCCTTATTAAAGGTGACCCCCAAATATATCAAAGATTAATAATGTCATCCCAGTATACATTGGTTTTGATTGAGTTATTAATATAATTTATATCCACAAAGAATACATACTACCTAAGACAGCATTTTCCTCTTTATTCTCATTATTCATCTTTAGAATATACACTTTGGGGGTATATATGATGGGAAAAAATCCATGAAAATATCCTCAAGAAAATCATAAACCTTAGAATAATATATAAAAACTTGTTTACTCTTTTATTTTACTCTGCAGGCTAAATATTTCTGCACTTAAAAATCGTAAGCTTATTCCTTTGTGAACAGTTCTGGGCTTTGTTTTTGAGACAAGATATCCTATAATGAAAAAAAAAAATCATTTCAAGAAAGCCATGGGGGTAGAATGAATTGATAAGTATTAAGCACCTACTGTATAATAGCACTCTCTTGAGCTATTTACAATCTCTAAATCCTCACAACAGACCTATGAGGTATGGACCATTAAACTCATTTTTTCAAGATAAGGAAACAGAGAGGATAAATTATCAGTGTAGGGTCACTCAGTGGGACAGTGGCTGGGTTTCACATCCAGGTCTCTCTAAATACAAAGTTCATGCTCTTACAGCCTGTGTAGCCAACAATAACTGTGTGGCCTCTGGATTCTCAGGGAAGTGTGTGAAATGGAGCAGATCAAATATGAACACTTCAGCAATGGGGCTAACAGCAGGAGAGGAATAGCTGTCATCTGGAATAGATTGTAGAGTAGTGTTTCCTGTTCTCCTCTGATATACAGTCTGTATATAAGGGCAAGATGTTAAGTTCATTTTGGCACAAGACTGAGCTAGTCTAATAACTTTAAAAAAAAAAAAGACACAAACAAAATAACCAACAAAGCTAGCACAGTCAGTGAAATTATTGGCAAAACGTTGTGTTATACTATTTGCAAAAATTACCTCAAATCTTCACCCACTGCTGTATCCACATCTTTGCAATGCTATTCTTCCAATAGTTTCATCAGAAATTAGAATCTATTTACCTTTTCTATATGGGCTGGTCTTATAATTTGCTTTGTTTAATAAAATGTAGAAAAAGTAATGGTGTGCCAGTTCCAAGATTTGACCTCAGAGAGCTTGTGCTCTTCTACTTGTTCTCTTGGATCCCACCACTCACCACTATGTGAATAAGCCCAGACTAGCCTTTTACATCTAACAGCCAGATATCCAGTTACAACCTGAATTTGACTGTCCTAGAGTCGCCACCTCCACTCAAACTTCCAGCTGATAGCAAATCGAGAAGTAAACCCAGCTACAAATAGCCAACCCTGAAACTTATCATCAGATGTGTCCAACCAATCTATGACAATAATAAACACTTTTTTATAGTTTTAGGGTAATTTGTTATGCAGCAATAATTAACTTGTATAGCTGGTAAATCATATGGCTTTAAAACAAAAACAAACACATACTCAGGTACTTCACTTTAGGCAAGTAAATGAATGTCAGTGGTTATTGATGAAAGCCAAGATGGCTCAGGAATTCTGTCTTCCTCTGTGAAGAACACACACATAATGTTTGACATGGCACTATGCAGTATTTTCTGATTGCTGTAATTTCTAACATGGCTCAGAAATAAGAATAATCATCTGATACTTTAGTCTTTCTCAGAAGTCAAGAATTGGAGTAGGCAATGTAGTTTAGTGCTTATCCCATTTGGAAACATTACATGGAAACTAATATCCAGGAGAATATATGTATAAATGCAAAGATATGAGGATTGTATGTAAATTTTTAAATTTCACTGTACAACTCAATAAGATGTCTCTCGCATCATATAAAAATTATTAAATCTCAGGTATTCTGTGATTTTAATGACTAAAAAAGAAAGCACATTCTCAGCCTTCCATTTGTGTCCTACCGTTATAGACTTGCCACTCTGATTGGGTTGAACCTGTCAGAAGTGTTACAAATTTTGAAATGAAAAGTCTGGCCAGAGAAAATAGATTCAGTTTTTGCTGAATGGAAACATCTGAGGAAGCAGAAAGCCAGTGTTCCTATTGTTTGTCATGTAGACATTTGAATTTAATGAACTGTTATACAGACTTGCATCAGTTAGAAACATTTTGATTTTCTAAATATCTGGTACATAAAACATTCTGCAAAATGTACACTACTGAGTAAAGTTTCATATTTACTTAAATATTTTTAACCCTGCTTATTTCCCCCAACAATTTTAAGATATTTGTGTTATTAAAAAACACGTAAAACAGGATTGTTGAAATACATAATTGAACGTAACACAAACACAATTTAAAAGGAGGAAAAAATTAAATTACTCTAGAGATAGGGTGACCTGATTATTATAACTGAGTACAAATTTGAGTTTTCAGCTTTCTGAGAGCTTAGGCATAATAAGAGTTATTGGAGACTTATTAAGATCCTACTATATGTTAGTCAATCGTTTAAGCAATTTATCTGTTTTATTTCACTTAATCTACAATACAATAATCCTATAATACATAAGGTTGTATATTATGTTTTGTAGCAGAAGAAGTACAGGATTTATAGCCAGATGCTCTAGTTCATATCCTGGCTTTGCCATTTACAAGCCATATAACATTCTCAGGCTTCAATTTCCTAATCATTAAAATGGAAGTAATAAATAACTCATTCACTTTTTATTTATTCATTCATGCAATTAGCATACATAGAATAGTATTTTGCTACAAGAAATAGCTCGTGTGTTTGTGTGTGTTTGGGTGTGACAACGCAGATTCAAAATAAATGTGTGCCAAACATTTTGTACTCATCTTCTAAATAGAGAGGAATAATTAACAAACCTATAGGTAGCTCACAGCCTAGTGTCAAAGATAGGTAGCTAGACAAATATTTAAGGGGCAAAAAAAAGTGTTTTGAATAGTGTATTAGTTTGATATTGTTGTAAAACAAATTACTAGGAAAGTAGTGGCTTAACCAATCACATCTACTGTCTTGGAATTTCTGTGGGTCAGGACTCCAGGCATGGTTTAGGTGGGTCCTCTGCTCAGGGTCTCATAAAACTGCACTCAAGGTGTTGGCCAGGCTGCTTTCTCATCTGGAGTCTCAACTGGGAAAGAATCCAGTTCTAAATCCATCTGTAGTTAACCGAATTCATTTCCTTGTAGCTGCATAACTGAGGACCTTGGGTTTTTCCTGTTTCTTGTCATGTAGGATTCTTCAACCTGGCTGTTTATTTCATCATGCCCACAAGAACATCCTCTAGCTCTAGTTTGCTAAGAATTTGTCTTACATGACATAATGTAATCACAAAGTGACATCATATCATCTTTGCCTTACTTAATTGATCAAAAGCAAGTCATGGGTCCTTCCAACACTCAGGAGAGGGGGGGTTACTCCAAAGTATAAACACCAGGAAGTGGGACTCATTGAGGATCACACTAAGTTCTATTTCTCACACTAGGGTCTATTTATTACAAATGCACAGAGAAGGGAAGAAGAAATTTGATTCTAAAGTATGTCAGAGAAAGGCTTATAAGTAAAATGACATTTGCAGCTTTAAAATATTTATGAAATTTCACCTTGTGAAGTAGAATGACAGGAAGGGGAGGTGAAAGTATTCCAGGTAAGTCTTGAGAAAACTTATTAAGAGTAGGGATAATGTATCATAGATCTTATTATCCCTCACATACCCTTTCATAGCACCCTGCTGATTAGCATGATCAATAAATATTATTTTAATCTATTGATTTCATTTATGTTCACATTATCTTCTTACTTGACATTTGACATAAAGTAAAATTTACAACTAAACACAATTAAAAATAAAATTATTTAAAAATGACTAGTCCACTGATATCTTCATTTTAAAGAAAGTTCTTAAATTTACCAATGAATTGATATATATCAGTATTATTTATATTTTTTAACTCCACTTTTGTTTCCTAATTTGTATTATCTTGTGTCCATGTTTTGTGTTTGTCTCAATTTGTGAAACTTTTTGTTATTATCTATGTCTAAATCATATGAGTATTTTATTCAACTGTTCAACTCAAACCTTTTTTACACAATATATTCCGTATTAATATTGTTCTTACTGAACCAACTAAATGAAGTGACAAGAACAAATTGAGCTTTAGCATCTATGATGCTGTGTTTGCCAATCACAAACTTTAGCCACTTTACAGAAACAGACAATTTGGACTTTTCTTGTCTTTGACAGTTGGATTTGAACTCATTTTATCTAACAGTCAAATCAATTTATATAGATATAAATTTAAAATTAAAGCACAAAATAGAAATAATATTTTTAATCATTTAGGTAGTCACAGTAATGTGGTATATACTTTGAAGAAGCATTATAAACCTAGGTCTACTATGACAATAAAACTTTTGATTGATAGAGAGTTGCCAATTACAGACTGATAAAAATATCAATAAATATAAACTATATTATTATTACCTTTTTTCTTAATCATATGAATTTAGTGTTTGCTGATAAAGACTTGCCTGTACTTCCTCCTCATCTAAGGTATTGAAATATAATTATTGCAATTTAATTAAATGTATATAGAAACTCAGTCTTTCTGTAAGTAAAAGTCCAAGTTCTGGGTCTGTGTCCTTAAATGCAAACCCTTACTCCACCATTATGAGTTGTGGAGCCTTAAGTAAATTAATAAAACCTCCTGTTCTTCAATTTGTTTATTGTAAACTTAAGATAAAAATAATATCTATCTCATGTGGTTATTTTGAGGTTTAAATAAATTACTACACATAAAGAATTTAAATAAGTGAATACTTAAAGTTTCATGAGTACACAATAATGTTATATTATTTTGTGAAATTTTTAAGATACAGAAAGCCAATATATTTTTATTTCTAGAGGTACAGATTGTTTATTTTTAGAAAGTTCAAAAAGGTAACTGATTTGAACATTGCTAAAATATGACTAAAATTAATTAAAGGTAAATTTGGAGCATGCTACTATGGATGTGATCTAAAAAACACATTTATCTCTATGATTTTTTTTGGATTTAGTAATCTGTCATTTGAGTAACAATAATGCTTTATGGTCTTATCTTCCAACATATTTTTGAGAGATGTTTCTAAAAACTACACAGTTGACCAAAGTAAATATTTCTATTATCAAAATAACGTATGTTTCTAGGATTTTAGTTTGCAAAATCATAGTATTTGCAAATTTTTTTTTAAATTATGGAACATCCTAAATATTTATTTTGAACATAGTATATTCACTATATGAAAAAAATATATAATTCAAAAAATTATATATACCTTGAAAATCACATTAAATTATTTTGCTTTATGTTGGAAATGTTAATCTTATTTATTTATTCATTTGTCTTTTATAGTATGCCACTGTTTTTCAGGAGGCAATAGATATGGTGACTTGTTTCTGTGTTGCTCATTGGGGGCAGTTAAAATTGATTTTGCACTTTCTGTGGATATTGATTGGAAGGGAAACCTTGTATATTTCTACAAAGTCTTTTAATTTACCAAAGTTATTTATTAAACATAAGTGATCCTTAGTATTTAATTCATGCAGATGACTAAACCCAGTCACAACAAGCAAGAGTAAGAGTCATATTAGTTTTATAACATTAGTTTTACCTATATGTGTATATACACACACACATATGTGTGTGTGTGTGTGTGTGTGTGGTGTGTGTGTGGAGAGAGAGAGAGAGATCGACTATATCAAATATATTTTAGATGAATAAAAGTAGACTGTTAATAAATAATCAATAATTGTAAGTGCTTATAGAAATATAATTATAATTTATATAGATTTTTCATAGATCATGCAACCAATATTAGATTAAGGTGATTAACGATATGACTAAATGTTTTCCTTTTTAATTTAGGAATTCTTTTAATCCCTTAGAGAAGTTTAACTTGATTTCTGAGATTAGGAGAAATACCCATTCTATGCTCTCAAAGTCCCATGTTTCTTTTCTTATAATTTTTTCAGTCACAGATATATTCTTCTTTGCATACATTTTTGATTGCTGTCTTCCTCTTCCCCTGGTTCTAAGAGGGCAGAAAACATGTCTGTTTTGTTCCACATCGAATCCCAGCAATCAGCACCTTTTTGACACATAGTAGCTGCTCAATAATTGACTGAATGAATGAATGAGTTAGGCTGTGGAATTTCTTATGGTTGAGACTTGGACAGAAGCACTGCATTATCAGCACTAAAGCTTATGCTGATTAATTTGGAAGAAAGACATAGGCACATATATAAACATTTTAAAAAAATGATTTGGAAACAAAACTGAAAGAATGTCATACAAATAACCACTGAAATTGGCTCTAATTTCACCAAGAATATAACTGATAGTACTGAAATAAAATATTTCTTTCTGAAAGATATTTTTGTCAGTAAAAATGTTTGATTTTTAAAAATGTATGTATTTTAAAATTTACAATAAATCTATTATAAATCATAATCTCCTCCCTAATGGTTATTTTTTATAAGGCATTCTCCCTACAACCTAATCTGTAACATACAAATTTTTATTGCACTGAGTACCAATCTGAAGAGCTTAATTTTTTGTTTTTTTCTTATGGAAGGGAATTACTTAAAGGGTAAGATCAGAGTCTTAAATTACCATCTAATTGCCCTTAGGCTCCTGCCTCAAGCTAGTGTTTTCCTACAGAGACATGAACTCTATAACCCTACAAGAAATGGAGAGACCAAGATCAGCCAGGGTAAAGTAGACCTTCTACTACTACCATGTTCTTGCAAAGAATCATCCAGTGTCCTGGCTTGCTGATTTTTAATATTGTATTAGGAACATTCACTTTTATAACAAGTCAAACCAATGCTTCTTTTAAGTTCAGCTCCAGAAGTTTGTTTCCAAATAATAAGTAACCTGTACATATTTTACACTTGAAAGAAGTTAAATAATAAATGGAAGTTTTGTTCTATTTCTATTGTTTTACCATACCATTGTTCCAATACTTTTCTGTCCTAAAACATGAAAAAAATTCAGTTGAATTCTCCAATTCATAACTTGCTATATTCTTTGATTCAGTAACCGAATGTTTCCCTCTTTTCTCTTAAATTTTCAGGGAGGCAAAAACAAAATAATACTTATTTGTGAGTGAAATAAGTAATACATGGAGGAGCATAATGGTAAACATGTTTTTATTCACTCACACATGCACAATTATTTATTGAATTTTTGAGTGCTGGGGCAGCTGGTGATGCTGGATATGGGGCAGGGGGTTGCATATAAACACACACACACACACACACACCCACACTGTTACCAAACACTGACACCACTGACACCCAATTAGGTGAAAAACATGTTTACTTAAATATCTATTACGTCAGTGCCCAAATGATATATGTCTTAAGGGGAATAAGAAATACTTTAAGTAATGTATACTATTAGACACTAAGTTTTTTGACTGTACTGGTTTTTAAATCTAACAAAAGCTCTATGTGATAGGTGATATTATTAACCCCACTTTACAAATGAGAAAGCTAAAGTGCAGGGAAGATAAACATATAGTTCAAGGCCACACAACCAAGTGAGGAGCCAGGATTGGACCAGACAGATAGACTCTGGAATCAGTGTGCCTAGTCACATTTAGATTGCTTTAAGCATGCTGATGGAATATGGTGGGTATTTGACTCCCTGTATCCTATGTTCTAAACAACCCCCCAACCATATGACATTCAAGACCATGCTTGTGTAGAACCATTCCATTATCTGCAGAGGTAGTTCTCCTATATCCAGATGCAGAAAGTAAAGAAAGGAATAGATATGATAGATGTGGAAGAAGTGAGTAGTTCTAGAAGATGACTAAGAGGTAATCTATAAATAAAAATAAAATTAGATATTGAGACCAAGATTCTGAATGAATAAACATTCACAGGCTTTTAAAATGTTAAATTTAAGGTGGTGGCTTTTAGGGTAATGGCTACAGTCAAAGTCCATGGACCATCTGAATTCAAATTAGCTGGTTAGCTAGGTGGCCCTCTTATTAGCTTTGTGGCCTTGGACAAGTTGATTAACCTCTCTGGCAATAACAGTATATACTATTGTGAGGATTAAATCACTTAATGTTTGCAATGTGATTAGAGCATCTCCTGGCACTAGTAAAATAATAATAAACTCTTCTCAAATATAACACAAGACTGAGTATAAAGAAAAGAAAAAGAAATCAGGCTGAATGGACAAACATATTTCAGATATGGCTACTTGTATTCACACCAAGTAGGGACTTATTATCTCCTATCCTAAAATCTGTATTTCTCAAATAGTTCACAGATTATTTTTACCAATTATTTAAAAAAAATTTTTTTAATTTAATTTTATTTTTGGCTGCATTGGGTCTTCATTGTTGCGTGAGGGCTTTCTTCTAGTTGTGGGAGCGGGGGCTGCTCTTTGTTGTGGTGTGTGGGCTTGTCATTGCAGTGGCTTCTCTTGTTGTGGAGCATGGGCTCTAGGCACGTGGGCTTCAGTACATGTGGCACGCAGGCTCAGTAGTTGTGGCAAAAAGGCTTAGTTGCTCCGTGGCATGAGGGATCTTCCCGGACCAGGGATCGAACCCGTGTCCCCTGCATTGGCAGGCGGATTCTTAACCACTGTGCCACCAGGGAAGTCCCACCAATTATTTAAAGGAAGCAACAATTTCTATTCTATAAAAATTATGCCAGCAATCAGATAGAAAGAGAGAAAGGCTTAATATTCTTATGAGGCTAACATATTCTTGATATAAATAATGCCATCATAGGAAAATATTATAGCTCTAATTTATATAGAAACATAAATTTCAAATGGCTGAAGAAAATATTAATTAATGAATCTAATAGTTTATTAAAATGAATTCTAATCAAGTGCCACCTACCTCATAAAGGTAAAAAGAGTTATAAGTTAAAATATCTAGCAATGCAATTCATCACGTTAATTAAAAAAGTCTTAAAATTAACAAAATTTTTAAAATTACATAATTCAACCCTGTTTATGGCTAAAAATAAAAAAGAACACTTAGACAAAATAAGTAGAATAAAAAATGCTTATACACCTGATGGAGAATCTTTAGATGTATTCCTTTAAGAATAAATGCACCATAAGGATGTCCCTATTGTGTCTACACTTTATTTCAGTACTGAAGGTTGTGACCAATGCTACATGAAAAGAAAAGCATCAGTTATGTAAATATAAGAAAAAAAGAGAAAAATGTCATTATATGTGGATTACATAATTATTCCTTTAATAAGCTACAATAGAATGAGGAGACAAAAATCTTGTAACCAAGATCAGCAAGTCTTAATAAGTTCTTGCACATGCAATATTTAAAGTTAAACTTCCTTATATCAACACTTCTGAAATAGAAATTGAATTATTTCTCACTATTAAGGCAAATTACAAGTATAAAATAATCAGCCTGAAAATCATGGAAAATATCTTTATGGTTAAAAGATTTTTAATCATATTAAGGGACATGAAATATTTGAATTAACTTGATCATTATACAATATTTCTTACTGGGACACATCTTTGTAATGGTAATTATTTTTGCAATTATATCCTCAAATTAAAAACCCTCCAGTAAAAAATATCTGCTTGATTTTTATTTTTAGGACTTCTATAGTCATTCTCATATTTATATAGTATAATAAAAGTTAAGAAAGATCTATTAGACTTTGGAAAAGAAGATAACAGAAAGAGGATTACCTTAATATACTGTTATATTAAGAGGTTATAGAAATAAAACCAGTCCATTTCTTGAAAGGATAGGCCTCAGATCAATGCAAAAAAAAAAAAAAAATGTTGAGAAGCAATTCCATGTCTATATGAGTACCTGATATATGATAATCATGGTGCTACATAGGGAGAAATGCCAGATAGTTTAGCAGATAGAGCTGGGAAAACTAAATTTCTATGGAGAAAAACAATAAGCCCAGGCCTAGATTTTGCACCATATATGAAAGAAGATTCAAAAAAATGAATAAAAATAATGGAGAAGAAAAATATTTGTATCCTAGAGGAATAGAAAAACTTATTACCAAAAGAACAGACCTTATAAGATTAGAATTGATAAGCTGAATTTTATCCAAATAAAGATTTCTGATAAGAGAAGAGCAGCACTGATTAGGAAGATATTTTCAATGTTTCTGGAGATCACTAGGTATCCATTAGCAGGTAAATGGTTAAATGAAATATGGGGAATTCATGTGATAGAGGGAATTTAACAATAATTTGCATCAAATATGCAGCAACAGATAGCTCAAATTGTTGAATGAGAAAAATAGGAAAAAATAATGCAAACCCTTAATATTATTTGTAAACATACAAACATGCAAAATGTCACTGCTTATATTGCAAAGATACATATAAGTTAAGAACATATATTAAATATTTTAAAGTACCTGCCTTTGGAGGGGTGATAGCAGAAATGGAAAAAGAAACTCGAGAAGGGATTTACATGTACCATGATGACAGGAGTGTGGTCCCTGAACTACCTACACCACTTTTTAAAAACAGAAATGTACAAAATCTGCTGTGGATTTATTCTCTGAATAGAATACATCACCCATCATTTTCCTAGGACAACATTACTGCAAAATAATGATGATGATGATGATGATGATAATAATAATAATAAAGCATTCATTGAGAATTTACTATGTTCATTTTACCTACATATAGTGAGTAAACTAATTCCCATTTTTTAATGCATATAAAGTAATACACTGTACAGATAATATAATGGTACATTCATCTCATTTTATTCTCTTAGTAGAGAATGGTCTTCCCATCAAGAAAACACTGTCTTTTCTTATTGTAAACAACAGCAGAATATGCTACTCTCACAAACAGAAAGCATCCACCAGAAAAAAACAAGGCACCGAATACTCAGGATACGAAAAATGAAGGACTGCATCGTCAATTGGCCATTTTCATTATCCAATAAACAGGTGGCAATTTGAGGAGCATAATCATGGAAAACAAAGTCATTCATAGAAATAAACTTACAGCACTCTGATACTAAAGACAAGTCTTTAAGCAGTCCAAGATTGGTGATAAGTGTTGGAAGTAAAAACGCATTCAACAAACACAGAGCAGTATTCCCAGGAGAAAATCCAGACAAAAATGTCTCTTTAAACACACTAATTAGGGTTTGTTATCATCTTTAATGGGGAGGTACTGAAGACCTGCACAAGAGCACACTCTGCATCTTTTTATCCTTACTAAAGTCTGTGATTGTGCCCATGTTGACTGTTCATAATTTTACTATAATTCTGATGACTGATATTAATTTATTTGTCAAATATGCAGTATATCATTCTTGAAAATGAATTTTTGACAATCCTATGCATTTTTTAAAAAATATTAGTATATTCCTACTTTTATAAGATGTTTGTTTAATGTATATAAAGTCATCTCATTCCATGGAAAATAACTACTGTATTTTTTTTGTCTCATTTTTCACTTTTGCCTTAAATTCTTTATCATTTATATACTTTTGTATTCATTTCTACACAGCTAGAGTTCTTCTTAATGGTTTTCCATATCAAGAAGTTTAATTTTGTTTTTCTGGTCAAATATGAAGCATATGTTGAAGAGGAGCAGAATTACTACTACAAAATATGTCTCTTTGATATAAGGATCATTTCAGTCTGATTATTTTTAAGAAACAGCAGACTCGGGAGAAATTCTAAAAACCCAGTAGAAGTTACCCTTTTGTAAGAGACATTTACATTTAAAAAGAAAATCTCTATTTATAAAGGTGTCTCCCTTGCTATACTAGGCAGAGAGGGTAGAAACTCTTATCAGTGGAGAAGGCTGAGACTTAAGTCCTCATAACAACCATACCCTAGTTTACTGTGCTTTGACTAAAATCCTTTCATAACTGCCCACCACCACCACCACCACCCCCATGGTCACAAACACACCTCAACATCTTCTTCTGTCTTTATCTGGAGATATTATTTAAAGTGAAAGCTTGGACTATTTCAGAACTCTTACCAAACCAAACTTGGGTCCACTCGCCCACCATGCAGCAAAGCTAATCTACTGACCATGAACTGTGGTGAAGGAAAGTACAGTGTTTATTGCAGGGAGCCAAGCAAGGAGAATGAGCAGCTCATGTTCAAAAGACTCAAACTGCCAATAGCTTTCAGGGAAGGGTTTTTAAAGGCAACATTAGGGTGAGGGTTGCAGGGTGTGTCATCAGTTTGTGGACTTTCTTCTGATTGGTTAGTGGTGAGGTAACAGCGTGATGTTTCTGAATCTTAATCATCAACCTTCTGGTTCCAACCAGACTGGGGTCTACTGCTTGTGGTCAGCCTGTAGTGACTATCCTCCACCTGGGTGGGATCCTAATCTCTGCAGAACAATTCAAAGATATGCATCAGATTGGTATGTATATCCTTTGAGGAGGGGAACTAAGACTCTTTTATCAGGGAACTGCTGTTTAAGCTATCTTTACTTTTCTTAATTGACAGCTTTTCCTTTGTTTCTGCATTCCCTCATGTCTCTAATTGTTAACTGTTTTGCCTGCTCTTTGGAACTTAGGGAAGGCCTAGGAGACTAAAGGTTTTTTTTTTTTTCCTACAAAAAAGAAATGGGGAACACAGAGGGGCTTTTGTATCTGAGAAGGCCCTTCAGGGTGCTGCTCGGTTTCAGGAGTTACTGTTTTCCTGGGTATCCCCCATGTATACAGAAGGTATATAGGTTATCACACTTCTGCCTGTTTTTCTTCTAGTAAATCTGTCCTTATTGCAAGGTAGGTCTCAGCCAAGGACCTAAAAGGGTAGAGAAAAATTGTTTTTCCTCCCCTACAGTGTTTTGCTATGTGGGATTGGTTTAGCATTAGGCTTGATTCCAGAATACTTATATTGTTTAAATTTTAAATATCCTAATATTATGTAAAAATCAAAATTCAACCAAGTAAATTCGAAAATCTATTTGGATTAGCTTTATTCAACCATTCATGAATCCAGCAGCATCCTGTCTAGCAACTGGAAGGTGCTCCAAGGGGTTGTACAAAATGAAAGGTTTTCATAGGCAGGAGGGTGGGGCAAAAGTGCTGTGAGCAAAAGAAAAGATAGGCTTAGTTTTAGGCCAGGAAATGTTTTTTGAAGGGAAGGGAATGGCATGGGTTTTATCATGCAGATTGCAGTTTCTTCCTTGGGGCAATGGAGAGGACCTGAGTGACAGATTACTTCATTGGTACTGACCAGAAAAGTCCAGATGGGATGCTTAAGATTACGTTTCTGAGGAAAGTGGAAACTGCAATTAAGTCAGGTGTTAAGTGTAGGTTTGGTATCATGGGCACAAGTGGTACAAGTGAGGCCATTTGGGGCCTGGGGTTTTCTCTTTAATACTTAGTATTTTTTGTTGCTTTATTTCCTTTAACCACATGTTAATGTTACCTACTGATTCATTATAATGTTAAACTGTGTAAAATTTTGTAAAACCTCTTTAAATATAAAAAAGATCATATATATTTATATTATATATGATATTTATTGTGTACTTAATATCATTTTGCATAATTTTACCATTTTATATTATTGTGAAATTAAAAGGGTTTCAGTATGTTATTCTCATAAGTAAAAAATGTTGGATAATCTTTTGAAAAATACATAATTTTGGAAATTTATATAATAGAAACTTGAAGAATTATTTTCATTTTTTTCAGATATATTTATACTGAACTTTAATCAGAACTTCTGTTTCTCAGTTATATATTCCTCTCAGCATTTTACCTAAATTTTCTTTCACTCTGTGTTCATGATTAAATATGTTTATCATATTTTTTCTTGGAACCAGTTTATTTCTTGAAGCCTTTTCTCATAAACCAGACCTCCTAATCCCCAGATAAATATTATAGATCTCCCCTATACTCTTAAGAATTTGAATCACTGTTCTACATTAGAGTCTCACACTGGATATATTTCAAAGCTGATCTTATGAAGCCTTTGCGTAATGGAAATACTATCTCCCCTGATTTATTTCTAATTATTGTGCTTGTGTAACTTAGGAATTTGCAAGATGTTCACGTTAACTTACAAAGAGGACTCTTCAGATTCTTTCCTCACCCCACCTTCAAGAAACATTTTCATCTTTTCAAAATGTAAATTGAGCATCTTAAAAATATGTTAATGAGGAATGAAGGCAAGTGTTGTCAGTCCTTATTCACAACATTTAATGTATGAAGATGGAGTTTCCTATTGGCAACTCCATTAGTAAGACTAAATATCAAACTTCAGTGAAGTTGATGTGGAAATCATCAATTGAATGACATCCTTAACATCTCTAACAAATTTGTTATATTTGAAAACAAATTAAAAATTCTATTGGTGGTTAAGCTGACATGAAATTAGAATGGGGTAGAATGAAGATTAGGAGGATGAATTAGGAAGTGATTGAAATTTCTAGAAATATAAAATAAGGAAATTGCCAAGTGATATTTTAGCATTTATGTCATATGATGTCCTTTTTTGATAGTCTTCAATTCTCAAAACGTCCTTAATTTTACTAATGTATTTTCTTCTCAGTTATTCTCTAGCATCTGCAACCATAGGTACCAACAATTGCAAATTGAGAGTTTTGGCAAATTGCCACTGGCATAACTTCTTTTATTTTTATCATTTTTTAATTGAAGTACAGTTGATTTACAATGTTGTGTTAGTTTCAGATGTACATGGCATAACTTCTTTTGATTTTAGTACCACTTCAAGTGACCATCTAAACTGGAACATGTTTATATTTTGTTTAAAAATAACAGTCAGAAGATACTGAGTATACCACTCATAAAAATTTTGTTTTCTCAGTTCTTTCAGTTTCTCTCATTTCTCCTAATTTATTGAGGTAGAAAATACAGTAAGTCCCCTACATATAAACCTTCAAGTTGTGAACTTCCAAAGATGCAAATATGCCCAGAGAAAGGACGAAGAGAGACAAGAGAAAGAAGTAACTGAAGACCCAAAGAGATTCACGGCGCAGGAAATGGCAAGGGAATTTTTCTTTATTGTGGAGGCGCTGTTAGTTTTTGAGGCACAGGACCTGAACATAGAACAGTACACGAAGGTTGCAGCAACCGTTCAGAATGCAATCCAGTGGTACCGTGTCATCTATTATGAGAAAAAAAGGGCTACTACCAAGACATCACTGGATCATTTTTTCAAGAGGGTAGGTAGAATTGAATCCAGCAAGGGACCAGAACCTGTGCCATCAAAGTTAGACGTGCAGAAAATTGCAACTTGCCCTCCATCTCCTATTGCTGATGATCCTTCAGATCTACCATCTCCCACCTCCTCTCCCTCCTCCAGTCAGTAACTCCTCTTGCCTGTTCACTAGATGACAGCCCCTCTATGCCAGCTGTTGTACTGTACTACTGTATATTTCAAGGTACTGTACTGTAAGTTAAAATTGTTTTCTTTATTTTTTATGTTTGTTTTCTATGTATTATTTGCGTAGAAAGTATTATAAACCTATTACGGTACAGTACTATATAGCCAATTGTGTTAGTTGGGTACCTAGGCTAACTTTGTTGGACTTATGAACAAATTGGACTTATGATGCAGTCTTGGAATGGAACTCGTTCATATGTAGGGGACTTACAGTAAAATTAATTTCTAAAAATTTTACCAATTTCCAAAATTTTCTCGGTAATGTGGTATTGACTTAAAAAATGCACAATCTGAAAGTTGAGAATTGTTTTCTTTGGTGAATAAAACTAAGGATTTAAGTCCAAGACACAGCTTCTCAAATAGCTCTGAGGGACTGTTCAGAAGAGGTAAGGGAAGAGCCAGGATACACAGGAGTTTTTGCAACAATGACCAGGCAGTGGGAATATCAAAAGATTACTGTTAATTAAAGAAAACCAAATATCTCAAGTTAATGAATTTAGCGTTTTACTATGTGTGGGAAGATGCAAAAGTCAGAGTTCACTGAAATCATTCCTTTGATATGCACCTCAGCTATCTGGAGCCTGTATCCTGTGCTTTCTCATCCTGAGTCTCCTCAGGGTGCTGTTGCGGGGTGGCTGTAGTGGCTGACTGCTAGGTGGCAGGCATCCTGTTTTCATCCTGAGTTCCCTCAGCACTCATCTTCGGGGAGGCTGTAATGTGATGGCTTGATGGCTTCAACATCCTGCATTTACTGATACGGCAGGCAATAATTTTTTTCATTGATAGTGGAATAACATCAGTAAACCGTCTCTATGGTAAGCAAGGGCAAAGGAAAGGAATTAACATACTAACTAAGCTGATCCAACTTAGATAAATATTTCTTTCTTCCCTGTAATGCATAAATGTCTCATTATTTGTTAATTTATTTATTTTTCTACTTACATCCTTCTTATATAAAAATGTAAGGAACATCATTATTATAAGAAATATTAACTCATGTACAACTTCTCAAGCTTTGGCCAAATTACTTCAGGGAAAGCTAGGTCAGCAATGATAAACAGTAATCATTGAAGAAAAAGAGGAATAAGTTCCCAGGGCTATATGCCCTAGTTGTATGGACGTATCCATGAAATATCCAGCTAGGATAAATGTATATTTCATTATAGATTTTAGAAAGCAATAAGGATGAATTGGGGCACTGAGAAAGCGAGGCTTAGTCTAAATGTGTGGCATTATTTTAACAATTTAGAATTCTTCTGTAGCATATTGTCAACAGACTGTGATTTATTAATTGATAAGAAAGCCTTGATCCAGATTTTGATCTCTCTCTAAAACCAAATCTACTCAGTGATTTCCCTAGGAAAACATTTAAGTTACTTGTGTGAGAGCACTTTTTTTAAATTTAATTTAATTTATTTTTTATACAGCAGGTTCTTTTCAGTTTTTTTTTTGTTTGTTTCTTAAATGGGTTTTATTGAGGTGTAATTAACATACAGTACACTGCATGCATTTAGGGGTTTTTTTTTGAATTTTATTTATTTTTTTATACAGCAGGTTCTTATTAGTTATCTATTTTATACATATTGGTATATATATGTCAATCCCAATCTCCCAATTCATGCCACCACCACAACCCCCGCTGCCACTTTCCCCCCTTGGTGTCCATACGTTTGTTCTCTACATCTGTGCCCTGCAAACTGGTTCATCTTTACCAATTTTCTAGGTTCCACATATATGCGTTAATATACGATATTTGTTTTTCTCTTTCTGACTTACTTCACTCTGTATGACAGTCTCTAGATCCATCCACGTCTCTACAAATGAACCAATTTCATTCCTCTTTATGGCTGAGTAATATTCCATTGTATATATGTACCACTTCTTCTTTATCCATTCGTCTGTCAATGGACACTTAGGTTGCTTCCATGACCTGGCTATTGTAAATAGTGAACATTGGGGTGCATGTGTCTTTTTGAATTACGGATTTCTCTGGGTATATGCCCAGTAGTGGGATTGCTGGATCATATGGTAATTTTATTTTTAGTTGTTTAAGGAACCTCCATACTGTTCTCCATAGTGGCTGTATCAAGTTACATTCTCACCAACAGTGCAAGAGGGTTCCCTTTTCTCCACACCCTCTCCAGCATTTGTTGTTTGTAGATTTTCTGGTGGTGCCCATTCTAACTGGTGTGAGGTGATACCTCATTGTAGTTTTCATTTGCATTTCTCTAATAATTAGTGATGTTGAGCAGCTTTTCATGTGCTTTGTGGCCATCTGTATGTCTTCTTAGGAGAAATGTCTGTTCAGCTCTTCTGCCCATTTTTTGATTGGGTTGTTTGTTTTTTTAATATTGAGCTGCATGAGCTGTTTATATATTTTGGAGATTAATCCTTTGCCCGTTAATTCGTTTGCAAATATTTTCTCCCATTTTGAGGGTTCTCTTTTGTCTTCTTTGTAGTTTCCTTTGTTTTGCAGAAGCTTTTAAGTTTCATTAAGTCCCATTTGTTTATTTTTTTAATTTCCATTACTCTAGGAGGTGGATCAAAAAAGATCTTGCTGTGATTTATGTCAAAGAGTGTTCTTCCTATGTTTTCCTCTAAGAGTTTTAAATGTCTGGTCTTACATTTAGGTCTCTAATCCATTTTGGGTTTACTTTTGTGTATGGTGTTAGGGAGTGTTCTAATTTCGTTCTTTTACATGCAGCTGTCCAGTTTTCCCAGCACCACTTATTGAAGAGACTGTCTTTTCTCCATTGTATATCCTTGCCTCCTTTGTCATAGACTAGTTGACCATAGATGCATGGGTTTATCTCTGGGCTTTCTATCCTGTTCCATTGATCTATATTTCTGTTTCTGTGCCAGTACCATATTGTCTTGATTACTGTAGCTTTGTAGTATAGTCTGAGGTCAGTGAGTCTGATTCCTCCAGTTCTGTTTTTTTCCTTCAAGACTGCTTTGGATATTCAGCGTCTTTTCTGTCTCCATACAAATTTTAAGATTTTTTGTTCTAGTTCTGTAAAAGATGCCACTGGTGATTTGACAGGGATTGCATTGAATCTGTAGATTGCTTTGGGTAGTATAGTCATTTTCACAATATTGATTCTTCCAATCCAAGAACATGGTATATCTCTCCATCTTTTTTGACGTCTTTGATTTTTTTCATCAGTTTCTTATAGTTTTCTGAGTAAAGGTTTTTACCCCCTTAGGTAGGTTTATTCCTAGGTATTTTATTCTTTTTGTGGTACTGGTGAATGAGATTGTTTCCTTAATTTTTCTTTGTGATCTTTCATTGTTAGGGAATGCAAGGGATTTCTGTGCATTAATTTTGTATCCTACAACTTTACCAGATTCATTGATTAGCTCTAGTAGTTTTCTGGTAGCATCTTTAGGATTCCCTATGTATATTATCATGTCATCTGCAAACAGTGACAGTTTTACTTCTTGTTTTCCAATTTGTATTCCTTTTATTTCTTTTTCTTCTCTGATTGCCGTGGCTAGGAGTTCCAAAGCTATGTTGAATAATAATGGTGAGAGTGGACATCCTTGTCTTGTTCCTTATCTTAGAGGAAATGCTTTCAGTTTTTCACCATTGTGAATGATGTTTGCTGTGAGTTTGTCATATATGGCCTTTATTATGTTGAGGTAGGTTCCCTCTCTGCCCACTTTCTGGAGAGTTTTTATCATAAATGAGTGTTGAATTTTGTCAAAAGCTTTTTCTGCATCTATTGAGATGATCATATGGTTTTCATTCTTCAATTTGTTAATGTGGTGTATCACATTGATTGATTTCATATATTGAAGAATCCTTGCATCCCTGGGATAAACCCCACTTGATGATGGTGTATGATCCTTTTAACGTGCTGTTGGATTTTGTTTGCTAGTATTTTGTTGAGGATATTTACATCTATAGTCATCAGCAATATTGGTCTGTAATTTTCTTTTTTTGTAGTATCTTTGTCTGATTTTGGTATCAGGGTGATGGTGGCCTCATAGAATGAGTTTGGTAGTGTTCCTTCCTCTGCAGTTTTTTGGAAGAGTTTGAGAAGGATGGGTGTTAGCTCTTCTCTAAATGTTTGATAGAATTCATCTGTGAAGCCATCTGGTTCTAAGCTTTTGTTTGTTGGAAGATTTTTCATCACAGTTTCAATTTCATTACTTGTGATTGGTCTGTTCATATTTTCTATTTCTTCCTGGTTCAGTCTTGGAAGGTTATACTTTTCTAAGAATTTGTCCATTTCATCCAGGTTGTCCATTTTATTGGCATAGAGTTGCTTGTAGTAGTCTCTTCCGAGGCTTTGTATTTCTGCAGTGTCCATTGTAACTTTACTTTATCATTTCTAATTTTATTGATTTGAGTCCTCTCCCTCTTTTCTTGATGAGTCTGACTAAAGGTTTATCAATTTTGTCTATCTTTTCAAAGAACCAGCTTTTAGTTTTATTGATCTTTGCTATTGTTTTCTTTGTTTCTATTTCATTTATTTCTGCTCTGATCTTTATGATTTCGTTCCTTCTACTAAATTTGGGTTTTGTTTGTTCTTCTTTCTCTAGTTCCTTTAGGTGTAGGGTTAGATTGTTTACTTGAGATTTTTCTTGTTTCTTGAGGTAGGCTTGTATTGCTATAAACTTCCCTCTTAGAACTGCTTTGCTGCATCCCATAGGTTTTGGATCATCGTGTTTTCGTTGTAATTTGTCTCTAGGTGTTTTTTGATATCCTCTTTGATTTCTTCAGTGATCTCTTGGCTATTTAGTAACGTACTGTTTAGACTCCATGCGTTTGTGTTTTTATGTATTTTTCCCTGTAATTCATTTCTAATCTCATAGCATTGTGGTCGGAAAAGATGCTTGATATGATTTCAATTTTCTTAAATTTACTGAGGCTTGATTTGTGACCCAAGGTGTGATCTATCCTGGAGAATGTTCTGTGCACACTTGAGAAGAAAGTGTAATCTGCTGTTTTTGGGTGGAATGTCCTACAAATATCAATTAAATCTATCTGGTCTCTTGTGTCCTTTAAAGCTTGTGTTTCCTTATTAATTTTCTGTCTGGATGATCTGTCCATTGGTGTAAGTGAGGTGTTAAAGTCCTCCAATATTACTGTGTTACTGTCGATTTCCTCTTTTATAGCTGTTAACAGTTGTCTTATGTATTGAGGTGCTCCTATGTTGGGTGCATATATATTTATAATTGTTATATCTTCTTCTTGGATTGATCCCTGGATCATTATGTAGTGTCCTTCCTTGTCTCTTGTAACATTTTTTAATTTAAAGTCTATTTTATCTGATATGAGTATAGCTACTCCAGCTTTCTTTTGATTTCCATTTGCATGGAATATCTTTTTCCATCCCATCACTTTCAGTCTGTATGTGTCCCTAGGTCTAAAGTGGGTCTCTTGTAGACAGCATATATATGGGTCTTGCTTTTGTATCCCTTCAGTGAGCCTGTGTCTTTTGGTTGGAACTTTTAATCCATACACGTTTAAGGTCATAATTGATACGTATGTTCCTATTACCATTTTCTCAATTGTTTTTGTAGGTCCCTTTCTTCTCTTGTGTTTCCCACTTAGAGAAGTTCCTTTAGCATTTGTTGTAGAGCTGGTTTCGTGGTGCTGAATTTTCTTAGCTTTTGCTTGTGTGTAAAACTTTTTTTTTTTAAATTAATTAATTAATTAATTTATGGCTGTGTTGGGTCTTCGTTTCTGTGCAAGGGCTTTCTCTAGTTGCGGCGAGCAGGGGCCACTCTTCATCGCGGTGCGCGGGCCTCTCACTGTCACGGCCTCTCTTGTTGCGGAGCACAGGCTCCAGACGCGCAGCTCAGTAATTGTGGCTCACGGGCCCAGTTACTCCATGGCATGTGGGATCTTCCCAGACCAGGGCTCGAACCCGTGTCCCCTGCATTGGCAGGCAGATTCTCAACCACTGCGCCACCAGGGAAGCCCGTGTGTAAAAGTTTTGATTCCTCCATCGAATCTGAATGAGATCCTTGCCAGGTAGAGTAATCTTGTTTGTAGGTTCTTCCCTTTCACCACTTTAAATATATCGTGCCACTCCCTTCTGGCTCATAGAGTTTCTGCTGAGAAATCAGCTGTTAACCTTATGGGAGTTCCCTTGTATATTATTTGTTGTTTTTCCCTTGTTGCTTTCAATAATTTGTGTTTGTCTTTAATTTTTGTTAATTTGATTACTATGTGTCTCACTGTGTTTCTCCTTGGGTTTATCCTGCCTGGGAGTCTCTGTTCTTCCTGGACTTGGATAGCTATTTCCTTTCCCACGTTAGGGAAGTTTTCGACTGTAATCTCTTCAAATATTTTCTCAGGTCATTTCTCTCTCTCTTCTTCTGGAACCCCTATAATGTGAATATTGTTGCATTTAATGTTGCCCCAGAAGTCTCTTGGGCTGTCTTCCTTTCTTTTCATTCTTTTTTCTTTATTCTGTTCTGTGGCAGTGAATTCCACCATTTTGTCTTCCAGGTCACTTATGTGTTCTTCTGCCTCAGTTATGCTGCTATTGATTCATTCTACTGTATTTTTCATTTCAGTTATTGTATTCTTCATCTCTGTTTGTTCTTTAATTCTTCTAGGTGTTTGTTCTTTAATTCTTCTAGGTCTTTGTTAAACATTTCTTGCATTTTCTCGATCTTTGCCTCCATTCTTTTTCTGAGGTCCTGGATCATCTTCACTATAATTATTCTGAATTCTTTTTCTGGAAGGTTGCCTATCTCCACTTCATTTAGTTGTTTTTCTGGGGTTTTGTCTTGTTCCTTCATCTGGTACAAAGTCCACTGCCTTTTCATTTTGTCTATCTTTCTGTGAATTTGGTTCTCTTTCCACAGGCTGCAGAATTGTAGTTCTTCTTGCTTCTGCTGTCTGCCCTCTTGAGGGCACTCTTAAATAGTCTATATTGGTTCTTAGTAGGTGTGGGTCATCACCTACGTTTGTCTGATTACCTAAATTCTCTGTTATTCCTGAACTATTTTATCTTTCCGATATATCTCTCCACTTTCCAAGATGATGACTTTCCTTCCTCCTTAACAAAATAATAAATGTTCAAAATACTACTTAAATTACTACAGTTGCACCATCCTACTTTGTCATTCATGTTTCTCTTTCCTTTCATTCATGGTATACAGGTAAATCTATAAGGTCAGGGTCTCCTGCTTTGCTCTCTGGATTGCTTCTATCTCATTTCCTCAAATATCTCACTATGATAAGTAAACAGTCTCCCTCCTATGTTTATTCTTTCCTATTATCAGTCGTTACTTTCATCAGCATTTTAACAGTCTAGAATGACTATTATATTTAAACAAAACCACCATTACCAAAAACAATAACATTTTTAGTTTTCCCTTGAAGATATCCTATTTGTCCCTCCTTTATTGCCAAAACCCTTGAAACAACTTTATCCAATTATTCTTTGCAATTTCTCATGTTATTTTCCATGGTATCTGTTTTCTCGTCCACCCTTCCAACAAATTATAGATGGATGATCTCAATTAATCTCATTACTTAATTTATTGTTTACATACTTTTAATTTTCAAACATTTATATCTCAAACATATCTAGATAACAATGCTGAGTTCTTAGTTATCCACATATTATTTCATTTGCATATTTTATTTTAGTTTTCCACAGACTTCTCAAAGTCTTCAAAATCAAACTTATTTTATTCTGAACAATTTTGCTTTTTTTCTTGTTTCCTGTAGCTTAATAAATAGAACTACCTTTTACTTACCTTTTATTTGATTTCTTCTACACTCTTACTGTTAGGTGGAATAATGGACCACAAAGCTTTTCATACTCTAATTTTCATAAACTTTGACTATATTAGCTTACACGGCAAAAGGAACTTTGCAGACATGATTAAGATCTTGAGATGAGAAGGTCATCCTGGATTAACTGGGTGGACCCAATCTAAGCAGGAGTCCTTAAAAGTGGAGGATCTTTCCAGGCCATGGTTAGAGAATGATGAAATATGAGAAGGATCCGTTTACACCCTGTTGTTGGTTCTGAGATATAAGGGCTAATTGCATGGACTGGAGAGAGGCTTCTAGGATCTGAGATTGGCTTCCAATTGAAATAAAGAAACCAGACCTCAATCCTACAACCCCATGAAACTGAATTCTGCATAACCCAAATGAGCAGGAAACAAAGTTTCCCTTACAGCTTCCAGAAAGGAATGCAGTCTACAGACACATTGATTTTAGACCAGTGAGATTTGTGCTGAACTTCTTGTTTACAGAACTGTAAGATAATTAATTTGTTTTGTTTTAAGCCACCAAGTTTGTGGTTTATATATATATACTTTTTACAGCAGCTATAGAAAACTAACACACTTACTCCCCCATCTAATTAGTTTTGCTAAATATGCCCTTGGATATTCTCAAGTCAATCTGGTTATTTTGTTTTTGTTCTTACCACATTAACTCAGGCCACCATCATTTCTTACTTGGATTATGTCCAGAAAAATTATCAAAGACTTGGAAATGGGCAAAAAAGGTTACTGAGTTCCCTTTCTGAGTGTGTTTTTGCAGAACCTCTGGGGATTAACTGATTCTATATGGTATGAGTCTTTGGTCTTTGACTGACTTTCTTTTGACTAATCTATTTTATAGTTCTACAATATAAAGGTGAAGTTACCTTGTTGAAATTAATAGCAATGCAAAAAATTATTGACCATAGAAATATGTATTATTAATACAGTTGATTTTTTTTTTAGGAAAAGATAACCCTATATATAAGCTTTTTGCCCTAGGAGATAATTACCAGTTTGCATCTATTAGCAAATGAATTTTGGCATGAATCATCCTAATGTAGGAAGAGAAATGGTACTCTGTGGTTTGGCCAAAGGCAGGAATAGGGGGCCATCCAACTAAATGATCAAGAATGCCAAAATAAATTTGCTAGAATCAGTTATGGCATATTACTGTTACCCTCAGTGGTTAATAAGTTAAAATATGTTTGATATATATTTATTTTACATTTGTATGTCATTGTTTTAACTCTTTGAAAATGTATACTTCATTACTTACTATCTCAATGTAATATCACAAGTCATCTCCAGCTTAAAAATATTAGTAGCTCACTTTTCTCTCAGAATAAACTCTAAACTTCTTAAGCTAACATAAAAAACCCATTATAAATAGATACCTGGAAATTCTTCTTCATCTTTCAACAATCTCTTGAGTGTGTCCTAGATTCCTATCATTTTGTACAGCTTCTTGCTTGTGTCATGCTCTGCTTCACCTCTTAATTTTACCTGCATATTCATTTTACTTTACATATTCATCTGATTTCCCCTCCCTTTCCCTTCCCCTGGATAGCTCCTGCTTTATGTTCAGGCTTCATTTTAAATGTTCCTTCTTCCTGGAATTCTTCCTTGGACACCCAATTCTGAATGCCATTTCTATGTATCCAGTAACATCCTATACTAACAAATCATATGGCTTACTCCTTGTTTCACCATCAGTAGACTAAAACTACAATACTTTTAAGATACTGGTTGTTGTTTCTTCACCAACATACATACCCTTAATATTTGACATAGTGTATGATCACATGTGTTTAAAGCTTTAATGACTGCCTAACTTGAACCTTTCCCTGCTAACACCTACTATCTCTTCTGTTGGTTCTATATTGCCTAATCTAAATTTACCTTCTAAATTCAATACTTCCTATATTCAAGCCATTTACATTCAGCCTGCTTCCATGACCCAGTTGAAACTTACTATACATCTGTTCGTTATTTTTATGAGACTTATTTTGCTTTTCATAGGAAAAAAAGGATACATAAAGCATGGTGAGTTTGGAGGGACCTACATTATATTTTAAATCCAATAAATATTTTGTTTTTTAAAAAATATATATAGAAGAATCCTAAGACATGACATGTTACTAAATAAATTCTACAGTTTACTGAATTATGATTCTAGATATCTGAAACAATACGTATAGCAATTTTCACCCTAACTTTATAAAACTTCAATGTTTAAAATAAGTATTAAAGAACTTAATACTTAATAATTTGAGAAATAAAGTTTATTTACTAAATATTTTTAAATAATAATACTTGCCTTTAATTATAAAATTTTAAAAGGTGACAAAAATTGTATACTGTGACAAATACTGTGGCAAAAATTGTCATATACAATGACAGATTTCTTCTCAAGTTGGAGGACATACCTTGTCATAGAGATAAAACATTATACCTATAATCTTTTCTCTCTCAATACTCGTCATGATGCAGAAACAAATGGATAAATATGCAAGAGTTTCCTTTTTCATTTACCTGTTCCACTGCTATCTAACTGATGTATAAAGTCTAGAATATTTTCTGATTTTATGTATTTATTTTCTTCTGGTATCTGAAGGACTAATGAGAATAGCAGAACTACATGAAGGGGGAAAAGATCACCATTCTCCACTGATTTTTGTTTTTTTAAAGGAAGGAGAATCTCTAACTTCAGTATAAATCAAAAGAGAGCTCTCTGTTGACAACTTACAGTATTCTGACCAATGCTTCTGACATTCACGGTCTATAAGTTCCAAAGTTTTTTCAAAATTACTCTCCAGCTTTTGAGCCTCTGGAATTTTAAAGTATAGTTCTTCTGATTTCAAAGCCCCATTATTTTCCCCACACCACACTCCCTATAAAATAGTGATATAGGAAAGGATTAGCCAGATTTCACAGCAGTGAAATTTGCTCTTTATATTGGAGGCAGGAAAAATTAGTAACTCAAATAAGGAATTGGGCAAGGTGAAATTTGGGAAAGTAGACCAGATAATCATTAAACACAACCACACATTAGACCTCCCTTTTATAACCTACGTGTTGAAGGAGGTCATCAAGAAGACATGACCACCAGTTGACCAGCAAGCCAGACATGGGCAATCCCAGGCTCCTTATGCTCTCCTCTGTCCTTGGAATGCATGTTCCTCCCCCTGTCCCCACACCAAGAGCCCCTTTAAGGATGCAGCCTTGAGAGAGTAATTTGTTATTGAGACCATCAGGATGCACACATGACTGAACCCCATTAAGGCCTCTATATAAACTCAGGGTTCTGGAGGGTGGGTGCAGAGATCCAGTCATCTTGCAGCTGCCAAGACAAGCCTCACATGGAAGTTCTCTTGCTTATTAAAACTTTATCTGAGAAGGAAATCCCAGGTTGGCCGTTGACCTCTATGTGGGGGAGAGTGGTCCATATATTAGATGTTTGTGAACCACCACATGGGTACAGGGATGGCCCCCAAACACTGGTTGGTTTAATGCATTTGTCTGAGAAACTCCACAGAGTGCACTGCAGCAAAGAAGGGCAATGAATGGCTGTGCAGGGGGGCTGGCCTCTACTGTGGGAAGCTTGGCTGGTCACCAATGCCCAACTAGAGGCTAAAGCTCTGGTTAGAATGTGGGAATAAGAACTGAGGCTAAACAAAGATGTGCAGTTGTACACTACTTTTGTTAGCTTCCAGGCTAGGAGACAACGTGGGAGAACAGGATAATTAGGTTGGAGACCATAGCACGCTATTTTGCAAAGTTAGGTGGGTGTAGCCTGCCAGGAATTAAGGTCCAAGCACTTGTGAAAAACCTTGATTGGGACACTAAGTGGAATCCCTGGGAAAGTGAGGATAACCAAGGGGAGGATGTTGTGGTGATTGAGTGAAAGGGATAAAACATCTCAGAACCACCTGGCCCCATGTGGTCCAATCCCTAATACAAAGGAAAGCACAAGCATGGCAACAACAGCCCCAGCCAGCAGGACAGCCCCCAATTCAGGTAATGCCCACTGAGCTTATTGATACAACTGCCAAATTCCAACAAAGGCAGGGGGAAATATTCAAGCATGGTTATTGCGGCTGTGGGATATAGGGGTGGCGGGAGGTGATGGCATTTCTCTGACTGAGCAAGGGGCAGAGAAAATGAGCAACATCACCACACACTGCCCTCTGGCATTGCCTGCATGGTACTTAGGTGGTTCAAGGGACTCACTCCTTATAGACTGATTTACTCTATCCTGTAGGGAGGCTTTTACCAACAGGTAAAACCACCTTGGCTGGGTGGACTAATTTACTATTCCAGGCTTTAATATATTTCAGTGATTAGCCAGTAGAGCCTGTTGCCTCATATGCCAGACTGGGGACCCCTGTCGAGATACCCAACACTGTAAAGGTATGGAAATCATGAGAGGTGGCCACTGCCCTGACTCTCACTGTGAATCAAAGTGCTATGCTGCTGAGAACACCAAGGCCATCATGTCTTGGAAAGACATTATCTACTGGAATTTTCAGTGGAATGTCCCACCAGGATGGGTGAGTTACTTTTCACCCCTGAGTGAAGGGGAACTACTCAATCTCCATTGGGATCCAGTTGTTGTTTTACAAGCTGGACCTGTTGAAATGCACTATACCTGGAATGGAACATATACTATTGAAAGTGGCGAGGAGGTCCTGCTCTGGCATATTTTACACTCCCCTCCAGTCCATCTCCTCGTACCTGACAGTGCACCTCACCCTGGCCAACATGAATGGTATGCACAACCAGGTCAAATTTCTAAAACTGCAGTCACATTAACATCTAAGGATCTGGCAATAAGTGTAACAAGATAGCTACCAAATGAACCCCCTCCATGCTAATGAAACCTCAGGGCACATTTCAGAAGAAGGGGGCATATAAGATTGTAAGAACCAACCATGAGGAGTGGAGTGTTGGAGGTCATCATGAGGATGTGAACAACAATTGACCTGTGAGTTGGACCTGGGCAATTGGAGGCTCTTTGCTGCCTCCCCCTGTTCTTGGAATGTACATTCCACCCACTGTTCCTGTACTAGTAGCCACTTCAAGGACACAGACTTGAGAAAGTAATGTGTTATTGAGACCATCTGAACTATATATGTGACTGAACCCAGCGAAGGCCTCTATGTAAACTCTTAAGATTCTGCAGGCAGGTGTGGAGATCTACTTGCCTTGAGGCCACCCAAGATAAGTCTGGTATGGAAGTTTCCCTGCTCATTAAACTGCCAATCTACCAATCTGGTGTGGTCTGCCTTTTTGCTCTGTTTCTCCTTGCCTGCCCTCTGTGTATGGGCCCAGTTTCAGAAATCACCTGAAAAACTCTCCAGGCAGGAAACCAATACTATGTAATGTACATTTTTTATTGGGGACAAGAGTAAAGTATATTTTGTAATCCTGAGAAATCATCCCTCTAATATTTTAAAATGTACCCTGAGAGCAAACAGTAAAATCCCAGGGAAGTGAGCTGGCTGCACAATTTATGGCATGTATTTTTTGATAGTATTTATTTTCTACTTAGTTTTTTGTAATAAGTACTTCTCTTGTTTCTCTTGCTTAATGATTAGGAATACTCCTCTCTTGCTGAAATTTCAGATTGTAAAACCTAACAGTTAAGAAATAGTTCATTAGTTGATTAAATTAATGTAACAAAACAGTCTAACATTGGAAACTTCCTGTTAGTACTGCTACTAGTAACATCTCCAAATTCTTTTTCTAACTCATTAGAAACACATTAACATCTATAGACTCCCCTTTTTATTACCTCTCAGTGATTTTTCTGTCAAGAATAATAAAGGAGCAATATGAAATACCATTATCGATTATTAGGCAATTAATTACTAAGTTGAAAAATTTGGAAACTACCATTATATTTTTAAAATGAGAAGTCTGGTCTGAAATTTCTTGCAGAATTTGCTATTTCAAACAACATGTGCTTTTCATATATTAGCTAGAGGATATTTTCCTTAAAAAATTATAATGTAGATTTTAAAAATTTTGCATTATTACCATTATTATATAGAATACTTGAAATTTTTATTTAAATTTGCTGCCCTATTTTAAGAATATTCAGTTCTGGATGACAATTATTTGACCAATAACTTCACCATAAAATAAGGGTACTTATGAAATATATAAATTTTCCTATTAGGAAAAAACAAAAACAAGGCTGAGTGAGAATTAATGGTTTTTAATGATGCTATCTGGAAGAGTTATGAGGGCTGAGGGCTAAATTCCTTGTATGTTATTTATAAATGCTCATAATTTTATTAACAACAGATAGAATGTGTCAATCTACTGTTCATATATGAATTTTATTTTGTCTCTATCTCATATCAAGAAAATAAAATAGTTTTAGCTTTAATATATGGAAGACACTTAACAAGGGATTCCAGTGGAATTAATAGTCATTAAGAGTGTAATTGATAAAGTCTCCTGAGGCAGAGGCGTTATTCTGTTTAATATTTCTGACCTGGATATAATAACATAGAAAGAGACATAAAGGATATCTAGTTTAGCCAACTTATTTTACAGAGAAGTCTGTGAGCTGAGACTTACAGAGGCTAGTTTATCAGAAAAAAAGTTATATAGCTAGTTATTGGCAAAATTATGTCCAAAATCTAAATTTTCTGACTTCCAATCCACTACTCTGTCTACTACATCATTCTGGACTGCCTATGTAATAATAATAATAAAAAATTATAAATATCTACTAATAAAACATTTTAAGCTTATTATATTTAGATAATAGTAAGGATGATTTTATTTACATAATATTAGAGATTTGTAAATTACTTCATTCAGGGAGCAGAATAAGATACTCGCCATTTTCAAGTAAATTTTCTGGTTAATTTTAAGTGAATATTTGAAATACCATCAAAAGTGAAATAAAAAAGTGTGAAAATGTATGTTTTCTTCTTCTTGAAAAAGAAAACAAGTACCCTTCCAGCATTTACTGAGCACATAATATGAAGCAGGAACTGTACAAGGCACAGAAAAATCAAGGCAGAGAGATAACTGAGTTTTACATCATGAGTGGTTTTATGAATTACATTAGGGATATTAAAATTTTTCAGAAAATCATGAGGTGCCATTTTATGTACAATAGAAACAATAATGAGGGCCAGCATTACATTTTACATAGATTACTCAGACACCTGCAGGATGATATTAAAAGCAAGAAAATAAGTGAGATTAGCAATCAGAGAATTAACATGGAAGTTTATAAAGTAGTCATGTGCACTTGCCAAGGCAATGACAGTGGAAATGGAGAGAAAGGAAAGGGACAAAGAAATATTAAACAAATAAAATGCTAGGCTTTGATAACTGAAGGGAAAAATGAGAAGGAAAAATCATCAAGGATGAATCCTTCATGTCTGGCTTTGGCTATGTGGATTGTAGTGCATTTAGAAAGAGGGAAAATAGAGAAGAATTAAGAAAAACTGGATGTAAAAATGTTCCATTGTAAACGCTGAATCTGAGGTATCTGTGACTCATTCAAATGATGATAACATGTGAGTAGAATTTAGAAATTTCTCCAGGATCTAGAGAAACAAACTTTGCAAATTATCATTGTATAAATGGTAGCAAGAAGTTTTGAATGTAGATGAGATCTCCTAGGATTTGTACATAAATCTAGAAGAACCTAAGCCTGAGGTTGAAGCTCTGCTTTACATTTACTTTTAAGGGACAAGCTGAGAAATGGTAACTTGAAAATGAAATAGTGAAGTAATTGAAATAGGGGTAAAAGCAAGCCAGAAGAGGTATGAGAACACTCCAAACACTAAGTGGAGCTCAGAGTTCCTCTTTACTAATATATTTCCATCAAGGGTGGGTCAACTTAAAGGGCAATGCAATTTTTCTGCATGGGATGCAGACATGGTCTCCTTTTTGAGATTTGTTTCTTTATTTTTTCTTTTACTTTCCAGGAATAAGGTCTTAGGACCAAAATGCTATCTTTAGCCAGAAGGGTTTGGGGTATATGATACCCAGAGGAACTCTATACAATAAGCCAAGCCAGATTATGCTCCCTTCCCCACCTCTATCCCCATTGACTTCCATCACTGTTACTTTCTCAAAGTGTGATTTGTGGAAAACCTGCATCATAATTCACTAATTCAACTACAATCTATTGAATCAGAATAAAGTAAGTGGGTGGGGTCCTGGTAAACTGCACTGAAAACAAGTACCCTTTGTGATTATTATGTTTCATAAAATTTAGACAGTTGATTTAGATATGAAATACAAATATAGTCCCAAGGAAACAAGGCCATGAATTCCATGGTCTAAACCTTCCTCATTTAATATGGTAGCCAGTAACCACTAGCTACATATAGCTATTGAGTACTAAAACTATTTCTGGTGTGTCGAGAACAGAATTTGTAATTTTATATAATTGTAATTAAATTAATTAGCTATAATTCAGTTATATCTATATGAGTTTTTTAATTTAAATTTAAAAACTCATAGATATTGTAAAATGTTTAGATATATTTGGAACAACTTGGTTATGTGAACCCATCTTTTCAACTGTAAATCTCATAAAATTTAAAAACAGATTAAATATTTCTGATAAAAATCTAGCATCTGAATAGATTGATTCAGCACTGTGTGAGTACACACTGAAGTTTGAAGATTCGATGTGAAAAAAATCTACATATATTATTAATTATCTTTATATTGATTACATATTAAAATAACAATATTCTGGGACTTCACTGGTAGCACGTGGTTAAGAATCCGCCTGCCAATGCAGGGGACACAGATTCAAGCCCTGGTCCTGGAAGATCCCACATGCCACGGAGCGACTAAGTCCGTGCGCCACAACTACTGAGCCTGTGCTCTAGAGCCCATGAGCCACAACTACTGAAGCCTGCGCACCTAGAGCCTGTGCTCCGTAACAAGAGAAGCCATCACAATGAGAAGACCGTGCACCGCTATGAAGAGTAGCCCCAGCTCGCTGCAACTAGAGAGCCCGTGCGCAGCAATGAAGACCCAATGCAGCCAAAAATAAATAAATAGATAAATAAATTTATTTAAAAAACAATATTCTGGATATATTGGATAAAATATAAATATATAATATATAAACATTAATAAATATAGAGTATATATTTACTATTCTAATTAATTATATTAATTGTATATAATATGTAATATTATATAATATACATAACATACATAATAAATAACATAAATATGTAGGTAATATTTAAATAAAATATATTACTAAAATTAATTTTCCCTTTTCCTTTTTACTGTTTTTAAAATAACATGTGGCTAACATTTTATTTCTACTTAGTGGCTTAAAAGTGGCTTTTAAAATTTTAGTGGCTTAAAACTGTAACATTTATTATCTCTCAGTTTCCAGTGGGTCAGGAGTCTGGACACAAATCAGCTGTGTCCTCCCTGCTCAGGTTCTCATCATAGAGACAACAGCCAAGCTACAGTTTCATTTGGAGTCTAAATGGGGAAAAAAATCCTCTTCCCAGCTCTACCTGGTTGTTATCAGAATTCATTTCCTTATGGCTGTAAGACTTGGATTTTCAGCTCCTATAGGCAGCCCGCAGTTCTTTGCCCTGGAGGCCTCTCCATAGGTAATTCACAAAATGTCTGCTTGATTCTTCAAGGCCAGCAGAGAGAAAGAGGAACTTTTGTGAGATGGAGATTGATGTAACATAATGACAGGAGAGACTTTCTTCCACTTTTTGCTGTAAAATAGAACCTAAACATGGGAGAGCCATCCCCTCACCATTGCCATATCCTATGGTTTAGGAATAAGTCATAGAACCCAATCACACTCAAGAAGAAAGGATCACACAAGAGCATGAACACCAGGAAGCATGAACTGCTGGTTAGTGTAGGGTTTGTCTGCCACAGATCTGTTTGTTGTATCACCTGTCAAATTAGTGTCACTCGGAGACCACATTGTCAGTTAGCATATAAAATTCCCTTATTGCTGAGTTTTTATGAGATTAATTGAATTTAACTTTCACAATCCTCTTGGAACAAGTTTGCATTGCATATAATCATGAATGGAAATTAATGCTAAATATGTAGGAAAAGATAAACTGTTTCCAGCTATTTCACTTGTTGATATGGAGACAATCACTGAAAAAGACCATAAAGGTAAATATGAATATGTAAGAGTCTGAACTTAAAATAATACTGCTATTGAAAGAAAATTAAAGGCCGTTTCTTTAGGCAAAACTAAGCCTTCCCAAACAACGAATATATTTAAGTTGCCCTGCTACTCAATTTAACTCATCTTTTAGGTACTCTAAATTCATTTTAACAGAATCTTAGGAAAATTTTGTAGAAAAATTAATTTTTTTAAGTTAAGAAAGCATCTATGTCCTAATCCTCTTTTGCTAATTGCCATTTGGTGTTAATATAAATTTCCTAAGTGTATAATTATATTATTATGGAAGAACCATGCATAATAAATAGAATAACTTTACATGGAACAACCAAAGGACCTGTGGCAGAAATGATACTTGGTCAAATATTTGAGGATCCCCTGAGACTGTACATAGATTCTACAAGTTGAGAAGATAAATGGAATCATAGGAGAAATGGGTCTTCTTCTAGGAAACTAAGCTTGCATAGAATGATTTCAACAATTTCAAGTGTTTATTGTGACAGAGATTCTTGTCAGCTAAAGGAGGTATGGATCACTTGAGTATGCTTACAAGAGATTAGTAATTTGTATTTCTGGTGTCAGTAAATTTTACGCATGAGTGCAGATGAGATGAAGCCTACTATATTTGTGATGATTTCTGGGATAGTACTAGACAGAGCTGAATACAAATAAGAGGAAGTAGCAGATAATTAAATGAAACTAATATAATCAATAGTATTCAAGTAAGGTATTAATACAACATAAATTAAGTGGAAAGTAGTATTCCTCATATTGCATAAAATTTCAGTTACAAATTTGTTTTAATTATGTAAGTTCTCTAGTTCTTATTATTGATAATTTTGACCCTAATTTATTTTAAGTAATTTTTCTGTTATGAATCTTTAAGAATTATTTGTAAATTGTATCTTTAGTTAAAGCAAATAAATTAAGTGACTAATAGATAATAGTGTAAAATTTAATAAAAACAGTTTAATAAAAATAATTACTATGTAAATTCAGGATACATTTAATTTGAGTCATTTATCTCTGTGTATATGTCAACATTTATTAAGAACAAAATACAGAATATTAAAAATAGGAGTGGAAAAATACCAATATAGTCTTGTAGTTACTTTTTTAAGGGTTACTGTTTTTCTGTGGCGTGTTTCTAAAATGGATATCTGAAAGAGGGTACTTAGGGGAACACAGATATTTGAAAAAAATCAATTTACATGTACTTTATGTTTATCAAGTACTAAGAATATAAAACTGAAGAATAAGAGAGAGTTACAGTTAGTTTCCATTTTATCCTCAAAGAACAATGTTACAAAAATAAATAAATAAATAAATAATAGGCTGTATTCCAACTGAGAATATAAAATTACTGGCCCACATTCAAAGACACACTTTTTTAGTTCTTCTTTATGAGTTAACAAGAATAATTTCACAAAATCTTCAAAACTCCCTCTAAGATTTTCAATTTGACAATGTAATAGCAAATGTTAAAATACAACTGAAGATAGTGGTTGAAGAGACTTATTAATGGGAAAATCAGCAATAATATTTCCTTTCTCAGCAGTGAGAATAGGGCAGCATGGTTAATTTCACTCAATTAATGGTCAGTGTATTCATTTATGATTCAATATTATGTCGATAACAACTTTGGAAATGCCATCAAATTATATTTGTTTAGGAAAGGTGAACAAATAATCTTACTACCTGAAGTTATATTATATTACAGTATATTATATTATATTGTATTTTATGCTGTTCTATAACATCATATTATAATATAGGTTTATTGTTTCTTTGAATTATTGCTGTGTAACTAACCACCCCCAAATTAAGTTGTATAAAACAATGACCTTATTATTTTTCATAATCTGGTTTGTCAGGAATTTGAGCAGGGATTGGCTGGCTGGTTATGCTTCCCATGTTATTAGCTGGGGCTCCTCTGTCAGCTGCATTCAGCTGGTGGTTGAGCTGGGATGGAACATCCTGATGGCTTTACTCTTATGTCTGGTGTTTCATTCAGTGTTCTTTCATATGGTCTCTCTATGTGGTTAGTTTGGGCTTTCTCATAGCGTGGTGCCCTGCAGGCAATTGAACTTCTTATTATGACAACTGAATTCATGAATGAAAATGGTAGTCCAGGGCTCTTAAAAGCCTAGAATAGGAAAAATATCACTTATGCTGTATTCTCTTGGCCAAAAGTGGTCAAAAGTTAGCCCAGATTCAAGTGCTTCAATCTTATTAGAAATGATTTGATTTCCCCCTGACTACCTCCTCTTCTTTCTTCTCTTTTCCCACTAGACTCTGGAATAAGCATCTTTTTTATTGTTCCTCCAAAATAAAGCTTTTTTCATCTAACACCCTCATACTTTTTCCCTTTTGTTTAGATTGCTGCTGTGTGGCACCTACATAAAGGTTTTTTCTTTATTTTTCAATACCCAGCAAAAATGTCACCTGTAGAATGCCGTCTTTTTGACCACTTTATTTTTGTAGCTATCCCATTCAGTTCTTGATTATCTTTTATTCATAATTTTCTTAATTATTTATAATTACGTCCATACATATAAATACAAATATATACTTTAGTTATTTGTCCAATTGCTCATTGTTCATGGTCTGTCTTCTCAATAGGAATATAAATTCCACAAGAGAATAGCAATTACTGTTGTATAATTTTTTGTTTACAACATAAGTAGCATACCGTTGTAGCAAGTGGTATTTGCTTAATAAGTATTTGTTGAATTTAAAAAATGACAAGAAAATATCTTGATAATTTAATGTTAAATGAAAACAGGAGACAATAAAACTGAATGTGTGGAATGATACTTTGTGTGTATGTGTGTGTGTGTGTGTGTGTAGAAAGCCTGGAAGAAGATTCAGTGAATATTATTCTTACTTTTTTACATTTGAGTGATGGTATTATTGGCAAATTTATTTTATTTCTATTTTTCTATTAAAAAACCTACATATTATAATCTTATATAAAATGTGTTATATAATAGCAAATTTTAAAACATAATTAAATTTATTTTTTTCTAATTAAAATAATTTTATTATAAGATTGGAATTTTTATTTCATATTACTTTCATACTTTTGATGTCTTGTGTGCCAGATGAGTCTGAATTCTAAATTCTTATGGCTTATTTTTGCTGAAACCTTCTATTTTTCTACAGCATACAGGTAACTCATGCTAGGGTTTTATGTAAATTAAAGCTAATTTTTAGGTTTGATCAATATAGTAGTTTTCTTTGGGGATGCATTCGGGTAGTTGTATAAACCATAGAGAAAATTAATACCCACATTGCCCTTGGCGTTACACTTCACTATTTAGTAAAAATGGATCGCATAAATGTTAAATTTGTGCTGTTCTGCTGACAGTGAAACTTAAGGAAAGCCCCCAGTGCTATTAGGCTAAAGTTAAAAGAGTAGAGCTGAAGAAATTTCTCTACTGTAAGAGAAATGTGAGCTTTGCAGAAAGTAAATTGGCTAGGAGAAATTCAATGAGGTGCCATCTAAAATGTGTAGATAAAGTAAAGAGAGTGCTTTGTAGAACCTGTGAGAAAGCAATTTAGATATTCCTGGTGATAGCTCAGATGCCTGGATGCCTAGAAGTAATCTAAATCTGAAACTACTTGAAGGATATTGAACAGGAACACTCTGTCTTGCATCATTTTTGTGTTTATCTTTGCTTGTTGATCTGCCATCACTGCTAACCTTTCATTATTTATTGAATCATTCCATTAAAAAGAGTAGAACAAAGACTTAAAACACCAAAATCCAAAGTAGCTTCCATGCACAGGAAGTTTCTCTATGTATCCACTATTCATGAGCACTGCTTAATTCGACATTCTCTTCCAAATGGAACTAAAAACATTTTGATGAAATTAATTTCAAGCCCATATTCATATATATTTTGACAGTAGCTATCTCTTGACTATCCAGATAATTAAATTTCTATATCTAAATAAATCTTTGGTAAATTATAGATGTTTTGGTCTATATATATATTATGTATACCTACATACATTCTTTTTAAGTATGAATCCATAAGTCTTCCTCATCATTATTTATTATTTACTATCAGCAGGAAGTCTGTTGAACCATTTATATGCATTATCTAATTCAATCGCTACAAGCAACTAATGAGGTAGATACTATCAACTTCCTTTTAGAAGTGAGAAAGTGAGACTCAAAGATCACTGAAGCTGTCCAAAGTTTGAACTAACAATGGACAAATCTGGTATTTGAACCCAGTTTTCCTTAGGCTGAAAGCCAATGAGTTAATGATTTAAGTGTTAAAAATAACATCATAACTGTATTAGAATATAGATGAATACTTTTAAATTTTAGGTTTAAGATGGCTTTCTAAAGAATGAAACGTTGCAAGGAAATGCAATGATGGATTTGACTACAAAAATAATGTTAAATGACTTGGCAAAAAACAAATCTGTAAACTGCAAAGAAAATTAGTGTCATATGTGATGAATAGCAACATATTAAACGTAAAAGAAACCAAAGTAATCAATTAAAAAAACACACAATAGAAATAAGGTCAGAGATATGTATAAGACATTTACAAAAGAAGAACTACAAATGGAGCATTAATCTATAAAAAGATGTTGACATACCTAGTAATTAAACATGTAAGCTGCTTTAAAATTTAAAAATCATTTTATAACCTTTGGGTTGGGTAAACATCTCTGAAAGAAAGATACAGAGACCAAAACATTTATAAAAGAAGTTTGCTTTCAAAGAACTGGAAAAAAGTCCAGGCTTTCAAAGAACTGATTATCAAATTTAAAAAACAAAACCAAAAACAGTTATTGATTTTTTTTTTAAGCACAACAGAATTATCAAATTTACTGAGTTTACAGTTAACCTGTTTATGGTGAAAAAACAATTTTCTCATGTTGTTATCATTTTATCCACAAAGATAAGGTCTTATCCTTAGATGAAAGCTGTGCAAAAATCAAGGGTAGAATTTTTTCATTAGGGAACTAGAAAATTATAGAAAATGCCATGGACTTTATTGAGTTTGGAGCCTAGAACTAAACAAAGAGACCCGATTATTTATGGTTTATCTCTCAGTGCAAAGTGTTTTGTTTCATTTTGCTTTCTGGCTGTGGGACATAATGTACATACTTTTCCTAATGGATTCAGGACTGTGTCTATATTGTTTCCACAATTTAAACAATTGAAACATGCTTGTGTTGTAAAAGGTGTAGGAATACGGGCAAAATCATGCACAACTAACACAAGAGCGAATCAACACAATTTCACAACTTAAAAAGAAATTTCCAAAGTAAGAACGCCTTTTAACCTAGTAGTCTCCTTCCAGAAATATATAATAAAGATTTGAACAAATAAACCACAATTTATATATCATGGCAGTCATATTGATGTTGTCTATTTTATTCAAATATTGGCCACAACTTCTATATGTCATTTTGAAAGAGATGGGTTAAATTTTGGTATATCCTTTAAGTGGAATAAAATTTACTGATTCAAATTTATGATTTCAATCTCTTTACTGGAAATTGGCCAATAAATATAAGGAAGTAATGAAGTTATCAAAACGTGTTGATCACAGTTTTGAAAATATTTAATTATCAGTATAGATATGAAAGCCTATATACGAAATGGTAACCATAATTAATACTGGGTAATACTTTTCTGACTATTTTATATTGAACACCTGTTTATTCCTTAAATATAAATAGGTGAAATATGTATACAAAAAATATTCTGTTAGAAGTGTGACAGTAGACTGAAATAACACTAGATTCTCTAATCTTGCTAAAATTTAAGCTAAAATTTAATTTCCAACAGTTTAAATAATGAAACCTATATTTCAAGTATTCCTTATTTTATTCAAATGATTGAAGATTCCAGACTGAATATGAAAGTACCCTTTACAGGTTAAATAATCCTTGCCAAAATTACTTTCTCTTAAAGAAAATGTAAAAATTTCAAATTTTCTTATGCTTCATAAAAGATGCTGTTTTGTTTCTTGTTAGCCTAATGATAATAAAAATAGTTTTTAAAAAAGCTTTAGTTTCCTTTTATATGCTTACAGGGAAAATAGTGAATTGGCATGCAAAAATTGTAGGTTTTTGACAAACAATATCCTGCATTTACCATTAGAAGGAGGAAACGTGAAGCTCAAGTGCCTAATAAGCACTTGATAGAAGAGTATTTTATTATAGTAGAAACATCCTGTGTGAGAGCATGAGGACAGGCTCTCCCAATACGCTCTCAAGAATAATCATATGCTTTCACTCTGCTCTAACTGCAAACTTTTTCCTCTCCAGCTGTCCACACATTTTTTTGTTGATTATCTTCATTTAACCTAAATGGGCAAATAAATGCATTGTACCATAATATCAAAAATGGAGCACATTTTCTCTATAAAAAATATTAAAGTATATTTTGTCCTTGATTTTCCATATTATGTGCCTAAAATTGTATATACCCTCCAAAAAAGAAACTAATTATATTTCCAAACATTGTTAGTGATGGGTAGCTAAAATTAATATGTTTTCTGACTCCTAATTCTCCAAATCTGCTGCTTCTTTTATGTTTTCCAGAATAGTTGGAGTGACCCTTGATAAAAGTCTAACTCATTCCCCCAGGTCATCAAAACCTTTACCATTTGGTTTCCTTCTTTTTCCACTGTCATGTCTTTAGCTGAGATGCTCTTCATTTCACATTAAAATACTCTATGCATGCATATGTGTCTATATATATATGAGTCTATATATCTCCACCATTTATTTTTCAAGTACGTAAATCTGATATCATCACCTCCCTATGTAAAAACCTATATTATTCCTAGTAGAGAGTAAAATACACCCTTTCATTCTAATTCAAATATCTTACCCCTCTCCCTCAAACTCTGTAACCAATAGATCACCATTTTATGGTTGAGGTTGATAGTATCCTTTAACTATTACTCCAGTCCCCCTCTTTAGTGTATCCCCTTTACCACTATCTTAGATCAGTGTTCTTAAAGGGAAGAAGAAAGTGGGAGATGCAATGGGGTGAAGGGAGGTGTTTGCCCCCAGGGGATATTTAACAAAGACTGGAGACGTTTTTGGTTGTCAAAACTTGGGGTGGGGATGATACTGGCATCTAGTGAGTAGTAGCCATGGATGCTGCCAAACATCCTTCAATGCATGGGACAGCCCCCCACAGCAAAGAGTTATCCAGTCCAGGATATCAATAGTGCTGAGGTTGAGAAACTCTGCCTTTGATCAAGCCATTATTAACTGTCATCTAGGTAACTGCAACAATCTGTTAATTGACCTTTCTCCATCAATCTTGCTCTTATCCACATCATTTTTAACACTGCAGCTAAAATGACCTCTCTATCACTTAATATGAGCCTGTACTTTGCACTTAAGATGTTAATTGTTCCTGAGCATAACATCTGAAAAGACTTACAAGATTCTTCATGATTTGATTCCCGATTTATTCACTTTCTTCTGTCATTCTTTTCCTTTCTCATACTAAGCTTCAGCCCTACTGAAGTACAGGTACTTTCCATTCTTTGAACATCCATCCTCTCTCTTCACTGTCTGGTTTCCAGCATTTTAACACGCTGTTCCCTCAGACTTATACTAGGACACTCAAGTGTCAAGCCTTGTTCCCTTAGGACAAGTGCCTGCCTCTGAGGGAAAGTGGAATGTAATCAAGAATAAGCACAATAACCATTGTAATACCACTGAATTTTCTGAGACAACAGGTTGGGCTTTTTTGAGATCTAAAGCTTAGTCCATTTGCTACTTTAAGTGTTCAATAGATGTTCGGTTTCATTATTGTTTCTGCTACTATTACTGCTTTAACATACTGTAAGAACATTTAGAACAGTTTTCTTCCCATCTGTTTTGGCACTGGAACCTGGAGTTATCCCACTGGGGCAGAGTAGCTGAGGAAGATGCACTTCCCTTCTCATTTGCAGGCTCCCTGGGGATCAGTGTGGGTGCCAAGCTGCAAGCAAATGTGGAGAGACATGTGTGCATTGGAAATATTCCATCTATTTAATAGCCAGAATGTCACAAAATAATAGAGAAAAAGATGACGGGTTTAGAGGCACAGGGAATTCCTCCTGCCAAACTTTGAGCCAGAGGGAAAAACCAATATGAACAAACTTTTTGGTGATATTAACTGGAATAGGAAAGGTAGGGAATACATTTTTTTCTTTATCTTTTTTGACTTCAAGATGCTGGCATGAGAAACATATCACTTAAATATCAATGTTTCTATTTTTAATTTTATAGTATTTTTATGACAAACAAAAATCAATTATTTTGTCAATCTGAAGAGCAGTGCTTTGTTGTTAAGAATAAAAACATTCCACTGACTGCAAAAATAGAACCCAGGTTTTTCTTACATCACACTGCTTGATTTTTGTTAACACTACTGCCCAATTTCTCTTAAAATTATTTTTAAATCCTCTAATGCAGTCAATCCAAGTAACTTCACAGCAAGTTGGACACACTTTTTTTTGTGATACTGTGGAAATAAAAATCATGAAAATATACATCGGAAATTTCCATACCAATTTTTAGTAATTATCATTTTCATGTTTAATTTGCAAAAAAAGAAAACTCAAACAGATGTTATTCTTTAGAAAAGTCTTCCATCATAGGAAATTTGAATTTCAAGGATTCTGATTTTTCTTTCAGTTATCCACCGTAAAAATAGTTGCTTTTAAAGGGGAGAAATAAATAAGCTTTTATCTTATTGACAAATTGTAAATAGGAAATGAAATGAGTTCAGGTTGGTAAAAAAGTCATTTTCAGAAAATGTGTAAGTTCGATTTTTTTTAAAACACTAAAACCAAGCATCTCTAAAAGATTGTGTTTAACTCTTCTATCTTGTAAAAATATTCCCCAGATAAAAATAGGCACCTCTAAAGCACTCTCGAAATTCACAGAAGCATTTTTTTCTCTCTTTTAAAACTCAAGTACTTTGTATTTTTTTCTTTTGTTTTATTGTCTATTAGAGAGGGGTGGAGATACTAGCTTTAAGAAACAAGGAACTATTAGATATATATTATGTGCAGCAGAAGTATTTAAAATTGCATCTCTGCCTGTCTTAAAAATTGTCAATTAAAAAAAAAACCAAGTGAACTCCATTCTAATTTTATTCTATTCAAAAATGGAACTTATTCAAGGATATTCAGAAATTTATCTAATGGGAGGTTAGATCATTTTGGGTAAGAAATAGAATATATTACAGGGAAAAATCAGTGTTTTTTTAAAGTTGTGTGCACTTGAAATGTGGAGTCACACAAAAAGAATTCATTGTCAGAAATGTATTACAAAATAAAAAATGAATATGATAGTTTTGATCTTAGAAATTATATAGAGTAAAGGAACTACTTGGGAGCTTTAGATCTCAGAATATTCATTCATTCCTTCTTTTATATATTAGATGTTGAGGATACAAAGAAAGACAATGTAATTCTCATCATGAAGGAGTTCATATCATAGTGAAGAAAATGTCAATCAGTAAAAACTGGTATACTGGAACTTAGAAGAGGCGGAGGAACTATTGGGCCATATTGGCAGATGTTAAGCATGAGCAGGGGCAGAGAAGCAGTGGAAATACAGAGCTAGAAACTGAGAGACGCACAGAGTGTATTATAGATGGAAATGTGTTGGTGGGGCAGAGTTTGTTACTAGAGAGAAGTTGGAAATTTATTTGAGGTCATGTTTGAATAGGTTTTAGGGGTCATATAAATATTTTGGAGCTTATTGCGTGAATAATAGAGTGTAGTGCTACCTTTTTAAGTAGTGTGTGAAATGAATAAATGCTTGTTTAGAAATTAACTCTTGTGGGATAGGAGTGAGATGCAATATTGGGCAGAGAGGCTAACATCAGGGATAATAGCTAGGAGTCAGTCACTGTTATTTAGGCCAAAGGTAGAGAAAGACTGACTGGAAGCGCTGGTAATAGTTAATAAAAGGAGAACGTATTTGGAAAGCAGAAAAAGCAAAATGTGATGGCTTGTTGATGGGGGAGACTGATGTGTGAAAGAAGAGAAGGAATCAAAGATAGCACTAAATAGGTCAGTTTTTCTGACATCTGGTCCTGGAAAACTATGTATTCTTCTAATCTCACATACCACCTATGAAGAAATTTGGATGACTTCACAGTTTTTACAAACAATTTAATTTCTCCTTCTTCTGGGTTGTGTCTACACTTTATAGGGGCTTCTGTTATTCAAATCACATTGTAATGCACTTGTTTAGACCTCTCTCAGGAGGGATGGAGGTAAGAATAAATGAAAATAAGCAAATTACTGAAAAAGTCTAAGTGAAATTATTTAAACTATCAAGTAAAAAATTGCTATGGATGCTGTTAAATTAAAAATTAAATAAAGGCTAAATTTACATGTGGCATTTAGTTTCTAAATCTGCAAGGCATAGAAAGCAGAAAGAATTAGTGGTAGAAATTTTATTTTTATAAAGCATATTATAGCTATGAAAAAATTTTGTTTTCAATGGTATCAGTTGAATGTACAGAGATTAAACTGTCATAAGACTATTTTATTTTTTCTCTTTCCTCAGACATATTAATGTCTTTACTATTTAAGCATATAATCCCTTCTATTTAATCATGAAACAAGTCTTTAAAAGTAATGTTTATGTTTATGACAATAAAAGTAATACATGCTTACTATAGAAAATTTTAAAAACTGAAAAATATATAAGAGAAAATAGAATTGAAATATAATCCTACCACAATACATTGCCATTATTAACATTGCATTAATGAGTCTTACTGATCTCTCTCTTTATTTGTGCCTTCTGTCTTCTTCCATGTGTGTATATACATGCCTCTTTATTGATAAATTAGTAATAATTTGTTGATTGTCTTGGACTACATATCACCAAAATATTGTTGCTTTTCTTAAGATTTCACATTATGTCACAAAAGTATGCTGTGATTTAGAAATTTTTTAGGTTTTTAAAAAGAGTTATAGACAAAAGTGCCACAAATATCATAGGGGCTGTTTATATAAGGCTCTTTGTCAGAATCTATACTTGGTTGTTTTTGTGGGTAATATTTATAACACAGATAAGAAAAGGAGAATCAAACTAAAAGAAAATTTGGGTAATGGAAATATTTTAAACCTTAGTTTGTAAGTCAGTAGCATGTCAATTTAACATTTATTAAAACATATAAGGGTTGTGATGTCTGAATTTGAAAAATAAAAAACCTAAAAATGGATTGTGTGTAATTTTCAAATTGTTCTGATAAGTGGGAAAATTGCCATTGAAATTTATAGTCAAGAATTGGTTCCCTAGAGAGAGGATCTTGTAATTACAGTTTTTTTTTTTCTCTTTAACAAGCTGAGCAATAAATAGCCCTATTAGAACATAATTTTTTAATTATTGTTTCCATAATTTGGAAAATGTCATGATATTTAACTTTTTGTGGCAATTAAAACTTATTAGTATTGTTGATTTTGATTATTAAATGAGCAGAAATATAATCTTTTCTTAGCTCATGAGCAAAATGTAGAAGAAAGTACCTACTTTTATCCCCTCATCTTGTTTTTCTCCATAGTCAATTTTCACCTAATTGAATTATTCAAAAATGTTGAATGATATTATTTATATTATGCTTAAATATCTAAGTGAATTTAATTGTACATCGATTTTTATTCTTATTATTTTTAAACTTTTCATTATTTCCATTAGACTAATTTCAATGTTAACAGCATTAGCAAGTCAAATGCGAGAAATGTCAGGTATTAGAAAGGTTGGTTTAGAAAAATGGTGTGGGGAGAAAAAATTGCCTTTACCATAGGATTTCTAAATAGAACCTACCAGCTTGTGCTTTAATTAAATTGCAAATGTGTTTTTCCTTTGAGTATTAAGTATTAACAGCTGGTGAGTTGTTGGATTAGCAAAGCTGTATATGGGGGAATGGGGAGAGAAGGTAGCCATTTTTCCATGTTTCATTAATTTTCAATTCTTTTTAGGCCACTTAACGCACATACACATATACATACATACATAAGAGTACTCTTATGCTCTTATTTTTTTTGGAAGAGGAGTACTAGATAGACATTTTGAAATTGCCCAGAGTTACATCTCATGTAGAAAATGGCCAGTAGTTCGTAGGACCTCCCTGAGGCTTTTATTAACACACTGCTACATCTCTGTAACTGCATGGGGAGATGTTGCTTGTGGTCCAGCTGGCCAATTTATTGAAACCAGGACAAAACCCCAGTTTCTATTTAATTATCTGTGACATTGCTACAACCCTAAGAAATTGGGTTACCTGGTAATTTTGCCTCATTGCTGAATCTGTTACAAGGTAAAAATGGTAAATTCAAGAAATTCATTGGGTTACAGGCCTAGGATGAAACTTTAGTGCCTACTTCATTCATCTCCCTGCCTTAATCCTAGGTTGGCAGTAAAGTAATACCAAGAAGATAGACATCTTATTTTTATCTTTAAGGAATGAGAATCTGCAATCTTACTTGGAACCCAAGTCTCACATCTCTTCATCATCTCAGCCAGAAAGTTCTTCCAAGCATCTGTGCAAGGTTTAGCCAAGTTACTATTTGCTACCTCTCATTGAAAATGGATTGAACTTTCACGTATATAACATCTTGAAGATGTGATGTCTATTACCAGAATAAAGGTGAATATGTCTATTAAATTTTTCTTATAGTCTTGCTATTTAAACTCCTATATTTGTGATGTGGGGAAATTCCGAACACCATTGAGCGTCTCCTGAATGCTGTGTTTTAACCAAAGGCTGTTTATTATTGACATGGAGAATTATGTGAATAATCTAGGCATCATTTCAGTGCTAGTCTTCTCTTGAAACACTACCAGATGATTCAGTTGGTAGTGTTTGAAATATTTACCTAAACACTATTCATAATTATATCTATCTTTTAAATTCATCAAACTATTTGAACTTTAATTGAATTCCCTTAAGTGCATTGCCCTGCTCAAACTGGGCTCAATTTATAAATATAGTGTACACATCTATTTATCTATTTTAAAATTATTTATTTGTATGTTTTGCATTGAATTGAGATCTGATATTTGAACTAGGAAAAACAGATAACTTAATAATAGCTACTGCTTTCTATTTCATAGAAAGGGGAACTAAAACTCAGAGTGATTAAGTAGATTGCTGAGTGTCTATGTGAGGAGTACACAATTCTCTTACCCTTATATCACAATAATGTTTTCTACAATTTAGAAATGTAATGCGACATACCATTCTAACTAAGGGGGTCTTTATTTCACTTTTTGAAAATACTTGTATCTATTAAGACAAAATGAGAGATAACCAAGAAAAAAATTGATATACCTCTATTATTTCCCCTGAAAGTGCACACACACAATGATACTCATAAAAAAAGTATCTTTTGTGGAACGGATTTTGTGGCATCACTGGATTCTCTGGCCATGGAAATTAAAATGTGTAGAATCCACAACAATGTTCAGGGGCTTAGAAAACATAACTAAAACAATAGCAACAACAGAAACAACATAAAATAATGAACCAAAACCAGATAAATAAAAATGAAAATTGTGACCTGGCAAACATGTGACAGCAGCACAGTTACTTCCTTTCATGCCACTGAATATGGGTTAAGAAGCTAATTGAATTAAGAGAGGTGCTTGCAACTATCATGAAGAAAAGAAACCACTCAGCCTTGTGTTGTTGTTTGTTTTAACCAGTGTTTGCTCCAATGTTGTTCAGTTTCATCTAGAACTCTAGAATGTTGCATAGAAGAGCTCTTTCTTGGAAGCCAGAAATTAAGATGGAGAGTCACAAATCACTGAAAGAAAAACTGGGCACATGCTCTGGTTTCCTGCTCATTCATAGGAAAGCAGCCACGCTGAATCCAGGTAAAGCCAACAAATGGAGAGTCCAGAGTCCGTAAATATTCTCTTTAACAGAAAGAGGTTGTAGAAATTGTCTATGTAAACCATTGAGTAATATTGTGAATTGTGAGGGAAGGGGTAGAAATCAATAACTCCCTGCAAAATTAAAACTTCTTCACCAAGACAAGACCCTGACTTGTGTGATGACATCATAGAGAATTACACAAGCTTTGCTAGGGAATCTGGGGGTTGGGTCTAAAGAGGTTGTGATGAGGTATGCTGTATCAGCTCCTGCTCTGTGAGGCCACCACATGGATGCTACATTTCTATATCTTTGGCTAAATTAATTGAGAATGTGTAATCTGGAGTATATTCTTTTTACTAATCTATTGCACAACAATACTACACATGCCAAATAAGAATCTGTATAGATGTGGCACATGCTGCATATTAAGAAAATTATACATATACTATAAAAAATATAAAACTAACATTTTAAACATTAGGAAATGTATGCCAGTCATGTGTGTGTGTGAGCGTGTGTGTGTGTGTGTGTGTGTGTGTGTATACTTAAAACTGTGTACTTAAAATAATAATCCAGTGCTAAAGACACAATCATTTGATGTGATAAACTATGTGTGAAAGATTTTCAAACTCCTTGGAAGAAAAGCACAAATTTCTTGTAATCATAAGGATGTTATTTTATAACATAAGTCATTTTTCCTTTTGTTCAGTTTACACTTTTAAAAGTCCACTGAAATAGTTTTGCTTGATTGGTTTATGCCTTTGGTAATAGTGGCAAAGTTAATAAATACTATAAAGGCAAAAGAGAGTCTTTTACCTATTATGTCAAATGCTTTTATGAAAGTGCAAACAATAATTCAAAATTATAGTTGCCAATATTTATATTGCACTGCCCTAGAGGGTTTAGTCATCAATTCACTTAATTCTTTTTTTTTTCCATAAATTTATTTATTTATTTATTTTTGCTGTGTTGGGTCTTCGTTTCTGTGCGAGTGCTTTCTCTAGTTGTGGCGAGCGGGGGCCACTCTTCATTGCAGTGCACGGGCCTCTCACTATCTCGGCCTCTCTTGTTGCGGAGCACAGACTCCAGACGTGCAGGCTCAATAGTTGTGGCTCACGGGCCTAGCTGCTCCGCGGCATGTGGGATCTTCCCAGACCAGGGCTCGAACCCGTGTCCCCTGCATTGGCAGGCAGATTCTCAACCACTGCACCACCAGAGAAGCCCCACTTAATTCTAACTATAACCTCATTAGATGAGGTCCTCAAGAGGATGTGACCACCTGTTGACCCACAAGCTGGACCCAGACAGTGGAGGCTCCTCACCCCCCTCTCCTGTCCTTGGAATGTACGTTCTGCCCACCGTACCCACAGCTGTAGCCATTTTCAAGGATGCAGCCTTGAAAGAGCAATGAGTTATTGAAACCATCTGGACTGGATTTGTGACTGAATCCAGTTAAGGTCTCTGTATGTACTTTTAAGATTCTGGCGTGTGGGTACCGAGATGTACTCGTCTTGCAGCTGCCCAAGGCAAGCCTCCTGTGTAAGTTCCCTTGCTTATTAAACCCACCACCTACCAATCTGAAGTGGTCTGCCTCTCTCTTTGGTCTTACCTTGCCCTCGTGTACTGGGGCAAATTTATGAATCAACAAGCCCTATGTGATGTGTACTATTATTATCTCCATTTTACAGACAAAGATACTTGCCCTGTGAGGATAAGTAATTTTGTTCAACAGTCAATAAAGGTAGAGCTGTTTCTGACCAGGGTTCTTGGACTCCTTAATCACTAGAAATTGATAAAAGGACAGACGAGAAATTCAGGCAAGGCTTTATTGGGACTCATGCTGCCACATGAGGGAGCAAAAACAACTAACAGGTGTCCTTACTTGTTCTCTGAAGGGGGGTGAGCTGGTCCCTTAAATGGGGTGAGGGCAGGGGCAGGTACATGGGTTGGGCTGAAGGGGGGTTTAGGTGGTTAGCCCACCCCCTTTGTGATGCTGTGTGTAGGGATCATGTGCAGTACCCTGCTTTTGCCCCTCAGAAGCGGCAGTTGGGTTTTTGGTCTTTTTGTATCTTGTTATTCATCATTTGCCCCAACTGCACATGAGTGAAGTTACTTTTAGTTCCTTACAGTTTCTTTGTATTCTGTTGCTCTGAGGAGACATTTGTCCAGGTGCAAGCACTGCAGCAAAGGGTCCCAGGTCCCAGGCTGTTTTAGAGCCAGCATAAAATTCTAGACAGTTTGGCTGCGATGTCTATTTTCTTAACCACTACAAAATAATTTGTCCCACTGGTGAAAAAAATCATGCCTCTGCATAGACTGGAAACACTATAACTATAATATGTAATTAAAACTGGGCATTTAACCTTGCCAGGAAAATCTGTATGGAACTGTTACATTGAAAAGGCAAATACAAGAGAATGTAATGATAAAGTAACTATATTCCTCCTATAACTGTCCTTTTAAACCTATTATGTTTGGCTAGTTCCTCCCTGTCCCTTGGATGATATCTCGGGCAGGATCTATGATTTTTCTGCTCACTCTCTGAGGTAATAAAATGTTCCATGATTACTTTAGTCACAATTAAGTTTTATTTTCATATGACACAGTTCAAGACATAATACTCCAAAATATGGTGCCTTGGCATACTGAATATTTTAAGCTGAAGAAATTTGAGAAATGGCAGGTGCAAGAAGGACTCTCTGACATTTTCCCCCTCTCCCCAAGTTTGATCATAAGACCCTCATATGAGAGGTGCCTGCCCAGACCCAAAGGAAAGGACAGTCCTTATTTCTGAAGACTGAGGAAGGCAGGGAGGAATGGAAATGAACAAACCTTGCTGAGTTCCCCCAGTTTATCACACTTAGCTCATCTCCTTTTGTCCTATCACATTTTTCCATGGTACACTTCATCAAGCCTAGCATTAGAATACTCAGGTTTAACAGCTTCTTCCCATCTTCATTTTCTCAGGAAAACTCCCACATGGCATAGTACATGAATCTGTATATTTTTTTTCTTAGTAATCTCTTTTGTTACAGACCCCCAGCAAGAACCTAAAAGGGTAGAAGAGAAGATTTTTTTCCTCCCTATGGTTATTAGAATATCCATTGTCATGTAATAGTGAGGACTGTAAACTTCTAAAAAATTTATACTTCCTCCATTTTGCCATATTTCAGTTAGAGACCTGCAGTGGTTTAAGAAAGTGTTCAGTCTTTTCTACGTATACTGGTTTTTTTCAATTTTCATTATGAAAACTTTAAAACATGTACCAAAGTTGAAAAAATGTAGAGTGAACACTCATATTCACTCCCCTAGATTATACCACAAATCTTTTGGTGTTCTTGCTTCATCAGAAGTCCATTCCTTTACCCATCCTCTGTTCTTCCAACCATCCATCTTATTTTTTGGGTCGATTTCAGAATAAATCAGAGACATCAGAACATTTCTAACTATTTCAGCATGCAGATCTTAAATAGAACTCAATATTTATATACAGGTCTTTTTTCTGATGTCAAATTTACACACAATTTGTGTGTAATGCATTTCACAAATTTTAGTGTATGCTTTCTGAGTTTTGACAAATTCACACACTCTTGTAAACCAAATCAAGATACAGAATATCACCATCATCCCCAAAAGTTCGGACGTGCCCTTCCCACTCAACTCATGCCTCTCACAAGAGGCAACTATTGTTCTGATATTTTTAGAGCACATATTACTCATGTCTGTTTCAGAACTTGAAATTAATTAAGTCAAATAGTATTATCTCTTTTTATTGGTGAGCAGCATTGCTTTGTATGGATAAGCATCAATTCATTTAATACATTCACCTGCTAGTGCACTCAGCTGTTTTCTGTTTTCAATTATTATGTATAAAACTGCTGTGCAACATTTCAGTACAAGTTTCTTCTGTACATATACTTTTATTTGGGGGTTAAATACCTAGTAATGAAATTACAGGATTATTGAATAAATAATGTTTACTTATATGTGATATTGCCAGAACTTTATCTAGAGTGAGCCTACAAGTTGAGAGTTATGGGTAACCTATATTCTTGCCAATTTTGGTGAGAGTTATGGGTAATCTACATTCTTGCCAATCAGTCAGTTTAATTTATCATACAGGAGGGTAGGTAATGGTAGTTCGTTATAGTTTTATTTTTTATTTCCCTAATGATTAGTGATGTCAAACACCTTTTCATGGGCTCACAATGGGCTCACTGTGTTTTGCTTTTGTAGATTAGAATGTTCTATAAATGTCAACTGGGACAAACTGCTTGATTGTTTTTAACATCTGTCTCATACCAGAGTCTGGCTCTGATGATTACTTTTTGTCTTCTCAGAATTTGTTTTTCCTCACCCCTTTGAATACCTCATGAATTTTTATCAGAAGCCTGAAATGTTGTTGTGTAGGACAGTAGATATGAGTTAAATATTTTGTTTTGCTGGGAAAATTGAACTCCTTTCCTTCTGCCAGGCCTGTGATGCGTAGGCTTCTGAAAATATAGTGAGGAATTGAGCTGGGTTCTAGGCCCCTTGTTGCTGTGATTACTCTCATTACACTCTAGCCATCAAATTCTTCTGGCTAAACTTTCTTTGAGATGTGGGTTAATTTGCAGAAATTTTTTGTCAGTTTCCTCAATACCTGCTCCCTTCCTGGCCTTGCATTTCCCTTTTGTGCTGCGGCCTAGAGAGGCTCATCCTCTTGCAGTTCTCCCAGCTGTATTCCATCATTGCCTTTACTCAATGCTTATTAGCCTGGGAGGCAGGTGTGGGGGGAATCTTTGTTCTGATTTAACCTCAGTCTTGGCCTGAACTCCATAGTGTAGACTTCACAAATCCTACTTGTCCTTTTGGAGCTGGAATACTGAGCCTAGTAAGTATTCCTGCATCTTTTCCTAGGAACCGTGGTGGGCTTTATTTTGTTCTTTTCTAAATTGCATTGGATTTCCCCCAATCTACAGCCTGCACGTAACAGTTTTTATTGCTTTTTCCCTGCAGATGAAGGTTTGTTATCTGAAGGGAAGACGGGGGAGACCCTTCTCTGCAAATTTCCCCAGCAGCTGGTTTTCCCCTCTACCACAGCAAGAAAAGCTTCTTCTGGATTTTCCTCAATCTTCTATGAGCACCCGGTAGGGTTTGTGGAGGAAAAGTCTGCAAAAGGTATGACCTTGCTTCTGTATATCTGTCACTTCTAAGGGTTTCATGCTTCTGTTTTTGTCTACACTTGACTTTTAGATATTCTTTAAAATGTTATAGCTGTAACTTCTTACCAGTTGATACTTCATTTTACAACATCTTTTCCAGGTAAGCAAACGCTGGAGTATTTTTTCTTATTTCAAGTGCCTGTGTTTCTACAGATTTTGGGTCACTTGTTTGTCCTGCAATTTCTGTTCTCTGGTGGGTTCAAGAGGAGTCGTTAATTTGAATTATGCTCAGTTTTTGCCTTGTCATAATGATGGGAGGGATATTTATGTGTCTCTCTACAACTCTGAACTGAACAAATTTTATTTTGATTAATTGTATTTTTCTCAGCCTGGTATATTTTTCTCCATCATTTTGCTTTTAATCTGTGTCATTATATTTGAAGTAGGTTTCTTGTAGGTAGCATATAGTTGAGTCTTGCCCTTAGTTTGTGGCAATGTGTGTGTGTGTGTTTTTACTTGAGTTTAACCATTTACATATAACGTGATTATTGATATAGTTGGATTTAAATATACCATGTTGCTAGTTGTTTTTCATGTGTGCCATCTATTCTTCTTGTTACATTTTCCTATTTCTGCCTTTTTTTGGATTAATTGAATATTATTTATGATTCCATTTTCTCTGATTATTAGATACACGTCTTTAGGGTTATAACTGTTTATGTTGACTTAAGGTTTATAATATAAATTTTAAAATTATCACAGTCAGGGACCTTCAAGATGGCAGAGGAGTAAGATGTCAGGAACACTTTCCTCCCCACAAATACATCAAATATACATCTACATGTGGAACAACTCCTAGAGAACACCTATTGAATGCTGGCAGAAGACCTTAGACTTCCCAAAAGGCAAAAAACTCCCCATGTACCTGGGTAGGGCAAAAGAAAAAAGAAAAAACAGAGACAAAAGAATAGAGACAGGACCTGCACCTCTGGGAGGGAGCTGTGAAGTTGGAAAAGTTTCCACACTAGGAAGCCCCTTCCCTGGCAGAAATGGGGGGGGGGAGGGGGCAGGGAGGAAGCTTCAGAGCCATGGAGGAGAGCAAGCAACAGGGGTGCAGAGGGCAAAGTGTAGAGATTCCCACACAGAGGGTCAGTGCCGACCAGAGCTCACCAGCCTGAGAGGCTTGTCTGCTCACCCACCAGGGAGGGTCAGGGCTGGGAGCTAAGGCTCCAACTTCAGAGGTCAGATCCCAGGGAGAGAACTGGGGTTGGCTACGTAGACACAGCCTGAAGGGGGCTAGTGAGCTACAGCTAGCTGGAAGGCAGTCTGGGAAATTGTCTGGAACTGCCTAAGAGGCAGTTGTTTCTGGGTGCACGAGGAGAGGGGATTCAGAGCACTGCCTAAACGAGGTCCAGAGATGGGAGCAAGCCACGGCCATCGGTGCGGACACCAGAGATGGGCATGAAATGCTAAGGCTGCTGCTGCAGCCACCAAGAAGCCTGTGTGCAAGCACAGGTCACTATCCATACTGCCCTCCCCTGGGAGCCTGTGCAGCCTGCCACTGCCAGGGTCCCATGATCCAGGGACGACAACTTCCCTGGGAGAACACACAGTGCGCCTGACGGTGTTGCAACGTCACGCTGGCCTCTGCTGGTGCAGGCTCACCCCGCATTACAATTATAACTACTGTAACCCTCCCTCTCTCCGGCCTGAGTGAGCAAGAGCCCCCTAATCAGCTGCTGCTTTAACCCCCTCCTGTAAGGGCAGAGACCAGATGCCGGAGGGTGACACACATGCAGAGGTGGGGCCAAAACCACAGCTGAACCCCAGGAGCTGTGAAAACAAAGAAGAGAAAGGGAAATTACTCCATGCAACCTCAGGAGCAGGGTATTAAATCCCTACAATCAACTTGATGTACCCTGCATCTGTGGAATACCTGAGTAGACAATGAATCATCCCAAAATTGAGGCGGTGGACTTCGGGAACAACTGTAGACTTGGGGTTTGCTGTCTGCGACTGATTTGTTTCTGATTTTTATGTTCATCTTACTATAGTTTTTAGTATTTCTTCTGAGCCATGTGGCTGAAAGGGTCTTGGTGCTCTGACCTGGTGTCAGGTCTGAGCCTCCGAGGTGGGAGAGCCAAGTTAAGGATATTGGACCACCAGAGACCTCCCGGCCACACATAATATCAATCAGTGAGAGCTCTCCCAGAGATCTCTGTCTCAACCATAGGACCCAGCTCAACCAACAGCCAGCAAGCTCCAGTGCTGGACACCCCATGCCAAACAACTAGCAAGACAGGAACACAACCCCACCCATTAAAGAGGCTGCCTAAAATCATACTAAGTTCACAGATGACCCAAAACACACCACCGGATGTTGTCCTGCCCACCAGAAAGGCAAGATCCAGCTCCACCCACCAGAACACACACACCAGTCCCCTCCATCAGTAAGCCTACACAAGCCACTGAACCAACGTTACCCACAGGGAGCAGACACCAAAAACAATGGGAGCTACAAACCTGCAGCCTGCAAAAAGGAGACCCCGAACACAGTAAGTTAAACAAAATGAGAAGACAGAGAAATATGCAGCAGATGAAGGAGCAAGGTAAAAACCCACGAGACCAAACAAATGAAGAGAAAATAAGCAGTCTACTTGAAAAAGAATTCAGAGTATCGATAGAAAAGATGATACAAAATCTTGGAAATAGAATGGAGAAAATACAACAAACATTTAACAAGGACCTAGAAGAACTAAAGAGCAAACAAACAATGATGAAAAACACATTAAATGAAATTAAAAATTCTCTAAAAGGAAGCAATAGCAGAATAACTGAGGCAGAAGAATGGATAAGTGACCTGGAAGATAAAATAGGGTAAATAACTACCACAGAACAGAATAAAGAAAAAAGAATGAAAAGAATTGAGGACAGTCTCAGAGACCTCTGGACCAGCATTAAATGCACCAACATTCGAATTATAGGGGTCCCAGAATAAGAGAAAAAGAAAGGACCCGAGAAAATATTTGAACAGATAATAGTTGAAAACTTCCCTAACATGGGAAAGGAAATAGTCAATCAAGTCCAGGAAGAACAGAGAGTGCCATACAGGATAAATCCAAGGAGAAACATGCCAAGACACATATTAATCAAACTATCAAAAATTAAATACAAAGAGAAAATATTAAAAGCAACAAGGGAAAAGCAACAAATAACATACAAGGGAATCCCCATAAGGTTAACAACTGACCTTTCAGCAGAAACTCTGCAAGCTAGAAAGGAGTGGCAGGACATATTTAAAGTGATGAAGGGGAAAAACCTACAATCAAGATTATTCTACCCAGCAGGGATCTCATTTAGATTCGACAGAGAAATTAAAACCTTTACAGACAAGCAAAAGCTAAGAAAATTCAGCACCACCAAACCAGCTTTACAACAAATGGTAAAGGAACTTCTCTAGGCAGCAAACACAAGAGAAGGAAAAGACCTACAATAACAAGCCCCAAACAATTAAGAAAATGGTAATAGAAACATACATATCAATAATTACCTTAAATGTAAATGTATTAAATGCTCCAATCAAAAGACATAGACTGGCTGAATGGATACAAAAACAGGACCCATATATATACTGTCTACAAGAGACACACTTCAGACACATACAGACAGAAAATGAGGGGATGGAAAAAGATATTCCATGCAAACGGAAATCAGAAGAAAGCTGGAGTAGCCATTCTCACTTCAGACACAATAGACTTTAAAATAAAGACTATTACTATTACAAGAGACAAAGAAGGACACTACATAATGATCAAGGGATCAATCCAAGACAAAGACATAACAATTGTAAATATTTATGCACCCAACATAGGAGCAACTCAGTACATAAGGCAAATGCTAACAGCCATAAAAGGGGAAATCAACAGTAACACAATAATAGTAGGGGACTTTAACACCCCACTTTCACCAATGGACAGATCACTCAAAATGAAAATAAATAAGGAAACACAGGCTTTAAATGACACATTAAACAAGATGGACTTAATTGATATCGATAGGACATTCCATCCAAAAACAACAGAATACACTTTCTTCTCAAGTGCTCATGGAACATTCTCCAGGATAGATCATATCTTGGGTCACAAATCAAGCCTTGGTAAATTTAAGAAATTGAAATCATATCAAGTATCTTTTCCGACCACAATGCTATGAGACTAGATATCAATTCCAGGAAACAAACTGTAAAAAATACAAACATGGAAGCTAAACAGTACACTTCTAAATAACCAAGAGATCACTGAAGAAATCAAAAAAGGAAATCCAAAATTACCTAGACACGAATGACAATGAAAACACGACGACCCAAACCCTATGGGATGTGGCAAAAGCAGTTCTAAGAGGGAGGTTTATAGCAATAAAATCCTACCTGAAGAAACAAGAAACATCTCAAATAAACAACCTAACCTTACACCTAAAGCAATTAGAGAGAGAAGAACAAAAATCTCCAAAGTTAGCAGAAGTAAAGAAATCATAAAGATCAGATCAGAAATAAATGAAAAAGAAATGAAGGAAATGATAGCACAGATCAATAAAACTAAAAGCTGGTTCTTTGAGAAGATAAACAAAATTGATAAACCATTAGCCAGACTCATCAAGAAAAAAAGGGAGAAGGCTCAAATCAGTAGAATTAGAAATAAAAAAGGAGAAGTAACAACTGACACTGCAGAAATACAAAGGATCATAAGAGATTACTCTAAGCAACAATATGCCAGTAAAATAGACAACCTGGAAGAAATGGACAAATTCATAGAAAAGCACAACCTTCTGAGACTGAACCAGGAAGAAATAGAAAATATAAACAGACCAGTCACAAGCACTGAAATTGAAACTGTGATTAAAAATCTTCCAACAAACAAAAGCCCAGGACCAGATGACTTCAGAGGTGAATTGTATCAAACGTTTAGAGAAGAGCTAACACCTATCCTTCTCAAACTCTTTCAAACTATAGCATAGGGAGGAGCAGTGTCAAACTCATTCTACGAGGCCACCATCACCCTGATACCAAAACTAGACAAAGATGTCACAAAAAAAGGAAACAACAGGCCAATATCACTGATGAACATAGATGCAAAAATCCTCAACAAAATACTAGCAAACAGACTCCAACAGCACATTAAAAGGATCATACACCATGATCAAGTGGGGTTTACCCCAGGAATGTAAGGATTCTTCAGTATATGCAAATCAATCAATGTGATACACCATATTAAGAAATTGAAGAATAAAAACCATATGGTCATCTCAATAGATGTAGAAAAAGCTTTTAAAAAAATTCAACACCCATTTATGATAAAAACTCTCCAGAAAGTAGGCATAGAGGGAACCTACCTCAACATAATAAAGTCCATGTATGACAAACCCACTGCCAAGATCATTCTCAGTGTGAAAAACTGAAAACATTTCCTCTAAGGTCAGGAACAACAGAAGGTTGCCCACTCTTACCACTATTCTTCAACATAGTTTTGGAAGTTTTAGCTACAGCAATCAGAGAAGAAAAAGAAATAAAAGAATCCTAATCAGAAAAGAAGAAGTAAAACTATCACTGTTTGCAGATGACATGATACTGTACATAGAGAAACTTAAAGATGCTAACAGAAAACTACTAGAGCTAAGCAATGAATCTGGTAAAGTAGCGGGATACAAAATTAATGCACAGAAATCTCTTGCATTCCTATACACTAATGATGAAAAATCTGAAAGAGAAATTAAGAAATAATCCCATTTACCATTGCAGCAAAAAGAATAAAATACCTAGGAATAAACCTACCTAAGGAGACAAAAGACCTGTATGCAGAAAATTATAAGACACTGATGAAAGAATTTAAAGATGATACAAACAGATGGAGAGATATTACATGTTCTTGGATTGGAAGAATCAACATTGTGAAAATGATTATACTACCCAAAGCAATCTATAGATTCAGTGCAATCCCCATCAAACTACCAATGTCATTTTTCACAGAACTAGGACAAAAAATTTCACAATTTATATGGAAACACAAAAGACCCTGAATAACCAAAGCAATCTTGAGAAAGAAAAATGGAGCTGGAGGAATCAGTTTCCTTGACTTCAGACTATACTGCAAAGATACAGTAATCAAGACAGTATGGTCCTGGCGTAAAAACAGAAATATAGATCAATGGAACAGGATAGAAAGCCCAGAGATAAACCCACGCACATATGGTCATCTTATCTTTGATAAAGGAGGCAAGAATATACAATGGAGAAAAGACAGCCTCTTCAATAAGTGGTGCTGGGAAAACTGGACAGTTACATGTAAAAGAATGAAATTAGAACACTTCCTAACACCATACACAAAAATAAACTCAAAATGGATTCAAGATCTAAATGTTAGGCCAAACAATATAAAACTCTTAGAGGAAAACATAGGGAGTGGTTTATTCACAGAAAGACATTTAGACAAGATTGGCAGTCAGGACACCATAAGTGATGGTGCAGGTACCCGTAGTATCAGCCTTACTCTTACCAGCTGTAGGAAGAGGTAAAAAATCGGGATGGAAACCTGGAAGGAGACTCATGTGGAGAGAGAGAGGGCCGACCTCAGAGGCACAGTCTGACACTTGAGGATTCAGCCATCTGAGGTGGCCTGGTTGAAGGCTCAGGGAGAGGAACACCCTGACCCTCTGACCTCCTGTCATGGTTCCCCATTGGCCAAACTATGTGGGGATTGGAAAGACATGGGGACAATTCCTCTTTGACATAAATCACAGTAAAATCCTTTTTGACCTGTCTCCTGGAGAAATGGAAATTAAAACAAAAATAAGCAGATGGGACCTAAAGAATCTTAAAAGCTTTTGCACAGCAAAGGAAACCATAAACAAGACAAAAAGACAACCCTCAGAATGGGAGAAAATATTTGCAATTGAAGCAACTGACAAAGGATTAATCTCCAAAATATACAAGCAGCTCATGCAGCTCACATCAAAAAAACAAACAACCCAATCCAAAATTGGGCAGAAGACCTAAAGAGGCATTTCTCCAAAGAAGATATACAGATTTCCAACAAACACATGAAAGGATGCTCAACATCACTAATCATTAGAGAAATGCAAATCAAAACTACAATGAAGTATCACCTCACACTGGTCAGAATGACCATCATCAAAAAATCTACAAACAATAAATGCGGGAGAGGGTGTGGAGAAAAGGGAAACTTCTTGCACTGTTGGTGGGAATGTAAATTGATACAGCCACTATGGAGAACAGTATGGAGGTTCCTTAAACATCTAAAAATAGAATTACCATATGACCCAGCAATCCCACTACTGGGCATATATCCTGAGAAAACCATAATTCAAAAATTAATTCCAAAAAACCATAATTCAATGTTCATTGCAGCACTGTTTACAGTAGCCAGGACATGGAAGCAACCTAAGTGTCCATCAACAGATGAATGGAAAAAGATGTGGCACATACATATACAGTGGAATATTACTCAGCCATAAAAAGAAACAAAATTGAACTATTTGTAATGAGGTGGATGGACCTAGAGTCTGTCATACAGAGTGAAGTAAGTCAGAAAGAGAAAAACAAATACCGTATGCTAACACATATATATGGAATCTTAAAAAAATAAATAAATAAAAAGTTGTTGTGATGAACCTCAGAGCACTACAGGAATAAAGATGCAGACATAGAGAATGGACTTGAAGACACGGGGAGGGAAGGGTAAGCTGGGATGAAGGGAGAGAGTAGCATTGACATATATACATTACTGATGTAAAATAGATAGGTAGTGGGAAGCAGCCACAGAGCACAGGGAGATCAGCTCGGTGCTTTGTGTCCACCTAGAGGGTTGGCATAGGGAAGGTGGGAGGGAGATGCAAGAGGGAGGGGATATGGGGCTATATGTATACATACAGCTGATTCACTTTGTTATGCTGCAGAAACTAACCAAGCATTGTAAAGAAATTACACTCCAATAGAGAGGTTAAATTAAAAAAAAAATTGTTAAGATGGTAAATCTATGTATATTTTACAGCAAAAAAAGACAATAAATAGAAAAACAGAAAAGCAAACAAAATTATCACAGTCTACCTTCAATTAATATTGTGTTATCTCATATAAATTTTAAGGACATTATTGCAACAGTATGCTTCTATTTCTCCCCTCATGGATTTTATGCTGTTCTTGTCACAGATTTTACTTCTCTCTCTGTTTTAAAACCCACAATGCATTGTTGTTTTTGTTTAAACAATTATATTTTGAAGAGATTAAAAAAATTATATTTATCCACATAGTTACCAGTTTCATTGCTCCTTATTACCTTGTGTACATCTTGGTTTCTATTAGTATGGTTATTTTTTTGCTTCAAAGACTTCCTTTAATATTCTTATAGTATACGTGTGCTGGCTTCTAACTCATTTGCCATATTTGGCATTTTGTATATCTTTAAAAGCCTTTATTTTTGAAAGATATTTTTGCTGGCTAAAGGATTCTTGGTTGGGGGTTTTTATTTTTGAAGTATTTTAAAGATGTTTCTCCACTGTCTTCCAGCTTGCTTTTTTTTAAAACAAGAAATCTGCTGTCATCTTTCTTTTTGCTTTTCTGTAGGGGTTGTGTTTATGTTGCTCTAGCTGCTTTTAAGATTTTCTCTCTCTCTCTCTTTTTTTTTTTTTCTCCCAAAGCCCTCAAAGGCAGGGAGCATATCTGTCTTGCTCCTTACTCTTTCCTAAGCATTATCACACTGCCTAATAAATAATTATTTAATGGTTATAAAACATATGGTGCTTAGCATGGTTGGTTTGACAGGATAAGCTCATGAGAAAGGGTAGCCCAAATAAGAAGCCATGCAATAAAGACTGAGTTCTGTTGTGAATGACAGAAAACATAAGGTAAAAGTTTACATCACTCTCAGATAAAGGAAATTCAGAAATAAGCAGCCTTGGACTGTTATGGCATCTCCATGATCAACAGGAAACCTAATTTCTCTATTTCTGTTGTCTTGCCATTCTCAAAATGTAGCTTTCACCGCATATCCAACAGGATTGCTTGAGCTTCAGCCATTACTTCTGCATTCCAATCTGTGAGAAAGGTGAAGAAGCAAGAAAGTCAGTTTTTTCCTAGAGAAATTTCCCAGATATGTCATGTGGCCCTTTTCTCTTACATCCCATTGGTCAGAATTTAGTTGCATGGCCACACCTAATTACAAGAGAGGTTGGAAATGTAGTCTTAATTCAGATAGCCATATGGCCAGATAAAAATCAAAGATATCATTACTCTGGGGTGACGGAAGGGTAGAACAGATGTTGAAGGACAACATCTAGCTGTTTCTGCCACAGTCAACAATGACAGACATCCATCCTTTTTAGGGCTATAGAGAGGAGGCGAGGCAAGTGGGCATATATTAGTTAGCTATTGTCAAACTAGTGCTGCAAAACAAACCACTCCGAAGCTCAGTGGCTTTAAACAACAACCATTTATATTCCCTTATGCTTCTATGGGTCAACTGATCCAGGAGGAGCTGGTCTGGACTTAGCTCCTCACTGTGGGCTGGATTCAGTTTGGCTCCATATGACCCTTTTGCCCAGACAGAAGGGTCAGCATCTACCTGGGGAAAGTTCCCACTGAAGTGAAAATGTTTTTTTTGTTTTTTGTTTTTTTTTAATTTTGAAATAATTATATGTTCACAGGAAATTACAAAGGTAGTACAAAGAGGTCCTGTGTAACTACTGGGGGAAACTAGGTGAAAGGTATATAGTACACTATCAAAAAGAATCTGACATTGGTCTAATCTGTGTGTATAGTTCTGTGTCATTTTATCATATGTGTAGATTCATGTAACCACTACCACAATCAAGATACAGAACTATTTCACCACAAAGATTTCCCTCCATACTCCTTTATGGTCACACCCACCCCCCACTCCCACCATTGGCCACCCTTGTCAACCACAAATCTGCTTTCCATTTGTATAATTTTGTCATTTTAAGAATATTGTATAAGTGGAATCACACTGTATGTGACCTTTTGAGATTGTCTTTTTTTGCTCATAATGCCCTTCAGATCCATCTAAATTTGTGTGTATCAATAATTCAATTCTGTTTATTGCTAAGTAGTATCTACAGTATGGATGTACAATAGTTGGTTTAACCATTCCCTTACTGAGGGACGTGGTTGTTTCCAGTTTTTTTTTTTTTAATAAATTTATTTATTAATTGATTGATTTTTGGGTGTGTTGGGTCTTCGTTTCTGTGCGAGGGCTTTCTCTAGTTGTGGCGAGCGGGGGCCACTCTTCATCACGGTGTGCGGGCCTCTCACTATCACGGCCTCTCTTGTTGTGGAGCACGGGCTCCAGATGCGCAGGCTCAGTAGTTGTGGCTCACGGGCCTAGTTGCTCCGCGGCATGTGGGATCTTCCCGGACCAGGGCTCGAACCCGTGTCCCCTGCATCGGCAGGCAGACTCAACCACTGCGCCACCAGGGAAGCCCCTCCAGTTTTTGGCTATTACATATAAAGGTACTATGAACAATTGTGTAGAGAGTTTTGTGGTGATACAAGTTTTCATTTCTCTGGAATAAATGTCCAGGAGTGCAATTGCTGAGTTATATGGTACATGTAGGTTTAATTTTTAAAGATGCTGCTAAACTAACTTCCAGAGTAGCTGGGCTGGAGAGATACATTATTATCTGCATCCTTGAGAGATACATTTTTATCTTCATCCTTGTCTGCATTTAATGTTGCCTCTGTTTTATCTTAGCTGTTGTAATAGGTGTATTAGATTATAAATTGTATTATAAATTATCATTATAATTGGTTTGAAGCAGTTTACTTGCGATATGCCTAGGTGTAGTTTCTTCATGTTTCTTATGCCTAAGGTTCTTTAACTTCTTATATCTGTGTGTATATATACATAGTTTTTCATAAAATTTAGAAAAATTTTGGCTTTATTTAAATATTTTTCATCACCCCTTTAATTCAGTGACTTCAACACACACATCTTTAGATGCTTGATGTTCTCCCAGAGTTCACTGATGCTGTTATTTTTTACCCCAGATGTTTTTCTGTTTTTTATTTCTATTGTTAAATCTTCAAATACGATAATATTCTGTAATGTCTAATCTGCTGTTAATTTCATCCAGTGTATTTTTGATGTTAGACAATGTATTTTCTTTTCTAGGCTTCATTTTGGGTATTTATTTTTCTATAATTTTGATGTCTCTTCTTAACATGCTAAATCATTTTATATTCTTGAACAAACAGAATATAATTATAATTATTGATTTATTTTTCTACTAATTTCTATATTTCAAGTTTAATTTTCCATTCTTTTATAACAGCTTTATTGAGATATAATTATCATGAAATGTATCAATTCAAAACATACAGTTCAGTGGTGTTAAGTATATTCAGAATTTTGTGAATGGTTTTTATATTCAAAGAATTATCAATGCAATCTAACATTAGAACTTTTTTCCTCTCTCTAAAAAAATTTTTACATATATAGAAGTTGTTTACCAACTCTATCCTTAGCCCTAGGAAACTATAATCTACATTGCCTCTTAGATTGACCTGTTCTGGACATTTCATTTAACTGGATTCATAAAATAGGTGATATTTTATTACTAGCTTACTTCATTTAGCATAATGTTTTCAAGATTCATCTATGCTGTAAATGTATCAGTAATTCATTGTTTTTAATTACTCAATATTTCACTATAGGGATATACAACATTTTCTGTTTCATCAGTAGAATAAATTTGGGTAGTCTAATTTTGAGTTTATAAAAAATGCTGTTATGAATATTTGGTATAAGTTTGTATGTGGACATATGTTTTCATTTCTTGGTAGATACCTAGGAGCAGAATTGCTGGGTAATATAATAACTCTATGTTTAACATTTGAGGAACTGCCAAACTATTTTCCAAAGTGGTTGTAGCAATTTACATTTCCATCATCAATGCTTAAGGGTTTTAAATTTTCCATATCCTTGTCAATACTTGTTATTGTCTGTCTTTTTGATTTATGCCATCCTAGTGGACGTAAAGTGATATTTTATTGTGGTTTTGATTTTTATTTCCCTAATGAGTAATAATGTTGAATATCTTTTCATGTGATCCATTTCACAAGGGAAAAATATTCTACATTGCTTCAATGTTCTGAGAAATATTTTCCATTTTTTCCATAGCTGATATTTTAGTTATTTCAGGAAGGAGGTAAAAACCCAGTTCTTTTTGTCCAAAAGTGAGAGTTCTTTATTACAATATTAAACAAAATGATTTTAGTGATTCACAGAGGTCAGTTGGAATTACATTACCTTTTGTAATTGTTTCAAAACAAGCCTAACAGCTGTATATGCTCCTTGTAGCCCAATCCATAGCAAAAATATTATCCTGATTGAGAGTGGACTGAACTGCAGATTTAGGGCAAAAGATAAAACAGGCCAACCCATAAGATTTGCCTTTAAATTCAAAATTATAAGTGCTTCCAGATGTTCCATTAACCAAAGTAGGGTTACAATTTTGACCAATATATTTCTTTTCACATATGTTTAATAAATTATTAACTGTAATTTTCTTGGCTAATTACTTAAATCTCATACATAACTTGAATATATTGGTAAGAGTGACCAGCCTGAGGAAACTCTGGGTAAAATAACTATCCATGTTTCAGAGTGCTATGAATTGAGTCATGTTCCCACCAATTCATATGTTGAATGCATAACCCCTAGTACCTCAAAATGTGACCTTATTTGGAGATAGGGGTTTTACAGAGGTAATTAATCTAAAGTGAGTTTGTTAGGGTGGGCCCTCATACAATATGACTAGTGTCCTTATGGAGGGGAAATTTGGACACAGAGAAAAGTATTGAGGGAAGATAATTGGAAGACATAAGGAAAAGTTGGCTATCTACAAGCCAAAGAGAGGCTTGGAACAGATTCTTTGACAGCTCTAAGAAGGAACAAACCCTGCTGACACCTTGATCTTGGACTCCAGAACTGTTAGACAATAAACTACTATTGTTTATACCACCCAATCTGTGGTACTTTGTTATGGCAGCCCTAAAAAATATAATACACAAGAGAATTAATTTATTTCAGGAACCCAGCCCTCCTTTTACCTCCATTACTTTGTCCTTGGCTATAACTCTATTAGACTTGCCTTTCATTTTCATTAGTGTTGCAGTGAACTACAGAGAAATGTTGACTTTTTCACAATGCTGACACCATGTTAAGCCCCTGTCTGCTCCTGGCAGGTATTCTCTTCTCCAGACAAGAACATTTTCCTCAGTGACAGAACCTAACACAAAGCAGTAACCTGCCAAAAGCTCTAATATATCTATGGCAACAAGATTAGAATGCCATTTACTGCTAAAGTTCAAATCAACAATTCTTTGGAGGAGGACAGGATGCTAAAATCTGGAATAGCTCCTTTATCCAAAGCATAAAGAGACCAGGTTTTTTTTTTCTTTTTTGTGATGTCATTTCTTCAGTGAAGTTTTGAAAGAATATGTACCAAAAGCTGTATTTTCTTCTTCCTTGAGTAGATTGCCAATGTACCTCTGCTTAGCAGAAAAAAGAGACAGAAATTTAACAAAGGACAGATTAAAAAGGGAAAAACAATGAATAGAGAAAAATTAACTTTACTCTCACATATTTGTATTTCTGTTTTCAGTTCATATGTCTGTTTTCTCATAAATGATGAAAGAATTGTTTTTGCCAAGGATAAGAGTTTAAATAAGATATAGGGGGGAAAATTAAAAGTTTTTTCTTTAATATTTAAAATTTTTACTTCTTGTTTGCATGGTTTCTGATAAGGAGTTCAACATAATTCTTGTTCTTATTGTCCTAAAGTTAAGGTATTTCATTTTTTAAAAAATTCCTCTTTGTCTTTGGTATTCTGGTAGTCATCAGTTTGAATATGATATGCCTGGGTGTGCCTTTTGGTATTTATCCTGCGTGATGTTCTCTGAGGTTCCTGGATCTTTGCTTTGTTTTCTGTCAATTTTGGAAATTTCTGGGCCATTATTCAAATATTCAAATATTTCTTCTCATTTCTGTCTTCTCCCCTAATATTCCAGTTACATATATATACACATTAAATTTTGCCCTGTAAATAATAGTTCTTGATGTTCTGTAGTTCTTGGATGTTTGGATGTTCCCTTCTGTTTCTCTTCTTCTTCCTCCTCCTCCTCCACCTTCTTTATCATTTTTTAGCACTTTGAATTTCATTAGTTTGGTAAGTTTCTATGAGTCTGTATTCAAGCTCACTGATTATTTCCTCATTAGTTTCTAGTGAACTGATGATCCCATCAAAGGCGTTCTTTGGTTTCTGATACTTTTTTCCCTAATATTTCCTTTAAATTCTTAGAATATTCATCTTTCTTCTTTCAGCCCATATGTTCTTGTATGTTGTCTACTTTTTCCATTTGAGCCCTCAACATGTTAATCAGGGTTATTTTAAATTTCATGTCTGAAAATTCCACCATTTGTCTCATGAATCTGGTCTGATGCTTGCCTGGTCTCTTCAGACCATGATTTTGCTTGTCCTTTAGCATGCCTTGTAGTGTTTTGTTGAAATCTGGGCATGATATATTGGATAATAGGAACTGGGCTTTAGTTAAAATTTTAAGTTAATCTGGCTAGAATTTGACCTGTGTTTAATGTTTGCTGTAGTTATATATACCAAAGCCTTCAAATTCCTCTAGTGTAATTTTCATTTGTTTTCCCCTATTGACTTTGGGTTTTTCTAAGTGCTTCTTCCCAAAATTATGAATAAAGTTCTTTTCGTTGTGATCCACTATTACTATGCTAGAGCCTTGTTTGTTTGATAGTGGAGAGGAGGGTAAGCATTCTATAATCATAATTAAATCTAATTATTTCAGGGGACCTGGCATGTGACCTTTACAAGACTTTTTTAGCCCCCTTTCCCCCCTTTAGGTGATACAGGAAGTGGTGCGGTAGGAGGATTGCCTTTTACCCAGGTGGGATAAGACTCTGCTAAAGCCTTCACCCTTAGAGAGAAGGACTTTTCTTATGAAATGTGCTCTGGTTCTATTTCACAATGATTTTTGTTCCTGTCTCCCATCAGAGCCATAGATGATCTTTGTCAACTCTTTACTGTGAAAACCTGATGCAGTTCCTCAAAATAAAACCCATGAAAGTGTTGGGCTCCCTAAGGCTGTGGCCCCAGGAGTTTCCCATTTATGCTAGAGCAACTCAGCCTAAAATGAAAATTATGGGTTTTTTTTTTTTTTAATTCTATGTGGCAAACTAGTCATTGTCTTTTAGGATTATAGTATGATACAGTATTTTTTTATTAAAAAATGCAACTTAAAACAGACATGAAAGTAGAGTGTTCCTTTACTAACTCTTCACTGGATAAAATATTTGCTTACATAAAATACCAATAACATAGTTCTAAAAAAAGCAATAATTATCCATTGTGGTTGGAAAATAAAGTTCAGGCTTAAAAATGTATTAAAATCTTTATAGCCACAGTTCTAACAAGCACAGTAATTTTTCAGATGAAGTATTTTAAAAGTAAAACGTATTTTAAAATCAAACTTTTATTACAGAATATCTGCTCTAAACATTTGCATCATGTACATAATGATGCAAAATTATTTAAAAATCTGAAGTACAAGCTTTTCATGTGTTACTAAAAATGATCCAGTGCTTTCCTCATTTTTTAAATAGTTATTCTTTTTTAAAAATTCAAATATTATTTAAATTCTGTATTATTCATTTGTTTATCATTAGATTATCATTATTCAATAGATTTGTTTCAGTCCAAGATTCTTCCTGTCTTAGAGATGACTAAAACGAAATTTAGAAAAGTACTATCTCAATGTAGAATGCAGCAATGAACCTAGGTGTGTCTAAGGAATTCATTCTTATTCTTTGTACAACTAACAATTTTATACGTTGAAATTCAGATGAGGTTGCATCTAAATATTCAAATGCCCAATTTCACTTTAGGCAGAAATTCTTTAAAGCACTGTCTTGTGGCTGGTCTGCTGCTTGTGTGGATATATGGCAGGGGAATTGTTCCCTGTTGTTATTATGGTAGCTTTCTGCACTTTTTGACTCTGTTGACCACAACCATTTGTCTCACAAATTAAGTGCTGTACCTGCATTGATTTATCTGCTATAGCACTTGTTCTGGTTTAATTATTTCTTACGTATGCAGCTTATTGCATTAGGTTTCATGTATTTATCCATCTAAAATATATTTTACCATGTATTGCTAGAGCATCTGGGCACCTTAAAGTAAATAAGAGTTAAACAAATTTATCAATAATAAAGCTATCCATTTGGCCAGAAACCTATTTCCACACTAACAGCTGTAACAACCTGCTAAATAAGATTACACTTATACCTGACTCTTTCAATCAAAGAGCTCATAAAACAAAATTTATTCATATTGTTCCCAGTTCAATTTACTTAAAATCCTAACTTTCATAGTCATTACTTTATCAATATAGTTATAAACTATTTTGCAAGTTTTTTGCATTTAAGTAGTAATGTTTCTTGGAGTAATCTGCAAATAGTAGTTTAAGAAATGCCTTGTGCTGAATGCCTTCTATGGTTGGTACTTTCTGTAATATGGAGATTAGTGGTGTAATGACAAAGAAGTCAATGAGTTATTTAATCCTGAAGGAGATTTTATGGCTTATTCTCAAGTATGGGTCTTGTAGGTTTGTTGTATCATGATGAGGTTAAGATTATGGCTTTGATGTGGAGTTCTTGGGCCAGGAAAGGCTTTGTCCAACTCCCGCAGCCATTGGTAGTCAAAAGCTCATTCTCTTCGAAGCACAGGATAGCTTACCTTGGGGGACCCATCATAAGGGCTTGGGTAGGATCTCTGTTCTATATGCGTTCCATCCCAGAGAGACAGCAGAGCACTTCTTGCAGTGGGGATTTTTGCACAGTTCAGAGAAAACTGCTTCTAAGTTTGAACTGGGAAGCTGATCATTCACATTCCATATTTTACTTCTGGATAACAGAGGTGGAGGAAAATTGTGTAACATAATCTATATGTTATTTTTAATCTTTATGATAATCCCTTAAAGTGACTCGGCTAAAATGGCACAGTTAATGACTGACAGAAACAGAATGCGAGATAGGCACTCCTGGCCTCAATGATCAGGCCCTTTCTCCCTGATAACATAATCTCCAAGAGGGTAATTGCATTTTCAGGTCAATTGCAGATGACTGAAAAAAACTTAGTATATTTTACTTGAGGTTACAATTCATAATCTCACACATAAACTGATGTTTATTAATTTGTAAATATAGTAGTTGTTTTTGAAAGTTTAATTATGTCAAACTTTCCAAAAACGTTATAGCAAAACATATGGGAAATCTTAAAGTGATAATTATGAACCATGCATTGGACTCTGACAATTATACACTCATTGATTTTTTTTTTTAATATAGTATTTTGATTTGAGGTAGATGATTGGTACACATGTTTAAGCCAAAAGATATGAGTTTTGCCAATTAGTGGATAAGCTTTCAGGATATAACAGAATTTAAAATACAGTTCTCTCTTTCTCAGGTTTGGAGACCACATGATAATAAATTGAGGTGCTAGATTTTCTAAGCAGGAGAGGAAAAGAACATATTCAAAATCTGGTTTGACAACTCCTACCCTCACATCAAGGGTATAACATGGTTGAAAATAGAAAGGGCAGTGGTAACACTGTGGCAGAATTTATTTTGAGAGTTTCTACTGTGCTCCATTCCCTAATCTTGAATGATATACTTCTTTCCTCTAACCTTGATCTAAGAAGAAGAAACTACTTAGAGATGTTATATTTATCCCTGGTAATTTTGGGACACATTGAATTGGTTTTAAACTGTCAATTGTAAAAAAAAAAGTCTGCAAGCTAGGCTGAAGTGGCTTGAGGCTGCCTGGCTTTGGTCATGTTTGGGAAATAATTACATACCTCCATACACTTACTCCAAAGGTGCATGATTTTCAGGGACTAGTCCTGGAATCTATGGTTAGACTATTGGCTGAAGATTGTTTTTAAAAGATCCTGGCCAAGAAGTCTGTGCCAGAGGCAAAACAGATTGGCAGAATGAATATGGAAATGGCCTCTCAGATGCAGAAAAATCAACGAGATGGCAGTAGGTATAGAGGTATTAAACAGTCCTTGTAAGGAGAAATACTATCTAACATCATGAGAGTTGCAGTAGGAGGAGTGTATCAGGGAGCCCACTAAAGGAAGCAGGAGGAAAAGGGTAAACCTTCAACATTTGCCTAAGTAAAAACTTTTGTGCTTTTCATATATGCACTTGACTACAATCTTAACTTTGGAGAGTATCAGTAGGCTCTTGGTGTATAACCACCCTACAACTTAGTGGGTTAACACAGTAAACATTGATTTCTCATGAATTGAAGTGTAAGCTTGGTAGTTTTCCTTGTGTGAGCTGGTATAGCTAATATTAGACTTCAGTTGGTAGCTTGGCTAGGACTGGATAATCTAGGATAGCCAGTCTTACATGGTTGGCAGTTGGCTTGAAGTCAGCCAAGACAAACGATGACTTTGCCGTAATATCTCTCATTATCCATCAGGTTATTCCTGACACATTCACATGGTTACAGTGTTCCCAAAAGCAGCCCAAAGAGGGTAAGCCTCAATGCACAGCTACTTTTAACTCTTTATTTGCATGGCATACTGTCTTATTGCCCAAAGCAGTTCACAAGTGTAACCTATGGTCTATGAGGAGTATGGAGACAGAGGGAAAATATTGTGGCACATTTTGCAAACATTATAACACATGGTGATTTTAGAAGCAGTTTAGTTAAGCAAGCCAAAATGTGAGGAGGATAAAAATACTCAACTTTACATAAAATATATAGCGTTGATTATTTTTGCAAGACTACTTTTCTAGGGACTAAAAAAAGGCTGTAGTGCTTTTATTATCAGAGAGTGACAGGAAAAGTTAAGACCCAATTCTAGGGCTTTATTCAAGTTTAGAGGAGGTACTATCCTCCTAAATGCATTTGAGCAGGTGTGGAAAGGGAATAATAATATTGCTTTCTGGGTATATCCTATGAGTTCTCCTTATTCCATGTAATGGTTAGAGCTAAGAAACAATCTAAGTAGAACCTTAAAACCATTGGATCTAGCCCACAAGTATGTTTCTTTTGGCCTATTCAGTATTAATCAAATATATTACTTATCCAGATGTAAAAATGAGGAGATTTTACACCAAAAAACCCTGAATTTTTGGTATGATTGAAAAAGTGGAAGGTCTAGCTTCATCACTCAAAACAAGTATGGGCTGGAACTGAGCAACAGCTAAAGAAGATTCATCACTTCTTTTGAATCCCTGTTCGGCTTACTTAAGGTCACACAGCTAATGGTAGTAAATATATACATATGTGCATACATTTCTGTATGACTGCAAAACCCCTGCCTTCCCTTGCAATACGTAGAGCATATATATTCTACCAACCCAAACTCATCATGTTCATATTGTGTAGAATTTTATTAAAAATTATGGCTATACTTTCTTTTTTAATTCTCTTTTTCTCTTTTGTAAATTTTTGTTATTAGGGTTTTTTGTTTGTTTATTCTTATTTTATTTTTTAAAAAAATTTAATGAATTTTTATTGGAGTATAGTTGATTTACAATATTGTGTTAGTTTCTGCTGTACAGTAAATTGATTCAATTATACATATAAACATTTCCACTCTTTTTTAGATTATTTTCCCATATAGGTCATTACAGAGTATTGAGTAGAGTTTCCTGTGCTATACAGTAGGTTTTTATTAGTTATATATTTTATATATAGTAGTGTATATATGTCAGTCCTGGTCTCCCAATTTATCCTTCCCCCACCCTTCCCGCCTTGGTAACCGTAGTTTGTTTTCTCCATCTATGACTCTATTTCTGTTTTGTAAATAAGTTCATTTGTACCATTTTTTAGATTCCACATGTAAGCAATATCATATGATATTTGTCTTTCTCTGTCTAACTTACTTCACTTAGTATGACAATCTCTAGGTCCATCCATGTCACTACAAATGGCATTATTTCATTCTTTTTTATGGCTGAGTATTATTCCATTGTATATAGGTACCACATCTTCTTTATCCATTCACCTGTCAATGGACATTTAGGTTGCTTCCATGTCCTAGCTATTGTAAACAGTGTTGCAATGAATATTGGCGTGCATGTATCTTTTCAAATTATGGTTTTCTCCAGATATATGCCCAGGAGTGGGATTGCTGGATCATATGGTAGCTCTATTTTTAGTTTTTTTTTTTAAATAGAGCTATACTGTTCTCCATACTATTCTCCATAGTGGCTGTACCAATTTACATTCTCAACAACAGTGTAGGAAGCTTCCCTTTTCTCCATACCTTCTCTAGCATTTATTGTTTGTAGATCTTTTGATGATGGCCATTCTGACTGGTGTGAGGTGATACCTCATTGTAGTTTCGACTTACATTGCTCTAATAAATTAGTGATGTTGAGCAACATTTCATGTGCTTTTTGTAAATCTCTCTTTAAAAAACAAACAAAAGATGCTTTGTTTGTTTAAAGAGAGATTTACAAAAGTATTTGACTACCCTTGCTTTATACATTTTTTTTACAGAACTTTCTGGATTTGTTTTTTGTATTCAAGTTCTTTATTCAAAATAATTTTTTTTTTCAAGTGGGGCTTTGGCACATATCCTGAAGGTCTTGTGTTTCTGAGATTCTTTTTGGTGTTGATTCAGTCGAATGCCAGTGTGTTTGTATCTAATTTGAAAGTTCTTATTTGTTAGTGCTGTAAAAACAACTTATTGTGTTTTATCTAGGATTACAATTGAGAAATTTAATGTCACCTTATTCTTATTTCTTAACAGCCTATTATTTATTTCTGAAGATGCTCATAATTTTCTTTTATTGATTTTTTTTCATGACACTATGATGCTTTGAGGAATGAGGTACTCTTAGTTTCATGTGTTTGTCAAGCCAGGGGTGATTTCAGTCTAATGTCACTTATATATCCTTAGATTATTGAAATCTAAATCCCTTTTTATAAAACAGCTCAGCCTTCCCATTTTAATTTTTCCCTGTTATTATTCAGATATTGATGCTAATTCTATATTTTATATCTCTTTTTCTGGAAATTTTCTCTATCTAGTTTTCCATTTGTACTTCAGGCAATTACTTTCAGAGTTCACTGAATTTTGGTAATTTCAGTGACAAAATGAAAAAACTGAATAAATTTGTAAAATATTTTACAAAAATTTGATACTTCTAAAGTAAAAATAAACAGTGTTCATAAATAGGTAATGGACCAGCAATACACACAGTTAAGTTTTTATTAATATTAACTATTTTCTTAATAAAAATACATTTATAAAATGAGATGATACTCAAACTTAAGTCAAAGATTTGGGTATTAAGCACATAGAACAATTCTGGGCACATATTAAGAACTCAGTGTGAATCACTACTGTAATTATTATCATTAAACAGTTATTAAATATGGAAGGGGCAAGTTTATAAAATGGGGAAATGTTCAGGTAAAATTTTAAGTGAAGCTTGTTAGCATTATAATATATATTTAGAAGTCTATCACATATTTAGAGAATTACCCCTTGAAGTTAGGCTTTGTTCATACTATTTTCTGCATCTGCAATACTATTTCCTCTATTTACCAAGTTATTCAGTTCTCATCTTTTGTCTAGTTTTCATTCAAGAAGTGTTCTCTAATCTCAAAAATCTATATTAAACTGCCTGCATAAGTTTCCTTATTATATTATAACAGGTTGGTCATAGAACTTACTAAAGATTGTATACTTATCCATTACTTTTCTATGTACCAGTATAATATACTCTCCATCATGCCTCTTGTTTGTTATGTTATTCCCAGCACTTAGTTGGAAGTAGATTCAGTACATAATTTAAATAATAAGCAGAAAGGAAGAAGGGAGGGGATGAAGTGAATGGAGAAAGGAAGGATCAGATCACAGGAGATTTTTATTTTCCTCATTGTGAATTCTTTTTTTTAACTTGTGTGCTATGGGTCTGAATTCCCTGAACTGATTGTTATTTCTATCCACTTATCATCCTTTTTGATATTATGAGAATACATGGATAGTTAAAACTCCCTTGGACTTCTTGGAGTAGTTGATGAATAACTAAGAAATATGTTGACTGTCATAGTATTTTCCTAGGCAGTGTTTTAAATTTTTATCCTACCTGTCCTGCAGGAGGTGGGGGTAATACTGTTTAATCGTTTAAGAATCACCGCTGTTCTATTATTTTGTCTGTCATGGGCTGATTGTATTACATGGTATCAGTATAAAGATTCCATCATAGTACTAAAACACTTTTGTTTTTAATCATCCATACATATTAGTATTTCTTGGCCTGTTAACTTCTTATTATATATTTAATTCTATTAAATTATAATGATATTAAACACATGATATTTTACAGGGATATTGAAAGCTGACAGGAATTAAGACAAATTATGAAAATGTTTAAAATATATATATATTTGTAATATATAATAAAAAATATATAGAAAATGTTTAGTGTTTAAAACATAGATTTGTATGTAGAATATGTTTGCACGTATCCCATCCATATATGCAAAAATGATAATGCTTGCATCCGTTTCATAAGGTAGTAGACCAGAGGCTTTATATAGGAAATGAATTAATGGGTCCATTGTGCATGAAATCCCATTTTGTTAAATGAAACAAGCCCATCGGTCTTTATTGATTTTGTTGCTTTTAGATTGGTTATACCTCTTGGTTTCCTTTTCTTTAATCAATGCTATTATGTAAAGTTAGAAAAATAGTCTTAAACTTGTGATGATCAATTGTCTTAAAATTAACTTTAAATTCGTACTGTCCCTAAATATGCTACCATAAATACATCCTCACTTAATATAAATTTAATATCGAAAACTATAGTAATTAAGAAGGAATGAAGAAATGAAGTAGTGTCTGATTACATAAAACCATACCAACTGGATTGAATTTTACAGGTTTGAATTTTCATATCAGGGAATCTACATGGGGAAACATTCAACTTTTTGTTACATGAAATTAACTATGCATACTCATACACAAACACACACACACATGCACATGGCCCTTATACATCTTTTTAGGCCTTAACAGACTAAAATAAAACAAAAAGGGAATTTTACTGATTTTTCACTTTATACCCAAAATATGATAAAGAGTATTGTTGAATGCAAAAACCTGACCTGCTCATGGTTATATACCTTTTCCAAAATCTTATAAACTTATGGGGACAATCATTAGGAGATACTTTTCTGGACTCACTAAGCTGACTAAATATAATATGAAAATATATGGTTTCTTCATAACTGTATTTTTTCCTAAATATATATAAATATATACATACATATATACAAATATATATACATACACACATGTATATTCACAATCTAAAGAATTACCCTATCATATCAGGAGAACAGAATGGTCACCATACTGGTTATTTTAAAATACATACTTGGAAGACAGTACTTATCCTATTCCAAAGGAACAACACAATAAGAAAAAGTACAATCATCAGAGTTTCGACCCTCCTTATAGTAAATGATCAGAAGTACATCTATATTTTATTGGGTTATTATTATTCCTCTTAAAGCTACTAACTTAACCTTTCAGTAGTCATCTCTTTATGTTGCTGTTAAACTAATTCAGTTGTCAAAGTTTTGTTATAACATGGTATCATTCATTTAACCTTTCAACAAATATGTCGCAACAACCTTGGGGAATTCAACAATTTCCATAGCAAAATTCATGGGAAATTAAGGATGACAAATCTGACTTGGTCTTAATATAAACACAAAAATTTAATAGGTAACTGTTAACCAAGTTAAATATTATACTTCTTATAGTATTGAGTAAAAATGTATTTTGAAGAAGACTTTGATATATTTTAGAAATTCAGTTTTTACTTTTATTAAATTATACTTCTATCATGAATTTCTCTATTTCCTTACTCATTTTTAGCTAATTTTTAGCTAATTTTGGTTTAATTTAACTCTAAATTTTTGAATGTTTTATAAAAATTATACAGTCTTAGAAGTGACATACCAAAAGATACAACTGAAAAGCTATTCAAAAAATTGTTTCTATAAGTAAATTGAGGTAAAATTATTTCTTCAAAGTTCAGTTAAAATAACTTTAATTCCTATTACCAATTTTAGTTGTGAATGTGCTTTTGGATCTAAGCACTGTATATAGTTTCATTTAAGTATAATATTTATATAAACATTTGCTTAAATTAGTTTTACTTCCAAGGGAATTTATGTATAGACAGGATTAGATAAAATATAGAGATAATATTCATAGAAAAATAATATATTTTATAGATATTTTTGCAACTCTTCCAAATTCAGTGTTAATTTTGACCAATGAATATTTTCCAAATATTTTTTATCACTATTAACACTCCAAAAATTATAAGAATGAGAAAATCTTTATAACATTGCTTACACTGCACTATTAACTCTGAAATACTTGCTATATAACTATCAAGCATACTGTAGAAAACCTAAAATCCTTATTTATTTTTTAAAATCAAATGTATACTGTTATTTGTCCATCAAATAAGAATGGAAATAACATTAGGTAACAATAAATAATCAGAAAAATTGATTAACTCATTTTGTCAAGTCACTTATAAAAATATTTAACAATTTTTTAAATTTATTATTTCTGGTATTCTCATTTCATTAGTAATGCAGAGGTTTCTTCGGACAAAAAAATAAGATTAATTTTCACTTTATAAATTCACTTTTCTACAGAAATATACAATATATGTGACTTAAAGACCAACAAATATACATCTATAGATCTTGAATAAACAAATTTATGTCTAAGGTCCTAAAAAATTTTAATGGATTAAAAAATTTTTCACCTAATATTTGTTCATGATTAAATTTGATGTTTTCACAAGTCCTGGTCTTCATGACAATTGAAAAGTTATCCTTTTATAGCACATTTTTTAATGTGTACATTATTAGTTAGGACTTGTTCTATTGCAAGGGAAATGATTCCTTATCCAAATGAGCATATGCATAAAAAATAATTTACTGCCTCATATAATAGTATAGGGGTGGATATAGCTTCAGGTGTGGGTTTTTTCATGACTCAAATGGTCCCTAGAATCTTTTCCCAAGTTTGCATTTTTTACCCACAAGTCCCGATTTAAATCATCACAATATCCAGTTCACAACATAAGGGAGGATCTGATGGCTCACACATACTTCTTCCCTCTTGATTGCCCCGAATTAGGCACACACCGATAGCTGAGCCTACCTCTGTAGCCCCAAGAATGGAATGACTTGATTATCATCCATCAAAGATTATTCCCTTGGCTCCTAGGGGTACAGTCAGATTTATACACAGGATATGGACTAAGAAAATAGTAATCAGTGATATCAGAGTTAGATGATCAGGAGGAGGAGACATCTCAGGAGGCAATGACAAGATAGCTAAGACTGTCTTGATTTTCATTTTTTATGTGACTTCAGGAGATTAAGTTAAATATCAATATTTGGTCATAAATCAGTGTGTATAACTCAAGTTCCAATTAAGGAATTAAATTAACTTTTTATTGATCTCTAGTAAAGACATTAAATAGACATGCCATGCACAAGGACTAAACACATCCTCTTTTTTTTTATTAAAGTATTCAAGTACTTACAAAAGTAGAGCTAGAGCATAATTCCCCTATTGTACTCAGCTCTCAGCTTCAACTTTTAACAATTCATAGCAAATCATGTTTTATCTCTGCCCCATATCTCTTCCTTACTTCAACATCACTGGACAGTTTTCTTAAAATTTAGTCATAACATTACTTCACCCACAAACATTACGTAAATTATATAATTTGACCTATAAGAGTGGTAGGATTTTTACCTTTAGGGAATTTTAAAATGTTTAAATATGGTTATTAAATACTCAGTATTGAACAAGGTTAGAAACAGACATAGCTGATATGTATTCTATGTCATATTTCACTGTAGTCTTCATATAATGATATCTACTCTGATTTCTGATAATGAAACATTTAAACTGGAAAGATACAACAAACAACATTAATATTTACTTGCTCTTTATATATCATTTTTTAATGGATTTGGAGACCTAATATCTAGAATAAATAAGTATTGCCAAATTATTAGAAGATGCTATTTACATTTATTTAAGAGGTAACAATTACAGCTTAAACACATGTGATTGCTTGAAATGTATTTGTAAACATTTATTTGAAAACTTAATATAAAATACTTCATCTTTCTTATATGTAAAATGGTTATTTTGAATCAGAGAGACCTAAACTGATTAGGTCAGAGACCTAATTGATTAGTCATGGAGTCCTGTTAGTGTCGTATATAGTCAGAGCCTTGGGCTAGTCTTCTAATTGAGGAATATTATGTTTACCTTGTTGGAATGTCTGTAGAACTAAGAATATTGGAGAATCTAGAAAAGTATCTAACTGAAAGCAGTTTATAAGAAACAAAATTTATTTCAAAAATATAGTTGAGTTAAATAGCTGAGTCCATTAAAATATAAATAATAATTCATTTATTATGTAAATATTAATAATAAATTGGGGTTGATGTGTTAAAACATGCAAGACTGAATGGAAAAAGAAGATGGAGAAGACAGCACTGTTGAAACTGCTCCAAGTTCTACTAACAGGACTAACATTTTCCAATTTTTCATAAGTTATTTGATTTGGAAATTCTTTAATGTAAAAATGATACACATGAAAACTTTCTGCTTTCAGCTCAGCTTCTCCCAATATGAAACTCAAACATATGAAGTAGTTCATGAAATTATTTTAAATATTTTTTGACAGTGAGAACAAAAAAGGGAAGGGCCATGAATATAAGAACATCAGTTGTTATATTTGCAAATATGATCCATGATACTTGATCAATAGAAATACATTCATAAATATTCAGAACTGGAAGTGACCTTAATTTTTATTGCAACCATCTGATTTTACCAGTTTAAAATGCCAAAGCTCAGAGAGATTAAATTGCCCTAGTCATGTCTCTAGTATATGGTAGAAAATGCAATCAATCAATCAATTAATTAAAATAAATCCATTTTCCTAACATGTATACTATTGCACCAGTTTACAGTGCAGTAACATTGCCAATATGTTGCAGAGTTTTTGTTAAGCTCAAATGAATTAATTAGGGCATGCTCAGAAGATTGTCCTGCTCATAGGAAAATCTCAGTACACATTAGAGTTGATGGAGGTAATGATGATATTGATGATGATCGAAATGGTGACAACTATGAGAAACAGTCCCATCACAACAGAAATCCTCCTGCTCACGTGCTGTATCAGTATACTTGATGCCAATGTATATGTGTGTGCTAAATTGCTTAATGGCCACAAATTCCTTTCAGCCCAGTATGCATGGCACTTTGTAACTTGGCATTGTTGATCCATCCAGCCGGCAGGCCTTCTGATTTTCTTCAATCAGCTAAATCTGATGGAACTAATACTGTGTGATTTTTGCAGTCTAGGCCACAAGAGACCCCCTTGGCACCTCCACATTTGCCATCTTTAACATTTCCCTGAGATGGCCATGTATGGAAGGCAACGAGGAGCTTAATGGAAAATGAGAGGCCAAGTGGTACAGCAAATAACAGCCAGTTCCATCTGTCAGTGTGACTGTGTCCATCTTATATGTTCTATTCCAGCCCACTCTCCAGCTGACTACAGTCACTCAGCCAATGCAACAAAATTCATGAGAAACATTTTCATTGTTGTGTAAACCACTAAATTTTAGGATAATGTGATACATAGCAATAGATTCATAGATTCAAGAGAAGCTTGACTTTCATTAACTTTATTTTGATATGATTTTTAAAGTCTATACTTTTTAAGCAGAAAATTATGTTTATCTTTTCTAAATCACAGTGACACAGCAGAGAGCTGAATAAAAATTTATGTTTTCGGCAAAGTGTTTACTTGTTTACTCTGGCATGGATATGAATCAATAATAATAAATACATATAATGTAACACTTTATAACAAACACCTTTTACAATAAAAATATATGTGAATTCAACTTAAATGGCTTTCTACTATGTCACTTTTTTCAGGGCCAGAACAGTTGAAATGTATCAGAGAAATGTAAAGGATAGTTAACAGTATACATTATGTAAACATATTGTTAGCTAAGCAGTTTCCTATTGCATATGAAGTATTGACGTTATTCAAAAGAATCTATAATGTAGTGGTGGAACTTTTCAACATAAATGTTTTATTTTAGAAGAGCTTTCAATTCACAAAGAAGTTGTGAATATAAAATAGAGTTATCATATAACCCATACCCAATGTCCCCTGTTATTGATGTTGATGTATGATTGTACCCTATATATCAACAATCAATATATGCAATGTTGTATATTGTAATGTTGTATAAGAAATGTAACTTATGTTACTAATTTATGCTTCTTAAAACTAATGCCACAATATTGAGATATTAAGCAAAGTCCATGCTTTATTCAGACTTCTTTAGTTTTACCTGATTTCCTTTTTCTGTTTTAAGATTTCATTCAGGACACTACATTACAATTTAGTCTCTATGTCTCCTTAGGCTTTCTTCCTGTGATAGTTCCTCAGACTTTCGTTGTGTCTGAAGTCGCGAGTAGTACTGGTTACATATTTTGTAGACTCTCCCTCCATTGGAATTGCTCTGATGTTTTTCGTATTAGTTCGGGGTTATGTGTTTTTAAAAGGAGGATCACAGACTAAAGTTCCATTTTATCATGTATCAAGAGTAAATGCTGTCAAGATGATATATCACTGAAGGTGTTAAATTTGATCACCTGGCTGAGATAGCATTTTTCAGATTTCTCCACTGCAAAGTTACTCCCCTACCCTCAGCACCCTCTTGCCTTTCATACTGTACACTTTGAAAGGAAGTCACAGTGCACAAATTTAAGGAGTGGATAATTATGCTCCTTCACCTTGAGAACAGAATATCCACACAAATTATTTGAAATTCTTTTTGTGCTTGTGAGGTTTGTTTCTTCTGCCTCATTCATTCAATTATGACCCATCAGTATGGACTCACGTATACTTATTTTACACCTTGGGTTACAATCCAATACTACTTTATTCATTTTGTTGTTCATTTGGCTTCTGTGTCCCTTTGACGTACCCAAAACCCCATGTAGGGTTTTTGTCTCTTTTGTTCTTGTTTATTGAGTACTATCTTACTTTCTGTCACTACGAGATATTCCAGGCTCATCTTGAATATTTCCTGTCTCAGTCCCAGAACCATTCTTCTAAAGGAGCCCTGCTTCCTTTAATTGGAGACTGCTATTAGAAACCAAGATCTGGGCTCTACGAGTGGTTGTCATTATTTCCAGGCCCTCTAGAGCAAGGAAATATATGTGTGTATACTAACCTGTGCACATGCACACACGTATAAATATATACATCACCATCTTTTTCTATATTCAACTGAAAATGTATTCACATTGGTGTCTCCAAGTCCAACTCATTTCCACATGGATTATTCAAACCCTTTTTTATTTTTTATTTTTTTAAATTTTATTTATTTATTTATTTATTTATTTATTTATTTATTTATGGCTGTGTTGGGTCTTCGTTTCTGTGCGAGGGCTTTCTCTAGTTGCAGCAAGCGGGGGCCACTCTTCATCGCGGTGCGTGGGCCTCTCACTGTCGCGGCCTCTCTTGTTGTGGAGCACAGGCTCCAGACATGCAGGCTCAGTAATTGTGGCTCATGGGCCCAGTTACTCCACGGCATGTGGGATCTTCCCAGACCAGGGCTCGAACCCATGTCCCCTGCATTGGCAGGCAGATTCTCAACCACTGCGCCACCTGGGAAGCCCCGTTTTTTATTTCTTACTTACAAGTAACTACCACTCCAATAGTGGGAAAAGTGACCCCCATCATCCGCCTTTCATTTGCAATCAGTTGCAGAATACAGACAGCCCCTGACTTAACAATGGTTCAGTTTACAATTTTTCAGTCGTATGATGGTGTGAAAATGATATTCATTTAGTAGAAAATGTACTTTGAACTTTGATCTTTTCCTGGGCTAGCAATATGCGGTAGATACTCTTTGGTGATGCTGAGCAGTGCCAGCCACACCTCCCAGCCAGCCATGAGATCACAGCGTAAACAACTGATAGATTTGCAACCATTATATACCAATACAAACATTGTGTTTTTCAGTTTCAGTATACTGCTTAATAACTTATTTGACACTTTATTATAAAATAAGTTTTGTGTTAGATGATTTTGCTCAACTGTATGCTAAATCTAAGTGTTCTGAGCATGTTTAAGGTAGGCTAGCTTCTACTATGAGGTTTGTGAGTTAGGTGTATTAAATGCGTTTTCAACTTAACATTTTCAACTTACAATGGGTTTATAGGGATTTTTCCCATTGTTAGTTGAGGCAGATCTGTACATTTATAGCAGTATCAGAATTGTTAACTTGTACCCTCATGGGAAATAGATTTACCAGCTAGAGTACAGTGGTTATGAGCAACTCTTTTAATTAATTTGTAAATAGCCTTTAGTCTTACAGATTTAACCCATTCCAAATGACTTAGACTTAGGTCTGCATCTTTTTCACCACCCCATTCAGTGAGGTTGTTTCATATATTTGTAATAGTTAGATTATTTTGTAACATATTGCATTGCATACTGGGATTCCCCAACCTCCTCAATGATTAAAAAAAAAATTTGTACACCTAAAGGTTTGTTCTTTGTGCTATAGAATTATATGGGCTTTGACATATACATAATGAAATATATCAACCATTACAGTGTCGTATAGAATAGATTCACTACCAAAAAAAATAATTCCCCTGTTTTACCAATACAACCATCCCTCCTCCCTCAAACCCCTTGTGATTTCTTATCTGATTACAGTTTCTGATTATTTCAGAATCTCATGTAATGGAAATCCTGCAATATGTAACATTTTCCAACTTACTTTTTTCTGTTAGCAGTATGCACTTAACATTCATCCATGTCTCTTTGTGACTTGATAACTCATTTTTAAAAATCACTGACTTTTAAAAATATTCGATCAATTAGATGTACATCCTATACAAAAAATACTATTTATTTTTTAACTATTGAAGGGCGTCTTGGTAACTTCAATTTTGGGTGATTATAAATAAAGCAGCTATAGATAGCCATATGCCAATTTTTATGTCCAAAGTTTCAAATCCATTGGGTATATACTCAGGAACATGGGTGCTAAATTGTAGGGTAAGAATATATTTATTTTTGTAAGGAGTTGCCAAATTGTTTTACAAGGTGGCTATACCATTTTTGCATTCGCATCAGAAAATAATGAGTCCCTTTTCCTCCACAATTTAGCCAGCAATTGATAATATAATTTTAAAATTTTATCTTAGCTATTCTAGGTTTACAGTGGTATCTCACTGTTTCAATTTACTTTTCCTTAATGAAAAATAATGTTAGGGAAGTGTAATTAGCATCTTTAGGGAAAAAATAATGAGCATCTTCTCATATTCATGTTTGCTAGCCATATATTCTCTTTGGTGAGGTATCTGTTGGGTTTTGGGGTTTTTTTTCCCCATTTTAATCTTTTTTTTTTGTCTTATTTTTGATTTTTAAGAGTTTTCTTTTTATTTGAAAGAGGAAGTTTTGAGCTGTCTGGAGTAGGAGGAGTGGACTTTCCCAGGTGGGAAAAGTATGAAGTCTTTTCTCCTGGAGATTAAGCTTTTGCTCTCAAGAATGTTCTGCTTATTTTACGATAATTACCTTTCTCCTTTTTCAGCCAGAGCTATGAGGGAGGGGGGAACAGGAATCTTTCTTTGCTTTTTATCATAATATGCTTGTTACTGGAAGTCAAACCCATGAAAGTAAAACTAATGAGTCTGTGGGAGGTGAAACCCACAAATGTGTGGGGGACTGCATCTCCCAGGAGTTTCTCACTCTCACACTAGTCCACGCTCAGACTCTATCAAGTTGTTAAAATTACGATTTAAGTCTTCTTCCCAGGTTGTGGCTCTAGGGTTTCTGCTTCAGGTAAGCAGATCTCTCCTGTAATTCTTTATATTTTCCCTTCAGAATTTATGATGGTTGTTGGTTCTGTGATCATAGTTCTTTGAGGAGTCCAAAAAGTTGTTCAATTTCAGTTTACTTTTTTTTTTATTGTAAGGATAGTTTTGATAATTTCAGAGCTCTTTGCATATTACAGCTGAAATCAGAAATCCAGTGTTGAAATTAAAAAAGAAAAAAAGCCCTGATACTCTTTTCATGAAGAGATAAAAAAGTATTACTAGTATTAAAAATATTTTAACCTATTAAAATATAATTTATTCAAATTGTCAAAAATGTCTTTTGCATTAATAAGTTGGATTAGGTAATTTTTATTAGATTATTTACATTTGAACATTAAAAATGATTACCTATATGGTAATCTTTAATAAGTTGAATTTAAAGAAACTTTGATTCTTTTAAGAAGGCCAACTAGTAACAATATCCATTTTGCTAGCCAAAATGGTTGAATAAATTAATCTCAATGTCTTTTTAATTCAAGGGATCTATTTGTGACAGCAGTGGGTGTCCAGGTTATGCCCTTTGGTTTATGACTTTTAATACCTTGTATTTATGTTGTCAAAGCCATTTCAGTATTATAATTGCTTTTACAAATTTTATGCCATGTAGAAGTACTGTGAAGAATATTTAGAAATACTGCTGATATTTACATTTTTTTATATTGAAATTGTTTGTATTTGGATGTTCTAACCTTGTGTTATAAACTTTATGCAAATAATTGCATGGGTTGGAAATTTTACTAATTAGTAAAGACCCAATTAAAGACCTCTTGTAAAAAGCAGAAAGACTACACAGGTGAATAGATTTTGGTTTAAAAAAGCTTATAAATTATAGCTATAAATAAGATAGTATATGTTATTCTTGAAATCTTACCTTACTATAACAAGTTCATAAGAATTTTTCATTAATTTATTCCTTGAGGTAGAAATAAGTTTTCTTCAGGCATTTATCATTATCTTTGTTGAAGTACAAGAAAAATGAATCAGGGTAATAACTTATATGAAAGGATCCAGATTACTCTGTGAGCTAAATGAATAGAGACCAAATCTTTAATCTTTGAGTATTCATGTTTACTGAAGAATTGTTACATAGTATACCCTAAATAAATGTTGATTGAATAAAAGGATGAACTGATTGAGCTATTAAAAAATATATTTCTATTCCTCTATCTCAAAATGAGGAAATACATTACAGTAAGCTAAGAGTTCCTAAATAATATTATTATGGAAGGTAAAATACCACAACTGTGCTATGAATATAATTGCATATTAAGAGTTAGTTTTCTCTAGAAACCGTTAAATTAGTTCAAGAAATTTACCTTTAATGCAAGCGAAATGAAAAATCTTAGAGTCTGGAAAAAAATTGAAAATTAAAAGTTTACTGGAAAAATCAGCAAAAACATGATTTTGTCTTATGTAAAACAGTATAGTGAGTAATAGAAAAAAAGATTCATATGGAAAGTTAAAATTTTAACATTCATTTCTCAGTGACTAACAGAGCAAATAGATCTTAAAAAGTGAGTTAAAATATTTCAGGGCACTTTCTCTAAGGCAAACATATTTAACAACTGTATATTACCAGAAAGGAAAGGAAATACATTCCAGGGGTCATTTAATCATAGGTTACTCCTATGGTAAAATATTCCCTTTGGTTATTTAATATTACCGCAAATCATATCTGGTGAATTGGGACATGTAATTCCATGGACATCCTGGTCAAGTGGGAACAAAATATAAACTTTGTGTGAAATTGCAAAGATTATTTCTGATGGGGTACTAAAATGAGAAATTCAGAGAGAGCTTGAAGTGAAGATGTTGATTCAAGTAGGGAAGACTCAAATAGGAAAAAAAAGGCACTCAGACTCTTCTGACTTATTTTGTGATGTTCTTAGTCTAATTCATATTCTAATTGCTATTTGGAATAATACTGTTTGATAGTATAAATTTAATTTTGATAAAAAACAATGACAACACTGATATTGATGATCAAATATATTGGAAAATTGAATTAAAACCTACACATGAAGTTATTTTAATAGAAGCTTATTGGCTGGTAGAAGAACTATTAGCTATTGATTAGTTAATAACCAATTAATTGTTATATTGAATTAATCTATTAGTACCTTTCATAAAGTTCAAAGATCAAAATAAAAGAATTGTCAAGCTTTTACAAGATTATTAAAAACTTTGTACTGGTAAACTGAAATACTTCTTTAAAGCAATATATGCATCTCATTTGACACAAATGATTCTTATTTTCATCAGTATCCTTTTGCTTTTATGTTCTATAAATTGTGCAAAAGATACCAGAAAAGAAATAATCATGAGCAAATTATAATGACAAAACCTTGACCAAGAGTTAGAGCTTGAATTGTAGAGATACTGTAGATTATCTGAGTATGAAAAGCTCTATCTTTATCTCTGTGCTTGTGTAGATGTCTGGTTATTAATTCTTGTCCAAGGTAAGGACAATGGAATTTATATGCTGCTTAAGGACTTAAACTCTCCTGGCAACCCCAGAGGTCAGTTTCTTTACTGATGGCTTGCAAATGGTCTGTGTCCCACTTGTACCTCCGGAATTTTAATTTCTGGAGTTGATTGAGTGGGAACACAGAGAGGTCAATGCTATTGAAAAAAGAACTTATTACTTATAGTTCTCAAGAGGAGGAAGCATGCCTTGCCATGCAGGTCCACATGGAGAAGCACCAGGCTTGATTATGAAGCAGAAGGAAGAAGGAAATCATGACCTAGACCTTTATTATTGTGTTTTCTGTGGGAAAGGTAAGGCAGGGAATGGAAACGGCTTAGAATTGCCCAGTCTGAATAATGTCTTTGGGCTTTAGGCTATAGTGGTCATCTCTTGTGGTCTGATACCAGGCCCTGAGATGATTTAGGGTAGGGGAAATACTGGCTTGGTGTGTGAGAGATAAAGGAGGTGGCTGGGGGTGTAACTTGGATTTGGTTTTTTTGCATATGAAAGGTGTGTTCACAGTGAAATTGGTATCTTGGAAATTAGCTAGCTTTGGGAGGGGCAGTCTCTCCCCAACCAGCTGACACCCCCTCACCCCAAATATCAAAGCACCATAACATATGGAAAATAAAAAACATGATTAATGCAGTCCAACCAACTAGAAAAGTCTGGCTTGATCAGATGGCCAAAGGGACTTAAATGTACCTACTGAAAGTTTTTTCCTTTGAGTTCTCCCAAAGCCAAGATCCTGGTCCTAGATATTGACATAGATAACATCCCAAGCTGGAGACAGTCTCCTCTGTTCCAGCCCAACCCCTGGTATACTTGCATGTTGATGTTGCTTAGTTCTCCAGTCCTCTCTTTTGCTGCACCATATCCTTTGCCTTTAAATAAAAGCCTTATATAGTACGTTTTGTGGGATCTGGTGGGTTCTTTCATATACATAAAATAAAAATTAAATCATGCATATGATAAGATATGTGAACTTGAAAATATAGCAAAAGAAAGTATCCAAATTGAGGCTCAAAGGGAAAAACTAATATGAGAAAATGAAAGATCCTCACTCTCATGGGGAAAAAAATCAAGCAGTAAATGGAGTAATTGGAAACCTAGAAGAGAAAAAAAAAGGGAATGTAGAAAAGAGCATCAAAAACAACTTAAATAATGGCTTAGAGTTTTGTAAGTTTAATAAAATCAGTAAACTAAAAACCCAAGAAACTCACTGAAGCAGAAACGGGACAATCAGCAAGGCACAACATATTTGAATTGTGCAAACCAATGCTAGAAATAATCCTAAAGCACTTGGAGATTTATGTTCCTGGAGATAAAATGTAAGAAATTACATAGACTTTTCCTCAGAAATGATGTAAGACAGAAGAAAACAGAATTGTATCTTTAAAGGACAGGAACAAACATGTAAACCAAAAAACAATAGTTAACTATAATTCTATATCCAGCTAAATAATCTTTTGAAAAATGAGGTAAAATAAAAATATTTCAGAATTAAAAAGCTGATAAAATTCATCAGCCAACTTGCACTATTAGAAATATTAAACATTGTTCTTCAAGTGAGTAGAAAATCATACAAGTGGAAAATTGAATATACACAAAGGAACAAAGAGTACTAAATACGGTAAATATATGGAGAAAGATATATAAGACATTTTTATAATGTTTACTATTTTCAAATGGTAATATATTATTAAAAGAATAATTAAAACAATGTGTTATATGATCTGTGACATAGGTAGAAGTGGCAACACATGATAGGAGGAGAAAATTAAGATGTATATGGTATAGAAATATTAAAATATATTTTGTTAATTTAAGGATGAATCTTGCAGATTCCTAGAAGAAAATTATTATAAAAAGAGATATGGATAATAAGTAGCTCTAAAATGGAATGCTAAAATTGCTCAGTTAATCCAAATGATGTTAGGAAAAGAAAAAGGAAAAAAAAAAGAACAAAGACTAGATGGTGCAAATAGAAAACATATATAGCAAGATGGTAGACTTTAATCCAAACATAGAGATAATTAAATTTAAATGGTCTAAATACTCTAAATAAAAGGCAGACTGTCAAATTGGATAAAAAGCATGACCTAGCAACATGCTATCTAGAGGAAACCTGCATTGAATATAAATACATAGCTAGGTAAAAGATGAAAAAACTATAAGATGTATATGTATGTTCCTCTTAAGAGTTTCAAAACATATAAATGGTAGAAATGGAAACTCTTCCTCTTCGCTTCTAGGTTCTTTGGCTGGTCTAATAATTAAATTGACATAAGACAGATTAACAGGAGAAAAGCAAATTTAATTTTGTACAAATGGGAGCCCATAAAGATGAGACTCCCCAAGCTAACCAAAGCAGGCATCTTTTATACCTTTTAGACAAGGAAACAATAAATTTGTGAGAAATTGACAAAACAAAGGGATTTGGGCTTTGGGTAGTAAATTAGTGAAAAAAGTAACAGGTTTGTTTATGCAGCCTTTTCAGCCTTGAATTCCCTTTCTTTAGTTATAAGGATACCTTCTACCTTCCTGATATAGGGAAGGTTGTTTCACATGGGAGATTTATTTCCTACTTTCAGGGGGATAAAGGAGGATCAGAGTATCCTTTTTGCATGGTTGTTTCTTAGTATCTTTAATTCAAAATAATCAATGTGCCAAAGTGGCATATTTTGGGGTGTCATATTCTGCTCTCCTTTAAGACAAACTACTGAAAAAACTGAAAGGAGACCTAGATATATCCATAATTATAAGTGAAAGTTGCAACTCCTATCTCAACTCCTATCTCAAATAGACAGACTGTGAGTGCACATGGAATATTAATCTATGTAGACAATATATATGGGCCATAAAAATATCCCAATAAATTTCAAAGAATTAAAGTCAGTTTATATTCTCAGACCACTAAAGAATTAAGTAGTGTAAAATATTAAAATAATGATCACTTAAATAATACTTATGTATAGCCCATGGGCCAAAGAAGAAATCAAAATAATAATTATAAAATATTTTTAATTGAATGGAATAAACAACTTATCAAAATTTTTGGATTCCCCTAAAGCAGTGCTTCATGAATATAAATTTTAAAATTACATATAAGTAAATGCCTACATTTGTAAAAAAGAATTATCTAGAATCAGTGATCTAAGCTTTAACCTTAGAAAGGCAGAACAAAAAGAACAAATCAAACACAAAGTATGTAAAAGGAAAGAAATAATAAAAGTAAGAGCAGGATATGAATTAAAATAGAGAACTTATTAAATCAATGATAGATTTTTGAAAATGTCATTAAAATGGATAAATTTCTAGCTAGACCAGTCCCTCTCACACAAAATTTTTGAAAGATTTAAACTCTATTTTTAAAGTTTTTTTTAATGTAACTGCTCTTATATATCTGACTTTGCTAACTATATATTATGTTTGGAAGAAATCCTCAAATAATTTTTGTAGGCCTTGATTTTCTTACAAAACTACATTTGAGACAGTCTGATTTAAATGGCAGAAAAGAGCAAAACGTCACACTAACAATATCAAGAAGAAATCATCCTATATGTCCTGCAGATACAGAGAATATTGTGAAGAATTTCTTGCTACTCACTTTGCTTAGAAGAAATGGGCATGGGAATGTAAACTAGCACAGCCACATTGAAAACAGTGTGGAAATTCCTCAAAAAAAATTAAAAATATGGCTGCCACATGATCCAGCAATTCCACTTCTGGGTGTTTATCCTAAAGAAATGAAATCCCTGTATCAAAAGGACCTCCATCCTCATCTTCATTGCATCATTGCAGATAAACTATATAGTCAACTATGAAAAGAAGGAAATCCTGCTATTTGCAACAACATTGATGAACCTTGAGGGCATTACGCTAAGTGAAAAAATAGAAGCTAGCAAGTAATCATATGTCCAAAAACTGCAGCCATTAAAATACAGAAAAATCTCCTAGATACACCATTTAGTGGAACAAGCAAAGTGCAGAAAGGTGTGAAACATTTGTGTAAAATTTTTGAAAGTATGTGTATCTGTTGTTTAATTGTTTACCACTGGACCCGTATATAGGAAACTATTAACTGTTGCCACCTTTGGAGAGAGTTTAGAGATTTGGGGATCAGAGGGTAGGAAGAAGAGATTTTCATTTTTCATTCCTTTTGGCATTGTTTCATTTTTACAAACCATGTGCCTGTGTTTTTTTTCACATGCATTATTTTTATTTTTAAAAAATATAAAACAAATGAAGTATAATCAAAAACTAAAAAAAATAATTTGTTCTTCTATGTGGTTTCTTGTATTTAACACTATACTTTATTTGAAATTTACCTCAGAAAAAGGTAAAGATAGGTAAAGATCTAAAATCTAAAATGATACTTTCCCAAGTTGTCAATTTTCTCAACACCCTTTGTTCTTAATTTTCTCATTGATTTGCAATGCTTTTTTTTTTTTTTTAATTTCATGTTGCTTTTATGCCCATAGTAAGGTTGGTTTTAGAGTTATTAGTTATGAGACGTTGATGCTGTCTGGTTCTTGAGCCAGTACTGTGCTGTACAGTTACTGTAGTTTTAAAATACATCTTAATATACATTAAAACAACAACAAAAAAAGGACAAATTCCTAGAAAATCACACTGTAGAAAAACCAACACAAATAGAAATATAAAAACTATATATTATGGTGCATGTCATATACATGTACACAAATATATGCATATACAAATGCTATATAGGAGTGTCTGTATTCATATATGTGTGCATGTGTGTATATACATATAATTGCCATATATATGAAAGTCAATTTGTAATTTTTTAAATTACCACCAAACAAAATCACTGGTGAATCTGTCAAATATTTAAAGAATAAATATTGTAAATTCTAGACAAACTCTTTCAAACAACAGGAGGAGAAAACAGTTATCAAGTCATTTTGCGAGGTAAGCTTATTATTAAAAAATATACCTTATAAGGAAACAAAACTGTAGACTAATATTCTTTGTGAGCCTACTTTTTAAAATATTAGAAAATAGAATCCAGTAATATATAATAGCATGTAATATACTGTAACAAAGTAAGCCTTACTCAGGAATTCAAAGTCAATTTAACATTCCAAAAATAATGCATGTAATTCACCATATTCATTGAATAAAGAGAAATTTATATAATCACTAAATAAATGCAGAAAAAGCACGTGGCAATATATGAACGTAGTTCTACCCAAATTGATCTATCACTTCAACATAATTCCAAACAAACTTTCAGCAAGTGTTTTTCTTAGGAAATTGAGAAGCTGATGCTAAAATTCATGTTGAAATGCAAAGGATTTTGAATGCCAACATAATTTTGAAAAAGAACAAAATCATAACACATACTCTACCTGGTTTCAAAACTTATTACAAAGTTAAATTAATAAAGACAATATGGTACTGATGTTAGGATAGACATGGATATCAATGGAACACAATAGAGTCCAAAATTTAACTTTCACATATATAATTAAATGATTTTTGACAAGAGTTCTAAGAAAATTGAATAGGGGAAAAAATACAGTTGACCCTTGAACAACCTCTGGGGTTAGGGGAACTGACCCTCACCTAGTGGAATATCCATGTATAACTTTACAGTTGGCCCTTCGTGTCCATGGTTCTGCATCTGTAAATTCAACCAACTGTGGATCATGTAGTACTGTACTATGTATTCATTGAAAAAAATCTGTGTATAAGTGAACCCACACAATTCAAACCCATGTTGTTCAACGGTCAACTGCAGTATTTTTAATAAACAATACTACCACAATTGGATGGCTTTATGAGAAAAAAATGAATTTCAGTCTTGCCTAATACCACACACTGATTATCTGAAATGGATCATAAACCTAAATGTAAAAGATAAAACTAGAAAACTTTTAAAGAAAAAACACAAAGGAAAATCTTTTTGACCTTATGAAAAACAAGGATTTCTGATTCAAGACATAAAAATAAGCATTAAGGGCTTCCCTGGTGGCGCAGTGGTTGAGAATCTGCCTGCCAATGCAGGGGACACGGGTTTGAGCCCTGGTCTGGGAAGATCCCACATGCCGCGGAGCAACTAGGCCCGTGAGCCACAGTTACTGAGCCTGCGCGTCTGGAGCCTGTGCTCCACAACAAGAGAGGCCACGACAGTGAGAGGCCCGCGCACCGCGATGAAGAGTGGCCCCCACTCGCAACTAGAGAAAGCCCTCGCACAGAAATGAAGACCCAACACAGCCATAAATAAATAAATAATTTTTTAAAAAAACATTAAAAAGGAAAAAATAGCTAAATTGTACTTAATCAAAATTAAAAAAAAAAGCTAATCCAAATTTAAAAGTTTAAGGATGTCTTCTAAACAGAATGGTAAAATTAAAACAAATGGTGCTACTAAATGAGAGCAAATGGAGGCAATGGGGCACCCAAGTATTGCTGGTGAGAACATAAAATGTTACAGCCATTTTGGAAAACAGTTTGACAAGCTCTTACACATTTAAACAACCCAGCAATTTCAGTCCTAGATATGTATCCAGGCAAATGAAAGATTATGTTTATAAACACATTTTGCTGCCAATGCTAATAGCTTGTCCATAATAGTCCCAAACTGGAAATGCAACTAGTGTTCATCAACAGATGACTGGATAAATGGACTACTTATAAATGGATATAACATACAATAAATGTATATTCATACAATGGAATACTACTTAGCAGTAAAGAGGCAGAAACTAATAATACACAAAACAACATAATTATATCTCAAAAATCATTTTGTTGAGTGAAAGAAGCCAGACACAAAGATATTTTTTATTATTGTAGAATTCTATTTCTATGCAATTCTAGAACAGAAAAAATTAATGTAATGTGAATATTTTTTATCTTAATTATAATAGTGTAACATTAGAATGTACATTTGACAAAACATATCAAATTATAAACTTAATTGAACTTCCCTGTTGGTCCAATGGTTAAGACTCTGTGCTTCCAATGCAGGGAGTGTGGTTTCAATCCCTGGTCAGGGAGCTAAGATCCTACATGCCCCATGGAGCAACCAAAAAAAAAAAAAAAAATAGTGTGCATAAAAAAAATTATAAACAACATGTTTGCATTTTACTGTGTCAATTATATCCAAATAAAATTGATATCATGTATCAGGTGTCCCATATCTTTAAGAAATTTGGTACTATTTATAAAGGCATAATGCCACCTTCAAGGGCTATGATCAATTGCAAAAGATCACATAAGAAAAACTCTAGATTTATCACTCATCTTAGCAGCAATGTAAATTGCATTTTAATAATTTCCAGAGGATGTAGATGTGCTCTTTCTTGCTCACTAATAGATATTTTTAGTTTCCATAGGAAACACAGGAAACACAGGAGACTATTTCAGCAGCTTCTCAGGAAAGCTTCCTACAGTAAAATAGTGTTTATTGCTGTTTTAGGTGGAAACATAGTTAAGTGTCAGAATAGAAGTTCCTACAATCCAGTCGAGTTGCTCTCCCTTCAGAAGTTGCTATCCATTATTTCAGACTCCAGTGACTGGGTCTCATTTATTAATCAAGTTCTCTCTGAGTCTGCTTCTTTACTTGTGCCTCTTCACTACTCTTGCCTCTAATACTAAGGGCATCTTCTACATTTGCTTATATCTTTTGTTATCTGTGTCTCACTTTTAAAATATTCCCAATACATGGTATGATTTTTTTAAAAAATTATCTAATATGCTTATTATTAACTCATTATTTATATTTATATTTCATTCCATAGATTGTAAGTCTCAAGTGTTGACAGCTCTGTCTTCTTTATATTTGTGTATATGTTAATATGTATATATGACTTTATGTATATAATACATAATAGATATACAAAAAGTCTATCTCTGCAATGAGTGATTTAGAAGACAGTGTAACCTATATGTGAAAACTCTCAAGTTTTATGTAATCATTTATATAATACTGAACTGATTTCACTTTTGAAATACTCATAAGGTTTAGCTTTATTTTTTTCTTTATTATAAGAATTACTAGTTATGCTGAGGTATATCCACACATACAGACTAGGACACACATAGATAAAAACTACATGCTAACATGATAAAAAATGTCATATATATATGAAATATTATATATATATAGACATGTTATATAGATATGTAAAAGAAGAAGAAAATTGAGTTTCCCAAATTAAAGTAATACTTGACTGTTTTGTGGAAGACTTTTTCAGTTAAGATGTCTTATATTTTCAATTAGAATAGAATGTCTAGCTTGTTAGGAGAGAAAATCTTTTCCAAAATAACTTTTAAAGAGATTTCTATTTATATTAGATACACAACATCACAGAAGCAAGTTGTGCCATTCCTCCCATCTTTGCAAATTTACTTCAATGTGAATTATTTTTCATTACAATGTCTCATCTTTCTGTCCAGTTTCCATCAGCTTTTGTGAGTTCTGATGATTCATAAGTTCCTTCCAATCCATGGAGTGAACATAAAAAAAAAATTAAACATCAGAAGCAGGCTAAACTCCACATAAAGGCAACATCACTTTTGTTTAAGAAATAATTTATTACCACTCTGCACTTCAAAGTAATTTTAAAAATTGACTCAGTGAACAAGTCATAATTCTTATGAAGAAGGTAAACATTGCTATACTTTTAACAAGAGTGAAAACTAAGGCTAAGAATTTGAGTCTTCAAAAAAATGATGAAAAATAATACCTGACTCTCCTTATCAGCTTTGATTCATTATATTATATGACTCCAACATCTTTCTTAATACTCAATTCACAACCTATATAACCTCCTTTTAGTCAGCAGTACTAATTGCATTAACAGACATCTCAAAGCTTGTATATTTTCCGATATGATTCACAGCGTAACAAAATTTTGTACAGGTGGTAGATCTTCACATAAGTACATTGTCTTTGATTCACATTATGCCAGTTAAATTCAACAAACATTTTTGAGTTATAATATGTGTCAGACACTGTGGGAAATGCTTGGGATAAAAATATAAATATGGAATGCTGTTTGCTCTCAAGGGCACACAGTCAAGGGATGAAGAGAGTGATGTAAGTAAATCATTGGGATAAAATGTGATGAGTACAATTTTGCCAGTATTTTCAAAATAGAATATTGACACAAATTACAAGTGATCAACTTGAATGCATAAGGTATATTTTCAAAGAAAAGATCTTTTACATGGAACATAAAATAGGAGTAGGTTTTTTCCAAATGGGAGCAAAATGAGATTGGGAGATTAGTGAGCAAGGGTATTTCAGGAGGCAGAACAGCATGTGCCAAACTAGAAGTATGTTAGACAGCCAAGGGGACTGTGGTGTTTTGGTCTTGACTGAAATGTAGACAATATTTATGTAGCAAAGGCAAATTAGGCAAAGGAGACATTTTGGAGTGTATCTTATGATATTCTAATAAGCCCTCAATCAGTGATCCCACTGAGAACATTAAAAACCAATCAGGAGTAGCAAGGTCATATTTCTATTTTGATTCAATCTTTGTTGAAGATAAGATAATAGATTATGGGACTGTGGATAAGGACAAGAGTGGAGCTTACTGTGCTTTAGGTGGGAGGTGGTGAAAATCTAAATTAAGTCTTTGGTAGTTGGAAGGGGTTGATATTTAGAGATACTAACATAGTAAAATCATATAGGATTCAATGCCCCATGAGATGTGGTAGGAGAAGCGTTGGAGGTTTAGGGGTCTCCTGCAATCGTGGGTTAAATAAAATAAATGGTTTATTGAAAATGGAAATATAGGAGGATGAGTGAGTTGAGAAGAAAGATTATAAGCTTGATTTTGGATGTGTTGACCTGGAATCTACACATTAAAAAGCATTTTGGTAACTGGCAGTAAGTGTTTGCTGTGCATTTGTGGATGAAATGCTTGAACAGTTTACCGAATCTGAAAGTTTTAGTGTATTAGCCTCATGTTTCATTTGTATGAAAATTTTAACTAAGCAAATTGTTTTTAGTTTGACTTATTAGTGCTGCCTAATTCAGGTATTTAGATGATTATACTGGACAAGACTTTGTACAAGACTTTTGTCTATTGTTTCTAGTGTTTAATGTTTCTTTTTGATATATTGTTACAGAACACAAAAGTTGAGTGGAGGAAAATCATATTTGTTTTCAACAATTTTGAAATCACTTGGAGCTAAATTCTCTCAGGTTGGATGTGAAATGAAAAGTAAAATTTTGAAAAGCCTGATGCAAGGGAGAAAAAGGAAACATTTGTTTCCATTATAGTCAGAACTATCTCCTCACCTTCTTCCCAATGGCAATTACATTGTATCCTGTGACTGCAGAAAAGTGCTGATTTCATTAAATTAAAATTTGACATGAAAGGCTTTACAGGTAAATGCATCGCTGAATGTTACTATTTCAAAAAGCAGAGCTAAAGAAAAAAGTTGCTTGCATCTAATATGGCTGTGCTCCCATTGACCATAATATTAACACCTCATTAAACTGACAAAATTTAGGAAAGGCTGAGTTCACTTCATTGCTACTGTTATTTAGCTGGATATGAGTTTCATTAAAATCATTATTGGTGAATTTTATTTATATAAATCATTGAAAAGTATGCTTTCTCCTCATGTCCAATGTAACTCCCCCACCTACCAACCCAGTGCAGGCAAACAGCAACAACCTTCTCTTAACCTAATATCTGGAGGGAAAGTACAAAGCTATTTTCTTACTAGGTTATTTTAAGATATGAAAATGTGTTAGGTATTTGTCCAAAATCCTCAAAATGTCTATTTTACCTATGATACATTTTTTTAGGTAATTGCTATATCAATAAACAGAGAAGCAGTCGCTCATTTGGTTTAGTAAATAGCTTTAAATCTATGAATTATATTTTATATCATTAGAAAGTTATATCTGAGTAAATAAAACTGGGAAAATGAAAAGTGCTTGATGATATGATCACAGTACTTTGATTGGAACTGAGTTCCTTTAGGATTGAGATTTGATGAATACTATATTTAAATATGCCCAGGACGGTCAAGTCATTGCAGGACTCTTAACACTCCCAGTTGAGATCTGTCTTTAGTAAGGAGACTGCCTTCTTTCTCCACTGCCATCTCTGAGGTGACATCCATTCTTTCAAGTAGAATTAATCTTAAAAGTGATTCCTTTTACTGGTTTGCTTTAATACTTTGACCTACCATAAAAACATTATAACTTGAACTGGCATGTCTTTAATTTTTCAAAACTCTGTTGTTTCTTCTCGACAAGTAAAACTATTCCTATTCAGAAAATATCCACATTCCTCAGGTGACATTAAATAATGGAATCTCTACAGCACTATTACTGATTGCTGAGAAAGGACACAAATCCGTCCTTACTTTGACCAAAATATATAAACACACATTTTAAACTATATTTTTATTTTTAAAAGCCAAAGTAAATCAACCTACACTCATGTCACTCTGTGGTCAATTTTTTTTTTCTTTTCCCCCCATAAAGAGGCCTACAGTTTCTTAAGATATCAGCAAGTAAATCCATAGCCTGGAATAGAATTCATTAATCGCCTTAGATTTCTTTTTCTAACAATCACTCACACATTGTCCAAGACACCTGATCTCCTGTTTAACAAAATCACAACCAAGTGAACAAAAGTGACAGAGAAATCCAACAGCGGAAAAATAAGTCCATTAGACTTGGAAAGAGATTATCATTTTCTAGCTGCTATGAGAATTTTGAAAATAGCAGACATTAAAGAGAAAAATTCTAAGACAGTGTCTAGTGGCGAGTGGTGTCTCTATGGCCATAAGGCAGTGTTTCAGCCAAATGTAAATGCCAGTAAACAGAGAATAAGTGAAAGATATACTTTTCTTCATAGAAAAGCAATGAAATGGGACAAATTATAAATATTCCCAATGCCTTCCCATTTTTTTCTACATGTCCACAGAAATATATACTTGGGAACTTACTCTATTTTTACATGAATAAAAATCCTTACAAGCATCATTTTTTTCACTAATATTTTACAGAAATTCAGAGAAGTGAGCAAATCTCCCTCTATTCTTCCTCTGTTTATACATTTATCTTTCTTGAATTAAGTAATCAACCCCCAGCAAGAAAGTATATCTTCTCAAATAACAAAATTCACGAATACATAAACATTAAAAAATAATTTTTAAAAGAGGCACTAACACCATTGATACCACCCATAGAGAAAGCTTTACAAATATACGATTTGTTTGAGAAAGACTGTAAGTGATTTTGTTTTAAGCTTAATTAATTTAATTTACCTTTGTTCAAACAAGGTAATTGATATCGTTGAAATACTTATAATCCAAAACAAGTCCTTATCAATTAGAAAAGATTAGCTTGTGCCACCATCTTAATACGGAATCTAATAAGATTGTTCACATGGACAAGAGAAAGCTGAATATACTTGCAAATATTCTGTATTTAGTATGGATACAGATACAGATGTTTAATCTTGGGAAGAATACTTGGATCAAAGTGGGGAAATTCAGAACAGACTTATGAATTGGGAGTCTCTAAGTAAGAATTTTTGGGAGTTGTTATACTTGATGCAATTCAGAAAAGGTTCATCTTTGACCAATATGGCCAATTCTAGTCAAACCTGAAAAGGATTTGCCAAAAAGACCCAGAGTACATGACATCTGGGGACAAAGTAGAGTGTTTACAAAGTTTATTATTGAGAGAAGATTGTCTCATAGAGAAAACCTAAGAGAAAAAGGTTAGGGATTTAAATCCAAATAGTGTTAACAATTAAATGAAGTTTAAAAGCTCTAGTTAACTAGTTCTTGTGTTTAAAGAGAAAAAGAGTTGAACGGTTTAGGCATGGTGGAAGCCAGTTCTGACATTGAATAAATTATGAAGACTGACCTGATTTTCTACTTTGTTCCACAGAAGCAGCTTTTATGTTTCAGAACTGGATCACATCAGGATAAAGAGTCTAATTTCAACCTTATAGTCTATTATTGTTTTTACTACATCATTTAGGGGTAAATCCTAAATATCTGTGACTCTCAACTTCACATCAATTTTATGGGGCAAGTTGAGTGGCATGAATAAAGACTTTGAGCTAGAGCAATATGAATATTTTGTTCTCATTTTAGGTTGTTAGTGAAAGGTGGGCCAGGTGAGGGGTACCACTTCAAATTATTTTATTTTTAAAATCCAACTATTTGAGATCTTTTACTTCTTAAAAAATTCTTATTCAAGAGGTGGCCTAATTTGAGCTGCATGAATAGCCTAGGAAAAATGATTCAGACTTCAAAGTATTAGAGTGAGTTCAAAGAAGTAGTTTACAGAAGGTTCCAGAAGAATAGGGCCATAGCCATGCAGGGAACGGAGTTTAAGTACAGGCTAAGTTAAGGCTAGAATTCGCCATAGATACAGGTTCATCCTCAGACAGTAGGCTTGCACTCTGTGGATGGAACCTGTCTTAAGCAGAAAAGGTGTCTCTCTCTCTCTCTCTCTCTCTCTCTCTCTTCCCTCCCCCACCCTCCTATGCCTCCTCATGCCAAGATTTGAATTTGAGTAATTGCTAAAACAGAGCTTCCTTAGTTAGGGGTTTCATAATAGTGTGCCCCTCATGCGAGGGGCCTTGAAGCCATTCTGGAGTCAGGATGGGGGTTATTCCCATCATGGATGAATAATACAAATTACTAAACTATAGTGTAAAAGTCTGACTTGCTGAATTTATATCAGTCTCAGGGACTACTTCACTTTTCTTAACATCAACCTTTCACCAGAAAACATTTTGCATGACTCAGATATAGATCAGCTCCAGTATGTTACAAGGAATCAGCTTCCATTTATTTATTCCTTTATAGTTTCCCTTCATGCTCAGAAAAGAATGAGCATGAAGGCTGTCTCTTTTTGACCAGCGTGGTAGGGGTGGTATTCAGCGAGTGCCACTAAAGGAAAAAAACAAAACAAAACAAAACTTTATCGAAGAAGTTAGGGTCAAGAAGGTTAACAGATCCTCGTCCCAGAGAACTTCCTCTGTAAGTAACAACAATAAAGAGTTTAATATATTTAGGGAGATAGATAGACTTTTATTGCACTTTAGTGGTTTTGTATTTGAAATTTTTAAACTTTCTAAATTTATTTAGCAACTAAACGGAGATTAACAGCATATAAATATCGAATGGTAAAATTTAGACAGCACTTTTATAGACATTATGCAGTTTGATCCTCAAAAAATACTGTTTTTGATAGAGCAGATAAAAAAAGAGTACTTTGAGAGATGATTCAATATGATTAGGCATTTCAGGATGTTTTGTCTTATACCACATCTCAAAAAGATTAACTTTGCAAACAGAAAATCCTTGGGGACGGAAACTTTTCTAAAACCAAAATCAAATAAGAAAATTAACAAATCATTTTCTTTGTTTTTTGTACCTCTAAGCATATAATAATGCTCCGTAAATATCAATGATGATTCCTAATGTATAGTTAACTAATAGGAAGTTATTTTTTTCTTGAAGATTTTATCATTTACTTGTGGTTCCTTGTTTTTTAGAGAGGGAACTTTTTGCTATTGATTCTTATTTTCCTTTATTTGGTAATGTCATGGAAATGAAAAACCTGTGCTAACTTTAGCTTACGTAGCATAATATATGACTTGGTAATATATTATGTTAAATAGCTTGTGGAAGGGAGAAACAATGAACCACTACAATGACACAAATGTTGTTCTCATTGATAATCTATTAAATGCTCTGCAGGAGGGTAATACACACTGCAAACAGAATTAAAATTTGCAAAATAAGAATCGTTACTAAGCAAGAAACAGGTCACAAAGTATTAATAAACAGAATTAATGAAGTGTTCTACAGAAAATAAATGCCGGGTCTTGATTTTTCTGATCTTAATTGAAATTCCAAAATTAGGCCAAGATCACCAAACTAAGCTGATATAATGAAAAGCCGTTTTGCAAAGTTCTAGTGAGACTAACAAATATTACTTTTTAAATGTAAGACATTACATTACAAAGGGAAATTAATTTTCAAGAAAAAGTGATACTGCTATTTATAGCATAGAGACATAAAGGGCGGGGTCTATAGAAAAGTAGCAGAAGGAACCACAGTTGACCCTTGAACAACTGGGGGTTTAGGGGGCTGACCCCACACAGTCCACAATACACATTTAATTTTATAGTCGGCCCTTCATATCCGTGGTTCTGCATCCATGAATTTGAGCAGATCATGTAGTCGTATAGTCTATGTATTGAAAAATTTCTGCATGTAAGTGGGCCCACAGAGTTCAAGCCTGTGTTGTTCAAAAGTCAACTGAATTATGAATTAGATTTTGGAGTTTAGATAATCCCTTTTTTCCTCATATAAACAGTCGTTCCTTTTGCTAGGGTTTTTTGTTTGTTTCTTTGTTTTTGTTTATTTAGCTGGAGAGATGTAGTGTTGGCTATTTGATTAAATGTGCAAATTTCTGGGAAATATTTATTTGCTTCCTTAAACTGCAACTATATCTCCACATGGTAAAAACTGAAATTTTTATGAAATATAGCTGAAATACAGATTGTATGAAACAACATAAGAAATATATTTTCATTTTGTAGGATCTGTGGTTTTTTTTAAACATCTTTATTGGAGTATAATTGCTTTACAATGTTGTGTTAGTTTCTGCTGTATAACAAAGTGAAGCAGCTAAACATATACATATATGCCCAATTCCCCTACCTCTTGCGTCTCCCTCCAACCCTGCCTATCCCACCCATCTAGGTGGTCACAAAGCACTGAGCTGATCTCACTGTGTGATGCAGTTCCTTCCCACTAGCTATATATTTTACATTTGGTACTGTATATATGTCAATGCCACTCTCTCACTTCATCCCTGCTTACCATTCCCCCTGCCCATGTCCTCAAGTCCATTCTCTACATGTGCGTCTTTATTCCTGTCCTGCCCCTAGGTCCTTCAGAAACTTTTTTTTTTTAGATTCCATATATATGTGTTAGCATACAGTATTTGTTTTTCTCTTTCTGACTCACTTCACTCTGTATGACAGACTCTAGGTCCATCCACTTCACTACAAATAACTAAATTCCATTTCTTTTTATGGCTGAGTAATATTCCATTGTATATATGTGCCACATCTTCTTTATCCATTCATCTGTTGATGGACACTTAGGTTGCTTCCATGTCCTGGCTATTGTAAATAGAGTTGCAATGAACATTGTGGTACTTGATTCTTTTTGAATTATGGTTTTCTCAGGGTATATGCCCAGTAATGGGATTGCTGAGCCATATGGTAGTTCTATTTTTAGTTTTTTAAGGAATCTCCATACTGTTCTCCATACTGGCTGTATCAATTTACATTCTCACAAGCACTGCAAGAGGGTTCCATTTTCTCCACAACCTCTCCAGCACTTATTGTTTGTAGATTTTTTGATGATGGCCATTCTGACCAGTGTGAGGTGATACCTCATTGTGGTTTTGATTTGCATTTCTCTAATGATCAGTGATGTTGAGCATCTTTTCATGTGTTTGTTGGCAATCCATACGTCATCTTTGGAGAAATATCTATTTAGGTCTTCCACCCATTTTTAGATTGTGTTGTTTGTTTTTTTGATATTGAGCTGCATGTGCTGCTTGTATGCTTTGGAGATTAATCCTTTGTCAGTTGCTTCGTTTGCAAATATTTTCTCCCATTCTGAGGGTTGTCTTTTGTCTTGTTTATGGTTTCCTTTGCTGTGCAAAAACTGTTAAATTTCATTAGGTCGCGTTTGTTTATTTTTGTTTTTATTTCCATTTCTCTAGGAGGTGGGTCAATAGTATCTTCCTGTGATTTATGTCATAGAGTGTTCTGCCTATGTTTTCCTCTAAGAGTTTGATAGTGTCTGGCCTTAGATTTAGGTCTTTAATCCATTTTGAGTTTATTTTTGTGTATGTTGTTAGGAAGTGTTCTAATTTTATTCTTTTACATGTAGCTGTCCAGTTTGCCCAGCACCACTTATTGAAGAGGCTGTCTTTTCTCCATTATATATTCTTGCCTCCTTTATCAAAGATAAGGTGACCATATGTGTGTGGGTTTATCTCTGGTCTTTCTATCCTGTTCCATTGATCTATATTTCTGTTTTTGTGCCAGTACCATACTGTTTTGATTATTGTAGCTTTGTAGTATAGTCTAAAGGTCAGGAGCCTGATTCCTCCAGCTCCATTTTTCTCTCTCAACATTGTTTTGGCCATGCGGAGACTTTTGTGTTTCCATACAAACTGTGAAATTTTTTGTTCTAGTTCTGTGAAAAATGTCATTGGTAGTTTGACAGGGATTGCATTGAATCTATAGATTGCTTTGGGTCGTATAGTGATTTTCACATTGTTGAGTCTTCCAGTCCAAGAACATGGTATAGCTCTACATCTATTGTGTCATCTTTGATTCCTTTCATCAGTGTCTTAGAATTTTCTGCATACACGTCTTTTGTCTCCTTAGGTAGGTTTATTCCTAGGTATTTTATTCTTTTCTTTGCAGTGGTATTTGAGAGTGTTTCCTTAATTTCTCTTTCAGATTTCTCATCATTAGTGTATAGGAATGCAAGAGATTTCTGTGCATTAATTTTGTATCCTGTTACCAGATTCATTGATTAGCTCTAGTAGTTTTCTGGCAGCATCTTTAGGTTTCTCTATGTATAATATCATGTCATTTGCAAACAGTGATAGTTTTACTTCTTTTCTGATTTAGATTCCTTTTTCTTTTCTGATATCTGTGGCTAAAACTTCAAGAACTATTTTGAATAATAGTGGTGAAAGTGGGCAACCTTGTCTTGTTCCTGATCTTAGTGGAAATGGTTTCAGTTTTTCACCATTGAAACTGTGATGTTGGCTGTGTGTTTGTCATATATGGCCTTTATTATGTTGAGGTAAGTTCCCTCTATGCCTACTTTCTGGAGGGTTTTTATCATAAATGGGTGTTGAATTTCTTTAAAAGCTTTTTCTGCATCTATTAAGATTATCATATGGTTTTTATCCTGCAGTTAATTAATGTGGTGTATCACATTGATTGATTTGCATATATTGAAGAATCCTTGCATTCCTGGGATAAACCCCACTTGATCATAGTGTATCATCCTTTTAATGTGCTGTTGGATTCTCTTTGCTAGTATTTTGTTGAGGATTTTTGCATCTATTTTTATCAGTGATATAGTCCTGTAGGTTTCTTTTTTTGTGACATATTTGACTGGTTTTGGTATCAGGGTGATGGTGGCCTCATAGAATGAGTTTGGGAGTGTTCCTCCCTCTGCTATATTTTGGAAGAGTTTGAGAAACATAGGTGTTAGCTCTTCTCTTGCTTCTCTTGTTTGATAGAATTCGCCTGTGATGCCATCTGGTTCTGGACTTTTGTTTGTCGGAAGATTATTAATCACAGTTTCAATTTCAGTGCTTGTGATTGGTCTGTTTATATTTTCTACTTCTTACTGGTTCAGTCTCGGAACATTGTGCTTTTCTAAGAATTTGTCCCTTTACTTCCACTTTGTCCATCTTATTGGCATATAGTTGCTTGTAGTAATCTCTCATGATCCTTTGTATTTCTGCAGTGTCAGTTGTTACTTCTTCTTTTCATTTCTAATTTTATTGATTTGAGTCTTCTTCCTTTTTTTCTTGATGAGTCTGGCTAATGGTTTATCAATGTTGTTTATCCTCTCAAAGAACCAGCTATTAATTTTATTGATCTTTGCTATTGTTTTCTTCATCTCTTTTTCATTTATTTCTGATCTGATCTTTATGATTCCTTTCCTACTGCTAACTTTGGGGTTTTTCTGTTCTTCTTTCTCTAATTGCTTTAGGTGTAAGTTTAGGTTGTTTATTTGAGATGTTTCTTGTTTCTTGAGGTAGGATTATATTGCTATAAATTCCCTCTTAGAACTATTTTGCTGCATCCCATACGTTTTGGATCATCCTGTTTTCATTTTCATTTGTTTCCAGGTATTTTTTGATTTTCTCTTTTATTTCTTCAGTGATCTCTTGGTTATTTAGAAGTGTATTGTTTACCCTCCATGTGTTTGTATTTTTTACAGTTTTGTTCCTGTAATTGATATCTAGTGTCATAGCGTTGTGGTCAGAAAAGATACTTGATATGATTTCAATTTTCTTAAATTTACCAAGGCTTAATTTGTGACCCAAGATATGATCTATCCTGTTGAAAGTTCCATGAGCACTTGAGAAGAAACTGTATTCTGTTGTTTTTGGATGGAATGTCCTATAAATATCAATTAAGTCCATCTTGTTTAATGTGTAATTTAAAACTTGTGTTTCCTTATTTATTTTCATTTTGGAAGATCTGTACATTGGTGAAAGTGGGGTGTTAAGTCCCCTACTATGATTGTGTTACTGTCAATTTCCCCTTTTATGGCTGTTAGCATTTGCCTTATGTATTGAGGTGCTCCAATGTTGGGTGCATAAATATCTAGAAGTATTGTATCTTCTTCAATTGATCCCTTGATCATTATTTAGTGTCCTTCTTTGTCTCTTGTAATAGTCTTTATTTTAAAGTCTATTTTGTCTGATATGAGAATTGCTACTCCAGCTTTCTTTTGATTTCCATTTGCATGGAATATCTTTTTCCATCCCCTCACTTTCAGTCTGTATGTGTCCCTAGGTCTGAAGTGGGTCTCTTGTAGACAGCATATATACAGGTCCTGTTTTTGTATCCATTCAACCAGTCTGTGTCTTTTGGTTGGAGCATTTAATCCATTTACGTCTATGGTAATTATCAATATGTATGTTCCTATTACCATTTTCTTAATTGTTTTGGGCTTGTTATTGTAAGTCTTCTCCTTCTCTTGTGTTTTCTGCCTAGAGAAGTTCCTTTAGCATTTGTTGTAAAGCTGGTTTGGTGGTGATGAATTCTCTTAGCTTTTGCTTGTCGGTAAAGCTTTTAATTTCTCCTTCGAATCTGAATGTGATCCTTGGTGGTTAGAGTAATCTTGGTTTTAGTTTTTTCCCCTTCATCACTTTAAATATGTCCTGCCACTCCCTTCTTGCTTGCAGAGTTTCTGCTGAAAGATCAGCTGTTAACCTTATGGGGATTCCCTTGTATGTTATTTGTTGTTTTTCCTTTGCAGCTTTTAATATTTTTTCTTTGTGTTTAATTTTTGATAGTTTGATTAATATATGTCTTGATGTGTTTCTTCTTGGTTTTATCCTGTATGCCTCTCTCTGCACTTCCTGCACTTGATTGACTATTTCCTTTTCCATATTAGGGAAGCTTTCAACTATAATGTCTTCAAATATTTTCTCAGTCCCTTTCTTTTTCTCTTCTTCTGGGACCCCTAGAATTTGAATGTTGGTGCACTTAATGTTGTCCCAGAAGTCTCTGAGACTGTCCTTAATTCTTTTCATTCTTTTTTCTTTATTCTGTTCTGAGTTAGTTATTTCCACTATTTTATCTTCCAGGTCAGTTATTCGTTCTACTGCCTCAGTTATTCTACTGATTCCTTCTAGAAAAATTTTAATTTCATTTATTTTGCTGTTCATCATTTTTGTTTACTCTTTAGTTCTTCTAAGTCCTTGTTAAACATTTCTTGTATTTTTTCTATTCTATTTCCAAGATTTTGGATCATCTTTACTATCATCACTCTGAATTCTTATTCAGGTAAACTGCTTATTTCCTCTTCTTTTGGTTTGTCTGGTGGGTTTTTACTTTGCTACTTCATCTGCTGCGTATTTCTCTGTGTTCTCATTTTGCTTAACTTACTGTGTTTGGGTCTCCTTTACGCAGGCTGCAGGTTCATAGTTCCCGTTTTCCTAGTGTCTTCTCCCAGTGGGTAAGATTTGTTCAGTGGGTTGTGTAGGCTTCTTGTTGGTGGGGACTGTTTCCTGTGTTCTGGTGGATGAAGCTGGATATTGTCTTTCTGGTGGGCAGGACCGCATCCAGTGATGTGTTTTGGGGTGTCTGTGACCTTATTATGATTTTAGGCGGCCTCTCTGCTAATGGGTGGGGCTGTGTTCATTTCTTGGTAGTTGTTTGTCATAGGGTGTCCAGCACTGCAGCTTGCTTGTCATTGAGTGGAGTTGGGTCTTAGCATTGAGATGGATATCTCTTGGAGAGCTCTCACCGATTGATATTTCATGGGGCTGGGAGGTCTTTGGTGGTCCAATGTCCTGAACTTGGCTCTCCCACCTAAGAGGCTCTGGCCTGACACCTGGTCAGAGCACCAAGACCCTGTCAGCCACACGGAGTCTATGTGACTTTGAACAAGCAACTTAACCTCCCTGTGCCTCAGTGTCTTTGTCCTCATCTATAAACTGGTGTTTGGCAGGGATGCTTTGCATCTTCGAGATGTATACTTCGAGAGATATACAGTGGTCAACCTCCCTGGAACTGGTTCTGACTTCAGGAGAAGTCCTGGCCCAAGGTGGCCATCCCTGGTTTCAGATCAGTATGATCTCAGGCACATATTTCTTTGTTTTTCCATTTTGTCTTTAAGTTACTTGTTGAAACAACTGGCCTGCAGTCCCAAGGATGGTCAGGCTTCAGCCAGTAGGATCTCTCCAGAGCCGGCAGTCTCAGAGAGATCATCCTCCCATTGGGCTCCAGGGAAGCTCAGTGACAGTGGAGGGAAGAAATCCCAAGCCTGGAGTTCCAGCTCTGGGGAAACGCAGGTTCCGTTTTGGAGTACATGTGCTTAAATAACTTGGTTTTGTGTTAGCAGTATGGACTTGGATAAGTAGGTTCATTTTTAAAATGCAGAATGCAGACAGTTCCTTCAGTAGGTGAATTAATTCATATGAGCTGACTTATAAAGTGTTTTTAATTATTTGACTAAAAAATGTAAAGCTCATCTTTTGAAATAATCTGTAAAATAAAGATATATAAAGAACAAATATAATCTCAAATTTTACTGCTCAAAATTAAATGCTGATTACACTTTGGCTCATTTTATTGCACTCTTTTACCTATGTTTATACTGATATTGATTTAAAATTTAGGATAAATGTATATAATATTTAATCTACTTTTTTACTTAATACTTTTCATATATTTATTTCCATATAATAATTGCATAGTATTCACTATATAGTTGTAGGTTTATACAGTTATATTTTTAAAATTTGACCTAATGGAGAATCATATCTTTGGGTATTTTTTTTTTTTTTTTTACTATTATAAATAATGCTAAAATAAAAATCCTGATACTAAATTGTGACAGTTTATCATAGTGATCAATAACAGAGATATTTGGAACTTGGTAACCTGGATTCTAATTCAGGATTTACCAAATAACCAGCTGCTGGATGATCTTGGTTAAATTATTTATCATATCTCGGCTAATAGAGATTTCTACTAGGTAAAATGGAGTTGATAATAATAATGCCTTTTCATGGGCTTGTTACAAGAATTTAATAAATGTATATTTATATAACATGTAGAACATTGCCCAGCATATAGTGAATGATATGTACTTCATACAAACACATAAAAAACACCCACATATGTGCACACACAGAGTATCTTGTATACTTCTTATCCTGTTAACTCTGGATAAAAAAAAAAAAAAAAAAAAAGCTTGGCCCCAAAATTTTTATACATTCAAGATTTTGATATATAAATCTCTCAAAATATTTTTATGTGCACCAACCCTGTTTGAGAATGTCCAGATTTCTATACACATGTCAACACATGTTATTTTTATAAATATTCTATTCGGTATTCTAAAAACAATACCCTTTTTTTTTTTTTTCATTTCCCTGATTATGAATTAGTTTACCATGGTATTATGTATTCCTTTGGCATTTGAATTTATTCTCATGTTTCCTAGGTGGAAAAGTGAAACATTTGTTTAAAAATTATTGTTTTATTATTTTCAATAATTTATCATTTAAAAAAATTAGTTTCTTGGCTAACATTTTTAGAACAATATTAAAAATACTACATATTTTTTAAATTAATGGAAATGTCTGTAGTTTCACAATTAAGAATAACTTAAAAGCTTTTGTACAGCAAAGGAAACCATCAACAAAATGAAAAGACAACCTATAGACTGGGAGAAAATATTTGCAAACGATGTGACTTACAAGGACTTAATTTCTAAAATATACAAATAGCTCATACAGCTCAATATCAAAAAAACAAGCAACCCAATTAAAAAATGGGCAGAAGACCTAAACAGACATTTCTCCAAAGAAGACATGCAGATGGCCATCAGGCACATGAGAAGATGCTCAACATCTTGCAAATCAAATCCACAATGAGGTATCACCTCACACCAGTCAGAATGGCCATCAGAAAGTCTACAGATAAAAAATGCTAGAGAGGGTTTGGAGAAAAGGGAACACTCTTACACTGTTGGTGGGAGTGTGAGTTGGTGCAGCCAGTATGGAAAACAGTATGGAGTTTTCCTTAAAAAACTAAAAATGGGGGATTCCCTAGCAGTCTAGTGGTTAGAACTCCATGCTTCCACTGCAGGGGTTCAGGTTCAATCCCTGGTCAGGGAACTAAGATCCCACAATCTGCACAGTGCAGTCAAAAATTATAAAAAGTAAATTTTAAAAACCCCCTAAAAATAGAGCTACTATATGATCCAGGAATTCCATTCAGAATTATATATCCAGAAAAACAAAAACACTGATTCAAAATGATATATGCACCCCAATGTTTACAGCAGCACTATTTACAATAGCCAAGAAGTGGAAACAACCCAAGTGCCCATCAAGAGACAATTGGTTTAAGAAGATGTGGTATAGTATATATATACACTAGATTATTACTCAGCCATAAAGAAGAATGAAATATTGCCATTTGCAGCAACATGGATGGAAGTAGAGAATATCATACTATGTGAAGTAAGTCAGACAGAGAAAGACAAATATCATATGATATCACTTATACGTGGAATCTTAAAAAATGATACAAATGAACTTTATTTAGAAAACAGAGATACATTCACAGACATAGAAGACAAACTTATGGTTACCAAAGGGGAAAGGGGGAGAAGGGATACATTAGCAGTATGGGATTAACAGATACAAATTACGGTGCATAAAATAGATAAGCAACGAGGATTTACTGTATAGCACAAGAAATTCTATTCAATGTCTTGAAATAACCTATAATTGAAAATAATCTGAAAAATGTATAGAGAGATATATATAAATGATTTTATTATTGTCTAACATGCTAACTAAATATGCTTCAGTTATCCAATTGAAAGCTAAATTTAGTTTCTTGACAGCAAAGGTAATAAGGAAACCATGAAAAGTTTTATACTTCTCATTATGTGATAAGGCAAAGCCAACATGGTTTTTGAAAAGAAACATCTTCATGACAATCCATGTGAAATCCAATAAATTGATCCTTATACACCTTCAGAGATTTTTTTTTTTTTAATGGCTCTTGGTTTTCTTTTATCAGTTGGTCTTTTTATTTTCAATGGAAATGTTAATGTACTTTTCTTAAATATATTGATAAGATAAATCATATTAATTTCCTGGTACTGATTTATCCTGCTATCATTCATGGTACATTAATATATTATTCATTAATGTGCTACTGAATTTGATTTGTTAAGATTATATTTAGGATATTTGCAGTGATCTTCAAACATGAAACTGATCTTAATTTTTGTTTGTTTATTTGGATTTGTGAATCGTAGGTATACTTGTACCATAAACGCTTTCTTCTAATATCCTCTGGAATATTGTTAGTGGAATTAGAATTATTTTTTTCCTATGGAATATTGTTAATAAAATTCAAATGCTATTTTCCCCCCAATATTTGATTGAACTGAACTATTACATTTTTGATGGGTAGTACTTTGATAATTTTCAGGCCCTAGCTCATCATAATTATGTAAGTTTTCCAATTATTTTGAAATCAGCAAATTTCATTTTCTTAGAAAATTATCCTCTTGTTCCATATTTTGAAATTCATTTTTGTGGAGGAACTTATGATTCCTTTAATTTCCTCTGTATCTATATTTATTTTTAATTAAGTATTTATTTGATGTGTTGTTTCCTATATTATATGGGTTAATCATGTAACATTTTTAAAAAGCATATGTGTGTGTGTGTGTATATATATATTCTACTTTTTAAATTTATTCAAAAGCATTAATATTTACTTGTATCTTTATTAAATAATTCTTTAATTTATCATTGCTCAAATATTAGCTCTTCATAGAGAATTTTACTGACAAACCTTTTGAGATATGAATTAGCTTCTTCATAGCACTTAACTCTTTATGACATTTTACCTAATTGTTAATTTAATTCAGGAAATAAATCTAAATATCTCTTGAGGACATTTTTTTAAACATTAGAGTGAGGAATAAGTATCTATCATGTTTCCATCATTAAACATTTATAACTGTATGACATTAGCCACCTTTACCTTAAGGAATACACCTTCGATTAAAATTTCCTTTTTGGCTAACAGATTTACTCTGAAATTTTCACTTTCAAGACTCCTTTTCTTGTGTAAGGGAAAACAAACTATCTTTTCTCTCTCTAAGGCTATTAATTAGTGTGTATCTTTTAATTCAGATTTTATTTTTGAGCAGTTTTATACATAAGCAAAATAGACATTAAGATATAGATACTTCCCATGTACTCTCTCCCCCATTCATTGCATAGTCTCCCCCTATATCAATTGCCCCACCAGAGTGGTATGTTTGTTACAACTGATGAACCTACATTAAAACATTGACACATCATAATCACCCAAAGTTCATAATTTAAATCACCGTTCACTATATTCTATGGGTTTGGAGAAATGTATAATGACATGTATTTATCATTATGGTATCACACAGAGTATTTTCACGGCTCTAAAAATTTTCTGTGTTATGCCTATTCATTCCTCACTCCCCAACCCCTGATCTTTTTACTGTCTTCTTAGTTTTGCCTTCTCCAGAAAGTCATGTGGTTCGAATAATAAAGTATACCGCCTCTCAGATTGGATTATTTTGCTTATCAGTATGAATTTAAGACTTCTCTTTCATCACTTTATAGCTCATTTCATTTTAATGCTGGATAATATTCCATTGTCTAGATGTACAGCAGTTTATTTATTCACCTACTGAGGAACATCTTGGTTGCTTCCAAGTTTGAGCAAATACCAAGGAATGGCAATTGTTGGATTATATGATATGAGTATGTTTAGTTCTGTAAAGAACTGGCAAAATATCTTCTAAAGTGGCTCTACCATACTTAGTATATTTTTCATTGGTTTGTTTCTCCCTGTATTATCTTTATTTCTTTGGGATTTCATTTCTTACTTTATATATATTATACATATATATATTTATAATACATATTTTAATGCAGGGGTTTTTCTGCAAATATCTGATAATTCATGGTGGCCAAGAAGAAAAGAAGTAATAAAAATATTTTTGGAATCTGTGTATGGAAGAGTAGTATATTTTAACTAGTAGACTTCACTCTAAGGTGATCTGATCTTGCCCTTTTGTTTAGATGGTCTCAACTCTCAATATCTATAGGTCTTTTCTCTTGTATTGGTGTTTCTCTAAAAGAAAAATTTCAATCTCCTAAATTATGTGTTGAAATCTAATCACAAGTGTTCTTAGAGCTGAGTGGGAGGATAGGCGTAGGGTCTCAGTGTTCAGCTTATGAAATTTTATTCCATACTTGGATGTTGAGTAGGGTGACCCGTAATCTTGGGTTAAGTACTACAGGAGCAGAAACTAAGACAGAAATGTAGATGCTTAGGACTTATTAAAGGAGGGTCTCTTTAGCAGAAACCTGAATGGTGCGAGGGAAGCTGAATAAAGAAGAGGAATAACTATGGTCTTAAACAAATTATAGCCTTGGCCTAATCCATAAGAGAGATATGGGAGTGACCTGGGACATAAATATCACCATATGATGCTTCTGTACCTGTGTACCAGTAATACTTTGCCTTCCTTCTTTTTGGTGTTGGTCGTGGTAATAATATAACTCCCAGGCATCTCTGGGCAGCCAAAGAGAAACTCTGTAGAAAAGCACATAGGCATAGGGCACTGCCCTTGTGTGATGAAAACTCTACCCAACTGGCTGGTTGGGTTCCCACGTGAGTATGTCCTAGGTTCCAAACTCTTTCTGGTTCAGCATCTGCAGGGAGTAAACTGGGTAGGTAAGGACTGTTCTAGGATTAAATTATGTCATATTTTTAAACTAAAAATCTTATTTTTTTGTACCAATGTGTATTGAAATGCAGCTATACTTTGTCAAGAATCCAGTGCCTCCAATTTCTCAGTCTTTTTAGGATTCTGTGGTGTGATCCATCTTACATGTAAAACTTCCCCATTGCTGGCTTATGGTCTTAATTCTCTTTGCTTTTCCAAGTCACTTAGGACTTTTTTGATTTCCAGTTGTAAAAATGTTGCTGTCAGGCTCTGTCTATTTTCTTTATTCTTGTGTACTTTATGTGCTTATGCTCTTTTTATCCATTTGACTTTCAGAGTGGTTTTGGGAGGGAGAAGTCATAAATAGAGGACTATTTAAATAGTCCTCTATTTAAATAGAGGACACAATGATTTACTTTTGTAGAGTATTCCCATTTGAGAAGAGTGTTTCTAGGAACATGGAATAAAAATGATAAAAATCAGGATAATATTATATAATAATGAAAATATTTAATTAAAGAGGTGCTAAACACTGTTTAAAATTTTTGCATATGTCATTTTATTTAATTCTGACAGCATCTGTAAATGGTAAAATTTGAGACAGCTTTTATTACTATTAAAATCAGTTGAATGATCTGTCAAGTGGAGATGTACCAAGAATACAGGTTCTTGTGAAGATAAAGTCCATAATTTTAATTATATGAATTTATTTCATAATATTATTTAATAATTTAATGACTTTTAATTCATAAAAAAAGAGTAACATAGTGCCTGGCATATAGAATGTATGTGTGGTAGGCAAAATAATGCCTCCCACCCCCCACAAGGATGTGCACATCCTAATCCTCCAGAAACTTGCAAATATTTAATGTTACAGGGCCAGGAGGATTAGGTTGCAGATGGAATTAACGTTGTTAATCAAATGATAAATAATTTATCCTAGATTACCCAGGTGAACCCAATGTAATCACAAGTGTTCTTTAAACATGTAAGATGGAGGCAGAGAGTCAGAGGAAGCTGAAGGGAAGCAAATTTGGAGTGAGATGTAAAGACTCAAACTGACATTCCTGGAAAAGGTGGAAGAAAACAATAGGCCAAAGAATACCTGGAGCCCGTAGAAACTGGGAAAAGTTAAAGAAAGGGATTCTCTCCTAGAGCTTCCAAAGGGAACACAGCTCTGCTGACAGCTTGATTTTTGTCCAGTAAGACTCACATTTCTGGCCTGTAGAATTTTAAGATAAATTTCTCTTGTTTCGAGCCACCATATTAGTAGTAATTTCTTGCCACAGAAATAGGAAACAAATACAGGACATAATAAGTATTATTTTTTTATAATTCCATTTGAAAGATGAAGAACATGAGCAAAAGAGACTTAAGTGACGTTCCAAAGGTCATATTGTAAATATTAGAGCCAAAGTATAAACCCAGATTGTCTGAATTCCAAAATATCCTATGCTTGTAACTACTATGCTAATAACTTAATGCTTATTACACTACAAGAAAAAAAAATCAAGAGAAAAACATAGCCCAGCCTTTCCTGCATAGTCATTAAATTATCATTAATTATAGTGAAATAACGCATTCAAATATCAAATAAACAGTTTTACTTCAAAGAAGTTAAAAATAGTGGCTAATTAAATTCTAAACTCTAATTTGTAAGTTCCTTTTTGGGCAAATAAAATTTATAATAAAAGAGATTATAGAATATGTATAGCATATTTATGGACATTTTGTTTTACTCAAATAATTTTTTTTTCAATTTTAGGTATACTAATCATACTTCAATCCAAATAAGAATAATTACATTTTCAGTCCTAGCATAGCTTACATACGATCATATTCATATACAAGTTCAGTAATTCTTCATAGTTGAGTTGAATATTTTCAAATCAACATTTTTTAGTCAGTTATACAAATGCAAATATGTACAGATTTTCAAATTTCTAGTATAATGCACCACTTATATACTAAATAAGTGTGGACAACCATACATATCATGTTTTCTATTTTTTAATGTGAAGAAGAAATTTGAAGTTTCTATTTGCTTAACACTCTCTGTGCTCAGCTGCAATTTAGTCAAGTATAACAATATCTTGCATGCTTCAAAATAGGGATGTTTCAGAGAAAATTAAGCATAGAAGAGTGCTTAGAACATAGATATTAGATTAAAATCACTGAATTTCCACCTAAAACTAGTATAATATTGTATATCAATTATACTTCAATTTAAAAAATTGTTTAATGAACAAAGGAATAATACTATGTCCTATGGACTGAATTGTGTCCCCCTAAAATTCCTATGTTGAATCTCTATCCCAATGTGATGGAGATGGGGCCTTTGGGATTTAGATTTAGATGAGTACATTAGGGTGGGATCCTCATGATGGGATCAGTGCCCTTTAAAGAGACACCAGAGAGCTTGCTCTCTTTCTATCATATGAGAACAAGCCAGGAAAAGGCTCCTCACCAAAACTCTACCCTGCTGCAACCCTGATCTCTGAGGATTTCCAAACTCCAGAGCTGTTAGAAAGCAAATGTCTGTTGTTTAAGGTACCCAGTTTATGATATTTTGCTACAGCAGCCTGAGCGAGGACACACAAAGAACTTATGTATTAAGGAGATCATTTAAATTAGAAGTATTTTATATACCTGACCTAAGTAAAGACCATGTTACTTGGAAAAAATAAATTCAAAGTGCAATTGTTAATAACTGGATTTTATTGTTGTTAGAATAAGGTTAAACCAAGAATAATATTGACTATATAGGAGTTCATTAAAATTATGTCTAGACATATATCTAAGGGGGGGGGACACACCATCAATGTTTTAGTGATAAATATTTGTTGTGAACCACGCCTAACTTATCTTCCCATTTAAGCACATTGGCAAGTATGGGTATAATTTAATTTATGAATTCTCTAAGAATTGTAGAGGATTCTGCATATTCAACTTTTTCACAGCCAATAAGTGTGAAACAAAACTTTGTACAGTCGGCCCTCTGTATCTGCAGATAGGCAAGGCAGACCGTACAACAATTTGATGAGAAAAATAAGTATTGGAATAACAGAAGTACATATGAAAATTTAATTAGAGTATTTTTGTTATTAATTAAAATTCTTATGTTTCACATAGTAACATAATTACTTTCTGAACTAAGAAAAATATAATTTCTAACTCAGCTACAAAGCTTGCATAACTGGATTAACTGTGAAACGTTCTTTCTGTCTTTCTCAATGAATCTTGGCAGGAAATCCCAATCTCTTAATTCTCTTTTAGCCACATGTATTTTTTATGACGAACATTAGTAAATAATAAAAGAATCAAATGCTATTTTGCATACTGGAAGATAGAAGTGGAGAAAGAAGTGGCAATTACTAATTCTTTTTTATAGTTAGAGATCTTGGGAAAAGAAATCATTTGAGAACAAAATTAAATATTAATATGGTCACCTGATATAATATGTTGCACCCATACTTCAGCCAAAAGGAAAACATGTAACTAGTATTCAAGGAAAAGATATATTTGAAAATGACAAAAGAAAAATGTATTCTCATTAAACTGAATTTAAAAATTAAAAAAAAGTTCCATATGAGTATTTAGCACTCATACTTTTGAAAATGTTCTAATTAAAATAGAAATCTGTATAACTTTTATATAGTTGAATTTTATTTTTACATTTTATAGTTTTTTTACCGTTCTAATTATTTTTTTAAATTTATATTTAATCCAAAACTATTTGCTAAATAATTCATCTAATTATTTGATGTTATTCTTCATACTAATTTTCTTTTTTTTATATATTGTTTTATAGAAATTGTCACCATGACTTGTTGTTCTCCCTAATTATTATTCAGATATCAATTAAGCTCCTAACTTTCCTGGAGGAAGACTACTTTCTATGAGTAACTCACATGCCCTGACTTTCATAGTATCACATCAAACCCGCTTTTTACAATTCTTATGAGTTGGGATTTTATATATATTGGTGTTTCATACATTAGTGTTTTACTTTAGTGTGTGTGTTTTAATATAATCATCTATTCCTTTTTGTTAAACTCTAAGCTCTGTGACAGCAGAAACATGTCTGATTTACTATCCTTAGGACTTTTCTAATGTGTCAAATACATGGTAGGTACAACAGTCCTTATTCGTTGAATGAATGAATAAACTGAGCTACGCTACCATTTTACTTGGAAGTCAGGAATGGTTAATTTGAATAGAGTAAATCTAGAGTAAATGGAAATTTATTTAGAGTAAATAAAAATATAAAGGAACAAATATTTTAAAACTCAGATAATAAGATTATACTTTAAGCTTCACAGGGCCCATACGTTAGCACAATGATGTTTTTACCAGGAAAAGTATGGCTAGAATCAATTGTTGTGATTATATAAAAGAAAAACAGCTCATCACTAGTGTATTGTAATTAGGGATTATAAAATTAAAATGAATTTACAAATATCTAAAACAAATTAAACTATATCTTAATTCAAGTGTTGTTTCTTTTATCCTTACATTATTTTCAGTTCATTTTGTTTATGGCCTATTTCTCATATTCTATACCAAGGTAGAAAGACATTCATTTAAAATGATTCTTTCTATTCATTGTTATAGAACCTTCCTATCCTTTAATTGGAAGTATTTTCAGTTGTAAAAAGATATTCAGACAATCCCAGTATCTCCTTAGAAATGAAAGAGGTCAAAAAAATTTGACACTTAAAAACTAAGTAGACTATCTCTCAGCTGTTAGATGTTCTAATCTGAGAAGCAGAAATTATTTGAAAAAGGAAAAGCAGAAATAATAATTTTTTCCAGTAGAGTGAAAAAATCTGAAATTATAAAAAATAATTTTGAAAATAACCAAAGCCTTTACCATACTGATTCCAAATATGTAAAGAAATGTTATAGTTATATAGATTTAAGCTCATTTTAGTTCATTTATATCATTTTGTAAAATTAGATTCTACATATCAGTGATATCATATGATATTTGTCTTTCTCTGCTGGCTTACTTCACTTAGTACGATAACCTCTAGGTCTGTCCATGTTGCTGCAAATGGCATTATTTCATTCTTTTTTATGGCTGAGTTATATTCCATTGTATATATGTACCACATCTTCCTTATCCATTCATCTGTCGATGGACATTTAGATTGCTTCCATGTCTTGGCTATTGTAAACAGTGCTGCAATGAACATTGGGGTGTTTGTGTCCTTTTGAACCATGGTTTTCTCCAGATATATGCCCAGGAGTGGGATTGCTGTATCATATGGTAATTTTATTTTTAGTTTTTTAAGGAACCTCTGTACTGTTCTCTATAGTGGTTGTACCAATTTACATTCCCAGCAACAGTGTAGGAGGGTTCCCTTTTCTCAACACACTCTCCAGCATTTATTGTTTGTAGAATTTTTGATGATGGCCATTCTGACTGGTGTGAGGTGGTACCTCACTGCAGTTTTGATTTGCATTTCTCTGATAATTAGTGATGTTGAGCATTTTTCATGTGCTTAAAACAGAAAGAGACTCACAGATTTTGAAAACAAACTTCTGGTTACCAAAGGGGAAACAAGGGGGAGAGTGATAAATTAGGAGGTTGGGATTAACATACACACATTACTATATAAAAATAGATAACCAATGAGGATCTACTGTATACACAGGGACCTCTCCTCAATATTATGTAATAACCTATATGGAAAAAGAGTCTGAAAAAATGAATATATATATATATATATGCATGTATAACTGAATCACATTGTTTTACACCTGAAACTAACACAACATTGTAATCAACTATACTCCAATACAATTTTTAAAAAAGAATAAATTGTTAATAAGGTTTTTTAAAATTTAAATTAATCAGATGAATTTAAAATAATTTTATCTCTTTGAATAAATGTAGATATCACATTAACTGTTATTTTTTAATAGATCAGATTATCATCCTAATATTGTTTATGAAAATTCTGAGAATAAATATCTCCTTTGAGTTTGAAACTTTAATTGTTCTTCAGATTTTATACCAGATTTACAGTCTAAATTTTTCTATTGGATATATCAGTAGAACAGATTTACAGAGCAAAGTTTTAAATTTCTTTATTTGGAAATGAGAGAATAAATGCATATATTTCTACTTACGATTTTCTATATCTACTCACAAGATCAATTCAACGAATTATGGGCCACTAGGCATTTTATCACACTTTAGGCAAAGAAAAATATATGTATATATATATAGCTGAAGAATATTACAGACACATAGCAGTCTCATCTGTGAAAATCTAAAAAGAGGTGAAAACTATGATATCTGCAGCTTCTGAAATGTACTGTTAAGAGATGGTGACAGAGATATTGATAACAGACCCGTCTATCTGGCACATCTTTTGGGGGGTCAGCAGAGAGCCTGTGATATCCACATGAGGTGAGAAAAAGATTGGTCTTTACAGTCAGTTTTTTTTTAAGAGTTTTATCACAGTATCACCAGTGAACTAAACTTCAAAGGATACAGCAGAGTGAAAAATAACAGTTTTGTGCATCTCAGAAAACAGTCCAGCAGTGAAGTATCTTTCTTTATAACTCAGTAATGCTGTGCTGAATAACTAGAGAGAATAAATATTGGGTAACCCAAAGCTTCATTCAGTTTCTTCCATAAGATGGCTCTAGTAGCACTTAGTTGTCTTTAACTTCATTCAAAACAATTTTGTTAGATTGTATGTGACAGCTGTCATATCAGCATGCCTTTAAAAAATGACATCAAAATTGGTGATTTTTGTGTAGCCATTTTAATATTGATGACAGAAGGAAAAAAGGTAACATTTTCTGCATATTATGCTTTATTATTTCAAGAAAGGTAAAAACGCAACTGAAACGCACAAAAAAGATTTGTGCAGTGTATGGAGAAGGTGCTGTGACTGATAGAACGTGTCAAAAGTGGTTTGCGAAGTTTCGTGCTGGAGATTTCTCGCTGGGCGATGTTCCACAGTCGGGTAGACCAGCTGAAGTTGACAGTGATCAAATCAAGACATTAACTGAGAACAGTCAATGTTATACCATGCAGGAGGTAGCCAACATACTCAAAATATCCAAATCAAGTGTTGAAAATCATTTGCACTAGCTTGGTTATGTGAATCACTTTGATGTTTGGGTTCCACATAAGTTAAATGAAAAAAACCTTTTTTTTTTAAAAAAAATTATTTATTTATTTATTTATTTATGGCTGTGTTGGGTCTTTGTTGCTGCGCGAGAACTTTCTCTAGTTGCGGTGAGCAGGGGCTACTTTGTTGCAGTGCGCGTGCTTCTCATTGCAGTGGCTTCTCTTGTTGCAGAGCATGGGCTCTAGGCGCATGGGCTTCAGTAGTTGTGGCACGCAGGCTCAGTAGTTGTGGCTCGTGGGCTCTAGAGTTCAGGCTCAGTGGTTATGGCGCACAGACTTCGTTGCTCCACGGCATGTGGGATCTTCCCGGACCAGGGCTCGAACCAGTGTTCCCTGCCTTGTCAGGATTCTTAACCACTTCACCACCAGGGAAGTCCCGAAAAAAACCTTCTTGACCATATTTCCACATGCAACTCTCTACTGAAACTTAATGAGAACATTCCATATTTAAAACAAATTGTGACCAGCGATGAAAAGTGGATACTGTACAACAATGTGGAACAGAAAATATCATGGGGCAAGCGAAATGAACCACCACCAACCACACCAAAGGCTGGGCTTCATCCAAAGAAGGTGATGTTGTGTATATGGTGGGATTGGAAGGGAGTCCTCTATTATGAGCTCCTTCTGGAAAATCAAATGATTAATTCCCACAAGTACTGCTCCCAATTAGACCAACTGAAAATGCCATTTGCCGAAAAGCGTCCAGAGTTAGTCAACAGAAAATGCATAATCTTCCATCAGGATAATGCAAGACCACATGTTTCTTTGATGACCAGGTAAAAACTGTTATAGCTTGACTGGAAAGTTCTGATTCATCCGCCATATGCAGCAGACGTTGCACCTTCATATTTCCATTTATTCTGGTCTTTACAAAATTCTCTTAATGGAAAAAATTTCAATTCCCTGGAAGACTGTAATAGGCACCTGGAACAGTTCTTTGCTCAAAAAGATAAAAAGTTTTGGGAAGATGGAATTATGAAGTTGCCAGAAAAATGGCAGAAGGTAGTGAAACAAAAGAGTGAATACGTTGTTCAATAAAGTTCTTTGTGAAAGTGAAAAATGTGTCTTTTATTTTTACTTAAAAGACAGAAGGCACTTTTTGGCCCGCCCAATACAAAATCCCCTCAACAAATATTTATTGCACCATTACGAAGTGCTAGGCACTGTGATGGACACTTAGAACATCCAGTGTTTGCCCTTATGGTCTTCCCAGTTGGATGGAGGAACCGCCAAATAACAACACATTATAACACATAATAACACATTATAAATAACAACACCAGGGCACTATAAATACAATATAAGATATTCCCCACAAAGTTATGAGAACATAGAAAAAAGGGATCTCATCCAGCTTAGAGACAAGAGAACAGTTTTTGGAAGTTTACAGGTTTTGTTTGTTTGTTTTGAGTTTTTCTTTTTTTTTTTTAGAAGAAATAATGCAAAGAGAATACCATAAAAAGGGAATAGTATGTGCAAACTACAGAGATGTGAAAAAGCACATTCAAGTAAGTACAAGTGATTTGGTGTAACTCACAAAAGATATGTTGGACGACCCGGAGAAGAAGACCAAGTAAAAATTTAGGCAGAGGCTAGATAGCAAAGGATAATACAGTGAAAGAATCATCATTTTAATAATTCCATAAATTATAACTGATTAGATAAAAGAGATGACTAAAAGAATGGATATGATAAATTGTTTAAACGGTAATAATATATGCTAAGTGCTTTATGTGGATTATCTCCTTTAATCCTTAAAATATCTGTACGATCACCATTATTCTAATTTTGTACATGGGGGGAAAGACTCAGAGTGCTTCACTAACTTGTCCAAGTCACCCAATCAGTAAATCTTCAAATTCAGGTAGTCTGCCCTCAAATGTTGGCCCCTTTACCTCTCTATTATGCTGCAAACCTATTCTAGAATTTTGGTTGGGCATTGAGGTAAGTGAAAGTGTCATTTATTAGAGTAAAAAATGCTTTTTTAAAGAAATGGAAATGAGAAGATACTTCAGTTTAAGATTTGTTGAGTTTGAGAAGTCTTCAGAACATTCAATGAGATGTAAATGATAAGAAATTCAATATATACATCTGAAAAACAAAGAATTCTGCAGTAAAATATAGATTGTTTAATGACTTATTAGATAAGTCATCTTCCTTGGAGAATTCATGTATAAGGAAAGATCATGAATGAGATCTTGAGAAACAAAGTAACATTAAAGAGACAGCCTTCATTTAAGGCAATCACACCATTTGTGGAGAGCTCTAATTGAAAGAAAACTCTTGATACATTTTGCATGTAAATATAGCCAATAATTATATCTTTATAGCAATTTAAAACAAATATATTTATATACTTCTAATGAAGATTCTTTTAATATTTAAAGATAGCCATGATATGTTACTTAGGCAATTCCTTTTCAGGAGATTCCGCCATTATTATAACATGAATCCTGAATATTAGCACCATCAGAAATACTTCTTGGATTAAGATATTGCCTCTAGAAAGCACCTGTTAAAACATCTATTCCTGGGTAGAGAAGAAGATTGCAATTACTTTTAGAATATATTAGTTTAGTAGATTAACCTTATTGAGAAAGTTCAAATTCCTAAGTAAAATCAACTTAAAATAAGGCAGTTTTTACTCTAGAGGCAGAGGACAACCCAGAGAAGGGCTACCTTCCATGAAGGTACCCTTTAGTGACACACCAGAAGCCGCAGAGTCATCATGAGCTCCCTGGAACAAATCATTTGGACAGAAATTCAGAAAATGGAAAGGAGCTAAAAGGCTATTATAGTGTTTTATGAAATTTTCCATTGTTGACCTCACACACATAAGGAACAAGTTTACAGTCAGTGTCAACTAGGTTTGGAAAATATGTTTATAGCAGGTTTTATGCAAGTTTTTCATTGAATATATAGTGTTGGTGCTTACTTAGCCCTGTTACACAGTCTGATTTCTTTTATAAACTTTTTTTTTAATTAATTAATTTATTTTTGGCTGTGTCGGGTCTTCATTTCTGTGTGAGGGCTTTCTCTAGTTGTGGCAAGTGGGGACCACTCTTCATCGCGGTGTGCGGGCCTCTCACTATCGCGGCCTCTCTTGGGAGCACAGGCTCCAGAAGCGCAGGCTCAGTAATTGTGGCCCACGGGCCCAGTTGCTCCGCGGCATGTGGGATCTTCCCAGACCAGGGCTCGAACCCGTGTCCCCTGCATTAGCAAGCAGATTCTTCAGCCACTGCGCCACCAGGGAAGCCCCTGATTTCTTTTAATTCAGAGTTTTCTTCATATATTCAGTAGAAAAAGTGCAAGTCATTTGCTATGTTCAAAGCACGGCTCTGAATATAGAGATGGCTAAGACTCATTTATTTATTTTTTTTATATGAAGTAAGGAAACTTTTGTCTTCAAGTTTTCAAAGCATATTCATATTTTATTTTATGAGACTGTTGAAAGTTCATGATAAACAGAAACCAGGGACTTTAACTTCATAAAATATAAAACACTGAATAGTAATATTTTAGGTATTATTGATGAAGTTGAGTATATAGAATAAATTTGAAGCTTGTTAGAACATGCTAGATATAACAGTTGAGCTGTATTTTTAAGTAAGTTGTGTTTCTTAACATTATATACAGAAGTGACACAAATTTGAGTGTTTAACTTCACGTTTTTCCAAAGTAGGGATATCACCTGGTTATTTAATATTAAAAACTCTGAATTAAAAAAAGATTTATTTTTGCAGATGAATTATATGTTCCTGACTATGACCCAAACTATGAAGCTTAAAGATGTAAAACCACAAAATGGATTTCAGCAATTAGTCTGTTACTACTAGTATTAAATATCAAATTAAAAAGAAGAGGTAGATTACCATAAAAGCTTTGATGCATTTTTGATATCAGAGAAAAACAAATTACTCAGAAAAAGGCAATATATCATGATCAAAACCTTTACTTATTTTTCTCTTCTTTCTATACCTCAATAATACCTTTTCCAAGTTGGAGCTATCAAAATATTCAATAATTATGCATAATAAGTTTAGAATCATAAAACAATGCAGTATTATACTTTAAAAGTTATGCTCAAGCAGTTATAGAGATTAAAATAAAATTATATAGTCCAATTTCACAACTCCTTTTGTAATGATAATTTTCTTACAGAACAACTGCTGTCTAATAGCAAGGGTGGTTTTTCCATTGTATTGCTTCAGGATTAATTAAAATACTTGTTCTAGTGCATTACAAATGGAAATCAAACATGCCACTGATGAAGGTTGGTTTCACTGATGATTATAATTATTATCCTGTGGCTTTCTCATGGTCGTAGCCACATAATTCACCTTTCTTCTCATTAAGCCCTTTTAAACCCCACCAAAATGACCCAACTGTATAATAAACTCATATCAATCAGACAATATACTATCATAACTCATGAGAGTATTATCAAATAAAGTATTTCACCAATCAGTATTCCTGACAAAATTTAATATAACAATATATCTTATGTAAAATGCCCAAATATGATTTGCTCACAAAACAAAACTATATTTTGTCAGGTGGACTTATTCAAATCATGTATGATATGAATCCAAATCTCTTAGTTTTGTAAACTCTCTCCATTTTTCTGCACCATTTTTTGGTGTGTGTGAGAATTTCATTGGAGGGGAACCTCCTTGTAAATCCCCCCATTCTATTGTTCATCTAATTTGGCAACATGATCTCAAGTGAAAAGAATGAAAAGGGAAAGGAAGAAAAGCCAAGGCACCAGTGAGTTATCCAACTGGTCACCACCAGCCTGAGGGCCTCAGAATTGTCTGCAGAAAGATAGAAAAGGAGAGTAGTTATCCACTGGTTCCTGTTCTCTTTGGTCAAATGGTAGTCCATGGAGTGTTTACTCTTTAGAACTCCCAGGTTTATGTGTGCATGAGTACTGAGTAGTTTTTCAGGTGTCCAGAGGCCTGGCTTCAGAAAGACCCTGGGGTAGAAAGCAAGTGCTATAGTGAAACTGAGCAAGGTACTGTCCAGTATACTTGTGCAAAACTGTTTGCTGCAGCAGTGGCTGGAGGTGAGTTGAGCAGCAGATGCAAACAGTAAGTGCTCATGTAAGTTTTTGGGTTAAGTGCTCATTCCATGAAATGAATCTGAGTATGCAGTGTCCATTCTTAAAAATCTGCATGGCTTCAAAAAATTTAAGATCCTTACCACGCAAGAATTCTCTGGGAAGCTGTAAATACCCCTCCAAATCTGAGTCAAGTTTCTTTTTAAGTGATCTTGTGCTTACTACAGTCTCTGGAATAGACGTACATGGGAGGTCCTCATTATCAAAGAATGATTAGTACAGGAAAAAGATAAAATAGATCTATTTAAAACTGGAATCAAAATTTCATAGAAAATAGTGGCAGAGGCAGTAATGGACTGGGATGGGGACATGGCTAATAGAAGAATTACAATGAAACTAAGAAATAAAAACATAGCTTATTTTCTATTATATTTCAACAAGTTTTAACATATAGAGACACTATATTCTCATTCTCAAATACATTGTCAAAGTGTTACTTCTTTGCATAGAATTTTTCTGATATTTTGTAATATTGTGAAATTGCATTCTTTATCACAATTTAGGTTTTACAAAAGGATCATAAAGAATGTCATGTTTATTAAAATATATGTTTTTATTAGTTTCCCCAAAAGACTACCTTAAATCTTGATTTCTAAAACATTATTTTTTAAAAAATAATTGACATAACTTTTATCAATATTTTCTTCTTCATTTGTTGTTAAACCTCTTAAAGTATTCATTTGGCAGTGGCTTTGTATGTGACTAGAATAGTCCATGAACATTATTTTATTGACATACTTAAAATGAGATTCTTGCAAGATACACACTATCACTTTCTAATTAATTTGCATTATATTTGCATTTCATTGACTAATGTTTACTGGCCACTATCGTTAGTGAACAGAGTTATTGATAAAGAACTTGAGGAGAGGAGCAGGGATATTCAGTAATGTTAAGTGGCTGAAAAGGGAGAGGGAAATATTTTACTACAGAATAATTTTATAAATTGTCAGTTCCTTGGTGATTATTTTTGCACTATAGCAAATTTTGTTTATCTTTTCAACCTCATAACTATGGGGATTCAGAGAATGAATAGGTAATGAGAATACATTGTATGTTTACTTTTTATTCTTTTATTGTTCTCATAGGAGCTTTCCTATTCTATTAAAATTGCCAGTGTACTCCTTCTTCTCCAATTAGATCCTAAATTCTGTAAGGTTATTTGACTTTTAATAACAAAAAAGCATTAACAATAATAGATAATTATTGATTATATGATTTACTTTTGGACAGCAGTTTCGGTAAGACCCGTACTTGAATTATCTCATTGACCTTTTCATGACAACCCTAGAAGACGCTGTACATTTCAGTTGCTAATTATTATTCCATATTACATGTCAGAAGACCAAAGTACAAAAAGAAAAGTCATTTTTTCAAGCACATGCATAAAAGTGGTAGAGTCGGGATTCAAATTTAGGTCGGGCATCAGAGTCCCTATATTTCTTATAAAATGGCAATAAAATATAGAGACTGAGCTGGACTGGATGAAGTCCTCCCTTCTTTTTTTAAAAATGAAGTTCCCATAGGTGATGCTGTATCCTTTTTTTTTTTTTTTTTCTTTTCTTTTTTTGCAACATATTGGGAGGCACAAAATGTCTGGTTGTCTCTTTCTTATTAATGTTCGTTTTGACCAATATGTTTGAGTATAGTCACCTTGATTGTTCTCTTACAGTCTTTCACCTAATGATCTGTGCAGCCGTTAATGCCAGATTCATTATTCCATTAGTGATTGCAAAATGGTCGACTTCTAATTCTATTATTCCTTATGCATTTATTAGATAAAATTCTTTTGTTAAAAAAAAAACTCTCATCAGCTTCAAGAATAATAGGACACATACTAAGTTATTTCCCTTATTTAGTGGGTTTTGTCTTTTTACATACTCTTTTCCTCCCTCTCTTCATATAACTCCTCGTGGAAGAGAATACTAAGCTGTTACCTCTTCAAGGAAGCTTCCTCTGACTTCTCATCCAAGCCTCATTTAGTACTCTTCCTCTATATTCCATTTTATCCTCATCCTATCTATGTTATAACAGTAACCTCTGAATGATAATTTTCCTCTGTCTCACTTCCTAAAAGATATACTCCCTGGAGGCAGGGTAGTATGTCATATGCCTTTTTCCTTCCAGGTCTTAATACCCTGCTCTTTAAATATTAGAAAGAAGGGTTGACTAAAATAATGAAATTAAAAGGAAAAAACAAGATCATGCATAGTAAGTTCCACTAGTTCTTAACACCATGTTTTTCAAGTATTGAATGAAAGAAAAGCTGAATGTCTATTGAATTAATAAGATTAGAGGTAAATACTCAATGACACAATCCGAGGAAACACCAGCAGTCCTGGTCCTCAGGAGAACATAGAAGTAGAAATGATTTGCTTGTATAAATGAACATCTGTCTTTAAAACGTTCCAGCAAGGAAAGACATTTACCTCAAATTAAGCTTATGTCAGTTCTCTGTAACACCATGAGAGCATACAAGGAAATTTTATGATTACAACAGAATTTGCCTAAGTGATATAAAAATGAATATTGTTTCATTATACCTGAATCTAACCAATTGAAGCTGTTATAGAACTAAACTATAAATTATCTCAATACACCAGACTGTTACTGGGCATGTCTGGAGACATTTTCCTGATCAATAAACAATAGGATTTGTTTTTATCAGCTGGATACAGATCTGTGCACCCATTTTGTCCTGTCTGAATGCTAGTTTCCAATCCTTAATTAGCATTACCACCTTGACTACCATGGCCCTTTGTAACACTTAAGAAAAAAAAATCTTACCTTTTCCTATAAATGAACTACTCAATGAATTGCATTACTAGAGGTGAGTTAATAAACCTGGCTTTGTATTTTTTCCTTGTGCTCTCTTCTTATTCTTTGACATCAGAAATGTGATAGAAACCATGGAATATAGCTAATTTATATACTTGATAGAAGTCACATTCTTAACTAACTCCATCCTTCCCAATTTTTTTTTCTAAGATTTTATACAGTAAACCAGATCCTTAATTTTTTTAGTACTGAACTATATCTTCAAGGTTGTGACTTAAGCTTTGGCCAGTTCTTTATTTTTTTGTGTGGGTTCAGCTATAGGCTCACTGCAGTGGATTGGTGTTAGCTTCAAAGTAGTAGACCAAGGCTTTTGACTGATTTCTGAGGAATGAGTAGAATACAGCATAGTTTATGATCTCAACATCTGAAGACAAACTGACTGCTTTTGAATCCCAGTTCTGCCACTTTCTAGATAAGTGGACAAGTTATGTAACCTCTCTATGTTTCAGTTAACTAATATAGCTATTGTAAGAATTAAATAAGTTAATAGATATTAAGTATGTTAAGTACTTATAATCATGCTGGGGACATAGTAAGCACTTAACAAAAATGTTAGCTATTGGTATTATCCTCTTGTATTAATGTACCTTAATATATTCACCAGTGCTCTCACATTTCCTATTGGATATCGCCAGCCTCTCTTCATGAACTGTTACAGTTCAAGAGAAATGAGAAATACAGATGGCACATCCTTAAGTATGCAATAAATACTTGAGGAAGCAAAGAATATAGATTAACTTGAAGAAATCTGCAATTGTTCAGAGTTAGAATAATCTCAAAGAGATGATGGAAATGTGATGTTCCTTTCAAAGACTGAGGTCCTAAAGTGCATCTCAAAGAATATTTTGTATACAAATCAGTTGCCAGCTAGTTTCTGTTATGAAGTATTTGATAGTAGTGTTAGGTTGTGATATAACAGATGGTATAATTTGGTTTAAACCATAACTCCTTGGAGCATGGAAAATTAACACCCAAAGGATATACCACATTCTGTTTTGCTAGCAATTATGTAAGGAAATATAACTTTATATTTACTATAACTAAAATAGTAACAAATTCACTTTTAATTTTTATAAATTCCTTAATATAAAACAAGGCAAATAATCAAAATAAGTGTAAAGTCTTACATGTACTAAACATATGTTACTTTTTTAGTATATATTTTTATTTTAGTACATATTTTTATTTTTTTTCAGATTTTTGTAAGCTTAAAATATCTATTATAGCTTCTGTTTTAGAACAAAAGTAATACAAATTCCTTTGTTGAAACAGCTTCATTATTGCCTAGGAAATCTCTTTCCTAAGAAAGGAACTTGAAATTCACTTGGTCCCATGCTTTCTTGTTTTCATTAACAACTGTCCTTTCTATATTTAAAAGTAAACTATCTTTTCTGGAATTCACTTTCTGTTTTGGATCAACCACTTTTCCAAACTAATCTCCTCATTTGTCTCCTGCTTTTCTAGTAGTGGCATATGATGATTATATGTCTGCCCCAGCTGTTTCTAATTTAATGACTGGTCATCTTTGGGAAATAACTTGGCAACTTTACTCTTTTGTTTAGGTAGAGGCAGAACATTTTGCTATATAATTACTATATATTAAAGTTTCCCCATGCTACATTATATGGATAAGACAAACAAACACATATTTTCACAATTGGGTAATGAGAGGGAAGAAAGCATTACAATTTAAAACTATGTCTATTCTGTGAAAGAAGAGAAGAGGTTTTACAATTCATCAAACACACACACACACATACACACACAGTGAGAACATAGAGAAGATTTTTTCCTTCTACCTAAATAATTTTTGAGTAGTTTTATCTATATTAACACTTGTAAATAATACCAAATATCAAATGCTAAAATAGTGTGCTTTAAATGATATGTGATTCTTTCTCTTTTTTAAAATATCAATCTATTCCAGTGTCATTCCAGTTAGGTTTTATTTAATTAAGAAGTTAAGGCACTCTTAACATTCATCCCTAAAATTACCATTTGGATTGTAGAGCCAGTGTATGTGTTATAAAAAGATTTAAGCTGTGGATCCATTTAAACATAGCATATGTTACTAATTTTAGGGTTTTGATTTCCAACCAGAAATGGAACTATTACCTTTTTCTTCTTACTACAACTTCTGTGCTCCTTGCTTTCCCTGTGCTTCTTTCCCTTTAGGCATGTTGCTGGTATACACATGCATGCTGGATGGATGAGTCCAACCTCTCATAAATATTCTTTATCCTACACAGCTGTAGGGAATATTTACCTTGTGAATTACTTCCTGGTAGCCTTATAGGAAAAGGGCTAGGTGGAATTGCCTCAAGTAAGTAGGTCTTACCTGACAAATAAAACCATTGGCCCTTCAACAACACTGGTGTGAACTGAGAGGGTCCACGCATATGTGAATTATTTTCGATCAATACATTCTATAGTACTACACGATCTGAGGTTGGTTGAGTTGCAGATGTGGGAACCATGGATAGGGAGGGTCGATTGTTGAATTATGAGTGGATTCTTGACTGTGTGGGAGTCAGCGCCCTTAATCTCTACATTGTTCAGGGACCAACTCTATCTTTCTTTTCTGTTTTTTTTTCTTTAGATTAAAGTAGCTTCCTTTTGTAGCAACTTTTTGGATTCTTTTCTAAATAGTTTGAAATTTCACTCAATAAAAGTAGATGACTTTTGCACAGATTTTTGAGAAGTAATGTCATGGTTATTTCTTTAGTTATTAAAAAAATATAAAAACTGTAATATTTTATTAGGTTAACCCATTAACCATTTCCACCAGTGGTCTTGAATGTATTTTGGCTTCATTGTAATGACTCAAATATGAAGCGTGAATAGAGTGCTGTATTGGTAAGATATGAAGTTTGGACTCATGTTTAGTAGACCAGTTTTCTTATTTGCCTTCTCCAGAATAAAAATATTATTGCCTGTCATTGTTAATTAATTAAATCGGATAAAATATGAATTTTTATAGTATGAAATAGAGATTATGAAGACTAATCCCAGTGAATAACATCAAAAGCAAGACGTATGACCATAATTGGCAAAAACAACCACTACCCTAAAAGTTATATTGGCATGGTACTAAGATTATGAGACCTTCCATATTGTGTCCAGTACAATTGCTGGTTTTATATTACCATAATCAGTCAAGTGCAAGACATTATCCTAGAACACATTGATTCATTTTTAGAATCTAAGGGGCTGGCCCAGGAGAACTTCCTCAGTGAAAATGTGACATAGATATGCAAAATACCTTCAAATTCTCTCATGAGGTCCTCAAATACACTCCTTAAAATAATATGGTAAGTACTTCTGATTCAAGATAGGCATGCACATGTTTAATGGCCCTCTTGAAAAATAACAGTGAAAGCAAAGAAAATATTAAGAGAATAGATGTGGAGAAAAAAAAAGAAGATAGAAGGGGAGGTGGTGCGGGGGGAGTGAAGGAGAAGGAGAAGGAGAGAAAAGGGAATACTCGGTTTCACTCAGAAACTGATAGCTACCTTTACCACTATGTTGGCCAACCCTGCCTCATTGCCTTAGAGCTGTTTTTAGAGGGAAGACTATGTGTTGACATGTCCTGTTAATTTTCTGAATAGCCAAATCCAGGAAAGATATCTAGAGGGGAAACAAGCCTGCACTACTGTAGAAGAAAAAAAAAACATTTCAAACTTTCAGCCTTTAATACAAGCAAGGATAAGATGAGCAAGGTCCAATAGATATTAACAGGAGTTCAAAGAGGACTCAACTGAGATCATGGGAAGTAAGATCAAATCAAAACAATAATAGAAAACAATCTTCCGGCTTGGATAAAGGTTTTGCACTTTACTTTGAAAGACTTTGTGAAATAGTAAGTAATGAAAGTTGTAGAAAATCAAATAAAATCTTAATGTTATAAAAATCAAAAGAAAATCCTAAAAATGAATAGAGGTAAAAAAGGAAACTAATATGAATCAGAAATCATCAACACTAGATGCTAAAAGACCATAAAGCAATGTTTATCAAGTTCTGTTGAATGATTTGAACCTAGAATATAGAGCCAGTCTCACTTTTTTTTAAGAATGAAGAAAAATAAAATTTCAGACTTGCCAACTTTACCTAAAAGCATTTTCCATTTTTTTTCAAATTTAAGTTAATCAGACATATCTTGTAAAATATGCAAAGAATAGTAAATTAGAAATACAGGACTTAGAAAGCAATAAAATGAAATTAGAACAGTATATCAGGGAGCTTTTTGAAGAATGATTTCAGAAGAAATTATAAATATCTCATGAGCTTAATGAACAACAATCTGGAAGTATAAATAAGTAATACATTAAGGGAATTAGGGTATGTGAGTCTTCTGATATATTAAAATGTATATTTTGAGAAGGAAATCAAAACTTTGGGAAGAAATGTAGAATAAATAGTCATGGTGATTGATAGTGCTGTTTAGGTCAAATATAACCTTATTGATATTCTTCCTACTTCATCTGTCAATAACTGAAAGAAGGGTGTTGAAGTTTCCATCTATAATAATGGATTCATTTATTTCTCCTTGAAGATTTTTTTAGTTTTGTCTCACATATTTCAACACTCTGGTGTTAGGTGCATACACGTTTAGGATTGTTATTCTTTTTGGAGAATTGATGTCTTTATCATTTTGTAATCCCCCTTTTTATACCTGAAAATTTTTCTTGCTCTTAAGTCTACTTTATCTAAAACTAATACAACTACTCTGGGTTATTTTTGATTGTTAGCCTGATATAGTTTCCTTTATCCCTTTACTTTTAAAATATCTGAATCTTAATAATTAAACTGGATTTCTTGTAGACAACATTCAGTTTTCTTATTTTTTTTTTAATCCACTATGACAATCTGTCTTTCTTTGTATATGTGGACCATTTTTTCTTCTCTTGTTTTTCTCCCCTTTCTGGTTTTAATTGAGCATTATGTTAGTTTGCTAGGACTACTATAATAAAATACCAAAGACTGTGTGGCTTAAACTACAGAAATTTATTTTCTCACAGTTCTGGAGGCTAGAAGTACCAAGACTAAGATGTGGGCATGGTTGGTTTCTCCTGGGGTCTCTGTCCTTGGTCTGCAGATGGCCACCTTCATGCTGTTGTCCTCACATGGTCTTTCCTCTGTGCACTGGCATCCCTGGTGTCTTTTTCTGTGTCCAAATTTTCTCTTTTTATAAGGACAGCAGTCAGATTGGAAGAGGACCTATCCTAACAGTGTCATTTTAACTTAATCATCTCTTTAAAGGCCCTACCTCTAAATACAGTCACATTCTGAGTTATTGGGGTTTGGACTTCAATATATACATTTTGGGGGTCACAATTCAGCCCAAAACAAACATATGTTTATATTTTCTTCCCTATATAGATAGAAATTATTCTTCAAAAATATTTTAGTGGTTGCTCTGCAGTTTAAAATATATATTTAAAGTAATCTAATTTCACCTTCAAGTAACACTATACTGCTTCACTTGAGTACAGGTAACTGACAACAAAGTTATTATTACTTTGAATGAACCATTACATTTTAGATCAATTAATAAATCAACTAGACTTTATTTTACCTTCAGTTGTTCCTTCTCTGATACTATTTCTTTCTTAATGAAAATCAAAATTTCTGATGATATGATTTCCTTCTCTCTTAAAACATCTTTGATCATCGATTGTAGGGAAGATCTGCCTGTGAAGAATACCTCAGCTTTTGTCTTTCCGAGAAAGTCTTTATTTCTCCTTCAGCGTTGAAGAAAAATCCTATTGTAAATAGGATTCTAGGTCAACAGTTTTTTCAACACTTTCAGTATTTCACTCCACTTTCTTCTTGCTTGCGTGGTTTGTGATGAGAAGTCTGCTATAATTCTTATTTTTGTTCATCTGTAGGTGACCTTGTGTTTTGCAATGCACTTTCAGATACAACACCAAAGCACTATCTGAAAAGAAAAAATGAAAAGTTGTACTTATTAAAATTTAAAAATTCTACTATGTGCAATACTGTTAAAAGAATTACAAGACAAGACATAGAATGGAAGAAAGTATTTGAAAACATACATTTAATACTTGTCTCCACAGTATACAGAGAACTCTTAAAGCTCAACAATAAAAAACAGATGACACAATGTAAAAATTGGGAAAAATCTGAACAGACGTATAACCAAAGAAGATATGCAGGTAGTAAATAAACATATAAAAACCTACTCAACATTATTTATAATTAGAGAATCACAAATTAAAGCAACATGACATACCAATACGATGGCTAATATCAAACAAACTGATAATACCAATTGCTGGTGAGAATGCAGAGTAACAGAAACTTTCATTCATCAGTGGTAATTCTAAATGGTAAAGCCACTTTTGAAAGACATTAATGGTTTCTTATAAAACTAAACAGTCTTACTACATGACTCAGTAATCACTCTCGTATATATTTATTTCAACCATTTGAAAACTTATGTACACATGAAAATCTATACATGAATATCAATGTCAGCTTTATTCATAATTACCAAAAACTGGAAGCACCCAATAAGTCCTTCAATAAGTGAATGGATAAAAAAATCCCATTTGCATGACATTCTGGTAATGGCAAAGCTAGAGAGTTGGTAAAAAGAAAGTTGGTAAAAAGATTACTGTTTAAATATGTGAAACACAGGAGATTTTTTAGGGCAACAAAATTAATGATACTGATTAATGGTCAAGTGGCACTATTTATTGTCAAAAGTTATACAACTTTAGACCATAAAAAGTGAACCTTAATGTATAGAAAATTTAAAATTAATAAATTAGGATTTGGGGATATCCCAGTTTGGAAGAAGGTGACAACTGTCTAACCATTTTATTTAATTTTTTAAAAATTTTTATTTTTTTTACTTTTATCTATTCTTTTTCAAATTATTTTCCCATTTAGGTTATTACAGAGTATTGAACAGAGTTCCCTGATATAAATTATTGAATAATTTAAAACATAAATAGGGCAAAATAAACAAATCTCTCACGCAGGAAAATTCCAAAAAACTTATGTGGCTATTCTGCCCTCAAGTTGGATAATATGACTTCTCTATGAAGTTTAGTCTCCTTAGGGAATTGAGTGGGGTGCCAGGTACAGAAGCAAATTTAGACAAGAAGGTTCCTAAGAACTGCCACATAAGAACAAGTTCCAATTTCTGACTTAACAGAGGAAAGCTTCAGGGATCACTGAAAGCTCTAAGCTTCTAATTCCCCACAGAGACCAGTCCTAATATGAAAGTCAGAACATTCCAAATTTAAGAAAGAAAGAAAGATCATTCCAGTATTTTCCTGGTAAATGCTTTACAAATGGCTCCTCAAAGGAAAAGAATTGTACAAGTTTATTATAAATTTTATTAGTATCAGTACTATGTAAAATAAAATTTACAAATAAAGCTAAAATATGCAACACTCTTCATTGTAAATTCCATATAGCCAATGGATGTATATAGAAGAATATCATAGGATGGTTTTGTTGATTTTTGAAATATTCTTCTATCCATAGACAATCTATGGTTGCATTTGATGAATAAGTGTAGTTCTGATATTTTTTGTTTGTTGATATTTTTGTTTACATTAACAAAAATGACAAAAGTGAAACAAAAAAGCATACATACGTTGGAACTTCTCTCATTTGCCATTGCAGTGAGTGCTTTGATTAATTAGATAATTGTTTTTGAATACTGGAAGTATCTCTCTTTTCTTTTTGGGGGGCTATTAATAAAGTAATAACTGCAGACAGCGTACGTTTAGGTTTATTCTACATTATTAACATTTTCTATCATTTCTTAGTCTAAACAATTAACAAAATAGTAAGTTGAAATTTAAAATTTGTAATATTTGCTTATTTACATGGTTTAAATACACCCAACCATGGCCAAAGAGACAGCCTTCAATGCAGAACTGGGAAAGTATGAGTGGTTACACAGCATTGTATAATATTTAAAGCACACTGTTACAATAGATGTAAATAATCTCAAGAACATAAATATTAATAAAATATGGAAATGAGAAGTTTTGAGTAATATTTGTTTTTAATGTAATTTACTTAACTGTAAGTTTACAAGATTGGATTCTTAATAGTGATTCTGTTATAACTACCACCTTTTAAATTGCCTGAAAAATATAAAAATTTGCTCTCTCAAGCTGGCTCTCTCTACTGATTCAGTCAAACAAGTGTGTGAGGCTATTTGATTTTACTTTCAATTTTCTGTTAGAGTTTAGATCAATTTTATTATCTTATTCATTTTATTTCCAGAATCCAAGTCAACATATCCTAAGCATTCTGCTTAAAATTCTCCCTTGCCTACTGGAACAATGAGCCTTCTCTTCACATCTAACTTTATTGCCTTTTTCTGCATCTAGCCTTATCATAATAAATTGGTAAAGAGTGTTCAAATTTCCTCAACCCAAACATAATTTGAACTCACAAAACATCTAGTGCATCCACCTTCCAGGACAAATATTTAGCTTGGTATTGATAAAATGCAGCTTTTACTTACTTATCTTTTATTGAGTAAAATTAATATATCAAAATTAATCACCTAGCATTTTAAAGTGTATGTTTCAGTGTTGTTTAGTACAGTCACAATGTTTGTAACCACTACCTCTTTATAGCTCCAAGATATTTTTATCACTCCATGAGGAAACCCTGTATCTGTTGAGCAGCCATTGCCATTGTTCTCTCCCCCCAGCCTCTGGTAACCACTAGTTGGCTTTCTGTCTCCGTCAATTTACCTATTCTAGATATTTTATATAAATAAAACCATACAATATGTGAACTTTAGTGCCTGACTTCTTTCACTGACTTTAAGGTTTTCAGGGTTTGTTGAGATTGCAGCATATGTCTGTATTTAACTGTATTTTATGGCTGAATAATATTCCATTGCATGGATATACAACATTTTGTTTATCCCTTCATCTGTTGATGGACATTTATGTTGTTTCCACTTTTTGGCTGTTGTAAATAATGCTGCTATAAACACTTGTGTACGATATTTGTTTGAATAAGTGTTTTCAATCCCCTTGGATATAAACGTAGGAGTAGAATTGTTGACTCCTATGGTAATTCTATGTTTAACTTTTTGAAAAGCTGCCAAAATGTTTTCTACTGTAATTACACCATTTTATATATCCAAGAGCAGTGTACAAAGGTTCCAATTTCTCTACATCCTAATATTTATTTTCCATTTTTGTTTTGTTTTTAAATTATAGCCATCCTAGCCAGTGTGAAATGGAATGTCAGTGAGGTTTTGTTTGCATTTTCCTAACTGCTAATGGTGTTGAAAATCTTTCATGTGCTCATTTGCAACTTATACATCTTCTTTGGGGTGCTGTCTATTCAAGTCCTATGCCTGTTTTTAACTGGGTTTTATATGTTTTGTGTATTAGATTATTATCAGATTTGTGACTTGCTGATATTTTCATTCTTTTGGTTGCCTTTTTCCTTTCTTAATAGTGTCATTTAAAACACAACTTTACTTACCATTTTTATGAAGTCCAATTGGTCTATTTTTTCTCTTGCTCTGTGCACTTTGGTGTCATGTCTAAGAATATTTTGCTAAATTCTAGATCATGAAGATACACCTTTCCATTAAGGGATTTATAGTTTTTTAGTTCTCACATTTGTCTTTAATCAATTTTTAATTAATTTTTGTGTGCAGTATAAGGTAGGGGACTAACTCCATTCTTTTTAAGCTTCGGATTTATCTTGCTTTATTTTTTGTAGTTGCTTAAGGTGTACATTTAGGTTATTGATTTCGGTTTTTTTGTTTTTTGTTTTTTTAACATCTTTATTGGAGTATAATTGCTTTACAATGGTGTTAGTTTCTGCTTTATAACAAAGTAAATCAGTTATACGTATACATATGTCCCCATATCTCTTCCCTATTGTGTCTCCCTCCCTCCCACCCTCCCTACCCCACCCCTCTAGGTGGTCACAAAGCACCGAGCTGATCTCACTGTGCTATGCGGCTGCTTCCCACTAGCTATCTACTTTACATTTGGTAGTGTATATATGTCCATGTCACTCTCTCACTTTGTCTCAGCTTACACTTCCCCCTCCCCATGTCCTCAAGTCCATTCTCTAGTAGGTCTGCGTGTTTATTCCCATCTTGCCCCTAGGTTCTTCATGACCAATTTTTTTTTTTTTTAGATTCCATATATATGTGTTAGCATACAGTATTTGTTTTTCTCTTTCTGACTTACTTCACTCTGTATGACAGACTCTAGGTCCATCCACCTCACTACAAATAACTCAATTTTGTATCTTATAATGGCTGAGTAATATTCCAATTTTAATATGTGCAACACTTTCTTTATCCATTCATCTGTTGATGGACACTTAGGTTGCTTCCATGTCCTGGCTATTGTAAATAGAGCTGCAATGAACATTTTGGTACATGACTCTTTTTGAATTATGGTTTTCTCAGGGTATATGCCCAGTAGTGGGATTGCTGGGTCATATGGTAGTTTTATTTTTAGTTTTTTAAGGAACCTCCATACTGTTCTCCATAGTGGCTGTATCAATTTACATTCTCTCCAACAGTGCAAGAGGGTTCCCTTTTCTCCACACCCTCTCCAGCATTTATTGTTTCTAGATTTTTTGATCATGGCCATTCTGACCCGTGTGAGATGATATTTCACTGTAGTTTTGATTTGCATTTCTCTAATGATTAATAATGTTGAGCATTCTTCCATGTGTTTTTTGGCAATCTGTATATCTTCTTTGGAGAAATGTCTGTTTAGGTCTTCTGCCCAATTTTGGATTGGGTTGTTTGTTTTTTTTGATTTGAGCTGCATGAGCTGCTTGTAAATTTTGGAGATTACTCCTTTCTCAGTTGCTTCATTTGCAAATACTTTCTCCCATTCTGAGGGTTGTCTTTTGTCTTGTTTATGGATTCCTTTACTGTGCAAAAGCTTTTAACTTTCATTAGGTCCCATTTGTTTATTTTTGGTTTTATTTCCATTTCTCTAGGAGATGGGTCAAAAAGGATCTTGCTGTGATTTATGTCATAGAGTGTTCTGCCTATGTTTTCCTCTAAGAGTTTGATAGTGTCTGGCCTTACATTTAGGTGTTTAATCCATTTTGAGTTTATTTTTGTGTATGGTGTTAGGGAGTGTTCTAATTTCCTTATTTTACATGTAGCTGTCCAGTTTTCCCAGCACCACTTATTGAAGAGGCTGTCTTTTCTCCACTGTATATTCTTGTCTCCTTTAGCAAAGATAAGGTGACCATATGTGCGTGGGTTTATCTCTGGGCTTTCTACCCTGTTCCATTGATCTATATTTCTATTTTTGTGCCAGTACCATATTTTCTTGGATTACTGTAACTTTGTAGTATAGTCTGAAGTCAGGGAGCCTGATTCCTCCAGCTCCATTTTCCTTTCTCAAGGTTGCTTTGGCTATTCGGAGTCTTTTGTGTTTCCATACAAATTGTGAAATTTTTTGTTCTAGTTCTGTGAAAAATGCTGGTGGTAGTTTGATAGGGATTGCATAGAATCTGTAGATTGCTTTGGATAATACAGTCATTTTCACAATGTTGACTCTTCCAATCCAAGAACATGGTGTATCTCTCCATCTATTTGTATCATCTTTAATTTCTTTCATCAGTGTCTTATAATTTTCTGCATACAGGTCTTTTGTCTCCTTAGGTAGGTTTATTCCTAGGTATTTTATTCTTTTTGTTGCAGTGGTAAATGGGAGTGTTTTCTTAATTTCACTTTCAGATTTTTCATCATGAGTGAATAGGAATGCAAGAGATTTCTGTGCATTAATTTTGTATCCTGCTACTTTACCAAATTCATTTATTAGCTCTAGTAGTTTTCTGGTAGCATCTTTAGGATTTTTTACGTATAGTATCATGTCATCTGCAAACAATGACAGCTTTACTTCTTCTTTTCCAATTTGGATCCTTTTTATTTCTTTTTCTTCTCTGATTGCTGTGACTAAAACTTCCAAAACTATGTTGAATAATAGTGGTGAGAGTGGGCAACCTTGTCTTGTTCCTGATCTTAGTGGAAATGTTTTCAGTTTTTCACCATTGAGGACAATGTTGGCTGTGGGTTTGTCATATATGGCCTTTATTATGTTGAGGAAAGTTCCCTCTATGCCTACTTTCTGGAGGGTTTTTATCATAAATGGGTATTGAATTTTGTGGAAAGCTTTCTCTGCATCTATTGAGATGATCATATGGTTCTTCTCCTTCAATTTGTTAATATGGTGTATCACATTGATTGATTTGCATATATTGAAGAGTCCTTGCATTCCTGGGATAAACCTCACTTGAGCATGGTGTATGGTCCTTTTAATGGGCTGTTGGATTCTGTTTCTAGTATTTTATTGAGGAATTTTGCATCTATGCTCATTAGTGATATTGGCCTGTAGTTTTCTTTCTTTGTGACATCTTTGTCTGGTTTTGGTATCAGGGTGATATTGGCCCCGTAGAATGATTTTGGGAGTGCTCCTCCCTCTGCTATATTTTGGAAGAGTTTGAGAAGGATAGGTGTTAGCTCTTCTCTAAATGTTTGATAGAATTTGCCTGTGAAGCCCTCTGGTCCTGGACTTTTGTTTGTTGGAAGATTTTTAATCACAGTTTCAATTTCAGTGCTTGTGATTGGTCTGTTCATATTTTCTATTTCTTCCTGGTTCAGTCTTGGAAGGTTGTGCATTTCTAAGAATTTGTCCATTTCTTCCAGGTTGTCCATTTTATTGGCATATAGCTGCTTGTAGTAATCTCTCATGCTCCTTTGTATTTCTGCAGTGTTAGTGGTTACTTCTCCTTTTTCATTTCTAATTCTATTGATCTGAGTCTTCTCCCTTTTCTTCTTGATGAGTCTGGCTAATGGTTTATCAATATTGTTTATCTTGTCAAAGAACCAGCTTTTAGTTTTATTGATCTTTGTTATCGTTTCCTTCATTTCTTTTTGATTTATTTCTGATCTGATCTTTATGATTCCTTTCCTTCTGCTAACTTTGGGGTTTTTTTGTTCTTCTTTCTCTAATTGCTTTAGGTGTAAGGTTAGGTTGTTTATTTGAGATGTTTCTTGTTTCTTAAGGTAGGATTGTCTGTCCTCAGTGGCTAAGGTTGGTTCAGTGGGTTGTGTAGGCTTCCTGGTGGAGGGGACTATTGCCTGTGTCCTGGTGGATGAGGCTGGATCTTGTCTTTCTGGTGGGCAGGTCCACATCTGGTGGTGTGTTTTGGGGTGTCTGTGGCCTTATTATGATTTTAGGCAGCCTCTCTGCTAATGGATGGGGTTGTGTTGCTGTCTTGCTAGTTGTTTGGCAAAGGGTGTCCAGCACTTCAGCTTGCTGGTCGTTGAGTGGAGCTGGTTCTTGGTGTTGAGATGGAGATCTCTGGGAGATTTTCACCATTTGATATTACATGGAGCTTGGCGGTCTGTTGTGGAGCAGTGTCCTGAACTTGGCTCTCCCACCTCAGAGGCACAGCCCTGATGCCTGGCTGGAGTACCAAGAGCCTGTCATCCACATGGCTCAGAATAAAAGGGAGAAAAAAAGAAAGAAAGAAGAAGATAAAATAAAATAAAGTAAAATAAAATAAAGTTACTAAAATAAAAAACAATTATTAAGAAAAATTTGTTTAAAGTAAAAAAAAAAAGAAAAAACAAAAAAACCGGACAGAACCCTAGGACAAATGGTAAAAGCAAAGCTATACAGACAAAATCACACACAGAAACATACACATACACACTCACAAAAAGAGAAAAAGGGAAAAAACAAATATATATATCGTTGCTCCCAAAGTTCACCTCCTCAATTTGGAATGATTCGTTGTCTCTTCAGATATTCCACAGATGCAGGTACATCAAGTTGATTGTGGAGCCTTAATCCGCTGCTCCTGAGGCTGCTGGGAGAGATTTCCCTTTCTCTTCTGTGTTCGCACAGCTCCCGGGGTTCAGCTTTGGATTTGGACCCGCCTCTGCATGTAGGTCGCCTGAGGGCGTCTGTTCCCGCCCAGACAGGACAGGGTTAAAGGAGCAGCTGATTCAGGGGCTCTGGCTCACTCAGGCCGGGGGGAGGGAGGGGTACGGAGGAGGCGGGGCGAGCCTGCGCGGCAGAGGCCGGCGTGACGTTGCAGCAGCCCGAGGCGCGCCCTGTGTTCTCCTGGGGAAGTTGTCCCCGGATCACGGGAGCCTGGCAGTGGCGGGCTGCACAGGCTCCCAGGAGGGGCGGTGTGGAGAGTGACCTGTGCTTGCACACAGGCTTCTTGGTGGCGGCAGCAGCAGCCTTAGCATCTCATGCCCGTCTCTGGGGTCCGTGCTGATAGCCGTGGCTCGTGCCTGTCTCTGGAGCTCCTTTAAGCGGCGCTCTTAATCCTCTTTCCTCGCGCACCGGGAAACAAAGAGGCAAGAAAAAGTCTCTTGCCTCTTCGGCAGCTCCAGACCTTTTCCTGGACTCCCTCCCGGCTAGCTGTGGCGCACTAGCCCCCTTCAGGCTGTGTTCACGCCGCCAACCCCAGTCCTCTCCCTGGGATCCGCCTGAAACCCGAGCCTCAGCTCCCAGCCCCCACCCATCCCGGCGGGTGAGCAGACAAGCCTCTCGGGCTGGTGAGTATTGGTCAGCACCGATCCTCTGTGCGGGAATCTGTCCGCTTTGCCCTCTGCACCCCTCTTGCTGCGCTCTCCTCTATGGCTCCGAAGCTTCCCCCCTCCGACACCCGCAGTCTCTGCCCGCGAAGTGGCTTCCTAGTGTGTGGAAACCTTTCCTCCTTCACAGCTCCCTCCCACTGGTGCAGGTCCCGTCCCTATTCTTTGTCTCTGTTTTTTCTTTTTTCTTTTACCCCACCCAGGTAAGTGGGGGAGTTTCTTGCCTTTTGGGAGGTCTGAGGTCTTCTGCCAGCATTCAGTAGGTGTTCTGTAGGAGTTGTTTCACATGTAGATGTATTTCTGATGTATTTGTGGGGAGGAAGGTGATCTCCGTGTCTTCTTCCGCCATCTTGAAGCTCCTCCTAGGTTTTTTTTTAATATAAGCATTTATAGCTCTAAATTTCCAAATGAACTCTGCTTTCACCGCATCCGAAAAGTTTTTGTGTGTTGCGTTTTTATTTTTATTTGTACTAATGTATTTTCTAATCTCCCTTGTAATTTCTTCTTTGACCCATTGGTTTTTTAAGATTGTGAACCAAGTGTATCCCAAGCTTGTTCCAAGTGTTATTCCTTGCCTAAGACTGCTGTAATTAATATCTGTTAAGTTTAAATGCTTCTGGCAAAAGCCACAGGGGAAGTCATCCCAGCCCAGGGAGTGATTCAAGTCAGGTGAAACAAATGCTATGTACTCATCCTTGAGGGAGATGCCAGATGTATGGAGACCCACAACAACAGTCCTTTGAGAATAAGGTTCATACTGCTTTCTCCGGTTCTACCAAATCTGCATTTGAAGTGCAGCTGCTGATGTTTAATTTTTGAGGAACCTCCATATTGTTTTCCATAGTGACCTTACCAATTTACCAACGGTACATAAGAGTTCCCTTTTCTCTACATCTTTGCCAACACTTGTTACCTCTTGCCTTTTTGATGATAGTCATTCTATAACATGTGTGATATCTCATTGTGGTTTTGGTTTGCATTTTCCTGATGATTAGTGATGTTGAGCACCTCTTCATACCTATTAGCCATCTGTATGTATGTCTTCTTTGGAAAAATGTCTATTCAGGTCTTCAGCCCATTTTTAATCAGTTTATTTATATATTTTGGCTATTGAGTTGTATGAGTTCCTTATATATCTTGGCTATTAACCCCTTGTCATATATATGATTTGCAAATATTTTATCCCATTTCAAATGTTGCCTTTTCATCTCATTAGTTGCATTTGGGGAGGGAGGAGTGGGATTTGCTCCTCTGCTGTTTTCAGTGACATCACTCTTAAAATGCTACTTTTATATCAGTTCTCAGTATTGAATCTAAGTTCTCAGTTTGCTTGATTTCCACTGATTTGTCTCCCCTCTCTCTCCCTCGCCCTCTCTCTCTTTCTCTCTGTTTCTTTCATTCAGTTATGGATCTGGAAAGCAAATAAGAACACATTATTTTAGTTCATTTACAAAGGAACTATTCAAAAGTCAAAATGTAAAACAATTGGGAAAGAAATCTTTGAGAGCTATATTTATATTTTGAGGAATATGACTAGGCACAAATAAATGCACAGGATAAGCCAGATGCAAGGATACAGCCAGAAAGTGTGAAAGTAAATTACTTCTAAAATTATTCAACAGCCTGGAATGTAACTTTAGTCTTCTCTCCCTGCAAATGGGAATATAAGATAGTTAATTTTTGAAGCAAACAAATCACTTTAATTGAACACAGTTTTCATTTTAAAACAAGTTGTAGAGCTTAGGGCTAAAGTCCTCCAGAGAAAATAGCCCTATGATTTATATCAGCACTGCTCGAACTCAAAGCAATTTGTGAGGTTGCATATGAATAATGCAGGGTGAGAACAGCGCAGGAGGAAACCATTGAAAGAAAGTAAATGAAGTTCCTTTAAAATGGAATATATAGGAAACTAATTTGAATTATTCACCAACACTAGTGATATTACAGGAATAACCATAGATCAGTGAATATTTCAGTTTTTAAGATGGGGTCATGCTATTCCTGTTAGATATTTAAAAAAAAAAAAAAAAAAAACAAAACCCATACACCAGGAATGGTAAAGAGAATGAGAAGTGCATTAGAGCCGATGAATATGCATGAATGTGCTGGAGTTCATGTGAAAAGAAGGGAAGAGTGGCCTGTTGAACTCTGACACACAATGGTAGCTGTTGACTCAAGATCCACAGGGGCAGTTTGTGCCAGTTTGAGAGGATGTCAAATGATCAGCAGAAAATGCACCTTTTAGATATGCTTTAACTATTGCTGCTTCTAATGTTAAGCTGTATGTTTTGGAGAAATTCCAAGCATCCAAGTAGTATCTCTGTTCCTTTAATGTGGAAAAAGAATGCATGTTGTTTCTTTTTTCTTTTACATAATCCTAAATGCTATAGTGTTAAGGAGTTTAATATGTAATTATTTCAAGAGAGTCAAATTAGAAAGTAAAAAGGTAGATTGTTCCATAATGTGGTAATAACTGTACACTTAACGTATAAGGCGTTTGCTGTTTACTCCATTAAAATCAAATACAAATACACAACCTTATCAATTTTAATATCAATGAATCCTGTTTAATGTTGCCTATTATTTTTAGCCTTAGGCAGTTCCTTACTTATATACCTACTATGTGTACTGACACTGCTTTAGTGTCACTGAGTTGAAAAGTCATCTTGTCTACAGGAGTTTGAAATCAATAGTCATTTAAAGTTAATAGTATAGGAATTCTAAATGATCTGGGAAAACCGCCAGCTGACCAATATGAAAGTAAGTGACTAGACTCGATATTTGTATGGACATGTTTTGTAAGGAGTTTTGGAGACAGCCTCAAACCATCCAGTTTATCTGAATACTTCTAGAAATCAATTACTGCTGAGAGGCCATAATGTTACATAGTTGAAGAAATACAACTGTAAAAAAATTATATTCCTTTGAGCAGTATCATAAAGATAACATGAATTTGTATAATGCAAGTTAAATGATAGAGTGAAATGAAAATTATTCAACGCCCTCAACTCGATGGTGCCTTAATATTCACACCAAACCAATATTTGATTTCCAGATTCCAGTGCATACTCCTGATCAATTAAAATAAACAAAATTCTTTCATTTTGAATATACACGTCTGGTCTGTTAGGATAGCTAATTTGATTTGGCTGCTTTTAGCATCAACTTTGGCTTCAGGCCTGCCTTGGGATTGGCTAATGTTTGGTTAGTGTTCTGTATGAGAACTTCTTTCTCATGTTCATGTTTTCAGGTCTCTATGTATGTCATGGTTCACCCTGCAAATTCTCTAGAAACTGTATTTTGTTGACCTGGACCTGGACATTTGGAGGTGGCGGGAAGTAGGGATAGGATGTTAGGAGGAATTTTTAGAGACCAAAAGGACTATTCTATTTCAGGGCTTCCTAGAATGCTTTCTGATGATCTGAGAGGATTCGGAATTCTTTTAGACCAATTACAAAGACCTTCTCAAATGTTTTAAATATTCTTTAAGCACCCAGTTTTTCTGAAAGTAACTTCAGTGCTCTGATAAATCCCATTAACATGAATGCCTCACATCTTTCTTTGTCCAGTAATACCTCTTGAATAGGCCACCTGAGAGATATGGAGGTTACAGAGAATAATATTTTTACTCAATTTTCATCAGTTTGATATTAGCATTAAAGCAAAACTCTGGTAATCCAATTGGTTTTAGTACAGCTGTTTATCCTGGCAATTCCCTATTAGTTCTGTTTCCTATTATGTTAAGATGCAAGGAATATGTTTAAGGATAACAGCCTGAGAGTATGTTTATAATATTTTTTCTACTTAGGCATAAAATGAGAGAGATTTTTTAAATAGGTAGGATTCTTCATATATGATAGAATATACATTAAATGATAATCTTTAGTGTGTATAGTGTGGAGAAGACATCTTTATATACAAAACATTATCTTTTAGAGTAGAAATTAAATTTATAAAATCACCTTCAAAAAATATATAATCTGTGATATTTGAATATGCTTTAAAATTAAGAACCCAGACATAGGAGGCAGATTGCCTTAGTTTAAATTCCAGCTCCACAACATATTAACTTTATAATCCTGTGAAAATCACCAAATATCTGTAAAATGTGATAATCAGTATATTTAACCTTGGGGTTTTCATTGAGAGGAAACAAAATGATCAGAGGTTATCACTGTGCCCAGAACATAAGTGCTCAAGAAATAGTAGATTTTAGCATTAGCTTCTGTCATTTCTGGTATTGAAAATATATGACAATACTTTAAATTTTCGACAAGAATACTAATTTCCTAAATACTCTGTTGGAAATTACTGAAAAGTTCTACCTACATTGTAATCAATCTTTATTTTATTGATTGCAACCCTGCTGTCTGTTATCAGCTATGGCCTCAATAATGCTGCACAGCATAACTCCTCAAAATTAAGTGACTTAAAACAGCTGTCATTTGTTCTCTCTCACACATCTGCTGTTCACCCATGCATCAGCTCATCTTGCTCGGATTCATCTGGGCAGCCCTGCTTTATGCTGGGGGTCAACTGGCCATAGCTCTTCACTGTAAGCTGGTCTTAGGTCTGCTCAGTGTGAATATATTCTGTGGCCCAAGATGAAAGGGGCCAAACTGTCACAAGTGCCTCACTGTACAAACACATCTCAAACTTTTGTTTGTATCACATTTGTTAATATCCCACTGGCTAAAGCAAGCATGTTGACAAGCCCAATATAAGGGGGCAGGGAACCACACTTTTATGAAGCTAAGGAGGACAGTGAATATCTTTGAACAATGTTCTAATCTACTATACTCTCTTAATTTGAAAACTATATAATAGATCCATAAAATTTTGAACATTTAAAAAATAAGTGTGCATAACTAATACTATTACTTGAATCGTTATGAATCCCTAATGTTTTACAATCATTATCTCATAAATGTTTACATCAGTCCTTCCAGGAAAGTGAGGTAAAGTTGTATACTTTTTCTTTATAATATTTAATAAATATTAGGAAAGAAAACTTAGGATCTATATTAGTCTGCTCAGGCTGCCATGGCAAAATACGATGGGCTAGGTGGCTTAAACAAAAAAGATTTGTTTTCTTACAGTTCTAGAGGCTGGAAGTCCAAGATTAAGGAGTTGGCAGAGTTGGTTTCTTCCGAGGTCTCTCTCTTTGACTTGCAGATGGTTATCTCTCTGAGTGCACATGTTACTGGTGTCTGTGTGTGTGTGTCCAAACTGCCTCTTTTTATAAAGATACCAGTCATATTGGATTGGAGTCCACCCTAAAACAAACAAAAACTTCATTTGAACTTAATTACCTCTTGAAAGACCTTATCTCTAAATATAATTACATTCGGAGGTATTGGGGGTTAGGATTTCACTCAACACATGAATGTGGAGGGGGACACAATTCATTCCATGGAAGGATGTAACAAACTGGATTTTAGATGTCGGGAAATTTAATTATTTATTTATTCATTTATTTATACATTCATTTATTTATAATTGTTTTTATTTTACTTTTTTATTGACATATATTTGATTTACAATATTGTGATAGTTTCTGGTTGAGTTTCTTTTCCATTATGGTTGATTGCAGGATATTGAATATAGTTCCCTGTGCTATATAGTTAGACCTTGTTGTTTATCCATTCTATACATAATAGTTTGCATCTGCTAGTCCCAAACTCTCAACTCAACCCTTCCCACTACCCCTCCTAAGATGTCACAAAATTTAAAAGGATGATCCTTTTTGTTTAATAGTAAAAAAGCTGAGATTAAGACAAAGATATATATCCTAAATCTCAGAGCAGTGAAGAGCCATGATGGTGTTGAGATTGGGATTCAGAATTATGTTTTAGTCAAAATTCTATCACTAATTAGCAGATTTGTGCTGATTCATGTAATGATAATCAGATTTTTCTAAAGTATAAATGAATGCCATTAAAAGTGATTTGGAAAATTTGGGGGAGGTGTTTTCTTATTAGAGCACAGACATTTTTATGTAGTATCTACTGGAAAAAATGTCTTAATATTAGGGAATTACCTAAATGTCTCCTTTGAGACAGGCTGTTTACACCACTGGTAGTTGTTTTCAAAGTTTATTAATGTACTTTTTCCTAGTTTCCAAAGATTTCTGAACAATAAAATTAGTGGTTGCAATTTTTTAAACAAAAGAAATAAACACAAAGTAAAATAGTGTTGTTTCAGGTTTTTCCCTTTTTACCTAGAGTAATAAAGTTTTTTTTTCTCTTTGAACTGTGTTTCATTTATTATCCATTTTCTGAATCTAACGTTTTAAATGTGTAACTGAATCAGTTTGTACTCAGACGGTGATCTCTAGGGCTGACCAAAAATGTCTCATCATACAACATATGCCTAACTCTCTGTCATTCTGAACTTTTTCCCCAAGATTTGGCATATTTTCAAATTTAACCACTCATGAAACCTATGGGTTTTTCTCTCTCATCCTTTTTCTGAATGGAAAACTTGAGTTTCCAGATCTTTTCCATACACACGTCACAAAAATAATAGATTTTCTCTCCCTTCCTCCATTCTTCTTTCCTACCTTCCTCTCACCCCCTTTCTCTCCCTCCCTCCCACTCTTGTTTTTCTCTCTCTCTTTCTCTTGACTCTTTCTTTTCCCTCCCTCCTTCTCTCCCTTCCTCTCTCTTTCTTGTCTTTCTTCTCTCTGTCTCTACATATCTTCCTCAACTTAAAATGGGATTAAGTCCCAATAAACCCATTGTAAGCTGAAAATATCAGTTGAAAATGCATTTAATACACCTAAACTACCAAACATCATGGCTTAGCCTAGCCTACCTTGAACATGCTCAGAACACTTAGATTAGCCTACAGCTGGGGAAAATCATCTAACACAAAACCAATTTTATAATAAAATGTTGAATATCTCATGTAATATATTAAATACTATACTGAAAATGAAAAGCAGAATAGGTGTATTGGTACAGAATGACTGTGAGTATATCTGTTGTTTATGCTTGTGATCGTGTGGCTGACTGAGAGCTGCAGCTCACTGCTGCTGTCCAACATCACAGGGAGAGAGTATTGTACTGTGTATTGCTAGCCTGGGAAAAGATCAACATTTAACATTTGAAGCACAATTTCTACTGAATAAATATCACTTTCACAGCATCAGAAAGTCAAAAAATCATAAATCAAATCACTAACTTGAGGACCATCTGTATACATTCTAATGGACAATCAAGAGGCCTCTGAAATGTTAGAAGGCACAAAAGGGAATAAAAAAGTTTAAGACCAGAAATGAGATGTTAATATCATTACTTATTGAGATTATAATATGGGATAACTTCTTTGTCATAAGTTCCATTTGAAAGAAACCTTTGAAAGGAACATTCCTGTAAAGCTATTCAATGTAATATTTTAAATACTTGAGAGTCAACATCAAGTACTTTAGCAAATGATTTAAAAAATAATTGACCTAAAGTAACCCTGGTTTTAGAGAGACTTTTGAGGAATTATAATAATCAACCATGTATTTTTTCTCTGTGTATAAGGTATCTCTTATTAGATTTCACAAGGTTAAACGTTAAGCTACAAGATGATAAAGTATTTCAAGCTTTGTAGAATATTTGATCTTGGAGGTAATAAATTATCATAAATGAAGTTCTTATAGTGTGATATCCTTCCCACATATTCTATATTCTTGGTTTTACATCACCTATTCTTAACAAAGCAAAACTGAAGCAGCAGGGAGAGAAGAAACACATTTGGATATACATTTATATACCACTCACCAAGAGATAAACATCCTAAATTCTAAAGTTTTTGCTTATTTGATATGTCTACAAAATGGCTACCATATATTTGGACATTGATTGATTATTAAAGGATTTATTGTCAGTTTGAAACTTTATTGACTGTTTCTACTCTCCCGTTAATAATGGCTCCATGTATCAAAGACTAAATAAATTTATAACTCAGACTCAGAAAGTCTGATAGGAAAACTCAGATGAAGATTCTGTTAATTTATTCTAGATTCTTTGTTATGTTCAGGCTAAAGCAAAAATAAATAAATAATAAATAAATAAAATTAGCCTTCTAGGAATTGAAGATTTTTTTTCTTCTGTATTAAAGTTCATTTCCATTAAAAAAATTTCAGTGTCTTACACATACATAGTCTTATATAGCTGACACAGGTCATGTGGCTTCTTTGGGTCACTCTCATGTACACAGTGACTCACCAACCTAGAGGTCTTTCATTTGTTTGTTCCATTGTCCCCTAGGGCCTCCATGGCATATCCTGGAGGATACCCTCCATCAGGGTGACTGAGGAGCCGAAGAGACACATTAGACTCTTCAGGATCTTTGGGATGCCTGGCCTACAGGTAATATAATGTTTTTCCCAACATTCTCTTGGCAAGATATTAGTCACAGAACCTAATTATTTGCAACAGAAGCTGGCAAATGGAAAGGAGCACGTACTAAGTTTCAATAATCATCACTGCCATAGCTGCTAGTTTTGGCAAGTAAGAAAGCAACAGAAATGTGTAATGAAGATTGAGGTTGAAAAGATGAATGTTGTTTATTAAGTGCTCTAATATGTCAATAGAGGCAGAAGTGACTGGTTTTTAGAGCTAGGGAGAGTCTTAGCTTTCAGCTAGACCCAATTCCTTATAATAAAATGAGTAAGTTGATGTCCATTCACTTATTTCGTCCTTCTTTCATCTAATATTTATTTACTAAATGCTTCATGTGAGCTAGGCCCTCTGTTTACACATGGAGAATGAGATACCATTTCTGCTTTAAACAAGTTCAGAGACTTTGAGGAATATTGTGAATTAAATGAACCAGTAGATGCATGCACAGAGTGCTCTGGAAGCAGAGAAGAAAGAGCACCCTCTGTATGAAGAATGGGATTTGGAGAGTTGGGAGCTGAAAGAAGCATGTTCATGCAGAGTCAGTAGGGTGAGTTAAGCCAACCGGGTTAAACTGGACAAAAGAAAGGAAAACCCATGGTAAGGCATAGGAGAACTTGCAATAAACTGGGAAAGGCAAATATTTCACAAAGTCACTTTGAGTCAAGCAAAGTGATTTGATTAGGCTCCAGGACTCACTTACTTTGTAACCTGAACTTTAATGGTGGTCTCTAGAGTTCCAGCCCATTTCTCTTTCTTCCTTGAAAGGAAAACATGTAGATGGGTTAAAAGCCTCCGGTGTGGGACTAGTATAAATCCTGCATTCCAGTTTTAACTGTTTTAAGGAGAGTTATTTGTTGACTCCTTAGGTTACATACCTTAGTTCTTGGTTCACAATAAGCATCTGATAATTATTGGCACACATTATTACCTGTTTAAGTATATAAGATATTAATTATATTTTATTATGGCTTAATGTTAAAATTCATAAAATTCATGTTCTATTTATTTCTTATAGCAAAAGGAAAAAATAACTAATTCACACCCATTACATGTGGGTTATGTGGTTTATTGGTTAAAAAAGCTTTGGTTGTTCAGTCCCATAGTTCCTTTGACAGTTTGTCCAAATGGTCAAAGCATCTTAAGACTATTAAGTACAATTCACTATATTTGGCATAAATATCATAAAATGGAACTTTTCAAAAACATTTATTGAGATTTTAGAGTAGAGAAGCAATATTTTTTTCTTAGTGATCAAGACTTAAGGATATGTTGAAATCTATTGTTTGGTTATGCCATTGATTACACCTTGGTTACACATGATCTCTTCGTAGATTATAGCATATGAGACTATTAAATAAGAGTCAAGAGAGGCATTTCCAGAAGTCAAACTGCAGTGGAACATCAACAGTGAATGCATAAGAAGTAGAAATCTATAGGGAGAAGATGGTCTGTACAGACAACTTTGATTCTGAATTCTGACTGCTATATATTATTTTGTACTCTTGTGTTTGTTACTTATAGTTTGACACTAATTTTCTTCATCTTAGAAACAGGACTAATCATCCATCCTATGTGATGTTTTTATAAAAAATCAAATGAATGATTTCTACATTTCATTTCTTCTAAGTACATATATTTAACATTATGACATTTATAAAATTGGAATCAGTCCTACATAGATAGCATGTCATAGTTTAATTGGTAGTATTTATTTTTCTTTCTTAGGGGTACATAAATGAATAATGTGTCTTTCAGTTGATGGATTTGATGAAATAGATACATGTAGCTCACCCTAGTGCTTAATCAGTTTTATTTTCCTTTTCTTTTTCTTTTTTCCTCATTTCACAAATTATTTAGTCATAAAAGTATGTTGAAGAGCCTGTGCAAATAAAGTAAATGGGCAATCAGAAAAATTACCCAGATAATTTTCTAAGAATAAGATTGTAGAAAAATTAAGCTATGTAGCAGAGACGTTTGAATTTATATTAAAAAGACAGTGTTTATATTAATATAGTTTTTTATGTAAGGGAGATAGTATCAGTTATAAGCTCTCTGAGGAAATGAAATTGTAAAGGAAGTTAGAACATTCCTTGACCTTCTCAGGGAAGATTCATACTGTGTCTCTATGATCGGACTTCTTTTCTCAGCTGGTGTGTGTGTGTGTGTGTGTGTGGTGTGTGTATGTGTGTGTGGTGTGTGTGTGTGTGTGTGTGTGTGTGTGTGTGAGATACCATAAAACTATAGGCCAAAACCTAATTTCCCAACATCTAAGGCATTGTACTTCCTGTGATTTTAAGAGAATTCTTGAAACTATCAAGTAACTGTACAATAAGACAAAAGCCACTTTTCGTATAAATTTTAAAATATGTCAGAATGGAGTTATTTTCCAACTCTTTTAAAATGTTTTAATCAGAGACTGCTTTATTTAAAGAAAAGTTACTTAGTAATCTAATATTTAACACAGATGAAAACAGAGCTGCTCACATTCAAAAAGATGGTGTGATCTAATGTCATCTCGTTGGTCCCTCCCTTACACTCTTTCTACCAGGAGGAACCCTGGGGGAGCTAGGTCTTTGGAACAGCCAGGGTACAGTTTGCGAACTACTTTCACAAAGTATAGGGGTGTAGAGCATGAGAGGGCTAACATCTAAAAGTGGAATTCTGTATTGGAATTTGGAAACAGAGTGAGAATGGCTTTAATAATTTTCTTTATTTTTTTAAAGGTGATTTCATCTAATTTCAATAAAGATTTTTTAAAGTGTATACATTCAGAAAAAAATATAAGATGTGAAACTGAGTATTGTACCAGTTCAGAGAGTTGTTATTGATTGCTCATTCACTATAAATGGAGCTGTACTCTGATAATTCAGAAGAAAATGTTGTGACCCTGCAGCTCAATAATAAAACAAATAACAACAAAAGAACAAGAAAAATGATTTAATGTCAGACTATACTCTGATAAAGCTGATAATGCTGAAACTCTCCCTGCTCTTTAATTGAAGGATGGTATTAATTCTTTGAAACCTTAAAGGCAAAAATCCATTATAGACTGAATAGATTGTAATACTCTTTCGAAAGTATTAGTTGCAGTGCCTCCATATCAAGAATACTTATTTTTTTAAATAAATAGTTTATTTTAGTGGTGAGATTCCCTTGTAAAACAGTAACCAATACATATCAAACTCTAACAAAATATTTTAACTGGATTTTTATTTTTCATTGGTACACGTCATGCTGCATGCAATTAGTTCCTTTCTTTTCCTTCTGTCTGCAATTTGCGATAATTAACAATATCATTTTGCAGTGATAACAATATCATTTTGCAATATCATTAACCATCTTGTAGGTGTCTACTAACATTATTCAACATCCACCTTTCATGTATAAAGGGACATATTGTATTCAATACCTTTTATTTAACACTGAGCATACCAAAACGGGAAAAATTGCAACTGTGTTAAAAACTGGACTAGTGACACCCAGAATAATGAAAGTTTTCATAAAGATTGTTTAATGCCTATGATTCAGCACTTTTTATGAAAATAAAATATGAAGTATTAATTTTTTGAAAGTAGTATTTGATCTATATCAAACAATATGATACAGTATACATATGCATATAAAAATATATGTGAACATATATAAACAAATACATATAAGTAATTTAAAACTACATATACTATCTGGAGATATTTTTAATTAGAAAATTATCTAACTTTCGTATAACCTTTATATTTTTTAATGGAAGCATATTCTTTTTTGTTTATTTTAATTTTTATTATAACAAAAACAAATTAATAGACATGTACATACATGTACACATACAGCAAAAGATAAATATTCTACTTATTAATCTTAGAAATTTTCAGATATATGATAATACATGGCTGTAAGTAACAGAGTTAGCAATATATTTCCTTACTATAATATAGTTGAAAACTTATAAGAATACAATTTTTATTAAAAACATATATTAAATAATTTCACAAAAGTAATTTCACATCTATATTTAGTACTGTTAAATTAACTACTATTAAAATCAGTAATTTAAGTATTTACATGCTGTCTACCACAGTACTATACTTCAATTTAAAAATCCACATTAATTGGTTCTAAAATATTGCATTACATAAAGGTAGTACTTTCAAACACAATTTTCCTGGAATGAAGAGCAGGGCAGCTCTTTTCCACTGTTGATAATTTTATTATTATCCTTGTATTACATAATCAATTTTTCCCTTAATCACATTCTTGTAGAGGAGCCATCTTGAGTTAGGGCAGAACAGTCTTTGTTATACTTTCATTTACCTAAAAAAGTGTCAGTAGCAACTTTCTATTCTTAGAATATACTTGAAGAGGTCATTAAAATGAAATGCATTGAATCATACTGAAGAGCTCAGAGAAATATTAAGGGTTGTATGCTGCCTACCTAACTCTAGATCAAGAATAACCATTTTAAGTGTTTCCCAAGTAGCATTTACTAATACATGAGATTTTGGGATTAAAGTACACCGTGATGGCACCTGATATCTGACTTCTAGCCTTCAGAACTGTGAGATTTCTGTTGTTTAAGCCACAAGTCTATGGTATTTTTTTATGTTAGCCCGAGCAAACTAAGACAAAGGGTTATATGGAGTAATAATTAAGACAGTCATGTATTCAATTAAGAACTCACTTGCTATCTCACATTAGAACAATGACTCCTCCAAGTGTTTACTGATTATTTATTTACACCAGAGAACTAATAAAAGAACTAACTTATATCATTAAACATGCACACACACACTTACACACAATAATTTTATGTTATAACTGAGCAGAGATTAGGCTCAAAGTTAAATGTCAGAATGCATATTAAAATATAAAATGATATTCTCAATTTCTTTATAGAGTTTATATGTACTTATAACTCAGATTCTCCTCATATTAAGATCTTTAAAGGAGAAATTCAAAATATAGTTTCTCTCTGAAACTCACATTGAAATACAGCATCAAAGACATAATGCCATTTAATTTAACCTGTAAATATAACTTAAAGTCCCATTTACAAATAATTAGGGAAATTTTATTTTTACATTAAAATAACTATTTCAGCATCAAGGAAGAAATGTTCTTCTAAAATAATGCATAAATTAAATATGTTTAGCTGTGTGGTTGGCTTAGTTGGGATAACTTGAAGGAAATATAGTAGGCATGAAAGCAATCCATTAAGAGGTAAACAAAACAAATTTTGCAAAATGAATGGCCCTTCTCAATGGCAGCAATATAAGGGAAACAAGAGTGAAAAATGTGTAAGAACAATTTAGAAAATTAGGAATAATATATACCCAATGTGGGCTCTACATTTTCATACTTCACTTTTTGGAATAATTTTGTTAATACTCAGTATAGATCTGGTTAATGTGAAATGACATTAAAAGCAATGTTATATAGTTATATAACCAGGATTTATCTAGTAATACACTATAACTTTGATTGCCCAAAAAGTACAAATACACTAGTACTCAGTGGTCCAGGAACTTCCAAAGGCAGTTTCAGGTTCAAAACTGATCCAGCTTCAAATGGCTTTTAATTCTTTAGAAAGGCCAAGTTACTTATTTTAGGTGTTAGCTTATACATTTAGAAAACTCTATTTATAGTCTTGAAAAATACAGATTACGATTAAAAACTAATTGAGTTCTTCAGCTAAGATTTTGCTTATATGGAATATAAAAATGTCAGTATAAAACTAAATTTTTCTTCTTTTACTTTGGACTCTCTGAGAGGGGATTATCTAATGACATAGAAGTCAAACTGATTTAAAATTACCTAGGAGTTGCTGTGCTGTATTAAAGGGATATCTTTTTGAGAAATCATTTCTCCTAGCAAAAACAAACATACATATTAATTAATCTTTGAAAGATATTTTATCCTAAAATAGTTAAATGCAGCCTAACATGGCTCTTTAGTTGCTTTACGGTTAAAACACTATTCATTTTCTACTTCTGCATAATGAATTGCCCCCAAATTTAGTGTCTTAACATGCATGTATAATTTCGTATTTCTGGACCCTAACTGGATTCTCTACTTCAGGGTCTCTCATAGTCTGCAAAGTGTCCGCTGGGCCAAAGTCATTTCACTTATAACTGGACAAGATTTTTAGCAGAAATCAGTTTCTAGCAGTTTGTTGGACTGATTCTATCCTCATTTCTCTGCCAGGTAGGCCTCTCCAACATGGCAACTTATCGTTAAAGTATGCAAGCCAAGAAGGCAATAAAGTGAGTCTGTTAGCAGGAGATAAAACTCATGGTCTTTCTTAACCTAATCATAGAAGTTATGGCTTATAACCACACTGGTAGTCAATTGGTTAGAAGTAACTCTCAAGGAGAGGGGATTACCGAAGTTGGTGAATGTCAAGAAATGGGGATCACTGAGGACCATCTTTTAAAGCTGTCTACAATAGTACATATTAAATTTGTCAATTTTCTTTCAGACTTCGTTTGTATATCCTTCATAGACATTAAAATAATGTTACTTTATTATTGAGACAGTTATTGAAATGAAAGTAAATACATTGGGTGAAATTTACACCCAATATAAATTCAGTACAGAAGCTTTTCAGCAAATTAATGTATTAGCAGTTGTAAAGAGTTGTTTAAAGTAAGAAACTGTCTCTAGTAAAGAGAATCAAATGAAGTCGTTCTTTTTCTTAGGTTGTGAAACCATAGCAATACAGATTTCTATAGCATCAAGGGACTTTACTTGTGCTTTATGTGAATTTAAAAGGATTACACTTAGATAGATTACTCTAAAGTAATAGGGGTTCTGCTGAGGTACTTAATACAGCTAGCTGAGCTAGTCAAAGGTAAGGAAAGAAACACAAAAGTAACATATATTAGACTGTGATAGATTAATAATAATAATGATAATAATTATTATCATTAGTATTTAATGCAAGAACTGCATATTATTTTCCATGTAATGCTCTAAGTATTTTATAAACATTAATTGATTTTTTTTACATAGTAACCCCAGGAAGCTGATATTATTACTATTTGCATTTTACAGGTAGGGAAACTGCTGGAAAGAAAAGTTAAGTTACTCAGTAAGAAGTAACAAAGCTGGGCTTGAACTTAGGCAGTATGGCTTTAGTCTCTGGGAAACCAAATATACTGCCTCAGTTTAATAACAATTGGCAACGACTTATTATGTGCTTGATTATGTTCTGGCTAATCACAATATACATATAATACTGAAACTATTACTGTACCAATGAAACTGACACAGTGAGAGGACAAGGAGCAATCCAAAGCCAGACAGCTAGTAAAACATAGGGGAAAAATATAGAAAAATCTAAAAATAGAAGACCTATACCACTGAATTAAAAATGAAATTAATTAATTTTAAGTGCTCTAAGCAATTAAATGAAAATCTTTAAATATGATAGATTAGATTCTTCTGGCTTTAAAAACATACTTTCTGGATTGTTAACATAGAGATTCAAATAAGAGAAAGATTGACACATATAAATTGACCTGATTCAAAAAATACCAAAAAAACTTATAAATCGTTAACACTTTAAGTCAGTAGAAACGAATGTTAATGTATATTCATTTGTTTGTATACTTCACTAATATCAAGTATGTTCTGGATATATAAATATAAATCTTTAACTTAAGGGCTGAAAGTAATTCAGTAACATATTTCATGATCCCTATACTATTTTGTAACACTTTATTTTGTTATAATTTTAACTTACAGAAATCAATTATGAACTACTTGAGAGTTAAAAATATTATTTTTCTTAGCCACTAAAAACCTCAGTGCACATTTCACAAGCAGATTTTCATATATAACCATGTTAAAATATTAAAATTTTAAAATGTAACATTTATAGATTTCTGTTATCTATTAATACTAATTCAAATGAGCTATCAATTATCAACTGTGCCAAAAACATTTTTACATTTTTAAAATTCTTGCCCCAAATTCACTCTAGGACAAAATATTATGGTTAGTGATTATTTGTCTTTTTTCTCCTTTAATTTGGAACGTTTTTCTTTCAAGTATTTTAAAGACTATGTTCCACGAGTCTTACAAAGACTATAACCAGTTTTTTTTGTGGAATTGTCCTTCAGTTTGGCTTTGTCTGATGTTTCTTCATGGTTAGATTTGAGGCGTTACATTTTTGGCAGGAATGTTACAAAATCGATGTATATTTCTTAGTGCATCATATAAGTAAGTACACATTGGTGAGATTATCCCAATATTGGTAGTATTACATGATTATTTTGCATAAAGTAGTATATGCTAGGACTTTTCACATAAACTTATTTTATTTTCTCCTTATAATTAGTAAGTAACATGTGGGGTTATAGTTTGAGACTCCACTGTCTTAATATCCTGTTCTTCATGAAAGTCTCTTACACTAGTTTTAGTATCCACTGATAATTTTCTCTCTTCAATGTAATATAAATTGGCATAATAGCGTAAGGAGCTTCCCCTCCATCTCCTTCATACATTTGGTATAGAATTTATGGATCTTTATTTTATTTTGTTGGCTATTATCTCTTACTATCAGTATTTATTTTGGTGCCAAAATTTGTCAAACATTAGAGTACATATTCTGTATGATTTCAATTATTTGATACTTGTTGAGACTTATGGGTAAACTAATGTACTAACTTGATGAAGAGTCTATGTTCATTTGAAAGAAAAGTGAGATTATGGAATTCTATACTAACATAATCTTGATATTCGATAGTGTTGTTCAGATTTTCCACATTGTTACAAGTTATTTTCTGGTTTGTCTATCATCTGATGAGAGAATAATATTAGAAAGTTCCAAACAAGATTATTGAATTTTCTACTTCACCCATTATTTCTGTTAATTTTTGCTTAATATATTTTTAACTCTGTTATTAGGTACATACGTATTTACAACTGATATGTCTCTATGATGAATTACATTTCTATCATTATAAAATACTAATCTTTAACTCTGATATACTCCTTGTCCTCAAAGATATTTTGCCTGTTCTTAATATAGTAATTCAGGAACTATTTTTTTATGTTTTTTTAGTTTAATTTTTATTTTATATTGGTGTATAGTTCATTTTCAATGTTGTGTTAGTTTCAGGTATACAGCAAAGTGATTCAGTTATACATATACATATATCCATTCTTTTTCAGATTCTTTTCCTATATAGGTTGTTACAGAATATTGAGTAGAGTTCCCTGTGCTATATAGTACACTCTTATTCTTAATGATCACCTGGTATTTCTATTTCCATTCCCTTACTTTATAATTGCATGTGTTTCTTTATTTAAAGTATGATACTAGGAGACAGTTATTAGGGTTTGGTTTTGTATTTTATTGAGTCAGAGAATTACTGTATTTTAACTGATTTGTTCCATTTACATTTAATGTAATTACTGACATTGAGTATATCAATCACTTTGCTAAATGCTTTCTTTTTGTTTGGTTGGTTTTGCCTCCTGTTCCTTATTTCCAGCCTTTGCGGGATTAATTTTTTTCTACTCTCATTTTAATTCTTATATTGCCTTTTCTGCTATACTACTTTTGCATCCCTTTTTTAGTCACTTTAAGAATTACACTACACATCCTTAACCATCATATTCTACTTCCATTCAATGTTTAATTATATCACTTAGAATCTAAGAACCTTGCAATAATATGGTTTCATCCCCCTGAACTTTGTGCTGTTATTATGCACATATTGAATCTACCTAGATTAAAAACCCACAATAAATGGTTAAATTTTTCTTTTTACCTATCTTATATTTTAAGATGTTGAGATAAAAATAAGAAATGCATTAGATTTTATATTTATCCAATATTTACTATATCTGGTGTTCTCCTCTTGAGACTATAGATCTAATATTCATCTGACATCATTGTCTTTCAGCTTAAGTAACTTCGTTAAGCAATTTATAAAAATAACTTTTAGATTGGCATATAATATACATAAAAAAAAATTGCAAACATTATAAATGTCTCAATGAATCATCAGAAAGTGAACATCACCCAGATTAAGGAGTAGAATATTAATAGCACCTCAGAAACCCTCTGTAGGTCTTCCCAGTTATTGACTGCACTCTCTTCCTCAAAGATAACTTTTTTATACCACAGATTAGTTTTACCCACTTCAACAATTTTTGACTTGTAAGTCTGCTAACTACAAATTGTCTCATTTTTAATTTGCAAATATTTTTATTTTACTTCCTTTCAATTATTATTTTACATTTTTAAGTATTGTAGGATAACATCATCATTAATTATTATTATTTTATTTTTTAGCACTTCAGTGATGTTGTTCCATTGTATTCTATCCTCCATTGTTTCTGATGAGAAATCAGACTAGACGTCATATTTTTTTGCCCTGTATGTATATTTTCATGGTGCTCTTTATTTTCAGCATTTTGACTATGGAATGCATAGTGTGGTTTTCTTTGTATTTATTTTGCTTCTGATTCTCTGATCTTCCTAACATCTTTGAGTTTATGCTTTTTCTTAAAACTTGATAATAAATTAATCCTTTTTTCAAGTACTTTATACTCTTTCTCTCTTTTCAGTCTTAAACTCCAAGTATGTGCATGTTAGACCAAATTAAATTGTCCCACATGATATTAATATTCTTTCACTTCTTTTAAAATACTTTTCATTTATTTGAATTTTTGCTTGAATAATTTATATCTTCAATATACATACAATTTTTATGCATCTATAAACTCATTAAGCCCACCCAGTACATTTTTCATTTTTGATATGTTAGTTTTCTTTTGAAAGTTCCATTTGGTCTTTGCAGATATTCTTTGTTCATCCATGATGATCATATTGCCTTTAATATCTTTGAGAAATATTTACAAAGACTACTATAGAATCCTTATTTGTTAAATAGAGCATCTGGTTTCTCTTGGGATTAGTTTCTATTGCCTCCTTTTTTCTTGACAGTGGGTCATTCTTTTCCTTTCCCTTTTTTTCTTTTCATATCTCATATTGATATATACTAGGAATAAGCATAGGAAGTGTGGATTATATTATTTTCCTTTAAACAGTATTGATTATCTTTTCTGACAGTCAGTTAAATTAGCTACCTCTGGCCCTTTAGGCTTACTTTTATTCTTTGCTTGACAAGTCTATTTCAGTTTTTAATTTAGACCTAGAGGATACACTTTATTCTAGAGCATTGTTCTTAACTCTAATGCATTGTCTATATGTAGTTTCAGTTGAATGCATAAGGCACTCAGTGAGGCTCTCAACTCTGTCTGGGATTGAATTTAACATATTCCATCACTGCAAGACTTTGTCACTGTTCATCTCTTACCCTCACAGATTCTATGAAGCCCTCTCTGACATCTTGGCCTTTGCATGTGCCAAGACATACAATGGACAACCAAACAGACTTTTGGGGAAGCGTTATGCACAGATCTCACTTCTTAGGTAACTTGGTCCACAAATATTAGCCTTTTAAGTAGCTTGCAATTCTGATCCATCTCTCTGTCTCTCTCCCTCTGTGTGTGTGTGTTTCTCTCTGTGTTTCTCTCTCCGCTCTCCTCTCTGAAGACCCACTCTTTGCTTAGGTTCTGCCTCCCTGCTTTATAGGAAGAGTCATCCCAAGAAGAAAGAAAAGGCAATTGTGGAATTATTTAATGACTTACCTCAATGACCACAGTCCTGCACTATGTTGTTCAGTTCTTGGAAAGTATTTTCTCATCTATTTTTCCAAGTTTTGTAGGTGTGTTAAGAGAAAAGATAAGTCTGGTACCAAGTCGCCATCATAGAGACTGGTGAAAGTCTTTCATACTATTTTTGAATTATATAAAGTAAGGTATTGCCATTTATTTTTGAAATAGGAATGAAATTCAAAATAATAAGGGTGTGCCATCAGAAAAATAGATATAATATGCAGATCTGCTAATGTTAGGATTAATGAATTAAACTTTGTATTTAATATTTGTGCATAAAACCTCTGCATTACATTTCTTCTTTATAAATGCCCCCTCTATTTATTCAAGTTAAAACTGGCTAAGTTGCTGTAACAAAAAAACTCAATATACAGTAAATTATATATTTCACTCTCACATTAGCAGTCTATAAACATATGCAGCACATGGTTAATGGGAAATAATACTGTCCTTAAGTCATGGCTTCCAAGATTCTTCCAGTCATTTCAAGCCAACAAAGGAATAATAGAATAAACAACTTTGTCTTTCAGAGTGTACTTTAAATTTGCCCATATCACTTTCACAAATGCCTTTGGCTCTGAACTGAGTTATGTGATAACACCTAGCTCCAATAAAATATGAGAAGTATAATCTTTTGTGGGGAAACCATGTGCCTGGTTAAAAGTCAAAGAATTCTAGTAATAAAGAAGGGGAAAATGAACAATGGGGACAAACCGTAGACTATGCCACATCTTCTGTATTTGCAGATTCATGTATCTGACCCTCTTGGGTCCCAGAATAGTTGCATTTGGTTATTTTCCCACTTTCTTTAGTTAGAAAGAAAGGAAGCACTGTAGCATGGTGGAAGGGCAACAGAGATTTGGATTTAAATACTAAATTGCCAGTTTCTTATATGTGCTCATGAAAAAGTTACTGAAAATCCACAACCTTCATTTTCTTTATTTTATAATGGATATATAAAAATCTAACTGAAATCATCAGAAAATCTGCAAACAGCAAATGCTGGAGAGGATGTGGAGAAAAGGGAACCCTCCTGCACCGTTGGTGGGAATGTAAAGTGATACAGCCACTATGGAGAACAGTATGGAGGTTCCTTAAAAAACTAAAAATAGGATTACCATATGACCCAGCAATCCCACTACTGGGCATATACCCAGAGAAAACCATAATTCAAAAAGACACATGCACCCCAATATTCACTGCAGCCCTATTTACAATAGCCAGGTCATGTAAGCAACCTAAATGCCCATTGACAGATGAATGGATAAAGATGTGGTACATGTATACAATGGAATATTAGTCATAAAAGATAATGAAATTGGGTCATTTGTGGAGACATGGATTGACCTAGAGACTGTCATACAGAGTCAAGTAAGTCAGAAAGAGAAAAACAAATATCGTATATTAATGCATATATGTGGAATCTAGAAAAATGGTACAGATGAACCGGTTTGCAAGGCAGAAATAGAGACACAGATGTAGAGAACAAACGTATGGACACCAAGGGGGGAAAGTAGGGGGGTGGAGTGATGGTGGTGGGATGAATTGGGAGATTGTAATATGTATAAAATAGATAACTAATAAGAACCTGCTGTATAAAAAATAAAATAAAATTCACCAAAAATAATCTAACTGAAAGGTTTGTTTTGAGGATAAAATGTACCTAAATTACAGTGTAGGACTTGACTTACAGTAGGCACTCAAGATCTTCCTCTTTCATTTTCCCTCTTCTTAGGTGACCCATCTCTTACTTAAGCGCTATGGAATTTTTAAACAGAGAAGTAAAATTTGAGCCAGCCAATTTTATCATCTCTTTTTTTTGTTGTTGTTATCTGTACGGTTTTGATGATAATATATTTAATTAATTATAAAATATTTGTTTCAATTCTGTCATTCTGTCTTATAAATACAGAAAATTATTCCAATGAATCTAGATATTAATCTAGATTAATATTGCTTATATTATACTCACAGTCTAATGCTGTGCAATGCAATATGAACTCAGTTAATTATATATTCATAAAACATATAACTGCCTTAGTTAACTTTAATGAATGGGGCATTTGATGGAAGAATATATCTCTTCTTGAATTTCTAAGTCTGAGTTTAGTAAATACAGAAAGGAACACATATTTTTCTTTAAAGTACCTTTATTTACTATAGACAGTAGTTCTCTATTGGGAGTGACTTTACCACCCAGGGAAATTTGGCAATGTCTGGAATCATTTTTGGTTGTCACAATTTGGAGGTGATGTTATTCATGGGTAGAGGCTATAGATACTGCTAAATATCCTACAATACACAGGACAGCTAACCACACAGAGAATTATCAAGTCCAAAATGTGAATAAAGCCTAGGCTAATAAACCCTACTGTAGAAAATCATCTTTTTACTTTGCTCTTCTGTTGAATATGAAAGCAATTTCTTGAGAAGATGTAGCAAAAAATAATTAGTTCACATCACAATGAGAATGTGTTTTTGTGGGAGTTTAACATGTGTTAAAATAGGAGACTTTATTTAAGAGGAACATGTCAAGTGTTTCAAATTATGCAATAGTAAGCATGGATATATGTTTGTTGTATTTGCTATAGTGATTACTTATGGGCAAAGTAATGGCTGTTAAAATTCTTTCCGTATTTCACTGAGTGTTCATTCTAATCCAATCATTCCAAGTCATAGATCATTGCTGTATTATTCACAGTTATATCCCAAGTACCAGATGAATGCCTAGAATACAGAACAAGAAATTGTTTCATGTGGTCATGAATTAGTTAATAGAGAAACTTAATTTTAATAATTACATTTATGTTCCTTAGTTACTCAATAAAATATTTTTTACAAATGGTTAAATGCAAAGGCCAAGTTAACAATATGGAGTTAGTACAAATTCTGAATTTTTAAAGTCTGATTTATTAAGAATCTCCCCTTATGCCTAGTTCTTTTAAAAATTATCTGCTATCAAAGAATTACTTTTACTCTAATGACCAATAAACTTTTCACTGTTTCCCCATATGTTGGGAGGCAAAGAATAAAAATTGCACCTGTTGTTCTTCTTGAAAACAATGCTCCTACACTGGTGGCATTATTTTTCTAATGTCTGATATGATAATATAATACTGGGAACTTCTGAAGCTATGATTCTAGAGAGTCTCCTGTCACTAATGCTTGTGACTCCTTCTCATCCATTCCATTTGTCTGCAGGATGAACCCTTAAATTCATAAGATAATTTCCTCAGGTCTTTCTTTGTATGTTGGTCCCTTATAATTATCCCTAAAGCCATAATAATTCATGTATTTTTTTATGATGACAAAGTATTATTTCAAAATATACCTTTCAAATGTAACAACATATTCTCTTTTCTATTTTGACATATGCTTAGAATGTTAAATTTCCTGGCCCTTTAACATTGCTGCTAAGCCATTTTCTTGACAGTGGTTAACACAAAATATATTAAGAGTCAAACTGAAAGTTTTATTTTTGTACATACAATTATTTGAAACCCTTTTTCTCTGATATAACAGTGGTTGTCAAATATTTTAGCAGAAGAATCCATTTTATTTGAAATAGCACCTTATTAACTACACATGTATAAAAAGGCACTATTGTACTCTATACGGTTATGAGTTAAAAGATAGTACAAAGATTATTTAACATCATCCATTGAGAATTTAAGCCGTTTTGGCAGAGCTAAAACTCATATCATGGTTTTAGATAAAAATTCCAGTTATATCTCTATTTTTATTCAATTTATTGCAATATACCAGTAAAATGTTTATGTCCACAAACTATTTGTAAATGATAACAGATTGTTTTTAAATGTTGTACTATGTTATCTCATCCCATTGCAGATTGTCGCTTCCAAAGAACAACCACAGATATATTTCTGGTCCCAAACATCTCCACTCCCCAACAAGTAGTGGAATTTATTTCCCTTTCATTTGAAAATGAACAAAACTTTGGGACTGCCTTGATTAGTAGAATGCAATGAAAATGGCATTATGTGACTTTGAGGCTAGGTCAGAAAAAGGAGTATGGCTTCTACCTGGTAGGCACTTTATTTCTAGAATCTTTTTCTTGGAACCCAGTCACCATTCTATAAGGAAGCCAACCTAGTCTATACAGAGTCCCACTAGAGAGGAACTGAGATGACTTAGCTTACACTCAGCATCTACTACCATATATAAGCAAATAAGATGACAGTTGAATTTAGCCCCCAGGTTTCAGTTCTTTCTGAAGCTCATATATCATGAGTCAAAAAGCCATTCCTGCTGTTTCTTGTGTTAATTACTGATTCATAGAGTCACTGAAACCGAAAAAAGTTGTTTAATACTACTAAGTTTCAGGTGATATGGTAATGTGTTACACAGTCAGAGAAACTGAAATAGATATTGGTGGTGGGAGTGGGCAGTGCCATAACCAAAAACTAAAAACGTCCGGGGCTTTGAGAACATGGTCCTGAAGAGATCATTAAATGAATCATGATAACCCTGGAGGAGGAAACTGTCAGTGAGGACTTAAATAAAAGTGAAGAAAATATACTTGGAAATTAAATAAAAGGGTTCCTTGCATGTGATGGTTAAAAGTTTAACAATACTGTTGACTGTGGTAACATGGAAAGTAGAAAATAAGTTAAGTGAACCTAATGATCTAACCAACAAGAATAGGCAGAAGGTTGAAACTGCTGTCTGGCTTCTTCTTGCTACTTACTGGATAGTATGAGAAGGGATTCGATAAGTTAAAGATCTGCTAGATATAAAGGAGCCTAGAAATGATAGGTTTGAAAACAAAATATTTCTCCTTCCTGGTCTCTTAAATATGTCCAAATTAAGAAAATCTTCAAGTGCACTGAAATAGGGGTCTGAGCCCCCAAACTTCAAAGGACAAGTAACAAGCTGGGAAAACAACTTAGTTGCAAAACTGACTTACTTTTTTTATGGAAAAGAAAGTGACTCAGGTGATAGACAGGAGTCCAAAGGATGGAGCCAAAAGCTACTGTGAGTCATTTGCAGACAGGAGGACTTATTGGTCAAGAAACTGCCAACATATATCTAGCTATATTTCAGAACTGTTATGAACTAGTGACTCCTATGTATTTCACACTTTTTTCAATTTATAGAGGAACTGTAGTGGATATTCTATATCTGATCCACCATTAAATATTGGATATATGAGGTCAAATAACTTGTCCTTTAGTTCATAAGTCTTCACATGGAGAGAAACTATACTTAATGAGTCTTATTCACACGTGGTCCCGATCTATATGATGAAATTCTTGACCTCCAGTCTATGCTTGAAATATCCTAATGTGATGTGACCTTGGAGAGGAGAGGTGAAAGTATTGTGCATGCAGGAAAAAATTCATTGTTGTGGCTAGAGGGCAGAATGTGGAAGATTATATTTTCTGAAAAAGGTCACAGCAATATTTCTGGTGTATCTGAGAGAAAATTGATAGTCCCCTTTAAGAGATGGGGCCTATCTCCACTTTCCTTGAAACTGGGAAGGACTTGTGACTGTTCAATGAAGATAATACAGTTAAACTGTGTGATTTCAGGCTAGTCTAACAAAGGCAATGCAATTTCCACTTGGTCATCCTTTTCTCTCTTGGGACATCTACCTTTGAAACCCAGTCACCATGCTAGGAAGTAGCCCAAACTAGAAAACATGGAGACACTGTACGGCAAAGTCCATGTGTAGAGTACCCAAGACTCTCAGCTTATGGCCATCATCAACCAGCAGACCTGTGAGGGCACAAGAATTCATTTGATTCCAGCACCTAACTTTCATGTCATGTAGTTGAAGCTCCAGATATCATGGATGAAAGACAAACTATCACTGCTGTGCCTTATCTAAATTCATGACTCACAGAACTTTTGAGCATGATAAATGGCTATTTCATATGGCTTAGTTATGGGATAAGTTGTGACTCAGTTGAAGTAATAGGGATAAACTCCTTTAGAGGCTTAATCCAGAAAATTATTGTGTGGAAAGTTGTTTTTTTTCTTTTTCCCCCAGCTTTATTGAACTATAATTGGCAAAAAACATTGAGAACCATATGTTGATTTGCTACATTTATATACAGTGAACACTTGCACAACACTAGTTTGAACTGCGCAGGTCAAATTATATGTAGCTTTTCTTCGATAAGTGCATACTACAGTACTACACAATCCAAGACTGATTGAATCCATGGATGCAGAATCACAGGCAGGGAGAGCCGATTGCAAAATTATAAGCATATTTTTGATGGCACGGGGGTCAGTGCCCTAATCCCTGTGTTGTTTGAGGATCAACGGTATTTCAAAATGATTACCGTCACAACATTAGCTAACACCTCCATCCTGTTGTATAACTTTCTTTGTGATGAGAACATTTAAGATCTGTTCTCTTAGCAGTCTTCAAGTATGTAATACAGTATTATTTGCTATACTCACCATGATGTACACTAGATCCCTAGAACTTGTTACTCTTATAACTAGATATCTGTACCCTTTGATCATTCTCTTCCCATTTCCCCCAAACCCCAGCCCCTGGTAACCACTACTTTACCCTCTCTTTTTCTGAGCTTGGCTTTTTAAGACTACATATATGTAGTCTTAGTGATATCATACAGTATTTGTCTTTCTCTGTGTGACTTATTTCACTTAACATAATGCCCTCAAGGTCCATCCATGTTGCGAATTGCAGGATTTCCTTCTTTCTTCATGGCTGAATAATAATAAATGGTGTGTGTGTGTGTGTGTGTGTGTGTGTGTGTGTGTGTGTGTATGTGTGTATCTTCTTTATCCATTCATTCATTGATGAACACTTAGGTTGTTTTCATGTCTTGGCTATTGTGAGTAATGATGAAATGAACATGAAGATGCAGTTCTCTCTGCAAATGGATTGATAGCAATGTATAAAACTGCTCACAATTATGTATTAAGTGTTTAATGTGGTACAAGTAAACGGTACCTTCAGTGAAATGAAAGTTTCATTCTAAAAAATGTTTGTCTTAAAATATTTATAATCCATCTCTAGCATTTCAGAGTTTTAAAACATTTCTTTTTCATTAATTATTTAGTTCAGCATAAATTTAAAAATCAATCTATTGAGATGCATCTGTAATTGTAAACATGATAATATTACTAAAATTTTATTGTTGTATCAACAATAATGATAATATACATAAGATATAACAAAAATAATGATAATATAGATAAGGTATAACATCGTATTTGGAACATCATTAGGGAATTTATATTATCAATTAAAATGGGTATTCTGTTTCATTTCAAGTATTATGTTTGTCTGTAATTTTAAGATAACCAGTAATTTTAAATGTGATATAGTAAATTCTGCCTCATACTGCCCATATAACAACAAATAAAACTCAATATTTACAAATTCAAGATAATGTCTGAAAAATTGTCAAATTCAATTGAATTATTAAATGTTCTTTTGGAAGTTGCTAGCATCTTCTTAACAAGCATTACTAGTACTTGAAATGTGTTCTAATTGTTTAACCATATTTTGGCCACAACTTTTATATCACTCAGTTTTGTTTTATTTTCTTCTGCCTTTACATAGGCACTGTCACTTCAGACAGAATGTATTTTAAACAACATATCTCAAAGGTTGTTAAAATCTGATCTAAACAGTAGACTATTCTGTTGTTTATGTCTCACTTCTTTATAATGCAGTGTCTCCACTTTATTTATATCCATGAATATAAAACATACAATCAAGCAGTCTGAAGAGATTCATACTGTTGTCCTGTTCTACCCATAGGTCATATAATCTCATTCTATAAATTAATTTGATAAAATAATAAGATTTTATATCTGTACTTATCTCCTGGTTGTATTTTGAGACTATGCTAATGACACGTCCTTAGCAGCCAAGAATCTCAATGTTAGTCTTAAAATTCTAGCAAATCTGGATTTGATAAAGTTTTCCCCCAATTGTGCAGTTTTCCCTTACATATTATATTATTTACTTCATGTAGTTCTGAATCATTAAAGTAATTGCTAGATTAAAATTGTATGCACCATTTTTAAATATATTATTAAAGATATATCTCACTTGAAAAAGAGATATGTTTGATTTTAATGTGGAGATATACATCAACACACAATACTTTGCTAAATATCTAAACATGTTTTGTTTTAAAGGACTTGATGACTTATCAAGAAATTATTGAAGCATAAATGCATCAATGACATTTATTTTTCCACAAAAAAGTTGTAAAGTTAGGAAGCAAGGAATTTTTTAATGTAAAAGTTATAATGGAATTTTTCCAAAATTTTTTTTAACATCTTTATTGGAGTATAATTGCTTTACACTGTTGTGTTAGTTTCTGCTGTATAACAAAGTGAATCAGCTATATGTATACATATATCCCCATATCCCCTCCCTTTTGCGTCTCCCTCCCACCCTCCCTATCCCAGCCCTGTAGGTGGTCACAAAGCAGAAGCACAGAGCTGATCTCCCTGTGCTATGCAGCTGCTTCCCACTAGCTATCTATTTTACATTTGGTAGTGTATATATGTCGATGCCACTTTCTCACTTCATCCCAGCTTATCCTTCCCTCTCCCCGTGTCCTCAAGTCCATTCTCCACATCTGCGTCTTTATTCCTGTCCTTCCCCTAGGTTGTTCAGAACCTTTTTTTTTTTAGAGTTCATATATATGTGTTAGCATACAGTATTTGTTTTTCTCCTTCTGACTTTCTTCACTCTGTATGACAGACTCTAGGTCCATCCACCTCACTACAAATAACCAGTTTCGTTTCTTTTTTTGGCTGAGTAATATTCCATTGTATATATGTGCCACATCTTCTTTACCCATTCATCTGTCGATGGACACTTAGGTTGCTTCCATGTCCTGGCTATTGTAAATAGTGCTGCAATGAACATTGTGGTACATGACTCTTTTTGAATTATGCTTTTCTCAGGGTATATGGTCAGTAGTGGGATTGCTGGGTCATATGGTAGTTCTATTTTTAGCTTTTTAAGGAACCTCCATACTGTTCTCCATAGTGGCTGTATCAATTTACATTCCCACCAACAATGCAAGAGGGTTCCCTTTTCTCCACAACATTTATTGTTTGTAGATTTTTTGATGATGGCCATTCTGACTGGTGTGAGGTGATACCTCATTGTAGTTTTGATTTGCATTTCTCTAATGATTAGTGATGTTGAGCATCCTTTCATGTGTTTGTTGGCAATCTGTATATCTTCTTTGGAGAAATGTCTCTTTAGGTCTTCTGCCCAATTTTGGATTGGGTTGTTTGTTTTTTATATTGAGCTGCATGAGCTGTTTGTATATTTTGGAGATTAATCTTTTGTCAGTTGCATCATTTGGCAAGTATTTTCTCCCATTCTGAGGGTTGTCTTTTGTCTTGTTCATGGTTTCCTTTGCTGTGCAAAAGCTTTTAAGTTTCATTAGGCCCCATTTGTTTGTTTTTGTTTTTATTTCCATTTCTCTAGGAGGTGGGTCAAAAAGGATCTTGCTGTGATTTATGTCATAGAGTGTTCTGCCTATGTTTTCCTCTAAGAGTTTGATAGTGTCTGGCCTTACATTTAGGTCTTTAATCCATTTTGAGTTTATTTTTGTGTATGGTGTTAGGGAGTGTTCTAATTTCATCCTTTAACACGTAGCTGTAGAGTTTTCCCAGCACCACTTATTGAACAGGCTGTCTTTTCTCCATTATATATTCTTGACTTTTATCAAAGATAAGGTGACCATATGTGCATGGGTTTATCTCTGGTCTTTCTATCCTGTTCCATTGATCTATATTTCTGTTTTTGTGCTAGTACCATACTGTCTTGATTACTGTAGCTTTGTAGTATAGTCTGAAGTCAGGGAGCCTGATTCCTCCAGCTCCATTTTTCTTTCTCAAGATTGCTTTGGCTCTAATTTTTAAGAGATGCTACAATGGTAAAGTGTTCCCATAAAGCAACATTTTATTCTTTTACTTATTCTATTACACAAGGATTAAAGCATGCTCAGAATATATGAATCAAACTTATATACCTAAGCCTGACCATCATTTGAATATGATGTGTGCACATATATATATACACATATACACACACATACTTGAGTAATCATTTGTACACTTCTACATAAGTGGGCACATGCAAGTTACACTTATATTATACACCAAAAGTTACAGCATTCCAAGCTAAGTTCACATTCATAATAATTGTCAAATGTATATATGTATGTGTGGAAAGATAAAATATATTTCAAAATCTGAAAGAAGAAAAATAGTCTCTCTATAAGCACAGATAAGGAATGGGGTAGGCTCTGAGACTTTAGTGTTCATTCTTAAATAAATACTAATTTATATAAAAACACAAGAGCCAATAAAACACTTTTAAGTGATATTTTTACGTCACACAAATTTTATGTCTGAAGTCAGACTTTCATATTACTTGCATTACTTATTATTTCAAAATGCATAAAGGGCATGTTGGAAGAAACAAAAAAGCCTTAGGAATATATCTGAAGATGTCTTCCCTATTTTCTTATCTATTTATTTACAATTTTCTTTAAAAATAAACTTTCTCATGTTTCAAAATCCAAAACTATAACAAGATCTGTTATGTATAGTTTCTGTTTTTATATTATCCTCTATCCATTATCCTGTCTCCATTCTTTATTCTCTGTCTTCTATCCACTATCCATTATCTGATCCTCTTCCCTATCTATTCAGTGACTAACTACCCACCCCCTCACCATCATAGTAAAACATTTTTGTATTTTTATTGCATCCTTCCTTAGATTTATAGATACAAATAAGCATACCTGGACATATACTTTCACCTCTTCCTTTTACTCTAAAGGTAGCTTATTATACACATTGTTCTGTTCCTCATTTTTCAACAACAGTATGTCTTAGAGATCTCTCCATATTCATGTATAGCCAACTCATTCTTTTTTTAAATTCTATGTGGCATTTCTTTGGTTGGTTGTATTACAATTTATTCAACATATCTGTTGGCTGATGGCCATTTAGGATAGTGCCATCTGAATGTCTGACAAACAATGTCACATTGATTGGCCTTGTACATTAAGTATTTTTTGCATAGTTTGATAAACCACTGTGATGATTAGTTTTATACTGCAGCCTGACTAGACTATGGTTCCCAATTTTCAGTTAAACAACAATCTAGGTATTGCCGTGAAAGTATTTTTTAGATGTGATTATCATTTAAATCAGTAAAATTTGATTAAAGCAGATTACCCTCCATAGAGTGGGTGAGACTCATCCAATTAGTGGAAGGCCTTAAGAATAAAGACTGGAGTCCTTCCAAAAGAAAGGAATTATATCTTTAGACTGCCTTTGGACTCAAGACTGCAACATCAATTCCTTCTGGAATTCCAGCCTCTAGCCTCTCTGAAAGATTTCACTCTCGCCAGCCTGCCACAATTGCATGTGGCAATTTCTTCATTTCTCTCTCTCCTTCCCTCCCTCCCTCTCTCTCTCTCTCTCCATCTATTATCTATCGATCTATCTGTCTAGATCTATCTATTTATCTATCTATCCATCTATCCATCTATCCATCCATCCATCCCTCCTATATCATATTGGTTTGGTTTCACTGGAGAATCCTGATGAGATTCTGGCAATCACCCAGCCAAAGTTAGGTTTGGTAAATTCTCTTCTATTATTCAGTTTTTCATTCAAGTTAAAATATCAAGTGTCTTTTGTTGTTTTCAGGACTACTAGATTAGTTGAATTGTTTTAAACGTCTGTATGTATAAAAATAAAAAAAAAATGCATTTGTATCAGAACCATGATGGTGCTAGGAGATTAAATGATGATTTTATTTCCTAGTCTACTGAGGTTTGCCTGACAGCATTACCAATATACCTTCATGAACTCTGTAGCTTCCTATAAGAAGCACATGAGCTAGTATCATGTGCATTATAGTATCTGTGCTTGATTATTTGAGTGGATTCTAAGTCTTAGTAACAATATTCCTAAAGGGAAACATCAGTTTCCCTTTCTTATACAGGTGCATAAGAAATTACTTAAATGAAATCACTTCCTCATCTTCATTCAAATGTTATCTCCAATCCTAAATACATTTAATTCAATATGATTTTTGGAAGATCATTTGAAGATTTTGCAAATCTGTTTACCTGACACAGACTGTAGTAGGGTTTCCTGGTGTCATCTTATGGTAGTGTCAGCTTTGCTCTTAAAGTGGGAAAAGATTATAAGCAGGCTTATATTCTAATTACAATCATTTTCTAATTTATTCTTCTGTTTAAAAGCTGGTATATTTCCCAAGAGTATCTGAAAAGTGGATGGTACTATAGACAGGATATTTTTTTCAGGGGAAAATAATACTATATCTCAGAGACAGGGAATACAATCTACACTCTAATCATAAAGAATGAAAAAGAGGTATAAAGGAAAAGCTTTATTTTGTTCTACTGACCTGATAGTCACTTCAATGAAATTTTAAATGTTCAAAATATTTTTAGGAATATCTGAAACTAAAATACAAATGAAAAATTATTTCACTATGGGCACACTGTTCTATATCATATTGTTCTTGGCAGCCATGAAGAAATTAATTTAAAAGGCTTAGCATTGCATGAAAGTATCACTTTAAGACCCACCTGTCATTTGTATTAGAAAATTTCAACTAGGTATACTGGAACTAAGACAGTAGTTTTATATTGTTGGGAGTATACAAGGCTCAAGTATACATTTAATTGTCAGGACGGAGCTTGATTCTTGATACAGTAAAAGATGTGAATTTCTAAAAAGGAAATTTATTGTTTTATAATTTTAATACATTATTGGATAAATTATATAATTTCAATTATAATATGAATTCAAAAAATAACTAGATGACTATGTGTTTACAACTGCAAGAGAATGATATCTGGCTAATTTTTATTTAAAAATTTAAATCCTCCTCTTATAAAAACAATGGAAAAACAAATTGTGTTTTTGGATCACAACAAAATTATGGAGAAGGTACAGAAATTTCCCATGTGCCCCCTGCCCCCACACATACATAGCCTTCTCATTATCCCCATTGGAGTGGTACATTTGTTACAATTGATAAACCTGTATTAACATATCATAATTTCCCCAAGTCCATAGTTTACCTTAGGGTTTTACTTTTGATGCTGTATATTCAGTGGGTTTGGACAAATGTATAATAGCATGTATCCATCATTTCAAGGTCATACAAAGTATTTCACTGCCCTAAAAATGCTCTGGACTCTTCCTATTCATCCCTCCTGGGCTCCCCACCCCCACCCCAACCCTGCCCCACCAATGCCTGACAACCACTGATATTTTTATTGTCTTCACAGTTTTGCCTTTTCCAGAATGTCATATATTTGAAATTACACAGTGTGTAGCCTTTTCAGATGCTTCATTCTCTTAGTAATATGCATTTAAGGTTTCACCATGACTTTTCATGGCTTGATAACTCATTTGTTTTTGCACTAAATAACATTCCATTCTGTAAATGTACCATAATTTACAGCATGTAAATTGTTTAATATGTCCTAAGAAGGACATCTTAGTTGCTGTCAAGTTTTGGCAATTATGAATGGAAGTGCTATACATATCCTTGTGTATGTTTTTGTATAGTTACATAAGTTTTCAATTCCTTAGGGTAAATAATGAGAAGTGCAATTGCTGTATCATATGGTAAAAATACATTTAGTATTTTAGGAAACAGCCAAACTGTCTTCCAAAGTGGCTGTACTGTTTTGCATTTCCACCAGCGATCAGTGGGAATTCCTGTTGCTCCACATCCTAGCCAACATTTGGGGGTATCAGTGTTCCAGATTTTGACCATTCTACTAGATGTACAGTGGGATCTCATTGTTTTACTTTGCATTCCTGATAACATATGATTTGAAGCATCTTTTCATATGCTTATTTGCTCTCTGTATATCTTCTTTGATGAGGTGTTTGTTAAGGCCTTTGACCCATTTTTTGAATTGGGTGGTTTTCTTATTATTGAGTTTTAAGAGTTCTCTGTTTATTTTGGATAAGAGTTCTTTATCAGATGTGTCTTTTGCAAATATTTTCTCCCATTCTGTGGCTGTCCTCTAATTCTCTTGATGTCCTTTGCAGAGCTGAAGTTTTAAACTTTAATGAAGTCCAACTTTTCAAGTATTACTTTCATGGATTGTGTTTTTGGTGTTGTACCTGAGATGTCATTGCCATACTTAAGGCCATCTAGGTTTTCTCCTATGTTATCTAACAGGAGTTTTATACTTTTGCATTTTACATTTAAGTCTGTGATCCAGTTTGAGTTAATGTTTGTGAAGGATGTAGGTCTGTGTCTAGATTTGTTTTTTTGCATGTACATGTCCACTTGTTCCCTTACATTTTTTTTTTAAGTCTATTTTTGCTCCATTCTACTACTTCTACTTCTTTGTCAAAAATCAGTTAACTGTATTTACCTGGGTCTATTACTGGGCTTTCTATTCTATTTATCTATTCTTTTGCCAGTACTACACTGTCCTGATTATTGTAGCTTTATAGTAAGTTTTGAAGTCAGGTAGTATGAATCTTCCAACTTTGTTCTTCTCCTTCAATATTGTGTTGGCCAGTCAGGGTCATTTGCCTCTCCATAGAAACATTGGGATAAGGTTTTGTTACCCACAAAATAACTTGCTGAGATTTTGATTGGGATTTCATTGAATATGTAGATCAAGTTTGAAAAAACTGACAATTTAACAGTATTGAATCTGCCTATCCATGAACATGGAATATTTATTCATCTAATTAGATATTCTTTGATTTTGTTCATCAAAATTTTATAATTTTCCTCATATAGATCTTGAGCATATGTTTTTTGATTTATACCTACATATTTCATTTTTAGAAGATGTTAATATAAATGCTATTTGTAGTTAAATAATAGATTTTTATAACAATTGTTTCTAATAATCGTTCTAATATGGTAGGAAGTATTCACTGAATAAAATCATGAAGTTTACATGTATCTTTTAATCCTCACACCACCCCTTTCTTTAAACTTAGGTATTTTTATCCCCATTTTGCATATAAAGAAATGAGAGAAAGAGAGATTTAAGACTACATATATATATATATATGTTTGAATACAATGGTCCATAAGAATACTTAAGTAGTAAAACAAAAACAAACAAATACATAAAAGTACAAACTTAGAATTCATTATAGTTTTGAGTGAATACCATTTTGGGGGCCATTATTGTAATATTGTATCATGCAAGGATGATTTAAAATTTTCTTAAGATTTTAAAGATTAGGATCAGTCTTACTCTATCAAGTGAGTGGCAATCATTTCTATAAAATGTGAAAGCATATGTCTCTATTAAGAAAGTCATAGGGCTCTACATAACTATTACTTACTGAAATTCCCTATGTTAATATTCAGTTGCTTATTTTGCATTACATTTGCTAACTCTTTTATGAAAACTGCCTGGGTAAAGAGGTCCTGTTATGATCATTCTGGCCATAAAACTGTCTGAAAATTTAAAAAATATGTCTATTAAGTTCATCTCTGGAATTTGTATCCAAAGTAGGTTACCTTGAAATAATGGCTTTCACTAATAACTAATCATCATCACTCATACTCCAATATAAAATAAAAATTAAAGAAAAAATTTATTAAGCATCCATTTTGTAAAAGGAAGCAAGAACTATGGATAATTTCAATGACTGCTAGTGGCAAATTTTAATTTAATTTTCATTAAAATTACTTTCAGGCTCTTTGAACTCCTATTTTAGGAACATGTCCTTCTAGAACCCACTCTCCATGAGCATAGAAAGCATGGCACCAAGCCATAGAAGAGACCACATGTAGTTGTTCTGGTCAACTGCCCCACCTGAGCTCCCAGTCAATAAGAATTATAAACTGCCAGATAGGTGAGTGAACTATCCAGGATGTTTCAATTAAACCTCCAATTAATTGTAGCTTCAGCTCAAAACATGTGGCTAAGCCCAATCAACCCACAAAATCTTGAGAGATAATAAAATAATTGTTCCTTTAAGTCATTAGATATGTTATGTATTTAAATAAATATGAGGTAGCAGTAAACATATGGCAAAAGAGATTTATTTGTTAAAAAGTAGTAAGCCATATTTGAAGAACAGAAAAATAGCAATTCTAAAACTGGAACTACATTAATTAAAATTTGGAATTGAATGCATGAATTAAAATAAATAGATATAGCTGAGAGTCAATTGGTAAACAAGAAGGCCAAATTACCAGAAGATAATGTAGGCCATTAGAAATTGAAAACTAAAAGGGAATAAGGAAAGAGTAAGAATATATAAAATGCAAGCAAGACAATAAAGAACATAGAGAAATTGATTACAAAATGGAATTGATGAAAGACAGATATTATGAAAGACATAAATCCACATATATAGGAAACACAATATATATAATGCATGCAAAATAAAAAGAAATTAATATCTAGGAACATTTTAGTAAACTATCGAATGCCTAAGATGAAAAATTCTTCTAAAAGCACTGAGGAAAAAACCAAAGTATTTATGAAAAACAATAAGAGCATCAGCTAAATTCTTACCAAAAACAATAGCAACAGCAGCATAAAAAATGTCTCTTAGCCTAGATATTTGAACAAAATAAAACTTTAAGATAAAGTAAATATTTGAGATCAAATAAAATATTTCAGGAAAGAAAAATTGAGAAGGTTTTCTACTAACACAATTTTACTAAAGGAATGGATAGAGAATTTGCATTAGATAGTTGGAAAGTAATCCCTGAAGGAAGGTCTGAGCTGCAAGAAGTATTAATAATTAAATAAAGTGATAAACATATGAGTGCATTTAAACAAATAAAATTTCATAACTGTGTAATTTTTTTAAAAGGACAAAGTCATCAGATTTTAAACATTTTATGGTTTGTATATTGTGTAATTATATATTAAATAACATGGATTTAATAAAGGGAAATTTCTGGGGTAACCTATAAAATAGAAATAGAATATGCACCATCTAAGCTATCAGAGAGAAATGGGATGAGGAGAAAATAAAACAATACTTCAGTCACTCCAAAAATATATTATGTATTGAATATTAAATACATAGACTATACAGACAAAATAAGAGCTTTTTAAAAGTATAAGAATTGGGAAAGATTAGAAGGAAATGATGTAAGGGTAGCTAGTTTATCTCTACTAATAACTTATGAGAGCAAGTTTCATCATTGAGAGAAATAATACCCATCACCACTTACTGCTAAAAGTTTTAATCAACTAACTAGACATAAAAACTCATTTTATTCACTGAAAAACGTTTCAGTACAATAAAGCAAAAATTGTCAGTTGTCCAAAGAAAAGATGAATGGTTGATGCTTTAATATAATAGGAGATTTAAACAAGCTTTTCCTACAGATATATAGATCAAATCAATTAAAAACCAATAATAACATACAAATACAATTAAGACATTAGTGCACCCAACAGATGGAAAGTAGGTCTCCAAATATAGACAAAAATACAAAAAAATGAATGTCTTAAGGTATGAAGCTTCAAAACAAGTTTTTAAAATGCTGTCATAAAGACTAATAACATTGAACATAAAATGTTATTTAGAAATCATTTACATAAATATAAATTAAAACCAAAATACCAATACTTTAACACATTTTAAAAATTTTATAAACAATCCACATATGAATGAATAAACAAAAAATAAAATTTTAAAAATTGAATGATAGAGGAAATAAAAATTATCAAAGCATATTTTTTCAACTAACTTCAAGGTAAAATTACATAAATACCTACATATTGGAAAGGAAAAATTTAAAATGGAGTTATTCTTAAATGACAAAATTGTCAATATTGAAAATCCTAAAGGATCAAAAAAATACTAAAACTAATAAGTAAATTAATCAAGATCACTGGGTAAAGTTCAATGTACAAAATCACTTGTGTTTCTATATAATTTTAATAGACAATTAGGAGTGGAAATTTTAAAATGCCCATTTAGTAGCATCAAAACCCTAGAAATATTAAGTATAAATTTAACAAACTATGTGCAAAACCTTTACTGTGAAAGCTACTAAATACCATTGAGCAAAATGAATTAAGATCTAAATAAATAAGGAGAGAGACAGAGAGACAGACAAGACATACATACAAACATACATTATGGCTATGGACTAGAAGACTCAGTATTGTTGAGATGCTAATTCTTCCCAAACTGATCAATAAATTCATAGATTCTGCATAATTCTTATCAGAATTCCAGCAGCCTATTTTGTTTAAATTGAAGACTATTTCTAAAATGTATGTCAAAAGAAAAAGGGCCTATAATAGTCAAATAAATTTGAAAAAGAACAAAGTTGGAGAATACACATTAATGATTTTTAGACTCACTAGAAATCTACAACAAGGGCAGGGTGGCATTATCATAAAACTATATACACAAATACTGTATACTAATAGACTAGAATATAAATAAAAAGTGAATGTATATGCCCAACTGATTTTTGACTGAGGTGTCAAAGCAATTAAATTGTTAAAGACTGTCCTTTTCAACAAATGGTGCTAAAACAGTTGGACATCTAAAGACAAAAAAAAAAAAAAAGCTGTCAACCTTAAAAATCATACATTATATAAATAGTAACTCAAATGGATCAGAGATTTGAATGTGAAATGTAAAATATATAAGATGTCTAGAAAAAAAACAGCAGAAAATCATCAGAATCTAGGGCTCAGAAAAGAGTTCTTAGTGTTGACACCAAAAGAAAAATCCAGAAAAAATTTTTAAATGTTAATTTGAGCTCTAAATAAATTAAAAACTTTTGCTTTGTGAAAGCCCATGTGAAGAGGGTAAAAAGACAATCTCCAAACTTGAAAAAAAATACTTACAAATCACATATCTGACAAAAGACTAGAATCTAAAATACATACAAAACTTCCAAAAATCAACAGTAAAAATAAAAAAAGACAGAAGCTATCCAATCAGGAAAGAGGAAAAAGACATGAAGAGTCTTCACTGAAGAAGATATAAAGATGGTAACTAAGCATGTGAAAATATGTTCAGCATCATTAGCCGTTAGGGAAATGTAAAATAAAACTCTACAGCTAACCAAATGGCTCAAATTTTAAAAATAGGGGGGAAAAGCAAGAGCAAATGTTGGTGAGGACATGGAGAAACTGGATCACCCATACATTGCCAATAGGAAAACCTTTTGGTGGATTTTTATGAACTAAATATGAAATTGCCATCTGACCCAGTAATTGAATTCTTGGGCACTTATCCAGAGACGTGGAACCGTGTTCACATAAAAACATGTACACAAATATTCAAAGCAGATATTCCTAATAATCAAAAAACTGGAAAAAAGCCCAGATGTCCTTCAATGATGAATGGTTAAGCAAATTGTGGAATATCCATACCATGGAATAGTACTCAGTGATAAAAAGGAACATACAATTGAGACATACAAACTTTGAATCACCAAAGTTTTATGCTGAGAAAAATAATCCCTAAATGTTAAATACTGTCTGATTCCCTTATATAGCATTGTTGAAATGAAACAATTATAAAAATGAAGAAGAAATTAGTGATGTCTAGGGATTAAGAAAATGTAGGTTGGATACAGTGTGTGGGGGGCTGAATGCAACATGAGGAATCCTTGCAGAGAAGTAAACGTTCTGTATCTTGGCTCTGTCAATGTCAGTATACTAATTGTGATATTTTACTATAGTTTTGCAAGATGGAAGCATTGGGGAAACTGGATGAAGGGATGAAGAGTACATGGAATCTCTCTATTATTTCTTTTTTTTTTTTTTCTCTATTATTTCTTATAGTTGCATATGAATCTACAATTTTCTCCAAATAAAGTTTATTTTAAAAGAGTAAATGTAGCAATGTTTTTGGATATAATATCAATATATGAAAATCAATTATATTTTTGTGTATTAGCAAACATTTGGAAAATAAAATATTTTTAAAAATCCATTTTCAGTAACATCAAAAAAATAAAATAATATTACACTCAGGAAAAAAATAACAAGACAAAAAAGAAAGGGAATACAGGGACTTTAGTAACTCTTCTACAGTTTTGTTTCTTGATATAGAAATACGGTTCATGGTGTATATTTTACTAGTTTTCTTTAAATGGTACTGTATTGTAATTAGCATATATAATATGATATGCTTCAAAAAATAATATACTGATACCATGATGGTAAGAATAAAAATTCTAGATTTTTATTTTATTCATATTAACATTTTTTCACCTAATATAATTTCTTAGAAAATAAGTTCTCTAGTTTTGAACAAAAATGAATATCATTTGCAAAGATACTTTTGCTTTCTATCTGCCTGTTTTCTATGATTTTTAATCTAGACTATATTTATTAATGTTTCCTTTTTTAATGATTATAGAACTACACAAATAAATAAAAGTCATTGATCATTTTATAATGATTTTAGTCTTTATAAGAAGACAGAGGCACTGTCGTATCCCAGTGTCCCTCACCTAGAAACAACAAAGGAAGTACTCGATTTTGCTCTAGAATGATCTAATAAAATGCCTCACTTGAAAAACCCTTGAAAATTTCTTTCCATATTTCACATATATGAAAAATATACTACAAATGATGTCTTTTAGATTAGTCATTGATCAGTTGGAAGCCTTGTTAAAAGACAAATTATTGGACCAATTCTTACAGTTTCTGATTCAGTAGGTCTGGAGTAGATGGGCCTTATAATTTGCACTGGTAACACATTGGAATAACTATGCAAGACCGTTGGTATGAGATATCCAAGATCATTAGTATGAGAGTCCATTAAATTTATATAAACATATATACACACACGTACATACATATACATATCTATACACATATAGACACGTACATGTGCACAGACATGTACACACATATGCATGTACACACACGTATAAATACTTGTTCGATAAGTTATAGTCTCTTTTTTGGTTAATTGTCAGCCAGGCCAACTTAATTTTTCTCTGCCCAAGCGTTAATTGGGACCTTAGTCCTTGGGATCTGGTTAACTGTTGAAAGAATTTACTGAGAGAAAGGAACTAAAAGAATTACACACGTGACTTTTTTTATGGATGCTCAACTCTTATTTTAACACGTAGATAACCTATTTACAATATAGGCATCAGAAATGTAAATCCATTTGAGTTTTACAACATAGTCCCTGTCTTTGTAGTCTTTACCTCATGTGCCCTTTAATTATAGTAACATTAATGCATTCTGTTTTCTCACTAGGGTTTTGTGCAGTGTGTTCTTTCTAAGAGATATTATCCCTCAGCCTCTATTTCTGCAAGTCTCATTGTATATATATTTTTTTGAGTTCAGCTTTTGATTGAACATATTACAAAAGGGGTTTAGTCAAAAAAGACCAAAACCCATGTCATCATGGGACTCCTGAGATTTTTCTTTCTTCCCTTCTACTTTGTTCTCAGCTGGGGCCACAGTGGTAGAAGGGGAATAGCCTCCTACTGGTGCAGCTTCAGCTGCTGGGACAGTCTACCAACCCTCTACATTGTGGATGAGGTTCCAGATGTTGACACTGGCCAGAGCCTCTGCAAACAAGCCAGGCCAGAAAGACTTTAATGAGTATATTGATCTTATCTAAAAAATCAAATTCTTTGCACATAATAGAGACATAGTAATTGTTTTTGAATGAATTAATAAAATAAATTGGTTAATATACACTGTCAGTATCTGGAAATTTTTCAAATGAATACTAGATTTTAAAAACCTAATAAAAAAATTATTTAATAGATGACCCATAAATGTAAAGCATATCAACATTCTCACCTAAAAGCAAATGAAGAGACCCTGATAATACACCAAAGAGATGCCCTAGGTTTCAAAAATTCATGTAGTATATCATCTAGAAAATTAAGCAAGATTTGCCCTATTAATGACTGATGAATTTTTAATCTGCTGGATTGCATTTGTTACTTCCTATTCATTTATTCAGAGATGTCAACTCCCATAAGATGGCAGTGTCACAAGTAGAATATGGATAGCATTTATGCATTAATCCCAGGAGATATAGAATCACAAGATACACAATGGGTGGTGATTAGGAAATGTTAAGAAAGGAAGCCCGGCATGGAGCCAGTAATATACATGATAAACATATGTTTAGATGGCCAGAGAAATAAGCTATGGAGACAGAAAAATATTCCATCTCTAGTAACTGAGCCATAATAGATGAAATTTTACTAAATACAGAAAGTGAAACAAGGCTGAGAGCTGGGCTTAAACAAAGGTATGAAGACCAGAGGTTGGAAGTTATGGGAACCATCTTCCAATTCTGCCTACCACACAGACTTAGGAAACCTGGTATCATTTTTGTATTAGTGGGATGATTTCTAATTTACCTTATACTGAGCTTTAGTAAAACTGGAATAGACCATTCAGTTTCTGCTTCCTGCTCCGTAATCTCCACCAGCCACTGTCATGTAAGCATACACCAATTAAATACAGTTCTCCCTACTCATACATACACATATTGTAAGTGGAACTGTAAGGAGAATATCACACTGACATCTCTGAATTTCTCTGTACCACTTATCTCTGAAACTGATTGCTGAGATATTTGTACAATTTTAAAGACAAAAATTGTGTCCTTGGAATTTTACACCTGGCTATAGATATGGTATCTTCTGTAAGACCAATAGAAAATATTCTCAGGCATAAACTGACTCAAATAGAATAACAACCTTTGAAAAGCCAAAGGGAGTTTAAGAAGTGATCTTGATAAACAAGGGATAATTAAAATCAATAACTAAATAGTAGGAAAGAAGTAGTATAATAAACAAGATCAGTAAAGTGAAAGTGTTGAAATGGACTTTATTTAATATAGTTACAAGCACATACAAAGTAAAAAGAATATTGAGCAAGAATACATAGAATATAAAATTAATTATTTGGGTATATAATCCAATTATGCCAATTAAAACCTGCAGTGGGGATCAACAGAAACAGATTAAAAAATAATTGGGATAATTCTTTCAAATTTCAAAGTTTAAAAATTTACCTTTGCCTTTCAAAATGGTTTTCTCTCACAAAATACTAATGCTTTTTCACCATAACCATTCAAATGCAGTATGGTATTCAACAAAAATAAACATTTCAGCATTTAAAGACCTGTCACAGACCTCTCTCCCCACCTACATATCAGCCTCCTTTCTCTTAAAATAAGAGAATTATCTATTTCATTGGATATTTTTTCCAATAATTAATTATATAAGTAATTAAAACATTGAGTTACTGCTATGTTCTAAATAATTGCTAGTCAGTAAGAAATTAACTGTGAATATGAAGACAATTTTAGTGTGTAAAACAACTAAATGTTTTCTTGTTTCAAGAATAAAATTGATGAATTAAAAGAGAAGTATTGGGGGCTTCCCTGGTGGCGCAGTGGTTGAGAATCTGCCTGCCAATGCAGGGGACACGGGTTCGAGCCCTGGTCTGGGAAGGTCCCACATGCCGCGGAGCAACTAGGCCCGTGAGCCACAATTACTGAGCCTGCGCATCTGGAGCCTCTGCTCCGCAACAAGAGAGGCCGCAATAGTGAGAGGCCCGCGCACCACGATGAAGAGTGGCCCCCACTTGCCGCAACTAGAAAAAGCCCTCGCACAGAAACGAAGACCCAACACAGCCATAAATAAATAAATAATAAATAAATAAATAAATAAATTTAAAAATTAAAAAAAAAAAAAAAAAGAGAAGTATCTTATAATGTGACAAAATAATAGTTTCAGTTACATAGAATGAGTAGCATCACAAAATAAATTATGAGTTTATTTTTGAAAACACCAACAAAATATACAACCATTTGTAAAGACTAAAGTAAATACAAAAACACAGGGTAAATAACATGAATAAAATACTCATTAAAATATGTTAGATATATATTTTTATGGTAAGTGAATATGATACAATTTAATGCTGCAGAATTATAGAATTTTAAAATGTATGCTTTTATAAGCATATCTAATTAAAATTGACTCACAAAAGAATAGACAACTTCATGGAAGCAGTTGGGAAAAAGTCAGAAAAGAAGCTTCTAAAGATACAGAGACAAATCAGTTTATGGCAGTGGAACATTTTTAAAGAGTATAATAAACTTTTTATACTTTATCTGACCCATTTTATATAGCTAACATAGTAGCAGTAAGAAACTTCAAAAATATTAGACCCACATATTTTACGTACAAGTGTGTGCATACAAACATGCACACATGCAGATACTGATAGGCAAAACTTACTCATAAATTGAAATACATATACAAAGTGACCCGAAATATTTGAATATAAGTAATTCTATTATTTCCACTTTACCATCATAATTTTTAATACTATAATACTAATATTTTTAATTGAAGTATAGTTGATTTACAATGTTGTGTCATTTACTTCTGTACAGCAAAGTGATTCAGTTATACATATATATACATGCTTCTTTAAAATATTCTTTTCCATTATGGTTTATCATAAGATATTGAATATAGTTCTCTGTGCTATACTGTAGGAGCTTGCTGTTTATCCATTCTATATATAAAAGCTTACAGCTGCTAATACCAACCTCCCACTCCATCCCTCCCCCAACCCCCTCCCTCTTGGCAACCTAGTCTGTTCTCTATGTCTGTGATTCTGTTTCTGTTTCATAGATAGGTTCATTTGTGTAATATTTTAGGTTCCACATATAAGTGATATCATATGATATTTGTCTTTCTCTTTCTGACTTACTTCACTTAGTATGATAATCTCTAGTTGCCTCCATGTTGCTGCAAATGCCATTATTGTGTTCTTTCTTATGGCTGAGTAGTATTCCATTGTATATATGTACCACATCTTCTTTATCCATTCCTCTGTCGATGGACATTTAGGTTTTTTCCATGTCTTGGCTATTCTTAATAGTGTTGCAACAGCATCATAATTGAATGATAAAGAAGGAGAGAGCAGAAGGAAGAGAGAGGAAAATTGCCATTCCTATAGATAATAAAGAGCATGACACTCTTGATAAAAATGCTTTTTGACTTAGAAGTATATTTTCTTAACCTTATAAGCAAAATTAATCACAAAAGTTTAATGTATCTATAATTAACCAAGCAACGTTTGATCATTTCTATTAAATTCAGAAGCAGAACAGATATGACTACTATCACCATTATCACCCTACATTGTTGTAGTCACTTTGATAGCCCTGAAATAGGAAATGAAATAGAATCATTAGAAAGGAGGATAAACCAGTATTGGTTTGTAGATGAGATTGCCTATAAATAAATTTCCCAAAATTCATGTCAAACATTTTAGAACTAAAAGGGCAATTCAGTTAAATGGAGCAAGAAATAATTGGACAAGTGTCCAAAAATCTTTTAATAAAAATATTGATTATAGTGATATTTGTCTGAATAAAATTTTGGAAAATAATCCAAATTTCCAAAAGAAGGAAATAGTTGAAAAAAATTTTTACAACTCATTCAATGTACTATCATGCAGCTATTAAAATCCTATCATTATATGTTTATAGATATTCATTGAAGCAAGTTGTAATATAGGTATGACACTGATGAAATATTATTGAAATAAATCTGTATATGTTTCTAAGTTCCTTAAAACAAGAAAACTGTTTGAATAATTAGAAAAAAGTGATAGTGTGTCTTACAATATGTAAAATTAGATAGATAGTGAGAGAATTTAATGTAAAAGAAAAGGGGACCCAGTTTCTAAATGTATTTGTTATACAAAAAGTTACTTTATATCACTAGAATAAATGTAAATTATTGATAAATTATGGTGATATCATAATTGACTGAGCATTTAACAACAAAATAGATTCCCCCTAAATATCATACATCAAAAACATAGTCCATCAAGATTATGGATTTAGTTTTAAGTTTCAATAAAATATTTTGGAAATATGAAAAATATTGGAAAATATTGTTGGTATCAGTGTAGGGAAGACTTCTGCAAAATTAAAGATCCATTAAAAATTCATTACATATTTGACTACATAAAATGAAAAACATCTATCTGTAAAAATATATATATATTTGAAATGTAACAAAGAAAACAACAAAATAAGGAAATGTGCTTGCAAAGCTAATAATAAAGTGTCTGTTGATGTATAAAGCTCAAACAATTCAATTTAAAATGACCAAATATGCTAATATAAAACAACCTTTTAAAAGAGATTCAAAAAAGAAATAAAGATCTAATATACAATCAAGTTTTCTAATACTTAAAAGAAATAGTGAGCACTCGTATAGTGGAGTGAGGAGTTAGCAAATCCCATTACCAAAAAGCAATGATGAAAACTGGACACAGTTATCAAAAATATCATCTCACAAGTCTGGACAGTAATCAGAGGTATACAACAAATTGGAAAGCATTTATTCAAGGAAAACAACCAAAATTCAATGAGAACAGTGGGTGTTTGTGGCATTTTTACACAGGGCTTCTCCCATCCCCCATGCACCTCCACCTGCTTGTTGGCAATAACTAAAAGGGCTAGAGCCTCGCTGCCACCAGAGAAGGCTGATTTCTCTGATATTAATCTCGAAGGAAAAGCCCCATATGTAGAGTCACTGTTAAAAATAATAGCGGTTTCAGTGGCAGTTGGGGTAGGCCAACACCACGGCTGCCTGAGTATTCAATATAGGTTGGGGTAAGCAAGAGACCAATAAATACCTAACAGAAAGACCTGGGGAACAAGATGGCCATAAGGGTTTTTGATAAGCTTTCACACATTACTCAGAATTTGGAAGCCTTCTTGCATGCAAAGCACAGGATACTATTCAGAAGAGACTGGAAAGTGCCCCATTTATATACTCATCCCCAGCTGAATATGAAATCCTGAACAAGCAAAAAGTCTGGATCAGACTTGTAAACTCTCTGAACTAGAAATGATGCTCCCTCCCAAGCCTTATTTGCTAACTTACTTGAGCCAAATATTTCAAGGTATTTAAGTCCAACCTCAGAGTAAAAATTGGCTAACCAATATGCTATGCTGACCCACTGGCCAGCCAAGGCAACTCATATAAAAAATCTAAATATGAAAAAAAATCAAAAATGAGCAAAAATATCAATTACTGTGCATAGTAGAGGAGATAGTTTCTGTAGAATTAATTCAGGAGAGTCACTAAACAAACAAATTAAAACAAAAAATAAATAATTTTGGTAAGGGGAATCTGCATCCAGTGTTGCTGCAATATATTATCTAAAATGTCTAGGTATCAACAACAACAAAATATCAGCATGCAAAGAAACAGGAGAGTGTGGCCATACACAGGAAAAACAAAAACAGTGAAAAGTATATCAGAACACAGCTATTAGATTTGATAAACAAAAACTTCAAAATAGCTGTTATAAATATGTTCAAAGAACCAAAGAAAACCATGCTTAAAGAATTAGAGGCATGCATGACAGCAATGCCTCATCAAATATAGAAAACCACTAAAGAGACAGAAAATTTACAAAAGAAAAGAAAAACAAGTAGAAATAACTGGAGTGGAAACGTGCAATAACTGTCATGAAAAATTCACTAGATTGGTTCAGTAAAAGATTTGAGGCAAAAGAAAAAGTCAGCAAAACTTGAAGCCAAATTATTAGACCTAATTTAGTCTAAAAGGAGAAAGCAAAAAGAACTAATAAATAATGGACAGAGGCTCAGACACTTATGAGACACTGTCAAACTGGGATGCTTGTGATGAGTGTCCCAGAAGGAGAGGAGAGAGATAAGGGACAGACAATATGTTTGAAGAAATAATAGCCAAAACTCCACAAATTTTATGAAAAATATTCATGTACGCATCTAAAAAGTTCAGTGAGCTAAACTCAGAGATATTCACTCCTAGACAAACTGAAATAAAACTATCAAAAGGAAAAGAGAAAAATCCTGATATTATCAACATTGAAAGGACTCATTACTGATTCATCACGTGCAGTAAGATTAACTGTTGACTTCTCATCAGGAAAAATGGATGCCAGAAGACAGATATTAAAAGAATAAGGGAAAATTATGGACAAATGTCAAGTAATAACCCAACATTCAGAAATGAATACATATTTTCACAATTGTTTCAGTGAAAAATTCCTACTTCTTTGGCTGAAGTGTTATTTTTTTCCATTTCAGTAAAAATATTAGTTCTCCTATATCTCCTTCACTTTTTATAAGAATGATTAAAATTTGACTTCTGAAATTGTTTTCTTTTATAAAAATGTCTTCAAAAGAAGGAATTAAAACAGATTTAGATTAAAATATCTATATATAAATTCATGTCTAGTACTGTATTTCTAAGTTTGGCTGAACTTTCTTGTTGGCTGAATATCATAGTAACATGCTAGAGATGTTAGACTTACAATGACTTTGCCCCTGTCCACCTACTTACTTTTCAAAACTCTGTTCTGGCTTAGTGTTTATTTTAACAATTTGTTAAGACTGGGCTGATAATATCACAATGCAAGAGACTAAAACAAAAAGGGAACTAATAAAGTACATGGATATTATACCTCAGTGAGTAATGTATATAAAAATAATGTATTATTTATGGAAATATGTATAAAATAATATTTCCTTATCTTTTGCAATCATGAGAAAATGAAGTAGCAATCTACATTAGACCATGCATCATACTGGGAAAAAAAATTGCCTTATAGATTGCATACAGAACACATTTACTTATGTTATATATTTAACTTTCTAAACATATTTACTTGTTTCATATACATTCTTCTATATTTCCTCATTTTCCTACTTCAAAATATTGACAGAACATTTGTTGTTAGACATATTTTTCATTCTTGTTAAAACCTAATAAAATAATAAAATTATTTCATATTGAAATTGGGCATAAAGACAAAAATTTTCACTAAAACTGAGGAATTTATCTTTTGTATCCTGGAGAGATTGTGACAGAAATTATTTGTAAGATTCTCTAATTTTTGTTCACTTCCACTATCTACATGGATTAAATTTGCCTTTTTGAAAGCTTTAGTGTAACATTAAATTAAAATATATCATGTAATACATAACATTATAAAATATAAAATATGAGTATAAAACATTATATTTCCTGTTAGTTTACAAGAGAGTTGAACAATTTAACTTTATTTTAGATTGAATAATGGTTTCTGGTATAGCCTGTGAACATAACATGTTAAAATAACACGTTAACAAAAGTGCTAAAAATAACATTTTTCTGTAAAATTCCTTCTTTGAATTGAAACATATTTGATTTACAATGTTATATTATTTTTAAGCATACAACAAAGTGATTCAGTATTTTTATAGGTTCTACTCCATTTAAAGTTAAAATAAAATATTGGTTATATTCCCTATGGTGTATATTACAGCCTCGTATATTATTTATTTTATACCTAACACTTTGTACCTATTAATACTCTTCCCCTATCTTGCCCCTCCCAGACCCTTATTCCCACTGATACCACTAGTTTGTTCTCTGTGTCTATAAATCTGTTTCTGTTTTGTTATATTCATTCATTTGTTTTATTTTTTAGATTCCACATATAAGTGAAAACATACAGTATTTGTCTTTTTCTGTGTGACTTACTTCACCAAGCATAATACCCTCCAGGTCCATCTATGTTGTTGCAAATGGCAAAATTTCATTCTTTTATATGGCTGAATAATATTCCATTTTGTGTGTGTGTGTGTGTGTGTGTGTGTATGTGTGTACCACATTACTTTATCTGTTCACCTATTGATGGACACAGGTTGCTTCCATATGTTAGGTATTGTAAATGATGTTACTATGAACATTGGGTTGCATATACCTTTTCCAATTAGTGTTTTCATTTTTTTCAGATATAAACACAGCAATGGAATTGCTGGATTTTATAATAGTTCTATATTTATTTTTTTAAGGAACCTCCATACTATTTCCGTAGTGACTGTACCTATTTACATTCCCACAAACAGTGAACTAGGGTTCCATTTTCTCCATATTCCTGCTGACATTTATCACTTGTTGTCTTTTTGATGATAGCCATTCTGACTGGTTTTGATTTGCATTTCCCTGATTATTACTGATGTAGAGCAACTTTTCATGTGTCTTTGGCCATCTGTACATCTTCTTTGGAAAATGTCTGTTCAGGTCTTTTATCCATTTTTTAATCAGGTTGTTTGTTTTTTGGTATTGAATTCTATGAGTTTTAAAAATATCAGGTATTAACCCCTTATCAAACATATCATTTGCAAACATATTCTCCCATACTGTATATCATCTTCACATTTTATTGATAGTTTTATTCACTGTGAAAAAGCTTTTAAGTATTTTGTTTGTTTGTTTATTTTTTATTTTGTTTTCCTTTCCTGAGGAGACAGATCCCCCCAAAAAATATGGTTAAGATTTACATAAAAGAGTCTAGTGCCATGTTTCATCTAGGAGTTTTATGGTGCCTAGTCTGAAATTAAGTCTCTAATCCATTATGAATTTTTGTTTTGGCATAAGAAAAAGTTCTAATTTTATTATTTTACATGCAGCTGTACAGTTTTCCCAACACAACTTATTTAAGATGTTATCTATTCCAACGTTGTATATTTTTGGCTACATTGTCATAGAATAATTGACCATATGTGTATGGCTTTATTTCCAGGCTCTGTATTATTTTCCATTGATCTGGGTTTTCTTGGTTGATTTTTTTTTTCCTTGCGAGTACCATGCTGTTTTGATTACTGTAGTTTTGTAGTATAGTTTGAATTCAGGAGTATGATACCTCCAGCTTTGTTTTATTTTTTCCACTTTATTTTTTTTATTAGAGTATAATTGCATTACAATGTTGTGTTAGTTTCTGCTGTACAGTGAAATGAAACAGCTATATATATACATATATCCCCTCTCTCTCACCCCTTCCCACCCATCTAGGTCATCACAGACCACCAAGCTGAGCTCCCTATGCTATACAGCAGGTTCCCACTAGCTATCTGTTTCACACATGGTAGTGTATTTATGTCAAGCCTAATCTCCCAATTCATGCCACCCTCCCCTTCCCCCCTGTGTCCACATGTCTGTTCTCTACATCTGCGTTTCTATTCCTGCCCTGCAAATATGTTCATCTGTACCATTTTTCTAGATTCCACATATATGCATTAATATATGATATTTGTTTTTCTCTTTCTCACTTGCTTCACTATGAATGACAGAGTCTAGGTTCATCCACATCTCTAAAAATGACCCAATTTCGTTTATTTTTATGGCTGAGTAATTCCATTATATATATGTACCAGATATTCTTTATCCATTCATCTGTCAATGGACATTTAGGTTGTTTCCGTGTCCTGGCTAATGTAAGTAGTGCTACAATGAATATTCGAGTACCTGTGTGTTTTTGAAATATGGTTTTCTCAGGGTATATGCCCAGTAGTGGGTTTGCTGGGTAATGTGGTAGTTCTATTTTAAGTTTTTTAAAGGACCTCCATACTGTTCACAACAGTGGCTGTATCAATTTACATTCCCACCAACAGAGCAAGAGGGTACTCTTTTCTCCGCACCCTGTCCAGCATTTATTGTTTGTAGGTTTTTTGATGATGGCCATTCTGACCAGTGTGAGGTGAACCTCATTGTAGTTTTGATTTGCATTTCTCTAATAATTAGTGATGTTGATCATTTTTTCATGTGCCTCTTGGCCATCTGTGTGTCTTCTTTGGTGAAATCTCTATTTAGCTCTTCAACCCATTGTTAGATTGGGTTGTTTGTTTTTTTGAAACTAAGCTGCATGAGCTGTTTGTATATCTTGGAGATTAATCCTTTGTCAGTTGCTTCATTTGCAAATATTTTCTCCCATTCTGAGGGTTGTCTTTTGTCTTGTTTATGGTTTCCTTTGCTGTGCAAAAGCTTTTAAGTTTCATTAGGTCCCATTTGCTTATTTTTATTTTTATTTTCATTTCTTTAGGAGTGGGTCATAAAAAGATCTTGCTGTGATTTATGTCAAAGAGTGTTTTTCCTATGTTTTCCTCTAAGAGTTTTATAGTGTCTGGTCTTATATTTAGGTCTTTAATCCATTTTGAGTTTATTTTTGTGTATGGTGTTAGGGAGTGTTCTAATTTCATTCTTTTACATGTAGCTGTCCCGTTTTCCCAGCACCACTTATTGAAGATGCTGTCTTTTCTCCATTGTATATTCTTGCCTCCTTTATCAAAAATAAGGTGACCATATTTGCATGGGTTTATCTCTGGGCTTTCTATCATGTTCCATTGATCTACATTTCTGTCTTTGTGCCCGTACAATACTGTCTTGATTACTGTAGCTTTGTAGTATAGTCTGAAGTCAGGGAGCCTGATTCCTCCAGCTACGTTTTTCTTTCTCAAGATTGCTTTGGCTATTCGGGGTCTTTTGTGTTTCCATACAAATTGTGAAATTTTTGTTCTAGTTCTGTGAGAAATGCCAATGGTCATTTGATAGGGATTGCATTGAACCTGTAGATTGCTTTGGGTAGTATAATCATTTTCAAAATATTGATTCTTCCAATCCAGGAACATAATATATCTCTCTATCTGTTTGTGTCACCTTTGATTTCTTTCATCAGTGTTTTCTAGTTTTCTGAGTACAGGTCTTTTGCCTCCCTAGGTAGGTTTATTCCTGGTATTTTATTCTTTTTCTTGTGATGGTAAATGGGATTGTTTCCTTAATTTCTCTTTCAGATTATTCATTGTTAGCATATAGGAATGCAAGAGATTTCTGTGCATTAATTTTATATCCTGCAACTTTACTAAGTTCATTGATTAGTTCTAGTAGTTTTTTGGTAGCATCTTTAGGATTTTCTATGTATAGTACCATGTCATCTGCAAACAGTGACAGTTTTACTTCTTCTTTTCCAAATTGTATTCCTTTTATTTCTTTTTCTTCTCTGATTTCTATGGCTAGGACTTCCAAAACTATGTTGAATGATGGTGGTAAGAGTAGCCATTCTTGTCTTGTTCCTGATCTTAGGGGAAATGCTTTCAGTTTTTCACCATTGAGAGTGATGTTTGCTGTGGGTTCCTCGTATATGGTCTTTATTAAGTTGAGATAGGTTCCCTCTATGCCCACTTTCTGGAGAGTTTTTATCATAAATCGGTGTTAAATTTTGTCAAAAACTTTTTCTGCATCTATTGAGATGATCATATGGTTTTTATTCTTCAATTTGTTGATATGGTGCATTACATTGATTGATTTGCATATAGTGAAGAATCCTTGCATCCCTGGGGTAAATCCCACTTGATCATGGTGTATGATTTTTTTAATGTGTTGTTGGATTCTGTTTGCTAGTATTTTGTTGAGGATTTTTACATCTATGTTCATCAGTGACATTAGCCTGTAATTTACTTTTTTTGTGATATCTTTGTCTGTTTTTTGTATCAGCGTGAGGGTGACCTAGTAGAACGAGTTTGGGAGTGTTCCTCCTTCTGCAATTTTTTGGAAGAGTTTGAGAATTATAGGGTTAACCCTTTTTTGAATGTTTGAAAGAATTTGCTTGTGAAACCATCTGATCCTGAACTTTTGTTTGTTGGAAGACTTTTCATTACAGTTTCAATTTCATTACTTGTGATTGGTCTGCGTATATTTTCTAATTCTTCCTGGTTCAGTCTTGGAAAGTTGTACCTTTCCAAGAATTTGTCCATTTCTTCCAGGTTGTCTATTTTATTGGCATAGAGTTGCTGGTAGTAGTCCCTTATGATCCTTTGTATTTCTGCAGTGTCAGTTGTAATTTCTCCTTTTTCATTTCTAATTTTATTGATTTGTGTCCTCTACCTTTTTTTTTTTTCATATCTGGCTGAAGGTTTATCAATTTTGTTTATCTTCTCAAAGAACCAACTTTTAGTTTTATTGATCTTTGCTATTGTTTTCTTCATTTCTATTCACTTCTTCTCTGATATTTATGATTTTCTTTCCTTCTACTAACTTTGGGCTTTCTTTTTTCTTCTTTTTCTTGTTGCTTTTGGTGTAACGTTAGATTGTTTATTTGAGATTTTTCTTTTTTCTTGAGGTGAGCTTGAATTGCTATAAACCTCCCTCTTAGAACTGCTTTTGCTGCATCCCATAGGTTTTGGATCATCGTGTTTTTGTTGTTATTTGTTTCTAGGTATTTTTAAAATTTCTTCTTTGATTTCTTCAATGATCTCTTGGTTATTTAGCAGCACACTGTTTTTTGCCTCCATTTGTTTGTGTTTTTTACAGTTTTTATCTGTAATTGATTTCTAATCTCATAGCATTTTGGTCGGAAAAAATGCTTGTTACAATTTCAACTTTCTTAAATTTTCCAAGGTTTGATTTGTGACCCAAAATGTGATCTATCCTGGAGAACGTTCCATGTGCACTTGAGAAGAAAGTGTATTCTTCCATTTTGGGGTGGAATGTCCTATAAATGTCAATTAAGTCTATCTGGTCTTTTGTGTCATTTAAAGCTTGTGTTTCCTTATTTGTTTTCTGTCTCGATGTTCTGTCTGTTGGTGTAAGTGGGGTGTTAAAGTCCTGCATTATTAATGTGTTACTGTCAGTTTCCCCTTTTATGGCTGTTAGCATTTACCTTATGTATTGAGGTGCTCCTGTGTTGGGTTCATAAATATTTATAATTGTTATGTACTTCTTGGATTGATCTGATCATTATGTAGTGTCCTTCCTTATCTCTTGTAACAGTCTTTATTTTAAAGTCTATTATATCTGATATGAGTATTTTTACTCCAGCTTTCTTGTGATTTCCATTTGCATGGAATATCTTTTTCCAGTCCCTCACTTTCAGTCTGTATGTGTTCCTAGATCTGAAGTGCTTCTCCTGTAGACAGCATACATATGGGTTTTGTTTTTGTATCCATTCAGCCAGTCTGCGTCTTTTGGTTGAAGCGTTTAATCCACTTACATTCAAGGTAATTATCTATATGTATGTTCCTGTTACCATTTTCTTGATTTGTGTTTGATTTTGGGTTTTTTGCTTCTCTTGTGTTTCCTGCCTAGAGAAGTTCCTTTAGCATTTGTTGTAAACCTGGTTTGGAGGTGAATTCAGGAATATGATATCTCCAGCTTTGTTCTTTATTCACAAGTTTGCTTTGGCTATTTGGGGTCTTTTGTGGTTTCATACACATTTTAGGATTACTTGTTCTAGTTCAATTTTGATCGGAATTGGGTTGAATCTGCAGATTGCTTTGGGTAGCTTGGATATTTTAACAATGTTAATTCTTCGAATCTATGAACACAGGATAGCATTTGAATTATTTGTATCATCTTCAATTCCCTTCAGCAATGTTTCATAGTTTTCTGAGTTTATGTCTTTTACCTCCTTGGTTAAGTTTATTTTTAGGTATTTTATTCTTTTTGATGTGATTGTAATGGGATTGTTTTCTTGCTTGCTCTTTCTGATAGTCCATTTTTACTTATAGAAAAGCAAAATATTTCTGTACATTGACCTTTGTCCTGCAAATTTATTGAATTAATTTATTAGTTCTAACAGATTTTGGTGGAGATTTTGGAAATTTCTAAATATAGTATCATATCATCTGCAAATAGTGACAGTTTTACTACTTTCCTTTCTATTTGGATGCCTTGGATTTCTTTTTCTTTTCTGATTTCTGTGGGTGGGACTTAATACTATGTTAAATAGATGTGCTGAAAGTGGGCATCCTTGTCTTTTTCCTCATTTTAGAGGAAAAGCTTTCGGCTTTCATCATTGAGTATCATGTTAGCTGAGGGTTTGTCATAAATGGTCTTAATGATGTTGAGATATAGTCCCTCTATACCAACTTTGGATATAGTTTTTATCATGAATGGGTGTTGAATTTTGTCAAATACTTTTTCTACATCTATTAAGATGATCATGTGATTTTATCATTTCTTTTATTAATGTTTTGTATCACATTGATTGATTTGTAGATGTTGAACCATCCTTACACCCCTGGAATAAATCCCACTTGATCATTGTCTATGATATTTTATATATTGTTGAATTTGGTTTGCTAATACTTGTTGAGGATTTTTGAGTTGATATTCATTAGTGATGTTGACCTACAATTTTCTTTCGTTGTAGTGTTTTGTCTGGTTTTGCTATCTCGGTAAATGTCGCCTTGTAGAATGAATTTGAGAGTGTTCCCTCCTCTTCAACTTTTTGGAATAGTTTGAGAAGGATACGTACTAACTCTTCATTTAATGTTTGTTAGAATTCTTCTGTGAAGATATACAGTCCTGGATTTTTGTTTATTGGGAGTGTTTTGATTACTGATTTAATACTAGTAATTGTTCTGTTCAGATTATCTATTTCTTCCTGATTCAATCTTGAAAGAATGTATGTTTCTAGGAATTTATTCATTTCTTCTAGGTTATCCAATTTGTTGGCATATAACTGTTTGCAGTATTCCTTTATAATCTTTTGTATCTATGTGTTATCATTTGAAATATTTCCTCTTTCATTTATTATTTTGTTTATTTGGGTCCTCTCCCTTTTTTTCTTAATGAGCTTGGCTAGAAGTTTGTCAATTTCATTAATCTTTTTGGAAAAAAACAACTCTTGGTTTCATTGATCTTTTCTACTTTGTTTTTTTTTTTTGGTCTCTATTTTATTTATTTCCTTTCTGATCTTTATTATATCCTTCCTTCTGATGACTTTAAGCTTTCTTTGTGCTTATTTTTCTAATTCCTTTAGATGGTAGGTTAGATTGCTTATTGGAGATTTTTCTTGTTTCTTGAGATGTCTCTGTATCTGTATAAATTTCCTCTTAGAACTCCTTTTGCTGGATCCCATAGATTTTGGAAAGTTGTATTTTTATTTTCATTTCTCCCAAGGTATTTTCTGATTTCCTCTTTGATTCTTCATTGATCCATCAATTGTTTTTCAATAGTATGTTGTTCATTCTCCATGTATTTGTGTTTTTCCCAATTTTTCTTTCTTTAATTGATTTCTAGTTTTGTACCATTTTAGTCAGAAAGATGCTTAATGTAATTTGTATCTTCTTAAATTTGTTGGGACTTGTTTTGTGGCCTAGCATGTGATCTATCCCAGAGCAACTTTCGTGTGCACTTGAAAAGAATGTGTATTCTGATGTTTTTGATGGAATGTCTTTTAGATATATATTAAATTTATTTGGTTTAATGTGTCATTTAAGACCATTGTTTCCTTATTAATTTTCTATCCACTGATATTAGTAGGGCATTAAAGTTCCCTATTATCATTGTATTACTATCAATTTCTCCTTTTATGTCTGTTATATTTGCTTTATATATTTAGGTGCTCCTATATTAGGTACATATATGTTTAGGAACATTATCTCCTCTCTTGTATTGTTCCCTTTATCATTATGTAATTCCCTTCTTTATATTTTATTTTAGATTTTGTTTTAATGTCTACTTTGTCTGATATGGGTATTTCTACCCCAGGTTTCTTTTAACTTCTATTTGCATGGAATACCCTTTTCCGTACCCTCACTTTGTTTGTGTGTCTTCAGTTCTGAAATGAGTCTTTTGCATGCAGCATATAGATGGGTCATTTTCTAATTGAATCAGCCACTCTGTCAGTTGATTGGAGCATTTATTCCATTGGAATTTAAAGTGATTATTGATAGGTGTATACTTACTGACATTTTGTTACTTGTCTTCTAGTTGTTTTTGTAATTCTTCTCTATTCTTTTCTTCTTCTTTTAGTTTGTTCCATTATGATTTGATAATTTGCTTTAGTGGTATACTTGTGTTCCTTTCTCTCTAGTGTTTGTGTATATATTATAGGTTTTTGATTTCTCGTTCTGATAGGTTTTATATATGTTGACCTGTAACTAAATCTATTTATTTTAAACTGTTAGTAATGTAACTTCAAACACATTCTAAAAGATCTACATGTTTTAACGCCTTTCCCCCAATGTTTGTGTTTTTGATGTCATGTTTTACATCTTCATAGTTATCCTTTAACTGTTTATTGTGGTTATATTTGACTTTATATACTTTTTCTTTTAATCTTTGCACTACCTTATTTAAATGGTTGATCCATAGCCTTTACTATATATTTGCCTATACCATTGAGATTTTTCCCTTTGCATAATTTCTTATTTTTTGTTGTTGCCTTTTCTTTTTCATTTAAAGAGGACCCTTTAGCACCTCTTGTAAAGTCTGTTTAGTATTTATAAACTCCTTTAGTTTTTCCTTGTCTGGAAAGTTCTTTATTTCTCCTTCAATTCTGAAGGAGAAATACATTCTGGTAACATTGCTGTGTAGGGTGTCCTAGGTTTTAGGTTTTTCCCTTTTAGCACTTTAAATATAACATGCCACTCTCTTCTGGCCTGCAAAGTTCTGCTGAAAAATCAGTTAATAGCCTTATGGGGATTATTTTGTATGTTACTCTTTGTTCTTCTCTTGCTGCCTTTAGAATTCTCTTTTTATCTTTAATGTTTGCTATTTTAATCATGATATGTCTTGGTGCAGGTCTCTTTGGGTTCATCTTGTTTTGTTCTCTTTGTCCTTCCTGTGCCTGAATATCTGTTTCCTTCTTCAGGTTCAGGAAGTTTTCAGCCATAGTTTCATCAAGTACATTTCCACCCCTTTCTCTCTCTCTTCTCCTTCTGGGACCTCTATAATGCAAGTGTTAGTACACTTGATGTTGTCCTAGAGGTCCTTTAAACTATTCTCATTTTTTAATATGTTTTTTTTTCTTTTGCTCTTCTGATTGAGTGGCTTCCATTATTCTCTCTTCTATATTGCTTATGCTTTTTTTTGTTTCACCTAATCTGCTGTTAATTCCCTCCAGTGTATTTTTCATTTCAGTTATTGTGATCCTCAGCTCTTATATTTTCTAATTCTTTGTTAAAATTCTCACTGTGTTCATATACTTTTCCCTCAGTTTAGTTAGCATTCTTTTACTGTTGCTTTGAAATCTATCAGGTAAATTATTTATCTCTGTTTCTTTAGGGTTGTTTTTTTTTTTTAAATGCTATTCTTGTCTGCTTACATTCTTTTTATTTATGTATGTATGTATGTATGTATGGCTGTGTTGGGTCTTCATTTCTGTGCGAGGGCTTTCTCTAGTTGTGGCAAGCGGGGCCCACTCTTCATCGTGGTGCAGGGGCCACTCTTCATCGCGGTGTGCGGGCCTCTCACTATTGCGGCCTCTCGTTGCTGAGCACAGGCTCCAGACGCGCAGGCTCAGTAATTGTGGCTCATGGGCCGAGTTGCTCCACGGCATGTGGGATCTTCCCAGACCAGGGCTCGAACCCGCGTCCCCTGCATTGGCAGGCAGATTCTCAACCACTGCGCCACCAGGGAAGCCCAACCAAAAATTTTGAAGCAGCTGCTAGATGCCTGGCCCTATTTGGAGTTCAGCAGTGATCAACACAGGAAGAGTCCTGCTTTCATGAACCATGTAGTGGGGAGGAGAGACAGGTGCAACTTGGGTGAGGGATTTCACCTTGCTGGACCTCTGTTTTCTCATCTGGAAAATGGGATGGGTGTTTCTCATTTTCTGGGATTGTCCAGCCCTCACATTCTCTGATTCCATAAGAAGCATTTGTTTTCCTGTTTCTGGCACAAGGTGTCCATCCCTGGTTTCACATCAACATGATCTCAGGCACAAACCTCCTTGTTTTTCCATTTTGTCTTTAAGTTACTTGCTGAAACAACCAGCCCACGGTCCCCAGGACTGTCGTGGCTTCGGCCGCCGGGGCCCCTCCAGAGCCGGCAGCCTCAGTGAGGCCGCCCTCCCCTCGGGCTCCGGGGCACTTCAGTGACGGCGGAGGGAAGAGACCCCGAGCTGGGAGTTCCAGCTCTGTGGAAATGCGGGCTCCGTTCTGGGTGAGGAGGTGGGACCGCTCTGCCCCGAGGCCTTCTGGGAGGGAGGGCGGCACCGGGGGAGGAGCCGCCTGGAGCCTCCAGGAGCCCTTCCAGGGGTCCTGGAGCGGCGGCCCGGCCTGGGGGCCCTGCCCACTGTGGCCGCAGCCCAGGCCTTTTTCCTGGAATCCTTGGCTAGTCCCTATCTTTTCCAGGCGCCACTCCCCTTCACCTGCTGGTGGACGCTTTGGCCAGCTGACAATGCAGATATTTTCAAACTTTAAGGTGAATAAAAATCATCTGGAGGGCGTAGACTGGCAGCAGCCACGGGTAGACGGTGGGCTCGGCCCCCACGGGCGACTCCAGCCTCAGCTTCTCCCCCATGTCTTCACGCGCGGCCCCCGCACCAGGCTAGTCTGGCGGTTGGGACAGGGGCAGGGTGCCACGGGTGGGGGTGGGGCAGGCGGGTGGGCGGGAGGCTGAGGGGAGGGGACCTGGCCTGGGCCTCAGCCGCAGCCGCCGTGCTCCCGTCCAGCCCCCGGCTCTCTCTTTGTGGTCACAGGGCCGGGGCCTCCAGCGCTGCTGCCAACTGGGGCCGGCGTGAGGCGAGCACAATGAGCCGGGGCCGGGCTGAACCACTCACTCGTGGCGAGCGCCACCCGCCCCGTGGACACGCCCCTTCTCACGCACCTCTTTAGGGTTTTTTTATTGGTCCTTTTTTGGAAACCTATTTCACTGTCTTCTCATTTTGTTTAATTTTCTCTGTCTCTATAAAATTAGGGGAGATATTTACCTTTCCTGATCTTGAAACGGTGTCCTATGTGGGAGTGTTCTTATGCAGTCTGTGTGTGCACAGTGGCTTTGGTAGGAAAGCTGGATCTGAAGTGAGCATAGGCTGGCAGCCACCACCTTGGTGGGAGGTAGGGCTTGATTTGGAGGGGCCAGAGCCAGAGCCATGTGCAAGCCAGGGCTTCTCCTATGTTTACTGCCCATCACTATCCTATTAGGGGCTAGTTCGGGGGCTTAGGGGCTGGAGCAGGAGACCTGATGGAGTTGTTTCTCCTGGGTATGATGGCAGTCTTTACCTCGGTTTGAGATGTAGCTGGAATCTGAGGGCTTGGGGCTGCACTTCTATGCTGATTTCATTTTTTCCCAGGGTGTGTCCCCTGGTTAGAGGCTGGATCAGGACCAGAGGGATTGGTGTCACTCCACTGAACTGGCCTCAGTCCCTCCTTAGTGTGCACAGGGATGTATACTTCAGTGATGGTGGTCTCTGCCCTGGAGCTAACTTCCATCCCTTGGGAGTGTGTGCAGAGACATGAGAGCTGATAATGGCTACCTCTACCCTGGTCAGAGACAGGGCTGCATTCAGAGCTGGCTCTGTTTCCTCCATATATGAGTATTCTCATTGGCAAAGGAAGACTCCTCCTTAGTGAGGAGAAGTGCCAGAGCAAGAGGGGCTGGAGTAGGAGCCCAGCTGGGGGCTGGAGTGGTCCTGGTAAGCCAGCCAGATGCCCAAGAAAATTTCAGTCTGCTGCCTCCACACTAACTGGGAGTAATCAAAACTTCGTATATTCTTCAAGGGCAGACTGTTGGTTTCTTCTAGTCCTCTGGTAAGTCCCACTGGTGTTTAAACCAGCTAAGGGGGCTCATCTTCCCAGTGTTGGACCTGGGGGTTAAGTGCTAAATATGTGGTTCAAACCTTGTACTCCCCAGGGATGATACCCAAGCCTGTGTTATCCTTTCCTTTCTGTGTCCCCTGCTAGGGGTGCGGTTTCTAACCAGATCACTTCTCCTCCCTTCCTACCAGACTTCATTTGGATCTTTCTTTACAGCCTTAGTTTTAGAAGAACTATTCTACTAATTCCCAGGTTGATTCCCATGTGAGTCACTCTATATATAGTTGTAGTTTTGATGTGTTTGTGAGGGGAAGTGAGCCCAGCATCCTCCTACTCCACATCTTGATCTCCTCCCCCAAAGTAACATTTTTAAAGGGAAAGCAACACTATCAACAAAAACTTATTTTAAGTTACTCTACTGTATAAAGTATGTTAGGTTCTGACATATTTAGAATGTTTTATTTCTTCCCAAAATCTGACTTAACTTTTTAAACCACAGGCTATACATAAATATAGTATGTCAAGTATTAAGATTAAACAGGTAATCAACTTTTCAGTTATTTCAAAACATTTCCTTCGTATGAGAATAATGAAGTGATGTCAGTCCTAAATCTTTTAAAATTTATACATAGCAGGATTGTATCCAGTTTCATGAACAGAACATGTTCTTCAGCAGAGAGGCTAGATATATTACAGGTAGGAAATATCAATGCAGAAGTGATTCACAGAGATAAAGTGAATTCCAGAAAATCCTTTCACTATAGAGCTATTCTGGGAATTTGTCCACACATTCTGCAGAATGTAGGATGATCACAAAACAGGACATGTCTCAAGTCTGGGTGAAGTGAGAATAAGTTTAGAAATTGTTCCTTCTGTATTCAGACACAGATATGCCCAACATATCCTAGAACCATGTTGTAGATACTTACTCCTCCCAAAATTGGAAATAGGAGATTTATGGTCTTTATATGATTGGATTAATAGTTTTCCAGCACTGGCTAGATCAACTTGATATTTAGTGACTTTATATTCAGTTTCAAATCCATGGAGTACGCTCACCTACTTTTTTAACATTTCCATGCTTTTTGAGTGTTTCAGTGTGCTGCAGTAGCTCCTACATTGAAGGTAATATGTGTTATGAAAGGATGTAAATTTCAGCCTAGGTTTAAACTGTGTCTTATTGTTGAGAAGGGTGTGCCTATATGATGAACAGGTGGGGAAATCTAAATAGAAGTCTTACTTGCATGCAGGATTGAGGATCTCCTAAGAGAACTCACTGGAAGGCACAAAAGAAGATTATCTGAACAATAAAGCCTTTGTTGTAGGAGAAAAGAGATAGTATGAATTTGAAGAAGCAGTCATTTGAACCCTCCCCTCTAAATCCAAAGAATAGGGAGGACTGTCAGCAAACAGAGAAAAGTGTTTCAACAAAATGCTGTATTTTAGGACCTGAACATAAGGATTTGATAGATTTTAAACAGACTCCAAAACACTTGAAGAAGTAATAAGACACTCTCCCATTTTGTTCTACCAAAAATCTCATGGATATTTCTGGTGCATTCATGATGTGGTCTAGGAGACACTGAATGGAGTGGTGCCTAATGAAAGAACCAGCATGTCCAGCAGGTAGAAGTGCCTTTGGAGGGCTTTTCTCCAGTGAGCTCAACCTCAAGGAGTGATGGTAGTTGAACAGTACTCAACAGAAGTGGCAGAGGTTGCCATTCTCTGGACTCGATCCACATGTGAGACAACCTAGGAAATCCAAGATATTTAGGTGGAAAGAGCAGGGACCAGAAGGGAGGCTGATGTTCTACATTAGTCAGTGGGGAAAATGCCCTGAGAAGTATAAGTTATCCCTGTTAATGGTGCCCTGTAGGTTGGTGAGGCCTGTGGAAACTCCAGTCACAGCAGTGGTGCTATTCTTAATCTGTTTTGACAGAAATGTGAATTAAACATGTATACTTCTACCTCCTCTGAGAATTACACATTGTGTTTGTATATTTTGTGCCCATACCTAATTTGGTTTTTTGGGGGGTCACACATCTGTATTTTATCAGTTTACACATAATAAGCAGGGCTTATTTCATGTCCCTGTTTAATCTCTGCCTTCACATTTCTATGTTATGTTTCTGTCAACAGTAGAGTCTTTCTTTACCCTAAAATCTATAACATCTAAACTGCATGCTGTAACTCTTATATTCTCTTCCAAACTGAAATCACCTGCAGGTTAGTTTTGTCTAAATCAGTATCCTCAAATAGACACAATAATACTGACACAGATAATAGGTACATTTCTAAATATCTTGTAACAGTGACATTCTATATTATAGGTAGTGAGTAAATAGATCCAAGTGTTAGGTTTAATTTATAGTTGAATGATAAAATGTAATTTAGGTGTTTAGAAGTTCCCTGAAACAATTTTCATGGCATATGAGCAATATGATCGTTGTTAATAAGATCATTTAAAAGTAAAATATTTTTTCACATGGAGTTATTACTATAAAATAAACTTTCTTTCTGAATGTTCCAACTAGATTGATATAAACTGCATATATTTGATGAAAAACAATCAAACGGAATATGAACTTTCAGATATTTTCAAAGGATATAATAAAATGTGTCCCTTTTATCAAATGTAATAAGATATGTAATATGATACTAAGTGAGATATCACAACTAAGAGCTTTTCTCTGTATAAGAAAATTCTATTTTTGTTGTTATTACTCTTAGCAGATGTGATAGGCAGATAATGAGTGTCCCAAAATGCCTATGTCCTAATTTTCAGAACCAGTGATTATGTTTCTTTACTTGGCAAAAGAAAATTTGAAGCTGTGATTATGGTTATGGACTTTATGATGCAGACATTCCCCTGGATTATCCAGGTGGGACCAATATTTTCACAAGTGTCCTTAAAATGGAAGAGGAAGGCAGAAGAGACAGAGATATAACTAGAGAAAACAAAGGCACAGAGAATTGCAAAACCGTTGCCTTTGATGACCTCACCTTTATTTTAGCTCAGTGAGACCCATGTCAGACTTCTAGCCTGAAAAACTGTAAGATGATAGATTTGTGTTGTGTTAAGCCACTAAGTTTGTGATAACAGAGGCAGTAGAAAACTAATACAGCAGACAAAGTAATTTCCATGAAAACATTTATTTTTTAGAATGATTAACGTGTGTTACTATCATAGAGTAAATATCTAGTTAAAATATGCCCTCCCCCACCTCCATGAATGTCCACTACGTTCTAAGTTTAAATAGGTAAACATTTAGGAAACTATCTTTAATCCTGAGTGGTCTCAGTTTGACTTTTTTTTTTTTTTTTTTAATTTTTTTTTTTAATTTTTATTTTTTTAATTAATTAAGTAATTTATTTATTTTTGGCTGTGTTGGGTCTTCGTTTCTGTGCGTGGGCCCTCTCAAGTTGTGGCAAGTGGGGGCCACTCTTCATCGCGGTGCGCGGGCCTCTCACTGTCGCGGCCTCTCTTGTTGGGGAGCACAAGCTCCAGACGCGCGGGCTCAGTAGTTGTGGCTCACGGGCCTAGTTGCTCCGCGGCACGTGGGATCCTCCCAGACCAGGGCTCGAACCCGTGTCCCCTGCATTGGCAGGCAGATTCTCAACCACTGCGCCACCAGGGAAACCCAGTATGACTTTTAATTTTCACATGATCACCAGTTGCTGCTGATCTCAAAACACACTGAATTTATCGCTACCAAACTCTAAAATCTTTTAGGATATTCTTGTGTTGTCTCTTTTTTTAACTTCTCTTTGCCAAATGTATTCAATTTCTTTTTTTGAAAAATGTTTTTTTTCCACTGGAATAGATTTTCTTGCCAGAACAAAATACTGCAAAATTTGAGATATATTTGTTTTCATGGAGGAAGTATTAGTGTAGTATGCTGCTACAGTATATTTAAAACATATTTTATTCACATGTGGAGATTATGCTGTTTATACGTAACTCACATTAGGCATCCAATTCATTATCTTATGTAAACCTTTACTTACTACAAGGTTGAAATCTAAAACCTACATTTCCCAGACTCCCTTTCAGCTAAGGTCCTGAATGCAAATTGATTTCCACCATTTCGTTAACATGTATGTGTAGCAAGATCTGAAAGGGAAGAGTTAATTAAAAACCATCTTCTTGTGGCTTTTACCTCTTACTATTGGCAAACAATGCTCAGGAGATATGAGGATTGCCAACAGTGGTACTGCAGGGTCCAAACTCCAGTTTCCTAAGTGTTGACAAGCAGCAGGTTCAGCACCTTGATCTGGCGTCTCATCCCTTGACTCCAGTATCAGGAGCACATTTTCCAGCCTCCTGAGTGTTGGTCTGTGTTGGCAAAGGCAGAGACTCTTGTTTCCGGCATATTTCCATTTGTGACCTCAGATGTGTAGTACCCTCCTAGTAAGTCAGTTCTGTATAGGTCCAGGAGTTATTCAAGGAGACCCAGCTTAGAAACTGTTCCTTCAGGCTTGTCAATGCTTTGGTAAGCACAGAATATCCTGTATGAAATTTCCTCATGTTTAAAAATGCCTACAGTGGTTTCCATTTCCTGCATTGAACTCTGGTAGAAAAGTCCAATCAGGAAATATAAAGATACATTATCCATAAAAAATTGCTCTGCTATTTGTGACAAAAATTTGTTATCTTCTCTATTATTAAATGGAGGATTAATTGTAAGGCAATTACAGCACCTTAATTACCAGACATCTGCATCTATAAATTCATGAACACAATTTTTCCTAGAATTTGAATGTGTTTATTCATTTCAGGGGCAAGGATTATACATATGCCAATCATCGTTCTAAAAAATATATTAATTGAAAAATGGTAATTGTTCAACATTACATCAAGTGTCATTCAAGTATAATTCTGTTTTGTAGAAAGGGAAAAAAATCACAAAATTAATACACATACATGTATTAGGAATATGTACATATTACATAATGATTTAAATTTGTATATGTATATCTCTATATCCTGTTTCTTTATATCCTTCTTTTTCTGTGTTACAGGCCAAACAGTATAATAGATATCTCTCTAAATACCAAGAGAAAAAATACTTAGAGTGGGTGTGTGTGAATATTATGGTTCAAGTTATTTACAATCAGTTCTGCCAGCTCTTCCCAACTTTAATGCCACTTTCTTCCAGGAGTTAGTCTTTTGTTTTAGTGGAGATTTATGAAACCTCTTGCATGCAGTCATTAAAACTGACCACCTCTCACTGCAGCCCTGTCATTTAGTTTTCTTGCATTATTAACTGGGCAAGGCACTGTATATGGTAATTATGTTCTCAATAATGGAACCTACTCAGCACACATTAAGATTTCATTCAGAGTCACTCTTTTTGAATTTTAACATAAAAGAGCTTATGAATAGGTGTGCACAGTGATTTGAATCTATAAAAGGAAGCTTTTATTCCATTAATGATATTTTTATATCTGAAAAACATGCAATTAAATAATATAACTTTTTAATACATCTTCAGTCATATGTATTTTATACTTTAGTTTTCAAATCAAGGGAAAGACATTAATTTCTGAAAAAAAAATTTTTATGCTCTGAATCTACTTTTTAATATTAAGATATTTCTAATACCTGTCTCTGTGTTGAATCTGAATAATTTATTTTTCTCCTAAATACTGGAGAAATTTCAACAAGGAGTATTTTTGCAATTTTGAGAGAATCTAGCAATAAGAAGGGAAAATTTCTCTATGACATAATTAGTGAGGCCCCCGAAAGATGTTTTTCATTTTGTGTGTGTTGTGTTATATTAAAAAAAAAAAAAAAAAATTTGGTGAGTGAAATTTATAAAATTAAAACAAAATGTATTGATTCATTCATTTTCTTGGACATATATTTTAAGATGTAATAACTCTTAAAAATTTGAGAGTTTATTCTAATGTTTCCAGAGACTATTTTATTATTTTTCAAATTATTCATTATGAAAATTTTGCTGTTATTTTTGTTTTGTTGTTGTTGTTTTTAAAAACCTACACGAAATATTTTTAGTCATATTGATCATGCATTGTTGAAATGAAGGCTTATTTCTATGACTCAGTTGCTTAATGGTCCCTAAATTTCAGTATTAATTAAACAAAGACAATCTTGTTTGGTGACACTTGAATTTAAGGAGGGCAGTTACAAGAGCATAAAATTTACTAGCTTGGTTTCTACTAGTTATATTAATACAGTTGTCTCTTGGTATCCATGGGGGATTAGTTCCAGCACCCCATCCCCTCCAAGGATACCAAAATCTGCAGACGCTCAAGTTCTTTATATAAAATGGTGTAGTATTTACATATAACCTTCCTCCCATATACTTCTAACCATCTCTAAATTACTTATAGTGCCTTATACAATGTTCATGTTATATAATTTGTTGTAAATACAGTGTAAATGCTATGTAAACAGTTGCCAGTGCATGGCAACTTCAAGTTTTGCTTTTGTTCCTTTCAATGTAATGAGATCTAATTGACATACAGCAATGTGTAAGTTTAAGTTACACAGCATAATGATTTGATTAACATACTTCATGAAGTGATTATCACAATAAGTTTATAGAACATCCATCATCTCATATAGGTACAAAATTAAATAAACAGAAAAAAATTTTTTCTGGTGATGAGAACTCAGGATTTACTGATATAACTTTCATATAGAACATATGGCCGTGTTAATTAATTTATTTATCATGTTGTACATTTCACCCCTAATACTTATTTAAGTTTGTACCTTTTGACTGCCTTCATCCAATTCCCCTACCCCTACATCCCCTGGTCAAGTTTTGCTTTTAAAATCTTTCTGGAATTTTTTTTTTTAATATTTTTGATCCACAGTTGGTTGAATTTGTGGATGTGTAACCTGTGGATTTGGGGGGCTGACTGTAGATTACTTTGTTTCTCCTAAATATGATCAAGTCCTTTGAAGACATACAACATTCATTTTATCATCTAAATAATCAGTCTTTAGACCAGATGCACTGAGCTAGCAAAATAAATTAACAATCCACATAAGAGGTGTAGCAGCCAGAGAAAAGTAGATCATATTGGAGCGTCAGAACACAAATCCGGTGTAATAAAATTTTGGATGAGAAAGATGAGCCATTCAGTGATAATAAATAAAGTCGTTGTGTTTTAAAAAATCCAAATGAAGCAAAAAAGAAAAGAAAACTGAAGGGAAGAAAGGAAAAAGGAAGGAAGCAAGAAGAAGAAAGAAAGAAAGAAAGAAAGAAAGAAAGAAAGAAAGAAAGAAAGAAAGAAAGAAAAGAAAGACCTTTTGAACATTAAAGTGTTTATAAATGAGTAGATGAATTAAGGAGGATGGTCATAATAAGGTGTCAGCATCCAGGATGATTAAGTACAAGAAATATTTCAAGGAAGTGAACACAAATATAAACAGGCTACAATAATAAATGAAACAAAAGGGAAATGTAAGATATATCCAGAAGACGTTATTTGGGGAAAATATATATTCCCCAATGAAAATAAAGATGGTAGAGGACAAAAATTAAAATATAGTAGAAGAAAAGGTTAGTGAGATAATTAAAGACATTACTGATTTCCAAGTTAGATTATTGGGAACTTCCTGACTTATAAAAATAAATTTTTTGTTCTAGCTTCTATGCAAGAATAATAAATAAATAAGTTCTGTTATTGTATTTGCCATTAACAGCCCTGGAAGCTGGAAGACATTGAAGGGACATTTATAAACTATGAAGAAAAAATAACTTTATTTTTCAGTAAGATAAAATTACAGAACAAAATGAAGATATTGAAGAATATACTAGAATCCCAAGATTGTAAAAATCTATATATTCTCTCTAATGTAGCTATTTGAGAGAAAACTAACTAAAAAGGAAATATGTGAATACAGAAACATCAACATGGGACAAAAGGTGAAGCAAAAATGACAGTGGTGAGCAATTTTCGTGGAATAGGTAGAGAGTTACATGCTGAATGGTATTTCTTACCTTATATCACAAACAATCCTCAAAATTGTACTGACTTACCATAATAAAACTTCATTTCTTTCTCATGTAATGGGCTACCCTAAGTGTTACACAGATGGCTTTCTACACAGTGATTCAGGCACTTTACATTCTACATCACAGCCAAGCCCTAGAGCCTGGGTGTGTTCATCCCAGATAATAACTGGTGAAAAATTATGTGGAGAAGACACATCTATTTCTTAAATGTTTCATACTAGAAATGACACATTACTCATGCTCACATACCTTTACAAAGAATTAGTCACATGGGCTCATCTAGATATAGCAGTTACTGAAAAATATAGTCCATGGTTTAGAACATAAATCCAAGCAACACAATTACACTTTCTCAGTCTCTGCAATTGGGTGTGTCCATGTGACTGAGTATATCCAATGGAATGTGAGTGGAAGGAAGTTGCACCATCTCCATATATGGGCCATAGAATTCTCTCACATTTGATTCTCCCGTTCTTTTCCTTCAACCTCTTGAAGCATAAGAGCTTGGAGAACTTGGAAGCCATGTTTTGGAGGTACTGTAACCACAAATTGAAGGAGCCTGGGTCCTTGTAATTGTTTAAATCAGTAGTTCTCTACTGGGGCTGATTTTGTGCCCTATGGGGTATTTGGCAACATCTGGAGATATTTTTGGTCATTATAACTAGGAAGGTGGTATTGGAATTTAGTTGGTAGAGGCTGTAGATGCTGTTATACAATCTACAAGAACAGTCTACCATAACAAAGAATTAGATAGGCCAAAAATGTTAATAGAGCCAGGGCTGAGAAACTCTAACTTCCATGAGGCTGATGCCAATCAGAGACACATGTTTTCATCCTTTATGAATGAGAAATAAACTAATATATTAAACCACTGAGATTTTAGGATTTATATTTTATTGCAGCTAGCATTAAGAATACTTGATTCATATGTTTTCCTACTTAGAATGACATGGAACATACATTAAGACACTCACGGAGACCAGTGTAATTAAATATTAAATTAATCTTTAATTCACATATTTAACAGTTACTGAGCACTCATTGTGAACTTGACATTTTTTTAATAGTAAAATATTATTGAAACATGTTCTTAACCCTGTAAGAACATTAGTCTATAAGCAGAAGACAGTCATTTGAAGATCCAGTTAAAAATCGTCATGGACACCATGATGATACATTCAGAGTTCCATGGCAGCACAACAAGAATACTTATCCTGTTTAAAAAAAAAAAAAAGTTGGTAAAACGATACTGAGTATAGACTTTTAAGAAAAGCTGATTTTTAGCTGAATTCTAAACAATAGGTAAAAATTAGATAACATTAGGGTCAAGATTATTTCATATTGAGGGAACAACACACTTAAGGGTCTGAGATGAGTTAAAAATAGAGGTTATTGAATGTTGTGGAGCAGGCTATGGCAGTTCAGTGTGTATCTAGAATAAGTGAGTGTATAAGGATGAGGGTAAGGGTAGGAAGAGATTAGGAAAATGATTTTTAGAAAAGTTCTATCATAACACCAAGTAGAGTAAAACAAGAATGTGTTCTAATTTCCCTTGTTTTTAGTATTCTTAACAATTTTGTATCATTTGCAATCCGTATTCTCCTAAATAAGGAAAGAAAAAAAACAACAACAACAAAGAACAAGAGAGGAAAGCAATCTTCAAAATTATAGTTATTTGACTTTATATCATCAATTATGCAAAATTGTAATACTCAAAACTTTAATGGAAAATATGATTTCCTTTTCATTGTTGGAAAAGACATGTATCAGTTAGACATTGCTGCATAACAAATCACCCCAAAATGCACAGTAGATTAAAATAATAGATGTGTATTATTGCTCTTAAGAGTATAGGTCAGTTGTGTGATTCTTCTGTTTTTGGCCAAGCTTGGCTGGGATTTCTCATGTGTCTGTGGTCAGCTGGTAGGTAGCCTGAGGATGACTGGTAAAGGAAGGAAGGCCTCATTCTCATATCTGATGTATGACTAGCTGTCTTCTGGAATAACAGAAGTAAATGGGTCACCCTAGTTTTATCATCCAGTAGGCTAGCCCAGGCTTCTTCACACGGCAGTGCAGGGTCCAGAGATAAAACAGAATTGTACAAGACCTCTTGAGGCCTATGCTCAGAACTGGAAATGAGACTTTTACTGCCTTCTTTTAAAGTACATCACAAGGGCAACCAAGTTGCCAGGGTAAGGAGAATGAACATCATATCTTGATGAGAAGCTTTGTGAAGTCACATTGCAAAGAGTGTGGATACAGGGAGGGGTGAAATGGTGGGTGAATTTTAACAAACAAACACAGAAAAGTTAACAGTAATCAATTTTCTACATCAAGGTTATCTCCTCCCCATCCCACTATAACTTTTAATTACTAGTAGTTAATAATGCTGTCTAACAATTTCTTTTCTGTGACCAGAGATGGATTTTTAACCAGATAACCTTGTGGGGATCATTAGAAGGTTTTATTTTTCCAAGAGAGATTTTCTTAATATGATTTACTTATGTGAATTTTGTGTGAAGATGGGCATTTGTCTATTTTTTTACTTTCCATAACAAAATTTTTGCATTTACGAAAAATTAATTATTTGAGATAATCTTAGACTTTCCTATGGCTATTTTATCTATTCATTACTTAGAGAAGACAATGTGAGTTCTGATAAGTCACAAGCCCTCATTCAACAGAACAATGTTATAAGATAATGCCAAATTCTTTTTCAGCTTAGTTCACTTTTTTTTTTTTTAACATCTCTTTTGGAGTATAATTGCTTTACAATGGTGTGTTAGTTTCTGCTTTATAACAAAGTGAATCAGTTATTCATATACATATATCCCCATATCTCTTCCCTCTTGCATCTCCCTCCCTCCCACCCTCCCTATCCCACCCCTCTAGGTGGTCACAAAGCACCGAGCTGATCTCCCTGTGCTATGCGGCTGCTTCCCACTAGCTATCTATTTTACATTTGGTAGCATATATATGTCCATGCCACTCTCTCACTTTGTCCCAGCTTACGCTTCCCCCTCCCCATATCCTCAAGTCCATTCTCTAGTAGGTGTGCATCTTTATTCCCGTCTTGCTCCTAGGTTCTTCTGACCATTTTCTTTTTCTTTTTTTTTTTTAGATTCCATATATATGTGTTAGCATACGGTATTTGTTTTTCTCTTTCTGACTTACTTCACTCTGTATGACAGTCTCTAGGTCCATCCACCTCACTACAAATAACTCAGCTTCATTTCTTTTTATGGCCGAGTAATATTCCATTGTATATATGTGCCACATCTTCTTTATCCATTCATCTGCTGATGGACACTTAGGTTGCTTCCATGTCCTGGTTATTGTAAATAGAGCTGCAATGAACATTGTGGTACAAGACTCTCTTTGAATTATGGTTTTCTCAGGGTATATGCCCAGTAGTAAGATTGCTGGGTTATATGGTAGTTCTATTTTTAGTTTTTTTAGGAACCTCTATACTGTTTGCCATAGTGGCTGTATCAATTTACATTCCCACAAACAGTGCAAGAGGGTTCCCTTTGCTCTACACCCTCTCCAGCATTTGTTGTTTGTAGATTTTCTGATGATGCCCATTCTAACTGGTGTGAGGTGGCACCTCATTGTAGTTTTGATTTACATTTCTCTAATAATTAGTGATGTTGAGAATCCTTTCATGTGTTTGTTGGCAATCTGTACATCTTCTTTGGAGAAATGTGGCATATATGAATATTCATATATGAATCATAACTTCCCTTCATTCTATTACACAAAATTTGCTAAGTCATTTCAAAAGACTCCTACAGCTAATTAGGTTTTATATAGATGACACTAGATAATTTATCTAATCAATATTCAATAAATTAGGACTTTGTCATTAATGATTGTAAATATTTTCTCAGCTACCCAAAGATGACTGTAGTAGGAATCATTATAAATGTTCCAATACTTCAAATATTAAAAATATTAAGGAATCATGCTGGACACCTTAAACGGACAAGAACTATTGCTATTGTGATCACCTTAAACTTTATAAATATGTCTCAATTATTACATTTATTATCATGTATTCTGAATCTCTCTTTACATAACTGTAAACAATAGTTCCCTGAAGACTTGTATCAAGTATTATTGTTAGTAAATTCCCAGTTGTCCAAAAAAGAGTGGTCGATCACATTTTTTGTTTGATTTTCTTTTTAAGTTAAAAAAATGTATGACAGGGTGGTTATTACACAAATTAGAGTAATATTCTGTGGTCTCACATCAGCATCTCTGATCAAGAAACACATTGTTTTGGCCCCTGGTCATTCTGTTTTATGTTCTCCAGCTTAATTTTCCTTGAACAACCCACCCTCTTCCCCCATGGTAAATGCTCTTCCTCTTGACTTGGAACATTGTTTATCTTTTTCCTTACCTGTCTATATTGTAGCACTCTTCTGAACTAGCAAGAGAACCCACTTACCAGAGGCTTGAGTGCTTATGAGCTAATGCTAAAAATTGTAAGATGCCAAGGAAGTTGACAGAGATAAAATGAAAGAATTTCTCCCAGGACTAAAAAACAAAAGAAAAGCATCTAGAAACTAGTTTTATCCAGTCTCTCCTGATAATATTCTTCTCACTCTGCTATTCTATTAAATGTAATGGATGTTATGTCGGGAAGGGGCTAACTTGAGAGACTCTTGTTTAATATTCTGGCAGGAAGAATGTCTTGTGAACTATCTGAGTGTTAAACTATCTGAGTGTTTGTCACATTTGTGACAAATGTAGGGCACTGGATTGCCTATGTTCTGTGAAGGTCTATTGCTGCATAAGGACAGTAAAAGCATCCAAGTTAACAACTGGCAGTTGAGTTTAATTCTAAGATATTTCTAAATATCAAATGGTTGTGAATAAAAGCAAAGTGGTGATATTCTATTACCAATGGCCATAAATACTGGCAGAGTGGGTAGATAAATGATGTTCCAAGAGTATGAGGAAGGCAGTGTTAACTTACAATTAAATAATTTGAATAATACCTCAAATTCACAAATCATTGCTTCAGCATCACAGCATAAAAGAAAAAATAACACCAATATCATTAACGTACCCAGACTCGTGAAAATGGGAAGTTGAATAAATCCATATCTGTAGATTCCTACCAAATACTGAGTTACTAGACATCTGATGATGTGGCCACATCTAACAAGTAACTCAAAAACCTATATATTACCAAATTCTTATGATTGCTATTATATCAGCTAAATCCCTATTAAAATTAATTTAATCAATAAAAATAATGTATCATCTGTTACATTTCATTTAAAATAATCTAGTCAATCGTGATTCAACTATCGAATCTCTTTTGATCATTACACTTTTTTGATAATTTATGAAATAGTAATGCTGAGGCTTTCAAAATCCTGTGCTAAACTTAAATTACTAAAAATTTTACGATACATTCGAAAGCACTTTAGCCACTTTATACACTTTGTGTTGCAGCAATAGAAGTTTGTAGAAACAAGACTTTAGAAAATAACCTAATATATTTTAAATTAATGGAGAAACAAATATTTTCCCTAAAAAAGGTTTTAACTTCATATTTAAAGGCTAAATGTGTTACTTATTTGCAGAAAAAAATCACAAGTTAAAAAATATAAGTAAGTTGGACTACTTCTTACTCTTTAAACTCACGCATCAAGATGCAAATTACATTATGCTGTGGTTCACCAAAATCATATATCTCCAACTGATCAGAAAATAAAAACAGGACTAGTTACAATGTTCAAAAAGCAAGTAAGAAGTTATTCTCAATACTATTTTGAGATATTGTGTTTAAATAATATTTTCCTCACAGACAGCTCAAAGTGAAATTTACTCATCTGTCATCACATACTTTAGACTTACCATCAATTAGGTAGAATGTGCACTTATTATATAAGGGAGTTACCTGGGTATGAGAGCACACTGACACAGGTAATAATACCACTATCATTCTTATGTATAGTAATTTTTCTTGTGTGATGTGAACTTATTTTTTCCCTTTGCAATGTGAATACTCTCATATTATTCATCATTTGACTCCCTAAATTTACTAGAGTTATGTTTATTTTTAAGATATTAAATACCATGTCTTCCTGCTGAAGACTGTAATCGTAAACGAATTCATTCAAGCCTTAAATTGCTTGTTTGTAAGCAAATGGAGCAAATTGACAATTTCAGTTACTGCTTTGGAATACAAACTAAACTGAACTCATAAAATTTTCTGCTTTCTGTAAAATAGAGCAGTATGATGTTACTGAGCTGCAAGAAAAATATGCTATCAGGAAACTTAGTCCAAAGTGTATCACATATGCATATGCACATCTCCCTCAAGGTAAAACAGGGATTTAGAGAAGAAGGAGACTTGGTAGTGCTATATGTTTCCAAAAAGAATATTGAAGGTCAAAACATAACTGATCTGGGACTAGATGGAAAGACAGAATGAGGTAATTATGGAAATGGAAAAGAGTCAGTCAAGAGACAGCAGGAGAATATAAGTAATGAAGAGGCTGTATGAGAGTGAACTTATGGTTTATAAACTGAATTACATCTGGCAAATATTCAATGTCTTTAAATTTAAGTCTTACTTACTGGCAGGACACATATCAAAAAGTGGTGGCTGTATTATAGCCACTGTCCATTAGATTTGAAACACGAATCTAGGTTATACTATGTTTTCCCACCTTCTGATATTTGCTAGAATTGGGTCTGAACTTACATTTTTTGTTATTTTGTTTTTTTCATGTTTTCAGTTGCCACTGATCACTCATTTGAGAGAAAAAAAAGATGGTGATATTTCATAGTTATGTATATATATATATGTGTGTGTATATATATATGTGTATATATATATATATATATTCTTCTTGACATAAGAATCTGATAAAAATACATTTGTTTACTTGTTCTATTCATTCAGTGGGCCTAAAAGATGTCTCTTACCTGCTCTTGCCATCTCTTTCTATATGCAGAAAGTTCAATAAGCATGGTCTCTCTCTACCCTGTCACTCATTCTACATCAGAGGAGTTGGAAAATTATGCCAGACTGGTAATTTCAGGAGAACAATTTGGTCACTTTCAGCCTACCTTCCTCCTCCTTTCTTCTCTATGGAGCCAGTCTGTCTACAGAGAGCTAAGCTTTTCTACTTTCCAGACAACCCTTACCTGCCCCACCTACCTTCACACACACAGCAGGAGACTTCACTGGTCTAGCAGTTTCTGTGATTGTCTGGTGAGTCTACACGACTGTAGTAGCTGGTACGAAGTAGCATTTACTCACAGAATAATCCCTTTCTCTAATACTTCAGCATCCTCAGTAGTATTGTAGATATTTCAACCCAGCTTTAATCCTTTGTCTTACTTTTCGTAGTGCTATTTACTGGACCTCCTCAAATATCCATCAATTCAGAATGTGTTGTCGCTGGAATCTCACAACATGTTATTGTGCTAAACTTCAGAAATACATAAAAAGTACTACAACACACCAGTATGCATTTAATGATATTTTAACAAGCACTGTGCCAGATGCAGGTAGATAGACACATGGCTAGACACTTGGATGAATAAATTGAATTTCTAATCACATTTTAGTTGGAGGTGGCTTAGTCCCTGAGGTTTCAGATACGGTGTGTCATGCCAGGCATGGAATGCAGTGCAAATCTTGCCTGGAAAGTAATGATAGCATGGTGAGAACACATGTGCTATGAGATATGCAGCAACTATGGGAGTGTATCTGAGAGCACAGGCTGGTGGCGGGGACTGAGGACTAGTGAAGGCTTCCTGGAGGAGGTGACATCTGTGTTGCTTTTCCCAAATGTATAGGGTATCAGAGGAGATGCTAAATAGAGAGACAGTAAAATGCCATTAGAAAATTATCTTTAAAAATGAGGCAACTAACAGTTTTCATACATATCATGCATTTGGCAGGATTTATTTTTTTCTAATGAAATTGAGATTAAGATAAACTAGTATTTATTGAGATTAATGGTATAGTAGTTAATTACAAATTTTATGTTAGGCTTCTCTTTGAAGAAAAACAATAAAATGCTGGCATGCATGTACAAGGTCAAGCTAGAGATGTATTAAGAGCACCCAAATATGTGGCATGGTACCGTAATAGAAAAGGTTAGATAGAATTCATTGCCATCTGGAAGTTTAATATCTTGTAGGTAAAACAAAACACACAGGCAAATTAAATTAGTATGGCATGATTTAAATAAATGCAATCCTGCTATCCATGATTAATTTACAACTGAATGGAAGAGATAAAAAGTGTTTGGGGAATTCAAATTACTAAGAAATTACAGCTGACTGGAGATGAGGTTGAGTTTACTGGAGGAGCAGAATCTCAAAGGGGTCCTGATGGAGACCTTGAATAGTTATTTGTCTGTGAATGCTTTTGTTTGTGCAAGTTAACAATACATTATGGTTGATTTAAGGATCAATAGAACTGTCTTAAAATGCACTTTGTAATATACAATCATTAAAATTAACCCCATCAAAATTAAGTTTTAGTTGATTATTTGAATCAAGCTCTTAACTTTTCTTGGATCAGTTTGTTTTCATTGCAACAAATTTTCGTATTGCATGTACATTCATGTTTTTATTCTAAAGATGGTGACATTTCTATAGATGTAGGCAAAAAGTCAGGTCCATTCCTTCTTATGCTGTGGGAGAGAAAGGCATAAATGCAAGAGGACATGTTGTTAACAGAACTCTTTTCAACTATAAACTTTTTTTGAAAGATGAATTTTCCAAAAAGTTGAAATCCATTTTTTTGGTCAAGAGAAGGGGAGCTAAACCTATTTTTCTATTCTCATTTTATTGAGTTGTCCACTTCAACACTATCTACTTTCAAATATATTTCAATTCTGTTAGCCCTAATACCACTATTAAGAAAGCATACCATAGATATATTTCAAGGTATTCATTCTTAAAGGAATATTATATCCAGATATAGACATAATAGAGAATATCATGCTGACAATAGAAATTTTTCAGTGTCTCAGGAAAGTTGATAGATTTTATGAACATATTACCTTGTCAGACATTCCTGTGTGCTCTATTTATTTTTTATATGACCTTGGCTGAAAACCATCCTGTCCCAATTATTTACAACACTGAAGTTGAACAAGTTATTTGATAACATCTTCTTTAGAGACACCTGGTAAATCTGAATAATTATGTCCAATAAAAAGAGTCCTTGGAATTGATAATTTACCATCAGCCATGGTAATAAAGATTAATGTCAGGAACTCATTTAATCTTAAGGCAAAACTGTCATTTAATTTAATTGACTTCTCCTTCTATTACATAATGAAGCTGTGGGTTAGAATCTTTGTACTACTTTTTGTAATATTTTGAAATGCAATTTTATTCCCATTTACAATATCTTTTCCTCAGAAAAAATGAGTAAATTCTATTAAAATTATCATATTTATTAAGAAAGATAATACGGAGGGAGGAAATTTTGACACTAATTTTTCCCGGCAAATGGAAAAGATGGCTTACTCCTTCCTACAATGAGACTCACTCTGCTAATGGATATATTGCTCATTATACATTCTCTCCTTCCAATAAATAAACATGATTTCACATAGAACATTGCATTTATTCTGAGATAGAAAGGAGAGAGTACTATAGTTTTTATTTTATGAATAAGGAATTTAAGTAAAATGTTCCTAGCTGGCATGTATAGGATTATGTAGCTAAAACACACACACACACACACACACACACACTCACACGAACATGATTTTCTAATTTTTATTCTGGGAAAAACCCCACAACATTTTTATTTAAACTTTTTATTTTATATTGGAGCATAGTTGATTAATAATGTTGTTTTAGTTTCAGGTGTACAGAAAAGTGGTTCAGTTACCCATATATATGTATCTATTCTTTTTCAAATTGTTTTCCCATTTAGGTTGTTATATAATATTGAGCAGAGTTCCCTGTGTTATACAGTAGGTCCTTTTTGGTTATCCATTTTAAGTATAGCAGTGTGTACATGTCAATCCCAAACTCCCTAACTATCCCGTTCCCCACAACACTTCCCCCCTGGTAACCATAAGTTCTTTCTCTCAGTCTGTAAGTCTGTTTCTGTTTTGTAAACGAGTTCATTTGTATCATTTTTTTTTTTTTTTAGATTCCACATATAGGCGATATCATATGATATTTGTCCTTCTCTGTATGACTTACTTCCCTCAGTATGACAAACTTTAGGTCTGTCCATGTTGCTGCAAATGGCATTATTTCATTCTTTTTAATGGGTGAGTAACATTCCATTGTATGTATGTACCACATCTTCTTTATCCATTCATCTATCGATGGACATTTAGGTCGCTTCCAGTGCTGCAATGAATATTGGGGTGCATGTATCTTTTCAAATTATGGTTTTCTCCAGATATATGCCCAGGATTGGGATGGCAGGATCATATGCTAGCTCTATTATTAGTTTCCTAAGGAATCTCCATACTGTTCTCCATAGTGCCTGTACCAAGTTACATTCCCACCAACAGTGTAGGAGGGCTCCCTTCTCTCCACACCCTCTCCAGCATTTATTATTTGTGGATTTTTTAATGATAGCCATTCTGACTGGTGTGAGGTGATATCTCATTGTAGTTTTGATTTTCATTTATCTAATAATTAGCAATATTGAAAATCTTTTCATGTGCCTCTTGGCCATCTGTATGTCTTCTTTGGAGAAATGTCTATTTAGGTCTTCTGCACATTTTTTGATTGGGTTGTTTGTTTTCATGATATTAAGCCACATGGGTTGTTTGTAAATTTTGGAGACCAATCCCTTGTCGGTCACATCATTTGCAAATATTTTCTCCCACTCCCCACAACACTCTTGTATGTCAAGGACTTCATTACTTTTTTCATTCTTTCTTAGTGCATAGCTTAATTATGTACATAAAATAGGGATTCATTATATACATTAATTATATTTGTATATGAATTTCTAATTAACAACCTCTACCTTTGTAATGTGGTTTTATGGATTTCAGTTAACTGACTATACAGGAATAGCTATAACAATATCAAGAAATATACAAATATAAGTTAACTATACTTGTCTCTCTATATTTTAAAATTATTCATATTTTTGTTCTTGTAGCATATTTATTTCTAATGGCAACACCAATATTATGGTAGGTAGAACAGTAATCTAATTTCAAATATACAAAAAACCAAAAGGCAAATTTCTTCTACATCTTTATATTTGTTCTTTTTCCACCTTATTTTATTCCTCTTGGTAAAAAGCATTTAAAATGGAACTAAAAACTTGTATCTTTCCTTTTCAAAATAACCTTCCATTGTTAAATACATTAACGGGTAAGACATCTTTCAAGTTGCTGTTTTCCTCTCATCCAGATGAAATTTGTCTAAACTCTAATTTTTGAGTTATATAATTGTCCCATTTGTAATTTTTGCAATGTCAAAATAACTTCTTCACCTAGATAAATCAGTGGGAAAAATCAAATTCCTGTGTAAAATGACATTTGAATTCAACATCATGTCCCTGAAAAAAAACAATTGGTTGATTTAATTATCACCATAGCTAATTTGAGGCAACACAGTGTTGTATAGAAACCACACAGTTTTAAGAAGTTTTTTTGCAAATTTAGCAATAGAAATACAGGGATAATTAGACATTGCCAGGAAGTTGCATTACTTCATTCTTCTGTGAACTAAATCTATATCCCTAATTCAAAAAAATATGAACTGATATTATTTTTGCAGAGAAAAATCATTTAAATTCATATCAAACAAGAGTTACACATATAGAATTTATTATGTTCTAGATACTGTTCTCAGATCTTAAATTATTAACTCCTGAAGACTTAAAAACTACCTTATGGAAAAGTCACTATTTTAATCTCCAATATGCAGAGGAGTAAACTGAGTCATGGAAAAATTTCATTCACTTGTAAACTTAGGATTCAAATCCAGCCTCTCTATTTCTAGAATCTATGCTTTTAACACTACGCTGTTTTAGATAAATTCGATAAAATTTCAAAGGATATTTTAAAATACTCATATTCATTCACCTCAGTTATTACCAATATTTAACTGAGAATGTATATATCTAGAGCTGCTTGTGTGTATATCTACATTAAGATTGATATCGATATCTAGATATTTAGATATATCTACGTATCTCTATGTACAAATATCTCTATATATCTAGATATAAATACATAATCTATATAGATATATCTAAAAAGATTTTATACACACATATATAATATAGATAGATGTAACATATCTATTACGTAGGACTACACATTTAAAATGACTAAATTGATACAATGTTTTTAACTTAAAATGACTAAGACTTTCTTTTCCTTTAGAATCACAAGACAATACTGGACAGTCCCTGAGATTTTAGCCAAGGGCAGGGAAAAAATGTTCTCCCTGACTAAATATTTTATAATATCTCCCAAGCCATGCTTATGCAAAGCCCTGATTAAATGTTAAATAGAAATCTATTTTTATTTACAAATATATGTATATGTAATTATACACACATATATACAAATATATATCTAGATATGTACAGATTATAGATCTATCTATATAAAAACATGTTATATAAAGGTATATATCTAGATATAAATATAAATATAGATAGATATATAGATGTTGATATATATAGATTGTAGATCTATATATTAATACATAATATATATCTAGATATAGATATAGACATATCTTCTATATCTAGACATATCTATAATGTCTATATAGACATTGTAGATAAATGTAGATATATAATATATTACATCATATATAGCTATAGATATATAAATATATATGTATAATATAAGCACATATTTTTAATAAAAATAGATTTATATTTAACATTTAAGCAGGGCATTGAGTAAGCATGGCTTGGGGATATTATAAACTATTTACCAAGTGAAATTATGCTCTTAGCTAAGATCTCAGGGAGTGTCCATGATTATCTGTTGATTCCAAAGGAAAAGAAAGTCTTACAGCCTTTTAAAGTTGAAATTATCTCAGTTCGGTAATTTCAAATGTGCAGTCCTACGTGCTGATTTTTAAGTTTAACATTACTTAATGTTTAACCTTCTTACCTCCCCAGCTAAGGTCTTCTGTGGTCAGGAAACCTGAAGTAGGTTCAGTAACCACTTATTGCAGTTATTCAGTAACTAGTGATGCCTTGGAACCAAGCCCATTTTTACCTTTGTGCAGGTAAATATATTTTTTCCCAGGGAGAGGAGTGAGATGGGATGAGAGAAATCTTTTAGCATCCACTATTTTTTCTTTCTTCTATTAATTGAAAATATTAAATTACCAAGCTCTTTGGTTATCCAGGATTATAGCTGTTATGCCCAAGAGAAGAAATCAATCAAATGCAAAGAAACAGAGTCATAGTGCAAAACGTGTGGTTCAAAAATGTGGGTTCAGATTACTGGAGTTTAATTAGTTAACCTGGATGAGTTTATGCAGGTAGCGTGCTGAAAGCTGAATAGGGGAAGAATAGCATCCAAATCTATCCTGGTCCTGGGTGTTACCCAATCTGGATTTCATATCAGTGGGGTCAGTTTTGGTCCTGCGAGTAATTAGAACTTCTAAATAGTAGAAACAAATTCTTGGAGTTCCCAAGTAGTTGGCACTAATTTTATTAGCTTATCCTAAGGAGAATTGAATACTGGGTGAATACTGGGGAAGCAGGGATCCACACTTGATTTCCTTGCTTCCTGATAAGAGGTTTCCTGAAATTTCCCCAACCAACATTGCCTTCCATTCCACATTCTACCACTCTCCTCCTTTGTCCTCCTGATTCCAACAGTTGTAACAGCTTTATAGCCTGTCATCGTTTGGGACATGAACATGGGCAGAAGATGGAAGCCATAATAATCAATTGTTGTATATCCAAATATACTCCTGGTTATATCTATAACTGTTCTTTCATTGGACTTTACAGGATAGAAATGTTGCCTTTATCTTTATGAAATTGCTCTTCCAAATATGACACTTCTCAGACATACTTACTGACCCATAATATGGACAATATCTCTCAAGATGACTCCTCAATGTCACTGCCCATAAAACTAAAAGAGATCAAGACTTTTATTAATTACTTTTTTCCTGAAAAGACATTTTACTCTAAAATAAGCAACAACTACTCCTAATTATATTTCTCATTTTGGTTTCTGCTCAGCCATGTTTTCCTGTCATACTCAGAGACAGTGAGTTTGCTGATAGACCACATTCACAGAGCTACAGATAAGGCACTGAATTATTTTAAGCATAATGACTAGAAAATATTAAAATTTAACATTATACTGAGACGTTGAAGAGAACCTGTTATATAATCCCTGTATTTCAGTGTTATAGACAGATGTATCAGTAAGAGTTTATCAGAAAATCAGAGCCTATGAGTGATGTAGAATAAGAAATTTATAGTAGGAATTAAATATTATAAAATTGTGGAAGCCAATTTCATGCTCTATGTAAGACTGTTGCTTTTGTGTCTGATATGGGGCCTGAAGTCAGCAAGTTGGTAGTTGGAAGGAAAAGACAGACATGAGGTGAGGGAGATCAGGGAAAAATATGGACCTCCTGAGGACATGTTGGAGTCCAAACTGGAAACCACATCTGTCTCTGACAAATTCAGATCTCAATAATGTGAGTGATCTGCAGGAAAAGCTTCACTATGGAGCAACATACACACCTGTCTCAGGATTTGAAGAAATTTTTTTAAATTAATTTTTATTAGAGTATAGTTGCTTTACAATGTTGTGTTAGTTTCTACTGTACAGCCAAATGAATCAGCTATACATATACATATATCCCCTCTTTTTTGGATTTCCTTCCCATTTAGGTCACCACAGTGCATTAAGTAGAGTTCCCTGTGCTATACAGTATCTCCCCATCAGTTGTCTATTTTATACATAGTATCAATAGTGTACGTGTCAATACCAGTCTCCCAAATCCTCCCACCCCATCCCTTTCCCCCTTGGTATCCATACATTTGTTCTCTACATCTGTGTCTCTATTTCTGCTTTGCAAATAAGGTCATGTATACCATTTTTCTAGATGCTACATATAGGCATTAATATACAATATTTGTTTTTCTCTTTCTCACTTACTTCACTCTGTATGACACTCTCATCCACGTCTCTACAAATGACCGAATTTCATTCCTTTTTATGGCTGAGTAATATTCCATTGTATATATGAACCACATCTTCTTTATCCATTCCTCTGTTGATGGATATTTAGGTTGCTTCTATGTCCTGACTATAGTAAAGAGTACTGCTGTGAACACTGGGGGGCTTGTGTCTTTTTGGATTATGGTTTTCTCTCAGTATATTCCCAGTAGTGTGATTGCTGGGTCATCTGGTAGTACTATTTTTAGTTTTTTAAGAAACCTCCATATTGTTTTCCATAGTAGCTGTATCAATTTACATTCCCACCAACAGTGTAAGAGGGTTCCCTTTTCTCCACACCCTCTCCAGCATTTGTTGTTTGTAGATTTTCTAATGATGCCCATTCTAACTGGTGTGAGGTGATACCTCATTGTAGTTTTGATTTGCATTTCTCTAATAATTAGTGATGTTGAGCATCATTTCATGTGCTTCTTGGCTATCTGCATGTCTTCTTTGGAGAAATGTCTATTTAGCTCTTCTGCCCATTTTTTGATTGCTTTTTTTTTTTTTTTTTGATATTGAGCTTCATGAGCTGCTTGTATATTTTGGAGATTAATCCTTTGTCAGTTGCTTCATTTGCAAATATTTTCTCCCATTCTAAGGGTTGTCTTTTCGTCTTGTTTATGGTTTCCTTTGCTGTGCAAAAGCTTTTAAGTTTCATTAGGTCCCATTTGTTCATCTATATTTTTATTTCCATTTCTTTAGGAGGTGGGTCAAAAAGGATCTTCCTGTGATTTATGTCATAGAGTGTTCTGCCTATGTTTTCCTCTAAGAGTTTGATAGTGTCTGGCTTTACAATTAGGCCTTTAATCCATTTTAAGTTTATTTTTGTGTATGGTGTTAAGGAATGTTCTAATTTCATTCTTTTACATGTAGCTGTTGAGTTTTCCCAGCACCACTTATTGAAGATGCTGTCTTTTCTCCACTGCATATTCTTGTCTCCTTTATCAAAGATATGGTGACCATATGTGCGTGGGTTTATCTCTGGTCTTTCTATCCTGTTCCATTGATCTATATTTCTGCTTTTGTGCCAGTACCATACTGTCTTGATTACTGTAGCTTTGTAGTATAGTCTGAAGTCAAGGAGCCTGATTCATCCAGCTCCGTTTTTCTTTCTCAAGATTGCTTTGGCTATGTGGGGTCTTTTGTGTTTCCAAAGAAATTTGAAGATTTTTTTCTTCTAGTTCTGTGAAAAATGCCATTGGTAGTTTGATAGGGATTGCATTGAATTGTAGATTGCTTTTGGTATTATAGTCATTTTCACAATATTGATTCTTCCAATGCAAGAACATGGTATATCTCTCCATCTGTTTGTATCATCTTTGATTTCTTTTATCAGTGTTTTATGGTTTTCTGAGTACAGGTCTTTTGCCTCCTTAGGTAGGTTTATTCCTAGGTATTTTATTCTTTTTGTTGTGATGGTAAATGGGAGTGTTACCTTAATTTCTCTTTGTGATCCTTCATTGTTAGCATATAGGAATGAAAGAGATTTCTTTGTATTAATTTTGTATTCTACAACTTTACTAAATACATTGATTAGTTCTAATAGTTTTCTGGAGGCATCTTTAGGATTTTCTATGTATAACACCATGTCATCTGCAAATAGTGACAGTTTTACTTCTTCTTTTCCAATTTGTATTCCTTTTATTTCTTTTTCTTCTCTGATTGCTGTGACTAAGACTTCCAAAACTATGTTGAATAATGGTGGTGAGAGTGGATACCCTTGTCTTGTTCCTGATCTTAGAGGAAATGCTTTCAGTTTTTCACCATTGAGAATAATATTTTCTTTGGATTTGTCATATATGGCCTTTATTATGTTGAGATAGGTTCCCTCTATGCCCACTTTCTGGAGGGTTTTTATCATAAATGGGTGTTGAATTTTGTCAAAAGCTTTTTCTGCCTCTATTGAGATGATTAAATGTTTTTCTTCTTCAATTTGTTAATATGGTGTATCACATTGATTGATTTGCATATATTGAAGAATCCTTTCATCCCTGGCATAAATCCCACTTGATTATGGTGTATGATTCTTTTAATGTGTTGTTGGATTCTGTTTGGTAGTATTTTGTTGAGCATTTTTGCGTCTATATTCATCAGTGATATTGGCCTATAATTTTCTTTTTCTGTGAAGTCTTTGCCTGGTTTTGGTATCAGGGTAATGGTGGCCTCGAAAAATGAGTTTGGGAGTGTTTCTTCCTCTGTGATTTTTTGGAAGAGTTTGAGAAGGATAGGTCTTATCTCTTCTTTAAATGTTTGGTAGAATTCACCCGTGAAGCCTTCTCATCCTGGACTTCTGTTTGTTGGAAGATTTTTAATCACAGTTTCAATTTCATTTCTTGTGATTGGTCTGTTCATATTTTCTATTTTTTCCTGGTTCAGTCTTAGAAGGTCGTACCTTTCTAAGAATTTGTCCATTTCTTCCAGGTTGTCCATTTTATTGGCATATGGTTGCTTATAGTACTCTCTTATGATGCTTTGTATTTCTGTGGTGTCAGTTGTAGCTTCCTTTTCATTTCTAATTTTATTGATTTGAGTCATCTCCCTTTTTTAAATGATATCATACAGTGAGAGCTGGAGGAACTACAGGCTTGACTGCTGTTCTGTGGCAACAAGAAGAACTAGCAGATCACCGGTGATGTGTGTTCATCGCAGCAGCACCTGGCTCTGCACAAACCTCTGAGCAGAGCCTGCAACTCCTCTAGCTTCTCTGTACAAGGAATGGACACCAAAGTGCTCTTCTCTGAGGTTTCTCTCAATGTGTGTTTCTTACGGTCTTGGTGAGGGGATCATCCTTTGTACTGTCTCAGTGGTTGTGGTTAATATGGAGTTGGAGTTTCTATGAATAAGTCTTATATGATTAATTCATTCTAGCATTTAAAACATCCTAAGCCTTTAGATGCATTCCTGTATAATATACCAAGAAAATTCTAGCACTTCAGCTCTGTTGATGTAGGCCATCTTTGGGTTTTTATTTCAGTTAACTAAGCACAATGCTAAAACCTTTCTCAGCCCTTCATGATAGTACATTGAATCCAGAATCTCTGCTTAGTGCACTCATGAAAAAGAATTCATCCCAGTCTAACATTACCTTCATTCCACTGTGTTCCAATAATGTTAGAACATATTCTTACAAATGTTCTCAAAATTTCTGCTGATAACAAGTTAGCATAAATTTTACTTTTTTTGATGCTTACTGTACTTTTTCATGTGGTACACTTTTGGGTTTACCCTTTCTGGCCTACCAGGACTTGAATCTGATTATGAGTTCAGAAGCAATGAGAGATGATGTGGTAGTTATTAAGGATTGTCAGTAGTTCCATGTAAGTCAAATGCTTCAGAGGAGACTGTTACAGGTTATTCAAGCAAAAGGATACCAACCTCTTCATAAGGGAGGAACATCTACTTATAATGGTAAAAGGATCTCAGGATAATATATGGGTTTGCAGTCTCCAGCTTCATCAGAATATGCTCATAAGGATCCTTACCATTTTTGAGGGACCCTATTCTTCCCGATCAATGCTCTAAGTTAAACAAAAGACACCCATGATAACAGAAATGTAATTTGCATTATAATTCATTCACTTGTGGAATAAGGTTTTATTTTCAGATCTGAGTTCCATGGATAGAGGATATAAGGGTTTCATTTCAGGAGGTCATAGAAGCATTCTTGTCCCATACCTGACCCAGACTTAAGATTTTATTATTTTTTTAAAGTCTTTATTGAATTTGTTACAACATTGCTTTTTTTTTTTTATGTTTTGGTTTTTTGGCCACGAGGCATATGGGATCTTAGCTCCCCAACCAGGGGTCAAACCTGCACCCCCTGCATTGGAAGGTGAAGTCTTAATCACTGGACCACCAGGGAAGGCCTGAGTTAAGACTTTAAAGTACTAAGCTCTTCAGTTTGTTTCCCCAAGTCCCTGGCATATTTAGAAATAAACAACAAATCTCATAGTACTCCATACTTTTACTACTATGTTTTATGGCAGCAACTACATAGTCATCCAAAGACTTACCTTCTGTAGCACTTGATCACAGATATCTTTAGATGATAATTTAAATATCTCCTTTGTCATTTCATGGCATGAACTTCTACTGACCCACTTGCTACTAGAAACAGAGCCATTAACATCTTTAAAACTAATCAAATCAGAGAAACAGTTCTGTACAACCAATTCAGATAACTTATTCTTAAGGTCCTGGTCCCCTAGAATCACTTGTGTTACCAAATTTTGTATAATTGAGGGTTTAATAAGAGGACAAGAACCACAATGAGTGTTACAGGGTAAGGGCTTTGTTATAGGTATTAGACCTTACATAATTATCAAAGCTGCTTAAGCAGTTTATTTAAGGCTATTGCTTTTGCATCTGATGTTGGAGTTGAAATCAGACCAGGATATGGAAAGAAATAGTGTATTTAAATTTGAGAAGATTAAGGGAAAACTGGAATCCATAAGAATAAATAGGAACCTATGAGATAAACAGGAACCCATGAGGACAAAATGGAACCCATAAGAACAAAGTAGAACCCACACCTGTGACTCATTGTCTCCAATCTTAATGATGCGAGCAACCTAAGTTATAATCTGGGCACCCTTCGTGAAAGAGCTGCACTTCTCTGTGGGTTGCGGTGTGCAGAAGCTGAAGCACAGATCTGTCAAGAACCTCAGAAACCAAGGGCCCAGCTTCTTCCCTACACCAACAAGATGAGCGTATGGATGAAAATTTGAGTGAGCTGCAAAGGTCTTAGCTTTACTTCAACAGTCAGAATGTTAAAAAAAAATGTCAAGTATTCACTTCAGCTTTCCAAATCTCACACAGATTTCTCTTATGGTTGCCTTTATCCATGACCATATGAGAAAGGAAAAGCTAAGAAAGTTTAGTAAAATGGAGGTCACTGGAAGTAAGTTCTTGTGAGTAAATGAGAATAGAGACCAAGTAAGTACAAAAATTATTTCCTTCTAATCAGGAGTACCAGAAAACCACTTATCTTTACTGTCTCTCAGTTGCAGCTAAGTTTTAAGGAAATCTCATGAAATATTATTTTGTAAATATAAACCATATATTTGAGCTTCTAGTATGCACAAAGCAAAGGGTTACATGGAAAATATATGAAGAAGTTTTGTAGACCAAAATCCGTTCCTTTAAAGAACTTAAAATGTCATCATTGCTCCATTTTCAGGATTATTCTTGTGCTCTCATATTTCTCATCATGATTATCTAGTAGAGTTATACCAAAAAATTCAAAAAGTTTTAAAATTATTATCTCTCTTAACCAGTTTTCATCTGTTTATATGAAATGACATTTAATATGATTCCATTGATTTTTCTTCTACTTGTTTTAATTTTTTATTGAGGTGCTTATATATGGGGGAATATCCAAGTGATACAAGATAAAATGTCATGCTAACTTCTCTAAGAATAGGAATAAAACACAAAATCTTATTCATTGAGCATGTAGATATGATAGCAATGCACACAATTGGATTAGTTAATAATTTGCAGAATATCACGGTGGTATGCATTTTTCATATGCCAAATTGTATTGATAGCAACAGACAAAATTGAGCTAGTGAGGAACCATGAAAAATGTGGTGAACTGGACAGTATCAAACTAACAAATACAGAAGAAAGTTACAATGAGGCAGTTAGCCAGCATATGGTTTCTAAATTTAGAATTCTGAAAAAGTTTTCATCTTCATAAATATTTATTATTCATGAGTTTGGATTTATCTTGTGGCAGAAGACAATCATTGAATGTATGTGATTTATAAATCTTGAACAATCTATTCCTGAATTCACTCATTCTGCACAGCTTATAAAATTGGTTGAAAACAAGGTCTGTACACCAAGAAAAAGCCATATGTGCCATGTTTCATTGAAGAAATGCCATATGCCATTCACTAACTTAATATTTAATTCCATATGTCAGGCAAACAAATCCAAAATCAACAAGCAACAGATCTTTTTTAATTATTCAAAACACATAATTGTTCTACTCATGGATGGAAGCACTAATAACTCAAGGAAAACAATTATACACTATAAAAAGACATTGGCTGTTGTTTTCAGTCCAGTTGGTTTGCTTTAAAAAAATCATCTTACTGTGATTCTGCAGATATTTTTTAAGAGCGAGTACAACTTGAAATTTTAGCAAATATGCTTCAGCACAGTCATGAAGAGACAGAGTTACTTGCCACTGCAATAAAAACAAATTGTAGGTCAGTATATCTCTGAAATATTTTTAAAACAATTTTGTTTCGATTTAAGGAAAGTAGCAAAAAAAAAATTAGTGGAAACAGATTTCCTGTTCTGGCCATGATGGAGTAGCTTGTCATAGGCATTGCTTCTGCCAAGAACAACTAGAAAAGCCATAAAAATTAATTTAGAAATAGGTTTGGTTCAAAGGCATCATAAAAGTGAAAAAGCAGCCAACACTTCAGGAGTGAGTTTCTTGCAAGAAGGAGGCTCAAGGAAGACAGGAATAGAGAATCTGTGAAAGACAGGAGCTTAAAGACCAGAGGAAAAAGTAAATTAAAAACAGAAAAATTTAAGGGAGTCTTATGATTCTGAAAGACAAAAGTAGGAGATCAGGAGATCCAGGAAGAGGGGCCACAGTAAAAACCTTAGACTTTCAGTTGGGGCATTTGAAGAGAATAAAGCAAAACAAAATTATACTGAGTCTCCTAAGACTATATACCTATTTTAAGTAGGCAGTCACTGATGGGAGAGAGGTGATTCTACAAGAGCTTCCTAACAGAGGATACAGAATGTAATCTAGGAATGACAGTATCTTGAAAGGCCTTTTTAACTTTTCCTAAAATCAATCAAAAATAAGCAGTTACACCAAGAAAGAGAACCATGAGGGAAAAAATAGAAACATGACCATAGATAATATAGCTATTGGAGGCATTATACTATAGATACTTTGAAATTACTGTGGTTAAAATGTTCAAGAAAATAAATGACAAATTGTTGTATTTCATGAGGAAAGTGGAATCTATTAAAAAATCAAATAGATGCATTGGGACTTGGAAACAAAGTAAGTGAAATTAACAGCAGAATATGTCCATTTATCAAGTAGATTAAACACAGCTAGAGATGACAATGTTGAACTTTATCTAAGCCCGATGTTCCCAGAAAGCAGTGAGAGTTGAAAAATCTCACTATGATTCTCGTTCTGAGGAAAGGCTAAGCAAAAATAGGAAAGAAAGAAAGAAAAAAAGAAAACCACACTCTATTTTCATATCTCCCAATTCAAGGCTCAACTTCATCTTTTGTCATTGACACAGATAAGGCCCATCTCTGTTCTTCCTCATGCCATGTAAAAGACTCACTGTTGACTCTTTGTTGGTCTGCCTCTAAAAATCCCTAGTTTCCCCTCCTTTTCATTTAGATGATCCTTATTAATGAATGGTCTCTTTAGCTCAGAACCTGAATAAATCCATCTCTTTTAATTGGCTATGGATTTTGCTTTTTACAGAAAAAAACAATGAATTGAAAAAAATAGATCAAGAGAAAATTCCAGACTTCATCACAGAGAGCAAAATACATAGCAAACATCAAAAACAGTATAAGGGCAATATCAGAATTTGAGAAAAAGTTGGATGTTTGCATATTTGGGGTCCCAAAATGAGAAGAACATTAGAAAAATGAGTCAGTAACAATATTTGGAGTTATGACAACTGAATATATTTCAAAGTAGACAAAAATCTCAATCTACAGATTCAAAAAAGAACTACAAACCCAAGCAATAAAATTATAACAAAAAAATATTGAGGCATATCATAGTAAATAAATATGAAAGACAAACAGAAACATTTAAACGAAGCCAGAAATAAAAACACATTACCATTACCGTCAAATAAGCAATAATCACAATATAGCTGACATCTCAGTAGGAAAAGAAAAGTAATCCAGATGACAATATATATATATCTGTGCTTCAAATACTGAAAAAAATAAGATCAACCTACATTTTTACACTCTGAAAATATCCTTCAAATATGAAGCATAAATGAAATAATGTTGGGCAGACAAAAACTAAAAGCATTCATAGCTAAGAGACCTAAATTAAAAGGAGAGTAAGTCAGTCATGTACATTATAAAGTCTAGGATAATTACTAAAAGAAAAGCAAAAGAATGAAAATGAGTATGCTAATAAAGGTGGGTGCAATAAAAGTACTTGATTAATCTGAATACTTGGAATTAGCCTAACTCAATGTTAAGACAACAATGCCCTAGACTAGCAAATCTGCCCAGACTTCTGACACAGTTTGCAAGTTTGAGAGAACCAAAACCACCCTCAGATTTGATAATTGACTAGAATGACTCACAAAACTGAGGTAAGAGCTATGCTTATGATTATAGTTGTATAATAGCAAAAGGATACAAATGAGAACCAACCAAAAGAAGAGATGCATAAGGCAGAATCTGGGAGTGTTCCAAACAAAGTTTCCATTGTCCCTTCAGTTTCACTAAATGTTAGATACGTTTCTTCTTGACTATAGATCTGACCTCCCTTTTCTTATAACATTTAATTTAAAAAACTTGTAATTATCAATCTTTTCTCCATCCCTTTGAGGTGCTAATCTTCTCCAACCTCTAGTCAGTTTTCAACCCAGGAATGTCTTTCCTAGGGACCTAGGAGCCATCTCTTTGAAATGGAAACATCAAGAAAGGTAATACCCCCATCTTCCAGGCTCTGTAGGAGCCTGTCTTCAGTAGGCACCAATTAGTAAACAAGATGGCCTAATCACCGTTGACCAGCCTCTCCCTAGTGTCCTCCAGTACTTTCCCACTAGTTCACCCAGTGATTAAAAATTCTCCTGCCTTTTGTTTCAGTGGAGATGAGCTCAATCTCTTTCCCTATTGCAGTAGTCTTGAACAAAGTCTCCCTTGCCTTTATAACTCCTTTTGGTGCAATTTTTCTTTGACAGTAGCAAATCATAGCATATACACTGCAAGAAAGGAAAGCTACAGACTGATCTCTTTTAAACTTAGATGTAAAAATTCTAAAGAAATTATTAGCAAACCAAATATGTGATCTATTAAGTAAATAATAAGTGATAGCCAGCTTGCATTTATTCCAGAAATGCAAATTTACTTGTTTATTTGAAAATTAATCAATGTAATTTACCACATTCATAGAAAAAAGAAGAAAATCATTTATTTAAATTTAACAGCCATTTATGAAAAAAAAAAATCTTTAACAAGCAAGAATGGAAAGGAAATTCCTTAATCTGATAAAAGGTAAGAGAAGAAAAAAATCACACTTTTCCTAGTTTGCATTGACTCAGAAGCAAAAGCAGAGGCAAGGATCCAAGAGCAAATAGGAAATAGTTTATTTGGGTGTTGTAGGGAAGGCCAGTATGAATGAGGGAATTGATATGCAGAAGGAACTCCATGAAGAGAGGGTTTTTGAGCTGGCTACCACAGTAGGTAATTGAAGCTTACTTCAATGGGGAAACTCTGGGAAGTGCTTCAAAACACGTGCCTCAAGGGAAAGGAATATTTACATACCACTGTGATCCAGTGAGTAGTTAAGTGTTGCTTCCTTGAGGTGTTAGTTTCCTGGCATTTCCAAGCCTGCCAAATGGTTGGGCTTGGCAGCTTTCAAGGAAAAAGTCTCTCCCCATTAATGATGTAGATATTGGATGTTGGGATTCTTATGGACCACAGTTGTAAGCATTGTAGAATAAGAGTAGAGTTTTTGCAATCTCAGTTACAATGCTTAATGGCAAAAAACACTGAAACATTTTTCAAGATCAGGAACAAGAAAAATATTTTTACTACTGCCATTTTATTCAATGCTGACCTAGATGTCCAATTCATTGAGATAATGCAAAACATTCTGAAAAACAGCACATGAAAACATCACTATATGCCAACGACAGGATTATCAATAAGAACATTTTTTAATTACAAATTTTTAGAATTAATATTTGAACTCAAAGTTGCAAATACAATGTCAATATTTAGAAAATTAGTCATATTTCTGTAGATAAGCAGTCAACAGTCAATATTTTGGTGCTACCATTTGAAATAATATAAAGATAACAAAAATATAATATAAAAATTTAAATACCTGAAAATGTAATTTAAAAAAAATCAAAGACATCTATAAAGACAACTACAGAATGTTACTGAGATAATTTAAAAGCCTAAGTAAATGAAATGAATCCAAGTTCATGAATTGGAAGAATCGAATCGAATACTGTAAAATGTTAATTATTCTCAAATTGATCTTTAGATTAATTGCAATCCCAAACAAAACTCAAGCAGCTTGTCTGGGTGGTTGAAGAGAGTGGCAAAATTATTCTGTAGGTTTTGTGGAAATGCAATGGACTACAAATAGCTAGAAAATCTTGAAAAAGAAAAATACATTTGGAGACGTTATACTAACAGGAATACTTAATATGTTACACAGTGAACAGAATGTGGTTTAGTTACAAGAACAGACAATAATTCAGTGGCACAGAATAGAGAACCCAGACAAAACTACATATATATGGACTGAAATAAAAACACACAACATAAAAATTATGACTTGTTTTATTTGGAAACCTTACTGAGGACTATGGCCTGGGAGACAGTTTGTCACATAGCTCTGAGGAAATGCTCTTAAGAGGTAAGGGTATATATGAACTTTTTTTGCTGGGAGAAACAAGTAGTCAAGCATAAAAAGATTACTGCTAATCACAAAGAATAGACATATCAAGTTAATGATTTTAGTTCTTCCCTGTATATGGGAAGATGCAAGAATCTAGAGTCATTGTATTTTTTTCTTTGATATACATCTTAACCATCTAGGGGTTGATATATCCAAAGCACAGAATGCTTTCTGTTTTTCTCCATCCTGAGTTCCCCCTCAGGATGCACTATTGGTGGGTGACTGCAGTAGCTAATGGTTTGACCTTGTAGAACTGGAATGGCGGGCAACATTTTTTTCTTTACACATACATTGACAGTTGTTTTGTGACAAATATTCTTTGTAAATAGATTTGGGAAGAATAGAAATGGTGTTGGGTCAATTAAATATTTATGAGGGGGAAAAAAGTGACTCTAGACCAGCACAGTCCAAAAGTTTCTGTATGATGGCAATGTTCTACATATCTTGGATATGGTAGCCATTAGCTACATATGGTTGTTGAGAACTTGATTTGTGAATAATGTGACAGAGAAACTAAATTTTAAACTTTAATTAATTTTAATTTAAATAAACATACTGCCTATGGCTACCGTATTGTGCAGCATTGTTGTACACTTCACACCATAAATACATATATATTAAATAGATAGTATACATAAATTAGGAAGGAGTAAAAGAGCTGCTAATTTAACATAGGAGAATATATTTATGTCCTTGAAAAGGCAAAGATTTTATAAACAGTATTAAAATAGTTTTGACCTTTAAAAATGATAAATTGGAATATATTTACATAAGAAATTATATTTATCATAAGACACCATTAAGTGTGAAAATGCAAGTCAAAGAGTCACAGAAATAATTTCCAAAATATATATCTGACAAATGATTCAAATACAAAAAATGTAAGAAACCCCTACATATTAACATGAAAAAAGAAAAAGAACCTAATAAAAATGGGCAAGGTTGAAAAGGCACTTCATCCATCCAAAGATGATATTCAAATGGCCAACAAACATGTGACATTGTGTTTAACCTCATGTTTACCAGGGAAATGCAAATTAAAGTGATGTTATGTTATTTAAGGGATGGCTATAGTTTAAAAAGGAAGCTTTTGCCACTTTTGGCAATAATATAGAATAAATGGAACATTCATATACTTCAGGTATAAGTTAAAATCAATACAAACCACTTTGAAAAACTGTTTATCTTTTTTTATTAAACTAGATATATGAATTCTTCATGTCCCAATAATTTGAAATCTTAAATACATACAACTAAAATGCATATAATTGTGTACCAACACACATGCTCTAGAATGTTCATAATTGGATTATCCTCATTAGCCTCAATCTGTATACAGCTGAAATAGCCACTCAAAGTAAAATGAATAAACAAATTATATTATTGTCAAACAATGAATGCTATAGAGAAATGAGAAAAAAAAAACTATTACTTTCAATGATCTGTACAGAACTTAAAAGGTAATGTTAAGCAACTGAAATCAGACATAAAATATGGCATAATGTAGGATTCTATTTACTTAGAGTTCAAGAATATATGAACTAATCCATGGTGATAAAAGTCAGGAGAGTACTTACTTTTGTGTGGCAACCTAGATCCCTGTCATGCACAGTTCACAGTAGGGTTCGCACTTCTATGAGAATCTAATGTCGCAGCTGATCTGACAGGTGGTGGTGCTCAGGTGGTAATGCAAGTGAAGAGAAATGGCTATAAATACAGAAGAAGCTTCTCTTGCTCACCGGCCACTCACCTCCTGCTGTGTGGCCCAGCTCCTAACAGGCCACGGACTGGTATTGGTCTGTGGCCCGTGGGTTGGGAACCCCTGTTCTAGAGGGATGACAACCTTCAAATATGTTATCAGAGTGGTAGTTTCATTATGTGTTTACTTTGTAAAAATTCACAGAAATTTGCCCTTATAACTAGATTAAAGTAAAATGTCATTAGATTTTATGTAGAAACAAAAAGACAATCTTGAAAAACAGTTAGTGAAAGCACAAGAAAAATGAGTGACCTGACACTAAAAGATGAATGTGGCCATACATTTAATAAATAATTTTTTTAAGACAGATGATTATTTTGTTTCCTTTGGCCATATCATCTGAAAACAGTGACTTGCTATGTTTCAGCATTTTGCCACTTCTTTTTTCAATGATGTCTGTTCAATCTATGGCTGTTAGAACTGGAAGATTAATTTTTTCTTGTGATGTAAGAGAGAGAATAGTACAGATGCTATAAATTCTTTGGAATTAAAGATATATTTCCAGTTAAGGCACACAAGATAGAATAAAGTACAGTACAAATAGCTCAAAGATTCAACACATATTGACCAAAAGTGTATTGAGAAGCTAATGTTTATGAGACATTTATATTAGTGAAGAGAGTTTAGAAGAGTACAACACAATGTAACCTCTTCCTTTCTGATTCTTATGCCCCTGAGGGGAGTCAAAATTTCTGAAGCCCAAAATCTCCTCTCAGAGTTTCACATCAAGTTACATAATACTCAAATTGCCTCCAGAACTGAGTGTGAAATGGTTTTAAAGTACCATACTACAGACATGGATGATATAGCATGCTGTGACAAAAGATGTATCCCAAAAATCTATTTTCCTTGTTGATCGGAGATCTATTTAAACCTTAAGAACTGAAGTTAGGAGTTCCTTTTAAATAATTATAGATACACTACTAATTTCACTATTCAGCAAGTATTTATAATGTTTCTTTTATGTTATATGTACTGTCCTGTGTACTGAGCATAGGGAAATACATAAGTTACCACTGTAGTCAAGAAACTCACATTGTTCTGAGAAGTCACATACACTGATGTTTATAATGAAAAATGAACATTTTAACCATCCTGGGGAAAAGGGGATGAGTATGGGTGGATTTCCTGTTGAAAGAGGAAGATTGGGTCTTGTAGATAATTGGGTAGTGAATGAATGAATTTAAGCAGGAGATTAACGTGGTCAGATTTGCATTTTTAATATTTTACTCTGACAGCTGTGAAGAAGATGAATTTAAGTGGAATAAGGAAGGTACTGGGAAACAAGCTAAATTGCAATTGAAATGAAAGAAATAAGAAGCAAGAGTCTGAACCTGAGAGGTGGTAAAGATAACGTGCCTAAGTGATCAAGCTCATTTAATATTTCTTTATGTGGTTGTTTTGGGTAGATGAAGCTCAAATAACACTTGCCCTCCAGCAGACTCTCCATTACATGAAAATAGCTAGAGGTGGATAAGATGGACAGCTTTCTCTAAAGGGTATGGTAGTGCAATAATTGTCTTAGGCTAATTGTGATTTCTTCCCTGAGCCTGGGGAAAATCTCATCTTCTCTAAACTCAGCTGTGCCTGACACCTTAGTAACATAAAATTTCTGCAAACTTAGAAATGGAGACCAGGGAAGAATGGCTGTTGAGTAAGTCCCAAATAGTTGTCTGCTATACCACTTTATTTTGAAAAGTTGATAATTTCTTAAAATATCTCCCTAAACTGCAAATAAATTTATCTCAAAGTTTGGGCAAAATGTAACCATTTCTTAGTTTTGAACTGCTCATGCATGCATTACTTGGAATTAATTGAAATGGAATTAATATCATGCATAGGGTCTAAACACATATTTATGACCTTATTAGTCATTACTATTTCTCAATTTTTTAATTTGTTTAAATTAAAATTTTTTTTCTTATACCTGACTTCACATTAGTAGCTTTCTCCATGTCAGAGGACTACATGATCACTTTTTAGTTAAGCAAAGCAATTTGTGTTCTTTAATCTCAAATTACATATTTCTAATGGCCTAGAATCCCTAAGATGTCAAGCAAAAAATAAAACTGAGTATTTGATATCAAATTATAATTTCTAACAGTCTGGAATTTTTGAGATGTCAGAAGAAAGGCATTATTTTAGTAATCTTTTATTTCTTATTGTTTTAATGAAAGTAGAAGACCAACGTGTAGATTTATGCTCACTCATCCATGTTTATGCCCTTGGTTTCTGTCAATTTGCCTTGATGTACACTTCAGTTAGAAAAAACTCCCACTCCAGTGAGCCACCAAATTGACAACTAACTGGAAGTGTATACTTTGTAAGCCAAGTGTGTTTCTAAAGAAAGCATTTGTGGTGAATGTAAGAGAAACTAATAGCGGAAATTCAGTTAGCATATGGCATACTGCATGGTCCAGCCAAAAAATGTCCCCTAATCCATTAAATAAAGATTCTTTTACCCAGTCTTTATCAGGACACTCGTGTGTAGCACAAAGATCTTTGAAGAATTTAAGCAATTCTGAGGACAGCTTCCATTTAAACTTTTATTTTCTTACCACAAAGATTACTTCCTACATCATATTATTTAAAACAATCACCTCCTGTCAACTTCACTTTCTTTCATTTACTTTGAAGCTGGTTCCTCAATAATATTGTCAACAGATTGCTATATAATCAGCAGTCTTCAATCTGTGGAATACTATAGAGGCCTTTAATTGGTTGTCCTATTATTTACTGGGTGACAGAAATTACATTTGGTCCTGAATCATGTATGTTCACTGTTGTAACAGGGTGAACTTCTAATACCTAAGTTATAGTACTTTCCTTTGCTCTAATATATGATTTACCAGTGTAATGCTTGCATGTGAGGATAGACAGTCATACATATAATTATGTCTTCAGGAAATTGCAGATCATATAACCTAAAATACCCTAATAAAGATGGAGTTGAGCTATCCTGTAAATATGACTCAGGAAAAAAGAGAGTTAACATAAATTTAGAAGTTATATGTGGTTATCTAACAATGTATTCACATACAATAGTTATAAATATACAAAATAAATTATAGATTTTGTAAACAACAAACTAAGATGGAAAATAAATAATGTAGGAAAGGCATATGGAGGAAGAATATACTATTTTTATTTTTAAAAATTTACCTTATATTTCAAAACTCAACTTTCAGATCAAATTTTTCTGTAAAAAACATTTGATCGGTAAAGTTATATAAAGCATATATAACTTGTATATATATAAGTTATACATATATATATATAAGTTATATAAAGCATATATAACTTGTATATATATAAGTTGTGTAAAGCATATACAAGTAAAGGCAAAATTAAGAATTTGAAATCAGTGAAATTTGTTTCCTACATTCCATGTCTGATTTCATTATTCATAGTTTTGCTTTTTTGAGAAATATTTGAAGCACAGCCTTTCTGGCTTTTTCTGTGCATCTTCTCTGATATTCTGACAGGACCTAGAAGGCTTGAGGGGCATGGTCTTTCCCTCAAAGTCTCTGGTTTTAATTGATGTCACAATATGAGCCACTGATTTACAGTATTCTTCTAAAAAGATATGTGATGTGCTGATGATATAAATGTGATACTGCTTACTTCATCCCAATAGTTATATTCTTGCTGTTTTCATTAGTCTCCTTATAGCATATTTAATTTCCTTAATAATTATCAGGACTTGACAAGCATGGGTCAATTCATTGTATTAGAGGCTATTGCTAGGTGTGATTCCCCCTCCACTTACCAAAAAGATGAGGTCCTCATTGCAAGGTGACAAGTTAGTGATCCATCTCCAAAATTTAATTTTAGATCCTATCTCTCAGAACCACCCCAAGCTCTAAGTGCCTTAGGTTGAAATCCCTAGAAACAGAACCTCAGATTGAAAGTTGCACACAGGTGGTTCATTAAAGAGTAACTTGGAACATACAAGTGCAGGGAAGGCAGGAGGAAGTGCAAAGAAGGGGATGCTGAACCACAATGCAGTTGCCAATAAGCCTGAAGTCAATCCTACATTGAGCTGTGAACCTGGGAGGATCCTTTGGAGTTGTCCAAAATTGAGACCAGAGGACTGAGTCTTTGTTTCCCTGCTTCAATCCAGTGTTTGTTATCCACCATTTCATGGAAAGGGACATAAACTTTGGCAGGGCAACTTCCTGTGTCTGAAAGCAATTCATAGTGAGGCAAATATTTGTCAACTGTTAGAAGGTGCTGGTGATCTTGGTGTCCCTGAATGGGGACTGTTTGGAGCACCAGAGCTATCCACTTTAGTAAGGAATTTGAGAAACTAATGGAAAGGTTAGCTTCCCAGGAAAATGATAATAAATCAATTAACCCAAGGAGTGGAAAACTTGTGTAGGCCAACCACTATAGAGGAATTTAGAAAGGTGATTTAAAATGTATTATTAAAAGATACCAAAATAGATGGTCTGAAAGCTATGTTAATGAGTATTTCAAAATTACATTTTACATAAAAAATTGTGATAAGGCATGGCCACAAAATACTAGGGAAAGGAGGGCAATGAAGAAGCCTATTCAATCCAATTAAATTGCATTTTTATAGAACAATCCAATATATGTCAATACAACAAATTAGAGAATTAAGAAATATATCTCAGAAAATTTGATATATATATATACCCATATATGTATATATATATTTTAATTCAGTAGGCAGAGGATGGATTTGAAATAATTTGTGCTGGCACATTGGTTAACCAGCTGGAAGAAAATAAAAATGTGTATCTACTTATAATAGAGTTAAATACTTGTGTATTAAATATGTAAATATAAAAAGAAAATTAAATCTTATCAGATAAATTGAGGAAATTATACTTGGAGAAATTATCTATGATTTGGATCCTGAATTTATAAAGCAAAAAAGTATTCATATATAACTAAAGTTTAAAAACTGTTTTTAAGTTTAAAGATATAGTAAGTAAAGTAAAAAGATGTGACAACTTTGGAAAAAAATGAATGTGTAATGCAGGTGACAAAAAATGAATTACCATCTATAATATAAAAAAATTGATCACATATATTCAAGAAAAAGACAAAAACAAAAAAACTGTGTATATGAATAGACAATTCACAGAAGTTCAAGTTAAAAAACAAAATAATGCACACTCAAATTTACAGTTATTGTTAGAGAAATACCAATTGAAGTAGCAAAGATATAATTTGCACTCAACAAACACAAAAAATTAAAAGCCTGAATATTGTAATTATTTGGACTTCTTATTCAGATATCTATATGGAAGCAGGTAACTGAATGGTCTGATTTGGTTAAAAGAACTGGTCCTTTCAGAAGTTTCATTTAATCTGTCTCTTACTTATCACATCCCTGCTCTTATAACCTGTACTTTGATATTTCCATGGCTTTTCTTAACCTTTCCTGATCTCATTTCATAAAGAGGAGAGAAAAATAACTTGTTTCACGCCAGCGTTCAGCATACTAGATGATTATATTCAGTGCTTGTTCTTCCATACACTAACATTTGCCAGTGTGTTACAAATATCTTTACCCGTCAAAAATTCATAATTTTTTAAAATAAGAAATTAGTACTAGAAAACAAGAGAATATTTAAATGGTCTTTTCTGAACATGCAAATCAGGAAAATCTCAGTATAACTGCTATGTTTCATCACTACATTTACATTATCTAGCTAACTAGCTAGCTATCTGGGAAGATATTGATTTCTTCTCTTAAAAGTAAGTGGGGCAAAAATGTATCCATTTCAATTGACTAATATTATTTTGACCCAAAGTCATAATTTTACAGTGAGTTCAATTAGTTCAGGTTAGGATGAACTAATTTAAGATGAACTACTCAAGAGGCAACTATTTTTCAGCTATCATGTTGACAAAAGTAGTTCTGTAAAGATCAGTGGAATGCTTTCTCTTTTTCTAAATTCTTAGTAGAGGGAACATATGGCCTACAAGTATTTGTATTTTTTACTCATATATTTAAATTTTTAACACAAAAGAATATTCAGAAGAGTGGTACACTAAGTCCACGATGCCATCCATAGTTTAGTCTGTTAATCCAGTGGTACTGATACTATAGGTATTCATCAGGGAAAAAATCAGCTATTTTTAGTATTGTATTTGTTATGTTTTTCTGTTTCTCTTCCCTTTTAATCTCTTTCAGCTATGGGAAATTGATAGGTAACTTGTATAATCTCCTTTAATAGTTGTCTTAATCCTTTTTGCTTAATTTTGACCTCCAGTTTCTTAACAAAACCTGTCAATCATATGCAGCAATTTCCATTAAAATAGCATTCATTTAATCTTGTATTTTTTCAGCTTTATTGAGGCATAATTGACAAATAAAATTGCAAGGTATTTAAAGTGTACAGCATGATGATTTAATAGGCACATACATTGTGAAAGGATTCCCTCCAAGAATAAACTCTAGAATTTTTTCTTTGCCTGTAATGTATCTTATTTTAAAATGTATATATGATCATATCATCCAATTATTTAATGTTTTCTGATGCTTCCTGCTACCTGTAGAAGCATTCCCAGACTCTGGTGTAATACAAAGGGTGCTCTACATGATCTGACCTCTGTTTACCTTCCCAGTGGCATTTCTCACCAATCTCTGTAGAGAAGTACACCAAGTCCAATGCCCCTTATACAAAGTTTTCCCTACTCTTGAGCCATTGTGAGTTTGCCATTACTGTTTCACATTCCTGTAGTGCCTATCTCTTACTTGTTCTTTGAGGCATCTCATCGCCTGAAAAGCCTTCCGTGATGACTCATTTCCCTTTCTCTTTTTCAGATGCCCTTCTACCCCACAGCCATGCAACTCTATCTATATTTCTATCATAACAATTATCATACTGTGTTGCAACATTTAGTTTACTTGTCTGCTTCCCCTATTAGAGATGAAATTTTAATTTTCATCTTTTTTTTTTTTTTTGGTTGCATTGTGTCTTTGTTGCTGCGTGAGGGCTTTCTCTAGTTGTGGTGAGTGGGGGCTACCCTTTGTTGTGGTGCACGGGCTTCTCCTCGTAGTGGATTCTCTTGTTGTGGAGCACAGACTCTAGGTGCACGGGCTTCAGTAGTTGTGGCACGAGCGCTCAGTAGTTGTGGCTCGTGGGCTCTAGAGCGCAGGCTCAGTAGTTGTGGCGCACGGGCTTAGTTGCTCCATGGCATCTGGGATCTTCTTGGACCAGGGCTCGAACCCGTGTCCCCTGCATTGGCAGGCAGATTCTTAACCACTGCACCACCAGGAAGTCCCAATTTTCATCTTTATATTACTAGTGTCTGGCACAATATCTAGAAATTGATAAGTACTCAGTAAGTATTTTGAGTAAAAGGATGAAAAGAAAATAGGGCATCTGATAGTTTCTTAACTATGTACCTTAGATATATCCATTCATCTTCTTAGTTGTTCTGTTATATATTTCACTTACCTATGAAGAGTAAACAAGAAATAATATTTAAAGTCTATAATTATTAACGATAGTAGCTACCTCGTGTTGATTATAAACTTTTTTTCTCTATACACCCAAAGTATCTTTATTTAGATTCTACAGATTAATGAAATGAGGTGTAGTGATGTTAAATGCTCAGCATAGCACTGACCATGTGCCACCTATTCAGAGGGACTAAGCTACTTTCCCATATCATACAATTAGTTTGTGTTTCAACTGGAATGTGCTTTCATTAAATTTGAATCTATAGTCTAATGTAAAATTTGGAAAATGTAGTGAATGAAATCTGTTTGGAAGGAAAATGGGAAAAAATTTATAAGCAGAGTTCTAACTTAGTCACACTTAACATTAATATAGTATCAGTTAATTTGGGGCTGAAATTGAAAAGTTTAATAATAAAAAAATGATTGTATACTTTTTAATATGGGGTCCACTTTTTACATTTCTGCTTTAGACATGCACTAAGGAATATTCTCCAGACTGCATCACAAAAAAATGATAAAGGGAAGATTCTTTCCATTTCTAAAAGATATGTGCTAATAATTATATAGGTATTTGGATAAATGCATGCAGTATAGTATATGTGTACACACACTCCCCCACACCCCCATACATACACACACACGTGTAGGAGCACACACAGGTCTCTAAGGCATCCAGAGATTCTAAACATTATAGGTCCATCTGGAGCAGTTGACATGAATTAAGCTTAGATATATCTTCCTCCAAAACCCAATCTTTTGGATTATACAAATTATATCCAAATTATATAGTAAAATAAATGTATTAATTACCCAGTAGCCATCTAGGTATAAAAGAAGCTTGAATTTATTCAGCTTTTTCTTTTATAAGGGACATTAAATATGCTTTATCAGAGGCTTTGAAACTAATAGAAGAAAATAGAAGAAAGATGATCAGATAGTAGAAATAAAGAAATAAATTTTTTGGGTCAAAGTTTTGAGTAAATTAGATTCACAGATTACAATACAGAGTACTTTGCTAAAATTTTGATTTTGCTGTATACTGTCAGTCCACTTATTAAGTATGAATAAAACTTAAATCCTTTCTTATTTTAAGGAAATATATTAATAATTATTCTTATATTTTATTATTACTGATAATAGCTGTCATTTGTTGATTCTGAATCCCATTTTCTTATATTTTATTACACATACCAATAGATAGTATGAAGCTTCAAGCCTGAGGTTTATTAACCTTAACTCATCACAGTGTTTATCTTACTAACTTAGGTGTCATTACATTTATACAAATTCACTTTAAAGTTAGAAAATTTAACTAATATTTAGATGGAAAAATTGAATGGCTTCCAATCCAAGAAATCTTTAAAACCAAGTATAGAAAAGAAATAGGTCAATGAACATTTTTTTGTTGTTTATTTCCTCTAGAAAAGTATGTAGAATTTTTCCTGATTATTATATAGCCAACTTCCCATCACCTTACACTCACAGTCAACAGAGAGTATTTTTAAGAATCTAAGATAGTTATAAAATTAATCATAAAAGCAAAATATAAAGTAAATGAGGCATATTATATATTCTTTGGGTCATTGGCATTGATATTAAGATCCCAAATAATTTCTTTTTTAGCCCTGTAGTACAGTTACAATTAATTATAGGCCAGGGACACACACAGCCTCTTTCTCCTTGAAGGTGCAACATGCCACAGGGTCATCATACATCCCAAATATTTAGAATGGCATTCCAGTTCTCTTGGGACTCCTCATAATTTCTGCTTCCCTAGTGCTAATGCAAGCATATAGCTAAAGTTTGTATTATAGTAATAGGACAGCTTGTAGATTGATGTCTATTTATATATTTTAGATAATCATGTCCACATAGGTATTTTTCTATATAGCAGTTTAAAACTTTTATTCAGGTATTATGTACATGTTAAAAAGCACAGAAATCATAAGTGTACAGATCTATGAATTTCTGCAAATTGAACACCTGTGTAACCAGTACCCAGATAAAAAACAACGAAAATAACAAAACAAAACATCTAACAATAAAAGCAATACAGAATGTTACTAGCTTCCCAGAAGATTCCCTATGCCATCTTCTAGTCACAAACTTCTGCCAAAGATAACTATCCTCTGGACATATATAAAATAATATTTTCCTTGTTTCTGATTTTTACAAAGATTGAATCACACAATTTTCTCTTCAGCTTTTTAAATTTTCATTTTGTTTTTAAAATTCAGCTATATTGTTGTAGGTAGCTGTGGTTTTTCACTGTTGTTGGTATACAACATTCAACTGTATGATGGTACGACAATGTATTATCTCATCTACCACTGATGAATATTTGGGTAGCCTCAGGTTGGGGCTATTATGAATACTGAGTTTGTGAACATTCTTGTGCCTGTCTTTTGGTGACATTTTTGTTAGTATATAACTAGGAGTAAAATTTCTGGGCTATAGGGTTTATATATGGTCAAGTTTTTAAAGTAGCACCATTTTCTCCCCAAAATAGTTGACAATGTTACACTGCCTTTAGCAGTAGATATGAAGTGCTATTTACTCCACATAATCTGAACTTGGATTTGGGGCTATACTCTTTTAGTAGAATTTCCAGGATGAGTAATAAAACTTAGTCCCCACCCCACCTTAGGATATTTGGTTTTGTGAAAGACCTGTTCAAGTATTTTGTCTATTCTTCTATTGGGTTATATATTTTGTTTTCAGCTGAATTTGTAGTATTCATTATATATCCAAAATAAAATCATTAACCAGACACAGGATTGCAGATATCATCTCCATGTCTGTTGCTTGCCTTTTCATTTTCTTAATGGTGTCTTTTCACAGTTCAATTATAATTTTATAGTCTTTGTGGGTAGTGTTTACTGTATCCTATAAAATACTTTTTCCTGTGCTTTCTTTTCTAAGCCTTATTATTTTACTTTTACCATGAGATCTGCAATCTATCTGAAATTATTTTGTGTTTATATTATAAGTAGGAGTGAAGATTCATTTTTCTTTACATGAACATCTAATTGGCTTTTGCCACTTACCAAAAAGTCAATCCATTTCACATTCCAATTCATAGTCAGTCACCTTTGCCATAAATCCCATAGTCATATTTTAACTCAATATATATTTAACATCTGAGATGACCAATTCACCATTTTAGATGCTTGAGTGGAAAGTTATAAATATGGAATAATAATCCTAATGAGGAGAAAGTCATTTTAGGAAGTAACTTTAACACAAAACAGATTGATAAATGCTATAACATAATCATTACAGAAGTGCTAAAAAAGCACTGCAGTTATTTCTGGTAGGTGGAAAAAAAAAAGTCCTTTTGGTAGTCATTGATATATGAGACTTGGGAAAGACATGAAACTAGCTGTCCATTGCAGGAGGTGGAAGAGCCACAGGGAATGGATATCACTGATAGCAGAGTATCAGTATGATGCCAAGTCTTCTAGACTTACATTTTTCAAGATGTCTTTGAAAACTTCTAGCAGTAAAAATACTGACATGTATGTTTTAGGGGTATTTTAGGGGGCGGTAGACTTCTAAGGGCAGTTAGTAGAAACAGAGTGATCAGAAAGGAGGTTTTCCAACTGATAAGAAGGAGTCAATTGACCAGCCACAGAAATAGATCGCAGAAGGACAGTGAGATTTTTAGAAACATTTTAAGGTCCAGAGAACTTGCTAACTGACCAGTTTTGAGAATGAGAGTGGCAGAATTTCTGACTTGAGCAATGGGTAGATTTAATGTCATCAACAAGAGACCACAGGAGTAAGGGCAGTGCAGAAACACAGGAAAATGGGGATAGGAGGATAATGATGATCTCAGAGTGGCATTGTAATATGAATTTCAAATTTGGAAGAGAGCCTATAGTAATTGTGGCAAAATTTGAGATCATCTTCAGAATTAATCTTGAAAATTAGAATGAGAGCACACAGTATAATAGTATGCATAGAAGAGTAAGGAATGAACCTTTAGGAAGCCCAGGATTGTTGTTACTTTTAGCCACTGTTTTAGAGTGCTTTGTTTTTCAGCAATGTATACACTCCAGTTTGTTTCTAAGGAAAGTATATTGGTGCTTGTTTATAGAATAAGGGGAGGAAAGAGCTGAGAGAGGGGGGCGGGGAGGGAAAGTGGGGAGGGACTATCCTCATCAGTACAGAGCTCAGAGGGGACAGTTGTGACCTCACAAGTAGAATTCTTAGAGATGCTATCTCAGTTATTTTCCTGAAAGTTCACTGGGTATCTGTACAAAAATACATAAAACTTGTGGATAGGTCTCAACAGGTTGAATTGAAATCTGCTGTCATTTCAGTCTAATGGGAACTTCTCATGCTGATTCATAGCAGTGGTGGAGCAGGTACTTCTGTCTGTACATTAATGGATAAAAGCCTTTCTCCAAATTAGTTATGACTTTTCCATTATAGATTGACACTTAATGGGCCTTAATATTCTTTCTGCAAGTGGATTAAATGCAAACTTAATTTTTAAAAAAAATTAGCATTTGATCCAGTAGCTCTTGAAAGAGATGATATTTAAATTGTTCAGGATAATTATTTTATTCTGCTCATCACTATTTATTTCATTCTGCTTATCACTGCCCTTTGCTCTTAAATCAGAGTAGTTCTTGTCAGTATCACATGAATAAATACTATGAAGTGGAAGTTCAGCTTGTGGCTTTCTTAAGAAATTTGAGGTAAGAGTTTAAGAGATTTAAAGGGAAAACTGGCCTTCATCCAAGAGAACCTTGCTTAAATCTGAATCATCTTTGGAACTATAAATTCGTAAGGCATTATTCTGATAAATACGTTTTTCTGAAACAAATTGTTGAACATCATGGTAATGCATTTGAGTCTATATATAGCTCACTTAAATCGAAGTTGTTTATTTTCTTTATTTATTCAAGAGTAATTTAAAAATAGGGTTTAAGGTATCTTACACATTAAAATAAAATGCAGCATAAATTAGAAGTGAGTACGCATCCTTTTATTCTTTCCCTTCCCTTCCCTTCCTTCCCTTCCCTTCCCTTCCCTTCAATTCAATCCAAAAGCATTGGATGTAGTCAAGTAAAGTAAGCATTAGCACATGAGGGAATGGGGAGCAGTGGTGGTCCAGAGCCAGGTGTCAGAGTCCAGGCAAGGTGAGAAGGTATCTACACTGGGGAATTAGAGCACAGCTTGGCCTGGGATGTTAGGGCATAAGTTAAGTGTGCAAGTCTTCCACATGGAAGGCAGCCCAGTGGGCAGTATCAGAGCCTATACATCATGAAAGGACATTCCCACAGGATGCCTGCCTAGCACAAGCAGTCAGATCCTGAGTGGGATGAGAAAAGGGTCCACTGGAGTGGGGGGTGTGGGAAGGGCTGACACAGGGTGTAGGAGCCTGAGAGAGGTAATGAGAGTGACAATACTGGGAAGTAAACCATGCAGGAAGTTGGAGCTTAAATGTGTCAAGGGAGAGGGGTGCATTGCATGAGAGGGGCAGCTGGCTTAGCTTATGGGAAGCAGAGAGAGTATCTGAGTGGTCAGATAGCTCAGAATGGGCCTTTAGAACCCAAGAGAGGTGGGAAGGGTGTCAATATGGTAGCGAGTGAGCCCCATAGGGCATTGTGGGATCCAAGCACAGTGAGTAGGGCTTTCACATAGGGGACAGTCAGGTGTGGGATATCAGAACCATTAAAGATTTTAAAGGACATCAATGCGGGGTATTAGACCTGTGCAGTGAGCCAAATCAGCCTGGGGTGTTGCAGGGGACCAGAAATGGGCAAAAACAAATGGCATAAGGGGATATCAGTTTTAGGTGTTAGAGGTCAGAGACTGAGATGTGTAATAAGGGCATTCACACAGTGGGACAGCCCAGTGCAGAGGGTCAGAACCCTAGTGAGCTGGGGAGGGTGTCATGGGGTCAGTAAATGTGAGTCATCAGGGCAGGAATGGATATATATGAATGAAGAAAATATGATGTGGTATGCCAGGGCATGGACATAGGTAGGTAGGTAGATAGATGGGTATAGATATATAGATATATATAAACATCTCTATCTATATATATTCTTATCTATATCTATTTAGAGGGAGAGGGAAAGAGACAGACAGACAGACAGATGGACAGACCCATCCATCCCCTGGCACATCACATACAGGCTTCCATAGCTCATATTTAATTGTTGCTATTTTTAAAGCCTTGAATTCCTAAAAATACTGAATGAAACTACATGCAGAGTAGCAGACAATTTTGAGATATTATAAAAATATAACAATTGTTAAAACAACTCCCTGATATCTGTGTACAGGAAGACATGGGTGGAATGACGAATACTGCAGGCAGGCAGGTTGCCCATCATGTTTTCCTGGGGATAGACGGACTGTGTGGATCAGCTTGTCGGAAATTCATAGCTGGAATGACTCTCAGAATTTTGATGCTGCTAGGCATGTGGACATCCTCTAAAAATCATTTTGATTTGTACAGAAATGAATGGTCAGAGTTGTGGATTCTATCGATTAAAAGTACTTTGACATTTATTTGAGTATGTACTTATCTCTGAAGATATATGCCTCATTTTAAGGTGTATGTATTTTGCTAATAGGTAGCTTATTAGTCAATATTTTGAAAATTAGCTTACACTTTAAATTCCAACAAAGGGGTTTGTTTTGAAAAAAGAAAATCCTTTGTTTAAAGTCAGTAATAATGTCTTAAAGAATCCATGTATAACACAAATCCAGATGTTTTTATATTGAGTTCATATAAAGTGATACAAACCAGGATCTGTTATATTCTGATGAAAAGCTTTAATTTTCAGGAGATTAGATAGAGTTAGATACTAGCTAGATTATTCTTTTTACTATTATGGCACAATATAGTTATGAATTTAAAAATAAACAATTGTCCATTCTATTTATTCATTTCTTATTCATGTATAACATTTGAAAATCTTTAAATATATGTCAGGCCTTAGGGCCATAGGGTAAAATGATGCAAAGTGTCCCTGCCCTCAGAAAGTTTGCTATGTCCTGAAGAGACAGGCCAGTAGACAGACATATAGAAGCAATGTACATGCTGTGAGAGAGAGCTGGGGACATGCATAAGGTAGCAAGGAGGGTCTGTCAGAGACGTCGGCACTGACCAAGGGAATAGACAGAAGTTTAGGGAGACATGGCAGGGAAGCTTCTCCTTGAAGAACTGGTAAGAATCATGTAAAAAGGAGAGTGCTGAGTCGGGTGATCCATCTATGAGCAAAAGCACAAAGTTGAGAGAGCATCTCACATTCAGGCAATCGCAAGAAGCTCAGTGTAGCTGGATCACTGAAAGACAAGGGAGAGTGATAGAAGGTGGTCTGCAGCATTAGACAAGGCCAGCTCATCACAGGTCTTTTATGACACAATAATAATGGTAGCCACATACATTTTCATCCAAACAAGGACACATCTTAAGAGTAAACAGGGGCACCATTAATGATAATGCTGGCATAATGAGCTGAAGTCAAGACAGTCTTTAGCAAACTAGACAGATAACCATACAGCCTGTTAAGAAGTTTCAGTTTTATGCTACTGTGAAATCTTCCCAAAATGTTAACTGGGAATCAGATATTTAAAGAGTATCTTGTCCATTCTTGAGTACTAATTATGCTGGAAAATATATACATATAGATCTTAGACCTTTTACAAAGTTGCAATAAACTGGGAAACATCTGGAGCAATTTTACCTAAGCAAATTCTCCAGCAGCTAAAAGGCTGATTGGACTTGTGCCTTGAAATTGAGGAAAGTGAGATATGTAGGAAAGCTACATTGCCTTTCAGGCCACCAGGGTACCGTTGGGAAAATTACTCCACTGAAAGAGTTAATGCAGCTTTCAAACTTGCTTAAAAGGAATGTGTTGGGTAGTTAGACACTGATAAAGTCTGGCTTATCATCACTCTATCTGAAAAACCCTCAGACCCTAGAAAATGAAATCATATGAGTGAAATTGTAGATTCCCTTGGTGTATACTAGAGATGTCCTATCATCACTTTATATTTTATTCTGTTTGACTAGTTAGCACTGAAAATTCACAAAAGGCAAACCACAAAGTCAATTCTTCCTTTGTTTCTGCCGATATTAACTGCAAATGGCTTTAGGGGTTTATTTTATCTTATGCAGCCTGTTTCACATACACTGGTGAATCTTGATTTTAACTTGAAGCAGTTAAGCAGATTGTGGATCTTTCAGTGGCATTATATAAGAAGTTAGAGAACGTGGTATTGTTTTCCCACTTATTCTATAAGCCCACCTGTTCTGGTTATCAGATTCAGTTGGTAAGTTGGCTGGCTTTCTGGCTAGACACTCTCTTCCTAAGGAAGGTTGGCAAATTTACTGAGTGTCTGACCAGCAGGTAGTTTTTAGATATGCCATATTCTATTTCACATTTCAAGAATTTTCAGAATGGAAAATTTTTCCTAAAAGCTCCAAGAGAAGAGAAACTGCTGGGGACCCAGAGATCTGTTTCCCTAATGCAAGTGTAAAACACTTTGAAGAAGCTCCTTCAGATGTACGTTTTTAAAGAACCATGCCGCAGATAGCTGCTGTTAAAGGCTGTTTCAGAGACCCTGTTGAGACTGTCAGGAGGAGCTGCTGGAGAACTTCTGGTAAGAGCTTCTGAGATCTGTGACCCCCAGGGAGTGATGCCACTGACAGCTGCTGGGAACTGTCAAGAGTAACAGAAAGAACCAGCGAGAGACTAGGGAATAGTCACAGAGAACAAGTAACATATTTGCTAGAAGTGAATAAAGGATTTGATGAAAACTGCCATCACTGAAAGAAGAAACTTAGGTAATCAACTGCTTAAGGGACAATTTTGGTTAAAAACTTCATAGAATCTGATGGGGTATGAGGCTAGAAACTCTTGTGGGGAACATAAACAAAATAAAGTCACTTAATTCCTTCAGAAGCATGAGACCCAGGAAAAGATAGAAAACTGTGAGTTACGTATGAGAATTGCTTTATCAAAATGACTGCCCATTTTAGGAAGATTCTCCTATTTTGTCCTTGTTCAATCTAATTAATTGTGTCTGTGAAGTCCTTGCTAAGGAATTAGATAGCCAGGTGTACCAAAGAGATTTACATATGAAGGAAACAAATCATTATTTAAATAGTGTTGTAACTCATTTTTACTTTCCAAATAAATAGCTTTAATAATTTCAAACATATAAACCATAAATTAGTTTAAAATTATAGCAATAATAATTCAGTCACTCTAATGTTCCAAAACCATTTCTTGTCTCATGACTTTTGAACTCATTATTCCTTGTATCTACAGTATTCTTCTTCTCTACTCTTGACCTGGTTAATTCCTATTCATCCTTCATGTGTATGCTTAAATATCACCTCTTCAGTAAAGACTTCCCTCAACATAATTATCACTCAGCACTCTTTTATTTCCCCTCAAAGCACTCATCAAAATACATAATTATATACTTATTTTACTTATATTTGCTTTCACTAGATTGTTAGCTGTGTAAGGCCAGGTTCATATCTTTTTGTTTGGCGGGGTTTACCTAACGCCTAGCAGAGTGATAGCCAGCTTGGTCCTCCACAAATGTCAATGTTTATTTAACATATGAATAAAATATTTTTACAGAGATGATACAGTAATCAAAATCATCTCTAGAGTTTCAGAAAAAATATATTTGAATGGTAAGAATATCTTCATATTCTTCGTCAGTGTGAACTAAGAGACTATGAGAAGGTAAAGGATGTAATTGTAGTAGTCCTGGACTCCCCCAGTCCTCAAATTCACCGTTTAACTAGCAGGCTGGGCTTCAAGAGACTTATCTCTAAATAAAAGGGAGATAACTGTTAATAATTGGGCCTGACCTTCCTATGAAGATTGACCCTCTTAAAAATATTTGCCTCAAGCAGGTTTGAGCTTTTTGGGTGACATCAAACTTTTCCCTTATTAAAATCTCCTATTCTAGCTGAGGCAGAGACGGTTGGAGGACACAGGTTTGGTCCACCACCTTCAGCATCCTCCTCTGAATCTCCAAAATAAATACCACATGCTGAAGAAAAAAATAATTTAAAATTAATTATATTTGTTAGTTTTACTACACTGTTTAATGAAGAGCTGTCTTGGGAGTGGGTGAAATAAAACATGGTGTGGGAATCTCCTACACTAAAAGAAAAGGAACTGTGAAGCTGTTTCTTTTCATGGAGTTTTATATTCTCTTACTTTTATTAGTGCACATAGTTTCTCAGAAGGGCTTTGAGATTGATGCACTGAGTTGGATTTGAGAACACTGAACAGCAGAGGTATCACTGGGAAAATATGACCACACTGAAATCAGTAAAAAACCATACATAAAAATGTATAAAAATAAGTCTATATTTACATATTGGGGATCTGTCTGTGCATGAAACTTGATCACAAAATGTAGTGAGGTGAAGGAGAAGGAAAAAAGTGGTTTTTATGTTTTGCATTATTTTTATCCTGAGTTGTTGATATTTTTGTCCTCAAAGTTGTTGTAATACTTTGCGATTCATAAAAGTAAAAAGTTGTATGTAAACCAACCTCAGTTTGATTCTCTCGCCCCAATTTTTTATGCCATTAAGTTTATCAAAATACTACCTTAGTCACCCTAACAAGTTTATTATTTCCATAAAAAATAGCAAAGAACATATACTTCAAGAAGATTTTCTTAGAGAAAAAAACAAAGCAAGATGAAAAAACTTCAACCCTTTCTCATTATTTCTTTATTTCACATTTCTCTAATATTATTATAAAGTGGAAGAGAGATAATTCTAAATTATTTTACATTTGCTCACACATGTAAATATCCATATAGATGAGGTTTTTGAAAAGGTTCATAAATCTGAAAATCACCGAGGCATATCAAATAAATACAATTAATATTCAAAATTATCTAATATACTAATTATATTATACAAAAATTTTAAGCCAACTGATAATATACAATTATAAAGAGAAATTTCTAGATTTTGCATAAATTTCAGGTGGTCACTTAGCAATAATCCAGGTGAAGAAGACCTGTGTTTATAGCTGGCTGTAAGATTAATATGAGACATGAGGGTGATATGTTACAAATGAATTATACGATTAAGTTACATTAATAGAAGTATAATATTAAAATTATGAGAAATATATTTCCTATTATATTTAGTACCAATCAGCATACATCTAGAATACTGTATTTAATTTGAAATTCCACATCTTTAAATTTTATACTGTATAAAAATGAGAGCAGTATGGATGGTAGTGGGCTAATGCATTTGAAGGATTCAAGAATGATCAGCTTTTAGAAGAGTAAGACTAAGGAGAAATGGCTTTTTCATTTATTTGAAGGGCTACCATATAGAAGTCTGTGGTGACTCATTGTTCATTGTTCTCAAAAGCATTATAAGGATTGGCATATGAAAATAATTACGAAGCAAATTTTTACTCAAAAATAGGAAAAAAAATTAAAAACCTATAATAGATTTTTAACTCCTTGAATGTAGATCTATGTCTGAACACATCATTACTTCTCCTTTAGTACGTGGCAGGTTGCCCTTCACGTAAAAGTTCTTCAAAAATTAATGTTGATTAAAAAAAAAAAAAAAAAATTAATGTTGAATCAGTGAACAAATTAACAGACACCAATGACCAATAATGAAATAATCAGCAGTGTAAGGAAGTGAGTGTTCTACCATTGACAGTATTGAAGCAAAGGCTAAATGGCTATCAAATTGGAATGAAATGCAAGTTTGGATTGTAAAATATCCCTAGTTATCATTTGTGCCATCTAAAATCCATCTAAAACCCATCTTATTATTGTATAGCATATTATGTTACAGAAATATTTCCATTAAGTGGGAGGTTGGCATATTTTGGTCCCCTGCACCTTGAAATAGGAAAAATATATTGATTATGAGCACAGATGTTGGCATGAGGTAAAGATAGTTCCAAGCCTGGTAAACCACAGAAAGATGTGTAATCCGTAGCGTGGTTCTTTTCATCTGTAAATGTGGATTATAACAGTAGGAAACTTTCTTAAGGATTTTGTGAGATTATATTTTTAAAGTCTCAGGCACAGAATAAGTTATTGGTATAGTCTGCCTCTTGTTAATTACTTTCTGATTTTATTAGTATTTTAGATTGTTCACTTGATGATGTTATATGGATACTTTTGACTATATTGTCATTATAAACCCATGTATTTACATCATCACTTCAAAATATTTAGTATAGTGCTGTGTACAAAGCAGGTGGCAATTATGTGAAAGGATTGATGGACACTGAATACTCGGGGTTTCCAGTCCTATTTACAGTAACACAGATCAGCAACAGAAAAAACACATTTATGTTTCTCTTTTCTGTCCACTGAGCTTAGCAAGGCCTGAAGACTAAGTGGAATCTTAATAAATACCTGTAATGTTGTAATCCCTTTTTTCCCCTTTAGCATTTGGAATTAAGCATTATGTGGGAGAGACTAAAGAGAAGATAGGGTAAAATGACTAAAAAGAGGATTGGGTAAAATTTTATTAGCGACAAGGAGAGTTTTCTTAGAACTGGAGTCAGGGTTTAATGACATACTGAAAGCTTGATAAGGGAAGAAGCAATAAAGTGTTAAGCCAAATGATGGCACGTTTGTGGGAGAGTATCTTAATCAAAGGAAGAAAAGGGCAGGGTAGTCTGAGTGGGAAAGGAAAGAAGTCAAAATATGAGAAAGCCAAGGATTAGGAAAAAATAATTTAAATCAGTGAGAGAAAATGTGGGATATTATATTTTCCTCAGAAAGCTATGACACCATTTGACATGTTATCTAAATCTGCAGAAGGAGATGAAAGTATTTTATAGATGTGTGATATTAATAATAACACTGAAAGTACTTAAGGGAAGCTGTTAGTATGACTGATAGTAAAGAAGGCTAGATTCAATCACACCATTGAGCTAGCTAGCTGAAAGTCACAAAAATATGTAATTATCATTCAGATCTTTAAACTCAGAAGTTCTTAGGCTATTGTATGAGTGTGCCTTTGTGGGCATGCTAAGCCCCGCTTTCTGGAAATAGAAGACTACTCAACAGCAGAACAGCTAAATTTCCTTTATCATTCAAAAATCAGCATTTTGCCTCATTTTACTGGAAATTACAAAAGAAAGGGAAATTGACTAAATGTCTTTATGTTTTATATCTTTTACAAATCTATGAGTAAATTCCATTTGGAAAAAAAAAATAAAAAACTCCACAAATTTGAGAGTATGAAATGGAATGTAAGCTCCTTCCGTTAAATACTGATTGAACTGATTTCTGATTTCCTAGATCCTGACAAGTCAGTTGAATTCTTTTAACATAGCCTGAAGATTTATATCTGCTTGAACGTCATAGTTTTAGATTTTCTAAGAGTTTGGGGAATTAATTTTATTTATTTTAGTCTCTGGAAATTGTGTCTGAAAAAGGTCTAATACAGAATTGCCCACAGTAAAAATACACATGGTCCTTCTACAATGATGCATTTGAAATTTATTTACAAGAAATGAAATATACAGTGGTAAAATGCTCTTTAGAAGCACTGAGGTTTTAGGATAGAGAAAAGAAAGTGTTAGGGTCCAGTCAAGGATTCGGTTGGATTCAAAATAGCTTCAAATCTGAGAAATAGCAACATTTATTGAAGTCACACCTCTTAAGTATTTGCATAGTGTAGCGGAAAGCATCTTAACTTGGGATGAAATTATAAAAACATAACCTTTTAATAAGATATTTTTACTAGCTCCTTTTGGTGACTACACAAAGAAATTAATGATGTAAAATACCATGAAAGTGAAAAAAAAAAAAAAAAAAAAGCTTAGAACACATGACTATAAAATAACCAGTCCTTTGCAATTTGGCTACCATTTTTAAAAAAATTAGCTCTCTTTGTCTCAATGATGCAATTTCCTCTATTATGTTCTTGCTTATTTCACAAATACAATCATAATACAGTACATGATACTGACATAATTAAGTGACGAGGAGCCAGGTGAGGTATAAAATGGGCTTGGAAATACACGAGCAGTTACTTATAGTTATATTGAAATCAATGCCAGGAAGCCATATACTTGCATTATCATAAAGAACATAGCTATTTAGCACAGAATTACAGTATATACTTTCTCTTTGTAAATGTATAATAAAGATTCACAGTTCATATAGTGATACGCACACACACACACACACACACACACAAGTGCATGAAAAATATGCACATGGAAACTGAATGAGCTCTGTGGATTATACCAATGTCTGTTTCCTGGTTTTGACATTATACTGTAATTCTGCAAGTACCTATCATTGGGAAAAGCTGGATAAAGAGTACGTGGGACCTCCCTGTACATTTATTTGCAACTTCCTGTGAATCCATAGTTATTTCTAAATGAAACTTAAAAAAAGAGGGAGAGAGACAAGATAATATCCACCAGAGGCAAAACTTTGACCTTCATTTGAACCTGACTAAAATTAACTAGAAAAAGAAAGAAAAGAAATAAAACTATGTGTGAGATTGGCAAAATTTAACATTGATTAATTAGCTATTAAGGCACTGAGGTTAATTTTTTAAGGTATAAGAGCTTTGGGTTATTTAAAATGCTATTATATAAAGAAAGTCATAAATAAGATTTTTTTCCCCTGGAATTAAAAGCTAAATTAAGTTCTAAAAATCAAGCAAATGAAGATAAAATTCCAGCCTTTACATATATGAAGACTTACCAACTTTCCCTCAAAAGTCTATTTCAGGCTAATTTGAAAATAAGCAGAGCCATGTTGATTCCCACAAATATAACATTTCAAAGCGTAACTTCTTTGTGTGTGTTGGTATCTTTTTTTTTTTTTAACATCTTTATTAGAGTGTAATTGCTTTACAATGGTGTGTCAGTTTCTGCTTTATAACAAAGTGAATCAGTTATACATATACATATGTCCCCATATCTCTTCCCTCTTGCATCTCCCTCCCTCTGACCCTCCCTATCCCACCCCTCTAGGTGGTCACAAAGCACCGACCTGAGCTCCCTGTGCTATGCGGCTGCTTCCCACTAACTATCTGGTTTACGTTTGGTAGTGTATATATGTCCATGCCACTCTCTCACTTTGTCCCAGCTTACCCTTCCCACTCCCCATGTCCTCAAGTCCACTCTCTAGTAAGTCTGCATCTTTATTCCCATCTTGCCCCTAGGTTCTTCTGACCATTTTCTTTTCCTTTTTTTTTTTAGATTCCATATATATGTGTTAGCATACTGTATTTGTTTTTCTCTTTCTGACTTGCTTCACTCTGTATAACAGTCTCTAGGTCCATCCACCTCACTACAAATAACTCAGCTTCATTCCTTTTTATGGCTGAATAATATTCCATTGTATATATGTGCCACATCTTCTTTATCCATTCATCTGTTGATGGACACTTAGGTTGCTTCCATGTTCTGACTATTGTAAATAGAGCTGCAATGAACATTTTGGTACATAACTCTTTTTGAATTATGGTTTTCTCAGGGTATATGCCCAGTAGTGGGATTGCTGGGTCGTTTGGTAGTTCTATTTTTAGTTTTTTAAGGAACCTCCATACTGTTCTCCATAGTGGCTATATCAATTTACATTCCCACCAACAGTGCAAGAGGGTCCCCTTTTCTCCACACCCTCTCCAGCATTTATTGTTTGTAGATTTTTTGATGATGGCTATTCTGTCTGTTGTGAGATGATATCTCATTGTAGTTTTGATTTGCATTTCTCTAATGATTAATGATGTTGAGCATTCTTTCATGTGTTTGTTGGCAATCTGTATATCTTCTTTGGAGAAATGTCTATTTAGGTCTTCTGCCCATTTTTGGATTGGGTTGTTTGTTTATTTGATATTAAGCTGCATGAGTTACTTGTATGTTTTGGAGATTAATCCTCTGTCAGTTGCTTCATTTGCAAACATTTTCTCTCATTCTGAGGGTTGTCTTTTCATCTTATTTATGGTTTCCTTTGCTGTGCAAAAGTTTTTAAGTTTCATTAGGTCCCATTTGTTTATTTTTGTTTTTATCTCCATTTCTCTAGGAGATGGGTCAAAACGGAGCTTGCTGTGATTTATGTCATAGAGTGTTCTGCCTATGTTTTCCTCTAAGAGTTTGATGGTGTCTGGCCTTACATTTAGGTCTTTAATCCATTTTGAGTTTATTTTTGTGTATGGTGTAAGGGAGTGTTCTAATTTCATTATTTTGCATGTAGCTGTCCAGTTTTCCCAGCACTACTTACTGAAGAGGCTGTCTTTTCTCCATTGCATATTCTTGCCTCCTTTATCAAAGATAAGGTGGCCATATGTGTGTGGGTTTATCTCTGGGCTTTCTATCCTGTTCCATTGATCTATATTTCTGTTTTTGTGCCAGTACCATACTGTCTTGATTACTGTAGCTTTGTAGTATAGTCTGAAGTCAGGGAGCCTGATTCCTCCAGCTCCATTTTTCGTTCTCAAGATTGCTTTGGCTATTCGGGGTCTTTTGTGTTGCCATACAAATTGTGAAATTTTTTGTTCTAGTTCTGAGAAAAATGCCAGTTGTAGTTTGATACGGATTGCATTGAATCTGTAGATTGCTTTGGGTAGTAGAGTCATTTTCACAATGTTGATTCTTCCAATCCAAGAACATGGTATATCTCTCCATCTATTTGTATCATCTTTAATTTCTTTCATCAGTGTCTTATAATTTTCTGCATACAGGTCTTTTGTCTCCTTAGGTAGGTTTATTCCTAGATATTTTATTCTTTTTGTTGCAATGGTAAATGGGAGTGTTTTCTTAATTTCACTTTCAGATTTTTCATCATTAGTGTATAGGAGTGCAAGAGATTTCTGTTCATTAATTTTGTATCCTGCAACTTTACCACATTCATTGATTAGCTCTAGTAGTTTTCTGGTAGCATCTTTAGGATTCTCTATGTATAGTATCATGTCATCTGCAAAAAGTGACAGGTTTACTTTTTCTTTTCCAGTTTGAATTCCTTTCAGATCTTTTCCTTCTCTGATTGCTGTGACTAAAACTTCCAAAACTATGTAGAATAATAGTGGTGAGAGTGGGCAACCTTGTCTTGTTCCTCATCTTAGTGGAAATGTTTTCAGTTTTTCACCATTGAGGATGATGTTGGCTGTGTGTTTTTCATATATGGCCTTTATTATGTTGAGGAAAGTTCCCTCTGTGCCTACTTTCTGCAGGGTTTTTATCATAAATGGGTGTTGAATTTTGTCAAAAGCTTTCTCTGCATCTATTGAGATGATCATATGGTTTTTCTCCTTCAATTTGTTAATATGGTGTATCACATTGATTGATTTGCGTATATTGAAGAATCCTTGCATTCCTGGGAAAAACCCCACTTGATCATAACGTATGATCCTTTTAATGTGCTGTGGGATTCTGTTTGCTAGTATTTTGTTGAGGATTTTTGCATCTATGTGCATCAGTGATATTGGCCTGTAGTTTTCTTTCTTTGTGACGTCTGTGTCTGGTTTTGGTATCACGGTGATGGTGGCCTCATAGAATGAGTTTGGGAGTGTTCCTCCCTCTGCTATATTTTGGAAGAGTTTGAGAAGGATAGGTGTTAGCTCTTCTCTAAATGTTTGATAGAATTCGCCTGTGAAGCCCTCTGGTCCTGGGCTTTTGTTTGTTGGAAGATTTTTAATCACAGTTTCAATTTCCTTACTTGTGATTGGTCTATTCATATTTTCTTTTTCTTCCTGGTTCAGTCTTGGAAGGTTGTGCATTTCTAAGAGTTTGTCCATTTTTTCCAGGTTGTCCATTTTATTGGCATATAGTTGCTTGTAGTAATCTCTCATGATCCCTTGTATTTCTGCAGTGTCAGTTGTTACTTCTCCTTTTTCATTTCTAATTCTATTGATTTGAGTCTTCTCCCTTTTTTTCTTGTTAAGTCTGGCTAATGGTTTATCAATTTTGTTTATCTTCTCAAAGAACCAGCTTTTAGTTTTATTTATCTTTGCTATCGTTTCCTTCACTTCTTTTTCATTTATTTCTGCTCTGATCTTTATGATTTCTTTCCTTCTGCTAACTTTGGGTTTTTTAAATTCTTCTTTCTCTAATTGCTTTAGGTGTAAGGTTAGGTTGTTTATTTGAGATGTTTCTTGTTTCTTAAGGTAGCCTTGTATAGCTATAAACTTCCCTCTTAGAACTGCTTTTGCTGCATCCCATAGGTTTTGGGTCATTGTGTTTTCATTGTCATTTGTTTCTAGGTATTTTTTGATTTCTACAGTGATCTCTTGGTTATTAAGTAGTGTGTTGTTTAGCCTCCATGTGTTTGTATTTCTTACAGATTTCTTCCTGTAATTGATATCTAGTCTCAAAGCATTGTGGTCAGAAAAGATACTTGATATGATTTCAATTTTCTTAAATTTACCAAGGCTTGATTTGTGACCCAAGATATGATCTATCCTGGAGAATGTTCCATGAGCACTTGAGAAGAATGTGTATTCTGTTGTTTTTGGATGGAATGTCCTATAAATAACAATTAAGTCCATCTTGTTTAATGTATCATTTAAAGCTTATGTTTCCTTTTTTATTTTCATTTTGGATGATCTGTCCATTTGTGAAAGTGGGGTGTTCAAGTCCCCTACTATGATTGTGTTACTGTCGATTTCTCCTTTTTAGGCTGTTAGTATTTGCCTTATGTATTGATGTGCTCCTATGTTGGGTGCATAAATATTTACAACTGTTATATCTTCTTCTTGGATTGATCCCTTGATCATTATATAGTGTCCTTCTTTGTCTCTTATAATAGTCTTTGTTTTAAGGTATATTTTGTCTGATATGAGGATTGCTACTCCAGTTTTCTTTTGATTTCCATTTGTATGGAATATCTTTTTCCATCCCCTCACTTTCAGTCTGTATGTATCCCTAGGTGTGAAGTGGGTCTCTTGTAGACAGCATATATACGGGTCTTGTTTTTTTATCCCTTCAGCCAGTCTATGTCTTTTGGTTGGAGCATTTAATCCATTTACATTTAAGGTAATTATCGATATGTATGTTCCTATTACCATTTTCTTAATTGTTTTGGGTTTATTATTTTAGGTCTTTTCCTTCTCTTGTGTTTCCTGCCTAGGGAAGTTTCTTTAGCATTTGTTGTAAAGCTAGTTTGGTGGTGATGAATTCTCTTAGCTTTTGCTTGTCTGTAAAAGTTTTAATTTCTCTGTCAAATCTGAATGAGATCCTTGCTGGGTAGAGTAATCTTGGTTGTAGGTTTTTCTCTTTCATCACTTTAAGTATATCCTGCCACTCCCTTCTGGCTTGCAGAGTTTCTGTTGAAAGATCAGCTGTTAACCTTATGGGGATTCCCTTATGTGTTACTTTTTGTTTTTCCCTTGCTGTTTTTAATATTTGTTCTTTGTATTTAATTTTTGATAGTTTGATTACTATGTGTCTTGGCGTGTTTCTCCTTGGATTTTTCCTGTATGGGACCCTCAGTACTTCTTGGACTTGATTAACTATTTCCTTTCCCATATTAGGGAAGTTTTCAACTATAATCTCTTCAAATATTTTCTCAGTCCCTTTCTTTTTCTCTTCTTCTTCTGGGGCCCCTATAATTCGAAATTTGGTGCGTTTAATGTTGTCCCAGAGGACTGTGAGACTGTCCTCTATTCTTTTCATTCTTTTTTCTTTTTTCTTCTTTGCAGTAGTTATTTCCACTGTTTTATCTTCCAGGTCACTTGTCCATTCTTCTGCCTCAGTTATTCTGCTACTGATCCCTTCTAGAGAATTTTTAATTTCATTTATTGTGTTGTTGATCTCTGTTTGTTTGGTCTTTAGTTCTTCTAGTTCCTTGTTAACTGTTTCTTGTATTTTCTCCATTCTATTTCCAAGATTTTCGGTCATCTTTACTATCATTATTCTGAATTCTTTTTCAGGTATACTGCCTATTTCCTCTTCATTTGTTAGGTCTGGTGGGTTCTTGCCTTGCTCCTTCATCTGCTGTGTGTTTCTCTGTCTTCTCATTTTGCTTAACTTACTGTGTTTGGGGTCTCCTTTTCACAGGTTGCAGGTTCATAGTTTCCGTTGTTTTTGGTGTCTATCCTCTGTGGCTAAGGTTGGTTCAGTGGGTTATGTAGGCTTCCTGGTGGAGGGGACTAGTGCCTCTGTTCTGGTGGATGAGGCTGGATCTTGTCTTTCTGGTGGGCAGGCGCATGTCTGGTGGTGTATTTTGTGGTGTTTGTGGCCTTATTATGATTTTAGGCAACCTCTGTGCTAATGGGTGGGGTTGTGTTCCTGTCTTGCTAGTTGTTTGGCATAGGGTGTCCAGCACTATTGCTTGCTGGTCGTTGAGTGGAGCTGGGTCTTGGTGTTGAGATGGAGATCTCTGGGAGATTTTCGCCATTTGATATTACGTGGAGCTGGGAGGTCTCTTGTGGACCAGTGTCCTGAACTTGGCTCTCCCACCTCAGTGGCACAGTCCTGACGCCTGGCTGGAGCCCGAAGAGCCTGTCCTCCACATGGCTCAGAATAAAAGGGAGAAAAAAAAGAAAGAAAGAGAGAGAGGGAGAGAGAGAGAGAGAAAGAGAGAGAGAGAAAGAAAGAAGATAAAATAACATAAAATAAAGTTATTAAAATAAAAAATAAAAAATAATTATTAAGAAAAAAACTTTTTTTTAAGTAATAAAAAAACAAAAAAAAAACCTGGACCGACAGAACCCTAGGACAAATGGTAAATGCAAAGCTATACAGACAAAATCACACACAGGAGCATACACATACACACTCACAAAAAGAGAAAAAGGGGAAAAATATATATATATCGTTGCTCCCAAAGTCCACCTCCTCAATTTGGGATAATTCATTGTCTATTCAGGTATTCCACAGATGCAGGGTACATCAAGTTGATTGTGGAGACTTAATCTGCTGCTCCTGAGGCTGCTGGGAGAAATTTCCCTTTCTCTTCTTTGTTTGCACAGCTCCCGGGGTTCAGCTTTGGATTTGGACCCGCCTCTGCATGTGGGTCACCTGAGGGCGTCTGTTCTTCACTCAGACAGGATGGGGTTAAAGAAGCAGCTGATTCGGGGGCTCTGGCTCACTCAGGTTGTGGGGAGCGAGGGGAACGGTTGCGGGGCGAGCTTTCAGCGGCAGAGGCCAGCGTGCCATTGCACCAGCCTGAGGCACGCTGTGCATTCTCCTGGGGAAGTTGTCCCTGGATCACGGGACCCTGGCAGTGGTGGGCTGCACAGGCTCCCGGGAGGGGAGGTGTGGATAGTGACCTGTGATTGCTCACAGGCTTCTTGGTGGCTGCAGCAGCAGCCTTAGCATCTCATGCCTGTCTCTGGGGTCCGCGCTGATAGCTGCGGCTCGAGCCCGTCTCTGGAGCTCTTTTAAGCAGCGCTCTTAACCCCGTCTCCTCATGCACCAGGAAGCAAAGAGGCAAGAAAAAGTCTCTTGTCTTTCCGGCAGCTCCAGACTTTTTCCTGGACTCCCTCCCGGCTAGCTGTGGCGCACTAGCCCCCTTCAGACTGTGTTCACACAGCCAACCCTAGTCCTCTCCCTGGGGTCTGAACTCCAAAACTGTAGCCTCAGCTCCCAGCCCCCTTCTGCCCCAGTGGGTGAGCAGACAAGCCTCTCGGGCTGGTGAGTGCTGCTCGGCACCGATCCTCTGTGCGGGAATCTCTCCGCTTTGCCCTCCGAACCCCTGTGGCTGTGCTCTCCTCCGTGACTCCGAAGCTTCCCCCCTCCAACACCCACAGTCTCCGCCCGTGAAGGGCCTTCTTAGTGTGTGGAAACCTTTCCTCCCTCACAGCTCCCTCCCACTGGTGCAGGTCCCATCCCTATTCTTTGTCTCTGTTTTTTTATCTTTTTTCTTTTACTCTACCCAGGTACATGGGGAGTTTCTTGCCTTTTGGGAGGTCTGAGGTCTTCTGCCAGCGTTCAGTATGTGTTCTATAGGAGCAGTTCCACATGTAGATGTATTTCTGATGTATCTGTGGGGAGGAAGGTGATGTCTGCGTCTTACTCTTCTGCCATCTTGAAGCTCCTCCCTTGTGTGTGTTGGTATCTTGACAACAATTGGAGGAATCAGTCTCTTTCTCATTCTCTCTCTCTCTCTCTCTCCCTCTCCCCCTCTCTTCCTCTCTCTCTCAATCCCTCAATCTCTCTCCAAGCTTTTGGCAGGTTCTTCTTACATTTTATTTATGGACCTGAAATTCATTTTGGATGTTGTTTAATTTTTTACTCCAATTGTATATTCTTACCCTGTAACTTTTTAAATTGAAATACTGGCAGCTAACTTGTTCATTCTTACCTAAATGTAATTCAGTGGTTGTTAAGTGCCTTTTAAAAAGGAAATTTTAAGGTTAAACAGCTTTAAAACTTTTATTGATTCACCATGTGGTAACTGCTCCTCAGCCATCTTGTTCTCTGTGTGTGAGAACATTGGTCAGCCTATCTTATCTTCTGGATATTAGTCAGTACTACGTTTAATGACAGAATTCTTGTCAGGACTGGAATTAACTCTTTTATCTAAAGCAACACGTACACCCATTGTCTTTGTAATAAATTTAGCATAGACCTCTAAAGTTGGGCAAATATGAACATAAACCTGAGCTCAGCCACTTAATAATGGTGTAACCTTGGACAAGTTACTTAGCATTTATATCTTTAAGTCTAGGATTTTTCTTTGGTAGATTGGGATGATGACTACTTCTTTATATGTTTGTTATAATTTGTGAGAAGTAAAGATATTATATGAAATGTCTGGCTCAGGGACTACAATATAGTGTGTGTGTGTGTGTGTGTGTGTGTGTGTGTGTGTGTGTGTTTAAGGGCAATTAAAGTTCAGAATACTGTGATGAACCAGTTCCTATCAGTCTTGGATAGTTAAAGTTAGTAAGTTTGTCAACACAGAACAAAAAGAACCACTGGTCTAAAATAGACAGTCATTCCTATTGGCAGATGTGTGTCAACCTACTGAGATGAGGGATGCCTAGATGGCTGATAAAAGATTACTTCTGGATGTGTCCAAGAGGGTGTTTCTAGAAGAGATTAGCATTTATATCTGTAGACCAAGTAAAGAAGATCAATGAGGGTGAGCATCATCCAGTCTGTTGGGGTCTGAATATAACAAAATGGTGGTGGGAGGGAGAATTTGCTCTCTTTGCTTCCATCTTTTCCTTACCCCCCCCATTGACTCCCCTGGTTCTGTGGTTTTTGAACTCAGATTAAATCACACCACTGGCTTTCTTAAACCTCTAGCTTACAAACAGCTGATTTTGGGGCTTCTTGGCCTTCATAATTGTGTGAGCCAGTTCTGATAGTAAATCTCTTACATATCTCTCTACATATATCCTATTGGTTTTGTTTCTCTGGAGAACCCTGACCCATACAGCAGAGAATAATAATGATGAATCTAAACTATTTATATTACTATGTCTTTGCTTGAAATCCAAAAACAAATAAACAGAAAACTATGTATTTTGCTATGCCTGGAAGCTCTCAACAAAACATTCAATAAGTGTAACTGATATAACTAAAATCTTACAAGGAGTAAAAGTAAATTCTGGCCTTTCTTTTAGTCTATACAAATGAAATATGCACAAAATAAAAGGCTATAGCAAGACACTGTACCAAGATATATATTCTAGTAACTCAGGAAATTAAACAAAAATACATCCACACACAGTTGAGAGTTTTAGGAAGACTTTGCACAGGAAAAGGAATTTAAAGATATCTTTGGTAAAAAATTACTTTATTCTTCATTCCCTTTTGATCAGAGGCCAATGTATATTATGGTTGCTCTTTTTTTCTTTTTTCTTTTTATTTTCTATTCTGCTGTTATTGTACTCTATTTCCTTCAGGGAAGATGAAAATAACATTTTTCTATATGAACCACAATAGAGGACAAGATATTCTTGCTTTACTGGTGAAACATAAAGGACAAAAGTAATCAAAATAAGAAAAGCTAAAACAGCCTTAGTAAACTAATTATAGCCATTGCCTTTAACAGATAATATTTCACATTTACAATAGATTCATTTATCTATCAATATAACTATAGATTTTGGATGACCTATGCTATTTTAATATGAAAAGTTTTATTCTTTCCTAAATATATTTATCACATTTCCTGCAATGTGAATTTTTTAAATTGATTTTTAAATAGGAAAAATTGAACCTAATGCTTGGCAGTATCTCTTGCTCTGATAGATTTTTCTCTGCATATCAAATGGATGTTGGACTGTCAGGATATTTGGAGAGCTTAGACACTCCTCAAGGATCTTTCCACCAACATTTCTATAATTTTCTATGTTTTTATATATATTTTTTGTTAGGATATAAGGAGCTTCTGTTGTATATGAATGGACAGCATTGATGCATTGTTTTTAACTTCTAAATGATTGAAATGATTAAGGAAATATATCAGCTACCTTTCTCAATGCCTTTTTGTGCTTATAAGGCCAAATATGAGTGATACAGAGAACCATGTCACTTTCTTCATAGAGTTTATGCTTTAAGTAGAAAGACATGAATAATGTGCTTGGATCACTATTTTCAAAGGACACCAAGCTTACTCTGCCTTCCTTCTAACTCCCATTTAAAAAATAAAACTGTTTTGTGCCTCAGAGAAAAAGAAAGGACGTAGGGCATAAAATCATTAATTGCCAAACATTGACTGCTAATCTTCAATGTATACACAAGATGTTCGCACTTTTCCCTCATCTCAGGGGAAGAGATTTGTCCCTTACTTTCCCAGGCTCTCATTGACCCCCTGATGCCTTCCTCTCCGTGAATAAACTTCATAAGCCTCTACAAATATAAAAATATTTATTTGTCACTTTGTCCCCTCTAGATACCACAATATTTTTCCTCTTTTCAGATATACCTCTTGAAAAAGGAATCTAGACCTATGGATTATACTTTTTCACCTTCCATAACTTCCTACTCAGTCTGAATCTGATGGATGGTCCTATTCCACTAATAAAATTGTTCTTAAACTTATATATTAAAGTTACAGCAGTAAAATTGCTGTGTGAGAGCGTGTGTCTGCATGTTTATGTGTATTAGCAAATTTCTCTCTCCCAAATAGTTTGCACCAATATACATTCCTAACCACAATTTCTCTTTAAAATAGAAAATCTTGCAATTATTAGGTGTGATAATCTGATAGTAACTTTTCTTATGTTTATTCAAAATGTATATTTCCGTATTGAAAACATATGATTTTTACTCTTCAGTGTTCTCTTGTATTATATTTATTTTTTGGTTTGTAAAAACCTTGTGAATTGTGGAATTCAGAACTTTTATATTACGAATAATTTTCTCACAGTTAATCATTTATCTTCAGACCTTGATTATGATATTTTTGCCATATGGAAAGTTAATTGTGATATTCTCAAGTTTATCAATATTGTCCTTTAAAGTTTTTGAGATAAGAGTTCTAATTAAGGCTTATCATACAAATGAATAGATAACTAAATAGATGAATTAATTAAATAATTACAGATTGGATAAGAATAGTGTATTAGGGTACTTCAGAGAAAAAGATACAATAGGAAAGATGGTGGAGTAGAAGGATGTGCATTCACTCCCTCTTGCAAGAGCACCAGAATCACAACTAACTGCTGAACAATCATCCACAGGAAGACAGTGGAACTCACCAGAAAAGATACCCCACATCCAAAGACAAAGGAGAAGTCGCAATGAGACGGTAGAAGGGGTGCAATCACAATAAAATCAAATCCCATAACCTCTGGGTGGGTGACTCACAAACTGGAGAACAATTATACCACAGAAGTCCACCCATTGCAGTGAAGGTTCTGAGCCCCACATCAGGCTTCCTAACCTTGGGGTCTGGGAATGGGAGGAGGAATTCCCAGAGAATCAGACTTTGAAGGCTAGCAGGATTTGATTGTTGGAATTTGACAGGACTCGGGGAAACAGAGACTCCACTCTTGGAGGGCACACACAAAGTAGTGTGTGCATCAGGACCCAGGGGAAGAAGCAGTGACCCCATAGGAGACTGAACCAGACCTACCTGCTAGTGTTGGAGGGTCACCTGCAGAGGCTGGGGTGGCCATGGCTCACTGCAGTGACAAGGACACTGGCAGCAGAAGTTCTGGGAAGTACTCCATGGCATGAGCCCTCCCAACATTCACATTATAGGGGTCCCAGAAGGAGAAGAGAGAGAGAAAGGACCCGAGAAAATATTTAAAGAGATTATAGTCGAAAATTTCCCTAACATGGGAGAAAAAATAGCCACCCAAGTCCAGGAAGTGCAGAGAGTCCCAGGCAGGATAACCCCAAGGAGAAACATGCCAGGACACATAGTAATCAAATTGACAAAAATTAAGGCAAAGAAAAATTATTAAAAGCAACAAGGGAGAAAGAACAAATAACATACAAGGAAACTCCCATAAGGTTAACAGCTGATTTATCAGCAGAAACTCTACAAGCCAGAAGGGAGTGGCAAAATATATTTAAAGTGATGTGAGGGAAGAACATACAACCAAGATTACTCTACCCAGCAAGGATCTCATTCAGATTCGATGGAGAAATCAAAAGCTTTACAGACAAGCAAAAGCTAAGATAATTCAGCACCACAAAACCAGCCTTACAACAAATGCTAAAGGAACTTCTCTAGTGGGAAACACAGGAGAAGGAAAGGACCTACAAAAACAAACCCAAAACAATTAAGAAAATGGTCATAGGAACATACATATTGAAAATCACCTTAAATGTGAACAGATTAAATGCTCCAACCAAAAAACACAGATTTGCTGAATGGATACAAAAACAAGAGCCATATACATGCTGTCTACAAGAGACCCAGTTCAGACCTAGGGACACATACAGCCTGAAAGTGAGGGGATGGAAAAAGATATTCCATGCAAATGCAAATCAAAAGAAAGATGGAGTAGCAATACTCATATCAGACAAAATTGACTTTAAAATAAAGAACATTACAAGAGACAAGGAAGGACACCACATAATGATCAAGGGATCAATCCAAGAAGAAGATATAACAATTATAAATATATATGCACCCAACATAGGAGCACCTCAATACATAAGGCAAATGCTAACAGCTATAAGAGAGGAAATCGACAGTAACACAATGATAGTGGGGGACTTTAACACGTCACTTACACCAATGGACAGATCATCCAGACAGAAAATTAACAAGGAAGCACAAGTTTTAAATGACACAATAGACTAGATAGATTTAATATTTATAGGACATTCCATCTGAAAACGGCAGATTACACTTTCTTCTCAAGTGCACATGGAACATTCTGCAGGATAGTTCACGTCTTGGGTCACAAGTCAAGCCTCAGTAAATTTAAGGAAATTGAAATCATATCAAGCATCTTTTCTGACAACAATGCTATGAGATTAAAAATCAATTACAGGGAAAAAAACTTAAAAACACAAACACATGGAGGCTAAACAATACATTACTAAATAACCAAGAGATCACTGAAGAAATCAAAGAGGAAATTAAAAAATACCTAGAGACAAATTACAATGAAAACACAACGATCTAAAACCTATGGGATACAGCAAAAGCAGTTCTAAGAGGGAAATTTTTAGCAATACAAGCCTACCTCACAAACAGGAAAAATCTCAAATAAACAATGTAACCTTACACCTAAAGGAACTAGAGAAAGAAGAATAAACAAAACCCAAAGTTAGTAGAAGGAAAGAAACCATAAACATCAGAGCAGAAGTAAATGAAATAGAAACAAAGAAAACAATAGCAAAGATCAATAAAACTAAAAGCTGTTTCTTTGAGAAGATAAACAAAATTGATAAACCTTTAACCAGACTCATCAAGAAAAAGAGGGAGAAGACTCAAATCAATAAAATTAGAAATGAAAAGGAGACGTTACAACAGACACCACAGAAATACAAATCATCCTAAGAGACTACTACAAGCAACTCTATGCCAATAAAATGGGCAACCTGGAAGAAACGGACAAATTCTTAGAAAGCTTATAACCTTCCAAGACTGAATCAGGAAGAAATAGAAAATATGAACAGACCAATCACAAGTAAGGAAATTGAAACTGTGGTTAAAAATCTTCAACATACAAAAGTCCAGGACCAGATGGCGTCACAGGTGAATTCTATCAAACATTTAGAGAACAGCTAACACCTATCCTTCTTAAACTCTTCCAAAAATTGCAGAGGAAGGAACCCTCCCAACTCATTCTATGAAGCCACCATCACCCTGATACCAAAACCAGACAAAGATACTACAAAAAAAAAAAAATTATAGACCAATATCACTGATGAATATAGATGCAGAAATCCTCAACAAAATACTAGCAAACAGAATCCAACAGCACATTAAAAGGATCATACTGCATGATCAAGTGGGATTTATCCCAGGGATGCAGGGATTCTTCAATATATGCAAATCAATCAATGTGATATACCATATTAATAAATTAAAGAATAAAAATCATATGATCATCTCAATAGATGCAGAAAAAGCTTTTGACAAAATTCAACACCAACTCATGAAAAAAACTCTCCAGAAAGTGGGCATAGAGGGAACCTACCTCAACATAATAAAGGCCATATATGACAAACCCACAGCAAACATTATTCTCAATGGTGAAAAACTGAAGACGTTTCCTCTAAGATCAGGAACAAGACAAGGATGTCTACTCTCACCACTGTTATTCAACATAGTTTTGGAAATCCTAGCCACGGCAATCAGAGAAGAAAAAGAAATAAAAGGAATACAAATTGGAAAAGAAGAAGTAAAACTGTCACTGTTTGCAGATGACATGATACTATACATAGGGAATCCTAAAGATGCCACCAGAAAACTACTAGAGCTAATCAATGAATTTGGTAAAGTTGCAGGATACAAAATTAATGCACAGAAATTTCTTGCATTCCTATACACTAACAACGGAAGATCAGAAAGAGAAATTAAGGTAACGATCCCATTCCCCATTGTAAAAACTAAAATAAAATACCTAGGAATAAACCTACCTAAGTAGGTAAAAGACCTGTACTGTGAAAACTATAAGATACTGATGAAACAAATCAAAGATGACAGAAGCAGATGGAGAGATATACCATGTTCTTGGATTGGAAGAATCAATATAGTGAAAATGACCATACTACCCAAAGCAATCTACAGATTCAATGCAATCCCTATCAAATTACCAATGGCATTTTTTACAGAACTAGAACCAAAAATATCCAGATTTGTATGGGAACAGAAAAGACCCTGAATAGCCAAAACTATATATATATATATATATACATATATATATACATATATATATGTATATATATATATATGTATATATATAAATATATATAAATATATATGTATATATGTATATATATACATATATATATAAATATATATATATATATTTTTTTTGGTTTATGCAACTTTATTGAAGACAAATAAGTCAATTGCCAGCAGAACTGTTAGTTGCTCACTCATCCATTGACAACTTGCATGATTTACTCAGTGCTATATTAAACAGTGTATTGGAAGATAGATTAACTAATAGCTCCAAGCCTCCTAACAATTTAAATGAAAATTACAGTGTTTGTGACCCTTTTTGGGATACAAAGGGTGTTTGACTTCTAATTTCCATTCTCTGTAGAATAACAACAGGTCATTCCTTTATTGACATGCATAAAATACATCACATTTTCTGTTCTGCTGATGCTATAAATTCAAGGCGGAGCTGGTGGATTCAGACTCCCTGACTTCAGACTATAGCTACAGTAATCAAAACAATATGGTACTGGCACAAAAACAGAAATATAGATCAATGGAACAGGATAGAAAGCCAAGAGATAAACCGACGCTCCTATAGTCAAGTAATCTATGACAAAGGAGGCAATATATACAATGGAGAAAAGACAGTCTCTTCAATAAGTGGTTCTGGGAAAACTAGCCAGCTACATGTAGAAGAATGAAATTAGGACACTCCATAACACCATACACAAAAATAAACTCAATGGATTAAAGATCTAAATGTAAGACCAGACACTATAAAACTCTTAGAGGAAAACATAGAACACTCTTTGACATAAATCACAGCAAGATCTTTTTTTATACACCTCCTAGAGTAATGGAAATAAAAACAAAATAAACAAATGAGACCTAATTAAACTTAAAAACTTTTGCACAGCAAAGGAAACTATAAACAAGATGAAAAGACAACCCTCAGAAAGGGAGAAAATATTTGCAAACAAATCAATGGACAAAGGATTAATTTGCAAAATATTTAAACATCTTTTGTAGCTCAATATTAAAAAACCAAACAACCCAATCAAAAAGTTGGCAGAACACCTAAATAGACGTCTCTCCAAAGAAGACATACAGATGGCCAAGAGGCACATGAAAAGCTGCTCAACATCACTAATTATTAGAGAAATACAAATCAAAACTACAATGAGGTATCACATCACACCAATTAGAATGGGCATCATCAGAAAATCTACAAACAACAAATGCTGGAAAGGGTGTGGAGAAAAGGGAACCCTCTTGCACTGTTGGTGGGAATGAAAATTGATACAGCCACTATGGAGAACAGTATGGAGGTTCCTTAAAAAACTAAAAATAGAATTACCATAAGACCCAGCAATCCCACTACTGGGCATATACCCAGAGAAAACCATAATTCAAAAAGACCCATGCACCCCAATGTTCACTGCAGCACTATTTACAATAGCCTGGTCATGGAAGCAACCTAAATACGCCTTGACAGACAAATGAATAAAGAAGATGTGGTACATATATACAAAGGAATATTACTCAGCCTTAAAAAGGAATGAAATTGGGTAATTTGTAGAGACGTGGATAGATCTAAATTGTGTCATACAGAGTGAAGTCAGTCAGAAAGAGAAAAACAAATATAGTATATTAATGCATATATGTGGAATCTAGAAAAATAGTACAGATGAACTGGTTTGCAAGGCAGAAATTGAGACACAGATGTAGAGAACAAACGTATGGACACCAAGGGGAAAGTGGGTGGGAGGTGGTGGTGGTGGGATGAATTGGGAGGTTGCGAGTGACATATATATATATACATAAAAATACTCATTATGACAGGATGCTAAAGTCTACCTAAATAACCTCATCAGGGGAAAATGTACAGCCTTCATTTGGGTAAAAACAATCAACTGAAACACCAGCCCTGACAGTGAGATTAATTTCGCTTTTCCAAAGTGTGTTGTGAGCAACTGTACTTCCAGGAGATGCTTCCCAAGGAAGAGCCATGGGGAAAACTAAGTATGGAAAATGCTGTATGTTAAATGTATCTTATGATCATTCACAACACATATTAACATAGTAAAAGTTTGTAGTAAAGAAAAAAAATACAATAGGAGATAGATGTGTATGTATGTTTGTGTATATATGAGAGAGAGAGAGAAAGAGAGAGAGGGGGAGAGAGAGAAGCAGAGACACAGAGACAGAGAGTTACAAGGGCAGAGAAATCCATTATAAGGAATTGATGTAAGTTCTAGTCTATAAGCTGATAACCTTGCTAAGGGGAACCCATGTTTCAGTTCGAGTCCAAAAGCTAGAAAAACCGATAACAGCTCAAAGCAGTCAGGCAGGAAGAGTTCTGTTTTACTCAGCTTTTTGTCCTTTTCATGTCTTCAACTGATTAGATGAGGCCCATATGTATTCAGGAGGTCAATCTGCTTTACTCACTGTACAGATTCAAAATATTAATCTCATCCAGAAATACCTTTAGGATACAGAGAATGTTTTTTCAAACGTCTTGGCACTTCACAAAATTAAATGTAAAATTAAACATTACAAATAGCTAGTATATACTTCTATAGCACACTAATTTCACATGGCTTTCTAGGTTTAAATCTCAATTGCACATCACTTATGTTCTTACAATACTTGATGCTATTTAAACTTTCTGGTCACAACTTTTATATCTGTAACACAGAGATAATACAAGTAGTCACTGTCCTATAGACTGTTGTGAAAACTAAATGAATTAATTTGTGTCAAGTGCTTAGAGCCATACTTGGTTGTCACATAGTAAGTGATTGATAAATATTACCAATTAAAACTTTCCCTCACAGTAATATTGTAAATTGTATGTTATAGTAACCTTTAGCAGATGAGAAAAGTTCAAAGTCAATTGAATATGACTATGCCATGTAAAGAGCTAGGAATGATCATAGCTATACTTGTAATAAGAAAAAGCTGAACAAATTAAAAACCAATACCTTTTCCTGAACTCATCTGAGAATTGAGGTTACAGGGCAAACCACCACTGGGAAATATGGAGAGACAGGTGAGTCCAGAGATTATAGCCAAAAATTGCTTATTTGGAGAAGAAGATGATGGAACCATAAGCTGGCAGCAACACTTTAGTGGTAATTTTGATGAATTGCTGAAGGTTGAGTGTAGGCAAGAGTGAAAGAGAGGAACTCCTGGAGCTGCAGTCTTTGTGGGCCCTCATACTTTCATGAACTTTATTCCAATGATCCTATAAGGGTCACAAGATTGAGAACCAAGACAGATAACCTCCTGGCTCTGGCAGCGCTGACGGTTTGGGGGTGAAGTATATATTGTGAAATAACCATAAGGTGTCTTCATAACAAAGAGAAAAAGTTTTACCAGAGCTATTTCCCATGTTCAGGAAGGGCATTTCTTCAGTCTAGATAGGTCTATCCTACCTGTCTCCCCTAAGTTGGGGCTAGGCAATAAGCTAAGAAACATTTGTCATAGTCACAGCCTAGTGACACAGGCCCACTGAAAAACTGAGATTCAATCGTAAGAGTGTTTTTAGAACACTCTAGAATTATAGTATGCTTCCCTTTCCCCAAACTTTACCACCACACTAACAGGGATCTAGTAAAATAACAATGGATTTCTTACTCCTACAAAGAGTATTTAGAGAAACATAAATTCAACAGAGGAGACAAAACAAAGTCACAAGAGGAACTTGAAGCCTCTGGCACCTACAGCTACAATAAACATTAGATACAGCTAAGTTAACACTAGCTAGATTAACATATAACCTCACACAAAGGCCTGTTACCTGTGTTCCTTTATTATATCATGATCAGTTTCCAAAAAAAATGATGAGGCATAATGAAAAGAAAAGAAAAAACAGATTCGAAGAGAAAAGGCAACAGCAGAATCACACTCAGGTATGACACAGATGTTGGAATTACCCAAAAGGAAAGGTAAAATAACTGTGATTAATATTTTAATAGCTCTAAAAGAAAAAGTAGACAACACGCAAGAACCGATGAATAATGTGAGAGATGGAAACTCAAAGAAAGGATCAAAAAGCAATGTTAGAAGTTAAAAACACTGTAATAGAAATGAACAATGCCTTTGATAGATTTATTAGTAGATGGAACTTATCCCAGGAAAGAATCAGTGAACTTGAAAATATTTCAGTAAAAACTTCCCAAACTGAAGTGCTAAGAAAAACAAGAATGGATGGGAACAGAATATTCAAGAATGTGGGACAACTGAAAAAGGTATAACATAAGCATAATGGGAATACCAGAAGTAGAACAAAAACGGGAAGGAACAGAAGAAATATTTGAAGTAGTGATTGACTAACAGACACAAAACCACAGATCTAGGAAATTCAAAAACCTCCAAACAAAATGAATACACACACACACACACACATACATATACACCTAGGCATATCACATTCAAATTGTGGAATATCAAAGACAAAGAGAAGGCCTTGAAAAAAACCAGAGGAGGGAAAACATTTATGTATTGAGAAGCAAGGAAAAGAATTAGAGTGACTTCCTATCAGAAACTGTGTAAGCAATAATTGAGTGTACTAAAGTATTTAAAGCGGTGAGAGAAAGAGGAAAAAAACTAGAATACTATACTCAGGGAAGTTATATTTCAAACTGGCAAAAGAAATAAAGACTTTCTCAGACAAAAAAACCTGAAAAAATTCAACACCCTCAGATCTGCTCTGCAAAAAAAAGGAAGGTAAAATATGAAGGTAAAATAAAATGCTTTATTTTTATTGTTAATTGATCTAAAAGATAGTTGTTTTTTTTTTTACAAGAAATAATATCAGCACTGGGTTGAGTGATTTTAGCATATGGATAAATTAAATGAATGGTAGCAGTGGCATAAGGATGTGAGATAGAGGTTGGGGATACTCTGTTATAAGTTACCTTCACTTCTCTTGAAGTGGTATAGTGTTATTTGAAGGTTGACTTAGATTAATTGAAAGTGCATCCTGAAAACTGTAGGGCAACCACTACAATATTTATTCAAAAAGTATAATTGATATGCCAAAGAGGAAAGGAAATGAATCACAGAAAATATTTGGTTAAAACTAGAGAAGGCAGAAAAAAGGAGGAAAGAAAAAAAGAGGAAGTGCAACAAGTAGAAAACAGTTACAAACATAGTAGACATTAATCCAACTATATCAATAATACATTTATATGTGAAGAGTCTACATCACATAAGAGATAGAAATTGTCTGAGGGGATTTAAAAAAAAAAAAGAAACAAGACCCAACTATCTGTGTTCTATAAACATTCACACAAGCTAAAAGTAAAGAGACAGTGAAAGATATACTATGCCAATACTAATCAAAGGAAAGTTGGAGTAGCTATATTAATTTCAGACAATGCATATTTCAAACAAGGAATATTATCAGGGATGAAAAGGGGCATTTCAGAATGATAAAGTGGTCAATTTTCCATGAGAATATAACAATCATTAACATGGATGTACCGAAGGACAGAACATCAAAATACATGAAGCAAAAGCTCATAGAACTGCAAGTAGAAATAGACAAATCCATTATTACAGTGTGAGAATTCAACAATACTCTTTCAGTAATTGATAGATAATGCAAGCAGAAAATCAGTAAGAACATGGGTGTCCTAAATGGCACCATCGACCAACTTGTTCTAATTGATGCTTATAAAATACACATTCTTTTTAAGCTCACATGTTACATTCACAAAGATATACTACATTCTGAGCCATAAATCACATCATAACAAATTTAAAAGAATAGAAATTATACAAAGCATATTCTTAAGACATGAAATTAAACTAGAAAAAAATTAACAGAAAGATAACTGAAAAATACCCCTAAATTTGGAGTTTAAACCACACAAATCCAAAATACATGGGTCAAAGAAGAAATCTCAAGAGAAATTAAAATACATACTGAATTGAATGAAAATGAGAATACAATTTATCACAATTTATCAGATGCAATGAAAGCACTGAAAGACAGAAACTTTATAGCATTAAATGCATACGTTAAAAAAAAATCTTAAAGCAATAATCTAAACAGTCTAAACTCCTATCTTAGGACACTATAGAAAGGAGAGAAATTTAAGGCTAAAAAAACACAAGAAAATAAATCATGAAAATTAAGACAGAAAGAAAGAATTTGAAAACAAAAATAAAACTATATAGAAAATCAATAAAACCCAAACTAGTTTTTAAAAAAGATTAATAAAATTGAGAAACCTCTACCAGGATAACAAACTAAAAAGGAAAGAAAACACACATTACCAATATCAGAAATAATACAGGGGTCTTTACTACTGATCTTACGCAAAAAGAAAGGTTAAAAAAGACATACTATGAATTACTTTTTGATAACTTAGAGAAAATGAGTCACTTCTTAAAGGACACAAATTACAAAAATGCATCCCATGAGATATATTTAGTCTCAATAGGCTCATATCTGTTAAAGAAACTGAATAATAACCTCCCAAAAAGAAAGTGCTAGGCCCAGAATAATTCAGGGGTGAATTTTCCCAAAACTTTAGGAAAGAAATTATACTAGTTTTCAACACTATCTTCTAGAAAATAGACATGAGAGGAACACTTTCTAACTTTCTATGAACACTTTCTATGAGATCAGCATTACTCTAATACTAAACACAGATAAAGACATTGTAAGAAAGACTAACTAAAGGCCAATATTTCTCACAAAAATAGATGTAAAAACCTTCAAGAAAATATTAGGAAATAATTCCAATGATGCCTAAAAATAATTATATACCACCAGAAAATGGGATTCATTCCAGGTATTCAAGTCTTGTTCAACATTTGAAAATCAATCACTGTAATCTACCACATTAACCAACTAAAGAAGAAAAATCAATCAACAATTGATTCAGAAAAAAAAAAATTGACAAAATCCAATAACATAGAAAACTAGGAATGAAGGTAATTTTCTCAACTTGATAAAGAACATACGTAAAATATCTATAGTTAACATCACACTTAATGGAGAGAAACTGGATGCTTTCCTCTAAGATTGGAAACAAGTCAAGGATGTCCCCTCTGACTACTCCTATTCAACATTGTCCTGGAAGTCCTACTTAGTGTAGTTAGACTAGAAGAGAATATAAAAAATATACAGATTGGGAAGAAAAAAATATATGACTCTCTTTATTTAGAGATGGCATGATTGTCTATGTAAAATATCCCAGACACTTCTCAAAAAACAAAAAAAAATTTTTAGAACTGATAAGTGAGTAGGGCAAGTTCATAGGATACAAAGTTAATATACAAAATTCAGTTACTTCCTTATATACTGGCAAGAAAAATTAGAATTTGAAATTTTAAAAATTACCATTTTTCATAGCCCCCAAAAGTGAAATATTAGGAATAAATCTAGCAAAATAAGTACAGGATATATACAAAGAAAACTACAAAACTCTGATGCAAGAAGTCAATGAAGAGCTATATACATGGGAAGATATTCCATGTTTATGAACTAAAAGACTCAAATATTTTTAAGATGTTAATTATTGCAAACTTGATCTATAAATTCAACACAATAACTATAAAAATCTCAGCAAGCTATTTCATAGATATGGAAAAACTGATTATAACATTTACATGGAAAAGCACAAGATCCAGAATAGCCAACAAAATACTGAAGAAGAAGAAAAAATTTGAGGCATTACACTACCCAACTTGAAGAATTACTATGAAGTACAGTGGAAAAGGCAGTATGGTATTGGTGAACACATAGATTGATAAAACAGAATAGAAAGCCCATACATAGACCCACACAAACATAGTTAACTGGTCTTTGACAAAGGAAAAAAGACAATCCAAAAGAGAAAGGATAACTTTTCAACAAATGCTGGAACAGTGGAAAGTTCATATGCAAAAATTAAGTCAAAATGGATATAGAATTAAATGTGAAAAACAAAATTATAACCTTGTGGGAGAAAAATCTATGTGACCTTGGGTTTTACAGTGCGTTTTTAGATATAACACCAATAGCATGATCCATGAGAGAAAAAATTGATGAGTTGAATTGTATTAAAATTAAAAATAACTGCTCTGTGGAAAATGCTAAGAGAACACAAGCAAGGCACTGACTAGGAGAAAATATTTGCAATACTTATATGTTAAAGGAATTTTATCCAAAATACATAAGAAAGTTTAACATTTCAACAATTGGAAAAGAATCCAATTAAAAATGGTCAGAAGATATGAATAGACACCTCATCAAAGAAGATATACTGATGGCAAAAAGCATGAAGATATTTTTGTCATGTGAAATGTTCACTGAAGAGTGACCTAAGCATAAGAGAATTTTATTAATCGAGAGAATGTGATGACCTGTTCTATGAATACCAGTCAACCTCTTTCCCCAGCTACCCCTGTGATTGCCTAGTGGGCTCACATACAAAGTGGCAATAGTGGCAAGGATAGAAGTTATACATGGGCTCTGCAACATGGATTTCCAGTCACTAAGGCTGACCTGGTTATGACCACTGCTGAGTGCCCAATCTGCCAGCAGCAGAGACCAATGCTGATGCCTAGTATGGCACCAGTGCCTGAGGTGATCAGTCAGCTATCTGGTGGCAGTTTGATTATACTGGACAGCTTCCATCATGGAGAGGGCAGCATTTTGTTCTTACTGGAGTAGACACATACTCTGGATACGGATTTGCCTTACTAGCACAAAATGCTTTAGCCAAAACTACCGTTTGTGTTCTTAAAGAATGCCTTATCTACCATCATGGTATTCCACATGGCATTGCTTCTGAATGATGAGTTGAATTGTATTAAAATTAAAAATGACTGCTCTGTGGAAAATGCTGTTAAATGAGCACAAGCAAGGCACCGACTAGGAGAAAATATTTGCAAAACTTATATGTTAAAGGAATTTTATCCAAAATACATAAGAAAGTTTAACATTTCAACAATAGGAAAAGAATCCAATTAAAAATGGTCAGAAGATATGAATAGACACCTCATCAAAGAAGATATACAGATGGCAAAAAGCATGAAGATATTTTTGTATATCTTCATATATATATTTTAGGAACTAAATTCATGACAAAAGAGGTACAACAATGGGCCCATGCTCATGGAATTCACTGGTCTTACCATGTTGCCTACCATTCTGAAGCAGCTGGTTTGATAGACTAGTGAAATGGCCTTTTGAAGATTTAATTACAGTGCTCATTAGGTAACAATACATTTCAGGGCTGGGCAAGGTTCTTTAGTAGATTGTGTATGTTTTGGATCAGCACCCAGTATGTGGTACTGTTTCTCCTATAGCCAGGATTCACAGGTCCAGGAGTCTAAGGGTAGAAGTGAAAGTGGCACCACTTACTATTACCCCTAGTAAGCCACAAGCAATATTTTTGCTTCCTGTTGCCATGATCTTATGCTCTGCTGGCCTAGAGGTCTTTGTTCCAAAGGGAGGAATAGTTCTATTAGGAGACACAACAATAATTCCATTGAACTGGAAGTAAAGACTGCCACCTGGCCACTGTGAGCTCCTCAAAATAATCAACAGGCAGTGAAGGGAGTTACTGTGCTAGCTAGAGTGGTTGATCCTGACAATCAAGGGGAAACTGAAGTCCTGCTCCACAATGGAGACAAGAAAGAGTATGTATGGAATACAGGAGATCCCTTAGGACATTTCTTAGCAGTACCATGCCCGTGGAAAACTACAGCATCGCAATACAGGCAGGACTATTAATTGCACAGACCCTTCAGGAATGAAGGTTTGGGTCACCCAACCGGGAAAAGAACCATGACAAGCTGAGGTGCTTGCTGAAGGCAAAGGGAATACAAAATGGTTAGTGAAAGAAAGTTACAAATACCAGCTACAACCACATGACCAGTTACAGAAAAAAGAACTGTACTTATCATGAATATTTCCTTCATATTTTGTTCTTATTAATACATTTATATGTGTGTATATTGCATCTATATACATTTATATATACATGTATTTATTTATACAAGTATTCTTTCCTCTTATTATCCTGTCATGTAACATAAGATGTATTGACTTTAACAGAATAGTATTTATGTTTTATTAATTTTACATCATAGTATTTAAATTATAAGATATCAAGGTGACTTTATTTCCTCTTCCAGGGGAAGGGTTAGTTTTTGGATGTAGGCAGGAGAGATGTATCATATTAGGCAGAATTATGACCTTGTTATTGTCTTTATTTGGAGTTAAGTATGGTGTAGGGAGATGTGTATGAGTGCCAAATTGACAAGGAGTAGACTTTTAATGGTTAATTTTGTATGTCAACTTGACTGGGACATGAGGTGCCCATTATTTCTGGGTGTGTCTGGGAAGGTGTTTCTAGAAGAAATTAGCATTTGATTTGGTGGACTGTGCAAAACAGATTGCTCTCCCCAACGCTGGTGAGCAGCATTCAGTTCTTTGAGGACCTGAATAGAACAAAGGCAGAGGAAGTGAGAATTTACTCTGCCTGCTGGAAGACATTAGTCTGTTCTCTACTCAGATGTAGTTCTCAGAACTACATCACCAGCTTTCCTGGGTCTCCAGCTTTCAGAGGGCAGATTGTGGGAATTCTCAGCCTCCATAATCCTGTGTCCCACTTCTTTATAATAAATATCTACTATTATAGAAATCTCCTATTGATTCTGTTTATCTGGAGAACCCTGACTAACACAATAACCCAAAATAGCCACTGAAATGTTATGGCATAAAGAGGCATAATACTATATGTACTCTACTCACAAATAGTCCAGAAAAAAGGTATATGAATATATAAAATTGTGTAGATATGCACACACACACAAACACACACACACATACATATATACATATATTTGTGATTTATGATTTATATATATATGTAAAATTATGTGTGTGTCTAAAGTTGAAGAATTCAGGAATCTAGAAATAGATTCCTAGATCTACATATTATTATATAATTATATAATAATTATAATTATATAATAATTATATAATAAGTGTGTTGTTATATAATTATAACATATTATTTTTTTGAATTACACTTGCAAATTTCTGTAAGCTTGAAATTATTTCAAAACATTTTAAAATTTAGATAAATTACTTGACATTAATTTTTTATTGAAGTGTGTTGATTTACAATGTTAGTTGCAGATGTACAACACCCTTGTATCTTATTTATTTATTTATTTATATATTTGGCTGCGTGGGGTCTTCTTTGATGCACACGGGCTTTCTCTATTTGCGACAAGTGGGGGCTACTCTTTGTTGCAGTGCGTGGGCTTCTCATTGTAGTGGCTTCTCTTGTTGCAGACCCGGGCTTTAGGTGCGTGGGCTTCAGTAGTTGTGGTGCGTGGGCTTAGTTGCTCCGCAGCATGTGGGATCTTCGCGGACCAGGGCTCGAACCCATGTGCCCTGCATTGGCAGGTGGATTCATAACCACTGTGCCACCAGGGCAGTCCCTCTTACTTATTTTATACTAGTATTTTGTACCTCTTAATCCCCTTCCCATATCTTTCCCTTCCTCCCTTTCTTCTCTCCCCACTGGGAACCACTAACTGTTCTCTGTATCTGTGAGTCTGTTCGTGTATTTTTAAATTCATTAATTGGTTTCTTTTTTAGATTCCACATATAAGTAAAAACATACAGTATTTGTATTTCTCTGCCTGACTTACTTCACTAAGCATAATACCATCGAGGTCTATCCATGTTGTTGCAAATGTCAAATTTCATTCTTTTTATGGTTTAGTAATATTCCATTTTATACACACACACACACCCCACATCTTCTTTATCCACTCATCTGTTGATGGACACTTATATTGCTTCCATATCTTGGGTATTGTAAATAATGTTGCTATGAACATTGGGATGCACATATTTTTTCAAATTAGCATTTTTTGTTTGTTTTGGGTATATAACCAGAAGTAGAATTGCTAGATTATATGGTAGTTCTATTTTTAATTTTTTGAGGAACCTCCATACTGTTTTCCATTGTGGCTGCACTAATTTACATTCCCACAAACAGTGCGGGAGGGTTCCCTTTTCTCCATACCCTCTCTAGCATTTGCTTTTTGTTGACTTTTTGATGAGTGACATTCTGACAGGTGTGAGGTGATATCTTTTGGTTTTGATTCGCATTTCCCTGATTATTAGTGATGGTGAGAATCTTTTAATGTATAAGACTAAAAATCATCTTGAGTATCTGTCCTTTCTATTATGTTCCTCTTTTTAAAAAAATTCATGCTCTTATAATTATGCAAACAAAATGGAGATCAGATTCTCAGAGCATGATCTATTAGGATAGAATGTAATATTCATGTTCTCTGAAATGATACCTGCTTAATCCAGGCCTCTAAGGGAGATGGTGTTGTTGGTATCTTACTATGCTTTCTGTTATGAACTACATGTTTGTATCCCCCTAAAACTCATATATTGGAATCTTACCCCCCCACCCCCAGTGTTATTGTATTAGGAGCTGAGGCATTTGGGAGGTAACTAGGTGGTGAGGGTAAAGCCCTCATGAATGGGAGTAGTGCCCTTACAAAAGAAGACACTACAGCCTGTTTCCTCTCCCTCTCTTTCTCCACCATATGAGGAAACCTGGAAGAGGTCCCTCCCTATAACCTGACCATGCTGGCACCCTGATCTCTCACAGTCTCAAGAACCATGAGAAATAAATGGTTACTGTTTAAGCCACTCAGTCTATGGTAATTTGTTAGAGCAGCCTGAACTAAGACACTGTCCTTGTACATCATGGGATTGTTTTCATTGATATAATTTAACTGATTTTCATATGAGTTAGACAAATACATTATTCTATTCATTCATATTTTGGAAAGCTAAATAAAAAGGAAGACATTCACACATCTCTCACAGTCAGTGCATCAGACTTAGTCCTGACTTTCAACTAAATCATGATGCCATGAAATCATGTGATGTGTGTTTGTGTGTACATGTGCATGCTTCCTCACACATATGTGTACACACATATGCACATTCATGTGAAACTGGCTGTACTGTAGAAAGAAAGATGGACATATAATCTGCTCTTTTAGAGTTTACATTATAACAATGAGTGATATGTGTAGAATAAGAATACATTATAACAATGAGTGATATGTGTAGAATATGTGTAGAACTGTGTCATTACCAGTGCCATCAAGTAAAAAAATGGAGTGGTATGACGTTATTTGAGGTCTAGTTTATATTGAGTGGCAAGGGAAAATTTTTGTGAGGAGGTGACTTTTAACATGAGACACTGATTAAAGAAATCAGTCATACAGAGGTGTGGACGGTGGGGTGGGAAAAGCGGAACATGATGTCCTATGAAAAAGGAACATTGTGTTCTATGAAGAAGGAATATTCTGTGAAGTTTAGGCCTTAATATTAGAATGAATAAAGTAAGTAAGGTTAGGTGTGGTATAAGGCTGAAGAGATAGGCATGGACCATATAATGTACCCCCTTGAGGGTGATAGCAAACTATATTTTAGCCTAAGTATGATAGAAAACCATTTAGGAGTTTTTGTCATAGAATAATATCTACTTATTCAACAATTTTTAAAATTTATGTTTTTAAATTTTATTTTATTGTAGTACAGTTGATTTATAATGTCATGTTAGTTTCAGGTGTACCCCACAGTAATTCAGTAATTCAGATTCTTTTCCCTTATAGGTTGTTACAAAATATTGAGTACAGTTCCCTGTGCTATACAGTAGGTCCTTGTTGGTTAGCTATTTTATACATAGTATTGTGTAAATGTTAATCTCCTAATTTATCTCCAACCTCCTAATTTATCCCCCCCTTTCCCCTTTGGTAACCATAAGTTTGTTTTCTATGTCTGTGGGTCTATTTTCTATTTCTTATTTATGTAAGTTCATTTGTATCTGTTTTTTTAGATTTCACATATAAGCAATATCATATGATATTTGTCTTTCTCTGTCGGGTTTACTTCACTTAGTATGATAATCTCTAGGTTCATCCATGTTGCTGCAAATGGAATTAATTTTATTCTTTTTTATGACTAATATTCCACTGTATACATGTACCACATCTTCTTTTTCTATTCATCTGTTCATGGACACTTAGGTTACTTCCCTGTCTTGGCTATTGTAAATACCGCTGCCATGAATATTGGGGTGAATGTATCTTTTCGAATTATAGTTTTTTCTGGATATATGTCCAGGAGTGGGATAGCAGAATCATATGGTAACTCTTTTAGTTTTTTAAGATATTTTGCTTGGGTCATTAGCATCAACAAATATTTATTGAGAATTTATTATTGCTAAACCTTGTTCTATAAGTCGTGGGTATATTAATAAGCCAAACCAGGTGAAAAAAATCATAATATCTAATTTATGTTTTAAAAAGACTCCCTTGCCTGAGTTATAGGAAATGAATTTCAGGATGTCAAGGATTTAAAAGGGAGGCAGTGGAAGGCTTTTTTTTTTTTTTAATATGCTAAGGGGGACAGTGGTGTTCTTCACATAAGCAAGTTTAATACATTTTGAATATATTTTAGATAGATTTAACAGGACTTTTCTTGGAACACTGGGGAAACCCAGCAATACCTTCGTATATGGGCTGAAGAGAGAGAAGACTGATTTGCCAGGATCTGGGTCTGTTTTTATTTCTTTGGACAGGCAGCTGCTTTTCTACCTCTTTTATGCATGAAAGGTTTTCTTTTAAGTTTATTTATTAAAAATTGTTTTGCAGCTTTAAGAAAGCTGCAAAACATTAATATATGTAATTAATTATATGTAAAGTACCTTAATACACTAATATTAATATATGTAAAGTACCTACCACTGTGCTTGCATCAAAACAACTCAAATTATGTGCTCCAAATAACTGATGGCTATCTTTATTACCTCTTATACTTAAACATTCCATCTGTTCATAGAATCAGGAATGTGGAAGTTTCTTGACTCTTTAAATCTTTACATTTATTTTCAAACCTTTTGAGAATTACCTTCATTTCCTGATAGAATTAGATGTTAATTTCAAAGTCTCATGGATTAGAAATGGATTTAAATCAATCCAATGTTTTTCTCATTTACTCTATACTCCCCAGCCCACCCACATATATTGTACAGCACACTCCTTTGTAACCTATTCTAGCTTATAACAATTTCACCTTCAGTTAGGCATAAGTGAACGTTGTGTTTATGGATACTAATTTTCATTGTAGAAAATGGTACTTTGCTAAACCCAGATGCCCTCTCAGAACTGAAGGAATATCCCCCCGAGCCACTAGGAATGGTTCTGGCTATAAGCCTTCAGCAGCAGTCCTCTGGAATTTTCCTTTGACTACACAGATCCACTTCCTAAGGTCATTTTATCTTCTTAGGTCAGCCTGCTTAAAATCCTGGTCTATATGAGTATATAGACTTGGCCCCTTTACCAACTGAGGATAAATCTGAAGGGCTACCCTAGGTTCACAGATTCCAGGGGGTCACTAGAGACACTGTGACTCCATTGCAGCCGAACTTTTCTCTCTGCCCAATTTTGCTTCCTTTTTTTACCCCTCAGGTGTTGTTTCTGGAACAGTTCTAGATAAATTCTGCTTCTTGAGGAACCCAAATTACATAAGTACTAATGAAGGTTATACAGTAGAAGTTTATATAAATGTTTTTCTTTATTTATAAACATCTCTGTATAAGATCTAAGATAAAGACAGGTGTAAGTTCTAAACTGAGATAGTGCCTCCCCCAAATTAACTGTAATTTTGAGTAGCAACTGTGTGTCTAGGCAGTAGGCCCAGAATATTTCATAAAAGGAAACCAATAACCCAGGGTCTGTGCAGCCACTCCTGCTCTGCCCTTTGTGGCCTTTTATTTCTCTCACACGGTGCCTGAGGGCTTGCTTATTGTAGGACTGTGGTCTGCAGGCTTGTTTTCTGTTCTCCCCAAAGGATAAAAATATTCGGAAAGTAAATCTTGTTCGTGCCTGAGACCATAAGTATCCAAGTATCCTCTTGTCGTTGGATCACAAAAATGGATGAAGAAACTCCAAGGAGAAGACACAGAGTGATTGTACTTTTTTTTTTTTTTTTTTAAACAAAAAGCAAGATTTCTTACCTTATTTTCTGTGCCTCAGTTTCTTGGCTAATTTTTGAACAAAAGTCACAGAAACAAAATATTTACTTTTTAACATTAAACACAAAGGCCCAAATGATGTAAATACCCTATAAAGTACTCAACAGAGAATATATTTTTTAATTTCTAACATTGCCTTACCAGATGGATATATTTTGCATTGTATAAGGTGAAATTATTTCGTAAAATTGTCTTGAGAAAGCAGCTAACTGAAAGACTAAGGAAAGTGTATCAGTATATCTGACAGAATGCCTGTATCTAGAGGCTTGTTGCTATGTGGGAAAAGCTGCCAAAATCAGGACTTGGGGGAGGGGTGGAAGCAGAGGGGGAAGATCTATCAATTTAAGGTTTGAACACATACAGGGAAGTAGCATGTAACTTAAGTTTTGAAATGCTGATAAAAACATACCCGAGGTATATTTGTGTCTGCACAATCTATAAGGATCAGTCTTTGTGGACAATATCCTTTTTTCCCTCAATACCCCTTTGGAAAAAAGAAAAATAAAGTGTTAAATTCTTAAGCTGCCTGGGAGCAAAGAGAAGTGGTGGTTCCTACAATATTTAGTGAGCTGTTTTATATTCCATGACATTTGAAGTTTAGCAGTAACCAGATTTGTAAGAAATTTGCAAAATGTTTCCTTGGGCAAATTTCAATTAAACAAATGCCTAATTTGTTTTACAATTATAATCAGTTAAATAATGCCACTCAACTGTCATAAACAACACAGTGTATTTCATCGATATGCACTGAAAGGAACTGATTTTCCCTGACTCCTCTCAGGAATCTGATTTTTGGTCAGCTAAGGAATGTTTCAAAAATTTCTTCAGATTTTAATTTCTAAATAAGAACAACACTTGAAACATTTATATTATGAGGAGAACACTTTTTTCATTATATCAGTTTTTAGAGTTTTAGAATTGGGGTTCTTCCCATTTCTTTATTGCACTCACCAATTTTGTTCTAAAATGGGTGTACTATGATCATTTCTATGTGGCTGATCCTCTCAATCACTTACAAGTTGTGATCTGAGCACTGGGTAAGTTTATGAAATAGGCAATTTGAGTCACAGAGGTAATCAAAATAACTGGACTGTAAATGATTGGTCTAGTTATTAGGTCATCCTAGCAACCAGATTGGATAACCCAATCAGCAATCAAATTTCTCTGTTCCACCACCCAAGCAATTGGGCAAAGCTAATCAAAGATCTCAATGACCATTTCCATGTGCTTTATGGACACTCACTGTGTTTCTAATCATATAGCAGTATTGCTTGTACTTCTCTTCCTATTCCTTATTTTTCATGTAGTTCATTTTTCTACCTTATTTACTTTATTGTACTTTGATTATTTTGCTTAGATATATAAGTAGATGCTTTTAAAAGAGCACAATTAGTTTACTGTTTTAATATCTTCATATAACAGTTATTTATTTTACAACATTCTAAAGAACATTTGCATTCAGAATAATAAAGATGATAGTTTGTATCTAGTTGGAATTTACATACTTAAATAAGAAGCCCAACAAGGCTGGTATCAAAACAAATATTCTCCTTGCTCAAGGGAGTACACTGATGGCAGTGTAGCACATTGGGCATCTTAGGTAACTTGATCTTTTTACTTCATTCCCAGAAGCAAACACACTGACAACCTGAAGTGAAAAACTTTTACCATATCCACACCAGGGATTGTTAATGTGATTTATCCCAAAAAGGTTTTACTTACTGTGACTTTTGGCATTGGCAAGGAAAATGGAAATGCATCTAATGTTCAAACTATTTCCAGTCTGCTAAAAATATTTTCTTTACTCTTTGCATTTTATTTTCTCATAATATAAGAAAAAAATGGGTAGCAAAGAGAAAATAAAAATAAATAGGTACACGATAATTTAAGACAAGATATTCTGTTAAGTTATTCTCCGAGACATCAAGTTGCCACCTAAAACTATTACCCCGTTGGTTAGCTTTATGTAAGACAATGATTAGATTCACCGAGTAGTATCATCTTGTATTATTGGATTCTCAGTACTTACCTCCTTGAGTCGTATATCTATTTTTATACGTGAATGTTACTCTCCCAATAGAAAACTTTTGTCCTAATTAGGGAAGTTATTTTGTCATGTTGCATTCTCTTTCAAGTTTGTGCTGTTGGATCAAATTTGATAAAGAGTGATCACTGAAAAATCACATCCAATCATAAAGGCATGCTTAAAGAAAGTTGGGAATAATTGAATACCATTTTTCTATTAAATGTTTAGTGGTCATTCATTAGTAATGAAAAGTTAAAAATTAAATATCATAATGATTGAACTAACTGGCTCTAGAGTTGCTATTGCCATGACTAATGATTCTAAAGAATATATCTATTTTGAAATCACGAATGATTTGTATTTCTTTTTTATTTTTTGTATGAAATTTCTAAAATGCACATTCAAAATGTAATGATATTACATAATATTGAGCAGTGTTCCCTGTACTATGCAGTAGGTCCTTGTTGGTTATCCATTTTAAATATAGCAGTGTGTACTTATACAACAATGATTTTTTAAAAGAATACACAGAATATGATGTTGCAAAAGCTTGATATAAATTTAGCTTAGACAGGCTTTCATATTTATTTTCAGAACTATTTATTGAAGCTTGCCTCAGAGATAATGACTTCTGAAGAATTGTGATTCTGTCTATAGAAGAAAAGGGAGACCACTTTTTGCCTGTAAAAGTCATAGAGAATTGTTAAAGAAATAATTACCAAGATAATTAAAATACCTCTTTAAAACATTTAACAGTTTGATTTGTCTTGAAAACATACAGAATTCCATGGAATATCTTGAAAAATAATGACTTGCAATAGCTGATTAATATTGAAATCTAAGGAAGTTCATAAATTACCCATCAATCTATTTTCATTTCCACTGTTTCTTCTTTCTCCCTCTCCCTCTCCTTCTCCCTTAACCTCTTCCACTGTCAAATGGACACACACCCACACCCCACATAAGTAAAACGTCATTACTTTAAGAATAATAATGCAAGTGTGGAGGATAAAAGTGTGTCAGAAATTCACGTCTTGCAAGTTTGCATTTGTTCCATATATTTTGATCTCCTATTCAATTTCTCATCATTATTTAATCTGTTATTTTATCATCATATAACACTACTAAGGTCTTTATTTATTTTTTATTTATTTTTTTTTACAGTATTACTTATTTATTTATTTATTTTTTATACAGCAGGTTCTTATTAGTTATCCATTTTATATACATAAGTGTATACATGTCAATCGCAATCTCCCAATTCATCACACCACCACCACCACCCCCTGCCGCTTTCCCCCTTAGTGTCCATACGTTTGTTCTCTACATCTGTATCTCCAATTTCTGCCCTGCAAACTGGTTCATCTGTACCATTTTTCTAGGTTCCATATTGATGTGTTAATATACGATATTTGTTTTTCTCTTTCTGAGTTACTTCATGCTGTTTGAGGTCTCTAGATCCATCCACGTCTCTACAAATGACCCAATTTCATTCCTTTCTATGGTTGAGTAATATTCCATTGTATATATGTACCACTTCTTCTTTATCCATTCATCTATCGATGGGTATTTAGGTTGATTCCATGACCTGGCTATTGTAAATAGTGCTCCAATGAACATTGGGGTGCATGTGTCTTTTTGAATTATGGTTTTCTCTGGGTATATGCCCAGTAGTGGGATTGCTGGGTCATAGGGTAATTCTATTTTAGTTTTTTAAGGAACCTCCATACTGTTCTCCATGGTGGCTGTATCAATTTACTTTCCCACCAACAGTGCAAGAGGGTTCCCTTTTCTCCACACCCTCTCCAACATTTGTTGTTTGTAGATTTTCTGATGATGCCCATTCTAACTGGTGTGATGTGATACCTCATTGTAGTTTTGATTTGCATTTCTCTGATAATTAGTGATGTTGAGCAGCTTTTCATGTGCTTCTTGGCCATCTGTATGTCTTCTTTGGAGAAGTGTCTATTTAGGTCTTCTGCCCATTTTTGGATTGGGTTGCTTTTTTTTTTTAATATTGAGCTGCATGAGCTGTTTATATATTTTGGAAATAAATCCTTTGTCCATTGATTCATTTGCAAATATTTTCTCCCATTCTGAGGGTTGTCTTTTCGTCTTGTTTATGGGTCCTTTGCTGTGCAAAAGCTATTAAGTTTCATTAGGTCCCATTTCTTTATTTTTGTTTTTATTTCCATTACTCCAGGAGGTAGATCAAAAAACATCTTGCTGTGATTTATGTCAAAGAGTGTTCTTCCTATGTTTTCCTCTAAGAGTTTTGTAGTGTCTGGTCTTACATTTAGGTCTCTAATCCCTTTTGAGTTTATTTTTGTGTGTGGTGTTAGGGAGTGTTCTAATTTCATTCTTTTACATGGAGCTGTCCAGTTTTCCCAGCACCACTTATTGAAGAGACTGTCTTTTCTCCATTGTATATTCTTGCCTCCTTTATCAAAAATAAGGTGACCATATGTGCGTGGGTTTCTCTCTGGGCTTTCTATCCTGTTCCATTGATCTATATTTCTGTTTTCGTGCCCGTACCATATTGCCTTGATTACTGTAGCTTTGTAGTATTGTCTGAAGTCAGGGAGTCTGATTCCTCCAGTGCCACTTTTTTCCCTCAAGACTGCTTTGGCTATTCGGGGTCTTTTGTGTCTCCATACAAATTTTAAGATTTTTTGTTCTAGTTCTGTAAAAAAATGCCATTGGTAGTTTGATAGGGATTGCATTGAATCTGTAGATTGCTTTGGGTAGCATAATCATTTTCACAATATCGATTCTTCCAACCCAAGAACATGGTATATCTCTCCATCTGTTGGTATCATCTTTAATTTCTTTCATCAGTGTCTTATAGTTTTCTGCATACAGGTCGTTTTTCTCCCTAGGTAGGGTTATTCCTAGGTGTTTGATTCTTTTTGTTGCAGTGGTAAATGGGAGTGTTTCCTTAATTTCTCTTTCAAATTTTTCATCATTAGTGTATAGGAATGCAAGAGATTTCTGTGCATTAATTTTGTATCCTGCAACTTTACCAAATTCATTGATTAGCTCTAGTAGTTTTCTGGTGGCATCTTTAGGATTCTCTATGTACAGGATCATGTCATCTGCAAACAGTGACAGTTTTACTTCTTCTTTTCCAGTTTGTATTCCTTTTATTTCTTTTTCTTCTCTGACTGTGGTGGATAGGACTTCCAAAACTATGTTGAATAATAATGGTGAGAGTGGACATCCTTGTCTTGTTCCTGATCTTAGAGGAAATGCTTTCAGTTTTTCACCATTGAGAATGATGTTTGCTGTGGTTTTGTTGTATATGGCCTTTATTATGTTGAAGTAGTTTCCCTCTATGCCCACTTTCTGGAGAGTTTTTATCATAAATCGGTGTTGAATTTTGTCAAAAGTTTTCTGTACATCTATTGAGATGAACATATGGTTTTTATTCTTCAATTTGTTAATATGGTGTATCACATTGATTGATTTGCATATATTGAAGAATCCTTGCATTCCTGGGATGAATCCCACTTGATCATGGTATATGATCCTTTAAATATATTTTTGAATTCTGTTTGCTAGTATTTTGTTGAGGATTTTTGCATCTATATTCATCAGTGATATTGGTCTGTAATTTTCTTTTTTTGTAGTATCTTTGTCTGGTTTTGGTATCAGAGTGACGGTGACCATGTAGAATGAGTTTGGGAGTGTTCCTTCCTCTATAATTTTTTGGAAGAGTTTGAGAAGTATGGGTGTTAGCTCTTCCTTAAATGTTTGATAGAATTCACCTGTGAAGCCGTCTGGTCCTGGACTTTTGTTTGTTGGAAGATTTTTAATCACAGTTTCAATTTCCTTACTTGTGATTTGTGTGTTCATATTTTCTATTTCTTCCTGGTTCAGTCTTGGAAGGTTATAACTGTCTAAGAATTTGTCTATTTCTTCCAGGTTGTCCATTTTATTGGCATAAAGTTGCTTGTCTCAGGATATTTTGTATTTCTGTGGTGTCTATTGTAACTTTTCCTTTTTCATTTCTAATTTTATTGATTTGAGTCCTCTCCCTCTTTTTCTTGATGAATCTGGCTAATGGTTTATCAATTTTGTTTATCTTCTCAAAGAACCGGCTTTTAGTTTTATTGATCTTTGTTATTGTTTTCTTTGTTTCTATTTCATTTATTTCTGCTCTGATCTTTATGATGTCTTTCCTTCTGCTAACTTTGGGTTTTGTTTGCTCTTCTTTCTATGGTTCCTTTAGGTGTAAGGTTAGATTGTTTATTTGAGATTTTTCTTGTTTTTTGAGGTAGGCTTGTATAGCTCTAAACTTCCCTCTTAGAACTGCTTTTGCTGCATCCCGTATGTTTTGGACTGTCGTGTTTTCATTGTCATTTGTCTCTAGGTATTTTTTAATTTCCTCTTTGATTTCTTCAGTGATCTCTTGGTTACTTAGTAACGTATTGTTTAGCCTCCATGTGTTTGTATTTTTTACGTTTTTTTCCTGTAATTGATTTCTAATCTCATAGTGCTGTGGTCAGAAAAGATGCTTGATATGATTTCAGTTTTCTTAAATTTACTGAGGTTTGATTTGTGACCCAAGATGTGATATATCCTGGAGAATGTTCTAAGCGCACTTGAGAAGAAAGTGTAATCTGCTGTTTTTGGATGGAATGTCCTATAAATATCAATTAAATCTATCTGGTGTATTGTGTTATTTAAAGTTTGTGTTTCCTTATTAATTTTCTGTTTGGATGATCTGTCCATTGGTGTAAGTGAGGTGTTAAAGTCCCCCACTATTATTGTGTTACTGTCAATTTCCTGTTTTATAGCTGTTAGCAGTTGTCTTATGTATTGAGGTGCTCCTATTTTGGGTGCATATATATTGATAATTATTATATCTTCTTCTTGGATTGATCCCTTGATCATTATGTAGTGTCCTTCCTTGTCTCTTGTAACGTTCTTTATTTTAAAGTCTAATTTTATCTGATATTAATATTGCTACTTCAGCTTTCTTTTGATCTCCATTTGCATGGAATATGTTTTTCCATCCTCTCACTTTTAGTCTGTATGTGTCCCTAGGTCTGAAGTGGGTGTCTTGTAGACAGCATATATATGGGTCTTGTTTTTGTGTGCATTCTGCAAGCCTGTGTCTTTTGGTTGGAGTATTTAATCCTTTCACGTTTAAGGTAATTATTGATATGTATATTCCTATTACCATTTTCTTAATTGTTTTGGGTTTGTTTTTATAGGTCCTTTTCTTCTCTTATGTTTCCCATTTAGAGAAGTTCCTTTAGCATTTGTTGTAGAGCTGGTTTTGTGGTGCTGAATTCTCTTAGCTTTTGCTTGTCTGTAAAGCTTTTGATTTCTCCATCAACTCTGAATGAAATCCTTGCTGTGTTGAGTAATCTTAGTTTTAGGTTCTTCCCCTTCATCACTTTAATATATCATGCCACTCCCTTCTGGCTTATAGGGTTTCTGCTGAGAAATCAGCTCTTAACCTTATGGGAGTTCCCTTGTATGTTATTTGGCATTTTTCTCTTGCTGCTTTCAATAATTTTTCTTTGTCTTTAATTTTTTCCATTTTGTTTACTATATGTCTCAGTGTGTTTCTCCTTGTGTTTCTCCTGTATGGGACTTTCTGCACTTCCTGGATTTGGGTGGCTATTTCCTTTCCCATGTTAGGGGAGTTTTCAACTCTAATCCCTTCAAATATTTTCTTGGGTCCTTTCTCTCTCCCTTCTCCTTCTGGGACCCCTATAATCCGAATGTTGGTGCATTTAATGTTGTCCCAGAGGTCTCTTAGGTGTCTTCATTTCTTTTCATTCTTTTTTCTTTATTCTGTTCTGCAGTGAATTCCACCATTCTGTCTTCCAGGGCACTTATCCATTCTTCTGCCTCAGTTATTCTGCTATTGATTCCTTCTAGTATATTTTTCATTTCAGTTATTTTATTGTTCATCTCTGTTTGTTCTTTAATTCTTCTACGTCTTTGTTAAACATTTCTTGCATCTTCTCGATCTTTGCCTCTATTCTTTTTCCGAGGTCCTGCAACATCTTCACTATCATTATTCTGAATCCTTTTTCTGGGTGGTTGCCTATATCTACTTCATTTAGTTGTTTTTCTTGGGTTTTATCTTGTTCGTTCATCTGGTACATAGCCCTCTGCCTTTCAGGTTGTCTATCTTTCTGTGAATGTGGTTTTTGTTCCACAGGCTGCAGGATTGTCATTCTTCTTGCTTCTGCTGTCTGCCTTCTGGTGGATGAGGCTATCTAAGAGGCTTGTCACCACCACTAAGGTCTTTTAATGCAATGTAATCATGATGAGTTCTTCTTACATAAGAAGTCCACAGTGAAATTATTTTAATATCATCTTAGCCTCCATAAACACTTCGGTGGACTAGCTAGGAGCAAAATAATTATCAGATTAATATAGTGTCCACTGGGAATTAGAAAATGCATGTTATTTTTGTTAAATTATATGCTCTGGAAAGAATTATTGGCTACATAAGGGAATAATTTGGCCCTTATTTGTTACTATTTGTGATATTTTGTTTCTGTTCTCTAAAGCATACTTTTGGGAATATCTCTTGTTCTTTCAATACCATGACGTGGTTGGATAAATAAGCGGTTGTTTATTTTGTTATTTATTATAAGGCATAGAAAGCATATGTCAAAGGATATAATTGTATGATACATATATATTAAAGACAAATTTAAATGTATCCAAAAATTATAAGAAAAACTATAAGAATTAGTCAGAAGAGTTTGTTGAATCACTTATTTTTCCCAGAAAGGCATCCTAGAAAGGCAAATTTTTTTTGGTATCTGGTGGAAATTAAGTGAGAAAATAAAATATACAATGTGTGAGGATTAGTATCATAAATGATTTGTTGTTAAAATCCTTTCCTTTTCTTAAAATATTATAATGTTCTTTTATCTTTTCTTTTATCTTTTCTTATAATGGGTATTATAAGTAAGTGTTTATGACATATATAGATTACCCTCATCAATTACCCTGAAGCTTTCTCAGTCAGATGTCTAAACAAAATCAGGCACACTTGAGCACTTAGCAATAACAAAAAATGTCATCTAATATGCTATACTAGATAATGACTTTGCTCATTTCTTTCATTTATATTCACTTCATGTTCTAATCTGTAACACGTAATTATAATCAAAGTTGTAGATGTGGATCAAAAAATTGTTTGCTTGAAAATGTATAGAACATTTTTCCTTGGTTTTGCCTTCTGACTCTCAAACAAAGGAACAAATTTGTTAATGAGGAATGATTTTTTTGCCTTTTTAAGAGAAAAATTTAAGCACATGTACAAAAGAAAAAAAGAATAGTAAAATAAGCCTATCTACCCTTTATAAAACTTCAAAAATTTCAAACTCATAAACAGTATGCTTTTCCCTCTACCACTAGCCCAAGCCCCTTTATATTATTGTGAAGCAAATTTCAAAAATTATAAAATTTTGTCAATAAATTGGCTGCTATATATTTATAAAAGACAAGGACTCCACTTCTTAAACATGATTCAAATGCTATTGTTGCCCACATCCCAAATCAACAATAAAACAATATCTTAATATCACCAATATTCATATTACTCAAATTGTTCTATAAAAGTTTTACTTTTGTTCTGTATGTTAGAATTAGTTATGTCTCAAAGTCTATTTTAATCCTTTGCACTCCCTTCCTTTTTTTTTCCCTTGCAATTTTTGTTGTTTTTGTTGAAAAACCAAATAATTTTTTCTTATAAAGTCTCTCACGATTTGGATTTGCTACCCTATCTATGGTTTAGTATACTTTTCTTTTGATATATTTCTTAAAAATTAGTATTTAAATCAGAAGAATGAGTACTGAGCTTAAAATTTTGGGAAATCTACTTCATAGAAGGTGCTATATATTTCCATCAGAAGATGTGAAAATGCTTTACTTTTGTGTATGTGTTCTTAGAAGCCTTAGATGATCATTGTTTAGATTTAATAATTCGTTATGTGATGCAAAATTCTTTCTGCATTTAAGAGTTGGAGTATTTCTATGAAGAGGAACTTTCTCTCTTCAACTACTCTGCTACTCTTAGGTAAAGTTCCTATAGGAGAGGCAAAAGAAATGGCTCATTCTTTCCAATCATTTGTCAGTTTTTCAAATAATAAATTGGTTTCCTTGTATATTACAAAAATGATCAAGGAGTAACTTTGCTTGTTTTTAGCATCATTATAAGTTTAACATTTGATGCACTACAATCCATTGCATTTACAAAACTAATTGGAGATCAAATGTCGCTTTGCTAGTCACTAGGAACTGATTTTATCTGGGTCCTCTTAAAGTGCTTCAGAAAAGATTGGAAGCATGAGGGTTTGGGAGAGTGAAAATTTGAAACTAAATAATTGTCAAAAATACACTGCCTTAAAAACTTTTGGAATTTAAAGATAATGAAATAATACCTTGAATTACTATGAAGATGAAGCCAGGATATAATGAAATGAATTTATGCTAACCCTAGATTTTTTTCATAGCAATGCCATAAAAACCGCAGAGCCATTAAGGAAAGAAAGTGATCCCAAAACTGTGTACGTATTCAAACTATCATTCATTTAAAAGGTAATAGATATTCATTTTTGACATGCAGTAGTTGAGGTTTTAGTGTTCTTGTAAGTTCTTGAAGAAATATCTAAAGTTCAAACTTCAAGCAACTAATTTGTTAAGAGGAACACTATGGCAAAGAGAGTGGAGGTTACCCTAAATCAATTTATAGTATTGAGTAAGAATTTAAATAAGAGGATAAACTACTCACTATAAAGGATTTAGAGGAGAAGGAGAGTGAAAGTATGAGATAATACAAGTGTGATGATTTCTGCAATTAAATTAGTAGAAATAAAGGTAATTTCCTTATAATGTATATCAACTCTGTTGAAGAAAATTAAAGTAAAAGATAAGAGAGTCGCTATAACCAACTAAATTTGTATTTTTGCAGAGGAAAAGAATAGAAAGGAAAAAGGAAATATACTAATTGCACCTGTGCTCATGTGGGAGTTGATGGATATAGTCTAAAGAAATAGAGGATTGAAAGGTAGCATGTAAAATTAGGTTTTAGAAGTTAACTACTAGAACAACAAACAGTACAAACCCAACAAGCAACCAGAATAAATGTAAACATAACATAAACACAAGAAAATAAATTTCTGAAACATTTTAAAGCTTTCAAAGGGGAAATTATAATAAGCCTATATAACACAGTAGAACAAATTCTATCAAAAAACGTATGTGGTCGGATCTCACCTATTTAAAGTTAGGTTTCATATTGTATCTCAAAGCAAAATGTAAATCATCTCTCATTACAAGACTCTCTTAAGGTACTTCAGAAAATATTGAAAACATAAAGATTGGGGAAAGCGTAGCAGGCAAATGTAAAAGAGAAAACCAGAAAACAAAACAAAAAACAACATTATTCATTTTGTTGATTAGACAAAAATATTAAATACATTTTAAAATGGCACTTTAAAAAATATCAGAGGAAGAATTTGCAATGAGGTGAAACAGTCAAGGATATCTATGCAACACACTATAAAGCATTAGATTTCATGAAAAAACAAGACATTCGTGCAAAGAGAAAGAGAAACACATTATTAATATATTTAAATACACTGATCATGATCCTTGATAAACAGGTTAAAAAGAATAAAATGAAAAGGACATACATAATAGCGTTGACATTATTAAAATACAGTGATATATGAATCTTGAGAAAAGAAATATACCATTATATTGGATCATAAATATTGACAAAACCCTCAATAAATAACAAAAATTAGAAATTATGCATAGAGCATTCTTTGACAATGCAGGAAAATTGATGGTTACAATTACCAGTTGTAGAGGTATGTTGTCTATCTCTTTGTATTGATTCAGTATCCTGGGTTCAAGAGATTTTCTTAGCTCTCCTTTAGGGAAAAAAGATTTTAACTTTTACCCTTCACCCAGAAGCAATGGATAATTTTGCCCTGTTCCTTGGGGCAGACTATCCAGTTTTTTCTTATCTTTGGGATGGGCATGATATTCTTGAAATTTCCATGTCCTAAGCAGAAGCAAATCTTGCTTATAGATTTATAAGCAAGTATGTTTGGCTTTGTTTTGGAGAAATAAGTGAGAAAAACAGTATTGAAGACAGAGAATGGGTAGTGTCATAATGAATTTTATTGGTTAGTACAATTTTCTTAGTATGAAATTTCTTAATTTATTATTCATTCATTGTGTAGTCATTCTACAGGGTCAGAATCGACCCCACCACCCAAAATGTTGCTTGAGTGTCAAGACTGATGATACCACATGTATACAAAGAGAGTGTGGAAAAGCTTATTACTCACAAAATGAGGGTTTCTGGAGAAAGTAGAGCAGACTTCCAAGCGGGTTTGAAAATAGTTTGAGAGCAGAGAGGGAAGACTGGCTTGGGTTTCATTTCATTTGGGAGGTGGGGCTGGTGAGGGTCCCATACACGGGCTTGGGTTTGTAGGTTTGCTGACACCAAAGGAAGGGTTTGTGGTCTTTCGTATCAGCTTGCCCAGAAGTGGATCAAGGGGCTCTGAATAACTAGTCTAGTCTAGCATTTATTTTAACTTTTCTTCACTTAAACCAAAGGTTATTAAGTAAATGACACCACAGGAACTGAAGGCTCTTTATAAATACCTCCAGAAACTCCTGTAAGAGCTAGTAACACACCATTATAATACCTTCCTATCCATAAGAGCACTTGAACATAGTTCACAAGCATCTTATGGACACTGGAACTGTTCCAAATAGAGCTGTAAAATGTACCATGCGATTTTAGAATATTACCGGGATACCTGAAGTTTATGAAAGAGTCTATGTACTCAACCACTTAGAGTATTATCATAAGTTCCCATAGAACATCTACATCCTAGTGTAATTCTACTTCCCAGTTTTCTAACTTAAGATGACTCCTGCCATTCTGAAGTGATAGTTTAATTGTTAGATATTTTAGATATTTGAATATAGGAATATTACAGAGACATTAGTGGTAACATGCCAGTCCATCATCTGATTTAAATATGCCTCCTACTTATTCTACTTTTTAGGTTTTACCATTCTTTTATCACCATATAAATACGTATAAACCAAAAGCTTGAATTAATTAATTCACTAATTGTCATACAGAGATATGACATAAGCTTGCTTTTTAATATTGCTTATAAATCAACATTGCTTATTTATAATTCCTTTGTTAATAGAGCACAGAAGAGTTGAATAAGTATTTAACTTATAACCTTACAATGACTTGAGTATGCTTACACAAATATAGCAACTACAGAAATTACTTGAAGATTAATTTAATCTGTTTCCTAGACAGGAAGTTGTATTTAGAACCTCAAACAATCAGCTGGATAAAATGAATGGTATTGATTTAATCTCCTGTAGAGACGCATATGAAAGCTGTCATGATTCATTATAATATTGCCCTCACATTTAAAAATAAGTAAAGTATTTTTTCTTCCTTATATTATTTCTGGATCATAAGCATCATAACTTTGCATCTTTTCCAACTTCAGTATCATTTAGTCTTGCTTGTGTAAGTATACTCAACTCTATTACTATTTGGAATTGTATTTATCAGAAAGTCCATGGAACTAATTAGTTTGAGAAAACTTACATTGGATATCATGTAAAAACATATGTTTAGGATTGCATAAAAACTGCAAAATGTACAGAGCGGTAGTGTTTATCTTTTTAAATATACAAGGCAGGTTGTAGACTACCTAGTAAATGATAACAGCTCCCTCACTGTATTCTCAATCTACAACAAAAATATAAATTTTTCTGTTTGTTATCTTATGATCCTGATAGATATCATATTCCAGAATGTTTGTTATCACGTGCTTAATGTAAGTTTAAGAGTTTTTTATTTTTATTTTTGAATGTCCTTCTATTATAACTATTTCAATACTATCCAATTATGAATAGATCTCACCATTCATTTTGTCTCTCATTTTTGGACTACTGCTAACTATTGCTTGAGAATACCATGAAACTTTATTTTTACCAAAATAATTTTATACTTACTGAAATCAGCCATTTCCCCATCTTTCTGAAAGATGCTAGGCATTTTTTCCCAGTTTGTTTATATTTATTTAACACTTGGTCACATTTCCTCTAGCATACATTTCTTCCTTTTTATTTTTTCCTGTTGAATCCCTAGGTTTTTTTACCTTTCACTTGCTAAAGATGTTGGTTAAATTCTATATAACCTTGATCCAATATGTATGTGTGTGTTTGTGTGTGTGTGTGTTCTGATCATTTTTTATTCATCATATTGGTATGGGAGGAATTCCCCACCCTACGTGGTAGGAGATGTCCAAACACACAACACCCTCCACTGGACAAATGGGATTAACCACAGTTTATTGGTGACATATATCCATAGCCCATGGGGAGGAGAACATTGAGCAGCACACACGGCCACAGTGGGGTTGCACTCAGGATCAGAGTGAACCAGCGGGGGCTCTGGGAGGCAGGCTTTCTAGTAACGAGGTGGTGGGGTATCCCCTGATTCCTGGAAAGGGGATGCGATTATCTTGTTGGATTAACAAGGAGGTAAAGTCCATCAGAGTGAGGACTGGGTGAGGTGCAGCTATTCAAGTTGATAGGGGAGCTAGCCTGGTGGGGAGCCCATCCCACTGGATGGGGGATACATCTGGAAAGAATATGGGAACCCATGATTAGGCCTTGGGGGCCCGTTGAGGCTCAAGGATTTCAAGACAACACTTGAAATTTTGGACCTAATACTACAGTATGTATATAACTTCAACTATCCCTTCTTTTAATTTCTGCACAGATTTAAAAGGTGTTTCTTTGTTTTAAAATCCAAGCTCTTTAATATTCCTCCTTTTTTATCCCTTGCCAAATCCCCTAGAACCAATTTTCAACAATTAGCTCTCTTGCATCATTAGTATCTCCAAGATCACAAATACAGCCACACGTCTCCTCCTACTTTTATGATCACTTCGAGAACAGAGAAAAATAGCATGGGATTTAAATTCTAAGACAAACTTTCATGAAACAACTCCACAAATTATTTGGTACATGACCTCATCTTTCATTATTCATATTCACCTTGGCTATCCCTAGATGAATTCGTAGGGTAAACTGAGATACTACAATGACAACAGTAAAAAAAAAAAAAAAAAAATTGTCTTAAAACATAAAGAATTTCTTCTCCCTGAAGAAAATGTCAGATGTGATCTGATGGGAGATCTCCATTCAATGATTTAGACGGCTGAGGCTTTCTTTGTTTTGTACTGCCCAGTCTCAACATACCTTGTGTAAGCAATAAACAAGAAGAATGGAAAAGATATCACATTTTGTAACCTGTCCCTGCCAGACAGTGACACATTTGCACTCTATTTGCCCCAAATTAGAAACCTGATTCCAGCTGAACAAAAATGAAGGTTATGACATGAGGGAGCACATGGAATATTTGCTGAACAGTAACATTGCATCTACTGTTTTCTACTGCAAATGCAACTCCAGAGATTATTACATCCCTTTATGTGTTGGACTTTTATTTAATTTTTATAAAATCATATTTTCTATAATTTAAAATAAAACATCACATTGTATGCGATTTTTGAGAGTTTTCTTGAACGACTACACTGCACTTTTATAGCTAAGAGAATAACAGCGGAAGCTACGCTATCTGGGAAAGACATCTCAGAAAGAAAGTTTAACATCATATTATCAATGATAATGAAAAACAAATGTTTTTCAGGAGAAAGCATGAATGATTATCATGATGATGGTTGATTGTTTTCCCTGACCTACAAATCACGTGTTGGCTCATTTTATTAAATATGATTAATTTGATTGTGGATATTGTAGAGAAATCTAGAACAATTTTTCTTCACACAAATTTCTTGATTGTCTGAAAATTCCAAGGAAAACCTTTTATTACCGTGCTAGAACAGCAAGACCACATTCATATAATGGGACTGATTTTATAAGGTAAAAGATCACTACATTTCTTGCTTCTTGCTGAGAAAGCTTTGTTCCTCAAACCGATTTCAGAGTTATTCATTCATCAATTTTCTTTAATTTACCACTGAGTCAAACATTGTGGGCTTAAAATATAGATATTTGAAACTGTTCCCTTTTCATTACAGGTTGGGCAGAGATAGAGCCTCAGGAGGCACAAAAAGTTCATCCAAAATCTTATACTTAAATACAACTCGTCGTCATACAACATCTACAAACATTGTACTAAAATAACCTAAAATAAACAAAGGCCTCTTGTCATTTGCTCATTTGCACATGCTTTTTGTAAGTGTACCAGTGCAATTAAATATCCCAAATCATCAGGGTTCTGGCACACAACTGAATAAATAAAATGTAACTCTTAGTGAATTTATTCTTTTCTTTTGATGAAACTAGAAATTTTTCTAAATATAAATCATGTTGCTGGATCAATTATTACATACTTATTATTTCACTCAATTGTGATGTTCACTCTTTTCCAGATTAATTGATTTATTCATTTTAATTAGTCACACCAATGCAAATTTGTTATTTTCCAAACTTCTTACAATAATATATACATGATTTTGTACAAAAATGCATTTTTCTTGCCTTAAAAGTGACAATTTAAATGGGTGCCATAATTGGCTAAGTAATAGTGAATGTTTATTCTTAATCACAAAACTGATGAGTTTTTGGTTGTCTTCTTTCCTTGAAAGTTTATAACCAATTAATTTGGCCATGATATGGTTTAAAAATATTTATTAGAACCAGTAACAATAGTTTTAACACTATTCAGTTTGACTTTTTCTCATGGCATAACATATTTGTCAGATCATTCAACATGTACTGAATTAGTTGTGTCAGTTTTATTGTATTCTCTAGAAGTCTACCAGGTGCGTCTAGTTAAAATTAAATAGAGACTTGTTGAATATGTGATTCACTTGACTTACTTAATAAACATTTTAAGCATATACAATTTCTGAGATCATTTTGTTAGGAACTGAAAATTTCAGATATGTATGGCATATGTTCAGTATCCTCAAAAATTTTACCATTTAGTGTGAGACATACTTGTAAACAACTAATTGCAATAGAGTGTGATATAAGGCTAAAATAGCCTTCAGGACAAGATTTTATGATAGTTCAAAGAGGGAATGTAGAATCTGTTCACCAAGAGATCACACTTGAATTTTGTTTTGAAGGGTACAGAGTAGGATTGAAAGAATTAATATTGTTAAAATGGCCATACTACCCAAAGCAATCTACAGATTTAATGCAATCTCTATCAAAATACCCATGACATTTTTCACAGAACTAGAACAAATAATTCTAAACTTCATATAGAACCACAGAAAAGCCAAAATTGCCAAAACAATCTTGAGAAAAAAAGAACAAAGCTGGAGGTATCACCCTCTCAGAATTCAGACTATACTACAAAGCTACAGTAATCAAAAAAGCATGGTACTGGCACAAAAACAGACATGTTGATCAATGGAAAAAAAATAGAGAGCCCAGAAATAAACCCACACGCTTATGATCAATTAATCTATGACAAAGGAGGCAAAAATGTACGATGGATAAAAGATAGTCTCTTCAACAAGTGATGCTGGGAAAACTGGACAGCTGCATGTAAAAGAATGAAATTTGAACATTTTATCACACCATATACAAAAATAAACTCAAATGGATTAAAGACCTAAATCTAAGACCAGAAACCATAAAACTCCCAGAAGAAAGCAGACGGAGAATGCTGTATGATATAAATTGCAGCAAAATTCTTTTGAATATGTCTCCTAAGGTAAAGTGAACAAAAACAAAACTAAACAAAGAGGACCTAATTAAATTTAAAAGCTTTTGCCCTGTAAAGGAAGCCATTGTCAAAATGAAAAGGCAGCCTACTGAATGGGAGAAAATATTTACAAATGATATAACTGATAAGGGGTTAATATCCAAAATATATAAATAGCTCATACAGCTCAATATCAAAAGAACAAACAACCCAGTTTAAAAAATGGGCAGAAGACTAGAATAGACATTTTTCCAAAGAAGACATACAGATGGCCAAGAGGCGCATGAAAAGATGCTCAACATTGCTAATCATCAGGGAAATGCAAAGCAAAACCACAAAACCTCACACCTGTCAGAATGGCTATCATCAAAAAGGCCACACATAACAAATGTGGTGAGGATGTGAAGTTAAAGAAACCCCAGTACACTGTTGGTGGGAATGTAAATTGGTGCAGCCACTATGGAAAACAGTATAGAGGTTCCTTAAAAAATGAAAAAAATGATTAGAATAACCATATGATTCATCACTTCCACTCCTGGGTATATATTTGGAAAAACAAAAACACTATTTTGAAAAGATACATGCACCCCAATGTTCACAGAGGTACTATTTACGATAGCCAGCATATGGAAGCAACCCAAATGTCCACCAACAGATGAATGGACACATAAAAATATATAATGGGATATTACTCAGCCATAAAACGAATGAAATTTTGCCATTTGCAACAATGTGGTTGGATCTAGACATTATTATGCTTACTAAAATAAGTCAGGCAGAGAAAGACAACTACTGTATATATCACTTACCTGTGGAATCTAAAAAATAAAACGAATGTATATAGCAAAATAGAAACAGAAGCACAGATATAGAAAACAAACTTGTGGTTACCAGTGGGGAGAAGGTAGAGGGAAAGGAGGAAAATAGGGGTATGGTATCAAGAGATACAAACTACGATGTATAAATAGATAAGCAACAAGAATATATTGCATAGCACAGGGAAATATAGGCATTATTTTGTAATAACTTTTAAAGGAGTATAATCTGTAAAAATATTGAATCACAAACTGATATACACCTGAATATTGTAACTCAACTATATTTCAATAAAAAATAAAATAAAAATAGAATAAAATAAAACTATTCTCAAAAAAAATTTTTAAGTGTTTTTTTAAGACTGTTATAGACAAAAAAGATACAGAGTAGTAGTTGATCATGCTAACCAGGTGAAAAGGTGAGGGAAGGAACATATGGGAGTACCACAAGGAACATAAAAGGTAGTACAGCACAAAGTGCAGGATTCACACTTAGAGAGAACCTACTGTGCTCTGTCATTGTTAGCTCATTTACTGTCTCAGAAACACATGAATTTTTGTTCACATTTTAGAACTAAAGTAATTGAACTTCAGAGATATTAAGTAACCTTCCTGAGATTGCATGTGTTGTAATGGCGTGTGTTGCTTGAGTACCCACAGCCTTCACTGTCTGACTACAGAATTCCTGCTCTTTCCACCCATGCTTCCTTCTGGAAATAACTCATTTTTGTTCTAATCCACAGAGCATTTACATATTTGTTGTTTCATTTAACGCTCGGAGAACCTTTTAACAGGCAATCATTCTTATTTCCTCTTCCTCTGGTGCTGCTTCTCCTTCTGAGAAAATGCTGCCAAATGCTCATCAGACAAATGACTGTTATACTCAAGGGGCCTTTATAAGATGATCTGAACTTTCTTCTGTTCATAATGTACACTTCCAATTTTAGGCCACATCACTCCTGCCATCTTAGGCTACAACTTAAAATGGAAGTCCTTTGTTTAGCATCCTCTTATAAGCTATGCATTTGCTCTTGCCTATGCCTTCCTTGCACTACTTCTCTAATTCTCATTCTGTTGCACTGTGCCATCTGGAACCTTCAATTCACTGTGAATTTGTGAAATTAGCTCTCTGAATAAATCCCTTTCCTTTACCTTCACAGTGCCATTCTTTTACACTTGTAATACATGTAACTCCCCTCCAGAGTATTACTTTTCCTACAGCTCTGGAAAGGCTAATTATTTTCCTAGAAGCCCCAAAAGAATGGACTAGGAGCTAATGCAACATTTTATTTAATTTTATTTTATCTTAGCTTACATTTCTACTGCAAAGCTTTCTACAAAGCATGCTACCTTTTTAACATTCAGATTATCTGACATTCTTTCCTAGTTTATATTATCTATATATTTTGTTACTTCTTTTAGCACATTGAGTAGTTTGATACACTATGTTTGTGATCATTATTCTCCATCACCTACCGTCCATTCAAGAATTCTCTTTCATTTCTAACCTACTTAACCTGTATCTTCCAAAAATTGTCTATTTAAATCACCCATTCACTGGATGATTTTCCATATTCAATCTCATAAATATTTTATGATAAAGATATTTTTAACAGAGATATAAGACTTGATACCATTCATAATGCAGTTTAAAGAGAACCAAGGAGGGAAAAAAATAAATGTTTATATTTGGCGTTGTATGTACTACATTGGCTAGGAATACACCTTCTGTTTCAGGTAAATTTGTGTAAAAATTTAGTTTTTATTCTCTCAAACCAGCTGAAAATAAAAGGCAATATATAAAGACAATAAATCTTATAATCTTAATTTTCTTGGATCTGTTTGCCTATATAGTTCCTCTGTAATTCCTGATATACTGTTTTCTGATGACTTTCCTTTTTATCTACTGTAAATTAACTCCCATATCACTATGTTTATATTGTATCTGGCTAGTTCTTTACATAAAAAATATTTTACGTAAATTAATAAATGCATGTAATATTTTAATTAAAATGTTCTTGAACTCAATAATTTTAATTTCACTGATCTCCAAGCCAAAAATTCTCTCTCAAGAAAGTAAACAATCCCACTCTTTTCTTAAAAGACAGTAGTCTTGTGTAACTTAGAAGTCATATTCTGTCATTAATTTTATACATTATACTACAGGACATTAATTGGTATATTATAAAGTATTATCATAAATAATTAAAACTAATAAGAATAAGTGAGTAATCATTAGAGAAATGCAAATCAAAACTGCAATGAGATATCACCTCACGCCAGTCAGAATGGCCATCATCAAAAAATCTACAAACAGTAAATGCTGGAGAGGGTGTGGAGAAAAGGGAACCCTCTTGCACTGTTGGTGGGAATGTAAATTGATACAGCCACTATGGAGAACAGTATGGAGGGTCCTTAAAAAAATAAAAATAGAACTACCACACTACCCAGCAATCCCACTACTGAGCATATCCCCTGAGAAAACCATAATTCAAAAAGAGTCATGTACCACAATGTTCACTGTAGCACTATTTACAATAGCCAGGACATGGAAGCAACCTAAGTGTCCATTGACAGATGAATGTATAAAGAAGATGTGGCACATATATACAATGGAATATTACTCAGCCATAAAAGGAAATGAACTTGAGTTATTTGTAGTGAGGTGGATGGACCTAGAGTCTGTCTTACAGAGTGAAGTTAGTCAGAAAGAGAAAAACAAATACTGTATGCTAACACTTATGTATGGAATATAAAAAAAAAAAAAAAAGTGGTTATGAAGAACCTAGGGGCAGGACGAGAATAAAGATGCAGACCTAGTAGAGAATGGACTTGTGGACACGGGGAAGGGGAAGGGGAAGTTGGGACGAAGTGAGAGAGTGGCATGGACATATATACACTACTAAATGTAAGACTGATAGCTAGTGAGAAGCAGCCGCATAGCACAGGGAGATCAGCTCGGTGCTTTCTGACCACTTAGAGGAGTGGGATAGGGAGGATGGGAGGGAGACAAAAGAGGGAGGAGATACGGGGATATATGTATATGTATAGCTGATTCACTTTGTTATAAAGCAGAAACTAACACATCATTGTAAAGCAATTTTATTCCAATAAAGATGTTAAAAATAAATAAAAAAATAAATAACATGGGGAAAAAAAAGAATAACTGAGCAAAATCTATTTTGTAATGGTGTTTCCTTCCTTCATTTTATTGCTTTTATCTTATTAATTCTGAGAATTCAGTATTTTTCCATGGGCCCCCCAGGCATTAAAGAAAACTATTCAGATTCCATTGAACACTTAATTGTCTGATTTCAGCTCCCATTTTCTTTCTATCTAAATATGTAATTTGTCTGCTGTTCAGTTTTCTGACTCCTTTAATGGGCCAGATATGGAAATTTCTGAAGTTCTCCCACTGTTTATGGGAGTTTGGGGGCACTATATAAATGACAGAACATGTACTAAAAATGTGCTTTTAGCAGAGTCTGGCAGATAGTGAGTTCTCAGCCAACATTTCTATTATACATATCATTATGTCATTGGAAATAGTGATTCAGAAAGGAAAACAGCTCCTTCAAGGATGAAGCTGGAAGTTGACAGAGATGAGTCAAATTCAGCTCAGATTCTTCCAAGTTCAGGTACTTTAAACTAATTCACATATCGTCACATTCAAGAGTGAATATAAATGGGTTCCAAACTTATATCAGCCTGGACTTCTGTTTTTATCTATGTTTTTTCTATATGGTTTATCCTCAGATTATGCAAATGGTAGTCTAGAAATAATTTGATTAATTTGGTCAATGTCAATCTATATCACTCAAGTCCTATATGCATGATTCTTCCCTAAATAGTACAACTGACACCATAGCTCTACTTGGTATAATTAATGTTAATATTTTGGGGAAACTTAAAAATTTTTTAACCTCTAGAATTATTACATGCAAAAACAGGTGATCATATTTCCAATAATCAGTTTAAGTTTTTTGTTCAAATAGAGTAATGAAAATAGTTGTTATAGGTAGATATAATGGTGTATTGAAACAATTCTTGTCTATTTTCCCATTTCATCCAAATAAAGAAAATTCCATCCAGTGAACTCTACCAGCTGCTCCATCTCAAAAATGCAGTAGATTTGTTACATATGCAATAGTTACATAACCTAGAACCCCACTGTAGAAATCTCAATCACTTTTTAAGTAAAGTACACTTATATCAGGTATGGATTATACAGCAAATGTACAGTTTTAATGTAAATATAATTTTTAAAAATTGAAAAATAGTGCCAAGCACATTTCAATTCAATTATTTAGGTATTATAAAACATACATTGACACATTTCTATGGATATGAAAACCTTATGAATGGAAGTTCAGATTGGTTTCTAGCACAGCAGTCACATAAGTTTTATTCTGATTTTTTCTGTGCAGTGCAATGTCGCTTTCACTTCTCAGGAACCATCATTTTGTGACTCTTATCAAGTTTTCTTTGCTACTACTCCATACCACTTTTTATGAAACCTTGTTCCTCAGTCCCTTTAGGGCACCAAAATACTATTTCAATTTTCTCCTATCTTAAACGTCTATGACTGTTCCATAAATTAGAACATTATTTTTTAAACCGGTTTGATATTTAAAATTCTACTATAGTTGGATAACTAGCAACTGACTTCCCTGGTGTACCTGTATACCTGTCTGCCTTCCTAGAATCCAAATGATGTAGTTACTTGGCTTAGCTTGGCAGCACTGAATGATCATTTAGTTTGTGGCTTGTCAAAATAATGTGTGGACATTAATTTGCAAGTGATCTAATTTTGTTGTTATTGTTTTTGTTTCTAGCACTTAAGATGCATTAGCTTCTGTAGAATCACTTTTAACCTAGTAAAAATTAATAATTTATGATCCCTTATCCTCCAACCTGATATTTAAAATAATAGCAAACGTTTGCTAAGTACTTATTTTGTGTCTGACTTCAACTTGTATTGTCTAGTTGCTTTTTTTTTTTTACAATACCTCCATAAGTAATGCAATTCTTTCCAATTTATAGATTAAACATGTGAGAATTAAGGAAGTTAAACAGATCAATCAATGTCACACAGCTAGAAATGTTTAGAACTTGGATTGCTATGCAGGCAGGCTAACTTCAAAATCCTCTCTCTTAACCATTTTATTATATGGCTGCAGGTAATCAAGTACATTCCAAGATATGAGAATGATTAATGATGATATAATAAGTTTAACAATAAAACTTTCTATTCTCTCTTTGGGTGCTTAGTTTTATTGTATAGTCAATATAATTATCATATTGAATGAACTACATGGGTCATGTAATAATAAAGTTTCCTTGAAAAAGCATTTATAAAAATAAAGTTTCATAAGAGAGGCTGGTATTGTATAAAATACTGGTATCTCACTGGAATCATGGCCTGTTCCTTTTAATATACAGTTATTCATAGAAACATCAATGGTAATTGTTTATGGAGAAATGTTGGAGAGATATTTTAGAAATGCTAAATGTCATTATAACCTTTTACTCCCATTAGACTTTAGCTGGTAGAGAGAGAAGGAAAACAAGGTTTACTTAGAGTTTATAAATGGAAAAAAAAAAATTGCTGTATAAAATATTAGGTAAGGAAAAGCTTATATTTTATGTTTATATAAATGACTGTCTAACTTTTACAAAGAATATTTGTTTGAAAGTAAACTGCCATCATCAAAGCTATTGTGAATCCTTTTTAATGACCACCTGGGCATTGGGCAAAAGCCAAGGAGAATGCTCTCCTTTTCTTTTTTTTCTCCTTCTCAGTATTCCATCATATCAATGAGATATTGTTAGAATCGTAGAAATTCTATACATAGTATAGTTTTCCCCTTTCTGTGATTTTTAACCAAGTGTTAAATAAGCCGTGAGGGACAGACAAATGGTGGTAAACTGTCAATCATCATTTCTGATAACCTCCTTGGAGAATAAAGCTTTATTTGGTGGCCAAAAGGGCTGGCTACCTCTACTGATTCTCATGCCTCACCTCACGCTAGACCTAGGGAGAGCTCCCCCAAACAAAACCTTATATCAGCTGAGCTGAAACACATAGCCAGAATCACTTTCTCATTACAACCCAAAGTAGAGGAAAGAAAAAAAAATAGTAAATTTCCAAGAGGTGGGTCCTTTTTAATAGTTTAACTCCACCTAATTCAATGTCATCAAAAAATCACATGCTTCTACTTGGGAAAAAAATGGAACAAGGAAAAAGACAGTTCTTCCGTAAAAACTACAAAGCTTACACTCAATAAATAGAGTAGAAAAGAGTTGGTGCAATATTATCTCACATGTGGTTGAGTTTGCTATGGTAATAGAGATGCGATCAAATTTTGTTAAATTAGTTCTCTGCGTAGGGACAAATGGGTAGATATCAAGTTGAACTTTTTAAGTATACACAGATTAATGAAAACTCAATTACCCTTCATCTCATTATCCAGAAAAGAGAAAGAATAGGTATTTAGCATAAGAACAAATAATTCTAAACTTATTTATTGTCTAAATTTTGACAAACTTACTAAGTTTGAAATATTTGTTTGAAACTTCACCCACATTTTAATACAACAACTATTAGGTTGAGAACATGGAAATGGGCTGTAATCATGTAATTTATTATTGTTATTATGGTACAAAATAAATATTTTTCTAATTAAGTTCTATCTTTTCTTTATTTCAAAAGATCTTCCAATCATCTGGTTATATTTTAATAAAGATATTTATGTAGGATTTAGGTGAATTGGCCAAAGTAGGTTATACATTTTGGTAAGCAATGCTCCACCTGTGAATTTAGTTTAGTGTTGTGCTATAACTGGAAGCTTCATTTATTATAAAGGTAAAAAGCTAAAAAGGCAGTCTGGAAACGTACATTTTAAAAAAGTGAAAAAAATTCTGTGAAACAGGAGAATGCTTTGTAGACCATTGAAACATTAGAGTAGCATGAGGAAATATTACATAAAACACTAATATTAAGAGTTTCAGTCATTCAGTACAACTTGGCAGACATTTTTAAACATTGCTAGTTGTCATTCACTGGAAATTGAAGGAAGGAAGTGCTCTGTAAGAAAGGTGCGTATCTCGAGGGAGAAAGAATAAGTGAAAAGGCTAACAATAGAAACCAGAACGGGCTTCCCTGGTGGCGCAGTGGTTGAGAATCTGCCTGCCAGTGCAGGGGACACGGGTGCGAGCCCTGGTCTGGGAGGATCCCACATGCCGCGGAGCAACTGGGCCCGTGAGCCACAACTACTGAGCCTGTGCGTCTGGAGCCTGTGCTCCGCAGCAGGAGAGGTCGCGATAGTGAGAGGCCCGCGCACCGCAATGAAGAGTGGCCCCCGCTTGCTGCAACTAGAGAAAGCCCTCGCACAGAAACGAAGACCCAACACAGCCATAAATAAATAAAAATAAATAAATTTTAAAAACAAAACAAAACACAGAGGCCCCCCATCACTGCTCATGAAACCATTGTTAAAAAAAAAAAAAAAGAAACCAGAAGACTCCAGGTTTCTGGTCTGAAGATTGAATTGATAGTGGCTCTACTATAGACAATAACAAACATAGGAGAACATACATGTTTGGAAGGGAAAAATAAAATGAGTTCACATTCAGAAATGGTGATTTTACGCTAGATCATCCAAGGCAGATTTGAAATTCAAGATAGAGATCAAATCATAAGCATTGGTTCTGGAGTCATCAACCTGATAGAACAGTGAGAGAGAATGTGAATATCTGGGAATGAGAGGGGAAAGACAGAATCTATGAACAATAACTTTTAGGTGAAAACATTGAAATAAAATATTGAGGAAAAATCATGAGAAAACCAAGGGAGAATTGTGTCATAAAAGTCAAAGAAATAGTTTTAGAGAAGAAATGTCAAAGGCTTCAAGTTGAGAGAGAAGTCAAGTAAAAGAATGGGGGAAAAAAAATCTATTGCAGTTATCAATTAGTTAATTATTGGCATTGAAAGTTTAGACTTGGAAGTATGGAAAGTCTCTCTGTGCTATAATTACTTTCCAACACAGGATGTTAATCACTACTGTGGTTTTCTGTGGAAGAAAGCCCAGTTTGTTTCTGTGTCCAAAATGGACAACAGAATGTACTGATTAAAAATAAAACAGAAAACATTTTCTAATCATTTTGTATGGATTAGCATTTAGAATAATGTGAAGTTTTTCTGATGATGGCACTTTAATCTTTGGAATAATGATTCAATTTATTCGATTTGTCCTCATTCTTCTTCTGTATCAAGTAGTCCTGATATCTGCTCTCCCTATTTTCCAAGTGTGTCGAGAGGATTTTAAAAATCGTATTGCAATTAGAGAATGGCATGTATAGGACAACTAAAATAATTTGCAATCTCAGTGGGTAAAACCAAGACTGATCATCTAAGAAGAGAGTAAAGGATCCACCAATTCTCTTTAAAAGGTAAAGATTGGCAATTAACATGAGCAAAACGTCTGAAAAGAGAAAAAAGTACACAGCATACAAAGTATTCATTGACAGAGCAGATAATAAACCTTTGGAATTTGTTACCCTAAGAGGTATTTTTGGCAGATAATGCGAGTGGGAACTATGTCGATTTTATGCACTGTCCACTTATTCTTTGGAGTTTTGCATAACTGATACATGGTCATTGTTTAATTAGCATTTGTTGAATGAAAAGGATGGTATACTGATGTCCAAAGAGGGTATAGAAAAATCTGTTATGTAACAATCAGGATTAATCTCATTATGCTCTTTACCCCTAATTATAGCAGTTCTCATAAGACGTCTAGGACCTCCCAGGTCATACCCTGTATTCTCATCCCAATAAAATGCTAATTTTTAATATTTTTAACCCAACTCACATTTCTTATAAATTTAAGGAACCATTCTACCATACCATCTTTAACCCACTTATTTTCAGCCAAATATCCTATATATACTCAGTATCATGCCTGAAGGTCTCCTTCACCTTACTACTTCAACTGAAACGTGACTCTCCTTTGAGATTATGACTTCCTAGGCACCCCTCTCTGGGAATGGATATTTTCTTTCTCACACATCTTATTCTACTGGATCTCATTGTCATTCTAGATGCTAGAATCTTGAACATTCTCTCCCTCTTTCCTAAAAAGTCCGAGGTTTGAGTCTGACATCCTGAGACTAAACCACTCATTACCTATTAGTGTAAAGACTAATCACCTAGGTCATCCCCCCTCATATCTAGCTCACTTTCCCTTTCTCTAACACTATTTGTGCTATTTCTCCACTCTTCCTCAGCCACTTGCTCTTATTGTCATCCTCTCAACCAGCAACTGTCCAATAAATTAGCCAAGAGCTATATGTAGGTATTTACATTTAAGTTAATTAAAATAAGTTAGTTCCTTAGTTCTACTGGCCACTTATCAAGGTTTAGTAGCCGTATCTGCTAGTGGTTATTGTGGTTATTTGAACTGTCTCATCATCACATAAATATTTGTTGGACAGCACTTTCCTAAACCTTCTTATGCCCAGTAATCGTATCACCTCCATACCCTCAAATTCAAATTTCCTAGTCTCTAGTTACTAACTTGTTTCTTATTTCTTCTAGTGACATGCCTTTAATGACATATAACTCATTGACCAAATCAAATATTTCATTATAACATACATCATATCCTTATTTTCTTGATGACCCATGATACATCATTTTAATCACACCCTTGCAAGCACCATCAAATCAAGTGTATGGTCAAATGCAGCTGGCAAAACTTCAAAGACAAACGCAGATTGCTAGCAGGACTTGTGCAGCTGAACATGGTTGGCTGGCAAACAAATTCATGCTCAATGGCTTCACATTATAATCATGACTATTAACTTCAAGTGGATCCTTTGAGCTGCCTGGGAAGCCTATTATATTTCCAAATCCTTTCAGTCTGCTGCTTCCTGAGATGACTATTTCATAACTTTTCTCTCTCTTGCCTTTCCTCGTGTCCTGTTAATATGAATGACACTTCATGCTTCTAGATAATGTCACCCCTCTACTTATGCACTACTGCCTCTCACCTAATCAAAGATATTGCTCCAGTACTTCTCCTCTCTCTCTCTTTCTTCAGAATAACAAATATTCTCATAGGTATATAAAACTTAAAAAAACTGCCATTCTAAAACAAATTAAAAACAAGCAACAAATAAAGACTTTCCTAACTTCATTCCTCTGTTCTATTTTAAAACTTTTCACTCTTTGAAAATGTTAACAACCCTGTCTTCTAGTTCTCCTTTTATTCTTTCTTGAATGCAATCAATTCTGGCTACTAGCCCACCATTCCTAGAAATTGCTCTTCTTACACCTGCTCACTACATCGCTAAATATTTACAATGGTCCATTTGTAATTCTAATGGTCTTAGCCTATTAATAACTTTGACACATTTCATCAAGTGGAAGACCTGCATTATTTGAATTTTGGATCAAAATTTTTCAAATTTGCTGTTTTTCTTTCTATTTCAATAATTTCTCTTTCTCACTTTTCATTGATGGTTTCTCCTTATCTCCTAGTCATCAAAACATTGTTCCAGCAGTCAATCCTAGAACACCTCTCTTCTTATTTATATGTATATATGATGACAAGCCCTATATTTTAGAACCTACTGAGCATCTCCTCTTGTATTAGTAATAGGCACCTCAAACTCAGCATGCTAAATAGAACTGCTGATCCTCCTCTCTCATCCTGTTTCTCATATAGTCTTCCCCATTTTAGCAAAAAATAGCCCTAGTTAATTGGACAGCATTTTCCTAAACCATCTTATTTCCAGTAACAACATTACCTCCATGTCCTCAAATTCAAATGTCCAACTCTCCAGTTACTAATTTGTTTCTCTCTTTTTCCTTCTAGAAACATGACTTTTATGACATATAACTCATTGACCAAACCAAATAAATATTTCATTGTAGGCCACATGATATCCTCATGTCCTTGTGGACAGCTGCTCTGACCAAATGGCTTTGGTGTCATCTTGAGTCCTGATTTCTTTATTTCTCTCACTGCTCACATCCAAGCTGTTAGTCAATCACGTTGGCTCTATTTTCAAAATATCCAAAATCAGAACAATTCTTGCTACGTCTATTGCTACTATCATAAGTAAACCTTCAAAAATATCTCAACTGCATTATTGCAATAGCCTCTTCAGTAGTCCCCATTCTTATATTCTTCCCACCCTAGTTCCCCAACTGATAAACAGCACAGCAGTCAGAAGAACCCTGCTGAACACAAGTTAGCTTATGTCACTCTGTTCCTCACCCTCAAGTGGATTCCTCTGTGTGCACTTGCAAGGACCTAAAGGACCCACAAGTTCTTGCTGCTGTTGATTCTTTAACTCCATTTTCTGCTACTTTTTCCCTTCATGGACTTTTCTTTAGCAGTGCTGACCTGTTTGCTGTTTCATGAACATAACAGGCATACCTCTGCTTCAGAGGGTTTGAATCTGCTGTACCTCTGTCTAGAAAGCAATCCCCCAGATATTCACATGAATTCCTGCCTCATCTCCCTCCTCTTTGCTCAAATGTTATCTTTTCAGGAGATGTTCCCTAACCACCTCATTTAAAAGCTCTTTTTCTGGGTGGGAGGGAGGCTCAAGAGGGAGGGGATATGGGGATATAGGTATATAGCTGATTCACTTTGTTGTAGAACAGAAACTAACACATTATTGTAAAGCAATTATACTACAATGAAGATATTTAAAAAAACCTCTTTTTCTATTTCTTCCTCATTTCCACATCCCATGTTTTATTTTCTCCATTTTACATTTTATTACTTGATGCATTATATGTTTCACTTAGTTATTTTTTTATGTATTTCTCCCCAACCTCAAAATATAAGCTCTATAAAAACGAAAGTTTAGTTGTTTGTTTATTCCTTTCTTTACTCCCCTTCACCTAGAATTAATTATACCAGTATATAATAGGTGCTCAATAAATATTTCTTTAAAAAATAAACACATTTATAAATAACATAAGCATAAATATTTGGTAAGAGAAGCAGGAAACTATGTAACTTTCAAACTGAACATGAAAGCATCATGGGGAAAACCCACATCCCTCAGTTTTATCGCTTGATTTCTTTCCCTTCAAAAAAGAGTGAGCTTCTGTATGCTCCACATTGCTAACCTGTGTTTGTAGAAAAAACAAAATTTTTCCCCAAAACGTGATTAATGAGGAGTGAATTTCCTTTTAATATAATATTATTATATTATTTTCTTCACCTTCACCTCCTTCTAAGGTTACCTTTAGGTTTTATTTTAAAAGATAAGTTTCTTTGTTATTAACAAGCACAATGAGGTGCATATATTTGCTGAAAAGAAGTTTTTCATTCCTTACCTTTTAAACTTTTATCTTTATATGAATACATAAATCAGTGTAGCAGTCACTTAATCAAGGATTATTGGGCACTGTTTTAAAAGATACTTTGGAAGATGAGGATGACGTATAATGCATGTTATGTAGTTTATTTAGTACATTGATAATTTAATATATCCAAACAGAAGGAATATCTAAATTGCTATATATTATCATGTATATGTTATATGTTTAACCTTTAAGTAAAATGTTATCTACTTTAGAATATATAAGCTAAAATATTTATTTTGATTATATCCTTCTCCATTTTCATTTGTACAAATCCTAAATCCTTGCTCTCCACCCCTCCCCCCCAAAAAAACCAATTTGCTTCCTAATGGCTTTGTTTTTTAATTTTACTTTTCTGGTTAAACTAAATTGTATGATTTAAATTATTTCAGAATTTCCCTATGACTCTCATGGCTTTATTTTTTCTTAAAATTTTTAACTTTTTAAGTTTTCCCCTCAACCCTCACTAGTGCTAAGAAATAGGAATCAAATAGAAAAAAAGTCTTTATCTATGTCTAAGCATATATATCTATACATATATGCATATATAATTGTGTACATAATTATAAGTTCCATGCATCAACATTGCATATGAGCTTTGTGAACTCAGATAATTGTGCATGGCTTTTTCCAAGAAGGAATATCTATGTCTTATTATTATACTTTCTATTTGAGAGTTATTTTGTCCTTTCAACAGTATTTATTTAGATTCTTCATGTTTCCAGTTTTCATTTTTTTCAATTAATCCTTAAATAGATGTACAACTAATTTTATTCCTAAATTTTCTAAAAGTTTTGGAAAATATTTGAAGATGATAAAATTCTATTGTAATCTCTGTCTTCAAAGTAATGCAAAGAAAAAAAAAAAAAGAAGAAACCAGTACAATAATCAGGATATGGAAATTCTATTCAACAAAATTATCAAAGACATCTTTGTGTAGTAATACTTCCATGACCCATTCTTTGCAAAAGTATCATTATCACTGTCCCTTCAGTTTCCAATATCCTTGCTTTCACACTTATTAATTGTTGTTAATTCTTTCTCTTTCTAGTCTTGCTAAAACTATTTTTTTGCTAATAACTGGAAAAATAAATTGTTACAAACCCACCATCATAATAGTTATAATTATAGTCAATTATTTTTGGTGAAATAATGAATATAAGATAGCTGAAACAGAGTGAAATGATTCAGTCATAAGTTGCTATGTCATATCTTTATGGAAATGCATAGTGACTTCTCTTCCAATGGAACATGTCATTGTATGTGTAGTTATGTATACATATATTTATATGCATATGTGTATATATATGTGTTATAATTTTTTAAAAATTTCATTTAGTATATCCTTCCAAGTTTACTATGGCAAGCCCTTCTTTCTGTTTACTTATGATAATTAATAATGATATTTATTGATGTATCAAATATGGAACATCTCTAAAATTTCTTTTGTACAGTATAGTTATTCTGAAACTGGGCCCTAAACCATCAGCAACAGCAACGTGTAAGATCATTTTAGAAACAAGTGCTAACTCCACTTACCTTAGATGTACTGAGTCAGAGACTAGAAGTAGAATCCAACAATCTATGAAAATCTATATTTTAAAAACACTTCCAGGTAGGTGATGCTGAGACATGCTAAAGTTTGAGAATGAATACTGTATAAAACAAAGAAAAATCATTCCATCTGGCTGGTTATAACTGCTTTCTGGGATGATTCTCTATGTAACATATTTTTTCACAAATATCACCACTCCAAAAGATTCCCTTGGTCTTCTTAATTCCACCCTCCATCTGGGAGATCTCATCCACTCCCTTAGATTCTATATTCATCACTGTCTGCTGCCCTGAGAGACTTCTCCCTACCTCTTCTTTCTCCCTTCCCTCATCCCTGTAAATGGCACCAACATTTTCTACTTGATCAAGCCAAAAATCAGGTAATGATTCTTGACTACTTTCTCCCATTTCTCTATTGCCTATATCTGCTAAGGAAACAATTGTTGATGATTTTCTACCTTAATGATTTTTAACCTTAATATATTTCCTCATTTGCCCAGGCCTAGAATACACAGTAGATATTACAAAATATCTAATCTCTGCCACTATTAAAATATAAAACCTACTAATTAGTGGTAAAATGGACATTAAGTAAAGGGCAAAATTTTAACTGTAAAATATAACTAAATTTAACAGAACCTGTATTCTCATGTATAGCACATTTTCATCGTCCCTAGAAATGTCCTTTTCGCCCTTTTCCAGTGTGTCAGCCACACTCCTAGAGGCTACTGCTGTTTTGAAATTTGTTTTTTTACAATAAATTTATATTATTACTTTTAGCTCTTCGTGCAACTAGAATCATACAGTAAATACTTTGTTGTTTTTGAGATTCATACCTGCTTTTGAAAGTATCAATGATTTGTTCTTTCTGTCTCTAAGAAGTATTCCATTGTATGAACATTCCATACCCTCCACATTTACATCACAACCATGAACAACCCCTAACTTTCACTTTGGTTTAGTTTTTCCTCCTGCATGTGTCAGCCATGTTCTATAATTGTTTCATCTGAGTGCTTTAACGCTTGGTAATACATTCTGAAAGCCAATATGACATAATGGGTGAGTGCATTCAAGTGGAATAAGAGTATCTTAATTTGAACCCTGGTTCTCTAATTTAGGTACCTTTATGATCTTAGACAAGTAACGGAAGTGGTCTGTGTCTCAGATTTCTTAACCTTAAAATGAATATGATCAGTACTTCTTTGAGTAATCAATTGCAAAGATTAAAAAATTAAAAGTACATAAAAAATTGAATAGCATGACCCACATATATGAGCTCAAAATGTTAGCTATATTATTTCATTATATTTACTGTCCACTTGCCTGACTATAACACTATTCTTTAAGCATTCTGTGGGTAGGGACCATTGTTGTTATATAATCAGAATATGGCAGGCACCAATATGTGCTTACTCAAGGAATGAATGGATTATATTCTTATAGAGTACACTATTGTAGAAATTACGGCAACTCAGCTCATGTTCCCCTACTGAGAAAATAATTTATCCTAACTTATTGTGACAGATATTGCAGTTGTCCCTCAATACCTAGTCTCCCATTCTTGGTTGTAGTTATAGAAATCCCTGAAGTTTTTGACATAGCACACATTACTCATCTGACATTGTTGCCTAACTTAGCTTTCAGCAGCTAAGTCTTTATGACTAGGTGATTACCAAAGGTATTAAATATAATTGAGAATTACAACTTCTGTATGTCTTTGGTACAAGACAATTACTTGATCTGCACTTCTACTTTCCTGGTCTTATGGGCTAGAACACTGATGGGGTCCTTAGGAACTGCTTTAACCATACCTTAGGGGAGGACAGAGCAACAGAAAAGAAGGAAATAAGGCCTCTGGATGACCACTTAGAACAAGTTTTTCTGGACAATTTGTACTACTGTTTTCATATTTCTGGACCATTGCAGGGGGTGGGGGAGAGAGAGAGAGAAAGAAAGGAAGGAAGGAAGAAAGGAAGGAAGGAAGGTAGGAAGGAAGGAAGGAAGAAAGAAAGGAAGAGAGAAAAAAAGAAAGAGAGAAAGAAAGGGGAAGGAAGGAAGGAAGGGAAGAGGGAGAGAGAGAAAAGTCTATCTTGATTGAGCCATTGGAGTATTTTTGATTCATTTTTAGAGTAGCTTAGCTTATACATTAAATAGTGTACTAGTTCAAGAAGGAATGTAAATGTCCAGAAGAATCACAAAGAACTCTTAATAAATACACTATAGATTCAGTTATCAGGATTAACTTTGAAAGTGATGCTGCAGAATTGGGTTGCCAGAGCATTACTGCTTTTTTTTACAATGAGAAAATTACCTGTGGCATTGAAAAGTTGCTAGTACAACTGCTAGGTTCAGAACCATTAGAAGGTGTTATAATCAGGAAACATTCATGATGAGGAGACTCTTACTATTAAGAATTTGACAATGAAAAATCAGACATCTTCATGCTGGACTTGCTGGCAGAAACTGAATAATAGTTAGCAGAGAGTAGCCTCTGCCTCATTCTGCACTCTAAGTCCTATTGCAATGTCTGTGTTGGTGAACACTTAATTATCCATAACTGTTGCTGCTAAGATGTCTGTGGAATTTTGTATTTATCTTTCCAGCCTCTGCATTGCAGTAAGTCCTTGACACTAGTAGAAGTTTGGAAGGAATGTGAAGTACCAGTAAACTAAACTCCCTGTATGGGATGTGAGTCTTGATTTTACAACTTTTTAAGCTGTGTTACCTACCATGAAAAAGTCACTAAAATCTCTGAATCTAAAAGATAACTGTTTTGCTTAAATTAATAATAGTACCAACACAGTAGATGATTGTTGCATATGAGTAACTTAAATAAATGACAGAGAGGACATGATGGACCAGAGGAGGAATTGTCTATACTCTGTTAGAAAGTATCTACACTACATGAAATAGTATATGTTATTTGAAGGTAGATTTAGAGCATGTAAAAATGTATATTGCAAAATCTTAACATCCAAAAAAAATTAAGTACCAAGAAACTACTTCCATTAACATGAGAGTACATACTCTGTGTGATTTCTATTCTTCTAAATTTATCAAGACTTGTTTAATGGTCTAGCTTATAGTTTATCTTACTGACCACTCCTGTTACACTAGTAAAGAATTGTATTCTACAATTGTTGCTTGTAGTGATCTGTAAATATTGAGTTGGTTGTTGGACTTCTTCAAGTCTTCTATATCTTTACTTATTTTCTCTTTGTTCTGTGAAATAAGACTTTACTGTAATTTGTATGTCTCTGGTCTTTAAGTTCTGTTAGTTTATATTTCATGTTTTTTTAAGTTTTGATATTAGGTTCATACATATATAGGCCTGTAATATCTTTTATGTTGTTGTTGACTTGATGACTTTACTATGATGATTATTGTGAAATGCTTTTCTTTAATTCTGGTAATAACTGCACATTCTGAAGGCTATTTTGTCTGATGTTAATATAATTGTCCAGACATTTTATGATTAGTATTTCTATGGCAATCTTGTTTTTCAATATTTTTACTTTTAATCTATCTTATTTTAAATATGTCTCCTCTTAACGGTACATAGTTTAATTTTGTTTTTTAACTTTTTTCCCTTTTAGTCCATCTATATTTAGAATAATTTCTATATGATTGGAAATAAGTATGTGATTTTGCTATATGTTTTCTATTTGTTACATCAATTTTGGTTTTCCTTTATCCACCTGTGATTGTTGATTTTATATGTCAATTTGACTGGGCCATGTGGTGTTCAGATAATTGGTCAAATCTTATTCTGGGTGTTTCTGTAAGGAATTTATTTATTTATTTATTTATTTATTTTTATTTAAGTATAGTTGATTTACAATATTAGTTTCAGATGCACAACATAATGATTCAATATTTTTAGATTATACTCCTTTAAAGTTGTTATAAAATAATGGCTATATTTCTCTGTGCTATATAATAGACCCTTGTTTCTTATCTATTTAATATGTAGTAATTTATATCCCCTAATCCCACACCCCTATCTTGACCCTCCCTCCTTCCTTCTCCCCACTAATAACCACTAGTTTTGTCCTGTGAGGAATTTTTTAGATGAGATTAAAATTAAAATAGGTAAGCTGATTGTTCTTCCTAATGTGGTGGGTCTCATCCCATCAGTTGAAGCCCTGAATAGAATAAAAAGCTGAATAAGAGTGAGCTCCTCCTGTCTGACTGCTTTTGTGCCTTCAGACTGAGACACTGCATTTTTTTCTTGCCTTCGGACTCAAACTGAAACATGGGTGCTTCCTGGGTCTCAAAACTACCAGCCTTCAGACTGCAACTCCACCATTGGCTCTCCTGGATCTCTGGTTTGCCAACTCACTCTGCAGATCTTGGAACTTGTCAGCCTCCATAATCACATAGGCCAATTTCTTCCAATAAATTTTCTCTCTCTGACTCTCCCTGTATGTTTGTATATATGGATGGATGGATGGATGGATGGATGGATCCTATTGGTTCTGTTTGCCTGGAGAACCCTAATACCCCATCATCTATTCTATCTTCATTTGGAATATTTGAGAAATGTTTTAGAATTCATGTTTATCTCCTTTATAACTTTATTAGATATAATATCTATATATCTATTTACATATGTATGTATTTACTCATTTATTTTAGTGGTTGCAATAAGGTTGACAGTATAAATTTGGTACATTCTATGCATGTTACTAAAACTTTTAGATTCTTCTCAGTTTAATCTGGTCTTTCATTCTTTAAGGAGCTGAGACTTTGTCATTCCAGGTGCCACACACATACACGTATAGGGTCATTATACCCAATTGAATAAAGATCAACTTCATTTACAAGAAATACATCATAATGATAATTCCCCAAATGTAAATAAGTCATTTGACATTTTGAGTGTTCTACCTCTACTAGGGTCTTCATATCCACCTACACATATTTTTGATTCCATTACCAGTGCCCTAGTTTAAACTCCAATTCTGACCTAGACTTTTGTACTACTGTAACTTTCTAAATGTGCTTAACATCACATTAAGAGTGTCATAATTTTAATAAAATAAAATGAATTTCAATGGACTCTTCACAATACTTAAAAAAAAATTATTCCTAAAACAAAGATTCATCAGAGATTTCTGACAGCAAGGTTTCATTTGAAATGACATTTCAAACTACATCACATGGACTTTGAAGCAGTTTATAATAACACCATAATTTATAACATTTAAGTTACACACACACACACGCATATTATATTGTACTGTGCCCTAACTGATTTTTATTAAATTATATCCATTTAATGCGAGAAGTCTCTGATGCCTTTTGTTTCTGTTTATTAGTAACTGAGCAAGAAACTCTAAGTAAACTCTATTTCATGCTTTTATATGTCAGTTTTCACTGACATCAATCCAATCATGATCTTTAATATGCTTTGTTGTCATATTAAGTAAAAAGAAATGGCAGGACCGTGTAATTGGGAACTTTCGGAATTAAGCAGAAGACTTTATCACACTGTTCTATTTTATCTCCTCTGGGTGCAGCTCCTTCACAACAGTGCTTTATTCCTCTGTGTCAGCCACATGACCCTGCAACTCTTTCTTTAGAATTTCCTCTGCTAAAATCAGCCAATACAATGTTGTCAGCACAATCTTCCAAAGTTTCAGAGCTGATCATGTCATTCTCCTACTCTATCTAAAATAGCCTATGACACATTTTTTGCCTGCAGAATAAAACTCTAACTTCTGGTACTGACATTGAAGAATGTGCGCAATCTAGCCACTGACTTCTCGGTGTTGTATATTTTGCATTAGGATAACCTCCTTTTCCCTATGTTATATTCTAGGTGAACTCCCACCTTAAGCAATTTCCCTGGATCATTTCCTTTGTTTACTTTTTCCCTCTGGCTGGAATATCATTCAATTTTCTCTGTTTATTGAAAGCTCATCCTATGTCTTTTCTGATGAAGTATTAACCTGGTCTAGAATTTTGATTATAAAACAAAAAAGTTGGTTTCAGCAAAAAAAACCAAAAAACAAAAAACTAAAAAATGAACAGTGGGAGATCAAACAATGAAAAGGAACAATTTTATTATTTCATGAAACTAAAAACTACAGAAGAAATTTTTTTTAGCAATATCTGCCTCTAGATACTCAGACAATATGAGCAGATCAAACTTCTTTGTCCTAATGTCTTCGTTCAACTCTTTTTTCTTTTCCCTAAACTGCTTTTACTCTCAGAGGAGCTCTGTGCATGTGATAGATCTTGGGGATTGTAGGCTAATGGTGTCATTCGTGAGAGGGTGCTTGCTTTTTTAAAAGACAGACTTGGGTCTCATTGGTTTGACCTGGGTAGTGTGCTCATCTTAAAACAATGAATGTGCCCAAGAAAATATACACTGTTGGTTGAATTGGCTTTGGTATGGGTTTATTCTTAGGACCAGAAAGTGGGACAGGGGAAAGGGAGAGTGAATCCTACTAAAACCACATGAACTGAAAGTGGATTAGTGATGATCCCTCAAAAGAGGATTAGAGTGCTATTACTAAAAAGGAGAATAGACACTGGAATAGGCAAAAGGCAGGTTCTATTACAGATGACTTTTTGTATCACTCAGGAGAAATAACTTCTTTATATTCCTTAGGATTGTATTCACCTAGGTAATGCATCCCAACTACTGCCATCATAGTATGTAATACACATTTATGTTTTCTCCTTGGATGAAAATTCCTTTTGGACATATGGCATTATTTTAATTTTTCATATCACTTACTGTAATATTTTATTCAAGCACTATGTACAGATTTAGTACTTGCATAGCCTTTTATTAATTTAAAGTTTCTCTAACACTTTTGTTTATTAACAATGAAGAGTCTTTCAATGATAATTATTGCATGATGTATTTATATTACTATTGTAAAGATGGAGCACGGTAGCATATTGACTTTCATATATTTTATTCTATGAAACCTAAGGAATCCTTGACTTTCTTTTTTTCCAGAAAATGATAGTTATTCCAAACTTTAAGGAAAAACAGCAATAACTGTATGTTGAATGGATGAGGGAGAGTTATTAACTTTACCATGAATGGTAGGAATTTCATGTAAGTTTTTATTTAATATTAGGGCTAGGCACTTGTGAAAATGAGAGGCATTCAGAGAACATTAGGCTAAATGGTAGACGGTATAATAAATAGTGGAAACAGAATGATGCTAGCTGACTTGTTTGCAGGGAAGAGTGTAGGTTAGTGGCAGAGGATCTACCAAGGGTATTCTTAGTTTGCCTTGGTGTAATTATGAACAGTGCTCCAGTTACTCTCAAAATGTCTTGGTTTTCAATGGCAATTTATGGTCAGTCTATCTAAGCAGAAACCCAGAATCCACAAGTCACAACAGCACCCTTTGTACCAGAAGACTCCAATCCTTAAAAGGATGAGATGCTATTTGATCTATATGAGCCTATATGAGCCAATTCTCTAGTTCATGTGTGAGAATCTGGAGAATCTTTGGAAAAATGTAAATTTTTACTTACTTATTTTTGAGCATTTTTGATGGGTCATTTAATTGCTGTTACATAATATTGGGATTTTATTTCCAAAAAAGAGTAGAATTACTTCTTTAAATTTTATATCATCTCTCTCTCTCTCATTTATAAGGCCTTCTTCTCTATTTTTCAAGTGAAGTACTGCATGTATAAACTGTCCCTTTAAGTGCGAATACTGATTTTGTGACCCTACCCTTCATTTGCAAGTTTTAAGGGAAACAGATAAAAGACGTTATTCTTTCTATATGATGTACTAGTCTAAAATTTTAATGCGAAAAGGATTGCTCTAGATATTTTAAATGTTTTATAAATTATCATCTAACTGACTCTTTTTAAGGGTACTGAGAACAAAGAAAAGGCCTCTAGGACATTGATACAGCTTTCTGCAAGTTCTTATCTATTCAGATGGCCATCTGAAGTGAAAGGGTCCTTATTCTATTTTTGTAGTATTCAGAACAAAGGCAGAGTATTTTTCATAATATTTACTTCAACACCCCATCAAAGGAATGTGAAATATAAAATGTGAAACGGTCTTAACCAAGAGGTAAATCTCTAAGTGGAAATTGTTTTCAAAATCTTAATGAAGGCAAATGAATTATTAAAGTCTGAGAGTTAAAGTATTTCATATTATATATATCTGATTCAGTGAGGGTTTTATTGATCATATTATTATATTTTGTAATTATGATTAAGTACAAAATATAATAATCTATCAAAAGTCTGTTAGATCAAAGCATAACCAAATTATTCTAGACCCCAAGGTTTACAGAGTTCTTAATGAGCAGAGACGGTAAAAAAAATTTGGACTAAGCTTGATGCAGCCACAGCTGAACTGGGCTACTGATGTCCTACATGTAGTTTATTAAAACCTGGATTACTCAGACTTCGATAAAAGAATTAATTTTGGGCTATATTCAGCTGGAGTCATAGGTTCAGAGAATATTCCTAACTGTGGAAGAACAGTTTTTCTGGAAGGTAAAATACCTTCCTATTCTTAATTACTCTGGAAAGTCTTCAATAATGGGCCAAGAAAAGTGAAGCTTTAAACTGAAGATAAGAAAAATATTTTCCTAACTTTGAATTTGGAGACAGTTTGGCCTACCCTGAAAAGCAGGAGAGACTGAAGCGTATCCAGGGCTGTGGTAAGGATTTCATGACCTTGAAACTGAGGAGACTATCTAGCATGAGAGACAATCCTAGGAGTAGTGGGTGTGCATGAGGTAGTTTTAAGTTTTTCCCCATATGATAGTTCCCTTTCATTATTCCTGAACTTTCCATGCAATCTCATTATTAGTTCCTGTGGTATCTCTGCTCTACTGAGGGAGTAGAGAAGTGCCTCTCTCAAACCAGGTTTGAAGACAGGGGGAGTTCTTTTCCCCTATACAAATGCTGCTGTGAGCAATTTCCTCAGGGCAGGACTGTCCCTGCCAAGGAGAACAGAGATCTACTCTGGGTCAAGATGGCAGGTGACAAGGCTAAAGCAATAGAAGGGGAGGAGCCTGGTTCTGACTTTCTGGGGACAGCACCAGGGGGGTCATGTCAGAAAGGACTGAAGAACTCTCTAAGGACTGTTATTCCTGAAAAAAAAGGGAATGAGACATTGTATTTGAAGTCAAAATTTTAAACCTCTTTCCAATTAAAAATAGTGCACATCTGTCATACAGAGTGAAGTAACTCAGAAAGAAAAAAACAAATACCGTATGCTAACACATATATATGGACTCTAAAAAAAAAAAAAAAGTTCTGAAGAACCTAGGGGCAGGACAGGTATAAAGACGCAGATGTAGAGAATGGACTTGAGGACATAGGGAGGGGGAAGGGTAAGCTGGGACGAAGTGAGAGAGTGGCATGGACATATATACACTACCAAGTGTAAAATAGGTAGTGGGAAGCAGCCGCATAGCACAGGGAGATCAGCTTGGTGCTTTGTGACCACCTAGAGGGGTGGGATAGGGAGGATGGGAGGGAGTCGCAAGAGGGTGGGGATATGGGGATATATGGGGATATATGTAGCCAATTCACTTTGTTATACAGCAGAAACTAACACAACAATGTAAAGAAATTATAAAGCAATTGTAAAGCAATTATACTCCAATAAAAATGTTAAAAAAAATAGTGCAATAAAGACGGTAAATAATTTAAGTTTTAACAGTGAAGTGGTTGAATATTTTTATTTTGGAGCTTTTGTCCTATCCTGATGTGTCTGAAAATATGCTCTCTAATGTAATGTCCCATAACATTAAAAAAAAGTTAAGATGTAGATGCAGAATAGAGATGAAGCCCTTTCATCTCATTCAGAAGATCAGTGCAAAACCAGTCTATGGTGTTCTCCCATCAGAAGGATAAAAGGTGAGCTCCTCCTGCCTACATTCAAGCCTCCAGCTCTGAATAACCAAAAGAAACCCTCCATCACTACTGGGCTATTAGGAGTAGTTCTCCGTAGGAAGCTTTAGAAGGACACCATTCAGCCCAGGTTTTGGAACAACTTTATGCATTGTTAAAGAAACATAGGTATTAAAGGATTAAGCCAGTGTTGAAAAAATCAAATTAAATGTCTGCCATGGAAAGTTTGAGATCACAAGGATTCTGTTTCTTCCATGTATAATATTTTCTTTTGTTTATTGCACTGTGCATTTTATACGAAGGCTCTAAATGTCTGTCCTTGAACATAAAGTGCTAAAACTTTTTCCCTCATAATGTTTGGTATGGAATTTTCTAACATTCTATGCTGTGAATACCTGGAGGAGACTACTGGTTGATGAAACAAGACAATAAAGTAACAAGATACTATGAAGCAATGTTATCTGTAGATTAAAATTGTCGAGGCTAATTTTTACATTTGTGAGATATTTTTTAAAAATACGTTAAGCCCTTTAATGACCTGAGTAAAGTAAGGAATACAACATGTGGTGAGGGTGGATTTATTCTACATAATGACAACTGTTCTGTAGATAATTCTGTTTTAAACTGGTCCTGACTACCTCCCCAGTCTTGACTTTTATCATTCCCTTCTTGTAGTATATAACATGGCCCCAGTACACTTTTTTTTAAGATCCTTGAATGAATATGGTTTTATTTATTTATTTTTAAAACAGACCTTTAAGCCTTTTCAGTTGTTTCCTTTGCCTTTCCTTCATCTGGCTACATTAAAAGCATACTTTAGGTCTCTGGACATTTCTTCCAGAAAACCTCTCCTCCTCTCTCCCATCTCTAGATAAAGTATCCCTTCCCTGTGCCTTTTTGGTTCATGTATCACCCCTATCATCACAACCAGTATTATTTTTATTCATTCATTCTACAAATAATTAGGTACTGTTTGTGTCATGTCAGGTCTATTGAAAAATACAATTTCTATTCTTTTGTGGGGAAAATATTGATATTAAGTATATAAAATAAATAAACAAATAAGACTATGTTGAAGGGACTAATTATAGTTACTAAATAAGGGAATAACTATGACTCTTCTGAAAGTAGTAATTACAGTTAGTGGTTATTACTGTTGGAGGGAAAAAGTAATGAGAGCAATAGCAATTGGTATAATTTATTTTGGGTGGTCAGAGAAAATATCTCCAGGGAGCTAAAAACTGAATGGGGAGAAAGACCCAACCATGGGAGAATGTGAAAGAATGTGTTTTCCAATGCAAGAAATAGCAAATGACAACATATAAGAGTCTTAAGTTAAAAACAAGCTTGGTATAGAAATAGAAGGGACTAGAAAGAAAGTTAGTGTGTATTGGTGTAATTAGCAAAGAGGATGGTGGTGGAAGATAAGGTCAGAGAGATGAGGAGGGGTCAGAAAATACAAAGCTTTATGCGTCATGGTTAGGATTTCTATTTTATTGTAATTATAACAAAAAATTCATCTCCATCCTAAAAGATGAGACAGAAATTATAACAGAGACAGCCAACTGTCTCTTAGTATCTTTTCCTTCCCTCTCAATCTCTCTCTCTCTCTCTCTCTGTCTTTCTTTCTTTCTTTTCTTTTGATAGCAGAACCTCCATGTTTTAGTTGGGTGCATGATTACTGAGATTTCCCAACCTCCCTTAGAGCTAGCTTTGGACATGGAAGCTTGGTCCAGTGGCTTATAAGAAAAAGTGATGTGTGAAATTTCCAGATTAGCTTCTTGAAGCTCTTTGCTCTAAGCTTCTTTCCCCCTTCCCATGGGCTGGACTAGTAAGTGAAGACAAGCTTATTTAACCATGCAGATGAGAAAAACAGCATGGTATAGGGCAGAACAAGTGGAAGGAATCTAGATCTTTGAATGACTGTCAATTTCACAGTCTCTCTGCCTGTACTATGCCAATGATCTTTAACTTCTGTTTTATTTGACACTACATATATTTGAGGTTTTTGTTTTCTTTTTCTTTCTTGTTTGTTTTTGTTACAGCAGCTCAAAGTAACTTATTTTTTGTTACTGTAAAAAGTAGCTTTATGAGCTATAATTTACATACCATACAATTCACTCATTTAAAGTGTAAAATTCAGTGCTTTTTTAGTGTACTCACAGATATGTGCAACATTTACCACAGTCAAATTTAGACCATTTTTAACCACCTCAAACAGAAACGCTCTGCCCTTTATCTACTAACCTCTTATCCTATTATTCCCCTCCCACCACTAAACAACCCCTAATCCATTTTTTGTCTCCATAGGTTTCTTTGTTCTGAACGTTTCATGCAAAAGGAATCATATGATATGTGGTCTTTTGTGACCAACTTCTTTCACTCAGCATATTTTCAAGGTTCATCCATATAGCAATATGCATCAGTATTTTGCTTCTCTTTGTGGCTGAATAATAAGCCATTGTATGGAGATACCACAGTTTGTTTATCCATTCATCAATTAATGGAATTTGGATTGTTTCTACCTGTTGCCTATTATGAATAATGCTAATATAAACATTCATGTACATGTTTTGTGTTGATATATGTTATCATTACTCTTGGGTATAAACCCAGGAATGGAATTGCTGGATCATATGGTACAACTATGTTTAATTGTTTGAGAAAGTGCCGGAATGTTTTCCAAAATGGTACAGCCATTTTACATTCTCTCCAACAGTATATGAAGGTCCCAATTTCTCCACACCCTAATCAAAATGTGTGGTTACTCTCTGATTTTTTGATTATTGTCATCCTAATGGATAGGAAGTGGTAATTCATGAGGTTATGATTTACATTTCTCTGATGACTAATGAGGTTTAGCATCTTTTCATGTGCTTATTAGCCATTTTTATATCTTCCTTGGAGAAATTTTTATTTAGATCCATCGCCCATTTTTAAATCAGGTTATTTGTCTTTTCACTATTGAGCTGTATTTTTTCTTGTATTTTCTTGATTCAAGTCCCTTATCAAGTATATGATTTACAAATATTTTCTTCTATTCTTTGGATCAACTTTTACCCTCTTAATGACATCCTTTAAATCACATACATTTTTTTAATTTGAAGAAGTACAATTTATCTATTATTCTGTTGTTGTAACTTTGTGCTTCTGATGTCATATCTAAGAAACCTTTGGCAAATCCAAGATCATGAAGATTTATTCCTATGTTTTCTGCAAAGATTTTTGTAGTGCTCTTTCATAGTTAGCCTGGTTAGAGACATATTGAAAGAATCAGCTTTTAATTTTGTTGATTTTCTCTGTTGATTTCCTATTTTCAATTTCATTGATTTCTGTTCTAATTCTTATTTTCTTCTACTTATATTGGTTTTAAATTTCTCTTTTTTCTAGTTTCCTAAAGTTTTTTATGTATTAATCATTTTAATAAACATTTCTTACTTCTAAAGACTATTCCTTTTAACTGTATTAGGAAATACAAAAAGAAGAAAAGCAGAAAGAAAAAAAGAATATTTATTATCTACTTTTGACTTCCATCCTACCAAATTTTTACAAAAATTTAGTTTCACCTAAGTGCAGAGTTAGTCTTCCCATGTGTATTGATAAAGAAATGGCGGATCAGAGATAACCTGTATTGCTTAATATAGTTCAAGGACATAAGCCCAAGATAATGTTGTTTCTACTACATTATACTGACTTTCACTAGTAACAAGGGAAAATGCCCTTTAGATATACATTTAGAGAGAATAAATGACACATTAAAGAACACTTTAAACTTAGATGTCCTTGACTTTTCAAAATATTTAGCTTAAGAATATTTGATTTTCCCAACTACAGGTAAAAAAAATGAAAAACACACCTAAACAAGGTTATAATACATATTTAAAATTTTTTCTTGTTTACTTTCTTTTCTAGAACAACAACTCATTTTCAGGGTCAGCTCTGTCAATCACACTTTTATTTATTTTTATTTTTTTGAATTTTTGATTTGATTTTATATGCAGCAGGCTCTTATTAGTTATCTATTTTATACATATTAGTGTATATATGTCAATCCCAATCTCCCAATTCATCCCACCATCACCAACCTCCTTGCCACTTTCCCGCCTTGGTGTCCATACATTTGTTCTCTACATCTGTACCCTGCAAACTGGTTCATCTGTACCATATTTTTAGGTTCCATATATATGTGTTAATATATGATATTTGGTTTTCTCTTTCTGACTTACTTCACTCTGTATGACAGTCTCTAGGTCCATCCACATCTCTACAAATGACCCAATTTCATTCCTTTTTATGGCTGAGTAATATTCCATTGTATATAGGTACCACATCTTCTTTATCCATTCATCTGTCGATGGGCATTTAGGTTGCTTCCATGACCTGGCTATTATTGTAAATAATGCTGAAATGAACATTGGGGCTCATGTGTCTTTTTGAATTATGGTTTTCTCTCGGTATATGCCCAGTAGTGGGATTGCTGGGTCATATGTTAATTCTATTTTTAGTTTATAAGGAACCTCCATACTGTTCTCCATAGTGGCTGTATCAACTTACATTCCCATCAACAGTGAAAGAGGGTTCCCTTTTCTCTACACCCTCTCCAGCATTTGTTGTTTGTAGATATTCTGATGATGCCCATTCTAACTGGTGTGAGGTGATACCTCAATGTAGTTTTGATTAGCATTTCTCTAATAATTAGTGACGTTGAGCAGCTTTTCATGTGCTTCTTGGCCATCTGTATGTCTTCTTTGGAGAAACGTCTATTTAGGTCTTCTGCCCATTTTTTGATTGGGTTGTTTGTTTTTTTAATATTGAGCTGCATATCAAGTGAGAATTATCCCAGGGATGCAAGGATTCTTCAATATACGCAAATCAATCAATGTGATACACCATATTAACAAATTGAAGAATAAAAACCATATGATCATCTCAATAGATGCAGAAAAATCTTTTGACAAAATTCCACACCCATTTATGATAAAGCTCTCCAGAAAGTGGGCATAGAAGGAACCTACCTCAACATAATAAAGGCCATATATGACAAACCCACAGCAAACATCATTCTCAATGGTGAAAAACTGAAAGCATTTCTTCTAAGATCAGGAACAAGACAAGGATGTCTACTCTCGCCACTATTATTCAACATAGTTTTGGAAGTCCTAGCCACAGCAATCAGAGAAGAAAAAGAAATAAAAGGAATCCAAATTGGAGAAGAAGAAGTAAAATTGTCACTGTTTGCAGATGACATGATACTATACATAGAGAATCCTGAAGATGCTACCAGAAAACTACTAGAGCTAATCAATGAATTTGGTAAAGTATCAGGATACAAAATTAATGCACAGAAATCTCTTGCATTCCTATACACTAATGATGAAAAATCTGAAAGAGAAATTAAGGAAACACTCACATTTACTATTGCAACAAAAAGAATAACATACCTAGGAATAAACCTACTGAGGGAGACAAAAGGCCTGTATGCAGAAAACTATAAGACACTGATGAAAGAAATTAAAGATGATACAGACAGATGGAGAGATATACCATATTCTTGGATTGGAAGAATCAATATTGTGAAAATTACTATACGACCCAAAGCAATCTACTGATTCAATGCAATCCCTATAAAATTACCAATGGCATTTTTTACAGAACTAGAAGAAAAAATCTTAAAATTTGTATGGAGACACAAAAGACCCCAAATAGCCAAAGCAATCTTGAGGGGAAAAAATGGAGCTGGAGGAATCAGACTCCCAGACTTCTGACTATACTACAAAGCTACAGTAATCAAGACAGTATGGTACTGGCACTAAAACAGAAATATAGACCAATGGAACAGGATATAAATCACAGAGATAAACCCACGCACCTATGGTCAACTAATCTATGACAAAGGAGGCAAAGATATACAATGGAGAAGACAGTCTCTTCAATAATTGGTGCTGGGAAAACTGGACAGCTACATGTTAAAAAAATGAAATTAGAACACTCCCTAACACCATATACAAAAATAAACTCAAAATGGATTAAAGACCTAAATGCAAGGCCAGACACTATAAAACTCTTAGAGGTAAACATAGGAAGAACACTCTTTGACAAAAATCACAGCAAGATCTTTTTTGATCCACCTCCTAGAAGAATGGAAATAAAAATAAAATAAGCAAATGGGACCTAATGAAACTTAAAAGCTTTTGCAAAGCAAAGGAAGCAACAAAGAAGACAAAAAGACAACCCTCAGAATGGGAGAAAATATTTGCAAACGAATCAATGGCCAAAAGATTAATCTCCAATCACAATTTAAACCAATTTCTTAATAAACATTTAAACATTCTAGTGATTCCCTACGTCAGACTCACTTGTGATACCCAACCTTTAGCAAATAATAAACTCTTCCTTCCTTACATTTAAATTATTTTCTAAACTGCAAAATCTCCAAAAGGGACACTACAGCCTTCAAAAGGAGGCACTGACCAAATGGCTAAAGTTTAGTAGAAGATTTTTAGGTCTTAGTGGAACAAGCTTAATTTAGAGATTTCTGAGTGAATGGGACCTGGAGCTACCTTAATCCTTTGTTTTTTTATTAACATCACTGGAGACTTTATTTAACATATATAACATAATTGGGATGGATTATTTATACTCTACTTGTGTTACTGAGGCAATTCCTAACCTCACTAGTAAAATCTCTATTTTAGCATCAAGGAAATGATTAACCATTTGCTAGGAAAACACAAAAAATATAGTGTTCAAAGTTCTTGGCTTAAAAAGTCATATTTACAATTTCCCTATAGCAGTCCTATTACCTGATAAGATGAATACAAATATTCCATTTAAAAGACAGTTTTCCCAATTTTTAAAATGCTGTTACTCAAATAGCTTACCTCTTTGTTATTAAAAATATGTATGGAAGAAATAAAAACCCTTTTGTCTTACCATGGTGCTTTGCCCTAGGTGACTTTTCTTTCTTACCACATCTGGAGGACAGTTCCTTGCTGATATCCTTTGCTGTCACCGTCACATTTGAGACATCAGCAGAGTAGAATGTTTCTTTTTACACATTTTAGAAGTCACTTATGCTTCATTTTCCTTGCTATCAGTCTCAAGTTTTTCACACTGAAATATATGTCTTACCTTGCTCTGTTTTCCCCTGCACAATCTTGTAAGATCTCACTTCCTGGCTGGCTATAATGTCTTCTGTTTTTGCCAAAGGAACCTCAGTTTCCCAGAGTAGAAATCACTAAGGACCTAACTGACTCATTCCAGTCACTACCAGGGATTGCCACCACTGCTGACTCCAGAACACATTGCTGGAACTTTAGTCAAGGGAACACCTATATTTGTTCACTGTTGTATATTTGTATCCCAGGCAGGAGCAGCAGCTACTTTTGGAGGAATGTCAGCCTTCTTGCTAAGGAGATTTGAAACCACCAGGACTGTTTCTGCTCATCTAAAGTGAGAGTTCAACTTAGTCATGAAGAATATCAGTAAGTACCTTGTTATTCATTTTAAATACATAGAATGTTAGAGCAGTAATTGACTGGAGAGAGAGTCTAATGTTCTGTTTTTATAGAGAAGGAAACTGAGGTAAGTTTCACCTTATTCATCCTATTAATAAGCTCTTTCCATCACATATATTGTCTTCTCTCTGTAAAGCAGGCCTTTAAGAATTTTACCATGTATTTTTAAGAAGGAATGGGATATTAGAACATGTTTAATGATGAAAATTAAAATGAGTCTCATTGAGATCTCTAAAAATTATTGAAAAATTAGCCTATGATTACTTCATGGTAGAAAGAAACAGGATGGGCATGGAGAGGAGAAAAAGAATTTGACAGCTTTTATAGCCTATAATTGTTCCCAAGGAACCTAGATTCTAAAGGGAAACATGCACACACACACACACACACACACACACACACACATGCATACACATGCACATATATCTTTTAAATAGTAAAAAAATAATAATCATAAGCTATTATATGGTTCTTTGCCATGTGTATAAGATTTGAATGTTCTGGATTAATACTTTTATATATTATTTTAAAGTATCTAGTGTCTAGGTAGGAAGACTCCAAAGTTTTCTGAATAGTCAGCCTAAGCCTAAAATGATTAGAAAGTCTCTATATTTGATTTACTTTTTATCTCTCAATGTATATTAGAATAAAAAGACACATTTTCAATTGAGAAATGTCAGTCGGATAGTATTCAATACGTTATTGCTTATGATTGCATTTTCTTGGGCCTGAATAAAGACATAAATTGTCAATAAATATGACTACAAGAAATATTAACATACTAAATATACTAAACATACTAAAATATAATTTATACAAATGCATGAATGAGTAGAAAAGAACTAGACAATAATAAAAATATATATGTACAGATACATTGGATACATAAATGAGATTCTGTCAGGAGTTGACAAATTCTTTAATAAAATAAAATGGAAAAATATAATAGAAAGACTTTGGGGTGGGTGAGGTGGGGTTGAGCTGGTAGATGTGAGTGCAAGACATTTTAGATTTGGTGAACCAATGTATCTCTGAACTGCAAATGTACTTTGAGATCAGAATGATGAAACTGATTCAGCAGAGCACAAACCTGGGTATCGGCATTCCAAGTGAAATGTGAACCTGAAAACTTGCCTTGTTTGATAAAAAAAAAAAAAAACAAGCTAGTGTGGATACAGCATTGATAGCCATAGGAAAGTGGTTTGAGATGAGATTGGGGGGTTTATCATAGACCACAATATGGTTAAATGTTGGGCCAAGTACAATGGAAAGCACAGGAGGTGTTTGATCAGAGGACTATTATTATGTGATACATGCTTTATAAAGATCACTCTGGTGGCAGTATGGATGGCACATTTTTACTTTTCTTCCATATGGTTGATATAATCTGGCAAATGCATTCCCATGAGTGAAGTAAGCTTTCCTTTTTTCTCAATCTTTCTCTCAGTGTGTGCACGTGTGTGTGTGTGTGTGTGTGTGTGTGTGTGTGTGTTTTGTTTTCCGAGTAATCTTTGGAAACGCCAGTAGAATAGTTAGCAAGATCTTGTAGAACCACAAGAGGTTATGGGCCATGGACTTAAATTCCTTTCAGTGGCAAAGCATAGGTGATTGAATAATGGAATATTATAGAAAATTCAATTCAATTTGAATTACCACAAAGATGTCAGTGAAATTCAGTGAGGAAAAATGGTATTTTCAATAAATGATACAGGAGCCATTTGACTTTCCTTTGGAAAAACATAAACATTAACCCTTTTCCTCAAACTGTACATCAAAAATATTTAGAGAAGAATCATATATCTAAGTGTGAAATATAAAACAATAAAGCATTTGGATTAAATTATAGGAAAATATCTACATGATCTTGATGTAGGCAAAGATTTTTAAAACAGGATTCCAAACGCACAAGCACAAAATAAACTTCTCTGAACTTCAGTAAAATTTATTACATCCATCTATAGATAAATAAATGGATAGATAGATGATAGAATCAACAAAGGACTCAAATCCAGAATATATAAATATTTCCTAGAAATCAGAGAAAGATGAAAGACCTAGTTTTTTAATGAACCAAAAAATCAATAGATGCTTTGAAAGAAACGATATTCAAATAGCCAATAAACATCATAAAATGTGTTAACATTATTACTCCACAGTGAAATGCAAATTAATACCACAACGGGCATCCCTTACCTACTCACCCAATAGCTAAAAGTGGAAAGACTGATGATACCAAACGTTGGTGAACATGTGAAGACATTGAACTCTCATATATACTGTTATTTGAGTATTAAGTGTATCAACAGTTTGGCATTATTTACTACATTTGATTAAATACTTGCTATATGACTAACAATTTTACTCAAGTTTATGATCAAGAGAAAACAGTGCATATGTTCAGCAAAAGACATAAGTATGAGCATATTTATTACAGCTTTACACTTAAGAGGCAAAAATGGAATTAGCTGAAAATTCCATCAATAGATTAGTGGATAAATAAAATATGGTATATTATAAAATGAAATTATACATAGAAATAGAATAAGATTAGTCTATTGATAGACACTACAGCATTGATGAATCTCAGAGACGTTATCTGGAGCAAAAGAAGCCAGAAAATAATTGGTATGATTTCATGTATTTGAAGTTTAAAAATAGACAATACTAATTGATGGTATTAGAATTTAGAATAGTGGTTGCTTTGGAGTAATATTGATTGGCAGAGAGTAAAGGGAAACTTCTTGAGGGCTGCAATGTTCTTAATGATGATTTAGCTGTAGATTACATTACTGCATGTATGTGTAAAAATTTATTGAGATCATATACTTATGATTAGTGCACTTTTCTGTAGGTCTCTAATACATCACAAAAAGTAAACAAATTCATTTGAGTTTTCACTTTTTCAAATTGCAGATTAATAGATGTTTTGAGTCCTAACTGGATTGCAAAGCCATGCAACAGAATGAGCTAATGGTTGAAAAAACAAAATGGAGCAATACCAGCTCTGTGTGAAATCAAGTGTATTCCAATTTACTATCACCTGAAAAAAGAAAAAAATAAAACAACAACAGAACAACCACAGGAGAAAAAAAAATCTGTGAATTTTATGAGGAAGGATCATTGTGATAGCACAACTAATTAACCTGTTTTTTCCCTAGACAGCACAAACACAATGTATGGCTGGAAGAATAGCCAAGATAAGAGAGAGAGAGATGGCAGAAAAGCTTGATGATAAACAAAATCCAGAAAAGATAAAGAATAGTACAGAAATATTATTAGATTAAATATTATTAGATAGATTATCCAACATTACTGGTTAATACAGGCAGAACATATTAAATTATTTACTTAACACTTAAAATTTTCCCTTTATTTTCTACATACTAGATTAGTAATCTTCCAATCTTTAAAAGCAGATACTACCATTAAGGCCATACTTCACACTATTTTTTTCTGCTGTATTTATGCTAGTTCACACTTATTTCCTTCAGAAATCTTAGATATATACCATATGGTCCTGGTGATTTATTGGACTTGAATTCCTCTGCTTGCTCTGTAACTTTCTCATTTTGGATGTCAATCTTTGTCGAGGGCACCATCTGATGCTGTATGAAAACTGCCTTAGGAATAGAAATTTTCCCAAAGTTCTCTCAATATTCTAATATGAAAACCATTCTCTTTCTTCTCCTTTCTATTAACAACTTTAAAAATTCTCCTGAAGGACTTAAAGCTCTCATTATAGTTCCTTTTTACTTAATGTACATACTTTCCAACTTTTCTTGGACTTTTTCATATTTCTTATTACAAATTACTAGATCTGGCTAACCTTCTGCTGAACTTCTACCATTGTTTGATTTAAATAAAATCTGTACAATGTTACATCTAATCCTTAGGAAATTTGAAATATAATACAAATAATAAATCACTGAAGTAATAATAATTAGAATAACAGTTCATATTCTCTAAGTTGATTGATTTTTATCTAAGGAAAATTTTCTAAGATCCTAAACAGTTTCATGTTATGGTTTCAAAGCTAGGAAAAAGCACTAGTTGCAGTATACAAGACAATCGAACAAAAATAGAACCCATGTTACCTAAGTGAAATTATCTACATATTTCATTTGAATAAGTATTTTAACACACTGTGTCCTGAAATTTACATATAACTATTTAAAAAGAAGGTTCTTCAATTTTTATAAAGAAGAAAAAGTCTTCTATTTATTCATCATCCATGTACATAAACAAATATATTTTCATTGATACATTCACAATTATTAAGCATCAGCAAAGATTAGCTATATTACCTCTTCTCAAGTGACTTACATATACTCCTAATACTTTTTAAATTTAAAAACATTATATGCATATTTATTTTGTGTTTTGTTTGTCCATGTAAGAGTGTGGGATGTGGACACTGAAAATTTTAATCACGATATGACTCCCATTCCATCCTAATGGCCTACTAAATTACTTCCTGTTAGCTTATTTTTCTTTCTGTTTATTTTTTTTTAAATATATGGCCATATGTATCTCAGTTCAGGCCTGTCTGTAGTATGGTTATTACACTGTGTTAGATAACCATTTTTAGGAACATATGAAGAAAATTCAGGAGTGATTCTTACTTGGCTTGAAGTCAAAGAAGATAAGCCTTAAAATTATCCTAAATTCCTCAATGACTCAGCTTTCTTCCCCTTTTTTAATTGCCACCTTTAAAAAGAAGCATTACTAGCTTTGGGGCTAGAGATTTTTCTACATTGCCACTCCATCTTCCAAAGGGGAAATGCCTTTGGAATACGTGTGGACACCAAATGAGCTGTGCAAAGAGGATGGACAAATGTCTTTCCTTTAGAAGCCTGAGCAGCTTAATCTCTGCAGAAATGAACTTAGTTAAGAGACCCACCTTCTGATGGCCACTCTTAGCCAGTCACAGAAAAACAAAAGTCGCATGATTCCACTTATTTAAGATATCGTAGAAGCAGAGGGTAGAATGATGATTCTTTACAGCGGCACCAAAGAGATTTCTCTTTCTTTATATGAGGAGAAATTGAAAGGCACTGAAAGTTCTAAGTTAGGAAGCTGGTATTATAAAATTAACTTGTAAAAATATTTGGCTGCTACGAGGGTGATGCATTAGAAGAGGACCAAAGAGGATTCAAAAAAGAATTTTGTTTAATGTAGATGAATTTCTAAACACTGATATAGGTAGTAGTAAAGATGGAGATTTAAGGAAATGAATACTGGGAGATAATAGAAAGCAAAATCATTAATACTTTGTGATAGACTGGCTATGTTAGTTGAAAGAATGAGATGGCAGTGATGACTCTTTAGTTTCTAGTTACCTTAACTGTATGAATGAAAGAGCTATTTCCTAAGATAGCTAAAATAGGAGGAAGGACATATCTGAGTATGTAGTATGAGAGAGAGAGCAGGGGTTCAGTGTTGGATGATCTGAGTGTCTTACTGACATTTAAACAGATATAGCAGACCATGGGTCATGTTACTTACATGTCCCCAGCAAACGGAGGCCTACCTTGCTTCCCTGTTATGTTATAGCCTGTCCTATTTAGTGTGCCTTAATTCCTAATTTACTTTCTTAGTACATATTACTTTTACTCTTAACTTACTTGTCTATATATTTTTTTGTCATTCCCTTTCTTCTCAACTAGAATGAATTTGTGAAAAGAATTAAATTACTTCCTAAGATCCAACTGCTTTCTTTTCTCCCTCATCCCTTCAAATATTTGTTGAGCAGTTAACTATGTTCCATGAATGATACCAGGTGCTTGGAATATAGCAGGTGTACTAGATGGAGTTCTGACAACTGAGTTTGAGGGACCAGTGCCATGACTAGAAGCCAGGTATTTTTACTATCACTCAGCACTCTCCCAAACACCATACCAACTCCTAATACTGATACAGATCTGCCTCCTAACAAAACCAAAAACTAGGAAAATAAATGATCTCAGCAAAAGTCATGGTGGAAGTAATAAAAATAACCAGTGGAGGCAGAGAGAAAAGGTAGGAAATTGATGAAATGAGATTTGAGATTACTTCAAAGCTTACACAATTGATAGAGGGGAAATAGAAAATTTATTTTTCATCCTTTTTGGAGAAGAATATAGCTCTTTGGAACTCTGAATTCTCATACAGTAGAAGCCATTAAGTTACTCTCAGGGTCCAATGCTAAACTAAACTGGAGACAGCTGTAATCTATATCAATTTTTAATAAAAAATCCAATTGCTTTTTATATTTTGTGAGCTCTAGGCATATTTAGCAATTGTTTTCTAGGAAGGAATGATCCAGAAGGAAGTGAAGGAAAGCGGGTTATTGCCTCATTACATTAAAGAAAATGAATCAAGAATAACACATAATATATAGTTTTAAAAGCATGCTAATTCTGTTTCTGTACTCTATTAGTTTCTGTACTCTAAATTGTATCATTAAGTTACAGCTTGGGTTAGAATACCTTTGTCTTTTTTTGTTGTTGTTGGCTTTGTTTGGTTTTACATGGGTTTTGCCTCACATACCAACACATTTTCTGAAAGAGATGAGTTACTACAGTATATAGTTTATTTTCAGTCTTTTTTTTGAAATTCATGAGATGACTTGGAATCACAATAACACCTATCATATTTGAAATGCTTGTTCACCCAAAGGAATGAAAGAGAAGCACAACATGTTCTATTTTTTTTGTACTCTTCATCTTTACCCCACCCCCAGATCCATAGCTTGAACTAATTGACATCAGATTGTGACCTTGAAAATCTCCATCTATCAAGTTTCTCTTGTTCGTATTAACTTAATGTGATTTTTAATTATATTATTCAAATAAATTAGGATATATGGGGTATTTCTTTGATTTCTTGTACTTATATCAAATAATAATGAATATGCATCTAATGGAAGTATTACACTGTGAAAGACCTTAGTGTCCAGATGAAGGGAAGGGGAAAGAGAATTTCTTCTCTATTTTTAGACAGTGGAATAGGCAGAGGCTGAAACTAACATGCACTAGAGATTCACATGGATGAAAACTGGTTTATTCATCAAAATGAAGTTTTGGATGAGAGCAATAAATAAATCTATTCACCCCCTCATCGTTAGAGGATACCTGCAGTGCACTGGGAAATGACTTCAATAATTGTATCCAGACATTCATGCTTCAACTAGCGCATTGAATATTAGTCCCTGTGGAACTTCTGCAATTACTAACTGTCATGTGAAAATTTCCATCATTTTTCATAGGAAGAATAGAAAAAAAAAGAAATATATATATATGTATATAGCTGACTCCCTTAAACTGACAATTGACAGACAGGTGAAAGTGAAAAGAGCAGAATTTGGGCTCAGATTATGGAATCATTTGGGGGGGGTGCATTAGAATCAGGAAGATGCATAGACTTTATAAATATTGCTCCATCACCTCTTTTTAAAAATCACATTTATCATTTGGAAATAGGAATAATTGAAAACTGCAACACATTTACCAGTGGTGTTTACTGTAGTATTTAGGCTAAAAGTGATGGTTTCTAAAATAAAACTCTCTTAAACTAGTATCATTCCCCCCCACCCACCGCCAAGAGATGAACAGCTCCATAAAGACATTGTCTTGGGGGGGAGCGTAATTGCATTAGGAGAACAAAATTACATTGTTTAATTTGCAAGTTAGAACTTCAATAAAGTAAAACCAAATCTCATCTCTTGTCAAATAGGCAAAATAAAAAAGATTTTCTGGTGACAGTTCCAGTTTCAACTGACATATAAGTATGATCTGAACCTAAGTTTTGTCAGGTATTTCCAGGAATCTAGTCTGATTGTCAGGTATTTCCTTGTCAGGTATTTCCAGGAATCTAGTCTGCTTCCACAGTTGCTAAATACATGGAATAAGATTGATGTCTATTTTTCTGTCAACTTTCCATCCCTCGTAAAGAATGTGCTAAATAAACTTAAATTATTGTTAAAATATTTCTTGATTGTCATTAAAATCATTATGAGAAAGAAATGTTGGATGAGAGTTAGCATATACATGACACATATACAATACTGAAACAGTGACAGTTGACCATTTGGCCAACTATTTGGTACGTATGCATGCATAATGGGGAGTCAGAATTGCTTACTTTTTGCACCAAATAAGTAAGTCACTTTCTTACTTTGATAAATAACTTGATTTCTTAGTTCTCAAAATCCTACTTGCAAAATGTAGGACAGCATAGTGTAATGGTCAAAAGCATAGAGTTTGGAAACAGATTGATTTTGTCAAAATCAGAACCATCGCTTACTAGTTGTGCAGCCATGGTGAAATTACTTAATCTCCCTCTGCTTTTCACTCCACATATGTAAAGTGAGAATAATAACAGGAATTTCATTACAGAAATGAACTTTGTCTTCTTTAGAATCAGATATATCAAGATCTATTGTTTGATACTCCCTGATGTGCCTGCTCATATTCAAGCTTAAAAAATAAGAAATATTTCCAGTACTGTTTCCTTTACAAATCTTGGGAATGTACATATAAAAATGAGTTTATCACAGCCAAATTTGTCATGGGCAAGCAACCTTAGAAATAGGAGACAAATATTGTTTTCAAATATCTCTAGAATTAAAACTAGCTCTAAAGTACTGTCAATTACAAAGTTATTCCACACTCAAGTTGACAATAAATTTTAACTGCTTATGTTTTCATAATTACAAACATAATTAAATTAAATTGTTCAACTTCTGTTGTTTATCATGAATTAATAATTGCTGGCTAATCAATTACATATTTTTCACTTTTGCTAATGGTCTTACACAAAAATATGGAAAGAAGGGAAATCTATTTTCTCAAAATTACAATTTTTGTGTTTTATTAAGCTTCTTTCTCTCTCTGTCCCTCTTTTGTCCCTGTCTCTCTGTCTCTATCTCTTTCTGTTCTTTCCTTTCAGTTTGGGAAGTTTTTTTTTTTTTTTATTTAACACTGAACTTGAAGCTATTTCTTGGTGATTTATTAAAAAATTCACTCAAATTTTCTTGTGAGTTACAGCAGATAAATACCATAATATGATTTCTACCAAGATATTTGAAAAGTTTTTTTTTCCATTTGATGGGAAACAACAATACAGAGAGAAAAATGTAACAATTGCTTTCTCATGGCAGTATGACTCAGTGACCAAAATTGAAAGCACTGACCCCACAAGAAAGAGCCCATTACCTGTTTCTATCACTGAAGTTTACTTATTAGTGCCTGTTCAGAGGCAGGCAGGTGAACTTCTAGAAGAACACAGAATTTGCTTTGACCATCCAAGGAAGAATGCAATTAGATTGAATTATAAGAAGAAAACCACACTTTTAATATCAGGGTTCACATTATTATGTCTTCCTATTCTAGTCTTGTATTTAATGGGCTGAAAATGGCAACAGTGCTCCTTTGAATCGTTCATCAGCACACACTCTGCTGGGATCTTGACTGGTACCAATTGTAGACAATAAAAATGACACAGGAAGGCAAGTTCTATCCCTATTATCATTTGGTCTCTAATTTAACTTTGTTTAAATTTTTAATTATCATTTTAGTAAAAAATTACCTCAACTTTTAAAGTCCTGATTGATAGGTCTCCACTTATGAAACTTTACTTTGCATAAATTTTGAAATGTTAAGTTTGTATAAATTTTAAAGTGTTATAATAGTAGATACATTAGCATATTGTTATTTTAATTATGTAAAACATTGGCTTTAGTTTAGAGACATATCTTCCAAACTAATTAAAGCAATGTTCTTTTAATCCATTTGTAGCAATGACACAAATAATGTTATATTTAAATTCAACAAACTATTCCTCAGGACCACTTTAAGATATAAGGCAAAAATGACTTCATATGTATCTCAGGCAATTCTCAAGCTAAAGTGAAAATTAATATTCCTTGAAGAGTCTACTTCCTGATGTTTTCTTACATAATTACTGCTGTATTAAATACCCCCTTTTTCTAGTATATATTATGAGCACAGGGGGAAAAAAGCAGATTAAATAAAAATGTAAACATAAGCCAATTATTTTTTTCTTATCTGTCACTATAGAACTATTCAAGCTTCTCCACAAGTTTCGTTTAATTTCTAATTTTCTCTTTTAATCTTTCAATTTAGAAAAACAGTTGTAATTGCAAATAGTATATGATTATTTTTAAGAATCAGTGACAGGAACATGTATTTGATATTTTTATGGCTATATATTATAGTTGAAATCACATCAAATAAGAATTAAAGTATTTTTAAAAGTTGAAATATATAAATAAAGTTTTCAATCTCATACTATCTTATACACACTATTAGATATTTACCTTTAATTCAACTTGTTATCCTAATTATATTAGGTTTGTGGTTAATTAAATGTTATACATTTAATTATACAAATTATATACATTATATATATTTATATAATAAATTGGTCCTAAGACAGCCATTATATGTTCAGGAAAAAGCAGTCCCCAACACTAGTTTTTAAATATCTCCAAAACTCAGAACAGTTCATGCCATATTAAACTCTCAACATATATTGATTATAGAATTATAATCATCTTCAGATTAAGTGAAAATAAATATTTTAAGTGAAAATAAATATATCTTATTATGACAGAATTAGTAAAAGCTGCTTCTTTTCCAATATCTTATGATTCAAAACTAATAGGAAAACACTAAAGGAGTGTCTAGGAGCTTAGACTCCACTTAATTTCATAGATTGATTCCTTTACCTAGTGATTTTAGAGGTTTCATTCTTCCAACTTGGATTCCATCATAGTAACAACATCATAGAATATTTGTAAATGTTTTTGGGAAAATTTATGTAAAATATTTATAATGTATAACATGTATCAGGTATCCAATAGACACTAACTACTACTGTAATATAATTCTCAGATTATTCAGTTTTCCCATCCATGTATATAATCTCTTTCTTTGCTTTAAAAATGTTTTTTCTTCTATAACTCAGAAGTTTTATTGTTTATTTTCTTAAAGACCAATATATTTCTTTTTATCTTTATTTCTCATTGGTTTATATTTTGTATGCCATTATGTGTTCAAGTGAATGTAGGTTTTTATTATGTGTTCAAGTTGAGTAATGTTAATATAAAGAAAATAGATTGATTTTCATATATTTATATTGTAGCCATCTTTCTTTCTAAACTTACTACATAAGTCTGGTCTGTTTTTAGTTGTTCTAAGTTTCCACTATTTTTCATCTATTCTTGTTATCTTAGTTTCATGTTTCTTATTTCACTATTAAGACTTCTGAGGACAAGAGTAAGTGAATATATATAATGAAGCATCTTTATTCTCCTTAGTGTAATAATAATGACTTTACTGTTTCATAGTAAATTAGATATTTGCTGTTGATTTGAGATGTATTTATTTACATGCTATAGAAACATTTCTATTTCTAATTAGAGAGTCATTTTAAAAAATCAGGAATATATACATTTAAGACCTGAAATTTTAATACTTTTATGGTAGAAAAGAATTTTTGCTGTCTCTTATTCTGTCTTTATATGTTTCACAACAGAATATAAAAAACATGGTCAATATTATGGACCAACTTTATGATCAGTATTAATTAGTGCAAATTTGATTTAGATGTAGAAATTTTATTGGTTGTTAAATCAGTAGTGCAAAATCATTAACTTGACTGACATTTCGTTATACTATGATCTATATCATTGACCATGAACTGTAGCGTCATTCTGAAATAAAGCCTATAGCTGTGACATTTTTTCTACATTTTAAGTAATAAGACGTATCTTACTCAGTCTGGGCTGCTACAACAAAATATCAACACTATAGACTGGGTAGCTTAAACAACAAACAATTATTTCTCACAATTCTGGAGATAGAGAAGTTAAAGGTCAAGGTGTCACCTGAATTTGGTGTCTGGTGAGAGCCTACTTCCTAGTTTGCTGATGGCCAGCTTCTTTCTGTGTCCTCACATTGTAGAGAGAGAACTCTAGTCTTCCTCTTCTTGTAAGGGTACTGATTTCATTATGGGGGCTCCACCCACATGACATATCTAAACCCAATTACTTCCCAAAGACCCCACTTCCAAATCCCATTTGGAGGATCAGGGCTTCAACATAGGAATTTGGAGGGGACGCATAGTAGACCTATAAACGGGTTTCTTTATAAAACCAGAAAACTCCTAATTGCTTATCTAAATGTATAGCCACAATCCCCAGATTATGTCAGAACTACCATATTGTGAAAAAAAAGAAAAATCCATATTATGGGCTTTATTACAGACCAGTGGTTCTCAGGGGAGGGCATTTTGCTCCACCTGACACTTGGTCATATCTGTATAGTCAGTTTTGATTGTTACCACTGGATCTAGGAGTACGCTACTAACATGCAGTGAGTCATTGAGACCAGGAACACTGGTAAACATTTACAATGCACAAGGCAGCCCCCTACAGCAAAGAATTATCCAATCCAAAATGTCAATAGTGCCACTCTGGAAAATCTCAATATAAAGAAAAATGAATTATGATTTGAAGTGGCATTTTATTTTGTCTATCTTATTTGGAGTTTATATAGAAATTTGAGATTGGTTCTGACCAAGCGACACATTTTTCTTTTCTTTCATTTTATGTTTTTGGAGGTATTAGGAGAAACCAAACAAGGATCATTTATATGAATTTTTCAACCTTGAGACTAGCTAAATTAAACTTTTTCAGCAACTGTATCCCTTTGTACCTAAAGGGCATGACAAGCTTCAGCCACAACTGGCTGTCTAGCCATGGGCTCTGTGTAACTTACTTCTGAAGGAGGTGTCACACACATGAGGTAGGGAGAGTTACTGATTTCACCTTCATTTATTTTATTCTGTTGCCATTTGCCAGGAAACTTTTTGTAGAGTTTCGCATAATACAGCGAGTCCTCTGTATCCATGGGTTCTGCATCCACAGATTCAACCAATTGCTGGTTAAAAATATTTGAAAAAAAATCCAGAAATTTCCTAAAAACAAAATTTGAATTTGCCTCACACAGGCAAATGTTTACATAGCATTTACTTTATGTTAGGTTATATAAGTAATCTAGAGATGATTTAAGGTATATAACAGGATGTTCTTAGGTTATATGTAAATACTATGCCATTTTATAGAGGGACTTGAGCATTTGTGGATTTTGGTATCCATGGGGGGTTCCTGGAACCAATGCCCCATAGATCCCAAAGGATGACTATACTTTACATCTGTATTTTGTTCAAGTAGAATTTCATGGTTAAAAAACACTGTACAGAAAACATTGAATCTTATTTAAAAGGAAGCTGAAGAAGCAGGTAAGGGTTGTGGAGAATCCTTCAAGTGCAATTAGGTTCACAGAGAGAGCTGACTGTTTGAATTATATTTTATAGAGGGTTAAGTGCTCAAATGATGGAACCCAGATTTTGCCTTGTGCCTCATCAGAGATGCTATGTCTGTTTGAATTGCACTCTCTGATAAGGAATACCTAGAAAAAAATGTAAGCTTATAAGTGAGCCATATTTTAAAATGATGGCACAAAGTCAATGATGCAGATGCTTATAAATTTCTCCTATCAGATTTTTGGCCGTCAAAACTAAATCCAAGCATTACTTACAACTGGGGGTAACCCGTTAACAAGAGACTACTATTTTTTAACAACTAAATTATGTTAAATTCAAAAATTGAGAGACATGCTATTAAGATTATTTTTACCCCTTTCAGAAAATAACACATTTAAAGAAGAAAATTTTAGCAACTTACTAAATACAGCTGCCGTATATCTTGGGTATTCCTAAGAAGAAAATTTTAAAATATTTTATTCTATCATCAACTATTTTTCAGAACACATGGTATATATATATATATATATATATATATATATATATAATGTATGAACAAGTATACTCTGAATAATTTTTAAATTATTTTCTTCATATGCTTATTCTTTTTCTTAACTTTTTCTTTTTTATTGGAGTATAGTCAATTAACAATGTTGTGATAGTTTCATGTGTAAGCAAAGTAATTCAGTTATACATATACATGTATCTATTCTTTTTCAAATTGTTTTCCCATTTAGGTTGTTACATAATACTGAGCAGAGTTCCCTGTGCTATACAGTACGTCATCATTGGTTATCCATTTTAAATATAGCAGTGTGTACATGTCAATCCCAAACTCCCTAACTCTCCCTTTCCCCCTGGTAACCATAAGTTCGTTCTCTAAGTCTGTGAGTCTGTTTCTATTTTGTAAATAAGTTCACTTGTAACATTTCTTTTTAGATTCTGCGTATAAGCCATATCATACAATATTTGTCTTTCTCTGTCTGACTTATTTCACTCAGTTTGACAGTCTCTAGGTCTGTCCATGTTGCTGCAATGACATTATTTCATTCTTTTTAATGGCTGAGTAATATTCCATTGTATATATGTACCACATCTTCTTTATCCATTCCTCTGTCGATGGACATTTAAGTTCCTTCCATGTCTTGGTTATTGTAAACAATGCTGTAATGAACATTGGGGTGCACGTATCCTTTTGGACCATGTTTTTCTCTGGATATATGCCCAGGAGCGGGATTGCAGGATCATATGGTAGCTCTATTTTCAGTTTTTTAGGGAACCTCCATACTGTTCTCCATAGTGGCTGTACCAGCTTATCCTTATTTTGTTAAAATTTTCTATCAAAAACCTATCTTTAGAAAATCCAGTTTCTGTAAACTTCAATGTATAAGAACCTAATATCTAATTATTTAAAGCAGTCAGCCTATATCCTTTTAAGTGGGGACAAAGGGACTAGATTGGTGTAAAAGGACAAAAGTATTTTCTCACCCTTTAATGTTAATGTGGTGAGTGTGTGTGTGTGGGGGGGTGTGTGTGTGTGCTTATGTATGTGTGTGTGTTTATGTATGTGTGTGTATAAGTGAGATAGATATGGAGAAAAGGTCAGTTTAGAAACTTTGCCCTTCCATTTATCTTGAAATTCATTAATGCTTTTCAATAAATTTCAATATATTTCTCCATTAAAAAGCTGTTCCTTTTAGTCTGAGTTTATCCTCAGGTACGTGTTGTTGTTTCCATTTGTACATGATAACTTATTTGATTACAATCTTGCACAGACTATTGCTAGTTTATAGGTATACAGTTGTCTGTTACATAATGATTTGTGTCCAATAATCCTGCTAATTTCACTTACTAATGCAAAATAACTAATTAGTGCTTTACTTGGGTTTTCCTATAGGGTTAGCTATAAAAACCTCCTTGATATTCAGTCATTCCCCCCCGCAACAATGGCATATTCATATGGTTTACCCTAACATTTACAAAATCATATTCTTTGACTTTCTGACACTGAGAAGTGTCTTTCTTAATTTTTCTTTTCTACATTCTATCTCTTTTACCATCCATTTAGGATAAAATATTTGAACCTTTCTTCCAGCTTTAATAATTCTGTCTTCTGGTATATATAATATAGTGACAAACACATCTGTTTAATTTTTACTTTCAATATTATATTTTCCATTTCTCAATTTTATGCTTTTTAAATCTTCTTGGTGGTTTGCATTTTCTCTTCTTTCTTCCTTTCTTCAAGCTTTCTTTTTATGTCATGAAACATAGGATTTCATTTTTATTATCTGTGAAAGATAAGGCCAATATTGAAGAATTCATTTGTCTGATTCTTCTTGCTTTCATTTGCAGTATATTGTTTCTATGTATTATTATTATTATTATCATTATTATTTACATTGCATACATGTTACCAAGACTTTTATGTAAGGGTTAAAGCTGATTTTCCAGAGGCAAATTGTGCTTTTATCTGCCTAATGCTTGAGAGCTCTTCCAGTGCAGGACCATGATAATTTATTTCCACAGTGATTTTCAGAATACATAGGTGGCATGACTTTAACTCCTAACTTACATAGTAATAGGCTTCAAATTATTAATTTTCAAGGGAGATACATTTCACACCTTTCATACCATTGTTAGACACAAGTTTCATTTTTGGCAGAAGATTTATATCTAGGAGACGGTGTTGTCAATATGATGATGTTTTGCATTTTGGAAAAGTTTTCCTACTTGATAACTTGAATGTAAAATATGCTAATTTTTATCTCCTTGTTCCAAAACCTCATGTAACTCTAAATAAATAAACACATAAGGTCATCAAGGTTTGTCAGATACCAAATGGAAAAGGTGATTTTTGAAGTTTGCTTACTACCCTAATTCCAATTTTCATTTGTTTTGTCTGAGGTTACTTTCTTCCCAACTTGACAATATTTTCAAAAAATTATTTTTACTTTTTTTCCATTTGCTTTAACTGTTTGATTGTGTAAGTCAATTAAGATCTGTCTTACATTATGTGCTAATAGAGGAAACTGTCTGTCTCTTTGCTGTCTCCTCCTGTTGGTCTCCAGTGAAGCTTACACAATCCCATGCAATGGTAGTGTTCTTCAGATTTCTCAGTCTTAGTCTAATCTCTATCTTTTCTTACCTTAAGGTAGTTTATTGAACTGAATGTCTAATAATCACTTCAATATTTTCATAGCTACATTCTGCTTCTGTTGAAAGGATCATTAGCTACAGTGCCTGGTTCATGGTATAAGATGAACCATGGAAGAGAAAGCCGAGAGTTCCATTTAGTATATGTTATTTTTGAAGTAATTATTAGATATCTAAGAGTAATTAAAATTAGCATTTTCATATATAAGTTTGGTGATAAAGGTAGAAATTGAAGAAATAAATTTGGAATCTATCAACAATGAATAGCATTTAAAGTCATGGGGTTAGATAAAACAGTGCAGATGGGGAGTGTGGATAGAGAAGAGAAGAAGCAGCAAGAGTGGAGCCTGAAGCACTCCCATATTTAGAAGTTAGTTAGAGAAGATGCTTCGAGACCTCTATCTATAGAACTGAGAGCATTAGTGTTGATTTTGATTGAAGTAGCGTGAACCATTTCATGATGCAAAATCAATGGCCAAATAAATGTAAGCTTTAGAGATTTTATGAAACTCAGGAAGACTGGTCCAATCTGCCCTGAGATAAGTCACATGACTAGAGAAATTAACCTTGCTATATATGTGTACAAGTTATGAATAGAAATGCTATTAATGATGTCTCACAATGACATTAAATAGGCTGTGATTATTCTGTCAGAAATCATGATATTAATGTGGGTAACATAACTGTTGTTTCATGTCATCATGAAAACTTAATCAAGAATGCTTATCTACGATCAGTTGATTAGAGCAAAAGACACCAAGGGACCAAGTTTCAAGCTTCACCCATAACTCAGTTGGTAGAAAGCCTGAAACTGTAGCCACCACTTAACCTTTTTGTGCCTCATTTGACCTATTGGTCTAATGAATATAAAATGATGTTAACCTCAGAGAGGTACTGAAGGAACTGGGTAATTTGCTATTTCATGAAAAGGACTGATAGAAAAGAAGAACAAAAGAAAAAGTAGATTAAAACATCTAGACAGTGATATTTAAGTAGAGAATTTTTGGTTTGGATATATTTTTTAAAATTCCAAGTTAAACTGGTACCTTAACAAAAGACCTTGTAATTTAACAGTTTATAATGGTGGTCAAATAATGTGCGTACAGGGAAAAAGAAAGCCCAGGCTGCTTTTAATATTGGCTGTTACTGTAAACAGCCTCATTAAAAGCAATTGTTTATTTATGTGACTTGTGAATAGTGGTTTTACTTTATGGAAGTTGATATTGTTATTTCTAGCTTCCTCCATTTGCTCTTTCTTTAGTTTGACTTAACAGATCTCTGATATTTCAGCAACATTATTCCAAATAACTTGCATTTTGAACAAGCCACTGATTGCTCAATGTACTATATCTTTCACTCTGACTTAGTCATTACAAGGTAAATCTTCTTGCTGTGTTGCATATGAATTGCTAGGATTTATTCATCCAATGAAACTGAAAATTTAATATTCTTAGCCATGAAAAAAAGAGAATCTTGGGATTTTTGATCTTTTTTAATCCTTATCTGTATTTTTTCTTAGAGACCATAACACTGGATAGCTATAGGAGATAATACATAACACATAGGAGACACACAGGATAACACATAGGAGATAATGCTTCCTGAGAAATGAAAATCCTTATCCTTACCATTACATAATCAGTTCAAAGCAATAAAGTCCTTTCTTTTTTAATGTGTTTTGTTTTGCTTTTCTGTTTTATAGTTGGGGAGTTTACCATGGGCCAAAATAAAAATAAAATCTACAGATTAGCAAATTTAAGTCATTGATGTCAATTGTACATGGTTGTTAATTAGAATTGTACCAGTTTGGGCACATTTGATTAGCTAATACAGAAAAGAATAAAAAGTTTAACAGTGTTTTAAGATGAAGACGAACATCCCTGTTTTGTTTTCCTTTAATTTTGTGTGTAGTTTTTCTTATTTTTATATTCTGGTGTACATGTATATTCATTTTGCCATAAAAATATTATAAGATGACCTGTACTCTATTTACATTCTAAAAGACTATAATATTTTGTGGATTTGATGCACTATAGTTTCATTATTCCTTTGTTGCTGGTTATTTACACTATTTCCATTTTTTGAAATATTTTAAATGACACTATTATAAACATCCATGTTTTATAACACATTTTGTTTATCCATTAATTTGCTGGACACTTTAACTGTTTTCCCTTTTTGGCTATTATGAATAAAACTGTAATAAACATGGATATAAGAATATCTATTTGAATCTCTACTGTTAGGGACTGGATTGTGTTTCCTCAAAATTCATGTTGAAGTCCCAAACCCCAGTACCTGAGAATGTGACTTTATTTGAAGATAGGATCTTTAAAGAGGTAATTAAGGTTTGTGAGATCATGAGGGTGGCACCCTAATCCATTATAATTGGTGTCATTGTAAGAGGAAGAGATTAGGACACAGACATAGGCACAGAGGGAAGACCTTGTGAAGACAGAGGGAGAACATGGTTTCTATAAGCCAAAGAGAGGGGCCTCAGAAGAAATCAACCCTGCTGGCACCTTGATCTTGACTTCTAGCCTCCAGAACTGTGAGCAAATAGATTTCTGTTGTTTAAGCCACACAGTCTATGGTATTTTGTTATGGCAGCCTGAGCAAACTAACTTACTTCCTTTCAAAATCTTTGAGTACATACCTAGGAGTGGAATTTCTGGATCGTATGTTTATTTATTTTTATTTCATTATATCTTCATTTATCCTGGGTCATACGTTAATTTTGTGCTTAAATTTTTGAGAGATGATTCATTGTTTTTTTTAAACATTTGAGACCTTACCCCATGCCAAGATTTTGAGCTATTATTTAGAAAGCAAAACAAATACAATATTTTTTTTTTCAGAGAGCTCACTATCTAAAAGATTAGAAAGTTATAAAATAAAAAGCCAGATGCAATGATAAAGATGTTTGAAAGATAATTGAAGTTTAATTCACCGTATACTTGACAACATTGAATGATTTTACTTTTTTATTCCTAAGTTAATTTATAAAAATGGCAATATATCCTTATAGTAGTATCTTTGTTCAATTCATTGTAAAAAAAAAAAAAATGATCACAAATTCCCCCTCTTTTAGCCATATTCCTGTAATCTGAAGGTACATGGCCTCGCATAAAGAAGTAGAGTTTATTTCCTTACCTCATGGATCTGTCATTAGTCGTGTGACTTGCTTTGGCCAATGCAACATTAGGCAAAATGATTCAAGCAATCTGGAAAAGTGCTTACACATTGAGGCTCACTCTTTTGGTGAGCTTGAATGCCTAAGGTCACCATGTGAAAGAACTTAAATTAAGCTAATCTCTTGGAGGATGAGAGTACATACAGAGAACTGAAACAGCCCAGTGGCACCTAGCCAACTGCCAACATACACATGTGAGACTGTTCAGAATCATCCAGCCACCAGCCAATCTGTTAGTTGATTACCACGGAAACATGAAAGAGCTCTCAGAGACCACCAATCCAAACCAGGTCAGAAGAACTGTTCAGCTAATCCACAGAATCATAAGCTAAATAAAATGATTATTTTCAGTTGTTCGAGTGTCACAGCAGAAGGAAACATTTTGATTACCAGCTACTTTGACAATATTCCTTATAACTTTATTTCTTTTGTTGTCAATTATTCTTTGTCCTTTTGTCAATTCACATATTAATTTGTTCTCATCAATATATGTTATATATGTGCAAATTCCATGATTACATGAAAGATTCTCTTCAGTGTTCTGCCTTCAGCCTTTAGTGCCTATGGCCTAGAATTTAGAACACTAACTAGATATTTGTTGAATAAATAAAAGTGCTTTTTACAGTCAATAGATATTTATTTTATTTATTTATTTTTTAACATCTTTATTGGAGTATAATTGCTTTACAATGGTATGTTAGTTTCTGCTTTATAATAAAATGAATCAGCTATACATATACATATATCCTCATATCTCCTCCCTCTTGCATCTCCCTCCCACCCTCCCTATCCCACCCCTCTAGGTGGTCACAAAGCACCGAGCTGATCTCACTGTGCTATGCGGCTGCTTCCCACTAGCTATCTATTTTACATTTGGTAGTGTATATATGTCCATGTCACTCTCTCACTTCGTCCCAGCTTACACTTCCCCCTCCCTGTGTCCTCAAGTCCATTCTCTACGTCTGCGTCTTTATAACCTTTGTTATCTATAATTTGATTTCAAATAAATTTTCGACAATTTAAATCATTTTGATATTTTACTTGTGAAGAAAAATTAGTATCTGTGTAGTGTGCCATATTTATTCACTTGCCTTTGTAAATATACTTCCATTAATCCAACCTTAGAAAAATTATCCTTTTTCCAGAAAAGGTAGTGAGATGGACCAATCATAGGGCTCATATCTTTTGTTTCCCCTCTTTCAGGGGTCGCTGTCCTATACTCCATGGTGTTCAGTGTCTGTAAACCACTGATAGGTATATTTTATCCAACATTTTCAGTCGTTTAAGGAAAAATGTATGAATCTAGTCCATATTATACCATCTGGCTGGAAGGAGAAGACCTAGGATCTGGAAGTATAAGAAATCAAATGTGAATATCAGCTAAAGTAGATTTCAGAGGAAGGAACAATATCAGGGATAAAAAGGAACATTTCATAATGATAAAAGAATCAGTTCATCCAGAAGACAAAACAATCTTAATTGTGCATGCTCTTAAAAATAGATCCCAAAATATATTCAGTAAAATTTGACATAATGAAAGAGAGAACAGACAAATCAAGAAATTAAAGAGAATCTAACACCCCTCTATCATAATTTTATTGAATAAATACCCCAATATATTGAGTAAGTTGTAGAAGAATTGAAAAAAGAGGATTTAAGTGTTTGATGATGTTTTTAATCAAATAGCTCCAAAATACACATTTTCCCAAGTACTTATGAAACATTTACCAAGATGGAATATATGATGGACAATAAATCAACTCTCATTAAATTTAGAAGGTTTGAAATCATAGAGAGTACATTGTCTGATAACAGGCATATTAAGGTAGAAATCAGTAAAGACATATCTAGAAAAAGAGCAGTTATTTGGGAAATAAGCAATACACTTCTGCACAATCTGTAGAAATGCCATTCAAAATTCTGATCCTGGTATTCTTTGTTTTCTTTTTTGGTTTTCAATCTTACTATTTGTGAAACGTGTATACTAATCATTTCAAAAAACAAATTTTTAATGGTTTCTTTTTTTTCTGTCTTTAATTTCTACTTTTATCTTTATTGTTGCCATTCTTCTTCTTACTTTAGCTTTAATGTAATCTCGTCTTTGTAGTCTCTTATTGTGAATGCTTAGATCACAGATTTTTCACCTCTCTTCTTTTTAAATATAAGTATGCGAAACTATAAATTTCTATTTAAGCACTGCTGTTTGCTTTCCATAAGCTCTGATATAGTTTAGTATCATTCAGTTCAAAATATTTTCTAATTTCCTATGTTTCTTTCTTTAATTCATGTGTTTTGTAATAGAAGTGAGAGATTGCCCTCTTAGGAAATACCCACTGAAATGTATATGGGGATAAAGGGACACCATTTCTGCATCTTATTTGAAGGAAGGAGACAATGATAAAGCCATTATAGGGAAATTACAGTTTGTAATAATTATTAGTACTATTGTGTCCACTTTTCTGTGCATTTGAAATTCTGCCAAAATGAGCATTTAAAAGAAAATAAAGCTATTAGTCAATGACAAAAATATTTGTTGCAGGGACAAAAGGATGGTACAATATTAAGAAACCTGTAAGTGCATTTCAATATATTGAGAGAATAACTATATCATTACCTCCATAATTTAAAAATATGTTAAAATTAAATATTTATTTCAAGTAAAATTCAATAAAAATTATTAACAACCAGAGGGTAGAAATAAAGTCCTTGTTTTGGTAGAGCACATCTGTGTGAAACATACCGTTATTTCATGTTTATAGCAAAATATTAGAAGGATACCTTTGAACTCAGAAACTAGATTAGGATGCCAGTTACCATAACTACTACTGAATGTAAAATTTGAGATAATTGGCAATTAAATAAGAGCAATAAAATTAGAAAATACATGAAAGTGTGGGTATTAGAAAGAATCAAGATCCTATCACTTTCAGAAATTATAATGATTACGTAAACTAATAAGAACTAATAAGAAAGTATAGAAGACAGCTAATTACAGACCCACATAAAATAAATAACATCTTTCTTACACATTATCAAAGCTAAATTAAAATTATATAAGACACATATTTTATAGTTAGAAATATATGTATATATTTTTATTACCTAGGAATAAACCTAACAAGAAATTCTACTGATATTTACTAGCCTATATAAAAGAAACAAAAAATTAAAGAATTACTTATAATGCATGGCAAAACTCAATATTTAAATATCTCAATCCTTTCCAGTCTATGTTATTAATTCAAAGCAATGTCAGTCAGTTCCCTCTAGCACATTCTTTGGAACCAGATAACCTGTTTCTAAAATTTATCTACAAGATTAGATGGAGTAAGAGGGGGAATTGCAAAGAAAGCTTTGAAAGGAGTATAGTATTCTGCCAAACTTAGGATCCTTCTCTATGTTTACTAAACATATAATATTTACCCAAATATATGATAGTAATGTTAATTCAAACCAAAATATTAATTCTGAATTAGAAAAATGAAGTAGTGAAAGAGAAGAGTAAGATGAAATTTTGTTAAATTGGGTCTTTCCAATCAGTGCATCAATATTATCTTATTATATTTGTATCAGTTACGTGTGAATGCTTAATTATGTCCAAAGATTTAACCATTTGTGTTTGTGTCCTCAGTAATATGATCACAAACTTTTTATCATTATTGTCTGTTTTTCTTTATTGGACCATTTGACATAATGTATGTTTTTCGGAGAGTGAAAATCTTACTCTTGAGATCATTTGTTGATTTTAATTTCTGCTGTTATTGTCACTAGATTTTCTGCACTCATATTTTTAAGTGAGATTGATGTGTGTGTGTGTATGTGTGTGCCTATGCATGCACATATGCCCTCATATGTGTGCATAAGCATACTCAGGCACACACATTTTTAAAGTTTATACTAGCTTTGTAAAAAGTGATTTGTAGTTTTCTCCTGTTTTTCTTTGTTTTGGATCAATTTATATATTAAGGGAATTATGTGTTTGTTCTCTTACTTTCTGAAATATAAATTCTAGGCCCAAAGCCATGATTCTTTGATAAATTTCTCATTTTAATTTGCTCATTTGTATCATTACTCTTTTAGTATTGATTTCTTCTGGAGTCAGTTTTGATGATTTTAGACTACATAATTTTAAAAAGGATTTGAAAATTGGCATTTCATTTTTGGTTTGTATTGTATATTTGGTCAATTATATTTCTATATTTTCATCCTAACAAGTCTTTCATATTCTCTTTATATCATTGTACTTTTAATGTAGCTAAATATTTTAAACAAAACATCCTCATAACATATAAGCAAGATGCCTAAATACTTCTGTGTAATTCATATCATTAAATTCATTTAAAGATCAAATATAGAAATGAAAAGTGCCATTAATTTATCATCAAATAATTTCTCCACACCAAGATACCAAGTGAGTGATGTGAAGTGTAAACCAACCATCTGCTATGTTTCATGTTTTTGTAATACACTTGTTTCCTTCATCATAATGCTAGCAAAAATTATGCGTGCAGTCATTAGATGATTTTCTGGGCATGGTATTCCTTCCAGATGTAATTTTATGATCATTCCTTTTTTTTGGTTTCCTTGGCAATTTACTCATTTAGTAGGAATTTAGTGAATATTGTCTGTGTACATTGCTCTGTACTTAAATTAGTGATTTTTTTAAAAGTGTAAAATATGTCTCTTACTTTCTGGGAAAATTTGTTGTGCATGGACATAAAAGAAATAAATGCACACAGGAGAAACTATAACAATTTAAATTTACATACAACACAAAGTATACAAATGTCTGATACAGAAAATAAGTGCAAAAATAACAGAATAGACCGACAGAGACTGAGTTAGAAATATAATGAGAATCTAGACTTGAACTAGACAGTGAGTAATAAGTAAATTTTGGAAGTCAAGGGGAATAGAAAGACAATTGGAAAATCAAGTATTTGAAATAAATATTTTTAAAAAAATCACTCTTCTGTTTTCATTCTAATAAAATTTTGGTAATGTTGGCCCAATAGAAAACTAAGAGATTACCATACAATAGTAAATATATATTTAACAGACATTAATGGTTTTAAAAATGGAGAAGTTATGTTTTTAAAGTCTTTCTTCAGGAAAAACTGCATTATTTTTATCTTTACATTCCCTGATGAATCATTTTTTCCTCTTTTCAGAAATATATACATTGAACATCCATTTTATACCTATATATATATATTTTTTATATATAAATATATAGAGAGAGAGTTGAACAAAGCCACAGAGAATAAAATTGCTCTGGCTCACAGAATTTCATTCTAGCAACAGGAACAATTTTTAATATATAAATCAAATAATGTGTTTTATGACAGGAGATATAACTAAGTTGAGGGTTCATAGAAGGTCACCCAGATATGGGTTTGATATGCAAATACATGCATTATAGAAACATCATAATGCCTTCAGTGTGGAACATAATTGGAGGGGTTAATCCTGGACACAAAAAAATATGTAAAAAGTTTTCGAAGAACTCCAAGCAGGAGATGATGATGATTTGGAATAACAAGTTAGAGGTGAGGTTAGAAAGAATGAATAGATTGAGAGAACATTTGGGAGAGACAAAAGCTCTGGCCCTTATTGATTTGTTGTTCAGAGGGACCAGGCAGGGAAAATGTATAAATAATGATTTTCAAGTTCCTAGCCTAAAACTCTGTTAATCCATTGCCTGATATAGGGGGTATTAGTTAAAACTGCTTTGGTTGCCAGCTAAAGAAACTCTACTTTGTCAGGGTGAGGCAGGAGTCACTAAATGATCCAGGGCCAAATTTACCCTGCCACCTGTCTTCGCAAATCAAGTTTTATTGCAAACAGCCATACCATCATCCGAGTTGAATAGTTGCACCTGAGACTATATGAGGCACAAAGCCTAAAATATTTACAATCTAACTCTTCAAGGAAAAAGTTTGCTGAGTTTGAGGTAAAACAAAACAATGATATTCACTGAAGTTTATTTGGCTTCAGATATTCAGACAGTGTGATCATGACTTGTTATCTTTCAGCTTTGCTTTCATATTGATTTCTTTGTCCGGCTCAGCAGCCTGCTCCACTAAGAGACAGCAAGACCATTGCATCAGTTTAGAAGCTGAGTCCAAATAGAGCAAGTCTTTCCCAAAAATTTTAGCAAAATTCATGAAAGTCATTTTATGCATCCAGGCCTGGATCTTGCAGATTTACAGTCATGGATGGAATAAGATCCCAAACGCACTTGGTCTGTAAGGGAGGATTTGAAGTCTCCAAAGGAAAATCAGGGTGCTATAACACTCATACCAGTAAGTAAATTTAATAGAGTTTGAAGACATTGTGAACAGAGGAGGATGACTTTGATTTTGAAAATAAAAAGAGATTTTAAGAAAAAAATAGATAATATTATACCCTTTTTACAGATAAGAAAATTGAGACAAATCAAAGGTACCCCAAAATAATAACAGACAACTAATACTATTTATTTACTATTTGCTAGACATTTTGCTAAGCACTGTAAGAAACAAGAAGAAAGTGTTTCTTATAGTTCTCTTTCCTAGCAACACATAATTATTGAGGACCCACCATTCTAAGCGTTAAGTGTTAATCAATTTACAAAAAGACAAAGTCCCTATAGTCTTGAAAATTATAATCTACTGTGCCGTGACATAACAGGAAAAGGCTAGGAAATGCTAGCTTTCAATACCAATGTAGCATTAGCAAAGTATGATAGGATGCTCTCCTTTTAAATAAATGCCCTGTGGTTAGCTCAACTCTCTCATACGGACAGGATCTATGCGTTAATGTCACATTGGATGTCATTTTTTTTTTTTGAGTGTTAGCATAAGTTTTGAGGGAAGGGAAAAGAAACACATCTTCATCTGCTGTAAAATGTTCCCTCTGTATATATAAAGAAAATTGTAACAATTTTGTTGTTTTGGAAAAGCAAGATTCAATTTATTTAATTTATAAATGTAAATGATTATTATAGGATGTGGGGGGGGGAAGATTATGATTACAGTTAGTAATTATTGAGTCCTTGCAAAATGCCAAATACTCTTTAAAGATAGTTAACCTATCTTTAAAGCTGGCATCACTATAAACTATTTTACCAGCACAGAAATTCTAGTGGTTACCTGGCTCCTAACACATCTAGCCTGTGAAGGCAGGATTTGAACTCAGTTGGGTACAGCTAGAGCAGGTGGCATGCTCCATCTCGTGAGAAGATCTGAGGCTTTGCCTCTGACTCAGTAAGTAGAAAGGAAATTACAATCCCTCTTTGATATTAACTAGATTAGGAGAGTGGCTGTAAACATCCTACGCAATTGTAAGAATAAGAGAATTGTGAACTCACTGCTTCCTGACTCCCATAGAGCAGAACGTGAATTCAGGCAGGGGCTGGCTCTGTCCTCCAACTGTATAAACTATAACAAGAGTCAGACTCCATGAGGAGATCTGAGATGGGTTTTTCTACCTTTGACACCTGGACCACCATACATGCTGTGGTCCTCTTTTACACCAAGCAGATTATAGACCAAACTGATGAATAAAATGTCCATTATAAAGAAGATAGTATGGACAACAGTCTTCATCTACGAAAGCAAGCAAAGGTCAACTTTCTTAATGTCTATGCTTGTCAGGAAAATACTGTCCTCACAGCTCTCACATTTATGGAAATCAGGCACAGGAATAAGCCTACTCTTGTGTCATTTATTTTGTGTCATATTTATATTATTTTTTTAATTGACAAGACTATTTTATGTGTTACAATGAAATAGAATATGGGAGAAGCAATAGCAGTGTTTCAATAATAAAGATAACATACAAAAATAGTTAAAATTATATGTTATGATAGATGGGAACATAGTATTTTTCTTTCAAAGTATTTAGAATATATTGATTACTGTAGCTTAATAAATTTATATTTTCTTTAGACATAAATAAACCTGTATTATAATTATATAAGAAAATAACTATTTTGCAGTTTTTGTAAGTTTATAAGCTACATCCTGAGAATCTAAGACCAAAATTTAGTCTTAACTGTACTAATCACATTAGTTTTTCTATTCAAACTGTTATGTAGTTTAGGTCATCTAAGTGATATTCAGAATATACACTCAGAAAATGTAGCTGGATTTTAATATGTGTATATATATATATATATATATATATATATATATATATATACATACATATATATAAATTTTCAGAGAAGAGAATTAAATAAAGAGGAAATTAATGATAACAATAATAATAACAATAGTCATGGGGAACATTGATCACATTACACTTGAAATACCAAAGGATTGAGACAAAGATGTTTTCTTTTAGATCAGATGATCTAAACAATTGCTTCAATCTTCTCTTTCATTTTCCTGAACTAGATTCTTAAGACCTTTCCTATTTTTATGTGGCAGTTAGGGGTGTACCGAGTAGATAAAATAACAACCTAGGAAGCTCTTGCTAAACCCACTTATTAAAGTTCTCATTTTAATTTAACTCAAGCAAACTTATATAGGCATATATTCTGAGCTAAATCTAACATAGTTCTGTTTTCTGATCTCAAAGCCCCAAAACCTTTAGTTCTATTTGAGGTATTATTATCAATATCACGGTCTCATAAGCTTGCTAATAGTTAAATACTGACATAAATCTGTAGGTATAGATAGAGGTAGATAGAGATAGATTCTCTTCAAAGAGGTTTCAGTCTATGGCATGTTAAGCACAAAGAGAGGATGATTATGTTTGTTTAATGTGTGTCAGTAACATACAGGAAAAACTATAGTTCCTTGAAGCAAATATAGGGAACTAGGGCATTACACTATGCTAATTGTCATAAATTACAACTCTGCTCTTAACTGGATTTGTTATATAAAATAATTAAAATGTTGTTCAGTATGTCAGTACTATTAAACATTTAAAACTTAATTTTTCTCCTCACCTCCAACCACATTTTCTACTGTTTTTCCTGGGAATTGGCTTCTCAATTTGGGGAACTCTCATTTTGATGGGGGTTAATGCCAAAGATCATCTTCCTGCAGGGTCATGTTACTAGAGAGTTTGACTACAGCTATGGTGGGATTTGCTCTATATTAAACTAAGTTTGGAGGAGAAAGGTAGACCCCCATGTACACAGTTACAGCAGGGCCTTTCAAAGTAATGCTTGGCTGGTGGCCACTTTGAACTGTGATATACTGATATTGCTGAAGTATGTTTCTTTCCCTTTACTCTTAGAGTTATTAATTGTAAATATTTGACAAGCACTTTTTACAGAGTAGAATCTTATATTACTTATTTGCTTTTTAGTTTTATACACAGAGAAAAATTATAGTTTTATATAACAGTACTTTTTAAATGCTTGTTTTTATGTTGTCCCCCAAATAATACAATAACCATCATCTCCATTTGAGTTCCTTCTTCTTAAGACATCAAAAATTATCTATAAATACTGAATTATTTTCACAATATATAAAAGTTTTAGAGTTTCCTTACAATGTTTACCAGTATAGAATTATAACTATGAAAGAGAATGTGTATATACAAAATCTGTCTAAATGGAAAAGGTTAAAAAATCTGTGTGGCTTAAGTAACCCAGACTCTCAGTACCCAGATATGGATGAATTAATCATCAGTGACTAATATATATTTTGTATAGTTTGAATTTTATTAATTTGCATAATGAAGGGAACTTCAGCCCATTGGAATCCATGGGAAATCAATCATCTCATGTACAGTGTTCACTTCCCAGCTTTGGAACTATAGTGCCTGGAAATGATAAAGTGGTTCCCAGAATTTCAGTGTTAATTACAGTGTAGTACATCATTGGGGCCCTCGTTTGGGAAAAAAAAATGTCTTTCAGAGATCTGTATTACATTTCTGGCCACTTCAAATACAGTTGTAATTGTATAAGAAACACATTATTTTTCCTAATTTTGATTTTAAGCATTTTCCTAAGATTTATCAAATATATTTATTTGATAATTTTTGTAAACATGTTTTAGAAAAAAATTGCTAATCTTAATAAATCTTTTAAAATTATTTTGGATCCATGGTATTGTAGTGGATATTGTGAAACTGTCCAGATTCCCTCTTTGAGGCCCCCTAGGCACTCATTTTCCCAGTTTATGGGAATAGCAAGGCTGAGACCATTCACAGCTGCATCACTCAACTGGGAATTGCCTTCAGCCACAGGGATCTGCATAGCTCAAGATGATGCCCTTGCTAGAGTGCAGCCTGAGATCAGCTGCTGGCCAATGGTGGGGAGGGGATATATATGTCTAACTCTCGTGCCTAAATCTGGGACAAAGATGAAAGCCCATCCCAACTCCAGAGCTCCTCAGAGAGTCAGCTGAATCCCCCCATTGTCACCATATTGTTAGTCAGTTTCTCCCTCTGTCTAATCCTAATTTCTCACTTCTTTACTGATGTGTATTCCAAGAGCATTCTGCAACAAAGCTTCTACTTTCTACCCCCCATTTCATGATCTGTTCCAGGAAACTCATGTAACACAGTTATGCTTGGAGTAGTCTTAGGGCGCCCACTCTAAAATGAGAATTTAGAGCTGGATCTCTTGCCAATGTATTGGATATTCATAAAAGTAAACGATATCTTGTCTACCATAAATGTGTTCTTTCAAGAAACACTCAGAGTTGCCTTGTAGAACATCATTTTAAAATTAAGTTTTCTAAATATTTCATAACAGTTATTCAGTCTTCTGAATAGCAGAATCCAAATGAATCTTTCATTCTGCTGGTTATATATATATTCTATTGTTTATTGTCAGATTCAATCATTTATATTTCCATTCATTCTAAAATAAGAAATACCACCATAAAAATAAATCTTTGAAGGAAGTCACCTTGTTGTCCCATTTTAACCATTACTCACATGTAAAAATATTGTTATTAACAAAAACAATAGGAGAAATGGAAGCTACCATTATTCACTGTCTGATGCTTACTGGGAGCTTTAGACAAATTCTTGCATTTAATTTCACTTCAATTCTGCAAGGAAAGTTTTATTATCAACAAATAATTTTCATTATCTAATCATCACTGCAAATTACTGACGAAATTTTTAACAAATAAAAAAAAAACTGATTTGTAGAAATGTTAAGTAAACGACAAATGCCTAAAGATAATAAATGGCACAAGAGCATATCAAGCCCCAGATTAGGATTCCAAAACCCAAGACTTCCCATACGCTATGTAGTCTCTTAAAGTGTAAGGAAACTAATAGTCTGATACACATGTATAGACTCAATTACATCAAAAAAACAATCATATACAGCCAATTTAAATTTAGAAGAAGGAGGAGAAAAGGAGAAGAAAGAGGAGCAAGAGGAGGAGGAGAAAGAAGAGAGAATGAAGATATTATGGCTCAGCTATAGAAATTCACTCTAATCTGTAAGGAGAGCTCATGGTAATAGACACTGAGTCCTAAAAGGAAGTATTCCTAGAGACAGGAAATGAAAGATGCCAGTCATAAGGCCTGGAACCAGAAGCTGGCACCGTGTAACTTCTACCCTATTCCATTGGTCAAAGCAATCACAGACTTTCAATATTTAAGAGGGGACATAAACCAAATTTATTGAAGTGAAGAGGGTAAAAAATTATGGCTATCATTAATTTACTACAGCCTTAAAGTAACGTGGTGAATATTTAGTGAAAGACATATATAAATATACATATACATATATATATTAGGGTCTTATGCAAACTTGGGGGGACAAACACTTTGTCTGTTTCTCCTCTGTGTCTTAGAATCATTTTCTCCTCTCTCTCTCTCTCTCTCTTTGTCTCTCATCATTTAACTTGGTGGTAAAATTCATAGAGCCAATACTATAGGTCTAAGGAAAAGAGGTTGAGTAGACAATTTTCACAATGCCTAAAAACTGGAATGCTAAAGACAAATCTCCCTTCAGTTCGGAAAGTTCTCAAGTTTAGTATTCCACATAAAGACAGGGTTGGAATTTTAAAATTCTTTAGGAAAAAATAAAGATGATAAGATGAAATTTGTTTGATTGGCACAAGATTTTAAACTTTGTATTTAATATCTTCACGCAGCATATATTTCCTGGTTTTCCACAGACCTTCCACTTCTGAATGTTATGCACTTGTTCCCTTTGTCATCTGCCTGACCCCTGAATGCATCTAAGTTCTCCATCTCTGTCATTGTGCTATAATGGCCAAATTCTAGCTAGTCATAAGAGAAACCTGATATGTCCTCTGTGCATACAACCCTTAGAAACTTGTGGCCATAGTAGGTTTCAAGGATTCAGAGATCCTGTTACTGGCAATCTTTTTGAAGGTCATCAATAATCATCATATACAAGGCTGACTCAGGCATCTCATCTGTTAAGAGGCTTCTATAACTGAATGTGTATTCAAATAATAAATATATAGCAAATAGTGAAAATGGTTCCAAGTTGGAATTTACCACTTTTGGTTTCAATGTGTATACACTTTGTAAATAAATTCAAACAGCCACTAGCAATTATTCTAATAAAATCAGATATTTTTCAAGATAAATATGGGCTTCAAATCAAGTGTTTCATTTTATAAATGATGAACTTGAGGTCCAGGGAAATTAAATGACTTGTCTAATCATGTAATTTATGGTAAAGGCAGGACTGAAAGTTAGGTATCTTATTAACATTAGGGGCTTATTAGAATATAGCTTAATATTTCAATATACCAGCATCGAAACACCAAAACAACCTATATGTCAATATCCTTTTAGCTTTTAATACATAGTTTGAGCAATCAGTTCCTCTTTATAGAAAGACATATTTTAGGACAGGTATAACTTTATTTGATATATTATTTAGTATCCCTTTTTACAGTTTCTTATTCCAAAGTGGGAGTATAAATTTATTTGATAAAACTGGCATTTTCCAGAACTGTATTAAGTCTGAAAGGTGAGTGTGTGTGTGTTTGTATTCTCTCCATTTTAATATGCTCACATTTTTATGAAATCTGAAAATCAGCTTTATGGAATTAATCTATTTCCTAATAACTTCAGTCTAGACCAGAGATAAGCAAATTATATCTCCTTTTATGAGCAGCAATAAGATATCATGTACAGACTTAAAAATCACAGAGAGTTGGGTTAAAACTCCAGTGACTCTGGCTACTTTATTTCTCTGCTTCTCAGGTTTCTCACCTAGCTTGATTGTTTGGAGATTAGAGGTAATATATCCAACTCAGCTAGAACATCAAAGACCTGAAATATATATTAATATTTTATCATTTGTTCTCAGAAACTTTAAGTTTACAAAAGGAGATTGTGTAAACATTTTAAGATGTTAAATACAGAAACATATACCTACATTAAGCTGCATTAATAATCAGAAATACAGGTAATTAAATAGCCACATTCCTTAGGAAGAACAAGACCCACATGCAGAAATGGTATCTTTTACTTAACTGATGTCCTGGGAGGAACAAATAACGGTTGTTCTTAAATTGTAATGGCTTCAGAAATCACTGAAATTTGTATCACTCAATGAGGAGGTCTTTCTCAAATATACAAGTACCAACTGATTGTTAGTGTCTGAGCTAATACATCAGTAGCATGAAGCTGATTAAGTCTTCAGTGCTTTTTAGCCCCATAACATTGAGATTAAGTGTAACAATGCTAACTTCCGGTTGAACGTATCATTGAAAATTAGGTGTCTGATTGTGATTCTGAAGTCAATTTTTCATTTTACTCATTTTTAACAAAGAAAGATAGTAATTTTATATACGCATCTAATTTTAAGGAAATCTTTTGAGTTGACTGGAGCTAGATTTATGAAGTTACAGTCAATTGACTAAATTATTTTTTTAAACTGGGATGACTTACATATTTACGTGAAAATTTTTTAAGTAAAAATAGCACTCTAATAAGTGAAATCACCTAATATAGGCATTGATAACCTTGAGGTGATCAGCAATGATCCTTGGAGATACTGAAATATTATTTTAATAGAGTAGAAAAGACATTTGACTCTTTAGTAAATAGTTAATTTATAAGCTCAAATCTTTTAATGATAATACAGAGAATAAGTATAAAAGTAACAAACTTTCTAAATATCAATTTAAAAATTCACCTGTTTCTTCACCTTACTTTTTAAATAAGAGTAATAATTAATCCAATGTTTTTAGCTCTCAAAGCACTTGTGTCAGCAGTTCCTCATACTTAGAAGTTTCCTGCTTAAACCAAACAATCTTAGAGTAGAGTTAAAGATATTTGAGACATAATACTTTATTTTTAAATCTAAAAGGGCACATGTTGGCAAGGATATTTTCCCAACTGCAAAATTCTAACATTGTGCTCAAAAATCCCTTGTAGAGTGTGTATATAAATTTCAAGACTGATTTTTCTCATCTAATACTTTTTCCAAGTATTCTCTATAATTGTTTTTACTAGACTGTGAGCTCCTTAAAGACAGGAACTGTATGAATTTATTTCAATTTTCCATGCCAAGAACCTCTTAGGTATGTTCTCATTTATTCAAAAATCAAATTCCACTCTTAAATAGTAACCTCCTACAAGCTAAGATTATCAAGCTCTGGAGCCAAACTCTCTTGGCTTATATTCCATATCTATCGCATATTGGATAAATGTCTTAGTTTACTTATCTGCGAAATGGGAAGACTAATAGCTCCTATTTCCTAGGTTCTGTGAAGATTTAAACTGTTAATACATATTAAAATATTGAGAACAATGTGAGACATCCACTAACTATTAAATGAAAGTTGGGTAGTGGAGCACAGAAGTTAAGAGAATGGACTCAGGAACCTAGTGCCGACAACATGTACTACCTGTAATTTTGTGCTAATTAATATCTGTATGACTCCATAGTTAACATCTATCAAATGGAGATAATGATAATAATACTCCTACTGCTAAGAAAAATATGTGATACCTACCATTTTAATGATTAGTTATATATCTCAAGAGGTATTCCAGGAAACTGCTCTTATTATTACAAGTGAGGTCTTTCCCTTCAAACTTCTGTATAATTTGCTACTCCAGTGTACTGAGCTGGAGTTTATGTGAGCCTTGAAGGCCTACTCTAACTAAATAAGAAATGGCCTATTTCTTTTTTGTATCCTGTTTCTACAAGGCTTTAAAAGCAGGGGTACTTCCACAGCCGACTAGGACCCACTAACAAATCACTCCAAAAGTAGAGTCTGAGAGATCATGTACCATAAAGGAAGGCTAAACTGAATTCTGAGTTTAACAGAAAGAGGGAGAAAAAGATAAGAGGAAGAAGGAGAGAGAGGGAGAAAGGGAGGAAAAGAGAGAAGTGGAATTAAAAAAATATTTAGAAACTTTAATATTTACCATGATTTTCTTTCCTCAAATAAACAATTCACCCATAATGCCTCATGATTACTTTATTGTAAGAGTTTGCAAATATATTTTGGTTACTAGGCACTTCCTTCATAACCTCGAATATTATATAATACAAATATGCTATCCCTAATAAGGCCTGGATGACATGCAAGTCTCCAAACCAGCAATTTATTTGGTTCAATGTATAGCAAGACTAAACCTTAGGATGAGCAGAATAGGCCTGTAAAATTTGCATGTCCTGGGAAGAAGTGTCACAGAACTAGTTTTTAGATTCTATCTAAAGGATGTCTATGCTATTCTCATGCAGTTTGATATCTGGATACCCAGGCCAAAGGCTTTCCTTTTCTTTCTGCTTTTTTCCAGTACTTTGTACATTTAAAATTTTTTCCTCCAAGTATTGATTCTTAATTGTACTCCATTAATGTACTCACTGGCTTGGCTTTCTAGCAATTTTCTTTTCCCTTTTTTGACCATGATTTCAAAAGAACAATACTCTAATGCTGACTTTGACAACTTGGCATGGTGCTTCTCCTCTAAGTTTACAACTGTTGTCTTTTATGAATTTGCAGTGGGAGATATTTCAGTGGATTTAAATGATACCTTTATTCTAGGAGACTACAAACATAAGCAAGCTGGTCTAAGGATTAGAGAATAAATTCCTTTCCAAAAGCGTTCATGAGTACACAAGGGAAACACATACACTCGTCAATTGTGTTGTCATTCTACAATATAAAGATTTATACAGAACAAAGCGATCTGTGATGCCTATGCTAAAAGAAAAATGTCTTGGATTAAAAATTATTGTTTTATTTAATAACCAAGCTTACGTCTGGAATTTCTGACCCAACTACAACCTTGAACCTCACCTGAACTTGAAATTCCGTATCATCACTGAGCATCACAATTTCTCTCAGCCCTACTACACATTCCCAAGCCCTATTCCCATCCTCATGTCCCATTCCATTCAAAGGTCACTGGTACTAAAGACTTAAAGTGTAATAATTTCCTTTGTAGGCTGCATTTAGATGTCCAAGAACAAAATTAGTTGTGTCACATCAAACCTCCATATAGCCATTTTAAATTACATACCCGATGCTGCAGTAAGACTTTATCCTTGTTTATGACTAACAAGATAACTGATCCCTTTCTGGAATAGATAAAAAAATACTTGCCTGATTTTCTTTTCATTTCATTTTTCTTTGTTTTAACAAAACTTATATTCTTATTTCTAGTCATTGTGAGCATTGGTCTCAGATTTTAAAAACTTAGTTTCAATGCAGTTTATATCATGCAAAATTAAATTGAAAGTTCAAATGAATATTTTAATCATTTAAAAAAAATCTGTCTAAATTACATGGATAATAGAATAAAATGAACTCTCAAACAGAATGAAATGACCTGTAGACAAACCCCTGAAGTCTTCAGAATTGGGTTGAGATCATGCAGTTATTTCAGATAATGCAAAAAGTTCAATATTAGGAGATATCCTGTCTGTTTTTTGCAGGTGACAGAGGAACTAATGATCTTTTCTAAAACGAATCATTGCCATATAGCATTACTCTCTGCCAGCCAACCTCCAGCTGCTTTCTCAGACACACTTTTTGTGCTTATAATTTTATTTTGTTCCTCATCTCCTCAAATAGTAGGACTGAAAGTGAGTATTTCTCCTCTTCCTGTGCCTTTTCTTGACCTTTTTTTCTACCTCTGGAGCTGTAAGGGTCCAAAAAGTAATATATAAAATACCACATTGAATATTGGCAACATTTTTCATCCATCACCTGTGAAATAGATAGTGAAGGAAATGTCTAACTGACAGCTGACAAAGCTTTTCTTGTCTTTCTAGTCCCATGGCACAATTCTAACAGTTGCAGTTTTCCCAGATGTATATGGATGCTGACTGAGCTAGTTGACATGCTGTTCTTAGCAAAATGCAATGTGTTCAATCAAGCTGGTAGAACCAGAGTCCATAAATTTATCATGCAAATGTTAATGGTGAGAAAGCCTTCTCAAAGGATGCTGATGCAAAGAGAGCCAGGATTGGCTTCTGTTTCCAACCTGACAGTTCATTCAGTGGTATCGTTGACCTCAACAGCCCCAGGACCAAGTTTCTCAAAACCATTCAAAACACTGGTAACATTTATTTGAAAAGAGTAATTATAATGAAAGACTCTCCATTTACAAAATGAGTACACACCAGCAAAGATTTTTTCAGCCACATTATATATGGAATGACATTGTTAGAAAATGCATCAGGACAACTCTTTGCCTTTGTTGAAAGAGAGGGAAAGATGTGAAATATATGTAAGAATGTTAGAACTCCACTAAATTATAACAGGAAGAAACTCAAATTTAATAATAAAATTTACAATAAAAATGACTATACTGTTTTCCAAAATAAAGATATCTAATATTAGATCGTTTATTTGCCAAAATTCACATTGGTAAATATCAGATTTATATAATGTAGAGTCTCTCACGTTTTGTATCTAAACTGCCCTAGAGAATCTAAGAATTATGACCGCCAGAGGCCTTCATTTATCTGAAACACAATAAAAATAAGTTAAAAATATACATAATAAGCACTGAACATATTGGTAATATTTTAAAAATTTCTTTAGAGACATTTTGATTTTTTAAACCAGGGAGAATTGGGGAAATAATTGATTCTAATAGCTTTTGTTAACAGTGATATTTTGCATTTGTCATGTGCCTGTAGAAACTAACATTTTTTGAGAACCACATGTCAGGTGCTATGACATCTCAAATGTTTTAATTCTTCACTAGAGCCCTCTGATGTAGGTAATTTTATTCCCAGTGTTTCTCAATTGTTTTTCTGACTCTTTCCTCTGACATTTTCATTCTGCTCTTGGGATTACCCAGTAGATTTTTTTTTTTTTTTTCCCTTAACCAAGTGACATAATTCCACTCCTGTTATTTGCCCTAGAGAAATGTAAGTGTATACAAATAGAAAAACCTGCTCTTGGATCCTTATAGCAAATCTATTCACAATCACCAAAAACTGGGAAGAACCCAAATATCTTTGAACAAGTGATAAATAATCCCTGGTACATCCATACAATGGAATAATATTCATCAAAAAAGAATAAACTATTGACAAATGCAACAACTTGAATTTACCTTCAAGGTATTATGCTGAGTGAAAGAAGCCAGTCTTATAAGGTTACATATTCTATGACATTTATGTACTTATATGACATTCTCAAAATGATAAATCTATCCATCTTTGTCTGGGTTTAGAGGTGGAGGAGATGTGATTTTAAAGGGATAGAACATAGGAGGTTTTTTGGGGCGATGAAACTGTTTTATACTCTTACTGTGCTAGTTGATAACATGAATCTATACATGTGTTACTACTCATAGAAACATATGCCAAAAAGTGAATTTTAAAATATAATAATTAAAAAAAAATGAAGACAAAACAAATGTAAGATAACTTTCACAGAGCCTGGGGAATTTTTTTCTCCTGGAAATGAATAGAATTTTGTGAAAATTACCTTAATCTTTAAATATTTGAAAGACTATCATATGGTTTACACAAAATTATCAAAATTAAGAAACTTGAACTTATTTAAAACCATTATTTGTTTTTATAATATCACTTATCTCCTCTTGGTGTTACACAGTCTTATTTATAATTATCCTATTCTTTTCCTCCTGCTCAGTAATCTAATTTTGTTAATTTAAAAACCAACCTTCTAGGCCAACCACTACAATCATATTCCAGGAATTGTAGATTATTAAAAAGACCCTTAATATTATTGGCCATTTAAGGAGGTCACAAAGTCGAGGAGGAGAAGTGCCTGGATTCCTTTTCTTCCCTCTAGTGTTATAAGTCTCTTTCTCTCTGAGTTTATTTAGTGAGTGAGTGCTGCCAAGATCTTCCAGTTTGGAAATTGGAGATGCTTAATTCTTGAGCACATGGCTCAAAAACTTTAACATTTTAAATTTGGCATAAACCTCAGTCTCAGGGAAAAACAGCTGCTTTGCTGAGCATTGGGGTGAAAATGATCATTAAGAAGTTTTAAATACGTGGAAAATGCTATTCTGCCTGATCATTAGAAAGTTTTGTGAAATGTTAGCAGTTGAGGAAAACCCTACCCCCACCTCATTAGATACTAGAGTCAATGTGATATGTCAACAGGGAGCAAAGAAATGCATTCTGTTAAGCATTGTATTAAAACAGAAATTTATAATGTAAGCACAATAATTCTTTGGGATTATTTAGGATTTTTACCTCAATTTGAATATACATTTCACTCTTGAGGGGTACTTAAAAGGAGGCTGTTTCATGTGGTCTTCTGGTATATTTCCCTGGTACCATCATTTCTTTTTTTAAATTGAAGTATGTATACTTGACATAAACATTATGTTAGCATCAAGTGCACAGCAAAGTTATTTTTAACTATTGCCATCTTAGAACATTTACTTTGAAGCATTTATCCAAAACTTGATATTTTGTCATGTAGCAAGCAAGCAAGATAAAAGAATTTATTAAGTAAAATAAGAATAACATAAAATATTGAGATGAAGAAATAGCACTTTTCCATTTTCCTTTCTTGTCTCTCTTTTTCTTTCTCCCTTCTCCTCTTCCTCCTTCCTACCTTACCTCCTTTTCTTTTCTCCTTCTCCATCTTTGTTTTAAACTTTAATACAGAATGGCCTAGAACCTCAGTCCTACAGTAGTCATGCAAACAGAAAAAAAGAGAAAGAAAAGGTTAAAATGAGCAGAGGCACCTCTGGCCAAGAAATTATATACATAGTATTTATATATCATATATAAAGGTCTCTATAATTTGCTTTCTTGAATATTACCTATAATAAATCTTATATTAGATGGAAATAAGGACATATTTTCATCACTGAGTCAGTTAATTTTATATTTTGGCTATGAGCTTCTTACCCTATAGCCAGCTTTGTTTTGTTTACATTCTTTCGAACATTTCAAGCATTATTCAGATTCTTTACTTAAAACTCAGAGGAAAGATTGGTAATTCCTTCTCTGAAATCAAGGCTAAATCCACCCCCTCTTAAAAAGTGTATGTGGCCTATGAGTGCACCATTCAAAGTATAATGACCAGCAAATTTTTAAAAATAGCATGTTTACCAAAGAAAAAAGTAATCTCTGCTAACATTTAAATCTGTAATACCTGTTCAGAATATACATTACTGTGTCTTGAATCTTTTTTTATTTCTTTTTTGTTTTAGTATATTCTGGCAAATGATGAAAAAATAGTGTTTACATAATAGTTAAATAGTTAATATGCCCCAATTTTATGGAACAATTAGTTTTGAACATTTGTGTCCCAGACAATCACCTTTTTAAGGAAGATGGATTCTATTTTTATATTCACATCAAATAAGAGCTAAGGTTAAAGTATTATATATTTTTATGTATGTACATATATGTATATGTATACACACCACATATATATATTGGCAAATCATAAATACCTCACTATAAAGATTCCAATGGAAAAGATAATCCTAAATATTTTTCCTTGGATGGATATCGTGTCATGATATAACAATTATAATATTGTACTTTAATCATTAACTTTTACTTTTTATTTAGGAATTAAAAAATTTCAGTGTATATATAACTGTTTTTCACTATGGTACATTTGGGATAATAAGTCAACTAAGGAGTAACTCTTCCTTTTTATTCTCCTTTGTATGTGATGGAAACAGTTATTCAGTAATGGGGCTCTGGAAAACAAGTAGACTCTCCACCATTTGCCTCCTGTGATCTATGTTCTTTGAGAATATATATATATATATATTATATATCTTATACTTTAAGAAAGACAAACACACAAAAGATTTCCAGAAAGAGTCAAGTTTCCAGCATTTTTTGAAAGGAAGTTACTTTTCCTTGTTTTCACTGAGTATAAGTTTAACACATCATTTTGGATGCCTTCTATAGCTTATATTTTGCATGGAGAATGTCTCTCACTTCCTAATGATCATCTGATCCCTCTCTCCCTATCGCCACTTATTAGTGAGAACACTGACCCATTAAGCTTTGCTTTATCCATTGAGAAACAAGTAGAATGTTAGTGCAAGCTTTCCGGCCAGAATTTTGAGTTTCAGTTTCATCTGTATTGCCAACATGCTCTAATTAAGAGAATACTTTCATGATTTGTTATTTGCTTAAGCTTGTTAGAAAGGTTCTTCAGGTTTTTGTTTTGTTTTATACAGTGGCTAAACAATGATCATAATCTATACTGCTTCCATGGACTCCATTATTTTATACTACAACTGTTCATAATTAATGAATACATAGAAAGTGGTTAAATTAGCAAGGTAACATAATAGGATGGATCAGACTGAACACAATTCATTCAGTCATCAGTTTGCAGGATTTGCAGCTTAATCAGCTTGGGTCCACGGATTGATCTAATGAGAACAGGGCTCAAGAAAGACCCAATTATCTCAAAATGGTCTGCTGGGGACATAGGAACCACTTAGCCAGGTAGAACTTTTGACATTGAGATGGCAAGAAATTAATCATAATAATCATAATAATTACTACTACTATAATTATTATATAAACACACACATATATATAAACCATGTATCACTCTACATAGAATATACATAGACTATACTATATATTTTATACACTATATATAGTATATACATACTATATGTATTTTTTGAATAGATACTATATATACAGAGAGAGATATCTATAGATGGATAGATTTATATATATATATATAACATATATATGTTTTATATATATATAGAGAGAGAGTATATGTGTGTGTATATATATATATATATATATATATATATATATATATATACTTAAGCAACTCTTCAAGCCATTGCCTTAAGATGCTTCATATCCCCTCTATGAGACAAGAATTTTTATTCCTATTTTAAAGAATGAACTTGTTGCTTTAATTTTTCAAAACATAAATTTGTACTTCAATAACTGATAATATTTCCAACAATTTCAACATCATTTTTCAGTTATGGAACTTGTACTAGTATAAATGCTATGACAGAAAATCCCAATCTTGAACTTTGCTATAAAATATAAGAAAGTATTACATGATAACACATTATATTAAGCTCCGATGTGTTCATTATAGTTTTGAAGATTGAAGGTCTTGCATTCTGATTAATATTGTTTTATATTGTATGCTATGATCTACAATAGATAAAATATATGTGGCTTACTGAATTTATTTTATAAAATATCCATAATCTTGGCTATCATCTAATACAAGGTAGTTAAATCTAATCAGCATGTTTCATTATCTTTCTCATAAAATAATTCTACAAAATAAATTTAGAGTACCTAATCCAAACTCTCTGAGGCTGTGGACCTGAAAAATATTTTTAGCATACAGTTAATATATGCAAAAATTATTGTTTTGTTAGCAATATATCCATCTGTATTATAAAATTTTTCCACTTAAGTAATTTCAGAAAATCCATAGAAATGTTACAGACTTTGCTACAAAATTGGCATGAACAAATACTATCAAAAGCTATTTTATGATTTCAAATTTAATATTTGATCCTGCATGTAAAATAAATTACTTTTATTGTATGAAACAATTAATTTTTCTTCACAGATATTTATGTGTGAAATTAAATATTTCATACATTCATTAATTTTATAATTTTAGAAACAAGCCACTCTGAGGTGCACTAATCAACTTTTCCATTTGTGTGAAAGCTAATTCTTTAATGGGCAGTAATAATTTTCTCTGCCTAATGAGTCATCATGCATGCCCTGCATATTGAGTGCTTAAAATACTCTTCATTTTCATCATCATCAACAATGTTGGACTGTGTCTTTCAGCATAAAAATTTTTATCCTTTGAATTAGATATTTAAATACTTCTCTTTATGTTAACTACATTGTTAAATATTAACATAATTTTGCCCTTCAAAAGGCCAGCCATATCCTCATGAATTCATGTTCTTCTGAAAGTGCCCTTGTTTGTTATTTATTAATTCTCATTAAAAGCCTGCTAGAGTCATAGAGATGGGACCAAATTCTTGAGATAGAAGTGAAAAATAACACTTATTTTTAATGACATTTGTATAAGGATGCAATAAAGCAAAAATAAGTCACTCCAAATATTAAGCATAGTGTATAAATTTATTTGCATACTGGTAAATTTAGTATTTTTATAAATAGAAGTGAAGCCACTGTGATTTTTACATGGAAAAACTGTGAAACCAGAAACTGCAAAAAGCAAACTATTTTCCTAAAATTGTAGCATATTACCATAATCATGTTAGAGCAAATATGAAATATGAAAGATATTTATTCTCAATGAGACAAATAGAAGACTATTTATTCTCTAGGAAAATATTATTTGTAAGGAACAAAATGGAATACATTATAAAATGTAAGTAAATGAGCATATAGTATAAAAGTAAAACTTTTCTTTCAGTTAAACAAATTTTCATCCAGATTTGATATCCAGATATATTATACACTCATTGAACTTCTGATAGGAATATTTGACTCTGAGTTGACTCTAACTGCATCATGCTCTCTCTCTGTCAGGTAAAACATTAAGTATGAAACAGAAGGGATGCAAGTCATTTATTTTTCAAGAATATTCAAGCCCTTAAAAACAGAAAAGTAGAAATGATGTTTCTAGGACATGTGGCAGTGGAATTAACATTTTGAGTTGAGAATAATAGGCAGTTAAAAGGGAGATTGCCAATATCTAAGAACAAATTTAATTTTCTGGGAGTTGTACAACTAATGATTTACAGTCTTGGTTTTGTCTTCCCATGGACATAATTTTCAAATTAATTCCCTTCTCTGCTACCTTAGTTTTTGATCTGGATAGGTAGATAAATTTGATGCACTGTGATCAGTCATTATGATTTTTATCAATAATTTTGTGTTTCATGGCAAACTCTCTGTTAAATATAACTACAAATTAAAAAGAAAACCAAAACAAAAATAAAAACAACTATCAATTTGGGAAAAAGTTACCCTGCTGCAGCTAATATGATAAAGCAGCATCACACAGATTTGGTGGTGCCTTATGATCATGTATACTTGCTTCTCATGGATATACAAAGTTTCAGATACAACACAATTTTTTGAAAGGAATTTATTCTGTAACATTAAAAAATGAATAATTTCTTTATTGACCATAATAATCTTTTGAGAAGAACATGAGTCCTTTACTGCATTTCAGTAACTCTTTTGGTTCCAGGAAATATTTAGTTCACCATCTATTATCTCATCATATATGTTTCATCATTCCACAGATATGTGATTAGAAAAAAGGATTGCTAACTGAATTTTCTTCAAGAAATATTTTTACTTATTTCCCCTAACTCCTCCATAGGTACCCCACTACACTCTTTCTCAGTATGTTAGAGGATTTCCCATGAACCATATTCACTAATAGATTTATGCTGATTGAGACCTCTTCCAGAAGAACTTTTTGATTTCAAGGTCCCAACTCCACGTCTCTCATCTCCCAATTTAGCGTGTAGGAGTTGGAAGATGGAAGATGGTAATATCAGCTTTTACATTTATAAAGCCCAAAGGTTTAAATTTCTGCAGTTCTTGGCATATGTTAATTACTTGAAAGAGAAATTTCCCCCAATATGGCTTCTGTCGTTCCCACTTTAGCATTCTCAACTCTATCTCCCTTAGTACTTCTCTTTTCTCCGTATAGGAACACTTCCCACCTAAGCACTTATCACAATTTTAGATGTGCTTCAACACATAATTATCCTTTTGAAAAACAGCTTTAAAAAACTTAGAATACGTTTGCAACTAGATGATGAACAAGGAAATAGTTATTTCTATTACAATCTAAAACGGTCTGAAAGTGATATAAAAAATATCAGAAACCAGTCCTAAAAATTGTCTATTTCAGAAAAATTAATTTGGCAATGTATAAATTAATTCAAATATTTAATTGTCTTCAGCCAAACTGTGTTTGCTTATATTGCATTAAATATGTCTCCTTCTAAATGTGCATGCAGAGAGCCACACAATTATAACAAATTCCCCAAAATATGTATTCTTAAACCCCAGTTCTATAAGGTCAGCAAACTATGGCCAGCAGGCCAACCTTCTGTCTTTGCAAATAGAATATTATTAAAACAAAGCCATGCCCATTCATTTACCTATTGTCTGTGGCTGCTTTCCTAGTACAACAAAAGAGTAGTTGCAATAGACACCTTACGGTCTGCAAAACCTTTAATATTTGCTGTCTGGCCCTTTAAGAAAAAGTTTGTTACCTAATAAAATATTTTCTTGACGGCAGTTCCTGAAATAATTTATGCAACAATACATGTTGATTTTCTACCCCACGTGCTGTGTTAGGAACAACTTCTGACAACACAGCTGCAGCAGAAGTTCCTGAGTTTTCTATGTGGCCAGTGCTTCTTCAAGAACTCTCCATAATCCAACCACTGATGATTCTCCTTCTGAGATTCTTCTTCCACACATCCTACTAAGTGTGCAATGTGATACTAACACTCCACAGCCAGTTGGATAGAAATATTACCTCAAGTAGATAAGTCCAATTTTCTTCCTCAAGTAACATAAAATCAGTTAATTATCCATGAGTATAATTGACCTGTATAGTGATGTGTGCTTTAAAGCTGAAGTTGCCATGTCAAGAATGCAATTTGGAACTATACATGATATCGAACAAATGGAGAGAAATATCTGCAGAAAAAAAAGTAGAAGCAAAAGATACTCAAAAAGAAGCAGAGAAAGGGAATTTACAAAAAGAGAAGAGACTCTGCCTTGATTCTGAAAAATTACTAGTTCAAGTTTTTTGAGTCCCATCTCTTATATTCAAAGAAATTTGAAGGTACTACATCCATAAACATAAAAAGGACATGACTTAAAATTGGATATTTAAAAAAAGTTTTGATAAATTATAAATGCAATGGTTAAATAAAAATAATCCATAAATATTGGGGAGATAAAGAACACACAACAGAGAAAGAATGAGAAAGAAAAGAGGAGAGGAGAGGAAAGAGAACACCTTATAAGGCAGGAAGAATAGACATAGAGAAACATTTTAGGAGATCCAATATTCACATTATAGGAGTTCCAGAAAGAGGTTACCCAGAAAATATATAAAATCAGATTTTAGTTGGGCCAGTTCACCAAGGTATATGTTTTGGCTTACTCTTCCTGAAATCTGAAAATTCCTGGAGCAAACACGTTACCTTTACTTCATGTCTTCTTTGGGTTATTGATTTGAAACTCATCTTTTCGGTATGGCCTTCTCTTTGTTACGAAATCTAATTAGATTTGCTCATGCCAACCCCATCTTCTCAAATCCATGCCAATTTCCTTCACTGTAACTGACCTTCTGAAATTTATGTTTATGTGATCGCGGGTTTGTTTTTATTGATATCTGTTGCCCTTATTCAACTCCACCCTCCATGAGGGTAAGGGCTATCCATCAGTTTTCATTGATCTCTATGTTCCACGCTTCTCATAAAGCCTAACACATAATATGGTATCAATAAGCATTTGTTTTATTCATCTTTGCATTTACAATGAAATGTTGACCTATTATAGAAATAATCAGGAATTGCTGAAAGAATTTTTAAATAGGATTTGCAAATAACTCTACTATTTAATGTATGTTTTAAAAGATATCTAAAAGACAGTAACTTTTGAGTGGAGGAGCCATTTCTCATTTGTATTTTATACTTTTGCAATTTAAGCAATGGGCAGAAAAATGACTTAGTTTATGATTTTACACTGAAAAAATTTTTGAAGCAAATGTTACTGAGATAAAGAGTTGGAGTGTTCTTTTTGGCCTATTCTATTTTAAAAGTATTATTTACAACAATCTTATTTCCTATTCTTGGAATATCAGAATTCTCTATTACTTTATGTTTCTCTTTATGCTTTCCCCTATATTAGGGGTGATAATCTGTAAATATTACGATTGTAGTGATCTTTCAAGTGAATGAAAAAAAGGAGTATCATTGCCAAATTGTTCAATTTGCTTAATAGGAAAATCAATTTAGTGGCATGCATCTGTTATAAATAGAGTTGCATACTTGGAAACATCAATGCTATCTTGCATGAAATGTGTATAATTACATGTAATTGAATTGACATTGAAGAACAAAAGATTAACTATGAAATGTATGTGTAACAATATATGGTTATTAATGCAATGTTTTGATAATAGAAAAATACAAGAAAGATGAAATAAAATGGATTTGGGGATTTCATTAAATGTAGAAGGAAGTTATTTAGTGAGATGAAGAAATCCCTTTTTTGGGGTTCCAGCTCTGTATTGTTCCAATTTTAATATATGTGCTGCCGAAACGAGAACTCTGAGTTCCAGCTTACTTGCTGTATGTAGATACAAAGTAAAAATAGGGCACTAAGAGAAAAAAATTGACATAAAATGAAATGTAGCATGGTGTGATCAAGGATATTTTAGAGATGGATGCAAAACTTTAAGCAGAAAGGGGAATGTCTCCCTTTTGGGGAATTTGAGACTATTTCATAGAGGACCTTGCATTTGAACTGGGTCTTAAATAATGTATAGGATCTTTCCAGAAAAAAGGGGGTAGAGTTTTAAAGAGGAGAGAAAGCATGTGTATAGGAACAGAGTAAAGAAATAGCGCGTTGAGGACTTTTATGAGTGTGTTTGGAGAACCTAAAGGATTTGGTGAGTGTAATATAGGGTATATGGTGTGGGAATGAGAGAAGATAAAGCCCCATGGCATGACTATGAAAAACCTAGAACAAGTAAGGAAATGCACAGTCATTCTATAGGAAACCGGGTGCTAATACAAGTCCTCAGTTGGAATCAGCACTTTATTTTTCTTTAAAGTGCAATGCCTCTGAAAATCTTGGAGGGGTGGAAAGGTCAGGAGAAAAGTGTTAATGGAGGCAGGAACATTAGTCAGAAGGCTGTAGCAAGAGTCAAGAGGAAAGCGGTCGTGGTCTGATCAAGGCAGAGGCACACACAGTTTATTGTTAGGAGATCCATTCAGAGATAAAGCTAGAAATATACAATCATCAGTTTTACTCTCAAAACTGATATCAAAACTGGGTTCTTACCTCATATTTCTATAGCCTTCTAATTAGCAACAACAACAAAAACTTTTTCTTCAGGGTGATACAGAAACAATTTCCAATGGCATTACCCATTATCTAATGTAACATTACGAATCACAGCTATAGTTGTCTTTTTTATTGTTTAAATATTTCCTACTGTAGAAAATATATTAATAAATGTCTTTGGAATGAGTGAGTAGATAAATAAACTTGACAGCAAATTTCATGTATTGAAGTGAAGAAAATAAATGGCTATTATAGTAAATGACTAAATAGGATATATTTATGTTTTTTATCAGTAGTGTATGTATTATTATATATTATGTATTTATTTTGTTCATATTTCATATTTTTGTTTATTAACATGATTATTGATGCAATTCCCATTGTGATATTATTATTTTCATGGTACTTTTTTCTTCTGAATATGATGTAAATATAAGCACTGCCAAATAAAATGAAATAAATTTTACACTTCCCCATGGCAAACCACCCTCCATAGGTTCTGGTTTTAAACGCTCAAGTACTTTCTCAAAATAACAAAAACAAATGCTTTTCTTTATCATTAACTTTTCAAAGCCTGCTGACTTTTGTGAAATCACTGCAGCTAGGCTCAAATGGTGTATGAAATGAAAATTTCCTGTCTATCCACTGCACATAGGAAACGTCATGACAGTGTCTTACAATCAATGTTCTGCTCAGTTTTTTTTTGTAATACTGAGGTCATGAAGTAAAACAAACTTACTGAAGAAGAAAAAGGGGCAAGTGAAACTTTTCTTCAAGTGTCATTTTGATTTACCCCTCTTCTGTATATGCTTAATTGGAGATATTAGATCTACTTGAAATAACTGCTTTCAACTGAGCATTCAAGGATGCTCCAATCCCAAATATTGAATATGTGCTAGAAATCTGTATATAAAAGTTTCCTAACTGATGAGAACCAGCCACAATGGTTATGTTGAAATTAATACCTCCATGACTCATAGAAGGTTCTGCCCTTATTTTTCTTTTGTATACTCATAACAGCAGCTTTGGAAAGTAGGCATACTTCCTGACGTATGTCTATTGCTTTTTATGTTAAATGGCATGCTGGTAAAATGTGGATAAAACTGACTTGGTTTATAAGGAGATATGACAACTGCTATAGACACAAAACACAAAACATAAACTTCCACATAAAAGTGTTTCTATTTCCTCTTGTAGTACTCATTTTATTTTCCTTTCATCCATATAACTAGAATGCACTGATATATAGCAGAGGAGATGTCATATTCCATTTTTCATATGTGCCTTTCCAAAAAAAATACATAGACATACCATACATTCGTCCTTATATTTGCTCCTTTTCTTTTGAATTGTATTTGCTTTACTTTCAAAGCATTTAGAGAGAGTTCATTTTTGCCTTTTCTAAGCCAGTGTAAGTATAGGTGCTGGGATGACAGAATGGAGCATTCATTCCTTCAACAGATATTCATTAAGAACTTCATCTGTGTCAGTCATTATTTTATACACCAATAGATGCTAGAAAGGCGGTATTAAGCATTACTGCAGTATTGTTCCTAATCTTTTTTTTGTATTTGACAATAAATAAGAAGGAAAAATAAGCATTATCCTGTTTACCTATGAGTTGATTTTATGCGTATTTTTTGTTTGTATTTTTCTGTGTGTTCTGTGGACCTAGAACAAAGGACCAAGACATGGGTAACCCAGGATTGCCAAACTAGTTATATTAAGTCTAATTCTAAGACCATAGTTTTGAATTCAGAGGAAATTACCTATACAGATTATGGTATAGGCACATATAGGTGCCTACAGGTTCTTAGACAAGAACCTATATCATTTTGTGATATTTTATATTATTAGTTCAAGGAGGACTGGGCTCAGAATCATAAAACATGATTTAAATTTCTGGTTTTCCACTTACTATGTGATTTTGCATGAGTTAGTTGTTCCTTGTGAGTAGCACTATGTTGATCAAATATGAAAACATTATATTCTGGAATGTGCCTTATAAATTGTATTAGTTTCCTAAGGCTGCCATAAAAAAGTACCACAAATCGCGGAGATTAAATCACCAGATATTTATTTTCTCACACTTCTGGAGGCTAAAAATCCAAAATCGAGGTGTCAGCAGGGCCATGTGCCCTGTGACTCCTATGGGAGAATCACCCCTTGCTCTTCCTAGCTTCTGGTGGTTTGCTAGCAATATTTGGTGTTCCTTGGCTTATAGGTGCATCACTCCAATCCTGTCTTCACATGGCATTCTCCCTGTGTCTCCCTTTCTTCCCATGGCCAATTTCTCATAAGGACACAAATCCCATTGTGTCAGAGGCCTGCCCTGCTGTAATATGACTTCATCATAACTAATTAAAACTGCAACCACCCTTTTGCAAATAAGGTAACCTGATGAGGGTAAGGACTTCAACATAACCTTTTTGGAGGGACACAATTCAAACAATAAAATAAATATTTAAATACTATACAGATTGTTAGTAGCTAAATTCTGACAATTTATGGCTAAAATTGACTTTTTTGCCCTATTAGAAAAAAAAAGCACCCATAGCTACCCATGGATTTACTCAGAGTAAAGTAAAAAGATAGTGTGCCAAATGAAACAATTTTTATTTGGCCCATGCCTGCCATTACCATTAATTATCTGATGAATCTATACTTATCACATACTGCTTTGAACAAGTAAGGTTTGTTAGGAAGTTTATATTTTGCAATGTACTTTTCATTTCTTTTTTTTTAACTTCACTTGATTCCTACAGTGACCCTGTAAAGAAGAATCTATTGAACCATTTTCAAATAAGTAGACTGAAGCTCAGACAGATATTGAGTAATATGCTCAGCATTATAAAACACAAATGGTAAAATGGAAACTAAAACCCCTTCAGCTCCAGGTATAATTTCTTCATTATAACTGTGTCTTTTCTTCTCATTCCATATATACTCTGATTGCCATCTTTCATGTGCCCGTTGATATAACTACCACCTGCACACTAATGGTGACTTTTTCTGGACTTCACACCTGTATTTTCAAAGCCTCATGAGAAATCCTAATGTCCTGCTGACACTACAATGGAATGTGTTTAAAAATGATTTAGTAATCTCTTTTCCTGCTTCAATCTCTGTCTCTTTAACAGCGTCACTAAGCACTTACTTATTCAGAACAGAAACTTAAGAATCATCCTTGAGTTCTCACTGCTAAACCCTCACTGACCATTTCCATATTGAAACAATAACCAAACTCTGAACCATTTTCTCATAGATTTTCTCCTCTTGGTCTATAGGTTTTCTGCGTTTTTTAAGTTCCCTGTGAACAGTTACCTAAACCATTGAAAAGATTAACTGATTTCACTGTTGGCAACATTTTTTTTCTACCTTACATATGTTATAACACAGTACTACCTGATTTATTTTACTAAATTATTATATCACTTCACATTTAAAATTATGTATATCGTGTTCTATTTAATATAGTATTGAAATTTCTTAGTAAATAATAAAACATACTTTACAATCTGGGTTAAATTTTACCTTTCCGTATCTTTTATTACTTGTTTACTCCTTATCTTCTGCTACCTACCTAAACCTAGGCTCTGGCTGGTGCAAATGTTTGCTATTTTCCAAATGTATGTGTCATAACTTTATAAAAATTATGTATTGACATTTACTATGGTCCAGACACTATTCTAAGCACTTTAAATGTTTTAACACATTTCCATTATCTCGACAACTTTTTGAGATAGTGAGCATTATTTTTCTAATTTTATAGGTTAGGAAAGTACATTTCAGAAGAGTTAAATAACTTACCCATGGACACACAGCACAAGTCTTGGACTGAGGGTTTCAACGTAGTAGGCTGCTTCCAAAGTCTATTCCCTTAACCACCTTTCTAAACTTTATTGACGTTGTTTGAGCTATATTTTCTGCATCAAGATTTTTTTTTTTTTTTACTCCCTTACCCCTTTCCAATAAGGTTTGTCTCTTTGGCAAACTCCTTCCCATTAACAGAACCTGTTCAAATTGTATCCCCTGTTCTAGCTCAGCCTGTTCACAAAGCAAGCAAACATAAAGTTTCTCTCTTATCTGTGGATATATGAAGAACCATTATAACTTCTACAGCTACACATCCTGGATTTTTCAGAACAACAATATTACAAATATTGCATTCTATTGTTTGACCATACGTCCAAATTTTTGTTTGAGAACACTTGATCTAATGCAGCATTATTTCATAGCCTAACTGTTAGTGTTTACATTTATTTTTCTCCTCTTCTATTGATGAAATTCTTGAGAATAAATGTTCTGTTTCACTTATCATAATCTACTCAGGCGTAACACAAGGTAGGATCTCAAAATTAATAACTGGTTTGAAATATAGTGAGTACTCTATATTTATGTTTCATGGTAGATAAGGCACTATTTAGTCTTTATGATTCTGGCACAGGGGGAAGGAGATATATTATCATCCATGAAGTGGAATGAGGAAAAAAATATTGAGTAAAGGGAATTTTGATAGAGTGGGACCTACATTTGCAAATATCTGAGGAAAATTACTTGAAAAAAGTGGTATTCAATTTACACTGAACTCTGAGATGTAGCATATTAATTGAGATATTTACAATAACTATCATAATACATTCTCAACCCAAACATGTATTTAATGATACACCAGCTGTAGAGCTCTGATTTTCCTACCTTACACTCTATGTTGAAGTGAATATGCCTATGCTCATTATGAAAACACAGCATGACCCCAGTACACTAATTTGAGCTTATATTAGTGGGATTTTTCTTTTTTTGAATTTTGGGATTTTTTTTTCTTTTCAAGCAAAATGGGTTTATTCAGGAGCAGCAAAGAATTACAATTTTGGATGTGCAGGCTATAGCAAAAGCCAAGGTAAGCCTAATAAACAAAGGAGAGGAAAGTTATTTTACAGAGTAAAAAGCTGAAAGTTGGGAGGGGTTTTTTGAATGAAAGGAGGAAAGCGGGAGTTCAGGGAGATGATGGGTTCTCACGGGCCTAGTAGCTGGTGTAGTCCATTTCCTGTAGCAGTTGCAAGCGCATCTTTCCTGTTGAGGCCTGTAACTGATGGTTCTTTCCTGATGATGATTCTTCCTGTTGAGGTCTCTAAGCTACAGTCCTTCCTGTTATTGACCTTGAGTGGTACTGAGTGAGACCTCCCCCTTCTGGCATCTCAATTCCATTTTATTTTATTTTTTTATTTTTAAAAAATCTTTATTGGAGTATAATTGTTTACAATGTTGTGTTAGTTTCTGCTGTATAACAGAGTGAATCAGCTATATGTATACATATATCCCCATATCCCGTCCCTCTTGCATCTCCCTCCCACCCTCCCTATCCCACCCCTCTAGGTGGACACAGAGCACCGAGTTGATCTCCCCGTGCTATGTGGCTGTTTCCCACTAGCTATCTATTTTACATTTGGTAGTGTATATATGTCAATGCTACTCTCTCACTTCATCCCAGTTTACCCTTCCGACTCCCCATGTCCTCAAGTCCATTCTCTACATCTGCATCTTTATTCCTGTCCTGCCCCTAGGTTCTTCAGAACCATTTTTTTCTTTTTTTTTTTTAGATTCCATATATATGTGTTAGCATACAGTATTTGTTTTTCTCTTTCTGACTTACTTCACTCTGTATGACACACTCTATGTCCATCCAACTCACTAGAAATAACTCAATTTCGTTTCTTTTTATGGCTGAGTAATATTCCATTGTATATATGTGCCACATCTTCTTTATCCATTCATCTTTTGATGGACACTTTGGTTGCTTCCATGTCCTGGTTATTGTAAACAGAGCTGCAGTGAACATTGTGGTACATGACTCTTTCTGAGTTACGGTTTTCTCAGGGTATATGCCCAGTAGTGGGATTGCTGGGTCATATGGTAGTTCTATTTTTAGTTTTTTAAGGAACCTCCATACTGTTCTCCGTAGTGGCTGTATCAATTTACATTCCTACCAACAGTGCAAGAGGGTTCCCTTTTCTCCACACCCTCTCCAGCATTTATTGTTTGTAGATTTTTTGATGATGTCCATTCTGACTGGTGTGAGGTGATACCTCATTGTGGTTTTGATTTGCATTTCTCTAATGATTAGTGACGTTGAGCATGCTTTCATGTGTTTGTTAGCAATCTGTATATCTTCTTTGGAGAAATGTCTATTTAGGTCTTCTGCCCATTTTTGGATTGTGTTCTTTTTTTTTTGATATTGAGCTGCCTGAGCTGCTCCTATATTTTGGAGATTAATCCTTTGTCAGTTGCTTTGTTTGCAAATATTTTCTCCCATTCTGAGGGTTGCCTTTTCGTCTTGTTTATGGTTTCCTTTGCTGTGCAAAAGCTTTTAAGTTTCCTCAGTTCCCATTTGTTAATTTTTGTTTTTATTTCCATTTCTCTAGGAGGTGGGTCAAAAAGGATCTTGCTGTGATTTATGTCATAGAGTGTTCTGTCTATGTTTTCCTCTAAGAGTTTTATAGTGTCTGGGCTTACATTTAGGTCTTTAATCCATTTTGAGTTTATTTTTGTGTATGGTGTTAGGGAGTGTTCTAATTTCATTCAGTTTTCCCAGCACCACTTATTGAAGAGGCTGTCTTTTCTCCATTGTATATTCTTGCCTCCTTTATCAATGATAAGGTGACCATATGTGCACGGGTCTACCTCTGGGCTTTCTATCCTGTTCCATTGATCTATATTTCTGTTTTTGTGCTAGTATCATGTCGTCTTGATTACTGTAGCTTCGTAGTATAGTCTGAAGTCAGGGAGCCTGATTCCTCCAGCTCTGTTTTTCTTTCTCAAGTTTGCTTTGGCCATTTGAGGTCTTTTGCGTTTCCATACAAATTGTGAAATTTTTTGTTCTAGTTCTGTGAAAAATGCCAGTGGTAGTTTGATAGGGATTGCATTGAATCTGTAGATTGCTTTGGGTAGTATAGTCATTTTCATAATGTTGATTCTTCCAGTCCAAGAACATGGTATATCTCTCCATCTGTTTGTATCATCTTTAATTTCTTTCATCAGTGTCTTATAGTTTTCTGCATACAGTTCTTTTGTCTCCTTATTCCTAGGTATTTTATTCTCTTTGCTGCAATGGTAGAATTTTGGGATTTTGTATCTACTATCTATGAACTGAAAGAAATGTTTTTATATTTTTACATGGTCAACATACTCAACTGTGAACTGTCGATAACAGTGGTACAAAATCTATTTAATCAGTTCAAGAATGGTAAAGGCCAACATAAACTTTAAACCCTCTAAACAACATGAAGAATTGCTTTTTGTAAAAGCAGATGATTTCTCAAACTAGGTTATCAAATGTTGGAATATATGGCTGCTTGGAGACCTTTTTAAAATAATGGACAATTTACAATTACCATATTAGTTCATTGTTCAGATCCTTACACAAATTTTAAAGTAGAGAAAGTCTTCTTGGTTATCACTATCTTAGGTTTTTGTAACTTTCTTTTATGTAAGGATGTGATCAATAATATCAGTTTATAGTGATTTTTCTCTCCAGAAATTTTTATAAGATGCTTTGGTGGTTTCCTAAATCTTTAACACTTAAAAAGTGAATAGTGGCTTCTGATAATAATAGAAGACGATATTTTGGAAAGAAATCACATTAAGTCTCTCTCTCAAAATATACATATAAATAGCTAATTGTTAGCTGCTCACTGAAATCCATGTTTTCTTCTTCTATTTGATGCTTCCTAGCTCTCTTCCTGTTGCTTGTGGCCACATGACTGAGTTTTAGACAATGGGATGTGAAAGGCTGTAATATACATCAATCGTAGACTTCACTCATAAAAACTTCTTTTGTGTTTTTCCATGCTCTTTTCCACTTCTAGGTGGAATGGTGATCAGGAACACCATGTGTGTAAGAAAAGAAACTTTTGTTAGCCTAGATCTCTTAAAATCAGAATGGAGGAGAAACACCTGCCAAACTAACTTGTCCCCAGTTAGTGTGTACTTTCCCTGTGCTAGATACTTCTGAAAATACATGAAAATAGTCTTTATAATTTCAAATACTTGTTGTTTATCATATGGAGGAATACACTAACACTAAAAAATTTATCCAAAAAATATGTAGAGACCTTATTTTGACTGTCTCTACATCTTGGGTTCTTCTTGATTTTATTGGGTTGTATAGACTAAGTCCATTTTTTGTTCACTTACCTCCAGTGATTGTTTGATTTGTTCATTTGATATGCACATCATCATTAGGTACATATTGTGGGAATGGCTTTTAGTTTCCAAGAGCTGAATATTTGAACCCATTGTCATTTCCTCCCTCTATTTAGATGTACCCATTCATAATTTCTAGAATGGAGGCCTTCTTAGAGTGATAATTTATACACAGCTGAAAAGTGAAGACTCTCGAAATTCAAAACAGGTTCATTGAAACCAGTCACATTCCTGGAGAAATAATCTCCCAGAGTCAATAACATTTCCCTAATTTTAGTGTTTTCTCACCTTATCACATACTGATGGCATTTTATGAAGAAAATGTCTATTAAACTTTGAATTCCAAATTTTCTAGGTGTGAATTTCAAATCTCCTATCATTTAAACCTGGTATATGATCTAAACAGGACTTGTCTTTCACCTGAAAAGCAAATTAGCTTCTATATTATATGGAAAGAGCAAGTTAAATATCATGGAAGAAATAGGATTCGAACAGGTTGTGTATTTTAATATGCTAGGTATAGTGCTAAGCCTTTGGTATTCAGAGGCACACAGATCCAAGATGAGAGGTCTCATTTCATAGTGCTCTTCTGTTCCACACTTATGCACATACCATCTGACCCATGCCCAACAACTCCAGTCCCATTTTCTCATGTGGAATCAAAGCAGGACCTATTAACTTTGCATCTGCACTCTCTCCTGAGACTATTCTACTGGAATTAAGTGAATATCTCTCTCTGTATTAAGAGTACAAGTTCTGGAGTCAGCTTATCTCTGTTTTAACCCCAAATCTACCATTTATGAGTTGCCTAGTAAAATAGGGAAGATAAATGTTACTACTTCATAGTTTATTGCGAGAGTTACATCTCATAATCCATGTGAAGTTTTTTGGATATCATCTTGAACATGGTAAGTGTTCAATACACTTGAGCTATATTAATAATTTTTATTTTTCATATATATATCCCAAAATATAAGTTGACACATGCTTTACCTTTTTATTACAATCTAATTTACAAAATTACACATATCAAGTTTTTGAATGTGCTTCACCACAACCCTTGGGTTTTATTTAATGAATAATTCATTAATTTCTATTCAGTCATGGTACACTAAAAAGGAGGGACAAATAGGGGTATGGGATTAACAGACATAAACTACTATATATAAAATAGATAAGCAACAAGGATATACTCTATACCACATGGAATTATAAGATGCCTGGTATCTTATAATAACCTATAATGGAATATAATCTGCAAAAATACTAAATCACTATGCTGTACATCTGAAACTAACACAATGTAAATCAACAATATTTCAATAAAAAAAGAAGAAAAGCTAATTGATAACAAAAAATACATCCTAAATTTTCTAACTTGGAAGATTATAATTTTTGTCATCTAGACTCATAATTTTACTAATTTAAGATTTACCTTAAATTTACCTTATGGTCTTTTAATAATTATCTCAGTTAAAATTATGGGCGTGATATGCTTTCTCCTACTTTATAAAAGGACATTTTTTATTGTAGAAACAATGTAGAAACAACAAATTTAAAGTAATGTTAGCCATGTCAATTTAATATCCTTTTTACCTTATGACTATAAGCTGATAAATCATAACATTATTTTCTGAAATATAATAACTTTCTTGGAGAGTGTAAACATGAGGTATATAACAAAGTGTAAATTTAAGAAGGCAACCCATGTGTATAGTGATATTGTCTATTGTTTAGGTGGTACTTCAAAAGATATTCAGATACTACCAAGTAACTCTAAATTTATGATTTTTGAGCTTGTTTTATTTATACTCTGGACCAAAAACTCAGTATTCATAGTTTGAAACTGTCACATTTCCTCAGAATTGTCTTCAGACTTTATGATATGAATATAACATGAGAATGGTCAGAGTAAAATACATTGAGCTTCTTAGAGTATATATAAACCAAAAACAAATGCTGTGAAACTGCAGTGTCTTAGGACTGTGTTGCACTAATGGAAATCTGTATATATGATATAGATTTATGAAACTTAAAACTCTAAAGAAGATAATTTAACCTTCTGAATATCTATGGGTATATGTACATTTAATACCATTAATATAGAAACACATTAGTTTGTATGTTATATCAATGACTAAACTTTATTAGAATATGAATTTTTTTTTGTGTTAAGCTGCCCAAAACTTGTAGTTTTCATTTGTTTCCCCAGAGCAAAATTTAAGCTTGGCATACCTGAGGAGTTTTATCATTCTTGTATGTATACCATTAGCATTAACTTTCTGTACACAGTCTCATGTGAGGGTATCATTTTTTTTTAACTTTTTATTTTATATTAGAGTATAGTTGATTAACAATGTTGTGTTAGTTTCAGGTGTACAGCAAAGTGATTCAGTTATACACATACATGTAGCTATTCTTTCTTAAATTCTTTTCCCATTTAGGTTGTTACATAATATTGAGCAGAATTCCCTGTGCTCTACAGTAGGTCCTTGTTCGTTATCCATTTTAAATATTAGAGTGTGTACATGTCAGAGTGTATCTTTAAAATATTATGGAGGGGGCTTCCCTGGTGGCACAGTGGTTAAGAATCTGCCTGCCAATGCAGGGGACATGGGTACGAGCCATGATCCAGGAAGATCCCACATGTCATGGAGCAACTAAGCCTGTGTGCCACAACTACAGAATCCTGTGTACCTACAGCCCATGCTCCATAACAAGAAAAGCCACTGCAATGAGAAGTCAGTGCACCACAAAGAAGAGTAGCCCCTGCTCGCCACAACTAGAGAAAGCCTGCACACAACAATGAAGACCCAACACAGCCAAAAATAAATAAAATAAATAAATTAAAAATATATATATTATGGAGAACTCATTTGTTAACTATCTATTAGTATGAGTGCATCAGTATTCCATTTCTTTTGAGTTTATTTAGCCCCAAAGGGAAATTTGAAAATACATTTGTTCTAATCATTCTACATACACACAGAGTCTACATACACACACAACACTGCCTTGCCTATGGAAAATATTTGAATCCTATAACTTCAAAGTAATCAAATCAAAGTACACCTCAAAAGAAATCATCATGAACCTTAAATTGACTTCACTGACTTGAATGTGGGCAAATTACTTTTTCTTGTCTAGTAAGCATCATATTTTTCCATTTTTATTGCTGTTTCTATTGTCAATTATATATGTGCATATATGTACATATATATATATATATATTTACACAGACCAATCACAAGCACTGAAATTGAAACTGTGATTAAAAATCTTCCAATAAACAAAAGCCTAGGACCAGATGGCTTCACAGGCGAATTCTCTCAAACATTTAGAGAACAGCTATCACCTTTCCTTCTCAAAATGTTCCAAAATATAGCAGACGGAGGAACACTCCCAAACTCATTCTATGAGGCCACAACCACCCTGATATAAAAACCAGACAAAGATGTCACAAAAAAGAAAACTACAGACCAATATCACTGATGAACTTAGATGCAAAAATCCTCAACAAAATACTAGCAAACAGAATCCAACAGCATATTAAAAGGATCATACACCATGATCAGCTGGGGTTTATCCCAGGAATGCAAGGATTCTTCAATACACGCAAATCAATCAATGTGATAAACCATATTAACAAATTGAAGGAGAAGAACCATATGATCATCTCAGTTGATGGAGAAAAAGCTTTCAACAAAATTCAACACCCATTTATGATAAAGACCCTCCAGAAAGTAGGCATAGAGGGAACTTACCTCAACATCATAATGGCCAGATATGACAAACCACAGCCAACATCGTTCTCAATGGTGAATAAGGGAAAACACTTCCACTATGATCAGGAACAAGACAAGGTTGCCCACTCTCACCACTATTATTCAACATAATTTTGGAAGTTTTAGCCACAGCAATCAGAGAAGAAAAGGAAATAAAAGGAATCCAAATCAGAAAAGAAGAAGTAAAGCTGTCACTCTTTGCAGATGACATGATACTATACATAGAGAATCCTAAAGATGCTACCAGAAAACTACTAGAGCTAATCAATGAACTTGGTAATGTAGCCAGATACAAAATTAATGCACAGAAATCTCTTGAATTCCTATACACTAATGATGAAAAATCTGAAAGGGGAATTAAGGAAACACTCCCATTTACCATTGCAACAAAAAGAATAAAATACCTAGGAATAAAACCTACCTAGGGAGACAAAAGACCTGTATGCAGAAAACTATAAGACACTAATGAAAGAAATTAAACATGATACCAACAGGTGGAGAGATATACCATGTTTGTGGATTGGAAGAATAAACATTGTGAAAATGACTGTACTACCCAAAGCAATCTACAGATTCAATGCAATCCCTATCAAACTACCAATGGCATTTTTCACAGAACTAGAACAAAAAAATTTGCAATTTGTATGGAAACACAAAAGACCCCAAATAGCCAAAGCAATCTTGAGAAAGAAAAACGGAGCTGGATGAATCAGACTCTCTGACTTCAGACTATACTACAAAGCCACAGTAATCAAGACAGTATGGTACTGGCACCAAAACTGAAATATAGATCAATGGAAAAGGATAGAAAACCCAGAGATAAACCCACACACATATGGTCACCTTATGTTTGATAAAGGAGGCAAGAATATACAACAGAGAAAAGACAGCCTCTTCAATAAGTGGTGCTGTGAAAATTGGGGAGCTACATGTAAAAGAATGAAGTTAGAACACACCCTAACACCATACACAAAAATAAACTCAAAATGGATTAAAGATCTAAATGTAAGGCCAGACAGTATAAAACTCTTAGAGGAAAACATAGGCAGAACACTCTATGATATAAATCACAGCAAGATCCTTTTTGACCCACCTCCTAGAGAAATGGAAATAAAAACAAAAATAAACAAATGGGAACTGAGGAAACTTAAAAGCTTTTGCACAGCAAAGGAAACCATAAACAAGATGAAAAGACAACTGTCTGAATGGGAGAAAATATTTTTAAATGAAACAACTTACAAAAGATTAATCTCCAAAATATACGAGCTGCTCATGCAGCTCAATATCAAAAAAAACAAACAGCCCAATCCAAAAATGGGCAGAAAACCTAAATAGACATTTCGCAAAGACGATATACAGATTGCCAACAAACACATGAAAAGATGCTCACCATCACTAATCATTAGAGAAATGCAAATCAAACCACAATGAGGTATCACCTCACACCAGTCAGAATGGCCATCATCAAAACATCTAGAAACAATAAATTCTGGAGTGGGCTTGGAGAAAATGGAACTCTCTTGAACTGTTGGTGGGAATGTAAATTGATACAGCCACTATGGAGAACAGTATGGAGGTTCCTTAAAAAACTAAAAGTAGAACTACCATATGACCCAGCAATCCACTACTGGGCATATGCCCTGAGAAAACCATAATTCAAAAAGAGTCATGTACCACAATGTTCATTGCAGCTCTATTTACAATAGCCTGGACATTGAAGCAACCTAAGTGTCCATCGACAGATGAATGGATCAAGAAGATGTGGCACATATATACAATGGAATATTACTCAGCCATGAAAAAAAATGAAATTGAGTTATTTGTAGTGAGGTGGATGGACCTAGAGACTGTCATACAGAGTGAAGTAAGTCAGAAAGAGAAAAACAAATACCGTGTGCTAACACATATATATGGAATCTTAAAAAAAAAAAAAAAATGCTTCTGACGAACCTGCGGGCAGGACAGGAATAAAGACGCTGATGTAGAGAATGGACTTGAAGACATGGGGAGGGGGAAGGGTAAGATGGGATGAAGTGAGAGAGTGGCATGGACATATATACACTACCAAGTGTAAAATAAATAGCTAGTGGGAAGCAGCCACATAGAACAGGGAGATCAGCTGGCTGCTTTGTGTCCACCTAGAGGGTGGGATAGTTAGGATAGGAGGGAGATGCAAGAGGGAGGATATATGGGGATATATGTACACTTATAGATGATTCACTTTGTTATACAGCAGAAACTAACGCACCATTGTAAAACAATTATACTCCAATAAAGATGTTTAAAAAAAAAAGTAATTATAGAGTACTCAAAGTATTTCTATCCAATCATGTTATATATGGCATTTTTAAGATAAGAAAAGAATTGAAAAGTATCTTAATGTCTAGTAATCAGTGATTGTTAATAGATAATTGTATAATGAATTACTCTTAAATAATTAAATGTCATATGACAGCATATAATTAAGAGTAATTAACAACTCATGTTTTTAAAAGTTATAAATGATTGTAAAATATATTTTATAAAAATAATATATAATATATATTTTACATAATATATTCAATATCATGTAGATTACCTTCCTAGTGCTACCATAACAAATTACTACAAATTGTCTAGCTTAAACCAAAAGAAAGTTATTATTTCACAGTCTGAAGGACAGAAGTTTGAAATCCAGTTTTGGTTCCTTTTCATAGCTCTGAGGGAGAATCTATTCCATATTTCTCATCTAGCTTCTGTAGGTTGCTGGCAATACTTGACATTCTTTGGTTTGTAGCTGCATCATTCCAAGTTTTGCCTCTGTCTTAACATGGACATCTTCCCTTTGTGTGTGTTTGTTTCTTTTTGTCAAAATTTCCCTCTTCTTATAAGCACGTTAGTCATTGGAGTTATGGCCCACACTAACTCAGTATGACCTCGTCTTACCTTTATTACATCTGCAAAGATCCCTCTTCCAAGTAAGGTCACATTTACAACTACTGGATAAATATGAATTTGGAGTGACACTATTCATCCAGCACAGCATGATTAATAAATGTAAGCATAGATAAAGGTACTGTGCATAAAATTATATCCTTAAATGATATACATCAAAATGTAAAATGTATCTATCTCTGAGTAGTATAATTACAAGAAATGTGTACATTTTTCTTCCATGATATTCTGTATTTCAAAATTTTCTACATTATTTTTATTTTAAAAAATCTTTTAAAAGTGCTCATATTTCTGTTACTGCCTGTGGCAAAATATCTGGTATCATACATATTTTCTCACTGTGAACAACTAGAAAACTGAACAAAGTATACAAAGAAATTATATTTTCAGATATTGGATAATAAGTAGCACACAACAGTGATCCCTGCAAGAAAGGAAACATATTAGATTAGCCTGGCAATCACTTTAGCCTTCAAACTGAGGGTAATTTCCTGCCTCCCATGAATGCCCAAGATAAGCAAATCATGGTGTTCTTGCTGAGAGTTTGAGGAAAATGAGACAGCTGAAATTTGTAGTATAGATTATCAAGAGGAGAAAGATACACAGAAAATTATTTTTAGAATTTCAACTATGGATTCACTACCATTTCTGTCTGGATGTCTTTAAACTCTAAATGGAGGTGCATTTATGCATTGGCTTAGCTGAAATTTCACAGAGAAAGGTTCCACAAGAACAGGCAAAGACCAGTTACTGGATCAAGAAGAACTACCAGGCAGCGTAAACTGAGTGTATCATACAGCTCATGCAGGGCCAGTGGCATTTGAGTTCTGAGGAGCAAGATTGAAGAAAACTATTTAAACGGTCAAGGTATTCAGTAGGAACCACATGGTCAGGCTAGCATATAATGGTTAAACTAACCTTATAGTAAAGTCTACTGTTAGTTAGACCTGTCTTCTGAAAAGCATAAAAAACCCATCTTCTGACCACACGCCCTGATGTGGTCAAACTTATTGACAAGCACCTTATCTGCCAGCCAAAACAAAACCCAACACTTGTTAGAAACATGCAGTAAAGTCTACACACTATTCAACATAATATCACAATGAGAAGCATCCAAGCAGATTAAATTAGACACGTGAAGTAGCAGGAACATTTAAACCATATTGGGGGAAGGGGGTGCAATTCAGATAAAAAATAAAAATATTATAGAATTAATAGACACATTTAAAAAGATTATAATAAATATGTTCAGGGATTTAAATGAAAACATAATGAAAAAATTAAAGCCATGAAACAAATAGAACTTCTAGAAATGAGAAAAAAAAACTGAAATAATTCATTTAATGGTCTTTGTAGTATATTATACTCTTCAAAAAAATTAATAATCCTGATAAAATAGCATCATAAATTATACAAGTTGAAGGACAGAGTTTAAAAGGCCTAAAATAATAAGCAGAGACTCAAAAGTTGTAGGAGCTAAACTAGTCCTTTAATATAGGTCTCAGAAAGAGATAGGTGTACAAAATACATATTTGATAAAATAACTAATTTTTTTCTCAAAATTTGATGCAAATTATAAACCCATGATTCCAAGAAATTAAGCAAACATTAAACAGGATGAATACAAAGAAACCCATATCAATAGATAGAATAATAAATTCAGTGAAAAGAAGTGATAATGAAAAAATTTTTAAAGTACGTATAATAATGAGACATATTACATAAAAATAAACAAATATAAGTATGCAACAGGTTTCTCAAGAGAAATAGTGAAAGTCACTAGACAGTGAAATAACACATTTAAACATCTGAAAAGAAATAATATCTGTATCTCCAAAAAACGAAGTAAAAAAAGGCATTTTCAGGTAAAATAAATGCTGAGAGAATTCATTGCTAAATATTTTAACAGACATTTCATAAGAGAAGATATACCAATGGTTAATAAATATATGCAAAAGATGTTCAAAATTATAATTTAAAAATAATTCAAAATCATGTTATCTGTGAAAAATCCAAATAAACATAATTAAGTATCACTACACACACACTAAAGTAAGGCTAAAATTAAAATGACTAGTAACTAAGTGTTGCCAAAAGTGTAGAGCAACTGGAACTCTCTGTTATGCAGGTGGTGTGTAGAATGCTATAACCACTTTAGAAAAGAGTTAACAGTTTTTTTATTTAAACACACACACACAATTAATATGTCGCTCAGGAATTCCACTCCTAGGTAATTACCAAAGGGAAGTGAAAATACACATCCATAAAAAGAATTTATTGAAGTATTTAGAGAAACTGGGGAAAAATCAAATTTCCACCAAATGTGAATTAATAAACAAATGGTAGTATATTTATACAATGTTATTACTCAACAATGAAAGTGAAAGGACTATTGATACACACAAAAGCATGGATACAACTTAAAATCATGTTGATGTGTAAAAGAAGATGTATGCAAAGAGTACACAGTATATGATTCCGTTTATATAAAGGTCTGGAATTGGTAAAAATAATACACACAGTGACAGGGAGCAGAGTAGTGGCTCATTGTTAAGGATGGATTAACAATGCTGATACTCCCTATGCAACATTAAGTTGGTCAACATCTATGAAATAAACTATATTTCATATTTCATTTTTCAAGAATTTTTTTAGGTTTATATACTCACTTTTGAGAGGATAGCAAACTTTATATGACTAGTTCTGTTGAATCCTGGTATCAGTATTTTGATGATCTTAAATTCTGAATAATTCTCATGTCATTGACAAACTGCATTTTTAAGTGTCATAAAAGTATGGTCTCTAGAATCAGACTTAAGAGCATGAATTCTATAAGATTTGTGTTTTTGGACAAGTTATTGAAGCTTTCTATCGTTTGTAAAATGGAGAGTATAATAAGAATTATTAAATTAATGAATGTATTTAAAGCATTTGGAACAGTACCTGGAAGAAAATGTGTCCAAGAAATATACTTATTATTTTTCTATATGTTATAGATATTAATATTTAAAAGTGTTTTCTGTTATCTAACATCTTTTTACAATATCTATATCTATACATCTATAGCTATATCTCTCAATCTTTAAGTTGACATCCTAAGTATAATAAATGTTATATAAATATTACTCTGTGGCTTACTGTTACTACTACTACTACTACTACTAGCATTGCTATTATAATTTTTTTGGTTTTACATTCAAAATCACTTATGCTCACAAAAATATGTTATGGAATTAATAAAAGGCGTAACTATGACTTGATCCATGTCTTCTGACTGCAAATTGCATACGTTGTCCACCACACTACACTCACTGATCTACGAAATTAATTGGTTCTGAAAAGTAAAATTTTTATGGATGTTACAAAACCTATATGAAACTATGTAAAATAATTGTAGGATGTAAAGCTAGAAACAGAAAAGATTCTTTATAAACAACCTAGTAATATGTTTCTTCAATTGCAAGTATTTTATAGATTCAAAGGTTCCCACTTCCTAGTCCTATACAGGGTTGTGGGGAAAAATCATATCAGTATTAATTGCAAAACTGTGCAACTGATGGTCATAAAGGTTTCTTTGTAGTGTGTAAAATCTTGAAGGGCATTATGAATATTATAAGCTAAAATAATGCAAGTTGCTCTGTACTAAAACATGTGATTTCTGAGCAACGGGTTTGGGCCAGCACTTTTGTTTGTTTTTATGGTACTTGACTACAGCATTTTTCTTCATAAAATTATGTTGATATTTGCAAAACAGCCAGGGTGAAGAATTTTTATATGAAATACAAAGAGAGTCAACTGCTTTTCTAAGGTTAGAATAATAGAAATTTCAAAGGTAAATTTCACATAAAAGATTTCATGTTCATCTCAGCTTCTGTGATACAATCTATGCAAGATCAGATTACTCCATTTCTTCAGCAACTTTTCCTATTAAAGTTATTTTGTGAGTGGTTATTCATTCTATATTGCTCATCTTCATGATATCATGTATAGAGAGGAGGGGATAGGGTGAACACAATCAGTTTGAGTAGTTTCATCCTTCACAAACAATATCACCTCATCAATAATATTTAATTTCTTCCATGTGGAAAGTACTCCCCTAAGTTATAAATATAGTGTTCATGGCACAGTCCACCCTTTGAAATCCACCATTTGACTTGGAGACTTAAAGCACAAACATTTGACAAGTTAAGTTCATATCTTAATGATAGTAGTACAAGATAGTAAGTGATATGCACTGCTTAGGTTGAAAAGAACGTTAAGAGTTAACAGGAGTTCAGAGAAGAGAAAGTGAAAAAGCAAGCAGTTCAGGGTAGCTTGCTTCATGTTTATATGTGTATATGTGTGATGTATGAGCTATTATATGCTATATATGAGAATATAAATATAAGTATAAATTACATATATAATTATATATATGTCTTTGTGATATCTATATACGTTCTAGTTCATTTCAATTTATCTCAGCATTTCTTAACTACCAAATGTATATTCCATATTTGTTAAGTGTAAATGTGTAGTGAGGTGAGAAAAGGTGAGAATGATGAGTAACACAAAACAGCTCACTAAAATTGTTAGGTAGGTATATGGATGCATAGATAGATAGATAGATAGATAGATAGATAGATAGATAGATAGATTGGATGGATGGATGAAAGAAGGTCAGAAGGAAGGAAGGAAGGAAGGAAAGATAAACTCTTCATTAGTGTCTCTAACTTGCTAAAATAGAATTTGTTTGAATTCTTTATAAAGATACTTTGTTTATATTTCTCCAAGTTGTCATTTCATTGGCATTGTATACGTCTCATTTACAGTCAACCTTTTCAACTGTGTAAATACTCCCAGGAAAAGAAAGAAATGGTGAAGTATATCTCCAGCAAATGTTAACAGAACTTTTTTTTTTTTTAGATTTTAGCTGTTTCCTTTTATACCTTTTAATGAAGAGGCTGAGCAGGAGTTAGTCTTTGAAATGACATGAGAATCATTCTAACATTCAGTTTTCCATAAGTGTAACTGGCTTTGTCATCAAAAAATAGTTGCCTAAACTATACTGCTCCTCCTTGCTATATGGTTTGGATTTCATGCAAAAAAATGATAAAATCATATTTTTTCATCTTTGATTTTATGTTCATATTGTGAATGACTGTTCTTTGATATAAACAAATAGAGACAGTAAAATACATTTAGACTTGGATCTTTAATTATAAGCAATTATGGCTTCGGGCAACTAACTTAGCTTTCATTTTCTTCTGTGACCTTATCTATAAAATAAAGAAAAAAAAAATTCTTTTCTACTCCATTAGTAAATTGGTTAAATTAATCTCTGTAACTAAATGTTAAGTATTGTGCATATTTTATTCTGTCTTTTCAAGTTCATATCAAGACTATATTATGTATGCAATATGTAAACTATGAGTCATATTTTCTTTGACTTCCTCCTGCTTTCAACAATGTGTGTGATATTTCTTCAAGGTGCTGCTTGACAATGTGAGAACAGAGTATTTTAACCAAATACCTGTGGAGAGGGTGATGATGTCTTGAGCCTTCAAGATGGTGCCAACAAGTTTATCATCCATCTTAATTTCTCATGACATGTTTACCTACTTAATTCACTGTGGCATGAAGGAGAGATGAAGATTGTATGCTTTAGATGAGCTTGACAATATGAAATATCCTTTGCACCTCATTAGACTTGTGTATTAAAGGAAAAGGAGAGGGAGAAAGAAAAAGAAGAAAAAAACTCTTGTTTAAATAGTCATTTGCTAGTTTTCTTTCAAATCATGACAGCAAAATAAGATTTCAAAAAGAGGCTTATGCACCAATAATCGTAGGTAAAAAAGAATCTGCCACATAAATATTAAACAAAATTTCATATAAACTTAATAATATTAAGTTAATATTATTTTCACAACTCTTTTTTAAATCTGTGCCAACCAGTTCTTTTGTGGGGAATTAAAGTACAATAGCCACTAAAATATGGAATAGAAGTAGAAGTGAAACTAAGCAGGATCCTGTGGGGGCCTTCCCAAGGATGGACCCACCCCACTCCTGATGTCCCCTGCCTCTTCTTAGTGGAAAAGCTTTAGCATCCTAGAATTTCCCTGAGTTCCAAAGAGAAAATTTAATCAGAGAAATGAGAAAATGAAGAAACAAAGGAAAACAGTCAAATAGGACAAAATAATAATAGTTTATCCATAAAACAAAGTCAAGGACCTTGAGTTCCTCCTCAAGGGCTATAGATAATACACTGAGCCATGTCCTTGACTTGTTTAGTAGATACTAAAACCCTCACCAGGTTGAAGAAGCTAACTGCATGATGACCATGAGCATGTAGCCCACAGATTGGCTGAAACCTGAAGATTGAAAATGCTGACCCCTGCGACCTCACCTGGTTACCTCATCACCCACTAATCAGACAACTGTGCATCAGCAGATCACATACCCTGCCACCCTCTCCCTCACTTTGTCTTTGAAAACCGTTCCCTGAAAGCCTTCGAGAAGTTTGGGTCTTTTGAGTATGAGCTGCCCATTCTCCTTGCTTGGTCTACAATAAACACTGTACTTTCCTTCACCACAACACAGTGTCAGTAAATTGGCTTTGCTGCATGGTGAGCAAGCAGACCCAAGTTTGGTTCAGTAACAGAAGCCTGAGAATATTTTGAGTTATACTATTATATAAAATGAAGACTAGAAACCTTCAAGATGGCAGAGGAATAAGACATGGAGATCACCTTCCTCCATCAGAACTACATCTACATGTGGAACAATTCCTACAGAACACCTACTGAATGCTGCCAGAAGACCTTAGACTTCCCAAAAGGCAAGAAACTCCCCACCTACCTGGGTAGGGCAAAAGAAAAAAAGAAAAAACAGACAAAAGAATAGAGATGGGACCTGCACCTCTGGGAGGGACCTGTGAAGGAGGAAGAGTTTCCACACACTAGGAAGCCCCTTCACTGGCAGAGATGGGGGAGTGGGGGGGGAGAAGCTTCAGAGCCATGGAGGACAGCACACAACAGGGGTGCAGAGGGCAAAGAGGAGAGATTTCCGCACAGAGGATCAGTGCCGACCAGCACTCACCAGCCTGAGAGGCTTGTCTGCTCACCTGCCAGGGCAGGTGGGGGCTGGGAGTTGAGGCTTGGGCTTCAGAGGTCAGATCCCAGGGAGAGGACTGGGGTTGGCTGCGTGAACACAGCCTGAAGGGGGCTAGTGCGCCACAGCTAGCCAGGAGGGAGTCTAGGAAAAAGTCTGGAACTTAAGAGGCAAGAGGCAAGAGACCATTGTTTCGGGGTGCGCGAGGAGAGGGGATTCAGAGCACTGCCTAAATGAGCTCCAGAGACAGGCGCGAACTGCAACTATCAGCGCAGACCCCAGAGACGGGCATGAAATGCTAAGGCTGCTGCTATAGCCACCAAGAAACCTGTGTGCAAGCACAGGTCACTATCCACACCACCCCTCCCGGGAGCCTGTGCAACAAGCCACTGCCAGGGTCCCATGATCCAGGGACAACTTCCCCGGGAGAACACACAGTGTGCCTCAGGTTGTTGCAACGTCACGCCAGCCTCTGCCACCGCAGGCTCACCCCACATTTCGTACCCCTCCCTCCCCCCAGCCTAAGTGAGCCGGAGCCCCCTACTCAGCTGCTCCTTTAACTCCGTCCTGTCTGGGCTAAGAACAGACGCCCTCATGTGACTGACACACAGAGGTGGGGCCAAATCCAAAGCTGAATCCCAGGAGCTGTGCAAACAAAGAAGAGAAAGGGAAATCTCTCCCAGCAGCCTCAGGAGCAGTGGGTTAAATCTCCACAATCAACTTGATGTACACTGCATCTCTGGAATACCTGAATAGACAATGAATCATCCCAAAATTGAGGTGGTGGACTTTGGGAGCAACTATAGACTTGAGGTTTGCTTTCTGCATCTAATTTTCTTCTGGTTTCAAGTTTATCTTAGTTTAGTATTTAGAGTTTATTATCATTGGTAGACTGGTTTAATTTGGTTGCTTTCTTCCTTTTTTTTAAATATATATATAAATATATATATTTTTTCCTTTTGTTCATTTTGAGAGTGTGTATGTGTATGCTTCTTTGTGTGATTTTGTCAGTATAGCTTTGATTTTACTATTTGTCCCAGGGTTCTGTCTGTCCTCATTTTTTTCATTTTTATTAGTTTTTAATTTTTCTTATTATTAATAATTAAATTTTTTTTAAATTTTAATAACTTTATTTTACTTCATTTTTTTCTTTCTATCTTTCTTTTTTTCTCCCTTTTCTTCTGAGCCATGGGGCTGACAGGGTCTTGGTACTCTGGCCAGGTGTCATGCCTGTGCCTCTGAAGTGGGAGAGCAGAGTTCAGGAAATTGGTCCACCAGAGACCTCCTGACTCCACATAATATCAAATGGCAAAAGCTCTCCCAGGGATCTACATCTCAATGTTTAAGACCTAACTCCATTCAATGACCAACAAGCTACAGTGCTGGACACCCTATGCCAAGCAACTAGCAAGACAGGAACACAACCACACCCATTCACAGAGAGGCTGCCTAAAATCCTAATAAGGTCACAGAACCCCAAAACACACCACCAGACACAGTGCTGCACACCGGAAAGACAAGATCCAGACTCATCCACCAGAAGACAGACACCAGTCTCCTCAAACAGGAAGCCTAAACAAGCCACTGAAACAACCTTAGCGACGGGGGGTAGACACCAAAAACAATGGGAGCTATGAACCTGCAGTCTGTGAAAAGGAGACCCAAACACAGTAAGTTAAGCAAAATGAGAAGACAGAGAAACACACAGCAAATAAAGAAACAAGGTAAAAATCCATCAGGCCAAACAAATGAAAAGGAAATAGACGGTCTACCTGAAAAAGAATTCAGAGTAATGATAGTAAACATGATCCAAAATCTTGGAAATAGAATGGAAAAAACACAAGAAATGTTTAACAAGGACCAAGAAGAACTAAAGAGCAAACAAACAATGATAAACAACACAATACATGAAATTTAAAATTCTCTAGAAGGAATCAATAGCTGAATAACTGAGGCAGAAGATCAGATAAGTGACCTGGAAGAAAAAATAGTGGAAATAACTACCACAGAGCAGAATAAAGAAAACAGAAAGAAAAGAATTGAGGACAGTCTCAGAAACCTCTGGGAAAACATTAAATGCACCAACATTCGAATTATAGGGGTCCCAGGAGAAGAGAAAAAGAAAGGGGCTGAGATAATATTTAAAGAGACTGTAGCTGCAAACTTCCCTAATATGGGAAAGGAAATAGTGAATCAAGTCCAGGAAGCACAGAGAGCCCCATACAGTTTAAACCCAAGGTGAAACACTTCAAGACACATATTAATCACACTATCAAAAATTCAATACAAAGAATATTAAAAGCATCAAGGGAAAATCAACAAATAACATACAAAGGAATCTCCATGAGGTTAACACCTGATCTTTCAGCAGAAACTCTGCAAGCCAGAAGGGAGTGGTAGGGCATATTTAAAGTGATGAAAGGGAAAAACCTACAACCAAGATTACTCTACCCAGCAAGGATCTTATTCAGATTTGATGGAGAAATTAAAACCTTTACAGAAAAGCAAAACTTAAGAGAATTCAGCACCACCAAACCAGCTTTACAACAAATACTAAAGGAACTTCTCTAGGCAGGAAACACAAGAGAAAGAAAAGACCTACAATAACAAACCCAAAACAATTAAGAAAATGCTAATAGGAACATACAAATTGATAACTACCTTAAATGTAAATGGATTAAATGCTCCAACCAAAATACATAGACTGGCTGAATGGATACTAAAACAAGACACGTACCTATGCTGTCTACAAGAGACCCACTTCAGACCTAGGGACACATACAGACTGAATGTGAGGGGATGGAAAATGGTATTCCATGCAAATGGAAATCAACAGAAAGCTGGAGTAGCCATTCTCATATCAGACAAAATAGACTTTAAAATAAAGACCTTTACAAGAGACAAAGAAGGACACTACATAATGAACAAGGGATCAATCCAAGAAGGAGATATAACAATTGTAAATATTTATGCACCCAACATAGGAGCACTGCAGTATGTAAGGCGAGTGCTAACAGCCATAAAGGGGAAATTGACAGTGACACAATCATAGTAGGGGACTTTAAAACCCCACTTTCACCAATGGAGAGATGATTCAAAATGAAAAAAATAAGGAAACAAAAGCTTTAAATTATACATTAAACAAGATGGACTTAATTGATATTTATAGGATATTCCATCCAAACACAACAGAATACACTTTCTTATCAAGTGCTCAGGGAACATTCTCCAGGATAGATCATATCTTGGGTCACAAATCAATCCTTGGTAAATTTAAGAAAATTGAAATCGTATCAAGTATCTTTTCTCACCACAATGTTATGAGACTAGATATCAATTACAGGAAACAAACTGTAAAAAATACAAACATAGAGGCTAAACAGTACACTTCTAAATAACCAAGAGATCACTGAAGAAATCAAAAAAGAAATCCAAAATTACCTAGACACAAGTGACAATGAAAGCATGGCGACCCAAACCCTATGGGATGCGGCAAAAGCAGTTCTAAGAGGGAAGTATATAGCAATACAATCCTACCCCAAGAAACAAGAAACATCTCAAATAAACAACCTAACCTTACACCTAAAGCAATTAGAGAAAGAAGAACAAAAACCCCCAAAGTTAGCAGAAGGAAAGAAATCATAAAGATCAGATCAGAAATAAATGAAAAAGAAATGAAGGAAAGAATAGCAAAGATCAATAAAACTAAAAGGTGGTTCTTTGAGAAGATAAACAAAATTGATAAACCGTTAGCCAGGCTCATCAAGAAAAAAAAGGGAGACGACTCACATCAATAGAATGAGAAATGGAAAAGGAGAAGTAACAACTGACACTGCAGAAATACAAAGGATCATGAGAGATTACTACAAGCAGCTATATGCCAATAAAATGGACAACCTGGAAGAAATGGACACATTCTTAGAAAAGCACAACGTTCTGAGACTGAACCAGGAAGAAATAGAAAATATGAACAGACCAATCACAAGCACTGAAATTGAAACTGTGATTAAAAATCTTCCAACAAACAAAAGCCTAGGACCAGAGGGCTTCAGAGGTGAATTCTATCAGACATTTAGAGAAGAGCTAACACCTATCTTCCTCAAACTCTTGCAAATATAGCAGAATGAGGAACACTCCCACACTCATTCTACGAGGTCACCATCACCCTGACATCACAACCAGACAAAGATTTCACAAGGAAAGAAAACTACAGACTAATATCACTGATGAACATAGATGCAAAAATCCTCAACAAAATACTAGCAAACAGAATCCAACAGCACATTAAAATGATCATACAGCATATTCAAGTTGGATTTATCCAAGGAATGCAAGTATTCTTCAGTATATGCAAATCAATAAATGTGATACACCATATTAACAAAATGAAGGAGAAAAAGCATATGATCATCTCAATAGATGCAGAAAAAGCTTTTTAAAAAAATTCAACACCCATTTACGATAAAAACCTTCCAGAAAGTAGGCATAGAAGGAACTTACCTCAACATAATAAAGCCCATATATGACAAACCCACAGCCAACATCATTCCCAATGGTGAAAAACTGAAACCATTTCCTGTAAGATCAGGAACAAGACAAGGCTGTCTACTCTTACCAATATTATTCAACATAGTTTTGGAAGTTTTAGCCACAGCAATCAGAGAAGAAAAAGAAATAAAAGGAATCCAAATTGGAAAAGAAGAGTAAAGCTGTCACTGTTTGCAGATGACATGATACTATACATAGAGAATCCTAAAGATGCTACCAGAAAACTATTAGAGCTAATCAATGAATTTGGTAAAGTTGCAGGATACAAAATTAATGCACAGAAATCTCTTGCATCCCTGTACACTAATGATGAAAAATCTGAAAGAGAAATTAAGGAAACACTTCCATTTAGCACTGAAACAAAAAGAATAAAATACCTAGGAATAAACCTACCTAAGGAGACAAAAGACCTGTATGCAGAAAACTATAAGACACTGATGAAAAAAATTAAAGATGATACAAACAGATGGAGAGATATACTATGTTCTTGGATTAGAAGAAGGAACATTGTAAAAATGACTATACTGCCCAAAGCAATCTACAAATTCAATGCAATCCCTATCAAACTATCAATGGAATTTTTCATAGAACTAGAACAAAAAATTTCACAATTTGTATGGAAACACAAAAACCCTGAATAGCCAAAGCAATCTTGAGAAAGAAAAACGGAGCTGGAGGAATCAGGCTCCCTGACTTCAGACTATACTACAAAGCTACAGTAATCAAGACAGTATGGTACTGGCACAAAAACAGAAATATAGATCAATGGAACAGGATAGGAAGCCCAGAGATAAACCCACACACATATGGTCACCTTATGTTTGATAAAGGAGGCAAGAATATACAGTGGAGAAAAGACAGCCTCTTCAATAAGTGGTGTTGGGAAAACAGGACAGGTACATGTAAAAGAATGAAATTAGAAAACTCCCTAACAAAATACACAAAAATAAACTCAAAATGGATTAAAGACCTAAATGTAAGCCCAGACACTATCAAATCTTAGAGGAAAACCTAGGCAGAACAGTCTATGATATAAATCACAGCTGGATCCTTTTTGACCCACCTCCTAGAGAAATGGAAATAAAAACAAAAATAAACAAATGGGACCTAATGAAACTTAAAAGCTTTTGCAGAGCAAAGGAAACCATAAACAAGATGAAAAGACAACCCTCAGAATCGGAGAAAATATTTGCAAATGAACTAACCAACAAAGGATTAATCTCCAGAATTTACAATCAGCTCATGCAGCTCAATATCAAAAACACAAACAATCCAGTTAAAAAATGGGCAGAAGATCTAAATAGACATTTCTCCAAAGAAGATATACAGATCACCAATAAACACATGTAAGGATGCTCAACATCACTAATCATTAGAGAAATGCAAATGAAAACTACAGTGAGGTGTCTCCTCACAGCAGTCAGAATGGCCATCATCAAAAAATCTGCAAAAAATAAATGCTGGAGAGGGTGTGGCAAAAAGGGAACCCTCTTGCAATGTTGGTGGGAATGTAAATTGGTACAGCCACTATGGAGAACCGTATGGAGGTGCCTTAAAACACTAAAAATAGAACTACCATACAACCCAGCAATCCCACTACTGGGCATATACACTGAGAAAACCATAATTCCAAAAGGGTCATGTACCACAATGTTCATTGCAGCTCTATTTACAATAGCCAGGTTATGGAAGCAACCTAAATTTCCATCGATAGATGAATGGATTAAGAAGATGTGGCACATATATACAATGGAATATTACTAAGCCAGCCATAAAAAGAAATGAAACTGAGTTATTTGTAGTGAGGTGGATGGACCTAAAGTCTGTCATACAGAGTGAAGTCAGAAAGAGACAAACAAATACCTTAGGTTAACACATATATATGGAATCCAAAAAAAAAAAAAAAAAATGGTTCTGAAGAACCTACAGGTGGGACAGGAATAAAGACGCATATGTGGAGAATGGACTTGAGAACATGGCGAGTGGGAAGGGGAAGCTGCGACGAAGTGAGAGAGTGGCATGGACATATATACACTACCAAATGTAAAATAGATAGCTAGTGGGAAGCAACTGTATAGCACAGGGAGATCAGCTCGGTGCTTTGTGACCACCTAGAGGGGTGGGATATGGAAGGTGGGAGGGAGACACAAGAGGGAGGAGATATGGGGATATCTGTGTATTTATATCTGATTCACTTTTTTATAAAGCAGAAACTAACACACCATTGTAAAGCAATTATACTCCAATAAAATTGTTAAAAAAAAAAAATGAAGACTAAATCCTTTCCTCCTTTGATGGACATTTAGGTTGCTTCCATGTCCTGGCTATTGTATATAGTGCTGCAGTGAATATTGGGGTGCATATATCTTTTCAAATTATTCTTTTCTCTGGATATATGCCCCGGAGTGGGAGTGCTGGGTCATATGGCAGCTTTATTTTTAGTTTTTTAGGAATCTCCCTACTGTTCTGCATAGTGGCTGTACCAATTTACATTCCCACCAACAGAATAGGAGGGTTCCCTTTTCTCCACACCGTCTCCAGCATTTATTTTCTGTAGATTTTTTGCTGATGGCCATTCTGACTTGTGTGAGGTGATACCTCATTGTAGTTTTGATTTGCATTTCTCTGATAATTAGTGATGTTGATCATCTTTTCTCATGCCTCTTGGCCATCTGTATGTATTCTTTGGAGAAATGTATATTTACATATTCTACCCATTTTTTTATTGGCTTGTTTGGTTTTTTGATATTGAGCTCTATGTGCTGTTTGCATATTTTGTAGATTAATCTCTTGTTGGTTACTTCACTTGCAAATATCTTCTCCCATTCTGTGGGTTGTCTTTTTGTTTTGTTTATGGTTTCTTTAGTGATTAAAGAAGATGTGGTATATATATATATATATATACATATACACACACACACACACACACACACACACACACACAGTGGAATATTACTCAGCCATAAAAAGAACAAAATAATGCCGTTTGCAGCAACATGGGTGGACCTAAAGATTGTCATACAGAGTGAAGTAAGTCAGACAGAGAAAGACAAATATCATATCATTTTGCTTATATCTGGAGTATAAAAAAATGATACAAATGAACCTATTTACAAAACAGAAATAGAGTCACAGATAAACAAACTTATGGTTACCAAAGGGGAAAGGGTGGGGGAGGGATAAATTGGGAGATTGGGATTGACATATACAGACTACTATATGTATAACAGATAATAAGAACCTACTGTATAACACAGGGGACTCTACTCAATACTCTGTACTGACCTATATGGGAATAGAATTTTAAAAAGAGTTGATAGATTTATGTGTATAACTGATTCACCCTGCTGTGCAGCAGAAACTAATGCAACATTGTAAATCAACCATACTCCAATATTCACCAAAATATATTATAAAACCAATAGATTTATTTTAATAAAATAAATTGGAAGTTCATGCATATTTTATCTAAAATCAACTTCCTAGTAATTTTGGTTTTGTGGTATAGTGAGTTATATTTAGTGCAATACAACATTTTTAGGCTCTCCATCTGTTCCAGATGTTCACAATATTTTACTGTGTTATAATTTATGTGTAGTAAGCTACTGAATGGATGTCGCCACCCTCATTCCATGGCACAGGTCTCACTCTTTTATACCTGTACCACTGCACTGCCTCTGGAAAAAGGCAGAGACAGAGAGGATGCTCTTCTCTTTAAAGGATGGTATCGTCCAAGGTTCGTTCTAAACATGCATGCAACAGGAACTTCAGAGTGCCTAATATTTGAGTGGTGCTATTTAACCAAGCCAAATAATTTAAACTTCTATCTGGTTTTCAATCACTGGCTTTCATATATTACTTATTTTTTATATATTCAAATTTATTTTCTGAAAAGTAAAATAGAATTATTTACCATATTTTAAATTAAATCTAAAATGTAACAAAATGAAATTTTTGACAAAGAGTGTCTAAAGATGGAGTTGCTGGGTAGAATGAGACAATCAGCATAGTGTAGAAAATCTCTGGCCCTGGAATCTCATAGACCAGGATCATAATTCAAATTCCTCTATTTGCTAGTTGTGTGACCTACAGAAATTACTTGATTTCACTTATACTCAACTTCCTCATCTGTAGCATCCAGATGATAATATTACTTATTTTAAAGGGTTCTTGTGAGTGTAAGTGACATGTTTATAAAAAAATTATTTATCTCTGTGCTCAGCATAAAGTATGTGTTAAATAAATGGTACTTATTATCAATTATGTCCCTGTTGTTTTCTAAAGAATGTTTCTAAGGGCAATTTAATGACTCTTTTAGCTGTAGTTTGTTTTGTTTTGTTTTCTTTTTTAAACTAATTTTGTACAGTCACAAAAATAGAAATTCTTTCATCATTAATGTTTTCAATATGGGAGATATGCAGAGAAATATTAGCATCTCTTACCTTAATATACTATAAAATGTCCTTTTCCACATACCTATCTGTATGTCAATCATATGTACACAATCTGTATATCAATATCATGTAAGGAGTAAAAGATAATATAATATTTTTAAAACACAGCTCAATTTTCATGAGATATTTACTATGTAATTTTACACCTATTTAATCATTAAAAATATGTCTAGCACTTTTCATTATTCTCATTAAGTGAAAGAGTGGATTGGTGATGTTGTCACTATATTTGTCAGCAACTGGAGAAGAATCGCTTATCAACTTCCGGGCTCTATTTTGGAGCCAAGTGCTCTAAATTAGCATTGTCATATCATTCCAGCATTAGACATGGATAAATTAGTTGTCTCTCCCTGTTGCCTAATTTGTGTAACTGATCTGTACGTAAACAAAAGTAGTTTAAATTACTAGTATCAAAGCAGTATGCCAGACAAATTAGCTTCTTCAGTTTCAGGGGACAGGTTTATAATATCTGAGTTTCCATCATGATATTTGTAAATTAAATGGGCCTCACAAACCACTACTGATGAAGTACTGGGATCATTTTATTATTGAAATAAGATCCTGAAGTAGAAAATTATCTAAAACATATTTCTCCTTTTCGGAAGACAAATTATGCATTTAAAACCCAGACTCTTTTATTTTCTAGCTCTATCTGAAAGAATATATTGATTTCCTAGCTTGTCTTAAAAAACAGTAAAACAAATGTTTCTTCTATTGCTGCCACTCCTGAATGTGTATTTGGACATAATTTTCTTTGATCGTACAGAAATTTAAATATAAAAAAAGATTGAAAGATGTGTTTTAACACTGCAATTCATAGGTCTGTTTAGTATGATGATCCTTATATTTTGAAACATAGCTTCTCCATATGGAACAAGTAAATATATTTTTATTTTTCAATATTGAAGAACATCATGAGATTTATTTCTTATATGAAACAACATACCAATTAAAATATAATCCCAAAGATGTTATAGTGTCTAATTCCACATGGTGAAAATTTGGAATGAAATGCAAAATAGATAGATTGTTAAAAACAAACTACTGAACGCTTTATGGAGGAAAAGATAAACTTGAAGGATGAAGGATGGATTGACATTGTTTTCAACAACCCAGCTTCATTATTCTCAGCATGTAATACATTTATAATATTCTATTAAACAATTGAATTAAAAGTTAATTTCTCTCCTATTGTTGCATGTTCATGTCATGAATAGAAATTATTTTAAAAATTATAAGAGAAGTATTTATAAGACACCAAACTGCTGGGGAAATGATTCACTCTTCATATTGGCAGTATTATATCTTAACATCCCCATTGATAATATCAAAATAATTCACCATGACTAATGTTAGTATAATGAGCCAACAGAAACAATAATGGTTTGCTACTTATTATTTACTGTTCTCATTTAGGAATACTACAATGCAGTACTATTACTTTTCTCATAACATGAATGAATTGAAATATAATTCTGAAAGAATAAGTATAAATTAAATGGTATGCATTTTCTATATGATGGTTATATGTTTTTTTTTCTTTTTCCACTTGTCATAAACATAATATTAATGTTAGTTTTCAACCTTATAGCTCAGGCAAGTGATGGCTTGTGCGTATTGTTAGAAGAGTCATTGAGTAGGTACTAGACATTTTCTAAATTAACACCTTACAGATGTGGTTGAATCTAGAAATTCATCAAGCTATCTACTTTTCATGTCAGCTTATTCTCTACTCTTTTTACTGAAGTGTGATATATAATACCTTATTAGGAATTCTTGGTAGCAGGTGTGTTTAAGAATTCATAATCTCCCTAAATATATACTTGTAATACATTTCACTGGAGTCTATTCCATACTCTAGTTAGTAAATTTGTCTTCTGCAGGGTATGCAGTAGCAATTATGAAAGTATTTTCAGTGTATACAAGAATGAGCAAATATATAAATGTATTGCAGATAATTTTACTTATGTATTGTAAACATGTATTGAAATATGTTTGTCACAGTTGGAGAAAGAAGGCATAAATATATTATAAGTATTACTTAGAATACTTTTCATTATTTATAATATTATAAGTAATGAAAAGAGGGAGGCTAGAATAATCCCTGTAGTACTGAATTAGAAGTATCAGCACGACTGATATATAGATACATATATTTTAAATATATAAATGTATAAAAATAAAATTATATAGATTGATAGACATAGAAATTAGTATGAATGTGTGGGTATGCACAGTTTTGTGTGTATGTATGTATATATATACTATATATATGTATACACACACACACTCACACACACACATACACGTTTCTATGCTTAATCCACTCAAAGGGCCTAGGACCAATGATACTCCAGTAGCAATGAGCACAACTAGTGTCCAGATCATGGTTTCTAAATACCATTCTCCAATTCAAAAAACCAGGGCTACTTAAAAGAAGTACTTGATTCCAGAGCTGTTTTAGTGAAAATACAAAAGGTAAGTCTATCTCATGGTGCCAGAAACACAGAATTGTTCCAAAAAGAATGAAATCATGGCAAAAGAACAATGGAGCTAACCTGAAGAAAATCCTGAAGGCCAAAGTAGAATAATGAATAATTTAAGCAGCAAAGTAAATAATGTTAGTATTGAATTATAAGCAACAGAATAAAGTAAGTATCTATGAGTTCATACTCATACTCATAGTATTAGGGATAGATATAACTAAGGAATTTAGTAAGTGACAATGCACCAAAATTATTACACTCCTTACATTATTTGTAATGTTTGGTTAGTAAGTATATATGTTTTGTTTTAATGCACATGTTATTTTTATTATATTATAAAGAATTTGGTGTGTTAGAATTGTGTTTGAATAAATTACCAATTTGCTACTCATTATGGAACTCTTCCAAAAAATGTAATATTTTTGAGAATTTTTAAGTAAGAATTTGTAAATAAGTATAAGATGGTCAGGAAGGTTCTCTGAGAAGAACACAATCCGAACACAGTTCTCAATCTGAAAGTTGAGAATGCTTCAGCTATGTGAAGAAAAGAGAGTGTTTGAGGCAAAAAAACAAAAAACAAAAAAACCAAAACAACAAAACAACAAAACAATTGGCAAGTCCCAGAGATTGAACCTTCAGAAGACTGAGGCAGTTGGGTACCATGATTGAGGGGGAGAAGGGGGCAGTGTACGTAGAGATCCATTGTCCTAGTCCAGTACCTTCAAAAACAGACTCTGTGACAAAGATGTTCATGTAGGAATTTTTTTTAGAAGTGCTCTCAACAGTAAGAGCATAAAGAAACATTGAACCGGTATGTGTTATGTGTATGTCATATATCATAGATCATATATATCATAGATCATATATCTATGATCATATATACCATAAAAGGTTGCATTGTCAGGGGAAGGGAGAACTGGAGTGTTTTATACACTGACCTTTACATGCTTTGATGAAATGTAAAACAAGTCACTTCTGCCCGTAGCTCATTGGTAGAGCAGTTCTTTGGCCCTACCTAATTGCATGGGGCCTGGAATATGTGTAAGAAACAGATAGAATGTTTGGTGAAGCTATCCCCTCTGCTACAGGAGATAAAGGAAGTATTCCAAGTAAGCAATATCTATCTACATCACCTATTATAGTTTAATCAAGGTATTGATAACATTTTTATGTATCACCACATGTTAGATAAGCATTCAACAACAACATGTAGAGAATCAATACCTATTTGTTGAATTGAATAAATAACGTCTACATTTCAATGTGTATTCATTTTGTTTCAATTTTTATTTGTAATGCTATTTCAATAGTGTAGTCAAATTTCCTCCAAATGTGTCCTGCTTGTAAAGTTTTGTTCCCCAAATCTTAAATTAATTGAAATGTAAGCTTGAGTGTTTCAGCACCAAATAATTAATACATGTCTGAATAATTTGTTAGAAGGAAGGTGATGAATAGATACACATTGTTTATGCATTGATGATCTCCTCTTTTAGAAATATATCCCATGTGGATCTATTCCTCTTTTATTGTACTCAGCCTGTGTGAACTGACATATTTATTTCAAACATGTCTATTTCAGAGACAGAATATTACCATCAGCTTTCTTTACCATCCTTTGGCCTTACCAGAGGTAAACGGGGGTCAGATTTCATTTATCACCTGACTACTATGAGGCTTATTCTGATCAATAGATTGCGATGGTATTCTGAAGCCCCTGAAATATCGGCTCATATATCTAAATAACCACAGATCCCTGAGTAAAGACTGGAAGACTGTGCATTTGTAATATAAAATATTTCTTGAAAGCTACACATTGTTGCATTATTTGCCTCTTTAAGTGCAAGTACCACTGATTTAGGATAATAAATCAGCGTAGAGTTTCCCGAAGTAAATGTGGAATGGGGTGTGACTGGAAGGGAACGTGAGGGAGATTTGAGGAATTGGGTTAAGAGTCACAACATTTTGGCATTAAAAAAAGCCTTGGTTTCTCAGGTCTAGAGAAGTTTTGCTACACTATGAAGTAGGATGCTAGGTGATAGCTCAGAGATAATTGGAAGGAAACATGAAGGAAATTTCTTGGGAGATGGAAAAGTTTAATATCTTATTTGGGGTGATGATTGCTTGGGTGTATACACTGGCAAAAACTCCTCAGTTGAATGCATAAGATCTGTGCATTTCATCATTTGTAAATTTTTTTCTCAGTAACAAAATACAATATAGCCTCCTTGGAAACTCCAGAAATTAAGCTGCCATCAAAAATTGAAAGATGTGGTAATGATTCCTATGGCATTTCCATTTAATTCCTCAGTAGAATAAATGCAAGACTGAAGATATTGGAGAGTATCAGAAGTAACAATTGTATCAGAATTGATATTTTTACTAGGCAAATTATTCCAGTCCCTAGCACCTAGTATTCAGTTATTCCAAAGCAAAATAATGTAGTTCCTAGCCCCTGAAATGCATCCTTTCTTCTGGAAATAGATTTTTCTTTTTCCAACTACCTCTGGTAACAATCTACTTCAAGATAAGTTTGCTTTCACCTGAAATATGTCTTACATTGTCCAAATTTACTCTCATGGACCTTGACCATATAACTATTTCAAAAAATATTATACTATTTCATGACTTCCTTAATACTAAGCTAGTAAGAACTAGAGCATAGAAATAAGCTGGTACCTTGAATGTCTTGGTAGTCACACATAAGCAAAGAGGGTTAAAGATAAATTATTTGAAATTACAAAGACCCACTGTGTTAATAAATTCTAATGTTACCCAGTATTCTCTGGACATTTTTAAATATTCTCTCAAAATTAAAGGAAAAAGTAAGTACACTTACTAAATAAGATATCACCTCTGGTATCTTCTAATTCACTTGCCAGTTTAGAATGAGCCACAGAGCAAGGGAACACTATCTGTTGCATACCGCGGTGCAAATGACCCTTCCCATTGGCTATTAAGGCTTTGCATACTCAATTGTCCTTGAGAATTCAGTAGCAGACAGAGATGCAATATTGATTCTGAGGGAAAAGAAAATGCAAAAACCAGAGTCATAGCATCAGCTCTTTACTTTTATGGGCAAAGCCATGCTTTGTTTTTGTACAAGTAACTCTTCTTTTGACAACATTTGTCTTCTCAGCAATACTAAAGAAACAAACAGAAAAACCCCAGATAAATAAACAAACATTCTCCCATTAGAAGCTCCAGAGATTCTGTTTCATTGGAGTGAACTGAGTCATGGTCACATCTCTGAATTAGTCACTATGGTCTGGGAAATGAAGTGTTTTTATTAGCTAGTCCTCAATCACATATGCCCCTGGAGCTAGAGTCAAGTATAGAACCACCTGACTCAAATGGAAGCTAAATCAAACATGAAAGCAGTTTAGTGTTAGCAAAAAATGAAATAAAATAAAAATAAAAGCAAATTCACTTCAGGTTTATATTTACCTATCATTGCAATTTCTCTGACTGGTGAGATCCAAAATTGCATCTAGAGATCCAAAATTGTGTTTAAGTAAGAATGTGTCCTTTTATATTAAACGTGAAAGGTAAATAAACACTTCCATACACATTCACCATACTAAATATTAAAATAAAACTTTCACACTCACACTTTTCACACTTTTCCCACTTTCACACTCTTCATAGCTTTAGGTCATACTATTATTATTTTTTCCAGTTAAATGAGAAACAGTCCACATCTGTTCTTCTTTTATTATTTATCCATCTCTTGTGCCCTTGATCTCCCACCTCTGATGGCAGTGGTGTGGAATGACAATGAGAAGGAGACTTGTCCTCACCCTGTCAGATATTTTAGGAGAATTTGACTGGCATCTGAACACTTTTTGTGATTCCAAGCAGAAAAGATTTCTTATTCATATAATAGTCTCGGAATATTTTTGATATATGTCTTTTATATTTTATTTTTCTGACTTCTTGCTATACATCTTTAATTCAAGTGGCTTTATAACTTGTGAATTAGTATGAATAAAGTATAGTAATATAGACGTAAGGAGTATAAAGAAAGCTAAACATAGGCATAAGGGTTTCAAAATTCCATCACTTCATTGAAATTTACAGAGAACAACATGGCAATTATTTTGATTATAATTGTGTTAATTACAATAATATATAAAATTATATTTCTAAAATCCAAAATCAAATCAATAAATATCTTCTAGGGACTTCCCTGGTGGTGCAGTGGGTAAGACTCCATGCTCCCAATGCAGGGGGCTGGGGTTCGATCCCTGGTCAGGGAACTAGATCCTACATGCATGTCGCAACTAAGAGTTCACATGCCGCAGCTAAGGAGCACGCCTGCTGCACCTAAGACCTGGCGCAACCAAATAAATAAATAAATAAATATTAAAATAAATAAATAAATAAATATCTTCTACCTGATAAGATAGCTTCATTTTAGCTTTAACTGTTTCAAAGACATTTTCTTATACCTTTTTAAAGTATAATTTTTGTTTATGAAAAACATAAAATCCCACAATCTTCGCGAACACCATCAGCACAATTGCTGTGCATGGTCAATTTAACAGAGTAACCTAAAATGGTTCTCTGAGGGTATGATTCTTTTTCCAGAGGTTTAGGAGTACAGGATATAAATAGAATGAACAAGATCTTCCTATTTTCATGTATTTTTACCTAGGGAATAAGTTATACTATATATGAAACCAAGCATATCCACAGATGGGGTGAAAGCTAATAGGCAATATAAGGATAAGAAAAAATTACTGACAAATAACAGGAACCTTGGTGATATTGTGTAACATTTATTTTAAAGATGAAGAAACACTCTAGATTGATTTTAATAGCTAGGAGCAAGGCGTGAGGAAAAGTGGCAGGAGATTAGCAGGAAGGAAATAACTGTTTATGAAGTTCTTTCATCACGTTGGGCTTAATCTTCCTTCTTCCACTTAATTTTGTCAGCAACATTTTGAGGTTGCTGTTATTCAATATTTATTTCCTGAAAGCTAAAGCTGTGTTAAGTAACTTCCAAAACAATGTTTTAGAGTTAGAGTGGTCAGAACAAAGAAGGAAATGGTGAATATACTATTGTTTTCCATGGCTAGCACCAAAATTCCTTTTGAAGGAGAATTTTGTTTTTATAGACAAATCAGAGCAGAAGACATGGACTTTGGGAATAGGTGGAGGCAGGAGCTCAAACCACAAAAGAAAAAATACTTAAAAGACCAATGTTTTTTATTAAAAAAAAAAATTGAGAGATCATTACTTTGGTTTGCTTATGGAGGAAAAGTCAAAAAAAGGAGAAAAAAAAAAGTAAGCAAAAATTGAAAGCAGATAGTTTTGTAAAACTAGGCTCTATATGATCAAAAAATACAGAGAAGACCCTAGATAGATGAAGAAAACTTTGAAGAACAAGTATTCTGCGTGCAAAGTGATGTGCTTTGTGTTCCTCAAATCCTCAGTTTTGTTGTTGTAATTGTGTGGGGAGTTTGGTGACATTTGAACATAGGTCTCATTTCCAACCCTGGGAGACATTGTGTGAAGCAAGCGCACATATGTGAAAAGAAAAGCCTTGGGTTTGAGGCTTCTCGATTTTTCACAGAATTTGTTCTTCTTGTCGGTTTACCTGGATCTTAAGAATCAGAAAATGTCAGCTAACACCTCTCTTTTGACTTGTTTTCTAAGCTGAGCAATAAAAAAAATGACTTATAGAAAAGCATAATTTAGGTAAATTTGGTCTGAAATATTACTAAAAAAACTTTTGGAAATTTAGAGTGAATTAGTGAGAATCTAACTAAATACATTTTCTAAAGAAAGAAAATTATGCAGTCCAATTTGTTTAAAATACGTATTTTAAATTAAAGTATTTCTAAGTAAAGACTATGTCAGCTTGTTTCAATAAATAAATAAAATACATTTGTAATTAGGAGCATCTGTTTGGTTATAAACACACATATGCTACAGCCCATAAACTGAGATTATTCTCTTAAGTAACATATTCCCTATAGTACTACTTACAATTTGAGTCTCTTTAGAAAAACAACTTTTTAAAATGTATATTAAGGTCCTGCATTACATAACGGTTAAGACCACAGGATATATATACAAAAGAATATGGTTCAAATCCTGTCTCAGCCACCTTCAATCTGTGAAGACTTGGGCAAATTTATTATCTTCTCTGAGCCTTTGTTGCCTCTACAAAACAGTGGTGTTCCGGCTCTCCAGCTCTGTGTAATGAACCACCCCAAGCTTAGAGGTAAAAACAACAAGCATGTTCATATGCTCACAGCTCTGTGGGAGAGGAATTTGGTCCTGGCACAAGGGGACTGTTGTCTCTGATTTACAATATCTGGGGCCTGTGCTCAGGCTTTCCACGGGGTTCTGACGGGATTTCTTCCTGACCATAGCTGCCACCTCAATGCTCTTGACCTCTCTTTCTGTGTGTAGCATATCATATTTCAGGATCTTTCTTAGTCGCTTGAGCTTTTCAAAGTATGGTGGTCTCAGGGATGTCACAACATCTTACATGGTGACTGATTTCTGAGAGACAGGAAGAAGAAGCTGCCAGGCCAGTGAAGGTCTATGACAAGAAATGGTACAGTGCCACTCCCACTGTGTTCTTTATTAAGGAATTCACAGGGCCCCACCAGAGTCAAGGCGGTGGAGAATAGACTAGACAATCTGATGAGGAGTGGAGAAGTCATACTGCAAAAAAGCATGTTCAGTAGGAGGTATGGTTCTTGCTATTTTTAAGAAATACAATATATCATGTGGGACAATGATGCATATTTTATGGGGGTTTTGTGATGTTTAAAAGATGTATCAGTTTTACATTTGGTAGTGTATATATATCCATGCCACTCTCTCACTTTGTCCCAGCTTACCCTTCCCCCTCCCCGTGTCCACAAGTCCATTCTCTAGTAGGTCTGCATCTTTATTCCCGTCCTGCCCCTAGGTTCTTCATGACCATTTTTTTATTTTAAGATTTCATATATATGTGTTAGCATATGGTATTTGTAAAAAAAAAAAAAAAAAAAAAAAAAAAGATGTATCAGGTACTGATGAACCTAGTGGCAGGGCAGGAATAAAGATGCAAACACAGAGAACAGACGTGAGGACACGGGGGTGGGAAGGGGATGCTGGGATGAAGTGAGAGAGTAGCACTGACATACATACACTACCAAATGTAAAATACATAGCTAGTGGGAAGCAGCCGCATAGCACAGGGAGATCAGCTCGGTGCTTTGCGACGACCTAGAAGGGTGGGATAGGGAGGGTGGGAGGGAGGCTCAAGAGGAAAGGGATATGGGGATATATGTATACATATAGCTGATTCACTTTGTTTATTATACAGCAGAAACTAACACACCATTGTAAAGCAATTGTACTCCAATAAAGATGTATCAAAAAAGAAAAAAGATGTAAAAAAAGGACAGATGCATCAGGGTCTGGAACACACCAAACACTCAATAAATGATGGCAGTATATTAGATTGAATAGCTCAGTTTGGATTATTATAAAATCTCAAATAGTAATAAAGAAATTAGGACTATTTGAAAAATAGTGTGATTTGACGGTAGTGCTAAATCAAAGTGAAGAGAAAATTTAAATGATAGGATTCTAGTATAAAATACATAAACCCTCAGAACAATGTTTAGATTTATTCTCACAAACAGCATGTGTTAATACCATCAATGGTTCTTGTTGTTCCAATCTCCCCAGGAGAGCAGGGGAGTGGGCAGTCCTGAGGCTCACCTGCGTGGGAAGTTGTTGAAGGGTCAGGAGACAGGGTATGGTTGCAAAGGGAAAGATTTCTATTGGAGAAAGCTCAGAATGATGAAAACCAAGGCATCAGGAAATCCAAAGTCCTTTGGGAAATGCCAGTTTTAGTTTTTATTACAGAAAATTCCACACGCTAGTGACCAGAAACAGAAATTGAAGTAGGCGGTCAAGGAGTGAACTGTATGGAGTTGGCTTAAATTAGGTCCAGATACAGATGGGGTAGCAATGGTGGGGTCAGTTGTCATGAGTAACGTTGGGCCTTCAAACTTACTTTATTTGATTGAAGATATATTTCTCTCTCACTTTTAAAACGAACAACCAAGTCTAATGCAAGATTTAGGGAGACAACCTGAGCTGAAATAAATATTTAGCAAAATAGTAGCCTCAAGTTTTAGCCTATCCTATTTATTAACATTAGACAAAAGGTTCCTTTCAGTTTGGGTTTACCTTTGTGACCTCTTCTGGTTAATTTGTCAAAAGGACAGCAAGCTGAAAAATAGCCAAAAAATAGCCTGACTAATGTGAACTGTTCTGACTTATCAGAGATTGAAATTGTTGGAGTATGTTTATCTCTCTAACTTTTGCTGGTAAATCTGGGTAAAGAAAGGATATTTCAGGAGCATGAGTCACAGTTTTATTTATAGTGGCACCTATGTTTTTACTTGCATTGGCTTGCCACAGACTTGGGGAAGTAAAGCATTATTTGTTTCCAGTTTGGTGCTAATGTACATGACTAATGCACTAATAAATATTGCAAGCAAATCAATTGCACTTCCTAATAGTAAGGTGAACAGCAATAGCATTTTATGCAAGATCATAGGAGATTGAGCACTAAACCTGAAAAGGGAAGATTCTATCCCTGACATTTCATTATTTCTTGGGATTTGTGCATCTCCCTTAATGTACGGTTAATGTAATGTGAGGTTATGAATCTTTTTTATGGTCTTCCTTTATATCCTTAAAGTAACAAATCTCAAGTTGTGACTCTAGCAGAAAGCATTCACAGAATTCTGACTAGGAAACTAAACACTCAGAAATTTTCATACTTTCTTGGGGAAAATGTATAAATCCTATTTATTTTTTCATTGGAATATATACTTTGGGTGAATAATGTCTGACATATATTTGTTGCTAGTAAAAGTCTCAGAATCTGTCCCATTCAGTTCATTGTTTCTGCCAGGGAAGCATGGGGTTGAAATAATAAGAAAGAATAAACAATGGAAATATTGGTTTTAGCAGTAAATGCAATATGATTGATCATCTCAGGACTCTCTGTGCCCACTGAGTTGTATTCCCAGCATCATTTAAAAATGGCTCAGCACCTTACATGACCAATCACTTTGGCTGTAAGGCAGCCAAAAGAGAATGGAGTCTCTTCAGAGGCTTTGAAACATGTACAAAGGAGCATTTTCCATTCATTTTAAATCTGAATGGTACTAAAATGTTCTTTCTCAGAAAAATTCACTTTCCTACATAAAATACACAAATATTTTTTCCTGTGGTGTATAGATTGATTGACACTTAGGGAATGATATCTATCAGTGTGTGTGGAGGGGGTGCGGTGTATGTTTAACCACTAGTTAAAAAATTTCTTTCAGCCCTATATCATTATTGTTCACATCCACCAACCAAAGATCAAAAATGACACTCTTGCACTCAAGCCAGGTCAGTTTGTTTAGCTGTCTTGCAGCAATGGGGAACACACACCAGGGGAAATTGTGTGTTCCCTAGCAAGAGGGAGTTGAAAGGACTTCTAGGGTTTGGGTTACATTCAGTAATTTGATGAAGAAATTTGAGAAGTAGGGACCAGAGCTAGATTGGATACTGTCAAAAAGTGGGGAAATATGTTGAGTTTATGTTTTAATCATTTTTATACAGGCGGAAGGATGATTAAGTCAGGGGAAATGGAGGCATTGATAAAAAAGTAAAAGCAATCATTGCTCAGAAGGAGGGGATTAGTCATGTTTGCAGCTACATTATGGTCTTGACTATGTCCTGTGAGAAACAATGTTTATGTTCTAATGATCTAATTCTCAGCAGGGCTGATTTTCACTTACTCATTATGCTGGAAAAATATAGAAAAATTATTAACTCACACTATATCTTTTTCAGAGGTATAAATTTGTCAGGATTTCAAAATTCTTGAGAAAATCAAAATTAGAAATAAATCTGTTAGAGCAGTTAGACCAAAACTACTTTAGAGAGATATAGATAGATAGATATAGATATAGATAGATATAGATGATATAGATACAGATATAGATAGATATAGATATAAATAGATATAGATATAGATAGATATAGATATAAATATAGATATAGATAGATGTGTAACATATAATAAGGTATATATCTTTATTATATATAGGTATTATATAGATAAAATAGATATAGATTATATATAACAACACATCATCATATAAATTTAAGAGTCAAGCTGTAAGAAAGGTATTGCAGTTACAATGAGATTTATTGTTATAATACTGCAAAAATTCCCAGGACAATAATTTGGTGCACAATTCAGCCTCTGTGTTTGTAGAGATTTGTTTTAGAGTTATTGACAGTTACAAAACACTGTTAATCCTAAACCTGGGAGTAAGACAGTTTAAGGCTGAGCTTCAGATACTACATAAAATAAAATAACCCAAAGGACAATTTGAAACTTCCTATAGAGGGGAGACAAAAAGAAGATAAACAGGGCTCCAACTTCATCTGCTTTGATCAATCCTCACAGAGACACATATAATAACATCTCAGGACTTTCGTATGGACTAAAATACCACTGTCCTCTTCCTGCCTTGTCCTTTTCGTGCTCTCCCATTTTTCAAATTCCTTTCATCCTTAGTGTTCGGATACTACTACTTTTACAATTTGACAAAGAGAGGTGTGCCTGAGGCTGTGATAGTCAGCATGTTGAATATATTTTTAAAAAGAGAGAGAGAAAGAAAAAGAGAGCAATAGCAAAATATCATCATGACACATGCTCATTCCAAAGTGAGGTCCACAACTGCAAGAAAATATCTGCCTTTGCTCGCCATTAGAACCTCAGTATCTAGTACAGTACTTGATATGGTGTAGTATTAAAGATATTTGTGACATGAATAAATAAATCCATGATGAAGAATCTAGGTTAATGTGTCATAATAGTGTACTACATGTAGCAGTGTTAACAGACCCCCAAATCTCAGTGATTTACAACAAGAAAAGTTCATTTCTCACACATTCTACATAACCATCATGGGTTGGCTGGGGATGTATTTTGCATTGACTGCTTTTGTAAATTGGGCTAATGGAAGAACTTCTGTCCTGGAAAGTAGCTAACTGATAAGGTAGAGGAAAAGAATGACAGTACTTATAATTTTCTGCCACATTTCATTGGCCAAATCAAGTCATAAGACCAAAACTAACAGGTAGAAAACAATTACAGTACCTCAGAAAAGGCAGAGACTATTTGTGAATGATTATGTAATATTCCATTTTCATCCTAGCTAATACTAAAATATTTGAAAAAAACAAATCAGAAAGAGACTCATAAGATTTTGTTTCTAAAATGATTAGGACTAGAAAGTCATTTTAGGATTTATCCTAATACTTTCAACTGCTCCGTCAGGAGAAAAGCTAAAGGATCACATGCAGGCATTAACAGATTAAAACAGGATTCTTTTAAACTGTGTATAATCACTTGCATGATAAGTAACTTTGGGATTTAGAACTTTTTTACATTTACAGAAATAAATTATATGATGCTTTTCTATATCCCCTGTAAAGATAAATTTATTTACTTTATTTATTTATTTTTGGCTGTGTTAGGTCTTCATTGCTGTGTGTGGGCTTTCTCTAGTTGTGGACGGGGCCTACTCTTAGTTGTGGTGCATGGGCTTCTCATTGCGGTGACTTCTCTTGACAGAGTTCCAATGCTTCAAGTTTTGAAGAAATTTGAGGGAATGAAACACAGCTAATTTGAATGATTGAAAGCACAGGTATCCCACAGGTAACCTATTCAGTGTGCATATAGTTCAAAGAAGGAGCATCCTATTACTAACACAAATACCTCCCAGTATGTAAAGAGTGACAGACTCTCAGGGCATCAGTAAAATTACTGTGAATCTGACACATTCACTAAAACTCTTTCAGTCTCTCCTAACTACAAGTGGTTAAGAATAGAGTTTTGGGCTTCCCTGGTGGCACAGTGGTTGAGAATCTGCCTGCCAATGCAGGGGACACGGGTTCGAGCCCTGGTCTGGGAAGATCCCACATGCCGCGGAGCAACTAGGCCCGTGAGCCACAACTACTGAGCCTGAGCGTCTGGAGCCTGTGCTCCCAAGAGAGGCCGCGATAGTGAGAGGCCCGCGCACCGCGATGAAGAGTGGCCCCCACTTGCCACAACTAGAGAAAGCCCTCACACAGAAGTGAAGACCCAACACAGCCAAAAGTAAATAAATTAATTAATTAATTTAAAAAAAATATGTACTTAAGAATAGAGTTTTAACCAACTTGATTTTTTTTTTTTTTTTACTTTTTTTTGGGGGGTTTGTTTGTTTGTTTATTTATGTATTTATTTATGGCTGTGCTGGGTCTTCGTTTCTGTGCGAGGGCTTTCTCCAGCTGCGGCAAGCGGGGGCCACTCTTCATCGCAGTGCGCGGGCCTCCCACTATCATGGCCTCTCCCGTTCCAGACGCACAGGCTCAGCAATTATGGCTCACGGGCCTAGCCGCTCCGCGGCATGTGGGATCCTCCCAGACCAGGGCCCGTGTCCCCTGCATTGGCAGGCAGACTCCCAACCACTGCGCCACCAGGGAAGCCCCAGCTTGAATTTTTTATTCTTCTGCTGGTAGCAGTCATTTTCCCATCAGGCAATTTCACGGGTGACACTTGTGTTAAAGAATGAGAATGCCAATGGCAGTTGTTTTAGGTGAGCTTAATTAACAAGGTGTTTAACAATTATTATAGTTTGCCAATTCGAAGAGAATGCATTTATGATGCTTCTCTTCCTTGAACAATAAAAATGTTGTGTTAAATAGCTGCCTGTCTCCAAATGATGTTCATCTTTAAAGACCTAAAGAAGCCTCCCACTTTTGCATAATGTCCTTCCCATTTATTCTAAATCCCACTGATCTCTTTTTTTCTGCATAGCACTTCAGTGTGTGAACTACTGATTTGTTATTTAATAATGTGCAACAACTGGGATTGTTCCCAGGGTAACCTGGCTTCTACAAAAGTAGTTTTTACTCTCCCCATCTTTATTCATGCGGATTTGAGCTAGCAGGTGCAGACGGAGCAGCCACCACAGCCTCATCACCTACCGTGAGGAATTCACCATGCTAGACCTTTGATTTCATTGATTCGTAATAAATCCCACTGAGATGTACAGTTCCAAGCATAGTTCTAATCTCTTGGAATATGGAGGTGAACAATATAGACAGAACCTTTATATTTGTTCTTACTATTTAATAGGTACAACAGCTTTGTAAGTTTGGTATTATCTTTTTGGTAGATAAGATAAATAAGTTGGGTACCTAGGGCAGGAGTGAGTGACTTTCTCAGGTCAAGCTACTAGTAAGTAGCAGAGTGTTTTCCTTTGCTTGGGCCGCCATCACATTTGCTTTCTCACAGCATTAATGTTGGTGGACTGTGGTCTCCCTTTTCAGGTTTTCCACTTCCATCGTGATTTACTGCATGTTGGCCTGTGAGTCTATTCCTCAACAAGGCTGTTTTCTCCTTCACTTTTTAAAAAACAGCTTTATTGAGGTATAATGGATTTACAAAAAAAATAAATAAACTGGATGTATTTAATGTATACAATTTGACGAGTTTGGAGATATGCCTATACCCATGAAGATGTCACCACAATCAAGGTGATAAACATTTCCATCACCTCCAAAAGTTTCCTCTTGCTCCTTTTTTGTTTGTTTTTGTTGTAAGAACACTTAACATGAGATCTACCCTCTTAACAAATTTTTAAGTGAACAATACTGAATTGTTAATTATAAGCACTATGTTGTATAGCAGCTCTCTAGAACTTATTTGTGTAACTGAAACTTTATAAGTATTGAGGAACAATTCTTCATTTCTCTCTTCCCCTAGTCCTTGGCAACCACTATTCCATACTCTGTTTCTAAGAGTTTGATTATCTTAGATTCTTCATATAAATCGAATCATGCAGTATTTGTCCCTCTGTGACAGGCTTATTTCACTTAGCATAAAGTCCTCTAGGTTCATCCATGTTGTTCCATATAGCAAGATTTCCTTCTTTTTTAATGCTGAATAATATTGCATTGCATGTAGAGACAAACTAAATGTCCATCAATGCATGAATGGATAAAGGAAACACTCCTTCATTTTTGGTAAGACATTTTTCCTAACATTATTCTACCATTTGCATCCTGAGTCATGGTGAGAACCCGTAGACCTAACAGTCTCTCCATCACTGAGGATGGGTCATTTAGAGACTTGTTCCTCACAGCATCATGGATGCCAACTTAAAGACACTTATGAATGACACAGTTTTCTTGCTTATCAAAAACAAAACAAAACAAAATAATCTTTCAGCGTTAAATTGCTCAAGAATTTTGAAGCAATGAAAACCACCTTGGTTACAACTGTATATGAAAAAATCAAATGCCATCAGCAGCAAAGTTTTCAAATAAATATAACTGTAACAGCTATTTAAGCCATTTTATTCTAATTGTGTTTCATATCAGCATTCTCATCATCATCATCATCATTATAAGGAACATACATTGTTCAAAACCCATTGTGGAACACATGGCATAAACATTGTTCCTGCTTATATTAGTCAAGATTCTCTGTAGAAAGAGAACCAATAAGATATTTAAATTATGGGTATATATCTATATCAATTGATATAGCTATCAATCTGTTTATCCATCTATCTATCTATCTATCATCTATCTATCTATCTATCTATCTATGTATCAATTAGAGTGAGAAAGATTTTAAGAAATTGGCTCACAGGATTGTGAAACTGGCAAGTCCAAAATTGAAGGAATAGTTGATATTCAGTAATAGGGAAGCATAATTACCTTTTACTTAGGTGACCTCAGTCTCCTTTCTCTTAATTCATTCAAATGATGGGAAGCGGCCCATCCACACAATAGAGAGTAATCTGCTTTACTCAAAGGCTACTGATGTGAATGTTAATCTCATCTAAGAAAATACCTTCACAGCAACATCTGGACTGGTGTTTAACCAAGTAGTTAAGTGCTGTGGCCTAGCCAAGTTGACACATAAAATTAACCATCACACAGACATGGTTTCAGAGCCAATCTGCCTCTCCAGAAAGCCTCAGCTCTTTCCATTCAACTTGCTGACAAGCACCATGTTCTGCATATAGAGAAAGAGCAATACTTTTGATTGAATGCATAAAATACTGTTATTTTTTAACAGTATTTTATATACTGTTAAATATGTATTTAAAAGTGCTTTTAAATACACATTTAATACAAACACAAAAAGACTTTTTTTTCCTTCTCATTTTACATGGTATTATTTATTATTCTAAGTTAAATTAGAACCTCAGTGTGATATAACCATTTTGGTTTGTCTCTTGATACTTAATGAAAGTTATTTGCTATGAAGACTACCCAAGTCAAAGTGATTATAATCAGTTCCAAAGTTATATTTTGATTGCAATAAATAGATCAAATGTTCATTAATATTGAAGCCAGCATGCTAAATCTACTGTTCTTTCCTCATTTACTTTTATTAGCATTTTAAAAATTTTTAGATAAGGTCTGATTAATTTCAACTATGTTCAGAGAACCTGTTTTATTAGAATAAAATACAAGAAATCATGAAATGTGCACATTAAGGGGAAAAAATGTGTTTTGAGGACAATAATACACTCTGATTCTCCCATTCATTCACTCTTAGATCTTTTGACATAACAAATTCCCCAGTGGGTCCACCTGTCCCCTTAAGCTACTCCTTAAATTCTCCTACCTCTGAATGTTCCTTTGTTTGATGTTAATCAGTTAACATAAAACTTAAATCTGTGAGAATTTATGCTGAAGTAAAATATTTAAATGTTCAATAGTTAATTTAAACTATTTGACCCACTTTATAAAAATTCATGTAGAAACCAAAACACCAGCAAAAATATGGTTAAAGAGTTACATCATATAAATAAAAGTAAGCAATGGGACTTTCATTTCTTGATTTGTGCTTTGAGGTACCACATCTTGTTTTAATGTCAAACCTAAATATATATTTGAATTTGTGATATGGGGTGGGTGGTTTTTGGATAAAACAAATTTAAGCTCTTTAATGTTTCTCTTTTGTTTTCTTTTATCCATATCTAAAAATATAGTTTAATCATAGCTGAGGCTTCTAACATACAGTCAGATTAATAAAGCATTCAAATTTCTTTTAATTCTCATATCATCCATACAGTCAAAGTATTCATATATAATTTCCATTTGAATGTTCCTTTGTTTCCAATTTAAATAATGTCATTGATTTTAAAAAATCTTTCTTTAGTTAAATACTTACCTTCAAATTCAGATCTATTCTTTCTTCATGAAGACATTGGAAAATTATCTTAAATGTCTAATGACTAAGAAATACCATTTTAAATGCTGTATTGGTTTAGGTTGTTTTTAGAATTGGTTGGTTATAAAATGTATAGCAAATCTCCTCTTTTCCTCAAAAATATGGTAAAACTTCCAGGTATGTAAAATAGTACTTGGAGAATGATCTATCCATTAGCAGTCAACTCTTACCTGGGTTACTAGAAAAGAAAAAATTTCCATGCTGACTGTTTTATCCTCAAGAGACCATTTTCCACACTGCAGTCAGAAGGATCTTTTTGAAGTGGAAATCTGATTACTTCTCTCTCCTGCTTAATCATCTCAATAGCAATCCAATGCTCTAATGATAAACAACAAAACCCTCAGCAAGGTCTCAAGGCTCAAGCTAACTATTCCCTACTTGGCTCTTGGGCTCATCTCACATCCTTGCCCTTGCCTACTGTGTGTTATTCTCACTCATCTTCCTCTATTTCTTCCCACAAGTGTCATGCATACTCCCACAGTAGGGCCCTGGAGCCTGCTGTTCCCTCTGCCAGGGACACTTTCATCCCCCTCCTTCATTTAGGTAGCTCTGACTTTTTCTAGCAGATATCCCTTTAACCAGCAGTTCTTTAGCGAGTCCTCCCCACAGCTCCTTGATTGGACAAAACCTTCCTATTATGCTCTCCATAGCACTATTTACTTCCCTCATGTCACTTAACAACACTTACAAGTTTTCCTTATTTGAATATTTTAAATGTCTATCTTTCCCACTGATCTACAGGCTTCATTAGAAGAGAGACCATGTGCATTGTGAACACAAGTGCGTATTTAGAATCTACCATATGATGTATGATATGTATATATATATATAGTGTATAGTAAGTGCCTATTAAATATTGGTTGAATAAAAATTTGTAAATTAACACAGGTATAAATTGTGTTTGTGTCACCAGCGGAACAGCAATTTCCTCTTTTCTTGCCTATTCTAGGGAAATAATTCAGTTGAGAGACATAGACAGTTTAAGTAGCAAGAGTTTTATTAAGCAAAAGCGGAAGTACACTAGTGAGAAAGGATGAGAGCGGCTGTCTGGAAATCAGAAGTAGCCCCGCAATGGGGTAGGGTTGGGGTTTTTAGAGTGGTGGTCTCTCCCTGTGTCTTACATCATTTGACTGACAAGTTGATTGACAGCTTTAGGTCATATAATTGTTCTTCTAGTGCAAGGCGCTTACCCGTAAGCACCCATGGGGGACAAAACCCACAACGCTAATTTATTACAAATACGGCATAATGAACCCGGCGTCGCTCTGAGTCACCTTTTAGGTCTTGGTGCACCTGCGCCAAACTGTGCTGGCAGTTTTGTCTTGTTTGGTCCTGCTAAGGCTGGAAACTTTGCATGGTTTTGACTAGAAGAGGGAGGATCTCTGGGCGTGCTCTGATTACCAGTGTCCAGGTCGGGTAGGGAGAGATGACCCCAGGATGGGACGAGACCCGCTCATGTCTGACTAGCTACCTAACATTGGTATGATTTTGTATTGTGTGGAGGAAAAACTGGAGAAAAATAAATTTTTCCAAGAAGCGTTTCCTAGAGAAGTTGATAAATGAAGGTTCAAGAAAAATATCAAGAATATTTCAGTTAGAGGCATAACACCTATATAAAAGACTGAGATTATATCTGTCATAATTGAAGAATAGGTGATATTTTGAATGTCAGTTATGAAATAGAACATGATAGTCATCATGTGTTTTAAAAATACTCCTAGTATCATAGACTAATTTTTCGCAATACTCATTCATTCCTTCTTCCTTTTCGTGACTTGGACCATATCCTCCTGAGTGTTAGATGGGCTCATGACTGCCCAGCTAAAGCAACATTTCCAAACCTCCCATGTAGCTTTCCGTGGCCATCTAATTAGTTCTACCATTAGTATGTGCAACTTCTGAGTCTTGCCTTTAAAATGGTTGGGTGTTTATTTCCCCCTGCTCTTCCTCTCTTCTAATGGGCTCTGTGTGGATATGGCCCTACTAAGCCTGTTCTGACTCTACGGATGAGGAAAACACCCTAGGGGATGATGAAGCAACAAGATAGAAGGAACCTGAGTCCCTGGATAACCTCACAGAACACAGCTGACTCTTAGCCTTGAGTTGTGCCCTCTGCGTTTTGATATGAGGAGGAAAACAAACAAACAAACAAACAATCAAAAAACCCACCTCTGTCTTTTTTTTTGCTCTATATTTTAGCATCTCTTTATCACAGTCACTTAGTTTATTTCCTAGTTACTAAAACACACATTCAATTCTATTTATATGGATTCATATGACTTTTAAGCTATACAGAAATAAAACAGAATTTATAAACTGGTATTCAATTTTTGCAGAAAAAATTGGACTTGTAAATGTGAGGAATATTCTGGTAGTCTTTTCTGGATTTATGCTGTTTTGTGTATAAGTTTCTTTTTTTAAAGCTAGAACACAGGCAAGATTTAACAAAGGACAGCGCTGTTACAGCTAGCAAGGTTAAGACATATTCCTAAGCTGAAATCATGTATGGAGATGAGGTTTTTCCTGAAGAGGGATGAGAGAAACTGGTAGTCATTGGACATAAACTACATGACTGGGTCTGTTTAGTGTGTCCTCAGCGTTACCAGGACCAAAACCTTGTTTGCTATGAGTTAAGATATAGCACAGCAGTGACAACAAGGTTATGATAATAATAAAGCAATACTGTACCTAAGTAGGATGATGTGATTTCTTAAAGAAATCACTGGTGTATATTGAATCCGGCATAAGTGAAACCTTCCCACTATTCCTTCCCTTCTTCTGAAGCCAGCTAAACTACTCTTGCTTCATTCTTCTCCTAATCCTCTTACATGGCATTCACTTGTACCATTTATACCATAGATTACAGAGTCTTATTGTATCTAGATCCTGCATAACTTCCTAACCTCATATTTTCCCACATACCTCTTGACCATTAGTATCCAAAAATAATGACCTCATTTTATAAAATTGAAAAATCAAGGGAAACAAAAAAAGGTCAAGATCTTTCCCACCTAGGATTTTTGTATATGCTTTCTCTTCATGAAATACTCTTCTGCAAAACCTCACATCTGACCTCTCCATCTGACTCCTGCAAGTGTCTATTCAAATATCACTTTCACAGAGAGACATTTCCTTATTAATCAAATGTATTTCCATTACTCTCTTTTATTATCTGTTCATTTTTCATCAATGGCACTTCACAAATTTTACAGTGGCTGCATGTTTAACTTCCTATTTCCCCCATTGACCTGTAAGTATTGTAAAGGCAGGCACCACGCCTCTGTTGTTCGCCACTGAATATGTAGAGTTTGATCTAGTGTCTAATCAACTCTAGGTCCTCAGTAAACTCCTATCGAACTACTAATTGACATAAAATGGAAAGAACCAGGAACATTGAAGCACTCCAATGAAATGAAAGTTAAAGTTTGATAAACAGTTATAATGATTAATAAAGAGAAGAAATGTAAAACACTGAAAACGTTTTAGGTGACAGACATTTTTTGGATATAGTAAATGTAGGCACAACATCTGCCTGCTGCTAAGGATGTTACTATTGAAGTGATGCTCAAGTTTATCTATAGGAACAACTTGAAATAACCCTTTTCTAACATCCATGGATAGCAGCACATCTATCACCTTGGGAATATGAGAATATTTTGTAGTCAACAGGGATAGAAATCAGAAATGTAGAAGATAAGCTAGGGCTGGTGTAAGAATCTATATCAAGTAAAGGAATTTATATAGAAGAGACAGAAAGAGAGAGAAAACAAGAGTGAGAGTGACAAAGAGGGAGAGATGACTTCCCCACTTTACTCCTGCAAGGAGCACGGCATATTTGATGGGACTGGCAATGAAACTTTCTTCATCCAGTGGCAGAGCCTGGATTTCACTTTAGGCCTTGTGTCTCCAGATTCTAGCTCTTAACCATTCTCATCATTGTGCCATTTGATCTATGATTAGTACCTGAGGCCTATATTTAGTTTTAATTGAAAGAAGTTGGGTATGGCCAGGAGGGAGTGATATTATCCCATTTTTACTAATAAAATTGAAGCTCCTAATTATTATATAGGTCAATGACATACATCTATGGAGAAAAAAATTACAAAAGAAGCAGTGTATGATTGAAAATTGTAAAGTTTTACGTTTTTTCTTCTGTACCATAATCTCATACTTCCTTGATACTTCACCCAAAAACTGCAGGAAATAACATATGGCGGGTGTTACTACAACTGGTCTTCCATATCGTATGCTCACTCAAGAATTGACAAATGACAAGGATTAAAGGAAATTCCAGAACACTATTAAGGCTTAGTATGCTTAAACTGTTGATTATCTTAATTTGTTATCATTTGGATAATATATGCAGCTATATCTAGTCCAGAAGACTCTGCCTTTCAATTCTCTTTTTTCTTTTTTAAAAACAGATTGTTTTAAAAAACAACCAAACACAAACATCAAACCACGTATTGAGTTATTATTTTACTACATGAATTTGCTTACTGGATTCTAAATGCTTATAGAACTGCTTCCAGTTCCAATTTTCAAAAACTACCTGAACAGGCAGGCCTGCTGATAGTGGATTTGATTTAGTAACAGAAACAAGTGAATATAATTTCTCTTGGAGGACTGGTTTAATGGGTTTTATACAGATATATGAATATATTTCTAAAAAATACCTCTGATTGACTCTTCTACATAAAAAAATAGAAAATGATTCAATATTATGAAATAATATTTTTGTAAGCCCTCTGTATTCTGTAATTCTCTTTTCTCATCTTTCTGTCACTGTGGGGATATTTGCATGAAAATAGTTTCTCTGTTGCTAAGAGTTCATCTGTTCCTGCTGCTTATTTCTCAACTGAAGTCACAATTCTCTGAATGTACATCATAATCATCTCTACATAAGCCAATTTCAGTGTCACAAACAAAGGATTATGCCTTCAACTGAGAAATAAACAGCAGGAGCGGAATAAATCTAAAAATCAAATGTCCCAATTAATAAAAATTCAATTGAAAAGAAATATTTTGTTATATATCAGCAGAATTATCTTTCAACTGAAGTTTTTCAGTTTTTCATGGTGTTTCAATGTGCTTTGTATTCAGGTTAGTTGAACCTGGTTTATTCACTGTTAATTATGCCAGATGTCTTTTTAACCTTCTGTTTATGTTTAGCAGTCTGTCCCAATTCTATCATTTTTAATTATCTAAAGCCTTTGTGCTAAGATACATACAGAAGTAGTAACTCCTCCTTGGCATCCATTGATAACGATTGAATAAAGAAGACAACAGATGGGCATGAGCTGCTTTGTGGACTCACATGGATACTTGAATGAACCTTAAATATCTGTCTATTAAAAATCATGTTCCATATTTAATTGTAATTCCACTTACCATTGTAGCTGTTCTACCATGATGACACAAATTACAACACTTCAGAGATTATCTCATAACCTTGAATATATTTCGGTCCAATTTCTTTTTGGATGATTGGAGTACTGAATAGAAAGAAAAAAATAAGCTGATTTACTGCCTGTCATATTATTATTCCATGAGGTCAAAACTTAGCAAAAAATTTACCAGTTTATGAAATAATTTTTTTCCTATTAATTAGGTCAAGTAACATTTACTCAGCATCTAAAACTTCTCTGGCACTATAGAAAACAATAAAGCTACCATAAAGAATGAGGCAATGTCTTTTTAAGAAAGGTAAATGAACAAATGGTACAATAAAGTTTAGTAGTTTTATGAGACACTTATGCAATTATTCAGAAAACGTCTGAAAAGTAAGAATTGCCAGATTCTACCTGGGAGAGACCAGAAAAGCTCCCTAATAGAAGTATAGCAAAATCTGCGTCTTAAAAGATGAGTAGCCTTTAACCTAGAGGACTTTGGGGGAGAATAAAAGAGGAAATAAGTAGGAGAGAAACTGTAAGCAGAGAGAGTAAATGTGAATTAAATAAGTCACCAAGTGAAGCAGCATGGTATGTTGTTAGAATAATTAGAGATAAATACAATAATTCTCAAACTGCCATGTGCATAGGAATCACCTGGGAGTGCTTGTTAAAAAAATAAATGCCAAGGCCCCACAAACCACCTATTCTGATTCAGTAAGTCTGGCTTTCTAACTGAAAATTTGTATTTCTCTCAAGTTCCCAGGAAATGGGAAACAGAAAACAATTAACAAAATGGCAATAGTAAGTCCTCATCTATGGATAATTAAATGTGAATGGATTAATCTCTCCAATGAAAAGGCATAGTGTGGTTGAATGGATAAAAAACAAATAAACAAAAACAAGATCCAGAAATATGCTGCCTACAGGAAGCGCAACTTAGATTTAATGACACACGTAGGCTGAAAGTAAAGGGATAGAGAAAGATATTCCATGCAAATGGTAACCAGAACAGAGCAGAGGTGGCAATACTTAGGAAAAATAGACTTTAAGTCAAAAACTGTCACAAGAGACAAACAGGGCATAATATAATGATAAAATGGTCAATTTAAGAAAAGAAGATATAAAAATTATAAATACATAACACCCAACATCAGAGCACCTAAATATATAAAGCAAATATTAGCTCTGAAGGGAGAAATTGAGAGCAATATGATAATACTAGGAGACTTCAATATCTCACTTCCAATAATACATAGAACATCCAAATGGAAAGTCGATAAACAGCTGATTTGAACAGTATAGATCAAATAAACTTAAAAGACATGCACAGAACTTTCCAATCAACAACAGAAAAATACACATTATTCTCAAGTGCACATGGAACATTCCACAGGATGGATCACAAGTTAGGTCATGCTATCTCACTAAAAATCTTCTGCACAGCAAAGGAAATAATCTACATGGTAATCCATTTTCTCCTACAGAATAGGAGAAAACATTTGCAAACCATATATCTGAAAAGGACTTAATATCTAAAATATATAAGCAAAACAATAAATAATCTGGCTTTTAAAAATAGGCAAAGGACCTGAATAGACATTTCTCAAAATAAAGACATACAAATAGCCAACAAGTATATGAAAAGACATACAAATTCCCCCAAAGAAGACATGCAAACACCCAATAGATATATGAAAAAATGTTTAACAGCAATAATTATCAGGGAAATGCAAACCAAAACCACAATGTGTTATCACCTAACTTCTTTTAGAATGTCTGTTATCAAAAAGACAAAAAAACAATAAGTATGAGTGAGGATGGGGTGAAAAGGGAACTCTTACACAAGTAGATGAAATTTTAATTGGTACAGCCATTATGGAAAAAAATGGAGATTCTTCAAAAAATTAAACTAGAACTACCTTATGATCCATTAATCCTACTTCTGGGTATATCTCCAAAGGAAATGAAATCAGGATTTCAAGGAGATATCTTCACTCCTATGTTCATTGCAGCATTATCCACAATAGCCAAAATTTGAAACCCCCTAAATGTCCATCAGCAGGTTAATGAATAAAGAAAAAGTGTTAAATAAATAATGGAATATTACTCGACTTAAAAAAAAAAGAAGAAATACTGCCATTTGTGACAACATGGATGAAATTGGAGTATAATATGCTAAGCGGAATAAGCCGGACATAGAAAGACAACTACTGCATGATCTCACTTACACGTGGAATCAATGATAGTCAAACTCATAGAAACAGGGAATAGACTGGTGATTGCCAGGGACTGGGGGAAAGGGAAATTGGGACATGTTGGTCAAGGAGTATAAAGTTCCAGTTATGCAACATAATAAGTTCTTGAGATCTGACATACAGCAATGCGACTATAGTTAACAATTCTGTATTGTATACATGAAATTTGCAAAGGAGGATCATCTTAAGTGTTCTCCCACGAAGAAAAAAAGAAAATGAAAACTATGTGAAGTGATGATGGATATACTAATTAGCTTGGTTGTAGCAATTACTTCACAATGTATACATATATAAAAACATCAAGTTGTACATCTTAAATAATTTCTATTAATATATAATTTCTATTTGTCAGTATACATCAATAAAGGTGAAACACACCACCCCCCCCAAAAAAAACCCAGCTCCTTTCAGGAAAATTTTACAGTAGTGAGAATATAAGCAATACCTCTTCAACTTTTGGAGTTGAGCTCTGAAAATGCTCATGGTAAGGGAATTTGCAGCTGAAGACCTTATATTGAAAAAGAGATCTGGGAGATATGGAAGTGATCAGTGATCATAGGAAAACATTTATAATTATTGTACGTGCACTCAAATAAGTAAAACAGCAATAAAATTTTAAAATATACATTTGCTATAACAGAAGGGAAATTATAATAGAATAAAATCATAAATATAAAATAATAAGACATCAACTTTACAGTAAATGTGAAACATCCATATCAACAAAAAAGAGGAAGAAGAACGACATCAACGAGAAAGATCTGAATAAATGGAATCATATCAATACAGAAAGACTCAAAAGTATATAAATAATAACTCTCCAAACACTAATCTACACATTTACAGCAATTCCATTAAAATTTCAATTGATTTCTTATTCTAAAACTTGTGTGGAACATTAAATGTCAAGTGAATCATGCATCAAAATTCTTTGTATAATAATTATGATGGTGTAATGTCAGCACCTAGAAGTAGAATTCAATTTATGGAACAGACTAGGATACAGAAACATATACTTTAAGAAAGTACATTATAATGACTGAATATACATCATCTGGAATCAAATCAGTTCCTCCACACTCTTCATGCCTGTGATCTTGAGTAAGGTCTCCCCACACCAAAACAAAAAGCTTTAGTTTCTTCTTACTTAAAATGAAAAAAATACTACTACTGTAACCGAAAGTGGGGTCTGGCTGTTCGTTGCTCAAAAGCCAATAAAGAGGCAAGGTTGGTGGAAAGGAAAGTTTGCTTTATTTTGGATGCCGGCAACTTGTAGGGGAAGGGTGGGGGGAATTGAGGGGGTGGCAGGACGGACACCTGTCCAAAGGCCAACTCCCCCCCCCCACCCCCCACTGACAATCAGTGGGAAAGAGTTTTATAGGCAGAGGCAGGGGGCTATGTGCAGAAACAGTACAGTCAGCTCTGACAGTCACGTTGCAACTGGTCATCGGTGGTCTGACCAGTGTCATCTTGATTGTTTTAGGTACAGTTAATCTTCAATTCCAGGGTCAGTTTGTTTCCATTCCTTTGAGGCCAGTTCTCGGAAATGTGGCAGCTTATGTCATGGCTACAACCTGGTCATCATGTAGTTAACTTCTTCCACCTGTCAGAGGTTTCAGTATCTATAAGACAGCTCACAGGATATGGCTCAGAATATTATCTGTAGCCCTTAAGGAGGAACTAAAGGCCCTGACTATGCTTAATGACTATTTTTATTTGGTTTCCTTTGGCTATTTTCCTTCGTTTCTGCATTTTCTCACTTCTCTGATTAAACATTCTTTGGCTAAAGTTTTTCCACAGACAAAAGGCAGGCCGAGGACATGGAGGGGGGCAAGGACCAAAGGGTCCTGCTCCATTTCACTACCTAACTCATAGGGATGTCATGGGGATACATTAGAAAACTGTTGTGAAATACTCTGGGATATAGTATACATCAACATCATGCATTTTCCATTAATATAGGTTGGAGATGTTTCCATATCAATGCATACACAACTATCCTATTCTTTTAGGTGGATATTTGGTGTTTCATTGTATTTTATCAAGTACCTAGTGATTAATATCTAATATGTTTCCAATTCATAGGTAATATACACAATGTTAAAATGAGAAATTTTCATAAGCTGCCTTGTGCATATATGTAAGTGATTCTTTAAGGCAAGTCAGAAAGATTGGAATGTTAGGTCAAGTGGGCCCCTACTTTATTTTATTTTATTTAGTATTTTTTTGGAATTTTTGAATTTTATTTTATTTATTGGTCCCCTGCTTTAATCATTGCAAATCATCATCAAAAAGTTGTGCAAAGTTGGACTACCATCAGAAGTCCAGGAGTGTGTTTAATTTACCCACATTTCCCTACACCCTAAACATTTGGTATAAGTAACATTTTCATGTATTTTAAACTATATTGGTAAAAATTATAAATATTTCTTGTTTTCATTTGCATTTCTTTAGTTATTCAAGAATTGACCATCTGTTCATATGTTTACTAGATAGTCTTAATTTTTTTTTTGTAAATTATCTGTTCATATGCTTTGCTTATTCTTTTTTTGTTTGTTTTTAATTTTATTTATTTATTTTTTATACAGCAGATTTTATTAGTTATCTATTTTATACATATTAGTGTGTACATGTCAATCCCAATCTCCCAATTCATCCCACCACCCCACCCCCACCCCCGCTTTCCCCCCTTGGTGTCCATACATTTGTTCTCTACATCTGTGTCTCAATTTCTGCCTTGCAAACTGGTTCATCTCTATCATTTTTCTAGATTTCACATATATGCATTAATATATGATATTTGTTTTTCTCTTTCTGACTTACTTTACTCTGTATGACAGGCTCTAGGTCCATCCACATCTCTACAAATGACCCAATTTCATTCCTTTTTATGGTTGAGTAATATTCCATTGTATATAGGTACCACATCTTCTTTATACATTTGTCTGTCGATGGGCATTTAGGTTGCTTCCATGACCTGCCTATTGTAAATAGTGCTGCAATGAACATTGGGGTGCATGTGTCTTTTTTGAATTATGGTTTTCTCTGGGTATATGCCCAGTAGTGGGATTGCTGGGTCATATGGTAATTCTACATTCCCCCCAACAGTGCAAGAGTGCTCCCTTTTCTCCACACCCTCTCCTGCATTTGTTGCTTCTAGATTTTCTGATGATGCCCATTCTAACTGGTGTGAGATGATACCTCATTGTAGTTTTGATTTGCATTTCTCTAATAATTAGTGATGTTGAGCAGCTTTTCATGTGCCTCTGGACCATCTGTATGTCTTCTTTGGAGAGATGTCTATTTAGGTCTTCGGCCTGTTTTTTGATGGGGTTATTTGTTTTTTTTAACATGGAGCTGCATGAGCTGTTTATATTTTAGAGATTAATCCTTTGTCCATTGATTCATTTGCAAATATTTTCTCCCATCCTGAGGGTTGACTTTTCACCTTGTTTATAGTTTCCTTTGCTGTGCAAAAGCTTTTAAGTTTCATTAAGTCCCATTTGTTTATTTTTGTTTTTATTTCCATTACTCTAGGAGGTGGATCAAAAAAGATCTTGCTGTGATTTGTCGAAGCGTGTTCTTCCTATGTTTTCCTCTAAGAATTTTATAGTGTCTGGACTTACATTTAGGTCTCTAATCCATTTTGAGTTTATTTCTCTGTATGGTGTTAGGGAGTGTTCTAAATTCATTCATTTACATGTAACTGTCCAGTTTTCCCAGCACCACTTATTGAAGAGACTGTCTTTTCTCCATTGTATATCCTTGCCTCCTTTGTCATAGATTAGTTGACCATAGGTGCGTGAGTTTATCTCTGGGCTTTCTATCCTGTTCCACTGATCTATATTTCTGTTTTTGTGCCAGTACCATATTGCCTTGATTACTGAGGCTTTATAGTGTAGCCTGAAGTCATGGAGTCTGATTCCTCCAGCTCTGTTTTCTTCCCTTAAGATTGCTTTGGCTATTCGGGGTCTTTTGTGTCTCCATACAAATTTTAAGATTTTTTGTTCTATTTCTGTGTAAAGTGCCACTGGTAATTTGACAGGGATTGCATTGAACCTGTTGATGGCTTTGGGTAGTATAGTCATTTTCACAATATTGATTCTTCCAATCCAAGAACATGGTATAACTCCCCATTTGTTTGTGTCATATTTGATTTCTTTCATTAGTGTCTTCTGAGTACAGTACAGTAGTTTTCTGAGTACAGGGTCTTTTAACTCCTTCGGTAGGTTTATTCCTATGTATTTTATTCTTTTGTTTGCGGTGGTGAATGGGAGTGTTTCCTTGATTTCTCTTTCTAATCTTTCATTGTTAGTGTATAGAAATGCAAGAGTTTCTGTGCATTAATTTTGTATCCTGCAACTTTACCAAATTCACTGATCACCTCTAGTAGTTTTCTGGTGGCATCTTTAGGATTCTCTATGTATAGTATTATGTCATTGGCAAACAGTGACAGTTTTACTTCTTCTTTTCCAATTTGGATTCCTTTTATTTCTTTTTCTTCTCTGATTGCCATGGCTAGGATTTCCAAAACTATGTTGAATAATAGTGGTGAGAGTGGACATCCTTGTCTTCTTCCTGATCTCAGAGGAAATGTTTTCAGTTTTTCACCATTGAGAATGATGTTTGTTGTGAGTTTGTTGTATATGGCCTTTATTAGGTTGAAGTAAGTTCCCTCTATGTGCACTTTCTGGAGAGTTTTTATCATAAATATGTGTTTACTTTCACCAAAAGCTTTTTCTACATCTATTGAGATGATCATATGGTTTTTATTCTTCAATTTATTAATATGGTGTATCACATTGGTTGATTTGCATATATTGAAGAATCCTTGCATCCTTGGGATAAATCCCACTTGATCATGGTGTATGATCCTTTTTATGTGTTGTTGGATTCTGTTTGTTAGTATTTTGTTGAAGATTTTTGCATCTATATTCATCAGTGATATTGGTCTGTAATTTTCTCTTTTTTTGTAGTATCTCTGTCTGGTTTTGGTATCAGAGTGATGGTGGCCTCATAGAATGAGTTTGGGAGTGTTCCTTCCTCTGCAATTTTTTGGAAGAGTTTGAGAAGGATGGGTGTTAGCCCTTCTCTAAATGTTTGATAGAATTCACCTGTGAAGCCATCTGGTCCTGGACTTCTGTTTGTTGGAAGATTTTTAATCGCAGTTTCCATTTCATTACTTGTGATTCGTCTGTTCATATTTTCTATTTCTTCCTGGTTCAGTCTTGGAAGGTTATACCATTGTAAGAATTTGTCCATTTCTTCCAGGTTGTCCATTTTATTGGTATAGAGTTGCTTGTAGTAGTCTCTTAGGATGCCTTGTGTTTCTGCGGTGTCTGTTGTAACTTCTCCTTTTTCATTTCTAATTTTATTGATTTGAGTCCTCTCCCTCTTTTTCTTGATGAGTCTGGCTAATGGTTTATCAATTTTGTTTATCTTCTCAAAGAACCAGCTTTTAGTTTTATTGATCTTTGCTATTGTTTTCTTTGCTTCTATTTCATTTATTTCTGATGTGATCTTTATGATTTCTTTCCTTCTACTAAGTTTGGGTTTTGTTTGTTCTTCTTTCTCTAGTTACTTTAGATATAAAGTTAAATTGTTTATTTGAGATTTTTCTTGTTTCTTGAGGTAAGATTGTATTGCTATAAACTTCCCTCTTAGAACTGCTTTTGCTGCATCCCATAGGTTTTGGGTCATCATGTTTTCATTGTCATTTGTCTCTAGGCATTTTTTGATTTCCTCATTGATCTCTTGGTTATTTAGTATCGTATTGTTTAGTCTCCTTGTCTTTGTGGTTTTTATGGTTTTTTTCCCCCTGTAATTGATTTCTAATCTCCTAGAGTTGTGGTTGGAAAAGATGCTTTATATGATTTAAATTTTCTTATATTTACCAAGGGTTTATTTGTGATACAAGATGTGATCTATCCTGGAAAATGTTCTGTGTGCACTTGAGAAGAAAGTGTAATCTGCTGTTTTTGGATGGAATGTCCCATAAATATCAATTAAATCTATCTGGTCTATTGTGTCATTTAAAGCTTGTGTTTCCTTCTTAATTTTCTCTCTGGATGATCTGTCCATTGGTGTAAGTGAGGTGTTAACATCCCTCACTATTATTGTGTTACTGTTGATTTCTTCTTTTATGGCTGTTAGCATTTGCCTATTTGCCTTATGTATTGAGGTGCTCCTATGTTGTGTTCATATATATTTATAATTGTTATATCTTCTCCTTGGATTGATCCCCTGATCATTATATAGTGTCCTTCCTTGTATCTTCTAACATTCTTTATTTTAAATTCTATTTTATCTGGTATGAGTATTGCTACTCCAGCTTGCTTTCGATTTCCATTTGCATGAAATATCTTTTTCCATCCCCTCACTTTCAGACTGTATGTGTCCCTAGGTCTGAAGTGTGTCTCTTTTAGACAGCATATATATGGGTCTTGTTTTTTTATCCATTCAGTGAGCCTGTGTCTTTTAGTTGGAGCATTTAATCCATTCACATTTAAGATAATTATCAATATGTATGTTCCTATGACCATTTTCTTAATTGTTTTGGGTTTGGTTTGGTAGGTCCTTTTCTTCCCTTGTGTTTCTCTTTAGAGAGGTACCTTTAACATTTGTTGTAGAGCTGGTTTGGTGGTGCTGAACTCTCTTAGCTTTTTCTTGTCTGTAAAGCTTTTGATTTCTCTGTCGAATATGAATGAGATTCTTACTGGGTAATCTTGGTTGTAGGTTCTTCCCTTTCATCACTTTAAATATATCATGCCACTCCCTTCTGGCTTATAGAGTTTCTGCTGAGAAATCAACTGTTAGCTTTATGGGAGTTCCCTTGTATGTTGTCTGTCATGTTTCCTTTGTTGCTTTCAATAATTTTTCTTTGTCTTTAATTTTTGTCAGTTTGATTACTATGTGTCTCAGCATGTTTCTCCTTGGGTTTGTTCTGCCTGGGACTCTGTGTTTCCTGGAATTGGGTGGCTATTTCTTTTCCCATGTTAGGGAAGTTTTCGACTATAATCTCGTCAAATATTTTCTTAGGTCCTTTCTCTCTCCGTTCTCCTTCTGGGACCCCTATGATGTGAATGTTGTTGCATTTAATGTTGTCCCAAAAGTCTCTTGGGCTGTCTTCATTTCTTTTCATTCTTTTTTCATTACTCTGTTCTGCAGCAGTGAATTCCACCATTCTGTCTTCCAGGTCACTTATCCGTTCTTCTCCCTCAGTTATTCTGATATTGATTCTTTCTAGTGTATTTTTCTTATCAGTTATTGTATTGTTCATCTCTGTTTGTTTGTTCTTTAAATCTTTTAGGTGTTTGTTCTTTAATTCTTCTAGGTCTTTGTTAAACATTTCTTGCATCTTCTCAATCTTTGCCTCCATTCTTTTTCCAAGGTCCTGGATCCTCTTCACTATCATTATTCTGAATTATTTTTCTGTAAGGTTGCCTATCTCTACTTCATTTAGTTGTTTTTCTTGGGTTTTATGTTGTTCCTTCATCTGGTACGTAGTCCTCTGCCTTTTCATTTTGTTTATCTTTCTGTGAATGTGGTTTTCGTTCCACAGGCTGCAGCACTGCAGTTCTTCTTGCTTCTCTACTTTGCCTATTCTTCTATTGGGTATGCTGTGTTTGTTTTGTTGTTGTTGTTGCTTTTTTTTAACTTATTTTTTTAGAATGAGTTGTATTCTTTCTAAAAATTAAAAAATTGGTAATTTATTGGGTGCGCTCAGTGTTTTTTCTAGTTTGTTATTTGTCTTTTGATTTGTTTCCAATACTATTTACCAATCAGAAAGTTTTTACTCATGAAAATACCCTGGGAAGCACTTTATACCACAAAGCTCTTCAGTGGTAGTGCAACAGGCCAGCTAGGAGATTAAGCAATGGCAGAAATCAGTATAATAAAGAATCCAAAATGTTTTCATGAATTTATGGCCCTGGAGACTAAAAATCACTTCATAAATTATAATCCTGAACTACTTTTTGGTAACTGGCCTTGCCAATGTTGTGGGGAGCAAAATTTCCAATGTTAATCTGAATTTCTGACTTTTTTTTATATATATAAGGTAAATGTAAGACTGAAAAATTCGTCTAGGAGGCAATATTTTAGTACAATATATCATCTGGATTATTTTGAGCATCTATTTGAAATGCCATAAGCGTCTCATAGATGTATTCTTTCTTTAAAGCATAGAGTTATCTATAGTCCTGTTATTGAACAGAACCTGGGTCTGCTTGCCCACTGTATGGCAAAGCCAATCTACTGACACCAGTGATGGTGAAGAAAAGTATAGTGTTTACTGCAGGGCACTAAGCAAGGAGAACAAGCAGCTCATGCTCAAAAGACCGGAACTCTCTGATGACTTTCAGGGAAGAGATTTTAGAGGCAACATTTGGGTTGAGGGTTGCAGCTCATGGACTTTGTCTGACTGGTTGGTGGTGAGGTAACAGGGTGATGTTTTGGGAATCTTAATCATCAACTTTTTGGTTCCAACCAGTCTGGGGTCCACATGCTTGTGGTCAGAATGTAGTCACCAGCTTCCACCTGGGGGTGGGTGGTTCTTAGTTTCTGCAGAACAACTCAAAGTTATGCATCAGATTGTTATGTATATCCCTTGAGGAGGAGCTAGGACTTTGTTTTATCACTGAACTATTGTTCAAGCTTAACTGCTTTTCCTTTGTTTCTGCATTCCATCACTTCTCCAATTAGTGACTGTTAGAGTCTTCTTTTTGGAACTCAGGGAAGAAAGACCTAGGAGACTAAAGCTTTCTTCTACAAACAAGAAATTGGGGAACACAACGGGGCTTTTGTACCTAGGTGGGTCCTGCAAGGTCCTACTCGGTTTTAATTCCCCCTTTTCTTTGATACATGTCAATTCTGTGGGGGAGAGGGTCAGGACAAGAGAAGGAATAAATTTTTGGATAGAGAGGTTAATCATAGACTCAGCAAGGGAACTCAGTTTTGGGAGACTCAGTTTCTGTTTCCATATTTTAATGGCCCCAAATTAAGCATTTTTAAAGATTAAATAACTTAGGTGAAATAATAAGAGTGAATGATATAATAAAAAGGAATAGATAAATTTAACAAAATATATATCACAAAGGCCAAACAAGTTTTGGTAGTTGTTTTTTTAACTAAAAAATATTAAACAGTACTGACAAATGCTTTAGGAGGAGGAGGACTTACAGTTATTTACAGCCTAGTGCATCCCCAAAAACTTACACATGTTATCACATTTACTTCTCATCGCTATGGAAACTGATAGCCCAAAGTCATCCCTTACTTCTTTTCATTTAACAAATACTTATTGAGCATCAAACATATGAAGGTATTGTTTCCAGAACTGAGATACATAACACAAAACTAGAAATTTGAGAAAAACGCCTGCCTTCTTAAAAAATACAGGGTAATAAGAAAATTACGGTTATAAATAATGAATTATATATTTGGTAAGGAAATTAAAACCTTTTGTAAGACAAGACAATAGCATTACTAGTATAAAAGCTGAAATGTAAATGTAGGTTATCTCCCAATGTAATGACCAAGGTTTTTTTCTACTTTACCGTGTGATTGAGGTATTAAAATTAGATTCCTCCATATGAAAGAAGCTCCTAAAACTTAAGCGCTGCCTTAAATTTTCAGAGTACTCATGAAAGAGTAGACTAGAATTCCCTTAGGCAGGGAACTAGAGAACTTCATATCAGGCCATGGAATAGGGAGAAGAAATTTCAAGATGGTCTTCTAAGTAGTGTGATTATATAACTTATCATCCAGTATAGTATGTAAGAGTGAAGGCAAGACTTAATAATTATGCTTAGAAAATAAGACAGAACTACCCTGGCTATTCCAGACAAACTGTAACTAGGAGTCACTCTATTGATCATTGAGGGCAAGACCCTGCTGAACTCTAATCAAAACAAGACTATATAAACATGGAACAAACTGTTTTCAATATTGCAACTTCAAGGAATTCATAGTTTTTGTTCCATTTTATTATACATCTGAAATCCCCTACTTCTTAGAAAAATTGTGATGGAGGAAGGCTTCTTGGCAAGTGTCAGCAGGATTCACTGTCTTGTTCTGTCCCATGGGAAAAATAAACAAGTGAATAATCTTAGAAGCTTATACCTAACTTTGCACCAGATATGTCTGATAGAGGTCACAGTGGCACCAGGTGGATTCCGGTTCACAATGCTTGAGTGCAAAATTTCATCCTAAAATGTATAATATTAATAACACCAAGATAGTGTCATTACATGGATGACTTCTTTTAAATTTCATGGAACTTCGACTACCATAAGGTCTCAGTGTATCAAGAGTGACATGTAATCTCCAAATCTTGATTTGTGGGAGATGCCACCAAGCATTGCAAGCATGGCATCCTGGCCAACATTGTCGCTTTCCATCTCCTGTCTAGTATCATTCCAGGTATGCAACTTCACATAGACACAAAGGTTACAGAAACGTGCAAACTGTAATATTTTTATATATAGGAACTTAGTTTCAGTAATGTAATTCAGGAAACTCTTTCATAAATATAAAACGTAGCTGTGTATAGATTCAAGTACAGAAATATGACACCATAATTGGTGTCATATATCATATACAGTCTCTAAATTGATTGGAAAGTAAGAAGTAAAAGTATATGTTGATTCTTGCTATCAGTCAACATTTTGTGAGTTGTCAGTGATTCTGCAATTTTACCAATGTATTAATTTTTACAAATATTATTTGGATATGTTAGTCATCTAAGTTCTACAAGCAAAATAATAGGTAAAATGTCCTGTACTCTTTCGTAACTTAACTTGCTCTTACTTCTGACCTGAGAAAAGTACTCATATAAAATTGATTAATTTTAGTTGCTAGTACATTGGTTTTTTATTTGTACTACAGCATATTGTGTAAATAAACATAGCCAAACAATTATGCTAAGCGAAATAAGTCAGAGAGAGAAAGGCAAATACTGCATGATCTCATTTATATGTAGAACCTGTAAAAAAAGCCAAACTGATAGAAACAGGGTAGAATGGTGGTTATCAGGGGCTGGAGGATGGGGGAAATGGGAGGATGTTAGTCAAAGGGGGCAAACTTCCACTTATAAGATGAATAGGTTTTGGACAGCTGATATTCAGCATGGTGACTATAGTTAACAACACTGTATTATACACTTCAAAGTTGCTAAGAGAGTAAATCTTAAGTGCTCTCACCATAAAAAAAAAAGTAATTATATGAGGTAATGAATATGTTAACTAGTCTTATTGTGATAATCATTTTGCAATATATGCATCTATCAAATTGTCATGCTGTACACCTTAAAATTACACAATGTTATATGTCAATTGTATCCCAATAAAGCTGGAAAAAATAGTACATAAAATAAAATAGTTAAACATTGAAATACATTTTTAAGATGCAAATATGAAATGCTTTTATGTGCCTTGTAATATTTAAGTATACAAAATTGCTTTTGGGTATATAAATTGCTAATGGAGCTCCTTATCGGATTCAAAATAATCTGGGTTAAGCAACTGCAAATATAAAAATATATGAAATTAGGGATTTCTGTTTTGTGTGAATATTAGTAATAAGCACTCCATAGATTTGGGATCAAACATCGTTTGTAATGCCACATAATCTACAACCAACAAAATAAACAAAGCCCTGAATGAATCCAATTTCAATTATGATCCAAGCATACAGTTGCATAGTCAAAGATAAAAACAATCACATGAATTACATCAAAAATAACTTTCGTCAGAAATACTTGAAAAAAGATAGGATTTGTGGTTTGCTATCAGAATATTATTATCTGTAAAATTTCTATAGTTTCCATACTGAAGACATAGCTTTTAAAATATGACAACAGAAAGCTAAGCAAAAAATAAAATTAATCCAAAATTTTTGTGCTGACACTCCTAGTGAACTATTTTTGCAGCTTGATAAAACAGGGCAAAATTTTGTTTTTAATCACAGTGTTTCAGAAAAAAAGATTTTATTGTGCTCTCATTCATGCCAAGCCCAAGAAAAGTATGATAGAATAGGGTACCTATTTCCAAAATTATATGTAGAAGAGTGTCCATCAAGGGGACAAAATGCCTCCCCCCTTGTGGCATACTACCTTTTGAACACCTTTAAATGGTATGCACATAGCCAATATTCCTTCTTCTCTGAATCTCTCTGAGGGTATTAACTGGCACAAGGAAAAAGATGAATGTCTTATCTGATTTCCATAAAAAAAATAATTAGAGGTGGCTAAAAAAGGTAAACAACAGCAACAATTAAATGTTTTTCATTAAGGTAATTATATAGATATAATCTTAATTGTATGGAGCCATTAAAATTATGATTGTGAACACAGTAGCAACACAGAAAACATTACACAAAAATAGCAGACCACCAAATGATAAATGCCCCATATATTGTAGAATAACTTCTAATTTAAGAAATTTAAAGGTAGATTTCTGAGTTTAAGACAAATTTTTATTGCAAATTGAGCAATCAAATCAACCCCTTCCATAAAGAAGATACATTTGTTAATTTTGTATAGTAGACAAAAAAAAAATATTTACCGACTATTCTCGTTCACTTCTCCCAATCCTGTTTACAGTGCAGCCCTTGGATACTACCTGTGCGTGTAAAAGGGGTTAACAGCTCTCTGTATACTAGTGATTCCCCTTGAAATATAGGAATTTTGGATCATGCCTATGGTTCTGCCAAGATGTGTGCAGATAAAAAATAAGGTATCAGGGAAAGGATGCACCAAGCTGTATCTCAGCCCTTTGATAGTATTCTCTCTCCTCCACCGTCTGCAAAAAGCAGAGGTTCTTCTCCACTTGTTGCTCTCAAACATGAACAGAGCTGCTTGCTCTTCACTGGACCATTGCCACGGAGGAAGTGGTAACTATTACTGTCTCAGCTGTTTTAGCTCACCTAGGAAAACAAAGGTTAACAAATATTAGAATGTAAAATATGCCAGTGATCTAGTCTCATAATACTTTATCCTGTTACTCAAAGCAACATATTCCTAGGGAAATAATGTTTGATAATAAATACTTTTATTTCTTTAGCATGACGTAATGATTTTTAAAGTCTGATTATTTCCCCATATAGAGGCTCACACTTGCTCTTTTTCCCTTTCTTCCAAAAAAAAAAAAAAAAAAAGGTTGCAACCAAACATTAAGAAATCTTGTACACACATGGTAAAAGATTTTTTTATGGACATAGAAAAGTCTTATAGCAATGGTTAGGTTAGAATGGAATTATAATGACATTTAGAGTTGGAAACCTATAGGTTTAGATCTTGACTTTACCACTTACTAGCTAAGTGAGTATGTGGAAAGGATTTAATCTTTTATGAGTCCCTATATCCTCTTTCATAAAATTTGAACAGTAATATCTATCTGAAGAGAATTACAGATAACACATGTAAGTCAATGTGGGTGCATACTAAATGATCGATAAATGGTAACTATTTTAATATTTTAAATTTTCAATAATGTGACATAATCATTTTGTATGGTATAGTAATATCAAATCACTATGTTGTGCACCAGGAACTAATGCAGTATTGTATGTCAGTTATATTTCAGAAAACAAACAAACAAAAAAACAAACTCATAGAAAATGAGATCAGATTTATGTTTACCAGAGGAATAGGATGAAAGTGGTCAAAAGGTACAAACTTTCAGTTTTAAGATAAATAAGTGCTAGAAGTGTAAAAATTTTTTTCTTTTCCTTTTATTTTGTATCTAAGGACAGTAATGCTAACTACTTTTATCTGGATCAATGAAATAGTATTACTTAATTTATATACCATAAAATCTACAGCCAAATGGGTGGGGGTAATAGAGTGAGATATGCACTAATCACATAGGAAGTGGGTAAACAATGTAACTTAGAGCCATACTTTTTTATTCAAACACTTTATTCTTGCTGAAGGATCTCCTTTTCTGCTTTTATTGCCCAGTTCTCTAATGCCTTGTGTCTAGTCTCCAGGGTGCACTACTCATAGTAAATTAACGTCCAAACCTACAGTTTCTAAATATGGTAGCTGCTGCCTCTTTATTTGGATCAGTTTTAACATCTTCGAAAAAATGAAAGGCAGACATTTGAAAAGATACTAGCTACATATTTATGTGGTCTTCCAAGAAGATAATACAGTCTTTTCAGCACTCACTGTAGGAAGCAAAGAGACAGCAGTGAAGTTAGCTATAAACTATATGTCAGGCATAGGACAAAATATGACATTTGTGTTTTTGTATAGAAATTCAATTTCAATATTGTTTTATATTGAATGGCTACTATTTTCCAAACGTCTTCTTAACCATTGATTGTTTCGTTCAATAAGCTAATATAGACATAGGAAGTTAAAATGAGGACGTCTACAAAAATAGAAGTGGGTATGTATTATACAATATCTGTTAAGATACTGCCTTCATAATTCTTTGCTCCAGGTGTTAGGCCCCATTATTCAGATTACAAAGACAGGGCAGATGTCCAATCCTAGGAATTTATAACCAGTCAGTGTCAACTTGGGTGCATATCTGTGTGTCTATGTCTATGTACAGTATGTATAGGATGCATTATTGGAAACTATGGGAAAGACTGTAATTTGTTGGAATGTTAACATTCCCTGTGTTGACATTCATTCCCTCATTCCTTACACACAGGTGTACCCACATATACTAGCACACATATATACTTATTTATACATTTATTTGTATATTTAAATATTTACTTAAATATATATTAAACATATATTTAAACTTAGTTGCATGTATTATTCACACATATATTCACACATGTATTCACACACACATATATGTATATTTTCAAAAGCATAGTTTTTATTGTTTAGAAAACTTATTGAGCTTATTACTTTTACGAATATGTAGTTCCATTTGAAAGAACATTCATGTCTTGTGTCCCAGAATATTGGACTCCTAGGACAAGGCTAATTAAAATTTGACTACAAATAGACAGAATTAAGTTAGATAAGGCTCCAGTTACTCATCTCATATAAATTTTAAAGGAAGTTTCTATAAAGAAATATAAACACCTCCCAGCTTTTAGAGAGAGTGAGGCAGTCTGGCAGTGATATAGTCCTTTTCAGTTGGTTACCATAGTGACCTGATCTGAAAGAACAAGTATGTCACTGTCATGGATTCAGCAGTGGCAGGAGAACCTCCAGATGCCTTGTCATTTTCCTTTACCATTCCATTTCCTTTGGAATGATAAAGGTGAAACTAACTTGAAATTGGAAATGCAAGTTTTTATTAACATTTTCAGATCTGGATCTTTTAGGAAGAACCAAGCATTAAAATGGTTGTGCGAACCTTTTTCAAGGAAACCACTTAGTTTAGTCCATGACCCTATGTGCTAAACTTTTAAAACAAGTTTCAAGGTATTTAACAACATTTATTTCTCATGCAAAACCACAACTGTTTCCTTAACAGTCATGTTCTATTTCATGAAACAGGTCTTTCATATGTTTGGACCCAGGTGTACAATTGGGAAGAATTGTGCCAGGTCAACAACTTTACTTGAGACGTGTATGTGTATTGATAACAGACAGGGTAACTTGTTAGTATAAGACAGTAAAGAGGAATTTTTGAGAGAAAATCAGAAGGATAATCTTGCTGTGTAATATAGGCTCAACATTAGATACTGAGTATTGGGATGGAGAACCACAGTTTTGTACCTTCTGCCTTTACCTGGAGCAGCCATTCACCCTGGGAAGTAAAAAGCTGTGTCAAAAGAGGACTCTTCCTCTTTGACTGTAACTCCACATTTAACTCAGGGTTCTTAGAAAACAGATGCTGAGACAAAACTGACATATTATACTTATTTAAGGTAAGCAATCTCAAAAGACCCAGAATGAGGGAAGAAGGAACATGAGAAAGGGAAGGGAGAAAGAAAATCAAAGGTGGTGTCCTATCAAACTGACTTTATGGTCACAGAAAACATAGCTGGTCACTCAGTCATACTGGATATCTTCAGATAAGGTAAATACATTTCCTGCATCTCAAAACAGTCTATGTGGGGAAGAAAAAGCAACCAATTTATATGCTAACTTCTTCATTTTCCTTTTCATTGATCAAAGATCACCCAACAGAACATTTACTCAACCACACAATCAGGATGTGGCTTATGTCTGGGAAAGCCAAAGCCTCTGTTTTCTCATGGTATCTGACCTGAGTGCTGAAGTTGGTGTAGCTCCTGCTACAATAGCTGTAATGCAATTCTTTCTTAAGCTTTGATTTGACTTCAGAGGGAGTCTAAACATTCAAGATATGATCGCTTGTAATTGCCTTAAAAATTTAGACAGGGTTAGCTAAACCCACTACTGTCACTGCTTCTGCAGCTGGTCCTAGGGCAATATTTAATATTCATCATGAATCTCCTTCAACACCCATTCTAAATTGTGCTACGATGACCCAGATCTTCATCATGAGATATATGAGCACTTATTTGCCTTGTGCATGTTGCTTCAGTTGCCCATTCACAGTTATCACTGGGCAGAGATATTCTAGGAGATAAGGTAATGAACTCTGTGTTGCAAACATTCCTCGCTTTCTAAATTATGTATTCACAACTACGTCTTTTCATAGCTATCAAGGTTGATTACAACAGCCAACAGAGAAATTCTTTTTCTGCCACCTGGCCTGTTGGCAGGAGGAGTCCAAAGTGGGCAGGTGGTACATACAGTCTTCAGTTCAGTGAAGCCTGAGAGTATACTCTGATAGAAGTGTTGAACTCTTTGTAACATGGACTTCAAATCTAGCAGATATACATCTGAAGAGATGGGAGGCACAAATTCCACAAATGAGTGAATAGTGAGAGTGATAATAAGACGAGTCCACTCTATTTCATCCTTTATTCCTAGACCTGTAAGTTTTCATTATAAGGGAGATACTATGCTACATTGTCCCTTTTGACATTATCCTAACCTTTCATTGTGATCTGTCCAAGCTGCAGATTCAGCTGAGCTTTGCCTTTAGTATAGGCCCTTCCAATGCTCTATTAAATCCAGCTGCTTCCAGGTTAAGACATACATGTTATATGACATAATCCTATAGTTCTTTTTTTTTTAATTGGAGTAAAATTGCTTTACAATGTTGTGTTAGTTTCTGCTGTACAATGAAGTGAATCAGCTATATGCATACCTATATCCCCTCCCTCTTGGACCTCCCTCCCCTCTTCCCCTCCCCCCCATCTAGGTTATCACAGAGCACTGAGCTGAGCTCCCTGTGCTATACAGCAGGTTCCCACTAGCTATCTACTTTACACACAGTAGTGTATTTATGTAAAACCTAATCTCTCAGTTCATCCCCCCCTCCCCTTCCCCTCCACGTCCCTATTCCTGCCCTACAAACAGGTTCATCTCTACCATTTTTCTATATTCCACACATATGCGTTAATATATGATATTTATTTTTCTCTTTCTGGCTTACTTCACTCTTTATGACAGACTCTATAGAACTACCATATGACCCAGCAATTCCACTACTGGGCATATACCCTGAGAACACCATAATTCAAAAGGACACATGTACCCCAATGTTCATTGAAGCACGATTTACAATAATCCTATAGTTCTGAGCCCCCTGATCCACTTCTGTGCTATAAATGTGTCTCTTGGTTCAAGTTCATATGTTGAACACCACTGACAAAATACATTGGTAAAGTCACTGTGGACAGAGAATTTATACTAATATCCAGGTCACATGTTGATTCTGTTAAGAATAAATCAACTCTCCTTGTAAGTGGAAAGTATGAAATTTTAACTAACTACTACTAGTACATGGCTGGTCTCTCCAAAATATAATGTTGTCTCAAGAGCCCAGCATCAGCCTCTACTACTAGCCGATTGACCATGTCAAGAGCTAGACCAGCTGTAGTGAGATAACCTGTGCTGTTGACAACAATCATGGCCCCATCCCTGCCACCATTTCCACTCTGTTTGTGGGTCCATGTCCACTCCAGGTTAAGCTGAAGAGAGAAGGTGACAACACCCCCAGGTTGAGTAATCCTGTCCATTTGGTTTTTGAGAGCCTCTTCTGTGCTGAATGACCTCTGATTGGCATTGTATGAGAAACATAACAATCTACATGTTCAGTTCCATAGGTTCATTCACATAATTCTTGCCCAAGTGCCAGACCTTAGATCAACCAGCCAAGTTTATTTTTCATTTCCCCAGCATCACAGAATATCTGTACCTTAGCTTCCTTCTCTCTTCATGTTATATGAACACACAAATGTTCTACTAGCAGCTCTGGTGATTGGAAGTATTTACCTTCAGCTTTATTCTCATAATGAACTTACGTAGGGGCAGCAATGTAGCAGATATCTTTGTCCAGCTTACCTCACATTTCATGTCAATCCCTTTGTAAAGACTCATATCCTTTCTTCTTCCATCAGTTGATTGTTGGGATCTTCCCATGAAGCTGTATGTGTGGCATTGTTGCAAAAGACATTGGTGATATGAGAACTATGAATATGAGCAGTTTATGATTATGAGACAACTGCTTTTTCATGTCTTCTGCACCTGACCAGGCTTCTTTCTGATTGTACCACTACCATCATGCAAAGGATTCCTACTGTGCCTGCCTAACATTATGCACTGGGGAATTGAATGGCACATAGCTCATGATGGCTAGCCATGGCCACCTCGTCAATTAGTGTACTATTATCAAGGGATCATTCTCTACATGGATACCAATAGCTCTTTGTAGAAAAGAAAAGAATTCTCTTCTGAGGAGGATATCACCTTGTTTCAGAACCCCAGGGGTCTATTTGGTGGCATTCCTGACTCCACAGGCCATCGTTATTCATCATGGATACATCTAGCAAGACTGAATCTATTAAATCTTAAGTCCCAAGTGAGATAGCAGCTTTCCTACAGCCTGAACATTCTTAAGAGTTGTCGTGTACTGGGCCTCACTTGAAACTGGACAACTGTTGAAGTCACCCAAAAAATGAGGTGAAAGAGTATAATAAAATCCCAAGTGCTGTGCCTCTTTCTTAGTGACAGGAGATGCAAAGTGCAGTCACTTGTCTTGTACCTTAAAGGGGATAAGGTAGTATATCCTAGACCCATAAGTTCCAAAAAAGTTCACAGGCCCTTCTTTTTTCTGTAATTTATTTTTGTACCTCCTGTCATACCTATGTCTTCCTAGGAAGTCTATGGAATTTGCCACTTTCTGCTCATACGTCTAGTTGGTACTATTCATTAATATAATGGGTCACCATAATGTTCTGCTGAATGACAAGAGGTTCAAGACCATATAATTACAGATAGCAGGAGAGTTAACCTAGATATTTTTTTTAATTAATTAATTTACTTATTTTTGGCTGTGTTGGGTCTTCGTTTCTGTGCAAGGGCTTTCTCTAGTTGTGGCAAGAGGGGGCCACTCTTCATCGCGGTGCGCGGGCCTCTCACTATCGCGGCCTCTCTTGTTGCGGAGCACAGGCTCCAGATGCGCAGGCTCAGTAATTGTGGCTCACGGGCCTAGTTGCTCCGCGGCATGTGGGATCTTCCCAGACCAGGACTCGAACCCGTGTTCCCTGCATTGGCAGGCAGATTCTCAACCACTGCGCCACCAGGGAAGCCCCTAATCTAGATATTTGTTACACTGCTTTTCTTGCCATATAACTGCACAGTGCTTTGAATCACCTCTACTAATGAGGATTGAGAAGAAAGTTTTCCATGTATAAATAGCCTCATGCCAAGTGCCAAAGTTTGTATAGATTAGTTTTAATAACAATACTGTTATTGTTACAAAATGGCTATAATTGGGGCCACTACCTAAATATGTTTACACATTATTCACTATGATTCATTTCTCTGGCATTTTTTCATTTTTTATTTTCCTTGAAGATGCCAGATGAGAAAATTGAATCACGATGCTATGTTGATTGCCATCCACGCATGTTCGAGTTTGTGTTAGTGTTGATAATCTTTGTATACTTCCAGGGTTTCCATATCACTTCAGTTTTACTATGAAGAAAGGAGCAATTCTAGATAACATTGCTCACTCCCACACCAAGCAAGTGTAAAGTCCTCTTGATCTCTCAATCCCTTGCCTTTCAAGTTTATCTCCTCACAAGTAAATATAGGTGAAAACTTTCGTAATCGTGATGTCATGCATGTCAGGGAATTTTACCTCCACAGTTAACACAAGCTTCACAGCAAAATTTACCTGGATGTTGAGCAGAAAACGTCTTTCCATTCATAGCAGAATGTCAATGATCCATCATTAAAAGGTGTATGTTGATTTATTATGTCTTACCAGAGAACTGTTTCCACAAGTGGAGGAGACAGGAATTGAAAGGACAAGAATGTGTCAAAAGACTCTTACAATTCTGTAAATTTAAAAACACATTTGAAGCCAGAATTTTTTTTACTATTCTCTGCAGAACCTCTAGAGCCCCAGACACCCACTCTGAGGCCATGGAGAGGAGTGCCAGTGGTGGGAATAAGCAGGGCTCTCAGATATCCAATCACCTTTTGAAATGGAGCAGCTTCAGTGTGTTGGTTTGAACATCAGATATTCTTAGATTTTATCTAAATGAAAGTGTGTTTTTTAAACCACTGATCTGATCCAACTTTTTAATATTCACTTTGAGCAATAATACATGTATTCCAATCTAACTTTCAAAGCTTATATACCACAAAACTGTAATATATCCAATATTATCACATGTTAACTATTTCCTCAAAAAACTAGAGTGTTTTCCACTTCTTTTTATCTATATCTTTTGGAATAAAACCTAACCAGTTAAACCAAAAATCCTGAATTCCTGGGATGTGGTTGATACCTCCTGTGTTTCAGGCAGTATCATATTGGTGAGGTAAAATTTCTGGTTATGTGTTTTCTATATTTTAGTATATCTCATATCCCATTTTTTCCTCTGATCATTTGAAAAAGTATGGGATCAAGTTTCACAGTATATAAAATACTTTTTCTGTTTCCCAGTAAAATTAATACTGTATTTTTAATGTTTTTCAAGGAGTTAGTTACAAATGACAGTCAGGTACATGTTTCATTGTAATCTACCTGATAACATAAAAACTTGTTTTGGATAGGAAAACTGGACTGAAGTAAGCCATGGAAATAATGATTGTGTTTATATGCTTGTCCATATACAGCACACATTTCCACAGATCAGTGAGATATTCTCTTGTCAAAGATATGCATAAGGATCTCTATAAAACTAAGCAAAATGTGAATGATGTTGAATTCAAATTTGCAAGACTGACAAAACAGTTTAGAATGATATGTCACTGAATATGGGACAAGTGGGAAAAGAGAGAAAGTATCTAAATTAGACAGACAGTGAAGTAAGTAACTAACTCCAAAGCTAGGATAAAAATAAGTAGAATCGAAAGCTTTGTAGAAACAAAATTGAAATGGGCAGAAGAAAAAATGGAATCTGACATTATAACTTTCTATGGCCTAGATGTCTGTGACTGGAAATATCAAAAGATATAAAGATATATATAAAGTCTGAGTTAAAAATAAAATGGCTAAGCTTGGAATTGCTGGAAAGCAGATCATTTTAAAACAAAACAGTTAACAGGTCTGAGTGTCCTGGTGATTTTCCATTGTCTTTTAAAATCCAGTAGAAATTTTGAGAGGAAAAGTAACTGAGATAAAAGTCACATGTCACAAATTTCAGTTTTAACTTTATGACACAGCTACATAACCTTGGGTAAGTCACTTAACTTCTCAGATCTTAGAGTTCTTTGTTTATGATAAAGCTATTGGGCAAAATGGTAAAGGGCTTTTCTGTTTTTGTTTATCATCACTTAAAAAAATTAATATTTTAAGGAATCTAGGAAAGGCTTCTAGGTTTGATTCTAGCTCCACCATTTGCTAAGAGTATCTTAAATTTTCTCTGCCTCAGCATCCTTATGCATCAGTTGTGGTCACTATGGAAAAAAAATGAAATAATGCATGAAAAGCATTTTCCATAAAGCATATTGGAAAAGCATTCAATATACGTCAGTAAAGGTTGATTTACCAAGAAGCTAATATAACTTGAGTTTCAGGATCTTTATTTGCTGGGGTTCCTTTGAATATTCTATACCTGATTTTGAATTAAAATGTATTATTTTTAAAGTGTACCCCAAACATTCAATAGGCCTCAAAACTAAAAAGTAGCAATTATTACTTTTTATTAGATATTTTAAAATTAATATCTAAAACATTTATTGATTCAATTATTTACAAAATATTAGTAATCTTAAGAAGGTTGGTGTAGCTAAAAATTAATCAAATTTATCATCTAAAATAGAATTAACATAAAGAGAGTACATGGTTTATAAAATTATTATGTCATAAAACTGACACTGATTTCAAGGATGTCACTGCCTTTAAAGGAACTTGATGACTTGACAAATACATCTGGTCAGCATGGCAACATGAGTCCATTTTCTCTTTTCAGACACTAGATTTATGGTTACTACTGGAAAAATACAAGACTATGAAAGAAGGAATTTTTATCTGTGCTGGGTAATTAAAAAAAACAAAAATTCAAGTTGTTCTAATGAGCTACATTTCTGAAGAAAAAGGAAAAACTGTATTCATCCTTGAGTTTAAGGCTAACAATTCTGTCCATCTCTTATGCCTGAATTACAGGGTGTTTGTTGTGATGAAAGATAAAAATAAGCTTCTTACGCTCTCAAATTCCTGCTCTTCTCCCACCTGAAAACTTCTTAGAGCAGAATTCAGAGACCTTAATTCTCTGGGGAAATTAAACACGATATTGCTTAGATAAGGAAACCCAAAGGGGCATACAGAGCAAAAGGCCAATCCAGGAGATACTTCTGTAAAGCACAACAGCCAGAGTGCAGACTGTGATAGGAAAGGTTCTGATTCCATCCTCCCTACTTCCTGGAGGTATGACCATGAAAAGGATTTAACTTCCCTGAACCTCAGGGCAGTTTTTTTTTTGTTTGTTTAGTTTTGTTTTGTTTTTGTCAAGAAGTGATGCTTCCTACTCTACCTATCTCAGAGAATTTACTGTCAATATTACAAGAGGCTGTGAGCCACACCTTTTTATTATGAGAATCTCTACAAATAAAAGATTAAATAACTACTATAGAATAGTCTAAAGCTTACTTCTTATTGAATAGTATTGATAGGTTTATTTTTTCAATATACCAGTGGAAAAAAAACCCTTTCCACTTTTAAATACTCACTATAATATAATTTGAAGCCTTGGATATTGGATAATTTCATAACATGAGTTCATTGTACATGTATTGCCCAAGTTACTTAATTGGTACTGGCTCTGCCATTAGCTGTGTAATCTTGGAAAGTTATTGAAAATGCCTGTCCTTTTCATTTCTTCATCTATAAAATCAGATAAATAATAGTGCTTGATGTGCAGAATAGATTTCTAAATTTAAGGAGGTGCCTGTCTTATGGTAAATGAATTGTAAGATTTTATGCTATTATTATGCTACACCATAATGCCAAGAGTTCTATGTAATGCACAGACAAAATTTAACCAATAATGGAAATAAAAAAGAACATAAATATCCACAATTTCAATATTCCAACAAAATGGGATATTTCTACTTTTTCATGTTTTCCAGTTCTTGTTTACATCATGGAGAATTTTGATAGTATTACAATCTAAAGCTTTATAGTTATATAACTTAACATTATATTATTAAGCATTTTCTATATTTCCTCCTAATATCCATACCTATGTTTAATGGATATAACATTTGACCCATTATAATACAGTCAAATTATTTCATCATTGTTTGAAATTCAGGTTTTATATATATGTAATGAGATTACTATAGTGTGGGAGACAAAAAATCTCAGTGAATGTGAACCATTAATTTTATTTTATCATCACTATTAATAATACATTGTGCTTATTAAAATAATAATTAATATATTTATTTTTCATTTCTTCATATTATTGCCTTATACAAATTTATAAGACTGTGATTATTATGTCAAATAATAACATTTTTAAGAAGCCTGAGATACATTGCCACACTGTTTTTTAGAAGAGTTTTACTCATTCAGATGTCAAAAGGAATATATGTGTGTATGTTTCATATAACTCCCAGAATTGGGTTTATCATTGATTCATCATTAATTTTAACTTTTGATAATTTATAAATAAAAATAAGATGATATCATTGTATTGTACCTACCCTCAGAAATTATTAAACTTGTTTTTAAAAAATAATAGACTTTATTTCTTAGATTTTAGGTTTACATGAAACTTGAACAGAAAACACAGAAAGTTTTAATATAGTTCCTACCTTACCAACAGTTTCCCCTATTTTTAACATCTTGCATTGGTGTGGTACATTTGTCACAGCTGAGGAACCAATATTGATGCACTATTATTGAGTGCACAGTTTACATTATTGTTCACTCATTTTGTTGTACAGTTCTGTGGGTTTTGCTAAATGCAATGGTATGTATCTATCATTATCTTACCTTACAGAATGGTTTCACTGTTCTAAAAATTTAGTGTTCCACTTCCCTTCCCTCTCCCCAACACCTGCCCACCAGTGATATTTTACTGTCCCATATATATTTATATATATATGGCTCTCTTCTTTTGGTTATTATTTTTGTTTTTGTCTTATGGTATTTCATATGTAGTTTCCTCAATGATATTGTTATTTTTAAACAACTTAATATAAAAAGTATATACTGTAAAATTCACCCATTTAAGTGTACAATTAAATGATTTTTAGTAAATTTAGCAAGTTGTGCAGCCATCACCAACATTCAGTTTTAGAACATTTCAACAACCCAAATGCTTGTTTACAATGAATCTTGCCTGGCCTTTCCCACTCCGGGCAACCATTATCTGTCTCTTTAGATTTGCCTTTTCCAGACAGTTCATATGAATTTAATTATACAATATATGTTATTTCATGTCTGGCTTCTTTCATTTGGTATGATATCTCAGAGGTTTGCCCTTTGTCCATGTGGCAACATGTATGACTATTCCATTTATTTTTATTGCTGAATAGTATTTCCTTGTATAGATATCCATTCACCATTTGGATTGTTTTTTTTTTTTTTTCTATTACGACAAATGCTGTTATGACTATTTAATTATTTTTACACAAGTTTTTGTACAGTGAAGATTACATTGGATTTTGGTAAAATAAATAAAGACTGCAGTAAGACAACTTTTAAAAATGGTGATTGTATATAGTAAGTTATGGTTTGTTCACGTATTTATTAATGGGCTGGATGTCTACTATGTGACTATGACGCTAACTCAAACACGTTTATTAACTATGCAAGGTTATAGGTAAAAAAATGTGCTATTTTGGCAGGAATCAAGAAAATGATGAGAAAAATTTCCTTTCCTTAAAAGTTGTTGATAGAAGTTTACAAATCATAAGAAGCAATATTTTGTAAACTTTCCATACTCACCTTGTGAGACTTTACACTTATCAATTGCTGGAAGGCAGCATTCCTTATGTTACCTAATCCATCAAAACAAGGTGGAAGAGATAAAAGGAACGGAGAAACATTTTCTTGCTTCTGCCATTTGAATGGAAGAGAAGTTGAGGAGGCTAGTTAAGGTGCTGAGATTTTTAATGATACTTATGTTATCGAACACTATACATGTGAAAATATATATTTCAGTTATAGTCTAAAATTTTTATTTCATTTTTCTTATAACCTTTAGTCTTTTATGTGGAAAGCATCGACAATAAAACCATACTTTAAAGGAATGAAATAGCATACATAGTATTTTTTCCATACAGAAAATATTATTACATATGCTTATGTTGTTGCAAAATAAAAATGAACACACACACACAAACAAAAAATTTTCATGCTCCTGAAATATCTCAGTGGACTGTTGCAGAAAACATAAAATATTAATAACTCATTTTTGTTTTCAATTTCAGAGACCATCTTTGTTCTGGGAACTTATGAGCTTTTATATTATTACTTTCCAGGTAATTTTCATAACTACTCTTAAAAAGGACTCGAAAAAGCCCAATTACATTGTGAATTTTTAAGAAATATTTCTTCACTAATACAGTTCATGACTTTGTGATCATTAAATGTTAAGTAAATATCACTCATCGTATCTAAGACCCAAATAACTGTGGAGGTTTGTATGCTCAGTTATTACCCCATATATATAGTTGTTTGCCCTCCATTTCAACTAGCTAAGAAATTAAAAGTACATCTTTGGGTAGATACTCCTTCCTACACACAACTTCTACACTTAAACATAGTTTAATAGTCCAGGTGGAATATGTTCTAATGTGTGGAAGCATAACCTCCAAATGTCAGTGGCTTCAAGTACATATTTTCTTCCTGCTCTTGCTAGATGGCTTAGAAGTCTGCACTACACACTCGTGGATCCTGGCAAAAATGCTGTGACATCTCAATTTGTGCCTGAGGTGTCCATACAGAAGGGGGAGTGAGAACTGGAAACGTCCTCACAGTCACACTTCTCGGCCATAACTTTCTAGGTGGCCACAACCAAATTCAAAAGGTGGGGAAGTTGAATCCTTTATGTACACAGAAGCAGAGGGAAACTGAATAATGATGAATATCATTAATTTTATTCCTCTTAATTGACAAACTATACCTTTCTTATTTTCTACAGTTGGATTTGTGTGATATTATTAAGAGAAAAAAATAAGAAATTGATGACTTCATGCTTGTCAAGTCACTACAAGTGGTAAACAAAATTTAATTGTGCTGCCATTTGTAGCCACCTCATTTACTAAATTCTCATTCTCTCAACTTATGCTTTAGTAGTTACTACATGGTGACTGAAATTTATTAGCAAGTATGACAAGCATGAAATGTATGTCAATTATTTCTAATCAGCCTTTGCGATTAAAATGGATTTTGAAACAAATACAACATATGTTCTAAAAACCACGTGTTAAAAAGCATGATGTATTCGTTAGGTCCTTCAACAATATATTAGTCTTCAACAATATATTAGCGAGTATCTATTCTAGTAACTATATTGTAAGATGCTGACAAAACAAAGATGCGAAGAAATCAGATGTTATCTTTGTCACTAATGGACTACATGAATGAGGGAAAGGTTGGAATTAATCAAATAACCACACAGTATTGAATGCAGTGGAATGGAGGCCAGAAGAGACCTCCTGAAGAAATATTTGATAGTATCTAGTGTATGATGAGAAATTAACCAGAGAAAGAAGGAGAAAGATTTTCTTTGACCCTGTTGCAGAAAGAAATACTATGAATTTAATAAAAATGGAAAAAGCCATTGTGGATGGAGGGTAGAGAGCAAAAGGGATTTTGGAGCTTAAGCTAAGTTGAAAATGGTTACAATGGAAAAGTGACTGGATTCCAAAGACTTGGTAATAATTGAACTGGGGGCTAAAAGCCAAGAATCATTCCTAGGTGTAGTGGAAAGTGAATTGGTCTTAGATTCAGATAGACTTTGCTCCACGACTTTCTAGCTCTTTTACCCTAGACAAATGTGCTAACCTCTGGAGCACCAATTTTCTCATGGACATGGTGGTGATGACATTTACCTTATATGGCTATTGTTAACATGAGAGAGAATGTCTGATGTGTGCAGCCCATTCCAGACTGGGTTAATTTGAGATCTCCAAAATACAGACACCAAAGTGGGATATGACTTACAAGAAATGTATGGAGGAAGACATTGGTGAATGATAAAGGGGAGCAAGATAATAAAGACAGAGAGAGACTGCAAACTATGATGTCTAACACATATGCAGGAGAAAGGGAAAAAAGGAGAACTGAGTAGAAAGAATCTCAGACTACAATGCAGTTCCAAGAAACATTCAGCCAGATTGATGGTAGTCCTGGAGCCAATGTTTCCCCATAGAGGAGTCCATGACTTGCAGGAATAGACTTGCATTAGCACTTTCACAGTAGCTGTGGTCTTAACACAAACATGACGGTGAATCCAGAGAAGCAGGACCTTGGATGTCAGTCAAGCATGCTATCTACAACAGGAGATTTGAATTACTTATTTTCATGGCTGTCATTATCCATTCCTTGCACCACATAGATTTAATTTACTTCACAAGTTTAGGGAGTTGCTTCTCTATGGTTCCCATGAGCTTCTCTTTTGAAGGAGAAGCGTAGAAGACTAAGGTCTGTAGGACAAAATACTCCTCTCTTTGCTAAAGTTAGTCACAAGGCCCCAACTGGTACTCATTTATCTCTCCTTCATTATCTATTTCTAAATCTTTCACACATTAACCCTTAGCTATCTTCTTGGCAGAACTTGGTGGCTTACACGGTCCTGTGACTCAAACCTTCATTACTGAAGTGCCTGAGCTGTTGGAAATATGTCTTTTTCAAGCCAATGTTGCTGCACATGTCTTTTCCCAGTTCCAGTTGGGTAAGGCATATGAAGAGGTACCCATGGGAATCACATGGGTTCCATATTTATTCTTTCTTGTCCCCATTGTGTAAAATTATTCACACCTTCTCCTTGTGATCGAGGTCCATTACTCTTGTCATGATGGAAACTCTTCCTACTTGTCCCTGGACACAAGGACTCTAAAGTGTTTTAGCAACAGCTATAGATTGCAGTCTACTGGAGCATTTGTTGTGTCCCCTGGCAAAAGTACATTCTTCTGGGGACCAGGACTTTCAACCATGTAAACTTGAGAGCAAGAAGTACACACCCCTCAGTAGGTCATTATGAGTGATGGTAAGTGGAGCCACTTCTGCTTCCACTCATTGGTTGCTGGACCCACGTATTTGTTCTTTGTGGATATCATCATAGGAAAGTCTCTAAGTTAATGCATCACACTGTATCCTGAAGTATGTCATCCCATTCTTTCAGAAAGTTGTCTCCGAGTTGGCACTTGAGCTGTGCCATTCCGGTTCTCTGTAAAGCCAACCATTTCTGGATGGTACAATATTTTATTCTACTGATAGATCCCATGATCCCATGGTCATGGATGCACTCACCTTCTTCAGCATGAAGTATTATCTGACCAGATGCTATGTTTTGTTCATTACATCCTGTGGAGCAGACATCTCATAAGACCGCAAATAGTGCTGCTGGTTAAGGATCTGTGGGCAGGAAAGGGAAAGGCATTCAATACACAGAATAGTCATCCATTCTCTGTATATTAACTGTTGGCCCTCCTAGTAGAGAATGTGTACTACAATAGCCTTATATTCTGCCACCATGACCACTTTGCTCATGTGCTCATTGTGCCAGTCCAGAGTAAAAAATGGTGATGGCTTGCTAGTATTTATGAGTCAAGTCGTTTTGCTAACCTCATTATTCAATGCCTCTTGTTTTCTGAGTGATTCCTGGTAGCCATTAATGTATGACAAAAATTTTTACTTTTTGTGCCCAATGCTAATGTCCATCTACGTACTTCAGTCCCAGATATCCTTGTTTTCAGTATTTCATGCTTTTTACTTTCCGGCCCTGATCTGACAACCAAGCCATTGACCATTGCCCAAGAATCTATATCTATATCTATATCATCTTTATCTATCATGTCCTCTCGTTGGACTACTTCCCATTCTACATAAAGTAAATGAACAATGCAATGCTTGCAGCTCCACCTACTGGGAAGATTGCCATTCTCCATTATCTTTTTTTAAAATTTTAATTAATTAATTTTTTGCTGCACTTGGTGTTCGTTGCTGCGTGAGGGCTTTCTCCAGTTGCGGCGAACAGGGGCTACTCTTTGCTGCGGTGCTCAGGCTTCTCATTGTGGTGGCTTCTCTTGTTGCAGAGCATGGGCTCTAGGCGTGTGGGCTTCAGTAGTCGTGGCTTGCGGGCTCTATAGCGCAGGCTCAGTAGTTGCGGCATATGGGCTTAGTTGCTCTGCGGCATGTGGGATCTTCCCAGACCAGGGATCGAACCCATGTCCCCTGCATTGGCAGGTGGATTCCCAACCACTACACCACCAGGGAAGTCCCTCCATTATCTTTCAAGGGTACTATTCTTTTTTAAATTTGCGCCCACATAACAAGCTACACCATCTGTAACCAATTTTGTTCATTTCCCTCTCCTTTGGCTGTTTATACTGAGATACTACTAACTGCAGTAGTCCACACTTATTCTTCAGATCCCTCCACCTCTACAGAGACCAAATTGCAAAATAAACGTAGGTATGATAAGTTTTAGTATCTGTGCATCATTGACATCTTTAGTCATAGCACTAAACTCCACTATCTTTCTCCTTCCAGGATACTTCACTGTTTTGGATTTGCTATCTCAGCCAATGTGTGAGGGGGTACAGTTTTAGAGGTTTCTATGTGGGCTTACCTGCTATGATAGCTTTTACCCATAGGCCAAGAACCAAGGAGGTTACTTACTCCAACTGCCAAGTGTATCAATTCCAATTATTCACTAAGGACTGGAGAAATATCCATTAGGTGGGTCCCTGGATGCAGCGGGCCTAAACACCATGCTTTTTATATCATGCCAAGGTGCCTGCCAATTGTACATCTAGTTGGGAATGTAATAAATTTAAGAAATTTTGTTAAATGAGGTCATTGGTGCCTAACAAATTGTAGGCTCTCAAAAATTATTGGCTTTTTTTCCTGTGAGTAGAAATTTAGTTAATATGCCATTTCAATAGGAGGATAATTTGATGTTTTGGGTCTTCAGGTGTCATACCCTCTGTCCCTTAGTGTTTGTAATGCCTGGGTATTCTCTTTTGCCTGCTGTAAAGTCACCTGGGTAAATGACCATAGGTCCCTTTGGGGGAGACTAGAGGGATTATTTTACTATTTACTTGCAGTTGTGTTGCGGAGCCTTTCCGCCTAGGGGCCCAGATACTTCTTCAGTCAGAGTTTTTGACATAAAAATGGGCCTGGTCTATTTACTTAGCAAGGGATTATGACTTTTCATTGACAGAACTGCCTTCATCCTCCTGAAATTCTATTCTTGCATTTTTCTGGTTGTAGATGTTAAACTCCACACTTGCTGGCTGGCCATCTATTTTGTCCCCACTGACACTATGCTCTATTTTCCATTTCCACAATTCACTGTGTATCAAGCCTCCTTGAATATCCCTCTACCATGCTGATATTTAAGGTAAATACAGACTCCTGGTTTTGACAATTTAGAACTGTCAATTCTGCCCCCTGGCTTCTATTCCTTTAGGGCTATATTAATCCCTATCAATATCATCAGAGTTCTCTGGCTGCTCTCTTAACCTCAGGATTAGCTTGCACAGTCACCATTGAACTTCTGAGTGATGCTAGTACTCCACTAATCTATGGATTCTTGTAGTCTTGATGAATAGATTGTCCTCTGGGATCTCCTGTGAAAGATTATCTTCTGTGAGTCTTCTGGCCTCATATTCTACATCTATCTCAGCATTTCTACTACTCTCAGTTCTTTATTTATTACTCTACCACCTGCCATGACAACTCAGGGGCTTATACTTCATTCAGTATTGCCCATCACTTTCTCCACACTTCTATGGGCCACTCCAGCAGCGACTTTGCCCTACTTATTGGGGTTCTTATCTGTCGAAGTCTGGTATCCCAAGAAAATGCCTTCCAATCAATGACTTCTTGTGTATCCAGTCTTATATTCTAGTCTAGGTAATCCAGTATACACTAAATCAGTCTCAGGGATACTCTTGGCTCCTTATTTAGTCATAAGGAGTTTTTTGGTATATAATTTCTTCCTTCCCTTATCAGGCCCTGCAAGTGCACAGCTGATTTTTCCTGGGATTTAGCCTTAGTCAGCCTGGAAACCAAGAGAGGAGATGGAGACAACTCCTGAGCTGAACTCTTGGTGACTCTTGGAGAGAGTCTTCCGTAGTTTCTTGCAGGATGGGGGTAAAGCCGGAAGAAGTGGGAAGGTCATGTCTGTGAGCCTGTGGACTTAAAAGTCTCTTTCTCCTAGAGTGTCTCATCCGGTATTACTAGGGCCCAGGTTTTAACAGTAAGGGTCTGACTTTAGCATAATGACATACTTCGGTTGGAAATCGTCACGTGAGCTCTGTGATTCTATCTGGGCCGCAGTCTGCTGCTCAGCTGTGTCTACTTATCCATTCCGGGAGAAAAGTGCCTCTTTGTAAGCTACTAATGAGACCCCCATGACTTTCATACGTAGCCTTTAACAGCTTGTTAATGACCCTCAGTTTCTCGTTATTCCTCTGCAACGTGTTATCACAACTCATCTGTAACTCTGAGATAACTACTATCCCTATAGGCATTGTTCCCCCTTGTGATATTGTGATTAATAATAAGAAATATATATTTGGTCTTCATCCCAGTTTCTAGCAGAGCTCCTAAAACCACTGGAATTCCCTAAGTGCTGAGAACTATGGAGGTATCTTTTGTTATGTTAATGAGGTGACTTTTGAGCCCCACCTAAGGATGTAGACAGTTTGCCAGAGGCGCCAACCACATGGTTAGAGGACTGGAACTTTCACTACCAACCCCTTGACCTCCAGAAAGGAGAGAAGGGCTGGCAATTGAGTTTGATCAGCAGTGGCCAATGATTTAATCAGCCACACCTATGTAATTAAGCCTCCTTAAAAACCCAAAAGGACGGGTTTTGTAGAGCTTCCGGGTTGGTGAACATGTGAAGACTTGGGGAGAGTCATGCACTTGGAGAGAGAGGGCATGGAAGCTCGGAGGCCCTTTCCCATACCCTGCCCTATGCACCTCTTCCATCTGGCTGTTATCTAGTAAGTAAAATGTTTCTCTGTGTTCTGTGAGCTGCTCTAGCAATTTAATCAAACCAAGGAGGGGGTTGGGGGAATCCCCCAATTTACAGCTAATCAGTCAGAAACACATGCTTGCAACTGGCATCTGAAGTGCAGGCAGTCTTGTGGGACTGAGCCCTTAACCTGTGGAATGTGACGCTATTTCCAGGTAGATAGTGTCAGAATTGAACTGTGGGATACCGAGTTGATGGCAGAGAATTGCTTGGTGGTGTGGAGAAATCCCCCACATCCACACACATTGGAAACTGGGGTCAGAACCCATTCACCCCCATATCTTTAAGATCTGGCATCATTGTACCTACAAGGCAATTTCCCTTGGGTATCCTTGGATATCCCTGGAATATCTTTGCAGGTCACCAACAGTGAAATCTTTAGTAATTAGAACATCACCAGCTGTGGCCTTGCCAACTTTTTGTTATCCTGCCTGTTTTCTCAGATCACTACTGGCAATGCTTCTGTTTGTAGGGTTTCTCTGAGAAACATATGCCAAGACAGAATTAGATATATGAGTGAATTATTGCAGGAAATGCAGGTTAAAAATAAAAAGGAGGGAAATGAAGAAGGTGCAGAGAGCCTTTAGCTGTAAAGATGCTGAAAAAGAGCAGGGAAAAGTAGGAAGTTTGAAAAGGAATAGTCTCAGATTTTACAGTGCACATTCAAGAAAGATTTGGCAAGGTCAACTGGGAGTCCTAGAGCCAAAGTCGCTCATCAGAGAAGTCCTGCATGTCAAAGCAATGGTCTTCATTTGCACCCCCAGGGTGCTCATGTATTGGCTGGAAGCAGTCCACGACAGGCATTCCCTGGGAGTGAATGTGGTGGGAATCTAGAGGGACAGCAGGTGGATTCCTCAGCCAATTATGCAGGGCATCTAAGTGGGGCATTTTCCAGTCTGCCGCAGAGTCTCTCAATGCACAATAGATATTAAGTTCTTAAAATTAAGCATTCTCAGGTGCAACAATTTATGAGTTCCTTCGGAAGCAAAATTAGCATATTGACCCACGGGTATATAGTAATTTAAGTAAGCCTCAATGGTAAAGTGGAGTTCAGCTTTTGACATGTTTAATCAGTACAACTGCTTCAAATATTTTGATCAAAAGCCTATTCATGACTATATACAATAGTAAGAAAACATTTATTGTTATAAAATGTTGGTACTGCTGAGTAGAAAATCACATAGGTCCTTTAGCAAAACAATTGAATCTGCAGCTGTGCACATACCTGACTGAGGTCAAATATCAAATAGTTCTTAGTGATACTTATTTACATGAATAAACACTATTCAACGACTCAGAAATTAATGTGACAACCCATTTTTTTCTTAGAAATCTCTCATACTCTGTAGTTAAAACACACATTTCCATTAAAAATATATATATATAAACTTCTGGAGTTAATGGATCATATATTTCTTTTGGTCTATAATCCATAGCAGTAGTGGATAGCCATTAACTACTGTGGCCCAGCTTTGAGGATAATTGTATAATAGAGACCAACGGATTTCTTCCTCAGTGACTTGTGTGGCCATTTTGGTTGGCTAATAAATAGTTGTAAATCATAATCATCCTGCTGGTCACTCAGAGGCTGACCCTTCCTGGCTTAATTAAGGCATAATCAAAAGCATCATCGTAAGTCACATATTCAGCACCATTATATATGTTTTATATACTACAAAAGCTTCTAATCACTTCCTTTCCTCTCTGACATATCTCTTACAATGCTCCATATTGCAGCCATATTTTAAAATTAGAATCTGACTATGCTCCATCTATTCTTAAAATATTTGAGATTCCTAGTCTTGTGTGATGAAGACTAAAATTCTTGAAATTGCCTTTATGGTCTGATGCTGTGTGCTTCTGCCTGTTTCTCTAGGTTCATCTCTCTCCACTTTGTCTCTCCTTCCCTATGCATCATTTGCACTGGTCTTCTTTTTGTTCCTACAAAATGTGCCATGCAGTGTTCTGTTATCCAACATGTATCCTCTCTGGTATATCCGTATAGAGCAGGAAGCATGCTTGCTTTGTGGAATCAATTTGTCACTGGTCATTATTGTCCTACAAGGAATTAGGTTAGTTTCTTTATTTATCTCAACCTTTCCACAAATAATACATTTAGGCTATAGTGAATCAAAGAGACTGAATCTTTTATTTCAATTACTGGGAGGCAATTATAAAGTAGAAAGAAAACTAAGCCTGGAAGGGGAAGCTGTGATTTTAATCTCTGCCTCTCCCTCTTCCTAACTGTGTGTGACTGAATCCTTTGTTTCTTCAACTGCACATTTACTAAAAATAAAATTTTACAGAATTGTAAAGATGAAATGGTTTATTTTAACATAATTTGTAAATTATTAATAGAGTTCAAAAAGCTCTTGTTATCCTATTATTCAGGATAGGACCAGCATTCAGTAAGTACGTATTGAAATGATCTAAATGTTCCATTCAAATGCACTCATGTAGAAAAATGATCTACCTGATTAAATAACCAGAAATTTCACTTTGTTACACATAAGACATTCTTTGATTTAGCCTATAAATCAGATGGTTATGTGTACTGTGGTTTCATTGCACAAATATTTAAAAGACAGCAGTTCTTTAAATAATTATACTTCAATCTAATATTTAAGCATATTATTTTATTATAAAATATCTAAAGTATAAGAATAATGAAGAGAATCTTTCTGAACTTTCCTGTGGCAGGCATTCTGTATTTTGCTCTATTTCCTTCTGGTTATTTTCCTTTAATGCATATGAGTATGTACAGTATTCATACGTTATTTTGGAATTAATCTGTGTATTTCAATCCATTATCTTTAAAAAAGAATCCTTTTTGTATGAACCATATTGTGCCACCACATTCTGAAGACACTCAAATGCATTTCCTCTATGTCCTCTGAAATTTTGAAGATGAGATTATGGTATTTCAAATAATATCACCTAAATATAGGGTATTTGTCAGAGTATCATCCTCTATAGCTGCAGTTGTTGTCTGGCATTGTACCTTTCCAAAAGCAGTCTGTTAGGAATAAGATTAAATCATCAATAGCCTAATATAATTTCCTGATAATCTTACTTCCCCCATGATGATGGCATACTTGATTTCTTGGAAAAAAATCCATTGCTGTACATGACAAAGATTGAACATTTTGAACTTGTTTTGTGAAAAATGCAGCTGTCATGTTCTATTCAAAAGTTCTTTGATTCAGTTATCTGTTCAAGAGTGTGTTGTGCTAAGAGGATCAGAATTTTCATTTCTTTAGAGGATAACTTCCCCCCAGGAGATTCAGGTGGCCTACTCTTTGTCTGAGGACCACCTAGCAAATTGGTTCCTGACATCATTTTGTAAATACCTTACTTTGTTCACCAAATCATGTTAATTCATTTGAGTGGAGCTAAGTCTTCTCACCTACTTCTGTACATCCTAAAGAAAGGTATGTCAATAGAAAAATGGATTGTCAATCACAAGTGGTAAAAATAGGTGCTCTGACATGCCTTTCTTTTTCATAGAAAATAGAAGAACATTTTAAAACAAAGCTAAAACATGCTGGTATCTAGAATGAGTTGGACCTCCTTCTGCTTTCATTTATGTATATCTTGACTTCATCAGGAATAATAGACACATAAATAAAAACAGAATTTGGCCCAGTGATTTTAAAATCACTTTAAACCCTCTGATCTCCCTTCAAAAAGCAGAGTTAATTCACTTTTCTTCCTATCATCACACATGAATCATTTAAAAAAAATGTTTGTATTCCTCAGCAATGTCCAGAGGAGGGACCAGTTTATACACTGCTGGCTCTCATTCCATGCTAACAGCCAGTGACCTCATCTAGGTTTTAGGTTAAGTGCAGTGGATAGCTTTATCTGCTGGTATCAGGGGTGATTGCTCTAAGGATAATAAAACAAAGCCAGGATTCTGTGAATGCTGCCTACAATTCACAGCAGGTAGTCAACCAACTGATATGAACATTGCCTTTTCTCACATATAACAACATTTAGTAGTGAGCAAATGGGAATGCAGAGATTCTTTTTCCGCTGTATGAAACCTATATTTATAGTATTAACGTTTGGTGCAGCCAAACCTTTTGAAAAAAGGTGATGCCATCAAACAAATCTGAACTGACTGGAAAAATTAAACCTTAGGAAACAGTGCAGTCCTGTCTTTCCTGGTTTAAACTTTTGAGAATCAGAATAACTTGTTAAGGGTAATTTGTTGGTTAGAGCAAAGTGATAACAGTTTTAACATCCTAATTCCTAAAACAACATTTGCTAAATATTTTAGTAGAACCCCTAAACATCATCCGGTTCTTGACAAAACTATTGAGCAGCATTGGTCATAAAATATTTCCTGGAACCATAATAACAGTATAAAAATATCAATTAAAATATGCCAGCAAGGAAATAGTTTAGACTTCGATCTTTTGTGGGTTTTCTGTGTAGAAATTAAAAGCCATTATTTAATTTTACTCCTTGTAACAACATTTAAAACACAGCTGTGAAATACAAAGTGCTTACCTTAGGAAACTTCTTTTTTTCTTTCTCTTTCTGTGCATCTGAAATCCAAATTAGATCCACTTCACTGATTAAAAATATTGCTTCTAGTGATTTGCCAAAAACTGTTTCTGAAATTTAAATTAGGTTAAGTATTTTGTAGCAGACTGCCATAATAATTTTCCAAAGCAATAAAATTAGGTATCAGAATTAATGATACATAAAATTCATTTTATGATTTTACTTACATTGCCTTGTATCTCTCTTTTTTCTATTTTCAAACGAACTCCTGTAACTCTCTAATGTGCATCTACACTACCCAACGACCCTGGTTGTGGCAGAGAGGACAACGGGATTCAATATAATTTTTTTTATATGTTCTCGTTTGTGTTCAGAAGTTGTGTGGAACATACACAGGAAATAGACTTGATAGCCCGCTATCTCTGCAAATATGAAACCCCCCCTTAAGTGGCAGTTACCCTGTAAGTGGCCTTCCCTGGGGCTGTCAATGATGGAGTAGCTGGCATTACCTGCTGAGTGAATGGAGCAGCTACCACTTGAAAAATCAAGGCATGGGCCCCTGTAGCTTAATAACTCTCTCCATGCAACTGCTGAGGACATAGGTTTCCCTTCTCTCCTTGTTAGACTGTGATGACAAGTAAAATCTTTTTTACTTAAACTATTCAGTCCATCATTCATTCTGTCATTTAGCCAATCAGTTCTTCCCTAATTAAGCAGGTACAGAAAACCTGCTGTGTATAGGCACAGTGCCACGGATTAAAGCTACAGAAACAGAGAGCTGGTCTCTGTTTTCATGGATCATGTCTTATGAGGAGACAGACACATGATCCATAAGGCAGGAATTAAGTTCTACAATAGCACAAATTAAAAAGTTAACAAGTCTACCTAAAATGTTCACTGAGGACATCCCTCCAAAGTTCATGAAAGAGTAGATTTTAGATGCCTAGTGGCTTTGTCATTCACTCATTGCTGAGAATGTATAACAGAAAAAAATTTTTAAATCCAGTTGATAATTGTTCAAAAATACCTTAACACATTCAACTTACCTACTAAAGATTCCATCTAGGTCAAGTGACTGTAGCTCCAGAATGTGTAATTTTATTTTGCCTGAGTTGAGGAGCCTACCATGAACATCTGAGAATGATCCAGGATCATCATGTATCTATTCTAAAGACAACAAGCCAAAGAGCAATCAAAGCTGCACATCTGTCCTACCATTTCAATCCATCCTCCACCACTGCTGTGCTGACCATTCAAGTCTATCTCCTTTTTAACCTGCCATTCCTTTTAGCACTTTACCTCTCATTTCAACCTTCTGATTCTGTTTCAATCCCCACAAAATTAAATAGAGCAGTGCTTCTTACTGTTATTATACCATTAATATCGACACCTAAAGATCTTTTGAAGTGCATATTCGGAGTGAGGCTGGAGATTATCCATTTTAAGCAAATTCCCAGATAATAATGATTCACATGCTGCCACAGTTCAAGCGGCAAATATGTATCCAGTTTATACTCATCTTGCCCATCATACATAAATAGAACACTTTTTTATTTTTATTTTTATTTGGTTGGAATTGTGAAGATTTCTATGCATATTTTTCAGGCTTCTGGTGGAGAATGTTTTAAATGTACAATGGGCATGATATGAAAGTGATGTGTGTTTACTATCTTAAAAAAATAGTTCATAGCAAACTGTGGGCAAAATACATTGAGATAAGATGAGTGTCATGTATACAAGTGAATGAATGTTTTTAAATCTCTATCAGTAGGTCACTAATTCCTTACCTAAGAGTAAGACTCTGATGTAACAGATATGTAACAGACAGTGTTTTGGTGATAGAAACCTGAATAGGAAAAAGGCCAAGAATATGATAAAAAATATAATGTGCTTCTAGGGATGACGGATTGACATTTCTACATATAGATAGATGAATAGTTAATCTGATGGTCATGAAAATATTGCTTCTCTATGAGAGCAGAGAGATCGATGGGTAGAATATATGCCATAAACATTAAATATTAAAATGGGGGTTTTTGAGGCCACATTTGAATACTTCATCATTTTGCCTAAATGCTTGAATAAGCATTGTGCATACCTCACATTAGTAATCAGAGAATAGTGTAATTCACACATTCATTCAAGGTATAAACCCTATGATGATATAAGTACGTAGATTGTATTATTTAAATTGCCTGATTCTACAATGCCTGTCTTAGGTGATGTAGACTATGTTACAGTCAATTTTTTTTTTTTTTTTTTTTTTTGACAGAATGATACAGCTTCTATTAAATCCTAGGGGGCAGAGGCCAGGTCTGACACAGCTATGTATTCTTAGTACTTACCCCTGTAACTGAAGCCTTGGAGGTTATAGAATATGTTGTTGATAGACGGATGAATGAATGAGCTATTTCCATAAACATTGTAGGTTAGAACTTGTGACATAATGAAGCCTCTAAATATGCCTAAAGAATGAGTGTTGCTTTTAGAATACATAGTCTAGGAGGAAAATGTTTCTCTTTGTTCAGGCTCTGGCTGGACAAACTTTTAAAGATATTCCGAAATAAAATATGTCAGTTATTCTTTTACTCATTAAATGTCTTAATTGGAAACACATTAAAACTACACCTTGGGACAAGCACAAATTCATTATATTTTACTAATTTTCTCCTGAAATATTGTACAATTATGAATCCTTAAATATTGCATTCATATGTTTTGATAGACTACAGAAATATAGAATAACATAACTAATTAAATATTTTAAAATCCTTTTTTGTATTCAAATACAGTGAAAATGAAGTACACAATAATTTTAATGAGCTGGAAATCTATCCAAAGTAATAATTACTTTTGGTGGAAATGTTTTTCAATTAAGATTTTTATGGGTGCCAATTCTGGAATTTATAAGAAAAGTTTAGCTGTGCATTTCTTTACCTAGACATTTTGATTCTAAGAGTTTAGAAAATAATCTGATAAGTGAAAAAAGGTGTTTATTTGCTGGATTTTTAATGCCTCTCAATTTAATTGTTTACCAAGGGAAAATTAGGTAATTAAATAAAAATATGCTATTCAATGGACTGCTTTGCATTTGTAAAAAGGAAATAAATTGTTCTCTATAAGCTGCCATAGAAGGATGTCCAAGGTATATTGTTAAATGGCATATATATTAGAATCATATGGCATCATTTAATTTCTGTTAAAGTAATTAACCATCAATTGTAATTTTTCATTTAAGAAACAGAAGAATAGTTTTATATTTCTCTTTTAGAATATATATCCTAACAGCAATATCAAAATTATAGGTATATTTAGAACGTTTGTTATATCAACTGTGTCAAAATGACTTTTGATAAATGCTCTGTATTTTTTTTCTAAATTTGGTTTGATTACTTAAGAAGAATTAGTAACTGAAGTATAGATCCATAAACAGAAAAAAATAAATTTAATTCAAAAAACATGAATTTGTCCCTACATGAGATGTGATTAATGTGCCATATTTTCTAACTTTTGCTGTTTCCTTCCATGTGGAGGGGGTTTCAAAGGCACAACATTACTGGCCTCTGCTCCCCACTTCCCGCAACTCATTACTTTTTCAAAGATTAGTGACTTATTTAGCTACTGAGTTTAAGAGCAGGACCTGATATGCATATATGGCTTGTTATTCTCTTTTCTCATAGGAGCTAAGCTGTCCACAGAAATAGCCATACTTTTCTAACTCCATGTGATGAGTTTTACAAGAACAAGCATATTAGAAGTGGTCAAACATTACCTATGACTGGGAGGGGGGATATCAAATTTTGAAGTTCAGTATTAAAAAATCAACTAACCTGCAGATACTAGCTTTATTTGTAACAGGATGTATTTTGATCTCACATTTTCTGTATTATTTTTGTCATAGTTCTCATTTAGTTCAAACTTTAGGTGGGAGAGACAAATGTTATTTATTATTTCTCTAAGGCCACAATTGTCTGATGGGATTCTGGAAATTGAAAACATAACTCAAATTTCTCCCCAAAAGTCTTGTTGTTACCTTGTTTTGTTTTTGTTTTTATCTAATTACAAAGCTAAAATACATTACTGGAAATTTAATAAGAATAAAAGAAAAGAAATGTAATAAACATAGTAAAATATAAAAGAATAAAATAGAAGAAATACAATAGATTAATCCAACAGACAGAAGTAACTATAGCTAATATGCTGTATATTGGGTTCTTAATGACTACTTTAAACATTTGTGATTCTGCCAAAAATATAATTTGTATATTGGTGAATCAATAAACAAACATATTATAAACATTTTCTTTGCTCATAAGATGCCCAAGAAGCTTAATTTTAGTTATCCCATTATTGTCTATTATTGAGATGCATCTTTTTATTTTAAATCTCTTTTGTACTGGGGATTTAATTTGTTTCCCATTTTTCACCATTGTGCATAGTGTTGTCATGAATATCTTTGTGCCTAAATCATTGTTTGCATTTCCTTGCATATAGACCTCATACAAGGAAATTGCTGAATGCAAATTTACAGAGCAAACTCAATTTCCAAAAAAGTAACAGGAATTTAAATTCTTTCAGAAGTGAAAACTTAAATGTTTGCCTGATTTTTATTAAAAAATGAAAGTAATAAATGTTTGTTATAGCAAAATGGAAATAATATTGGACTTTCAGAAAATATATACGAACTTATAAAACTTTTGTATTTTTTTAGTCTTAACATGAACTTGAGCTCCCTACCCATCTTTCCTATAGATATAATGCAGTGCTTTAAACGGAGTAACTTCAATTTCCTAATCAATATTTATTCAAGATTGATTATTGGGACATACATACACATTTCACATCGAATCCTTCAAAGAATTCATCTTACCTAATAACACACAACTGTGCCTGAAGTTGCACTAGATTAAAAAAAAAAAAAAAGGAGTCCAAAATAACAGTTGCAAAATCCAAATTATCTGGCTTTACAATCACTCCCTCTCTAGAATGTTTTCCTTTTCCATTCCCTAACTCAAACATCTCAGATAATTCATGGAGATATTCCTGATAATTCCAGGGTACTGTCTAGCGTCCCTTGAGTTGAATTCCTAGGCTAAGTCAGAGAGCATGTATCTTCCTCCCTTGGTCTGGTGCATTCACTGGTGTCACCTGGCACTGCTCTTATCCCACCAAAGCATTAGCTATAATCCCAATGCCTAACATATTCAACCATCACTGCTGCTTCACATCTATTAAGTATTTAAAATTAAATATTTTAAAAACAGATCTCTGTTTCTTTTACCCTATAAACATATTTCTCAGATAGCATCTGCCATCTCAGTGTGGGGCTCCACCCTTCACCCAGCTGCTAAAGTCAAATCCAAAAAGTCATCCTTGGTTTCTCTAGTTTTCTCACTGTTGACCTTCACTCCACATCATATCTTATCAGTTTTTCTCCAAAACATATTCTACATATTTCCACTCTCTCCAGCTTCTCTGTATTTCTAGTCTAAGCCCCAACCACATCTCATGTAGACTCTTCTAATAGCACCTGTCTGGCCTTCTTGTTTCTACCTCTACCCCGGAAATCTCTTGCACTGCAGCCCAGGGGGTGGGGGGATCTTTCCAAATGTAAACCATGTCAAGTAACTCCTCTGCTTAAAATCTTTCAATGGCTTAAAATTGCAAAGAGATTAAAATTTCTATCTCTTCCTCTAGCTTGTAGGGCACCTGCCTGAATCTTTGATCTCATCTCATAATGCTCATGAATTAAACCGTCCTGTTCTACTTCTCTCAGATACTTGAACGGCTGGCTCCGTCATTCACATCTCATCTCAAAGGACAATTTAAGTAAAAAAGAATTCTGTTAATGTATTTGCACTATGATTTCCTTCCTACTTGATGATGCTTTATAACCTATACTAATTTCATAATTGACTTGAGTATAGTAGCAAATAATTTTTTGAAGATATAGGAAGGGTAAATTTTCTGAGCAGTTGCTTCTCTGTGAATAACTTTAAGTTGCATTAAAAAATAAATTATCCATATTGTAAATTCCTGGGGAATTTTTTCTTAAAAAATATATAGATTCCATAAGTTCTTTTAGTATTTCAGAGACATATGAAAATTTTGCTTTCTTTTTAAAAAACTGTGTTTTTCTTTTTTAGTATGAAGAAATGTAAGGTATTTCTTAAGTATTAAGTTCCTAAAATGTTATAGGGCATGCATCAACTTTCGTAGACTTTTGATAAAGTTCAGCACTTTCAAATAGCATACTCTGAGAATTCATGACACTAGAAAGCCTTAATGTATTTATTATTATTTTTTTTAATTTTGTTTTTCTCTCTTCAATCCCAATCAACTAATAGAGACAGAGGCAGCACATACCTTGGTCTGCAGGTCCATGGTTTAGTTTTGAAAATAATTCCTGGAAATTCAGGTTTGAGGGTGTCAGTTTAGTATTCTAAAAGATACTTTGAGTTCAATCTATTGATAAACCTAATTCTACTTAAAGTAGGTAGAAATAATCTTGTTATTTGTAACTTATTAGGTTTTGTTTAGTAATTCTTACCAAAAGAGAATGGAGGTGACAAAACAGACTCTAAAGGAAATGGGAATTGGGGATGGTTATCTAACATGTTTGAGGTAGAAGGCAGCAAAAAGACTATTATCATTAAAGAATGAATAACTGATAGAATGAATGCAGATATAGAGCACTTACCTATTTGATGAAAGCACGCCATTGTTGAGTCAACGTACCACTGCTGAAAACCACTAACTAGCACAGGAATGGTTTAAGCCACAGCCTTATCAGGTCTCTTTTATGAAAAGTAATGTATTGATTGGTAAACAGAGAGATCCCAATACTGTAATTGAGACATTTTGGTGGATTTAAATAGATCTTTATAACCCAAACTCCCTAACTTCATGAGCTTCTTCTGACAGCACAAGCCACCTCCTTACAAGTTCAATGAAGTAGTTTATGCTCTGAAAAACATGTAATAACATCACTTGCACAATTTATATTGCCATTTTCCTCATGTCCCATTCCTCTCATCACTCTACAATTACCTCTCAATTTATAACTAGATCAGATCCTAGCTTTCACAGGGTATTGTATACAATTTTTAACTCGAAAGGAAAAGCCTTATACACCAAAAGAATTTCAAGATTTTATGTCAGTGTAAATCTTGAGACGATGTGTAGAAATGGATTCAGAGAGTGCTATATAAGTTGGCTTTAAATCAAGATGGCTTTATCAATATGGGTGTATTAATAATTCTGTATCAAAGGTGCTAACTCTTGGTTGGTTGACCAACATCCAGACTCAATGTTGGTCAATGCAAAATGCAGTTGAGTTGCTGGAAATTGTTCAGTGTAACATTATAAGAAGGAATCCTGGAAGTAAGACATGAATTTTTGGCTTACATATTTGATTAGTAAAAATTAAGTAGCATGTCAAATCTTATTGTAATCATGGTAATTCCTTAGCAAACTCACTAATGACATTTACTAGTTGGTGGCTCTGTGGAAAATGTCACTTAAACTATATAGCTATTGAAGTATAAGATAAAGCTATTTCATGACCAAAATAGCTTCCTTTTGAGGAACACACATCACTCAGGGACCTCCTATGTTAAATCTGGGCCAAGAATCATCCTAACATGAAAAGCCGGGACCTGGAGAGTGGTTTCAGTAGCCCAGATGTCTCTACATTTCACTTGGGTTTCACCATGACCTGCATCCTTTAAAGTATTAGCACAGTTTGATACAGAGTAAGACCACTGATTCTGATTGTTAGCCTGATACTTCATATTATCTTGACACCATTGGCCATAACTTGAACATATGGGTCACAGCTCTTTGAAACAGAGGCTGGAAAAATGTAGTCTGAACTCTGCATAGTCAGATTATCTCACTAGAAATAGAGGATTTACTTACAATGGAAGAAGGGGAGTCTGGATATTGAGGCAAACAGCATCTTCTAACACAGAAGGTAAAGAGAAAGAAATCAGATTCCTTTTTAGGGACTTCTGAAGAAAGCTAATCATGGTGGATCAGAGTGATTTGTCAGAATGAACAAAATTAGATCATAGATGGACTCCTGGCCTGAGGTTAAGTATTCTGGTTGTGAGCTGCCATCTTCCCTCATCTGCTTCAGTCACTATTAGGGCAGTGGTTCTGTAACTCACTTTGTTAAGCTGCCACAACAGACAGAACAACTTTGCAGTGTCTGTTTCCAGCACATTTAACCATTTGTTTTCAGTCAGATTTCTGAAAAGTGAAAGGTAGTTTTGACTGTAGAAATTTCTCCTTGTGCCCAGAATGGCTTTGATTTTGTTGGTATAGATTTTCAGAAACTTTAATTCCTTCTGTATAATAAAATGTTTACTTTTAATACCAGTTAGGTTTCAAAAAGAGTTTCTTCAATTTCATTCTTTATCCTTAGCATATCTTTTAATATACCTCAAAGTAGCTCAGTTAGATATTAGGCTCCATTTACAAATTTGATTATATGAAAGAAAAAAAATGCATGAAGAAACTCCAAAGTGTTGATATAAACCTGTGCAAGAACATGTCTTAAGCATATTTATAAAATCATTAATTTGTCCATTTATTAAACTATTAGGGGCTTTTATGATATTTTCTATCAAATCAAGACCAAAAACATTTTATAAAATTATCAAGTTTTTCTTATCACATTATATTTGTAGTAAAACCTCCATATCAAAACCACACCACACCAACCTTAAATTCTTAAACATTTGGAGAACTAATGAGGTGGATTGCCAGAGTTTATATAGATGGAGTATCAAAGAGCCTGCAGGAAATTAATTTACCCTACAAGATAAGAAAGATACTAAACCCCAAGAAAAATGTCTTCAGGAACCAAACAGGGAAACGTATTAGGATGGAAGGTAATAATTAACAATAAGTCTGTAGTCAGTTGAAATTAGAGGCCCAACTTAAAGGCATAAAAAAATATATTAATAAACAAGAAATACTGCCCACCACCAATACAAGTTTATAATCTCTATTCTGGACACAAAGATTTGGTTAAAGGACCGTCAGTCGGCCACTGTGTTTGCTCCAGGAGAATGCTAGAGCACTCTACAGTAAAACAGCAAGTAGAAAGGTGAGCTATTTGACTAAGGTCTCTGTGGGACAGGGAGGGTGCCACAACATCAGCAGCCTCAGAGCCAGCAGCCACTGCAGGGATGCAGGCAGTGCCAAGAGCAAGCAGGTCCTCAGAGCACACATCGGTGCTCACAGCATCAGGACTTGGCATCTTTCCTGACAAAGATGCCTCTGGGTATTGTTGGGACACAGTGCGATGGCAGTAAATTTGGTGGAACCTGTGGCCAAACAACTGGCATTAACTCTCCGTAGCACCAGAAGTTTTCATTGATGATGATCATACAAAAGAGGTTTGGGGTCTTTCTGTGCCACACTGTTTCCGAGGGCTTACACGTTTTGATTGACTAAATCCTGTGACCTTGGCCTTCTTGTTCAAAGCTGCACATAATATATGCCTAGCCAAAATTCAAACTCAAAATCTGTGCTTTTAAACGCTAAGCTATGCTGACAGAGTGTATAATTAAAGGAACACATTAGAGATTTCCAGGGAATCCCAGAATGAGTTGGAAACTTTAGAAGTCGGCAGGAATGTGGGTAGCACAGAGGAGGTAGCACAACCAGAGAGAGTTTGGGGTCTTTGATGTAACTTTATTTTCTCTCTTACGATAGATCTTGGGAAACTTATGTTACAGATTATCAGATAAAATGGATTCTTTTAAGTAATTCAAAGATGAATTGTATGCTTATGAAGATAATCTTGACCAAATTTCAATTATAAAATGGAAATATTTCACTTTGTGTTTTGCATTATATCCACAGGAAAGATAGACAGGGAGCCCAGATTAACACAGAGTGGCATTACAACAGTTTGTAGTTAAAGAATCTCAAAATAAGGTACATTATCTGGAAATCAAAACATATTTACTTATGTAAATAACATTGCAGTCATGGCCTCAGGAACAGATTTTTTTCACAATATAACAGATGATAATCAGTTTTCTCAGATATTAATTTCATGGGAATTATGTAATAAATGTAAATAACCCCAATTTGCAGATTATATAACTAAAATGTTTTACTTTAAAAATTGTGAAATTTATAGACTGTACAAGATTTAGGTTGGAGTCCTTATTAGTCAATTAAAAATAGATTAAACTGAATTCACATTCTCATTAAAACCCTCATTAAATGTCTTGTCTCCTAGAGTAGTGGTATTCAAACTTTCAAAAATAATTATAAACCTTGCTTACTAAATAATTATTTACCACTATTCCAAAATATAAATATTTTAAAATAAATTGAATATAGGAGTGACTATCCTCGTATGTTACAAGTTTTTTAAACATAATCAGAATACTCACAATATGTTTTTAAAAGGAAATAAAGATGAAATAAATTTTTGTAACTATATTTCTAATCACAAGAACTTCAGCACATTTTTAACTCATAAATTAAACCACAAGACAGAGTACTGTTTATTTTTAAATTTAGTGGGTGTAAATCCCTTTTTCCAATAATCTGATATTTCCCATCTGTTGCCAACTTTTTATCAGATATGATTAAAATCATCATTGTTTTGCCCTCTGATATAACAGATGAAAAGCTTTAACTGGGATATGTTAAATATCATATCCGCTTTTTCTCATTGTGTTTGAGTCATTGGTGCTATTTTTAATAAGCTGTTTCCTTACAGAAATATTTTAAGGTCATTATCAATTTTTGAGATTTATTTAGTTTAAGCTAGCCATTATAAACCATAAATCATATTAATCTGGCATATGTACACTGTAGTTTGTCAAAACACATTGAAAGAAAAGAAGCTATTGAGAGTGCCATTTTCACCTACTGCCTCATGGAACTTTACTCGTCCTTAAGTATATATCCTATTCTGTACGTCACCCATGACCTTCTGATAGATATGGCCTTAGAGAAGATGCCAGTGCCAGTCTAAATATTAAATATTAGTAAAGCATAATTTTTTTAATTCAAAATTTGTTTTAAATGCATACTTCTCATCTTTGATAAATGCTCTTTAGATCATTGACATATAATTATTTTTAACTATCAGTCATTTATAGTAGAAAGAAATAAAAAATATACATCTATATATTAAATATGTCTTTTAAAAGTATTTCGAAACAGTGTATATTCTGTAAGCTATGTGGTCCAGTCACTCTGAAAAAGTCTTTCAGGTCTTCTGCCTAAGTAAAAACCAATAATTAACAACATATAGTCTGCCTTTAAAATTCTCTGAAGGCAGACATAAAGCATCAGCAAGGTATAAAAAGATTTGCAAAAACAGCTGATTTTTAAAGAAACCATATTCTTTGTGTTGTAATGAAGCAATATCTAAAAATATAAAAAGTCATCCATAGTGGCAGCCAGGTAGTCTGTTTTCAAAATAGAAAATGTGTCCTACACACAAGAGGCTGACTTCCATAATTGCAGTATATTTAGCAATATTCACTGATAAATATATCTTATACTTTAAAGATAAGACATTAATATTACATTTTATTGTTAATATTTATCTCTTTAATGATAAAAACCTTTTACCCACCCACGCTCTGATTGTGTGTTATGCTCAACATCGAGTGAATGATTGCTTCTATCTCTTAAATCAGGAATAATTGGATCTTAGACAAAAAGAGACATTCTTAATACCTATTATTTAAACTCATGTTTTATGTCTGTTAAGACACAACTTTCTTTTCCTTCCATTCTCTCTCCCTCCCCCCTTCCTTCCTTCCTTTTTTTTTTTTTTTTTTAATTTTTGGCCATGGTATTCTATTTATTTATTTATTTTTGGCTGTGTTGGGTCTTCGTTTCTGTGCGAGGGCTTTCTCTAGTTGCGGCAAGTGGGGGCCACTCTTTATCGCGGTGCGCGGGCCTCTCACTATCGCGGCCTCTCTTGTTGTGGAGCAAGGGCTCCAGATGCGCAGGCTCAGTAGTTGTGGCTCACGGGCCTAGTTGCTCCGCGGCATGTGGGATCTTCCCAGACCAGGGCTCGAACCCACGTCCCCTGCATTGGCAGGCAGATTCTCAACCACTGTGCCACCAGGGAAGCCCCTTCCTTCCTTTTTATGTAAGTAATGCAAAGTGATAAAATCAAATCTTTTTTTGAATTCTTAATAATAAACTTTCATTCAGAATATAGAAGGTATGACAATTTAAAAAGCATATTCTTCTTCTCCCCATTGCGAGTAATTGGCTAACTCTGTCACAGACACTCCAAAGGATTCATTGATAGCTGATAGATGAGATTTTTATCTGGAGAACATCATGTATTTTCTCAAATGGCACACATTTTAAACAGAATTCTGCTATATCTGACAGTGTTGCTTTAATCCAAAAGGTAAATATGACTGATGTCATTCTCTAAGATTTTATAGCTTAAATATGTCGGTAATGCAAATTTACACAAAGATGCTTTTCTATAGTAATTTCAACCATTGAAAAGCTATGGCTTATAAGAGGCAAATAAACTATGATTTGAAAGATAAAAGATGTAATATGGCAAAGATGTATTTACTGATTTAACCATTTTTTGTTAACCATTGTTAATCTCCAGGGCGTGGAAAGAAATTTGGCATGATAATAAGCAGTCTTTTTTGGAATACTTGAAGGGCACAGAGTAAATTAAAATCTGTTGAATTATCTAATGCATAATATAATTAGTAATTTAGAAATGAGGTTTCTGGTGTTGACTCTTGATATCCTGATAAAAATGCACTTGATTTTTCTTTTTTCCTGAGTGTGAGGTTTTCCAGTGATGAATTGGACATTCAATACCAGTTTCCCTCCTTTTCCCACATCTGAGTTATATTTCTTGAATTTACCTGTATCTTCTTAGGTTACATATTGCATGCCATCTAACAGTAAGGGATTCTGCTTCTTTGAAGGTAATACACTTTCAATTTTCACCACGTTAAAGTAGTTTTTATTTCAATTTTATAAATGGAGTAATCAAGGCACAGGAATTTTAAAGTCTCATTGATACACTCCTGAGACTCTCAACTGGGCCACCTTTTCCTCCGGAAATTAAATATAAATTCAAATAACAATTACTCCATGCAATTTTCTGGGTTTGTGAGTTCATAATAGTCATTCTATGACAGCTAAAGATGTCATATTCATAATAAATTCACACACAATCACCTGCCAATGCACTCATTTTCAAGTACTTTGTACATGGTGATGGAGGTGTTTTGCATGTCTTATGCTGAGAGAGCTGCCCCTTTTGCAGGGAGCTAAGTTCTTATCAGGGAAATTTGTTATGGAACATAAGGGCTTCATGATGTGAGTGGAAGAGTGAAGAAGTGCTTTCTATTTATGCTTGACGCTCAGTAAGAAAAATAGAGTTGCTTCAAAGGAAGGAAGTCGTCCTTTGCCATAGATATTAGGATAGTTAACCTCTTCTGAAGAGAAATAATAAGCTTTTAAAATGCTATAGGCCTTAATACAGTGGTTCAATTGTTGCTAGTCCACTGGCCATGCCTCTTCTAACAGTTTATCTATGAATGCAGGGACTTGCCCTGTACCACTTTCTCAGAGAAATGAGCTTCTGTTGTAAGAAGACAAAGGGAAGAAATTCCTTAGTGAGCAATAAAACTTACTATTATTATTAAAAGATAGTATTTGCTGGGAGAAAAGACCAGAGCCCCTATATAGCCTAAATAAAGTGGGCAACATCCCGGAAAATCTGTACCTAAGACCTCCAATTCCAATATGTTGCTTCTGAAAGGCGGATAAGTGGGGACCTAACATGAGGGAATGTCTCTACCCAGATTGTGTTTCCTAACAGGTGAAGATCTATCACTCATGGTCATCAGCTTTTGAGTCACGTAGGATCCATTTCATTGCAAGAAACAGATACCTGACTTGAAGTATGTTAAATAATAGAGATTTACATTTCCATGTAACAAGTAGTTCACACTGGGAAATTCCAGACCTGACGTAGCAGTTGAACAAATCAGGACTTCAGGTTCACTTCTCTGGCATATTCTTGGTTTACTCCTTTTGGTTATAAGAAAACTGCAGTAGCCTCTGAGCACCATTTCTTCATTTCAGTGACTTGAATAGGAAGGGACAAGGACTGTTTATCTATGTGTTTTGCTCAGAGAGGAAAACTATGCCTGGAAGACCCTCACCTTACTTCTCATAATTAAATGCCAGGAGTGTGTCATATGCTCACTCTTCAGTTAATTACTGGCAAGTGGGAATGAAATACCATAACTGACATAGAACAAATATGACTCATCCCCTGGCACATGGAACATTGCCACTCCCAAATGAAAAAGAGGCAAGGAAAAAGTGGGCCTTTGTTAAAGGGTAATTAATCCACATTTTCTGGCCCATTATTTTTTTTACCTTTTTTCTCCCTGGCTCTCTTTGTACCTTGGGATTAACAAAAATTATCTCATGGGCTTTCATGCATTGTTTCATTAAATACCAATGGAGTTTGTATGCTGGACACTGCAAGTATAAACCTTGTTATGAAACAGAGCTTAGTAGCAGATTCACCTTACCTAGTCTGGAAGGCAAGATATAATAAACAACAAAAAAATGTTTTCAGTACGAGGGGTCTGAGTTTTAAAGCAGAGTAAATACCATCCATGTGAAGGACAGGTGAAGAGGAATGGCAGGAGCAAAATTATAAAGGACACAAGTGACAAATAGCCAATATTGCCTAGAGGAACTATAAGCAGATTCATTTTTCTGGAGAATGTAGGTTAAAGCTAGGGTTTGCTAGACATGAGGTAGTAGATTGCCTTTCTAAAATTAACATTGTGGAGTTATAGATTAATAAATGATTATGGACTGAATGTTTCTGTCCTTTCCAAAATCCATAAGTTGAAGCCCTAACCCCAAATGTGATGGCATTTGGAGATGGAACTTTGAGGAGGTAATTAGATTTAGATGCAATCATGAAGGTGGAGTCCTGATGGTAGAATTAGTGCCCTTATACAGCGAGATTAGAGAGCTTGTTCTCTCTCTCAAAGATACATCAAGAAGCCAGCCATCTGCAAGCCTGCAAAAGAGCCCTCACCAGGAACCAATTTGCCAGCATCTTGGTCTTAGACTCCCTAGCCTCCAGAACTCTGAGAAGTAAATTTCTATTGTTTAAGCCACCCAATCTATGGTATTTTCAGATAACAGCCAGAGCTAAGACATGAATATACAAAATCATTGGAATACTTATATAATGCAGATAAACTTGAAGAAACTAACGATTCAACTGAGAGCAGAGTCATAGACAAGAAGCACAGCACAGAAGTCATTTAGCATCAACAAATGTCTTAAGGACAGAAGAATGAAGGGGCTCTAAAGCCTGTTATGAACAGGAAAGCAAAATATGTTTATCTAAGCATCATATTGTGGCAAAGAACTCTGAGATAACTACACTTGAGGAATAGTATTCCAGAGACAGTGACAGAAGCCATACCGGTTTCCGGGAGATTGTAGCAATAAGGACTAAGAGGGTGACTTAACGTCTCCTGGTGGGTGTTGTGGTGTGTAATTTGTGAGGAAAAAAGTCACTGCTAAGAGATCTACTGGGGAGTCATTGGCCTCTGGGGACAGATGAGTTATAGTTAGAGCAGTCAGGTGATGGGTAGGTTCAGAGAAGTAGTCTCCCTACAATGTGTTCCACATATTTTATCTATAAATCACAGGTTAGTATCAAAACCAAATCAGTTTTATTCAGATGTGGAATATATGTTAAAACAAATGGCTTATTTTTATCGATACAGTTATACATTCATTTATTTTACTCACACAGAATCACTTGGTATTTACTTTGATTTTATTGTTTTGTTTTAATTTACCTATTCTTTATAAATATATTGCTTTATTCAACTTGGCATAAATTGGTATTTTAAAAATAACGGCATTAAATGCATTGAGTAGTATAGAATATACTATTTTCTTAGAGTAAACAGTCCTTTTATAAAGCACCTCTTAATATTTTTAATAGACTATTTTAGAGCAGTTTTAGGTTCACAGCTAAATTGAGCAGAAGGTGCAGAAATTTCTTGTCCATTCCTTGTTCCAGCTCATGCATAGCCTCCGCCATGGTCAACATCCCCCACCAGAGTGGTTCTGTTGTTACAATTGATGACCCTATATTGACACATCACTAACACTCAAAGTCCGTAGCTTATATTAGGGATCACTCTTAGTGCTGTATATTCTCTGGGTTTGGATAAATGTATTACGGCATGTATCCACCATTATAATATCACAAAGAGTAGTTTCACTGCCCTAAAACCTCTTAATATCTTGATTTACAAAATAAGATGTATTTATGCACTTTGTCTCATTAGTGTAATTCCACTTTACTGTGTTTTTGTTCTCCCCAAATAAAACAAATTAAAAGATTATCATGCCTTTCCACAGTGGGTAGAGACAAATTCAGAAGACTTTGTTGTTTATCTCACCATCATTGAAAACATTTCTTCCCCTAAAGGAATAGTTAACTCAGAAGAGGGAACAGATGGTGGGAGAGACATAAACAGAATAGAACTGATTCGTGCAGGATTGCACCTGGGCAAATCACTCTTTTGACCCTATCTTGGAGAACAGGAGAAAGGAGTTCCAGGAAACATTTTCTCTCTTTCTTGTTTCCTGTCACAGCATTATTAATCATCTTTTAAATCCCATAAATTAACTCTAGTCAGTTTTAGAAAGATAGTCTTTATCTTGTAACTTAGGCCATGTAAATGTCACCAGGTCAAAATCATGCTCATAATCACTCTATAAAATTATAAAGTCTGGGTCTTTACTGTGAAAGCCCTTTCCACTTGTCAAGGTGATAGGTGACCTGATTAATTAAAGTTAGGTCTTTAGGACAAAGACTTCTGACTTCCTTCATTGCTTTAAGCCTTGGTTTAATAGCTGTCAACCTTAAAACAATCAGTTTTCTATATCTATAAAATAATATGTTAGAGATATATCTGGTAATAATATTAGAGCTGGTGAAAGTTACGTGGGAGTGACTTTAAAAAATTAGAAATATTTTTGAAATGTTGAATAAAAATCTGATGGCTAGTGTAAACCATATTTTTCTGTCAATTTATATTATGTCAAAAGAAGTTTCTGGGTCTAACAATACATTAAAAATTAGTAACATGGAAAACATCTTTTCCCAAACAAAGGGAGAATTTTTTTTGTTTTTCTTTAAAGAAATGGAAACAATATAATTTTGTATCATATTTTAAGACTACCAACGGATGTGTCAAGAAAACTAAAATATGTTTAAGAAAATCAAAATCTTGAAACTTTATGTAAATTTTCAGGTTTCTTTCAATATCCAAGATTTAAAATCATCTTACATCTCCTTAATGACCCCTAAAAATGAAAGAGTAAACAGATGCCATGAGAGAATTTTCTGTGTAAGCTGACTTTTGCAGCCACAAAATGGAAGTACTTGAACTGTGTTTTCTTTTTTAATATGTTTATAGTTACGTCTGCAGTAAAAGAGGTGGCATTCTGTTGGAGAAAACATATCAATATCGAGCTCTTTACTCACCATGACACTATTTATTTGTTTGTTTGTTCATTTGTTTTTGCTATTGTGATTTCCTAGATGAATATATGGTGTCCGCTTTCTCTCTTCAGACTTTCATTGTCTTTATTACATAGATGTGAGCAAGGCCTTCCTACAGAGAGTGTCTGAACACTGAGCAAAGAAAATATGAAATTTTTATTGTTTTAACACTTCCTGCTTTTTGACTTTTTAAACAGGATTTGGTTAATAAGCTATTACATGCATCTACCTCTAGTTCAATTCCCACAAAGTGAATAAAAAAAGTACTTTTCAAGATATTATCCAGAATTATTTTGTTACAACTGAAATAACAATTCACTTAACTGGCGATCTGAAGGCTGGTTATGTCAGAAAACATAGATGATTAAGAAATATATAAATGAATGTCATTACTCTAACACAAACTCTATATGAGGGCTAAACCCTAAGTAATCAGTTATATAGTCTGCCTTTTCTGTAGAGTTAGTTTCTCCTTTCTCTGAAATTCTATGCAACTGTGCTAGATTTTCTCCCAGTATTGCAGTTGTCCGTTTGCCAGGCAGACTTCCCAGTAGACTGTTCCTCTGGGGCACGAGCTGTGTCTTGTTCTTTGTAGACGTCCCAGTGCCTGGATAGTGAATGATTGAATAAAGATATGAACACGTGAATAAATAACATCAGGAAGAAACTGAAATCTAACTTGGGGTACGTGATTATTCACGTTTAAAGGAATATATTTATAATGATAAGTTTTAAAATGATATTATATAAGTAGTAAAATGTGTGTATTTTTTTAATATTGAGTTGTATGAGGTGAAAGAAATTAATAATTATTGGATGCTTTGTTAGGATTTTTGGATGGAAATTAAACTGATCTAATTAGTCAAAGAAGGAGGGAGGAGAGGGAGAGAGAATATAAGGATACTAGTAATCAAATCTTGTCAATTAGGGTTTGAATTTTAACCATAAAAACCTATCTAGCTTGTACATTCAATAAACCTGGAAATCAGCTTTCTTCCATATCCACTATGGACTTGTATTTTTTAAAGTAATCTCTGTTATTTTATGTAACAGCATGACAAGGCAGCCTGCATTCTCTTATCTATTTCTTGTCAGATAACCTGAAAAATGAACTTGTTCTTGCTTCTGTATAAAGTGTCCAAAGTAGAAATAAGCTGATCCCTAAGATAGCCTAAAACTGATTCCTAAGACTAAGCTCTATTTAGTGAACTATATAATTCTTGTAATAAAGGACAATGTACTTTTCCTGCACCCATTATGTAAAATATTCTCATGGTTGTAATCTGACATTAAAGGGTTACATTAGGGGATAGCTGGTGGGAAACACACTGAGGAAAAAATTGTTTTTAAATAAATGCTAGAGAACTTCTATTGCTGAAACTTTGATCCTTGGAATTCTTCATAGAATAATGCATAGTAATTTTTAAAGCTTACTGAGCACAATCCAAGGGTACTTTTACTTATAAACAGATCATTTTTAATAAATTAATGCAATGTAACATAATATTTACATATTCATAGGTGCTAGAACTATTCATTTCAAATCCTGGCTTTGCTACTTGCATGTTATTTGATCTTGAGAAAATTACTGTTTCCTCTAAAATAATCCCACTTTATCTATAAGGTAAGGATATATATGCTTAATTCATAACATTGTCATGAGACTTATTTGAGAAAAGATATATAAAATGCCTGCCACCGTGCCTGGCTCAGAGTAAATGTTCTATGAATAGTATGTATGTACTCACCCACATAAATGTCTAGAGATTTTAAACCATTGGCTCAAATCATGCATCTTATAGGTTAAGCTTCTAACCCATGTCAGATAATAAAGTCTTCTTCTGTCTCTATAGACTGTTTTCCACTATTCTCCACAGGCTTCTCTAATATATGAGTTTGAAAAGTAACAAACCAGAAAATGAAATTTAGGCAAGCTCTCTATCTCTTAGCAACAGGAATTATTCTAGCCACTTCAGGTAATTACAGGTTATATAAGAATGATAAATAATATCTGTCTTTAAAAAAGAATGAAAGTTCTCAGCAATTTACATTCTCTAGTAGTTGCTTGTACTTTCTACTTCAGTTTTATTTTTCCAATTCTTAAATTATTATTATTGACCAAGTAGGAAGACAATTATCAAATGTAATTGTGTCTTCTTAGAAGGAACACCTTAAAATGCTCCTTTTAAAGAAACAATTGCAATTTTAAATTCTCAAATGACTTCATTCATTGTCTCTTTTACTTCTATTTAATGGGGGAAGGAGGGGGGTTTTATTTTTTCTTCTTAGAGAATTTTGCTCAGTATTTCAATTTGTTCAGTATTTCCTGGGAATAAAATGTTATAGTTTGGGATAGGAGAAGGTAGAGAAGCTATACCAAGTTCCCAGATTATAAACACCACCAGTAAAACAAAGAAGAAAGGGAGCATTGGTGTTACCTTTTATTCATTTCAAATGTTCCATAATAAGATATAGAGTAATAATAACAGTATTTTCTATCCCAGGTGGTAATTCTGCATAGCTGTAGAACTATACTTTTCCTAATCAGAGTTCAGTCATATACTTAGATAGGTATATTTTCTCATTGTCTTTTTGATCACAAAAAAAATGCTGCTAGTAAATTTGAAGAATCAAAGGATTCAATTACCATACCAACAGTAAGAGAAAATAAAGGATAATATACAGCTCACCTATTATTATAAGATAGAAATTGCTTCTATAATGCAGTGTAAGTCAGACCAACTCATCTTATTTACTAAAGCAATAGTAACTTGATTTCCATTAAGTCAGATAAAAGACCTAGATGGTACAAATACAAGGAATGAAATTATAATCTAACATCAAAGGACTTTTCTTTTAAAAATATTAAGTTGGGTAATCAAGAAATTTTGACTTCACCTTTAACACTTCTATTATATATGAACTTATGAATAGATACATTTCAATGAAAGAATTTTAAAAATAGGAAAAATGAAAGGATAAAAACATAATATTTATTCCCATTAATAATTTTCAATAAATAATTTACAGTTAATTTAACATCACTGGGGCATAATAAGGCCACGGATTTTCTAAAGTGTCAGTGTTACTGACAATCTGCTAAAGGTTCTCAGGGATTTGTAAATTCCTGACTCATTGTTAATATTTTGGTGATAAAGTTTATTGTCCTCATTATTACTGTCGCATTTTTTTCTATTTCCACTCATTTACATAAAGCCTAGCTGTTTGACTACAGAGGATACAAAAAATCTTCTGTCTATAATCTGTTATATCTGAACACCATTATTTATCTCACAGAAATGTGATCAATTTCCTAAGTGCCTGAAAGATCACTAAGTAGCAAAGCAAGCGTGGTGTATGGGACCATGAGAATAGCTGGTTTTATATTGTTTCCCATTACACTCTGTCCCTTCATTTTTAAAGAATCTGTTAAAAAGCTGTTTGGCTGCTTTATAGGGATTATCCCTGTGAACACAAGGCAGAAGGATAGGGGTACCATGAACATGGGATAAACTGACACATCTCTCTGGAATCTCTCATTTACCCTAAAATTGGAAATGATATTTGTATTATGAGTAATATCTACTTTAGACATATTGTGCATGATATTTTAATGATAATAAGTAAATGAATATGTAAAACTATTTTGATAGAAAATTGGATTTGTATGAAATTTTACCCCAGACCTTGAAGGTAGGTGTTTCTTTCCTCTGTATTTCAAAATATATTAATCCAAATTTTTGAGAATCTCAGATGAAGCATAGGTAATACATTATTTCCTTTTACATGAACCTCAAAAGGGCGTGCACATCCTTCAACCCCTTTTCCATCCCATGCTGCACTGAAGTGGGGAGCTCTGGTGATTGAGGTATATAAAGAGGACCAAAGAAAAGAGATTATACATGAATAATTTTGCTAGGAAAAGTGTGGCACTTAAGTTATCTCTATAATTCTTTTGAATTTTGGCAAATTTAGATGCTATAATATCATAGTTTCATAGTCTTTCTCAATTTTATTCCAATATTAAAAAACAGTATTACGGAAAGTGGTGTCCGGCTGCTCTCCACTCTAAAGATAGTAAAGAGGCAAGGCTGGTGGAAAGGAAAGTAAGTTTGCTTTATTTTGGAGTTCTGCACTGGAAGGGTGGGGGTGGGGGGACTCCTGTCCAAAGCTCAACTCCCTCCACTGACAATCGGTAGGCAAGAGCTTTTATAGACAGAAGGAGGGGGCTACGTACAGAGCAGCACAGTCAGCTCTGACAGTCATCTTGAAACTGGTCATCGGTGGTCTGACCAGCATCATCTTGATTGTTTTAGGGTCGGTTTGTTTCTGTTTCTCTGAGGCCAATTCTTGGAATTGTGGCAGCTTATGTCATGGCTACAGGCTGGTCATCATGTAGTTAACTTCTTCCACCTGGAAGGGGTTTCAGTATCTATATGACAGCTCACAGGATATGGCTCAGAATACTATCTATAGCCCTTGAGGAGGAACTAAAAGCCCTGACTATGCTTAATGACTAAACTATTATTATTTGGTCTCCTTTGACTGTTTTCCTTTGTTTCTGTATTTTCTCACTTCTCTGATTAAACTTATTCTTTGGCTAAAGTTTTTCCACAGACAAAAGGCAGGCTGAGGACATGTTGGGGCAAGGACCAAAGGGTCCTGCTCCGTTTCACTACCTAACTCATAGGGATGTCATGGGGATACATTAGAAAACTGTTGTGAAATACTCTGGGATATAATATATATCAACATCATGCATTTTCTGTTAATATAGGTTGGAGATGTTTCCATATCAATGCATACACAACCATCCTGTTCTTTTAGGTGGATATTTGGTGTTTCATTGTATTTTATCAAGTACCTAGTGATTAATATCTAATATGTTTCCAATTCATAGGCAATATACACAATGTTGAAATGAGAATTTTTCATAAGCTGCCTTGTTCACATATGTAAGTGATTCTTTAAGGCAGGTCAGAAAGATTGGAATGTTAGGTCAAGTGGTCCCCTACTTTAAATCATTGCAAATCATCATCAAAAAGCTGTGCTCTTTTAACGATGACCACCATCAGTAGTACAGGAGTGTGTTTAAGGGTGTCTTGCAGACACCTTTGTCTCAGTGGTGGTCAGGAAGTGGAGGGGAGGACTGAGGAGCTATTGTTTAATGGGTACAAAATTTCAGTTTTGGAAAATGAAAGATGTTTAGGAGATGGTGGTGATGTTTGCTCAATAATGGGAGTGTGCTTAATGCCACTAAAGTGTACTCACATTTATTTAAATGGTAGAAAAGAGCTCTATATTTTCCTCGGAAGGCTGAGATAGAACAAAGCCCAAAGATAGAATTTCAAAATCCTACTATTTGAACTCTTACTATTTAATTTGTTTGATTCTTCCATTATTTTGTAGAAATATCTGTATCAGTTTGGGAGCTTTCTTTACATCAATTTTAGTTAACAAAAATCTTGAAGTTATTTTGGCTCCATCCTTTATCTTTATTTACTTGATTGCAAATTTTCAACCAATTTTAAACAAATTGCAACCAAAATTTACAGTACTCACAAAAAATGTAATGTCATTGTAGCAGAGTTAGGTTAATTTACAGAGTAGTTCTTCAAACATTTCCAAAATCTAATTGATAGCAGTCACCAGAGAGAAAACGTATTCTAACATGCAGAAATTTATATTTTATTTCAACATTTTTATATAACAAGTATACTGTGCCTATAAAATATTTTAAAATTTTGACACTTTTTACTTTAATATTATAACTTATTCAGATGCAATTTTTAATTTTATGTTCCTAATAAACAATTGCAAATATATTTACTCCATATTTTTTTCATTTACTAAGTGACGTGTTTATCAAGATCATGTGCTATACCAAAATTTATACTTGTGTTATTACAAAAACAATTTGTCTTGAATGTTGAGCTTTCCAACTGAATTTATATTAATAATCCCAATGATATCAGATGTTTCATGTTAAACCAGAGTGAACTTCCAAAAGGCTTACTAATTGATTCCATGAATTAGATGAAAAAACGTAATCATTGTTGGAATGAATTCAGCTGATTTTCTATTTGAAGAATATAATGTCAACAATATATAAGTTCTTTGTAGACTTCTGCTGCTGTAATGAAACCTACCAATTAACATCTATTTAATCACTTAAAGCATGTACAAATAAATCAGCAAGATTATTGCAGGAGAATAGTTATTTAAGTGAAAAGTCATGTTTCATAGTGATACATATGAACCTAACTTCTATAATTGCACTTGATAACAGTATATTCAAAGATGATGACTTAAATACCTAATTAGAAGAAACCCACATACTGTATGGAGGATAATCTGCTTTATTCCAACTCTGATTTAAATGTTAATCTCATTCAAAAATTACCTTCATAGCAACATCCAGACCAGTGATTGACAAAATATCCAGGCACAGTGGCCTGGTCAAGTTGATACATAAAATTAACCACCACAAGGCCACTGAATGAAGTAGAATTACTATAACAAATACAGAATGCATTTCCAAAAAACACAATATGTTGATATTTATTTATTTTTATGACTGCCTCTTCAACCAGGATAGTAGTTGTAACTGGAGAAAATGGGAGGCATGGGCTTATTCTATTGTTTTGAGCAAGCATTGGCAAACTAGGTCTTGAGGATCAAATCCCTTTAGCCAGCTCTTTTGTAAATAAAGTTTTATTGGAACAGCCATTTGCTTAAGCATTGTCCACAGCTGCTTTCATGCTACAAAGGCAGAGTCCAGTAGTTGTCACACAGACTGAATGACCCAAAGCCTAACATATTTACTATATTTTTATTTACAGAAAATGTTTGGCAATCCTTGGTCTAGAATCAAAACCTCCATGTGTTACCTGAACTTCCTAGAATTTAAAAATATGAAACAGATAAGGTCCAAGAGAAGTAAAGTTATAACATTTGAAAACATTTTCATCATGCTTTCACTCTGGCAAGCAATAGGAAATTACTTCAGTTGGTGTTAAATTTTTGTTGTCTGTAATTCTGAGGTAATCATAGCGTGTGCTTGAATGAAATAGGCATGAGAATGTCTTATTACCTTTAGAAACTGTGACCAAGGTTTTCAAGGGACTACTTGTGTATTTGAGATGTTACTGCTCATTGCAAGAGCTTTACTAAATATTAAAAAAGCCAGAGTTACTACTCTCAAGACTTGTAAAATATATCCTTGGAACAAACTACTGAATTATGCAAACTGAGCAGGTTTTAAAGTGTGACCAGATAGGCTGTTAGGAAATTAACTCTCAACTAGTTTTCCAATTGGAGGCAACTTAAACGTTTTAATTGCAAATTCGCCACATCCCACTATATTTTGCATAGAGAATAATGCATTCAATAAATTGGCTTCAAAGGCTAATGTGGTCATGAAAATTCTGTGTTTGCAGCCACTCAAACTAATTGTTCCATTGAAAATATAATGAAGAAGCCATAAAGGAATTTCATAGATTTTTCAAAGTGCTGGAGCAATAAATGATCCCTTGTGGTTCCTCTTTGAAACATTATTTTCTGTGCTTCACAGCTCTTACTAACAGAATGAGAAATATCCAGGATGTATTTATGCATTAAAGGAATATGGACATTCCTGGCCAAGGCACAGATGGCAAGAATTAAAGTTCATTCCCAGGGACAGGATTCAATATATGAATACAGAGATGCTGATAAATGATTTAAAAAGGAGAAGTTTACTGTAGAGTGTGAAATCTTTCTAAGAAACATGTGAAGCTATTACAGTATTACCAGGTGATTCTCCACATGTGTTTTCATAGATCTCTTTAAAGATTACATTTACTTTTAAGATATAAAATGTTTAAGCTTTGTTTATGCCATTGGGGAAGTAATAGACAAAATATTTATACCAATATGGATCACGAAAAATGAAATTACTTACATTAAAATAAAAGGTTATATTATATATAGTATTTTAGCTAAACTGCTGTTGTTAAAGCCAAATATTATCTCCCTCCATTAAATCAAGCTAGTTGTTTAGAAACATCTAGTCAGTGTTCAGATCATCAGTATTTTGGTGGCCATATTGAGGCTTAAGCATGAATTTTGTTATTTTCTGTCTGTTTCTTAATTATCACCAAAATTAATTTGCTAATTCTTACATAAAGTAATGTAACATTTATAGTCTATTTTTAAAATGTTTTTTATAAGTATATGTTACTTGCCAACTATGTATGTAGGACATTGGCTTTGCAAAGGAAAAATAATACAGAATCCTAGGATGACCCCCAATGGCCAAAACCATTGACTAACCCTTGCATTTTTTGTAATCAGGACCTCTGAATATGATGGGATATGACTTCCATGATTAAGTTATGTTATATGGCACACAAAAAAGTAACCTGACATTTTGAGAGAACAGAGGAAAATTAAGTAATCAAAAAAATAACATTAGGCAATTTTCTTAATCCAGAAGAAAAATAGAGTAATATAAAATCTATAACTTATTCTTTTCATAAAATTATTATTTAATTTAGCTATAATGTATAAGATAAATTGTTGGGACTGGCTATTGATAAAGAATTGAAGATAAATTTTAAAAAATACATCAACCCAACTGTTGCTCCATTTTCAGTAAAAGTTTAAAAGGAATATCCTGAGGTTGCTGAAATTGCTTTAGATTTTTTCTTTTGTTCTCAATCATATACTTTGTTAGATTGGTTTCTCCTATGAGTGATGATAAAATAAAACATAGAAACTGTTTCACTGTGGAGTGTCAGTGGCTGTATCATTGCCATCAATCCAACTTAGATAAATTAACAAATAAAAAGCAAACTCATAGCTTAAAACTTTATATATCGAAATGTATAATGTTCAAAGTGTGCAGATACACCTTAAATATGGATAACTTCATTTCACTTATGGTATTTTATTTATTTACATTGCAGAAGATCATATAGTTGTGAATATAAAACCATTTTCTATATTTATTGCCAATGTATTTATTTTTAATATACATTTTTATGATACGATTTTATTGTATTTATTGAAATGTAATTTTAATAGTAAAAATTGGGCTTTATACTTTCAGTATATTTTTTGAAATTTTATTTTCTAGTTGTTAGTTTGTTTGTGTGCTTTATAGAAGAACAATCCATGAAAGACTGGTTGAAAAAAATCTGGCTTTTTTTAATGGATCGTTTGAGAAGCAATATCCTAGACTCTGGCACAAATTTTTTAGAAGTTATATGCAGAATATATTTATATATTTTTAAAGTTACACCGGATAGGACCCTTGAATATAGGGCTGCCTCAAGGACTAGGATAAGATTGAGGTGTTAATAGTGGTTCATGCATAGATTTAGTTGTGAAAAGCAAGTAAGAATGGAGGTATGAGTTGTATTTGATATTTATTACAAATAACTGCAAAGGAAGATAAGAGTAATGAAAACCTGGAGAAATAAATATCTTAAAATATATTCAAAAGCTATTTTGAATAAAGGTCAAAAGGGTGAGCATCTAAAGAAACTGCTGAGTTGCACAGGAAGTTCTCTGTTGATCTCCCTCCTAAAGGGCCATGTATAGCATTTGCGAGGAGAGATTCATACTTTTGCCTAAATACCAAAAGAAGCATAAAGCAATAAATCCAGAATATTCAATTACCTTTACTTGGGTTTGGAAAAAGCAGCGAAAACATCAGTAGATTTGAGGATCACCAGAACACTGGCCCCTAAGGGGCAAAAGATACTATTGTAAAATTCTTAGTGATCCATACTACCCTCAAGCCCAAGGAGCCCCTGCAGAATGGACATCGAGGTAGCAGGAAAGGAAGCACTGATTTTGTTGCTAGACATTAAAGATGCACATTTCTTAGAATGTCTTGAAAATTTACATCTTCATTGTTTGTTAAAGAGTTTTTAACGAAAGCAACAGACAGTTTCAAAGGACACTGCAAAGCTTACCAAGCAGGAGTCGTGATGATAATATCCCATGAAGATAGGAGATGGGAGGTTAGAATTGCACAGCTTGCATTCTGTACCAAGGATCAATAGCTGATGTGAATTTTAGAAGTGAAAAAATTCTCTGGTTAGAAATGTGACCTCAGATTTTGCATGTAAACCTGCGCTAGTTGGAAGCCCTAGAGCATTTTTGACTCCAGGAATGTTCATTTCTCACTTTGCCTGCCAGCTTGTGGCAGAATGAGACATGGTCCAGTCTGTGCAGTTCACAAGTGCTTTCTTTGCATGTGAAGCTCAAGGGCAAAACCAGGAGTCACAGTTAGGGATACGCCAAAAATCAAATCAGATGGCAAATGCCGAAGATGAGTCCAGTCCAAGGGAATATATGGCCAACAAGAGTCAAAGGAATGGACTAGAATTAGAAATAGGGAATTAGAAAAAGTAAGAAATTATTATATTAATAAGAAAATAACAATGATAACAATAATAGCACCGAGCATAAATTGATTACTTGTTCTAGGCACTGTCCTAGGCACGTTATATATATGAATTCATTTAATTGTCTCTACATATTTAAGAGATGGACCTTGTTATTACGAATTTTTTTGTTTACAGATACAGATACTGAGGTAGAGTGAGGATAGAATTTGTTCATATTCAGGTAGAGAGAGAAATAACTAATGTGAAGTTGGCTTAGAGGTATTAACCATGGTTACTCTTGTGAAGGAATGTTAGGTTCATTTAAAGGGTAAACAATGAAGCAGGCAGACCAGCTATTTGGATTTAGTTTGTAAAAATGTTTGAACAGCCTACTAAGTATTTTGGATTTCATTACATTTCTCTGCTCAAGTATCTCCATAACTCCTTCTTTAAAAAGCAATAAAGAATGGTCTAATAATTAGAGTTTTTAAAATGCCTTAGCCACCACAAGAATTCATGATTACTACACTGTTGAACATGTTCATGCAGAGTCTGGAAGTCTGTCAATGGTAACTTTAGAGGAGAGTCCTACACTGGCTGAGGTATTCTTAAGTTTAACCTCTAAGTCAGAGATCCTAAGATCCACCCTGATCCAAGGTACTTACTGTCTCTCAAACAGATATTCCTCTAATTAAATATATGACTGATTACAAATTTTTAAAAATATTACCCTATATTGTAATATAACATGCTATGTGGGATTTTACTCAAATTTTAGAATAAAAATCATCTACTCAGATACCCTCCCAACCTTCAATGTATTTTCACTTTGCTTAAAGGAACCTTTGCATAATAAAAGAATAATTACATTAAACTTCAGTTATGTGTGTGTGAAAGATACGTGAGAGGTAAGTAAGCTACATTATGCTTTCTCATTTTCTAATCCAGCCAGCTATTATTGATTGTTTAATGTAGATGTATAACTTGAAAAGTTCTTTTCATCTCTAGTTGTCAATGTGCCTTGGTATCTGTTTTTAAAATGTTGCTGCCATTCGCTGAGATAGCAACCAGAATAGAGGAAGCATAAATTTAGGTTTGTCTGTTGGATAATAAGCAGACTTATGTTAGAGTGAGAGTGTTAGATATTGAGTTTAGTTTTGAGTTTGCTATGCCTGAAGGATAAAGGAGTAGGTGGTTTTGTTTGGTTTGTCTGAGGTTTTGTTTTATTTTCCATAGAAAATTATAAACAGTCTTAGGGAATGTTAGATTTTAGATGGAATTATATATTTGCAATGCTTCTGTGTATAGATGATAATTAAGGGAACAGAAGTGAGCTTTCCCAGAAAAAGAATGCAGAATGATTCGAAACCCCGGGAGTGAACATAAGGCGCCGTGGGAAAAGGGATTAGCATCACCAGGGCCCTTCCTAAGCTGGAGAAGCAGAGGTGTGGTTTAGTTATACCGTGGAGTCCTGGGAGTTAGGAGATAAAGCTATTTGTCCCATGTCTGGTTATAGACTTATGGGATTTGAAATTAAGCAGGCCCAGATTAAATCCTAGTTTTACCATTTCAATATACTCATTTTTATACCACTTATCTGTATGTCAACGTACTGCTCTTGTCTGAGCAATTTTCAGTTCTTCTCAAAGAGTACCCTCTCATCCTTGCCACCACTTTTCACATACACTATCTACTTTCCACATAAGAACTAACAGAATATTTTAAAATGTAACTTAGACTTTGTTATTAATCTTTCTTAAACACTCGTAATAAATCCCAAAGTCCTCATGGTGTACCAACTCTACATGATCTGCCCTCCTCCTCCGCCCTGCCTCCACACCTCAACGATCTCGTCTCCTAATACTCTTTTTTATTTTTTTAAATTTCTCTCACTGTATCTGCCACACTGTCCTCCTCTGCTGTTCCTTACACCATCCAAACATATGCCTGCTGCAGCGCTTTTACAATTTTTTTTTTTAATGTTCTTTCCCAGATGGCTGCATCTCTCCTCATTTCTATTAGGTTTTGCCTCAAGTCTTATCTATAATAAACAGCAGGTCCATCCATTCATCACCTTCTAAAACATTTATCTGTTTAATTTTTTTGATGGTACTTCTGTTTACTTGATACAGTACATATTTACTTGTTTAGGCATTGTCTGTCTCCTCCCACTAGAATGTAAACTCCTTGAAAGCATTGACATTGTCCGTTTTATTCATGACTCTATCTACACTGTCTAGAACAGATCCTGTAAACACTCAACAAATGTATATTGAATGAGTAATAATAGCTAATTCTGATGTAGCATTAATCGTGTGCCTGACACTGTTCTCAGAGCCATACATATGTCAATTCATTCAATCCTCAAATGCAGATTACATTGCATGTATGTATCATCATTATTCCCATTTAGAAAATAGGGACACTGTTGCACAAGACAGTAAAGAAATGCCGTCAAAAACACAGCTAGTTAGGGGCTGAGCCAGGGCTATAATCTAAGCAGCCTAGCTTCAGATTTTAAACTTGTCACAAATGCAGTAGGATGATGAATGAATGGATGGATGAATGGCTCATCCAAAAACAGCTATCTAACATATATACCCTTTCTAAGCCTCAGTTCCCTTACCTGTAAAATGAGAATGCTTATAAAATTACCTACTTCATACTGTTGTTATAAATGTCAGCTATTACAATTGTGAGCAAAGGATATATTAATATTAGTACATCGATTTACCACTTTGAGACCTGGTTTTTCATCTTTAAAAAAGAATATCAGGCCAAATGAATAGTAAATTTCCCCTGTTGTACCAATAATGTAGTCTTAAGAGCATGGTCTCTGGGGACAGAATGCCAGGATTAAAATGCAGGTTCCAACGCAGTGTAGGCTAGCGCTCCTTCATTTACAGCTGGACCTCGACAGCTCTAGCCCCTCTGCGGATGCCAGCATATCTGACTTTGACTATTGGCTAATATGAGGGCAGTGAAATTTGTGATGTGCTATTTAAAGTGAAAAACTCCCTTGGTGACACCCAGAGCTGGTTTGTTTATTGATGGTTTTCACCTGACCTAAGCAATTAGACTGCCTGGCTTGACTAGCTGATCAGAGGGGCATGAAGAGACCCCATGGTAACTTCTGCCCTGAGCTATTCTGAAGCCAGGATTCAGGACACAGATCTTGGTGGTTTAATGCAGAGACAAAGCATGCCCATTTGTGCATAAGGACCTTGGTGAGGTTTTGCCTGGATGTCTCTCACATCCTCAATGCTTGCCTGCATGTTCTCATTCTGTACATTTAAATAAAAACCTTACTGTGCATATGCTCTGTTGAGTTTGGTAAGTCCTTTCAAATGTGCAAATTTATGAAATATTTGCAAATAACAATTACCTGCGTTCTTGAACAAGTTAAGTTGCTTCCCTGGCCCTCAGTTCCTCCTCTACTAAACATAGAAACTAACAGTATCTTACATACAGGAATTATAAAGGTTTAATTTTATTACATATATTGCTCAGAAAAATATATGATACATAGTGAGGAATAAATGTTATTTTTATACACTTTGGTTATTTCAAAGTGAACCGTTTTACAAAGGTTTGAATATGTGCGAAGAATAAAGATTATTTAAGGTCACACTTGCAGTCTAATCTTGACACGTCCAAAAGTACATTTGAATGTCATCATCTGATTGCATATTTTTGTTAAAGTTCAAAAATGTGGTGAAGCATCACATACGCATGGCCACTATGCTAGACTTATCTATAGCAATGCATCATATTACCTAGGAAAAATGGACAATTTGGAAAATAACCAATTGTGAAAATGTCATGAGGAATAATTTTCTTTGGAAGTAATCTCTTCTTTTAAATGTAATAAAAAAAAATAGGAATTGTAAAATAACGAATTGTTGAACTACCTCTTAAAATTTCATTTATTCAAATCCTGCCCAATCACTCACCAATTATGACTAAGGAGAGTGGATTAACCTCTCTGTGGCTCAATTTTCTCCTTTGTAAAATTAGAGAAAGTAATAGTGCCAACTTCATAGATGTGAGAATTCAGTGAGATAGTCTATATAACATTAAATGCTAAATAGATACTCTATATTTTCTTTTCATTTAAAATTGGTGATCTGAGAATTTCAGAACAATAAAATTAAAAAGCTGGTATTTAATGTGATAAGAAAAACTTATATTTTCTTAAAATTACCTATTTGTGTATTTTAAATAAAGATATAGTGAGAAAGTACCCATTATATTATGCTTATTCTTCAATTATTTTCATTGCTTATTGTGGGTCAGGTGGTCTGCTAGGTGGTGGGAGTAAAATGTTGAAAGATAGTCACAGTCCTTCCTAAGAGAGCCCTATAGGGCTTCCCTGGTGGCGCAGTGGTTGAGAATCTGCCTGCCAATGGAGGAGACACGGGTTCGAGCCCTGGTCTGGGAAGATCCCACATGCCGCGGAGCAACTGGGCCCGTGAGCCACAATTACTGAGCCTGCGCGTCTGGAGCCTGTGCTCCGCAACAAGAGAGGCCGCGATAGTGAGAGGCCCGCGCACCGCGATGAAGAGTGGCCCCCACTTGCCGCAACTAGAGAAAGCCCTTGCACAGAAACGAAGACCCAACACGCCAAAAATAAAAATAAATAAATTAATAAAAATTTAAAAATTTTAAAAAGAGAGCTGACAATAAATCAGTAACTTAAAGAGTGATATGTGTTATCACTCTTTATCATCAAATGTTATCATCAAGTGTTATGATAGGAGAAATGCCATGTAGCAGTGACATATGTAGAAACGTATAAACTATCTTGGAGACTTCAGGAAATTAACCCAGAGAAAGCTTTTTCATTTGAGACCTGAAGGATAAGTAGAAATTAATCCTGTGACTTACAAAGCTAATAGCATTTATAGATGTCCAGACACTTAATACAGGTTTGTTCATTTCATGGATTGGATAAAGTCCAGAACATCTGGAGAATCAATTAACCGCTAATAGTTTCATAGTTAAACAAGAAACAGTTGATAGCATCTAATTAGTATAAATAAGTAAATCAAGTTTTATGTCATTAGAAAACATGTAAATATCCCACATTTTATACTATTTCCTTTATTACTGAAGAACTTCCATTAGAAATTATTTTAAAGCAATTCTGGTGATAAGAAATTTTCTTAGTCTTTCTTCATATGACAATGTCTTTTTCCTTCATTTCTAAAGGATATTTTCACTAAATAGAGAATTGTGGGTTGCCCATCCTTTTCTTTCAGCATTTGAAAAACGTTATTTCCTTCCAACCTCCTGATTTCTGATGAGAAATCCTCTGTTATTGAAGTTGTTGCTACCCTATTGATTATGTATCTTTTTTCTCTGGCTGCTTTCAAGATTTTTCTTTATTTTTGGTTTTAGGAACTTTGATTCTCATGTCTCTGGTTATTGATTTCTTTGGATTTATCCTTCTTGGATTTAGCTTCTTGTAACTGTAGACTTAGGACTTTAACAAATCTAGGAAGTTTTCATCCATTCTTTCTTCAATTTTTTTCATCTGATCATTTTTCCTTTTTCCTTTCCTGGATCACTAATGACACAAATGTTAGATCTTTTGTTTCTGTTGTTCTACAAGACATGTGGAACATGTTTAATTAATCTCTTCTTTCATCTACCTTTGCAGTTCAGATTGGACAATTTTTATTGATCTTCAAGTTCATTGATTTTTTTCTTTTGTCATCACCATTATGCTATTGAGCTCCTCCAATGAGGTTTTTCTTTTTTGTATTTTCACATTCTAAAATGTCCTTGCAGTTCTTTTAAAGATTTAATTAGTGTATATATATATATATATATATATATATTTTTTTTTTCTATCTCTTGGTTGAGTTTTTTTTTTTTTTTAATCTGAGTGTTAATAATTGCTTGTTGGAGCATTTAAAATAATGTGGCTTTAAAATACTAGTCTAATAATTACAACAGCTATGCCATCTTGGCATTGACATCTGTTGATTATCTGTTCTCATTTAAATTGAGATTTTCTTGGTTATGATGATTAAACTGCCAGGATACAATCCATAATTAACTATTGTTATGAGACTCTGGTTCATATTTAACTCTTCTAGCAGGGCAGGCTGTCAACCTCTTCAGGTACAAAATGCTGCATATTTAGGTTTGTGGGTAATGTGTACATGTAAATTTAGTTTTCAAAATCTTGTCCCACTGTGTGCTAACCAGAGCCAATTTGAAACCTGGGCAGTATTCTATTCCAACATTCAAATATTTGTTATATTCACTCTGGTTAGTTCCATACATGGGTCACTCAGCATTGTGTTCAGAACACTTCACTCCTCTTCATAATCCTTTAACAACTCCCTAACTGACCCCTAATTTTTAGTACTTGGAAGAAATTTTCACAGGGCTTGTAACCCAGTCTCTGCACACAAACAAATAACAACAATAACAATGAGTGCATGTAAAAACTGGTAAAATCTGGGTAACATCTATATTTTAATACTATTGTACTAATGTCAGTTACCTGATTTTTATAATGTACTGTAAGATGTTATCATTGAGGAAATCTGGGTGAAGGGTATAAGTGAACACTTTGTACTATTTTTGTAACTTCTTGTGAACCTGAAAACGAAAATGTTTAAAAATAAGTAAGAATATAGAAAATATATATCTGTGTGTACACATACTATTAATGATATATAGAGATCATCTTAATATAATGTTATATATACGTAACCAATAATAAGTTTAGCTGTATACTTATATGAACAAAATATTTAATATTACAAAAACAAAATTTGTACTAAATGATAATGTGGATGATTGTGGAAGATGGTAACAGATAAAGGAAGATTTTTGAAGTATACAGTTAATGTAATCTTTTTATTGCCTCGTTTATTATAGTTAGGTTGAGATATAGTTGAGAAAAATGTTCCTGTTTTTGGTGTACTCTTCTGTGAATTTTGACAAAAGTATCATCATGTAATCAACATCACAATCAAAATACAGAACATTTCATCACTCATAAAAGTTACCTCTTTGCCTCTGTTCCCAAACTGGAAAGCACTGTTTACTGTCCCAATATGTGTGTGCTTTCTAGAACATCATTGAAATGCAATCAGAGATCATGTAATCTTCTGAGCCTGGCTTTGTTCATTTAGCATAATGCATTTAAGATTTATCCTCATTGCTTTATGCATTGGTAGTTCATTCCTTTTTGTTGCTCAGTAGTATTCCACTGTATGGATGTAGAGCTTCCCCCTCCCCCCCCCCCCCACCATTTACAGTTTGCTGAACAACTCAGTTGTTTCATGTTTTTAGTGACTGTAAATGAATCTGATGTAAATATTCACATACAAGTTTTTGTTTAGACAGATGATTTCATTACTACTGGGTGAATACCTAGTAGCGAGGTTGCTGAGTCATAAGGTAAAAATGTGTTTTACTGTACAAGAAATTGTCAACCTCTTTTGCAAAGTAGCTTTATCAATTTGAATTCTCACCAACAACACATGAGTATTCCAGCTGGTCCTTTCAAACCCCTACTCTTAAAATTTTCAGCTATTTGTATACTTTATTAAGCCACTTTAATAAGCATATTATAACTGATTGTGGTTTTAATTTCCACTTCCCTAATGACTAATGATACTAAGCATCTTTTCATGTGCTTATTTGCCATCAACATATCTTCTTTGGTGATATGTCTATTCACCACTCCACCTATTATTTTTTCAAATTTTATTTTATTTATGTTTTTTATACAGCAGGTTATTCATAGTTATCTATTTTATGCATATTAGTGTATATGGGTCAATCCCAATCTCCCAATTCATCCCACCAAACACCCCCCTGACCCGCTTTCCCCCCTTGGTGTCCATATGTTTGCTCTACACATCTGTGTCTCTAGTCTGCCTTGCAAACTGGTTCATCTGTACCATTTTTCTAGATTCCACATATATGTGTTAATATACAATATTTGTTTTTCTCTTTCTGACTTACTTCACTCTGTATGACAGTCTCTAGGTCCATCCACGTCTCTGCAAATGACCCAATTTCATTCCTTTTTATGGCTGAGTAATATTCCATTGTATATCTGTACCACATCTTCTTTATCCATTTGTCTGTCGATGGGCATTTAGGTTACTTCCATGACCTGACTATTGTAAATAGTGCTGCAATGAACATTGGGGTGCATGTGTCTTTTTTAATTATGGTTTTCTCTGGGTATATGCTCAGTAGTGGGATTGCTGGGTCATATGGTAATTCTACTTTAAGTTTTTTAAGGAACCTCCATACTGTTCTCCATAGTGGATGTATCAATTTACATTCCACCAACAGTGTAAGAGGGTTCCTGTTTCTCCACAACCTCTCCAGCATTTATTGTTTTTAGATTTTCTGATGATGCCCATCCTAACCAGTGTGAGGTGATTGCTTGTTGTAGTTTTGATTTGCATTTCTCTAATAATTAGTGATGTTGAACAGCTTTTCATGTGCCTCTTGGCTATCTGTATATCTTCTTTGGAGAAATGTCTATTTAGGTCTTCTGCCCATTTTTTGATTGGGTTGTTTTTTTCTAAATATTGACCTGCATGAGCTGTTTATATATTTTGGAGATTAGTCCTTTGTCTGTTGATTCGTTTGCAAATATTTTCTCCCATTCTGAGGGTTGTCTTTTTGTCTTGTTTATACTTTTTTTTTTGCTGTGCAAAAGCTTTTAGATCTCATTAGGTCCAATTTGTTTATTTTTGGTTTTTTTCAATTACTCTAAGAGGTGGGTCATAAAAGATCTTACTGTGATTTATGCCATGGAGTGTTCTGCCTATGTTTTCCTCTAAGAGTTTTATATTGTCCAGTCTTACATTTAGGTCTTTAATCTGTTTTCAATTTATTTTTGTGTATGGTGTTAGGGAGTGTTCTAATTTCATTCTTTTTACATGGAGCTGTCCAGTTTTCCCAGCACCACTTATTGAAGAGACTGTCTTTTCTCCATTGTATATCCTTGCCTCTTTTGTCATAGATTAGTTGACCATATGTGCATGGGTTTATCTCTGGCCTTTCTGTCCTGTTCCACTGATCTATATTTCTGTTTTTGTGTCAGTACCATATTGTCTCAATTACTGTAGATTTGTAGTATAGACTGAAGTCAGGGAGTCTGATTCCTCCAGCTCTTTTTTTCCCTCAAGATTGCTTTGGCTATTTGGCACCTTGGTGTCTCCTTATAAATTGTAAGATTTTTTGTTCTAGTTCTGTAAAAAAAAAAAAAAAAAAAAAAATGCCATTGGTAATTTGATAGGGATTGCACTGAATCTGTAGATTGCTTTGGGTAGTATAGTCTTTTTCACAATATTGATTCTTCCAATCCAAGAACATAGGATATTTCTCCATCTGTTTCTATCATCTTTGATTTTTCATCAGTGTCTTATAGTTTTCAGAGTACAGGTCTTTTACCTCCTTAGGTAGGTTTATTCCTATGTATTTTATTATTTTTGTTGCAATGGTAAATGGGATTGTTTCCTTAATTTCTCTTTCTGATCTTTTGTTGTTAGTGTGTATGAATGCAAGAGATTTCTGTGTGTTAATTTTGTATTCTGCAACTTCACCAAGCTCATTGATTAGCTTTAGTAGTTTTCTGGTGGCATCTTTAGGATTTTCTATGTATAGTATCATGTCATCTGCAAACAGTGACAGTTTTACTTCTTTTCCAATTTGTATTCCTTTTATTTATTTTTCTTCTCTGATTGCCATGTCTAGGACTTCCAAAACTATGTTTAATAATAGTGGCAAGATTGGACATCCTTGTCTTGTTCCTGATCTTAGAGGAAATGCTTTCAGTTTTTCACCATTGAGAATGATGTTTGCTGTGGGTTTGTCATATATGGCCTTTATTATGTTGAGGTAGGTTCCCTCTGTGCCCACTTTCTGGAGAGTTTTTATCATGAATGGGTATTGAATTTTGTCAAAAGATTTTCTGCATCTATTGAGATCATCATATGGTTTTTATTCTTCAGTTTGTTACTATGGTGTATTACATTGATTGATTTACATATATTGGAGAATCCTTGCATCCCTGGGATAAATCCCCCTTAATCATGGTATATGATCCTTTTTATGTGTTGTTGGATTCTGTTTGCTAGTATTTTGTTGAGGATTTTTACGTCTATATTCATCAGTGATATTGGTCTATAATTTTCTTTTTTGTAGTATCTTTGTCTGGTTTTGGTATTAGGGAGATGGTGGTCTCAAGAATGAGTTTGGGAGTGTTCCATCCTGTGCAATTTTTTGGAAGAGTTTGAGAAGGATGGGTGTTAGCTCTTCTCTAAATGTTTGATAGTATTCAACCCTGAAGCCATCTGATCCTGGACTTCTGTTTGTTGGAAGATTTTTAATCACAATTTCAGTTTCATTACTCGTGATTTGTCTGTTCATATTTTCTACTTCTACCTGGTTCAGTTCTTGGAAGGTTATACCTTTCTAAGAATTTGTCCATTTCTTCCAGGTTCTCCATTTTATTGGTATAGAGTTGCTTGTAGTAGTCTCTTATGATCCTTTATATTTCTGTGGTGTCCTTTGTAACTTCTCCTTTTTCATTTCTGATTTTATTGATTTGAGTCCTCTCCCTCTTTTTCTTGATGAGTCTGGCTAAAGATTTATCAATTTTGTTTATATTCTCAAAGAGCCAGCTTTTAGTTTTATTGATCTTTGCTATTGTTTGCTTTGTTTCTATTTTGTTTATTTCTGCTCAGATCTTTATGCTTTCTTTCTTTCTACTAACTTTGAGTTTTGTTTGTTCTTCTTTCTCTAGTGCCTTTAGGTGTAAGCTTAGATTATTTATTTGAGTTTTTTCTTGTTTTTTGAGGTAGGATTTTATTGCTATAAACTTCCCTCTTAGAACTGCTTTTGCTGCATCCCATAGGTTTTGGAGCATCGTGTTGTTGTTGTCATTTGTCTCCAGGTATGTTTTGATTTCCTCTTTGATTTCTTCAGTGATTCCTCCGTTATTTAGTTACGTATTGTTTAGCCTCCATATGTTTGTGTTTTTTACATTTTTTTCCCTGTAATTTATTTCTAATCTCGTAGAGTTGTGGTCAGAAAAGATGCTTGATATGATTTCAATTTTCTTAAATTTACCGAGACTTGATTTATGACCCAAGGTGTGATCTATCCTGGTGAATGTTCCACGTGCACTTGAGAAGAAAGTATAATCCGCTGTTTTCGGATGGAATGTCCTATAAATATCAATTAAATCTATCTGGTCTATTGTGTCATTTAAAACTTGTGTTTTCTTATTAATTTTCTGTCTGGATGATCTGTCCATTGGTGTAAATGAGTGTGAAAGTCCCCTACTATTATTGTGTTACTGTCAATTTCCTCTTTTATAGCTATTAGCGTTTGCCTTATATATTGAGGTGCTCCTCTGTTGGGTGCATACATATTTATATTTGTTATATCTTATTCTTGGATTGATCCCTTGATCATTGTGTAGTGTCCTTCCTTGTCTCTTGTAACATTCTTTATTTTAAAGTCTATTTTATTTGATATGAGTATTGCTACTCCAGCTTTCTCTTGATTTCCATTTACATGGAATACCTTTTTCCATCCCCTCACTTTCAGTCTGTTTCTGTCCCTAGGTCTGAAATGGGTCTCTTGTAGACAACATATATATGGGTCTTCTTTTGTATCCATTCAACGAGCCTGTGTCTTTTGGTTGCAGCATTTAATCCATTTGCATTTAAGACAATTATTGATATTCATGTTCCTATTACCATTTTCATCACCCATTTTAAAATCAGATTGTTTCATATAATTGAGTGTTGATAATTCTTTATGTGCAGAATATTTGTCATTTATTTGTGCTCTGTGTATAGGTGCTGTGTAAATATTTTCTCCTACTCTGTGCCTGTTCTTTTCATCCTAAGATTTAGATTTTGACAGAGTCAAATTTATATTTTTCTCCATTTTTGTTTTCTGCTTTATTTGTATAATCTAAAAAAAATGTCTTTGACTAACCCAACATTGCAAACATTTTCTGACATTATTATTCAGAAATTTTATAGTTTTAGATATTAAATTAGATTTGTGATCCTTTCTGAATTGAGTTCAGTATATGGTTCAAGACAGTACTCTTCTTAGACCTGGGCAAGTGGGGTACTTGTTCCACCTGGCGGCTGTCCCCCACAGTACCTTCTCTTTCCACTTTTTAGGGCTTTCTTCAAAATGTTAAAGTACCCCTTAGGTGCCTGAAATAATCCACACGAGTCTGAGTCAGTATTTCTCCCCTTGGAGGTACTCTCCCACACTTTAACACGTTGATTGGGACAACCAGATGTCCTGAGGAGCTCTGGGATTTATGAATATGTGGTGATCCTGGGCGCTCAATAGATTAGCCTTGGTTCCAGAGGTCAGCTTAATGAGTGGATTACTCTCTATGACTGGCAAATTATTTCTTTCACAGTTTTGGCTATGAATGATCTGCCAGGGTGTTGCTGACATCCTTATTTGGGCTGTTTCAAGTTGTTTATGCAGACAGAGGTCCTGACCAAAAAAAAAAAAAATGTGTTTTCTTTTCCTCAGTGCAGATATACACATCGTATAAGATATAGTTCAAGATTAATGTTTTTACCTGTGCCAATCTAATTGTTCCAACACTATTGGTTGAAAAGTCTATCAATTTTCCATTGAATTACCTTTGTTGAAAATCAGTTGAAAATATACAAGTAGGTCTATTTCTTGTCTCTATTCTATTTCACTATCTATTAATTTATCCTTTCATCAATACTATACTGTCTTCATTACTATAACTTTTTAGTAGGTCCTTAAATTATATGCACATGTACTCCAACTCTTTTCTTCTTTTTTAAAACTGTTTTTGCTATTCTACTTCCTTCACTACTCCACAAAAACTTTAGATTCAGATTGACAATTTCTATTAAAATATTATTGATTACAATTTGAAAAGTCTGCTAGTATTTTACTGCAATTGCATTTATTATAGAATTAAATTTATTGCATTTAATTTATAGCTTGATTAGAGGAGAATTGACATCTTTACAATATTAAGCAATCTGATCCATGAACAAAGAATACTGCTCCACTTATTTGGGTCCTCTTTAATTTACCATATAAATGTTTTATAGTTTCAGTAAAAAGTATGATTACTGTTTCATGTTTTTTGCAATATTACTGTATTTTTAAATTTTTTTTAATTTTCAGTTGTTCTTTGTTGATATAAAGAAGAGTAATTGAATTCTGTAAATTAATCTTATATCTACTGTCCTTGATAATGTAACATTATTTGGTAATAGATTTTTTGTAGATTCTTTATAATGTTTTACATAGAAAATCATGTCACTTGTGAATGAAAGTAATTTTCCCCTCACTTTTTATTCTATATTTATTTTATTAAAAGTTTCTTACCTTATTGCACTGGTTAGAACTTTCAGTATAATGTTTATAAAGATTGATATCGTTACCCTGCTCCTAATATTACAGGGAACATATTCAGTGTTTCACCATAAGGGTCATGTTAATTATAGGTTCTTCAAGGATGCTCTTTATCAGAATGGAAAGGTTCACATTAATTCCTACTCACTTTATAGATTTTATTTATTTATTTATTTATTTATTTATTTATTTATTTATTTATGGCTGTGTTGGGTCTTCGTTTCTGCGCGAGGGCTCTCTCCAGTTGTGGCAAGCGGGGGCCACTCTTCATCGCGGTGCATGGGCCTCTCACTATCGCGGCCTCTCTTGTTTCGGAGCACAGGCTCCAGACGCACAGGCTCAGTAATTGTGGCTCATGGGCCTAGCCGCTCTGCAGCATGTGGGATCTTCCCAGACCAGGGCTCGAACCCGTGTCCCCTGCATTAGCAGGCAGATTCTCAACCACTGCACCACAAGGGAAGCCCCCTATAGATATTTTTAAATGATAAATTGATGTCGAATTTTGTCAAATGCTTTTTCTGCATCAGTTGAGATAATCATATTCTTTTCTTCTCCAGTCTGTGGTTTGAAGTACATTGATTGACTTCCAGATGTTGAACAACCTTAAATTTCTAGGATAAACTCCACTTTATCATCATATAGTATCAGCTTTTTTCCTTAGTGCCCTGCATATCCTTAGTACAGCCTTTTTGAAGAAATACATCAAGATTTATATTTATCTGTATTTGATTTACTAATATTTTATGGAAGATTTTTGTATTTATGTTCATGAAGATTATTCTACAGTTTTATTGTAATTCCTTTGTTTGGTTTGAAATCAGGATAATCCTTAACTCAAAGAAATCAGTTGAGGGAGGTATTCTCACCTCCTCTATCTTCCAGAAGAGATAATGTAAAATTGGAAATATTTCTTTCTTAAATAGTAAATAGAAATAATGAGCAAGATTATCCAGGCTTAGGACTTTCTTTGTGGGAAGATTTTTAAATATAAATTAAATTCTTTAACAATAATACAATTTCGATTATTTATTCCTTCTTGAATTTGTGTTGATACTTTTTATAATTCAAGCAATTTATACATTCATACACATTGTCAAACATATTGGCATACTTTTTTTTTTTTTTAAGAACCAATTTTATTTATTTATTTTTGGCTGTGTTGGGTCTTCGTTGCTGTGTGTGTGGGCTTTCTCTAGTTGCGGATGGGAGCTACTCTTCATTGCAGTGGCTTCTCGTTGTGGAGCATGGGCTCTAGGTGCACAGTTTCAGTAGTTGTGGCACACAGGCTCAGTAGTTGTGTCTCACGGGCTCTAGAACACAGGCTCAGTAATTGTGACACACGGGCTTAGTTGCTCTGCATCATGTGGGATCTTCCTGGACCAGGGCTTGAACGGTGTCCCCTGCATTGGCAGGCGGATTCTTAACCACTGTGCCACCAGGGAAGTCCCTACATTTGTTTCTAATCTCCCCTTAGTTTTCTTTTAATATCTGTAAAATGTTTAGTGATGCCCTGAATTTTACTCCTAATATTAGTAATTAATTTCTTTATTTTTTTTTAATTTTGAAGTAATGTTAGATTTATAGAAAAGTTATAGGAGAGTTCCTGTATACTGTTCAGCTATCTTCCCCTAAAGTTAACCTTTTAAATAACCATAGCATGATTATCAAAATTAAGAAATTGATATTGGAAAAATACTAATAACTAAAATGTTAAATATATTTAGATGCATCTTTTTCTATTCCAGGATCTAATCCATAATCTCACTTGGTATTTAGTTGTCATGTCTCCTTAGTTTCCTCCCATCTATGGCAATCTTTGTTTCTCAATCTTTGTTTATCATGACCTTGGCACATTTGTAAAGTCTTGGTCAGTTATTTTATAGACTATCCCTAAATTTCATTTGTCTGATGTTTCTCATGCTCATTTTGAGTTAATGCATTTTTGGCAAGAATACCACAAAAGTGATGTGCCCTTCTTGGTGATTTGTATCAGAGGTATATGTTGTCAATATGTATTACTAGTGATGTTCAGCCATGCCTATAGGTTTGTGCCACAGAGGGTATCTTCTCCATTATCTTGCCCCTCCCTCAGTGTTAAGCTATTGCTTTTTGTTACTTAGTGCTTACCAGTATGGTTTTGGAGAGAGTATCCTTTCCTCACGGGTAGGGTTTTCTCACTGTTCCCTCCCCTCTTTCCCATGAGAGTCAATTTTTGAATCTCTGTTAGGTCTTATGTGGGAGAAAGTTTCTCCCCCTAGAAAAAGGAGATCTCTAATCATATTGATATAGGATCCTGATCTCTGGAATATTTCTTGTTACTCCCCTAAATTTTTTTTTTTTTAAACATCTTTATTGGAGTATAATTGCTTTACAATGTTGTGTTAGTTTCTGCTTTATAACAAAGTGAATCAGTTACACATATACATATGTTCCCATATTTCTTCCCTCTTGCGTCTCCCTCCCTCCCACCCTCCCTATCCCACCCCTCTAGGTGGTCACAAAGCACCGAGCTGATCTCCCTGTGCTATGCGGCTGCTTCCCACTAGCTATCTATTTTAAGTTTGGTAGTGTATATATGTCCATGCCACTCTCTCACTTTGTCACAGCTTACCCTTCCCCCTCCCCATATCCTCAAGTCCATTCTCTAGTAGGTCTGTGTCTTTATTCCCATCTTCCAACTAGATTCTTCATGACCTTTTTTTTTTTTCTTCCTTAGATTCCATATATATGTGTTAGCATAATGTATTTGTTTTACTCTTTCTGACTTACTTCACTCTATATGACAGACTCTAATTCCATCCACCTCACTACAAATAACTCAATTTCATTTCTTTTTATGGCTGAGTAATATTCCATTGTATATATGTGCCACATCTTCTTTATCCATTCATCCGATGATGGACACTTAGGTTGCTTCCATGTCCTGGCTATTGTAAATAGAGCGGCAATGAACATTTTGGTACATGACTCTTTTTGAATTATGGTTTTCTCAGGGTATATGCACAGTAGTGGGATTGCTGGGTCGTATGGTAGTTCCATTTTTAGTTTTTTAAGGAACCTCCATACTGTTCTCCATAGTGGCTGTATCAATTTACATTCCCACCAACAGTGCAAGAGGGTTCCCTTTTCTCCACACCCTCTCCAGCATTTATTGTTTGTAGATTTTTTGATGATGGCCATTCTGACCAGTGTGAGATGATATCTCATTGTAGTTTTGATTTGCATTTCTCTAATGATTAACGATGTTCAGCATTCTTTCATGTGTCTGTTGGCAATCTGTATATCTTCTTTGGAGAAATGTCTATTTAGATCTTCTGCCCATTTTTGGCTTGGGTTGTTTGTTTTTTTGTTATTGAGCTGCATGAGCTGCTTGTAAATCTTGGAGATTAATCCTTTGTCAGTTACTTCATTTGCAAATATTTTCTCCCATTCTGAGGGTTGTCTTTTGGTCTTGTTTATGGTTTCCTTTGCTGTGCAAAAGCTTTTAAGTTTCATTAGGTCCCATTTGTTTATTTGTGTTTTTATTGCCATTTCTCTAGGAGCTGGGTCAAAAAGGATCTTGCTGTGATTTATGTCATAGAGTGTTCTGCCTATGTTTTCCTCTAAGAGTTTGATATTGTCTGACCTTACACTTAGGTCTTTAATCCATTCTGAGTTTATTTTTGTGTATGGTGTCCGGGAGTGTTCTAATTTCATACTTTTACATGTACCTGTCCAGTTTTCCCACCACCACTTATTGAAGAGGCTGTCTTTTCTCCACTGTATATGCTTGCCTCGTTTATCAAAGATAAGGTGACCATATGTGCGTGGGTTTATCTCTGGGCTTTCTATCCTGTTCCATTGATCTATGTTTCTGTTTTAGTGCCAATACCAAACTATCTTGATTACTGTAGCTTTGTAATATAGTCTGAAGTCAGGGAGCCTGATTCCTCCAGCTCCGTTTTTCATTCTCAAGATTGCTTTGGCTTTTCGGGGTCTTTTGCGTTTCCATACAAATTGTGAAAATTTTTGTTCTAGTTCTGTGAAAATTGCCAGTGGTCGTTTGATAGGGATTGCATTGAATCTGTAGATTGCTTTGGGAAGTAGAGTCATTTTCACAATGTTGATGCTTCCAATCCAAGAACATGGTATATCTCTCCATCTATTTGTATCATCTTTAATTTCTTTCATCAGTGTCTTATAATTTTCTGCATACAGGTCTTTTGTCTCCTTAGGTAGGTTTATTCCTAGATATTTTATTCTTTTTGTTGCAATGGTAAACGGGAGTGTTTTCTTAATTTCACTTTCAGATTTTTCATCATTAGTATATAGGAATGCAAGAGATTTCTGTGCATTAATTTTGTATCCTGCTACTTTACTAAATTCATTGATTAGCTCCAGTAGTTTTCTAGTAGCATCTTTAGGATTTTCTATGTATAGTATCATGTTATCTGCAAACAGTGAGAGCTTTGCTTCTTCTTTTCCGATTTGGATTCCTTTTATTTCTTTGTCTTCTCTGATTGCTGTGGCTAACACTTCCAAAACTATGTTGAATAATAGTGGTGAGAGTGGGCAACCTTGTCTTGTTCCTCATCTTAGTGGAAATGGTTTCAGTTTTTCACCATTGAGGACAATGTTGGCTGTGGGTTTGTCATATATGGCCTTTATTATCTTGAGGAAAGTTCCCTCTATGCCTACTTTCTGCAGGGCTTTTATCATAAATGGGTGTTGAATTTTGTCGAAAGCTTTCTCTGCATCTATTGAGATGATCATATGGTTTTTGTCCTTCAATTTGTGAATATGATGTATCACGTTGATTGATTTGTGTATATTGAAGAATCCTTGCATTCCTGGAATAAACTCCACTTGATCATGGTGTATGATCCTTTTCATGTGCTGTTGGATTCTGTTTGCTAGTATTTTGTTGAGGATTTTTGCATCTATTTTCATCAGTGATATTGGCCTGTAGTTTTCTTTTTGTGACATCTTTGTCTGGTTTTGGTATCAGGGTGATGGTGGCCTCATAGAATGACATGGGGAGTGTTCCTCCCTCTGCAATATTTTGGAAGAGTTTGAGAAGGATAGGTGTTAGCTCTTCTCTAAATGTTTGATAGAATTTGCCTGTGAAGCCATCTGGTCCTGGGCTTTTGTTTGTTGGAAGATTTTTAATCACAGTTTCCATTTCAGTGCTTGTGATTGGTCTGTTCATATTTTCTATTTCTTCCTGGTTCAGTCTCGGCAGGTTGTGCATTTCTAAGAATCTGTCCATTTCTTCCAGGTTGTCCATTTTATTGGCGTAGAGTTGCTTGTAGTAATCTCTTGTGATCGTTTGTATTTCTGCAGTGTCAGTGGTTATTTCTCCTTTTTCATTTCTAATTCTATTGATTTGAGTCTTCTCCCTTTTTCTCTTGATGAGTCTGGCTAATGGTTTATCAATTTTGTTTATCTTCTCAAAGAACCAGCTTTTAGTTTTATTGATCTTTGCTATTGTCCCCTTCATTTCTTTTTCATTGATTTCTGATCTGATCTTTATGATTTCTTTCCTTCTGCCAGCTTTGGGTTTTTTTGTTCTTCTTTCTCTAATTGCTTTAGGTGCAAGGTTAGGTTGTTTATTCGAGATGTTTCCTATTTCTTGATATAGGCTTGTATTGTTATAAACTTCCCTCTTAGAACTGCTTTTGCTGCATCCCATAGGTTTTGGTTCTTCGTGTCTCCATTGTCATTTGTTTCTAGGTATTTTTTGATTTCCCCTTTGATTTCTTCAGTGATCACTTCGTTATTAAGTAGTGTATTGTGTAGCCTCCATGTGTTTGTATTTTTTACAGATCTTTTCCTGTAATTGATATCTAGTCTCATAGCGTTGTGGTCAGAAAAGATACTTGATACGATTTCAATTTTCTTAAATTTACCAAGGCTTGATTTGTGACCCAAGATATGACCTATCCTGGAGAATGTTCCATGAGCACTTGAGAAAAATGTGTATTCTGTTGTTTTTGGGTGGAATGTCCTATAAATATCAATTAAGTCCATCTTGTTTAATGTATCATTTAAAGCTTGTGTTTCCTTATTTATTTTCATTTTGGATGATCTGTCCATTGGTGAAAGTGGGGTGTTAAAGTCCCCTCCTATGATTGTGTTGCTGTCGATTTCCCCTTTTATGGCTGTTAGTATTTGCCTTATATATTGAGGTGCTCCTATGTTGGGTGCATAAATATTTACAATTGTTATACCTTCCTCTTGGATCGATCCCTTGATCATTATATAGTGTCCTTCTTTGTCTCTTGTAATAGTCTTTATTTTAAAGTCTATTTTGTCTGAAATGAGTATTGCTACTCCAGCTTTCTTTTGATTTCCATTTGCATGGAATATCTTTTTCCATTCCCTGACTTTCAGTCTGTATGTGTCTCTAGGTCTGAAGTGGGTCTCTTGTAGACAGCATATATATGGGTCTTGTTTTTGTATCCATTCAGCCAGTCTGTGTCTTTTGGTGTGAGCATTTAATCCATTTACATTTAAGGTAAGTATCGATATGTATGTTCCTATTCCCATTTTCTTAAATGTTTTGGGTTTGTTATTGTGGGTGTTTTCCTTCTCTTGTGTTTCTTGCCTAGAGAAGTTCCTTTAGCATTTGTTGTAAAGCTGGTTTGGTGGTGCTGAACTCTCTCAGCTTTTGCTTGTCTGTAAAGGTTTTAATTTCTCCATCAAATCTGAATGAGATCCTTGCTGGATAGAGTAATCTTGGTTGTAGGTTTTTCTCCTTCATCACTTTAAGTATATCCTGCCACTCCCTTCTGGTTTGCAGCATTTCTGCTGAAAGATCAGCTGTTAACCTTATGGGGATTCCCTTGTGTGTTATTTGTTGTTTTTCCCTTGCTGCTTTTAATATGTTTTCTTTATATTTAATTTTTGATAGGTTGATTAATATGTGTCTTGGCGTGTTTCTCTTTGGATTTATCCTGTATGGGACTCTCTGTGCTTCCAGGACTTGATTAAGTATTTCCTTTCCCATATTAAGGAAGTTTTCAACTATAATGTTTTCAAATATTTTCTCAGTCCCTTTCTTTTCCTCTTCTTCTTCTGGGACCCCTATAATTTGAATGTTGGTGTGTCTAATGTTGTCCCAGAGGTCTCTGAGACTGTCCTCAGTTCTTTTCATTCTTTTTTCTTTATTCTACTCTGCAGTAGTGATTTCCACTATTTTATCTTCCAGGTCACTGACCTGTTCTTCTGCCTCAGTTATTCTGCTATTGATCCCTTATAGAGTATTTTTAATTTCATTTATTGTGTTTTTCATCATTGCTTGGTTCCTCTTTAGTTCTACGTCCTTGTTAAATGTTTCTTGCATTTTGTCTATTCTATTTCCAAGATTTTGGATCATCTTTACTATCATTATTCTGAATTCTTTTTCAGGTACACTGCCTAGTTCCTCTTCATTTGTTAGGTCTGGTGTGTTTTGACCCTGCTCCTTCATCTGCTGTGTGTTTTTCTGTCATCTCATTTTGCTTATCTTACTGTGTTTGGGGTCTCCTTTTCACAGGCTGCAGGTTCGTAGTTCCCATTGTTTTTAGTATCTGTCCCCAGTGGCTAAGGTTGGTTCAGTGGGTTGTGTAGGCTTCCTGGTGGAGGGGACTAGTGCCTGTGTTCTGGTGGATGAGGCTGGATCTTGTCTTTCTGGTGGGCATGTCCACATCTGGTGGTGTGTTTTGGGGTGTCTGGGGCCTTGTTATGATTTTAGGCAGCCTCTCTGCTAATGGATGGGGCTGTGTTCCTGTCTTGCTAGTTGTTTGGCATATAGGGTGTCCAGCACTGTAGCTTGCTGGTTGTTGAGTGAAGCTGGGTCTTGATTTTGAGATGGAGATCTCTGAGAGATTTTTGCCGTTTGGTATTACATGGCGCTGGGAGGTCTCTTGTGGACCAGTGTCCTGAAGTTGGCTCTCCCACCTCAGAGGCACGGACCTGATGCCTGGCTGGAGCACCAAGAGCCTTTCATCCACACGGCTCAGAATCAAAGGGAGAAAAAATAGAAAGAAAGAAAGAAAGAGGATAAAATAAAATAAAGCTATTATAATAAAAAATAAGAAAAAAATTATTAAGAAAATTTTTTTTAAATTTTTAAAATAAATTTATTAATTTTTTATAATAAAAAATAAGAAAAAAATTATTAAGAAAAAAGTTTTTTATATAAAAAATATGAAAAAACTTATTAAGAAAAATTTTTTTTAATTTTTAAAACTAGATAATGTGGAGAAATTATTTTTTTTTAAACTTTATATTTTACCACTTTCAGTGGCACTTTTTTCCTGCTTTTTTTTTTTTTTTTTTTTTTATGGCTGTGTTGGGTCTTCGTTTCTGTGCAGGGCTTTCTCTAATTGTGCCAAGCGGGGGCCACTCTTCATTGCGCTGCACAGGTCTCTCACTATCGCGGCCTCTCTTGTTGCAGAGCACAGGCTCCAGAAGCGCAGGCTCAGTGATTGTGGCTCACGGGCCTAGTTGCTCCACGGCATGTGGGATCTTCCCAGACCAGGGCTCGAACCCGTGTCCCCTGCATTGGCAGGCAGATTCTCAGCCACTGTGCCACCAGGGAAGCCCTAAGAAAACATTTATTAAGAAAAAAAATTTTTTTAAGTAAAAAAAAAAACGGACGGACCAAACCCTAGGACAAATGGTGAAAGCAAAGCTATACAGACAAAATCTCACCCAGAAGCATACACATATACACTCACAAAAAAAGGAAAAGGGGAAAAATTAATATATCCTACTCCCAAAGTCCACCTCCTGAATTTGGGATGATTTGTTGTCTATTCAGGTATTCAACAGGTGCAGGCACATCAAGTTGTTTGTGGAGCTTTAATCCGCTGCTTCTGAGGCTGCTGGGAGAAATTTCCCTTTCTCTTCTTTGTTCGCACAGTTCCCGGGGTTCAGCTTTGGATTTGGACCCGCCTCTGCGTTTAGGTCGCCTGAGGTCGTCTGTTCCCCACCCAGACAGAATGGGCTTAAAGGAACAGCTGATTCGGGGCCTCTGGCTCACTCAGGCCGGGAGGAGGGAGCGGTACGGAGGAGGTGGGGCGAGCCTGCGGCGGCAGAGGCCGACATGACGTTGCAGCAGCCTGAGGCGCGCCATGCGTTCTCCTGGAGAAGTTGTCCCCGGATCACGGGACCCTGGCAGTGGCGGGCTGCACAGGCTCCCGGGAGGGGCGGTGTGGAGAGTGACCTGTGCTCGCACACAGGTTTCTTGGTGGCAGCAGCAGCAGCCTTAGCGTCTCATGCCCATCTCTGGGGTCCGTGCTGATAGCCGCGGCTCACGCCCGTCTCTGGAGCTTGTTTAGGTGGCGCTCTGGATCCCCTCTCCTTGCGCACCGCGAAACAAAGAGGCAAGAAAAAGTCTCTTGCCTCTTCGGCAGCTGCAGACCTTTTCCCAGACTCCCTCCCGGCTAGCTGTGGCGCACTAGCCCCCTTCAGGCTGTGTTCATGCAGCCAACCCCAGTCCTCTCCCTGGGATCCAACCGAAGCCTGAGCCTCAGCTCCCAGCCCCGCCCGCCCCGGCGGGTGAGCAGACAAGCATCTTGGGCTGGTGAGTGCTGCTTGCCGAGCCTCTGTGTGGGAATCTCTCCATTTTTCCCTCTGCGCCCCTGTTGCTGTGGGATCCGCGCTGATAGCCGCGGCTCACGCCCGCCTCTGGAGTTCATTTAGGCGGCGCTCTGAATCCCCTCTCCTTGCGCGCCACGAAACAAAGAGGCAAGAAAAAGTCTCTTGCCTCTTTGGCAACTGCAGACTTTTTCCCAGACTCCCTCCAGGCTAACACCGAAGCCCGAGCCTCAGCTCCCAGCCCCCGCCCGCCCCGGCGGTTGAGCAGACAAGCCTCTCGGGCTGGTGAGTGCTGCTCGGCGCCGTGCCTCTGTGTGGGAATCTCTCTGCTTTGCCCTCCGCACCCCTGTGGCTGAGCTCTCCTCCATGGCTCCAAAGCTTCCCCCCTCCGCCACCCACAGTCTCCACCCGTGAAGGGGCTTCCTAGTGTTTGGAAACCTTTCCTCCTTCACGGCTCCCTCCCACTGGTGCAGGTCCCGTCCCTATTCTTTTGTCTCTGTTATTTCTTTTTTCTTTTGCCCTACCCAAATACGTGGGGAGTTTCTTGCCTTTTGGGAGGTCTGACATCTTTTGCCAGCGTTCAGTGGGTGTTCTGTGGGAGCAGTTCCACGTGTAGATGTATTTCTAATGTATCTGTGGGAAGGAAGGTGATCTCCGCATCTTACTCTTCCGCCATCTTGCCCAGACCCCTTCCTCCCTTAAATTTTTAAGGTGTTTTCTTTCATCCTTCTTCAGCTCACAATCAGACTTTACTGACAACAGCAGAGTTTGTTGCTGTTCTCTCTGGTTAAGGCTTTTTCTCCGTATGAGAGATGAATCCAAGAGGAAGGTAGAGTTTAGAACCTTTACAATAGCAACAGTAATCCCTTCCTACAGGCACTGAGAGACAGAGGTTCTTTGGACTCCTCTACTACCCCAGTTTTTCTTGTAAGCATCTAATGAAGATCTGTGCAAAAAAAACCCCTGCAACTGAGTGTGACTTTCCCTATTTTCTGGAGCTCCAAGGGGTCCCATACTGTCACTCTAGATCATACACATTCTTTTCTTTAAAACATTAAGTCTATTTTTTCTTATTCACTTAATATCAGCCATGTCTTCCTCCTGTGTTCTGCCACACGTGAGCCAGTCCCTGGCGTCCCTCCCCTCCCCTTGGAGGCATCTGTCCCTCTAACTTTATAGTTTTTCTAGCTGTTTCTCATTTAACGAGTGCGATTTTTTCCCCCAGATTTTTACATTCAATTAATTAATTTATTTTTATTTTTGGCTGTGTTGGGTCTTCGTTTCTGTGCGAGGGCTTTCTCTAGTTGTGGCAAGCGGGGACCACTCTTCATCATGGTGCGCGGGCCTCTCACTATCGCGGCCTCTCTTGTTGCGGAGCACAGGCTCCAGACACGCAGGCTCAGTAGTTGTGGCTCACGGGCCTAGTTGCTCCGCAGCATGTGGGATCTTCCCAGACCAGGGCTCGAACCCGTGTCCCCTGCATTGGCAGGCAGATTCTCAACCACTGCACCACCAGGGAAGCCCCAGATTTTTACATTCAAAATGGAAGGGAGTTCTTTATTATTTTTAAACTCTTATATATGGTTATAATTGTAAAATACCTAATAGCCTAATTTTGATCATCTTAAAACAAAAATATATAGAATTTTGATGTTTCAAGTTTCCCAGAACTTTTGCTAATACAGCTAAGATACAACGAATCTATATTTCCAAGAGAAGGAGTTATTGTAAGATAAATTTGTTTAAACCTGTTGAAAGGAATTATCTCTAGTCACGATAAATTCTTTTACATGCAAAGAGTTCCAAGAACTAAGATTCTTGTCATTACTTTTCTCATTAACCAATCCTCTCCATGGAAAGAATAAACTGGGCATTCATAGCTCAGTCTGTCCTCTTTCTCTTATGATCTTTGCATCAATACAAATCATAGACTGTCTTCTACTTCTCCATACTACAAATGCGACTAAGCCAGACTATCTACATAGAGACCAGTTCCTTTGCCTGATATTGTTAGTAATTCAGTAGATGTAATTCCTTAACTCCTTGAATTCAGTTATAAGGCCCATTGAACTCCATACTACCTGCAGTTTCTAATCCAATTGCTATCAAAAATAATGATCATATTTTATTCTTCACCTAATCAGCTATTCTTTTTAAATTTTTAAATATTTTTTTTAGAACCTCTCCAGGGAAGGTATAACTGTCTGTGGAATGCCCTGTTGGAGACAGCAATATGTTTTGCATGACTGAAGACATGTAGAGTAGAAAAACACAAAATATACAGGAGAAGTGGCTTTTTGTGGAGCCTAGCTATGTGGCTTTGGGCCTTACAGTTTAGGATTTGAGTAGAGTTTTGACTTTAATGATTTCTAGTATCTGGCATCTGGACACCAAGTTTTAAGCCTTGAGCTATGTGGTATTTTGAATTTGGTGGTGAGTCCTGTTTATGGAGGTTTTGTTCACAGTTTAATGGCCATGTTTATAAAAGCAAAGAAGTAGGGAAAGGTACTTGAATCTTGGGGAAGGTGTTGAGTTCCTCAGGAATGTCAAAGGCAAATATGTAAAAGGTAAATGCGTTTATGTGAGCATAAGCAAATACGAAAGGAAAGAGGGATAAGTGGCTACTATGGGGGCTGAAAAAACATCTCAAATATGCCACAGGGTACAGGAACCAAACTAAGTGGGCACAAATGAAGGGAGAATTCAATTATAAGAGCAGCAGAGGTCATGGGTGACATCTCCAACACTAGCGCTATAGGTGGCCAAGATAGTAGTCTCAATTCCAAGGCCACTTATACAGGCTCAGGCAGTGTCAATTTGCAGGCTGTTGCTAGTTTGCAATACAGGTGCAGGATATCCTAGGAATGGTTGGCTGAAGCAAAGATTTGATTGTAAGGAAATGGATATTTTCAGTCTTTTTAAGCATTTATGTGTGGAACAATTTGTACCTCAGTTAAACTCAAGGCATCTGAGTTTGCTTGTTATATAGAGCACAGGGGAATTTCCAGCTTTAAATTGTTAGAGCTAGGCTTATGTAGACATGACTAAATACACTGAATCAAATTCCATTCTGCATTCAGGGCCATAGAGGATTCTGTGGAGGGATACAGAGACTTGTCCACAAGCTCAAGAATGAAAAATACTCTGAAAATATTACAGTGTAGTTTAGGGTGAGAGCATTATAGTAAGTGGGTATGCAGATACCCTGTGCCCAGAGAGAGTATTACTGAGCAATTTATAGAATTGAAAATAGAGGAAAAAAGTATTTTGAGGAGCACATAACTGAAGTTTGGTTCATACCAGTCTACCCCACCCAATTTCTGCCCACTAACCTGTGGCCTAGGCTTCAGCAACATAGCAGTTTCAGTTCGGAAATCTGCTGAGTATGGTTCTCCAGCTGAAACAAATGTGGGGACCTTGCCTAGGAGGCAGATTTCCTAGAATGGCTGGCTTCTAGATGTGGTAAATGTGTTGTGACAAAATTAAGTTCTTGTTAGGACATTTCTTAGTTGATGTTAATGAATGTTAATGAATCCATCATGGAGTACAGACAACTGGCACAGACTTCTTGGTGTTCCAGACTGCCTGGTGTTCCTGGTTTTTGGCTAAAACCAAAAAGTACATTTCTGTACTTGCTCCTTCACTTGTATATGAATAAAACTCAATCTTGGACTTTAGTGATCCTGTATACTGGGTCCTGGAGTGTATAGGATCAGGGTGAATTTGTTTCCCAAATTTAGTGGTATTATGGCTAATGCTTTGATGATCTTGTTTCTTACTCTTTTACTCTCTTTAAAACATGAATGATTCCATTGTGTCAATGTATGATAATTTGTTTATCTATTGACCAGTTGGTGCATATTGTTTGTATGTATTGCTAAAAACAAGAAACAACATGGATGCATCTTAAAAGGGGAATAGACACAAGGTCTACATAACTTATCATTTCATTCATATAAAATTCTGGAAAGTCTAATGATAGAAAGCAGTTGGGTGGTTGCCAGGGTCCAGGGGTTAACTGAAAAGTGCTACAAAGGAGATTTTGGAAGTGATAAAAATGTTATATATCATGATTGCTGTGGTGGTTACATGACTGTGCACATTTGAAAAATGCACTAAATTGTACACTTGGAATTTTAAAAATATGGACACATTACAGACTTAATGTTGAACCAATACAATTCAATGCCTCTGTAGAAACTTTACCAATTACCAAACAAAACAGCATAGGCTGCAATTGCAGAGAGAAAATAAGCTTTGAGAAGGAACTTAGAATTCAACAGAAAAATGGAATTGGGGAGAATAATTTTTGACTTAAATTTAACTTAAATTTTTGGTCTCTAGACTCTTAAGTAAGAAGGGAAAGAAAAGTATTTTGAACGTAAATAAAACATTTTATTATTTTAAAATTCAAGACTAATATTTAATCTTAATTTCTCCCAGAGAATTTGTTAGTCAAAAATGGTATAATAATCAAATTTGACCAGAATACTAATATTTAATTAAGATATTTAAAATATTATAGTTGGGAAGTTTTTCTTATATCTCATACTCTCTTTAAGAGTTTGGATAAGATTAGAATGAGCTGTTCCTTGAGACTTGGACGGACCTTGGCTGTAAACCACTTGTACACTAACATATTCTAAATACCCAGAATAGGGCTGAGAGCCAATTTTTTGAATAAATGTATTCATCCACCCGATTGAGCTGAAATTGTTTTCCCACACATTTGTATTTTTGATATTATTTGGACATTCTTTAAATTATTTTTATGTTCTCTTGTTTAAATTCTTGTGTGCAATACTTAATTTACCTTTACTCTTCCTACTCAGTAACGAAAATGTTGAAGCCTATAAATTTTCCTCTAACTTTGGACATATTTCACAGATTTTGAAAATATGCTTGCCTCATTATAGTTATTATGCCTAAATATGCCACAATTGTGATTTTGCTTTATTCTATGTACTCTGAGTCCCATTATTTTTGTTTAATTACTGGTGATGAAGTTTCTACTATTTCTAATGTTCTTGGATTTGTAGGTGTTTTCTATGTCTTTGCTGTGTTTTTTTTTTAATTTAACCACATTAAAATTTTTTAATATGAGGAAATGATGATGACATTAACAGCATTATAAGACAAGGCTCAGACTAGAAAAAAATCCTTGAAAATATATCCCTGAATAAAAATTAGAACCTATAAATTGCTGACTTTTAAAAAAATTTTCATTGGAGTATAATGATTTACAATGTTGTGTTATTTTCTGCTGTACAGCAAAGTGAATCAGTTATACATATATCCACTCTTTTTTAGATTCTTTTCCTGTATAGGTCATTACAGAGTATTGAGAAGAGTTCCCTGTCCTATACAGTAGGTCCTTATTAGTTATCTATTTTATGTACAGTAGTGTGTATATGTCAATCCTAATCTCCCAATTTATCCCTCCCCCCACCTTTCCCCCCTGGTATGCTGTGGTCTTAATTTAGATTGAGATGTCTATTTAGAGCTTCTATATAACTTTTTTTGTCTGCTTGACCTATCAGAGGAGAAAAACACATTTTTTGCCCTTCTTGCATTTCTAGCATTTTTTATTTTATATATTTTGCTACTATTTATTTTGTACTTAGAATTTAATTTACTTTCTAACATTAACATTGTGGCAACTTCTTTTTTTATTTGCATTTTTTCTAGATCTCACCCATTCTTTTACATTCAAGCCTTGTAAATCACTTGGTTTTAGGCATGTCTCTTTGTAAACAACATACAGTTGAATTTTACAACTCTATGTAGTTGGACTTAATTTTATAAACTGAGTGTGAAGTTATTACGTTTATGTATATTGACCTGGCATATAATTTTGGTTTTACTTTGTCATCTTATTTGATTTTCTGTTTTTTTAATGTTTCCTAGCAATTGCCTTTGTTTTCTAGCATGTGCTTATGATCTGTATTATTGTTTCACTTCTGTTTTCTTTTCATAATCTGGAAATTATAGAATGCTTTTCATCCTATTAGCATAATTTTCTTTACATGTTTATATCCATCATTAATCTATATTTCTTGATTTATCAACCTCAGAAACCAAGCAAAGAGTAGTGACCTTCTTTATAAAAAATAAACAATAAATTACTTATGCCTTCTCCTACCACCCTTTCCAAATCACTTTTTTTATGTCTGAGATTTTTGCCTCAGACTTTTTGTAGATAAATTGTAATAAGATTTGGATGAGACAGTGAATTTTTCACAAGCTATAACTTCATATCCATAATTATCAAGTTAACACAATTACATGTTTATAACTTGATTTAATGCTACCACTACTTTGATACTGTTATGTTCTGATTTTTATAGTTTTCATTTCTGTTAATTGTTCAGTAGTCTAGAGGGAGATATGAAGTAGGTTTTATTTGGAAACTATATAGATTTTATGCTTTCACAGAAAGGTTGGAAACTTTATTTTCATTAAGACTGTTCGGATGTTTGTTTGACTTCTAGCACTTATTTATTAATAATCTATTGACTATTTCCTTTTAAACACATTTTCAGATGCTGAGTATACAGCACTGCACAGAAAATTAAAACCTCAACCCTAACAAAGTTTCTATTGCATTGGGAATGCAATAAACAATTAAATAAATATATAAGATATACACAAATATCCAGTATACTATGTAGGGAATATGAAGGCAATTTTTGGAAACATGGTTAGGACAGGAATCTAGGAGCAAGCAATCTAAAATCAGGAAGGAGAGTGCCTAAGCAGAGGAAACAAAATGCAGACTCTGAATCTTTAAAAATCCTTGCCTTTGCTAGGAATAACATGGAAGCCAGTATGGGTGGAGAATTAAATGACGGAAGAGGCTGCATAAGAGGTTGGAGATGTAGTATTGGGCCAGGTCATTTAGATGAAAGTAGCTTGGATTTTAATATGTGTGCTATAAATCACTGCAGTGTTCTAAAAAAGGGGGATAAGTGATCTGATTTAAGATTTTACAAATTTCTCCAGCTGTTGTCCTATATATAGACTTTGAAGTCACCCAGTGTTACTTAGAAGCCTGAGATCAGTTTGCTTAATAATTTTTGGGGGGTAAATGTCTTATTTCCAGCTTCATTCATTGCCCAAAAAGTATTTGGTTTTTGTTTGTTTTTCATATGGTGGGTGTATGTGCCTTCATGTATTTTTTTTCCAAAATATATTATTTCTTTAAAGTTGAATTTAATTGGATCAATGGAATATTTTCTTGTTGGTCAATGCATATGTCAACTATTGCCACAAAAATACTCTGTAAGAGGGCACCAAAAAATTCACCTATTTAAAACAATTATTGATATGTGATCACATGCTGGTAGATTAACCAGGGGACTGATTGTTATTGGCTGGGATCAGCTGGAATTGTCTCCAAGATGCAGTTTGGGCCAATGTCTGCCCCCATGTTTGTTATCTTTTCTGGACCATGAGTGAGTTGGGGATTGGAAGATGGCAGTGAGAAGTATGGACACTAGGGCATAGAGGATCTCCTCATGGGCATGGAAGAGCTCAAGAGAAGCAGGAGGAAACATGTGATGTCTCTTAAGGCTAAGCTTAGTGGTTATATGCTGCCTTTCCTCACATATCTGTAGTCAAATCAAGCCTCATGGTTAAGTCCATCATCAGTGGGGCAGGGTCATAAATTCCACCTCCAGAGGGAAGAACTACAAAGTCTTACGAAAAAAAGTGTGTTTTGAACACTAGGAGGAATGGGGAATAAGGATCAATATTGCAAGTTGTATTGTCAAATTTCTTTCATTTTTCCCTGCAATAAATGCAAATATTTGTTGTTAATGATTCAAGATTTCCTTAACTTCATTGAAATTTTCTTCTAGTTTTTATTTGAATATGTCCTCTTTCATTGCCTTTGTTCTTCTTTTCAGGTAAATTAGAATATCACTATTTCAGATCACTTTTGTACCACTTATTGTGTCCTTTATAAAAACTGCCTCTCTCTGCCCTTTCCTTTCACATTATACATGATTTTCTTAAGCCTGTCTTCCATGGAACTGATTTGTCTTACTACATTATTGATTCTCCCCTTTCTGCTTCATTTCCACTTTATGGTATCTAATTGTATTATTTCTCCTCAATTTATTCCCTTAGTTTGCCTGGCTCAATTTTCATCACATTCAACTATCTTATCTTTTTCTTTTTAAGTAGAGTTCCTATTTTTTATAGCTTAGATTATGAATATAAATCTGTACTAAATTTCTTTTCTGAGTTTTCTTCATTTATTTATTTTTGCATAATATCTATGTTTAGTACTCTTTATTTGCATGCGTCCTTATCTTTTGTTTGGATGATGTCCAGTCTACCCAAACAATTGTCGATATTAAATGTTGACCTACTGCCTGGCTTTCCCATGAGACCCTCTTCTCTATATGTAGCCTCTTCTTAGTCATAGGACAAATCATAACCACATACCAAAGTGTCCTAAAGTTATATTTTGACTGAACTGCTCAGTTGTATATTAAATTGCTCACTTTCCATGTTAATTTTGAGGTCTAATAATCCTAACAAAATTACTAGGAAAAAAATAGATTTTTTATTATGCTTTAAGCCTGCTTCTCCCTCTAGCTACCCATATCATTAAATGCAGCCTTGTCAACCCAGATGTCAGGCATCCTCTTTTAATTTGGATTAAACAGTAGTTTATCTGGCATATACTGTTCTAAGTTTGTAGTAAGAGAATGTGACCATTTCCTAGCATTTTAGCATATATAAAGATTTTTTAAACTTTTTTTTGGTAAATTACATTGTTTTCAGGGATGAAATATTATAATTAGGCTTCCTGCTTTTCAGAAGTTGAACTAGTTTTTAATAGTTATGAGGACAGCTATCACTCAAAGTAATTCCTTTGGGGAAAAAAGTTTTTCTAAAACTGGAAACAGTTAATTAATGAGGTTTTCTATAAATAATTATTCTAATTTTTCCAGAATTACTACAATTAACTTATTATCAATTTACAAAAAATAAACCTCATCTGTCAAAACCTCATCTCTGCAAAGGATTCACACGCTTATCTTTGCCTGCTCCAGCAATGTTACTATGAGGCTGTCAGCTTATATTGGAAAAGGCAAGGTCAAAGTAGCAGATTTCTCATTTAAGAAAACCTACGTAAATAATCAGAGAATCTATGAAATGCTAAAACCTATTTTGCGTATGATGCTTGTATTAGTTTCCTGTGGCTGCTGTTACAAATCAACATAAACTGAAGGCTTACGACAATAGAAATTTACTTTTTTTAACAATTCTGGAGGCCCGGAGTCTGAAATCATCATCTCTGGGCTAATAGCAAGGAGTCAGCAGGGCTCTCTCTGGAGGCAGTAAGGGAGAAGCCACTCCTTGCCCCTTTCAGCTTCTGGTGGCTGCTGGCATTCCTTGTTTTGTGGCCACATCACTCCCAACTTCAAGGCCAGCATCTTGAAACCCTTGTCTACTCCATTTCCACTTCACTTCTCTGTGTGTGTGTGTGTGTGTGTGTCTGCCCGTGTGTGGTGTGTTTTAAATCTCCCTTTACTTCCCTCTTATAAGAATACATGTAAATATATTTAGGGTCCATCCTTATAATTCAAGATGATTTCCCTGTCTCAAGATCCTCAATTAATTACATTTCCAATGACCTTTTAATTTATAGTGTAACGTTTTTAGGTTCCAGGGATTAGGATCTGATATCTGTGGGGAGCCATTTTTCAGCCTACCACAATGCTGCTGCATTTCTCTAATCTACTTTTAACTGAAACAGGTTCTTCTGAAATACTCCTTCCTTGGGTCCTCTCTTTCTCCCAGATGTTGGCTGCTTTTACTTTTCTGTCTTTTGGGTTTTTAGTCCATTGAAGGGAAACTATCAGCCTGCCTTAAATCTCTCCTTATGAGTACTCTTCTCCATAATACATCACTCACACCTCTTCATGTTGTTATTTATAAATGTACTTGTTAATATAAAATAATTTCAAAAAAGTTTTTTTAAACCTGTTTTATTTGATAAAATAATGCAAGCATCTCTTATTTCATATAGAAATGATGTTTATTATATATGATAGTGTCTATACTTAGCCCATGCCAAATTTTATAAACATTTCTATTAATATATTTTTATTCTTATTATATTTTTTTTGTAAATAATTTTTATCCTTCTCCATAATGACATTATGAATGTATCTGTGTAGATGTGTGCATGTGTGTGTGTTTATTTTCAACCTACTCAAATGGGTTTAGAAATAGAGAAATGTAGCTTGTACCTGATGAGAATTCAAAAAGAAATTTTTGTTGTTATAAAATTGCCATCACAAAAAAACACACTTTTTCAAAAACATTCCAGTTGTATTGAGATGTAATTGACAGGTAACGTTGTATCAGTCCAAGGTGTACAACATAATGATTTGTTATTAGTATAGATTGTGAAATGATCACCACAATAAATTTAGTTAACATCAATTACTTCATAAAGTTATAAACATTTTTTCTTGTCATGAGAACTTTTAAGGTCTATGCTCTTAGCAACTTTCAAATATACAGTAAAGTATTACTAACTATAGTCATCATGCTGTACATTACTTCCCCAAACTTATTTATCTTACAATTGGAAGTTTTTACCTTTTTATCAAAAGAAAAAAAAAAAAACCCACATATTCATAGATACAGAGAATAGACTGATGGTTGCCAAAGGTGGGGTTAGGAGGTGGTAGAAATGCATGAAGGTGGTCAAAAAGTAAAAAGCACACTTCTGACATGGAGGGTTTTGTTGATATTATTTTAGAGACATGGCCTAGAATTCTTAAATACATAATATCTGATAATGCTAACTTTTTAGCTTAAATACCAGGGAACTGCTGATATCACAGAATCTGTAGAGCAGGCATGAAAGACCAATAACTTGCACTTTGAGGTAACTTTTAATGTGTGTGTTTTTTAAAATGGTAACACTTATTGGAGTCCAAGTGCATATCATGGAATTAATCACTAATGATAGGGTTTTGCAATAGGGAAACTGAAGAGAGATAATACACTTGCTAAATTTATATAATTCCTTTGTATCAAGTCCATAACTGTCTTTGATTCTTAGGTCCATGCATTTTTATCAGCCTGCACTTGTCTTGTCCAAGTCTATATTTTTTCATTATTTATCACTAGCCTAAGCAGTGAAGGCACTGAACCCAAGACCACATCTGTGCACTGCTACCTGTTAGCATAATATTAAAATAATCTTTATTTTTTTGGCTGTAATGATGACTGGGTTTTATTAAAAATAATAAATTCCCAACTACTAAATCTGTGAAAAGCAGAAATGGCTCTGTTGGCAACCAGGACAGGATGTTCTCAACCACACATCAATAATGCTTACGGAATACAAGAAATGCTCCAGCTGGACCAATCCATGAGCTGAACTGAACTCCAGGCCAGACCGCAACACTGCCACACTGCTAACAGGGAGGACTGCAGCTCCCCCAGCCATGACAACTTTCCTCCTGACAGTGTGCAATCAAGAAGTAGCCCCCACTGCCTTAAAAACTTGTCATCATTTCCAGACCAAGTACAAATCCTGTTAGAAACCAATAAGCCCTTCCAAGTCTCTCATTCTAAGTGATGTCCCATGCTTGCTCTGAGGTGTGTTCTCCCTGCTGCAGCAAGCTCACTAAACTTTATCATTATTATTACTGTCTACTGTTGTGTTTTCTTGGGGCATTTGATCAGTGGGATTTAATAATGATCTGTTAAAAAGTTGAACCATTTTCTTTAAGATATTCTCCACAGCTGTATTTTCATTGTAGTTATCTACCGCCAAAAGTTTTATATCCATTAAATACGCTTGCATAGTCATTAGTGTCATTCATACCTATTCACATATTTCCGCCTTCCTTTTCCTGGTCCTCCTCCATCAAAGCATAGAATACCATTGCATTTGAAGTTAGGCATGTCCCTATTACTTGCTATGGATAATGAACTATGAGTATCAATTCTGCACAGAAACTGCAAAAATTAATCATCCTTTGCCACCTTCTCTTCCTCCTGTCTAGTAGATATTGAAAGCATATATTGAAATGGACCCTCTCTTACTCCACAACCCAGATGAACTACAATGATGAGGGGCAGCACTTTATATATGCAGCATAAATAAAAATAACTGTTAACATGTTTAGCAGCTGGGAAATTCCCTGGCAGTCCTGTGGTTAGGATTCCTGGCTTCCACTGCAGGGGGCACGGGTTTGATCCCTGGTCAGAGAACTAAGATCCTGCAAGCCATGTAAGATCCTGCAAGCTGTGTGGCACAGCCAAAAAATAAAAATAAATAAATAAATAAAAATAAATAAATAATCATAATAATAAATAATTTTTAAAAACATGTTTAGCAGCTGGGAATTTTATTTGTTTGAAACCACGACACCACCTAACTTAACCTGACTGATACAATGCACAGTTGAATTTGTGAATGATTTTTGGTTACAATGTTACAACATAAAATTCCTAGACAATTCAGAAATTATGGTTCGTAACTGAATTTCATTTTTATAAAATGACTGGTACCTCTATTTATGTTAAGAATCCTTCCTAATGATTCAGAAACTCATGTATTCGTCAAAGTTTCAAACTGTTTTTAAAATGCATTTTGTTCAATTACTTCTATAATATACCAGAATCATATTTGCTAGTAATTAAAGTCTATTTGCAAATTTCAGAATTTTAATTTTCTTTTTACAATTTTTAAATTATTTATTTGTTTTTAAATTGGAGTTATTTATTTAGTTAGAAGACAGTTTTAATAGAGCAGATAAATTGGGGAAAGAAATCCCTTTAAATATTTGATGCAGCTAAACCTACCAGTGAACAGAGACTCCAAACAATCTTCAGTAGGTGGGCATGTTCATTATGTGTTTTGTCCAGTGTCCGAAGGGGAAAGAACTGGGTTTTTCAATATTTTTTTAGTTTTAGAAATGTCCTCCTATGACATTAATGAAACCCTTTATTTATAAGACGCTTTTTGCTGACAAACTGAACCACAAGGTACAAAGAGCCAGCTGGATCCTCTGTGAGAGAGAGGTTGCTCATGGTGAGGCCTCAGGGTCGCAGAAATCAGAACTTAGGCTGCCTTTGTCCCCTGTGCTCTTACAGGGCTGGACTCCACTTCCTTGGAAGTACAGGCACTTAATAAAAAATAAGGAACAGCACCAATTTAAGCCTTCAAATGAGGCAACCTCAGAGAAAAACAGTGACAAAACCAGAGCAAAGTTCACTCTGAGCCCAGGGAACAGGTTCTGAAACCAGTGATGTTTGCAGATTTATTGTCTAGCCAGCCTTTTACTGCTTCCCCAGACATTCTTCTAGTGACTTCTCTGTTATCTCTGCGTTGATAGACACCTAAAAAAAATTAAATCTCTTCTTGTTCCCGGATTGCAGACCAGTATCTCCAGGAGTAAATTTGTGTTGTGTTTTTTGCTTGTTTTTGTTTGTTTGTTTGTTTCCTTTGTTTAGGGTGTTTTAGGAAAGAACCGACTTATCAGATAGAGAATCTCAGGGCATGTGGTGCAAATCCTACCAGCCTGAAAACCTGTCTTGCCTCCCAAAACAAGGCACTGTGTGCTCCCTGACCTGGGTTAGCCCCTCAGAGCTATGATTATGTTTAAAAAAAACCTCTTAATGCCATGACGCATATCTACCTAATACCTAACCTTCCAATCCTGGCATTTCTGATTTTTCATGAAATACATGTCCAATCTTTTGAGATCTTATTCTCTCTTCTTTTCCCTGTGTTCCAGTCAAATGAATCTCTTTGCCCTTCTTCATACCTCCTCTACATTACAGCCTGTGTGCATTTGCTTATGCCTTATATTCTGTTTGACTCACCTCCCCTGTCCTACAAGGTCTAATTCAAATAGTTTCTCTCTGATGACTCAATGTCGTCTTCTCTCCTTTCATAAAAATTTATTTAAGCTAAAAAAAAAATTCAACCATTTTTCTCAACCCCTTGCCGCTGGCAACCACCAATTTGTTCTCTGTATCTTATGTGCTTGATATATATCTATATCATATATATGATACAGATATATATAAATATATGATATAGATGTATATAATTCCACATACAAGAGAGGTTATGCAGTATTTATATTTCTCTGTCTGACTTAGCATAATCCCCTCAAGATCCAACCATGTTGTCATAAATGGCAAGATTTCATTATCTTTTATGGTTAAATAAGATTTCTTTTTTTATAGCCGAATGATATTCCATTGTATACATATATACACCACAATTTCTTTATCTATTAATCCATTGAAAGATACTTCGGTTGTTTCCATATCTTGGCTATTGTAAATAATGTTGCAATGAACATAGGAGTGCATATATCTTTTTAAATTAGTGTTTTCATCTTTTTCAGATAAATACGCAGAAGTGGAACTGCTGGATAATAAGGTACTTCTATTTTCAGATTTTTGAGAAACTTTCATAGTGTTTTAATTAGTGGCTGCACAAATTTACATTTCAAGCAACAGTGTACAAGGATTCTCTTTTCTCCACATCCTTGCCAGCATTTGTTATTGCTTGTCTTTTTTATAACAGCCACATTAACAAATGTGAGATGACACCTCCTTGTGATTTTGATTGGCATTTCCCTGATGACTGGTGATTTTGAGCATCTTTTCATGTTCCTTTTGGCCATTCGTATGCCTTATTTGGAAAAATGTCTATTCCTCAGACCCTCTGCCAATTTCTTAATCAGATTGTTGTTCTGCTATTGAGTTGTATAAGTTATGTATTTAAGATATTAACCCTTTATCAGATATATGATTTGCAAATATTTTCTCCCATTTGCTAGGTTGCTTTTTTATTCTGTTGCTGGTTTCCTTTGCTGTGCAGAAGCTTTTTAGTTTGATGCAGTCTCACTTGTTTATTTTTGCTTTCATTGCCTTTGCTTTTGGTGTCAGATTCAAAATATTACTGCTAAGACCTATGTCAAGAAGCGTACCACCTGAGTTTTCTTCTAGGAGTTTAATGGTTTCAGGCCTTACATTCAAATCTTTAATTCATTTTGGGTTAATTTTTTGTTTTTAATCTTTGAATTTTATCTTATTTATTTTTTTATACAGCAGGTTCTTATTAGTCTTCCATTATATACACATAAGTGTATACATGTCAATCCCAATCTCCCAATTCATCACACCACAACCCCATCCCCCGCTGCTTTCCCCCCTTGGTGTCCATGCATTTGTTCTCTACATCTGTGTCTCAATTTCTGCCCTGCAAACCGGTTCATCTGTACCATTTTTCTAGGTTCCACATATATGCGTTAATATACGACATTTGTTTTTCTCTTTCTGACTTACTTCACTCTGTATGACAGTCTCTAGATCCATCCATGTCTCTACAAATGACCCAATTTCGTTCCTTTTTATGGCTGAGTAATATTCCATTGTATATATATACCACTTCATCTTTATCCATTCGTCTGTCATTGGGCATTTAGGTTGCTTCCCTGACCTGGATATTGTAAATAGTGCTGCAATGAACATTAGGGTGCATGTGTCTTTTTGAATTATAGTTTTCTCAGGGTATATGCCCAATAGTGGGATGGCTGGGTCATATGGTAATTCTATGTTTAGTTTTTAAAGGACCCTCCATACTGTTCTCCATAGTGTATGTATCAATTTACATTCCCACCAACAGTGCAAGAGGGTACCCTTTTCTACACACCCTCTCCAGCATTTGTTGTTTGTAGATTTTCTGATGATGCCCATTCTAACTGGTGTGAGGTGATACCTCATTGTAGTTTTGACTTGCATTTCTCTACTAATTAGTGATGCTGAGCAGCTTTTCATGTGCTTCTTGGGCATCTATCTGTATGTCTTCTTTGGAGAAATGTCTATTTAGGTCTTCTGCCCATTTTTGGATTGGGTTGTTTGTTTTTTTAATATTGAGCTGCATGAGCTGTTTATATATTTTGGAGATTAATCCTTTGTCCATTGATTCATTTGCAAATATTTTCTCCCATTCTGAGGGTTGTCTTTTCGTCTTGTTTATGGTTTCCTTTGCTGTGCAAAAGCTTTTAAGTTTCATTAGGTCCCATTTGTTTATTTTTGTTTTTATTTCCATTACTCTAGGAGGTGGATCAAAAAAGATCTTGCTGTGATTTATGTCAAAGAGTGTTCTTCCTATGTTTACCTCTAAGAGTTTGTGTCCGGTCTTACATTTAGGTCTCTAATCCATTCTGAGTTTATTTTTGTGTATGGTGTTAGGGAATGTTAATGGTTTATCAATTTTGTTTATCTTCTCAAAGAACCAGCTTTTAGTTTAATTGATCTTTGCTATTGTTTTCTTTGTTTCTACTTCATTTATTTCTGCTCTGATCTTTATGATTTCTTTCCTTCTGCTAACTTTGGGTTTGGTTTTTTCTTCTTCCTCTAGTTCCTTTAGGTGAAAGGTTAGATTGTTTATTTGAGATTTTTCTTGTTTCTTGAGGTAGGCTTGTATAGCTCTAAACTTCCCTCTTAGAACTGCTTTTGCTGCATCCCATAGGTATTGGATCGTCGTGTTTCATTGTCATTTGTCTCTAGGTATTTTTTGATTTCCTCTTTGATTTCTTCCGTGATCTCTTGGTTATTTAGTAACTTATTGTTTAGCCTCCATGTGTTTGTGTTTTTTACGGGTTTTTCCCTGTAATTGATTTCTAATCTCATAGCATTGTGGTCAGAAAAGATGCTTGATATGATTTCAATTTTCTTAAATTAACTGAGGCTTGATTTGTGACCCACGATGTTATCTATCCCAGAGAATGTTCCGTGTGCACTTGAGAAGAAAGTGTAATCTGCTTTTTATGGATGGAATGTCCTATAAATATCAATTAAATCTATCTGGTCTATTGTGTCATTTAAAGCTTGTGTTTCATTCTTAATTTTCTGTCTGGATGATCTGTCCATTGGTGTAAGTGAGGTGTTAAAGTCCTCCACTATTACTGTGTTACTGTCGATTTCCTCTTTTATAGCTGTTAGCATTTTCCTTATATATTGATTTGCTCCTGTGTTGGGTGCATATATATTTATAATTGTTATATCTTCTTCTTGGATTGATCCCTTGATCATTATGTAGTGTTCTTCCTTGTCTCTTGTAACTTTCTTTATTTTAAAGTGTATTTAATCTGATGTGAGTATTGCTACTCCAGCTTTCTTTTGATTTCCATTTGCATGGAATAACTTTTTCCATCCCCTCACTTTCAGTCTGTATGTGTCCCTAGGTCTGAAGTGGGTCTCTTGTAGACAATATATATATGGGTCTTGTTTTTGTATCCATTCAGCAAGCCTGTGTGTTTTGGTTGGAGCATTTAATCCATTCACGTTTAAGGTAATTATCATATGTATGTTCCTATGACCATTTTCTTAATTGTTTTGTGTTTGTTTTTGTAGGTCCTTTCCTTCTCTTGTGTTTCTTGCCTAGAGAAGTTCCTTTAGCATTTGTTGTAGAGCTGGTTTGGTGGTGCTGAATTCTCTTGGCTTTTGCTTGCCTGTAAAGCTTTTGATTTCTCCATTGACTCTGAATGAGATCCTTGCTGGATAGAGTAATCTTGGTTGTAGTTTGTTCCCTTTCATCACTTTAAGTATATCATTCCACTCCCTTCTGGCTTGTAGAATTTCTGCTGAAAAATCAGCTGTTAACGTTATGGGAGTTCCCTGGTATATTATTTGTCATTTTTCCCTTGCTGCTTTCAATAATTTTTCTTTTTCTTTAATTTTTACCAATTTGAGTACTGTGTGTCTCAGAGTGTTTCTCCTTCGGTTTATCCTGTATGGGACTTGCTGTGCTTCCTAGACTTGAGTGGTTATTTCCTTTCCCATGTTAGGGAAGTTTTCGACTGTAATCTCCTCAAATATTTTCTCGGGTCCTTTCTCTCTCTCTAATCCTTCTGGGACCTCTATAATGTGAAGGTTGTTGCGTTTAATGTCGTCCCAGAGGTCTCTTAGGCTGTCTTGATTTCTTTTCATTCTTTTTTCTTTATTCTCTTCTGAAGCAGTGAATTCCACCATTCTGTCTTGCAGGTCACTTATCCGTACTTCTGCCTCTGTTATTCTGCTATTGATTCCTTCTAGTGTATCTTTAATTTCTGTTATTGTATTGTTCATCTCTGTTTGTTTGTTCTTTAATTCTTCTAGGTCTTTGTTAAACATTTCTTGCATCTTCTCGATCTTTGCCTCCATTCTTTTTCTGAGGTCCTGGATCATCTTCACTATCATTATTCTGAATTCTTTTTCTGGAAGATTGCCTATCTCCATTTCATTTAGTTGTTTTTCTGGGGTTTTATCTTGTTCCTTCATCTGGTACATAGCCCTCTGCCTTTTCATCTTGTCTATCTTTCTGTGAATGTGGTTTTTGTTCCACAGGCTGCAGGACTGTAGTTCTTCTTTCTTCTGCTGTCTGCCCTCTGGTGGATGAGGCTTTCTAAGAGGCTTGTGCAAGTTTCCTGATGCGAGGAACTGGTGCTGGGTAGAGCTAGCTGTTGCTCTGGTGGGCAGAGCTCAGTAAAACTTTAATCCACTTGTCTGCTGATGAGTGGGGCTGGGTTCCCTCCCTGTTGGTTCTTTGGCCTGAGGCAACCCAACACTGGAGCCTACCTGGGCTCTTTCATGGGGCTAATGGTGGACTCTGAGACGGCTCATGCCAAAGAGTACTTTCCAGAACATCTGCTTCCAGTGTCCTTGTCCTCACGCTGAGACACAGGATACCCTGCCTCTGCAGGTGACCCTCCAACACTAGCAGGTAGGTCTGGTTCAGTCTCCTATGGGGTCACTGTTCCTTCTCCTGTATCCCAATGCACACACTACTTTGTGTGTGCCCTCCAAGAGTGGAGTCTCTGTTTCCCCAGTCCTGTTGAAGTCCTGCAGTCAAATCCCGCTAGCCTTCAAAGTCTGATTCTCTAGGAATTCCTCCTCCCATCGCTGGATCCCCAGGTTTGGAAGCCTGACTTGGGGCTCAGAACCTTCACTCTAGTGGGTGGACTTCTGTGGTATAAATGTTCTCCAGTTTGTAAGTCACCCACCCAACCGTTATGGGATTTGATTTTATTGTGATTGTGCCCCTCCTACCATCTCATTTTGGCTTCTCCTTTATCTTTGGTTGTGGGGTATCTTTTTTGGTGAGTTCCAGTGTCTTCCTGTCGATGATTGTTCAGCAGTTACCTGTGATTCTGTTGTTCTCACAAGAGGGAATGAGAACACGTCCTTCTACTCTGCCATCAAATCAGAATTTGCCTTATCATCTGGCCCATCCTTGATCAAGATTTGGGCTGCAGCAATATCCCCTTCCCATTCCAAGTAGACTTTGCTAATCAACCCCTTCATTCTTTTTCCAGACAGATCCTTAGTCGTCTTCCTCTGTCTCATGCTCTTGGTGGGCATTAACAATCTGAGTTAATTTTTGTGAATGGTGTAATATAATGGTCCAGTTTCATTCTTTGGCATGTGTCTCTTCAGTTTTTCCAGCACCATTTATTGAAGAGGCTATCCTTTCCACATTAGATATACTTGGCTCCTTTGTTGTAAATTAGTTGATCATATATGTGTGGGTTTATTTATGAACTCTCTATTCTATTCCACTAATCTATGTATCTGTTTTTATGCCAATACCACACTGTTTTAATTACTATAGCTTTTTAATTCAGTTTTAAATTAGAGAGCATGATGCCTCCAGCTTTGCTTTTATTTCTCTAGATTGATTTGGCTAATCAGAGTCTTTTATGGTTCCATGTAATTTAGTACTACTTTTTCTTTTTCTGTGAAAAATGCCATTGGAATTTTGATAGGGATTACATTGGATCTGTATATTGCCTTAAACAGTGTGACCATTTTAACAATATTGATTCTTCTAATCAATGAACATGGAATATCTTTCCATTTATTTGTGTCTTTTTCAATTTCTTTCATTAATGTCTTATAGTTTTCTATATACAGCTCTTTCACCTCATTTGTTAAATTTATTCCTAGGTATTTTTTCTTTTTTGATGCAAGTGTAAATGGGATTATTTTTGCCAATTTTCCTTCTGAGAGTTCATTATTATTATATAGAAATGCAACAGATTGTTGTATATTGATTTTGTATCTTGCAACTTTACTGAATTTGTTGATTAGTTCTAACAGTTTACTGATGGGGTCTTTAGTCTTTTTTATATATAATATTATGTCATCTGAAAATAGTGACAGATTTACTTCTTCCTTTCCAATTTGGATGCCTTTATTTCTCTCTTTTGCCTAGTTGTTCTGGCTGGGATATCCAATACTATGTTGAATAAAAGTGGTGAGAGTGGGAATCCTTATCTTGTTCTTGATATTAGAGGAAATACTTTCATATTTCACTGTTGAGTATGATGTTAGTTGTGGGCTTGTCATATATTGCTTTTATTATGTTGAGGTATGTTCCCTTTATACCCACTTTGTTGAGAGTTTTTACTATAAATGGATATTGAATTTTGCCAAATGTATTTTATGCATCTATTGAAACGGTCTTATGATTTTATTCTTCATTTTGTCAATGTGGTATATCACATTTACTGATTTGCAGATGTCAAACCATCCTTGAATTCTTGGAATTAATTCTACTTGATCATAGTGCAGTATCTTTGTATTGAATTGTTGAACATTTTAATTTTAAATTTAAGTTTATTTTAAATTATTATACTTGTAAATTAAGAAGAATATTGATAATTTAAAAATTATTTTTTATACTTCTGTTTAGTTCATATAATTATTTAGTTTGAGTGACTGTGTGTGCATTTATATTGTGTATAGATTATGCGAATTTATAGCTGAATTAATTGATATAGTTGGTGATATTATAAACACAGAGGATAAATTAGTGAAAAATTCAGATGAAAATATCTGTCCTTGTATAGCTTACATTTGTAGTGGAGGAAGACATAAAGAAATAAGTAAATATATGGTAAAATCAAACAATGAAGAGGGGAATAGAAGGCTGGAAGTACTGCAACTTTAAATAGTATCACCAGGAGTGCAAACCAAAAGGTGACATTTGCATAACAGTCTGAAGGATGTGACTAAGCAAGCAATTGTAATAATTTTTTGTTTTATTCTAAACGTTATGAAGAGGCATTAGCGGATTTTGAAAGAGAGGGATAACATAATCTGCTTTATGCTACAAAAGTATCACATTGACTGCTCAATAGGTAATATTTAAACATACTTGTAGATGATGTATTTACAACTTCATAGTATAAAAATCCTTTGGTCACTTAACCCCAGCATTTAACTTACCTTTTTGCATTAAATTAAACACTTGAGTAACTCATCACATATTTTAATCAATTGTCAAGACTTCCTGGATACAAAATATTTGCAAGAGACATCCTATTTTAAATAGCAATTATACTTGGCTCACTAATCTCTATCACTTTAATAGAATAAGTCACCAGAAAATATTGAATTGATTCATACTATCCCTTGAAATGTTTTTCCAATTCAGAACATAGTGCTACACTCAGTTTTATTAAGGATATAGAAAAATTGTTCATTTGAATAAAATTTGTGAGGTTTTTGCATAATTATAATTAAAAGCTGTTTAAGCAGGCCAGGATGGGGATAAACACCACAATCTCATGCTGTAGGTATATAAGTTAGATTGTGGAAGGGGAAAAAAGATAGATACAACAGATAAGAATACTATGATGAACCAGGGATAGGGGGTTGAAATTTAAGGTAGAGGGGCCAGGAAAGGCCTTATTTTAAGAGTGACATTTAAATGAAAACCTGGAAAAGTGAGAGAACTGGCCAAGTGGATGTAAGTGAAAAGAGAAATCCAGGCAATGAAAATAATTAATGGCCTCAAGGAAGAGCCTTCTGGAGTGTTGGAGAAACTTTGAGGAAGCCAGTGAATTGGAGGTAAAAATTGAGAGAAGGGAAGTGGGAGCCATAGGAGGCCTGATCATGATTGGATAGTTAATGGGGACAAGTCATCTGGGAACTTAAAAGGTTTTGGCTTTTACTATAAATGGAAAGTCATTAGTGATTTTGGGCAGAAGATTGACAATACTTGGCTTATACCTAGATGGGATCACTGTGGCTTCTCTGTGAAGAACAGGCAAAGCTGAAGATGGTTTGGCTATCATAGCAGAGTATATAAATTTTTAAAATTGAGGTATAATTGACATGTAAATTTGTATAAGATTAAGGTGTACAACATATTGGTTTGGTACATTTATATATTGCAATATGATTACCACCATAGCATTAGCTAACACCTCCATCATGTCCCATAATTATCATTTCTTTTATGTGGTGAGAACCTTTAAGATCTCTTGTTTCTTAGTAATTTTTAAGTATATAATACAGTATTATTAAGTAGAATCATAATGTTGTTTATTAGATCCCCAGAACATATTCATCTTTAACTGCAAGTTTGTATCCTTTAACCAACATCTAAGATTAAACAAATAAATGTCTAGCTTTGACAGCTAAGTCACAAATAGGATTTTGATTGATGCCACTTCAAAATTTTCTCTTCTTTTCTGAAAAACAGCTGACAGACTGTTTGAAACCAAAGCCAATATTTCAGAAGTTGTGTGCTGGTGATCTAAATGACAGATTTAGCCTATAGATTTATTTTGTTTGGCACATAACTATTTTGAGCCAACATTTAAAAACTGGAAGAATTCATATAAAATATGGTTTTCCAGATTATCTTGAAATGTCAGACACTCTGGTAACATTAGATCCAGCATCAACAACAGGAGCTGGTTAGTACCTGCCTAATTTACACAAAGCCATAGACTTTCTGATTTTCCACAGTCCCTACCAGACCTTACTGTAGCTCTAATGACCAAGGCTGATGGTATGTTGCATTACATCATCACCTTTGCCCTGTTGTTTCTCTTATGATATAGAAATATTCTACTATACACATATCTCTCAAAAATGACAAATGATAGGAAGAAAGTGTCCCACCTTGATTTTTATTTTCTTAATTTGTGAGTGTTTGAGTATGCGACTTCTATAGATGTTGTACAAAGTTTAATTATCTGATATAGGAAAATAATTAGATAATACATTCAATTGAGTTATATTTTAATATTGGGAAACAAAAAATTATATTGCCAACAGAGACACATTCTAACATAGCCTCCTTTAAATTCTGAAACTGGTAAAGAGTAAAACTCTTATGAGTCTAAAGGTCTCTTCATTTTACTAGAATTATTGCATTTCATAGCTCATGGCTCTGCCTTAAGTCAAAAATTCATTTGTTTTCCTACTCTGTTTAATTATATACAAATCTTGCTTAAATTCTAATTTTTGTGTGTGTGTATGCTTAGAAAAAGAAATATCCAGGAAGATTAGTATATTTTTGAAACAACACATTGGTTTGATTTGTTTCTTATAAGTATTATAACTATAACTATTATAATATTAAATTATCTATAAAAATAAATACATGCATCTACATTTATTTCTATGTACTTAATAATTATGAATTCTGTCCTATCGATGAATTGAAAATAACTGTGAAGAACAACTAGTCACTTAAATAATAGGGGATATTTCTTTGGATTATTTATGTTCCTGAGGGAAACAAAGACATAACGGCTATTACATATTTAAGAGGCAGATAACTAGCATTCAAATGACTGAAGTATGAAAAAAGAGTTTTGTTAAACACAGTATAACAAAGTGATTAGGAACAAGAGCCCTGACTCTCAAGTGAGGGAGATGTAGGTTCCAGTCCTGGACCTGGCCCTGAATGTGTGGATGATTAGAGTTTATACTCTCTGTGCCCAATTTTCCTCATTTATGAAATGAAAACAATAGTACCAATCTCAAAGTCTTGTTGTGAGGATTAAATAAAACATTTAGTTAATAGTTAATTATGTCCTTGCTTCAGTATCCTCTTCTATACAGTTCAGTATTAGAATATCTTAAATATTATTTTAGATTTAATTATATTTATTCTTTTAAACAATTTCTGTCATTTGAAATTCCATCAAGTGGTCCTGGATATTGACAAAATAGGAAATAGTAAGTGTGATAGAATGTTTAAAATTTTTACCATAAAAATCTAGACATTTATTTGCAATTTTACATTGAAGCAAAACAATTATATCATTCATTATTGGAGGATTTATTTTTTCCCCATCTGACACAACTAAGTGTGGGTCTAGTATCTGAAAATTCAAACTTAAAAATACAGGTCATAGTGCCTTTGTCAGATAGTTCTGGATAGAGTTTTTTGTAAAATGTGAACTCATTTCAATTTTCTATCACATATTAAGTTCAGAATGTTTACATCACTAATGACCTGTATAACACAGAAAGACTTTTAGGGTTCAGGTTATAAAATGGAATGTACAGCATGAATCCCCTACAAATAGCCAAGGTTCAGGTAGCCTGGATTTGTATTTGGCTATATGACATTAGGAAAATTACTTATTTTCCCTATGTCTAAGTTTTTCTTCAAAGGTAAAATGGTGATATTAGTATAATTTCTTTGGTATATTGTCATATAAAATGAGATAAATTATTGAATTGGTTTGTATAGCTATTGACACAGATTCTGAGTTTAGTAAAATATGGTAATTTTTTATAACTACACAAACACAGAAAACACAAAGGATATATAAGGAGATGGTGTTATGAGTTGAATTGTATTCCCACCAAATTCATATTTGACATCTTAACCCTCAGAATGTGACTTTATTTGGACATCGAGTAATTGCAGATGTAATTTGTTAAGATGAGGTCATACTGGAATAGAGTGGATCCCTAATCCAATATGGCTGTTGTCCTTATTCAAAGGAGAAATTTAGAGACAGACACACGAACAGGGAGAATGCCCTATGACAATGAAGGTTTGGATGATGCAGCAGAAGCTAAGGAACAACAACCTTGCCAGCAAAACACTAGAAGCTAGGAGAGAGGTTTAAAACTTATTTCTCCCTCACAGCCCTCACAAGGAGGAACTCTGCTTACACCTTAATTTCAGACTTCAAGCCTCTAGAAATCTGAGACAATAGATTTGTGTTGTTTAATATACACAGTTTGTGGTACTTTATTATGGCGGTCCTAGAAAATTAACACAGATGGTAAATAGTAGTTATCTCTAGAAAGAGAAATGATGAGAACTTTTAATTTTCTAATTTGTTTCATTTTGTTAAACTTTCTAATAATATATAATACTTTTTATAACCAATATATGATCAAAGTTATACATATATCTTCATTTCATAATTTAGAAAATTAATGGTAAAATATACTGATTATACTTCATATAGGACAACCATGTGAATTACTATTTTGATAATATTTATACATGAAAGAAAAATTATAACATAAGGCCTTATCTCTTTGATTTGAACTAAAGTGACTTGGAATTGTGTTTTTTAGGACTGAACATATAGCCATGAAGAACTTTGGGAACTAAGAGACCTCACAAAGAATGACAGTTCAAATTCCACAATAATCATTGTCATGGCTCAAAGCAGGACTTAATAAAGCAAAATATAAGAGACTTCTTTATTTCATATGCATGCCAAACATACTGGCCTTAAGATGGGCTCATTTTGATTTCTTAAGTATCGGAAAATGTGTGATTAAGAGAGGGGAGAAATCAGGTTTTCCAACACAGGTAAACTTAGCAGAAATTTTGTCTTACTACTGACTCTTAAAAAGTGGCGGGGCTGGGTGGGGGAACCAAAGCTACTGTATGAATGGGAAAGCCAGAAAACAGTGTAACAAGGATATCACAGGAAACTTACATAATATTCTTATTCACACAAAAAAATTTTTTAATCCCTTGATCTAATGGCGTGACACTAGGCAATGTAGCAGACACAGGCATCGCTCCAAACCATATATATATATTTTTTCAGATTCTTTTCCATTATAGGTTATTACAGAATATTGAGTAGAGTTCCCTGTGCTATACAGTAGGTACTTGTTGTTTATCTGTTTTGTATATAGTAGTCTATATCTGTTAATCTCAAATTCCAAATTTATCCCTCCCCTTTTTTCCCCTTTGGTAAGCATAAGTTTTTTTTCCATGTCACATTTTTCTTTAAGTATATCAATTAAATAATCACATGAACAACTAACATTTTTCTTTTTATAAACTTAGAGAAAATACTCAATAATGGTCATAATCATTAAGCTTTAAATATTATTCATTTTAATATATTTGAAGTTTAACAAATCATCACTGTTCCTATTTTGTGTTTGTACTGTTTAATCATAAAATACTATCCAGCTTTCTTCCTTGGAGTTGTTGTTAAGCAACCTTAAAGCTCTTTGGAAGGGTCTCTCGTGGCTTTTACAAGCTCTGTTTTGTTTGTTTGTCTCTTTGGAGAACCTCCAACCAACAGCTGACTTCACAGCCTTCTATACTGGTTTTGGTTATTCTGAAGGAAATCAATATTGTAAAGGTTACACTACTTGGCCATCATTTTAGTATTACTTTAAAGCAAAGAAAGGAACTGAGAAATACGATTTAGGATTAAGGTCTCCTTACCAAAGATCTTGTGAGAAAAATCTTTGTTCAATCTCACCATCCAGATACTTCAGTGGTAATTGGAACAAACAGAACTCAAATTTCTACCTTCAGGGCCAGTTTGTATATGCCTCCCACCAGGCTTGCCTCAGCTGCTGAACTGGAAAAATTCATGTTATTAACAATGCAACTAATTATGAAATTAAATAGAATTAATATATAAAGTAAAATGATTAATTCAGGGATTATGACTAATCACCATGGGAGGCAGAAAAGAAGATGAAGCTAAGAAAAGGAGAAATTTTAGACCAAAAAACTCCTTTTTGAACAAACGTATTGATTAAAATAGTGGTGTCCTCCTTTATAAGTCTTCATTTTCTGAATTTTAAAAAATTTCCTCAACTGCAAAGTTAAGTACACACTGTTGTAAATGGTGAAATGGTGTGTTACTATTACCTGGAGCTATAACATTTTCCTGACGTTCTCAAAAAAGGCCATCTTGTCCTGGAGCACTTGAAAGCACTAGAATTTCATCTTCTGTCTATTGTATTATGACATGAATCACAGAGGTAGAACATCAATTATAATTAGACAACACATTTTAGAGCAGAAGTTTGCCACTGTTTGCTTCCATGATGGCAGTGCTATGTCTGCAGGATGACTCAAGTTTGTTTATTATTTTACTTTGCAATTACTTTCAGCTTACAGTTCACTAAGAGGAACCAACTACTTTTAAAAGAAATGAAAAAAACAAAGCACCAATCATGGGCTCTTCCCACTGTTGGCATCTGATTACTTAATAATTCAGTGGCCAAGGCTGATTGGTCTGTAACATAGAAAGTCCTCTAGTCATGCTTGTCTCCATGCTAGCCAGCACTCAGGGTTCAGATTACTTCTTTATTGTATTTAGCATTGAGTAAACTGCTTCCAGTTATTTTATTTGTTTTTATCTCCTCATTACCCATAAACCTCGAAGATTAGAAGCACAATGCCTTATTACACACTTATATCATTGGAACATCCTTTCTCCCAAAAGGGAAATATTTGCTGTTGTTAAAATGCATCCTCGGGGCTCCATAGTACTAAATATCTCACAGAAAACTCTAAGGTTCTATTGTGTGCAAGATATACTCCCAAGAAAAAAGTATAGAGTGGAGATGATTATTGGTGACTGATTCTTCAGATATTATTTTCATTTCATAAATATATCCAAAAGAAAATAGTCTTTGCATTTTGAAAAAATACATGGTACATTAAAACATATTAAATCAGCATAAGAAATTATTGGTGTATATGAATCAGCCAGAGTGAGAGTTTAATGTTAGACTTAAGTAGTCTCATTTAGCTAGAATATTAATATCATTACAACAAGAATAATAAATTATCTGTTATCTTTAATGACAGGGAAATGTGGTATTGTAGTTAATCAAATGTTTGTATTAATGTTATTGTGCATATCATGTTTTTTTTCAATCCAACAGCATATTAAAAGTGTTGTTAAAATCATGCTAAAAAGAAATTAATAGATAATGCATAAGATAGCATCAAGGTGTTCACATTATCATCATTCTAAATAAATGCTGAATTCTAGTTAATAGGGTTTTGTTGATGAAAGAAAAGTAAAGGAAATAGCTACATGTTCCAGTGCTAAGCACTGAAATTTCAAAACCATGGTTATATCAGCCACTCTCTTAAGGAGTTCAGTGAAAGTCATTTATTCACTCATTTATCAAATGTTTATGGAACATCAGAAATGGGACACTCAGTTGAGTAAGGGCTATAAGTGCAATAGGGCACAAGACATAGTCATGTCCTCAAGAAACAAAAAGTCTAATGGGCAATTTAAGCAGGTAAACAAATAACCTATCATATAAAGGACCCTTCTCACAGCCTGCAATGTCATAGATGCATGGAGCCAGTAAAAGGGAAATTGGAAGAGCATTTCAGGCAGCCTAGATGGTAAGGGCAATGGACTAGAACAGATGAAGCATAGCCAGAGAAAAACACAAGGTTTTAGAGTTAAAGCAGATTTCAGATTATAAAATGTTGATGTCATAAACTACAAGACGGTTTATGTTCATCTTAAAATATAACATAATTAGACAAAAATTAGCTGAATGACAGTGGATCAATATCATATTATGGACATTGAGGAAATACTTGCTTCAGGCCTTGTAATATCTCACAAAAAATCCTATAATTTATATAGCAAAAAAAAGCTGCATTTTATATCTTTTGTTAGTTCTGATGGTGTAGATGGAGAAGGAGGAGATGGCTCCAGCCTCTAATTTCAGACTATAGCTCCTTGAATAGCTTTATAAAGTAACTACACAGTAATAAGAAATTTACCAAGGGCACTCTAATACAACTTAATTTATTACTAATTTAGAGGCTGTGAGGAAAACATCCTAATAGTAAGACTGAAGGACAGAAATTAGAATGTGGGCTACAGGGCTTATATATATCATTTGGTCTACTTCATTCTACCATTTATTCATAAATTATATATATATATGTATATACATATATGTATATAATTAATGAATATAAATTATATATATGTATATAAATTGTATACATATATGTATATAAATTATGTATATATGTATTTATATGTATATAAATTATATACATTATATAGTTTATGAATAAATGATGGAATGTTATATATATACATACGTATAAAACTAATGTTCAGTAGTTACTATATGCCAGGTAATTTTGTAGTCACTAGGGACACTGTGGAGTGATGAATAACACAGGCCAGGACATATCTCTGCCTTTATGGAATTTACACTCTTGGATTATAAGCTTTTTACCATGAGTCTGTTTAGAGTTATCTTAAGTTGAAAAATATATTCAATTTGGGTAAACTTGCCAACTGTATGCGTTGCATGTAAGGTTATGGGGAGATTTCACAGCAAACACAATGAAGGGATAGTCTGCAAAATAGAGTCTGATTGCATATTTTGTTTGTTTTTGACTTTCAAATCATGTTTAACCATGTTGAACCTTCAGCACGTATTTACATTTTGAAATTAGTCATCAACATTGAAGTGTTAGGTTTTATTTAAAATGAGGATTCTTAAATTTTTCTTAAACTGACTGTACTGGGCCCATGTGATCTCATGGAGCCTCTGGACTGTTTCTGGATAGTATCTGTACCTCTAGAGTTGAGGCAGGGAAAGTAGAGCCTCACATGTGAAAAATTCATTTGATATGCCAAAGTTTATGGGGATTTTTTAAGACTTTACTTTTAGGTTCACAGAAAAATTAAGAGGAGATTACAGGTATTTCTTGTACACTCCCTACCCTCACACATGCATAGCTTCCCCCATTAACAACATTACAAGCTTTAACCTCCAGAGTGATACATATGTTATAATTTATGAACCTTCATTGATGGATCATAAAACCCAACGTCCATAGTTTATATTATGGTTCACTTTTGGTGTTGTACATACTATGAGTTTGGATATTTATATATATAATAACATGTCTCCATTATTATAGTAACATACAGAGTATTTTCACTCTCCTAAAACCCTCTGGGCTCCAGCTATTCATTCATACCTCTCCCTTCCAAATCCCAGAAACCACTGACTTTTTACTGTCTTCATAATTTTGCCTTTTCCTGAATGTCATCTAATTGGAATCATACAAACTTTTCAAATTGGGTTCTTTCACTTAGTAATATGCATTTAGGTTCCTCCATGTCTTTTCATGGTTTGAGAGCTCATTTCCTTTTAGCACTAAATAATATTCCATTGTCTGGATGTACCACAGTTTATTTATCCAGTCACCTACTGAAGGAAATCTTGGTTTCTTCCACGTTTTGGCAATCATAAATAAAGCTGCTATAAATGTGTGTACAGAATTTTGTGTAGACATAAGTTTTCAACTCCTTTGAGTAAAAAGCAGGAAACACTAATGATGTATCGTACGGTAAGAGTATCTTTAGTTTTGTAAGAGTCTGCCAAATGCGCTGTCTGTCTTTCGATGTGCCTGTGCTATGTTGTATTCCCACCAGCAATGAACTAAAATTCCTGTTGCTCAACGTAACAACATTTGGTATTGTCAGTGTTCCAGATTTTGGCCATTCTAATAAGTGTTTACATGTATCTCGTTATTTTAATTTACATTTCCCTAATGATATATGGTGTGGAGCATCTTTTCATATGCTTATTTTCCATTTGTGTATCTCCTTTACTGAAGTATCTGTTAAGAATTTTGGCCCATTTTTTAATCAGTTGTTTGTTTTCTTCTTGTTGAGTTGTGAGATTTCTTTGTATATTTGGTAACAGTCCTTTATCAGATGTGTATTTTTTAAGTGTTTTCTACCAGTCTGTGGCTTTTCTCATTCTCTTGGCATTGTCTTTGAAAGAGTAGACATTTTTAATTTTAATGAGGCCCAGCTTATCAAGTACTTCTTTGTTGGATCATGCCTTTGGTGTTGTGTATAAAATGTCACCATCATACTCTAGGTTTTCTCCTACGTTATCTCCCAGGAGTTCTACAGTTTTGTATTTTAAATTTAGGTCTATAATCCATTTTGTGTTAATTTTTTTGAAGGGTGTAAGAACTTTCTCTAAATTAATTCTTTTGCATGTGGATGCCCAGTTGTTCCAGTACTATTTGTTGAAAATCTGTTTTTGTTCCATAGTGTTGCCTTGACTCCATTGTCAAAGATCAAAAACTATATTTGTGTGACCGTATTTCTGGGCTCTCTATTCTGTTCTGTTGATCTTCATGTCTATTTTTTTGCCAATACCATACTATCTTAATTACTGTAGCTTTATTGTATGTTTTGAAGTAGAGTTGCTTCAGTCTTCCAGCTTTGTTCTTCTCCTTCAATATTTTTTACATTTTCATAAGTGTTATTCTTTTTTACAGTATTTTTCACTATTAACTATTACTAACTATAGTTTCCATGCTGTATGTTACATCCCCATGACTTATTTATTTTATAACTGGAAGTTTATATCGTTTGACTTCCTTCATCCATTTTTGCCCAACTCCCACCACCCACCTCTGGCAACCACCAGTCTATTCTCTGCATCTATGAGCTTGTTTTGTTTTTTTTTTACTTTTGGATTCCACATATAAGTTAGATCATACAGTATTTGTCTTTTTCTGTGTGACTTATTTCTCTTAGCATAATGCTCTCAAGTTCCGTTTGAGTAGTTGTTGCAAATGGCAAGATTTCATTATTTTTTATGGTTGAATATATAAATATATGTATATGCACACATATATGTAAAATCTCACGATTTCTTTATCCATTCCTCCATTGATGGACAGATGGATATTTACATTGTTTCTTTATCTTGACTATTGTAAATAATGTTGCAATGAACATGGGGGTGCATATATCTGTGTGAGTTAGTGTTTTCCTTTTCTTTGGCTAAATACCCAGAAGTGGAATTTCTGGATCATATGGTAGTTCTGTTTTTAATTTCTTGAATAAATTCCATACTGTTTTCCACAGTGGCTACACCAATTTATATTTCCACCAACAGTGCATAAGGGTTCCCTTTTCTCTACATCTTTGCCAAAATTTGTTATTACTTGTCTTTTTGATAATAGTTATTCTAACAGGTGTAAGTTGATAATTCATTGCAGTTTTAATTTGCATTTCTCTGAAGATTAGTGACACTGAGCACCTTTTTACATACCTGTTGGTCATCTGTATGTCTTCTTTGGAAAAATGTCTATTTAAATGTACCTAAATAGAAGATCAGTTTAGACCTTCTGCCCATTTTTTAATTGGATTATTTTTCTGCTGTTGAGTTGTATAAGTTCTTTATATATATTGGGCATTAATCCCTTATCAGATATATAAATTGCCAATATTTTCTCCCATTCATTAGGTTACAATTGTCATTTTATTAATGGTTTCCTTTGCTATGCAGAAGCTTTTAAGTTTGGTATAGTCCCACTTGTTTACTTTTCTTTTGTTGCCTTTGCTTTTGGTGTAACATCCAAAATTGTTCATGAAGACCAATGTCAAGGAAGTTACTGCCTATGTTTTCTTCTAGGAGTTTTATAGTTTCAGGTTTTATATTTAAGTCTTTAATACATTTTGAGTTAAATTGTTGTGTACATTGTAATATAGTGTTATAATTTCTTTCTTTTGCATGTGACTGTCCAGTTTTTCCAGCACCATTTATTGAAGAGACTGTCTTTTCCTCATTGTATATTCTTGGCTCTCTTGTCATAAATAAGTTGACCATATATGTTAGGTTTATTTCTGGGCTCTCTATTCTGTTCCATTGATCTATGTGTCTGCTTTTATGCCAATACCATAGTGTTTTAATTAGTATAACTTTGTAATATATTTTGAAATCAGGGGGTGTAATGCCTCCAGCTTTGTTCTTCTTTCTTCAGATACCTTTAGATATTTGGGTTTGTTTGTGGTTCCATACAAATTTTAGGACCGTTTGTTTAATTTCTGTGAAAAATGCCATTGAAATTTTGGTAGAGATTGCATTGAATCTTTAGATTGCTTTGAGTAGTATGAACATTATAACACTATTAATTTTTCTGATCCATGAGCATAGACTATCTTTCCATTTATTTGTGTATTCTTCAATATTGAGTTGAGTATTCTGGGTCTTTTACTGCTACATACAAAGTTTAGAATTAGTTTGTAGGTATCCACAAAATAATTTGCTTGGATTTTGGTTGAGATTGCACTGAATTTGTGGATCAAGCGGAGAGGAACTGACATCTTAACAATATTGAGTCTTTTTAACCATGAACATGGATTATCTTTCCATTTATTTAATTTTTCATCAAAGTTGTATAGTTTTTCTCATAGAGGTATTGTACATACCTTTTTTAGATTTATACCTAAGTTTTTCATTTTAGGGGGGTTGCTAATTTAAATGACATTGTGGGATTTTTTTCATATTTCATTTTCTAATTGCTGGTATATGGAAATGTGATTGGCTTTGGTATATTAGCCTTGTATCCTGAAAACTTGCTGTAATCCCTTATTAGTTCTAGGAAGGTTTTCATTGATTCTTTTGGATTTTCTAAGTAAGTGATCATGTCATCTGTGAACAAAGACAGTTTCATTTCTTCCCAATCTGTATACTTCTTGTTTTCTTTTCTTGTCTTATTGTATTAGCTGCAACTTCCAGTACAGTGTTGAAAACGAGTAGTGAGAGAGGACATCCTTGCTTTGTTCATGATTTAGTGGGAAAGCTTCAAGGTTTTCATCACTAAGTATGATATTAGCTGTAGGTTTCTGTAGGTATTCTTCAAGTTGAGGAAGTTCTTATCTGTTCATAATCTACTGAGAGTTTTTATCATAAACATGTGTTGAATTCTGTCAAATGCTTTTCTTATTGCATCTATGAATAAGATCATTTGATTTCTTTTTAGTCTCTTTATATGATGGATTACATTAGTTGATTTTTGAAATTTGAACCAGCCTTGCATATAGGATAAATCACACTTGGTTGTGGTATATAATTCTTTTTATATATTGTTGGATTTGAGTTGCTAATATTTTGTTGAGCATTTTTACATCTATGTTCATGAGAGATATCAGTCTGTAGTTTTCTTTTCTTGTAATGTCTTTGTCAGGTTTTGGTATTAGGATAATGCTGGCCTCGTAGAATGAGTTAAGAAATATTCCCTCTGCTTTTATCCTCTGAAAAACATTGTGGTGAATTGTTTTTTTTTTTTTTGGTCTTAAATGTTTTATAGAATTTACCAGTGGACACATCTGGGCCTGGTGTTTCTGTTTTGGAAGGTTATCAGTGTTGATTCAATTTCTTTAATAGATATAGGCTTATTTTATTGTATTTTCTTCTTGTGTTAGTTTGTGTCCTGTGCAGCTTGGGTCTTTCAAATAATTAGTCCATTTCACCTAGGTTCTTAAATTTGTGTGTATAGAGTTGTTCATAGTATTCTTTTATTAGTCTTTTAATGCCCATAGGCTCTGTTGTAATGTTCACTCTTTCATTTCTGATATTAGTAATTTGTATCCTCTCTTTTTCTTAGATAGCCTGGCTAGAGGCTTATCAGTATCATTGAAGTTTTCAAGGAATCAGCTTTTGCATTTGTTGATTTTCTCTATTGATTTAGCATTTTCAAATTAATTGATTGTTGCTCTAATTATTATTTCTTTTTTTCTTTTCACTTTGGATTCAATTTGTTGCTCTTTGTCTAGTTTCCTAAGGGAGACACTTAGATTATTGATTTGAAATCTGTCTTCTTTTCTAATATATTCATTCCATGCTATGAATTTACCTTTAATATGCTTTTCCTGCAGTAGTTTATGTTTTAACATCATGCATATTTTATCTTTCACTCCATATTATACCTTTTAATGTAAACATGATCTAGTAAAATTAATACAGCAATTAATACAGCATTCTTATTTTGTGGCCTTCAATGTTGCTAGCATGTCTTATGCTGCATAACTCTAAGGATATAAACACCTCAGGTAAGAAATAAACTGGTAAATTAATAGTTTGTTTTCAAAGCAAACATTTGTGGTTGGAAATATGGCCTGGGAGGCAGGACCTTTTCCTCAGACTACCAGAAATTCTCTTGCCTCTTAACAATTACCTGTTGTTCTAATACTGTTTCTAAACTATTACTAGTGTCCAAGTAAATGATAGAGCCAATTGTCCAGCAAGTTAACAGAACTGAAAGAAACATTTGTTACATCATATTAAGCTCAGACTTAAAAGGTTGTACATAGAACATTTTATATATTCTGTAGATCCAATGTTCTTGATGCTATGTAGTCTATGGCAGTAGCAGGTAATGGTACAATAACAATATTGAAAAATTCCAAATTGAACCTTCTTGTGGGAACACATTTGTTAAGAAGGCTTTCTTAGAAAAGATCTATTGCTAGTAAATGGTTTTAAGTTAACCTGAAAATGCGTTTGTTTTCCTTTTAATATTGATAGTTTTCCTAAGTACATGATTTTATATTGACAAATATTTTCTCTTGTCACTTTGATGTTATCAAAGTAATATTTTCTTTGTTGTTAAAAAAGTTCTGTCTAATTCTTCGTATACAATCTGTCTTTTCTATGTGGATGCTTTTAGATCTTGTCTTTGTCTCTGATGTTCTTTAGAAATGAATTTCTTTGTCCTGCTTGGAATATGATGTCCTTCATGAAATGGAGGACTTATATTTTTCATCAATATTGGAAAATTCTCACTGCATTTTTAAATATAACCTCTCCATTGTTTTCTTTATTCTTTTCTGGAACTCAGATCAGATGTCTCATACACCTTCTTATATTACTGACTATGCATCTTATCTCAATTTCCTATTTTTATCTTCCTTTGGGCTGAATCATAATTTAAGACCAATCCAGTAAGTGTTTCTACACTTGTTTCTAATCTGCTTTTTAAACTATCCTAAGATTGTATTTTTTTTTTTTTTCTTTTGGGTGGCAATACCTTTAATTACCAGAAGTTTAATCAGTTTACTTCTAAATCTAAGTGTGCAGTAATATTCTGAATTTTTGTCACCTCTTTTTCTCACTCATTTAAAAATTTTGTATGCATGCATTTTTTTAAAAACCTCCTATGTAATTATTTTATAATCTGCATATAATACCTCCAATCTTGGATTGTTTGGATATAAATTTATTGTGTACTGTTCTGGCTAACTCATGTTTATGGTAGATAGTCTTCTCATGGCACTTGTTACTGTGTTTTATTATAAATTCAGATTTATTGGTATTTAATCTGTATGTATTACTGGGCATCTGTGTAGAGAGATGCCTTCCTATAAGGGTCCAAGAACCAGAATCCTATTCTTTGTGGAGTCATTCATCTCTATATACTTATGTTTCAAGAATTATTAAGAAATGAGAAAAGTTATGCCTTCTGTATTCAATAACACTCTAGTTTTAGCTCCTGTCTTGTTTATTCTGTTTTGTTATTTTTAGTTAACTTCCTTATTTTTTGTGAGTTCAAAATGTTTGCTATAATTTATCTAGCATTTATATATTTTTATTGACTTTTTGTTCCAGAATATCTTATACTATGACATTTACACGCTTGGTTTTCAGTAATACTGATAATTTTCCTCAAAATTTGTGCTTTTTAATTCTTACATACAGAAATATATAAAACAGAAATACTAACTCAAAAGTTAAATTTGATTAACTTAATCAAATTAATACTCCCTTTTTATTTAATAAAATGTTGATATTAATACTTAATCAAGTATTAGGAATCAAAAATTAATTTTTAATTAAATATTAAAAATCAGTATAAGATTTCTATTATTGACATTCATGGACAAGTTGTAATGCTGCGCTGCCATTTTTACATAGTTGCAAGTATTTTCATATACACATTTGCAACAAAATAAGCTATCTTTCTAAATTTGTACAAATTGATTCATTTAGACAATAAAATCTCCAATGAGATGTGAATGTGTATCACGATGTTCCTTAAATGACTATATTAGGCCAGCAACAGTGTAATATAGAAAGATAAACAGTAAGGAAATGCTACATGGTAGCAATGGACAGAATATTATTTATTTCCTGAATGCTTAGACAAGCTAGAAGGATCCTAACCTGGTTCCTAGTTAAATTAATAAGATGCAAGCATGGCAAAACCCTCACTGTTGGCATATCTTTGTAATTTATATGAAAGTCTCAAGTTTAAATTGTACTTTATAAGAAGGACAGAAAAACAAGTTTTTTCAGGCACATATCTATGCCCATGAAGAAAGAAATATTCAAAGGATGTATTTAAATTCTGAAAGATTGTCAGATGGAAATTCTTTTGAGTTGTTTTTCTATTTTTAAATAGAATTTTTAAAATTCCCCCAATAAGCATTCCTTCTAATATAGCAAGATTCTTCTCTGTATTTTTTCATTAAATATATTATGTAATATTTTGAGAACACATTCTTACAAAATGTTCTTAAATATAATGTGAATGTATTCTGAGCAGTAAACATGTAAGGCATTCTCCCAATTTTCTTCATTTGTTGATATAATATTAAGAGTTTGAGACATAATTCAATGCCAAAAAAATGATACTATACTATAAGTGTAACATTAATTCATAAATGATGATTAACAATAAGTAATAGTGAATAGAAAAGTGTTCAAAAAATGTTTATTGTCACCTTGAGTATCACTAAAACTTATCCTAAATGAGTTATTCATACTTGACTTTTTTCAAAAAGTTTATAATTCGTGGAACTCATTAGCAGAGACAAGGCAGATTAAAATTTAAGTGTCATGGTGAGTTATCTCAGGACATGAAAAGAAGTAGTATAACTCCAAGTTAACAACACATAATGGGATATACACCCAAGTTTTGTATTGATGTGATTTATAGGTCCTTCCCTCTCTAATTGTATGTCATCTCCTAAAATTCCTATATTTTTCCCAAACATATGATCTTCTTCTGATAAAGATATCCTCAGACAATCACTAAGTCTTGTATCATCCATGTTGCACAGTTCTTTGAAGACTAACATTTGAAGAGTCAATTCATGTTGAACATAAAATATTTCTGAGATCGACATGTGAATTTTTACCATCCTTATTACAAGTTGATGTTGTTGCCATTTTAATATTTTTACCACTAATAGATGATAAATTTTTTTTAAATATATTATTCAGTTCTTCAAGGCATATATACTGGGCATATTTTTTCTATAATTTCCATAAATTTATTTTTGTCTACAAATTATAATATTTTGTTTAATTTTATAATCTTAGTTTCTCATGTATGTGTATATGTGTGTGTAAAAGAAAGAAATAATCATGCATGTCATTAAAATGCTTGTAAGGAATTAAATAAATTACCCTGCTAATATTATAAACTAAATAATAGATGGTTTGTTAACACTTTATGTTCTATGTGTTTGGAAATTGTTAGATACCACTAAAAAGAAAAATCATATGACGTGCACAAATATTTTCATAATTTGAAATATTCAATTTTACTCAATGCCAATCTTTAATCCTAGAAAAGTTGAGACTAGCATACAACCTGCTCATATTACTAATAATTTTTAATTTTAAATGAAATATAGACAAAAGGATGGTTAAAAATTTATAAAGTTACTAACGCTTGTAGATAATACATGTATGTGGAAACTCAGGCCTCAACAAAGTCACATAGAAAACAAACTCAGTTGTACTGAACTATAGTACATATATATTCAAGTAATAAATATGTCACTACTACAAATCAATAAATTTTGAATCTGTGGCAATTCAGACAACATAAATTAATAGATATCATATAGTAAATATCTCTACAGTGGATTTTTTTAAACAAGAAATCTAAAGTTTTCATAAATGTTGAGTGTTAGGAGCCATGTATTTATTTAAGTGTTTAATATGAATTGTCTCATTTACCTCTCAGAAGTCCACATGGTAATATTTATAATATCCCCATTTTTCGCAAAAGGGAAATGAGGAAGCTGGTCTGATACCGTTCTCCCAATATTTAAGATTTTACCTAATAGAAAGCAACACAGCATGGTGATTAAAAGCAAGAATGCCAGAACTTGAATATGTTGCTTTTATTTCATATGTGAAAGAAAGAAATACTCTAAAATTGTCTATTTCATTTTTCTCATATGGAAAATGGGAACATAGCCAATATCTGTTTGCATTCTTTTTTTTTTTTTTTTTTTTAATATATTTATTTATTTATTTTTGGCTGTGTTGGGTCTTCGTTTCTGTGCGAGGGCTTTCTCTAGTTGTGGCAAGCGGGGGCCACTCTTCATTGCGGTGCGCGGGCCTCTCATTATCGCGGCCTCTCTTGTTGCGGAGCACAGGCTCCAGACGCGCAGGCTCAGTAGCTGTGGCTCACGGGCCTAGCTGCTCCGCGGCATGTGGGATCTTCCCAGACCAGGGCTCGAACCCGTGTTCCCTGCATTGGCAGGCAGATTCTCAACCACTGCGCCACCAGGGAAGCCCTGTTTGCATTCTTTTGATAATTAAATATTAGCACGTGTAAAGAACTCTGTGACACACTGCCCACTCATCAAATGAGAGCTATTATATTAATTTCACAAAGTTTTGGGGTGATCTATTTCTGCTGTATGTCCTTTCCACTTATTATTGCTTATGATCCTTTGTGTTTGTTTCGTTTCTATGGTTGTGATTTTTTTTAATAGCAGTCTCAGTTAGGTCGTGCTTTACTGGTAGAAATGATCTGCACTCACTTTGAAAGCATGCCCCCTTGGTAGCGATCTGCGTTCCTTCTGACACACGCTCTAATGGAGGCATTTCTTGCAATTACAGAGCCTACATTTCTTGTACAATAAATTTATATCCCAACCTAGCAGTGTTTGTGCTGATGATTTTCATGAGTGACTATTTTTCCACGTAGAGCATTGAATGAGACATAGATGTATCCTTGCCGCTTGCCATGATAAATATGTTTTATTCTATTCTACAATTTCTAACAAAAGATGGAATCTTTTCAGAGTTTTATATTTAAACCAGGTTCTCAGTTCTCTGTATATTTTTCAGTACCAAGATGCGCCTTCCTTTTCCCCAGACCTTTCGATGTAAGTTTCTTGGTTACAAGGATTGATAAATGCCCCCCGGGCAGCTGAGTATCAATACAAGCTTACTTGTCTAGTTTCACACTTACTCTTTATGTTTTGACCTTTGGGTATTTACTTAACTTTCTTAAAGTCTCAGCTATATATTTAAAACAATTTTTACACATATTTTATCAAGCATTTCAACGTGTGGTGGGAGACATTTTAGACAAATATTGCAAATAAGAGCAATTATGATCGAATTTTTCTTTTAAAACAATGTTTCAGACTGGTATACAAAAGTGACTGGGCAAGAGTAAAGATAAGGTGACTAATCTGAAAGCTTTTGCAGTAGTCTTAATAAGAGAGAAGAATGACTTTGACTGGTTTTTCAACAACAATGACTAAATGTGGTCAAATCAGGAATACATTTGGAAGTAGAGCCTAATAGGATTTATTGAAAGATTAGATGTGGGTTGTGGAAATCATAGGAAAAAAAGAGATTTCTAAGAGTTAAACCTGAAAAACAAGGAAGATGGAAGTGTATTTTAATTACCCAGGGAAAAATGAAAGCATTACACAAAAATCTCTAATAGTGAGGCTAGAGATACACTAAAGATTTGCTGTAGAACTGGTCAGATTTGATGACAGAAGAGTGAAGTGTGTAGCACAGAGAAGGAGGTGATTTATACGTGGAGTCCTCAGTTGGTGAAGTTTCCAATAATTAAGATAATTAAAGTGGCAATAGGAGAAGATTTGTAGAGAGTGCTGACACAAATTCAGTTCTAGGCATGATGAGTTTGAGATGCTTATGGGACAATCATGTGGATATTTTCAGATCAATTTTTTAAAAACAGGATTGCATCCTCAGGGTAAAGTTCTGAGCCAGAGAGAGAGATTTTGAAGGCATATTTACACTAATTATCTAAGGTTCTGAGACATAATAATATGTGAACTTTCTGGAACTTATTGGATACATTTTACAAAGTCAGTAGTATTTATGAAAGAAGTAAATACATTTATATCATAATATTGGTGAGATTCCAAGTCTCTCTTCACATTCTGGATTTATTTTACCTGTAATATAGCTTCTATTTATAACTTCTATGCTTTACAATAATGAATTCCATTAATATGTATTTGAATTTTAAACCTTGACTTCAAACACTATTCTCCTGTGGCAAATAAACTGATTAAAATTAAGACCCAGAAAATACTTTTATTAATCTGTTGTTTAGATACTTATGTTCAGTTTCTTGTATTATATATAACTTTGCTTCCAAGCTGAAATCTGCAAACTACTATAGCACCATACTGAACTTTGGCCAAAACACAGGAATTTATTTTAATGATCCCCATATTTTCAGATTCTTCACTTGAAGTATAGGGCACTCTCTAGAGAACAGAATCAATAAACCTTGCAGAATGCATATGGAACATTATTTAAACTAAGAGCTGCAGGGAAGCTAGCAGATGCTAAGGAGCACTGAGGGTGAACTGCAGAAGTCTGCTAGGGACGACAGGCACATGAATGAAACATGCATCCACAGGATGGTAACTGTGGTATAATGAGAAGAGTGAGAGGAGAAGGAGCAGGGAAACTCATTACCTGACAGAACAGTAAGAGCCCTATGTAAGTGCATGTCCACAAAATGATATAGTCATCCATTCATTTAACAAAATGATTGGGCTTCCTGGTGCTGTGCTTGGTTGTAGAGGTACAGAATGGAATAAGATTTTGGAAGGAATACTGATCATTGTGATATTGTTTATATACTCTAAGTGGCATTCAGTGGTGTCCTGGGAAGCCATAGAAAGAACATTTGATGCCAATCAGTGGGTTAGAAAAGGTATCCATCCCACCAGGAGTTTAACCTTTCAAGGATATGTTGGAGTTAGTTAGAAGTGGAGAGTTAGTTCAAAGCAGAAAGAAAGCACATGCAAAGGTATGTAGGCAAGAAACAATGAATGTCCTTGGGATATGGCTTCTCCAGTGTGTCTGTGATACAGATCAGAGAGGGTTCAAAAGAGATGAGGCTGGAAGGGTTTTAAAGGGCTGAGATATAAATGAGTTTTTGTGCTATGCTCAGGAGTCTGCATCTTAATTTGAAGATGATGGAGAGGCACTGAATTCTTTGAAGCACAAGAATGAAGTGAAGAAATACGCACTTTGATAGCAGGGTGAAGGATGTCATGGAGGGAGGCAAAATCCATGTTGGACTTCATAAACGACACTAGTATTTAAGAAGCAGTGGTAAGAAATGAGGTGTAGGGAGAATTTGCAAATAAGAAACCAGTTGTTAAACATTAGAATCCCTAAAGTCTCAAGAGGGAGGAGATATGAGGATATATGTATATGTATAGCTGATTCACTTTGTTATAAAGCAGAAACTAACACACCATTGTAAAGCAATTACACTTCAATAAAGATGTTAAAAAAAAAAATCCCTAAAGTCTTTGAAATTCATTCACAGGTGCTTTATATGAAGATGTTTTTTCTAAGAAAATGAATGAAGATTATCTATAAAAATCAATAAAATAACAAAGAACAATTAAATATAAAAATCAGGTGCAATCTTTGGTTACCTTATTCAATGCTTAGCTATAGCAACAAATGTCTAATGGAAATTAACTTTCCAGAAGTGTTATCTATCTGTTCTATATATGTCTGTTCCTCTGTTAACTGCTTGAAAGAGAAATGCCACTATATAACATTTCAATGACTAACAGGATTAATACATTTCCAAACCTAACTTTAAACATGTGGAAAACTTAAAGTTTTCAGAATCACTTAATATTTACCTTTAATTCCTCAGGAAACTTTTAAGATATGTGGCATGCTCACTAGCTTTCAAACTATTACATGATAATAGTGACTATTACAAAGTAATCAATATAAAGTCAGGAATATCTTGTCTTTATTCCCTTCACTGTTATTATTTTTGTATGACCAGTAGTCAGCAAAGTTCCTTGTTCTGCCCTTAGCCACTATATTAATTATCAGAATGACTTTGATTAAATTAAATATTTTATTCATTCATCTATTCAATTATTACATTAATAAATATTTCTTGAGGGTTTTAGTGATGTGAGTTACTGAGCTAGGAATCAGGGATATGAAGACAAATAACCTAAATAACTAAGTGGATACTGTGTATAAAATAGATAACTAATGAGAACCTGCTGTATAGCACAGGAAACTCTACTCGGTGCTCTGTGGTGACCTAAATGGGAAGGAAACTCAGAAAAGAGGGGATATATGTATACGTATGGTAGATTCACTTTGCTGTACAGCAGAAACTGACACAGCAGTGTAAAGCAACTAAACTCCAATAAATAAATAAAAAGAACTAAGTGGATAATTAGTCATAGAGAGGGCCTATAAGAAACTTATAATAAAATGCAGTTAGTGCAATGATGTAGTATAAATACATATAAGAATAAAAAGCCACAAAAAGCTTTATGTTAACCTGTTTGATAGGTAGGATAATAGTCAGCAAATGCTTTCTGGATGAGGTTAGTGTGCCTATACTGAACCAAAATAAGCATATGAGTTAAATAGGTAAAAATGCAGTGAAAAGAATATCCCATGAAATGTTTACTAGAATTTATGATGTAGACAGTTGGAAAACCTTATCCTTTTCAAAAGAGCAATCACATATATGATTTACTTTTACCATTCTAGTGGCAGTGTGAAGGATGCATTTGAAGGTAACAAAAATAAAGCCAAAAAAGTTATGACAGTCCTATAGGCATCCAAACTAGAGAGAATGATAAGTTCTACTGGGAGTAGCAAAGAAGGTACAAATTCTAGGGATGCAAAATTGGTCAAATCTAAAAAATGTGAAGGTGGTTTAACATAGCAACACTGGAAACTAGTTACATGAGGTTTAAGAATAGGGTTAGAGGAGTAATGGAATGAAAGAGCTGGAAGTAAAAATGATAATTATGAACAATTATTTGCCAATATATTTTAAATTTATTTATTTTTGGCTGTGTTGGGTCTTTGTTGTTGCGCGTGGGCTTTCTCTAGTTGCAGTGAGCGGGGGCTGCTCTTCATTGCAGTGTGGGGGCTTCTCATTACGGTGGCTTCTCTTATTGCGGAGCATGGGCTCTAGGCGCACGGGCTTCAGTAGTTGCAACACGCAGGCTCAGTAGTTGTGGCACACGGGCTTAGCTGCTCTGCAGCATGTGGGATCTTCCTGGACCAGGGCTTGAAGACGTGTGCCCTGCATTGGCAAGCGGATTCTTACTGTGCCACCAGGGAAGTCATGCCAATATATTTTAAATACTTGGTGAAATGGGCGCATTCCTAGAAAAATGCCAGAACAAAAATGATACAAGAGGAATTTGACTAGCTATATATCAATTTTAGAATCTGAGTCTGTAATTTTAAAATCTTTCCACGAATGAACCTCTACATCTATGTGGTTTCACCTATAAATTTTAACAAATGTTTAAGTGATAAATTCTGCTAATCTTACAAACATCTCCTAGGGAATAAAAAAATCAGAACATTCCACAACTCATTTAATGAGGCTCACATAACCTTGATACCAAAACCAGATAAGGATATTATAAGAAAATTATACACCAATATCATTCATGAACATAGATACAAAAATCCTAAACACTCTATTAGCAACACAAATCCAGGGTTATATAAAAAGTGTAGTAAACATAATCTCTAATCATTTAAAATATTAATAAATTCACTTCCTAAATTTGAGAATTGTCATCTGGATACATAATTAAGAGAGTGAAAATGCAATTTGTTCAATTTTAGAAGGTATTTTCAACTCATATAACCTATAAAAGTCCTATATCTAACTTATATGAAGTATTAAAGAAATAAAAAATCAAGAACCCAATTTTAAGAAGGCTGGAGACATCAAGAATCAGTTCATAACTAAATGACTCTAATTAGCTTATAAATATGGAAAGGTGCTCAATTCTTATGTAATCACAGAAATGCCAATGTGTACTCAACTGAATGGCCAATATTAAAAAAAAAAGAAGAAAAGAAAGGAAAGAAAAATTCTAACAAACTGATGGAGAAAATATAGAACAGTGGGAGCCCCCATATACTATTTGAAAGAATATAAATTGTTAAAATTTCCTGTTAAAAATTATTTGGCATTATCTTCTAACATTGAACCTGCAAATACTCCATGAGACAGCAATTCCACTTCTAGGTACATACCCAACTGACATTCATGTGTATGCACTCCAAGATTCTTAGAGCTGAATATTCATGGGAATGCTATAATAGACCAGAAACTGAAAACAACTCAAATATCCACCAAAGGTTGATAAGACAGATTGCTGTAAATGAATACAATGGAATACTATACAGCAATGAAAACAAAAGAATTATAAGCATTAACAGTTAATACATATTTAGTGAGCAAAAGAAGCCAGACAGAAAATAATACATGCTGGATGATTATGTTTATATTAGCTCCAAAATGCTGGCCAAATTAAGCTATAGTTTTTAGTGTTGTACTTAGGTGTGCGAGGAAGTTATTGCCATAAAATTAAGATAATATTTATCTCTGGGGGAGAGGAGGAAGGATGTAGAAATCAAGAGTGATAATGAAATGTCTTTGGGGGAGGTAGCAATATTCTTTTTTCTTTAGATCACTGAGCTGTACATTTTCTCTGTGCTACATTTTATAATGAAAAACATTGAAAGCTACTGTGGAAAGATAAATTCTTATTGGTTTAGTTCTATTTATTTCAAATAGCTTAATCCTACTCAAAATGACCCTAAGTATAGAGTTAAGTAACTTGGCTGCTCTGATGATGGAAAAGACTGATATTGATAGTTACTTTATGGTTTTATTATGAGAGGTAAATGAGAAAATACTGGTTAATAGAATCTGAAATAGATTTTCCTTATGTATTAAATTTCTTCTCTCAATTTCTTTTCTTTTCTAATCTATCTATCTCATATCAAACAAACTTGCCATCATCTTCATTTTCTCTCTCTCTTTCCTTTCTTTCTTCTCTACTTCAATATGATAAAAGTCTGTCAATTTACTATCAACATATCTAAATTCTCCTTCAACTTTCCTATTCTTTCTACCACAATAACTTTGATAATTATTTCAATAATGAGGGGGGACTGGAAAATAGCATCAGAATGAAGAGAACTTGCTGATACAGAAGCTGTAGGATTTAATAATTAGGATTGAGTTCAGTAATGGAAAAGCCTGTGTAAGTGAATGAATGAAGGAAGTGGTGTTTAATTCTTTATTTAGTATCAGAAACATGCTATGTAGAATATTTAATAAATTGTGGATATAGTTCATTTGTTATGATCATTTGATACCAGGAGGGGATGCCCAGGTATGTGGTAGGATGTTCAGTGATAGGATATATGTGATAGGCCATACCCATTTAGAACTAAAGAAGAATATCTCAACTGCATGTTAATATTTGGAAATTATTTATATAAAAATATCTATTGAAACATTTTATATAATTTAGATAAATGTATATAAAAAATAGAATGAGAAAAACAATAGGGTCAAAAATTAAACTTATGGCATACCAGTTTGAAATAGTAATTGGAATAAGCATCAGCAAAGGAAATTATAAAGAAACTGGTTTTTATTCTACTTGCAAGCTATTACAATAGCCTGTCATGGTTTCACATTTACTGGTAGAAGACATGAGGGTTCTGGCACAGAGAGAAAGGACTCTGTTTTTCACAACTCAGTAAGTTTCATATGAGTTTCATATGCTTGTCAGTTTCCCTTGCCCCCTAAGTCCCATGGGGATAATGTCGAAGCACACCAACATGGATGCTGCGAAATTCATATCCACACAGGAAAAGATAAATAAATTGTGCAGATTCATACAACAGAAACCTACACAGCAACAAAAAAGCACATATTTCAGATACACACAATAACATAGGTGAATCTTAATGGCATTGTTCTAAGTGATGGAAGCCAGGCACAAAGTATTTTATAATCTATGATTCATTAATCTGACATACTAGGATAGACAAAATTATAGTGAGAGAAAGCAGATTAGTGATTGCTAGGTACTGGCATCAGTGGTGTATTGACTGAAAAGTGTCAGGAGAAAGCTGTTGGGGGTGATGAAAGTATTGTATATTATGAGTATGATGGTGTTTACATACTATGTTTTCTATAGTAAATGCCAAAGAATTATATTTTCATGATGGCTGAATTTTGTTGTATGTATATGTCATCAGTTGGATTGTGTTCCCCAAAAGGAGATGTTGAAGTCCCAGCCCCTGGTCCCTGTGAATTTGGCATTATTTGGCCATAGGGTCTTTGTCTGCAGATGTAATCAAGTTAAAATGAGATCATACTGGATTAAGGTATTCCCTAAATCTAATGATCAATGTCCTTATAAGAGGCCATGTGAAGGCACAGGTACAGAGACAGTCAGAGAGAATGCCACTCAGAGACAAGAGTGATAGAGCTGTAAACCAAGAAGTGTCAAAGATTGCTAGCAGTTACCAGAAGCTAGGAGAGAATCATGAAAAAGTTTTATCCTCAGAGCCTCAAGAAGGAACCAACCTTGCCGACATCTTGATTTCAAACTTCTAGCTTCCAGACTGTGAGATAATAAAGTTCTATAAGCCACCCAGTTTGTAGTAATTTGCTATAGGAGTCGTAGGAAGCTAAAATAGTATATTTTACCCCTGTAAAGCTGCCTTTTGAAAAATTACATAAGGACATATTGCAAACAATATATGCAAACAGCATTGGTGAATTGTTTCATATAACAACTTATTTTTAAAATTAAATCCAAGGTTGTATATTAGTTAGCATAGCCTAACTGATGTAATAAGTAGTCCCCAAATGTGCTATATTTTTGCTCTTCTGATAATACCGGACAGGAGAAAAAGTTGGCAGTGATCCAACTTGATGTAGGCTCTGCCATATTCAACAGTTTGTTTGCTACCTCTCCTGTGAAAAAGTACAGGTGTGATAGTTTCACGAGCCAAGACTGGAATAGGTGCCAATCACTTTCACACGTATTTCCTTGGCTGGCACACAGTCGTATGGCTTTACCTAACTGCCAAGGAACCTAGTAAATTTGTTTAGCTGTGTACTAGCTCTTGAAGAAATATTGCTTCAACTTGAGATGAACAAAAATTGAATATTCTCAGCTAGAGAATCTCTGTGAAAGTTCATTACTACCATACCACTTTAGACCAGGCTATAGCAGTAGTATTATAATTGGTCTTCACATAGCCACTCACTTCTCCACCCCAATCCAATGCGGACTTCTTAAAATGTAAGCCTCTTCATGCCATGCCTCAGTTTAATACTCTTCAATAGATATCCAGTGTTGATTTAAGTGAAAATACTTAATAGATCCTAGGAATTCTAACATGATCTGAGTTTTGCTTATGTTTCCAAACTTACCTAGTTAAGTAAGTCCTTTATATTCTTTTCTCAAGCTAATTTAAACGTCTTACAGTACCTAAAACGTCATACTTCAGCATCTAAAACCCATCACGCTTTCTCTCAACTGAGTGAGAGACTAGACCTGAATGATAAGGTCTAGTCTCTTATCATTCAGGCCTAGTCTCAGAATCATTTCCTGTGAAGCAATTATACTCCAATAAAGATGCGAATACAAAAATAATTTCCTTAAGGAACCTTTTTTCCATTGACTCTTATGCCCCAAGGCTAAGTTAGTTTTCCTGTATTTAGGCTTATAGAAAGTCCTGTACGTATCCCTTTAGAGCACAGGCACATAAGTAATTATTTAAATAATTATAATAATTATTTTTTAAATCTGAGTTTCCCAGTTAAAAATTTACAAGCAGAGATTGTGGCAGTTTTGTCCACCATTTCCTATTTCAGTGACCATCACATAGCAGGTTGTTAAAAGGTTAATTGATGGCGCTGCTTACTGTTTGATAGAAGGGTGTCTACTTATATACTTTCCAAAATGGATTTTTCTTGAATTGAGAGAGACAGAGTAAGGCAACCAAATAATTGTATTATTTTTTGAAAAATATTGGAATCCATGAGGTAACATACCTTTGATAATAGCACAAAAGAGCACACACCTAACCCCTGTCTCATTTTATAATCACGTGTGTAATAAAACCACAGAATAGAAATGACAGGGACTTATTATTTGGTACAGAAGGCATATACCCTAAAGATGCTGTTAGTATTCTAATTTTTTTTGATTTCTATGATCATGTGAAGTTTGCATTAAAGAACAGACAAGTTTCCCAGACACATAGTCGATTTCATAAACAAACACACTTAAAACATCTCTAAGCCTCTGTCTCCCACCACAAAGCAATAGTGCTTGGTTAGGACTGATAGAATAAATAAAATGAAACAACAAAAAGTTTGAATGCCCTAAATTGCAAAACTGGGTTCATTGAAAAATTCTTAATGTTTTAAATGTGCATAAACATAATATATAAGGTAGAATGTTTATTAAGGATGGCTCTCAGAACTTATTACTTCCAAATCTTAAAAAATATGTCCAGAATTTGCATGAATGTATAATGCTCATCACTGATAATTTATCCATTTATAGATGGATAATTTCCATATATCATGGAAAAATTTACTGGGACATTAAAGTGGAGTGCGTGGGGCTGGAGCACTCTTGCTGGGCTGGGAGACCGCAGCGGTGCTCCCACAGTGCTGCCCCAGTGAGTGCTGACAATGGCCATCACCACCCCACCTGGATCATAGCCCAGGCCCCCCGGTCTGTCTCTGCATGGCTAGACTGAGTCTTTTTCCAGGGCCCAACTGGTCCAGGTCATGGGCTAGGCTGTGGTGTGGAGTGAGCAGGGCCAAGTTATTCACACCGTTTGGATTGGGGAGTGCGGGGAGGCAGCAACTGCCAGTGCAAACTCTCTCCACCCTAACTGTTGGCAAACCAGCACACGCGCACTCCTCACAAGTGGAATAGGCTTCTCCAGCCTTTCTTTCTGTCCAAGAGGTTCTCCTAACAGCCAAGGGGACTTGTCTCTTCCAGTAGACACCAGGACTGGGACACCCCATGTGTGGCCTGACCCACTTACTCTCCAGGGTGAGAGTCTGCCTATATGGACCTTTTCTTCCTTTCAGATCCCTCTCAGGACCCAGGTTCTCAACCCGATACCTTTTTCCATCCTAACCTCTCACCTGGAATCTTTCTTGCAGCTTTGGTTGTATAGGAGTTCTTCTGACAGTTTCCAGTTTGTTTTCTGTGAGAATTGTTCCACATGTAGACGTATTTTTGATGTGTTTGTGGGGGGAGGTGAGCTCCATGTCTTCCTACTCTGCCATCTTGATCGCTGCTCCCCCATGAGTCTTTTTGAATTAAAATTTCAGCATCATTGTTAAGACTTTCTTAAAATCTCCCTTTCAGGATTTCATAAAAAGACACTTTTAAAGATTTGGAGTGGATAAACAATAACTCTATATTGATAGGAAAATAGATTTTACTTCTGTTTAAAAGGAACTTGGGAAATCTCAGTTCCAGATTTGTTTTTTCTTTGCATTTTTATCTACGTATTTTTATTGTTCTAATTCTAAATGAAAGTTTTTAAGAGCACTATCTTAAATACTTTGTATTAACAGACGCCGCATTTGGGATTTTTAAACATAAATACTTTTAAATTTAGTTATTAACTTATTCCATATTGCTACAGAGCATGGAAAGTGTGCTTGGCTGTGTGTGTACACACTCATGTGGCATAATACATAATCAAATAAGTTGCATATGGTGTATTTTGTAGCCATTCAATAGCAGAAACATTAAATTTAATAATTTGTGGAATCTTCAACAATATGATCCAATGACAGGAGATCCCCTGACAGTGAAACATGTTATGTCCAAATTAAAGTCCATTTAGTCCAGCTTAGATCTGAGCCATATCTCTGGCCAATGTTTTTTCTGATAGGAATATAAAAAGTTAATTTAAAAAATTTTCATAAGCATGAATAGTAAATGAATAAAACTAAATTATCAACTTGAAAAGAGGATGAAAATATATATTTAACTCTCGATACTATAATGAGTAGAAAGAAATGATTAGAATTACATAATTCTCTAAAGTTCGAATACCCAATAGTAGCTTTATGATGCATTATCTTAGGGAAGACTTATTTACTCCATGCTTACTGAGTGACTGACTAACTCAATGACTTTGTCCACAATGAGTAACACTGTCACAAATTTACCTGTCTCAGATTTCAATACCTTCCAACCTGGCAGGTACTTACATGTTTTAAATGATTTTAATGAGAAAAACTTCAAATTACTTTATAAAAAATACTTAGCAAGGTTTTGTTAAACTGGAAAACTCAACATTCACTAGGGCTGTTTTGCCAACTTCCCCCACAATACACACACTGTATAACTTTACCTCTGTTTCTCTCTTGCAACTCAGGTGCTTTATTCCTACCAGAAAGAATGAAACCCTAAAGTCTCAGTGAACTTGACTCATTTCCTTTTCCCCCAGGTCACATTAAAAGAAACATTAGTTCTGTTTAGTTTCTATTCTGTTTCCCTTCCCTCTCACCAACTATTATTGACTGTGTTAAAATAACAATGATGATAATAACAACAGAGTAACACCCCTATTAATGTGAATAATACCTTCTAATAATATCTGGAAGATGGAGAAGTCATGGGGACAAAACTCTGCATCATTAAAAACAAAATTAGGTAACAGTCGAGAATTGGAAAAACAGAAATATCTGGCCACAGAAAAATAACTGTGAAAATAAAAGGGAGAGAAAAAAAAAAAAAACTTACTGTAACCTAGAACGTGGTCTGAGGTTTACAGAGATGACCTGGAGAGTGGTTTAGAAGACTATCCAGATAGATGAGCATCTGAGAATTGAAACTCAGAAAGGGATATCTGATAAGGAAATTTAGGCTGAAACCCGAGGCAGTGAAATTCTCTCCTCAGGCTTCCCTCCAGGGATATGATGAGAGGTTGACCTTCATTGGGAAATCGCCTGATGCCCTCCTCTTTCTCCTAACTCTCTCTCTCAACTTGGTGTGGCTGTGGACACTGGAGTAGTTGTGGAGGAGCTGAAACAAAACAGTAACGCATTTAATATTTTATTTTTAGTGACTAAACAGAAAACATCTCTTCTAAAATTTATGAACACTGTACAAGCATACTTTGTTTTATTGTGCTTCACAGATGTGGTGTATTTTACAAATTAAAGGTCTGTGGCAACCTTGTGTCAAGCAAGTCTATCGGTGATATTTTTCCAATAGCATTTACTGACTTCCTGTCTCTGTGTCCCATTTTGGTAATTCTCACAATATTTCAAACTTTTTCATTATTATATTTGTTATGATCTGTGGTCAGTGACCTTTGATGTTATATGACTCACTGGCTCAGATGATGATAAGAATTTTTTAGCCATAAAGTATTTTTAATTAAGGTATGAACATTCTTTTTTTTTAGACACAATGCTATTGCACATCTAATAGACTACACATAGCGTAAACATAACTATTACGAGCCTCGGGAAACCAAAAAATTCATGTGACTTGCTTTATTGCAATATTTGGTTTATTGCAGTGGTCTGGAACTGAACCTACAATATCTCTGACATATATCTGTAACCTCAAATGACCCAGAACAGGGTTTCCCACAGGAAGATAAAACACACTTATGAATATCCTTTATGTCCCAGTAAACAATAGGGTGAAGTACTTGAATACCTTAATCTTACAGGCCTCAGACTCTCATTTTCTGTTCATATATAAAGTTCCTACACAAAGCTAGAAAAGTGATCAATGTTCCATAAAGGGAAGATTTTCAATTGCACCCTGGCTTCACCAGAACAAAAGATGAGTGACAGCTTGAAACCCTTTCTTCTTTGTGGCTTCAGTTAACCATCTGAAAATCCAAGAAAATGAAATGATGACTTAATCTTAAGAGGGGGGTGTCATGATCATAACTTTCTACATCTCATATAAGACTCCAAAATTGTCTTCCTATTTAGGGAATCCATGAATGCCAAATTTTACTGGAGGTATCTCCCTTTGGGGATATCTAACACAAGTAAAGGGATATTTAAAATTTTCATGACCAGCCAGGCCAACCTCATGCATTTCATATGAAAAGTGAAAATTGTGTTTTCCCTACTCTTTAAACTATATTTTCCACTTCTTTGTTGACTCTTCTGATAAGATGAATTCTAGGCCTTGATAATGCGGAAGGAAGGGGTTTGAAATAAGAGAGATAACATACATATATTGCTTAGCAAAAGCAGCCTATCTCTGAAAGAAAGAACCCAGGGACTGTGAGACTCACCAGTGTGTTCCGTGAAGCATAGCTGATGATATGAGCAGACTTGGGGCTGAGGTGCTCATTTACAAAAGTGGAAGAGATGGGTCAGCTATTGACAACCAGAACCACCCAACTTCTGAACCAAATAAACAAGAGGTTTATATGCATTCGCAGCTATGATGAAAACAAATAGGAAACGATAGAGAAGCTAATAGGAGGAAAATTATTTCTGAAGACAGGACACCATACTGTGCTAAATAATCTTTTCTGGTTGCTGCATAATGAATTTTAAATCAATAGTTCTAGTGTACACTTATATATAAAATTTTCAGTCAATGTATTTTACTTTTTAACATTGCAGATAAAGCTATTGTAGCAGAAAATTGCAAATGATTCAGAAATGGAAAAGCACAGATGAGAAATTCTAAAAAACTGACAAAAATAGGGTGGAAGGGTTTTGGTAGGGAGACATCAAAATAACTTTTGTGGAGAGAAACAATTTTTCAGCATGTGTATCATGCATGCTTGCGGTGTTTGAAAATATTTCTTTCTAAATCTTTGACTTTTTCCATTCACCATGATGTTGCCATGCACACCATTTTCTCTAGGGTAAGTGCAAAGTCTGAAGCAGCGAGACTCTTTCTCTCAAGAATTTTATTTGTGTGCTTCACGAAGTGCCCCACTGCAACAAGAGCCTCTGTCTGGTTGCTGTCTCTGTCTCCCCTACAAGTTTTACAGCCTTCTCTTCCTTTCCTTTTTACTATGCTACTAAATGCTTTTCAATCAAGATTGAACAATGGGAGATTTTTATGGAAGAGAGAGGTAAAACACTTTTCCCCTACTTATAGAGCAATTACTAAGTTTCATATGGTTGGTTATTTGATCATTTCTTTACAAGCTGTGTGTTTTGTCATATGTGTGTGTCATGTATGATTAAAGCATGTGTTTGTGTGCTCAGTCGATGATTACATCTATATGATATTAAACTATAAGATATAGAGATAATCTGCCAAATAAGCTAGCTATATAATATTCAGAAACCAGATTTCTGTCACTTGTCAAAATGAGGTCAATCAGTCAAATCAATATTTTTCTTCTCTGTTCATTTAGCCTATTGGGACAATTAAATTTATTCAAAGGGCTCTATTCTTTTATCTCAAGGATCTGATTAATTAGCAAGTTTTCCCCCCTTAGAACAGCATTAGCTTCCTTTGTCTGGAATCATTAAACTTCACAAACACCCACATTTAATTTCCTTCAGTCTATTTATCTTAGAAACTGAGGCGTCAGAGTAGTTAGTATGACTGATTCCTTCATGGTTTAACCAGTGAGAACATGCATATGGGGCCATGCTCAAACCAATCCTTCTGTCTCCAGCTATGTCTTTGTACACAAAAGAGCCAACTGGGAATAAAGCCTGTAGTTCACTTACAAATAATATTGTTATGTGGCCACAGCTTTAGACAATCTCCTAAAAGCCAAGTATATGTTGGCAATCAAAACAGAGTGGGTAGCTATCCAAATTTCTATTCTCTTGAATATGTATAGCCTTTTCATTGCTGAAGAGTTTGCCAGTGTTGAGAATTTGGATTCAAACATGGCATTTAAAACCCACAAAATGATTTTTCGTCAAAAATGAAAACCAAGATTGCCATTTAAATAGAAGATCAGAGGATAAGACAAAGAGAATCACAATGATGAGTAGAAAAATATACGCATGGAGAGATTAGAATGGCAAAAGAACAGAGCAAAGTTAGAAAGCCTTTGATTGACGTGTAATATATTGAATACTTCAGGAGTGATCAACACTGTAGGAACCATGAGCTCTATAGAAGTAATAGATATATTGTAAGCTGAAGGCAAGTGCAATAAAATTTAAGAAAAAAATTATTAAAAATCAGTTGAATTGAAAAATCAATTACAAGACTGTGAACTAAGGGTGAATTTGTGTGGCAAAAGTGTTAAAAAATGAGGGGATGAAGAAATGAGTGAGGGCTGATATAGCAGGAGAAAGTTTAGGGTAGGGGTTGAAACCATGATGAATGATACTTGCAGAACAAATAAAATTTACTAGGTCAAGGAGAAATGGAGTGAAGTCCTAAGTGAGGGAAAACAGGAACAGTAGTGGGCTTGTATATTTATTTCTTGTTGCTGCTATAACAAATTACCATGAACTGGATGGCCTAAAACAACTTGTGGCCAGCAGTCCAAAATTAGTATCATCACGGAACCGAAAGGTGTTAGCAGAACTGTCCTCCCCCCTGGCTACTCTAACGTACAGTACATTTCTTGCCTCTTGTAGCTTCTGGTGCTACTGGCATCCTTGGTGCTTGTGGCCAAATCACTGCTATCTCTGCCTTCATGGTCACATTAACTTCTGTTTCTGTTAAATCTCCCTCTGCCTTCCTCCTAAACAGACACTTGTGACTGTATCTAGGGTCCACACAGATAGTCCAAGATAACCTCTTCATCTCAAGATCCTGCACTCCTTGATTTAATCACATCTGCAAAGATCTTTTGTTCTTATAAGGTAACATTTAGACATTCCAAGGATTAGGAATCTAATCCCCAGGGTCTGGGGACCATTATTCAGCCTCCCACCACATGGCAGCTCCGAGAGAGAGCAATGAGTCTGAGCTAATGAGCAGCTGAAGGAGGTTTACTGAGGAAGGAGAAGCAATAAAACAGGGTAAGAAACCGCAGTTGTTTTATAAATGATCCTAAAACCCAGAAAAATTTATACTTGGTAACATATGATCTTCCAATCTATTTTGTCCTGAAGATACCTCTTACAATAACACATCATTCTTCATATTTCCCCAAGATATTTTTATTTGAGTACTTTATTATAAAAACACTTTGAATATTAATTATTTTGAAAAACACATAATCTTATGGTGATACTGATCCTTTGTGAAACTTTATATTCAAGTAATATGGTAAGGATTCACTCAATAACTCCTATGAAATTTTCAAGAATATGTGTCAATGATATGATCAACATGCTTAATTTTCAGTATGTTAACACTTCTAATTTATCACCTCTCAAATGCTGCTAAAAGAAAACCTTTAAAGATTTTAAAAATGATTAGTTATTGTCTGCTCTCATTGCTAATAACATAATGAACTGGAAAAGAGAAAAACACATGTTTCAAGCTGACCACAGATATTTAAACACTGCATTGATCTTTTTAATTGAAAATTAAAATAAGGGTGAATTTGAGAAAGGAAGACACTGTTTTTTTTTTTCATTTTGTCATATGCTATTACTCCAACATGACCATAGTTTTCTCTACGGGTATGAAAGAAAAAACTTAAGCAGTAACCTTTTATTGCCTCTTTGAATGGCAAAATCTCAGAGAGGGTTCAATTCTTCCTTTGACTCAAAAAAACTGATCTGTGAAATGCAGTCTTGATTTGCCAGTAAACTGCTTGCCTTCATTTATGAGGTGGTGTCTTTAAATAATACATGGGTTTAGATATAGTTAGATTCAAATATAATTATAGAGAACATCATAAAATGTATTCAACTTAAGATGATACCAGCAATATATTACTTGTTCTTTGTACTAAATAATTCATGAGACCCTTTATTTAACAATCACCAAAACTTAGCAACATTTACCACACTGATCCACAAGGGGGATGTATTTTTAAGAACTTTATTTCTTTGTTAATACATATCATATATTGATTTTTTATTTTGTTTTCATGCAAGTATATACAATAGTCATCAAAAATAAAAAGACATACAATTCGCTGTAACATAATTTAGGCAATAAATGTTTCTCAAAGCATCAAAGTTTTGTTGATGTAAGAAAAATTACTGAACCAAATGTTGGGAAATCAGAAATCATAGGCCAATTGATTTTACCAGAAAAACATTCCAGTTAACATTATATTAATTCTAACAGCAAAATTTCTCTGTATTAGCAATAACAACATAAAGAAAACTCCAGAGTAATTATAAACAAAAACAAAATCTTTTTTGTGATATTTTGCTCTAATCAAGGAAAACGAAATATCTGATGGGTAAGATTATTTTCAGCAATTTGAAACCGTCAGGTGTCTAGCATCCCATTTTATTCCATGTTTGACTATTGTATTTAAACTATTGCCATAAAAACAAAAGCTATTAACTGCATAATGCAGGGTAAAAGATACTTTCAGTGAAAATTGTTTAGAGTACAGGAAATCATAACTTTAATATATTTTTTTTAAAAAAAGAGCTTTTGTGTCAAAACAGCATTTGAATTCCAAGTGAAGCACATACGCATTTTGTGATTTTAAGTAAGTTACCTTTTCAGAGCCTCAGTAGTCTTATATAAAATATGGAGATAAGTTCAATTGTTTTGAACATTAAATATGATCTATATCATAAAAATAGCTAATAATCATCTAAAGCTTATTATATGAATGACACTATGTAAAACTATGTGTATCACATGTATTCACTTCCTTAATCCCCACAGTAACTCAGTTAGTAAGGTACTAATATATACCCTATTTTACAGAGGAGGAAAATAAGACATAAAGAGGGTAGGGAACTTGCCTAAGATAACACTGTTACTAGATTGAAGAGCCAGGTTTAAGACTTAAACAGTTTTGCTCCAGAGGCTTCCTTTAATAATCAATAACATAATACCACAACAATAATCTGTCTCCCTAGAACGTATCTAATATGGTGGAATATACTATCTGCTCAGTAAATGATAGCTAGTTTTTTAAAACTCTTGACTCTCATCCTGCATGTATACTTGCTTTTGGACAATCAATACTCCTTTCTAAGTCCTAATTTCCTCATTATATGATTGAAAGTATGAATTTCATTGCTTCCCCCTAAATCACAAATTCTATGATGATGCCATTATATTATGTTTATGTAATGATGTGCAAAAAAAGAAATTTTAATTTTTTTCAATAAATTAAGCTATGAAAATTCTCCTTACTCTATATCAGAGTATGTAATATATAATATATATAATACACATTTTCTATGGTGAATACTTGTAAATCAGCAGTGAAACTCAAAATAATTAGAGTAGAGTTAAGAGTAAGTGTCACTTTACTTAGAGTATACTTTGGCACACTTAGTATTTGTTTGCACCTGAGAAACCCATGTTTTGTAAGATAATTAATTCAAGAAAATGATTCTAGATGATAGCATATTCATATATGAATAACCTGACCTTTAGTTAGTTTCCAAAAGAGAGAAGTTTGATACATAAATGAATTTCATCTCCTTGAGCATCACTTCAAAATACAGTCACAATAGTTTGGTGATTTTTTTTTAGTGAATTCTTCCCATTCTAATTAAATTTAATAAATGTTTATTGGAATTTACTCTGTCAAGTACTGTAGAAACTATGCAGGAAATAAATAAATAAGACCAAAACACAGTACCTACTCTCCAGGTACTCACAGTTGCAATTGCATACCCACATACACATACTAGACAAAGCAGAGTGAGATAAAATAAGTGTGTGTGTGTGTGTCTGTGTGTGTGTGTGTGTGTGTGTGTGTGTGTTTGGAGGTGTTGATTAAGAAAAGAAAGAAAATTTGAGGTTATAAATTGCTGACAGGTCCAAATAACTGAAGATGAAATAGAAATCAATGAGGACATTACATAAGATTTTCACTGACAGCAACCACAGGGGAGTAGAATCATGTCCAGTAACTGGAATAATAACATTAGAAAGTTTAAAAACACTTCTTTTTATTATTAGTTATCTATTTTATACATAGTATTGTATCCCAATCTCCCAATTCAACGCACACCCCCCACCCCGCTTTCCCCACTTGGTGTCCATGCGTTTGTTCTCTACATCTGTGTCTCTATTCTGCCTTGCAAACCAGTTCATCTGTACCATTTTTCTAGATTCTACATATATGCGTTAATATACGATACTTGTTTTTCTCTTTCTGACTTACTTCATTCTGTGTGACAATCTCTAGATCCATCCACGTCTCTAAAAATGGCCAAATTTCATTCCTGTTTATGGCTGAGTAATATTCCATTGTATATAGGTACCACATCTTCTTTATCCATTGGTCTGTCATTGGACATTTAGGTTGCTTCCATGACCTGGTTATTGTAAATAGTGCTGCAATGAACATTGGGGTGCATGTGTCTTTTTGAATTATGGTTTTCTCTGGGTATATGCCCAGCAGTGGGATTGTTGGTTCATATGGTAATTCTGTTTTTAGTTTTTTAAGGAAACTCCATACTGTTCTCCATAGTGGCTGTATCAATTTACATTCCCACCAACAGCGTACAAGGGTTCCCTTTTCTCCACATCCTCTCCAGCATTTGTTGTTTGCTAGATTTTCTGATGATGCACATTCTAACCAGTGTGAGGTGATACCTTGTTGTTGTTTTGATTTGCATTTCTCTAATAATTAGTGATGTTAAGAAGCTTTTCATATACCTCTTGGCCATTTGTATGTCTTCTTTGGAGAAATGTCTATTTAGGTCTTCTGCCCATTTTTGGATTGGGTTGTTTGTTTTTTTGATATTGAGCTGCATGAGCGCTTGTATGTTTTGGAGATTAATCCTTTGTCAGTGGCTTCATTTGCAAATATTTTCTCCCATTCTGAGGGTTGTCTTTTGGTCTTGTTTATGGTTTCCTTTGCTGTGCAAAAGCTTTTAAGTTTCATTAGGTCCCATTTGTTTATTTTTGTTTTTATTTCCATTACTCTAGGAGGTGGGTCAAAAAAAGATCTTGCTGTGATTTATGTCAGAGTGTTCTTCCTATGTTTTCCTCTAACAGTTTTATGGTGTCTGGTCTTATATTTAAGTCTTTAATCCATTTTGAGTTTATTTTTGTGTACAGTGTTAGGGAGTGTTCTAATTTCATTCTTTTACATGTAGCTGTCCAGTTTTCCCAGCACAACTTATTGAAGAGGCTGTCTTTTCTCCATTGTATATACTTGCCTCCTTTGTCATATATTAGTTCACCACAGGTGCATGGGTTTACCTCTGGACTTTCTATCCTGTTCCATTGATCTATATTTCTGTTTTTGTGCCAGTACCATACTGTCTTGATTACTGTAGCTTTTAAGTATAGTCTGAAGTCAGGGAGCCTGATTCCGCCAGTTCTGTTTTTTTTCCTTCAAGATTGCTTTGGCTCTTCAGGGTCTTTTGTGCCTCCATAAAAATTTTAAGATTTTTTTGTTCTAGTTCTGTAAAAAATGCCACTGGTAATTTGATAGGGATGGCACTGAATCTGTAGATTGCTCTGGGTAGTATAGTCATTTTCACAATATTGGTTCTTCCAATCCAAGAACATGGTATATCTCTCCATCTGTTTGTAACATCTTTGATTTCTTTCATCAGTGTCTTGTAATTTTCTGAGTACACGTCTTTTACCTCCTTAGGTAATTTTATTCCTAGGTATTTTATTCTTTTTTGTTGCAATGGCGAATGGGATTGTTTCCTTAATTTCCCTTTCTGATCTTTCATTGTTAGTGTGTAGGAATGCAAGAGATTTTTGTGCATTAATTTTGTACCTTGAACTTTACCAAATTCATTGATTAGCTCTAATAGTTTTCTGGTGGCACCTTTAGGATTATCTATGTATAGTATTCTGTCATCTGCAAACAGTGACAGATTTACTTCTTCTTTTGCAATTTGAATTCCTTTTATTTCTTTTTCTTCTCTGATTGCCGTGGCTAGGACTTCCAAATCTATGTTGAATTATAGTGGACAGAGTGGACATCCTTGTCTTATTGCTGATCTTAGAGGAAGTATTTTCAGTTTTTTACAATTGAGAATGATGTTTGTTGTGAGTTCGTCATATATGGCTTTTAGTATGTTGACGTAGGTTCCCTCTATGCCCACTTTCTGGAGAGTTTTTATCATAAATGGGTGATGAATTTTGTCAAAAACTTTTTCTGCCTCTACTGAGATAATCATATGTTTTTATTCTTCAATCTGTTAATATGGTGTATCACAGTGATTGATTTGCATATATTGAAGAATCCTTGTATCCCTGGGATAAATCCCACTTGATCATAGTGTATGATCCTTTTAATATGTTGTTGGATTCTGTTTGCTAGTATTTGTTGCAGATTTTTGCATCTATATTCATCAGCAATAGTGGTCTGTAATTTTCTTTTTTTGTAGTATCTTTGTCTGCTTTTGGTATCAGGGTGATGGTAGAATGAGGTTGGGAGTGTTCCTTCCTCTGCAATTTTTTGGAAGAGTTTGAGAGGATGGGTGTTAGCTCTTCTCTAAATGTTTGATAGGATTCACCTGTGAAGCTATCTGGTCCTGGACTTTTGTTTGTTGGAAGATTTTTAATCACAGTTTCAATTTCATTACTTGTGATTAGTCTGTTCATATTTTCTATTTCTTCCTGGTTTAGTCTTGGAAGTTTATACCTTTGTAAGAATTTGTCCATTTATTCCAAGTTGTTCACTTTATTGGCATAGAGTTGCTTGTAGTAATCTCTTATGAGTCTTTCTATTTCTGCGGTGTCCATTGTAACTTCTTTTTCATTTCTGATTTTATTGATTTGAGTCCTCTCCCTCTTTTTCTTGATGAGTCTGGCTAAAGGTTCTGGTTTTATTGATTTTTGCTATTGTTTTCTTTGTTTCTATTTCATTTATTTCTGCTCTGATCTTTATGATTTCTTTCCTTCTACTAACTTTGGGTTTTGTTTGTTCTTCTTTCTCTAGTTCCTTTACGTATAAGGTTAGATTGTTTATTTGAGATTTTTCTTGTTTCTTGAGGTAGGATCATATTGCTATAAACTTCCCTCTTAGAACTGCTTTTGCTGCATCCCATTGGTTTTGGATCACTGTGTTTTTGTTGTCATTTGTCTCTAGGAATTTTTTGATTTCCTGTTTGATTTCTTCAGTGATCTCTTGGTTATTTAGTAACATTTTGTTTAGCCTCCATGTGTTTGTGTTTTTTACGTTTTCTCCCCTGTAATTTATTTCTAGTCTCATAGCATTGTGGTCAGAAGAGATGCTTGATATGATTTTAATTTTCTTAAATTTACCAAGGCTTGATTTGTGACTCAAGATGTGATCTATCCTGGAGAATATTCCGTGTACACTTGAGAAGAAAGTGCAATCTGCTGTTTTTGGATGGAAAGTCCTATAAATATCAATTAAAACTATCTTGTCTATTGTGTCATTTAAAGCTTGTGTTTCCTTATTAATTTTCTGTCTGCTTGATCTGTCCTTTGTTGTAAGTGAAGTGTTAAAGTTCCCCACTATTATTGTGTTACTATTGATTTCCTCTTTTATAACTGTTAGCATTTGCCTTACGTATTGAGGTGCTCCTATGTCGGATGCATATATATTTATAATTATTATATCTTCTTCTTGGATTGATCCCTTGATCATTATGTAGTGTCCTTCTTTGTCTCTTGTAACATTCTTTATTTTAAAGTCTATTTTTTCTGATATGAGCATTGCTACTCCATCTTTCTTTTGATTTCCATTTGCATGGAATATCTTTTTCCATTCCCTCTCTTTCAGTGTATGTGTTCCTAGGTCTGAAGTGTGTCTCTTTTAGACAGCATATATTCGGGTCTTGTTTTTGTATTCATTCAGTGAACCTGTGTCTTTTGGATGGTGCATTTAATCCATTCACATTTAAGGTAATTATCAATCTGTATGTTCCTATTACCATTTTCTTAATTGTTTTGGGTTTGTTTTTGTAGGTCCTTTTCTACTCTGTGTTTCCCACTTAGAGAAGTTCCTTTAGCATTTGTTGTAGAGCTGGTTTGGTGGGCTGAATTCTCTTAGCTTTGCTTGTCTGTAAAGGTTTTAATTTCTCTGTCAAATCTGAATGAGATCCTTGCCATGTAGAGTGATCTTGGTTGTAGGTTCTTCCCTCTCATCACTTTACATAAATCATGCCCCTCCCTTCTGGCTTGTAGAGTTTCTGCTGAGAAATCAGCTGTTAACCTTATGGGAGTTCTATTGTATGTTGTCATTTTTCCCTTGTTGCTTTCAATAATTTTTCTTTGTCTTTAATTTTTATCAAATTGATTACTGTATGTCTTGGCAAGTTTCTCCTTGGGTTTATCCTGCCTGGGAGTCTGCGCTTCCTGGTTTTGGGTGGCTATTTCCTTTCCCATATTAGGGAACTTTTCGACTATAATCTCTTCAAATATTTTCTCGGGTCCTTTTTATCTCTCTTCTCCTTCTAGGACCCCTATAATGTGAATGTTGGTGCATTTCATGTTGTCCCAGAGGTCTCTTAGGCTGTCTTGATTTCTTTTCATTCTTTTTTCTTTATCCTGTTTCACAGCAGTGATTTGCACCATTCTGTCTTCCAGGTCACTTGTCCGTTCTTCTGCCTCAGCTATTCTGCTATTGATTCCTTCTAGTGTATTTTTCATTTCAGTTATTGTATTGTTCATCTCTGTTTGTTTGTTCTTTAATTCTTCTAGGTCTTTGTTAAACATTTCTTGTATCTTCTCAATCTTTGCCTCCATTCTTTTCTGAGGTCCTGGATCATCTTCACTATCATTATTCTGAATTCTTTTTTGGAAAGTTGCCTATCTCCACTTCATTTAGTTGTTTTTCTGCGGTTTTATCTTTTTCCTTCATCTGGTACATAGTCCTCTGCCTTTTCATTTTGTCTATCTTTCTGTGACTGTGGTTTTCGTTCCACAGGCTGCAGGATTGTAGTTCTTCTTGCTTCTGCTGTCTGCTCTCTGGTAGATGAGGCTATCTAAGAGGCTTGTGCAAGCTTTCTGATGGGAGGGACTGGCAGTGTGTAGAGCTGGGTGTTGCTCTGTTGGGCAGAGCTTAGTAAAACTTTAATTCGCTTGTCTGCTGATGGGTAGGTTTGAGTTCCCTCCCTGTCGGTTGTTTAGCCGAATGTGAACCAGCACTGGAGGCTACAGGCTCTTTGGTATGGCTAATGGCGGACTCCAGATGACTCATGCCAAGGAGTACTTCCCAGAACTTCTGCTGCCAGTGTCCTTCTCCCCACAATTAGCCACAGCCGCTCCCCCCCACCCCGCCTCTGCAGGAGACCCTCCAACACTAGCAGGTAGGTCTGGTTCAGTCTCTATGGCGTCACTGCTCCTTCTCCTGGGTCCTGGTGTGCACACTATTTTGTGTGTGACCTCCAAGAGTGGAGCCTCCATTTCCCCCAGTCCTGTCAAAGTCCTGCAATCAAATCCTGCCAGTCTTCAAAATCTGATTCTCTGGGAATTCCCCCTCCCATTGCCAGACCCCCAGGTTGGGAAGCCTGATGTGGGGCTCAGAACCTTCACTCCAGTGGGTGGACTTCTGTGGCATAAGTGTTCTCCAGTTTGTGAGTCGCCCACCCAGCGGTTATGGGATTTGATTTTATTGTGATTGTGCCCCTCCTACCGTCTCATTGCGGCTTCTCCTTTGTCTTTGAATATGAAGTATCTTATTTGGTGAGTTGCAGTGTCTTCCTGTCATTGATTGTTCAGCAGTTAGTTGTGATTCTGGTGCTCTGGCAAGAGGGAGTGAGCACACTACTCTTGCAAGAGGGAGTGGGTCCTTCTACTCTGCCATCTTGAACCAATCTCTAAAATATTTTTTTAATTAATATTTTTTAAGTTCTTTCAACCCTGCTAAAACTTAGAACCATACTTAAAAGATTAAAGGGGGAGAAAAAAACAGCAAAAATAAACTCTTTCTTGATCAAAGACTTTTGTTCAGACAAACTTTTTAGAAACACTTTTGTATCAAACCAAAGTCAGGTCTCTGACACAATTACAAGTTCTAAATACAGATCAGTGAGGAAAAATATATGATTTGTTGGAATCAATTTATACATAATGGCAGTACATTCATCTAAATTTTTTTTAAAATACAGAATGTAGCTACACCTTAGAAAACAGAAAAGGCCTTTCACCTTGTGAAGGTGATCTTATAAAACTAAGAAGGTAGTAAAGTTTTCTTAATCTGGATTTTAAAGTTAGAATAGTGTTCTCAGCTTCCGAGACATAGAGTTGGCTTGTCTATGGTGGTAGTGTTTTTATTGAAAGGATGGATGTATTTATTAGAAACCCCACTAGTTTTTATTTTTAAGAAATTACACATATGGTGCTATAACAAAAACCCAAGGTAAAGGTGACTCAAATAAGAAGCAAGTTGATTTTTCTCAAAAGTAATGATGGGAGAGTAATCGATCCAAAATAATGGATTAGCATCATGGTGTCATAGACACAGGCCCATGTATTTTGTGGTTCTGCCATCTCTGTGGCATAACCCTCACGTACAAGGTCCAAGGTTACTTGTTGCCATACTTGTACTCTTATTAGAAAGATGCAGGAGGAAGGGAAATGATGGTGAGCTCTTAGGAATAAGACCTGAAATTTCTACTCATCCATACTTCTCATATTCCGTGGGTCAGCACTTAATGTGACCACACTTAGTTGCAAGGAAGGCTGAACAATGTAGTCTTCTAGTCAGCTGCCATTTGCCAAGCTACAATTTCTATTCTCTACAGAAAAATGGGGAGACATATATTGTGTAAAACCTAGCAGTTTCTCCCATGACAATTTTCACATTGTTTTGAAGGTGGTTTTCCTTGATAGTTCAAAGTCTCTGACACTCAGGAGCTGGTCTGTTTTACTGGATAATTAGATGACACCTTGAGGTTTTGCCAACAGCTCAGAACCAAGCCATTGTGGAAATATTTACTGTTCATTTCAGCTGAGGGGAAATGGTGCTGTTTGAGTTGGAGAGGAGGGGGTGTGACTTTGATCCTTTTCTATGATCTATCTCAGGGACAGAGATTCTGAGCCGCAGTAACATGTGCAATAACTTTTAAACTCATTTTGGACTCTGTTTTCTTCTGTTATTTTTAAGGAATATAACACATAAAGATGACTTAGAATTATAGAAAAATTTTAAGGGACTTTTCAAATATTTTCTGTTCTTCCGCTCTGATGTTCATTGATTTTATTGTACCAATTGTTTACATATAAGAAGCAAAAATAACAGTGTTAATATAATCAACGAACTAAAGGGAAGTGTAATACATGTGATTGTCAAGAGGCTATGGCACCATGTTGTAGATTTTCCAAGGGTCTCTGATACCCCAGACCCAGAAAGGTAGGCATCCCAACCTGAGAAATGATCTGCTATGTAAATACACAGATATTTTAGTCCATGAAGATCTAATTAATGTCTCTCATGTAATCACTCCCGTTTAAGATCTTAAACTAAAAACCTAACTCTGAAAATTAAAATTCTAATGGACAAAATACATGAAAAAAAAAAATCCGTCAGCCTCAGTATGGTGGACCTGGTGATATGTTGGTATTTTGTTGTGTCTGGCAATACCCCAGGTAAAAATCAAAACTTGTGGTCTCGCTACTTGTTACAGTAGCCACAGTGATCTTTTAAAAACTAAAGTCTTATCATGTCACTTTGATGAAAGCCAATAGATTCCAACTTCCTTCAGTGAAAGCCAGAGTCTTCCTCTTGGCCTTCAAGCATTGCATGCTTTTTTCTCCTTTTCTGACTTAGTCTCTCCTCCTAGCTTGATTAACTACAGCCACTTGTGCTTCTTGCTATTTCTGGAACACACCAACTATTCCTGGAATTCTGCCTCCAAGCCTTTACCATTGTTTTTGCCTCTGCCTGGAATATTCTTCTCCCAGATATCTTATAGGGCTTGTTCCCTTACTTCATTATGTTTCTGCCCAAAATGTCACCCAGTCAGAGAGACATTCCCTGATTAGTATGTTTAAAATAAAACCTTTCAGTCACTTTCTGCCCGCTTAGGCTGATTTATTTATTTCCTTCTTAGCACTCATGCATTTAATTCATTGTTCATCATTGTCTTTTCTTCCATTAAAGGGTAATCCCCATGAGGGCAGTGACTTTCTATGTTCACATTCACTGCTGATCTTCATAGCTTAGAACAGTATCTAATGATTTGTCGGGCTTCAATACAAATCTGTTGAATAAATGAATAAAATAATGTCGTAGAATTTCTAATGGAAAGGAGCAGGAAGTTGTTGGACAAAGCCTCCCTTGATATTGAAGGCAACCAGTGGATTGGGTGGGTTTGTGAGAAAAATTCATGACTTTATCCAGTCAACTAGAAATTTCACCTTTAACTTGGTTCTGTGTTGTCCTATAGAAGATTCCACCTATTATTTTTTCACCTGACTTAACAGTGACATGTGGAATCCATTGCATTTGTATTTTTTTTCAAATACAATTTGAAGCTGAACTAAATCTTTTATTTTTATACTGATAGAAGAGAGAGATTTATATCTAAGACCAGCATCTTTACAGAAAAACAGGACCAGGTAACTGTCAGAGTCATACACAACTAAGGAAGTGCTATGATAAATGGAGTGTCTGATAAGAAGTTGCTAGAACTATAATGCATACCAAGAATTATCCTGTGACAACATCTCACTGATTAGAGAAAAGACCCATTCTCCTGACTATTCACAACTCAGCCTCATTCATTTCTATCTGTAATGCATAACTAAAAGGCTTGACATACAAAAACCCAGTGCTTCAGAGGATTACATTTTTTTTTTATAACAATGCATCTCCACTAACAGAGAGCAAAGGAAAATAGAGCTATTGCTGCAGCAATAGAATTCATAGAAATATCAGCTGTGGTTTCCCTAGGGACACACTAGCAGAAAATTGCAAGATATCATTTCAGTAAGGGATAAAAGTAATTCCAGAAGGTATGGAGAAGCCAGACAACCTCTCAATTCATTTATCAAAGTGCCTACAGCTCCCTTTTCAAGTCAGGTGAAACAACAATAAATATTTGCAAAGTAAATTAATCTGTACCCAAAGCATTTTAATAAATAAAAGGTCAAAAGAACACAGTACAGAGCTTTTAGCTCTTGCCAATTCTGTAAGTGAAATTTGATTGCAAAGGAGAAAAAATAACATAAAGGCAATAAAAATACAAAGAGCTATTGTAGAAAAGCTGGCCCTACTCATTTTATATTCATTATTTGAATTCAATTTGAATCATAAAATGGTCACATAATATAAAGTGCGGCAGGTAGTTAGTAACCAAAGTGTAAGATCTAAAGTTTCCATTTTGATTAGTAGTGGAAAAAATTTAAAAAGATTAAAAAATGCTTAGTACCAGAAGAGGTGGATGTATATTTTACTAAATTGCAATGGGGAGTTAGAGGAATTTTCAGCTGGAGAAAGAATTCTTCTAGGAGCAAGCTCAGATAATTTCTTTGTTTCTGTGTTTCATCTGTCCCCAAAGTGAGTAAACACACATTTCCTAAAAGTTCACTGAAACACCTAACAAAAATGTTTATTCTGAAGCAGCGTTTGCATATTTTCAATTTATTTTCATTAAAAATCAAGAGTTTTCATAATATAGAGTTTGACACCAATCACATTGACAATAACAAAAAAAATTACAATAGAACTTGTACTGCCTGAGAAATTTCTCTTGTGGCAGGCCATATTCTACATTTATAAGTTTAAGAAACTATGAAACAAATATCTAGAGCCCTATGGATGGTTAAAAACAAATATAGCTCCAGGGTAGTGTATATTACTTTATACTGAACATCCTCATTCTTGCCAGGCAGGCATCTCAAGCCCACCCACCCATCATGTGTTAAACTGAATTTGCTTATTTTGTACCCTTTGTATTTTTTTTTAAACATGATTGACTTCAGTGTTACCAAAATCTTAAAGGAATTTTCAATTCTCTTCTTTACCCTCATCAAATCGCTCAAACACTTCTGTTTATGTTTCTAAAATGTGCTTGCCCCTTTTTATTCGTATCTAATATGATTGTATCAATTTAAGTCCTCATCACTTCTCATCTCAACCATTACAGTAGCCCCCTAGGTACCCCTGCTCCTGCTGCACTCAAATCAGTTGTTTCCCCCCAGTGTGGTACACAAAAACACATCTGCCAATGTCAGAGCTTGAGATCTTGCAATGGTTCCCTATTACGAAGTTGAAGTCTTTTAATATAACATTTAAGTCATTCTATGATTTGGCCCTATGCTCCCTCTCCTTAACCCCTCTTACCACTTCATGCCTCATTCACCAAATTTCTTGTGGCTCCATAAACATACCATGCTGTTCTTTGCCTCCTTGACTTCACTTAAATGTTTACAAGTGTGTGTACACTGTGTGTTTAGTGCATGTCATGTCTGGAGTAATAATAGTGATAATGATAATAATAATAATAGTAATCACTTCCATAGGTTTTCTCTAAAACAAGTCCTGTTGTAAGCAATTTGTATATATAAATGCACTTAAATCTAACAAAAGATCTATGAGAGATGTACAATTATTATCTCATTTTATATGTAAGGGAACTGAGGCACATTTATCCTAATTAACGTACTTAGCTAGTGAACTGGGAGCTGGAATATAAATCTAGAGTCTGGTTTCAGATCTTATGCTGTTAAACATTTTCAACTGGTTATTTCTACTCATTATTCTAAAACCAAATGTAGGATCCCCATCCTCCAAAGTACATTACATTTCCATGAGATAAAATTAAGTACATGTTCTCTCTACTGTAGTCCTTATATATTGAATTCTGTTATCCCTGAAATTGAAGCAAGCCATTAGACCATAGGCTCTATCAAAAAAGATATCAAATCTGTTTCATCTAAAATCTTCCAAGCACATAATATTGTTGATAAATGTTTGTTAGACAGAACATCCTTACTGTTTATATAGAACATATTTGCATCAAAATCTGGAATATATCGGGATATATTTGCTTTACAATGTTTTGTTAGTTTCTGTTGTAAAACGAAGTGAATCAGCTATGTGTATACACATATATCCCCTTCCTCTTGGACCTCCTCCCCCCCCCCCATCCCACCCATCTAAGGGCCAAATTTTTTTTCCTGTGTAAAATGAGAATAAAAACAATGCCTACCTCACAACACTTTGTTGAAAATAATAAGATAATATGTATGTTTACCACAAGATAAGCACTACACTAATAGATTGGCTCTGCTTATTTTACCCTGTTCTAAGCAATTTTGGGTCATAGATATCAATTGTGAGTTTAAATCATTTAATTATGAGAATATTCCAATATTGATTTTACTGTATTCAACATATTTTTTCACTTAATTTGTTGTTAAAAGAAGAATTTGTAAATTCTTCTTCGCTTTGAAAAAGTCACTGTAACAAAACAATACTTTTAAATCAGGAATATTGGTAATGTAGGCTTGTCATTTTTTGATGAGCCTCAGAAAAACTACTGGAGTGTTTTGTTTATTTAATCATGGTTGATACCCTAAAGTCCTTAGTAAGAAAAAGGCAAAGACTTTCCTGAGAATGAGAACATATCTTTTTTTTAAAAAAGGCAGAAATATTTGACAGTGTTATTTTTTAAGATAAGTCAGGTCAGCTCACTCAGCTCCACTCCTGTAGACAGCTGCTCAGGGATTTTCTCTTTTAAGTGCTTATGCCTTTCCTATATATGTCACAGAAACTTTTATTGATGGAAGAGTGTTGAAAATGACTTGTATTAACATATGTAAATAATCTCATCTTTACAAATATGTTCACACATGCACACCCACACTCACACACAAGCCCTAACACTGTGAGAATAGTTTTATCTATCAGATGAAGACCTGACTTGGACCAGTATTCTTGCTTTTGCCTTTCCTCACGCCCAGCTCTAACATGTCTGTTAAGGGATCTAATCATTTTGCCTCGAGCCTGTCACCAGGTTCGTGGTAGAAGGATTCAATATCAGACTCCTTTTTTTGTATTGAAAGCAATTTCCTAGTAAGATCACATATTTACATGTATTTCAGCCTTGCTACTATCCCAAATCCCCATTTCTACATTCTTTTGTTTCCTGAGATCAGTGAACCCATAATTATTTTGACCATCACAGTTTGATATATATTTTGCTTGTCTGAAAGAATTGCTCCCTGCTGTCCCAGTGTCTGTCCTGTTCTGTTATTCCTTTTACCGCAGACTTTTCTAGACCTCTACTAAGCAGACCTTGAGACTTAGGTTATGACACTCATATGATATCATATTATAACCTCTTTCTCTCTCTCTCTCCCTCTCTCTCTCTTTCTCTCCCCACCACACACACACACATATACACATAAATAATGACAATGTAATATAACAAACATTTAATTTTTGTTTCATACTATGTTTTCAAACGTTGATACTCGCAAAATGAGAAGAACACATAGAATTACATGGAATTATGTTTGGACTTTTACTTACTTTTTAACAGCAAATATATTATCCTCATTTCTCTTGATATTCACTCATTCACTCAAGGCCTATACCTCTTGTACCATGTGCTTGCCTAAAAATTTCTGACATAGCAATCCCTTTACATTTTATGTTCTGATACTTAAATACTTCTAGGAAAAAAAATGACTATTCACCCCAAAGTTAACTCTGTAACATGATCAAACTCAACAGTAGTATAGAATAGGAAACAACTCAGGAGCATGCTTTTTATTATGTAAAAAATAGATTTTTTTAAAACTACATTTACTAGTTTAAATATAATATATATATATTCATATATATGTATATATAATTTTTCTAATAGGAGACTGGCAAAACCATGATTAAAAGCATGATTGTGTTTGGAATGGAAAATTAAGCTATAAGTTAGAATCAAACTCAAGGAAAAGCCCTTCCCAATACAAAAGTTTTCCCCAATGACCTCTATCTATTAATTCTGCACATAGGAAATAAGATCAATTGGTTGATTATAAATCAGACTACCAACTACCCAGATGGATTACATAAAGAACGGCAAAATAAGACATATATACCTCAAGAAAGTACATTCTGAAAGTATAGACTGCAGGTAATTAAAATTAGTAATGCTGTATTGTTAACAACTTTTCCAAAAGAGTGTATGTTACCTTAGGAAGTACACTGTTTTTGAAGACACAAAACTTTAGTTACCTAAAGTTTACTATTTAGTAAAGAAAAACAGCCCCAGGAAAAATTTTGAATACCGATTTAATATCTGCTTACAGAAGGAAAATGGATCACTCAGGAACCTTTTTTTTTTTAAATATACATTTTTTTTTTTTTTAATGTAAGGAATTGGCTCAAGTGGTTATGGAGGCTGAGAAGCTGAGATGTCCCAAGATATGGAGTTGGCAAGGTGAAGACCCAGAAGAACTGATGGCTTTTCCAGTCTCAGTCTAGAGCACGTGCCAACGGTGTAAGTTCCAATATGAGTCTGAGTCCTAAGGCAGGAGAAGACTAATGTCCCACACTGGTCTAAGTTTTCAAACTCCAGTTTAGCCATAATCTTGTTCTTCAAGTAGTATGTAATAGAAGACCTGACAGACAGCAAGGCAAACTGCTGAGAAGCTGAGATATGCAGCAGAGTATTTATTCCAGGTGCAACCAAACGAGAAGGGAGAACAAGTCTCCGAACCTCCACCTCGAGGGCAAGGACCTTGGGAGGTTTGTGGGATAAAGAATAAAGAAGCAGGGCGTTCTGAGGTATGAGGAGCTTGGGAAGGGTGGGGAAAGGTGATTGGAAAAAGGTGCAGTAATCTTGCCAGGCATAATTAAGCTGCAGGAGATCAATAAAACTAAAAGCTTGTTCTTTGAGAAGATAAACAAAATTGATAAACCATTAGCCACACTCATCAAGAAAAAGAGGGAGAAGACTCAAATCAATAGAATTAGAAATGAAAAAGGAGTAGTAACAACTGACACTGCAGAAATACAAAGGATCATGAGAGATTACTACAAGCAACTATATGCCAATAAAATGGACAACCTGGAAGAAATGGACAAACTCTTAGAAATGCACAACCTTCCGAGACTGAACCAGGAAGAAATAGAAACTATGAACAGACCAATCACAAGCACTGAAATTGAAACTGTGATTAAAAAGCTTCCAACAAAAAAAGCCCAGGACCAGGTGGCTTCACAGGCGACTTCTATCAAATATTTAGAGAAGAGCTAAAACTTATCCTTCTCAAACTCTTGCAAAATATAGCAGAGGGAGGAACACTAGCAAACTCCTTCTACAAGGCCACCTTCACCCTGATACCAAAACCAGACAAAGATGACACAAAGAAAGAAAACTACAGGCCAATATCACTGATGAACATAGATGCAAAAATCCTCAACAAAATACTAGCAAACAGAATCCAGCAGCACATTAAAAGGATCATACACTATGATCAAGTGGGGTTTATCCCAGGAATGCAAGGATTCTCCAATATACGCAAATCAAACAACGTGATACACCATATTAACAAATTGAAGGAGAAAAACCATATGATCATCTCAATAGATGCAGTGAAAGCTTCTGACAAAATTCAAAACAATTTATGATAAAAACCCTGCAGAAAGTAGGCATAGAGGCAACTATCCTCAACATAATAAAGGCCATATAGGACAAACCCACAGCCAACATTGTCCTCAATGGTGAAAAACTGAAACCATTTCCACTAAGATCAGGAGCAAGACAAGGTTGCCCACTCTCACCACTATTATTCAACATAGTTTTAGAAGTTTTAGCCACAGCAATCAGAGAAGAAAAAGAAATAAAAGGAATCCAAATCAGAAAAGAAGAAGTAAAGCTGTCACTGTTTGCAAATGACATGATACTGTACATAGAGAATCCTAAATATGCTACCAGAAAACTACTAGAGGTAATCAATGAATTTGGTAAAGTAGCAGGATACAAAATTAATGCACAGAAATCTCTTGCATTCCTATACACTAATGATGAAAAATCTGAAAGTGAAATGAAGAAAACACTCCCAATTACCATTGCCACAAAAAGAATAAAATATCTAGGAATAAACCTACCTAAGGAGACAAAAGACCTGTATGCAGAAAATTATAAGACACTGATGAAAGAAATTAAAGATGATACAAATAGATGGAGAGATATACCATGTTCTTGGATTGGAAGAATCAACATTGTGAAAAATACTCTACTACCCAAAGCAATCTACAGATTCAATGCAATCCCTATGAAACTACCACTGGCAGTTTTCAAAGAACTAGAACAAAAAATTTCACAATTTGTGTGGAAACACAAAAGATCCAGAATAGCCAAAGCAATCTTGAAAAAGAAACACGGAGCTGGAGGGATCAGGCTCCCTGACTTCAGACTATACTACAAAGCTACAGTAATCAAGACAGTATGGTACTGGCACAAAAACAGAAATACAGATCAATGGAACAGGTTAGAAATCCCAGAGATAAACCCACACACATATGGTCACCTTATCTTTGATGAAGGAGGCAAGAATATACAGTGGAGAAAAGACAGCCTCTTCAATAAGTGGTGCAGCGAAAACTGGGCAGCTACATGTAAAAGAATGAAATTAGAACACTCCCTAACACCGTACACAAAAATAAACTCAAAATGGATTAAAGACCTAAATGGAAGGCCAGACACTATCAAACTCTTAAAGGAAAACATAGGCAGAACACTCTATGACATAAATCACAGCAAGATCCTTTTTGACCCAGCTCCTAGAGAAATGGAAATAAAAACAAAAATAAACAAATGGGACCTAATGAAACTTAAAAGCTTTTGCACTGCAAAGGAAACCATAAACATGATGAAACGACAACCCTCAGAATGGGAGAAAATATTTGCAAATGAAGCAACTCACAAAGGATTAATCTCTAAAACATACAAGTAACTCATGCAGCTCAATATCAAAAAAACAAACAACCCAATCCAAAAATGGGCAGAAGACCTAAATAGACATTTCTCCAAAGGAGATATACAGATTGCCAACAAACACATGAAAGAATGCTCAACATCATTAATCATTAGAGAAATGCAAATCAAAACTACAATGAGATATCATCTCACACCGGTCAGAAGGGCCATCATCGAAAAATCTAGAAACAATAAATACTGGAGAGGGTGTGGAGAAAAGGGAGCCCTCTTGCACTGTTGGTGGGAAAGTAAATTGATACAGCCACTATGGAGAACAGTATGGAGGTTCCTTAAAAAACTAAAAATGGAACTACCATATGACCCAGCAATCCCACTACTGGGCATATACCCTGAGAAAACCATAATTCAAAAAGAGTCACGTACCAAAAAGTTCATTGCAGCTCTATTTACAATAGCCCGGACATGGAAGCAACCTAAGTGTCCATCAACAGATGAATGGATAAAGAAGATGTGGCACATATATACAATGGAATACACTCAGCCATAAAAAGAAACGAAATTGAGTTATTTGTAGTGAGGTGGATGGACCTAGTATCTGTCATACAGAGTGAAGTAACTCAGAAAGAGAAAAACAAATACCGTATGCTAACACATATATATGGAATCTAAAACAAACAAAAAAAGAAAATGGTCAGAAGAACCTAGGGGCAAGATGGGAATAAAGATGCAAATCTACTAGAGAATGGACTTGAGGATACGGGGAAGGGGAAGGGGAAGCTGTGACAAAGTGAGAGAGTGGCATGGACATATATACACTACCAAACTTAAAATAGATAGCTAGTGGGAAGCAGCCGCATAGCACAGGGAGATCAGCTCGGTGCTTTGTGACCACCTAGAGGGGTGGGATGGGGAGGGTGGGAGGGAGGGAAATGCAAGAGGGAAGAGATATGCATTTATATGTATATGTATAACTGATTCACTTTGTTATAAAGCAGAAACTTACACACCCTTTTAAAGCAATTATACTCTAATAAAGATGTTAAAAATAATAATTAAGCTGCAGGCTTCTGTACATTTAAAAATGGAGGTGATTAGCATGACCTTAGGGTGGAATTTTGGACCTTCTTGCTGACCCTAGCTATTTGCAGCACCACATTAAATACCAGCGTTTGCTGAAGAAGAAATACTTATGTCCCCATCCCTCCTGTGGGCGACTCTTCAGGCTCCAGAAGTAACTTCTGTGACATGCCAAACATCATACAGATCAAAGAGATTATATCTGTGAATACTGTGCTCGAGCCTTCAAGAGTTCCCACAATCTGGCAGTGCACCGGATGATTCACGCTGGCAAGAAGCCATTACAATGCGAGATCTGTGGATTTACTTGTCGGCAAAAGGTATCCCTTAATTGGCACATGAAGAATCATGATGCAGACTCCTTCTACCTGTTTTCTTGCAATATCTGTGGCAAAAAAAAATGAGAAGAAGGACAGCGTAGTGGCTCACAAAGCAAAAAGCCACCCTGAGGTGCTGATTGCCGAAGCTCTGGCTGCCAACGCAGGCGCCCTCATCACCAGCACAGATATCTTGGGCACTAATCCAGAGTCCCTGAAACAACCTGCAGACGGTCAGGGTCTTCCTCTTCTTCTTGAGCCCTTGGGAAACACCACCTCTGGAGAGTGCCTCCTGCTAGAAGCTGAAGGGATGTCAAAGTCATACTGTAGTGGGAAGGAACCAGTGAGCCTGATGGCTGATGGGAAGATCTTAGTGCAAAGTGGCAGCAGTGGAGGCGCTGAAGGACTGGTCATGGACTCGGATATACTCGCTGCTACCACAGAGGTTCTGATTGAAGATTCAGACTCTACTGGACCTTAGTGGAAGGGAAGACTCTGGGCACAGGGACAGCTAAGACTTTGTATTTAAAAGACAAAAAGGACAAAAAAATAATAATAAAGCATTTAAAATCTAGTAAAATAAAAAAAATTAGAGAATTTTCAGAAATTCTCTAATATACCATTTTAAAGAGAAATAATTATTTTTCTTTCAGCATAATTGTTTGTGACGACTATTTCAGGAACTTTGTAATATAAAATAAGAAAAACAATTTTAGCATGAAACAATAATTAGGTGGAAAGGATTTATACTTTTTATGGAAAATTTATCTATTATTTATAAATTTCACTTTAGAAATAATATGCATTTATTAAATTTATGTTTTGTGCCAAACACTGCATGGGTTGTTTTATTTCAGTTGTTTTACTAAATATTCCTTGCAAAGAAAACTAAATTGTATGATTTCTTTTTCACAGATATCTATAAGGTATTAAATTTTCACCAGGAATTGTAAATTGTAAAGACAAACAGGTGGAACAGATTTTTCAATACTCTAATTTGAGGGGAAAATTTAAACATGTTTTAAATTTCTTATATTAAAGCAGGCAAATTTGATGAAAATGGAATAGGTCAAAATGCAGAATTCACTAATATAAAGAGGTGATATATTCTAAAAGATACTATTAAAAAATGTTTGTAAGGTCTTTTAATATTCAAATATTAAAATTGCCTGCTTTTCTCTTTTTTGAAACAGATGAGGGATATTTATAAGATCTAGATAAAACATAGGTTACATTGTCTCAGGTTTTGGTTTGAATGAAAGTATTTTTTTCCTACTAATAAAACTGTTGCCAGGGTTTGTGATTTTTTTTTTTTTTATCCAAGATCTTGTACTCAGCTATTTATTTATTTATTTACTTACTTACTTACTTACTTACTTATTTATTTATTAACATCTTTATTGGAGTATAATTGCTTTACAATGGTGTGTTAGTTTCTGCTTTATAACAAAGTGAATCAGTTATACATATACATATGTTCCCATATTTCTTCCCTCTTGTGTCTCCCTCCCTCTCACCCTCCCTATCCCACCCCTCTAGGTGGTCACAAAGCACCGAGCTGATCTCCCTGTGCTATGCGGCTGCTTCCCACTAGCTATCTATTTTAAGTTTGGTAGTGTATATATGTCCATGCCACTCTCTCACTTTGTCACAGCTTACCCTTCCCCCTCCCCATATCCTCAAGTCCATTCTCTAGTAGGTCTGTATCTTTATTCCTGTCTTGCCCCTAAGTTCTTCATGACCTTTTGTTTTCTTTCTTTCTTAGATTCCATATATACGTGTTAGCATACGGTATTAGTTTTTCCCTTTCTGACTTACTTCACTCTGTATGACAGACTCTAAGTCCAATTACCTCACTACAAATAACTCAGTTTCATTTCTTTTTATGGCTGAGTAATATTCCATTGTATATATATGCCACATCTTCTTTATCCATTCATCTGGTGATGGACACTTACGTTGCTTCCATATCCTGGCTATTGTAAATAGAGCTGCAATGAACATTTTGGTACGTGACTCTTTTTGAATTATGGTTGTCTCAGGGTATATGTCCAGTAGTGGGATTGCTGGGTCATATGGTAGTTCTATTTTTAGTTTTTTAAGGAACCTCCATACTGTTCTCCATAGTGGCTGTATCAATTTACATTCTCACCAACAGCGCAAGAGTGTTCCCTTTTCTCCACACCCTCTCCAGCGTTTATTGTTTCTAGATTTTTTGATGATGGCCCTTCTGACCAGTGTGAGATGATATCTCATTGTAGTTTTGATTTGTATTTCTCTAATGATTAATGATGTTGAGCATTCTTTCACGTGTTTCTTGGCAATCTGTATATCTTCTTTGGAGAAATGTCTATTTAGGTCTTCTGCCCATTTTTGGATTGGGTTGTTTCTTTTTTTGATATTGAGCTGCATGAGCTGCTTGTAAATTATGGAGATTAATCCTTTGTCAGTTGCTTCATTTGCAAATATTTTCTCCCATTCTGAGGGTTGTCTTTTCGTCTTGTTTATGGTTTCCTTTGCTGTGCAAAAGCTTTTAAGTTTCATTAGGTCCCATTTGTTTATTTTTGTTTTTATTTCCATTTCTCTAGGAGGTGGGTCAAAAAGGAGCTTGCTGTGATTTATGTCATGGAGTGTTCTGCTTATGTTTTCCTCTAAGAGTTTGAAGCTGTCTGGCCTTCCATTTAGGTCTTTAATCCATTTTGAGTTTATTTTTGTGTACGGTGTTAGGGAGTGTTCTAATTTCATTCTTTTACAGGTAGCTGCCCAGTTTTCGTCGCACCACTTATTGAAGAGGCTGTCTTTTCTCCACTGTATATTCTTGCCTCCTTCATCAAAGATAAGGTGACCATATGTGCGTGGGTTTATCTCTGGGATTTCTAACCTGTTCCATTGATCTATATTTCTGTTTTTGTGCCGTACCATACTGTCTTGATTACTGTAGCTTTGTAGTATAGTCTGAAGTCAGGGAGCCTGATCCCTCCAGCTTTGTGTTTCTTTCTCAAGATTGCTTTGGGTATTCTGGGTCTTTTGTGCTTCCATACAAATTGTGAAATTTTTTGTTCTAGTTCTTTGAAAACTGCCAGTGGTAGTTTCATAGGGATTGCATTGAATCTGTAGATTGCTTTGGGTAGTAGAGTCATTTTCACAGTGTTGATTCTTCTAATCCAAGAATATGGTATATTGCTCCATCTATTTGTATTATCTTTCATTTCTTCCATCAGTGTCTTATAATCTTCTGCATACAGGTCTTTTGTCTCTTTAGGTAGGTTTATTCCTAGATATTTTATTCTTTTTGTTGCAATGGTAAATGGGAGTGTTTTGTTAATTTCACTTTCAGATTTTTCATCATTACTGTATAGGAATGCTAGAGATCTCTGTGTATTAATTTTGTATCCTGCAACTTTACCAAATTCATTGATTAGCTCTAGTAGTTTTCTGGTAGCATCTTTAGGATTCTCTATGTATAGTATCATGTCATCTGCAAACCGTGACAGTTTTACTCCTTCTTTTCCAATTTGGATTCCTTTTATTTCTTTTTCTTCTCTGATTGCTGTGGCTAAAACTTCCAAAACTATGTTGAATCATAGTGGTGATAGTGGGCAACTTTGTCTTGTTCCTGACCTTAGTGGAAATGGTTTCAGTTTTTCACCATTGAAGACGTTGTTAGCTGTGGGTTTGTCATATATGGCCTTTATTATGTTGAGGATAGTTGCCTCTATGCCTACTTTCTGAAGGGTTTTTATCATAAATGGGAGTTGAATTTTGTCAAAAGCTTTCTGTGCATCGATTAAGATGAGCATATGCTTTTTCTCCTTCAATTTGTTAATATGGTGTATCACATTGATTGATTTGCATATATTGAAGAATCCTTGCATTCCTGGGATAAACCGCACTTGATCATGGTGTATGATCCTTTCAATGTGCTGCTGGATTCTGTTTGCTAGTATTTTGTTGAGGATTTTTGCATCTATGTTCATCAGTGATATTGGCCTGTAGTATTCTTTCTTTGTGTCATCTTTGTCTGGTTTTGGTATCAGGGTGATGGTGGCCTTGTAGAAGGAGTTTGCTAGTGTTTCTCCCTCTGCTATATTTTGCAAGGGTTTGAGAAGGATAAGTTTTAGCTCTTCTCTAAATGTTTGGTAGAAGTCGCCTGTGAAGCCATCTGGTCCTGGGCTTTATTTTGTTGGAAGCTTTTTAATTACAGTTTCAATTTCAGTGCTTGTGATTAGTCTGTTCATATTTTCTATTTCTTCTTGGTTCAGTCTCGGAAGGTTGTGCATTTCTAAGAATTTGTCCATTTCTTCCAGGTTGTCCATTTTATTGGCATATAGTTGCTTGTAGTAATCTCTCATGATCCTTTGTATTTCTGCAGTGTCAGTTGTTACTACTCCTTTTTCATTTTTAATTCTATTGATTTGAGTCTTCTCCCTTTTTTTCTTGATGAGTCTGGCTAATGGTTTATCAATTTTGTTTATCTTCTCAAAGAACCAGCTTTTAGTTTTATTTACTTTGCTATCATTTCTTTCATTTCTTTTTGATTTATTTCTGATCTGATCTTTAGGATTTCTTTCCTTCTTCTAACTTTGTGGTTATTTTGTTCTTCTTTCTCTAATTGCTTTAGGTGTAAGGTTAGGTTGTTTATTTGAGATGTTTCTTGTTTCCTAAGTTACGATTGTATTGCTATAAACTTCCCTCTTAGAACTGCTTTTGCTGCATCTCATACGTTTTGGGTCGTTGTGTTTCCATTGTCATTTGTTTCTAGTTATTTTTTGATTTCCTCTTTGATTTCTTCAGTGATCTCTTGGTTATTAAGTCTTGTATTGTTTAGCCTCCGTGTGTTTGTATTTTTTATAGATTTTTTCCTGGAATTGATATCTGGTCTCAAAGTGTTGTGGTCAGAAAAGATACTTGATACGATTTCAATTCTCTTAAATTTACCAAGGCTTGAATTGTGACCCAAGACATGATCTATTCTGGAGAATCTTCCATGAACACTTGAGAATAATTTATGTTCTGTTGTTTTTGGATGGAATGTCCTATAAATATCAATTAAGTTCATCTTGTTTAGTGTATCATTTAAAGCTTGTGTTTCCTTATATATTTTCATTTTGGATGATCTGTCCATTGGTGAAAGTGGGGTGTTAAAATCCTTCACTATGATTGTGTTACTGTCGATTTCCCCTTTTATGACTGTTAGTATTTGCCTTATGTATTGAGGTGCTCCTCTGTTGAGTGCATAAATATTTACAATTGTTATATCTTCTTCTTGGATCGATCCCTTGATCATTATGTAGTGTCCTTGTCTCTTTTAATAGTCTTTATTTTAAAGTTTATTTTGTGTGATATGAGAATTGACATTCCAGCTTTCTTTTGATTTCCATTTGCATGGAATATTTTTTTCCATCCCCTCACTTTCAGTCTGTATGTGTACCTAGGTCTGAAGTGGGTCTCTTGTAGACAGCATATGTACGGGTCTTGTTTTTGTGTCCATTCAGCCAGTCTATGTCCTTTGGTTGGAGTATTTAATCCATTTACATTTAAGGTAATTATCAATATGTATGTTCCTATTACCATTTTCTTAATTCTTTTGGGTTTGTTATTGTAGGTCCTTTCCTTCTCTTGTGTTTCCTGCCTAGAGAAGTTCCTTTAGCATTTGTTGTAAAGCTGGTTTGGTGGTGCTGAATTCTCTTAGCTTTTGCTTGTCTGTAAAGTTATTAATTTCTCCATTGAATCTGAATGAGATCCTTGCTGGGTAGAGTAATCTTGGTGGTAGGTTTATCCCTTTCATCCCTTTAAATATGTCCTGCCACTCCTTTCTGGCTTGCAGAGTTTCTGCTGAAAGTTCAGCTGTTAACCTTATGGGGATTCCCATGTATGTTATTTGCTTTTTTTCCCTTGCTGCTTTTAATATTTTTTCTTTGTATTTAATTTTTGATAGTTTGATTAATATGTGTCTTGGCATGCTTCTCTCTGGATTTATCCTGTATGGGACTCTCTGTGCTTCCTGGACTTGATTAACTATTTCCTTTCCCATATTAAGGAAGTTTTCCACTATAATCTCTTCAAATATTTTCTCAGTCCCTTTCTTTTTCTCTTCTTCTTCTGGGACTCCTATAATTCGAATGTTGGTGCATTTAATGTTGTCCCAGAGGGCTCTGTGAATGTCCTCAGTTCTTTTCATTCTTTTTTCTTTATTCTGCTCTGCAGTAGTTATTTCCACTATTTTATCTTCCAGGTCACTTATCCGTTCTTCTGCCTCAGTTATTCTGCTATTGATCCCTTCTAGAGAATTTTTTATTTCATTTATTGTGTTGTTCATCATTGTTTGTTTGCTCTTTAGTTCTTCTAGGTCCTTTTTAAACGTTTCTTGTATCTTCTCCATTCTATATCCAAGATTTTGGATGATCTTTACTATCATTATTCTGAATTCTTTTTCAGGTAGACTACCTATTTCCTCTTCATTTGTTAGGTCTGGTGTGTTTTTGCCTTGCTCCTTCATCTGCTGTGTGTTTCTCTGTCTTCTCCTTTTGCTTAACTTACTGTGTTTGGGGTCTCCTTTTCGCAGGCTGCAGGTTCTTAGTTCCCGTTGTTTTTGGTGTCTGTCCCCAGTGGCTAAAGTTGGTTCAGTGGGTTGTGTAGGCTTCCGGGTGGCGGGGACTAATGCCTGTGTTCTGGTGGATGAGGCTGGATCTTGTCTTTTTGGTGGGCACGTCCACGTCTGGTGGTGTGTTTTGGGGTGTCTGTGGCCTGATTACAATTTTAGGCCTCCTCTCTGCTAATGGATGGGGTTGTGTTCCTATCTTGCTAGTTGGTTGGTGTTGGGTGTCCAGCACTGTAGCTGGCTCGTTATTGAATGGAGCTGGGTCTTGGCATTGAGATGGAGATCTCTGGGAGATTTTCGCCATTTGATATTACTTGGAGCTGAGAGGTCTCTTGTGGACCAGTGTCCTGAAGTTGGCTCTCCCACCTCAGAGGCACAGCCCTGATGCCTGGCTGGAGCACCAAGAGCCTTTCATCCACACAGCTCAGAATAAAAGGGAGAAAAATAGAAAGAAAGAAGATAAAATAAAATAAAATAATTTAAATAAATAATTATTAAGAAAAAATTTTTAAAAAGTAAAAAAAAAAAAAAAAAAGAATGGACAGACAGAACCCTAGGACAAATGGTAAAAGCAATGCTGTACAGACAAAACCACACACAGAAGCATACACATACACACTCACAGAAAGAGAACAAGGGAAAAAATATATACATATATATTTGCTCCCAAAGTCCACCTCCTCAATATGGGATGATTCGTTGTCTATTCTGGTAATCCACAGATGCAGGGTACATCAAGTTGATTGTGGAGATTTAATCCACTGCTCCTGAGGCTGCTGAGAGAGATTTCCCTTCTCTTCTTTGTTTGCACAGCTCCAGGTGTTCAGCTTTGGATTTGGACCCACCTCTGCATGTAGGTCGCCTGAGGGCATCTGTTCTTTGCTCAGACAGGACAGGGTTAAAGGAGCAGCTGATTCAGGGGCTCTGGCTCACTCAGGCTAGGGGGAGGGAGGGGTATGGATTCGGGGCAAGCCTGCAGCGGCAGAGGCCAGTGTGACGTTGCACCAGCCTGAGGCGCACCATGAGTTCTCCTGGGGAAGTTGTCCCTGGATCACGGGACCCTGGCAGTGGTGGGCTGCACAGGCTCCCAGGAGGGGCGGTGTGGAGAGTGACCTGTGCTTGCACACAGGCTTCTTGGTGGCTGCAGCAGCAGCCTTAGCGTCTCACGCCCGCCTATGGGGTCCGCGCTGATAGCCGCGGTTCACGCCCGTCTCTGGAGCTCCTTTAAGCGGCACTCTTAATCCCCTCTCCTCGCGTACCAGGAAAGAAAGAGGCAAGAAAAAGTCTCTTGTCTCTTCGGCAGCTCCAGACCTTTTCCCGGACTCCCTCCCGGCTAGCTGTGGCACACTAGCCCCCTTCAGGCTGTGTTCATGCCGCCAACCCTAGTCCTCTCCCTGCGATCCGACCGAAGCCCAAGCCTCAGCTCCCAGCCCCACCCGCCCCGGTGGGTGAGCAGACAAGCCTCTCGGGCTGGTCAGTGCTGGTCGGCACCGCTCCTCTGTGCGGGAACCTCTCTGCTTTGCCCTCTGCACCCCTTTGGCTGCGCTCTCCTCCATGACCCCGAATCTTCCCCCCGCGCCACCCGCAGTCTCCGCCCGCGAAGGGGCTTCCTAGTGTGTGGAAACCTTTCCTCCTTCACAGCTCCCTCCCAGTGGTGCAGGTCCCATCCCTATTCTTTTGTCTCTGTTTTTTCTTTTTCCCTACCCAGGTATGTGGGGAGTTTCTTGCCTTTTGGGAGGTCTGAGGTCTTCTGCCAGCATTCAGTAGGTGTTCTGTAGGAGTTGTTCCACATGTAGTTGTATTTCTGATGTATTTGTGGGGAGGAAGGTGATCTCAGTGTCTTACTCTTCTGCAATCTTTGAAGCTCTTCTCAGCTTTTAAAATAGATTAAAAGGAGTTGGTTATTTTAAAGGCAATTTATTTACAAATAATTTAAATCATGATTGTGATGGCTCCATCAACTGTAATGAGTTTTGTTAGACTCTGTTTTTTTATTAACTCAAAATAACTGATGTAATATTCTCTATGCAGGAAAAACTAGCCATGCATTTTCTAAAGCAGGCTTTGGGAAATAAGTTAGAAAATAAAATAAAATTTTAACACCTTTATGTTTAAGGTTCAGTTACAACTGTATTTTTCTCGCCACAAACAAAAACAAAAGGAGAGTCCATTTCATCTAAATTTTACATAATCTTCATAATAATCCTCAACATGGGCTTTCTATCAGAATATGACTTTCTATTTTGGAAAATCAGAGTAACCAAATGACAACTGGTTGACTTTTCATGTGAATTTGTCATGTACCATCAAATTATTTTCTTCCACTGACTTGCTCACTCATTTTATTGAAAATATTGTAATTTCTGAAATTGTCACAATCAGGCCTGCAATCATTATGATGAAATACTTCCTGGTTGTGTATATTAAAAGCCTCATCAAAAACTAAGGAAAATATTAAGGAGAAAGAAGACCAATCAGCAATTAGAAGCTATTAATGCTGAAATTATCACCAATATGTTGGTAAAGGAACTGAGATTAGCTAACCCCAAATTTCAAAAGATATTTATTTATTTCCCCTAATCACTGTTACCAAGTTTAAAAATAAATGCACCTAATTATTAAATAATTTGTGTCAAGAAGTTTCATAAATAAAGGGCAAATGTTTTCACTATTCTTACTTATTAGAAAGAATATATTAATTAAATTATTTGTCTGGGATTTAAAATTTTAGCAGAAAACCAAAATCAAAGGAATGAAAAAACATATATTGCACTACAGCTACTAATTTAAGGTCTGTCAATAATTTCAGCACCCATTTTTTAAAAAGCTATATATCCCAATCACATTATTTTTTTCCTTTTTGAGACATGGGGACGAGTATTTAATCTGATTTTTTGCACTTTTACTTTTCCATTAAGCATACTTATTTTCTACTTGGCACAATTTTTGTTGTTACTAGAATTCACATTTTCAATTTTAATACTTGCCACTGCCAGGCATTTCACCTATAACAGACTATCCATATGTGTGTGAGTATTTTATCCTTATATTAAATAAAAATAATTTTCACAGTAATCTTTCTGCTGAGCACACTCTAAACATAAACTTCCTGAAGACTTCCTCAGATAGACTATGACAGATTTAGAAAAAATATGAAGAGTACTTCTATTTGTTTAGTCAAAAATATTCCCCTTCAGTATATTTTAAAAAATCAATTGAACTGAAAGTTTATGTAAAATCACTTTACGTTGCTGCTATACAGAAAATGCTAACTTTATTGTTATTATGCATAGAAACCATCTAACTTATAACAATCAGTTCTATTTGATATAATTTATAAAATGTGTTTGTGTGTGAGTGTGTCTGTATACACCCTTATTTTTGGAGCACACTTATTTGTGGAGCAGTTGCTAAGAGATACCCACATGCATAAATGAGTGTATCTAAGGAGATACACACATGCATAAATGAAATATTCCCTCATACCATAGAGATGTGGAAGGAAGCAAGATCCATTAGCACTAAGTTAATCTGAGCAGGGGAGGAGTTGTAAGACTGGGAAAGATTTGTCTCAGTGGCTGTGTTAGAATTTAGATCAACCAAACAATTTATGTTTTGCTTATTAAATATAGTATATATCTCAAAGAATATTAGAAAATAAGTTTAGGTAGATATAGATGAGTAGATTTTTCAAGACTGAAAGCTGGAAGAGATTTCAAGGTGATAGAAAAATCACTAGTAAAAATACAACACTGGATAACTCTGATACTAACTTGCCAATATTTATAGTGAACAAGGGAATTTTTTTAATCACACTTTTTATTTTATATTGGAATATAGCTGATTAACAATGTTATGATAGTTTCAGGTGCACAGAAAAGTGACTCAGCCATACATATACATGTATCTATTCTCCCCTCAAACTCCCCTTCCATCCAGGCTACCACATAACATTGAGCCCCTGTGCTATATAGTAGGTCCTTGTTGGTTATCCATTTAAATATGGCAGTGTGTACATGTCAATCTCAAACTTCCTAACTATATCCCTTCCTCCCACCCTTCCCCCCTGGTAACCATAAGTTCGTTCTCTTAGTCTGTGAGTCTGTTTCTGTTTTGTAAATAAGTTCATTTGTATCATTTCTTTTTAGATTCTTCATATAAGTGATGCCATATGATATTTCTCTCTCTCTCTCTCTGACTTATTTCACTTAGTATGATATTCTCTAGGTCTATCCATGTTGATGCAAATGACATTATTTCATTCTCTCTGATGACTGAGTAATATTCCATTGTATATATGTACCACATCTTCTTTATCCATTGCACTGTCGATGGACATCTAGGTTGCTTCTATGTCTTGGCTATTGTAAACAATGCTGCAATGAACATTGGGGTACATGTATCCTTTTGGACCATGTTTTTCTCCAGATATATGCCCAGTAGTGGGACAAAGGAATTTAACTAGATGTTAGCAGTTGGTAATTAAGAATCTAGTATCATTGATATGTCTGACATAAGCACAAACATTTTTATCTGTCCTACTTTGTAACTAGATGGTATAAAATGCCAGGATACAAAATGAGCATTTCTTCATAAAAGCAGGTTATCCCCAGGTACTTAAATTTTCAGTAAACACCAAATTACTTTTAAAAATATATACAAGTGGATAAAGAAGATGTGGTACATATATACAATGGAATATTACTCAGCCATTAAAAGGAAAGAAATTGGGTCATTTGTAGAGATGTGGATGGACTTGGAGACTGTCATACAGGCCAAAGTAAGTCAGAAAGAGAAAAACAAATATCGTATATTAACACATATATGTGGAATCTAGAAAAATGGTACAGATGAACCTGTTTGCAAAGCAGAAATAGACACAGACATAGAGAACAAACGTATGGACACCAAGGGGGGAAAGGATGGGTGGGATGAATTGGGAGATTGGGATTGACATGTATACACTGCTATGTATGTAATAGATAACTAGTGAGAGCCTGCTGTATAGCATGGGGAATTCTACTTGATGCTCTGTGGTGACCTAGATGGGAGGGAAATCCAGAAGGGAAGGGATATGTGTATATATATGTCTGATTCACTTTGCTGTACAGCAGAAACTAGCACAACATTGTGAAGCAACTATACCCCAATTAAAATATACACATATATATACAAGTGAAAACAAAAAACTAGCAATCATGCATAGTAGATGAAAAATCACTAAAGAATGACTTGAACCATTTTGGATTAATTTCTATCATTTATAAATCTCCCTTTTTTCTCAAATCATCATTATAATATTTATCTCAATATTTATTTTACAGTCTTCTCTTGTATATCTCTCTCAGTTTATTTTCCCAAATTTTATATTAAAAAATAAACAATGTTATTGAATTTATTTATTTATGTATTTTCTTAGCCCATTCAGGCTGCTATAACAAAATTCCATAGACTAGGTGGCTTATACACACTAAAAATTTATTTCTCAAAGTTAGTCTGGAAGTCTAAGAACAGGGTGCCAACATGATTGGGTCTTATTGAAGACCTTTTCTGGGTGGCAAACTGCCAACTTCCCACTGTGTCTTTAAGTGGTGGAAGGAATTATGAGATCTCTCTTAAGCCTGTTTTATAAGGGCACTAATTTCATTCATGAAGCCTCCTTCCTCATGACCTACCCAGCTCCCAAAGGCCCCACCTTCTACTACCATCACCTTAAGGGTTAGGATTCAACACATGAGTTTTGGGGGTACACAAACACTCATAACATTCATATACTCATCTGTTGACATTGACCAGAATATTCTTCTTGTCTGGACTACTTAACTCAGTCAGTTGGTATGTTGTTGTTAGTCTAACAAACAGACTTGGATTTGGGGTAAAATTGCTGTCAAAAATTGTGACAGTTAAACACACTTCACTGAGCTATCAAACCCATTTCTGATCAGCTAGATCCGTGTTGCTCACTGAATATGCAATAGAAAGGAAACTACTGGATGGGGATTAAAATTGTTAACATCTTTTTTGGATAATATAATTTGGTAAGCACTTCTAAAAGCTACTTGGAAATTAGAATCAGGAATTGAATAGCAAATACCTTAACTTTACGGACAATCAATTCAGTAGTCATTTTATTGACCAAAAGAGTATCTGTGAAAGAGAATGTAAATATATTAATTTTTAAAAATCTCACAGTTATTTTTAAAAACGATAATCCCTCACTAGCTTTAGACCAGAAACAGAGCACTCATTTATTTATTTATTTTGCTTTTGCAATGGCTTATCTTGCCATAGAATATTTTTTTAATTGAAGTATAGTTGATTTACAATGTTGTGTTAATTATTGCTGTACAGCAAAGTGACTCAGTTATACATATATATATATACACATTCTTTTTCTACATATTCTTTTCCATTATGGTTTATCACAGGATATTGAATACAGTTCTCTGTGCTGTATAGTAGGACCTTGTTGTTTATCCATTCTGTATATAAAAGCTTACATCTGCTAACCCCAACCTCCCACTCCATCCCTTCTCCCTTGGCAACCACCAATCTGAGGAACACTCATTTATGAATGAGACGGTATGTGTTAGATGACAGAACCATTCTGCAATACTAAATGCATGTGATTCTTTTCAAGGCATTTTAGGATTTATCTCCATATTACTATGTAGTGATGTTAACTTTATAATGGCTTACACTTATTGCTAAATTTTAGGCTAAAAATGATATAAGATTTTTAGGTTCAACTATCTGTTTGCATAATTACTTATATGCTTGTATCCACTCTTAATTTGGGGAACAATTGAAATAAAAAGTTCATTAGAATTCATTTTTAATATTAAGAATTAGACCAGTTAAAATTAAACTTACATAACTTTACCTAAATTAAAATTTGGAAGACTGAGGCATATGATTGAAGCTTGATATTTGCCTATAATTGCCTTTACATGATACCAATACCTATAGTTTTAGCCATGACTGAAATGAAAAAAGTCAGATAATAAAATCAGATTCTGCCTCTACACATAAATTTAATTGTGTGACTACTGAGTTGGCCATAAACTCAAAATGAAAAAGGTGATTTATTTTACTATCTCTTGGGGGACTTATTTGACAGGGTGTATATCAGTTCATAGCTATTCAATATATATCTGGCACTGACTATTTAATTGGTGATTAATTAAATAAATTGCCAAGCCCTAGGGGAATATACACCTGAGGCATTAACAACCTTATTTTAAAACAGAATTTTTGTCATTTTTATTGGTTGATTGTTTGGTTAGTTTATTTTACATTGAGATGGGAATGGAGTCTAAAAACTGAAATCTAGTTAAAGAAAAGCTGGACTATTAAAGTTGAATGCTAAAGGAAAATCTTGAGAAAATAAAATGTGTAAAAACAAGACAGTCTTATATTAAAATAATTCAAGATGTACTCTTATTTTCACTGTGATGAGAACAACAAAATTTACCAGTAGTTCAAGACTTACCAGTGGTTTCAAGAAAAGAAAAGGAGTATTTTTACATTTTTATGAACTTATATCATGAAATCCACAACAAATCTCAAAAACAAGACTTTGTGGTGACACATTTATGCTTGTGAGGCTTATTTATGAGATAAAAATCTCTGTTTTGTTTTGCTTTGTTTTCAATGCTGAGGCATTTGTGCCAGTTTTATTGCCACTAGACTTATTTCTCATTTCCTTAAGAAAATGCTTAAATTAGCTTAAAAAAGTAAAAATTTCAGGAAAGAAAAAATGCAGGAAAAGATAATAGGCTTGATGAAGTTGGCATTATTTTATTTTTCTCTTGTGATTTTCAATGTGATTTCAATATTTATCACATAAAAGAAAACGTATATCTCAGCCTTCAATTAAGGAAAGATAAATACTTAGACTAAAGTTCTATAAACATATATAATTTTTTAAATGTATTATAAGAAGTAAATATGACATGATTCTTTAAACAGAGCTGCACTGCCCAAAATGTTAGCCATGAGTTATGTGGTTATGTGCACTTAACTTAAATTAATAAATTAAATTCCATTAAAATTTATTTACTCAGACACACTAGGCAAATTCAAGTGCTCCATGTGGCTAGCATACAGGATTGGCGATGCAGAGAATTTCTAACTGGACGGATCTAGTGAGTGACTTTTAAAAATACCACACTTAAGAACTGTATTATAGAAAAGTCTCACATTTCTCATTGTTAAATACTACTTTTTTTTCTACCACCCATATGTTGGATCAGAACACAACCTAGGATTTTTTTAGGGATGAGAGAAAGTGAACATATTTAACTTTTTTTATTTCCATCAAGGAAATAAACCAGAACCAGAACTGTCTCCTTGTTTCAGAATTTCCATTCCTTCCCACTAAGGAAAACTTGTTTCTTCTGGGTTCTCTTTCCCTCAGGCCATCTCCTGATTGCTGAGTGGGTCGTCCATTAATTTGACAAAAGAAGACACCACAATGCTAACTCAAATTCTAAGCTTTTGGGCATCTAAGCCAAGTTTATAACAGATCCTGTGGGGATTATAAAGAGGAGGTGCAAATCTAATTTTTGAATGGGCAAACTAACTGGATTGGTGGCCATTCCTTTCTTCTCTCTCACACTGGATAAAGAAAGAGCCTGGAGGGAATGGCCTTCATTAACGTGTTTTTTTATATGGGAAAAACATTCCACTATTTCTTCTTTTAGAGTTAATATAAGTAAAGCACTGTTATGAGGGAGTTTATGGCTCAGTTTTTTGTTGTTGTTGTTGTTGTTTAAATATGATGAAAGCTTTTATTATTTATTTATTTATTTATTGGCTGTGTTGGGTCTTCGTTTCTGTGCGAGGGCTTTCTCTAGTTGCGGCAAGCGGGGGCCACTCTTCATCGCGGTGCGCGGGCCTCTCACTATCGCGGCCTCTCTTGTTGCCGAGCACAGGCTCCAGACGCGCAGGCTCAGTAGTTGTGGCTCACAGGCCTAGTTGCTCCGAGGCATGTGGGATCTTCCCAGACCAGGACTCGAACCCGTGTCCCCTCCATTGGCAGGCAGAGTCTCAACCACTGCGCCACCAGGAAGCCCCTATAGCTCAGTTTTAGGAGTCATATTGGGCTGAGGCCCTGCTCAGAAGTGTTCTTTAATAAATGTAGCTCTTGCTGTATATTTATAATTTAATACTGGTCTTTTTTTCCGTTCTATGATCACAAATAGGTGAACCTTTACACTTAAGAAGAATACTTGATAGTTTAAATGACTGTATCCTATTTATAGTGAAAAATAACAATTTATAGATTTAAGTAGTGATTGGTATATGTATATGTTTATATGTTCAAATATCAATGTGTAAAAGAATTTAAATGCGTAGAATTTTAGTATGAAATAATTCATATGTCTGTAAAATTCCAGTGCATTATCTCTTACTAATAGTCACAAATGTGAAGTAAGTCATTAGCATTGCCATGGCAAATGTAATCATAGGTTTCTGAATTAATTTATTAATTCATATTGCTTAGCTTAGGCATTATCTAGAAATGGCTTTAGACATTTGCCTAAAGCCTTTTGAAAATAATCAGATTTTATAAAATTATTCAGAATAGTCCACCACAGTTATCTAGAGCTGATGCTTCATATTCTCTAGTATATGATCTGGAATGATTTACTTGAAGATTATCATTGCCATGATCAGTTTATGTGAAGACATATAAACATGTAAGACAGGACTTTGCTTAAGGTAGTAAGTAACAAGCATGCTTTCCTCTTCCTCTTCAGCCCTGCATCCAAGATTGTAATTAGATGGCTAATGTGAAAATCAGAAGAGAATTTATATTTTAAATTAACATTTTTTTGGCACTTATCCATATTTTCCCATATCCTTTAAAGACCTTAAGCACATGGCAGTTCAATATTAAAGGGAAGAATCAATAATTCAAATGATCTCATGAAACCAACAAGAAATAAACAATTAAAATTTTGTTATTAAGGAGTGACTGGAAAATTGACTCAAATTGTCATATGTTAAACATAGCCTAAGTAATTTATCACTTCATAAGGAATTCCAATTGCTGATCAACGAATAAAGTGTTGGTTTTAAAACGTTAAATTTTTTACTCTTGCATTTGTTTGATGTAGCATACCCTAGTCACTGCTGATTCTTGAAATTGCAGATCATTTAAGTATCTCTAGTCAGCAACTTTATATGTTCTCCCAAAAGGAAATATATTCTTGCTGAAATATGATCACTGGGCCATACCAGTGGATGTTTAATCTTGGAGAAAGTGAATTTTCCTGTATTATAAGACTGGGCTGATCAGCAGTAGCTATCTTTATTCTTTTTCATGTCCAGATTATGCCTCCTGCTTCACTGGAGAGAGGAATTGGGGGCTATCTATGGGATTTTCTGCAATGTCAAATGATGCACTGCTTTTAACAAATATATTAAGCCTTCAGTTCTCAAACCTGCTGGAGTCAGCAGTATTTTAATTTTATAAATATCTTCAGTTTTTAAATTACTGCAAAATATAGCTCAGAAGGACAGAAAAGCACTGCCAACAGAATACCCTCACACCAACTATTCTACTTTTAAATATTTTTAGTGCTTCTCTAAATAATTTCTTGTTGATTATAAAAATGGGATAAGGCTTTATAATGAGATATCTGAGTGATCCACAAGACAAAGACAGATTGAGTTTTGAAGTGTGCAGTGACATTTTAACAGATAGAAGAAATGTCATGAGTTAATAGTTTGTATTGTTTTCATTTCAAGTTGTTTTTTCCTTCCGTTTCTGAAACTCAATAATGGATTCTTAATTTCCTTTTTACATTATTATCTAGTGAGAAAGATAATATCTTAAAAATTGTCCCGCTTAATGTAAATGCTTCCTTAAAAGTTAATCTCTATTAGTCCTGTGTAAAATAACAGGAATTTCAGAAACTTTGTCTTCTTGGTGAGTGGGGAACCATGCTCACTGGACACACAACACATGTATGCATACTGTATAGAAAGAACAAATAGCAGACTATACAAATTATTTGACTAACTATTGCTGAGATGAATTAACTTATTTTAAGAAATATATTTTGCATTAAATAAGTTTAATGGTGCCCCAATAAATATAAATTTGTTATAATATATAATTTTGTTAATAAACATAAATTTGTTATCTTTCAAAAAACTGTTCAGACTTCACACTCTCATTTTAATTCTAGGTAACAACATAGTATTTTTCAGAATAAGATGTCATGACATATCATTAAAAGAAGAAACCTAGTTCATAAACTGTATAACTATGTTATTAAATGCTCCAAATATTAACATTCAAACATCAGCAGTAGTTCACACAATCATATTGATGCACAAACAAGCACAGTATCTGCAGGAGATAGATAAGTACGATTTAATGAATAAAAATATTGTGTGTTCTAAGATGAAACTATGATTTATAATAGTTTCAGATCATGATATAGAGAAGCACCATGAATACAATTTAGTTGAATGTTCTCATTCCACAGATAAGGGAATGGATTCTTAGAGAACATAGTGGGAAAAGAGAGTGGCAGATCCAAACTAAAACTCTGATCTGATCTCATGTCCCTGGTTCCATCTTTATATCAAGTGCCATATAAATATAATATATGAACATAGTTCTTGTTATGTTTTCTCTGCTCACTGAAGAAATCGAGGCACAGAAAATTAAATAGCTTGCCCCCCAAAAAATAGCTAATAATATAATGAAATCTTCTTGAGGTGTTTGACTCAAAAACCTGTGATCATGAGACTCCAGATTCTGCTAACAGTGTCCAAGCCTGGACAGAACATCACTCTCACATTTACACCAGTAACAACAAAAAATCCCAGAGAAATTTGAAAATACACAAATTCATTCTAACCCATCAGATAATTGCAAAGCAACCAACCAACATAAGTCTAAACAAAGACAGGCACATCCAAGTAAGTGAGCATCTGTTTAATTATGGCAGATGACATCAAACACCAGTAAGAAGAGTTCAGCTAATTGAAAGACTCTAGTCATTGAAAGACATTCTTAAGAAAATGAAAACACAGGTAACAATCTGAGAGAAAATATTTTCAAATCGCATATCTGCTAAAGAATTTTTTCTGTATTACATAAAAAATTCTCAAAAATCAATAGTAAGAAAACAAACAAACCAATAAATCGACAACATATTTCAAGAGATACTTCACAAAAGAAGATGTACGGGTGGTTATTAAACAAATAAAAAGGGGGACTTCCCTGGTGGCACAGTGGTTAAGAATCCACCTGCCAATGCAGGGGACACAGGTTCAAGCCCTAGTCCAGGAAAATCCCACATGCCGCAGAGCAACTAAGCCCATGCACCACAACTACTGATCCTGCACTCTAGGGCCACGAGCCAAAACTACTGAGCCCATGTGCCACAGTGTGCCACAACTACTTAAGCCCGTGTGCCTAGAGCCCATGCTCCACAACAAAGGAAGCCACCACAATGAGAAGCCTGCGCACCACAACGAAGAGTAGCCCCCACTCGCCGCAGCTAGAGAAAGTGCGCACGCAGCAACAAAGACACAACACAGCAAAAAAAAATAATAATAATAATTAATTAATTAATTAATTTTTAAAAAAGTAAAAAGATACTGAGCATCATTAGTCATTAGAGAATTGCAAATTTATACCACAGTGATTTATCACTATACACTTATTAAATTGACTTAAATAAATTAACTAATTAAATAAATAAACTAAAAAGCTGACAATACAGTGTTCTAGCAAGTATGTATAGTAACTCAAACTCTGAGAGATTGATGGTATGAATACAAAACACATTTTGGAAAACAGTTTGATCATCTAAAGTTAAATATAAACTAAACATATGATCTAGCAATCCCACAATAGATATTTACCCAATTAAAATGAAAATCTATGTTCTCATAAAAACATGTACATGACTACTTAAAGCAGCTTCATTTATAATTGCTTACATCTGGAAACAACCCAAATAGCCCTCAAATGGGGAATAGCAAAACACACTGCAGTAAATGCAAGCAATGGAATTCTACCCAAGAATAAAAAGGAATGAACTATTGATAGACCCAATAACATGGACGAATTTAAAACACAGTATACAGAGCTTAATAAGCAAGACTCAAAAGACTCTAGACTATGTGATTTCATTGTATGACATTTTTGCAACTGCAAACCTGTCAAGGCAGAAAACAACTGAGTTATTTCCAAGGGCCTGGAGTGAACGGGCTGGTTGGTTACAAAAGGGTGACCAAGGCCTTCACATTCTGCTCAGCCTAGTTAAACTTTAGATAGGTGTCTTTCTGACTGTAGGCCCCTGAATTCCCTTTTCTTAGGGCATTTACTTCAGATTTTCTGAGGCTAATTTCTTGCACCTTCTCATATTTAGAAAGGCACTAACATCATCAATGGAGACATCTGTGCCTCATGACTAGCAGCAGTCTTTTGCCAAAATGTGTGCTTGATTGCAAGTATCCCCCTTCACTAAAATCACATATATACTGACCTTCCCCACTACCTCTTTGGAGCAGTTGCACAGAGCTGAGAGACTGTCTTCCAGACTATAGTTCTCATTTGGCTCCAAATAAAACTTATCTCACATTTCTCACACTCTGCAATTTTTTTTCAGTCAATAGTTTTAGCCAAAGGACCTGATTTTTACATACATTTTTCCCTGTAGGAGTCTGATTGTAAATGTAGGTGTTCAGAACAGATGTCCCCAAGATGTGTGATCTTGACATGTAGATTATTTTGAGCTGAAGGCAATGGAGACCCTATAGGCTCAAGAGAGACTACTGCCCCTCAATTAACTACCTAGAAATACTTCCCAGAAAAAGAGGTATTACCAAAGATAAATTTTATCTAAGTGGTTCCATCTGTATGGCAGGGCAAACTTCTGCTCTTCTTTTTATTGTCCTGTGAATGACCCACCTGTTCTTGGAAGTCCCAGGTCCCGGCCTCATTCCTTAGCTCAAGATGTCACATATACCTCATTTTACCTTTCAGTCTTTGAACCTCTCATGTATGTGGGGTTCCTTTACTTATGAAATTAAATTTGATTTTCTCCTGTTAGTCTTTCTCATGTCAATTAATTCTTAGAACAGCCAGAAGAAAATAGAAGAGTAGAAGAAAATTCTTTCTCCCCAACATAAGTTAGTCAACATAAAGACAATAGTGAAAGAAGAGAATAAATAGAGGAGGGACAGGGAAGATTTCCAGAGAATATGATAAGCAAGTTGCGCCCAAACACTAAGTTAAAATAAGCCAGGAGTCAAGAACAGAAAAGAGTATTATAAATGCTTTTGAGAAATTTAAAAAGATACAGTGTGACTGAACCAAACGGTAAGAAGAGAATCCTTAGTGACACCCTGTCTACAGGTTAGAAGGGAAAACCACAAAGCATAATTAATTGCCAGAACAGGAAGGATTATTTGGCATAAGCTTGAAAGAGTGGGGAAATAGTACATGAAAAATTGAAATATCGGGATTCCCTGGTGGCACAGTGGTTAAGAATCTGCCTGCCAATGCAGGGGACACGGGTTTGAGCCCTGGTCCAGGAAGATCCCACATGCCATTGAGCAGCTAAGCCTGTACACCACAACTACTGGGCCTGTGCTCTAGAGCCCACGAGCCACAACTACTGAGCCTGTGTGCCACAACTACTGAAGCCCACGTGCCATAACTACTGAGCCTGCACGCCTACAGCGCATGCTCCGCAACAAGAGAAGCCACCGCAATGAAAAGCCCACACACTGCAACAAAGAGTACCCCCACTCACTGCAACTAGAGAAAGCCTGCACACAGCAACAAAGACCCAACGCAGCCAAAAATAATAAATAAATATAATAAATTTGTTAAAAAACAAAACAAAATAAAAAAATTGAAATATCCCTCAAGTTCTATTTCACTCAAAGATAGTATCTTCTCTGTGTTATATCAGACAGAGGATCCCCAACATCTGCTTGAAAGCAGAAGAATAACCTGAGATCTGATCTATCAAAGTGATGGCAAGATATTTTCTTGACCATTTCATCAGGTAGAAATAGAAGAGATTGGTGTCTCTTTCTTCCTCTGTTTATTTCATCTGATCGTTGATAGTCTAAATAAAAGGAAAGTATGTTTCATAAAAACCATTGTAATTGCCATTAAAAACTAGGAGAGGAAGAATATGTTAAAAGAATGTAATTTCTATAAAGACTGGGACAATCTTCTTTTGTGGTTTCTATTATGCTTATGGATATAAACAGCAGGGAATCTTAAATGAAACCAGGAGTTTCCATGCATATTCATTAAGGTCAACTCTGTGAAATTAAACACAGTTTACCTATGTCATGTAACGCTATTAAAGAGGCAAACAACAGGCTCCATTAAGGATGCTTGTAGACAGAAAATGTTCAAATGTCTTAAATAAAGTTACCTACTACATACATAGCCAATATATGGTTTACATTTTTATTCTACTTTGACTCATACTTTTCATATTTAATGTTGCTGAAAGATAATGCAACTTATAATTATGTATACATTTAATATATTAGTGTTCTAGTTTTATTAGGTGTAATTAACTGATGATAAATCATATTTCATTGTTTTATAATTGAAGAAATACAGTATTCATATGAAGCCCTTTGTTAAAATCTGGACCTCAGTGGTAAATGCAAAATTTTAATCTGTCTTTGTTATACTTACACTCTTACGGGGGGAAAAAAGCCATTAAACAACAATCTAAATATAATAACATAAAATTAAATATAATTGTATTAAGTATCCATTCTTCAAAAAATTGACTGTCCACAACATGCCAAGTTGTATTCTAAGTCCTAGGGACAGAATGATGAAAAAGACAGACTATACACACTTTGATAGAGCTTTTATCTAGCAAAGGAGGCAAATAATACCATTTTTTAAATGATTAAGGTAAATTAAGGTAATGACAAGTATTATGAAGAAAGTTAAATAGAATGAGATGGGAAAGAGTAACTGAGGGGAAGTTGAAGGTTGGAAGGATAATTTTGACTGCGTGCTCTGTAAAGGTTTCAGTAGTGAAGTACATTTTGACTATAAAGGGTATAACATTAAGGAGCTAGCCACAGAAATGTGTAGAACAGAGAAGTGCTAACTATAGCCCGTGGGCCAGATCCAACCTGTCTCCTTTTTCCGTAAACAAAGTTTTGCTGAAACACAGTTTTGTCCACTTGTTCACACTGTATATAGCTGCTTTACTGCTACAATTGAAGAGCTGAAAAATTATGACAGGGGCTATACGGCTCACATACTGCAAAATGTTACCATCTGCCTTCATGGGGAAAGTCTGGCCATCCTGGTCTGGAGCAGTGCTGTCCAACTGAACCAAGAATGAGAGAAATGCTTTCCACACTGTCATGTTAGATGTAGCCACATGTGGCAACTGAGCATCTGAAATGTGACCTGTGTAACCAGGTCTAGAGCAAGAACTTTTAGGACATGGAGAACAGCAACGCAAAGCTACTGCAATAGGCCTATCATATTTCTACAAAAGAAAGACCATCAAGGTAGCTGAGAGGAAGGAAGCAAGTGCAAAGAGATTGAGTTTTGAGAGGTAGACAGATAACAGATTATAAAATCTTGGAGACAAGGTAAGGCATTTGGATTTTATTCTGAAAATGATGGGAGGTCACTTTAGGCTTTAATGATTATGGGTGGCATAACCATGTAAAATTGAAAAATATCACTAGTGTTTCTGGATATTATAAAGAAAACTTGTAAGTTGTTTTAAAATATAAAATGAGAGCCTTAATATTATCTTGGGTTCAGAGAGATTTCCTGAGGATGTGTAGGTTAAATTGGAAATTTAGACATGAGTAGGAAGCAGAAAAAGAAGATGAAAAAATAGTATCTCAGGGAAAGTAAGCAGCAGGTGCCATGACCGGCCCTGAGGTGGGAGAAACATGGTGCATTCCAAAACCTGTAAGACAGGTGTGGCTGAAAGATAAGGAAAAAGATGGAGAGTGAGTAGGAAAATGTAAGGGAGCTAGATCATGAATGTCTGGACAAGCATATTAACAATATAGGATTTAATCTCAAGAGCAATAGAAAACCATTTTTCATAAATGTCTCTTTTTTTCCCCATGGCTAAACAATGGCACAAATATATCAGCATTAAAAATAAAATCTAAATCATCACTTTCCATGGCCAGTAACCACCTGTGGCTTATGAGCACTGGGCAGGTGGCTAGTCCAATTTGAGATGTGCTAAAGTGTAAGATACACACTCAATTTCAAAGACTTAATACTAACAAAGAAATATGTAATATTTCATTAATAAGTTTCATAGTGATCACATGTTAAAGTGATAACATTTCAGATAGATTTAACACAATATATAATCAATTTTAATTTGTTTAATGTTGCTGGAAAAAGCCTGAAACTTACATAGTGGCTCATATTTGAGGTGTGCATTGTATTTCTATTAACACTCATCTAAATCTTATAACAATTAACATATAGGGGTGACAGTAGATTTGAGTAGTTAAATGATTTGTGAAGTGGGCACCCAGTTGAAAAGAGCACATATATTATCATACTTCTGATTCTTAACAGTGTGTCAGAGATGTTTCCTCTGCCATTCTGTAAGGCTGGGAGGCAGTTGCCATTTTCAGATTTGATTTGGCTTAGCTAGAGCATTTGCAAGAGTCAGTATTGCTCAGTGGGGAATGATAGTGACTTAAATATGATTCAGTATATGCTATCCTTTGTTAACTAACTTTTAAAATATTAGTTTTCTTTGTAAATGGTGTGTGTGTGGTGTTCAATGTTTCCTTTTCTGAGGTTATCTATTCCGTGGATTTACCTTCATCAGCTTAACTTGAGTCTCCAGTGCAAGTAATAGAGTTATTGCTCAATAACTCTATTTCAAAGATCTATATTTCTAATTTCTGGGGGCTATCTCCTTCTCTATTGCTACTTCAAAAAGCATGTAGGTACTATACTACTTTCTCTAATAGTATTGATATTTTTAGCCATTACTTTCCCTCTTTTTTTAAAAGATTGTCTTTGTGGATATGATTGATATATATATGCAATGGAATATTACTCAGTCACAAAAAAGAATGAAGTTGTGCCATTTGTGACAACATGGGTGGACCTGGAGGATGTTATGCTAAGTGAAATAAGTCAGACAGAGAAAGACAAATACAAGTGTATTTTTTCATTTATATGTGGAATCTAAAAAAAATTTTAAATATATAAAAAAACAGAAACTGACTCACAGATACAGAGAACAAACTAGTGGTTACCAGAGGGGGTGGGGAAAGATAGGTGAAGGTGATTAAGAGGTATAAGCTACTAGGTGTAAAATAAATAAGTTACAAAGATGTAATGTACAGCACAGGGAATATAGCCAATATTTTATAATAACTTTATATGGAGTACAATCTATAAAAATATCAAATCACTGTGTTGTACACCTGAAATTAATATTATATTATAAGTCAACTCTACGTCAATAAAAGAAAATTAAAACATGATGGGTGTTGGGGGCAGGAAAAGTTAGTGCAGTGTTTCATGACAATTTTGACTTGATTTCTCTGACAAGAATAGAGTGATTGGCCCCTTATCTAAAATCCCATCATGTGTTTGAGGTTTTGGTATCTAGTATGTCTGCTTTTTTAGCCTTCACCACTTCTTTCTTTTCTGTCCATTTCTGTCCACAGAGGATTATTTTATTTTTTAGAAGAGCTAGTCCATTTGATATGTTTAATACTCATCATAAAATCTTTAGCAACATCTTTTCTCTTATGCACAGTATCAACTTGTACAGAGAAACTTTCCCATTTCTCCTGTGACCAACTTAAAGTACCATGATGTACCAAGTCTCTCTAAGAAGACAAAGTGTACTTACCCAGAAAAGTGCTTTATATTTCAATTATGGATCTTTTGACAATTTTCTCATGACTAATTTTTAGTAAATTCCAAACCTCTTGGGAACGTTCCAGCTGGGGAATACAATATTAGCCATAATGAGAAATAATGGAATTCTAATAAACCCTGTTCATTTAAAAGACTAATACACAGCTGTTTTGGTTGTTCACAATCTTGTTCCTTATGTATGCTTGGAAAATTTCCAGATAGAAATATCAAGATGTCACTAATGCCTTCTATTTTCCTCTTTTCTCTTTCTATGTTTCATAGATTGTTTCTTACTCTTAATATAGAGGTCAGACATTTACATTTGGATTAGAACCTATTCCTTTTGCAATAGGCAGCAATGACAAAAGTAGGATCAAGGTAAATTGTAGATCAATTGAATTAGAGCAAACACAATGTGTTTTGTTTATCCATCCATATTTCTATGGACATTTGAGGTGTTTCCACCTTTTGACTATTGTAAATAACGCTACTATGAATGTTGGTGTGCACGTACTTTTCAAGTTCCTACTTTCAACTCTTTTGTGTATATACCTAAACATGGAATTGCTGGACCTTATGATGATTCTATGCTTAATTTTTGAGGAAACAGCATACACTTTTCAACAGTAGTTATACCATTTTATATTCCTACCAGCAATGCATGAAGTTTCCAATTTCTCCACATTCTCGCCAACACTTTTATTCATTTCATTTTATTTTATTTATTTTCATTTTTATAATAACTATCCTAAGAGATGTGAAGTGATATCTCATTGTGGCATATATTATTATATTGAATATTATTTGAATTTGTTTTTGTGTACTCTGTGTCTTTTGTTTAACTTAATAACCAAATTGACTATTAAAGTATCATCTGATGTTGATGAATATATGCTACAATGGCCCACCCTATGTCAAGGGCTCAGGGCTTTACTGTATAGTATGACCTCTTGTCCTCAGAACTGGCTCCCCACTCATGATTCTATCTAGAGATTTACTTTCTCCTCAGTGTCATCCAGAAAATAAAATGTGATTCAACATTATTAATTAGAATACTTTATCTTGTCAGGACAGCTAAATTTTAATATCTAATATTAAGAAAAATCTAAAGGTTATATATTACTGTTACAAGACTATTCTAGTCACTCTTTTCATCAATACACTATAAGATCATAAAGTTCCCCCTGATCAATCTATAATACTGATAGTTGTGATCATAGACATGTTTGTTGAGTATTTATTATTTTCCTGGCTTTGTTCTATGTACTTATAGTCAATTAAATTGGTAACATCCCACTCTGTAAGATGTATATTATTATTATCATCCTCATTTTAAGTTAATAAACTGAGGAAAAGAGAACTTAGTTAACTTGACCCAAACAAAATGCTATTAGTGGAAATTTAGGGAATTCACTTAGAAGGTATGATTCCAGAGCCTAACTCTTAACTAATATGTTCTTTTACTCCAGATAAACTGAATTAAGTCAATGTCATATATCTGAGTCCTCATGTATATATCTGTTAATACCTCATCTGAATTTAATTTAATTAGTCATTAATTATTCATATTTAATTATCCATATAACATTTAGTATTGGGGAAAATGGCTGGGCCATGGTGGAAAATAATTTAGAATATGAAAAACTTTGAAAAATGTATTAAGCAATTTGCATATTACATAAGAAGAGGATCACAAAGACACAATAATTGTCGTTAACCTATTTAAAAGATTTTACCATCCCGTTATGGCTTGATCATCTTGTCATTTGTTATTTATGTGACCTAGCAATTGACATAGTTACTGTATTAGTGATCCAATTATATTTCTCACTTCTCAGCTCCAAATGTACTACATCTTCCTCAACAAGGCCAGAACCCCTAAGCTCATTCTTCCTTGAGTACTGTCCCTTAGTCTTAGGGTACCATATAAAGTTGCCTTATATCATACTTATTCTTTTATTATAGCTAATTCTTATTTTAAACATTTACCGTTTAACCCTCTTTGTGATTTCTATCGCTTGATTGGACCAAGACTGCTACAGTTGCAATTGCTACTGATATGGGAATATATTTTAGGAGTTGTGCCATGTCACCCAGCACATGGTCTTGCAGTATAATTGGTTCGCTGATACACACATAACCCCAAATTTTACCAAATTATAGTTATATAACTATTTTTATGTGCAATCATTTTTCTTACATTTGAAAATGCTGCCTTCTGGCTCACAATTCAATGATCTAGGATCAGAGGTTAAACGACAAAACATCAGAATAATGAAGGGTCTCATAAAAATCCATGGTTTTCTAATTGTGAGAAAATTTGGATAACCATCTTACTCAGAACCTGCCAAGGAGTAGTGTAATTACTTTTCCTCAAGTATTGCTGCAAACTAATGAATGAGCAAGTGAGCTTCATATATTTTTATTCTCAATATATTATGTCAAATAGTAAAGGGTGAAGGGAGGGGTATTTTGAAATTCAGAAAGACAGTCTTTCCCAAAGGCAACTGGCTTTTTCATTTAAAAAAAAAGCAGTGTTTTAATAAGTGAGGTGTAACAACAAAGAACTCGTGTGTTTCCTTCAGGGAATGTTTTCCATTTAATTAGAGTATGGGTTATAGATTGGGAGACAGGAGACTTAGTCCATCATCTCTTCTCAATTGTGATAGTGACTTGCTTTGTCACTCACATACTCTTTTGAGTTCCTTGGAGCTGTAATTTGAGATAATGAATATTACTGGTTTAAGATATTCATGGGCTATTTTCCTAAGTCTCTAAAACTTAAGGAAACTATATCAGATTGATAGAATACTTTGTCCCCAACCTATCAGAAATTTAGCCATGATGATGTGGAGCATGCTTATTACGTATAATACTAAATGTTATACCAATGACGTTATTATCATAGTCACAGAAAAATTACATGTATATAGTGGAAATTTGACTTTGTAAGTCTTACAATTATTAAAAAAAAAAAAAAAAAAAAACTTCAGAGGAAAGGAAAGTGACTATTAAAAGGTCCAGAGAAATCCCAAATGCCATAAGCTACTCAGTGGAAATCTCAACAAGCCAATTTGAGAATAGCACATAAAATGGAGAGGGAATTTTCCCTCTCTGGTTTGCATCTGGTCCTGAACAATACAGTCTCACATAAAAATGCCCAAATATTAATCATCAGGGGGATTGACTGAATATACTTTATTATATTCACATAGTGAAGTACTATGTAAATAGTATTCAACTAGCAAAAAAACAGTTAACATAATGTAAAAAAGGGACATGTCTTAGTTCATTAAGTCTGCTATAACAAAAATACTATAGGCCAGGTGGCTTATAAACAACAAACATTTATTTCTCACAGTTCTGGAGACTGGGAAATCTAAGATCATGATGCCTGCAGATTTGGTGTCTGGTGAGAGCTTGCTTCCTCACTGATAGCTGTCTTCTCCCTGTAATCTCATATGGCAGAAGGAAGAGGGATCTCTGTGGGGTCTCTTAAGAAAGCATTCATGAAGGCTCCACACTAGTGAGCTAAGTACCTCCCAAAAGGTCTACCTTCTAATATCATCACATTAGGGATTAGGTTTTAACATATGATTTCTGAGAAGATACAAATATTCAGTCTGTAGCAGGGAGGGAACAACAAATATAAAATGTGTGTGTGTGTATATATATATACATATATATTATGTACATACACATGTATATGTAAACACACATAGTAATGCATATTTACTTATATGATTAAAAAAGAAACAATGGAACAATAAATTGTAACATAGGAGGGGGTGGATATCTATAAAAAGGGAGAGAATAATGTGGAGAGGAGCAGGGATAGAAACTAGACTTTTCTGAATATACTATTTTTATAGTTTTGATTTTGGAAACAAGAAAAGACCTTGCATTAAGAAGGTTATTTCAAAAATAAAAAGTAAACTACAACAAATCAACTTTATATTGAATTGGTACAATGCAGAGAAAAAGTCTTTCAAATGACTTTGAAATACCATAATTTAACTGTATATGAATTAAGGACAAAAAGAATTGCAAATATAACTTAATATGTCTTCAGAATTAATTTTATTTAGTGATAATTCCATAATTATTATTCTGAGACAGCTGTATGTGCATTTGAGAAAAATAAATGGTTAGTTATAGTGATATTATTGCGAACTAGGATTTTTTTTTTTTTTTAAATTTGCCACGAATGAGGTCTTGTCTTTTTTTTTATTTTTTTTTTTTTTTTTTTTTTTTTTTATTTTTATTTTATTATTTATTTTTGGCTGTGTTGGGTCTTCGGTTCGTGCGAGGGCTTTCTCTAGTTGCGGCAAGCGGGGGCCACTCTTCATCGCGGTGCGGGGACCACTCTTCATCGCGGTGCGCGGGCCTCTCACTATCGCGGCCCCTCCCGCTGCGGGGCACAGGCTCCAGACGCGCAGGCTCAGTAGTTGTGGCTCACGGGCCCAGCTGCTCCGTGGCATGTGGGATCCTCCCAGACCAGGGCTCGAACCCGCGTCCCCTGCATTAGCAGGCAGATTCTCAACCACTGCGCCACCAGGGAAGCCCGCGAACTAGGATTTTTATTGAAGGAAAAAGTAAATAACAGTTATAAGATCAGTGAGACTATGTAAAATCTCTATAGTCCTGAATTTGCCCTGAAAATATTAGGATGTACTCATGACATATTTTGTCTTTTGTATTATATCACATACATATATTATCATGTATGTATATACTTGCATGTATATGCATATTGATCAAGACGTCCTTAATGCCCCCTCAGCTCGACTGTACTTAAACAGGTTTCTTCCTACTATATGCCCAGACCTCCCTTTTCTTAGAGTGTTTACCTTAGAAAATTTTGTTGTAAACTCTTTGTCTGCCCCTTTGAGATGTAAATCTGCCAGCCTCTTGCCAGTTTTACAACCCAGAGGTGTCTTTCTCATGGAACTGGGAACCATCTATTTGAAATGTAATCATCAAGAAAGAGCCCCTATCTCTGTCTCTGGAGAGGGGAGGGGCATGACTTTGATAAGCGCCAATGAGCAAACACAGATGTCCTAGTGACATTGACCAACCTTGGAAATGTCCTCCACTACTTTCCACCAACTCACCCCAGCAATTATAAACACTGTTGCCTTTTATTTCAAAGGAGTTGTATTCAATCTCTTTCCCCTATTGCAATAGTTCTCAGTAAAGTCTTTCATCCCTGTTTAACTTTTACAACTTTTCTTTGGCAACACACACACACACACAAATTCATTTCAAAATTTTTATTTCCTATCTCTAAAATGCTTGGAAACAATGTCCAGTTTAGTAGCAGTAAGTAATTCTAATATGCAAATTGTAATCTCTAAATATAAATTTCATAAAAAAATAAACAAGGAGACCCTTGGAGAAGTAGCATATACCAAGGCAAGTACCAAAAAAAAAAAAAAAAAAGTAGCTAACAAAGTCAGTATCATCATGTCAAAATGTCTCAGGAACCAGCTTCATGGTCCCCCTCCCCCACTGTTAATGATGAAACAGTGTAAGCATTTAAAGATATTTGGTTAAAACATAACAAATATGTTTAATTCAAGAATCCATAATGTACTAAAAAACAAAAACACAGGAAGCAAACAAAACAAAATAAATAAAACCCCCCATTGGTCATATTTGGTGAGTGCTAAGAAAACAGCTCATTATTTTAGAAACTGGCAAATAACAATAAATATGTATATACAGTTGACCCTTGAACAGCAAGGGTTTGAGTGTTAAGGGTTAAGGGTCAACTGTATATTCTATTTCTATCTCTAGTTCTGTGTCCCAGCTTATAACTGATAAAGGAATGGGATAATTAAAATAGTATCATTTTGCCACCTCTAGTAAATTAACAGATAAACGTTTCTTAAAATTACAAAAAAAGAGACAACATTAGCAGTTTCTTGAATAAAAAATGTAAACATCTATACATCAAAGCTGGCTTCCAGAATGGCCAAATGAGGCTCTTGGTGAACTACTCTCCCAAAAAAGCAACAAAAATACTGGCAAAACAGATACTACCAACAATTTCAGAACTCTGGAAATTAACCAACTCCACGGAATAAACTAATAGATGTTCATCGAAGAGAAACTACTGAACCTTGATAAGATAGCAGTGTCTATGGACTTCCAACTTGTGTGCCAACTCTCCATACCCTCCCTCTTTAGCTCTTTATCACAGTAACCACGAAAACCAGTAGACTCACAGCCAAAGAGAGTATTCATCTCTTTCAGAGCTCCATTAAAAACACCATCTCCAGATCACAGTGAATATTTTGTCCAAACTAGCAACAATCTGGAAAATCTCCATTCCCATGGTGTTGTGGCTATTTGATTTGACTCAGCAATCAGTTCAGTGAAAAAGAAAGCTCTATTCCAAGGCATTGCCAAAAACGATAGCAATCTGCTGACAAGATTACAACATCCACAGTAACTAGAATCCAAGTGAAGAAATAAAGATCAGAATACCAGTAAAGGTAATTACATAGGTAAATATAATGGACAGAATACACATGTTTTTGTTTGTTAATCTGGTGTTCTATCTGGTTTGAAATGCAACTACTTAAAGTGATAATCATAAAATCATGTTGATAACATAAGAAGATTTGTATGACAGTAATAGAAGAGAGCAGGAAAGAACAAAGGTATATTGGAACAAAGGCTTGGTACATCACTGAAATTAGGTTAGTATTACAAGCTAAATTGATTCAAGTTTATATGCTAATTGTAATCTTTAGAGTAACTGTCTTAGTCTGCTTCAGCTTCTATAACAAAAATACCATAAAGATCGTGTAGCTCACAAACAACAGAAATTTATTTCTTATAATTCTGAGGATGGGAAGTCCAGGATCAAGGTTCCATCAGATTTAATGTCTGGTGAGAGCCTGTTTCCATGTTCATAGATGGCTGTCTTCTTGCTGTATCCTCACATGGTTTACGGGGTAAGGGGTATCTGAGGCCTCTTTTATAAGGAGCTCTTTATATCTCATTGATGAGTGCTCCACCTTCATGACACATGCACTTTCCAAAAGCTCCACCTCCAAATACCATCACATTAGGTTTCAACACATGAATTGGAGAGGGGAGGGAGGCGCAAACATTCATTCCATAACAGTAACCAAAAATAAATAACCCCCAAAATATACAGGAAGAAGTGGAATTAAAAAGGTATACTATAAAATATCTACTTAACAAAAAAGAAGTCATTAATTGAAGAATACAGAGAAAAAATTATATGACTTTTTTTTTAAAAAAGCAATATGGGAGATATAAGTCCTGCCTTACTAATAATTACACTAAATGTAAATGTATTAAAAGTTCCAATCAAAGGCAGTGATTGAAAAGATGGATAAAATCATAATCCAAATCATAATGTTCACAACAGAAACAATTTAGATTCAAAGACAAAAATAAGCTGAAAGTAAAACAATGAAAACTATATAGCACATGTATTAGGTTCCTGTATCTACTATAAGAAACCACCACAAACTTGGTGACTTAAAAGAGCAGGAATTCATACTCCCACAATTCTGGAACCCAGAAGTCTATAATCATTATTAGTGGATGAAATCAAAGAGTCTGCAGGGCTGCACTCCCTCAAGATCCTCCAATGGTAAATTTATTTACTGCCTTTCTTCCAGTTTCTGGTGGCTGCTGATATTCCTTGGCTTGTGGGTGCATTACTACAATTTTCAAGACAAGCGTATTCAAAAGTGTTTCTGCTCCCTATTTACATTACCTTCTCTTCTGTGTGTATAAGAAAGTCTTCTCTGCCTTTCTCTTTTAAGGACACTTGTGAATGCACTTACAGCTCACCCAGATAATCCAGGATAACCTCTCCATCTCAAGATCCTTAACCACATCTGCAAAGACTCCTTTTCTTTGTGAGGTATTATTTACAAGTTCCAGGGATTACAACCTTGGAGGGAGGGAAGGCATTATTCTGCCTACCATGCAATACAAACATTAACCAAAAGATAATTGGAGTGGCTTTGAAAATATATGAAAAAGTGGATTTAAAAAATTGTTTATGGAGACAGAGTAGGACATTTTATACTGATAAATGTTTTAATTCATCAGAAAGATATAATAACTATGTAATATATGAAATATATATATCTAATAACAGAACCCCAAAATATATGTAGTAAGAAAAAAGGGTCACAATTAGTGAGAGAAATAGATAATTCAATAATATTTAGAGATACAATACCCCATTTTCAATAATGGATAGGATATCTAGGAAGATCAACAAGGAAATAAAAAACTTGGACACAATAGGCAAGCTGTATATGTACTCAGTTTTCTGTCAGCCTGTGGAATTATTCAAACAATTCAATTATATTCTCCCAAGGGAACCAGGAATTCCCTTATTCTCTTGTTACTATGAAGCCTGCTTCCCACAACCCCTGCTTGTTCACTTGGTTTCCAAGTCTAGCTCCTCTGTGGCCCTGTGTGAAGCAGTGTCCTCCTCCTCCAGGCTGGGAGTAAATATGACTACTAAACTGCTGTTGGTCTCATTTGACCAGTGCCAGGTATTGTTTTTTCTGCCAGCCCCAGAACCTTAGGGTGGGAATCTCTCCCTCACCAGTGGGGTAAAGAGTAGACTAATAAAACCATAATATTCACAGGTTACAGGAATTAGTAAATAGATATCTTTGTGGGTCATTATTCAGCTTACCATATAAGGGAATACCACAAACAACTCTGGGCCAAAACTAGATAGACTGAATGAATAAATTCCTAGAAAAATGTAAATTACAAGAACTCACTGCAGAAGAAAAAGAAAAAATAAATAGACCTATAACAAGTAAAGTGATTGAATTATCCATCAAAAAACCTTGCCACAAAGGAAAATCATGACCAGATGACATCCCTGGTAAATTCTACCAAATGTTTAAAGAGGAATTAATACCAATTGTTCACAAATTTTCCCAAAATATAGAAAAGAAGGAAATATCAATACTTCCTAAATGATTCTATGAAGCCAGTATTACCCTGATAACACAAATTCATCAAAAGAAGAGAAAAACATATACCAATACATCTTAAGAATATAGATACAAAATGTCCTCAGTTGAATACCAGCAAACCAAATCCAGCAACGTATGTAAAAGGAGTATACACCATGACCAAGTGGGATATACCCCAGGAATGCAAGGTTGGTTTAACATCTGAGAAAAACCATATAACGATCTCAATAGATGTGGAAAGGCCATTTTACAAAGTATAATACCGTTTATAATAAAAACACATGACAAATTAGCAATACAAGCGAACTTATTTAAATTGATGAAAAACATCTATGAAAAACCCACAGCTACCATTATTCTTAATGGTGAAAGACTGATTGCTTATTCCCTATGATCAGAAAAAAAAAAAGAAAAAAAGATGGTTGCTCTTGCCACTTTAATTCAGCACTGTACTGGAAATTCTAGGTAGAGCAAGTAGGCATGATTCTAGATTAGAAAGGAAAAGGTAAAATATTTCTATTTGCAGATAACATTATTTTATATATAGAACATTTTAAGGAATCTACAAAAACACTATTAGAACTAACAAACCAGGTTAGCAGTTTTGCAAGATACAAGATTAATAAACTAAATCAATTGTATGTCTTTACAATTCCAGTGAACAGTATGAAAATGAAATTCAGAAAACAGCTCCATTTACAATACAGTTAATAGAATGATTCAAAAAAGGTGAAAAGCATACACTGAACAGTACAAAACATCATTGAAAGAATTTAAAGATCTAAATAAATGCAATAACATTTCATGTTCATGCATCAGAAGACATAAAATTAAGATGGCAATCCTTCTCATAATTACCTACAGAATCAACACTATCCCCATCAAAATTCCAGCACCCTATTTCCAGAAACAGACAAGCTGACACTAAAATTCATATGAAAATGTAAGGGGCCCAGATTAGCCAAAGGAATCTGGAACAAGAACAAAATTTGAAGGCTCACATTTTTTTTATTTCAAAATTATTGCACAGTTACAGTAATCAAGAATGTATGGTATTGGCACAAGCACAGAAAGATAAATCAGTGGAATGAAATTTTAAATCCAGAAGCAAAAACCTTTATATTTATGTTCAATTGATCTTTGGCAAAGGTGCCAAGACAATATACATAATGGGGAAAAAACAGTCTTTTCAACTAATGGTCATTGACAACTGGATATTCACATGCAAAAGAATGAATTTGGATCTCTATCTAACAATACATTAAAAAAATTCATTCAAAGTGAATGATAGACATAAATGTAAGAGCTAAATCTACAAAATTCTTATGAGCCATCATAAGAGCAAACCTTTATTACCTTGAAATTGAGGATAGTTTTTTAGATAGAACCTAAAAGTATAATTGACAAAAGAAAAAAATAAATGGTTTTTCATCAAAATTAAAACTTGTGTGCTTTAAAGGATACCTTTAAGAAAGAGAAAAGACAACTCACAGACTGGAACAAAATATTTGTAAATGACATATAGATGGTCCCTGAAATAGGATGGTTTGACCTAAGATTTTTCAACATTACAATGGTATGATACAATACTCATTCAGTATAAACGAATCTTTGAATTTTGAATTTTAATCTTTTCCTGGGTTAGCCATATGTGGTTCAATACTCTCTCATGATGCTCGGCAGCGGCAGCCACAGCTCCCAGTCAGTCATGTGATCACAAGGGTAAACAACTGGTACATCTACAACCATTCTATACCCATACAACCAGTTTGGTTTTCACTTTCAGTACAGTATTCAATGAATTACATGATATGTTCAATACTTTATTATAAAATAGACTTTGTGCTAGATGATTTTGCCCAACTGTAGGATAATATAAGTGTTCTGAGCATGTTTAAGGTATGTCAGAGAAAGACAAATGCTCTATGCTATGATTTATATGTGGAATCTAAAAAATAAAACAAAGAATGACTATAACAAAACAGAAACAGCCTCACAGAGAACAAACTAGTTGTTACCAGTGGGAAGAGGAAGGGAGGAGGGGTAGGGGTACAAACTACTACATATAAAATAAATAAACCAGAAGGATATATTGTACAGCATAGGGAATATAGTCAGTATTTTATAGTAATTTTAAATGGAGTAAGTATAATCTGTAAAATTACTGAATCACTATGCTGTACACCAGAAACTAATATAGTATTGTGAATCAACTCTACTTCAATTTAAAAAGTCTATCATACATTAGTCCTGACTTTAGGGAAACTGTACATTGGAGAGCCATTGTGTTCTACTTTGTTATAAGCTTAGAATGATAATCAAAACAAAACAAGACAATTGAAAAAAATTACAAAATGTTGTAAGCATTTTTTTCTGGCTAATTTACTTATCATTGGCAATGATACTTTGTTGCATTTTTAATACATTTTATGTATGTCTGTTATATTCATTAGTTTAAATAGTTACTGGGTTTTTATTATTGGTTTTTTATAAAGGATGACAATATTTGAATAAGTCTAACCTTGAGCCTGTCCTTATGGAACTGACTAACTAGTGGGGAGTGTTTGCATTCAACACTAATTATACATATTTCATTTTGAGTTTACACTAAAGATTAGGTTGTCGGTTCAGACTTACACAACTCAGAGATTTCAGGTGGTATCAATATATATTAATAACTTCAAGGATTCAAGCAGTTATGTGGAACAGACAAAGCAGAGAGAGATCTGGACATTTAGGGCAGCTTTCTGTGTCCTTCCTTCCTGCCTTAGACATAAACTCTGCCCCAGAATAAAAGAGGTCTCTATGAGAGGCACATGGGTTAGTGCCCCAGATATCAGGGAACATTTAGCTTATGAAACCTGTCTATTTATACTTCAACTTACATGACATTTCCCAGAGAGCCATGCCTATAAATACTTAGCTTCAGGGTTTATTTTCTAAAAGTAATTCTTAGCAAGGACACTCCTGTTATGAATATTCAATTAATAAGTACTCTCTTTCTAGCCAAAAATAGTCTATTTAGTCAGATGTCCACTTACCACACAGACAGGAAAATTAAATCTCATGACTTGCCTTCTTTCCTTTTGCCTGGAATGTCCCCCTGATGCAGAGAACAAATGGATCACAGGCTTGGTAGTTCAATTCTACTTTCCTCTTTTATATTTTCATATTATATAAGAAAAAATTTATAGAAGAGAATATTCCACAAGATTACTTATCTGAGAAAGGTAGTATGGGTATGGGTGCTACAGTATATTTACAGTAAAAACACATATATAAGTTCCTGTTAAACTGTGTTGAAGATCATTTTTTTCATTTTTCAGTATATCCTTTCCTCTATTTGACTCAATCTGTGACCATGCAGGGAATAGTATATCATTTTGGTCAAATGTATTCTAAGTAGTATTTGTTAAAAAGAAGACTTAAAAGAAGAATGAATCTTCAAAAATTTTGCTGCCATGAAATGTTGGTAAATTAGGCATCAAGAGCACAATCCTTTTTTATGCTTCTATATTTTTACTGTGTATTGTTTTATTGCAGAATATTTTATTGTAATAGCACTCATTTCTGAGATCACACTGACTTTTACGACTTCCATGTGATTAGAATACATTACATAAGTAAAACTTGACTTATTAGTTGAAATAGATATTCACGTATTTCTAAATGCCATTTTACCTGAAGTCTATATTTTATATAACTTACAGGAATGGATCCCTAAAGACAAATCCCATGAACTTTCATCTGCACAAATCTTATTTTTCTACTGACAAGATAATAGGACATGACATCTTTGCAGACTGCACAATTCTAAAATATGGGAACAAGGAATAGCTAAAGACGAACAAAACAGAAAACTAAAGCACATTTACAAGTAATCAAGTGGAGTATAAATGTGAAAATACCTAGATCATGGATTCTCAAAGTTACTGAGTGTGATTGAGGTTTCTCATATTTTATTCATGATAGATGATAGATGATAGATAGATAGATAGAGATAGATGATATATTGATAGATTAGATGGTAGTCAGATGGACAGGTAGATAGATGATAGAGAGATATGATACCATTCTATGTTTATAATTTTTATTTCCTTTGCTAACATTTGATTTCAGGATATTATGCATGAAAAACTGTATAATATCATACACTTTAAGAGAGTGTTAAAAAGATCTATATAAGCAAATGCATGCTCATAAAAAATAGGTTTTTTCTTTGTTTTCCAATTTAAGGATTTGAGATATAGTCCATACACCATAAAACTTAGCATTTCAAAGTGTAAAATTCAGTGGTTTTCAGTATTTACAAAGTTGTGCAAACATCACCACTAACTAATTTCAGAACATTCTCATCATCCCCAAAAGAAATTGGTACCTATAAGCAGTTATTTTACTTTTCCCCCTTCCCTGATTTCCTGGCAACCACTAATCTACTATAAAATTACCTATTCTAGACATTCCATGTGAATGGAAAGACACAATATGTGACCTGTGTGTCTGGCCTCTTTCACTAAGCGTATTTTCACATCTGTGCATGGTAGAGCATATAACAGTATTTTACTGGTTGAAAAATATTCCATTGTACAGATATACCACATTTTGTTTATCCTTTCATCAACTGATGAATGTTTCCATTGTTTCCACTTTTTGGCTATTGTGAATAATGCTGCAGGTGCTTACTTGAATTATTAAATATAGTCATCCTATATTCTTTAATTAAGAGAGAAACTAGGTGTTTGAATTATGTTTTTTTAATATATATTTGTTTTTTTATTTGATAGAAAAATGTTTACTTTCATGTTAGAGAATCCAATCCTAGAGAGCAAATTATAATCAAACCTTTGTTCAGCCTTCATATTGAAATTGTCTAAAAATCATAGGGTATTTTAGGAAAACTCAAGGCTATTGCTATGGTTGCAAAATTCATTTATTAGGACATTAGAGAGATTTCCTGTGGTTCTGTAAGCAACAGTTTTCCTGAAGAAAATTTTGGGTTTCTCAATTGAAAACCAAAGACATCTGTTAAAACTAAGGATAAAAGCTGTGGGCTAAAGAGGATTACTGAGACTAGCAAAGGTTGGGGATATCAGTATTCATAGGTAGAAAAAGGTGTTTAATGGTTACTGCATATTGATTCTGGTCTAAGTTTAGTGAAAAAAAATGTATAGTGCCAACAAATAGCTCAAGATTATGGCTTTCGCCAAAGTTACTCAGTGGTCAAGGGATAAGGATAAGTGAGATGTTTGAAGAATCTAGAGATAGTTTTACAGAAGCATGTGTGCCAGAGATGCAAGAGGCAAGGGGATTGAGGGCATCACAGTGAGAGTATTTGATGTGATGAACTATGAGATCTCAGCCAGAAGGGCATGAATCCAGCCAGTACCTACTTCCTTTTACCCTCGTATTAAGTTTCTACCTTACTTAAAAAAATAAGGTAGTGAATTTATGTCAACAGAATGAGTCTTTTACAAGTAATATTATTTTGCTGATAATACAGAAAATAAAAATCACCCTTAATTCACTATCTAAAAATAAAAACAGTTAATGTTTTGGTATATTTCATTTCATTCCAATCTATGAAAATGTGCATATTGTGTGTGTGTGTGTGTGTGTGTGTGTGTGTATGTGTGTGTGTGTGTGCATATGTGTATGTGTGTGGTGAGGTGCAGGGGAGGCCACTGCAGAGGGAATAAGACATAGAGATGGAAGGAGGGAGGAAGGGAGAGAAATGGGAGAGAGAGTGATAGCTACATGTACATATATATTCTATTTTGGTAACTTTTCAAATTTTTCTTTTAAATTCGTATTTTTTCTGCATATTCTCAAATAATTAACGTTTTTAAAAATATGCTTTGCAATTGATTGCATATTATTTTTAAAATGGAAGTATTTGTGTGACATTAAATTATTATAATATTCATTTTATAAATACTATTTTAAAGAGCATTCTTCAACTTACACCTTTCACTCATCAATAATTTTATCTTTGACTTCACAATAGGTAATTAGAAGAATTATTGTGTCAAATGTTATCAATACCTTCAAGGTCCTGCTAACCTACTTTCAGAATGCCCTCAGTTATCTTTGGGGGCACAAGAAAGGTGTGTCTATTTATTCTTTCAGTAAAGATGCAATAACCAGGACTAAATTTAATGCCCTGCCTGAAATAATTTAAAAACTAAAGAAAATATATAAGACATACGTTTTCAATACCTTGGATATCAAGAAACAAGGAACGATGATTAGTGATTGCTGGGGAACATGCAATGAATAAGGTAGGATCTTGCTGATTTTGCTACTTGAATTCCTGGAGAGAGCTTCTGGTCAACAGACAGAGAAGAGAAACTCAGGCAAAGCATGTTTTCTCATTGATTGAGGGGATGGAGCTGGGGATCCAGAGGAACGACAGAGAATGGGAGAGATGAGAGCTGCACAGAAAGAGAAACTGGGGGATCTGCAGAGGGTTTCCCTCAAGTCTTCAGCAGGGGGCATACCTGTCAGGAAACCACAAGTGGCCAGGAAAAAAATCACACAAAAGAGCAGAAGGAACAACCTTAAGAGTTTGCAGAGGGCAAGCAATAGGTCTTTTCCTGTCAATTCAAGTGGGAAAACTCATAACTAATGGAGAATTAGAGTACTCAGAAGGGTACTGCCTGAATAATGAGGAACAAATTATTTTTGGACAAAACACAGCTTGGGTCTTATGTAAAAAAGCATAAAAGTAAAAACTAAAAGGATCATACAATTTCCAAGTAACTTAACTGCATTTCAAAACAAGCTCAAGAATATTCATAGGAACAACAACAAAAAAAATATCCAGTCTACAACAAGGTAAAATTCACAATGTCTGGCAGTTAGTAAAAAATTTCCAGGCATGTGAAGACAGAGGAAAATAGAGCTCATGATGTGCAGAAAATCAATCAAAATTGACACAGGGATGACCTAAATAATAGAATTATTAGAAAATGATACTAAAATAGTTATCATAACTATATTTATATGCTCAAGATGCTAGAGGAAAGATTGATCATGCAAAGAAGAGGAAGAAAGAAATAAAAAATAGCCAGATTAAACATCTAAATACATCAAAATATCTAAAATGAAAAATCCACTGGATGTGTTTAACAGAAGTTTGGATATTGCAGAAGTGAAGATCAGTGAGCTTGAAGGTATAACAATAGAACCTATCCAAAATGAAACATTCAGAAGAAAAGAAAAAGACTAAAAAACTAAGGTGAAGGAAAGACTTCTTCAGACATATGAAAGCTGAAAGAATTCATCACCAGCAGACCTTTACTTCAAGTAATTTCAGAAGAATTCTTCAGGCAGAAGGGAAATAATACTATATAAAAATCTGGCCCTACATTGAATAATGAAGAAGGGAAGAATTTTTAAAAATTATGATTTAAAGTTCTTTAAATAATAATAGACTATTTATGTAGGAATGTGACTTGATGAAATTCACCTTTTAAAAATGTTTATTTGACTTTAATATGATCATTGTCAGACAGATATTAAAGGATATTATTTCCTATTTGAAGCGAAAAATGGTAGTAACATGGACAAGATAAAATTGCACTGGCTTATTATATTTTGGAGTTAAAAGCAGTATACTTTGGACACAGACATCCGTGAGAATAATATTTTGTCACATAATCCAAATAAAGTCTACTTTCTCCAAGAAAGTGCACTAAGTACACTAGCTGCTACAAGTTGCTGGGTACTGCAGCTCTTATTTCAACTTCTGAATGCCCACTGCATTACCAAACATTTGATACTCTCTCTAATCCTCCTTAAGGGAAAAGGCAAATTTCAGGTTTCTTTTATTGTCTGCAACTAGTAGATGGCTAATACATCTAGTAAATGCTTATAAGTTTTATGCTACTAATATTAATACATACATACTATATATGAGACTTTGGGAGAGTCTTACATTTAATGTTTATTCCATAGGTTTTAGAATTGATATGGTTAAAACATGACATTTATGAGAAAATTAGAAATTTGTAAATTGAATAAATACTGACTAGATATTAATGGCCAGAGATTAGTTATTTAATTTAATAATTATATTATGGTTGTTATAAAATATTTCATTTTTTCAAAATTTATCCTGAAATAATTATGGAAGCAATAATAGAATTCTGGTATTTTCTACAAAAATAAGTTGAGAGAGAATTTGGGGGTCTATCATGAATCAATAATTTTTAATGCTGGATAGACACAGATTGAAGAAACAATTTTATCAGCAATTATATAGGTTTGAAATTTCCTATAATACACAGTTTTTTAAAGTTTGGCTGGTAATATTACATATATTCTATCTCTTAAGGGATTAAGTTGTACAAGAATCAAAAAGAAATGAACATCCAACAATTCTGTGATGAAATTATCTTGCTAATCCTATATTCTTGTCTTGGAGGTTCAAAAGCTATAATACACATAAATATATCAAACTTTTTGACAAATTCTGACATAACATAATTTAATATGCTTTAGCCCACTATTCCCAAATAATTTGATCACTGAACAATCTTATCATCATGTCAGCAGTTATTAATATCTCAAGGAATACGCCATGAGACACTTTAATCTATGCTGTTTCACCACCACTTTTTAGCTATTGGACTTTTATTAATATCCCCTCCCATTAAAGACACATGTGAAATAGCATGGGCTTTGATGTCAAATAGTTGTGGTTTGGAAGTCTAGATACACCAGTTGGTAGCTGTGTAAATTTGGGCACGGTAATTAATATCTCCGAAATTTATTTTCCTCTTCTGTGAATTAGATAAAAAATAAATCTTCAGAGGGTTATTTTTAAGATTAAGTGTACCCCCATGGGCAGTATTAATAATGGTTAAATTTCCTAGTAAAATGCATTATTTACTAAGAAATTTTATTTAGGTCAATAAAGTAAATGAAAAAACGAGGCTATAAGAAAAATTATCTAAAATTACTTAATTTCATTTTTGTGTATGTACAGAATGATTAGAATTTATTTAGTACAAGTTTGATTTGAAAGATGAACGTTATATTAGTGCTAAACAATGCTAATGTAAAGCCAGTTATTAATTACGTTTTTGGTTAAGGGAGAATATATTTCTACTGGAGGATATACTCAGCTGGAAAATGGAGCTCTGTGTCTGTTTCTAAGTGTAATAGTAAGATAATAACCAGGAAGGTAAGAGGATCTATAAATACAGTGAGCTGAAAATTTTCAAAGAAGACATGTTTGACCCCAAATAGACAAGATTGGTACAGATATGTTAAGCCCTCACAGAATTTTGTAGTGCTAAATTATAGAAAAGGGATTAGAGTTACCATGGATCACATCAGATTAGAAGAAATAAAATGAGATTGTTGCCCAATTCTTTACTTTGGATTTCTTTAGACAGTAAGTTTCCTAAATGTGTGGTACCTTTAATTTGGTAGACAACTCATACATAGATCATCTACATTGGATAAATCTTAAGCACGCTTATGCTTTTTTTTTTTTAATTTTATTTATTTATTTTTGGCTGTGTTGGGTCTTCGTTTCTGTGCGAGGGCTTTCTCTAGTTGTGGCAAGCGGGGGCCACTCTTCATCGTGGTGCGCGGGCCTCTCACTATCGCGGTCTCTCTTGTTGCGGAGCACAGGCTCCAGACGCACAGGCTCAGTAATTGTGGCTCACGGGCCCAGTTGCTCCGCGGCATGTGAGATCTTCCCAGACCAGGGCTCGAACCCGTGTCCCCTGCATTGGCAGGCAGACTCTCAACCACTGCACCACCAGGGAAGCCCCACGCTTATGCTTTTAATGTGAAATATTATTACGAACTGTTAAAGAAAATTTTATTGTGTTTTACCCAACATTCATTTTCTTCTACTTCCTTAGTTTAGACATAGAGTGCTTATTTCGTTGTGATGTCCACCTCTGTCCTATATACCTTTAGATCATGAGAGCATCTCCCAAGTTCAACAAGTTGGGTTTACTAGGTAAAATCCAGTTATATGTGGTTTTATTTGCCTTGCTTATAACTAGTTAAGAAGGAGCTGACCCAACTCTGATTTATTAAATATGTTGGTATTTGGCTTACTGTTGGCAGGTGGAGGGAACACATGTTTATGATTCCCTACTCTTTTTCTGCCTCTGACATATTTGTGTGTGAAAAAGTTCTGCCTCAGCCATAATAAGAGACTTGAAAAGATCTAGGCTGAGGACAATATAACTCATTTAGGATAACAGACAGAAGAGATGCAAGGAAACTTGAGGTTGATGTTATTATCATCGAACCACCAAATCAACCAGTGCTCAAATCTGACTTATCTTTGGAGGTCCTAATTATGTGAGATATATGTAATAATGTATGCCTTTCATCATGAGTCAATTTGAGTCAGAATTATTGTTGATGTGGTTTTTGTTATTTTCAATTGAAGGAGTGCTAGTTAGGAGGAAACAACAATGACAACAATCTTAAATATGATACATCCTATCAGTGCACAAGTAATTTTAGGGATATATATTATTCCTAAGTATATTCTATATGTTATATATAAATTATATATAACTATATATAACTATGTTACTTGGCAGAATTGAAACATTTCATTATATATGTTATAAACTATAAACTATATATGTAACATATATAATAAAACGTTTCAATTCCACCAAGTAGCATAGTAACAGATACACAGTCATATTGATCACATGTTCATCTGTTAAAAATCATAAGATTAAATTTACCAAGGCAGTTATAACATGAAATAATTTGTTTCTAAGCTATATTTTGAGTCAATCTTGAAATCATTGCAAAATGTAAATAAAGTCAAAGATATCAGGGAAACACTAATGTGAAATTATCACAATTTACTGACAAAATAAGCTAAATCACTAGAAATTTTGATAAAGTAGAAGTATGTGTGTGTAGGAAGTAAATATTCATTTCTTGTTCATTTGAATTAATATTGTCTTTTTCTCTTATGATATCAAGCTCTGCATTTTTCTTCTTCCTAAAAGATGTTTCCTTACAACTTCTTCAGAATTCTCCAAAAAGGTAGGGTAGAGAGGTACAAAGGGATAATTGGGTCTTATATTTGATTCATCACATTTTATTTTTAAAATGCTATGAACTATTCATTATAAGAAGAGGGTTATTCAGTAAACATTCAACTGGCAGAAATGCATAAATTTTAGCTAGAGCTTCTAGGACATATTACTGAGAGTAAAATTTTTGAAACTGATAAGGGAAGAACATGAAAGGAATCTCTTTACAGAGTCTTAAAAGCAAAGTAACTTAAATTCATGGTCTTCTTAAAGTAAGCAGGGTCTTAGAGTATCTTAATCCTGATTTTTAAGTATCAGACTTCAGATAATGCAGTTCAAATAACAATTCTTACAGAGAAAAAATAATAAAAATGATAATAAGAGAGTTATGTAGAAACAAACTGCTTAAAGAAGTTACATAGATGACTGTTGACAAAGAAATAACAAAATGATATTCATGCATAATAATGTGCCTTACTATTTGCATTGCAATAACTTTTATAAATATTTTCACATAATAAATTTGATTCTGTAACTATGAGCCATATTTAAAAGTAGCTCGCAAGATCATTTTAAAAACTGTCCCACATACAGACTGAAAGAGAGGGGATGGAAAAAGATACTACATGCAAATGGAAATCAGAAGAAAGCTAGAGTAGCAATTCTCATATCAGACAAAATAGACTTTATAAATAAAGACTATTACAAGAGACAAAGAAGGACACTACATAATGATCAAGGGATCAATCCAAGAAGAAAATATAACAATTATAAATACTTATGCACCCAACATAGGAGCACTTCAATACTTAAGGCAAATGCTAACAGCCATAAAAGGGGAAATTGACAGTAACACAATCATAGTAGGAGACATTAACACCCCACTTTTACCAATGGACAGACCATCCAAAATTAAAATAAATAAGGAAACACAAGCTTTAAATGATACATTAAACAAAATGGACTTAATTGACATTTATAGGACATGCCATCCAAAAACCGCAGATTACACTTTCTCTCAAGTGCACACAGAACATTCTCCAGGATAGATCACATCTTGGGTCACAAATCAAGCCTCGGTGAATTTAAGAAAATTGAAATCATATCAAGCATCTTTTCCTACCATAACACTATAAAACTAGATATCATTTACAGGAAAAAAAAATCTGTAAAAATTACAAACACATGGAGGCTAAACAATACACTACTAAATAACCAAGAGATCACTGAAGAAATCAAAGAGGAGATCAAAAAATACCTAGAAACAAATGACAATGAAAACACGATGACCCAAAACCTACAGGATGCAGAAAAAAGCAGTTCTAAGAAGGAAGTTTATAGCAATACAATCCTATCTCAAGAAACAAGAAACATCTCAAAAAAACAACCTAACCTTATGCCTAAAGCAATTAGAGAAAGAAGAACAAAATAACCCCAAAGTTAGCGGAAGGAAAGAAATCATAAAGATCAGATCAGAAATAAATGAAAAAGAAATGAAGGAAACAATAGCAAAGATCAATAAAACTAAAAGCTGGTTCTTTGAGAAGATAAAAAAAATTGATAAACCATTAACCAGCACATCAAGAAAAAAAGGGAGAAGACTCAAACCAATAGAATTAGAAATGAAAATGGAAAAGTAACAACTGACACTGCAGAAATACAAAGGATCATGAGAAATTACTACAAGCAACTATATGCCAATAAAATGGATAACCTGAAAGACACGGACAAATTCTTAGAAAAGCACAACCTTCCAAGACTGAACCAGGAAGAAACAGAAAATATAAACAGACCAATCACAAGCACTGAAATTGAGACTGTGATTAAAAATCTTCCACCAAACAAAAGCCCAGGACCAGATGGCTTCACAGGCGAATTCTATCAAACATTTAGGGAAGAGCTAACACCTATCCTTCTCAAACTCTTCCAAAATATAGCAGAGGGAGGTACACTCCTAAACTCATTCTATGAGGCCACCATCACACTGATACTAAAAGCAGAAAAAGATGTCACAAAGAAAGAAAACTGCAGGCCAATATCACTGATGAACATAGATGCAAAAATCCTCAACAAAATACTAGCAAACAGACTCCAACAGCACATTAAAAGGATCATACACCATGATCAAGTGGAGTTTATTCCAGGAATGCAAGGATTCTTCAATATACACAAATCAATCAACGTGATACATCATATTAACAAATTGAAGGAGAAAAACCATATGATCATCTCAATAGATGCAGAGAAAGCTTTCAACAAAATTCAACACCCATTTATGATAAAAGCCCTGCAGAAAGTAGGCACAGACGGAACTTACCTCAACGTAATAAAGGCCATATATGACAAACCCAGAGCCAACATTGTTCTCAATGGTGAAAAACTGAAACCATTTCCACTAAGATCAGCAACAAGACAAGGTTGTCTACTCTCACCACTATTATTCAACATAGTTTTGGAAGTTTTAACCACAGCAATCAGAGAAGACAAAGAAATAAAAGGAATCCAAATCGGAAAAGAAGAAGTAAAACGATCACTGTTTGCAGATGACATGATACTATACATAGAGAACCCTGAAGATGCTACCAGAAAACTACTAGAGCTAATCAGTGAATTTGGAAAAGTAACAGGATACAAAATTAATGCACAGAAATCTCTTTCATTCCTCTACACTAGTGATGAAAAATCTGAAAGAGAAATTAAGGAAACACTCTCATTTACCATTGCAACAAAAAGAATAAAATACCTAGGAATAAACCTACCTAAGGAGAGAAAAAACCTGTATGCAGAAAACTATAAGACACTGATGAAAGAAATTAAAGATGATACAAAGAGATGGAGCGATATACCATGTTCTTGGATTGGAAGAATCAACATTGTGAAAATGAGTATACTACCCAAAGCAATCTACAGATTCAATGAAATCCCTATCAAACTACCAATGGCATTTTTCACAGAACTAGAACAAAAAATTTCACAATTTGTATGGAAACACAAAGACCCAGAATAGCCAAAGCAATCTTGAGGAAAAAAAATGGAGTTGGAGGAATCAGGCTCCCTGACTTCAGATTATACTACAAAGATACAGTAATCAAGATAGTATGGTACTGGCACAAAAACAGAAATATAGATCAATGGAACAGGATAGAAAGCCCAGAGATAAACCCACACACATATGGTCATGTTATTTTTGATAAAGGAGGCAAGAATATACAGTGGCGAAAAGACAGCCTCTTCAATAAGTGGTGCTGGGAAAACTAGACAGCTACATGTAAAAGAATGAAATTAGAAAACTCCCTAACACCATACACAAAAATGAACTCAAAATGGATAAAGACCTAAATGTAAGGCCAGACAGCATCAAACTCTTAGAGGAAAACATAGGCAGAACACTATATGACATAAATCACAGCAAGATCCTTTTTGACCCAGCTCCTAGAGAAATGGAAATAAAAACAAAAATAAACAAATAGGACCTAATGAAACTTAAAAGCTTTTGCACAGCAAAGGAAACCATAAACAAGACGAAAAGACAACCCTCAGAATGGGAGAAAATATTTGCAAATGAAGCAACTGACAAAGGATTAATCTCCATAATTTACAAGCAGTGCATGCAGCTCAATACCAATAAAACAAACAACCCAATCCAAAAATGGGCAGAAGACCTAAACAGACATTTCTCTAAAGAAGATATGCAGATTGCCAACAAACCCATGAAAGGATGCTCGCCATCACTAATCATTAGAGAAATGCAAATCAAAACTACAATAATGTGTCACCTCACACCAGTCAGAATGGCCATCATCAAAAAATCTACAAGCAATAAATGCTGGAGAGGGTGTAGAGAAAAGTGAATCCTCTTGCACTGTTGGTGGGAATATAAATTGATACAGCCACTATGGAGAACAGTACGGAGGTTCCTTAAAAAACTAAAAATAGGGGCTTCCCTGGTGGTGCAGTGGTTGAGAATCCTCCTGCCAATGCAGGGGACACGGGTTCGAGCCCTGGTCTGGGAAGATCCCACATGCTGTGGAGCAACTGGGCCCGTGAGCCACAATTGCTGAGCCTGCGCGTCTGGAACCTGTGCTCCGCAACAAGAGAGGCCACGATAGTGAGAGGCCCGCGCACCACGATGAAGAGTGGCCCCCGCTTGCCGCAGGCAAGAAACTAGAGAAAGCCCTCGCACAGAAACGAAGACCCAACACAGCCATAAATAAATAAATTTTTTAAAAAAACAAAAAAGACCAAAAAAAACCCTATAAATAGAACTACCATATGACCCAGCAATCCCACTACTGGGCATATACCCTGAGAAAACCATAATTCAAAAAGAATCAAGTACCACAATGTTCATTGCAGCTCTATTTACAATAGCCAGGACATGAAAGCAACCTAAGTGTCCATCGACAGATGAATGGATAGAGAAGATGTGGCACATATATACAATGGAATATTACTCAGCCAAAAAAAGAAACAAAATTGAGTTATTTGTAGTGAGGTGGATGGACCTAGAGTCTGTCATACTGAGTGAAGTAAGTTTGACAGAGTAAAAAAAATACCGTATACTAACACATGTATATGGAATCTGAAAAAAAAAAAATGGTTTTGAAGAACCTAGGGGCAGGACAGGAATAAAGACGCAGATGTAGATAATGGAATTGAGGTCACAGGGAGGGGGAAGGGGAATCTGTGACAAAGTGAGAGAGTGGCATGGACATATATACACTACCAAACTTAAAATAGATAACTAGTGGGAAGCAGCCGGATAGTATAGGGAGATCAGCTCAATGCTCTGTGACCACCTAGAGGGGTGGGATAGGGAGGGTGGGAGGGAGACACAAGGGGGAGGAGATATGGGGATATATGTATATGTTTAGCTGATTCACTTTGTTATAAAGCAGAAACTAACACACCATTGTAAAGCAAATATACTCCAATAAAGATGTTAAAAAAGAAAAAGCTGTCCCATATGAAAATAGGAAATTTTCCTCAAGGCAGAAATATTGATGATCATTCTTATATTCTTACCTTAACATATAGTATCTATTTACTAAGTCAAAACTTTTGCTTAGGCAATATAAAAAATAAATGTTAAATTATGAATGACGTATGAAATTAGTTTGTTTCCCTATAGAACTTTGCAATCATTTCAAAAGAGAGCGGGGGAGTTCTAAAAATTATATTCACTTTATATAGCAAAGGATATTTATTTTTCAAATCATGGAGGTCGAAAGAATGGCTATTAAAGATATGTCATACTCAAATACATAGTAAATTTTACCCGAATCAAAGATATGGGAACAAGGTAATCATTTTGAAAGTGTCCACTAAATGGAAAGATATTTGGTATTATGAAACAGTTGATTTGTCCTGGAGAATTATCGATTAAAATAATGTCTATAAACATAGAAAAAGTAAGTATTTTTGCAATATAGCGTTGTCTTTTTCCCATCATATCGGAAAGCAAGGAATAGGATATGCTCAATAAACAGAGTTCTCACAAATGTGCGAATCTTTCATCTCTGTAAGTTGTCATAGGTACTTTTTGGATTTAACTTGGATTTAGAGAATGGATGTGGTAAAGCATAACAAAAATAAGGAACTCAGATATCTCTGATTCATGTTTCAAGGAAAGCAAACATGCCACTCCATGTATTTGGGAATGATTGTTGCCATGAGATAATACCAACAAAAATGATGCTAATAGTAAAGTGAAGGAGAAAAAAAAAAAGGAGTAGTCCTGGATTTGGTTTTTGATTACTCTGATTCTGCTGAATTGATCTATACTAGACTTTTAAAACATTCATAGGGGGAAACACTTACTGGTAAGAGCATGAAGCCAATAATCTTTTACACCTAATACAGTGTCCCAAAACAGTACTATAATGTTTCTGTAATGTGTTTTTGAGAGACCCATTGTAGATATTGCTTGTGTCCATGAAAAGACTCAAATTTTAATCATCATCAAGGACTAGCAATAATAAAGCACCAAGGGGGCAATTAATAGATAACCCTCACAGATGGGCATTTAAAAAAATAATAATGCTTCTTTAAACACACACACACTCACATATGTAAAAATGAGTACTCTACTTTTTTTTTTCTTTTAAGATCAAACTAACTTCCAAAACTAGAAGAGCCTTTACGGATTTCATAGAGATTATGAAATTCTTAGATGATTTAAATTAATTAATTCTTCTAGGTTCCAACTCTATGTATTACCATCACTGCTTAAACTGCTACTGGATTTTTGCCAAGATTAAGCAGCCCAGAGTCTTATATTGCCCTGAAATTTTTTTTTTTTTTTTTAGGAATTGAAAGTATCTTGTGCCACATAGTGAACTTGCAGCTGTGACTTCTGATCTCTGGAGCTTTAAATGATTTTTATAATGCAAATCTCTTATAGATATACTTTCTTTAGGTGTTTGGAAGAAGCTATCACTTTATCCTTCATTTATCTGAGAGGAAGCATTAAGTTGCTTCTCTAAATTATCAAATTCTTTCCAACAGGCATGTGCTGGGTAAACAAGGAAAGATCTTAGGGAATTCAACTAGAAATCTGGTGGGTTCCCATGGCTGCCTGGGCTTTCTTTCCCTTACTGCAACTCTTAACTTTATTAAAGACTTATGTAGATATATACTATGGAGTCTAATAAGTCTTTTCAAATAGCCAACCCAATGTAATCAGTGAGATACTTATTTTTAATGCAATACCACTTAAGCATGAACTCATAAAAACAGTTGGGTTTTCTTCATCTGAAAATTCTCTGATGAATGCCTATGCTTTTTAATCCACATTTGGTCCCCAGTGTATTGTATTATTATATTTAATTATTTATTATACTAATACTAAGCATAGAGTCAACTACTTACGTTTAAAACAAGACAAAACAATTCAAGACCTATTCAGTCTACATACTTTCCCTTAAGAGACAGATAGTAAATATGTCTTTGCAGGCCATACAATCTGTAACTACATAGAGTAACTACTAAACTCTCCTGTTGATAGTGAAAAAAAGCTATTGACAATATGTCAATGAACGAATATGGCTGTCTTTCAATAAAACTTTATTTAAAAAAACAGGCTAAATTGGCTCCATGCGCCATGGAGTCAAACAGGCAAAAATTTAATCATTGGCTTCATATTCATCCATACTTCTTATATATTCATCCTCATATATTGAGAAAATAGATTGTATTTTATTTTCAGATATATTACATGAAATTTTAGTCCTGGCTGACATGATTTCCCAGTATTCAATGTTTAGTTGTGGAAAAAACAAAAGAGAATAAGTGTAGAAGCTCCAGCTTCCAACTTGAACCTTAAATTTAAATATACTCCCTGAAATATGAATGCTTGCATCTTCTGGGCTCTAAATCTACAATCATATTTAATGTCAGAGATTTTTTTTAAGATCTTCTTTAAAACTTGTCAGGTTAATGTAATTTGTATACTTACATTGAAAATATATATCCATTTCATCTAAATTTTTGATAGCTGCCAAAATGAAAATGTCATAGTGAAGTAGAAACGTACTTCTATCATATAAAAAAAATCATAATATTTTCAACAATTGCTCTAACAATAGTTACAGCAGTCTTGTGAAAAATGACACTGATTTGGTTCTTTTGATCCAGATTTGCATGTGCTGTCTTTATGTAATCAAGTAATACTCTAGTTTTTTTTTTTTTTTTTTTTGGAACCAGACAATGAAGTCAAGAAAATTAGAGGAATGCATGTATGAAATGTTAGAAAATATTATCTTTATGAGTCCTCAGGTGGTGAAATAAAAATTCAAAAAGTATTTTCATGTATTTCTTGCTCGTCTCATTTCCATATTATAGATATTTTTGTAGAGAAATATTTGTAAGTCTGGAGCTTCTGAGAAATTATAAGCATATAGAGTCAAGTAATACATTTAAAATTATATGAAGTCCTCATAATTAAAAAGAAAATGACAAAAGTATTAATACATTTATTAAAATGACATAAAGTACCAAGAGAAGAGGTGTGAGTTATAAGTATTTAAGGTAAAAATTCAGCTTTAATTCACCCTAAAGAAGAATCTAGCCAAATCCTCATCTTAACCAAATACCGGTATACTAAGAAGTTTGTTAGGTATATTTCCATACTAGCCATTTTACATCTTATAAAAGTGTAGGGTTTATATCAATGTGAGTGCCTAAATATTAAAAATACAAAAATAAAACAAAACAGATTTCAAAATACAAGCAAAAGTAAGCCTATTGTAAAATCTGTCATTCTACAGTTTTATCTCTCTTTGTATTCAATAAATATTTCATATAAAGAGCTACTTCCTCAATCTTTAGATTTACTTTTTCTTTTGAAGTAATTTATTTTGCTTCCGTATTAATTGATCTCATTTACTTTGTCTCTGCCTATTATATTTGAGGGAAATTAACTTCTGACTTTTTCCCCGGAGAATCATTCTCTTCACCCCACATCACACTTGACTCTCTCTTTTAACCAGGGAACTCGATTTATTTACTCGGAATAAATGGTGTTGCATGACTGACTGCCTAGGTTGAACGCATGCTTTAACCCTGATCCCTGGGGTATCACTAAGTGCAAAATACTTCTCTTGTCTATTTGTTTTATGAGTGAAAAATGGAAGTATCACTGCAGCAATTCACTGCAAACAATATTCTGCAGTAAAACTGCTCCTTGTAACTTTGCCTTTTTTTCCGAATTGGTCTAATTGCAGGTAGAGACTTGGTAAGAATAAAGCAGGGTAAAACTTCAGTTCATTGAAAGGCAATCAATTTGTTTTTTAAAACTTTCTTTATATCACATCATGTCAGGGGAAAAAAAAAAGGTAAGAACATATGTAATGCCAGTGTAGATATCAAGACAATGTCAAATCACCCACAATCTCACTCCTCCTGCATTTACTCAGATAGGAGGATGTATATGACAGCTCTTTAAAAATATGAGACTTTCTATAGATATGTAATGAGTTATGATATATTATTAGTAGTGTTATGATTATTTACTATTATTTCACAAAGCACTTTAAACTCTGCTGAATATGCATTTTTCATCCAAAAAAAAAAAAAACTTATTTCTATAACTCTTTTGAATGGAGAGACGCAAAGAATCTAGAGCCTAGAATATATTTGTGAACTCTTTACCACTTGTTGCAGTCTGCCACTTCCATCTCCAAATATTTCAGTCATTTGTATTGCACTATACTTTACAAAGAGAGAAAAGAAAAGAATATAAACTAAAATGTTGGCATTTATGCCAAACAGTGGCTATGCTAATATGAGAGTATCTCTTAAGTGACTCACATCTCTTTGTATGGAAGTGGGAAAAGGTTCTGGTAAAGACCTTCATTGTGTAAATTTCTACAGTACTCCCCAAATGCCTTCAGAGTTTAAAGAGGAAACTTTCTTTTCTGAAGACAAAAGAAAAGATACAAACAACACACAGGTCATTTAAATAATGAGAAGAGGCCTTAAAGATCACATAAAAATAAAAGTAAACTTAGGATCCCACAGTCATTCCTCCAGAAAATATTTTTCCAACTCTTTGTACCAAACACATTTCCAACAGTTTGTGCCAAACATACTTGAAGTTTTGATGCAGCAACTTTCTGTGGGATCTGGAAAAGACAAAAAATAATTTTCAAAATTATCAGTTTAAGCACTTAAAAATATCAAAAATGCCTGGAGCAGTATACAGAGCTGCTGACCTGGTAGCCTTAATGAGCTAAGGTGAATTAAGAAGAGACACTTCCAGTAACTTTTGATTTCCATATAGGATACTTGTAGATGCACATATTTCTTTTTTTTTTTTAATATTGAATTTTATATTTGTAACTAAAAGAACTACTTTTAAACTATTTAGCAAATGAACAGATTGTTTAGTAATTCAAATAAAAATGTATCACAAAATGTTTCAGAAACAATATGAAGAAGTATCTTTAATCCTCTAACATTTCTGTAGCATTTGAATAAAGCTTCTAATAGAATTAACATCACATACTAAACCATTAAAATTTTCTATTTTTAGTATTTTTATTGACTTATAGTTGATTTACAATGTTGTGTTAATTACTGCTGTACAGCAAAGTTATTCAGTTATACATATATATATTCTTTTTTTTATATTCTTTTCCATTATGGTTTATCATAGGAGTGCTATACAGTAGGACCTCGTTGTTTATCCATTCTATATATAAAAGCTTACCTCTGCTAACTCCAACCTCCCACTCCATCCCTCCCCAACCCTCTCCCCCTTGGCAACCATTAGTCTGTTCTCTATGTCCATGACTCTGTTTCTCTTTCATAGATAGGTTCATTTGCGCCATATTTTAGATTCTACATATAAATGATATCATATGGTATTTGTCTTTCCCTTTCTGATTTACTTAGTATGATAATCTCTCGTTGCATCCATGTTGCTGCAAATGGCATTATTTCATTCTTTTTTATGGCTGAGTAGTATTCCATTGTACACATGTACCACATCTTCTTTATCCATTCATTTGTTGATGGACATTTAGGTTGTTTCCATGTCTTTGTTATTGTGAATAGTGCTGCTATGAACATAGGGGTGAGTGTATCTTTTTGAATTAGTTTTGTCTGGATATATGCCCAGGAGTGGGATTGCTGTATCATATGGTAGTTCTATTTTTAGTTTTCTGAGGAACCGCCATACTGTTTTCCACAGTGGCTGCACCAATTTACATTCCCATCAGCAATGTAGGATTCCCATCTCCACATCCTCTCCAGATGCACATATTTCTAAGGTTGAGTGCTAGATAATTGGACATTTCCATAGACTGGACCTTGTCTGGTGAGAAAATTAGCCATTTGGAATGAAACACAGACAACAACATGCACAAAGTAATATTAAGCAGAGGCAATTAGTTAATACATCCTCTGTTAGCTCATTGCCAGAAAATCCACAAAATGATTCAAAGAATCTCTACTTTGAATTCAGGTGAAAAATATAGATGTTCAAAAGATTGATGGAGTTGATAAACAATTAACTAAGTGACTGGCTAGAGCTTAACTTCTTTGAGAATGCTTTGGTCTAATGAAATTTAAAGAGAAAATATAAAATTATTCACAAAACAAAACAAAACAAAACACATAGCTGGTGTTAGTTGTCATATTGTAGAGTTTCTGACTAAAAAAAATATGGATTTGTTATTGGCTTTTCTGCTATTTTAAAATATTCACAAACATTTCAATGGAATAGAGGCAGTCTAATTCAATACCTGTTTATCTTAATATTATAGTGCTAAATATAAATCAACACAGATTAGATACCTACTTCTAACAATAGTAAATTTTTAATTATTTATCATGCAAAAATATAATTATAATGTATATACAAGTTAACTTCCACCTTTCAGGAAGACGGTTTAAGACTTGTTTTTATAAAATCTTCCCCAAAACAGGTTACTAATAAATATATAAAAAAACCAAAATCACACAATTGCTTTTCCTTCTTTTCTTTTCTATTTTAAATCCTCTGGCAGAAAAGAAACACAAATCTAGGAATGGAATGAATATTTATTATGCACCTCCATATTGTTCATAATATTTCTTCTTTAATTAAGTTTTATATGAAGTGGGTTTGTCTCTGATTCTTGGTGGAGAAAATGAAAGTCAGAGATAAACTTTGCAAGTTAATTGTTAATAAGAAGCAATTATCATAGTCAAGTTTTGAAACCAGGCCTGCTGTAAGACAAAGAATGTTCCCCAATGTTTTGCATGTTTCTTATCCTAGGCAGGTCGATCATCTATATAATAGAGACCTGGTCACCAGTGAGTGCTTTATTTTGTTTGACTAGACGTGGCCTAAGTAATGGCATCGTGTTAAAAGACAAAGGTGGAGGTCATAAATTTTGAGTTTTATTTTTCATCACTCCCCAAGCTACTTGAGAGACCTTCATTGATCCATTTAAACTCTCTTTTGTCAGCTTCTTATGTTATATATGAAGTGTAATAATATTTTCTGAAGGTAAACAGTGATAAGCTAAAGATTTTATAAACTCTAGAGTAGCCATATATACATTTATTAAAAATATATAGTTGCTAAATCAACGGAGGAGATACAGTGGAATACTAAAATGTAAACAATTGATCCAAATGAAATAGAAGGGAGAGGGGGAAAGAACAGAATGGATAAGTAATAAAATAAAGATTATGAAGGTAAAATTAATTCTATCCATATCAATAATGACTATAAATGTAAAAGGAGTAAATACTCTCCTTAAAACTAGTAAATTATCATACTGGATTAAAAAGCAAGACCCAACTACCTGCTTTTACAAAAGATGCACATAACAAAGTTGCAAAGAGTTTTTCAAAAATTGAAAAATTATGCCATACAAACACTAATCATGAGGAAGTCAGAGTAGATATATTGATATTAGACAAAGTTGACCTGAGGGAAAAGAATATGAACAGAGAGATAATTTTATGATGATAAAGGAAACATTCATCAAGAAGACATACAAATGTTGTGTGTATGTACTCATTAATGGAAAATCAAAATACAAGAATTAAAATAAACCTGACAAATTGTAGGGGGAAATAGCAAATCCACAATTATAGTTACAGATTTCAACCCCTTCTCTCAGTGACTGAAAGAAAAATAAGTGGAAAAAAATCTAGTAGGAATAAAAAGATCCAAATACACAATACTATTTCTACCCTAACTTCTAAAATATAAAAGGAGGCAATACTTTCCAATATAAATATTGAGTTACATTTTCCCATATATGCATTGATATTGTACATAACACATTTTATTTTGCCATATTTTACAATAAGCTCAGTCTTTGTACACCCTTAATGATTTTAAAAGATATTAAGAAACACTTTTATGGATTGCATTTTTATGTTACATTAAAAAGCAATCTGAGGTAACTAAATTATCTCTTTTAATAAATTCAGCATGGAACATACTCTGGGGAAGAGATATATATAATATTTGTGAAATTGATAAAATGAAGAACAATGTGTCAAAGAGGTGCTCCATGGCCCAGGAACATGTTTGCTGAGCTTGCAACTCTCTATGTGTTCAACTCCTAGTATAGGCCCTGATACACAGTGAGTATTTTACTTTTCCATAAACTGTTTCAACAATTGGAAATTAATACAATTGTTCCTTTAAAAATATTAGGCAAGAAACTAAGAGAAGAATGGTTAAAAAATGATAGGTTGGCATTCTCTAATAGGAAAAATAGTTATTGGTATAGACTATAAACAGAATGAGATTTATTAAAAATAATGAAAGAGGCAGGATGAGGTGCAGGAATGAGACAAAATTTAACTCCCAAGAACTGGAGAGAGATTTAAGAATTGAAATGAAATGGATGGTTAATGTACCATTCAATTTTAAGTGAACTTTATACAAATTTAGAATAGAGTAAGATTATAATGGAGGTCTGAAATTTCAAACACAACCCCAAAGCTATAAACCTTAAAGTATAAAATTAAATAATAAACAATATATCAAAATAAAGCATAAAAAATAGAAGGAAATGAACAATTTGGAAATTTTCCACTCACAAGGTAAAAATGTCAATATTTGCCTAAATAAAGCTTATTATAAATCAGCTAAGATTAGTTCCCTGACAGAAAATTGTGAAAAAGGCATAAATTCAGAAAAAAGGAATATGTAAAAATATGAAAAACTCCTCAAATATCTATGAAATCAAAGTAATACAATTTAAATAGCAATGGAATATTTTGATTTTTCAGATTGGCAAAGATTAAAATGAACAATGTACTTTTTTTTTGGAAGATGTGGGTGTCAGTTCATTCTAGCTACTATAACAAAAATACCATGTATAGGAGACTTACAAACAGCTAATATTTATATCTCACCGTTCTGGAAGCCAGGGAGTCCAAGATTGTGGCAACAGCAGATCCCATGTCTTATGAGAGCCTGCTTCTGCATTTTGGCTTTCTTCTTACTGTAACCTCACATGCATAAAGGGCTAAGGAGCTCTGTGGGATCTCTTTTATAAGAACACTAGTCTCATTTAGGAGAGCTCCACGCTTATGACCTAGTCCTTCTCAATGGCCCCACTTCCTAATAGGATTACATTGGGTATTAGGTCTCAACATGAGTTTTGGGAGGATGCAAACATTCAGCTCACAGCAGTGGGAAATGAGTTCTGTCAAACACTTCTTGTTATATGAATGTTAGGAACGTAAGTATGGAAATACATGTCAATGTTTACCTATCTTTTAAAAGAAAAAGAGAAGTAATAAGGTCTGGAAAAAATTATATTGTTTCCTTACAAAATATACAAGTAAAGATCGTAATCTACAACAAGTGCAAATAAGGGAATCATATTTTTTCTAGACTTTACTACTTTGATTTTTCTTTTGGGATATAGGTACATATTGCTTTGTTAAAGCAATTTGTAACAGAGAGAGAGAGAATATATCCCATGGCATTTTTTAGTATACCTGGAAAAATATTGAACATAGAGTCATATTAATGAAGTGCTTTATTTGGAAAAATTATCTCCAAACAGAATTACTTTTTTCTTCATTTTATACACACCTACCAATCATCATCTCTCAGCACTGTGTGTTTCCTCATAGCACTGTGTGTAACCAATAGAGACAGGACTGATTCTTCCTCTAGTGGCTAATAACAGAGTTGACTCCCTAAGAGATACATATGTTTAAATACAAATAACCACAAAGATCAGTAATGCAAGAAGTGACCTGAGACAGAATTGAAATAAAATAAGCAGTATAAATTATAAACAAAATAATACATACTCTAAGTTGAATAAGGAAAAAAAATCCAGTGTTTTGAAGAAGTACAAAATGAATCATAAAAAAATGGACTGTATTATGCATGTTTGAAAGATGGATCCAGTATAACACCTGCCTTTGGATTTTCCAAGCTAAGCAACCATAGGAAATAGCTGTGTAAAATTGCAATAATTTCCAAAACAACTTTTAAAAAAGCACTTTGGGACCTGTGGAAGCTGATGAACCATGTCTTAGCGTAAGTAGTAATTTCACCAAACCAGGTGAAAAACACTAGATTAAACAAAGGTACCATAGGGGTTTTAGCTTAAGGATTTTTCATTCCATAGATTTTTAAGCTATGTCTTTTTTAAAGTTGAAAGTCATGTTAAGTTGTATTCAAATTTTCTACTCAAAAGACAAAAGTTTTCACTTTTTTCACCAGTCCTTAGAGCAAACAAGTATTCCCTAAACAGAGCATAAATTGTATTATAAAATGAGACTAATTTTAACAACAATCTGGATATGTGACACTGTTGATATATTTACCCTCCTCTCTTGCCTTCCCCCAAACCTTCTTTTAAAGTGTTAAAATATTAGGAGTCTTTGGATTTCATTAAGTATGGAATCAATCAAGAATTAGGCACATTCTTTACTTTGTTTTTCCTTCTCATTTAAATCACTTGAGTGTAACCTATTTTAAGTAGCCACACATGAGATGTTTTCTTTTGCCCTCAAACTTCTAATGCCACACTGATAGCAGATGAAATTTATAACATTGAAAATATCTAATAATTCAAAGTAAGGAATATTTTACAACACCATTCTAATGGTCTAGTTCCAATATTACATGTGTGTGGAGTGGTCTGGGGGTGCCCATGTGGGGCCAGCTTTTGACTGAACAAAAGCTGAATATTTTAAAATTCCTCATACAGTTGAACAAAATAGTGCCAAAGGAGAACTAAAGTGGGATGATAGAACGATGAATTCATGAGATAATGATACATTTCCCAACCTCAAAGCTTCAGGAAAGTTTAAGTTTGCAAAATGTTTATAGACATAACATATCTGAATTAAGGATCTGAGCGTCCCAAGGCAAGAAAGCTCCAGCTGCAATGTGCCTTAGATAAGCTCTTTAATGCTATGGATACAAGCAAAACATTAATACATGAATGACTGATTCTGTGAAAGGATTTCCAACCTTAGGTAAGCAGTTACATTCTTTGAGTCCTAACTTAAGCCTTTACAAATTGAATATCTTTCTATTTCTACTAAAAACAGTACCTTTGGTTTGGTCCCAAATGTTTTTAAGGCTCTTGAGAAGAGTCAAAGATCAATAAAGATGTTTAGTTCTAAATAATAAAATCTGTCATGGAGTCAGAGGGACATACTGGAAGGAACATACTGGAAAGAAGGCTAATCCATATATCAGTTGTTATAGTTTCAAATTTTGAATGACTCCTCACTGGCAAATTGTGCTAGAGAAAAAGAGAAAGATTTAGACATTAAGAAAGAGGAATAAAATATACTTTTGGCCAAAGTACATACTTTTGCAGTGCAGTATCAAGAAAGATAAATAACATTGATCTTCAAAGTATTTGCTTTGCTTTTTTCCTTCCTAAAAAATAGGGAACAAAGATAAGTGTGTAGGGGAGTGGTGGGGTGGGGAAGATGCATCAGGCTGAGTGAATTTCTTTAGAGGGAATTTTATTAGTCTCTGTTATGAACTGAATGTTTGTGTTCCCCTAAAATTCACAAGTCAAAACTATGACCCCAAGTGTGATGATGTTAGGAGGTGGGGTCTTTGGCAGGTAACTGGGATTAGATTATGTCGTGAGGGTGGAGCCCTCATGGATGGGATTACTGCCCTTATAAGAGTCAGGTGAGCCTTTGCTTCCTGTCTCTCTTGCCTTGTGAGGATACTAGCAGTCAGCAGCCTGAAACCCTGAAACCTGAAGACGGCTCTCACCAGAACCCTATCGTGCTGGCACCCTGATTTTGGAGTTCCCATCCTCCAAAACCGTGAGAAATAAGTTTCTGTTGTTTTTAAGCCACTCAATCTATGGTATTTTTGTTATATTCATGGTATTATAAGGGGACTAAGACTCTGTTGTGCTTTGATGAAGCGGTATCGTGCATTAGACGTGAAAATTCTATTACCCCCTTTGTTAGTAGAAGCTCTATAGATAGTCTACTGTTAACAATGCCAAATTATAACAAGGCTGAGAAGTTAAATTCACTTCCTCTAAGAAATATCTGAGTTGTTCGAATTACTCTTGTCTTAGGCCTATCCCAGGAAGTTAGAGCTCATCCTTATACGCCAGTGTCAGGAGCTCAGCTGAGCTGAGAGAGAGCTGAGTTGCCAGGTGTGGGAGTAGCAATTAAAGCAACAAACCGAAAACAAAAGAGTTAGGTGTTTAATCACTTATTGAAGTGATATAAACAAGCGTCTAAAACCGAAGGAATTGCTGACTGTCCCTGGTGCATTTTCCCCCAAGGAAAGACATGCCCGTGGAGGGCCTGGTGGATTAGCACAGATGTAGAACATTTCACTGTTGAGGGCTCCCCTGACAAAAGGCTCTGGTAGTTTTATGGACTCTGGGGTACTGAACTCTGGGGTGGTGGGGGTAGGGGTGCATAGGAGTACAGTTAGGTGTGGAAAAGTACTGGGTACTGAGTCAGAATGGGGAAAAGTACCCTCATGCCTTCCTTGAGGAATCCTGGACAGAGGCAGCTGAAGAGGAACTTGGCTAAGGGCCTCAGATAGAGACTTAGGAATGAAAGTACCCAGGCTAAAAATGTAAATACTGCAAAGAGTATGACCAGCCACTGGAGCCTGAGACCTTGACTGCAACTGCCCTCAGAGCCTGCGGTGCATTGGCTGTGCCTGGGCCTGGTGTGGGGAGGGCAGATTTCCCCCGTGAGGCCTGTCACATAAAGCCTTTGTAATTGGCTGTTATATCAGGTCTGAAAAATTACATACAGGTTTTTAACCAGGAGCCAAACTCTTCAACCAATTTTATCATTTGAAAGATAAACTAATTGACTGCAATTGCTTTGACCTATTTCACTAGAGTACTGAAAGATTTCTGAGAGATACTGCATATTTGATTATAAGGTCAAATAATGACTAGTAACTATTATGACTGTTTTTGAAAAGCCATAGTCACAGTGAAAGGGTCCACAATAAGATGAAAGATTAGTACAAATACTTCTGGTTTCATCTACTAATGAGTAACATGATTCATTAAAATTTAGGAGAATATGAGTCCCAAGAAAGTCAAATATAAATTACTTAGCAGCTATGGAAAAGTCAAACCAATTTCTGATGTATTGAGTGCTCTAAAAATGAAAAAGATAGTCAATAAAATAGAGGACAATATACTAGAACAATATTAGCTTTTCAGTAACCACTCAAAAACCAGAGAAACGTTTAAACTGTTAGGCCAGTTTTCACCGAGACTGTGACTCTAAGATGAATTTATTTTCTGGGTATGTCGAAGTTGAAGGAAAGTCTATATGATTGAGAATAGTATAACAAGCTTTCAACAAAATACAACAAACAATTGCTTATTTCGTTCCTATATTCCTGGAAATATTCAAAAATAGATAAGAGAGAAAGCACATGAGAAAAAACTAAATATAGTGTGTATGTGGGTTTATGTGTATACGTATGCATACACACATTTTATATATATATATATATTATATATATATAATCTCCTAATACATAAAGGAGAGAATTCTTTCTTTGCACTTCTTCTGGGTTTCCTAGCTATAACCCATCTTATATTTACCTGAGACCAAAAAAACAAAAAAAAGTCCTGTGATTTAGTACAGACATATGCCTTACTGCATAGCTTACACCTGAAGCCAATGAAAGGAAAATCTTATGAGAACATTTTCCAAAATATGTATAATGGACTATATCATCCTCAGGAAATAGACTCAGGCCCAAGTTTTTTTGTTTTTTTTTGTTTTGTTTTGTTTTTCTTTTTTTTTTGTTTTTTGTTTTTTCTGCTATTTAGGTTATATCTTTTTTTTTTTTCACACACACACATTGTATTTTATTTTTACAAGAGATAAATAGACTGACACCAAGCATTGTACATGGATGACCACAACAAAAGCAACGATGATTGCAATTACCAAACATGAAACACACTCATACTATGTCATAATATTGACATTCAGTCCAGTAATCCTCCACTGTAACAGCTCCTTTACTTTGCAGTGAAAATTGATTTGTATATTCTTTGCCTCTGAGTCCTTGTTGGATTTTTTTTTTAATTCAGACAGAAAGTCACAAAAATTATACTCATCCTCATCAGTTCACTCAGTCCCATGTAATTAATTTTTTTTTTTATCTTGATCTTTTGTTAGCACTTTTATGAGTTCATCAGTTTTTCATTAGAGTTCTGAAAATGCTTATTCATTCAGTTCAGCGGTACATTCAGTTACCAGAAACCTGTACTTGTCAGAGTCTTTCATCTTTAAGAAATTCATGGAAAAGACTCTGACAAGTACAGGTTTCTGGTAACTGTTTTGTTTTTCTTAATCAAGATTTTTAATCAAGAATTAAAGACATTCATGATATATGTGTTATCACTAATGGATTAGAATAGGAAGCAGAGGCTGCAATTCTGCCCTCTCCTCACTATTTTCTTCTTATTATTTACTGATCATGGACAGAAACTCATTATGAAACAACCATTCCCTTTGAAGTCATAATAAAATAAAAGCAAAAGAAAACCAGACATTTACCTCGGGAGTACAATTACAATGATGCTATGTTTCTCTTTTAAATAATAAGAATTATTATTCAACCAAAATCTTAGGAATTTAAGTAAGTTTCTCTGCCACATATGAAGAAAACAGAAGTTAGGAAATTATTAAATCATATTCATATATTTTTCTCTTTTCTCTATTACATTCAGCTGAATTTAACTTTTTACTATCTAGTAATTGACATTTTAGAAAGAACAATGTAAAAATGGTCTTTAAATGTAGCTATTTTCACAAAAAACAAACTTAAGCATTTGTGTTGTTTATATTCTTCCCCCTTTGGGGGAGTAATTCATGTCCAAAGAACATAATGGCCAGCCTTTAAGACTGGTATAACTAAAAACGGTGAAATCATATACAGACATAAAAAGACTTTACCAGAAGTAGTGGGAAAATGCCATGTTGTTTAAAGGTAATGACTGCTAATCTGTAAACTGATGATACTCATGTACTTTTTTCTTTCCCCCCCCCCACCCCACACACACACACACACACACACACACACACACTGTATTTTATTTTTACAAGAGATAAATAAACTGACACCAAGCATTGTAAATGGATGACCACAACAAAAGCAACAATTATTGCAATTACCAAACACGAAACACACTCATACTATGTCATAATATTGACATTCAGTCCAGTAATCCTCCACTGTAACAGCTCCTTTACTTTGCAGAGAAAATTGATTTGTATATTTTTTGCCTCTGAGTCCTTGTGGGTTTTTTTTTTTTATTCAAACAGAAAGTCACAAAAATTATAATCATCCTCAGCAGTTCACTCAGTCCCATGTAATTAATTTTTTTTTAATCTTGATCTTTTGTTAGCACTTTTATAAATTCATCAGTTTTCCATTAGAGTTCTGAAAATGCTTATTCATTCAGTTCAGTAGTATAGTCAGTTACCAGAAACCTGTACTTGTCAGAGTCTTTTCCATGAATTCCTTGAAGATGAAACCCTTTTATAGGAACATTTTTGCAAAAGCATCAGAGTACACCCAGAATTGTCTGTAAATGACAAAAGACTTAAAAATGACCACGGTTAAAGATTTGATGAAAGTTCATAATAATGCAATTGACAAGGAAATTTAGTTATTTCTGAGATATACATTTTAAAGTAATAACTAGAATTATGACTTATAACATATACCAGAACATATAAGATTTTTAGAAATTTCATGTAATGTCTGAAACATTTATATTAACATATTTCCATACAAATAACCCAAAGAAAGTTTAGTATTAGTTGTTTTGTTTGTTTGTTTTTTTATACTGCAGGTTCTTATTAGTCATCAATTTTATACACATCAGTGTATACATGTCAGTCCCAATTGCCCAGTTCAGCACACCACCATCCCCACCCCACCGCAGTTTTCCCCCCTTGGTGTCCATACGTTTGTTCTCTACATCTGTGTCTCAGCTTCTGCCCTGCAAACCGGTTCATCTGTACCATTTTTCTAGGTTCCACATACATGTGTTAATATACGATATTTGTTTTTCCAAGTTATTTTATAGAGAAAATAACTAAAATTTCTGGGAGTAAAAGTTAAATGAAGCCAGTTCCACACAAAAGATAAAAACCATTCCTTCCTGCCATAGCTTCATAAATGCTTCCTCCATGCTTTTAAAGTAATACTACAGTTTGAATCTTACATACTCTAATGTTAGTTTTTAGATTTTAATGAATTAAGTAACATGATCTTAGGAAAAGGAAATAGTATCAATAGCAATATTTTGGATCAAATGTGGAATAAATAGGAAAAAGAGGCAGAGGGAAAATAGTGTTATAGTTTCTCTGAGATAATTATTGCTTAGTTGAAGGTAGAAGAGAAAGGTTCTACTCTGTTGTGGAAAGTGTGGTGATAATATCCGGCAGTGCTTTGTATTTTACAGACAAAATCATCAAGTTCTGGAAGCAAAGATTTATATTAAATGTCATGGACAGAAACCAAATTTACTTTGTGTTAAATGAATAGAGTCATAAGTTTACATTATATGATGGAAATACTGCTTATTAGAAATGTAGATTTAGATAACATGACTCATTCAACATTTATTGTATTAATTTAAATAATTGGAAAAATATGACTTATCTAGATGTTGTGCTAAGACAATAAGAGATAAATATATTTTAAGGAAAACTCTACTTATTTATTTTTGCCTCTAACTCATTATTCTCAGTTTTCTTTAAAAAAATCCATTGTGTATTAAAACATTTCCTTTATTACAAATCTATTAATTGGTACATATCAATTTTTTTTTTAAATTTAAGCCAAGCTTGACCATTCTCTTGGTTGCAAACAAAAGTACCTATTATCGTTGACATCTACATTCCTTTAAGTATTATATTTCGGGAGTATTTACTAGTTAAGATGCATAAGAAAATCTTCAGATGTCCACCCAATAGTGACAGGAATACAAATAGAGGAGTTTCTATTAATTAAACTTCTTTTTTCAATTGAAGTATAGTTGCTTTACAATATTGTGTTAGTTTCAGGTGTACAGCATAGTGACTCAGTATTTTTGCAGATTATATTCAATTATAGGTTATTTCAAGATAAAGGACATAGTTGCCTGTGTTATATAGTACAGCTTTATTGCTTATCTATTTTATATATAGTAGTTTGTATCTGTTAATCGCTTACCCCTGATTAGTCCCTCCCCCTTCCCTTTCCCCTTTGGTACCCACAAGTTTGTTTTCTATCTCTGTGAGTCTGTTTCTGTTTTGTATACACATTCATTTGTATTATTTTTTAGATTCCACATATAAGTGATATATGGTACTTGTCTTTGATTTATTTCACAAAGCAAAATATTCTCTAGGTCCATCTATGTTGCTGCAAATGGCAGTATTTCATTCTTTTTTGTGGCTGAGTAATATCCCATTGTGTGTGTGTGTGTGTGTGTGTGTGTGTGTGTGTGTGTGTGTATACACCACATCTTCTTAATCCAACTGTCTGTTGATGAGCACTTGGATTGCTTCCATGTCTTGGCTATTATAAATAGTGCTGTTATTAATATTGGGGTGCATGTTTCCTTGTGAATTAGAGTTTTTGTTTTTCTAGATATGTAGGAGTGGAATTTCTGGATCATATGGTGGTTCTATTATTAGTTTTTGTTGTTTTTTTTTTTGTTTATATTTTTTACGTTTTCCATAGTGGCTGCACCAGTTTACATTCCCATAAACAGTGTACCAGGTTTCCCTTTTTTCTACAACCTCTCCAACATTTGTTGTTTGTAGACTTTTTGATGGCCATTCTGACAGGTGTGAGCTGATACCTCATTGTGGTTTTGATTTTCATTTCTCTAATAATCAGTGATGCTAAGCATCTTCTCATGTGCCCATTAGCCATCTGTATGTTTTCTTTGGAAAAATGTTTATTCAAGCATTCTGCCCATTTTTTGATTAGGTTGTTGTTGTTGTTGTTTTTTGATATTGAGTTGTATGAGCTGTTTGTATTTTTTGGTTATTAACCTCTTGTTGACTGCATTATTTGCAAATTTTTATCCTATTCCACAAGTTGTTTTTTTCATTTTGTTGATGGTTTCCTTTGCTATGCAAAAGCTCTTAAGTTTAATTAAGTTCCATTTGTTTATTTTTGCTTTTATTTCTTTTGCCTTGAGGGACAGATCCAAGAAAATATTGATATGATTTATGTCAAAAACTGTTTCATCTATGTTCTAGGAGTTTTATGGTTTCATATCTTACATTCAAGCCTTTAATCCATTATGTGTTAATTTTTGTGTAAGATAATGGTCTAATTTCATTACTTTGCATGTGGCTGTCAAGTTTTCCAAACACCATTTATAGAAGGGACTGTCTTTTCCCCACTGCATATTCTTGGCTCCTTTTTCTTAAATTAGTTAACCGTATATGTGTGGGTTTATTTTTGGGCTCTCTATTCTTTTCATTGATCTATTTATCTATTTTTATGTCAATACCACACTTTAAAAAATTAATATAGCTTTGTAATATCGTTTGGAATCAGGGCGTATGATGTCTCCAGCTACGTTTTGTTTTGTTTTGTTTTCCTCAGGATGGCTTTGGTTAGTCAAGGTCTTTTATGGTTTTGTACAAATTTTAGGATTGTTTGTTCTATTTCTGTGAAAAACGCCATTGGAATTTTGATGGGGATTACATTGAACTTGTATATTGTTTTGGGTAGTATGGACATTTTAACAATGTTGATTCTTCCAATCCATGAGCATGCAATATCTTTCCATTTATTTGTGTAGTCTTTAATTTCTTTCATTAATGTCTTGTAATTTTCTATACACAGGCCTTTCACCTCCCTGGTTAAATTTATGCCTAGGTATTTTATTGTTCTTGAATCAATTGTAAATGGGGTTGTTTTCTTAATTTCTCTTTCTGATAGTTCATTATTAAGGTATAGAAATGCAACAGATTTTTGTGTATTGATTCCATATCGTTCAGCTTTGCTGACTTTATTGATTAGTTCTAACAGTTTTTTTTAGTGGAGTTGTTAGGGTTTTCTATATATTATACCATGTCATCTGCAAATAGTGACAATTTTACTTCTTCCTTGCCAATATGGTTGCCTTTTACTTCTTTTTTCTTGTTTAATTGCTCCAGCTAGGACTTTCAATACTATGTTGAATAAAAGTGGTGGGAGTGTCTTGTTCCACATCATAGAAGGAAAGCTTTCAGCTTTTCATCATTGAGTATGTTAGCTGTGGTCTTGTCATATATGGCCTTTATTAAGTTAAGATACATTCCTTCCATACCCTCCTTATTGAGAGTTTTTATCTTGAGGTGTATCACATTGATTTTTTTGCAGATATTGATCCATTCTTGCATCCATGGAATAAATCCCACTGGACCATGTTGTGGGATCCTTTTAATGTATTATTGAATTTGTTTGCTAATACATTATTGAAGATATTTGCATCTATGTTCAACAGGGAGATTGGCTGGTAATTTTATTTTTCTTTTGGCATTCTTATCTGGTTTTGGCATTAGGATAATGCTGGACTTGTAAGATATGTTTAGAGGTGTTCCTTCCTTTTCTGTTGTGACAAAGTGTGAGAAGGATTGGTATTAATTCTTTTGAATGTTTGGTAGAATTCACCCTGAATCTACCTGGTCTTGGACTTCTGTTTCTTGAAGTTTTTGATTACTAATCAATATCCTTACAAGTAATTGGTCTGCTCAGATTTTCTATTTCTTGTAGGTCATATGTTTCTTAGAATTTATCCATTCCTTTTAGGTTGTCATCTTTGTTGGCATGTAATTGTTTATAGTAGTCTTTTATAATCCGTTGTATTTCTGTGACATTTATTGTAACATCTCTTTCACTTCTGACTTTGAGTACTCTCTTTTTCTTGGTGCATCTAACTAAAGGTTTGTCAATTTTGTTTCAAAGAGACAGCTCTTAGTTTCATTGATTATTTCCATCTCTATTTCATTTATTTCCACTCTTATCTTTGTTGTATCCTTCCTTCTACTAATACTGGGCTTCATTTGTTCTTCTTCTAGTTAGTTGAAGTGTAAAGTTCAGTTTATTTTAGATTTTTTCTTGTTTCTTGAGGTAGACATTAATTGTGTTGAACTTCTCTCTTAAGGGATGCAGCAAAAGCAGTTTTAAGTTTTGATACATTGTATTTCCATTTTCATTTGTCTCAAGGTATTTTTTGATTTCTCTTGTAATTCTTCTTTGACCCATTGGTCGTTCAGTAGCATTTTGTTTAATTTCCACATATTTGTGAATTTTTCAGTTTTTCTTCTTGTAATTGAGTTCTAGTTTCATACCATTGTGGTTGGAAAAGATGTTTGATATGATATCAATCTTAAGTTTATTAAGACTTATTTTGTGGCCTAACACATCCTGCTGAATGTTCCATGTACACTTGAAAAGAATGTATATCTGTTGTTTTTGGATGGAATATTTTGTATACATCTGTTAAATGCATATGGTCTAATGTGTCATTTAAAGCCTATGTTTCCTTACTAATTTTCTGTCTGGATGATCTATCCATTGATGTAAGTGGGGTATTAAAATCCCTTACTATTGTTATATTGCTATCTATTTCTCCCTTTAGGTCTGTCAATATTTGCTTCATATATTTAAGTGCTTATATATTGGGGGGATAAATATTTATAAATGTTATAGCTCTTACTGGATGGACCTCTTTATCATTATAGACACCTTCATTGTCTCTTATTATAGGCTTTGTTTTAAACTCTATTTTTCCTGATATAAGTATAGCTGCCTAGCTGTTTTGTTTGTTTCCCCCTTTCTATGGAGTATCTTTTTCCATCCCTTCACTTTCAGTCTGTGTGTGTCTTTATATCTGAAGTGAATCTCTTATAGGCAGCATATAGATAGGTCTTAGTTTTTTATCCATTCAGACATTCTAATCTTTTGATCAGAGAATTTAGTCTATTTACATTTTAAGTAATTATTGATAAATATGTAATTATGGCCAATTTTTGTCTTCCTGCTCTTTTGTAGTTCCCTTCTCTTCCTTACCACTTTGGGTGCTCTTTTCCTTAGTTTTTCATGAACTTCTTTAGTAGTAAGCTTGGATTCCTTTCTCTTTCTCTTTATCTCTATCTACTATAGGTTTTTCCTTTTGTAGTTACCATGAGGCTTACATACAACAACCTATTTATATAATAGCCTATTCTAAATTGATAACCACTAAAGTTTGAATGCATAAAGCTCTACATTTTTACTCTCACCCCACATTTTATGCTTTTGATGTCACATTTTACATCTTTTTATCTTGTGTATCCCTTAACTAATGATTATTGTTGTAGTTATTTTTGCTACTTTGTCTTTAACTTTCATAGTGGCTTTATAAGTAATTTATCCACTACCTTTACTATATATTAAACTTTACCAGTGAGAATTATATCAATACTTGCATATTTTTTTTTCTTCCCAATAAATGCCCTTTCTTTGTAGCCTAAAGAAGTCCTTTTAAAATTTTTTGTGTGACCAGTTTAGTGGTGATGAACATCTTTACCTTTTGCTCGTCTGGGAAAATGTTTATCTCTCCTTCAATTCGGAACAATAACTTTGCCAGGTAGAATATCCTTGGCTGGAAACTTGTTTTTGCTTTCAGCTCTTTGAATATATTGTACCACTTCCTCTGGTCTGCAAAAATTCTGTAGAAAAGTCTACTAATAGTATTATGGGAGTTCTCTTGTAAATAACAAGTCATTTTTCTCTTGCTGATTTTAAGATTCTCTCCTTGTCTTTAACTGTTGACATTTTAATTATAATGTGTCTTATATGGATTTCTTTGGGTTCATCTTGTTTGGAAGTCTCTGGGCTTCCTAGACCTGAATGTCTGTTCCCTTCCCCAGGTTAGGAAACTTTTCAATCATTATTTCTTCAAATAAGTTTTCTAACCATATCTTTCTCTCTTCTGGGTCTCCTATAATGTGAATATTAGCCCACTTGATGTTATCCCTTAAGTCCCTTAAGCTATAGTCTCTTTTTAAAAAATTCTTTCTTTTTACTTCTCTGATTGTGTTAGTTTCACTGCCCCAACTTTGAGTTCACTGAGACTTCTGCTTCATCTAGTCTGCTATTAAACACTTCTAGAGTATTTTGGGTTTTTTGTTTTAGTTATTGTAGTTTTCAGCTTATTGATTTCTCTTTGGTCCTTTCTTATATTTTCTATTTCAGTTTGAATTTCCCACTTTGTTCATCCATTCTTCTCCTTAGTTCTGTAAGCATCTTTATGACCATTACCTTGAACTCCTTATCAGGTAAATTACTTATCCCTGTTTTATTATGATTTTTTGATGTTTTATCTTGTCCTTTCATTTGAAACATATTTCTGTTTCTTCATTTTGCTTGACTCTCTGTGTTGGTTTCGATGCAGTAGATAAAACAGCCCTTTCCCAGTCTTGAAGGAGTAGCCTTGTGTAGGTAATGTATCTTATTGTTCACCCCTGCCCTAGCTGTTAGTTGGCTTTCAAATCTTTGGGACTGTCCAAACAGCCTATTTTATTTTTAATAGCTCCCTGTAGTTTTAGGTGTTCCAAGACCTGTCAGTGTCCCAAAGCAGAGGATCTCAGTCAACATCTAGATTCAGGCTGATTGGAAGCCAGACCCTCAGGCAGCAGCTTTTTTTTTTTTTTTTTTTTTTTTAAACATCTTTATTGAAGTATAATTGCCTTACAATGGTGTGTTAGCTTCTGCTTTATAACAAAGTGAATCAGTTATACATATACAATATGTTCCCATATCTCTTCCCTCTTGCATCTCCCTCCCTCCCACCCTCCCCATCCCACCCCTCTAGGTGGTCACAAAGCACCGAGCTGATCTCCCTGTGCTATGCGGCTGCTTCCCACTAGCTATCTATTTTACATTTGGTAGTGTATATATGTCCATGACACTCTCTCACCCTGTCACATCTCACCCCACCCCCTCCCCATATCCTCAAGTCCATTCTCTAGTAGGTCTGTGTCTTTATTCCCGTCTTGCCACTAGGTTCTTCATGGCTTTTTTTTCCCTTAGATTCCGTATATATGTGTTAGCATACTGTATTTCTTTTTCTCTTTCTGACTTACTTCACTCTGTATGACAGACTCTAACTCCATCCACCTCATTACAAATACCTCCATTTCATTTCTTTTTATGGCTGAGTAATATTCCATTGTATATATGTGCCACATCTTCTTTATCCATTCATCTGTCGATGGACATTTAGGTTGCTTCCATGTCCTGGCTATTGTAAATAGAGCTGCAATGAACATTTTGGTACATGACTCTTTTTGACCTATGGTTTTCTCAGGGTATATGCCCAGTAGTGGGATTGCTGGATCGTATGGTAGTTCTATTTGTAGTTTTTTAAGGAACCTCCATACTGTTCTCCATAGTGGCTGTATCAATTTACATTCCCACCAACAGTGCAAGAGAGTTCCCTTTCCTCCACACCCTCTCCAGCATTTATTGTTTCTAGATTTTTTGATGATGGCCATTCTGACTGGTGTGAGATGATATCTCATTGTAGTTTTGATTTGCATTTCTCTAATGATTAATGATGTTGAGCATTCTTTCATGTGTCTGTTGGCCATCTGTATATCTTCTTTGGAGAAATGTCTATTTAGGTCTTCTGCCCATTTTTGGATTGGGTTGTTCGTTTTTTTGTTATTGAGCTGCATGAGCTGCTTGTAAATCTTGGAGATTAATCCTTTGTCAGTTGCTTCATTTGCAAATATTTTCTCCCATTCTGATGGTTGTCTTTTGGTCTTGTTTATGGTTTCCTTTGCTGTGCAAAAGCTTTTAAGTTTCATTAGGTCCCATTTGTTTATTTGTGTTCTTATTTCCATTTCTCTGGGAGCTGGGTCAAAAAGAATCTTGCTGTGATGTATGTCATAGAATGTTCTGCCTATGTTTTCCTCTAAGAGTTTGATAGTGTCTGGTCTTACACTTAGGTCTTTAATCCATTTTGAGTTTATTTTTGTGCATGGTGTCAGGGAGTGTTCTAATTTCATACTTTTACATGTATCTGTCCAATTTTCCCAGCACCACTTATTGAAGAGGCTGTCTTTTCTCCACTGTATATGCTTGCCTCCTTTATCAAAGATAAGGTGACCATATGTGCGTGGGTTTATCTCTGGGCTTTCTATCCTGTTCCATTGATCTATATTTCTGTTTTTGTGCCAGTACCAAACTGTCTTGATTACTGTAGCTTTGTAATATAGTCTGAAGTCAGGGAGCCTGATTCCCCCAGCTCCATTTTTCGTTCTCAAGATTGCTTTGGCTATTCGGGGTCTTTTGTGTTTCCATACAAATTGTGAAAGTTTTTGTTCTAGTTCTGTGAAAAATGCCAGTGGTAGTTTGATAGGGATTGCATTGAATCTGTAGATTGCTTTGGGTAGTAGAGTCATTTTCACAATGTTGATTCTTCCAATCCAGGAACATGGTATATCTTTCCACCTATTTGTATCATCTTTAATTACTTTCATCAGTGTCTTATAATTTTCTGCATACAGGTCTTTTGTCTCCTTAGGTAGGTTTATTCCTAGATATTTTATTCTTTTTGTTGCAATGGTAAACGGGAGTGTTTTCTTAATTTCACTTTCAGATTTTTCGTCATTAGTGTATAGAAATGCAAGAGATTTCTGTGCATTAATTTTGTATCCTGCTACTTTACCAAATTCATTGATTAGCTCTAGGAGTTTTCTGGTAGCATCTTTAGGATTCTCTATGTATAGTATCATGTCATCTGCAAACAGTGACAGCTTTACTTCTTCTTTTCCGATTTGGATTCCTTTTATTTCTTTGTCTTCTCTGATTGCTGTGGCTAACACTTCCAAAACTATGTTGAATAATAGTGGTGAGAGTGGGCAACCTTGTCTTGTTCCTGATCTTAGTGGAAATGGTTTCAGTTTTTCACCATTGAGGACAATGTTGGCTGTGGGTTTGTCATATATGGCCTTTATTATGTTGAGGAAAGTTCCCTGTATGCCTACTTTCTGCAGGACTTTTATCATAAATGGGTGTTGAATTTTGTCGAAAGCTTTCTCTGCATCTATTGAGATGATCATATGGTTTTTCTCCTTCAATTTGTTAATATGGTGTATCACATTGATTGATTTACGTATATTGAAGAATCCTTGCATTCCTGGGATAAACCCCACTTGATCATGGTGTATGATCCTTTTAATGTGCTGTTGGATTCTGTTTGCGAGTATTTTGTTGAGGATTTTTGCATCTATGTTCATCAGTGATATTGGCCTGTAGTTTTCTTTCTTTGTGACATCTTTGTCTGGTTTTGGTATCAGGGTGATGGTGGCCTCGTAGAATGAGTTTGGGAGTGTTCCTCCCTCTGCAATTTTTTGGAAGAGTTTGAGAAGGATAGGTGTTAGCTCTTCTCTAAATGTTTGATAGAATTCACCTGTGAAGCCATCTGGTCCTGGGCTTTTGTTTGTTGGAAGATTTTTAATCACAGTTTCAATTTCAGTGCTTGTGATTGGTCTGTTCATATTTTCTATTTCTTCCTGGTTCAGTCTCGGCAGTTTGTGCATTTCTAAGAATCTGTCCATTTCTTCCAGGTTGTCCATTTTATTGGCGTAGAGTTGCTTGTAGTAATCTCTCATGATCTTTTGTATTTCTGCAGTGTCAGTGGTTACTTCTCCTTTTTCATTTCTAATTCTATTGATTTGAGTCTTCTCCCTTTTTCTCTTGATGAGTCTGGCTAATGGTTTATCAATTTTGTTTATCTTCTCAAAGAACCAGCTTTTAGTTTTATTGATTTTTGCTATTGTTTCCTTCATTTCTTTTTCATTTATTTCTGACCTGATCTTTATGATTTCTTTCCTTCTGCTAGCTTTGGGGTTTTTTTGTTCTTCTTTCTCTAATTGCTTTAGGTGCAAGGTTAGGTTGTTTATTCGAGATGTTTCCTGTTTCTTGAGGTAGGCTTGTATTGCTATAAACTTCCCTCTTAGCACTGCTTTTGCTGCGTCCCATAGGTTTTGGGTCGTCGTATCTCCATTGTCATTTGTTTCTAGGTATTTTTTGATTTCCCCTTTGATTTCTTCAGTGATCACTTCATTATTAAGTAGTGTATTGTGTAGCCTCCATGTGTTTGTATTTTTTACAGATCTTTTCCTGTAATTGATATCTAGTCTCATAGCGTTGTGGTCGGAAAAGATACTTGATACGATTTCAATTTTCTTAAATTTACCAAGGCTTGATTTGTGACCCAAGATATGATCTATCCTGGAGAATGTTCCATGCGCACTTGAGAAAAATGTGTATTCTGTTGTTTTTGGGTGGAATGTCCTATAAATATCAATTAAGTCCATCTTGTTTAATGTATCATTTAAAGCTTGTGTTTCCTTATTTATTTTCATTTTGGATGATCTGTCCATTGATGAAAGTGGGGTGTTAAAGTCCCCTACTATGATTGTGTTGCTGTCGATTTCCCCTTTTATGGCTGTTAGTGTTTGCCTTATGTATTGAGGTGCTCCTATGTTGGGTGCATAAATATTTACAATTGTTATACCTTCCTCTTGGATCGATCCCTTGATCATTATATAGTGTCCTTCTTTGTCTCTTATAATATTCTTTATTTTAAAGTCTATTTTGTCTGATATGAGAATTGCTACTCCAGCTTTCTTTTGATTTCCATTTGCATGGAATATCTTTTTCCATCCCCTCACTTTCAGTCTGTATGTGTCTCTAGGTCTGAAGTGGGTCTCTTGTAGACAGCATATATATGGGTCTTGTTTTTGTATCCATTCAGCCAGTCTGTGTCTTTTGGTGGGAGCATTTAATCCATTTACATTCAAGGTAATTATCGATATGTATGTTCCCATTCCCATTTTCTTAAATGTTTTGGGTTTGTTATTGTAGGTGTTTTCCTTCTCTTGTGTTTCTTGCCTAGAGAAGTTCCTTTAGCATTTGTTGTAAAGCTGGTTTGGTGGTGCTGAACTCTCTCAGCTTTTGCTTGTCTGTAAAGGTTTTAATTTCTCCATCAAATCTGAATGAGATCCTTGCTGGGTAGAGTAACCTTGGTTGTAGGTTTTTCTCCTTCATCACTTTAAGTATATCCTGCCACTCCCTTCTGGCTTGCAGAGTTTCTGCTGAAAGATCAGATGTTAACCTTATGGGGATTCCCTTGTGTGTTATTTGTTGTTTTTCCCTTGCTGCTTTTAATATGTTTTCTTTATATTTAATTTTTGACAGTTTGATTAATATGTGTCTTGGCGTGTTTCTCCTTGGGTTTATCCTGTATGGGACTCTCTGTGCTTCCTGGACTTGATTAACTATTTCCTTTCCCATATTAGGGAAGTTTTCAACTATAATCTCTTCAAATATTTTCTCAGTCCCTTTCTTTTTCTCTTCTTCTTCTGGGACCCCTATAATTCGAATGTTGGTGCATTTAATGTTGTCCCAGAGGTCTCTGAGACTGTCCTCAGTTCTTTTCATTCTTTTTTCTTTATCCTGCTCTGCAGTAGTTATTTCCACCATTTTATCTTCCAGGTCACTTATCCTTTCTTCTGCCTCAGTTATTCTGCTATTGATCCCATCTAGAGTATTTTTAATTTCATTTATTGTGTTTTTCATCGTTGCTTGGTTCCTCTTTAGTTCTTCTACGTCCTTGTTAAATGTTTCTTGCATTTTGTCTATTCTATTTCCAAGATTTTGGATCATCCTTACTATCATTATTCTGAATTCTTTTTCAGGTAGACTACCTATTTCCTCTTCATTTGTTAGGTCTGGTGTGTTTTGACCCTGCTCCTTCATCTGCTGTGTGTTTTTCTGTCGTCTCATTTTGCTTATCTTACTGTGTTTGGGGTCTCCTTTTCACAGGCTGCAGGTTCGTAGTTCCCGTTGTTTTTGGTATCTGTCCCCTGTGGGTAAGGTTGGTTCAGTGGGTTGTGTAGGCTTCCTGGTGGAGGGGACTATTGCCTGTGTTCTGGTGGATGAGGTTGAATCTTGTCTTTCTGGTGGGCACGTCCACGTCTGGTGGTGTGTTTTGGGGTGTCTGTGGCCTTATGATTTTAGGCAGCCTCCCTGCTAATGGATGGGGCTGTGTTCCTGTCTTGCTAGTTGTTTGGCATAGGGTGTCCAGCCCTGTAGCTTGCTGGTCGTTGAGTGAAGCTGGGTCTTGATGTTGAGATGGAGATCTCTGAGAGATTTTTGCCGTTTGGTATTACGTGGAGCTGGTAGGTCTCATGTGGACCAGTGTCCTGAGGTTGGCTCTCCCACCTCAGAGGCACAGCCCTGATGCCTGGCTGGAGCACCAAGAGCCTTTCATCCACACAGCTCAGAATATAAGGGAGAAAAAAATAGAAAGATAAAAAGAGGATAAAATAAAATAAAATAAAGCTATTATAATAAAAAATAAGAAAAAAAATTATTAAGAGTAAATGTATTCAGAAAAATTTTTTTTAATTTTTAAAGATAGATTTATTAATTTTTTTATAGTAAAAAATAAGAAAAAGATTTTTAAGAAAAAAATTTATTAAAAAAAATTTTTAATTTTTTAAAATAAAAAATATGAAAAAACTTATTAAAAAAATTTTTAATTTCTAAAAATAGAAAATACGGAAAAAATTATTAAGAAAGCATATATTAGGAAAAAAAAATTTTTTTAAGTAAAAAAAAAAAAAAAATGGACGGACCTAACCCTAGGACTGATGGTGAAAGCAAAGGTATACAGACAAAATCTCACCCAGAAGCATACACATATACACTCACAAAAAAAGGAAAAGGGGAAATTAATATATCCTGCTCCTAAAGTCCACCTTTTGAATTTGGGATGATTCGTTGTCTATTCAGGTATTCAACAGATGCAGGCACATCAAGTTGTTTGTGGAGCTTTAATCAGCTGCTTCTGAGGCTGCTGGGGGAGATTTCCCTTTCTCTTCTTTGTTCTTACAGCTCCCAGCGTTCAGCTTTGGATTTGGACCCGCCTCTGCATGTACGTTGCCTGAGGGCGTCCGTTCCCCGCCCAGACAGAACGGGGTTAAAGGAGCAGCTGCTTCGGGGGCTCTGGCTCACTCAGGCCAGGGGAGGGAGCGGTACGGAGGAGGCGGGGCGAGCCTGCGGCGTCAGAGGCGTCGTGACGTTGCAGCAGCCTGAGGCGCGCCGTGTGTTCTCCCGGGGAAGTTGTCCCTGGATCATGGGAGCCTGGCAGTGGCGAGCTGCACCGGCTCCCGGGAGGGGCGGTGTGGAGAGTGACCTGGGCTCGCACACAGGCTTCTTGGTGGCGGCAGCAGCAGCCTTAGCGTTTCCTACCAGTCTCTGGGGTCCGCGCTGTTAGCCGCGGCTCGCGCCCGCCTCTGGAGTTCGTCTAGGCGGCGCTCTGGATCCCCTCTCCTTGCGCGCCACGAAACAAAGAGGCAAGAAAAAGTCTCTTGCCTCTTTGGCGGCTGCAGACCTCCTCTCCGGCTCCCTCCCGGCTCGCCGCGGCACGCCAACCCCTTCAGGCTGTGTTCACGCCGCCATCCCCAGTCCTCTCCCTGCGATCCGACCGAAGCCCGCACCTCAGCTCCCAGCCCCGCCTGCCCCGGCGGGTGAGCAGACAAGCCTCTCGGGCTGGTGAGTGCTGCTCGGCGCTGAGCCTCTGTGCGGGAATCTCTCCGTTTTTCCCTCTGCGCCCCTGTTGCTGTGGGATCCGCGCTGATAGCCGCGCGGCTCGCACCCGTCTCTGGATTTCGTTTAGGCAGCGCTCTGAATCCCCTCTCCTTGCGCGCCGCGAAACAAAGAGGCAAGAAAAAGTCTCTTGCCTCTTCGGCAGCTGCAGACTTTTTCCCGGACTCCCTCCCGGCTAGCACCAAAGCCCGAGCCTCAGCTCCCAGCCCCCGCCCGCCCTGGCGAGTGAGCAGACAAGCCTCTCGGGCTGGTGAGTCCTGGTTGGCGCCGAGCCTCTGTGCGGGAGTCTCTCCGCTTTGCCCTCCGCACCCCTGTGGCTGCGCTCTCCTCCGCGGCTCCGAAGCTTCCCCCCTCTGCCACCCGCAGTCTCTGCCCGCAAAGGGGCTTCCTAGTGCCTGGAAACCTTTCCTCCTTCACGACTCCCTCCCACTGGCGCAGGTCCCGTCCCTATTCTTTTGTCTCTGTTATTTCTTTTTTCTTTTTACCCTACCCAAGTACGTGGGGATTTTCTTGCCTTTTGGGAGGTCTGACGTCTTCTGCCAGCGTTCAGTGGGTGTTCTGTAGGAGCAGTTCCACGTGTAGATGTATTTCTGCTGTATCTGTGGGAAGGAAGGTGATCTCCGCGTCTTACTCTTCCGCCATCTTGCCCCCTCTCCTCAGCAGCTTTTAATGTATGTAAATATATACAGTCCTATGGGACTGCAAGCATAAGCCTAACTGACCTCCAGTGCCAGGCTATCTAGTTGGGTCCCCTGGGTGCAGTAGCAAAAATTGGGGCTCCAGACGAGTATATAAGCTCCTGTTTGTGAGATATTCACAAGTTATAGTGAGGCAGATGGAGAACACAAAGGTGGAGTGCACCAGCCTACATTCCCTGAGAACACATTTGTAGAGCACTAGTTGTGGGCCAAACCTGAAGCCTGCCCCTAAGGCCAAGAAAGGACAAGAAAATAGACCTCTTTCACAGAAAGAGTGTAGGTGTGTTTCAGTCTACTGTCCATGCAGTGCCCTTGGGGTGGTAACCTGCCAATAACTATCTCTCTAATTGTTACATTCCCATGGTACCCAGGAATGCTAGTCCCCATGGACACAGAGCCAAAGGACCAGGAAGCATTGCCTGGGCAGCAACTGCAGGACCAGGGTATCAGAAGTAAAAACCAAGGCACCAGATGCATGTAAACTCTCCTCTTCTGCACCAGGCCCTTGGGTGGATGAATCTAAGCACTCAAGCTGCTTAAGAGCTATTTTTCAGATCACTATAGTCTTGTGGACACAAGCCTCATTGGTTTTTCAAAGCTAGATGTTTTGGGGGCTCATGTCTCAGATGCAGGTCTTAAACACTGGGGGTGTCCAATGTGCTCCTCAGGGAGAAGCTCTGGGTCTTGAGTTTCCTCCTGACTGTGGATCACCACACTGGGGATGGGGTTTATGGCAAGATTGTGTCTCAGCCTCTCCTACCTGTTTTGATGTGGAACTTCTCTCATTCTCCAGATGTGTAGGAGTCACTCAGCCACTTTTAGTTTTTTTCAGAGGAAGTTGTTCCATATGTAGCTGAAGATTTGGGTGTGTTCATGGGAGGAGATGAGTTCAGGATCCTTTTATGTCACAATCTTAAACCAGAAGCTCTCATATTTGTTTTAATGTGCATTTCCCATGTCTCATTAGGAAGCGTGAATGTATTTTCTATGTTTATAATTTTTGCATTATCTATGCAGTCACCATTTTACTCTCCTCAGCTCTATCTTCCTTATATTCCTCCATGGTATTTTGACAATTAAACTGCCCTTGTGAATAAACTGCAGATTCTTCTTAAATCCTTCACACATCTTTACTCTCAGTCAATGAACATGTTTACCCCATTTTCATCTCTCTTTTTATCACTCTTTCTTCTCCAGTCCCAGGATAAATATTCAAGTTTGGACTCCCACATTTCATTGGTAATTTTACCTTGTACCTCGTACCCCTATGTCTTTTTCCTAACCCAATCTGTTCTTTCTGTGAATGTCATCTCTTTGCCTGACCACCTGGGGTTTTTCTATAAATTATCTGAACCCCACCCTCTGCTAGGCTGTGTCCAAGTGAACATTGATTTAGACAATGACAAGAGCCAGTCCAAACACCAGACCAAAAGACCTAGATCTCAGAAGCTGGCTGTCAGGGAATGCAGCAAGGGCCAAGACAGAATAAATTTTAAAAAGCTTAGCTGATGAAGGCTGCTAGCTACTGGCTGATGGTTGGTCAGTTTGGATAGATGATAGATAGGTACATAGATGATAGATAGATAGATGAGAGGCAGAGAGAGAAGCAGAAAAAGAGAGAGAGAGAGAGAGAGAGAGAGAGACAGAGATCATCACCTGAGATGGGACACTGAGAAATTACCAGAGAAAAACTGGAGATTTGGGAAGATAATCAATGAGCTGCCAATGGCTAATAGAAGTTTGTAGACAGTGAGTTGTTTCAGAATTCTGCCTGATAATTAATGCAAGGCACTAGTCTGCCACAGAGGAAATATATTTTGCCCTGGTTCAAGGTATAAGTTTGTTGGTAATCTTTATAATATGTTTCAACCATATCTAAAAAAATAGCTTCATATAGCCATCTACCTGTGATTAATAATGGCTTCAAATAAAGAGTATTTTACTAGCCATTTGTAAAGAAATGTTTATCATAACTTAAAGTAGAACATAAATTTTATAACGAATAGCAAATAGTTTTTAATATCATTTATGAATTCAGTACATATTTATTGATCATACTCTGTTACATGCTCTATATTAAACATTAGAAATGTAATGGTAAAAATTAATATAGATATTGGTTATAGTGGAAAAGAAAATATTATTTTAAAGAAAAATAACCAGCATGACTTGAGGGCATATAACCAGGGTTCTAATGAAGTCTGAAAAGTAGAGAAGGCTTCTTGTGAGGTGAGGTTTAAGCTGGAGCTAAGGAAAAAGTTTTCTACATAGCTGGAAGAGAAGATGGTGGGAACAGTCTACAGCAGAAATCCTTTGTGCAGACTCTAAGGCAGGGAAAAGTTTAATAATCATAAGAACAGATTGTAATTGAAGGAAGAATGATGAGGAATAAGAGGGCCTAGAGATTCAGGGACTTACCACCCACATTAAGTATTTGGGAATTTATCCCAAGAACAAAGGCAAGCCATTGAATGATTTTAAGCAAGAGAGTGGCATCATTACATTTGCATTAAAAATTAGTGCATGAATTGATTTTTTGTTTTAAAGGCAAGAGTAGATAAAAGAGAATTAGTTAGGAGGTGGTTGCCATAGACTAGGGAAGTTATGATGACATCTTATGATCATTTTAGTTTATTTTTGTCTTTTAACACCATATTTTAAAAAGTTCTTTTTATTCCCTTGTTTCATTTTTCTAATTTAGCTCCTTCCAGGCATTTAGTCTTTTAGGTATTTACCTTAAGTTGACTTAAAATAAGAAACCAACCTGTCAATCATTTGCTAATTTGTTTTAAGCTTAATGCTGTCATCAATTTGAATTTATGGACAAAAGTATTTAATTTCTAGCTCTGGTCTAGGGAAGTGAGTTTGAAGGATACATTAAAATGAAGACATTAATTAATGTATAAACTATTGGTTTGAATTTCTGCCAGCTGTATGATTTGAAAGACAATGTTGATTCCACTTAACAATCAATCCAATAACATAAATCTGTATTCAACACCTAAAATGAAAAATAAATATATAAGTAGTTAAGATATTTCAGGCATAGAAGAGTTAAGTGCCAGTGACATTACATTTATTTTTACGTTTCAGCTCACGTATAATCTCTAAATTTCTATTTTTAAATTCTTATTTTTCTGTACTGAATTCTGTGTCTTCTTTTTCCTTTATTCTCAAGGCATAGCCATTATTTTGTGTTAGTTTTCATAAATTAATGATAAATGAATAAATAAATATATCAGATGTTTTCAGAGAACTGTGTGATGCATTATAAACATAAGACTGTCTGAGAATGTTTCTTATTCTCAGGCTCTCAATGCATGATTTGACCAGAATGTAGAAATTTGTATAAATCTTTTCGTAAAGAAAGAAGACCTGGTTGAATTAATATGAAATCTACTATTAGGGAGTACTAAATTTTTCTTCATTAACTTTTAGAATTTAAGTTTATGAATGCATGTCGTTAAAGAAAATATAAAATTGATTTCTATTTTATGTTAGATATGGATGTCTACTTTGCCACAGTTACTTGCCTGTAGAAAGTAATATGTATAGTGGCAAACAGAACAGAGGCAAACTGAAATTCTTTGAGTTTTAAATTAGTTGTTAAATAATAACAGCCCTACATATTTTATATAGTAAAATTTGAAAATTTTTTCAAAAGAATTGTCAGAAACCTGTGTTTTTCTTCAAATGTTGTTTTTTCTCCATAATATCAAGATCATCCCTCACTCTTTCCCCTCCCAGATTCTGATGTGTGGCCTTCCCTATATAAATAATCCCATGTTGTTTTTATAGTTTTTTTGGAATAGGAAATGGAATTTTTTTCTTAAGTTCCAAGAAATGCATGTCTTAAACATTGATCCTCAAAAGAGTTTGACTTACATACTATGTGTCTAGCGGTGTTGCAGGAATAAAATAATTATAAAAGTTTTTTTTCCCCATCTTTCAACCACATTTGGAAAACAAGATGAACTATATAAAGTTGTTTAAATCATCTTGAATAGTTAAAACTGAATATTAGGTTTATTATATAGAAAAATAAAACAGTTGCTGTTATAATACAGTTTCAGGGAGGAGGGCTAAATTGTTCTTTGAAAGACAAAGTTGATTCCTTCACATGAAAGGGAATGAGTTGATTCCCTGTAAACAGTCCAGCCTGTGAGTGCTGTAAGGGCAAACTTAATGTAATGAATGTAAAATATCCTTAATGTAATGAATGTAAAATATCCTTTATAGCTTTATCACTGGAGCAGACATTTTATCTAAAGGGATGATGTACAATAATTCGGTGCATCTTTTAGGTTTCAATCAGAAAAACAGAACAACTAGTCAAACAGTCTCTGTGAAGCTGTTGTTTCTGTCTCTTACTAGTCCTCAGAGCAGGCATGTGAGAAGGGAAGATACAGAGGAACTAGAGAAAGTGAGGATACTCCAGACACTGCAAGGCTGACTCTGAACCCAAGAGGATGATCTTTCAGTGCCTCCAAGCCTCCAACTTGTATGACGAGTGGTTGTTTTGGAGAAGCCAGCACCCTTTCTTATGGAGTTAAATATTCACATGGTCTAGTTGTTAAAGAAGCTGAAAGAAAATCCTGGGGAATGGAAAGAGGTGTGGTCCTAACTGCTGTCCATACCAACCAAGATGGCAGTAAATAAGTAATAATATGCATCTAAGTTTGCAGCTTTATTTCAATCTTCCAAATTACCCACAAAATATCTCCTGTGGCCACAGCTAAACTGGAACTACCAAGAATTTTTTTTTGCTAACTCAAGTTATAACTTTATTTTTTAAATTTCTTATTGGAGTATAGTTGATTTACAATGTTGTGTTACTTTCTGCTGTACAGCAATGTGAATCAGTTATACATATACATATATCAACATTTTTTAAAATTCTTTTCACATACAGGTCATTAAAGTATTAAGTAGAGTTCCCTGTGCTATACATTAGGTCCTTATTAGTTATCTATTTTATATATAATAGTGTATATATGTCAATCTCAATCTCCCATTCAATTATCCCATTCAATTTTTTTCATTGTAGAAATTATAGTTTATATCTCTAGAAATTGATTTTTTGTTCTTTTATATGCCTTTGATGTTTCTACTTAGCATTCTCATCTTTCTTCCAGTTTCTTAAACATATGAAATAGTTACATCATTTGGTATCCTTGTCTATTCTACTAACACTATCTATTCTACTATCATCTATGCTATTTCTGGGTTGGCTGGTTTCAGCTGGTTTTTTATCCTCATAATAGTTTGTATTTTACTGCTTCTTTGCATGGCTAAACGTTTTGAATGAATAACAGACATTGCAAATTTTACCTTGCTGTGGTGCATGTTTGAGTGTTACTATAAATATTCTTGAGCTTTATCATGGGATGAAGTTAAGTTATATTTCCTATAATCCTTTTGAATGTCATATCATCATAGACTATAGGGAATTGGAATGGACCTTCCAAAGATTGACAGTCTGTATCCCAGTGGATATATCTCAGTCATCTGGGGAAATTTTTCAAAGCTCATATATCTGAAACCCATCCAGTCCAAATTAATTAAAATAACCTCTGTAAGTATGGAAAGGCAAGGGAGGAGACAACATTTTGAAAAACTCTGATTTCTCATTCTTGGTTAAGCATCAAAATTTACTCCAAATCCCTAATTTCAGAAATGGAAAATGTGAGACGCCTAAAGGTAAAATGGCATGACATATTCAGATCCCAACATGTTAGTCACTACTAAGCAGACAGTAGGAACCAGGCTGAAGTTCTTTCATTATAACAAATTTTTATATATACCAATACCACTTTGTAAAATGTCCAATTCATTTTGTTGTTATTTTAGCTGTAAGAAAGCCTGGAACTAGGGTGGTTTAAGGGAAGTGGGGAAATAGAAACAAAGAGACTAATATTTCTCTTTTATGTGTACATATAATCATATCTCAGATTTGTAAGGATATAATTCAAGCCCACACACTCCAATCTCAGTGCCCTTTTCACTAGAATGCCTTATTTCATAGTAGGACTGTTTATGGGGGAAAAAAAGAAAAAAGAAATAGGGATCAGCAAAGAAGCTAAGCATTTTCTCCATAATTCTAGACTGTGAAACTACATGGGCTAAATTTCAGGGCATATACAGAGATGCCTTTATACCTAGCTTAGTACTTTTCATTTATGAGGACTTCGATATTTATATAGAGAGAGATTTTCCAACTGAAAAACATGCTTCCTTTGTCTTTTCTTGTATTATTTCCTTTCCATATTTCCAGCTGCCTTTTGGGTATTCTTACTGTAAGATGGTAAACCCACAGTGTTGGTATGGATATGTCTAGTGCCTTTTTCCTCAAATTTATGTGCAGTGTTCAAGTAATGCTTTGAGTGTTCTTTCTCCTTCCTCATATCTTTGACAAATTGCCAAGATGAGTTGAATTATGATTTCAGTTGTGAAAACTGTATTTTCCAAGGAAAGCATGCAACTTTGTTCTTTTGTGTTTTAAATGGTGAATCTGTATTTTGCCAGATGATTCTTCACCACAAAAAGCTGTCTGAATTCTAAACTGAGAACCAGTTGGCATAGATAAAAGAGAGTTACTAACAAAGAGCACATCCTCATACACAAATAAAGAAACATTCAAGAAATATTCAAAGAAGTCTACTCGAGCAACATTTTCAGGTTTTCTTGTTAAAGTGTTAAAAAAAAAAAAAGAGTCTGTCATATTATAAACCAACTTTTTTAAAATAAAGAGGCAGAGAAATTTGAATAAAAGATAAATATCTCATTGTGAGTCAAGGAAAGTTACAATAATGTTAACTTGAATAGCAATTAAAATAAGTTGATTTTTTTAAAGAAAAAATAAAATTAAACAAGTTTCAAGCTTTTTCATTAGTTCTAAAATTTTTACACTTCTGTGAAGATCTTAAATTTCCAGATAAGTATAGTAATGATTAATTTCATTATCCTAAGCAGAGTTGTTTGCGAAATTTTCACTTAAAGTAAAACAAGATAATAGAATTTTTCACTAGCAAAGTTCACTTTTATCCCATTAGTATTATTCCACCTGAAAAAAAACTCAAAAATAAACATGTATGAAAAAAAGCATGATGATTTTCCCCCAAACAAATTTTAAATAAGAGAAACATACAGGTGATAATCTAATTCATCTAGACCAGAGTTGACATCTAGTTCTCAATCATTATTAGTGTGAATACCTTCTTGATACAGATATTTTAAAAATAATTGTTGTATATAAATGAATATAGAACATGACATTTTCATAATATCTTACCCAGCTGTGTGAGATCAGGGAAGGGATGTTCATAGCATTCCATACTCTGAAAAAAGTATGGGCTCTGCAGTCAGAGGAGTAGGGTTCTAATTCCATCTCTGCTATATACCAGCATAGTTCCTGAGGCCATGAACTCCAGAATCAGAAAACCATTGGTTTATAATGCTTTTTTGTTATTTTATTTTTTTATTAATATTTGTTGAGAAAGTACATGTAGAAAAGCTTAGCACAATTCCTAGAATATCTTAATTGTTCAAGATATTATTTTTTCATTAGTTGTAGTAGAATCTCATTAGCTATGTGACCATATTTATCAAGATGGTATAGGTTTGCATGAGTATATGTTTGTATTTTAATCCGTGAATAAGGGATACAGTGTCTTATTAGTGGATTTTGAGAGTTGGTAATGAAATAATGTATGCAAAATGTATGATATATATTTTGTGTTCTATTTATAAATGAGGTAGTTCATTTATTTAATTTGTGGTAATTATTATTTTCTCAGCCTTCAAAATTCACAGCTTTTGAAATTACTGAATAAATGGAATCATCATGGTATTTAAAAGTAATTAAATACAGTGCTTTAACTTTACTGGTTGAAGCCAATTGTTACATCTATTTATCTATATATCTACTCTTCATATCAATTAGGGACATTTCACAGATTTACCTCTGAAAGATCCTTCCTTTCAAAACAAAACAAAAAACTATCAAATCTCACCATTATTGGTCTTATGAATGACATACCATTTCAGTTTAGTTATATAAAACAGGAGCTCTATAAGATTCAGACCACTCAGAAAAACAAACAAAACAAAGGGAAAAAATTAGAGCAGACTTTATTTTCTATTCTATTTCATTAATACACATGAAGATTTTTTATTTAGATATAATTGACATATAACATTAGTTTCAGGTATACAACATAATGATTCAATATTTATGAAATGTATATTGTGAAATAATTACCACAGTAAGTCTAGTTAATATCCACCACTGTTACAATTTTTTTTCTTGTGATAAAAACTTTTAAGATTTACTCTTAATAACTTTCTAATATACAATACAGTATTATTAACTATAGTCACCATGCTTTACATTACATCCCCATGACATTTATTTTTTTGGTCCCACCGTGCAGCTGATGGTATCTTAGCTCCCTGGCCAGGGTTCAAACCAACACCCCCTGCAGTGGAAGGGCAGAGTCTTAACTACTGGACCATTACAGAAGTCCCTGAATGTTTGTACTTTTTAAACCTTTTTAGCCACTTTTCCCATCACCCCTCCTCGCCTCTGGCAACCACCAGTCTGTTCTTTGTATTTATGTGTTTGGGTTTTTGGTTGCTTATTTGTTTTTAGACTTCACATAGAAGAGAGATAATAGGGTATTTGTCTTTATCTGTTTGATTTATTTCACTTAGCATAATGCCCTCAAGATCCATCCATGTTGTTGCAAATGGCAATATTTGATTCTTTCTTTTATGGCTGAATAATATTCTATTGAATATATGTACCACATTTTCTTTATCCATTCATCTATAAACAGATACTTAGGTTGCTTCTATATCTTGGCTATTGTAAATAAAGCTGCAGTGAACATAGGGGTGCATATATCTTTGAATTCAAGTTGGTGTTTGAATCAAAGTGGCAAGAGTGAGCATCCTTTCCTTGTTTCTGATCTGAGAGGAAAATCTTTCAGCTTTTCACCATTGAGTATAATGTTAGTGGGCTTGTCATATGTGGTCTTTATTATGTTGAGGTATATTCCCTCTATACTCACTTTAAGAATTTTTGTTATAATTGTATGTTGAATTTTTCAGATGCTTTTTTGCATCTGAGATGATCATGTGATTTTTAACCTTCATTTAATGTGGTATATCATTGATCGATTTTGAACTTTGATCCATCCTTGCATCTCTGTAATAAATCCCATTTGACCATGTTGCATGATCCTTTTAATGTGTTGTGGAATTTTGTTTGCTAATATTTTATTGAGGATTTTTGCATCTGTGTTCATCAGGGAGACTGGCTTGTACTTTTCTTTTGGCATTCTTGTCTGATTTTGGTATCAGAGTAATCCTGGCCTCATAAAATGAGTTTGGAAATCTCTGTCCATTTTTTGAAACAGTTTGAGAAGGATTGGTATTAATTATTTTTTTAAATGTTTGATGGAATTCAGTAGTAAGGTCATCTTATCATGAACTTTTGTCTTTTGTTTGGAAGGTTTCTTTATTGAATATATTTGACATATAACTTTGTGTAAATTAATGGTGTTCAGTGCATTAATTTGATACACTTATATATGGTAATATGCTTGCCATTATAGTGATATTTAGTATCTCTATCACATTACATAATTATCCTTTCTTTTTAGAGGTTAGAATAAATAAGTTTTAGTTTCTTAGCAAATTTGATGATTACAATACAATATTGTTGTCTCTATTCATTATACTGTGCATATATATCTATGGCTTATTTACTACTTGTTGTAACTTTTTGCCTTTAAACAACATCAGTCTTATCCCCTCACTCCACTTGTGTTTTACAAATTTGACTTTTGTATATTCCACATATTAGTGATATTACACAGTACTTGTCTTTACTTATTTAGCATAAATGTGCTCAAGATCCATCCATGTTGTCACAAATGGCCAGATATTCTCCTTTCTCATGGCTGAATAATATCCACATCTTTTTTTTCCACATTCACCTGTTGATGGGCATTTAGGTTGTTTCAGTATCTTGGGTTTTATAAATAATGCTCAACAAACATGGGAGTTCATATATCTGTTCAAAATCCTGTTTTCATTTCTTTTGGGCATATACCCAGAAGTGGAATTGCTGAATCATATGGTAGATATAGTTTTAATTTTTTAATGACCCCCCCATATTGTTTTCCATAATGGCTGGAGCAATTTACATTCCCACCAGCAATGTATCAATATATGGGTTCCCTTTCTACCACATTTTTTCTGGCACCTATTGACTCTTGTCTTTTTGATGATAGCCATATTAACATGTGTGAGGTAATATCTCACTGTGGGTTTGATTTGCATTTCCCTGTTGATTAGTAATGTTGAGCATCTTTTCATGTGCCTTTTGATCATTTTGATGTCCTCCTGGGAAAAATGTCTATTCAATTATTATCTGATATATGGTTTGCAAACATTTTCTTCCACTCTAGAAGATATCTTCACATTTTGTTAGTTTGATATAACCCCACTTGTTGATTTTTTGCTTTTGTAGTTTGTGCTTTTGGTGTCACATCCAAAAAAAATCATTGCCAAGATCATGGTTGAGGAGCTTCTTCCCTACATTTTCTTCTAGGAGCTTTATGGTACCAACTCTTATGTTTAAACCTTTGATCCATTTTGAGTTAATGTTTGTGAGTGGTATGAGATAGGGGTCCAATTTCATTTTTCTACATTTGTTTCTTCAATTTTCCCATCATCATTTGTTGAAGGGTCTGTCCTTTTGCCATTGCATGTTCTTGGCTCCTTTGTTGAATATTAGTTTACCGTTTATGCTGAGATTTAATTCTGGGCTCTCTGTTGTGTTCTGTTGGTCTATGTGTTTATTTTTGTTCTAGTATCATTTGTTTTTATTACTATGGTTTTCAGTTTGAAATCAGGAAGCATGGTACCTCTGGATTTGTTCTTTTTTTCTCAGGGTTGTTTTGGTGTGCATTAAAATGCTGGTATTAAAAAAAAACAAAAAAAAAAAACAGAGTGGGGAGAGATGAGGGCTTTGTACTTGGGGCTTTGGGTGTGCCCACAATCCAGTAGGTGTGTCCTTGTGTGGGGGAGTCCCAGAGGTCCTGCTGTGAATCTCTTGCTGAAAGTCCAGGGCAGGCAGAAGGAAATGTCTTCCTTAAGTTTTCTTTGTTTGCCTTCTGCCCTCTCATTTCCTTCCCCACAGTCACTAAGGTACCTCCTCAGAAAGAGCAACAGGTCCCCTCTAGCTGCAGTCTGTGTGGGCTGTGGCCTGGAAGACTTCCACTTACCACTTTCACTTCCTGCTTCCTCTGTTAGAGAGGTCATCATTTCTGCCCTGTTGCCGCAACTCCTTTGGCACCATAGTCTCCTCTGAGGTCCAATACACCCACTTTTGGATGCATGGACGGATGGACCTCTGGTATCCTGTGAAGAGGTACTTTTGTTCAGTTATGGATGTCTGATTAGTTGTGAATAGAAGGGGAGAGATAAAAGGAATGATTCAGAACTGCTGTGATGTTGACATCACTGAGAGGTTTTGATTACTGATTCAATATCCTACTAGTAATTGATCTGTTCAGATTTTCTGTTTATTCATGATTCAGTCTTGATAGGTTGTATGTTTCTAGGAATTTATCCATTTTTTTTAGGTTGTTCAATTTGTTGGCACATAATTGTTCATAAGTCTCTTTTGATTCTTTATATTTTTGTGGTATCAGTTATAACATTTCCTCTTTCTTTTTAATTTTGTTAGAGTCCTTTCTCTTTTTTCCTGGTAAGACTACCAAAGGTTTGTCAATTTTATCTTCTCAGAGAACTAGTTTTAGTTTCATTGATCTGTCCTATTTTCTTTTTAGTCTCTATTTCTGCTCTGATATTTCCTTCCTTGTACTAACTTTGGGCTTCATTTAGTATTTATTTATTTATATAGGCTGCACCAAAGTCTTAGTTGTGGCATGCAGGATCTTCGTTGCAGCTTGGGGGATCTTTTTTTTTTTTAGTTGCATCTTGCAGACTTCTTAGTCACGGCATGAAGACTCTTGGTTGTGACACTCAGACTCTTAGTTGTGACATGCATGTGGGATCTAGTTCCCCGACCAGGAATTGAACCTGGGCCTCCTGCATTGGGACTGCGGAGTCTTACCCACTGGACCACCAGGGAAGTCCCCATTTGGTCTTCTTGTATGCACAAGAAGATATTTATAAAGACTGCAAGTACTGAATTCCTATTATGTTGCCAGGAATCATGGCTAACATAAAATTCTTATTTAGTGCTAACTTGTGTTATAAGCTAGACATGTCCAGTAGTATCACAGATGTATGGTGTAGTTACCATTATTATGAGGAAAAGGGATATTAAACAATTTATAAATTTTCAGAGTTGATAGGTGGCAGAACCAAGAACTAGGAAGTTGACCTTAGAGCCACATTTTAAATCACTATGCTATATGACTCTATGCTATACTTTTATATAAATAGTGATCTATTTCTGAAATTTCACATCTATATTCAATTTTTTTGGTCCATTAGTTCATTTTCCTGTAATGATTTCTGTACCCCATAGTTTTCAATCTTCTACTTTATAATACATCAATTATAATTTATGGTGATTTCATCCACTTTTGTTGATTATGGTGTTCTCTTCATAATATTCTAGAGATTCCTCCATCATGGTCTGGCATTAAACATTACAAAAGATATGGACATGTTCTTTTATGTTTAACTTTATTTGTTTTTATTTCTTAGTTTTGTTGTTTTCGTATTTTCTTTTTCATATGTTTCCTTTAGCTTATTGGTGTTTTCTTTTTTACTCTTTATTCAAACTATTGGTTCATGGACTCTATTTTTTCTGGGACTCCCAAATTCTCTTGAAGAGAAGAATTTGTGATTTAATAAATATACAGCTTCCTGTATTCAACAGGGTTGACTTCCTCAATATTGTATTTAAGAGTAACTGATCTCTAGATTGTGAAGAAGCCTAGAACTTGTGAGTAATATAAGAAGCCATATTAACTTTTAAAGGGTCAACTTAGTTTTCCAGAAAGAAATATTTAATTTTTAGGACACAGTATTTGATAAAAATACCAAGGACACCATGCTCTGGCTTAAACAAAAAAATAGTAAGAAACAAAAAATTAAGTGTAGACAAAGCCATACACATAGAGCTAACAGAAGCTTTGTAAAACTATAGCTAGGCCAACTTTATTAATCTTACTTGATTCTATAGAATTTTTGCATTTCTAAGATAAAATACTTTTGTTGTATAAAGAAATTAATGAAGAAACCTTTAATCATATTGAAAAGTATGAAAATTATTTGAAAAAAATCAGACACTCTGAATTTTAAACATGTAAAAATATATAAATAGAAATTTCTTAAATAAATATGATAAAAGCATTTATGAAAAAGGAATAGAAAATCTTAATCTAATATAGAGAAAATTAAATTTTCATTTAAAGCCAGGGACACATAGAAATGTCTATTACCATTATTTTTATAAAATGTCTCCAAGAAACAACAAGAAGAAAAAGTATATTGTTTCACTGATAGTTTGACTTTTGAAAAATTGAAGACATTCTAGATTAAAAATGGCAATTATTAAGATAATCTGTTAGGGTGGCTGAATGTAATATAAATAAACAAAATGCCAGTAGATTTTCTTGATTATTACAATAAGCATCTGGAGAAGCTATGGTTGAAAATCATAATTGTAAGAATACAAAAATCCAGGAATTAAATTTATATAAAATTATGACAGTTATAGGTCAAAAACCGAAATATTAATAATAGACACAAAAAAACTGAAAAATAACTGTGCATTACATATGTAAATGTAATATATAAAGCTGTTAAAGCAGTTTGCAAATATGTGACTTAGAATACACTTTCAATTTGATCAAAATAAACAAATAAGTGGGTGTATTTGTGTATTGTATGAATTTCTGTATAAATATGTATCAATACACAAAAAGATACAGCAGTATATTGTAGGATACACGGAAAGCTGACTAAACTGACAACCTCATATTATGGGAGGCAGGTAGTGATGAGGAAAATAATAGCTTTGCCTTTATATTTTTACTGTTTTTAACAAACATGCTTTACTGTTATAATCTCAAAAGAAAACTTACAAGATTTACTTAAGGTAAAATTATTTTAGAATGATCTTGCTGAGACTGTAAACAAATTTAAGGGATTTGTAGTGACTTTGTAAAGCACACATCCTAATATTTTTTAAAAACGGCAGTGCTAACTAAAGAAAACCTATGATTTCATCTGGGCTCTCTTTGTAGTGCCTTGTCATAAGAGGAAAGGAAATCTTGAGAGGAAAAGCATGCTTCTATCTCAAACTAATGAGTGATATACATAGTGGGAAAGGAGTAAATAATTGCTGATGATGAGAAAGCAAGAGAGGGAGAACTCTTTTTCCTATTTTTTATTTCAGAATTATGTTATGCTCTACATTTTCCAAGTTAAAGTAGAAGAATATTTGCATAGCTATACTGAGATTAGTCACTACCACTAACTTAAAATTTGACCTCAATTTCAAATATAAAAATACAGTACTAATACAAGGTACAATACATCGTGCATCTATTTCTATACACATTAGTCATTTGGTTTTTAAAAAAATCTTGTAGCTTGGTGTTATTTTTCTAATGCCCATTGCATAAAATGAATAACAGTTATTGAGATTGAATACTTATTAAAGTACATACATGGAAAATTACAAAACCGGGATTTGAACTTAGGTCTATCAGCCTCAAAATTTGCTAATGTTTTAAAGTCTTAATTGTTTTATTAAACAAGTATTTGTTGAGAATATACAATAGCCAGCACAGAAGTAAACCCTGAATTTAGAAAACAGAGCAGTTAAGATTTTTCCATTTGCATCATTTGTTCAAACCAAAATATTTCATCCATTCCAAGGTTAAAATCAGCATTTCTGGATCTCATAAAGCTTAACAGTGTGTATTCACAATCCTCCTGGAATATTTTCACCCTTGCTATGGTATCATAGCCAACTGAGATTCCTGAAAAATACAGATATAAAACAATCACTGGATAACTTGGAAAGAAAATATAATATTTACAATAAATATACATTTTAAATAAGGTTAAAGTATTTAAAAGCATATGGTGTACTTTTAAATATGTAATATGTACAATAACAAACACTTCAGAATAAATAGAAGTAGCATCTTTTATACATTTCTACTATTATGTTGTAGATGATTACTCCATTAGTTGGGATTACTTTCTCTAGAATTATATATCCTACTTTATAAACTTTTCTCAAAATCATCTATATTCAGTTTTATCTCTCACCAATGAGAACTTTATTTTCCTTACCTATTTAAAATGTGAATCATTTCTTCTTTGGAAAACAAAAAACTTTATGTAAATAAAATTTACATAAAAGTTCCAACATTATTTCCTTTATAATTATCAGCATATCAAGATATACATAAAATATATATACTTTTTCAAAACCACATATGAAACAATATGAAGGAAATCCAGATTAGGAAAGAAGGAAAGAAGATTATACTAATATGCTTCACATGAATACAATTCTATGCAGTTCCTCTCTTCTTTCTTTCTATATACATATATTTGTATTTGTTAATTTATATATATGTGTGTGTATATATATATATATATATATATATATATATATATATATATACACACACACATACACACACATATACATACATGGACACACCACACACACACTTTACATTCATGAATACTATTTACAATCTTACTGTGAACTAATGCAAAACGATTTGGAGTACTCAGAAAAATTACATAGGTCAGGTATATTTTATGTTTTTAAAAGTTAAGTAAAATCATTACTAAAAAAACAAATTTCAGATTGCACTGATGAAGAATCAATTAGTCTGAAAAATTCACTGGAGATTTGAGAATAAAATATAATTATATACTGAATGAGAATTGCATAGGTAAAAAAATGACTCATACTTTTAAAAATAGTGTCAGCTAGATGATTTAAATGACTCCACATTGGTTTTGTCATAAACTGTCAAATATTTCTGAATGAGTAGAAAATAATTCAGTGAAAATCTGACAAAATGATTACTCCAGCATAAAATTCAACATTGTTAACATTTTTCATTTAAAAAAAAAATCTCAATTTTCTATGTGTATATAGTAAATTTTCTGTTGAAATGAGTTAGCAATTTGAGTAAATTAAATTATTAGTATTAAATTATTATTAAGTATAATTATTTAATGTTAAATTAATTGAACATTTTGGTTGGCTCTTTAGAAGACTAAATTGGACTAAACCACTTAGACCTTAATTTTTCAAGTATGTAATTTTCAAAACCTCTCTCTCTGCCTCTCTCCCTTTCTTTCTCTCTCTCTCTTTCTCTCTTATATATAAATTTATATATATATAAATTTCCAATTAGGTTGACAAATTATTTTACTAAATCTTAAAAATCAAGCTTACAATGCACATCTTGTGCTTTGTTTATATCATGAAACTTTGGATTCCCTTCACATTCTTCAAATAATATCAATAATGTGTTGTGATATTTGCCTATTCTTTAATTATACAACATAACCTTGATTCTTTTAATATTAAATTAATAGTTTACATTTAGGATACTACTAAGTCAAAGTAAAGAGAAAAAGTAAATTTTCTTCTTAAAGCTTAGAGAACAAATTTTGATAGGAATGTATATGTTTTCTGATATTTTTCACATTCCATTTTTATATTTGTGTTTGTTTTATTTTTCTCTTATTTTACTTGGCAGGCCACTTGAAAGAATTAAAGCACAACCAGAATTAAAGTTCCCTAATCCTTTTTCAAGGAATATGTGTTTTAAAGTTTTCTTGTCTTTTAAGTGCTTGAAAGTGTATATTGACATTAACCATAGTTTATAGATTTTCTGGACCTAAAAATTGTGAACATCCAAGAAGATTTTTTAGTTTATTTTTCATCCTTTTAAAGTGAACTGGGTGACAAAACCCAAGAATTCTCTCATAACACAAACAACAATATAAAAAAATGAAAACGCTAAAGCAAAAAAGGAAACTTGAAACATAGATACAATTGGCTCTACCTGTAATATAGAAGTTCCAGAGGAAAGACACAGTGCTAACTATGACATAAACAGCCAGAGACATTTTGTATGAATTGTAAGAGAACTGATCCTCTCTATTAAAACGTTTACTGAGTCGAAGCTAGAAAATGCTTGAACATATTTTTATAGAATTCCTGAATTCGAAGGAAAAGAAAAATGAGACCGTCACCTGAGTTCTTATAGCAATACTAAAACCTGACAAATGAAGCAAGAATAATAATAGATTATTAAAAGAAAAATAAACAATAAAAACAAAACAACTAGATTCAGTTTGCAAGGAAAGAATTTGAAAATAAAGGAGAAAATTAAAGATAGACCAAGTAAAGGAAGCAGAAATTGTAATATTTATGGCATGTAAGTTGTAATTTAATGTTAAAATTGTGAAGCTATATAGTAAGTGACATTATAAAATAAAAGGCTCATCTTGCAAAAATAAAATGAACACCATAATGAACATATACAAGATAAAAATTAGTAGAAATACAATCATAATTTGCTAAACATGTACTTATAAAGGGGATTAAATATCACGCATACAGAAGTGAACCAAATTAACAGAAAAATATAGGTATGATTTAATTCTCCAATAGTCTTAACACCTTATGCCACATTTATTTGGATATATGTGTTGAAAAAAATTATGAAGTTAAGTGTGTACTGGCAGGCAAAAAGAAAAATCACTAAATACTCCAAAAAAATAGGTATTTTACAAGCCATGTTCTCTGATCCAAATATAAATGTGACCAAAGTATCAACAAAAATTGTGAAATTAATAAATGTATGTTTAGACAACCTTTGTATACCAAAATAAAGCAAAGGTAGAAATAAGATCATACCAAAAAACAAACAGACAAAAAGAAAGCAATAAAAGAATGATTCAACGAAACAACAGTACAGTAAAAACTGGATTCAAGGGGAAATATTACCTTTATATGCCTTCATTATTGACCTTAGGAAGTTAGAAAAAATAATCAAAGTAAATGATAAACAGAAATAAAAACTAAAATAAAATTAATGAAATAGGAAGCAAATTTAAATTTGCAATCTTAGAAAGGTTGGTAAAATAAGTACAGTTGGCCCTCCCTATCCACGGGTTCTGCAACCACAGAATCAAACAACCCTGTATCATGTAGTACAACGTATATCATCCGCAGTTGGTTGGATCCAAGGCTGGTTGGATCTGTGGTTGAATCCAAGGATGCAGAACCCCTGATGGTGCACAGACTGTGGGACTTGAGCATCCAGGGATTTTGGTGTCTGTGGAAAGTCCTGGCACCAGTCTCCCCAGAGGATACCAAAGGCCAACTGTAATCCTGGATATATTTTGAGTAAGAAACACTGAGACAGAATTTACAAGAGTTAAGAACAAGAAAACATAATTAGAAATACAGTTAAAATGAAAATGAAGAGAATACTATGTATAACACTGTGGCAAATTATTGAAAACCTAAAGGAAACATGTTTCTTAGTAAAATTTTAAGTATCTAAAATTAACAAAAGAATTCATAGAAATTGCAACTAGCCCAATTTCTAGAAGAGATTTGAGGATTAAGATCTACCATTGTAAATAGGATCCAAACTAGAAGGTTACCTCTGAGTTTCAGAGCATGTAAAAAATTTTTTTATTATTATTGAATATAGTTGATTTACAATGTCATGTTAATTTCTGCTGTACAGCAAAGTGATTCAAATATATATATATATATATATATACACACAACTGTATATATACATTCATTTTTTTAATATTCTTTTCCATTAGTTTATCATAGGATACTGACTATAGTTCTCTGTGCCATACAGTAGAAACTTGTTATTTATCCATTCCATATATAATAGCTTACATCTGCTAACCCCAACTTCCCACTTCATCCCTCCCCTAACCCCCTCCCCTTGGCAACCACCAATCTGTTCTCTATGTCCCTGAGTCTGTTTCTGTTTTGTAGATATGTTCATTTTTGTCATATTTTATATTTCACCTATACATGATATCATATGGTATTTGTCTTTCTCTTTCCAACTTACTTAGTATGATAATCTCTAGCTGCATCCATGTTGCTGAAAATGGCATTATTTCATTCTTTTTAATGGCTGAGTAATATTCCATTGTATATATGTACCACATCTTCTTTATCCATTCATCTGTTGATGGACATTTAGGCTGTTTCTATGTCTTGGCTATTGCGAATAGTGCTGCTATGAACAAAGGGGTATATGTATCTTTTTGGATTAGAGTTTGTCTGGATATATGCTCAGGAGTGGGATTGCTGGATCATATGGTAGTTCTATTTTTAGTTTTCTGAAGAATCTCCATACTGTTTTCCATAGTGGCTATACCAATTTACATTCCCATCAACAGTGTAGGAGTGTTCCCTTTTTGTCCACATCCTCTCCAGTATTTGTTATTTGTAGAGTTTTAGTGATGGCCATTCTGACAGGTGTGAGACGGTACCTCATTGTAGTTTTGATTTGCATTTCTCTAATAATTAGCAATGATGAACATCTTTTCATGTGCCTATTGGCCATTTGTATTTCTTTTTCTTCTTTTTTTTTTTAGTAACAATAACAGATATTATTTATTGAGCAAGTACACTGTGTCAGCTCTATGCTAAAAGCATCATATACTCACCTCACTTAATGCTCACAAACCTATGTCATGGGGAACAGTATTCATGCCCATTTCACAGGTAACAAAGATGAGGTCTAGAAAGTATAAGTATCTGAGGTCCCACAGAACACAAGTAAGTACTCAGCAAGTACATGAACACAGATCCATATAGGTATGGTCATACTTAGCCCACAGTCGTTTGGGGAGATCCTTAAAAAGCCCCCCTTCCTCAAGTGAAAAAACAACAACTTATCATACTGTTATACAACCTGAACAGCTCTGTCCAGGGGATTTTTTCCAGAGCCCTGACAGGCAGCTGACCTGGCTTCATGGGTGTGGGCAACTGTGTAGTGTATTTCTTCTTTGCATAAATGTCTATTTAGGTCTTCTGTCCATTTTTCAATTGTGTTGTTTGTTATTTTGTTGTTGAGTTGTATGAGCTGTTTGTATATTTTGGAAATTAATCCCTTGTCAGTCACATCATTTGCAAATATTTTCTCCCATTCTGTAGGCTGTCGTTTTGTTTATGGTTTTCTTTGCTGTGCAAAAGCTTGGAATTTTGATTAGGTCCCATTTGTTTATTTTTGTTTTTATTTCTATTGCCTTGGGAGACTGTCCTAAGAAAACATTGTACAATTTATGTCAGAGAATGTTTTGCCTATGATCTCTTTCAAGAGTTTTATGGTGTCATGTCTTATGTTTAAGTTTTTAAGCCACTCTGAGTTTATTTTTGTGTATGGTTAGAGGGTCCATTCTAACTTCATTGATTTACATGTGGCTGTCCAACTTTCCCAACACCACTTGCTGAAGAGACTGTCTTTTTCCCATTTTATATTTTTGCCTCCTTTGTCAAAGATTAATTGACTGTAGGCATGTGGGTTTATTTCTGGGCTTCCTATTCTGTTCTATTGATCTATTGATTTTTGTGCCAATATCATGCTGTTTTGATTAGTGTAGCTTTGTAGTACTATCTGAAGTCTGGGAGGGTTATGCCTCCTGCTTTATGCATTTTCTTCAGGATTGCTTTGGCAATTCTGGGTCTTTTATGGTTCCATATAAATTTTAGGATTATTTATTCTAGTTCTGTGAAAAATGTCAAGGTAATTTGACACTAAATTAAATCTGAGCGTTCTACAGAGCACAGTAAATCTGTTGATTGCTTTGGGTAGTATGGCCATTTTAACAATATTAATTCTTCCAATCCAAGAGCAGGAATCATCTTCAATCTCCTTTATTAATGCTTTATAGTTCACAGTGTATAAGTCTTTCACCTCCTTGGTTAGGTTTCTTCCTGAGTATTTTATTTTTGGGGGTATGATTTTGAAAGGTATTTTTTTTTATATCCCCTTTCTGATATTTCATTGTTAGTGTAAAGAAATGCAACTGATTTCTGTATGTTATTCTTATATCATTCTACCTTGCTGAATTTGTCAGAGCATTTTTAAAGAACAAATAATTTCAAGTTTACGTAAGTTATTCAAGACCAAAGAAATAACAAAATTATCTGAATCATTCTAGTAAGTCAACACAACACAACACTAAAAGCTTATAAAGATAATACAAAAATGACATTTTCCTAACTGAAAGTGTTTCCACATAAAATATTAAGATGATTCAGCAAAATCACATAAGCATGGGATACTGATAAAGCCAACTTTATTCAGATTATGGAAAATGAATTACTTTAAAAAAAAATTGTTAGCCTAATTCATGAAATCAACAACTTGGAGGAAAAAAAAATTGATACTCACCAAACTATAATATATAAAAAGTCAAACATTTCTTTAGATAGATGGTATATTATATATATATATATATATATATATATATATATATATATATATATATATATATAAAGCTTCTTTTTCTTCCTAATCCAGCAGTAAGTGCCATTTAGTGGAATTAGATATAATATTACTTGCTCTATAGGGAAAAATTGCAAAATAATTAAGAAAAAAATTAAATATGAATATGGCTAAAACATCCAAATCTTATTCAATACCATGAAATGAAAATAGAAATATATGCTGTCATTGTAATAGGAAGAGATGATAGCATAAAAATCAATTCTAAAAATTGATATAATACTAATTTGAAATTAGAATCCCTATGGAAAATTTTAATTTAAATCAAATAAACAACCTCAAATCTTATATGGGGGAAAAACAGTTGTCCCTCGCTTTTAGATTATGCCTATCATCTTCTACACTTACTTAGCTTAAGAATTGTCAAAGCAAGCATGAAAAACAGTAGTGAAGGACATGTTGCAAAACATAATACAAACATTACAAGGCCACCAATACAAATTAATATAGTATTGTTATAGAAATTGATAAATAGATCAGTGGCAGAAACAACTTGGAAATAGATCTCAGTATAAATTAAATATTAATATCTTAAATGGAAAAAGTAAAATGCAGTGGAGGAAAGATAAGTTATTTAATAAATGGTGATCGCACAAATATCCATGCATCTAGAAGAATATAAAATACAACTTCTATCTTTCATCATATGCAAAAATATATTCCTGATGGTCTAAAAACATATATGTGAATAAATAGAGTAAATATACTACAAGAAAATGTAGAAAGAGCAGAGGAGAATTTTTTAGTCAAAATTAGTAATGTAGATGTCACATGTGGTGGCTTATACTTTAACATTAAATGCTATACTTTAGCATTAAAGTGTCACTGAACTAACTTGCTCTAACATATAAGACATCATTAGTAACACCAAAAACAGCCAGTAGATTTTGGAAAAAAAAAATAGCAATGTAGAAAATAAAGTGTTTATATCTATAATAAGCAGTGAGCTTTTACAAAATCATAAGAAAATATCTAATACAAATGTAAGTAATATCAGGAGGGGATTTTTTTTTTAAAGATCAAATCTAGGTAACAATTCATATTTAAAACTGCCCACATTGCCAGTAGCCAGTGAAATGCAAATCAAGTAAAAACAATTTATTACATTAAACTGTAAGGCCAAAACAAAACAAACTCTAGCACCTGCTACTGGCTTGGAGAAGTGAGCAAAAGCTAGAGTCATACATTGCTGGTAAAAGCAAACGGGTAACTTCTTTAAATACATGAGTACTTTTACTCTCTAAACCCAGTAATTCCATTCCTTGAAAATCTACCCTCTAAGCATTAAAAAAAAAAAAAAAAAATTAAACATGTACAAGGATATTTTGGGAGTTTTATAGTGCTAAAACCTGTAATCTGAGTGAATGCTATCATAGGAAAACGGTGGACCATATCATATCATGGTCCCCCATACCATAAAGTATGTTAGATACAATAATAAATATACTATTATTATATCTGTTGTTTTGCATGATTTTCAGAGATATTGTTGAGTGGCATAAAAACAAGATACCGAAAACAAAAAACATATAGGTTCATAAGTGTTTGTGTCTCTAAGTTATTTTAATAAAAATACATGAGCATGAAAAAATATGGAAATGGTTATAAAAAGTCATTAACATCAATGACCAGGGGTAGAGAGCAGTGCCTGTTAGGGTTGGAATGAGAAAAAGAGGTAGAGGAAAATTCAAAAAAAGGCAAAAACAAAATAATTGTTTTTCTGAAAAATATGTATATCTATATATACATACACACATATATGGTACAACACTGTTTTATAAAATTATGGAAATGTGCTTGTGTCTCATGGATTATCAGATGAATATTGGAGAAAAGAGGCAACATTTTATTAAAGTCTTTTAGTTTGGCTTTTCAATTTTAATTAAATCTAATATGGTAATACTCTTTCAGCTTTGCAAACATAATCTTTATTTTGGCTTCATTCTTTCCTTTTTTATTATGAAAATACATTTAAGTAGCTAATAGAAAGTCAAATGCCCATGCTCTCTCAGGATGGACAAGGTGATTTCAATTTCTATGCCCCCAAACATGTCTACTTCCATAATTTCTAAAGATTTTTATCAGTTATTTATAGGTTGATATATAATATTGCACATCCCGAAGATTTGTCCAGAAAAGCACTGCCTAGACTGAAATAATTAGCTACTGCAGATCTGAAGGTTGTCCAACAGACATGCACAGATACAACATCTTCACAGGAATTATAAAGCTTACTACAGACACGTATAAATTTGTTTACAGTAAATAATGACTGTTTTAATGTGTTAGTAAAATTGTCAAATTTTAAAAAGTGTCTGGATCCAATGCAGAAACAATAATTATTTTATTTCTTTCATAATGATGAATATTTCAATTGGATTATTAATTAGGTTATTGCATATCCTTTCTCTTTACATTTATGATTGATATGTCAGTTTCTTTATTAATTTACTCATTTATTGAAATTGACAAATAGTCTGAGATGCACTTTCATGGTCCTTCAGTTTATGAGTGTAATAACTTGGTGACCTTGACCTACTCCACTCATGTCTAAGAGAAACTCAAATTGTATATAGAAAAGGTTCTGAGAAGAAAACTGAAGATTCTTTGAGATGTTTTATGAATAGAAATCCTAATAGATGATATGATGTGGAATAAATTATAGTTAGATTTCATTGCATTTTTATTAAAATATTTTTGAATCTTATATACTGTAATTCTTTTCATTAGTATTTTTTAAAAACAATAGCTTGAAAATTATGTGAAAATAATATTGTGCCATTTAAATGAAGCAATATGTTTACTTAATTGAAAAGAACTACATGTATTTTTATAAACCCGGTGAACTAGTCTCTCAAGATTTTTGTCAGCTATTCAGCACATTCAATTTATTGATAGTTTATCTCCATGAATTTAAGATAGTTTCCTCTTTTATTTTCTCAAAATAGAATTTGTGAAGCCATTTTTTCACCTGAAATCTGCTGTAAGAGTTGCTTCAGTTTCTTGAACACTTAATCTTAGATATGACTCTCTCTAGATTTAAAATACATATAACTTTATAAACACCATGGAATCTAACATGAATAAACATTTATATAATTTAACCACAAATGGTATTGATTGAGGGAGAGAAGAAGAGTTGGTCAGCAAAATAAAAATAGCTATCCTGCTACCTTGTAGTAACATTTTAATGGGAAAGGAAGTGATATAAACAAAGCAACTCTTTGTATTCTATTTACTGTAATTCATTGCGGACATCAAGACCTAGGATTGATAATAGACCTGTCTATATTGATTTCTGATTTATATTGTTCAAATAGATCTTGAATAGAGCAGTCATTGGTACATGCATTAAATAGATAGAATTTTCATTCTTAATAACTCTCTGTAATGAAACAAGACTCCCCTGACCAGTCATAACTTCACTTTTTGGTTCTACAGACAAAAGTCTTAGGAAGCGTTTGTGGAGAAGCTAACATTCACCATCAGTTCCTAGGAATTAGGAATAACTTGTACATTTCAAAAAAATATGTCCTCTCTCTGACCCTAGAAGGTGAGAGAGAGGGAACACTGGTCTGGGATGTAACAGATTCAGGGGTTTCCTCAAATGAGGGTTTGGAGACGTTGGAAGGTGGAGGTAGGAAACTTCAGGCTCATTTATGTAGCTTTTTCCAAATAGTCAGAAAATATCGTTTGCCTATACTAAAAATTGGTGTTTGGGGGAGGGTGGCAATGTTTTTCCCTCCAATGCCTTCAGGTCACTAACGTGGTACTGACATTGAGACCAGGCTACGGTTCTCAAATTTTCAGACTGGAACATTCAACTCTATTAGGCTTTAGGAATTGATTGTTACTCAAAATTACAAGACTCTGATTGAAAAATTAAAATGGAAATGAACACATTTATGAATGGACCTACACATTTTCAATATTTTATATACCAGCTTATATCCCATAGTGTAATCCTTTCTCAGTATTTAGGTACTTCGAAAATCAAGTTTTTGTCAGAAGGTTGCTTACTGAGCAGAAATCCAGAAAAAAGACATGACGGTCTTGTAAATCTTTTCCCTGTGCTGAGGCACATTTGGTCAACTCTTATTATTCTAAAAAATAATAATCAAGTACCATATATGTCTAACAGATTAGATAATTCCCTTGTTCGGTGTTCATTTATTACAGTGAGATACTGTTTTGTCTACTTACTAAAAACACATTTTAAAACACAACAGAGGCAGATCAATCCTGAAATGATTGATACACTGCTTATTGGCAAGTTTAATTTTTCTGTTATACAACAGATGAGGAAGGTGTGATCAGTTATCTAAAAATTAAAGAGATATATTTTCTTGGTTGATTCAAGTGAAGTGTATAACTGTGAATTTAACACTATAGGCATTATTCAAGTCAGAATAATGCTTAAAATATTAAACCCTATTTGAATCTAAAGTGTTGTGTAAAAGTATAGGATATAAGATTGCTAATAAAAAGGTAGGTGAAGGAAAGTAATGTTTTAAAATTGGGTGTAGACTCTCTGCTGTATGCTTTATATGTGTTTTACATGTATTATATAGTACACCACTGTCAAATTTTTTTTTCTTTTCTGCTCACACAAATCTTGTTAGGTTTTTGAATAGGCAAAGACACAAAGGTTCAGAGGAATAAAATAACTTTTATCACATTTTTGAGATTATTATCTGTAAGTACCTTCCCTCCCACATACACGCAAAGTATCTTTCATAAACATTGATGTTTCATTGCTTTTTGTAACTCTCATTTTTGACTGATCACATATTTTCATCAAAAGACCAAACCTTATTTTTTATATCTACACTATAGATCTTTATAAGGATGTTATATATGATATTAGAATGCTTATTTTCACAATACTATTTATATTACATTTTAGTAGTACCTCTTTTTTTTAAAATTGGGGTACAGTTGCTTAACAATGTTGTGTTAGTCTCTGCTGTACAACGAAGTGAATCAGCTATATGTGTACATATATCCCCTCCCTCTTGGAACTCCTTCCCACCCTCCATCCCACCCATCTAGGTCACCACAGACCACCAAGCTGAGCTCTCTGTGCTATACAACAGGTTCCCACTAGCTATCTCTTTTACACATGATAGTGCATATATGTCAAACCCAATCTCCCAATTCATCCCACCCCCCTTCCACCCCCGTGTCCACACGTCCATTCTTTATGTCTGCATCTCTATTCCTGCCCTGCAAATAGGTTCATCTGTACCATTTTTCTAGATTCTACATATATGCGTTAATACACGATATTTGCTTTTCTGACTTACTTCATTCTGTATGACAGACTCTAGGTCTATCCACTCTCTACAAATGACCCAATTTCTATTCTTTTTATGGCTGAGTAATATTCCATTGTATATATGTACCACATCTTCTTTATCCATTCATCTGTCGATGGACATTTAGGTTGTTTCCATGTCCTGGCTATTGTAAATAGTGTTGCAGTGAACATTGGGGTACATGTGTCCTTTTGAATTATGGTTTTCTCAGCGTATATGCCCTGTAGTAGGATTGCTGGGTCATATGGTAGTTCTATTTTTAATTTTTTAATGAACCTCTGTACTGTTCTCCACAGTGGCTGTATTAATTTGCATTCCCACCAATAGTGCAAGAGGGTTCCCTTTTCTCCACACCCTCTCCAGCATTTATTGTTTGTAGATTTTTTGATGATGGCCATTCTGACCAGTGTGAGTTCAGTAAGTTCTACTACTTTTAATAGGTTCCAAAAAGTGAGAAGAGTATTTTAAAGGGTATGAACATATTTTCCCCTTACAGTGACAACCCTTTTGAAAGTAACAGCTTCAGTAAATCTTCACCAACATTGGTTATTCTAAGTTTTCAAATGTGATTAATTTAGTAGGCAATAGAATGATATATATCAGTTGTTTATTTTTGAGTTTATATTTTTCTTTGCTTATTATGTTATTGATTTTAAAAACATGAACTGCTTATATGAGAATACATTAAATATTTATATTTTCTCAGTCCCTTGTATACTCTTGATATATACTAAGGTAAAATTATTATGTAATTATATTTATGAATAGTTTCTGTGCAAATATAATAATCTTTATCTTAGACTGTTATCCCTCTATAGAATTAGGCAATATTTTAATTTTCTAATGTCATTCGTAGTCTATTCTTTAGCTAAAGAATATATATATACACATAGTGTGACACAGCATTTACCTTATTCCCTTTGTGAATTTGCCCTGATATTATTTATAGGTTTATGCTTTCCTAAACTCATAGAAATAGTAGTACTTATTTCCTTGTGTGTGTGTTATCTGTTTACTTATGTCTTAATACTATATTTTTATTTTAGCTGAATTTAAATATTTATATCTGATAGAAATACTCAAAACAAGTTTATTTGGTCAAATAGTAGCTCTATCTTTTCTAGATGCACTTTGGAATAATTTTGGAGAATCTTAGAGATAAAATCCTATGGGGTTGGATTAAAATGCATTACATTTAGGAGTCAGCCATCTTTGCATTATGCAGTCTTCCTACCCAAAGATATGATGTAACACTCCATTTATTCAAATCTTTTTTTTACATCACTTAATAAATTCTTATAGCATTCTTTATAGAGGTCATGTTTCTTGGTCATGTCCCTTGTTAAATCTATTCTGTGGAATCTTATGGTTCCTATAGCCAAGCTCTTTTCTATTGTTTACTATTGGTATCCTTCCTGCTAGATGGTTATATCTCATAACTTGCATCACCTTTCACTGGTCTTCTGGTCTTCAACCCCCTCCCCTACATTGAATGAGTCCCCATACTGACAAACTTAATTAATCTTGAGATCTGTATTTTTTAAAGTCCAGTACTCTCAATGAAAGCCAAAACAGATCTAAAGAGCAGCAGAATCTTTTGAGGAGACTGTAAAAGAAAGATGGTATCAACTATAGCTTAAAAAAAAAAACATATTTTAATGCTTTTATGGTTTTGACAATCTGGTCAGCATGTTCTCAGCTGGATAGCTCTTTTTGGAATGCTTTTCTATCTCTTCTCAATTTATGAACCCCTACCCTTCAAACCACACCTTAAATATCCTCTATGTTAGGTTTTCTCCAATAACTTCCCAAGACCTCTCACCCCAAATCCTCAAATTTTCTTTGCTGAAACACATGTAGAATTTATCCATAATATCTTCCATTTTGGGTATTTCTATGTGTGGATTTTCTCTTCCAGACAGGCAAAATACTAGATTATTTATTCACTCAGCTATTCATTCATTTATTGAATAATGAGTAAGTTACCTACATAAAATGATCTCTGACCAAAATACAAATATTTTCTTAGGAAGTGAATGCTACAAAATAGCAAAGAGAAAGACTTGATATGGTGGAGGGTGCAGGTGATCTCTATAAAATATTCACTGAAGAAAATATTCAAGTTATACAACTTTAATAATAACTACTATAATGTGTGACCTGTATGATATCTATCTTCTAAATATTTTACATATATTTATTCACTTAATCCTCATAACAACCAAAGGGCTAGTTTTTTTCATTTGTTTGTTTTTTACTGCACCCACTTTACAGATTTAGGAACTGAAAGAAGAGGGATTAAGTAATTTGCCTATGGGCACAGAGCTTCTATGAGCCAAACATGCATTAAAACCCAGGTAGTTTAATTCCACAATTTATGTTTTTAGACACCAATCTCTAATAAAATGGTTTAGCACATCTTATTGTAAACAAAAGTTGGAGGTATTTTCCTATCTGTATAGTATCATCTATTATAATAAGCCTATAAAATATTATTTGGTTAACTCCTCTTCAAAAGCCTTCAACTGCTCCTTGCTAATAAATATATTATTGCTGTATCTGCAATAAATTGCATAAAGAGCTTGTTACTGTTAAAAAATACAATAAAAATCTGTTTAATGGCTAAAGGAGTACCTGAAACTGCAGGGACAATCCCCTATTGAAAAATGCATTGTTCCTAGGTTACTAGGCTATTTGTTTTTCTTCATCTCTAACTAGACTTAAACTTTTTTTTGAGGGGAGGCTATTCTTTCAAACATAAAGAATAATTGCAAAAATAGTACAATACTATCTGGCTTACTTCACTTAGTAAGATAATCTCTAGGTCCATCCATGCTGCAAATGGCATTATTTCATTCTTTTTTATGGCTGAGTAATATTCCATTGTGTATGTGTAAACACACACACACAAACACCACATCTTCCTAATCCATTTGTCAATGGACATTTAAGTTGCTTCCATGTCTTGGCTATTATAAATAGTGCTGCATTGAACCATGAACACGGGGGTGCATGTATCTATTAAAATTAGTTTTCTCCAGATATATGCCCAGGAGTGGGATTGCTGAATCAAATGGCAACTCTGTTTTTAGTTTTTTAATGAACCTCCATATTCTCCATAGTGACTGCAAAAATTTACATTCCCTCCAACAATGTAGGAGGGTTCCTTTTAACACATACCCTCTCCAGCATTTATTATTAGTAGACTTTTTGATGATGGCCATTCTGACCAGAGTGAGGTGATATCTCATTGTAGTTTTGATTTGCATTTCTCTAATAATTAGCAGTGTTGAGCATTTTTTTGATGTTCCTGTTGGCAATCTGTCTTTTTGGAGAAACGTCTATTTAACTCTTTTTTTTTTTTTAAATAGATCTTTATTAGAGTATAATTGCTTCACAATACTGTGTTAGTTTCTGTTGTACAACAAAGTGAATCAGCCATATGCATACATATATCCCCATATCCCCTCCCTCTTGAGGCTCCCTCCTACCCTCCCTATCCCACGCCTTTAAGTCATTGCAAAGCCCGGAACTGATCTCCCTGTGCTATGCTGCTGCTTCCCACTAGCTATTTTACATTTGGTAGTGTATATACGTCAATGCTACTCTCACTTCTCCCCACCTTCCTCCTCTCCCCACCGTGTCCTCTAGTCCATTCCCTATGTCTACATCTTTATTCCTGCCCTGCCACTAGGTTCATCAGTACCTTTTTTTTTTTTTTAGATTCTATATATTTATATATATATATATATATATATATATGTTAGCATATGGTATTTGTTTTTCTCTTTCTGACTTACTTCACTCTGTATGACAGACTCTAGGCCCATCCACCTCACTGCAAATAACTCAATTTTGTTTCTTTTTATGGCTGAGTAATATTCCATTGTATATATGTGCCACATTCATCTGTCAGTGGACACTTAGGTTGCTTCCATGTCCAGGCTATTGTAAATAGAGCTGCAATGAACATTGTGGTACATGACTCTTTTTGAATTATGGTTTTCCCAGGGTATATTCCCAGTAGTGGGATTGCTGGGTCATTTTTTTTATTGGGTTGTTTGTTTTTGGATATTGACCTATATGAGCTGTTTGTTTATTTTGGAAATTAATCCCTTTTTGATCACATCATTTGTGAATATTTCCTCCAATTCTGTAGGATTTTTTTTTTTATGGTTTCCTTTACTGTGAAAAAGCTTTTAAGTTTAAATAGGTCCCGTTTGTTTACTTCTGTTTTTATTTCCATTACTCTGGAGACGGTTTCAAAAAATATTACAGTGATTTATGTCAAAGAGTGCTCTGCTTAGGTTTTCTTCCAGGAGTTTTTTAGTATCTGATCTTACATTTAGGTCTTTAATCGATTTTGAGTTTATTTTTGTGTATGGTGTTAGGGAGTGTTCTAATTTCATTCTTTTACATGTAGCTGTCCAGTTTTCCCAGCACCATTTATTGAAGAGGCTGTCTTTCTCCATTGTATATTCTTGCCTCCTTTATCAAAGATAAGGTGACCATATGTGTGTGGGTTTATCTCTGGGCTTTCTATCCTGTTCCATGGATATATATGTCTGTTTTTGTGCCAGTACCATACTGTTTGGTTACTGTACCTTTGTAGTAGAGTCTGAAGCCAAGGACCCTGACTCCTCCAGCTCCATATTTCTTTTTTCTCAAGATTGCTTTGGCTATTCAGGGTCTTTGTGTTTCCATACAAATTGTAAAACTTTTTGTTCTAATTCTGTGAAAAATGCTCTTGGTAATTTGATACAGATTACATCAAATCTGTAGATTGCCTTGGGTAGTATAGTCATTTTAACAATATTAATCCAACCCAAGAACATGGTATATCTTTCCATCTGATTGTGTCATCTTCAATTTCTTTCATCAGCGTCTTATATTTTACAGAGTACAGGTCTTTTGCCTCCTTAGGTAGGTTTATTTCTAGGTATTTTGTTCTTTTTGATGTGATGGAAAATGGAATCATTTCCTTAATTTCTCTTTCTGATATTTCATTGTTAGTGTAGAGAAATGCAACAGATTTCTGTGTATTAATTTTGTATTCTGAAACTTTACGAAATCCATTGAGGAGATGTAGTAATTTTCTGGTAGAATCTTTAGGATTTTCTATGTATAGTATCATGTCATCTGCAAACAGTGACAGTTTTACTGCTTCTTTTCCAATCTGTGTTCCTTTTATTTATATTTCTTTGGTGAGAGTGGGCATCCTTGTCTTATTCCTGATCTTAGAGGAAATGCAAATATCATATGATATCACTTATATGTGGAATCTTAAAAAATGATACAAATGAACCTATTTACAAAACAGAAATAGACATAGAAAAAATTATTTAAGGTTACCAAAGGGGAAAGGGGGGGAGGGATAAATTAGGAGTTTGAGATTAACAGATACACACTACTATGCATAAAATAGATAAACAACAAGGACCTACTATATAGCACAGGGAACTATACTCAGTATCTTTTAATAATCTATAAGGGAAAAGAATCTGTGGAATATTACTCAGCCATAAAAAGGAATGAAATTGGGTCATTTGTGGAGATGTGGCTGGACCTAGAGAGTGTCATACAGACTGAAGTAAGTCAGAAAGAGAAAAGCAAATATCATATAATAACACATATATGTGGAATCTAGAAAAATGGTATAGATGATCTTATTTGCAAAGCAGAAATAGAGACACAGATGTAGAGAACAAATGTCTGGATACCAAGGGGGAAAGGGGTGGGGTGGTAGGAATTAGGAGACTGGGATTGACACATACATTATTGACACTATGTATAAAATAGACAACTGATGAAAACATACTGTATAGCACAGGGAACTCTACCTAATGCATTGTGGTAGCCTAAATGGGAAGGAAGTCCAAAAGGGAGAGGATATCTGTATGTGTATGCCTGATTCATTTTGTTGTGCAGTGGAGACTAACACAACTTTGTAAAGCAACCATACTCCAATAAAAATTAATAAAACAAAACAAAGGAATCTGAAAAAGAATAGATATATGTGTATATATATATATATATATATATATATATATATGCATAACTGAATCACTTTGCTATACACCTGAAACTAACACAATATTGTAAATCAACTGTACTTCAAGAAAAAAATTTTTTAAATATAATACTAAAAGGAACTATTTTATCTTTTTCCAGATTCAAAAATTGTTTACATTTTATCTCAGTTGATTGTTTATCAAACTCTTTTAAACAATTTGAGAGTAAGAATATTGTGTTTATTTATCCCTAAATGTTTCATTGAGCATTTTTTTTAAAAAAAAGACATCCTCTTTTATGACCAAAGTAAAATCATCAAAATCAGAATTTATCTGTGACATGACATAATTTTCAAATTTCCGGTCTCCCTTCAAATTTAATCTGTATTCCCAAAGTATCTGTTTTTGAGGAATCGATTAAAGGGAATGCTGTTTTATATGTTTTTGTTTCTTTGACTTTTTTGTTTTTAAATTTTTGGGGTCACCTGGGCTGGAGTTTGGCTGGCAGCAGCAGTTCCTCTCTGGCCTCCATGGAGGACACATTCTGCCTGCTGCTGCCCTGGCTCTGTCCTTTATGCTTGATAAATAATATTCTAAGCTTCAGGGAAAAAATAACACTGTACCAGAACTTTGTATATTAATTCATATAGATACTAACAATTGCTTTTAAACTATTTCATAATTAGTGTTATATCCCTTGTCATATTCTTTCATTTTGAATTCTCTGTCTTGTTCAATTTATTCTAAGAGTTAAAAAAGATGAACATGATGTTAAAATTAATCTTATTGAAGACAGCAAACATTTTATTTTTGATAAGAATTTTAGTTTCTAATATTTAAGCCCTACTAACTAGGATAAGTGACATTATTTAAAAAGCTGTTTTAAATAAAACTTTCTAAATGCTACCATATTTTTATTTCAAATTTTATATATATAGGCAAATTCTTATAAGGATTATTAATAAGGAACCAATCTGACAACCATGTATATACAGATAATCTGAAAAAAATATATTTGGATGCATAAGCATATGTCATCAATATAAAAACCCTGAAAATCAGATAGTAAAGATCAATTATTATATTTTATAAATAATTTTATAATATTAATGTTACTATGTGTTACACATATATATAGAAATTTATATACATTATGATCTATCATATTATCATCGCATCATGGAGGCTTTAATGAATCCATTTTCAATACAATATGGACATTTATTTTTCTCATGTAGCCTTTATATTCAACAACATTTGTCTAGGCCAAAATGCCTTTTGTTGAATGAAAATTTAACTTGGATGACAAAGAGCATAGAGTTATTTCATGTATATAATTAATTGGGAGGATAAGACATAGGCAAAATCGTTAAAGATGTAAAGTAGTTCAGTTAGGCACATTTGTAGTTATAAAGCTCCTTTAATATCAAATAAAGTTAAGTACAAATTTACTGCAACAGAAAATATAAATAAGTAAGTTAATGACCATCACAAAAAATCATTATCTAAAATAATTTACAGTTTAATAATCGTTTCAGTACATTAAGAAGTATTAGAAAAGTATAATTGGTGAGTATTTTCATAATTATACATTCCTTATTCTTAAATTCATGTCTGTTCAATTAAGTGAGAACAAACTAAAATATGAAATACACTCTAAGCCTACCACAAGGTTATTACAAAAGTTGTTACATGAAACATTTGTAAAGAAAATAGGAAAAAATTTTTTCTTCTGGCTTAAGGAGCTATGCATAATTAATTGAGTAAAAGTTGGAATAAATGATTACTGAGATATTTTTGTACAGTATTTTTGACTTTTGAAACGTCAAGATTCTCTATAATATCAGCAAAAATTTCAAAGTGCTTAAAAATGGTTTTCATGACACTGATATAGGCACTCTTTAATTCAAAATCTCTGTAGTTGGCTATTGAGATAATCTTTAATTTACCATGTTTGGTAAGGTCAGAAAATAAGTTTAAACTGTACAACATAAAAACTTTAGTTGAATGAGATCCTAGCATGAGTTCCAACATAGTCTTTGAAATGATCCAAGTCTGTATAGGTTTTAGAAAAGGTCAACCTCAATACTTTTTACTCACATGCCTTAAAACCACACCATGTTTAGTATAGTTCACTATGATGTGAATATATTAAACACCTTAATTCTTTGATGTTGTGAAAACGTTTTATCAAAAACAAACAAAAAAAAAGGCAGTTCTTCATACCCTGTCAAAGGCCCTAGATTCATTCTGTAACCCAGCTCTTTTCTGTAAATGTATAAGCAACATATACACAGGTATTATAGCTAAATGACAGTAGGTGATTTTGACCTTATACTTTTTAAAAACCTGTCTTTTCTAAGTTATCCACAAAAAGCATATATACATTATAATAAAAATCATTAAAATTAATTTCTTATGTAAGAATAGTCCTCTCCTTTCTTCAGTTTCAGTGACACAGGAAATTCTGAGGTTGTTTAAACAGCGAGATCACAAAGAAGAAAGCAAGCATAGAAGCAAAATTTTTCATAATTATCAACATGAAATAACTATGCCAGGCAAGTGGTGCCAATCTGTGTTTTTTAGAACCCCAATTTGGTACAATTATGGATTTATTTTGTTTAATTGTATACATAACCTTAATAATAGTTTAAAAGAAATTACTTAGAAATGTATAGCTCTACATACAAATATTTGTCTGTAGCTTACAATATGGGTGATATTTGGAAAATTAATTTTCTAAGCCTTAAATTTTTGTTCATGGAGACATAAGAGATACCTTCAATGTTGTAAGAAGGATTAAATGAGAAATTTTTAAACATGTGATAGAAATGGAAATTAAGATAAAGTAGATAATGCCTAGGACATAGTAGTGTTCAATAAATTGTAGATATAATTATGAAGTTGCTCTTTATATTCTTCTTGATTGATAACTTAGAGGTCTTCTAAAACATTTTAACCCCATAAATGTCTATGTAAATAGTTCTAGAATAATAAGGCTATTCTCCCGTAGATATAAAAATGTAACCCCAAATAACTAGCAAAATACAAACCTGGCATTCTCCTTACTCAAAAATGCATTTGGATGCAAGCCAATGCTGTGCTTATGGTACAGTCAATCTGTATGTTCCTCTACTACTATGTATTCCATTTATTACATTTAAAAATAAGAAAAGTAATAATTAAAAATTGTTTGGAATTTTGAAGAAACTGATTTATCAATAATTCTATTTCCCCTTCAGTTTGCTAGTGCCCAATGCTGACTTGCAAAAACTTTAACAGCATAAAGTGAAAAGAGAATATACTTTAAAAATAGAAATCTTTCAAATTACCCAGATATTGTAAAAGAGAAAAGGCAGAAGAAATCCAAACCGTCATATTTTTTTCTAAGTAAATAAAACCAACCAAACTATGCATTTCAACATAGCCTTTCCATCTTCAACTTTTATGATTTTTTTTTTAGATTAAAAAGTTGAAAATTAAATTAATCTATCTAAAAGTTAAATTTGTCAAATTTACTTGTTAATATACCTTCTCAATTTTGGTGACATTATTTCATTAAACCAGTATTCTCAAGGGAAAGCAATCTTAGTGTTTAGCTATTTTAAGTTGTAGATGTGAAGCAACATTTTTCAATTTGGGGAAGTCAACTGAGTCAGAATCCAATCAGACAATATGTCTGATTATTGCAAACAGGCATTTTTATATGTTAGTAGAAGTATATTTCTAGTTAACAGGCCCTGGAGAAAATATGAATTTTGCAATGTGTACTGCTTCAGTGTAAAATTACAACTTGGCTTATGATTTAGTTTATGTTTAGATGCAGTGTTTGTTAAGCATGGATGCCATCACTCTCCTAAAGGGCTTTTGGGAAAATGGAAGCCCTTTTTGGATGTTGTGCATGTAGGTTTATGTAATAAAATTTTATGGGTAGGGTCAGGAACAGTAATTCTTTTATAATAAAAGGGGCACTCCTATATAAAGAAGAATTGTCTCAACCAAAATGCCAAAACTCAGAAAAATACTAATATGCAGTATACTTTTGATTTATAAATGCTGTGTCAAGCAAATGACAGTCTAGAATAAAATATGATACATTTCCATGGAGCTATAATACATGAGAAACTGTTATACAATGAAGAGGTAATAGGGAAGGCATTGCAAGTTCTAAGTAGAGACAATGTGATGTGGAACTGCCTGGAAAGTGAAATGAAAGTTGAAGACACATGACTTGTTTTAAAATGTAACTTTTTTGTTTCTGAAGTCAAATGACTCTGTAGACTATAAAACTTTACACACAGTGGTCTCTTAAAAATTGTACATTAATGATAATAATGGTTGTGGTTGTAATAGAAGTTTTAAAATCTGAAAGAAATGTGAAGTAATGTAGTCTACATTTAAAAGGGTTATATGAAAAATACTTCTGGGACATTTTTACAATAGGATGGTCACTTGAAAACTTTCTACTTAAGATGCTGATGTATCCCTTGGGTTAATAGAATTTGACTATTGGGATTTCTTGAAAAGAAAGCAGCCTCCTTGTTTTATTGTACCTAAAACAAGAGAATATTTATTAGCTTCAGCAACTACATTGGAGAACAAGAGCAGGAATTCTGATGTAATTATTCAAGGGCTTTTTGGTTGGTTATCTTGGATTTTTTCCATACTTTCCTTATCTGCCCCTACTGCATAGTAACTCATGAGTTCTGATTCATCCAATCTCCCAGAGAACAACCTGATAAAGATCTTAAACCAAATCTCTGTTTGTTGGAAAACATGATCTATTTTCCAAACTTGGTGAAGCTTTTCTTCAGAAACAGTTTTAAACTTTTGTAAAACTGGATATTGACATTCTAGTAAGCCAGTATCTCTCAGCCACCAAACTTCTTCACTACTGCATTGTGGTTGCTTTTCTAAACACTGAACAGCATGTCAGGGATGACTAGGTTTGCTAATGACTTACATCTTTGAAAGTATCAGAAAAAGATAATGTCCTCTAATATTAGAGACTGAAGAGAAATCTAACTATTCTGGATCCTTTGGATTTGTTTATATTACAGTCAAGCTAGGAAATGCAGAAATAATAGATTATATGTAGCATGTCTTTCCTTTAACATACATAGCAACTATCCATCTCTAAGGCTCCAGCGTAGGTGAATTTACCAGTGATAAAATTTACAAGGGGTAATAAATAAAATTCCTTTTTGAGAAAAAGAAAAAGTAACAAGATATTAACTATTCCTGTTTTGATACTAAGGGAGAAATATATTTTTTAAAACCAGTGTAATTGATTTTCTGGGCAAAATCTATTTCTAAGAAAAGAGCATTGAGGGCTTGACATAAATTTGAGGGTTGAAATAATTTGTATATTTTTTTCAATCTTTACCCTTAACAAGAGAACATTCTCCTCTTTAGAAAATGATACATCATTCATTTTAAAGTTAATGGCTTTTCTATGTGGGAAGCCTCCTTGTGTCTCTCTGATGTAGTAATGGTCACGAGTAGGGTTTAGTGGGTTAAGGACAAACAAACACATAAGTCCTTAATTTATTCTGCCACCATTTCCTCCCAGATTATATATTAAGATATCATGTAGAAAACAGCTGTCCTAATACTGCTTACTTCTGCCTGGCACAAAACACACAACAGAATGCTCTGAAGGCTAAAATCCAGACTGGAGATCTGGAACTAAATAATATGTAAACAAACAAAAGTTCTATTTCATTAGTCCCTAGAAACTTTATATACCAATCCCAGACATTTTTGGAGGTGAATTTTAATTAGTAATAAAATGTTCTTTGTTCCATTTAATATAATCTTTGTATTTAAAAGACAGACAGAAGAAATGATGCAAAAGTAACATCCTGGAAGCTATGTGCAGAATATGTTTTGATAAGAGAGCATTAAGAGAACATTAAACTGTGTTCAGTATAGCTTATATTTCAAGCAAGATTAGGACTGGCAATTGACTGCTAGAGTTAATAAATGGACCTATTTTCTAAGAGCTGTTTTGGGGCATGGTTGTGGCTGCAAAAGCCTGATTTAAGTAAGTTCAAAGAGAACAAGGACAAGATAAATGCCTAAGTCTGAGGCATAATCAAAACAACAGAGACTTCTCCCCACAGCCCCAATTGCCAAGCTACCTAATATAGTTTGAATAACAAATAAAGGAAGAATACTTCTGTGACAGAAGAGGAACACAAATATGCAAGAAAATTTTCCCAGTAGAAGAGAGACAGGCTAAACTTCTCCAGAAAGAAAAAAATGACTACAAACATAGGAAAGAATGTAAAAGAAAAGCAGAACACAATGTAAAAGTTTATCATATGTATAGCTGGAGTCATATATGGAGAGGAGAGAGGGTGGAAGGGAAACAATACATGAAGAAATAGAGTTAATGGCTTTCAAAATGTAATAAAGGGTGGCATTGGCCCAGAGGTTCAAATTATGAAACTTCCAAATGGAGAGAGGGAGAGAGAGAGAAGGAAATCAAGAAAAGGAGTAAAAAAGGAATAAAGGAGGAAAGAAAGTCATTTATCAGTAAAACTGCCAAAAATCATAAACAAAAAGAAAATCTTCAAAAGCAGCCAGAGAAAAAATGTTTACTAATAAACAAATTGTAATGTATTCATTCAAAGAAACACTTTCTTTTATAACAATGGAAGAGCACACAACTTCATGGAAGAATCTCACAAACATAATGTTGAACATAAGAAACCAGGCATGAAGGAGCATATAATTATTTCATTTTTATAAAGTATAAAAATAAACAAACAGAGTTTTGAATTCAGAATAATGTCTACCACTGGATAATATAGTAATAGGATGGGTCTCAAAAGAAGTTTCCAAGGTACCTATTCTGGATTATATTCTTGATGTTGTTGGTGGTTATATATATGTGTTCACTTTGTGAAGACTGATTTAGTCCCATACATGTGGCTTATGTACTCACACATATTTGTTTTACTTCATAACAATTAAAAAACCTTTATATTACCAGGGAGAGGATAGAAAGTAATGACACTAAATATCTCACTCTTTTCTTTATAACTCTCCCACAATTTTTTTTAACCCTGGGAGAACCTGACAGTCTAAATGTACATATTTGAAATCGTACTTCAAGTGCTGCAGTTAAGATCAGATTGAAAGCATTTTTTGGAGTTTGTACCAGTTTAGAGTTTGTACCAGTTTAGATGACATATAGCATGTAGGTCTAGTTGTGTTTGGCATTCTAAACAGGATGAAGAAACTTTGGACAAATCAAGGGATGAAGAACAACTTTATAGCCCAAGCAAGAAGAGTAGTATGGGGATCATCCATATTGTGAGAGACATAATGACAACTTTAGTGATGGTAAGGAATGCCCTAAACTTGTATATAAAGTTACAACTTTTGAGAAATAAAAATATAGATTTGGTAGGTGGAAGTCTAAGATACTCCCTCAAAATTCCTGTCTCCTGGTGTTTGGGTGGCCCTGTGAATTTATAGGTATATTCACTCCCTTAATTAAGTTACATTATTTGACAAAGTTGATGGGACAGACACTTCTATAATTAATTATGTTATGATATATAAGACTCTATCATAGCAGACTTAGAAAAAGTTATCTTGCTGGGCTTGCAGATGTAAGCTAAGATGTTACTAGAAGACCTATGGGGAGGGGGCATGTGGCAAAGAGAGGGTGGTCCTTTGCCAACATCTCACAAGAATATAGGGACTTCAATAGCAAAACTTAAAAAAAAAAAGTCTATCAACATTTAGTGAGCTTGGAAGAAGATCTCAAATCTGAGATGAAATTATAGCCTCAACCAACATTTTGATCACAGACTGATGAGATCCTTAGCAGAGGACACAGCTAATTCGTTCCCAGACTCTTGACCTACAGACACTGTGAGATAAAAATGGTTGTTGTTTTATGCTACTGTGGTAATTTGTTATTCACCAAAATAATATGAATACAATAAATAGGAGTATTGATTTGAGTGTGTGCATGTGTACATTCTCAAGCAAATAATGATTACACTAGATGTGCTATGAAAGATGCAGTCTTATGAAAAAAAATCTTATTTTGTCAGTTTGCTTATTACCTGCATTTGACAATTTCATTTTGCTTTTGCAACCTAACTTTACTATAGGGACTTAACAAAAACTAGCTGGTTTGGACACGTAAACAAATCCAGCTGTCTATAATGGCCACTAACTTATGAGCTGGACAAGTATGAAAACTTTATGCAACAGACAGGATCCATAATGGGTTGTTATAGTCTTATCCAGTTAAAATGTCTCTCAGTGAGTTTGAATATCAACTAAATGGAATTCATGAACAGCTGCTGAGAATGACACAAAATGAAAGGATATCAAACAGAAACAGAGCAATAGAATCCATGAGGAAGCAGAAGCCTTGAAGTAGAAAAGAGTGCTAGAGAGAGTCAGTGAAAAACAGAATAGGAAAAAGAAAAAATATGGATGTAGTGTTAAGTAGTGGAAGAACTAGGTCATGAACAGAGCAATCTACTAGATGTATTGTTGGGGCATTAGACCTGCTTTCATATCTAAATGTCTTCCATAATGTGCCAAATATTGTACAAATTCAAGTTTCCAAGAAGTTTAGTTTGAAGCTTCTCAAACATTTCTCTGAGTAATCATTCAATAAATCCCATTTAACTAACATAGTGTGTAATTTGAACCTCATAAAACTAAAAAATTATTAAAAGACTATGAAGAATGAAGCAAACTATATGATCAAGCAATTAACACAAGCAGAAACAGATTACAAATTAACATGTTAAAGTCAATTTTTCTTGTAACAAATGCAAATTTAAGCAAGCATGAGAGCATTCTTAAAGTCTCAAATTAACAAAGATGTAAAAATAACAGTGAATTTTAGGACATGTGTAGTTAGGTGGACATGTTAATAATTCTTTGGATTATAAATTACCTGAATAATAATTTCACATTTTACCTAGAAATTCAACATCCATGAATTGACACAAAGGGCTACACAAAGTCCTCATAGGCTGGGCAGATAGTATGAGTAAATGCCAGTCATGAGGCAATTAGGAATAGTGGATATTTCACTTGTAAAACCTGACTAAAGGAATTTGAATTCAATTATACTATTTTGGGAATGATGTCAGTGAATAGAGAAGAGTAAGAACCACAAAAATTCTTGTCATCTGTAAAAGTAACAAGAACATTGGAAAGAAATTTGTCAGAATTAACTTTTTCAGAACTGCAGACCTTAACCAAAGGCTTGCATCAGTCTGAGGCTTACTTATTCAAAGGAAACTACTGAATCTCATTTTCAATAGAAAATTACAGGTTATTCAAAGAAAGAGGAAATTATGTCTCACACACAGGAAAAAAAAAAGCAGTCAATAAAATCTGTCTCCCAGGAAGCTCAGACGTTGGAATTACTAGACAAAGATTTAAATCAGTTATTTTAATTATATCCAAAGAACAGAAGGAGACGGTCTTAAGACCCAAAGGAAGATATGAGAATGAGGTTTCAGCAAATAGAGAATGTCATAAGAAATAGAAACTATAAAAAAGAAACAAAGAAATTCTGAAGTTGAAAGCTACAATAACTGAAATTTTAAAATTCACTAGAAGGCACAGCAGCAGTTTTGAGTAGGTAGAAGAATGAATTAGCAAATTTGAAGAGAGGTCAAGTGAGATTAACTGGTCTGAAGAAACAATTTTTAAAACATAGAATCCTAGAGAAATGTGAAAATTAAGTCTACAGATAGGTACGCAATGGGAGTCCCAAAAGGAAAAAATAGAAAAGAACAGAAAAACAATATTTGAAACAAAATAGTTGAAAATTTACAAAATCTGGTGAAAAATGTTAATCTACACATCAATGTAGCTCAATGACCTACAGATTAGATAAATGCAAAGAGATCCACACCCAGGTACATCATAAACTGTCAAAATGTATGACATGGAGAGAATCTTGAAAGCACAGAGAGAAAAATGATTCATGACATTCAGGTGCTCAATAAGATTAATAACTGATTTCTCAGCAGAAATTATGGAAGCCAAAGGCAGAGAGATGACATTCACAATGTTAAAATAAATCAAATAAGACTGTCAACTAAGAATTCTATATTCAAACATATATATATTTTTAAAAATTAGAGAGAAATTGACATGTAAAGAAAAACAAAAACTGGGAAAAATAGTTCCTATCAAAGCTTCTGTATAAGATATAGGATAGGGTCCCTGTTAGGCTGAAACAAGAGGACACTACACAGTATCTCAAATCCACCTGAAGAAATAAAGACATGGGTAATGGTAGCTAAGTAGGTAAATATAAATGATGGTATCACTGATATTTTTTTGGTTTCTAACTGCTTTTTTCTCTTATCTGATTTAAAAGACAACTGCATAAAGCAATTATCAAATGTGCTTATGGAAACAATGTATAGATATATAATGTGTATGAACATAAAAGCACAAAGAGGGAATGCAGCTGTATTGGAATAGGTTTTATACACTCTTGAAATTTAGCTGTTAATAATATGAATTAGATTATAATAATTCAAGCAATCACAAGGAAGAAAACACAAAATATATAGAAAAAGAAATGACAGTGAGGACAGGACAAGCTGGTGGAGGAGAAGGACGTGAGCTCACCACTTCTTACGAAAACACCAAAATCACAACTAACTGCTGAACAACCATCAACAAAAAAAGAATGGAACCTACCAAAAAAGATATCCTACATTCAAAGACAAAGAAGCCACAATTAAATGTCAGGAAGGGCACAATTGTGATAAAATCAAATCCCATACCCGCCAGCTGGCTACCCACAAACTGGAAAATAAATGTATCACAGAATTTCTTCCACAGGACTGAAAGTTCTGAGCACTAGGTCAGGCGTCCCAGCCTGGGAATGTAGCAATGGGAAGAGTAGCGCCCAGAGAATCTGGCTTGAAGGCCAGAGGGGTTTGATCACAGGAATTTCACAGGACTTTCGGAAAAAGAAACTCCACTCTTGGAGGGTGCACACAGTGTCTTATGTGCATCAGGACCCAGGGAAAAAAGCAGTGACCTCATAAGAACATGGGCCAGACGTACCTGCTGTTATTGGAAGGTATCCTGAGGAGATGGGTCATCTGTGGCTCACTGCAGGGACAGAGACACTGGTAATGGTAGCTCTAGGGAGTACTCATTGGCCTGAGCCCTTCTGGAGGTTGCCATTTTCTCACTGAGACCCAGCCCAACCCAACAGCCTGTAGGCTCCGGTGCTGGGATACCTCAGGCCAAACAACCAACAGAGTGGGAACACAGCTCCACCCATCAGCAGACAAGGTGCTTAAAGTCTTCCTGAGAACACAGCTGCCCACTAAACACACCACTTGACATGGCCCTGCCCACCAGAGGAACAAGACCCAGCTCCACCCACCAGTGGGCAAGAACCAGGCCCTCCAACCAGCAAACCTGCACAAGCCTCTTAAACAGCCCCAGCTACCAAGGCACAGACAGCAGAAGTGAGAACTACAAACCTGCAGCCTGTGGAATGGAAATGCCTTCAGAGAAAGTTAGACAAAATGAGATGCAGAGGAATATGTCCCAGATGAAGGAATAAGATAAAATCCCAGAGGAACGAATAAGTGAAATGGAAATAGCCAATCGTCCCAAAAAAGAATTCAGAGAAATAATAGTAAAGATGTTCAAGATCTCGGAAAAATAGTGGAGGCACAGATCAAGAAGATACAAGAAATGTTTAACAAACACCTAGAAGTACTACAGAACAAAAAAACAGAGATTAACAATACAATAACTGAAATGAAAAATACACGAGAAGTAATCAATAGCAGAATAAATGAGGCAGAAGAATGGATAAGTGACCTGGATGACAGAAGGGTGGAAATCACTGCCACAGAACAGAATAAAGAAAAAAGAAAAGAAATGAAGACATTCTCGGAGACTTCTGGGACAACAGTAAATGCACCAACATTCACATAATAGGGGTCCCTGAAGTAGAAGAGAGAGAGAAAGGACATGAGAAAATATTTGAAGAGATAATAGCTGAAAACTTCCCTAACATGGGAAAGGAAACAATCACCCAAGTCCAGGAAGTGCAGAGAGTCCGAGGCAGGAAAAACCTAAGGAAGAACACACCAATACACATAGTAATAAAATTGAAAAAATTTAAAGACAAAGAAAAAATGTTAAAAGCAACAAGGGAAAAGCAACAAATAACATACAAGGGAATTCCCATAAGGTTATCAGATGATGTTTCAGCACAAATCTGCAAGCCAGAAGGGAATGGCATGATATTTTAAAGTGATTAAAGGAAGAACCTACAACCAAGAATACTCTACCCAGCAAGGCTCTCATTCAGATTAAATGGAGAAATCAAAAGGTTTACAGACAAGCAAAATCTAAGAGAATTCAGCACAACCAGACCAGCTTTGCACAAAATGCTAAAGGAATTTCTCTAGGCAGAAAAGAAAAGTCCACAACTAGAAACAAGAAAATTATGAATGGAAAAGCTCACTAGTAAAGGCAAACATACAATAAAGGGAGGAAATCATTCACACACAAATATGATATCAAAACCAGCAATCTTGAGAAAAGGAGAGTACAAATGCAGGATACTGGGAATGCATTTGAAATTAAAAGACCAGCAACTCAAAACAATCTTGTTTATATGTAGAATGCTATATCAAAACCTCATAGTAACTGCAAACTGAAAATCTGCCATAGATACACAAACACAAAAGAAAAAGGAATCAGAACACAACACTAAAGTTAGTGAGCAAATCACAAGAGAACAAAAGAGGAAGCAAAAAAGAGGACCTACAAAAACAAACCCAAACAATTAACAAAATGGCAATAAGAATATATTTATTGATAATTACCTTAAATGTAAACGAATTAAATGCTCCAACCAAAAGGCACAGACTGGATGGATGGATACAAAAACAAGACCCATATATATGCTGTCTACAAGAGACCCACTTCAGACCTAGGGACACATACAGACTGAAAGTGAGGGGATGGAAAAAGGTATGCGATTCAAAGGGAAATCAAAAGAAAGCTAGAGTAGCAATACTCATAACAGACAAAATAGACTTTAAAATAAAGACTCTTACAAGAGACAAGGACAGACCCTACATAATGATCAAAGGATCAATTGAAGAAGAAGATATAACAATTGTAAATATTTATGCACCCAACATAGGAGCACATGAAAATATAAGGCAAATACAAACAGCTATAAAAAGAGAAATTGATAGTAATGCAATAATAGTGGAGGACTTTAACAACCAACTTTCATCAATGGACAGATGATTCAGACAGAAAATCAATAAGGAAACACAGGCCTTAACTGACATGTTAGACCAGGTGGACTTCATTGATATTTATAGAGCATTCCAACCAAAAGCAGCAGAATACACATTCTTCTCAAGTGCATATGGAATGTTTTCTAGGATTGATCATATGCTGGGCCACAAAACAAGCCTTGCTATATTTTAGAAAATTGAAATCATATCAAGCATCTTTTCTGACCACAACACTATGAAATTAGAAATCGACTACAAGAAAAAAACTGTAAAAAAAAAAAAAAAACAAAAAAAAAATATGGAGGCTAAACAATATGCTACTAAACAACAAATGGATCACTGAAGAAATCAAAGAGTAAATAAAAAATATCTAGAGACAAATGAAAACAAAAGTACTGTGACCCAAAACCTATGGGATGCAGCAAAAGCAATTCTAAGAAGGAAATTTATAGCAATACAATCTTACCTCAGGAAACAAGAAAAATCTCAACCAACCAAAACTTACACCTAAAGCAACTAGAGAGAGAAGAACAAACAAGAATGAAAGTTAGCAGAAGGAAAAACTCATAAAGATAAAAGCAGAAATAAATGAAATAGAGATGAAGAAAACACTAGAAAAGATGAATAAAACTAAAATCTGGCTCTTTGAAAAGATAAACAAAACTGATAAACTTTTAGCCCAGACCCTTCAAGAAAAAAATAGAGAGGGCTCAAATCAAGAATTTTCTTTATTTCAAATTAAAAAGGATAAGCTACAATGAATACCACAGAAATACAAAGGATCATAAGAGACTACTACAAGCAACTATATGCCAATAAAATGGACAACCTGGAAGAAATGGAGAAATTCTTAGAAAGGTACAGTCTCCAAGGCTGAACCAGGAAGAAATAGAAAATATGAGCAGACTGATCACAAGTACTGAAATTGAAACTATGATTTAAAACTTCCCAACAAACAAGTCCAGGACCACCTGGCTTCACAAGCAAATGTTAACAAACATTTAGAGAAGAGTTAACACCTATCCTTCTCAAACTATTCCCAAACTTTACAGAGGAAGGAACATTCCCAAGCTAAATCTATGAGGCCACTGTCACCCGAATACCAAAACCAGACAAAGATAATCACATAAAAGGAAAATGACAGGCCAATATCACTGATGAACATAGACACAAAATTCCTGAACAAGATACTACCAAACTGAATCCAACAATACATTAAAAGGATCATGCACCATGATCGACTGTGATTTATCCAAGGGATGCAAGGATTTTTCAGTATCCACAAATCAATCATTGTGATACACCACATTAACAAATTGAAGAACAAAAACCATATGATTGTCTTAGTAGATGCACAAATGCTTTGACAAATTTCAACACCCATTTATGATGAAAAAACTCTCCAGAAAGTGGGCATAGAGGGAACATACCTCAACATAACAAAGGCCATAAATGACAAACCTACAGCTAACATCATAATCAATGGTGAAAAGCTGAAAGCATTTCCTCTCAGATCAGGAACAATACAAGGATGTCCATTCTCACCACTTTTATTCAACATAGTTTTGGAAGACCTAGCCACAACAATCAGAGAAGAAAAAGAAATAAAAGGAATACAAATGGGAAAAGAAAAAAAAAAACTGCCTCTGTTTGCAGATGACATGATATTATACATAGAAAATCCTAAAGATGCTACAAGAAAACTACTAGAGCTCATCAAATAATTTGGTAAAGTTGCAGGATACAAAAGTAATACACAGGAATCTGTTGCACTTCTATACACTAACAACAAAAGATCAGAAAGAGAAATTAAAGAGACAATTCCATTTACCATTGCATCAAGAAGAAGAAAATACCTAGAAATAAACCTACCTAAGGTGGCAAAGACCTGTACTCTGAAAACTGTAAGAACCTGATGAAAGAAATAAAAGATGACACAAACACATGGAGAGATGTACCATGTTCTTGGATTGGAATAATTAATATTATCAAAATGACTCTACAACCCAAGGCAATCTACTGATACAATACAATACCTATCATATTAGCAAAGGCATTTTTCACACAACTAGAACAAAAAAATCTTAAAATTTGTATGGAGACATAAAAGACCACGAATAGACAAAACAATCTTGAGAAAGAAAAATGGAGCTGGAGGAATCAGGCTCCCTGACTTCAGACGGTACTACAAAGCTACAGTAATTAAAACAGTATGGTACTAGCACAAAAAACAGAAATATAGATCAATGGAACAAGATAGAAAGCCCAGAAATAGACCCATGCACCTATGATCAATTAATGTATGACAAAGGAGGCAAGACTATACAGTGGAGAAAAGACATTCTCTTCAATAAATGGTGCTGGAACAACTGGGCAGCTACATGTAAAAGAATGAAATTAGCACATTTTTAACACCATACACAAAAATAGACTCAAAATGGATTAAAGACCTAAATGTAAGGCCTGATACTATAAAACTCTTAGAAGAAAACATAGGCAGAACACTCTGATATAAATTGCAGCAATATCTTTTTCGATCTGACACATAGAGTAATGGAAATAAAAACAAAAATTAACCAATGGGACCTAATTAAACTCAAAAACTTTTGCACAGGAAAGGAAACTGTAAATAAAATGAAGAGACAACTCACAGAATGGGAGAATACATTTGCAAACAATGTGACTGACAAGGGATTAAACTCCAAAATTTACAAACAGATCATGTAGCTCAATATCAAAAAAACATACTCCAATAAAAATGTTAAAAAACAAACAAACAAACAAACAACCCATTCCTAAAGTGGGCAGAAGACCTAATAAACATTTCTCCAAAGAAGACATACAGATGGCCAAGAAGCCCATGAAAAGATGCTCAACATCACTAATTATTAGAGAAATGCAAATCAAAACTACAATGAGGTATCAACTCACACCAGTCAGATAGCCATCATCAAAACGTCTACAAACAGTAAATGCTGGAGAGGGCATGGAGAAAAGGAAACCTTCCTACACTCTTGGTGGGAATTCAAGTTGGTACAACCATTTTGGAGAACAGTGCAGGGGTTCCTTAAAAAACTAAAAATAGAGCTACCATATGATCCAGCAATCCTACTCCCGGGCATATATCCGGAGTTTTGGTTTGAAAGGATACATGCACCTCAGTGTTCATTGCAGTGCTGTTTACAGTAGCCAAGACATGGAGGCAACCTAAATGTCCATTGACAAATGAATGGATAAAGAAAATGTGGTACATATACAATGGAATATTACTCAGCTATCAAAAGAATGAAATATTGCCTTTTGCAGCAAAATGGGTGTACCTGGAGTTTATCATACTACATGGAGTAATTCTGACAGACAAAGACAAATATGATGTTGCTTATATGCAGAATCTAAAAAAAAAGATACAAATGAACTTATTTACAAGCAAACGGATTCACAGACTTAGAGAATTAACATATGGTTACCAAGGGGGTGGGGTGGGGGGGATAGATTGCGAGTTTGAGATTGACATGTACACACTGTTATATTGAAAACAGATAATCAACAAGGATCTATGGTAAAAGATTAATTAATTTTAGAAAACCTTAATAAAAATAAAGAAAAACTAAACAAACAAAAAAGACAGATTGGCACACTATACAAGAACAGCAAAATACATATTCTTTTCAAGTGTACATTGAACATTCTCCAGGATAGACATTATATTAATCCATAAAACAAATCTCAATAAATTTAAAAGGATGTAAATCATACAGAATAAGTTCTCTGACCACAATAAAATGATATTGGAAGAAAGTTTGGAAAATTCAAAATAATGTGGAATTTAAGCAACACACTCCTAAATAACCAGTGGGTCAAAGAATAAATGATAAGAAAAATTAGAAAACAGTTCTGGGTGAATGAGTACCAAATATACCAAAATTTATGAGATGCAGCTAAACTAGTGCTTATAGAAAAAATATAGTTGTAAACACATATATTAATAAGAAATATTTCAAATTAATACCCTACCTTCCAAATAAAAAACTAGAAAAATAAAAAGAGCAAACTAAACCCAAGATAGTAGAAAGAATGAAATAATAAATATTGGAGCAGAAATAAATGAATTAAAGAATAGAAATAACAATAAAGAATTGCAAAAAAATCCCAAAGCTGGTTCTCTAAAAAAATCAACAAATTGACAAACCAAGCAAAAAAATGAGAAGACACAATTTCCTAACGTTAGGAATGAAACAGAGGACATTAGAGAAATAAAAAGTATTATTAGAAAATGTTAGGAACAATTGTATATAACACATTATATTACCTAGATGAAATGGGTGAATTCTTATAAAGACAGAAACTACTAAAATATACTAAGAAGAAACAAAATTTAATAGACTATGGGAAGTACAGAAATTGAATTAATAATCAAAATACTTCCTACAAAGAAAATCCCACGACCAGATTTCTACTCTAGTAAATTCTACCAAATATTTAAGAATAATTAATACCAATCCTTCACAAAATCTTTCATAAAATAAAGAGAATTCATTCCATGATGTAATTATTACCCTCATACTAAAATCAGTTAAAAATATCACAAGAAAAGAAAATTGCAGACCAATATCTCTTATGAATATAAACATAAAAATCCTCAAAGTAGCAAAGCAAATCCAGCAACGTATAAATGGTATGCAACATGTCTTAGTGGGATTTATCCCAGAATGCAACACACAAAAGTAATCAATGTGCAGCAAAAGCAGTTCTAACAGGGAAGTTTATAGCAATACTATCTTACCTCAGGAAACAAGAAAAACCTCAAATAAACAACCTAACCTTACACGTAAAGCAACTAGAGAAAGAAGAACTAACAAAACCCAAAGTTCGTAGAAGTAATCATAAAGATCAGAGCAGAAATAAATGAAATAGAACCAAAGAATAGCAAATATCAATGAAACTAAAAGCTGGTTCTTTGAAAGATAAACAAAACTGATAAACTTTTAGCCAGACTCATCAAGAAAAAAAGGGAGAGGACTCAAATCAATAAAATTAGAAATGAAAAAGGAGAAATTACAACTAACACCACAGAAATACAAAGGATAATAAGAGACTACTACAAGCAACTACATGCCAATAAAACGGACAACCTAGAAGACATGGACAAATTCTTAGAAAGGTACAATCTCCCAAGTCTGAACAAGGAAGAAATAGAAAATATGAACAGACCAATCACAAGTAATGAAATTGAAACTGTGCTTGAAAATCTTCCAACAAACTAAAGACCAAGACCATATGGCGTCACAGGTGAATTCTATCAAACATTTAGAGAAGATCTAATACCTATCCTTCTGAAACTCTTCCAAAAAATTGCAGAGGAAGGAACACTCCCAAGCTCATTCAATGAGGCCACTGTCACCCTAATGTCAACACCAGACAAAGATATCACAAAAAAAGAAAATGACAGGCCAATATCAATGATGAACATAGACACAAAATTCCTCAACAAAATACTACCAAACTGAATCCAACAATACATTAAAAGGATCATACACCACGATCAAGTGGGATTTATCCCAGGGATGCAAGGATTTTTCAATATACACAAATCAAACAATGTGATACACCATATTAACAAATTGAAAGATAAAAACTATATGATCATCTCAATAGATGCAGAAAAAGTTCTTGACAAAATTCAACACCAATTTATGATAATGACTCTCCAGAAAGTAGGCACAGAGGGAACCTAACTCAACATAATAAAGGCCATATATGACAAACCTGCAGCAAACATAATTCTCAATGGCGAAAAACTGAAAACATTTCCTCTAAGATCAGGAACAAGACACAGATGTCCATTCTCACCACTATTATTCAACATAGTTTTGGAAGTCCTAGCCATGGCTATCAGAGAAGAAAAAGAAATAAAAGAATGCAAACTGGAAAAGAAGAAGTACAACTGTCACTGTATGCAGATGACATGATACTATACATAGAAAATCTAAAGATGTTACCAGAAACTACTAGAGCTCATCAATGAACTTGGTAAAGTTCCAGAATACAAAATTAATACACAGAAATCTCTTGCATTCCTATATATTAACAACAAAAATCAGAGAGAGAAATTAAAGAAACAATCCCATTTACCATAGCAACAAAATGAATAAAATACCTGAGAATAAAGCTACCTAAGGAGGTAAAAACCTGTACTCTGAAAACTATAAGATACTGATGAGAGAAATAAAAGATGACACAAACTGATCAAGAGATATGCCATGTTCTTGGATTGGAAGAATCAGTATTGTGAAAATGACTATACTACCCAAAGCAATCTACAGATTCAATGCAATCTCTATCAAATTACCAATGGCATTTTTCACAGAATTAAAACAAAAATTTTACAATTTGTATGGAGAAACAAAAGACCCCCAATAGACAAAGCAATCTTGAAAAAGAAAAATGGAACTAAAGGAATCAGGCTCTCTGACTTCAGACTGTACTACAAAACTACAGTAATCAAAATGGTATGGTACTGGCACAAAAACAGAAATATAGATCAATGGAACAAGATAGAAAGCCCAGAAATAAATGTATGCATCTATGATCAATTAATGTATGACAAAGGAGGCAAGACTATACAGTGGAGACAAGACAGCCTCTTCAATAAATGGTGCTGGGAAAACTGGACAGCTACATGTAAAAGAATGAAATTAGAAGATTTTTAACACCATACACAAAAATAGACTCAAAATGGACTAAAGAATTAAATGTAAGGCCAGACACTATAAAACTCTTAGAGGAAAACATAGGCAGAACACTCTTTGACATAAATAGCAGAAATATCTTTTTCATTCCACCTACTAGAATAATGAAAATAAAAACAAAAATAAACAGATGGGATCTAATTAAACTTAAAAGCTTCTGCACAGCAAAGGAAACCATAAACAAAACAAATATCCTCAGAATGGGAGAAAATATTTGCAAATGAAGCAACCAGCAAGGGATTAATCTCCAAAATATACAAGCAGCTCATGCAGCTCAACAACAAAAACAAACAACCCAATCAAAAAATGGGCAGAACATCTAAATAGACATTTCTCCAGAGAAGTCACACAGATGGCCAAATAGCACATGAAAAGGTGCTTAATATCACTAATTATTAGAGAAATGCAAATCAAAATTACAATGAGATATCACCTCACACCACTCAGAATGGCCATCGTCAAAAAATCTATAAACAATAAATGCTGGAGAAGGTGTGGAGAAAAGGGAACCCTCCCACACTGTTGGTAGGAATGTAAATTGGTACAGCCACTATGGAGAACAGTATGGAGGTTCCTTAAAACACTAAAAATAGAATGAATATATGACCCAGTAATCCCACTTCTGGGCATGTATCAGGAGAAAACCATAATTTGAAAAGATACATGCACCCCAATGTTTGCTACAGCACTATTTACAATAGCCAAGACATGGAAGCAACCTAAATCTTCATCAACAGAGGAATGGATAAAGAAGATGTCGTACATATATACAACAGAATATTACTCAGCCATAAAAAAGAATGAAATAATGCCATTTGCAGCAACATGGGTGGACTTAGAGATAGTCATAGTAAGTGAAGTAAGTCAGACACAGAAAGACCAATATCATATGATATCACTTATATGTGGAATCTATAAAAAGGGTACAAATGAACTTGGTAACAAAACAGAAGTAGAGTCACAGATATAGAAAACAAACTTATGATTACCAGGGGATAAGGGGGTGGAGGAATAAATTGGGAGATTGGGATTGACATAAACACATTACTATATACAAAATAGATAACTAAGAAACTACTGTATAGCACACGGAACTCTACTCAATACTCTGTAATGGCCTATAGAATCTAGGGGACTTCCTTGGTGGTCCAGTGGTAAAGAATCCACCTTCCAATGGAGGGGATGCAAGTTCGATCCCTGATCGGGGAACTAAGATCCCACAAGCCACAGGGCAACTAAGCCCTTGTGCCCCAACTACCGAGCTCACATGCCTCAACAAGACATCTCGCTTGCCGCAAACTAGAGAGCCCACGTGCTCTGGAGCCTGTGTGCCACAACTACAGAGCCTGCACACCCTGGAGCCCATGCACCACAACTAGAGAGAGAAAACCTGTATGCCACAACTAGAGAGAAGCCCAAGCATCGCAACAAAGAGACTGTGCACCACAACGAAAGATCCTGCATGCTGCAACTAAGACCAATGCAGCCAAAAAAATAAAGAAAAAAAAAGAATCTAAAAAAGAGTGATTATATGTATATGTATAACTGATTCACTCTGCTGTACACCTGAAACTAACACAACATTGTAAATCATCTATACTCCAGTAAAAATTCTTTTAAAAAGGTACTATACATATTAATATAATAAAAGACATGACCATCTGTATTGTTAAAGAAAAAGCAGTTGACAAAATCTAGCACTCTTTGATGATTAAAACACACACTCATCAAACTACATATCCAAGGCAACATCCTCAACCTGATAGAGGTCATCTACCAAAAAACACCACAGTTAACAACATAATTAATGATGAACAACTGAAAGCTTTCCTTATAAAATTAAGGATGAGACAAAAATATCTGCTGTCACTAATCGTATTCAACGTCATACTAAGATTCTTGCCAGGAAAATTGGGAAGGGAAAAAAAAAAGGCATTTAGATTAAAAAGAAGAAGTAAAATTATTTCTTTTTGCAGATTATGTGATATTATGTATTGAAATTCCTAAGAAATTCATATACAGCACAAACATGCAAACCTATACACACACACAAACACACACATACAAACTTAGAGCTAGTAAATGAGTTCTTTAGGTTTGAAGGATACAAGATCAAAATATCAAAGTTAATTGTATTTCTATACATTAACAATGAACAATCATAAAATGAAATTAAAAAAACAATCCATTTTACATTAGCATCAAAAGCAATAAATTACTTAGGATAAATTTAACCAAAAAGTATAAGATTTGTATACTGAAAACTGTAAAACGACACTGAAAAAAATTAAATATCTAAATGAATGGAAAGACATCCAATGTTCACTGATTGGAAGAGTTACTATTGTTAAGAGGATCATACTCCTAAATTGATCTACAAATTCATTGCACTCTATCAGAATTTCAGGTGGCCTTTTTGTAAAAATTGACAAGGTGATTCAAAAATTCATGTGAAAATGCAAGAAACTCCCAATAGCTAAACAAACTTGGAAAAGAACAAAGTTTGAGGATTAAGGCTTCTTTATTTCAAAACTTACTACCAAGCCATAGTAATGATGACTTTATTCTACTGGAATAAAGATAAACATAGTTCAATTAAATTGAATTGAGAATTTAAAAATAAAGTCATGCATCTATGGTCAATTGGTTTTCAACAAAATTGCTAAGACAATTCAATAAAATAGTCTTCTTCAACAAATGGTGCTGAAGAACTGGATATCCACATTCAAAAGAAGCAATTTGAGTGCCTGCTTTACACCATATACAAATTTTAACTCAATGTGGATGAAAGCCATAAATGTAAGGGCTAAAATTATAAAAGTCTTAAAAGAAAAAATTAAGTGTAAATCTTTGTAACTTTTGATTAAGCAATGGTTTCTCAGACATGACAGAAAAAGCACAAAGAAAAAGAGATAAATGTGATTTTGTCTTTCAAATGACACTATCAAGAAAGTGAAAAGACAATACACAGAATTCCATATAATTTTGTAAAGTATATATCTAATAAGGGTTTAGTATCCAGGACCATTTAAAGAATTCTTATAACTCAGCAATTAAAAGACAACCTAATTAAAAATAACGTATTTCTTCATTTATCCAAGGAAGATGACCAAAAAGCAGATGAAAAGATGTTGAACATCATTAGTTATTAGAGAAATGTAATTCTCCAAAAGAGATCCCATAAAGAGATACCACTTTATACCCACTAGAATGGCTATAATAAAAAATATGGGCAATAACAAATGTTGGCTGGGATGCAGAGTGAATGGAACTCTCACACATTGCTTATTGAAATGTAAAATGGAGCAGCAACTGGGAAAACTCTCTGGCCTTTCCTCAAAAATTTAAATAGAGTTCTATGTGACCCAACAATTCTGCTCTTAACTGTGTGTCCAAGAGATTTAAAACATAAGTGCATTCAAAAAACTTCTCCATAAATGTTCATAAAAGCATTATTCATAATACCCAAAAGTGGAGATAACTCAAATGCCCATCAAATGATAACTGGGTAAATGAAATTTGGTCTATCCATACAGTGAGATATTCATTATTCAGCCCTAAAAAGGGAATCAAATACCAATACATGCCACAACATGAACTTTGAAAGCATTATGCTAAGTGAAAGCAGACAAAAAAAGCCATGTGTATATATTAATCCTTTGTAAAGAATAGATCCTTCACTGCATAGGGACCAAATAATACGTTATGTAAGGAGATGAAGTGAATGATAAGCTTTGCTTTGAAGTTTTCTCCTCACAGCCCCAAAAATATGTCTCCCCCCTTTATATGGTTATACATATACTTCTATAATAGAGATTTGGCATGTACTAACCCACTAATTAGATTTCTTATTCTATGTGCATTAAAAAATATTTATGTTATACCCTCTATTTACAAGGTATTGTGCTCTGCAGTCATCTTTGAGGAGCTTATAGATTTGGGGGGAATCTGGAAGAAATATATATAATGATATGGGATATATACACACGATATATTATCTATATATGAGTGCTACGTGATATATGTATGATATATTTATATATGAATGAGTAAATTAAAATGTGTCAAGATTTTCAAAAGAATGCATATTACAATAAGTCAGGGGTGGAGAGGGGTTCTGTTAGTTGAGATACATAGTCAGGTAAAATCAGTGAGGATGGAAACAGGAAAATTCTAGTCAAGGGAGTAAGCAGTGAGTAGAGATGTAAAAGCAGGAAATATACCTGATGTGTTAGAGAAACAATGGATCTGGATGAGTCAAAGTTCTCACAGAATGTTCTAATGGCAACCCTCCCCCACTCTTCAATTCTCTGCCCCGTGAAAAGGTTATCACACTCAGTCCTTCTTTGGTAAAGGCTCCAGTAGGGGCTTGAGGAGATCTTTGGAGCAGGCCTGTAAGATATCACTCCTCTCTGATGGGTAATGAGCCCTGAAAGAAACCCCACCTAATACCTGGAGTACTTTCTCATAATGTACTAGGCAACACATTTTACAGTATTGAACTATGCTAAAACTCATTTAAAATATAACTCATTGGATCTATAATTTCACTTCTAAATATGTATATAAATAAGCACTTCCGAGCCATATTTTTTAAGTGATTACTTTCCTATATTATCCATTTAATATTATACAAATACTGTGGGAGCAAAAGCACTACTTTTTTATGTATTTTGTAAAGTCTCCTAAGTTATGGATAAATGGTGAATTTTAAATAATAGCAACAATGAGCATAGTTAATATTTACAAGGTTAAACCTTAAATGATGTTGTCCTGATGATGGTGTTTCCAATTGTTCCTTTTGCAAAAACATGGGCATCTTTAGAACTCAACAGACAATAAAACAAGCAATATGATGTTGTTATCCATACAACACACTTTCTCCACTGGTATCTTCAATTTTACTTTTCATGTGAATGACATTAATAGGGGTTTTCAAACATTTTTGACAGCTACACTTGGTCCTTAAACTCTTGTCATCAAAGTGTCACTAATACTCAAATTTGCATATAAATTCCTGTTCTCCATCATATACCATGTGAATAAAGAACATAACTGTTTGCTTTTTCAGTCATATTAAAAGCATTTCAGGCAAACTGAATGTGTTATGTTGATAGCAAGATACAGAAGCAGCTGCTGGAGATGATGATCACTGTGAAAGCACATCTTGGGAGGCATTTGAAGATATGTTTTCAAGGGTCACTGTTCCCCATAGCTAAGACACCACCAGCCTGGTAAGACCCACACATTCCAGCAAGCAGATTTTCTAAATTACCTCTTTACTGCATGCCTCTCCCATTAGCACAGCCACCTCCTTGTCATTCACACCGATGTAATGATCACCTCTGCAGCATTTACACCCTGGGCCTGGCTGGCTGGTTGCCTCTTACTCTGTGGCAAGATTATTGATTGCAGGTGCTTATTAAGCAAGTATGAAGCAATAAGCCATGAGAGTTGTTGATAATTCAAGAGGCAAAGCTAGTAATTATATAGAGATCAGGAGGATTATTATATACGAGGCCTTTTGGTAAATATGACTGATTGCTATTGCAGGGCTGTGATGACTGTTTGAATTTAAATGTATTATTATTGATTTTCTTTGGTTTTATTGCATTTTAAATTGACAGGTTTTTAATGCAAATTGTCCATTCTACCCAACTGCCAGGTCCTGCTCCTGTAACTTGATGATTAATGGACATGTGCAGTGGTTACGGTTTCTACTGCTCAGTCCAAAGTGAAGCCGCTATCTTTTTTCCTCCAAGTGTACTTTCCTTTCATTGTTTTCTGAATGTAACACATATTGTGCATCAGAATTTCATGATCTATTGGCACTGTTGTGCAGCTTATAAAAATGCCGATTAAAATCATTAACATTAAAGTTTCTTCCAGATTGAACTTATACACCATTATGTCTTCCTGTCTTTTTCTTTTGTAAGTTAAATCTCTCAAGAAGACGAAATTTTCAGAAGGCAAAATATGATAAAATCTTAAGGAAAACTGGATAATGCCAATAGTCTGAAATTTGAACACAGTAAAGTGAACATATACAGTAATAAGTTACTTTAAATGGTCAGTATTGTGATTCCTTGAGGCATTTTGAACTGAGGAGGTAGAGAGATGTCGATTTCCTATAATACTGATATATAATAAAGATACTGAATAGGGGGAAGAAAAGCATGTGTTTTATTTTATGTTCATATTTAGCACACTTTTAATTCATTTGAAATACTCACTAGAGAATGAATTCATCTTCAGAATTGTGGAGGTTTGCTTGTTCTAAAAATGGGTATCAAAATATTCAACTGCTCATGGAGCAGATGCCTAAACAGATCACAGAAAATGTAAGAAACTTGGCTAAGTATATCCATCACATCAAAGTTAACACTGAAATAACAATTATTGTTTCTATTCTTATTATAGCCAACACATTGACTATATGCCATACAGAAGTTTTGTATCATTCTGGCACTGTAATAACTTTCTAAAGTAAGTATTCTTATAATCTATGTATACATAAGAGGGAACTGAGGCAAAATCAGTCACTCTCTTGATGATAGATTACTCATAAAAGGCAGATCCAATATAATTAATGTCTAGCTACAAAGATCTTGCTTTTTAATCTCAGCATTGTTGGTCTATGACTCTAGTATTGTGATTCTTCCTTTTAAAATGCATGTTTTTCATTCATTTATTCATGAGATATTGAAGGATTACTATATAACACTATTCTAGACTCTGTGGATAGAGTGGTGATAAAGATGGGTAAAATCCCTTCTTCATGTTTCTTACATTATAATCAAGGAAACAGAGCAAAGATACATAACCTACTAAATAATAGAGTATAAAATAATGGATGATAGTGTCATCAAATTTTAGTAATGTAAATGAAGAGATAAAGAGTGACAATGACAAATTTTACATGGAAAAGTGAGAGAGATTAAGTCAGTGTGTAGGCCTAAAAAATCAGAGCCCTGAATCCAGTGGATATTAAATTTGAGATTCTTATAGCATATCCAAAAGAAGACATAAATCAGGTAGTTGGTTTATATGTCTAGAGCTACACTATCCAATATGGTCACTACTAGCCACATGTGGATATTTAAATTTAGATTAATTTTAATTAAATAAAATTAAAAATTCAGTTCCTCATTTACACTAGCTGCATTTTAAAGAGCTAAATAGGAACATGGGTAGTTAGCTACCATATTGGATAGTACAGATATAGAATAAGTCTGCCACTACAGAAGTTTCAATTGGACAGCACTGGTTTAGAGTTCAGAAAAAAGGTCAGATTTGGAGACACTAATTTGTAAATCAAAAAATGACTCAATATTTTATTTGAGCAACTGGTTAGATAGTGGTACCAATTTCTGAGATGAGTAAATTAGAGAAGAGGTTAGTATGTAGGTTGTGGATTGAAAGTTTTTCATCCAAGGAGTATAAAATTGAATAATATATTTAAAGCAAGATGAGATATCCTATAATGGACAACAGAAGAAAATTTGTAATTAAGAATGTCAATATCAAACTCTAAATACTATTTACTCTCCTTTGCAAGGAAAAAAATCCCTATGGTCCTGAAATATGGGTATGTATTCTATATATCTTATAATCTGTGGAAACCTATTGTGGAGTTTTTTAGTATTATCATCTCCAATTCATATAGTTCTGTTCCCACAGATGCAAAATAACTTGGATATTAAAGATATACCATAAATAACTTACTTCCATTACTAGGATACTGGTATAATTACTCCTTCTACTTTCACATATGCACAAGAATTAACATTTCTCCTGATAATTAAAATTAGAGAAGTTTAGCTCCATCACCTGAATTATCCAGTTAGCTCTATTTTAGAACACAATGGAGAGTATAAGCAAAATCCATATATATCAAATACATAGATCCTTTCTTTGATCTTATACATCTTTCAAGATTTGTCTCCTTCTCCCACCCAAGTCTCAAATCCCTGCTGTTAGCAAGAACAAGATAAAGATTCCAAGAGGTTAGTGTGCTTTATATATGCTTCTATAATTATTCAAAGTTGCATTATTAAAAATATAAAAAGTAACTGAAAAGAAAACTATATCCCACTCCTATCATAAACTTAGCTTTAGCTCTATCTTCTCTTTTCAGTTCCTTCTTACTTATTTCTGATTTATCCTACTTAATTTTATTTGGAATAATGAATCTACTGCTACTATAATAATAATGAGGAATGTCTTAAAGTAGGGATTGTTTGCTTTTTAAAAAATCCTCTGAACATGAGAACTATCATGTGTGTGTGTAATCACTAAATCACTATAGACAATGCAAACAACACATGGCAAAGAAGCAAAGGTTGTCTAAACAGATGACGATAGGTCAGAAAAGAACTTGACTAGACTCATATTGAACATGAAGTAAGCCTGAGTAAAATCTATATGTAAATAAAAATATTTGGTAATTTTTATTAGTTTTTTTGACTGACAAAAGTATTTTAATACTAAATTTTTCTTTCCCAGAAAGAACACCCTTCATTCTTAGTAAATATTGAGATATTATAATTTAATTCACCATTGTGAATTATATAATAAGCCACATAGCCTTTTCCATGCTAGGACATCCAATAAGTACCATTCAGTTTACAGATGGATGAAAAGTATGAATAATTCCTCTTTTATATATTCTTTGGGCTTATCAAATTCAAGGTAACTTTCAATCCAAAACTGAATACAGCCATTTGTATATAGGGCAGATCAGCAATGTTAATTATTAATAAATTTTATAATTATTCTTTCTGAATACTAGTGAGAAAGTTAAAACATAAAATAAACAAATCCAACTTAAATTGTTCTCAGTTTTATTCATGAACAATTAGTTTGATCAAAACAATCCAAGATGATTTTCAAGGTCACCTGGTATAGACCTCATAATCTGTAGCTAAGTGGTAAAATAATTATACATGTTCTTAAGCCTTTAGCACCTTTGAAAGCGATCAGGTTACCAGTGCATGCTTTGCTTCACCTTTGGCTTAAGATCTGAAAGAACATATATCTGTCTTTTGTGAGCTCTGAGTATGTTGTGGTATTTTTCTTTTAAGCACAGCAGGATCCTGACTTTTCTAGATATTTTCATACTTGGTCATTTCCACTTTCCCATTATGCATAAATCAGCCTGATAGCCAAAATTATACAGATTTTGTGTATCAGCAGAGGAGAGATGTAATACTTTAGGAAAAAAATAGTGGAGGTTTTAATAAGATGCTGCACTTGTAGAAGGATGCCAAATATATATTTTGGCCAGATTTTATGTGTTTAAGGGTTAAAGTCAATTACCTGTCATTGTCTTTATATCAACAGAGTAGATTAAATTAGTGAAATACAAACATACATCTAAAATTTAATTTGAGATAATAATATTACAATTTTATTACTAAAACTTTGGTAGACAGATTTTTAAAAATTTGAACCTGTTGTACATGAACAATAGTCTTTCAGTGCAGCAATCTGCTGGATTCTGTCAGTGGTCATTTCATTGTACATCTGTGCTGTAAACAGTTGTTAATGTTCATTTTCTGTTGGTAAAAGAGCAAGGCATAGTTTGGCCTATTTTATCATGTAAAAGATTTTGTTGAAAGAATTCTGGTAACAAGTTAGTACATTTATCTTCCCTAGTAAAAGCTAAGATAAAGACTATTTTTCAATCCCTGGACTGGAAAATTTGATAAGGATGATGATGATGATGATATTCAAGTTCCTTTAATACAAACTGAAGATTTATGCAATGATAGAAGAAAACAAATTTGACTGTTTCTGAAGCTGACCAAAATTTCTTTATCATACTTTTACATACACTCATTTCTTTACATAATCACTTCAAAAAAAAAGATATGCTGTTAAACTTTGGATCTAGAAATGTGGCAGTGGAACAATGTAATTAATATTCAAAATAATAAAATAATCTCTGAAGCTTTATCTGCATCAACTTCCAATAGGAGAATGAAAGGGGATTTTTATAGCAATTAGCAAGTAAGAATCATTTTTACTTTCAAGGCCCAGCACTTCAACTATCCCTTCCAGAGTTTCTCACAAATAAACTATTTGGGTTATCTTAAGAGTCCCTCTAACTACTGAAAAAGTTGGTAGTCATTAACAATAATTTAGAGGATTAATTATTGGTAAAATATTGCTATTTAGTACTGATTGCCTCACATTATGCTATATAGACTTTGATTCAAGCATTCTTTTATACATTTATTAGTTGTTTCTTCTCCATCTTTTTTAAATAACCTGCAAATGTACTTGATAAGGAACTTCAAAATTAGTGAAGAAAAATGATGAAAGTGATCCACTATTTTTGCATACAGCCAATAATTTTGTTACATTACACTCTGCTATAATTCCAATCCTAATATTCAATTGAAGTGTATTAAGGGAAAATATATCCTTATGATTACTTAATAAATTTTAAACTACCACCATGTATGTTCCATTGCTATTGACACTTGCATGAACATTATCTTCACTGATTTCTCTTCTCATAAATATTTATTCAAAGAGATTCATCATGATTTTGCTGTATTATTCCCAGATATCTTGTGGCAAGCAACTAAAATGAGAGAAATGACTCAACATGCTGTCAGATCTAAAATAGAATTCTGGTGGTTTCTCTATATCTAGATGTCTTATGAATAAAGCAAAAAATAAGATGTTTAATGATTTCAGTAACCCTTTGGGCATAGCAACAAGTAATTAAAGGAAATGTTCTAGTAACATGTTTTTTAAAGGGAACTTTCCTAGGGGCTATATCATCCACAAATAATGAAAGTTTTACTTCTTTAACTGTTGAAAATGGTTGGCAGCTTCTAGTAAATTACTTAATAATTTTTATTCGTATTTTGAGCTTCCAAGATCTCAAAATTATAAAGAAACACTTCTTAAACTTTAAAAAAACTTTTGAAATGCTTAAATTAGTGAGAATTAAATGTGTATTGGGGGACATTTTCTTCTAAAACTTTTTTCTTATTATTGTTATTTTTATATCTGTGTGATTGATATTATAGCTGATACTGGAGATTTTTCAACTCATGAATATATTGAAGAGTTAATATTATTATACAACGTGAAGAATTTCCAAATAAGGTATTTCATGAAATACTTATAGCTGACATGGAAATATCTAATTTAAAGAATTGTGTTGAAGAGTTATTTTGATGTTATGAATGCTGATATCCCAAACAATTATACAAAATTAGAGTTATACTATATTGTAATTACTGTTATCAAGCTTGATATTAATAGTTAAAAATCAAAGAGATTTATGGACTCCATGATATTTTTCTTATAGACATATGTGGTTAATAACACTCTTTGAATAATAATTTTATCAATCTCTTTCTCTATTTTAAAAATATTTGATATTTCTATGTTAGAATACACATAAAATGAATTTTAACAATTAACATTATTTATACGCAATATATACATGTATGTGTATTTATACATGTATATACAAACTGAGGATCAAAGTTGAATATGTAAAGCATATAAAGATATTTTTCAATACAAATTATATATAGACTATGAAAATGTTTTAAATTTAATATTCAAATATTTTCTATAATCCAAATAAAATGTCTTCTTCATAGTACTGAGATTACACTAATTAATAGGGTTTACCTGTGTGACCATTTTATAACTGACCACACACAATATTTCCATAAATGTCACTGACATACACATTTGTCTATTTAGAATTCCAAAGGGCAAAATTAATCTGACATTCAGTGATAGACGTTGTCTAAATATCAGGGATGAAGCTCAACTCTGGTGTACCAATAGATAATCAAGTGTAGTATGAAAAGTCTTATTTTACTTAATCCTATAGTAGTTGTCTGATGCTTAACTCAGAAGTCCATTTTACTACCCCAATTCTAATGAAGATAAATATACATATATACACTATTTATTTACTGCATAGGCACTAAACTAAAAATTGTATAGGCTTTATTATATTCACTTTTCATATCAGTCTTAAATTGAGCATTATTATGTTAATTTTAAACATGAAAAAAATTGATCTCTGGACTAATAAGCAGCCAAGCCAAGATCGTTACACAAATCAACATGGCTTCAATATCCATGTTATTATCTCTTATTTTATAATGTCTATATTATAATATATACAGTTAATAATTATATGAGTATTTAAATATATTTATATGGTAAATTCACAAAAGGAATACTTTCTGCATTAGTGATCTAAATGTGATCACTAATGCAGAGAAGCTTGAAGAAGCAGACGAATCGAAGAACACATATAATTCCTTTTTCATGAGTGGCCAAAATTGCATCCCACTTAAGTAGAAACAGCATCCAGCATGATAAATATGACTGATCTCCTGTTAATGAATGGTCAATTACTGAATCACTTTATGTGCTTGCAAATAGCCTTGTGTGTGTAACAGAAGATTTGAGAGAAGACATATCTAAACAAAGCATTAAAAATAGAAAATGTATGACAATTTTAAATATAGATATCAAATACAAATAAATTAGCAAATCCATCACTGAAGGCAAACTTCACAGACTATAATAAACACTCACAAAAGCCCATGCTATAGGGGCTTCCCTGGTGGCGCAGTGGTTGAGAATCTGCCTGCCAATGCAGGGGACACGGGTTCGAGCCCTGGTCTGGGAGGATCCCACATGCTGTGGAGCACCTGGGCCCGTGAGCCACAATTACTGAGCCTGCGTGTCTGGAGCCTGTGCTCCGCAACAAGAGAGGCCGCGATGGTGAGAGGCCCGCGCACCGCAATGAAGAGTGGCCGCCGCTTGCCACAACTAGAGAAAGCCCTCGCACAGAAATGAAGACCCAACACAGCCATAAATAAATAAAAATAAATAAATTTAAATTACAAAAAAAAAAAAAGCCCATGCTATAAAGATCAGGGGAGTTCCTTGGATAGCACAGATTATACTCATGATATATGAGTAATATATGTATATATATAGTATATATAATATAATATATATATACTATATAGTATATATTATATATAGTATATATAATATGATACTCTGACTATGACAATGGGCCATGAACTTGTGTTTGGAATCAGCTTTTGTCTATAAAATCTGCCTTGAGTTCTAACTCTGTTAAAAGCTCTGCTGCCACCTTAGTTATTAGCATGCCCAACACAATTTTCACAAGGAGATTACCTGGAGAAACTAAAATAGACATGTCTTTCACAGTAGTTCTTATCTTTGGTCATATAATTTGCCAGGATCTGTACTGTTGGGATCCTCAGTACCCACAGCTGGTGTTTGCTAGAGCTTTTTTTTTCCAATTTAGAAAAATCCAGAGGCATTTATATATACCTTAATGTTTAGGTGACTCGGAACCAAGTCAAAATTGGTGGTATTTCCAGCTCTGATATCTTGACCCCACTCTAATATATGAGCTTCTGTCCTACTCTTGTGAACAAGATTACACCTGCTACCTTAATTACTTGGATCCTTTTGTTGGTTCTGAATCTAAATTATTGTAGTGATAATCTGTCCAGTATTCAATTCCATCATCACTGACTCCCAGCTTGGTCTTATTCTCTTGCTTCTCTTCCTCTTCTTTCTTCTAATAAGTCTCTAATAAACATTTTATATTTTCTAGCATTGTTTTAATTGATATGTTATTTTATTTAACTTTCATGTTACTGTGAAGTATTTTATTAATGTTATTTTGCAGAATAATAATTTAAAAAGTAACAACTTATCCAGAGTTGCACTGATAGAAAGTGGCAAAACTGGCCCTTTCTTACTCTATCAACTATACTCACAAAACCTCTAGCAAATTTAAATTCTGATTCTAACTTTTTTATAAATTGCCATTTGCTGAATGATCTAAACCTTGTAAGACATTTATGATGTCTGCAGACCTATCCAGATCTCTATACATAACCTGTTCCCAGCACTCCATCATTACACTCTGGAAATCTGCTAGATTTTTACCCATTCAGATCTCATTGGTATCAATTGCTTGGCAAGAATCCCAATCCTTATCTTCCCAGTCCTGTGCTGTGAATACTTGGCTCTTTTACTCCAGAAGGAATTTCTCCTTAAATCAGTATATGGGTCTTCCCTTATTCATTCAACCATTAAGTAATTAACTTCCCAGCCCTAACTATGAGAAAAGAGTGTGGAACCATGATAATAAACAAGATAGTGAAATTACTTGCCATTCTACCTCATGCTAACATTTCATCTAATTTCTAAGGACAGTTAATCTCTCAATGACATGCTCATCCATTTTATGAAGCACAAAGACATCTAAACTCTCCCTTTTCACTCTCATTTCCTATGGGCTCAGGAATATGAAATAGATTTTGTATCTATTCAATACTTGTGTACACATGTGACTATAAACCAGTTTGGTTTCTATTGGTAACTCGTATACTGTTATTCGTCAAGGGACAAGAGTTGTATCCCTTAAAATTCACTATATAGGGTCCAGAGATGAGCCCTCAAAACATCTGGCTTTGAAAACCAATGAAACCCACATTACCAAGACCCAAAGGGTTGTAGCAAACTAAGAAATGCCTCTTAAAGGGCATGCAGACACACCAAACCCAAGGCCCGATGCAGAAGCAGCCATTTAAAAAGCACTAAGACTTTATGTGAAAGAGATTCATTTGCTAATCATAAAGCATCAGTTGGAGGGACAGTGGCCTGTTGGGATACTCTCCAGGGACAGAAGTGCTGGCAGGCACCATTTTTGCACTCTCCTTATACATTGCTAAAGCTGGTGAGCACCATCTTTTCTGTTTTACTCTTTCTTTCTCCTCATCAGAGGCTATCATTGCATTCTCCCTATGCCACACTTCATAGCACCAGTATCTCTTGGAGGGGAGCTTTTACACACATCTGGTGCCCTGGTTTTTACTTCTAATATTCTGGTCTCTGTGCCTGCTGCCCAGGGAATGCCCCTTGATTGCCTGGCTGTGGTCAGGAGAGTTTGATTTCCTGGGTTGCAGAGAACTGTAGCAATTAGAGAGAATTTTTGGCAGGTTATATCCTTAAGACACTGCAACAGAAAGAAGACTGAAACAAACTCCCATCTCTTTCTGTGAAAGAGGATTTTGTTTGTCCTAGAGCTTCAGTCTGAGGGGCAGACTTCAGGACTGGTACACATCTAGTAGCCTACAGATGTGCCCTGAAGGAAGGTAAGCCATACACACCATATTTGCACTCTCCCTCTGCCTCATTAGCACTCACTGGTATCTCCTAGAAAGGAGCTTATATACTCATCTGGAGCCCCAATTTTTGCTACTTCATACAGAGGACACACCTAGATCACCTGGCACTGGTAGCCAGCATATTTTATCCTTACAGTCTCATAGGACTATATATATTTATATACTATAAAAGTAGCTGCCTGATGATGTGGCTTCCAGTCAGCCTGAATCTAGGTGTTAAGTGAGATCCTTCCTTTGGGACACTGATGGGTCATAGCACACCCTCAACTATTGGGGGCCATTAAAAATAAAATGGGCTGCTTTGAAAATCACAAAAGTTTGAGACAACCAAGAGCCAGGACAGGGTTGAACAATAAATTTCATCTCCTACTTCAAGACTGGGAGAGTTGACTGTTCTATCTTATGTATAGAAATCAACACAGAGAGTCAAGCAAAATGAAGAAACAGAGGAATATGCTCCAAATAAGTCCCCAAGATAAAATGTAAGGGGAAAAAAAAAAAAAAAAACCTTAATGAAATGGAGAAGAGTAATTCAACTGATAAAGAGTTCAAAGTAATGGTCATAAAGATGCTCCCTGAATTGGGGAGAATAGATGAACACAGTAGAACTTCAACAGAGAGATTAAAAATATAAGAAAGTACTAAATAGAAATCATCAAGCTGAAGAATACAATAACAACTGAAAAAACACACTACAGGAGTTCAACAGCAGACTAGCTGAAGTAGACTAAAAGATAAATGAACTCAAAAACAGGGCACTGGAACTCACCAAACCAGAACAGCAAAAAGAAAAAAAGGAATGAAAAAAGTGAAGATAGCTTAAGGGACTATGGGAAAACATCAAGCAGATGAACATTTGCATCACAGGGCCCCCAGAAGAAGAAAAGAGAGAGGAAGAGACAGAAATCTTATTTGAAGAAATAATGGCTAAAAACTTCCCAAATCTGGGGAAAGAAATAGACATCCAGACCCAGGAAGTTCAGAGAGTTCCAAACAAGATGAACTCAAAGAGGCCCAAACAAGACACATTATAATTAAATTATCAAAATTTAAAGATAAGGAGAGAATCTTAAAAGCAGCAAGAGACAACTTGTTATATACAAGGGGACCCCAAAAAGACTCTCAGCAGATTTTTTTTTTCAACACAAACTTTGCAGGCCAAAAGAGAGTAGCACAAAAACAACAAAAACAAACAAACAAAAAAACACAATATACTAGGGAAAAAAACAAACTTCTAACCAAGAATACTCTATCCACCTGGCAAAGTTATCATTCAGAACTGAATGAGTTACAAAGAGTTTTATGGACAAGCAAAAATAAAGGTGTTCATCACAACTAAACAAGCCTCTTAAGAAATGTTAAAGGGACTTCTTTAAGTTGAAAATAAAGAGCACTAATTGGGAACATTAAAACATATGAAATCTCACTACTAAAGGTTAATATATAGTAAAAGTAGTGGTTAAATTCACTTATAAAGCTAGTATGAATATTAAAACACAAAAGTAGTAAAAATATCTGACTACAATAATTACTTAAGGAATGCAAAAGATAAAAAGATGTAAAATGTAAAATGTGACATCAAAACATAAAATGTAGAGGAGAGGTTAAAAATATAGAGCATTAGAATGCATTCAAATTTTAGTTGTTATCAATTTAAAATAGACTATTATAAATGTAAGTTTTTATATATACACCTTGTGGTAACCAAAGAGAAAAACATTTAGTAGATATGTTTGTAGTAGATATGTTAGTATCTATGTACAAACGAAAATGAAAGCACACCACTGAAGAAAGTTATCAAACCTCAAAGGAATAGAATAAGTGAAGAAGAAAGGAACTGAGAGGAACTACAAAACAGCCAGAAAACAATTTTTTTCCAATGGCCATAAGTACATATCAATAATTACTTTAAATATAAATGGATTGAATTCTCCAATTAAAAGACATAGAATGGATTAAAAAACTAGACACATCTATATTCTGCCTACAAGAGATTCACTCCAGTTATAAGGACACACACAGGCTGAAAGTGAGGAAAGGTAAAAGATGTTCTATGTAAGTGGAAACCAGAAGAAAGCTTGAGTAGCTATACTTACATCAGGCCAAAGAGACTTTAAAACAAAGACTGTAATAAAGAACAAAGAAGGGCATTATATAATAATAAAGGGGTCAATCCAGCAAGAAGATATATTTATAAATGTATGTGCACCCAACATAGGAGTACCAACATACATGAAGCAAATATTAATGGACATAAAGGAAGAAATAGCAATACAATAATAATAGGGGACTTTAGTAAACCATGTACATCATTGGATAGATTATTCAGACAGAAAATCAATAAGGAAACATCAGCTTTAAACAACACTTAACAGATATAGAGTTGACAATTGAACAATGTGAGGATTAGGGATGCTGACCCCACACACACAGTTGAAAATCTGTTATAAAATTTACAGCCATCCCTCCATTTCTGCAGTTCCACATCTGTGGATTCAACCAACTGTAGATCATGTAGTACTGAAGTATTTGTTGAAAAAACCCTATGTATAAGTGTACCTGCCAAGTTCAAACTTGTGTCATCCAAGGGTCAACTGTATAATAGAACATTCCATCCAAAAGTAAAAGAATACACATTGTTTTCAAGTGTACATGGAACATTCAGGAAGATAAGTCATTTGTTAGGCCACAAAACAAGACTTGATAAACTGAAGAAGATTGAAAATATATCAAGCATCTTTTCCAACCACAGTGGTATTCAACTAGAGATCAATTACAAGAAGAAAACTGGAAAACTCACAAATATTTTGAGATTAAACAACATGTTATTGAACAACCAATAAGTCAATGAAGAAATCAAAAGAGAAATTTAAAAAAATACCTTGAGAGAAATGAAAATGGAAATACAACATAACAAAACTTGGGAGATGCAGCAAAAGCAGTTCTAAGAAGGAAGGTCATAGTGGAAAATGCCTCCATCAAGAAATAGAAACATTTGAAAATAAACAAACTGACTTATGTCTCAAGGAACTAGAAAAAGAACAGCAAAGCCCCAGGTGAGTAGAAGGTAGGAAATAATAATCAGAGTAAAAATAAATGCAATATAGAGGCTAAAAAGACAATAGAAAGATCAATGAAACTAAGAGCAGGGTCTTTGACAAGATAAACAAAATTTATAAAACTTCAACTAGACCAACCAAGAAAAAGAAAGAGGATTCAGATAACTAAAATCAGATATAGATAATTACAACTGATTACCACAGATTTACAAAGGACATAAGAGACTACTATGAACAATTATACACTAATAAATTTGACAATCTGGAAGAAATGGATGAAATCCTAGAAACATAATCTACAAGATGGAATCACAAAGAAATTGAATATCTTGACTAACTGATCAATAGTAAGGAGATTGAAAAACCTCCCAACAAACAAATGTATACTTCCAAACACATTTAACAAAAACAGTATTACCCTGATACTAAAACCGGACAATGATGCCACAAGTAAAGAAAATTACAGACCAATATCCCTGAAAAAGTAGATGCAAAAATCTTCCACAAAATATTAGCAAACAAAATTCAACAATACATTAAAAGGATCACACATCATGATTAAATGGGATTTATTCCAGGGATTCAAGGATGGTTCAGACATCCACAAAAATGTGATACACCACATTAACAAAATGAATAAAAATTACATGATCATCTCAACAGATATAGAAAAAAAGCATTTGACAAAACTCAACAGTGATTTATGATAAAATTTTATAATAGAAGGACTGTACCTAATAAAGGTCATATGTGACAAACCCAGATCTAACATCATACTCAATGGTGAAAAGCTTACACTTTTCCTCTGAGATCAGGAGTAAGATAAGAATTCCCACTCTTACTATTTTATTCAACACAGTACTGAAAGTCCAAGCCAGAGCAATTAGGCAAGAAAAGGAAATAAAAGACATCCAAATTGGAAAAGAAGAAGTAAAACTGTCATTCTTGGCAGATGACATGGTATTATATAGAAAACCCTAAAGACTCCACCAAAGAACTAATTAGTTAGAACTAACACATGAATTCAGTGAAGTTGCAGGATACAAAAACAATGTACAGAATTCTATTGTGTTTCTATACATTAATAATGAACTATCACAAAGAACAATTAAGAAAATAATTACCTTTACAACTGCATAAAATAGAAATAGAACAAATAATTCTAAAACTTGTATGGAACCCAAAAAACCCTGAATAGCCAAAACAATCTTGAGAAAGAAGAACAAAGCTGGAGGCATCATGTGCCCTGATTTCAGACTATATTACAAAGCTATAGTAATCAAAACAGTATGGTACTGGCATAAAAACAAGCACACAGATCTATGGAACAGAATAGAGAGTGCCAAGATAAACTCACACGTATATGGTCAATTAATTTATAACAAAGGAGTCAAGAATATACAATGGGGAATTTACAATCTCTTCAATAAATGGTATTGGGACAATTGGAGAGCCATGCAAAGGAATGAAACTGGACCACTTACACAATACACAAAAATTAACTCAAAATGGATTAAAGAATTGAATTTAAGACCTGAAAACATAAAATCCCTAGAAGAAAACATAGGCTTATTGACATAGGTCTGGGTGATGATTTTTTGGATTTGACACTAAAAGCAAAGGCAAGAAAAACAAAAAAACACAAGTGGGACTACATCAAAATAAAAAGCTTCTGCACAGCAAAGGAATCCATCAACAAAGTGAAAAGGCAACCTACTGTATGGGAGAAAATATTTGCAAATCACATATCTATTAACAAGTTAACATGCAAAATGTATAATAAACACATATAACTCAATAACAGAAAAACAGTCTGATTGAAAAATGGGCAGAGGGACTTCCCTAGTGGCGCAGTGGTTAACAATCCACCTGCCAATGCAGGGGACACAGGTTTGATCCCTGATCTGGGAAGATCCCACAGGCCGCAGAACAATTAAGCCCATGTGCCACAACTACTGAGCCTGCACTCTAGAGCCCCCAAGCCACTAATACTGAAGCCCACATGTCTAGAGCTCTTGCTCTGCAACAGGAGAAGCCACCTCAATGAGAAGCCTGCGCACCACAATGAAGAGAAACCCCCGCTCGCCTCAACTAGAGACAGCCCGCACACAGCAACAAAGACCCAACACAGCCAAAAATAAAAATAAATAAAAAATAAATAAGTGTATTAAAAAAAGAAAAAGAAAAGTGGGCAGATCTCAACAGACATATTTCCAAAGAAGACATGCAGATAGCCAACAGGAACATAAAAAGATGCTCAAAAACACTAATCATCAGGGAAATGCAAATCAAAACTACAATGAGATATCACCTCATACTCATCAGAATGGCTATTATCAAAAAAGACAAGAAATAACAAGTGTTGTCCAAGATGTGATGAAAAGGGAACCCTTGTGCACTGTTGGTGGGGATGTAAATTGGCACAGCCACTATGGAAACAGTATGCAGGTTCCTTAAAATCTTAAAAATAAAACTACCTTTTTCATTTCTAATTCTATTAATTTGAGTCTTCTCTCTTTTTTTCTTGATGAGTCTGGCTAATGGTTTATCAATGTTTTTTATCTTCTCAAATAACAAGCTTTTAGTTTTATTGATCTTTGCTATCATTGCCTTCATTTCTTTTTCATTTATTTCTGATCTGATCTTTATGATTTCTTTCCTTCGTTAACTTTGGGGTTTTTTTGTTCTTCTTTCTCTAATTGCTTTAGGTGTAAGGTTAGGTTGTTTATTTGAGAAGTTTCTTGTTTCTTGAGGTAGGATTGTACTGCTATAAACTTCCCTCTTAGAACTACTTTTGCTGAATCCCATAGATTTTGGTTCATCGTGTTTTCATTGTCATTTGTTTCTAGGTATTTTTTTATTTCCTCTTTGATTTCTTCAGTGATCTCTTGGTTATTTAATAATGTATTGTTTAGCCTCCATGTGTTATACTTTGTGCAGATATTTTCCTGTAATTGATATCTAGTCTCATAGTGTTGTGGTCGGAAAAGATACCTGATACAATTTCAATTTTCTTAAATTAACCAAGGCTTGATTTGTGAACCAAAATATGATCTATCCTGGAGAATGCGCCATAAGCACTTGAGAAGAAAGTGTATTCTGTTGTTTTGTGATGGAATGTCCTATAAATATCAGTTAAGTCCATCTTGTTTAATGTCATTTGAAGCTTGTATTTCCTTATTTATTTTCATTTTGGATGATATGTCCATTGGTGAAAGTCAGTGTTAAAGAAAAAGGAGAAGTAACAACTGACACAGCAGAAATACAAAGAATCATGAGAGATTACTACAAGCAATTATATGCCAATAAAATGGAAAACCTGGAAGAAATGGAAAAATTCTTAGAAAAGAGCAACCATCTGAAACTGCACCAGGAAGAAATAGAAAATTAAAACACACCAATCACAAGCCCTGAAATTGAAACTGTGATTAAAAATCTTCCAACAAACAAATGCCCAGGAGCAGACAGATTCACAGGGGAATTCTATCAAACATTTAGAGAAGAGCTAACACCTAGCCTTCTCAAACTCTTCCAAAATATAGCAGAGGGAGTAACACACCCAAACTCATTCTACGAGGTCACCATCACCCTGACAAAAAAAGAAAACTACAGGTCAATATCACTGATGAACATAGATGCAAAAATCTTAACAAAATACTAGCAAACAGAATCCAACAGCACATTAAAAGGATCATACACCATGTTCAAGTGGGGTTTATCCCAGGAATGCAAGGATTTTTCAATATACACAAATCAATCAATGTGATGAACCATATTAGCAAATTAAAGGAGAAAAACCACATGATCATCCCAATAGATGCAGAAAAAGGTTTCAACAAAATTCAACACCCATTTATGATAAAACCGCTCCAGAAAGTAGGCATAGAGGGAACTTACCACAACATAATAAAGGCCATATATGACAAACCCACAGCCAACATCATTCTATATGGTGAAAAACTGAAACCATTTCCACTAAAATCAGGAACAAAACAAGGTTGCCCGTTCTCACCACTATTATTCAACACAGTTTTGGAAGTTTCAGCCACAGCAATCAGAGAAGAAAAAGAAATAAAAGGAATCAAAATTGGAAAAGAAGAACTAAAATTGTTACTGTTTGCAGATGACATGATACTATATGTAGAGAATCCTAAAGATGCTACCAGAAAGCTACTAGAGCTAATCAATGAATTTGGTTAAGTAGCAGGATACAAAATTAATGCACAGAAATCTCTTGCATTCCTATACACTAATGATGAAAAATCTGAAAGAGAAATTAAGGAAACACTCCCATTTACCACTGCAACAAAAAGAATAAAATACCTAGGAATAAACCTACCTAAGGAGACAAAAGACCTGTATGCAGAAAACTATAAGACACTGATGAAAGAAATTAAAGATGATACCAACAGATGGAGAGATATACCATGTTCTTGGACCAGAAGAATCAATATTGTGAAAATGACTATACTACCCAAAGCAATCTACAGATTCAATGCAATCCCTATCAAACTACCAAAGGCACTTTCCACAGAACTAGAACAAAAAATTTCACAATTTTATGGAAACACAAAAGACCCAGAATACCCAAAGCAATCTTGAGAAAGAAATACAGAGGTGGAGGACTCAGGCTTCCTGACTTCAGACTATACTACAAACGTATAGTAATCAAGACAGTATGGTACTGGCACAAAAACAGATATATAGATCAATGGAACAGGATAGAAAGCCCAGAGATAAACCCACACACATATGGTCACTTTATCTTTGATAAAGGAGGCAAGAATATACAATGGAGAAAAGACAGCCTTTTCAATAAGTGGTGCTGGGAAAACTAGACAGCTACAAGTAAAAGAATGAAATTAGAACACTCCCTAACACCGTACACAAAAATAAACTCAAAATGGATTAAAGACCTAAATGTAAGGCCAGACACTATAAAACTCTTAGAGAAAATCTTAGAGAAAAACATATGCAGAACACTCTATGACATAAATCACAGCAAGATTCTTTTTGACCCACCTCCTAGAGAAATGGAAATAAAAAGGAAAATAAACAAATGGGAACTAATGAAACTTAAAAGTTTGCACAGCAAAGGAAACCATAAACAAGATGAAAAGACAACTCTCAGAATGGGAGAAAATATTTGCAAACTGACAAAGGATTAATCTCCAAAATTTACAAGCAGCTCATGCAGCTCAATATCACAAAAACAACCCAATCCAAAAATGGGAAAAAGACCTAAATAGACATTTCTCCAAAGAAGATATACAGATTGCCAACAAACATATGAAAAGATTCTCAACATCACTAATCATTAGAGAAATGCAAATCAAAACTACAATGAGGTATCAACTCACACCAGTAAGAATAGCCATCATCAAAAAATCTACAAACAATAAATTCTGGAGAGGTTGAGGAGAAAAAGGAACCCTCTTGCACTGTTGGTGGGAATGTAAATTGATACAGCCACTATGGAGAATAGTACGGAGGTTCCTTAAAAAACTAAAAATAGAACTACCGTATGACCCAGCAATCCCACTACTGGGCATATACCCTGAGAAAACCATATTTCAAAAGGATACATGCACTACAATATTCATTGCAGAACTATTTACAATAGCCAGGATATGGAAGCAATCTAGGTGTCCATCGACAGATGAATGGATAAAGAAGATGTGGCACATATATACAATGGAATATTACTCAGCCATAAAAAGAAACGAAATTGAGTTATTTGTAGTGAGGTGGATGGACCTAGAGTCTGTCATACAGAGTGAAGTAAGGCAGAAAGAGAAAAACAAATACCGCATGCTAACACGTATATATAGAATCTAAAAAAAAAAAAAGTTGTTCTGAAGAACCTAGGGGCAGGACAGGAATAAAGACGCAGACGTAGAGAATGGTCTTGAGGACACGGGGCGGGAAGGGTAACCTGGGATGAAGTGAGAGTGGCATGCACATATATACACTACCAAATGTAAAATAGATAGCTAGTGGGAGGCAGCTGCATAGCCCAAAGTGATCAGCTTGGTGCTCCATGTCCACTTAGAGGGGTGGGATAGGGAGGTTGGGAGGGAGAAGCTAGAGGGAGGAGATATGGGGTTATATGTATATGTATAGCTGATTCACTTTGTAAATCAAAAAGCAGAAACTAACACACCATTGTAAAGCAATTATACTCCAGTAAACATGTTAAAAAAAATAGAACTACCTTATGATATAGCAATTTCAATTCTGGATATATATCTGAAAAAAACAACACTGGTAACTTGAAAGAATATATATACACTCTCATGTTCATTGCAGCATTATTTACAATAGCCAAGGTATGAAAAAAAAATGTAGTGTGTACACACACACACACACACACACACACACACACACACAGAGGAATATTACTCAGCTGTGAAAAAGAATTAAATCTTGCCATTTGCAACAACACAGATGAACCTTGAGGGCATTATGCTAAGTGCAATAAGTCAGACAGAGAAAGAGAAATAATGTATGATCTCATTTACACATAGAATCTAAAAAACTAAACCAAGCTCATAGTTACAGAGAACAGATTGGTGGTTGCCAGAGCAGGGGAGAGGGTTGTGGTTGAAATGGATAAGTGGAGTCAACAGATACAAACTTCCAGTCATAAAATAAGTCATGTGGATATAATATATAACATGGCAACTATAGTTAATACTACTCTGTATTCCATATTTGAAAGTTGCTAAGAAAGTAGATCTTTAAAGTTATCACAAGAAAAAAATTCTGTAACTGTACATTGTGATGAATGTTAGACTTACTCTAGTGATCATTTCATATTATATACAAATACCAAATCATTATGTTGCATAACTGAAACTAATGTAATATTGAATGCCAAATAAACGTCCAAAAAAAAAGGAAGAAAGAAGAAAGAAGCCCTTGTGAAACTGAAAAATAAAGTTTGGTTTTAAGTGAATAGTTATATACCACAAATAAATGTGTATTCATATTCATATACACACAAAATAAACAAATAGGTAAATGGAATATGCCAGGTCTTCAGTGACCAACAGGCCTCTCAACTATTCCATTACTCTAATATTTGATAACTGTACTACCTCTTCCAGGGAATTCTCTATTAATAAATTAGAGCTTATAAGAGAATAATGGGCACTATGTTGATTTTAGAGCTGTTAAGAAGGTAAGGGAAAAATTGCATATTATTGGAGCTTATAGTAACTAAATGTATTTTTCATATTCCTTTAGACTCACAGTAGCCCATCATGTTTCAAAGGTGTAGGGATCTGATTTTTTATTACCTATAAAATTTAGGATTGAAAATCTAAGACAACAGCAGATAACTTCATCTATAACAAGAACGTGGTCAGTGTATAAAGTCAAATGCATTTATTGTTACCATACTCCTGACAACTTTATGTTTAAATCCCACCAAAATGTAAATATAGCCAGAAATTCTTTGATTCTCTCCTTCTCTATATGTGTTGTGATATTTCAAATTATCTCAAATTTAAAGAGAAATGTAACTGGTAAACCTAAAAGTTTCCAGACACTTGTTTTTTCAGTAGGGGTTTATATTTCTGATAGGTCTTGCTTATTCTCTTCTTACATTATTAAATAAAATCCATTCTTCACAAGCAACCCTCAGGGGAAAAAATATTTCATGAACCCAAACTGTGTGTAGCCTACCCCAGTGTCTTGTACATATAACCAACACACTTCATTATAACATCGGGAATCTTGTTTCCCCTTGGCCTAAATCTATTCATCTATGCTTTTGTATTTCTTCTTATAGAAATTGATTACAATTGACTTCAACTTTATTACCAGGAACAAAATATATTCTAGGTACCGAACTCCACTTCCTGAGAGATATATCTGGAGTATATATAATGGTATACACATTTAGGAAAATGTAGGTATGATGGTCTTTGTTTTTTCTTTCTATTGTTATTGATGCACCCTGGACCTCAAAACAAGCAGGGTGAAGTTCTGTCTTAGAAGCACAAGTTTCCCAACTCACCAAAATCTCTCCTTCCAAAGCACTTAAACAATAACCCTAAAATAAACCCCACTATTACCCCACTATAAATTGGATCCAACCCCCTTACTCAGCAATTTCCAATTGACTCCAACAGTCTACATGGTCGTTATTATATAAGCCACTGATTCCTTCCACTGAGATAATAAAACTACCCCTCCATTCATTTATGAATATTCAGCACTTAAAAATCTATAACAAAGTCATATGTTTCTATTTCCTAATGTTGAGACTCTCTGGTCACATTACAGGCCTACCTAAAATCTCAGACTTTGATGGCCACAGTCCTACCATAAGATACATGTGTGACATATAATTAATGTGTACATAAGCAAGAGGGTGAGAAGTTTCCATTGAATCATTCAGCCAATCAATGAAAGGATATTGTGCCAAATGACTGCTGAGGCAAAAAAACCAGGAGATATACAATCACTTTAACAAAAGAGAGGTGGTTCACAGATTTGATTCACTGTCCTTAAAATGTAGCTTTGCTCTATTGTCTCCTGAAATTATTGGCTTTATACCTTCTTGATGCCTGCTTCACCTCATCCCTGATAGCAGCTTGTTTTTTCCCTTGGTTCACATTTTGCCCTTTGCAATTCCAATTCCCTCATGACTATAATTCTGTTTGCCTCTCTTGGCATTTCTCTTCATATGAATATAAGCATTCTCCTCTGAATACTTTGCATGGCAAAATATTTCACATAGCTCTTATGAATATTCCCAAGTAGACCTTTTGTCCTACTTAAATATTCCAAGTATCAATTCATTTGAGTCAAAGCCCTACTGGTAAATGCTTACTTCCTTTCAACAATGCCAGACATTGTTTGTTTTGTTTTATTTTTACAAATTTAAAAATTATCATAGAAAGAATAGTTCATTTCTTAGCTGTTAAATATTTAATAACACACATTTACCTTCTCAATACAGCAGAGTACCACTAAAATCACATGCATGTTGTGATTAAGCAATTGTTTACAAAATGTCTAAACTCAAGTAATAATAAAACTTTGAATGTGTTCAAACAGATAATTCCTGGAATCTTCTAAGAGGACACGTTGAGCTTCCATATGAAAGTGAATCATGACCATTAGTATTAGAAAGTTTATAATATGAACAATTAATAACCCCTTTGTTTTGGCTTAACAAATCAAATCAAAGATACTTAATGAAAAATAATTTTAAAATATTACTTTTTATGCTTTTGAATACAAAGTGTTAACATTTCAGAAAGAGAAGAATTCAGTTTTATTTGACTAATATTTATCAAAATTGCTCAACATTTTAAAAAGCACTAATCAGCATTTGGTTGCTAAAATTGTTAGTTTTTAATTTGTGGGATTATTATTCTTGGGACTCATCTGTGTGATGAGGTTTGAGCTGTAAATATGCTATAGAAATGCATTATTTGACATCCATTCTTACCTTCGTAAACATATATTTGTCTGTCATTCAACTTAATTTATAGCCTCTCTGGGATATTTCCCAATTCTAAATATACTAATGGTTGCTATGAAATAACAAAAGATATGTCTGTTTTGCATCTCTAATTAAAATCCTGAAAGTTAGCAGTTTGTGGTACTCTCAGATGACATAAATATGAACCTTTGTTTTGACACTTTGAGACACTGAATTGCATATTATGTGTATATTTTATTTCATGCTCTCAAAATTTGAAAAGCCAGGTGTTAGTAGATGGTCCACTGATATAGCTTCTGTGATGGGTCCAATTATAATTTAACACATGAATTATTTGTCAAATTTGACTGTTACTCTAGATTATTTGAATTGAGAAGAGGATATAATTTTCCACTTAAGTAAGTCAGGTTTAACTCTTATTCTTTCCTTAAACATTGTACTTACTAAAAACTAGTGAAGTCCTAATAGGAAAGAAATCTTTTCTATACATTCATTTTGTTGCTGACAAGAAGAAATCGCTGCAAATATAGGAAACTCATTAGATTATCTTGGCCAGCCATCTGTCTTAGTAGGATACATTTAGCCCTATTTTACAGATACCCAGATGCAACTGCATGAAGGAGTGATGAAATTAAGTATATGGGAATACAGGCCCAAACCTCCATTAACAAGAATAGTTTTGTTTATTATCTGTTTGATAGAGACATAATTACACAGATATATTCAACTGAAAAGGATCTTTCCAGTACTAAACGTGTAAATTTCCAGTCCATCCCAATACTAAAGAACAAATATTTGCTTGTATAACATATAGCATTCAATCTTCAAAAAGGAAATACTTTTTTTTTTAAAAAAGTTTCATTTCATTTCTTTTGTACTATTTCTATTTGATTGTTTTACCATCACCTTGAGGTCATTATGTTTTTATTTTATATCATGCCCTCTCCATCCAAATGTACTACCTTTCTATTCATTCTTCTATTTAAAACATCAAAGTTTGAAGACTGAGAGATATGATTTAAAATCATTGTTTGTATCTTTTTTTGGTTACCTCCTAAATGAACACTACTAAAGGAACATTGTTTCATTTCCGGTGAATAAAATTCATATTGAGATTATAAACTTTGGTGATCAGGTGGCATTTCTTTTTCTTGAAAAAAAAAATACATATAATAAAACCTTAAGACAATATCTCAATACAGGTTCTGCTCAATACATAGTTGTTGAAAAATGAACAAACATAAAAGAGGAAAACAAGATAAAACAAAAGAGAATTCAGCTTGTCATTGAGACCTGAGCATTACTGAAAATAAATCTTGAAACTTCTCAGCAATTGCATTGAAAAGATATAATCAGGGACATATAAAAGTAGCCTGAATTGTCTTATTCCGATAGTATGATACAACCCTTCAGTTACTTTGTAATTTCATTAGGCATTCTTGATTTTATTCCTTTCAGAAAACTAGAGTGGCCAACACCTTATACTGAAAATTATTTTATTATTATTTTTTCTTACATTCTGTATTTCACTTATCTATTCAATCCATCTTGACACTAGGTAAACTTTTAAGTTAAATAATCCAAGCACAGGAAATTCTACTGTAATTAGTGGTCACGCATGACCAAGGAGCAATACAAATCCGTTTTCATTAAGCAATTGATTTAAGTGTGGACAAGCTGATTCATTTATTCATTTGAACACTTGTAGCTACTTAATATAAATACTGCCAATAAACTTTGATTTTTATCCTACTCAGTAATGATTTAAGAATTTTTAAATAGCATGTCTTTGGTCACATCAATTTAATGCTGAGACAAAATGGAAAGTTTCTAGGTAAAACTGAAATTTTGCAGATATGTATTTATAAGCACATGAAATATACTCCTTATAACTCTTTATTCATTTCTTGATGTTACTGTGTAACTATTCTTCTCTCAGGACACTTCTAGAGCATGTAGCCAGATGGTTTATTTGAAACACAACTGCTAAACAGCTAATATTTGTGGTGTGACTATTTATCATAGTCCTAACTTTACCATTTTATCAGTGAAGAGGTCACAGTTCAATTGTTAGACAGGAATTTGCCTCTAAGTTGTACAAACGTAAATGTGACTGTAATACTAATTCCTTGCAGTATATCTATCCAGAAGCCTTTAGTTTTTTATTTAATAATGTGTAAACTAAAATGCTAGAGTGAAAATTGATTGGCAAAGAAATCCCAAGCTAAAACAAGTCAAAGTAGAAGGCTGGAAGCCATGAGATATCCTATACAACTCATTGATCAAACTGACACAAAACTATAGTTAGTAGTATATTATTTTAAAATAAATACTATAAATACTATATGTAGCCAGCCACTGCGTTAGTGTAATGTGAAATGTAACTATTTGCTTCCAGTCAAACTTGACAATTATTTTTGTTGTTTCTAACTTCAAGTCATGGGATTATTATTTTGTAAGTGAAGCTCGAGGAAAAGAACCTTAAGGTTAAAAAGAAACGGAATATGTAGATTGTTTTATTCCATGGATTCAAACAAATTTTTTAAAACTTTGAAAACCATTATGTATGCACATATGAAAACCAAAATGGACTAAAATCCTAATTCACATTTTATCCTTACTAACATTTAAAAACTAAAATGGAAAACATGTAAGATTGAAAAGTTTCAAGTTGTACCTAAAAGTAAAATAGCAAAACATAAACCCTAGGCCCTCTCCATAAATTTTACCGTGACGGTTTCTCGGGACTTGTGTGTGTGTATATATTTTATTTTTTCAAATGGTTTTATGATGTTCACTATATGATTCTCGTCTATCACATATATTGCAAATAGCATCCCCACAAACACACACTGACAGACACATGCTCAACAATTTCTTTGAATCATTTGTTTTTAATTTTAGCATTTTAGGGACTCACAGAAATATCAGAATAACAGGGTTTTGTTTAGTTAATAGTATCATACTTAATGTTTTGACTAATGAGAATCAATTTAAACCCTAAGTACATATAACTCCCCAAATGTAGGAGGACTGTCAAATTTTTAAAGTAGAGTAAAATGTTCAGTTAAATCAAACTTTCTCTGTTTTTTAAGCTTAAGTAAACTTTCTAGCATAGGTCTCAAAATCTCACTATTTTAAAGTTTGTACAAGAATCTATTTGTCTCTGGTTTCCCTGATTAAACTCCTAAAACTGAATTTTATGACTTGTTAATATTTCACCTGATATTTTGCATATTATAAAAAAGATTAAAAAACTGAAAACTAAAAGTTATGAAGCCACTGGGAGGTCTCTCATTTATATTCTTTGTCAGTGTATATGTGTATGTCCTTGTGTGCCTGATTTATCCAGCTTATGTGGTTCTGTACCACATAATATGATGCAATGGCTCAAAGTTTTTCTCATCAATAGTTATTAAACTATTATTTGGGCAAATTGACTTTTACTCCTTCTTAGCAAGATCCAGACTTAAATTTGCTAGTTTGAGGTCTAATCAATACTGTGCTAACTGCTCCATTAATCCTCTCACTGCTTTTCTCTCTCATCTTTCCAGAAAGCTGTTCACTGTTGTTACCTCACAGTAGATAATTGATTTCCTAAGGTAATAAATTTAGAAGCTTATCACTGATTTTTTCCTTTTCATCAACTGCAGGACCCAATCAAGTTTTGACACATAGCACTCATTTCTGAAAAATGGATCATTCTGTAGTCCAACTTAACAAAAAACAAAAAACAAAAAAGGGAGAAAAGAAGAAAAAAGGCTTCGCCCCTATGGTTTCCATATGGGTGTAATTTACAGAGTTTAAAATCTTTGATTCCATGAATTGAAACAATTTGACAATTCCAGAACAAATGCCTTCTGGAGACATTTAAATAATTTCCTGTGCATTTAACAACATGGAACATGATAAAAATGTATTTGGACACCTCACATATTCAAAATTACAACTATAGAGAATATTTTTTATAAGCTGAAGCTTATAGATTCTGACATGAAAATGTCAGAATTTTAAAATTCTAGCTATTGTCTAGGAGCCTAAGCTTTACCTTTAGTTCTGACTTGATATTACTATGTGTAAAACGACAACTTATTCCTAATGCCTTGTATACACATAGGAAGGGCACGCTATTGATTGGTTTGTTTTACTCCTGTCTCATTTCTAATGATGTTTTATAAATTGGTTCTTTGAGATTCATCTGTTTAACTACACATATATTTTATTTTTTAAGCTAATAACCTTCACATTACCTTTTATACATTATAATAGTGACTATTGTGACTTATGAATATAAAACTTTCCAGTTATCTGACATATTTAAAATGTCAATTCTGTACATGGGTAGGAGAATACAAATTATGCTTAAAAGAGCATGAAAAGTCTGGATTCTTTGCATAATTCACTTGCTTAAGTTTTATTCCAGTGCTGCCCATGAGACTTGAAGGGTACATTTGGGTCTATGTGGAAGTTGCATTATGACCACTGAACTGAGCTCTTGTCTTCACCTTTAATAAGGGGCACAGAGGCTTTCTCAGTAGCTACCTGAGTCGTCAACCAAAGACGCAAAGGAAGAGAATGGGTAGTGGTGTACTGCTAAGACATCTCTTTCGAGAGGGGAAGAAGAAGAGTTCTAATTTACAATATTTTCTGATTTCTGTGGTGTAAATCCTCCTACCATGGCCAATTTCAAGCTATCAACAGTTTAAGAACTGCTTGAAAATTCTTGAAAATTTACAATCAGATATTGTGAGCCAGTGAAAATCAGTTTTAGCACACCACTAAATAAGGGCTCACACATTGTCAACATTCCTTAAAATGCACACATTAATTAAATTTTATTTATTTTAAACATTACTTATTAACAGAAGAAATTATAATTCCCCATAGGCCTTTTGTGTATCTGCATGCACATGCATACACACTCGTACACACACACGTCAAAAAGTTTCCTTGAGTCTCTTCAGCTACATTGCTACAGTACATTCTACATTTTTCTGGAATATGCTCACTCTCACCCAAGGCAAGATCAAATATATGATAACTGTCTTTACCAGACTTTCATCAATCAGCAAAGTAATAAAGATATCTTTTCTTGTTTTGTCTTTCTTGCTCACATATGCATATTAGATGCTTATTAGCTGCATTTAAGTTCCTAATAATCTTTTTATATAGATAAAATTATTATTCATAATGTAATAAACATTACTATATTGTAAATATTTAGGAGACTGAGTATATTCATGATTATACTCATCCCAAACCAGTCAATATGGTAAACACTTCAATCAATAACATAAACGATCTGGATAAATTTAAAAGACGTATTTCTTATTTCTCAACTATTGATAATTTCAATTCTGACATTTTATTTCATGTGAATGAATAAATACTTATTCTTTTATGAAAAAGCCAGTCCTTAACCATTCTCAGGAGTGCTCAAAACAAAGTTGCTTGAGGAGAAAGCTTTGTAACAATTCTTAATCTTGTCTAAGAAGCCACAGATGCAAGAAACCTCAGTGTACTTCCCAATGCAAACATAGGTGTTTCTAGAACCACAAAATAAAATTTAAAAAGACATCTGTCTAATCCAGTGAAGAGTTTTAAAAAATGGCAGAGCCCTTTTCCAACCCTTACCACAATACTGTCACCTTTGCTACTCAACACTGATGGGTACAGATGAATAACTGATTCTTCCCTTTCTCCTTAAGTCATACTTTTAAGTAGATTTAACACGATGTTAAAATTTAGAGTGTGTAGAAGTGAAAAATGGATCATTGGTATTGACATATACACACTACCATATATAAAATAGATAACTAGTAAGAAACTACTGTATAGCATGGGGAACTCTACTCAGTAGTCTATAATGGCCTATATGGGAAAAGAATCTAAAAAAAAGAGTGGATATATGCATATGTATAATTGAATCACTTTGCCATACACCTGAAACCAACAGAACATTGTAAATCAATTATACTCCAATAAAAATTAAAAAAGAAAAGATACGTGCACCCCTATGTTCATAGCAGCACTATTCACAATAGTCAAGACATGGAAAAAACCTAAATGTCCATCAACAGATGAATGGATAAAGAAGATGTGGCACATATATACAATGGAATACTACTCAGCCATAAAAAGGAATGAAATAATGCCATTTGCAGCAACATGGAAGCAACTAAAGATTATCTTAGTAAGTCAGAAAGAGAAAGACAAATACCATATGATATCACTTATATGTGGCATCTAAAATAAGACACAAATGAACCTATCTATGAAACAGAATCATGGACATAGAGAACAGACTTGTGGTTGCCAAGAGGGAGGGGGTTGGGGGAGGGATGGAGTGGGAGGTTGGGGTTAGCAGATGTAAGCTTTTATATATAGAATGGACAAACAACAAGGTCCTACTGTATAGCACAGAGAACTATATTCAATATCCCATGATAAACCATAATGGAAAAGAATATTTAAAAAAAGAATGTATGTATATGTATAACTTAATCACTTTACTGTACAGCAGTAATTAACACAACATTGTAAGTCAACTACACCTCAATAAAAAACAATAAGAATAAAAATACAATGGGTCAAAACTTAACTTATAAAAACAGATTTTCATACATTTACACTTTATACAAATATCACTGCAGTTAGTTGGTTCCTGAAGGACTTAACAGCCAAATAGTAACAATCCTTAATCTGCTCTAAACATTGAAATTATGAAGCCTGCTATTTTCTAATTTGAATTTTCTGTTTCAACCAAATCATCCAATCTTTAAAAATTACTATAATAGAAGAATTAGTGCTCCATGGTGACCTAAATGGGAAGGAAATCCAAAAAAGAGGGGATATGTATAGCTGATTCATTTTGCTGTACAGTAGAAACTAACACAACATTGTAAAGCAACTATACTCCAATAAAAATTATTAAACCACCCCAAAAAAAAGAATTATTCCATTTTCAATATTTCATGTCTACTTCTATAAATGCTAACATTATCGGCATTTATAATTCTCCTTTCATCACTACTTTCTACTTACAATTCTAAGTAAACTACCTTGTGTGTTTTGGGGACTGACACTGTTATTTAGTCTATGAGAAATAAATGAAGAGACTTCTGGTTTTATTTATGACATGTAAGATCTTGGAAGTTGATATTCCTGTCCTTAAAGCAAGAAAAATATGTAGTAACTGAATATCAATGATATTTTTGAATCCATCAGAGAACTGAAGATTTGGGGCAAACTGATACCCCCAAAATGTGGTGAGACAGGCATATCCAAAAAGATACAAAAATTACAAAGCATAGCTAAAGGTAAGAAAAAGCACAGACTAAAAAGACAAAGCAATCCATAGAACCAGATTTAGATATGACCCAGATGTTGGAATTATTAGACATTCATTTAAAACAACTATAAATAATATGTTAAACACTCTGTGTAGGAAAGTATTAACTCATCAGGCCTGGTTGCTCACATTGCATATTCCCAAGAAATGCCTGTTTAGAACTGGCCCTTGACTGGCTCCCTGATGAGCCTTGTGTCTGTGGACTATTCTGCCTGATAAGAGCGTTTTTGGATGCCTGAGGCCTTGGGCCAAGTGGTATCAGTTTGATCAAATAGGTAATAGGGTAAATGCCTGTTTTTGTTCACAAAGGCTAGAGTCTGAGTAACCGAGGTCAGTCACACAGGTGTTACATGTCTATGTGACTGATCCCCAATAAATAACCCTGGGCACCAATGATTGGGTGAGCTCTGTGATTAGCAATACTAGGTATGTATTACATAACATTATGGAAGAATTAAGCATGTCTGTGCAACTCCACCAGGAATCTTGTGCCTGGTTTCTTTTTCGTGGACTTTTCCCCATGTTCCCTTTCCCTTTGCTAATATTAATCTGTATTCTTTCACTGTAATAAATAGTAACCACACATACATGACTTTTTCTAGGTTCTGTGAGCCCTTCTAGTAAATCATCAAATATGAGAAGATCTCAGGGATCTGAACACAGGCTTTAATGGAAAAAAGTAGACAACATGCAAAATCAGATGGGTAATGTCAGCCTAGAGATGAAAACTTACAAGAAAGAATCAAAAAGAATGACTAGAAGTAAAAACTAAAGTAACAGAAATGAAGAATATCTTTGACAGTTTCATCAGTAGACATGAGAAAAAAAAAAATCAGTGAATTTTAAGACAGCTCAATACCAATGTCCCAAATTAAAACACAAAGAAAACCAAAAATTAAATATGGAATAACATATCCAAGAAATTTGGGACAATATCAAAGTTGTAATTTTGCATTATCAGAATACCAGGAGAAAAAAAGAGAAACGTTTGAAGAAATAAATACACAGGGTACAATTAAGTTTTCAAAGATGGAACAGACATGAAATGTCTCCAAGTTTCTTACAGTTTAGATTTTTTTTTAAAAAGGCAATAATACAGTATTAATGCCTTCGCTTCTAGAGATGTGTGAGGGACATGCAGATGATTGGGTATGGCTACTTTTATAAGTGTGTTTGCATATATGAAATTAACTTCAATATGTACAATGTTCTTTTTAAAAATGCATGGAGGCTTTCTCTCACATGATCTCATGCATACCTATTTTTGCAAATTATACTACAATTTGAAAACCTAACAAATTTAGCTCATATTAAAATTAGGACATGGACTATATCTGGGAATACACAACAAAAACAGAGACTAAGTTGTCCCAACTAGACATTCGTTTCTTAAGATGTGTAACTTACATTTTTATATTTTAAGTGCTTGGTACAAAGTTCACAGAGTGATTTAGAATTTCAAATGTATTAGGGAAGATAGATAGTGAAATGTCTTTTTAAGTCAAAGAGTTCAGAGGAAATACAAGTTTTAGGTTTCAGGAGCATGCTACCAGTTCATTTAATTTTCAAGTACTTATTGTACCAATAAATGTGAAGATAAACTTTAGGTGTCAGTATGTCTGAATGTTGTGACTGAATTGTTTCATATGATGGGAATTTAGTGACAGCAAAAATTTGATTAGATGTTGGTAGTCTGCTTCAAAAAAAAATTTATCTTCTCAAGTAATGTTTCTCTGTATATTAGCTCAATAGAACTCAGATGTCAAGAAGAGCAACATAACCGTGGGGTTAGATAACATTCCTACAGTGTCAGTAGAATCATTTAGATCTAAATTTTATCAATTTATATGTCACAATAATGTAATATAATGATTCTTCTTAAACTTTGGTTTCATATTGCTTGGATAAATGTGATTTCTGGATCTGACTATAATTCTCAACCATAGTAAAATTTATTTTAAGAATGATTATACTTCTCCTTCAATCATTCCTCTCCAGGATGAGGGAATGACTGTCTAGAGGCTTTGGGAGGTGAAGCTGGGCATCTCTTTTTGGAATTCACCTGTGGGTAGAGTGAAAGCATTCTCCTCTCCCCTCTGAGCAGCTAGTTGTATAAGAACAGGGCCCCGTGGGGGAGGTCTGTGACTTTCCAGCTGTTGGTGCCCCTGAATTTTTAATGACTTAACTTGAACAACACTTGGAAGGCTGTACATGCCCAACAATGGACAACTGCCCAGTGTACTGTCTGTAACTGACCTGGATTTTGAGGCAGAGACTCAAGACGGCAGAGCAGAAGGACGTATGTTCACCACTTCTTATAAGAACACCAAAATCAAAACTAACTGCTGAACAACCATCAACAAAAAAACACAGGAACCTACCAAAAAATATATCCTACAGCCAAAGACAAAGAAGAAGCCACAACGAGATGGTAGGAGAGGGTGCAATCATGATAAAATCAAATCCTATACCCGCTGAGTGGGCAACCCAAAAACTGGAAAACAAATATACCACAGAAGTTTTCCCACTGGAGTGATAGTTCTGAGCCCCACTCCCAGCCTGGGAGTCTGACAATGGGAGGAAGAGCACACAGAGAATCTGACTTTGAAGGTCAGCAGGGGTTGACTGAAGGAATTACACAGGACTGGGAGAAACAGAAACTTCACCCTTGGAGGATGTGTACAAGGACCCGTGCACACCAGGACCCAGGGGAAAAAAGCAGTGACCCCCCATAAGAGACTGGGCCAGACCTACCTGCTGGTATTGGAGAGTCTTGCATGGAGGTGGGTGGGTTGCAGTGGCTCACTGCAGGGACAAAGACACTGGCAGCAGTGGTGCTGGGGAGTACACACTGGCGTGAGCCCTCCAGGAAGCCACCACTAGCCCCAACATACAGCCTGTAGGCTCCAAGGCTGGGAAGCTTTAGGCCGAACAACCAACAAAGCCTCACCCATCAGCAGACAAGCAGCTTAAAGTCTTACAGAGCACAGCCCTGCCCACCAGAGGGACAAGACCCAGCTCCACCCACCACCAGTCGTTCCCATCAGGAAACCTGCACAAACCTCTTAGATAACCTCATCAACCAGAAGGCAGACTGCAGAAGCAAGAAGAACTACAATCCTCCAGCCTACAGAATGGAAACCGCAATCAGAGAAAGTTAAACAAAATGAAACAGCAGAGGAAAATGTCCCAGATGAAGGAACAAGATAAAACCCCAGAAGAACAATTAAGTGAAGTGGAGATAGGCAACCATCTGGAAAAAGAATTCAGAATAATGATAGTGAAGGTGATCCAGGATCTCAGAAAAAGAATGGAGGTAAGGATCAAGAAGAAGGAAGAAATGTTTAACAAAGACCTAGAAGAACTAAAGAACAAACAAACAGAGATGAACAATACAATATCTGAAGTGAAAAATACACTAGAAGAATCAATAGCAGAATAACTGAGGCAGAAGAATGGATAAGTGACCTGGAAGACAGAATGGTGGAAATCACTGCCACGGAAGAGAATAAAGAAAAGAGAATGAAAAGAAATGAAGACAGTCTAAGAGACCTCTGGGACAACATTAAATGCACCAACATTCGCATGATAGAGATCCCAGAAGGAGAAGAGATAAAGGACCTGAGAAAATATTTGAAGAGATAATAGCTGAAAACTTCCCTAACATGGGAAAGGAAACAGTCACTGAAGCCCAGGACGTACAGAGTCCCAGGCAGGATAAACACAGAGGAACACATTGAGACACATAGTAATCAAATTAACTAAAATTAGAGACAAAGATAAAATATTAAAAGCAACAAGGGAAAAACAACAAATAACATACAAGGGAACTCCCTAAGGTTATCAGCTGATTTCTCAGCAGAAGCTCTGCAGGCCAGAAGAGAGTGGCATGATATATCTAAAGTGATTAAGGGAAGAACCTACAACCAAGAATACTCTACCCAGCAAGGCTCTCATTCAGATTTGAAGGAGAAATCAAAAGCTTTACAGACAAGCAATAGCTAAGAGAATTCAGCACCACCAAACCATCTCTACAACAAATGCTAAAGGAACTTCTCTAAGTGGAAAAGAAAAGGCCACAACTAGAAAAAAGAAAATTACAAATGGAAAAGCTCACAGGTAACGCAGCAGTCCCCAACCTTTTTGGCACCAGGGACCGGTTTTGTGGAAGAAAATTTTTCCACAGACCAGGGTGGGGGATGGTTTCAGGATGACTCAAGAGCATTACATTTATTGTGCACTTTATTTCTATTATTATTACACTGTAATATGTAATGAAATAATTATACAACTCAGCATAATGCAGAATCAGTGGGAGCCCTGAGCTTGTTTTCCTGCAACTAGATGGTCCCATCTGGGGGTGATGGGAGACAGTGAGACCCGAAGTGTGTTGCTTATGTCCAGTCTACTCCATAATCTCGTTTTGGTTGCTGTCATTGCAGAAAACCCTGATTCTCAAAGATAGGATGTTGGAAATGGAAGCAGGCTTTTCAATACTTTTGTGGCAATCTCCGGATATTCCACCTTGACTTTAATCCAGAATGTATGGAGATTTGAATTTGTCTCAAACCTACTTTTAAGGCCACTGTCATTTGCAGTCTCAAGCAGTTGATCCTCTTCTAGCACAAAGTCGATTCACCTGGCTTATTTACAGATGGGTTGCGGATCCGTTCCTTACCAGTTTGGGGATCTTTTGTGGTTGGGAAGTAATGCTCAAACTCTTATGAAAGCTGAGATATGTGATCATGCACCAGCTGGGAGAAAGAAGGTCCTGGCTTAGTCTCTTTCAAAATCTCTGCTAATGTTTGAAATGTCAAAAATCCCAATGTTCACTCGTTGCTCCCATAATTCCAATTTGGCTTTAAATGCAGCCACTTTATCTGCCAACTTGAACATAGTTGGCGTTCTCCCCTGAAGTGACAGATTGAGTTCATTGAGCAGGTTGAATATGTCACACAAGTAAGCAAGTTTTGCAACCCATTCTGTGTCACTGAAGTGTGCTGCCAGTGGTGACTGTTTTTCTAAAGAAATCTCTGGAGTGGCTCATGAAATTCAAAAACTCTGGCCAGTGATCTACCTTTAGACAGCCATCTCACTTCTGTGTACAAGAGAAGACGTGTGTGCTCTGTGTCCATCTCCTTACAGAGCTTCACGAACAGATGTGAGTTAAGGGCATGTACTTTAATGTGGTTGATAATTTTAATCGCAACCTGAAAAGCATTGTTAAGTTCAGGTGACATTTTTGGCTAGCCAGAGTTTCTCTATGGATAACACAGTGCGTAGACTCACATTCAGAAGCGACCTCTTTGACCCGAGTAGTGAAACCAGAAAGCTGTCCAGTCGTGGCAGCCGCTCCATCTGTGCATATACAGACACAAAATGACCAATTCAGTTTTCCTGATATGTAATCATTCAAAGACTTGAATAGTTCTGCAGCTGTGGTGTTGGTTGGCAACAAAAGTGCACATAGCATATCCTCATGCACAACCTCCTGAAAAATATATCGCACAAAAACAAGCACTGTTGCCTTGTTGTCAACATCAGTAGACTCATCAACCTGGATTGCATACCACTGTGACTCATTAATCCTCTCTAACAATTGTGCCTCAATATCCTCTGCTACTTCATCAATTCATCTAGTTACGGTGCTAGCCAAAAGACGAACACTTGCCGCCTTTTGAAATGCAGCTTCTCCTAATAGTTCATGACAAATGTCCTTAGCAGAGGGCAGGATCAACTCTTCACCAATAGTAAAGGGCTTCTTAGCTTTAGCAATGCAGTTAGCCACTAAGAATGATGTTCTCAGTGCAGACATATTTGATGAAGTGGTGGCCTTCAATAGTTGCTTCTGTTCTTTGTGTTCACTTTTCTTTTTTTCTTTTGAAAAACTCCAGAGGTTTGTCTTTTAATGCAGGGTGATTGGTCTCCACATGGAGAAGCAGTTTTGAAGGTTTTATGGCTTCGTTGGATAGCCGGTCGCCACATATTATACAAAGTGGGCTTGGAGAATGTGAATCACCTGTTGCAATGAACCCATAATTTAAGTAGGACTCTTTATTTTCTTTTCAATGCATCTTTCTTTTTGTTGGCAGTCTTAGAGTCTTCTGCTGTCTCATCATTGGGTCTTTCCCCCTTTTCAAAGAAGCTCTTCAGCAATGTTTGTTTTTTACTCATTTTGGCTAGGGTTAGCTTGTGGGCTTACCAAAACTGTGACTGAGAAAAGTGTGCAGTGTGGGAAAGAGGCGTGGAGAGAAGTGGTAAATAAAATAATGGAAGGGCCATGCGCATACTAAAATAAGTGTCAGATTCTCCAGATGCAGCTTTACAACTGAAGTACATCAGCTCACTTGCCACTATAAAGCCTGCCACCAGATGCAGCTTAATTGTCAATTGCCACTCACTGATAGGGTTTTGATATGAGTCTGTAAGCAGTTGATTTATTATGGTCTCTGTGCAGTCAGACCTCTCTGCTAATGATAATCTGTATTTGCAGCTGCTTCCCAGTGCTAGCATCACCGCCTCAGCTCCACCTCAGATCATCAGGCATTAAACTCTCATAAGGAGTGCACAACCTAGATCCCTCACGTGTGCAGTTCACAATAGGGTTCATGCTCCTATGAGAATCTAATGCCACCTCTGATCTGACAGGAGACAGAGCTCAGGTGGTAACACGAGTGATGGGGAGCATCTGTAAATACAGATGAAGCTTCACTTGTTCACCCACCGCTCACCTCCTGCAGTGTGGTCCAATTCCTAACAGGCCACAGAGTGGTACCGGTCTGTGGCCCAGGGGTTGGGGACCCCTGAGGTAAAGGCAAACACACCGTAAAGGTAAGAAATCATCCACATACAAATACAATATAAAAATCAGCAATCATGAGAAGGGGAGAACACAAATGCAGGATATTGGAAATGCATTCGAAATTAAAAGACCAGCAACTTAAAACAATCTTGTTTATATATAGAATGCTATATCAAAACCTCATGGTAACCACAAACTGAAAATCTACAATAGATACACAAACACAAAAGAAAAAGGAATCAAAACACAACACTAAAGTTAGTGAGCAAAGCACAAGAGAAGAGAACAAAAGAGGAAGGGAAGAAAGAAGACCTACAAAAACAAACCCAAAATAATTAACAAAATGGCAAAAAGAATATACATATTGATAATTACTTTAAATGTAAATGGATTAAATGCTCTGACCACAAGACATAGACTGGCTGAATGCATACAAAAACTAGACCCATATATATGCTGTCTACAAGAGACCCACTTCAGATCTAGGGACACATAACGACTGAAAGTGAGGAGGTGGAAAAAGTTATACCATGCAAATGGAAATCAAAAGAAAGCTGGAGTAGCAATACTCACATCAGACAAAATAGACTTTAAAGTAAAGAATGTTACAAGAGACAAAGCAGGACGCTACATAATGATCACGGGATCAATCCAAGAAGAAGATATAACAATTGTAAATATATATGCAGTCAACATAGTATTTGCCTTATATATTGAGGTGCTCCTAACAGCCATAAAGGGAAAATCAACAGTAACAAAATAATAGTGCGGGACTTTAACACCCCACTTTCATCAATAGATGAAAATCAATAAGGAACCATACAGAAAATCAATAAGGAAACACAGGCTTTAAATAACACATTATACCAGATGGATATAACTGATATTTATAGAGCATTCCATCCAAAAGCAGCAGAATACACATTCTTCTCAAGTGCACATGGAGCATTCTCCAGGATTGGCCACATGCTGGGCCACAAAGTGAACCTGGTAAATTTAAGAAAATTGAAATCATATTAAGCATTATTTCTGACCACAACACTATGAGATTAGAAATCAACTACAAGAAAAAAACTCTAAAAAACACAAACACATGGAGGCTAAACAATATGCTACTGAATCAATGGATCACTGAAGAAATCAAAGAGGAAATCAAAAAATACCTAGAGACAAATGAAAACGAAAACACAATGATCCAAAACCTATGGGATGCAGCAAAAGCAGTTCTAAGAGGGATGTTTATAGCAATACAATCTTACCTCAAGAAATGAAAGAAAAACAAGCTCAAATAAACAACCTAAACTTACATCTAAAGCAACTAGGGAAAGAAGAACTAACAAAAGCCAAAGTTAGCAGAACTGAAGAAACCATAAAGATCAGAGTAGAAATAAATGAAATAGAAAAAAATAGCAAAGATCAATGAAACTAAAACCTGGTTCTTTGAAAAGATGAACAAAATTGATAAACCTTTAGCTAGACTCATCAAGAAAAAAAGGGAGCAGGCTCAAATCAATAAAATTAGAAATGAAAAAGGGGAAGTTACAACAGACTCTACAAAATAGTACAAAGATTCATAAGAGACTACTACAAGCAACTATACGCCAATAAAATGAACAACCTGGAAGAAATGGACAAATTCTTAAAGGTACAATCACCCAAGTTGAACCAGGAAGAAATAGAAAATATGAACAGACCAATCACAAGTACTGTATTGAAAGTATGATTAAAAAATTCCCAACAAACAAAAGTCCAGGACCAGATGGCTTCACATGCGAATTCTATCAAATATTTAGAGAAGAGTTAACACCTAAACTTCTTAAACTATTTCAGAAAATTGCAGAGGAAGGAATACTCCCAAACTCATTCTATCATCACCCTGATACCAAAACCAGAGAAAGATACCACAAAAAAAGAAAATTACAGGCCAAATCACTGATGAACACAGATGCAACAATCCTCAAAAAAATACTAGCAAATCTAACAGTACATTAAAAGGATCATACACCATGATCAAGTGGGATTTATCCCAGGGATGCAAGGATTTTTCAATATCCACAAATCAGTGTGATACACCACATCAACAAATTGAATAAAAACAATACAGTCATTTCCAAAGATGCAGAAAAAGTTTTGACAAAATTCAACAACCATGTATGATAAAAACTGTCCAGAAAATGGGCATAAAATAATATACCTCAACATAATAAAGGCCATATATGACAAACATACAGCTAACATCAAACTCAATAGTGAATAGCTGAAAGCATTTCCTCTAAGATCAGCAACAAGACAAAGATGTCCACTCTTGCCACTTTTATTCAACATTGTTTTGGAAGTCCTAGCCAAGGCAATCAGAGAAGAAAATGAAATAAAAGGAATACAAATTGGAAAACAAGAAGTAAAACTGTCACTATTTGCAGACATCATAATAGTATACACAGATAATCCTAAAGATGCTACTGGAAAACTACTAGAGCTCATCAATGAATTTGGTAAAGTGGCAGGATACAAAATTAATACACAGAAATCTTTTGTATTTCTGTACTCTAACAGCAAAAGATCAGAAAGAGAAATTACAGAAACAATCCCATTTACCATCACATAAAAAGAATAAAATACCTAGGTATAATCCTATCTAAGGAGACAAAAGACCTATACTCCAAAAGCTGTAAGACACTGATGAAAGAAATAAAGATGACACAAACAGATGGAAAGATATACCAGGTTCTTGGATTGGCAGAATCAATATTGTCAAAATGACTATACTATCCAAGGCAATCTACAGATTCAATGCAATCCCTATCAAATTACCAGAGGCATTTTCCACAGAACTAGACAAATCTTAAAATTTGTTTGGAGACACAAAAAGACCCTGAATAGCCAAAGCAATCTTGAGAAAGAAAAACGGAGCTGGAGGAATCAGGCTCCCTGGCTTCAAACTATACTATAAATCTACAGTCATCAAAACAGTATGGTACTATTAAAAAAACATTTTTGATTAGAGGCTTGTAACCAGCTGGTTTTAATAAGACATAAGAATTTTTTGAGAGCATCATTTAGTTCCCCATACTTGATACACTATTTACGATTGAACCAATGTTTTCCTCAAACGTTTAAAATATTTCTCTTATTATCTTATTTATGTTTTTAATTTACTTAGTAAACACTTTCATCTCATGTAGTATTAAGGTAACTTTGAGAATAAGTCTTACATGAATTTTTATAGATTTCTATTTAGTGGAATCAGATTTCATCTTATACTGGAATCCTATTTTTGTATATCTTCAATGTTAAACAACTCAAATAACAACTACCTTAATGTTGTTTAGACCAGATTTAATAAACATCAAAGACTTATCAACAAACAAACAAAGAAAACCAGTATGGTGCTGGCACAAAAAGAGAAATATAGATCAATGGAACAGGACAGAAAGCCCAGAAATGAACCCACGCACCTACAGTCAATTAATTTATGACAAAGGAGATAAGACTATGCAGTGGAGAAAAGACAGTCTCTTCAATAATTGTTGCTGGGAAAACTGGACAGTTACAGTTACATGTAAAAAATGAAATCAGAACACTCTTTAACACCACTCACAGATATAAACTCAAAGTGGATTAAAGGCCTAAATGTAAGACCAGATACTATAAAACTCTTAGAGGAAAACATAGGCAGAACACTCTCTGACATAAATCGCAGAAATATCTTTTTCAATCCATCTTCCAGAGTAATGAAAATAAAAACAAATGTAAACAAATGGTACCTAATTAAACTCAAAAGCTTTTTGCACAGCAAAGGAAACCATAAACAAAATGAAAAGACAACCCAGAGAATGGGAGAAAATATTTGCAAATGATATGACTGACAAGGGATTAGTCTCCAAAATTTACAAATGGCTCAATACCATAAAAACAAACAGTGCAATCAAAAAATAGCCAGAAGAACTAAATACACATTTCTCCAAAGAAGACATATAGATGGCCAAGAGGCACATGAAAAGATGTTCAATATTGCTAATTATTAGAGAAATGCAAATCAAAACTACAATGTTATATTACATACACCAGTCAGAATTGCTATCATCAAAAAATCTGCAAACTATAAATGCTGGAGAAGGTGTGAAGAAAAGGGAACTCTTCTACACTCTTGGTGGGAATGTAAATTGGTACAGTCACTATGGAGAACAGTATGGAGGTTTCTTAAAAAACTAAAAATAGATACCATATAATCCAGCAATCCCACTCCTGGGCATATATCCAGAGAATAGCTTAGTTCAAAAGGATACATGCACCCCAATGTTCATTGCAGCACTGTTTACAATAGCCAAGATGTGGAAGCAACCTAAATGTCCATCAACAGATGAATAGATAAAGAAAAGGTGGTACATATATACAATGGAATATTACTCAGCCATTAAAAAGAATGAAATAATGCCATTTTCAGCACCACGGTTGGACCTGGAGATTATCATACTAAGTGACATAAATCAGACAGAGAAAGACACGTGTTATATGATATCACTTATATGCAGAATCTAAAAAAAATTTAAACAAATGAACTTATTTACAAAATAGAAACTGACTCACAGATTTAGAGAATGAACTTATGGTTACCAGGGAGAAGGATGGAGGTGAGGGACAGATTGGGAGTTTGAGATTGACATGTACACACTGCTATATTTAAAATAGATAACTAACAAGGACCTCTGTATAGCACAGGCAGCTCTGCTCAATATTCTGTAATTACCTACATGGGAAAAGAATTTGAAAAAGATTAGATACATGTATATGTATAACTGAATCACTTTGCTGTACATCTGAAACTAACAATATTGTTAATCAACTATAATCTATTATAAAATAAAAACTAAAAAAAACCATTACCTCTTCCATGTATCATAAATACATAAATAAAAATGTTAAAATATTTTAAAAATAATGAATAAACTGGGGGAGTATAAGTAATAGTAGACATAGAAAAAATGGCTTATTTGAGACAATTGAAAAAGTAATAGGTATTCATAAGGGGGAGAAGAGGAATGCATAGAGCAGAAAAGAAAAAATATAAAATTGGGTAATGGAAAGTTTTAATAATCATTGACTATGTAGGCATGGAAAGTAGAATGAAGATGTTCTTATACCTTTTCAAAATAAATCAATACATGAGTAAAGCATGATACACCTACAATAACTTTCTAGGTATTATATCTTAAACGATATGTGGGAACACTAATAAAGCAGGCTGAAAACAGTTTTTGGATTAATCTGTAGAGCTCAGAAATCATTAGGATGTTTAGTAGATTAGGATCCAAATTCAGTGAATGTGGGTGTGTATGTGTGTGTGATATTTTTATATATAAATATGTTTAAATATTCATTGGACTTTTAAAACAGAATATACATTTATAAATTGAGATTAAATGCATACGCAGCTTTTGTTTTGCTTTTTTACTTAATACCATAATATTTGATTTCACTAAAATTGTTTTAAATCTTCACCTTTGAAAACTTCCCTGTAGTCAGTCATATAGACCCATGGTAATATATTTAATGATTCCTTGCTGTGGAATATTTATTTCACTTTCCCTTGTCTTTTATTGATAAATTTGCAACAAACATCATTGCATATACTGATAAAACTTTTTTTTTCCATTTAGGAAAATCTCCTAGAAATGGAAATACTGGGTCAAGTGTACAGCTACTATAAAGACCCACAAAATATAATGAAAAGTTGCTTTCTAAATGAATTGTTATTTATGGTACTCTGAAACCAAATTAACATGAGCTCCAAAGAAAAAGTATAGTACAATGTTCTTTAAAATAGTTGATGCAGGGACCAGATAAAGGTAATGTCATAAAGGGAAAGTCAGTGGTTCTTTTCAGTTCATCTCACATGTGCATAAGTGCAAGAAAATCACAGAACCTACCATGTGGATAGCAAAGACAGGAGAATATTTCTTTCCATTTTACACAATTTTGAGGTCTTGAGCCTTCTTCATAAAACTTTCCTTGACATTTACACACATCATTACAAATATGCACTGAGTCATTTCTTGGCTCCGTACAGTGATTAGAGTGCCAGTGATTTCTTATTTTTTTTTCCTCAGTGAATTATTTTGAAGTTTTCTTTTGCTTCTTGGTAAATTGCTATTGTAATGTGAATTTCTGTCTGAATGGTATAGAAGAATAATTTCACTTGTTGAAAAGAATTCAATAGGAACCTACATTTTGGAAAGAGAATATCTGTGTATGACAATTATATATGGTAAACTTACAAATACGGCATGAAATGTGCTTTATGAATATTCAAATTGCCCTCCATTTAAGTATGTGTATTATCCAGTCTTGAATAGCGTTTAGTGATTTAAAACTGATGCAAACTTTTTGTATTTCGTATACGTAAAATGGATCCCTACGTTTTGTGCAAGTGATGTTTTTTATCGGGTGCTGAGCCATTTATTTGAATGTGTCCTCTCAATTGGATACTTTCACCTGGAATAGTCAAAAAAGAGATCACTGAATCCAAACATCTATACCCTTTTTTCTCACGTTATCATTCTTCAATAAATTCTCCACATTGCAACCAGAGTAATATTTTTTTTTTTTTTTTTTTTTTAAATGATCTTTTTTTTCCTCAAATAACATAATCTGAGAACAGTTCTTTTTTTTTTTTTTTTTTTTTTTTTTAAATTTTATTTATTTATGGCTGTGTTGGGTCTTCGTTTCTCTGCGAGGGCTTTCTCTAGTTGCGGCAAGCGGGGGCCACTCCTCATCGCGTTGCGCAGGCCTCTCACTATCGCAGCCTCTCTTGTTGCGGAGCACAGGCTCCAGACGCACAGGCTCAGTAATTGTGGCTCACGGGCCCAGCCGCTCCGCGGCATGTGGGATCTTCCCAGACCAGGGCTCGAACCCGTGTCCCCTGCATTGGCAGGCAGACTCTCAACCACTGCGCCACCAGGGAAGCCCCCAGAGTAATATTTTTAAAACTGTATTTGATTATGCAGTGCTTCTGATTAAAACCTTTCTGTGGCTTTACAATGCACTTAGGCAAAGGACAAGGATGCTAATATGGTTTACAGTCCAGAGAAAACCAGGACTTTTCCTATTATCCAAGCTGCTTTTCTCTTTACTTCAATTATCCTTTAGGCCTACCCACACAACCCCATCTACCACAATGACATACCACATATTTCATACTATTTTCCATCCAGACGCAATTATCCATTCTTATGAGACACTGATTTTCTTGTTTTCCTAAGTAATTTGTTCATGGTGTACTTTTCTGCAAGTTATTTATGTCAATAGTGCTCACCCCTTTATCTTCAATTGGCTAAATCCTCAACTTTTGGGGTTTAGCTTAGATGTCAATTCCACTGGGAAGAATAATTTGATTCTACATGTTTGACATAAAACACTTCCCTACAAAGGCATAAGTCTATATTTATTCCATCATACGTCGACCGCACTATATTGAAATTGCATAGTGTATAAACCCTTAGACTGTGAAGTCTATTTATGGCAGAGGTAACATCTACAATTATTCACTAGTTTACCTCATCTACTAACACTGTTTGGCATATGTTACACTCTACAAGTGTTTGTGTAATGGACAAATGAAGCAATGAGAAAATGAATATTTGGGTTTTTTAACTCTGAAATTTAAAAGAATAAATTGTTGAGATTGGCAAATTCAAATTATGACATGAGAAAAAATACTGACATTAAAAGGATCATACACCATGATCAAGTGGGATTTATCCCAGGGATGCAAGGATTCTTCAGTATATGCAAATCAATCAATGTGATACACCACATTAACAAATTAAGGACTAAAAACCATATGATCATCTCAATAGATGCAGAAAAAGCTTTTGACAAAATTCAACACCAATTTATGATAAAAACTCTCCAGAAAATGGGCATAGAGGGAACTTACCTCAACATAATAAAGGCTATAAATGACAAACCCACAGCAATCATCATTCTCAATGGTGAAAAACTGAAAGCATTTCCACTAAGATCAGGAAAAAGACAAGGATATCTACTCGCACCACTCTTATTCAACATAGTTTTGGAAGTCCTAGCCACAGCAATCAGAGCAGAAAAAGGAATAAAAGGAATCCAAGTTGGAAAAGAAGAAGTAAAACTGTCACTGTTCGCAGATGACAGGATACTATATATAGAAAATCCTAAACATACCACCAGAAAACTACTAGAACTAATGAATGAATTTGGTAAGGTTGCAGGATACAAAGTTAATGCACAGAAATCTCTGGCATTCCTATACACCAACAATGAAAAATCAGAAAGTGAAATTAAGGAAACAATCCCATTTACCATTGCAACAAAAAGAATAAAATACCTAGGAATAAACCTGCCTGAGGAGGCGAAAGAATTCTACTCAGAAAACTATAAAACACTGATGAAAGAAATCAAAGATGATATAAACAGATGGAGAGATATACCATGTTCTTAGATTGGAAGAATCAATATTGTAAAAATGACTATACTACCCAAAGCAATCTACAGATGCAATGCAATCCCTATCAAACTACCAATGGCATTCTTCACAGAATTAGAACAAAAAATTTTACAATCCGTGTGGAAACACAGAAGACCCTGAATAGCCAAAGCAGTCTTGAGAAAGAAAAATGGAGTTGGAGGAATCAGGTTCCCTGACTTCAAACTATACCACAAAGATACAGTAATCAAGATAGTATGGTACTGGCACAAAAACAGAAATATAGATCAATGGTACAGGACAGAATGCTCAGATATAAACCCACGCACATATGGGCACCTAATTTTTGACAAAGGAGGCAAGAACATACAATGGAGAGAAGACAGCCTCTTCAATAAGTGGTGCTGGGACTGGGAAAACTGGACAGCTACATGTAAAAGAATGAAATTAGAACACTACCTAACACCATACACAAAAATAAAGTACAAATGGATTAAAGACCTAAATGTAAGACCAGACACTATGAAACTCTTAGAGGAAAACATGGGAAAAACACTCCTTGACATAAACCACAGCAAGATCTTTTTTGACCCACATCCTAGAGTAATGGAAATAAAACGAAAAATAAACAAATGGGACTTAATCAAACTTCAAAGCTTTTGCACAGCAAAGGAAACCACAAACAAGACCAAAAAACAACCCTCAGAATGGGAGAAAATATTTGCAAATGAAACAACAGACAAAGCATTAATCTCCAAAATATACAAACAGCTCATGGAGCTCAGTATCAAAAAAACAAACAATCCAGTTAAAAAATGGGCAGAAGACCTAAATAGACATTTCACCAAGGAAGACGTACAGATGCCAAGAGGCACATGAAAAGGTACTCCACATCCCTAATTATTAGAGAAATGTAAACCAAAACTACAATGAGGTATAACCTCACGCCAGTCAGAATGGCCATTATCAAAATATCTAGAAACAATAAATGCTGGAAAGGGTGTGGTGAAAAGGGAACCCTCCTGCACTGTTGGTGGGAATGTAAATTGATACAGCCACTATGGAAAACAGTATGGAGGTTCCTTAATAAACTAAAAATAGAACTACCATATGACCCAGCAATCCCTCTACTGGGAATATACCCTGAGAAAACCATAATTCAAAAAGAGACATGTACCATAATGTTCACTGCAGCACTATTTACAATAGCCAAGACATGGAACCAACCTAAATGACCATCGACAGATGAATGGATAAAGATGTTCCACATATATACAATGGAATATTACTCAGTCATAAAAGGAAATGAAATTGAGTTATTTGTAGTGAGGTGGATGGACCTAGAGTCTGTCATACAGAGTGAAGTAAGTCAGAAAGAGAAAAACAAATACCGTATGCTAACACATATATATGGAATCTAAAAAAAAAAAAAAAGGTTCTGATTAACCTAGTGGCAGGGCAGGAATAAAGATATAGATATAGAGAATGGACTGGAGGACACGGGGTGGGAGGGGGAAGCTGGGGCGAAGTGAGAGTAGCAGCGACATATATACACTACTGAATGTAAAATAGTTAGCTAGTGGGAAGCAGCAGCATAGCACAGGGAGATCAGCTCAGTGCTTTGCGATGATCTAGAGGGGTGGGATAGGGAGGGTGATATCCCCTCAAGAGGGAGGGGATATGGGGACATATGTATGCATATGGCTGATTCACTTTGTTGTACAGTACAACAGAAACCAACACAGTATTGTGAAGCCATTATACTCCATTAAAGATCTATTAAAGTATATATATACATTTGATAAGGACACACAAAAAAAGAAAAAATACTCACTACTCAATTTTACTATACAGTTGACATTGATGTAAGATTAAGGAGCGGAATTCTGATATGATTTTTTTTTATTCTTTCTTACAGGGAAAATGATAAAAACTCTTAGTTTCTGCAAAGAGAATTGGTTTTATTCTTCTCAGCTCACATTTTTGTTCTGCTTTAATTTTCCAAATCCTCTGCTTCACTTGTGTTTGTTCCAACTTATTCTTGATGTCTCTGTATACACATGTGCTTCTTGTATCCACGCACTACCAGATTGTGATGGGAGATGAAAATGAACATCAGGTTGGGCACAAACACAGAGACTGTTCCTCTTACTGCTTCAAACGTTAGAGGTGTTCCTATTTGCTCAATTTTGGAATGGTTTTCAAGGCAATGAAGCAGAATAATAAAACTTATTGGAAGTATTTCTTGGCCAGCTGACTGTTTAACTTCTTCCCCTGTGTCTATCTTTAAGGTACTATGGAATTCTCAATGTAGGGTATGTAGAAAGTGCTTGAGGCATATTGACAAAATAATATGATCAAAATGTACTATGACATTGTTCCTAAGAAAGCTCAATGTTCTATCTCAATCCTTTATTATTATGTCATTTAATACATTCATAAACAAATTTATTCATTCAATAAATATATATTGAACTTGTTAGTGTTAAATACCATAAAATTTTGCTAATCTCCTGGATTTCATGCAGAATCAGAATAATCTTTTAAAATTAACTTGCTCTAGTTACTTCACTACCTAAAATCCCTCAGTGGCTTCACATTGCTTTTAGAAAAACATCCAAAATATTTACAATCTTGTATAATATCCTGAATGTTCTGATGTCTGCAAATCTCTCCAATATGTTACTATTCTTAATATTCTTCTCGTCACTTAATATACTCTAGCAATACTGCCTTCTTTTCTGTTTCTCAAAACAGGCCAATATTTATTTACTTGAAATAATTTGCTCCATTTTTTTTTATAGCTGTCACTCTTTTTATCCTTCATATTTCTTCCAAGATTGTATCATTTAAGCTATTCTTGACTACCCAAACTAGAAATTTCTAATCTAATTTATTATCTATTTCATTACCCATACATTTTCTTCATAGCACTTATCTATATCTCTAATTGTTTTCCTTCTTTATACAACTATTTACTTTTAGCCTGTGTTCCTGAAGTAAGTTCTACAATGGAAGGGTACTTGTTTCTTGATATCTCCAGATACTAGAAAAGTGATGAATAAATTAATAAGTAGATAATAAAATGATAGATTATACCCATGTTCAATATTCTTCTTTCCAAATCTCCCCAGAAGTACTTTCATAGAGACTTTTCCAAACTAAGACAGAGTACTCATCCATTCCATTTCAAGGTTGTGATAACAAGCATGCTGGCTTCCAGAGCCATGTGGCTCAAGTTAAGGGTCTAGGTCTTATTCTAATGACTATCAACTGCCTAGGCATTTCCAAGCATCACTTGCAAAAGCTTACTTATTCAATATCCTTGCTTCTTACATGCCTTTAAACATCGTAAGAAAAGATCTCAAAGATACTCATACAAGCAGAACTTTCAGGTTATGTTTTTATCTTTATGTTTTCTTTAGTTCAGTCTTTAACCTCATAGTATGTTAAATGATTACTCTCCAACTTCTGTGAAATGTTTTGTACATTCTCCCGGAAAAAAAAACAGCTGAGAAATCGATGTTGAAAATGAGAATTTCTACTCATCAACAAATTTTCCCCTATGAAAACCCAAATCCCAAATATCACAGTTTGTAAAGAAATCTGTTTTGTTGATGACAGAGCTAGACTTTGAGTATTCCATTCATCACTTCCTTAGTGGAAAACTTCTCAGCACTGGAGCCTTTTTTCTTCCACAGTGACAAAATAAATGTTGCTGGAATCCATTGAAAATTGGGTCAGTAAATCAGAAAACACTGATCTGTTTTAAACAAAGATCAAGTTTTGAGTCCTTTTAGTCCTTTTAACTCCTCAGGCCAAAATGCATGAATCATGGTTGATGAGAAATCTGACTTCTTTCCTCACTTTTGATAGCATTATGCCCTCCTAGCTTTTTATCAAGTCTATCATTTAATGAACTCTTTACTAAGTCTAAAAAGAGAACTTTCCACGAAACGTTATTACTCAGTGACTGAAAGAAAGTGTATTAGTCAGGGCTCTGCAGAGAAACAGAACCAGGAGACTCTCACACTCTCTCTGTCTCAATCTGTCTCTCTGTAACTGAGCAGGACCCTATGGGGCCTTCCCAGGACAGACCCTTCCTCCATATCCTCTGCTTTAGCTCCTCTCTGAAGTACCTAGATGACAGTATCTGATGAACATTTCCTGAGTTGTTTTACAAATTCGGAAAAACCAGTCTACCAAATGGGAAATGTTAACTACCTGATGACCATGAGCACATAGCCCCAGGCCTCCTAGAGCCTAAGGACTGATAAGGTTATCAGCCAGTCAGAGAATTGTGCTGAGCTGATCACAGACCCTGTGAACTCTCCTCCCTCACCTGGCTTTTTAAAAATGCTTTGCTGAAAGTCTTTGAGGAGTTCAGGGATTTTGGGGGCCTGAGCCTCCTTGCATGGCCCTGCAATAAACCTTTCTCTGCTCCAAACTCTGACATTTCAGTTTGTTTGACCTCACTGTGTGTCAGGCCCACAAACTTGCGCTAACATCTCCAGATAGATAGATAGAGACATAGACAGATATAGATCTCTCTCCATATATAGTGTATAGTGTGTGTGTGTGTGTGTGTGTGTGTATATATATATATATATATATATATATATATATATATATATATATATATATATGATATAGATGAGAGAGAAAGAGAGAAAGGTTACATATATTCACTTACAACCATTTATATATGGAAAGAGGGAGAAATTTATTACAGGAAATTGGTTCACATGATTAGGGAGGCTGAGTAGTCCCTAGATCTGCAATCAGCAAGCAGGAGACCCAGGAGAGCCAATGGTATAGTTCTAGTCTGAGTGTGAAAGGCTGAGAAGCAGGAGAGCTGATGGTGTAAGTTCCACGTCTATAAAGCACGAGAAGACAAATGTCCCAGCTCAAAGACAGCCAGGGAGAAAATCCTCCTTTCCTCTACCTTTTTACGCTATTTGGGCCTTCAACAAATTGGTTGAGGCGCACCCACATTGGGGAGAGCAATTTGATATATACAGTCTACCAATTCAAATGTTAATCTCATCCAGAAACAACCTCACAGACATACACAAAATAATGTTTAATCAAATACCTGGGTAACTGTGGCCCAGCCAAGTTAACACACAGAACTAAACATCACAAAAAGGATTCGAAAAATGGGTTTGTACAGAGTGACCTACTGAATATGATAAGCCATAACCTATGTTAATAGACAATTTATAGAGATAAGCAACAAAGATGTGGTTCTCTAGAAAAGCATATCCTGGTGTAAATTAATTATTTGGAATATAAACATAAGGATATTGGAATTACAACAAACAAATATAGGAGGGAAAGGATAAAGACTTTTAGATAATAAAAACTAGGGCTGACTCTGGCAGGAGTTTCTATTTTCCACTAGCCACAGAAAGGATGGTTTTTGTCTCAGATTTAACAGATTTTCTAGTTTTCCTGTTTAGAGACTAAAATCTTAATCTTCTCAGTGAAGCATGCATTGAATTAAATGCTGAACTGAAACTTCAGAGAGCAAGCAAAAAATGTATATATTTCATATATATTTCCCTCATACAGTCAATAATCTGAGTTAGTTATAAATCAAAAAGATTTCTTCCTCCTAAGGTTTTGAAACTTTTTTTCCCCCTTTATTTCTGCTAGCTGACTAAGAAAAGAGTTGAAAGAGTAGAAATAGTCTTATTTGAAATAATTTTCTCTGGAGCCTTAATACAGATTTTCTTGAAATCTCACAGAAAGCATTTTGTAACGTATCCAGGCCACAGTTACAAGCAGACAGAAGTTTGTGGAAATTCTTCAAGTCAAACAATTCAGGCAGACTATTCAATTCAGCCTAATGAGTTGTCCAGCAAACTGGTACATGAGTAAATGTTTAGGAAAACTTGACATTCCAATATGAAAGTTGGCTCAATATCCTATCCATTTATGTCTTTTCTAGGTCAAAGGTTCATAACGTTTTTCCGATCATCGACCCTTTGGCAGCTATCAGAGAAAGCCTGTTGAAATCTCAGAATACTGTTTTTAAATGTACTAATAGTGATACAAAGGGACTATAAGGGGAACAAATGTATTTAAATACAGTTATCAAAATATGGGGGAAATCAGTGATATATTTATTGTGGAAGCCATCATAGTACACCACTTAGATCTCATCATTCAGGAGAAAACCTGCTGTGAGAAGCACAATGGGCTAACAACCTCCATTTGTCTCACCTTCAGGAGCCATAGGCTCCTCCCACGCAATGACTGAGCACAGCAGAGTTGACAGTTTGGGACAATCCCACCCAGCATTGGATTCCTCCAAAAACAATCCTTACACTGTGGCTTCTCATGGCTCTTCTCATGGCCAAGACTTTTTCAGAGGTGTCCGGCAGTCTGAGGCTCTTTCTACCGTCCCTTCTTCCTTCCCTGTTGCCTTTCACAGGGTTTGGGCCAGCATCACAGTCTAACACTGACTATTCTTTCTCCCTCTGCTCCTTACTCTTTACAGGCATTTCCCTCAATAATTTTCTGTACTTTTAATTCTCTTTTGATATCTGCCTCCAGCAGAATCCAATCTGACACATTGATTAACTCATCATTAATAACTAACCTGTTAAGCTATTAACTCATTTAACAAAATAATCTAGGAAAGTATTCAGTAACTACTAGAGTTTTTTAAATAATTATGAGCTTAAATTTATTTCAAAGTTTCATCAACTAAAATATGCTCAGAAAAAGGTCTGTAAATTTTATTGTTGGCAAAATTTCAGGTAGTGCTATGTTATATTCCAGGTATATTATATTATTGTACATATGCATAATTGACAGAAATGCTGAATTTTAGTACAAGGACAGTAAAAATATAGATCTATTTTTCTCATCTGACTTTATCAGTATGCCGAGTATCATCCAGGTATGTTCAAGAACTCTAGAAAAAGAAACTCTCCATTAAGCAAGGGTCTTAGAATATTGGTAAGAAGTAATGGTCAGTCGTACATCAAGCTTCTTTTACCTGAATTGTTAGCCAAAAAATATTGCCTATAGAAATGCTGCAAAAACCTATGCTTGACTTTTTCTTATTTTACTTCTTTATGCCAATTTATTTTCTTTTTAGTTTTTTGTGGCAAAATAGAGTAATATTCACCTACAACCATCCATAATTTTTAGTATGACTACTATTGTTCTTGTTTTGGAATTTATAAATATAATTTTCTTCAAAAATACTTTATAGGGCTTCCCTGGTGGCGCAGTGGTTGAGAGTCTGCCTGCCAATGCAGGGGACACGGGTTCGAGCCCTGGTCTGGGAAGATCCCACATGCCGCAAAGCAGCTGGGCCCGTGAGCCACAATTACTGAGCCTGCACGTCTGCAGACCGTGCTCCGCAACAAGAGAGCCCGCAATAGTGAGAGGCTCGCGCACCGCGATGAAGAGTGGCCCCCGCTTGCCGCAACTAGAGAAAGCCCTCGCACAGAAACGAAGACCCAACAAAGCCATAAATAAATTAATTAATTTAAAAAAAAAAAAAAATACTTTATAAGTTGTATGCAAATGCATAGCGTAGGTTATTAAATTGTTATTTTCTCACTCTAATTTTCTACTTCAATTCATTCTGGTTGTTTACTCTTCTAAGACATATATGCACACACCACATCCTTTGTTATCTCTTCAGTTTCAGAGATTATAGTAATGCTTGTCACTCTTCAGATAGGAAACTGAAGATTAGTATATATTCAATAATTTCCCAGAGAATAGTCACAACTATAGTAATTTCTTTCAAAAAGGTTCCATGGAGAAATTAAAGTCAAGCTGCAATTTGCTTTTTGTAAAAGGATGAATTAAGGTGTATGATTTCTAATGTTTTCATATTCGATTAAGTAGAACTTAAGTGTTGACTGAGATGTGACCTCAGGTCAACAAAACCGGACATTCAGATGGGAAGTCAAAATTAGATTGCACAGAGCTCTTATTTCTCATCTCTACCTCACTGCTTCTATGTACTTAGCACCTAGGGTTTCTTTCCCATTATTCATATTTAACACATTAATTCTGAACCACATCTCTTCAAATTAGTAATGTCTATATTTTCTTTGAGGATCATTACAACATCCTTACTTCACAGTTACTTGACAATTCGAACTCAAATTTATCTCCATTTCCATTTAGCCACGCAGAAAGTTGTACCATGTATTAAGTCTCCATTAGGAAATGACATGTTGAAATCATTAGCTTCTGATTTGCCTTCTCTAACCACAGAATCTTGTTTTTATCTTTATGCATCTCTCTCCTATTGAAACGTTGAGTATTTCTCATTTTAAGCTTCAGTCCGTGGACTTTATTCTAACTTTTTAGTCAATCTCTTCCTCCTGACTTCTTTTGCCATTCTAGTCTACTTATATTTTAATTATTTCCTCTCTAGAAATCTTGACCTTCACAGAGCTCATTAAACACACTTTTTCCGTGTTCCATCAGGTAGTACCCAATTGGTTCATATCACTGGACATAAACATGCTTCTGTGAAGATTGTATAAATATCATGCTATATGATATTCACTAAGATTGCACTGCTGGAGGTGCCTTGACTGATAAACTAAGGACTTCTAAATGTCCTTGGCAAGCAATGAGAATCAGTAATGCTTTTGAGCAGGATTAAGCTGTGATAGAAGCAATAACTTTTTCATATGTACATTAACGTTTGAAACTGATAGTAGAGGTGTTATAATAGTCAAGGAAATCAATTTGGCATCTGCTGTAATAGCTCAGAAATTATTATCACCTCTTTTATTATAGTCTAGGTATAGAAAGCAATATTTTTCTGCTTATATCTTCTAGAGAAGATGTCATTAGCTATGCTAGTAGTTCAAGATTCTGGAATGTCAGGACCCTAAATCTTAGAGAATAAATATTCACTGAGCTATATTTATGGGAACAATAAATCTGTTGGAGAGAAGGCAAGAGAGGACCGAATATTCCACTCTATGCTTAACTGGCATAGAAGCCAAAAAACAAAAACAAAAACAGTGGCAGTATACATAATAGTGCTTTGAGGGGTCTGGTTTAATCTACTAAAGATGCAGATGTTATATTTTTAGTTCACCTCCACCTACAATATTAAACAAAAAAAGTCTCAGTCTGTAACCTTAAAGAAGAATGTTGGATAATATGAAACCACAAGTCACTTCTGCCTATCAGGAAATCTATTCCATATTATACATATTGAATATTATAGTTGTTCCTTGATGTAAATATTCCATTAACATCACAATACAGATTTCAACCCAAAGAAGAAGAAAGGAAGCAAGCCTTGGTGTAACGGACACTGAAAGAACTTGATCGAAGAGTGGTGAACTTCCTATAATCACAACCTGACACCAGTTTTTGGTACCTCAGAAAAAAAAGGTAGCTATAGATTTTTATATAGCAATTGTTTGTACTTAAAGCCTGGACTTTGAGAAGTTAGAGCACAATATATTCTCTAATTATAAAAACTGGGTTAATAAAGTGGTCCCTTACAATTCAGGTGGGCAAGGAATATGGGACAATGGGGTTCCCTTGCAAGAGTCAGCAGATAACAGAGAAATACCGTAATAAATATTCACATATGGAATGCAGAAGACCATTTTATTTTAACTTTTGGATAGCTGAACAAAGCAATTTTTTGTGGGTTGTATTAGGAGACTGTCTATCTACCCATCTTTTCATTTTACCATGTACCCCAAAACATTAGTGTTGTTGTTTTGTTTTTGGAAAACAGTATTTAATTCATATAATATGGTCTATTTATTATATTTCAGTAACACCAGTATTATTACAGCAACTTCTAAGAACAGGTATCCATATGGGCTAAACACTCAGAGTCAAGAGTGCATACGTTGAAGCTGGGTTTATATACAGTCTTTTGCTGTACGATGATGTTTAATTTCTTAATGACACTTCATTGCAGCTTACTTAAGAAAACCATATTTTAATGTGCATGTGTATCTGTCGTTGTAGTACACTTTAAAACAAATCCAGAACTTCTAGAATTATAATGTTCATTGTCATAGTACTTTAAATAATGACTACTCCTGCTTTGGTACACCATGTGCAAAATGCTTCTGCATATTCACTCAAAGGTCACTTTAATAAACACATTGTGATATGTGAGAGGAATAGAATATTGCTAGACTTAGCTATAAGACAATGCATGTATAGTGTTTTACATATTAGATAATGTAGAAATTTTACTCATCAGCATAATAATAATTCAAGTAGGCACCTTAATTTGGATAGGGCCATGTTATTTACTTGGGCAAAAATTGCTTCAGTTTCTTGTTCTTTGTGACAGGCATATAGTTAACATATACTCATTAAATAACTTTCTGTAATAAACGGCACCATTAGTTTGAGATGTTCAGCATTTGACTGTAAATTGTCATAACTGCATGCAGAAAAATTCATCACAGAGGTGTAAGAAACTTTTGATAGTTTCTAGCAATTGTTTCTAGCAATTAGCAGTAAAAATTTCATTGTTTGTTAGCAAAGTTTCTATAAATTAGTGGTCAAGTTATCATCCTATTTAACTCACTAGGTAAATTCCAGCTACATAATAAATGCAGCTATTAATCAAGGTCCCTGTAATCCAGACGAAAAGAAAAACTCAAGTTTATTGGTAGTAAGAAAAAAGGATTATGATTTAGGAGCTCAATCAAGGTATATATAATAAAATCTAAGATAATTCTCCAAACTCAAGATAATCTTCATCCTGGCCCAACAGAAAACAAGACTTTATCCCACGATGTATGGTAGAATGGGAAGAAACAATTTTTATGACTTTAGAGTTTTTATCACAGTGTATCTTTGCTTTTATTTTTATTTCTTGTACTCCCAGAAAATTTTATTCATTTTAAAAATTGGAAATCTGTGTTTAGCCTGATATTTGCTTTCCAAGGCACTTGCAAATATTAGTTTGAGGTTTCAGTTTCTTTTTCTGTGAATTAGACTAGAAACCTTGTAAGAATTTTTCATTAACTTTATTGTTTAAGGGGTGTGGACAAGGTCTAGGCACTATTCCAATTGAGGAGGATTTGTCCCAGATTTAGAAAAAGATAAGCTTAAGGAATCCTTAGTTTTAATGCTTAGGCTTAAAGGGAAGACTACGGTTCCATTAATTTCATTTCAAATAAAAGAAGATTAAAAACATACATGCAGGTGTTTACATGTTCATATTTCTAAATATCTGATTGGGGATAAGGCATAAGAAAACTGAGAGGCACAAGATACCTTCCCCTACTTCTCCCTGTGTTTTTGTGAGCTACAATGACCTCATCCATTACGGAACTTAGTTCACACTTTTTTACTTTATTCCCTTACCCCTGGTCCCTTCTCCATCTACTACCATGTTGGCCAGAAGTCCCAGCAGTTCATACCTTCTGTGTAACATATTTAGTCAAAGAATTTGTAAATAGAAAATCTTTCATTGATTTGAGGTTTTGAGAAAAAAGTATGTAAGGAAGAAAGTTGCGTAGCTTGTGGCATGGCTTATAATATGGGGCCACGCGTCACTGACACCTGCCTACCCTTCTAGCCACACCTAATGCCACCCACTCCATATCTTTCAACACTCCATTTGTACCAAATTTCTGGCAATTCCTTAGACATTCCAAGGTTTTTTTAAAAAAAACACACCTCAGGACACCATCTGTTCTATTCACTGCCACCCCTCTCTCCCAAACATCTTTCATCTGGGTAATTTATCATTAGATTTCAGCATAAATGTTCCTTTCTTAGAGACCTTCTTCATCTTCCATATTAATTAGACAACCTTTGTTATTATTTCTCATAATAGAGTGGTATTTTTCCAATCTTTAACTGTAATCATTTGGAATCAAAACTATACCAACGTATGTTAATGTATTATTGACTATCTTTTCCAACTTGACAGAAGGTATATGGCTAAAAGAATATACCTAGTATTTTCCTATTTACTATCCAGTGCCTAATAGAGTCTCTTCGTAATTGGAACACCCAGGAGTGAGACCTGTGTGTGTGTGTGTTTGAATTCTGTAACTTGAGGTCACCTTTTTTCTTTTTTTAGCCCATTTCAAAACTCTAATCTCCTAAAATACACACTGCTCCCTCTGGCCCCAGAACCAGCACCCACATACACACCATAAGTTTTCCCAGTCCAGTGCCAAGACAGCCTCCCTAAATTTCATCCACTTGTGTGGCTATGTGGTAATAGCTTACTGTGATCAGACCTAGCTACATTATTCAACACCCAGCTAGAGGTTGGGCATGATAAACATGATTATTAAACAAGGTATAACTTCCATAAAATTGTTTTATCTTATTATTCCTAATAACTTTGCATAATGTCTAAAGCATTTTCAGAGCACCTTTAGCAACTGGTTCAGCTTCTCTAACATCTGGGGTTTGTCTCACCCACAACCAAACTTTCTCTTTTACCTGTAACATTTACCTGTATTGACCTCTAATCTATGCACTATTTAATGCAGTCAACTTGCTGTATCATCAATTAATGAATTAATTCAGTAAGTAGATAATACCTACATTGTTCCAGACACTTTTGCTACACGTTTGGCATTAAAAAAAGGGCATATTCTTAGTGCCCCAAGTACAGTACTGAAGGACATGCATACAGATAAATTCTATAATCCCATCATATCTAAGGTTCAGTTGGAAACTGAAGTCTAACCAAAAAGGTTGAGAGGAACTCATAGTGGGATGCATGCTTAACCTGAGAAATAAAGAATAAATTATGATTTTTCAAGTGTTGGGGTTATGGGGAATATATGTAAGGCAGAAGTAAAAACTATAAGGAAAGGCACAGATAGTGCTATAGTGCAAATGGATGCAATCAAGAAACTAAAGTGTTACCATAAAGTAAAAATCATAGGGTAAACTATAACAGTTGGAAATAAATCATGCAAAGCCGATAGGTGTTGGAGTGTTATTGAAGAATTTTACACAGGGGGATAATATAAACCGACCTTTGTATTAGAAGCATCACATGAGCAAAAGCACTGAGAGTTATATGTTGGGCTGGGAAAGAGACTCCAACAGAAAACAAAGGCAATAAGCTGGCAACAGTACAGGCAAAAATATCAAGGTTCTGAGGTATGACAGTAGATGCAGGAATGAATGTGGTATGTATTTAGAACTATAAATGGTATTTAATAAAACTTGGTGATCAACTGGACATGGAGAATGGAGGTGGACTGCTGAGGACAGAGTAGACTCAGTTTCTCACATGGGAAAGAAGGTGGATGACAGTAATGCCAATGAAAAATAAGGAAAAAGACGGGAGGATTTTAGTTCTTCCAAAAAATTTTCAGGTTTTCTTTTAATATGCTGAATTTGATGTGTGTTAAATAATCCAGTAAAAAGATCCAATAGCCAGTTAGACCCATACATCTGTATTCTGAGTATAAATGAGAATTTGAAGGCATTGGCTTCCAGAGATAGGACATAAACACCACAAAGTCTCATTCAGAGAAAGTGTGCAAATAAATATGAAAAGACTGGTAAAAACAAAACATTCAAAAAACATACATATTAAAGGCACAGCATAGGAGGAACACCTACTAGAACTGAAGCGGTCTACGATAGAGGACACACTGACGAAGTATTAGGAATCCATTGGAAAAACTAATTTCTAAGAGGAGGCTTTCATTCAGGACTAGAATGGAGTAGTACCCAACATCCTACCCATTCTTAAAATCTCAAGCTCAAATTCCCTTTTTCTACAGAGAGTGTATCTGCAGAATGAAATGTTTCTGTTCTCCAAGTTCCAAAGCTCCGGTTACATTATCACAGTCTTTACTTCAAAAAAAAAATCTTTTGTTTAAGAATTTATTTATTTCACACTTTCCCAAATTAAATGATAAAACACTGGAAGCAGGGGTCATTATTTTGTTTCTATAATATTATAAAGTATAGGTACTTGGTCATAGTTAGTCTTTCAAAAATGTTTGTTACATGTTTTGATTTTAGAATTCCATTTTTATTCAGAAGCATGGAAACAAAATTGATTACTTAATAGTTCTTTTTTGCTACAATGAAACTGGGATAAATGTGCAAATATGTATATATAGTGGGTATTCCCTTTTGGTAATATCTATAATGCATGCTTTACTAATTATCTTATTTAATAAAAGTACACCAAGAAGACATCACTTAATTTAGACTTCTGCAACTGTGTAATACCCAAAGTAAAATATTCCCTGTGTAGAAAACAGGTGTTTTTCCATTGTCAGTTGAATTACTTTGGGAAAAGGGAAAAGCCTAGTATGTAGAAATTTTAAATTTCTTCATGTAAACCAAGACTAGTCCTAAATCTGTGTCATCATCCAAACTCACATGGAATAAACAGCAGTATAATGAGAGACCAGAGAATATCTGGAACCATGTTGCAAATTGTTTTGATTTCCCTATATCAGTGATAACGTCCTAGATGTGTTTAGAAATCATTTTAATGAGAGTGTTCAAATGCTTTTTCCTACTCATTTTGACTACTCATTAGACTATGATTTGAGTCTTACTTGGGGAATACTTATGACATAGGGAAATTGTCCCCATTGAAAGTAAACTGCAGTCATTCTTGATCCAAATATTGGAAACATTAATTTCTCATCAAAAGAGTAAGAAAAAGATTACTGCCACTGATCAATGACAGAAATTAGAATGAAAACCATAGAAGGGGAAACGTGGAAGAAGAGAGTCATATGACTGTAAAGGAGCAGTTTATCTCAATTAACCATTATATAAATTTAAGATGTATCCTTTAAGCCTAAGATTATTTGAGATTAAAACTTTAATTAGTTTTTATCTTTAATAAAGACAGTACTTAAACCTTTAATCCTAGGATCTCAAAGCCAATTAACAAATAAATCCCCAATTTTCCTATGGAGAATGTACACATATTTGCTTCCTCATTTACAGTTAGAACTACTGTGGTAGGGAGATTCATTCCAAATCATATCCTAAAACATAAGGAATTCTGTCAACAGGACACAAGGTCCTTGTTTCTTATCCAGCTATTTGAAAATGCTTTATTGATCTAATTATTAAAATAGCAGATTATTAAGAATTTATATGTACCATGCTTGGTTAATAGAGCTTTAGTGGATGATACACTGAGTTTAACTTTCAGCTCTGAAAATTATATGATATGGGATCTTGCAGGTTTTTCAACTTACTAAAACTTTAGTTCCCTCATATAAAAATAGAAATCATAATAGCATCCTCTTCAAAGAATTGCTTTGAGTATTGAATGAGATACTGCATTTAAAGGCTTAGCATCAAGCAAGAATATATGAGGCAGTCACTAATTTCAGGTGCTGTAGTATTAGTAAATATTAAAAGACAAGGAAGAGATACAACAGCTGAAAATGAAGACAGAATTTTAAATATAAATATTTATATATTTAAAAATAGATATTGCTATATATTTTCTTCTATGTACATATACATATCTATATTTATCTATATCTATATTGATATGTCTATATATAGACAGGTTATATAGAAAAAGGTATAGATACAATTATACCCATTGTTAGGCTGTGGTAAATGAAAAGAATCTGCCAAGAATCTAAAATAAGTAAAACTGTGATTCCTGGATGGTAGAAAGTATCAAAACCAACATAAACACTGAGTTTCTACTGAACTCTGGGCAGCTGCATTAGGCAAGGGAAGTACTAGATAAAGCCAACGTCTATTAAAGCTGGGAAATGTTATAGGACCCCCAAGTAATGATGGGAATTGAGAAGTCTACATGGCTACTCACGGGAGTATAAGAAATAAACCCCACTGTTCCCAGAAGGAAAACAAGTAAATTTATCTGAAATCTGTAACTGTGTTAAGAAAAAGGAAAAAAGTCTCCTGAGAATTTATAACCCCAACTTTTCACTGTCACATTTGCATTCTTAATTGATGTTTCTCCTGTAATTAAAATAAATCTCAGAATAGAAATTGGATTTAAAATGATTTGAGTCAGGGTCATCTTCAGGCTACTTTTCAGAAGTTATATAAAAGCCCCTGGCAGAAATTTTACTTTAAAACATGCTTCAAAGTATTATCTCAGACAAAATTTCAAGGAAAACAAGAAGCTTGTCAAAAATCAGAAAGTAAACAGACTTGTGAAAGATTCAGCTAATGGAATTATTTCACATAAAATAAAATTATCTGCATATAATATATGCAAAGAATAAAATTAAATCTTAAAGATGAGCAGGTAAAAAGCAAATGTGAAAAAGAAGCAAATATAACTTATGGATATGAAAAATATAGTTGTAATAATTACAAAGTCAATGTACAAATCAATCAGTCAATTAGATGGAGTTAAAGAGAGGATTAGTGAACCATAGGAGACACGTCAGAAGTAATTATCCGTGCTTGTTTTCATGTCCTCATACTCCCAGGAAAAGACTGTTTATAGTCATAGTATCAGGTAAATTCCAGAATTGATTTTAAACCAGTCAAAAATCAATCAATGTCAATTTGTTTCAGTGATCATGCTTCTGAAAGTTAACTAATCAATGACAGCCACATAAGGGTCAGCAAGTCTACAAGGGATTTAGTCCAGTGAGCATGTTTCTAAGCTGATGACAACCAACCTACTACCATCCTATAATCAACATAGCTTTCCCCCAAATGCTTTCCAAAACCTCAACACTTTGCTTTCCTCAATGAGACTTCGCTTTTCCACTGTAGCCTGCTCTAACTTAAATAATAAATTTAGTTATCTCGTTGCAGATATTCAGTGGGTGTTGTCTTCAACATCCAGAATGCAGCCTAGAGAGGCAAAATGAAGGCAAAAACAAGATAAGAGATGTGAAAGATGGAGTGAGACTATCAACTACTCAAGTAAAGGACCTAGATGAGTGAGAAGAGTGTCAATAATCAAAGAAATTATGACTGACAATTCTTCAGGACCGCAATCATAAGATCCAAGAATTCTAACAAGTCCCAATAGTGATTGTAAGAATCACCTAAGTGTATCTAGAGGAAATATATATGACCAAACACAGAAAAACATAATAGAGCCAAACCAAGAGAAAAACAAAATGAAACAAAACCAAACCAAAACAACCCCAACAGATCACCTACAAGAGAATGGCAACAATATAGCACAAAGCTCAATATCAAAAAAACAAACAACCCAATCCAAAAATGGGCAGAAGACCTAAATAGACATTTCTCCAAAGAAGACATACAGATGGCCAACAAACACATGAAAGAATGTTCAACATCATTAATCATTAGAGAAACACAAATCAAAACTACAATGAGATATCATCTCACACCAGTCAGAATGGCCATCATCAAAAAATCTACAAACAATAAATGCTGGAGAGGGTGTGGAGAAAAGGGAACCCTCTTCCACTGTTGGTGGGAATGTAAATTGATACAGCCACTATGGAGAACAGTATGGAGGTTCCTTAAAAAACTAAAAATGGAACTACCATATGACCCAGCAATCCCACTACTGGGCATATACCCTGAGAAAACCATAATTCAAAAAGAGTCATGTACCACAATGTTCATTGCAGCTCTATTTACAATAGCCAGGACATGGAAGCAACCTAAGTGTCCATCAACAGATGAATGGATAAAGAAGATGTGGCACATATATACAATGGAATATTACTCAGCCATAAAAAGAAATGAATGGAATGATATTCTTAATATTCCAAGAGAAAATATCTCTCATCTCCTAATTGTATAAAATATATTCATCATTGCTTAAAGATAAAATGTTTACTTCCCTGGGAAAATAGAATAATCACATTTATTGCAACACATAGTCTCAAAATATATAAAGTAACATTAATTTGTTAACATTTTTTTAAACTGACTACAATTGAGTGAGATTTTAAAACTATTATTTTGGTAATTGATAGATCAAGCAGATAAACACAAAACTCATAAAAGTAGAAGAAAGTAAAAGGGTATAAATAAGCTTGATTACTGGGCACAGAATATCAAATAAATGTGGAAACAATTTTTCCAAAGCATTTATTGAACAGTTAGGAAAATTAAATACATTGTAGGACAGAAAACTAGATTAAAATTTAAAAATTGATAATATTCAGAACACATTATCTGATCAATTCAATAAAGTTTATATACAATTATAAAAGATACTTAGGAAAAATCCACACATTTGAACATTAAAAAACGAACTCCAAAATACAGATTTCAGAGAGGAAATCATAATTGAAAAGTGAGAATTGTGAAAGAACAATGGAACCTAATGTGGTTTTTAAAATTTTACTCTATAAATGTTTTTCACTCTACCTAGAACAAGTTTTATCCAAAAAATTCTGAGTTTTTTTTCTTTATTCCTTTTCTCCGAACTTATGTTCAAATCTCATATTTGAATTATTTGTCTTTAGTGTGCATGTATATTTCATTTTTTAGTAGATTTACCATGCTATCTTCCCTTTCAAAGCATGAAAGGGAAAACATAAGCATGTTTGCTTAGTAAACATAGGCAATAATACTTTTGTTATTTGGAAATCTGATGTTTTCAATATTATGTGAATACCATTAAATTCTACATGTCATCCAGTATTTCCAAACATGTCAGAAAAAGAAAGATCATGTGTCTGTATCTGAATAAGAAAACATAAAATAAAATTAAAATGGCAGCCAAAACGCTGCAAATACAAAAATCAAAACATAATTATAGATAGTGAATTAAGAGGTAAACAGAAAGTCCTTGAAGAATAATAAAGCAGAAATAGAGACAAATGAAACCTAAATTATGTCAGTGCTTCAAAAATCAAATGTACTGGACACTGGAAGAAATCACATGGTTTCTTTGGAATATTATTTTCTCTAAGAAAAGAAAAAGTGATTTTGTTTAAAGATCACTTTTGCCGACCCTACAAGAGCAGTTTTATATGAAGTTTCAGAGTTAAGACAGTTAATTCCAAAAACTAGAGTGAGTGTTCAAGTATGCAAAGGTTTCTTGGCATTTATATTAAAAAATGCAAATCATGGTCCTAGCATGTGTTTGTTTTCCCCCCTTCTTCCCTCTCTCTCAAATTCAGATTATATATGGAACATTGGATAGCTTTTTAGAAACTTCAGAAAACTCTATTTTCAAAGTACAGTCTATCATCATTTCTTGTGAACAAATCACTTCCTAAAAGAAACTCAATTATTGAAGATACAGATGATGTTTTGTTGAAAGACTCTAGAATTTTTTCCATTAATTTAGTTGTATGTATATGGTGAACTTCGTTTTTGCTCAGTCTTCCTTTTGCAGAGTTTCATATGAAGAACAAAAACATCTGAGCACATTAATGGGGCATACAAATTGGGAAAGCAAGACTTGGAATTTCCCCTAATTCAGCAGTTTAGAAAATGCTATTAAAGATGATAAAAGTGTTTCATTTGTCATGCAAAGAAAAATAAAGTGTAAGATTGTTTAAGACAGATATATCTTTTAAACTACTTTTACTGTTTCATTTCCATGCAATAACAAATGAACATCTAAAAAGCATAATCTTCCCTTAGGGCTGAGATGGCAAGTGATTTTTGCAATCACTTTAAATGGAAAATACATTTCATTTAAAAAGTAATTTCATCTATATTTTTGTGTTCCCTTTTGAAATAACATTCGATGATTTAATTCCAAAAAAATCCATATTGCTTTGCATGTCAGTGATGCTAAGTAGAATATAGCATCTAAATATGGTTATTATGTCAAGATATGAATGCTAAACTCAATTTTTCCCTTTCAGATACTCACCTAAATAAATTTTATAAGGAGTGCATAGTTGTTTGAGAGATATTTTCTGTTAATTTTTTTCTATTCTCTTCTTGGTCATCTTGTGATACACTGTGTGTGTGTGTTAATTTAACAAAGGAGAAAGTATTCTCATATAAATATAATACCACTGAAAATATTTGGTTATAGGTACCATATATCTAAAATGTTTAATCTATTTTCTATAGTAATTAATTGATCAATTTGCAGAGATATTAGCATAAAACCGTACATGTTAGGAATTTTCAAAAACAATTGCCTGATGTTTGGTTTGCCTGATTTTTCTGGTGATCATTATAACATTAGGTAAGTCAAGCAAGTGATCACTTTTAGTTGTTAGTATAGTTAAGCAAACTGGGTATAGTGAGTTATGACTCTCAAATAATACTCATACTTCTATGTCAGCCTGGCTTATTCTGTCTAGTAACTGTCATAGAACATGTCCGTTCTATTTCTCTTGCATTAAGAGTTAAAAAAGTATGCTTTTCAAATCTAATTATGATAAACTGAAACAAACAGTTGTGAAAAACATCAGAATCACAGTTTTCAACAGGATGGAATAAAAATTAAAATAAATTGGGTTACCTGTGGAATCCCACTCTTAGTTTGAAAGCAGTAATGCTTTGAAAAATGGGACCATCTTCTTTAACAGCTATTTACACACACACACACACACACACACACGCGTCTATTTTAGTTGTTTATAATTTAAATATAAATTAAAGTATGTGACAACCAAAATTCTAATGAAATCTTATCCTACTTGACAGGAATAATTTCCTAATTTCTCAGTATAGAGAAGTACTCATCTCATATGATCTAATCCTAGTAAAAACATATCAATAATGGAGGGTTCAGCTTGTTATATTTCATTATAAGACAGTTGAGAGACTGGAGTATTTTAGTAATTACACAGACATGCACTGAGCATCTACTAGAAAGCAGACAACATGCTATGCAGTGGATGTCATACACACAAAATTAAAAAACATAGTTTTTGTCTTTAAAGGGAGTATACCATAGACTGGATACAGGGAAAACTAAGTTGGCTGCTGTGGGATCTTGATTCAATTAATTCTATCGCTTACTCACTGAATAAATCTATACCTGACTGCCTACTAGATACACTTTCTATTGTGAAGAAGTTAGGTTGAACCAGACAGCTAACGCAGGAAATGAGTCATTTAGCACAAAAGGGGTATAACCACATTAAAAGTGATCAGTAATGGTGAATCATAGATGAAGTAGATGAGTGCGTTGGAGAAATAAAGAAGTTCATGTAGAAGACAGCATTTGCAAGTAGACCATGAAGAATGCCTATGACTTTGCTATGATGAAAGGGAGGGAAAGAAATTCTAGGAAAGGAAACAAAAACTAAACAAAAGAAATTATGGGATGCACTGTGCATGTGTTGAAGAGCACAATGGGAAATATTAGGCAAGTCAAATTGAATTTTGGCTGCAAGAATCTTTTCTATTTGTCTAATGAATCTGGGCATTATTTTCCTTTCTTTAAATCATGAGAATAGACATATCAGAATTTTGCTTTAATAAAATCAGTAGAATTACAGGTATACATATTTTATTTGGACTTGGTGGAATTTGACTGAAGATGAGTTTGGAGACCAGGTGGGTCACGTGTTGGGCAGAGGAAATAGAAAACAGGATGGAGAGGTAGATTTAAGTATTGTAATAGCAGGATTCAGAAATTACTTGGATGTGAAACTATAACAAGACAGAAGTAAAATTAAGTTTTGGACCTCTGTGGTTAGGAAGATGGTGATAAAAGAAACAATTTATGGAAAATAATACAAGAAAGAAGTTGTAGGGAAGATAAATTAGTTAATACTGGTTGTATAAGGTAGTTATGCCAAAGTGGAAATGCTGTGCAATGACTTGGGCACCTGCTACTACTAATAAAGGTGCTCAAAACTAAGCTATTAATTTGCAAGTCTTAAATTTGTCAAAGGGGAATATAAGGGAATAGATTTGTGATCATATTCTTAAACTAAACCAATCTTTGTTATAATTAAGAAAAAATATATTGGATCAGAATCGGGGGCACAGGATCTTCAGAATCATTTCCTTTAAACAAAGGGCATAGATTTAAAAGTTTCTGGGAATTTGATATAAAACTGAGTATAAAGACAATAGCTTGCAATAGTATATTTTCTTAAATTTGCCAGAATTATTCCTATGCAGAGACTATACTTAGTAGCTGTACATATTTTTAATATTAAGGGGCCAAGAAAAACACATCACAACTTTCTTCATCTGCTCCTATTCTATGTACACACTTAGCTTCTGTTAAGTTTATGTGTTCTTGGCAAAATAAATGAGGGATGTGTGGCCTGTGTGTGGTGTTTTCCTGCCAACTTGTATGCAACTTGAAATGGTGCATGGAAAGGGTAAAGGCATCAGTGGCAAAAATTAAAATAAATCTTTTGTTATAAAAACTTGAGTTAAATAGGAAAAAGACTCAGAAGAGAAGATAGAAAAGGCTGGTGGTACTCAATAATGGTGGATAGAACCTATGTATTTATATTATTTCCATAATTATATTGTATTACTAGGAATAGTAAACTTGATAGAATTTTTCAAAGTAAAAGCAATGGTTTGGAGGGTTGGTTAAAATTCTGGGAGACAGTTATGAAAATGGAAAGAAGTTTATGCTACTAAGCAAAGTAGAAGTTGCTAACCATACATGTAGGTGAATTTATCTGAGGAAAAAAATTCTCAGTTCTGCTGTTGAGAACCACTTCTTTTCATAAATAAAGAACTATTTATGGCTATTTGGTAGATTCCAAAATAACCGCAATAATTTATAACTTGCTTCCCATCAAGGGACGAATCCATTTTTCTCTCTTGAATCTGGTCTTAAAAGTTGCTTTGTGACATTGTACCAAGTTTCAAGAGATGTTGCAGCTTCCCATCTTATTTTGGAATTTTTCAACCAGCATGTGGAGAAGACTGCTGGATGAAGAAAGACAGGTAACAAAGTCACCCCTGGTATTCTGGCCAAGAGCCTACTAACCACCTGATAAGTGACCAAGGCTGCATGAATGATCCCAATAGAAGTATGCTGAGTAGGCTTGGATCAGATGAACTACACAGCCAACCCACTGAAAGGTTGTTGTTTTAAGCCACTAAAGTTTGGGGTAATTTGTTACATTGCTAAAAGTAACTAAAACATACAAATAAAAGCCTTCCTATATTTAGAAAGCCTCTGTACCCATTCATCTGTGTTCTCAGTTCTGGAACTCCAAAAGATATAATTAGCCTTTATTTCATATGATACTCTTTCACATGTTTGATATTACCATTGTACAACTAAGTTTTTTCTTCTTCAGAGAGGGCATGGGTTTAATGAAAGTCATACCTCTAATTAAAATCGTCAAACAATGAAAGAAATGACATTATAAGGAAATGAAATATTTACACTAAAATTTTTTGTATACTCTAGGAAGGAATTCTGAAAGAGATAAGATGAATAAACCTGGGTCTAAAATGGAAATGCTTATAGATCAGGAAGGCAATAGAAATGAAGGTGCTTCATCAGAAAGTGATAACAGTGACCCAAAGAGAGCAGTCAACATTCAGCACAAGGAAACTAATACCATGCCAAAATGCGAGCCTAGATTACTTAGATTTTCTCATGTTTTGAGACAAGGTGAAATATAAGGTTTACATAAAAGTCAGCTAAGTTTTAAACGTTAGCAATTAATTCAGTTTAACATTGTACTGGGAGTTCTGATAAAAGGATTTTGTAAAATTGAACTACATATTTGAATATTAAGTGTGTATGTGTGTATAGAAAAAATATAGTCTGATTTGTGATTATACAATACTTTGGATTCTATAAAGCAATAGAAAAAATGAATAGGGTTCTTTGGCAAACGTTCTAAAATGGAATGCATCAGGCATTATGAGTCTAGTAGATCATGAACTTAACTGCTTTTATTAGCAATGTTTCATTACTACTTTTTTCTTTAGGAAGGTGAAAAATAGGAGTAATAATAGAATATATAAAGTAATAAAGTTTAGGGAAAAAGTTGCTTGTTATTTTGTTTATAGTTTGTCAAAATAAGCAAGTAGAAGACCACTCAAATAATACATGTTTAATGTGGCATTTATAAAATTCAATTTTATATATATCAGATGATATTAAGTAGTATTGATTTAAATAGCATATATAAACCATATTTTGATAGCTAAGGTAAAGGATTAAAGATTTAAGAAATGGGAGAGGAGGAAGAAGAAGAGGAAATAAAAAAATTTTTTGATGAAGTCACTGGATATTGAAAAGACAGGGCATGCACACTGTGGAAGCACAGAGGAGTCACATGCTTTGTTGAGTAAATGCAACCTAACTACAAATTCTACTTCTGGATTTCCTTTTCCTTTTCACAGGTGCAAATGGCAAAAGGATTTACAGTGAGACTTTTCTAGGTTCATAACTGATCTCTTTACAATCTGTGACATCAGGAGACTTATTTATTAGTAACTCCCAGGTTATTGATACTTAGGCATTAATGCTAGAAAATGGGCATCAAGGTACATAGAATAATAAGAGGATTTTGAGGGGTATAGTCTCAAATTGGGAGAGGCAGGCAGCCATGATATAAATGAGTACTTGTCGTATTTATAATTGTATTTACCTACCACAAACAATTCAAAATTAGCCAATAGACTCTCAAATCACCCAATAACATAGCATAATATGTACAAATCTCTTTCAGTTATGAATGGCATCTCAGAAGACAACTGGAGTACTGAGCCCAGTAGAAATAAGTTTAAATAAAACAGATTTGGATTTCAGGAAAATACTAGCGAAATGTCTCTGAATGTATCCACAAGTAAAAATTGCAGTATCTTAAAATAACAAGTAATAATGATCAAAATCAAATTGATAAAAACATATCCAGGTTTAATTTTGGGGAAGTGAAAACTAACAGCAGATTTTGTGCTACATTTTGTACTTTAAAGGTAGGAAAATTTTTAGCCAGCTGAAGTTGAGATTTGCCTGGGTAGAAGCCAAGGAACCTCTATTAATTTTGTCTCTCTCAAAAATCAATAATTGGAGTTTCAATCTTCTTTAAAGGAATCTGAATTCTTCTTTCTGTGCAAAGAAATAAACTTTTCGTCGTGGATTCTGTCATATGATTTACAGGTTTTTGGCCTGAGACATTGGGGCAGCAAGTCAATAATCTGTTTTGAAAATCCCTGAGACTGGGGATCATCTAATACAAGGCATTCATTCAGAATCAATCCACTATTTAGGAGCAATGTTCCTTTTTCTTGTCAGAGCTACCACCTGGGATAATTTCTCTAGAGCTTCTGATAGTTTGTCATCAGCACTCACTAGAGAATAAGTAAAGACTTTAAGCCTATGAGGAATGGTTGGTATGATGTTTCATTTCTCTTGTTTCGGCATAAGAGAAAGGGTGAAACAGATGCCTGTGCTGGTTGGAGGCTAAGAAGCAATAGAGTGAATCATAAACTTATAACAAATTATGCTCTGTAAGAAAGCTCTCATCTTTAAAAGCAAGGGCTTCCTTTTTAAGCTTGTTAATATTTTGTTATTATTCTTACACTTAACTGATTTACTATCCCATCTACTAAATATAGACAAGAATTGAGAAATAACAAAGAAGCAAACTAATATATCAAAAAGAAAATTAGAGGTCTCTAACCGTTTGTCCTGGATTAATTAACATAATTTACAGGAAAGGTCCTTGCTCTGATCTTTTTTGTTATTTTAGACACAGTTATAAGAAAATTGGTTTTCTGGTTACTCTTTCTATAAGAGTTTAAAAGGAACAAATTAGATGGGGCATTGCTCTTGTCCTGGTCACTGCAATAGCTCTAGGAAATTACGAAGTCACATAGCTCAGAGTAATTGTTTATGCTCATCAAAATGTGAATCAGAAAAACAAAAAACAGTTCTTCATTTTAAAATACATTTTTATCAGCATGGTGTGAAAACAGAAATGATGCTTAAATATATAAGCTCATGTTATATGAAAAATTCACAAAATGAATTTTGGGACAAAATTAAGTATAGTCAAATATAATTTCTATAACCTAAATTAAACCATATGCAATTGCAAAAATATTGATTCAATATCTAGCTATTAAGCATTAACACTTAAATAATGTGAACATTCAAAATTCATCTATTGTGGGAGCAAATGAGACATTTCAGGACACTACTGAAAATATACAATTTAAATACTTCAATAAGTCATCTCTATGCATAAAATCAATATTATGTTCAATTTATAACATATTTTCAGATTTTTACTTAATTTTAATAATAATGTTTAAGAAAGTTTGCCATTAAATATTGTTAAGAAAGAATATATATCAAATAGACCAGGAATCTAAAGGTAACTTTGGAAGTAAAACAAATTAAAAAAAAAATTACACATGCCATAATGTATGTTTTTGGTTAGTTCAAATATCTTTAACATAAAAAAAAATATTAAAAAATACCTTAAGTCCCTTGAGACCCAATCACTCCAACCCCATGACTCTCAAATTAAATTATATTATTTTGTACTACAGTAGTGGTAAGGATGCCTGATTTCAGATTTGAGTACTTGGGTTAAAATCCTATCTTTTGTACATACTAAGCTCACTGGGTCTCAAACTTTAGGATGCATTAGTATCACTTGGAGAATTTTTTGGAAATTCATACTCTTAACTCTGTGAAGAGATTTCAATCTAATATGGAACTCAAGGATAGGAAATTGAGAATCTCATGCATTCTCCCTCAAGACTGCAACTTAGGAACTGAGAGACTGATTTCCTGTAAATGTCTGACTTACAAAACATTAAGACTTATCTCCTCAGGGAGTGGCCAAGATGGCAGAGTAGGAAAAGCCTGAGCTCATCTCCTCCCACAAGCACACCAAAATTACAATTATTTACAGAGTAACTAATGATGAGAAAGTCTATAAGACTAGAAGAAAGTATTTTCTACAACTAAAGATATACGGAAGGAACTACAATGAGACATGTAGGAGGTATAGAGACATGGTATAGTCAAGATCCATACTTCTGGGTGGGTGAGCTACAAATGGGAAGATAATTACAATTATAGAGTTTTTCAGCAAGGAGCAAGGGGTATGAGACCCACATCGGGCTCCCCAGCTTGGGGGTCCTGCACCAAGAAGACAAGCCCCCAGAATGTTAGGCTTTGAAGGCCAGTGGGGCTTACTTTCAGGAGAGCCAGAGGGCTGTGGGAAATAGAGACTCTACTTTTAAAGGACACACACAAAATCTCACATCATTTGAAAGGAGCCTGGGTCAGATCTCCTTGCTGATATTGGAGAGCCTTCTGGAGAGGCAGGAGGCAACCAGAGCTCACCCTGGAGCCCTGCAACCAGAGACCCTGGAACACAGACCACAGATCTTCCTACCTGCAGACTAACTCAAGCTTTGGTACACCTCAGACACCACAACCAACTGTGTGAGAAAACAGCCCCAACCACTAGCAAACGGACACTAGATCTGGGTCCACAGACCCAGGATATACCCAACATAAACATTGGCTCCACCCACCAGTAGGCCAGTGCTAGCCCTGGGACCCCTGGGACTCTGCAGCCAGCCTCCTCATGCTTTGCCCCAACCACCAGCAGCCCACAGCCTCCCAAAAAGGCAGGGCCCAGCAACCAATGAGACCAGGGGCTAGCCATGTATACCAGACCACTCACAGTAGTCAGCCTGCCACAACAGAAGGACTCATACAGGCCACATAGAGGGTACCCCTAGAGCATACAGCTCTGGTGACCAGAGGGGAGTACACTGCTGGGACTCATAGAAGGTCTCCTACAAAAGGTCATTTCTTCAAGGTAAGGAAACATAACACACCTACCAAATACATGGAAATAAAAACAGCAAATTAGGCAAAATGAGGTGACAGAGGAATATGTTACAGATAAAGAAACAAGATAAAACCCCAGAAGAAGAACTAAGTGAAGTGGAGATGAGCAATTTACCCAATAAGGAGTTCAAGGTAATGATCATAATAAAGATGCTCAAATAACTCAGGAAAAGATTGAATGAACAGAGTGATAAGTTAGAAGTTTTTACCAAGACTTAGAAAATATAAAGAACAGCCAGAGATGAAGAATACACAAATGAAATGAAAAATACATTACAAGGAATCAACAGTAGATTAGATGATAGAAAGGAATGGATCAGTGAGCTGGAAGACAGAATAGTGGAAATCGCTGAAGCTGAACAGCAAAAACAAAAAAGAAAAGAAATGAAGATAGTTTAAGAGACCTCTGGGACAATATCATGCATACTAACATTTGCATGATAGAGGTCCCAGAATAGAAGAGAGGAAGGGGCAGAGAACATATTTGAAGATGCAATAGCTGAAAACTTCCCTAATTAGGGAAAGGAAATGGACATCAAGGTCCAGGAAGCACAAGGATTCCCAAACAGGAGAAACCCCAAGAAGACCACTCCAAGACACACTGTAATTAAGATGGCAAAAAATAAAAGATAAAGAGAATATTAAAAGCAGGAAGGGAACTCCCATAGGCTATAAGCTGACTTATCAGCAGAAACTCTGCAGGCCAGAAGGGAGTGCCATGATATATTTAAAGTGATGAAAGGGAAAAACTACAAGTGACAATTCTCTACCCATCAAGGCTTTCATACAGATTTGATGGAGACATCAAAAGTTTTACAGACAAGCAAAAGCTAAAAGAGTTCAGCATCACCAAACCAGGTTTACAAGAAATGTTAAATGGACCTACTAAGCAAAAAGGTCTCAACTAGAAATATGAAGATTATGAAATGAAAAATCTCATTAGTAAAGGCAAATATAGAGTAAAGGTAATAAGTCAAACATGTATAAAACTAGCAGAAACGTGAGAAGGCAAGAGTAGTAAAATTATCTATATCCACAATAAGTAGTTAAGGGATACAAAAAACCAGAAAACGTAAAGTTTGATGTCAGAAATAGTAAACATTTGGGGGGAGAGTAAAAAGCATGCTGTTATATTTGAAATTAAGAGATCAGCAACTTAAAAATTATTTATATTATATTTATATAATCTATAACAGAAACACACACAAAGAATCAAAACATAACACAGGATAGTCAACAAATCACAAGGAAGCAAAAGAAAGATGTTTTTTAAAAAAAAAGAACTGCAAAACAATCAAAAAACAATTAAAATGCCAATAAGTACATACCTATCAATAATTACTTTAAATGTAAATGGACTAAGTGCTCAATCAAAAGAGAGTGGCTAAATGGATACAAAAACAAGACATATATATGCTGCCTATAAAAGACTCCCTTCAGGTTTAAAGACATACACAGACTGAAAGTGAGGGGATGAAAAGTTATTCCATGCAAACAAATTAAAAGAAGGTGTAGCAATACTTATATCAGACAAAATATACTTTAAAACAAAGATTGTAATAAGAGACAAAGAAGGACATTACATAATGGTCAAGGGATCAATTCAACAAGAAGATAATACGATTGTAAGCATATATGCACCCAATATTGTAGCACCTAAATACATAAAGAAAATATGAAGAGAAAATAAGGGAGAAATTGACAGTAACACAATAATAGTAGGGGACATTAATACTCACTTGCATCAATGGATAGATCATCCAGACAGAATAATCAATACAGAAACATGGGCCTTAACAACACATTAGACAAAATGACCTTAATAGATATATGTAGAACATTCCAACAAAAACAGCATAATACACATTCTCTTCATGTACACATGGAACATTCACCAGGATAGATCACATACTAGGCCACAAAACAATCTCAGTGCATTTAAGAACAACGAAATCATATCAAACATCTTTTCTAAAGATAAAACTATGAAACTAGAAATCAACTATAAGAAGAAATACTACAAAAAAAACCCCCGCAAACACGTGCAGGATAAACAATATGCTACTAAACAATGAATGAATCACTGAATACATCAAAGAAGAAATAAAAATATACCTGGAGACAAATGAAAATGAAAACACAATAATCCAAAACTTATATGACAGAGCAAGAGCAATTCTAAGTGGGAAGTTCATAGCTCTTACAAGCCTACCACAAAAGTCTTAAATAAACAACATAACCTTACATGTAAAGTAACTAGAAAAGAAGAACAAACAAAACCCAAAGTTAATAGAAGGAAAGAAATCATAAAGATCGGAGCAGAAATAAATGAAATAGAGGCTAAAAAATAGGAAAGAGTAGTGAAACTAAGGGCTGGTTCTCTAAAAAGATTGATAAAACTTTAGCCAGATTCATGAAGAAAAACAGAAGGCCCAAATCAATAAAATCAGCAATAAAACAGAAGTTACAACTGAGATGACAGAAATACAAGGGAGGTACTAAGAGATTACTATAAACAAATGTATGCTAATAAAATTGTCAACCTAGGAGGAATGGACAAGTTCCTAGAAACATATAATCTCCCAAGACTAAACCAGGAAGAAATAGAAAATATGAATAGACCAATTACCAATAATGAAATTGAAAAAAAAAAAAAAAGAAAGAAACCTCCCAACAAACAAAAGTCCAGGATCAGATGGTGTCATAGGTAAATTCTACTAAACATTTAAAGAGTTAACATCCATCCCTCTCAAACTAGTCCAAAATATTTCAGAGGAAGGAACACTTCTGACTGCATTCTATGAGGTTAGAATCACTCTAATACCAAAACCAGAAAAATACACCACAGAAGAAGAAAATTACAGGCCAATATCACTGAACACTGGGTGGGTGACAAAAATTTTAGCAAACTGAATTCAACAATGTATTATAAAGATCATACACCATAATCATGTGGGATATAGTCTAGGGATGCAAGGATGAGTTAATATCCACAAAAACTGATATGATACAATCCATTAACAAACTGAATATAAATCAGAGGATCATCTCAATAGATGCAGAGAAAACATAACAAAATTCAACATCCAATTATGATAAAAACTATCAACAAGGTGGGTATGGAGGGAATGTACCTCAACATAATAAAGACCATATATAACATGCCCACAGCTAACATCATACTCAATGATGAAAAGCTGAAAGCATTTCCTACAAGGTCTGGAACATGACAAGGGTACCCACACTCACCACTTTTACTCAACATAGTAGTGAAAGTTCTAGCCACAACAATCAGACAAGAAAAATAAAAGGAATTGAAGTTGGAAAGGAAAAAGTAAAACTGTCACTGTTTCCAAATGACATGATACTATACATGGAAAAATCTAAAGATGCCACCAAAAGACTACTAAAACTCATGAATGAATTCAGTAAAGTTGCAGCACACAAAATTAATATGCAGAGGGACTTCCCTGGTGACGCGGTGGTTAAGAATCCGCCTGCCAATACAGGGGACACGGGTTTGATCCCTGGTCTGGGAAGATCCCACATACCGTGGAGCAACTAAACCCATGCGCCACAACTACTGAGTCTATGTGCCACAACTACTGAAGCCCACACGCCTAGAGCCCATGCTCTGAAACAAAGAGAAGCCATCACTATGAGAAGCCCAAGCACTGCAAGGAAGAGTAGCTTCTGCTCACCGCAACTAGAGAAAGCCTGCACACAGCAATGAAAGCCCAATGCAGCCAAAAATAAATAAATAAATATGCAGAAATCTGTTGCATTTCTATACTCAAACTGTAAGAGAAATCAAGAAAAAAACTCCATTTATAATCACATCAAAAAGAATAAAGTACCTAGGAATAAATTTAAGGGGATAAAAGACCTGTACTCTGAAAACTCTATGACGCTCATGAAAGAATTGAAGAGGACTTAAACAGATAGAAAGGTATACCTGCTCATAGATTGGAAGAATTAATATTTTTAAAATGATCATACTACCCAAGGAAATCAACAGATTTAATGCAATCCCTATCAAAATACCAATGTCATTTTTCACAGAACTAGAACAAATAATTCTAGTTTGTATGGAAACAGAAAAGACCCAGAACAGCCAAAACAATCTTAAGAAAGAAGAAAAAGCTGGAGGTATCATGTGCTCCAATTTCAAACTATACTACAAAGCTATAGTCATCAAACAGTATGGTACTGGCACAAAGACAGACCCATAGATCAGTGAACAGAGAGCCCAGAAATGAACCCACACTTTTAGGTGCAATTAATCTATGACAAAGAGACAAGAATATACAATGGGGAAAAGATAGCCTCTTCAACAATTGGTATTGGAAAAACTGGACAGATACATGGAAAAGAATAAAGCTGGACTACTTTCTCACACCATGCATGAAAATAAACTCATAATATATTAAAGACTTAAATGGAAGTCCTGCAACCATAAAACTTCTTGAAGAAAACATAGGCAGTGTGTTCTTTGAAATTGGTCTTACTAATACTTTTTTGGCTATATCTCCTTAGGCAAGGGAAACAAAAGAAAAATAAACAAATGGGGCTACATCAAACTAAAGAGCTTCTGCACAGTGAAGGAAATTATCAACAAAATGAAAAGGACACCTACTGAATGGGAGAAAATATTTGCAAACCATGTATCCAATAAGAGGTTAATATCCAAGACACACAGAGAACTTATACAACTCAACATCAAAAAAAAAAATACAATTTAAAAATAGGCAGAGGATCTGAATAGACAGTTTTCCAAAGATGACATTCAGATGGCCAATAGGTACATGAAAAGAAGCTCAACATCAGTAATCATCAGGAAAACGCAAATCAAAACCACAATGAGGTTTCACCTCATACCTGTCAGAATAACTATTATCAAGACAAAAACAAGTGTTGGTGAGGATGTGTAGAAAAGGGAACACTTGTGCAGTGTTGGTGAGAATGCAAATTGGTGCGGCTACTATGAAATACAGAATGGAGATTCCTCAAAAAATTAAAAAGGTATTGACCATACAATCTAGCACTTCCACTCCAGGGTATTTATCCAAAGAAAACAAAAACACTTATTCAAAAAGATATATGCAATCCTATGTTCATTGAAGTATTATTTACAATAGCCAAGATATGGAAGCAACCTAAGTGCCCATCAATAGATGAATGGATAAGATGTGGTATATTATATACTGTATATTATGTATATACATACAGACACATATAATGGAATCTAACTCAGACATAAAAAAAGAATGAAATCTTATTAGGTACAACAAAATGGAATTGATTGAAAGGGTATTATGCTAAGTAAAATAAGTCAGACAGGAAGATGAATACTGTGTGATTTCGCTTATATCTAAAAAAAAAAAAGAACAAACATATCAAAACAGAAATTGTTATAGATACAGAGAACAAACAGGTGATTATCAGAGGAAGGGGAAGGAGGGTGGAGAAAAGAAATAGGTTAATGAGGGAGATTAAGAGGTACAAACTTCAAGCTGCAAAATAAACGAGTCAAGTTTATGAGATACACAGTGTGGCAAATATAGTCAGTAACTATATAATATCTGTGTATGGTGACATAATGTACAATAACTAGAGTTATATGGTGATCACCTTGAAATGTACAGAAATATCGAATCATTATGTTGTGTAATAGGAACTAACATAGTGTTATAGGTCAATTATACTTCAAAAATAAACTCATAGAAAAATAGATCAGATTTGTGGTTATCAGAGGAGAGGTTCTGGGGAGGGGTAATTGGATGAAGGCAGTCAAGAGGTATAAACTTCCGCTTATAAGATAAGTAAGTACCAGGGATGTAATGTACAACATGATAAACATAATTAACAATGTGGTATGTGATACATAACTGTTTTTAAGATAGTAAATTCTAAGAGTTCTCATCACAAGAAAAATTTTTATATGAGATGATGGATGTTCACTAAACTTATTGTGATAATCATTTCATGATGTAAGTCAAATCACTATGTTGTACACCTTAAACTTTATATGGTGTTGTATGTCAATTATACCTCAATAGAACTTGAAGAAATAAAAAAGACTTACCTCCTGGCCAGTGAACGTCTGCCAAGAATCTCTCCCCATCCTCAAGCTATTGTAATAAACTTACTGCTTGGATGCCGGCTAGACTTCCTCCGCTTTGCCTCCTTACCCATGAATGCAGCCCACCCCAAACCCTCAATGAACTCACCAGTAGCTTGCTACAGCATGTTTCCCAAATTGCAATTCCTCTGCTGTTCTGGAATAACCTCAACGTCTGGTAATTTGATCTTGCCTGAGTTTAACTTTTTTATTTAGGTCGACAAGTCCCACAACCCCAGAGAGTCTTAGAAAGCAGATCAGGGATGGGATCTCTCATAAATCAACATTTTAAACTATATTCACAGGAATTCTGGATGCAAAAAATCAATGGTTTGTGAAAAGCTGTTCTATTTGTGTCACTTTGATGAAGTTAAATAACCACATAGGGCCCACTTTTTATCATTTATAAAATAAAAATAAAACGGACCCTGTCTCAAGGATTGCTTTTAGTTTTAAATGAGATAATACATGAAGTGAATTTAGAACAGTGCCTAGCATGAATAAAGCACTCCATGAAAATTATGTATTTTTGGTTCTGGTTGTGGTAATTTTATACATGGTGATGAAAGTAATAGATGATTTCTCCTCCTTTCTTTTTAGACAATGATCAATATCTACATGAAAACGCTTTAGGGGAAGTTGTATTCAGCAGACAGACCTGGGTTTTGTTGGGGCAAGGAAATATTGGAAAATTAAGGAGATTGGAAAATTGGAAAATTGTTAACCCTATTGTAGAAGTGCTGGATAGCCTAATGGTTCAATTGGAGATATGGGAGCATTAGGTATATATTTTAGTACCAAAGAATCACACATAAATATGTGGTCTACTATAGCCTCTCATTCTTTTGCTAATACCTTTAACTTGATTTCATTATTTTCTTTCACTCCCATACCCACCTGCCAAAATTCCAATATGAGATTAATCCAAATGATTGCCATCTAAACATCTATGTAAGCACTTCTGGAGAAAAGTCACCTCATTTTATAATATTGACACTTCTGTACGAGTAACTATGCAGGCAAATTAGTCATTATTGACAAATAATCATAGTCATAGTCATAATCATTAGTCATATTGACCCCGGAAAAACGTAAATAAGCTTGATGGTGAGGAATTATTTATTTAAAGACTTCAAATCAAAAAGAATTAAAAAGAATCAGATGCTCTAGCAACCTTGTGGATCTCTCTGGATGCCTTCTTTATTCTTTATTCTCTTCTTTCTTCTTTATTCTTTCATGTGAAGAACATGACCAGTGACAGATCTGGGACAAATATTTAAGCTGCATGACCAGAGAGGCAAAAAAGAATTTTCCCCAAAATAACTTCAATTAGAAATATCTCAGGGAAGAAACCTGATTGCTTCAACTTGTCATATAACTATCCATATAGTTGTTCAGTGACTATTATTATTATTGTTATTATAAATTAAGGCTATGGCCTTTCTAAAACTGTATTATTCTCACCTATTTATTTTTCTACATTGAATACACTATAAACTTTACCAGGAAAAGAACAGTCTTGTAAAGTCACCATTACACATCCCAAGCTTAGAACAGAGTCTAATAAATAGTAACTATATAGGGAATGAACGGGTTAAGAATTTCAAAACTTTCTGCAGGTATGATAAATTTCTATTTCTGATGATAATTTTCTATTACTGCATGAGAGCTTATGATCTTAAAATTGACTAGTTGTATTTTACTTCTTACATTTAGGTCCTCCCTCAAATGATTTAACAATTTCTTTAAATGCCTGGATTATAGTAGTGTTACATCTGTAACCTCATTATCCACTTAAATTCTTCTCAGAACTAAGCCTACATGTTGTTATCATAAAGAGCTGCCTGTGGGTGTGATGGAGCATTTGTTAAGCAAAAGGTTATATACACATGGAATAAAATGACTCAAGCATAAAGCTAAAGTGGGAGCAAAACATACTTTGACCTATGATTTTTTTTTAAAGTTCGCCAAAGCCAGATGAGATCAAGATATTCCGTTTGACATTTCTCTTCCATTTTCCATTAGGATTTCTTTACAAGAATCTTAGAGCAAAGTAACATATGGAAGAAAATGCAAGTATATAATAAGAATGTGTCCCTTGCCAGTTGAAATTATGCTCCATCTTTGATTTTTTTTAAACCAGGGTGTAAAAAGTGGTATCTGAGACAAGAATTTCTAATAACTTTAGAAAAGAATAAACAAATTCTAATATAAACAGGTAAAGAAAAGAACCTTAGCTTCTAAAGTAAAGGAATGAATTTTTAATTCAAGAAAAATATAAAAAACTTTTTTTGTGTGCTATAGGAAAATAAGCTAAGAATTTTTATTGAGAGTTATTAAAAATACTAATGACTAAGTTATATTCATACATTCGAAACAAAAAATATTATCCACCATATGTATATACAGACATACTTTTCTCCTAAATACAGGTGTTTATGTGATGCATGTGAGAATGCATATTTATCAATATTTATAAAGTATTTTTGTTAAAAATAACATTATAAGCTATTAGTACATTTACAGAAATAAAAAGCATGTGCTCATGTAAAAGCTACAAACAGATGTGTGCATCTGAATAATACTGATGCTGATCCAAGTCCTAAACTTATCCATTAAATAATTTGTCAATATTTTTATGAAAAAGTGAAAGTCAAACTTTTGAAATGTAACATAAGAACCATTTAATTTTTATTATTTTATTTTTTAAGCAAAGTGTAAATTGTAATTTCCCTTTGCTGCAGTAGTGTATGACACTAATCTATAATTACAGGCTTTACTCTGCCATAATCGTCAGTGCTAATTGAGTGGCTATTGAAACAACCGATCTATGATAAGTAAAGATGGTCATGAGTCAGCTGACTTAGACATTTGAAAGCTAAAACGTTTCAGCTTTGACAGAGCTGTTGATTCTTACTGAGATTTTAGTAAAACCATGCTGAATGTATTTAATCGCATCCTACTTCTCCCTAAAGTCACCAACTTAATTCATTCGAAGTAAGTCCATCCCTAATAGTCCAGGAAAAGGCATTGGTCTTCTGACAATCTTTGCGTTTGTAGTTTGATTAATCTCTCCACTTTGATATTCCAGAGTTAGCAATGAGTTTATTCCTTCCTAATCAATGATGTACGGCAGCTACAGAGGTGAGCAATTAAATGGCCAATGAGGGAGCCAAAGGGGTTTAACCTATCGTTTATGTGCTGTCCAGCCAAAGGTACATTTTACACAATGATCTCATAAGACTGACAAGTTTTATTTGAAGTGCTATGGGAATTCCATAAATTGTATAATTTCTCAATTCTGAATTATTATTGGAGTAGTGTATTTTCATTAACAAAGTAAAGAGTTGAATAACACTATACTTATCTGTAAATATATATGTATGTAAAACTATATATTATATATAAATAGAAATATATCTAAATATACTATAAATATAGCTTTTATAAAACTATAATGTTAGATTTTTAAGATTTGGTGATAATAAAATTGATTGTGGGACAATATGGGAAAATCACAAAAATCCACAAAATATCCAGTTTTCCTTCATATGTGGCTCTTCCTGAGGCACAGTTCTCTAAGTTATTTGGCTTATTTTGGTGGATGGCCAATAGGATGGAGAAAGTGGTCATATTCAGGAGAAATATAAGACAGACAAGCAATAGAAATGAGTACCGGATTGAACATGGGATGAGGAGAGAAATGTCATGGTATCCCCTCAGCTTAGTTTTGGCACAACTGTCTAGATGGTGGTACCTTTAAGTAGGACAGTGAACATAAGAAGAAAATTAGGTTTTAACAGGAATCATGAGTTCATTATTGGCTATGTTCAGCTGCCATTGAGACATTAAAATGAAAATGTTGAAGAAACAAGTATAGGTTAAATTGTTCAAATCCATGTAATAGATCTTCTAAGTTTAAATTTTAGCAAAGTTTAGTATAGATTTTGGCTCATATAAAGGCACAAATTATTCATATTACAAGGTCATGGGAAAGAGTGGTAAACACGTTTTGAATCTGCCCTGCCATTAACTATGTTGTCTTATGACATTAAACATTACCTTACATCATAATTCTCCATTTAAGAAACAGATAAAAATCTCTAGAACTATGGAAAAACAAAAATGCTGTCTAAAATGTCAGCTTTTTAGAGTATACGATAAGAAACTTCCTTTCTATCACTTTCAATAGCTATCTGTTGGTCAAATTTAGCTAAGAAACCTCTATGAAACTTCACTTTCTCCAAGAAGGCAAATTGTAAAGCTTTTCAATAGAAATGTTCTATATCTATCTATCAATCTATCCCTGAATTTTCTTCTCCCTTCCATATATATATTCCCTCTTACAATTAAGAAAATGAATTCACTGCTTTTCACAACTCCAAAATGCTAGCATGTAAAAAATTTCTGTATACAGAATCACCCAGAGAGGACACTTCTTTTTTTCCTAAACCTGAAAGCATTTATTTAGATATTTTACCAAATCAAAGCATTTTCAAAAATGTTAGAAAAGAATCGGTTACATATTACATGAGCTATTAAATATTCTTTTAGAAAGGTTTGGCTAAGTGTTGTTAATTAAGTGCTCTGCCGATTCCCTTTATTTTTCCTGAGGGTTTCTTTCTTCAAAGTAGCATCACCTGAACATCATACTACATTTGCTATTTAGTACAATACTTTTGTTATTGTCAGTTCAGAAACATTATTATCTGAGTTTGAAAAGAAATTTAGATCAAAAGAAAATGTTATCACATGGTAATACCAATTAAATACCAAACTCACCCTGATAAACTATTAGTAACTTTCTGAAATTACCAGTGAATTGATTAAACTGAAAATAATTTAACAAATTATAAAGCCCTACAATTATTTCCACCAAGTGAGTAATGGGCTACATATGTGAAAAAAGTACAACAAATACCATTCTGTTGGTTCATTACAAGATATGAATATTATTGAAATCATTTTAAAAGCAGTTCCTTCATTTATATTTCATTATTAAAACATATAGTTTCCTTTGATTTTAGAATGGCATTGCAAAATATATTTAGTGTTACTGACCCATTATTCATCAGCTATTTACAAAGAACCTCCTATGGGGTAGGTATTCTGTTAATTACTAGGATATGACCTTAAGAAAGATGCGTATCATCCCTGTGTCCATAGAGCTTATTTTTTGCAAAAGGATGTAGACAATTAGGTACGTAAAGATAATAAAAATAAAGGTTAATAAATTATGATTGAGAAAGTATAAAGTGCTATGGGAGTTCACAGAACGAGCACCAAATTAATCTGGGGATTAAGGGAGGGTAGGAATAACAATAACCTCTCAGTATTTGTGGGCTAGTAATCCAGTTATGTGTCACTCATGTAAATTGCTTTCTTTAATTTTTGTTGCTGCTGTTCCACACTATTTTATCTATTTAACTGATTATTGAATAATGATTTGGTATCAGAGATTTTAGGTACCTTACCTATGTCTCTTCCACCTTACCTTCTCGGTACATGCTGGGCAGACCTCCAATTGCCAGTAGCTACATTTTTCTGGGTGAAGAGTTCCTCTGGATTTTGGAGGCGTCTTTCCCACCATTATAGTAAGCTGGAAGTACCAAGGAGCTAACATCCCTGTGAAGCAGCTCTCAACAACTACCAAGTGGAAGTTTTTATACCCTCGGCTCCCTCGCCCCTCAGGTGAGATAATTCTGAGTCAGATGTTTTACATTGGATGTAGATGGAGAGTTGAGTTCCCCATCAGGCTAAGCTTTTTTTTTTTTTTTTTTTAATCCAAGTAGCATTTGCTTAACTGTTAACACTTTATTGTCTGTCTTCTCCTTCCTATCTCATCTCCACATCCCCCTACATGTATTTCCTGGGACCCTCCCAAATAAATTCTTTGCACTGTAATACTTGTCTCAGGATATGCTTCTGGGTAAATCCAAAATAAAATAGGCTTTAAACCGGTGATTGTATGATTTCATGAGATTTGATCATTTTCGGTATGATCCTTCATGTCATGAATTGGTTAATTTGTCTAAATCATCTCACATTTTTTTGTACTGTTAGTTTTGATATTTAAATATTGCCCCTGTATGTATTGAGTGTGTATGTCATTTAGCAATGAAATAGTGAATTTTCTAGGAAGAAGCATTTATATGATTTGTTGATTAATTTTTCTACTAGTTCAAAAATAGTAAAATATATTTTACTGTATATTATATAAAATACCTATATAGATATGAGTTACTTATAGCCTAGAGGAAATGAAGAACAAAAGTGATAGGTCAGTTAATGCAGGTGATAATTTTTTGCTCACTGCTCAATCCCCAGCTCTTAACATGAGACTAGCACTTCATAAAAATTAATAAATATTTTATAAATGAATGCCATAAGGTCAAAGAATAAATAGTCATTGAGACTGTTTCTAAAGACAGGGAGAGCATTGCAGGATTTGAGACTATGCTATTGGCCATTTTTGTTTCTTTAAGAAAATGTGTTTTTTATCAATGTTAGTGATTGTACAACTTTTGAAACAGGTATATCAAACAAGAACCTACTTGAATACAGCACAGGGATCTCATGTTAAATGATTATCAGATTAAAGGGGATTGTGATTTATATCACCTGTAAGACACCATGAGCTGAAGAAAAGTGATGAAAGCAGAGCCCATGCTGTTTCCTGTGGTGCAATGGTAGTGCAGCAAAAAGGTTACTGCCATTCATTTAAACAAAATGGGCATTTTATGTACCTTCACTGTCAGACAAGATGCAGTTGAGCAATGCTTTGTCGAATATTATAAAGGGCATGAGTGATGGGGGTGGGAGATTAGGCAAGGAGAGAGAAAAAGCTATTTCATCTATTGATAGCCAACCCAAGAGTAAAGCTATTCTCTTTCTAGCATAGTATCAAGTAACTTTTCAAATGACCCTAGCATTTTCTCCTCAAAGAAAATCTTTCTAGGTGGGCAATTCAAACATTTATTATCGGTTCAATGGGGAACTAAAAAAAAGAAAAATATTAGGGCTTCCTTGCAATATGCTATTTTTCTATGCTCCTAGTGTGACCTGAAGATTTAAATAGATCTTGAGCTTCCTCTCTAATGTTTTTACTTATAACTATAAAGGATATGTTATTGGAAATAGCTAATTGATATATAGTTTTGAACAATAATGACAATAATTAATAATTATCATGGCCTAGGTTGAGTAATTACCTTATACTAGAACATGAGACTTGTCAAATAGTTTGCATTTACCTAATTTTATCCTCATAGCTACCCAATAAGACTATTATCATTATTCCCATTTTAAAGACAAGGGAACTAAGTCTTAGAGTGGTAAATAAATTTTTCACAATCAAAACAGCTAGGGAACATGACTATTACCCAATTCTGATAAGGATAAATCGAAGAACAGCAAAATGACTTAACATTGCCTGGGTTCATAAAAATACTTTTAAAGTTTTTTTTTTTTTTTTTGATTCTTCTAGAAGATGTGAGAAACAAAACAATTTTGAGTAAGGTTTAATGATACCACATGCAAAATCACTTCTGTTCATTCACCCTTGGGACAAAAGAAATTTCAGCAACATAGTAGAGTATGTGCATCACTATCTGGAAGGGTATAAAAACTTTGTGAACAGGAGACAGAAGCAGGTAAAATGTTAATTTCTGCACTGGCATCTAATTCAGAAACCTCCAGCAGAAGAACCAATTGCTTCACTGCATCTTTTTTTAATTCTGAAAAGCCAATTGAAAATCTATTTTTATAATATTACACCTAAACTTTCTTCACTGGTTTCATTCATGAGGGACTAAAGTAACTAAAATATAACAACTGTCATTAAGTTTTAAACAAACTCATTTTTTTCCATGAATAAAAGACTGTTTCAGAATATTTGGTAGAAATTTGATGTGGGCATGTGAAAAATGAATTCTAAAAGACTAATCTTGTCTCTTAGGGAATAAAAAATGATGAAGACAGCTGTTCCCTTTTCTGGATCTGATTCTTAATGCCAAGAATGCCTTAATTGATGATGTCATGGCCCTGATTACATAAATGTTTATTTTCGAGTGAGACAGAATTGCACAGGCATTTTAATGGTGGAAGGCCCTCAGAATCTGAGAAACCCAGGAGTATATTAACCAATGTATTTAATAATCATGTTGTAAAAAGAGTGATAATGTATATAAATTTTTTCTCACAAGATCTGACACAATATAAGGCCAGTAACTTTTGCTATTATTATTATTACTAATTGAATAATGATCATAGCCAAGAAAACTGGATATTACTTAGGAATGGACAAAATGATGGAAGAATGGAAATAGAAGATAAACTGAGAGGATGTGAAACCAGTAGACTCAAAACAAAAAAGAATGAGGAAGTAAAGTAGGAATGGATTAAGAAAATTCACAGTTAATTTGGAAGAGTGTACCTGTTATGCAGCTTGATTATCAAATACACCCTATGGGCCTAAGCAGAGCTCCTTAAATGTCCTAAGCTGTACTGCACAGAAAAGGAGGTAGTGATGGAATCATGAGAAACAAATAACCATTACTTCTGTATCTAACACTGGCTATGGAGGAGGATGATAAGCATCATATGTTGGGCACCATAAATTCAGTAAGGAAGATTTTTAAAGCCTTTGTAGAAATGATATAAAACTCTGGGTTTGTTATTACAATATAAATTATCAAATGAAATTATTACAAATTATCCTCAGCTACAATGGAATGTATGTGTCTAAAAAAAACAATGTGTCTATTCATGAAGCTCTCCAGTAATATTTTCTTATGTTTTAAATGTACATTAATAATTTGAAGGGAAGTCATACACAGAAAAGACAACATAATAGTATAACATGAGCCTCTAAGAAGAGTGTCAACTATATGAACTTCTCAAATAATTTGTATTTAGGAAAAATATTTACAAAAATGAAAGCATTGAATAGAGAACCATAAATACAATGATTTGAGAAAATCAAAGTGAAAAACGAGGAGATAATAATGATAAGCTGATAAGTTAAGAAGAGCCTCATACATTGATAAATTATTTAGGCATTTAGGAAACTTAAGTATGAGACCATAGGGAGGTAAATCATGTTTTACTTGCATACCAGATTTGGAAGTTAAGTGGCCCAAATTATAACCTGGAGCTGGCTGAATAGACAGAGCCAATAAACAAAACATTACAGGTATATAGGCTGATTAAATTGAGTACCTCTCTGGACTTCGGATGGTTTGGCTTAGAAGGAGCTCAAAAAGAAAATTTTAAAACAGTTGATTGATAACTGGAGCACAATTTGGGGTTCTTGGCTGCACACATCTGGGATAGAGTTTCTGTCATGTTGACGTAGGAAGAACTGGGTTGTGGTTCAGATGCCACAGACTCTTACTATTCTAACCAAGTTTTAGTAGATTTTGTTTAGTAAATGTTTCTTCTTTTATTGTATGTCCTTAGAAACATTTTCAGAGATTTTATAAATTTTTTAAAAGTAATTTTTATCATTTCACTAGGGAAGAGATCTGTGGAGTTCTTCGTGTAGACGTGTGGGCAGTGAATCCTTCAATTGAGAGTTATTTCTTTAAAACAAAAATGTAATCTTCAAAAAAGCACCTGATGCTTTTAATTCTTAGTTAAAAATTAACTCTCCTAGTTTCTGTTATCTTCCTCTATACTTTCTGTATCTATGAATTTGCTTATTCATGGTACCTCATATAAGAGGAATCATATAATATTTGTCCTTTTGGGTCTGGCTTATTTAACTTAGAATAATGTTTCCAAGGTTTATCCATGTTGCAGCATGTGTCAGAATTTCATATATACATATATATACACACACACACACCATATATTGTTTATCCATTCATCTGTTGATGACTTTTGGGTAATTTGTGACAGTGCCTGCTGCTTTTTACATGTGTATTTCTAGTCATCTGAGAAATAGATGAGCAAGTGAGTCTTTCAGATACCCTCCAAACAGGTTGGAAGAGATATACATGACAACTTGCAAATAAGGTCTGCTCTGCTTCCTCTAGTTTGAAGAGGGGAAGTGGAACCAGGTTGCCACCATTTAAGAATAAAGGCCATCACTGCAGCAGGCAGGGTGCAAAGGTGAGTAAAAACACCACAAAACATCCTATCATTTTGAAGATACCTTTCTCTTGATTGAGCCTTGCTTCATTGCTACAACCTTTGATTGCTTTCTAGAGCTCCTATAGGTTACGGCTGACTTTTTTATGTTTCCATGGGAAAATGAGAGCTTGGAGATTTGTAGTCTGCCTTTTTGCTGATGTTACTCCTCAATATTTTAAATTAAGCACTGTATCAGCAATATATTTTTTAAAAACAAAATGAAAAGAACCCTGTATGTATTCAGCGTATTAACAAAAAAGGTAGAAAAAAACATAAATTTTCCCATCACCTCTTGATGATTTTATGTCTCTTGTCCCAAGATAGAAGGTTATCATAGGCTCAATCATTCCTTCTCTTTGAGTATATCTGGCTTTCCATGTTAATGACTCTTCTTAGACAAGGGCTCTCCTCTGAAAGTTATTGCCCCAAAAGGAAATGAAAGAATAGATAATGGCATCAGGGTGTTTTCAAAAAAGAATGATTATAGGGCAATCACAGCAAGAAAACCTTATAATAAAACCCAGATTTTTATGTCTCCACTCCTTCCCAATCACATCTTATTTCTCATTGTTGCATTTCATTCTAAGACTGGAAGATGGAGCAGGGAAGGGCAGATTGTCCAACTATTATGAGCTCAATTAGTTTATTTTTCTTTGAGATATGTACCTAATACTAAACTTTCTCTGCCTTGTTCCTTGTTTCTCTCTGAAACATTTCAACTACCACAGTTATCTTTTATTTATAATATGTTTTTCAGCCAAAACATGTAAGTTGAAAACCCTGATTATTTGTGAACATTTAGGGAACTTTTTGTTCTAAATAAGGAAGGAAAAATAGAAGCATCCGGTGAGATATCCCTACAATATCGGTAACTTCCCTCATTAATTCCAACACCAAGATTAAGTAGTTACATAAATGCATTATATACATTATAAATATAATAATATTTTAAAGGCAAGGCACAATTTAAAAAATAAAATATTAACATATTATGTGGGTAGGATTCCTAGAACAAAATGATACTGTCATGAAGAATATTATTGTTAATCGTGTCTCCAGATATTAAATCAATGGTGCATTTTCAAATAATATCACCTTACAAACAAGATAAATTGTACATTTAATATGTATGTGTCAAAATCAGGCCATAATCTTAACCAATAACTTTTGAAAACTATTTTCCTCAGTACTCTGTGACAATTTTTCTCAAGAATATTCCCAGTCTAAAAATGGAGAGAAAATCTAGAAATTCTATTTTCATAAATTAACTATAAATTTATATTTTTACACAGCATATATGTCAAGAAGTGAGCTGTGTTTTCGGAGACATTTTACTATTTAGCTCTTTTTAAATTGTCTATATTGAAATATAATCAGACTTCTTCTTGATGCCTTACTGAGCTCATGTTATAACAATCGTTTTTTGTATATGTTTATACAAATGTTGTAGTTTAGCATGAAAATTCAGTTCCTTGGTTCCCCAATTTAAGCATAATATAGAATTTAAACATTGTTTTAAAAGTGTCAGCTCAAAATATTCAGACAGAAAATGGTGCCAAAATCTAATAACCATTGCATAATATTTAAATAAATTTGATGGGCTTTATAAGGCATTTCATCTCTATGCTTGTATCTACATGACATAAACCCTGGTTGAAAAACCAAAAAATTAGTCAGTCATCTGGGGATTTCATTTAAGTTCTGGATATATCTAAAAGAATGAATAAGTTTAACTTCTATCTTTAATTTGAAACGTCATAGATCTGTATAAGAAATAGCTATTGTTACAAGATATTCAAGAATTTCCTGAAAAATAAATCTCAAAAATTAACACTTTCTGCATGATATCATTTCTAACACAGCCTTACTGTTTTTGGTGTTTTACTCTTCAATAAATGCTTATTGATTATACTTTTAAAATTCTTTTTAGTATTAGACAATGTTATAAATACAAGAATGCAGCATCAATTTGAGGCAGGCTCTGATACTTATAGCAGTATATCTTTTCTGTAATATGTTTTATTTTTTCTAATATTTTTATATTTTATGAGTTTGGAAAAGTCAAACTATGACATTTAGAATAATTGTATTTGAATATTAAAGAGAAATTATATTAAAAATAATTACCCTGAAATTAGCTAATTATTTTCCCATGAATGATCTGAACTGTTGGCATGCTATCTTCAAAGAGATGGCACTTTAACTTATAAATAGGCACTCTAAGAATAAAATGCATAAACTGAATGTGTATTTAGAACAGGAATACTAAAATGTGAGTGAAATCTATGTAGCAAACTGTAACTTGGATTTTAAGGGTTAAGATAGTAGACTGTAGTCTAATGCATAGAGAAAGGAAATATTAGCTAAGTTACAAAAGAAATACAAATGTTAGGGGAAATAACTAGGAGAAGTAATAATATATTAATAATCTTCAAAAGGTGGAAGTAAATAAAAATAAAGTGGGAGGTTAAACCTAAGAAATAATAAAAATAGATGAAATAGTAAAAAATGAATGAGGAAAAATAATTTTTTCTTTCACTTCATTTTCTTAAAAACATGAACAAACTACACTTTTTAAACTGAAAATCTCATGTGGTGATAAAAAGAGAATGGCTTTTAAGAGGCATAGACCTGGGTTTGCAAGTAAGCTCAGAAACTAATAAGCTATGGTATTTTTTTTATTAAGACATTTTTAGAGCAGTCTAAGGTTAATAGTAAAATTGAGGGGAAGGTACAGAGATTTCCCATATACCCCCACCCCCACACATGCCTAACCTCTCCTCTTATCAACATCTTCCACCAGAATGGTGCATTTGTAACAACTGATGAACCTACAGTGACCCATCATAATCACCCAAAGTTAACAGTTTACATCATGATTCACTCTTGGTGTTGTACATTCTCTGGGTTTGGACAAAGGTATAATGACATGTATGACATGTGATGACATTATCACAGTATCATACAGAGTATTTTCATTACTAAAAATCCTCTGTGCTCTGTCTATTCATCTCTCCCATCTCCCACGCCCCAGGAATTCACTGATTCTTTATATTGGTTTCCATAGTCTTGTCCTTCCCAGAATGCCATATAGTTAGAATCATATGATATGTAGCCTTTTCAGATTGGTTTCTTTTGCTTAGTAATATGCATTTAAGATTCCTCTGTGTCTTTTATGTTTTCATAGCTCATTTCTTTTTAGCACTGAATAATATTCCATTGTTTGGAAGTACCACAGTTTATTTATCTATTCACCTACTGAAAGACATTTTGGTTGCTTCCAAGTTTTGGCAATTATAAATAAAGCTGCTGTAAACATCCATGTGCTGTTTTCTGTGTGGACATACGTTTTCAGCTCCTTTGGGTAAACATCAAGGAATGAAAATGCTGGATCATATGGTGATGATATGTTTAGTTTTATAAGAGACCACGAAATTGACTTCCAAAATGGCTGTAGCATTTTGAATTCCCACTAGCCATGAATGAGAATTCCTTTTGCTCCACATCTCAGCAGCATTTTGTGTTGTCAGTGTTTTGGATTTTTGGCTATTCTGATAGGCATGTAGAAGTAACTCATTTTTAGTTTGCATTTCCCTGATGACATATGATATGGAACATCTTTTCATATGCTCATTTGCCATCTGTGTATCTTCTTTGGTGAGATCTGTTAAGGTCTTTAGCTCATTTTTTATTGGGTTGTTTGTTTTCTTATTGTTGAGTTTTCTTCTCCTTCAACATTGTTTTGGCTATTCTGGATCTTTTGTCTCTCTCTAACACTTTAGAATCAGTTTGTCAATATCCATAAAATAACTTTTTGTGATTTTTATTGGGTTTTCATTGAATCTAAAGATCAAGTTGGGAAGAACTGACATCTTGACAATACTGAGTCTTTATATCCACATTCATAAGCATGGAACATTTCTCCATTTTTTTTAACTTGTAGAGATCCTCAGTCATTACTGTTTTAAATATTTCTTCTGTTCCTTTCTTTCTTCTCCTTTTGGTATTCCATTACACACATGATACCTTTTGTAGTTGTGCCACAGTACTTGGATATTTTGATTTTTAGTCTTTGTTCTCTTCACTTTTCAGTTTTGAGGATTTTGTGTCTAATGACACAAACTTCAAGGATGTGGATGTTTTGAAGGAAAAAGGAGGAAAAAAATGAAAATTACAATTACAAACAAGTAGAACACTTAGCTCTCTTCCAAGCCAAGAAGAGCCCAGGATTTGGGGGGAAAAGATTCACCACTTCAGAAAACTTTGAGACAGATACTATCCTAAGTGGATAGGCAGGTTTAAGTTTAGTTTAAAAAAAAAAAAAAGAGAGAGAGTAAGTGGGAGAGAAAAAAGGAAATTTTAAGAGATAAATTTGTGGATATTGGAACTAAGTGACAGTTTTTAGAGGCCATATTAAAAAGATGTGGAGAGGATAAGAAGTGAAAAACTGAGCTAGATAAGCATATGAATAGAGAAGTTGGAGGATAGTGGTTCAGATGAAAATGAATGAACAAGATCTACAAGTGGAAGAGAAATATGTTATGATAAGGAACTTTGAAACATAATGACAGAGATAAAGACATATCTTGCTTAGTCATTGAGTCTCCCAGTTTTCCAGGGATATAAATAGAAAAAAAATTACAAACATGAGGAAAAAAATCATACAGCCTCAGAATTCAACATGGTAATAGTCAATCCGAAAATAATGGAGTGTTACCTTTGATTGTTAGTTATATCCAGCCATTATGTCATTTTAATGAAAAGGTAACGCACATTTTCATCTATAACCCTTCCTTTGGAAAACGAACAGAACAATTTGATTGGTAAAAGATGAATAAAAATATAAACATATCGTAGAGAGCTTGTGGTAAAAAGACTGGTACAAGACTATGGTTTCAGAAAAGGTTACTAGTGCTAGGTAGTAATAATATTTTGCTTAACATTACAAAAAAAAAAAAAGAGATAGATGGCAGTTTGTGATTTGTGAATGCTAATAACCTGTATTCACAATGTAGAAAAAAATTGCAACTGTCTAAAATATTTTTAAAATGCAGTCTGTAAATTCTTAATGTTTTAAAAATTGATTTTTTAACCTTTGAAATTATAGGAATTAATATCTCTTGGGTGATGAAATATGCATATAAAGTATAGCAATTCCTTTCATCTCACCACAGTTTTCTTCTCCTATATTAAATAACAAATTAAAGCACACTATTTTAACAGTTCCATCATTTTTATTATAAGGCAGCATGTATAATATAATCTAATTAATATGCTCTTATCTTTATACATGAAAAAATATAGTGACAGTCATCAACTAAAGCATTCAATAATTTTTCCTCTTTTCTTATCAAGATATATAGTGCTTTTCCATGTACTGTGGAGGATATAAAAGATAAGAAACATCCATTCTTCATATCTTATAGATTTATGTAAAAATATTAAGTACCAATATTATGTAGTTTATTATTAGATGTGAAATAATTTACAAAGTATTATCAGTTCAGAAAAAAGTTATTTATATTCCATCACCAAATTATACATCATGGATGCAGGACTAAAAGATCTGTAAAAATGTAGGGACAAATGCAGAATTTCATAATTGTACTTTTATTTTCATTTTGAGAATGGAGGCTTTATTGGTTATGTAGTCAGTGATTTATAGGCAAGGAATTTTTGGCCTAAAAAATAAAGAGATGTTTTTGGCACCTATAACCGAAAATTCATCTAGTAGTATACAGAAACTCAATAAAAAGAGAAGTTTTATTCCTTCCCTCCTCTATGTCTTCCATTGTATTTACTTCAACTTAAAGCTAACACCTCCTAAGAAATCAAAAGTACTCCGGTAGCTTTGGAATCCATGTGTTTCCATTTTTTATGTTAACCAGTAAGAGGAGATATTTCACCCATCTTAAAAGATCAGGGAATATTTTTCCTGCTGAAACCATCAGAAAATGCTCCTTAGGTCTCTTGTATCCTGAACTAATTATCATGGTTAAGGAGATGGGAAGTACAGATTTTCATACGCCAATTTTTAATTTCTACTGGACTTGAATTACATGAATTGCTTAGTGAATGATAAGCCATTCACCAGTGCCAAATTGAAATTTTCTCAACAGTAAAAAAGAAGAAATGACACCAGACTGTCAAAAATAGCAGGGAGCATTGCAATGATACATGTTTGTCTGATTCATCAAAGTCCTGGATGGCACAGCACACAAGAGAAGTGGTTATTATATACAGTCATGCTCAATAAGACTCAAGCTGTTGGGTAATAATGCTTTCTGTTATGCTTGAAGATGTTATTGGCCAGTGTAAGGAGAAAGTCGGTCAAGGGATGAGAGTTACATAGATGGTCAAAAATTTTTTAAAGATTCATTAATTCATGTGGTTTTCTTAATTTTAATCTTGTTTAGGAAAAAAGTATGAATAATGATTTACACTTAGAATCATTGCATAATTATGATATAGATATCTATACTATTATCTATTTTTTAATCTATTTAGGTATTAAATGTAAAGAGCAAAAAGAGAAAGACTCATTGAATAAATATCACTGTGCACTATTTATGTTACAAAGTTTTATAGCAGTTGGATATCATGGACTAAATATGGACACCTTAATGAAGCTATGCTAAAATCCTGAATGGAACTTTTGGAAAGTTCCATTTGTAATAAACACCCAGAAAGCTTTTATCTTATCATACTAAATCTCAACAAAAATAAATCTTTCTGGGAAAGTGCTAATGTGACATTAAAAATGACCTTTTAAGCAACTGATTGAAATGCAAGTTTTTTAAAAAAAAAGGCAGTAAAGCTAAATAATGTCACATCAAATAGTGTATCAATTTATGTCACTTCCATTAGAAATGCAAAATTAAGCCTTTTATTCAGTGGATTATTAGTTTAAAATATATGTTTATATGGCCCTAAATCTTTGAATTATAAGATTTCCTACTCAGCATTTTTTAATGCCTGTATGATTTTGACAGTAGTTACCATATCACTATGTGTGCTGTCTCAGGTCCCAAGCACAATATCACAGTGAGGCTAGAATTAAGGTGATAGGCTAAAGCTTCAAAAATCATTTAAATGAATACCAATGGAAACACAAGTCATATTTATTAACATAAGACTACCTTAGATGAGGTGAAGGATGACATTTATTGTGATTGTTCTGAGTATGTTGTCAAAAAACCAATACTCTCTGAAAAGTTTACAACAGAACATGCTTAAACTTTATCAGGAACTACTTGTTCACTGAGAAGGGAAGCATAATAATTCGAAAGAAAATTTGTTGGTTATGACTGTAGAGGAGGATTTTCTAAAGAAGTACATTGTTGACTCAGAGAAGGCCCTGTGATGCTTCTAGGGAAGTGGAATTGGCTCCTGGCTTACTATACAGTGGATTCTAAGTAAGAAGTGTTCCATTCCATTCTATTCCATTAGAATGATGGTTGTATATCCCTGAAAGAACTGTTATGGATAAATGAGATGTCAAATCTATGAGAAATCTTATTGTTTGACTCACCTATCTTTTCTTATACTTTGAATCATTCATGTAATCATTGATTAATTGCAATTTTTCTCTCAACTTAATAATGTAATGGTGGGAAACACATACTGGAAAACACTGCTAAGATTTAGTGCATGTTGACTTAGACATGAGAAAAAAATATATCTATATAAATAATTTAAGGTGAGTTACCAGTTTTTCCTTCAGATTGTACTAATGGACCTATTAGTTATTATTTCTTCATCTAAGTGTTTCTCTTCTAGGGAGGACATAATCTGCCCCTAATCCTTTCAAATTCTTGGCTTTTGTTTGTTTTTAATTTTATAGCACTTATATGACAAGATAAAGTATATTTTCTGATCAACTGTTGCTAATATGCTAATATTGTCCTTTAAAGCATCTTTTATAGGGATGCAATTTAGAGAACAATAAATAGCAACAATCTAGATGGCAAAAATGAGTGAATATCTAAGGATATTTAGATTAATTTACAGAAGAAAGATATACTATTAAAATATTTATTAAAAATTGAAATAATAATTTAAAACTAAATGAAAAGAAATTTGCAATAACTCACAAATACCAAGCTTTAAATATGTAAACAAGAGTGACATCAGAAAAATAGTGGAATAGGAGTTTTCCATTATCTTCCCCACAAAGAACATAGATTTTGACAACCACCAATGGATAAGAATCCCTTTGGGGAAGGCCAGAAGTCTGGTGGAGAAGTTCTAACACACCCTTGAGCAAAGAAAAATCTGAGATGGACACATTGGGTAAAAGAAATTGTTTCACTGCACCTCTGTCACCCCTCCCTCAAGGCAGCACAGCTCAGTGCCAAGAAAAACCTTTTCAGCTGGCAATTTCTCCTACAGTTGAGAGTAAGAGCCTGAGATTTCCAAGCTACACATGCGGCATGCTGTCTAAGAGATCCAATTCTTTTTCACCCCATCCAGAATACTAAAGTGTGCTGTGTAACTGGTGGTGGGGAGGAGCTGATAGAACAGCAGCCATGACTCTCTAAGGGCATCAAATGGACTCGGTTCCTACTAATTGTCTGATGGACTCCATTAGAAAGCACACTGGGACACCTGCTGGTGGCCCCTCAACTGTAGCATGGGCAGCCCTAATGCTGTTTGCATGTTACCCACACACACTCCCACAATATGCCTGTCTGCCTGTGCATACTCCTGAGGGCAGTAGGTGTGAGCCTTTGCAGATGGCTAATGAGTGTGAACAGAAAGCTGGCCTGACTGTGTGGAACTGGGAAAAAGCACACAAACTTGAGCATTCAGCACTACCCTATGGAAAGCAGACAGAAGGCTGTCAGTAACTGGTGGGGCTTTGGCAGAATTGAGAGAATTCCCCCCAAAAATACTTTACCTGGCAAAACAGTCTCTCAGAAATAAACAAGAAAGAAGAATCTATACCAGTCCTTCTCAAATTCTTACAGAAAATAGAGGGGAAGGGAAAATTCCAAACAAGTCTTATGAGGCCAGCATTACCTTGATACCAAAACAAGAGACACTACAAAAAATAAAATAACAGGCCAATATCCCTGATGAGCACAGACACAAAAACCCTCAACAAAATATTAGCAAACCAAATTCAACAAAAATAAAGGATCATACACCATGATCAAGTGGGTTTTATTCCGGGGATGCAAGGATGGTTCAACATTTGCAAATCAAACAATGTGACACACATTAACAAAACAAAGGATAAAAATCATATAATCATCTCAATAGACACAGAAAAAGCATTTCACAAATTCAACATTAATTTACGATATAACTCTCAACAAAGTGGATATAGAGGGAACATACTTCAAAATAATATAAGGCCATATACAACAAGCCCACAGCTAGCATCATAATCAATGATGAAAAGTTGAAAGGTCTCTCAGGAAGATCAGGAAAAAGACAAGGTTGCCCACTCTTGCTATTTCTATTCAGCATAGTACTGGAAGTCTCAGAGCAATTAGGCAAGAAAAAGAAATAAAAGTCATACAAATGAGAAAGGAAAGAGTAAACCTGTTACTGTTTGCAGATGACATGATACTATACATAAAAAAACCTTTAAAAAGCCATCAAAAATCTGTTAGAATTAATAAATAAATTCAGTAAAGTCACAGGATACAAAATCAATAAACAAAAATCAGTTGAATCTCTATACACTAACAATGAACAATCTGAAAGTGAAATAAAGATAACAATCCCATTTATTTACAATAGCAAATTTAACCAGGGAAGTGAGTGACCTGTACATTGGAAACTATAAGACATTAATAAAAGAAATTAAGGAAGAAACAAATAAATGAAAAAGACCTTGTGTTAATGGATTGGAAAATTAATATTTTTAAATGTGAATACTACCTAAAGAGGTCTACCGATTCAATGCAATTCCTATCAAAATTTCATTGGTATTTTCACAGAAATAGAAAATAGAAAATACAATCTTAAAATTCATATGGCACCACAAACAACCTCGAATAGGTGAAGCAATCTCAAGAAAGAAAAACAAAGCTGTAGGCATTACACTTCCTGATTTCAAACTATATTACAAAGATACAGTAATCATAACAATGTAGTACTGGCATAAAAACAGACATATAGGTCAATGGAACAGAATAGAGAGCCCAGATATAAACTCATCCAACTAATATTTGACAGGGGAGCAAAGAACACACCGGGGGAAAGGATAGTCTCTTCAATAAATGGAGTTGGGAAAACTGGATATTCACATGTAAAAGACTGAAAGTGGACCTCTATCTTACATCATTCTAAAATTTAATTCAAGATGGACTAAAGTCTTAAATGTAAACCCTGTAACCATAAAACTCCTAGAAGAAAACACAGAGATAAAGCTCCTTGACGTTGATCTTGACAATGATTTTTTTGGATATGACACCCAAAGCAAAGGCAAGAAAATTTTAAAAATTAACAAATGGGACTACATCAAAGTAAAAAGATATGCACAGCAAAGATAGCAATCAATATAATGAAAGGCAACCTATGGAACAGAAAATATTTGCAAAGCATTTATCAGATAAGGTGTTAATATCCAAAAGAAATAAAGAAATTATACAACTCAATAGCAAAAATCTAAATAATCAAATTAAAAAATGAGCAGAAGACCTGAATAGGCATTTTTCCAAAGAAGACGTTCAAATGGTCAATAGGTACATGAAAATGTACTCAAGATCGCTAATCATCAGAGAAATGTAAATCAAAACCACAGTAAGATATCACCTCACACCTGTTAGTATTATCCTTACCAAAAAAACAACTAATAACAAGTAGTGCCAAGGATGTGGAGAAAAGAAACCCTTGTTCAAGGTTGGTGGGAATGTAAGTTGAAACAGCCATTAGGAAGACAATATGAAGGTTCTTCAAGGAATTAAAAATTGAACTACCATATGAACCTGTAATCCCACTTCTGGCTATATAGCTGAAGGAAACACAATCAGTATCTAAGAGATATCTGCACTTCAATATTCATTGCAGTAATATTCACAATAGCCAAGATATAGAACAACTTAAGTGTTTGTTAATGGATGAGAGGATAAAGATGTGATTTATTTATATTTATATATCCCCCCCCAATGGAATATTATTCAGCCATTAGAAAAAAGGAAATCCTGTCATTTACAATAACATGGATAAATCTAAAAGACATTATGCTAATTTAAATTAGTCAGACAGAGACAGATGCTGTATAATATCACTTATATGTAGACTCTAAAAATATCTTGAACTCATAGAAACAGACAGTCAAACAGTGGTTATGAGAGGCTGGAGGAAATTGGGAGATGCTAGTTAAATGTTAAAAGCCTCTAGTTATAAGATGAATAAGTTCTTGGGATCTAATAACAAACAGCATGGTGACTGTAGTTAATTTGCTGTGTACTTGAACTTTTTAAGAGAGTAAACCTTAAGAATTTTCACCATGCACACACACACACACACACACACACACACACACAATGTGACTATCTGAAGTCACAATGATGAATACATAAATTAACCTGACTGGTAATACTTTCACAAAGTATACATAGATCAAATCATCATCATGTTGTGTGTGTATATATATATGTATATATATATATATATATATGTGCGTGTGTGTGTACAATTTGTTAATTATATCTCAATAGAGCTGAAAATAGGAATAACAATGAAAACAGATCAAAGTATGAAAGACTAAAAAGCTAGAAGAGACATAGAAACATTGACTTGTGTTTAGTTTTTTTTTTTTCTTTCTTTGTTCTACTGTTTTTAATTCTCAAGCTTTAGAGCAGCCTAAAGAGCCTATGACAGGCCTGTATAGGCTATGAATGTGATCTAGCTAGAGCTGATATAGTTATTTTGATAGTAATCTTTCTCCTTAGCTTGTGGGCTTTTGGAGATCAATCAAATGTATACTTTCTTGTGGATACCCAGGATCTAATAACTTGCTTGATATATAATTGATTCTCAATAAGCATTTTCTGCACTAATGGATATTTATAAACCATTTATAAGTAAATACAATAGATTTTTCCATATCTCTAAGAGTTTTAAATTGAGATTATGGATATATGCACAGAGACTACACAGTTACAAATTCAAACCATACCACAAATGTTACTCCCTTCTGTTAACCTGTGTTTATAAAATGTGATTTTTATATACAGTAAAGGTAGACACTTCATGGTGCTTGTCAGGTAATAAAATGTGTTTTTCAGTTTTCCATTTTCATCTTGATGGATGCAAACATAATATACAAACTATTTTGAGACTTTCCACCCACCATTCTTGTCCTGTATAATGACTTTTTATTGATGAACGTGGTTACTCAGAGCGTCTTAGGAAATGAAGGTCAATTGCATATATATTTGACAATACAGAATGGATTTAGATTAATACAAAATCCTAATAGAATCTAACTAATTCTGGTAGAAACAGGTTTGTAAAGATTTTTTGAAGCAAGATGTCATGTGCCTCTCAAGGAATACTTATGAAGGATCTTTATATACGATTATGACATTTAAAAGAACTCGCAATTATTGATCATTTTAAATTAGCTTAATATATTGAAGAACTTAACTCATTTAATCTTGTAAATTTTAACAGAGAGCATAATTGGGGCTCAAAAACATGCAGTTATTTGGACAAAAGGTTAAATTACTTACTTTCAATGTCTAGTAAGTGAGAGAGAGAATACAAACCCACTCTGTATGACTTCAGAGGTGCCGTTTTTAAACATTTGGAGTGCTATGAACCAAACCAACTTAGTACCTTTCAGAATTTAGAGACAAATTAGTGTATGGGAATACTAATAGGTCAGAGGAATAAGAATCACTGTATAACTAAACTTAAGTACATTTGAAAATATTAATTTACTAGAAATAACATCCAAAGAGTTCTTGAATACTGCTTTATTTTAACCTGTATAGTTTTTTGCACAACTAGATAAGGGCAAAAAGAAGAGGAGCTAATTATTTAGGCATTTCTTCATCTCAGAGAATTTCTTATTTTTTATTTTTATATGTCTAAATTCCTCGATAAACAAAGAACAATTTCTTAAGTCCATCATAATCTGTCACTTAAGCCTGAGTTCTAATAATAATCACATATGATTAATTAATATGATATGAAGTTTTTTGTTATTAGTAAGCCACTATTGTGTTTGTTTTATCTCTCATTCTGTGTTGATAGTAGACCAAGCTTTCTAAACCACACACAAAGTAAAAACTGTTTTTCTCAGGGAGAGCAATAAAAAGTGCCAGAGATAATGATGAAGAAAATCTAAATTATAGTATGTACCAAGAAATCATGTTCAGTACAGTTTGTTTCCACCCAGGACATACTGCTACAAGGTCAATTTGACTGCAATAACCCACTTCAATTCTATACTGATGGTGGCTGTATGTTTGAAGGAAATTTTTAGCATGCTAGGCCAACTTTACCAGCAACTATTTTATACTACTGCATAATCTAGAGATGGACCAGACCCCTAACTTTCCCGTTTATTCCTTAGCCAGTTCTCAATTTTCCGTTCAGAAGAATGTTTGCCTTGTACTTAATTTCATAATTTCTCAGAATACATTTCCTATATTTAATGCCATTCTCGCATAGTCTACTTTATGTTCTCTAGTACTTGTCTATATATTAACACATAATCAAGAGTCAAAGATACAAGCTAACTATTATTCTGCATAAAATGACAATATTTTAAGAGAATTTTCTTCATCTACCAAGCCTTGATTCATTCTGTGTAATAAAATTATGTCAACCAACTATTGATGTTTACCATTCATTTCTTGGTCTTACTTTATTCCAATATATCAACCAGGGATCCCTTCCTGTGAGGATTGAGTCCCTCTGATCAAAAACCACACATACAGGACAAGAGCATGGATACAAGAGAACTAAATCAGATGTGTATAAAGCAATGAAACATTTCCTCATGTAAATCATTTGAAAAATGACAAGTTCCTTGGGTTTACGAGAAAAAAATAAATGAAAAAGAGACAATGGCAAAGCAGGTTATGTTGGGGAAACAAAAGTGAAGAGGAAGGTGGAATGAGCCACATGGCCAAAATATTCAGTGAAAAAGAGATAAAGGAAAATGACAACCAGCAAGTTTAGAAGAGAGTTATGACGTGAGCTAGCAGAAGTCCCAGGATTAAAATCTAAAATGTTGACTTATTTATATTATCATTTTAATTTAAATGACAGCTCCCTAAAGGAGTAAAGAAGTTAAAATATTTACCTAATTATATAAAGAGGAACTGCTATACATTTTTGATGATTTTTTTTTTATTATATGTTTCAGGCATACAGCATTATAGTTCAACATCTGTATAAACTACAGTGATCACCACCGCAAGTCTAGTTACCATCCATCAACATACAGTTGACCCACTTCACACATTTTAACCCCCTAAACTGCTTCCCTTCTGGTAACCATTAATCTGGTCCCTGTATCTATGAATTTGTTTTTGTTTTATTTTGTTTGTGTGTTGGTTTTGGGTTTGTTTGTTTTAGATTCTACATATGATTGAAATCACAGTATTTGTCTTTCTCTGTCTGACTTATCCCACTTAGCATAATACCTTCCAGGTCCATTCATGTTGTCACAAACAGCAGGATTTCATTCTGTTTTGTGGTTGAGTAGAATCCTATTCTGTGTGTATATGTATGGATATATATCTCAAATATTCTTTATACATTCATCCATGGATGGACACTCAGGTTGTTTCTCTATCTTGGCTATTTTAAATAATGCTGCAATAAATATAGGGATGCATATATCTTTTTGAATTAGAGTTTTCATTTTCTTCAGATAAATACCCAGAAGTGGAATAGGTGGGTCATACAATAGTTCTATTCTTCATTTTTTTAGGAATCTCTGTACTGTTTTCTATAGTGGCTACAGCAAATTACATTCCCACCAACATTGTTCAAGGGTTCCATTTTCTGTACATCTTCTCCAACACTTGTTATTTGTTGTCTTTTTGATAATAGCCATTCCAACAGGTGTGAGATAATATCTCATTGTGGTTTTGATTTGCATTTCCCTATAAATAGTGATGTTGAACATCTTTTTATGTACCTGTTGGCCATCTGTATGTTTTCTTTGGAAAAATATCTATTTAGGTCCTCTGCCCATTTTTAATTGGGTTGTTTTTTGTTTTTTGTTGTTGTTGAGTTTTATGAATTCTTTATATGTCTTGGATATTAACCCCTTGTCCAATGTATGATTTACAAATATCTTATCCCATTCAGTAGTTTGTCTTTTTGTTTTGATGATGGCTTCCTTTATGGTGTGAAGCGTTTTAGATTGATGCAGTCCCATTTGTTTATTTTTGCTTTTGCTTCCCTTGCCTTTGGAGTCAGATCCACAAATACACCACTAAGACCAATATCAATAATGTTACCACTTAAATTTTGCTCTAAAAATTTTATGGTTTCAGGCCTTACATTAAAGTCCTTAATCCATTTTGAGTTAATTTGTATTTGGTGTAAGACAGTGGTCTAGTTTTATTCTTCTGCATGTGACTGTCCAGTTTTCCCAACACCATTTATTAAAGAGACTGTCCTTTCTCTATTGTATGTTATTTGCTCCCTTGTTATTGATTAATTGTCCATATATGTGTGGGTTTGTTTCTGGGATCTCAATCCTGATCTGTGTGCTGCTTTTTGCCAGTATCATGCTGCTTTAATTACTGTAGCTTTGTAGGATAGTTTGAAATCAGGGAGCATGATACCTCCAGCTTTGTTCTTCTCTCTCAAGATTGTTTTAGCTATTTGGGGTCTTTTGTGGCTCAGTACAAATTTTAGAATTACTTGTTCTATTTCTGTAAAAAATGCTATTGGAATTTTGATAGTGGTTGCACTGAACATGTAGACTGCTTTGGGTAGTATGGACATTTTAACAATATTAATTCTTCCAATCCATGAACATGGAATATTTTTCCATTTTTTGGCATCCTCTTCCGTTTCTTTCATCAGTGTACAAAACTTTCACTTCCTTGGTAAAATTTATTCCTAAGTATTTTGTTATTTTTGATGCAATTATAAAACGGATTGTTTGCTTAATTTCTCTTTCTGCTAATTTGTTATTAGTGTATAGAAATGCCACAGATTTCTGTATATCAATTTTGTATCCTGACACTTTACTAAATTAATTTATTAGCTCTAACAATTTTTTTTGATGGAGTCTTTAGAGTTTTCTTTCTTTGTGGTATCCTTGTATGGTTTTGGTATAGGGTAATCCTGGCTTTGTAAAATGTGTTTGGAAGGTTTCTCTCCTCTTTAATTTTTTGGAAGAGTTTGAGAAATATAGGTTTTAAATCTTCTTTGAATGTTTTGTAGAATTCACTTTTGAAGCTGTCTAATCCTGGGCTTTTGGTTTTTGGGAGCTTTTTGATTACTGTTAGAATCTCCTTATTAGTAATTGGTTTATTCAGATTTTCTCTGTCTTCACTATTTAGTCTTGGAAGATTGTAGTTTTCTAGAAATTTATTTCTTCTAGGTTGTCTGGTTTGTTGTTTATAGTAGTCTTTTATTATCTTTTGTATTTCTGTGGTACCAGTTGTAACTTCTCTTCATCCATTTCTGATTTTATTTGTTTGGACCCTCTCTCTTTTGTTCTTGGTTATTCTAGCTATTGGCTTGTCAATTTCATTTATCTTTTCAAAGAACCAGATCTTAGAAATCAAAAGATCATTGCTGTTTCCTATTATTTTTTTTATTCTCATTTAATTTATTTCTCTTCTGATCTTTATTGTTTCCTTCCTTTTATTAATTTTGGCCCTCATTTGTTCTTTTTGTAGTTCTTTTAGATGTAAAGTTAAATCATATATTTGGGATTTTTCTTATTTCTTGAGTTAAGCCTGCATTCCTATAAACTTCCCTCTCAGAACCATTTTTGCTGCATCCCATTGATTTTGGTATGTTGTAATTCTGTTCTCATATGTCTCTAGGTAGTTTTTAATTTATCCTTTGATGTTTTTGATGACCCATTGGTTATTCAGTACTGTGTTGTTTACTCTGTTTTTTTTTCATTTTATTCCTGTGATTGATTTCTAGTTTCATACCATTGTGGTGGAGAAGATGCTTGATATGATTTCAATCTCCTTGAATTTATTGAATCTTGTTTTATAACCTAACATGTGATATATCCTGGAGAATGTTTCAAGTGCACTTGAGAAGAATGTGTATTCTGCTACTTTTGGGCACAGTGTTCTGTATATATCTATCAAGTCAATCTGCCTAATGTGTCATTTAAGGCCAGTATTTCCTCTTATTAATTTTTTGTCTGGATGCTCTATTCATTGATATAAGTGGGGTATTAATTTCCCATACTATTTTTGTATTGCTTTCAGTTTCTCCCTTTATGCCCAATAATATTTGCTTTATATATGTTGGTGCTCCTATGTTGGGTGCATACACATTTATAAATATATCTTCTTGCTGAACTGACCCCTTTATCATTATATAATGCCCTTCTTTGTCTTTTATTACAGTCTTTGTTTCAAAGTCTATTTTGTCTGATATGAGTATAGCTATTCCATCTTTCTTCTCATTTCCATTTCCATGAAATATCTTTTTCTATCCCCTCACTTTCTCTGTGTGTCCTTTCTTTTAAAGTCTCTTGTAGGCAGCATACGGTTGTCTCTTTTTTTTATCCATTGAGCTACTCTATGTCTTTTGATTGGTGAATTTAGTGTGTTTATATTTAAATTAATTATTGATTATTATGTATTTATTCCATTTTGTTAGTTGTTTTCTGCCTGTTTTCATATTTCCTCCATCTTCCTTTCTTCTTCTGTTTCTCTCTTCCCTTGTGTTTTGGTGGTTTTCTTTAGCATTATGTTAGATCCTTTTCTCACTTTCCTTTCTGTATTTACTGTAAGTTTTTCCTTTTTGGTTACTATAAGATTCACATTTGACATCTTATGTAAGTAGTAGCTTATTTTAAGTTGGTAGCAACTTAAAATTTGAACACATTCCAAAGCTTTATCTTCCCCTCCCCCACCATTGTATACTTTTATTTTGATGACACATTTTACATCTTTTATTTTATTCCCTTAACTAATTATTATAATTTTAGTTATTTTATTACTTTTGTCTTTTAATTTCATGCTTGCTTTATAAGTGATTGATCTACTACCTTTATTATATATTTACCTTTTCCAGGGAGATTTTTTACTTTTGTTTGTTTCCTTATTATTCATTACTGCCTTTCTTTTCAGCTTAAAGAAGCCCCTTTATTATTTCTAGTAGGGTTGGTTTAATGGTGATGAACTTTGTCAGCTTTTTCTTATCTGGGAAACTCTTAATCTCCCCTTCAAATTTGAAGAAATTGGTCAGTTAGAAAACTCTTGGTTGGAAATTATTTTTCTTCCAGCACTTTGAATATGTCATGCCACTTCATTCTGACTTATAAAGTTTCTGCTGAAAAATCTGCTGATAGCCTTATGGGGTTTTCCTTGTACATAACAAGCTGTCTTTCTCTTGCTGCTTTTAGGATTCTCTCTTTATCCTTTACTTTTACCATTTAAATTGCAGGCATACCTTGGTTTATTGTGCTTCACTATATTGTGCTTTGCAGACATTGCGTTTTTAAAAATTGAAGGTTTGTGGCAACCCTGCCTTGGGCAAGGCTATACAGGGCCATTTTTTAACAGCATTTGCTCTCTTCATGTCTCTGTCTCACATATTGGTAATTGTTGAAATATTTGAAACTTTTTCATTATTATTTTATATTTGTTTTAGTGATCTATGATCAGTGATCTTTGGTGTTACTATTGTAATTTGGGGGAGGGCACCATGAGTTGCACGCATATATGACAGCAAACTTAATGAATAAATGTTGTATGTGTTTTGAATGCTCCATAGACTGCTGTTCCCCCATATTTCTCTCTCCTCAAGCCTCTGTAAAGACACAACAATAGTGAAATTAGTGAATTAGTGAATAGTGAATTAGTAAATTAAATTTAGTGAAATTTAAGAAACCTACAATGGACTCTAAGATTTCAATTGAAAGGAAGAGTCAATCAATATGGCAAACCTCATTACTGTCTTACTTTAAGGAAGCCACCCAAACATTCAGGAACCACCATCTTAATCAGTTAGCAACCATCAACACTGAGGCAAGACACTCCACCAACAGAAACATTATGATTTGTGAAAACTCAAATGATGGTTAGCATTTTTTGTCAATGAAGTATTTTTTAATTAAGTTATGTACATTGCTTTTTTAGACATAATGCTATTTTACACTTAATAGACTACAGTATGGTGTAAACATAACTTTCATATGCACTGGGAAACCAAAAAAAATTTCTGTGACTCACTTCACTGCAATATTTGCTTTATTGTGGTGGTCTGGAATGGAACCAACGATATCTGTCAGGTATACCTGTATGATGTGTCTTGGTGTGTCTTTCTTTGGGTTCATCTTATTTGGAACTCTCTAGGCTTCCTGGACCTGGATGTCTGTTTTCTTCCTCAGATTAAGTAAGATTTGAGCCACTATTTCTTCAAATAATTTTTCTGGCCGTTTCTCTCTCAATCTTCTTCTGGGACCCACATAATGTGAATGTTATTCCACTTGATGTGGTTCCAAAGGTCCCTTAAGTTATCTTCACTTTTTAAAAATCGTTTTTCATTTTACTGCTCTGTCTGGGTGACTTCCATTGCTTTGTCTTTTAACTTGCTGATTTGTTCTTCTGCCTCCTCCAATCTGCTGTTGGACCCCTTCAATGTATTTTTCAGTTCAGTTATAATTTCTGTTTGGTATTTTCTTATATTTTATATCTTTGTTTAAGTTATCATTGTGTTTGTCCATTCTTCTCCAGAGTTCAGTGAGCATCTTCATAACTGTTATCTTGAACTCTTTATCAGGTAGATTGCTTCTCTCTGAGGTTTTGTCTTGTTTGCTCAGTTGGAACATACTCTTGTTTCCTCATTTTGCCTAATTCTCTGTGTTTGTCTCTATGTGTTATGTAAATCAGATACTTCTCCCATTCTTGAGGGAGTGGCCTTGTGTGGAAGATTTCCTGGGGCTCAGAAGTGCAATTCCACTTGGCCACCAGAACCAGGTGCTCAAGGGGTGTCTTCTATGTGGGCTGCATACACTCTCCTGTTGTAGCAGGGCTGCAGCCTTTGCTGCAGCACACTGGTGGGCAGGGCTGGCTCCTGGAACGGCTTCAGGGCTGAGTGCAGCAGCTGTGGCATGCTGGAGGGTGGGGCTGGCCTCTGGAATGGCTGTTGAGCCCACCTGCAGTGGGTCCTGGTCTCTTACATGTGGGGCTCCCCCTGATATGGCTGCAGTGCCTGGCCATGGCAACTGCCGGGCACTGATGGGAGGGATTATCACTTGGCCTATTGTGAGACCTAGCTGACGCTCAGGGATTGGTGGGGCTCTAGGCAGGGCACACCCACTGGGACTAACAGGATAAATGGAGATTTCCCAAATGGTTCCCACCAGTGTTGATATTAGTAAGATAGACTGAGTTTGCAAAAATGGCTCACACAAGTGTCTCAGTCCCTGAAGAGGATCCCACATGGTTTTTGACTCTCTGGCAGATGCTCCAAGTTTGATAAATCAGTCCCCTTCACCTATGGTCCATGTGTTTTTCAACCGGGTGTTTTTGAGTTAGTTGAGCAAGTCTGCGTGTGAGCACTTTAAGAGAGGCTTTTCCATTCTCTGTAACTCTATAGCTTTCCTGGAAATATTCCCCATTGGTTTTCAAAGACACGTGTTTTGCAGGTTCCTCTCTCCCTTGCAGGGTTTAAGGGTTGGAGTGCCTGACATGGAGCTCAAGTCCCTTTTTCCTCAGGGAAAGTAATTATACTGTGGATTGCCACAGCTGGGGTGTGGTTTTTCACTTTGGTGTGACCGTATCTCTGTTCCTCCTACCCATCTCAGTGCTGTTCTTTTATCCTTTGTTGTGGAAACTCTGTTCATCCAGTGTTCAGGTCTCTTTCAGAGGGAATTATTCCATACTTAGTTTTATATTTGTTTTGTCCCAAGGAGGAAGTGAGTTCAGGATCTTCCTACACTGCCATCCTGAATCCTCCTCCTACACGAACTTCTTATTTGAACTTTAACCTTGACATATACGCCAGAATCTTGGTTTCTAATATGGCTTTGACTGATTAAAGAAAGTTTTATGTTGGTCACCTTATCAGATTAGTGCATAATCTAGATCTAGTATGTATTGTAGTAGAGAAAATGAACACCTCTTCTCTCAAAAACACATTTTTCAATGTCCATATCATGAATTGATAATAGCTAACATTTTGGGAGCACCTAATATTTATCAGTGCCATTTTAGTATAAGATTGGTATATGTCCCTAAACATTTGTTGGTTCAGAAACATTCTTCACCTACAGAGGTTTAGAACTTCACTCCAGCTGTACTAAATAGCCACACTCATCCCAGAAGCCTTCCTTAGGGCGACAATTCAAACAATTTACAAATCTCCTCTGATTTTGTTCATTGACTTTAAATTTTACTTTGACATATTTTTACTCAAAATATAGTATGAACATGGCTCATTCCTTGAAAGGTTATTTGAATCACAAAGCATTTCACTAGTACTCTGTTAATACTTTAATAACACAGTGTTCTATGAATACTCTCTTTTTTTAAGGCTTCAATTCACGTTGCATTAGGTTTGATAAAAGTTTCACATTTATTTCAGAAGTGACACAGTCTTCCTTTTTAGTGTACATATCTTTAGGAAATTATATTGGAATCCTGATGAGATAGCAAGACACTTCCAACATTTCCTTTTTATAGCATCTAAGTTACTCAGAGTTTTATCTACAACTCTTGGGACCCAACTGTCCCAGTTCTGCTGAAGGTATATGATGGCCTGTCATGGTTCAAAGACACTATTTCTGATAAGTCACTGGTTTCTGCCTTTTCTCAGAAACTCCATACCACTGGGAGTATATTGAACAACATTTCATTGATTTAGTAGAATGTCATTCTAATGTAACAAAACTAGAAGACTAAAATAGTTGGGCATTAGCCACAGTTCAAAAAATGATATCTTAGTAGTAAAATCTGCATACAATCACATTAAGACAATTCTAGGCAAGGTAGGGTGGCATGATATATCCCCCCAATTTTATTGATTCTAGCCTGTTATAAGTGCCAAATATTCTAACTACAAAAAATGTATCCAGTCAAATGTAAAAATTAAACATTATTTTTAAAATAACAATTGAAAGTAATTTCCTCCTTTTCTTCTACTTCTCTTCCCTTGAAGGGGCCAAGCAGTCAGTATGGAAGAGTAGATTGCAATAAAGCCAAGGAAATAGAGAGGCTGAAAAAGTGGAGTGCCAAGAGGTTGACGCTGAGACTGGCAGCAAAGCCAGGGAGATTGCAGTGAGGCCAGCAGTTGAGGAAGTGACTGGCAGTCAGGAGAATGGGTGTGTATCTAGGGGGATTGAGAAACTAATATATTGAGATATTAGGAACTAGGATTCTCACTATCAGAGAAGGGATTTACAAATATGAAAAGGGAGAAGGTGTTAAATTGGATGTGGTGTCATTATTGTGAATAGATCTCCACAATTCACATATAGAAATAAATGTATGTAGGTAATATAATATTAGTCATATTTTTAGCTTTTTTATTTAGAGGGCCTGGATTCTATGATACCTCTGTAGTAGTGAGGGCACCAAGTGCATAGATCTTGATACGTAAATACCATCCTCTACTAAAAGGAATAAAGTATCCTTCAAGAAATGACTTAATGGCTGATTTCAAACAAGGAAAGTACCAGATGAAACAGGAGCACATCTTTTGTGACAGAAATTAAAGTTCTCATAGAAGTATAGAGACATGTCAAAAGCAGACAAAAGTTTGAAGGGGCTCCTACTTACTAAATTTAGGAAAATTTATGCATCAAAACTAACAATAGTAATGGCTTATATTACATTAAATAAAATCATAATTAATGACTCCACACAGATATAAATAAATAAACCAATGGATAATTGTATGGTGCTAAAGGGAAATCTCATTCTTATGTTAGAAGTACAATACATATAGGAAGAATAAGAGGAATGGAAAATAAACCATTATAGTTGATGTTGATTTAGGCAGGTAACATCAATTGTAAAATTGGCATGTGGAAGTTTGATGACAGAATATTAAGGTAGATTTACAGTAATTTCTCCCCAAATGTTTAAAAGTTACACAAGGAAAAACCAAGACTTTTCAGTAAAGAAAATTTGCAGACAATTTTGCAACTTAGCCAGCTGATCAAAGTTAAAGCTTCTATTAGGGGTGGGAAGATGTCCTGTTCTCACGATGTGATGCACCAAAAGCTATAGCATCATTTTGTGGTATTGTTCTCGAAAAGTCACAAACTGATTCTATATATAAGGAAACATTCAACAGAACTAAATTGAGGGAAATCCTCTGGATAGAAAGCCTTACATTCCTTAAAAAAGTCTAGGTCATGAAAGATAGTGTAAGACTGGGGAAATGTTCCAGATTGAAGAAAAACAGAGACATGAAAATGAACTACATGACCCTAGTTTAGATCTTTGACAAAAAAGGGGAAAAAAAAAAAGACACTGTTGGACTGTTAGCAAAGTTTGAATGGATTCTGTGGATTGCATGGTAATATTGTATTAATATTGATTTTCAGATTTGCATGGCTGTGCTATGTGTTTTAGGAGAATGTCTTGTTTTTGTAGAATATGCACTGTAGTATAAAGACTGATGGGGCATCATGTCTGATACTATTTTTAACAGTTCAAACGGGAAAAATGATATAATAGGTATTCCTTGTAGGGGATAATTCTCCATGGCTCTTTGCCTTTCTACATATCTTGAGAAGGTTTTATCCTCTACCATCTTTGTAAGGATGCTTATATAGCAAATAGCTGTGAAAGACAGAGGTGATGTCTCCTTTCACTAGGCAGAGAGAAGGTTTATTTTATGACCAGGATAATAAACTTAATGTTTCCCTCTGAGGTAAAGGTTGGACAGGTATAGAGCAGCCCCCATATAAGATGAAGGCTTTTCTAAGTTTTCAATTACTCAGTTGTAATAAAGACCCACTGTGTGTGCATCATCCATCTGCCTTCTAATTATCCGTACCTTCTTCCCCATAGTATTGGGCAAAAGGAACCAATGGGAAAATGGAGCTAATGCTCCCTGCTGTGTCTAGAGTAATAAAGTCTTAATGAGGAATAATAAAGTCTCTGACCCAAAAGTCTCTTGACTTCTGCCAGCATCTATGGTACTTTGTCAAGGTAACTTGTTAGCTTACAAGCAGGATAAAATCTCAGGCCCTTCATAATTCTTGACATTTATATGCAGTTAGTAAAAAAGTGGTGATTGAGCAAACTTAGTAAAATATCACCTACTGGGGAATCTGGGTAAAGGCTATGTGAAAGTTCCATTGCAACATTTTTATAAGTACAAATTTTCTGCAATCTTGATGCCATTTAAAAATTATTCCAAAATATAAATTATATAAAAATTTATATGAATTTTTAAAGTAAAATAAAATGTATGCATTTTTTAACAACAGAAAAGTCTTTGAAATTTTATTTAAATCTTAAATTATTATTTAACCTGCATATATGCGGCTTTATCTATCCACCAAACTAGAACCAGATCAGTCATAAAGCAGTCGGGCAGGTATCCTCACTTGGCCTATAATATATATATTACACTAATTTTCAGCCTGCCATTTATATTTTCAAAACTAATTATCTTACTACCATTTAAAGTATAATGAATGTCTAGAGACTTGCAAATATCAATGATGTTCTGGGAATTTATTTGCATTTTAATTTTTTCATAAACAAGCAACACTATTTAAAACACTATACACAAGCAAATTACAGATGCAGGTAGAGAATAATCTGTCTTCTATAATGCTAATGTTTCAATTTTTCCCCTTTGTAATCACTCTGAAGTGTACGAACATACTTTTAGATATTTTAAAAATGTCATAACAGTTTTTTAACCAAGAAAAATATTGCCCTCAGAAAATATATCCTAAACATTAAAAATGAAATATTAATATTTTAATTTAGCATTTATTAGGAAATATCCAAGGTGACAGTAAAGTAATTATAAATGTGGGGTATGAAGGCAGAGTGTTTGGAGTTTGTTCTTGTGTATGTTATTTAACTTTCATTCTCAATTTTCTCATCTGTAACATGAGGATAATAATAAGGCCACAGAGAGGAGAAAATATAAAGTATGTGGTACACAGTAAGAATTTAGTGTATCATCTTTTGTTTCACCTGCCTATGTTTCTCTTTTTTTTTATGTACAAAATTCTAGTAAACTATGGAAAATATATATTCCAATAGGACTAACTTTCCATCTTCTAATAAGGCCTAATTTTCTTAGAAAAGATTTCTTATTTGACACAGAAAGAAATCTTTTTTCTCTCCCCAGGCCTCTTGTCCAAAATTTGCCATTTGAGTGAACTCTCTGACATGACTGAAGCTGTCCAAAAGTGCACACCAAGCTGAAGAGAAGAAAGAGCTTTTATAGGTAATAGACCATACTAAGAAAGTTTTGAATTCAAGCCTTTTCATTATTAAAAAAAAGAAAATCATACAATTTTTTTGGTTTACTTTGAGGTTGATAAATGGTTTGTGTCCACGGTATACTTTTTCACTTTTTTTCCTTATTTTATTCAGAGCATTCTTATTTTTAAAAATCATTTTAATTTTTGATTACTCCAATGTGAATTACCTTTTATTCCCAAACCACTAACATTACCCTTCTCAATTTTTTGCCTCAGAGCCAAAGAAGAAAAGAGCGCTTACTTCATTCCTCCAATGCCTGCTTTCATGAATTTTGATTTTGTTCCTCTAGGGAGGTATGAAGGAGGCAAATAATGTTATCCATTTCAAATTAAATCAACCCACATTTGTTAATTTTAGCTCTATCTTAGGGGAAAAATATCCATTAAAATTTCAAAATGTAAAAAGCACCTGCATGTCAATATATTTATGTATTGAGTTCCCTGACCCTTTGAGTAGAAGTCAGAGTAAACAGAAAAGAACTTCAGAGAGTTTATTATAGAGGTAAGTGGACTCCATTTTCTTTTGCTCTCAAAACAAAAGAAATGAATTATGTCAAGCTCAGATTTAGTATTTGCACTTTTTTCTCAATTTTCCATACTACTGCCACTGTTCTGATCTTAATTACCTCCTTCTGTTTGGCAAACCCAAGAGACTCTGTGCTTTCTTTCCACCAAGATTCATCTACAATGCCCTCAGAGGTACTTATCTACAATCCATCTTTAATCATACTATCCCTTGTGTGTCCGTGTTTTTGTTGGTTGGTTGCTTTTTAAACACTTTCAATGTGTCCCTATTCCCTAGAGAATAAACAAATATCTGGCTGAGTGAGTTTTCTAAGTCTCAATTTCCTCAGCTATGTCATAATAATAATGAGAGCATCAGAACATTTAGTGCTTAGAGTTCCTGAGCTATAGTAAGTATTCAACAAGGGTGAGGTATGGTAATTATGTACATTTAAAATAGCAACATATTTTATGTTAGAGTTTAAATTTGGACAAGAACAATGATAATGAGCTTTGTCTTAAATTGTAAATTTTATTGGGCTCCTCTATATTTTTCTGCCCAGGTATTTGTGGTTTGCTCAGGTTCTCTCTAAAGTACTAGAATTAGAATTCCCTACAACCTTGGAACACATCCAGACATATTTTCAGGGGCCTCCTTGGGCACTTCAGAGAAGAGTTATTACTCAGAGAAATGTTGAATATACAGTAGGCAAAGACTTGACCCAGACAGGATGTTACTTTCCCTCAGACATAACTGAAGCTTTCATGGATGGATGCCTTGTTTGCAGGTGATAGAAAATCCCCACCCCTAGCATCAACTTTGTAGGAACAATAGACTGAGGATTTATAACCTGCTACATCTGTATAAGGCAACATGTTCATTGAGTTTAGGTTCCTAAAAAGAAGCACACACATGCTAAAAGTTCATTGTTCGATAGCTATTGATGGCCTTAATTAAGATATGCTCCTTTCCTTACATAAAACAGTAAGCTTTCATAATGAAAATAGAGCATTTATTCATTACATAGTTCACATTTTTTCTTGCTTCAAACATGATCTATCATTCAATCATTAGCTCTAAAATAACCATGACAAAATTCAACTGCTCAATAGTACAAGAGGCTTTTGCTTTAAAAGCAAGTCCTGGACTTCCTTGGTGGTCCAGTGGTTAAGAATCTGCCTGCCAATGCAGGGGACACAGGTTCGAGCCCTGGTCCAGGAAGATTCCACATGCCGCAGAGCAACTAAGCCCGTGCACCACAACTACCGAGCCTGCACTCTAGAGCCCGCGAGCCATAACTACTGAGCCCACGTGCCACACTATTGAAGCCCGCTCGTCTACAGCCCGTGCTCCGCAACAAGAGAAACCACCACAATGAGAAGCCGGCGCACTGCAATGAATAGTAGCTCCCCCGCTCGCCGCAACTAGAGAAAGCCCGCGCACAGCAACGAAGACCCAACGCAGCCGAAAATAAATAAATAAATAATAAAAATAAATTAATTATAAAAATTTAACAAAAAAGCAAGTTCTGCAGAATCTAAAGTAAAACAAAAATTCTTTTAAATCGATTTTCTTTTAGACATGCAAATAAAATAATTTGACATCAGAAAAAACAAATACCTTCCAAACAGCTCAAAATTACTTCTCATACTCTTTAAGTCCACTCACCGACTCCCAAAAATACAGATAATTCCAAGCATCTTCAAAGCTTAAATGACACTTTATGCGTCAAAATAGTTAAAATTGTCATGTGAATTTCAAAAAAATACTCTATTTTTCACACACTAAAAATGAGATAATTTGGTCTGTTTAAATAAGTCAGCAAACAACCTATCAGTCTGACTTTTCAAAGCATTTTTCTCAGTGTAAAAATATTTTTCCATACACACTCCTGGCCTGTGGCTTCTACTAAAACTTCTCTCTTTCGCAAGACTGATTTTTAAATTAAATGCGTTTTACTTATATTCATTTTTAACTTGCCAAATAAGAATTTTTTAAAAATAAAAATGGTTTAAAACAGGAAAGGAGAAATAATGAAAGAATGGTGGGAAAAATATAGGAAGAGTCAGGGAATGAGAAAGTGAAGAAGGGATAAAGGAAAACAGGAAGAAAGGAAGGAAGGAGGGAGGTAGGGAAAGAAGAATAAAGGAAGGGAAGGAAGAGGAAGGGAAAGAAAACTGGAAGGAACAAGTATGGATCAGAATCAAGAGGAAAATGTTTCCCAGATTCATTGCTTCTAATCTTTCCAAAAATATTAACACATTTCTCAATACAACTCTACAGTATTCGAATTCTGAATATAAGAAACCTATATTTCAAAGCCAAAACTTCAAATTTGATAGATAACAGGAAGTTGTACTCACCAACTCAGAAACACTGCCATCTGCTGACTAAATAAAATTGATATGAGTTTTGCTATTGTTTCTTTAAATGTGTAACCAATAACATTGTAAACTTTGTAATGTGTATTATGAAACTTGTATTTAGTAACAAGTCATGGATATAAAGATATTAATTTACAAATATAACCAAAGCTGAGAAATAAGAAGTATGATAAAGTGCAAAATGAAATATTTTGGTTTATAGCAAAAGGGCAATTATGTAGTAACCCAGAATATGAAAAATAAATTTTCTGATATTCTATCCACAGTTATTTAGCAATTAATAAATATTTGAGCGTCAGCTGAAGCCATAGCATTCTCCTAATTTGCAGCTCTAATGTAAGAGATTTCTCCTGAAAGTTCATTATTCACCAAAAGTTAGTCTCAACACTCAAGGGAAAATCATGCTGATGAAAGCACAAAGGAAAATGTCCAGATACTAAGGGTGCTTCCATTTCCTTCATCTGCCATTCTTCTTCCCACATTAATCAGGGGAAGTAGGTAGGAAAGTGAAGATTTTAATGTACTTAGGAGGAAAAGACACAGGGTTTTCTGATAGATCATATTGGGTAAATATATGGGTTATTTCCATAGCTTATAGGTGATCACAAAATTACCAGCAATATTTCTTTCTGTGAGTGTCAGTGATTTAGAGAGTCTCCTAATTGACCTGCCCTTATGTGCAAGGTCCAATTTGACAGAATGCAGGGCTAACATCATATTTATTCTGTGCAGAAATTTCTCCCATTATACATTCTCAGCTTTATCTCTTGTCATGCTAGTCTTGCCCTTTATACTCCAGTTATGGGAATTTTCTTGCAGCTCAAAGGAAACTTCATGATATTTCACCTATGTGCCTTTGCTCAAGCTGCTGTCTGTGTCTACCATGCAATTATCTTTGTGAGGATGTTCTTTCTGAACTACTAACTCCAGGAAGGCCAAATTTCCTTCCTCTCTGTTCCCAGACTACTTTGTATATATTTACTATTGCACTTACCATGAGAAAGTGCTTTCTGTTTGTCAGTCTGCCATCCCCTTGCTTCACAGTAAACTCCATCAAACCAGGAATCTTGACTTCTCTGCAGATAATCCATGCCTGGCATGGCATCTTATGAAGAAAATTTTTAAAAATCTCCCAATATTTTAGAAACTCATACCTTTTCCTGCTCTTCATCATTTCTGAAATGATAGAGAAGTTTCCAAAAAATTACTGACAGCATGTTGGGTTTGGTAGCTTGTACTAGTCAGTTATATTTAGTTTAGTATACTATCTTATGATAACCTCTTGCCCCACGTTTGGGATTTGGGCTATTTCAGACTGCATATTGCCCACCAAACTGAATATTATGTGTGGGGGCCAAGTAAGTTCTTATTAAATATTGTATTGTCATATAATCTCAACTAGATTAATTAAAAACAAAGTCACAATATGACATAAAAAAATTCTGCGTAATTCAGGGACTTAAAAAGTGCAAGTGGAACAAAGACAAGGATGAAATAAATCTATTTACAGGACTTCTTGCTTGAAAGTGAATCTCAAAGTAAAACCAGGGATATACTGAATTTACACAGGTATTCTCTACAGATTAGAAAGAAGCAGGAAAATGTGCAGTTGGTCTGGTAACTAGCAAGTAGATCCAGGACATTCTTTGTTGTTGTTTTTTTTCTTTCTTTTTTTTCATTTTTAAAGCTCTATATGGGACATGAATGGGAAACAATAATGAGGAATGACAAACATATTGATGATTCTGAATTATAAAACTTAAAGAGAACATGAAAGTGGCCCTTTATCAGGAGAACTTAAGAAAGTAGTTACTTCCTGAATGTCTGGTCATCAGGTTTATAAATTGAGCCAAATCTCTAAAAGTTCTTTGAGAAAGGAATATAACAGGCTGACCAATTTACTTCCTTAATGCTCATTTTCAAAGCATTGTTGGAGGTCAGTACTGAGCACTTCAGGTAGGCAAGGCAAGAGGCAATTAATACACTGTGCAGTGACAAGTGTAGTAAGTTTTTTCTGGTGCAATGTGTCGTCCTTGCCAGGTCAAGGTTCTTATTACTTCTACATCATGGGACCAGATATCAATGACATTGTCATTAAATGCTATTAAAATTCATAATTATCTAGGAAGTCCTGTAGTCCTTTACATTCCTTACTTTCAGCAAATTTTTAATGCTTAGATTAACTTGGGTATGAAAACAAGCAAGCTGATCCTTAGGGTACTAGATATACAGTAGTAAGTTTCTTTATTCTCCTTTTTTATTGTGATGAAAAAACTTTACATGAGAGCTATCCTCAACAAATTTTTAAGAACACAATAGAATATTGTTAACTATAAACTTACTGATGTACAGCAGGTCCACAGAAATTATTATTCTTGCATAACTGAAAGTATGTACCCATTGAACAGCACCTCCCCATTGTCACCTTCCTCCAGCCCCTGGTAACCATCATTCTACTCTCTATATCTATGAATTTGACTATTTTAGATACCTCATATAGGTTGAATCATGCAGTATTTGTCCTTTTGTGGCTGGCTTATTTCACTAAGCATAATGTCATCCAGGTAGATAAATGTTATCTCATATGACAGGATTTCCTTCCTTTTTAAGACTGAATAATAATAATTCCATTGTATGTATATACCACATTTTCTTTATCCATCATTCATTGATGGACACTTTTGTTGTTTCCACATATTGGGTTAATAAATAGTGCTTCAATGAACATGGAAGTACAGATATCTGAGATCCTAACTTCAATTCTTTTACCTATATACCCAGAAGTAGGATTTCTGGATAATATGGTAGTTCTATTTTTAATAGAACCAAATCAGCATTCAATTCAGCTGAGTTTCTGTATATTAATAATGAACTATTTGAAAAGAAAATTAATAAAACAGTCTCATTTATAATAGCCTCAAAAATAATAAAATACTCAAAAAACCTTAACCAAGAAGAAGAAAAACTTGTAAACCAAAATCTGCAAAACGCCAATGAAATAAATTAAAGACACACAAAAAAGAAAGGCTCCAATATTAACAGACTGGAAAAATTGATACTGTTAAAATGTCTCTACTATCTAAAGCAATTACAAATTCAATTAAACCCCCTATCAAAATCCCAATAGCATATTTACTGAAAAGAAACAAAAATCCTAAAATTCATATGGAACTACAATAGACCTCACAGAGCCAAAGCAATCTTGAGAAAGAACAAAGTGGGAGGCATCACACTTCCTGATTTCAAGCTATATTACAAAGCTATAGTGATCAAAACAGTATGGTATTGGCATAAAAACAGACATATAAATCAATGAACAGATTAGAGAGCCCAGAAACAAATCAACACATATATGGCCAGCTGATTTTTGACAAGGATGACAAGAATACACTATGGGGAAAGGATAGTCTCTTCAATAAATGGCGTTGGGAAAACTGGATATACACATGCAAAAGAATGAAACTGGACTCTTACACCACACCAAGAAAAACCTCAAAATGGGCTAAAACTTAAAAATAAGAACTGAAACTATAAAATTCTTAGAATAAAACATAGAGGAAAAACTGCATGGTGTTGGTCTTGGCAATACTTTCTTGGATAGTGACTCGAAAGTCACAAGCAACAAAAGCAAAAACAGACAGGTGGGACTACATCAAACTAAAAAGCTTCTGCACAGCAAACAATCAACAGAGTAAAAATGCAATCTATGGAATGGGAGGAAATATTTGCAAACCATATATCTGATAGGGGATTAATATTTAATATATAAAAGTAACTCCTACAACTCAATGGCAAAGAAACAACTAAATAACTTGACTATAAATGGTCTAAGGACTTAGACATTTCTCCAATGAAGATACATAAATGATCAACAGGTATATGAAAAGATGCTCAATATCACTAATTGGGAAATGCAATTCAAAACCACAATGACATATCACTTCATACCTCTTAGGGTGGCTATTATCAAGAAAAAATAAATAAAAGATAACATGGGTTGGCAAGGATACAGAGTAATACCAGTGTATTTTTGGAACACTTATAAACCATTGATGGGAATATAAAATGGTGCAGTCCCTATGGAATACAGTAGCAAGTTTCAATACTGATGGGAATGATAGAATCATTGGTTCTCAAATCAATGGATCCCAAGAGCAGAGCAGACACTAGGTGGAGGGGCAAGGGATGAGGATACCTAGAGAGGATAATTTTATTGGTCAAAGGCATGGAAGGTATGGACTAAGGAAAAATACCATTCAAGCGCTAGCTTCACTCTTTCCATACTCTATATCCATACATGCCATTTTATCTCTGCATGTACTGTTTTTCTCATCAGACAATTAGGGATGGTATCTATATATTTTTATATTTAATCATCAACAAATCACAATTAGAACAAGGTTAGTAGTTTCATTTTACCAATAATTAAGCTGAGATTCAAAAAGGGAATTACTATGCCCACCATCTTAAATTCTATTAAGTAGGAGGACTGCGCTTCCAACCGATTTAACTGACCATAATTGACGCTCTTACTTCTGTTCCTAAATTCTACATAAGTATGTTTCACTGTAGATGGTGTGGTGCCTGGGAAGGTGATCTCTAGAGCTAGATTCCCTTGGTGAACAACCTCAGGTCTGCCACTTGTTAGCTGTGCAACCTGGGGCAAATTACTTGATCTCTCTGTGTAAATTGTTGAACCACTTTGAAGCAGATTATCTGACTGTTCTCTTTTGTAGACAGAGGCTAACAATACTATCTACTTTTCAGGAGTTAATATTATATGTAGAAGCAGTTCCTGGCACATAGGTAGCACTATATAACCTTTTAAACTATTACTTTAGTATTACTACAAGTATTTTAAGAAGCAAAAGTACTGAAAAGGAAAAGGCTACCAAAAGGGAAGAGTACAAACACATGGCTGATCCTGTCTCAGTCAATGTGATGAATGTTAGAAGTACATTTTTTTCTCATCTTTTGTGATTTGATTTCCCTTCACAATTCCTTAGTTTCATTATGTAAATGCTTGCGGCAGCATGTAAGAATAGGGGAGGAAAGCCAAAGAATGGGCACAAACAAAAAATAATAATCAAATCCTATTACAAGGGACATATTGGTACAGAAAACAATCAAATGGATCCAATTGCCTTAGGTAGTCCCTGGCAACTAAAAAAAAAATGTGTGTATTTACATGGTTTTCTTAGTCTATTATGATAATCGGTATCCCCAAAATAGCTTGTGAGACAGACAGAATGCAGGGAGGAAGCAAGAGCAGTGGCAAGTTTCCCTCTGAGATGTGGAATGCAGGGAAATGGGGAAAGAAAAGAAGAGAAGGAAGGGTGCATGTGGATGACACAGAGGCGGTGTTACAGGGGGGCCATGACATTTTCAAAATTCTCTTTATTTCTTGCACAAAATGCTTCCTTGTGTATTAAAAAATTGAAATTACAAAAAAAAAAAAAGTCTGTGAAAACAAAAGTGTCACCCCTGATTAACAATGACATAAGAAGCAAGAGAAAAGCTTTACGCTCAGCTTGAAGTCTTGGGGAATAAGAAAACCTTTCAGGAGCAGAAACAAACCACAGCAGAGGAAAGGCAGATTAGTGTGACTTCAGAAATGAGTTCCAAGACTACTGAAGCACAGTGGATTAGCTTTATGACGAGAGCCATTAGCTCTCCACGGATAGGCAATATTTCTAAAGAGCTACAGTGCACAGAGAAGAAAATGCGAAGGATCTGGGAACAAAGCTCCGCTTTCTCAAAAGTTATTAACCTCATTTATACCACTGAGTCACTATCATTATGCTCATTGCCCTGACATGGTTCAGTGCCTTGATATTTCATTCAGCAGGGTGCCAATTGTGACGACAGAAAAAGGGAACCCCAGAGGCTTGGCTGCAGTTGCCTTTGTTATGACCAACTGCATCTCAGATGAAAGTAAAAGTCTAACTATTCTGGGAAAGAATTCCCTAAAAACATTTTCAGAGTCCTTTATCCTGAGGCCAATTCACCAGCTATCTGTTTATAAACTTCTGCAGGTTTCCAGTTCATTTTTTAAACGCAGGTGTACACTTTCTTTCTATAGCATCGGCCAACAGAAGTTGTATGTTTGTAAAGTCCATGTAGATCCTTCCATTAGTCTCTTTAATGGGAAATAGCTTTTCATGAATTTGAGGCAATTGTCTATCTGGATGATAGAGGGATTAGAAAGGGTGGAGGAGGTAGCATTATAGCTACTTGAAAACTAAAACAAAGAATAAATTCTCCTTATTTGAAAATTATACTTATAGAATGCATACTATTTGATTAGCATGAAATGAAGCCTAAGATCTTGTGCTTCTCACTTTAGGGGTATAATATGAAGGGGGCTCTACAGAAATAATCAGGATGTGTCTAATGAAGTAAAATTAATCCTAATTTACTGAGTATCAACAATGATCTTTGATAAAATATTATTTCACTTATTGAACAAAATGTAAGATCATCTTTAAGTACAAACACATCAGCAGCTATTTCCTACAAAATTTAATTTAATGAAAAATGAGGAGTTTTTCATTCATTAAAAATGCTTGACCAATCACATATAGTACAATTTGTAAGATGTCATTAGTATAGACAATTAGCCTTGACATTTGGAAATAACCTTATTTAAAGTTCAAATATTCATAAAAGAAGCAAACTTTTGCATTTCAGTCTGAATTAATCTAAATATTTGTATTCATAAAACATATCTGAAATCAGACTACTGAGTAGAAAGCAAAGATTGCATCTATATAAGATGTTATAATTTAAAAAGTAATAAAACAAAATTACACATATCTAATCAAAAAACTACTGTGTGATCAAATGACAATGGATGCTTTGGTATATATCAATATCACACGTAATATTAAACATTATTATAAATGCCAATATTTCATTTTAAAAGAGTTCACAATTAATAGGAAAACAATGAAGTTAATGTTTAATATATTTGAAACAAAAATATAAACTCATTACTTACATTATGCAGAACTTAAAATTGGTTTATGATGTATATTTAATATATTGTAAAATTTTAATGTAAATGACTAACCACTGATGACTCTGCTACTTCTCTTGACTTCAAGCCACTTTGCCCTTTGGTCCTGTGAACAACTGGACCCATTTGGCTTAAGCACTTATTCTGCCAAATTTAGCTCTGCTGTATGGTAATTTTAGGATGAGCTTTTCAGGGGTGTTTCTCTGCTCTGACCAGCAGATCTACTCAAAGATTCCCCTTCTAAAATAACAACAGCAAAAATCCTCCTCTTCAGTGAAGGAAGGACCTTAAAATGGGGCAGGAAATTTGGTAAAGTTTAGTAGTAATATGCAAATGAGAGGTTGGTGATGAGAGTCTCAATGATGGGCAGAGGAAGGACAGGATTGGAAGAGGGGAAGGATTGGTGAGAGAGCAAGGGAGACTGAAGAAATCTCTGCGGTACCTAAATTGATGTTACAACAACAAACAGTGATATTTTAGCCCTTTAAAGTAGAACAGAGTAATGGAATACTGGAATAACAAAAAGTCCTTAACTAAGTGATTAATAATCATAACTTACAATTAGCTCTATGAGTTGAAGATAGTATAGCATAAATAAGAAAACTGAACTTGGAAAAACTGCAACTTAAGGTCCCTTAGCTAGTAAATGTCAAGAAGCTCAGATTTCTTATTCCTAATAGAGTAGAGAAGAATTTGATGGTCGGTCTATCTAGTTAGAGATGCAATGATGGTACCTTGATTTAAGTGTTTTTCTTTAAGGTGTAATTCCCTCAATTTATTAATTCACCTCTGTCTCCTTCAAAAGTTTTTAACCTTCCATCCACATTTCTGCAACTCATTTTTTCATACTGACAGCAAAACTCTTCTGCCAGTGGGAGAGACAGTGAATGAATTCTTCCCTGCAGACAGGTTATATTTAATCAGAATGGCCTCTTTGAAAACAGCTTATCAATGAAAAAAGTACTTTCAGGCTAGAGGAGTTTCTGAGATTTCACAAACAATCAAGTATCAAGACTGCCAGTCTTTTGTCAAGGGTAAGTGAGCTCAATCAGCTGAAAGTAAAAAAAAAAAAAAAAATGCCCTGTGACAATAATTCACAATTGACAATTAAAACTGAGATCCAACAGAGCAACTTTTAAAATTTCCCCATCTGAATTGTGGTTAGATAATAGTTATAAAGTCATGTGATGTGAAAGACAACTAAGTGACAAGGATGGATTTGGCAAAAGGATATAAATGAGCTATGATGTAATTTCTACAGTAATTTGGATTACACTATTTTAATTAAGAAAATACCCTTGTAGTGTAAAACAAATCAAATATCAACAATGAAAAATTTTAATAGTAAATTCCCTGAAATTTTTTAGCAGAATTAATAATAATATCAAAATGCTGTTAACATGTTATATTAGATGTTTTTTTCTTAATTTTGCAGTCACAACCCCTGGTCTTTAAGAGCACTCCTAAATAATTCCAGATGTATTCTACATAATTTATGCAACACTCTTAAGATTTTGATGAGATTTCTAAAGTATCAATACTATGTTTTTAATTAAAGATGTGAATTTGATAACATGGATAAACTTGGAGAGTATTATGCTAAGTGAAATAAGTCAGACAGAGAAAGACAAATACCGTGTGATATCACTTATACATGGACCTTAAAAAATACAACAAACTAGTGAATATAACAAAAAAGAAACACACAGATATAGATAACAAACTAATGGGGAGAGAAAAGGGAGGAGGGACAATATAGGGATACAGGATTCAGAGGTACAAACTATTATGTATAAAATAAGCTACAAGGATATATTGTATAATACAGGGAATATGGGCAATATTTTATAATAGCTATAAATGAAGTATAAACTTTAAAAATTGTGGATCACTATACTGTATACCTGTAATGTATAGTATTGTACATCAACTATATTTCAATAAAAAGTATAATAATAATAATTCTACTGTTAATAATAATTATAATAATACATTCAATTTATTGAATATATTTTTTTTTTGGTAAAGATTTATTGATTGATTGATTGATTGATTGATTGCTATGTTGGGTCTTCGTTTCTGTGCGAGGGCTTTCCCCAGTTGCGGCAAGCGGGGGCCACTCCTCATCGCGGTGGCCTCTCCCGTTGCGGAGCACAGGCTCCAGACGCGCAGGCTCAGTAATTGTGGCTCACGGCCCAGTTGCTCCGTGGCATGTGGGATCTTCCCAGACCAGGGCTCGAACCAGTGTCCCCTGCATTAGCAGGCAGACTCTCAACCACTGCGCCACCAGGGAAGCCCTGAATATATTCTTGATATTAGTAACTTGGCACATATTTTCTTATTAATTCATCACAAAATTATCTGATAAAAATAATTTCCTATTTTATAGCTAAAATAAAAACTAAGGCTCAGAAATGTTAAGCAAATTGACCAAAGTTACATGATAAGTTTGCAACTCAAACCTATGTACATCTACCTCAAAATTTAATCCCCTCAACCAAAGAGCTCTATGCAGTCTTTAAAATAAAATCTGAATAGAATGGTAAAACAAAGCAACAACTGGACAACTGTCAGATTGCATTAAGTAAAGTACAGATAAAGGAATACAATGCTAATTCAAAAGAAAGATAAATATGAATGGATTTGGACAGTAGTTCCTGCACAAAGCAAAATTTCAAATTCATTTATTTAGGTACAAATTTTTATTAAACACCCTGTGTACTATTTTTGGCACTCAGGATATACAAGTGAACAAAACACAAAAAAAGTCCCTACAAATGAAAAACAGAACAGCCATTTACTGAAGTGAGAAGACAGCTTCACATTGCACGTGAAATAAAGGCTACATTTTCACCATGGCCTCCAAAACCCCAAGAATATGGCCTGGACTGCCCGTCTTTGCAGCCCCAACATCTGACTCTACCTTCATTGCTCTCTCGTTTTCAGCTACAGTGACCTTTTCCTGTATACTCGAAAGCACAATGCTCTTGTCTGTCTTAAGAGTCATACCAAGTTTCTGTTCCCTCTACCTGGCATATAATTTCTTTTCTTTCTTTCTTTTTTTAAATGTCTTTAAAGATACAGTGTATTTTGTATTCAGAGTGAAATTCTTTTGGAATGGTTTTAATTACAAATTCAATTTCTTTAATAAATGTAAGACCATTCTGGTTATCTATGTCTTACTGGGTAAACTTGGTTTGAGTTTTTCAAGTAATTGTCCCATTTAATTTATTTTATTGAATTTGTGGATATAAGTTTTTAATATATAATTATCACTTTAATGTCTGTAGGGTCTATTGTAATGTCCTCCCTTCCATTTCTTATATTGGTAATGTATGTCTTCTTTTCTTGATAAGTATTGCTAGGAGTATATTCATTTTATTCATCTTTTATTTTCTGTTAATAATGCCATTGATTTTTGTTCTTAAGCATTTTTTTTTCTATTTGTTTTGGTTTTAACTTGCTCTTTTCTCTAGTTTTTTGTTGCTGTTTGTTTGTTTGCTTTAAAGATGTAAGTTTAGGGCATTTATTTGAGCCAAGATGGCTTCACTGGTAAATTCAATCACTTTAGGAAAGAAGTAATTACCAATTCATTACACATTCTTCCAGGAAATATCGGAGAAGGAAGTAATCACTGATTCATTTTATAAGGCCTCATTATCTTGATTCTAAAACCAAACAAAGACTCTTTTTTAGGGACTTCCCTGGTGGTGCAGTGGTTAAGAAACTGCCTGCCAATGTAGGGGACACGGGTTCGATCCCTGGCCCAGGAAGATCCCACATGCAGCGGAGCAACTAAGCCCGTGCACCACAGCTACTGAGCCTGCGCTCTAGAGCCCACGAGCCACAACTACTGATCCCATGTGCCACAACTACTGAAGCCCACATGCCTAGAACCCGTGCTCTGCAACGAGAAGCCACCGCAATGAGATGTCCGCGCACCGCAACGAAGAGTAGCCCCCGCTCACCGCAACTAGAGAAAGCCCATGTGCAGCAATGAAGACCCAATGCAGCCAAAAATAAATAAATAAATTTATTTTTAAAAAAACTCTTTTTTAAAGAGATGTATAAACAGTTACCAATAATGAACAAAATTCTCAAGAAAATATGAGCAAATATAATCCAGCAATATATAAAAAGATAATTCAACATTGGAAAGTGGTGTTTATCTAAAGAATAAAGTCTTGACCAATACAAAAATAGCAATCAAAATATCAACAGATAAAGAAAAGGATCTTAGAAAAATTTCACTACATAAAGCCATATATATTGTTAATATTTATCCATGTATAACCAAAAGCCTAAGTAAACCAGAAATGAGTAAGAGTTTCCTCGGGTTGAGCTTCTAGAAAAAGACAAAACAAAACAAAACAAATAAACAAACAAAAAAAACAGAGCTTCTGAAAAAAATAGTCTACAGCTAACATGACACTTTAAAGATTGAATGGTTTCCCCCTAATTGCAAGAATAAGAGTATCCACTCTAACCACTCTTAATCAGCATAGTACTGGAAGTTCTAGACAGTGCAATAAGGTAAGGAAATAAATAAATAAAAGGCATACAGTTTGGAAAGGAGGAAATAAAAGTGTCTTTAATCACAGACAATGTGATTGTCCATATAGAAACATCAAAGATTATTAAAATAAAAACAAAACATTTTTATTCAACAATTGTTTGTGGACTAGCTTCTATGTTTAACACCCTGTTCACCTGGAGTTTTAGCAGTTAATCCCCATGCCCATGGAAATTGTATCCAAAAGGAAAGGACAAAAACAATTATCAAGAATATAAGTATTTTTTAAGGAAAATAAGTTGGAGAATATGCATAGGCAGAGAATTGGAGGGCAGAGGCAATTCTGAATGTGGTGGTGAAGTGAAGTTCTCATTGAGAGGGTGACATTTGAACATGGAGATGAAAAACGGAAAGGAGAAAACAGTATACATATTTGAAGGAGGAGCTTCCCATATAGTGGGACTAGAACTTGTAAAGGTACTGAGGTGAGAATAAGCTTTATATATAAATCATTGTGAGTCCCCAAATTCTATTTCCTATTCTCAGTCAGATGACTGCTCTCAGCTCCCTATTTCATGATCAAACAGGATTATGAGGGACTCCAAATAACTAATACTGCTCATAAGGGAGAGGAAATGATGAGTCACACTGAAAACCAGAGGACAAGATAGAAGCCCACAGTTTTAAGACTAGACCAACTTTAACCCTACTCCCTTGTCTTGTCTCAGAAATGCCTGCAGCCAGGACTATGTCTCCTAGGCAGGACTGGAGAACTCTTTGTTGAAAGAAATTAAGTCTCAGAGTAAAATCTTCAGAACACTGACATTTAGAGTCCATAATAAAAAGGTGGATTACCATTTTCTCATATTATAGTATAGTCCACTATAATGTCAATTTTCTCTACTTAGACATGAAGAGCTGTCAATCCATCATTAGTGTCTCACTCTTAGTGATGAATGGACCATCAATAAATGCCAGTAATAAAAGGAAAGTCTCCAACTCAAAACACAGTGATCAAAAATAGGGGATGGGCTCTACCCCAAATGAAATAAAGGTAATGTATAAAGGAAAAATCTACAAATTATATCTAGGGAAAAGTGAAACAAAATATTGTATTTATAAAGCAATATTAGGAATACATGAAAATGACCAATCACTAAAGAATGAGATCTTGGGGATTAAAATTTTAATAGCATAAAAACTATTCAACAGGGGCTTCCCTGGTGGCACAGTGGTTGAGAATCTGCCTGCTAATGCAGGGGACACAGGTTCAAGCCCTGGTCTGGGAAGATCCCACATGCCATGGAGCAACTAGGCCCGTGAGCCACAACTACTGAGCCTGCGTGCCTGGAGCCTGTGCTCCACAACAAGAGAGGCTGCGATAGTGAGAGGCCCGCGCACCGCGATGAAGAGTGGCCCCCGCTTGCCACAACTAGAGAAAGCCCTCGCACAGAAACAAAAACCCAACACAGCCAAAAATAAATAAATAAATAAAACATAGCTCTGTTTAAAAAAAAAAACAAAAAACTATTCAACAATAGAATCAGAAAATAATGTATAAAGAATCTGAGAGAATATAAACTAAAATCAAACAAAATGAAAAAAAAAAAGACAAACTAATTTAAAGAATCAACTTAGAAGTTCTAATTTGTGACAGAGAAGTTTAACAAAGTAAGAACAAATAACAAACAGATAAATTGTTATGAGATCATATTTTCAATTTGCCAATCAAAGAAATCCCCATATACAAAGGTATATTCTATTGTGTACCTAACTGCCCAACACAATGCATAAAATGATACATGGGACATACTCTACCTAAGGAACCTGACCATGAAGTGTAGAAATACAAGGAATAAAGAAACCACTAGAGAGAAAAGTCATATTGCAAATAAAGAGAAATTCAAATTGCATCAGGTTTCTCATTAGCAACATGGCTAAAATTTTTGAGGGAAAATAATTTTTAGCTCAAAACTATATGCTAAATCAATTATCAGTCAAGAGTAAGGGTAGAAAAGAAGACATTTTCTCTAATCTAATATTCCTGATATATATTTACTTTCCATACTTTCTTTGATATGGAGCTACTCTAAAATGTAAAGTCCAGAAAATAGGAAATTCAATGCCAAAAAGAAGCAAAGGATGATCTAGAATTAGGTAAGGAAAATATTAACATAATAGCTGTGCCAGCAGCTATGAGAACAGCCAGAACTTATTGTAGCAGGAATAAGGGAGTTTCCAGAGGGAAAAAACAAAAACAAGAAACCTCTGATTCATTATCTCACATGTTTAGACATCCTTAAAATGACATTGGTAAGTATCTATCATATCTGACGGAGCATGTAGAAGCAATGAGATTAAAGTACAAAAAAAAGAACAAGTCAAGACACAAGCTAGTCACTAATTCCAGAAAAACCAGTAAGTTTTATACCAAAGAAACGCAAATATGCTTTAATATTGGTGCAGAAATAAAAAATTAAATATATGGTCAATATAATAAAAAACATAGCTGTATATTTAAACAAAAATACTAATGTAACTGTACATTGTAATATGTAGGGAGTAGAAATTGAGGGAGTAGTGGTGTAATAAAAATGCACCTTCCTTAACAGGAAGTTGATAACTAGTGTAAAATGTTGTTACATCAAATTACTAATATAGTGTACTGTTGATAAATATGAAAGTAAATACCATGAATAATGTTAATATTTGAAAATGGTTAGCTCTGGTTTGTGGGAGTAGGGGCTAGAGAAGGGTAATGCAAAGTACTGCTATTTTCACTGTAGACTTTGTTGTACCTCATATTTTTTAATTTAATTTTTTTACCAATGCTTGCATTTCTTTAACACAATACGATTTAAAGGGCTATGCATAATAAAACTATGAACTGCATTATCCTGAAAGCAGCTCACTGAAATAAAATGAATATTTTAAATGAAAACTTTAAAACCAGAAGTCAAAGGCTTTTGATTGTCAGAAGACAGAAGGGAGGAAAGTGGGGAAAGACAGGCATAAAATGTTTTTAAGTATAAAAATGATTGCATATGAATGAAGTTGAGTATTATCTTTATACCCTGCCATAAATATTTCAATTTATGTTTCTGTAAGCATTCACATTTTTTGGTAGCAATATTTTGAGTAAGTAGAAAATAGAAATTTCTTCCTCTAAAGCTTCTTTACAAATTTTTCATATTAGTGTCACAATCTTATGCTAAATTACTCAGCATTAGTACCTTCTAAACAATTTTTACAATTTCCCACAAATTACAGTGGCTAGTTTTCTTTAAGAATGACTTTATTAACCTTGGAGAAATCTTAGTGCCTTAGAATAAACTGTGTATGTTTCATCTAATTGGCAAGAGTCTAGTCTAGTAAGCAAATAAACTATAATCAATGAGTAAAGCACACAATAAGTAATCATTACTTGTTTGCTAAATGAACAAATAAATGCATTTTCCATAGCAAATTAAGGAAAGCTCAAAGTGTGAATTGCATTGCATTCTAAGATCCAATTCCAGCATCTTCCTTTGGAAGCCTGGCAATCAGTTCAGCAACTTATCCTAATCATGCAGGGTGGTTGTGGGGGGAGATAATTGCCAAACCTAGTACAGAGCACCCAGAAGGGAGCCATCTGGTTTTCTCTGGCTGAATAAAGAATTTATGATCACAAAGAAATTTTGCCAACTTTTCAGAAGGCAAGTTGCTTTGGAAGAAAGAATATAAAATCAAATCTTTTATCTACCACTATGTTATATTGGGTTATTCAATAATTTAATCATTTTCTGATTATATTACCTTTTTTATGGTGTGACAAAGATGGCAGAGTAGAATGACCCTGAGCTCATCTCCACCCAGGGTTACACCAAAATTACAACTATTACAGAGCAACTATTGATGAGAATGACCTGAAGACTAGCAAAAAAGACTTTCCACAACTAAAGATATAAGGAAGAAACCACAATGAGATGGATGTCGGGGGGTGGGCGGTGCTATGTAGTCAAGACTCACAGTCCCAGGTCAGTGATCTGAAAATAAGAGGATAATCATAATTCAAAAGTTCTCCACAAGTGAGAGGTCTGAGCCCCATATCAGACTCTCCAATCTAGGGATCCTGTGCCAGAAAGATGAGTCCCAGAACATCTAGCTTTGAAGGGCAGCAGGACTTGCACATGGGAGAGCTGAAGAGCTGTAGGAAACAGAGATGCTGCTCTTACAGGGCAGAACACAAAATCTACATGTTCCAAATCCCAGCAGAGTGGCAATAATTTGAAAGGAACGTGGGTCAGATGGACTTGCTGATTTTGGAGAGCATCCTGGGGAGACAGGAGACAAATGGGACTCCCCCTAGGATTATAGACACTGGCAGCAACCGCTTCGGGGAGCTCATTTCACCATGAGGAAAATGATAGTGGCAAATACGATTTTGGAGTCCTCCTTTACCACATCAGCATCAGGGGCTTATCTGCTCACCAGGGACAGGCACAAGCCCCAGGATCCCCAGAGCCACACAGCCAGGTTGCAAATCAAACCAAGAGCAGGCTGCAGCCACTACACAAGGCAGGGGCTGGCAACCAACCAGGTTGAAGCCAGCCTCGCCTACAAGCATGCCCACAGTAGTCAGCCCTGCCATAACAGAGGGCCCATGCAGCCCACTTAGGGGGCTACTATAGAGCATATAGCTCTGGTGGCCAGAGGGGACTGTGCTGGATCCCTCTATAAGGCCACTTCTCCGAGAAATGTATCTGACCTACCTAATACATAGAGGAAAACCAAAATCAAATTAAACCAAAACAAAACAAAAATCAGAGAACTAGGCAAAACGAGGAGACAGTTGAATATGTTCTAAATGAAGAAACAAGACAAAACTCCAAAAGAAGAACTAAGCAAAATGTAGAGAAGCAATCTACCTAATAAAGAGTTCAAGGTAATGTTTATAAAGATACTTAATGGACTCAGGAGAAGGATGGATCAACACTGTGAGAAATTTAATAAAGAAAAAACATAAAGAAGAAGCAAACAGAGCAGAGGAACACATTAACTGAAATTTAAAAAACAAAACAAAACAAAAAAATGAAAAAAACTGCAAGTAATAAACCATAGATTAGATGATACGGAGGAATCGAACAGCAAACTTGAAGACATAGTACCAGAAATCGCCCAAGCTAAACAAAACAAAACAAAAAAAAAGACTTAAAAGAAATGAGGAGAGTATAAGAGACCTCTGGGACAACATCAAGTGTACTAACATTTGCATTATAGAGGTCCCAGAGGGGAAGAGAGAGAAAAATGGGCAGATAACTTATTTGAAAACATAATAACTACCAACTTCCCTAACCCAGGAAAGAAAACAGAAATTCAGATTCACAACTACAGAGAATCCCAAACAAGATGAACACAAAGACGTTCACACCAAGACACACTATAATTAAAATGGCAAAAAATAAAGATAAAGAATCTTAAAAGCAACAAGAGAAAAGCAACCAGTTACATACAAGGGGATATCTATAAGATTCTGAGCTGACCTTTCAGCAGAAATTTTACAGGCCAGAAGGGAGTGGCAAGATATAGTCAAAGTGATGAAAGGAAAAAAGAAAAACTACAAACAAGAATACTCTAATTGAATTCACAGAAAGACAGACAAGATGAAAAGGCAGAGGGCAATGTACCAGATGAAGGAACAAGATAAAACCCCAGAAAAACAACTAAATGAAATGGAGATAGGCAATCTTCCAGAAAAAGAATTCAGAATAATGAGAGTGAAGATGATCAAGGACCTCGGAAAAAGAATGGAGGCAAAGATCGATATGATGCAAGAAATGTTTAACAAAGATCTAGAAGAATTAAAGAACAAACAAACAGAGATGAACAATACAATAACAGAAATGAAAAATACACTAGAAGGAATCAGTAGCAGAATAACTGAGGCAGAAGAACAGATAAGTGACCTGGAAGACAGAATGGTGGAATTCACTGCTGCAGAACAGAATAAAGAAAAATGAATGAAAAGAAATGAAGACAGCCCAAGAGACTTCTGGGACAACATTAAACACAACAACATTCGCATTATAGGGGTCCCAGAAGGAGAAGAGAGAGGAAGGACCTGAGAAAATATTTAAAGAGCTTATAGTTGAAACCTTCCCTAACATGGGAAAGGAAATAGCCACTCAAGTCCAGGAAGCACAGAGAGTCCCATACAGGATAAACCCAAGGAGAAACAAGCCGAGACACATATTAATCAAATTGGCAAAAATTAAAGACAAAGAAAAATTATTAAAAGCAGCAAGGGAAAAACGACAAATAACATACAAGGAAACTCCCATAAGGTTAACAGCTGATTTCTCAGCAGAAACTCTACAAGCCAGAAGGGAGTGGCATGATATACTTAAACTGATGAAAGGGAATAACCTACAACCAAGATTACTCTACCCGGCAAGGATCTCATTCAGATTCGATGGAGAAATCAAAAGCTTTACAGACAAGCAAAAGCTAAGAGAATTCAGCACCACCAAACCAGCTCTAGAACAACTGCTAAAGGAACTTCTCTAAGTGGGAAACACAAGAGAAGAAAAGGACCTACAAAAACAAACTCCCCAAAATTAAGAAAATGGTAATAGGAACATACATATCAATAAATACCTTAAATGTGAATGGATTACATGCTCCAACCAAAAGACATAGGCTTGCTGAATGGATACAAAAACAAGACCCATATATATGCTGCCTACAAGAGACCCACTTCAGACTTAGGGACACATACAGACTGAAAGTGAGGGGATGGAAAAGATTCCATGCAATATTCCATGCAAATGGAAATCAAAAGAAAGCTAGAGTAGCTATACTCGTATCAGATAAAATATATTTTAAAATAAAGAATGTTACAAGAGACAAGGAAGGACACTACGTAATGATCAAGGGATCAATCCAAGAAGGAGATATAACAATTATAAATATATATGCACCCAACATAGGAGCACCTCAATACATAAGGCAACTGCTAACAGCTATAAAAGAGGATATCGACAGTAACAGAATAATAGTGGGGGACTGTAACAACTCACTTACACCAATGGACAGATCATCCAAAATGAAAATAAATAAGGAAAGAGAAGCTTTAAATGACACAATAGACAAGATAGATTTAATTGATATTTATATGAGATTCCATCCAAAAACAGCAGATTACACTTACTTCTCAAGTGCACACGGAACATTCTTCAGGATACATCACATCTTGGGTCACAAATCAAGCCTCAGTAAATTTAAGAAAATTGAAATCCTATCAAGCATCTTTTCTGACCACAACGCTATGAGATTAGAAATCAATTACAGGGAAAAAAACGTAAAAAACACAAACACATGGAGGCTAAACAATACGTTACTAAATAACCAAGAGATCACTAAAGAAATCAAAGAGAAAATTAAAAAATACCTAGAGACAAATGACAATGAAAACACGACGATCTAAAACCTATGGGATGTAGCAAAAGCAGTTCTAAGAGGGAAGCTTAAAGCTATACAAGCCTACGTCAAGAAACAAGAAAAATCTCAAATAAAAAATCTAACATTACACATAAAAGAACTAGAGAAAGAAGAACAAACAAAACCCAAAGTTAGCAGAAGGAACGAAATCATAAAGATCAGAGCAGAAAAAAATGAAATAGAAACAAAGAAAACAATAGCAAAGATCAATAAAACTAAAAGCTGGTTCTTTGAGAAGATAAACAAAATTGATAAACCATTAGCCAGACTCATTAAGAAAAAGAGGGAGAGGACTCAAATCAATAAAACTAGAAATGAAAAGAGAGAAGTTACAACAGACACCACAGAAATACAAAGCATCCTAAGAGACTACTACAAGAAACACTCTGCCAATAAAAGGGATAACCTGGAAGAAATGGACAAATTATTAGAAAGGTATAACCTTCCAAGACTGAACCAGGAAGAAATAGAAAATATGAACAGACAAATCACAAGTAATGAAATTGAAACTGTGATTAAAAATCTTCCAACAAACAAAAGTCCAGGACCAGATGGCTTCACAGATGAAATCTATCAAACATTTAGAGGAGAGCTAACACCCACCCTTCTCAAACTGTTCCAAAAAATTGCAGAGGAAGGAAAACTCCCAAACTCATTCTATGAGGCCACCATCAACCTGATACCAAAACCAGACAAAGATACTACAAAAAAAAAAATTACAGACCAATATCACTGATGAATATAGATGCAAAAATCCTCAACAAAATACTAGCAAACAGAATCCAACAACACATTAAAAGGATCATACACCATGATCAAGTGGGGTTTATCCCAGAGATGCAAGGATTCTCCAATATATGCAAATCAATCAATGTGATACACCATATTAACAAACTGAAGAATATAAGCCATATGATCATCTCAATAGATGCAGAAAAAGCTTTTGACAAAATTCAACACCCATTTATGATAAAAACTCTCCATAAAGTGGGCATAGAGGGAACCTACTTCAACATAATAAAGGGCATATATGACAAACCCAGAGCCAACATTATTCTCAATGGTGAAAAACTGAAAGCATTTCCTCTAAGATCAGGAACAAGACAAGGATGTCCACTCTCACCACTATTATTCAACATAGTTTTGGAAGTCCTAGCTGCAGCAATCAGAGAAGAAAAAGAAACAAAAGAATACAAATCGGAAAAGAAGAAGTAAAGCTGTCACTGTTTGCAGATGACATAATACTATACATAGAGAATCCTAAAGATACCACCAGAAACTACTAGAGCTAATCAATGAATTTGGTAAAGTATCAGGATACAAAATTAATGCACAGAAATCTCTTGCATTCCTACATACTAATGATGAAAAATCTGAAAGAGAAATTAAGGAAACACTCCCATTTACCATTGCAACAAAAAGAATAAAGTACCTAGGAATAAACCTACCTAGGGAGACAAAAGACCTGCATGCAGAAAACTATAAGACACTGATGAAAGAAATTAAAGATGATACCAACAGATGGAGAGATATACCATGTTCTTGGATTGGAAGAAACAATATTGTGAAAATGACTCTACTACCCAAAGCAATCTACAGATGCAATGCAATCCCTATCAAATACCAATGGCATTTTTTACAGAACTAGAACAAAAAATCTTAAAATTTGTTTGGATACACAAAAGACCCCGAATAGCCAAAGGAGTCTGGAGGGAAAAAAACGGACCTGGAGGAATCAGACTCCCTGACTTCAGACTATACTACAAAGCTACAGTAATCAAGACAATATGATACTGGCACAAAAACCGAAATATAGATCAATGGAACAGGATAGAAAGCCCAGAGATAAATCCACGCACCTATGGTCAAGTAATCTATGACAAAGGAGGCAAGGATATACAATGGAGAAAAGACAGTCTCTTCAATAAGTGGTGTTGGGAAAACTGGACAGCTACATGTAAAAGAATGAAATTAGAACACTCTCTAACACCATACACAAAAATAAACTCAAAATGGATTAGAGACCTAAATGTAAGACCCGGCACTATAAAACTCTTAGAGGAAAACATAGGAAGAATGCTCTTTGACATAAATCACAGCAAGACCTTTTTGGATCCACCTCCTAGAGTAATGGAAATAAAAAGAAAAATAAACAAATGGGACCTAATGAAACCTAAAAGCTTTTGCACAGCAAAGGAAACCATAAAGAAGATGAAAAGATAACCGTCAGAATGGGAGAACATATTTGCAAAGGTATCTTTGGACAAAGGATTAATCACCGAAATATATAAACAGCTCATGCAGCTCAATATTAAAAAAACAAAAAACGCAATCCAAAAATGGGCAGAAGACCTAAATAGACATTTCTCCAATGGAGACATACAGATGGCCAAGAAGCACATGAAAAGCTGCTCAACATCACTAATTATTAGAGAAATGCAAATCAAAACTAAAATGAGGTCTCACCTCTCACCAGAATGGGCATCATCAGAAAATGTACAAACAACAAATGCTGGAGAGGGTGTGGAGAAAAGGGAACCCTCTTGCACTGTTGGTGGGAATGTAAATTGATACAGCCACTATGGAGAACAGTATGGAAGTTCATTAAAGAACTAAAAATAGAATTACCATATGACCCAGCAATCCCACTACTGGGTATATATGCAGAGAAAACCATAATTCAAAAAGACACATATACCCCAATATTCATTGCAGCACTATTTACAATAGCCAGGTCATGGAAGCAACCTAAATGCCCATCGACAGATGAATGGATAAAGAAGTTGTGGTACATATATACAATGGAATATTACTCAGCCATAAAAAGGAATGAAATTGGGTCATTTGTAGAGAGGTGGATGCATCTAGCTACTGTCATACAGAATGAAGTAAGTTAGAAAGAGAAAAACAAATATCGTATATTAACGTATATATGTGGAACCTAGAAAATGGTACAGATGAACCGGTTTGCAGAGCAGAGATTGAGACACAGAAGTAGAGAACAAATGTATGGACACCAAGGGGGGGAAAGTAGCAGGGGGTGGTGGTAGTGGTGTGATGAATTGGGAGATTGGGATTGACATGTATACACTGATGTGTATAAAATGGATGACTAATAAGAAAATAAATAAATAAACATTAAGAAAAAAAAGAATACTCTTATTGGCAAGGCTATTATTCAGATTTGAAAGAGAGATAAAGATTTTTACAGATGAGCAACTGATACTACAGAGATACAAAGGATCATAAGAGATTACTACAGACAGTTATATGCCAATAAAATGGGTAACCTAGAAGACATGGATAAATTCCTAGAAATGTAAAATCTCCTAAGATTGAGTCAGGAAGAAATAGAGAATATGAACAGACCAATTGCCAGTAATAAAATTGGATCAGTAATTTAAAAAAACCTCAACAAACAGAAGTCCAAGACAAGATAGATTCAAAGGGGAATTCTACCAAACATTTAAACTTTTCAAACTATTCCAAAAATTTGAGAAAGTAATCACTTCTAAATACATTCTATGAGGCTAGCATCACCCCGATACCAAAACCACACAAAGATACCACAAAAAAATAAAATAACAAGCCAATATCCCTGATGAACATAGATGTGAAATCCTCAACAAAGTATTAGCAAACAAAATTCAGCAATGTATTAATAAGATCATACACCATGATCAAGTGGGGTTTATCTCAGGGATGCAAGGAAGTTTCAACATCTGCAAATCAATCAATGTGATACACCACATTAACAAATTGAAAAATAGAAATCATATTATCATCTCAAAAATGTAGAAAAAATCTTTTGACGAAATTCAAAATCCATTTATGATATGATAAATACTCTCAACAAAGTGAGTCTAGAGGAAACATAACTCAACACAATAAAGGCCATATATGCCAAGCCCATAGCCAATATCATACTCAACAGTGAAAAGCTGAAAGCATTTCCCCTAAAGTTAACAATAAGACAAGAATGCCCACCTCATTCTTTGAAGATGACATGATATTTTATACAGAAAATCCTAAAGATGATAAAAAAAAAAACTATTAGAACTCATCACTGAGTTCAGAAAAGTTTCAGGATACAATGTTAATATAGAGAAATCTGTTGCATTTCTATATAATAACAACAAATTATCAGAAAGAGAAATTTAGAAAACAATCCTATTAACGACTGCATCAAAAAGAATAAAATACCTAGGAACAAATCTAATCAAGGAAATAAAAGACCTGCACTTGGAAAACTATGACACCATTGAAAGAAACTGAATATGACACAAACAGACGGGAGGATACACAATGCTCATAGATTGGAAGAATTAATATTATTAAAATGACCATACAACCCAAGGCAATCTACAAATTCAATGCAATCCTTATCAAAATACCAAAGGCATTTTCACAGAATAGAACAAATAATTCTAAAATTTGTATAGAAATTCAAAACCCTAAATAGCCAAATAATCTTGAGAAAGAAGAAAGCTGGATTTCATGTTCCCTGGTTTTGAACTATACTACAAAGCAGTAGTAATCAAAACAGTATGGTACTGGCATGAAAACAGACATTTAGATCAGTGGAAGAGAATAGGCAGCCCAGAATAAACGCACACTTATATGGTCAATTAATTATGACAACGGATGCAAGAAGATACAATGGAGAAGAGGCAGCCTTTTCCAAAAATGGTGTCAGGAAACCTTGACAGTTGCATGCAAAAGAATCAAACCAGACTACTTTCTCACACTACATACAAAAATTAACCCAGGGACTTCCCTGGGGGTCCAGTGGTTAAGACTTCACCTTCCAGTGTAGGGGGTGTGGGTTCGATCCCTGGTTGGGGAGCTAAGATCTCACGTGACTTGCAGCCAAAAAACCAAAACAGAAGCAATACTGTAACAAACTCAGTAAAGACTTTAAAAATTAAAATAAAAATTAAACAAAAAAACAAAAATTAACCCAAAATAGATTAAAGACTTAAATGTAAGACTTGAACCCATAAAAACTCTAGAAGAATACATAAACAGTATGTTCTTTGACATCATTCTTAGCAATATTTTTTTGGGCTCTCTCCTCAGGCAAGGAAAACAAAAACAAAAATAAACAAATGGGACTATATCCAACTAAAAAGCTTCTGCACAGCAAAGGACACTATCAACAAAATGAAAAGGCAGCCTACTAAGTGGGAGAAGATATTTGCAAATGATATATCCTATAAGGGGTTAATATCCAAAATATACAAAGAACCCATACAACTCAACATCAAAAAAATGGACAATCTGATTTTAAAAATGGGCAGATGACCTGAATAGATATTTTCCCAGAGAAGACATACCTATGGCCAACAGAATGTGAAAGAAAAGTGCAACATCACTAATCAGGGAAATGCAAATCAAAACCAAATGAAAATCAAAACCACAATCAGATACCGCCCCATACCTGTCAGAATGGTTTTCATCAAAAAGACAATAAATAGCAAGTGTTGGATAGGATGTATTGAAAAAGGAACCCTTGTACACTGCTGGTAGGATTGTAATTGGGACAGCTACTCTGGAAAACAGTATGGAAGTCCCTCAAAAAATTAAAAATAGAATTGCTGTATGATCCACCAATTTTACTTCTGGGTATTTACTTGAAGGAAATAAAAATGTTAATTCTAAAAGATATACGTACTCTAATGTTAATTGCAGTATTATTTACAATAGCAGAGATATGGAAACAACCTAAGTATCCATCGATAGAAAAATGTATAAAGATGTGGCATAGTTATATACAATGGAATATTAGCCACACACACACACAAAAATCTTGCCATTTTGTGACAACATGGGTAGACCTAGATGGTATTATGCTAACTAAGTCAGACAGAGAAAGACAAATACCACATGATTTCGCTTATATGTGTAATCTAAAAAACAAAACAAACAAATAAAAGAAAACATAAACAGATTCATAGATACAGAGAACAAGCAGATGATTACTAAAAGGGGGTGTTGGAGGGATGGGCAAACTGGTAAAGAGGATTAATAGGTACAAACCTCCATTTACATTAATAAGTCACATGGATATAATATACAGTATGAAGAATATGATCGATAATATTATAATAATCTTGTATGGGGATACATTTTAATAAACTTATTGTGATCATTTCATAATGTAGGCAAGTATCTAATCATTAAGCAGTAAACCTAAAACTAACATAATATTTTATGTCAACTATATCTCAATTAAAAAACAAATATATTTATTTTCTTCAAATATATTTGCCTTAACTTACTAGATATTATTCTACAAAGAACAGTAGTAAATAGAAATTCCTCATTGTTCTCTTCTAGACCCTCTTTCTTTTCTCTCCCTATAGGTTTAATCTGAACCATCACAACAGATCTGAATTTAATTTTTACCTCTGTGTGCATGACTGCCAAATCTTTGTTCTTAGCCTTGCTTTATCCATTTTCCAGTCCTAAATTTTCAGTCCCTGCTTCTAGATAGCTTCAGATATCCTATGACTTTACAAAATATGAAGCTTTTTTCATCTCAAGCTTCCTTAGTTTCATATTTTCCTATTTCAGCATTTGCGCAGTCACACAGACTCAAAACCTCAGTGTCTTCCTTGTTTGACACTACAGTGTGTTGCCAATTATATTTTATCTTTCCTCAACAATATTTTCACATATTCCCTCATATTATTCCCATTCCCTCTCTCCTAGTTCACACTACATTACTTTTCATTTTAACAGTTGCCTTCTAGCAAGTCTCCAATGACTTCATTATCATCTGCTCAAAAATTACCAACACTTCTTCAGCATTTAAAGAATAAGTACTGTTTCCTTGGTTGTAATTCAAATTCTCCAAGGCCTTGCCTCAAATTATACCCAGTCTCATTCATTGCTCACCTGCCAGCATCCTGTTTCCCTGTAAATGCTTTAAATACTTATGCCTGCCTGACACACTTCGACCACATATTCATGTTGATATTTCTGTTTGGTATTCTCTTTCACCCTTAGCTCCACCTAGGCAAATTCAGTATATCTTCCCAGATGCATTCTGATGTCAACTGCAACAAAGTTTTTCAAGTTCACCACCAAGAAATATTTTTATGCACATTTTAGTTCTCACAGTAATTTTGTGTGCCTATTCTATTACCCAGTGTAAAAAAATAATCTCTGAAGACCAGGATTTATATTGGATTTTCCATGTATTATTTATTTATATACAAAAACCCTGCTAAATACCTGATACTATTCTTGGTATTAAGAATAAAGAGATAAATATGACAAGACCTCTGATATCATAAAGCTTTCATCCTTTAATAGGAGAAGCAGATATTAAACAAGAATGTGAAAAAAAATATTGTGAATAAAAATGATGTGAATAAAAATAAGATAATTTAGGAGAGTGAGCATTCTGAAGAAAATGCAGATTAATAGAGAATATGTGTAGGGATTTGTTATGGAAGAAGTTGGCTTAACACGATAATATGATAGAAGGAAAGAAGAAGGGGAGCAAAAAAGAAGAAAGGAAGGATGCATAAATTGTACTTATATCAAACAATGTGTAGAATAGCTAATTTACTTATTCAAAAATGTGTACTGAGTAGATACACTGGATGAATAAAACATGGCAAAAACTCTCATAGTTCATGTTGTGAGGAGACAGGTATACAAGATCATATAATGCTATATGACAATTTCGATAATGGCATCAAATGAGTATGAATGAAGTTCTATTTGGAACATGAAGCAAGTAGTAATTAGTGGAGTCTTGAAAAGTCTGATGAAAAAAATGGTTTACATGCTAGACCTTAAAGAAGTTAATGCTCAACACTCTTCTCTCCTTTCCAGTTAATGGGCAAGCTCTCATTCCAACAACTTAGTGCTTATGACAACCTCAAAGCTTTTTGCAATTTTTTTTTTTTAAACTACGCTTTCCTAGCCTCACTGTATGGCCTGCAGATTGGCTTATATTCCATACCCTTTTGTCACAATGGATTAGTTTTAGGCTGGACACCTAACCAAATATGAACCTCTTTCATAGGAACCCTAAATTTGGAATTACAGATAACAATACTGAGTTTCCTTTAATTACAAGGCTGACAGGAATTCATCAAAAGTTGAGAGATTTATTTACAAATGCAGGGAGGAAGTCATTCTGAAAAAATAAAAGGGACGTGAAGAGAGAAACAGATATTCAGCAGAGAGAGAGAAAATGATATTTTTACAAGATTCTGTTCATCCCTAAAATCTAGTTTAATTCCTGAACTTTCACTGGTTTAATTTTTTGAATTTACATTTTTCTTAGCTGGTTCTAATTAGAATTTTGTTGCTTAAAACCAAACCACTTCAAGATTAATAAAAAGTTGAAAGAGCATTCCAGGTACAGAAGGTAAAATGAACAAAGACAAAGACCCTCGCATGTTTTATTTGTTCAGGAAGTATAATATCAATATGCTTATACTAGAGATTCTAAGATTAGTCAGAACAAGGAAAGTAATGGAGGATTAAAAATAAGAGATGTCATGTGTCTACGTTTTAATGATCATGATAGGAAAATTTTATAAATAGCAGCACTAAATTATGGTTGCTGTCTAGCTTTGACTATATGCTTTGTTATTCCTTCAAAATTTTGCTGCATAGAAACTCTTTCCTGCTTTTCTTTTTACTCATCTCAGACACATTTTCCAAAAATTACCAATTCCAAAGGAAGTCTTAACATTCAATTGATTTCTGGAGAAAGAAAAGGAGAAATGTTGAATTCCAACAAGAAAAGCAAAAGCACACTCTACATGACAATTTTAAGACATTGATTGAAAAGAAAATACTGGCAAGAAGAGAAACCAATTATATAGAGATCAGTCTATAGGTGGGTGTGGTGGGTTGGAATGAAGAAACACATTTTATTTACATGAGTCAATATGAAGTGCTAATATTAATTTTTAAAACTGATTGTAACTTGTAGAACTTAAAAAATTAAGGATCAATCTTATGTTATGATAAGAGCAAAAAACCAACACATTATTTTTTGTGTTGCTTTTTGTTTTACACCAGTACACAAAGGAGAGTCATGAGACATCCTGAATGAGTAGTACAGTAAAATTTTGAGTTGAATTCAAATTCAAATTTAGCACAGTACCAACATGCCAATATCCATCCTCTCAGTTTTATTCCATAGTTATCTGACTGATGGAAAACTGTTATTATTTGTCTATTTTGTCTTGAACAATGAATGTCAAGAATTATTTTAAAAACAGAATACTGAAGCTCTTGCTTGTAATATGAATTGTTCAAAAAATCATTAATTCTCACTAAGGCACATGTCTTCATAGTTTTCCACAATTAATATAAAAAGTTTAATAATTCTAAAAATCTCAAACATTGAAGAAATAAGTTTGCAGTCAGTAATTAATAAGTAGCAGTTAGTAATTAATAAGTAAGGAGAAGTGAGAAATACTTATAGAAATAAAGCAGTTTAGACACAGAGAAGAAATGTTTCCAGGAATGGAAAGATGAAACAAAAGGTATTTGGAATCTAACGTAAGCACCCTTCACCTTACCAATGCCAAAAAAATCAGAACAGAGTAGCACCATGTATACATCTCAACAACTTACACGTTAGGTATGTATCAGATGTACAAATTATCAAAATGGTTATCTAATATGCTTACTGTTCAGTTATATTGATTCCACAGCCCATTTTCCCTTAATACACTATACTAGAGGAGTGTAAGGATTTTGGAAAATTATTTTCCCTGTTAATGCTTGAATTTTTTTTTAAGATGAAGCAGACAAAATATTATGAGATAATCAGTGCAAATAATTATGAAACAGAGATAACATATGGACTCATATTCACAGAATTACTGAATTTAGATCTTTTCCTATAATAAAGAATTTGTTTAAAAGAATTTAATTTTACCTACATCAAAATTATGTACTGAGTCAATCCTAGACTACTTTATGAGTACACTGTTAAATATACCCCAAAACAGAAAATCTATCTATCTATATCTATCTTCATCCAAGTTGTCTTTGTTTTAAATATTAAAGCTCGGATATACTAGAATATTTTCTTGAACGTGACATAAAATGAAAATTACCTGGTTTCTACGGAACTTGATCATCTTTCAAGTGGCCCCAATGACTATGACTCTCCCCAAAATGCATTCATGCCTGCATTAATTATTCCATTCAGCCAATAATCATTTTAAAATGAAACTGGACTAAAGAAAAAAAGAATAAGTTAAAATACAATGTCTTATTTAAATAACAACAAAAAAAGGAATAAATGAAGTTGTGAGAGCTTTCTAATATTAAAAAGATTTTAAACAGTGTTTAAGTAAAATGTTCTTTTTGGCAGCTTTTATTAACTTTGTTGGCCCATTTACAAACTGGTATATATAAAAATATATATATATTTATTTTCAATGGTATATATATTTTTATTATCTTTTATTAAAGTATAGTTCATTTACAATATTGTGTTAGTTTCAGGTATACAGCAAAGTGATTCAGTTATACTTACATATAACTGATTCTTTTCCATTATATATTATTACAAGATATTGAATGTAGTATGCTGTACCATACAGTAGGTACTTGTTGTTTATTTATTTTATATATAGTAGTTTGTATCTATTAATCCCAAACTCCTAATTTATCCCTCCTCCACCTTCCCCTTTGGTAACCATAAGTTTGTTTCCTATGTCTGTGAGTCTGTTTCTGTTTTGTAAATAAATTTATTTGTATCATTTTTTAAGATTCCAATATAAGTGATATCATGATATTTGTCTTTCTCTGTCTTACTTCCCTTAGTGTGATAATCTCTAGGTCCATCCATGTTGCTGCAAATGGCATTATTTCATTCTTTTTATGGCTCAGTAATATTCCATTGTATATATATATACCACATCATCTTTATCCATTTATCTACTGATGGACATTTAGGGTGCTTCCATGTCTTGGCTATTGTAAATAGTGTTGCTATAAATATTGGGGTGCATGTGTCTTTTCGAATTAGAGTTTTCATCTTTTCCAGATATATGCCCAGGAGTGGGATTACAGGATCATATGGTAACTCCATTTTCAGTTTTTTAAGGAACCTCCATACTGTTCTCCATAGTGGCTGCACCAATTTATATTCACACCAACGTGTAGGAGGGTTCCTTTTTCTCCACACCCTGTCCAGCATTTATTACTTGTAGACTGTTTAATGATGGCCATTCTGACTGGTGTGAGGTGATACCTCATTGTAGTTTTGATTTGCATTTCTCTAATAATTAGGGGTGTTGAGCATCTTTTCATGTGCCTGTTGGCCATCTGTATGTCTTCTTTGGAAAAATGTCTATTTAGGTCTTCTGCCCATTTTTCGATTGGGTTGTTTGTTTTTTTGTTATTGAGTTGTATGAGCTGTTTGCATATTTTTGAAATTAATCCCTTGTCAGTCACATCACTTGCAAATATTTTCTCCCATTCTGTAGGTTATCTTTTCATTTTGTTTATAGTTTCCTTTGCTGTGCAAAAGTTTATAAGTTTGATTCTGTCCCATTTGTTTATTTTTGCTTTTATTTCTTTTGACTTGAGAGACTGATCTAAGAAAACTTTGCTATAATTTATTCAGAGAATGTTTTGCCTATGTTCTCTTCTAGGAGTTTTATGGTGTCATATCTTATATTTAAGTCTTTAAGTCATTTTGAGTTTATTTTTATGTGTGGTGAGTGAGGGAGTGTTCTAACTTCATTGGTTTACATGTGGCTGTCCAGCTTTCCCAACATCACTTGCTGAAGAGACTGTCTTTTCTTCGTTGTATAAACTTCCCTCCTTTGTCAAAGATTAATTGACCATAGGTGTGTCAGTTTATTTCTGAGCTCTCTATTCTGTTCCATTGAGCCATATGTCTCTTTTTGTGCCAATACCACATTGTTTTGATTACTGTAGCTTTGTAGTATTGTCTGAAGTTTGGGAGGGTTATGCCTCCAGCTTTGTTCTTATTCCTCAGAATTGTTTTGGAAATTCTGGGTCTTTTGTGTGTTTCCGTATAAATTTTAGGATATTTTCCAATTCTGTGAAAAATGTCATGGGTAATTTGATATGTAGATTAAATTTGTAGATTGCTTTGGGTAGTATGTCCATTTTAACAATATTAATTCTTCCAATCCAAGAGCACGGGATATCGTTCCATTTCTTTGAATCAACCTCAGTTTCCTTTATCAGTGTTTTATAGTTCTCAGCATATAAGTCTTTCACCTCCTTTGTTAGGTTTATTCCTAGGTGTTTTAATTCATTCTTTTTGATGCAATCTTAAAAGGGATTTTTTTTTTTACTTTCTGTTTCAGATATTTCATTATTAGTGTAAAGAAATGCAACAGATTTCTGTATGTTAATCTTATATCCTTTTTTGTGTGTGTTTGTATTCTTTTTTTTTCTATAGCAGTATGTAGAAAGTCCAATGAAAGCTGCTTATGGTTTATGCACACATGTATAACAGAAGGGCAATAAAGTTGGCAGCCAGAATGCCAAAAAATAGAGGAAACCAAGACTCAAGACTTGACAGAAGAAGTCAAGGGACTGTTTCTCCTATGAGTTTGAGGAGCAATTTCAGTGGAATTAAGGAGGAGATGGCTGGAAAGAACTTAAGTTGAAGTCAGACAGTGGAGTGGCTGAATTTATTATTATGAAACAGTGCAATTCTTGGTGTTGGCAATGTCTATGGTGTTATGAGCATGGGTGGTCAATACACATTAGTAGCAAAGCTCACTCTATACTCACAGAGATTAATGCTAAGGAAAAAATGACTATATAGAAATATGATAAATCTAAATTTTTTCACATTAAAGTTACAAAATATATTTCAGTATTGTCAAAAATTTAATTTCCAGAACCTGAAAATAATGAACTTCTACTATATGCCAGACATTAACCTGGGTGCTTTACATACAACCTCATTTAATTCTCATAATTATCACATGAAGATACAAATCGTTATTACCTTCAGCTTACAGCTGAGAAAACTGTGGATCTGAATATGTGAGTAACTTTCTCAAAGTCGCACAGAATGTAAGTGATGAAACAGGGTTCAAAGCCAGACAACTGGACTCCAGGAACTATATTCTTAAGCACAGTTGCATTGTACTATTATCTAAAAATGAAACCGGGAAGAAGAAGAGATCTTACTGAAGAGAAACAGCAGAAATAACAATAGTACCTAAGTATAAAAGGAATATTTTGCTGCAGTGTTTGTTAACATTGACTGCTACAGATTCATCAGCAAATCTAATTAGAACTAGGAACACTGTCTAAAGGAAATGCCCATATATATATTTAAAAAATGGATTTGTATAGTCTCTTTGAAAAACTGAATAAAAATGAAACATTTATTAAAATGATAGGCACATAGAAAACATACACGATTTGAAACATTTGGGCAAAATACTTAATACTCTGTGCAACATGGGAGATTTGTCTATGAAACTGGTTACATTTTTTTGTAGTCACTTTGGGCTTTAAGGATTTTAAAATATAGTTATGATCAGAATTAATAAGCTCCAGTTTGCAGAGTCATCCATAGCATTATGATAGTCTTTTATGTGAGACATGAAAATTCTAAACATCCTGTACTTTACTAAGGTTCTGTCGGGCAAGGGATTACCATGAGACACCTTTATGGGTTGTTTGAAAATTTCTTTGCAAAGGTCAGTTCCCTACAGGCTTGATATTGGTAATCGGTTCAAAAGCAAACCACTTCTTCAAAATGTGTCCCTTTCTGTCTGATTAGAGCTTAGAGGCCAAAACAAAAGAGGGTTTTAAATAATCTTTGTTTCTAAAGCAGACTTATTCAGAGTTGGTTTCAAGGGCATAGGAATCCATACTCCTCAGCATTTTGTTAGGAAAATTCTGTGGTGAGACAGGGTTCTTACCTTGTGAGAATTACAGATTTCTTTTTAAGATAAAATTGGCATTGTTAGAGCTTATTATTTGCTTCCCTCTGGCAGCTGCCATATTGCTGTGAACATTACTAGGTCTGCCATCATTTGTGACATACTCCGTAGTGCTCTCAGACTCTTCCCTAATGCAGATTGATCAATCAGAAGGCTCCTACATTTTAATAAAACATTAAAAACATTCTTGGCAGCATGAGGACTGAAAGCAAGACTGTGGTAAACTCTGAGCTGTCTGTGGCATTCCGAGAGGATCAAGATGAGAACCCTCCACTGATTTTGTAGCTCCAGATATGGTCAAATCATTGTATAACTGATTTGTAAAAATATATAATGACCAAAATGGTTAATGTATTTAAAAGTAGTCATAGATAAAAACTGTCTGAGTCTACTGTTATTCTTTCCAGAAGAATCACAGAAAGGGAAATAATGACAATCTGTTTTTCTTCTTCTTTTTGTATTCTATAAATTATATGATTTTTTATGCCAGTTAGTACATTCCTGTCTTACCTTCAAAAGCTTTCTGGAGAAACCATAAGAAGAAGAAAAGAAAATGGATAGAAGAAGATTTAAACATGAGAATGAAGAAACTGAGCCCTAGAGAAGAACTGAATCAGAATATAAATTGATCATCTACTTGTGCACAATAAACCAGTGTCATTAGCTGTATAGTGTGGAGTACCCTAAGAATGTGAAAAATGCAGGAACTAAAGTAGTTTTTAAGACTGAATCTGGTCGAATTTATTTATTCATTCAGTTACAAGCAGCCAGTGGGAATAAAACAATTTAGCCTAAATGTCTCCCTGAGACATTTATAAATAAATACCTAGCACAAGAACCAGGCTATATGGAACTATTACCTGGAATTATAATTTAAAGTAATTATTGTACTTCAGAGTGATTGTAATTAAGTATCAAAAATTTAATCATTAATATTGACCCTGTTTAGGGAAATACTATGCCAGGAGTTGGTTACATGGTCTCATAGAAAAGGATAATCCAACCACCCAGATTTCCTTGTGCTCATTCATGTATTTTCAAAAGACAAGTGACCTAGACTGAAAATATGAATGCTTTGGTCCTTATGTGGGTTATGGTATTAGTAGTGCCTACATAGGTTTAGCCTATTAAACTTCTGTTGCTCTATTTCTATTTTCAACTTCTGATTACATTGTGTCTTACCGTGAGGATTTCCTTTGGGTAGATATTGTACTGATTTCATTATTCAAATATTTTTAGTGTCCTGGGCAGTTGATTTTTCTCATTGCAAATTACTGGATTATAATTCGGTCTGGATTATAATATCATTCTATGTGAAATTGGGTAATATGATTTCTCCCCCTGAGAATCTTTTACAATTTTAATTTTTGGAAAGAACGAGAGGAAAAAATAATGTTTTTGTGCTTAGAAGGTTCAAGTCAAATTCCTGGAATATGGTTAATTTCATAAGAAATTCTCCATGTTGAGAGGTGCACTGCCAGACTGACAATCTATTAAGTCTGTGAGTCAGTCATATTCCTTCATGACACTAAGCTTTTGTGAACTAAACTAAGTCAATTTGGCCATTTACAATATTAGGCTATTTTGGTACCTATTCATAGGCTTCAGAAATCAGACATGAGGGCTCTAAGTCAACTCTCTTACAATCTTGTTACCAGATGAGAGCAAGTCTGTGAATGAATTCTGTACCAACAAGCAGGCAAAAATTAAGGCACACAACTTATTCTTGTGAGCTCAGCAAAGTTGCATACACTCCTAAGCACTTTGTATGATTGATTCAAGGCTCATGCAATGATATTTTAGCAGCAGGAGCCAGCTAACCTTTAGTTAGAATCTCATTACAGAATTCTCCATTATGTGGCCAAAAAAAAAAAAAAAAAAGAATCAGATGAATGTCCTATGCATAGAGCACCAACGCAAGGGGTATAGATTGCTACATTTTTGTTCATACAAGGGCAAATGTTTTTGAAAAATATTTAGAGCCAAATCACATATCTAGAAGAGAAAAATCAAAATATTTCCAACATTTTTTATGCTGCTACAATTAGTCTCTTGCCATCAACCCAGCAATCATGACAATATTATTGATAATCATTTTGCTTGAGAAAAGGTTAAGTTTTAAGTTTTGCCTAAATCATTTGTAGCCTTTTTGTATACAACGTCCATTAAAATGCTGAAATCCAATAAAATCATGGTTGAGATTCAGTGTGGGAGGGTACAGTCTTAAAAGCCCACTCAGTGTGCTAACACTCTGTCCAAATTCACATGTGACCTCTGGGGATATGAGAGGGAAATGACTGCAATGTTGATAGCCGGTATCCATTGCATTTCTGTGTTTTGTTTCACATCAGTGGACTGACAAAGTGAGAAAGGCACATCTCACAAGGCACTTTCACCAGTCACAAAGAGGTGGCAGATCACTGATGGATGAGCCCAAATGCAAACAGTTTAGGACATAGTGGCAGCTGTGTCAAGCCGGGTAAGAATACAATGGTCTAGAGCAAGCATGAAGTTGTTGATACCATTGCTAAGTCCACAGGGCTAGTTTCATCATTGTCAGCTCCTAGGCAGAAGATTGTGAACTGATTTGGATCTTTGCTCTCCTTATTAGCATGTCAGAGTAGAACACAATGAACCATTGATAAACCAATTACCACCCTCTAACATAGGTAGATGTGCTGATACAGTAAATTTTTTCTTGCTTTTAGGGATAAACTCTTTATTAGTGCTCCTGCAACCAATCCTAGGTGACTAAAGGGGTTTCTTGCTAAGGTTTCCCCTTCTCTTGCTCTTGTCCCAGACTGGTGAAGAAGAAGAGTCTCACCAAAGGTCCCTGCCATCATCATCTTCAATTTCACTGACAGATACTGTGACGACACCTTTACAGTTTTTCATTCTTTCCGTTTTGTTTTTTACTTCATCAGCAGAAAAATGTAGTTTATAAAAGTAAGGATGGTGGGAAAAAGGCAAATTTCCTTCTCTGCAAATCACTCTCCCAAACTTGTGGGAAGTGCTTCAACTGTTATTGATAAACTAGGATCTTCAAACTTAGGCACTTGGACCTTGGATACTGTGCAGCAGAAACTTCAACTTCCCTCTCTTAAAATCTTTTTGGCTGTCATTGTTATTCTTCCTCTCTAATTTTACTCCCCATTCCATTCTGCTTCTTTGTTCTGGGCTGCTGCTACTATCACAATTCCTAGCCTCTTAGAGTGTTAAAACAAAGCAAAAGAGAAAAGGTAAAGGTGGTCCTCTCTGCAGCCCCAGCCTCCACTACTCTTCCTTCACTCCCTCTTCCTTCTCACCAACCTGCCAGCATTCAATAAATGAGACTAAGTAAAAGAATGGAGTCCAAATAAGAATTGCTCAAATAACAAGTAACCATTTTTGGAGGACGCATTTCTGCATCTATTAAAAGAGTTCTCTGAGAAGTGTAGGTTAAAGTCAGCACGTACAAATTTATGTTGAATTCTGTATACTGAAGCATTTCAAAGTAAATTAAGGCAACATAGCACTGTCATTACACATGTCACTTTCAGTTTTAAATGCATAATATAATACATTAATAATGTATGACAGTTTCTTGAAAACATCTCAGATAGCTTTATGAATTGGTTCAGATATTTTAGAATGGAGATTGATAGTGTAAATTCATACAACTTGCTCTTCCAGTTTTAAGATTGCACAAATATAAAAGACAGTATAAGAAAATTACCAAAATAGATTATACTTGATTATATACTTTTATTTCATTATATATATAACTGTGAGAGGCTGTTAATCCAGAAAGATGAATTGATCAATTTTTATTATGTACTCGCTGTGTAATCTAAAATATTCTCAAAAAGACATATGGATCAATGGAACAGAACAGAGAGCCCAGAAATAAATCCACATACCTATGGTTGACTAATCTTCAAGAAAGGAGGCAAGAATATATAATGGGGAAAACACAGTCTCTTCAGCAAGTGGTGTTGGGAAAACTGGACAGCTGCATGTAAATCAATGAAGTTAGAACACTCCTTAACACCATACACAAAAATAAACTCAAAATGGCTTAAAGACTAAAATATAAGACATGACAACATAAAGTTCCTAGAAGAAAACACAGGCAAAACATGATCAGACATAAATTGTACCAAAGTTTTCTTAGGTCAGTCTCCCAAGGCAATAGAAATAAAAGCAAAAATAAACAAATGGGACCTAACCAAACTTATAAGTTTTGGCACAGCAAATGAAACCATAAACAAAATGAAAAGATAACCTAAGGACAGTGAAAAAATGTTTGCAAATGACGTGACCAACAAGGGATTAATTTAAAAAATATACAAACAGCTCATACAACTCAATAACAACAACAAAAAAAACAACCCAATTGAAAAATGGGCAGAAGACCTAAATAGACATTTCTCCAAAGAAGACATACAGATGGCCAACAGGCACATGAAAAGATGCTCATCATTGCTATTATTAGAAAAATGTGAATCAAAACTACAAGTTACCACATCACACCTGTCAGAATGGCCATCACTAAAAACTCTATAAATAATAAATGCTGGAGTGGGTGTGGAGAAAAGGAAACCCTCTACACTGTTGGTGGGAATATAAATTTGTGCAGCCACTATGGAGAACAGTATACAGGTTCCTTAAAAAACTGAAAATAGAGTTGCCATATGATAGCGCTATCCCATTCCTGGGCATATACCCAGACAAAATTATTATCCAAAAAGATACATGAAACCCAATGTTCATAGAAGCACTATTTACAATAGCCAAGACATGGAAACAACCTAATTGTCCATCAACAGGTGGATAGAAAAAGATGTGATACAGATATACAATGGAATATTACTCAGCCACAAAAAAAAAATGAAATAGAGTTTCCACAGTGGGAGCTACTTCAAGGAGGCAGCCCTGAGAGAGCACTGTGGTGTTGAGACCATCTGAACACAGTACACGTGATTCAAGGCAGCAGTGTGGCTAACAGGGTCTTGGTGCTCTGCCTGGTGTCAGGCCTGAGCCTCTGAGGTGGGAGAGCCGAGTTCAGGACATTGGACCACCAGAGACCTCCCAGCCCCATGTAATATCATTGGCAAGAGCTCTCCCAAGATCTCCATCTCAATGCTAAGATCCAGTTCCACCCAACAGCCAGCAAGCCCCAGTGCTGGACGCCCCATGCCAAACAACTAGCAAGACAGGAACACAACCCCATCCATTAGCAGAGAGGATGCTTAAAATCATACTAAGTTCACAGACAGTCCAAAACACACCACCAGACACAGCCCTGCACACCAGAAAGACAAGATCCAGCTCCATCCACCAGAACACAGGCACCAGTCCCCTCCACCAGGAAGCCTACACAAGCTACTGAATCAACCTTACCCACTGGGAGCAGACACCAAAAACAATGGGAAATACAAACCTGCAGCCCATGAAAAGAGTATGCCAAACACAGTAAGTTAGGCAAAATGAGAAGACAGAGATATATGCAGCAGATGAAGGAGCAAGGTAAAAACCAACCTGACCAAAAAAATGAAGAGGAAATAGGAAGTCTACCTGAAAAAGAATTCAGAATAATGACAATAAAGATGATCCAAAATCTTGGAAATAGAATGGAGAAAATACAAGAAACATTTAACAAGAACCTAGAAGAACTAAAGGGCAAACAAACAATGATGAAGAACACAATAAATGAAATTAAAAATTCTCTACAAGGAATCAATAGCAGAATAACTGATGCAGAAGAACGGATAACTAACCTGGAAGATAAAATGGTGAAAATAACTATTGCGGAGCAGAATAAAGAGAAAAGAATGAAAAGAATTGAGGACAGTCTCAGAGACCTCTGGGACAACATTAAACGCACCAATATTCGAATTATAGGGGTCCCAGGAAAAGAAGAGAGAAAGAAAGGGACTGAGAAAATATTTGAAGAGATTATAGTTGAAAACTTCCCTAATATGGGAAAGGATGTAGTCAATCAAGTCCAGGAAGTGCAGAGAGTCCCATACAGGATAAATCCAAGGAGAAACACACCAAGACACATATTAATCAAACTATCAAAAATTAAATACAAAGAGAAAATATTAAAAGCAGCAAGGGAAAAACAACAAATAACATACAAGGGAATCCCCAAAAGGTTAACAGCTGATCTTTCAGGGGAAACTCTGCAAGCCAGAAGGGAGGGGTAGGACATATTTAAAGTGATGGAAGGGAAAAACCTACAGCCAAGATTACTCTACCCAGCAAGGATCTCATAAGGATTTGACAGAGATATTAAAACAATTACAGACAAGTGAAAGTTATGAGAATTTAGCACACCAAACCAGCTTTAAAACAAATGCTAAAGGAACTTCTCTAGGCTGGAAATACCAGAGAAGGAAAAAACCTACAATAACAAACACAAAACAATTAAGAAAATGGTAATAGGAACATACGTATCGATAATTACCTTAAATGTAAATGGATTAAATGCTCCAACCTAAAGACATAGACTGGCTCAATGGATACAAAAACAAGACCTATATATATGCTGTCTACAAGAGACCCACTTCAGAACTAGGGACACATACAGACTGAAAGTGAGGGGATGGAAAAAGATATTCCATGCAAATGAAAATCAAAGGAAAGCTGGAGTAGCAATTCTCACATCAGACAAAATAGACTTTAAAATAAAGACTATTACAAGAGACAAAGAAGGACACTACATAATGATCAAGGGATTGATCCAAGAAGAAGATATAACAATTGTAAATATTTATGCATCCAACATAGGAGCACCTCAATACATAAGACAAATACTAGCAACCATAAAAGGGGAAATCGACGGTAAAACAATAATACTAGGGGACATTAACACCCCATTTTCACCAATGGATAGATCATCCAAAATGAAAATAAATAAGGAAACACAAGCTTTAAATGACACATTAACAAGATGGACTTAATTGACATTTATAGGATATTCCATCCAAAAACAACAGAATACACTTAATTCTCAAGTGCTTATGGCACATTCTGCAGGATAGATCATATCTTGGGTCACAGATCAAGCCTTGGTAAATTTAAGAAAATTGAAATTGTATCAGGTATCTTTTCTGACCACAACTCTATGAGACTAGATATCAATTACAGGAAAAAAACTGTAAAAAATACAAACACATGGAGGCTAAACAATACACTACTAAATATCCAAGAGATCACTGAAGAAATCAAAGAGGAAATCAAAAATTACGTAGACACAAATGGCAATGAAAACACAACAACCCAAAACCTATGGGATGCAGCAAAAGCAGTTCTAAGAGAAAAGTTTATAGCAATAGAATCCTACCTCAAGAAACAAGAAACATCTCAAATAAACAACCTAACTTTAAACCTAAATCAATTACAGAAAGAACAAAAAACCCCCAAAGGTAGCAGAAATCGTAAAGATCAGAACAGAAATAAATGAAAAAGAAATGAAGGAAACAATAGCAAAGATCAATAAAACTAAAAGCTGGTTCTTTGAGAAGCTAAACAAAATTGATAAACTACTAGGCAGACTCATCAAGAAAAAAAGTGAGAAGACTCAAATCGACAGAATTAGAAATGAAAAAGGAGAAGTAACAACTGACATTGCAGAAATACAAAGACTCATGAGGGATTACTCCAAGCAACTATATGCCAATAAAATGGACAACCTGGAAGAAATGGACAAATTCATAGAAAAGCACAACCTTCCAAGACTGAACCAGGAAGAAATAGAAAATATAAACAGACCAATCACAAGCACTGAAATTCAGACTGTGATAAAAAAAATCTTCCAACACACAAAAGCCCAGGACCAGATGGCTTCACAGGTGAATTCTATTCCACATTTAGAGAAGAGATAACACCCATCCTTGACAAGTTCTTCCAAAATGTAGCAGAGGGAGGAACACTCCCAAACTCATTCTACGAGGCTACCATCACCCTGATACCAAAACCAGAAAAAGATGTCACAAAAAAAGAAAACTACAGACCAATATCACTGATGAATATAGATGCAAAAATCCTCAACAAAATACTAGCAAACAGAATCCACAGCACATTAAAAGGCTCCTAGGCTTCCTCGGTGGCGCAGTGGTTGAGGGTCTGCCTGCCAATGCAGGGGACATGGGTCCGAGCCCTGGTCTGGGAGGTCCCCGCGTGCCGTGGAGCAGCTACGCCCGTGAGCCACGGCTGCTGTGCCTGCGCGTCTGGAGCCTGTGCCCCGCGACGGTGGGAGGCCCGTGCACCGCGATGAGGAGTGGCCCCCACTTGCCGCAACTAGAGAGGGCCCTCGCACAGAAACAAAGACCCAACACAACCATAATTAAAAAAAAAAAAAAAGGCTCCTACACCATGATCAAGTGGGGTTTATCGCAGGAATGCGAGGATTCTTCCATATATGCAAATCAATCAATGTGATACACCATATTAACAAACTGAAGGATGAAAACCATATGATAATCTCAATAGATGCAGAAAAAGCTTTTGACAAAATTCTACACCCATTTATGATAAAAACTCTCCAGAAAGTAGGCATAGAGGGAACTTTCCTCAACATAATAAAGGCCATATATGACAAACCCACAGCCAACATCATTCTCAATGGTGAAAAACTGAAACCATTTCCACAAAGATCAGGAACAAGACAAGGTTGCCCACTCTCACCACTATTATTCAACATAGTTTTGGAAGTTTTAGCCACAGAAATCAGAAAAGAAAAAGAAATAAAGTGAATCCCATCAGAAAAGAAGAAGTAAAGCTGTCACTGTTTGCAGATGACATGATACTATACATAGAGAATCCTAAAGATGCTACCAGAAAGCTACTAGAGCTAATCAATGAATTTTGGTAAAGTAGTAGGATGCAAAATTAATGCACAAAAATCTGTTGCATTCCTATACTCTAATGATGAAAATCTGAAAGAGAAATTAAGGAAACACTCCCATTTAGCACTGCAACAAAAAGAATAAAATACCTAGGAATAAACCTACTTAAGTAGACAAAAGACCCGTATGCACAAAACTATAAGACAAGAATGAAAGAAATTAAAGAGGATACAAACAGATGGAGCCATATACCATATTCCTGGATTGGAAGAATCAACATTATGAAAATGGCTATACTACTCAAAGCTATCTATGGATGCAATGCAATCCCTATCAAACTACCAATGGCATTTTTCACAGAACTAGAACAAAAAAATTTCACAATGTGTACGGAAACACAAGAGACCCCGAATAGCCAAAGCAATCTTGAGTAAGAAAAACGGAGCTGGAGGAATCAGGCTCCCTGTCTTCAGACTACTACAAAGCTACAGTAATCAAGACAATATGGTACTGGCACAAAAACAGAAATATAGATCAATGGAACAGGATAGAAAGACCAGAGATAAACCGACGCACATATGGTCACCTTATTTTTGATAAAGGAGGCAACAAGAATATACAATGGAGAAAAGACAGCCTCTTCAATAAGTGGTGCTGGGAAAACTGGACAGCTACATGTAAAAGAATGAAATGAGAACACTCCCTAACACCATACACAGAAATAAACTCCAAATGGATGAAAGACCTAAATGTAAGGGCAGACACTATAAAACTCTTAGAGGAAAACAGGAATAACACTCTTTGACATAAATCACAGCAAGATCCTTTTTGACCCACCTCTTAGAGAAATGCAAAGAAAAACAAAAATAAACAAATGGAACCTAATGAAAGTTAAAAACTTTTGCACAGCAAAGGAAACCATAAACAAGACAAAAGTCAACCCTCAGAATGGGAGAAAATATTTGCAAATGAAGGAACTGATAAAGGATTAATCTCCAAAATATACAAGCAGCTCATGCAGCTCAATATCAATAAAACAAACAACCCAATCCAAAAATGGGAGGAAGACCTAAATAGACATTTCTCCAAAGAAGATATACAGATTGCCAACAAACACATGAAAGGATGCTCAACATCACTAATCATCAGAGAAATGCAAATCAAAACCACAATGTGGTATCACCTCACACCAGTCAGAATGGCCATCATCAAAAAATCTACAAGCAATAAATGCTGGAGAGGGTGTGGAGAAAAGGGAACACTCTTGCACTCTTGGTGGGAATTTAAATCAATATAGCCACTATGGAGAACAGTATGGAGGTTCCTTTAAAAACTAAAAATAGAACTACCATATGACCCAGCAATCCCACTACTGGGCATATACCCTGAGAAAACCATAATTCAAAAAGAGTCATGTACCACAGTGTTCTTTGCAGCACTATTTACAATCACCAGGACATGGAAGCAACCTAAGCGTCCATCAACAGATGAATGGATAAAGAAGATGTGGCACATATATACAGTGGAATATTACTTAGCCACAAAAAGAAACGAAATTGAGTTATTTGTAATGAGGTGGATGGACCTAGAGTCTGCCATATAGAGTGAAGTAAGTTAGAAGGAGAAAAAGAGATACTGTATGCTAACACATATATATGGAATCTAAAAAAAAAAGAAAAAAGAAAAAATGGTTCTGGTGATCCTAGGGGCAGGACAGGAATAAGGCACAGACATAGAGAATGGAGTTGAGGACAAGGGGAGGGGGGAATTGTAAGCCTGGACGAAGTGAGAGAGTAGCATTGACATATATACACTACTAAATGTAAAATAGCTAGCTAGTGGGAAGCAGCTGCATCACATGGGGAGATCAGCTCAGTGCTTTGTGACCACCTAGACGGGTGGGATTGGGAGGGTGTGAGGGAGACGCAAGAGGGAGGGGATATGGGGATATATGTATACATATAGCCGATTCACTTTGTTATACAGCAGAAACTACACAACATTGTAAAGCAATTATACTCCACTAATGATGTTAAAAAAAAAAAAAAAGAGGGCTTCCCTGGTGGCACAGTGGTTGAGAATCTGCCTGCCAATGCAGGGGACACGGGTTCGAGCCCTGGTCTGGGAAGATCCCACATGCCACAGAGGAACTAGGCCCATGAGCCACAACTACTGAGCCTGCGCGTCTGGAGCCTGTGCTCCGCAACAAGAGAGGCCACGACAGTGAGAGGCCCGTGCACCACGATGAAGAGTGGCCTCAGCTCGCCACAACTAGAGAAAGCCCTCGCACAGAAACGAAGACCCAACACAGCCAAAAAAATTAATTAATTAATTAATTAATTTTTAAAAAAGATACAAATTCTCAGGCCTCTTCCTGGGGATTCTAATATTAAAAAAAAAAAAAAAGAATGATATAATGCCATTTGCAGCAACATGGGTGGACCTAGAGGTTTTCATACTGACCAAAGTAAGTCAGAGAGAGAAAGACAAATATCATATGATATCACTTATATGTGGAATCTAAAATATGACACAGGAGAACATATGTATGAAACAGAAACAGATTCACAGGCATAGAGAACAGACTTCCGGTTGCCAAGGGGGAGGTGGGATAGGGGAGGGAAGGATTGGGAGTTTGGGATTAGCGGATGCAAACTATTATATATAGGATGGATAAACAACAAGGTCCTATTGTATAGCACATGGAACTATATTCAATATCCTGTGATAAACCATAATGAAAAAAATATGAAAAAGAATATATGTATATATGTATAACTGAATCACTTAGCTGTACAGCAGAAATTAACACAACATTGAAAATCAACTATACTTCAATAAATTTAAAAGCAAAACAAAATATTCTCCACCTTTCCCCTAATTTAATTCGTTTAAAATAAGTCTTGTAGGTCTGTAATTATCATTTCAAATATCAGTAAACTGACACTTATTAAGGGTATCTTTTTTAACAGACATTGTGCCATTTTAACAAGGTGAAAAATAATACAAAAATGAGACTAAAAAGCTTATCTAAGCCAAATCATTAACAGTTGTGACTGAATCAAATTATATCCTTGGCAACTTACTCCAGAGCCTACACATGGGGTTCTTATTGTTACCCCCCCCTCTATTTTGCAAAATAAGTATAAGGATAAGAATAGTCATATACCTAAAGCAAAATCACGTTTTTAGTGGTAGAGACATTTTTCCAAAAACATATTGTCTGACTTCTTATTTAGCAGCTATCTACCTTTGTTTTAAATACTTTCTAGAACACTCTAAGTCAAACTAATAAAAATATTTATGCTCTTGTTTATAAGCCTGAAAGTATATTCAATATTTTTGCTGTGACTAACACAGTTCTTTTGTCAGGGTACTACTTGCCATACACTGCAAGAATACCTTGTCAATTCTGCATATGACTCTACAGGGTATTAATCAATGAGCTTATTCAGTAAATAAAATAATCCCATTAAACTTAGTAAAAAAAGAATTGACAACAAATTCTTCCATAGGCTTTTATAAACTATTTGGAGCTATAACTAAATAAAGACAGTTATTAATCAAAAATTCAATAACTATAGAACAATGGGAAAAGGAAAATAATGATCTATCTGTTGGTACATAATTTTCCATGAATCCCTTTCTTTCTGAATATTTTGCAAGCAAAACCACTGATGGTCTTTGGGCTTTTCTTTTAGGGTTATTTGCATAGTCTCAGACTGGAGCAGATGGCAAGTTTATTGATTATCTTGTATACTAAAGATGATGTCTCCCCTGGAACAAAGATTGGGCAGTTTTTCTTCAAGTCCATTATAAAAGATTTGGGTTTCCTCAGTTCAGGGCTCCTCAGCTGTGATACAAATCTACTGTATGCACCCACCTGGCCCTCTTCATCTCAGTCCACTAGACTTGGAGGTCAAGGGGGACGAATGCAATCATAAAGTTCAGAATGCTCAATGCGCCACTAGTAATCAACTCTTTTTGTCTTTGACCCAGGAGTCTTTGACCTCTGCCAGCATCCATGAAACTGTAGAAGGCTAAATTGTGAGCTTGCAAGTAGTGTACAGGTACAATTAACATCATAGTTATTGACATTGTCATGACTAAATCTCTATTCTTTCCTTTAATATAAAGCAGAGATATACTATGTTTGTGACAAAAAAGATATTAATCTCCCAAAGAGAAGAACAGAATGTAAAATGATGGAAGCATTTAATGTGCTCTTTATAAAAACCTTTTTAGTATTTTACTAAGATTTCCTTAAATTGATAGCTCATAAGCCAAAGATGAAACTTTGACTTGTTTTTCACTGTTTAAAATTTGAAGATAAAAAACAAAAAAAATCGACATGTAGAGGTAAGACAATGTGAAGAAACATAGGGAAAAGATGGCCATCCACAAGCCAAGAGGGGAGGCCTGGAATAGATCCTTCCCTCATGACCCTCAGAAGGAACCAACCCTGCCAATACCTTGATTTCAGATTTCTAGCCTCCAGAACTGTGAAACAATAAATTTCTCTTGTTTAAAAAAAAAAAAAAATCATCCTACTTCTGTTGAGTATATCCAGGAGTGGAATTCTAGGTCATAGGACAGGCTTATGTTTAGCTATGATAGATATTGCCAACCATTTTTCCTGGATGGTTTTATAAAATCACAAACCCAAGAGCAATGTATGAGAATTTATTTATGATACCTTAAAACTGGAAACAATTCAAATATCTTTTGAATTGGAGGAAAGCAGAGGGAGGCCATATTTCCATTATAAATGAATCAACATCTCCCAGAGTGTAAGAAACATTACAAATCTTAACTTGTAATCAGAAATCATGTCTTCATATCTAACTTCAAACATTTACACTGTTACAGAATAGGCATAAATGCATAAAATGATGCATTCAAGCCATATTATATGACTTTTGGGAAAATAAAAATTTATTTTAAAAATAAAATGTTATAGAGCTTAATTTTTATGAATACAACCACTCTTCAATGCATGTGTTATTAAAATATGTGGTTGTTAATTCTCCAAAGATGGCCCCGGAAATTCATAACTCTTTTAGAATCTGCAAATGGATTTGATTAATAGGATGCAGTGAAAGTAACATTCTGGAACTCCCAAGCCCAGGCCTTAAGAGGGCTAGCAGCTTCTGCCTCTTGTCTGTTCAGATCCAGCCTGCATGCTCTGAGAAGCCAAGCCAAATGAAGAGGCCACATGCAGTATAACCAAAGCACCATATTCAACAGCTCTAGGTGAGCTCCCAGCCAACAGCCATATGAGCCATATGAATGAGCCATTTTGGACAGCCTAGTCCAGTTGAGCGCCCAGATAAGTGAAGCTCAGCTGACTTCACTTACATCATAAGAATCACTGGGCCAAAGCCAGTAGGCCTACAGAATCATGAAGGATAAGAATTGATTCTTGCTTTAAGCTATTACTTTTTTTTAACTGAAGTATAGTTTTATATATATATATATATATATATATATATATATATATATATATATACACACACACACATATATACAATTTTAAAGGTTACTTTCCATTTATATTTATTCCATAAAATATTGGCTATATTCCCTGTGTTGTACAATACAGCCTTTAGCCTATCTTACACCCCAAAATTTGTACCTCTCACTTCCCCACCCCTACATTGCCTTCCCCACACCACTGGCAACCACTAGTTTATTCTCTATATCTGTGAGTCTACGCTATAAAGTTTTGAGGTAGTTTGTTATTCAGCAATAGATAACCAAATTAATATACGCATATGTGTTTCTCAAAATAGAGAAATAAAGATTAATACCATTATATGTATGTACACACATATAACAATTTTGGATTAACATTTTTTTAATGTTCATTTTGGGTCTCTTGCTGGCAACATAACTAAGGAATACTGACAAGAGCCCATGTGAAGGCAGTACGATTACTCCCAGCATGATAGAAAGTTATTTTCAGGCCAATATCTCCCCTTTCTATTGGCAGTTAATACCACACTATATGCATGTGCTGAAATTTATCTCTGTGTGCTCACATGTTTTTTAGTTTTTAAATAAAATCAGAACTGAAAATATATGTCAGACCTGCTGGTGATTAAGCTGCAGAGGCAGTAGTGGTATTACATTATGAGACGATAATGGATACTTCCTTCACTGGTATTCTATGTTTCTTTAACTCTTTCAGTCATTGGGCAGTTTGAGCCACAGTATTCATTTTTCTTGGGAAACAGAAGAGTCAAATTCTTGATCTCTAGTATTCAAACCCCAAGTTATACACATAGGGTAAATCATTGAGAATATTTGATATATAAGAATAGAAGAGAGGAAAGAAGGAAAGAAGGAAAGAAAGAAAGAAAGAAAGAAAGAAAGAAAAAGAAAGAAAGAGAGAGAGAGAGAAAGAGAGAAAGAAGGAAAGAAAGAAAGAAAGAAAGAAAGAAAGAAAGAAAGAAAGAAAGAAAGAAAGAAAGAAAAGGGAAGGGGAGGAAAAAGAGGGAGTTGAAGGGAGATCCTGGCATATCAACTGGGCATTAGGGACTCATTTCTGTGAACCTCAGGCCCTACCAAGCCAAATACAGAGTGGGGTAAAGGAGAGATCTGAGGGTCAAGGATGAGAGAAGATTTATACTCCCAATTCCCAGAGAAGAATTCAGGTTGTTGACAAGGTTCCAGAGAATTCTGTCACTGAACCGGTGGGGAGCCATAGAGAATTAATGGAGGCAGGAGAGTCAAAGGCATCCTCAGAGTGCAGTGGTTCTCAACTGGGTGTGACTACCAATATCTGGAGACTTTTTAATTGTAAAGACCTGTGTAGGGGAGAGGATGGACTCTAGTGGGTACAGGCCAGGGATACTGCTAATCTGCCTATAGTGCATGCGACCACAAAGAATTAGCTAGCCCAGAGTGTCAATAGTGCCAGGGTTAAAAAATCTTATCATAGAGCTCATTCATATCCCTGTGTGATGCATTAATAAATAGCAGTGAAATGTATAGCATTGCTTAAGATGAACATAAAGTTAATGAAGAAATTTATATAACTTCACTCTTTCCTTCAGCTCCCAAGTAGATTAGGAGCAATATAGTTCTCTTTTGTATCTAAGAAGGTAAGAAAACACTGAAAAAGATACAAGCCTGGAAAGACGTGTTTTTGAACAAGGGAGAATGTGACACCCTATTGTATAAAACAGCACTTGAGAATCAGGTGAAATGCTGCTCAACAATTGACAGCACAGACGGTCCAACAAGAGGATTCTCAGACCCCCTCTACCACTGACTGCTGCATGATGCTAGGCCCTCATTTTTAGATGTGGCCTAAAAGAAAAGGAGAGGGTTGGGAGAAATTCTTGTCCGAACTCAAGTTTTTATGACAAAATGAGGGTTTGATAGTGAGATTAAGTTCATTTTAGAAAAACTAGGTTAAATTTTTAGTACCTGAATTTGTAGAATGAATATCATATCTGCTCCTAAACTATCATTTTTACAGTTAAAATGGAAGTTATCAGCTGCACTGAGTCACTCATCTATGCTACATCTTTCACCTTGTTGAAAACAGAGTGAGGGGTATTGGTGGTTAAATATTAAGATGAAAAATGCTAAATCTGGCGTATTGTTGAGTATGAAAAACACTCCATATTTAAGAAGACCTGAAATATTAAAATAAAAATATAGTGTGAGTCATTAATGCCATGTGATACTTGATTTAAACTCTACATGATTTTTCTTTCTTTATTCCACAAAAATTTTCTATATACTTTTCTTCTGCCATAGATTGTTTATTTATTATCATGTTACATGTGAAATGAGAAAGAAAGGCTATGAATGAAATTGCTTTCAACCAACTGGACCATATTTCTTAGGTGTCCATACATTTCTAACGTAGAGGATTTGCAAAGATATGTGACTTTATTAAATGTAGGACAGGGACCAGTGTGTCTAGGAAGTTATGGTTTCCATGTGGAATAAGAAGGAAAATAAAGTCAGAAAAGGGTAGCAGACTTTTGAAGTACAGAAGAGCTAAAACCAGCAGTTTTAGAAAGAATCTAAGAGTGAGCGCATTGGATGGATAGGAGGCTGTGGCCTGAGGTCATCCAAGTTCTGAATTGGTGGATAAAGCTCTTCTTAGTGATAGAGCATGGCTGTGTGTACGGGATTCTGAAATAAAGTGAAGGGGAAATATGTCATAGAAAAGAAGACCAAGGAGAGTCAACTGATGAAAATGCCTATGCCTTCTACAAAATCATGGTTAATTGTGACTGCATGACTTTACATCCATTATATAAAGATGTGCAAGATAAATTTCTTTTAAAACTTTGTACCACAATGTTCTTTTTGCTTTTGTCTCAGTTGAATGAAGGAAAACTACATCATAAAAACGTTGTGTTCTTTTTTCTCTTTTACTACTGTAATCCACAGAAAAATGCTGGAAAGTAAACGAGCATGAAAGAGAGAAAGGAAGAGAAAGAGAGAGACAAAGAGAGAGAGAGTAGAAATGGCAATCTCCGTTCTCAAGAGCTCATAGCAGGCTTAGATAATGGGTCATGATAACCCTTCCCTCTGAGGCTGAGCACAGCTCTGATATTTTCTCAAGTCAGTACTCCAGAAAATCATTACGAATTTATTGAAAGGCAAGTGCGATAAAATGTATTTTATATTCTTATTGTAGATGGATCAATTTTCTTTCCTCCTGAGAAATTATCAAACAAAAAGTGATACACAACTATAATTATTAGCATATTATATTTTCCTCCTTATAGGCTATCAACATGTATGAATTCTTTCACATATTCAAGATATGTATGTCAAAATGTACTGTGTCACGTTGTTGAGATACAAAGAATAATGTGGTTGTTCCCGTCACTAAGGAACTCAAAAACCAGTATAAAGTAGAGGTGGAGAAAAAGCCAGAGGAAAAGAAAAAGAAGAAATATGAAAAAGGTGTAATTTCTACAGAAGGAGGACAATGCAGCAATGACAGAGTGGTATGTGCAGGGGCGAGGAGATGGAAGAGAGAAGGGAACAACTGAGGAGCAGTAAGTGGAAAATGCTGCAACTTCAACAAGATTCCGGAGTTTTCTTACTGCTACTACTTTTCACTCCTATGCTTCCAATTCCTATAATAGTGCCTGGCACATAGTAGTTGTTCAATAGTATTTCATGACTAAAATATCTTCTCATATTCTTCTCTTCTGAAGTATTTGCAAAGCTAAAGGGAGACAGAAATATAAAGGATGGCTTTTCTTTGTTCATGTATTATAGTTTTACAGCGATGAATTTAACACTAGTTTTTACACTGGGAAATTTCAATAGGTATGAATTTTAACTTGTTCATTATGCATAACTTTCATTATCATTTCATAACACTGTCAAGTGGTTGGAGAAGGAATTTACTTTGCTTGAGGCCTGGCTTATTTCTGTCTGTGTATTCTGCTACTGGGTAGTCAAGCATATTTTTTTAAGCTATTTCATAGTGTTCTTCAGAATTGAGCAATACCCTAGGGAGCTGTCAAAGCATTGCCTGAGGTGCTTTCATATGTTTGTGCTTATAATTGTGAAAATGTAACTGCAGTTGCACAGCATGAATTTGTACTGGGACAGGTCTGCATTGTTTTACATCTGCTGCAACAGTACTCTGCCATCCAGGAGCAAGAGGAGAGGGGGTGGGTATGGGAGTGGTGATTATTGCTGTGGGCAAAATGGAAAGTCACTTGGGAGAAAGAGATTAGCACTAAGGACAGCATTGCGATACCAAACCAGGCAAACACCAAGGAAAAGGAAAATGGAAATAAAAAATCTTAGGGAGTTTAGTGGATTGAGCCCTGCATCACCTACCTGCCCCACGTTTAGTGGCTGATGGCCCTCAGCTGAGCACCTCTAGAGGCATAATTCTCAGGCTAAGAGGATCCAGTCATTCAGATCATGCCCCCTCCTCAAGGGGAACCCACATCTTAAGACTGCTAGGAAAGTAGGATGGTTCTTGGAAGCAAAATGCAGGTGAGAAGACAGTGACAACCTTGCCTCAAGGTAGGTCAATCTAAAAGGACATCTCAACTCCCCATGGGATTGGCTAAGGCCTTTGTGACTGTATCACAGTTCAACTCCTCCCTCTGCCCAAATCTATTTCTTTACTCATCCACTAAGGATTGAGGCTAAGGGCAACCCCCAATACTACTTCTCCTTATAATAGTCCTGCATGCATATCTCCATCTGTTTTCCAAGGAACTTGAACTAATATATTTGATGCCAAGAATTATCTGATGAATCAGCCTCTGAGAATATTTTCAAGACCAGCTGGCAATCAGGGCTTCATCACTGGTAGTAGGTGGAGGTCTAGTAACCCCTGGCATGCCGTAGCAGTAAGATTATTACAACATTAATAAACATGGAAAATGGATATAGGACACCAGTGAAATATATTGTACTGTTTGTTGCAATATCTCAGGCCTTTAAGAGGTTTAGGGTATTCTAATTATAAGAACAATGGAATCAGACAGCTATGCTGAGTGCCACTGATGCCTTGGAGGAAGAAAATGAAAGGCTGAGGGTGATTAATCATCAATTATAGCTGCTTTAGCAATATTGGCTAGAATCAAAGTGACTCCTTGGCAGCATGCAAAGAGCGACTTATCTCCCACAGTCAGAGGAAGATCATAGGGGTAGCAGAGCTCCAGAGAAAGATGAGTTCTCCACCCCGGCCAGTCTGCTCTGCCAAGGTCAGGTTGAGAAGTGGGACACTGATACTTGGACTGAGATATGGACATCTGACTTAGTCTTCTTGGAAACCTTGAAACTCCATATCTCCCTGAACCTACTTAAACATGCAGAGGTAGTTCCCTCTTTTCTTTTGGAGGCTAGCATTCCTCCCTTGCTTGGAGACGATGCAAAGACTTCAGGATCTAACCCCATTTTCTTTTCTGATCACTAGACTCATCACTATGGTCACATTACAATGCAGTTAAGATAGGGAAGTGCTGGGACTCCTGAGGAAGGAAAGGATCTATATTCCAAAGGAGCTGCAGGAAATAGTCCACATATTTTGGAAGAAGCTCTAAAAGTATATATAATACCGGATTCCAAAAAGCTATAGTAAGGGAGGTGGAAAATAAGGATGGAAAAGGGAAAGCTTATTGATTTGGGAGTGTTCTTCCAGTATACAGGATTTAACACACTGGAAAAGACCTAGTGATGCTAACACTGACAAAAGACCTGTTGGAATCTTGAAGAAAGCAATGTACCATAGTAAGTGCAGCAGATATGCCACTGATTACTTTGACAGACAGTGGAGAAAAGGCTTAGAGAGGCAGGCATGTTAGAGTAGCCATAATTTGTGAGACTAGAAAACGCATCAACTGATTATGCTCCACAGAGGAGCCCAGAAGACATCCCATTTCATAAAGTGTTTATAAAACACATGTTGGTGAGAGTTACATTGTGGGTATCTTTGTGAAGCTCAATGATGGTTGCCCTCTTGTAGGTCAGGCTAATGGTAGGGAAAACTGTAACAGAACTAAGTTTTCCAAGAACAGTGGTGATAACAGAACCCTGATATAATAGAAGTCAAATAGCAGAGCCTAAGTGTCAGAAAAAGGCAGGAATGGTTATCATAAAGGGCAAGAAAGATGGCCTGGAAGCTAGGAGAGCTTGATCTGGAGATAATGGTGAGAATGATAAAGAGAATAGTCATCAATAGGGGCAAGAGAAATGAGCAGAAAATAAGGATATTATTCAATCCATAAAATCAAAATAACAAGGATTGTATAATCAGAAAACTGATAAAATGACCCAAGTAAAAAGTCACAATCCCTAACCCGAATTCTGGACTTAAGCCAGTTTTTAGACTTGAGACCCACTAAAGAAAAAAGAGCCTAGATTCTCAGGAGGAGGGACCCTGTATCTTTACAGCAAGTGTATACTGTCTAACTTGCCACCAACAGAGACAAAAGCTGAGAACTTCATATGACACTATACCTCAAGTAGATCAGTAAGCCACTGGGTGGCAAGTAGATTAAATTGGACACCTTCCATCCTTGAAAAGAAAGCAATTTATCATAAATAGGATTGACATATATTTTGAAAGTAGGTTTATATTTATCTTTGAGCCTCAGTCAGAACCACTATCCATGTTGGTGTACGATGCACCAACATGGGATCTTGCATAACATCTGATTGAACTAAGGAACCCACCTAAAAGACACAGAGGTATGGCATGAGATCCATTGATCCTACTGGATAACTTACCCTTCAGAAGCTTCAGGCCTTATAGAGTGATGGGATGTGGGATGGCCTCGTTAAGGTGCAACCAAAGCTCCAGTTTAGATGATATTCTGCAAAGATGAGAAGCTATCCTCCAAGGGGGAAAGAGACATTTATACATTTTAATAAATGTTTGTATCTATAAGTTTTATATGTATTCATAAATTAATTATAATATATATAGTAGTATATGTATTATATCCCATATAAATATATATTATTTGTTACATATATACACATATATATTATAAATGAATCAATGGTAATTACCTAATTTTCACTTTATTTTTATGAACTCTTTTAGACTTATTTAGATCTATATTTTAATCAGATATCATTATTGAATATACATTTAAAAGGAAATAAATGTATAATTGATTAACCCATACCTAAAATCTATTTTCATCTGACTTCTGATCCAATGTTTGGTACAGTCATCATTGCTCATGTTTTCTTGCATAGTATTCTATTCCATTCTATCACCAGCCTAGCATTTCTCAAAGAGTGTCCCGCTGCTCTCTCTGGGGTTCCCTTAGAAGCCACTGACACTCATGATGCAGGTTTTGATGCTGGTGTTTTTCCATCTACAACCCATTTCACATCTGAGGAAAGAGATATTTAGTGAAAGTAGGTGGCATAAGAAAGTCCCAAAATTTTAAAAAGAAAGTAAAAAAAAAAAAAGTAAAACATTTATATTGTAGGTCATTAGCAGGTACATATTTATACCTATAGTTTTTTATGTCATGAGTATTTATAGGGAATCACTTTGCTATTGAATAGAAGATAGTGATGGCAAGAGAAAAAAAAATGAGAAGGTTTGCATATTCCTGGTCCCAGTATGATCCTAGGAAACTGGGTTATTATCTGCTAACTTCTTGTATTCATTGCAGAGAACTCCTTAAATCTTAATTCTTGTGACTTGTCATTCCTTAAGGAATGCTCTGCTCCATGAAGAACACCTAGGTTCCTACATTTAAATTAAGTTAGAGATCTTTTGATGTTTCTTTGCCTTCATACTTATCTGTTTGTTACAATTATGGGGAGTTTCAGTCCAGCTAAGGACTTGCTTGAGGCATGTTTGGAGTCCACAGATATATATTGAGGAGGTGGCCCAGATTAAAAACAGTTCATGTAAAGTCAGTTAAAAACACAGCCAAATGAGGTGGATGGAGTTAGAGTCTGTCATACAGAGTGAAGTAAGTCAGAAAGAGAAAAACAAATACAGTATGCTAACACATATATACGGAATCTAAGGGAAAAAAAAAAAAAAAAAAAAAAGGCCATGAAGAACCTAGTGGCAAGACGGGAATAAAGACACAGACCTACTAGAGAATGGACTTGAGGATATGGGGAGGGGGTGGGGTGAGATGTGACAGGGTGAGAGAGTGTCATGGACATATATACACTACCAAATGTAAAATAGATAGCTAGTGGGAAGCAGCCGCATAGCACAGGGATATCAGCTCGGTGCTTTGTGACCACCTAGAGGGGTGGGATGGGGAGGGTGGGAGGGAGGGAGATGCAAGAGGGAAGAGATATGGGAACATATTGTATATGTATAACTGATTCACTTTGTTATAAAGCAGCAGCTAACACACCATTGTAAGGCAATTATACTTCAATAAAGATGTTTAAAAAAAAAAACAAAAAAAAACCACAGCCATTTATTAAGGCTAAGTAAAGAAAAAGGAGAAGGAGTCAAAAAATGGTTCAATGCACGGCACCAAGCAGGCGACAAGAGAGAGTATTCCAAAGGTAGGATTCCAGGACCTGAACAGGGTTCAGATAGCCAGAGCAACCCTAGGCACTGGTCCAGTAAGGAAAACAAGCTAAACAAGAGGCAGAGTAGATGGAGAGGTGCTCCAGGAAAGATAAGGCAGAAACACATTTCCTGGAGCATAGACAGCAGCAGAATGTTGGGTAGAACACCATTTCCAGGACTGTTTCTCTGGGTAGCCCTCTCATGGCCACTCTACCGGTGAGATGTTCGTGGCTTCTGACAAGGGAGATCAATAGCAACTGTAAAACAAACACTATTGCTATTAATGCTTAAAGTGTTAACAATACTGCAGTTTAAGCGATAAGCAACCATGGCAACTAGGAAACATAACTCCAGATGCCTACAGAACTCGGAGAGCTTTGATGGATGGGACAGTGTCTTCTTAGTTAGGAGGGATTCACACTCCCTTATTTTTTCATTTAATAAATATTGATTGAACACCTATAACTTGCCACACACTTTCTAGATGCTGACATTAAGATTAAAAATAAGTAAACCTGACTTTTGTCTAGAGCCATACCTGTGTAGTTTCAAGGATTCACAGAAAATGGCAATTCTACACACACCTTTGATAAATGTTGTGCATGAATGGTCATTTAACTCTGTAAATTATATAGGGCATTAATCATTACCAAATTCCTAGTATGTGTTTGGAATTGCTTTGCAGTGTTCATTGGTGTTCCATGTCCAGCTATATTCTTCTCCAGTAGGTTTACAAGTTATTTGAGAGCTAGGTCTCTAACTCATTCTTTTGTCTTTGTCTCTAACTGAGTAAAGAGTAGAAATTAAAAATGCATTAACAAGTATTTGATCATGAAAAAATAAAAGCAAACAGATTCCTACAAATGTAAAGTGATGAGATATTCCTAATGATAATTTGCATTGAAGAACTGAGGGAAAAGAGATCTGATTATCTGTATATTTTCTAGTGGTTCAGTACATAAAGTTCTCATTTTAACTATATAGAAAATTATTATACATGACTCATTTATATGGAACAGTGCTGTGTGTTCCACAGCTGATCCATTCATATGGATTATACTCTAATTTAATCAAGACTGGAAAACCAGATGGTTTGAAATTTATTTCATTAATAATCCATTTCAAACTGTTGACTCATATGTACATGATATTTCCCATTTTTATTCTAGTTATTTTTATAATTAGACACATGTATTTATTTAATGAATTTTCAGGAGGATAGAGAAGAATCTATCACTGTTATTTTCAAACCGACTTTCACAAAAAGCCTTCTTTATGTCCTTTGATAAGTTTTGTTGCCCAACAAGGAAAAAACATGAGGCCAAAGATTGTGTCTTTAAACCTAAGCTTGTAAGTTTCTTTTCTTAGGAGGGTTTTTCCTAGTGGCTTATTAATCAAGGGCTATGGGTTGAAACCAGATTCCTAGAGGAACAAAAACATACCAGCATTCCTTTTTTATTTTCTTAGTACTCTAGAGCAATATTTTGCTCTCAAGAGAAAGAAGCTCAGGAAATACTATGATTGTTCACAGCTTAATCTATTTTTAGTAATCTAGAGATAGTGAGATTTAAGGGAGTAGTATGACTGCCTCCAATGGTTATTATCAGAAGTTTCTTAAGGAGGACAGAACAAATTAAGGAGAGCAAGAAGACAAACAGGTTGCATGCATGTACACATTATGGGAAGATCTTTCTTCCCATATGAAGGGCATATTATTTCACTTGTATTTCAAAATGCATGGCTTCTACAAATGCTCCCTCAAGAGAATTTATTTGGTTTTAAAAAAAAAAGGAAGAACAAAAAAAGGGGGGAAACTGCCAGTAGATATTAAAAAAATTTATGCTGAATTTAGTTATTTCACTTTTAAGACATTATTTTTTTCAATGTTTTCCTGGTGTGTGGTTTGGTATTCATCTGTGGGAAGCTACAAAATTTTAAAATGGCATAGTCTATGAGTACTGGGTGAGTATCAGGGTTTAGAAGTACAATTAGATTTTACTTTTCAGGAGAGCAGTGTGACTGCCATATACTGGTTGACTAATTCAGCATCTTTTTCTTCTTTTTTTTAAACCTACACTTTAAGTTGTTTTATAAACGATTTTCTTTATTTAAATGGCACAAGGATTCTGTAATGGATTCTAATATTGTATAGTCTGGAAGATCATCACTTTAAGTATCTGGCATCCTTAAGTAGAAATATATTGATCAGACAACATCTCGTACATAATCATAATGCTCTCAGGAACAGGCCTTTCCTTGGCAGGTATGGAGATGGATGAGGAAACATCCCCTCTTGGAGTTCGTTAAATGTTTATCCATGAGGAGAGCTTCAGTAACTTAGGGAACAGTAAGATTGCATGCACATGCTAAAAGCCACTTTTATATAAATGCAATTGATCTAAACAAAATAGCTAAGGACTTTTCCCTACCAACATGCCACTAAATTTGTTTCATTTCCTAAAACCAGAAAATACTCTGGTTTTAGTATACACCAAGTGATTTACATGTTTTTAGATAGACCTTCCCACTGTAGGGTATTTCTGGGTGTCTGTATAAAATAGACGGCACATTAAAATTAGGATAATCCTTGGCACGTTTAAAAAGGAGCTATTTAGGAAAGTATGGTTGGGTATGAGGGAACCACAAGAAAGTACAGCAATCTGATGCAGGGAACACCAGACTGGTGGTTCCTAGAAACTGGAAGGAGAGGGTCCTGTAGAGAAAAGAGACTTGAGAGGAGCAGTGACTTTCAGAGGAGAGATACCCAGACATCCCCTCAGTGTGGGAACTAGGGCAACAATTAATTACCTGACCTTACCATTCTCTCTCGTTGCAGTTCTGCCTGGGCTCACCATTGACTTACCCTAACCTGAAGCCAGAAGGCATGGTACTTGTTTATGTAATCCTTGTGGGTCATTGTCCCAGGGCAGAGAGCAGAGTGGAGAAAAGTGGAGAGTGGATACAGAAAATATCTGGAACATATGGTAACAAATGCAGGCAAAATGGAACACTTTAACATCCTTAAATTAAATCCCTACATAATGGGTCCTTGGATTGTTTTTGTGGCATCAGACACCAGGTGAGCTTAATGACTCCTCTTCAGTCAGCCCAGTGCAGTCTTGGGAAATTAGGGAGGAGAGAGGAATACTCCTAGGTACCCAGTAGAATATATTTCTATTTTCTTAATAGAGGAAATAGGGAATATTAGAATATAACTATGTACAGTGTGCCATAGTGGGCATTACACTGTGCATGTAGATGTCACTGTTCAAAATCAAATGAAATATCAGGAAGAAACTTGAATTTATAGTCCATAGTATAAATTAAACTATAGTAGCAAATTAAAAGTCATCATCTTTAAAAATGGTGAATCTGAAAAAAAGATTGTCTAGCCTTAAATTCCTATTACTTCACAAATAGAATCACTGGTTTACTTTTACTCTCAATTTTCTTGCATGTACGTTAAAATATTTAGGCTTTACTCTAAAATTTGTGTTGCTTATTTATCCTTTGGATAAGTTCTTGTAAGAAGGGCCTCTGGATTTCTTCAACAATTTTCAACCCTAAATCCTTCCCTTAGATGGACCAGAGGTATATCTTAGTAAGTTACATTACCTTGCCTTAAAACACACCCCCCCCCATTAAAAGAACCTCCTTTCTCCCTGCTTTCAGTAATCTGTATGAATTTAGTTCATGATTTATAGACACATCTCTTCATTCACTCTTTAAGGGAGGAGAGTTGAGCTATTTGATTGATACATTTGGGAGAAGTAATGGGGCATGTGTAGCTCTGCTCTCCTCTTTTTAGTGAGGAAAAGGGGAAGCAGCTGGCAATCCTATCAACTTTTAGTTTGGCAATCCTACCTTTTTTCAGTTTTGTACTAGGCTTAGTGGGGCAAGATCTATGTGGGAAGCCTGTGGCTTGCAGGAATATTTCAGCTGCGAGAGCGTTAATAGGACATTTGAACAAAGTTGGCCACACTTTCCCAGGTCACTTTATCAGAAATAAAACTGATACTTTGGGACTTCCCTGGTGGTCCAATGATAAAGAATCTGCCTACCAATGCAGGGGATGTGGGTTCAATCCCTGGTTGGGGAACTAAGATCCCACATGCCTCGGGGCAACTAAGCCCTTGGGCCACAACTACTGAGCTTGCACGCCTCAACTAGAGAGCACACATGCTGCAAACTACAGAGCCCACATGCTCTGGAGCCCCCGTGCCACAATTAGAGGGAGAAAACTCGCACTCCACAACTAGAGAGAAGCCCACACACTGCAACGAAGATCCTGCGTGCCGCAACTAACACACAGTGCAGCCAAAAACCAACTAAATAAATAAGCAAAATGTTAAAAAAAACTGATACTTTGATCTCTGAAAATTTGATTCTTGTCTATCTATCTTTCAAGTGTTTCTGAATCTTAATAAAATAGAAGAGTCCGGTTTATTGTGTCCCTCTAATCTCCAAGTCCATTTGGCTTAGAACCTGGAGAATAGACAGGGGCTAATATTAAATGAGGCAATATACAAGGAGTGACAGATACACCTAGAGCATCCAGAAGTAGTGGTTGTAAGATTTCATGGTACTGTAGTAAACATGAGTATTGAGATTTCTTGAACATGTCAGCTTATCAGATTATAATAACTTCTTTTTGCTGTTTTTATTTGTTTATTTTTATAGTTAAACATTTATTTTTAAGTGATGTGTTCTGGATGACTTTAAAATCAGTCACATGGAATTGTGACCTTGGAAGTTAACTGTAGCAAAAGGCATCCTTGGCCACCCAAACCAACTACATGATTTGTGGTGCCCAGTACAAAATTAAAATATGAGCCCTTTGTTAAAAAGTATTAAAACTTTCTAGATAGTGACAGAAGAGAATTATACTAAGCACAGGAAACTTCTGTGTGTGGAGCCTTTTGCAACTTACATAGGCAGACTATAGGACTGGGTCTTAGCAAACAAGAGGAAGGCCATGCTGTTACAAATAATGGGCAAACCATGCTAGGCCTTAACAAAGACATGCAGGCATGCTAGATGGGTTGTTAGGCCAACTAAGGTAAAAACTTGAACAGAGAAAAACCATTGTTTGCACTAGGTGAAGAAAAACATTTTTTTCCTTTTTGGTCATCTTTGGTATGTTTATCTACTTAGATTATGGACCAGGGCTTGAGACTACAGAGATAGTTGTCTTCCAATGGTAAAGTAGGCAGACTAGATGGGCTACACCATATTCAAATTCCCAACTCTCATTCCTTGCACTGAACGATGTCAGGACCTGGCTTCGTTAATCACATGAGTTCTGATTACTATTTCTGATATCAGAAACTCAAGTTGTGGCTTTACACAAAGAGTGTGATATATTTTATCAAAAACAAACAAACAAAGAGAAACGGGGCCATTATCTTAAAGGGAATAAATCATAAACATAGGTGGATGTAGAAAAACTAGCAAATAAAATGAGCACAACTAAAGTTGAAGAAAATTTTCAGGGCCTTTGGCAGAACATTTGGTCCGTATGCCTTATTTTAAAAATACTTTAAAACATATACACTTCAAACTTATTTCAAGCACAGAAACACTAGAAGAATTAAAAGAAACTGAAGAAATGTACGCTGATAAAACATGAGGGAAAGAATTATTTCTTTAAGATAAAATGGAATTAAAATGCAATAAATGAGTAAAGTCTCTGGTTTCTAACTGATCTTAACCTATTAGGTAAGGAGAGATATTTTTGTTGTTACTGGAACAGAAAGGGAAAACAGAATGCAAAAACACCTAATAAAATATGACTAAGATGTCAGAGAGCTAGCTTATAAACTAACATCAAAGGGAACCAGTATCTTTGTGGGAGGAAGCAGTATTTTCTTAAAACGGCAGATCAGGTGTCCAGGTTATATCAGGTGGGAACTAACCCTTAGGAATCAAGATAGATAGAACAAATAGTCCCAAAAGTTGGACATATTTGAGAAGAACAATTCAGAAAGATTGATGTAAAATAGTCAAAGAGTAACTGGGTGAGTTTCAAGGAGGAATATTATTGAAGGGTAGTATGTAAGTATTGCCTTTATCCTCAGGGAATCGCACACAACATTTGTAGAACTAAGACTAAGGGAAGGCATAAGAATAAAGAAACATTAGCAGGGAACCAAGAAGGGCTTTTCTGAAAATGTATAATTTCTGCACTTAGAGTCTTAAGGCTGACTTGAAATCCCTAACAAAAAAATGTTACAAAGCACAGGATTTTACATTGTTAGCTCCTAGTAAGAAAATCTAACAAACAAATTAACAGATTGTGATGTTAAATTTTATAGTTTCCTGTGTGAGTTTATCTTATCTTTTGTCTAATCAGTGATTTTGATTAAGTAAATTAATTATATAACGCTTGAGGTTCATCGCTTGGGATATTAATGAGGAAGAGGGATAGAAAAAATAAAATGTTGGTAATTACAAGCAAGGGCATAGATAAAGTCCAACTCTTCATCAAGGTTCAGACAAAATCACAAATATTGAGACTTTGGTAAATAAAATGCAAACTCTATTTCATAAAATTTGTATTATTAAAGAACTCACTCTGGCAATGATGAATATAATAAACTCATTGGTTATTCATTGCACTTCTTAAATGTTCTGATACAATTTGTAATAGCTAATGGGTATTCACAATAACATGACTCCTCTATTTGTTTTCAAATTATATAAAAGTGATGACTGCCTTGCCTATATCTTGCCCTTTATTTCACCACTGGGCATGGACGCTTCTAAGCTGCTCTCAGATAACATATTCTGTACCTCATTTCTTCTGTAATTGGTCTTCTGAGTACTTGACCTTTCTGTGACCATGATTCTTTGTGTGCAAAGATGCTAAATGTTGTTAGATACATTCCTATGTTTCTAATTTGATTAAATGCACTATGGCAAGTTTTCTATTAATGATCAAAAAGAATTCTTGCTCACTATTCTATTTCTAAAAAGAAAAAACAAGGAAGAAATTGAAATAAAGCTTCTTTTGCTTCTTCTATTCTTCCTTTAGAAAAGAGTTTCTGAATTTCTCAAGTATTATTGCAAAACTAGATAATGCTTATGAAAGAATACATCCTTTCACAATACCTCCTGCTAGATTTCCCTCTGCAATTGTGTGTCTTGAAAAAGAAATCCTTTTTATTTTGTAAGCCACTTTTCACCCCAGCCTCACAAACCCAGTCAACTTGGAAAATATTCCTAGAATTAACAGTTAAACTTCAATTGGTTATGCCGTAAATCTCTTTTATTTTTCAATGTATTATAATCCTCTTTCTTAGTCTGTTTATAGAAGAGCATCTTTTATATTCAAGGATATACCTTTAATCAATTTTAGCTGGGAACATGTATGCTTGAGATTTACCTGTGCTGCCACACTTAAAAAAATTTTCTACTTATGAACTTATTGCTAATGTCAGGACAGAAGATAATCCTTGATATTATGGAAGGTTTTTTTGAAATTAACTCTAGTTTGTTATGCTAAAATTCATGATAGGAACATTAATGAATGCACTATCAAATTCAAGGCCTTGTGATATATGTACTGGATTATTTTTCCACTGCTATGCAACAAACTTCCACAGACTTAGCAGCTTGAAACAGCACACATGTATTATTCTGCAGTTACCATGGAACAGGAGTCAGAGCACAGCTTAGTTGTGTCTTCTGCTTAGGATCTAACATGGCTGCAACCAAGGTGTCACCAGGTCTCATCTGCTGCCCAGGTTCCTTTACCCAGCTTTCATCATTATAAGCAGAATCAATTTTCTTGGAGCTGTATATCTTCTGACACCTTTCTTCTTTAAGGCTAGTAGGATAGCTTCCTCTCCTGCTTTGAGTTTTTATAAAGGGCTCAGCTGATTAGGTCAGGCCCACTAGGGATAATTTCCTTTGATTAAAGTTAGCCAATTAACCATATATCTACAAAATTCCTTCACATCTGCCATATAATGTAACTTATCATAGGAGTGGCATCTATCACATTCACAGTTCACATCCACACTCAAGGGGAGGGGATTACAATCATCCCTTGGTACCAGGACTCACCAAGGATGTCAAATTCCATAGATGTTCAAGTCCCATAGTTGGCCTTCCCTATCCTCAAATTCCACATCGTCCGATTCAACCAACCCTGGATCATGTATTAAGTTTGCCATCTGTGGTTGCTTAAATCCTCAGATGCAGAACTTGCAGATATGGAGAGCCAGCTACATATTTATTGAAAAACATCTGTATATAGGTGGACCCACACAGTTCAAACCCAGTGGTGTCAGAGGATCAACTGGAGAAGCCACACCAGAGTGTGGAGACCTTGGGTCCCATCTTGGAATTCTGCCTACCACATGTATCTTTCCTGTAGTGGTCAAAGTAGCTGTAATAAATATTTTTCAGAGTTGTAATAAGAATTCGTATATATATACACATATATAGTAAGTTTGTACACACCCCCAATTTGAGAAATTTAGAAAAACATGTATGCATACATTTCTGTTAGGCATATGTGAACCCAAACAGCACTGAATTTTTGCTTACTAAGTCAACTGCAAAGATATTTTTATTTTAAACTAGAGAGAAATGGAGGGATCAATTATGTAAGCATCTGGATCCCTTTTTTCCCACCCTAGGCAGTTACGACCAGATGTTCCCTTAAATTAACTCCTTGTTAATCTAGTCAAGTCACAGCACCTGTATTTCAAAGATTTCTATGTTTTAATAAAGGAAAAATACTACAGCTAAGTTATAAATTATGCTGACAAAGTGATTTAAATATTTCTTTTTAACTTTATCTTCAATAAGTAATAGAGGATTTGGTAGCATAAAAAGTGAATTAATAAGAAAAATAATTTTGAAGACAGAGTCAATGAAAGATATACTCAAAATTTATCTTGTGTTATCATAAATTGAATTCAGTGTATAATTATTCAACACCTGGTATGTTAATGATAGTATCAATTTTCATTCATATGTTTTATAAGGCTTACTAAGCTTTTTAAAAAACAGTATATTATTTTTCACAGAATAAATTAGGAATTAATTTTGAGACAGAAAATTTTAAATGACCAATATTCTGTATTTTTTTCATCTTCTTACAAAAATAAAATTAGAATAATATTTTCAAAAGCTTGCCTGGTTCAGGCAAGGTTGTCTGTTCACCATTAGCATGTTTCTGAACTTGAAATGGATGTTTCTTGATAACTATAGTTCTTAGAATCAACAAGAGTTCAAGCACTCTCAGAAAACCATTTGGCTGTTTTTCATTCATGATAACCCAGACAAAATGATCATTGTGCATTCTGAAAATCAAAGTACTGCTTAAATATATATGTCTACCTTAATGGGCTGATCCAATAGTTCCTCTCATCTCCCCCAATTTTTATCTTATTTATTAAAACTTTTCAGTGAATCAAACACGTTCTAACATGTAAGAGATAAAAAAAAATAATTCTAATGATTTGGAAGAAAAATGAGTTTCTTTATATTCTGTTTATCTTGGTAGCATAATTCATGCAGCCGTGTGTTGAAAGATCATGGGTTTTGTTGTCAATTGGACTTTGGTGTGAATCACAGTTTTATCATATTCTATCTGATAGCCTTTAGAAAGTTATTTAAGTTCTCTAAGATTCAATTTACTTTTGTACAAACTGAAAGATAGCAAAACCTATCTTGTTCATCATGAGCATTACAAAAATCAATGACTGTGAAAAGTCCAGCATAATATCTGGTCCACGGTGTGTGCTCAAGAAACAATTTTCTTTTCTTACTTTCTTTTCTTTCTCCTTCCATCCTTACTTTTTTCCTTTTTTAAACAGCTTTATTAAGATATAATTCAGATGTCAGAAAGTTCACCTATTTAAAATGTACAATTAAATAATATTTTTAGTATATTCACAAAACCTGGCAATCATCACTGCTATTTAATTTTAGAACAATTTTTTCACCCCCAAAAGTAACCCTGATAATCATTACTGGTTACTCCCCATTACCCCTCCCCCAAACAATACTAACTTCCTTTTGTCTCTGTAGATCTGCCTTTTCTGGATGCTTCATATAAATGAAATCATATAATATCTGATCTTTTGTAATTGGTTTCTTTCACATAGAATAATGTTTTCAAGGTCCATCCATATTGTAGAATGTATCAGCACTTCATTACTTTTCATGGCTGAATAATATTTCATTGCATGGTCATAGCACTTTTGTTTATCCATTCATCCAGTGATGGACCCTTGGGTAGTTCTACATTTGGGCTATTATGAAAAATGCTGCCAGGAAAACTCATCTATAAGCTTTTGTGCAGATATATGTTTTCATTTTTCTTGGGTATATACCAAGGTGTAAAATTCCTGGGTTACTTGCTAACTGTATGTTTAACATTTTTAGGAACTGTCAAACTTTTTTCCAAGTGGCTGCACCATTTTACATTCCAACCAGCAATGAATGAGGGTTTCAATTTCCCACGTCCTCACCAACACTTGCTATTGTCTGTCTTTTTGATCACAGCTCTCTAAGTGGGTGTCAAGGCAATATTTCATAGTAGTTTGATTTTCATTTCCTATTTTTAATTAGGTTGTCTTTTTATTATTGCATTGCAAGAGTTCTTTTTGTATTTCTGGATATCCCTTTTTTCTATTGTATGAGTTGCATTTTCACTTTTTTGAGGTATCATTTGTAACAAAAATGTTTTTAATTTTTTGAAATCCAATGTATCTATTTTTTCTTTCATTGTTTATGTTTTGCTTTTGTTGTTATATCTAAGCAATTCCCATCTAACCAAAGGTCAAGAAAACTTACTCCCACACATTCTTCTAAGAGTTTTATCATTTAGCTCTTACATTTTAGGGGTACGATCCCATTTGAGTTAATTTTTGCATATGGTGTGAATGGTCCAAATTCACTTATTTGCATATGAATATCTAGTTGGGTCAACATTGTTTATTGAAAAAATATTATTTCCCCATTACATTATACTGGCTGTCTTGTCAGAAATCAACTGACCATAGATATATGGGTTTAGTTCTATTCCATTGATCTATATGTCAGTCATACTAGTGCCATACAGTTCTTGATTGCTGTTTCTTTATAGTAGACTTTGAAATCAGGAATCCCTAATCTTCCAACTTTGTTCTTCTTTTTCAATAGTTTATTGGCCATCCAAAATGGGTCTTTCACATTTTCATTTGAATCTTATGATCAGAATGCCAATTTCTGCAAAGAAGCAGCTGGGATTTTGATAGGGATTGCATTGAATATGTAGAGTTGGGAAGCACTGCCTTCTTAATGATATTTTCAGTATAGAAGTCTTACACTCCCTTGTTAAATTTATTCCTTAGTGTTTTATTCTTTTTGACTTTATAAAAAGAATTATTTTAATTTCATTCATTTTCACATTGTTCACTGCAGCATATAAAAATACCAATAAGTTTTACATATTTATCTTATATATTACACTCATTGGTTAATTTTTATAATTTCTTTTTTTTCACTTTTGGCAGATTCCTTGGGATTTTCTAAATACAAAGTCATGTCATCTGCAAATAAATGTAGTTTTACTTTTTTTCCAATCTGGATTATTCCCTTTATTTTTTTTCTTGCCTAGGTGCCCTAACTAAAATTCCTTCTTTCTTTTCATTTTCTTACAAAACTTAAGTATTTGTTACATGTTAGAAACTGATGTAATTTCTAAGCATATGAAAAATGAATAATTTTGATTACCCTGATGAATTGCTGGGAACTAAGTGTAGACTACTATGAAAGTGAGAAAATCCTTGGGTGGCAGTCTTAAAAAAACCCACACCTCTGAGGATTTTACCTCCAGAAAGCCAACAAGGTTCTCATGGTAAGGAATCAGTAAAGACTCCTGCCCCAGGCTCCTGTTTCAGGGGAGAGAAAATTAGAGCATTTTCCATAACACAGTCCTACTCTCCTGGGGAAAATAATTTACCAGAACCTTCTCCAATCTGGGGAAAAGGCATTTCTACTACCCTACACCCTCTATCCTTCCTATCTCACCTAAAGGTGTGAGAAACCTAAAACACTGAAGAAATACTTGTGAAAGTCACAGCCCAGGAACACAGGCCCATCAAAAGACTAAGATTTAATCATTAGAATATTTTTTCTCCCCCATACCCTACCACCAATCAATAGGGCTCCAGTAAAATGACAATGGCTTACAGCTGAAAAATCTGCAAGACACAGACTCTCTAAGGAAGAGTCCTCGGAGAAGCCCAAGGTCAAAAGGGAAGACAAAAACAAGGACACAAGAGAAATCCGAATTTACTGGCACTTATATCCCAGACCCCTAGCCAGAGTAACATAAATCCTCACACTAGGCCTTTTTACCTAAGATCTTTTACCTGATACAATATTTTTTGATTTTAAAAAATGTACATGTCAAAAGGTAAGAGATAGAACAAACATCAGAACCAGACCAGATACTACACGAATGTTGGAATTGTCAGGGAGGAAATTTAAAATAACTATGATTAATATATTAAGAACTATGATAGGAAAAATAGACAACATGTGAGAACAGATCATAATGTAAGCAGAGAGATTGGAACTCTAATGAATAATCAAAAGAAATGTTAGAAACCAAGAACACTATAACAGAAATGAAAACTGCTTTTGAGTAGACTGTGTCCAGTAGACTAAACACAGAAGTGGAAAGAATCAGTGAGTTTGAATATATGTCAATAGAAACTTCACAATGAAATGCAAAGAGAAAGAAAAGACAAAACAAAACAAAACAAAACACTAAGAACTAAGAATGGAGGTATGTCAAAGGGACACAAAAGCCAACTGAAAGATTTCCAAAGGCTGAAGCTGGAATATTTCAAGCAACAAAAAATTGACCTAGTATTGGATTGTAACCCAAAGTATAAAATCAATATCCATGAATCCATATTGACTCATCAACATAAACAAATGATTATGTTTTTCATAATCCTCAAGTAAAGGATGGAGCATAAGTGCTCACTCCTTAATTGTGGGTTCTGCAAAGTGACTTCCTTCCAAAAAGAAAAATCTGCAAAGTGGGATTAAAAGAGTAACTTTATAGTGGAGAAACCTGATAAAAACTGCCTCAGTCAGGTGACAAAAGTCAACATCAACTGTGATACCTCATATTGATAGAATGTACCCTTAGTATAATGTGATGAAAATGCCATTTTACCTACCCTATCTTTTAAGTCTTCCTCTTAAGAATTGTAACCTCTGTCTAACCATGAGAAAAACATTAGCTGAATCTCAGTTGAGGTACATCTCACAAGATACCTGACCAGTATTTTTCAAAACTGTCAAAGTTTATCAAAAATAAGGAAAGTTTGATAAATTCTTACAGCCAAGAGGAGTCTAGGGAGAAATGTAATGTACTACCTTGGATGGGATTTTGGAGCAGAAAAAGGACATTAGGTCAAAACTAAAAAAATCTGAATAAAATATGAACTTTAGTTAATGATAATGTATCAATATTGGTTCACTAATTGTAGCAAATATCCCACACTAATATAGTATATTAATAATAGGGGAAACTAGACATAGGGTGCATAGGAACTCTCTGTATTATCTACATAACTTCTCTATAAACCTAAAACTATTCTTAAAAAGTTTATTAAAAGAAGAAAACATTATTTTTAACTCTTTATTCATGTAAATTACATTCTAGCTATCAAAAATTGAAAAGTAAAGAAATCTTATAAGTGAAATTCTATAACTTAATCATACATTATTTAAGAATTGTATATTTGGTGGAGCTTCAAGATGGTGGAAGAGTAAGACGCGGAGATCACCTTCCTCCCCACAAGCATATCAGAAATACACCTACATGTGGAACAACTCCTACAGAACACCTACTGAACGCTGGCAGAAGACCTCAGACCTCCCAAAATGCAAGAAACTCCCCACGTACTCGAGTAGGGCAAAAGAAAAAAGAAAAAACAGAGACAAAAGAATACGAACGGGACCTACACCACAGGGAGGGAGCTGTGAAGGAGGAAAGGTTTCCACACACTAGGAAGCCACTTCGCGGGCAGAGACTGCGGGTGGCAGAGGGGGGAAGCTTCGGAGCCACGGAGGAGAGCACAGCAACAGGGGTGCGGAGGGCAAAGCGGAGAGATTCCCACACAGAGGATCAGTGCTGAGCAGCACTCACCAGCCCGAGAGGCTTGTCTGCTCACCTGCCGGGATGGGTTGGGGCTGGGAGCTGAGGCTCGGGCCTCGGAGGTCGGATCCCAGGGAGAGGACTGGGGTTGGCGGCGTGAACACAGACTGAAGGGGGCTAGTGCGCCACAGCTAGCCGGGAGGGAGTCCGGGAAACAGTCTGGAGCTGCCGAAGAGACAAGAGACTTTTTCTTGCCTCTTTGTTTCCTGGTGCGCGAGGAGAGGGGATTAAGAGCACCGCTTAAAGGAGCCCCAGAGACAGGCACGAGCCGCGGTTATCAGCGCAGACCCCAGAGACGGGCATGAGACGCTAAGGCTGCTGCTGCCGCCACCAAGAAGCCTGTGTGCAAGCACAGGTCACTCTCCACACAGCCCCTCCCGGGAGTCTGTGCAGCCCGCCACTGCCAGGGTCCCGTGATCCAGGGACAACTTCCCCAGGAGAACGCACGGCGCGCCTCAGGCGGGTGCAATGTCACGGTGGCCTCTGCCGCTGCAGGCTCGCCCCACCTCCATACCCCTCCCTTCCCCCCGGCCTGAGTGAGCCAGAGCCACCGAATCAGCTGCTCCTTTAACCCAGTCCTGTCTGAGCAAAGAACAGACGCCCTCAGGCGACCTACATGCAGAGGCGGGTCCAAATCCAAAGCCGAACCCCCCCCCCCCCCCCCCCGCCGGAAGAAGCTGTGCGAACAAAGAAGAGAGAGGGAAATCTCTCCCAGCAGCCTCAGGAGCAGCGGATTAAATCTGCACAATCAACTTGATGTACCTGCATCTGTGGATTACCAGAATAGACAACGAATCATCCCAAATTGAGGAGGTGGACTTTGGGAGCAAAGATATATATATATATATATATATATATATATATATATATATATATATATATTTATTTTTTTCCCCTTTTTCTCTTTTTGTGAGTGTGTATGTGTATGCTTCTGTGTGTGATTTTGTCTGTATAGCTTTGCTTTTACCATTTGTCCTAGGTTTCTGCCAGTCCTGTTTTTTTTTTTTTACTTAAAAAATTTTCTTTTCTTCATAATTATTTTTTATTTTAATAATTTTATTTTACTTTATTTTATTTTATCTTCTTCTTTCTCTCTTTCTTTTTTTTTCTTCCTTTTATTCTGAGCCATGTGGAGGACAGGGTCTTGGTGCTCCAGCCAGGCGTCAGGGCTGTGCCACTGAGGTGGGAGAGCCAAGTTCAGGACATTGGTCCACGAGAGACCTCCCAGCTCCATGTAATAACAAACGGCGAAAATATTCCAGAGATCTCCATCTCAATGCCAAGACTCAGCTCCATTCAACAACCAGCAAGCTACACTGCAGGACAACCTATGCCAAACAACTAGCAAGAAAGGAACACAACCCCATCCATTAGCACAGAGGCTGCCTAAAATCATAAGAAGGCCACAGACACCCCAAAACACACCACCAGACGTGGACCTGTCACCAGAAAGACAAGATCCAGCCTCGTCCACTAGAAAACAGGCACTAGTCACCTCCACCAGGAAGCCTACATAACCCACTGAACCAACCTTAGCCACTGGGGACAGACACCAAAAAAAACGGAGACTACGAACTTGCAGCCTGCAAAAAGGAGACCCCAAACACAGTAAGTTAAGCAAAATGAGAAGACAGAGAAACATACAGCAGATGAAGGAGCAAGGCAAATACCAACCAGACCTAACAAATGAAGAGGAAATAGGCAGTCTACCTGAAAAAAATTTCAGAATAGCGATAGTAAATTTGATCCAAAATCTTGGAAATAGAATGGAGAAAATACAAGAAACGTTTAACAAGGACCTAGAAAAACTAAAGAGCAAACAAACAATGAAGAACAACACAACAAATGAAATTAAGAATTCTCTACAAGGAATCAATAGCAGAATAAGTGAGGCAGAAGAACGGAGAAGTGACCTGGAAGATAAAATAGTGGAAATAACTAATGCAGAGCAGAATAAAGAAAAAAGAATGAGAAGAATTGAGGACAGTCTCAGAGACCTCTGGGACAACATTAAACGCACCAACATTCGAATTATAGGGGTCCCAGAAGAAGAAGAGAAAAAGAAAGGGACTGAGAAAATATTTGAAGAGATTATAGTTGAAAACTTCCTTAATATGGGAAAGGAAATAGTTAATCAAGTCCAGGAAGCACAGAGAGTCCCATACAAGGAGAAACACGCCAAGACACATATTATTCAAACTATCAAAAATTAAATACAAAGAACAAATATTAAAAGCAGGAGGGGAAAAACAACAAGTAACACATAAGGGAATCCACATAAGGTTAACAGCTGATCTTTCAGCAGAAACTCTGCAAGCCAGAAGGGAGTGGTAGGACATATTTAAAGTGATGAAAGAGAAAAACCTACAGCCAAGATTACTCTACCCAGCAAGGATCTCATTCAGATTTGATGGAGAAATTAAAAGCTTTACAGACAAGCAAAAATTAAGAAAATTCAGAACCACCAAACCAGCTTTACAACAAATGGTAAAGGAACTTCTCTAGGCAGGAAACACAAGAGAAGGAAAAGACCTACGATAATAAACCCACAACAATTAAGAAAATGGTAATAGGAACAAACATATCGATAATTACCTTAAATGTAAATGGATTAAATGCTCCCACCAAAAGACATAGATGGGCTGAATGGATACAAAAGCAAGACCCGTATATATGCTGTCTACAAGACAACCACTTCAGACCTAGGGACACATACAGACTGAAAGTGAGGGGATGGAAAAAGATATTCCATGCAAATGGAAATCAAAAGAAAGCTGGAGTAGCAATTGTCATATCAGACAAAATAGACTTTAAAACAAAGACTATTGCTAGAGACAAAGAAGGACATGACATAATGATCAAGGGATAAATCCAAGAAGAAGACATAACAATTGTAAATATTTATGCACCCAACATTGGAGCACCTCAATACACAAGGCAAATACTAACAGCCATAAAAGGGGAAATCAACAGTAACACAATCATAGTAGGGGACTTTAACATCTCACTTTTACCAATGGACAGATCATCCAAAATGAAACTAAATAAGGAAAGATTGAACCAGGAAGAAATAGAAAATATGAACAGACCAATCAAAAGCACTGAAATTGAAACTGTGATTAAAAATCTTCAAACAAACAAAAGCCCAGGACCAGATGGCTTCACAGGCGATTTTCCATCAAACATTTAGGGAAGAGCCAACACCTATCCTTCTCAAACTCTTCCAAAATATAGCAGAGGGAGGGACACTGACAAACTGATTCTACATGGCCACCATTACTCTGATACCAAAACCAGACAAAGATGTCACAAAGAAAGAAAACTACAGGCCAATATCACTGATGAATATAGATGCAAAAATCCTCAACAAAACACTAGCAAACAGAATTCAACAGCACATTAAAAGGATCATACACTATGATCAAGTGGGGTTTATCCCAGTAATGCAAGGATTCTTCAATATACGCAAATCAATCAAGGTGATACACTATATTAACAAATTGAAGGAGAAACACCATATGATCATCTCAATAGATGCAGAGAAAGCTTTTGACAAAATTCAATACCCATTTCTAATAAAAACCCTCCAGAAAGTAGGCATAGAGGGAACTTCCCTCAACATAACAAAGGCCATATATGACAAACCCACAGCCAACATCGTTCTCAATGGTGAAAAACTGAAACCATTTCCACTAGGATTAGGAACAAGACAAGGTTGCCCACTCTCACAACTCTTATTCAACATAGTTTTGGAAGTTTTAGCCACAGCAATCAGAGAAGTAGAAATAAAAGGAATCCGAATTGGAAAAGAAGAAGTAAAGCTGTCACTGTTTGCAGATGACATGATACTATATATATAGAGAATCCTAAAGATGCCACCAGAAAACTAGTAGAGCTAATCAATGAATTTGGTAAAGTAGCAGGATACAAAATTAATGCACAGAAATCTCTTGCATTCCTATAGACCAATGATGAAAAATCTGAAAGTGAAATTAAGAAAACACTCCCATTTACCATTGCAACAAAAAGAATAAAATATCTAGGAATAAACCTACCTAAGAAGACAAAAGACCTGTATGCAGAAAATTATAAGACACTAATGAAAGAAATTAAAGATGATACAAATAGATGGAGAGATATACCATGTCCTTGGAATGGAAGAATCAACTTTGTGAAAATGACTCTACTACCCAAAGCAATCTACAGATTCAGTGCAATCCCTATCAAACTACCACTGGCATTTTTCACAGAACTAGAACAAAAAATTTCACAATTTGTATGGAAACACAAAAGACCCCGAGTAGCCAAAGCAATCTTGAGAAAGAAAAATGGAGCTGGAGGAATCAGGCTCCCTGACTTCAGACTATACTCCAGAGCTACAGTAATCAAGACAGTATGGTACTGGCACAAAAACAGAAATATAGATCAATGGAACAGGATAGAAATACCAGAGATAAACCCACGCACATATGGCCACCTTATCTTTGATAAAGGAGGCAAGAATATATAGTGGAGAAAAGACAGACTCTTCAATAAGTGGTGTTAGGAAAACTGGACAGCTACATGTAAAAGAATGAAATTAGAACACTCCTTAACATCATGCACAAAAATAAACTCAAAATGTATTAAAGACCTAAATGTAAGGCCAGACACTATATAACTCTTAGAGGAAAACATAGGCAGAACACTCCATGACATAAATCACAGCAAGATCCTTTTTGACCCACCTCCTAGAGAAATGGAAATAAAAACAAAAATAAACAAATGGGACCTAATGCAACTTAAATGCTTTTGCACAGCAAAGGAAACCATAACAAGACGAAAAGACAACCCTCAGAATGGGAGAAAATATTTGCAAATGAAGCAACTGACAAAGGATTCATCTCCAAGACATACAAGCAACTCATGCAGCTCAATATCAAAAAAACAAACAACCCAATCCAAAAATGGGCAGAAGACCTAAATAGACTTTTCTCCAAAGAAGATATACAGATTGCCAACAAACACATGAAAGAATGCTCAACATCATTAATCATTAGAGAAATGCAAATCAAAACTACAATGAGATATCATATCACATCGGTCAGAATGGCCACCATCAAAAAATCTACAGACAATAAATGCTGGAGAGGGTGTGGAGAAAAGGGAGTCCTCTTGTACTGTTGGTGGGAATGTAAATTGATACAGCCACTATGGAGAACAGTATGGAGGTTCCTTAAAAAACTAAAAATAGAACTACCATATGACCCAGAAATCCCACTACTGGGCATATACCCTGAGAAAACCATAATTCAAAGAGTCATGTACCACAATGTTCATTGCAGCTCTATCGCAATAGCCAGGACATGGAAGCAACCTAAGTGTCCATCGACAGATGAATGGATAAAGAAGATGTGGCACATATATACAATGGAATATTACTCAGCCATAAAAGGGAACGAAACTGAGTTATTTGTAGTGAGGTGGGTGGACATAGAGACTGTCATACAGAGTGAAGTAAATCAGAAAGAGAAAAATAAATACCATATGCTAACACATATATATGGAATCTAAAAAAAAAAAAATGTTCTGAAGAACCTAGGGGCAGGGTAGGAATAAAGACACAGACGTACAGAATGGACTTGAGGACACGGGGAGGGGGAAGGGTAAGCTGGGACAAAGTGAGAGAGTGGCACTGATATATATACACTACCAAACATAAAATAGATAGCTAGTGGGAAGCAGCCACATAGCACAGAGAGATAAGCTCGGTGCTTTGTGACCACCTAGAGGGGTGGGATAGGGAGGGTAGGAGTGAGGGAGATGCAAGAGGGAAGAGATACGGGGACATATGTATATGTATAACTGGTTCACCTTGTTATAAAGCAGAAACTGACACATCATTGTAAAGCAATTATACTCTAATAAAGATGTTTAAAAAAAAAAAGAATAGTATACTTACCATTAAGAAAGGCATTGACCATTAATTTTTTCTAATGCATAGAATTCATACTTATATTCAAGTATTACAGTGTTATATGTTTGCTTTTCTCTCTTGCCTCTGTCTCTCCCTCTCTCTCTCTCTCATGCTTATCAAGTAAAGGACATGGAAGAGGTATATATCTTAACTCTATTTACAATTTAGTTATAATTTAGGAAATTAATGTACCTAGGAAATAACTGATTTGTAAAAATAAAATTAATCCTGAACAACAAAAGTTTTATTTGCTTTTTACTGCTCCATAACAAGTCAACACAAACCTAGCAGTGTACATAAAACCACATACACTTATTTTTTCTCCAGTTTCTCCAGTTTTCCTGGGTCAAGTGTCTTGGCATGACTTAGCTAGACTTTTTTAGGACTTAACTTCCTTTTAGGTCTCACAAGACCTCAAACAAGATAGTGACCAGACCATGTTCTCATCTGGAGCCCAGCATCGACTCTAAGCTGATCAATGTTGTTAGATGAACTCGGGGCCTTGAACCTCTATTACTAAGATTTCCCCTTACTTCCCAGCTGTTGGTCAGAGACTACTCTCAGCAGCTGAAAGAGGCCTGCAGTTCCTTGTCACCTAGCTCATATAGGCATCCTGTAAGCAAACAGCAAGGCTGTTCATTTTCATCACAGATGGTGACAGTCTATCTCTCCTTCCAATCTCCCTGGAGTCTGACAAGATGGAATCTTGTATAAAGTAAGACAGTTTTGAGAGCACCAATTAACGTAACTTAATCAAGGGATCTACTATCTCATCATGCTCACAGATTTCATCCACAATAGAGCAGAAGAAATTATAAAAGGAAGGTGCATCAGGAACTGAAATCTTAGGGATGTTATTAGAATTTTGTCTACCACAGATGTTAAAAAAACAAAACAAAAACAGGCATGTCCTTTATGTCCTTCAGGGATCTGCTCATACTGTGTTTACTCCATGGGTTCTTATATTAAACACCACATCATTTATCTGGCTTTCAGTCCTCAGCAGATCAGAAGTATCAAATTTACAAAAGGACAAAATAGAATATGAAAATCTTATGAGGTAACAAATATAGCAAGGGAGAATGGAATACAGTTATTTTCAGGAATCCAAAAAGCTAGCTACTCTGGGCATTTAGTGGTATGTGGGAACAGCCTTTGGGATTAAACCTGCTCACTAGGGCAAGTCAAAAATTTCTATTAGGTAGGGGCTTCTAAATGGGCTTCAATTGTATGGTTTGTCAGGTTATGGGATGTTCGAACTTGTTTGGTTGATGCATGGTCATTAATTAATGCAAGTTTAATTGTAGTAATTGGAAATTAATGGAAAAAAATGTTTAAAATAAAGACTAAATTATTTCTATTAGGACTTCCTAAAATGTAACTACTCTTAGCATTTTTCTCTATATTCAGACACATTAATAAATACAGATCTACCAAATCCTTTTCATTGATTAATATTCCAGGTTCGACAAATATTTACTAAGCTCTTGTTATGTACCAGCAAATAAAACACTAATTAGCCTCAAAAGAACATCATGAGGTAGATGTTCTTATTTATACTTTAAACATAAGGTTACTGAGTTTCTGGATATTTACTTCACCCACTCAAGGTCACGCAGCTAGTCACCTGGGAGCCCTGCTTCCAGCACAGGCCTTCCTTTCCCTACAACACAGCCATCTCTCTGTGATGAGCAAAATGTTACATAAATGAGATGTCAGTGCACAAAAGCATCATAGGTGTCTCATACTATAGACAGAGAAGAGCAGCTAGGCAATATTGATAGCACAAGTGGACTGATTATAGCTAATTATGAAGTTGACATTTGTTCTTTTGAATGCCTTGACTAAGTGTTTCTAGTTTTCTAATTGAAGTGTGAAGGGGCTGTGTGTGTTCATTTCTGAGTTAACACTAGCTTGTTTTCACCTTCTTTGAAAGTCATAGCTTTTTAAATTTTTGCTCTTTAAGAGTTTTATTTCTGGTTTTTGTGTATTTGTTTTTTTATTCTTTAAATAATTCCATTTCTAAGTTTCTGCAATAAGACTAGATGGTGATATTTTTAGGGTGGCAAAACAGTATAAAATATTGATGGTTAACATAATATAAACTAATTCCAAATGTACTACAAATGGTGGACTTACACATTAAATTTCTCTAAATATCTTACATTTAATAAGGTAGACTCAAGAAAATTTATTTGACCAAGGATATACTTGAAAGACAGAGTAAGATCCAAGATTTATGCATTGACATTACATTATTTACATTTATTACAATGAAATAATGCACTTGTGCACGTATCCTGGCAAAATAACAATACATAATAATATATATTTGGTTGCAAACCACTCCACCATTGTGTTTTTATTTCAAGGTGCATGGGTAGCAAAGACTGGACCACCTTGTTTCCTTTAGTTCCCTTAAGGAGTATTTAAAAACATGGTCTTTGTTTTCAGAGTTGGAGTCTAGTCCCAGCTCCATCATCTGTAGCTATATCACCTTGATGTCACCTTGGGAATCTTTTTCTTTTACCGAAAACTCCAGAGTTTCAGTTTCCTCATCTGTAAAATGTGACTACCAGTAATGATTAACAGATTTGTGGCAAAGGGTTATAAAACAAAATGCATATAAATTTCACATTACAGATCTAGATAGAAGAAGATGTGTTTTTGTTTGTTTGCTTGTTTTGTTTTGGAAAATGGAGAAGGAAGAATAAGAGGAGGGAGAAGGAGGAAGAGGCCTATCAGTCCTGACTTTGAGTCCAAAAAACTAAGGCAAATGAACATTAGTACTAATATTTTCCTTTGTATATGCAGATAGAACGCTGGAAAACGTTCCTTCTTCTTAAGTGTGATATGCTATATTCAGAATGGAATTACAGGACTATCCAAGAATCAGTTGTTCATGTGGAAGCTCCCAAGTACCTAATGCCTATTCAAAATGACTTGACTGTTCAGATCCTAGCTCTCCAGTGAGCTTTGTTTCTGTCCCTTCATAGTTGAAGGCCTTTAAATTTATCTTCTCAAGGCTTTAGGAATGAGGTGATTTGATTACTTTAGTTTAATGGAGCTGAAACAGCCAAGTAACTAAGAGGGTTAATTAATTTGTTTGGAATCCAAGTTTTATTTTTGAATTGAGTATAAGGGAAATAAGAAGCAAAGGCAAAACTGCTTGATCAGCATGGGACAATTTTAAGAGCACTACTACTTAGATTATAAACCTGTTATGACTTTGTTAGTTTGTAGAGATCTCTAAACCCAGTTGTATAGTAACGAGCCTTAAATGTATGCCTAAATGCATAATTTGTAGTCGGTGATTGACTAGAAATATGTTGTCAGTTATGTGCATTCTCACCTTTCATTATAGGAGATTTGGCCATTTACTTGTTGAATTTATATTTTATATCTTGTGGTTTTAAAATTCCTCCCTCAGCCTTTATGAGTCTTATCTAAATATTCTAAACATTCCTATCAGAGGTAATCTCAGTTAGTTGGATACTTAAAATAGACTTGCAATGGAAAATAAGAAAGCTAAACAAAATTTATTCAGTATATATTCAAAAAGTCCATTAAATCAATTAAGCTGTATACTTTATCCTAATGTTCTCTCTCCTCTGTGATACGGTATGAAAATTGGAACAGTCCTTTACCCGCTGATCTATCTTAGCCTTAATAGTAGTAGCACAATTAGATGTTAACTGCACCTGGATATACTGCAGTGTGAAGTATACAACAGCATCTGTGAAGTATTCTTGACAAAAAAATGTTTAACTTGAATTTAGCCAACCTGTTAGATCTAAATTCCTATTGATGTTAAATACAAGGGAATAAGAACACTTTAAAAAACATATGAGAAATCAATCAGACAAATTCAGAAGGTGGGACTTTCTACAGGACAATTGCTGTCTCTCTTTAATAAGTTGAGTCATAAAAAAAATGAAGCACTGTTCATGTCAAAGGGGTTTAGGTGACATAACAGTTAAATGCAGTGTATAGATTTGGTCAGACTGGTTTGAACAAATTAACTGAAGAATATATTTTAAGAAAATCTGGAGAAATAAGAATATACACTAGGAGTTAGATGATACCAAAGAATTATCGGGTTTTGTTTTTCCTTTGAAATGTCATTCTGATTAATTTATATAGGAGAATGTCTTTTATTTTTAATATTCCTATTGAAGTATTTTGGAGTAGATAATAAATTATTTTAAAATATTAGAGTAAAATAGATGAAATAAATATAAAATACGGTGACAAACTGTTAGATTGGTGATGGGAATTCAGTGTCCAATATAATTTCCTTCTATATTTCTGAATGTTTGAATTAATTAAAAAGTGATATAAAGGTAGAATATATCTGATAAGTTATATATGAAAAAAATAGTTTTAATTCATCTGTTTAGCCAACAACTATTTATTAACTATCTACCTACCCTGTGCTGGGTCCCATGCTATCTGTGGGAGTTGTACGGTGAGCAGGGATGATTCAGTCCTGGTTGTCATGGAACATATAGTATAAAGGGGATGATAGGCACTGCCTAAGTAATTATAAGGGGTGTAAATAGAATGTGAGCTACTATAAATGAGTGTAACAGTTGAACCTACCTTAGCCTAAAGGAAAATTAAAAATTCCAGGAAGAAGTGCCTATATGAAGAGATTGCAAGAGCAGATAAAGGAGATGCCTTGGGTTGTGGACAACCTTACTGTTTCTGGGAAGATCCCTAGTTTAAAAAAATAAATAAATAAAAGCATGATTCATTAAAGAATACAGAGAAGTACAGTATGGTGGGAACAATGAGGGAGAGGGAGAGAGAGAAATGAGACAAGATTGGAATGTTAGGCAACAGCTAAGGTACTTACAAGTCAGTTTAAGGATCTGAGTTTTTATTCTGAGAAAAGTAAGAAGTTGAATGACCTTAAGTAGAATTAAATGATTATTTATATCAGAGACTTCATTCTTGCTGAAATGAAGGGAATGAATAAGAGTTGGCAGATGTGACTCTGAGAGAACCATTAGAACACTGTAGGCATCAAGAGATGATGGTGTTTCAGGAAGTGAAAAGGAGAACTCGTTCCAGGGTACACACTTCTGGGGGCCTGAACTTGAAGTGCTTTCTTTAAAACGTTAGAAGTTTCCCTCTGGTGTTTGGACTGGCCAGATGGTAGTTCCATTCAAACAGGGCATCTTGAGCTCAGATCATGACCTACTGTGAGCCCAGGGACTCACTGTCCCTTCAGGACTCCTTTCAATTCTTTTTTTTTTTTTGGCCATGCCACGAAACATGCAGGATTTTTTTATTTTTATTTTTTTATTTATTTTTGGCTGCGTTGGGTCTTCGTTGCCGCGTGCAGGCTTTCTCTAGTTGCGGTGAGCAGGGGCTACTCTTCATTGTGGTGCATGGGTTTCTCTTTGCGGTTGCTTCTCTTGTTGTGGAGCATGGGCTCTAGGGCATGTGGCTTCAGTAGTTGTGGCACGCAGGCTCAGTAGTTGTGGCTGTGCACTATAGAGCACAGGCTCAGTATTTGTGGTGCATGGGCTTAGTTGCTTCACAGCATGTGGGATCTTTTGGACCAGGGATTGAGCCTATGTCCTCTCCATTGGCAGGTGGATTCTTAACCATTGCACCACCAGGGAAGTCCCTTCCTTCAATTCTTGATTCTCTACATGAATAGGGTGGACCAGATTTTTCAAGAAGCTCTAGAACTTGTACATTGATGGTGTCCAAGGGCCCAGAGGCTAGTCTCCTGTTTCAGGGGGACAGTCTGGTGAGTGGATTGCTACCACTGACCAATATTTCCTTCAGGATCATATTAGATTGGGCCCAAGTATGATACAGACATACTGATTTGGGATGACACTCACATGGGACACAGAAAGAGTTCAGGAGTCTCAGACACTAACAGATCACTGATTTTATGTTTAATAAGTGTATGTGAACAATTTCCTCAGTCTTCGCCCATCTAAGTTTCTACCTCAGTGCAGCCATGGGTCTACAGCAGAGTCTCTTAACCTTGGCACGATTGACGTTTCAAGCTGAATAATTCCTTGTTTGGGGGAGGCAGCAGGACAGTCTGTGCATTGTGGGATGTTAAGTAGCATCACGGCCTCTTCCCACTAGACACCAGCATTAATCTGGCTCCTTTTCCCCAGTTGTGACAACCTTAAATGATGTGTTCAGACAAATATCACTTGGCCAAGAAAATCAGCCCTGGTTGGGAACCACTATACTACAGCATCTCAGCTGAGATAGTGACAAGAATCCTTTACCTTGGCACTCACTTGCCCATGGCACCCAGTTACCCTACGTGCTCTACAGGTTCCATGCACCATGCCAGTCAGTACTTGGTTATACCTACATTTATCTCATCTGAGAGCTTTCAGTACCATTGCTCTGCAATGCTAATGGATTCTTCTAGTCAATGTGGTGACATTGTCAGTCTTAAGCCATGTCAGATTAAGGGCAGTTGTTCCTGTGCAAATGGGACTACTATTCTCATTCTTCCTAGAGACCTCTTGCCTACTGTGTGTGAAGAGTGGTACAATTAATATTGAAAGACATCACATTCTAGGAATGCAATGATTACAGCCTAATGCACTGAAGAAAAGACATAGTTGAAAGATACATTGTTTTATATTTATCTTAAAATGTTAAGTGGTAAATTAACATATCCAGAAAATGAATAAGAGCTCACATTCTCCCGCATACTCTGGGTAAGGTTTGCATTCATGGTCATCACCAATAGAGTGATGATGACCTTTAAGAAAATCACTGAAAGCCAGGATTGGGAGGGGGGCAGGGTTCAATGGATGATGCAGCATCATGAGTAATAATGTAACCAGCATCAAATACAGTAGTCAAGTCCCTTATGCAAAAAGGGATAGTACAATGAATACAGTCAGCCCTCCATATCCACGGATGTGAAACTCCTGAATACAGAGGACCAACTGTATATTGACTGAAAAAAAAATCCACCTACAAGTGGATCCATGCAGTTCAAGCCTCTGTTGTTAAAGGGTCAACTGTAATTGGTATGAGGAAACTGGAAAGACAAGAAGACCCATCTTGTTTTAGTACAAACATACTCTAAAGAGCCATTGTAGCCATGGGCTTGCTAGTTATTACTCACAGGGAGAGATAATACATTAGCCAGGAATGACACATTTGCCAATAGAGAAAGAACATGAAGAGATGGTTCCTGAACCAGAACAGGAAGATATAGCACCTCACTATGAATAATTTTTCCATGAGCCGATAAGAAAATTAGTAAATATGTAAATATATCTTCTCTACCAATTATTCTAAATCTTCACTGATAAATCAATATACTTGTCATCACCTGATGAATAATTTTTAAATCAAATTACTTGCATAAATAGGGACCCCACAATAAATATTTACCTGGACGCTGCACACACGAGAGTCAGCTTAGTGGAAAACTGGATTGAGAAGATATTTTGAAGTAGAATCTAGGACTTGGTGATTTATCAGATACAGGAAGAGGACAGTTAAGTGCCTTCTAAAGTTTCTGACTTGAAAAATTAGGTAGGTAAAAAGTTTTAATATTTCTCCACAATGTTATGATTATCTTTTAAGTATTATCTAATTCATAATTTTAAAATTTTAGCTTTATTGAGGTATACTTGACATCTAATTCATAATTTTGTTTCAATAAGTGTTTTCCGAATTTTCAAAAAATTTAATGCCATTGTAACAATAATTTGTTTTTAAACTAAAGTTTAATCTTTATCCAAATTGCTATCCACATTGAAAAAGAGAAACAAAATTCAGATGAAAAAATTTTCTTTCCTCCTTTCCCTTAAATCTAAACTTTTTAAATCTAATTTTTTTGCATGAATTAAAGTGGTTTGTATAAATACTCCAAAATACCTTAAATTATAAAGGCTTCAGTTTTCCCAAATGTACTGAATCCATGTAGAGCAATCCAGACAACTGAACTATAAAAATAGAGAGTTGTGTACCCTTGACTTAGTTTTATTTGAGTAGTATGGAGCACTGATTGACATTTGAGTAATGTAGATTCAACACTTATCCTCCTGAGAGGATAAGAAATAACTTCACATTCAATAACACCCATCTGTACCTAACTAGGCTATTGTCTCAAGTTTATTCTCAAAAAATTACATTTTGATTCAAGTTTGATTTGATTATGAGAGGGATCCTACATTTCAACAAAGTGCAATGCCATTTTTAACATTATTTCATTTTTAGTGTCTACAGAATTTTTAGAGATAATATAAAATTTCATAATCACTTGAACATGGGAGCATCAAAACTATCCTACATTATCACCTCATGGAAACATCAAAAATATCCTACATCATCACCTCATGATTCTATTACTAAAGTCACTCTATGTGCACTTGAATAGAGGAGAGAATGACTAAAATTCATCTTCTTTCCTTTCAATGCCCGCTAGTGACTGGAGCAGCATTCAAGATTCTTTTCTATTCCTTCTGTGATTTTTCCAGCTGGCGACGAAGCTGGGCTTTGGAAGGAAAGCATTTCATTGTTCTGTTCTCCCCACTACCACCATGGATCTCCTTCCATTTTGTTAATTGTAAGAACAACAAAAGCAAGAATGATTTAATGAGAGCTTATCATGTGCTAAGTTCTATGTTAAGCATGTGCAAATGTTATCTCCTTCATTATTTGTGAATTATGTGTGAAATTAATTCACAAATATCCTGGGAGGCAGGATATTAGCTTATAGATAAAACTAGTTTGTAGATGAAAAAACAGATGTTCATCAAAATCATGTAACATGACCCAGGTTACATGGCTAGTTGAGAATGCTCCATACTTCATATTCAGGTCCCTCTGGCACTAAGTGACCATGCTCTCTATTATTCCCAGATTCCTTGTATGAGTATTAGTTTTATCAGAAATTGAGGGGAAAAAAACCTTTATTTGGAAGGATTATAGGTTTTTGTCAGCGTTGTGAAGGTTATCAATGTCAATATCATAAATTCTCAAAGAGTGACATGGTAGACCGCAAGGGATCCATTTTAGTTTATGTAGTTTATTTAGATAGTATATTTTATGAATAACTAATGGTAGATACAGTTTAACATTGAAAGGGATAGTAATAAGAAAGAAAATGAAAGAAGAGAATGACACATAGTTTAAAATTTTTGATTGCCACTTTTGTACTGAACTCCATAAAAACATAATCAGTTATAGCATTAGAAAATATTGAATTCATCCAAACACTTTAAAATGTTACAGACAAAGAATAAAATAGACTCTATATAATTAATGTATAGCTAATATTTTAACTCACTGATACAGTAATTCCCCCAAGTGCTATAAATGATTGCATTATTTGACTCAATGTAATATTTTTTTCATAAAGGAATATATATCCTTGAAAATACTTTCTTAAACCAGATTATTTTGTAACATGCATTTTCTACTCTAGAGATACTTCAGAAATTTATTCAAACTTTTTAATTTTGGGGAAAAAACTTTTAAAATATGCTGACTGTTGAAATGGTATTTTGTAGGAAGACAGACATATTATTACATTTAAAATTGTCTGAACAGATGTAAAATAAGACACATTCTGGAACATTGATAGAGGGCTGACATCTAGAAAAATAGTTATGCGCAATCAGAGTTTGTTGTAATAAATGACAAAATTTTTATATACCAAAGCCATTCATTGACACTCCAATAAAGGGCAGAAGGAAACTATTATAGAAAACAGTATACATGACTTAGATATGGTAGACAGATGGGAATCATAATGAAATATAAATGGAATACAATGGAGCAGAAAAGTGAAATGTTGAAAACATGTAATGATTAAAAATAGAAAAGCCTGTAATAAAGTAAAAACTTAAAACACTTAAGAGTGTTTTAAAGGGAGGTACTGGTAGATTCTAACCAGATGGGATAAAGATAAATCCATCAAAGAGCATATGGGAATAATGAATCTGATCAAACAGTTTAGGATGAGTTCAATCATGTGTGTTGATCACAATATTCAGGGCTACCAACTTTCTCTGTGGTTTGTGACACAGAAGCTGTGCCTATGTAATGAGTGTATCAGAGTGTATGTAGACTGCCAAAGAGAATGCCGAAGAGAACTTCATATAGAAGTATGAAATGTAACTTTTTGGTCTACGATTTTTAATTGTTGAAGGCATATTTCCAGCTAAAGTCAGTACAGCTTAAAATACTTGTCTGTGCTGTTGTCATGGTTTTCTTGGTGTTTGGTTACTAAAAATTAATAATGCTATATTAAATCTCTGTAATGTTATCCTACATTGAGTGTTTTTCTTCCACTACCTCCAAAATATTTCCAGTCTGTAAAAAAACAAACAACATATTCACAAGAGCTTCCTTCTACCTCCTTTCTTTTTTTTAAAATTTATTTAATTTTTTTTTTTGGGTTATGTTGGGTCTTCGTTTCTGTGCGAGGGCTTTCTCTAGTTGCGGCGAGCGGGGGCCACTCTTCATCGCCGTGCGCGGGCCTCTCACCATCGCAGCCTCTCTTGTTGCTGAGCACAGGCTCCAGACGCGCAGGCTCAGTAATTGCGGCTCACGGGCCCAGTTGCTCCACAGCATGTGGGATCTTCCCAGACCAGGGCTCGAACCCATGTCCCCTGCATTGGCAGGCAGATTCTCAACCACTGCGCCACCAGGGAAGCCCCTACCTCCTTTCTTAATAGCAGACCAGTATCTGTCAAGTGGTCAACTCAGTTTTTCATGGCCCTTTCTTCAAGGTCTGCCTTTCAGGAGATTTTGCTTGCCTATAGCAGGTTTGCTCACTGGGTTTTCGGGATCTGGGGCTGTGGTTAGGAACTAATATATGTGCTTAAATCCTACTGATCTTTAGAAATTACATGTTCCAGCAGAGCAGAAAAACTCATATTCAATCCACAAGTTTATTGAAATTATTTTAAACAAGAAAATGTTGCAATGATATTTCTTTAAACTATAAGTATTATATAAATGAAAGGTTTTTTTCTTATTAAATATTTTTTTCTCTGGAATACAGCTATGATTCCATATAAGCCAGGATGACATCATGATGAAATTTTGTACTATGAAATCAGAATGACTTGAATTTGTTCTATATGGATTTGAGTAAATTACTGAGTCTTTATTGCCTTTAGTTTCCTCTCCTGTACAGTGAAGAAAACTTTGACGATTTCAAACAATATGTGAAAAACTTCCAGTATATAAGAGAAAAACTGTCAAGTGGAAACTAAATTTAAAAAGTCCCCATACCTAAGTATGACATTTAGTCATTTAGTCATTACGTCTTTCATCAACTTTCCCAAAGAAGAGCAATTTCCAAAATATAAATTCATTTAAATTCAACTTTTTGTTATTATAAAATGACCATGTGGTAAAGTAGTAATTATAGATTACTTTTCCTAGACAGAAAAGTGGCACTTTCACGGATGTCGAGGCATAAGTAAGGTCACCTGAAATGTTATTAACAATAATACTTACAATTCCTAAATGCTAGTTCACTAGCTCTTTCTTAAAGTAGCACTTTCTTAAAATTATTTTTTTTAAATTAGGTTGAGGAAATTCAGCTTGCTAAGTAAATATTGAATTATGTGCAAATTCTGCTTTAATAATTTTGTGAAACAATTGAGTCATTAAAGAAGTACATCTCACTACTTATATAGTGACTGTTCACATATTTTTTAATTCCAAAAAATAATGAACAACTTCTAAGGAGAGAGCTGTACCATCTGCCCACCCCATTTTAGGGTCAATTTTAGACTTTGTTTTGGTAAAATAAACCTGCTAAAGTAAAGTAAATAAATAATTGAATAAGATGTGTATCAGGGAGGTTTATTATAATCATAAAGGATATCTCACTGAAAACAATGGCAGAAAATGTATTTGGTGAATTCAGGGCCCAGGAGAAATTAGACGTTGAAATTGAAACATTTTACAAACCCAAACAGCAATCCATGTCATTTATCTCTTTTTCTCTGAACTGGTATGGTTTCCTATCTCTTCATTCTCCACATGCTTATTTAGAATACTGACTGGCATATAATAAACACAATATAAGCGTTTGCTAAAATAAAAATAAATATTTCTTAAATATGACTCTTTTTCTTTAGTGCATAAGGATTCACAAAATACAAGTTTCATTTTGAGAGATCAAAAGATAGTAACCTGACTGATATCTCTGAATCCAAATTCTCAGGATAAAGAATCTGACTGGCCTAGAATGAGTCCCGTGTCCACACCTGGTTAAATATACTGTGCTTAGGGGGCAGAATCAAGAAGTATATACATAGGCATACAAAGCAGTGAGAAATGGATCTGCTCTGAGCTGAAACTTAAAGAGATGTTTACTGTAGAATGTTTGAGACCTTCTGTCTATATACTTCATCAGTACCCATGAGCCATGCTAAAATAGAAAATATTCAATGGGAAGAAAAAGGAAAAATGCAGTAGGTTCCTCCCTTCCTTCCTTCCTTCTTTCCTTCCTTCCTTCTTTCCTTCCTTCCTTCCTTCCTTCCTCTCTCCCTCCCTTCTTTTCTTCCTCCCTCCTTCCCTCCCTCACTTCCTTCCTTCCACTAGTTTTATAAATCTAAGAAGTCTCTTCTTAGGTAAAGTGTATCCATAATATTGAGCACAAAGATCTATCACTAAATTTAATAGTAGTAAATAGAAAACTGAACTGAAAATCTATTGCTCACTTAGTTACATCAAGCTCTGCTTCATGTGCAGTTACATCAATGTTTAGCTCATACATTCATAAACATGTAACACTTGTGTGTGTGTGTGTCTGTGACCCTCATCCCTTTGCAATCACAATTACATCTTTAAATTTTGTTCTTGGTCACATTCTTTCTCTTCTTTAGGGTCTTAGTAGATATTTATATAATTTTTGCCAGAAATATACCTCTTCAGTATCCACTCCGTGCCTCCACATTCTTTTTCACAGCTGGATATTAATTTGACCTCAGAGTCTGACATAGAAGTAATTTCATTGTTGTGAGAAGGGCCTCTTCTGGCCCCATAATTGTATCTTGGGTGTCTCAGTGTTTGCCGTGTTGAATGGAAATTTTGTTGATTGTTTAACTCTTCATTACATCCTTTATATTGTTGTAACTTTAGTACCGTACCATCTCAGAGCCTGGTGCATTGCATAACTCTGAAAATATCTGTTGAATACGTGAATGACCAAATCTGGAGAGAATATTTCAATCACAATTCATTACAGTGAAATAGCAGGGCATATCACCTAACTGTGGGCATTCTATAAAATTAAGTAACTATATAAAAACAATGTTTATCAGCATCATCATGACAATCATTGTCATTGAGCTATTTTCATGTCTCAGTCCCAATATGCTAACATTTTTCATTCATTCTTATTAGTTATTGCCTTTGTTTTGGTAATTTTAGTCCCCTCTCTCATTGCATCCCAGAGCTAAGGCCAAGAGGTACGATTAAGATTTGAATAGCAGTCAATCCTTGTATTCAAAATCTTGATTCCTCATCAGTAAACAAGGCTTTGTTACTAAGTCAGGATCATTATGTCTCATATAATGAGTTATTTCTCAGGAGACCAATCCCCTTGGAAAATAGACATTTGTCCTTTTACTCCAACAGTTTTCTAGATATCAAGGTATGTCTGAACTCTATCAATGTAAAAAAATTGAATGTCTTCATTCACTTATTTGTGTGTTTGTGTGCTGGAGTTTTTTCCTTTCTCTTAGGTCTCCTGAGTCCTCCAAAAGATAACATGTGGTCAGTTATAGACCAAGTATGCCCAGGCATGCAAAAACATGAGTAATAAATAGAAGTTCTGGAATATGATTAAATCGTAATCCCCTACTAGGTTATCATACCTCAATACTTCCAAGTCTGGAATAAGGGTTATAAATTTATGAGGGCCAAATAAGAAATTACAAGAGAACAAACAAAATGAACAAAGCAAAAGAAGAGGAAGGAAGGAAGAAAGGAAGGAAGGTGAGAAAGAAGTAAGAAAACAAAGAAATCTAAAAAAATAAATAAACAAAAATAAAGCAAACAAAAAACCTGTCCATTCCATCTGTTAACTTCCTAAAACAAATGTGATGTACCTTTCTTTTGGCCTACATTATAAGAGGTATTAACGGTGCTAGGCACATCAGTTAGAATTCAGTGCATTTTTCATCATTAACTGTGGGAAGTTAATAGACTTTTGCATTTGTTCCCTCAATAAATTTATAGAAGGCTTGTTTATGTTTAGGATTTCCTAACATATTCCTTGAGGAACAAGGAGCTTACAGAAAGGAGCCAGTGTTAGTCCAAATGGATCTAAGCAATATACAACTTTACATTTTCTTAGAAATTGATTCCAATAAAAATAAATAATTGAGTAAGGTGTCTGTAATACATAAATCATTAGACAAGTTTTCTTTAAAAGAGACCCCTATTTCTGGTGAGGTATACCATATAGATTCTAAACTCTTAAGGCCATGATTTAACACATTTAAATGTATTGAGGTTGGACTTCCCTGGTGCAGTGGTTAAGAATCCGCCTGCCAATGCAGGGGACACGGGTTCGAGCCCTGGTCCAGGAAGATTCCACATGCCACGGAGCAACTAAGCCCGTGTGCCACAACTACTGAGCCTGCGCTCTAGAGCCTGTGAGCCACAGCTACTGAAGCCCACATGCCTAGAGCCCATGCTCTGCAACAAGAGAAGCCACTGCAATGAGAAGCTCGTGCACCGTAACAAAGAGTAGCCCCTGCTCGCCGCAACTAGAGAAAAGCCTGTGCACAGCAGCAAAGACCCAATGCAGCCAAAAATTTAAAAAATATTAAATAAATAAATAAATATAAATAAATAAATGTATAGAGGTAATTTTTTTAAAAACTAAGTTAATGAAGGATAAAACTGATTAGTTAAAAACAGAATTATCAAAAACAATCAGAATTCATAGCTTAAACATTATACTACATATCCTTAGAAATCAATGGACAGCACAATAAAGTCTTCTTCTAGAGCAGTGGTTTCCTGACTGTTAATTAGAATCCCCCATGGACTATTGTTAAAAGAGACATCGGGGATCCTGATACAGAAGGTCAGGGGTGGGTCTGGTAAATATTGTAAAAAAAGCTCCCCAGGTAATTCATATAATTAGTTAGATTTAGGACCCATTGCTCAATTACCTTCTGTAATATTATTAACAGCAAAAAACATGAGCTAAATCACTAAACTTTTATCAATTCCTTTGTCCTGTCATCAATTAGCAAAATCCTTAAAATGTCATCTTTTTTACTTCAGATATTCCAATCAAAACATACCCAGCATTCAAATTTTAAACATTCCCCAATCCTTATAAAAATAAATAAATAAACTGAGTTTGGAGAAGGAAATATATGATATTGAATGGTTCTTGCCTTCCTCCATTCCCAAGCTCAAAAATTCATTTTGAATGCATGAATCTGAGCATTTGAACTGTTTGAGCTCTACATAATGTAGGCTGGAACATTGTTAGGGGAAACACACTCTACTGTGACTCTGGTTTCCTTTTTCTCTACTATCCATGAAGCCACTCACACCTGCAGCTAGGCTTGGAGCACTAACTAGCTTCCGGAATTCAAGTCACTTGAACCCAAGCCAGCCTTGTCTGGAAAACTGAGGTGTTCTCTATTCTCACACACTGATAGTCATTCACTATGAAAGGCTCACAACAGAGAGTTTAAGACGTGGCAGGAATACACTGTAGCACTAAGAACAATTTGAGAATGCGAATTAAATACCCTTCTTGTATTAACCTTATTACTGCAGATCCAATTGATCCTTCTAGATATGAGATTTATTGGGGGGGGGGGGACGGCATGATCAACAAAAGATTTCTCTAAAAATTTGAATTCGATTGCTGCTGCTTTGTCTCCTGAGAAACCTCAAAATGATTAGCATACAATATTATCCTCCCTATTTGCTTTTACCATAACAGCAAGAGAAAGGTAATGTGCAAGGAAGAGATACATAGGTAGTTGGAGGTTTGGTCTTTAGGCATGTACTCAAATAAATTGTTGGCCCTCACAAACAATTTATCGGACTTTCATGAACATTACATATAAGTGTAAAATCCACTAGAATAAAACTATTTAAATAAAATGTGAAAATTCTAATAATAGGAGGTAACATGAAAAATCATAAGGGCCACAAGAGTACAATTTCTGTACTGATTTAATACTAATGTTTAATTTAAGAATTACAAATTATTCATACATATGTGTGTTTACTGAACTAAGTTTTAATTTTTCTTATGCCATTAGAACATGAAAGTCTTTAAAAGAGTAGGAAAAAAACATATCACTTTTTCCCTGTCCAACTTAATTGTGAAGCTGAATAGATGGAAAGCAAATATATACCAGTATTTCCCCATAAATATCATTCTTCAACACTCTACACAGAGTCTGATATAAGTAATTGACTGGTGCATTAAGTTATTGAAGTTCCAATTCGTATACATTATTGCAATTTCTGCTCAACTTATTATGCAATGCTTTAGATTACCTTTTATTCTTGTTCTAATAAAAATTCAATTCACTCTTTTTGTAATGTTATATACCTCTAATTTAGTAATAATAATAGCTATCATTTATTGAACACAATATGTGCCAAATACATTGTTAAACATTTAAATATCTTATTTAATACCTAAAAATACCTCAGTGGCCTGTCTTATGATCCCTGCATCTATGGGACACAGGTGAGCATAGAGTGATTAAGACTGTGCAATGTTTCACAACCAAGAAATGGTAGAATCAGGATACAAAGACATGTGACTGACAAATTCCTTGCAATTTCAGCTATGTCAATTTCTCGCACTTGAACATTTTATAAACTTTAAACACAGGAGTACCATGGATACTTTATTGTTCCTTTTTGGATTGTTCCACATTTTTTTGTGTAAATCAAAAGCAAAAAGAAAAAAAAAATCACATTTGAAATCTATAGTTAAATGTTATGGTATAATTGTTTGTGTGTGTGTTTGCATGTTTCTTTTATTCAAACACAGTGTTTCCTTTCTATCCTACACTGTTGAAAATATTAAAAATAGATAATTTATTTATTGTGAGAAATTCAATGTATAGGGAGAAAGCAAAATCTCATTTAAAGTAATAGAACTTGCTCTGAGCAAGACAGAAAATAGTCAATTTTAAAATATCACCTGTGAATCAATCATAAATGTAATGGCATAATTTTTGTTTATTTTATACATATATAAACATATTTTTTAAATTGTGAATTCTATTTCATTAAAATTTTCTTTTAAAATACAATTTAATGTCTCCATGTCTAGTATTCCTTATGGACTACCCCCAATAAAATTTAACACAAATTAAGGAATTTTTGTTTGTCATGTTCCCTGATGTGAATATCAAAAGTCCCTGCAACATTAGAGGCACTTAATTAATCATTGTGGTATGAATGAATAAATTCAACCAAGTTTTTATATTTGGAGATTTTGGCTGTTTTCAATTTCATAATATTAAAAACTCATATGTGATGACTATGACTTATTCATTGAACAGAATGAATGGCTTTTGAATTTTTCTAGTTTTTCTTTTTTTAACAATTTAGAAGCACAAGGGAGTTATCTGTTTATTTTCTTGTCTCTGCAGACTGGTATTTGAATTGGTGATCCTGAGAGAGAGGGCTGGGGAGAAAGGAGACAAGATGGTAGAGTAGAAGGGCCTTGGAGCTCACCTCCTCTCACAAGAACACCAAAATCACAACTAACTGCTGGACAACCATCGATAAAAAAGACTGGAACCTACCAAAAAAGATATTCTACATCCAAAGACATAAAGAAGAATCCCAGTGAGATGGCAGGAGGCCATAATCAAATCTTAAGAGAGAGATGGGTTGGTCTTTTTATGACTACTTTTTGGTTTTTAGGAGAAATATCTGTGCAATTTCTCTACAATAAGATTTGACTCGTCAAATTATTTGATGGGGTAGTGTAATCTCTTAAATCTCCTATACGTATTACCTGCACGTAATTTTTTTCTGGTTAGTTTTCTTTGTTTTCTCATATCCTTGTGAGTTATGGTGAACAGACTTTTTAGTTCTATTTATGATTTGAGACTTTATGAGGTGTCTGAGGACAAGAATGAGGCTAGATAACAGCTAGCTGCCACCTCCACCGGCATCATCTAAGGGAGATGGGAAGACAGAAGAAAGGCCTCAGGGATAGGGCTTTTATATTAAGTTGCCTCCAGAAAAATATACACCTATTTATAATCCCATTGGCTATGGATGAGAATACCTCGTTTCCTAATCCTTGGACTACAGTAGATAGTTTCGGTCTTTAAAAAGTGTCATTTGGTTAGGAGGAAATGGGCATTTCATTTTATTTTTATGTTTTGCTTACTACTTTAATGGAATACATCTTGTAAGTTTACTCATTTGTGAATTTCCTTTTTGTGTGTTTTTCTTAGATGATTTATTTCTTGCAATGTTTGTCTTAGTTCTTACTACTTTTACATTTGAGCTGGAGTCACCATTGAGAAGCTGATTTCAGACTGAGAGCTGAGACCACTGTATGTCTTTTGTATTTCTAATTTGATTTACTGGTTTTTCTTACTGCATGGTTCTTTCATATTAGGGCATGCAGAGATGAAGACTTGAAAAGGCCCCTGCACTGCATGCTTAGATACAGAACTGAGGCTGGTACTGAGTAACTTTGCAAATTAACACCTGGGCCAGCAGTTCAGAGAAGACACAGGGCACTATTGAACCTTTCGGGCATCCAGTGTCTGGAAAGTTAAAAACAGTTTAAACATTTCATTCTCAATATTACATTGAGCTTCAAATAAATTGAAAGCACTGTGAGGGGTGTAATGCTCTGCTTTCTTCAGGGATCCACAATCTAGTGTTTATTTCTTGATATCCATTAAATGAATGCATTGATGTATTATATTAGAGACTAAATTTTTGACTTAAAATGGAGTTCAAGTTATACCACTTGGTGTAACAACAGGGTCGCACCTGAAGTGGTGAGAACATTCATTGTGTATCAGTTACCTGGAAAAGAAACTGAGTGTCTTTTAGAGGGAGTGTCTAGTTGGGCTGCATTCAGGTAATCTCACTCTTTGGATCTCTATCACAAAAGCATCAAGGAAGAAGAGGGCAAAGAGATGGGACAGAATCTAGACAAAAGAAATCTTAAAAGACGCCTACAAGTTTGTGTCAGCTCTTTGAGGCACCAACAAACTTACTGTGTCTCAATAAGAAATGGAGCAGAGCCTTTCAGCCTTGAGAAAATCTCTCTGTGGTGATAGAGTACACTTGTGTTTTTAAAGTCAGTCTATATTTACATTCTTGCACCCCCTTTGATTCCTTTCCTGCTTTCTTAATATTTATTGAGGTATGTATTTGTTTGTTTGTTTATTTACATTTATAGGCTACTCTTGCTGAGCTACAATTGAACTAAGAGTAGAATTAGGGTACAAATTTATAAAGTAAAACTATAAAACTATTGAGTGAAAGTGGGGTACCCTAATGTTGGAGTACACGGTATCGAAGTATGAGAACTCCAAAAAGAGATGACTCACTCTGGGAAGTACTAGATTAATTAATGATATGTTCCTTCCCACCTAGAGATTCATCCTCTATGTTTAAGGCACAAAATGCTAAGTCTTGTTACAAAAACTGAGGCAAATATTCTTACACCCATAGACATGTGTAAAGACAGTACAAGGAAATTTGTGATAATTGCTATAATCTGAATTACATTTTGGTAAAATGCACTTACAATTTCTTAACTGATTGACACCCAGTGGATTTGGCACATATTTCATTCCATTTCTCTGCAAAAATGATCAAGAGGAATTTTATTCATTCTCTAATAAAGATTAAACTAGGCTAAGTTATCCATTTATTATGAGTTTGATATTTTCAGGATGTACCCCTAAGGGCAAAGTTGGGCAGTCTGATTTTGTTCTTGAAATGCATACCTTAAATTGCATAGATTTGCCCTTGGTCCATCCTATTTATTGATTCCAGGGTTTTACTCGCAAGATACAGCAGGTGATGGAAATGAGGCAGCAAAATCTAAGTAGGGGTAAGTATAGGGTGCATATATGCTGGCAATCCAAGGAAAGTTGATGCAAAGAGCTCAGTCTTCTAAAGATAACTGTTGGCAGGACTTCCCTGGTGGTGCAGTGGTTAGGAATCCCCGTACCAATGCAGGGGACACAGGAAGATCCCACATGCCGCGGAGCAACTAAGCATGTGCGCCACAACTACTGAAGCTCGTGCGCCTAGAGCCCGTGCTCCACAACAAGAGAAGCCACGACAATGAGAAGCCCGCACACTGCAATGAAGAGCAACCCCCGCTCGTCGCAACAAGAGAAAGCTCGCGCACAGCAATGAAGATGCAACACAGCCAAAACTAACTCTAAATAAATAAATAAAAATAAATATAATTGTTGGGTAAAGTCTGGGTTCTCTGAGAATCCGACACCAAGTTGAGACTAGAGCTGCAAAGATTTTAATTGGGTAACTGCGTGAAAAATATGGGGAATCTGAGAGAGAAAGCAGACCACACTGCAAGTCTGACTCTGAGGGAAGAAGAGAGGGAGGGAAAGCTGGTAGAAGTATGCTAGACTGCCATGCAGCCTAAGGAAGGTCTGGTAAGGCCTTCAGAAGCCTTCAAACCAAGGTCAGCTTTCAAGAGTCCTATGTCTCCCAGGAATGCCTTACCTTAGTAACCTGCCCACACTCAGTCCTTGGCTGGGAGCAGCCTAGGCGGACACATGCCTTCAGTGCTAGCATGGCTGTGGATTTCAGAACACAGCAGCTGGGGCCCTTGGTCCATAATCTTTCCTATAGTTGGAGGGCTGTGAGGTGCATTCTTTAGGCCATGACAATAAAAAGGGAAAGATGACAAATTATCTAAGAGTTTTCATTAAGTATTTACCAAATGCTTATGATAAGGGTTTCATATGAATTATTATGTTTAATGCACATAGTAATTATTTAAGTAAAGACTTACTATGTCACAATTTTAAAAATGAGGAATCAGAGACGTGGAGAGGTAAAATAATTGGCTCAAGGCCACAAGTTAGTTGATGGAGTATAAGCAGGAGTCAAGGAAGGTGTGTCTAACTCCCAAACCCATCCTTTTAACTTCTGCAGTGAAGTGGTTGAAAGACAGTGAGAAAAACAAACAAGCAAAAAAATGAGCAGGAAGGTTAGGGAGGAAAAAATCTATAAAAAAGAAATCCATGTCCATTCTTACAAATGCTAAACCTTCAGCTAGTATAGCTTCTTGGATAAGAAAGGTAAGAATCAGTGAAAGAAAGAAAGTTTCTAATTTTGTTTTTTTTTTCCCCCAAATAGTGATTTGATACTGCATTCTGTGGAGCTCTCTAGTAAATTTTGGTAACAAGGGGTGGACTCTCCCCTCATTAGTATCTAAATTAAATTGTAGTTAAATGCAAAACATCTGTGTTGAATGGACTACAAAATTTTGAGGCCATTCCTGAAATATTCAAAGTATTGAAATGTATCTGGATGATGACACCAACAGTTTTCTGAGGTCATTTCCTGTTTTCAATATCAGTATCTCAAACACACACACACACACCCACACACACACACACACACACACACACACACACATATCCTCTAAAAATATTTACAAGTTTAATAGCTTGAAAGAGTACTAAAGTACTAATCTACCCAAGGTAAACATGTTTCAGGCAGACTTTCCATAGTAAAAATAATAAAACAAAAATATGTGGAAAACACATTTTTAGAGGTAGAGATATCCTTTCTAATTTATAGACTAAATGGGTGACTTTTGAACAGGTTATAATTTTTAAAATTTTGTATATGATTTTTATTAAAGTATTACCTATATAAGACAATCTTTTAACTTTCATAACCTCTATTTTGGTCTACTTGATACATTTAAAACATCAGAAATAAGTGATGAACTACTTTTCCATGATAGAAGGTTGTAAAATTTACTAATCCTTTAGCTAGACATTGCATGTTTGAATGAGTTATGAATAATTGTAGATAGATAAAAACACATTATATGTAAATCTTTCTTTAAAAAGTAGCTTAATTGTTAATCAGCTATATTCCAATTTAAAATAAAAAGTTTAAAATAAAAGTAGTTTAGAGTTACCTAAAGAAAGAATAAATAGTCAACAAATCAAAATGAATTACAAGGCAGAGGTGCAATGATGAATTCTTAGCAAACCTAAGAGCCAGAAAGAAGCTGTGTAGGGTACAATGATTAAAGTGTGCACCCTAACATCAGCTTGTATGGGTTTAAACTCTGACTCTTATACCTGCATGTACTTGGACAATGTGCTCAAATATTCTATGCCTCAGTTTAATCAACTGTGAAACAGAAATAATAATACTTCATAAGATTTCTGAGATGATTAAGTTAGCATTTAAAATGGTGCATAGCACACAGACATGATCAATGAATATTATTAAAAATAATTATTAGCAAAGTAGTTTTATTAACAAAAAAGGAGAGAGGATTAATGTTGAATACTAAATAGTAGTGAAAAGGATGGATTAGTCAATGGCTAAGGATTTTTAAAAGGCTAAAATGACAATATTTTGTTGAAGATTTCTTTATAAGAAAATATTTTTGAAGAGAGTTAGAAGTAATAAAGTATTTAATTGACAGCAAGAAAGTAGGTCTCTCAATCTCCTCTCTAACTTGGATATTTAATAGTTCTTTATATAAATTTTGGTGTACTTTTTATAACAAGATGTTTTTTCCCTGGCTCTCAAAAAATGTATTTTAAAAAAGGAAAAGGAAAACCCTATACACGTTGTTCAAAAAAGTATCACTAATGATTTATTAATAGAATATTCACTTCTGGACTTAAGAGTCCATATTATCCATCAATGTAATTAGTAAAGGCAAATGCTAATTATTATTGAATATATGGCTGTTTTTAAGATCTTGTCAATGGTCTCCAGGAAAAAGATCACTAGATATACACCTGTAATCAAACAAAGTTGGGTTTATTACTTGCTTCAGTGAGGGAGACCATAAATAATGTGGATCCATGGATCATCTCAATTTGAGGGCATTACAAAGACTGTTACAGGATTTAGCACTATGACAGGTGATTCTGATAGGCCATTTGAGTACGTGGTCTTTACTCTGAATGAGATGCTGTCAGGAAGTAGAGGAAATTCCATGGTTTGATATCTTAATATATATCTTCTATAAGACAGGAGGAATTTTAAAAAGCTAAGTCTACAATTAGTAAAGAAGCAGCAGTCACTCCTACTACCCAAGAAGAGGGAAAGTTTGCTAATTTTGCACTTTATATGGTGAACTTGTTTTTGTTTGTGCTAAGACAAGACTACAGAGTGGCCTTGTTTTCTCATTGATTTCATCACTTTTCAAAAAAGACACAGTATCTTTTTTTTATTTTCTTGCTCTATGAACTTGTTCATGTTCAAAAGGAGAACACTACAGCCTAGCTGTGGGTGCCAGGTAAACTTCTAACAAAACCAAGGCCTAGATATTTATGTCACACCATTTTCCTGGTGTCAGAGGAAGCCTCGTTTCTTTCTCAAACCCAAACAAAAAAATAACAGAATATATCTCAGTGGTCCATGTATATTAGTTACCTATTGCTGTGTAATAAGAAACCCTGGAATTTAGCATCTTAAAACAACAAATATTCTTTATCTCAGTTTCTGTGGGTTGGGAATTTAGAAATGTGATACGTAGGTGATTAAGGCTCAGGGTCTTCTATGACATTGTAGTCAAGATGTGGGTTGAGGCCACAGTAATGGAAAGGCTTGACTAGGGTTAGAAGATCTGCTTCCAAAATGACTCACAATCATGCTGTTGACAGACTGTCTCAGTTTCTCACCCTATGGGCCTGCCAGAAGATTGCTCGGGTATCCCACAACATGGCAGTTTGCTTTTCCCAGAGAAAATGGTCTCAAAATACAAGATGGAAGTTGCCGTATCTTTTATGACCTACCTTCAGAAGTCATGCCCATAATTTCTGAAATGTCTTATTGGTTATTGCTATGGACTAAATGTTTATGTCTCTCGAAACTTCATATGCTGAAGTTCTGATCCCAATGTGATGGTATTTGAAGGTGGGACCTTTGGGAGGTAATTAGGTTTAGTTGAAATCAGGAGGATGGAGTCCTCATGATAAGGTTAGTGCTCTTATGAGAAAATGAAAAGACCAGAACCTTCTCTCTCTGACATGTGAATATACAGCAAGAAGTTGGCAATCGGCAAAGCAGGAGAAGAAACTCTCACCAGAACTCTGTCAGCACTTTGATCTTGGACCATTCAAGCCTCCAGAATTGTGAGAAAATAAATGTTTGTTGTCTAAGCTACTCGTCTATGCTATTTTATTATAACATCCTAAACTGACTAAGACAGTCATCTAAATCAGCCCAATTCATTGTGAGAGGGAACTACATAAGCATATGAATACCAAGAGGAAAGGAACGTGGTTGGCTAACTCAGAGGCTGGTTACTACATGTATTCCACAGTAAATACTAGGAGAAATTTGCACTATATAGTTTGTGGCATAGAGCAATATATAGATGTTTCCCCTTAACAAACTGACTAAAGAGAAATCACAAACCACTTGGTTTGATGCCTTGGCATCAAGCAAGGCACAGAAACATTTGAACAAGCAATACCAAAGCATATAAAGTAATAGGAAGCTCCTATGCTTTAAGTAGCATTGAGGATTCAGAATGTACAGGATGATGATATTTTCCATGTGCTAAAATGAAAACTGGGACAGACAATAAAGAAGACTATCTGGGGATATTGCCTTTACTACTGAATTTATTATGCCAATAATGAGCACACCAAAACAACTTACTTCATAGGAGAAATAAAAACCTCCCAAAGAGGTTATCCAACTGACTTAAAGAAATACAAAGTCTTCTGATAACATTAACCATTCTGTCACCTGTGCCAGAGGCTTATGTGAATAGTATGAATATTTAGTATTAGGCAAAGGAAACCTGGGCAACCCACACTGAAATAAGTTTTCTTCCTGTTACTTCCACAAAACTGAAGTTGTTGTACAAAAAGTACAATTTAGCTGCTCAGAAGCAAAAAAATATTTTAAAAGTGAGTTGAACAGAGAGATTATCTCAAAAGACAATGAGAAATCTTATTGTTCAGGGGAAGTTACAATATCTCTACTTTCCCAGTAAACATATTAATCCACAGAACAATATTGTTCAAACTTGAATAATAGAAAAACCCCATTTGAATGGGGAAAATAATTTTCATGAATTCCTGAGTGCTTAGATTACTTTTAATATAATTCTAATTAAATGTGTAAAATAACAAAATTAGGTATCAATCCATAGCTCATGTAGAGATAAAAAATAAGTACAAATTTTTATAATGAAACATGAAAAAGCACTTAAACAATAATAAATTAAGATATGATGCTCATAAATGGAATCACTTATGAAATAAATATTATATGGTATGCCATAGCATTTTTAAAAATTCAGCACATCTCTAGAACTATGTGCCTCAAAATAACTCACATCTTTCATTTCCAAACCCAGACTACTGGAGTGCACTTGTCACTGTAGTCATGGCATCGTGACACAAATATTGAGTCATAAAATATTGAGTCTGTCTCTTATTACAATAACTTTTGGAATTAAACTATCATCATAGCCAAGGTAACTATAAATAAAAGGCAAAGAAGATACTACAAGAGCATGATTTTAATTGACTATAAAATGCTGATGCAGAGAATCTAACACACACACACACACACACACACACACACACACACACACACACATATCCCAGTATGTGATGTGTATGTGTTCATGTGTGTATTTAAATTAGCATAAAATTACAATACAAAAATTAGGAAAATAAACAAACTTTGGTAATTACTAAGTGTGTACCTTGGGGGAAAAACATTTTCTTTTGTTTCAATGGAAGTGAAGGTAGGAGTAGGTGAAAGACTTAAAATCTAGTTGAGGAAATATCTATTATTAGGAATATGTAATGGTGAAAGTCAGAATGAAATATATGCTAAGGGAAGCCCCCCAAAAATGCTGTGAGTTTCCGTAGCACCTGTGCCAGATAAATATAAACAACTATAGTCCCAGTACTAGAGTCCAGTTTTCATGTATTTCTTTTGGGAAAAGTGAACTGGTTGGGGAAAGATAGTTTGCAAAATCCATATACATTGTGATCTGTTAAAAAATTTCTATTGAGAGTTAAGGGTAGAATCTGTAAACAGGGGTTGCTTAAAAACTCATTAGGTTTATTGTTTAAAAGAAAACCAATTCCATTTAATAGTGCCAGGTACTGTAGATACAGAACACCACTATTACATCTGTTGTATGAGAAGCTGGTAAATTCTAGCTTTCTATAATGTATTTTGGAGCTTTGTTTCCATTTTCAATTTAAGCAAAAATATTTGACAACCTCCACACTTTCTTTTTATCTGCAATGTCCTGCTAACAAAACATTTTCCCACTAGTCCAAGTAACAATCTAGTTACAACAACTGAGAATAGTTCACAGGCTAGAGCACCTGTCAGAATTATATCAAACCAGAATCCAGCTCACGTACAATGGACAAAAAACAGGAAAATCAAGAGCAAGTCTTTTCCTCTAACTTTCAGAAGGTTATATCTCTTGACCCACAGGAACTGCACATTTTTAAATCTTTACTGGCAATTACAACATCAAGCTTTACATATAAGATATTCTAATATCTGTAACTCAAGGAAGTAGAAAGAACTGTTTCTGATATAGCAGAGCTGCAGTAGATGTGCTCTCTCATATAAAAGCTTGCTTATTTATGGCAATTTCCTTTGTCCAGTACTGTGAAAGAATGTGGAAACTGTTTAAATTTATCATGAAATATGCTGTTTACTTATAAGTTTTCTGATCCTGAAAGCCTAATTTGCATTCAACCAAATGGCTGTGACCATCTAAAGAGAAGAACTTAAAAGATAAGCAAATCTAAGTACATGCAATTATTTTCATTGGCAAGCAGGCATTGATATCTGAATATAAGTCAAGGTGATTGTTCTTATATTTGAACTGATATCTTGTTGAATAACATGAAGTTGTGATTTAGGCATTCACTCTTTTAGTCCTATCTGTTAGGATGAATTCTTGCATAATGTATATTTTTAAGAATGCACAAATCAACTGATTCTATATGTGATAGAAGTAAACTTTTGTATATATTGTAAATTGACTTAATTAATTTTCATGGTTCATTTTTAAAGAATCGAAAAAAATATTTTAAACTGTATAAATGTATGGAAGCCTGAAGAAAAGATATATTTTAGCCATTTAAGCATATTATAAAGAGTAATGAAATTTTTAAATGGATAATATGTACATTCATTTGTGTAATTCCATAATTCTATGCCCATTTCATTTCAAAGATAAACCTAATAGTTTTCTATATTCACATAATGTGCAGATAATATAGATTTAAAACTAAATTCAAATATTCAATTCACCATTATTCACATTACCAGTATTGGGTAATAAAATCATTTTTATACCCTTATTAACCAAATCAAATTTCATTGTAAATCAAGGAGTCAGTTAAAAAAAGACACACTTAAATCTCTGAAACTCTCTTCAATTATTATTAAATCAATAATAAATATAATAATGGTTCTTTGTCTCCTATGGTTCCTTAAATCATGCCTAATTCTAAGTTTTCTGATACTTTAGAGAGTATACATCTTTTCAAGAGTGCTTAATATATTAATAGGGAGTGACTAAAATGATTAGAAGATCTGAATTAAACATTATACACACTTTCCCATGAATTATACTATTGGTGCTTACTGAAATAAGATAATTACTTATGACTATGTTTGAAACCGAAAAGTACAATTGCACCTCATTTATACAAAATTACCTGGAAAAATTTTAAAGAAGTAAAATCTTAAAATTTTAAGCAGCAAAATTTTTTTAAGTTAAATACTTTCATAAAAAATGTATAAATTCAAAAGCTTCTATATTGTCTTAATCCAAGTACAATTAATTCCAAATAACACTTTATAAGAATACAAGATTACTGGACCACATGCCATCACCAAGAGCTATCTTTGGAAAGGCCTGTAACTTTCCTGGGTCTTAGTTTCCTTATATGTAAATTACAATGGCTTCCATAAGTAATTTTTGTATCTCTAAAATTATATATGATTTAAATGACCTCCAGAGAAGTTTTGGGAAGTTTCATTTTCTTGAAAGAAGACAAAAGCTGTATATCTGTAGTGGAAATATCCCAGAATAATAATAATATTTACTGAGATCTTATTTGTGCCAGGCAATGTTTTAGGTACTCTACATATATTAATTTGATTAATTCACATGGCAACTGTATGAAGTAGGTGTTATTATTACTTCCAGTTTACAGAGGAGAAAATTGATATCTAGAGAGTTTAGGAAACATGCCTGAGTTCACACAATTAATAAAGCGAGGAACAATCTGACTTCAGAGCCATTTTATATAACTTCATTAAAAAAAGACATGTTTCTAATTTTATATCTTATTATCACATTACTTCAATTCAACAAACATTAATTGATTTCTAACTATTTATAGACTGTTACGGGAGATATAATGACCAAAAGCTATCTTTAATCTTCGAAGTACCACATGAATTGAGTTATGCAAATGCTAAAATTGTAAAAAGAGATCTCCACTACAAGGTAGATGATCCTTCTATGCTTGGCCCCATTACTTACTAACCAGGAAACTTTAAGGAACTCACCTACCATTTCTCTGCCTCTGTTTCCTCAGTATAAACTATGTATAATAACACATGCCCTTTTATTTTTACAGATATTCTTTTACATTGTAATATATTTTGCAGGATAAAATGTAAATGTAAGTGATTTTACTACTAATAAAAATTATTTAGTTATTAACATAATTCTACAAATGGACTTAATGTAACATGAGACAAATTGGGAAGTTCAGATACACTTTGAATCAAGATGGCAATCTTTTCCCCATAGTACTTAAAGTGAATTATTTGACTCTCTGGGACTTACATTTATTCATATATTGAAAGCAATTGAACTCATTAATTCATAAAGTATTTTGTGATTCTTGGATGAAGCTGAATATGAAAACTAGTTTTATAATAGTTTCAGATTTTACCAAAACATATACATATATGTACATATTAATTTCCTGGCATTTATACCATGGCTTTTCTCTAAAAATCCCAAGGCTTTTCATAAATTTGAATTTAATTTCATAGATGTTACTTTTCACAACTGAAGAGTTATAGAAGCACCTGAAAGGCTTTTTTTGGATATAATTCTACTGCAATAAAGGTATTTAGTAACCTGCAAATTCTTGTGGATCACTTCAAAGTAAGCTGAAAATCCCTGTGCAAACATTATACACAGCAAACCTGCAGACAATGGAAGACAACTGTCATGTACTTTCTAAATTTTCTCTTTTTCATGCAAAGTGCTCAATGCCCATTCATCAGTGCTCAATGTGCCCTAGATTTCAGGTCTTTAGGCTCTGGTCACTTTCCTAAAGACATGCTCTGACATCTACAATTTCTATTTCCTTCCTGTTAATGTACGCTACAGAAACATTGACCTATCTGTAATCTTCCTTTCACACCACACTGTTCACCCCCCATACTATATTTGCACAAAAAAGTTTGCATTGTACAGTCTAATGGTTACCATAGAAACAATTACATAGACAAATTAGGCAGGTTGGATTCCATTAAAAGAAAATGGTTGGCTCCTACCCCAGTGAGAAGTAAATCACTGTATACATTTTATATATTTCTCTACATAACCTGTAGTTAAGTAATACAGTCTGTGACTTTGCCACAGATTCTCAGTGTTGGTCCATGGAAAATAACTTCATTAAATTTAGGGTGTAGCCATTTGTATACAAATCTGCAGGAGGTTGAAGGCATTCACTGCAGCCCAAAGGCAAAATGCCCTGTTCAGTCCCAAATGTCAGACAGAATGTAGATCCGGAGTCAGCTTAAGAAGTGGCTATGCCATGAAGAGGAAAGACTTTTCAACACCAAAAAAAGTATATACTGTGATGATTGTCCCAGTCTTGGGGAAAGGGGAATACTGAGTTTCAGGACTATTGCACTCAATATCTGAATTGACATTGGAATTAAGAGACCCAAAAAGCTATGATGGTTCCCCTGTAATAAGTGGGAACTTACAAGGACCAAGTAATAAATGAAGTTCTAGCTAAGATACTGGCTCCTGGTGGGCCCCACAAGGCCCATGACCCCACCAAGTAATCATTTTCCCAAACTTCAAGTATGTAATTGGAATGGATATATTTAGCATTAGAGTAACTCCCACACTGAGTCCTCAGACTACAAGATAAGATAAAAATAGATTAGTGCCATCAATAAAGAACTAAAAGATGCATGGCTGGTTGTCTCTATCATATCTCTATCTCATTTGCCAGTCTGATTCCTGCAGAAATCAGATGATTACTAGAGATGTCTGTGGAATACGGCAGGCTTAGCCAAATAGTCCCAATCACAGCTGCTTTGCTGGTCATTGTATTTCTGATAGAGCACATTATTAAAGTCTCGTGTGGATTTAATGTGATCACTGACTTGCAAATACTATTTTTTTCAAATCCAATTAGATAACATGATGATAAATAGTTTGCATTCATGTGAGATGAATGATAATATTCATTTACAGTTTTGCTTCAGATTTATATTAACTCTCCCACTCTCCGTCACAATATAGTCCAAAGGAGTCTGGACTATTAGAGCTGTGTTATGTTGTAAGCACTGTATGTAAAAATTCAGATGAGTGTAGCTGCAGGTCATTTTAAGATAAAAATATTTTGTCCTGCTTTGACCCTAAACAGGATGAGAATGTATGAATAAACTACATGATCGGGTACCTACAGTGTGCTTGTGGCCATATTGTAAGGATGGGCCCTTATTACCAGCTGAAGGAGGGAAAAAAATAATCTGAGGCTGGTTTACAGATAGATTCTTAGGGTGGAAACAAAAAATGAATGGCAGCTGCCTTACAGCCACATCCAAGGGTGGTCTTAGAAGACAGTGGAGATGAAAAATCTTCCCAGTGGACTTAACTACAGTAGTGTACCTAGTCATCCACATTGGGTGCAGAAAAGGTGTCCTAAAGAGATAAAGAATGCAGTCCTAGACAGTGACCAAGAATGGCCTGTCTATGCAGTTAGGGGTCTGGAATGAAAAGAACTAGAAAACTGGTATGGTAAGAAGAATAATCCCCCTGTCCCCCAAAGATGTCTATGTCCTAATTCCTAGAAAATGAGAATATGTTACCTTACATGTCCAAAGGAACTTTGCAGATGTGATTAAGGTTAAGGTCCTTAAGATGGAAAGATTACTTTGTATTATTTGGGTGGGGCCTGGCTATATTGAGGAGTTCTGACTATGGAAGAATAGTAAAAGAGATGTAAACTTGCTGGCTTTGAAGATGAAGGAAGAAGGCCACAAGTCAAGGAATGTGGAAACCTCTAGAAATTGGAAAAGGCAAGAAAACAGACACTCCCCTAGTGCTTCCAGAGAAGAATGCAGCTTGCCAAGACCTTGATGTTAACCCAGTGAGACTAGTGTTGAACTTCTAACCTACAGAACTAAATAAAAATAAAATTGCTTTACACTATTGAATTTGTGGTAGTTTGTTATAGAATCAATAGGAAATTAATGTAACTAGAGACAAGAATATCTGTGATACAAGCATATGGAGATATAGGTAGGTAGGTAGGTAGATAGATAGATAGATAGATAGATAGATAGATAGTTAGATAGGTAGATGAGTGGGTGCATAGTAGGAAGATTCTCACAGTACATGTTAAAGCCTATTAAAAAACACATACCACAATAAGGTACTGACCAACCACATAGACAAAATAACTTGGCCAGTTGATGTTAACCAAAATTTTTCATTGACCATTCTAGAACTTACTGTCTAGGCATGAAAAGTGTGAACATGGCAGAGACAGAGGCTATCTAGGAACCCAGAAGCATAGATCCTTACTAGCTATTGCTATGTCTGAAAGTCCAAAAGTTCAATAAAACACCAAAGCTGAATATGCAATATGGCAATATTCCTCAGTGGAATCAACCAGTGACTTGATGGCAACTAGAAAATATTGGGCTCAATCTAGTTTGGACTCAGAAATCCATCTTCTCAGAAGGAGATACATTTCTGACTATGCATTTGCCTTTTCTCCTTTCAAAGAGTAAGCCAAAACCACTATACAGTAGCTTATAGAATACCTGATATACAGGCATGGAATCTGACATAGGAAATGACCATGGGACTTGCTTCACATTGAAGGATTATGTCACACAATGCACCATCTAGAAACAATTGGTCCCATAACATACTGGAATAGCTTTTTAAATGCAGAGCTGAATTACTATCTCAAAGACAACAATATGAAATAATAGGACGCCATACTTCAGAATAAAGTAAATACATTAATTCTGAGGATATATATGGTGTTGTGTCCCCAGTAGAAAGATTACATAGGTCCCAGAACCAATGTGGAGAAGTAGGTAGGGCTACACTAATTATTATTTCTAATGACCCATTAGCAAATGTCTGCTTCCTCTCCCTACATCCCTGGGCTCTTCAAGATCATAGTTCACAAAGGGGTCACCCTCATGTAAGGAGACACAGGAAGTGTTCCATTGGACTACAAACTACAGGTTACACCAGGGTTTTTAGGAATATTTATGTCCAGGGGCCAACAGGAGAGAAGGAGGAATCACTATACTGGCAGGGGTAACTGACCCTGATCAACAGAAGGATGTAGGGCTGCTTTTTTGCAATGGAGAATGAGGATGCGTGAAGCCAAGCTGATAAACACGGATGCCTTCTGATATTCTCTTGCCCTATCGTAATGATGAATTGACAATGTTAGTTGTTGCAGCAGCAAATGCATCCTGAAAACACAATGACCCCTTGAGAATGAAAATTTGGGTCACATTACTTGATAAGCCATCAAGACATTCTGAGATGACAGTTGATGATAAGTGAAATTTAGCATGGATGAAATAGGAGAGAAAGGATGAGTACAATTGCAACCATAAAACCAAATGCAATGACCAGAGCTATAGAATGACCACTAACACCTGTCTTCTATGTTTTCCTTCACAAAGAAAGACCCAAGAGCTATGGAGGAGCTATTCCCAAACTTGCATATAAAATAGATCTTTTGGGGAGGAGATCAAGTTAGCAGAGTAGGAGAATGCTGAGCTCACCTTCCTCCATGAATACATCAAAAATACATCTACATGTGGAGCAATTCTCACTGAAAACAAACTGGAGATTGGCAGAAAGACTCCTCTACAACAAAGGCTATAAAGAAAGATCCACACAGAGTTGGATATGAAGGGAAGAGAAGTGATCAGGTCAGAACTCGTACCCCTGTAAGGGGACACAGAAGAGGAGGGGGCTGGGTCACAGGCTTGGAGATCTTCCCTGAGGAGTGAACAGTTCAAACTACATATTGGGCAAGCCAGCCCAGGGGTCTGACATTAGGAAGATGACTTCCTTTAGCTGGTTTGAAAACCAGTGGGACTCACAGGAGGGCTATAAGAAACTGACACTCTGCTCGCGAAGAATGTGCATGTATGCTTGCTTACTCCCAGGAACAAGGCAGAGGAAGTAGACTGAAACTGCCCAGGGTACTGACTACTTTCATGTGACTGCCCTAGCATGTGTTACGACTCACACTGAGCACCTGGCTCCAGTTCCTCTAGCTCCACCGTAGCTCCACAATAAGGTGAAAGTTGCCATTGCTGAGGGGACTTCACACTTTAGGGGAACACAATCACCCCACACCCAGCAGTGCATCTGAAGGGGGAGAGGGAAGTCATCGCTTCCTTCAAATAAGGAGCTGCCTGGAGCTTGGACTCCTGTGCCAAGACTATCCCAGCATGTGCCCTGGCTTGTACTGAGTGCTTGCTAGGGCCCCTCTTGTTCCAGCACTGCTCCCCTCTGGGGCAAAGTTGCTGTTGCTGGGAGGGGGTGAGTACACATTTAGAGGGCTCAGAACCAGCTCAGCTCTGACACTCAGGGCTTCTGCTCAAGCATGTTGGGACCAGACCCTGCCCCTATTAGGGTAGTGACAGCCACTGAACATAGAAGAAGCCCTGGATCACAACCGGCTCTGACTCTAACCCCTCTATATCCAGCCACACTTCCTACCAAGGTGATAGCTGCCAACACACATGGGGAAAGATGTAAACCATGCTCATTTCAGATCCAGCTCTCCCATGAATGCCAATGGGCACACTCAGACTACAAAGGGATGCTCCCATACAAGGACACCAATTCAAGACTGGGATAGGTAACTGCTTCACCTAATTTCGTAGAGCCAGAGAAATTAAATGAGAAAACAGAGGAATTTGCTTCAAACCCAAGAACAAGAAAAAAACCCCTGAAAAATAACTAATGAAATAGAAATAGATTATTTAACAGATAAAGACTTCAGAGCATTAGTAATAAGAATACTAACTGAACTTGAGAAAAGAATAGACAAACACAGTGAGAATTATAACAAGGAACTAGAAAATATAGAAAAGAATCACTCAGAGATGAAGAATAAAATAACTAAAATGAAAAACACAATTAAGGGATTAACAGCAAACTAGGTGATACAGAAGAATGAATAAGTGATCTGGAAAACAGAATAATAGAAATCACACAATCAGAACAGCAAAAAGAAAAACAAATTTTAAAAAAACAGGACAGTTTAAGGGACCTCTGGAATAATATAAAGTGTACTAACATTTGTGTTATAGGGATCCCAGAGAGAGAAGAGGGAGAAAGGGCGGTTGAAAAGTATTTGATGAAATTATGGTTGAAAACTTTCTGAATCTGAAGAAGGAAACAGATATCTAGTTACAGGAATCACAGAGAGGCCCAAAAAAGATGAACCCAAAGAAATCCATACATAGACATATCACAATTAAAATGGCAAAATTAAAGATATAGTCAACAGAAAGTCACATAAAAGGGAACCCCTATAAGGCTATCAGCATACACAAAAACTAGAAAGGAAGGAACACAAGCTTACTACTAAAGAAAATCATCAAATCACAGGGAAGAAAATGAAAAAAGAAACTAAAAGAAGAAAAGAACAGAGAACTACAAAAACAACCAGAAAACAAGTAACAAGATGGTAATAAGTACATACTTATCAATACGCACTTTAAATGTCAATGGACTAAATGTTCCAATTGAAAGACATAGGGTGATTGATTGGATAAGAAAACAAGATCCATATATATGCTACTTCCATAGATTCACCTTACAGCTGAGTCAAACAGAGTAAAAGTGAAGGGATAGAAAAAGATATTGCATGCAAATGGAAACTACAAGAAAGCTGGGATGGCATTACTCATATCAGATAAAGTAGACTTTAAAGCAAAGTCAATAACAAAAGACAATGCAGGGCATTATATAATGATAAATTGATCAATAAAAGAAGTGGATATTACACTCATTAACATATACACACCCAATATGGGTGCACATAAATATATAAAGCAAATAGAAACAGACATAAATGGAGAAAATGACAATAATACAATAATAGTAGGGGATTTTAATGCCCCACTTACATCAATGGACAGATCATCCAGACAGAAAATTAATAAGGAAACAGTGATTAGATCAGTTGGACTTAACAGATATCCATAGACATCCATTAAAAAAATACAGAATACACATTTTTTCAAGTGCGCATGGAATGTTATTTAGAATAGGTCACATGGTAGATCACAAAACAAATTCCCTAAAATTTTATGATGATGTTTTTCCTTCTCCATTACCTGCATCTATTCACTTATTGGCTTCCTCTTCACTTCCTGGTTTCCTCTTCACTTCCGAGCTCTCCAGAGGTCACCATTTCTTTTGCTTATTTTATTCTACCTGCTCTAAACATGTTTGTCCTGGCTGATGATTTAGAGAGAGCCTCTTAATTTCATTTCTCTGCAATTTGCTGTCCTACATTGTAATTCAGGGTTCTAATGCTGGGAAAATTTAATGTAATATCAAATCACCCGTAAAACGTATATCCTTTGTATGTATTTGAGCTGTAAATTCTGAGACATTCCAATGAATTAACACATGAAAATTCAGGGATAAAGAAATCTATGTTTGTGTCATCTTTTCCAGTTTATAACATGCTTTCATATAAATCATGTCACCATTTTCCTTTATATGACAAAGATTCATTTCCTACAGCCACTCTGTCAAGATGATCAAATAAGTGTGTGTGTGTGTCTTCGCCTAATGCTGAGGATACATTTTCGTCAAATGCTATCCAACCAAAAGCAGCTTTTCAAGCTTTCCCTTAGGAACTTGGCCTTGCTGCAAATATCTAAAACTGATTTCAAGTTCTTCTTAGTTTCAGAACACTTCAATAATTCATCTTCACTTTCATTGGCCACTGCCCTTTGTTTGACCCTACATAAAAAAATAAACTATATTCTCTATCCACTTTCTGCTGAAAAAGCAACTCAAAAGACAAACATCAAAGTCTTTCCAAAGCTCCTGTTATTCATACTGTTGTATGAGACAATATCACCTCTTCCCCTATCACCCCAAGGAAATATGTTTAGGCCCATCCACATAGCAGTATCTAGTTCAGTCATTCTTCAAAATCTGAATCAATACCACTTGCAAGAAAATAGTCCCAGTGTTCTGAGTAGTAACCAATATATTTTAAGGTAGCCTATTATTTAATAGATAATATGTTAAAATAATATGGCATTTTCTAAATTTCTATTTAAAATCTTAAAGCAGAATCTCCCAGTTAAAATCTTGATGCTGGTGGTAACCTATGTCATTCTAAATAAGTTCAGTTTATACTTAACTTTCACCCAAAATCAATTTTCTCTATGTCATATTGGAGTTTTAAAAAAAGTTGGTGATGCACAATTCATACAGTCCCTTCCTTTTGTGACAGGCCATATTCTCAAGAGTAAAGGCTCATTCAGCCTAGTCCCTGTTTAAGGACACTGTGATGGATATGTAACATGAGAGAAAGATAAACATCTGTTGTTTTAAGACACCAATATTTTGGGGTTGTTTTTTACAGTACCATAACCGAATGTATCTTGGCAAAATGAAAATGAACCATGTGATGCAAGGAGGGTGTTGTACCCTGGGTAATGGACTCCCAAAGATATCAGGTCCTAAGACCCAGAACCTATAAGTGTTATCTCATGAGTGAAAAACATCTTTTCTAATGTGATTAAATTAAGGTTATTGAGAGATAAGACTATCCTCGATTATCCAGGTGGGCTCTAAATACAATCACAAGAAGTCTTATAAGATAAAGGCAGAAGGTGATTTTACTCAGACACACAGAGAAGAAATCAATATGAAAGTGGAACAAAGAAAGACTTGAAGGCCTGAACAATTGGAGTAATGTGACCACAATCCAAGGAATCCCAGCAACCAACAGAAACCAAAAAAAGGCAAGGAATGGATTCTCCCCCAGAACTTCTGTGAGTATGACTCTGCTGACACTTTGATTTTAGCCCAGTGCTATTGATTTAAGATTTCTGGCCTCCAGAAATGTGGAAGAATAATTTCTGTTGTTTTAAGCCATCAAGTTTGTGATAATTTGTTATAGCAGCTTAAGGAAATTAATGCAGAGGGTATATATTTCAATAAGTAAGCATTCCTGTATATAAATATATATGTAAGTGTGTGTATGTGTGTATATATATATTAATTATTCTTCAGGAGTATCAACCTCATTTAAAATTTATTAATACTAAATAATTTAATAGGTACAAAACCCCACAAAACAATCAAACTGAAATTTTTGGTTTATAGTAAGTGTTTTGTTTACTTTCGGAGCAAACATATGTTACAAAGTACAATATACATATACATGTAATATTCTCTCTTTAAGCTGTTTTCAATACTGGCAGGCTTAATATACTATAGGTAACACTTTAAAGAAATTATAGCTCCCTGTAAAGTCCTTTGGTAAACATGATCTTAATACAACTTAACAGAAAGTATAGAAAGCTCTTTAAAATATTTAATTCTGTTTTCTCCCAGAGTAGGTGGTTAGAGATATATGTTTCACTAACCATTGTTAAATGCTTCTATCTGCCACTAATAGCCAATGAATTTATATTACTTAGGATGTCAAAGGAAGAACCTGCCCATGAGGAAGAAGGTCTTATGTGTACATTTGAGAAAGAGGTCTTTTGCTTTAACTACCTAAGTGATTCCAATGTCACTTCCACAGAATTAAATTATTGGTGATAATGGTCATATAAAAAGCAGGAGGGTCAGGGGCTTGTATATAAGTATCACCACTTCATCATTAAAGCCTAGAAGATGGCATGACACTCACTAGATATTTAGTAAATATTTATTAAATTATTATTTTTTTAAAAGCAAGGTGAAAATTATAGAGTAAGTTATAATTTTTAACTCTGGATGTTTAGCTTCCTATTGAGGATATACTTTTTGTGATGGTTAATTTTACGTGTCAACTTGGAGGGTAATTTTGGATGAGATTAACATTTAAATGTTGAACTTTGGATAAAGCAGATTGCCCACCATAATGTGGGTGGGCCTTACCCAATCAGTTGAAAGCCTGATTAGAACAGAAAGACAGGTCTCCCCTAAACAAGAGAGAATTCTCCAGCAAACTGCCTTCAGACTTCATCTTCTATACTATCATACTCCATCTTCTATCCTGGGTCTCTAATATGACAGCCTTTGGGTTAGGACTTTGGCCATTGGCTCTCCTGAGTCTCTGGCCTGACAGCTCACACTGCAGATTTTAGACTAGTCAGTCTCCATAATCATGTGAGCCAATTCTTTATGATAATATAATAAATCAACCTCTCAAATATAAATAAATAAATAAGTATATATATATATATATATATATATATATATATGTGTGTGTGTGTGTGTGTGTGTGTATATATATATATATATATGTTTCTGTTTCTCTGGAGAACTCTGAGTTACACACCCTTAAAATAGACTTTGTAAAGGAATATTCTATAGCTTACCTTACCAAGCCGAATTGTGATGTATAATTGAGCTGTAGTATCACACCTATTGCCTACTCTCCCTTTTTCATGTTTCACATAGCCTATGCATCATTTATATCTTCTTTGTTTTAAATATTCAGAAGTGTCACTGTGATGTTTCTGGATTATATCCATACTTTTTAAATCTCATACTTTAGTTTTGTTTGCTTCTTTGTTTGTTTATTCCATTCTTCCTCACACCCAAATTTGCCTTTCCTAATGTAGTTGGAGTTGTATTGAGAAAATAGTAAAAGAGCTAGATGGGAGGAAGAAAACCAGTTTTCTAGTCCCATTTCCATTGCTTATATGTGCTTTGTCTTAGGTCTCAGTTTTCTCATCTGTAATATACAGCACTTGCCCTCTGTATTTTCCAGGATTGACAGTATAATTAGATAAAATGATATATGCTAACACAATTTATAAATAACTTTATAAATCAAGGGAATTAATTTTATTACTTCAGGGCTCTGTTTTGTTGTACCATCAAAAATTAGTTCTAATATATTAACTAGTTAATAATTCATTTCTACAAATTCTGATATTGCCTGAACCAATTTTATATAGATACATATATATTAAAATAAAATCAAAATAAAATGATTAAACAGGTGGATTAATTTTGCTCAGGTAGAAAATCAAGAGGCCCTCAAGACTGCATGATACACCTTTCCTGTTTACTCATGATTCACTACTTTTTCTCCTTCCTTTTTATAGATTTCTGTTTGTTTTCTCCTTCTTCAAAGTTTTATTTGTATTGTGTATTCTTTTACTTCATTTTACTTCTGTCCATATGCATATATATATATATATATGAATTTATCTTTGATACTAGCTTTTCCCTTTCCATATTTCTATATTTTAATGGCAAGAAGGAAAGCACTTTAAAAGCAATTGTTACATCTGTAGGTTTGTATCTCCTTCATTAGCCTTAAAGCCATATTCTACTGAAGTATCTATAGTACTTGTCCCTTTCCTTCAAATTTTATTGACATCTGGCAGATGGAACACTGCAGTAATTTCACAGAAAGGCTGCCAAATATGACAAGAGAAAAAGTACAAAGCATATATCCTTTCTTGCTACAAAAAGCCTAAGGCCTAATGACATCCCTAAATGCCTAGAGAAAGCAAGTGACAACGTGACTGCCAACAGTGGTGCTGGCAGGTGTTAGATGAAATGGACTGAAGATGTCAAGAGGAGAAACCTTCCGCCTGAGCAGGGCACCATTCTGCTTATACACATATAAACACACCAGCTATTTTATATAACAGCTACTACTGCAATAGTAAGACTATATAATTTCAGTATTACAAAGATATCATACTTACAAAGAAATCACAGGAATGCCTTTTCCCCACTGACTGACAATAGAAAAAAATAAAATTCATCCCTTGCAATTTCTTTTCATAAAGGTAAAATACTACTTTGTGTTAAGTGAGTGTATTTTGTCCTTTTTCCTGAACCCTTATATCTATTCCTTCCTGATTGTGATCTGAAGAATAATACCTCCTTTCCCTCAAAGATGTCCTTGTCCTAATTCCCGGAACCTGAAAATATGCTACCATACATGTCAAAAAGGACATTGCAGATGTGATTAAGGTTAAGGACCTTGAGATGGGAAGTTTACCCTGTATCATTTGGGTGGGCCCTATCTAAGCACATAAATTCTTAAAAGGAAAGAACCTTCCCTGGGCGTGTTGAGCGGGAGTTGTAACGAAGGAAGACTAGTCACAAGGGATTACTAGTTAGAGGGACGTAACTTTGCTGGCTTTGAAGATGGAAGAAGAGGGTTACAGGTCAGGGAATGTGGAAACCTCTAGAAACTGGAAAAGACAAGGAAACAGACACTCCCCTAGAGCTTCCAGAGAGGAATGCAGCCTTTCCAAGACCTTGATTTTAGCCCAGTGAGACCAGTGTTGGGCTTCTAACCTACAGAACTATAGGAAAATAAACTTGTGTTGTTTTACACCACTGAGTTTACAGTAATTTGTTATAGCAGCAATAGAAAATCAATACAACTAGAGGCAAGATGTATAGCTACAAGTATGTAGATACATATTTAAGAGTGGGTGCATATTAGGAAGAGTTTTGAGTACATGTTAAAGCCTATTAGAAAGCATACACCATAATGAGGCACTGAAAAACCACATGGACAAAATGACTTGGCCAGGTGATGTTAGTAAAGCTTTCCTGTCTCTTGTTTTCACCTTTATTTTTTTCTATTTCTATCATCATCAATATCTATTGTCTATTGGATCCATATCTTCTTCATTCAATTATGCATTAATTTCCATAACATAAAAAATAATCCTTCTCCCCCAACACTGCTAATTTCCTTCCTTCTTTTGATATTTTCTTTTTCACAATAAGGAGCCACTAATGAACTATTTCTTGACTGTGGTCATGGTATCTGAATACTGTTGCTGGATATTTGAAATTTTTCATAGGAATTCCTAATTGGGGGGCAGTGATGGTTTTAATGGGGAGAAGACTTTATTTCTTAGTGAAGCCTCAAGTGGGACTGATTCAGCATAATTTTGTGACAGAATTGATTCCCAGTATTTTTTCCCTCCAGGCATTATTTTCCCCTTTCCCATAGATCTGGGGGTTACTGCCTCTAATTCAGAAATCTGAAGCCTTCTCTTTAAGAGTCTATGGCTTTATGATCTCCTCCATTCATCAATTATCTTCTGGTTTTGTTGCCCTTGTTTTATTCTAAACTGTTTTTCTTATTCATTAAGTACTGTCAATGAGCCACGTCAGATTTTGATTACCGTTTCGCTTTACATTTTCGCTTTAATGTAAAATAAAATTACATGCATTTCAAATATTTCTACTTTATTTTGGAGATTAAAACTTTGTTATTTTTATAGGTTGTTATATTGAAATAGGTCATATTTTATGCACATACTTTTTTCAACAGCTAAAGAAAATGTAATTAGAATGATAAAAGATGACCATGAGAAGATACTTCTAAGAATTTTGAATATTATCCTAAGGGTATAGGAAGCTATCAAAGGGTCTTCAATAATGGAATTTCACAATCAAATGTACACTTTACTAAAACCCACTTTGTTTTCAGTGAAATACAGTGGGATGTTTTAAGAAGCAAAGTGAGGTCCACTGTGTAGGATGCTGCTAAGGGATCAGGTAAGATGACTAAAATTAAATCTAACAGAGGTCATTAGTAACTTTGAAAAGAGTTGTGGAAATAGGAAATAATGTCAAGTCAGATAAGAAGGAAACAAGAGGCAAAGAAAAACTGAACAAGAGTCTAACCTGAATCATAAAAACTGACTTTCACAACCCTTCAAACAGTTCCCAAACTTGAACCAGGTAACAGACTCAGAATCCCTTGAAAGAGGAGGGAATGGAGCTCCCTTGCGGAAGGACCCCACTATACTGCCAAAAATGCACATTGTTAATCTTTCTCCCAGCCTTCCCCAGAGGGACTTAAGACCTTTAACTGGAGTGACTGGACAATGGGGAAAAGAAAATAATCAGACCGTTTTATTATTGCTGGACATCGGCTCTGAGCTAGCACTAATTCCAGGAGACCCAAAACATCACTGTGGTCCACCAGTCAAAGTCATATGAAAGTCAGGTGATCAATGGAGTTTTAGCTCAGATCCATCTCACAGTGGGTACAGTGGTTCCCTGAACCCATCACACAATTATTTTCCCAGTTATAGAATGCATAACTGGAATAGACATACTCAGCAACTGGTAGAATCCCACACTGGGGATTCTGCTCTTTACCTCTTCACCATTTAAACATCAGCTGAAATTTCAGTTATAAAGGACATTATTCCTGACCCTCCCTATCAGATTAGGTTGGATGGCCTCAAAACATAATCCCATAGCACCATCAATTTCTCCTTTATGCCAATTGTTACTCATAAGTTTTACATTAATTATTTGCTATTTTTAAGCATGTCTTATCTGCTACTTTGTAAACTCCAAGAGAGTAGGGACCTGTCTACTTTATTCATAGCTACACTCTAAACATTAGCACAGTATGTTTTAATAAGGAGGATATTTAATCAGTGTTTATCAACTGGATGTCAGCCTATATCATTTCAATCATCTCATTTGCTCTGCAGCCACATAGGTAGATATGTATGTATGTATATGTATATATGTGTGTATATATATACTTTGTTTTAGTCCAAGCTTCCTGGTTACTGCTTATCATTTCACGGTCTAGTCAAGACTTCACCTCCTCAATTTGCTCTTAAGGATGATTATTCACTGTTCTGTGTCTCCATCTTGCTTTTATGCTCCTATTTGTAGTTGGGAGATGGTTCTTCTCTATTTAAGTCAATCTAGGATTTCTCTTTTTTCTCTTAGAGTCTAATAGAGTTTAGGTTGAATAACGTGTTTAACTAGAGTTGAGGGATCTTGGAGGCTGATAAAGAGGAAAACACCTAGGGAAATATACACATTCTGTACAAACATTCCATTTCCAGATAAATGAAAGATTCCTTGGCATTAAGAGTCTTTTAGAAAACAGCCTCTAACACTTTGAATCCATTTCTTTTTCCCAGGGCAAGAACTGTCTGTTCACATTAGCTCTTCTAATTATGTCCAAGTTAATTTTTAACTCTAAATTATTTCTTATTTATCTTATAATCTGTTTCATCTTTTCCCATCATAGTTTTTGTAATTGGTTGGAACCTCACCCCCACTAATTCACTTTGATATTACCTTGCCATTGTGTCTTTCTCTCCTCATCTACTGTGTGATGAATCCTTTTAAGTATTTAGAGGAAAAATTACATTATACCATACTTCTTCTAGGAGGGAATATTTTCTTTGCTCTTTTTTTTTTCAGTAAAGAAGCAAACTGAAATATCTTACAAAGAAGAGATTCTTTTAGTTAATAGCATGCATTGTGATTCAATAGCAAGTAATTGAATATGTTAACAATATAAATTTAAATCAATACAAATAATTCTTCTCATTGTGGTCCATAACATTAAAACTGAGTTTCTGAATTCATTTACAATAGGTAATTTGTATTCATTATCTATATTTCTATTTGTAGATTACACTACTACATAAAGAGCTTCAGATTTAGATACATAAACCAAGCTAGGCTATCAGCATATTTGGCAAACTTCATTTGCTCCTGTTCTCACTGCAATCAAAGGATGGTGGATAATTATATTCCCACTGTTTGGAAGAAATCTCTGAACATCACTTTTTTTCAAAAAAAGTAGTAATGAATGCATGGATCAAACCTCCACATTTAGGTTATTGTAAATCTTATGGCAAATTCTGAAGATTTCGGTGTATTGGTCAGGTTGCTCTATAAGTTCTCTTTTTCCTATACTCTAATTTAAATATAGCATCATACATGTAATTATCATTGAAGTATAGCATTTCTAATTACAGCATTTATAGAGAAATATATACTCTTTAACAGGGAATATTCACCTTTTATTACTTACATAGTACAGACAATAGGTTATACACAATAACTTTTAATGGTAGAATTTAATCTGGAGTTTATTTCTAAAAGGAATTTTTCCTTATTAGTTGAGGCATGTTTACTTATTATAAATGGCACTGTAACCTACATTATAGAAACACAACTAATACTTTGCACATAAACTTCAATCTGGAATTTTCATTGAGGTTTAATATTTCTTAGATTTGTATAGTAGTATATATTGAATAGTTGATTTGTTTATCTGATGTTTCTCCAAAACATGTTTTAGCAATCTCATATAAATAGGAAAGTTGTATTATTCTTCTTACATAAGTAATGTTCTTTATTTTTGAAGAAGAAAAAAACTGAGAAATTAGAGATAAACAACAACAACAAAATCCCTGGATGTTTACAATACAGATAACCAGTTAATATTTTTTGATTTTTGACTTTTTCTTAATTACAACAATGTAACCAAGCAGTACCCTATGGGGCCTTCCTGGGGCAGACCCCCCTCCCCCTTCACATCCTCTGCCTGCCTCTTGTTTGTAGAAAAGCTGTAGTCTCCCAGGTCTCCCCTGAGCCACAAAAGCCTGGCTCAAGAATTAATGATTGAAAGGATGTGAACATGTAGTGACAAAAGTAGCAATTGGACCAGGAGAACTTGTAACACTTTATACAGTAAATCAGCCATATGACAATCACTGAATCTCTTGTTCCTCCTTGAAGTACCTAGATAACAGTATCTTATGTACATTTCCTGAGTTGTTTTACAGATGCTAAAATTCCCACCAAATGAAAGAAATTAACTACGTGATGACCATGAGCATGTAGCCACCAGACCGAATGGAGCCTGAGGATTGATAATGTTAACTCCTGTGACACCACCCTGCTATCTCACCATCAACCAATCAGAGAATTGTGCGTGAGCTCATCACATGCCCTGGGACTCCCCTCCCTCACCATACGTTTAAAAATGCTTCCCTGAAACCAATTCAGGAGTTTGGGTTTTTTGAGCATAAGCTGCACCAGACTCCTTGTCTGGCACCTTACAACAAATGCTGCACTTTCCTTCACTACAACCCTGTGTCAGTAGATTGGCTTTACTGAAGGCAGGCAAACAGATCGAAGTTTGGTTCAATAACAGCAATCATTTATAATGGAATATTTGCTTAGTATAAAGAATATTTTATTTTATGTCTCCTCATTATTTAAAAAAGAAGTATAAAATTAGGTAATGCAATATATCCAGTGCAATTACATAAAGAAACAGATAAGCAAGTAAAAACAACTTTAGATGAACAAAGTCTAGCACCTGGTTATTTAAGTATATAGTCTAAGTGAAATATTCACTATATTAGGATTATGTTCAGTTCTAAGCGATACCTGGGGTACTTGGGAATACTTGGAATATATTAGTTAACAAAAGATATAAAATCCATTACTTCCTGGAAATGAACATTTAGGAAAGGAAAAAGACAATAAATAAAATTAAATATTAAAAAATTTATATATGTTAGAATGTAATAAATACTATGTAAAATAATAAAACAGTATAAAAGCAATCTGAATAGTATGGTGTTGGAGTTAGCTCACCATTTAAACAAGGCATTCAGGTTAGAGCCCATTCAGAAGGTACTATTTCAGCAAAAATGAGAAAGAGGTGAGGGAGTTAGCCAAGCACATATCTAAGGAAATGATGTCTAGTAAACTAGAGAGAAGAGCCAATGCAAGTTCCATAAGGTGGAAGCACGCAAGAGGACAGTATGATGGGAAGTAAGGGCAGGTCAATACAAAATGAGGTCAAAGAGGGAACAACAGATGATGTAGGGGAATGAATGCAAGTAAATAGATGTTTAAAATATTTAGAGAACCGAATTACATGCAGAGGGAAAGCAAAGTAATTCCATGTAGGTTCACATAGAATATAGAAAAATGAATTTAAATTTCTAACCTTTAGCACATTTACAACGTGGAATATATATGGTCAAAAACAATACTTTCACATTTAAATATGATCAGGAAGAGGTTCCATGACCATCTTTCAAGATCTTTGGAAAATGAGGATCAAGTTTACCAATATTCTCAGTGCTAATATTCTATGATTTTTTTTTTTGGAAAACATTTACTATTAGTAGCTATCAGGGCAGTAATAGATAAACAATTGTATCCAAATCTATCTTTTCTGAGTAGCATAATAAAAATTACAGAACAAAAATATCAAGCAAGACAAAGCAGGAGAAAATATAACCATTTATATTTTATAATATAATCTGAATTAATTCTGGTGCTCCTGTAGTGGAAACATGTACATTTTTATTTCTGTTTGGTAGTCCCTGATGACATAAACATGACTGCTGCCAAATCAGATAAATTGACAATTGAATAGAAAGGGTAAAATGTGTTTTTGTGTAATTTTGACTTTTCATTTCAGTTTCTTTTAAAAGAATGGGATAACCCTGAGGGTAAATTATATTAGTCTATGCCCATTACTTGGTACCAGACTTAAAATTGGTAGACAGTCAACAATGTTTTATTATTAAAATAAAATCTTAATCAAAGGCTCTCCAACTCCAGTATGCATCAGAATGACAGGTACTCATTTTTAAAAATGAAGATTATCTATTTTCCCTTCAGAGATTCTAATTCTATAATTAAAGAAAAAAACTCTTTATGATTTCAATGAAGAGAATCTTAAATATTACCATATATATATATATACACATATATATATTGTTGTTGTTTGTTTATGGTTCATTAGTAATGTCCTTGTAAATTTTATCTCATGTTTATCACTCTCAAATATCAGTTTTGAGACCTCTCCAAATCATTTATTTTAATTTCTAATATCTTTTAACATGTTGCCTCTTTGAAGATGGCAAAATGTATGAAGGGAAAGAAAAGGCCTCCACATCTCTGTAAAGAATCATATTGCAAATTAAGAGAATTAAGTTAGAATAGAAGTTCAAAAGAATGCTTTAGGCATAATTTAAAGCCAGTGATACATATGTTCCCAAGAAATCAAAAATAAATTTCAATTTCAGTCTTTTCTACCCGCTGTGGGTAGTAACACGAAAGATCACTAGAGATCAATATTCCAGAGGCAAAGGTTATGGTACAAAGGTTAAGAGCACTGCCCAAGTGATCAGAAGGCAAGGATCCCAAACCCTGGCTCTGTCACTTACTATGGATGTTTCCCTGAGCATTTGACCTCCATCTCCCTCAACTTTGCATCCATAGACTGGAGAAAACTCATCCCATTTTCTCATAGGGTTCTCAGAAGCATTAAATGAATTTGTAAGTGTGATGTGCCTGGCATAATGTAAGCATAAGTTATGCTGCCTATTTTAATATACAAGGTATGATAGGCCAAAAAAAAATGATATGATAGTCTGATAGGCCAAAAAAGACTTCAAATAACTTACTGTTTGTATATTTTTAAATGGATTTCATATGAAAGAAGAATTTTTGAGTAGCTGAAGGCTCTTCCTATTCCCTTTAGCAAGTTTATCCTCTTTCCTGATTTCAAAGAGTATATACCCCCGTAGAAGGGAACAAACACACAGGTTAATCAACCCTAGCTTTGTCAGGAGGGTTTTCACTCTCCCACATAAATCTGTCTTCCAATTTTAACTTATAAATATTTTTTGTGGTTAAATACATAAATAAATGGTCCACAAGCTTCTCCTCTCTTTCACGTGTTTTAAATATGTTCTCCCTAATATATGAGAAAGGGTTTTGTTACACAAGTGGAGATAAAATTCTACTGTAAAACATTTTGTGGGTTCAGTTGTATCTGTACATCAAGGGGCAAAAGATCCTAAGCTTTGAGGCCTTAAGACTCCTTTCTAATAGAAGCCCTGGTTCCTTACAGTTTTCCATTCATTATTTCATGTTAATATAGAAGGCAACAGTTTCCTCACTAAGCAAAGCCAAACTGAATACAATTCTTGCCTGCCTTATCCCTCACAAAAGCTTGCTACACATCTCTATTTCAAGTAAGTGAATCATATTCTTTGATTTAAACATTTCGTGCTGAGGTGAATGAGAATAAAAGCAATATTGTAGGAATGCTGTCAACAGGGTACTTTGTCACCTGTTTAGCTTAAGTATTTCAATAAGAACTTAAAAGCACAGTTTTTTTCAAATGCATAAATCACAGCAGAGACCTTCCTTCTGTAGACTGTCATACTGTTAAAAATGCATGTTTGTCCAGAATACATTGGATATTGTGGATAGCTTTGTCCTACATTATTCATACCAGTGACCAGGAAAATGACTTTCTTACATCATTATAGATTCTTTCCTAATTTATTACTTTCTTATACTTGAATACGGCCATCTAATCTTTTTAAAATTCTTTTTGAATTCATCATTCAGCTATATTTTTCTTTCATCTTGGGTTAATAATTTGCTCTTACTTTTTAAAAAATTCTATTTCTTAATTATAATTTCTTGTATTTTATTTTATTATGATTTTAATGTCTTTATTTTATTGATTCTTCTATTTTTCTTTTACCTAACAGGGTTCGAGCATACCGTAAATGCCTTAAAAAGAGTAGCCTGACATGAAAACCACTTCTAACTGATGTGTAGTTTTTTAGAAACTTTTTTTGTTTTTTACAAAAGATCGCCCAGAAAGACTTCTAGTCATGACTGGGAGATAAATAACATTCATATATATTTATATCATGCCAAGGTACAATATTTTAGCATAGGAAATTGGGACAAACAGAGAGAAAATTATTTTTGATAGATGGGATTTTTAGTTTTGGTGCAGATAGAAGAAGATAAAATCAGATCTCTTTATTTTAAAATTAGTATCATTAACATTATTTTATTAAATGCTCTATTAAGTCAAAGACTTAAGTGGCTGTGGTAGATATGGTAAATTAGCTTGCTTAATATTTGTTGAAACTTCTTCTAGTACCTTGCTGGACTGCATTCCTAAGAGAACCAAAAATTGCACTTCCTAGTCTTCTTTTCAGCTAAATCTCTGGAATTCATTTGGAAGATATTTACCTAAGACTTGAATTCAGACCAGAATTCACTGGGGAGGATAGCACCAAAGGGGCATCCATTTTACTTTTGTGACTCTAGCAGACAAGGAATGACTCTAGGACTGATGGTTCTGAGGACTAATTCCTGATCTTCGTATTTTACCTAAGATGTATTTGTAGAGCCAACAGTTGTGTGTGAACAGCTGTGGTTGGAAGAGCTTCCTCATTACAGTTCTCTCATTTGGCCAGTTCTGTCATGATATGACAGAAAGCCCACACAGAATTTGTTCTTCTAACATTTTACACAATTTTGTAAAGCATCTCATTCGCAATGGTAATATCCACTCTGATTTAAATACATAGAATGGTTTCCGTTATCTGTAACTGAACACTAATTGATATGGTCATCCATAAGAATTACTACTTATTGATTGAAATGATCTGATATCATTGCAACGTTGCTTGAATATAATAGTACACGCAAGCTAGACTTCATCTGAAGGACTCTGCTAAAAAAAAAGTTTCATTGCATTGATAACATCCCTGAGTTACAACTAAAATACAAAAATACATCCTAAAAATTATGTTTGAACCCTCTCATTTTTTATATGTGGAAACTAAGTCTTAAAAAAATTATGTGATTGGCAAAAACAAAAATAAATTTTGAATAGTCAAAGGAATTTAGACTTAGAACATTTAACAGCTCATATCTCACACTTAGAAAATAATTATAGGATGAAAGATCAAGTCAGACAAGCAAGAAGAATGGGAAAGGGCAAAAGGACCCTTACTTGGTGACTTTCTTTCTTTTAAAGCACTTTTCCAGATATATCAACAACAATATCTACCTACTTCACCTTGGTAAAAAATTAGTCATACAGTATCTACTAGTTAAATTTAAAAATCTGAAAAAAAAAATCACACTAAGAAGGTGTTGAAAAATTATATTGACTCCTCTCTGCGATAATCCTCTTCCTACATTTCTTCCTCCTCTTTTTCCTACTTCCCTACTTCTATCTCTTTATGTTATTTTGCTTTGATTAATTTTAACTTATTTTTCAGGGAATTATCATGTCTAGATTAAAGTCCTGTGTCTTTATCAAAAGTATCAGCATGAATGGAAATACTGAACAAATATTTGAGAACTTCTCTATACCAAGTAAGACAGTAGGTAGCCTCTATTTAATGTAAGTATAATCTTTTTTCCTTCTTTCACAAGTTTAGAATATAGTAGAGAGACATATAGAGCAAACTATACCAAGATATGAAAGAATCAATAACATTACATTGAATTCTAAAAGAATTATAAAAGACTGACATGAATCTATTGGTGAGAAAATAATGTACGAAGAAGCCAATATGTTAACATTTGTGTTTAGGCAAGTATTCACTCAGCATATATTGGTATATAGTCACTACCATGGCCTTTTGGCTTTATAGAGAAGAAGGGCAGTACATGTGATAGAGAAAGTTATTAATCTTTAAACGTATCCCTCAAAAGTACCTTTACTCTGTATGGAAAAATATATAGAAAGACTTTTCTTCTTTTAAATATTTTTAGTTTCTTTTAACTACTTCATAGACTTCTTAGACTCTCTAGTCTATGTTATTACCTGTATTTAAATGTAAATTTGTTTTCCATATTTGTGTTAAATTTTCAGATATGTATCAATAATAATACTGACACTTCCCTTTCATATCACCTTGTTTTACATTGTACAGTAAATATCCTTTTAACTTTAAAATTTTAAAATCTTGGCCATAGAATTAACATTTTAAAATTTTCTTAAGACCATTAGAATATTATATATAAGATTCTCTGTGACTTTTTCTTCCATCTTATTGTATAGCTATGTTTAAGAGGCTTCATATGTTATAATCTTTCTTTTTAGATAAAACTTAAAATTTCTCGTAATCTAATTTAGCTTTAATAACATTACATGACAAGTATTTAATGAGTTCTAAATATTTACAGCTAAGAAATCCTTATCTTTTTTTTCCCAAAGTCAGCAATGGAGGCTTCCCTGGTGGCGCAGTGGTTGAGAATCCGCCTGCCGGTGCGGGGGACACGGGTTCGAGCTCTGGGCCAGGAAGATCCCACGTGGCGTGGAGCAACTAAGCCCATGTGCCACTACTGCTGAGCCTGTGCTCTAGAGCCTGTGAGCCACAACTACTGAGCCCAAATGCTGCAACTGCTGAAGCCCGCACGCCTAGAGCCCGTGCTCTGCAACAAGAGAAGCCACCGCAATGAGAAGCCAAGTGGCCCCTGCCCGCAGCCCGTGCAACGCAACGAAGAGTAGCCCCCGCTCGCTGCAACTAGAGAAAGCCCGCACGCAGCAACGAAGACCCAACACAGCCAAAAATAAATATTAAAAAAAAAAAAAAACAAAGTCAGCAATGATGTTACCAAAAAATCATATGGGGTAAGAAAATGAATCTCATTAAACACTTTTATAAACACTCCCACACATAAATACATCAACAAAAACAACCAAAATTATACTGAGCAAAGACTATACTGAAGAAAACAATGGCAAAAAATCTCATAGCAAATACAAATGTCACTCTCCTGTTCAGGAATGAATCAGAAACCAAAGTAAAACCAGCTTATTATTTCAAATACAAATGAATACTTTATTTACCTTTACTTCAAGAATTTTAATTTGTGTTATACAGATATTTTCAGTGTAGCACCCTTCAGGAAAGTAGACAAGAAATACAGCTATACTCTGTGTAGAGTGTGGCAGGGGCACAAACAAGAATATCCACATTTTCAGAAAGAAAAAAAGAAAGAAATGCCTATTTACATATAATTTAAGTCTTATATAGATAAACTGTCCACTACACACAGTGAGTGATTCATTTGATACACAACACTGGTGAATTCTTCTCACAAACTCTACTGGTGACTGACTTTGCATTTGTGATTTGATGGAATCAATTAATCCCATATCTTGTTAAAGTTAATACAGGAAGAAGGAGAAAAAACAGTTTTCTTAGCAAACAACATCAATACTTTACTTAGAAGAGAGAAGCTTTATACATTTAATGAGTCTCTTTTCAGTTCTGATTCTTCCAGTGCCTTTTCTAACCAGAGGTTATGCCATTTGTAAGTCAGGATATGAAAAATGAATCCTTTTTTATGGTAAATTTTCAAATTTTAAATATTCAGGTTACCCTTTAGAGTTATTTACAATTCTCTTAATGTTAGTCAATCATGTATCCCCATACATCATAACCTGAGTCTAAAATATTGACAAAATTCATGTGCTTTATGAGCAATGCAAGCATTTACTGGAAGAAATCAAGCCACAAATGACTAAGGCACGATTACATACTGAGATTATGTATAGAGTGTGAAAATCGTGATTGAAAAGCAGTTTCGGAATCAGCATACTCTGGTATGGTAGTACATCTCTTTGTATCAATTTCTACCATATATATCATCTCCACCATTGAAAACAAACCCCTCTGAGGCATGACGGTACCTGATACAATCAAGAAATTTGTGCTGGAATAACAAAATTGCATTGATAAATAAGTTTTCCATTTTAGTGACTTCTCCATTTTTACAGTTATTTTTTATCTCTTTTCTGATGGTAAACTTACTGTTGAATAATTTAGAAAGATTAAAGTGCATTGGCTGATACGACTTTGAAAAACATTGAATTAGAACTTTATAGTTTCCGAGGAAAGAAAAAAAAATGTGATACTGTGACATATTTTCAATGTGTGTGGTTCCCAAACATTTGAAGAAAAACGGTCAGAATGTTCAAGGTTAATAGCCTAGAACCATTGTTAACACTGGCAAGTTACAAAGTAAACTTTCACTGGATTTAAGGTCAAGTGGTTTTGCCTGCCTCCCTTTTCCTCTTTCTTTCTCTCCTTTTGTTTTCTTCCTACTTTCTTTTGATGTTGAAAAACGAGTTCAGACATTTGACTTAAACAGTAATGCATTCCATTATACTCTCTTTTGTTTCATCAAAGCAATAAAAATTATGAAAGATCAAAAAAATATCATATCAGTCATAGAGAAATATTAAAAAGTCTGTTTAGCTCATAAAAAATAGTAGAGTAGAATTGCTCTGTTGCTGTGGCCATGCTCAAAGCTCAATTAGATGATGATGATGATGATGATGATGATGATGATGATGGGGAGAAGGAGGAGGAGGAAGAGGAAGAACACCTATTTTTAAAAAATGCCAGGGCTTCCCTAGTGGTGCAGTGGTTGAGAATCTGCCTGCCAATGCAGGGGACGCGGGTTCGAGCCCTAGTCTGGGAAGATCCCACATGCCGCGGAGCAACTGGGCCCGTGAGCCACAACTACTGAGCCTGCGCGTCTGGAGCCTGTGCTCCGCAACAAGAGAGGCCGCGATAGTGAGAGGACCGCGCCCGGCGATTGAGTGGCCCCCGCTTGCCGCAACTAGAGAAAGCCCTCACACAGAAACGAAGACCCAACACAGCCAAAAATAAAATAAATAAATAAATAAAAATGCCAGGGTTCACCCTAGCAGCATTAGCCACATTTTAAAAAAAATAGTTTTAATAAAAATCCTGTAAGGAAGGTAATTTTCATTATGTTCAGAATTTTGTGAGGGAATTTTCTGTGGGTAAATGATAAAAAGCATTTTAAAATTGTGATTATGATAAGTAAGTATAGGTGAACTTAATCTTCTTTTTGTTTATTCACTTATTTTACATTATGACTGAATGCTAACTGGGCACCAGGTAGTATATTCAGCACTGAGGATATAGCAGGTAACAAATCAAACAAAAATTTTACTCGTACTGAATTTACACTTCAATGTAAAGAAATATAAGGTAAACAAGTAAAACGGATACATAAGGAGCTAGGGTCTTTAGATAAATAGTTGATTCTAGACCTGGGGCAGGGAAAATTCAAGATGAGCTTGTAGTATCTTATATATTGTCAGAATGTAAGGAAGTGCTAAACAAACCAACAGGCAAAGAAACAAACAAAAATAAACCCACAAATTGATGGGAGTGTGTATGTCAAAAGGACACAGGGGCCAGCTCCAAAGGTGGAACAATTTGAGCAATAAGATAAATAATGATAGTATCTTACCCAAAGAATAAAATAAATAGGCCTTAACAATGCAAATAAATGATTGAATAAATAAATAAATGGTGGAGAAAAGACACATTTTCCTTTCAAAAGAATTTGAAAATCTAAATATAGATAATTTCCCTTTCAGGAGCTGGAGTTTAATTTCCCTCCCCTTGAGTGTGAGCAGAATGTAGAAACTTGGATAGAGTATAAAAAGGGAAAAGTAGTGCCATTACAATGAAGACATATGTGAGAAACCAAGTGTTCAAGGTTAACATCATCAGTGGTGAGTCACATTGATATCATGTATCTCTGATATGATGCCATAGAAGCACTCTTCACTCTGTCGTATTCTTCCCCCAAATCCATAACCCTAGTCTGATTATGAGAAAGCATCAGACAAACTGAAACTGAAGGGCATTCTAAAAATTACCTTACCAAATCTCTTCCAAAGAGTGAAGGTCATGAAAAACAAGGGAAGACTAAGATAACAATTAGAAATGAGAAGGACTAAGGAGACATGGTATTTAAAAGGGTCATGGGATCCTGGATTGGATCCTGGAACAGAAAGATATTAGTGGAAAAACTAGAGAAATCTGAATAAATCTGTTGTTTAGTTAATAGTATTGTACCAAAGTTAGACTTGTAATTTTGACAAATGAAACTTCGTTATGAATGATGCTAGCATTAGAGGAAGCTGGGTGAAATTTCTATTATTTTTGCAACTTTTCTGTACATATTAAATTATTCCAAAATAAGAAGTTTTTGCTTATTTTTAAGTGGATTATGTATCATTCATATATATATATGTGTGTGTGTGTGTGTGTGTGTGTGTGTATGTATATATATATATATATATATATATATATATATATATATATATATATATATATATATATATGCCAATAGTTGTAGAGTTAAGTAAAACTGAAGAGAGTGCCAGGGAATGGAATGCTTAGCCACAAAAGCCCTCAGCAAGAAGGTGACAATGATGACGATGACAAAAGAAGAGAAAGAACAATCCACCTATATTCAGCTATCTGCCATCCAGGCACATAGAACAGCAAGAGCTAAGGCCTGGAGGAGAGAGTTTCTGGAGTTTTATGCATTTGAACTGTTCATTGCTAATAAAGTGGCAAAATGAAAATGGTGACTCCTCAAAAAGTTATGAACTTAAAGAAAGTGATCATTTTTTTCACACCATTGCTTTCCGTTTTATTCAGTTCAGTCTTTAATAGAATATATACATCAAATCATTTTTTTAGGTATTATATTTTTGTTTGGTAGTTGAGATTGAACTGTCTTCTTATTAAAATATTTTGACACTTGAATTTTAAAATAATAATAAAATCCTTTGGGTCACTCTAAAATTTTTTCTAAAGAAATCTTGTCTGAAATCATGTCCTTTACTTTCTGAACACACACATACATATTTAAAAATATTATAATGTAAAAATATTAAATGTAAAATCTTTAAAATAATAAGACTGGGGCTAGCGAAACAATAAGCCATTGGGCATAAATTTGGATTAGAAGGGCTTGTCATCTGAGTTCTAGCTGTTTCAAAGTTCTGCATATTTATTCAATCATCTTTTCAGACACCTACCTACTAGTATATGTTAGAAATAGTAGTTAATGAGAATAAGAACATTCATAGTAAGTGTTGGCTAGCATCTCATTTGATTAAATTGACTTGCCAGTAATTGCAGTCTTGATTTTGGTCCCAGTGGCTATTTTTAGTCTTTTTATTAATTGATTATCAATTCACTGATGAAATAATTTTGCTTATATTCTTGTCATAGCTATCTTTATAAGCAGGTTTTGTACTATGCTAGAAGCTGTGGAACCTCCTAAATCAAAGTATTCTTATTCATTTTAAATCCCTACTTCATTATAATTCTAAATAATAACCATAGATTGAAAAAAAGTCTATTCAGTCAAAAATTACAAATCTTCAACAAATGGTACTGATACAACTGGATAACCACATACAAAAGAATGAAGTTGGACCCTTACCTCACTCCATATGCAAAAATTAACTCAAAATGTATGAACAACATAAATATAAGAACATATTTTTGCATGACAACTTGAGGATTATAAACATTTTCAATATAGATAGAAATAATTTTAAATTTGATATTTTACCAAATCATTTATTTCAAAGCACCTCTGAAACTAGTATTTGTCCCTTCTCAGTAACCTGATGTCCAAACATTAATACACTATAAGCTCTGTCTAGGATGGCAGAGATTCTGATTACTCCCAACATACACTGTACATTTTTATTTTTAGTAAAATCTACACTGCTCGCCTTTTTTGCAGCAAGATTTAGCTACGTGATTTAGTTCTGATCAATGATATAAAATGATGCGTGTAATTTTGAGGTTATACTTTCAAAAAGAAAGAGACATGCCAGGTGTTAAGATTCCGCAAGCAAAAAAAAACAAGACAGCACCTTTCCCTAACACCCTGGAGATGCCATGTCTACCCTGAACTGTTCACACTTCGTTATAAAAGAGAGAAATAATCTTCTATCTTGTCTACCACTGTTTCTGTTGCGTCTTTGTTGCAACAACAAAACCTGTATTCTAACTAATACAAGAGACAATAGCTAGGTAACTATTTTTTTGAGAGTCTTGTAAGTTTAGTTTCTGGAATTAGAGTCCATAACCATTACCAAAAAAAAAAAAAAAAAAGCCTTTATTTAAGAAATTTGCCAGAAAGGGCACTTCAGTTTTACAAAAATAAAGCAAATGCTTTCTTTTGCTCCTGGTTAAGTAAATGCAGTTCTGAATCTAAATGTTGGATATTGGCTTATTACCTATAAGTATAAATTATAGCAAGATAGACAGTGAGACACATATCAGTTTGTGCTAACGAAGAATGTTAAAAACACTGTTATCCACAAAGTGTTATTTAAGAATAAATAACCCAAACATAAAAAAATCTCCCTGTGTGACAAGGAAGGTGGAGTTTTCCCCTTGTTGCTGGAGTATTTATCTTAAAAAAAATTACCTTTCTCCATATCGTTGGGTCTTGGATTTAGGTGAATGATAGGAAGGACTTGTTTTCTGGTACTGAAAGGGTCTTTAGTGCAATATGAAGGCTCTGGAATTTCTTCATTAGGAAAGTAAGGCACCCTGGAGATAGATTTTTAAATTTATGAATACAAACATAATCACTGGAAATGATTCTCTAATTTCCTTTCCATGTTGTATTTCTAAAGTATCTTAACTTTATGAAACACTAGCTTAGTTTCTGAGGAATTTTGGAGAGTTAAGGATCAACTGCATTTGTGCTTAAAGAAAAATGATATTAAGCTAGTAATCAACTTGAAGTTTTAAGATCGTAAAGACGAATCTATAAAATTCTTGAATAAACAATATTTATAGTATCCAGAGTAAATAGAGTAGCGCAAGATAGATAATGGTAGAACATATAAGCATTACTTGAGACTGCCTGGAAGAACCTGAGGTAAAAAATAACAAGAAAAAGATCAGGCTTTCTGCAGAACTGAGGCAAGAACAGGTAAAGAAAAAAAAAAAAAAAAAAACTATTCGGTTGTAAGTCATATTTACTGGTACAAACAACTAACTCTCTTAAAGTAGCATTAGGGTGTTACTAACACAGAAACCAAATCTTCACCCCCCTACCAGAGGTATATGGTCTCAATCTCTCTCCCTCTCCCTCGCCCTATCTCTCCCCTCTGTCCTTTACCTCTTTCTTGCTTTTGATATCTTGCTCTTGCTGTTTCAAATACTTTTCCCTTTAAGTCTATTTTGCACAGAATTCTAAACCTCTTTTACATTGCATTCGCCTTCAGTTTTATAGTTTATTTTCTTTAGAATCCTAAAACTCTGTCATGTGGATTATGAGCCTAGCTCAGTTTTGAACGGAGACAAGAGTTGTGTTAGGCATGCTAATCACAGGACAAAGAATTTAGTCAAGACAGCATGAAAACCTCAACTGAAAAACACAACTCTTCAAGGTTCCAAAGCCATTTGTGATTAGAAGAGTCTCAACATACTATAAGACAATCACTGTCATAGAACAATGAACTAATACTCTCTAAAATAATATAATTGAATATTAGTTATAGCTAGTCTAAAGGGAATTATGCAATGCAAGTTAGATGGATTTATTTATTTAATGAAGAATATCAAGCTAATGAAAAGGTGTTTACAGTAACATCTATTATCAAAAAAGAAAATAAAAACAACTATTGGAATACATTTAAAGTATGTAACTTAGTGTTTTAAAAGTGGTTTTATGTAATCATTGAGCTAACTATGTTGGTGGAAACCCAATATTTGACTTTTGGGTGCATGAGGCATTGTAGGTTGTCTACCTCTCAATTATTTGAACCACCCCACATATTATTGTTTTTTTTTTGTTTTGTTTTTTTTTTTAAACATCTTTATTGAAGTATAATTGCCTTACAACATATTATTGTTTTATATGTTGCTGGACTGGGTTTTCTATACCCAACCATTTTTAGCATAATAGACAAAATCAAAATTTGATATTATAGAAGTATCCTTAGTAAGTAAAAAGAAACAAATCTTTTAACAAAATTACACAACAGCTTAGAGAGGCTCTACAACTATGACAAGAAAACAATATGTACCCTTCTTGTAAAGGTTTCAAAACAACACTGGAATTGTAATGGCCATTTCTATATATGCCATTTTCCACTTATAGAACCTCTTGAATTTTCCCTGTTTTATCTTGGGAAAATAGGTGGAGCCAACTGACAGAGCCTAAGCCAAGGCTGACCTCAGGAAGAGGAAAAGGATTATTCCAAAGAGTTTATAGGAAGAGGAGAGGGAGCAAGGAAAGAGAGAAAAATCCTGTGACAAATATCTAGAGTGGGTTCAGAATGGTTGGCATACACTGGAATGGGAAAGTATATATCCCCTAAGAATGTTTGAAGGAAAGGATCCAATGAAGGGAGGGAAAAAGTTCAAAACCTACTACACAATGACATCTGAATCACATTTTTCATATACCTGTACTTTTCTGTCAAGGAAAGCACAATTTACAGGGGTACCCCAGATGGTACAACCATCTTTTCCGTGTTTGTTTGTATTTGGTTTATATAGAAACAAACTTTCAAGAAGGATTAGTTTGCATTTTGCCTTACACATTGTCCTTTCATGGGCACTTCAATATTCATCCATCTCCACTGCAAATTTTCCTCTAAATTTCTTCTTACCCAGGAACTATATGACCTCCATTCCATGACTCCTACCTGTTAAATAGCTCTAGGTTTTTAAAACCATTTTATGTAACATTATTTTCTTACACAGTCTTTCCAAAAGATACAACCTTTTTCTTCTCTTGTCATCAAAATTTTAGAAATATTTTTTATCTTAAAAAGATATAGACAGCTTTTATTAAGTGTAAGGCAATATCCTATACATTTTTGATAGATTTAACCCTTCAACAACCCATTAAAATAGTTTGCATTATTTTTTTCTGTGTGGTAACAAGTTAATTTTATTTTTATTATTCTTTTACATAATTTTTAAGTTTTCTTTTTTTAACTGAAGTATAGTTAACTTATATATGTTTGTTTCAGGTGTACAACATAGTGATTCAATATTTTTATAGATTACAAACCATACAAGATTATTATAAAATATGGACTATACTCCCTGTGCTGTACATTATACCCCTGACTTATTTATTTTATAACAGTAGCTTGTATCACTTAATCCTCTTCACCTATTTTGCCCTTCTGCCCAAAATAGTTCTCATTATTAATTCACATTTTAAATGAAAAAAATGAAGACATGGGTTTTAACTTACTTAAAACTAGTTTTATTCTATTATTACTCAACACCCTCTACCTGTTTTGATTACAATTGCAATTCCATTAAAATCATTCATTAATTTTGAGACTTTAGAATTTTAGGAAATTAGGTCTCATTCAACAGCATGGCACATATTTTCATTTGTTATATTTCCATTTGTTGTTGTTGTTTTCTTTTTTGCTTTATTTATTTAATTAAAAATTTTTTTTCTTCCAGTTGTATTGATATAATTGACATACAGCATTTTATGTTTAAGGTGTACAGCATAATGATTTGACTTACACACGTCATGAAATGATTAGCACAATATGTTTAGTGAGCATCCATCATCTCATAGATACATTAAAGAAATAGAAAAAAACTTTTCCCTGTGATAAGAACTCTTAGGATGTACTCTCTTAACAACTCTCATATGTAACATACAGGAGTGTTAATTATATTAATCATGTTGTACATTGCCATCCCTAGTACTTATTTATCTTATAACTGGAAGTTTGTACTTTTTGACCACTCCATCCAATTCCTCCTACCCCCACTCCCCACCTCTGGTAACCACAGGTCTAATCTCCTTTTTGATGAGTTTGTTTGTTTGTTTGTAAAGTAAAATTCTGAAGTAAAATTGACTTAAACACTATGTTAGTTCCTGGTATACAACATAGTGATTCAGTATTTCCATATATTTCAAAATGAAATTTTTTTTAGTAATAACTTTATGAGGTCTTAGTGTTTAGTTTCTGGCCTCAAAATTACGTTGGGGAGAGTTTCATCTTTTACAGTCTGTAATTTTTGAATAACATCAGACTTAACCACTCTTTAAAGGTCAGTAGATCTCAGTTCCGAAGGCTTTTCCTAGGGCTATTCTAAAATGGTAAAGCTTTAATCACCTTTTTAATATCTCTAGTGGGTTATCCAAGCCTTCTTCATATTCTTGGATGAGTTTGGTTTGCCAGGAAAGCAGCCATTGCCTCTTAGAGTTGAAATTTGTTGTCAAGATCTTGTACATAGTATTCTCTTAAAATTTTTAGAACTTCGTGCATATCGGTTATTGCTCTTTTCTATTTTTAATCTTTGTTAGTATGTTATTTCCAATTTCTAGTCAAATTTGCAAGGGATTTATTTGTGATATTTAACTTTTTAAGGAAATAGATTTTGGACATATTTTCTACATTTTTTGTTTTAATTTCACTGCTTTTAGCTCTATGAATTTTGTCTTCACATTATTTTTTTTCTAAGATCTTACATTGAATGACTTGTTACTTCATATTCATTTTTTCTTTGAGTATATGTAGTTTTAACTAAGTCTCATTGATTTTGATGTGAAGTATGAGCTTGTCTCTTAACTGCTTCCATCTTTTTAACTCTGTCATGATGAGCTACATTTTAGGCAAATTATTCATTATCATTTTCCAATTTACAAATTCACATTATGACTGTGTCCTGTGGAGAATTTATCTTGTTTGTCACATGATTTATTTCCATGGACCTAGTTTTCATTTGGTTCTTTTCTATACAAACCAGATTTTATTAATGAGTCATTTTTAAAGGAAAATGTTGCCTTCCTTTATCTCTTTAAATAATTTTAACACACATTTTAAATTTAATTTTAGATTTTTCTATATTAATTTTTACATAATAGGATTTACACTTTGATAATATTATTGGCTTTCTGCCTTTTACTATGTTTTGAATATTGTTATGCTGAATCATTTTAAGTGGAAGTTTATTTTATTATTTGGGATTTTTTGTTTTTTGGTTTTTTTAAAAATCTCTTATTCTCTTTTATTGTCCCCTCTATGCTCACCTACCTCTTTTTGCAGTTGTCTCCTTTTGATCCTCCAGATTCTGTGTCTACCAAAAATTCTTAAAAGCTTTTTAGAATTATTGCTTTGAGGTGATTTGGGGTTATCACAATAATGTTACTGTCTGTATGAAGTATTGTGACTTGACACCACATTATCAGGTAGCATGGGGGTAGACAGAGGTCAGAAATGTGGGGGGCAGGGAGTACACAAGCTTTGTCTTTAAATAGGAAAGCCGAATCCAGCTTTTTGTTTCTCGTTTGGCAATTTTTAACCTTTTCCATCTTCTAAAAAATAGAATTGCTTGCCTCCCAAGCATAATTCCACACACAGAGCTTACCATATTGACTTTCTGTTCCACTTTTTACATGAAGAAATTTTAATGATTTATTTGACCTTGTCTGTATTGTTTTTCTCCATTTTATATTTTGCCTGCCATAGTTATGTGTTTAGAGAGGATTATAGAAGTATGAACTCATTGTAGCATTTTTAATGGAAGTTCTACTTTTTTTATCCTTTAGAACACTTAAAACAGCAAACAAACAATATATTTCTTGAAGATTGGCAAAATGCTCACCTGAGCCGCCCTCCAAAAAAAAAAAAAGAAGTATTATTAGACTTTTGCCTTGTTGTTGGCAGCTGTGACTACATTTATTTATTTATTTAATTTTTAAAACATCTTTATTGGAGTATAATTGTGTTAGTTTCTGCTTTATAACAAAGTGAATCAGCTATACATATACATATATCCCCATATCTTCTCCCTCTTGCATCTCCCTCCTACCCTCCCTATTCCACCCCTCTAGGTGGTCACAAATCACGGACCTGATCTCCCTGTGCTATGCGGCTGCTTCCCACTAGCTATCGGTTTTACACTTAGTAGTGTATATATGTACATGCCATTCTCTCACTTTGTCCCACCTTACCTTTCCCCTTCCCTGTGTCATCAAGTCCATTCTCTAGTAGGTCTGCATCTTTATTCCCAACCTGCCCTTAGATTCTTCATGACCATTTTTTTTTTTTTTTTGATTCCACATGTATGTGTTAGCATACGGCATTTGTTTTACTCTTTCTGACTTACTTCACTCTGTATGACAGACTCTAGGTCCAACCACCTCACTACAAATAACTCAATTTCGTTTCTTTTTATGGCTGAGTAATATTGCATTGTATATATGTGCCACATCCTCTTTATCCATTCATCAGTTGATGGGCACTTAGGTTGCTTCCATGTCCTGGCTATTGCAAATAGAGCTGCAGTGAACATTGTGGTACATGACTCTTCTTGAATTATGGTTTTCTCAGGGTATATGCCCAGTAGTGGGATTGCTGGGTCGTATGGTAGTTCTATTTTTAGTTTTTTCAGGAACCTCCATACTGTTCTCCATAGTGGCTGTATCAATTTACATTCCCACCAACAGTGCAAGAGGGTTCCCTTTTCTCCACACCCTCTCCAGGATTTATTGTTTGTAAATTTTTTGATGATGGCCATTCTGACTGGTGTGAAGTGATATATAATTGTAGTTTTGATTTGCATTTCTCGAATGATTAATGATGTTGAGCATTCTTTAATGTGTTTTCTGGCAATCTGTATATGTTCTTTGGAGAAATGTCTATTTAGATCTTTTGCCCATTTTTGGATTAGGTTGTTTGTTTTTTATGATATTGAGCTGCATGAGCTGCTTGTATGTCTTGGAGATTAATCCTTTGTCAGTTGCTTCATTTGCAAATATTTTCTCCCATTCTGAGGGTTGTCTTTTCATCTTGTTTATGGTTTCCTTTGCTGTGCAAAAGCTTTGAAGTTTCATTAGGTCCCATTTGTTGTTATTTCCATTTCTCTAGGAGGTGGGTCAAAAAGGGTATTTCTGTGATTTATGGCATAGAGTGTTCTGCCTATGTTTTCCTCTAAGAATTTTACAGCGTCTGGCCTTACATTTAGGTCTTTAATACATTTTGAGTTTATTTTTCTGTATGGTGTTAGGGAGTGTTCTACTGTCATTCTTCTCCATGTAGCTGTATAGTTTTCCCAGCACCACTTATTGAAGAGGCTGTCTTTTCTCCATTGTATATTCTTGCATCCTTTATCAAAAATAAGGTGACCATGTGCGTGGGTTTATCCCTGGGCTTTCTATCCTGTTCCATTGATCTATATATCTGTTTTTGTGCCAGTACCATACTGTCTTGATTACTGTAATTTGTAGTACAGTCTGAAGACAGGGAGCCTGATTCCTCTAGCTCCATTTTTCTTTCTCAAGATTGCTTTGGCTATTCGGGGTCTTTTGTGTTTCCATACAAACTGTGAAATTGTTTGTTCTAGTTCTGTGAAAAATGCCATTGGTAGTTTGATAGGGATTGTATTGAATCTGTAGATTGCTTTGGGTAGTATAGTCATTTTCATAATGTTGATTCTTCCAATCCAAGAACATGGTATATCTCTCCATCTGCTTGTATCATCTTTAATTTCTTTCCTGTGTCTTACAGTTTTCTGCCTACAGGTCTTTTGTCTCCTTAGGTAGGTTTATTCCTAAGTATTTTATACTTTTTGTTGCAATGGTAAATGGGAGTGTTTCCTTAATTCCCCTTTCAGATTTTTCATCATTAATGTATAGGAATGCACGAGATTTCTGTGCATTAATTTTGCGTCCTGCTACTTTACCAAATTCATTGATTAGCTCTAGTAGTTTTCTGGTAGCATCTTTAGGATTCTCTATGTATAGTATCATGGCATCTGCAAACAGTGACAGGTTTACTTCTTCTTTTCCGATTTGGATTCCTTTTATTTCTTTTTATTCTCTGATTGCTGTGGCTAGAACTTCTAAAACAATGTTGAATAATAGTGGTGAGATTGGGCAACCTTGTCTTGTTCCTTATCTTAGTGGAAATGGTTTCAGTTTTTCACCATTGAGGATGATGTTTCCTGTGGCTTTGGCATATATGGCCTTTATTATGTTGAGGTAAGTTCCCTCTATGCCTACTTTCTGGAGAGTTTTTATCATAAATGGGTGTTGAAATTTGTCGAAAGCTTTCTCTGCATCTGTTGAGATGATCATATGGTTTTTCTCCTTCAGTTTGTTAATATGGTGTATCACATTGATTGATTTGTGTATATTGAAGAATCCTTGCATTCCGGGGATGAACCCCACTTGATCATGGTGTATGATCATTTTAATGTGCTGCTGGATTCTGTTTGCTAGTATTTGTTGAGGATTTTTGCATCTAAGTTCATCAGTGATATTGGCCTGTAGTTTTCTTTCTTTGTAACATCTTTGTCTGGTTTTGGTATCAGGGTGATGGTGGCCTCGTAGAATGAGTTTCAGAGTGTTCCTCCCTCTGCTATATTTTGGAAGAGTTTGAGAAGGATAGGTGTTAGCTCCTCTCTAAATGTTTGATAGAATTTGCCTGTGAAGCCATCTGGTCCTGGGGGTTTTTTTGTTGGAAGATTTTTAATCACAGTTTCAATTTCAGTGCTTGTGACTGGTCTGTTTATATTTTCTATTTCTTCCTGGTTCAGTTTTGGAAGGTTGTGCTTTTCTTAAAATTTATCCATTTCTTCCAGGTTGTCCATTTTATTGGCATAGAGTTGCTTGTAGTAATCTCTCATGATCCTTTGTATTTCTGCAGTGTGAGTTGTTACTTCTCCTTTTTCATTTCTAATTCTATTGATTTGAGTCTTCTCCCTTTTTTTCTTGATGAGTCTGGCTAATGGTTTATCAATTTTGTTTATCTTCTCAAAGAACCAGCTTTTAGTTTTATTGATCTTTGCTATTGTTTCCTTCATTTCTTTTTCTTTTTTTTTCTGATCTGGTCTTTATGATTTCTTTCCTTCTGCTAACTTTGGTGTTTTTTGTTTCTCTAATTGCTTTAGGTGTAAGGTTTGGTTTTTTATTTGAGATGTTTCTTCTTTCTTAAGGTAGGATTTTATTGCTATAAACTTCCCTCTTACAACTGCTTTTGCTGCGTCCCATAGGTTTTGGGTTGTCGTGTTTTCATTGTCATTTGTTTCTACGTCATTTTTTTATTTCTTCTTTGATTTCTTCAGTGATCTCTTGGTTATTAAGTGTATTGTTTAGCCTCCATGTGTTTGTATTTTTTACAGATTTTTTCCTGTAATTGATATCTAGTCTCATAGCGTTGTGGTTGGAAAAGGTATTTGATACGATTTCAATTTTCTTATATTTACCAAGGCTTGATTTGTGACCCAAGATATGATCTATCCTGGAGAATGTTCCATGAGCACTTGAGAAGAAAGTGTATTCTGTTGTTTTTGGGTGGAATGTCCTATAAATATCAATTAAGTTCATCTTGTTTAATGTATCGTTTAAAGCTTGTGTTTCCTTATATATTTTCATTTTGGATGATCTGTCCAGTGGTGAAAGTGGGGTGTTAAAATCCTTCACTATCATTGTGTTACTGTCGATTTCCCCTTTTATGGCCGTTAGCATTTGCCTTATGTATTGAGGTGCTCCTATGTTGGGTGCATAAGTATTTACAATTGTTGTATATTTTTCTTGGATTGATCCCTTGATCATTATGTAGTGTCCTTCTTTGTCTCTTGTTACAGTCTTTGTTTTAAAGTCTATTTTGTCTGATATGAGAATTGCTACTCCAGCTTTCTTTTGTTTTCCATTTGCATGGGATAACCTTTTCCATCCCTTCACTTTCAGTCTGTATGTGTCCCTAGGTATGAAGTGGGTCTCTTGTAGACAGCATATATACAGGTCTTGTTTGTGTATCCATTCAGACAGTTTATGTCTTTTGGTTGGAGCACTGAATCCATTTAATTTAAGGTAGTTATTGATATGTATATTCCTGTTACCATTTTCTTAATTGCTTTGGGTTTGTTATTGTAGGTCTTTTCCTTCTCTTGTGTTTCCTGCCTAGAGAAGTTCCTTTAGCATTTGTTGCAAAGCTGGTTAGGTGGTGCTGAATTCTCTTAGCTTTTGCTTGTCTGTAAAAGTTTTAATTTCGCCATCGAATCTGAATGAGATCCTTGCTGTGTAGAATAATCTTGGTTGTAGGTTTTTTCCTTTCGTCACTTTAAATATGTCCTGCCACTCCCTTCTGGCTTGCAGAGCTTCTGCTGAAAGATCAGCTCTTAACCTTTTGGGGATTCCTTTGTATGTTATTTGCTGTTTTTCACTTGCTGCTTTTAATATTTTTTCTCTGTATTGAGTTTTTGATAGTTTGATTAATATGTGTCTTGGCGTGTTTCTCCTTGGATTTATCCTGTATGGGACTCTCTGCACTTCCTGGACTTGATTGACTATATCCTTTCCCATATATAGGGAAGTTTTCAACTATAATCTCTTCAAATATTTTCTCAGTTCCTTTCTTTCTCTCTTCTTTTTCTGGGACCCCTATAAATCGAATGTTGTTGTGTTTAATATTGTCCCAGAGGTCTCTGAGACTGTCCTCAGTTCTTGTCATTCTTTTTTCTTTATCCTGTTCTGCAGTAGTTATTTTCAGTATTTTATCTTCCGGGTCACTTATCCATTCTTCTGTGTCAGTTATTCTGCTATTGATTCCTTGTAGAGAATTTTTAATTTCATTTATTGTGTTGTTCATCATTGTTTGTTTGCTCTTTAGTTCTTCTAGGTCCTTGTTAAATGTTTCTTGTATTTTCTCCATTGTATTTCCAAGATTTTGGATCATCTTTAGTATCATTATTCTGAATTCTTTTTCAGGTAGACTGCCTATATTGTCTTAATTTGTTTGGTCTGGTGGGTTTTACCTTGCTCCTTCATCTGCTGTGTGTTTCTTTGTCTTCTCATTTTGCTTAACTTACTGTGTTTGGAGTCTCATTTTTCAGGCTGCAGGTTCGTAGTTCCCATTGTTTTTGGTGTCTGTCCCCAGTGACTAAGGTTGGTTCAGTGGGTTGTGTAGGCTTCCTGGTGGAGGGGACTAGTGCCTGTGTTCTGGTGGAGGAGCCTGGATCTTGTCTTTCTGGTGGGCAGGTCCATGTCCGGTGGTGTGTTTTGGGGTGTCTGTGACCTTATTATGATTTTAGGCAGCCTCTCTGCTAATGGGTCTTCCTGTCTGACTAGTTGTTTGGCACAGGATGTCCAGCACTGTAGCTTGCTGGTCCTTGAGTGGAGCTGGGTCTTGGCGTTGAGATGGAGATCTCTGGGAGATTTTCACCGTTTGCTATTATGTGGAGCTGGGAGGTATCTTGTGGACCAATGTCCTGAACTTGGCTTTCCCACCTCAGAGGCACTGTCCAGACGCCCGGCCGGAGCACCAAGACCCTGTCATCCACACGGCTCAGAATAAAAGGGAGAAACGAAGAAACAAAAAATAAAATGAAATAAAATAAAATAAAATAAAGTTATTAATATAAAAAATAATTACTAAAAATTTTTTTAAGTAATAAAAAAATAAAAAGAAAGAAAGAAGAGAGCAAGTGAACCAAAAAACAAATCCACCAATGATAAGAAGCGCTAAAAACTATACTAAAAAAAAAAAAAAGACAGACAGAACCCTAGGGCAAATGGTAAAAGCAACGCTATACAGACAAAATCGCACACAGAAGCATATACATACACACTCACAAAAAGAAAAAAAGGAAGAATATATATATATCGTTTCTCCCGAAGTCCACCACCTCAATTTGGGATGATCCGTTGTCTATTCAGGTATTCCACAGATGCAGGGTACATGAAGTTGATTGTAGAGATTTAATCTGCTGCTCCTGAGGCTGCTGCGAGAGATTTCCCTTTCTCTTTTTTGTTCACGCAGCTCCTGGGGTTCAGCTTTGGATTTGGCCCCGCCTCTACGTGTAGGTCACCTGAGGGCATCTGTTCTTCACTCAGACAGGACAGGGTTAAAGGAGCAGCTGATTAGGGGGCTCTGGCTCACTCAGGCTGGGGGCAGGGAGGGGTACGGATGTGGTGAGCCTGAGGCAGCAGAGGCTGGCGTAACGTTGCACCAGCCTGAGGCGCGCCGTGCGTTCTCCTGGGGAAGTTGTCCCTGGATCATGGGACCCTGGCAGTGGCGGGCTGCACAGGCTCCCGGGAGGGGAGGTGTGGAGAGTGACCTAGACTCGCACACAGGCTTCTTGGTGGCGGCAGCAGCAGCCTTAGCGTCTCATGCCCGTCTCTGGAGTCTGTGCTGATAGCCGCGGCTCGTGCCCATCTCTGGAGCTCCTTTAAGAGGCGCTCTGAATCCCCTCCACTGCGAAACAAAGAGGCAAGGAAAAGTCTCTTACCTCTTCTGCAGTTCCAGACCTTTCCCGGACTCCCTCCTGGCTAGCTGTGGCGCACTAGCCCCCTTCAGGCTGTGTTCACGCAGCCAACCCCAGTCCTCTCCCTGGGATCCAACCGAAGCCCGAACCTCAGCTCCCAGCCCGCGCCCGCCCTGGCGGGTGAGCAGACAAGTCTCTTGGACTGATGAGTGCTGGTCGCCATGGCTCCTCTGTGCGGGAATCTCTCTGCTTTGCCCTCCGCACCCCTGTTGCTGCGCTCTCCTCCGTGGCTTTGAATCTTCCCCCCTCCACCACCTGCAGTCTCTGCCCGTGAAGGGGCTTCCTAGGGTGTGGAAACCTTTCCTCCTTCACAGCTCCCTCCCACTGGTGCAGGTCCCATTCCTATTCTTTTGTCTCTGTTTTTTCTTTTTTCTTTTGCCCTACCCAGGTACTTGGGGAGCTTCTTGCCCTTTGGGAGGTCTGAGGTCTTCAGCCAGCATTCAGTAGGTGTTCTGCAGGAGTTGGTCCACATGTAGATGTATTTCTGATGTATTTTGGGGGAGGAATGTGATCTCCACTTCTTACTCTTCCACTGTCTTGAAGCTCCTTCCTGTGACTATATTTAAATTTACTTTTACATCATTGCTATATTCTACTTCTAATTTTTCTGAGATTATACTTGAAATTTTTTTTATAGAATATCATTCATTTTATTTAGATACAGATTAAAACACTTCTATATCATATTGTTTTATAATTTGTATTCAGGCTATTTTTATAATTTAATTCCTCCATTGCTCTAATATTATTTTGTTTTGATTTGTGGAAAATTTATGTGTATATGTGTGTATATGTATGTGGGGTTTTTTTCTATTTCTTCCATATATATATGATACCTAACCTTTAGTTAATTAATTTACATAAAGATATGTATACATATGTTAATGAAAGGCCAAGATTTGCAAATATACAAAGGACTTCTGACCAAAATACACTTCTTTTCTTTTCTGATACAAAATTAAATATCTAGTAAAATGATGTATCTATGCATACATATGTTATCGGAAAAAAAAGAATCAAACTTACACAAAAGACAGCACAAATAAGGATATATTAAAGAACTCCCATATATCATTTACACAGATTTACCTATAGTCAATATTTTACCTTATTTTACTACATTTGCTTTATTACTTTGTGTGTGTGTGTGTATGCACCCATGCATTTAATTTTCTTTTTAATAATTTAAGATTGAATTTCATATATCATGGTACTTTAACCCTAAATGATAGTTCACCATGCATTTCCTAAGAATAGGGATAGATTGTTATGTAATCAAGATACAGTTATCAAAGAAGAGTTTGATATTATACTTTTATCTAATCTAGTGTCCATATTCTGATTTTTTTCCAATTAAACCAATCATGTGCTTTTTCTCATTTTTTTTTATTCTGGTGCAGGGGATCTGATTTTGCATTAGTTGCCACGCTCTTCAGTCTCATTTAAACTGGAACACAGCAAGAGTTTTTTGTATTTTTCCAATGGCAGTTTTAAGGAAAACCTTTTTTTTTTTTTTAAAAGAAATTTCATTATTTGGGGTGTGTTTGATGTTTTCTATTATTAGATTCAGGTTACATATTCCTGGGCAAAATTCTACATAAGTGATATTGTTTTCTCAGGATGTCATATCTGGCACATGATATTCATTTACCCCTCATTGGTTGTATTGATTCTGTTCACATAGGCACAGTCTCATGCAATTTCTTCACTGGATATTTGCTTATACTTACTTTATAAAACCAAGCAAATACACTGTCTTTCCTGAAATATTTCCCCAGCTACAGCCCTTCCTTCTCCACCATCTGTCTACCTATTTTGCTATCATCTTTTATTTTTTTAATTATTAATTAATGTATATTAGTATTTGTATAGATGCATTGATTTATTTTTTCTTTACAGTTGTTTATGATTCATTTTTGTGCTTAACTTTTTTGATATTCCTGTTGTCCAACATTTGGCTAATGGGGGATTTTTCTCAGTTCACTGACAATCTAGGACAGAAGCAAGGTAAATGTGTATGATTTGTACTGTCATTTAGAACTGAGAATCATTATACATTAATTTTAATTTCCAAAAGCATCTAACTAAATGACTTAGTTGTTAGATATATTCAAACCATGTCACACCCTTTAATAACAATCATCATGACCAAAATAAAGCATTCAATTTTAGCTGTTCAGTGTCCATAAGTAAGTAACAGAGCACCAAAATTCACCCATACAGTCTAACATTTCCAGGACAGAAGAATATGTATCCATACCTGACCATGTTATTAAAAAAGTGTTCACAAAATGTCAATATGCTACAACCTGTAGTATGCACTCTTATTTCTAATGAGCACCAAGTAAATATAATTTATTTAGTAAAACAACTTTTTTTGAAAGAGAATCATTATCTATTAAATAATGCATGCCTTGATAATTTAAAATTCTGATATATTTATACATTCATAAATAATAATTCAAGTTATTAGATGATACCACATAGAATCAATGTCTCTTCAGCTGTTGCTTCTCTGTAATCTTATTTTAAAATACTCAAAAATTATTAATGCAAAAATTCATAATATTTTCAACATTGGGTGACAAAATACTATCAAACAATATGAGATCTTTGGATATAAGAAGACTGAAGTTGGAAAGTAGGTCTCAGTGTTCTTTACTGGGAATGCTCCTATTTATAAAAGCTTATGTGATTTTCTTTCAAGGCTACGTAGAGTGAAGTGAAAGTGATTGTGAATATTGAGTGAAATCTTTACATATATGAGGTTAAGAATAAGATTGAAAGTATGACTTTATTTGGTTTGGTTTGGAGGGAAGCAGAATGAGGGAAATGTGTACTAAAGCATGCAGAGGACAACGATATAGTATTAAAAGGTGCTATGAATAATTATATTTACAAATTATACAGCAGTTGAGAAACAAAGTCTCAGCAACTTATAGCCCAATAAATAGAGATGAAAACAAGACTGGAGGTAGAAGAAATTCTAGGAAATTTCCAATCCAGATAAATATTGTGGAAAGTGTAATATATGGTTCAGGAAATATAGCAGGCTATTGGGACCAACCCTCCTGCTGACAGCAACTTAAAATGCAGGATTAAAAAAAAATTCTTAAATGCATAGAAGAGGTGCAAAGGTAGGAAATAATTATAATGATATAAACTAAGATAAAGTGAGATTAAAGATAAGACAACAATATCAGTTTTGGTAAATCTTGTGAGGTACAGAAGAAACAGCCTTGAACTCTTGACTATCCACTATTCTTTCAAAATATACACCCCAAGAGACTGGAAAGACAATTTTTTCTTGTTGAACAGAGCAAAGGAAAATATGTTCCAGAGAAACTGGAACCAAAACCTGGCCTTTGCAGTCCCAACGTATTATACTTAGAGCCTCCAATTAAAGCTTCAAGTCATATGCTTAAGTTAAATTGATATGGGACTGGATGGTGCCCCTATTTACTTGGCACAGAGAGTGCATTCTCTCTGGAAAAACAAATACCTTTATTCTGGGCCCTGTGAAATCCCTACAAATAGTTTTAGCAGCCTATGATAAAAAAAAAAAAAAAGCCACGAATGCATGTAAACATGACACCATAACAAAGATCAGCAGTAACCACAGATAACAGAAGCAGTGTGATATATTATTCAGAGATGTGGATTATTAGTCACAGATTAATTTTTTAAAATTGAACACTGTACTTAAAGAAATAAAAGCTGACTTTCAAGAAATAGGATATTATTAAAGTTTAGCTCATAAGTGAGAAAAAGAATCAAACTGATTTTTTAGGACATTTAAAAGACTAATGGAAGTTAAAACAAAATGTCCAGGTTTTAATAGTAGTATAGACTTAGCTAAGGAAAAAATGGGAAAAGTGGAAGACACATCAGAAGCAATTATCCAGATATCAGAGAGAGATAATTAGAAGTAAAACATGGAAAAAAATGTTAACAAATATGGAACATAAAATATATATATGTTTTTATTTTTAATATTGTAAATGTTGAGAGAGAGAGAATAGGACAGAGGAAATGTTTGAGGATACAATAAAAATAAACAATGACATTTTCAGACCAGAAACTGAGCTTATTATGAACAAATGATTACTATGAAAAATTATATAGTGAACATTTTAGATAGAAGGAAGATAATCACAGAGTGATGAAACTTAAGAAAGAATTAAAGTGATCTCAGATGGAAGTCACGGGATGCAAAAAGGAATGAAGAACAAAAATCTGGTAAACATGAAAGTAAATTTATCAATGGAGATATATGTTTGGAGTTTAAAATAGTGTTGCATGTTAAAATGCATTAGAGAACTTATGTACAATTTGAGAGGAAAGCAATAGGAATTAAATTCCTTGATATCTTTTCTTGTTCAGGTGGAAGATAAAAGTGCCGTTTAACTACAACTTTGATCATTTAAAAAGCATGTTGTGATTTCTAGAGTAATTATTAAAATAATAGAAATAGTTTTCATAACTTCAGAACAAGTAAAGAGAAAGCAATGGAATCACAAAAAATAATCAGTTTGAAAGAAGGTAAGGAGGTAGGGAAAAAGAAGCAAACTATAGATAAGTGGGACAAAGAGAAAGCACAAAATGAAATTTTCCGTTTAAACAAGCATATCGATAATAATAAAAATGAGTCGACTAAATGTTAGTGAAAATATAAAGAGTAGCTACTTGCGAAAAATCTATCATGTTGTAGAAAAGAGAAATATGTAAAACATAAAGATAATGAAAGGCTGAAAGTAAAATGCAGAAAAAAAATACAAGCCATTGAAAAACTAACAGAAGAAAAAAATTGATGTTACCATATTAATAGCAGGAAAAAAAAGAAATTTAAGTCAGATTGCATTATTAGTAATAAAGATATCAATTCATAATGATAAACAGTCCATACACCAAGCAGATATAATAATTTTAAATTTGTATATGTCTACAGGCATAGCCTCAATATACACATATTAGTTTCCTAGGGATGCTATAATAAAGTACCACAAACTGTGTGGCTTAACACAACAGTTTTAAGTTCTAAAATTTCTGGAGGCCTGAAGTCCAAAATTAAGGTGTTGGCAAGGTTGGTTTCTTCTGGAGGTTCTGAAGGACAACCCATCCCATACCTCTCTCCAAGCTTATTGTGGTTGCATCATCCCTTTGTATGTGTTTCTATCTCTGTTTTCTCTGTTTATAAAGACACTGGTCATTGGGTTAGGACCTACCCTAATCCATTATGACCTCATCTTAATTCAACTAACTACATCTGCAAAGACTATTTCCAAATAAAATCACATTCTGAGGTTGCAGGTAGATTTGAATTTTGGGGGGACATACAATATATAAGGCAACAATTAATAACTACAAAGAGAAACAGATAAATACATAACAATAGAGCCAAATATTTACACACCTCTCTTGGTAATTGATAGAAAAAACAGAAGGTTATTCAAGTTTAAACAATGTTTTCAAACACTAATGCTATATACATTAATGGTAAGTATTGATCATATCCTAAAAAATTTTGGAAGTTTGAAATCATATTTAGCATAGTTGATCCAAAATTTAAATTTCCATCCTTTCATACATAAAAAATTTACTTATCATGAGAGATATCCATTTTTGGTAACATTTACTTTATACATTAATCTAGATGGAATTGATGTATTTTTTTGAGATGCCCTTTCTCAACTTTTTTTTCTGTTTTTTTTTTTTTTTTTGTAAGGGCCCTTTATGAGGTTTTCTACTTCTGCAATTATTTTCTATGCTTTATAGTTTTTGATCATAATTACATTTTTACCAAGATTTTAAAAGGTACTAACAAAAAGTAGTACATACATGCTTTCAGGATTTTAATCATTGTATGTGCCTACAGTTGGCCCTCCGTATCCATAGATTTCACACCTAGGGATACAGAGAACCTACTGTATGTATTGTAGTATGCCATTTTATATAGGGACTTGAGCATCTGTGGATTTTGGTATCTGTGGGGGATCCTGGAACCAATCCCCTGTGGATACTAAGGGACAACTGCATAACATATTATTTTTCTTATAGCAAAGCTATATGATACATAAATATCTGTATATACATATACAGATATACATATTTATATACAGATATTTATATAATCATACATATATTCTAGCTCGATTGATTCTAGCTATTACATTTTTTCACATTATCTCTTGGAAAATAATAATTCTACCAATTTTTTCTTTTCAAATTCATTATTTTTACCTTAATTTCATTATTACCTTTTTCCATATAGCTCGTTTGCTTTAATGTTCATATTTTAATCTCTTGAGGGAAACATATAATTTTTCACCTTAATACACTCCTGTTAGTAAGTGAAGAAAAAAGATGTGATTCTGATGCAATGATCATTATTCTCTAAGAAATATAATTTTGATTTTTCTTTTTCCATCAGGTTCACTATTGTTGTTTCAAAATTTTTCCAAATGAATATTTTATTAACTCCGTGATTAAAGTTTTACTGTAATTTAGAAATTATGTTGTATGATTTCTACTTTTTATAATATATTGAATTGTTTCATAACCAAGTATGTGATACCTTTTTATAAAAGTTCTAGAGCAAGCTGCATACTACATAAAGTATGAATTTTAAATGATGTATTATTATTGTTATTGCTGCTATATAATTGCCTTCACTCATTTTATTATTGAAATTTTGAATACTGAATCTCACCTCTACTGTTCCTTTTTCACTTTCTCCTTGATTTCCATCAATTTTTAATTTTTTTAACATATTGATATGTGCTTTTACCATTTGTATAAAGGTTTTTTATGTTTAAACTTTTCATAAATTGTTTACTTTGTAAATTTCACCAAACCTATTTCTTAAGGAATATTTATTAAACGGTATGCCCCTTATTAAAGTATATTAATTTGCTTAATGCAACTTGTAACAAAGGAGGACAGAGTAGAACAGATTAATAATAATTATGCCTGGTGCGCTGAGTACCTTCCTTGCCTTTCAGATCTAGACCCACCCTGTCCTGAGTTCTGAGATGCTGACGTGTCTGTCCAATGGGAACAACCCAGTGGAGATCAGTAAAAGGAGGAGAATGGAGTTGAAGGTATCCTTCAGTGTTTCCTCTGCAGGCTGCATCCCTAGTTGAAAAGCCACAGCTCCTCTCCAAACAGCCTTCTCCACTCATCTCCCTCTCCCTCTTCTTCCCTTGAGGCTGAAGAGTTTTAATCTTGAGCTGCTGTTCCAGGCCCAATATCACTACACTATCCTTTGAGGTTTTCTCACAATTTGCCCACAGCTTTTGTATACAGCCCCTTAAAAAGTATATCTTCAAATTACCCATCTTGGATGTACCACCTGTTTCTGGCCATACTGATATACCCTGACTGATATACCAGGACATTTTCTTGCAAATGACTAGGCCTCATGGAAACTGTATAACTCTTAGCCAGATTCTTGGTAATCAATCAGGTCCACTGCACTGATAAGACCCTTGATCTAGACCCATCTGGGCTCTCTTTTTAGTATGCAGTGTAAGAAAGTCACTTCCACTCTTGTATAGATTCTAAATTTGAGTATTACCACTATCCCAAACACATGTTTTCCAAACAATTTCAACTCTTTTTAACAGTGTTTCTGTGTTAAATTATGAAAAAAGGAAGTAAAATCCTTATATATCAAAGATCAACATTTTAAAAGGTTCTGGGAAAGAGATTTGCCATGTAAAACCTCAAATTAATTAAGTGATCAGAGGAATAAGACTGAGAAAATAATGGGTCCAGGGAAAAGAAAACAATGGGAGAGAAATAAAAAAGCATTCTAAGTATTGAAGGAAAAGAAGAACCTTTCAATAAAAAATAATCAAAGTCAATAGGAAACACTACCAGCGATTGATAGCTGCTTTTAACAGAAGTGAACAATTTAAAGCATGAACGCATGTGAAGAGATTATTTTTTTCCAAATGCAATATCATTAGTAATCAAAAGGTGTAATGAAACAAGCACCAAAGCAGCTCAACTAATTATGACTAATTCTGATTGGGAAAATGGTTTTTTATTAGATAATTTAGAAACAAATAAGTTACCATGTACTGATAAGCAAAAGATACACCAAGGACTCCTTGCTCTGATTTTAAAAGCAAAAAAGATTTCCTTTTGGAATCTGTATTTAAAGGCTTTATGCTTCACAAACACTTTCAGGAATTTACATTTGAAGGAAAACCTAACAAACTGGAACAAAATGACAAGTGGTTTGGTTTCCATTTTTTCTTTCTGTGTATAGGAGGGAAACAATTTGATTATTTCATGTAGATAAATGTAGGACAAATGAAATAATGTAACAAATGCATGTAAATTAGCAACCTGAGACTGAGTATTTTAGAAATATATTAGCCAAAAGTTATGTAGGTATGTTTAAGTGAGCATAATAGACACGTTTTTCTTAAGTAGTTATACAGATTTATATTTGACAATATAGCTTTTGAATAAATCATCCTGAAACAAAAATAGCTATGTATCTACTATCTTCATGTTAGGTCACAGTGAACCACAATGCCAACATTTATTTTTCATTTCTACATACATTTCGTTAAGTAATAGGCAGGATGATTCTTGCAGAGAAACTCTGTACATTAGATATTTAAAATTGTTCTGCTCAAACTATTTAGAGAAACGATAGGCTGGTCACATTAAATTTAAAAGTATGTCCTGTAGCAAAGGCTAGCTTACAGCGATTTTGGAAACTTGCTAAGGTAATCAAGAACAATTATACTACATTGTAAGCAGTTTCTAGAAGGGCCAGCAAGGATAATTTGTCTCTGAAAAATTTAAACACATTCATGCTAAAGTGTTTCATTTGTGCATGCTTGCACACACTCTTGCCTGAATTGAAAAACAGAGGAAGGGATTGATTAATAAAAATAAATGTGATTATAGATGAGACACAATGAAAAGTGAGGCTCTAAAATTAAAATGGGAAAATGTCAGAGGAAAATAGTACCTGTCTACACTGTACTCTTCAGTGTGGGCATGGATATATCCTGCTTTGGTTAAATCATATCATTACTATAAATTTTAATTTTAACCTCAACCACACAGTATATTTTGATTACATTTCCTTTCTTGTATTCCTTTGTATTTTTTTCTAGTATTCATAAAGACATAATTTATTTTCAATTAGTGTTGTATGTGTGCCAAGTAGGTTTTTTCCCACACTTCTCTCCAATAGTCACAAAATTTTTCTCAACATGAACACATCAGTCTGATTCTTTTTTGTTTGTTTGTTTGTTTGTTTCATTGTTTCCCAGTAATAGGCATTCTAAAGTTATCCATCCTCCTGCTCTAAACAATATCAGTGGGCTGCAGGTCTGTGCCACAGATGTCTCTCTGGGGTTTTGTTTTTCTGTTATTCAAGCAAATCCCTTTGCCCTCTTTTCTATTGGATCCACTGTCTCATGTATGTATTACCTTCCTATTTCTCAATTGTGCTTCAGTTTCATGGAGCATATTTCTGGGAACTTCTGGGGAAAGGGTACATAGGAGGAAGCTTTTAAAATGCTATATACATCTAGTATATCTTTACTTTTCCTTTACATTTAATAGGTAATTTAGCTAGTGTGCAATTCTAAATTTCATCAGAATTTTAAAGGCATTATATTTTAATTCTCATTTCCAGTATTTCTCTTAAGAAGTTAATATGATTTTGATCTTTATTCCTTCATATTGTGATCTTTTAGTTATTCTTTACTCTCTATGGAAGTTCTCAGAAATTACTTTTTATCCTGGTGCTGTGATGTTTCTTAGTTATGCACTTCGGTGTGTATCTTTTAAATTTCATTTTATTGGGTTCTAAGTAGGTCCATTCAATTCTGAGAAATAGTTTTCTGTTATTTTTTAATAATCTGCTCCTCTCCTGTCTCTCTTTCCAGAAGTTCCATGATTAGACATTTGATCTCCAGGACTGAGCATGGATTTTTCTTATATTTTCTGAAACATTTTCATCTCTTTTTCTTCCACCTTCCCCTTACTCTCTGTTTTGTAGAATTTTTTAGAAATCTTTTCATTACATATAGTTTCATGATGGTAAATATTCAATAACCAGCTCTGTGGCAAAATGTATGCATGTAGATGAGCATGCATGTTTGATATAACTTTTACTGATATAAAGGATGTGTAGTATGAAACTTACAAATAATAAAATATAAAATCCTCTTAATTTTGAATCCTACATAGCAATTGATTCTCATAGGATGCTTTCAATTAATTTTTTTTTAACATCTTTATTGGAGTATTCAATTGATTTTTGCAGAATTCTTTTTTCTGTATCAAACTTATGGTTGTGATTCACAAAACATTGTTCTGATATGAATATTGTTTGATATATTCATTTAATTTAATAAGTAAAAGTAAAATAGCAAGGACATATGTTGGGAACTTGACTCATTCATCAATAACATGTGCTAAAAAAAAAACATGTTTCTCCTAAAAGTAAGAAGACTTGGCAACATTGGGCATACAAATGTGCCTGGCAGCTCTAAATAGAAGAGGAGGGTGACCCAATTCACCAAAACCCTATGACCTGTTTGGATCCTACATACTATTTCAGTTTACAACCCCAAATTCTATAGTTTACATGGCCTAAACTCAGAAGACAAATCAGCTAATAAAATGTTCTCATTCATAATCTGACAATTAGACATTTTCATGGGAATTCATATGTGCTGTATTAATCTTGAAATCTGGGAATTTAAATTATGGAAATGAAGCTTAATCAAGTACTAAAGAGTAAAAGAAACATATTTTTAAAAAAGAATCTAAAGTTTTCATCTAATAAGTTTCAGTAGTATCCAGTATGTTAACACAATTACCACTTGTTTATCTGTTTTTATTTATAACATTTTATTCTATTGCTATTTAATCTCTTATTCATTTTGTCATTTCAGGTTGATGGCTTTTTAAATCCATTACTCCCATAGAGTGATGTTTCCAGGAAGGGTCAAAATAATGTGTGTATTCAATTTGTCATGTTTAACATAGAATGTCCAATTTCTCTTCTATTTACTTTATACTGGTTTTTGTTAACACTACTAACAATGATTTTTTTGATCACCAATAAACTATTTGTTGCCAAATCCACTGGACACTTCTTTACACCCAGTTTCCTCAAACTTCTGGCAATATTTAGCACAATTGACTACTTTTTCTCTCTTAAAATATATACTTGACTTACGTGACTTTTTAAAACTTCTTTGCTGACTCCTTCTACTCTAAATAATGTCTAAATGTTCTTTAAGAAATATCCTACTCCCTATTCTCTTCTTCTTTCACATCAATTCACATCAAGCACAACACTGATGATTCTCATATCTCCAGCATCATACCTCTTTTCTGAGCTCTGAACTTGCTTGATATCTCCAAATTACATCTCTTGAAGTGCTTGACAAGACTCTTTTATCTTCCGTTCACCTTTATCCCAGTCAATGGGGTTCACCTCTCAAATCTAAAACCTGACAATCCTGATTCCTCTCTACATTAACTCCCACATTCAATTCATCAGCAAGTCCTGTTGATTTTGTCTACAAATACATAACTCCTGTCTACGCATCTCTTGCAAGCTGCTATTAAATATTTCTTATGATTCCTTCTTGCCCCCATACCCACAGTTCATTTCTTCTATCATAGCACATATGAACCTAAAGTGTCCCTTAACATGACTTATAAGGCTCAGAATGATTTATCTAATCACTAGCTAGCTCTCCAAATTCATTTTCTTTCCTCAATTCTTCAGGCAGAGCTATCTTCATTTTGTCTCTTAAATGTGACAGAATGTTTTCTCAAGGATTCTGTATATTCTACTTTCTTTGTCTCTAATTATTTTTTCCTCAACTCTTGGAATGGCTATAGTCATTTTACCTTTCAATATTAAGTTCTCTTAATCAGAGAAACTATTCTCAAACACTATTTGTTTTTAACCTTCATAGCATTTATCACAATTTATAATCTTTTATAAACATGACAATTAAAGGAGTTTTTTTTCCAGTTAAAGGTTTATGGGTGAAGAAACATTGTCTGCCTAATATCTCACTGATTTTTCAGCAATTAGCCTACTGCCTAACTCATAGTAAGTTCTCATCAAATATTAGTCAATTTAATGAATAATAGCACTGACTGTTCTGTCATAAATGGATGTGACGTTTCATAATATCATATTTTGTATTCTAGTCATTAAAAAGTAGATTCATGTGATTGTAATAATTATTTATTCATAATACTACTCCTTACTAGTGTTTAATAGAGGAAAGCCATAATTTTTTATGATATTGTATGTTATGTATTATTGAGCTTTCAGTATTCTGTGCTTGTGTTAAACATTTTATTCGTTTGAGTAGCCATAACTGGACACCAACAGTATTTAATGACAAATTTATAATTGTATATATTGTGTCTAGAAAGGAAAACAAACAAATATCTCAGAAAACTTAGCCTAGCATACCCAAGTGTATTATGTCATTGTATTGTATCTCCAGAGGCAACAAGTCATCATTGTTTCCTTTCTCCAAGAAAACTTCAGTGAAGTTCATAGATTTAACTCTTGCAATTGTCATCATTCATTAATGACTCTGAAAATGTAAAGAACATATTATTTTGAGGCATCAGCTTGAATCACACCCATCAAGTTGGAATGCAACCTACAGATTGCTTATTGGTCAGCAAATCTAATAATCTTCCAAGATTGTCTAATTATCCTGATATCCAGTCTCTGCATACCTAAGGAGTTTCATTCTTTTCTACATATCAATAAACATTTCATCATCTTTAGGATCATTCTCTGAAAGAATTGCTTTCCCATGTGTTCAATGTCTACTGCAAATTCAATTTAAAAGAGTAATGTCTCAGAAGAGACAATGTACAACTCTTGGAGCCAACTTCTGAGTACTTGTCCCTTACTTTAAAAGCTTAATACTTTAATAGTTTGGGGCAGAAGAAAACTATGGCCGATGGGTCAAATTTGGTTCACTGATCATAAATAAAGTTTTATTGGAAAAAAATCCACCTTCATTTGTTTTCATATTCTCTATGACTGTTTCTGAGCTACAACAGCAGAGCTGAGTAGTTGCAACAGAAATTGTATCATCAAAATACTATCTGGCCCTTTGCAGAAAATCTTTGCTGATCCCTGATTTAAGACACTGGCCCAGGCCCCTCACTTGTGAGTGCCTGAAGGGGTTGGACTATGTGAACTCGAAAGTCTCTGCCATCTCATGTTTCGTTATCTTATGTTCATTAGTTTAGCTGCGTTTGACTCTATAGATCCAGACTGCATTAGCATTCATGTCAATAGTATAAATTTATTTTTCTGCCTTTCTCTTTTCTAGTTTGAACACATTAAATAAATATGGTATCCTCAAGAGACAATTATTAACTGCAACAGAATGAAGAATCAATATTTTCTGTCTCTAGTTTTATTTTTCATTCTTCATAGAAAGGCAAGGAAGAGCTCTCAGGTGATGATAAGAAGTCAAAATTTGGGACATATTAGCAGAACAACAGGTTTTTTGTTTGTTATGGTTTTCGGTTTTGTTTGTTTGTTTTTTTATTTTAACATCTTTGGCAAAACATACTGCAATTAAGATGGAACTCAATATCTGCTTATTTTATTTCAATCTTTAAAGAAATTATCCTTGTTCATCATATGTAATATATTTTAGCTTTTTAAGAAATTAGAATATTTTAGAAATTATTTTTGGCAAACTTGTTTCTAAGAGGTGAGATGTTGTATACACTAAATGTCAACTAATGAAGTTGACCAGTGAAAAATGGAAGGAACACTTAGAAGATTTCTACATAAAATATTTGTAAATAAAGGAATCTTGAGGTTCATGAGAATGAAAATATGGAACCAAACTATTGTTTTTCAACCTTTTCCCTCCTTTGCACATCTGGCTTTCAACTTCAAAAGGCAATAAAATCACTCATAAACCTGTTTGAGCAGGCAGATAGCTAGATATGAGCAGAGAAATGGGGGAACAGGCTAAATGGCAGGAAACCTGTTGTAAACAACAGGGGTCCTTGGGCAGATAAAGAAAAGCAGGAACCCCCAGACTGACAGAAAACCACACATTTTGGGGTGACAAAGGTCCTGGAGGCAGACAAATAAAGGTGGGAAAAGGCACCTCAAAGAATATTCCACCCATTCATTTTCATGCCAAATATAACCAGCCTGCCAAAGAAACTCAGGGCAGCTAGTCACCTGAGTCTGCCTGCCCACTTTCCCCTTGAGAGTGTACTATCGCTTAATAAATCCTTGCTTTGCTTTCTTGACCTCCCTGTCTCCTCTCTGAATTCTTTCTGTGACGACACGAGAACCTACTCTCTGGTAACATCTTAAATTATGTAGGGGAACATATTAATATAATTTCCCCAAACTTCACATTACACGTATGACCCTAAAACTGTTTTTAAAAAAGTGTTGTGCTGAATGAATGGTCTGAAATCCTTCTTGATTAGATCTGACAGCTGAGGTCACATTGCCCTGTAAGGATGTCATACCAAGAGGTAACAGGTACACCCCAACAAAGAGCCAAAAGGCAAAACAAAGTTTTCTTAAAGCAAAATTTAAAAAAAATAACATTCCTTCTTGAGTGTATAAGGGCAAAAGAAGTAACGTCCTTCAGGAGCAAACTGACTTAGGGTGTTATCTTGATACTATTTTAAAGCAAAGTTTTAACTGCCTTTTAGAGGGAAATGATGGCAGAGGCATACTCTAAAAATCATCCTAATGTAATATTCAAAAGTCAGAAGCCATACCCTCAAATATTAAGTTTTCCACCAGGAAGACACTGACTTAACAATGGAAATGCTACTCAGACTTGCTTGATTCACAGTGTTGGGTTTTGTTCTTTGCACACTGACTATTTTGTCTAGTCTCTCAGCTTATTCTTGGATGAACAATGTTTTCTCTGACAAGCTTTCGATTCTTCTAAGAGATTAGAGTGACGTAGTGTAGAAGAGACTGGTGCTCTGCTACCCTTAAGAAAGGAAGATGCAGATGTGAATGACCTTAAAGGTCTTTGTCCAAATCAGCTTCTTTCCTCCCCCTCCTTTCCTTTCTGCAGGAGGAAAATCAGTCATGTCTACTCAAATCCCAATTCCATTAACCTTTCAGCTACTGCTGAGACATGGTTGTACTAAGGTCTCTAACATTATATATGTCAAGAATTGGTTGGCATGTCCTTTATATGTCTCTCTTGTAATATCTCGACTATTTCAGAGAGTTCATAGTTCAGTTAACTGAGAACATTAAAGTGCAAGACAATTTTTATTTCTGGAATTAATGCCTGAAATTGAGGTTCATTGGAGGGGCAAAGAAGAGCACAAGCAAACTCTCTCTCTCACACACACGATATATTTAGTTCCCTTATGTTATGTTCTTGTTATAGTCTCTATGCTTAAAGTTCATAGAAAGAAAATAAAGAGGAAGGAAATACTACTCCAAAATTATGCCTTGGAAATCACAGGAAGATGTGTAAACTGAACAAGCCCTAATATTAGGCTGCATACTATAGCAAATATGAATAAGGACTCTAGACACCAGATTGCTTAGCTCCCATCCCAACTTCACTTTTTATAAAACATGTGGCCTTGGGAATATAACTTAACTTTTCTGTGCATCTGTTTCCTCAAATATAAATGGGAATGAATCTGACCAATATAGTTATAATGATGACTAAATGAGTCAATATTTGCTGTAACTATATTTAAGCATGGATTACCAAAACTTTTATAAATGATAATATTAATGTAACTTGTTAATAATGGATAATAAGTATCAAATATAAAATGATTAAAAAGTAAAAAGGACAGAGACCAAAAGACAAGATTTTTGAGACCATTCTAAAGTAAATAATACTTCTTAAAATTATATTAACACATTTTAATCTGTTAATATTGTATTACTACACAGATTATAGAACTCCCAAACATCCTATATTATAGGGTATTTGCATATCTTTCATTTAATAAATGACTGAATTAATTGCAATGGAGGGAGTGGAATGGATTCATGACAGAAGGAAAAGCCAATATAGTGGCCAGGGGCATATGATTTTTGCAAATATCCTATTATCCAGGATGTGATCTTCTCTCTTTCTTGTACTGTCAGCCTCTTTATTCATGTAGCCCCATCTTCTCATATGATATGTTTTGTAAGAACTTTTGCCTTGTTAAGAGCAAAACAAAACCTCCCACTGCCTATACTTCTTCATGCTACCACCATCTCTTTGCTTTGAATACAAAATGACTAATATTAAGATCAACATCTAATTTTCTTTTTTACTTCCTAATAACCTTGTTTCAATCTTAACAATTTATTAGAACTACTTTCTTCAAGATCATCAATTATGTCCCCAAAATCACATGAAACATTTTTGAGTTGTGTGTGTGTTTTCTTGTCATCATGCTAAGCAACAGCTCACCTTGATAATCTGTATTCCCGATGTTGTATCTATGTGATCATTTAAGTCTATCTCTCCCCCTGGAGCTATGATTATCCTTATCTCTCACTGTATCACTATTTTTTCCTCCTCTGCATCCCTAAGTCTATGCAACATCCACCAAGGTATAGACATAGTACTCTACATTTTGTTTAACAAGTTCTTTTTCTTGTGTATTGTATAGCATCCAATAACTTCATCTGTCCCATCTATGCAAAGGATTAGAGTCCAGTAAACAGTGTCATAGAGTTATTTAGTGTAGAAAAAACTGGTGCTTTGCTGCCCTTAAGAAAGTAAGTTGCAGATGTGAATGACTTTCAAAGTCTTTGTCTATATCATCTTCTTCCCCCACTTCTTTCTTTTCCTGCAAGAGGAAAATCAATCAACAAAAATGGTAAATAATGACCTATTATTGTATTTGTATTCAAATTCAAATTATAATACGTTATCTACCTTATTCTCTTCTGCTATTGGTCCTGTATCTTTGAGCTTGCAGTCACTTTTAGGTCTTCTCTTTTTCTGTCATAGTCAACAATTATCTATGCAACTGAAATTCAGTTTACTCTAAATTTATAGCCTCCATTAGAGAAATTTTAATTATTGCTATTATGGGTTGAATTGTGTCCCCCAAAATATGTTAAGGTCCTAACCTCTAGTACTTTAGAATGTGACCTTCTTTGGAAATTGAGTCATTGTAGATGTAGTTAATTAAGATGAGGTCATACTTGAGTAGGATGAGCCCTATTCCATTATGACTAGTGTCCTTATAAGAAGAAGAAAGATAAACATACAGGGATAATGTCATGTGATGACAGAGGAAGAGACTGAAATGATGAAGTTGCAAGCCCAGGAATGCCAGGGATTGAGGGCCACCATCAGAAGCCAGGAAGAGACAAAGAAGGATTCTCCCCTACAGGCTTCAGAGAGAGCATGACCCTGACAATACCTTAAATCTGCACTTCTAGCCTCCAGAACCTTGAAGCATTAAATTTCTCTTGCTTTAAGCCATCCATTTGTGGTACTCTATTATGGCAGCACTAGGAAACTAATATATAGTTGCACTTCCCATTTATTAATCACATAATAGTTCCGAGTTGACATTTTATTCTGTACATTCCACTAGAATTCCACTAAATTACTGACTATAATTGTGATTTTCTCTATTTTTCTTTGTAGTTTTAGCAAAATTTTGGTACATGTATGTTTAAGCTCTAATATTAGATGCATACATGTTCAAAATTATTAGGTCTTCTTGGTGAATTGACTCCATATTGTTATGAAATGATCTTCTTTATCTCTTGTAATATTCTTTTCTCTAGAATCAATTAACTATTCAGTTTTCTTTTGAGTAGTGTAAGCATGGTATATTTATTTCCATTATTTTAATTTATTTGTGTCTGTATATATAAAGTGAGTATCTTACAGGCAACACATGGTGAGTGGGGTCTTGAATTTTTATCCCACCTGACAATTCCCATCTTTTAATTGGGATGTTTAAACCAGATAAATTATTGTAGTTTATTTAAAATAAATAGTCTTGCTCTTTGTTTTCTATTCACCCCATCTGTTCTTCGTATACATTTTCCTCTTTTTCTGCCAAATCCTATGTACCAACAGACTGTTTTTGTACAGTCTCAGAACAATAAAAAAATTGTTTTTGCCCTTTTAAAAAGTTACAAATAAAACAAAACAAAAAATATGCAATAAAGACTAAATGTATTCCTCAAAGACTAAACTATTTATTCTCTGCCCCTTTACAGAAGCATCACAGTGTATAGTCGTGATGTCTAAACAATAAATTAACTTTTGAAGAGATTTAATTTTTTTGTGTCTTTTATATATACACCCATGTAGTCACTCTTTCTGATTCTCCTCACTCGTTTGGAAAGATCCAGATTTCCATTTGGTATTATTTTTCTTCTCTTTGAAGGACTTCATTTTTCTTTATATATATATATATATATATATATATATATATATATATATATATATATATAGTTGCTAATATACATGTCCTACATCTCAGCTATACTCTGTACTTTTCATGTATGTTTATTTCCAGTCATTATTTTCTGTCTCTCTTTCATTTTTGGATGCTTTTTATTACCTTGTGTTCCTGTTCACTAATATTTTCTGCTGTAATAACCAATCATCCATTATTAGTCTTATCTAGTGTAGTTTTCATCTCATTCATTGTGGTTTTCATCTTTAGAAGTTTGACTTGGATCCTTTTTATATTTTCCAAGTCTCTAATTTATGTGCTTAATTTTCCCTCTAGCATTGTGAACCTATGGGAAACAACCGTATCTGTTTTTTAATGTTCTTTTATGCTAATTCTACCATATTGGTCATTTGCGTCAGTTTTGATTAATTGATTTTATCCTAATAGGTTGTATTTTTCTTTTTATTTCCATGCCTGGCCATTTTTGATTGGATCATAAGCATTGTGAAATTTACCTTGTTGGTTGCAGGATTTTTGTATTTATACAAAAATTCTTCAGTTTTGTTCTGGGATGCATTTAAGTTACTTAGAAACAGTTGATTCTTTTGTAACTTGTTTGTTCATATCTTTGTTAGTTGAGACAAGAGCAAGATTTACTCTATGTCTAATTCTCCTCTACTACTGAGGCAAGACCCTTCTGAGTAAGATACCTGATGCTCTGTAAATTATATGGGTTTAGCCTCTGTCTGGTAGGAACAGGAAATATGCTCAATCTATGGGAGCTTCAGATATTGTTCCTGTTTATCCTCTTGGGTGATTTTTCACTCAATCTTGGATCATTTCCTCACACCCATGGGCTGACTAGTACTCAGACGATTACTCAAAGAATATCCTCTGAAGATCTCCAGAGCTATTTCTCTGAGCAACTCTCTTCTCTGATACTTGGGTCTGCTAACTGTAGCTTCACCAACCTCTCCAGACTCCCAGATTCATCTCCTCCTGTGAGAGAGCTTCTTGGGCTACAACTGGGTATCTCCACTCTGCAAGTAGGCTGAAGCAATTATTGCGTTCACCTTATTTAATGTTTCCCATATCCTAGGTATCATTGTCCTTCATTGCCTGATTCCAATGTCTTGAGAACTATTTTCTTTTTTTTGCCTTTTTTCCCTGTTTTTTAGTTGTTTCTGACTATTAGTCCAGTGTCAATTATTCCATCTTGATTGGGCATGGAATTCCCTGGTATTCCATTTTGAACTTAATTTACAGTGTGTTATTAGTGTAGCCATGAAAAATACTACTTTATTTGCAAATTTACATAAGATAGTCATATGCATTCCATTAAAAGTATATTAACACTCTTAGAACATTCAAGTAAGTACTGATCAGCCCATACATATGAAGAAGGTATCAAAAGCCAAGGAAATTAAGATATAATTTAAGCATAATACATATAAAAACAAATATAGTACCTTAACAAAGAATAAATACACTAGTCAATAAACAACTGTAATTACGGATTGAACAAAACCAATGGTTTATGAAACTAAAACCGTTAATCACTGGAAGGTAGAACAGAGCTGGGATGGAAGATACTTTTCTTATAATTCTGAAAGAGATATTTCTGTGCTTTTACACAATCAAAAGGGTAAAGGTGAAAATATGGTTTATTTATTAAGAAGCACAGCTCTATAGGACTACCATTTCTGCATAAATGGTCAAAAAATTCATTGAAATCTTGTCTTAAAGTGATTTAAGATCAGGAATATTTATGCAATCAATTTTAAACAACTAACAACTGAGACTGGTTTTATAAAAGATAGATGTTATTATATATACATTACACATTATTGATATAAAGGCAAAAGAGGAAGCCTAATTACATTTAATATGCATATGCCTTTTTTATCAAGATTTTTTAGAATTATAAGTATGAAGACCTTTACTACCAGTGTTACTTATGCTTTGAATTTATTTAGTTTTTTTTCCCCTAAAAGTGATAGAGTTTAAACCATTAAAGTATTTTCAGCATTTCCTTTCTTAACTTGTCTTTCTTCTAATCTACACCTTTCCAGCAATACCACTTGCATAATGTCCAATAATGTGAAATGAGGACCACAGTAAAGGGTTTAATATTAAACTGGGAAAAGAGGAGTGTATCAAAGCAAGTGTTTCAGGTATAGGTAAGAAGGCAGAAATGTGAAAGAGAATTAAATACAGATAGCTCATTAAAGTTGGCACACATTACAGAGATATCTCTCTCCAAAGATATGATTTAGGCTATCTCTTCAGGGACTGACATTTTAATTGGTTAATGTAATTACATTCCATGAGAGCGATAACACATTTACCAGCTAATGTAATATTAACAAGCTCAGTTTATCTGGATAAAAACTAATTCATTATTGTCCATTATCACCACCAGAGGTTTCAGGCAACTGAACAAAAAGCCAGGTGGATGTTACAGCAAGTATTAGATGAGGATACTTCAGTATGACTCAAGGAACCTAAAATAACCAGGGACAGTATGCATGAGAGATGCAAAAGAAAAGAAGATTCTACTCAAAAGAAAGTGAGAAACATATTAAGAAAAAAAGTGAAGCTTGACCTGGGTGTGATATTCCATAAAATACCAAGTTAAGTAGTCTAGACTCTGAACACTTAGTACCAACCACACAAATGTTGCCCAGGAAGCCCCCAGAATAATTAACTCTTTAAAAATTATTCGGGTCCCCTACAACCTTATATAAAATAGCACTTCTCTCACACTGTATCATCTTTTTGTGTCTTAACATGTGTTTAACATGCTTTTGTTACCTACTATTACATTATATGCATTATATAATAAAATTTGAGTGCAAGAATTTTACTATTTTATATACTGCTCTATGTCCATTAACCAAAAAGCACCTGGAATATAGTAAATGTTCACTAAATAATTGTTGAATGAATGAAAGTTTTCAGAGCCCTCCTCTATTTTTCATTAACCTCCATCACTATTAGGGCAAGAAAAACATACTAAGCCCAGTTTGGGAGTTAATAAACAAAACTAAAACTAAAAGACATAATTGCAGATGGAAGGGAATAGGCCGAAGGTCACTGAGGTGTGGGAGCAGTATCTTCAGGTATCTGAGAACGCCTACCGCTCTTTCATAAATGGGATTCAAATCCTAAGAAGAAATGTGGTTATCACTCTGAGAGAAACACAGCTTCATCCATGAAATTTTGTGTTAAACTAAAGTTCATCAGAATCCTTGTTACTTTTTGACATGGATACTGTTGTAGTTACAAAAGCTTCTACTCTATAATTAGGTATATCCTAAACCTGGTGAGACTAATGGACCACAAGTATGGCCCTTTTCTGTTTTATAACATATAATCACTAAAAGTATGAACCCACAAGCACATTTAGACAGCAGAAATGTATCTGTATGTTTGATCTCTTTTCTTCCCAACAGCTTTATATGCTGGAAATAGATATACCAAAGAAAAAACAAATAATAAGGTGAGTCTATGATAACATTGGCACTTGCACTTTCATTCTTAAATACAGAGAGCAAACATGAAAGGGTAAGAAATACTCATATGCATTGGTTACTATACCGATTTAACTGCCTTCAGTAGAAAATACATTTTAGAAATTGTTTTCATATAGATGAACTCAAACTTTTTTCTGCTAGTTGATGTCTGCCTTTAAATATGTAAAACCTAAGAAACAAGCTACCTGTATATTTTACTCATTCAGCTGCTAAAGGATACGATTTTAATATGGCAAGATTTGAAACACTAGAGTATACATTTTTACCTTATCTTGCGATTAGAAAATTAATTAATCTATAGCTATTCATTGAATAGTTGGGCAGTAACCATCATTCTGACAGAACTTTTTATAAATTGGGAATCTTTGAAAACATATCTTTTATCATTCCTTTCAGATAGGCTATATTGGTTGAGTTATTCAATAAAATTACTACCTAAGTAAAAGAGAAAACATTTGAATTAACATAGTTTTCAAACATTATTTTTTCCTCATCACATTATTTGCTGCATTAACTGAAGTGACTTTATTTGCCTTCTCACAACCTGCAAAGGTATCTTCATGGGCATCTCTTTCATTTAAAAAAAGGAAATCACTTTCATGATAGATTTTCATGTCAATTTCAAAATACCTCCTAATTGTCAAATGCATTTAAACTTATGTATACCTTAATTTCCTATGCAGAATATAAATAAACACTTTCAGTAAATGGATTAATGCAGAATTATTGTGGGCAGTTCAGAAAGTTAAATTCCATTATAGTCCCTAAGTGTTAATCAATTAGGCGTTTTCATTAGCTATAGGTCATGACATTGGAGTGTCCCCAAATAATTAATTCTTTAATCTTTTAAAAAAATCAAAATATTCTTATAATTCAATTTGATGAAATGTGTCATATCTATGGCTAATTTTACCTTTTCCTTTTCAATCTCACTCAAATTCTCTACCCCTGCCCTTCGGGCATGCACAGAAGCCCACCTCTGCACATCCACACATGACATGCGATTAAGCGTCCTTCTAACTGCTGGCATGAGCTGTCTACTAAATATTGCACCTATCAAGCTTTTACATGTTTTCATTTAAAATTTTCCATTTAAATGCAGATTCTGCCATTTAAACAGAGTCCTCATGTGCTTTATTACACTATAATTACTATTTCCCATCTTCCTGGGACTGACTGTAAGAAAGGCCATAGGTCACTTTACCAGCCCTCTAAAAGTGCAACTGAAATCATGAAGTCATCATTACCAGCATTTGTGAGTGACACCCATTTGTTAAGGGAGGCCTGAGGGACTGATTCAAACAGTGCCCTAAAACCTGTCTTGTCCTGTGATTTACAGGAACAAAAAACAACAAAGCCCACAGCTACAATCTCTTCAGGTCCATGTGAATTAAACAGTTTAGCCAGGATTTGGCACATATAAATAGCAATTGAAATGCTGCCCTCATTTTGAAAGGAGACACCTGCCAAATGATACAAGCTAATTCCAATGTCAAGGGACAAGCAAGAAACACAAATGTATTTAGTTCTTGTCTATTCTTATTGAATGAAATGCAAACAATCATGGGTTTAACTTAGTATAAATGTTAGAACTAACATTTTCTATAGGATTGTTTATTAATAACATGGGCACAAATATAAAGACTGCATATAAAATATATATTTGAAAGTCCTTAGGATTTATGAATCTAAGTTAAATTAATAATACTAGTAATTTATGATTGTATATCTTCAAAATACCTATAAAACTCATGTATTATAGCATTCTTAACATTTAATTTTTAGCATTTAATAAAACATTTAATAGAAACAGTCAATAAAACCTTGAAATTATATATTTCATATGTGTATTTTGTGGTGTGGTGTGTGTGTGTGTGTGTATGTGTGTGTATTTGGGATGGGTGGAATGTGAATGACAACCAGTTAAAAAAAAAAAAGGTTTCCCTAGGCAGTTTATCTCCAAAACGCTTGTTATTTGAATCTCGGCTTTGAGAGTCTGTGTTTACAGTGAAAAGAGTATGGACATTTGAATCAGACAAGCCTGGGTTCAAACAAGATTAACAAATCACCAAATTGGTGTTCCCAAGCAAGACATTTAATCCCACTCTGAAACTGGAAACTGAGAGTAAAAAATATCTCAGGCATAGATATATAGGTATAGATATAGAATATAGATAACTTTAGATTATAACATCTTTGAATACAGAACACATAACTTCCTCAGACATTCAACATCTCCGTGCATTTAGTTCCACAGTGATTACAGACATGCATTACTTGAACACAGGAAAAAGAGGCACCACTTTTCTCATAACTGCTTGATACCTAAGCCTCTCTAATGATAATATATTTTGAGCTGAGTTCATTAAGTTACAAATCCTAGGGCCCTGAGTACTGAAGGAGCCAAACACAATCATTTATATACAGGGTAGGGCTTCCCTGGTGGCACAGTGGTTGAGAATCTGCCTGCCAATGTAGGGGACACGGGTTCGAGCCCTGGTCTGGGAAGATCCCACATGCCACGGAGCAACTAGGCCCGTGAGCCACAATTGCTGAGCCTGCGCGTCTGGAGCCTGTGCTCCGCAACAAGAGAGGCCGCGATAGTGAGAGGCCCGCGCACCGCGATGAAGAGTGGCCCCCACTTGCCGCAACTAGAGAAAGCCCTTGCACAGAAACGAAGACCCAACACAACCATAAATAAATAAATAAATATATACAGGGTAGGTTCAATTTGAGCCCTGTCATCCTTGAAAGTATCCCTTTAAAGTGTATTAAATCACCAACTAGAAATATATTCTTTGTTCTACTGTTTGTTCTTACCTTGACTTCTTGTGCTCTTGTCTCTAAAACAAAGGTAAATCAGGTTCCATTTTCTAAGTTGAATTTTAGTATCACACTTGATGTAATAAAATTAGGAAGCCAACTTAAAGATTACTCATATGGCTCTGATTTTGGTAGTCACTGGTCAATGCTGAACTTTTTAAAGCACATCATGTCAAATTTGCTCTTTTTGTCAACTATATTATTTACTCTTAATTGTCATCTGGAATTATTCCTCATATCAATATTGAGATACTCATTTCCAAAATGTTCTAATGATTACTCTAGCTTTTACAACTTTTATTTCAGCTAATTTACTAAAATTTGGAAAGCACTTATGAAAATATAAATACATTTAAAAGCTTATAGCATTCTTCAGCATATGATAAAAACTATTTAGTAATTTATATACTTTTAAAAAGTCACTTAAAAATTCAATTCTCTCCTTAGCATAGGACAAAGGATTAAGTCACCGAGGTTCCATATTTTCAACCATCTGGCTATACTTACATAGCTGATAAGGCTGCAACTACCAGAGCTCTTGGGGGAATTTTTGGCACACCAGGCCATAGTTTTGAGTATTCTACTCCATGTACAGGTTTGGATTCTACTCAATTATAAGTGCCATTTCTAGATTTAAATGCTGTTTGCAATTAGTGAGCCTACAAGTTTCAATTTTCCTTCCTGAGCTATTCATTAATATTTCTCCTAGGATTATGTTCTGGAAGAATTTTTACTCCCCACATTCATTTTTTTAGAAATTAACAGTATGGCCCAGGCACATATTTCCATGCAGAAAATAAATATTTTTAAGCTTTATGCTGTGGATTTATCTTTACCCTTATTCTAGTTTCTATATGACAATATTTGAACTTGGTAAATTGTTTCAGAATGTCAGTGGAACTCAATTGCTTTTGTCAAGATATTAACAGTATCAATAATTGAATCTCCCATTTCATTCATGGTCCTGGCTACATTATGACATCTGTGGTTCCTGGCAGTTCACCATATTACTGCTTAACTTATTTAAACTTCAAAAAGTGGGGTACCTGTAGGAGACTCTAATTTCACCCCCCTGTATTTTATTTACTTACTTATTCTTTTGCTCAACATCAGTATACCTTGAGTGCCCACTCTGTACCAGTCACTAATTCAGGCACTGGGGATAGAGGTATTAACCTGTCAGATAATTCTCTGCCTTCATAAATTCTTAAATTTAGTAGGAGGAAGCAATGCAAAAATTAATATATACTTGAATAAATATATTTCATGATGTTAGCCATAAGTGCTACAAGGAAAATAAAGAGGAGTAAAGCAGAAAAGAGGCATGTGTGGGGGGAGGGAAAGCATTATAGATGGAGTGTCCAGAATCATCCTTTATGATGATCTGACTTGCAAGGAGAAACATGAATAAGGTGAGTGAGGATCTTAGCAAATAGTTGGGGAAAAGACTGTTCCACTCACAGAAAATAGCAGGGAGAGATTCTGAAAGGGTAAGCATTTGCTATGTTCAAAGTTCAAAAATGCTGGCCGATTGGAGCTGAGTGAGCAAAGAAGGAGACTGATTATAAATGAGGTCAGGGGGTTGCCAAATGCTGCATCATGTGGGACCTTTGAAATTCAAAGCAAAGACTTTGAAATTTGGTCTCTGTTATAGACAATATTTTGTTTTCAAAGAGATCACTTGAGCTAGTATCTGGAGACTTGACTTGTCAGTGAAAGAGTGGAAAGAGTTATACCAGTCTGAAACTGTTGCAATGGTTCTGGAAAGATGGCGATTACATGCATAAGGGTGGTAGCAGTGGGCATGGTAGCAATAGAGGGCCAAGTAATTATATACATATTTAAAGTAAGAGCTTATAGGACACGCTAGCCCTTTAGTTTCACGGGATAACACCCTAATCGTTGAATTCTTCCTTTCTCTCTCTCCCCACAAACCATTCATCCGCAAACTACATTTATTCAATCTTTAAAATATAATCAGAGTCCAGCTGTCTCACTTGCTTCATTGCTACCAACATGGATCAAGCCTGTAGTGTCTCTTGCCCAGATGAATGCCTCCTCACTGGTCATCACATTTATATCTTGCCCTTATATTGTCTACTGTCAACACAGCAAAAGCAGCATACTACTATTCTGTAGGAAAGATCATTTTACTTTTCTATTCAAACCTCTGAAGTGGCTTTACCTGATCTGGTTCATAGTTACATCTTCAACTTAATTCCTTCTACACTCCCCCAGCATACTTCCCTCCAGTAACACTAGCTCCCTTGCTGTTTCAGGAACACACAACACAGATCTCTACCTTCAGACCTTTGTGTTTTCTCTACTCCCTCTCTAGAATTCTCTTCCTCACAGGTGACTCTCTGCCTCACCCTTCTACTTACTTCATGTCTTTATTTAGTGTCGACATCTGTTACACCTTCCCTGATTTACTATTTTAAATTGTACCCCCTAAACCTAAACTTTCTATTTAACTTTCCTGTTTTATTTGACTTTATAATAGCTACATAATCTATATTTTATTTATTTGATTTCTTATCATATGCCAATGTCCATGCAGTAATAATTTGTGCTGCTCACAAAATACATCCAGCCCTCCAACTCCTGGGTACATGGGAGGATTACACTTTCTGGCCCTTTTGTTTCTGAGTGGGATCTTGTGACTAGGTCTAATGAAGTGTGAGCAATACTGCTATGTATAATTTCTGTTTCGGAGCATTTGCTCACTGGTATGAGACCCTTCATAGTACTCTTTCCTTTTCCCTCTGTGACTGGCAGAAATAACCGTAGCTACATCATGAGTCTTGGCTGCTGAGTGAAGACATATAGAGCAGAGCCCCCAGCCAATCTGTAATAAAGACTCAGCTTGTGTCTGATAAACCTTTACTGCTTTAAACTTCTAAGAGTTTGGAGTTATTTAATAGAGCAGCATTATCTAGGTCTATGTGGTCAGGGATTTTTGTCTGCTTTGCTCATTGTTGCATCCTTAGCAACTATAAGGGTATCTTGCATATAGTAACTTCTCAAAAAAAAAAAAATTTGCTGAATGAATAAATTAAACACTCAGTGACTACTAACTACCAGATTATAATTATCTCTCTGTTGTAGTCAAGAACAGTCCCTCACTGAACACTACCATTAACCACCCAACTTCTTAGTCTCCATGGAAAAAAGGGTTTTCATTGGAATATCTCTGTGACTATAATGCTGGAATTGGAATGTTTATTAGCCTTGAGGGATTATGGGAGAGCCAAAGCCTTTCCCAGAACTTGACTGGTATGATTGTACTGTCAACCATGGTGAACATTGATGGGAGGGAAGGCTAGAGAAAATTAAATGAAATGAGAAATTAGGAATGTTTGCCAAGCACCATACGTATTTGTTTTGGGTCATTATCAAGAGAGAATACTTTGTTCAACACTATAATCCCTTTGGAGGAAAGATAGTCCAGTAGAACAGAGGGGGAGAGAAAGTTTATGCCCTGCCTGGGGTAAAAAACATCATCTAGGAGGGTGGGACTGCAGACTGTTAGATAGGCTTGATCATAATGTTGCTCCATAATGCTGAAAAAAATATAAAATAATGAACTGTAAATACCATAGCTATCTCTAGAAATCAAGCATAGTTTATGATCTAACATGGCTGTGTAAATGATTCTAAGCAGCCAGCTCCTTGAGAACAAGACCAGTTAGGAGCAGCTGGTCACACTAAGAGAGAGCCATATTTGATACTAGAAACAACTGAGGAAAATAAGGAATTACTCAGTAGCTTTTGACAAGTTATTAGTGGAATCAGCAATTTTATTTTTCTGTCTTTTCTATTCAGAGTGCTTCTTAAGTTGCTTGAGTTTCTGACATTTCATCAGATTTTAAGCACTTGCTTAAAACAATCACTAATAATGGCTATTGTGGCTAGCAGAGAGGATGTTAGACTCCAGAAAGCTTTACAGATCTCTGACTTCCAAGCATGAGTCTCCTTTTGAGAGCCAATGACCTAACACCTATAAATTAATAGCCAAGGTGAAGATAAATTACTTTTTTTCCCAAGTAAAATGATGGATTCAGATATCCAGAAACCATGAATGGTAACATGGACCATATTTGAGACCCAAAATTGAAATTCATCCCTTAGGTTTCAATAATATGCAATAACCTGAAAAGTAAGTATCACATATTCTTGATCTTAATTATATGATGTTTACCATCATTCTAAATTATGTTATATAACTTAGATATTATGTCATATCTATAAAAGTGAAGCTGAATTAAACAATGATAAAACAAAGTCTGTTTCAATTATTCTAATTTGAACAATTGTGTTATGAGCCCAGGAAATCGCAGTTGTAGTATACTCACAAAGCTTAAATGAGCAACTTTAGTTACATCAGTTCAGCTCAATATTAAATTCATGATCTGATAAAAATATGGACACTTATGAGGTCAAACTTTAGTCCAAGCTTTCTAACCACTTACGTGTGAATTTTCCTACCTTTATGGGGCAAATACATCCCAGAAACACTCTGATTGGCTTTCCATAACATCACTAATTACCTTTAAAAAAATGAGGGGAGGCAGGCCAAGGTCCATGGGATTGTATCTTATCAATGTGATAGTAAGTGCTACTGACTTAATTTAATTTTAATTTCTTACTCATTGGGTAAGAGTGTTCATGCCCATTATAGAATATTTTAAGACAATGGTACTATGGGGAATTTAGACAAGGCAATATTTCCAGGGGTTAAGGTGCAACTTACCTGTTCGTTCTCTATTTTATGTTCAGTAACTTTCTTAAGGGTATAGGAGGTACCTTGTTTAAATGTAGTGGGATCTCCACATATAACGCTAATTTGAGCCCCAGTATCAATTAAGACCTTGAAAGTTTGCCAATGGATACATTTCAGCAGATAAAGTTAATTCAGAACCTATGTTTTAGGGGTGCCAAAGCCAGTCAGCTCCCTTTTATCTTTTTGTTGTATAAATTTCTTTCAGTAAATTTTATTTCTTATTGAGCCAAATTGTGGACTTCTTTTTAGTTTTGTGTTTCTGCCTGGATACAGATCCAGGTTTTTAATTTATTTGTTTGCATTGTCTTTTTTGTTTGTATTTATTTCTGGGCATAATTCAGAGAGTGTTCCTCATTACTCTGCTCATTTTTATTTTTCTTCCTTTATTTTTCTTCCAGATGGTCTCAAATCAGTATTGTCAGGGTTAAGGATCTCCCTATGTCTATGGCTGTTTTATTGTATTGAAGAACCCTCGGCTTGAGGTAGCTTTGCTCTGCCATGGGTGTGCCATGAATGTCTTTCCCTATGAATCTAAATATCAGGATCCTTGTTATGATAAAGGCATAAGCAATAGCAGTAGCAAAGGCATTTTGTAGGGTTCTAGTGAGCCTTCTGCTTTAAAGACTGTGACTTCAGCATGCCAAATGGTAACTAATACTTCTTCACAGAAGTGACCACTCAACTGGCCCATATATTGCAGGGCATAGGTCTTTTCCTCTGAGCACTCTATAAAATGGGGATCAATTTGTTTGAGACTACCAATCATCACAGGGTAAGAGTATTTTTCCTGAGATTAGTGCTTTTCACAATTCACAGTAGAATTGAGACATATAATTCAATCTGAGATGCACATATATGTCTGGGTTAAGACTCACAATCAAAGCCACTTTTTAAAGGGCTCCATTCTTATACTCCTGTCCCTCTTCACCAATTATCAAAACTTCTGACTTAAGTAGGTTAAATTTATAACAGAGGCCCAGTAGGACTTAGCTACTGTAGCACAGAGAAACATAGTTGAAAGTGCACGTTGTTAACAGGCAGCAGCAAGACTCCCAGTGGTGGTGGCCATCATCTAGATGCTGCTATGTTCACTGTGCTGATTGTTGTGATCAAAACCATATTGTAGATGAGCTCTACCTTAAATTTGATCTGGATGTCAAGACTGATGATGCCACATTTGTACCAAGAGAATATGAGAAAAGTTTATTATTCACACAATGAGGTTTTCTGGGGAGGATAGGGCTGGCTCTCAAGCTGGTCTGAAAAGGTTTGAGACAGCTAGGAAAGGAGAAATAGCTTGGTTTTTAATGGTGGTTAGGGAATGTGGCAGGAGTGAGAGTTCCTGCTCTGGCTGGGGCTTACACGGATTAAACTTCTGCTGGCACCAAAGGAGGGAGAACCTGGGCTTTGTTATCAGCTTTTCAGATTTGGGGCAGACAGGAAAAAGAAGGGGAGTGGTTGAGCTTGAAATCTGTCAGTAGTCAAAAATGAAAAATGGAGTAAGACACATTGTTATTCTCAGCTAACTTTAGTTCCTTTTGCTTTATTATTTTTTTTTCCTATTCCAACTTCAACATATTTAACTCATGACAAACTAGTTCAGCACAACAACAAAATATATCATCTCTTAAGTCAAACCATTTCTCAATATCACTAAGAGGATGGACCATCCATGTCATTACGGGCTCTCAGTTAGACCATATAACTGATCCCTCCTTTCTCTTAGGTCCTTCTAAGACCAAGCAAAGCTTAGCAATTATCAGTCCAGTTCAGTCAGGAAAGAGAAACAACTGTAGTAGTAAAAGCAAGAAATACTGAATACAGAAATTAGATGCTTTAAATGGTTAGAAGAGCTCTAGGGAGTAGGTTTTAGGCTGGGTCATAAGAAACTACTTCTATAAATACAGAAGTGATCCAACAAATAAGCTACAATCCAAGAGCTGCTACTGAAGTTATGCCATAATTAACTGCATACCATCAATTCTCAAAAAATGGTAGCTGTACAGAATTAGAGTAATAATCCATATAAAGCACGCTCTTAGTACATTGTCTAGAACATAGTAATGATGATGGCTTATTTTTGCTATGGTAGATTTTTCTCTTTGCCATCTACAGTTTAAATCACATCAATGTTTTATGGTGTGTATTAGTTTATTTTTCTATTTTCAAAATATTATCTCTGTAGTCACTCTATCTTTTTTGAGGGAGAATATATCCCTTTCAAAACATTGACTTACTTCTGCTTATTTCAACAAATATGAAAAATGTCTAAAATACTTTGGAAATCTAATCGACTTTCTGAAAAGATTTCCTTATTACACCATGTGCTAATTGCTATATGCTGATTTACTTTATGGATATGGACCTGATTTTGCTGGAGACTTAAGCTTGAGTATTTTTTCTATGTGGCCATAAAAGCTTGTAATTCTCTTTAATATTCTTTATATTTTTCAAAAATGATTCCCCATAAATTGAACCACAATTTAGATACTAAGAGTAAGAGAATGTTGGAATATATTTTGTGTTCTTGTATACTGAAATAATATAGGGTACAGAAATCAAAATTTAAAAGAAAAATGTGCTTACCTTCCATAGAACAATGATGGATGCTCAAATCCAAATCTCTCTACACCTTCTTCAAAACCACATGTCAACATGAAAAGCAAATAAATCCACATATTACCAAATGTTGACAGCATCAGTGGAGATAAAGAATATTTATAATTATATGTGGGCAGACAAATAAACTTTCTATTTGAGACATAGAATTTTTTTCAAAAAAGTTTGGCATAAATGAATGAAAGTATATATATTCTGATCTTGCATAGTTCTACATAGAGTAAAATTAAACGTTAAAAATTCTGTATTAGCTGCACTCTATAGACTTCTATACATTTAGCGAGACTACTTTCTAAATATCAAACTTCAAAGAAACAATAAAAACAGATACTCCTTGCAGTAGTTTGACTTACTCTGACTTTTTCTTTTCTTTTTTTTTAAATTTATTTATTTAATTTATTTATTTTTGGCTGCGTTGGGTCGTCGTTGCTGTGCACGGGCTTCTCATTGTGGTGGCTTCTTTTGTTGCAGAGCATGGGCTCTAGGTGCGCAGGCTTCAGTAATTGTGGCCCGTGGGTCAGTAGTTGTGGCTCGTGGGCTCTAGAGCACAGGCTCAGTAGTTATGGCACACGGGCTTAGTTGCTCCGTGGCATGTGGGATCTTCCCGGACCAGGGCTCAAACCCGTGTCCCCTGCATTGGCAGGCAGATTCTTAACCACTGCACCACCAGGGAAGCCCACTCTGACTTTTTCTTGAAAAATAAAACAATTTTGAAGAACTGTTAATTTTTCTTTACTTGGTGACTATTGCTAAAATTTTCAGGATAATTATTTTTCTATCTTCTATAGCAAGTGTGAATCATATGCACACTTATGTCAAACTGTCATCAAATATAGAAGTTATATTTTTACTGAATATCATATTTTTTTTCAGTTTTATATCATTTTAGATATTGTGGCAGATTACAGATTACCACAGAGTAACTGGCCTCCTTCCCTGCAAATATTTGTGAACTTCTCAAGTATTGAAAAACCAGCTAGATTACTAAATCCATAAAGAGAATTAAATTTTTCTTGATACTTAAAATATTTCCATTTTTAAAGTTTAATACCTAAATTCTGAGCAACACAATTCCAATTCCATGTTTACAAAGAAAAATTCACATTTAGAAAAGACTGTATTCTAGTCTCATGAACAAAAGAGTAAAACAAATGTTCTATGAACAGCATGAATTCTAATGAAATTAATTGAGGTTCAGAAATATGTAGACAAGTTCTGTACTCCTTGTAGCTAAAGCAGTAATAGGGCTGCTGATAGGAGCAAAGCGAAATTATTTAAAACAGAAAAGGGAGGCTTACTTCCAGGTCTTTGCACAACCTAAAGTCAGCATTAGGAGCCACATCCTATGGGAGATATGTGGAAGGATCCTCTCTGATAAGCTAAGTCGATGAGAAACTTCACCAGGAAGGCAATGGTTACAGCGTAGAGTACTGTTATGCATCAACATAGTGCTACCTTTGACCTGGGTAGAGTTTAGATTCCACTTCCTGCTCTTGACCTCAGTCAAGTTATTTTACTCTCACTCATCTTTTGTGGCTTCAGTATGAAATAAGAAGGCTAAGACTTGCATCATGAATTAGTTGTGGGCATTAAATAAAATAATCTGTGTAAACCATTTCACATATGAAATGGCTAGTATATGGAAACCTCAATTAATGGTAGACTGTGGTAAGAGTGTTTCATTTAGGAATTTTAGTATTTGAATACATTCTATTTATTGAAAAGAATTTAGTGTTATTTTAGTTTTAGCATAATTGTTTTCTTAATTCTATTTTAACTTAAACATACTTCAGTATACTTTTAAGTTGAATATTCTTATTAAGTTTACTGTTATTGACAGGCAAACGTCTTACTTGTGGTACATTCAAAACAAGTCGGGTTTTTTGCTCTGAATGCCTCTGATATCATAAAAGACTTAATTTTTCATTGCTTTGTGGTTGTCTTCAGCACAGTCTAAATGTAATTTAGGTACTGCATCATGTCGATATTTATAGAGTATATTGCATTTTATGATCTCATAATGAAATGCAAGCATATGTAATCTAACAAATTTAATTTGGAAGAAAAATACACAGGCACAAATACACAGTACTGCTTTATATAGTCCCAAGGAAATGTTTCCTGCTTGCAAACTAGCAACTGAGCATTGGTAACAGTCAAAATATTTAGTATGAGACTATTAATAATCTTCTGTGTCATAAATGGAAAAATAATGAACCAAGGACCATGGATAATTAAGCTATGTCTAGATTATTAATGATGAACCAATATTGTTAACTAGTTTCACTGAATGCAAACTGACATCATGGACACATGCACAGCTTTTGGCCCATTTGAAATTCCAAGTAACTTACATACTTTCATTCTGGGTTCACAGATCTCCATTGGCAGAGGTATAAGGGTGCCAGAGAACATTAAAATATGACCAGTCATCTTTCCTTTCTGTAAGAATATGTATAGTCAGTTGCTTAATTACTAACTATTGCTATTATCAGCAGAGTCCATTATTTTGGATGGACTTGACTGGTCCTCAGGCAAAGAGCTACTTTTACCCTCAAGCGTGCTAGACAATTTTGTTAGGTGATCTCAGAAAGTATGTCACAAATTTCCTACTGTTATATATGAAATCTCCATTATATATGTAGTTCTTCTGTCATCGATCTTTTTTATGGGGCAACCACAGATAAGCAGATAAGTAATAAGAACACCTTCTAATGCAAAGAAGCTATGAAAAACATTCTAGTGTCTGAGTGTGACAGCTGTATTTGGTACTGTCCTTGCTCTTTCAGATTATAATAGATAAGTCTCTTCTTTGTTGACCCGTGATATTAGAATAATCATAATGCCACAAAAGACCAGTTACTTTGCCTTGAAAACAAATTCTGAATTTTTTGATCCATTACCTTAAGTTGTTGCTGTTAATAAGCTATTTAACTTTTCGATGCTAAAGATTAGTGGTAAATTGTCGGGTCATTTTACCACTGATGAATCAGAATTATGTATAGTTAGAGGTTTTTCCTGAACACGTCGTCCTTGAATCTGAGAAACACAGAACAACTTGAGTTACCTACATGATTTTTTCCTCCAGCAACTAGAATAGAAAATAAAGAGAAAAGAAAACGGAAGGTCCTTTTTATCTTCTTTCTCAATCCTAGAACAAGTTTTACACTTCCTAAACTGCCTCCTAGGCTGCCTGCCCATGAGACCAAAAGATACTCCCCATCTGATGGGTCCACAGCACCAAAGATCCTTCTTACTAAAGAATAAAAGCTACTTTGCCAGATTTTTAAATTTCATTAAATCCTTCCCCGCCTAAGATGCCACTCTTATCATACAATATATGGATCTAAAGACAGAAAGGGTATGTATTTCAAGAACATGTAGTTGATTTTCTCACTACTTCTCAAAAGGATATTACTTTATTCTTTTCTTTCTTTTTTTTGGCCTACTGTGCGGCATGTGGGATCTTAGTTCCCTGACCAGGGATCAAACCCGTGTCCCCTGCAGTGGAAGTGTGGAGTCTTAACCACTGGACCACCAGGGAAGTCCCTATTTTTATTGTTTCTAATCTTACTCTGCTTTTTCTACTGTTCTACACATTTCAGCATTATTAATTCCATTTTGTATTCCTATGTGTAACATCTTCTCCTATGCTTTATAATTACCTGGAGATTTACCAGTAAGCTGTAGAACCCACACTGTGTTTACTTAACACTGAAAAAACATAAAAACTTTACCTTGGCCTGCAGCCTATTGTTAATTAATATATTGTTTTTTTCTTGGCCTTCATGGAAGAATGGCAATGAGTACAGCAATTATTTAAATAGCAAAAACAAAAACACCCCACACATCTATATGGCACATAATATTTGCCAGGTTCTGTTGTAAATGCTTTCTAAATAATGACTAATTTAATTCTTACAATATCCCTTCAAGATAGTCACTATTAAAAAAAAAAAAAAAAGATAGTCACTATTATTATTCCCACTGAACAAACAGGAACCTAAGTGACAGAAAAGATGAATAACTTTCTCAAGCTCATTTAAATAATAAGCAGTGCAATGAGATCAAACTCAGGAAATCTCTCTCAGGGCTGTACTCTAAACCATGATACCACATTCTAAATGGCAAATACATTTACTTAGGATTTAGCAAGCTCCAAACTGGACAAGTTTCTAGAGATCTGAAGAAGCACTTTATAATAGGACCTAGCACTGTCTTTCTGATTTTACTCTATAGATTCAATTCTATCTCAATCAAAATCATAACAGGTTTTGTTTAAGAAATTGGCGAGTTGATTTCAAAATTCATCTGGATCTACGAAGGAAAAAGAGAAGCTGAGATAATTTTGTAAAGAAAACCAAAGTTGAAGGACCTATAATGCCTTACTTCAAAGTTTACTATAATGCCACTATAATCAAGACTGTCTGGTATTTGTGAGGATAGACATGTAGTTCAATGAAATAAACTAGAGAACTCATAAATAAATGCACACATTCATTGTCAACTGATTTTCGACAAATATGCAAAGTAATGTAGTGTAGAAAAGATAGTTTATTCAACAAATGATGTTTGAAGAAAATGGGCATCTGTATGAAGAACAATTACCCTATCCCTTACCTCACACCATACAAAACATTAACTTGAAATTGATCATGAACCTAAATGAAAAGCTTAATTTATGAAACATCTTCATGGCCTTACAGTAGGCAAAGATTTCCTGTTAAGATCCAGTAATCACTAACAATGAGGGAAGAAAGTTAATAATTTGGAAGTTCTTTGTTATATATAATTTATAAACAATAGTTATGTATATAAGTAATGTTGGAATTCATCAACATTAAAAACTTATGTTTGTTGTAAGACATATTCAAGAAAAATACAAGCCACAGACTAAAAAGAAAGTAATAATAATTACTATTGTTTATAAATTATATATGGCAAAGGGTTTATATCCAACATACATGAAGATATATATAACATATAAAGATGCAAATAAGTAATGAGAATGCAAACAACCTCAAATGGGGAAAGCCCTGTATAGCCACTTTATTAAACAAAATACAAAAATACCCATACACATATGAAGAATGTTCAACATTATTATTCATTGGAAGAATGAAAATTTAAACAACTAAACACATACTAAAATGGCAAAAATGAAAAAGAATTACAATATCAATATTGACAAGAATGTGGAACAACTGGAACTCACATTGCTGGTGGGAATATAAAGTGAAATAAATACTTTAGAAAACAGTTTGGTATTTTCTTATTGTTTAAAAATATACTTGCCATACAACCCAGCCAGTCTACTCCAAGTTATTTATCCTAGAGAACTGAAAATATAGGTCTACACAAAGACTTTAACATGAGTTTTTCTAGCAGCTTTATTTTTAGTTCAGAACTGGAAACAGCTCAAATGTCCATCAATAAATGAATGGTTAAACAATTTCTGATACAGCTAAAGAATGGGACACTGCTCAATAACATAAAATAACAAAACTACCAATGCAGATGAACATGACTGAACCTCAAAAACATTATATTAAGTGAAAGAAGCTGGATACATTAAACTGTATAATTTCATCTATATCAAATTATAGGACATGCTAAACTAATTTATAGTGACAGCAAATCAGTGGTTGCTAGGGGCCAGAGTCAGGTTGAATAGATAGAAAACAGTCAGAGACATATGTGGTGATACAAATAGTCTATATCTTGATTATGATTGTGGTTATGTGGATAATTACAATTGTCAAAAGCAATTGAGCTTTATACTGAAAATGAGTGTACTTATTGTATGCAAATCAGCTTTAAATAAAGTTGATTAAAACTATACCATGAAGAACTGTGGAAACAGAAAATGGAACAAAATCAAAGGGCAAAAAGAAGGGAGCTACCAATCTATATTAGGAAGTTACTATGAGTTGACTTAAAACATACCATTTATTTTGATGTGTATAATTAGATGGAGGTTAACCCAGTTGCTCTGCTGTTGGCACCTATTACATATATAATTTATGTTTGGGGGATTTTTGAACTGGTAAGAAAATTTGTAAGAAAAATGTCTATGACATTTGTAATAGGCTGTGCTTCTATACACTGCACTATCTCCTTCATGTTAATGACAAGCTAAGAAACAGATTTCCCATAGCATCTTTACCTAAGCATTTCATTTTGAAAGAAAGTAGGAGCTTCTATATTTTACCAAGGGTGGGACTGCTACAGAGCAGGAAAGACTCATTCCAGTGAAACTGGTAACTGTAATTATTTACTTATACTTATAATAATAATATACTATTTACTATACTATTATTATAATAATCTTATCCTATTGTTTTGTAATAATATATTTGTTTACATCTCTACCAATATAATTTTAACTACTTGAAAACAGAGATAATTCTTAATGTTCTTTGTATAACCAATTTCTTATACATATAAAATATTTTAGTAATATGATTTTTCCCCCTCAAAACTCTGGGTACACACATAGGTGTTTGCAAAACAAAATGCCTTGCAAAATTGAGTTAAATCCTTGATGAATTCAAGTTCATATTTGACCATTTTAAATGGGCCAAATCATCATTATTTTAGAGAGTTTGATATTTCTCAGCTAAAGGTATGTGTGTGTGTGTATATATATATATATATATATTATCTATGGTAATTGTTGCAATAATGATTCTTCCATTTGTTCACACCTCCCTGTATTAAAGCACTTGGGTAGCCCCTAATACACTGATTCTTATATACTGACAATTTGACTTGCTTGGCCAATGGTAGAGCAGCAAACATGAAACAAACCGTCACTTGGAGGGTACTTTAACACTGGTCTTTGCTCTGTCACTGCTCTTGGAACATTGCTGCCATGTACATAATCACAGGCTAGCCTCCTATAGCATAAGAGACCAGGTAAAGTGATTCCCATTTGGGAAATCAAGGCCATCATAAACCATAGTCCCACCCAACCCACCTGCTCATCACAGATAGGTGAACAGACCCAGCTGAAATTAAGTGAACAAGTTCCAGATCAGAAGTTCCAACCAGCTGGGCCCAACCCAAATTGTGACTTGTAGAGATGTAAGCTAAATACCTAGTGTGTGAGTGTGTGTGTGTGTGTGTGTGTGTGTGTGTGTGTGTGTGTATGTTTCAACCACTACATATTGGAGTGGTTTCTTATTGCAACCTGTACTATCTGAAACATTATCTGTCTTCACCAATTGATCACAACTTTTATTAGGCAGGAACTTTATCTATCTTAATTTTTTAAATATCTCCAGCACTCACAACAGTGCCTAACACACCATAGATTTTCAAATATATATATTTGAAATATATATATTGGGTGAATGAATAGTGAATGAAAGAATGAATTAATGTTATTCTGCACTTGATCTTAGCCAAAGGCTGAGAAGCACTAATTATTATTTTGTAGTCTTAAGATTTTCATCTAGCACAGGGAGATCTATATTCATGTGCTTAATACGTATTATTGTTCCTAAATTTTTTGTTCTTAATTACATAATTTCCCAGAGAAAATTATGTGGCTTTTCACAAGCAGCATAGACTCTTTGTTAATTTTCTGAGATTTCTCCTTCTCTTACCATACAGGATGGGGTGAGGATGGGGAGTGTGCTACAGATGGGCGCTGCCCTCTTCTGTTGAATGAAAATAAGAACACTTTCTTCCAAGAATGGTATTAAGATTTACATAGGGTACTATATGGGTGAAAGCATTGTTTATTTGTTTAACATATCATATTGTCAAATATATGGGAAGCCACAATACAAATATCAGCTATTTTAATTCCTGATATTCTGAGAGAGATAGTAGTTTGCATTGTTGAAATTTTCTTACATATATAAAAATGTATATTGCCAGTATTAACCTATTGATGGGATATTTTTTTCAGGTGAGTTTAATGCCACATGTTATAAATTCAGAGCATTTGCCATAGATTATCTGAAGACTGGCAAGGGTATTCCAGGAAGATGTTTTCTGTCACTCTTATCCTCAGTTTTCATTTCTGCAATGATCTTTGATAATACGATATTCTTGGTTATGAGAACATGATTTTGCATAGATGGCTGCTCTTGTGTTGGGGTTTGGCTGGTTTTCTACTTTAATTTTGAGTATGTGGGATTAGTTTAGTGATAACGTTGTATGTTCTGTTAGCTCTTTGGACTTTGTATATAGTGACAACTGTAAAAGACTTAGGCTTGAATTAATTCAGATTTGAAGGATAAAAAGGAACTAGCCTCTTTACAATGCATATAAATAGACCAGGATATAGTTGTTGGAAGAACTGTGTGGTTGAGGCGGAGTAGAATAAGAATTTAGAGAGGACACTAATTTAACTATCACACAGATTATAAACATGTAGATGACTGTATACTGGAAACCCTTCTCAGTCTCCTTCACAGATACTACCTACTACATGGGCACCAAAGATATGTACAGAAATGTCCATAACATTAATATTAATGATACTTAAATAGCTGGAAACCATACAGACGTTCGTCAGCATTAGAACTGATAGGTTGTATACTCATTGAATGAATTATTATGACAATAAAAAGATATAAACTATAGCTACATATAAAAATAGGATGCACCCCATATCATAATCTTGAGCTAAAAACGTTAGCAATGTAAAAATACAGACTGTATGACTCCATTTCTATGAAGTTGAGAAAAATTGGCAAAAGTAACCTTTAGTGTTAAATGTCAAGATAAGAGTCACCCTTGGGAAAGATACAAGGGAGAGCGATTGGAAGAGGAGATAAGAAGGGTCTTCAAGAATGCTGGCAATTTTTTTTTTTTACTTCTCATTGCATTTTAACACCAATAAGTGTTTTTCTTAGATTTCTGTAAATTATATACTTTTATTATTCCTTGTCATTTTTAATAGTTTTGCTCTTTATTGTCTTAAGAAATACTTATTCATTTAATCTCTTTTATGGTCATGCATCTTTCTAAACTCCGAAACTACAGACGTAATTAAACAACAGACAAAAACATAAGCCCATAGAGCTCACACACTAGTCAAAAAATAAAAACTAAATAAAATTAATAAATTATGTATTATAGTGATAAATACAATAGAAATAAAGCACAGGAGGGATGTAGAGAAAGTACATGTGTGTCAGATGTGTTGTAGTTTTAATAGGATGGTCCTATGCCTGACTGAGGAGAAGACATCCAGGTCTGAAGGAAGCAAGAGAGTGAGCTCTCAGATGTCTGGAGTGAAGACAGTCTAGACAAATGGAATATCAAGGGAAAAGCCCTAGGCTGAGAACCTCCAGACTCTGAAAGATTGAGGAAAGGCACGGAAGCCACTGTAGCTGAAGCAGAGAGAGCAAGGGAGAGAGTAACAGATGATGACTTGAGTGGAGTAATGACAGCCAGTACATGCAAGTACATTTAAAGCCTTGGGTTTTACTACAGATAACTTGGAAAGCCATTTAAGGGTTTTTTCACAAAAGACCAATGAAATCTGTCTTTCATTGAAAAATATCACTTTGGCTGCTTCCCTGAGATTTGACTCAAATATAGAAAAGGCAAGTGCAAAAGCATGAGGACTTGGGAACCATTACAAAGATATTAAAATAGTCCAGAAAAGATAATGGTGGATTAGACCAAAAAAAAAAAAAAAGATTGCAGCGGAGGAGGTAAAAATGGTCAAATTCTGAATGTATTTTGAAGGTAAAATTGAAAAATAGTATTTGCTGACACACTGTATTTGAGGTGTGAAAGTAAAATAGTAGTCAGGAATGAATCTAGATGTAAGTACCTGATCAACAGTTAATTCTGTCATTAACTGAAATAGGGAGAGAGAGTTGGGGAGAAAATATAAGGATCTTGGATTTGAATATACTGATTTTAACATGCCACATAGACACTCAAATAAAAGGTTGGGTAGATGAAAAGGAACTAGCTTAGAAGGCTGAGACACAGAGTCAATGAACTAAGGGAAAGCAAAGAAAGTGTTTCAGTAAGGAATGATTGATAATACATGTCTAACATTCCAGAGAGAGATATGATAGTTAATTTCTGTGATAGGTACTGCTTACACATATTAAGATAAAGCAGTCATCACTTATATAAGATGTAGGACAGCAACGTCCTCAAGGGAGAGGCAGATTTCAGTAAGAGCAAGATGGTAAAAGTAGTGCTCTGAGAAAGTACCAAGTTACAGAGCATTTTGATAAATCGACCATGTATTCTAAAGAAAGAAGAAAAGGTCTAGAAGACAGATAAGAATAAGTGATGTATATGAGAATCAAAGTTTCTTTGAATGATGGATACAAAAGGATAAAAGGCAATCATGAAAGCAGGCCTACAGCTTCCTCTTCATTCTTGCCAATACGGACAGGCAGGCTAGAGGTTGGGGGTGGGAGTCAAAAGCATAGGGCTTTCTGATGCCCCCATCTCTCCTGTCTATACTCATAAACATTTTTCCTTTTACATGCTTTCTTGTAGCTGTCTCTACTCCATTTTAAAAATATTTTCCTTCTGTTCATCCTCCTAAACCCAGCTTAAGTGTCAGTTCCTCTAGGAATACTTCCTTCAACCAATCCAGACTTGCCCAGTCTGAACTGTGTCATCTTTCTCTGTTTCTATATCATAAATCATAGTAGCCTTTTATTTCTCTGTCTTCCCCATTAGATGGTTATCTACTGAACACACTTGAAAACTATGCTTTATCTCTACCTCACCAATACCAGGCACATAATAGGCCACTTTTTGAATGGAAGAAAAATCATTCTTAGTAATTTTAATTTAAAAGGACATACTTGGATTTTCAATGAAACTACTATAGCTGCATAAGAATCTATTTAGGTAACATTCAAATTAACAAGCATGAATGTTAGAAAAGGAGAGCTAACTAAAAGAGTCACAAACAGGCTCTAGGATTCTTTTCAGTCCAGAAGTAGAACAAATAATAGTTCATCCTAAAGCTTAATGCAAGGTTAATGGGAAAGACCTGTTCCTGTGTGAATTCTGTCTTTGAAAACAACAGAGAGAATGGGGATGGAGGAGAGAATCACCTTTAAACTGAATAATTAAGCCAAGTGTTAACTAAAGGCAAGTTAAGTGCAAGATAAATGGAGATACAATATGAAGGCAGTAACTAATAAATAAGCCAGCACACTTAGTCTAGGCATTTGGTGCTCAAGGATACTAATAGATGCTCATTAACAAAATCATTTATGTATATAGTGATTTACTGTTACCCATATGCTGTACTCTTGTCTTCAAAATACTATGCCATTACCTGGACTGTATTCCATCTAATTGTTAAAATAGTTGTCTGAGGAATGTATTCTTATTTCTATTCTACAGATGAGAGCAGCAGCCATAGCTGACTTGCCGTAAGTCCTGCATAAGCTAAGGAGCAGATCTAAGACTCGAAGCCAGGTCTTCTGAATCCAAATTCAGAACCCTTTCTATGAGACAGGAGAACCTGAAAATGTATGCTCAGAAACACATTTGAGAAAGAATAACTGTTTGAGAAATAATGAAAAATGGGAGAGACACAAATATTCTAGAGTCGGTCTATATACTAATGTTCAAACAGGACAAAGAGATAGATCATGAAAACTGAAGAATTAAAGCTGGTAATTTTGATGCCAAACTCCAGTAGGATTAAAAAAGCATTGGTAAACAGTTGCTTTGAGGGTATGATAATACAATTTTAGAATAAAATTACCTAATACTGGTTTATTAAAAATATAAACACTCAGTATTATTCTCTATTATTGAATATTTATATTCATTTTTTTTCTGTTTGGGGTGGGGAAATGTCATAAATATAACGAATGTGAAAAAGGCATTTAATCGTTTCTCTCAATATACCTTTGTGGATAATGTGAAGCTGATTAAACAATCATTCTTAGGGAGTATTATATAATGGAGTGAGGACAATCTGCCGGGAGCACTCTTAGAATGTACCTCAAGGATCCATCCTTGAACATACCCTGTAAGTCTAAAGTGTACCAGAGGAGGAATGTATCCCAGTGCTGAAATAAATGATTTGGATGATAAAATCCTGACTCACTTCCTTCTGGAAAGAGCTGAAACTGATTTTCATGTGATTTTGATAGTTAGGATTTATTGATCTCTTGCAATTAATAGTATTTGAGCAAACTCAAGCGACTGGGAAAATCACTGAAATGGTATTAAGTGAGTTGGGCATAGCTGCATTTCCAGGCACACTATTATTCTTCCCTCTGTAGTATAATAAAATAATTAAACATGATTCTAATTTCCTTCAAAATGATAAACAATAAATGTAAGGGGAAAGAAATGAAAAAACAACAGAAATCAACCTACATTTTTCAGCATGGCATATTCTTGATATAAGCACAGCTGCTGCTGCAGGAGAAACCAATTACAAACACAAGTAAACTCATTTTTTCCCACAAATAATATTTTCATTAATTTCACAGTATTTCAGGAATAAATCACATTGTACTAGATCCTTTGGCGTGTCAAAGAAACAAAACTGGCGTTCTTAAGTAGATTACTGACCACAGCAAAGTTATGTTGAGTATTATTCTCTATGTTATTATGAATTATGGGTTTTCCCTTATTCTTTTATACAAATGGCATTTATACAAATAATAATATCATTTATAAAATGATCTCATTTGTATAAATTATATTATTAGAGGTATCATAATCACTATAAATAGCATGGTTTCTATAAGAGTAAGAAGATGGGGTATACAGCAAAATTGACCATCTTAAAATCAATTAAAGATACTATATCTACTCACAGAATTCTCTCTATGGAATTTAGAATATTTCAGTGGTAAGAAAATGGCTTTGAATTCAGGAAGGTCAGGTTCAAATTCCTGTTCATTCACAATTGTGTGAATTTTGACAAGTTACGTAATTACATAATTTCTTTTCATCCTCCTACTTTTTAACAGAAAGAGAAGGAAAGAAAAAAATAGTTACAAATATTGACAGATTTGTTTTATGTTTCCTGAACACTGAAGTGGTTACCATCTATTTGCTCAGTTTTGTTTTGTTTTGTTTTCTGTGAAGTGGTACATGAAATCATTTGCTGAGAATGAAAGGATAAGAAGATAAATTATTGGAGGTTTGATGACAGTTGAAAAAGACTGAAATACTTGTGGAAAGTAGAAAATGAAACATCCAGAGAAATAGAATGTCTCAGCAGGATTGAAGACCTAGTTGAGATTATTGATAATTTGTAGTTGTAAATATGCTCAATTGAAATACTCTCAGCTCAGCTGTGGGCAGAACAGTGTAGATAGTTAAGTTATCTAGGATTAGAGATTTGCTATGTGATGATGTGAAAGGACAAAAAGGAAAGTGGGTTTAGAATTTTGACAAGAGAGTGAGTGATATGACAGAGTCTGTATCAGAATTGTGAACACAATAGAAGTCAAAAACTAGTGATCCACCTGAATTTGGTGTACAGTTGTAATGGGCATAGGATCAGCAAGAAACTGAGAAAACAATAGAAAACTTCGGTCCTAAAGCAAAACGTCTAAATTCATGATTTTTTTTCAGGTGGAACAATATAACAATAGGGTTCAGTCAGAATGTAATCATCAATAGTCCGGCTAAAGAGAAGAGATAAGAAAAGTCATGCTATTTCAGATGTTCAGAAAACTGAGATGCTGGGTTTTTCACAATACCTTCATATAGATTTTGAAGTCCCTTGTTATGGTTGGGGTTTCCATGGAAAGAAAGACTATAAATGGTATTCCAAATTCATTGAAGTATAAAAAATACATAAAGGAGTTATATGGATAAGATGAAAGTGAGGGTGATTTAGGCAAGTTTCACAACTCACAAAAAAGAGGGGTTTTTACAAGACAGTAGAATTGTAATGTTTTAAATTTGGGGTAGGTCAGGAGGAGGATTTCAAACCCACATAAATATCAGATGATGCATGATTGTGAGAGAATTTACATTTTCAGCTGGAGGGAGGTGCAATCCAAGTAGGATCTTCATTTGAGGATCAGGTTTCAGATAAGCCAAGAAGGCAAAGGAAATATTTAGTTAAAAGGCTGAAATGAAAGACATTTTATTAACTATGGATCAGGTTTGATTTGAAAAAAGTAAAGAATAAGGACTGGCTAAGATGAGAAAAAATAAGAGGACTATCTGTATGAAAATACTATGTGATAAGAGAGGACATTCGGTTTTGACTGGAGAAAAATGGTCCTTGTGGATTCAGTTACAAAATATGCCTAGAAACGGACAGAATACTCAAGACCCAAAGACTCCAGCTACAGCCTAAAGAGAAACTTGGTCACAAGTTGTAGGTAGCAATTGATCACAAGCCATATACATTTTCAAATATAGATGAGTTTAGAACTGAGCATCAATTTTAAAAATGTCAACACATTATTAGTAAAACAACAGCAACAAAGCAGGCACTCTGTGCAGTGATTGAGCATAGGTTTTGAGGTCAATAAGACTTAATTTAATATCTATCTCTGGCACTTTTTAGCTTTGAAAACTTCTGATAATTTCATATTTTCTCTTAGGCTCAGTTTCCTCATCTCCAAACTGAAGGGGAGGACATAGACAAAGGTTATTTCCCCAAGGTCAAATAACTAGCAAGTGAGTAAGAAACTGAACCTAGATTTTCTAAACAAATTCATTGTTCTTTCTGTTCTGATATACTACCATCACCTATAGTTAAACATCTAGAAAAAGCAATAAAAAATTCACGATTCATATGCTGGGTCTGGGAAATTCAGACAAGATTTATGTTAGTGCTTATCTCCACCAGCTGTCTTTAAATCACAAGGCTAAACACAGGCAACAGTTTGCTTGGATTTTCCATTTTGGTTACTTGAAACATATTGCAAGAAGTTTCTGAACCTTGGTTTAAAGTGTAGTTTAGTCAGTGGCAAAGACTAACTGTTCTCTGCAAAGAATCTAAATAAGTACTAGGCATTTCTTCAGTTTTCAATCAACTATGCTACATGTTTAAAATATAGTTAAAGCAATAGCAAAACTAGAAACATGGCAGAATGCAAAGTAAGAGATAGGCAGGGCCACTTTGCCACCACAAATGGAAGCAGATGGAGAATCATGTAACTAGGAAAAAACAGAGCCAGCCAGAGAGTATAGCAGAGCCAGCTCGATGAGAGCAGTGCCAGTGAAGAGCACACAGATTGCTAAGCTCTACTGGGGCAGCAGCAAGATATTAGAGACAGGCTGTGGGTGAAGAATTACTGTCTGGGATTTTCCAATAACAGAGGCAAAGAAAGTCAGAGCATACTAGTGGAAGAGTCACTGCACAACACCTGTATTACATCCTCGCTTGTACTCAGCGAATAATGCTTCAAATGCCCCACTCCTGTTCCTTATTAAATATCTTTGTGATCACCTAGAGGGGTGGGATAGGGAGGGTGGGAGGGAGGCGCAAGAGGGAGGGAATATGGGGATATATGTGTACATATAGCTGATTCACTTTCTTATACAGCAGAAACTAACACAACATTGTAAAGCAATTATACTCCAGTAAAGATGTTAAAAAAAAAATCTGCAATAAATCAAGATGTCAGTAAATCTACATGACCCTGAGGATCTGAACCCTCTTTATTTTCCCCCATTTATCAATAAAGAACTCTCAACTAGTTACACTATTTTTTTCACTAAACTTTGGGCATAACATATAAGCCTGCCATTTTAACTGCTTAAGGTTACTGCAAGGACAAAAGAAGTCAGCAAATATTTGCAGGTGGATTAATTGAATTATCATGTATTTAAATATAGATTTCTAACCTTAGTTTTGTCAACTGGCAAAGTACCGAATAAACTTAAACTAACCAAAATCACATTGATATGAAGGACTAAAATCATCATCATCATCATCATGTAAAGCAATTCCCAATGACAAATACAGATTCTGTCTCTGTCTCAGAGTATACAGCCAACTTCTTAATCTGTAAATTCCTTCTCAAGAAATATAGATAACAACTGATTCTTCCTTCTGCACAGAATATGACACAAATAGCCTTCTATGCTTTTCCAACTAAGCTGCATAATGTTTGGGTTGCTTTCTTCTCCAACTCCATTGATTATAAAACTGAAGTTCCTACTTATCCAGTGAACACAAAAAACCAGAGCAAAGTATTCCCTGATGGCTTATTATACTGTTCTGTAGAGTCTATTCCACTGTTGTTCCATAAGTGTTAGTTTCAAGTAATATTGATTTTTAGTTCTTTTGCTAATTACAAAGAGAGTTAACTACAACATAGCACAATTTTGAATTTGTCACCTGATATGTAATCAAATTTGAACTTTGTTCAGACCAAGAGAGGACAAGAATTGATACACTGGATTGATTTTGTTTTCCTCTAAACACCATAGTACTTCTTGAAAACCCAAATCACTTTAAAACAGCAATCTAATATTTCTTTAAATCTTGCGGGATTTTTTTATTGTTTACAACTAACAGATGACCTTTCCTCCTACTTTACAGAGAAAGTGAGATCATAAAATTTGAAGTCCAATTTTTTGTTTCTTATATATACATAAATAGATGTATTCTTAAAACCATATCTATCTCCTTACATCATATCTCAAATGGAAGCGTCAAATTTTTTTCTTTTCAGGTCTAACATAATTTTTTACACCTCACTTAAGACTTTTACCTATAATTTAACCTCTCTCATGTATCTTAAAGTTTCTCTTTTCCTCTTACACATTGTTTTTCAGCTTATAAACATGACCAAAGCATCTTTGACCCAAATATCTCCCCAACTTCAGAACTCATCTTGTTGTACATTAAAATATTGTTACCTACAGTTATGAAAATATTATATTACTACAGTAGTAACTGATTGCAAAAAACAATTCCTAAGAAAATGTATGCATTTAATTTAAAACACAAAGGATCTTGAAAAAATTATTGAAACCAAAGTGTAAGAAAATGACTATTTGGAAAAAATATATTGTTTAACTTAACACCATTCAAAAACTAAATGCCAGGTGTATAAAGAGTTAGACAGGAAAATATATATGTGAATATATACATATAAGTTTGGAGAAAAACTTAAAAACTCAGAGACAAATTCCATTAAAAAATATATATATTTTATAAAAATTTTTTTCCTGAAGATATTATACTGAAAGTTAAAAGATTTTTAAAAAGAAGTGAAAAACAAGCAACCAAAAAAAATTTAGACAGTCCATTCTCCATGATTAATGCCTCATTTATCAACTGGCAAAGTGAGTTTGTGTGTGTGTTTACAAAGTTGTGACAATATTTGATATTTAATTAATGCTGAGCATGTGAATGGCCAATCTTAAAGTGAATAGAGGTTCTTCACTGAAGGAATTTCAGTAACATATTACATAGGTGATTTGACCTTGTACACTACATTTCATTAATATTTAATAAAAGGATGGGTTCAACAGAAAAAAAATTACCTTGGAAATCTCTATAACCAAAATAGTTGATTTTTCTATACATATTCTATAATATCATGATATAAAACTGTATTTTTTAACAAATCCTATGCATAGGGAGTGAGGCTAATGAAGAAACTTTTATGGAGACTGTGAATGGAACTATTCACCATTATTAGGCATATACAATACTTGATATGCATGTGGTTTTAAACAATTTGGAATGATTATATAATTTAATTTCTTGCTTTTATGGCAACTTCTAAAATTTAGTAGGAAACTGATAGAACTGTCATATATCATGTTTATTTAGGGTGTTTTGTTTACTGAATTCAATGTTTCAAATTTTCTGAACCCTGCAAAAAGATCTATGCTTCATTACTCAACAAATAATGTGAACTTTAATACTATATGCTTAAAAGAAATGAGCACTTTGTCCTTTATCTAGATCAAAGTTGTGCATAATATGGAGGCAATTTTTTTCTAGGGATGGTATTTCTACTGGTAATGATCTGTTTTACACATCATAATAACAGCAAGAATAGACCTACTGATATATGCCTTCTCTTGAGATGCTTTTTCTATGAGAAAATATCCATAAAATGTGTCCAGTTTTCTTGGAAGAAAACACCAGCCATAAAATGTGCTATTTCATTTATAATAATTCATCAATTCATGAGCATAAGATTATAAGCCAAGAATTATTCCAAGAAATTGGAAATAGAGCACTCAAGAAAACAGACAATAATAATCTATAATTTTGTGATCTTTAAATTCTAATGGACAGGCTGATATTAAACAAACAAGTAAACATACAGTTGATAGGTGATTTAAAAAAGAAGCTAAAAGAAAGGAAAGCTGATGTTGGGATAGGAAAAAGAAGTACTTTTACGTAGAATAGTTAAGGAAGGCCTCATTCACAATAGGACATTTGAGCAAATACCTGAAAGGAGAGAGCAGGTCATGAATGAAAGTGTTTCAATAGAATAACTACAAAAATTTGTAGGGAAAAAAAATGCTTGATGGGTTCACAGAACGAAAAGAAAGTCTTTGGGCAAGAATGGAGTGGAATAAAGGACAGTGAACTTGATAGTCAAGGTCAGAGAGGTCATCAGTCTTTCTGGAAAGTGAAGATCATTCTGAGCAGTAAAAGGACTTGCTTTGTCCTTTGAGCAGAGAGGTTACACAATTGGGATTGTTTAATTTTATCACTCTGGCTACTCTGTTGAGAGAATGAAGTGTAAGGAAGAAGGACAAGAGTGGAAGCTATTACAGTAATCCCAAAGAGAGATGATGGTTACATGGACCAAGCTGGAAGGTGGTGAGAAAGAGTCACCTCCTGGACATTTCTGAAACTGTTGATTGGTCAAGTGTGGTTTGAAAGACTGTGGGAAGGGTAACCAGAAACATTTTGATGTGAACAACAGGGAGGTTGGATTTGCAAAATCATCAAGATGTCCAGAACTTCATTTGGATCTTTAAACTGAAAATACTAGTGTGGTCTTAAAGTTGAAATTACATGCAAATACGTACAAATAGGAAAACAGTTTATGGAATTACCAATTTATTTTTCTATGTGTATTAGATTATAATATAACCTGGCTATTAAACATATACAAACTTATAGAAACATAGTTTAATGGTTTTCTGAGTTTCTCTGAAATTTCTAGGTTGTAACAGCACAAATTGTCTCTGTGATCATGTAAGCACATAGATGTTTTCCAAATTTTCACACAAAATATTTATTTTTTTAAATATATTTATCAACTTGTACCTTGGTTAAGCAAAATTTGGTGACTTTCTAAGCATACAAACAATTGTGAGGAGGATTGAAACATATAGGTGGACAAAAGTGTATACAATTATTTTAGCCTTTGGAAAATGTCTTTTTGGTAGAAAAAATTATAAAGAATAGTGAAGACAAGATGGATACAAAGTTCATTGGATTTTAAAGTGTTCATGTATAAATTAAAGCTGTACTATATTTCCTCACAACTCCTCACTTCCTGTCTCTATTCCTATTGCCTAGTTTCCTTTCAAATACCATTAATTTGAAGGACAAAATTTCACATGCTAAATGTTGAATGAATAACCCAATTCCAATGATACTTTTTACTGTTACTCATCAGCCAAAATCAACTTAAGTCAGTAGAAAAACAGTGCTAGTCATACCGTAAAAAACATTATTAGTCATACCAATAATATTATTTTGGAAGAAAAACTGGAACATGTTACTTAGAAATATTATCTGAACTCACAAATTATGATTTTGACTCATACATGAATGAGTCCTATGGATTGAATAAAATTTTTACATGTATTAGGATTCATCATCATCTCTGTAGTCCAATAATCATTATCTGAGAGAACCCAAACCCTCCCTTTTAATCTTTAAGAAGAATACATTAACATTTCTTTTACAAAGTGGGCTTGTGATGAGATATTTCATCCATAATTTATGACAATCACTTTAATTTTCCAGAAATTTATAAAGTTACTGCATTATTGTAGTATAATTTTTCCAGATGAGATTAGTGACCATTCACAGTCCTGGGAGAGAGATTTTTATCATCTTTAGAATGGAACAGTTGGGTCCCTTCTATTTCAAATGATTTTTAAAGCTTCTGATAATGAAAGTTAGACTATAGATTCAAGGTGGCTTTAATAACTCTCACACTGGAGATATGACTCTATTTAATGATATTTCTTTCTAACCAATATTTTTATATTCTCATTATGTAGAGTTCTTTCATTCTTCTAAATCACTAACTCTTGCTACCTCTTCTATTTAAAATAATTAAATAATCATACATGGAATTTCTAATGTCTGGAAACTATTGTTCTGAAGGACAGTGATGAAGACATTTAACTTTAAAATAAGAAGTGTGTTTATGTTAATGTGAGAAAATGTCAACAGAGGTATTGTAAAACTTCTCTTGCTATTCTCTATTTTCTCTGGTTCTCAGAAGGCTGCCTACCAGTTGTATTTTGTGAGAGGACTGAATGTACCTCCAGAGCTCTTTATCCATCTTCTCCCTTACTTCAATGATAGCAGCTATCCTTGGATCTAATTTATTCATTCATGATTCACACATTTATTCCACTAACATCTACTGGTACCTACATTCTGTAGGCACTTATTGGTACCTAAAATAACGATTGTAGGCTCTGGATAAACAGCATTAAGTAAAATAAGAGAAGCTTTTGCTCTCATGGAGCTTACAGTTTAGTTATAAGACACAGGAAATTAACATATAATTTGATAATTACACAGTGTGTCAGGCAGTGATAAGGACTATGATGAAAAGCAGAGTTATCTTCCAATAACTCTTAAAACCTGATGGAAGATGCCACCACTTAATGATGATGGAATGCCTTTTCAGCTCTAAAAGGTACATGCATCAAAAGTTCTTCCTTGTCCTAGTATATTTTACTATTGGAGCTGAAAAGATTCACAAGATCCTAAGGATTATAATTTGAGAAGAAAAACAGTGTGACTGTATTTCACAATTTATAAAGTGTCTCAATTTTTAAATGTAATATTAAATTGAATCTTGTTTTTGAATACTTTGTATTAAAGTTGATTATTATTACTTTAATTTTTTTTTTTCAAGCATTTACTGTATGTGCCCTGCATCATGCTAAATCATTGTTCTGTGCTCTGGGCTAGGGATCATGATAAATGACACAACTGATCTAATTACTTCTTTTTATAGGGACATTAGTCAGATTGAATTAGGGCCCACCCTAATGGCTCATTTTAACTTAATAATTTTTTTTTTTTTTTTTACAGCTTTATTGGAGTATAATTGCTTCACAATGCTGTGCTAGTTCCTGCTGCACAACAACAAAGTGAATCAGCCTTGTATACATACATCCCCATATCCCCTCCAGCTTGAGCCTCCCTCTCACCCTCCCGATCCCACCCCTCTAAGTGCTCACAAAGCACCAAGCTTGCCTCCCTGTGCTATGCAGCTCCTTCCCACTAGCTATCTATTTTACATTCGGTAGTGTATATATCTCAATACTAACTTAATCATTCTTTAAAGGTCTTATCTCCAAATGAAGTCCATTTGGTGACATGGGAGGTTAAGACATGAATTTTGGGGAAAAACAGTTCAGTCCATAGCAGCAAGTTACTCAAACTCAGGGACCTAAATTTTCTCATCTCTCAGAGGAAGATTATATCATACAAACTGCATGGTATATGTAAGAATTTTTTTAAATTATGTACTGCTTTTCACATTGTGACCGTGGCTTAGTGCTTAATGAGTATTAGCATCTATATAAGTCAATATTACAAAAGGGAACAGGACACATTCAAGTTTAATTCAAGGTTTTATTTACAAAAGAATAATTGCAAAGGTGTTAGTAAAGTATAAGAGAAATCACAGGGGGAAATGGGTCTAGTAGCCCAAATCTGTTACCATCCTCAGCCATTAAGTCATGAAGAAAGGCAGAGGTTACTAAAACCTAAAAGGGGTCAATATCTTCAGCAGGGGAATAAATATGTTGACCTCAAGTTCTTTCTTCCTTCAGATTCCTTGCCAGAGTTTCCCAATGGTGGAACCCAAATGGAATCCAAAGATTATGGGAGCCCTTATGATAGGGTCCCTTTGTGTCAGTCCCCTGGGGCAGGGAGTAATGTGGAGAAGGAAGAAGAGTGTTTCTGGACAAGCAATTGGAAAAAGTAGGTAGCAAAGGATATTTGTCTATCAGGAGAGAGGTGAAGAGAAAGATATTCTTTTTTTTTGGCTGCGCCACACAGCTTGCAGGATCTCAGTTCCCCAACCAGGGATTGAGCCCGGCCACAGCAGTGGAAGCCTGGGAATCCTAACGACCAGGCTACCAGAGAACTCCCTGAGAAGGATATTCTTAGTATCTCTTATTTTCTCTCTCTCCCTCTCCACATATAGATATAGGTAAATATAGATATGAGTATAGATATGGTATATGTATAGGTATTGATTATATACAGATTTAAAGAAATGTAGTGATATAGATTTGTATGTAGATAGAGACATAATCCATATTATTATTTTTCTGAGCCACTTGAAAGTACATTTTAGACATCATGCTTCCTTACAAGGACATTCTCTTAAGTAACCACACTATAATAATACACAGGCAATTTAACATTGATACAATACTATTATCTAATATAGTCTATGCTTTTTTTGTTGTTTTTATTTTTTGCCAATTGCTCCAATAATGTCCTTTATAGCATTTTTTCCCCCTTTGATCCAGGACCCAATCAGGACTGTGCATTGAATTTAATTTCTCTGTTCAGTCTTTTTAAAATTTGAAACTGAGTAGATGTCTTGATTTTAATTTTGCAAATAGATTTATTTCCCAACTTACTACTCTGCATTTTAGCAACGAATGTTCTCTCTCAAGCAAAAATCTCTTGTTTTCACACATGTGAAAAAGTCTTAGATTTCCATTGTTGATGTACACGTTTTTGCAGTTTATATTATTTATGTCTTTTCATTTAGAAATGAGAAATTGAGGAAGAGTTCTATGTCTATCTTCTAGAAATCATGATGCTTGAAAATGATCATAATGATCTAGAACAAAAATGGTAATTCAGAATTTTTATATGAATGACAATTAATCATAATCAATAATGTATTTTGTCAAATCTGTTAAAAGAAGAAATTCCAATGAGTTTCAATGAATATTTGTTATAAAAGTAAAGTCTGCAAGTTTTTTCTAAATGTCTATATTGTGTTAAAACTTATTTAGGATATAATCTAGAATGTAGAGGAATATTTATTTAACATCTCAAATTGCATAGGGGTCATATTTCTCTCATATAAAATATGAATGATTGGTCTTGGTCCATGTTATTTAAGAACTAAATCTTTTTTTCAATAAATATTGGATTCAAGCTTAACTGCAACCAAGCAAAACACAATTTTAGAGAATATTTAGTAACATTTGAAAGCCTGAAAGAAGTGATTTGTTTAAAGTAGAAGTTTTCTTATATTACTAAGTGTTAACTTTCACAGAAAAGCAATAAAAACAACCTGAATTCTGAAAAATATAGCTTTATAGACTTGCATTTTATGTTTTTCTCTTAAAGGACTGCTATCTTGTTCACATACATGCACACACACACATACATTTCAAAATATAATGGACTTATTTTTGCCTCTGGTACATTGGGCTTGACAAGAAACATACTGAGATATGGGCATTAATGTTCCAAGGGGACTCAGTAAGAAGACTTTTAGAATAAAATATATATGTACTCTTTTTAAAATCAAAACTCCATTAGATGAATCCTTATTTTTAAAGCCCTCAGAAAATAATTTTATCAAGTATATCTAAAAATATACTCATTTTGAAATATAAAAATGCAGACATTAGTTTTCAGAAATTAGCAAAAATATTTAGAATAAACCTGTACACGTGTATAAATTAATTTTTTTCATTTATAACTATACCAAAACTATATTCAAATAGGATTTGTAGTTAATCAAGATTTATCAAAAAGTTTATATTTCATTTTTTTTGTCAGAATGCAACCAGAGATAAAAATAAGATGGATGATAAAAACTGATGTGAAAAAAAGGATTAATGGCACAAGATTTAATCTATTGTGAGAATTAGTAAATTAGTTTACCCTGATAAGCAAGACAAAGGGTGTACTTTCCTTCTAAATCCCATCTATCTGACCTATTGGAAGAAACAAATTATCAGCAGTTCCATTACTCTCCTGAATTTTAAAAGCCCTTTGTGCTGAGGAATACCTATTAATTAAAATTTCTACTACCCAGAGAGGAAAACCTTTGGTCATTTTTGCAAAAAATATATCGCTGGTGAGACCTGGTTAAAGAATTTAAGAGATATTATCATCCACATAAAACAATTTACTACATTTGAGAAAGAAAGAAATAGGGGAGGGTTTCCAACATCCTTTGCCAGCCAAGTCTCCATAATTGTAAGTATTTTAAAAGTGAAGTGTGCATTGATTACTTTAAACCCATGAAAACAATTGTCAATATTTTTTACAGATTTAAATAAATATATGAGAATTTCTAAAATATATATGTGAATATACATGTGAATCTCTAAAACAGTAAACTAGGTTCTAAATATTTTATAATTCATATTTGTCACTTGTAAGATTGGCTGATTTTAAAATTAAAGTATCTTCAATAGTCTGAATATCAATGTTAACTAAACTGGCATCATACTGCTTCCATATTTAATCAAAATTTTAAATGTTTACGCCTCCATATTTACTGCACATGGAGTACCACACTTTCGTATTCAAAACAGTCACATCCTTACTTATGTTTTGACATTTATGTTGGTGTAGTCTACAATTTATAAATCAGATTAATATGGAAAATATAGAGCTCTATCCATGTCCCTTAGGAAAAGGGAATTTAAGTGGTCTTTCAAAGGCATCCAGCAGCATTTTGGTCAACAATTACATTGCCATTTGATATTAGATGTCTCTCACTCACATGAATGTGTGTACTGGGATGTTTCCATTCCACATGGAGCTATTATTCCAAGGGTAGCATAACCTCAGTTCTATCAGAGAAATAGACACAGAAGAAGGTATTCAATTCCTTCAAAAATTTCTGTTAGTTTTGATGGTTTTAATCTCCTATGATATCTTTACAAATATGGAACTGGATGTGTCTGTTGGATTTGCTTTAAGATGTATACTAAAGATAACCTAGCAGTATTTGTATTCGACCAGCCACTAACTAAGCTTTTCAAGTCAACCAAGGAAAAATGTTTGTTGTGTAAAATGAATTACTTTTTTGTAGGTTGAGCATTAATGCCATTTTATTTATGAGAGGAGAATAGCTCCCTTCTGCCTCAAAAAAAAAAAAAAGAAACTGAAATTTCTAAACATAACCGCACCCACAGATATTTATATCTCCTTATAATACATTTATCTTTAATTTGTTGTATGGATATATTACACAAAAATAATGAGTAACAACATGAGGGAGACTTTATTGTAAAATTGCTATGCAAATAACCCAGTTTCACAACAGCTTTTTCAAAGGCCAGAAACTGCTTACTCAAGGTCATACATGACATAAAGTAATGTCAATGGCTTCAAGTTTACTGTCTTATCAATCTAATGCTAAAGTTTTTAATCAGGTTTATTTCCCTGACCCCTCCTATCAATTGTTATGTGTTCACTTCTATCACTAGTCCAAGCCTTACTCCTCTGAAATAGATCCTTTTATTGAGTTGCTACAATATTGTATTTCAAATCATTTACACAATTTTTCATTTGTTTAAAAAAAAATATTCTACAATCACCGTCCTGAGCCTTCACTCTTTTTTCTTTTTCTTTTTTTTTTGGAATTTTTGAATTTTATTTTATTTACTTTTTATACAACAGGGTCTTATTAGTTATCTATTTTATACATATTAGTGAATATATGTCAATCCCAATCTCCCAATTCATCCCAAGACGACCACCAGCACCCCCCCTTTCCCCCCTTGGTGTCCATACATTTCTTCTCTACATCTGTGTCTCTGTTTCTGTCCTGCAAACCAGTTCATCTGTAATATTTTTCTAGATTCCACATATAGGCGTTAATATACGATATTTGTTTTTCTATTTCTGACTTACTTCACTCTGAATACAGTCTCTAGATCCTTCATGTCTCTACAAATGACCCAATTTTGGTCCTTTTTATGGCTGAGTAATATTCCATTGTATATATGTACATCTTCTTTATCCATTCATCTGTCGACGGGCATTTAGGTTGCTTCCATGACCTGGTTAATGTAAATAGTGCTCCAATGCACTATTTGGGGTTCATTGGGGTACATGCATTGGGGTGCATGTATCTTTTTGAATTATGGTTTTATCTGGGTATATGCCCAGTAGTGGGATTGCTGGGTCATATGGTAATTCTATTTTTAGTTTTTCAAGGAACCTCCACACTGTTCTCCATAGTGGCTGTAAAAATTTACATTCCTGCCAACAGTGCAAGAGGGTTTCCTTTTCTCCACACCCTCTCCAGCATTTGTTGTTTGTATATTTTCTGATGATGCCCATTGTAACTGGTGTGAGGTGATACCTCATTGTAGTTTTGATTTGCATTTCTCTAATAATTAGTGATGTTGAGCATATTTTCATGTGCTTCTTGGCCATCTGTATGTCTTCTTTGGAGAAATGTCTATTTAGGTCTTCTGCCCATTTTTGGATTGGGTTGTTTGTTTCTTTAATATTGAGCTGAATAAGCTGTTTATATATTTAGGAGATTAATCCTTTGTCCGTTGATTCATTTGTGTTGGAAGATTTTTAATCACAGTTTGAATTTCATTACTTGTGATTGGTCTGTTCATGTTTTCTATTTCTTCCTGGTTCAGTCATGGAAGGTTATACCTTTCTAAGAATTTGTCCATTTCTTCCAGGTTCTCCATTTTATTGGCATAGAGTTGCTTCTAACAGTCTCTTAATATGCTTTGTATTTGTGCATTGTCCATTGTAACTTCTCCTTTTCCATTTTGAGTTTTATTGATTTGAGTCCTTTCCGTTCTTTTCTTGATGAGTCTGGCTAAAGGTTTATCAATTTTGTTTATCTTATCAATGAACCAGCTTTTAGTTTTATTGACCTTTGCTATTGTTTTCTTTGTTTCTATTTCATTTATTTATGCTCTGATCTGTATGATTTCTTTCCTTCTACTAATTTTGGGTTTTGTTTGTTCTTCTTTCTCTAATTCCTTTAGATGTAATCTTAGATTGTTTATTTGAGATTTTTCTTGGTTCCTGAGGTAGGCTTGTATTGCTATAAACTTCCCTCTAAGAACTGCTTTTGCTGCATCCCATAGGTTTTGGATCATCTTGATTTCATTGTCATTTGTCTCTAGGTACTTCTTGACTTCCTCTTTGATTTCTTCAGTGATCTCTTGGTTATTTAGTAACATAGTGTTTAGCCTCCATGTGTTTGTGTTTTTTACATTTATTTCCCTGCAATTGATTTCTCCTCTCACAGTGTTGTGGTTGGAAAAGATGCTTGATATGATTTCAATTTTCTTAAATTTACTGAGGCTTGATTTGTGACTCAAGATGTGACCTATCCTGAAGAATGTTCTGTGCGCACTTGAAAGTGTAATCTGCGGTTTTTTGCATGGAATGTCCTATAAATATCAATTAAATCTATCTGTTCTATTGTGTCATTTAAAGCTTGTGTTTCCTTATTAATTTTCTGTCTGGATGATCTGTCCATTGATTTAAGTGAGGTCTTAAAGTCCCGTACTATTATTGTGTTACTGTCAATTTCCTCTTTTATAGCTGTTAGCAGTTGCCTTAGGTATTGAGGTGCTCCTATGTTGGGTGCATAAATATTTACCACTGTTATATCTTCTTCTTGGATTGATCCCTTGATCATTATGTAGTGTCCTTCCTTGTCTCTTGTAACATTCTTTATTTTAAAGTCTAGTTTATCTGATATGAGTATTGCTACTCCAGCTTTCTTTTGATTTCCATTTGCATGGAATATCTTTTTCCATCCCCTCACTTTCAGTTTGTATTTGTCCCTAGGTCTGAAGTGGGTCTCTTGTAGACAGCATATATATGGGTTTTGTCTTTGTATCCATTCAGCGAGCCTGTGTCTTTTGGTTGAAACATTTAATCCATTCATGTTTAAGGTAATTATCAATATGTATGTTCCTATTACCATTTTCTTAATTATTATGGGTTTGTTTTTGTAGGTCATTTTCTTCTGTTGTGTTTCCCACTTAGAGAAGTTCCTTTAGCATTTGTTGTATAGATGCTTTGGTGGTGCTGAATTCTCTTAGCTTTTGCTTGTCTATAAAGCTTTTGATTTCTCCATAGAATCAGAATGAGATCCTTGCCAGCTAGACTAATATTGTTTTTAGGTTCTTCCCTTTCATCACTTTAAATATATTGTGCCACTCCCTTCTGGCTTGTAGAGTTTCTGCTGAGAAATCAGTTGTTAACCTTATGGGAGTTCCCCTATATGTTATTTGTCATTTTTCCCTTATTGCTTTCAATAATTTTTCTTTCTCTGTAATTTTTGTCAATTTGATTACTATGTGTCTTGGCTTGTTTCTCCTTGGGTTTATCCTTCCTGGGACTCTCTGCACTTCCTGGACTTGGGTGGCTATTTCCTTTCCCATGTTAGGGAAGTTTTCGACTATAATCTCTTCAAATATTTTCTCGGGTCCTTCCTCTCTCTCTTCTCCTTCTGGGACCCCTATAATGTGAATGTTGCTACATTTAATATTGTCCCAGAGGTCTCTTAGGCTGTCTTCATTTCTTTTCATTCTTTTTTCTTTATTCTGTTCTGCAGAAGTCAATCCAACCATTCCGTCTTCCAGGTCACTTATCTGTTCTTCTGCCTCAGTTATTCTGCTATTGATTCCTTCTTGTGTATTTTTCATTTCAGTTATTGTATTGATCATCTCCGTTTGTTCTTTAATTCTTCTAGATGTTTGTTCTTTAATTCTTCTAGGTCTTTGTTAAACATTGTTGCATCTTCTCGATCTTTGCCTCCCTTCTTTTTCCAAGGTCCTGGAGTATCTTCACTATCATTATTCTGAATTCTTTTTCTGGAAGGTTGTCTATCTTCACTTCATTTAGTTGTTTTTCTCGGGTTTCACCTTGTTCCTTTATCTGGTACAAAGTACTCTGCCTTTTACTTTTGTCTGTCTTTCTGTGAATGTGGTTTTCCTGCCACAGGTTGCAGAATTGTAGTTCTTCTTGCTTCTGCTGTCTGCCCTCTGGTGGATGAAGTATCCTGAGCTTTCACTCTTTTCCTATATTTTCAACTAATGGAATTATTCTCCCCAACAATCTTCATTTAACTTATCAGCAAATTCCATTGATGCCCTCTGGAAAATGTTGAATGTATTTTTCTCAGTGTATGTCTATTGTCATGAGTCCCTTACTGGTTATTGCTAGTGTGATGGTTAATTTTATGGTCAACTTGACTGAGTCATGAGGTGCCCAGATATTTGATTAAATATTATTCTGGGTAAAACTGATGATGTTTTAGCATGAGATTACCATTTGAATAGGTGGATTAAGTAAAGCAGATTGCCTTCCCAAATTGTGTGGCCCTCATCCAATCAGCTGAAGGTCTGAATTGAACAAAAAGGCTGACTTTCTCTAAAGTAAAAGGGAACTCCTCCTGCCTGACTGGCTTGAATTGGAACATCAATTCTTTTCCTGCTGTCATCCTCAAATGAAGCATAAGCTCTTCTTGGGTCTCAAGCCTGCTGGCCTTTGGACTGAAACTTACACCACTGGCTCTCTTGGCTCTCTGGCCTTCAGACTTGGACTGGAACTCAGCTTGGCAACTGCACATATTGGGTGTTCTCAGCCTCTCTGTTAGTCAAAATCTTATAACCTCTCTGTCACTCTCTCTCACTCTCTCTCTCTCACTCTGCCTCCCTGCCTATCATCCCCTTCTGCTCCAATTCTTTTCTCTGAACTGTGGCCTGAGTTTTTTCCCACTCACCTTTCTGAATATTTTATTCCCTTGCTTGTATTTTTAGTTTTATTTATAATCATGCACTGGTATTGTAAGAGAATATTATTTGGATATTGTAACAAGATAATATCTTCCTCATTAAATTAATTAATTTACTCATTAATTTACTCATTCAGCAAATGTTTATTGCATGTTTACAATGTATCTTGCACTGTGCTAGATAAGTAGGTTATAGTAATGTACAAAGCAAAATTCTTTTCCCCATTGAACTTACATGTGAAGTGATAAACAATGAACTGTTTAACAAATTTAAATATACTATAATTTTATGTACAAATTAATATTATGAGGAAAAATAAAATGTGTAAAGGAATTAAGACTCATAGAAGATTGCCATTTTAGATAAAGTGGTTAGAAATGAGCTGCACAAGGAAATTATGACTGAGCAAAGATAGGATATATTCATATCAGTTTCTAAGGAAAGAATGACAATTCTAACTATAGGTACCACTAGTAAAATGTCTTTTTGATTAATTATAATAATAATAATGAAGAACAGTGGGGAATTATAATCATTACAATACTTAGAAAAGGGTCTTTTGGGGTTCTATATGGAAAAACAAAATGAAAGTGAGCCCATATTATACCCCATATTTCCAAATCGATTTCAAATATTTACAGCTAAATCTGTGAGGCCATACTTAAAAGAAAGTATAGGCAATTGTCTTCATGATGTTAATATAGCACACAATTTCTTAAACAAGTTACAGAAAGCACTAATTATAGTCGGTAATTGATAAATTTGACTACATTAAAATTAAGGCCTCTATTAAAAGAGACCATCAAATAATAGAGAAGCAAATGTTGAGTCTGATAATTGTGACTCATAAAACAACAAAGGTGCATATTCAGTATATGTAAACATTATTACAAATCAATTAGAAAACAACAATTACCCAGTAGGAAAATGGGAAAATTACTTCAATGGGCATTCCACAATACAGAAAATCCAAATACCAAATAGCATATGAAAGTGCTTAACTTCACTAGTAATTGGGGAAATGAAAATTAAAATCAGAATGTTAAACATTACTCCACACTCAACAAACATTTAATGCCTGACAAAACCAAGTATGGGAGAAAATGTGGAATAATACAATGCTGTTGGAGTAGAAATTGATAATATTTATTTGTAAAACAGTTTGGCTCATTTCCTCAAGTTGAATACTCTGTATTTTACTAATTTAACTCTATGTTATGTAATCTACAGTACTGTATGTTTTTGTGTAGCAGGTTAAATGTTCAGAATGTTTATAACAGAATTATTCATAACTCCAACTGGAAACAAACCAAGTGTTTGGTAGAAGTGTGGATCAATAGGTTGTGGTATATTTACACAATGTTATGATTACAGTGAGGAAAATGAAAAAAATATGTATATCTGTCCTCAATAATATTGATGGAACTTAAAAATATAATTTTGCCACGAAAATCCAGAAAAAAGCAAAACAAAGCTGCGTGTGGTATTAATCTATTTACATATATATTTTTTAAAAGCATGAAACTTTATTGTTTATTGGGGCATAATTACATAAGCATAAAAAGTATAACAAAAAACATGGAGGTAATGGTCACAGATGTCAGAGCTGTGGTAAGCTGTAGGAAAGAGGAAAGAAATTGTGACCAGGAAAACACATATGGAGGCTTTCTAGGGGTGCTGGCAATATTCTATTTCCTTATCTAAATAAATAGTTACATGAGTGTTAGTTTTATAAATTATTTAAGGTGTACATTTATGCTTAATGGATTTTATGTTGTATTCCACAATAAAATATTACAGACTGAATGTAAACCTCTTGTGCTGAATAAAACGGGGTGCCTTTAGATGGCTATGAGGAGAGAAGTAATATGACTTTCAATTAAATTAAGCAATATTTATTTATCGACTATAATGTTCTAGTTTCTTGTTAAAAGTCCAAAGAGAAAACCATCAGAATACCTTCTCTAATGGTATTTACACATGTGGGTGCATGAGTGACCCTAATATAATGTATATATAAACTATATGGTTTGTTACAAGATTCAAGATAGGATGATTGGGAGTAAATACAAGATGGGAGTTGCAGTTTGAAATGGGATAATCAGGGAAAGCCTTATCGAGTGGGTAATATTTGAGCAAATACTTGAAGGAAGTGGGGGAGGTAGCCATGTGGTGTCTATAGCCAGTGTAAAGACACTAATGCGTGAATAGAATAGTGGCCTCCCAACAATATGCTCAAGTCCTAACCTCCAGTACCTATGAATGTGAAAGTATTTAGAAATAGAGTCTTTACAGTAGCAATTAAATTAAGACTCTCAAAATGAGATTATCCTGGAGTTAGAGTGGGCCCTAAATCCAATGACTGGTGTTTTTATAAGAGAAAGGAAAGGGAGATTTGGGGCATAGAGACACACAGGAAGAAGGCCATGTGAAGCTAGAGACAGATATTGGAGTTATGTAGCCCTAAACCGAAGTATGCCTGGAATCACCAGAAGCTGGAAGAGGCAAGAAAGGATTTTTCCCTAGAGTCTTTGGAATGAATGAAGCAGTCTGACACCTTAAGTTTGGCCCTCTAGCCTGTGAGAGAATTTCTTTTGTTCTAAGCCACAAAGTTTGTGGTAATTTTTTATAGCAGCCCTAGGAAACTAATACAAGGAGCATACTGGGAATGTTAATGTTAGTCTTGAATATTTTTCTTGATTTTTATTATTTACTCATCTCTTTAGATATTGAGGGTGGGGAATTGTTTGGCTTGTGAAAACTCTTAAGTTTTCACATTACATAAAAATTGTTCTGTAAATATCTAACAGTAAAATATGAAGTCTGGGTACACAGGAATAGTTTCCTATATATGTATGTATTTATTTAATAATTAAACATGATATCATATAAAATTGAAAATTAAACACATTGAAATTACTGTTTTAGTTTTCCGTAATCTAACCCTAGCGAGATAATCATTTTGATATATTCTCTTCCAAATGTTGTACCGTAAACTCAATAATAAGGTGATAGTGAATATAAACCTTTAGTATTCTCCTTTTTAATTTAACTATGAACATTTTATCATACAACTTAGCAACCTACAAAACATGATTTTATTTTTTAAAATTTTTTGGCCATGGCACACAACGTGCGGGATCTTAGTTCCCCAGCTAGAGATCGAACCCATTCCCCCTGCAGTGGAAGCACAGTCTTAACCACTGGACCACCAGGGAAGTCCCAACATGATTTTGAAATGGAAGCATAGTGTTTCATTCTTTGAATATAATTTATTTAGCTAATCCTCTAGTACTGAAATTTAGTTTTATTTAGCAGTTTTCTATTATAAATAATACTGTGATGATCCCCTTGTGTATAACTAACTCCTTGTGTATATTTTTATCATTCCCTTGCAATGAATTCTTAGATTCAGAATTATTCTATCAAAAGAGACAACCATTTTAAAAGATCTTGTTTTATTTCATCAAATAGCTGTCCAGGAAGTGTATCAGTGGAAACTCACCCCAGGAGGAGTGCATGACGAGGCAGCACCATAATGGTTTTCAAGAATGGCCTTAGAGTCGTTGTTTTTCATTTTTGAAAGATAATTGACTACTGAACTTTCTTATTTGTAAATTGGGGAAATAATATATAACTGACCAACATAGAATGGTTTAGAGGCTTAAAGATAATTTATGTAAAACATTTTAACTCGCTGCCAGAATGAGGAATCTCTTAAAAAGGGGGTTCCAGGGTATGCCTAAAAATTCACTGATCTGTGCCCCATATTACTTTAGATGCTTTGTGCCTTGCTGTTCCATGCCTGGCCCTTGGTTCTACACCACACCTTTCTACAGTATACATCGAGGGTGATATTCTGCTAGAAACTTTTCCAGTTACTCTCAAGTACTGCTGCTTTTTCTCAGTTGGTATATTTTTTCCTTTGGGCCTGGGTTACTTATGCATTACCAGTAGAAATTCTTTCAAATCTGTGGAATGAAGATTGTAAACTTGCCCAGATTCTAGTAATATAGCACATTCCATAAACAAACCAATTGCTACTTTGTATTACCCTTTTTCATACTAATCATGTAATATATTGCATAGTAATCCTGACATTTTCAACAAATTTGTGCATAATTTCTATCCTCTGAATCTAGAAATTTACCATTCAGTATTTATTGCACAAATAAGTGCCAGGAAGTATTTTCACATATTTGGACAACTATGACCACTGTCTGTTTTTCAATATTGCATGCCATATGTGCCAAATAACTGGATATTTTGCATATATAAAAATAAGTATTTCACACTAGATTGTTAAGTAAAGCTACATCTTTTTTTCCTGATAAGTACATTATTAATAAAATGAATGTACTACAGCAAATAGGGAGCATCCATATTTTAAAGAAAAGTCAAAAATAGTGTTTTCCACATCCTTGATTTTCTAAAAAGGTAGAAAAATTAATATCTGACTTTGATGACCAAATAATTACCAGGTATTTCCTAAATTCTTATGGGTTAACGACAAATGTGTTAGATAACCACACACTAAAATCCAAAGAAAGACAAGAGCTTTGCCTGCTGTATGACGATGCTCTAAACCCAAGCACATTAAAAACAAACAAAAATCCAAAGCAATTTGTTCCTTTTCAGTAAAAGTACACAAACTTAAAATCAATCTGGTAAACAAAAGAAAAATATTTGTGATGGATTTGAAGGTTATAATAACAAAGCAGATTAAGTGTACCCAAAAGTACTGACCATTATACATGTATTGAAATCTGAACTGTTTTCATTTTCTTAGCAAAATAAAAGACCCACTTTGATTTATAAACTCATCCCCCACAGATTAGCTACTAGAATCTTAAAGCACTGCCCTGATAATAACTTAGATAATATGAAATGAAAGAAAACAAAAAAATTGAAAGAAAAGAAAACTGAAAAGAAAGTGATCAAAAGTCAGAATGGCTTTCATGGAATTTTTTTTTTTTTTTTAAGTGAGTAGAGGTAAGAAAGTGGATACAACCCCTGAACATTCCAGAAGTGTATTCCACAGAGTCCCCAGTGGAATTGTGCCCCAGTTGCCTATTGAGTAAATAGCTTATTAACATACTTTTTACAGCTTTTCTTCCCCTGCCTGACTCATTCTCTCAACTCACTCATTTCTGCTCCTCGATATCAACTTCCAGAAAAGTACTCCCACACAGCATACTCTCTCTCTGCCCTCCACATATACACACAAGAAAATAAATTAGTGTGCGTAGACAACAAAAAACTTAGGGAAGACAAGCTCAGAAGTCATTCATTCTCTCCTGACTCAAATACTGAAAACCACATAAAAACGACATATATATCCATAAACTAAATAGTACCTGGGTACCAGAATTACAATTCTTCAATTGCATGCTCTTTATTCCTACATGCCTTTCTCCTTAAATATCTCTATCCATGCCAGTAGGTCTCAGTTTTATCCATTTTTAAAATCCATTCTCAAATACTCTATTCCTCATCCTGTCAACTAGATGTTAAACACTAGCCCTTTGAATTAATCGTATCTCTTTAAAATACTTAACCTTACTCAGCCCTGTATTGCAAACTTGAATCATCCATTCATTCAAGAGCCTATTTATAAAACCTTGACACCTGACAAGAATAAAGTAGACTATGGGGATAAAGAATAAGCAAAGCAGACACATCCCAGGTTGCCATGGAGCTTATAGACTAATGAGAAAATATATATTACTTGCCATACCTTAAATGTCATTTTTGAAGAAGAAATATAAAGTTCTACGTGATAAGAAGAAAGCAACCAAATTTGTACATTATTATTAATACATATTTAGCTCCCTCTTTTCAGGGACTCTCATCAACATTACATCAAACAACTGCCATAGTGTGACCCATACAATAAGTAATTTATAAATATTTGAAATAAAAGTTGTTGAAGAGTTAAGAGACTATAAATTAAGGTAAGAGACTTACTGTATGCAAATGTATTATTTTCTTTCTATGTTCTTATCAATAAACATATAGATGGTTTTGGCTGATCAGTTCAAGTGTTTTTGCTGTGTTGAGTTTTTAATTGCAGCTGAGATGGTGTAGAATAAACTAGTCTTTAAATTCTTAAGTTTTATATATGCATAAGTGTGCATTTTGTGTGTGTGCTACACTTCAAATTTAGTATAGATTTTGCCATTGATTTTTCAGAAATGGGCTATAGGAATTTCTATTTAAAAAGCTAAACCACATGTGTAATTGAAAATGTTGCATAGTCTCTACTGTATTCCTCATTAGATCTTCCTTTGAATTAAAATTGAGTTTGTAGGTTAGGTCAATACATCCCATACGAGTAATTAGGATTGTCTGGGCAACAGGTCAGAGTTCTAGACTCCAGTTGATATCATCCATCAAAATTATGTCTTCAATTGTTTTTTATGTGTTACTAGGAATATGAGAATCAAATTCTATAATGAAATTTCCACATATTAAAACGAACAGAAAAATAACCTGCTAGAAGATATATTCTCCTGAGTCCATTTTTGTTCATCGTCTTGTTTTACATTTTCTAAGCTACAATATTCAGAAATGAACAATAGTAATGTATTTCTCCTTGGGGTCTGGAAGCCAAATTATATGACTATTGCCATCACACAATCACAGAGTGGTAAGGGCCTGAATTAAATTGTTAATACCAGGAAATAAAGACAGATGGATTAGAGAGAGTGTGAGGAAAGGCTCAACAAAATTTCGTGGCTTACAGAGAAGCTGGTAAACCTGAAAGAAATGAAGCTAGGAGTATCTGACTTTTGATGTCTTGGAGAATGATGGTATACATTACTGATATTAGTAATAAATAAATAAAGAGGAAAAAAGGTAGCAAACATTGAGTATATATTTAGCAAAACAGAAAGCTAATTCACCATAAAGAACGAAATGTCAATATTATTTGGAGATGTTTGAGGGAGCTCAAGAGTAAAGATTGAGGATAATTGTCTTGTGCTATTTGTCTGAAAGTAAGCAGGGAGTAGAAAGGGATACATGTGGTTATAAAAATAATCAAGTAGTCATAATTTGATGTATATCTTAATTGTTGAATGGAGGCAAATTGATTTCCAAAGAAAATTTTTGAAATAGCATAATAGTACCAAGGTAGAATGCAATTAGATTGTATTTTATTCTGGTAAATGTTCTATTTATTTTAAAAATATTTTAAAAATGAAGAACAAGGGAGAAACAGGAATGAAATTAGGAAGAAGTATATATAAGCTCAACTTTATCTGAAATATTAATTTCCTTAAAAGAGAATTTGAAGCAAATGTGGAGGTAAAATATTAAGATTTGATAAAGCTGTGTGAAAAGAATGTGGGTTTGTTACAGTATTCTTTATAACTTTCTGAATGCCTAAAATATTTCATAAAGAAATTTTAAAAATCTTGTAAAAGAATAAAGATTCAGAGAATGTTTAGGAGCCACTGGTTTAAAAAATAAAAAAAGACTGTAATAGGAAAATACAGTATAATGCCAATATTGTATATGTAAACATACCATACATACATATTCATATATAGATACTAAGTGGTGAAACTGGCACTTTATCTCTGGGATCTTCCTCCCTGAAACCCATAACCCCAGTCTAATCATGAGAAAAACATCAGACAAATTCCAACTGAAAGACATTCTACAAAACACCTGATCAGTACTCTATAAAACTGTCAAGGTCATCAAAAACAAGGAAGTCTGAGAAACTGTCACAGCCAAGAGGAGTTGAAGGAGACATGACAACTAAATGCAATATGTTATCATGGATGGGATCCTGGAATATAAAAAGGACTTCAGGTAAAAGCTAAGGAAATTAAATAAAGTATGGACTTTAGTTAATAATAATGTATCAATATTGGTTAATTAATTGTAGCACACAAACCATACTAATGTAAGATGTTAATAAGAGGGCAAATTGGGTGTAGGGTATATGGAAACTTTCTGTACTATATTCACAATTTTTTTGTAAATCTAAAATTATTCTAAAATTAAAAGTTTATTTTTAAAAAGTCAAAAAAAATCTGAATTTGAATTTTAGTCCAGGTATGAGTGTGCTGTGTAAAATTTAATACACTGATAAATTTCCTAAAAACAAAATATTAAGAAAAATTATCTTTGAAGTAAAGATATGATTTTCTCAATTTAGAAATTTCTTACAAATCTAACTGCTTTAATATGTCACTATGAAAAATGAAAAATGCTAGATATTGAGATAAATACTGCCTCATTTGTGAGCCACTGGTTAGGCAGGAGCCCAATGATTTGGAGTAATACTAACCATTCCTTGGCATTATTTATGAATGTCAGTGTTGATCATGAAGCCCCAGTCAGTGTTGATCATGAAGAAAGAGTTCCAATAGTTCTGCAAGACTTAACTTACACATCTGTAAAAATGTAGTCAATAGAAATACAACACTTTACAATAATCTCAACCAAAACATGGTTGATTTTTTAAATTGACTTTTTTAACATCAACTGAACATTTTCTAAATTTTGTACAATGTTTATTTTATATTGTTTATAATAAAAAAGAACAGATATAACAAATATCACTTACATATGATCTCAAAAAAATAAACAATGACAGGGGAAATACCACTGTCATATTCCAAGATACACGTGGTATATGAATTATTTTGTTAATTTAGTTTGAAAAGTGTTGGGGTAAAATTACTATTTTATGAAGTAAAATATTTTATGAGTAAAGCTAATAAAATATAAATGGCATTGTTACGAGATAGCCAGCTCTTTCAGTAAACAATATTCACTGGTTTTATATGCTCAAATAAATATATTAAATATGTATTTATTTTACTTTTACCACCTGTATAAATTTAAGAAAAATATAAAGAAAGCAAATATTCTTCACAGTCCCTCAGCTCTGTTCTAACATACACTTCCATTTATAAAATTTACAAAATACATATTAATATTTGGTATAGAAACATATGCTGTTTTCCAAGAAAATTAAATTCTAAAAATGAAACGGCCAAACTTATTTCTCTCTCTGTCCATCTTCTTAAGTGAATTGCCTATAAATTCATAAAAATGATATTCATACCAAGCTGTGTGATGGTTCTATCAGGATTGTGCCTATAATTAAGTACTATCAATACATTATAAAAGAACTCTCCTTTTATTAGCTACTTAAAAAGCAGCTCTTTGTTTTCTGACCATCAGAAACTGATAGCAACCAGTAAACTACCTCATCTTTGTGTAGTTCTGTCCTGAGAAATCAGCTGCATAAAGGGATTATATCTAATTTGTACCTAATTATGTAAATATCAATTTGTAAACATATCCTTTCATTATATTTTTTACTTTTTCTAAGTTTTATATTATCTTCCAATTATTTGATTATACCAGTAAATAAAATTGATAATGAGCTCTTCAATTCATTAACTACTTAGGCAAATACCTAAATATTTTTTAAGATCTTCTTTTGTAACAGGCCATAGCAAAATGGTCTAAAATTCAAAAGGTGCAAAGGGATTAACAGTAAGAAAGTCTAGCTGCTGACCCTTTTCTATACCCACTCAGGACCCGACCTTTCTAGAGCAATAACTATGGCCAATTTATTAAAGCTCTTAACAGAGGTAGTCTATATGTTGACAAACTATACATTTTTAGCCTTTCTTTTACACACACAAATTATATACAGATTAACCCTTGAACAGTGCAGGTTTGAACTGCTTGGGTCCACTTATACCTGGATACTTTTCAGTAGTCAATACTATGGTACTGGTTGGTTGAATTTGCACGATGTGAAGGAACCCCGGAGGCAAGGAACCACGGAGACGGAGGAATCACGGATGCAGAAGAACCGCGAATAGGCAGGCCCAGATTATACAGAGGTTAACTCCCTCACTCAAGGGTCATCTGTACTCTATGCACTTGCTCTGTAGTGTTTTCATTTAAGTGTCTTCCAGATACATCTATATTAGCACAAATAAAGCTGCATCACTCATTTTCTGAACTGAATATATTTTTCTGGGTAGACATATATACCATGATTATCATTTGTGTTAGATATTATAGGACCTCCCATATTTTTAGAGTGACCTTCCAAAATAAAAACTATTGTCTTACTATATACGATATATCCACTTTGTTGTTCAATATTTAACATATTTTATTTTTCTATCTTCACATATGTATACTGGAAGTCATTTTACTTGATCTTAACTTTCTAGTTTTCAATTATTGAAATATTTCTAATTTGGGATGTGTAAGATCAAAATATCCTCATAATATTTCCAAAGTAAAAATGTTAAAATTACCACAAATTCAGCTTTTATTTTAGTTAGTAAATAATAGCAAAATAAATAATACTGGCAAAATTAATCTGTCGTTATTTGATGTAAAAATCTGAAGACAAAAAAGAAATTTTAAAACATATCTAGAGTAATGTAAACTGAGAAAGTGAACTAAATGCACTTAATTTTCAGACATGGAAGAATGAGAGAAGGAATGTAAACAGAAAGAAACAGGAAGGGGAAAAAAGGAAGGGAGGGAGGGCAGAAGAGAGAGAGAGGAAGTCTGAATTTGTAGGTTCCCAGAAAACACAAACATTTAGGAACATATCTGATACTTTAAGTTAAAGGAAGCCCCTAGGATTATGAGAAGTAATAACAAAATCAGCAAAAGCTATTAATCATATTTTCCTTTCAAATTCTTCAGTTTAGACCATTTATTACTTTTATTTATCAAAACAATAAATGGCAGCATATTTCTCTCCATAGATAGTGGGGAAACCATTTTTTCTTTATATATATAAAAGTTTCTTGTTATTTATTGTCATAATTGGCATAATAAAGACAATTATTATTTATATTTTAAATGTCTAAATAATATGGAGTAATGTATATTGCCAACTGAACAGTATCTGCAAAATACAATTTTTATTCTCTAAGCCAAAGATCTGCTTTAATTTGGTATAACTAATTTCACAGACCAGAGAATATACAGCATTCTGATAGTTTACTGGCCTTTACTCTTTCTCCAGAGATTTTAAATATCAACCAAGTAACCATGGGAAGTAACCATGTGGAAGTACCATTTCTTCATATACCCATTCATTTATTCATTTGTTCTTCACATGTGCTGGGTCACGTAGAATACTTTGGTAACTAAAACATACAGGTACTCAGTGTTTGGAGGCTTAAAACCTAGGAAAACCTACCACTCAAAAATCCAAGTAATCTATCAAATTTTTACACTAATGCAGAAATTTTTCCCTAAAGTAGTTCTGGTAAAAAAAAAAAATTAATATAAAACTATTATCAACAAAAGAGAAAGACGTTAACAAAAAAATAAAAGAAACAGAATATAAACTTTCATTTTTAACTCTGTCATTTTAAAAACACAGCTGTGAAATCTACATTGAGATAGATATATCAGCTATTGCAGGAATTTTTAAAATAAAGTAAGTTATAATTGCTTTAAATATATATATCCTCACTATTAGCTTTAAAATTTCCTTGTCAAAAGACATGGTGTGATCATTAGGTAGTGTAAAATACCTTATCTATAGTTGTAACTAAAAAAATCCTGAGTTCTTAACTGGGTATATATCTTAACATTGTGAGATTGAAATTAAGCTGAAGGAAATATATTGGAAGATAAATGATGGGTGGGGAGAATGATGTGTCACACAATTGACAAGAAGGTAAGAACCCAAACTTGGAAACAGATAAGATTCAGGACAAATAACTTAAATAGAAAAAAAAACTTGAAAAAGAATAGATATATGTATAACTGAACCACTTTGCTGTACACCTGAAACTAACACAACATTGTTAATCAAGTATACTCCAATATAAAATAAAAATTAAAAGAAAAAAATGCCCTCATGGTCAGAAGCGTACCACTCAGATAGCATTACATGGATTTTTTCTTTTCTAAATTTCTCTGTCCATTTAGTAGTGATTCAAAATTCAAGAATGGAATATATAATTTGTATTTGGGTAATATACCTTTCTATTAACTTGAGAATATATTTTCCTGATCTGCACTTTCCAGAAAACCTTTTGGGGTACTCAGTTTACTGGATTATCCATAAATGTAATAATCATATATTTACTGCCTCTCTTGCATTATTCTATCATCTAATTCACCCGTCTGTTCCCTACAGATGTTCCTATAATTCTGTCTTTACCAGGATTAGTTTACCTTTTTTCTCCCCTTGAAATATCTCCTCAATCTCTGCAACTATGTCAATAAGTTCTCTGTGATGGCAACTCTCATGATCTCACTATCAGTTACTGCATCCAACATCTCAGTCTTATGAATGACAATAAATAACTCTAGCAAATGTTAATACTTGATGCCATATTGTTACTTATATGTTTGCCAAATAATTAAGATAAAGAAAAACTTGTTTAAATATTCTGAAACACAATATACTTGAACTTTTTTGGTATACTCTGGTTTTACTTGATGCCTAATAAATATAATGCTTCCATTTGTAAAAGAGGAATATATTTATGTATCCTCTGCCTCATTGTCCTTCACTTGACCAACATTCCCTCTAATTTTCAACTCAGGAAGGAATAAATTCTCCAAGAGTGAAGCTGTTTATCAAAGAAAAAGTTATAGGTGAGGTTTGCTGATGAATCTACTTGATTAACAGAAGTAACTTAGTTCCAGTTGCCAGCTCCCCAAAACCAATATTCACTTGAAAGAATTAAAAAAAAAAATAAGATAAATAAAAATAATGTATTTCTTAATTTCATTTCACCCAGGACCATAGTTATTTGCTTGGATGTAAAAGAGCCAATCTTTGGAGAATTCAGATATTTTACTTCATTTTGTAATACTCATTCAGATATTTGTTATTTTCATAGACATAGATGATGTTTTAAATTATGAGTGACCATTAGCTTAAGCTAAGTCTGATATCATGCGATTTCTACTTAACTTTTTAAGAGACAACTCCTGATGTAAAGTTATTCTGAACCGGTTTTTAAAACTCATATAAATGAGAAATAATCTCTAGAATATTCCCTTAAATTTATCAAATTTCTTTCCTTAGCTTTCTAAGAAAGCATGATACTTGCCAAGGACTCAGCAAATGTTGCCTGTGACTGTTGCTTACAGATATGCTAGTCAACAATCTTGTCATTCTGAACACAGGGGTCTGGATCATAAAAGTCAAGTTCCTTTTCTAGACCACAGAAATATCAGTCACAATATTTTAAAAATATATGAATGTAGGTATGTGCAGACTATGAAACACGTATACTTTGTTGACAGAGCAGATATGAGGATTAATATTTATGAGTTGGTCTTAAAATTCTTAATCTCAAATGCTGGTGTACTCAGACTCACAAAATTCTAGATACTAACATATACAATTCTAAGGATTTCCTTTCCCAAATGATGAGGTAGGAAGAAGAGCAATAAAAGGAGAATCTCAAGATAATCACGTAATCATGTTAAGAGAGATTCATGGTCAGATCTAATCTTGTCAAAACTTGCTTAGAGGAAATAGTCACAAAATCATAGAAAAGCAGGCTCCATTGAGGTGTGCGTGGCTGCATTCAGCTTACAGAAAATGCATTAATTTATTTAATGACTTACTATATTAACATTTAATTAATTTATTATGAGTGTATTAATATATTAATATTAATATTAATAACTGGTACTAGTAAATAAATACTCATTAGTTTCTATGAATGTGCCAGGCCTTCTATTAGATAAAGAAATGCTGTATTGAACCAAAGAAACCAAATGTAGTTTTCTATGGAAATTACATTTTTATGACAAAAGACTGAGAGAAAACGAATGGCACACAGGCATGTGTGAAAACACACACATCATGTGGTGAAATGCAGATACGAATTATATGATATGCAAAGGTATACTCTGGGTGTGAAATATATAGTTGTATTAGGTATGTGTGTATATATATGTGATATATGTGTGTATGTGCCTATGTATGCATGCATACGTAATTTATATGTACATAGCATATATACCTATATCATGATGTGTATCAGGTAGTAGCAATTCTAGTGAAGAAAAATAGAGCAGGGTAAAGGGATAGTGGGTTGGGGTTTGCTATTTTACATAGAAGAGTCAGAGAAGTCTTTTTGTTATGATCTGATTTAATCACAGAATTGAGTGGAAGATGTTTCACATATGATAGGAGAACCATGTGTACAATGTTAAGTACTTTGTTTTTTGTCCTGAGTAATATAGGAAGTCATCAAGAGTTTGAAAAGAAAAATGGCATAGTTTGTAAAAGCCCTCTAGCTACAGTGTGAAGAATAGACTATTGGGGTAAATGGGCAAACAGGGAAACCATTTGGGAACCACTGTATAAATACTCCAGCCAAGGGATGCTGATAACTTGGGGAAAGCAGTAGCCTTATGAATTTTGTATCTGTGTGTTCTTTTTTTAAAGTCCAGAATCTTCACTGTACAGTAATGTGCTATAGCATCTTGTTTTACCTCACATGTGTTTCCTTTCATCCCTGTACTATGTCTGCCTCTCTATATAATTCCTTAAATATCTAATGTAGAAATACATTATCTTTATAAGCTACTATATGCCAAAGTATATTAGCTTATGATAGTTTAATAATATTATTTGGAATGTTAAATAAATACATAATAATTAAGAATATTTGGAGGTAAAAATAAAGGAAAAATGAAGATCATCTTTAATTCTATCATCTAAGCATTAGTATTCTTCTGTTCTGCATACATACACATATGATTTTGATCACTATAAATGTAGAGTTCTGGGTTCTGATTTTTCCACAGATCCATGTATATATTTATATATACCTACTTATATTTAAGCACCTCATATTTTGTTTTTACTTGAGTGACACAAATAAATGGAAAAATATATCATGCTCTTGGATTGGAAGAATTAATTTTGTTTAAAAGACCATACTCTCCAAGGCAATCCACAGATTCAGTGCAATCCCTATCAAAATACCAATGGCATTTTTCATAGAAGTAAAACAATTAATAATTCAGAACTTTGTATGGAAACACAAAACACTTCAAATAGCCAAAAGAATCTCAAGAAAGAAGAATAAATGTCCCTGATTTCAAATGACACTACAAAGCTACAATAATCAAAACAGTATGGTACTGGCACAAAAACAGACACATAGATCAATGGAATAGAATAGAGAGCCCAGAAATAAACCTACACACTTGTGGTCAATTAATCTATGACAAAGGAGGCAGGAATATACAATTGGGAAAAGACAGCCTCTTCAATAAATGGTGCTGGGAAAACTGAACAGCTACGTGCAAAGGAACCAAGCTGGACTACTTTCTCATAACATATACAAAAATAAAATCTAAATGGATTAAATACTTACATTTAAATGTAAGATGTGAAATCATAAAACTCCTAGAAGAAAACAGAAGCAGTACAGTCTTTGACATCAGTCAAATTTCTGTTGCAAAAAAAATTCAATAATTTTTTTGTATATGTCTCCTCAGGCAGGGAAACAAAAGCAAAAATAAACAAATGGGATATCATCAAACTAAAAAGCTTGTGCACAGTGAGAGAAACTAGCAATAAAATGAAAAATGCCCTTAGTGAATGGTAGAAGATATTTGCAAATGATATATCTGATAATGGGTCAATACCCAAAATACACAAAGAACTCATACAACTCAACATCAAACAAACAAACAACCTGATTAAAATATTGGAAGAGGGTCTGAATAGTTATTTTTCCAAGGAAGGCATACAGATGGCTATCAGGTACATGAAAAGATGCTCAACATAATGAATCATCAGGGAAACACAAATCAAAAACACAGTGAGATATCATCTCACACAAATCAGAACGGCTATCATCAAAAAGACAACAAATAGCAAGTGCTGATGAGGATCTGGAGAAAAGGGAAACCTCATGCATTGTTTCTGGGAATGTAAACTGGTTCTGTCACTATTGAAAACAGTTATGGAGATTCCTCAAAATACTAAAAATAGAATTACCATATGATCCAGCCATTCCATTCCTGGGTATATATCTGAAGAAAATGAAAACACTAATTCAAAAAGATACATGCACCCCAATGTTCATAAGAGCATTATTTACAATAGCCAAGATATGGAAGTAACCAAGTGTCCATCAACAGATGACTGGATAAGGAAAATGTGATATATATATATACAACAGAATACTAATCAGCCATAATAAAGGATGAAATTTTGCCACTTGCAACAACATGGATGGAACTGGAGAGTTTTATGCTTAGTGAATTAAGTCAGAGAAAGACAAATACTGTATCACATCATTTATATGTGGAATCTAAAAAATAAAACAAATGAATGAATATAACAAAACAGAAACAAACTAGTGGTTACCAGTGAGGAGAGGGAAGGTGGAAAGGATAAGACAGGGTAGGGAATTAAGAGATACAAACCACTATGTATAAAATAAATAAGCTATAAGGATATATTGTACAGCATAGGGAATATAGTCAACATTTTATAATAACTTTAAATGGAGTATAATCTATAAAAAATTTGAATCACTATGTTGTACACCTGAAAATAATATAATATTGTAAATCAACTATACTTCAATAAAAATAAAAAATTTTAAATATATATCATATAGAGTATTTTCACTGCCCTAACAATCCTCTATACTCTGCCTATTCAATTCTCCCCCATCCCTCAACCTTGGCAACTACTAATCTTTTTACTGTCTCTATAGTTTTGTCTTTTAAAAAATGTCATATAGTTTGAATCATACAGTATGTAGCCTTTTTGAATTGGCTTCTTTCATTTAGTAATATGCACTTAAGTTTCCTTCATATCTTTTCATGGCTTAATAGCTCATTTCCTTTTAGTGCTGAATAATATTTCATTGTATGTATGTTCCACAGTTTATCCATTCATCTACTAAAGGACATCTTGACTGCTTCCGTGTTTGGCAATGATGAATAAAGCTGCTGTAAACATCTGTGTGAAGATATTTGAGTGGACTTAAGTTTTCAGCTCCTTTGGGTAAATACATGGTCTTTATCAAGATGACACAGTTGCCCTCTATTTCTAGTCTATGGAGAGTTTTATTATGAATAAATGTTGGATTGTGTCAAATACTTTCTCTGCATCTATTGATAAGATCATATGATTTTTCTTCTTCAGCCTGCTGATGTGAAGGATTACATTAATTGATTTTTACATTTTGAGCAGACTTCTGTGCTAGGATAAATCTACTTGGTTTTGGTGTACAATTCTTTTCTATTTTTTTGGATTCCATTTGCTAATATTTTACTGAGGATTTTTGCATCTATGTTAATGAGAGATATTGGTCTGCAGTTTTCTTTTCCTATAATACCTTTCTCTGAATTTATTATTAGGGTATTGCTGACCTAATAGAATGAGTTGGGAAGTATTCTCTCCTCTTATGTCCTCTGACAGACACTGTAGAGAATCAGTATAATTTCTTCCTTAAATGTTGGCAGAATTCACCAGTAAACCCATCTGGTCCTGATAATTTCTATTTTGGAAAGCTATTAATTATTGATTCAGTTTTGTTAATAGATATAGGCTTATTCTGATTCTCTATTTCTTCCTGTATAAGTTTTGGCATATTGTATCTCTCAATAAATTGATCCATTTGATCTAGGTTAGCAAACCCATGGGCATAAGGTTGTTCATAATATTCTTTTTTATCCTTTAAGTATCCATGAGATTTGTAGTGATAGCCCCTCTTTCCCTTCTGATATCAGTAATTTGTTTTTTCTCTCTTTTTGTGTTAGACTGACTAGAGGCTTATCAATTTTACTGGTCTTTCAGATAACCAGCTTTTGGTTTTGTTGATTTTTCTCTATTGATTTCCATTTTTCAATTTCATTGATTTCTGCTGTAATTCTTATTATGTTCTTCTGCTTACTTTAGATTTAATATGCCCATCTTTTACTAGTTTCCTAAAGTATTAAATTAGATTGATATATGATCTTTCTTTTCTTTAATATGCATTCAACACCATAAATTTTGTTCTAAACACCCTTTTACTGCATCATGCAATTTTTGATAAGTTGTACTTTTATTTTCATATATTTCAAAATATTTTGAACTTTCTCTTGACATTTCTTCATTGATCCATGTGTTTTCTAGAACTCTGTTTCTTGGTCTCCAAGTATTTTGGGATTTTCCAGCTATCTTTCTGTTATTGATATCTAGTTCAATTCTATTGTGGTCTGAGAACAGAGATTGTATAATTTCTATCCTTTTAAATTTTTAGATATGTTTTATGACCCAGAGTGTTTTTCACCTTGGTGCATGTTCCACAAGAGCTTCAGAAGAATGTGTTTTCTGCTGTTGTTGGATGATGTAATCTACAGATGTCAAGTATATCCTGATGACTGATGGTGATGTTGAGATTAACTATATCCTTACTGATTTTCTGTCTGATAGATTTATCCATTTCTGATAGATGGGTATTAAAGTTTCCAACTATAACAGTGGACTCATTTATTTCTCCTTGTTATTCTATCAAATTTTGTTTCATGTATTTTGATGGTCTGTTTTTAGTTGCATCCACACTTTCCTTATTCTGAAGTCTTCTCTGTCTGCAGTGAATATAGCTACTTCAACTTTTGATTACTATTAGCATGGTATATCTTTTTGCACTCCTTTATTTTATTGGTATGTGTCTTTATGTTTAAAATGTGTTCATTGTAGAAAAGATATTGTTGGTTCTTATTTTTTAATTGACTCTGTCTTTTAATTGGTGTATTTACATCATTGATATTTTCAGGTGATTATTGATATAGATGCATTAATAACTACCATATTTGTTACTGTTCTCTATTTGTGTCCTTTTTCTTTTTTCATGTTGTGTCTTCCACAATTTTTCTGCTTTTTATGATTTTTAATTGATCATTTTATATGATTCCATTTTCTCACTTCTTTAGCATATCAACTACACTTTTTTTTTTTTTTAACCTTTTTTAGTGTTTGCCCTAGAGTTTGAACTATACATTTACAACCAATCCAAATCCATATTTCCTTCAAGGCAGGTGTACTGGCAACAAATTCCTTCAATTTACTTTTTCTGAGAACGTCAGTTTCTTCATCAGTTTTGAAGGATAATTTCACAGGGTACAGAATTCTAGGTTGGTGATATCTCAACCCTTTAAGTATTTCACTCAACTCTTCCTGCTTACATGATTTCTGAGGAAAAGTCAGATATAATTCTTATCTTTGCTTCTCTATTCATTAGAATATATGATATTTTATATATTAAATAAAATATATTTTTTTCCATTTTTATGCTTTCCAAATTTTTTCTTTTCTGTGATTTTCTATAGTTTGAATGTATGTCTAGGCTTTTCAACATGTAATTTTGAAAATCCACTTCACACTTTTGATAGTTTATCTGCAGTTAAAAAACATTTTTTTTTTTGAGATCATCTAATCTGAAAACTTATTATACAAATAATTCAAATGCATTCTCGGAAAACAATGATTTTCTAAAGAAAACAGAAGTAGAGTGAAAGAAATCTATAATCTGTTGACATCTAGTTTATTTTCCTTTCCACTAAAGGCAAACAGAATGTATTTCTCCATTTGAAAGTAAATTAGATAGTATACATGAAAGTATTATTTTACTTTATTTCTGAGAGATGTTAGATAACACCTCTCATAAATAGCCAAAACTCCTTGCTTATTCTAGAAATAAACCTTACTCATCAATCTAGATATTACTGTATTAAAAAAAAAAAAACTTGCAACATTATTCCATGTTATTCAGGGAAATTTGTTTGGTTTTACTAAGCTGTATCACCTTTACACTCATAAATATTATATGCATTAGTAGGCAATATCATCATTAAGAAACTAAGAAAATATTTTATTTATAGTTACTAATTTTTAAAATGTAATAGATAACCAGAACTGCAACTCATCACTTCATTATACATAGTCACACATATTTTTCTATGAAGGTATAACTTGTACATTATTTGTCTCCTTCAAGACTATTGTATTTCTTTTAGTACAGAGACAATATCTAATATATATAGTATTGAAACAGGAGGGAAGGGGGCAGGGCACAACCTTTAAAAGAATGGCATAGCTGTAGGACATGACAAAAACTGGTTAGAACTAACTAGATCCAAAATGGTGAAAGATTTGATTTCCAGTAGACCTTGAGCCTCAGTATATGCTCACTGTAACACATCAGCAAGCTAAATGACACACCTACAGGTGCCATGACAGTTCCAAGGCTGACCATAAAGGACAAAAAGTGGGTGGTGGCCCAATTTCTGGAAATCCCCACCCCTTACCCAAAGTAGCTGGAAACTCCTCCCACTCATTAGCCTGTGAAATTAACACTCCTATAAAAACTAACAACCCCATACCCTGGAGCTCCTCTCACCTTCTGAGATGGCCCACACTGTCTGTGAAGTGTGTTTCTCTCTAAATAAATTTACTTCTTACCTATCACTTTTTCTCTCACTGAATTCTTTCTGCAGTGAGACATCAAGAACCTGAGCTTCATTAAGTCCTGAGACCAGGTGTGTGATCTCAGTTAAAAGACCATGGGTTCAAGTCCCAATCTGGGTTTTGGCTGGTTTCAAGTCCCGGTACGTGGGTTCAAGTCTCAATCTGAGTTACATGGTTTCAATATTAAGTACCCAATATTTGCTTATAAGTCCTCTTTTGGTGACAATGCTTTTGCTATTCCCATCATTACAATGAATTGGAAAATTTAATATGGCTTAACATATATTAGCTCAAAAAAGGGGGCTTCAGTTGATTTAAAATATCCAATTAATGTTTGTATTCTGATTCTCAGTCTTCCAGAATTAAATATTCATTCTCTTCATTTTCCTTTAAGGTAACCAAGTGATGTCTGCTTTTTGGGTAAAAATATAAATGATAACCTATTATTTCAAAACTCTCCATAAATATATGGTCTGCCTGCTGAGATTACTTTAGATTGGCATAAGGAAAGGACAAGTGATAGCAAGTCACTTATCTTTCATGATATGGATTGTCAATATTATTTGAGTTACATTAATTAGGGAATTTGAGGAATGTTCATTCATCTGGGTGGCTCATTTTGTTCTGTTCCTTCAGCAAAGGAGACAAACTTGGAAGATAGTGCCTATTTGTAAAAGAAGTAGGAAGTACTGAAACTTTTCAGGAAATATTCTTAATCTGAAGAATAAATTGTATTTATCTGCTGACAACAATTGTGTGTTCATGTGTGTTTGTGTGTATGTGTGTGTAGAGAGAGACAGAAAGACAGAAAGGTACACATATATAGTTACATAATTATTTAGTCATATATATAACATAGATTAGTTTTTTATATATATAGAGAGAGAAAGTTATACAAATATAGTTATATAATTATTTAATTATGTATATATTTATATACAAAGATATTATATGTATATATACATATATATATGCAAATGTGGAGACAATCATTTGCTGCTTTTCCTCAGACTCAAGTGTAAGCAGCAGAGGGAGATAAAGTTTGATTTTCTGCCACATTGTTTGTATATCTGATTGTCCTAACTTTGATTTTTTGTTATTGTTATTGCTGTTGTTAATTTGTTTATTTAACTTATTATACTCACTTTAATTTAGATGAAGCTGTTCTTAAGGTTTAGCCAATCAAAGCAGAACTTCTTTGATAATGCTTTTAGGGTTAGAGAATCAGTATTGATGTTTAAACTGAGCACATTTACAGAGCTTCTAAGGAATTTTATGCCTTCAAAGAATGCCACTGGAGACTTCAAAGTAATAATGGAAGTTATCAGAAATAACCACATCTTATGTTTGACAAAGGACAGATATTTACAATGATAATGGTGGGTTTCCTATGTTTCAAGTACTCTTTCAAAAACTCTACATGAATTGAGTCATTTCATCCTCACAAGAACCTTACAGTATAGTTGCCATCAATATTTTACAGGTAAAGAAGCAAACCGGAGGAATGAAATACTTGTCTAAGATCTCACAGCAAGCAAGTGTTTGAGCTTGATTTTGATTTCCATTTGACTCCACAGCCACCACACTAGATCAATGTGATATCATCTCCTGTGTCCATATTCTGGGAAATATGACCATATGGCCACCCTACAGCTAGATGAGAGTGCAGTGCTTAATGTGCAGTGATGGAGGCTAAAGATTTGATAAAGACTCTGTTGAAGATATTGATTTCTTAAGACCATAGTATCTGAATTCTAAAATAATATTAATCAAAAATATGGCTTTGTTTAATAACATATTTTCAGATAACAAACATTATTATAAATATTGATTGTAAGATGGGTCCTATTCTTAGAAGCATTAAAATAAAAATAAATATAAATATCTGGTTACATTTTAATGGACAGATACAAATTATGGGTGATATGTATATAGGAATTTTTTTGTTTATCAAAAGTGACATGTGTTATTCAATAATTTTTATATCTTTATGTCAGTATTATTACATAAAATAAGTTTGGGTTAAATTAAATGTCATGGGTAAAATATTTTTAAAAATGAATTTAATATCAGAATAGGTTTATTATTTGGGAGCTAAAAAATAAATACTGTATATTAAATATTATTGAATATTTAAAGTAATAACATATAATTCCCAGATTATCTTAAATGCAATTAATATTATCAATCATTAAATAAATGACATATAAAAAAGATAATATAAAGATTCTGGATAAAGTCTGGACAGGAAATTGAAGTAAGTAAAATGAACTTTGATATGAAAGTACAAAAATATAAATACAAAACACCTGAAAGGAATAACAAAAAATACCCCGCTAGACTGGGTATTAAACACATTTGAAGAGCCCCAAAATAATTATAAGCAATTGCTTGATGAACGATTATCAGAATATGTCCAAAAATTTGGAAAGAGTAAAAATGTGTGTTGAGAATCAGGCAAAGGATACATATAAGTATAAATATCATTCATAAAGATAGTCTGCTTGCTGCATTTGCTGGAGTGTTCCCTAAGATTGTTACTTATAGTATCTAGGATCAACTCTATACTAGTTTACACAGAGACTTTTGGTTTAATGTTAAAACTATTTTGAAAGTTACTACTTGAAAATGGAAAACCAAAAGCTAACAAAGTAATGATTTTTTTAAGCTTCAAAGAATGGCTTGTTTATATGATTCTAGAACTAAGCTGCTTATATATTTATACAGAATTATCATATTCTATTGGAAGACGTATGAATGCAAAGGTGATATTTTCTTTTATATTCTGTTAAACACATACAGATAGAGTTCCTCAAATTTATCTTTTTGAAGTATAGTTATTGATTATCATAACTTAACCTTCTGTAAGACTAAAATACTGATTTCCAAAATTAAAATATTAGGCTTTACATAAAAATATTATGAGAACATATGACTCTGATGGAAAAGTTTACAAAAATTGTGACTTTAGTGACCCAATATTAGGTTTTGCAGGGAAAAATTAATTGATATTTCTCATTGGCCCATCACATTGAAATTTATTTCACTCTACTCAGTTACATATATATCCCTCACTAAAGACAAAGTATAATCATCACATCAAAATAATAATAATAAACTTGTGGACTAAATATCTGTTTGCTTTTATGGGATCACAGATAGTAAGATCAGAAATTAATTAAGCACTGTCCATGCTAAAAGAAAAGCTTTGGCTTTTCTAATATTTTCCTGGGGAAAAATGTGAACTTGTGGTTATTAGTGTACTGATTAAAAAAAGAGAGCAAGTGAATAGATGTCTCTCATATACCTTCAAGTCAAAAAAAAAATCTCTTTAGTAGGAGGATGTCTATAAAAACTAATGTGGGTTCTATTTTTGCTTACATATTGGACATGACTAGATTATTTCAAAGGTAACTTTGAGGAGGGTCTCTTGCATAACCTCAACAAAAAGTGAGGCAAACTTATCTCAGTTCTCTGGCTTCCTTTTAACATTCTTTGATATCTGAGATTTGGCCTGGAGAGAAGAGAACAAAAATATCTGTACATCTGCTTCCCCAACTTTCATCTCCTTCTTCTTTCAAAATGTCTTCAGGGCTGAAGGAGCAGACCTTCCTTTTCCCCTACAACATCTCCTCATTTATTTTTCCATCTTCAATATAGAATAAAAATGTATTGCTCATTTTAAAATTATATAGGCAACTTAAAGATTCTATTATGGATCAAGGAAATTAGTTTATAGTTGAAATAATTTTCTTAAGAATTCCAAGGCAAGGTAGTGACACTGGTATACACTACCAAGCATATAGGAAATAAATAATATCAATTCTACACAAAATAGGAGGGAACACTTTACAACTCATTTTATAGTACCAGTGTTATACCCTGATACCAGAACCAAATAAAGCTAAACAAGGAAAGAACACTAAAGGGTAATATCCCTAAACAACATAAAAGCAAGATTTTTCAGCAAAATCCTATTAAGTCATATTCAGCAATATTACAAACAGATAATAAATCATGATAAAGTTAGGTTTGGATAAACATTAGAAAATCAATTAATGTAATTCAGTATATTGATGAACTATTAATGAAAAATCATACAATCATTTCAAAAGATACACAAAAAGATTTGACAAAACTCAACACCCATTTGTAAAAATAGTCTCATCAACTTCCTTAAATTAATAAAGGACATTGTTATGGGTTGAATTGAGTCTGTGTTTTAAGAAGACAAACACTGAATCAGGAAGAAATAGAGAAATTTGAACAAACAAATTACTAGTAAGCAGATTGAATCAGTAATGAAAAAACTCCCAACAAAGAAAAAGCCAGAACCGGATGGATTCACTGGTGAATTTTACCAAACATTTAAAGAAAAATTAACACCAATTTTTATCAAACTCATCTAAAAACACCAAAGAGGAGGGAACAATCCCAAACTCATTTTACAAAACCACCATTATGCTGATACCAGAGTGAGATAGGGACACTACAAGAAAAGAAAACCACAGACTAATATTCCTGATTAATATACATGCAAAAATTCTCAATAAAATACTTGCAAACCAAATTCAGCAGCACATTAAAAGGATCATATACCATGATGAAACAGGATTCACCGTTGAATGTAAGAATGGTTCAACATATGCAAATCAACAAATGTGATACATCACATAAATGGAATGAAAGATAAAAATCATATGATCATCTAAATAGATGCTGAAAAAGCATGTGACAAAATTCAATATCCATTCATGATATTTAAAAAACTCTTACAAATTAGTTATAGAAGAAATGTACTTAAACATATTAGAGGTCATATATTACAAGCCCACAGCTAAACCACATACTCAATGGTGAGAGGTTGAAAGCTTTTCCACTAGTATCAAGAACAAGACAAGAGTGCCCACTCTCACCACTTCTACATAGTACAAGTCCTAGTCAAAGCTATAGCTATCAGGCAAGAAAAAGAAATAACAGGTATCAGAATTGGAAAGGAAAAAGTAAAATTATCTTTATTTGTAGATGACATATTTTTATATATAGAAAACCCCAAAAACTCCACCAAAAAATTGTTAGATTAAATCAACATATTTAGTAAATTTGCTGTAGACAAAATAAACAAACAAAAATCAGTTGTGTTTCTTTACACTAAAAACAAATTATCTGAAAAAGAAATAAAGAAAATGATCCCATTAACAATAGCATCAAAAATGATAAAATACTAAGGGATAAAACTAACCAAGGAGGCAAAGATCTTTACATTGAAAACTACAAGACATTGAGGAAAGAAACTGATGACACAAATGAAAATGAAAGAACATGGGTTCATGGATTGGAAGAATAAATATTGTTAAAACGTCCATATTACCTACAACCATCTATAGATTCAGTGCAATCCCTAGAAAGATCCCAATGGTATTTTTTTACAGAATGAGGAAAACAAAATCCTAAATTTTATATAGAACCACAAAAGACCCCAAGTAGCCAAAACAATCTACAGAAGGAAGAACAAAGCAGGAGGTATCACACTTTCTGATTTCAAGCTACACTATAAAGCTGATAATCAAAACAGTATGGTACTGGTATAAAAACAGACACAGGGATCAATGGAACAGAATCAAGAGCCCAGAAATAAACCCATGCTTACATGGTCAACTAGTATTTGACAAGGGAGCCAAGAATACTCAATGGTGAAAAGACAGTCTCTAAAATAAATGGTGCTGAGAATATTGGATATTCACATGCAAAAGAATGAAACTATACCTCTATCTTATACCACCTACAAAAATTAACTTGAAATGAATTTAAGATTTAAATATAAGACCTGAAACAGTAAAACTCTCTAGAAGAAAATATAGGTGAAAAACTCCTTGACATGGGATCTTGGTAATTATTTTTGTATGTAATCCTAAAGCACAAGCAACAAACTAAAAAATTTTAAAGTAGGACTATATTAAATTAAAAAGCTTCTGCAGAGCAAAAGAAACTATCAACAAAATGAAAACGACCTATGAAATAGGAGAAAATATTTGCAAATCACGTATGTAATAAGGGGTTAATATTCAAAACATATAAGGAACTGACTGCCCAAACCAAATAGAAAACACCCAGGGAAGGCGGAGATTGAATCTCAGCTATCAGCGGTTGGGGTGGGGCTTTGTTGAGTTCCTGAAGTCAGGGACCAAGGCAAGGCATGGAGATAGCCTTGTCCTTTCAGTGAGGCTAGAAGCAAGGTGGGGGGGGAGGGGGACGGTTCCACCTGCTAAACTCCACAGTCTCTATCCTAGAGAGTGAGAGGGGAGAAAAATCTTTATCAGTCATTACCCATTACTGCACAGTGGTCACTAATACCAGGAAGTTACTATTCCAACTAGGAGGTATGTGTCTTAAAGGGGAAGAAAAGGAGTTACCTTTTTTTTAATTGAAGTATAGTTGATTTACAATGTTGTGTTCGTTTCTGGTATACAGCAAAGTGATTCAGCTATATTTATATATTCTTTTTCATATTCTTTTCCATTATGGTTTATTACAGGATATTGAATATAGTTCCCTGTGCTACACAGTAGGACCTTGTTGTTTATCCATTCTATATATAATAGTTTGCATATGCTAATCCCAAACTCCGAATCCATCCCTCCCCCACTCCACAGGACTCCAAGTCCTGGAGACAAAGAACAAAACCCCAAAAAAGCTTCTCTTCTGTGAATCAGTGACTGACATACTTATTTTTATATATAAAGTCTCTACATACAAAGTCAAATACAAACTATTTTAAGTATAAAGAGAGATTTTTAAAATATTTGTTTAATTTGATGTCTAAATAAATGTTGTTCATAAAATGATGGAGACAGGGAAATTTTTAACCTAAGAGACTGTTGCTATGAAGTTGCTTCAATACAAAAGAAAAACTTCTAAAGTTTCAGAGGATATCACCACAGCTTGAGCTATATCCTATATTTTTTTTAATCATGTATCCATGACTGCATATTTTCAATTACACTTCTGGCAGGATGCTGGACTGGATATCATAAAAGGACTTCCTGCGACAATGCAATTAGAATATTGATATTCTACGAGATACTTTTAAATGTATTGCTGTGACATAGGAAAGAAGAAAATGTCAAGAAAAAGAAAGAGGCAGGTGAGAAGAAAGGAGACACAGAAATACAGAGGAGTGCAGGAGGGAGATGAAGAGGAGGAGAAATACTAAGTCAAAATTTGAATGGAGTGAGCAATAAACAAACACCCATTTTGAGATTGTACCTTGGTACAAATGCTGAAACCCATAACTAGAGTGTCAAAGTTAATACTCTGAAGAGTGGCCTGGAACTGGCCTTCCATATAAAACTAGGAAACTAAAGCAACACATATATCTAAGGGCAGTAGCAAGGATGTGAAAGAAGCAGGGGTGTTCATTCCTCCCTCACACTTACTGAGCTCACTCATTTGGCCTCTGCAGAAATTGGACAGCTTTGGTGAATGGCAGTCAATTATCAAAACAGGTGGTGACTCCAATTACAGCTGCTCTTCCAGATTTTGTCTCTTTTATGGAGCAAATCAACATAGCCCTAGCACATGGTATGCAGCTAATGAGCTGGCAATGGTTTTTTCTCTATGTCATTAAGCATAGACCACCAGAAGCAGTTTGGGTGGACAGCAGAAACATGTCACTGTCTTACTTAGGGCCATGCCAATTCTTCCTCTGTCACCATCCAGACTGGAGTGAGTCTGATTGCTTTACTATCTCACAGGACATCTTGGCTTCATGGATGGCCTCATGCTAAATGAATCTACAGAGAAGGAAGCAGCAAAAAGCCTTCCTATACCACATACATGACAGAAAGTGAATTACATCTCACCAAATTTAGAGACTTCCGTCTCAGTAGAGTTTCTATGGATCCAGTGGTCTAAGTCATATTAAGATATTCCCTCATAATGGCAATTATGGTTGCGGTTGCCGAACTAACTAAACTTACTTAAAATCATTAAATGTACCCTCCAAAAGGATGAATTTTATGATACATAAATTAGACCACAATAAAGTTGTAAAAAATTATCCCCTCAGAGCAAAAATGAACATTGTGACACCTATCATTAAGAAAGAGTCACTAGACTTAATGGGTCTTTATGGAATTTGCAGGCAACATATACAATGTCATTTCAATATGCTGTGTTGAATCACTTACAAAGTAGCCCATAGGCTACCAGTTTGGGGTGGGGCTCAGAATAAGAGACAGTTCTGAAATGGATCCAAAACACAGTGCAAGAAGTTCTAACATTCAGACACATGACCTTGAAGATACAAATGTCTGTAGCAGACAGTGAATTTAATATAGAACCTTTGCTAATGTCAATAAGAGAATCACAGCACAGAACTTTATGACATTCTTCTTGAGACAGCTGTTCTTTTGGAAAGCAGGCCAGAGTTGTTAATATGCTCTTGTGGAAACTTAACACCTGACCATGGAACCCAAAATGACCATGCTGAATAAGTTGTCTTCCATGAACTGAGTGGTAGCTGAGCCATCAAGCTACACAAGAGCACTTCCTGACTGAGGAATAATTTATCATATTTCATACATGCGTGATTGAGTTTGAATAAATATTAAAGATAGAAGTAAGTTCCCTAAACAGAATTTAGATTCTCATGCCACTCACATATCTGCATTGTCACTTGTTCCTTTATCTACTTGTATATTGCTAATAATATTAACACTATACTCTATTAACAATAACAATAAACCCAGTGGTTTATGGTAATGAAGGTAAATACCATAAAATAAGATGGTAGAAATAAGACCAAGAATATCATTAATCAAAATAGAAGTAAATGATCTAAATTCACCATCTCAGAAGCACAGATTTTTATACTGCACATAAATAAATAAACCTAGCTAAATCCTTTTCAAAAATTATATACTACAAATATAAAAACATGGGAATATTAAGAGAAAAAGAAATTAAAATAAATTTTTAAAATCATGATTATATCCACCACCAGGCTAATAATAATAATAATATTGATTAGTTCTATTAACATCAGACAAAATATATAAGTTTTAACTGTCATTAAAGACGAGGGAAACCAGTATATAATGATAAAAGCCTCAGTTTTCCAGGAAATTTTAAACATTCTAAACTGTTATTTTCTAATAATACAGTTAAATAACTGTTCTTTTCTAATAATAACCTAAAAATAAATTATGTAACACTTTATGAAAAGGCAAGAGGGGATTGACAATTCCCAATCATATTTTCAGATTGTAACCTACCTTTCTCACTTAATGTAAATAATGTAAACTCACTCGATGAAGGCAGGGGTTTTGTCTCTCTACTCACAAATCCTCATTTGTCTTAGTCTGTTCAGGCTGCTCTAAACAAATACCACAGACTAGGTAGCTTATAAACAACAGAAATTTATTTCTCACAGTTCTGGAGACTAAGTCCAAGAAGAAGAAGCCAGCATGAAGATTCTGGTGAAGGTTTACTTCCTCATCTCTGTGTCTTCAGGTTGTGGAAGGGAAGATGGATCTCTGTGGGGTTTCTTTTTTTTTTTTAACTTTTGATTTTATATTGGAGTATAGTTGATTAATAATGTTATGATAGTTTCAGGGTTAGAGCAAAGTGATTCCGTTTGTGGGATTTCGTTTATAACAGCATTAATCTCATTCATGAGGGCTCCACCCTCATGACCTAATCACCTCCCCAACCCCCCACCAACTAGTACCCTCATCTTTGAAGTTTAGGATTTCAGTGTATGAATTTTGGGAGGACACATTCTGACTATGGCATCATTTAATATCAAGAAGGACCTCAATATATCAGCTAAATAAACAAATTATTGATGGACCCAACAGACAAAAATACTATAAAAGTATAGAGTATATCAAATAAACTTGATTTAACAGACATATAGGGATGCTCGCATCCCACGATAAAAGAGTAAATAGTCTTTTCTAGTAAAATAGAATATTTACAAAAGTTGGCCATTAAGCAAATCTTTGAAAGTGATTTTCAAAATTTGCATCATACAGACCCCATGCATTGAAAACCATTAATTTAAAAATAAATGACAAAAGATACATTTAAAAATAAGAAAAAGAAACAACTGAATAAATGAGAGAAAATTAGAAAGAGAAAAATAACAAAAAAGTACATAAATTAATGTGCTAGGAAAAAAAGATTAAATTGATACAGATTATCAGCAGAAACAGCAGTTGGTTCTTTGAGAATGCTAAAAAACAGAAAATAAAACAGGTGTAAATACAAATGATTAGAAATTAAGAAGGAAATATAATTTAAAAGACATTTAGAATTGAATCCCAAGAATGTTATGGACATGCATTTGAAAATTTAAAAGAAATAGAAAAGTTCTAAAGAAATATGACTCACTACAATTTATATGAGAAGAAATAAATGTCAATACTCTCAGTCCTTTAAAAAAATAAAATACCAATAATTAAAAACTTCAGTCAAAGCAAAAAATAATAAAAACAAAAAATAGGTCAAAACTTTTTAAAATCAAATTCTATTAAACTTTCAAGAACTTATTATTCCAAGATTTATACAAAATTCTAGGAAACAGAAAGAAAGAAGATGTACCCTCTTTTTTAAGGTAAGCCCACTATGATATAGTTGCACTAATCCTAAACAAAGTATTAGAAATCAAATGCTACAATATATCAAACTTTATACATTATGCCCAAGTTAGATTCATTCTAAGAACTCAGAGTTATTCTAATATTTAAAAATCTATTAATATAATTTACTATAGATTAAGAGATAAAAATAATGTGCTAACTAAAACATTGCATTAAAGAAAATCAACACGTCTTTATTATTAGAAACAAAAATCTTACAAACTAAGACAAGAAAACTTACTAAACCTGATCAATTGCATGTACAAAGAAATCTTACGATGATAAAATATTAGAATAACACCCCTTCCAACCGGCAACAAGACAAAGATGTCCACTATCTTATCACACATTTACTGAATATCGTATTTAAGCTCTTCACTGAGAGAAAAAACAAATAATAGATGCATAATTCAACGTGGATACAAATGGTGTCATTATTTTCAGATATCAATATCTTTGCGGAAAATGCAGAGAATCTCCAAACAGATCATTAAAATTGATGGTTAAATTCAGATAAGCAGGTAGATATAACATCAAAAAATTATTTTACTTCAGTTGCAAACAGAAAATATGACAAAAAGTATAGTATTTTTAAGGAATACACACACCCAGAGATATTATACTACACAATATCTATATAATAATATTCTAAGCAAATTAAACATAATGTTCATGTAAGAAAAATAACAACAAAATATGTGCAAAAATCCTTATTTTAAAATTTTGAAACTTTTTTGGAAGGCCTAATTGAATGAAGAGATAATGTTCATGGATAGTTTGGTTCTCCCCCAATTGATCAAGAAGACTTCTCATGGAATTTGACCATCTGTCTCTAAAATTTATATGTATGGCAAAATAACCAACTCAGGCAGCAAAATCACAGATTGTGCAGAGCAAGAAATTTATTATAAAATTTAGGAGGACTCTTGCTGGCTACATTTCCTGCTCTCTTTAATGTGATTTGTAGAATCAGGGAAGAAAAGATAAAGGGTAAAAGCTATGTTACGGAAGTTGGCTCATGAAATGTGGCTTTCAAAGCAATGTAAAAGAGAAACGAATTCAATCTGGGATTAACAGCTAACCAAGACATCTTTTGTTCTTTGGCATTTTAGAGGATGCTCATCCTTTAAATGTAACCACGTTTAAATATAAATAACACCAGCATGTTGTAAATCTCAAGAAACAGAACAGTGCAAATATTTTACAGCCACAATCTGTAATAAGTAATGACTATGAACCTCTAGATCAAAATTATTGTCAGATCTGAATTTTTTTCTGAATTGCATTTCTTATACTAAATAATATCTCATTTACAAAATGGCTTTTGTTTGCTTAACACTTATATGGAATATATGTTTAATGCAATGTGATAGAAGGAGAAAAGTCACGTTACCTGAAAACCGTCCCCATGTTTAATAAAGAATGTGGGGTTTTAATTACTATTTTACTTTATTTTTTCCCACTTTTTGGTTTCAAAATCAGGATAGATCAAGCCTCTTTTTAGGAGAAAAAAAACTAAATAAAAAACATGTTCATAATTTTACAGATATATAATAACTGAACACCAATGCACATACGTGTTATATTCCAAAGTATATATACATATAAAACACCTCTATATTATACATAAAACTCTTGATAATTTTCTTTTTTTTTATGAGAGAGAAAGAAATTTCATAATGATATATTTTTATAGTGGAATACTTTATACAAGTGAACACAATAAAACTACATAAAAGCTATAGGGAAGAATCTCACAGATGTGATGCTGAACAAAGGAAGCCATATACAGAAGAATATGTAATGTATAATTCTATTTACAACAAGTTCAGAAACAGGGTAGTGGTTACCTTTGGAAAGGAGGTAATTGAGGCCTTGAGGAGAGGTTTCTGGTGTGTGGTTAACGTTTTATTTCAGTTACCCAGGAGTGTTTACTTTCTGATAATTCATTGAGCTTGTACACTTAGGATTTGTGCATTTATCTGTGTATTATACTTCAATTAAAAGGATTTTGAAAAATGATGGTAACTGAGCAAAGAACTATAAACCATTCTCCTTGCTTCTTAAAGCAGTTGAAGCCACCTTATTTGTGGGATACATATCAACTAGTAAAAGTGAAAACTTTCATTTAAAAGGCCCTATTAATTTCCATTTTAAAAGTACATTCATAAGAAAAGCTACCAGGTAAGCTACTTCTTCCTTGATCCCGCCTTCCTTTTTCAAGTGATTAATAAAATGTCCCGTGACATAAAGTAACATTTTTTACCTGGAGAAAGGGTACGCTTTCAGCAGGCATTTCCATGTTACACACAACAGTCCAAATTTTAGGTCTTATTTTGATTATGTGATATTACACTAGAGTCCGTTAGATTATGTGATATTAGACTAGAGTCCATTATACTATGTCCATTAGTTATCTATGTGGGCTCTCTGTGATAAACAGAACCTCAAAATCATGAGAGCCAGCTATTTTTTTCTGTTGCATGGGCATATATGTGTGTATATATTTCTTTGTCATGAGACAGATAATAATATCCCACTTTGGGAAAGAAATATTCAAGGCCAATTAAGATGGCATTTGAATAAATACTTCTGCTAGATGATCTAAGCCTTATCACAGATTTCAGTTGAGTCAGTCATGAGCCTTTTTTAAACTTTTCCCAAGCTAAATGATATGATGATATAACTATAATGTCATAAATGATGATATAATGTGCATGCTTTAATTTGGTGATGGGAACTGAACTTCACATGCAATTAAATAAATCTAGATACAGACCTTATACCTTTCACAAAAATCAACTCAAAATGGATCATAAACCTAGGTGTAAAATGCAAACTATAAAATGTCTAGAAGACAACATTGGAGGAAATCTAGGTAACCTCAGTTTTGGGAATGACATTTTACTACAACACCAAAGTGTAGTATATAAAAGGAAAATTGATAAGTTGGACTTCGTTTAAATTAAATACTTCTGCTTTTTCAAGAGACCCCATTAAGACAATGAAAAGGCAAGCCACAGATTTGGAGTAAATATTTCCAAAAGACAGATCTAATAAAAGGCTCTAGTGGATAAAATTCCAAAAATGAAGGTTTTGATACCCATAAGAGTATGTACTCAATATATATATACTAGATCATGACCTACAGTAAGGGACTTACTTTATTATGATGTCTATAAAAAAATAGTTTATCTGCTTGATTCACAACATGGGATGGATCTGAATTTCCATTTTGAATACTTATTTTTGTTCAAAGTCTTCTACCAAATAACCCAGGTCCTTTGACTCCTGTAATTTCCTCAGAACTTTTTCCTACTTTCATGGGAAAATGTTAGAGAACTAACTGAGCATACTTCCCCCTTATTTTTCATTTTACAGATTGAGATTTGAGTAGGTTTCTGAAGCTCTAGGCTTTATATTTCTCATTTCAAATGACTGATCTCAGTGTATCCTCAGAACAATATGATATTATTTATGTGTGGGTGGATGTAAGTGTGCTTTCTTCACAGTTCTGACCTTCAAATCTGTTAGACATATTATTTACAGTACAAAATTCCTAGACAAATGTTGACAATAAATATCAATCAAGGGTCTGGAATTTCATAAATATCAAATATTTGATGTTATATGGAGTATAAAAACAAGAAAAAAATAATCTATAGATGTATAAAATTTAAAAATTAAAATGCATTGATATACTCAGTTAATACATAAAATGCAAAATGATGAATTGTGTTAGATAATTTTCTCTTTATTCAGTATGCTCCAAATAGAAATCATGGGCATGTGAAAAACAGGTGAAACAGTTTTAATTAGTTGTCTCAGTTGCTGGAGATGATCCTTTTACATTCTCTGGTATTCAAAAATTAAATTGCAATTGTCTCATCTCAAAGCACAAGAACATAAGCTTTCTAATGTTATCGTTACATTATTACCTTTAAGATGATTTAATACACAATTCATTGTTAGTTTCCTTTTTGCTGCCCAACATCTGCTGATTCCCGTTTTGTGCATTCATGTTTTGGTTGTTCATTTGCTAAGCGGGACTCAGAAGAAGGAAATTGGCCAGGTTCTCTGCCTCTTCTGAATGAGGTTTTCACAGTATTTTAAGTGAACAAATACGGGTAAGCTGGGACAAAGTGAGAGAGTGGCATGGACATATATACACTACCAAATGTAAAATAGATGGCTAGTGGGAAGGAGCCGCATAGCACAGGGAGATCAGCTCGGTGCTTTGTGACCACCTAGAGGGGTGGGATAGGGAGGGTGGGAGGGAGATGCAAGAGGGAGGGTATATGGGGATATATGTATATGTACAGCTGATTCACTTTGTTATAAAGCAGAAACTTAACACACTATTGTAAAGCAATTCTACTCTAGTAAAGATGTTAAAAAAAATACTTATTGCATGCACATTTAAAATATAAATGATCATGATTATGAATATTTGATGACCTTTGTTCCTGTGCAAACAAACACAGGTGCGTGTATGCGCTTTTCTTTTCCTTAAGTGAAATCATCTCATATGACTTTGAAAGTGAACAAAGCTGATTTAAATAGCTCTGAATTTGAATGTGCTCTCAAATATTTACTAAACAATCATTATTAAGCATATACTTTGTGTGCAGTGTAATAAGTCTCTTGGAATGTAAATGTGAATAATATGTAATCCCTGCTCTTAAGGAAAGTCTAATAGAGAAGACAAATATGTTGATAAGTGATTACAATAGGCTCTAATGTTATACTGTTATACTGTAGCTATGTTATAATGACCCTGGGAGCCTCTTATGAGATTGACTGGAGCTTGGACAATCCTTCACCAAGAATTGTGTTTGTGCTATTTATATAGTGTGAGTAGGTCTTCCTGAAAATAGAGTACAATTCCAAACGAAGAATATATGCTATATACTAATACCGGGGTTCATACTTAAGCACAGCTACCTCTGAGATGTAACTCAGGCATGTTTCCAGACAAGAAAATCTGTGTTCGTCAACATTATTGTATCAAAAATAGGGATAATAATAATTCCTATCTCATATAAGGAGCTACCATGTATAGACAAGTTCCTGGCACATGAAATGTTAACTGCTTCATTATTATTATTATTATTATTATTATTATTATTATTATTATTATTATTATTATTTTGATGTAATTAAATGCAAAAGCCGCTGTTTTGCTGAAGGTTGCAAATATCTCAGTTCAGATATTTTTTCAGACTTTGGAAAGCCTTATATAGGCCATTCAACCATCTTTCTGTCAGTTTTGTTGTATCCATGCATGTATCCCTTTTTTTAGTATCAAGAATACTATTCTGATTTTACATCTAAGAATTTAACTTGTACTCTGTTCTAATAAGTCTTTCACTAATTATTCTTTTTTCTTGAGTCCTTGCCATACTGAACCCAGATATGCTGTGCATTATACTAGGTTCTGAGAACACCATGGTAAGCAAAAAGATATAGTGTCTTTCTACTCATGGAACTTAGCATCTAGTTAATGATATACTTACATTTTAGTAATATTACAAAGAAATTAGAATAATATTATCACGGTCTACAATAGGTAGATATGACTTTGTGATTTCAGGGAATGTTCTGTTAGGAAGCTTAGGATGAGATCTGAAATACAATTTAGAGTTTATAAGGGAAAGGGGAGAGGGAGTATGAAGAGGTTAAGGACTTGAATGATAGTCATTGTGACTGCAGTGAGCAAACTAGGAGGAGCGTATCTTGAGATGGGTTGAAGAAGTTGGCCAATTTCACGTCATGCAGGCGTGCTGAGATCTTTAGATTTTATTATTATTTTTTGTTTGTTTGTTTTAAAAAAATTCTAAGAGTCCTGGGAAATCACTGAAATGGTGTGTGTGTGTGTGTGTGTGTGTGTGTGTGTGTGTGCGTGTGTCTGTGTCTGTGTATCTGGGGTGGAATGGATGATAAAATTAAATTTGAGTTTTCAAAAACTCAGTATACAATTTATACAAAATTTCAATCCCTCCATTTTTCTTGTCAGGTCTCTCCAGGAGCAATAAAGAACTTTAATCTGCTGATATTTCTCTTTGCATTTTTTTACTCCTCTGAGTGACTAGAATGCTTACAATTCCTAAGTGTTTGGCCAGTTTCCACCTGGAAGATATGCCCTCTCATACTGGCCATCCATAATATCTTCAAAAACACATCACTTTGTGTTTGTTATCATTCATTCTAGACACCAGTCTCTATCTGATTTCTTACATTTCCTCTCATCACTTAGTTTGGGTCCTGGCCCAAGTGGATTGGTTTGATTTTTGATATTTATATGTCTTCTTTTAATCCAGCTCTCCCACCACCCACTTAACTTCTTAGATACATTTTGGCACCTTGAAGAACCAGTGAAATCTGTGCTCAAATTTTAAGTACATATGCTCCTGCTATAAAGGATTTTTCCAATGTATATATGAAAACAGACATTTTAACCTACTTTGCTGTATCTTTTTTTAATCATTTGAAAGCAGGAATTGGAACAAGAATAACTACTGGGAATTAGCCTAAATTCATGGAAACACTTAATTTTTCTGGATCTGATTTTAACCCTAGGGCAATGCTTTTGACAGCATATGGTTTAGATTTGGCATAAGAGTGGAAGCATGCTGAAATCACTGCCTAGGGATTCACAGTCCTTTAATACAAAAGTGTTCCAGTTAGATTTGGTCAGAGATCACAGAAGCACATTTCCAGAGAATGCTACAAGGCATAAAATGTACTAAAGAATACAGCAATGAAACACCAGGACCACAATTCAGCAACCATTATTAGGCAAACTACTATATTTCAGGTAATGTATTACACATTGGGGACATAAAGATTTTGAGGTTTTGGTCCCCTATTACAATTACAACTTTGACCTAGTTCTTTCCTCAAACAACTCACATTTATAAAGGTATAAGAGATACCTAATAATAGAATGTGAAAGTACTAGCCAAGCAATTTTGCTAAAAAGCCTATGAGAATCTAGGGAACTAAGCTATTTGCTCAGGCAGTGGTGTGGAGGGAAGGTATTAAAGAGTAGGTGACATTTAGTCTGGAATGTAAAAATTGAGCATGATATTTCCAGGAGTGGGAGAATGACATTTCAGTTAAGGGGAAAGATAGATGCCAAAGTAGAGAGATGTGAAATTGTGTGGCCAAGAACATTATTCAGGAGTACTAAAAATTATGTGCAGCCATGCAATAAAGGATTTGAGAGTTAAAAAGACAGATTTGTGCCAGTTCACAGGTAATACATCATAAGGATTGATGCCTAGCCTCAAAATATTTTAAGTCCTGAGTGGATAAAGGTGATTTTGGTTTGCAAGTAATCCAACTTCTTTACAATCACAGAAATACGTTCTAGAAGAAGATAACAGTATGCTAGACCTCAATTTACCTCTATAAGACAGTCAGAACACAATCCAAAATAAACAAACATACAAAGAGACAAGATGTAATTGATACCAAGATGGAAAATAAGCAGAAGATAGAGTTAGCAAATGTGGATTCTGAAGTATAGTATGTTAGGTATGTTAGAAAAAAAGACTAGTTAGAGAATTCCCACAGTCAAATGGAAACTATTTAAATATTTAATAAAAGTTCTTGAAATGAAAATTTTACAGGTGAATTTATACATGTAATAGATAGATTTAACACAGATTAGACACAACAAAAAGATAATCTGAAAACTGAAAAATACATAAGAAAGAAATATGCAAAGCAAGCACTGAAAGGCAAAAGTTAGAAGATCAGAGAAAAGTGAGAGAGATGAAGGAAATACAATTCATGGTATAACATACTGATAATCCAACTCCTCAAAAATAAGAGAGAGAAAATGAAAAAGAAACAATGTTTCAAAAGTCAGAGTTTTCAAAAACACAAATGATGGCAAATTATAAAGTCAAGAACTATTATAAACTCAAACATATTTAGACATGTTATAGTAAAGCTGCTAAAATGCAAAAACATAGAAAATCTCAAAAGCAGTCAAAGGAAAAAAGGCATATTATCTGCAGGGTTAAAACTAATATCTAACTTTTCAAGAAATAATGTGATTTCAGGAGATAAAAATTAAATATTTTTAAAAGCTGAAAGAGACTAACTGTCAACCCAGAACTCTATGCCCAGTAAAAAGTATTCTTTAAAAATACAAAAACAAAAAACCCTGACTTCTGCTTACAGCTAAAATGAATTAAATTGCACTGGAATTTCTCTCCCGTCTGAAACAACCAGAAAAACTAAACCAAATTTATCAAAAAACAATTTTTGAGATACTGAACATCAGGCAACAAAGGAGAAACACCCCAGAGAAACAGGAAACAAGGTAAGTCTTATGATTGTCCCACCTTACTATTTGAGACAATTTCCAGGCTGCAGCATAGGGAGATGCTGATCTCCCACATGCAGATCTAAGCAGACTCCTGGATTTTAGAAGACAGAGCTGAGGATTCTGGAGGGGGGAAGGTAATTAGAGGTTACTGGACAGAGTACCAGACAGGTGAAAGCTCACAAAAAGAATACCAATGATCCACAGAGGGTCCTTCTCAAATATTCAGCAGAAAATTACTAGTTCATGCATGTGAAAAAACTACTTGATATCAAAAAAAGAAAATATCCAAAAGTATTAGAAGAAACATATTTGGCACTAACACATGGTAGGTGCCTATTTTTCCCAGCCAGGTGGAAAAAGCTCATAATTCATTGAGCATTGGGTAGAGTACACAGAGAAGTCTTGCCTCAGTAATGGGAAATATTTAGGTCAAGATTAAACACTGATTGACTCCTGCCAAATAAATCTTAAAAGCAAGACCTGAAAGGATCACACTGATTCCAAATTAAATAACTGTGTCCCAGAGAAAAAAAACCAAATATTTAGAAGGATACAAGAGTGTCTAGTGCTCTAGCATCCAACTAGGTAGAGTTCACAACCTAATCAAAGATTATTAGGCATGGGAAGAAGCAGCAAAATAAAACTCTAAAAGTCAATCAATCAACGTTTGATCAAGAACTAACACAGATGTTAGATTTAGTAGATAAGGATATTAAAATAGTTATTACAACCATATTCTACATGTTAAAAAGTAAAGTAGAAACTGAAATCATGTTTTAAAAGACCTGAAATAAAATTTCTGGAGATGAAAACTTTAATGACTGAGAAGAAAAATACACTGAATGAATTAAAGTCAGATAGGAAATTTCAGAAGAAAAAAGTAGTGAACTTGATGATATAGGAATAGAGATTATCCAAATTATCACACAGAGAAAAAAATTAACACTGAAGAGTATTAGTGAGCTGTACGGCAATTTCAATTGGCTTGACACATGGGTAATTGGATTCCCCAAAAGATAGAATAGAAGAAGAAGACAATAAAACATTCATTGAAGAAGTAATGCCCTATGATTATCCAAATTAGATGAGAACTATGATTTCAGATCTAAGTTCAACGCAGATAAGTATATCACTTGAAATGATATGTTAGCAGGTCTACAATAAACCTGAAAGCAACCAATTAAAAAAAAAGAATTTTTTACAAGCCAAAAATGGAGATAATTGGAATCGCTGAAAAAAAAAACTACAAAAGAAGGCAGAAAGAGAGGAAAAAGGGGACAAAGAACAGATGGGGCAAAAAAGAAAACTAACAGAAAGATGATAGACTGAAATCTATCAATAATCACACTAAATGTAACTGGTCTAAACAGCCCAACTAAAAGTCGGATTGGATAAAAATGCAATACCCAACTATATGCTGCATACAAGAAACACACTTTAAATATAAAGGCAAAGGTAGTTTAAAATTAAAATGATAAAAAATATATACAATGTTAACTTTAATCAAAATAAAACTGAAATAGCTACAATTAATTTAAAAAACTAGATTTTAAAACAAATAATATTATCAGGAATAAAGAGAGATATTATAATGATGAAGGAGTCAATTCACCATTTCTATCATAGGCAAAAATTATCTGGCTATTTCATAGCACTAGACATGTCTCTACATTTACATGTTACATATGATATCTATTTATATAAATTATTTTAATTTTGTTTCTATTTAAATTAAGGATTAATCTATGGATTTTATTTTATTGTAGAAATGGAGCATTATAAAATATTTGCTATTAAATATTGGTGTTGGTGCAACAACATGGATGAACTTAAAAACACGCTAAGTGAAAGAAGCTAGATTTAAAAAAAGAAACACTATGTGATTGCATTTATATAAAATTCAAGAAAAGATAAAATTAATACGGTGAAAAAAGTAGATCAAAGGTAGTTTGGGAAAAGTCATGTCAGGAGTGACTGCAGTGAATTTTAAGCCTACTTTTCCAGATGCTGTCAATGTTCTATATCATGATTGTTGTGGAGATTGAATAGATATATGTACACATTTATCAAAACTCATTAAATAGTATGCTTAAATTATTTCCATTTTAAGTAAATTATATCTCAATAAAATGTATTAAAACATTTATTATAGAACAAATAAAAGTACAGGTTGATTCTGACAAGGTTGAGAGCTATTGACTTAAATCTCCATACTCTCGAGCTTTTATTGAGCTCATTTCTTTCTCTCATCTATTTGTACTCTTTCTTCTATCACCAGATAGTTGGTAGAAACATCAGATTCCCCTTTTTTGTTTCTTTTTAATAACATAATCCATTTCATTGCCCACCAAGCAATGGCCAAACAACCCAAATGGCACATCAAGGTGTTTTGCTAAACAAGCACAATTCTCTGAGCTAAAGAAAATTCTGCCTCATGGTTTAAAATGGAAATATTTTGCCTCAAATGATGTAAAATAATCAAAGAGAGTCAAAGTTGTCTTAACAATTTGGAGTTCTATTTTTTATATAGCTATACATACATCCAGAGAAATATGAATATGTTTATTTACTGCCATTTATGCATGGAGTTTATGAGAGAACACTGGTAAAGTAAAAAAACTGAGGCGTTCTCTTTAATAGCATGAGAAGATATACTCTGTCCCCACCTCTCACTGTGATCAGTAACACTAATTTTCAAAACAGCTGTCAGAATAAGAAGGAAACACCATGTGCAGAGAGCCACACATGTGTTTAAAAGAGATCTTTATTCACTCACCCACAGACACTTTCAGCTCAGCAGTGTTCCTTTCTAGATTGAACTTCTCAAGAATATGATTATTAAATCAGAGTGACGTCCCAGGTTTTTAGCCTGGCATTTACCAGAACTGTTGAATATCTATGACTGAAAATAATTGCAAAATATATCAGAATGATTGCTGAGACAAGCTGGGCTGTAGGTGCCACCAGGTTACCACACATTCCAGATTAGTTTATACTTAGTCTTCAATGAAATCATTCTTGTGGGGAACAGATTAATATATATTTGATTAATGTTATCAGGAGTAAAAAATTCTGACATTCCAAATCAAATGCAACTTTTATTAAAACAATATAAAATATTAGCTACATCCTTTGTAAACAATTGATTGGTCAAGAAGAAGAAACTGATTGCAAGCTGATTATCTAATACATTGGGAAGCGCTCTCAGTGAGGCTGACATTGTTTTGGAAAACACCATGTGCTTGGAAGATAGAGCAGCTTCAGGCTTTTCAACTTTAAAGCTACTTCCTAGCAGAATTTAAGAAATCATGGGATGCAACTTTTAGTATTTAAGGAAATTAGGATTCCCAGTTAACTGTTTTAGGTTTTATTGTTTGGTAGCATAAACCACTGAGCAGAAAGACAAAAAACAATATATATGTGCTGAAATCCTTCTATGTTAAAAGTATCAAGGGATATGTATTGCACTTATCTGTTTACCTGCGCTATATATTCTATTCCATATAATGTATGTTTCACAGGGTCCATTAATGCCTGATGCATTTGATATATATATATATATAAGTTGTCTCATTTAATGCTCTTAACAACACTGGGAATTAGGTAATAAAAGAATGTTCATTTTTCAACTAAAGAAACTGAGAATTATAAAATAGTTAATAAGCAGATTAGAAGCCTTCACAATTATGCTGGTAGGCTTGTATAAATTCTACGCTGTGCAAGTACAAAGAAAGTACAGCATATTGGTTAAATAGGCTTGTCAGCCAAGCCAAATGTTTAGTTTTTACAATTTCCAACAATTGAAATCATCATGACACTTCTTTTCACTTCTGAGATATCAGGGCCAGAGATGTTTAGTCAGGATGCTTAATACATCTAAACATTCATTAATAAAAATGAAATGCACCATTGCCAGAAACCATGATAAAAAAGTCAAATGGTGACCTGGAATTGGATACTACTGAATGTGTTGGCATTCTAGTGAGATTAGGGAGGTTAAAAAAAACCCAAAACACTCTATTTTTCCAATAAACCATTAAAACTAGAATTACCCCTTTAAATGATAGTATAATTTATACCAAAAACCTATGAAGGCTCTCACTGGAATAAATTAATCTTGAAAATCAAATCCATATCCATTTAATTACTTAATCAATGACTTAATATTTTTAATGATATTTATTCCTGTTCCTGAATACTCAGAAGCTTCTGATATATTACTTCTCAGTTATATCTTGTTCTCTCAACACATATCAGTTACATGAAGGAGCGCTTTGTTCTTCTTACGAAGACTGATATAATGGGCTTTATTTGGGAATACCCCAAATTGAAAGGCCAGCAGGATGATACATCAGGCACTTACAACTTCTGTTGTCCGTCTCCATTGGAATTTATATTTTAATTCACTATATAATGATTCTAGAGGCTTAGCCTCATAGTTTAATACTTTACAGGATTAATGAATATAGGTCACCTCTGATATCCATGATTGTTTTTTGTTGTTGTTGTTTTGTTTTAAGAGATGAAGTAGCATGCAGTCTATCCCAGATTATGTATTTTTGTCCATAAAAGTCTGTATTTCCTGGAGACCTGACAATGTTTGTAGTCTCATTACGCAGCAAACATTATATGAATAATTCTTAAAGGAGGTGAAGCATATGACAAAAAAGTAATCCAAGTAGTCCTTAGCAATGGACACATTCACACGACCATACATATACCTATTTTATTCATTTTATCACTTTTATAGGGCTCAGTTATAAGTTGTAGGAATTTTGTGAAATAGTTTCTATCAGGTTATTTTAGCTCATAGTTATCGAACTTATAAGAAAGAGCTGATGGCTTTAAAAAAGAAACCATCAGACTTGGTAAATAATTATAAATGTATTTCATATGTATTCTCTGATTCTTGCCAAATCTCTGTGACATAATTGTTTCATTGTATTCATAACAGATGAGAAACCTGAAGCTAAGAGGCTATACATTGTCCTTGGTCCAGTGTAATTAATATATAAAGAGTTGAACTTGAACCCAAGTCTTCTGTATCTACGGTCAGCACTTTATCCAATGAAACATAAATAAAAATAGAAGATAATTTCTTTCCTCCTTCCTCTCTTCCTTTCCTTCCTTCTCTTTCCTCTCTTTCTTCCTTCTCCTCCTCTCTTCCTCCTTGCTTTCCTTTTTTCCCTTTCTACATCAATCTACCCTTTAATAGGTGACTTTTTGTGGACATAAAATGATATTAACAGGTAAACTGTATTCTATATTGCAGTCATTGTTCATTGGGAGATAACACTTCCATTCTAATGGTTGTTTTTTATATGGAATCTGATATACCAGCTTGTTTAATTTTAAAACGTTTAAATTTCTTAACTGTTTACTATAAATTTATTCAGCTGTAAGATGCAATCAGAATGCTCAAAGTCATTTAAGTCACCAAAAATGGTACTTGCATTCACTGGCACATTGTCGATACTCAACAAAATACAACTTAGATTTTACACATTAGAGTTGCTTAAACATAACTAGTCAGCTTCATCAACCTGTACATATAGTAATCATATTGGAATATAAGAAAGCACTAACTGCCTCTTAAAGAATATAAATTGGATATAACAGAAAAGGAGCAAACTGAGGATTACAAATAGTACTATCAAACTACTATTATTGAGCTGTACAGACACCAAATGCCATTGATTTATTATATAAGCCTTGCATTTGTATCAGTGAGAAAAGAGTAAAGAATAATAGCTGTATATATTTTCAAGTAAATAGATGGCACAAATATATACCACCTATATTGCCGCTGATGCACTGTATGTTTGACAACTCATTGAGTTCAGTGAAATATCAATTTCTATCACTAGTTAGCAATGAAAGTTTTCAGCCAGTGGCAAAATCATGCTTAACTATTGCAAACTGATTGAATAGATTCAATCAAATGTCTCATGCCCCTACTAGGAAAATAATCTACATGGGAAACTGTAGATTATTACGTATATATAGTTAACTATAATGTATTATTAGCTATAGTTAATTATAAACGTTTCATTGTTATGACTTTATCCTTAGTGTCCTAAAAATATGTCTCAGAACAGAAATGAAAAACAGACAAACTGCACAAAAGCATTCCATAATGATTTTGAAAATTAGAAAAATATCAAGCTGCATTTTCAAGTGTTAAATTTAAATATACTGCGAATTATAATGAAGTTACACTTGTATAATGTGATTGTTTTCTGAGAATAATGAAAAAATACACCCCAATTAATATTGTTATTAGTGTGTAGGAATGGAATTGGGTTGTATGCCTTTAGAGATGCACTTCTGCTAGATTCTAATACTTCTATGAGTTTTTCTTCAAATTTTAACAATTTTCTGGCAATAAAGACAAAGTTGAGAGGGAGTCAGCTTATCTTTTGTCAGGTAGTGAGATAATGCAATATTTCTTTCTTTTTTAAAATTGAAATGTAAGGTATTTATTTACTTAACCATATCACTGATATCTCAATGTTTCATGGTACACTGGTAATGTCTGAGTCCTTGGTCTCTGGGTATTTACTTTTAAATATGACACATTAAATAAGAAGACTCATATCAATATGTGTTTTTTAAAAAATTGTGCTACTTCAGGACAATTCCAACCACAGATAATAGAAGTATGATCATGACTTAATGTGAGGGTGGAATAATTATTTCAATATGACATGCCATCTTTAGAGAATAAGAGAGATCATTCAGTTCAGTCCTTTTCCAATTGTACTTCAGGGGAACCCTAGTTAGATATCTTATGGACACTGGGCGTCACCAGGGCTGAGGGTAAAGGGTGATGGGTATAAAGTAAAGTGGCAGGGCTCTGTTTTCTTTTACTCCCACTTCAGTCAGAATAGCTACACTTTATCCTTTTTTTTTAATTGAGTTTTTATGAAATAATATTATATTTCAATAATTTTCTGGGGCTAAAACTCTGAAAATTCAGACTCAGTTAAATTACCATTACTATAAATGATATATAAGTAATTCTCATTTCTTAAGCTCTTTTCAAATACCACAAAGTATACTTTACACATATTGTCGTATTTAATTTTGTCACAATCCTGAAAAGATATATTATTCTTTCCATTTTACTAATAAAAAATGAGGATTAGAAAGGTTTAATAACTTGCTAAAAATTACACTGCAGTTCCAGCAGAGCTGGAGTTCTAATGCAGGTCTCTCTGATATGTAATTTTTGGTTATTAACCATTCTTCTATTACATACCATTCAAGTACGTAACCCGACAAGACATTTTATTAAGAATTACTATCTGATCATGGAATGGGAAATTCACAGTAATATATAATAGCACTTATATGACAGAGAAAACCTAATGATTAACAACTACTAATTATAGTACAAAAGGGTGAAGCCTAGTGGCTCTGGAATAGGTCTGCATAAGTCTAAAACCCACCTTAGCCACTTAAAGCTGTATTCTAAGTTAGTATATGTAAAACTTTTAAAGCATATATAGTACATATTAAGTGTTCCAAAAATATTACCTATTATTAAGAAAGTGTTTGTGGTGATTGTTGCTTTATGCTTGCTTTAATATAATTCCAAGTATCCATGAGTGGGGACACATAAGAGGAAATTTTCCCGCTTATTCTTTGTTTGGCATCGCATGGGCATTTTATGACTACCAAAAAAAAAAAAACAGTCTCAAAGATTCTTCAAACAAGACTTGAATTTATAAGACTCTGAAGTTTTAACTCTTAAGACTTTTCTTTTATTATGGAAGACTTCATTTAATAGGTAATCGCTTTGAGTCCAGATCTAGAATACAAATGAAATCAGACTCCTCCCAACATTTCCTTCAATTGATTCACAAAGTGTTGATTCACAAAGTTTTATACAAATATGAAACACTAAAGTTGATTTTTCAACTGCTAATTTTAGTTCCCAGCATAAGTAATTCTTAGGATAAAGATAATCTAGAGATGATATCTGAAAAACACTTGTCTAGATATAAGAAAATTAATTTATGCTTATGAGTTGACCTAATATATACTGAATTATGATTTCTCCTTTGCTCAGAGCAATACTTGATGCATTTCTAAAGGTTCTGAATCACTTACATCCAGGTTTAGGTGTAGAAGTAAAGGGAAATAAGGATGAATTAGTTTGTGTTATTCAACTGGACAGGTGTCAAAGTTGCTACATGTTGATAGCATTGTAAAATTTCAGCACTGTTAAAAAGTTTATCAGAAAAAGAGGCAGGGCTGGGGAGTCTGTGTAAGTGAAATTTAGTGAAACATTAGTTACATACAACCAGCTCTTGATCAGTGGGAGTAATGAGAGGGTGTGGGGAAAGGACAAATATAAACTCAAGTCATGGATAAAGGAAAACTACTAATCTCTTGATTATTGGGGGAAAGATTAGCTGATTCTAAACAATAATGAGGCTTCTATTGATTACTGTTGTTTACCAGCCATGTGGTCCAACAACTTTGGGCTGATCCACATTTGTTATCTGATGAGAGTAGAGGAGGGGAAGTAGGAGGTAATTGAAAATGAAGAATAAGCAGGTTATAATCAGCACTAATCAGTTGCTGCCTCATTGTTGAAGAATTCTCTGTGCATTAGTATAGCTAGTTTGCATTTCTTAGGCACTCTGTGGATAGAGAGTTGAACCTGTATAAGAATGCAAAATATTGAATTATTGATGTAAAACACATGGTAAGTTCTAGTCTTCTGAATTTCCAGGTACTCACACGTGGATATATTCTACTTTCTCTATACAGACTCCAGTAGTAAGTATAGACTCTAAAGTAATTCATCTTAAATTCCCTTTTTGTACATCGCATTTGTTAGATTAATATATAACAGGTAATTTTAAATAATATATAATATATAAGGCTTCCTCCTAGCCAAAAAGAAAGTTATTTTTTAATTTTTTTTAATTTATTTATTTATATTTGGTTGCGTTGGGTCTTCGTTGCTGCACACGGGCTTTCTCTAGATGCGGTGAGCGGGGGCTACTCTTTGTGGCAGTGCACGGGCTTCTCCTTGCAGTGGCTTCTCTTGTTGTGGAGCACGGGGCTCTAGGTGTGTGGGCTTCAGTAGTTGTGGTGCATGGGCTCAGTAGTTGTGGCGCATGGGCTTAGTTGCTCCACAGCGTGTGGGATCCTCCCAGACCAGGGCTCAAACCTGTGTCCCCTGCATTGGGAGGTGGATTCTTAACCACTGTGCCACCAGGGAAATCCCAAAAAGAAAGTTTTCTGTATTTTTTTCATTAAAACTTTTAACAAATTGTTAGGTCATTAAATCATGCATCAAAGAAGACATTTATTAACCTATTCAACAAATAATTATCATACCTCTACTCTGCTGCAGGGATCTATGTTACAAGCTGGAGACATAGGAATAAATAAAATAAATATGGTCCCAGTTTTGTATAGATTAATTCTACTGAGAGATGACATATCAACAAACTATGTAAACAGATGCATACAAATTGTAATAAGTACATTATGGGAGATATGCTGGAAATGAGTTTGAGAAAAATTAAGAACTTTCTTTGGATAGACTGATTAGGGAAAGACTTTCTAGGAAAGTTTCATTGATGCTGAGAACAAAAGGGTGAGATGGAGCCCTAAAAGATCAGAGAAAGGAGAAAATCATATTCAGAAGCTCTGAGGATTTAAAGTGCTTTACATTTCTAAAACCTTAAAAAAAATACCAGTGAGTCGGAGCATAGAGAAATAGGTAAAAATTTTGCCCAATACCAAGTGGGAGAGTCAAAGACTAGATTCAAGTGCAATGGCAGACATTTAAGGATTTTACCCACGGAGTGACTCAATCAGATGTATACTTTAATGAAATAATTCTAGCTTCTGTGGTAAGAATGATTTTAAAGGGGGCAAAAAATTTAAATGGGAAATCAGTTGGGAAGTTATTGTTTTATTCTGGAGAGACATAATGACTCTGGGTCTTGCACATGACAGTGGAAGTGGGCAGTTGTGAAGTGGAAATTGTTTTCAGAGTTAGAATCTGTATAAACTATTGATGGGTTGGATGTGCAGAATGAGATAAAAAGACCTTCTATGTTTCCAGCTTTAGCACTGGAAATGCTGTTATTTACTGAGATGGTGAAGGCTTAGGTGTTAACAGGTACATCTTTATCCATGTGTGTTTATGTGTTTACTTGAAAAATTGAAGAGTTTTATTTTGGACATACATTTTGACTTTTACAAGATCTGTAAGTAGAGATATCAAGTAGACAGCTGAATGTGAGTTTCTGGCGTTAAGATAACTCTGGGCAGGACACACATATTTTGAAATAGTCACTTTCAAGATGGTATTATGAGTGTGGATGAGATCACCTACGGAGGTGGTGGAAAAATGAATAAATGATAAGTTTTCAATTACTTTTTTGTCAAAGATAAAAATTAATCACTGCTCAAAGACGTAAAAGGCAATGGCTTATCAAGTGTTCCACATACAATGACCATTTATTGATTTAAACACCTTCTCCATCCTTTCCCAGAATATACAAGTTTTGATGCTTCCTAAAACCCTTACTTCTGATTTAGGGCAAAGATTAAGGGTACAAATACTACATACCAATATACATCCAAAGTTATGGCCCAGAAATTTCTCCCCTACCAAACTTCTAAATATATCTTTCGTCCATATGAAACTGAAAATCTTTCAAAGACAAAATAAAAATGGATCTTATGTAGTACAAATGATCACTAGAACTGGTGTCTGGTGTGTTTCTGGTATGTTTTCTCAATTTAATCAAAGAAAAACACGGGTAAAAATTTATGTATTAGTTTACCACTAATTCAGATATTATGGATTTACATTTCACATATGTTGATATATTTTAAAATATCTTGTAAGGTATTTAATGTTCATAATGGACTTCAATTCTTAAATTTTTCTGTTAAGGGCATTTTATATTCAAAAATGATTTATAATAGTTTTCTACAAGTAAATCTGTATAAAGTATTTAAGAATTAAAAATTTGTCTACTAGACAAATCTCTTTTTATTTTAAAAATGAAGGTGTGGATCTAGTTCTCAAACTTTCCTGATCATGGAATTCATATGATAAACAGTTTAAAAAGAGTGATTTCAGATATCAGATCAGTATCTCCTACCAAGATCAAAAAAATCTCACATATTTTCATTTTCACATACCATACAGGTTTTAACCTTAACAAAAAGAAATTTCTCCTATTATAGGGCTATCTCATTTCTAATGTTTTCGATATATAAACTACCAAAGGGAGAGGACCCATCTGATATGGTAGAACGTTTATTGATTAAAGAATCCATATCCCAGTTCCAACATATTCTGAAAATTTGTTTGATACAAATTTTCCTGGCATTGAGTGGGAATACAGAAACAGGAAAAATAGAAAATTTTAATAAAGATTCTTAAAATTAAAGATCTTAAAGAAATTAAAGATCTTAGAGAAATTGTTGGAGGCATTCCATTTATCCTTTTATTTTACTAAAGCTAGAGATGGCCACTTTGAAGAGATAATGTTAAAACACTTTTGTAGGGGCTTCCCTACTGGCTCAGTGGTTGAGAATCTGCCTACCAATGCAGGGGACACGGGTTCGAGCCCTGGTCTGGGAGGATCCCACATGCCGCGGAGCAACTAGGCCCATGAGCCACAACTACTGAGCCTGCGCGTCTGGAGCCTGTGCTCCACAACAGGAGAGGCTGCAATAGTGAGAGGCCCGCGCACCGCAATGAAGAGTGGCCCCCACTTGCCGCAAGTAGAAAGCCCTCGCACAGAAACGAAGACCCAACACAGCCAAAAATAAAAATAAATAAATAAATGTAAAAAAAAAAAATTACCATTAAAACACTTTTGTAAAAGAGATCTTTTATTTGTGTGTGTGTATGCATGTACACATATTTAGTTTATAAATCCACTGAATATCAGATTAAATCCACTGGGACCTTGTTCTAATCTTTCTTTCCTAACGTTTTACATTGGTCCAAATAATGTTCATTTTTGTTTTTGCCATATGTGCAAATCACTTCTGGAGTTCGGTAGAGAAAAGAAAAAAATTAAATTAATAAATAACTAATTTATTTTTTTGCCAAGTATGCTCACCACTCAAATTGTAAATTATAAATGTAAAAAAGTGTGTGAAGTGAAACATATAAAAGAGTATAGATTCTCTGATATCTTCACACTTGGCCTGAAATGAAACGATTTCAACCTAATTGCAGTCACAGCCCACCTCCTTAAATGTGCTTTATACATCACTTCTACTGCTGATTATTCCCTAGGCATTAGCACACAGTATCACTAAATTTTCTGTCTCTAAAAATATAGATGCCTAGTGTAATCTCAAAAACTGTTAGAAAACAAAAAATAGGCTATTCAGCTGTCATCCTGACTTCTATGCTATTCTCTAAGAGAATAATTTTCTATTACTTGGCACAAGTATCTTACTCCCTAGAAATAAAATTTTCCTTGAAGTATGAGTATATGCTTTCTCTTGAAGTCAACAGGAGTTAAGAATTGTGTATTGAAGGGCATAACTTAGGTGGTGAATGCCACGTAACTTTGCCAACAATTAGTCTTCTGTGTGCCTTTGCTGCGTTCCTATTCTCTAACATTTTTTCACATAAACTATTCCAAGCAAAAATTATATATATACAAGATAATATAATATAAAAACTGTACATAGCAGGTAGGTCTGTCAAATATTGTTTTATATTTTAGATGCCTTTATTTTTAAAAACATAGTAGATAACAGAATCAGTGGAAGTCTTCTCTGCATCCTTTCCAACCCATTGGGGCCCATTTTCCTTTAAGCCAACTGCCATTATGAATTAAGTATTTAAATCTCCCAATTCTACATTTATATTTATAGTTATATATATATAATATATATATATATATACACATATACACAGTATACAGAACTGTTATATGTATGTTAAATTTTACATAAATCGTGTTATTTTTTTCTTTTATCTTCATTTTCTCACTTAATATTATGGAGTATTGTTTTCTTTGAAACCTGTAAGTCTAGTTTTTCTATCTTAAGTGTTGTATAGTACTCAATTATATGAATATACAAAAATATATTTATCCATCATTTTGTTAATAAATATTTAGGTTATTTATAATTATTGCCATTTCAAACAATACTCCATGTGGTACATATATATATATATAATTTTCTATACCAATGGCCTCCAAACATTGACCATAACCTATAATAAAAATAATATGTACTATATTATGACTCTTACATGCAAAAACTGAAACAATAGTAACTCCTAATATTCATGGTATAATAACTATCCTGATTGTTTGTGATATAGCCTGATATTTCTTTTGTATTTTATTTCATTTAGTTTAATTGCCTAAAATGCTGGTCATGATCCATTAATTTGATTTGAGGCCTTAAGTCACAGTTTGAAAAACACTGCTTTAAGAATAAACTTAGGAGAGAAATTGTCTGTTTTTTGAGTGCACATCAAAATAAAAATAATCTATTTACAGACAAATTCTCCCAATGTAAGGTAAGGTAAGGAATTTTTTTTTTTTTTGTATTTTCAAATTTTATTTTATTTATTTATTTTTTATACAGCAGGTTCTTATTAGGTATCTATTTTATACATATTAGTGTATATATGTCAATCCCAATCTCTCAAAAGGTAAGGAATTTTATTACCAAAAGGGACCCAGCTATTGAGAGAGAGGGAGAGAGAGGACTTAATGTTAAATATGTGACCTATACAAACAAAGTGGGACTACTGTTCACTTTCTGAATGAGCTGAAGTAAACTTTGAACTTTTATTACTTTAAACAAATTTTACAAAAATTTGAGAACTGATTACAAACAGAATTTTTTTCCCTGCCCTTGAAAATACCCTACCTAAATACTCTAAATTAAACCTGGAGACTTACTGAATCTACTCTCTAACCTCTCTTATTTCAAATGCTCTCCACCCACCAGCACTTTCTTTCTATTTATCTTAGCAAAAACATATTTTGTTTTGTTGATTTTCTTCCTGAAAACCACACTTGATCAGAATTTTATAGCTGTTAGCTTTCATTTCTCTTGCCAAATAATATTAATGCAGACATTTCCATTGTGTTCTACAATAACACTAAGAACATATTGCTGAGAACAGGAACGTTTTCATTAGATTAGTAGTTTTGTCCTTGAAATGGAACACACTGTAACATTTGGCTTTGTCATAAGGCAATACAACATGGAGCTCTAGTCACATTTTCTCTCTATGAACTTAAATCTCCACCAATTACAGACATAAGAAGTGTAATCGTCTACAAATATGTCTGACAAATATGTAATATGTAAAGTCTCTATATAACAATGCTATGCAGAATTACTTTAACTTACACTCACCTCTAGCAAATAGTAACTCCCAATCCCATAAACAGGGAATTATATGTACAACAGAGCCATAGAAAGGTATCGTCAGCATGCTGATCTCCTAGCTCCGAAATTTGAGAGTTTTCTAAGGCAATTATTTTAACATGTCTATCATATTGTGATTATATTTCTGGAGAACAGGTGGCATGTTGTGAAAAGTTATAGACCATACAGAGATATTTCAGTTAGGATAAAACAATGTATCATTTTCTTTAAATCTCTCAGTCCTTACTTATTTTAATTTGAAACAATTTGAATGAATACAACATTAGTTTCTCAGTTATGCGGCACTCAAGATGTACCATATTTCTCACCTGAAGGCATAAGCTTTAGTGATATCCTAATCATTTTCGCTGCAATGGATGCTTGTGCTATAAACCCCAGATTAAATAGTAGGTGGAGAATAAACAGCAGGAGCAGATGAATTTCTAAAAACAAATGATCTCTATTTGAATACAAATATCCCCATTAATAAAGAATGAGAAAGGAAATATTTTAAAAATCAGTAATATATTAAAGTGAATTATTTCTGAGCAGGTTATTCTCCAGCAGCTCTTTAATTAGCTATTTCTTCATATGTTGGTAACTAATTATTACATATATTTTGTACGTATTTTTAATATCCATAAACTACGGATTTGATCTTTATTTCTTGTCAGTGTATTTGAAAATAATTTGCAGAAGCACATTTAAACTGCTGGGTTTCATGCTAAGTAGGAAAAAATGGATTGAAGACTTAATTTACTCTGCAAGCTAGAAGATAAATAATAGTCTTTTATATAATGCAGTGAGAATGAGGATTTGAAAAGCCTCTATCTAGCTACCTTTAAATATATATGAAGATACCAAATTTTGGTAGTTGATCATGGACAGCATTCTAGCTGGTTAATATGTAATGCCTGATTGATTGATATTTTCAAGATACTGTATTTTGGTTGAAATGTGGAGCTCTTATTTAAAATCATGCAAGAAAGTGGAAGTCATCACTTTGTTAACTGCATGTATTGTAGCAGAAGACAAAGAAGGAAATAATGGATTTAGGTGCCAAAATTTTAGTCACTTTGATGGTAGATGTGTTAAGGTCTGTGAAATGAAAGTCATATGTTTATGGCAAGACAAGAGAAATTTAAACAAAATTTTTTTTCTGCCCTTTGGCCTCTTCTCTCCCCACACTGTGCGTTGTGTATCTGCATTATGCCTCTACCAAACCTTCCCCATCGGCAGAAATACCTGTTCAGCCATAAGAGCAACATTCTCCTTATGTCAACAAGACAACTCCTTAAAAGTTATCATTCCTTCTTAACCTTGTAAGGGGTCATATGACCCACTATGAAGAGGCTCAAAGGATTACGTAAATTGTCAATAATATGTCATCTGATGTATAGCCCCCCTCTCAAAAAAGCTTATATAACTGTGTCTTGACTTCTAACGGACGGAACAGTTCTCAGAGCTTTCTGAGATGCTATTCCTAGGTTATAATCCTCAAATTTGGCTCAAATAAATTTTTCCATTTTTCTTTCTTAGATCAACTGATTAATTTTTTGTTGACAGGTACTTCTACAACCTAATTCTTCACAGCCTAAGCCCAGACCACATGCCTTGTCATTAGTGTGTGTCTTGATCTTGTCCTTTTCCAGCCTGTGCCCTTGTACAAGCTGTTCTTTCCTCCTAAACTGCTTTCTCACCTTGTCATGCAGGCAATCTTCTGCTCATCTCTAACATCCAGGGTCAAATGTAACCTTCTCATCATAGGTTTCTCTGCTTCCAGTGGCACAATTATTTCTACTGACTCAGTGATCAGTAGATGATTTAGTGATCAGTGCTTCGACCATGCCTTTATCAGAAGATTTACATTTTACCTTATATCTATCTTTACTCCTACCACATATGGTTTTGAATTCTTGAAGTTCTCTTCCCTCTCTGGTTATTTGTCTTCAATCTCCTTTACCTGTTACCTTTCTCCACTTGGCTTTTGATAAATATTGCAGTTAGTTCTTCAAAATCCTATTTTTAACTCTTTATACTCTTTTCCTAGGTAATTTAACCCATACACGTTTCTCAAATATATATCAATAGGTCCAAACTCTTTTTTGGAAACTAGATACATTTCCTTGAAGTTTCAAAAATACTTCTAATTCAACAAATCTTAAATCAAAACATAATTGTGCCCCCCAAATCTAATATTTCTCCATGTTTACTATCTCAGGGAGTGATATCACTTTACTGTCCAAGTCAGAAATTTGGATGTATTCTTTTAAATCTTCCTTTTTACTCTTATATGGCAAGTACTGTGAATTTATTTCCTGGTCATCTCTTTAATCTACACACATCTTGCCATTTCTATTAACACAATAATAGTTCAATTGATCGTCGTTTAACTGGACCACTGTAATAGTCCCTTAACTGGTACCCACTCAGATAATCTTGACTTGCGTAGTTTCTTCTTGACACATTGCAGCTAGAGTGAAACGTTAAATTACAAATCTGACATGAGGAAATCATATTTGGGAGTATTTTAATTTACTTTAATAGAGTTATTTCTTTGTTATGTAAATATTCTTCAACGGCCAAATTGCCTTTCTAAGGAAGTGTCATTAAGAGCAAAAATAATTTTAATTTATTGAAATCAAGAAATGCAATAATTATTCAAGTAAATAATTCTTTGTGAAGTGTTTACGCATCCATCTCTTATAAGATATACTTGATGAATCTTTTACATGCACACTTGAGATCTTTACATTTTAAACACTCACAAACGCTTTGAGAGCCCTCATTTCTTATCCTGTAAATAAACGGGATGTTTTCTTTGGGAGAAAAACTGCACTGTAGTCATATCAATATCATTAATACTTAAAATGTCATTCACATTTATAAGCAAGCTGAATAATTTTAAAAATGCAAATTTAGCCTACTTAAGAGTGTTAACTATATGTAAGTTTTATCAGCTGAATTTCATTACTTATTCATAATATACTAAAAATTAAAAAAATAAAGTAATGTAACAAAAATGTAAAAGTCAATACATAAATTTTGATAAGTGGCCTTATGGCAATAAGTGGCCTTATGGCAATAAGTGGCCTTATGGCAATTTAAGCAGAGTAAGATACCTTCTTCTTATCTGTTAGGGAAAATAATTTTATTTGGGAAATATTCACTGCTTCCAACCAAAATAAATTTTCTTCAAAATAAAATGAATTTGCAGAATCATTTTCTTACTTCATGGTTAACTCACACTCAATTATTAGGCATGCTATAATCATAAAAATATCGAATTTCAGAAAACTTGATCTTAGAGGTAGATAGTAGTCTTTCTTTTTCCTAACTTCAATCTAAATTTTACCTACTGTTGTAGTCTGTTATTTGAATAACATACTACAAAGCTGAAGCTAAATAAGGAACATCAAATACAGCTCCCTATATTTTCAAACCAAGTGGCCTTCATTATTAAAGTTAAGAACTACTTTAATGGTAAAAAGAAATGCATAGTCAGTTTAAAACCTCATTAAACTGTAAAAGTTATGTGTTCATTTGTAGTGCAATTTAAATAATTTCACTTTATTCTTTAAATTGTTTCCTAGAAACTCTGCCAAGTTACAAAAGAAATCCTATCATTTCCATGTTCTACGTTATTTTGTTGTTATTCATCATATTTAAAATTGTAACATTTTTATAAATTATTCCCGTCTTCTATATGCCCTCTCCTCCTTCTCACCTACCACTGTTTTTCTGTCAAGAAAATATCTTTAGTTTCTTCTCTGTATAAATCTCTCTTGAACCATAAATTTGATCAAACTCTGAAAAGTCAAAATAAAATTCTAGAGGACCAAAACTAATGGCCTGTACATCTTACTATCTGTTTTTAAATTTAAAATTAGAGAGTTTAACTGGCTTTCTCAATTTCACCTAGTTAGTAGATATTAGAAGAACTGGGTCTAGAATCCAGGTCACCTATTTGCTAGGCCAGTGCACACAAAACCTGGCAGATACCTCACACTTCAAAAACAGTGACTCCATTAATGTCCCACTAAAATAGCGCCCAATGTAAAAGTAACCCACTGTTTTCTCAGCCATTGATGAAAGAAACTTTATCACAACCAAGATTTGCATTTTGAAATCTGGTGGAAGTGTATTTCTTACCAAAATCTTTTTATCAGGTGCAGAGTATTATACATTTCAGAATTTTCAATATTGAGTCAGTATACGATAACAATGAATTCACAGTGATAAAAAGATATATTTTACACATATTCAGATATATGCCTTTGATATAAATGAATCATACTCAGGTTACTTAAACAATAGAATATATTGGATGTGCTTTTTCAATCTTTTACCTAATCCTGGAACAAATCTAGGAAAAAGAATGAGGAAAAGTAGTAATATAATATATTCTCTAATACTCCAGATGATTGCTTTTAGTATCTTGGAAATTGTTTTTAGAATGAGAGAGGGGGAATGAGAATGATCTAGTGCCTATGCCTATTTTGATGGCATAAGAAAATCTCTAATTTTTTTAATAGCTTCATTGATGAGCTACTTTTACATACAATATGGACATTTCTCAAGAACATTCTGCGTTGCAAAATAAACCAGATTAAGAGTACATACTATAAAACTTTATTATACAGACAAAATTAATGAATAATGATATAAAACTGTTCAGTGAGTTGGAGAAATTCCAGCACCGCCTGGCCCAGTGCACTATGCATTGCAACCACAAAGCCAAAGATTCAAGAGATGCGGGGAGTAAAGAGCTTCAGGTGAAGCGGCAGCTGGAGAATTGCGTGACCAAGTGTGTGGATGACCACTTGAACCTCATTCCAGCCATGACCAAGAATATGAAGGAGTCTCTCTCATCCGTTGGGAAATAGGTGTCTGCTATTGACCATCGGGGCTGAGGGCAGGAATCCATTTAAAAAGAGGAATGGGGATTTGGGTCTTTTAAGGAAAGTTTATGAATGAGGAAATTGAGGATGTCAGCAAGCTTAAGGCCTGTGTCACTTGCCTCTAGACACTAGTTCCTTTTTGTTTCAATCCTAGAAAATTAAATGAAAAAAACTGGTGCTAAAATTTGGGTCAGAGATAGCACAGGAGGGTTTTTGTGAGCCTGAATTTCGTGCGGCAAGTGCTTATCCTGGCAATAGGGAATCTCCCTTGTACCAAACCAGAGCCCTCCAAGGTACTACATTCTCTTAGTACACAGATACCAATAGGCTTGCAGGTTCATCTAACCTGCCTATGATCTGGTGGAGTGTGAGGAGACGTGTTTTTGTTTGTTGTCAACCTTCTGTTTACCAGAAGGATCACCACACATTTTCCACAAACTGCTGTAAAATAAAATCCATGAGGTCACTCATGGATTTCTGAATAGTGGGTCTTGGTATATTCTCTACATCTCCTTTCAAAGAACAAAGATGGCATATTATCCACATATTAAACACATATTGTTTCAGTCTTTAGTTTGGATGCCAAGAATCTGTCACATAAAATACGTTTTCTGGATGTAGGCATTAACAAAATTATTTTTTCATGGTAGGAGAAAGGTAAAAGTTGAAAGATAAATTGAAGTTGAAAGGCAAATTTAAATGTATTCTTTATGTAGGTAATGTTGGGAAAGTCCCCATCAATAACACCATTAATAATTTGATAGTTGATAAAGTGTCCTTGAATTCAATTTCTTATTTAATTCTATTAATAGCCATACATGATGAGGTTATATAAATTAATTCAGAGCTGCAACTTCAGCCTAGTCTTTCTACCCAAAACCTGTTTCCAGACTCATAGCCTACTCCACATCCACAACCTAACAGCCAATTGTCAATTTCTTTTAGGTGTAAATATCCTTAGATATTCAGGTACGAAATCCAAACCTAGATAGGATTCAAAAGCTGTGGCAACTGTGGATAGAGAGAAGGTTGAGGGTGAGGTGCAGTGTGTGTCTGTCTGTGTGTGTGTGTATGTGTGTGTGTGTGACTGAGAGCAGATGAATGTCAGCTTAAGGAGAAAAAAAGCAAAAAACAAACATATATTTTTAACATAATTTTCTAGTTTTGAGTCATTTTCTTTTCTTTTTTTCTTCATTCACCAGAGCCACTTCCTACCCATATCTATTAAAGACTATAAATCAGCAAAATCATACTAATACCAGGTGAAGAGGAAAGGGTAACATCATATTGATTAACAAGTTTGGCTGATGAGAATTTTATGATAGATTGAAATTAAGTTGTTTTCAGTTTCGGTGGTACTTAATAAGTCCTCAATACATATTAATATACAGGTTTTTGCATTAATGTAAATTTTCATTTCTTTTGAGCAAATACCTAGGAGTGGGATTACTGGGTAGCATGGTAAGTTTATGGTTACATTTATAAGAAACTGCCAAACTGTTTGCTTAAGTGGCTAGACCATTTGGTATGTCCACCAGCAATGCAAGAGAGTAAGTTTCTCCTCACCCTCACCAGTGTAGGGCATGTTATTAATTAGTTATTATTAACACCACCACTACCACCACCACTATTGCTACCACTACTAGTATGATTAGTATGATGATTACTACTATTACTACCACTACTACTACTATTGTTGTTGTTACTGTTGTTACTGTTTTGTATTTGAGGCATAATAAGTATGTAGTGGTATCTCATTGTGGTTTCAGTTTGCATATCCCAAATGGATAATGACACTGTTTCTTTATATGTGCCTATTTGCCACCAACATAGCTTCTTTGGGATGTGTCTATTCAAAGATTTTTGTTATTTTTTTTATGTTGGGCTGTTTGCTTTCTCTGTATTGTGCATTTTAGAGGTTTTTATGTATTTGGAATAAAACTACTATATATATATATATATATATATGTTTTGCAAATATGTTTCCCAATATATGGCACGTCTTTTCAATTCTTAAGAATGTCATTTGAAGACCAAATGAATTTAATTTTTTTTTAAATTTTTTAATTTAATTTTATTTTTTTGTAAAGCAGGTTCTTATTAGTCACCCATTTTATACACGTAAGTGTATACATGTCATTCCCAATCTCCCAATTCATCACACCCCCACCCCCACACCCTAACCACTTTCCCCCCTTGGTGTCCATATGTTTGTTCTCTACATCTGTGTCTCAATTTCTGCCCTGCAAACCAGTTCATCTGTACCATTTTTCTAGTTTCCACATACATGCACTAACATACAATATTTGTTTTTCTCTTTCTGACTTACTTCACTCTGTATGACAGTCTCTAGATCCATCCACATCTCTACAAATGACCCAATTTCATTCCTTTTTATGGCTGAGTAATATTCCATTGGATATATTACCACATCTTCTTTATCCATTCGTCTGTTGATGGGCATTTAGGTTGCTTCTATGACCTGGCTATTGTAAATAGTGCTGCAATGAACATTGGGGTGCATGTGTCTTTTTGAATTAGGGTTTTCTCTGGGTATATGCCCAGTAGTGGGATTGCTGGATCATATGGTAATTCAATTTTTAGTTTGTTAAGGAACCTCCATACTGTTCTCCATAGTGGCTCTATCAATTTACATTCCCACCAACAGTGCAAGAGGGTTCCCTTTAAGTCCAATTTATCAATGTTAAAGTATATGCCTTTGGTGTCATATCTAAGACATCTTTGCCTATTCCAAGGTCACCTAGATTTTTCTCCTATTTTTCTGTTTTTGCTCTTATTCCTCTTCCTCTTCCTCATCCTGCTTCTTCTCCTTCTTCTGCTCCCTCTCCCTCTATCCATTCCTCTCCCTGCCCTCCTCCAACTCTTCCACTTCCTCCTTTACTTTTAGATTGACATTTAGATCTATGATCTATTGTGACTTAATTATTTAATATAAGGACATTGTTAAACAAAATAAGTGAAAATTAAGTCAAGTTTTAATTTTTATGTGGATGCCTGAATGTCCCAGCATCACTTATTGAAAGTTATCCTTTCTTCACTGAGTTGCCTATGCATCTTTGTTGAATATCAGTTGGCCAAGTATGTGTAGTTGGATTTCTAAACTCTATTCTGTTCAATTGTTATATGTCTATCCTTTTGCTTATATCACATTGTGATTATTTCAGATTTGTAGTAAGTTTTAAACAAAGTCTTCCAACTTTGTTCTTCCTTCTGAAAAAATTTTTTAAGGATTCTTGTTCTTTCACTTTCTAGTATAAATTTTAGAGTCAGCTTCCTAATTTCTAAATATTCCTTTTGGGAATTTAGTGGGGTTGTGTTGAATCTATAGGTCAATTGGCGAAGAACTGATTTATTAACAATATTGGTGTGTTGATAAAGTAAATTACATTGATTGGTTTTGAAATGTTAAACCAACCTTGCAAATTCAGGGTAACACCTGCTTAGTTGTGATGTCTTATCCTTTTAATAAATTGTTGGAATTATTTGCAATTATTTTGTTGAGGATACTTATATTCATATTCATAAGAGATATTGATCTGTCATTTTCTTTTCTTGAAATATATTTAAAAATTTTTGACATCAGTTAAATGCTGATATCATAAAAAGTGTATCTCATTTTCTTTTTTCTAGAAGGGCTTGTATACAATTGGCATTATTTCTTGAGTATTTGGAAGTTGAAACCATCTGGACCTAAAATTTCTTATTTGGAAGATATCTAAATACAAATTCATCTTTAAAATAGGTATAGGACTATTCATATTATCTAACTATTCTTGAGTGAACATTGATAGATTATATCTTTCAAGGAATGTGCCCATTTCACCTGTCTTAAATTTATAAGCGTTAATTTTTTTTATTATCCTGATAATGTCTGTAGAATTTGTAGTGATGTCCTTTGTTTCATTTTTGAATTGATAATTTATGTCTTCTTTCTTTTTCCCATGGTCACTTTTATTACTATTTATCAATTTTAAAAATTTTTAAGTTTTTAAAATTGACTTTATATTTTCTCTGATTTCAATTAGTTTGAAACTATCAATTCGATGGTATCTATAACTTCACAATCTACAGTAAGACTTTGTGCTAAACTTACGTGAAACTTATATGAAACTAAATAGGTCATTTTTTTTTTTTTTAAATAAAGGAGCAAACTGGAGAACTTAACAAAACCAGACATTAAGACATATGTTACAAAGTTTAGGAATAAATCAATGTGCTATTAAAGTAGAAACGTCTAAGTAAATCAATGTTATAGCATAGAGGATCCAGAAATACACTTATGTATATATGAGATCTTGATTTATAATAGAGATTACATTATAGATTATTACAGAAAGGAAGAAAAATTATAATATACTATGTGGGAAAAGTGGCTCACTATGCTGTGAGAATACATCTGTAATATTTACTTATACTAAATAAACACATAAAATCCAATGAATTAAAAATAAATGTAGAGTTTAAACTTTATTGAATATAGAATAAAACAGGGATATTTGTGGGATAAGGGAATTTCTAGTTGTTAAAAAATTCCAAACTATGAGGTCTGCTTCTACTATTCCTTTAGTTTGGAATTTTTCCCCCTGCATAGCCACATGAAGTCTGTCTTTTCTTTCTTTTAGTTTTCTACTTAAATATCACCTTCTTTGATCTCTTTTTATAAATTCACACATTCCACTGTCACTCTCTATACATTTTACTGGGCATATTTTTTTCTCATAGCTCTTATAACCACCTTACATATTTTAAAGTTATGTGTTTGATGCTTGTCCATATCCATACAAATATGTAAGCTCCATTGAGAACATGGATTTTCATTCACTCATTGATTTATTTATTTATTATTATTTATTATATCTATGTAAATGCCTAAAATTAGGCCTGGTCATGGTAGCACTCAAACAGTTATGTGTAGAGTCAATGAATAAATTAATGATGTACAAACTAGTGAAACCACAGGGAAAAAGATTGATTATATAGAGAAATAAAAAGAAAAAACATAAAAAGAAATGACATGAAAAGAAAACATTGTTTATAAGTATAATAAAATAATAATTGGTAGTAGTCTGGGAGATAATATTTGCAATATCTAAAACTAATAAATTAATATACATTTACTCCTGAAAACCTACTAAGATAGGAAATATATTAGGAAAAGTGTTCAAAGGATATAAGTGGCCACCACATAGAAGACAAACAGGTATAAGAAAACATATTTAACAATATTCTTAAATTATGAGCTACACAAATTTAAGCAACATTAACATAGAATTTGAGTCTCATAAGATTAGAAGAAATAAGAAAGTTTGATAATGCCAAATATCTGCAATGATATGGATATTTGAGAATATTTTTTCTTTTCTAGTGTGAGTAGAATCACTTAGAAATAAATTTGGTAGTATCTATTAATATTAAAATGAATTTTCTGCATTCTAGCTATGTCAAAATTGTAACTATATTCTCAAAAATCTTAGTAATAGATCCTTATGACAATATTAAGAAATGTAGCAAGAATCTGAAGACAACATATGTGTCTATCAGTGAGTAAGGATAAAAACAAAGCGCTAGATATATAAAATGGAATACCTTGCAGCAGTAAAAAAGCAACTAAAGAACAGGAAAGATAGTAAAACTTAGCACTGAGTTTAAATATAAGAAAAAATATGATTCATAACACAATTCTGGCTATGGAATTAAAATGTAATTCAATACTACACCTTTAGAAGACTGTTATCTAAGGCAATACTTTCAATAGATCAAAGTAGGTGTCTGCATTTGGATGGGGAAGGGAATTGGGTCTAGAGGTGAAAGAAAAATAAATTTTAAAATGAATAAATGAAGCCTTTGCATGGACAAATAATGAATAAATTACAGTTTAGATGAATTCAACTTTTTGTATCTGTGGTCTTACATTTTTAAAGAGAGTTTATCCAAGGCAAAGAAGCTCACATTGATAGCATACCTCTAAAATAATTTAGGTGGGAGCTTGTCATTCTTGGGTGTTCGGTCATTTTGGTAGAAAGATCACGATAGTGAAGATGATCATCAGTCTATGTTAGCCTTATGACACAAGCCATCAAGCTACTTTCAAGCTACTCAAAGATCATCAAGCGAAATTCTGGTTATAATTGGCTAAGCAGTTAGACTAGTTAGAATACAAGGACAAGAAATAAATAGTTGCTAATAAATGAGCACAAATGCCTTTATTACATTTTTTAAAAATTAAGAAATACATCATTCATATTTTAAGTACATCTGTTCCTTATTGAGTGTCTCTACCATGATAGGGCTTGAGGAGCCTATCTCCCTTTGGGTGAAATAATCATTGACCTTCTAGGCCTGCAATGGTAAAGAACAGACACTGGAATTTTGGAACAACACCAAGATATTGTCATCCACTGGGAAAAGCTGTTTGTTTCCCAGATGAGATAACCGCCTCCATTACAACATTTCTATTCCATGTAGGGCACCAATCTCCCCTATGGTTGTGAGGGTGAGGTGGGGGTAATAAAGAGTTTAAACATTAATAGAACTTTATTAATTTTTAAAAATAGTGATTATTAGAATTAACATTAACTAACACTATAGGAGCTAATTTACACCTGAGCAAAAAATGAGGTACTAGAATGGGAAAAAATGGAGAGAATAAGAGAGGATAAAACTATGTTTTTATTTATCATGTTATTTTTATGTAAAATTTCTCAATTAATTTGTCTGTATATGAGAGTACTACACTCCACATATCCTCATCTAAGATAAAAATTTCTATTCAGTTGTATCATTCCAACATTACAGAAATATGGAATCATGGATTGTTAATCAGGAGAAATCTAATAATTGATCTATTTTAGTGTTTAAGAACTGGTGGTGGGGCTTCCCTGGTGGTGCAGTGGTTGAGAATCTGCCTGCCAATGCAGGGGACACGGGTTCGAGCCCTGGTCTGGGAAGATCCCACATGCCGCGGAGCAACTAGGCCCGTGAGCCACAACTACTGAGCCTGCACGTCTGGAGCCTGTGCTCCGCCAACAAGAGAGGCCGCGACAGTGAGAGGCCCGCGCACCGCGATGAAGAGTGGCCCCCACTTGCCGCAACTAGAGAAAGCCCTCGCACAGAAACGAAGACCCAACACAGCCATAAATAAATAAATAAATAATTTTTAAAAAAAAGAACTGGTGGTGTTTAGTGTCACTTTGCACATTATAAATACTTTATATTGCCTGCTTGAAACTGTTTGAACATTTAAAAATTAGATGTTTGAAGAAAAAAAAAAACCTTAGATAAATGTATAAAGGAGAAGTTGTCATACTGGCCCAAATTCCTGCTTGGAAATAATTGCAGGAGATTATTTTTAGAAGAGATAGTCACTCTTCAGTTTGCTGAAATAGTCACCTGATACATTTAATTAATTTAAATTACCAGTTAGATCCCTGCGGGTATTTGAATCTGTGACTCGTATTCAGACCATTCCTTTAATTTCACAGGTGAGAAAGTAAAGTTTAATTGCAATTAGGGACAGGTGAGTTCACAGAAGATGATGGCAATGGAGGCTGTCTAGAATAGAAGTCTTCTGGTTTGATTTATTTTTGCACCAGCCATGATAATTTTCCGCATTATGACAGCTCGAAAAATATAAGCACTTTTTAAAAATTATTCTAACACATAAACCATATTTTAAAACAGAAATTTAAACCTTCCCAACATTGTCATTCACGTTATTATCATGAAGTGCTTTGGCTTGAGGACACGTGTCAATTTTATTCAAATGCTTTAATGAGCAATAAGATAACTTTCTGAAGCTTCTGAAATTCACTCATATATATGATGAGAAGGAGTAAATTGTTTCAGTATTTAATGATCAATGAAATCTTCTTTTTAAAGGTACAATTCATGCCCATGAGTATATCAATAAGGTGTAGAATGTAGATTTTGTATTGTTTAGTTTTGCTGATGAGGGATTATTCTACTCTCTTTTTAGATATTCATCTTTTTTTTTTTTTGAAATTCACGCTCTTCTATTTATTTATTTATTTATTTATGACTGTGTTGGGTCTTCGTTTCTCTGCGAGGGCTTTCTCTAATTGTGGCAAGTGGGGACCACTCTTCATCGCGGTGCGTGGGCCTCTCACCATCGTGGCCTCTCTTGTTGCGGAGCACAGGCTCCAGACGCACAGGCTCAGTAGTTGTGGCTCACGGGCCCAGTTGCTCCGTGGCATGTGGGATCTTCCCAGACCAGGGCTCGAACCCGTGTCCCCTGCATTGGCAGGCAGATTCTCAACCAGTACGCCACCAGGGAAGCCCTCATCTTATTTTTTAAAGTTTTTTATATAATTATTTTTTATTTGAGCTTTAGTGCTCAGGAAAAGGTGAAAAATAGTCTTCCCATACACAACAGCTCACTTCCTTTAATAGAAGCAGACACCCTTTCTAAACCTGTGCTCTGTCCTAATTTACTGGCTAGGCAAACCTAGGTTATAGACAATTAAGTTATCTTACCCAAGTTCACAAAGCAATTCAGAGTGCATGAAGCAAAAAAACATGAACTAAAACCTTTCTCATAAAGCTCCAGCCATAGCTCCCAGACATTTCAGTGATTTCATTGCTTCTCTCTCCTCTAGAATTTCTCACCCAATTGAAATACATATCCCATAAACCTTTCTTTAGACTATTTGTAGATAAGTTAATTTCTCTCTCAGCTGTAATTTATGAGCTGATATGGCAAGATGATATTTAACTCTATAATGATGCCATTTAACTTTAAAATGTGTTTTGAGATAAATTTTTCATAAAAAATTGGTGTAAAAAGTAACATTTTATTGTACCGCATTATGACCAGTCATTAGGTTTGGTGAATTGGTTCTTCTTGCTAATGTTTGTGTTAAATTAAAAACACTAAATTGAGATAATCATGCATGAATCCTGCATGAGGCATTAACAATAGAATGCTGAAAACAAAGCTGATATCTACTGCACTATAACTAGCCAAAGGGGAAAAAAAGGTAGGCTGCAAGCAATGTATGATCATTTCAGTTCCCCTGGAAAGAAAAACAGTATTGTTTCTATTCCAACTATATGAATGCAGTACAGAATAATTAGGAAAACATATAAAGGTAAGTAATTACATTCAGGTGAACTGAAAACTAATGTGTTCTATGAAGCTCTGCTCTTTCAACCTTTTAAAAATAGAAGATGAAAAAAATAGAGTAGAATAAACTCACAGCAGCTTAATCCCATGGCATGCTCCTAATAGATACAAATCTACTAATAATGTATTTGCCCTTGGGAGCTCTGAAAAAGCTTACAGTACTTGCTCATGCCAACAGAGTCATTTCATTCATCTGTTACCGTTTTGGCTGTTTTCCTGTCTACTGACTTTTAATAATTGAGATTGTATACTGTACCCACTCCTTCGTCTGCAAACATTGACCCTTAGCTTCTGTGGCACTAGCCATCTGAAACTGTCTGCCCTCTTCTCTTCACATCATTGGAAACCTAATTCACTGCTTGCTAAAGTACAAAACTCCCATTTAGCTCAGGAGGAGTTTAAAAAAAGATGTGTGGTGGATTGAACACTCATGATCTCCTGCTCACTTTTGAAATGCAACCAAAATATGACCACTCTTGTGAAAGGGATCTGTTTGCCATGATAAAAGTGAACACACATTCAAAGGAAATATTGAATCAACAGTATCATATATCATATTCATATATATCATATCCATATCAGCCTATTGGAAACGTATTCATCCAGGTTGTATTTCTCTGAGAAGCAAGGATTTTACATTTAAGCCAGAGTCACAATGTCCCCATCCTGGGATCAAGGCAGTATCTCCATAAAACCACTACCACACAGAGTTAAGTACTGCAAATCACATTGGTCAGACGGGTAGTCCCTATGTTTCTCTAATTCTTTCAGATTCAGGGAAGAGAGACACTCTCAGGTAACTGGAGATTTTACAACTATTTACAAATAAATTTTGACAATACAGTTTTATTGCCCAGAATAAGCAATATAACCAGGACTCAAAGAACAAAATAATCCTTGGTGTATCTGTGGCTTTCAGAGAGTATATCTTATATGGTACTTAGAATTTAGGACAGCTTTACCACATCAGTCTCTTTTAACAAAGTGCAAAAATATTTCATTAATTGTGAATTATTATGAAATAAACTAATTTCATTAATTGTGTTCCTCGGTTGTCTCTTGTTCTTATTCTCCTGATTTTAGGATGTGAGATCTTAGGGCAAATATTTTTTTCCAAGGCGCCTTTCTATATCCATTGGTCCATATGAGATAAAGTGATTAATCAGTGAAAATTTAGAAGAATTGGTAGAGAAGAGGTTTTTATGTATTTAATTATTGTCCACTCAATGCAGGTGAAGAGTCTTCATTGTGTTTAGGTATCATCTCTTTCTGTTATCTATTGGAGAATAAAAATTACAGTAGGTTCCTGGCTAACTTCATGTATCCCACTATGATAAAAAGGAAGCAATATAATTAATACTAACAATCCATGGCTCTTTGGTACTCATTTGCATTGAAAGCATATAGATCTTCTTGTCCCTAATGCCATTTAACACTGGTTATATAATTGCCTGTATGCTGCATCATTCATTGGGCCACCCATGGATTCTGCCTTCCATTGACTCTCTCAAGGATTGTTATTGTTCTTTTGATGTTAAACACAAACGCAAGTCTTACCCAGAATATGCAGAAAAATGTAGATGATCACTTATTTTCTGTTCATGTTATATTTGTCATTTGGAATTATTTTAGCATCAATGTAGCACATCTTCCAACAATTTTTTCTCTTGAAATCCTTAGACTGTAGTCACTGCATTATATACAGAGAATATAATCTCTTTCAATACTGATGACATCATGCTTCTGCCACCACTTGGAAGAATAGGTGAGGTGGTCATGCAAAAGAACAGTCCCATTCAAAAATTTCCACCTCTCAGCCAGCACAGCTGAAGATTCTCCCACAATAGTACAGCATTACCACATGAATAGGAAGCAAAAGTGAATATCAATCAAAGGGCTCACTGGTTTTGCAAAGCTATGTTCTTAGAAGTTTTCTTAGGAGAGAGATGTGACCACTCCCCAGCAGATGATCTGAATGAGTATTGAGCCTGTGGACGGGTTGGGGTAATTGCCATGTTATCGGCAATAAAGGACAAACAGAGCCAACAAGGTCTTCCACTCCCACTGCTGCTTTTGGCAGCCATAAAATGGAGGCAAGAGTGCAATCAGAACACAGATGGGAAAGAGCCAAGGCACAGGCTCTTGACTGCATAACTCAAGCCTAAGGGTTCACCTTGGACTGTTCACAGCCAGATGTCCTCTTTTTTGGCCTCTACCTCAGAACAATGGGAAACAATAGCTTAGGTCAGGGAATCTCTTCCAGGTTGATGGCTATTTTAATGAGCTTAAGAGTTATTTTTTGTCATGCTAGAAGGAAAGGGAAAAATACATATTTATGGGTGGTATGGCTAGGCTTCTCCCAGCTTCCAGTGTTATTGCATCCATCCTTATTGGATGGATGGAGAATTCTTAATCTCTATGGACTGAATCCTCAATCCTTAAAGTCTGAGATACTGAAAAATTCATCATTAGACGACTATGCTAGTGAATGCCACTGAGACTATCTCTATAACACTAGTAAAGCTGTAATTTTCTTCCTCTGTGCTTCCACATGGGCCAACTTCAAAGTTTGTCTATTTTTTTTTTCTTTGTAAGGCCTTATTTAAAGACACAACAATTAGTAAAGAAACTCCAACAATCTAATACTTACCTAACAAATGCCTTAAAATATAAGCTCCTGGGTACAATGGGTGAGAAAGCTTACTCTGACTTTTTGCTTCCATGTAAAATGTACTGTCACTCTCACAGGTTGGAATCTGTAGACTTACACTGCCTTCTACCTATCTAATTTAGCCAAGCTCACACATCAAAAGTGGTCAATGGCATCATCCACTTTAAGTAACCCTATATTAGGACATTTTGGATGATGATACAGAAGCTCAAGTTTAAAGAGATGGCTGACTCAGGCATTACTTGAGGTCTAGAAGTTCAATGTTTATCAGAAATACATTTCTAGCTTTCTACTTCCATCTGTGTTGGTTTGATTCACAGGCATTTGAGGACTTCTGGCAACTCTGGACTTATATCATTTTTACAGTTAACAAACATATTACAAGAAATGAGAGCATCTCTTTCTCATGATTCCCACATGATTCTCCACACAGAAATTCATCCTGACAACTTAGGGCACTGGTCCTACTGGACCTAATTGCCACACCTTTGAGATGAAAAAATCTTAATGATAGAGCTATGTTATGTGCCCAACATAAATATGTGTATATTTGTGGCAGGAAGGTGTTAATACTTCATGAACCACACGAATGGGCTAATTTAAAAAATGATGGCTCTCAAGAATAATATCCAATATCATTTGCAGACATATAGGTAGGTACCAGGCTTCCTATAACAACAAATATTCATTGTAAGAACTTTAAACATACTATAACAAGTAATATGAAACTCTAAGTAACGTACATGAAGATTAAGGCTTAGTATGAGCAGTGTAAAAAGATCCTCTAAGTTATATTTCTTATTGCATTGGTCTGCTAGTATTGAAAGCTCCTATATTATGTACTGATTTAGTTTCCAAACTTCCTTCAGAAAAAATGAATTTTAGAGACTGTAAAAAATAGAGAAATAGCTTTACTCTACTTTTAGAGTTAATGGTGATTTAACTCTATGACATACTGTTCAAGGGAATTTGTGGAGCAGCTCTCTGTAAGTCAGTCAAGAGATTCTCTGGACGGGCATGAAGGGCATGGAGAGCATTGTCATGTATCAAAATTTTGCTATGATTTTATTTTGATATCCATGACATCCAACCCAATATTTTATAAAGAGTTTGCTATCAGATTGAAGAGATAAATATTCTAGGATATTAAGTATTTCAGACATATGAAATTATCATATTATTGTATTTGAATTTTTACCAAATAGAACATAATAAATGATAATAATATAATCATAATCACAATTATTTTGATAAATCACTTGGAGTTTTTTGAAGCAAGCTGGATATTACTTCCAGTAAACTACTGACTACTATTTATTTGTAAATGTGACCTCTCTATCTCACCAATCCACATGTCTCTTAAGAAGTCACTCAATAGTTTCAAGATGATGATACCTAAAGAAATACCATTTATGTTTGTTTGCTTTTATCTTTGAATATGTCCTCTCTTGCCATAAATAAAAGGAAGCTCCCAAAGTATATTTTTAAGAGAATATAGTGACTGTAAAGGTACATCCAAAATTTACAGAACATTAGAATCATTTTCATGAAGTTCAATTTTCTCTACAATATAGTAGTATAGCAATGTCAGTTAATAGAAAATGCATCATGATAAAATGTGAATAAAACTAGTTTCATTTTACTAAAATTGCACTCTGTTTTCTTTAATTGTATCTGCAACAGTATCTTTCCTTAATCTCCTTAACTTTTTAGTATAAAATTAGATGTTGTTAAGGAAGCAAAATAAGCCATTAAATTACTCCATAGAACACAAACACAAAGCAAATGAAAATACTATAAGAAAATCAAGGCAGATACAGTAATGTAAGGGTTTCCACTAAGGGAAATGCAAATCTTCAAAACTTTTCTTCCTCAGGATCTTCCCCTTTTCTTAGAATCCACAACTACTTTGGTATATTACTCTTCTCTCTCTCTCTCTCTCTTTTTTTTTTTTTTAAGATTTGTTTGATGTGGACCTGCACCCCTTGCATTGGAAGGTGAAGTCTTAACCACTGGACCGCCAGGGAAGTCCCTCTCCTCTCTCTTATGTACTGTTCTGTCTTAGAAGATATATCATTCTGACATCGGAAGTCTTCTAATCATTTTCTAATTATCTTGTTATGTTATCTATTTGTCTTTTTTTTCCACTATCTTTTGAGAGTTTATTTGGCATTGTCTTTCAATTCTTCTACTGAAATATTTTGTTTACTTTGGCTATTACCTTTCTTTTTTCCTAAGAGCATCTTTTCATTTCTTTTCACAAAAACCTGCATTTGTTCTTTTTTTTTTTTTAACATCTTTATTGGAGTATAATTACTTTACAATGGTGTGTTAGTTTCTGCTGTATAACAAAGTGAATCAGCTATACGTATATACGTATATCCCCATATCCCCTCCCTCTTGCATCTCCCTCCCACCCTCCCTCTCCCACCCCTCTAGGTGGACACAAAGCACTGAGCTGATCTCCCTGTGCTATGCGGCTGCTTCCCACTAGCTATCTATTTTACATTTGGTAGTGTATATATGCCCCCCTCCCTGTGTCCTCAAGTCTATTCTCTACATCTGCATCTTTATTCCTGTCCTGCCCCTAGGTTCTTCAGAACCACATTTTTTTTTTTTTTTTAGATTCCATATATGTGTTAGCATGTGGTATTTGTTTTTCTCTTTCTGCCTTACTTCATTGATGCCAGACTTTCCTTTGTCATCCTACTTGTCATCTTACTGGGGTTTTTTTGTTTGTTTGTTTACTGTTTTTTTTTAAATAGCATTGTTTCTTCGGAATTCCTTCATTCCATATTTTGGAGATTATTATGTTTTTATATTTTCTCTCATAACTTCTTATCCTGGATTATCTCTTTAAACTAAAAAAAGGAAAGTACTAAAATAATGACAGGTATTTTGGGCTGTGCATGGAGCTAGTCAACTGTTTGGGTTCATTTCACAGGGGTTGCTGCAGCACCAACTCTTTTAATGGAGTGTTTCCCAGATTTCAGTAGATGGAAGTCTTTTCTCTAGGACTCTTTGCTTTCTCCCCATAAGAATCAACTGATCTCCTGCTTCCAAAAGAGCTGTCTTACTACTTATGTTCTGAATATGGTGGAGAATAAGACTTGGAATCTAATCATTTTATGTGTTTTTCTTTTCTTTTAAACTGATGTATAATTTTCACACAGTAAATTTCATGAATCTTAACCCTAGCTCAATTAATTTTGTATATTTTATATACCTAAACAGTCATTAGGTAGATTAGGATAGAGAACATTTTCAATACCTAAGAAGGCTCCCTGACATCACCTTCCAGACAATATGTTGCTCATATTAACCACTTCTCTGACCTCCATGACCATAGGTCAGTTATTTCTGTATTTGAATGTAATATAAATACAGTCATACAGTGTATAGTGTTTTATGTCTGGCTTCTTTCAATATTATTTCTGTGAAATTCACCTGTGTTGTTATGTTATCCTTAGTTCATTCTTTTTCACTGATGTGTAGTATGACATTGTGTGAGTGCACCAAAACCTTTACCCATTTTTCTGATGATAGACATTTAGGTTGTTTCCATGTTGAGACTTCTATGAATGAAACTGTTGCAAACATTATTTGCACTTAGCTTGTTTAATTGGTGGACATATAGTTTCAGTGTCTTAGGGGTATGTATCTAGGATTGATATTGTGGGTCATAGTGTAAGTAAACATTTTATTAGATTCTGCTAAGGAGTTTTCTAAAGTAGCTGTAGCAATTTATATCTCTAAAGCAATGCACAAGAGTTTCAGGAGTTTCATCTACTTGCCAGTACTTGGTCAAGCTAATTTAAGCTTGAAACAAATCCTTTTTTTTCTAATGTTGTTAGGTTTTGGTTTTATATGCCTGGTCTACTTCAGTTTCCAGTTACTCCTTGATATAGCTTTATTCAAGTGAAGACTTACTTGGAGGGTAAGGACCTTATACTTAGGTGGCCCTACCTCCTAAGGCCTGGTTTCAGGGGTTTTGACTAAAATTCTGAAATGTTTATCAAAACTTACTATTGAAAAGAATTTTAAAAGATTTAAGAGAATGGAGAAATATATGTTGGATTAGATGATTCAAAATTGCTAAGATGTCAATTTTTCTTCAATTGACCTAAAAATCCAATACAGTCCCAAACATCATCCCAGCATCCTTTCTGTTCTTTTCTTGTTGTTGAAATTTCCAAGCTGATTATAAAATTTTTATGAAAAAGAAAAGGGCTTTAGAATATCTAAGTCCATCTTGGAAAAGAAAAAAAGTTACTAAGACTTCCACTGCCTTACTCAGAAATGTAACAAAAACATACATTAATCAAGACAATGTGGAATGAAATAAATAATAAAAATTGGATCAATGAGAGCCCAGAATAGAGACCTGGAAATGGACTGATATATCCATTTGATATTTCTTGAAGTTGTCAAAACAAGGCAGAGTTGAAGCAATAACATATTAAACAGAAATTTAGTAAAATGTTTCCATCAGTTGGGATTAGGTAACCCTTTTGCAGACAGGTCACAGAAAGCAATAACTATAAAGGAAAAAACTTCATAAAAAAGAACTTGAGCATAATTAAGTATTGATCCAATTTTTATTATTTATTCCATTCCACATTGTCTTGGATAATATTATCAGTTTAAGTATCTAAGTAGAAAATACATGATCCAGATTAAAATGTATTTGGTTAAATATTTAACCAGTTATTTCTTCAGAAAGGAAAATAGATATAAAATAAGTGATAATACGTCAAAGGTAACAATTTAAAATATATAAATAGACAACTAAAAGGAAAAGTGAAATACAGCAATAAAAAGTCAATCTAAGGGGGTTAAAAAAGTAACTTGACAGTGGAGAAACCTGACAAACACTACTTCAGCCAGATGATCAAGGTCAACTTCAACAGTGATGTCATATTTTTAATGTACCCTTTGTATGATGTGATGAAAATGGAAATGTACATTTGTGGTCTTCCTGTGGCAAACCATAACACCAATCTAATCATAAGAAAATCATCAGACAAATGTCAATAAAGAGGTAGTCTATAAAATACCTGACCAGTACACCTCAAAATTGTCAACGTCATTCAAAAAAAAAAAAAGTCTGAGAAACTGGCATAGCCAAGAGGAACTTTAGGAGATATAACAAATAAATTCATTGTGTTATCTTGGATAGGAACCCAGAACACAAAAAGGATATCAGGTAAAAAATAAGGAAATATGAATAAAATGTAGACTTTAGTTAATAATAATATATCCACATTGGTACACTGATTGTAACAAATATACCATACTGGTGTAAGATGTTAATAATAGAAGAAACTGTGCAAGGGAGCTGGGAGCTCTGTACTTGTTTCATACATTTTCCATAAATCCAAAACTGTCCTTAAAAACCTCAATCTAGGGCTTCCCTGGTGGCGCAGTGGTTGAGAATCTGCCTGCTAATGCAGGGGACACGGGTTCGAGCCCTGGTCTGGGAAGATCCCACATGCCGCAGAGCAACTAGGCCCGTGAGCCACAACTACTGAGCCTGTGCGTCTGGAGCCTGTGCTCCGCAACAAGAGAGGCTGCGATAGTGAGAGGCCCGCGCACTGCGATGAAGAGTGGCCCCCACTTGACGCAACTAGAGAAAGCCCTTGCACAGAAACGAAGACCCAACACAGCCAAAAAGAAATTAATTAATTAATTTAAAAAAAAAAAACTCAGTCTAATAAGTTGAATATTGTAAGAGAATAATGTAAAATCTCAAATCAAATGATAATATCATACAGTGAGATTAAACAAAGCAGACCTAAAGATAAAATACGACAACGATTTTTCAAAAAAGATTGAATTTGAAAAATAATATTGATTCAAAACCAAAATAATCTCATCCAAATAAGTAATAAAAAGTAAATTATAGCTGTTAAATACAAAATGCAAAATTCAAAGCTTAAATATAAACACAAATGTTATGCTTTGGGCTGAGGCTGAAAGTGCAGGTTGAAAATTTTGGGTCCTTTTATGGGGTCCCTGAAAGCAGAGATGGTCAAAAAAGTTATATCCAGAGTAAAGTTCCAGAAAGACAGATTTGGAACCAGGCCCTTTAATTTATGTCGATATATCGTGCTCTGGGAGAATTTAGCTTTCCTATGATAAGATTTTTAAATAAGTGAACATTACCAGCCAAGTTTGTACCTCAATCTCAAGCAGCCACTGGCAGAGAAGTCTGTGTGTTGTAGAATCTCAACGGAGGAAAGCACTTTACAGACCTCTTGTGTCCATGCACTTGTAGGATCTTCGCAGCTTTTCCACAAGTGAGCACATCCTCAGTGGGGTAAGTAATGATGGATATTGCAAACTTCCCTGTAAAAATGCATAATAATTTATATAAAATGTTTACAGCCTCACTTTCATCCACTCAGTGACCTTCTCACACAAGGAAATGAATTTAAATGGAAAAGAATGCTCAAATTGTTCCTCTAGTGATTGCTTTTAAGTCTATTTCTCTCTTTCTCTCTCTCTCTGTGTGCATATATATATGTATATATATAGAATATATATGCAATAATCTAAGAAGTGTACTGAGGATCAAGAGAATTATATGTCTCTACCTGAATATGACATTTGAGTCACTCCAAGGCAAAAGAAAAAGCCCTTTAGCACAATCTATTTCCATCATCACATTCTGGTCAGAGTTCATGCTAAGATTTCAATGCTTTCCAATCAGTTTAAGGTTACTTTATGACCAAGCATACACTTACAAGGTAGAGTTAAACAGCCTTTACAACTTTCATAATATATACAAGTGTTAGTCATAGGAAAATTAACAATAAATGACAATTCAGCAGCATAAGAAACAAAGTGATAAATTTTTTAAAATTCTACCTGTTCTGAGTATTGTATTTAAGCTTTATTTTACATTCTGTTTTATCTTCCCTTTATAGAATGTATGAATATTTCTTCCCAGCATTATCTATGGTGGAGAATTTAAACTCTATGATTACTTATTTCAGTGGTGTGTAGCTGATCATCTGTGGTGACTCATCCCTGTGACGTTCCTCTAATCAGGTGTAATGAAATACTAAAATTTTATTTAGAGACATCTTGATGACAAATGTCCAGTCCCTGGACTCTGAATTAAATAATGGAATTATAAGAACTCTTGGAGATTAGCAATTTTTCATTTTTCAGGTAAACAGTGAATTTCACTGAGCATATGCGACACATAGCTAGTTATTATAGCTAGTTATTGTCACACTTCATGGAACCTAGCCTTCTAGCTATATTTACTCACTAGACATCAGTTTTATTTGTAGCCTATACATACCTGATAAAGATCTGGTGTATTTATAAACAACTCAGTTTCATATCTAAGTCAACTAATAGAAGAATATTCTTTAAAAATAAGGAACAGGAGAAGTTATATACATCCTTCCTGTAAACGACCTGACAGAGATCAGAAAACAACTGTGAGCAAGTCAGAGAGCACAGAATTTCTCCCTAGCATCATCTAGGGAATAAAAGAGGGAAAAAAGGAATTAAGAATAAAATTGGAACTTTATCTCACATCATACACAAAAATCAACTCAAAATGGATTAAAGACAAATGTAAGACTTGAAATTGTAAAACTTTTACAAGAAAACATAGGGAAAAAGCTTCTGACATTGACCTTGGCAATGATTTTTCGGATGTGATGCCAAAAGCTCAGGCAGCAAAAGCAAAAATAAACAGGTGTGAATATATCAAGCTACAAAGCTTCTATATAGCAAATAGTCAACAAGATGAAAAATCAACCTACAGAATGGAAGAAAATATTGATAAACCACATATCTGATAAGGGGTTAATATCCAAAGTTTATAAGGAAATCATACACCTCAATAGCAAAAATAAAAACCAATAAGACAACAAAAATAAAAACAATCTAATTGAAAAATAGGCAAAAGATCTAAATAGACATTTTTCCAAAGAAGACATACAAATGGCCATCAGGTATATTCAAAGATGCTCAACATCATTAATTAGGGAAATGTAAACCAAAGCCACAGTGAGATATTGCCTCACACCTGCAAAAATGGCTGTTATCAAAAAGACAAGACACAACAAGAGTTGACTAGAAAGTGGAGAAAAGGAACACTGTGCATTGTTGGTGAGAATGTAAGTTGGTATAGTCATGATGGTAAACAGTATAGAGTTTCCTCAAAAATGAAAAATATAACTACCATATGATCCGGCAGTCCCTCTTCTGGTACATATCCAAAGGAAATGAAATCAGTACCACAAAGAGATATCTGTGCTCCCATGTTCATTGCCACATTATTTACAATAGCCAAGATGTAGAAACAACCTAAGTGTCCATCAACAGTTGAATGGCTAAAGAAACTGCTATTTATTCAGCTTTTAAAATGAAAGAGATCCTGCCATTCACAAAAATGTGCATGAATTTGGAAGACATTATACTGAATGAAATAAGCCAGACACAGAAAGCAAAAAAACTGCATGAGCTCACTTATACGTGAAATCCAAAAAGTCAAATACATAGAAGCAGAGAGTAGAAGTCTAGTTACTAAGGGTAGGGAGATGGGGGAAATGGGGTATTGTTGGTAAAAGGATACAAATTTGCAATTGTGTATGTTGAATAAGTCTAGATATCTAATGAAGACTATGATGACTATAATTGAATACTGGAAATTTGCTAAAAGAGTAGATTGCAAGTGATCTCATTACAAAATTAATAACTATGTCAGGAGATGTTAATTAACTTCACTGGAGCAATCAGTTCACTATGTATATGTATATCAAATGATCATGCTGTGCACCTTAAATATATACATTTTTATGAAAAAATTTTTTAAAAAGTAAAATTTCAGAAAAGTTAATATAATCATTAATATTCAGATTAATACCTAAATAGCAATATAAATATATCATGAAATAAATGAGGTCCTGCCTTTTGAACTGTATTGAAAATATTATGGGAAATTGTCTTTTAGCTTTCAAAAATTTTTAAACAGAAACAATTTTTTAAGAATACTACATAATTCTCAATCACCTTTATATCCATGAAGCAACTCAGAGTTAGCATCAATGTTAGCAAACCATGTTATACTCATGAATACATTTCGCTCCTCAGAACAGCTCAATTCACTGTAGAAATTTAAGTAAACAGAGCCAGAAAAAAATTTTTTTTAAATAACTTTAGAAAAATAAGATTATCATAAGAAAAACTCAGTAAGAAAACCATTTAATCACATAGGAATCTTAATGAACAAGCAGAAGTGTAATACTACATGGACAAATTGCTTCTTGGATCAATCACAAATCAGATGAAATAAATGAAAAGACATACAGGACTACCAGACATTGCTTTAGTTAATGAGAAAGAAAAAAAATTCTAAACTTGAAATTTTTTATTCTTCATAGAATTCCCGTAGAACTGAGAGGCATTCTCCAAGTAGCAGGTATAAAATGAAAAATTTGAAAACCTATATTTATTCCCCCATCCATATAAGCCTAGAATCACAGTTTACAAAATAGAGGCGAATGTTTCTGAGGCGTCTTATGAACATCTAAGCAATTCTGCTCTTCATGGGCTGCCCACAGTTATTTTCTGATCTCTGTCAGGTCATTTATAGGAAGGACGTATATAATTTCTTTTGGTATTTTTTTTTTTGCCCAGGTCTATCATCCAACATAATACTGTGTATTTTATTCTTAAATTTTCTTTAATACTTGTATAATAAGGAGTTCTACTGATGCTCATGCAATTCTATTCAATGCCAGATGGATATCTTTCTCCCCATTTAGCCAGAGCAACACCATTTAATATAAAGGAAAAAAATGAGAAAAGAGTTGAATTAGCAATAAAAAATTAGTGTAACTAATACATGATTCAATTATAACTATTTTTCCTAAATATAATACTGAGGTAAATTAACCAATAAAATTTTAGATGTATGATTTCTTTTCATATATTAAAAATCGCTTTAACATCATTTAACGTAGTAAACCACATGCTGCCAAGTATACGAAATGCTCATGAATATTTTGGGTTCTTTTATAGTGAATTCTTTATAAGAATGTTTGTTCTATTTACTAACAAATAATGCTCTAAATATAATGATATCTTTATTTCTAGAAAGAATTGAAAAATACTTGAAAGTGTCCAATTTATAAGGGAAATTTTATTTACTTACTAGCCTATAGATTCTTGTTTTGTAACAGGTAAATATGGAGGAATATATGTTCCCTTTAGCTAAACATAGACGAATGCTTCGATGGGCAGTCACTATTTCTAATATAATATCATCTTTCCACATCTTTGGAGTACATGGAAGATTGCAGTTCCCAGTTCCATGCGGTTGGAAGTAGGAATGTGACTAGTGTTGGACAATGGGTTTTGATCAGAGGTCATATATATCGCCTCTTAGCCAGAGTATTTAATTGCCAGTTTGAGACCCTCCAGAATTCTGTAACCTGTCACATTAAATGGTAAGGACACCTATTCAACATGATGCAGTTACAGGAAAATGAAGGCTTTCCTAGGCTCCATCATTACTCATGGAAGACAAGTGTCCAGAGGTTTGCCTAGAATTTCATGAGCAAGAAATAATCTTCAGTGTGCTGTATCTGAGATTTTTGGGTTAGTGAATAACAAAGTATATCCTAATCTATCTTGGAAAATGTAATAGACAAATAATAATTCAACTTATCTGTTACTTGGTCAATATTATGATATGGTAACTGCAAATCAATTTACAACAATGTAATTAAACATCCATGACTTAGAATGTTATAGCATGGAATAACGCCATTTGTTATAAGTGAACTCATATTTGAATTACATTCATTTAAAATAAACGAAAAGGTTATAATATCATCACAAAATGACTTACACAAAATTGTCTATACGTAAAATGCAAAAGTTGTGCTTTCATATCCTACGAGAACATAAAATATCCAAAAAACATTCAGAAGAAATAAATATTCTTAAAAAACTAATTCCAATTTTGCAAAATATTTTAAAGTTTATAACTTGTAATATATTTGCTTAAAAAGAAATTCTTCACAACTTTAGGAGGTCAGAAAAGCCTGTGAATCATTGTGACATTGAGTACTGTTCACAATAGCCAAGGCATGGAAGCAACCTAAATGTGCACTGACAGATGAATGGTTAAAGATGTGGTACATATATATAATGGAATATTACTCAGCCATTGAAAAGGATGAAATAATGCTATTTGCAGCAACATGGATGGACCTGGAGATTATCATACTAAGTGAAGTAAGTCAGACACAGAGAGACAAATATCATATCATATCGCTTATATGCAGAATCTAAAAAAATGATACAAATGAACTTATTTACAAAATATAAACAGACTCACAGTCTCAGAGAATGAACTTATGGTTGCTGGGGGGGAAGGGATGCGGGGGAGGGATAGATTGGGAGTTTGGGATTGACATGTACACACTAGTATAATTAAAATATATAACAAACAAGGACCTACTGTATAGCACAGGGAACTCTGGTCAATATTCTGAAATAACCTAAATGGGAAAGAATTTGAAAAAGAATAGATATATGTATATGTATAACCAAATCACTTTGCTGTACACCTGAAACTAACACAACATTGTTAATCAACTATGCTCCAATATAAAATAAAATTCTTTTTAAATGTACCATGAATGTAAATTTTAGCTATGAGATTAGAATATTCAGGATAACTATTATTCTCTTACAGTGAAATTACTTGATACCATAAAGCATGATGGCACAAATATTGTTCATTAATGCCACTATAAGGTGAACTTTACTGTGGAACAATCAGTACTACTTCTTATATATCTAGCGTTAACATTACTAACTGTTATCACTATAAACCAATTTTATAGTGATATAAACAGCAGAGATAATGCTGTCAGGCTTTGGTATTAATGCCTCAAATAAACACTCAAACATAGTGTCTAAAAATATCTCTTACAAACTGATACACAAAGACCAGTTTTTTTAAAGAGCCAGAATATGTTGTTGTAACTCGCAGCAAAACAATATAATGTCAGTCTGTATCTCTTTTAAATGTTTTGTATCACTTCATTTAACAAATATCTGAATTTATTTAATGTGAAATGATGGTAAATGGCAATCACAGCATTCTTTCCCAGAAATAGAGAAAAAGCATATGTCTTCTCCAAAGTCAATATTTATTTGATTGGAAAGAACCATGATAATTACTTATTGATTTAAAATTTGTTTAGAGTAATCCTTTAAAATATCTCTGTCAAAAGAGAACATAAGCCTTCAAGAAGTTACCCAATGCCCATATTTTCTAAAATCCTCTCCACATAGAAACAAAACTAAATTCCAAATTGCATGCATGAGTATCTACAACACATTTGTCATTTATTTTTAAAACTAAACACCTAATTTATAATGTAAAATATTGATTTATAGTTACCCATCTTTTCCATCATTTGTATGATGCAGCTGTATTTCAATTATATCCATAAAATAGAAAGGCACGCTTTTAAATATTACTTAGCTTGCATTTTTGACAAACTTTTGAAGACAAAAGAACATTAAAATAACCACATAAAATTATGGAAAGTTTTGCTCAATACTAGCTATTCTCAGTGAAAGTCAAGGTAATCACTATACCAGTGTGGAATACAATGCTATTAAAGAGCAAGGCACAGCACTAAAAGATGAAGTATATTCAAAAGCAAATAAACATTAGAATAACTGTAAGTGGAGTATAACGTTTAAAAATTGTGACTTACTATATTGCACACCTGTAACATATAATACTGAACATCAAATATACTTCAATAAAAAAAGAAAAAAGAAAATTAATAAAAAAGCAAGACATATTACATAAGAGCTGTATGTTGTTTATCATGTTGTTATTGATGTTTATCGTGCATTCCCACCTTTAAAATACACTTAATGTAAAACCCAAGTACAAAAACATATCACATAATACTGACAAGTGAACCAAAATAATCAGTCAGAGACGTTGAGAGACATTGTGAATGGTCATTTAAATTAGGCTTAATAAAATGAGCAAAATTTCATCCATTCTTTATTAATGTCAGGCTAACAAGTCATATAACTACAGTGTGAAAGGCAACTGAGTTGGCATACTATCGGAAGATAGAGAAGAAAATAACTGATTCTAGGTGCAATTACTGTGGAAGAAGAACAATCAAATATAATCCTATTCTCATGGAGGTAACATATTATAATCTGAGATATTTCTTCTTTTTTACTATAGAGGTTTACAGTATAAATATCCATTTAAGTATTACTTTAGCTGTAACCCAACAGTTTAGGAATGTTGTGTTTTCATTTAAATTCATCTCAAAGTATTTTGTAATTTATTTTGTGATTTTTTTCTTGGACAAACTGGTTATTTAGGTTGTTGTGGTTTAATTGCCACATTATTGTAAATTTGCCAAATATTCTACTGTTATTAATTTTTAATTTCATTGCATTGAGATAGAACATAGTTTGTATAATTTCAATCCTTTCAATTGCTAAGATATGTTTCATAGCCTAAAATAAGGTCTACCCTGGAAAGTGCTTCATGTGCACTTGAAAAGAATATATATTCTGCTGTTCTTGGAGGGAGGGAGTGTTCCTTAGATGCCTGTTAGGTCTACTCCATTTATAGTATTGTATATTACTATGCTGTGTACACTATGGGTCAGTTCTCTCTTCTCTAATCTATTTTATTATTGTCTTTTGTATTTTCTCAGAATTGTTTGAAAAAATTGATACACACATTTTTTTTTGCAATAAGTTTATTTTTCCTTTGAGAGGGTCACTCAACACTTTTGGCACCTGCATACTAGCTCTCTGTCACGCTGTCTGCAGAAAGAATTGAGCTTATCATATGGCCTGCGTGAATGAGCTTACTTTCCTTCACTCCTAATATTATGAATTATAACAAAGATTTTTCATCTCAAAACAATATAATAATATCATTACTATTAAGCTAAATGCCTTAAAGTCACAAAAACCAATAAAGCATTACAAGATGCCTTCTATTTAGCACTCAAAGCCTTCTATCCTGGTATGCCATTTCTTCCTTTCACCATGATACACTTCCAGTCTGATTTATCATTTCTTTGTGCCTGTAAATTCACAACCTTTTCTCCTTTGCACGTAGATTCTGATAATGACTTTTCCCTTCCACACTGTTCTTAGCTAAAACCCCTGTCTTTCATTCAGTGTGCATTTCAATACCACCTTCTCTGGAGCTTCCCTTAAATTCCCTGGAGCATATGGGAGCTCTTACTTCTAAACTTCTACAATCCTTTTTTACTTATGAGACTTGTTACTGTTATTTTAACTGGAAAAAGAAGAAATCTAAGGAATTAAAAGTAAAATTAGTTCTTTGAGTTTCAGAAAACCAGGTTAACTCCTATCTTTCTTACTGATAAAATGGCTGTATTAATAACTATATCAGGTTGTCAAATATGCATAATGAAAGTATGCTTATAAATATAATTTTTAAGCAATCAATAATTACAAGTTAAAACTAAAACTTAGTTTCCTTCAGTAAATTGTTTCATCTATGCTCTATTGAATCTTTGTTTGCTTGTCCTTTAAGAAATCTTGTGAAGATTTCAATCCTGTTTCTTTGGTTATTTCTTACTGGCTCTCAATACTTTGCATCTGACAGAAATTCAAATAATTGGCTCCCTCATGGGACCCATTTGTGAATTCTTTGTAGGTCCTATGGGACCGCCTCTGTGCACAGTTCTCTGAAATGAAAGTTTAACTATCCCTTGACTTTGTCCAACCTCTCAGTTCCATTCCTAGTGATATGATGCAGAGCAGCAAGACAGTTCCAGCCCACTTTCCCTTTGTGTCCACTCCGTCCATGGATAACTCACTCATATTTGTATAGTACAGTCAGCTATACTGTTGTCCGTATTCCCCTCCTACTATCTCTTTTCTCAATCTTATTCTTCTAGACTTAAATACACATAGGGAGATCAGCAAGTCTGTTACCTAATTAGAATCAAGATGGAAAATGAAATTCAGATCCACATCCAGTAAACATACCTAATTTCCAAAAATGATGCTGTTTGATACTGCTGGAGCATCCCATATGTATAAAATAAAGGATAGAGGGAGTAACATCCCATCAAAAACAGTACAATTTAGACAGTACAATTGTTCGTGTGTGTGTGTGTGTGTATATATATATATATATATATATATATATATATATATATATATATATATATATGCATAGAGAGAGACAGAGAGGAGAGGATATTTTTAAATGATGGCAGCAGAGACAGCTATGGCTATTTAGTCTCTTAGAAAACTTTAGAGGAAATACACTTACTAGTTTTTGGAAACAAATTATTGGATACAAGAAAAGGTCTATATATAGTAATTCTAAGTAAGCACTGACTACATCAATATTTGCATAGGATAAGAACTATAAACTCTAAATAAAGTATAAAAAGCAATGACCTAAAGGTATCAGAGAGTGAAAACACGCAGACAGATTCTAAAAGTGAGTGGAAATTTGGAGGAAGGGAACAGCACAGGGTAAGTTTCCCATTTTTATTACTTTAGTTTGAGTGTAGGCCATGATATTAATACAAGGAGACAAAACTTCTGATAGAAAACTCACAGTCTTTATGGGCTAAAAGACCAGAGTAAGAAATCAAGGCAAACATATCTACTGAAAGAAAAAAAATGAGAGTAGAATCTCTAAAAGATAATTAGCAGGTAGGGAAACACAATATTATGTGAATAAATTCTACGCAAATCACTAGATTATCCTGACAAATACCTATGTGGGGAAGACACAAAGTAACCCAGATAAAGACAAAATAAATTAACTGAAATATGAACTACCACCTAAGGGAAAGATTTTGTGCATTTTGAATCCAACTGTTAAGGAAGCCAATAGTACTTGACAAACAAAAGGAAATCCAGAGTTTCCACCACATGGCATCATGATATCCAGAATAAAACCCAAAACTACCTGACATAATGATAGTCAGAAAAACGTGACATGTTCAGAGAAAAAAACAGTCCATGGAGATAGGCCCTGAGATGACCACTCATTGGAATTAGCAGACAAGAATATTAAAGCAGTAATTATAACTATATTTAATGATTTTAAAAGTAAACATGCTAACAATGCAGGAAAAGAGAAAAATCTCAGCAGAGATGTGGAAACTATTATAAAATCAAATAAGAATTATATAACTGAAATGTAGTAACATCTAAAAGATTGAGTAATGAAATCACTTTATCCTCAGATTTAAAAACAGAAGGAAAAAGGAGTGAATTTAACTTCTACATATTAAAGCATAAAGCTACTACCTTAGCACAATACAGCAGTGCTTCTAAAATATAGCTATGCATCAGTGCAGCATTATAGAAAGCATAAAACCACTCTAAATATAAGTAACTATTTAGTATGTTATGTAGAGCGATAAAAAGAAATTGTGCATTTTTTCTATAAGTTATTTGAGAAACTAGGGCTTTGTAAGGATTAAATGAATTACTATATAAAAAGTACTTCAACATTGTATGACAAGTAGTATATAATATTTTCTACTTGGATTATTAATATTATTTTTGCTGATCATATGAGTATAGGTTATAATGGACTATTTCTGGGAGGTAATTTTTCAACAAGTATATAGTGCCATAAATTTAGTTACACCCTTTGTCTTTATAAATCTACTTATCAAAATTTATTCTAAGATATAAGCAAGGCTATACAGAATTGTTGTAATAATATTGGTAACAATGTTAATGTCCAACAGTAGTTGATGGATTAAAGGGATTGGGACAATTTATACTACAAATAATTTTACAACTTAAAATCAAATAGTACTATTTTTTACAGAAGCAATGCAATATATAAAGTACTGTGTTAGACATAGTGCATCAACAGACATTTGTACCCCAATTTAACTTTACTACCTCCTATATATGTTAAATGTCAGAAATTTGCAATTACATCTACCTGTACAGAACATGGGTGCTCCAATGTTCTAATACAGTGTGATGAGACATAAGAGGAAGACTGACTACAAACTTGCCAATGAGTTTCCTTCATTGACAAAAGGAAAGAGGAGAGTAGTTGCTGGTATCACTCTTTCTGCCTTGAACATGGATATGAAACCTAAGCTGCAACACCCATCTTTCAAACATGAGGTAACAAGCAGTGTACAGTGGAATAGAAAGATAGAAAGCTGCTGCCAAATCAGAAACTGTCTGCCTCCATACATCCTGCAATATGAGCTAATTAAATATATATTTTATATATATTTTATATATATATATATATATTATATATATTATATATTTTAGTGTTAATCTCACTGTTAAGTTTTATACATACAGCCTGAAGAATTTCTAACATATACAGGATCTATCACAGTAAACCAAACTGAACAATAGTAATACCATATGATAGATACACCTTTTGGCTATGTACAAGTTACAGATATTACATGAGCCTGGTCTAATGGTCCAAGGAATGTATCTCTTATGAGATATTCTACAATACCAGGCAAATGACCCTAATCATGATGGGGTATAATTTGAAAAGATTTTCCACACTGGAGGATGAGATGATTGTGTACCTTACTGTCCAAACCGGAGTACTTTTGGATTGAAGAATTCCTTTTAATAATTACAGAGTATAACAAGTGAATCAAACTATTTTGGGTAAACCAGGATATATGGTCTCAGTACTTTGGGTCCAGGGTTGTTATTCTTTTTTTTTTTTTTTTTTAATTTTTATTTATTTATTTATTTTTAATTTATGGCTGTGTTGGGTCTTCGTTTCTGTGCGAGGGCTTTCACTAGTTGTGGCAAGTGGGGGCCACTCTTCATCGCTGTGCGCGGGCCTCTCACTATCGCGGCCTCTCTTGTTGCGGAGCACAGGCTCCAGACACGCAGGCTCAGTAATTGTGGCTCACGGGCCCAGCCGCTCCGCGGCATGTGGGATCCTCCCAGACCAGGGCTCAAACCCGTGTTCCCTGCATTAGCAGGCAGATTCTCAACCACTGCGCCACCAGGGAAGCCCCAGGGTTGTTATTCTTGTCAGGATATCTTGAATGAAAAATATAGATTGATATCTGGGAAGTAAATAAACCTTTTTAAAAATAAGGAGTATAAAGGAACTTGACTTCTGCAAGTTCTCTGTGCTATGTCAATCTCTACTGCTTTTACTGGTCAATAATTTGTAGTCCAGGTGGCCCTTGTTCATTTCTACAATGCATATGTTGACATATATCTTTGCTGCACTAAGGATCTGAGTTCTTAATGACAATCATGTTTATAGGTGGATACTGCTATCTCAACAATTTAAGAGAAAAGTTAATGTTTCTGAAAAAAACATAATAGAAAAAGAAAACTATTAAGCAGATGACAATTATAGGCAATTCAGTAACTTTATGTAAGAGACACCCATTATCCAAATGTTGTAGTTCCATATTTAAAAGTCATATGGAAAATAGGAGACAAGGAAAAAACTAATGATAGCAGCTCATGTTGATTGCTCAGTTCTGACTCAGCACAGATTGATAAGACTAAAGATTCTAAACAATTATTGAAAACAATTTTGTCAAAAATGTGCTTTCCCCCAAATCCACTGATAGTGTACTTTCAATTTAATTTTACTATTCTGATGTATACCACTGAAATTTTAGCAATTAGGTAAAACTTTTGAAAAGAATAATGCTTTCAAATGCTTTACATAGGGTGCATATCAGTGTTCTCCACACATTAATAGTGATTCTACAAACCAAAAATAGGACTCATTTTATTGTATACAGATCTTCAATACACCACCAAATTTTGACAATATAATGGATATACCTGAACATTCACAGTCAAGGTTCTTATAAACGATTTTTTTTCTCACCAATTTCGGGAGGGCTCTTTTCATTAAGTTATTTCCCCCAGTTTCAAAATGATTTAAATACTCTTCCTTGATTTTCATGAACCTTAAATATTTAGTTTTTATTCGTCTGTATTACAAATACTTATGTCACTTTCAAAATAATGCAAACACTTGAAAATGTCCCTTTTCATATTTCTAAAATGAAAAGACCTCCATTAGCATATTTTTAGAAATGATTTTTTTTGGTGGAATCATGCCAACTTTCTTATTGAAGAGATACAGTTTGGTCATAGTCTTTTAGTGTTTTATTTACTTATGTGTTCATCTCTATCAGACCTTGAAGTGTTTATCAATATTCTTGTCACATTAAGATAAGATTATTACAGCTCTGTCAGCTGGTTTGCCTGATAAGAGTTTGTTTCAACTCCAGTTAGCAAGGATTCTTTTTGTAAAAGAAGATAATTCATTTTTACACATTTTTCTGTCTGCTTGGAAGTCTGCACTCTTGTCAGTTGTTCGTGCAACAAAGCACTCACTTCAGAACTACCTCTCAAACTTAAAGCATTTTGTAGCTTTAGTCCAGGATATTTAAGAAATTTGTAGCTTTCAAATAGCTATGAAGACAGAATTTTCAATTTCTGATATGTGCAGAGATTGGAGAGACAAAACTTTTTCGGTCTTATACATGTAATCTTTGGGGATTTCTATTACTTTAAGTATGTACACCATAGGATTTAACTGCATTGCACAGGGCCTCTATGTTAGCTCACAGCCTGTGATATCTGAAGTGCTATTTAGTTCCACTCCAAAAGGATTTTGGAGAAGATAAATATGAATTTTCATCATAAAATTTCTAAGGAAAAATTCAACAGAAAGTCAGACTAAAGGTAATAGCTACTCAATTTTGAGTTTATCTGTTTGGTTTTCAAGTTACAGCTAAACAACTTATTAACAAAATGTCTGTTTATGAACTAGTGTAAAGAATAGAGTGTGGGAATCAGGATATTTAAGATCATTTTTTATTCTCCTTTGGCACTGCCTGGTTATAACGTTACTCAGCAGCTCCATTTTCAATTTTATCTCAATGTTGAAATGGAAAAGTTTCAAAAGCCCTTAATTTTGTTGTCATTGTTGGTCACATTGCTAACAAGCTGCCATTCAATGTGTGGCACACTTCGGATATAGGGGGGCATTTGTGAAGCCCTGGGACATAATTCATCCAGGGGCAGACTATGAAAAATTAACTGCAAGCTAGGTGTAACAACTGCTTTCCCTCACACATAGGAAAATCATCAAATTTTACTTAGCACAACAACCAAAAAGTTTACCATAATCTAGCCTTTACTTATCCTTTGAATTTATTCTTTTACTAATCCCTCTTTTTTCATATTCTGTCCTTATTTGTGTTCCTCAAATGAGCCAGACTTCTGACTATCTGATGATCTAGTACCAGGTTCCAGATTTTAGACCCTATATTCATCAAAACTTCTCAAATTTCTGCATCTTTTCCCTCCATAAAAAGATATGGAATGTTATAAAGGACTCTTAAATGTGAAACTAATGGGAGATGGGTAAATAATGAGGATTTCTCCATGTTGGTCTAGGAGGATAACCATGCTTGTTATGTTTTGACAATGCAACTGGTCAAATGATTGTTACTTGAATTTTCAGTTTCAAAATCTGTTTCAAACAACTTGTAGCTTTAGGGTAATACACTTACATGTACATATATAGATATATAATAGCAAAATGTATATTTATATTTTTTCATTTCATCACATGCCTAGAAAACTGTATTTGCTTATATAACTAAATAAAAATACTATAGAAGGCCAGACATTGGCCCAGAGTTTCCAGAGTTCTTGTTTCTGCCATGCCCCCTGAGGACTGAGGGAATAAACACCTTAGCACACACTCAGAATAGCTGAGAACACTGTTGGAGAGCTTTGTTGCACTAGAGACCTGATAAAAAAGGACAGGAGACTGGAATACTTGACTGCTTCTTGCACTTGTTCCCCAGTACCCCACTTTTATGTGTCCATGGAAAACTCTAGGGAAAGGGAATCTCCTCAGTTATAAAGCTGGACCAAGGGAATCACTCAATAAATAAATGCACTTGCAAAATTCTGTTCAAGTTATATTTGCTTTGATCCATAAAGACTATAAGATAGGATTCCTTTTTGTTTTCTCTAAATAGATTTTAGAATTGTTACAGTTTCTGTGGTGTGTACGTATACATAAATTTCTATTAGGCTGTGGTATCAGGATTGACCACTTTGAGATATAACTGGGAGAAATTCACACTGAGCAGATATACTGTTGATTCAGTTTCCAGTGCAGTCATTAGATGTTACTGTGAAAGGGTTCATTCATGACTCTATATTGGATAATTTCATGAGAACTGGGGTGAGGTAATTCTTTAAACAATTATAGTAAGGGAAAATATGTTTATGTGTATGGTCATGTGTGTTGGGCAACCCAAGGGGTAACCTGTGACTATTACCTTTTTCTGGTAGCATCTCTATGCTCCAGTTTCTATTAATAGAACTTACTCGCCTGACCACTTTGGGTTGGTGATGTAACCAATGTTGAGAAATCATAGCACCCAAGGCCCAGGACAGATTGATCAAAGAACTGCCTGTACCTTGAGCCATGACCACTGCAATTCATCCACAGAATTTTCCTTCCTGACATCCTGGAGAAATATTCTCCTTTCTCTCTGGTATCAAGCTTTTAAGATAATAACTCAAGAAATATCTGAAAGCATGCTGAAAAACACAAAAAAAGTGCAAACATCAAGAGTTAAAGCAGAGAAAAGATGCAGACAATACCCTGGGTGACCAGTTCCTGAGAGACCTAGGGCTGTCCCATTTCCAGAAATGCTGCCCTGAATTCTTTGAGCTACTCAATGCCCATCAAATAAATTGTGTGTGTTTGTTTAAATCATTCTTTATTAGGCTGTGTTGAATTGGGTTTCTATCACTTGCAACTGAAAGACTCCTGAATAATGCAGTTAACCTTCAATTCCGACCTTCTTAGCTTTTAAGATACTATGTTTGTTACCAGAAACATATCCAGGACTATATCAGTATTCAATAAATATGAAAAGGTTACTAATCAAAAACAGCCTTTCTGTAATTAAATTTGTCATTGTTCTTTCAGGCTATACTATATTTAGTGATTTAATAATAACAACCATCTGAAATAGCTATTTATAAAAATAAAAGTGATGAAAACATATGACTAAGGACAATGAGTTCCTGCCTTTATTCATTTTCCTTAAACCATTTAAAATAATTTATGAGATTACACTTCATTGAAATAATATAGTTGAATTTAATATCAATTTTCACTAAACCCATCTTTATGAATGGCAGGATCATTTCTGTGTTGTTTGACACAGTGTCATGTAGAAGACATCCTGTTAACATTTCTAGAATTCATAAATGACTTTAACTCTGCTATTTGCTTTCTTGTCACCCTGGGCTGCTGATCTCTCCTCTCTGAGCCTCAGTTTTCTCAACTTTAAAAATGGATATAGGATAGTGACATGTTTTAAGAATTCAATTAATGTTTTCAATCTCAGAGTACAGACAATTGTCAAAGACAAGCAAATAAGGATTCACAGATCCATCTACTAGTGAATCTGTGACCTAGAATCAGTTACTTGACTTTATCCGTAACTCTTAAGGAAGATTCTCTTCTATATCTCCCATCTCCATCAGTCTTGACATCAATGAATTATTTCTTCTTCAAGGAAATAATTTCAAGTAGTGAATATGATTACAAAACAGAGAAACTTAAATTACCATAATATTCTGTGCAAGTTCTTTTATAAAATAGCTTAAAATCAGTTGCTATGTGGTTATATGTTATAAATAATATGTGAAAATTAATATCCCTAAAATTAGGTGTTACTGATACTTTTTTACTTGCTGTAAATATATAGGTGAAAATAATAGACCAATAAACTGCAGGTAAGTATAAGGTAAGATTGACAAGGGATATCTTTGAAAGAGTAATCCCTGGAAAAAACTAAGGAATCTAGAAAAAATACTAGAATAAAATTAATGTTTTGCCAATTGGCTGGATATAAGATCAATAAACAAGTATAAATTTTAGTCTATGTGTTATTAATGAGCCTTCCTGAAAAAAATTAATAGGACACTTTCAAAATGCATCAAAAATTTTTAGAATAAATTTAACAAAAGAAATGCAGGACCTGAATACTTAAAAACAAAAAGCATTTCAGAGAGAAATTGAAGAACATCTAAATAATGAATAGTCATTGAAATTTCATGACTTGGATGACTCAATACTATTAAAATGGCAATTTACCCCAAATGTGTATATGGATTAAACACAATTACTATCAACATTTAAGACATTTAAAAACTGTAGAAATATATAAACTAGTCCTAAAATTTATATGGAAATGTTAAAGAATTATAATACCCATAACAATCTTGAAAAATTAGAAAAAATTTGAGGACTTATGTTACCTGATTTAAAAATTTAATATAAAGGTACAGCAACTAAGACACTGTAGTACTGGTATGTGAAGAGACACATGGTTAGAAGGCCCAGATATATAGTATATAATATTTTCTAGTTTGCTAGATATTTGTTGCATAAATTGAAGAACTTTTGCATATACACTCATGAGAGATAATTGTTTACACTTTTTCATCTCTTGTTATGTGTTTGTCTGGCTTTAATAAAATATTAACATTAACCTCAAATATGAATTGGTAAATGTTTTCTTCCCCCATATTTTCTGTAAAAATTGTGTACGATTAGTAATATTTCTTTTTAAGTATTTGCTAGAATTCAGCAATAAAATCATCTGGGCCTGAGTTTCTTTTTGTGGAGAGACTTTTAAATATAAAGTCAATTTATTTACTTGTTATGAGTCTTGGGTTTTCCATTTCTTTGTGGATCAATTTTAGTAAGAAGTGCATTTCTAGGAATAAATCTACTCAATGTAAGTAGTATAATTATTTGCATACATCTATTCATAATATTCTCTTATTATATCTCCTCTTTGATTCCTGATTTTTGTATTTGTTTCTCTTCTCCTTTTATTATTTATCGATCAAAGTAAAGGTTTATGAATTTTTTTTACCTGTTCTAAGAATAAACTTTGGTTTCAATGATTTTTCCTAGTTGCTTCTATCTTTTCTACTTATATTTTCTGAATTTATTATTTGTTTCTTATGCTTAATTTTTGCTTAATTTTCTCTTTTTCTAGTTTTTAGGGTGAAGCTTAGATTATCATTTTTTTTTCTAATATAGATGTTTGAAATTGATGATTTCATATTAAATGTTGCTTTGGTTTCACCCCATACATTTTGATAGTTGTGTGCTAATTTCTATTCAGTTTAAGGTATTTTTAAAGTTCCTTTGTGAATTCTTCTTTGACTCATAAATTATTAATTATTACATGGTTTAATTTCCAAATATTTGGGACTTTCTTCCAATTTATTTGTGATAATGATTTCTAAATTGACTCTACTGTGGTCAGAAAATATATTTTGAGTAATATCAATCTTTTTAAAATTTTTTGAGACTGTTTTATGGCCTCCATTGTGGCCTTTCATTGGGAATGTTCCATGTGTATTTGAAGAGAATTTTTATTTTATCTTGCTGGAATAAGCATTCTAAAAGATCAGCTGAGTCAAGTTATTGATAATGTTACCTTAATCTTAAATATACTTATATATATTCTGTCTAGTTTTTCTACAAAAAATCAAGAGTGAGATATTAATATTTCCAAACTTCTTTATTTTTCCTTGCTAATGTGTCTCTTTTTGTTTCATGTAATGTGAAGGGCTATTCTTAGGTGCATATATCTTTATGCTTGTTGTATCTTTCCAGATGTATTGGCCCTTTTCTTATTGTAAAACAAACACACCTTTATATCTGTAGAAATATTTCTTGTCTTAAAGTCTATTCTAAATGATCAATTAATATAACCAATCCTGCTCAGTTACCATAATTATTTCATGATATGATTTTTTCCATTTAAAAAAATTTTAAACATATTTGGAAATATAGTTGAATCCCAAATTTTAGCCTCTCTGAAAATATCTAGATGTTTATGAGAATGTTTAGTCTATTCTCACTTAATATAATCATTCATATGGTTGCATTTATGCCTGATATTTTGCTATTTATTTTTTACACTTTTGTTTTCTCCATTGATACTACATTCACTGTGTTAAACAAATATTACTGGTGCACTATCCTAATTCTTCTGTTAATATTTTACCTATAATTTTAGAATCTCTTTTTAGTGGTTGATCAAGAAATTACAATATACATCTTAATTTATCATTATCTCCTTCAGGTTAAAAAGTTTTTTTAAATATAGCAACCTTGTTCAAATGTACTACTACTTTCTCCCCTACCCTGTTTATTTTATTATAATCATATACATTGTCCATTTATTATAAACCCAATAAAACAGTGCTACAAGTATTGCTTTATATAATCTTATTTTAGTTTTAAAAATTAAGTAACTAAAGTTAAAAATATTTCATGAAGTCTTTTATGTTTTCCAATTTTTTTTCTTTTGCTCTTTATTTTTTCTTATCAATTTGAGTTACTGTATGGTGACATTTCCTTTTAGCCTGAAGGAATTATTTTGTTGTCAATTGTACAACAGATCTCTTAGCAACAAATTCTCTCAATGTTTTTTAATTATGGGGATGTATTTATTTTACTTTCATTTCTAAAAGGTTTTTTGAATGGTATAGAACTTTTGGATAACAATTGTTTTCTTTAAAAACATAACATTTGTAATTTGTCTTTCCTTCTGGAATCATTTAAGATGAGAATTCAGCTGTAAATTGTATAGCTGTTCCTTTGAATATGATGACATTTTCTTCTGGTACTATCAAGATTTTCTCTGTCTTTCGGCACTTTGACAATGATGTGTTTAGCATGAATTTGTTTGTGTCCATCCTACTTGGAATTTAGTAAGCTTATTAGATCTTTAGAGCTGTTTTTAACTTACATTTGTTATTTCAGTCATGTCTTTTAATATATTTTTTCTTTCCTTTCTCTCTTCTCCTCTGGGATTCTCATTTCACATATATTTGTATGCATTTTGTGTTCTCCCACAGATCTGAAGCCTTATTTGTCTTCAAATGTACTTTTCTTTTTTTTTGTAATATATATATATAATTTATTTATTTATTCATTTATTTTTGGCTGCGTTGGGTCTTCCTTGCTGTACACGGGCTTTCTCTAGTTGTGGCGAGTAGGGGTTGCACTTCTTTGTGGTGTGTGGGCTTCTCACTGCAGTGGCTTCTCTTGTTGTGTAGCACGGGCTCTAAGGCGGGCAGGCCTAAGCAGTTGTGGCACAGGGGCTCAGTAGTTGTGGCTTGCAGGCTCTAGAACGCAGGCTCAATAGTTGTGGCACATGGGCTTAGTTGCTCTGCGGCATGTGGGATCTTCCTGGACCAGGGATCGAATCCATGTTCCCTGCATTAGCAGGCAGATTCTTAACCACTGCACCACCAGGGAAGTCCCCCAAATGTACTTTTCTTTTCATTGTTCACATTTCATAATTTATATTTATCAAAATTCAAGTTCACTGATTTTTTTCACCTGCCACTCTAAATGTCTACTAGGATTCATATCTTTTACAGTACTTTGAAGGATGTTTACAATATGTTAAAAAAAGATGTGGATAGATATATGGGCTATGCTTCATAACAAGCATAATCATAAAAGAATTTAAGTGGGAAATCGTTACTTTTCCTTGAAATTGGAAAAGTAATGCTCAATTTTTCCAACGTTTCTAAAATTGAGAATTTTGTCTTACAATGGAATAATCTATTTTAACATACCAATCATATACTTTATTAGGGTGGTTTTATGTAAAATCCATAATTTAATAAACATTTACTTGTGCGTACATATATAGTTTAGAAATACATTTATCCTCTTATTTGTTGAATAATATTAATTTTACTTTATTTTTGTAAATAAAGACTTGGGGAAATCTCCAGAGATTAGGTATTTGGCCTATGAGTAAATACTTCTGGTAGCAAAAGACTAACTCTTAGTGAAATCAGTCTGGTTGCTTACATGAAATCCATTAGAAAGTCCATTCTGATACCCTGTCAAAATATTTCCAAAAGGAAATATAGTAATCCAGGAGATGTTTTTGTCAGTAAAGTTAAGCAGAAGATTCAACTCCATTTTTATGTAATTTATACTGCTGTTAACATAGTCTACTATAAAATTAGCTGCTTGGAAAGAGCCTTAACTCTTTTCAGCATATAGATTACAAGTAAGTCTAAGTCAATCTGCTTGTTTCTAGAAATATATATAATAGTAGTTTGCAGATAGCATGAAGAAATGTTTTTGTACTATGAAACGAATTGTTAATCATATAAATCTTCCTACTTTGTTGCTCTCAGTCTGAGTCTTGAATAGTTTAGTAGAATGGATATAAGGAAGCTCATCCAAACACTGAATTAAAGCAAAGAAATGCATACTTAACAATCCTCTATTTTATCTGCAATAAAATTATAGGTTTGTAAAAGAACTAGTCCACGAAAAAGACAAAATGAACAAAAGTATATAGCGAACACATCCCAGTGTTGGCAAACATACCCAGCATGTGGGCTTCCATCCACTCTATTCACAGCCAATGTTTTCAGATCATCTTCTGTCCTTAGCCCTCTTAAATATGTTCCTTTAAAAATTAACAAAAATTAAGCCTTTACTAAATCTCAAGAATGAAATCAGCTATGTTTGAAGTATAGTAATTTTGATAATTTATTCTAAATTCCATCATCCTATACATATTTTTACTTGGCTTAATTCAATATTTTATTATCTATAGCTTAATTGCTATTTGACCTCCACCAAAGTATTCATTATCTACACAGACAAACTGAATGTGTATAAATATTTCACAACTGAAAATGTAAACTTTTCTTTTAAAAAAGTAGGCCATTCCTACAAAAGTGCCAAGCAGTGTTTTCAATGTTTACTGTACACTGTCATTAGTTATAACAACCCCTAGATGTAGGGACTATAGTCATTTCTATTTAACAAGTGGAAAAACTGAAGCATTGTAAAGTTATTCAATATGCGAAAGGGCATACATCTATTAAATGGCAGAACCAGGTTTGAAATCAATGTGCACAGGCTCCAGAGCCTATGCTCTTAATCACTTTGTTATTGAAAAACATGTACCATTATTCTTTAAAATCAGTAGACTTTTAAAATGGAAATAAACAAATCCAGTCGCATCTTTGGATTAAGAGTTATGTTGTATTAGTGAAACACTGGATCACTCAGTAAAGACAAGTAACACATTCTATGTTTAATCTACCTACAAGCAATCACTGTCTTTAAAGGGAATTCATATGATATGAACTTCAAGACTGAAGGCCATAAAAAAAGAATGAAATAATCCCATTTGCAGCAACATGAATGGACCCAGAGATTATCATACTAAGTGAAGTAAGTCAAAGAGAAGGACAAATACTGTATGATATCACGTATATGTGGAATCTAAAAAAAAAAAAAAAAATGATACAAACGAACTTGTTAACAAAATGGAAACAGACTCACAGACATGGAAAACAAACTTATGGTTACCAAAGGGGAAAGGGGGGTGAAGGATATATAACGAGCTTGGGATTAACAGATGCACAACTACTATATATAAAATAGATAAACAACAAGGTCCTACTGTATAGCACAGGGAAATATATTCAACACCTTGTAATAGCCTAAAATGGAAAAGAATCTGAAAAAGAATATATATATGTATATATAGGTACATATATATATATACATATATATAAACTGAATCACTTTGCTATACACCAGAAACTAAGACATTATAAATCAATTACACTTCAATAAAACAAACAAACAAAAAAGATGCAGAAATTAACTCAGAATTGCTCTGAGAGACAATTTTATGATATAATTTCATATAAAATAAACATGAATTTATTTTAGTCTCCACGAAATAGAGAGAATACTAAAAAAAAAGGGAGGGAGAAATATATGTAATGATACACACCAAATTTACAAATAGGACAAAGTTGGGTAGGAGTGATGGATAAAGACTTTCCCTTTTTTATTTTCTATGCCTCAAATTTATTAATTTTTTTCTAATAAGCAGTCTCTTGATTGTTAAAATTAAAAATTTAAATCAATGAATACATCTACACTGACCTAACCACTAAGGGACTCAAGGGAACATGGTAAATACATATAATATATAGGTGGAGTAAACATATATTTCTCATGTTGAATCTCTCTATCCAAGAACATGGTATTTATTTCCATTTGTTAAAGTCTATTTTTGTGAGTTGCAAGGTGTTTTAAAATAATTACTTAATTTAAAAAAATGTTTCAAGTCAAGACACACAGGCCAATTAAAAATGAGAATTATGAGAAAAGCATATGAAATAAATTTTTAGAACATCTTGCAGATAAATCTTTTACAAATATTTTCACCCAGTCTATGGGTGGTCTTCTTATTCTCTTGTCAATTTCTCTTGCACAGAAGAAGTTTTCATTTTAGTGTAGTATAGTTTATCAATTATTTCTTTCATGGACCATGCCTTCGGTGTTGTATCTAAAAAGTAATCACCCTACCCAAGATTATCTAGATTTTTTTCTATGTTAGCGTCTATGAATTTTATGTTTCGCATTTCATTTAAGTCTCTGTTCCACTTTAAATTAATACTGTGGAGGGTAATGGGCTATGTCTAGATTCTTTTTTTTTTTTTTTTTGCATGTGGATGTCCAATTGTTCCAAAACCATTTATCTTTCTATCTTTGCTCCATGGTATTGCCTTTCCACCTTTGACAAATGTCAGTTGAGTATGTATATATATGGGGATCTATTTCTAGATTCTATATTCTGTTCTGTTGATCTACTTGTCTATTCTTTCACAAATACCAGACTCTCTTGATTATTATAGCTTTATTTTGTCTTGAAGGCATGTAGTGTCCTCCTGAAACTTTGATCTTTTCCTCTAATATTGTGTTGCTATTCTGAATCTTTTGACTATCTATATAAACTTTAAATCAGTTTGTCAATATCCACAAAATAACTTGCTGAGATTTTTACTGGAACTGTTATGAATCTATAGATCAAGTTGGGAAGAAATGACATCTTAAAATTGAGTCTTCCTATCAATGAACATAGAATATCTATTTATTTAGTTCTTTGTTATCTTTCATCAGAGTTTTTTAGTTTTTCTCATATAGATCTTGTACTTATTTTATTAGATTTATACCAAAGGGTGGGGGGGGGGCTGGTAAGATAAATAGTGTATTTTTAAATTCAAATTTCACTTGTTCATTGTTGGTATATAAGAGAGAAACTGGCTTTTATATATTAACCTTGTATCCTGAAAACTTATTATACTTGCTTATTAGTTCCAAGAGTTTCTTTGTTGATTCTTTTGGATTTTCTGCATAGAAAATCATGCCATCTATGTACAAAGACAGTTTTATTTCTTCATTCCCAGTCACTGAACATTTTATTTTCTTTGCTTGTCTTATTGCATTACCTAGAACTTCCAGTATGATGCTGAAAATGAATAGTAAGAGGGGACACCCTTGCTTTGTTTCTGATCTTAGTGAGAAAGCTTCCAGTTTCACAGTATTACATATGATGTTAGCTGTGGGTTTTCGTGGATATTCTTTATCAAGTTGAGGAAATTCTGCTTGATTCCTCGCATACTGAGAGGTTTTTGTTTGGTTTTGTTTTTTTAAATCATAGATAGGTGTTGGAGTTTTTCAAATGCTTTTTCTCCATCAATTGTTATGATCATGTGATTTTTTTTCAGTCTGTTGATATAATGGATTACATCAGTTGATTTTTGAATGTTGAACCAGCCTTGCATACCTAAAATAAATCCCACTTGGTCATGATGTATAATTCTTATTATATATTGTTGTATTCAACTTGCTTTTATTCAAGAATTTTTGCATCTATGTTCAAAAGAGGTATTTATCTCTAGTTTTCTATTTTTGTAAGGTCTTTCTTTGGTTTTGGAATTAGAATAATGCTAGCCTCCTAGAATGAGTTAGAAAGTACTCCTGTAGCCTCTATCTTCCTGAAGATATTATAGAGAACTGGGTATAATTTTTTCCTTAAATGTTCAGTAGAATTCACCAGTGAACCCATCCAGACCTAGTGCTTTCTGTTTTGGAAGGTCAATTATTATTGATTCAATTACTTTAATAAATATAGGTATATTCTGATAGTTCATTTCTTCTTCAGTGGGTTTTAGCACATTGTATCTTTTAAGGAACTGGTTCATTTCACTTAGGTTACTAAATATGTGAACATAGAGTAGTTCATTTATTATCTTTTTAATGGATATAATTAAATAGATTCACTTATCATTTTAATATACATGGGATCCATAGTGATAGTTCCTCATTCATTTGACATTGGTAATTTGTACCTTCTCTTTTATTTCTTAGTTAGCCTGGCTAGAGATTTATTGATTTGATTGATCTTAACAGAAAAAAAAAAAACAGCTTCTGCTTTCAATTTTCTCTGTTGATTTCCTGTTTTATTTTCATTGGTTTCTCCTCTATTATTATTTTTTCCTCTGCTTAATTTTGATTTAATTTTATCACCTTTCTTGTTTGCTTGTTTGTTTCCTAAGGTGGGAGCTTAGATTATTGATTTTAGGTTTTTCTTCTTTTTTATTTTTTTAAAATTTTTATTGTAGTTGCTTTACAATATTGTGTTAGTTTCTACTATATCTTCTTTTTTAATATATGCATTCAATGCTATAAATTTCCTTCAAAGCACTACTTTTGCTGTATTGAATGATTTTATTTTTATCTTCATTTGGTTCAAGATATATTTAAATTTCTCTTAAGATTTCTTATTTGACCCAGGTATTATTTAGAAATATGTTGTTTAATCTCTGTGATTGTTAATACTGTGTATCAACTTGAAGGCCACAACATACCCAGATTAAATATTACTTCTGGGGTGTTTCCAAATGAGGTCAGCATTTGAAATAGTGGAGTCACTATAGTAGATTACCCTCCCAAATGTGGGTAAGCATCATCCAATCCACTGAGAGCCTGAATAAAACAAAATGTGAGGGAAGGTAAAATGTCCACCTTTTTTTCTGCGTAAGTGATTGTGCTGGGACATCTCTTCTCATCTTCTCCAGCCCTTAGGCTGAGAATTACCCCTGATTCACAGGATTTCAGACTTCGGCTGAATTATACCACCAGCTTTCCTGATTTTCCAGCTTCCAGATGTTATATCATGGGACTTCACAGCCTCCATAATCACATGAGCCAAGTCTTCATAGTAAATAAATAAATTTCTCCTACTGCTCTGTTTCTCTGGAGAACTATGTCTAATACAATCTGTAAGTATTTTGAAATTTCCTATCTTTCTGTTATTTATTTCTAGTTTAATTTCATTATGATCTAAAAGTAGACACTGTATGATTTCCATTTTTAAAAATTTGTTAAGGTATGTTTTGTGGCACTAGCTGTGGTTTGTCTTTGTGAATATTCCATGTATTCTGCTGGATGAAATAGCTGATAGGTATCAGTTATATCCAATTGGTTGATGGTGCTTTTGAGGTCAACTATGTCCTTACTGATTTTCTGCCTACTGGACTTGTCATTTTCTTATAAAAGAGTGTTTTAGTCTCCAACTATATACATGGATTTATTTATTTCTCCTTGCAGTTCTACCAGATTTTGTCTTACATATTTTGACACTTTGTTGTTAGGTGCATACATATTAAGGATTTTTATGCCTTCTTGAAGAATTGACTCCTTCATCATTGTACAATGCCCCTCTTTATCCTTGATAATTTCCCTTGCTCTAAAGTCTGCCTGTCTGAAATTAATATAGCTTCTCTCACCTTCTTTTGATTAATGTTAGCCCAATATATCTACCTCCATCTATTTACTTTCAATCTACATGCATCTTTTTATTTAAAGTGGGTCTCTTTTAGACAACACATAGTTGGGTCTTGCTTTTTGATTCATTCTGACAATCTTTTTTAAGTGGTGCATTTAGATTATTGATGTTCAAAGTGATTATTAGTTCAGTTGGATTAATATCTACCATATTTGTTATTGTTCTCTACTTATTTCTCTTTCTCTTTGTTCCTAACTTGTTTTCCACTGGTTGTCTGCTTTTTGTGGTATTTATTGAGTATTCTTTTTGATTCTATTTTCTCTCATTTCTTAGCATATCATATATATATTTTTTTAGTGTTTCTAGTGTTGGCTATAGAATTTACAATACAAGTAATCCAAGTCCCCTTTCAAATAGCACTACATAACATGTAGTAGAGTACTTTAAAATAAAAATAATATTGATTTCTCCCTTCCATTCCTTGTGTCATTGCTGTCATCCATTTCACTTATACATAAACATACATATATACATATATAAAAACATGTTTATATATATTTATTTTTACTTAGTTATATATATGTAAACATACTTATTCAAATACTTTGTTTTTATTATTATCTTGAACACACTTTTATCTGTTATATCAAGTAAGAATAAAAGTAATAGAATTTTTAATTTTACCTTCACTTATACCATTTCTCATGCTGCTCCTTTCTTTATATAGATATGAGTTCCTGACCTATATTATTTTCTTCTCTCTGAAGAATTTCCTTAATATTTCTGTCAAGGCAAGTCTACTAGCAACAAAGTTCCTCAATTTTTGTTTGTCTGAAAAACTTTTTATTTCTCCTCTACTTTTGAAGGATTTTTTTTGCAGTGTACAAAATTTCTAAGTTGGTCATTTTTTTATTTCAATACTTTAAATATTTCACTTCAGTCTCTTCTTGCTTGCATAGTTTCTAAAGGGAAATAAGATAAATTCTTATCTTTTTTCCTCTGTAAATAACATATTTTTTTCCTCTGGTTTCTTTCAAAATTTTTTCTTTATCTTTGATTTTCTGCAATTTGAATGTGATATACCTAGGGATAGAGGGACAGATTTTGTTTTTTACTTTTTTGTTTTGTTTGTTTGTTTTGTGCTTTTATTCTGTTTAGTGTTCTCTGACTTTCCTCAATCTGTGGTTTGGTGTCCGAATTAATCTGCGTAAATTCTAAGTCATTATTGATTCAAGTATTTCTTCTATTCCTTTCTCTCTTTTTTCTGTTTTGGGTATTCCTATTACACATAAGTTATACATTTTGTAGTTGTCCCATAGTTTTGGGATATTCTTTTTTAAACAATTTTTTCCTGTTTTCTTTTTAGTTTTGCAAATTTCTACTGACATATTCTCAGGCTCAGAGTCTTTCCTCAACCCTAGCATTTCATTTTAATTCTTTCTTGGAATTTCCATTTCTCTGCTTATAATACTCATTTGTTCTTGCATGTTGTCTATTTTATCCATCAGAACACTTAGCATAATCATTATTTTTTTTTAAATTCCCACTCTGATAATGACAATTCCAACAGCTCGTCATGTCTTGTTCTAATGCTTGCTCTGACTTATTTGTTTATTATATATGTATTTATTTATTTTGCCTTTCAATGTGCCTAGTAATTTTTTTTCTTGATAACCAAACATAATGTACCATTTAAAAAGAACTGTGGTTAATAAGCCTTTAGTAGTATAGTAGTATGGTGTGACTACATTAGACATATTCTGTAGTACTATGATGAAGTCTCGGTCTAAGTCCTTAGATAGTACCTCTTAGCTCTGAACTTCACCAATGCTTAGTTTTTTTCCTCCTTTAGGACAGAATGGCTAGAGCAGTACATAGTTGAGTATATGTCTTCCCCCAGGTCAGTTAAGCTCTGAAATAGCTCCAGTGGTTTAAGCTCTAGTAATATAGTTTCTCTTGAGGGCAAGAGTTATACAAAAATTTTCTGGCATATTTCCAAATGGTTAGTTTTTCCCTCCCTCTACCAGAAGCAGGAGGGGATTTTTCTTTGACATTCACTGTGGGAACTTGGTCAAGTTACTGGAGGTAAAACTCAGAAAAGTATGGGTGTCCCCTATGACTGGGTTTCCCTGTAGTTTTTAATTCTCAGAATTGCCTACAATGAGCCTCCAGTAATTTGTCGATTACAGTTTGCTTTTCCTGCACGGACACTGTTCCCACAGAGATTTCTGCTGGTGGGTTTCTCCTCCAGTAATTTGTGATTCTCTATATTCACCTGTCTTTCTAATTATGAAAGCTGCAGTTTGCCCTATAACCTCACTTCTCTGACAGCACCAAGAAACACTGTTGAATTTTTGACTTCTTTGTGTTTCTTTTATTGTTGTTGTTAAGACAGAATGAGGACTTCCAAGTTCTTTACATGTTGGACCAGAATCCAGAAACCTTTATTTTTTAATATTTGTTTTATAAGGTGCTACATTGCTCTAAATCCTTAACTTGGAATATATGTGACTAATAAGCTACTGTTGATCTCATCTGTCCAGTGACTGGTGCCATGTGTCTGGCCACCCTCTTGACCCTAGAAATCTCTCCAACAACAGGGTGACTAGGAGGTGATTGCAACACTGGTTGATAAGATTTAAATAAATAAATGAAAAAATACATATTTCTTTGAATATACATACTCATTATGAATAATCTGAATATTATTATTTATAATATTCAATCTTATATCTAAGATTTAAATGTGTATTTATTTCCTTATTCATATTATCTTGAAAATAGACAAGTAATTTCTGGGGAAGAGAGAAATTATTATTACTTATTTTCAGGAATAACTGAATTTTTCTCCCTTTGTCCCAATTCTTTCTCCCTGTGGGAATGTGATAAAAGCTGGATGTCATCCTATACCTGTTGGGGTTTGTGTTGTAGACATAGAATCCCAAAATTTAGATTAATTTCAGGAAACCTATCTAGAATTATATTTTGAAGGGTTTTTCTTTGTTTTTTCATTGTCAACTCTAATTATGTATACTTTAGATTACCTTTTCCTAGATTCTATATCTACATTTTTTCATTCTAATTTACTGTATTCTTTCTCTTTATCTGCATCACTGTATTAATATTTTCTATCTTTCGTGTTCTCACTATGCTTTCTGCCATTTCTACTTTCTTCTGTGTTTCTTTTTATTTATTCTTTACTTACAAATTTTTATTTTTTCCTTTTATTTTGTCAGAACTTATTTCACATTCCAATGTTGTCTAGTCATCAGGTTCTAGTTTCTGTTCAGCTTTTATTTGTTTTTGCATGTCTATCTTTAGTGTTATTTCATAAATCTGCTTAGTTTTAAAAAATATGTTGGAATTTGTTATAATGTTTTTGTTGTTGAAACATTTTTTTCTGGTGAGATTTTATAATTACTAGGATTGTTCTATAGAGTCTTTTAATATTTTGTCCATATTTATTTCTGTGGATCTTTGAGTATTCCTTTTCTGGCACTTTTGTTGGACTAAATTAATTTTCTTGGACTAATGACAGGAGGTTTCAGTGGAGTGCATAAAAAGGGGAATTTTTCAGGCTTTACAGTTTAAGGTCTCCCTCCTCTGTTACTGCTGTGGTGAACTATCTCCTTAATTCATGCCATCTCTCTGCAGCCATCCCTCTTATGACACTTAAAAATCGAATCTATTTCATGGGGACTTCAACTGATAATGTGGGTTTTCTTTGATTTCTTTACAGTTCGCTGTCACCAATAGACAAAGTCCTTTCTTCAAATGTAAAGCAGTCACTTTTAGAAGACGTATTTGGCAGGGACTTTATGAGATCAGTCACCTCTGGGCACTCCTACACATTTTTGTGCCTCTTTCTTCTCAATCCACAGTGACAATATTACACTTACCACAGATTCCTATCAGGATGAACTTTTTTTTTCTTTTGGAAATGCATATGTGCTAGAGATTTCTGAAATATGCAACCAAAAGAAGCTGTTCCTCACCAAGATATTTCCTTGACTTCCTATGTGGGCTTTTCACTGGCTTATTCTTTTGGCCACATTTCCACCAGATATGAAATTTGGAGGATTTTCTGTGTCCTAACTTAGCTGAGAATGTAGCTTTTTATCTTTTTTATTATCCTTGATGCTTTGGTTGGTTTTCTGAATAAGAAGTGAAAGAATTAAAACTAAATTTTTGCCTGCCCTTACCAAAACTGAACATTTCTTCCTTAAAATTTTCTGTAGGATATGTGTTTAAATTTTGATATATAATTTCATGTGATTTCTACTTATTTCCATTTATTATTTAGACAAAAATTTGATATATCCTTTACAGTGCAATGGTTTAGAAAAAATTGAAACCAAAGGCCATTAAAAATAGGTCTTAATTATCCTCAACAATCTATTACAGTGCATGTGTCCATGCATGCAAGAAAAAATTTAATTTTGTTGAAAAGAAAAGATTTTACCTGGCTCATTTTATAATATTACTAACACTCAAAATGAAGTACTCAATTAGAATTTGTACTTTTGGAATGAAAATTGGAATATACATAGTAAAGAGGGAAATATAGTTATGCATTAAATATTGGGATTTAGGGCACTTGGTGGTTGTTTAATAATTTCTGACTCACAGTAAACATTTTAATTCTATTAACCTGTTCCCAAATTCTTTTAGTATTACTCAAGAATTTGTTGGAGATGCCTTTCAAACTTAAAATAACTTTTACTCTCACTTTATTTTTGTCTCTTTCTCTCTTTCTTTCTCCTACTTCTATTCCAATTAATGTAACTTATATTATCAACCCAAATTACTCTCGGTCTCTCATCTGTCTCTCTCTCTCTCATACTACTACTCTAATTAATGTAGCTTCATTAATCAACTCCAATAATTACCTCCGGATATCAATATCAAAATCTGCTGTCTTTGAAGTTATTTGTTGGAAAGTTAAATGACAGACGTAGACAGAAATACAAATAAATTGTGTAAGCATAGTTACTTTTGCCTGGTCTAAGCAATTATTATCACAATGAATAGCTTGAAAATTCTTCAGCTCAATTTTTTGGAAAAGAACTGTATTAAAATCCATAGTATCTCAAGTTGTAGGCAATTAAACATTATTGGTAACACTAGAACTAAATATTCTATGTATGTATGTATATTATATATAAAAACACTAAATATTATATATAATGTAATTATATATAATATATAATATAACCATGAAGGAAAATAATCATAGCACTTCGTGCTGACTTTGTGCTATATAGTTTTAATAGTAAGGATTCTGTCTGCAGATAACCCTCAACATTAGATTTTTTTTTTTTACCCACAATATTTTAAATAACTTCACTGCTCATGCAGAAAGCTATAAATATACTATTTACAAATTAATATTATTCTGATGTGTACAAAATATATAGAAGAAATCTACTTGAATTAGTGATAGCATAAATTAAATTCTGTAAAATACATAATTTGATGAGACGAAAGTTGTCACCATCTAAATATAAGTTAGGACTAAGAAAATATCTAGGAAACTTATTTGTAATACTATGCAAAAACTATCTGTCAGTGTAGGGGTGGAGGTTAGAGGAGATACGACAGGAAGCCTAAGAACTGGTGAATAATATTGAAATCCATCTGATGTTGCAGATGCCTAGATCTAGTTAAGAGGAGAAGAATCCAGCTATTCTAAATTTAAAGCTCCAAAGACCACTTTTTGCTCATCCATGATGTCCTTTCATGTGCTTATAAGTCTAGGAACTGTTTAAACTTTGGTCTTGTTAGCAGGGCTAGTTCCTTTCTTCCTGACCATTCAGTTTGTTTGGAGTTTGGGAGAGATTGCGTATTCTTTTTATCTTTCATTTCAGCTTTATTTGTGCTTTTAATAAATCAATTCATATAAATAAGAAAAACATCAATAATCTAATAAAGTCAGGAATTGTAAGGTTTTTTTCCAACTTTATCATCAAAATAGCATTTGATAAAAACTCATTACCACTGACAAAGTAAAAGAAGTATATTAAGATGTGAATTTAAAAGTCACACAATAATCTCCAATGTTATATAATTTTTGTAAGCATACTTCATTCCCTCATTTTTAAAGATAGGTGTTGTTTAGGAGATAAACATGTCCCAGAGGTTGTTCCCATCATCACACAGAGTATATTAAGTGAAGTAATTAACAATAGAGCTGTGACTTCCGAATTCAGTATCTAGATTACCTTAGTCATTGTTAAAATTGTATTACTACAATATATGATGTTTTTTGGACACTGTAATGTAGCATTACCTTAATACGAGAATAATCCATCCACCGCGATTGTGCCAGATACATAAAGTCCATAAGTCCCTCAAATATTCTTTTTACCTCATATAGCAAACAACTAATTTTACCATAATCTCTAGATGCTTTACAAGTACCTCTTAGCTCTTTTCCCTTGTAGTACTGTCTTGGTACCATCACATTTTTACCCACTGTCAAACAAAAATCACTGCCTCTATTTTTCTTTGCTTTAGAATTGTCTGGAGAGTAGAGGTGCTTGACAGATATTAGTTGCACAGATCTTTTCAAAATTTGTCACTGACATAAGCATGACAGTAGGAATTGTAGCAGGGTGGTGGTGATTCCATTGTTTTTACAGTTTTCCTGTCTCTTTGGCAAAGTAATACTTCACTTTAGTTTAGAATCAGTGTGTGAGAAAAGATTGAGCTTTTAGTTCAGAAAGCACAGGATTATTATCTGATCATCCCCACTGTAAACTTCAATAACAATTTTTAAGAATATCTACCAATTCTATTCCTGTCATATCTTTTTCTAGAATAATATGGAGAAAATGATATGATTTATAATATGATTACCTGTTTTTCATGTTTCAGTGATAAGAAACACCTTTTAAACATGTTTCACAATATTGACTTAGAGGAGAGTTTTTTAGATGGCAACAAATTTTAAGTTAGAAAAGACTTTAGTGATTACAGATAAACTCACCTATAGGTTAAATGGTTTTCCTAAAGTTTTACGATGTATTATTGACAGGGTTATGAAAGGAAACCTGGTCTCCTGTTTCTAATGTGGCTTCATAATTATTCCACAATCTTCCAATTAATTAGCTACAATTTTAAATAAAATTTGAGGAAACCATCAACAGAAATGAGAAAAAGAAAGTTAATAACGACGATTTATAACTTAAATATAAAATACAGGTAGAAAAATCTATTTGGGGAGACATTCTATAAAACGTATTTCAGGGCTTCCCTGGTGGCGCAGTGGTTGAGCATCTGCCTGCCAATGCAGGGGACACGGGTTCGAGCCCTGGTCTGGGAGGATCCCACATGCTGTGGAGCAACTAGGCCCGTGAGCCACAATTACTGAGCCTGCGCGTCTGGAGCCTGTGCTCCGCAACAAGAGAGGCCGCGATAGGGAGAGGCCCGCGCACCGCGATGAAGAGTGGCCCCCACTTGCCGCAACTGGAGAAAGCCCTCGCACAGAAACGAAGACCCAACACAGCCATAAATAAATAAATAAATAAATATTTTAAAAAAAAAACGTATTTCATAACTTGCTTTAACCACAATAGATGGTAGAAGGGTGATTATAACATCATAATTGCAAATATTACTATAGGAGGTATGAAAGTAGAGCCTTCTCATGTACAAAAAACCTTTTCCCAAATTGGCAAAGAAAACTCCAAAGTGTAATTACGCTTGTATAGTGGATAAATACAGAAGAATTATTATGGGAATGAGCTGAGTGATCTATAATGTCATCTAATTTCTCATCATTAGGTGTTAATGTGTCTATGGGGTCACCTATAGATGGTAAAGACTGCACATGTTACAACTTCAAGAAATATTCAGCTTACTCAAAATGCATTAACGTGGTACTTAACGACAGCAAAAGCAAAAATTTAGAAGTATTAAATTCACACTACATATACTTTACATATCAAAAAGTAAAGACTATTCGGTGGATTTCTGGTAAAATTTCTAGTTTCTTTTCATAAAACTATTGAAAACCCTAAAAGGAAAACACGATGACTGTTTTATTTCCATTATCCAAATTCAGGTGACTCTTTCTCACCTGCCATTGTAAATTTCCATCTCAGTCTCTGCCTGGATGTTACTTTCTTTTATTAAGGCCTTATCCTCAATTTTCTATAGGTTAATTTATCAAGTTATCTCTGAACAAGGTTCATATCTATTGCTATATGTGGAAGCTTACTGCCTCCAAAATCAAGTTCGCAGCTACATTTACTTTTCAAAGTTTGACTTTTTTTTTCAGTTTTTACAGTTTACCTCTATGACACAGATATGAATGGGAATGGTTGAGAGTTTTATCTTATATTTGATTCAAAAGCAGTTTCTCCCTCCTGAGAAAGGTAAGAGTCACATAGATTTATCAACCTAACGACAAGATCAAGAAGTTGCCAAAGTGAAGGGATTTGAGAAAAAGGAATATGAAAATACGAATTAGAGAGCTGAAAGATGAAAAAGAGAAAGCAGGAAGAAAAGTCCATGACATGTTTTGTAGCTTGCTTATTTATTTTTGTAGTTTACTTGTTTTATATTTTTAATTTAATGAGGATAGGCTTCCTGGTTTTACTCAGTTTATGGTACTGGGGAGATGTCAAAAGATGGCAGGGGTGGGTGAGGGAGACAGAGAGGGAGAAAATTTTATTGTGGTCTGGCTTGAAATTTTCCACATTGGGAAGAAATGTCATCAATATACCATTTTCTCAATAAAGATAAACATTCATCCCCATTCTAGCTTTAGAACATTAATAGATGTTTTTATCTACATATTTGGCATGCTACAGAGTTGGAACTATTTGCCAATTGTCAAATACACTATTAATATATCATAAATATTTCTATATGAAGAGAGAACAAGGTGACCACATTGGGGAGGTTAATGATAACAGCTAACATTTTAAAGTTTGATGTGCAAGGTAATGTTCTAATCACCTGGTGTGTTTTATGACATTTCATCCTCACTACAACTTTTGAAGTAGGTGCTATTATTATCCTAATTTTATAGAAATCAAAACAGATATATAGGGGAAAATATCTGGAATATTAAAGCCGAAATGAATGCCTGATGACCACAGTATCTGTAATAAACTCAAAGTAAGGTTATTTTGAGTAAACTAATCACTCAGAGTAAAACAGCTTTGAACCTATTCCAAACCTCCTAATGGTCTCAAGGCTTGTTTGAACAAAACTGTACCGTGGTTGGGATGCAAATTCTATGAGCTCATCGTAAGAAACCTTGGGTTCTATAGAGTTTAAAGAAGATTGAATTAATGATTATTGAAGATGGAAGGAACCCAGAGAGTCCTTGTACTTCTTTTCTAAATTTATAGATGAAGTAGCTGAAAGCTGGAGAATTTAACTGCCTGCTCAAGTCAAGGACCTAGTTGGTGGTCAAGCTTACATTAATTCAGATTTCCCAACTCAGGTCATGAATTCTACACTTTCCCACCTCTCAGATTAAAATTTCATTGGAAGAATACTCTAGGTATTTAGTAAAAACTAGAGATTATAATTGGGCTAAACTGACTCATGAATTCCATTCTTCCAATTAAAAGTTCCTTGCAAAATAAAAATGTACATTATAAGTTATAAATTTGCTTTTGTAATATTAATTTAAAACTGAGACTATTAGTATCTTTAAAATGTCATATATCAGAATTGTATTGAACTTCTAATTGAATATATCTATGACAAACTTTAAGACTGATGAACATTTGATATTAAAATCTTAAAAATAGAAAGAATTCTGAATTATGAGTAAAAAGGATTGTACTCTACTCCTAGTGTTTAAATAAACTATATTCCTTGTGGAAGTCACTTTGCATCTCTAAATTTAATTTTCATCATCTGCAGACCAAGTATTTGAATTTAATGGCATTTGTGATTCCTTCTAGTACTAAATTCCCACACTCCTGTTTGAATTTCAGTTATCTCATTCCAATTGCAATTCCTTTCTAATTGCAAGCTCTTTTTTCCATCCCTCATTTTGCCAAATATCTTACTCTCTACTGTCATATTCATTTTCCTAAACATTGCTGTAATAACAGCATTCATGCAGAATCCTTCAATGACTGCTGATTTCATTATAAATAAAAATCAAGTGCATTACCCTGGAATATAAGACTTTACTTTTTTTTTCTTTTCTTTTTTTAATAGTAGGGTCCTAAACAAACTTTCAACCTGTAGCAACAAGTCTACCTAGTTTAGAAGGCTTTAAAAATTATTCTTGTATATCAAATATTTACAGCTCTTTATTTTTAAAAAAATAAATTGAAATCAAAAGAAATAACTGTGAAATATACTTCATCTTCTGTACTATCTACACTAATTTTCCTGGACCGCCAGCTTGCTGATAGCATATCCTGGGAGTTCTTGCCCTTCATAATCATGTGGCCCAATCCTTCATAATAAATCCACTTCTATGTATCTGTGTCTATATCTATATCTCCTATTGATTTTGTTTTTCTGGAGAACCCTTGTCTTGAGAAGATTTTTTTCTCAGCACTATACATTAAAATATTCCAATATCCATTAATAGAATTACTAAAAGCAAAGCACTAAACAAATGAGAGGGTATAGAAGATAATGAAAGAAACAATAAAAGAAAAATGGTTTTAGCCAAACTACTAAAGGAGTTTTCAGATAGAAAGAACCAATAAGTACCTCTTTAAATGAGTGAAAAAACTTCCATACCTAATTTCGTTGATGTGAAATGTAAGAACACTAAGATTCAAGATTTAAAACTATTCCCAAAGACAAAGTATACTACAGAGGAACAAGAATCTGAGTGTTGTCACAACTTGGCAAACACTAGCTGAGGATAATAGAAACAGACTCAATGGAAAGAGAAATACAAGATGAATGCATGTAATGTGGCATCTGGTTTTATTTATCAATATGTCTTTTCCTAAGGACAGGTAAAAATATTTCATCAGGTTTGACTAAGACAATTTTCTTATTATTGGTATGATCTTAATTTCTTATCTTTCCTTTTTCCACTTCTGATGATGAATTTTATCTGCTTCCATGTCTCTCAAATTACTTTTTCATCCACACAGCTCTATGACAGATTTTTAATTCCTCAAATCATAACACATTAATTAAACAAAAATAGACTCTATAATTGGGTAAAGATTATATTCTAAGTTTTAAAAATCTCCATTAATTGACTTTTAAGATAGCTTTATTTCCTTTCTCTGGAACAAATATACATTAGTGTGTTTTACTACCCACCAGACAGTGGTTTCCCTTTTCTATTTGCACTGTGCTCTAGTAGTTTTTCTCGTCTGTGTGTTTCTTGTTAATCTGTGATTACGTTCCCTCTGTTGAAGTAATAAGTAGTATTTTTCTAGATTGTCTTTCAGTGAGGACAATAAACTTGAGATAATTCAGAGCTGAAATAGATTTCTAATTATATAGAAATAATGATGCCACCATACCTGGTAAAAACTACCATGCTTTCCTTTGGTTGTAAAACTCTGGGTGACTTTTAATCATTTAAGATGCATTTTCATGTCACTACCATACATAATTTTAGTGAACACATGTTTCTTGGCAACTATCAATTCTTTAAGGGAATCAGCCTTCTTGAATTCCATATGGTCTAAGAGAATGTGTCAATGACAATCTCAATCCTTCTCAAAAAGTACACAGTATGTCCTGGTCACATAATTGATTCAAGGAAGAACATTCCACTGAAGCCAAGTGAACTATGTAGTTTTACTCTTAGGATTGGAAGTATAGACCCTGTCCTACCCATAGAACACAGTATAGGTTGGATTTAAATCTTGGACCATCTGAAATCAACTTCCTTATTTCACCTAAAGAGAATAATCTGAGAATGAAATTTACATACGAAAGGTAGAATACAGATGAAAAGAGTAACAGAAACTTGACCACACTGCAAACTCCCAGTATCCACTTGTATTTTAAGCTATGGGTTTCCTAATTAATTCAGCTGAATTTCTTTCACTTCCACTTGAAAAATTCTCAGTCAATACAGAGGTATTATCTCAATTTTACATAAGATGAAACTAAGATTGAGAATTTAAGTAACTCTGTCAGTGTCATGCCCACATGTGCATGCATGCACACATTTATTGATCTTTTTATCTACTTGCTTGTTTGAAACATTCTTATTCTCTCCAAAATTGCAGAACAAATATTATATAACAGACACCATGCTAGGCATCTATATTTCACAATCTAATATCCTTTCATTAAAACAAACTTGCAAATAAATAAATAAACAAATATACAAATGAACTAACTACAATTGTGGGAAAGACAATTAATTAATCACTTAACATAAATACTTTCCCCGTTCCTCTAAAATTATTTAGTTATTAAGGCCATCTGAAAACCTTAATGTCACAAGATATACTGTGGTGCAATGGGTGGGTGGAATTTTGTTGGAAGGTTTCTGAGAGGAGTTACCCTTCAACTTTTCTCACCATTTACTAGACCGGCCCAATTTTTAACAGGAGTGAATCTCTCATTCTTTGTAGTATCAATGAAAACCACTGAAATATGGAATAAAGAAGCAGAATATCCAGGGATTCCTTTAATATTCAAATCAAATAATTAATACTGAGGTTGTAATTGGATGTGTTTCCTCAGGTGATACTTCCCTATATGTAGCGGTTACATAACGCTTTACTAAGATCTACTAGAAAAATATAAACTCTCATTTCACTGGCTTTTCTGTGTAGAGTCTTTCAACATGTGTTCTTGATTTATGGGTTCCATCTACTTAATTCCAGAGCTAATCATCCCCTATATGTTTTCAGAAGTGGCCCAACTAATTTAATACCCAGCATCCTTGACAATGATACAGAATCTCCCCCACCCCAAATGTATTTCCCAATACTAAGCTTCCTAAACTGTCTGAAATCCAAGTATGGCTGATTTTTCTATAGTCCATATACACGATATTAATGGGAACATAATCATTTTTCTTTTCCAAACTGGCTTCCTTAGAATCTTATAGATAACATAAGATCCCTAAAGAATCCACAATGAAATGTACTATTTGGCAATGTCACATATAGAACCAAGTATCTCTTTCTGGATTTAAGAATTTTTGAAAATATTTCCACAAAATTTTCTGCAATATCTTGTCACATTTGTTCAAAATATCCATATAGCTCTTCAGTTCTGTACTTAGAAGACTGGCTCTATTGGAGGAGTACACTTCTCACAATGATTTTAGGGTTGGACACATGACTTGCTTTAGAAAAGGAAATATGCACAGAAGTGACATAATCCACTTCCGAGTAAAAGTTCTAACAAGCAAGATTAGGATTTTTCTTTCAATCTGGATCCTGAATGAAGACTCCATAATCAGAGCCAAATCTGACCCACAGCAACATATAATATGAGCAAGAAATAAACTTTTGGTATTGCTATGTTTTAGGAGTTATTACTACAGCATAACTAGAAAAAGCTAATATATTCATACTACTTACAATTCTTATATGATACTTATTTTTGGTATCTGACACTAATTTTGGAAATCTCTTGGCCATTATTTATTCCAATATTTCCTTCTTGCTTTATAAATATGATTCATTTCACAAAATTTGATTCTTATGGTGAGTAATGAAAATTTGGCTAATCTTCAAAACTGTTCCAGTTAGAGGAATCTGGCTATTGGTATTCTCTATGATTCCATGAAGGTCTTTTTGAATATATCTGCTTTGATTAAAATTAGAGTTAGAAAATTTTTCAGTATGTTTCTACTCATTTGCATTATATTATTTTTCCTTGTAATTTACACTGTCTCAACTAATATACCTAGGAACTTAACATGCTTTCAGCTTCCTATATTAATATTTTCTCTTCTATACTCCAGATCATCACAAACGTATTTGAATAAACTTCTCCATTAATACATAGGGATAAAGATAACAATTTTCTCAGAACTAATAATCAAATTGAAGCTAGAATAGTCAAGACAGTTCACTGGAAAATGAATTTTTTCCTGTTTTATTTTAGTAATATTTAGTATTTATCTTATTTTGAAAATTGCTTTTATATCTAATTTTATGAAGTTATGAAATCAAAAGTTCTAAACTTTTATTCACTCTTTTTTTGGCAGCTAGCTACTGAGTACCTCTTACATCTCATAGATTGTGCTTATTCCTGTATTTGTCAAAAAATTCATGAGCAATATTAAAAATAATATATGTTTTAGTGATTAATTTATGTTGTAATATTCAGAGATTAACAAAATCTATGTAAGTATTAAGAGGAACCTGTCACTAATTCTTCCACCAATTTATGTCATCTTGGGTGACATAAAATCTATATACTTCAGGTTTCTCAAAGAAAAAGGTAGTATCTTATTTTTTTATTTCATAGGGTTGTAAAGCAAAAGCAAATGAATATATCTATGATACATTCTAACATTGGAAGACTATAAAACAACTGCAAATCACCAAATTAAATGATTTTTACTATGGACATTTTTTATAGTAACCTGTAAAAAATGCATCATATCCCTTTATTCTTTATAAAGTACTGTTTCAACAAAAAAATATAATGGAGAAAGTGGAAATCAGATTATAAAAATGTTTTCTGGTCCTATGTGTGTACAGGTGCACAGCCACACACAATTACCTTTAGTCTACAAAACATTAGTTTCCTAGAAATTGCCTTATAGACACACACTCTCATTATCAAATCATGAGCATCAGCACAGCTGTTCATGTCAGCATTAAAATGATTATGTTCAAATGGGCTTCACATGTGTGAAAAATAAGAGTTTTAGTCTCTCATCTCTGCCAACTTTCTCACTAATCTATCCTCATTTTACTTGAAGTATGTCCAGATAAAACCATAAAAGGTAAAACTATGGGTTTAATGTCCTGCTGTTAGTCCATACACAATAATTAGAAAAAAATGTGAAAGACATTTCAATCTGTTCTCTGATTTGTAGTACATCTAGGTACATGATACTATGTCAAATATTTTAATAAAGAGCTGATATATTTTAATTAGTATATGTGTATATATATTTATATATGATGAATCACATTTATGCCTATACGTGTGCATATTTAAATATGCCTATTATTTATTTCTCCATAATACAAGCAAGCACATATTCATAAGTGGAAACTACAAGTTGTTATGTCCTTTATTCATAGCTATATTACTATGCAAAACCCATTTTAATAAGTAGTATGCTTTCCTTCTTGCATATATGTCAATAAAATTTTTTCTCAAGTCATGGTATTTTTCATTCTTTTTGGAAATGAACAATAAGCGACCTCCCTAACTGGGAGGTTGCATATCAAAGGTACCTTTAATTCTACGGTACAGCTCTGCATTCTCAATATTGTTTCACATCACTGTCATATCCTGGCAGATTTGAATGACAAGTCCAAAAGCTGCCATTTTAAATTTTGTGTAAAGAGAGGAAAAAGCAGACAGTTTTGTAAATAGGTTTTCTTGCTTTCTATAATAAATGGGGTGCATGAATTTGCGCAGCCCAGTTAAAATCTATAATTAGAATGACCTGGATGTATCAAGAAGGATTCAGCAAACACCAAGAAACTGCTAACTATAGTTGAAAGGTTTATGAATACCAAATTAATACCCACTACAGAGCCACCTTTAAAGTCACATTTACTGAGGGAAATGTAAATTTGCTGGATGCTATTGAGAAAGCAAACATTATTTCAAGCACTAGGAATGAAAGTACAGAACTTTAATAACCACCTATTTCTAGTTTTAATCCATGCAATTAAAAAGGTCAAAAGTGCTAATGTTGATAAAGGTCTTTCAGAAAGAGAAGTAGTAGATGAGACCCTCATTATCAATCATCATCAAGAAATGTCCTGATAGCAATTTCCACACCATCGTAAAATAAGTATCTCAGAGGATTCTCAAGAGCCTAAGCACATTTTTGTACCCAAACAAACTCTAATTTTACATTATTAAAGACACAGGGATAAAGGTGTATTTCATACATCTAACACAATTATGCTAAAATTTGCAAAATATGCTTCACAGGTTGGATATGCTTGGTCATAATTATATTAAATAGTAGCTCATATAATATCTTACTTTTGATGTGTCCTCTCAAATTATGTACTCTGCACAGGGCATGGTATTTGCCAGAGCAATTGGATATTTGATTTCATTATTATTATAATCTTTTGGTGATAAAGTGGTAAGATTTCTATTTTAATAAAAAGATGTAGGATTATTGTAAAATTTTATGCTCACAATAAATTTCTAATTTAGAAAAAGAAAGTAAATACAAGCATTAAAATAAAAACATATGGCTCAGAGATGATAAATGAATCTAAAGAAGTTAGAATTATGTGATATCTTCCAAAGTTATTCATTAGTAATTTCACAGTTTGAGAAATAAAATGGGAAAAGATATTTAGTAATAAACATAAACAGTCATTCATTGATTAATTTATACACTGAGTCCCTATTAATTTCCAGTTAAGTGTACTAGTCGCTTCTTATATACTTAATATAGTGTACTAATATTGGGTGTCAATAACAGTAATATTTTAAGGGCTATATAAAACTGTTGGTTACACCTTCATTAATTCACCATTCACTAGTCATTTACACTAGTCATTGTGATAATTTCTAGTGATAAAAATAAAGACGAGACAAATTCCTTGCTCTTGGGTAGCTCTAGTACTAATGTTACCCGTTGCAACATGATAATTGCATTGACAGAATTGAGTTTAAAATGCTGTAAAAGTCCAAATGTTACTCTGCCCTAGGGGATCCAAGAAAGATGGTAGAGGCAATATCAGATAACCAATGCAATACCAGATGAGTAATTTCAGCAGAGGCGTGGAAACAGTAAGAAAGAATAAAATTGGAATGCTAGAAATAACCACAAAACACTAACACAAATGAAAAATTACTTAATGTAATTATCAATAGACTCAACATTGTTGAAGAAAAGAAATCTGTGAATTTGAAGGTTGGTCAATAAAAATTACCCCAAAAGCAATGCAAACAGGAAAAAAGGTTAAAAGAAAAAAAAAAGCAAACAAATAAAAACAAAACCCCCATACTATTCAAGACCTAGGACATGATATAAAAAGATTAATATACATGTTATTGTAATCTTAGAAAGAGAAGACAGAAAGAATGGGGAGAAAGAACTATTGAATGAAATAATAGCCAAGAAATTTCCAAACTTAGTGTCAGACTCCAATAATGTCTTGTTAATATCAGGTATTACCTAACATGATACAGTGAGAAGGGCACTTCATCTCCCTTGTATTCTCCCCCAAATCAATAACCCTGGCCTCATGATGAGAAATCATTAGACAAAGCCAAATCAAGGGACATTCTATAAAATGCTGAACTACTAACTCTTCAAAAGTGACAAGTTTAAGAAAAATAAGGAAAGATTAAAAAACTCACAGATATTGGGGAGTTACTGGGACATGATAACTAAATGGAATATGATATTCAGGATTGAATCTTGGCACAGTAAAAGGACACTACTGAAAAAGGCTAGCAAAATTTGAATAAAATCTACAACTTAGCTAATAGCATTGTACTACTGTTACTTTCTTGACTATGATAAATATACAATGTTTACATAAAATAATAACATTTGGGGAGCTGAATGAAGGGTGTAAGAGATCTTTCTGTACTATCTTTGCAACTATTATCTTTGTTAATCTAAAATAGTTCCAAAATAAGAAGTTAAACATGTGTTAAAAAACAAATTTGGATACAAAAATGTAAAATAAAGGTTCAAAATAATATAATTCTGAAAGTTTCCTATATTCTATAAACATATACTTTATTTCCATATTTTTCTCTTCTAATGGCTGATGTTTATAAAATATAAAAATTCATTTTGAATTGAAAATGCTTTTTTATTGTTTCTTTAAATTTAATACTCATAATAGCATTTAAGAAAGTGCAAATCAAAACCTATTGCCATTATTAGAAAACATTAAAGTCTAAAAGGAGAATTAGTTGTATTCTAAGGAGGTAGAAGTTTGAAAGGATTGTCACATGAGCAAAAGATGCAAATTTAAATGGATTATAGTTGGAAATAAATATTCTGATTATATTATATATGCTATTTGTTATTTATATTAAATAAATATTTTGATTATATCACCACAATCTTCCTGGTTAGTCAAATGCAACCAGACAATTTCATTACATGTAAACCAAACCTAAAGGGATATCACAAAAATATGTTCAGATAATGAAAAGATTCATTAAGTAGAAAGGTAGTCATTATAAAATCTGTTAACTAAAACTCTCTTGTCTAAACTACTTAATGGACACACAATTCCAGGTTAATATGTGTATGATGTAAAACACTATGTCAATCCTTATTTTTATCTAATCTAATTGTAAGGAGATTTTTAACATTAAAAGAATATCCAGTTTTAGTGCATTCTAGTTATCTATGCATTATGCCCTTATGCATATTTAATACTCTTAAATAATTGTTTATGTGGTATAGCTTCTACCATTTATACATCTCTCAAATTATTATCTCTGCTCTCTTTGTGATGCCAAATCTTACTGAGAACAATAATCTTTTTTTTTTTTTTTTAACAAAGTTCAGCAGGATGTATGTGAATCAGTGTGTGGAATATTTGCAGAAATGCATCTTTATAAAGACAAAAAGTAAGAGGTGTGTTTCTCCAAACATTCCTCACATTCACTGCTTCATATATACCCTGCTAATTTTGCTAAAAAAAGATATTGCAGTATAACAAGAAATAAGTAGTATGAGATTTAACAAGTAGGAGTATCCTATTTGTACTTCATACCAAAGCTGTTGGGATATCTCCTCTGCCATCAAAATTTGAGAGAATGTAATTCTATCACCTGCCTTTTCCATCTATGCAGTTCTATAAGATTTTTATTAATTCTTATATTTTCTATTAAACCTCAATAACTCCTTAACCTTTCCCTGGGATTATAGCCCCATTGCCTCTGCTATTCTTATTGTAGAAACTTGCAATGTTTCTTATAGTGATATTTTGTTTTATTATTTTTGTTATTTTAGTTACCAGGTGATCTTATTTCTTGTTTACATTGCTATTAAAATTATAATAGCTCAAAATATATTTGTGTGGTGAAATAAAAATATGATGCAAGGCACCAATAACTGCTGCAGAATATATAATCCACATGGTTCAATGATATTAATTAGAATGTAATGCATCTGTGCACATTATTGGTGATTCTAGCATATGCCATGCATGAAAAATGTAATCAGTAAATCAAAGAAAAATGTTTGCATATTATTGTAAGACATTGATAAACCACTTTAGCAATAAAACTAGCATTACTTAGGGTTTATTATTATTTTTGTGCATACCTAAAATTCTATTTTAGGCACTCAGTATTCTAGAATTTCCTTTATCAGAACATTTATTACAAAGACATGTCATAAAAAGTATAATAGACAGACTTCCTATTCCTAATTTGAAAAGAACTTTAAGTAGTTACCACCATCCTTACCATAAGAAAAAAGCTGAACAAACTGAACACTGATAACTTTCTTTGGATTCATGAGAGAATGGAGTTTGCATGGGAGATCTCATTCTTCAGTCTGGAGAGACAAATTAATCCAGACTCACAGCCGTGATCTGCTTACCTTGAGCAGACGTCACTGGAGCCATAAACTGTAAGAACCTTTAAATGGTAATTTAGATTAATTGTTGGAGGCTCGGTGTGGACTAGCTTAAGAGTGCAAAAATCCCAGATGACAGTATTTGCAGGGGGGGACCACACTTTCATAGGTTTTACCTCTAAGAACCCTACCACATTCTCATGATTAAGAGCCAAGAAAGATGTCCTCATGAGTATGACAGGGCAAGGGAAAAAGTAAATGTTGTGAAATATGTCTAGAAAGTTCTTCATAACAAAAACCTACTCTCCAAGGGGAAAAGACTTTAACAGAGCCTTCTATCAGTTGAGAGAAGGGAATTCCTCCAAGTTCAGAACCCTCTAGTCCTATATCACCTAAAAAAGGAAAAAGAAGTAAGAAACATCTGTGAATGACACAGCTCAGGGACAGGGGCCCACTAAATGACTGAGATTTAATCTTGGAATTATCTGACAGGGAATTTAAAATAACTATCATTTATATGTTAAAGACATATAACAAAAAGTAGACAACATGCAGGAACAGATGGGTAAAATAGAGAGATCTGGAAACTCTAAAAAGAGTTAAAAGTAGATGCTAGACATTAAAAAAAAAAAAAAAAAAAAACTGGAACAAAACTAAAAAATGCTTTTGATGGGCACTTTAGTAGGCTGGACATGACCAAGGGAATAATTAGTGAACTTGAAGATTGGTCAACAGAAACTTTAATTAAAATGCAAAGATAAAAAAATAATAATAAAAAGACCAGTATGGGCAAAGGATTTGAATAGATATTTCTCCAGAGTAGATACAAAAATGGCCAATAAGCACATGAAAAGATGCTCAACAACATTAGTCATTAGGAAGGTAAAATCCACAATAAGATACCACTTCACACCTCACTAGGATGGCTAGAAGCAAAAAAAAAACTCTCATAAATTGCTATCGGGAAGTAAAATGATAACAGTTATTATGGAAAGCAATTTTGTAGTTTCTCAAAAAGTTAAACATAGAGTTACCATATGACCCAGCAATTCCAATCTTAGATATATACCCAAGAGATTGAAAATATATGTCCACACAAAAACTTGTACATGAATGTTCAAAGCAACATTATCCACAGTGAAAAGTGAAAACAACCCAAATGTTCATCAATTGATGAATGGATAAATGAAGTAAGAAGTATACATATGGTAGAATTTATTTAGCAATTAAAAGGAATAAAATACTGGTACATGCTACAACATGGATATAACTTTGAAAACATGCTAAATAAAAGAAGCTAGACACCAAAGGCAAAAAAAAAAGACCAGAATATGCAGGAATTGTGAGAATTTCAGCAGGTATAACGTACATATATTTATAGTACTAGAAGGATAAGAAAGAGGGAACAGAGCAGAAGAAATATTTGAAGTAATAATGGCTAGGAATTTTTCGAAAGTAATGACAAATACTGAGCTTCAGCTTCAGGATGTTCAGAGAAAACCAAGCGAATAAATACCCCCCCCCAAAAATCTATAACTAAATATATCATATTCAATATAAATTAAACCAAGACAAGGAGGAAATCTTGAGAGAACCCAGAGAAAAGTATAATAAAGGCATAGCAGCCTTAAGCAAAGTGAAATGAATACAAGAGAAAATTGACATTTGTCTTGGCAATATTTTTTTTTTGATATGACCCCAAAAGCACCACCAACAAAAAAAAAATAGACAAGTGAGACTACATCAAATCAAAAAAGGAACAAATCAACAAATTTAAAAGGAAACCTATGGAATGGGAGAAAATATTTGCACACCATGTATCTGATAAGGCTCACTATTGAAAATATATAAGGAACTCATAGAATTCAATAGCAAACAAAAGCACCCAAACCCCAAATAACCCAATTGAAAAATAGGTAAGGGCTTCCCAGGTGGCGCAGTGGTTGAGAGTCTGCCTGCCAGTGCAGGGGACACGGGTTCGGGCCCTGGTCTGGGGGGATCCCGCATGCCGCGGAGCAGCTGGGCCCGTGAGCCACGGTTACTGGGCCTGTGCGTCTGGAGCTTGTGTTCCGCGGCAGGAGGGGCCGCGATAGTGAGAGGCCCGCACACCGCGATGAAGATGAAGGGTGGCCCCCGCTTGCCATAGCTGGAGGAGGCCCTCGCACAGAAACGAAGACCCAACACAGCCATAAATAAATAAATAAATTAATTAAAAAAAATGGAAAAAAAAAAATACTGCATTATACCATTGTGGCAATTAATAAACTAATTTATAAAAAAAAAAAAAAAAAAAAAAAAAAAAAAATAGGTAGAGGACCTAAATTGACATTTTCCCAAAGAAGATAAAGAAATAAGCAACAAATATATGAAAAGGTGCTCAGCCTCACTAATCATCAGGGAAATGCAAACCAAAATCACATTCATGTATCACATCACACCTGCTAAAATGGCTATCATCAAAAAGACAACATATAACAAGTGTTGGTGAGAATGTGGAGAAAAGAAAATCTTGTGCACTGTTTGTGGGGTACAGACACTATGGAAGACAGTATGAAGATTCCTCAAAAAATTAAAAATAGAACTGCCATTTGATACAGCAATCCCATGCCTTACTGTTTGTCCAAAAGAAATAAAATCATTACCTCGATGAGATATCTGCACTTACATATTCATTGCAGCATTATTCATAATACCTAAGATATCAAAACAACATAAGTGTTCATCTACAGCTGGACGAATGGATAAAGAAGATGTGAGATATATATATAGATAGATATAGATAGATAGATAGATAGATATAGAAGTATTTTTCGGTCATGAGAAAGAAGGTCATCCTGTCATTTATTACATGGTGGACCATGAAGGCATTATGCTAAGTGAAATAAGTCAGACAGAGAAAGACAAATACTGTATAATCTTATTTATATGTGAAATCTCAAAAAGCCAAACCCATAGAAACAGAGAGTAGAATGGTGGTTGCCAGGGGCTAAAGGGGTGGGGGAAATCAGGAGATGTTGACCAAAAACTTCCAGTTATAAGAAGTTCTGGGGATCTTATGTATAGTATGGTGATTATAGTTAACAGTACTGTATTATATACTTGAAAGTTGCTAAGAGAGTACATCTTAAATATTCTTGGCACTAGAAACAGAGCTTTAATTGGGCTTTCTCAACAACAGACCAAGAAATTGACCAGTTTGGAATGTTACCCTCTCCAATATCAGGAAGCAAAAGATCAGAGCAGTATCCTTGTGTCAAGCTAGTCCTTTTTGTTATTGATTCCAAGATTATGGTGAAAGAATTGACCTACATTCCAATATCTTCACTAACAACAAGAACAACAAAAAACTATGGGGGTCATGCAATAGGTCACATATATAAAATAAAACTCTAAGAGCATATTCTGTATTAACTGCTATCTATACATCACAGGTTTGCTAAGTTCTGTATGTAATAAGAGGTGAGGGTGGACTGTATTTGGTGGTCTACTTTGAACTCTATAATCAAATGAATGTATATTTACTTTAACAGCACTTGTATCATGAGTACACTACCTAACTGGCTTCATCAAGAATGGATAGTAAACCCTAGTATTGACAGCTATGAATTTCTAGCATCATTTGTGCTCAAATGGGAACGTTCTGGAATATAATTCATCCTTGGCACAATTATTATTTTGGGCTCATAAACTTGCATCCGTGTCTTTTTTTTTGGACAATATGTTTTGAAGTCTATATACAAATTTCTTCATGGGTCTCAGTTACCATTTCTGGTACATAGTTCTCAGCTGTGATATATTCATCTCGAGCAATCTTCACTGACCAAGTAATAGTTTATTATTGCATCTAATTCTTCTATGCTATCCTGGAGGGAAATGGAATGGGCTAGATCATCAATTCATATTTTCTCTGGAAAATATATGTGAAATTACAGCCTCTACTTAATTCCAATTCCATTAGAATTTAAACTCAGTAAGCAACTATGACGACTACAATACCTTTTTCACAGTAACTGAAAAATTACAAAGATATGACTTGCTTATTAAATACATATTGAAGAGCATAACAAAATGACCTAATCCCTAAAGAAAGAATCATGTTAATGAAAAGTTTGAGGAACGAGTAGTAAAGGATCTTCTAACACAATAAGAGTAGTAGATTTTAAACTTAAAACAATGCCAGACTTTTTAAAACTGTGAGTGCACATGTGTGTTTGATATGTGTGTATATCTATACCAATGTAAATATCATTATAGATAAATTGACTTTAATTCTTGTTAATATTCCTGAGTTTAATTTATATGAATAAATTAATATTTATGATTATTAGAGAGATGAAGTAGATTAGTGATTGCTAGAGTATAAGAGGAGGGGAGAAGGGAGATAGGGTGTTCTTTGGAGTGATTTAAAAAATCTTGAAATTAGAGAGGTAGTGATTCCACAACAATGTGAATGTACTAAATGCCACCTCATTAAAACATTTATTTATGGCCACTGAAGTTTAAAGTTCATAGAATATTTATGTGTAAAATGTTTTTATTTTTATCATTTTTCAAACATTTAAAACATAACATTCATTCTTAATTTGAAGCCCCTAAAAATCAGGCTATGGGCTGGATTTGGCCTGTAGGCTGGATTTGGCCTGTAGGCTCTACTTTGCTGATCCCTTGGGCTAGAGACAAAACATTTCTACTTTTCTGGAAATTAGCTTTTGTCCTCAAGCAAGTTACCAACTCCTATGTTTTCTCTATTTATGGAAGTTTATCATGTTGAGGAAAACAAGCAGATCAGTCTAATTTCCACTGAGAGTGCAGTGGCAAATCAATGAGTAAGATACCTGCTCAACTGTTATTGAACTTGCAAATAATTTCTTTAAAATAAGGAAAACAATAGGTTTACAAATATTTACTTTAAATAATTTAAAGTATTTTCTCAATTACATGTTGAAATTTTTTTTAAGTTTTATGAACTCATTCCTACTAGTGTAATTTAATATTCTTCTACAATTAAATTTTTTTCTACAATTAAAAATGTTTCTACAATTGAACTGTGCTGATAAAGTGAAAAAATGTACAGCCCATTCAAAACTAACCATCTTCCCATAACTTCTTTCCCAAGTAATTGTTGCTTTAGACTTTATGTACATATTGACAATTATCATTTATGTATTTTATTGGTAATGCTATGTATACGACTTTGCAACTTAGATTTTATGTGTATATCTCTCTGTACTTCCCCTTGATACACATTTCACAGTGTATAATTACATAGGTGGGTGGGTGATTATTTGAATTAATGTCTGTCTCCCACACTTGATGTATGATCTATGCACACAGCATTAATAACCGTATAGTATAGTGCTTGCCACATACTAGAGATAGCTTTCTCTTTTTAAGCCTTCATTTTATGCTATTATATGTTTTTACAACCTTTTATAGATGTACGGTTAGATCGTATATACCACCTTTACTGATATACAATTGGGTCATTCCAACAGTTTTATCACAAACAATGGTGTAAGAAATACCATGGTAAAACTATAATTGCCTTTTAGAAGTGGATTTACTAGGTCAAAGGGTAAGCACATTCATAATAATCCCACTAACAGACTTCTTGTTGGTAATTTTTTTTTTAACATCTTTATTTGAGTATAATTGCTTTACATTGTTGTGTTAGTTGCTGCTGTACAACAAAGTGAATCAGCTATACGTACACATGTATCCTCATATCCCCTCCCTCTTGCGTCTCCCTCCCACCCTCCCTATCCCACCCCTCTAGGTGGTCACAAAGCACCGAGCTGATCTCCCTGTGCTATGCAGCTGACTCCCACTAGCTATCTCTTTTACATTTGGTAGTGTATATATGTCAATGCCACTCTCTCACTTCGTCTCAATTTACCCTTCCCCCTCCCCTTGTCCTCAAGTCCATTCTCTACATCTGCGTCTTAATACATGTATAGTTTTTCAATATCCCCTAACATACAAGATGATTCTCATCATATGCCTTTTCTCTAAAGCCTTTATGTTGAAGGGGCAGGCAAATATAAAACCATTGGTTATCATGCTTTATAATTTGGGAGATTATGAAAATTTGCATAGAAGCACGCAGATAAAAGTACTGAATCAAAACAGAATATTATTTGAATATAAACTTGCCCTCATAATGCAACATTGTTTCTGTAAAAAGAAGCTTGAAAGTCAATTAAAGAAGAGAATATTTAACAGGTTTCTGGCAGAGACCTTTTACAGATGGTTCTTTGTGAGAACACCTTGCTTGTTTGAGGCCAAAATGTTTCTTTACCAGAGTTAAACAAAATAACAAAGATAACAATGAGACATGAGCCACAGTTACAGATTCTAGATTCAAAGCCAGGTGGTAATTTTGTCTAACTGAAAAATACAACCAAAATGCCTATGCCCATTCAAAAGCAGCTAGGCAAGAAATGAAATTCAAGCTGATGACTAGAGACATATAAGAAACTGACATGTCTCCACCTACTGGCTTTCCACAGAGAGCTTGTGATGGATGCATTCTGTGTACATGGGTTTACAATTTGTCCTAGGAAGCTTCAGAAAAGTCCATGTTTATAATGTACACAATGTGGTTTTTCGTATTTTGAAGATTCAACCAGAAATGTACTACTAACTATAATGATAGATACTTAAAAGCTAAGTGGCACTTGATTGTATAACATATCACATTGTCAGAATTGCACCTTATTAAAATTAAAAGGTACATTTCCAGATGAAACAAGTAGCAAGTAAAAGCATTTGAAACAGTTGTAATATTCTGACTATGAAGTGGAAAAGCGTATGTTTCACTTGGTTTAGACCTAAATGGAAGTGCTCAGAAACATTGCAGATACAAGAAGTTATATATAAAATTGAACTTCAAGGGCACTTTATGTAACAAGTCATTTCTGTTTAACAAAGCTTACTTATCTACAGCCCAGTCTTTGTTATATACTGTAATGGAGCATTCATAATTTGGCTGAAGCCGTTAATGCACCCAGATTAAGCTGTAGGCACAATGACTCAAAAATCTTACTGGACTGCGTACTGATGGTGAATCTAGTAGCTAGGAATAATCAAGTGTATTTCAGTTTGCTAGTAACTCAATGTAAATTTCTTAACTTTTCAGCACAATGCTTCATAGATTTGAGATTCATGTCAAAAAAAAGAAGCCTAATAGCTTTTTTTATAGTTGTTAAATATATTTAGACTCCTTCTAAAGGATTTTTAAAATAAAAACATGACAGACTCTAAAAATATATTTTTAATTGTTTTCTCCATTGACGATAAGGTTATCTCCTAGGATGTATCTGGTGTTTCTGAAGTGTGGATATTTATTTAGGCATTTATTTTAAATTAGGTATTATTAATGTATAAAACCTGACATTTTTGGCAGAGATATCCCATTTTATAAGAAGCTTTTTTATTTATTTTCAAGACCAAGTTATGTTATAATTAATATTAACAATGTTTGATTTTTTCACAGGCTTTTTTATTATAAAAGTACTACTCTACTAATTGCTTTGAAGTTTCAGAAAATTATAAGAGGAAAATAAGAATAATCTTACCATTCAAAGATAATCACTGATATCATTGTTTATAAAAACACTGACATACTCTGTGTCTCTTCTTTCTTTAATAATAACCATGAAATAATGTATCCAACTCTGCAATCCAGATTATTAATTTGATATAATATTGTATTATTAATAATTACAGAACAAGTCCAGGTATTAATCAAGATTCTTTTGTTTGAATATGACAACCACTCACCTGAATGATGCTAAGGGAAAGAAGAGGAACTTACTCACTCAACCATATCCTAAAAAAATGTCAGTGTGCATAGCTGCTTCTCAGGGATAATGAGATAAATCCTTCATGTGTGACTGCCTTCCAGGATTTTCCTTCTAAGTCTTCTCTGTTTTACTCTGCATTTTATATACATATTTTTACTGTACTTCATGTATGAAGAGGTTATCATTCCCATAGCAATTTCACAGCCTTGTTATGACTGGCATCTTCCATCAGCTAAGTGTGATTTAAGCAGAAGAGATGTCTCCCATAAGAAGGCTGTGCTGCTTCCATATGATGGTGGTGTGACCAGTCTAACAATTGTTACCTGTTATCTTCCACCACATTACCTTTGCCTACAACTGAAAAAGTCTCCTAGCTTTTTCTATTCTACCCCCCCACTACCAGCCTAAATCCTCATAACCTACCAGTGTTGACTTTCTGAAATATAAATCAGATAAAATTACTCCTCTTAAAATCTTCCAGTGGTTTTCCACTGAAACAAGAATAAATCTGAATTCCTTACTATAATCCATATGGTCATAAATTATCTGTTTCTGCCTACATGGCTGGCCTCCTTTCCTCCATACCAGACCTCACCCTCTCTCATGTTACTTCAGCTAAATCATCTTCTGTCCATCCCTCAAATACATTAAACTCATTTTCAGGATTATGAATTCTTAATCATGGTCTATGTACCACTGGAGTCACTGAGACAATTTCAAGAGCTCCAGAAGGTCAAACTGATTTTTATCATAATACTAAGACTTTATATGCCTGGTAGGTTTTATTCTCTCATCACTTGTGAGAATTTCCCACAGTGGAGTTTTCAAGAGTCTACATAAACTATGATATCCCACAGGGTAAAGGCAAAAGCAGATATAAGAACCTAGACACGTGTATTAAGGCAGGTACTAGAGAATTTTGAAAAAAATATACTACACTGACATTTTTCTCCATGCTTATTTTGTTTTGGAAGATATACTTCAATTAAAACATTATTTACGTCTGTGTCTCTATTCCTGTTTTTTGAATTATGACATACATACACTATTGATACTATGTATAAAAGAGATAACTAATGAGAACCTACTGTATAGCTCAGGGAACTCTACTCAGTGTTCTGTGGAAACCTAAATGGGAAAGAAATCCAAAAAAGAGGGGCTATATGTATACATATAGCTGATTCACTTTGCTGTACCGTAGGCACTAACACAACGTTGTAAAGCAACTATACTCCAATAAAAATTAATTTAAAAAAACATTATTTATGTTAACATGTATGTTTATTGTTGACTTTAAATAAATCATTTTATATATTTTTAAATTCTCAGTTTTAATGTCCAATATGGCAAAAAATGGTAGATACAACCCAAAAAACAAAAGTTCTTTGATTCCTCAATGATTTATAAGAGTGAAAGGAGAGCTTACCCCAAAAGTTAGACACCACTGTACCAGACTTTTGAGTGTCCTTTACTTCTGTTTATTCTTTCCCCAAAATTTCACATGACTCTTCCATCACATGCTTTCCATGGCCTCTTTCTCAACATTCATGTCACTACTCAGAAGTCAACTCTTCAGAGAAGTCCCTCCAGTGAAAGAGTGAAATAGAAACTCACCACTGAGCTAGCACAAAGGAACAGATTTTTAAATCAGATATTATAAATCAAAGATAACACCTCACATAAAGGGTACAAGAAATCAACTGTCATGGACAAATCAAAGACAGTCGTGAGACTTTGATGGTGACTCCTGGTCCTTCATTCCCACCTGAGACACACTGCCTCTAACCCAGAGCAATGAGTTTTCTAAGCGAAGTACATGGGTTACTTCTCACAGGGAGCACCTTGTTTATGACATCACTTTATACACCAAAGCATTTTATAGCTAACGTGACATTTTCTAGGTATCAGTGCCTGAAAAATTTATAGATTCTGGGTTTACCATGAGTGATCCTATCCGAGGACATCCTGCTAAAATTATTCCATGTAAGTATTCTATTCACTGCAAATACTATTAGTCTATTTGTTAGGGAATCTTTTTGGCAACATATTTATGAGGAGATTAGGCCACTTATTTCTTTCTTCCCCGGGGGCATCCTTTTCTTAATAAGGAGAGAAAATAAGCATACCAGCTACTTTAATAACTTTCTTCCAAACATTAGAACCCTAGTTCTTAGAAAAGTACCGAGAATACAGTAAGTGTTCAGTACCATGTGTTATCTGAGTGACTGGAAATCATTATTTCAATGCTCTTGAACACACAATTTATGCCTTTTTAAAAGACAACTGGAGACCCTTTACATAACATTGTGGTGAACCTTCTTGCACATCTTGGTACCTAATTCTTAAGTTAAATTCTCAGAAGTGAAACTCTGGGTCTAAAGACATATGTATATACATATCACATTTCTAGGCATGTGACAAAACTGCCATTAGAAAGATTACAAGACTTTGCATCCCTGTCAGTAGTACGTAAAACTTTCTACTAAGTCACAGTCTCATATATATTTTGTAATGAAAGACATGAAATGTTGCTAATCCTACAAGCCAAAATAAAGGAAACTTTTAAAATGTATATTTCTTTGACTACTAGTGAGAATAAAATATATTGCATATGATAATAGTAATTTTTGATATTTATAAATTGTTGATACTCTTTATTTCTTCTGTATTTTTCTCTATATTATCTCTGTATTTTTCCATTTCCAGGCTTATGTATACACATATACATATTTTCACCTGGTTAAGATAAGAATTAAACATGCCACAACTCTGTACATATCTGTTAACCTCTGATTTTTCTGGGTATAGTTACCATCATGCTTTGAATGACTGAATGCAAATTACACCATGAAATGTGGTTTATTATTGATATGCATGGTCTTCCCAGAGTAGGTATTATATAATTGTAATGTCATAAGCTATAATTCAGCTCTGGATCCTCCACTCATAATTTTATTTAAAAAATTAGCTACTTAACACAGAATATTTGTATATTTCATTGTACTCCTGAAAAAGTTACTTTCTGCAAACTTTTAGAAATGATTTTGCTTCTGTTTTATTTTAAGGCTTAAAACAGAAGTCATAAATCAAATATCTTCAGGGGACAGACAGGTAGTTTTAGTGTCCAAAAAAAAAAGTAACATAATAATGTGTGGTGCCAATGGTGGCCAACTTCATTTTATATAATTAATTTTGCTCAAACAAAACCTGTTTACTGGCTGAATCCAGAGTCAGTTCTAATAGTTCTCAACCTTTAGAGAATGAGGATTCTATATGTTTAGTAAAAACCATAATTCATTGTAAGTTTCATAGAATTGATTAATCCTTGTTTTAAACATATACACATGCACACGTGTGTGTGCCCACACTACACATGAACATATATGTGTATGTATATGCATATGTGTATAATATCTTCACTATCAGTTTAAGTCAGACATGTAGATGATATTTTTTGTTTCAGTATTCCATATAAACTTTGAAAGTGGCAATAACAAAACAAACCAAAAACCACTGTGTAGCAAAAAATTTGGATGTAAGGCTAGTTTGTACCCAGCAACAAGAAAATTTTATGAGATATTTGTTTAATAACATCCTACCCAACTGGAAAGAATAAAGAAGCCATTTGGAAAGAATGAATATTAATTGTTCTTATCTCTCCATTTCTTCCTAGAATATCTTTCTCACAATGTTTGATTTTTTTTTTTTTTGCAATCGTCTCATTTAATGTAGGTCAATTTTTATGTTCATATATTATATTGGTGTTTTAATGATGTTCTTTATGGACGTTATTTAGAAACTATTTATGAGATATCAGTTTGAAATTGTTGAAATTGCATGAAGAAAATGTGGTACTCTCTAGAGGCCAAAACATTTATGTACTTTATATAACTTCTCAGTTAAGTGCAATTTAAATTGGAGTTCAGCTGTTGTCTCAAAAAGATTCTCTCTTTCCCAGGCATTTGAAAAAATTGTTATAAACTTTAGGTCTCCTATTAATTAACACTGAAAACTAACTTGTTAGAAGTGTTGGAGTTCCTTGTATTTTTCCTTTAAAAAGCCGTTAATAATTAATTTTTTTTCTAATGATCTGACAATGATTCAATTTATTGATATATATAGTACAGGGTAAAAAATGATATTTCCATTTATTTCTGGCTTTAATAATAACTACTGGAAGAAACAGAATATCAGTGATTTTCTTGATATGATATTACTCTTAAATACATTAAATGAGATATAATAAAAAACATTTACATTTTGACAGTGGTAGGTACAAAATGGAAATATGTATAAACACAAGAGAAAACACATGTACCTGTAATTAAAGTAAATAAATAAAGTAAAATGATAATTACAGAAAAATTTGATTCAATAATACTTGGATTACAGGAGTAAATGCACCAATTTGATGAGTGGTTTTAAAGATACTCTAACTTACTGATTAATATTAATTCATTTCTTTATCCCTTTTCTTTTTTCTTTAGATGGTGAAAAAATCTAATTTGTGTTATTGAAGCAGAACTTTCTAATTATGTAAAAATTAATTGATCTCTAAAATTTTATGTATTTAAAGTAAAAAATTTGGTATTTCTGGGCCAGAAAATTTCTGAGAAGGAAAGAATTTGGAGGACAGTTTTGTATCTGGCAAAAATAATGAAACAGATCCAGTAAGCTGGAGAGCTGAGCATTATTTTAATAGACATGGGAAACAAGGGCTGCACCTGCCTCTCTCAGCCCTGGTTTGCAATACTTCACTTGCCCTGGCTTTCAGCCATTTTCAACCATGCTATGAATGAGGTATATAGTTAACATTAAGTGACAAGGTCACCACTAATGATGTCCTGGAGGGTAGCCAGTCTACTCCTAAATTCTAAATTGGCCATGTGGAAAGAAATGGACATGAAACATGAAAAATTGCTGCACCTAAATTCAGTGATAATAATACAATAATACATAGCTTCTATGCTTTACAAAGCACATTAATGTGCAGAGTTTATTGCAATAATCACAATAGGGTAATGTTTTCAGCCACACTTAGAAACAAAGATATCTATGTTCAGAATCAAATGGTAGGTTTAAGATCAGACATTTATTAAAAAGGACTCTTTCTTAAGCAAGACAAGGAGAAAGAAAAATGAAGCCCAAAGTGATAATTGTTAATTTGAGTTTAAAAGTGATACCCAATACAAAATGGCAAAGTAACTCAATACATGTAAAATAAAAGAAGTCCTGGTTGCAAAAGGGAATAGAGAGGAAAAAATAAAGCAAAAGGCTCCACAGATAGTAAACCTGACGGTAGATGCCTTTTACAGTTCTGACCAAATGTGTGATTCAGTAAGTCCTTGATTCTATGGTTTGTTAAAGAAAAGTCTAACGGTAAAATAAAAATTATATAAATTTGACTCAAATCACAAGGCCTCATTTTCTTCAAGTATACTAGCTGCTCCTAACCATTAACTATCTTTTCTTGTGACCTTGCTGAAAAAAGTTTGCATTGCTTTTTCACTGAATAATTATTTATCTACATTGTAAGCTGTTGAGTCTCCATTCTCTTTTTTATTTTAAAACTGAAATCAGTTTTTCAGTTTGCTATACATTGATACTACTAATATAAATCTACTAATATAAATGTAAAACCTATGCCCTGATGATATTTAATCATCAATATCTTTAGCTCTTATTAGACAGTTTCACTACCCCCATTTCTACTATATTTATATAATTCTTGAGCTAGGAGAACCCCCAGAAGGCTACTCACTTTATCTCACAGATGTGACACAGGTTTAAAAGATTAATCCTCACCTTAACCCAAATAGTTAAGAAAGAAAGCTCATATCCCAGTCACTAATATGCCACTATTTGCAGAATAGCACTGAAAGCTAGATAGCTAATTTAAAAATTCAGGTCCAATTTTTTTCTTAGACAAATATCTAACCGTTCTTCAGTTTACATCAAGTAATGGCAGGGTGACCAGTTTAAAATCATTCTAAAGGAGGAGAAAAATATGTTAGAGAAAAATGCAAGGCTAATTATGTAGTTCAGTAATGAATGCATAGGCTTCTTTTTGAACACTGGGTTCAGTGAGTTAGTGAATGTGAGAACAGAGGGCACACCACTCACAACTTACCAGAGGGTAAAAGATTTCTAAATAAAACCCCAAAACTGATGACCTAAAATACTGTAGATTTATTAATAGAACATGTAATAAGCTATCTGTATATTTCAAAATTATCATGGCTATATGTATCTATGACCTTAAATATGTATTTTATACCAAGATAGAAAAAAAACAGACTAAAACTGTGGTCTTTTTTTTAAATTCTAAAGACTTTATGTTTTTAGAGCAGTTTTAGGTTCAGAAAAAAATTAAGAAGTTACAGACATTTCCCATATATATCCTGACCCTACACATACCTAACTTCCCCTATTATCAACATCCCCCATCAGAGTGGTACATTTGTTACAACTGATGAACTTACGTTGACATCATAATCACCCACAGTCCATAGTTTATCATTAGAGTTCATATCTGGTGTTGTACATTCTACATACGGGTTTAGGCAATTGTATAATGACATGTATCCATCATTATACTATCATACAGAGCATTTTTACAGCTCTACAAATTCCCTGTGCTTCAACCTACAAAGCCTTTCCCCACCTCTCCCAAATCCCTGGCAACCACTGATTGATCTTTTTACCATCTCCATAATTTTGTATTTTCTAGAATGTCACATAGTTGGAGTCATACAGTATGTAGCCTTTCCAGATTGGCTTCTTTCATTTAGAAATAAGCATTTCAGTTTCCTTCGCCTCTTTTCATCACTTGATAGGTCACTTCTTTTTAGTGCTAAGTAATATTCTTTTTAGTTTGTTAATGTGATGAATTACATTAATTGATTTTTGAATGTTGAAACACCCTTGCATACCTGAGATAAATATCACTTGGCCATAATGTATAATTCTTTTTATACATAGTTGTATTTGACTTGCTGATACTCTGTTGAGGATTTTTGTATCTATGTTTATGAGAGATATTGCTCCATCATTTTCATTTTTTGTAATGTCTTTTCTAGTTTTGGTATTAGGGAAATGCTGGCCTCATAGAATGGTCCACTGACAACCAATTCCCTCAGTATTTTTGTCTGAATAATTCCTTATTTCTCTTCACAGGAGAAATTATTTCACAGGGTACAGAATTCTAGGTTGGCTGTTTTTGTTTTTTGGTTTTTTCTCTTAACACTAAATATTTCATTCTCTTATCTTCTTGCTTGCATGGTTTCTGAGGAGAAGCTGGATGTAATTCTTATCTTTGCTCCTCTATAGGTAAGTTATTTTTTCCCTGTGGTTTCTTTCAGAATTTTTTCTTGATTTTTGACTTTCTGTAGTTTGAAAATGACATGGATGGGGTAGTGTTTTAGGCATTTATTCTGCTTGGTGTTCTCTAAGCTTCCTGGATCTGTGGTTTGTTGTTTGACATCTGGAGAAATTTTCAGTCACTATTTTTTCAAACATTTCTTCTGTTCCTTTTTTTCTTTTCCATCTGGTATTCCCATTACTTGTATGTTATACCTGTTGTAGTTGTCCCACAGTCCCTGGATATTCTATTTCAGTTTTTGTTGTTGTTTGTTTGTTTGTCTTTGTTCTCTTTGTTTTACAGTTTTTAAAGTTTCCTTTGATATATCCTCAAGTTTAGAGGCTATTTTCTCACCAGTATTTAGTCTACTAGTAACCCCATTGTGATGATTAGTTTTATGTATCAACTTGACTGGGCTACAGGATGTCCAAATAGCTGGTAAAATATTTTTTTTGAGTGTGTTTGTGAGAATTTTTCTGTAATAGATTAGCATTTGAATCAGTAGACTGATTGAGTAAAGAAGATTTGTCCTCACTAATGTGGGCTGGAATCATGCAATATGTTCAGGGCCTGAATAGAACAAAGAAAAGGGCAGGGAAGGGGGAGGAAGGACGAATTCTTACTCTCTCTTCTTGAGCTAGGAAGTCTATATTTTCCTGCCCTTGGACATCAGTGCTTCTGGTTCTTGGGCCTTCAGACTCCAGGACTTAAACTAATGGCTCTCCAGTTCAGTTCCCTTGGTGTCAGGCCTATGGACTTGAACTAAAATATATCAATGGCCTTTTTGGTTCTCAGCTTGCAGAAGGCAGATTGTGTGATTTCGCAGCCTCCATGACCACATGAGGCAATTTCTATAATAAATCTCCCCTTATACCTATCGATCTATCTCTCCATCTATCTACCTATCATTTACATATCCTATTGGTTATGCTTTGGAGAATACTGGCTAATACACCCATCAAAGGCACTCTTCATTTCTGTTATACTGTTTTTGACCTCTAGCATTTCTGTTTGGTTCTTTCTTAGGATTTCCATCTATCTACTTACACTACCTATTAGTTCTTGCATGCTGTCCATTTTATTCATTAGAAATTTTAGCATATTAATCATAGTAGTTTTAAGTTCCTGGTCTGATAATTCTAGCATCCCTGCCATGTCTGATTCTTTGCTTGCTTTGTGGTTTTTTGCCTTTTAGTAAGCCTTGAATTTTTTTTTCTGGATAGCCAGACATAATGTACTGGGTGAAAGGAACTGCTTGAAATTGGCCTTTAATAATGTGGTAGCAAGGTGTAGGAGGAGGGGAAGTATCCTATAGTCCTATGAGTAGGTGCCACTCTTAGTGAGCTTATGCCTCTAGACTGTGAACTTCACAACTCTGTCAGGTTTTTCTAATCCCTCAGGTGGTACAGGATAGCTAGAGGGGGCTGGAGTTGGGTATTTCCCTTCTTCCGCTAGGAAGGCTAGAACTAACTGGAGTTGGGTATTTCCATTCCCCTAGGTCAGTTAGGCTCTGATAATCCCCCAGCTGGTTAGGCTCTTGTTAACTAGTTTTTCTTGAGAGCAGGCCTGTTAAAAACAGAGTTCTCTTGTATATTTCAAAATATTCCCTTTTGCCCATTCCCTGAGAGAAGCAAGAGGAGAATTTTCTCTAATATTTACTTGGAGAATCTGGTTGAGCTCCTAGAGGTAAAGTTGACAGAATTATGGGGGAGCCCCTGTGATTGGGTCTCACTGGAGTTTTTGACTTTCAGAATTGTCTACACTGAACCTCTGGCAATTCATCAATTACAGTTAAAGTTTTCCTATCCTGGCACTCTTTCCCATGGCAGTGTCTACTCTTCAGCCTCTGTTTTGTTAATCTGTGCCTCCGTTTATTGGCCTGTCTGACTCTCCAGTCTTGCGTGAAGCGATTTGCCATGTGTCTCTCCATTGCTTATGGATCCGAGAAGAATTGTTGATTTTTCAGTCTGTTCAGATCTCTACTTGCTGTTAGGGTAGAGTGGTGACTTCCAAGCTACTTACATACTGAACCAAAACCCAGATCTGATTTTTTTTAAACGCAATTAATGACATTCCATCTTTGTCTCTATAATCTGATTAGAGTGCTATGTGTCCACCCTCAGACTATTCTTTGTCACACTGACACTTGGATGGATTTCTGTGCCTTGTTACACACATTTTTTACTTTCTTTCTGCTGTTAGATAGTTTGGATGTTGCAATTGATGGCTTCTGTCTTGTTAACTATAATTATATGAAAATGTGATCAGAATAAATGTCTCCTTAGCCCTCCACACCACAGGCTTATATATCTTAGAATCTATTGCTCTCCAAAAGCTTTAGCCCATTTGTTTCTTTTCTTACCTAATTTTTCCCCTTTTTCCTTCATTTGGCTTAGAATGTCTGGTGGCTGTTAGGTCTGAGCTATTAGGAACCTGATCATAATAAAACTAAATACTGTGCAGAAAGAAACAATGGTACTGTGCCGATTGCCTCTGGCACCATTCAGCAATCAACCTCCCAAATATTTATTCACTTCATGCCAATAAGGGAATAAAGTTATAGTTCCATACTTCAAGGAATTTGCAATACACTAGTGGAATAAATACATGTACATATTACTAAAACAAAATGCCATGTAAGATGTGGGCCAAAAAGGTACAAAGTGTTATTCAATTTAATTCAAGGAATACTGAGTGTATTAACAAGCACTGTGCTGCAGGCTGGATGGAAAATGATGTTTTCTTAGCAGCTCTCTGTCTAATGAGAGAGACAGGAAAGTAAACAAACCATTATGATACACTGAGAAAAGTAATATAATAGGGGAATGTTATGATAGTTCAAAAGAAAGAAAGTGCAATTCCCACACACCACTCTGCTGTAAATCAAGGATTTTTAAAAATTAATTTAAGATTTTAGAGTAATAGAAGAAGTGTCTAAAGATCCTCTATGAGAAAAGTTGCATTAGACATTTGGCTGAATCCAGAAAAGGATACATATGTTGACAAGTTCTTTCTCTAAAAGTTGATGCTATTAAAGAGTACAAACTCAGGAAGAGATAGTCTCAAAGACTTAAATCTTTAAGACAGATTCTCCTAAAATGTCTTCAATCAGCAAAATTCTATTAATAAAAATACAGGAGTTTACACATTTTCCAGGTAACTCTTAAAATGGATAACCATAATGTTAACTAAAATCAAATAAAAAATTTTAGAAGCATAAACTATTAAAGCAGAAGCGTTTGGCAGAGACAAGATGGAGAGGGGTCATGAATGTCACTTTAGCCTCTCAGAATTTGTTCTAAATTTCAAATTACACTGGACATAGTTCTATAATTAATTACTGATATAATTCAATGAACATTTATATCTTTACACGTTATGATTTATAGAACAATTTAGCACAGGCTACCTCATTTCAGTCCCATAAATACACTTTGGAATAATCATAACTCCAGTTTTATAAATAAGAGGAAGAGAGATTGGAGAAGATAAAAAACAGCAAGCTGGCCAAGTCACACCCTGAGCCACATCTAATTTCAAGTTCAGCAATTTTTTTCACATTTCGGCTTCTGGCAACATCTTGGTTCCAGATTTTGTGTCTTTAATTTCTGACTCATTTTTACCTTATAATCTAGAAGCTTTCTGTAGACAAATCTATCCAGTCTTTCTCATTTTGACATCAAACTTTTCAAAGTATTAGTTGTGGTAAAGATTTCAATACATAAAACCTAAAAGAAATAAAACTTCTGAAGCACTTAATATCCCCCCCAAAAGGTCTTTGCATTAATTTCTTGTACAGTTTTATTTCAACAGAACTGTGTACTCATTACTTTAAAAATGTATGTTCATGACCATTCACCATACCTACATCTTTCAATTTATATTGAGTACTAAAAAACATTTGATTTTTTTAAAGATTCTTTAAAGAGAGATCTAATACAAAACATAGTTAAACTGATTAAAGTTGTTACAAAAACATATTAAAGAACACCAAGTAGGTTTGCCTTCACCTTGTCACATTGTTAAAAATTTGTACTCTCTAACTTGGGCATGCATTTCCAATGTGAATAAAGTAGTAGCCCCCAAAGGGACAAAAATTGGTTCTTGAGGGGACACAAATGTTAGATATTATAATGATGCATGGTCTTCCAAAAAGTCACAACAGTACATCAACAGATATATAGTATATCTTTGGTATTAAATATCATGGCGGTAGGCAATTAGGGAAAAAAAATCTAAAAAGGCTAGTAGGAGAAGGGGACAAAGATAAAAAAGAGTTGAGACATACAGTTTTAAAGATTCTATCTCAGTGGATCCCAGAATTCTGTATTCTAAGAGAGAAAGAGACAGATAGATAGAGAGAGAGAGAGAGACTTTAGTTATTGAATTTTTATGAAGTAGAAAAAAAAGCAGGTTTAATATACAGGTCCACTGTATAGTTACCACTTATCCACTATTCCAAAATCCCAAACTTTGCTTTGAAGCTCAAAAAATTTCCATAAGTTGGCATCTGAATAAAAACAAATCTAAATATCCCTGAAATCTCATTTCCTTCCTTCTTTTTGTTAGCTTATCAAAGAGCTGGTTCAGCAAATCTGAGTTGAATCAACAGAACAAATAGCTAGTTCCAGAGCCTCCTCTCCCTCTTTCTAGGGATGCCACTTCCTTGACCTCTTAAATTTCCATAGCTTCACAGTCACCTAGATGTTCCCTGCTCCACCTGCATTTTTTGTCCTATAAGTGAGTGAACATTTGGGGGACAGGGATCTTCTTCTAGAGTTAGTTGCACATGTGTCCAGCCCAGTTACATCCAGACTAAGCACAAACCTGACATGAATTCATGTGAAGTTTTTATTGACTTTACTTATACCACTTAATGTAAATATTCATTTGTATGACACTAGAAATATTCATATTTTTGCTTACAGAGTGTTGCCCCAAACCTCATTGGAGGTGTTATTAAATATACAGAATATTAAACACATTACCTTTCTAAAATTCAAAAAATTCTGAACTTCAGAAATTATCTGGCCCCAAGGGTTTCAGAAAAACAATTACCAACATGTAGAAAATGCAAAGTTGTGCCAGGGCACTTGAGATATCGTAACAAAGATTGAGGCATGGAATAGGAAAAGTAGGAGATGATTTCTGTGAACAGTGGGTTTGTGGTTAAATGTAGGTTAGATGTGATAACCTCAGTGTGTGGGATGAACTTTAGAGCTGATTTCCTTGATGTTATGATCCTTTACCCTGCATCCCTCAGGCCTGAGCATCTTCTAACTGGTAGTGTCTACATCTTTTGCCTTGGGGTTTCCTCTGAAGCCAAGGTAGGTTGTTCCCCTCCTTTCACCAGCAGTGTTCAAAAAATGACCAGTAATACTCGGTGTATAAATCCTGATTCCTTTACCTCTTGAAGATTGGTTTTAATTTTCCCATGAGGTTAAGTCTCACCCACAGTGTAGCTGGCTTAACAACATACTCTGTCGGCTGCCCTCACTTCCCTTTTTTTTACTTTTGCATTTCTCTACTTATGTTTACTGCCCCTTTACAAATAAACTGTGTGCCCTTGCTTCCTTGTCTCTGGGCTGACCTTGGGGAACCTAAATTAAAACGAGGACTTTTAATTGTTCCAGTCTTAGCCAAGGGTAGAAATCCTTTGATTGAATCCCATAGTGATGCCAGAGCTTCTGCTACTTATGTATCTCTAGTGCTGCCTGACTTCCTGCCTGGCTTTCTAACAATTTGCTTTTACATTCCTCATTATGATTTTCTGTCAGTCAGTTAATGATTTTGCAGTATCAGGTTAAACCAATACTGTTCCCTTCAAGCTGCTTGATTGTTTAAACCTGTTATCTAGTTTCATAACCTACTTTTGAAAGTTATGACACACCAGCTGGATTAGACCTCCTCCATGCGTCTCCTTTGGATCTAAACGCTCCTCTGTGTCAGAACATCTCTTAGTTTCAACAGCCTACATTCAAGCCCCAGCAATGATCGGTTTGCTTTATTTCACTATAATTAAGTGGGCTGTATCCAGCCATTTTCTGAGATAATAAGATTTCATGAATCATAATTATCATCATAATAAAAAATTATGAAAGACTTACTAAGTGCCATGATGCCAATGCTTTATGTGGTGTCTCATCTCTATGAACTAGCTCTGTTTATCATCACACTGAGACTTAGAATAGTGAAGTAATATGCCCGAGGGCGGACGACTAGGAAAAGGAAGAGTAGCAAGTTATTCCCAGGACATTTGACTGCAGAAGCCAGGCTTTTAAACACCATACTATGATAACTCTTAAATTCTTCCTAACTAAAGAATTCTTGTCTCTTGGGGAAAAAAAAAAATCTTTGTTCAATGTTAATGGTTAAATGCTTTTTAGTCATAACCTTTGCACCCTAAAATATTACTTTTTATTCAGACCATACCAAGATTCCCAAGACTGATGACTATAAATTTGACCTTTTTTTTTTTTTTAATTGGGGCATAGTTGCTTTACAATGTTGTGTTAGTTTCTGCAGTACAGTGAAGTGAATCAGCTATATGTATACATATACCCCCTCTTTTTTGGATTTCCTTCCCATTTAGGTCACCACAGAGCACTGAGTAGAGTTCCCTGTGCTATACAGCAGGTTCTCATTAGTTACCTATTTTATACATAGTGGTGTATATATGTCAATCCCAATCTCCCAATTCATCCCACCCCTCTTTCCCCCCATTGGTGTCCATACGTTTGTTCTCTATGTCTGTCTCTATTTCTGCATTGCAAATAGGTTCATCTGTACCATTTTTCTAGATTCTGCATATATGCATTAAAATACAATATTTGATTTTCTCTTCCTGACTTACTTCACTCTGTATGACAGTCTCTAGGTCCATCCATGTCTCTGCAAATGACACAATTTTGTTCCTTTTTATTGCTGATGAGTAATATTCCATTGTATATGTGTACCACATCTTCTTTATCCATTCCTCTGTCAGTGGGCATTTAGGTTGCTTCCATGTCCTGGCTATTGTATACAGTACTGCAATGAACATTGGGGTATGTAAGTCTTTTTGAACTATGGTTTTCTCAGGGTATATGCCCAGTAGTGGGATTGCTGGGTCATATGGTAGTTCTATTTTTAGTTTTTTAAGGAACCTCCATACTGTTCTCCATAGTGGCTGTATCAATTTACATTCCCACCAACAGTGCAAGAGGGTTCCCTTTTCTCCATACCCTCTCCAGCATTTATTGTTTGTAGATTTTTTGATGATGGCCATTCTGACCCATGTGAGGTGATACCTCATTGTAGTTTTGATCTGCATTTCTCTAATAATTAGTGATGTTGAGCATCTTTTCATGTGCCTCTTGGCCATCTGTATGTCTTCCTTAGAGAAATGTCTGTTTAGGTCTTCTGCCCATTTTTGGATTGTGGTGTTTGTTTTTTTGATATTGAGCTGCATGAGCTGTTGGTGTATTTTGGAGATTAATCCCTTGTCAGTTGCTTCATTTGTAAATATTTTATCTCATTCTGAGGGTTGTCTTTTTGTCTTGTTTATGGTTTCCTTTTCATGTCTTTACTTGCTGTCTCTCACAGATCAAAAGCCATAACTGAGCAAGAGATATAATAGAAATTTATAATAGAAACTTTAGCTCCAACTTTCAAACATTTGCATTATATACTTTATGATGAGTGACACAAGTGTAAGAAACAGCTTAAGCCATACAAAAGAGGAACTAGATAAATATCTCATTAAATCAGGGCTTATTTTGTATCTCAAGGCATTGCTGTATTATAAATGCTAGTTTAATAGTTTAATCATTACAAGATGCTTGTGTGATTAATACCTACTTATTATTTAAATCCTTAAGTGGAGCTTTTTTTTCCAAATAATCACCCATCCAAACACTGATGTTTAGCACACAGTTGTATGATGAACATTGAAGATATTTTTGCACACCTGCCTTGTGTCAGGCACTGTACAAAGTATTTTACATACATTATTGTGATAAAGCCTCCCAACAACCTTAGAGAATATGGATTATCTACATTTTCTTTTTCAACGGAACAAGAAATGAAAAGATTTTGACCAACTGCTCAAAGTTACAGCTTTTAAATTAAAAAGTCAATTGGGAATTCACGTTTCTCTTTCTCTAATGTTATTTCTTTTCTAAAAAACTTTTAAATGTTGTGGTAAATTATACATAAAAAAAATTTACCACTGTAACCATTTTTAAGTGTTCAGCTTCATAGCATTATGTACAGTCCCCTTGTTGTGCAACCATCACTACCATTCATTTCCAGAACTTTTTTCATCTTTCCAAATTAAAACTTTGTACCATTAAACAATAACTCCTCATTTTCCCCTCCCCTCAGCCCTTGAGAGCAACCATTATACTTTCTGTTTCTATGAATTTGACTACTCTATGGACCTCACATAAGTGGAATCATATGGTACTTGTCCCTTGTTGACTGGCTTATTTCACTTAGCATAATGTCTTCAAGATTCATCCAAGTTGAAGCATGTGTAAGAATTTCCTTCCTTTTTAAGGCTGAATAACATTTCAAAGTATATATATATATACCACATTATGTTTATCCTTTCATCTGGTGATAGATACTTGGGTTATTTCCACCTTTTGGCTATTGTGAATAATGTTGCTATGAACATTGGTTGACAAATAACTGTTTGAATCCCTGCTTTCGATTATTTTGGGTATATACCTAGAAGTGGAATTCCTGGACCATATTCTATCATTAATTTGTTATGGAAATGCCATACTGTTATCCACAGAGCCTCCTCTATTTTACATTCCCACTAGAAGTGTTCAAAAACTCCAATTTCTTCACATCCTCACTGAAACTTATTTTTTTCCAGTTTTATTTTTTTAATAATAGCCTTCCTAATCAGTTTGAGGTAGAATCTCATTTTTATTTTGATTTGCATTTCCCTAATGATTAGTGATGTTAAGCATCTTTTCATGTACTTATTAGCTAATTATATGTCTTCTTTGGAGAAATGTCTATTCAAGTCCTTTGCCCATTTCTGAATTAGATTGCTTGTCTTCTGTGTTCAATTGTAGCTCTTTATGTGCTCTGGATATTAACCTCTTATCAGATATGTGATTTGCAAATATTTTTTCTTATTCTAGGTTGCCTTTTCACTCTTTTGATAGTGACCTTTGATACACAAAAGCTTTTAATTTTGATGTAATCCAATCTATCTTTTTGTTGTTGTTGCCAGTGTTTTTAGTGTTATATTCAAGCAATCATTACAAATTCAATATGATAAATCTATTCCATTTTTTTTTCTTTTATAAGGTTTGTGTTTTAGCTCTTAGGTCTTTGGTAAATTTTGAGTTAATTTTTGTATATTGTATGAGGTACAGATCCAAGTTCATTCATTTGCATATGGATATTCTGCTTTCCCTAAACCAATTGTTGAAAATACTGTCTTTTCCCCATTGAATGGTTTTGGCCCCCTTGTAGAAATTACTTAATCATGTGTGAGAAAGATTCTGGGCTCACTATTCCATCTGTCTATATGTTTGTCTTTATGTCACTACCACACTGTTTTGATTACTGTAGCTTTGTAGTATGTTTGAAATCAGTAAGTGTGAGAACTCCAATTTTGTTCTTTTCAGGTTATTTTGTCTATCCAAGATTTTTTGAGATTCCATGTGAACTTTATGATTTTTTTTTCTATTTCTGCAAAAAAAAAAATAATTGGGATTTTTATATGTATTGTGTTGAATCTGTAGATTGCTTTTAGGTATCATTGCCATCTTAACAATAGTAATTTTTCCAGTCAATGAACACAGATTAACTTTCCATTTATTTTTTTCTTCTTTAACTTATTTCAGCAGCATTTGTAGTTTTCACCGTACAGGTCTTTTGCCACTTTCGTTAAGTTTATTCCTAAGTATTTTATTCTTTTTGATGCTACTGTAAATGAAATTGTTTCTTAATTTCATTTCAGATTGCTCACTGTTAGCATGCAGAAACACAACTGATTTTTGAGTGTTGATTTGGTATATTGCAAATTTGCTAAATTTGTTTACTAATTCTAACAGGGTTTTGTTCATTTTTTGGGAACCTATTTCTTTATGGCATATCATTTTGCTCTATTACATTGCCTCTATAATTAGCTTGAATTCCAGTCACTATAAATGGAGTTGTGGAAGAGGCATAACTCTCATTTGTTTCCTCATGTCTAAAGCAGGCGCTATGAAAATAATGATTAAATAATAACAATAACAAAGTGGTTAAAACATAAATTTAGGCAAAAGTTGGTTATTAGCCCTTCTCTGACACCATACTTACTTTGTTTCCATGAGCATATCTATCAATTCAATCAAAACACAGTTATCTACACTTATCATGGTACAGTGATTTGCTAGTACTTAATACCTGAGCCTCAGTTTCCCCTTCTGTTACTTGGGTGTGACTGGAAGTTGTGAAGATTCAATGAAGTGAATTAAGGTAATGGACACACTGTCTGGTTTATAAATCAGTAAACAGTAGAAACTGTTATCTCACAATGTCCTCACATCAAATGAAATAATATATATGGAAAATACATTGTGATCCAGAAAACTGTCTATATAAGATAATGATTTTTAAAGCATGTATTCTTTCATTTAATGCCCAGTGAAGAAGACATTTTATCCCACAAGACTTCTCCAACAACAATGAGTTTCTAGTCCTGGAAGACACAATGATCATTAAATATTCTCTGCACTTGCCTGCTGCAATTGGATCACTATCAATTGCCCACTGATCATGAGAAGCCCCATTATCTCCACAATCCCTCCATCACTACTAACAAGTACTTTTGAAACATGTGTAGCTACTTCACATGAAAGCTCTAAAGTGCATAGTAATTCAGCCATAGTTTAATGAGGATTAATGAGTTTATACATGTAAGCATTTAGAATGCTGCATGATACATAGAAGGCATTACACAAGTGTTCATTTGATAACGAAAATTGTTATGTGAAAAGTTATGTCCTACAAATGTTATGTCTTTGTTTTCTGCTTAATTGGGTGATTTTGTGTTTGTGTCCTATATAAAATTCTAATAAGAAAGTATAAGAATATAGAACTCAAGATAGAAACTTCAACAATTTCATTCTTGAGAGGGGGGAAGCTTCAGAGCCATGGAGGAGAGCGCAGCCACAGGGGTGCGGAGGGCAAAGCAAAGAGATTCCCGCACAGAGGATCGGTGCCGACCAGCACTCACCAGCCCAAGAGGCTTGTCTACTCACCCGCTGGGGTGGGCGGGGGCTGGGAGCTGAGGTTCGGGCTTCGGTCGGATCGCAGGGAGAGGACTGGGGTTGGCAGCGTGAACACAGCCTGAAGGGGTTAGTGCACCACAGCTAGACCGGAGGGAGCCGGGAAAAGGTCTGGAGCTGCCGAACAGGCAAGACACTTTGTCTTGCCTCTATGTTTCCTGGTGCGCGAGGAGAGGGGATTCAGAGAGCCGCTTAAAGGAGCTCCAGAGACGGGCACATGCCGCGGCTATCAGCGCGGACCCCAGAGACGGGCATGAAACGCTAAGGCTGCTGCTGCCTCCACCAAGAAGCCTGTGTGCGAGCACAGGTCACTATCCACACCGCCCCTCCCGGGAGCCTGTGCAGCCTGCCACTGCCAGGGTCCCATGATCCAGGGACAACTTCCCCGGGAGAACGCACGGCGTGCCTCAGGCTGCTGCAACGTCATGCTGGTCTCTGCCGCTGCAGGCTAACCCCACATCCGTACCCCCCCCGCCACCCCCCCCCGCCTGAGTGAGCCAGAACCCCCGAATCAGCTGCTCCTTTAACCCCGTCCTGTCTGAGTGAAGAACAGATGCCCACAGGCGACCTACACACAGAGGCGGGTCCAAATACAAAGCTAAACCCCGGGAGCTGTGCCAACAAAGAAGAGAAAGGGACATTTCTCCCAGCAGCCTCAGAAGCAGCAGATTAAAGCTCCACAAACAACCTGATGTACCTGCATCTGTTGAATACCTGAATAGACAATGAATCATCCCAAATTGAGGAGGTGGACTTTGGGAGCAGGATATATTATTTTTTCCCCTTTTCCTCTTTTTGTGAGTGTGTATATGTATGCTTCTGGATGAGATTTTGTCTATATAGCTTTGCTTTCACCATTTGTCCTAGGGTTGGGTCTGCTGGTTTTTTGTTTTTTTTTTTTTTACTTAAAAATTTTTTTTCTTAATACATTTTTTCTCATTTTTTATTTTAAAATATTAAAAAAATTTTTTCTTAATAAATTTTTTCTTATTTTTTATTTTAAAAAGTGAAAAAAAAATTTTTTTCTTAATAATTCTTATTTTTTATTTTAAAAAATGAAAAATTTCTTTTTCTTAATAAATTTTTTCTTAATAATTTTTTCCTTATTTTTTATTTTAAAAAATTTAAAAATTTATTTTTAAAAATTAAAAAAAAATTTTTTTCTTAATAATTTTTTTCTTAATAATTTTTTTCTTAATAATTTTTTTCTTAATAATTTTTTTCTTAATAATTTTTTTCTTATTTTTTATTTTAATAGCTTTATTTTATTTTATCTTACTTTACTTCATTTTATTTTGTTTTATTTTATCCTCTTTCTTTCTTTCTTTCTAATTTTTCTCCCTTTTATTCTGAGCCGTGTGGATGACAGGCTCTTGGTGCTCTAGCCAGGCATCAGGGCTGTGCCTCTGAGGTGGGAGAGCCAACTTCAGGGCACTGGTCCACAAGAGACCTCCGAGCTCCACGTAATACCAAATGGCGAAAATCTCTCAGATATGTCCATCTCAACACCAAGACCCAGCTTCACTCAACGACCAGCAAGCTACAGTGCTGGACACCCTATGCCAAACAACTAGCCAGACAGGAACACAGCCCCATCCATTAGCAGAGAGGCTGCCTAAAATCATAATAAGGCCACAGACACCCCAAAACACACCACCAGACGTGGACGTGCCCACCAGAAAGACAAGATCCAGCCTCATCCATCAGAACACAGGCACTAGTCCCCTCCTCCAGAAAGCCTACATAACCCACTGAACCAACCTTAGCCACTGGGGACAGATACCAAAAACAACGGGAACTACGAACCTGCAGCCTGTGAAAAGCAGACTCCAAACACAGTAAGATAAGCAAAATGAGAAGACAGAAAAACACACAGCAAATGAAGGAGCAAGATAAAAACACACCAGACCTAACAAATAAAGAGGAAATAGGCAGTCTACCTGAAAAAGAATTCAGAATAATGATAGTAAAGATTATCCAAAATCTTGGAAATAGAATAGACAAAATGCAAGAAACATTTAACAAGGACTGAGAAGAACTAAAGAGGAACCAAGTAACGATGAAAAACACAATAAATGAAATTAAAACTACTCTAGAAGGGATCAATAGCAGAATAACTGAGGCAGAAGAACAGGTCAGTGACCTGGAAGATAAAATAGTGGAAATCACTACTGCAGAGTAGAATAAAGAAAAAAGAATGAAAAGAACTGAGGACAGTCTCAGAGACCTCTGGGACAACATTAAATGCACCAACATACGAATTATATGGGTCCCAGAAGAAGAAGAGAAAAAGCAAGGGACTGAGAAAATATTTGAAGAGATTATAGTGGAAAACTTCCCTAATATGGGAAAGGAAATAGTTAATCAAGTCCTGGAAGCACAGAGAGTCCCATACAGGAAAAATCCAAGGAGAAACACGTCAAGACACATATTAATCAAACTATCAAAAATTAAATGTAAAGAAAACATATTAAAAGCAGCAAGGGAAAAACAACAAATAACACACAAGGGAATCCTCATAAGGTTAACAGCTGATCTTTCAGAAGAAACTCTGCAAGCCAGAAGGGGGTGGCAGGATATACTTAAAGTGATGAAGGAGAAAAACCTACAACCAAGACTACTCTATCCAGCAAGGATCTCATTCAGATGTGATGGAGAAATTAAAACCTTTACAGACAAGCAAAAGCTGAGAGATTCAGCACCACCAAACCAGCTTTACAACAAATGCTAAAGGAACTTCTCTAGGCAAGAAACACAAAAGAAGGAAAACACCTACAATAACAAACCCAAAACATTTAAGAAAATGGGAATAGGAACATACATGTCAATAATTACCTTAAATGTAAGTGGATTAAATGCTCCCACCAAAAGACACAGACTGGCTGAATGGATACAAAAACAAGACCCGTATATATGCTGTCTACAAGAGACCTACTTCATACCTAGGGACACATACAGACTGAAAGTGAGGGGATGGAAAAAGATATTCCATGCAAATGGAAATCAAAAGAAAGCTGGAGTAGCAATTCTCGTATCAGACAAAATGGACTTTAAAATAAAGACTATTACAAGAGACAAAGAAGGACACTATATAATGATCAAGGGATCAATACCAGAAGAAGGTATAACAATTGTAAAAACTTATGCACCCAACATAGGAGCACCACAATACATAAGGCAAATACTAACAGCCATAAAAGGGGAAATCAACAGTAACACAATCATAGTAGGGGACTTTAACACCCCACTTTCACCAATGGACAGATCATCCAAAATGAAAATAAATAAAGAAACACAAGCTTTAAATGATACATTAAACAAGATGGACTTAATTGATATTTATAGGACATTCCACCCCAAAACAACAGAATACACATTTTTCTCAAGTGCTCATGGAATATTCTCCAGGATAGGTCATATCTTGGGTCACAAATCAAGCCTTGGTAAATTTAAGAAAATTGAAATCGTATCAAGTATCTTTTCCGACCACAACACTATGAGACTAGATATCAATTACAGGAAAAGATCTGTAAAAAAATACAAACACATGGAGGCTACACAATACACTACTTAATAACGAAGTGATCACTGAAGAAATCAAAGGGGAAATCAAAAAATTCCTAGAAACAAATGACAATGGAGACACGACGACCCAAAACCTATGGGATGCAGCAAAAGCACTTCTAAGAGGGAAGTTTATAGCAATACAAGCCTACCTCAAGAAACAGGAAACATCTCAAATAAACAACCTAACCTTGCACCTAAAGCAATTAGAGAAAGAAGAACAAAAAAACCACAAAGCTAGCAGAAGGAAAGAAATCATAAAGATCAGATCAGAAATAAATGAAAAAGAAATGAAGGAAACAATAGCAAAGATCAACAAAACTAAAAGCTGGTTCTTTGAGAAGATAAACAAAATTGATAAACCATTAGCCAGACTCATCAAGAGAAAAAGGAAGAAGACTCAAATCAATAGAATTAGAAATGAAAAAGGAGAAGTAACAACTGACACTGCAGAAATACAAAGGATCATGAGAGATTACTACAAGCAACTCTATGCCAATAAAATGGACAACCTGGAAGAAATGGACAAATTCTTAGAAATGCACAACGTGCTGAGACTGAACCAGGAAGAAATAGAAAATATGAACAGACCAAACACAAGCACTGAAATTGAAACTGTGATTAAAAATCTTCCAACAAACAAAAGCCCAGGACCAGATGGCTTCACAGGCAAATTCTATCAAACATTTAGAGAAGAGCTAACACCTATCCTTCTCAAACTCTTCCAAAATATTGCAGAGGGAGGAACACTCCCCAACTCATTCTACGAGGCCACCATCACCCGGATACCAAAACCAGACAAAGATGTCACAAAGAAAGAAAACTACAGGCCAATATCACTGATGAACATAGATGCAACAATCCTCAACAAAATACTAGCAAACAGAATCCAACAGCACATTACAAGGATCATACACCATGATCAAGTGGGGTTTATTCCAGGAATGCAAGGATTCTTCAATATACGCAAATCAATCAACGTGATACACCATATTAACAAATTGAAGGAGAAAAACCATATGATCATCTCAATAGATGCAGTGAAAGCTTTTGACAAAATTCAACACCCATTTATGATAAAAGCCCTGCAGAAAGTAGGCATAGAGGGAACTTTCCTCAACATAATAAAGGCCATATATGACAAACCCACAGCCAACATTGTCCTCAACAGTGAAAAACTGAAACCATTTCCACTAAGATCAGGAACAAGACAAGGTTGCCCACGCTCACCACTACTATTCAACATAGTTTTGGAAGTGTTAGCCACAGCAATCAGAGAAGAAAAAGAAATAAAAGGAATCCAAATCGGAAAAGAAGAAGTAAAGCTGTCACTGTTTGCAGATGACATGATACTATACATAGAGAATCCTAAAGATGTTACCAGAAAACTACTAGAGCTAATCAATGAATTTGGTAAAGTAGCAGGATACAAAATTAATGCACAGAAATCTCTTGCATTCCTATACACTAATGATGAAAAATCTGAATGTGAAATTAAGAAAACACTCCCATTTACCATTGCAACAAAAAGAATAAAATACCTAGGAATAAACCTACCTAAGGAGACAAAAGACCTGTATGCAGAAAATTATAAGACACTGATGAAAGAAATTAAAAATGATACAAATAGATGGAGAGATATACCATGTTCTTGGATTGGAAGAATCAACATTGTGAAAATGACTCTACTACCCAAAGCAATCTACAGATTCAATGCAATCCTTATCAAACTACCACTGGCATTTTTCACAGAACTAGAACAAAAAAATTTCACAATTTGTATGGAAACACAAAAGACCCTGAATAGCCAAAGCAATCTTGAGAACGAAAAATGGAGCTGGAGGAATCAGGCTCCCTGACTTCAGACTATACTACAAAGCTACAGTAATCAAGACAGTTTGGTACTGGCACAAAAACAGAAACATAGATCAATGGAACAAGACAGAAAGCCCAGAGATAAACCCACACACATATGGTCACCTTATCTTTGATAAAGGAGGCAAGCATATACAGTGGAGAAAAGACAGCCTCTTCAATAAGTGGTGCTGGGAAAACTGGACAGGTATATGTAAAAGTATGAATTTAGAACACTCCTTAACACCATACACAAAAATAAACTAAAAATGGATTGGATTAAAGACCTAAATGTAAGGCCAGACACTATCAAACTCTTAGAGGAAAACAGGCAGAACACTCCATGACATAAATCACAGCAAGCTCCTTTTTGACCCACCTCCTAGAGAAATGGAAATAAAAACAAAAATAAACAAATGGGACCTAATGAAACTTAAAAGCTTTTGCACAGCAAAGGAAACCATAAACAAGACCGAAGGCAACCCTCAGAAAATATTTTCAAATGAAGCAACTGACAAAGGATTAATCTCCAAGATTTACAAGCAGCTCATGCAGCTCAATAACAAAAAAACAAACAACCCAATCCAAAAATGGGCAGAAGACCTAAACAGACATTTCTCCAAAGAAGATATACAGATTGCCAACACACACATAAAAGAATGCTCAACATCATTAATCATTAGAGAAATGCAAATCAAAACTACAATGAGATATCATCTCACACCGGTCAGAATGGCCATCATCAAAAAATCTAGAAACAATAAATGCTGGAGAGGGTGTGGAGAAAAGGGAACACTCTTGCACTTTTGGTGGGAATGTAAATTGATACAGCCACTATGGAGAGCAGTATGGAGGTTCCTTAAAAAACTAAAACTAGAACTACCATATGACCCAGCAATCCCACTACTCCTCATATACCCTGAGAAAACCATAATTCAAAAAGAGTCATGTACCAAAATGTTCACTGCAGCTCTATTTACAAAAGCCAGGACATGGAAGCAACCTAAATGTCCATCATCAGATGAATGGATAAAGAAGATGTGGCACATATATACAATGGAGTATTACTCAGCCATAAAAAGAAATGAAATGGAGTTATTTGTAGTGAGGTGGATGGACCTAGAGACTGTCATACAGAGTGAAGTAAGTCAGAAAGAGAAAAACAAATACAGTATGCTAACACATATATATGGAATCTAAAGGGAAAAAATGGTCATGAAGAACCTAATGGCAAGACAGGAATAAAGACACAGACCTACTAGAGAATGGACTTGAGGATATGGGGAGGGGTAAGGGTAAGATGTGACAAAGAGAAAGAGTGGCATGGACATATATACACTACCAAATATAAAATAGATAGCTAGTGGGAAGCAACCGCATAGCACAGGGAGATCAGCTCTGTGCTTTGTGACCACCTAGAAGTGTGGGATAGGGAGAGCGGGAGGGAGGGAGATGCAAGAGGGAAGAGATATGGGAACATATGTATATGTATAACTGATTCACTTTGTTATAAAGCAGAAACTAACACACCATTGTAAAGCAATTATAATCCAATAAAGGTGTTAAAAAAAAAAAAACAACAATTTCATTCTTTACTACTATCTGCTCAGCCCTACTTGAAATAGTCTGATATTTTACAAAACTTGGCTTCAAAAATTCTTGAGGCTTTTTTCTTCTCCCACATATCTCAGGATAAGTTGTAATTGCTTGGATGTTTATTTATAAATATCATATCGGTTAAAATACAGGTATTGATTAACTCCATAGTGTTGAGCATGGGATGGTTATCTACGGATCCACTATAGATTGGGGAAGTCTAACAATTAGGAGACTTAAGAGGAGGCATTGGTCAGTACAGGAAAAGTCAAAGTCTTGGAGTTATACCAAATTAAAGCGTTGGTGTTACAATTGCTAGAGAACAAGTTTCTTTAAGGAACTTCATGCACTTTATGACAACCACATAGGCTAAAATTATGCTTGGTGTGGGGATAATTTGATGTCAAAGCCTTAGAGTTTAACAGGATATTCAGCTCACAGAGTAGCTTATGAAGAGTGCTAGTGATCAGTCTGGAATCACTAATGTACTATGAAACTTTACTATAAAATGCATATACCTGAAAAAAGCACCAGATTGATACATCAGATGATGTGGAAAAATGACAACACAAAGAAGCAGGGAATTGTACACATCTCAAGGAGACACTTTAATGAGTCCTTAAAAGAACATCCTTCTGGGGGCTTCCCTGGTGGCGCAGTGGTTGAGAATCTGCCTGCCAATGCAGGGGACATGGGTTCGAGCCCTGGTCTGGGAAGATCCCACATGCCGCGGAGCAGCTGGGCCCGTGAGCCACAACTACTGAGCCTGCGCGTCTGGAGCCTGTGCCCCGCAACAAGAGAGGCCGCGATAGTGAGAGGCCCGCGCCCCACAATGAAGAGTGACCCCTGCTTGCCACAACTAGAGAAAGCCCTAGCACAGAAACGAAGAGCCAACACAGCCATAAATAAATAAATACATAAATTTAAAAGAACATCCTTCTGGTATGTAGGGTGTTTGTTCTTTCACAAACTGGGTGCCTTTCAGAAATCAGAAAAGTCCTGGGATCACGTGTACTGGAAACGAGATAATACATGGTCATACAAAAGTTGACTTTTTTTTCTGTGCAAATAGACAAAGAGAACAGAGACACTATTAACTTTGGCAAATGTTCAGTTATTGTAGCATCTATAATGAGCATGAACACTAGCACAGCTAAGTGAAAGTGTGTTTATTATAGCTTTACAATAAGCCTTCATGTTTTTATAATAAGAAACCATAAAAATAGAATGGTAACTATGATAAATAAATATAGTTGCTATAAATGAGGATACACCACCTTAAAATTATCCAACTGATTTCATAAAAAAAGATGTGTTTCTGAATATGCCTTGAAATTAGAGACTCTTTTACTTATATTTTTTCCTGAAATACAGGGACTAGCTACCCATGTTGCACATAGTAGTCACTCCATTTGAATGTAATGAATGTTAACATGGTTACCACAAATTTCTCTTCTAAGAATTTTAACCTAACGTCTGCAGTAAATATATTTATTAAGGTTCTATTTTTATGTAATGTCTATAAATTATTAATATAGTAGTTCCTACATTACTACCATAATAATCCATCTAAAAACAAAGTGCAAAATTATTGCTTGCTGAATCATAGATTGTAAAAAATCAAAGCAAAAGCAGGTTAATGTAAAATAATCATAAAGGGAAAATGCTTATTGAAATGCTATACTGCAGGAAAACAGTTCAAGAAAAACGATTTTAAAAAAGACTTTGAATCATAGGGTTTGACAGGAAAGTAAAGAATGATCATTACAGGAAGGCAGTATTTGTACAAAAATTATCAAAATGGTCTAGACATTCATTGAGTATAAAAAACAGAATAAAAGCACTATAACAGAACAAGAGAGAAATAATCCAATAGTGGTATTCCTTTCAATGTTCCCATCATATACAGGAAAATGTTGATTACTTCTCTGTATCCAAAGTCTCATTCATGGTCTGGCCACTGCGCACCTCTTCTATTTTATCTTTCACCAGTCCCCTCATCCTGCTGTGTGACCCATCTCCATGATAAAGTATACACACTCCAAATTCCAATTTTACTGAAATGCAGTGTACTGGCAATAGTCCTCTAATAATATAGTTCCAAACCATCATGCTATTATACATTAATTTTCTCTGCCTTTAATGCCGTTCTTTTTCTTCTCTGTTTTGTTATTTCCTTGTCTATATTCTACTTGTGAAGTTCTTGATGGCAGGAGCTGTACTTTATACTTTTTGTTTTCCCAGATCAGGCCACATTGTAAGGTCTAAATGAATTAACTAACAAAAATAAGAGTGTCCTATTAGAATAAATGAATGAGAAAAGTAAAAGGTATCAGAAAAATGAAAATTATTTTAATAGATACAAAACACAAGATTATTTCAATTTAAAAAATTATGTGTTACAAGCTAAAAGAGGGAATTTTTGCTGAATTACTCTTGCTTATTTAGTTACCTTTCTAGGCAAAAATTAGGATAAAAGCATCTAAACAGAAAAGGCACTGAATTGGGTGTCAAGATACTGGGGAAGTCCCATATCTATTGTTAACCAGTTCTCTGATGAGGGAAATAATGTATCATCTAACCAGCATGGAAGAAGCAAAAGCAAAAACAAAAACAAAACCAAACAAAATTTTATGTCTTTCTTCAATATATTTGCTTTCACATAATATTTTAGTTAAGATTACTATTGATTTTTGCTCTATCATAAGTAGCAACAAGTTTCATAAATAATAATGCAGTTAATAAAATAAAAATTTGAAATGTTTCCATTGTTATTTCTTACATGTGCTATACTTCAGTAATAAGATATGTTATACAACACGTTATGTTGAAACAATAGCACAGGTAGCAAGAGGTGTTGGTAGTAGCCTAGGAGAGCAGCTTTTGAGATGGTAAGTTTGACATGTCTATTATACTATGGGGAGTCTTTTGTGCTGCTCACTAATTTCCTGATTTCCATTCTTTCTAGACATATGGAAGACTGAACTTGCTCAGGGTCCTGAGTTTGGGTGTTTCTAGTACTAGCTATTGAGGTAAGGGAGGTAAGTGTCATGTTATTTCTAAGCTGTAACTTTTAATTTCCAGTGTGATAAACTCTAGAGTTCTCTTTGCCATGTTAGGATGATTGTGAAATTTTGAAGGTGTCTAATTCTGCATCATAACCTAGCCTATCTTGACTGTTCGAGATTTCAGTTCATACATGTGAGATTCCAACATAAATAAAAGCCTAAAATATGTGGTATTTGATTAGGTGTCCAGAGGCAGGTAATAAGGTAAATGCTATCAAAGGCTAAAAAGATGGAGATCAGGGACAGATTTACTAAGAACTTATTTACAAAACAGAAGTAGAGTCACGGATGTAGAAAGCTAACTTATGGTTACCACAGGATAAGAGAGGGAGGGATAAACTGGGAGATTGGGATTAACATATACACACTACTATATATAAAATAGATAACTAATAAGAACCTGCTGTATAGCACAGAAAACTCTACTCAATACTTTATAATGGCCTATATGGGAAAAGAATTTTTTAAAAAGTGGATATATGTATATGTATAACTGAATCACTTTGCTGTACACCTGAAACTAACAAAACATTGTAAATCAACTACACTCCAATAAAAATTTTAGAAAAAGAAGTCAAATAAAACTTAGGCCTCAGGTCCCCCCACTTACACAGTCCACTTAATAGCCCTAGGACAGAACTTAGTAATGTGCTCACATTTATTTTACAAGTAAACATATTAACAAAATGTGCAAACATCAGGTACTGTAATCTCATTTTGTAAAGACCACTGTCTCTTTTTACTATAACTTCCTCTCCATCACATTTTTCTTCATATTGAGTGGATTTAGAGTTGCCACAATCATTTCTTCCATTTATCTAAGGGATAATTGAGTTGGAGATATTTTTAGTTTGAGCTTAATGAATTATAAGAATGTGACTCACTATTTATAGCTAAACTGCTGTTAGCCATGCCAGTGCAGAAATGCTTTCCAGAATATTTCTGCAACCCTCTGTGCCACTTTACTTGGAATTATGCAATAGGAACATGTCCTGTAGAACATGGAACCAGAAGAAGGTGAGTTGCGGAGGAGTCACAAGACTGGAAAGTTTAAAGTTAGAAACTAGTAGATGGAACATTTTTTCCAATTATCAAATTGTAAAATTATAAGTGGAAGATTGGTTTTTTACAGAAGTCTAGTCAAAACTGAAGTTCTCTGTAATATGGGAAATAATGTGATGAATATAACTATAAACACACAATGCATTTTTTCTTTTTTATAGGAGTTGTAGAATTTATCAGAATTCTTTTAGTATTAATGGGGCAAAAAAGTAGTAATGGGGCAAAAAGATGCACCATTACTACTAACAGTAGTGTTTCTATGCATGAAGTCTTATGTGTCCAAATAGTCAATAATTTTAAAAAAGTTCTACCACGCTAAAGGAAAGACAGATTTACAGTTCTATTCTCTGAGAGAAAAACATATTACAAAATTTAATATAATATTAATATGCAATGAAAGATAATACAGTCAAAAAAGCAGAAAGATTTATAGATATTTCAGAGAAATATGTTTTTATTTAACTTGTGTTGCCTCTGGCACTTTTCATGTTTTATATTTGTGATTAATTTGTGATTTATCTTCTCATTACAAATGTTCAATTTTGTACCTAATTTTGTGTTTATAATTTATAGTTATTTTTCAAAAGAGGGCTACTAAGCTTCTTCTCTGAAAACTTGAACCCATACCATCATACTGATTCAGATTCTATGATAGTATAACTTTTAGCAAAACTTGTGTTTGATAATTTGGGATTCAGATAATGTCTAATAAACTTAACAACCCTGGGGTTATAATTGTTGGAATGCAGATTGTTGGAATACAGAATGTTAATAATGTATGTTCACTGTTATTGGATGAATTTGGCAAAGTACAATATTAATAGAGAGAAATGAGCCAGAAAACAACTGGCAGTAATGAATGAAAATAGACAAAGTCCCTAAATTCAGGGCCTATAGATTTGGAAGAAGAAACTGCTCATTAACCACAGATAGTAAAATGTGTCACTTAAAACTGAAAATAAAGATATTTGTACATAAATATTCAAAGCAGTTTTATTATCAGTGGACAAAAACTAGAAATAATTAATGCCATGCAGCGCAGCCAAAAAAAAATAGAAATAACTCAAATGTCCATTAATAAGTAAATGGATAAAGACATTTTTGTACATCAACAAAATGGAATGGAATACAACATAGCAATAAAAAAGGGAGAATGTCAAAATAATTATGCTAAGGGGGGCAACTAAGCCCGCACACCACATGTACTGAGCTCGCACACCTCAATGAGAGAGCCCGTGTGCCACAAACCACAGAGCCCACATGCCCTGGTGCCTGCATGCCACAACTAAAGAGAAGCCCATGCACCTCAACGAAGAGGCCGTGTGCCACAACAAAAGATCCCACATGCCTCAACTAAGACCTGACGCAGCCTAAAGAATAAGGAAAATAAATAAATAAAATATTAAAAAAGAAATTCTACAAAATAATTATGCTAAATAGAACAAACAAAATTCCATTTATATAAAATTCTAGACAATTTATACTAATCTGTAATCACAAAAAAATAGATCAGTTCTTGCTTGCGGGTAAGGAATAGAAGGGAGGTTATGTACAAAAAGGCACGAAGAAACTTCTGCAGGTGATGAATGTGTCCATTATCTTGACTGTGGAGATTCTTTTGCAGATATATACACATGTAAAAACTCAACAGATTATACTTTAAATATGTGTAATTTATTGTCAATTACATCTCAAAAGTTTAAATGATTACTTTGAGAAACAATGGCTGATTAATATTGCTTTAAGGGTCAAACCAAGAATGTGGCTGGCCTTCCAGTCATTGAATAAAGTATTTGAAGGAATGGATCTGGTGACCAGAGTATCTTCACAATTGAAAATACACACGTATGTATTTCATATGTATGCCACAGAGAAAATATACTGCACATGTGGATTCCCCAATGAAGCCTGAGGGGCGGCATCTATAATTAAGTCAAATGTGAGAGTAGAAAAATGTAAAAGAGAGTAAGAGAGAGAGAATTGTATTCTATGAGGCTAAATATCTTTTTAAAAAATTTAAACAAAAAAAGCCAAACTGAGAAGTATTCTAGAAAAGAGCTTGAATATGACCATTGGCATCTGTTGCTGATCTGGCATCAACTAGATGATGAATTCACTTAAGGTTTTAGTGGAGTAACACGGCGAAAAAACCATGGAACCTGGAGTTAAAATGGGTCTGTCTGAGGCTTAAAATAACTTTTGATTCCAAACCCACGAATGTACAACACCAAGAGCGAATTCTCATGTAAACTATGGGCTTTGGGCGATTTTTATGTGTCCAGTTAACCTCATAAATTGTTAACAATGTGCCACTCTAGTAGGGGATGTGGATAATGGGGATGCTCTAGTGCTCTAGTAGGTATGTGAGGGGACCAGGGGATATACGGGAAATCTCTGAACCTTCCCTCAATTTTGCTGTGAATCCAAAACTAGTCTACAAAAAAAGGTTTAATAAAAATAAATAAATAAATAAAAACAAAGCCCAAAACAGAACAACAACAACTAAAACTCTCTGGTTGCAACTTTCTACAAGCAGCCTGTCAGCTGAGAAAACTTCTTACCCTCTACCCATCCCCCTACTCACACACAACCAAGAAAGCATGCCCTTCAATGTCTACTTTTTTTGCTGTGTTAAATTAATTAAACAAAGAGGCTCTTAGACTGAGGGGGGCTCTAATGCCTTGACAGACTACATAAGCAAATCAAAATCTAAGCCTGTAAATGCCTCAAAGTTATACAATTAAAACCTAAGGGCAACCCATCACAAATAGACAAATCAACAATTTCCTTGCTTTGCTTTACCTTTCCTCTCTCAAAGTCTCTCCCTGAGTTCCTGTTGATGTAGTATTCCTAACTACTTCTGGTTTGCTGCTGCCCTGATTGGAATGAATTTTTGTTCAAATAAACTCAAAAAGTTTAATACATTTTAATTTTCTTCAGTTTATCTTTTAACAGTAGCCAACAATGTTATCCTTTTTTGTTGTCTTAAAACAAATCACAGAAAGAACAAAACAAAAACTGACAATGGTATGAAATGACAAAAAGCCTGTTGATTGATTGATTAATCTCCATGGTTTTGGCACAGACAGGCTGGTGAGGAACAACATCTTAGGAAAGAGGCACCACCACGATACTTTGAATGGAAGAAATGGAGAAAGTAAACTAGCTTTCCTTGGTAAACCATTTTGTCAAACGCTCTTAATCATCCTGCCTTCCAATATAGTGGGAAAAGTATACACTGGTTCCAAGAATTAACCATAGAGATGAATCCTATTCTAGGAATCTCAGATATTTATTTCTTTGTAGCTTAGAAAAAAAAAATGAAGATTAAAAAAAAATTTAGGAGAACTATAGGCCTCCTGTCCTTTGAACTGACACCACCCCCTTTCCTTCACTGACTACACATTTTCCCACACACAGGATAATGAAAAAAAAGGTGATATTTGTTATATAGCTTCACTTCCAAATTATCAACATGTGCTCATTGATATTAAACTCCTTTTCAACAATTATTAACTGATAGATTTAAGTATAGGTTTATGACTTCTGTTCATGTAAATGTATATAGAATATTCATATGAGGATTTTATATAATATCATCAACACTTCAAGTTCATGCTCTGGAATAAGACCAACTATTTGGACATTCAGACTTTAATATTTTACTGATTGTGACTTCGAATAAGTCACTTAACCATGTATATCTTCAGTGTTCTTATCTATAAAGTGAGCACAAGAATATTACCAGCCAAATGTAGTTGTTCAAAGGATTAAATAACCAATTTTATGGAAATAGCTTGATGTCTAGCACATAGTGAACATTTTAAAAATTGCTATTTTTTTTAATTACATGAAGAAATCAAGTTTTGAAGTTGTCAGGATTTTTAAAAAATGTCTCAGATATAATAAAATAAAAATTTTCTTTGCCTATGGCCTCCACACGCACACACACAAAAACAGAGATGGGGGCTGGAACTTTTCTTAGGAGAATAGCACTGTTGGATAGCCCCAGTTTTCCATGAAATTTTTCAGAAAATAAACTATGATCTGAAGTTTTCATTTTAAATGAATTATTCTGAAACTATCAGGAGAGTGAAGAGCTAATTAAAAAGGTTTTCTGTAAAAAATCTCTCCTTGGCCTAAAGCCAATCGATCAGGAAAAAAAGGAAGAAGCAAAGAAGAGAGGATAGTCTGGTACTGATGAATTTCTAATGAACATTGAGGGTCAACAGGTCAGGCTACAAAAGTGTGATGGCCCATAAATAATTTTTTACTGACTTGAACTTGCAGTCACATATATCTTTTATGCTTTCTTCAAATGCAAATGTCTTTAGGTTTTGAAGAGTGAAAAACTATCAATTTATGATTCTATAATAAGTTGACTAATGATCAGAATCAAGAGATGTGTATCGATATAATTATTTTAGCAGAAGTAAAATGGTAAGCAATAGATACAATATAATAATAGGTGTGCAAAAAGATAAAGGGTAAAGAGAAGAAATCAAATACAATAGCACTGTTAGCTTTAGCTGGTTTGATTCAAAGAATTGAGTTTGGGCTAGTTCAAGGGAATTTACTTTTCTTGTGTTTCGTTAGCTTTTTTAAAAAAATTGTTTTGTAAAGAAAGATAAGTCAAATCTCATAGAAATTCAAGAAGATCCATGATAAAGCTGAGCTCATGGCTGGATCTGGATTAGAGGAAACTCTTGGAACCTCAGCAGCAGATTTTGTGGCACTTCATGTAAGGGTTTCTCCCTTTTCTTGACTAATTTACCCCTCAACCTGGTCCAGAAAGCCAGGGGTATAATTTGTTACAAAATGTTGCCTGCCAATTCTGCATCAGTTGATAGGAAGCAATTTATAAAATCAATATTCAAAGGTGCCACAGATCATTCCCTATATCTGGGAATTCTGAAGTGGTAATAGAGAAAAGCTGTGTCTAAATTAAGAAGGATAGTATAAGAGGTGTGGTCTTTCTTTAGAAAGATATGGAAAGGTAACAGACAGCAATTATCTAAGATTAAGGTGGTGGATTTATGATAGTGAAAACAGACTCCCATATTCTGTGAAAAAATGCTGATAAAAAGATGAGGGTAAGTCAGTCCCCTGTTTATGTTTTGTTCACCACTGTTTCCCGAGTATTAAGCATAATGCCTGGGACACAGCAGTGCCCCGTTCACAGCTGTTGGTTAGCTCTTCGTGTGTGTGTGTGTGTGTGTGTGTGTCCTTAATTTCCTGTGTAATCACTTCCCCTGTTCTTTCTCTCCTCCAGAGGTAAAGAATTATCTTGACATATTGTCTCCACTTTCTCTTCCCATCATCTCATGAACCTATTCTTATTAGGCTTTTGCCCTCACCTTTCTACTTCAAAGAGTTTTCTTGTCAGAGTTAGCAATGACCTCTACTTTGCTCAATCCCACAACTAAATTTCAGTTGACATATTACTTAACTTTTCAGCATCATTTAACAAAATTTATTATTCTTTCACGCATAAAATAATTTATTTACTTAACTTTGATGGTATTACACAACTCTGGTTTAACTTTTTCCTCACTGGTCGCTCTTTATCAGTCCTCTTGCTGGTTCCTCCTCATTTCTCTGACCTCATTTCATTAATGTTGAAATGTTCTGAGATTCCTCCCTTGGATGTCTTGCGTTTTTCAGTCTAATTACTCTCTTGATGATCTTATCCAGTCTATGCCTCCTAAATTCATATACTGCTAAAGCAATCTACTCTCCTGAAATTCAGAAATAAATATATACCTTGCTATATAATATTTCAACTTGGATATTTGATAGGAAGCTCAAAATTAACACGTCCAAAAGAGAGTTCCCAATCTTCCCCTCCAAATTTACTGTGTTAACATGTGTCTCCATCTCAGATAGTGACAATTCTGTCCTTCTAGTTATTCAGGTCAAATAACTTGGTGCCATCCTGGATTCCTCTTGTCTGCTCATGCCTTTCATTCAATCTGTCAGCATGTCCTGTCATTTCCATATTCAAAATATGTCCAGAGTCTAAACATTTTTCAACATCTCTACTGCTACTGCCCTGTTTAAACCACAATTTCCATTCATCCAGATAATTGTAATAGTTTCCCTAACCTGTCTGCACACTCTGTTGTCAAGGCAGCAAAGTAATCCTGTTGAAGATTCATCATATCATGTCACTCCTCTTCACAGAATCCTCCAATGCCTTCCTATCTCACTCAGAGTAAAAACCAGTGTTGACAATAATCTACAAGGCCCAACATAATCCCTTATAGGCACTTTGGCCTTGTTTCCTTCTACTCACTCCACACAATGTTTTCTCTACTTTTTCTTGAACAGGTACATGTGTCATCTCAGGATCTTTCCAATTGCTGCTTCAACTGCCTGGAATACTATTCCCCCACTCGACAGCATAACTTTGCCCAGTTATCAACATCACCTTCAGTTCATTACCCAAATGTTACTCACCTAAAGAGAACTCCTTTTATTAGCTATCCAATTTAAATTTGCAAGTTCCTTACTTCCCAACACCCTCTTTCTTTTCTCTAGTTTTTTTTCTCCAAAACACTTACACCATTAACACACTATATATTTTACTTCTTTTTGCTGTTTATTATGTATATACCACTATTTAAACATAAACTCCTTGAAGGCAGGTATATTTTATCTTTTTGTTTTTAACTGTTGTATTCCTAGACCCTAAAACAATGTCTGCCTCAAGATAGGAGCTTAAAATATAATAGTTAAATGATTGAATATTAAATGTCAAATTATTAATACTGACAGCAGAAATTTAGGAGTTCAGATGAGAGGGCACCAGGGGTTATAAGGATGTCTATATAGATAAAATGATACTAGATTTAGAGCTCAAATAAGGGTATTGGACATATGAGGAGGACAGTAAGCAAAGACAGCAATATGCCAGGAATGTGCAGAAAGAGTATAATTACCTATCTGGAACAGGTGACTTGTAGTGGAGAATAGTAAAAAATCACTTCACAAAATTATTCTTGTCCCATCTGATAGAATAGGACAGGAATCTCCCCACTAGAGAGCTTTAAGAATTTCTTCCTCTTTATTAAAAACAAAACAGAACAGAAAAAGAAGTACTTTCTCAACACTGAGAAAGACCAATGCAAAATCCTTAAACCAACCTGGTGTCATGACTTCTAAAACATTCTAAAAATGATCATTCTGAGAGGTGAAAAGGCAACAGTAGCAACAAAAATCTTTAAATGAGTTTCTGGCTAAAATGATGTCTAATTACAGCCACACAATTAGTGTGTTCATTTGTGTGCTTGTGTCCTACCCATATCTCCTTGTGCTTCACCATTTCAGTGCACATAGAAAACTTCCAGTTGCTATATGTGAATCTTTTTGCTTGAGGGTTTTTTTTTTTTTTTCTGGTTGCTGGAACGTGTTCTGTTCATGCACAAGTCTTGAAGAATTAATACCACCTACAAGTAGTCCTCAACTAATCACTATTGGAAGTTGATGTATGAATGCCCCAAATATTTTGTCCCTTAGGTGGGATAACTCTAGGATACTTTTGACTCTCAGAGATTCCCAGTAGGGTTAAGCTCTAATTGTACACGGTAGTCACTTATCTGAGAACCCAACATATTGGCTGTCTTCCCTTTATTACCTTCCTTTCTTACTGCCATATGGGTGTCTTGTAATCAATTCCTAAACAAACTATTCACTCTCTGATACTCTTACATTTGTATTTGCTATTGAGTATACATAAAGTCAGACACATTGAGTCTTTTGGGGAAATCTAAAAATCTAAATATTTTATGAACAAAACAGAACAAGTCCAATAGTGTTAAGATTATCAATTAGAATTTTCATTGATGATCTTTAGTTACTCTATTTTAATGTTAATAACTGTATCTTATTAAATGGGGTGATCATCTGTACACAAATGAGTGCATGCCACAAATATCCTTTGCAAACACCAGTTTAATTGTGGCAGAGAGGAAGAGTGCTAAAGAAATTAGCAGTCTAGCTAATAAAAACACAGCAGGTAAGTCCCTCTAAGGCTTTCTCCTCTTGTGTTGACCCTTGCTACCTCATTTGTGAAATTCAGTTTCATTATATCATCAAGTGGTATGAACATAGGCCAGTAAGCTCCATGGGGAAAATTTGAACTTTAAAGTCTTAACATAGTTCCATTGTAATTAATCCTTTAAACCTCACAGAAGTCACTTTATGTCAATTCTATATTTCCACATGTAGCTAACCATCTTAAAACATAACCATATTTCCTTTTTTATTTCATTTTACCATAAGTTCTCACATATTTATTTGCCAGTTTTTTAAATTCTAACATAATAAATTGACTAATTATTAGGCATATTGTTAATGGGAGGTACTTAAAGAAGGTTTTAATTATTTGACTTATGATCATCAAAACTCCAAGTGCTTTTTTCTGATAAGAAATAAACTGATATATATGTATCAAATAAGTGTTTTTTAAAATATTAATTTCAGAAGGAATATACTAGTATATGGGTAAATCAAATTTGAGTTAGGTAAGTTTTTTTTTCTTTTTCTACTTCTTTTAAAGTTCCACACTGAAACTTTCTAAATAGAAAACTGGTTAATCTTACATTCATCAATTGAACAAAAGAAAAGAGAGAGAGAGAATTAGCAAACACTACTGCATCCATTTAGTTTAGTGAAAAATAAATTATAGCATAATGGTTTTAGGGACAGTGTTCTTAATTTGGAAAAACATTCAAAGACCAGTGATTCCCAAGGTTTTAGAGGAGAAAGAAAAACCCAAACATTGACCAAGTGAGGCTATCTTCCATAAAGTATTTTTATTTCAGGATCAACTGCTCTAAAACAGTGTTTCTAGAGTAAGACAAAAAGACAAATGGCAGTAAATTCAGAATGCTCATGCAAAACAAAAATCTATTGTGGAAGAGAACCTCTCTTCTGTCTTACTACAAAATAGCAGTGCAGTCAGAAAGAACTGTTAAAATATACAGGGCACATTTAGAATATTCTATATTACCAATCCATAAATTTTAAAGCATAATTTTAGACTCTATTTAGAATATTTCAAGTCAAAAATCAAGAAGAAAGTAATAGCTCAGAAATGTTAAATTTAAAATTGCATTACTGTTCCTCAGTACTTTTCAATTTTTCTAATTCAGAAAGCTTAATAGTAATGTTTTATGAAAAAGAAAGAGAAATGAATCTCATTGGTGAATTATTGTATTGATTTTAACATCTAATTATCTCTATGTAATTAAGAGCTTCAAATCTAAAGTTTGCTGTTTAAACTCAGTATTTTGTATCCTAGAAATAAAATCTCCTAAAAAATTCTTTGAGAAGAATTTTTATTTATTTATGTTACAAGCTTGTATATAAATAGATTTCATTAAAAAATTTTCTTCATCAAATGCATTTGCAAACAATTAGAATAATTAATACTAAAGTCAGTTTCCTGATTTTAGAATTTGTAAAAGTAATCTATATGCTTATATATTTGGGAAATTTCCAAGAAAGCATCATAATTGGCAAAATCTCCAAATTTATTTGATAGAACAATTTTCTCCTTCTTCTCTAATCCGCACTGCCATCCATCTTCCCAAAGCCTTTTTCACATAGTGTTCAATAAAAAGCTATCGAAATAAAAATGTTTATGAATAGGATGACATAACCAGGACAATACTTTTGGAATTTAGACACCACCTACATGGTGGTGCAGAGAATATATTAGAAGTTAGAGACACTACCACCTCCAAAAACAATGACAGATTTGACAAATTTTTTTGCAAGTCTTGCTTAGAAGTATAGTGCATCACTTTGGAATTGTAGAAAAGTTGATACCTAACATTCTGGTCTCTAATTTTGGATATATATGAAATGGAGATAGAAACTTTCTCTGTTGATATTTCAGTTAGCAGTGAAAATTTATTTTATAGGCAAGTTTATGTCTTAGATTTGTTCCCAAACTATGTGTTTAAAGTTAATTTTTGCAACATCACCTATAGTTTGGAAATCCAGTAGGATGCATAATAGCTTTGTAGTTATATATATTTAGAAATATGCGTGATGTGGTTTGTGCTGAGCAGAAAGTGACAACTCTCCTAGATGCATGGTTCCCAAAGTATGAATCAATTTGATTTCCAAGTTTAAAAAGAGTTTCATCTGCAGAAATTAATTATGAATTAGTAGAGTTTTAAAGTATATATTTTTAAAATTTCATTGACTGTACTGAACTTGTGTGCAAAGTTATAGAAAGAAGAAAATGTTCCTATAATGCCGCCCAAATAATGAGACCAACATATTACTCAGGGTTAGTTTAAGACACACACACACACACACACACACATCCAATATTTGCATCTAAGGAAAATTATAAGAAAAGAGGCAAACAGTTTTTTATTCAATTCTTATAATTGCTTGCCTTATAATTAAGTTAGAGTCAATGAAATACCAGATAAAACTATTTTTAAATTTTCATTTAGAGACTCCTAAATACTGGTCTGTTTATCCATTTATTAATTACTTTATAAAATAAGTGTGGATTGAATATGGCAGAAATATCCATAGCCAAATTCTTAATTTGTGTATCATGAGGTGTGAACGGGACATTCCTTGCTTAGTACATGACCTGAATGGTAGCACCTGAACTGGGTAAGATATTGGCAACTAAATATTTCCAAAGAGTTTTTGAAATTGATGAAGTTTTGCAATCTAAGTAAACACTCTAATTTTAGGGTTTACGACCGTGGAAGAACAAATTCTTCCAAATGGCCTTCTCTGTCAATGAAGTTGTTTTATTGAGTTTATAGTAAATTGGGTGTTACTTGTCTCATAACATATAAATCAGATCTAACCTCTGATGACAGATCTCAACGTTGACCTCAGTCTCCTAATAAGCATAAAAGCAACAGATGGATTCTTTAATTTTGAAAAATGATATAAATGATGTTACATTCCAGGTATAACTTTAAAATCAGCTCCCATTTGGCAAGATCAAGTGTAATTTGTATTTTCTTTAAGGGGAATCTCTTTTTAAGCTATCACATGATATTTGTTATTGCTTCTGAAAGATGTTTTAGACAACTTCATCCAGGACATTATTTCATGGATTCTTAGTTTAGTAAGTTTTCTTTTTGATTAGAAAAAAAAAATTTAATGTACTTTATACCTCAGATTATATAAGTAGAAAATTACCTGCTATCTCTGGGTTGTTCATTGAAGATTAGATTTTTAACAGTAGATAATGTGAAATTAGGAAGAATATTCCACACTCAGTTATATTTTTTAAAAATCTTAAATGATCAACTCAATTCATAATTATATTTTCTTTCTAGAGCACTTCATTGTTAAGTTAAATAAAAGTACAGGTTTAATGGTTTAGATTCATAAAATTCAATAGCTTTTTGTGGTTTATACTATGCTATATTTTCTCTAACACATCATCTGTTATATTTCAAATCAATCTTGATGTAAAAAATGAGAACAATAAACATGATTGTAATTGGGGAGTCTTTGTTAAATGTGATTTAATAGGTCCTATTGTGAGATGTGTCTGGTACACAAGCAGAAATCAAGACTAACATACTGAAGTAGAAAAGATAAATAAACCACATGGTTAGTGAGTAGATATAGAGCTTGAAATTGTTTGGTCTAGGACAACATCTAAAATACAGTTTGATACATACAGAAAATATAATTAAGTGATAATTGCGCTCAAGCACAAGTGTGGGATAAACAGCTTGTGAATCAATAAGCCAGGAGGAGGCAAGCTGACGTATTTATTGATTTATGATTCACTTAGCTTCAAGTTTACTCCATTTCTAATTCAGTTGGAACGACTGTATTATCCTTCGTTTGGAGAGCTGGATGAAGTGATTGTATCATATCATACGGGGGAAAGACTGTCTGAATTAATATCATTTTTAGGTTTTATGTGAGTACACTCCTATGAGTATTTTCTGTTTGCTTATCAAATCTATGGGCTATGATATACTACACTAAAATTTGTCTATTAACATTAAAATTTACATTAATTCAGAAACTTTAGGACAGCATACACTCCTAATGGATGAAAATACTGTACTTTCATGAGTTTAAGACATGAATATTATCTTGTAATGCACATCCTACCATGGGTTCTAATAAAAACCTTTCTGCACTTTACCCCAAGAAAACTGAATATTTTAAATAAACCAGACATTCTTATTTTTGCCAAGGAATGTCATTATTAGCTTCTACATAGATAACTTTTTATATCTATTTTTTGCTACACTGAACAGCTTCATAGATGAATCCTAAGTATTCATTCCACTTTCACTCATCAAAAAGCAAAAATTCAGCTTTTTCCTCCAGTAACATAAGTAAGCAGCAGTATTAACACATGAATTAGGGCACTTTGGCAGCACCTCTCTCTGAAAGTGTGCGTAGTATATAGAATACTATTCAGTTGTCATGTTAAAAAATAAACAACACTATTATTTTGTTCAATCACAGAAATTTGTCAGTTTACCAAGGATCATATTGGAAAAATGAAAAACTTGCTGTGGTGATTAGGAGCTATACAATTTATGGTTGAATTTGTACTAATTAAATACTTTTCAAATCAAGAAAAATGAAGTACAAAGGCTTACTATTCAGAAAGGAAATATTTACAAGTTATTTGTCTTTTGACCCAAAAGGTGTAATTGCCACCCTTCATCATGTCATCACTTACCAATTTTCATAAAAAATTGCTATTGAAAAAACGATGCTTAAGTTTGAAAGAAGCATGTGTCATTTCCCTTAATTGTATAAAGAAAAATGATCTCTATCCCTATAGCTGTCAATTCATGCATTTATTCATTCAATGGCTTTGAATTGTTATCAGAGCATTTAACTTCTTGTCTTGGCATGTTTAAAATCTTCGCTTAAGTCCTTTCCTTGCACACACTACTCCAGTATTTTTGTCATCTGTCTTAACCTCACTGATCATTGAAATGCAAAATGTACCTCCACTGGTTCAGGTTTCTCCCCAGTAAGTGAAACACATCCATTAAAAAGATGTTCTAGGGTAGATATAGGTCCTTGATTAAACACTTGGCAACATATGGCATGACACCTGTCCTTGCCTAAAACATTTCCTTGCTACCTTGTCAAGTGAGGAATAAAAAGCTATTTATATTTAATGCTGTTAAATCCTCAACAGAAACACATTCTGCATTCCCCTTCTTTCACTGGGAAGATTTCCTACCAAGAGAATAATTCTTGATTCCTCATCAATTTACTATCCAATGGTTGCTCAGAGCTGAAAAGTTGACTTACAAGTGGAAGGGCTTGTTTTTAATCGCTTGCTTTCTTATAGGCAGGACCTTGTATAATACTTATGAGTAAAATTTGGGGCTTTATTGTTTGGTATTTTAAAACTTGGCTATCGTGCCTTGAGCATGTGTTTACACAATACAAAACAAAATACATTACATTTTGGCAGGAAATAAACAGTTGATTTATGAGCATGTGTGGCAGAGTTTTTTGAATTAGTTTCTAAGAAATGTTGCTAGAAAGATGATTTGTGTATGAAATTAAAGTGGCTAAGGTTAAAGTTGCTGAGGAAAATTAAAGTAAGCCGACACCTGAAGATATAGATATGTTTGACTAAAACAAAATCAATGTCTCACATCAAATTATAAACTGAAATAATCCTGAGAGGCTTGTATTTGCCTGGTTGTCTCTACCTCTGAGCCACTGCTCCTACTGAATTTGTTCACTTCATGGATCTTCTCCTCCTCCTGGACACCGTGTCCCTTTCTACACTGAGCACATGTAGATACAAAACTCAAGCACTCTCGGTTCTATTATACCTTGATACCAGCAAACACACACACACACACACACATACACACACACAGCACCTTTACTTGTAGCAAAATTCTTTTTTCTTTTATTTTTCTTTTATTTATTTTTTATACAGCATTCTTATTAGTTATCTATTTTATACATATTAGTGTATATATGTCAATCCCAATCTCCCAATTCATCCCACCACCTCCACATCCACCGCTTTCCTTCCTTGCTGTCCATACATTTGTTCTCTACATCTGTGTCTCTATTTCTGCCTTGCAAACTGGTTCATCTGTACCATTTTTGTAGATTCCACATATATGCGTTAATATATGATATTTGTTTTCCTCTTTCTGATTTACTTCACTCTGTGTGACAGTCTCTAGGTCCATCCACATCTCTAGAAATAACCCAATTTCATTTATTTTTATGTCTGAGTAATATTCCATTATATATATGTACCACTTCCTCTTTATCCATTCACCTGTAAATGAGAAATTAAGTTCCTTCCATGACCTCGTTATTGTAAATAGTGCTGCAATGAACATTGGGGTGCATGTGTCTTTTTGAATTATAATTTTATCTGGGTATATGCCCAGTAGTGGGATTGCTGGGTCATATGGTAATTCTATTTTTAGTTTTTAAGTAACCTCCATACTGTTTTCCATAGTGGCTGTTTCAATTTACATTCCCACCAACAGAGCAAGAGGGTTCCCTTTTCTCCATACACTCTCCAGGATTTGTTGTTTGTAGATTTTCTGATGATGCCCATTCTAAGTGGTGTGAGGTGATACCTCATTGTAGTTTTGATTTGCATTTCTTTAATAATTAGTGACGTTGAGCAGCTTTTCATGTGCCCCCCGGCCAGCTGCATCTCTTCTTTGGAGAAATGTCTATTTAGGTCCTCTACCCATTTTTTGATTGGGTTGTTTGTGTTTTTAATATTGAGATGCATGAGCTGTTTATATATTTTGGAGATTAATCCCTTGTCCGTTGATTCGTTTGCAAATATTTTCTCCCATTCTTAGTATTGTCTTTCCATCTTGTCTATAGTTTCCTTTGCTGTGCAAAAGCTTTTAAGTTTCATTCGGTCCCATTTGTTTATTTTTTATTTTATCTCCATTACTCTAGGAGGTGGGTCAAAAAAGATCTTGCTGTGATTTATGTCAAGGAGTGTTCTTCCTATGTTTTCCTCTAAGCATTTTATAGTGTCCAGTCTTACATTTAGGTCTTTAATCCATTTTGAGTCTATTTTTGTGTATGGTGTAAGTGAGTGTTCTAATTTTATTCTTTTACGTGTAGCTGTCCAGTTTTCCCAGCACCACTTATTGAAGAGACTGTCTTTTCTCCATTGTATATCCTTGCCTCGTCATAGATTAGTTGACCACAGGTGTGTGGGGTTATCTCTGGGCATTCTATCCTGTTCCATTGATCTATATTTCTGTTTTTGTGCCAGTAGCATATTGTTTTCATTATTGTACCTTTGTAGTATAGTCTGAAGTCAGGGAGACTGACTCCTCCAGCTCCGTTTTTTCCCCTCAAGATTGCTTTGGCTATTAGGGTTTTTTTGTGTCTCCAAACAAATTTAAAAATTTTTTTTCTACTTCTGTAAAAAATGCCATTGGTAATTTGATAGGTATTGCATTGAATCTGTAGATTGCTATGGGTAGTATAGTCATTTTCTCAATATTGATTCTTCCAATCCAAGAACTGGTATATCTCTCCATCTGTTTGTGTCATTTTTGATTTCTTTCATCAGTGCCTTATACTTTTCTGAGTACAGGTCTTTTACCTCTTCAGGTAGGTTTATTCCTAGGTATTTTATTCTTTTTGTTGCAATGGTAAATGGGATTGTTTCCTTAATTTCTCTTTCTGATCTTTCATTATTAGTGTATAGGAATTCAAGAGATTTCTTTGCATTAATTTTGTACAGTGCAACTTTATCAAATTCATTGATTAGCTCTAGTAGTTTTCTGGTAGCATATTTAGGATTATCTATGTAAAGTATCATGTCATCTGCAAACAGCGACAGTATTACCTCTTCTTTTCCAATTTGTATTCCTTTTATTTGTTTTTCTTCTCTGATTGCCATGGCTAGGGCTTCCAAAACTATGTTGAATAAGAGTGGTCAGAGTGGACCTCCTTGTCTTATTCCCAATCGTAGAAGAAATGTTTTCAGTTTTTGACCATTGAGAATGATGTTTGCTGGGGGTTGGCATATATGGCCATTATTATGATGAGGTAGATTCCCTCTATGCCTGCTTTCTGGAGAGTTTTTATCATTAAAGGGTGTTGAATTTTGTCAAAAGCTTTTTCTGCATCTATTGAGATGATCATAGGTTTTTATTCTCCAATTTGTTAATATGGTGTATCACATCGATTGATTTGTGTATATTGAAGAATCCTTGCATCCCTGGGATAAATCTCACTTGGTCATGGTGTATGATCCTTTTAATGTGTTCTGTTTGCTAGTATTTTGTTGAGGATTTTTTCATCTATATTCATCAATGATATTGGTCAGTAGTTTTCTTTTTTTCTGTAGTATATTTGCCTGGTTTTCATATTGGGGTGATGGTGGCCTAACAGAATGAGTTTGGGAGTGTTCCTTCCTCTGTAATTTTATGGAAGAGTTTGAGAAGGATGGGTGTTAGCTCTTCTCTAAATGTTTGATAGAATTCACCTGTGAAGCCATCTAGTGCTGAACTTTTGTTTGCTGGAAGATTTTTAATCACAGTTTCAATTTCATTACTTGTGATTGGTCTGTTCATATTTTCTATTTCTTCCTGGTTCAGTCTTGGAAGGTTATACCTTTCTAAGAATTTGTCCATTTCTTCCAGGTTCTCCATTTTATTTGCATAGGATTGCTTGTAGTAGTCTCTTACGATGCTTTGTATTTCTGTGGTGCCCGCTGTTAACTTCTCCTTTTTCATTTCTAATTTTATTGTTTTGAGTCCTCTCTCTCTTTTTCTTGATAAGTCTGGCTAAAGGTTTATCAATTTTGTTTATCTTCTCAAAGAACCAGCTTTTAGTTTTCTTGATATTTGCTATTTTTTTTCTTTGTTTCTATTTCATTTATTTCTGCTCTGATCTTTATGATTTCTTTTCTTCTACTAACTTTGGGTTTTGTTTGTTCTTTTTTCTCTAGTTCCTTTAGATGTAAGGTTAGATTATTCGAGATTTTTTTTGTTTCTTGAGGTAGAATTGTATTGCTATAAACTGCCCTCTTAGAACTACTTTTGCTGCATCCCATAGGTTTTGGATCATCGTGTTTTCATAGCCATTTGTCTCTAGGTAGTTTTGATTTCCTCTCTGATTTCTTCAGTGATCTCTTGGTTGTTTAGTAACATATTGTTTAGCCTCAATGTGTTTGTGTTTTTTACATTCTTTTCCCTGTAACTGATTTCTAATCTCATAGCATTGTGGTTGGAAAAGATGCTTGTTATGATTTCAATTTTCTTAAATTTACCAAGGCTTGATTTGTGACCCGGGATGTGATCTATCCTGGAGAATGTTCCATGCACACTTGAGAAGAAAGTGTAATCTGCTGTTTTTGGATGGAATGTCCTATAAATATCAATTAAATCTATCTGGTCTATTGTGTCATTTAAAGCTTGTTTTTCATTATTAATTTTCTGTTTGGATGATCTGTCCATTGGTGTGAGTGAGGTGTTAATATCCCCCACTATTACTGTGTTACTGTCGATTTCCTCTTTTATAGCTGTTAGCAGTTGCCTTATGGATTGAGGTTCTCCTTTCTTGGGTGCATATATATTTATAATTGTTATATCTTCTTCTTGGCTTGATCCCTTGACCATTATGTAGTGTCCTTCCTTGTCTCTTATAACATTCTTTATTTTAAAGTCTAGTTTATCTTATGAGTATTGCTACTCCAGCTTTCTTTTGATTTCCACTTGCATGGAATATCTTTTTGCATCCCCTCAATTTCAGTCTGTATGTGTCCCTAGGTCTGAAGTGGGTCTCTTGTAGACAGCATATATATGGGTCTTGTTTTTGTATCCATTCAGCAAGCCTGTGTCTTTTGGTTGGAGCATTTAATCTATTCACATTTAAGATAATTATCGGTATGTATGTTCCTTTTACCATTTTCTTACTTGTTTTGGGTTTGTTTTTGTAGGTTCTTTTCTTCTCTTTTGTTTCTCACTTAGAGAAGTTCCTTTAGCATTTGCTGTAGAGTTGGTATGGTGGTACTAAATTCTCTTAGCTTTTGCTTGTCTGTAAAGCTTCTGATTTCTCCATCGAATCAGAATGAGATCTTTGCCAGGTAGAGTAATCTTGGTTGTAGGTTCTTCCCTTTCATCACTTTAAATATGTCGTGCCACACTCTTCTGGCTTGTAGAGTTTCTGCTGAGAAATCAGCTATTAACCTTATGGGAGTTCCCTTGTATGTTATTTGTCATTTTTTCCTTGTTGCTTTTAATAATTTTTCTTTGTCTTTAATTTTTGTCAATTTGATCACTCTGCATCTTGGCAGGTTTATCCTTGGGTTTATCCTGCCTGTGACTCTCTTTCTTTGACTTGGGTGGTTATTTCCTTTCCCATGTTAGGGAAGTTTTCTATTTTAACCTCTTCAAATATGTTCTCAGGTCCTTTCTTTCTCTGTTCTCCTTCTGGGACCCCTATAATCCGAATGTTGGTGTATTTAATGTTGTCCCAGAGGTCTCTTAGGCTGTCTTCATTTCTTTTCATTCTTTTTTCTTTATTCTGTTCCACAGCAGTGATTTCCACCATTCTGTCTTCCAGGTTACTTATCCGTTTTTCTGCCTCAGTTATTTTTTTATTGATTCTTTCTAGTGTATTTTTCATTTCAGTTATTGTATTTTTCATCTCTGTTTGTTTGTTCTTTAATTCTTCTAGGTCTTTGTTAAACACTTGTTGCATCTTCTCGATCCTTGCCTCCATTCTTTTTCCAGGGTCCTGGTTCATCTTCACTATCATTATTCTGAATTCTTTTTCTGGAAGGTTACCTATCTCCACTTCATTTAATTGTTTGTCTGGTACATAGTTCTCTGCCTTTTCATTTTGTCTATTCTCCTGTGAATGTGGTTTTCATTCTACAGGCTGCAGGATTGTAGTTCTTTTTGCTTCTGCTGTCTCCCCTCTGGTGGATTAGGCTATCTAAGAGGCTTGTGCAAGCTTCCTGATGGGAGGGACTGGCGGTGGGTAGAGCTAGGTGTTGCTCTCGTGGGCAGAGCTCAGTAAAACTTTAATATGCTTCTCTGCTAATGTGTGGGGCTGAGTTCTCTCCCTGTTGGTTGTTTGGCCTGAGGTGACCCAGCACTGGAGCCTACAGGTTCTTTGTTGGGGTTACTGGCAGACTCCATGAGGGTACTTCTCAGAATTTCTGCTGCCAGTGTCCTGTCCTCACCGTGAGCCATAGCCGCCCCCCACCTCTGCAGGAGACCTTCCAACAGTAGCAGCTAGGTATGGTTCAGTCTCCTATGGGGTCACTGCTCCTTCCACCTGGGTCCTGGTGTGCACACTACTTTGTGTGTGCCCTCCAAGAGTGGAGTCTCTGTTTCCCCCAGTCCTGTTGAAGTCCTGCAATCAAATCCCTCTAGGCTTCTAAGTTTGATTCTATGGGAATTCCTCCTCCCATTGCCAGACTCCCAGGTTGGGAAGCCTGACATGGGGCTCAGAACCTTCATTCTAGTGGGTGGACTTCTGTGGTATAATTGTTCTCCAGTTTGTGAGTTGCCCTCCCAGTGGTTATGGGATTTGATTTTATTGTGATTGCGTCCCTCCTACCATCTCATTGTGGCTTCTCCTTTGTCTTTGGATGTGGGGTATCTTTTTTGGTGAGTCCAGAGTCTTCTTGTTGATGATTGTTCAGCAGTTAGTTGTGATTCTGGTGCTCTCACAAGAGGGAGTGAGCACATATCCTTCTACTCCACCATCTTGAACCAATCTCTGTAGCAAGATTCTTTGAAGCATAGTTCTATTGTAGTAGGTCAAGTAACATGAAAAATAATGTTAAATATCCCTGTTCCTAAAACAGTACAAAATAAAAAATCAAAACAATACATAAGCTATTCATCTGCCTATTCTGCCTATTCTTTGCACCAAATCAATATAAAAATTACAAGCTTAGGATCTAATAAAAGGAGTGTTCTCTCTAGCCTGTCTTATCAGTGTGACATTGAGAGTTTATTTAAATGGTATAAATAGTAGTGACAGAGAAGGCAAAGAAGAGTACCAAAGTGGGAGATGGTCAAGCACTTGCTTAGGAGTAGCTAAGGGTCATTTCTTACTTGTTTAGGCTTCTAAGAGGAAGCAATTTATTCAGTTAGATACAGACAATTACTCTTGCCCTATGGTGTAATTAGGGTCCTAGATCAATTTACTATATTCATCTTTCTTAAAAGCAAAACATCTTCTTGTTTTCTGATTTATCCCTTAAAGGTATGATATGGGGAGTGATACTTAAGAGGAGCTTTTATATCCGTCAAGGTTAAAGTTAACTTATGCCATATAGTATCTCAGAATAAGTCCTAACCCCAACATATACCCCTGACTTCTTGGAGGAGTTGTGTCAACACCAACTTTGGCTACACTATTCCAAATGGCGTATCACTATCCTTATGCAACAACCTAGAAGTTTACTACATTTATCTTAAAAACTCAGTTTCAAAATGAATTAATCAATATATGTCATTGCCATAACATGACACTTCAAGAGTTTAGATATATAAATATTTTCTTTTAACATATTAATTAATTAATTATATTTATAAATAGTTATTTAATATGTATTCTATTTCAAGAAAATTGTTAAGTATTAGGGATACAACAGTGAATAACACAAGTGTCATCTTTGCCCTCAAATTGTTATAGTCTATTTAATGGAGTGGTACAAAAAGACATGCATGTCAGTGGGCAAGTAAATTTTTACAGCCACTATGGAAAACGGTATGGAGATTCCTTAAAAAATTAAAAATAGAACTATCATATGATCCAGCAATCCCACTCAGAGTATATATCCAGAAAAAATGAAAACATTAATTCAAAAAGATACATACACCCCAATGTTCATAGCAGCACTATTTAAAATAGGCAAGACATGGAAGCAATGCAACCCAAGTGCCCATCAACAGACAACGGGATTAAGAAAACTATATATACACACACACACACACACACACACACACACATACACACACATTTATTTATATAATGGAATAATACTCAGCCATAAAAATAAATGAAATACTGACATTTGCAGCAATATGGGTGGACCTAGAGAATATTATGCTTACTGAAATAAGTCAGAAAGAGGAAGACAATACTATATGACATCAATTATATGTGGAACCTAAAAAAATAATACAAATGAATGTGTATACAAAATAGAAACAGACTCATAGATATAGAAAACAAACTTGTGGTTACCAAACAGGAGAGGAAAGGTGGGAGGGATAATTGAGGGACATGGGATTAACAGATACAAACTACTATACATAAAATAGATAAGCAACAAGGATATACTGTATAGCACAGGGAATTATACACATTATTTTATAATAACCTATAAGGGAGTATAATCTCCAAAAATACTGAATCACTATGTTGTACACCTGAAACTAACACAATGTTGTTAATCAACTACACTTCAATAAAAAAGATATGCATGAAAAACAAATGAGTGGGATTCCACTAAAAGCTGAGTGACAAAAAAAATGGAAAGATATACCAGGCTAATGGATTGGAATAATTAATATTGTTAAAATGGCCATACTATCCAAAGCAATCCATATATTCAATGGAATCCCTATTAAAATACTCATGGCATTTTTCATATAACTAGAACAAATAATGCTAAATTTTGTATGCAACTACAAAAGACCCTACATAGCAAAAGCAATTTTCTATATTACAAAGCTAGAGTAACAAAACAGTATGGTACTAGCACATAAACAGACACATAGATCAATGGAACAGAACAGGGAGCTCAGAAATAAAGTCATATTTACATGATCTATTAATCTATTACAAAGGAGGCAAAAATACACAATGGGGAAAAGAGAGTCTCTTCAATAAATGATGTTGGGAAAACTGGACAACTACATGCAAAAGAATGAAACTAGACCACTTTTTTACACCATACACAAAAATAAACTCAAATGTATTAAAGACCTAAATGTACGACCTAAAACTATTAAACTTCTGGAAAAAAACATAGGCAATATGCTCTTTGACATTGGTCTTATCAATTTCTTTTTTAATCTGTCTCCTCAGGCAAGGACAATGAAAGCAAAAATAAACAAATGGGACTACGTCAACCTAATAAAATTATTGCATTGAAGGAAACCATCAACAAAATGACAGGGTAACCTATTGAATAAGAGAAGATATTTGTAAATATACTTTCAATAAGGGGTTAATATCCAAAATTTACAAGAACTCATACAAAGTAGAATATTTTTTCAAGTGAATGCAAAATGAGTAAAAGGGAACTATAAGTTTATATAGAAATTACTCCTGCAAAAGTCATATTGCTAGGGACTATGGGTGCCATGTTCAAAATATATATCTAATATCTACCACAGTGTATAAGTCATTGTAGCTGAGTAACAGATGCAAGTTGAATCTTCCAATGCATGCTTTGCTTGAATTTCAGTAGCCAGGAAATTTTGCTGCCATCAAACCTAATATAATACAGATGATTTTTTTCCCTAGACCAAAGAATGTTTTTTAAATGTATAACAGTCTCTTTTCGTTTTGTCATGATATGTTGACTGTCTTCAGAATTACAAACACTGAAGTCAATTGACAAATTTTACTTCACTTGCTTCCTTCTCCATAAACCAATCAGATAAGTCTTTATCTGAGGAATGGAGTAATGGTGATAGTATTGATATGAAGAGAGAGAATATTTTGATCTTTAGGAGAATTTATACCTTGACTTGCAATTGAAAACAAATATTTGGCTACTTTTAGACGATACAGTCATGTTATAGAAAATACCAGAAAATTTTAAAAGTTCAACTATGTAATAGTTATTTAAATATAAATTGAGATAAAATTTTTAAAAGATGATTAATTTAAAGACATGGTAGCAACTTAAAAGTCCATCGACAGATGAATGGATACAGAAGATGTGGTGTAAGTACAATGGAATATTACTCAGCCGTAAAAAAACATGAAATAATGCCATTTGCAGCAACATGGATGGACCTAGAGATTATTATACTAACTGAAGTAAGCCAGACAGAGGAAGACAAATACCATATGATATCACTTATATGTGGAATCTAAAAAATAAAATAATAATAGTACAAATGAACTTACTTACAAAACAGAAATAGACCCACAGACATAGAAAACAAGCTTATAGTTACGAAAGGGGAAAGGACGGCTAGACAGATAAATTAGGAGTTTGGGATTAACATATACACACTACTATAAATAAAATAGATAACCAACAAGGACCTACTTTATAGCACAGGAAACTATACTCAATATTTTGTAATAACCTATAAGGGAAACGAATCTGAAAAAGAATAGATATATATCAGTGTATAATTGAATCACTTTGCTGTACACCTGAAACTAATACAACATTGTAAATCAACTATACTTCAATAAAAAATAAAATCTATCACATGTTCTAACATTTGCATTTTTATCTACATTTGTTTTTAGAACATATTGGCTAGTTTTTTCACTGGCAAAATTAATAATTAATGGGAAATAAAAGTAGAATCTTGGTGATAAAATAAAATCTAACTTTTTTTTCTTTTATATTCAGTCTGGTTTCACTTACTCATAAGGGTGCCCAACACTTTAGCTTGGCAGACCATGTGTAGAATTGCTGCACCTCAATTCAAGATGGCGGCTGGTGGCAGGACCCTGAGCAGCACAGCTGCACCGACCCACAGGGACTCTGCCTTCTCCCCACTGATGACAACCCTATAAAGCAACCCTGCCTTTCAGGGACAGCGTGTGCTCTAGAACAAGAGTGCACACCCCCCCATTCTCTGATCAGCGTAAAGCTTTCCTTTGCTTCTGAACCAAACTCAGTCTCATTCTATTGGTTCAAATGACACTGGGAAAAAGGACCATTGTTGGAGATCAACTTGGAAGGGTTGGTAACAAAATTTTAGCACCTCAGGTGGGACAAACTGTCCTTTTCACCTGCACCTATCCACTAGGCTCTAGGCTCACCCTGGCTCCAGGGGGAGGATGGTGAAAGCTTTAGAAGGTTCACGTGAGGATGACTGACTCTGGTCTCTGAGTTCACTCTGATGGGGTAAAATGGCAGCAGCCTTCAGCAAATTCGGAGCAACTCTGATCAGAAACCCAATACCCGGATGTGGTGCGCACACAGTGTAGCCCCCAGAGTCATCTTGAAGGGATCGTACTGTGGCACTGTTGGGGATCAGCCACTGAAACTCATGAGCGTCTGCCCACTGCCTCTGGCTGGCCTTCCCAGGGTATAGGATGCCCAGGGACAAATGGGACCTATGGATGAGAGGGAGCTGAGACAGTCTTTCCCACTGTCCTCATGACCCCTGTACAAGGCAGTAGTGGCCACATCAGGGCTTTTGCCCTCCTTGCCAACCTCCAGGGTCTACAAAAGCCTTCTCCATAGTCATTTTTGGTTTGGTAAAGGAAAGTGGCCAGTCCTGTGAGCCAAGAGGCAAGACTGGGAAAAGGCCCTGGTCATAAAGACCTCCTGACAAAATGGAACAAGGACACTGACTAAGCAAGTGAAACATGGCTTAAGCATGTTGGGTCTCTTAGAAGCAATACAGCTTCCAAGAAAGGTGGCAGTGATTCATTGTAGGGGTTATCAGATGGAGGTTACAGAGGTAATAAAGGGAAACAACAAGGTGGATGCAATTGCCAAAAGGGCAGCCCTAGTACCAGTAACTTGGTAACTACCCCTCATACCTGGAAGGCCAGATCCGTCCAATTATTCCCCAATCTACATAAAGGAAGAATTAGACAAAGCCCCAAGATAGGGCTTCAGTAGAGACCTAGGAGGCCATGGGTAGCTAGTTAATGAACTAGATAAGGCTCATTCAGACCAGAAGGACAAAACCTGGGGAAGAGTCACAGACTGATTTCAGGTTCATGCCAAGAGTACCAGGCAATTTCAGGCATCTCTTGGTTCTAACAGACTCATTTTCTGGGTAGAGAGAAGCAATCCCTGCTAGAACTGAAATGGTAGCTGAAGTGATTAAGGCATTTCTAAAAGAAATCATCTCCAGGTTTGGGATTCCAGGATCCCTACCAAGTGATAATGTTTTAGCATTTGCGTCTCAATCGATGAAAGGGAGAACGAGTGTCCTGGGAATAAAATGGACCATGCACTCTGCTTGGAGACCCCAATTGTCAGGGAAAGTAGAGAGATCCAATCAGAACTTGAAATGGGCCTTAGCCAAGCTATGTCAGGAAACTCAAGAATATTGGATTCAGCTGCTTCTGATTGTCCCCCGCTACACATGCGATTAGCCCCAAGGGATAAATTAAAGTGCATTTGAACTTTTTTATGGTAGATCCATTCCCCAAGCCCCAGAAGGGGCACTTTAACCCCCTAGAAATGGAGGAACTCAAGTATGCCCTCCAGGTAGGAGAAACCAGGAAATCCCCCATTGCATATAGTAACCAAGTGCTGCCCACACACAGGGACCTGGCTCTCTATCCTTTCTGACCAGGAGACTGGGTGAACCTAAAAACCTGGAAAACAAGCAGCTCGAAAGATCAGCTCACTCCAACTGATGGAGTGGAATGGACGCCATTGGTGATCCTAACTACACATTCTACCCTGAAGTTGCAGGGGATCACTCCACGGGTACATCACATTCGAGTGAGAAGGGCCCCCAAGCCTGAAACTCTGGAGAGACAACCTGAAGCAAGAGACCCCTTTGACTACTCATGTGAACCTCTCTCTGACCTGAAGCTTCTCTTTCGAAAAACAAGTAAGGCAGTGAGCTTCAACATCAGGGCACACTTTTGCCTATAGGCAAAAGATCTAGATACCTTAATTTTTAGGAAAAATTTGACATGTGACCATTATTCTCTTGCTAATATGGGGGCCATGTATCTTAAATTGCCTGGTGTCCTTTGTCTCCAAAAGGTTAGACAAATTTGGTTGCTCAGGGATATGAGTAGTTAGAGCAGAGAGCTGGTGACAATCAAATACATCTAAAGGCAGCTGGGGGGGCTTCCCTGGTGGCGCAGTGGTTGAGAATCAGCCTGCCAATGCAGGAGACACAAGTTCAAGCCCTGGTCTGGGAAGATCCCACATGCCGCGGAGCAACTAGGCCCGTGAGCCACAATTACTGAGCCTGCGCGTCTGGAGCCTGTGCTCCGCAACAAGAGAGGCCGCGACAGTGAGAGGCCCGCGCACCGCGATGAAGAGTGGCCCCCGCTTGCCGCAACTAGAGAAAGCCCTCTCACATAAACGAAGACCGAACACAGCCAAAAATAAATAAATAAAAAATAAATAAAGGCAGCTGGGGAGAAGTTCTGCTCCTCTACCCGGGGTTATGATGAATTACAGAAGTTGGACCTGCGCTCCTCAGGAATGAGGAGGAGGATAAAAGAGGGATTTATCACCAAAAAAAGCCCATTAATAATTCCCTGGAAATAAAAATGATACTGGGTAATAAAGTCTCACCTTCTTTTCTTTTCCTTTGTTTTAGTCTAGTTTTACTTGCTCACAGGGTGCCGCGTGCAGAGGCCTTGCACACATTGCTTCAGACCAGAGTCCCGCGTGCGAAACAACTCAGCTCTGCTGTGCGAGTGCAGAAGCGCTGCGCTCAACACTGCAATTCAAGATGGCGGTGGCGGGCCCCACGCCGAGCTGCGGAGCCGGCACTGCGATCCGGAACCACACGAGCAGCACAGCCGCACCGCCCCAGTGAGAAATCTGACCCCTCCCCCTCCCCCTCCCGGCAGACTGGAGCCTTATAAAGCAGCCCCTCCCACAGCCTATCGCGAGAGCTCATACTCTAGAGCGGGAGTTCGGACTTCGTCATTCTCTGATCCGAGAGTAAAGATTTCCTTTGCTTCTGAACTGAGCTCCGTTTCATTCTGTTGTATCGAAGGACACCCAGCAGGAAGACCCTTGTTGGGGCTGGACTCAAAATTGTCAGTAACATTTTTACCTTATTTCCTTTGTGTATAGAGCATTATAGTTATCAGTGAGTTATAATCACTGAAGAGTGAATTATTAATCTGCATTTTAAAAATAACATAATTACATAAATTCCAGTAATGTTCCAGTGGTTGATTTATTTAATTCAATACATACAACTAACAGTGTTTCCTAATTATCATTATGAATATCTAATTGTTTTCCTTCCTCTTTGAATCTCAGTGCACATGATTATCGGGAATGTATCCATGGTGAATTTTTATGCATTTTCAAGTCTAGGTTACTTGATAAGTGAGCTGTTTACGACTCCTTATCCTTTTCATGCTTTCTTATCAAAGGTACAATTTACTATTTCTATCACATATCCTGAGTTATGATATATGGTAGTATATGGGTGAAGAACCTATTCTCTAAAGCCAGATGAATCTCTGGTTCCAAACCAGCTTTCCTAATTCTCAGTTATTACTATTGTTTCTGTGCCTCTGATGCCTCATATGTGAAATGGAGAAAGGCTTATGACTTACCTCATGGGACTACTGTGAGGGTTAAATGTATGTGCAGTACCTAGCTCATGACCTGGCTTATAATTAATACTCTAAAAATGTTTCTTTATAAAGAGTACCAGTATGGACAACTTAGATTGACATTCAGTTAGTTTACATAGAGATACTAGATATATTTACAGAAAAGGCAATCATATTAATAGTTTGATGTATGAAAATACAGTGAAATGGTTTGGAAACTAAAGTCTCTATTCTTTTTATATTTTGGAGAAAACCTTGTCAATGTGAACCTCTGCAGATAGTGTATTATGAAACAGATGTTTGGAAAATGACAGAAGAAAATACAAATTCTGCTTTTAAACAATTAATTTCATCAGAATAACAGAAAAATGTTTTAAGAAAATAATTCATGCCGTTGTGTTTGTTTTAGTCTTGTTTTCTTTCCACCAAATTATTCCTCTGACTCCTATTTAGTAGATAATTGAGTGATAGATATGAAAGCTACCAAGTGTTACACATAGCTTCAAGCACATGGCTCCACTTTTTTACTATTTCCTAATATCACAAACAATGAAAGAGTATTATAAAAAATCTTTTAAATGACTGAATTTAAATGACATAATTATAAATTTTTCTTTTAAATTTTGAATAAAACTTGACAAAGTAAAAATTAAATACTAATTATAATTGAATATTTATATGATAGCATATATAGACATAAATATAACTTCTCTAAAATTATTAGGGACTTAAAATTTGTAATTTATGAAGAGTCCTTCATCTTTGAATTAGACATTGTAGGTCTAATGACATCCCTTCTCTCTCCTAGCCCCTCCTACTCCAGTACTAGACTCATTGAATACATCTGCTGATATCGCTTTATCATCAGTCTCTTCTCATCAATCTCTTCTGGCTGATTCTAGGTGCAAAGAATCTGAAAACCTCTTTTAGGCTGAATTTGAGGATTAAAGATAACACATTTTAAAAAAATTTTGTGGCATTGTTTTATTGTTTGATTTGTGATTATTTCTATTAGCCTTGAAATTTTTATATATAATATATATTATTTAAACTACAGTGAATTACTATTGTGACAACTTAATATTTAATGTCACTCTGTTTTGTGTTCTACCTAAATTCTGGGTGATTCCAATATTCGACCCAGCTAATAATTCAACTCTTAATTTCAGCGAGTGGAGAATTTTAGAAAATCAAAAGATAGAGAGAAGTTCAAGGGTTCTCCATGCCATTTTTCCCATATTCAAACCAATCTCCAACATTAATAATCACCTGTGTTGCTTTTAGCCCCCTGATTTCAAATGGAAAGCATCCTTTGTGTTAATATTGGGGGCAGACAAATGATGAGGGTAAAGGAGTCTAAAATAGCTGCAGCCTACAGATAGACCATACTCCCAAAATTTATAGGTAATGTTATCATCCCTATATATAAACTCTCCTGAGGCTGAGGGAGAAGGTGATCATTTCCTAAGAATAAATTCTTCTCAGCCCCATGTATTAATTCTGTTAGCACGAGCAATGGGCCAAGTCTCAGGGATAACAAAAATATCAATCTTTTCATGAATAGATTAGGGAGTGTATATTTAATAGAATAAAGCTATAGGATTCTAAACAAAAGAACAAAAGGAGGGAATATTGAATATGTACATTCAAACTTCCTCAGTACAAAAATGAAGACATGGGAGTAGCTTACAGGCCAAGGGAAAAGTGACATCTGTGATGCTTTGTTTAGAAATAATAATTACAAATTCATTAATTATTTCCATAAGAAAGAAATTTCAAATCTCTAGGGAGGGAGAATTTTCTAAAAATCCCCTATTACACAGACATTGTGATAATTATGGATTCCCCTAGATATAACAAAATTAGACCTGTGTTCCTAAGCCAAAAGTAATTATGTTTCATGTCTTCAGATATCAGAACTGTGTCTCTCAACCATCACAATGGGTAAGGAAGGTAGAATGTCTCCTGCCCTCCACATTGTAGTGGCCTTTCTAGCTAACTGCAACCACCTGTGCCTCTATAATGTTTCTCATACTCTCGCTTTCTCTCTCTCCTTCGCTTCTCTCCTTGTGTAATGTATCACTTTAATATGCATAAATTTTACCCTAGGAGGTGTTAAATTACAAATTACAGGGCCCACCTGAAGAGTTTCTGATTTAGAAGAACTGCATTATGACCCCAAAATTTGCATCTTTAACAAGCCCCTGAGTTGACTGTAATCCAGTTAGCACTGATGATATTTTAGGAAAATATGTCCTAGACTAGATAGATCATTGCACACAAGCTTGACCCCCTCTTAGTTCTCCATGTAGTATTTAGTGTGCTTGCAAATTCCTGTTGTTTAATTTGCTTAAGATATTCCTTATTGCCATACAATTTTCATAAATATTTCATCTCTTATTGCTTGCCTGCTAAGTTTTCCTGGGTGCTAGTGTACCTGTGGCCAATTTTTCATTCTTTTCAAGTTCTTATCCCACTGCCGTGGCTCTCGCTTTCTTCAGATGTTTTAGCTTTCTACTTTCCCAAGATGTAAGGCCTATCAATAATGAGCTTCCTCAACTTCCCTAACTCCTTTTCCTTTCCAAGTGACTATTTTCACTAGCTCTTAGCAGATTTTTATACATGAGTTATAGAAAAAAATGCTTCTACATTTTTCCAAGTTTAGCTTCCTCTTTTCTTGATCTTATCTTTTTGTTTCTTTCCAGAGATCTTGCTAAATCAATTTTCATATAGGTTTTTATTTTACAAATAATTACTGACAATCCACTATGGGTCAGATCCAAATACAAGGAGACTCCTCCTTTCACAAAATTAAACTTTTTTTCCCGTGACTCTTAAAAATCAAACTCATGAATTCCTGTCACAGTCTAAAATAATTCCCCTTCTTCTACTTCCTAATAACAAAATTTTCTTCCTCCTCCTGTTAGATAACTTCTTCAAAGAGCATCTCATCCCAGTTATTAACACCTTCAGCCATCTGAATTTGCCACAAGCTGCTGCCATTCTTCTGTTTGATTCACAGCCCTTAACTACCACCTCCTCGTAGTCTCTTTTGCTTCTTGGTACCATTTGATTCTTAGGCAAAACTTCATGAATCTAATCTCATAATTTCTGAGAAACTGAACTTTCTGTAGCATTTTATATTTTCTTTTCTCATTATCATTTCCTAACATATGACCCTGTTTCTGTGCTGGAACATTGAGATTACCAAAGTTCTGTCCAGAACCTCAGGTTTTCTTTCCAGGAGTTCTGTCCCTTAGCAATCTCAACTATAAAATAAGTGCAATCACCCATAACTGAGAGAAGTTACATCTGTTAAAGGAAACTGTAGGTAATATTCACTGCACAGTTTCTGGTATACATAGTGCATTCATAATAGATATTAAATGGCTATTATTGCTGTGGATTTATTGATAGTAATCATTATTGTGATTACTTCTAAAGTTCCATTATCTTTCTGAAACTCCAAATATGCATTTTCTACGTTTTGCTGACTATACCTGAAAGAGTAACTTGTGATTCAAACTTAAAAGCAGCTATATCTAAAATATTATCAGTTACGCCTTCATCAGTTTTGAGACTTCCACTACTTAGATGGTTTTCCACCATTACCTTTTTCCTTCTGATTATTTAAATACTCTCGGTAATAAACCCACAAGTATTCAATTGGAGGAATACATTGTATTTCCCCAGTGTATCTGGAAACATATTTTCCAAGGGAAAAAAATAATTCTGGGTTACTACCATATGGGAGGACTAAGGCAGCTTGATACTTCACAAGAAGCATGTTCATGTCCCTGACTTAGTAGCACAGAAAGGAACCTTGTTGCTGGAATATGGCTTGTGTTTTCAGAGGAGACCTTCTAATGAATACCATTTGGGACCATACTTATAGAAATATTTTAAAGGACATCTAAAAGTAGCAATTTTGTGGCACTGAAATGTTTTTCATTAGTATAGTTTTAATTTTGTTCACATGAAAAATTAATTAGTTTGATATCTAAGGGTAATCAAAATAAACAGTATCACATTCTTCTGGATATAAACACACATGTATTTTGAACTACCAGACATTAATTCATTAAAAAATATTTTTGAGTTGTAAACTATGTGCTCAGAACTAAGCTAGTCATTAGGAATTAATTGACAGATGTAGACCCTTTCCATGTAGCAAAATTTGCACTCTGTTGAAGTAGATATATCAATTACAGTACAGAATGATTAGTTATATAGCTGAAATACAAGGTGTTATAAAAGCAAATAAAGACATTTTTGCTAAATTTACAGGGTCTTATTCCCTAAGACACAATCTAAAGTTATATCTAATAGAAAAGAAAAAGATAGCTAAATGAACTATTATCTGTATAATTAATGCTGCTGTGTGCAACATTATGGTCCTGATGCTAAAACTCTTCATTATCAGAATAAAAATGAAGACTCGAACCACAAATCAATTCAGGTTTATCAACAGTGCCAGTATCTAGAGAAAAATTAATGGACTTCAGATGTTCAATTAACTACTTTGAAAATGTTGTTAAGGTATAAACTCAAAAACTCAGATAAGTTTAAAGAATAATTCTTAATTCTTATGAACTCATCTTTTAGTTTCTCAGTCTCACTCCTAAATCAGCCATTTCTCCAAGAAGTCTTTGTTCCTTTTATTGGAGAATGGTTTTAGAAACCAAGCGCTGGGTGGGCTTGTGGCTATTGGGGTGTCACTACTTCTGGGCCCTCTCTATGGACAAAGGAAATATAAATACATATTCTAACGCATGTATAGACACACATCTATAATTATTTCATTGTATGTTAAGCTAAAAAGAGTCCATACTGATGTCTCCAACTCTAATTCAGTAGAACATGGTTCACTCCAGCCTTCTTGCTTATCTGTAATTTCCATGTCCAACAGTGAGAAAACTGTCTCCAACCATTCACCATCTACCATCCATTTAATTGTTTATTCATCCCCAGTATATGCAGAAAGGAGTTTCAGAATTGTTAACCCATATCTCTGTGAGAAACATTTTGGCTTTCAGTGAAAACACCATTTTTCAGTTACCGAAGTCAGTTATCATTTTCACCCACCCCCTTTAGTGAGTTTATGCTCTGTATTTGTAATACAATTAGAGTCTTTTGTTACAGACTGCATTCCATCCTGAGATCCCTGAACTCCTGGTTGATTTTTTTTTTAATTGTATATATTAAAGTTAATTGTTCATGATGCACAGTTCTGCAGGCTTTGCAAAATGTATAGAGTCATGGGTCTGCCACCTCAGAATCATAGAGAATAGTTTCAACACCCTAAAAATTAGCCTATGTGTTCTCTTTTAATCAACTATGCCCCAATTCTCCAACCCCTGGTAACCACTGATTTCTTTCCCATCCATATAATTTTGCTTTTTCATGAATGTCATATGAATGAATTCCTATAACATGTAGCCCTTTGCATCTGGCATCTTACTCTCAGCAAAATTAATTTTATGTTTATTTTCTTGCCATTTGTTGTTATTGTTTACATATGGTACATATGTGTGTGTGTGTGTGTGTGTGTATAATTGTTCCAGCATCATTTTTTGAATTTTTTGAAATGACAATTATTTCTCCATTGAAATGACTTTGCATCTTTGTCAAAAAAAATTAAATGTATTGGTGTGAGTCTATTTCTGGTCTCTATTCTATTCCATTCATCTATGTCTATACTTTCACCTATACCTGCCTTGAATACTGTGGATTCATGGTAATTCTTAAAACCAGGCAATGTGAGTCCTCTGACATTGTTCTTCTTTCTTCAGAAAGAATAATAAATACAGTGCTATCAGAAGACAGTAGTGTAACAATTCTGAATATAATAGCATGGTGCAACTAATTCACAGTGCTCTTAAAAGTTAGCCAAGTACATGTGCTCAAAATATGTTAAATTTCTTTCTCTATAGTCACTAATGTACTCTGAGGTCATTAATGATTCACTTACATATTCAGTCAATCTATGAGTTTGCGTAGAATGAATTTAGAGAGACCTCTTGAAATAATGACCTAAAGTAACTCTGAGACATGAGTTTTTTCAAGGACAATTTGGATGGCTTCCCAAAGGGTTCACTCAAATATTATGATTATTAAATTCTAAATCACTAACTCTAAACTGATTGAGGATAATATGAAGGAAATGTATTTGAATTTTGGTAAAATAAATTGCCTGCTTAAATGTCTGTGGCAAGCCTTAAACTTTAAGTAGGTGAAATATTGTATAATTTCTCTAAACATTAGGATATATTTTATATACACAAATATAAATAACAGTCAAAAAATTAAGCCATAAAGAGTATCACACAGATAATCGTTAACACAATTAAATGTGATTTTTTGTGGCAACTGGAACTCTAATAATAAAATAGAAAAATTGGATTTCAAATTCTTTTCAGTTGGATCAGAAAAGAATATCATAAAGCCAAAAATGACAAATTTCATAAGTTTCTATTTTCAAAAACTTTATATATAATTTTTCCAGATATAATGCGATGTGAACATATAATTGGTATTTGGTGACATTAATACAAATAATTAGTTATGATCATGGACATTTTAAGCTATTTAGTTGCTTATCAATAGTTATGTCTTTTATTATTTCTCTTGAAACTTAGAATGTTGATAGCATTTGTTCTCAAGGGCAAATTCTAGCTAAATGAACATACACATGTAATGCAAACTTTAAGAGCAAAAATCTCCTTATAGGTAAAATGGATCAGATTGATCTTGTATTTCTCAGAGAGTTATTGTGGGGAGTGGAATGTGTTATGATTATTTTTTAAAATCTATGTTTAATTCAAGGATTATGTGGTTGCATACAATTTTGCAGCATTAACCAGTCTGGATCCATGTAGATCTATATATTTTCTTGGCTGTGTTATCTTTTATTTTCCCTTAATTTATCCTCTCAGTCTTTAACCATTCAAACTATAACTTGGCCTCCATTTTCCAGAGATGTTAGACCATAGCTCAAATGCCAAGCCAAATACAAACAAATAAATCATTTTGTGATATTCTAGCTTCCAAACTCAAGAGCCTCCCATAAATAGCAGTTTGGGTAGCTAACTAACTAACTAACTTCTTGTCTTGTTGATTTTCTTATTTTCTCCAGTGGGTTGAGAAAGGGATACACTGAGAAATAAAGTTGAAGACTTTATTTTTGAGGTGATCCTCAAAACAATCCCAACACCATACTCCTCTCAGACAAGATATTGAAGGTAGTGGTAACAAAACCATAGATAGTTTTGGGTACCAAGAAACTGAACAAGCATGTGCCTTATTTTTCATCTTGAATTTGGCAAGCAATAGAATTTCAGATCCCCACTGTAATAGTCAAAGTTCTCCAGAGAAACAGCACAGATATGATACATATAGATGATATAGATAAAGATATACATGTAGATATAGATATAGATAGATTAGATATAGATAAGAAGAGATTTATTATATGAATTGGCTCATGTAGTTAGGGAGTATGTGAAGTCCAACAATCTGCCACTGGGAAGCTGGAGAACCAGGAAAGCTGATGGTATAATTCAATCAGAGTCCAATCTGAATCCAAAGGGAGCTAATGATATAACTCCTCATCTGAGGTCAAAGGTCTGAGAACCAGAGGGTTACTAGTGCAATTCCCAAAAGCCTGAAGGCTTGAGAACCAGGAAGTCTGATGTCCAAAAGCAAGAGAAGATACATGTCTCAGCTCAAAAAGAGAGAAATTTTTGCCCTTCCTCAGGTTATTTGTTCTATTTGGGTCCCCAAAGGATTGGCTGATGGCTTCCCACATTTGTTACAGTGAATCTCTATTTAGACTACTGAATCAAATACTAATCTATTCCAGAAACACCCTCACAGATACATTCAGAGATAATGTTTTACCAGCTATCTGGGCATTCCTTAGGCTAGTCAAGTTGACATAAAATTAAATATCATACCACCCAACACGGTATATTGGCAGAAGATTAGGCATGGTTATAAATTGAATCTGAGGCATCCAATCAAGTATTTTCTGGAACCCCTAGTCCTAGAAGGAGCTAAATTCTTCTGTTTCTCTCATAAATAGTTACAAGATTACGAAATAAAAAAGGGGAGCCAAAACAATCCAGTGATTGTGATAAGAATATGCTGCCGTAGAAAGCAGTGTGAACCATACAACTGGGAACATGGATATCTCATGAATGCCAGTGGTAAAGTATGAGGCTAGCCATGAACCAGATGGATAAAGTAATTTTTAACAAACACCAGCAGAGACTTACATCACCCAATAGCAGATGACTCCTCAACTAATGCCCTAATTCCTGAAACTTAGATACCACTTTAGGGAAAAAAAAGAGGGGGTGAAATCCTGAATTTGGAGAGATTATATGAAATTGACAAAGATTATATTTTCTGCCATCAAGTTGCCTAGGTATTTTTTTTTTATATCTTTATTGGAGTATAATTGCTTTACAATGTTGTGTTAGTTTCTGTTGTACAAAGTGAATCAACTATTGTACAAATATATCCCCATATCCTTAGGTATTTTAAATAGAGATTAAATTAATGTAAGAACAATAAGCTTCTTTTATATTTTTCACATCTCAATATAGAGATTATAATCTCCATACCAATTATAGCAAAGACACAACCAACACTAGGGAAAAAATTTAGTCCTAGAAAATAAATGTTAAATTCATATGCAAAAAAAAAAAAAATTCTTACATTTAGCAGCATTTTAAAACAGAGGATAGATATATGAAAATCACAGGTAAATCTGAGTTTTATTTCAATTGTCAAGTAATTTAAAAAGCAAAATGATATATTCTTACTAAAATTTGTATAGTTACTATATTGTATAGTTATTGGTATTTTGCAATGTTAGAACACCAGTTTTGTATTTTACCCTGTCATTTAGATTAGGGTAACAATACTTAGAGTTAGTTAGTAAGCCTACTGAAAGACTTCATGCATTTCAGAGATGCGTCTCACATTGAATTATCATAAACTCGGTTTAGGTAGCATTTGGATTCTGGAAGTTTCTTAAGCCACTAAGTATAACCAGGTGGTTTAAAATAATTTTTGTACTTATATTTATTGTGTATATGATATTGTATACATGTAGCATGTACATGAAAATTGTGAAGATTAAACTCCAAAACCCAAGTATCCAGTGTTGATTCAAAAATACTTATTTGGCTGGGATATTTACATTTATTTGATGTTAGTTAAATCCAGGCTTCACTCTACCTGCTTTAGGATGGTATGAAAGTGAACTAAATTTAGAGAAAATAGTCAAAGATTTTCAAGATATTTATTCATAATTAGTAACTTCTATTGTCCTTATGTACCTCACTGGGGATACTGAAGTCACAATTATAAACTCCCATTCGCTGATACCAATGTCATGAAAACGTACCAAACTGCTATGATTGCTTTTATACATTTTAAAGTGATTAAACCTATGTTCAAAGTCCCTGAACAAATAATAAACACCTCTAATAAACCTAGGTAGATAGATTGATTGATAAATAGTTAATATTCATATAGATATATGAAAAACACAGGTAAACCTGAGTTTTATTTCAGTTGCTGAATACCTTAAGAAGCAGGATGGGGTAAGCAAGATCTACCTATCTGTTGAATGATCTGTCTATAACTATGATATCATTTATGCAGGAGATAATACTTTTGATTTATTTTGTTAAAGTTTTCTTTATCTCATTTCTGCAAGAATTAAGTGACTCTAGTATATTTCCCAGCTTTAAAGTTCTATGATTTGCTTATCATTATTTGCTAAAGGACTCTGAGAAAATCAGTTTTTTTCAGCTGAAATGATAATCTTAATTGAGGGTAGGTGATTTTTTCCATAATGATAAAAGAACACTTGTAGAATCAGATATAATTGAGTTTGCCAGCACCAACAACACTTTCTAGTAATGTGAATGTGGGCAGCCTACTGTAAGAAAAACTATGGTTTCTCATACATAAATTTATCTTGGATGTTTGTTGTAAGGAGTTACAATGAATGCATACAAAGTCTTTTAGCCCAATGAATCACTCAGGATAGACACTCTGTAAGTGGCAGTTATTGTTATAGTGTCAGAGCATAGTAATTAAGTATGTCAAACAGTATTTCACACAGAGGTTTTCAATAGATAGTTATTGAACAAATTGAGCCAATCTAACAGTACCTCTATTAATGGTCAATACTATTTTAAGAGGCGTTTTATTATATCTAGTTACTTTATAAGAATTAGGACCTAACCTGCAGTATATTTAACTGCATGTGAATTATGTTATCAGGGATCTCTACTCTCACCTCAAAGGTAATGTTGGGAGGATTTAGGAGCTCTATTAAGTCCTTTGAGCTCCTTGGGGGAATGGTGCCACAGAAATACAAAAGATTATTTGCACATGTATCAATGAAGCACCATGGGGACCCATGAAATTGGATCACAGTTGGCCTTCTATCAATGAAGGATGACATTAGGAATTGACTATTCTGGATGAATGCAGGCCTCTGGTGCAATTTGGGTTAAGAGATAGAAAAGTCAAACTGCAAGGCCAGGGAAGGTATTCCCTGAGTAATGAAGAGCTTTTTGAATGTTCTGCATCACATATTCTGTGAATAATGAACAGCTTTTATCATGCTCTGAATCACACATCCAAATAACCAGATTCTAATCATCTCTACTTCCTTTTATCTAACTGTCATATTTAATACTTCAAAGGAATATCTACCTCAGTGGGTAAATTAATTTACAGAAAAGATCTGAGTGCTTTATAAAGGTTACGGCCAAAAGTACCAGCTACTCAAATGATCAATTAGACCAGTATTTCATTGCAGCACACATATTTTTATCTTGATTTTAATACATTAGCAATTTATTGGTAGTTGGCTTTTCAATTTTTCTTTACTTTGATATAAAATAAAAAATGACACAGTTCTACTAGGAAAACTCTTTTTTAAACCAACCATTGCTAGACTGTAGTAATTACACTTAAAATTATTTGTTAGATTGTTGGTAAAAAGACACAACATACGTGTCTTATGTCTCCCTCACTCTTCCTGCTTAAGGCCTTGAATTACAAAGTTTATATTGCCAAGCCTGCTGGGAATTTTCTAAACAAAAGGGGAAGTCTCTTCTCCCTATACTTATTTAGCTTCATTATCATTCAGTTAATTATATACATAAAGGAAAAGAGTTTCAAAGGTAGTTGGAGTATACCGTAACTTGTGTTAAAACTGTACCCAGGGCTTCCCTGGTGGCGCAGTGGTTGAGAATCTGCCTGCCAATGCAGGGGACGGGTTCGAGCCCTGGTCTGGGAAGATCCCACATGCCGCGGAGCAGCTGGGCCCGTGAGCCACAATTACTGAGCCTGCGCGTCTGGAGCCTGTGCTCCGCAACAAGAGAGACCACGATAGTGAGAGGCCCGCGCACTGCGATGAAGAGTGGCCCCCGCTTGCCACAACTAGAGAAAGCCCTCGCACAGAAATGAAGACCCAACACAGCCATAAATAAATAAATAAATAAATAAAAATTAAAAAAAAAAAAAGATTTAAAAAAAAAAAACTGTACCCAATTGCAAGATATTGGGACAAGATTATATCAATTACACATTATAGGAAATTTGCCTTATTACTTTTAAGATCACAAATCAAAACCCAGTTTGTTCATGAAGCAACTATATAGATCATAAAGGATTTGTTGGTAATGCTAAGAAGATGAGCTTTCATAGCTATAGCTCTCTAAAGCTTGTAATAGTTTGAAAAAATGTTCCCTCCATCAACATCCATACTGATGGATCCTGTCTCATATACAACTGCACAAAATACATTATCACCACCAACTTCCCTGGAAAGATGCAATAGATATGTGGCTTCTGCTTCTCTTTGGCTCTTGCCATGTAAAATTTTCCATCCTTCTGCCTTTAGCCACATGATTAGCAAGGATTGCCTAAACCTGACAGCTGGTCTTTGCGCTCGCTCAGTGTTGATTTGACCTGGCAGAACTGAGAGATTAACCAGCAGAAGTCACTGTCACAGTTCCAGGCTTTGCCTCGTATTCATTCTACTCATCCTCTTCCAAACTCCATCCTCCTCTTCATTCCAGAGCTTCTATGGAAGCCTGTTGCTCTTATAAATTGCCCAGTAGAGTCTAGAAACTGATTTTACTTTGAAACATGGCTGCATTATTATTTTTTTGTCTTTTATGTGCAAAGTCCTTACATTAGCATCCATATGCAGCTTTGCTTTTTTCTATCCTGGTGTATATAGATATAGCCATAGGAGGAGAATTTTCATTGCCATAGATTTTTCCCTGTGTAATATATTAATCCCTTGCTCCACTTCAACCACTTCTTCCAACCAAACCTGGGTACTAAAAATGATGCAGCATAGATGTCTCATATTGAGGAAAATAAGGAAAACTCTGTAAACTTGTGTTCTGTTCCATAAAGGGTCAGGAGAAGGAGACATCAACAAACAGTGATGATGGAAAAGAAAACTTAATGTGTTTGTTTGAGGGGAGGGTGGAAGTAAGGAAAGGAGAAAGAAAAGAAAGAAAATGCATATCGCAGGAGTGCCTTAAGGGACAAACATACTTAGTACCCCAGGTTGGAACTCTCAAGACAATTTTCTATGAACCAGTGTTAAATCTTGCATCAATCATTTTAACTCATATATGATTACGAATTATATACTTAATTGGCAAATGCTATTTTAATGATCATGGAGCCAAATGTTTTTAGAGCATAAACTCTTCTGACCTGAGACTTATTTCAGTTTTGATTCCAATACATACTAAATGATTTGGGATAAAAAAATTCAATCATTCAGCTATTTAATAAATATCAAAGCGTTTGCCGTTCATGGAGAAAAAAACACAAAGCAGATGCAGCACTAACCTTCATGGACCTTGTAATCTGGAGAAAAAATAAACCAGAGATAAGAGCCCTTATCAATAAAACATTATATATACCAGCCACATTTTACATACATTACAACATTTCATGAAAACAAACCTATGTGGTGTTTACTGCCTTTTTACAGATCTGAAAACTGAGGATTACTAAATCATACATAGCAAATCTAAAAATAGGAATTGTGTCCCAAACTGTGCACCACAAACCAACTCTTTAAGCTTCAGTTTTTTTCTTCTATAAAATGAGGATAATAATAATTGTTATCCCATAAGGTTATTGTGAAATTAAGTGAGATAATCCATTAAAATGGCCTCACACAGTGCCTGGCACATAAAAAGTGCTTGATTAATGTTATATAACATAATTTATCATTTTTATTATTAAAACGTTAAACAGTCTGCATCAGAGTCTCAGGGGACCAAACACAAAATTGTGCAGATAATCCCTAGGATGTGTTACCACCTATACCTAAATCTTTGTCTCAGGTTTGGCTTTTGGGAAACCCACACCAAAACACTTCAACCAGTCAATTGATGTCCCTTGTCATTGTTTCCTCTTCTTTCAGAATTGAGCTGATAACATATGTTCTTCCTGTGCCTCAGTGCACTCAGAATACAGCTTAAGTAAGGCAGCATTCCTCCCCTTTGAAAGACTCCTTCAGGGAATTTCTGTTTGAGCTGTATGTTTGCTATATTACCTTATACCAACATCTTTACTTCACTCAGACTTGGTTTATACTTAGCTTCAAATGGGATATTAATATACATTCATTTATTCAACTGATTTTTATAGAATACCTTTTAAATGCCTGATATAATGCTGGGATAGATGGTGAACAGATCTCACTCTCAACCTATAAAGAACTTATTATAGTTCATTGGTAAAGACTTACCAGGGATTGGAAAATTACAATGTTGTATAAAATCAGGGCACTAAAAGTCGAATTCACCATTCTGTAGGACAAAATACAGAAGGTTCTTAACCAGTTGCAGGAGTAGGAAAAGACTTTCTTAAAGAGACAACTTATAGGTTAGGCACTGAAGAAAAAGTAAGAGCTAACCAGACCTACAAAGGTGTGGAGAAGTAAAAAGCTTTCCAAATATTGGAATAGCAGGGGCAAAGACCCAAGTGCTAAAGCCTCTGAAGAACATTTAGACAACAAAGTTCAATATAGATGGGATGTATCCCGACCTATGGGAAATTAAAATTCATGAGGAAGCACTTTGAAAAGTGAAATATGCTATATAAGTGTAAGGGATTATATCTCTAATAAATTCTCTCTGGTGAGTAAAAGTAAAAAAAAAAAAAAAAAATACAGGATTAAAAGTCTGTTTGATTTCAAACACATTTTTTATTTTTCCCTAAGCCATAGCAAAGCATCTAGTTAAGTTTAAATGCTTTTTATTTCTTCTAAATTTCCCCTTTTATTTGCACTGTGATATTTTGGTACCATTCTAGATATAAAAAAGATTGCATATAAGTGCTTTTCCCTATAGGGATTTCTGAAATTCAGTTACATTTGTATTTGGCCCGATTATCTAGTAAAAAGAAATGTTATGAGTGCTATACAGATTTATTCAGGACAAAGTTGTCATAACTACATAAATAACAATCAGAAATTCATACATGATAGAATATCTCACTGATACGTAATTTACAAAAGATCAGAAGAGGAGAGTGAGGGGATTGACTATCTCCTAAGAGGAAAGTCAGTCTATCACAGATTTCCAGTTCCACGATTGGGGAAAGTGCCTTCTGATAATGAGGGACTGCTGCGGTGGATACGGAGCAGGGATTCTGAATACCAGTCCTCTAACAGGCTACATTAGTATCCCCTGGGTGGCTTTAAAATTGATCTTTCCCTTTGAGCTGATTCTGTTTCTGGGTCTGGATTCCTAGTGTAAGATCCAGGAATTTGGGGTTTAAAACTAAATATGGAAAAACACTGACAAAAGCTGCAACTTTTTTTTATTGAAGTATAGTTGATTTACAATGTTGTGTTAATTTCTGCTGTACAGCAAAGTGATTCAGTTATACATATAAATACATTTTAAAATATTCTTTTCCATTTTGGTTTATCTCAGGATATAGAATGTATTTCCCTGTGCTATACAGTAGGACCTTGTTGTTTATCCATTCTATATGTAATAGTTTGTACCTGCTAACCCCAAATTCCCAAGTCCATCCCTCCCCGACCCAAAAGCTGCAACATTTTAAATCCTTCCAAATATAAAATATACTTGACTTTTGACAGCATCCCCCTCCGAGCCTCCAATTCTCTGGTGCCCATTGGTAGAATAGAGTCATCCTGCACTTGTGGGAACAGAGTTTCTAGATTCAAATGATACTCCCATCTAAAAAATTCAGAGTCTGAAAAGATTTGATGATGACATTCGAACCAGTCATAAGTTCATGTAAGGAGAAGGGGTGTGTCAGGGGAAAGCTCTGTAGCTCTCTGGGAAAATAACCTTCCATTGGTTTCTCTTGATGAGGCTAAGATTTTAGGAATGCACTCAACTGTAGACTATTGTTTGTCATCTAAGTTGAGGCCTCAGTTTTGCAAGTGGTTTAATCATAATGGGCTTGCATCATTTCCTGAGATATGCAGAGATTTGTATCCTTTGAGGAGGAATTTATTGGTTAAGAAAATGAACACAGCTTAACACATATTTGAAGTAGTAGACTTTGTAACAATGAGGGGAGAATGACACAGATTAGAAAGCCAACAATAGCAATTTTAGGAAATATCTATCAAATGTTATAATTGCTATTACCAAACAAAAAAGCAACAAATAATGAAGATATTCTAACAAGACATGCTTTCATCATTGAGTTAAAAATAACATGAATGTTGGAAAGCTAACACAGCTTATTGAAGTATAGTGTATATAGAAAAGCTAGGGACCATTTATCATCTGACTGCATGAGGTCATGAAAATTGAAGTAAAATCAGGATTTTAGTTCAATATGGTGCAGATAATATTCATGGCCTTTCCATGGTTCCAAGGCTGTGGTTCTTTGTATACTCAAAGAATAATGTTCGAGGTCCTTAAATGTATAATAGGAAATGATATACTGTTGCATCAGGTAATAGGAAATGAGATAGATCAGCCTTTAGTGTGAGGATATATGTTAATCTTACTAGGACTTGGACTATGCTTAATTGTTACTATGATATGGACAGTGCCAGAGGCTTCAAATTCTTCTAGTGCCCTTGTTTGTCTCCCTGTTGATGCTGGGTTTCCCTAAGACCTTTTCAAATAGAGTCTTCATCTTTGCAGCCCTATCAACTGTAATCAACTGCTAGTATACTGGAGCCCTATTGGTGTGGTGGTAAGATGACAGGAAAAGGAAGCTTTCCATAATTTTACAATGAAATCTCAGTCTCTTAGTGAGTGTTTCTTTGTGCTTTGGCATTCTCACATATTTCTCCAGTGCTCTTTGTCTTTTTTTTTTCCTCATCCTTGGGTGAGACAAAAAGGCTTAAGGGGACTTGAGTTGGAGGAGATCCCTTCCCCCAGCTGATCTAAGGCCTTAGTAAAGTATTTTCCCCCTGGAGAGTAAGCCCTACTTATGGAGGAGAAGGTAGCAGGCTTTTCACGATGATTACTCTGCCCCTCCCCATGCCAGAGCATTCAATGAGAGGATCTTTTTTTCAAGATCTTCAATGTACAAACCTAGTGGGGTTGCTGGATGTAAAACCCACAAAAGTTGGGGGCCACCTGTAAGACTGAGGCCCTTATGAATTTCCCAGGCTTATGCTAGTCTACATTCGGTCTCATCAATCCATCAAAATTACCATTTGCGTGTTTCTATCATTCATGACTCTAGCAAATTCTGCTTCACTTAAGCCAATCTCAGATGTGCCTATTTGGATTCACCCATTTTTCAATATTTCTTAATAGTGATGTGCCCTACAACCTCAGTTCTCTGATGTGTCCAAGAAGAGTTGGTGATTTTCCATTTGTTCAGTTTTCTTTTGTTTTAAGGGTGGGACTGACATTTTCCAACCTCTTTATATGTTGGCTATAAAATAGTAAGTCCCCATTATTTGGATTTAATAGACACTTCTTTAATGACTACTGACATTGGACATTTTTTTCATGTTTATTTGCTACTGGTATATCTTTGTTCCCTCAAATGTCTGTTCAATTTCTTTGCACATTTTCTTGGGTTATGTTATGAGGTGAATTGTGCCCCCCCCCCAACCAAATGCATATGTTAGAGTTTTAACCCCTAGTATCACAGAATGTCACTCTATTTGTTGTTTGGATCTTTTAAACCTTTCATTAAGGTTAAGTGAAGTTATGAGGGTCGTAACTAACCTGCCATGACTAATTCTTACCAGAATAGATTAGGACACGGATGCAGATATAGGGATGACCGTGTGACAACACAGTGAGGAGGCAGCCATCTGCAAGCCAAAAAGAGACCTTTAAAGAAACCAAACCTGTAAACACCTTGATCTTGTACTTTGAGCCTCCAGAACTGTGAGATAGTTAACTTCTATTGTTTAAGCCAGCCAGTTTGTAGTATTTTGTTATGGCAGCCTTAGCAAACTAATACAGGTTACTTGCTATTGTTGGGTTGAATAAGGTCTCCTCCAAAATGAATGTCCACCCAGAACCTCAGAATATAACTTTATTTGGAAATAGGGTCTTTGCAGATGTAATTATTTTAGGATCTCAAGATGAAATTATTCTGGATTTAGACATGGCCTTAAATCCAATGACTTGTGTCTTTATGATAAGAGCAGAAGACAGTGACACACAGAGCAGAAGTCTACGTGAAGATGGAGGCAGAAATTAGAGTGATAGAAAGGGTTGTCTGTCAGCAACTTCCAAAATCTAAGAGAGAGGCATGGGACAGTTTTTCCTTCAGGGCCTTCTGAAGGAACCAACCCTGCTGATACCTTGGTTTCAAACTTCTACCTTTTAGAGTTATGAGAGAATAAATGCCTCTTGTTTTAAGCTACCAGTTGGTGGTAATTTATTATGGCAACCCTAGGAAACTAATACACTTTGCCTTACTGAATTTTTAGAATTTCTTTATGTGTAACTCCACTCATATCTTATACAAAATCACATGGAAATGGCTGATACCAATGGGCACAGATATATAATTCCCTCTGGGAGGGACAGTAAATAATTGGTGATAATAAATGTAGTCCATCACACTCAGTTTTATACTTTTATATACATAATTATAGACATCTAATTATAAACTTTTACTTCTATACTAATATATTATGGATATCTCAGACATACAGAAACATTTAATAGATAAGGCTAGATTATATAAAAATGTAATGATGTTTATTAATGCTATAAAATCCATATGTTCTCACTCTGTGGTTAAATATGCTATATTATGTATCATACTTTATTAAAATTTTGATATAATAAGTTTGTGATATTACATTTAAAGTTCTAATATCCACATTTTACTTATGTCCATAGCTGGTTTTACTGGTGATCATAAATGCAAAAGATATGTAAGAAGTTACATATACCCAAATGGAAGACCAATATCATTTGCTGTGTTCTCTACATCATGGGTCTTCTTCAGTTTTATATCCTGTTATGCAAAAGTTTCTCTCAAACATGTTGACTTTTACATTTACCACAGCTAACAAAACCAGCTGCAACTCTTCATTTGGAAGATTTTAACATAGGGTAGAATATTTGATTCCAAATTTGCTGCCTTTTTTCCCCCATGGAACACATCTGTTAGTTCTTATTTTTGAACTTAAACATAGTTTTAAGTATTAAATTCCCTAATGATGGAAACATTTTCAAAAATACATTTAAAAAAATTACTTTCTACATAACAAATTTCTCCAGAAAAGCACTGCCATATCTTATTATTTGTAAAAAATGTTTCCCTTGCTTTGAAGGGAATGATTAATATCCCTTTTCTCTTTTAAAGTCTCTGTTGCATACTCCTGCCTTGTCACTTGTCACCACATACCATGTCAGCAAATGCGGAATGGTACTGTTTTGTAAACTCATCTAAAGTTCTATATGAACAGTTAACCAGCATCCCTGTCTAAGACTAAAAATCTTCCTGGTAACACTTTATCTCATTACAAAGCATTATAAAGCATGGTAATAATTATTGTTCATTTTCAATTAACCATATGAATAATATCATAAAAACTTCTGATTTTAAATTATGTGTTGGCATTTGATTACCTTACATTATGAACTGAATACATTTCATATATTCATAAATTTAATTTATAAATTTAACTTTATAACCAAGGCAGATAAATCAATATATCATAAGTTTTATTTTTAAACTCAAATTTTCTTGGTAAAATTTCTATCAAACTTGATTAGATTGTTCTTGTTTTAACCTCATAATATTTCCAGTGAAGAATTATAATAAGGTGCCTTGTCAGCACCATGATTTTCTTTTTATTCACTTGTGCTTATATGAAATATGTCTTTATAGGAATTTTTAAAAGGCAAACTTGTATTCTGTGAGGGTCAGTTTCATTAAGTTGTGGTATGGAGGTGCTATGATATGTAAATGTACATAATCTGGAATATATTGCAGTAGGCTTCAAGTGAGTGACAATGCAACTGTCACTGTGCTGCACTCCAGGCCTTCCATAGGGTATGAGATGGCTTGTCTGTGACAGGTGACCATCCCTCATACAGACTGAGACAAAGGCTTGTTGGTGTCAGATTTAAACAAATTATCAAAAGATTTTTGTGGTATTCTTTCTCACACCAACTGTTGGCTTTCACACCTTGACAATGTTTTATAACTCAGTTTTGATCACTATGCTTTTAGAGGAAATTTCAAATTGCCTCCCTTACCAGATCTTCTCCTACAACATCAGTTCTGATCAGTTCCTTATCCCTTATTCTGGTCAATACTATAGGGAAAAAAATAAAATAAAATAAAATAAAATAAAATAAATATATATATATATATATATATGATGGAGGCAGAGAGAGAGAGACACAGCTGAAGAAACAAAAGTCCATCTTTAGTTTGAATTTTACATCATCTTTGTAAATGATTTTATATTTAAAATCATCTCCTAAGAAATTTTCTCTTAGTTTTAAAATTGTTACAGTGGCCTATTTTAACAGCTTTAATATTTGGTTCATACACCATACAATTATTCTACTTAAAGTCTGCAGTTCAAAGGCTTTTAGTACATTTACAAAGTTGTGCAACTATCATTACCATGTAATTTAAAAATATTTTTATCATCCTCCCCGAAAAACCCTTTAGACATTAGTAGTCACTACCCATGCCCCCACCTCCCACCCCCAGGCATAGGCAACCACTAATCTACTTATTCTCTCTATAGATTTGCCTATTCTGGACATTTCATATAAATAGAATCATACAATATATGTTCTTTTGTAACTGGTATCTTTTGCTTAGCATACTCTTTTGAAGGTTCTTCCATGCCATAGGAGGTGTTGGTACTCCATTTCTTTTGATTGCTAAATAATATTTCATTGTATGAATAGACTGTATTTTGGAGACATTCATCACTTGGTGGCCATTGGCTTATTTCCATTTTTTGGCTATTATGAATAATGTTGTTATAAACATTTATGTATAATTATTTATGTGGACATGTGTTTTCATTTCTGATAGTATATACTTAGGAATGGAATTACTGGATCATGGATAGCAGCTCTGTATTTAACAGTTTGAAGAGATACCATCCTGTTTTCCAAATACACAAAATGTATGATGATTCCAATTTCTCTGCATCCTCATCAATGCTTATTTTCTATCTTTTTTTATTGTAGCCATCCTAGTGTGTGTGAAGTGACATCTCACTGGAGGTTTGATTTGCATTTCCTTAATGGCTAATAATTTTGTGCATCTCTTCATAGCTTATTGGATATTTGTATGTCTTCTTTGAATAAATACCTATTCATATCCATTGTCCATTTTTATTGAGGTATTTATCTTTTCATTATTGAGTTTTAAGTGTTCTTTTTATATTCTGATTAAATTACCTTATCAGATACATGACTTGTATTTCCTACTTTCTGTGGGTTTTCTTTTTACTTTCACTTTACTTTACTTTTACTTTACTTCACTTTACTTTTCACTTTCTTTTAACTTTTTTGTGGGTCTGAAATTCCAAAGGTTTTTAATTTTGATGAAACCCAATTTATCAGTGTTTTTGTTTTGTCACTTGAGCTTTTAGTGTCATATCTAAGAAACTATTGACTAACACATGGTCATGAAAATTTACTTCTATGTTTTCTTCTAAGAATACTACAGTTTTAGCTCTTATGTTTAGGTCTATAATTTAGTTGCAGTTATTTTTTGGTATGTTAAAAACAGGGTCAAAATTGTTTCTTTTGCATATAGATAACTTAGTTGCCCTTGCACCATTTGTTGAAAAAACTCTTCTTTGCTCCAATGAATTATCTTGACACTACTTCAAAAATCAATTGAAAATAAAATAAAGGTTTATTTTTGGACTCAATTCTTTTCATTGATGTATGTATCTACCCATATGCTTACATGAGTATTGTAGTTTTGCAATACATTTTGATCTCGGGAAACATGAGGCCTCCAACTTATTCCTTCTTTTTCACGATTATTTTGGCTATTCTGTGTCCCTTGCATTTCCATATAAATTTGAAAATCAACTTGTCAATTTCTGCAAAAAAGAAACCTAGAAACTTAATAGGAAGTTTTTGAATCTGTAGATCAATTTGGGAGTATATTATCTTAATAATATAAATCTTCTGGTCCATGAATAGGGATTTTTTTTCCATTTTTTGTCATAAATGTTTTATAGTTTTCAGACTGTAAGTCATGAACTTCTTTTCTTAAATTTGTTCCTAATTATTCTTTTGATTTTAATCTTGATAGTATTTTGATAGAGCTAGACATTCAGTTTTAATATAAAATTTGTATTCTGGACTTGCAGACATACAAACACACAGTACACTCTCACTAACTTATCTCATAATTTTACATTTCTGAGTAAGCTACATGAATAATTTGCATGAAGAGTGAACTGCATTAAGAACAAATTCAAATGAACTCTATTTTGGGAGAGTTGAAGCTAGACTAAGCATAGCAGCAGTTGCTACTTAGCTTTAAGCAATTTAAAGATGGAAATTAGTGATTTGTAATTTTTTAATTATTCAATTAATGAAATTATTCAATTAGTGGAATGTAAATATAGCTGTTACTGTTTACAATAACATTTTGGCTGGCAAAAGATGATAGTTGATTTGAGCAAAATACTTAGAAAAAAAATGAATCAAATGAGAATCAGTTTTGTGTTCTTTCCTGTGGTAGGCAGAAAAAATGCCTCCTCCAAAGCATATTAATTTCCAAATCCCTGGATCAAGTGAATATTGCGTTCTATGGTAAAAGATTAAATATTACCTTATATGGCAAAATGTGATAGTTAAGGATTTTAAGAGGAGGAACTTATTCATGTGGGCCTTAAATCCAATGACAAGTGCCCTTAACAAGGGATGGAAGAGGACAAGACACAAATAGGAGAAGGCAATGTGAAGACAGGGTTAGAAACTGGAGTAATATGGCCACAGGCCAAGGAAAAGGAATGTCAACAGCCACCAGAATTAGGAAAAATCAAGGAAAGATTCTCTTAGAGGCTCCAGAGCAACACCTTGATCTCAGAATTTTAGCCTCTAAAACTATGAAAAAATTAATTTCTGTTGTTCTAAGTTACAAAGTTTGTAGGAATTTGTCACAGCAGTTCTAGGAAATGAATACATATTTTCTCAGAAATATTTGATCTAGATCCTAACATTTCTGTTTCCAGATTTAAATTTTAAAAAATAGTTATTTATGCAGCATGTAAAGTACTAAATTAGTTGTTTACACATAATCAAAGAGATTTACTATTTTAAATTGAATTATGAATGTTTAATATAAATTTGATTTCTCAAGGATAAGCTTCTGCCTTTTTAAAAAACATAGTTAAATTCAAAATTTGAAAAGGCATTGCTACATATACATGCAAGTTTTGGTATGGCTTTGTGAAATTTACAGCATTGAGAAATAATTTAATAATAACAAGGATTGTGAAACATTAATTAACCCATTCTGCTGGCCACTTTGTGTATTGGCAAAATAACTGAGTTAATATTTTTCGAGAAACAGATATTGATATCTGTAAAAATATAGTTATCTTTCTATACTAAACATAACTGCTACCATATTGGCTAAGTCCATGTTCAAATTTCAGATTATAATATTGATGACTTCCATAGGAAAGAAGATTTAGAGAATATTAGTTTATGTAGCCCTTAGAATTCTATGCCATGTGTATCTTAGTATAAAATCCTAGATACAAATTTTTTTTAAAAATATTAATAGAATAGTAGAATAAAAAAGAAAGTATATTATTATTTTAGAATTTTATGTTTAAATGTTCAGTCTTAATATTTTTATATTTTATTATAAACTAATATTTTTCTTTGATTTAGATAATAAAAACAAATTAACTAACATGTGACTATCTTAATTTTTATCTAAGTTAAAATTCATATAAACATACTCTAAGCCTCATAAAAATTTAATTCAGATTACGTGAAAAAGAATGGTAATTTTAAAAAACATCTTTCTGACTAGATATGATTCCTTTTTTTCATAATAAATATTTAGACCTGTATAAACTTACAAAGCTCCAAGAGATATTTTTGCACCAAATTGTTTTGATTTTTACATTCATATTTCGTTTTTTTTAAGTTTATTGCAGTGGAATATGAAACTGTGGAGAAAGGAAAACATTTTAATCTTGAAATCAGAGTTTCAATCTGCTCTTCGTTCTGTCTCCAGAGCTCAGAACCCTGGCGCAGTTAATCCTATAACCATACAGTCTAGTGCCAATATCCAATTATGAGCAATCACTTCAGATAGGCCACATACAAAATGGTGACCCTTTTTCAACAGTCTTTCCCTTTTCCCTCTAGGTAATGTTTACAAATCTTCATTACTTTCTTTAGGTCTTCCACTCAAATTCTTTCTTTCTACTCACTGTAACTTCCTTCTTCTCTACCCATAAGCATTTGCACCTTTGTATTCATTATTTCTTTCTCCTCTTCCAGTACAGGAAAGAAACTATTAAGATTATACCTTCAAATGCTAATGCTAAGCCAAGTTATCTCTCTTCTTCACATATGACACACTCTCTCTGATCTCTTTCTCTCCCTGATATGCTTTTCCTAGAATTTTGTGTTTCCTCAAATTTCCATCATTAGACTTCTGCTTCACTGTATTGGTTATTTTGGCAAGCTTTCCCAGTGCTAAATTTGTAATACTACCTACCATGTTCATAATTCCTAACCTGTATCTCCAAGACTGACCTCCCTCATGACTTGCATGTTAGTACATCAAATTGCTTGCTGAATTTCCTCACTTGGGTATCTCACAAACTCAGCATGTTCAATACATAGTTCTTCATAGTTGCCCTTAGAAGTCATCCTTTTCTCTCTTCTATATCAGGTAACTTCAACCTAGTAACTCAAGTTTAAAATAATGCTACTGACCTATGCTCCTCCTTATCTCTAAATGTTCATTAAGACTCTAAACAAGTCTTGTTTCATCTAAGTAACAGACTACTAAAATTGCTTCTTTACATTCTTTCTGTATCATAGATTTTTGTGAGGATTAATTGAGGTAATTAATGCAAAGTACTTAAAATAGAGTCTGGCTGATAATATAATGTCAAGAAATGTTAGCTTGCACCAGTATAATTTTTAGCATAATTATTATTTTTTAAATGTACTGAATGGAGTTATTCAAAACCAAAGTGAGCAAACCTGAACTAGGCAGAGGAAACAATAAAAGCAAAGCTAGAATATAATAAAGGTGAAATGTAGAGAAGAGAAGTAGATGATTCAATGTTATTGTATTATAAAGTATTTTCCAGAGAGAAGATGGAGACAAGGTTGGAAAAACAGGTTGAGGTCAAGTTTTAAGGTGTCCAGAAATTCACAGTAATAAATGAGAACAGCAAAAATGTAAAACTCCCAATGAAAGTGGAAACACCTGGAATGACATGGTAAAGACCTCAAATAGATGTTCCTTCACAAAAGCAATGATGATATTGGCAAAAATGGCCAAAATCAACTTTTTTCCAAACTCTGGAGATCAATCAAAGCTTTGGAACAATCTGAAGGGCACTTATTCCAGAAAAATGACTGAATTGTAGTAAGAACAGTGATTTTTTGGAGTTTCCACTTGCCCTATTTCTGTCATCCTGTCTCCGATTCCATGGTAGATTTGAAACTTGTAGCCTGGGAGAACACTGGAGGAGGGAGAACAGGTTTGGAACCCTCTAAAAAGTCCCATCTTTATAGAATTTTTCTAAATTATCGCTTTGACACCTCTGTGGACAAGCCTCATTGGATTTATCTTTAATTGACTTGATAAGATTTTGCTCAGTGGGAAAGCTCTATTCTTAAGAATTTTATCAAAGCATTGATACCAGTTGGGGCAAACAAGAAGCTGACCAAAGCTGGGGATATAATGGCTCTTAAAACCTCTAACATATTCCTGGAAATCTAGAGACCATGTGCATATACAGGGCTGTATGTATGCTGAGGAAATACCTGAGGCTTTAATCTCTCATATCTCTCTGACCTTGAGTCTCCAAGTAAGCAGGAAATGAAGGCTAAGGCAAAATTGTGAGCTGTACGAGTTTTGAAGTCTTACCCAATTCAATGAGCCCCTCAGCAATGGGTCAGAGACTAATTAGTAAAATGTATTAAGGAAATGTCTGTCTAATTATCAGCTGACCACTAAACTTACAGAAAAGTGATTTCAGTGGTCTCTAAAGACAATAGAGACTAGTATAGGAAAGTCACTAAACCAATAAATAACAAAGAAAACAAGGCTTAGAGGGGAGGAAGAGGATATGATTTCCAGCTTTTCAATATTATCTTATTTAAGATATCCAGTTTAAAAAATACATGAAGCATGCTAAGAAACAAGAAGGAATACATATTAAGACTATATAAACACTGTCCCAGAACAAGCCCATAATTTGGATTAACTAGATAAAAACTTTAAAGTAGTTATTATAAATATGTCCAAAGAACTAAAAACAGAAAGCATGAGAACAATGTCTCACAAATAAAAAATATCAGTAAAGAGATAAAAATTATTTTTAAAAAAAATTCTGGAGTTGAAAACTACAATAACTGAATTGATTTGAGCTGCCAAAAACAAAGAATTGGCAAACTTGGAGATAGGTCAATTGTGATATCCAGTCTGAGGAACAGAAAAAGAAAAGGATAAAGAAGCATCATTGAGGAAGTAGAGAAATCAGAAGTTTCAAAAATTTTAATTGGATTGTAAAAAGATACAGTTACATTGGGAAAGTTTGTCATTTCCTCAAAAAGTTAAGTATAGTATTACTACATGACCCAGTAAATCTACGCCTTGGGTATAAACCCAAGAGAAATTGGAGCATATGCCTACACCACAAGTTTTACATGGATGTTCATAGCAGCACTACTCTTAATGGTACAAAAGAAGATACAACCCAAATGTCCATCAGCTAATCAATGGATAAACAAAGTGGTATATACAAACAATGCAATATTATTTGCCATTAAATTGAAGTACTAATACATGTTACATCATGGATGAACACAGTATGCTAAATTAAAGAAGCCAATGAAAAAAGAACACTATCGTACAATTCCATTTACATGAAATTTCCAGAGCAGGGAAATACATATAGAAAGTAGATTCATGGTTGCCAGGAGTTAGGGAGATAAGGGAATGAGAATTAACTGCAAATGGATATGAGGATTCTTTTTGTAGTAGTGCATATACTCTGGAATTATAGTGTGATGGCTGCACATCTCTATGTGTACACTAAAAACACTGAATTATACACTTTAGGGGAGAATTTTATGCTTTGTGAACTTATCTCAATAAATTTTTTTTGAATTTTATTTTATTTATTTATTTTTATACAGCAGGTTCTTATTAGATCTGTTTTATACATATTAGTGTATATATGTCAATCCCAATCTCCCAATTCATCCCACCTCCACCACCCCATCCCCGATTTTCCCCCTTGGTGTGCATAGGTTTGTTCTCTATATCTGGGTCTCTATTTCTTCCTTGCAAACTGGTTCATCTGTACCATTTTTCTAGATTCAACATATATGCGTTAATATACAATATTTGTTTTTCACTTTCTGACACACTTCACTCTGTGTGACAGTATCTAGGTCCATCCATGTCTCTACAAATGACCCAATTTCATTCCTTTTTATGGCTGAGTAATATTCCATTGTATATATGTACCACTTCTTCTTTATCCATTCGTCTATCGATGGGCATTTAGGTTGCTTCCATGACCTGGCTATTGTAAATAGTGCTGCAATGAACATTGGGGTGCATGTGGCTTATGAATTATGGTTTTCTCTGGGTATAAGCCCAATAGTGGCTTTGCTGGGTAATATGGTAATTCTATTTTCAGCTTTTTAAGGGACCTCCATACTGTTCTCCATAGTGGCTGTATCAATTTGCATTCCCACCAACAGTGCAAGAGGGTTCCCTTTTCTCCACACCCTCTCCAGGATTTGTTGTTTGTAGATTTTCTGATGATGCCCATTCTAACTGGTGTGAGGTGATACCTCATTGTAATTTGATTTGCAGTTCTCTAATAATTAATGATGTTGAACAGCTTTTCACGTGCCTCTTGGCCATCTGTATGTCTTCTTTGGAGAAATGTCTATTTAGGTCTTCTGCCCATTTTTGGATTGGGTTGTTTGTTTTTTTAATATTGAGATGCATGAGCTGTTTATGTATTTTGGAAATTAATCCTTTGTCAGTTGATTCATTTGTAAATATTTTCTCCCATTCTGAGGGTTGTCTTTTCGTCTTGTTTATAGTTTCCTTTCCTGTGCAAAAGCTTTAAAGTTTCATTAGGTCCCATTTGTTTATTTTTGTTTTTATTTCCATTACTCTGGGAGGTGGGTCAAAAAAAATCTTGCCGTGCTTTATGTCAGAGTGTTCTTCATATGTTTTCCTCCGAGAGTCTTATAGTGTCCATTCTTACATTTAAGACTTTAATCCATTTTGAGTTTATTTTTGTGTATGATGTTAGGGAGTGTTCTAATTTCTTCTTTTACATGTAGCTGTCCAGTTTTCCCAGCACCACTTATTGAAGAGACTGTCTTTTCCCCACTGTATATCCTTGCCTCCTTTGTCATAAATTAGTTGACCATAGGTGTATGGGTTTATCTCTAGGTTTCTATCCTGTTCCATTGATCTATATTTCTGTTTTTGTGCCAGTACCATATTGTCTTGATTACTGTAGCTTTGTAGTATAGTCTGAAGTCAGAGAGTCTGATTCCTCCAGCTTCATTTTTTTCCCTCAAGATTGCTTTGGCTATTCAGGGTCTTTTGTGTTTCCCTACAAAGTTTACGATTTTTTTGTTCCTGTTCTGTAAAAATACCATTGGTAATTTGATAGGGATTGCATTGAATCTGTAGATTGCTTTGTGTAGTATAGTCATTTTCACAATATTGATTCTTCCAATCCAAGAACATGGTATATCTCTCAATCTGTATGTGTCATCTTTGATTTCTTTCATCAGTGGCCAATAGTTTTCTGAGTACAGATCTTTTACCTCCTTAGGTAGGTTTATTTCTAGGTATTTCATTTTTGTTGCAATGGAGAATGGGATTGTTTCCTTAATCTCTCTTTCTGATCTTTCATTGTTAGTGTATAGGAATGCAAAGATTTCGCTGCATTAATTGTGTATCATGCAACTTTACCAAATTCACTGATTAGCTCTAGTAGTTTTCTGGTGGCATCTTTAGGATTATCTATGTGCAGTATCATGTCATCTGCAAACAGTGACAGTTTTACTTCTTCTTTTCCAATTTGTATTCCTTTTATTTCTTTTTCTTCTCTGATTGCCATTGATAGGACTTCCAAAACTATGTTGAATGAAAGTGGTGAGAGTGGACATCCTTGTCTTGTTCCTGATTTTACAGGAAATGCTTTCAGTGTTTCCACCATTGAGAATGATGTTTGCTGTGGGTTTGTCATATATGGCCTTTATTATGTTGAGGTAGGTTCCCTCTATGCCCCCTTTCTGGAGAGTATTTATCATAAATGGGTGTTGAATTTTGTCAAAAGCTTTTTCTGCATCTATTGAGATGATCATATGGTTTTTCTTCTTCAGTTTGTTAATATGGTGTATTGCATTGATTGATTTGTCTATATTGAAGAATCCTTGCATCCCTGGGATAAATCTCACTTGATCATGGTTTATGATCCTTGTAATGTGTTGTTGGATTCTGTTTGCTAGTATTTTGTTGAGGATTTTTGCATCTATATTCATCAGTGATATTGGCCTGTAGTTTTCTTTTTTGTGACATCTTTGCCTGGTTTTCATATCGGGGTGATGGTGGCCTCGTAGAATGAGTTTGGGAGTGTTCCCTCCTCTGCAATTTTTTGGAAGAGTTTGAGAAGGATGGGTGTTAGCTCTTCTCTAAATGTTTCATGGAATTCACCTGTGAAGCCATCTGGTCCTGGACTTTTGTTTGTTGGAAGATCTTTAATCACAGTTTCAATTTCATTACTTGTGATTGGTCTGTTCATATTTTCTATTTCTTCCTGGTTCAGTCTTGGAAGGTTATACTTTTCTAAGAATTTGTTCATTTCTTCCAGGTTGCCCATTTTATTGGCATAGATTTGCTTGTAGTAGTCTCTTAGGATGCTTTGTATTTCTGCAGTGTCCATTATAACTTCTCCTTTTTCATTTGTAATTTTATTGATTTGAGTCTTCTTCTTTTTCTTGATGAGTCTGGCTAAAGGTTTATCAATCTTGTTTATCTTCTCAAAGAACCAGCTTTTAGTTTTCTTGATCTTTGTTATTGTTTTCTTTGTTTCTATTTCATTTATTTCTGCTCTGATATTTATGATTTCTCTCCTTCTACTAACTCTGGGTTTTGTTTGTTCTTCTTTCTATAGTTCCTTTAGGTGTAAGGTTAGATTGTTTATTTGAGATTTTTCTTGTTTCTTGAGGTAGGATTGTATTGCTATAAACTTCCCTCTTAGAACTGCTTTTGCTGTCTCCCATAGGTTTTGGATCATCATGTTTTCATTGTCATTTGTCTCTAGGTATTTTTTGATTTCTTCTTTGATTTCTTCAGTGATCTCTTGGTTATTTAGTAATGTATTGTTTAGCGTCCATGTTTTTGTGTTTTTTATGGTTTTTTCCCCCTGTAATTGTCTTCTACTCTCATAGCATTGTGGTCGGAAAAGATGCTTGGTATGATTTCAATTTTCTTAAATTTACCGAGGCTTGACTTGTGACCCAGGATATGATCTATCCTAGAGAATGTTCCATGTACATTTGAGAAGAAAGTGTAACCTGCTGTTTTCAGATGCAATACCTTATAAATATCAATTAAACCTATCTGGTCTACTGTGTCATTTAAAGTTTGTGTTTCCTATTAATTTTCAGTCTAGATAATCTGTCCATTGGTGTAAGTGAGGTGTTATAGTCCCCCACTACTATTTTGTAACTGTCAATTTCCTCTTTTATGGCTGTTAGCATTTTCCTCATGTATTGCAGTGCTCCTATGTTGGGTGCATATATATTTATAATTGTTATATCTTCTTCTTGGATTGATCCCATGATCATTGTGTTGTGTCCTTCCTTTTCTCTTGTAACATTGTGTATTTTAACGTCTAGTTTTTCTGATATGAGTATTGCTACTCCAGCTTTCTTTTGATTTCCACTTTCATGGAATATCTTTTTCCATCCCCTCATTTTCAGTCTGTATGTGTCCCCAGGTCTGAAGTGGGTCTCTTGTAGACAGCATATATATGTTTCTTGGTTTTGTATCCATTCAGGAAGCCTGTGTCTTTTGTTTGGAACATTTAATCCATTCACATTTAAGAAAATTATCAATATGTATGTTCCTATTACCATTTTCTTAATTGTTTTGGGTTTGTTTTTGTAGGTCCTTTTCTTCTCTTGTGTTTCTCACTTAGAGAAGTTCCTTTAGCATTTGTTGTAGAGCTGGTTTGGTGGTGCTGAATTCTCTTAGCTTTTGCTTCTCTGTAAGGCTTTCGATTTCTCCATCGAATCTGAATGAGATCCTTGCTCGGTAGAGTAATCTTGGTTGTAGGTTCTTCCCTTTCATCACTTTAAATATGTCGTGCCACACCCTTCTGGCTTGTAGAGTTTCTGCTGAGAAATCAGCTGTTAACCTTACGGGAGTTCCCTTGTATGTTATTTGTTGTTTTTCCGTTGTTGCTTTTTTTTTTTAATTTTTTTTAAAGTAATTTATTTATGGCTGTGTTGGGTCTTCGTTTCTGTGCGAGGGCTTTCTCTAGTTGCGGCAAGCGGGGGCCACTCTTCATTGCGGTGCGCGGGCCTCTCACTATCACGGCCTCTCTTGTTGCGGAGCACAGGCTCCAGACGCGCAGGCTCAGTAATTGTGGCTCACGGGCCCCGTTGCTCCGCGGCATGTGGGATCTTCCCAGACCAGGGCTCGCACCCATGTCCCCTGCATTGGCAGGCAGACTCTCAACCACTGCGCCACCAGGGAAGCCCCCGTTGTTGCTTTTAATAATTTTTCTTTGTCTTTAATTTTTGTCAGTTTGATTACTTTGCATCTCGGTGTGTTTCTCCTTGGGTTTATCCTGCCTGGGACTCTCTGCACTTCCTGGACTTGGGTGGATATTTCCTTTCCCATGTTAGGGAAGTTTTCCACCATAACCTCTTCAAATATGTTCTTGGGTCCTTTCTTCCTCTCTTCTCCTTCTGGGACCCCTATAATACAAATGTTTTTGCATTTAATGTTGTCCCAGAGGTCTCTTAGGCTGTCTTCATTTCTTTTCATTCTTTTTTCTTTATTCTGTCCTGTGGCAGTGATTTACACTATTCTGTCTTCCAGGTTATTTATTCGTTCTTCTGCCTCAGTTATGCTGCTATTGATTCCTTCTAGTGTATTTTTCATTTCACTTATTGTATTATTTATCTCTGTTTGTTTGTTCTTTAATTCTTCCTGGTGTTTGTTGTTTAATTCTTCTAGGTCTTTGTTAGACATTTCTTGCATCATCTCGATCTTTGCCTCCATTCTTTTTCTGAGGTCCTGGATCATCTTCATTATCATTATTCTGAATTCTTTTTCTGGAAGTTTGCCTATCTCCACTTCATTTAGTTGTTTTTCTGTGGTTTTATCTTGTCCCTTCATCTGGTACATAGTCTTCTGCCTTTTCATTTTGTGTATCTTTCTGTGAATGTGGTTTTTGTTCCACAGGCTGCAGGATTATAGTTCTTCTTGCTTCTGCTGTCTGCCCTCTGGTGGATGAGGCTATCTAAGAGGCTTGTGCAAGCTTCCTGATGGGAGGGACTGGTGGTCGGTAGTGCTGGCTGTTGCTCTGGTGGGCAGAGCTCAGTAAAACTTTAATCCCCATTGTCTGCTGATGGGTGGGGCTGAGTGCCCTCCTGGTTGGTTGTTTGGCCTGAGGTGACCCAGCACCGGAGCCTACAGGCTCTTTGGTGGGGCTAGTGGTGGACTCTGGGAGGGCTCATGCCAGGGAGTACTTCCCAGAAATTCTGCTGCCAGTGTCCTTATCCCTGTGGTGAGCAATAACCCGCCCACCAACCACGCCTCTTCAGGAGACCCTCCATCACTAGCAGATAGGTCTGGTTCAGGCTCCTATGGGGTCACTGCTCCTTCCCCCTGGATCCTCATGAGCACACTACTTTGTGTGTGCCCTCCAAGAGTGGATTCTCTGTTTCCCCCGTCCTGTCGAAGACCTACAATCAAATTCTGCTAGCCTTCAGAATCTGATTCTCTGGGAATTCCTCCTCCAGTTGCCGGACCCCCGGGTTGGCAAGGCTGACATGGGGCTCAGAACCTTCACTTCAGTGGGTGGACTTCTGTGGTATAATTGTTCTCCAGTTTGTGAGTCACCCACCCAGCAGTTATGGGATTTGATTTTATTGTGATTGCGCCCCTCCTACTGTCTCATTGCGACTTCTCCTTTGTCTTTGGATGTGGGGTATCTTTTTTGGTGGGTTCCAGTGTCTTCCCGTCAATGATTGTTCAGCAGTTAGTAGTGATTCCAGTGTTCTTGCAAGAGGGAGTGAGCACATGTCCTTCTATTCCACCATCTTGAACCAATGTCCTCAATAAAATTTGAATTTAAAAAATCCTAATGAACACTGATAGCTTTGTCAGAAACTGAGTGCCAATTTTCAGTTTATTAATTTATATTGAAGTATTTATAATTTATATATAAATTTATATATAATATTATATATTATAATGTATATTATATATACATACACAATAAGGCAAAATTTAGTATACGAAGGAAATGAGTAATATTAGATGTTGGTATTTGTTCCTTGCATGTAATATGCTTTAAAGAAACATTTTTTCATGCTTTGCATAGTTATATGATACATATATATTTTAAAAAAAGAAACTGAAAGCACGCTTCTAAAAAAATTTACCTTGTCTCCCTCTCTCTCTCTGTCTCTATCTCTAGCTTGATGTTTTGTGTGTTTGTGTATGTGCATATGTTAATAACACTAAAGAATGAACAGCAATAAAATGGGTGAATAAATTTTATATATGTGAACAACTTTGGAGTAAAATAATTTGTATATAAAAAAGAGTACATACCACATGTTGCAATTTATATATATTATAAAGAAGCAGAAGTAACTATTCCATTCTTTGAATGTAGGATAATGATTCTCTTGTAGGGCATAGGGTCTGGAAACCTGGACTTTGTGGTGCTGGTAATATTCTCTTTCTTAATCTGGGTGTTGGTTTTATAGTTGTGATAGTTCACGAAAATTCATTGAGCTGTTCATTTATGGATATGTAAACTTTCCCGTATATACATTATACTTCAAAGAAAAGTTTTGAAAGAATAATTATATGTTGCCACATAATTTACTTAGTGTTTATACCACAGAATTAAGTAGAAAATTAAGAGAAATATACGTAAGAATTGCAAACTGTTCAACATCAATTAAGTAAGCTAGGCAGGCATACAAATAATTGACTGTATAAACTTATTTAAATAATATGTAATGGTTAAATCAAAATATTAAGGCCAATAATGATTATAGCTTATCTTCTTCCCATTATGACAGTGTCAATGAATAATATGAATTTGAAGGGGTGGACAGGGAAAACCTTATGACTTTTTCATATGATTTTTCTTCTGCAGTGAACTTAATATATTTCTTTTCATGATAGGCTTATTAGTAATTGCATCAATAATTTAATAATATATTCAACTCAGAGGCAGGTGTTTATATATTTGGATGCTTTCTTTAGTGTATAGACATACTCAATTTTTCTGAATCTTGGACATCTGAGAATATTTGATTTCTCAACAACTCCAGGGTTCTGAACATTTCTAGGGTTATCAAAATCTTTCTATTTTTTCAGGAAAGACTACAGCATGTTTGGCTAAATGATTCTGGAAAGAACATAATATAATATGAGTTGATGCCTCTGATAGATTGATAACATACAGGAAGCTTTGGTACATATATTGAATATAGAATATTATAAATTTAAGGCCAATTTGTATTTTATTTCTCCTAGTAGCTCTAAACCCCCAAAATAGCTACGATACATTATGCTACTGTGACATTGCAACCGAGTCACCAGCTTTAGTTCTTCAATATGCATATAAATCAGAAGGGACACTTTAACATTGCTCAGGTATTTACTAGTAACTACAGTATCCACCAGCTATTCTATTTCCAAGGCAAATGTGTTTTGCCACATCTTACCCTTTCCCGGTAGAATGAGGCATTTGCTATAATCACTCAGGGAATACAGAGCTAGGTTTTATACCTCAGAGTTGCAAATGTTTTTTAATTTAGACTCATAATAAAGAAAAGGCATATAAAAATTTCAGACAACATACACAATGTGAAAGTGCCTTTCTAATGAAAGATTATCACTAGGGGGTGATTGTAATTGTCTCTCATATGCAAAAACTGTCTTTCAAACAAAGACTTAGGGGTGTTGGGAAGAAGTTACCAAGTGAACTCACTTGCAGGTACTTGAGGAGAGTGCAGAGCAGTTTATTAATTCCTCAACCAATTTGAACTCAATCATATTTTTTCCTGGATGGTAGCTAACTGCAATTTAGTAGATAAAATGAACTCATTCCTGTCTGTAACTCCACTTCAGCACGTAAGAAGCACACATCAGAAAATGTGTATGCATCTGTGTATGACTGACGAAGATAAGTGCCAGTTCATTTCTTTTGTAGGCCATCCACAAGCCTATTTTGTATGAATGGAAATGACCCAATCTGTACCTGTAGGTCAAGCATTTTGCCATCATCTTTCTTATAGGTCCACAGCCTACCACCATTCCCACCTCAAAGCAGATGTTTGAGTTAATGTTGGCTGAATAATTTAATAGCTTACTTGCTGCTATTATTGAAACACTTATTATTAATATTTTATACAGCCTTAACATAAAATGCACTGTTTCCCATTTACATGTTTAAAATAAGAGAACTCCTCAAAGATTATTGTTAGAATGACTGTTTTGATAAAGTTGGAAGAATTTAATTCATAAATTAATTTTAAGAGTTTTTGAAGCTGGAGTTTTCTTGATCTTAGCAGAAAGGGTCAAGGACAGTTTTTGACACAACTGTCACCTGGATGACTGACAGAAATTGAAAGCACCACTGGCTGAAAGATGCATCCTGTTTTCAAAGAAGTTAAAATGAAAAATTTAAAAATGAATTGATGAAAAAGGATGGATACAAATTGGCTTTTCTGTAGGAAAAATAGTACGAAATGTATGTTGACTTTTGCCCCCTTTCATGTCACCTCCTTTATGCCCATGTGGCTGAAGGTCCTGTCTGCTTTTGATGATCTTCCACTGGCTTTGTCCCCAAACGCTCTTTGCTATTCAATTAGTCTCATTACTATACTCACCCTCCCAAGCTCAGTCTAGTGTTGTCAAACTTAACTGTTTTATAAGGCTCTGTTCTAGTTTTTACTTTTTTTTATTTAAAAAATCTCGTTTCTTCCCAAAACCATGGTAAGGCTTCATGAGAGACCAGTGAGTACAATTTTTAAGGAATACTTTGACAATCTATCCAGGCAGTTATATAACTCAGCTCCATGTAGAATAACTAACACTGAATGGGTGCTTCTTGAACCATTTTTGAGGACCAACTCACACCCAGTGTTATGGCAAAGACTCCGGACTCAGAGAGGAGCAAGATAGTCATATGTCCTGGAACCATGGACTTTATATTCTAGCATGACAAATTTCTGACACATCACATTTAAAGCTCTTCTTTTAAAAAGATATTATTTATTTATTATTTATTGCTTTAAAATGCAATAGTAATATATGCATAAGGTAAAAATTCAAATGTACAAGCATTTAAGTATTATGTTAAATCTATTTTATTCATTCTCCAGTGGAAACTAGCTTTAAATGCTTTGGTGTATATTCCTAGGTGTCTCTCTCTCTCTCTCTCTCTCTCTTCCTCCTTCACCCCTTCCCTCCCATCTCTCTGTCCTCTCACAAACACACAATTTTTCAGAAGAAATATTACTTTTCTATCTATATATCTTATTGTATACTTATTTCTGTATAGTATTTTTCTTCCCAGGTTTATTTAGCAACACTTCATTATGCAGTTATCTCTATGTCAGTACTTATTAATTTATAATATCACTGTTTTTAATGGTTTTATAATGTTTCATAGTATAGTGGATACACTCATCATGATATATTTACTTTTTGGATTGTTTACAATTTTCCTTATAAAAGGTATGCTTCAGTGGCCATTGCTGATCATAAATCTTTGGCTACATGTCAAAGGCTTCTGTAGTATAGAGCATTAGTAGTAAAATTATCAGCCAAAGGATATGTTTGACATTTTGTTACACAGTGTCCATTAGCCTTTATAAATGCTATATACTTTATACTTCCATCAGAGGGTATGAAAATATTGATTTCTGATGCTCTTACAGATATGAGATATTACCATTATTTTTATTGATCGATTGATATATTTTTCTTAGTCAATAAAAAGTGAAATTTGTTTTCTCTAACATATGTATTATTATTACTGTTGAAGTCCTACTACTAGTTTATATTCTTAGGCTACGATTTATATTCCTACTGAGAACTGACACTTCACTTTTATCACATGTGGTTTTCTATTGATTTTTAAAATTTTTGAGGATATTTATATATTATATGTATCAAGCAATTATTTCCATTTCCCAGGAATAATACAGACAATCCAAGTAATTATCATTTATTGCCTATCTATTATGGGTCAAGAGCTGCACTAGAATCTGTACAGATATTATTTTTATTTCTTGCAACAACTCTGTGAGGGTGAGATTATTAATTTCCGTTTTACAGATAAGAACTAAGTCTCAAAGGAGCTAACTAAGATCAGAATTAAAAAGTGATGGGCATTCATGCTATATGTACATAAGGGGTAAGGATAGAGTAATCAATCATCCAGGCTCACATGGCCTTAAGCAGTTTTAGCTCTGAAAATTACTACATCCAGGAATCTCCACAGTCCCAGACAAAGCAGGACAGTTGGCCGTCCTAGATGAGGACATGTCCACTAAATTGATATAAAGCAAATGAAGGTGGCAAATCTTGAAAAACAAAAAAGCATAATTTGAAGATTAGAATTCTAAATAATTTGAAGTTACCCCCTTTTCTGAAACCAGTCAGAAGAGTAAGATATGGTTCTGAAACAGTCTACTATAAAGGTGGAATCTGTTAAGGCAGGTTTGTAATTGTAGGCCACCAAATCACTTCCATTTGAAAAAATATAAATATATTATCTAGAAAACCAGTGTTCTGACTATGTAACAATAAATATGAAAATCTTGTGAGTTAAGTAAATCTGTAAGCTAGGTTCTGTGCAATCAGTTGTTAGAGGGCAAAATAATTCTGACATGCAGCACTTTGAGGTTTTTGCAAATGTGATTATCGCTACGAGCTTGTCACTGATTGAGTTTTAGTCATTTTTTTTTTTCTTTTAAAATTAGATCCACAAAATACTTTTTCACTGCTAATTTTGTCATACATTTTTAGATTTTCTATTATGGAGACAGAGGGACAGAAAATATTAAATGGCTAAGAAACAAGCATTTTCTGACCTTTTAAAAATAACTCTATTTCATAAATACAGTCCATACACAAGCACCGTATGCCTCAATTTTGGTCAGTAACCTAAGAAATATAAGAATGCTTCTTATTATTGTCTCTTTCAGCTTCAGAAAAAAACTCATTTGAGATCTTTTCCTTTGTTTATAAAAGTTCATTTCCATCCTACCAGTTTCAACATGAAGAATGATTTTAAAGAAATGAATGATCAAGGCAATAGAATAAATACTAAAAACACAATTGCATATACAAATTGTCTTGATGTGAATATTACTATAATTACCATACTGTTTGATTCTGTGTTATTAATTATTTTGCTAAATCCATTTTTGTTTCTGTTATTTTGATTTAGATTTATATGTGTAAAAGAGCTGCTTTATTGTTCTTAAAAAGTAATTTTTCCCATTCTATTTAGCATTCTTTTCCTTCAGTTTCTCAACAATGTGTTAAAGTTTTACTCACACCCACTGCCTCCCTTCCCTCCTCCCCAGGAACAGGTCAGAATATGTAATGAATATATTGAATCTGTTTTTTCAGTCCTTGGTTATAACTGAATATAGGTTCCTTGGTCTGCAACTTTAAAAATATTCAGCATTCTTTTTTAAGTAGCTTCTATTCCTAATGCACTATTATAACAAATCAAAAGACTGAGGTCCTATAGGAATAAAAAGAAGAAAAACACATCACCTATTAAGGTTTCTTAAAGAAAGAAAAATATAAGCGTATGTAAATACAAATATTGGAGGTAGTATAGGTGGTTTTGGGAAATATTTCCTGATGTCCTTCTATTTATCTGTTCATCCATTTTCATTATTTTCTTGTTGCTGCTTAAATTTTCTGAAGTAATAAATGTTTTTTAATTCATATATTTTTTAAATTGAGCTATAGTTAATTTACAATGTTTCAGGTATATAGCAAAGTGATTCAGTTATACATACATATATATTCTTCTTCAGATTCTTTTCTATTATAGGTTATTAGAAGATATTGAATATAGTTCCCTGTGCTATACAGTAGGTCCTTGTTTTTCTATTTTATATGTAGTAGTCTATATCTGTTAATCCCAACTTCCAAATTTAGCCCTTCCCCTGCTTTCCCCTTTGGTAACCATAAGTTTGTTTTCTATGTCTGTGAGTCTATTTCTGTTTTGTAGATAAATGCATTTGTATCATTTTTTTAAGATTCCACATATAAGTTATATCATAGGATATTTGTCTTTGTCTGACTTACTTCATATGATAATGTTTAGGTCTATCCAACTTGCTGCAAATGGCATTATTTCATTCTTTTTTATGGCTGAGTAACATTCCATTGTATATGTATACCATATCCTCTTAATCCATTCATCTATCAATGGACATAAAAATTAATTCATAAAAATTTAATATTCCAAACATCAATAGTTACTTACAAGAAAAGGATAGTCCAGTAGTTTGCAAAGTGTTGTCCACAAGGTCTAAATCATTTTCACAATAATACTAAAACTCATTTTACTTTTCACTGTGTGATATTTTTACTGATGGTGACAAAACAATGATGGGTAAAACTGTTGATGCCTTAGTGCAGTGGCTCCCCATAACATGAGTGTTTATTGTAGTTGACATTGCCACACACTCACAGTAAATAAAATAACTTTCTTTTCAGGATGTTGTTGAAAAAAATTTTTTTTGGCCATGCTGCGTGGCTAGCGGGATCTTAGTTCTCTACCCAGAGATAAAACCTGGACCCACAGCAGTGAAAGCACCAAGTCCTAACCACTAGACCACCAGGGAATTCCTTGAAAACATTTTTAAAATTAAATCTCAATTCCTGAATATATAACTTTATAAAATAGTCTGTATGAAAAAATTATAAGATCAGAAAGATTTTCCGCTGCCTACCAAAGTACAATGATTATCTTCCAGCAAAGCACTTGTGTAAATGTTTTAGTTGTGAACCAAACTGGCCTTTTCATCAAACAACATTTTAAATGGTAACAAGGACTGACATACAAACAATATTTTTTCACAGTTGGGTAGTTGGAAGACAATTTCTTGAAAATGCATAAAGGAAACATGCTCCTACAAATAAAGTGGCCAAAAGTATGATTGTTAATTAAAAATATGAGTTTTTAATAAAATGTTCTAATGCAGTTTGCTCTCTATATCCATGGATTCCCCATTGATTTAGATCTGGAATTGGTTGAATCTACCATGGAAGAATCCATGGATATGGAGGGCCCACTGTACTAGACCATCTTATATAAGAGACATGAGCATACACGGAGTTTTGTATCTGCAGGATGAAGTGGGGTGGTCCTGGAACCAATCCTGCAATGGATACTGCGGGTACCAAAGGAAGACTGTGCTGGAAAACCTCTATCTGTCATTATATGTTTAATAACTTTTCAGTATTTAAAGAGGTTCTTGATAAGATTGGTTGTCATACTAACAGATCTGATTATTTGATATTGTATAATGAAATTTGTCCATATTTAGGAGATATGAATAATTCAGTAAGCCAATATTTTCCAAATGGTAAATACCTGATATGATTTTTTGAAAAGCCATGTGTAGGTTAAAGATCAATTCCAAGTACAAAATGGACCAATGGAGTCTATTGAATCTAAGTACAAAAATTCACTGATATGATTTTAGATTCCATATTGCAAGTAACCTTTAAGAAACTGCCTATAGTCAAGTTTTGGTGTAATATAAAAGAAATATCCATCCACAATTATATGAAAGGCAATTAAAATACCTTTGCATTTATTTTATAACTGTAAGTCTGTGTGAGTGAGGGCAGATTTTGTTCATAAACACTTCAACCAAAACAGTATATGGCAAGGGACTGAATGCAGAGTAAACATGAGAATCCAGCTGTATTTTGTTATTCTGAGACCAATTCCAAAGCGTGTGAGGTGGGGGTCCCCACACATACAACCAAGCAATTCTCAAACACCAGCAAAGAATTAAATTAAATTCTGGCACTATCTACCCAGAGATGGTGTCAGATCCCACAGGTTAATGTGTCTGTTCTATGTCTGCCCCAATTCCCCACCACCACTTTAGATTTGCCAGTCGCAAGCCCAGGTTATCAACTGTGTTTCTGACCCACCTCTTATAGACTGGAGTTTCTCACCACCCCTTCCTTGATTGAACTTCAGATGCCAGTTGCAAGTCCAGGTTGTTACCTGGACTTCTGACCAACTGGCTATAAATCAGAGGTTCCCACAACCTTCTCCTTGGGTTTAATTAATTTGCTATGGCAGCTCAAAGAGCTCAGAGAATCATTTTACTTACTAGATAAAAGGATATATAGCTCAAGAACAACTGAATGAAAGAGATGCATAGAGAAAGGTATGGGGAAAGGGCACAAAGGTTCCATATGCCCTCTTCAGGTGTTCCACTCTCCTAGGACCTCTACGTGTTCACTAACTTGGGAGCTCTACAAACCCCATCCTTCTGGGGTTTTATGGAGCTTTATTACATAGGCATGATTGATTAACTCACTGACCATTGGTAATTGAACTCAATCTCCAGCCCCTGTCCCTTCACCTAAAGTGGGGTGGTGGTGGGTAGGACTGAAAGTTACAACCCTCTAATCACCTGGTTGACTCAACTGGCAACAAGTTCCCACACTTAGATGCTTTCCAAAATTCACCTCATTAACACAACAAAAGACACCTTTATCACTCTTAATACTTAGGAAATTCCAGGGGTTTCAGAAGCTCTGTGCCAAAAAAGAGGACAAAGACCAAACGTATATTTCTTCTTATAAATCACTCTATCACAAGCTGCATCCTATTAAACCAGACTTTAAAGAGATTTGCAAAAATATAAATCAACACTACTCTTCTCACACATTTTTATTTCAAACAAATAGTTATCTTTCATGAAAATGTTTACTTTTGTAATGTCAATATTTTAAGTATTTCCTTTTTAATATCTAATTGGTATATAGAATTCACATAAACAAAAGTGCTCAGAGTTCTCAAATTTTAAAAGCATAAAGTGTTCATGAGAAGCTTGGAGGGTATGAGAAGTTTGATAACCTCTGCAATGGATATTTGGAGAAAAAATATGAACACAAGTGGGCACCTGGATGGCAAATAAATATTTGAAAAGATTTTCAATCTTCTGGGTAGTGGTTGTTAGGAACATCTGTATTAAATCCAAATCTAATCTAAACCAATGTGTATATCTAACTTGAAATATAATCTAAATCTAAAGGCAAATTAACTACATATAAACTACATATAAATGAAAACCTAACCTGAATCGATATTAAAGTAATAAGGGGATTTGTGGACAAAGGGAACAGGGAAATTACAAAGGTGAATGATTACAATACTCATCTAATATCTCTCCCAAATTATTCTACATTTCTGTACATGGAAGAGACTAAGCCTGGATGTTGTGATAACAAAGAGGAATTTTAATAATCCAGAGGAGAATTGATGACAGTGTGGCCTGGAATCATAATAATGAAGAGGGCGAGAAGTAGATGGCTTTAAGAAGAATCCACATAAAATGAGTCAACAGTACTTTATGACTCATTCTAAGTAGTTATAGAGTGAGAGAGAGTTGTTTACGATGCCATCCAAGTTGCCTCGTGTCATTTACTGAGATAAAAATATAGGAATAGGGACTGCCTTGACTGGGAAGATAGTCTCAGTTTAGAAATGTTGAATTTCAAGTGGAAATGCTCGTCTCCTTCTATATAAATATTGAAATAAGTGCTTGGAGCCCAGGAAACAAGTCTCAAAAAGAGCAACAGATTTTGGAAGAACATTGATGGTGACTAAAGCCACAGGAATAAATAAAAAGTAGAGGGTTTGGGCTTCCCTGGTGGCGCAGTGGTTGAGAATCTGCCTGGCAATGCAGGGGACACGGGTTCGAGCCCTGATCTGGGAAGATCCCACATGCCGCGGAGTAACTAGGCCTGTGAGCCACAACTACTGAGCCTGCGCGTCTGGAGCCTGTGCTCCGCAACAAGAGAGGCCGCGATGGTGAGAGGCCCGCGCACCGCGATTAAGAGTGGCCCCCGCTTGCCGCAACTGGAGAAAACCCTCGCACAGAAACGAAGACCCAACACAACCAAAAATAAATAAATAAATTAAAAAAACAAAACACAAAAGTTTAAAAAAAAAAAAAAAAAGTAGAGGGTTTAGAACAAGAAGGAAGAAGGTGTAAACCAGAACCTTGTGAGGGCGGCAGAGAAAGGAGAGCAGTTAAGGCGACTGAGAACCAGTGGCCAAATGAATAGGACTAAAGTAAAGAGGATGTGATTTCAAAGAAAAAGGCAAAGACGGGGGTGGTTATCTATTTTAAATGCTTGTGAGAGATGAAGTAAGGCACAGATTGAGAAGTATCATCCAAAACGGGGTCCAAAATGTAATCAGTGACCTTGACAAATACTGTATCAGAGGAACGGCTGAAGTGAAAGTGATTGAGAACTTAATGACAAGGATTGGGAAATGAATAAGGGAAAGCAGCTGTACTAATCAGAACACAAAGACCACATAAACAATTTGTAGCTTATCAAGACTTATGCTGGTATTGTGGGGAAAACAAGCTTTTCCCAATGCTGCTTAAGGTAAGATTTTAGGTACGGAAGTTCTATGATATTTCTGCTAACATAGACTCAAACGCCCTTGAAATATAAATAAGACCCTAACATTTACAACTGAGGGGATTTTTTAAATTCAAATATCATGGTAAAGTTGATAAATGGCTCAAATACTTCAACAAATATGTCAAATTCAATTACTCATATCTACAACACCATGTATGTGAAAAGCAAAACACAAAGAAAATGTTCTATTATTTTATTTATTGATTGCTTTTATTTGAAGTTAGAAGAATAAAAAGCATCTAAGTTCATATTGCATCTTTCATTGTTCAGTTTTCAATACTGTTATAAATATAATTTCACCTGTCCTTCCAATACCCTGTGGAACAGAGAGGAAATATTATTATTCCTGGTTTAGATAGAGCCTATAAACTGTTTTCCAAACAAACCTATAGTGTACATACATGGATTAACCCTTAGTAAGCTGAATTTTTCTAACACTAGATAGTTAAGTGAAAAGCACTATGTTCTCCACCTATGAGTTATCTAACATTTATTAAATGCTTACTATATTCAGGCATACATTAAACATTTTTATGCATTTAATTATCTAATCCTCAAACTCTGTGTGGTGGACTCTATTATCATAGGACAAAATTGAGAGTTGAAAAGCTCAGGGTACTTTTTCATTTCACATAATTACTAAATAAAGGATTTGAGTTAGGAATACAAATTTGAACTCATTCATTCATTCAATAAATATTGATTCCTTCCCTATTATATGCTAAGCACCAATGTGAATTCCTGAAATATATTAATGAGTACAACAAAGAAATCTCTCTCTCATTTTGCAGCTTACTTTCTATTGGGGAAAATCAGACTACAAACAATAAACGTTAAAGAAGTTAGGCAGTAGGCTAGAACAGGTGTTGGCAAACTTTTTCTAAAAGGCCAGAGAGTAAATATTTCAGAGTTTGCTGGGAATAAGGTCTCTGTTGTAACTACTGAACTCTACCATTGTAGTGTGAAAGTAGCTATATATAATATGTAAAAAGACGAACAGGGCTGTGTTCCAGTAAAACCTAATTTGCAAAACAAGTAAAGAGCTGGGTTTGTCCCATAGGCTTTAGTTTCCCAACCCTTGTGCTAGAAGATAATACATGTTTGTTTTGTGGGGTTTTTTTTCTTTGTGTGTGTGTGTGTGTGTGTGTGTGTGTGTGTGTGTGTGTAGATTCTATATTTGTCTATTAATCTATTAATCACATCCATTAATCACAAGGCCAAACTAACAACCAATGTTGTTTACATCTCCCCTGCAATCCAGCTTTCATGGGCAAGTAAAAATCATATTACAAACCCTCTCACCAATCCTGAGTCCATACCCCCAACCACTTCCTTTATCTAACTCACACACACCAAGCCAATATTTTCCCTGCTCTAAAACAGGGCAGGTTCCAGACAATTTAGAGACCATTCTTATATCCCAGAGTTTGCTGGCCTTATTCAAATTAGCCAACACTATGCTGTTTCCCCTGCTGTTTCCTGTAGCAAATACAATGAAGAATCTGAGCCATGTTTGCCTTTCACTCCTCTTTCTGTCTCCTAACTGAACCTGGTGCTTCCCCTATGGCCTGCATAGTGTAGCATGACCCCTCCTCTCAGGAACTATAAGTAATAAAAATCTTCTTTAAATGGCATTGACCTCTCTGTGCCATCACTCAGTCACCAATATAAATCAAAACCCAGACATAAATCAATGCCATGGAGAAAAGAAAAAGTATAGCAAACATGTTTGTTTGAATCCTCCAAGAAGCAGATGCCAAGTCAGGAACAGAGGCACAAGAAATTGATTGGGAAAACGTCTATGAAGGAGAAAGTGGAGGAAGCCAGAGAAGGCAAGAGGAACCTTAAACTGTAATGCAGATCTGACTCCTGTTAAGGAGAGATGGAAGGAGAGAATATTGAGTAGGAAGAGTCTTGACTGTAACATAGTTCTAGGAAAGTTTTAGCTAGTCTGAAGGAGGGGCTTTGAAGCAAAATCTTCCATTAAAGGAGCCCCATACCTTGCAGAAATGGGCCTCTATTAAAACTCCAATAATGCTCATTTATTGACTGGGAGCTGAAGAGACACATGGAGAGAACAGGAGGTCAGGGGTATTGTCAGAGGTTGATAGAGAAGGGTAGCAACCTAAACGTTAGTCAACTACTCGCTGATCTGCCAGAGATCTGGGCAGTGCATTTTCATGGCCAAAACTACATAAGGGGTAATGAAAGGATCTGGAAATGGAGTGAGGATGAGTAGGTTGATCTCAGTGTTAAAAAGTTGATCAGAATAGGGTTCACTGAAAGAGCTGATGTCTGAGCAAAGATTTGAAAGAGGTATGGTGTTTACCAAGTAGATACCCAAGAGAGAGCATTCTTAGACAAAGGAATCCTTGGATTAAAATCTCTGGGTATAAACTGTACCCAGCAAGATCCATAAGCAACAAGGATATCAGTGTGGTTGTAGAAAAGTCAGTAAGAGAGAGAGAGCTGGACAATATGATGGCAGGTCATAAAGGGCCTTGTGAGCCATAGTAAAGATTTCAGCTTTTACTCTAGACAAAGGTTCTGGGAGGTTAGGATGAAAGTAAAATTATCTGATTTACATTTTTTAATTATTTTTTTCTGGCTACTCTGTTAAAATACAATGTAGGGGTCAAAGGTAGAAGCAGGGAGAACCAGTTTGGATGTTCTTACAAGAATCAAGGCAAGGGAGGATGGTACGTCAGACTAAAGTCATAGCTGTGGAGGTGAATGGTGAAAGGTGGTGGGATTTTGGATATATTTTGAAGTTAGAACTGACAAGATGCCCTGACCCCAGTACCCATGTTCTTCTTCATTACGTACTACTGAGTTGATATCTTCCTGTATGTCCCCTCTGTTATTTTTCTCATTGAAATGATAGTGTTCATATTCATTAATTCACTCATTCAACTAGGAATGTCTATAAATACTTGTTGCGAGACAATACATTCTTAGTTTCTGCCATAGTAAAACTTTGTCCTTATTTTTAAATAACATTCTAACGTACTCATTATAGATTACATATGGATGCTATAGACAGATGGAGATATAGATATAAATGATATAGATACCCGTATGTAGATAAAGGTATAGGTATATATATATATGTGTGCGTGTGCATGTGTGTAAGGAAAAAGGTAAAGGTAGAGGTAGAGATAAAATTAGAGATAGAAATAGAGGTAAAGATTGAGATGATAACAATGCAAAACCAGGTGTGAAAAGCGGGGTGATAGAAGTTTGACTCTGATGTGGTGAGGGCAAACATGCAGATCCTACAGTTGTCATTTCCCCCTGGGTGAATGGAGACAGGATATATTTTACATAGAAAACGACAAGAGCTGTATTTTTAAACTGACAGCCAGGAGGTAATAATAGAACGGGGAGAAAGAGAAATATGAGCTGATGAGAGAACATTGCAGGCCTTGGGATCAACATGGTCATAGGCTCTGAGGCAAGAAACAGCCTGGGAGGAAGCAGGAGATAAATCCAGAGCTCAGGCAGGAGCTAAATTATGGGGAAACTTGTAGGATACACTAAGGGGGTTTATCCTTTAGTTATTTACAGAATCAGTGAAGTTTCAAGTATGAGATTCAAAAAAATAAGAATTATATTTATAAGAAAATCTCTTTGGCAGCAAGCAGTATACAGATTAAGATTGTGGAAGAAGTCATAGAGAAGTGCAGAACAAAATAGACACTGCTCTTTTTTTTCTTGAAAGAGATTGCAGTCTAGGATGAGAACTGTATATGTAAACACTTACAAGAGAGCATGGTAAATACTGGCAGATTTTCCAGACAACCAATATTTCACAAAGAATACACAAATATAAATATTATATCTATATAATATATACCTATATTATATATATATATATATATATAAAATACACATACAATTTTTCCACTAAGGCATAGTATTTCCAAGAAATAAAGTTGAAAACCTTGTAATAATGACCTTAATGATAATTTTTTAGTTTACAAAATATTTGTACATTTATTTGAGAATGAGAACTTCAGCCACCAAAAATTTGTTGAAATGGCAGATGGATTTATAATTTAGGCTGTATCAAAGTAATGAAAACACTGGTTAAGATGACCAATATGGTGTTTCTCAGAAACATAAATAGTGATTGCTCATTCACAGCATAAGAATGTATATCTGAAACATACTGGAGATTTTGGTGTTTCCAGACAGATCAGATTCCTTTTACATTACAAATGGATGCCTAACAATAGCTGCAATAAGAAAAAATCCTCCTGCTAGAATTTAAAATGACACGAATTAAGATCTCATCTTATAACAGAGGAAAGGGCAGCCCCCAAATAAAATAGAGCCCTTATTTGTGCCGTAAATCTATATAACTATATTTTAATGAAAGGCAATTAGTTGAAAACGTAATGTTTGAATGTTTTATATTTGATTCTCCATTTTATCTAAGGAATGTTCCTTCTAAGAAATAAAATGGTTCTGAATGCTATTGAATCTTCATTTCAAAATTAGCATGCACACACACACACACAGGATAGCAGTTTGTTAAAGATAATGACTTTCACCATCTACTAAGATAATACTTACTAGATATTTACTTACTAGATATTTACCAAATATTTACTAGATAATATTCACTAGATATTTACTTAATAGATACTTACTAGTATAGATATCAACCAAAATGTGATATATTATATTGGTGTCAATTACAGAGTGGGTTTAATTTATATAGAGATATTTTCTTGATTTCTTTAAATCATTCTTCTGTTATAACCTTATTAAATCCTAATTTTGTTGTGTTATTTAAGTGGAAGTTATTTTTAAAAATAAAGTTCCAAAAGATGAGAGTCAACTAATAGTTGAAATTCAAATCAAAGACTGCAAATCTTCTAACCTTCATAAAATCCCTGAATTACATTTTGTAAGCCATGACCTATGAGTTCTTTCTGAATTCCAGTGATGTTAAAATAACATTATCTGTAGGTCTCTGTCTAATTAGAAATGGCAGTTAATTAAAACACTTTATATTATTCCACCAACTACCAATTTATTTCAGTGTTATATTTCAATAACCTGAACCAAGCAGAGATTTTGCCTGCCCAGAAGTGGCCTTGCCTATCATGATAAGCAGCTGAAAAACACACATAAGCTGTGTGAACCCGGCAGAATCCATCTGGTGAACCATCTGTGTGAGGACTCACAAAAATTATACCCCATCTGTTGTTTCATTTTTGCTAAGATTGCCAACCTTGTCCTCACTCCATTATCTAACTATTTTCCCTCCCTGTGGCCCTCGTCTGTACATTTGCTTTTATTCCCTATTGGTACCATATATCTAATTTCCAAAGCACTCTCAGTTTTGAAAGAAATTAATTTATGCATTTAATTTATGCAACTAAGAATCCAAAAGTATTGCACTAATACCATGGTGTTCTTAGCAAATGAGTGCATTCTTATAAATACCAATTTCTGCCTAGTAAAGCCTAAATATATACCTTCTTGACAGACTAATTTCAATGTCAATATAATGTTTAAGTATAATGTTTATCTGATCATCTCTTCCTCTTCTAATCTATTCTCCATTCTATAACATATTACTTCCTAAAACATTCCTATTATCCCACTTCCTCCAATCAACACCCATCAAAGATTTCCCATTTCTCCCAAAATAAACTCCCCTAAGATTTTAGCTCAAGTTCTCACGTCTTCACAAAAGTTTTCTTAACTACACCTGTGGTCATCGTAGGCACAGTCTATACCAGTAACACTCACTTGACACTTGCTCCATAATCTCGTTCTATGTTGTCAACATGGCTCTTGGATTTCCATTTATTTCTTCCAATTTTCCTTACTTTTCTTGCTGTATGTCTTGTATCCACAAGTGGATATTAAGCCTCCAGAGAACTGGGGAAATGCCCCCCATTTGTTTTGCTTCTTTAACATGTACACAAATAGCTCTGAGCCCTGTCCACTTAAAATATTTTTGTTTAAAGTATGGAAAATTAAGTAAATAACATATTCAATTCTATTGTAGTAAAGACAAATTTTAAAATAAAGAATTATGCTGTCTTAGAGAAACTTCAAAATCTGTGTCTACAGACACCCATTAGAAAGGAAATACTACTGTTGGTAAAGCATACTCACTTTTTTTGACCCTGGCTTCAGAATAAACACCAGCTGCATTTGCTCTGGACGTTTTGAAATGACAGTATGATCCACACACCTCCTAAGAGTTAGTGTCTGTTCAACTACATTTTGGGACTTGTCCAAGCATAAGACATACTGTCATGGTGTCAGACCACATCGGAGGCCAAAGACCTTAATAGAAAATTATAGCAGTTGATCTCTATCTATGTTTGTGTCTATCTCTTTATCTGTATCTAAAACAGTGTATCTTTGCTTCTGTATCAACTTATATCGATTATAAGTGTATCAACAGAAAAAAAAATCTATATATATATGAATAGATAGTTGTAAATAAATAAAGAAATTATAAAATAGGATAGCAGACAATACATAAGTACAGTTATGAAGAATGCAGACCTGTGTTTCTAAGTAGAATAAAACCCCATCTATCTAAAGACCTAAGAGGAACAACCACATGCATTCAAGAGGAAAGTGAAAATAGTTTTATGTGTTCCATTGTGAAACAGCACTCAATTTTCAAAATACGATATGCCTTGGAAATTAGGAAGAGACATATAAAATAATTACAGGAAAATTATAGTCTTTTTGAAGAGCAAGAAATATTAAATCATACAAGAACCTACTGTGATCACTTGCTCAGAGAGACTTTCCCTTACCACCATACCTAAAATAGCATTACATGTCATTTTCTGGCAACTCACTCTTCTTATTCTTCATAATATTTATCAGGATATGATTTTTAATTTACTTATCAAGTTGTTTATCTCTTTGATATCTTTCTTCCATTAGAATACAAACTTCCTCAGAGTAGGGGCTTTGCTTTTTTCCTTTTTGTTCCCATGCTTGGCCCCAAGCAGCTACTCAATACATTTACTCTTATCTAAGGAATGCTTATAGAGGAAAACTCTGAGGGTGTCAATTTTTTCTATATAAGGATATGTCCCAATCTTGTACTCTAAACTCAATTCATAGTCCTACTGGGTCAATAGTTCTAAATCCAATTTAGCTTTTGCCTTAACTATTTTAAATAACCATGTGAATATTGTTCATATATCCCAGACTTTCTGGCAGAAGAGAGAATAGCATCACAGTAATTAAAACCACACACTGTATTTCTTGTCTACATACTACAAAAAATAAGATGTCTTCAGCTTCCTGCCAGTCATTTTCTAAAGCTCCCAGGGTGTGTTGCAAATATGTTTCATGAACTAATTCTTTGAGCCTGTAGCCCTCTAACTCCAGGCCTCTGTGATACTGGTGTCGCTTGTTACTCTTAATGACAAAAGTAGGAGCCAAAGGTGTCACTAATCTGATGGACCCTACCAAGGGTGACAGGGCTTTATTATTGGACCCCATCAAAGGGGACCCTCCTGCTGCCTGTGGTGGTTGCCAAAGCTCCAATCCCAGGCTTCTGCTGAAGGGTTGTTTCCACTAGTTATCAAAATGGAGCTGCCAAGGCCCAGTATTGAGGGCCTTAATGTTTGTCTTGTGTTATTGTTGAAATCAGTGAGTTTTTCCCCAATGTTGTAGAAGGTGCTGGCTATAACACACCTGAAGTGTATGTGTTCAATTTCTTGAGTAGATAATACTGGAGAACAAAGGAAATTTTTTATTTGAAACTCATCTTTCATTTCCCACAGTCTGGCCTAAGGTCTGAGGTATATGTCTTTGGCAGCTGGGTTGAGGGATTAACTAAAAGAGAGCTACGACCCCTTTTCTCTGATCCTGACTCACCATCCTTGAAACAAAACTCTGTATCACAATATCCTTAGTGCGTGTTCTTTCTCATGAGGTACCTTGTTCCCTCACATAAATCTTAGGGTGAATATAACTTAGTCTCAAGCTGGGATGCCTGCTACAGAAAGTACTGTGAATGAGCAGCACATTGGATCATCAATGAATTCTAAAGGCTTTTGAGTGTGATTCAGTATAAAAAGTGTAAGCATGAAAGGCAGTAGCTAGCAGCCTTCTCAGGAGGAACAATATTCAAAGGTGCTTTGATGGAAACCAGGTGATTTTTTTTTTCTTTTCACACCTGGAGTGAGGCAGCACAGCAGCACCAGCTCCATACCTCTAATCTAACCAAGTCAGATATGCAGCAGCAGCCAGCTGTGACCCTAAGCCTGTGATATTCCGGCATATTTGGGGAAATGGAGTGTAAAGTATCTTCTTTATTTAAGGAATTGTTATGACAGGTCTAGCTCATCAGGCTGCAAATTCTCAAAACCTGGCACCTGTAGGAGTATGATTTGTGTTACTGGAAGAGATACACCGTGCATCTAAAAATAATAAAATCAGAGAATTATACAGGCTTAGGATTTGGTGTCATGACACATTCAGGTTACAAGGTTATGCCACCTATTGATTTGAGACATCTGACAACCCACCAGGGATTGGATTAAGGACTTCGAAGGAAAGATTGGATGCTTCCCCAAGTACTCTGTTGGCAAGATACAACCAAAATATTTGGCTTCTTTATTTTAGTGCCACTCAGAGACGTTTGTAAAATATTAGAATCGTTAAAAAGAAAAAAATCTCTGAACATTAACCAACAAAAGATCATATATGAATATTAAGTGCACCTTTTTTATACTTGTAAACTCATTTTTATTTACTCAGTTTCACATCTACAGAATGTGTCAGGATATACTATTAACTAAGTAAAGATATCTCCTCATTCTTGTTTCTAAGGAAAACCCGAGCACATGCCTGGAAGGTGTATTTTTATTCAACACTTTTTGTATACAGAGTGTGACTGGGGTTCTTTCTAGATTTTTAAGGCAGGAAAATTAAGTACTAAAATAAGATAAGAGTTATACCACTGGAAATACATGACATTCAAAAACCTGCAACACTCTTACATGTTTGAGGGGTCATCCATATAATGTTATATTCTCACAGTCAAAAGTGGAAAATGGACTATTAAATTGATGCTCTGTAAAAAAAAAAAAAAAAGTGCTCAATATATCTGGCATACTCTATTTTGCAGTTTATTTGGAAGTACTTTTAGAGTTATTTCCCATGCTTTAATGGGATCTAAAAGCATAAACCCGTCAGGGAAGTGTAGTGCAATGCCATATAATTGCTAGATGGATCAGCATTGTCAATGACTTTATCTGAACTTTATTGATTTACCTTATATTAGGTGATACTCTATGGTCCACATAATGTATTTAGCTGTCAAGTTGCAGTAGCTACCAAACAACCAGATTTTATCATAAATCTGCCTTGTGGTTTGAGAGAGACTAAAAATGTGATAGAAGAGGCAACTGCAATAATTATGTGGCCATTAATTCGTATCTAGCTCTCTTTCTATATTGGTTTCGTACCTAGGCATTTCCCCAAGTAAATTCGTAGATCTTCTTTTCAGAAAATGAAATAGATCATCCAACTTCCTCCTGACCTTATTTCCAATGAAGAGTGTTAGAAGACAAGAGCTTAGTTAAAATGCAAAAATACTAGTTGATTGTTTATTATGTCAAGCTACGATGGATACAACCGTGATTTATAAATTATACATGTACTGGTGGAAGTTACAGTATGATGAGAAAAAGACACATAAGGTGACATAAAAATGTAATAAGAGAGTACTGAACAAATTGTTCTGAGAAAAGAAATTAATTTTCAATTTGAAAAGCTTTAATATAAGCTCCTAGGAAAGTGTCTAAAACGAAGTATAGTTTCAATAAAAGTTAAATAATAATAATATTAAGTATATCATTACAAATAAATATTATTATTAAGTATATCATTACCTGAATAGTTTATGCTTATATGATACCTGGATAGCAGAGATCAATCACTTGCCATTAAAAAGCATCATTTCCATCTATTAAAATTTTTAGAAATAATTTCTTACATAAAATAGTCTCCCATGGCTGTCATATATACTAAATAGAGGTGTTTATACTAAGAAGGTAACACTTTATTTTCATCCTTATATCATTCTAATTTGTAAATCTATATACTGTGTAGTTTTTTTTTTACAATACCAGTGGTTCAATTAGTTTATCCTGAAAAATATAAAAGGGCCAAAACAATAGATGGAACATTTATTCTTTAAAGGACTTCTTATTTTAGAAAACACTGAAAATTAATCTTTCCTCCAAGAATTCATGGAAGCCTATATGCAGCCTATAAATTTCTAGCCAAGATTTCTCTCATACAGCATAAAGCTCATTGTTCTGATAGGTCCAAGTATTATGATTCTGATACACTCTTAATTATTTAAAATTTTTTGCTATTTATTGAAAAGTCCTTTTGCCATTTGACTTATAACCTTTATATGCAGTTTATGGATAATAACTTTATTAGTTATATGATATCAACATAAGATGCTTAACGTTCTCCAAAGAAAACTCAGTTCCACACTCACAGTGTTGTTTCTTTAGTCAATGTTTAACGACGACCACCTCGGGGAGAAAGGAAGTGTGTATGTTTGAGCAATGGTTTTTCTAAACATGAATGACACATCTGAAGGAAAGCTAGTTGTGGGTTGAAAGCAGGGTTAGTTTTTGAGGGAGCCTAATTAGCAGCATCCATTTGTCTTGCTAGATTCTGAACAAAATGAGAAATAGGAGTAAGGCATTTAAGGTGAAAGCTAAATTGCTAATATTGCTATTACTGACAAAGGCTGGCTGAGGAATACAGTTCAGTAGCCAGCAGATAGGACTGCAAATTGAAGTGCATGAAGGCAGAGGGAGTGGCCCAACTCAAGAGGAGGAAATGAGGGGGTGAAATGTCTGTAGAGATCTTAAAAACAAAAATACAACTGACTAAACGTTGGTTTGAGTTATATCATAACCATTCATCAGCAATCCAAAACAATATTAGTGGGACTTCCCTGGAGGTCCAGTGGTTAAGACTTCACATTCCAATGCAGGGGGTGTGAGTTGGATCCCTGGTCAGGGAGCTAAGATCCTACATGCCTCACGGCCAAAAGAAAAACCCACCAAAACATTAAAAAAAAAAAAAAAAAAAAAAAAGAAGAAGCAATATTGTAACAAGTTCAATAAAGACTTTAAAATTGGTCCACATTAAAAAAAAAATCTTAATAAAAAACAATATTAGTAATATAGAATTCCTTTCTTACCCAGTGAACCACCCCAAACCTCCCTCTACCTTGGTATAGCATCTCTAATAGGCAAACGTACTGACTTAGTCAAAGGTAACTATGGATGAGGGCAGAAAGCCACCAGAGGTGGAGTAGAAGGAAACCCTTGCTTCCCAAGAAAAAGAAGGAAAAGACTGAACCGTGCCTGCCTTGACCTTTCTTTTCCAATTTACCAACCATATGAATTATTCTACATCCTCTGGGGCAAAATAAATAAAGGAAAGCGAAAACAGAAGTATAATAGTAACCAGGATTCCTAATCATGGAAGAAAACAAGAAAATTTGAAGAAAAGAATCCTTCAAGAAAAATCAGATATATAATAAGGGAAGATGGAAAAAGAAACAAATAAAATGTGTAACCTGAAAAGGGACTATTCACAAACACATGAATAGCATTTGGTTTATTTATTTATTTTGCATAGGAATAAAAAAATTGGAATCAATGGCAAATGGAAGCATCAAAATACCTACTGGAATATATAAAATCATTAGTAAAAATAATGCGATAATTCCTGTTGCAGTAAGAAGTTTGATAACTAAATAGAATATGAAAGTCAAAAATCTATATATTATTTTTTCATCTCTACTCAATAATGGGGATTAAAACTGCTAGCTGAATCCCGGACTTTGCCTCTGCTTATGCTAATCTTTATGTTTTATTAGAGGTAGTGAGAACATACTTCTTTCACTTTAAGTTACACCACTTCTAGTTTTTTATCTCAGAAGAGTATTGCAGGATTTGGAATTTTTGCTTCTCTGCGTAAGTGATCTGTTATCTTAAAAACAAACTAACAGGTGTCTGTCTGGCATTCTAGTATATGTTTTAATAATTTATTAAATATGGACTAATATATTTTAAATGTTTAAATGGATAGGTATGTTATAGAATCTGAATTTAATGGCTTATGGTATTTAATATTTCTCTAGGACTAGTTTCCAGTGTGCTGATGTTCAGTCTTAGATTGCAGGTAGAATTAGAAATTAGAATTTGCCCTTTTAAGATCATAGTAGCTTTGGCATTAAAAAGTTAATCCAAATGAAATTCTTTAAGTTTCATGATAAAAAGGGGCTTCAAGAATAACTATTTGTTGGCATATTTTAAATCATGAAATAAAAATCACTATAAGTCAGTAAACATATAATGTCAATATATTTATAAGTCAATAAATATATAATGTTTCCAGAAGTTACATTTTACAAATATTAGATGCTATGATGAAATAGAAGTTTGCACTAATTCCTCTCTACACAATCTCAAAACACCTTCAGCTCTTCAGTGCATACAGACTCATAGGCAGTATACAACTGCTTTGTATTCCACCAAAATTTACTTTTTTTAATTGAAGTATAGTTGATGTACAATATTATATACATTACAGGAGTACAATATAGTGATTCACAATATTTAAAGGTTATGCTCCATTTATAGTTAATTATCAAATATTGGCTATATTCCCTGTGTTGTACAATATATTCTTGTAGCTTATGTTATACTTAATAGTTTGTGCCTTTTAATCCCCTACCCCTATAATCTCCTACCCCTATATTGCCCCTCACCCTTCCCTTTCCCCACTGGTAACTCCTAGTTTGTTCTCTATATCTGTGAGTCTGTTTATTTTTTGTTATATTAACTAGTTTGTTGTATTTTTTAGATTCCACATATAAGTGATATCATACAGTATTTGTCCTTATCTGTCTGACTTATTTCACTTAGCATAATACCTTCCATGTCCATCCATGTTGTTGCAAATGGCAAACTTTCATTCTTTTTTATGGCTGAGTAGTATTCAATTGTATATATATATACCACATAGTCTTCATCCATTCATCTGTTGATGGACACTTAGGTTGCTTCCATATCTTGGCAATTGTAAATAATGCTGCTATGAATATTGGGGTGCATGTATATTTTCAAATTAGTGTTTTTTTCTCTAAGATCAGGAATCTAAGTCAAGGATGCCCACTCTCGTCACTTTTATTCTACATAGTATTGGAAGTCCTAGCCACAGCAATCAAACAAGAAAAGGAAATAAAAGGAATACAAATTGGAAAGGAAAAAATAAAGTTGCCATTGTTTGCAGATTACATGATACTATACATAGAAAATCTCAAAGATGCCACCAGAAAGCTATTAGAGTTCATCAATTAGTTCAGTAAAGTTGCAGGATACAAAATTAATACACATAAATCTGTTGCATTTCTATACACTAGCAATGAAATATCAGAAAGAGAAATTAAGGAAATAATCCCATTTACCATCACTTCAAAAAGAATAAGATACCTAGGAATAAACCTACCTAAGAAGATAAAAGACCTGTACTCTGAAAGCTATAAGACATTGATGAGAGAAACTGAAGACGACACAAGCAGATGGAAAGATATACCATGTTATTAGATTCAAAGGATTAATATTGTTAAAATGGTCATACTACCCAAGGCAAGCTAAAAATTCAATACAATCCCTATCAAAATACCAATGACATTTTTCACAGAACTAAGACAAATAATCCTAAAATTTGTATGGAATCACAAAGACCCTGAATAGCCAAAACAATCTTGAGAAAGAAGAATAGATCTGGAGGAATCATGCTCCCTGACTTTAGACTATATTTACTTTTTAATAACATTAAGAATTATCTTTCTGAGCAAGTAGTTCATTCGTTCTACAACTTTATTTTTTGAATTTTATTTTATATTTTTTATACAGCATGTTCTTATTAGTTATCTATTTTATACATATTAGTGTATATATGTCATTTCCAATCTCCCAGTTCATCCCACCACCACCACACCCCGCTGCTTTCCTCCTTGGTGTCCGTACATTTGTTTTCTACATCTGGGTCTCTATTTCTGCCTTGCAAACTAGTTTATCTGTACCATTTTTCTAGATTCCACATATATGCATTAATATACGATATTTGTTTTTCCCTTTCTGACTTACTCACTCTGTATGACAGTCTCTAGGTCCATCCACGTCTCTACAAATGACCCAATTTCATACCTTTTTATGGCTGAGTAATATTCCATTGTATATATGCACCACATCTTCTTTATCCATTTGTCTGTCAATGGGCATTTAGGTTGCTTCCATGACCTGACTATGGTAGAGTGCTGCAGTGAACATTGGGGTGCATGTGGCTTTTTGAATTATGTTTTCCTCTGGGTATACGCCAGTAGTGGGATTGCTGGGTCATATGGTAATTCTATTTTTAGTTTTTTTAAGGAACCTCCATACTGCTCTCCATAGTGGCTGTATCAATCTACATTCCCACCAACAGTGCAAGAGGGTTCCCTTTTCTCCACACCCTCTCCAGCATTTGTTGTTTGTAGATTTTCTGATGATGCCCATTCTAACTGGTGTGAGGTAATACCTCATTGTAGTTTTGATTTGCATTTCTCTAATAATTAGTGATGTTGAATAGCTTTTCATGTGCCTCTTGGCCATCTGTATGTCTTCTTGTTCTACAACTTTTTATTGAACACCTACTATGTTTCAAGCACTCTTCTCGGTGTCTGAGAATAAAAGAGACAGATGTCCTTATAGAACTTATGTTCTAGTTGAAAGAGACAGAAATAAAAAATAAGTGCAATGAATAGGTGAGTTCTGTGGTATGTTAGAAAGAAATAGATTCTATAACATAAAAGAAATAGATGCAGAATAAGAGGGATAGGGAATGTTGCAGATGAGGTGGCTCAGTTACAAATAGGATGATCAAAGCAGGAAAGCCTCACTGAAAAAAAAAAATGACATGTGAGTCAAGAGTTTGAAGGAGGTGAGAAAGGTGGAATGGTAGAAAGTAATTCCAATGAAATAAGTTTTCTAGGAGTGGAGTCAGTAAGCAAGAGCAGAAGAAGAGGAGGTAGGATAGAAGAGGCCAGATCATATTGTGCCTTCTAAAATATCACATGAACTTTGGTTATTACTAAGTGTAAAAGAAGAGGCCTTGGAGGAATTATTGGTCTGAACCTCTGGAAGGATGGAACTTGCATCAACAGTGATTATAAAGTTTGTGGGAGAAGCAGAGTTTTGAGGGGCGGAGGAAGTATTTAGTCCAGCATTGGACATGCTGCATTTGAGATGTCTATTAGACATCCAAGTGGAAATGTCAAAGTAGGCAGATGGATATTTGCCTGCATTTTAAGAGAGTGGTATACCTGCGAGATGAACATTTGAGAACAAGTATACAATATGTATAGCCAGTATAGTGGATGAAATTAACAATTAAGTGAGTATAAATCAGTGTACAAGTAGATAAAACAGAGAATCCTGGACCACTCTGTCATGAAAGAATCCGGAGAAAAAACCAGAAGAGGCTGAGATAAAACAAACTGAAGACATTAGACAACCTGAAATCCCGGAGAAGAAAAGAAGGGAGAGTGATCAACCAACATGCCATAGGCTGTGGTTTTCTATTAAGATGAGGACCAAGAAATTACAGTACTTTATATCTCTCGACATGGAAGTCACTGGTCGAATTGACAAGACTGGTTTAAAAGGGGGACAGATAACTAACTTGGGCAGGTTTAAAAGAGATTAGGAGAAGAAAAATTAGGACAGTAAGTATAAGCAACTCTTTCAAAGAATTTTGCTGTAAACATGAACATAAATATAAAGAAATAACTGGAAGAGGAATGAGAATCAAGATACAATTTTTTAAGATGGGAAAAACAGCATCATGTTTGTCTGCTAATAGCACTGATCCAGAGGAGAGGAAAGAAATGATGATGCTAAAAAGGAGAGAATTGCTAGAGGATTGACCTTGAGTTGACTAGAGTAGACAGAAATTACTGCACAATTGAACGATTAGATGGATATTGAAGCAAGGGGAGTTCAGTTACTATTATCAGGAGAAAAAGCTGAATTAATAGACACAGATGATATCAGGAAAAAATGTGAATATGGAAATCTGTGGGCATTGTTTGATTTGCTTTAAATTCTTTAACCAAGTAAAAAGCAAGTTTAACAGCTGAGAGTAAGGATGAGGGAAAGATGTAGAAGTTTGAGAGAGGAGAAGGCATGTAATAGCTCTACAGAGTGGATGGATGAGAGAAATTTATTATTATTGCTAGGCAGAATTAAGAACATAGTCAAATTAATGGTAATAAAATTAAATGGAGAGCTGTAACCTATATGGTCCTCCTATATGAAGAAGTTCTCAAAAAAGACATTACAGGAATATTGACCTCATATGGTAGAAATTCCCTAATTAAAGAGACCTTAGTGCCAGAATGGAAATCAATTAGAATTTGGTACACACTCAGGAACCAATTTGGTGATATAACTGTGGCCACTGCTAGTCATATTTAGAGCACTGAATATGTGTCAGTGCTAAGCAAGGCTTTAGATTTAATACTTTGCCTATCCTTCACAATAAAATTGCAAAACAATAATAAATATCTAGTTTTAGACTAGCAAACTGACATTTAGAGGAAGTCAGTAACTTGCCTAACAAACACGCAAACTTGTAAGACCATTGTTTTAAGATTTAAATCCATGCAGTAACATAATTTGTCACTTCCCAACAACTTCTTGAAGAATATATTTCCATTTTACAAATAGCTTCTTTCAGAAACCCATCAAGGGTCTGATTTTCTTCATTTAATTAGTCTAAAGCCACCCAAAACTTACTTACTGTAAAGTAATTCTTTGGTGTTTTGAATCCTATAAATATCTTTCCTGTTTTGTAGAGATGTAATTTAACTGCAATTAATCATTTATTAATTTCAAGTATTACTACTGAATAATTTAGAGAATACATCCATATTTACATAAACATCTTAGGAAATTTATTCATATCCCCTCTTGGTAAACACCTTCCCAATCTGAAAATCTTTCTAGGACCCGGTTATAACCTGACATTTCCAAATCAATTTCTTGCTGACCTTCTAACCTTTAGTTTATTTCTTCTATCCTCCTTTCCTTAGAGGCCCTTCCTTGAAAATCAGTCTCCATGTACCACACTGCAGACTTCTGCCACAACTTCCAAAGATAATAACTCACAATCTCTTTATCTGCTGACACTGCCCCGTTTTCTTCATTTGTTACCATCACTATGACCAAGCTAATATCCTAGATTCCAGTGTTAGCTATCACACTAGCTGACTTATATGATATTTAGCCTTTATCCTAGCAGTAATTTTATTTAGCATCTACGGTATGCAAGGTAGTGAACATACATGAATAAAATCACACGCTTCAATATTACCAAACCAAAAATATTTTAACTGATGAAAATCAGTAGATGAGAAAGTCATGCTGGAATTGGGTTTCCAACAGAGTTTTATGTTCTAAAATCAGCAACTGGGGTCAGAACCAAATGAATGAACAAATTCAAAATTTATAATTGATATAATTTTAGAGATGAATATGAATTCTCTAGTAAGTCTACACAGAGCTTTTTCTTTATAATTAACTGTCTCTTTAGTTGAACACAAGAATGGCTTAAATCTGAGGGTCAAAACGTATGAAAAATATGTATTATTTCACTCAGTACAGTGAGATTCTCATACGATGAGAAGCACATGGGAATTGAGACTGACTGAGGGCAGAGCAGTTCATGTCTGTGCTCTTAGATTTATTTGGACATAAGCTTATTAAATAGAATAAGTCATCATACCATGCATTGCATACATTGTTACAGCTCTTTCCTTTTTTCTATACATTTGTTTATCAGTTTATACCAAGAGCCAAATTAAATTTGCCTATGTTAAATGCTCATGTGATGCTACTATACTGGAATTGTAAATCTACAGGCACTTATGAAACTCAAATACAAAAGAAGCACTAGACCTTGGTCATCATTAAGTCAGAAAGCCAGTGTTCTGATTCCAGCCCTATACTTTTGCTAGATGTCCAAATTTGTCTAACTTCATTTAGTTTCAAGATGATGATACCTGTTTTGATTGTATCACAGGTATTTATGAAAACATCTTATAAACTCTGAAATCCTCTACAATTGTAAAAGTATTATCATTTTCTTCTATAATGAATGTAATATTATCAGAAGCAGATTTTGTTTGTTTGTTTGTTTTTATTTTTGTCTTTCTGTGTAAGTATGAGGAATGTTTATGAAGGACACAGAACCCATTCTTGAAGAGGGAATAGAATTGCTTAGGATCCTGTTGATCAGAGTAGGAGTAAGAATATCGTCTTGTGTATAAAAATTAATTGTGTTTGAATGTGTGCTAGTAGAGTTACCAGGAAAGTTTAATCAGCCAGTTTAAACCATTTCTTAATCCCTTCCAACATCTTACCCTTTACACCGCTGTTTAATAAGAAAGCACAGGATTGTCAGTAAAGGGCATCACCACAATCAACAATTCCCATGAAATGCTTGTTGTCACACCAGCTACCTAATCCAGTATTACTCCATTGACAACTCCATCTTCAAAGAAATGTGATAACAAAAATATTTGATTGAATTTAGATATAAGTCCTTCCTAGTATGTCAGTTATAAATTGCAGAAGCTAAATTATATGACTTTTCCAAAATAAAGTCAGTTTTCAATGAAGATGTCCACCTTCAGTATTGATTTAGTTGGGATAAAACACCATCTTTTTACTGCAGGTTATAGTCATCTTAGAAAATGACACCATAAGAAATAAAAGTACTCATTAAATTCAGCTGATATCTAAATTATACAGTAAGCATGGAAATGTCTTCTTACAAACTTTTCCTAATTTTTGAACCTGTTTTTTGGTTTTTATATTCTTCCAACCTTTCTCCCCACAATATCCACTCCGGTAATGATGTAAAATTCACTCACATTAAGTTGTAAATAATTGAAAGCTATGTTGTTCCTATTGAATTTATTAAATTCAAAGTATTAAACTAAATAAATGAATATCTAAAGGTAGAATTTTAAGGGACAACCAATAGAATTATCATCTACTATGCTGAGTAAAAGACCAATCTTTGTTGACTGGCTAATGCTTGCCAACGCTAATCTGCTAGAGAGAGTGTTTGTTACAGCAAACATATACAGCAAGCCAGTAACATTTGGTGATTGCACCAAAGTTTGCTGATATTAGATATTTTAAAGTAAAAATAATTGGATAAATAATGGGTGTACAACCTATATCACATCTGTTGCAAAATTGTCCTTTAATATGTTGATTAAGCGAAGAATATGGGATTTCAGAAAATCACTGGAAAGTCATTTATTACACTTGGCTAATTTTAGTGACACAAATTTTTACTGCCCTTAACCAATCTCATTTTGCAAACTTTCTTCTCAGTGTCTCTGTTCTGACTGCCAACATGGGTGCTAATTAGCATCAATTTTGCTGGTAATATTTTTCTCCTCTTAGGGACTGAGTACAGCTGTTTGCTAGGAACAGAAATGAGAGTACCCCCTGATTTCTGTGGACCAGTGGTCTGTGGTAATTTATTTTAGTCATAGCTAATCCAAGCTTGTTTATAACACCATAACTGACTATATATCCTATTAGCGATCCCATTAACCATCAAGCTTGCCTAAGGTGACAAGGAAAACAACTTAATAGCACCAAACTCAGTCGCCGTGGAGAATAAACTCACCTACTGTGGTGTGACACTACTCACTTGGGAGCCAGGCTTCTCTAACTGAATACATTTTCAAGAAGCTCTCTTCAAGCACTTAATGAAATGCAGGTTTCTTTATGACTTTCATTTAAAAATACATTATGAAAGCCACTTGGCTCTTCTTTGCTCTTGCCAAGTTTTGAATACCTCATTGCCAGACCCACAGCAGACTATAACTAATTTCATATATTATGAAGATGTGATTTCATTTCAGTTTATGGCAGCAAGTATCCAAGTTTGAAACTTGTCCATTGCAGAAGACAAACAATATTATCACCTCAGTATACTGTGAAGGGAAGCATTTAACAAAACATCAGTGTCTGCTAAGATGGCTAAAATTTTGTTTTTAATTTAAAAATGGAACTTTGACTTCTATGGGGGTACTGGATGAATAATTTTGTGTATGAAAATTTCTAGTTGCCTCTAAGAAATCTCTATCTGAGCGCATTACCATTGAATCAAATAAATCATCACCACCAAAGACCTTCAAAACATCTCCCTATAAATATTCTGCAAATTCACAATTTAGTCTAGAATCCATTCACCTTCTTCCCCATATCTTCTTTGTCATTGAACACTGACATTTAATCTTTCAAACCATCCAATTTGTTTTATTCCTGTGACTAAATTCCTTTTCACCCCTGGATTATAGGGGCCACCTCATGATTGTATTACCTGCCTTCAGTCGAGTAGTGCCCCACCTTGGTTCAGCCTGGAAAAATTTGAAAAATATGGATACCTGAGTTTCACTCCAAGAGCATCTGATTTAATTGGTCTGTGGTGCAGTCCAGGCATTGGGTTTTTTTAAAGCTCACCACATGAGGCTCATGTTCAGCCATGGCTGAGAATTACTGCATCTAGTTTCTCTTTAGTATTGTCAACAGAGTTATCACATCAGGACTCTCACCAGCTAAGGAAACAACAGTAATCTTTTATTTGCTACAGTATCAGGTTTAAATACCTTCACCTGTGTTTTAAAGTCTGTCTTTTATAAACCACATGCCTAATGACCTAATTTTATTTCCATGTATAACTCCCACATTTGCTTTCCCTGAACCAGATCTATGTATATGAATGTTCATAGCAGCTTGTGCAGTAGCAGCCAAAAACTGAAACCAGCCCAGATGTCCTTCAAAAGATGAATGGTTAAACAAACTGTAGCACAACCATACCATTGACTACTACTCAATAATGAAAAGGAACAACCTATTGATATATGCAACATCTTGGATGAATCATCGGGGAGTTATACGAGTGAAAAAAGTCAAAAAGTTACCTAGTATAAAACTCCACTTATATATTTGATGTGACAAAAATTTAGAAATGGAAGACAAATTAGTGGTTTCCAGTGGTTGGAGACAAGCGGGAGAGGTGAGGGGAGAAGGAAAGGAGAGGTGTTGGGGTATGGTTATAAAAATGTAAAACAGAGGACTCGTGATGTTTGAGCTGTTCAGTACCTTGACTTTGGTGGTGGATACACCAGCCTACATAAGTGATAAAATCGTATAGCACTTCACACACACACACACACACACACACACACACACACAACTAAGTAAAACTGGAAAATCTGAATAAAATCAGCAGATTGTATCAATGTCAATGTTCTATAATATTATTCTATAGTTTTACCAAATGTTACCATTTTGGAAATTGGGCAAAGGGTACAGGGCCTCTCTGTATTATTTCATAAAATTGCAATCTACTATTATCTCAATAAAATTACTGAAATAATTTTTAAAATTCCAATCAAAAAATTAAAATTTTTGATAAAATTTAAATTTTGAATTAAAAAAATGTCTACCCATTTTTCAAGATCCAGCCACATACTGTATATTTGCACACATTTTGTTCATTACTCAACAGTTTCTCTGGATAATTATCAAGGTTAGGAATAGCACATAATACAAAATCTGTTTGTGTATGCTAATGTTTTTCCCATAAAGGCTGAACTCTATGCTATTCTTCTTTTTGATGTAGATTAAGCAATTGATGAACTGATATCAGTTTATTAGTAAATTAAATATGTAAAGGGAAACATGGTAAATTTCACTCACATTGTTTCCACAGAAAAATTACCCACTTGCAATTGGAGAAAGGGCACCTTGCTATACTTTCACCTTCTATGTTGATATACTTATTTCCTCTTTTCTTAAACCTTTTTTTAAAAATTGGGGAACAATGTACATACAGAAAAGAACACATATGCTAAGGATACAACTCAATAGACATTTATTAGCTGAGATTTTACACATCCATGTAACTGAAACCCAGATCAAGAAACAGAATAAGGGGGCTTCCCTGGTGGCGCAGTGGTTGAGAGTCTGCCTGCCAATGCAGGGGACACAGGTTCGAGCCCTGGTCTGGGAAGATTCCACATGCTGCGGAGCAACTGGGCCCGTGAGCCACAACTACTGAGCCTGCGCGTCTGGAGCCTGTGCTCCGCAACAAGAGAGGCCGCGATAATGAGAGGCCCGCGCACCGCGATGAAGAGTGGACCCCGCTTGCCGCAACTAGAGAAAGCCCTAGCACAGAAACGAAGACCCAACACAGCCATAAATAAATAAATTAATAATTGAAAAAAAATGTTAAAAAAAAAAAAGAAACAGAATAAGGAATGTTCAAGAATATTCTCCATACTCCCTTCAAGTCAGTACAACTCCAGGGGTAACAGTAGAGTTTTTAGGAAGTATATCATACAGTATGCTTTGTGGCTGGCTTCTTTTGTTCAATAATGTTTGTTCAATTCATGCACATTGTGTGTGTTGTGCTATATTATATTGCACTGGGTGAATTTCCACAATTTATCCATTTTACTTTTGATGAACATTTGAGTAGTTTCTAGTTATAGCTAATATGGATAGTGTAGCTATGAATATTTTAGTCTGTACCCTAATTAACACTTCCTGAAGATCAATTTTCTCCTCATCTTCATCCTCATTTCTTTTTAGATGATGCTTGGAAAATGACACTTCCTTACATAAGCAAAGATGATCTTTTTTCTGCAGATAGTAGAAAGTCAAGCAGATTTGAAAAAGAAAAATAATTCAGAGATTTATTTTTTAGTTTTCACTTTCAGGAAAGATATATGACACCCAAGCCCTTAATTATCTTTCCTATTTCAAGAAGTCGTATGAGACAGAACCAAAGTGTAGACATGATAAATTCAGGCCTCAAGAGCAAAAGAGCTGCTTCCTGTTGGGTGGCACTGGGGACTCAGTAGGGACTCCAAGAAGCTCTCCATTCCTTTATGAGGCAGACTTAACAGGATAAATTATCTATTTGCTCTGAAATTCACAAACAACCAATGCAACTTCTAGCAAAAATAATTATAAAAATAGAGTGGATTGTTCTCCTAGGTCACAACTTCTTCTCTGACTTAGCACAGCTAATGCAACTGAGGGTCAATTGCAAATGGCACTAATTTAAAAACATTTATTTTGCATCTATCTGCTTAATCTGTCCTAAAAACAGTGAAAAATTGGAAACGCGTGATTTTTCAAGAAAGAGTGAAAAATAGGAAAAATAACTAACATATTCAATACTAAGCACACTGTTTTACATCTGTAAGGCATACAACAAATCAGTGTTGAGTTCAATACATCGTAAAATAGTAGTGAACACATGTAATATGATTTAAAGCTATATATACCCAATAGTAGTTTAGAGCTAGGGTTCAATGAAGGCTGAACTAATCATGAAAGTTCCTCAGCAGTTAAGGACCTAGTGTAGAAAGATGATTTACTCAGACAAAGGGAGAAGGAGGTGACAAATGACTGAGGAAAGGCAACTAACTAATTCTAAACCTAACTCCAAATGTACCATATGCTAACTGATTTTTCTACAATATTGAAGTATGAATTAAATGGCACTGGCAGGATTGAATGTGTTGCATTCAGGGTCCAGTGAAGAAAATAGTCTAACATTATAACTAGAGCAGAGGTAGGTTACTTGCTAGGGAAAAAAAGGAAGTAGGTTTAAGGATCCTTTGTATGTTCTTTAAACAATTTTTCAATATTAAGGTATCTGCTCTCATACTTTTATAATAAAGTGACTTTTTACTTTGAAGTTTTATTTCAGATGAAATGACATTCCAGAACTTCAACTTGAAAGCATTGTTCTGCATGATGATCTGCATTAATTCATTCACACTGATGTAGTTTTTGGAGACATTTTTAACAGAGTGCAACCTTCTGTTTAATCAGTTCATTGATTACTAGATATTTGGTTCTGTCTAAAACATCCATTGAGACATTTGGTCTATTCTCAAAGGTCTTGATATTTGATTTTACCAAAAATATCCATGAGCATGTCAAATGGTCCATGCCAAATGGTCCTTGATATTTAGTCCTGTCAACAACCTCCATACTTAGAAAATGTTCCTGGGTTCAAATAGCCCATAATGCTTACTTGTACTTTTGGTTTATAGGATTAATACATAAAATATACTATCATGTTTATTGGTCCAATAATTGTTTTGTGGCTCTATTGCCAAAATAGCCCTCTTGCATTGGTAGTCTAGCTGGTAATGGCATAGGTAGATGGATCAGGATTTGAATCTTGCAGAAGAGTGGGATTTATATTAACTATGCACACAGAGGAATAGCCCTACAGACAGAGAAATGCACAGACGACAAGTCGAGGATGAGATATGGTCATACATGGTGCATTAATATTTCATTAGGCATTTTGCTGGATATGGCTGAGTTCAATAAAGGCAGAATTTGAAAGGAGGAGATTGGTCAAGTGCTGTGTAAAATGGGCTGCAAACCCTTTGACATAAACAGTTTACAGAGCATCTTGCTTGTTCAGGAGGAGTGAGATGGGCGTGGCTCTCTTACCACATAGTAGTTGGGTGTTAGAGTCCCCATGAGGTGGGTATTGTGCATCTAATCAACCCCCCTACAACTATCCCATCACCCAGGGTTAATGGTGATGTTGCCCTTGAATCGATGTCCTATAGAGGTACATTTGTGGTAGATTGCATGAAGTGTCTGCCACTATTTGGAGAGGTTTTAGTGGGTGTGACTCCCACTCTTCCTTGCCAGTCAGCATGGACCACCACACCCTTGGCTGGTGCCTACCAGCCCAGTGCTTGATCCAGCCATGTTGAACCAGGTGTCTAAACCATAAGATATTAGTAAGTTTTCCCCTACCAGTAAACCAGTGACCATTGGTCAGTCAACTACAAAAGAAAAAAAATATGACATCTTTTTGAAAATTCTCAGCAGAATGTGGCAGAAATAGTATACTCACAGAGGCAAAAATGCCAGTGCAACATTATAGTGGGTTTTGTTACCATTTCCATTTCCATTCCTTTAAAAGAGATAGGTGTGAAAGGTACTGGTGCTGTGATGAGAGGAGAATCTGCAATGCCTGACGTACAACTAGTCAGGGTTTGGATAACATTACAATCATTCAAGATAAAACAGGAAAACATCAGCATAATGTTGGTGTTGAAGGGGAAGTAAGGAAAACCCTGAATAGGTCAAAATGTCATACAGAAGAAGGACCAAATGCAACACTATCACAGTTACTTCAAAGAACTCTCCATGATACTTATAAAGAGGTCCTGTTAATGCTACCAGAAAGAAAGTCATTGAAGAGGCAAAGTAAATAGAATTCAAAACAGACATCGACCTCCAAACCCAGCTTCATTGCATGGAGTTGAAATTCCAGAGGAGTATAAAGTGACCAGACTCAGAGAACTATTTTTTATGCAAGATTCCAGTGCTCAAGATGACAAAAAAAATTATTTACCCAACTTCTGATAATATTCAATATTTAAGTGTCAGTATCACATTATTCAGTGATGACACCTTCAAGATGGCACCAACACAGTTCACTCATTTACAGTGCATAGTATAGTACTGGGTTTTACTATGCCATTGACTTATGCACTATCAATGAAAAGGCAACGAGATACATGAAAATACTTGCATTCAGTAAACTTGAATTGAAAATACTTGCATTTGCACGGGAAAGAAATCTTGAGAGTAACCCTTCGTTGTGCCTGATGCACTTCAAGATTGCAAATGTGAACATAGTTTGGTTACTCCTACCAAATGCACAAGTAAAAGTATACTTTTTTCACTTTTCACAATCACTTTGGTGAAAAATATCTTCTTTGTGTCTAACACACTAGTATATGACAATGGAGAGTCATGCATAGTAAGTGTGCATCCATCTTGGGACTTTCATTTGTGCCTTTGGAAGATGTGAATGAAACTTGAGTACATTGTGGAGGATGCAGAAATTTTAGATGACTTAATGAATTATGCTATGAGAGTGTATGTCTATGGAATGCATGGAGACAAAACAAGACCAGAAGCTCCAAGATTTCCCGCAGAAACTTGAAGTCTTTATACATCAGTACTGAATGGTGATCACAGGATGAACAATGCAATGGAAGGCTGGCATAGCAAATTTCAAAAGCTTATGGTAGTGCATTATCCTTTAATTTGGAGATTTATTGAAGTGTTGAAAGATGAACAGTAAAGCAATGAACCAGGTTACCACCTGGTTCTAAAAGTTACCACCCAGGTTCTAAAGTCTCTGTCAGGCAACCCTAGTGCCCCCACCACCACTCTCACCTGAAAAGACCCTGGGCACAGTAAATGTACAATAAGTGCTAAAAGTTTGATTTAACAACCAAAAATAAACTACTTTTATGCAATGGCTATATCTCTGTGCATTGTATTAACTTATACCAACCAGAGTAATGGTTGAATAAAAAAGTACCTTGATGTCCTTTAAATGTTGAACTACTATCCACACAGCTAGACTTTTGCACAGGCTAGTTTCTGCTCATAGGAAAATTCTCGCACTTCATAGAATTTGAGTCAGCAACTTGATCTGCAAGCAAATTTGACCCTCTCAACCTGTCCAGATTATCAGCTTCACTTTAAAAACCCGTGCTCATCCGTAAATTTAGATACTTTGTTATATCAATTTGAAAATATCTTTCCTCAATCATGAAAGCTGTCTGGAAAATAAATATTCAATGTCATTCTTTCAAGTCTCTCTGAAGACATTTCTCTCTATTTCAAACACTTTTCAGCGTCTCAGTTCCAGCCTTGAAATTGCTATCAATTGTATTCATAGGATTTCAATCAGTGAAAGGAGGTCAAAGTCCAGATAGCACAATAAAGAGTTAATTCATAGTCACCAACATAAGATGTTTTAGTCTTATGTTAATATACATATCCTCCAGGATAAATGACTTCAAGGCTGCTCTTTAGAACTAAAATCACTTTGCATATCATACAGTGCCTTGTACACAGCATGACTGTAATGGAGAACTGTGAAACCAAATGAAATATTCTGTTTATGTTTGAAGTTCCATATTACAAATGCAGAGGGTTTCTACTAATCTCTGAAAAAATTGTGTATTTTTTGAAGTTGGTTGAGTTAAAAATTAGTCATTAGAATCGACAAATATTTATAAGATTTTTTTGTTTTGACTACAAAGAAAAAAAATGTATCCACTTGACAATGATGGAATGCAAGGAATTGGGGCGAATGTACTTGCAATGCAGAAAAATAAATCCTAGGGATTCAAATAAATGACATAGGAGAAAAACAAACAGCTTGAAAGCTGCTGGTTAGGTTTTGGTCACAGTAAAAAGAAAATCAGAATTCTTTTTGCCCTTTCCTTCTTTAGAGAACAAATATAAAAGATAAAGATTGAACTAAAAAAATAACTCTCGGTCTAAGGGCCCACTTACAAAAAGCATTCTCCTTTCCAAATTTTACTCAAAATCATAGTCCTCTTTAGTCTCCTTTTTCCCTCTGAGCTCCATTAGACCGCAATAAGCTTTCTTGTAGAAACCATGTTGTTGGCGATTTGAGCTCCTAAAATGAATTTCTCTGAGTGAGTTTTGAAACTATGTATCTATAATCAAAGTGGTTTTCACCAACCAATGCTATTAATAGTCATAGTTGAGGGCTTCCCTGGTGGCGCAGTGGTTAACAATCTGCCTGCCAATGCAGGGGACACGGGTTCGAGCCCTGGTCTGGGAAGATCCCACATGCCACGGAGCAATGAAGCCTGTGCACCACAACTACTGAGCCTGAGCGCTAGATCCATGAGCCACAACTACTGAGCCTGCGTGCCACAACTACTGAAGCCTGCGTGCTTAGAGCCCGTGCTCCGCAATAAGAGAGGCCACCACAATGAGAAGCCTGCACACAGCAATGAAGAGTAGCCCCCACTCACCACAACTAGAGAAAGCCTGCACACAGCAAAGAAGACCCAACACAGCCAAAAATAAATAAATAAAATAAATTTATTAAAAAAAAAAATAGTCATAGTTGAAAGCACACACTATTCAAACTACATCGGATAATATAACGTTGCTCCAGCTGAAGTTGAAGGGCTTGATACCCTACTGGCTATGTCCTCACCAAGCCCCAATCCCCAAGCCTCAATTCAGGGTAAGGGTTACAAATACATTTGACTTCACTATGTGATTCATCACAGTCGTCTTTGTATGTGTTAGTACTGCTAGAAATTGAGTACTGAATTTTGATACTAAAATGACAATCTTGATACTAATATTTTTTCTTAAATTCTCTTGGCCATGATTTTTTTTTTTTTGACTACTGCATATCATGTGTATATTTGTTTAGTATACTGTTCTCTGCTTTTTCTTTTAAACTTTCTGTGATTTTGTTTTGTATATCACTCTCATATACAAAAGATGGTGATATTAGCTGTCTTGTCCACAGTCCAGTTTATTAGAATCTGCTTACTTTCCCAAATTCTCTGAAATAGCTGACTGTACACATGAGATAAAATTTACCCACAAAATAGGTACCATGAGCTGTTATCTCTTCTATGAAAAAATAATTGAGATACAGAAATAATGGAAAGTGTTCCATGTGTGATATTGTGGCCAGTAAAGTAGAGGTTTACATACAACTAGTTTTGACATTCAAATGTCCTACCTTCCATAACATCACTTTTCTATCTTTTTCTTGGTCTTCTGGAATCCAAATGCATTAACTATTCTTAATTTTACATTCAGGTTTTTAATTCTTGTATCCAAATATGTCCTAGCTCATTAATAATAATAATGTGCTAGTTCATTAATAATAATTAAATGGACAGCTTATATTATTTGGCTCTGCTTAAAATTTATTTTAGTTTTTGTTATAATCTAAGAAGCTTTGCCTTTTAGTAGGGAATCTTCACCCATTTATATTGGTTGTTATAATACAAAATGTCCCTTTTTTTTTTCCCTTTATTCTATTTTCTTTTATCCCTGTTGTTGTATACATTATATTTCCATAGTCCTTAGTGTCTGAGATGTTTTAGAAAGCATTTTAGACTATTTTATGTCCTAATAATGTTTATCTTAAAATTTTTCAAAAAATTCATAATATCAAAAGTTAGTTTATGAACATACTACCCAAGACAATCTACAGATTAAATGCAATCCCTATCAATTTACCAATGGCATTTTTCACAGAACTAGAACAAATGATTTTGAAATTTGTGTGGAAACACAAAAGACTCCAAATAGCCGAAACACTCTTGAGAAAGAACGGAGCTAAAGGAATCATGCTCCCTGACTATACTACAAAGCTACAGTAATCAAAACAGCATGGTAACAGCACCAAAACAGACACATATATCAATGGAACAGGATAGAAAGCCCAAAAGTAAACCCACACACTTATGGTCAATTAATCTATGAAAAAGGAGACAAGAATATACAATGAAAACAGTCTCTTCAATAAGCAGTGCTGGGAAAACTGGACAGCTACATGTAAAAGGATGAAACTAGAACATTTTCTAATACCATATACAATAATAAACTCAAAATGGATTAAAGACCTAAATGTAAGACCGGATACTCTAAAACTCCTAGAGGAAAACACAGGCAGGACACTCTTTGACATAAACTGCAACAATTTTTTGGATCCACTTCCTAGAGTAAAGGAAACAAAAGCAAAAATAAACAAATGCAACCTAATTAAACTTAAAAGCTTTTGTACACCAAAGGAAACCATAAATGAAATGAAAAGACAACCTATGGACTGGGAGAAAATATTTGCAAACAATGCAACTGGCAAGGGATTAATTTCCAAAATAAAAAAACAGCCCATACAGACAAAAGACCTGTATGCAGAAAACCATAAGACATTGATGAAAGAAATTAAAGATGATAAAAACAGATGGAGAGATATACAATGTTCTTGGATTGGAAGAACCAACTTTGTGAAAATGACTATACTACCCAAAGCAATCTACAGATTCAATGCAATCCCTATCAAACTACCAATGGCATTTTTCACAGAACTAGAACAAAAAAGTTCACAATTTGTATCGAAATGCAAAAGATCCCGAATAGCCAAAGCAATCTTGAGAAAGAAAAATGGAGCTGGAGGAATCAGGCTCCCAGACTTCAGACTATACAACAAAGCTACAGTAATCAAGACAGTATGGTACTGGCACAAAAACAGAAATATAGATCAATGGAACAGGATAGAAAGCCCAGAAATAAACCCATGCACAGATGGTCAGTCACCTTATCTTTGATAAAGGAGGCAAGGATATACAATGGAGAGGGCTTCCCTGGTGGCGCAGTGGTTGAGAATCTGCCTGCCAATGCAGGGGACACGGGTTCGAGCCCTGGTCTGGGAAGATCCCACATGCCGCGGAGCAGCTGGGCCCGTGAGCCACAATTACTGAGCCTGCACGTCTGGAGCCTGTGCTCCGCAACGAAAGGCCGCGATAGTGAGAGGCCTGTGCACCGCGATGAAGAGTGGCCCCCATTTGCCGCAACTAGAGAAAGCCCTGGCACAGAAACGAAGACCCAACACAGCCATAAATAAATAAATAAACAAATAAATAATTTAAAAACAATTATATAAAAAAAGAATATACAATGGAGAAAAGACAGCCTCTTCACTACATGGTGCTGGGAAAACTGGACAGCTACATGTAAAAGAATAAGAACACTCCCTAACACCATATACAAAAATAAACTCACAATGGATTAAAGACCTAAATGTAAGGCCAGACACTATAAAACTCTTAGAGGAAAACATAGGCAGAACACTCTATGACATAAATCACAGCAAGATCCTTTTTGACCCACCTCCTAGAGAAATGGAAATAAAAACAAAAATAAACAAATGGGACCTAATGAAATTTAAAAGCTTTTGCATAGCAAAGGAAACCATAAACAATATGGAAAGACAACCCTCACAATGGGAGAAAATATTTGCAAACAAAGCAACTGACAAAGGATTAATCTTCAAAATATACAAGCAGCTCATGCAGCTCAGTATCAAAAAAACAAACAACCCAATCCAAAACTGGGCAGAAGACCTAAACAGACATTTCTCCAAAGAAGATATACAGATTGCCAGCAAACACATGAAAGGATGCTCAACATCACTAATCATTAGAGAAATGAAAATCAAAACTACAATGAGGTATCACCTCACACCAGTCAGAATGGCCATCATCAAAAAATCTACCAACAATAAATGCTGGAGAGGGTGCGGAGAAAAGGGAATCCTCTTGCACTGTTGGTGGGAACATAAATTGATACAGCCACTATGGAGAACAGTATGGAGGTTCCTTAAAAAACTAAAAATAGAGCTACCATATGACCCAGCAATCCCACTACTGGGCATATACCTTGAGAAAACCATAATTTAAAGAAAGTCATGCACCACAATGTTCATTGCAGCTTTATTTACAATAGCCAGGGTATGGAAGCAACCTAATTGTCCATCGACAGATGAATGGATAAAGAAGATGTGGCACATATATACAATGGAATATTACTCAGCCATAAAAAGAAATGAAATTGAGTTATTTGTAGTGAGGTGGATGGACCTAGAGTCTGTCATACAGAGTGAAGTAAGTCAGAAAGAGAAAAACAAATACCGTATGCTAACACATATATATGGAATCTTAAAAAAAACAAAAATGGTTCTGATGAACCTAAGGGCAGGACAGGAATAAAGATGCAGACATAGAGAATGGACTTAAGGACACAGGGAAGGGGGAGGGTAAGCTGGGATGAAGGGAGAGAGTGGCATTGACGTATATACACTACCAAATGTAAAATAGATAGCTAGTGGGAAGCAGTCGCATGACACAGGGAGATCAGCTTGGTGCTTTGTGACCACCTAGAGGGGTGAGATAGGGAGGGTGGGAGGGAGACAGACGCAAGAGGGAGGGGATATGGGGATATAAGTATATGTATAGCTGATTCACTTTGTTATACAGCAGAAACTAACACAACAATGTAAAGCAATTATACTCCAATAAAGATGTTAAAAAAAAATCAAAGTGACGTAAAGCCAACATAAAAAAGAAAACCAAACAGCTCATACAGATAAATATAAAAAAAAACAAATGGCCCAATCAAAAAATGGGCAGAAGACCTAAACAGACTTTTCTGCAAAGAAGACAGACAAATGACCAACAGGCACATGAAAAGATGCTCAATACTGCTAATTATTAGAAAAATGCAAATCAAAACCACAATGAGGTATCACCTCACACCAGTCAGAATGGCCATCATCAAAAATAATGGATATCTACAAATAATAAATGCTGGAGAGGGTGTGAAGAAAAGGAAACTCTCCTACGTTGTTCATGGGAATGTAAATCATTGAAGCCACTATGGAGACCAGTATGGAAGTTCCTTAAAAAACCAAAAATAGAGATACCATATGATCCAGCAATCCCACTCTTGGTCATATATCCAGAGAAAACTCTAACTCAAAAAAACACATGCACACCAATATTCAGTGCAGCACTATTTACAATAGCCAAGACACGGAAGAAACCTAAATATCCATCCACAGATGAATGGATAAAGAAAATGTGGTATATATAACATATACAATGGAATACTACTCAGCCATGAAAAAGAATGAAATAATGCCAGTTGCAGCAACATGGATGTACCTAGAGATGATCATACTAAGTGAAGTAAGTCAGACAAGACAAATATCGTATGATATCACTTATATGTGGAATGTATAAAAATAACACAGTTGAACTTATTTACAAAATAGAAATAGACTCACTGACATAGATAACAAACTCATGGTTACCAAAGGGGAAAGCAGGGGAAGGGATAAATTTGGAGTTTGCAGTTAACATATACACACTACTATATATAAACTAGATAAGCAACAAGGATCTACTGCACAGGGAACTATTGATATATTCAATATCTTCTAATAACCTATAATGGAAAAGACTCTGAAAAAGAAAATATGCATATATATATGTATAACTGAGTCACTTTGTTGTACACCTGAAACATTGTTAATCAACCATAGTTCAATAAAAATTAAAATTAAAAGTTATTTTTACTCTGAGTGTTCAAGTGTATTGTGTGTGTAAGTGTGTGTGTGTATGTGTGGTGTTTATATGCGTATGGGCAAGTCCACACACTTGTTTCATCCATAGATTCTATGCTGGCATGTTTATACTTCCTTATGTTATAATTAGGATACATCTGTCCAGCCTGTGATTCAGTAAATTAACATAGCCAGTCGACAGATTATCTGTCCATTTTTAATATTTGTTTAGTTTTTTTGTTTGTTTGTTTTGGCTAAAGTACATGTATTTATTGAATTCTTACTCCAAATAGCATTTCTAGCAAGATTTTACTTTCTTTTCAGTCATGATTTTGTTTTGCTACCATTAACTATAAGAAACCTTATAATTTATGGTAATATTATAAGTGAAATTCTTGAACCCCTGACATAAACATCTCCAAGGTCTTTTTATCTCCACCTCTTTCTCTTGCAGGGCTTTGTAGAAATGTATTTCTTCTCACAGCAACTATGTCAGTATCATCATTTCCTTCTATATCTTTCTAATCATCATCTACAATTTGAAGTCTCTGCCTAGATGGATAAAAATTAGCTAAATATGCACTTTAGGCATTACACTCTTCCAGTCTTACTAAGTAGTATCTAATATATAGAAATCAGTATTTCTTTAAATTTTCTATATTGTACATATTTTAATATTTCAGTTCAGCCATAGATAGTATATAGATTATCATTTTTCCAATTGTATTATAATCTTTTTCCTTTTGAGATGCAAAATAATTATATACCATGTGCTAGATATAAAAGATTATTAAATTCAATTTATCTATCTTATAATATTAGCTAATTTCCTCTTAGCTTTTCAACTTCTGACATTTGATTGGATATTGGTCTTTCTCTTTGTTATTATGTTATTACTGTAAGTTTTTTGTGTTTTTATTAAGATAATCCATATTTTGGGACTATTAAAGAGAGAGTTTTGTGCCAGAAATAGACAAATATATTAAAAATTATTTTTCACATTAGGTTTCCTTTTCACTTTTTTGGAGTTTCTTTCCCACTGTTCATTTACCTTTGATAAAGTGTTTTTTCTATCAGATCTCCACATAAGCAATTATAAAAAGATGAATCGAGAACTTCTATGCTTGAGTGATAATAACCTCTATACTTGAGATACCTTTAGAACAAACAAACAAAACAAAACATATCAAACCAACCAACCAACCAACCAAGAAAGAAATAGAGGATATGGAGGCATGATTCAGAGAGGCTACTTTATCTTGACTCTAGCTAAGGACATAATTCTGAGGGACAAAACAAGTCCTAATAGTCCTCAATTGGTTCAGCCCGTCTTCAGATAAGAAAATCACACAGGAATTTGCAGTCAAAGTCCTAAGCAGCGTGCACTTGCCTGAAGTATTCACTTGCCTGGAGTATACTCTGGTTGATGAGACTTCTCAGAAAACCACAGGAGTAGTAAACAGATGGGCATGATTTAAAATGCTACAGGACTGATCCTAGCCAGCAGTATCTCAGCTATCATAACGAATTGCCTCCTGAATGTTCTCACATCTAATTGATTTTTGGTGGCATTGAGTTCTCTTCTTTCTTTGCATAACCATACACTCTGCACTACAATCACGAGAAAGGTGGGAAGGTACATTCTGAACAGAGAGAGGAGTATTTCTCAATTTGTTTTACATTCAGATACCTTATATCTATGTTTTCTACCAAGGCCACATTTTGGTATGGCTAATGCTATCAAATAAGAAAGATGGAAAAGGATTAATTAATCGATATCTCCTAAAGGTTTTTAGCTAAAAGGCTAATGCAAAGGCCAAGCACTGTCATTATCACTATTTGGTCTGATTATGGTGATTATGTGACCTAGAAGAAAAATGTCAAAAGGGAGACATTCCCGTTAATTTGAATTGTTAATATAACTGTTGACAGCAAAGAAAAGTTTGCATGTCTGCATCAGATCCCCTAACAACAAAAATTCAGCTGTCTCGTATATTGATATATTTGATTAAGCTAATTTGTCACAGCCAGAATCGTTATTGTTATTAAACACTAACATTAAATGTCTATTCACTCCAGCTCGAGAGCAATGCATATGACGTATAGGGCTCAGGAGGATACATGAAAGCATTTGTAGCTTTTCAGTGAGTGTACAAATAACAGCGGCCTGTATTTAAAACAGCAGTCTTAGAAACCTTTAGTTTTTCACAAAAAAGGATACAATAGCATTAGTATAATACAGATTAAAATAAGGTAATATCCACTAATTAACAGATAAATCTACAAATATATAAAGCTATAGGAAAGAAAACATTTTATTAAAAATACTCTAGACTGTCACTTAAAAATCTTCTTTAATCAGACAATTAAATATGGCCTATAGGGACTTCCCTGGTTGTCCAGGGGCTAAGACTCTGTGCTCCTAATGCAGGGGGCCCAGGTTCGACCCCTGGTCAGGGAACTAGATCCCACATGCCGCAACTAAAGATTCCTGCATGCCACAACTAAGAGATCCTGCATGCCGCAACTAAGACCCAGCGCAGCCAAATAAATAAATAAATAAAAATAAATATTTTTAAAAAATATATGGCCTTTAAGTTTTCTAAGAAGTACTTTGAAAAAGTAATGCATAGAATACATTGATTTAATTGTTTATTATCTTGAATTATAATCTTTAAATATTTGGAACTACAGTATGTAGGTCTCAATTTATAACCTTGCCCCAGTCCTGAGCTTGTAAGGAGTAGGTCTGTTTTTTTTAAATTTAGAATTGTCTGACTCCTCTTACTTTCAAGCAAGATTGTAGTTTCACAGAGAGGGCTGGCTCTGAGTGTGCTCCCCTCCACCCACCTCCACTGCCTAAATCTCATGTCCTTTTCCCCTTGTTTATATTTACAGCATCATTTTCAGAAGCTATTATATCCAAGCAGAGAGAGGTAAACATATGTATAGAAGATTTCAATGATTTAATTAATAAGCACACAGTAATATGATATTATAATACAATTTGTACACAAACATATATATTACTATATATAATAGTATATGTGATAGTATAAATATAAACCATTATAGTATTGACATATGTGCTTATATGTGTGTGTATATATATGTTGTGTGTGTGTGTGTGTATATATATAGGGGGACATTGCAAAACCAATAAATACAAAATAAAAATTAATTTTTAAGAATAAATAATGTATGCTGAAGCATCAAATAGACTATGTTCTTTTACCATAACTCACTGAAATTAGAAATCAATGGTAAAAAGAAAGATTAAAATGTTCTCATATTTAGAAATTAACAACCAAAAAGCCCTCAAAACTAAAATCATATACCTAAATGTAAAACACAAAACTCTAAATCTTCTGGAAGATGAGACAAGAAAAGAAATCTAAATTACCTTGACTCTGGTGATGCAACCAGATACAACACAAAAAGCACAATCCATACAAGAAAAAAGATAGTTGGACTTTACAAAAATAAAAAAACTACTCTGTGAAAGACACTGTTAAGAAAATAAAAAGACAAGCCACAGACTGGAAGAAAATATGTGCAAAAGACATATTTGAAAAGGACTTGAATTAAAAATATGCAAAGAACTCTCAAATTTCAACAGTAAAAACACAATTGATAAATGAGCCAAAGATCAGAACAGACATCTCACAAGAGAAGATCTGATGGCAAATCAGCATATGGAAAGATGCTGAACATCATGTCATTGGGGAACTGCAAGTTAAAACAACCATGAAATACTAATACATACCTAAAAGAATGGCTAAAATCGAAACACTTGACAACACAAAATGCTGATAAGGTTGTGGAGCAAAAGAAGCTCTCATTCATTGCTAGTGCGAATATGAAATTGTACAGCCACCTTAGAAGACAGTTTGCTGGTTTCTTACAAAGCTAAACATAATCTTACTATACAGTCCAGCAATTGTAGTCCTAGGTATTTAGCCAAATAAGTTGAAAACTTAGGTAAACACAGAGACCTGCACATGAATGTTTATAGCAGCTTTATTCATAACTGCCAAAACTTAGAAGTAGTCAAGATGTCCCTCAATAGATGGATGGATTAAAAATTGTTTTGCATCCTTAAAAAGGAATATTGTTCAGTGATAAAAGGAAATTAGCTATCAAGCCACAAAAAGACATGGAGGAAACTTAAATGCATATTTCTGCGTGAATGAAGACAGTCTGAAAGGGTTACATACTGTATAATTTTAACTATATAATGCTGTAGAAAAGATAAAACAATGACGACAGTACAAGGATTAGTGGTTGCCAAGAGCTGGGGGGCAGGAAGACAATAGGAAGAAATAGGTGCAGCAGAGAGGATTTTTAGGCCAGTGAAACTATTCTGTATGATTCTGAAATAGTGGACATACAATATTATGCATTTGGCTAAATCCATATAGAACTGTACAATGCAAAGAGTAATCCCTAATGTAAACTATGACTTCAGTTAATAATAATGTCTCAATATCAGTTCTTCAATTATAACAAATATACCACCCCAATGCATGACAGTAATAATGGGGTAAACTGAAGGCAGAGAGAGAGATCATATGGGAATTCTCTGTACTTCTGTTTATTTTTTCTATAATTCTAAAACTGCTCTAAAAATCAAGTATATTAATTTTGAAAAACAGCGAGATTAAAGCAGAGGTCATAAATAACAAGGTATTTAGAACTATATCATTATTAACACATATGTCAAAGGCAATAGTTAAAAGAAAGATTTTAAAACAAACAAAAGTTACATTATTTGTACATTGTATGTAAGATAGATGATATACTGATAGATAGATAAATAGATAATCAGTTAACAAGAATAAATAATCTAATCCTGACCTAATTTGACTCTAATGATAGACAGTAGGATATCTTCAACTCAGTGATATCACAAATAATGTCAAGATGAATGTCTTCATACATATTAGCTGGTAATTCTGCTCAGATTTTTAAATATATACACACAGGAGTTGAATTTTTTGGTGATTATGCAAACTTATTAAACTCATGCACATTTATATCTTTCACACAAATCTCTTTCTTCAGTGAGACAAGTACTTCAGCACACTCTTACCTTCTATGATCTGTTCTATGTCACCCTCACATTCTCCTCCTCCTCCTGCACTTCCAACCTGCTCTGTAACATTGCAAGTGACTTCACCTGTAGGAATGTGGGCACTCCAGCTTGTACATACAAACTCCATTCACAATCCCTGCATATAACTGCCCATTGGCCGCCCATCCAGTCTAGAGCTGTGTGCACCAGAAGCAGTTTGATTTTGGAGGACAAAGCCAGTGCAGCCCTGGAAGACAAGTGGCTTGAGGGCATTTGGGCAGAAAGCTCTGGGGCCCTTGGTACCTGAAATATTGTCTAGAAGTAAGTGAGGGCTAAGCAGAGAGCACCTGTAAATGCTCTTAACGAGGAAGTCCTCTTAAGTCCCCCAGACTCCTTGCACCTGAAGTGAGGGCACAGCCAGAGGAGGACCAGAGTGGGATGCTATAAAGCACAAAGACCCTCTTGCTTGGTTCTCCAAGTGTGGCTGACTAGAGTTCGAGATTTGTAAATGACCTCCAAGGCATCCATCAATTAGAAGCAACAAATTAGAGGTCTGTGCTGCAACATGAATGCATCTTGTATGACGCTGTTGTGTCAGAAGAGTACAGAAAAGAATGAGATTTATTGAAAAAAATATGTAAATTTAAAACATATAAAAACACCACGTTTTTTAAAAAAAAAAAAAAGTACCTACCTAAGCATATGTTAAACCTATTAGTGTGGGTACCTATTAAGGTGGAGGAAATGGAGTACAGGCTGAGATTAAGGGAAGAACAAATAAATAGAGTATGCCCTAAAATGAGGAGCATATTCGATTCTACTCTTTACTTCTGTGTTAATAAAATAATAGTAGAAAGAAAAAAATTTAATAAATAAATACTAGAACCATTTGCTTGCATCTCTTGCATAAGCCTCACCCTTCTTACCTTCGCTTTTGGTTCAGCCAGCTCTTTGCGTGTGAAATATGATTCTCCATCCTAGCCTTTGTCTGTGGCTACCCTGCTCACAGTTTAAGCCGAGACCAAGTCTCCATTCATATTCTGTCTCTTTCAGAAGTCTTACTCGGACAATTCTGACTTACCCTGATAATGTCCTTTCACGACACAAATTCACTGATCCCTCCATTTGTTCACTGATCTCTCCATTTGTTCATTCAGCAAATACATATTGAGACCTAACCATGCTGAAATCAATGCACTGGTATTCATGGAGAAAAGATAAGTAACAAGTCCCATGGCTTAATGAGCTCACAGTCTAGAGAGAAACTCAGACAAGTGCAATATATAAAGATTGAGTTTCACATAGGGTAATATGAGTGCTGAAGTATATTGTGGCTATTAACCCTCTTCTCTAAGAGTAGGCTAAAATTTTACATAAATTGTGTAATGGTTAATACTAAATATTACTAATAGTATTAGACCATGTTAGTTATACTAACACTCACCAATATAACACCAATACTATAAATGGCAATATTAATAATATTATATCATGTCATTAATAATAAATTTAACCAAATAAATCTTGATGCAAAACCTGCTAGAAGTCATTGTTTATATCAACCACTCCTCTGAAATCTTCACATTATTGCTCTTTCCATTATTGCAAATAATCAGAAGTTGACTATGAATTAGCCAACAAAATTCACTAAGTAATCTCTAGTGGTGATTTATACTGTTGTCAGAAATATGCAAGGAATAAATATGCCTATAATTTTGTTTCTACAACTTGCAAATATATTTCAATATTTATGGTTCAAGGTTTGCTGATTACTTACAAAGTAGGTGACAGCAATCTTAGGAGATATAAATCCCTTGTCTCTCAAGGGCAGGATCAAAGCTGCATTACCAGTAATCTCCAATCAGCCCATTTTTTTCCAGTTTGCAAAAGGAGCCCAAAATTTATCAGTACTCCTGCATTAATGAGACAATTGCAAGTATAAAATGATAAATAGTAAAGTGTATATTTTAGGAAGGTGTTAGCAAGCATTCAGTGACCAATTTGGCTAGATACTTCTATGCTTCCATTCTTTTTTAAGAACTAATTTTAGTTAAGTAGATTAAACATTTCGTGATATATCCTGTAGTGATTGCCTCTGACCTACTATTTGGCTGCTTCATTTAAATAACATTTCATTTATTTTACTAATATATTCTTCGCCACATGTGTTTCTGGGGTAGCTATTAGTTTCTTATTAGTTTCAGCCTCATTTTCTCTCAACGATAATGTAAGTATGGATTCTTAATTCCAAGTGAATTTCATTCTCCATCCTGTTCTGGATATGAAGGAATGGAAAGTGCATGCAGCATTTTGTATATCTGAGTTTGCCTCAACATATTTCAGATATCTGTGTGTGACTTCTCCAACAGCTCCTGTTATTCCACTTTTCCTCACTCATTAAACAAACCAGGGCCAGCTTCCTGGGCAAGAGACCTGTGCAGTTACACAGGTTCCCATGCTTAGAAGGGCCTTGCACTTGGTTTAATGCTCTGTTATTACCATCTTGAAACTGTTAATAATTTTTGAAGAAGGATCCCTGAATTTTCATTTTGCACTGGGCCACCCAAATTAGGTAGTCTGTCTAATATTTTTAGACTGTATCAAATAAGTATAGAAGAATAACAGAAGGATAAATACAAATGTTAACAGTAGTTATCTTTAGATGATGGTTTAAGAATGATTTTAAGGGACTTCTCTGGCGGTCCAGTGGTTAAGACTCCACGTCGCCACTGCAGGGGGTACAGGTTTGATCTCTGGTTGGGGAACTAAGATCCTGCATGCTGCGTGGTGTGGCCAAAAACATGAAAAAAGAATGATTTTAATTTTCTTTTCATCTTTCATGTTCTAATTTTCCTGAGTTTTAGAGATAAGGAAGTTTAAAAGTGTCAGAAATCCCTTGGAATGCCAACAAGTAGAACTTATGACATAGTCCTTTTGAGCTAAAGAATCTTGATCTGCAACAGACAAGATATATATTTTTTGGTATAACACTACATATGTGGTATTTTTTATTGAAGTATTGTTAATCTACAATGTTGTGTTAGTTTCAAGTATACAGCAAAGTGATTCAGTTATATATATATATATATATATATATATATATATATATATATATACACATATATATATTCTTTTTAAGATTCTTTTCCACTGTATGTTATTATAAGACACTGAGTATAGTTCCCTGTGCCACACAGTGGGTGCTTGTTATTTACCTATTTTATATCTAGTAGTATGTATATGTTAATCCCAAACTCTTAATTTATCTCTATGCACACTCCCCTCCCCCTGCCACTGTCCCTTTGGTAACCATAAGTTTGTTTTCTGTCTGTGAGTCTATGCCTGTTTTGTAAATAAGTTCATTTGTATCTTTTTCTTTTTTTAGATTTCACATATAAGTGATATCATATGATATTTGTCTTTGTCTAACTTACTTCACTTAGTATGATCATCTCTAGGTCCATTCAGGTTGCTGCAAATGGCATTATCTCACTCTTTTTTATGGCTGAGTAACATTCCATTGTGTGTAGCCATTCATCTACACATTCATCTGTTGATGGACACTTAGGTTGCTTCCATGTCTTGGCTATTGTAAACAGTGCTGCTATGAACATTGGGGTGCATGTATCTTTTCGAATTATGGTTTTCTCTGGATATATGCCCAGAAGTGGGATTGCTGGGTCATATGGTAACTCTACTTTTAGTTTTTTAAGGAACCTCCATACTATTCTCCCCAGTGGCTGCACCAATCTACATTCCCACCAACAGTGTAGGAGGGTTCTCTTTTCTTCACACCCTCTCCGGCATTTATTATCTATAGACTTTTTAATGATGGCCATTCTGACTGGAGTGAGGTAATACCTTATTGTAGTCTTGATTTGCATTTCTCTAATAATTAGCAATGCTGGGCATCTTTTCATGTGCCTGTTGGCCATCTGTATGTCTTCTTTGGAGAAATGTCTATTTAGGTCTTCTGCCCATTTTTTTAACTGGATTTTTGAAAGATATTTTTATTTATAAGGGTACAGATGATTTTACACCAATAGTAGAACTTCACAGAAAATGAAATACAGTATATTAGACCCAGAAAAAAATTCATAAAAGTCTTGAGTTCTCATAACATTACTGGGTCACTGCATACAATATCATTATATTCTATTTTCCCTGAACGCCCTCTGTTTTTTTTTGTATTTGTCCCTATTTAACACATCCTTGTTCATGAGTTTTTTAAAAAACTTAATTCTAAAAACTAGAAGAAAATTAACAAGAAAGAACTTTTACAATTATTTGGAGAATTGTATAGCATCAAGGTTTGAGTGTGCAGCAAACAAAGTTGGTTTGCAACAGCTGACAGATTTCATTTTCATTGCCATTTTACAATAACTGTATTTTTCCTCCAGAGGGATAAGATTCAGCTAGTAATTACTGAAAAAGAAAGTAAATAAAAAGAAGAAAGAAATCTTTTTATTCTGTTCCTTTCTTTGTCTATTCAAATTGTTAATAGTCTTTCAAGGGTGAATATGCTGGACATTGTTTTTACTCATTTTCATTTTTCTGTATGAATTGAAAGTAATGTATCTTAAAGCCAGGACTTAAAAAATAAATAGTGTGAGAGCAAATTTGCTATACTCCCTTCAGTCTTTCTGTGGCACACTCTGTAAAACACAGAACCCTAAGGGGAAATGTATATAACTTTACATTTGGTTTCTAGAAATAGTCACCAATCAGGATATTTAGACAAATTGCTTTGCCATTCTTGGAGTTACAAGGAAGGAATTAGAAAGTCAACATAATTTGGTGTTTAATAGTGTAGCCACTGGGGTCAGATTGTTGAGGTCAAATTCATAGTTGTGTGACTTTGGGCAAATAACCCTTTTTCTGAGCTTTATTCTCCTCAGTTGTAAGATGGGAATGATAATAGAATTAAGTGAATTCTAATATGTGTAAGAAAGAATAATTCTTGGTACATTGTAAAGTTTTTCACAAGTGAGCAATTATTATTTTGTACTTTTTTTTTCATTTAAAAATCACTCTATTCACTAAATTATACAAAATCATCTCCTGAAAAAGAAAATTCAGGAGAAAAGATACACGAATGTTTATGTCACTAATATTAGGGCAAAAGGATCATAATATCCTAAAGTACTGTGATGTGGAAAACTCACATTCAACGTTTTATTACTGAAGTGGTCCCTAAGTAAATAAAAATGTATAATAATAATGTTTTCATGTTTATCCTTGTGCAGCATTTATTTATCCCCTTTTTTCCTGGAAGTTGCTACTTCCAGGACTTATATGAAGTGTATTGATCTGAATAGTGTAATGGGAGGATGTAACTGATAACATCATATAATTCTCTGATGTCCTTCCAGGACTGAAGGACTATTTTCTCAGCTCCTGTGACTGCTGCTGGTAATACACTCTCAGCTATCTTCCCTCTTCTCTGACTCCTTGGGCTGATGGTAGTAGACCGGCCTAAGGCCAGGTCCCTTCTTAGGACAAGTGCATTAAATGACTGATGGACACAATGAGGGTTTAAAGACTTAGCCCCCTTGCCTCTAAACAGACAACTTTAGGTGGCCTTCCAGCTTTAGCACTTCCTATGGATTGACTGAAGCTTTTACTGGAGACAGCAACTCAGACCAATGTGTCCCTTGACCCATTCCTACTGTTTTCTTTCTCTTCCACAGGAGTTGACCCAAAGAGCAGTCTCTAATAAATTCCTGATCACTAATCTCTGTCTCAAATTCTACATCTCAAGGAATGTGATCTCTGATATAAGGTGAAGCAATTCTGAATGGTACCCAATGTAATACCAAGAGAATGGCCATTGAGCTTCAGTGGAGTGGAGGGGAAGGATCTGAAACAGAAAGAGGTCCAAGTCCTAAAAGGTGAGGACATTAGACAGATCGTTTGCACAGAATTGGATGGAGTTTACATGTGTTTTATCTCTCTGTGTTGTGAGGAAAAACCCAAGAGACTTGTACTTGGCAGTGATGAGTATTGGAGAGGGTTTCAGTAAAAAGTCATGCTTTTAAAAAGAATTAGCAGGTAATGTAAGAAAATGGAGTAGTGGAAAACTAGAAGAATGCTACCCAGTCTCTTAGATTTTGGAAGAATGATAAAACCTTGGTAGTTTTATCTTAGACAACTCAGGCTTCTATAACAAGTTACCATAGACTGGGTGGCTTAAACAATAGACATTTATTTCTTACAGTTCTGGAGGTTGGAAAGTATGAGGTTACAGGGCCCTCAGTCCCTGTGTTTAGTGAGAGTCTTCTTCCTGGTTTACAGAGGGCCTCCTTCTTGCTCTGTCCTCACATGGCATATAGGGCTGAAGTCTCTTCCAATTCTTATAAGGACATTAATCCTGTCTTGGGGGCTCCACCCTCATGGCCTCATCTAAGCCCAATTAGCCTCCAAAACCCCCACCTTCAAATAGCATCCCATTGGAGATCAGGGCTCCAACATATAAATTTTCAAGGGGACACAAGCATTCAGTCTATAGCAGGTGTGGAGAATAAAAGTTAACCTTACCTTATCTGGGGAAATGTAGTTTTCACTTCAGACAAAGAAATGGGGTAAATATTCGTTTTAAAAGTAAAGAATGTAGGAATATTTATTGGCAATATAACAGGTATTTTAAAGAAAGGCAATGGGAAAAGTTTAGAAAAAAATAATATAAAAAAGAGTAAGTCATCTAGTAAAATAGCTGGATTGGGCTAAGAAAAAATAAATACGCAAGTACGGGTATTAACGAATGAAAATTATTGGGTGGCTTTTAAAGTCGGTGGATCTTACAAATGAAGGAAGAAATTTGAATCATATACAATGACAGCGTGAATAAAACAAGCTATCCTAATGGATCCACTTACATAAAGGATTTATACCGAAATGCTTTAAAACCAAGAATTTTAAAACATGTGCTTGGTTGTAGTAACTGAATATCTCATCAAAATGATTCAGACATAAAAGCCATTTAGTTAGTTTACATAATTAGAGCAGTGACTTAATGCTGTTATAAGAACCTGAACTCTTTCTACATTTTGGCTTAACCTTTACCTACAATTTATTCTAACTACAATATCACATTTTTTTCCATGCGCACTGCCTGGTGGACAATAGAGGGTTGCAATAGGTCTTGGAGCTCTCTATTTATCCCAGATATTCCCTAGTAGACCTCTTATATCCCATCCTCCAGAAGCAGATCAAGAGTGAAACTGGAAAAGTGAGTATCTGGCAGATAATAGAAAGTAGCAGTTGTTGAGTTAGCCAACAAGTTATTGTTTGCACACTACCCAGGGATGCTTTCAAATCACAATCTCTAAAGAGGCAATGGCTATCACCATTCATATTTTGTCTGGAGAATCAGAGTACAGGTAGGTTAGAACAGTGAGTCTTGGATACCATGCTAGGTATCTAGGCTAAAGATAAAATAAACAAACAAAATCACCTACTTTTTTTGGTATGATTGTCACTATTTATATAGATATTATTAAAACAAATAAATACAAATATCTGAAAGCTACATAAAATTCTGAGCAGAAAACAAAGCAATCCTTTGTCTAGTGAAAGGAGAACAGAATCAGGCTCTAAGTTTAGAAACTCATTTTTGGCTTTACCATCTACTTGGAGTGTGTCAATAATTAGCATTTAACCTCTGTGAAACCTAGTTTTCCTTGTTATATGGAGATAAAAATAATAGCAGTTTACCTGAGAGGTTTGTTTCAAAGAGTAGTAAGATATTATCTTTTAAAGGCTTTGTGCTACTTAAAGAACAGTCTTATTGGATTTTTTCTTCTTTTCTTTATCCCTGGAGTTTTCTCATTCTATAAGTGTGTGTAGACTTTCTCAGATAAAATAATTTTAACCTAAGTGTGAATCCAAAAGTGAGTCTTTATGGTTATGATTTTTTGTCTCAAAACATGTACATTGGGTGTAGATATCTGTCACAGAGAGATACAAACCATGCTACTTACCAGAATGATTACTGCCGAAATACAGTTCAGATTTTTAAATTAGCAAGAAGCATTTATTTATTTTCAAAATTGGCAGCCCCAACTACTAATGTAAAAAGTGTTCAAATGTAAATAAATGACTCATTTTTGCATGAGGTGTTTTTTTTTTTTTTTGCATCAGAAATGCCCCAGAAGCATATTTTTGGTAAATTAAAACTGGAGAAAATATGGAAATAGTATGTTGTATTAGTGTTTTCTTATCAGAAATACTAAAACAGTTGCATTAATCATGGTATTTTACAAAGCATTCATATGATATATAATGTCTTCATTCATGTCAATGATGCACAAAACATCATCATATGAGTCTTTTAAAGACTGCATGGCTCACATGCTTTTATAAACCTGCACAACATATGGAGGAAAGGAGGGACAAACATTGTTCTGCTTCTGCCTTACTATTCTTCCTTTCTAATAAATTAAATGATTTACTAGAATCCTATTATGATTTACATAATAGATTAAAAAAAGAAAAATTTTATTCCTCCTTAATCTCACCCTCTCACTGAATCTCTACTCCCTTTCCTTTGAGAGATAGGATATTGTCATTTAAGTGGCAACTTGGCTTCACTGTGAACAGGCTCTTTGGAAACGGGAACCAGGTGTCCTCCCTCAAGAAACCCTGAGCTCCTCACAATAAGACTATGTCTTACTCATCCTCTGCACCACTAGAATCTACAACACTGTCTAGCATGATGCAATGAACTGTTTCCTAATTTAATAAATACGAAAGAACTACTATTGTCATCAAAACCAGTAGAAAGGTATCTTTTCATTCTGGTTCTCAGTTTTGGTAAACAGACACTAACTACAAGCACTCATATCTGGTAGGTTGCTTTCCAGACTCTATTTGAAATAGGAAGCAGATTCTCAATTTCTCTCCCTACTTCTCCCATGTCTGAAAAAAAAAAAAAAACCCAGAATTTTACTTTTTACTAGTAATGATGGAAAAAGTCAAAATAGGATGAAGATAGAAACAGCAAATATAGGGAGTTTTGTATATAATAAGAAACCTTCAGAGAACTAGTTAATGCCAACACTAAAAGATAAATGGTGCTTGACTTATAACTCCTTAACTCCCCTCATGTTCTTCCATTTAAGTGTCCTAGCCATTCTTGTCTTAAATGTCAGTCAGTCCAAACCATCTGTCACTTTAAGTCTCCAGCCTGTAATCCTGCATCTCACCACCCACTCCAACTGCCCCTTGGGACCAGTGAGAATGCATGGTATACAGTAGATGCACACCAATATCCATGTACTGTTTGAATAATAGGGAAACAGTATCCCGTGTAATAATTTTTGTGTTTTAAGGTAGACTTCTTAGACCTCAAAGAGATATGATGTGAAATGGAGCGGCAAGCAGTTAATGGCTGACACATGGCTCTCTATGAAAGGGGAAGGCATTAAAGACAATGTATGTCAAATAAAACTAAAATTTATAGAGCACCAACCAAACGCCAGGGTCTTTACAAACGTCTTCTCACTTAATTATTCTGTAGCAATATACTGTGGTATTTATTATCACCACTTCACAGATGCACAGATGAAGCAACAGAGTTTCAGAAAGATTAAAATAACAGCCTGAAGTGACATAACTCAGATTTTAACCTAAATCTGCTTGGATCTAAAGTGTCTTCTATCTCTAAGAAAATCACCCTGCCTCCAAAAGTTCATTCCTGCAGTTTCAATTATAATTCCTAAGTCATGTTCTAACTTGATTCTATGTTTATTCTGGGGAGAAATAATGTAATACCAGACCTATACAAAGGCAAAGCAAACCACTTATTCCCTTTGATTAAAGTCAATAAATATAATATATTTATATTGTAAAACATAAAGAGATGATAATACATATGCTGATACCTGTACTTGTTAAATAAGCAGTGTGAAATTTAATATATCAGAGCTATAATTTAAGTAATTACACTCTTCTCAGGCCCAGTTATTTTTTAGCTACTTTGGTAGGTGGCTGTGTCTTCCAGAAGATTGTGAGCTGCAGATTACAGGAAACTTGCTTTATTTATTATTTTACTGCCACCTATTTCTGAATACAATGTCTGGAATAGAGCTGCTAATCAATCAATGAACAATGAAAAAGTGGAGAATATAGAGTTTTCTATAGTTCTATAACATATTTTATTTCTGCTCTAAAAATAACTGACTGTTTGCTATTTCAAAAAACAACTCAGAAATGCTCTTTGAGAAGCACAGGCTAACCGTGGCCTTTTTCTTCCTCACAAAGGACATGGCCATGAAGGATTAGAGAGAAGAAATAGGGGGAAAGAGAAAAAGAACAAAGACTAAGGCCTAGCTTTCTAAAAATATTATTCCCATGCATATTTGAGGATTTCAGTCATGCTGTCCATTGAGAAACAAAAGAATCCTTATATTCGTATTGTAGAAGAGGACAAAAATTAGACATATTTGTTCTTCCACATCCTTCTGATAGATTCATGAAATAATGCTTCTCATCTACACATTGACTTTGGCATCTGAAGTTCAAGATGAAGCATTATATTCACTGACAAAAAATATAGAAGAGGATTACAGTCTGATGTTGCCAAAAATGTCATTTTATACAGGGCTAGCATCTATTTTGCATTGTTAGGGAAGGTCAAAGAACAGATTTTACCCTATACACACCATAGCAAATATAATGATTCCTTACAAGTAGATGAGCCTATGCACTCATTGGAAGAATATGAATAATCTCAAAAATGAACCTTAATGTCACCTCAACTGCTTTGATTCTCAGTGAAGGGATTTCTTATTTATGTTCAAAATGAGATTATATAACTTCAACAGAGCACCCATCAACTAATCTCTGCCAAATGACTTCATGTTAAGTTCAACTGCAACAAACTACACTGCAATCTGAAAATCTGACTAATAGAATTTGTTCACTAAGATCACTAGAAGGAAGCCAGCAATAGTGAATGGTTTGAACTGCAAGGGGTTTATTTCTGCTTTGGTATCACCTAAAGCTTTTCACAGATAAAGTTACTGTTAAGTGTGGAATGTTAAGCGTGGCCTACTTCTGAAAACTGGTCAATAGGTGAGATTCTCTAGCCAGTGGAGGCCTAACGTATTTGTATGATTTGAAGCAATGCTTCCCAAACTTGATCATGCATCAGAATCAACCAAAGAGCTTATTACAACACAGATAGCTAGACCCAACCGCCAGAGTTTCTGCCAGTCTGTAGTGGGGCTGAGGACTGACATTTCTAACAAGTTTTCAGTTAATTATCATGGTGATGCTGGTCTGGGGACCACATTTCAAGAATCATTCATTGAAAGAAACATGTCTTAAGGTGCACTCTACACTCTGACTTCATCAAAGTAATGAGAATCACTTAGTAAGATGAAGATTCCCAGATACCACACCAGATTTACTAGATTAGAATATCCAGGATAGGACCCAGATATCTGCATTTTTTACAAGAATTCCAAATAGTTCTGATGCACACTACAATTTAAGAACCTCTGTTCTTCTGTCCAGTTCTGACATTTTACTTGGGTTCTAACATGTGATGTGCTTTCAAGGCTCTGTGTATTATTCAGTGTTCCCTGTGGTAAAATTGTTTTCTTCATTTTTCAGGACCCAGGTCAAATATCCCTTCTCTGTAAGACCTTCTTTGTTAGGGAGATTAATTTATCCATCAATTCTAGTAGCAGTCACTGCATTATATGTTCACATGTTTCTTTCCATTGACGAAAGATGAGGTTCTCGACTGAGAAAACAGGATTGCATTTTTTTTTCACTGAGTTTTGCATCATTAGGTAAGGGACACATTAAACCATAAGGAAATAAAAATGAAGAAATACAAACTTGAAGACTCAATAAAACTGAACTTTGCATTTTGCAGTATAGAAAAATCTGTTTTCATAATTATAAAGATGACTATTTCAAATGAACATGAGAATTTTTGTTTCAGTGAAAATTGTTTTCTGAAAGGACTTTTAATGAATATACATGTGCAAAAACGCATGCCTGTGCACCTTTTTCTGACCTTTTCAAAACTTCGCATTGATTTTTTAAGGAATTGGATTGTCTGTTTAAAGCGTTTCTGCTCTCTTCCTTTGCCAGTTTTTCCCATTTGTCTAATGGTAACAGCTGCTGCCTTAGGTAACATCTGTTCTCTATTAACTCTTCAGAAAGACATTTTTGAGAGGTCATAGGATCAGAAGTGTGATACACCTGGAGACTTGGCCTAGAAGATTTGATCAGTGGATTAAAGTGTGATTCCATATCCTAAATTGCTTTAGGTATTATGACATCTACAGTTCAAAAGAAGTCTATGAGGATTTTAAAGATGATATGATCATTAACCAAGCAGGGTAAAAATTTGAATAATGCCAAGCTCTAACCATTTCAGTTTCATTTCTATTATAATGATAATGACTTACTCAGTTGGTAATTATTGCTATGGTTTCTTCCTTTCTTCTTTCCCCTTTGAGATGAGGAGGATTGGTTTAAAATGTCATGATGAAAACACTAGAACAGGAAGCAGAGAAAGTTTCTCCCTGATAATGAAAAAGGACATTTTGGCAGGACAGTATGTAGTATATTAGAGATCATTATAGATCTGAAATATGGTACTCTACGGATCCATTGTAACATTAATGATACAGTTATGTTGATTACATAATTTAGTAAATAAATATCGGCTACAGAAAACTCGATAAGTATAAAATAAATCTGGTGCTAAAAGGTAAGGGAAACTCAACTAAAATATGCACCAATATCAAAGCTGGTTTATTATTTGTTGAAAATCCACCCACCCATTATTTTAATATGCTAGTGAAGTAATAAAAATCTACCTTTCAAATAAATTTGCAACACTGAGCACTTTACCTATAGTTTATAGAATTATTTCAATACACCCCTAGCAACTAACCTAGTAAGGAGTGACACTGTAAGTGTTGATAAAATGAATTTGTAAAGGCAGCATCCTCTAGGTTGTTGAGACCTGAACCCTAAATGAAAAACAAGAATTATTGTCCCTGACAAGTCTTGTTAACTTCAGAATAGATACATACAGTGAGATGTTTCATCTCTCTCTTGAGTTTCCCGTGGCATAATGATGCAGAAACCACCGATCAAGGATATTTGTGAATCAAAAGAAAAGTAAAAAACAGGAAACCTTGAAGAGACAGTTCATCTAATCAAGACTTCACTTCCTTATTTAGACATACTTGGATTGGTTTAGTATATTTAAGATACTATATATGAGGCGTGGATATAAGTATCTGTAAAATAAGCTCCCTTCCCCGCAAATAGAGAGACACTCAGAGCTAATAAGAGTAGAATTTCAAACTGGGAAATCATGCATTTAAATCAGAGCTTTGTCACTTAATGGCTATGTTCTATGACATGGGACACATTATTTCTTCATCATAGGTGGGCAGAGCATCCTAATTTTATGTGAGACTTAAGTGAAATAATGTAAAATAAAATATTTTGTAAACTATAAGCAACTACATGAAGTAACTATAAGTTGACTAAAACTTTTAAAGATTTACTATTATGTAAAAGAGGGCAGAGAAAAAGAGTACATAATTTAGAACTCCTTTATACGAAATTCAAGAATTGATCTACAGTGTGAGAAGTCAGAATAGTGGTTATTTGGGAGAAGGGGGGGGTGCATTTTTTTTTCCTGGGCCACTCAATAGCTTAAGGTGAATAGTTTACAGCATCTATCTTTCTAGTTCACTTTTTTTGATGTCTAAATTTCAACAATCATTTGACACCACTAAGACATACAATACCACCCATAAATTTTTCTGTATTTCCCAATACATTCACACTCCCATTCCTCTCACTTCAACACCTCTTCCCCCGTTCACATTCTTAGGTGTGATCATACTCCTTATTTTACAAAGAAAATCTGAGCAAATATCTCTACTTTATGGTTACAAAAGTGAGTCATAAAAAGGTTAATGAAATTTCTCGCAGTAAACAGAATTTAACTCAAGTTCAGTGACTTTAATATCTGTGTTAGCCGGGAGCAACCACAATAATGCTGCATAGCAAATTGCCCCAGAATTCAGTGGGTTGTAAGTAGTTAATGTCCTGGCTATCTAGATTTGCTCCACTTAAGCCAGTCTAGGATGGGCTTAGCTAGGCAACTCTACCTCGTGATTGGTTTCTTTGTGGCCTGCTGGTTTGATTCAGTTTTATTCTATTTGCATTTGTTCTAAGACCTAGGTTTTCTTTCAGGAGTCAGATATTACAAATATTATTTAGAAGTTGAGTGAATGCCATTTTTTAGATGATAAATCTCAGGAATAAAAAGAATTTTCAATTTTTTCTAAGATTATGGGGAAAAAAATATGTTCCCAGGTTAGAATTGCCAAAATTGTGATTCTTAACCTAGACGTTTCTATAGATATAGCTAACTTTTTATCAGCTTTGAGCATTATGTTACTACTGTTTCACATTGGCACAATAGGCTAGTTGCAAAAAGAAAAAAACAATGACAGGTCTTTTGCGATAATTTTGTAATTGTACTTCAACCCTATCCTCACAAATGTTTGCTCATGAGAACAAAAGAGGTGATTTCATAAAAAGATAGTTTCACCTTTCCCTTCTGTCATACACAAAGGTGGTACAAGGTGGTGAGAGATAATTTGATTACTAGTTTTTTATGGTGGGGCATGAGTTAATTTTTTACAACAATTTGAGTTTTTTCACCCTGGAAGGCCAATGTGTAATACTCCCCCCTATCTTTCCAGGCAACACATCACATAAAGCCATGGCCAGCAATCCTTTTAAAACGTACTCTTTGCTTTCTCTTGGCCTCTGTTTGGGATTAGTAGATAATGAGTACAGCAAAATAGGTCACACAGTCCTGACCTTATGAGATATAGCTCATAATACTGAAATGTCATAGCTAGAAAAAAAATGGGGATCATCATTTTCTCATCCTGACATTTTTCCACATCATAACTCACAGGTACTTCATTAAAGATCAAAAATGAAATAGAGTAGTAAGACCAAATTGACAACCCCAGTAAATAAAATTTAAATCTATGTAATATATTTATGGTTGGGTCTTGACATTAAATTTGACATTTGGTTATATGGATCTTCATCATGAAGACATTTAAAATATACACTAACTACACACAGAGAAGAAAAAAAGGTATGAAAATGTTTATAGTCTGGGCTGTTATTAACTGAGATGGAGGTGGTAGTGAGAGACACCTCCTTTTCCTGATCTCCATAGGGCAAATTATATATTTTAAGTGATATATATGTAAACATTAAGACATATGACCCAAATAAGGAGAGTCCATAGAATATTAATATATATTAAGAAGAGCTGGAACCATATCAGTCATCAGAACAAAACATGGTATAATTTTATATTTATCCTTTAAAAGACATTTCAAAAATACCTCCAACATTAGACATCTATGAGTTTATTTTCTAAACATATATAAATGTATCATTTTGATGTAATAAGGGAGATATTCTTATATAAAAATGACATAAATAACCTATGTAAACGCCAATGAAATGGTGTATATTTTAAGTTTCTGATAACATCTATGGTTTTATTCATTCATTCAGTCATTCATTCAAAAAATATCAGTAACTACTATGCATCAGACATATAGTAGGTCACACAGGTCTAGTGATTTGTAAACTTCTTGGTAAGGCAGGAGCTATGATTGTGATATTATTGTCAATTATTCCAATAATCCCTCTTTTAAGCAAACTACTGAAAGGTTTTTTTTAAATAACTCTTTTGTTTTTATTGTGGCTTAACACTGCATTATGAACTTCAGAGAAATGCTTGTGCCAAGAAGCTTGTAGGGAACCTCAGTACCATTTACAGCATACAGTCATGTCTTGTGGTTGATTTTTTTGATTTCTGCACTGCCAAAAAATGTTGCATTTTTATAGGGAAAGCATATCCTTCCCACTCAGTTTCCTCCCTTCGCTCAGTGTGCTATAAAGAATTTTTTCTTACCTCTATTAATTTTACAGACGGCACACGTAAGCCATTGCTAAGGAACCCAGTCAAATTCAAACTCCCTGGCCTCTCCTTAGAAATATAATAAATAATAAAAAGTATTTAAAAAAAGACAAAAATAATTCCAAGAAGACTGATTTTCAAAGTTGATTACAGCAAAGAAAATGTATTTTAGTTGAAATGGTAGAAAGCTTTACCAAATCTTGTTTAGGTGAAGAAAGAAGCTTGTAGTTTTGACTTCAATGCTAAAACATCTCTCAAGCTTATGGTGATAGTTTGTCATCAATTTGGAATAAAGCCTCAGGATGTTACATGCTTTTTTTTAGGGAGAAACTAAATGATAAGATTTATTAACACAAGTTCTGGGATTATGTTACTTAGACTTTACCTCAAAATTATACCATTAGCAAATTATTATTTTTTAAAATTTCTATAGTACAGGATTAATAAAAAGGATTCTCTTTCTCTTCTATGCTATCAACCTTTATAAATGTTTTCTGTTCTCTTTATCCCCACTGACACCTACTACACCTTATTTAACTGGATTTTCCTGTATTCCTCAATAAAGTCTAAAGAAGTTCAGTAGGCTGGGTGACATTCTCTACCCCCATGCTCAATTCTGTGGTCACTACCTAGAATCTCAGTAACATCAGATTAACATAAGAGACATAAGACAAAGATTGGTTATGTTTTTGCCCTTACAGCTCACCACAACCTTTCTTTTCACAGAGAGCCTTTGCCTGATGGATATGACTTGACAAAAGCAAGTCATGGAAAGAGATTTGGGAATTTTCCTAAAGAGGTTATTGACTGAAAAAGAAATTCAATATGTATTGATGTTGACACAAATGAAGGCTATGAGACAATAACTATCCTGAAGCTGCTGAGGTAGCTTTTCCTCAGCAGAGGTTTTATATATTTACATTTGAAAAATTGGAAAATTGCGTCATTTTTACTGAGCCATGTAATCAGAATATTCTGAACAATTTTGGAATTCTACATGTCAAAATAAAGATTGAATTATTCCCCTGATTTACAAAATTTGGAGTGTTTGTTTGACAACATATAATTTTCTTGTTCAAAAGCATAAATCCATGTTCATTTTTATAAAATAGTGAAATTCGTGGAATTTTCCCAACACAATTCAACAAATACTTAAACATTTTTTGAGTAGCTATATACATGTTAGTGCATTCTTCTGCATCATTTATTTTCTTTTTTTCCAATTAACACAAAGACGCTCATGAGCACACATACAACTTACTGATTAAGAATCTGCCCTTGTTAAAGTTATCTAACAAAATTACTCAAACGGAGAGACACAGAGAAGCTAAAAGAAATAAAAAATAAAAATCCCTTATGATTATTTTGCCCAAGTGAAGCCATATGAACCATTTACTCCCCAAGAGCAAATTGCAAAATGAACTAATTTTCCCCCTAACACTCATGAGAAATGCTGACCTATCTGACGGGGAAATGGAGTTAAGGGTATTCAGGATACAAATTGCTGGAAAGGTGGCCTCTCTTTACTCTCTTTCTCCCTTTATCTTTCTCTCTTTTTCTTTCCCCTATTTGCCTACCTACCTATCTATAGAAATCTCTATTAATTCAGAAAACTAAAGAATGTGTTTTTGGATGATTGTATTATTTTTTCTTTCATTTTTAAAAGAAAGTAATATTTGAAAAAATTGTAGAACTCTATCAGTTTTGTGTTCATATGTAGATTATATTTTGTAGATTATATTTACATGTAATGTATAACATAAAAAACAAAATATAACTAATAATCTATTTCAGAATGATAAAATGTTCCTAAAATTAAAGGAACTCCTACACGTAATAGTAATATAGTTGCTAACTTCATTGTGTAATTTGCTAAGTGGTATATGTGCATTATCTATTTTAATGTACAAAAATTACTCTTTGAAATAACAACATTCTTTTTGTCACTACAAGTGAGGATAGAAGATTAGAGAGGTTCTCGTCTCATGTCACACAGCTATAAAATATCAGAGCCAGTGGAGAAGCCCGAGTCTATTTCAGAGCATTCTCTACAGTGAAGGATTTGGTGAGAAGGATTTAAAAAGTAATGTCCAAGATATATCTTGCTGAACTTCATGATAATGTTTTCTTAAATGTAGAAACATTCAAAATGATGATTAGTTTTACAATCTATGATACTTCTTTATAATTAAAATCCTCTTAAAGTAATCAAGTAAAAATCATTCCTACTTTAAAATTCTATCATCACAGCACCACACTAATTTGCTATTGTTAAATTCTATGTTTGGGAATCATTGAAAGTGATGGCTATTTTGTTGGTCAGAACATATAATTGAAGTAAGCGTTCCAAAAAATATTGAAGACCATAATTATACATGTCAAAGACTGCAAGGATTTTGAAAATTACCAAAGGGGTCCCATGATTAATGTCTATTATTTCCTATCAGATTCCTCAATCTCATAGTCACTCTTCTCACCAGTGGTATTCACTTAAGCCCCCCTGAAAGTCCTGTTCTAATCTTTTTCTAGACCTTGTCCTGAACTTAGATATTAGTTCTAAAATGCTAACATTTTGCCATATTTGATTCATTTCTTTATTTTTATCAAATATCAGTAATCACAATATTTATAAATGTCACTAAAAGTTCTTCATTCCCCTATGTTATTCCTTTCCTTCCCAACCTAGAGGTAAACATCTTAATGTTGGTATAGATTTGTATCTTTAATATATTTTGATACTTAAATGTGTTACTTTATAAGAATACTTTGGATAGTAGAAGTAAACGTAAATATTATTAGCCTTACATATTCTCTTGCAATTTACCTATTATACTTAATGTTATATTTGTGGAATTGATAAAGTTTATACATTTAATTTCAACTCATTTAGTTTTGCTTTAGATCACTGTGTTATTATACCATAGGTAGAAGCAACCTAAATGTCCATTGATGGATAGAAGGGTAAAGAAAATGTGGCATGCACATATAATGAAATATTATTCAGCTTAAAAAAGAAGGAAATCAAACCATTTATAAAAATGTAGATGAGGATGGAGGACATTTTTCTAACTGAAATAAGCCAGACATAGAAAGAAAAATACTATATTGTCACATTTACATGATGAATCAAATAGTCAAACTCAAAAACAGAGTGTAATGGTGGTTCCCAGGCACTGAGAGGAGGGGGAAACTGGGAGATATTAGTCAAGCACAAAGTTTCCGTTATACTACATGCGTAAGTCCCAGGGACCTACTGCACAACATAGTGCCTATACCTAACAATACAGTATTGTATACTTCAAAGTTTGCTAAGAGTTTGGATGCTATGTTAAGTGTTCTTATCATCTTCATCATCATCATCATCATTACCATCATCATCATCAATAAGAGGTTGGGAGGAAACTTTTGGAAGGGATGGACAGGTTTATGGCATAGATTTTGGCAGCAGTTTCAAGGATATATAGTTATCTCCAAACTCATCAAGCCTTATATATTAATTATGTAAGGCTTTTGCATGCTGTTAAGTAAATAAAGAAATAACAAACTAAGTGCCTATATATGTTATCTAATCAGCATTTCATATTTAGCATGGCTAGAGTAGAACTCTTGATTTCCCCCTCAAGCTGTTCCTCCAAAAGCTTTCTTCTGTAACTTAGTACAGATAATCATCAGTCACTGAAGTACTCAGGTGAAATATCTAGGCATTAACCATGATTCCTCCATTTCACTCACCAATAACCAATATATTAGCAAGCTCTTAATTGTCATTCTCCAAATCAAATCTTAAACTTGTTCAATTTGTTTACATACTAGCTGAAGAAATCATCATCTATCACCTGGATTACTGCAAAATTTTCTCAACTGGTTTCCTTGCTACCATTCTGCTTTTAATGTATTCTTCAACTAATAGTTACAGTAATATTTTAAAACAGTAAACCTGATTGTATCCTTCCACCAATAGTTTCCTATCTATTTTAAATACACACCAGCCCCCCTATCATGGTTTTAAAAAAGACCCAATAACCTGACTGTCTCTCAGACCTCACTTGTACTTGTCTCCAGTTAGTGCAACATGCTCCAAGCATACTGCTCCTGCCTACTAGCCCGGTCTCAGGCTCTGCTTTCTAGATGGACACAAGCTAAGACATTGGCATGGATATTTCTTGTTTTTTAATAAGTTGTGGGGCATATATTTTATGAAGTAATTTAATATGCCAAATATGCACAAATCATTTTAATTTTGCCTGGAGTCATCTGTCCATTCTATATTCTTAGAAGTTAATTATTTTCAGCCTTATGAGGTAGTAAACTGATCATTACTACATATGAAGTGTGATCAGTAATACTAGCCTGAAGATGAATAGAGGTTTCCCTCCATGCCCCCCTATCAGCAGAATAAAGGTATGAAATACAGCTAACATCCATGATAAATATGGACTCAGTACATGAGAAAAGAATGTTTTCTTTGAAAGAGTCAGAGATAGGACAGAAAAAGAAAGAGTAACTATAGATATTAAACATTCCCCTTGCTAAGAAGTAATAGCAAATTCACATTTATGATTTTATGTGTTTTGATAGCAAATTTTAGGTGCTTTGTCATATTTCTGTGTCTCACTCTGAAGAACTATATATCCACTCTCTTAAAGAGCTTAAAGTTAAAACACAGATTTTACTGTTTAGGAAAGATCAACATTCTAGTTTAAGAAGATTATACTAACTTGATCAAACTAGTAAAAAAATATATATGCTTTTTGCCCCTTTGGGAGTATATTTTATTCTTTTACTTATTTCACTTCTGCACTGTATACATATCTTTGGTGCCACAAGATAAGATATTGTTCAGTGCCTTTTGGGTTCAAAAAGAAAAGCACTGAAGTATACATAATAGAATCTATAAACATATCCCTGTAAATATAAAGGATTTCTTGGTGACATGAATATTTAGTTATAGAAGCTCTGTCATTAGAAATCAATAGTGATATAGTTTCCCTGAAATATAATTATTCATTGAAATCATAAACTAACAGTGAATAAAAGCTAATATAAAAACATAATAATCATCAGAGAACATTTAACATGAGAAATGCATTATTTTAGGTAAAGTATTATTTTATTCATATTTGTCAGTCAGTAAACCTTAAAGGTGTGAGACAGTAGACTCATTTCTGAAAAGTAATATGATCATTAAAGGCTTATTGAAATTCATAAGCTAGCATATTTCTGCTAAATCCAAAACTCAGCTCAAATATTGAGTATCCTTTGTCTTATACTATACCCAGAGTGAGTATATAGAAGTCAAAAGCCAGTTTCATTCAGTATTAACGGATAATATGCCCCAGACGTGAGAGAGAACTAAACTAAAACTCTAGCTTTATAATTTGCAAATTATTTTAGAATATCAGGATATATCTATCCATTCATTATCTAACCATCCATATGTATATTTGTAAATTTGGGACATTTAAAATTGTAGTAGATTAACGTTTGTTCTAGGATAGATTTATTCATCAAGTATTTTCATTTCCCTATTACAATGCCTAGTACCAAGTAGAAATCAACAAGTATTTGTTGATGAATGAATAAACAAATGAGTTAAAGATGAATTCCTAAGGATTTTATTTGTTTTCCTCTTCAGGTATGTCTGTGAGTTGAGTAACTTAGTTTAATTTTTCCAGTGCTACTTTACTTCAGACAGAATCAAGTAATGTTATATAGAATCCATGTTAGGGAATATTTTGATTGAAATTAATCATTTAGGATGATTCTCACTGTATTATATGGGGCCAAATACTCAAAAGATTTCTGATTTTGCAATCTAGTTGTAATGATTAGACCTGTTATTAAGTGTTTACTTGGTAAACAACATAATGCCATGGCTTTTATTTCAAGAGCGATACTAAAAACTTTTGTGTGAAAACGGCATTCCTTTTAGACATAGATGCAATTTCAAAAAGTCTCTACCCTTCCCCCTTATAATAGGGTATATAACACTGAAATGAGTTGAATACAAACTGAAATGGCTCTAACCTAAAATTCAGCTACTTGAAGGAGCTAATTCAGGATTATCAATGTTTCAGAAAACTTGAAAGGGTCTGACACCAAGCTTCCACATTTCACATTTTACTAACAAATATATTCACTAAGTCATCTTGATATTTGATATGAAAATGATGATAGTTGTGACTTTTTCATATATCCAGCTGAGAACTAACTTAAAGATTTTCATCTAACATTTCCTCTAGTCTGTCTTTCCTTGAAAATACATACACATGCACTCCTCTTCCATGATGTCATCGTTTTAGCTCATGTGAAATTACTGATTTCTGATTGAAATGGAATATACCCAGAAGAAAAAGTGATATATAAATATAATTTAAATTAGCATTTTATGTATTCTCAAATTCTGGTATATTAATTTTCCTCATTTAACCCACTGTTAAATACAGTTTTTCTTCCCCTAGGTAAAGCTCTTGAAGTTATTCAAGGTACCTAAGGGAATTTTACATATTTCTGGTAAAATAATGATGATTACTTTTACTAAATTATTTTTCACTTTTTTAAAAAGCAATATTATTAATGTATACATCTGCTATGAGTAAAAACCCAACTGTATCATGGGAGGTTGGGGGGCAAAATATCAAATATGTTAAGCTGGTTCTGTTAACATTTCTATATAATATGTCTTTTAACTTATAATTTATTATACTTATATGTGCTTAGGTTAGAAAATGTATAAAATAAAAGTACAATAAAACATAAAAAATAAACTATAATCTCAATGCCTCATGTCAGAGTTTACTTTTGGAATATTTCTATCCAATCTCTTCTTTTCCATTGTATAATTCTTTATTTTCAAATCAATATATACATCTATACTTTTAGGAAAGCTAAATACATATAAATGTCAATTATATATAACCAATATTAACATTTTTGTAAAATTTTATGATGATATGACCTCAAATGTACAGAAGGGTTACAAGACTATTGCAAAGAAATGCTATGTATCCTTTACTTAGACTGACCAATTGTAATAATTCTGCCTATTCACTTTATCACTACCTCTCTTCTCTTTCTTTTCCTCTCTCTGTTTTACTTTCTCACTCTCTTGCTTTCCCTCTCTCTCTCTTCATAGATAAGTAGATAGATAGATACAGATATACATATGTATATACATATATACATAATTTTCTTGTTGAACCATTTGAGAATAAGTTGTGTTATCATAGAACTTTACCTTAAATAATTCAGTGTTTAATTCCTGAGAAAAACAGCAACCTATTGCATAGCTGTAGTACAATTATTAAAACCAGAAAATTTATTATTAATAGGATGTTATTATCTAAGCTATAAATATATTCAAACTGTATGGGTTGTATCACTAATATCTTTTATAATTATTTCCCTGTCTACAATTAAATTCATGATTACTCATTGCATTTGGCCTTTATTTCTCTTTAGTCAGTTAATTTCAATTAAGTTTCATCTCAAGTTTATGTCAATGGACTGATTTACTTTTGAATATGACTCTCATTTTTTTCCTGTTATGCATATCTCAAGGAAATATTTATTGTAAACTGGACATCTTGGATAGTATATGATAGAAACTTTGTTTTGGCTTATAATCCACACAATAGTTTTAATTTTCCAATCTTGCAGGCATTAACTTGGCTCAACTCAACTCTGCCTTTCTGTGGCAGACACACCCTAGAATGACCCTATGTTCAAGCATGGATAATCCATTTTAGTGGGACCTGTGACTTACTACTAATCAATAGAATATGGCAAAGGAGATGAGATATCACTTCTTTCATTATGTTACATTATATGGCAAAAGTGATAAGGTGCCACGCTCATTATTATATTATATTATATTATATTATATTATATTATATTATATTATATAGGACACTGTCTTAGCCTAGGGAGACTCTCTCCTGCTGGTCTGTGGAAGCAAACTGCCTTATTGTGGCAGGATCTTGTGTCAGGAAACTGCCGGAGGGCTCTAGGATCCGAGAGGAACTGCAAAGAAATTAATTCTGCAAACAAATGGTGAGCTCAGAAGATGAATTCAGTCTTCAAATGACACTCTGGCCCCAGCTGACTCTCTGCAGCCTTGTGAGACCCGAAGCAGAAGATCCAGCTAAGTTGTGATCAGGCTTCTGAATTATAGAAACTGTGAGTTAATAAACAAGTTGTTTTAAGCAACTAAGTTTTTGGCAATTTGTTATGTTGTGACAGAAAACGAATATACATCCCTGTGGTAGGTCACAACCAGAAGTCTCCATTCATTTCCTCAGCCTGCCAGCTGATGCCACCTTCCACCAGAATCTTTGGAGTCTTCTACTTACACGCGTACTTCTGGGATCAGCCAAAGCCCTAAGCCTTCTTTGCTAGAAGATTTCTTTCCAGGATTTCCCCCTGCCTCTTTAGGTTCTTTGGCAATCCTATATTCAATCCAATGACTTCTCAATCAAGCCCTTATCTTTTCCTTTGAGTTCAAGTTGCCTTGCCATGAAAAGCCACACAAATAAAAATCTTTCCTGATGCATTATTCTTATTTTAATAGTGAAGGATTCTTTTCCTCCCTGGTTTCTGTCTACTTTTAATAGATCTCCAGTGCCTTCAAATAGTTGAATTTTTAAAAATTGTCCAAAGTTTATATTTATTATCTGAAGAAACTTTAGTCTCAAACAAACTATTTTTTCATTTCCAAAAGTAGATATCCATCATTAACGTTCTGATATATATATATGCCTCCATTCTTCTTCCAAATATACATATTGTGAAATAAGTCAACTTAAGAAGTTTGAAATTTTAGAAACTCATCTGTTTAAAAACTTTCTAGAAAAGGAAAAGGGACATCAAAATGAAATATTAAGAGTAAATAAAGATAAAATAGAATCAGGGTTCCTGTTCCTAGTACAAATATAAATATGAAAATTACCCAAGTAATGGATTTGCCACCACTGAAGCAAAACAGGAAGAGAACTGTGAATACCAACTTTAGATTTTTCTTGAGGAAAACTTTTTTTCTGGATAAATGTGGGGGTAAGGGAGGAAAGGAACAACTACTCTGGAAAAGAGAATTCAGAACAGAATTCTCAGTCCAAAGAATTCCAGAGCAGGAAGCAGTGACAAAAACTGTGGTGACAGAAGTAGATATGACTTTGAAAATCATGAGATCTAGCTTGAAATGGAAGAATATTCAGAGAAGTTAAGATAAGTTCAGTAGAATGTTCAAGACTTTTGCTTAGAGACATTCTCTTGATAAATATGGGCTATCTTATAAAATAATACAGAGGATTCAAAGATCACTAAGATGGAATATAGTATGGCGGCTTTAAGTAAGGGCTCAAGAACTAAATTTTCCACCTTTACTACCTTTGTGATATTGAGGAAATTAACTAACCACTCTGAACTTTAGTTGATTTATCTGACAGATCAAACTGATTAGTCCAATAGATCAAACTAAGCCATTAAATGTAGCCAGGGTAGATGGGTGATACACAAAGAATTAGCACCAATAAGTAGGGCAAATAACATAAATTGAGATGGGAGAACAAAAGTGGACTGAGTCTGTAACTGATTATTCTATTCAGTGATGCTATGTAGTGGTTATTAGATGCACTGAAATGGTATTATTTTGCAAAATAGGGAATATTCTCGCTTTTTAGGTCCCAAATATGCAATAAATTGGGGCTGTCCATGTGAAGTGAAATACTAACTCTAACATTGAGCAGCATAAGAATTAAAATGAACAGTTATGGGAGCCACACAGGAAAAAATTAAGTTGAAATAAATTCTTGATTTTGTGGTCTTTATTTTCTACATCCCCATTTAGCTTATATTTATAATTGCCTAGGCCTTTAGCTACTAACTCTTCTTTTATGTTTTATTGTTTTGTAGAATTAATTTATCTGATTGAAGGTTTTATTTTTAATTTTCATCTTTTTTAGTTCATTATGTCATGAATCCTTATGTTTTAGCTTAGTCATGTGTGTTGTCATCAAGTTACATACTCATATTATGTAAACAAATACAAAATATGGTGGTTTTATTAAAGAAATATTCATTTAACTTGTCTTTTTTCCCCCAGTTTGTGGTCGTATTTCTTGTCAACCATATAGTTTTGATTCTAATCAAGCAAAGGATGTCCCTCAATCATTACTTCTTCCCTTGTGTCATAAGAAAGTTTCAGGCCTCCATACATGAATTTATCATGGTGGACATGGCAAAACAAATCTGGGGGTCTGAGCCATTTATTGACTACACTGCTACCTGTAATTATAAAGGAAACAATTATTGAGAAGATAACTGGCCTGTGAGAAAACTACAAGTCTCTGGAGTGTGGGGCAGAGGGCAGAAATTCACTTTGGTCAAAGCCTCTGTTTGCATCCATATGTCCAGGCAGTGTTGAAACCCCCAAAATACAGTTCCTTAACTCATAGCTTCACCCACCTCTCAACTTTATTCCAGTTCTCTCAGTCATGACTCCACAGAAGTGTTCCTGGCCTCAGACTGGGATTACTCTTACTCTACTGGGGAAATAATAATATATTTTGAATTAAAGTAAGCAGCATTCATTGAGTACCAGCTTTCTCTAAGAACTATCTAAGTCTCTCACAGTGTTTCCTGGATTTAAGCCTTAGTGGCAGAAAATGGTGGCAGAATATGTGACTACTTCACATAGACAAAAGATAAATCTGATAATTTGCCATACAGGCCTACATAAATCAGTCTTCAACCAAGAAAATGTAGGCACAGCAAAAAGGAAGGAAGGAAAAAAGGAAGAAAGGCAGGGAAGGAGGGAAGGAGAGCAGAATTTGCCAGCCCAAAATATGCCTCTTTGGCATAAGGGTTATTTTTAGGGTGATGATTATTTTTAAGAAACAGCAGACACAGGAAAAGCTGAGAAAACTTTGTCACAGTGAAAAAGGGTAGAAGTGACCCTTTTGTAAGAGATATTTACATTTATAAAAGAAATCCCCATTTGTAAAGGTGTCTCCCTCCAGGAAGAGGAGGATGACCAAATCTCTAGAAACTCTTACCAATGGAGAAATTACTGATTTAAATCTGCATAACAATCATACCTTGTTCACTCTGTTTTTCCTGGTAACCTCCCATAACTGGCCTCCCCCCACCTCAACATCTTTCTTTTGTCTTCAGCTGGAGATTATATTTAAGGTGTTAGCTTGGGTCATTTCTGAGAGTAATTCAATTTTCCTGGGTATCTCCCATGTATAGAGAAGGTATCTATGTTATTAAACTTCTGTTTATTTTTCTTCTTTTAATCTATTTTTTATTGCAGTGTGGTCTCAGCCAAGAACCTAGAAAGGTAAAGAGAACATTATTTTTCCTCCCCTACAGTAGGAAGGAAGGATAGAAGGAAATATCAACTGAAAAAAATACACAACATATAAGCAGTGAGTTTCAGTTTTACTGAAGACTATAGTCTGGAAGACAGCCTCTCAGATAACTCTGAGAAACTGCTCTGAAGAGGTGGAGGAAGAGCCAGTGTATATATATATATATATATATATATATATATATATATATATATGTGTGTGTATTGGATTGGCCAAAAAGTTCGTTCAGTTTTTTCTGTAAGATGTTATATATATATATGAATTTTTTGGCTGGGACATACATGTAGTCAAGCATAAAAATATGATTTCTAATCAAAGAACAGATACTTCAAGTTAATCATTTTAGTGCTTTGCTATGTAAGGGAAGATACAAGAAGCTGGGGTCATTGAACTTCTTCCTTAGATATGCATCATAACTATCTAGTGGCCCCAAAGCACAGAATGCTTCAACCTGTTTTTTCCATCCTGAATTCCCCTCAGGACACACTGTCCAGGAGTGACTGCAGTTGGTTGAGACTTAACCTTTTGTATAACTGAATGATGAGCAACATTCTTTTTTCTTTTTGTTTATGGAAGGAAGGAAGGGAGAAAGGAAGAGGGAGGGAGGGGAGGAAGGAAGGAAGAGAAGGGAAGAGTGATAGCCTTAGATGAATGAGGAAAATGTTTACATTATGAGTGACTTATGCCATAAAAAAGGAATAACAAAAGATTATACAATATCTGCATAATAGCCCTAAAGGAGATTCAAGAGAACATTGCCTCTGTTAAGTATGAGAAAAAGACAGGGATAAAGTGGATCATCATAATAATAAACCTGATAACCATTAGAGAATAGGATGAAAAACTAACCACATACATAAATACATAAACAAAGAAATAAATAAATGCAACAGAAATTAAGTGCACCCTGGAAGAAATAAAATCAGATTTGCTCTGCAGAAAGTAAACTGAATTAGAAGCCACCATTGAAAAATACTCCCCAAACCAGAGGATGTAAAGTATGTCAAAGAGATAGATCAGTAGGATACATCGTGGAGATTCATCTATAAATTATAGTTATTACATAAAGAGAAAACAAGGCAAGGAAATCAGAAGGAATGTTGCAGTATAAACATAAGAAAATTTTCTGAGCTGAAAAAGAAACTGGGCTTGGAAACCAGGGGTTCTCACCCTTGAAACCAGATATAACCTGTTTAATAGATACAGTCTTTGAGCATTCAACATATTCAAAAACAATGAAAACTTTCGCATGCAGCTAAGCTGAAAAAACATCCCAAGAGTCACATATTCCACCAATATTTATTGAGCGCCTCCTTTGTCCCAAGCCCTGAAAGAGAGTAGTAAGGAGGCAGCCATGGTCCCTCCTCTTCCAGGCTTTCAAGGTTACTGTAGGGAAGGCCAAGGTGCTGAGAGAGCAGCACAGTAATTGTGAATGTTGATTGAGCACTTACCTAGGCCAGCACTGCTCTGTATGCTTTAGGTATTTAATCCTCATTATCTATTTTATAAATGGCAAGGCTGAAGGGCAGCTAGGTTAAGAGACTTGCCAATGTAACAGAGTTTTTGGGTGAGGGGAGTTGGGATTAGAACAGATTGTCTAGTTCCACCCTCCTGATTTTTTCCTACACAGCTTACGGGGTAAAGGATTTTTAAATTGAGGTCAGCAAGTACGTAGTAGATGGCTGGGCAGGCAATAGGTATTTTCTTAGTAGAGAAAATGACTTGTTTTAGAGACCCTAAAGTGAGGGGGAGCTTGGGTTTTGGGGAATTTGGAAGAAGACCTATTTGGTGAGTCTTAAAATTATAAGTGGCAGAAATCAATGGGGTAACTTTTCTTTTGACCACTACATTTTATTTTATTTTATTTATTTATTTTTTCTAATAACTTATGTTTTTTGTTTTTCTGTTTGTTTGTTGTTGTTGTTGTTGTTGTTGTTTTGGCCGCATTGGGTTTTCGTTGCCGCACGCGGGCCCTTCTCTAGTTGCAGCGAGCGGGGGCCACTCCTTGTTGCGATGCTTGGGCTTCTTATTGCTGTGGCCTCTCCTGCTGCAGAGCACAGGCTCCAGGCACACAAGCCTCAGTAGTTGCAGCATGCAGGCTCAGTAGTTGCAGCACACGGGCCCTAGAGCGTGAGGGCTTTAGTAGTTGCAGCGTGTGGGCTCAGTCGTTGTGGCACTCAGGCTCAGCTGCTCCGTGGCATGTCGGATCCTCCCAGACCAGGGCTCGAACCCGTGCCCCCTGCATTGTCAGGTGGATTCCCAACCACTGCACCACCAGGGAAGTCCCCTGACCACTACATTTTAGTGTATTTCATCAGCTCCACACTCCAGGCTGATGCTTTAAATATTGGAATGCCCCAGAATTCTTTCACATTTCTCTTTTCTCTATACTAAATTTTTTCTTGAGGATTTTAACCTGTTATTAACTACCATATATATTGAATTTACTTTTAAAAACTCCCTGAATATATTTTAAAAAGCTAGTTTTTCTTTCTTCCTTCCTTCTTTCCTTCCTTCCTTCCTTTCTCTCTCTATCTCCTGAATATAAGTGTGATTGGTCCAAGTGACTCCTGGCCATTTTCATTTGCATATCCCACAGGCACCTCATCATACCCCAAACTGAAATTATCCCCACCCAAATTTGATTTACCTCTGGTATTACTTATTATGTGAGTGAACAACTCAGGCTATCCAAAGCCCCAGAAATAAATCTAAAAGTCAACCTCAATTACTTTTCATGACTTACCATAATCTTACCTCTTCATTCGTCAAATTCTATAGAGTCTACCTCCTAGACAGCTACCAGATTCATCCAGCATTCCCATAACCACTGCCAAAGACTAAAGTTTTGACACCCATTATTACTCACGTGGATTACTTTTGGGAAAAACTCCACACTACTTAGACTCTAAATGATCACATCCTTCCTTTTGTCAGGTACAGAGCTGAGCTGGAGAAGTTGAGATGCCAGGTGTCAATTAAAATAACAAACTAAAATGAAAGTAACAATCAAACCCTTAGTCACTTACTGTAATAGTATAAGCAACAGGATAAAGGAGAGAAAGCACAGATTCCTCCACAGGTCCATTTTTCCCCAGGGGATGGCACCAGTATAAAATCAGGTGGATCAATACAGATGTGGAGTACTGACGGAGCCCAGAACAAAGTGCTTCTGGAGGCTTCCTGAAACTGTAGGCTGGGAGAGGGGAAGGGGGAAGGTAAGGCGTAGAAAAGCATTGAGTTCTAAGTCAGAGAGAAGAAGAGTATCTTCAAGATTTCTCCTCTCCTCTCTTGATAAAGGCCTCAGGAAGGCCTCTGCTCAGGCTAGGAATGTAGAAACGCGTAAGAGGGTGGCCCAACAGGGGGGCCTGAGCCTTTGGCTGCAACCCCTTTCAGAAACTGCAATGAACTGGCTGTGCACAAATCTGGTGTGTGGAGGGCAGCTTTTCGCTGTGAGACCTGCCAGGTAAGTCTTTTTTAAATGCCTTTAGCTGGGCCTGAAAAATTACACATAGGTGTATATATTTTAGCAAGGCACCAGACTCCTCACCTTTTGTATTCACTTTTCACTGCAATCTTCCTTGTACTACAGACACCTGCAATTACCTATGCTTTTATGCTATGCTCCCATGTCTACTTATTCTGCTGCTTCTGCCTTGCCCACTCCCTTAATCATTTTTGGTATATTTATCCCTTCATTATACTTCAAATCATAGTTTAGATACCAACCTCACCAGCAATCCTCCTTAACTTGCTAATTAGATTTCCTCTAGCATTTTGAGCTAGGTCAGTCATGGTTCTTAACCCTGGGTGCACATCAAAAATTTCTTGTGATTATTTGTGTCCTGGAACTAATGTTACCAAATATTATTTCAAGTTTAGTGCTTTCTAAATTTTCTTCAGTATTTACGTATGCCTTGAAAACAAGATACACTTTTATGAAGTAGTATAGAATTTCTCCAAATAAGAATTTCTGGAAGAAAGAGATATTTTTCTGTCCTTGGTTGAGCAGATCTGTGACACAAGGATTCATTTTGGAGAAATTATAATTATTAGAAAATTGCTTCTCATATTAAATAGAAATCTGCTTACTTTAAACTTTCAGTATTTGTTCAACTTTTTGATATCTAATCCTCTTTTGTGTTTGTTTTCATAATAGGTATTCAGTTATTTGCAAACAGATACCAGTACACCTAATAAGTATCCTCTCCTTCTTTAGCTCTTCTTCAAATGTGAATGGTTTCTAGATATTTTCCCACTCTGAACATTATCCTTTTGATAGGCTCCTATCTCTAAATATCCCTATAAAATGTGATCCTGTGAATGAACAAAATAAAGCTGATGTAATCTTAGTTTAATACACTAGAACTATATTAATTCCTTGATTCTGTTACTGTAATTCTTATCAGGATTTAGTACATAGTCCTATAAGTTACCTTTCAAATATCTGAAAAATCCACATACATTTTAATAACTTCTTTCCCTTTAATAGTACAGATAAGTGAACTATTAAAATATGTGTGCATATTTGAAGATATAAACTAAAAGTTTTCCTTTATCATGTTCAGCAAAATACTTAGACACTAAACATTTTTATCTCTTCTACTTACATTTTTCTACTAATATTTACTTTTTATCTCAGGTATAACTTTGTGGTATTATCAGTAAAGCATATCCTGTGTGGAACATTCATTGGCATTTATTGGTGCCAGACTCTACTGAATTGAACCCAGACAGAGGGAAAGAAAGAAAGGCATGTTCCAGGAGTGCAAAGTCTTACGTTACACAAGTGTCAAAGGATGCTAGTACAATCTCAGTGGGTGTGGTTATGCCATGAGCCATCTCTAATAAAAATTATGTTTAATAAGTATTTTTACATAGGTCTTTTATAAACTTTATCCTGAAAGGCCATGTCTCTAATTTTATGATGGAATTCATTGGGAAACTGAATTTGCTTTACAGAAACTCTGTTAAATATATTTAGATGGAATCCAATAAAGAGAGAGAAATCAATATCATATATATATATATATATATATATATATATATATATATATATATAAAAATATAAATACAAATACACTTTTATGCCATTCAGTCTACCTCTTGTCTATGAAATAGAGATCATGTGAAAATCAATTTGGTCATTTCCAAGTAAGATTTAATAATCTGGTATGTCAAAAATATTTTATTAAACCCAGCTATAGTTCATCTCTAAGAAAATTACACATGAAAATTGAAGTCTCTCAGCTTGCAGAGAATGCTACAATCATTTGCAGAATGATTTAAGGAGAAACAATGAGCCTCTGTTGATAGTAACATTTAAGAGATATATATTTACTGTAAAACAAAGAAATGCAAGTAATTCAATGAATAATTTAAATCATATTTTTTGAGAAATAAGTTTTTGGAAAATTGCTCATGCAAAGAAATAACTAGGGAAAGGAGAGACCCCTTTTGACCATGGTTCTGTTCTGAGAGTCTCTGGATTGGAGGTCAGACTTTCCAACATAGTGATAAGCATAGAAGGTCCTGGAGACAGACTGCCTGGGTGCAGAGCTTGGCTTCATCTCTTACTAGATACGTTGCCTTCTTTCATATTTACAATGAAGATAACAACTGTACCTATCCAACAAGTTTGTTGAAAAGATAAAAAGAAATATTACACCTAAAATACCTAGTGCAATGTTTGGCACATAGGAATTACTCAATAAATGAAATCATTATTAGCTTTGTAAGGCTGCATAAGGCACAAAAACCTCTGTTCCTTTTCTTACTAATATGAAATATTAGTATTTTGTACTATCATAATTGTTTTGAAAATATTTTTAACCAGAGGAACTGTAAGATTTAAAAGTGTAGCTCTTTTTTTTTAAAATTATTTATTTATTTATTTTTATTTATGGCTGTGTTGGGTCTTCGTTTCTGTGCGAGGGCTTTCTCTAGTTGCGGCAAGCGGGGGCCACTCTTCATCGCGGTGCGCGGGCCTCTTCACTATCGCGGCCTCTCTTGTTGCGGAGCACAGGCTCCAGACGCACAGGCTCAGTAGTTGTGGCTCACGGGCCCAGTTGCTCCGCGGCATGTGGGATCTTCCCAGACCAGGGCTCGAACCCGTGTCCCCTCCATTGGCAGGCGGATTCTTAACAACTGCGCCACCAGGGAAGCCCAGTGTAGCTCTTTTGAATAAACTTCCTAATATAGTGCCTGTCATATAGAAGGCATTAGAAAATTTTTTAATGAAGGAACAGAGGGTTGGGCATTCTGAAGTTCTGAGCTTCTTCGTACTCTCCACCTGGGGTTTCCCAAGGCACCCTATGAAATCACATGCTCTGGAATACCACTGGAATAGTTGTACCAAATAGTCGTTAAGTTTGGATCTCTTAGGAAAAGTTGTAGCAGAACTGGTAAAAGGGTTAGATTGTGTAATCCAATTATTAGGGAGACGCATTACACTTGCAGGTGATGGGAGACAGCCCAGTAAACAGAAGAAGCAGTTTTGGTACTGTGTCTCAACGTGAGTATTTGAGGTGCCTTAATCTTAGCAAGCAGGTAAATCATGGCTTGTGGTGAATTCCAGAGCAGGACTTATCCATCGATGCAGGAAGGAGTGTCGTGGCATTTGCCAGACAACAGCAGAGCCACAGACACAAATGTGTTCTAGGAAAAAGTATTGAAAAACCAAGCAAGGCAGGAACTGTGTCCTAAAGAAATGGGATCTTAGATGGGTTACGAACACAGGGACTTGGGTATAAGGAAGCAGTAAGCCCTTTACCATAACAAATTAGAGATGGTGTTTAGGGAAAAAGAAACCATGTTTGAAGAAATGGGCCACATGAAGAAGGTTACCTTGCAGTCAAGTGTAACATGGCTCAAAGCGTTAGTGTGTTAGGCAGCAGCTTTTAAAATTCCTCTGCCTAAAGTTAAAATCCATCTTAAGAAGGAAGGAGCTCTCGCCAGGCGTCCTGGAGTGAGTGACATCGTCTTTAAACCCAGCGTGGCAATCCCTGACGCACCGCAGTGATGCCCAGGGAAGACAGGGCGACCTGGAAGTCCAATTACTTCCTTAAGATCATCCAACTTCTGGATGATTATCCGAAATGCTTCATTGTGGGAGCAGACAATGTGGGCTCCAAGCAGATGCAGCAGATCCGCATGTCTCTCCGAGGGAAGGCCGTGGTACTGATGGGCAAGAATACAATGATGCGCAAGGCCATCCGAGGGCATCTGGAGAACAGCCCAGCTTTGGAGAAACTGTTGCCTCACATCCGGGGGAATGCGGGCTTTGTGTTCACCAAGGAGGACCTCACTGAGATCAGGGACATGCTGCTGGCCAATAAGGTGCCAGCTGCCGCCCGTGCTGGTGCCATAGCCCCATGCGAAGTCACTGTGCCTGCCCAGAACACTGGTCTGGGGCCTGAGAAGACCTCCTTCTTCCAGGCTTTAGGCATCACCACTAAAATCTCCAGGGGCACCATCGAAATCCTGAGTGATGTGCAGCTGATTAAGACTGGAGACAAAGTGGGAGCCAGTGAAGCCACGTTGCTGAACATGCTGAACATCTCCCCCTTCTCCTTTGGGCTGGTCATCCAGCAGGTGTTTGACAATGGCAGCATCTACAACCCTGAAGTGCTTGACATCACAGAGGAAACTCTGCATTCTCGCTTTCTGGAGGGTGTCCGCAATGTTGCCAGCATATGTCTGCAGATTGGTTTCCCAACTGTTGCATCTGTACCCCATTCTATCATCAGTGGGTACAAGCGGGTCCTGGCTTTGTCTGTGGAGACTGATTACACCTTCCCACTTGCTGAAAAGGTCAAGGCCTTCTTGGCTGATCCATCTGCATTTGTGGCTGCTGCCCCCGTGGCAGCTGCCAGCACCGCTTCTCCTGCTGCTGCCGCCGCAGCCCCAGCCAAGGTTGAAGCAAAGGAAGAGTCGGAGGAGTCGGACGAGGACATGGGATTTGGTCTCTTTGACTAATCACCAAAAAGCAGCCAACCCAGCCAGCTTTATTTGTGAAACAAGGAAATAAAGGCTTACTTCTCTTTACAAGAAAAAAAAAAAAGAAAGAAGGAAGGAGAGCTGTATATAGGATTTAGTATCTCTTTGGAGAGAAGAAGGATGCTGGAGCTTGAGATCAGGCAACACCCTAAAATTCTCTACAGCATTTGTCACTGGGCCTTAAAATATGTTTTATTCTTATAATGACTGCAAGAATTTTGACATCTGTTGAAATATAGCTTTTTATAATAGTGTTTTAACACTGACCTGATGCAACAATTCTTTCCCTTTAAGTTTCTTGCTGTGTTGAGCATTTGCTATTAATATCCATATATTCAAATATATTCAGGAATCCTTTGTTCCCCCTTTCTGTTGAAACATATTTGGAGACTTTAGACAAGAATCCTGACAGATGACCACATTGCCCAAAATCCTTTCAAGTGCACTTGATATTCTTCTAGAGAACGCAATGATTTGGGGGCTTTGGATCCACTTACACTAATGCAGGCTCTATTAACTCTCTTAATCTCTGTCACACACTTGCCAACCATGCAAGAGTTCAGTGGCATTTTCTTGCTATGTCTTCCATGATCATCCCTGGCTCTGGAATTGTTTTAGTGTCTGGTGATATGTAGCCTCTACAAGTGATTTCAAACTTATTTTTTATTTTACCCTTTATCAGCAGCCAAGTCTTTGGTGGATCCTATTTCCAAATATACCTGCTACACACCTCTTCTCCTTTTCCAATAAAAACTCAGATGTCTTAAGAAATTGTGAGCATTCAGAGGCAGAATTAAGCATAATTTCTAGCCTGCAGTGTTCTAAGGAAATGTCTTAGATTTTCACAATCTGAAATAATCTCTCATTCTTCTGGTAACCTTTCTGAAAACCCAAGTCTGCAACAGTGTAAGCCCCCATATTGACAAGGCTGATTTTAGATGATTTCTATAGTTTCTCTCTGATGCTGAGTTGAACAACTTGGGTATAACAAGGAGAGAAAATTATGATTCTTATTTAAGGAGGTTAAGAAGAATTTCACATACCTTTGCATTAAAAACTCTCAGAATGCACTGATAGAAAATATAGATTTCACTGAAGCTTTCCTAGAGGTATGGATTAGAAATTGCATTTCCTGACACATGACAAGTCTTCCTAATAACTCCTTTCTGCCTCTCTCTGGTCACTTGTCATCTGATCCTCATCATCTGTCTCCCCACACTCACATATCCTCTCTGGCCACTGCTCTTCCTTTAGTACTCAGAGCAACTTTTAGTTTTCTCTTGATTTTTTTCTGATTAGCTCCCCTAGCTATCCCCCCATTTGATGAAAACAATTGCTTTTATTTTTTTCTTAAATGTCTCAAGTAGAGGTAATAAACTTAAAAAACTAATAATAAATTTTTATTCTTGCAATTATTTGATAGCAAGGTCATGAACAGATCCCTGCCATTATAAGTGTATGACTGATAAAAGATCTCTTTTTCCTTAAAATATTGTCTGTCTTTTCCAATACCAAATAAGGTCGCATTTCTTGGGGTTCAAATTGAGGACAGACTTTGAATGAATTTATGCCTCAACTCAGCTCACCCTTTCTCTGTCAGTGAATCCAGACCTTGGCAATGGTAATTGGATAAAATGCTAAGTCACTGCTGATGCCAAGACTCTATGAGGACTGCATTTGCTTGACAAGCCCTCAATAGGCATGAAAGAAAATCCTACACTGTTTTCTTTTTTTTCTTCCCTCCAAATGCTTATGTTAAAAATACCGAAGGCTTGGAAATGTATTCCCAGTGTGGTTGTTCTTAATGTTGTTTAATGTAACCTGCTTCTCAGGAAAAATTACCAGGCTACATAATTGCTTTTTTGTAATATGTCATGAACACATCTATATCATATACCTGAAATCTTTCAAGAAACAATGACATTCTAGTGGGTCTTATATATTAGAATTCCTTTCAAACACTTCATAACTTTAACACCTTTTTTGATATTTTTACTTCATAACTCCAGGATCAACATAGACATAATTATTTATATAATTTGGAATTTTCTTATTTCCTAATTGCAAAGAATTTGGAATTTGGCAAAAAAGCTTACAACAGATGTTAGGACAGATGCATACAATTTATCATCCTTAACATCAGAATCTGAACATATAATCTAAAAATGAGCACTGGTTGTTTAACATGATTGAGGAGGCCACAGATTTTTTTTCTTAACCTGATTATGCTTCTACTCTTAAAATAATGATCAAAGAGTGATTGAAATCTGATAAATTACAAGCTGAAGCTAAGGTGCCTTATTTATTATTTCCTTCTGTCAGATTTTCAGGCATAAGTCACAGAGGTAGTCCAAAGAGATAACTGATTTAAATTTATGAGCAGTCTTTTTTTTTCCAAAACAAATTATCACATTTCCATAAGCATTTAACACTGATTTGAAAGTAGATCAGGAAATCTCTGCCATATGCATATAATGTTCAAAAACCTTCATTTATCACACACACACACACACCTACATATATTCTTTTTTAATTTTTATTTTATATTTGAATATAGTTGATTTACAATGCTGTGTTAGTTTCAGGTGTACAACAAAGTGATTCAGTTATACAAATACATGTATCTATTATTTTTCAGATTCTTTTTCCATATAGGTTATTACAGAGTATTGAATAGAGTTCCCTGTGCTATACAGTAGGTCCTTGTTGATTATCTATTTTATATATAGTAGTGTGCATAAGTTAATACCAATCTCCTAATTTATCCCTCCCCCCACATTTCCACTTTGGTAACCATAAGATTGATTTCTAAGCCTGTGAGTCTGTTTCTGTTTTATAAATAAGTTCATTTGTATCATTTTTTAGATTCCACATATGTGATATCATATGTTAATTGTCTTTCTCTGACTTATTATACTTCACTTAGTATGATAATCTCTAGGTCCATTCATGTTGCTGCAAATGGCATCATTTCATTCTTTTTTATGGCTGAGTAATATTCCATTGTATTTATGTATACATATGTATATATGTACCACATCCTCTTTATCCATTCATCTGTCAATGGACATTAAGGTTGCTTCCATGTCTTAGCTATTTTAAATAGTGCTGCAATTAACATTGGGGTGTATGTATCTTTTCAAATTATGATTTTCTCCAGAGATGTGCCCAGGATTGGGATTGCTAGATCATATGGTAGCTCTATTTTTAGTTTTTTAAGGAAACTCCATAGTATGTCACCTACATCCAAAGAGTTCCATTCTGAGAGTGAGTTCATAAGTCCAATTTGTTTGTAAGTCCAACAAAGTTAACCTAGGTACCCAACTAACACAATCGGCTATACAGTACTGTACTGTAATAGGTTTATAATACTTTTCACACAAACAATACATAAAAAACAAACACAGAAAATAAAGAAAATATTTTAATCTTACAGCACAGTACCTTGAAAAGTACAGTAGTACAGTACAACAGCTGGCATCCAGGGGCTGGCATCAAGTGAACAGGCAAGAAGAGTTACTGACTGGAGGAGGGAGAGGAGGTGGGAGATGGTAGAGCTGAAGGATCATCAGCAATAGAAGATGGGGGGGAAACTGCAATTTCACTCACGCCTGACGTTGATGGTACGGGTTCTGGTTCCTTGCTGGATTCAATTCTATCTGCCCTCTTGAAAAAACGATCCAGTGATGTCTGGGGAGTAGCTCTTTTTTCTCTCATAGATGACACGATAGCACTGGATTGCATTCTGAATGGCTGTTGTAAACTTTGTGTACGGTTCTACATTCGGGTCCTATGCCTCAAAAACTAACAGTGCTTCCTCAAATAAAGAAAATCCCCTTGCCATTTCCTGCGCCGTGAATCTCTTCGGTTCTTCAGTTACTTCTTGTTCCTCTTGTCTCTCTTCGTCCCTTCTCTGGGCTACCACTTCCATCAGGTCTACCATCTTTTTGCCTCACTCCACTCTCAATTATTTTCACTTTTGTTTCTATAGTTATTGCTTGGCACTTCTTAGCAGTACCAGTTATATCACCACTGCTTTTATGCTTGCTTCCAGACATCCTGGGCTTGAAATAAAACACTGTACTACTGTACTCTGTACAGTACTGTACAGTAAAGTACACAAAAGCACAACCACTTGTAAAGGATGCACGCACATGACAATGTACACCAGACACGTGAACTAACTTATGTGATTGGACATGCGAACACAAGTTTGCATCTTTGAAAGTTCAAAACTTGAAGGTTCGTATTTAGGGGACTTACTGTACTGTTCTCCATAGTGGCTGTACCAATTTACATTCCCACCAACAGTGTAGAAGGGTTCCCTTCTCTCCACACCCTCTCCAGAATTTACTGTTTGTAGACTTTTTGATGATGGCCATTCTGACCAGTGTGAGGTGATACCTCATTGTAGTTTTGATTTACATTTCTCTAATAATTAGCAATGTTGAGCATTTTTTCATGTGCTTTTTGGTCATCTGCATGTCTTCTTTGGAGAAATGTCTGTTTAGATCTTCTACCTATTTTTTGATTGGGTTGTTTGTTTTTTTTGATATTGAACTGCATAAGCTGTTTGTATATTTTGGAGATTAATCCCTTGTCAGTTGCATGGTTTGCAAATATGTTCTCCCATTCTGTGGGTTGTCTTTTAATTTTGTTTATGGTTTCCATTGCTGTGCAAAAGCTTTTAAGTTTAATTAGGTCTATTTTGTTAATTTGTGTTTTTATTTTCATTGCTCTAGTAAGTGGATCCAAAAAGATATGGCTGCGATTTATGTCAAAGAGTGTTTTGCCTATGTTTTCCTCTGAGTTTTATAGTATCCGGACTTACATTTAGGTCTGTAATCCATTTTGAGTTTATTTTTGTGTATGGTGATACATACATTTTAATTAAAAATTCAAGGCTACAATCCTTTCAGGTTTTGTATGAATGGTCAGGAACAAAATAGCAAGCCTTCCAAATCAACCTATTTTTTCTACAATAAAATGAGGCCTGTATATGTAATCCTGGATTTGGATTCCAAATTTAGCCCAGAAAATGGCATATTATGTAATGAACAAAGCCCTTGGCTCTTCTGCCCCAACTCTTCATCTGTAATATTGAGGGGTTGGGCTAGATGCTCTCTCTGTTCCCTTAAATACTTTAATTCTATGTTCAAATAAAGAACATAGAAGTAAGCAGTTTAAAAATGACATTTAGAATTAAATACATGACCCTGAAACTATCATTACTTTGTTATTAATTCAGGTATAATATAGTTTAAGGATAATAATTCCACTGTCATTATTATAAGACCACTTCAATTTATATCCTTGTGTAATACATTTATCTGATCTCATTTGAGTAAACTTCTATGGAGTACTCTTAAGTGGGTTAGTAAAAATCAGGGTTTTTTTCTAAGCATTTAAAATTCTTATAATTACTCAAATCTTGAAATTCTCATAAGATTTCTTAAAACTTTAGCATCTTACCAAATTTTAAACTGTAACTTCATAATTAAAGAAGAAGCTTCTTAGATCTAACTTAGCTCTTCTCTCACAAGTATATGTTTATGAAATTGAAAAAAAATCATAAAGAAGAGAGAGAACTAAAATTATTCTATTCTTCTTTTTTAAAACAAGGAATGATGATCTGGTTTGAACTGATGATCATCATGAACTGATGACCAAAACTAAGGTCCATTATAAAATTATAGAGAAATCAGGAATTATGCAACGCAGGGAACATGAAGTTGCTTAATATGATTCTACACTTGACTTTTAATATATGAATAAACACATAATTTAAATTATTATTCTGCCAATAGAGGTAATGCTACTCTCTCTTATTTAATTATTTAAAAATTAATTTTCTCAATTCAGAAAAAGAATCTTATAAACTCTTTGAAAGACAAGGAACACAGAAGGAAGGAGGAGAAGAAGAAATCAGTTGTTCAGGTGTTAATAATAGACACCAAACAGATAGGAAAAGGAGAACTCTTTCCTGCAGAAGATCTCTACAAGTCATATGATGACTATTTACATCCTAGTGTTAAGCTGCATCAAAACATTTTAAAGATGACCAGCAAATCAGGAAGACAGTTTTCTAAATCCAAATTGTGAACTGCAGTTGTTTACTGCCCATTTCATTTTCTTTGATATATTTTTATCTTATTTTTGATAAATTGATTCAAAATTGCTCCTGTTTAAAAATAAATATTAAATAGAAAAATAATAAGCAAAAATAGAACAAAAGGAATGAATGTCTATATCAAGGTAAATAATAAACAATCGGAAAATACTACCTAAGAAAAACATTGTACAGATAGGTATTTCCCTATACTATGAAAGAAATCAAATAACTTGGAATGTTTGGTTTAAAACTTTCAAATAATAAGCATGTTAAATAGTGGAAGTGATGGTCAACTAAAGTAAAGGTAGAGAAGATTGTTGTTGGAAGCAAGATTCCTTAGAAGCAAACAGTGAGAAAGAAGATCTATGCAAGCAATTTATTAAGGCACTTCCAGGCAAGGATGCTTAGTAGCCCAAGGGAAGTCCCTTGGAAAGAACAGTATAGACACAGAAACAAAATCACATTATAGTAAGAGGAAAAGGGCAGATAATCATTAAAAGTAACCCAAGAACGTCTGAAAGTAGGAGCAATAACATCCACTGAAATTGTCTTGATCTATATATATATATTCCCATAAAAGCAGATTCCAAGTTAAGGATTCAAGTGCAAATAGTTTATTTGGATGATGATCCAAGGAAAGACTGTTAAGAGAGTAGAGAAGTGAAACAGGGAAAGGAAGGAAGGAAATACAGAGTACTTTATCAAACAATTTTCTTTTTTATATCTTAAAAGATATAAAATTTTATTAAACAAACCTGGAATCAATAGTATTATTCGATAAATTAGACAGCAGTAAAATTTTCCTAGGGTATATATACAAATCACAGTGATTTTCATTTTGCAAGGAATTGACATGGTTTTTAATCCACATGAGAAGCTGGGATGACCCGGCAAACAATTTTCCATTGTGGGCAATTGGAGCTTAATCCCATCAATGTATAAAATGTGGAGTTGCATCCTAAGAAACATTTGGTGTTTACATTCTTTTTAATTTGACCCATTCTCATGATGTGTGATTATATATCATTGTGGCTTTGCACGCATATCCTTGGTAATTAAAATTGTGTCATATTTCTCTGGATATTTTTAAGATTTGTCTTTATCTTTGGTGTTTGGCTAGTATGTGACTTTTCAAATTTGTCTTGCTTGAATTTGCTTAAGCTTGTTGGATCTGGATATTTTTTAAAATATTGGGAATTTTGCCAAGTATTTGTACAAAAAACTTATTTTTTTCTGAATCATTCATTACCTTCAGGGATTCCAATTTATTTATATCAGACTCAATATTGTCCCACATAATCCTGAGGATCTGTTAGTGTTATTTCAATTTTTAAAATCACTTTTTAAATTCAGGTTGGATCATTTCTGTTGAAATATCTTCAAGTTCACTTATTTATTTGTTTGTTTATTTAATATTTTTTCAGGCTCCAATCTTTTGGTAATCTCATTCCTTTTTCATTCCACATATTGACTTTTAAGTTCTTGAATTTCCATTTCTTTTCCAGATATCTGGATATATTTCATTTCCCTTTTTTTTACTCATCATGTCCATCTTTTTCTTTATTACCTCGAACATATTTATGACAGGGTTTTAAAATCATTGTCTGCTATCCTAACATCTCAGTTATTATGAGGTCAGTTTCTATTGGCCACTCCTTTTTTTCTTAATTACAGCTCCATTTTTTTTTTGCTTCTTTCATATCTAATATATATAATACATATATACTTAAAACATTTTATGCTGGACTTTGTGGATATGCTATAGGGATTTTGATTATATTGTCTCCCTTTAAAGGCTATTGAATTCTGTTCTAGAGAGCGCCCTCTTTTCAAGATGTATGGACCACCGTTTCCAGAGTGTTTCAGGTTTTTTAAGTGTTCTGCTTTTATCCCTGTGTTCCTTTAGTGTCAGTTTTTTTCTTTTTGTGAAGTCAATTATCACTCATCCATTTCCATTTTTCAAAATATTTTCCTGTTATCTCTTTATTCATCCTCTTTGTCCTACAATATATGCTATTTCATGTCATTTGTGTCATTTATATGAGATTTTGGCAGGGAATGAAAGGAAACACTTGTGCCCAATCTGTCATCTTTAAACAAATTCTTAGCTGAATTTTCTCACACTCTACTTTTTCAAATTCAAAACTTACTTCATCTACTGCACTGATTGCATTCAGTTTTCAACAGTCTCCAAGCTTTTAAGATTCATTGGCTTAAAATACTCATTTCCCTCTGTCTGGAATGCATTTCCCCACTGTCACTCCCTTCTCCTCTTATTGACATGTTATTCTTCCCTGATGGCTTGCTAAACTGTTTCTTTCTCCTTGAAGCCTTCCCAATTCCTACCAAGTTAGAATTAAATGGCTTCCCAGAGCCTAAAATATTTATCTGTGACTTTATTTTACACTTTATTGTATTTTGTCTGCATTATGCTTAATATTTACCTATCAGTCTCCTGAACACGCTGCAAGCTCCCTTAAGCATAGGAATAATTTGAATTCCCACAATTTTTCAGTCATACTGAATAAAGATCTTCAGATGTGTCACATTGTTAAAGAAAAAATTATTCTGACATGTTAAAATGGCAAAGAAGATTTTATTCAAGACTATTGCCTGACTTCCCTGGCAGTCCAGTGGTTAAGACTCTGCACCTCCACTGCAGGGGGCTCAGGTTAGATCCCTGGTCTAGGAACAGGGGAACTAAGAGCAGCAAAGCCAAAAAAAAGAGACCATTGCCAACATACATATGAAAGGATGCTCAACATCACTAATCATTAGAGAAATGCAAATCAAAACTACAATGAGGTATCACCTCACACCAGTCAGAATGGCCATCATCAAAAAATCTACCAACAGTAAATGCTGGAGAGGGTGTGGAGAAAAGGGAACTCTCTTGCACTGTTGGTGGGAATGTAAATTGATACAGCCACTATGGAGAACAGTATGGAGGTGCCTTAAAAAACTAAAAATAGAACTACCATAAAACCCAGCAATCCCACTACTAGGCATATACCCTGAGAAAACCATAATTCAAAAAGAGTCATGTACCACAATGTTCATTGCAGCTCTATTTACAATAGCCAGGACATGGAAGCAACCTAAATGTCTATCAACAGATGAATGGACAAAGAAGATGTAGCACATGTATACAATGGAATATTACTCAGCCATAAAAGGAAACGAAACTGAGTTATTGGTAGTGAGGTGGATGGACCTAGAGTCTGTCATACAGAGTGAAGTAAGTCAGAAAGAGAAAAACAAGTACCATATACTAACACATATATATGAAAACTAAAAGAAAAAAAAATGGTTCTGATGAACCTATGGGCAGGACAGGAATAAAGATGCAGATGTAGAGAATGGACTTAAGGACATGGGGAGGGGGAAGGGTAAGCTGGGACAAAGTGAGAGAGTAGCATTGACATATATACACTACGAAATGTAAAATAGATAGCTAGTGGGAAGCAGCTGCATAGCACAGGGAGATCAGCTCGGTGCTTTGTGAACACCTAGAGGGGTGGGATAGGGAGGGTGGGAGGGAGATGCAAGAGGGAGGAGATATGAGGATATATGTATACATATAGCTGATTCACTTTGTTATACAGCAGAAACTAACACAATATTATAAAGTAATCATACTCCAATTAAGATGTTAAAAAAAAAAAAAAAGACCATTGCCATAAGGGTATTGCAGTAAGGAAGAGCGACTGTGCTCAACTCTGAATACAAGAAATGCAGCTGGGGATTTATAGCCAATGTGAATTGTCACTGGATGGAAAATTACTAAGAGGAGATATCAAGCATAGGGGTTTCTTACTAAACTGGCCTAAACAGGATTCTTGTTAAAAGCAGGCCAAGGATTTACACATTAAAGATGAAGAGATGAGGAAATTGATCAGATATCAAGAGTGGGAGAATTCTTGCTGAACTGATTTAGCAGCATTCTTGCTAAAATTGGGCTAGGTAGGACAAAGAAGGACAGGGTCCAAAATCTAGGCCTAGTCAAAAACAAGGCTCAGAGGAGACTGATTAAAGTTTGGTCAAAGAGAGAGCCTTTGTCAATATGCTCTTACCTTTTCATTTCTTTGAACATTTTGAACCCTCTGCTTGAAATGGCTTCCCAACCTCCATCAGTGTTTGGTATGTCCTCATGCTCATATCCAAATATTATTTCATTAGGTGGTATCTTTCATTACGTACCTCAGAAATAGTGAGATATAACTTAGTCTTGTCTTCTCATAGTAACTTTGTTACTATGATAGTACTTATCGTAATGGTGTGTTTGGATCTTCCCCTGTAATAGACTCTAACGTTAAGCACAAGGAGGTTGTCTGATTCAATATTTTAGTTCTCATGGTATAACAAGGTGCACTAGAATGTTTGTTGAATTGAACTTCTAGACTTTTTACAGCTGGAGAACCCTAAAAAATTATCTAGAATTTTGGGCGTTACCTAGATGATCTGTGAAACTTCTCACTTCAGCTATAATTACACATTTATTAATAAACACTCTGAATTTAGAGGAATGTTTTGGACCAAAAAAATGATAATCATGATCAACAGAAAGGTGAGGTCAATTCCTATTTGAAGGATAATGAATCTTGATTGTCATTTAAACGTGATGATAACATGTCGATCTCCATTTATATATCATTCTTTAATTTACACTTAATTTGGTTTTTATAAATATAGTTCACTTTAATGACATTTTGAAAGAAATTTTCTTCAACAGAGTTTTCAATGTGAGCAGATGCAATCATTTATAAAAACACCACATATTATGTATTGTTACTCAGGCTTCTCTATAGTTCATGTACGTAATATATGGACTACAACTGTATTATTTATTTATTATGAATTATTATTAATTATTAGTGTGCGTGATATATCCCTAGTTTCCATTAATTTGCATATATATTTCAAAATAACTTATTGGTTCCAAAGGATTCTGGACTTTATTACTTCTGAAATGGGCTACTTGCTAAAAGCAAGGGTGATGGTACAGAAGTAAAACATCACACGAGATAGAAAATTATGACTAGTGTTGCCCTTGAATAATGCAAAAAGAGCACAGACTTCTTCTATTTTCTGACTAGAATTTGCTTAAACATGCTAAGTTTACTAAATCTGCCTGCCCTGCTCATAAGTCATCAGAGATATCTTAGTTTTCATCAGATCTGGCTAAAGAGTGGATGAAGGCAAAAGAATGAAGCTAGTAACACAGTAATGGAAGGGATAGTAAAGGAAATATAGAAGATAATGCCACATGAAATTGAAAAAAAGAATGAGAAAAAGTGAAGTCAACTGAATAAAATTTTATAGACCATTGGATTGGGGGGTACACTGGTTAACAGAAAGATTTAAAGGGAAATGTAGTAACAAGAAAAAAATATCAAGAATTTTGTAGTCAAGAAAGTTTTTAGTTGCAAGTAAGAGAAAGACTTGAAGCTGACTTAACAACAACAGAAAAGAATCTGTCTGGGGTAGTGGGGGCGGCAGGAAGGGGACAGATGTTGCCTTATGAAACTGAAAGGTCCATAACCTAAACCATGTTGGGTCCAAATACATAACTAAACTATTAAAATCTATTGGCATCTCTTAGTGTGTCTTCCTCATGGTGAGGTTGAAGATGGCCACCAGTTATTACAACCAGCTTAACTGAATTAGTAGACAGAGAAATATATCTTTCCTAGTAGATCTGTAAGTTTTTTGGGGATCCTTTTCATTGGCCAAATATACATTGTAAGCTCAACCTGAACTAAGAGTGTATGAGGAAAACGCAAGTCTGGGTACTGTAATCCGAGAATGAGGAAATTAATTCTGACTTGTTATCAACAAACAAGCAAATAATGTATACAGGAAGAAGGTGGCATATACAGGAAGAAGATGACTTATACAGTGACAGAGAGGCAAGGCTATGGAAGGAAAACAAAACGTGAAAAATGAGAATAATGGGTGTAGGATAAAGAAAGAAAGTAAATATAAGATGGAAATTAAAAAAGATTTTTAAAATATGATCATAATCAGAAGATACATGTGTATATATATATATCATATATATGACATATATGTAAATGTAAGATACATATATACTAATGCCATGTATATATATTTACATAAGGTATGCATGTGTGTATATACATATACACATACATGGAATAGGTACATAGATTTATTTTTTTAACCTAATGGTAAATTTACCATAGCAATTAATGTTTAGTAATGATCGAAAATCTGAGTAGAGTATGCCCTCCTCAGATTCCTTTTCCTTACCAAGCTAGTTGGCTTGATTGGATGCTGCAATAAATAAAACAGAAGGTAGCTTATTCTCCCCTCTCAAATATGCATTTGCTCTCTCAGACTGCTAGGAAAGATATATTCACTGAGTGCAAAGGGAGATATACATATATATTTTTAAAGTAGACACATAATAAACATGCATTAATATGGCTAAATTCTTGGATTTAACCTTAGCTAATTTCAAAATTGGAAACAGTGGTGCTAACAAAAATAACAGATTTGTGCATGGCTGCATATGGTTGCTATTTTATTATATATAAAACACTGCAAACCATTTTGAAGTAGATGAGGGCTAAAGGTTGAGTGGTTATAATGAAGCAAAATTGCAGGTTCCCAAGGGCAGGGTGGAAAAGCAAATGAACTGTGTTTTTAGTTCCTTAGAAATTATTTTGGCAATTAAGAGGTGTTCATATATGTGGTTTGACTGCAATCAGGGCACCCAGTGGAATACCCAGACATTTCTTAATGTATGTTGGCCATTATTTCAGCAATTATAAAAGGGATATAAATGCTAACACGCACATTTCCAGTAATATGGCTTTCAGTCCCTGTACCATCATTGTAGATATGTATTATGCGGCTTCTTTAAACCCAGCTTGCTCTGCAAGGTCAATGCAACCAGCAATTCATTCCTTGCAGAGTAACCATTTTATTAGGTAGCGTGGAAGTCAGAGCTCCCTATTTCATTAAATGGCAATTAAGTAATTTAAAAATAATACTAAGCTTCTTAATCAGCTTGTTTTGCCATGTGTTCCACAAGGGACCTTGGCATTCTTTAACACTTAATAAGAAAAGTGCTTCATGAATACAACCAAGGCTTTTAAGCTTTGAATTTTCCTGCCAAACCAGAGGTATTAAAACATTTCTCTTATGAAAATGCTCTTTTAAAATGCATTCTCTCTCAACAAGAGAAAAGGTTTTAGTGAGTTAACGAGGTAATTATCTATGGTTAGGTAGAGCATATTTTATTTTACAGTAGTTCAGACAAAAACCAGTCACATCCTAGATGAGTAGTTATGAGTGTGAGCAAATAAAAACCCTTACAAATATCTATTAAATCACTTTGTTGTTTTACCTTAAATATATAGAATTTGAAACTGTCTTTGGAGAAAATTGTACCTTAGGTAACCATTTGAGTTATCTTTTGCTACATAACAAACCACCCCAAAGCTTAGTGTCTGAAATAACAACAATAATTTATTCTGGTCCCAAATACTCAATTCAGGCAGGGTTCAACAGGGACAGTATCTCTGCACTACGTAGTGTCAGCTTGTGTGGCTAAAACAGGGGCTAGAGGATTCACTTCTAAGATGGCTCACTCACATGGCTGGCAAGTTGGTGCTGGCTTTCAGCTGGGAGTTTGGCCAGTGCTGTGGACCCTGGTTCCTCTCTAAGGAGTGCTTGGGCTTCCTCAGAGCATGGTGGCCAGGTTCCAAGAGCAAGCACCCCATGAGAACCAAGTGGAAGCTGTATTGTCTTTTTGGACTTAGGTTAGGAAACAACATAGCATCATCTTTTGCCAGACTCAAAGGGATGGAAACTAGACCCCACCTCTCAGTGGGCAAAGTTTCAAAGTCACATTGGAAAAAAGTGGAATAGGAGATACTATTATAGATATTTTTGGAAAATACTATCTGTCCCAATATTCATAATAATGTTGGAAATAAATTTAAGACCACGTGACAAAGAAAGAAATACATTCCCTTCGCTAAGAGTAACAAGAAAAGAAATTTTTTAGACTTTAATTTGTTGGTCTTTGTTCTAATCTACCAGGTATTCAGTATAATATAGTGGAAAGGGGAATGTGTGTTAGAGTCCAACATTGTATTCTAAATCCTCTGATGACTAGATAGGAGACTCTAGGAAAGCCACGTATGTTCTCTGAGCCCTTTGTTATTCATTAGTAAAATTAAGTCTAACCACAACTATTTTGCAGGGATATTTGCAGTACAGATTAAGTGAGGTGATGATATAAAGAACTCTTTACGAGTCATTGATTTTTGTCTGAAGTAAATATGTTAACAATGTCACTGTGTTGTTATCGAATAAGATGAAGGCAGTGATAATTTTATATCAAACAAAGCAATGCCCCAAATGACCCCAGTATATCTTAACAACCTTGATAATATACAGAGGAGGTGTCTACAGGTTACTCACATTGGGTTAGTTTGAGAGACTGAATATCAACCTACATGACTTCTAGTATCCTGTATCCTGAGCTCCAAGTATCTGGCTCCTCATATTGCTGGAAGGAAAAACACTGTAAACTAAACAATTTTTTTCTAGACTACGGAAGAAATAAAATCACCTATCACAAAAATATGTTAAAATATTTTTGCTGTTGTTATTACTGTTAATTCACAGTTAAAATGGATCTGGATGGATCAAGTATCCTGAATGATAAATTGAATAGCTCACTGTAGTCTTCAACTTATTTGCCAAACACCTATGGAACAGTTTATAAACATGTCATTATCTAATTATATATGCTGGTATTCAATAAGTTATGTAAATTATCATGTGATCATGTTCAAAAATCAAAATGCCCAAATCAATCTGTTTTGTCCTATACTAATATGCAATTTATCAAATTCCTCGTATTTAATCATGAGTCTATCTTTTCACATACCTTACTCCTCACTCACATACAAAGAGCCATATTAAGTTTCAGAACAGCAGAAAGCAAACATGGAAGTGATTTTCAGTTTTTAACCTATCTGTATATCCTAGAAATGCTACATCAAATCCACACCATGTATACACTTAATGCATTGTTAACTCCTTTCTATCTGGTTTTGAAGGAGGAAAGAAACCTTCCAGTTTGTAAAATTAAAAATTCTATAAAACTTTAAGTGTACAAATATAACATTAATATTAATATAACTTTGTGTTTCCCTGGAGTCTGCATTGAGAAATAACACTATTTAAAACTATGTAAGCGATAAAACTTCTTTCTTTCTATTGCTATGCAATTCAAATATTGTCTTATTTTTCCTTTTCTGACATAAATCCACTTAACTATTCTTCTGCCAGTTCTAATTTTAAATTAAAGTTTGAAGAAATAGTCTGATTGAAACATAGGTTACTGTTATTGAAACATGGTTGAGAGGAAGTGGTGATTAGAAAAGTTACACTAATACACGAAAAGAAATTTTCTGGGAATAGGTACTATTTTTCCTTTACTGTTTAAATACTGAAATAGACACTAATTTTGTTTCTCTGGCTTCTAAACATGTTTGAACAATGAAAAATCAGTTTGAAATTTCACTTTTATTTAATTTTTTATGGTTTTACTTTACTTAATAAAGCATGGAAATGTTACACTGATCTAAATAACACACTTTTGGTAACCACAACTATCTGATAAAGCTACAAAACATAACTTTGTTTGAAAAACCACTACAGCATGATGCGGATATCAGAGATCATTTACCCATGCGTCTATTTCTGCGTTTCTTGTCACATGGTGAGTTCTCCAACTCCCTGAAGTTACTCATTACTAATTGAGCCAATGAAATGTGAAAGAGTCATTTTTAGATAGAAGTCTTTGAGAGGCAGTACATGATTAATCATATCCTTCTACCCCTGCCATGGAGGTCTGGGTACCTGAGTGAACAGGAGCAGAGATGTGCTCCCCCCACCACTGTAACTCACAATTACTATGTCTCTGAACAAGAAATAATGCTTCCCTTTAAGTCATTGAGGTTTGTGGATGTTTACCTCACAAGCTTAGCTCAATTTATAGAGTCCCAAATACCTACCATAAAGACCATAGGGGTATTAAATTAGGTTACAAACCTGACAAACACAGCTTTGTTGAAACTTCCTCTATTGCTGTCCTTTGTAGACACGTGAATTCATTGTGACACAGTATACTCAAGTCAGCATTCAAGGCTGCAGTCATAAATTCTGGTTTACCAGGTAAAATTTAGTCTTGATCTGGTATTTTTCTTTAAAGTGCAATTAATTAAATGTTGTAAAAAGTAAAACTTGGATTATATTTGTTTCAATTCTCAACACACTTAAAGATATAAATTGGAAACGGAAATAGGGAAATTGATGTCTGACAAAAGAAGATGGAAACCTCATCAAATTAGACACCACATTTCATAAATATTATTTTGTGAAGAAAAACTTAGATTTGGAGATAGTAACAATTATAACATATAATAATTAATGTTCATTAGCAAGATCCTGGTACTTAAAGTAAAACTTAATATGGAATCATAGCTACAGTTGGTCAATTACATATTTTATACAAGGCATTTCACAGACATTGTTTCTATCGTTGTCAGCACAACTCTGCTGGGCAAGTATCACTGAACTATATATATATATATTCTTATATATGTATGAATATTCTTATATATGAATATTCTCTAAATATACATATGAATAGAGTTTTCTTCCCTAACCCTAACTCCTTCTCCTTTCTGGAGTAGGGCATTTTACCACCACTTTCCAGGCACTCTGGCCCATAATTAGCCAAGATAATAGACAGATTCTTTGATATCACAGAGAAATTAAAGACTCTTTAAGGATATTAATGCAATTAATTTCTATTACTCAAAAAAAATACCCCAAAACCCAGAATCTGTTTTACTCTGGAGCTGAGCCAAAAAAGTTGTTTTCCTACCTCTCTCCCTCTTATACTCCAAGTTCCTTGAAGCAAAAGTTAGAAGAAACCTATTGTCTGATAACTTAAACCAGAAGCCAAGATGAAGGAAAGGGTCTCTGGGGGCAAAGAAGAAGAGGTCCCAAATCCAAGGAGGCCAGATCAGTGAGAGAAGGAAGGAAGGAAAGCAGAGAAGGACCCAGTGATGCCCACTGAAGGTAGACGCAGGCTGCCTGTCTGGTTGAAGAGAAGATACAGAACTGTTCTGAAATGCTGGAACCAGCATTCAAACTCAGAAAAATTTAATTTTAGAACACACATTGCCTCTCTACCCCTGATATATCTCATTTTATTATATTTATTCTAAGAAAAATGTATTATATTTACTTATTTTAACTGATTTATTTAGAGTCTGACTCCATCTACGAATAATTGAAAATGGCTTAACCAGAAATTATAAAGTAATATTTCTGGACTATTTTCCCATAAAAATGCATATCATTGAAAACGAAAAGCAGTTTTACTACCAGGGCACTCTTAAATTCAAGCAAGATGTCATTTGAGATCTATCCATCTCTCAACACTGACACCATGCACCCTTAACCCAAGACACTCACTCTTAGGATTAACACTGTTTGAGCTCCAAGGAAAGGCTTGTTTCCTTTTCTTCACCTAGTCCTAGGACCAAAGCTAGTGAATGAAGATTTGAGGGCCGAATCACTACCAGTGTTGGAGATGGCATAGCTTTGAAGGAAAGGAAGGGCTCACCAGCATAAGTGCTTTCATATAGAAAATGTATTATCAAATCCTTTCTTAGATAGGTGTTAGCACAATGGACTTTTGCACAGAAAAGAATCATTTTTCAGCAGTGATTTGTCTATCTTCTTGCCTCTCCTTTTGTTTCAATTTGTAATTCTAGAGGTACTTATGAATTAGCATGGCCCTGACATTTGATGAACATAGCAACTGAGAAACATTTTGAAAGAAATAATTGATATTCTTTTTAAATTTGTAGAAGACTAGATATAACATATAGGAAGCATGATATCAATATTATTTTTAATTTACAAGGTGTCATTTAGTGGTAGATTTAGCTAGTAATTTTATTTTTATAAAGATAATACATTTTAGTTTAACTTTTAAAACCAAATTATAATTTTTAGATTTATTTAAATGTTTGATTTAAATTTTTGACATTTTATTATAATTTGAATAGATTTGAATGTCTTTGAAATCTTTAACGTATTAGAAGAGAAATAACTTCCTTTGGAAATGTATGAAAAACATGTACTTTTTAGTTTTGTAATTATTCATATTTGTGATGAATAGATATGTAAGTATAACTGTGAATGCAGTTATTATTATTTACATCATTAGATTACTATTCAGAGTGAGTATAAGTCAAAATCACATTAGAAATAGAAAACGGTCATTCAGTTTAATAAAAACAAAAGTAAAAATATGAAAATCTTCAAAGAAACAGTAGCTTAAATTATTAAAAGCTGGAGACAATAAAAGTGAGCAAATCTCTGTCCAATATCACCCACACAAAATTTGCAATCCAGATATTACAAATCCTTGATTTAATTAAGATAATTAGCAAGAAAATTATTCTCATCAACTTCTCAATTTAAACAGGTCAGATAAAATTCCTGCAACTACAGATTCTTTATAAAAGGAAGATTTAATTGTCGAACATGAAATGTTGCTTACTCACAAATAAGTACATGCAACACAGGTAAAGACTACAGTCATGACGTTCTTTACAAATAATATGCTTCCTTTTCTTATTTACATTTGGCGTTACTAGAAGCAATATGTTTATAGAGAACAATAAAAAAGTAAGTTTAATAAAAATGCTGTCGAAATTTTATGTCAGAATCGCTGAACACAGAGTATGGATACAAAGATAATGAAACAAATGATTACTATCTAGGCTAGCAAAGTAAAAATGCTACTATTAATTTATTAAGTAATACACTAAGAGAATTCATACATAAAATTATAAATGTAATATTATTCATTTCAATTAAATGATATCAGTGATAAAAAGCCTACTGAGAAACTAACGTTTATTTTGTACATTATTGAACCATTAGAAGAAGAAAACAAAATCAGGTGTTAAAAATATAGGTTTTGGGCTTCTCTGGTGGCGCAGTGGTTGAGAATCTGCGTGCCAAGGCAGGGGACATGGGTTCGAGCCCTGGTCTGGGAAGATCCCACATGCCGCGGAGCAACCGGGCCCGTGAGCCACAATTACTGAGCCTGCGCATCTGGAGCCTGTGCTCCGCAACAAGAGAGGCCGCGATAATGAGAGGCCCGCGCACCGCGATGAAGAGTGGCCCCCACTTGCTGCAACTAGAGAAAGCCCTCGCAGAAACGAAGACCCAACACAGCCATAAATAAATAAATAAATAAACCCAAAAGTTAAAAAATATATATATATAGGTTTTGACTAAAGAAAGAACCAAAACAAGAACACTGAATTTTTGATATTACTACAAAAATTTGTTAAGCTTATTGTAATGTTACCACTGTGGTTCATATAGAAAAAAGAAAGGTATAAAAGAAAATATTGGTCAAAAATCCAGAATGTTCTTTCATACTTCATCTACGCTTAGCAATAACGACATTCTTTGCAATACTTAAGACTGTTTACAATTTTTCTTTCAATTTTTATCTCTGTATTTAACAGTGAGACATCTTAATGGAACACATATTGAATCTGACATAATAGTCACTTTGGGAAACATTATTATAATACTGGCCTAAATTCTATTAAAGAAATTGGAATTCATTTAGAAAAGATATAAGGTGCACAGAAAAGTTAGGGTAGGAGTGAGACTAGAAGGTCCTCAAACAAAGATCTAATTCTAATTGTGGTCTTTGACCACAAGTTGAAATTAATGTAGAATTTTCTCTATAGTTACTTGGTATGAACTATCGCTTTCTACTAACATTGCTAGCAACAGTTTATAACAATTTCAAACCATCCTAAGTTTGGCTATTTAATTTAAATAGATTTTTTTAATTTTTAAGAGAAATTTTCTTTCACTTAAATAATTAACGCCATATGAAATATCAACAAAAGTGACATTCCAGTTACATAAAACAGTAAAACAAATAAATAAAACATTTGCATGGCTATGAAGGAGAAGATTCATAAAACATTTGCATGGCTATGAAGGAGAAGATTCATGAAAACTATTCTTCTATAATAGTTTTATTTTAGAAATTAATTTTCACTATAAAAATCTAGCATAAAAAATGTTCAAAGAGGAAGAATTTAAGACAGAATATACAGACCTAGTTATTTATTTACAAGATGGTGAAAATCATGGTACATATGATAGCAACTTGTATGATTACATTAAAATGTTTTCTAATGATAACAATGACCATCTGTGTCAACACAACAGTTTATTCCAGTATATTCTTCCACAGGATAAGACTATAAATTAGTATATAACCTCACCCTTTACTTCAGAAAATGCCTGCAAATATTTTTCCAGGTAGTTTGTTATGAAGACATTACAGTGTCTACCAATATTAAGATATTATGTCACAAAGCAGGTTAATTCTCAATAAGTTTCTTGAATGACTCTTCCTAAACTATCAAGCTCAGACTTCAATACTGTCTCCCTTCCCCTTCTCTTCTCTCTATCTCTGTCTCTGCCTCTGTCTGCCTGTCTGTCTGTCTCTCTCTCTATATATATATGTATAGTGTGTACATTTGTATACATACATGTATGAACAAATTTATAAATATAAATGCATATAAATGTATATAAACATATACATTTATGAGTAAATATTAAATATATAAAACTATATATAGATATATTTATGCATTTATTTCCTTGAACTCTCCTTTCTGAAACACAGAAAAGATTCAGTCAAGGTGGTATTCTCCCTCAGTAGTCTAACATTCTAAGCTTTGCTAGATAAACAGATTTTTTAATGGTGTTTTTTTGGAATATACATGGTTAAGAGCATTATTGACAGTATTTTTTAATGTTATTTATGCAACCACATTATAATGTCTTAATATGATATGTAAAATTTATACTTTATTTCCATGAATTGAGAAATACTTTAGGGATTTTATAGAAAATTCCAATTGTTACTGCCTCAAATTTTTACAAATTGAAATTAATAAAAAGCTATTTAAGACTTCACTTATTTAAGACTTTTATAAGTGATTATAAAAACATTATTAGCAATTTTGTTGGACTAAAACCAAGAAAAATAAATTTCATAGAATAAATATGTTTTTTGTTAAATATGTACCTTTAACACTCATTCAAATATTACTGAAATATTAACAGAACCCTCTAGATCTGTTCAATTATGACCACCTTCAGTAATCTTTGTTATTCTGTCCACTCTCAGTCATATAAAATTATAAATTACACACATTTTTCAGTTTTGTTATTATGGAAGTTTACCATCAGGATAAAGGATAGAACATCCTTTATTTAGCAGTTCGGGGCTTCCAGTTGTACTCTTGCCCTGTTCCTCTCTAAAAACATATATGTTTGTTGTGGTCCTTTTAGTGAAAACAAGCCAATTTTCCATAATCATATAATTTTTGCTTATATGAAACATCAGACACCTCAGTAATGGCAAATTATTGAAGTGCTTTTGAGCATTGATGCTCTTCTTTTTTTCAGGCGCTATCATCTGAGTGAAGTATGGCAGATTTGACAGAGTAATTATAGATAGTTTTTAGTCAGCTCTGGACAACAGAGCTTGAAACAGAAACGATCAGGCTGACGCTGGGACAGAAGTATGTGTGAATACAATCACATGTTCACATTGATAGAACAGTGATTGTATCTAAAATTTTAGTGTTTAATTTTGAAAATATGTTTTGCATATTTAACCATGTTGACATGGATTTTTTTTACTTACATTTCTTAAACCTTTCATTTTATATTGGAATATAGTCGATTAACAATGTTGTGATAGTTTCAGGTGCACAGCAAAGTGACTCAGCCATACATATACATGTATCCATTCTCCCCCAAACTCCCCTTGCATCCAGGCTGCCACATAATGTTGAGCAGAGTTCCCTGTGCTATACAATAGGTCCTCATTAGTTATCCATTATAAATATAGCAGTGTGTACATGTCAATCCCAAACTCCCTAGCTATTCCTTCCCTCTACCCTTCCCCCCTGGTAACCATAAATTCATTCTCTAAATCTGAGAGTCTGTTTTTGCAAGGATCAACATGGATTTTTTAAAACAAATAATGATCTATTTCTGGCAATTATGTCCTATTTTCTACCTACAAATAATAGGGACTATCAGAAACTACCGCTACACACTTTCGTTGAATAACTACTCTTTTCGGGAATGAAAACATGTCTACTTTTAGTCATCAAAAACTTCTCCAAGCCAGTATTTTTGTTTCCTTCTCATCTTTTCACATTTTTATATAAATGTACAACCAAAAATAGGGGCTCAATGATAATTATTCTTAAACCAAAATCATTGGTTTTGATAGGTAGTCTACTAAAATCAGCAGGTTTATATCAAATTCCTTCATATAGCGAGTCAATTCATTCAGCTATTTAGAGGAACAGTTTGTTCATAATTAATCCTGGCAGGTGCACTAAGAAACCAACCTGCTTAGAAGCAGATAATCCATGAGAGCTGTATTGATTTTTTTCCACAGTGTTGTAAAGACTACTGAAAATTTCCAAGCCCAGCATTTCACTGTCCACATTTTTGGTGTAACACCTCTGATTATGCAACTGAGAACCTGCTCATAAGGTAGAACAGGAGTAGGACTATTTCACAAAAGAGGAGAGTATAAGCCTGTATGCCTGCATGACCTAATGCTGACACAATGCTTGGGAGAGAGCAGGCTATACATATTTATTTAAATTGAATATTTAGTAAATTCAAATTTAAATAATATTTACATTAATGAATATTAGCCACTTTTACGTAGTTGTTTGGATGATCTTTAATTCCAGTAAGAGTTAATGAAAAATTGATAAGATCTTATTTTGAAAGCAAAATATGCTACATTCAGCCAATGTTTAAGAATAAAAGCAATACTAAAAACCAGTTTTTCAGAAGTCCAACTCTCCAATACCCTGCTCTCCAATTCCTGTCCCAAATTAGATGAGAGAAATAGAATCTAGGGAAGACTTGAAATAAGGTATATTAATTAGTTATCTATTGCTGTGTAACAAAACTTAGCAGCTTAAGACACTGATTTTTGTGGGTCTGAAATTTGGCAGTAGCTTAGTGGGGTGGTTTTGTCTCAGAGACTCTAACGAGGTTGTCAAGATGTTGGCTGCAACTATAGTCATCTGAAACCTTATTTTAGGCTAAAAGATCCCCTTCCAAGGGTTGCTGGCAAAAGTCTCCAGTTCCTTGCCACAGGGATCTCTCCATAGGGATGCTTGAGTGTACTTATGACATGACAGCTTGTTTCCACCAGAACAAATAATCCAAGAGAAAGATAGCATAGAAAAAGTTACAATGCCTTTTGTATCCTACTCTCAGAAGCCACACACCATCATTCCTGCTATATTTTATTGATCATACAGACCAAACCTGATACAATGTGGAAGGGAACTACTACACAAGTCTGTGAATATCAGAAGCATTTGGTTATTACCTTGGAAGTGGGCTAAAACAATATTCAATATGTAATATCACCTTCCATGTATTTTATAAATCTTATTTTAAGAACAAAATGAATAATGAGGATTCTGTATATTTGGACAAAATTGGTTTATCTCTTACAAAACTGTCTTCATTGAGTTATCCATGACTGTAATTATCATTTATATTTGGCTTTTGACTTTTATCTAAGGTTGTAAGAATTAACACAACTGTAAACTTCATTGTGCATTTTGGAGGACATTACCCATTTCAACATTCTCTTATGAACTGTATTTCCAAGTCAGAAATGTCTTGTGTACTTTAGCACTGAGAAGTTTTTTTATTTCTCTGAGGACTTTCTGAAGAACACTAGGTAATTGATCATGATTATCTCATAATTTTTTTTCTTGCTACCTTGAAGTTTAAAAACAAATGAGAACATCAGTTCCTTTGATTAGGTTGACACATCCTTTGAATGTTTATTGCTTCTTTTTTCTTTTTTTTTTTGTCTCAAATATTTGTTTTTATACTATATTGTTTTTATATGATTTTGAAATTGAGTTAGCATATATCAAATGCTCTGTATGAATTTTTTTTTTTTTTTTTTGGTGGAGGAGTCAGAAACACACATCTATTGACTAAGTTCATTGCCTTATATGGGCATGGTTTGTGGTGTCCCAAAACAATTACATTAGTAACATCAAAGATCAAAGATCACAGATCACCATAACAAAGACAATAATATTGACAGAGTGAGAAATATTGCGAGAATTACCAAAATGTCATACAGAGACACAAAGTTATTAAATGCTGTTGATATAAAAATATTGGACAGTATTTTGTACACTTGAAACTAATAAAATACTGTGTGGGGACTTCCCTGGTGGCACAGTGGTCAAGAATCCGCCTGCCAATGCAGGGGACACGGGCTCGAGCCCTGGTTCGGAAAGATCCCACATGCCGCGGAGCAACCAAGCCCATGCGCCACAACCGCTCAGCCTACGCTCTAGAGCCCGCGAGCCACAACTTCCGAGCCCACGTGCTGCAACCACTGAAGTCCGCGTGCCCAGAGCCTATGCTCAGCAACAAGAGAAGCCACCACAATGACAGGCCCGCGCACTGCAATGAAGACTAGCCCCTGCTCGCTGCAACTAGAGAAAGCCTGCGTGCAGCAACAAAGACTTGACGCAGCCAAAAAAAATAATAATAATAACAATAAATACATAAAATTTTTTTTAAAACTGCAATATTTGGGAAATACAATAAAGCAAAGCGCAATAAAGTATGGTATGCCTGTACTGGGATTTGATTATCTAGTCACTTGTTCTTAGACATCTTCATTCTTTCCATACATCGTTTTTAGTAAACTGTCTTTTTAAATCTTTTTTCTATCTTTAAAAATTTGGTTGTTAGTCTAATTATTGATTTGTAAGCGTTTTTATGTATTCTGGTTACAAGTTTTTTGTCAGATATGTGTATTACAAATATATTTGCCCTAGTTTGTGAATTGCCTTTTGCTTTCTTAACAGTGTATATTAAAGAGTAGACTTTTAATTTTGATGAAGTCTATTTCATCTCCTTTTTCTTTTAGGGTTCATTATTTTTGTCTTATCTAAAATCAACCCCTCCTAACGTCATGAGTATTTTCTTTCATGATTTCTTCTAGAAGTATTATAGCTTTAGTACTTATATGTACGTCTTATGATCTATATCAAGTTACTTTCTGTTTTTTGGAAGGAAAAGTCAAGATTCTTTTTTTAAAAGAAGTATAATATTTGTTCCAGCACCATTTGTTGAAGACTATTCCTTTGTTGACTATTAAAGCATATAAATGCTTTGGTCTATTTCTAGACTCTGTTCTTTTCTGTTGATCTGTGTTTTTTTTGTTTTTGTTTTCATGTTTGTTTTTGTTTTTTTATTCAAACAGAAAGTCACAAAAATTATAATCATCCTCATCAGTTCACTCAGTCCCATGTAATTAATTTTTTTTATCTTGATCTTTTGTTAGCACTTTTATGAATTCATCAGTTTTCCATTAGAGTTCTGAAAATGCTTATTCATTCAGTTCAGCAGTATAGTCAGTTACCAGAAACCTGTACTTGTCAGAGTCTTTTCCATGAATTCCTTGAAGATGAAACGCAAAAGCATCAGAGTACACCCAGAACTGTCTGTAAATGACAAAAGACTTAAAAATGACCACAGTTAAAGATTTGATGAAAGTTCATAATAATGCAATTGACAAGGAAATTTAGTTATTTCTGAGATATACATTTTGAAATAATAACTAGAATTATGACATAACATTATACCAGAACATATAAGATTTTTAGGAATTTCATGTAATGTCTGAAACATTTATATTAACATATTTCCATACAAATAACCCAAAGAAAGTTTAGTATTAGTTTTTTGTTTTGTTTTGATTTATATAAATCAAAATATATAAAAGTGAAGTGAATGAAAACAAGTCACAACGAATAAGAAAAAGGAAATAAAAATATTCCATTATAAGAACCTCTACAACATATAGAGCAGTATAACATTATTTAAAGGTGATTTTATATTATTAAAATGTATATTGTAAACTCTAGGGCAATGCACAAGGTTGAATAGTGTTCTCTCAAAATTCATGTGCACCTAGAACCTGTGAATGAAACCTTATTTAGAAGTAGAGTCTTTGTAGATGTAATAAAGTTAAGATGAGGTTATAATAGATTAAGGTAAACCCTAGGTCCAATATTACTGATGTCCTTATGAAAAGAGGGAAATTAGGACTCAGATACACAGGGTAGAAGGGTATGTGAAGATAAGGTTAGAGGCTGGAGTTATATGGCTAGAAGCCTAGAAATGTTGAGAATTGCCAGGAACCTCCTGAAGCTAGAAGCGACAAAGAAGGATTATTATCTACAGACTGCAGGGAAAGCATGGCCCTGCCAACAACTTGATTTTACACTGCCAACCTCTAAGAAAATATAAATTTCGGTTCTTATAAGCCATGAAATTTGCAGTAATTTGTTATTGCAGTCCTAGGAAAATAGTACAGGCAACACTAGAAAATATTTTTAAATTATAAATAATAAAATAGAAAAGGCAGAAAAAGAGTGAGGTAATATACAAAGAGTAAAGGCAATGAAGAGAAAATAGCAAGATGGTAGATTTTAATCAAACTATATGATAACCACTTTAAATGTGATTGTTCTAAACACACTGAAAAATATTCTCAGATTCTATTCAAAAACAGACCCAAATATATACTGATGATAAGAAATCCACTTTAATTATTTTTTTAATTATTTTATTTTTGTATTGCTATTGAGGCTGACTTTTTATTTCATGTCTATTGGCTATTTGCTACTTCTCCTTTTGCAAAGTATATTTATGTACCATACCTGTTTTTCGACTGGTATGTTTATATTTTATTGACTTTAGGAGCTCTCTAAATGTTATGGATATTTTTACTTTTTTATATCTTTATTGGAGTATAATTGCTTTACAATGTTGTGTTAGTTTCAGTTGTACAACAAAGTGAATAAGCTATAAGTATACATATATCCCCAAGAAATCCACTTTAAACTTAATGACTTGGATAGATTAAAAATGAAGAGATGAGAGATGATAAACCATGTAAACACTAGTCAAAGAAATAGTTATATTAATTTCAGACACAGTAGACTTCAGAATAAAGAATACAATCAGGGATAAAGAAAACCATTGATGATAAATGGGTCAATTCTCCAAGAAGATATAATAATCCTAAATATGTATGCAACTGACAACAGAGTTTCAAAATACATGAGGCAAAACTAATAGAATTGAAAATAGAAATAGACAAGATGACAATTATAATTGGACACTTCAACACCCATCTCTCAGTAATCTACAAATCAAACAGGCAGAAAACCAGTATGCATACAGACAACATTAACAGAACTATAAATCAACTTGACCTAATGGATATTCATAGAACACTCTATTGACTGAATAACAGTCCACTTCTACTCTTTAAAAAATTATTCTAGAGCTGAAGTCAGGGAGCCTGATTTCTCCAGCTTCGTTTTTCTTTCTCAAGATTGTCTATTCAGGGTCTTTTGTGTCTCCATAGAAATTTTAAGATTTCTTGTTCTAGTTATGTAAAAAATGCCATTGGTAATTTGATAGGGATTGCACTGAATCTGTAGATTACCTTGGGTAGTATAGTCATTTTGACAATATTGACTCTTCCAATACTACAAAGCTATAGTCATCAAAACTGTATGGTACTGGCACAAAAATAGAAATATAGATCAATGGAACAGGATAGAAAGCCCAGAAATAAACCCACACACCTATGGTTAATTAATCTATGACAAAGGAGGCAAGACTATACAATGGAGGAAAGACAGTCTCTTCAACAAATGGGAACACTGGACAGCTATATGTAAAAAAAAAGAAAGTAGAACATTCTTTAACACCATACACAAAAATAAACTCAAAATGGATTAAGGACATAAATGTGAGACTGGACACTATAAAACTCTTAGAGGAAAACATAGGCAGAACACTCTCTGACAAATCACAGCAATATCTTTTTCAATCCGCCTCCCAGAGTAATGGAAATAAAAACAAAAATAAATAGATGTCCCATTTGTTTGAGTCTTGCTGTGCAAAAACTCAAAAATTTTGCACAGCAAAGGAAACCATAAACACGAAAAACAGTGAAAAGACGACCCATAGAATGGGAGAAAATATTTGCAAATGATGTGACCAACAAGGGATTAGTTTCCAAAATTTACAAACAGCTCATGTGGCTTAATATCATCAAAACAAACAACCCAATCAAAAAATGGGCAGAAGACTTAAATAGACATTGCTCTAAAGAAGACATACAAATGGTCAAGAGGCACATGAAAAGATGTTCAACATCGCTAATTATTAGAGAAATGCAAATCAAAACTACAATGAGATATCACCTCACACCAGTCAGAATGGCTATCATCAAAAAATCCACAAACAATAAGTGCTGGAAAGGATGTGGAGAGAAGGGAACTCTCCTACAATGTTAGTGGGAATGTAAATTGGTGCAGCCACAGTGGAGAACAGTATGGAGGTTCCTTAAAAAACTACAAATAGAGCTACCATATGATCCTGCAATCCCACTAATGGGCATATATATGGAGAAAAACATGGTCTGAAAGGATATACGCACCCCAATGTTCATTGCAGCACTGTTTATGATAGCCAAGATATGGAAGTAACCTAAATGTCCATCGACAGAGGAATGGATAAAGAAGATATGGTACATATATACAATGCAATATTACTCAGCCATTAAAAAGAATGAAATAATGCCATCTGCAGCAACATGGATGGACCTAGAGATTGTCACACTGACTGAAGTAAGTCAGACAGTCCTATGATATCACTTACATGAGGAATCTAAAAAAAAAATGATAAAAATTAACTTATTTACAAAACATAAACAGACTCACAGACTTAGAGAATGAACTTATGGTTACCACGGGGAAGGGCGGGGGGAAGGAATAGTTAGGGAGTTTGGGATCGACATGTACATACTGCTATATTTAAAATAAATAACCAACAACAACCACAAAAAAGATAAAGTTCTGGAGAAGGATGGCGGCAATGATTGCCGAACAATGTGAATAGACTCAGTGTCACAGAACTGTAATTTTAAATGGTTAAAATGGAAAATTTTATGTGTATTCTACCACCATTAAAATTTTTTTTAATTTAAAAAGCAAAAAAAATAAATATTAAAAAAATTATTCTAGAGCATCTTCTTTTCCCACATTCATATGGAGTATAGATTAGGTATAAATACAGTTATAGGTATGTATTTATACAGGTAGATAGCTACATAATCAGATTATCTTCCCTTTCGATGACTTATAAATGAGATGGATTATCTTATACTTTCCAAGAAGTACCTAAACTTGAGTTTTTGGGAGAACCTTGACTTAGTCAAGGGATATTATGCCAAACTTGCCTACTTTCCACTATTTATAAAAACTATTTTTGAGTTATATATGTCAGTGGAAATAGGACAGGTGGCACTGTGGGTTGGATATGTGTAATCACTCTCTTAAAGATACTGTTTTATCTTCCTTAATATCAACTTGACAATAAGTGTACAGATGGATATATATGTGATAGATATTATACATTTCAACCATGAATTTTTTTTACTTTTCATATTTTGATCACTTGATCATTTTGTATCTGTTAACATTGACTGCTAGTTTTTTACCAAGATCTTCTTTTTTACTCTTCTTCTAATAAAATTTTCATATTTTTGCTAAGCAACAGGGATATGTGGAATAAAGACCAATTTTCCTAACCTCCCTTGCAACCATGTGTAACTATGTTCTGTTGAGTGGGATATAAGTAAATATGTTTTGCACAAGAATTATTCTTACAGGGAGAAGCTACATGCTTATTTACATATTTCTCCCTCCTAATATTGGAATGGGGACGGCATACCTAGAACTTAGAGAGCCATCTAGGACTATGAAATAGATCTCTTATGTTTCAAATGCTAAGGCAATAAGAGAAATGAGCTTAAATCCTGGTTGATCATAGAGCTATCATATCTGTCCTTGACCTTAGACTGTTTACTTTTAACTGTTAATATAGAGGCAAAGAAATACCTGTCTATCATTTTTGGATTTTGGTTTCTGACAGCAGATTATGATTATAGGTAGTAAATATTTGTTAAGAAGATATTTACCAGATAACTAATTGCTATACACACACAGGCACACTCACACACACACACACACACACACACACACAACAGCTGAGCTTTAAATCTTTACTACCATAAGGTCATTACTGGAATTTTGAGTCAATCTTAATATCTTCTTAAGTATACCTACCATTGTGAGGATAGGAAATCTCACCTTTTCAGGAGAAATGGAGATATAGTTCAAGTGGAAGAGAAAAAAATATTTTTCTATAAAGCAAAGAATTGATGTAATACAGGATAGATTACTATTATGTGTTTATTATTGGCATATGACAGTTTACATGTGTATCTGAGTTGATATAAGCATAAATATGGAATGTTTAAATCATATTTCTCTTCTGAATAAACATCCAGTTTTGTGAGGAGTACCAAATTTAACTGAATAAAATTTAAGTGAATAAAATCAATATTTAGTTAATAAAATCATATTTCATAGTACTGTATAACACAAAGAAGTATACACTGTATTCAGAATATATTCACTCAAAAACCACCTACTGAGTATATCTGTGGAATAAAAATTTTAAAGTCCTCATCTTGGATCTCAAGAAGTTCACAGTCTAATAAATAGAACGGAGAAGTACTGATTAAGATATATCTTTTTACTCTTTAATTTTACATTAAGAAAATTATCTTCTTGTTGTTCCCCTCTGAAATTTACTATTTCATGTAACCTCTACTATGATTTTGACCATATAGAACTATAGTCACTATTTTTTAACATGTTGATTATACACACAATTGCATTAATCCAAAATAAAAATCAGTATTAAAAGCATTGATCACTGCATCTCCATCTCCCATTTCACTAATTTCTGAGATATTGCATAAACCACTAGTCTGTCTTTCAGTATAAAAACCTTTCATTAAAAGATGAAAAATTTGATGATGTATCTAAGTATGTATCTATTTATCTGAAAACATATATATCTATATCTGTATTTATCCCTATATCTATGCTCCATATGCAAACGGGCAAAAAAGTCACTCTAAAGAGTAGAAGTCTATGGTTGTACCATGGTTTCATTTATATCCCTTCCAATATGTTTTTGAAGGAAACATGAAGAAACTACATAATTACTATGACAGCAAAGCAAGCTTCTGTTAAGAATACTGGTTGATAACTTTCAGAACTTTATCTTCAAAAAAAAAGCTATTCCAGAAAGAAGAGCTCATACACTACTTCCTGACATATATATTAGATAATATTCATACTGTATATAAAATTATTTAGAGTTACATAAGCATTGGTAGTCATATATGTGTGAACTATAATATAAATATTTATGAGTTTTTATAAAAAAGAAAATAACATTTTTTATAATATTAATGGATGTGAATCTAAAAATATATATATATAAAATGTACACATTTTATGTATATACTTATCCTGTATATACCACAACTTTATACTAAGCAGGCTGGGAGATATGAATAACCACTGTTGGTTAGAACTCCACGCTTCCACTGCAGGGGCCCTGGGTTTGATCCCTAGTCGGGGAAGTAAGATCCCTCAAGCCGCGCAGCGCAGCCAAAATGAATAACCACAGTTTCATAATTTAAAATTTCCTCTAGCAATCTTAATTATCCTAACCAATTGGAAGTTGAATCCATGTGAAAAGCCTCCAGGACACATAAGTCACATTCATGAGGTCCCAGGGGAATCATCACTTATGTTCAATCAAATATGTTTTGTAGAACAATGTCAAGACACTTCAGAGCAGTCACCCTAAAGTAATAAATATGATGAATTCTCAACATCGATTTAATTTTCCTCTATGATGGTATGGGGACAATCATACTACCAAAACTCATAGTTTTTTATTCACATATTTCATTTATTCATTATTCACATGTACTATTTTCCTCAAATTGAGCACTGACAAGCAGTATCTTAGATGCTCTGGGTACTTCAGTGAGCAAGGTCCCACCATCTTCAACACAGGTTAAGTGTCCCATTGGGTATGTGTAATAATTTTTCAAGAGACACTCAGACACACACAGCTTAAAGGTGTTGATTTTGAGATACCCACTTTTGTCTGTACTCTCTTCCAAAACTAATGCTCCTGAGAAAACATCTGTGATTTTTGTCCTTTCCTATTTCACCTTCACAAATTTCCATCTCCCCCATTCTAAAAGGAAGGTATATTTCTCACACATTCCCTAATATTAACAGAGTGCATTGCCCAGGGGTATAAAACCCCTGGATGCCAAAAAATAACAATTTGATATATTGGTTTCAGTAGTGAGAAAGTGAATGACTTTAATGAGTGAGTAACAAATCACTTTGTAAAACAGGAGGTTTCCAACTCTTTGCTTTCAAGAAAATTGAAGGAGAACATCACATTGTCAGCTAATAAATTATTAAAAATAATTTTTAATGATAGAACACTGTGATTTTTGGCATATAATTCATATTGTAACCAAAATAATTGAGTTACATTGCTATAACAAAATTCCTTCAAATTCCAGCTACTTTTGTCATTTACATTAAACTTCTCAGGACTCAAATCTATAAATTTAAAACAAAATATAGTAAAATAATTAACAATGAAACCTTACCATTCTAGTACGCTATATGAAATAATTAGATGGAACTAATCCATTTAAGTAAAAATACATTCCAAAGTAATAATTTCATTCATAATAATTGCTTATTTAAATTAACTATTAATTTAAATTAAAATTGATTACATAAATTATTAATATATACTAAATGTAAGGGTAGCAATGTCAGTTGCATACTGATAAAAATTATAACATTAACTCAATCTAAAAGGGTAAATTTTAATATGGAGAGGATTATAATAAGAAAAAATGTATTAGATGAAATGTGTAACATAAAAATATGTAATATATTACACTATGGTAAAATTCTGTGAGTGAAATAGTACAGAAAAAGTAGCTCAAAGAGAATATAATCACTAACTAAAACTAAATACATAAAATCCATAAAAAATGATACATGTAATAATTTTGTTTTAAAATGCCAGTATTTACAATAGGATGGAAATTATATCCTTTGCCACTATTGAAAACATAATACATACGTTAGCTATCAATTTATAAATGTAAGGGAGGTATATACATTTACAAAATGTTGTTAGTGACAGCACAATGAAAAGTTTGAAAACCACTAAAAGAAACTCCTTCCTTTAAAGAGGTTACCTATGAGGGGAAATGAAATTTTTGAGACAATACTGAGAATTGATGTGGTTGCAGTGTGCTTAGCACAGTGTCAATAAACAATATATTTCCTCTCCTATTATTAATATTGAAGTAAAAAAGAATTAAAATTTGAGACATTTTAAATTTCTGGATAATGGAGAATAAACTCATATCACTATGCTTTATATCTACTAAGTAGTGCCTATATGATTCCATTGAATTAGCTTGATTTTTTTTTTTTTTTAATATATTTATTTATTTATTTTTGGCTGCGTTGGGTCTTGGTTGCTGTGCGCGGGCTTTCTCCAGTTGCAGCGAGCAGAGGCCACTCTTTGTTGCGGTGTGCGGGCCTCTCATTGCGGTGGCCTCTCTCGTTGTGGAGCATGGGCTCTAGGCGTGCGGGCCCCAGCAGCTGTGGTGCACGGGCTCAGTAGCTGCGGCTCGCGGGCTCTAGAGCACAGGCTCAGTAGCTGTGGCGTTCGGGCCCAGTTGCTCTGCAGCATGTGGGATCCTCCCGGACCAGGGCTGGAACCCGTGTCCCCTGCATTGGCAGGCGGATTCTCAACCACTGTGCCACCAGGGAAGTCCCAGCTTGATGTATTTTCTAAAAATTTTTTCTTTCAAACAGTTCTTTCAGTATTGAGAAAATATTGTAATTAACAGAATTCAAAATGGATACTTTACATGGTATATTAGTAAGGATTCTCCAGACAAATAGAGCCAATTGGATGCATATATAGAGAGAAAAAGAGATTTATTTTAAGGACTTGTTTCATGTGATTGTGAAGGCATGATGGGTTCAAAATATGCTGGGTGGGGGCATTTAACTGGCTGAAGACAGGCAGTCTGCTGGAGAACCAGGAAGAGCTGATGTTGCAAATGTAGTTCAAAGGCAGTTTGCAGACAGAATTCCCTCCACCTTAGGAGGAGGTCAGCCTTTTGTTTTATTGTCTTCCAACTGACTGGGTAAGATCCACTCACATTATGGAGGGCGATATGCTTTACTCAAAGCTCACTGATTTAAATGTAAACATTATCCAGAAATACCCTAAAACACACATCCAGAATAGTAGTTGACCATATATTTGGTTGCCATGGCTCAACCACACTCACCATAAAACTAATCATCCACTATGGCTATATTAGATTATTCCCAGAACAATCACCTAAGGTAGGTATAATAATATTCATTGTACACATAAGGAAACCAAGCTATAAAGCTTAAGAGACTTCCCAATGTCAAATAAAACCCAAATGTCTTTGAATGTAAAGACCTCTCTCTCTCTACAATGGGAGAATTATTTATCACGAAAATAAATCTTTCAATAATGAACATGAACAAATGAATTGTTTGTGAATTAAAGTTTGAATTTCAAAAAGAAAAAAATCCTTTTGATTTTGTAAAGAAACTCCATTTTAATTTGCTTGCTTGCTTGTTACTTAATATGATAGGCTCAGAAGGAAACTTGTAGACTGGCTTTCATGAATGGAAAAGAATGCCAGGATGGATCATTCCCTCCCTGTACATTTCTCACTTTCACAAAACTTCCCTTTGTAATAAGCCAAAACTATTGTTTTCTAGTCTTAGTTCTTTTAAAAATGATACAGGGCTTCCCTGGTGGCGCAGTGGTTGAGAATCTGTCTGCCAATGCAGGGGACACGGGTTCGGGCCCTGGTCTGGGAGGATCCCACATGCCGCAGAGCAACTAGGCCCGTGAGCCACAATTACTGAGCCTGCGCGTCTGGAGCCTGTGCTCCGCAACAAGAGAGGCTGCGTTAGTGGGAGGCCCGCGCACCGCAATAAAGAGTGGCCCCGCTCGCCGCAACTAGAGAAAGCCCTCGCGCAGAAACGAAGACCCAACACAGCCATAAACAAAATAAAATAAATAAATAAATAAATAATTTTTTAAAAAAGATACAAAACAGTCAAATGTTCCTTTTACACATGAATACTTAAAAATTAAAGACGGTTAATATGTACCCCTTGACTAGTTACTTTCCTAGGTTAAACAGCCTGAGTTTTGCCGACCATTTCAATGATACGGTTGGAAGGACATTTATCCTGATGCCTGCTCCACCACTCCACCTACAAAGTGTCCTAAATTCCCCTCTTCACGTGGTTTGGTTACAGCTGATACACATCCAGCTGCATCAGTTATGGTCAGCAATTCTACATGTTAGAATTCTACATAATTACATATATTAGTCTGCTTGTGCTGCTATAACAAATACCATAGACTAGGTGGCTTAAACAACAAACATTGATTTCTCACAATTCTGGAAGCCAGAAAGTCCATGTGCATGGTGCCAGCCAATTCTGTTGCTGCTGAGGGCCTACTTCCTGGCTTGTAGACTGCCAACTTCTTGCTCTACTCTCACAAGGTGTAGAAAGAGTGATCTTTCTTTTTCTTACTCTTCTTATAAAGCCACTAACTGAATCATGAAACTCCACCCTTATGACCTCATCTAACCGTAATTACCTCCCAATGGCCCCATCTCCAAATACTATCACATTGGAGGTTAGGGTTTCAATATACGAATTTTGAGGGGACACAGTTCAGTCCATAGCAATGTATGAATTTATAGTGTCTGGGTTCTAATCAAAGAGTAAATAGCAAAGTCAAAAACAAGTGCATTCTTCTGGATTATATAAACTTTGGGTAAGCCATTGTCCTGTAGATTTCTGTCTGGTAGTAATGATAACCCCCACGGTTATCAGTTATTGATTTGTAGAACATTAACTAGTTTTGTGGCTAAACTAACATTCCTATTTTAACATTGACCTTTTAAGTTGCTTATAAATCCCCACCTCTTTAAATTCTTTTTAGATCAGGCTTACTATCTTACTGGTTCCATCAATAATGAGTTGAATGAAATCTTTACCATATGTCCATTTTATATCTTTATGAGAATCATGTTTTTAACTTTTTAAAAACTAAACTTTGACAACATGAAATTTGGCATAATGTTTAAATTATGTTGCTGAGTTTTTTTCATTAGTGATTGTCCCAGTGTAGTTTTAACTTTCGAGCTCAGATAGAAAACATCAGTTAAAAATGAGTTTCTGCCATATAATCTAATATCATTGTCCCATATGTGTACAAAAGAGAAAGCAAATGTCTTCGTCCAAGAAAAAAATGATTAATAAACTACATACTGAGAAGATACTTTTCCAGAAGGCTATGGCTAAACTTTTGAAGATGTTTTTGATGTTTCACTTGAAATAGTGGTGGACCCTGTGTGAATGTCACCTGTCATTACCATTATTATTTTTATTATTATTCTCTTTACCATTATTGTTATCATAATTATATTTCTTTTTATAGTCATTTAACAAAAAAGTGTAATAGAAAAAATAAGTTCAACCAATATTGATTAATTCAGAATATAACTGGAAATTAAATAGTATATATACAAAGAAAACACAAGTTTAAATATTCTAACTAAACCAGTAAAGGCTCATGTTTGCTTTTTAGGAATATAAGGTATTTTCCAAATAATATCTTATTTTAACACTCAAAACTACTCCATAACTTAAGTAAGAGGAGTATAATGTGCTCATTTGAGAAATAAACCAGTTGAGATTTACCCAAAGTGACATAATAAATAAGACTTTGTTCCAGATTTTTCAATTCCAGTTCTCAGAATTTCCATTTTGAGGTATTATTATTAAAAAGTTCTTTATTACATTGGAAATAAATAACAGATGACTACCTAAGATTCTTAAACTTTGACAGCCTAGGAAAATGAATGTTTTATTCTACTTTATTGCCTATTTGATGTCTGAGGGTCAAATTGCTACCAAAAAAAAAGCATAGAGACCAACTAGCTAATAACTAGTTTAGACTCTCAATAAAGCAAATGATCAATCAGACTGGAGTTAAATGTTGCCTAGAATTCTTCAGAAAATATCCTAGGGCTTCCCTGGTGGCGCAGTGGTTGAGAATCTGCCTGCTAATGCAGGGGACACGGGTTCGCGCCCTGGTCTGGGAAGATCCCACATGCCGCGGAGCGACTAGGCCCGTGAGCCACAACTACTGAGCCTGCGCGTCTGGAGCCTGTGCTCTGCAACAAGAGAGGCCGCGATAGTGAGAGGCCCGCGCATCGCAATGAAGAGTGGCCCCCGCTTGCCACAACTAGAGAAAGCCCTCGCACAGAAACGAAGACCCAACACAGCCAAAAATAAATTAATTAATTAATTAATTTAAAAAAAAAAAACAAAAAACAGATGGTGCTTTTCTAAAAAAAAAAAAAAAAAAATCCTAAATTCATACATAAATAGAGGGCTATTGCAACTATCGCAACAGGTGTGGATCATAAAATTTAAGTATTGAAATGAAAGATTAAGTATCTACACAGCCTTTGCTTAAATCAAACTTTATAAAACACTTATAATAATGTTGTGCTGCCATTGAGATAGATATACATTTACTTCAATTGAATGCAAAGAACTAGTACTATTAAGTATAATTATCCTTAGCAGCTTGTTGTAAGATATATAATGAAAAAACACACATATAGCATCATGTATTTACTGAATTTAGTAAACTGTTTTTTATCCTGGAGGTGTGATTTGTATACCTTATTGTTGCTATTGATATTTCTTTTTTGTCCATTATTGAGAATATATATGAGAAATCTCAAAACCTTTTGTTTTTCCAAGAGCATGATCCAAAAATGATCCAAGAGCATTTTTTTCTGTTTTAGCTAGCTTTTGTCTGGCTGTTTTTCACAGAAAACTTGATTATGCATAGCATGAAAAAAACATAAAAACTACAAATATCAATAAAGAAACTCTAGCCAATTAACTTAGAGCAAAATAAAATTTAAAATATATTACTGCACAGTTCTACCCTTAAGTCAGGGATTTAAGCAAGTTAAAATATGTATAGCCCCTCAATCAAAATATTTAATTTACCAAAGCAGGATTACAGGTTAGGTATAAAGAAAGTGACATTTATTTTTGTGAAACTTCTCATTCAAACATATTGTAATTAGTACTACTTGTACTGTCTATTGCCTTGGTTATTTTCCAGGTGGAGTTCTAATTTCTCTTTAAAAAATTAAGACTCTGGACCTTTAATGGCTAATACTTTTAAAGCTAAATATCATTCCCAAGCACCTGTACTGAATGTACTCTGAATTAATTCTATAAGCCAGTCACGGTCATACCCTCTCTATTAGTATTATGTATTATACTGTGTAAGGCTCCTATTCTTAGGGCAATTTAGGGTTGTTATGTCCTGAATGAGTCACAGATGCCTCTTGGTATTGAATTTAATACCAAGTGTGGCTCTCTATTTCATTTCAAAAGATTTAAATTTTTTTTCTATTTTAATAAAAGGTCACAGCATCTTATAACTTAGAGAAATAAGATGATATTGAAAGTGAAGTGAAGGGCAAAATGGCATAAACTAGGGATAAAAATCAAGCCACAGATGATATTCCAGTTCTCCAGAAAACTCAATCCAAGACTGTGATAATCAAATATACCTATTCTAATTATGTTACAAGTGTGCAGAGTTATATTATCAATAACTTGAAATACTCCAGTAAAATAAGTATAGATGGAATACCTCATCACAAGAGGAAATAATGAGACTAGATTAAAAAATGCTAGCATATCTTTGAATGACATAAAATTTAGCACATTTCATTGTGTTCTCTAGAAATAATGACTCATTGGTGTGCATGGATGTATTTTCTTTTCAAAAATAATGATATTCTAGTTTCATTAAAATCCTCATTTAATGTAGTAAAAGCTAGCTGAGTATGCCACACCCATACTTAATAGCATTATATACTGTTTGGTTAGGTTTATATTAAATAAAGTAAGGATGTCAAACTGTGGTTACTGCACCGATGAAGAACAAAGCTTTATTGAAATAAGCTACAAAAAGAAAACAGGTATTTGTAAGAGCTCAATTGGATAAAGGAAACAATATGAGTTTTTGAGTAAGACCTTGAGGAGTAAGGACATGATTTCCACATAATACTATGATTGAAAATTTACTCAGCTCTCTCAACATCACTTTCCTCATCTCTTTCTTCATTTATTCTTTCATCCAATATTTATCATCAGTCCTCTCCCTACCATAAAATGTGCTGTTTCTTACCTTTAGGAAGCTTAGTGAGAGAGATTGACATGAAAACATAATTAGAATAACATAAATGCCATTGTAGAGATATTTACATACTCCTACATTTATTCATTCATCCAAAACATATTTATTGAGCACCTATTATGTACTACAGACATTTCTTTGTGCTGAAGATACACTGATAAAGAAAATGAATCTGTACTCATATAGCTTTTGTCTTAGTGAAGAATACAGACAATAAATAGTATGTTAGAAAGGTATTCAAGAACTTAAGCAGTTTATAACCTCTCAATCCAATATTGAACTTTCTTGAGCAGGATTTAAAAGGTAGTTATAAAAAAAGAGACATAGTATTTTTGTGAAACCAACATTATATGTTAGAGAATTTTATGTATATATAAATAAAATAAATATTTATTTTATATATACATTTTATTATATAGTTATATATAAATATATATCTGTATATATATATTATATATATAATAGTTATGGAGAACAATAAAACAGAAAAAGAAAGCAGAAAAAAAGAGGAAATAAAGTGTTAGGAAATGCCTCTATAGAAAGGCAGCATTGAGCAATCGAGCAGGAGTGAAGCAAGGGACGGAGCCACGTGCATATCTATGGAAATGCATATGGCATTTGGAAATGCATATGGCATTCGGAATTGCCACTGCCAACGTCTTGAGACAGGAATATATCCGAGTGTACCAGAAATGACTGAGGCTATTATGGCTACAGCAGAATGAGAAAGAGGGAAGTGTAACAGGTGATAATTATCTTAAAGAATGTAACCTGATTGCCCAACTCTTCACCTCTTCTTTTCTGGTCATACAGTGTAGTTTCTCTGCCTCCTTTGTAGAAGTCATCTTGTGATTGAGCTTGAACTAAAGGAATGTGAGTGAAAGTGATATGTATAGTCCCAGATGTAGCCCTAAAATACTCCCACTCAGTAGCACCCACATCCTCCTTCAGGCTTGATACAGAGGAACTAATAAGCTAAGAAGCCACATGATTGAAAATGCTAGAGCACAAGATGGCAGGAGCTTGGTCATGAACCACCATTTGGAAGAGAATTTCTCGTTCATCAAAGAAATCCATTTTCAAATCTGAATGAGTAAGGAATAAATCATATTGTGTTAATTCACTGAAATTGGAGATTTTTCTGTCAGAACAGCTATTGCTATCATAGCTAACATAGAAGAGGTTACTGATCAACAGGCAGTCAGATTGTGTAGGAAATTTAGGTCATTGTAAAGATCTGGCTTTTTAATATGAATAAGATAGGAGATCATCAAAGTTGTTAATGTAATCTGTCTTATGTTTTAAAGGGATTTCCTAGTTTTTATCCATTAACTATTAGTTCACCATTTGAGTGAGTCCTATCCTTACCAAAATTAAAATCCTAACTTTCTTACCCTTATTCAGATACCCTTTATCCCCCTTATCCTGCTTTAAAATTCTTCTTTTTCCACTGTGCCTTGTCAGATTCCAACATATATTTATGTTTATTTGTATTATCTGTCTCTACTGACCAGAGTGTAAGCTCCACAAAAGTAGAAATCTTTGTCTGTTTTCTTCACTGATATATATCACAATCACTTAAGTCAGTTGGTTATAGGTAGAATCTACTCAGTAACATTGGAGGAAGATTAGTTAAATGTAAGTTATTAAAAAATATACATTTATCTCAGTTTGGGATTAACATATACACGCTACTATATATAAAATAGGTAAACAACAAAGACCTACTCTATAGCACAGGGAACTATACTGATTACCTTGTAATAACCTATAATGGAAAAGAATCTGAAAAAAGAATATATACATATATATATATAACTGAATCACTTTGCTGTACACTTAAAAATAACACATTGTAAATTAACTATACTTCAATTTAAAAATATACAACTTTACTAAAATAAGGCATTTACTTATCAAACCAAACCAAAAGCAAAAACAAAAAACATGCTTCCTTAAGTAGTGCTCTAATTTCACACCTTATGCAAACATATTAAAAACTTGATAGATGGTAAGAAAACCTATAAAATATATTCATTTATTTTTTATTAGGTGGCTTTACTTTTTAGATCAGTGTAGACCTAATGCCTAACCACAAAAACTTTCCACATCACAAAGCACTAGAAATCAAACCATGCATATCTATCTCTTTCCTTTCTTGAGAAGAAAATAAAAAGTTCTTAAATTACTGAATAACGCCACTATTTCTTAAAAGAACTTGCTAATACCTGTGTTCAAAGCAAAGAATCATATCTAAGTACTACTGCAATTTATGACATATTCCAGAGTCACTAAAACCTATGTTTCTAAAATCATATATCATAAGAATTTAAAATGTGTTCTGCATTTTTGAAGAGGCATTTTGAGTAAGAGCATGAAGAGAAATGTAGTTTTCAAAATATTTCCTGTAGTTGAAGGAGAAGGAGGAGGAAGACAAGTAAAAATTTACAGCCTGTAATTACAATATATTTCCTAAAGACTGATCCAAGCTTATGGAAGAGTCTCAGAAATAGAAAATGTTCTCTTAATAATACCGTCAACTTTTTACTTCCAACGTTTTAAAAATGCCAGAATTTCCATATCTTTGTCCTTTATCTATATAATTTCATCCTCACCATACCTGTGATAGGAACGGCAGGTTGTTATTTCCGTTAAGGAAACCAGTAACTGGGGACAGAGACTTAAAATAGCATAACCTAATTTGCACAGCACACTTAAGCAAGACCTGAGCCTACATCATTTAGCTCCCAGTCTGGGGTCCTTCCTATTCCTCCATGTGCCTAACTTCTATGAGGAAAAGGCTAAGAAATTGGTTGTAAAAATCCAGGTGTATAATAGGTATTTATGCCAGTGCCTATTTGGAAAGAAAGAAAGGAAGAAAGGAAGGAAGGAAGGAAGGAAGGAAGAAGGAGAAAGGAAGGAGGGAAGAAAGGAAGAGAGGGAGGGAGGAAAGGAGGGAGGGAGGAAGGAAGGAAAAGAAAGGAGGGAGGAAGGAAGGAAGGAAAAGAAAGGAGGGAAGGAAGAAAGGGAGAGAGGGAGGGAGGGAAGGAGGGAGGGAGAGAGGGAGGGAGGAACTGAGAATGAAAAAGAATTTGAAAGAAGGCTGAAGAGAATAACACGAAATCTAGTTAGTATCAAATGATGTAATTATTAATAGAACAAGTGTGCCAGGCAATAAGAAAATAGAAGTGACCATAGTTTCTGGTCTTTTGGTAGCAAGTATAACATTTTTTAGTTTTACTATCTCATAATCTTTGAAAGTCAAACTTAAAATATGTAAATCTGGAATACTATTATTAGTCATACTTTAAAAATAAAATCTTAAGTGTAAGAATTCATAAGTGGTATGGATAACATTTATAGTATTTTCTTTAAAATAAGGTAACTGATTTTCTTTGTCATGTGGAAAAAATATGAATCTATTCCACGTGTGTACCACAGGGAAGCCTGAGAAACATCAGATGGGTAACAAAAATGATGGAAATAAATGTTGATTTTAATCAATGGTCTTTAATTGGTCAAAATGTATATTTTAATAGTGTTCAGAAACCACGGATCTTTATCCATAATATTTTGGTCAAAATGTGTATTTTAATAGTGTTCAGAAACCATGGATCTTTATCCATAATATTTTCCTAAAGACTTATTTAGAAGTTTTTATTGACTTCCAAAAGAGAAGACAGTATAGAGCATTTGCCTTCTGAAATACCAGTAATTATTTTCACATATTCAGCTGCAGAAATGTTTCCTTTTGAAATAAATTTGGGATTTAGGAACCAAGAGAACTGAGTTCAACTCCCAATTTCTCCATAGGCTAGCGTTGTGCCTCCAACCAGTCACTTAACTCCTATAGACTTAGTTTCTCCATTGAGTAAAGCAAGTAAGCGATGTTAATTATCTTCTCTTGTCGTGTGGGTTAACTAAGATGATGGATAGAAAAGCCTGAGCTATAATAAAATTTCAATAAATATTAGCCATTACTGATTAAAATGGACCTAACATCTTGAACCTAATTAGTTAGTCACAGTTTAATGCTTTTCACAAAAATAGGAAAGCAGCAATGAAATTTTAAATGCCACTATTTAACAGTTTGGATTTGAGACGCTAGTGAGTAGTTGGACATTCTTGTGTGTAATTTTTTTAAAAAAAGATTTAGATTTAGGAGGTCATTAGAAAGGTTGCATTCTAATCTCATTAGTGGTCCCAAAAAGTAAGCTCAACCAAAAGTGGTCATTAAAACTGATGTGTTTTTTAAAAAAGCACCAGCATGACACCAAAACTCTTTTACAATTCAGTTTCTACTGTTATTTGCTTATTTAAAATTTCAGAACTTACAGTTACTACAAAAATTACTATGACCTAGTAATTTTTATATGTATGTAGTTCTACTATGTATCTCAATCTACACATCTGGAAAATTATTTGCAAAGTGCTTAAAAGGGTGCCTGGCACACACAGTACTCTCTCTGTGTGTGCCTCTTTTGCTCACATTTATACAAATACAGAATTTATATTGGTTATCTAGCTGTATAGATAGATAGATGAGTTGATAGGTAATGACAAACATACACATTTTTTTTTTCTTAATGGGAATATTTTCATAAATAGAAGAGCCTGAATTGAGGGGTTTTGGTTCTGGTCTCCATAAGGACGTAACAATCACTTCTTGGGTATTTCCCTATCTTGCTTTTTTTCCTAGAAAAGGCAAATAAAAAGTTCCTTTTCAAGACAACATGTTTCCACTTCTTGATCTGTAAATGGAGACATAGACAAATCAAATTATTGAAAAGCAATGAATTTTAGATAGTAAGATAAATTTCATGTGCTTGAAAAGGTAACTAAAATGTGCCTATTTCCTGATTTCTCCAAGGAATAATGCTTAAAAATTAGTAATCTAGACTAGCCTCTTTAAGAACCAAGTTATAATGAAAGCACTGAAATTAGGCAGCAAAGCTTTTTACTGCTCTTTTGGTCTCCAATGAAGTAATATTTTCTTTAAGGTATATTAATTTTTAAAACTTTTTGTTCTCTTACAAAAGAAGTTAAATATTTAAATTTAATTTTTTATAACTTAAATAACATTATGGCAAAAAAATTTTTTGAATACTCAGAAAAGAAAAAGAAAAGATAAAAGGACAAAAGAATTGTTCCCCCATCTATGAATGCCAGCTTTGTTAACCTTTTCCCAATTAATGACATTAGAACACATCTATCTTTCATAATCATTGCTTAATAATGAACAGGATATTTTAACACAAGTAGTAGGAAGAGCATAATCCCTAAATAAACTGAAAATTTTGCCTCATGAAAAATTCACCAGAGAGTATTTTTGTTTTTTTCCTTGTGCACCTAGCTGTTGCCTAGCATTTGAGAATGACTAGCTAAAGCAATTTTTTCCTCTTTTTAAATGCACAGCATAAAGGAAAATTTATCTTAGAAATCAGAGAATCTCAATGAGGGCATAATTAAAGGAATGTATATGAGAGTTATGAAATCTCAACCTATGAAGATATATAATTGAGAATCTAATGTTCCACTTGCCTCCTAAAAATACCATCAAGAAGACCTTTTATCATTTCATCTTTCTTCGACAAAATCTCACATCCACACTCATTTATTTACCCTATTTGTCTTCCTGTTATAATGAGTGGTTTGACCCTGACACTCTCTCCAAGGCCAACATTTCCACTCGTCCTATGAAATTACCTCCTGTCTCCTTCTGAATTATCGTTGACCTCCTCTCCTGCAACATCATTTTCTGTTGGACAGTTCCTATCTTTAGTTAAAATGGTCTAGAGTTTTCTACCTTGAAAAACAGTTCACTTTACTTCATAGCCCTTCAGGATACAGGTCCTCTAGCATCAGGACTTCAACCAAAAGCTGTCTCCAGTTCCTGCCACTCCGCATAAAAACTTACCAAGGTTCTCTCTGAATTAGAATAAAGCTCAAATTACTTACACAATTTACAGGACACTAGTAACCCCTATGGCTTGTGCAAACTTGTCTTGACGATTCCAAATCCCTCACTTCATGTACAGCAGCACTCGTCTTTCAGGTCCTCAAGCAGGCTAGCAGTTTGTCTGTTTTAAGGACCATCTGACTTGCTTTGCCCTCTTTCTAGAGTGCTCAGCCCTCAGACAATGACAGGGTATCATTCAGGTCTCCACTCAAGTATCACTATGCCCTGAGTCCTGTAGTGCTCAGCCAATTCAGTAGCGTCCCCTACCACAGTCACTCTCATCACCTATTTTAGTTTCTTCTTATCACTATCTGTACTTGACTTTTGCCTTTTTGATTGTTGGTTCATTACCACTCTGAGATACAAACACCATGAGAGCAGGGACAGTTTTTGTTTTATTTACTGCTACATCTGGCATACATAAAACAGTTTCTGGCACATAGTAGTAGACAATAGCATTTGCTGTTCATATATCCAAATGTTTAATTACATATCAATGAATATTGCTCACATTCACACACATTTATATTTTAAGTTACATTAATTAACCTATGCATCAGATTCTTGAGATTTGCGTGCTTTGTAATTGCTCTGATAAGGAATGATACATAATTGCAAATAGTCTTCTTTGCAATTTTCAAATAATTAGAACTTTATAATAAATCATTTGTTATAGTGAATTGCACTAAAATTACAGAAATGAGAGAAAATCTCTAATAGTTACTGTGATTGATAAGCATCATATTAAAACATATATTCATAAACATTAACACATTTGAAAGTTCAAAAGAGAATTTGGATTTTTTATTGGTAAGTGGCAATTTGTAAGATTTCTACTTTTTGAGATCAAAATTATAGCAATAGCTGTTTACAGTTCTTTGAGAGCTCTTCCATCACAGATATGCACACAGGCTCTGTGGTAGGCAGACTCTAAGATGGTCCACAATGATCCCTGCCTCTTTGTAGTCAGGCCTTGAGAGTGGGAAAGACCTACTGACTTGCTTTGTCTTATAGACTACATATATAAGGCAAAGATAATGAGTCATTATTTTCATTATTAGGTTACAAAAGATTTCGGCTTCTGTAATCTAGCTGACCTGATTGCTCTCATGGATAACATGCTTTAATAAGGCAAGCTGCCATGTCTCAGAGACCCCCATGCCAATGCACTGAGGTAGACCTCTGGCCAAAAGCCAGAGGAGGTGAGGGATTGAATCCTGCCAAATAAGCTCAAAAGCAGACACTTTTCCAGTTGTTTTGAGATGTCTTCAGCCCACACTACACCTATGGCAGCCTGTGAGACATCTTGAGGTAGAAGACCCAAATAAGCTGTGCCTGAATTCCTGGCCCACAAAAACTGTGAGACAATGCAAATATGTTGTTTGAGCTGCTAAGTTATGGGATAATTTATGACAGCAATAGATAATTAAGACAGGCTCCTTTACATTGAGCCCATTTTAAAAATATTCTTAGCTTTCACCTTTATTTTACGGCCCTCACTTTACATGAGTAAGTGAGATGTTTTCCTCTGAAAGTTTTTTTTTTAATTCTAAACCCATGTTTTCTTCTCTTTACATCTAGTGAAATCATAGCTGCTCTATACTTAATAATACAATTATCTGATCAATCTTCAAGTTACTGCAGTGAGAAATAAATATTATTGACCATCAAACCCTATATGTGTATCTATTACTAAAGTTTTTTGAAATTATAGAAACAGATGCTTGTACATCAGGTTGCAGAGCAGAGAGGAATGGCACACATTTCGGTGGCATATGGATTGAGGAGGAAGCAGTGCTCGGCATAAATAAATTGGAACTTCTCAAGAGTTGGAAGAACTTGTCAAAAATAGTTTTCCCTAATCACTTATTTTTTTATGTTTCTGTCAGACCATGCACACAGATATTTTTGAAATCGGATGCTGCAATTTAAAATGATCACATCTCGTTGCAAAGAGTTAGTGAAATGTAGATGAAAATCAATATAGGGCCTTAAATTCCCAACAACCAGTTTCTCTAGGAAAATATAGGGTTTATTCTTTATTAGAACTCAAGAAGCTGAAGTTCATGACATCCTTTGATGTGTTCCTGGCACACGGTAGGCATTCACAAATTTTTGGTGCTTGAATTTGCAGGAAGTGTTGTTGAACTTCTATTTAAACGCAGTTGAGTTACACACAGTGTGATATTGTTACTGTTCTCTTAATTCAATAAAACTTATATTAAAATTTATTTATTAGTGTATCTATTTGTTTTATGTCTGTCTTCCTTAGTAGATACATAATGACAAGGACCATCTATTTTTTTAGTCATGATGTATCTTCTATAGAAAACAAGGCAATATACATACGATGTCTTCAATACATATTTTTTAATTAAAGAAGGTGAAAATTACATCACATTTTTTAACATTCTAATATCATATTATTTTAAAAATAATTTGAAATTATTTCAATTTTTCTTAATACTCTTACTTGTGTTCAACATCTTTTCCATTCAATATCCAATCTGTTGCTAGATTTCTGGTTTTGTTGTTTTCGTTTTTGGTATCTGTGTGTATATATGTGTTTGGATGTGTGTGTCCAAAATCCAGTACAATCATCAACTTCAAGTATAATTATAATAGATCAATACTAGTCTATAGAATATGACTTTAATATAACATACGAGTTCTTTCTAGTACAGAGTATAAAAAATTGCATATTCGAATAAGGTAGTCCTGTGAGGCATGCCATGGGCTTTCATTTAGCAAATATAAGTGGCACTGGACATTGTACACATCTTCTTAATTCTCAATGTCATTATTTATCAAGGTAAAGGTAAGATTGCATACCTTGATACTTATTGAGAGGATTGAATGAATTAACATATGTGAAGAACATATTCAAGTATATGATCTATAAAATCAGGGATTAGTTGCCATCAACAACCTCCTTTTCTATTGACCCCACTTGCATTTATTCCTCCAGCCATTAGTTAAAGACATGCTAGGGTGTTTCGCTTCACATAGTATTCTCATGTCAAAAAGTCTCTTTCACCTATTTGCTCCCTGACAATTTCTAAATCTGTCTTTCAGAAACATTTCAAATAACATTTCCTATAGGTCATCTTCTCTTTTATTCCTGTGAACCTTACTGTTTTATACATCCCTTTATTCAATTTTCAAAATGTCACTTTATATATCATTATTTCTTATCACTTAATAAGCTGTTAGCATTTCAAAACTATAAAAAATGTCTTACCTTCTCTGCATTTAGCACAGCACAAAGTAGGCACTTAATTCATCTGTGAATAAGTAAATTAAAATAATCATTAAGAACATATTTCTAGTTACTGGATTTGTATCAGACATTTATTGTAAATAACAGCAAAATAAACTATTCACATGTTGTTCACCTGCCATAAAATCAGTCATATAAACTAAGGGTAGCAGAAGAGTTACAATGTGTTGGCACAATGGGTTATAGATAATTCTCCTCCAGAAGCTTAATTGTATACATTATTGACTTCTTATCACAGAAAAGAAATATAGGTCTCTCTTCTCTGATGGTAAGTTTTGTGGTCTTCTCATGGCCTCTAATTTACCATCAATTAAATAGTCAAAAGAACAGTTAGATTCAAGGGATTTCTTTCCTGATTAGACCACTTGGCTTTATCTATCTTTCCATTGGGAGCATTGATATTGTCTTAGATTACTTGGAAAAACTGATAATGAATTATGCTCCTCGAGGCTGTAGTTAATTAAATTGGCTACTCTTTTGTCTTCAGCATGGCAGCTGGGGCACTGGACTACAGAGGACTAATGAATCCTACTTAAGGTAAGTCCTCAAGGGATTTGAATTCCTGCTGTCAGGCAGGAATATGATTTAGATCACAAAATTCTCCAATCTACTAAGTAGGTCAGACTGTCTATGGGAGAATATAAAGCAATTTGGGGTCTGTTAAAATCAGAAACTGTACATTTAATTAGTTCTTATATCCAACAAACCTTTTTTAAATACTACATTGTAAAGAAATGCTTAGGAAATCCTTTATATTTAATAGGGAAGCCTTTGGATCAAAGAATAGTTCTGTTGGAAGCCATATGTCTCCGAACTCAAGGACTTTCAGCAAAGGACATATGCATAAACAGGTCATAAGTTTTATACTAAAATTTTTAAAGCTCTTGTCAGATAGGTGATTAAAGTACTATACCTGGTAACAAATTCCATTGGATTGTGCATTTTTTAAATGTTATACATCTTATACATACCTACCAATTTGGTGCTAAGGATAAATAAATATGTTGTGGCTTTCTAATTTTTTTCATTTATATTTTGTTTGTAATTTTTCAGCATAACCTGTTTAAATCATAAGAGCACAGGTAGATATTTCCACATGTGTTATTCTCTTCTGAGAGAAATATATTGAACTACTCTAATATAGGTCAAACTAGAAGTGAAAATTTCCAATTAACAGTATTAATAATAATAATGAGTTAGTAAGCACTTTTGAAATGGCAGACATTTTTAATCATTTTAATGATTAAAAGTTTTAATCATTTTTCATTGATTAGTTTATCAAATATTCACAAAATTGTATGTGGTAGTAATTATTATTACTCCCATTTTAAAAACAAAGAAAATGAGGCATAGAGGGAATAAGAAATTTACTCAACATTATGCAGCTAACCCACAGTGAAGCAAGCTTTCAAATCCACGGTAGCAACAGATCCCACCCTCTAACAGAAAAAGCAACATTGCCTCCTTTTGGCAATGAATTGAAAAGTTTCATAGAATGATGTATTTCAGATATAGTGGCAGGTTAAATATAACATAATACTTTACTATTCAGTATGTTCTGTGGACCAATGCATCAGCTTCATCTGGGAGATTATTAGAACTGCAGAATCTTAGCCACAACCAAACACACTTAACCAGAATATGCATTTTATCAAGATCCCCAGATGTTTTGAATACACATTAAGTATGAGAAGCACTGATCTAGCACAGTGTTACTCAACCTTATACACATTTAGAATCACCTGGGAAACTATATATATATATGTAATTAAGGCTGCCTAGCTGCCTAGGGATGAAATGAAGAAGGGGTAGAAAGTCCAGACTCTAAATCAGTTACACCTGGTTTAAAACTTACTTGCGTCCCATATTATCTTTGTAAACCTGGGCAAGAAACTTACATTTAACCTGTTTTAGAAATCTCCTTACCTATGCAATGAAGTTAATAATGCCAGTTTCATAAACAGTGGTAAGGATAAAATTAAATGCACATGAATACCTAGAGTGGCATGCGATTAATATCCTTGCTTAATCCATATTTTAGCCAATTATTGGCAAGCATGGAATGGGAACTCAGGCCTCCTAATTTTCCCTCTACGTCCCAATTGCATCAGCTAGTATTAAACTTTATATTTCTCACTAGGATACTGCTAGTTAATAAAGGGAGCCAAACATATGGTGAGAGAAATGGAGAGTATGAATATTTCTTCTAAGGTTAATTATCCAAAAGTTAATCACAATGGAAAGTCTCAAGCATAGACATATCTTGCATTTAATTGAAAAGTTTTCTCTCTCTGTCTTTTTAAATATAGCAGTGGTCAACAGTCCATTTACCACAAATAGAAGAATATGAAAAGGACCCCATAGATAGTATGTTTACCGTTGTTCTCCTTAGCTTTTATTATAAAATTTAACTTCACACCTTAGGTTCCGGAGCTATTTTATAAGCTGATTCCTGCGTACCTCTTTTTAAGCCTCCTCCCATTCCCCCATGTACAATTTTCACTCCAGCTTAAAGAAAGAACTTGCAGATTCCTGATATCGAAATCTTGTTCTGAGATATTTGGCTTCTTTACCTGAATTTTTCTACTGCATTTCCTATTTTCTTGTTGATTCTGTAAACCTGTAGCACCCTGTGTGATTATCTGGAATGGACTTAACGCTGCATTTTATTGAGATATATGGTGTGCTTTCTATCTTCATAAGCTTTGAGAGGGGAGACCTTTCTTATTTTCTTACATTCCCAAAGCTTCTCCCAAAGTTTGTTTTATTGTAGACACTCAACAAACATTTGCTGAATGGACAATGTTACAGTGTCCTCCAGAGTGGGATAAACACTTCAAAAACAAATCAAGTGAAAATATAGAAGCACCATACTGATATTGCAAATATGACTATATGACTGGTTTAATAAATTCTGATTGGCTAGCATTTTCAAAAATGGAGCAGCAAACGTTGAAATTTGTAAATAAAATAAAACTTTTAGGTGAATAGCAATGTTCTCTGCTCTTAGAAAAATGAATTATTTCAATCCAATATGAAAAATAATTAAAACTATTTATTAATACATTCTCTGAGGCCAGAACTTTAAGGTGTAATAGTCTCCATGAAAATCACTGGATATAGGTAACAAGAATGGAAGATGGAGGAAGAAAAATGTGCATTACACTAACAAATATGCTCTATCCTATATGTGTTTAAAGCATATGAAATTAAACAAAAAACTTTAAAGGTATTTAAATAACATTCCAAGTTCACTTTATTTTAGAGGAACATTTCAGTTTAGGGCAGCCAACAAGGTTATGAGGCAAGAAACGTTTTATGAAATTGCAGAGGAAGCTGTGAATGTTGCTGTGCCAAAATAAATAAACCACAAGATAAAAATAACTCACAAGTAGAACAAGCAACAGAAGTGATATCATTAAGACTAACTTTGACAATTACTTTTCCTCAGGTAAAGCAAGGATGCCATTTGCAAAGACATGATAGGACATAAAGTAAATAACTGAGAATGCTGGCAATATAAACACAATGTTAAAATATGTGGGAAGAGTGTTTTAGGCAAGGGAAACAGCAAGTGCAGAAACCCTAGAGCAGCAACCCACAGCAGGGTGGCTAGAGCAAACGGACGAGAGGGGGAGTGGTAGGGGATAAGGGAAGACTGGTAACAAAGGAACCAGAGTGAAAAAGGACTTGCAGGCTACTGTAAAGAATGTTGACTTTTCACTAAAATGAGAAGCCATTGGAGGGTTTATCACAGAAAAATGACATAATCTGACATACATTTTAAAAGAATAGCTCTGGTTGCTGCACTGAGAACAGCCTTAGCCAGTTAGGAAGCTGTGACAATATGCTTAGCTTGCTGGGTGAGAGGAAAGGATGAGACCTAGTCAGACTAGCTCGCTGATGATTGGACGTGGCCCGTGCAGGAAAATGAGGAATCAAGGATGACTCAGTGTTAATGTTGATGTATGCCCTTCCCAGTCCATTGACGAAGCCAGGTGAACTCTATTTTCTGAGCACAGCAGAATGTTCACATCCCCCGACTCCACTGTAGCTCTTGCCTGCACAGTACTAGAAAACACAGTCAAACATTTACTCTCTGCTTTCTTTTTGTGTGCAGTCCCATTTCTGCTCTCCTCCTCTGATCAGGAGGTCATCATGACTTAAGGAGGAAAATTTATTGAGCACAAATTATGTGCTATGAATTACAATAAGCATGTTATGTGTATTAACTCATTAAATTCCATAAAATCCCAATGTGATAATTATTTTTTATAGATATATTTCTATGGACTGTATACCCACCCTTTATAAACTAAGAATACAAACTCTATAAGGGACTACATGATTTACCCACGGTCCCCAAAATTGATGTATCAGAGTAATGATTTGAGTCCAGATCTGCGTGCTTTCTGAAAAAGCCAACTAATCTCACTAATTGCATGCATGTATATTTTTAAAAAATTAATTACCAGAATCTAACTATATTTTCAGTTATCTGAACACAACATGTTGCAGAGTTCTTATATAATTACCTGTATTATTGACAATGCATTAACCTAAACTACTTATACTAAGCTTTGTTAAGATCAGAGTAAGTCTCAAGCTCTGGAATGAGAGCAAATCCACAGGTGAGGGTGAAGTGGTCCTACCTGGTGATGGTGAAGGACTCAGGGCAAAAGGCAGAAGCCAGATATGCGTGTGAGGGCTTGTGTGTTTGTATACATGTACATATAAGATCCTGATTAAATGGGTGGATTTGACAAACAATATGTTTCAATGGCTAACTATCCAAATTTAAACTTTTCCTGTGATTTCCTAGTCATGTTTCTAAATATATATATATATATATATATATACACTACAGGTCTGTCCCATTCAGCCTGCATATTTATTTCAATTCTTCACAATTTTGAATGGTATTGGTGCCGAATTGCCTTTCAAAACAAGCACATAATCAACATGTTCTAATCTAGAATGCCCTCTGTTCTACTCCATAGCATTCATATGAATTAAACAGGCCCTTAAAAGTGGGGAACAACCTAACATTAGATAATCAGAAGCAGCAGTCAACCCCAAATGGAGATATATTTATTGTCTTCAACTTAGTAATTAACCAACTTGTAAGCATTCCATTTTTGCTATTTAAATTTAGCACTAGTTTAAGATATTACTCTCTAGTTTTGTATTTTATATGATAATTTATAATACTTCATTTGTATTTATAATCATGGTTAGGATCTGCTATAAATTCATTATGCATACCAAGTTTAAATAAATAATTAGAAAATTACCTGAACAAATCAGCAGAACAACCAGGCACTTTGTATTTTGCAATTAGCAGCAGGTAAATTTCTTAAAATCCAGTTTATTTTGCACAAGAAAAAAATGTATGTAATTATGAGAGCCCTTTCTAAGCTATCTAAATCACCCATGATTGGCAACTTAGTCTTTTGTATACAGTTTTATTTGGTTGATTTTGCATATTCTATCACTTAAATGTGCAAGGAATTCCTCTCATAGGCACTTTAAATGAATAGGGTTATAAGAGAAAGCCCCGCCTTAAACCTCAGGAAAAGTACACCAGGCCTTGTACCATATTGTTTTAAACTCTCAGCCCTCCTGGAATGGGAAATAGGTTTTACTTCAATTAGGGACTTGAACAGATTGGAGTTCCTTACTGACTGGAGTGTTATCTTGGATTACTGAGAAAAATAGCATAATGGGGCAGCAATATCAATTCTGTTTATGGATGGTCAATGTCTGTTATACATGCCTTATTTTGTCCACCCTATACTCTCCTCAGCAATCTGCCCTGAGGGTTTCTATATGACAGAAATATTCCAAGAGCCAACGTGTGACAGAAAGGGATCAGAAGGTGGAAGGATTTTAATTCCAACCTGTCCCATTTAACAATAATAATGTTACTAACAATTCTAATGGCCTAAAGCCTCCTCCATCTTAACAATCCGCCCATGAAGCCTACGCTAGGTTTAGCTAGACTGGTAGTATTTGATGCATACGTGTCTCGGGGGATTAACCGCACCCCTTGCTGAAGGAAAAAACTAAAGAAAAGTGGTGTGCTAGTGTGTTCTTTCTACTTTTAATCCCTGTTGAAAGGGGAAACTGTGTGTGTGTGTGTGTGTGCGTGTGTGTGTGTGTGCCGTGTATACACATATATATGTATATATATGAATCCAACTATACTCAAATTGGAGGGAAAAGCTTTTTGCATATTACAACAATATGAAAAGCCTGTAAATAACAGAAATAATTTATTGATTAATTATATTTTTTAAATTTATAATTTATATAATGATTATATTGTTTATTTTTTCTTAAATCTCTAGATTTTAAAAAAACACCAAGAGTTTCATTGGAAGTTCTATACAAGTGCTGGGGGCCTTACATTCTGATTTTATCTGATATCTACACAAATATCTGTCTACCTATACACATATAGAGACATAAATCATTTTAATCTTTAATCACAGTAGTATTTAATTGTATATAAATTATTATCTAGTAAAGAGAAAGATCCTGAAAAATTTTTGGGGTGGGAGAGCAGAATAGACACATTTTGAACAGTGACAGTATTTAAATAATGAAAACAGAACCTTGTGTGAGTCCCCAGAAGTTGAACATACTAGTGGTTCTGGGGATAGATCTAGGACACGTAAAGATTGTAAGAGATACTTTAATAAGAAAGAGATGATGAATGCTGCGTACTTTACAGTGTATTAGGACAGACGCAGCTATTTTGTGTTTCATGCAATATAGGCTCAAGATTCAGAAAACAGCATTACATGTTGACAGTCTTACCATCAATCAGGCTATTAAGGTTACAGTGCAAGTCACAATTCTCACAGCAAACACAGAGCCAGCACCTGCCCTGCCTATAAAAGTAGAATAGGGATTCATCAATCACCTCAATGCTATCAGATGAGTTTCTGAAATTTAATATGGGAAAATGGATTTGATTTACTTTATTGTCTGTGTCATCTGTAGTGTGAGTGTCCATTTTACCTCTGACTTTCTAGATGGTCTGACTCATACAAACGCCATGCTCCATACCAGATCTTTAAATAAATGTATAAACACCAGCAGGTATTTTCAAAACTGACCAGAATTTTCCTGCCCTTTCCTACCTCACTCTTCCCTTACCCACTATGACCACAATCACACACACACACACACACACACACACACACACACACACATACACACACACACATCTTGTCTCATTTGTGTATTGTCTTGTTTCCTAAGCCATAAGACTGACTCTATAAACCAATTTTTAATATTAATTTTACTTCCATTCAATTTTGGTGACTTTCCACTCCCCATGTCCTCAGAGTTGATTGAACTTCTGAAATTATTATGGTTTTGTTCCATCATTAGTTTCTGTGTCCCCTGTAGTACTGTATATAAAATCCTAAATACAGTCCCTGGCACTTAGAGACCTGCCCCTCACCCTAACCCTTACCACCTTCACTATACTTGGAATGGAAAGGAATTCACGATACAGATAATTTAAAACTGAAAATTCATAATGTTTATAAAGTTAAAATACAAAAATGTTAACATACAAAAATATAAGGAACACAGAATTTAGAAAATCTTAGATATGATTTCATTAACTCAACTCAAACACAGAACTATTAAGCATGCAAGATAATTTTAACTAGAAACACAATTTAAGCAATAATTTCAAAAGTATAATTTGTTATTAAAGAATTGCAGAAATAGGTTAAGATCTAAAGTTCCCAAATTAAAGTGCTCATATTACTGAATAGTCAGTCTTACATAAAATTTTGTATTATTTTATAAACATATAAAGTAATTTAAAGAGTATTTTCATGTATATTACTAGTGAGATACACCAATGTGACTGTGGATTCTGTTACCCTTTCTTGATAATAATTAGATAAATTCCTGAAAATATTGAGGAGCAAGCCACGTAAATATCTGTGTAAAAGCCATTACAGGCATACGTTGGAAATACTGTAGGTTTGGTTCCAGACCACCACAATAAAACAAATACCACAATAAAGCAAGTCACAGGAATTTTTTGTTTCCCAGTGTGTATAAATTTATACTTACACTGCACTGTCATCTATTAAGTGTGCAGTAGCATTATGTCTAATAAAACAACATACATACCTTTGTTTAAAAATACTTTATTGTTAAAAAGTGCTAACCATGATTTGAGCTTTCAGTGAATCATAATCTTTTTGCTGGTGGAGAATTTGAAATATTGTGAGGATTACCAAAATGTGACACAGAAACAGGAAAGGAGCCAATGCTGTTGGAAAAATGACCCCAACAGACTTGCTTGCCTCAGGATTGCCACGACCTTCAATTTGTAAAAACAAAACAAAACAAACAAAACAAAAGCGCCTACCATATCTATGAAACACAATGAAGCGAAGCGCAAGAAAACGAGGTATGCTTGGACAGATAGGGGAACAACAGATATGAGGACTTAGTGCATTCGAGGAATAGCCTAGTGTGATTAGAGCCAAATGAACAAGGGGAAGTGTGTTCTGTGCTGCTGTTGAACAATCAGGTGACTGTACATACCACTGTTTTTCCTCTTTGGAAGCATTTAGGTCTTGTCTTATTACTTCATATGCTGAAGTTTCAAAGTATGATAGTTTTCAATCCAGAGACACTTATCTCTCAATTATTGAGAAATTTGCTTTAAAAAATATACACAATCAACCCTCAGTATCCTCAGGGGTCAGTTCTGGTATCCACAGACATCAAAACCCACAGACGCTCAAGTCTCATACAGTTGTTGGAAATACTGTAGGTTTGGTTAGAAAATCTTAGATATGATTTCATTAACTCAACTCAAACACAGAACTATTAAGCATGCAAGATAACCGTATACACAGGCTCCAGATATTCAACTAACCAAGAATCCACCACAGTTGGTTGAAGTAAAACACATATCTGTAAAACCAGAATATTTTGTATATAGTTTCAGTGCAATGTGGCCTGCCTGAAGCTCACCTTCAGATTAAGAAACTTTGCCCTGAGAAAAGCTGAGGAGTTTTTCCCCTCCTCAACATGGAACCTGCAAATACTGAGGGCTGACTGTACTGCTTTCAAAATCTCATGCCCATATACACACTACTATATATAAAATAGATAACCAATAAGGACCTACTGTCCTACTGTATAGTACAGGGAGCTATACTCAATATGTTGTAATAACCTATAAGGGAAAAGAATCTAAAAAAGAATATATATATATATATCTGAATCACTGTGCTATATACCTGAAATTAAGATGACACTGTAAATCAACTATTCTTCAATAAAAACATTTTTTTTATATCTCATGCCCAGCTTTATCTCTGTTATCTTTTTTATTCAATTCTTATTAGACAGATGTTGGATCTCCAGTATTTATCTGTCAGTTTTCTTGTCTCTTATTTCCTATTATCCATGTTTTGGTATTTTTGTTTGATTTTCTGCAAGAATTTCTTTGTTTTAACTTTCAATGTTTTTATCAATCTGAGAACATTTTGTTTGTATTATCAGATACCAATTGTCCTTTCTTATTCTCATATGCTTCCTTTTATAAAGCATTTCTTTCTTATTTCATCAGAGCAATATCATCCATCATCCCTCTGAAACCAAAGTTTTTGCAAGTATTTTGCCCCACATTTTCAGTGTGATATCTTATCTCTAAACTATCTTGTGACTGTTGTTTTGCTTTTATTTTAAACATCTGTGTAAAAATCTATGGTTGTACAAAATTAAAGCAAATATCAACAAAGATGCCCCATTTATATGATAATATGTTTTTAATAAAATCATAGGGTAAAAAAGAGCCCCTGAATGGACAGGCTGAATTTGAAGAGATACCAAAAATTATAGATGACATGATTGCTGTAAGAGAAAAGGAAGAGTGACTTAGACATGCATGAAGTATCACAACTAAGGATAGTGGATTTTCAAGTAGTGAATGGTTAGCATTTTACTTATTTTTGAAATGTGCAAAACTGGCTAGAGACTTTGTTTTTGCTACTGAATATTTTAGACCCTAATGAAAGCAGTTAGGTCATGTAAAGCGGCTAAATAGTTTATGCACATAAAATATCTTTTCACGCCAGAGTTAAATTCCCAAAGCCAGGTGTAGCAGGTGGACTTAAGGGATTCCAGTGGGAGAAACTGCACATGCAATTCTTTCAGAGGTACATCTACATGATAAGGCATTACACATGAGAGTACAACAAATTCAATATTGAAGTAAAGAAGGAAACCAGTAGACCAGTAGGGAAATTAAGCTAAACACTGGCTTAATAAATGTGAAATTATAGCACTACACATTATACAACTGTTCTTTAAATACTTTTTATGTCATTTCCAAAATATTATTATACTCTCAGGCATATCCTTCTTATTTTTATTTAATAAAAAGATTTTATTAAATATAATTATGATTATATGTTTTATCTCTTTCTTCACTGGGTTGTACTTTTAGCATAATAACAGTAAATACTCCTTGTTTGCAGCTATAGAATTTCAGTCATAATATATACTAACATCAAGAAAGCTTTAAGGGCTCCAAATCAATTTAGTTTATTCAGTTCAAATATCATGCAAAATAAATCTATTATATGTGGATGGTGAGCCAAATAGAGCAAGAAACTTTTTAAAACATATGAGGTCTTAGGAATGAGTACTTGAAAGAAAGATGAAAAAGAAGTCAGACTTATTAAAATAGCAACAAAGGAAAATAACATCTTCCATAAGTGAGGAACAAAAAAATCTACAGGCACCTGTTTGAACAATGTGATTAACAGAAATAATGAGAACTTGTAAAGAAGTACTGTTTATTATGTTTACAAAGCTTTGAAATGAATAAATGGAAAATAAAGGAAAATCATAGATATTTTATGTAAGAATAATTATTATACTATACAGATTACTTTAAAATAATGACATTGGCTTTCTCTGATAACAAGTCACCCTGTATATCACTAAACAAATACATGAAATTTCTCTTTTGTACATAATTTGTGAACCTGGTCCCTGGCGGTCCAGTGGTTAAGGCTTCGCCTTCCAATGCAGGGGGTGTGGGTTCAATCCCTGGTCGGGGAGCTAAGATCCCACATGCCTCTTGGCCAAAAAACCAAAATGTAAAACAGAAGTGATACTGTAACAAATTCAATAAAGACTTAAAAAAAAAATGGTCCACATCAAAAAAAAAAAAAAACTTAAAAAAAAGTTATTAAAAAAAAAATTCTTTGACCCATAAAAGAAAATTACCTTTACCCATGAAGCCTATCTACCTTAATCACTGTACTCCATCCTAAAGAAAAAATATTTTTCAGATGTCAATTTGTCTTTAGTTGGGAACAGTCATGATGCTTATCAAAATATTTTATAAGTAATCAAAGTATTAAGAAATATACATTCAGATATGAAAAGATATACCTTCATTCTCTTAATTCCCCCTTTTACATAGAAGAATAGGTATTTTACTGGCTCAGAGAGGAGAGGGGATATTGTTTTAGCATCTAACCTACCCTAAAATGTCCACTTAATAGGGGCAGCAGATAATAAGCAAGAGCAGTAAGAACGAAGTTAGAGTCACCTTTATACTTTGACTTAAATGTAATAGGACACCAACAAAGAGGCTATGGAGCACATAGGAACAAAAACACTTTGAATTGGGTTTCCCTGGTGGCGCAGTGGTTGAGAGTCTGCCTGCCAATGCAGGGGACGCGGGTTCGAGCCCTGGTCTGGGAAGATCCCACATGCCACGGAGCAACTAGGCCCGTGAGCCACAACTACTGAGCCTGTGCGTCTGGAGCCTGTGCTCCGCAGCAGGAGAGGCCGCGATAGTGAGAGGCCCGCGCACCGCGATGAAGAGTGGCCCCCCCGCTTGCCACAACTAGAGGAAGCCCTCGCATGGAAACGAAGACCCAACACAGCCATAAATAAATAAATAAATAAATAAATAGCGTTCCCTTTATAAAAAAAAAAAAAAAAACACTTTGAATACACAAACTTTATAAACACGCAAGATAAAGTTAAAATGTGGCTGATTGAGCGCAGCTTAGAGAGCTTTCAGATATTTCATGCAGGACTGAAATTGGAGTAAGAATTAAACCTACAGCAGCAGCAACAATAACTGCCTTGGTTGGTTATAAATTCAGGAATAAAAATAAATTATGGTTTAAAAATACCCTCTTTCTTTCGAAACACATCATAAACCAAATTTGTTGACTTCTTAGTCACGCAGAGAAATAGTGTGACCATTGATGTTTTCTCTATATTATCATTAATAGCAGTTATTGCTGACCTCCTTACCAAAATCAAAGAATCATACAAATTTATTCTTAATTACCAACAAATGTTTTCACTGATTTTGTGCTTCTTTTACAAACCTTGTTAGCAATCTATGGTAGGAAATTAATAATTTAAAAAAAAAAACATAATATTTGGTTTTCCTTCAAAAACATATATATATTATCCCAAGCATTAGACAGATGTAGAATAAGGCAAACCCAGTGTATGTATATATGCAAATGATGATGCCAGTCAAGAAAGAGTTGAGTAGGTACTGATGATGAAGTCTAATGGATACTAAAAAGCTATTTTCTTTTAGATAATCATTATGCATGATCCACAAATATTAGGTTCTCAGGCCAGTGTTACAATGTGTCAGTTTTTTGGTTTTCTTTTTGTTTTTTCCTTTTCCAATTCTTTATTTTATTTATTTATTTTTGGCTGTGTTGGGTCTTCGTCTCTGTGCGAGGGCTTTCTCCAGTTGCGGCAAGCCGGGGGCCACTCTTCATCGTGGCGCGCGGGCCTCCCACTGTCGCGGCCTCTCCCGCCGCGGAGCACAGGCTCCAGACGCGCAGGCTCAGCAGCTGTGGCCCACGGGCCCAGTTGCTCCGCGTCATGCGGGATCCCCCCAGACCAGGGCTCGAACCCGCGTCCCCCGCACCAGCAGGCAGACCCTCAACCATCGCGCCACCAGGGAAGCCCCAATGTGTCAGTTTTAATTAGCACCACCTATCAGTGAAGAGCTACAGACTCTGCCATACATAACTATTAGTTGTTCTCTACAACTGAAATCAAATATAGAAAGAAATGATCTCATTGGAGACAAGAATTTATTACTGACTGCTCACCATCATATCAAAGGAATGTTTTTCTTAGATTTTTTTATAAGATGCCTTAAGAAAAACAAGCTTTTTTTCAGTTATTTTTAAAATGCCAAATATCTTAAATGATAATTCAATAATTTAAATGTAATTTATTCAAATAAATATATGTGATGATTTGTTTATGAAAATGTTGCCCACTGGCACAAGCATTGAATAAATTTTCAAGATTAGAATTATCCAGCTTATAAATTAAGGATTTGGAAACTCTCAAGTATTTATTAAGAATCACGTTCATGCAAGCAGCATCCTTACCTTGGTAATCTATTTTTCATTTGGGCTTTAAATTTGCTGAATAAGTAGGTTAATATAACATGGAAGAGGGATTTATTTGTTGAGAGTAAATTGCGTAGTAAAAATATGAAATTAAACAAGCATTGCTCATGTTTCATGGCCTTAGGCTAAAACTCTAATACTTGAGGCCATCTTAAATTTTTTTCTCTCCCTTAAGTTAATTGGTTATACTATGTATGGGTGAGAAGGAAAACATTACTGCTGCTGGGATGACAAAATTCCATTTTTCATGCCTTATTGATAATAGTTCATTAGTGCAATGCTTAATAGAATACAAAATATCACATGTAGTTTTTACATATTAAAAACTATAACTTGTATTAAAAGACTTGACTTTTACATAAGTCAGATCAGCAGAGAGTCTGAGTGAGAGAGAGAGAGAGCGAGAGAGAGAGACATGTAACTTTGCTGAGGGCAGTTAACATTCACAGACACTTGGAAGGCGTGGTATGTGAAAGAACACAGGGGGTTAAGAGAGCATTTGGCAGTAAGGGACTATAATTTGGCAAAGTTGGAGCACAATTCTGCCTGGGCGTGGAGGGAACGGAGACTGGTTCAAAAGACTGTCTCATGAAGAACCTTCTCTATAACTATATTTAGCCCAGTAAGTGACAATCCATAAATCACATTATATACACTGCCTTACTCACCTTTCTGGGGCACCAGCCCTGAATAGCAGGTAGAGTTGTAACTGGGACAAAATGGCCTGCTATTGGAAGGTGTTCAGATCTTGTTTAGAAAGAATATACAGGAGGGGGGCATGAAGCAAGGATTCTCTCTTAGTCTGTAGAATATGGGCTCCCCTGTGAGAAGAGAAAATTTAGAACATACACAGGTCAAATCTCATTCTAGTGACAACTAGTCAGGGTTATGCCCTCCTTGTATCTGTGCTAAGATTTGGCTGCCTTTTTATTTTTAACTTTAGGAAGATATGAAGAAGGACTGGGAAAGGAAAGAATTTCCTGTACTGAGTAACTTCTGACAATGATTTTCATTCTAAATGATTTTTAAAAGCAGTGTTATTCTTGGCCATTATCTAGGACCCTAAAATACTTTCAGTGTAGTGCACTATTCATTATAATGATGTTCCTTTTGTAATGAATTTAGAGCTTATTTGATCAGAAATAGCACCAACTTGGTTTGGATAAACACAAATTTTGCTGAAGTTATGAAAAAAGAATCATTATCCTAGAAGTTTCCAGGAGACAAAAAATGTACCAAAGTGGCAACATAATAGCTTATATTGTTTGCTCCTTGAAAATGTCTTTACCTTTTTTTTTTTTTTAAGATTTTTTTTTTGATGTGGACCAGTTTTTTAAAGTCTTTATTGAATTTGTTACAACATTACTTCTGTTTTATGTTTTTGGTTTTTTGGCCGCAAGGCATGTGGGATCTTAGCTCCCCGACCAGGGATTGAACCCGCACCCCCTGCATTGGAAGGTGAAGTCTTAACTACTGGACTGCCAGGGAAGTCCCCTGTCTTTACTTTTAAAATTCAATTTAAAGAGTTTATATTGCCATAAGAAATATTCTGGATGGAATAGTACTTGTAGCAAATATTATTTTTCTAATAATTGTAGAAGAATGGAGGTCCCCAAACCAGCTCATAAATGATGATATATAAATGCAGACCAAGATACTGTAAAATGTTTGACTTTTATTACACATTATTGATAACTCATTAAAAAGGAAAGAAACATGTATGTGGGGCTTTCCATGTAGAATTTCATTTTACCTCTTTTTTATTTGCTATGATTTAATTTTTAGTCTAGCTTGCTTTTTAGCTTTCTTTGTAGAGCAATTCCTTTTTTTTTTTTAATTAATTAATTTATTTATTTATTTTTGGCTGTGTTGGGTCTTCGTTTCTGTGCGAGGGCTTTCTCGCGGGGGCCACTCTTCATCGCGGTGCGCGGGCCTCTCACTATCGTGGCCTCTCTTGTTGCGGAGCACAGGCTCCAGACGCACAGGCTCAGTAGTTGTGGCTCACGGGCCCAGTTGCTCCATGGCATGTGGGATCTTCCCAGACCAGGGCTCGAATCCGTGTCCCCTGCATTGGCAGGCAGATTCTCAACCACTGCGCCACCAGAGAAGCCCTGAGCAATTCTTCTTTATGTTTGCCCCAAATAATTATTTTATAAAGAAAATCTGTAGCATACCATAATAATGCCATAGAGCTATGATCCTCTTGCCATTCACACTGAAAATTGTTTATGGCTGAACTATCTCCTTATACAGAGCCCTTTTTAAAATTCTACTCGATAATGCAAACATTCGAACTTAGTTCAATGGACTTATTTTTTAACTTTAAAGATAGTATACCTTATTCTTAGTCTTTCTAGTCCATGGCATTTCTTTCCTTTTTAAAAATTTTATTTCACAATATTCTTCTAAGTGATGGCAATTTTATATTCTAATTAGCTAAAACATCATCTGTTGAATGATCTGTTTTCATTCCTTTCTTTGAAAGATAAACATTCTTTCTCTTTTCAGAAAATTCTTACCAATAACCTGCTTTTATGATGTTGGCTTAATTTGTAATACACTGTAGTACTCTGTAGTGCACTGGACCAGGTGTCCTCCCCTTAACAGAAAATTTTAAGTACGGAAAGAGCATATTGGGAGACAATTTTACTCTTTACCACTATTTACATTTTTCTTATAAGCTTTTTATTAAGAAGTATACTATCTTATTTTACACATTCTGTTTTTAGAGCCCTCTACTATTTAGATTAGGTAACCTCCTTAAATATATTTCATATAAAACAAAAATTTTTATATTCCAAGATTTATCTAGTTTTACATAGAATACTTTCACATTCATCTCCTAAAATGGGAAACTCCAATATGCTTACATTTCATATTTTATTTTTTATTTTAAAAGAAACCTGAAAGTAATATGCTTATTCTGCCCCAAAACAATTTTTTCAACTGATTTCCCCATTTTTACCTGTCCTGTTGATATGTTTTTCAGCATCAAGTACCAAAGAATATGGAACCTGAAAAACTTACTTCTACTTCTTTATTTTCAAAAGGCATAACTGAATTTGTCAATATGGTGTTGACAAATCATTTTAGTTTCCTATCATTGGACTTAGCCTGACTGTAGATTACCAGAGTGTGTGTGTGTGTGTGTGTGTGTGTGTGTGTGTGTGTATATACATACGTATATATATATACGTATATATATTTATATATACACACACATACAACATTATATATGTATAATAATATATATTTTAAGTCAGAAGCAAACACTTTAGCACCTCAACCTCATTAAATAATTAATGTTTTCAATAACAGTAAAATCAGAGCTAATTATCCAATATCTCTGCACAGTGAATCCTGCATACTTATTGTGGGAATCAAGGTCATTGTTTGCATTTGCTTATTCCACAGGCACTAATGATTATTTTATACAGCATTCAGTTTCTGTCAGACTAGAAACAGGTTACAAGAAACAAAACACTGTTGGAAACACTTTTTCCAAGCATTGAAGTTCAGTTAAAATCATGTTTTTCTCTTCTTCTTTTTTATCAAATGGTGTATTTTATTATTGGGACTTTTAAAATAAATTTATTTATTTGTTTGTTTTTATTTTTGGTTGTGTTGGGTCTTCAATGCTGTGCGCGGGCTTTCTCTAGTTGCGGCGAGTGAGTGTTACTCTTTGTTGCGGTGCACGGACTTCTCATTGCGGTGGCTTCTCTTGTTGCGGAGCATGGGCTTTAGGCACGAGGGCTTCAGTAGTTGTGGCACGTGGGCTCAGTGGTTGTGGCGCACGGGCTTAGTTGCTCTGTGGCATATGGGATCTTCCTGGGCCAGGGATTGAACCCATGTCCCTTGCATTGGCAGGCAGATTCTTAACCACTGCACCACCAGGGAAGTCCATATTATTGTTGATATTAGTAAGAAGAAATAACTTGACACTTACTGTGGCTGCAGGAATCAAGATGCTTCTTCCAATGTCCTCATTCTCCCAAGAGGCTGGGCCACTCAGATGACTTTCTTCATCATGTCTTGGGCCAAGGCTACATTTCTCTGAGCAAGATTTACTTCTGATCGAAAATGGAAGTGCTTGGCTAGCTGTTCTTTCTTTTCAGTTGCTTCCTTGGAGGTGACATGGATTCCAGTGATGAAGCTGCCAGCCTTGTTTTCATATCTTCTGCTTGTGTCCAGGATCAGTTCCTTCAGCGAGCGCCAAACCTGCACGACCTCCAGCTCGCCCTCCTCCACCTCCGTAGGCTCCAGCTCACCACAGTCCAAACCCAATTCCGCTTCAGGCAACGGGGGTCCCCAAGGCCAGGGCCTCCGCCTTCACCCAAAATCATGTTTTTCAAAATCACAAGTCTGTTGTTACAGTTAAGCAGATACTACTATTGCACAGAATCAATTTAATGGACTTACAAAGCAATGTTAGTGACCAGTTTTCTTCAAGAACAAAAAATTGGTCTTAAAACGCAAGCAAACACCAGTGACTTACTAACAGAATTAATAAAATGATTTTTGGTGTATCATTACAACGCTCATGTTTCAATTAATTCAAGTGTTGTTTTGTTGTTGTTGTTTTTACTGCAAACACAGGAGAAAAACAGTAACGTGCAAACATTGTGCTATTTTCACAAAAGAAAAAGCAGGGACTAGGTCTATACAAAATGACTTCTTATTATTGATTTTTGTAATAATGAGAAATTTTACAAGCCCTTATATTATAAAGTTTCAAAATAAAGTATTTCCCAATGTCTTTGTTAGCTTTAAAAACATAAATTCTACACACTACTTTGCTTTGCCATAGATATTGTTATATAACTTATGTAAAATCTATTCTAATATTTAAAATAGATTAGGAAATTACTTTTAAATGTTTTAATATTAAATTTAAAAATTATTTTATTAAGGCTTTATTTTTTAAAGCATTTTTAGATCACAGCAAAGTTGAAGGAAATGTCCAGAGATTACCCATATATTTCTGCCTCAACATGTGTAGCCTGCCTATTATCAACATCACTCACTGGAATTGTACATTTGTTACCAAGGATGAACCTACACCATACATCATAATCACCCAGAGTCCGTATATAGTTTACCTTAGGATTCACTTTTGGTGTTGTTTATTGCATGTGTTTGGACAAATGTATAATGACATGTATCCATGTCATACAGAGTATAGTATTTTCACTGCCCCAGAAATCTTCTGTGTTCCACCTATTTATCCTTCTCATGCCCCAAAACCCTGGCAACCAGTGATCTTTTTATTGTTTCCATAGTTTTGCCGTTTCCAGAATGTCATGTAGTTGGAATCATACAGTATGTAGCCTCTTCAGATTGGCTTCTTCCACTTAATAATATGCAATTAAAATTCCTCCGTGTCTTCTCATGGCTTCATAGTTCATTTTGTTTTAGCACAGAATAACATTTCATAGTATGAATGTACTACTGTTTACTTATCCATTCACCCACTGAAGGCCATCATGGTTGCTTCCAAGTTTTGGTAATTATGAATAAAACTGCCAATAAACATCCAGGTGCCGGGTTTAACATGGACATAAATTTTCAACAAACCATACATTTTAAACCAACTTGACAAAATAATTTGTCACCAAAATAAATAATTATTTTATTATTATTAGTTTGTATAATTGGCTTATTAGTGTTGTGTCAGGAAGGGCCAAGGGAAAATGTAGAAGGAAATGTAGAAATGATGAAATCATCATTCCTTACAGAATGTATGAAACTACTTGCTTATTTCAAAGAATAAGTAACATCCTAGAACTCATTTACCATTTATATGAGCTAGTCATCTCCTATTAACTGAATCTTATTTGTTCTCCTCTCTGTTTTCAAAGCCCCTAAAGGCACATTATACACAAGTATATGTTTAGGTGATTATCATGGTGATTCACAACAAAGAGAAGAAAAGCTTCTTCTAGAGATCATAATCCTAAATAACCCTGTAGTTTTCCTGGTTTTGTAAATAATCCCTAAAATTTGGCAGTTTAAAACAACACACGTGTTATCTTACTCTTTCTGAGGGTCCGAAATCCAGGTATAGCTTATCTGATTCTTCTGCTTAGTGTTTCACAAGGTTGCAGAGCATCAGCCAGGGCTGGGTTCTCATCCAGAGGCTGGATTCAGGAGCCCACAATTCCATTTCTGAATAAATATCCACAGGGAATGAAAACAGGCTAATGAAGAGATCTATGTACTCCCATGTATATTGCAGCTTTAAGCTCTATTCACAATAACTAAGACATGGAAACAACCTAAGTGCCCATCAATGGATGAATACAGAAAGACAATATAGTGTATATATACAATGGAGTATTACTCAGCCATGAGAAAGAAGGAAATCTTGCCATTTGTGACAACATGAAGGGGCCTTAAGGATATAATGCTAAGTGTGACGTCAGACAGAAATACAAATACTTACTGATATCATTTATATGTGGAATCTAAAAAGCCAAACTCATAAAAACGGAAAGTAAAATAGTGGTTACAAGGGGTTGGGTGGTAGGAGAGATGTTGTTTAAGGTTACAAACTTGAAAGGAGTAGTAAATAAGTCCTAGAGAACTAATGTTCAGTATAGTGAATATAGACAATAATATTATGCTATAACCATCAAACTTGCTAAAAGACTAAATCTTAATTATTCCAACGACAAAAAAGAAATGATAATTATGTGATGTGTTGGAAGTGCTAAATATAGCTACAATGGCAATCATATTACAATATAAAAATGTACCAAATCAACATCTTGCGCACTTTAAATTTACACAATATTATATCTCAAATATATTTCAGTAGAGGCTGGACTAGGGAAGGATACACTTCCCTCCTCATGTGGTCATCAGCTTTATTCAGTTCCTTGTACCTAAAGTATTTCTGGCAGCTTCTTCTTAAAAGGCAGATATGAAAGAGACAATCTCTAGATTGAGTCTGATAGCAAGACAGAGCCTTACATAATATAATGTAATAATGGGAATGAAGTCTTGTACCCCTGTGATATTTCACATTTAGAAGCAAGCCATAGGCCCTGGCCACACTCGAGGAAATAATGATCCAGGTGGGTGAACACCAGCAGGTGGGGATCATGGGAACCCCCTCTTAAATTGCCTCCCATTCAGAGCCTAACTTAACCAAGCACTGGTAGAAAGTGAACAAAACGTACAGAGAGAAAGGCTGGCATTGAGGTTCCACCTTCTAGAATAACATATAGACAGTTTCTTACTTTAAAAGTCTGAACTTTATTATTCATTGACATAGAATGGTAGAAAAGTCACATGATGAACAAAAGGCTATCTTTTGATGAACAATCATAAAAATGCAGGTTAAAAAAAAAAACAAATAAAATTTTGTTCAAATAGACCAAACTTCAAACACAAAATCAATCTCTCACATGTGTGGAAGACATCAAAAGGTAAAATTAAATATTATAAGTTACTCAGGGTTTTCATTACTAACTAGTCTTTGAACATACCCAACAAATTTAGCTTTCTTAATTCATATGCTATTTCCTTTTATTTTTTTTAAAGTATGACATATGTATTATCCATGCAAGTAGATATGAAAATAAATTTTAATAAAGAACCTGGACAATGGCAGAAAATATTTCAGAATAATAAATTTTAATAAAGAACTAGGACAATGGCACAAAATATTTCAGAATAATAAATTTTAAACAACCCCTTTCATAATTCTAAAGTTGTATTCCGGTAATGCCTTTCTTTAAGTTTCAAATAGAATTATTGCTTTTATCCATATAAACAAATTAAGTTTTCCATTTTTAATTCAAAGGTCACAGCATGTGTTATATCTAAATTCATTGCTGAATGAAAAATCCACCTGGCTAAGATCATCTGTTTCATCTCCTAACTTTATTAACTTAGAAATATTTTTAAATGATAAAATGTAAATCCCCTATTTAAAAAGAAACACACAAAGCTTGTTTTCTATTAACTACCCTGTTCTATTGCTTCTAAAAAAGTAATATTTTAAAAAATAAAATAAGGAAATATTAGTTTGGAAAAAAAGACATTTAGATTATCCCATTCTTATAAACTCATGCAGATAATTAATAAAGATAACACACAGGAAATTTCTTGAGTGGTCCAATTCTGTTTAAAAGGCTAGACTTGGCCTACAGTACCTGGTTTCACTCATATAGCCTATTTAAGCTGTCCCTCACTACATTTTATCTTCTTTTCTACTTTTTCCTTCTTTTTCTCTTTCTTTTTTTCTTTCTTCTTTTTTATTCAAGGAGTCTTATTGCTCCCAACACAGACTGCTTAGATTTCTTTCAGTGCTTTCCTTAGTTTGTTTCTAATATCCTCTTACCACCTAATGTTGCTCTTTTACTAATCAACTCCAGGCTATGTCTTACATTGATCAGTGGTTTCGAAGATGTTACCACTTAACCAGAAAGGAAACCATAGTTCTGGGTAAACAATTTCCCATATAAAGGCAATGAGGGGAAGTTCAACATGAGAACTTGGTGGAAGGAAAAGGAATAATTCATGGGGAAGTTCACTGCTTAAGTCCTTAAGTAGTTGCTAAATCTATTTATCAATCTATTAAAAATCTAAAATGTCACATTAACAGTTCTGATTATGTGCTCTTATGGATGCAATGAAAGGTAACAAATTGGGACCGATAATCCATCATATAAGAAAAGAATAAATAATCCATTCTACAAAAGTACTGGTTGAGTGATGTGATCGGCTTCAATCTGGCCAATAGTCAAATGGAGGGAAAATGGGTATTTGATTAGTATTAAGAACACATCATATTGCAAGGCAAAACTTTAAAGATGAACTGGTGAATATAACTTAGTAAAGGACAAATCAATTTCTTCTAACATTCTCTATAAAGCTAATTCTTGAGACTCATATGTTTGGAATGTTGGAGGGATGTAGTTCTGTCTTCAGACCAGAAGCAGAGTCCTCTGCTCCATACAGCAACGCAGTTGCAGAGATTCAATAAGATCTTAACTCTGGAGCTGCCAGGTGCAGGCCCAGACGATTATGTTCTTATTGACTTGCTTAAAGAAAAAGGAAAGTAAAAAAGTTTCCTCAAAGATGCACAGCATCTTTCAATGTCTATTAAAGAAAGTCTGATTCGTAGTGCCTGAGTCATTAGAATAGCAATCTCTTTCTCCCTTCAAAGGAGATAATAAGAGAGTGGAAAAAGAAGTATTTATCCTCCTCCCCATTGCTCCCCTGAGTTAGGAAGATGACAAAAGTTTAAGCAGCAATAACTCCTCCTTGGCCAGAGGTTGAACCATGAAGTAAAGGCAGAGAGTATTTCTTTCCCTAAAATAGACAACAATATTTTCCACCATTCTGGTCCAAAGGAGCAAGAGCAATGCATCTTGGCATTACATTTTTAGACACAAATCATCTAAACTTGAAATTACATATTTAGAAGGAGATGACTCTAAAATAAAAGAAGTCTGGCACTTTAAGTTCTCTTTGCTTTTCAGCCTTTTTTATCGGACACAGCTCCCATCATTTCCCCATGTTAACATTACATCACATTGCAAAAAAATAATTTGTATGTTGATGGCTTTCATGATATCCTTGTATGTACTCAGCATGTGTCGGTGGATACACGGTTTAGATAAACATTTGGAAATCCATATGTTGAATATTATGCATCTGTAAACTGTGTGTGTTTTGTTGTGCTATTTATGTATTTATTTATCTGTTCATTATTTTGCCTCATGGTGCTGGACATACAAGATTCTTACCTTTATTTTCACTTCTACCATGTGTTAGCTAAGATAAACTCAGTGACAGATCCACTATTCCAACAGCTCTGAACTATACTAAAATTCAGTTTACTCAAACAGGTACTGCAAATTTTCTCCACAAATGCTTCCAATAAATTTATTGAAGTGACCCTTGATTATTACTCTAATCACTTTTATAAACCTAAACTGTGATGTAACATAGTTTATAACTGCTGTATCATTTATTTTCATTTTCAGCACATGGTTACACTTCTGATGAGAAATTTTACAAAGAATCCCAGAACACCAAAAAGAGTCTAAATACATGTTTTAAGTTCCCTTAATTATCAGTTTTAAGAACAAATGTACATTCCTTAAAGAAAATTGCATTTTAAGTTTTTTAAATTGTCATCAATACTTCAATTCATCTAAGAACATAAGAGAAAGTTTATGAGATACTTTTCTCTTAATATTTTTGACAAAGAAAGTTATTAAAAAACATTTTGTGTGGGGCTTCCCTGGTGGCGCAGTGGTTGAGAATCTGCCTGCCAATGCAGGGCACAGGGGTTCGAGCCCTGGTCTGGGAAGATCCCACATGCCGCGGAGCAGCTGGGCCCGTGAGTCACAACTACTGAGCCTGCGCGTCTGGAGCCTGTGCTCCGCAACAAGAGAGGCCGCGACAGTGAGAGGCTCGCGCACCGCGATGAAGAGTGGCCCCCTCTTGCCACAACTAGAGAAAGCCCTCGCACAGAAACGAAGACCCAACACAGCCATAAATAAATAAAATTAAAAAAAAAAAAAATTGTGTGTGTGTTTTCTTTCCCTCGGCAGGCAAATAAAAATGTGTTGATTACCCACATGTATACATTTTTCATTGAGGAAAAAAAAAAAATAGTTCAGCACTTCAAAACTCATTAAATAGTTAACTGTTTTCAACAATAGTAAACTCAGAGTAATTACCAATATTTTGCTCAGTGAACCTTGTACCTTACTCTGGGAATCAAGGTCACTTGCTTATTCTACAGGAACTGATGATTATTTTTTATAGAGCACTCAGCTTCTGCCCTCAGATTAGAACCCGATTACAAAAGACAATGAGAGAATCATTTTTACAATATATTGTGATTGTACCAACACACACCTAAGCAACCTGATAATTTAAAGGGAGGATTTTTGTTAATCTATTTGCTTTACATTCTGACACTATAAATTTTTTTAAGTTCTAGCGCTTCTAGAGCTTATCAGAAATGTTGCTTTGGTTCATAGGTTGGGTATCCTAAAAAGGGATTTTCTGAAGGAAAAGTTCAGATTTTATGAGACTACTCTCTTGGATAAACCTTTTATGAGAACAATTATTCTTAGTACAGTTGTTTCTGATTGAAATTGTATATACATAAGAATATCAACTGTATTTTTCTCTTTATGGAAGCTGACTATAAAATATCTGCCTATGTTTTCAGTCAGAAAAATTTTAAAAAGATGTTTTGCTGTGTAGAACAACCTGAGAAATATAACAGAAGGATAAAAAGAAATCAGATATAAACAATTATATGCCTCAAATGACACTGTCCTATTGGTAAGGAGAAATTAATTAAAGACTTGACAGAATTTCTTACAATTTGGGTACAGGGATTAACTCCCTTTAAGAAGGTCATTAAAATAGTCCCCAAACTATAAAACTCTTAGAGGAAAACATAGGCAGAACACTCCATGACATAAATTACAGCAAGATCCTTTTTGACCCACCTCCTAGAGAAATGGATATAAAAACAAAAATAAACAAACGGGACTTAATGAAGCTTAAAAGCTTTTTCACAGCAAAGGGAAACATAAACAAGACAAAAAGACAACCCTCAGAATGGGAGAAAATATTTGCAAATGAAGCAACTGACAAAGGATTAATCTCCAAAATGTACAAGCAGCTCATGCAGCTCAATATCAAAAAAACAAGTAACCCAATCCAAAAATGGGCAGAAGACCTAAGTAGACATTTCTCTAAAGAAGATATACAGATTGCCAACAAACACATGAAACAATGCTCAACATCACTAATCATTAGAGAAATGCAAATCAAAACTACAATGAGGTATCACCTCACACCAGTCAGAATGGCCATCATCAAAAAATCTACCAACAATAAATGCTGCAGAGGGTGTGGAGAAAAAGGAACCCCCTTGCACTGTTGGTGGGAATGTAAATTGATACAGCCACTATGGAGAACAGTATGGAGGGTCCTGAAAAAACTAAAAATAGAACTACCATATGACCCAGCAATCCCACTACTGGGCATATACCCTGAGAAAACCATAATTCAAACAGAGTCATGTACCACAATGTTCATTGCAGCTCTATTTACAATAGCCAGGACATGGAAGCAACCTAAGTGTCCATCTACAGATGAATGGATAGAGAAGATGTGGCACATATGTACAATGGAATATTACTCAGCCATAAAAAGCAATGAAATTGAGTTATTTGTAGTGAGGTGGATGGACTTAAAGTCTGTCATACAGAGTGAAGTAAGTCAGAAAGAGAAAAACAAATATCGTATGCTAACACATATATATGAAATCTAAAAAAAAAAAAAAAGGTTCTGATGAACCTAGGGGCAGGGCAGGAATAAAGATGCAGATGTAGAGAATGCACTTGTGGACACAGGGAGGGGGAAGGGTAAGCTGGGAGGAAGTGAGAGAGTGGCATGGACATATATACACTACCAAATGTAAAACCGATAGCTAGTGGGAAGCAGCTACATAGCACAGGGAGATCAGCTTGGTGCTTTGTGACCACCTAGAGGGGTGGGATAGGGAGGGTGGGAGGGAAACACAAGGGGGAGGAGATATGGGGACATATGTATATGTACAGCTGACTCACTTTGTTATAAAGCAGAAACTAACACACCATTGTAAAGCAATTATACTCCAATAAAGATGTTTAAAAAAAAAAAAAAAAGACTTTTGGCCAGACATTTCCGTGGCCTGGTGGGATCTAAATTATGTCCCATGTATATACCATTCTGGCCCATTCTTAGAGGCAGGCGGCCTCAGGACAGGTGTCTAGGCTACAACTCATCAGGTGGTGTGACCCTTCAGTGAAAACAAACCTCCTGGGAGTGAGCGAGGCTCCTTAGAATCACTCCCAAATGACAGGTGGGTGGACTAAGAATCCAGGTGTCTACACGCAGCTGAGTGACTTAGGAAACCTTTCAATCTTTCACAACAAGGTCCCTTGCTCTGGGAGACCCACCCATGGCGCCAACCTGCCCCCATCCTCCACCAGTTCAGCGGAAAGAAAGAAATGGCTTCAACCTCCAACAGGATTAAAGTACTCTCCAAGGCCTAGGATTTCGCTGCACCCAGCTCAGTGTTTCCAAGACTACCAAATTCAACCTGATGCTCCCCCTAAATCCATCCTCCAGGGATGACCCCGAGGCACCCAGGTTGTCCTAGTCCCAGCCTCCCTCTTGGGCCCGCTTCACAAAACAGCCTGCTTATCCTGGTTCCCATGTGGCTGCCGCCGTTACTCTGCAGTAACGTCTCACACTTAATGAGGGACGCTCAGAAGCACAATTCTAAGTAGTACTAATGCCAATATTTTTACTTAAGATCTATTCACTTAAAATCAAAGTGACATCTTAATGCCACTCAGCAGAGCAATTTGCCCAGAATAAGAAAAGAACTTCAGTTTTGGAAAGACTTCCTGCTAGATTTCAGACCACATTGTTTTTTTTTTTTAATTAAAATACAAGGATTGTCTTCACAAACTCTTCCTGAATATTTCATGTGTTTTCTGCTTTATTCGCTGTACTTATCTTCACAGTGTGCATATTATTCAAGTATTCCTAACAGATGGTCTCAAGTGCTACATATTATATAGCATTAAGTGAATAGCTTGGCAAAAAAATGAGTCAAGGATTAAAATATTTTTTAGCTTATAAATCATGAAAGGTGTTCAATAACAGTATATTAATAAAAGATCTTTAAATGTAAACATAAAAACACTAAATACTGCCATTGGATCAGTCAACTGTTTATGACAAATGACTTATTTCTTAAAAGAAGTGCTTGTCCTATACAGTCTCAGATTATAACCTAAATTAATCTGAGGTTGGCAATTAGTTTTCCTGTGAGCCTGGCCCACTGCTGCCTTCTCCACCCAGTTCCCCAGGCTTTCCCTGCCATTTCCCCCTCATTGATGCCTCCTTCATAACTAGGAAAGGAAACGAAATTCATAAGCCAATGTTGTTACTCTTTGTCTAACTTTAGCAAAATTTTGCTGAAAGAGGTTGAAAGCACAGGTTCAAGTTTAGGATTCAGAATCAGCTGTGATTTTAATGACCTGTGCTCTCGAGTTCCCTTTCTGCAAGAGGCTAATCTAATGTTTGGCACTGAAGTTTCCACTGAGGGTTTGAGGGATGATTGAAACAAACAAGAGAAAAAAAACCAACAACTTTTGCCCATGTTCGGATTTCTCTGAATCCATGTTACACTGTTAATATTCTAGCCATTTTTCCACCAAGGAATAAAAACCAATAAAATACAAAAATAAATAAATAAATAAAATAGTCTCCAGAAAAATGAATAGACAAGGAAATTACGCACAGAATTTCACGGCATAAGTAAACCTCTTGGAAGCCCATGCAACCATTCAACTACTGCTTCACTTGGAGTTTTTGGCATTTGGTCCAGGCAAAGCATCATTTCCTTTCTCAACACTTGAACTTCATTATATTCCTCTGTTAGATGACACACCTTTAACTAAGTCCTTTACTGATTATTTAATTTACTTGATTCTAGTCATAATAAATGACAACGTAGATAATTACCATACAAATTAACTATTTTAAAGTATTTTTCTAATGAACTCGAAACCATCTAAAAAGAATATATCAATAAGACATTTTGTCATATCTCTATATGCTATATTCATAAAGAGCTAGAGACAATAACCTCTACACAAAACTGGTAAAGTTCTCTTTATTTCACAGATGCTACTTTTCATAAGGATGTATAACACTGTTTCTATCTCCTAAAAAGTACTACATAGTGCTAACTACTGGAGATGAGAAGATAACAGAATGAGATTTAAGTGTGTGTGTGTATGTGTGTGTGCGGGTGTGTGTGTTCCCTCAAGGAAGAATTTCAAGGAAGTGCAATATCAGAATCAAAATCTATATTGGAGGTGGTTGAGCATAGTTTTGAAGCTGTACAAAATTGAAACATTGATATAGAAAACAAATTAGATGTACTCACTGAAGAAGAAAAGGTAGTGTAACAGAGAAAAACAAACCTGACTCCATATTGGATCTATTCCTTTAGCTCTGAACTTTGTGCTCTGTTGCCCATGTTTAGTCACGCTGGCTCTGCACCTTTGTTTCCTCAGTCAGTAAAAGAATGTTGCCTATAGCCTGAAATATACATAATAGCCCTTTCTCATAGCTCTGCCCCCAGGCTTGACTTTTAAAGCCACAATACTTTTCATTCATTTAGAGATAAAAAGTTGCAGAACAGAAAATAACATTTGTCTTGTTGAAAGTTCACAGGACCCTTGTGATTAGACCTACATGGACAGCTATAAGAACAAAGGATTATCACATTGCCTCCGCGGCCTGGCCAGCACCAAGAAGACTACAACAACTAGTCACAGCCCCTCCCCTTTTAGTATAAAAGAAGGCTGAATTCTAACTCAGATAAGTTGGTTCTTTGGGACACCAGACCTCCATCTTCTTGGTCTGCAGGCTTTCCAAATAAAGTTGCTATTCCTTGCCCCAGCACCTTTTCTCTCAATTTATTGGCCTGTCAAGTGGCAAGTAGTATGAGCTTAAACTCAGTAACAGTAGTACTCACTCAAAGAAGAAAAGGAAGAAGCCTGTCATAAGAGACGATATATCACATGATTCCATTTTTATGACATGCTCAGAAAGGTGAATCTATAGAAACAGTAAACTTGTGGTTTCCTGGGGCCAGGAGTTTGGACAATGAGGGTTAACAGTAAATGGATTCTCAATGGGGTAATGAAAATCTTCTAAAACTGATTTATGGTAATGATTACAGAACTTCATATGTTTATTAAGTATCATTGAATTGTATACATGAAATGGGTGAGTCGTATGAAATGTAAAATATGTCTTGAAAGACTTACAAAAAAGGAGAAAAAGAAATTGATAAGCAAATGAAAGTAACACAAATATGAAGGAAAGAGAATGTTGATCTTATGTTCAGATATCTTTTATCCCATTTTTTCAAAAGGTCTAAAGATAATAAACAATAACTAATAAAGTAATAAAAGAAGAAAACTAAGTTGAAAGTACACTTGTGAATGCACTGAATAAATGTACATGTTTGAATAAAAGGAAAAGAAAGAGTCTGTTGATGTGCAGACAGAAAATAAAAGTTAAATTTTGTGCTCAGAAAACAAGACAGGACCAAAACTGGGCTAATTCTTTACCTCCAGTGTTAAAAAGAAAATGAGTTTGTGTTTTCAGAATTTTGAAAGAATAATTTATTATTCAGAAATAATATACCTAATAATTTTCCATATGTGAAAGCATTATTTCCTTTACATATACAAAGCTTCAGAAAATATACTACCAAGATATTTTTTTAGAAATACTATATTTATTATTGTTCACCAAAAAAAAATAAAATAAAATTCATAATGGAAGTTATTTGTAAAGGAATTTTCAAGTTTTCTGCTATTTTAGAACCAGACCTCAAGAGTTGATTTTTTAGATAGCTTCTGTCACACAAAGATGCAGTTTTATTCTCTACTGCTTCCCTTAACTCTTTTTATGTAGTCATGTCTGTTTAGTTTTTAGGAAATTATTTCTTGTACCAGACCTGTCACCATATTGCTTAATTAAATATTTTGCTATGTTTCATTAACACTTGGAAGAATAATGATTACCATCCTCTTCCAAAGTATGAAAACCAAAGTATGTTTATGCTAGAAGAATCACTAAACAAAACAACTCTTAATCTCCCTTAGCATAAATATCAATATATTGCATTGAGATGACTTTTTTCCTTTTTTTTTTTTTTGGTGTGAAAAGACTTGAATCACAATTTCTTGCCTTTTTAAAAGATGTAAAATGATTTTTTTTACTAAGTTGAGAAGACCAATAAATTCACTAAATATTAATATCATGTACCTTCAAGACATTCATATTATAAATTTTAGTCTTATAACAATAAATAGTTTTGTATTTTTTTTTTAAATTGTATTCTGAGCTCAATTCTGGTCAAATATTTATGCAAAATGTATATAAGGAAGTACATTCAAATGTTACAAGTAATCATGTCAACATGTTAGTTATAGGTGTTTAAATGTTTTTTTGTGCTTTTCATATCCCAAATTGTCCAAATAAAGAGAGCAAATAAAGTATATTGAATTAAATTTGTATTTCAGAAAAAGTGGATAAAAATTGTAATATAAGTATGTCCCACATATTGCAAAGGTCATACTTACACTAATATTAAATTTGAATATCAGATACCAACAAATAATTTTTAGTGTATGTCCCATTCAATATTCAAAACATACTTATAATAATAAAAATATCTATTTTTAATTCAAATGCAAATTTAACTCAGTATCCTGTATTTTATCTGATAACTCTATTCACCATGAGAAAATATGCTTAATTTTATTTAGAAAAATGCCATTCAGTTTAATGCACTTAGATTAATGGATCTGGAAGAAAATGAATAAATATGGTTCACCTATTTCCTCCTTAAGTTCCAAGTTGCAGATGATGCAATATTATATATTTGTATAATGAAAAGTCTTTAGAAATAAAAATTATAAAAAGGATCATTAAGAAAATTAGAATATGAACATAAAACCACACAACTCAGATGGGACTCAAACCCACGTGCCAGGACTCGAACCCAGCCAAAACCCAGATTGGGACTTGACCCATGGGCTGGGACTCAAACCCAGCCAGAATTCAGATTGGGACTTGAACCCACAGTCTTTTAATTGAGATCATACACCTGGCCTCAGGACTTAATGTAGCTCAGTTTCTTTATGTCTCATCACAGAAAGAATTCAGTGAGAGACAAAATGGTAAGTAAGAAGTGGATTTATTTAGAGAGATACACATTCCATAGACAGAATGTGGTCCACCTCAAAAGGCGAGAATGGCCTTGGGAGAAACACACTCCACAGACAGAGTGTGGGCCATCTCAGATGGCGAGAGGCCCTGAAATATGGCGTGGTCAGTTTTTATGGGCTGGGTAATTGCATAGGCTAATGAGTGGGAGGATTGTTGCAACTATTTTGGGGTGGGGGGGGAAGGGCAGGGATTTCCAGGAATTAGGCCACCACCCACTTCTTGGCCTTTTATGGTTAGCCTCTGAACTGCCATGCAGCCTGTGGGTGTGTTATTTAGTATGCTAATGTATAACAATGAGCATATAATGAGGCTCAAGGTCTACTGGAAGTCGAATCTTCTGCCATCTTGGACCTAGTTGGTTCTAACCAGTTTTTGTCATGTCCTATGGCTATGTCATTCTTTTAAAGGTTGTGCCCTGCCCCCTTCCCTCCTGTTTCAAACACACTAATAAAGTGAATGGGAGACAGGTAGAAAAAAACCCACAGTTAGTGAAAAAGTATCAGGCACAATTATTTTCTTCTAATTTTTCCTTTCTAAATCTTTTGATCTGGCCTTCAACTAAGTGATAATTTCCTGTTTGGATAAATAGCTCCAGTAAAAATAATAAGCAGAACTAAACTTATAATGATATCATTGTGGATGACTAGACAAATATTATCATCATTAACTCACACTTAAATATACACATATACACATTGTTCCCCAATCTCTCCTATGAAACCTCTTAAAAATAGATTTTCATGTGTTTTCACTCTAGCAAGTGTAGATATCTAGGTGATGACAGAAAGCATGTCTTAGATTGACATTATCGATTTAGCTCTTTCCTCTTTCTTTTTACTTTTTTTTTTTTTTTTTTTTGCCTGACCTAACAGCTGGATTAGAGGAGTCTGACTGGCATCCCAGGGAGAATGGAATCTTCTGAGCATCACAGGTATATGGGTCAGGTTCCCAGGGGAGAAAAGACTAGCGCTCATAACACAGTTAAAAACATTCTACACAGAGAGTACCGTTAGGAAACCTATTAAATCTTGACAGTGTGGCTGCTGTGCCAAGGTGATACATATTTGTGTACTCAGAAGACTTTCTTCTTAAGTAAACCAGGGAAGTTCTGATTCTCTCTCTCCGATGACTAGACAGTGCAAGGCTGAAATCTCCCAGCATCTCCAATAGAGTAAAAGCTACATCTACTAAGCTAGTGCAAGTAATGCTACAAAAAGCAAAGAGATCTCAAAAACCAAAGGAAATAAAGACCACACAAAGTTTCTAGGATTATGAAGTAGTCAAACACATACAGTACAATACTTTTAAATAAAAATGGAGCATAAATTTCTAATTAATAAACACAGCTAAAGCTCATTTTGGAAGTTATTAGCTACTAGAAGCAAGGTCTTTTTTTGTTAAAAACGCTAAATTAACATGTGCTAGTAAGCATGATGTAAGAAAGAAAATAATTTTCTCATTTTATTGCCAAGTTATGTTTTTTATTTTATAATTAAGAATATTTTATAACATAATTCAGATAATAAAAGTTCTCTAATTTTCAGTTGGGAAGGAATGGCTAGCAGAAATAACTCATAAAATAGGGCGGAAAAAAATACATACAGCTAGGTGATTTTATTTTAGATTCACTTGTTTAAAAAATGAAGAAAAAGTTAATTAAGATACAATTTTGTTGGCAGGGTACAATGCCAAAGTACTGGAACAAAAAACCTGTTTGATTTCAAGTTTTTTCATTTGGATCCTGGAAACAGCTTTTTTCCTTCCTGTTTTTGTTAAATGAGGCTACACAGCCATTGCCTATTGTTATTCATAAAGGAAAATATCAGGAATAATTATATTCTATCATAAGGTTAAAGTATGTTGCTGTTGTTGTTTTCACCTACTGGCTCATGAATTTAAATGATACATTATCCTCCATTACAAAAGACATGAAACAAGAATTGTTCATGAAGGAGAATTTATTAAATTTTTATTAGAAAAGTCATGCCAGAGAAGACTTTTTAATGAAAATTATTGTGAAAGAGATCATTTTTATTGTCATCTTCATTGTAAACAAAGAAGGAAAGATTGCCTAATCTGAAAGACACCTGTCCAAAAACAACCTTTCTGTTAAACAAGTAGCCATTCCCCAGAAGGCAGAGGAACTTGTTTGTCGAAATCCAGGAACTACATCGTGTACAATACTGATATAAAAATTACTGCTAAATACTGTTGTTCCTCCTGTCAGCAAATATCTACTCAATACCCACTACATGAAACACCCTTAGCTTACAGCTTGGGAAGGACAGAGTCAGTTGTTTCAAACTCTTCTTTGATCTGAAGGAGTTAATGGCTACACTTAACTAAAAACAGTAATTTATAATCCATTATAGTATTCTTTCCACTTTTTCTTGCCCCTAAATTGACTGGAAAGGCCACAAGAGAACTTATATTGAGTCTTGCCACAATACTGTTTCTGTTTCTTTTAAATGGCAGTCTTCTCCCACGTTCCATAATGGATAGAATGGCCTTCATCTACATATTAAAAAGTGGGCATATTGCCAGTTTAGGAAAGCTCTCTGGGAACTTTTACTCCATTACTGTGGGACTTTGGAAACAGTGCCTAGCTACAGCAGAATGCATAAGTGTCTTTCCAAGGAAAGAAGAATCAATAAAGACTACAAAAACAGAAAAAGGCAAAGTACTGTAGGATCTTAAATGAAAATTGATTTCCACCATTGACCATGGAGCAAGCTCATCAGTAACATCGCATTTAGAGGGAATCTAATTGTTTCTTCTTATGGTAGGGTTTGAACTTGGAAGGCAAGTATAAGAGGGAAATCAATCCTCTGTTATCACAAGCAGCTTAGTCACAGCATACTGATTCGAGAATATACAATTGTTGAAGAGGCCTTTGTAACCACTCAGTGGATTGCCTCAGAAATCCAAGCTGCATTCCTCAGAAACATGTAGGTTCAGTTTTTAATTCTTTCTTTTTTCATGTACATATCTAATCACTAGAGACACCCGTAATTCTTTTCAGTCACATAGTAAACTAAATGAAACACAAAAGAAAATGGACTAGTGAAAATTAACTAGTAAAACCATCCAAATTGTGGGCCATATTGATGATTCATCTCTGTATGTAAGGAACAACATGTTTTTTTATTTACTTATCACTTGAAAATTATAAGGTTGCAGAACTGACCATGATACACAAATCCCTGGTTTCACAAAGCTTAAATCATATTTTACATATGAGTGAGAGAGGAGGTAGATAAATAAGGAAGCAAAAAAATGAATGAAGAAAATAATTTCCAATAGAGGTAAGTGGTAAGACCTGACCCTGAAGGAGAGTATCCCAGGCAAAGGGAATAGCAAAAAGTGGAAGTATGATTTCCATGTCATGGACCAAAAGAAGAAAGTCTAGTGTGGTTGATCTGAATAAGCTAGAATAGTATTACAAATTGACATGGGAGGGGTATGTAGGAGCCTAATCATGTATGACCATGGAGACCATGGTAAGCAGCTTAGGTCTCACTGAAAGCAAGTTTGGAAACTTTGGAAGGTTTGGGGGGATAAAAGGGAGATACTATTTAATTTACACTGTTTAAAAATTCATGATGGCTGATACATGAGGAATAAGGTAAAGGAGCATCAGTAATCAGGCCTTTACACTAGTCCAGGGGAGGAATGACTGTGTCTTTGACTATGGTGATAAAAGCTTTTGTTAAAAGTCTCTTGTGTTTTTGCTAAAAGCTTTTTTAAATTTAGCTATCTTTGGCTGGGGCAGTTGCATAGAAAACCACTGAATGTGGGTTAGTGAGAAGAAAAGTAGAGAGGGCTGTAAATACATCCTCAAAGAGAAATAAGCCACTGCAGCAAACACCCAAAATAAGTCATCGAGCCTTCCAAAAAATCTTGTAATCCATCTGGTATGTATCAAATACTATGTCGTTATAAATTCAAGTTCTTTTACTTACATAAGACCTACTGTCAAGTCTACCTGTTTTCCCTTTCAACCTCCTTCCCTCATCCTTCATTCAGGCATAGTTCATCTGTATTTCGATCTTATTGGTAATAGTTTACAGCTATCATTATCATAGCTTCTTTTTGCACAGTAGAAATAGTATTGACTTAAAAGCAGATGGACTCCAGTCCTGGAGTACTTATTGACTGTCATGAATTTAGGAAGTTCTTAACCTTTCCAGATCCTGGTGTCCTAATCTATAAAGTTAGGAGAATAGACCTATCCCATGTTCTAAGTGCTTTAGATATTTAAATTTAATCCACAAAATAATTCTATGGATTAGGTTTTATTACTGTTGTTGTTTTCACTCCCCTTTAATGGGTAAGAAAATTGAGCTATACAGATAAGGTAAACAGCTCAGTCAAGGTCAATAGCTAGTAAGTTGCAGAGCCTAAGTATGAACAGCTTTCCTGATTATAGAAACCACATTCTTAAACACTACATTATATCTTTAATGGACTAACATACTTAATAAAAATTTGTTACTCTTGCATTTTTTTCTGCACTTCCTCTCTCATTTCAACTTGTAGTAATTGTAAGTTCAGTAATAATTATGTCTATCAGAATTATTCAGTCTTTCACTACCTTTGTCTAAATTGGTATCTTTCCCTCCTAATTTGTCATCTTTCCCAGAAGTCCTGAATCAGCTGCCACCCATTATAAAGAAATAAATGTTTATTTCATTTCTCTCTCTACAACTTCCACAGTCATATAACCGAGCTTGTAATGTTAATGGGATTCCAAATTTCTTGGATGATGCTTCCAAAAGAAAATAACATGTGTAACGTATTTACAGGATTCAGGGAAAATGATAGAATTTTCTGAATTTGATAAAGCAATTGATGTATAGTTATGACTTTCTGAAGTCTCACTTTCAAGTTATAGTAAATAATTTTTGATAAAAGGAGACGAGAAAATGTCAAGAATCGCAAAATAATCTGAACAATCAACACCTCAAAAGTTAAGGAAAGTCACTTTCTGTACACTTAATGGTGTTTTACTAGTGACAAACAGGCTAATGAATAACTGAAGTGGACATCAGAAACAAATAGGAGATGGAGCATTGGGATTGAAAAGTACTGGGGATAGCATTGAAGATTTGTTTTCAGTTTCAAAAGTAGTAACAGTATCTTCATACAGACCTCATATTTGGTAACATATAACATGTATGTATATGAATAAATATCTTTTTTGTGTCTCTTGGGTCCAAGAAAATCACCATGATTTGGTTAAACATTTTTCATATATATTTTTCATTTTATTTTGCTTTTACAATAGCCTAGAGAAGCAGGCAATAGTGGGCGGGAGGGGGTTTGTATCATTTGTAGTGATAGTAATAACAGCAGAACTATTTTGTAGAAGTAGAAATTGAGAAAGAAAATTGCCTCAAGTTCTACAGCTAATAAGGGGTAGAACTGGATCATAAACTCCCTTACACTCCAAATCTCTGGATTTTCCACTATAAAAAGGTTTTGAACCTAAATTCAATTTTCATTAGAGTATGTAACTATTTCAGAAGGACATTTATATATCTGAAATGTACGTTCGTAGTTTGGGTTATATATAATATGTACATTCTATTTTGGAAACAGAAATGTTTTAAATAGAATGTTGTGCTTTAAATACCTAATTGGGTTAAAAGTTACTGAGAATAATAAACTTAAAAAGGAAATATAGTGAAATAAAATCCCTTTAATGTGTTTAATCCCAATTATCTTTAATTGATTGCATGATATTAAATATTATCCTTATTTTTTTTGAGTAAGGAAACAGATTTATTGAGTCCATGGAAGAGCTCTCAACAAAGTTAACAAAATCCATTAGTTACTCTAGTTTTATCTCATCCACTGTTAACATAAATATCCCTATAAAATGAAAATTGTGTTAATCTCCAAGTGTGTGCACTATTTTGCATTGTATATATATAATATATATTATGTATAGAAGATATATTATATATATAATCCTGATAAACTTAAAGGTTCAAAAATTTACCAAAAATTTATCACTCAGACAAGAATGGAACTAAGAACATTTATTGAATAACCACAATGTCAAAGAAGTGCTAATTGTTTTCACCTGTGTTATCTCATTTAATCCTGACAAATACCCTTCAAGTTATGATTGAAACAATTTGCCAGAGGAGTAAACTGTAATTGAGGAAGATTAAATAACTTGTTCAAGTCATGCCACTAGTAACTTTCAGTTTATATTTGGTCATACTAGTATTTTTTTGAGACCAGTAGCTGAAAAGTGTTTTATTTTTTTTAAAGAAATGAAAAGATAAAGTAAAAAATTCATTAACACCAACCACATATTCATTAACACGAACGGTTGAATATTTATTTCTCAGGGGAATTCACTGCTACCATGGAGGCAACTCATGTAACTACCAAATAGTAACAACAAGGCAATGACTTTTGGGCTCAACAAGCCTAATCTTAATAATTCTTTGACATTCTGAAGAGGCAACAGATCCACATCTCATTACTTTGTCACCTTGTTCCATTCTGTGTTCTTGTGATACTAACTTGGCACTATTTCTTCATTTTCTATCAGGCTGTAGTGGTATATATTACAAGCTTTTACTACATTTCCATTTTAAGTACTTACAACTTCTCAAGATAAATACTTGAGCACTGCAGAAATAAGAATTGCTTGTTAGCACAATCTTGGAATACTCTTGAACTATTATAAATCAGATATTCAGTGTTTCTGAATCTATCATTTATAGTAGAATTCAATATAATAGAAATAACAAAGAACATTTTCACCATTGATAACAATCCTAATCCTTGTAAAATTAATGAAAGGTACATATTCACTTCAGGTAACAGAGCTAAGCAGACAAAAAAATCAAACTTTTATAAGTAAAGTTTTAGAAAGTTCATTACAATTACAGAAGTGTTCCGGGGACAAGAAGGTCATCTAGATTTTTGAACATTTATTATTTTAACAATAAGTCACCAAAAGTAACTGGTCCAAGTAAAAAAGCCTTAAACCACAGTTTCTACAGAGCACTGAATTAGAAATAAAGGAGAGGAAATTCTGTATCTAAAATATGATTTTTAAATCTTAAACAATTTTATACAACTTAGTAATATCTTCCCCAATGCAATTTACATTATGAAGTTACCTTTAATTGGGCATTATGATCCCTATTATATTGACCAAAGTTCCAGTAAATTTGACTATAAAGCAAAATTTTAAGTGATTTTCATATAACTCCCATTTGCAATTGGATTTGACTTCGGTATTAAAAAATCTTTCAGCAATTAAAATCTTTAATAGCTAAGTTCTTGTTATATCACTAACAGGTTATAATCAGTTGATTTAAACACTTGTAACAATGAACCCCATATCTTGGGATATGCAGTGTGGACTTACATTACAAATAGTACTCGTGACTAATACCGGTCATCATAGGAGCATTTGTTTCTGATTCTAAAGATGGCAAAGTCCAGGGAGGAAAATATGGATCTATATCAGGCAATCTACCATCAAAATGAAGAAAAAATTGTAGCCAATTTCTGCATTTTAGAAGCACAAGGTTTTTTGCTCCAAATCACACTAATGATGTTCTTGGTCTCTGGGATCTAAATGTCAGATTCTTTGAAAAAATAAGTAATATAGAAACATGCAAATCTATAGCTGGCAAATCAGCAGGAAAACCACAGCTTTCCAGGATCTGTAATAAATGTGAGTCTGGGATGAAATTGTAGTATTTAAAATGTCTAATGTGGAAGATGCTTTGTTAAAGCCAGCGATTCTGATTATACAGCAAATAGGGTATGTAGTTTCAACATAATTTTAAAGTGATCCACCTATGATAAAACAGGACCATAGGCAGAAACTAGAGATATAAGATTCTATCCTTGGAACTAGCCAGAACCACAACAGAAGCAACATCTATAGTTAAGCACAATTAAAGAAAAATTTGGTCAGTGTCATGATCCCTGCGTCTGAGAGCTGCCATGCCCTCTGCCAGAATCCCAAGAATGGGCAGTGCAGCCAAATATATATTCTTTGACTAGAATATCACCCCCAAATCCCTATTTATTCTCCTTAACTGGTGATGTGCGTTAAAGAATGCAAGCCAAGTGCCATTGTTAAACTGGGTCCACCTTGATTTCCACATGATGTTCTATGTAAATCTTGCCTTTAAACAGGAGACGTCTCTAAGACCCAAACAGAGAAATCAGAGTATTTCCTCACACCTGAAATGGAGCCATTAATAATACCTTAACCCCTACTGAGGTTATTTCTTTTGTGTCCTTGAGAACTTTATTTTGCATTTTACTCACAGAAGAAATCTCTTTAACAAGTGCCTTGAATGGTACATGTTGAGAAGGGAAAAATCTATTAGCTCTTCTCAGGGCAAAGTTTCTTAATCTGAAGGTGAGCTTCAAGCAAGCTACATCACACTGAAACTATATACAAAATATTCTGGTTTTATAGATATGTGCTTTTACTTCTGGGAATCAAATTTAAAGAGTTTGTCACTCTGAAAAGAGTAAAAGCTTCTGGCTTAGAGGTCAATTGCCATATAAGGTAAGAAATAAATTTCTAGATGGAGACTGTAGTTATATAGAGAAACAATATTTGAAATACATTTAGGTTTTTTATTTTCATTTAACTTATTCCCGTCAAAATGTTCTCTCACACAGTGTTTTACAGAATAGTAATATGTACATTGCAAAATTATGTGAGCCTCTATTAAAAAGTTCTACCATGAAATTGTGGAGATCCCACTTTTACCACAGACACACACACATACACATGTACACTTTTTTCCCTTAGTTTATTTATTGGGTTGTCTAATTCTGCTATTGTTCTAAACTGAATTCTGTGTCAACTCTTAGTAACATGGTAACTGAGTAACTCCAGGGCCATTGAAGAGGTAGGAAGTCATAGTGTTATTCAGGTCTGGCCAGGCTGGGACACGGGACTCAATCTACTAAGTTGCTGAGAATCTTATCTAATCTTTTTAGAGAGGAATGCCTGGCTGCATATGCCAAAAAACTTATGTTCTTACATCTTTTTCTGGCAAAATTGGACAACAAAACTTACTCTAGTCCTTCTGAAAACACTGTTTTGGGACTCCATAAAGTTCTGAACCTGAATAAAAAAAATTCAGATGCTGAACGATGTTACATACAATTCTTTCCAAGAGAAATATACATGATCTAGACAGTGGTCCAGAGGCTGGTTTCAGAGTCTATGGCAGCTATACATATTATAAATATATACATAATTTGGGGATAATATAAATTTCGGCTTAGCACAATGATGAGGAGATACAGTGAAAATGAGATGTCATAAGGTCTTTGGCTCAGACTGATGATGAGGCACCAACTTGGAGACCCCTGAATCAACCTTATAATAAAGCAGTCACTGTGGCTCATCACTGAGGAAAAGAACCAAAAACAAGACATGAGTGCCAGGATAAGAATTCTAAAGGATGAGAAAAGCACCAAGAAGCAGAATGTGAGATAGATGAAAATGTGGATCTCAGGCAACGAGGTGTAGTTGATACCAGGATGTCTGTGGCTTATCCTATGCTGTGTCCCGACCAGTAATAGGCTCACAGGAATAAAGGTACTGGGCTGAGTCAGGTATTATCAATGTTCAATAAATTCAGATGACTATATCACATATTGTCGATAGTATCACCATATATCGTGAATAGCCTCCAGCAGGTTATTCAAAGTATGTGCTTTATCTCATTTACTTCAAGAATTCTGTGAGCCCCAAATTCTCTGTGTCAATTTTAACATAATGAACCTCTATCCACACATTTAGGAAGTTATATATTCCAGTGGATCTTAATTTTTTTAATATAATAACCCATGTAAAAGCAAGCCTTCAGGAATAAAGATGCTTATATATGATGACTCTTTTCCCCGTGACACCTGAGATTAATTTACTTATTAAGAACAGTTAATGAGGGCTTCCCTGGTGGCGCAGTGGTTGAGAATCAGCCTGCCAACGCAGGGGACACGGATTCGAGCCCTGGTCTGGGAAGATCCCACATGCCGCGGAGCAACTGGGCCCGTGAGCCACAACTACTGAGCCTGCGCGTCTGGAGCCTGTGCTCCGCAACAAGAGAGGCCGCGATAGTGAGAGGCCCGCGCACCACGATGAAGAGTGGTCCCCGCTTGCCACAACTAGAGAAAGCCCTCACACAGAAACGAAGACCCAACACAGCAATCAATCAATCAATAAATCAACCAATAAATAAGAACGTTAATTTCTTAAAAAAAAAAAGAACAGTTAATGAACAAATATTTGGCAAACATGAATTAATTCACGTTCAGTTCTGCATCATCTCAAAGTCTAATTCTTGAGCCAAGCCTATACTAAACATTCAAAGTAATAATATGTTTTTTAAAGCTATTTCAGAGTCATGAGGAAATATATACTGAGTGCCTGAGAGGTAAACTGTGCTATATATCATATCCTAAATATGCCAAGCCTGAGTGATTTTAATTTGTTCACTTAGTAAGCTCTTTGGAATTTCAAATGTATTTTAAACAACCTGGTGATTGAGAATATACATTTTATTAGTGTGATTAAATATGACGCTTTCACCTATTGCAGCTTCAGCCAGTCCTAGCTTCATGACTCATACGTAAGAAATGGAATAATTGAAAATACATATAATGTGCCCTGAACAATTTTTTCTGTATCTCATTGAAATTCTGTCACAATTTATCATTATTTAAATACCATACTGTAGTGGTAGTCTATGAGATGTCTTCAAAGAAAAATAAAAATGGGCTTAACAGCATGTATTCATCTTTCGGGAACTCCATATTTCTTTGATTTAAGAAAGAAATACATAAATTTATGGAATGGACTAAAAATTCCATAATTTAAATCATTGGTTACACCATGTGGAAATAAAGTCTAAAGTTATTAAGCTGCTCACAAATCATAGGTATATATTTTACATGGTCTGTCAATATGTTGGTAGGAAAATCTTTACATGGGGAGGAACTGAAGAAGTAGAAATTAAAAGAAGGCCAAACATTGTTTGCTACTCTGCAAGTACCTTTGAAATTATGAAAGACATATTGCTTTAAATCTCACTTTAAAAAAGCAGTTATCCACATCTAACCCACATTCTGAAAGCTTCACAATTTCTCAGAATAATCTGGATTCTAGTGCTGTACGGTGCACATCTTTCATTGACAAAATAAACTTCTGAATAGCAAAATCTGATTTTATTCATTAGTTAAATTTTCTAGCACTAATTATTCAAAAAACATTTAATAGTAGAAAAAGAATAATTTATTTCTGTTATAGCAAGTGAGATTATCTTACACGTAATACATTTTTAAACTATTGAAAGAATTATTTAAATTCAGAATTGTTTTTTTAACATCTTTATTGGAGTATAATTGCTTTGCAAAGGTGTGTTAGTTTCTGCTGTATAACAAAGTGAATCAGCTATATATATACATACATCCCCGTATCTCCTCCCTCTTGTGTCTCCCTCCCACTCTCCCTATCCCACCCCTCTAGGTGGACACAAAGCACCAAGCTGATCTCTGTGTGCTATGTAGCTGCTTCCCACTAGCTATCTATTTTACATTTGGTAGTGTATATATGTCCATGCCACTCTCTGACTTCGTCCCAGCTTAACCTTCCCTCTCCCCATGTCATCAAGTCCATTCTCTATGTCTGCGCCTTTATTCCTGTCCTACTCCTAGGTTCCTCAGAACCATTTTTTAATTTTTTTTTTAGATTCCATATATATATGTGTTAGATATTCCATATATATGTGTTAGGTATTTGTTTTTCTCTTTCTGAATTCCTTCACTCTGTATGACAGTCTCTAGGTCCATCCACCATGCTACAAATACCTCAATTTCGTTTTTTTTAAGGCTGAGTAATATTCCATTGTATATATGTGCCACATCTTCTTTATCCATTCATCTGTCGATGGACACTTAGGTCACTTCCATGTCCTGGCTATTGTAAATAGAGCTGCAATGAACATTGTGGTACATGACTCTTTTTGAATTGTGGTTTTCTCAGGGTATATGCCCAGTAGTGGGATTGCTGGGTCGTATGGTAATTCTATTTTTAGTATTTTGATGAACCTCCATACTGTTCTCCATAGTGGCTGTATCAATCTACATTCCCACCAACAGTGCAAGAGGGTTCCCTTTTCTCCACACCCTCTCCAGCATTTATTGTTGGTAGATTTTTTGATGATGGCCATTCTGACTGCTGTGAGGTGATACCTTATTGTAGTTTTCCTTTGCATTTCTCTAGTCATTAGTGATGTTGAACATCCTTTCATGTGTACATTGGCAATCTGTATATCATCTTTGGAAAAATGTCTATTTAGGTCTTCTGCCCATTTTTGGATTGGGTTGTTTGTTTTTTTGGTATTGAGCTGCATGAGCTGCTTGTATATTTTAGAGATTAACCCTTTGTCAGTTGCCTCTTTTGCAAATATTTTCTCCCATTCTGAGGGTTGCCTTTTCATCTTGTTAATGGTTACCTTTGCTGTGCAAAAGCTTTTAAGTTTCATTAGATCAAATTAGTTTATTTTTGTTTTTATTTCCCTTTCTCTAGGAGGTGGGTCAAAAAGGATCTTGCTGGAGTGTTCTGCCTATGTTTTCCTCTAAGAGTTTGATAGTGTCTGGCCTTACATTTAGGGCTTTAACCCATTTTGAGTTTATCTTTGTGTATGATGTTAGGGAGTGTTCTGATTTCATTCTTTTACATGTAGCTGTCCAGTTTTCCCAGCACCACTTAGTGAAGAGGCTGTCTTTTCTCCATTGCATATTCTTGAATCCTTTATCAACAATAAGGTGGCCATATGTGCGTGGGTTTGTCTCTGGGCTTTCTATCCTGTTCCATTGACCTATATTTCTGTTTTTGTGCCAGTACCATACTGGCTTGATTACTGTAGCTTTGTAGTATAGTCTGTAGTCTGGGATCCTGATTCCTCCAGCTCCATTTTTCTTTCTCAAGATTGCTTTGGCTATTCGGGGTCTTTTGTGTTTTCATACAAATTGTGAACGTTTTTTGTTCTAGTTCTGTGGAAAATTCCATTGGTCGTTTGATAGGGATTGCATTGAATCTGTAGATTGATTTGGGTAGTATAGTCATTTTCACAAAGGTGATTCCTCCAATCCAAGAACATGGTATATCTCTCCATCTGTTTGTATCATCTTTAATTTCTTTCATCAATGTCTTATAGTTTTCTGCATACAGGTCTTTTGTCTCCTTAGGTAGGTTTATTCCTAGGTATTTTATTCTTTTTGTTGCAATGCTAAATGTGTTTCCTTATTTATTTTCATTTTGGATGATCTGTCCATTGGTGAAAAGTGGGGTGTAAAAGCCCCCTACTATGATTGTGTTACTGTCAATTTCCCCTTTTATGGCTCTTAGCGTTTGCCTTATGTATTGCGATGCTCCTATGTTGGGTGCATAAATATTTACAATTGTTATATCTTCTTCTTGGATTGATCCCTTGATCATTATGTAGTGTCCTTCTTTGTCTCTTGTAATAGTCTTTATTCTGAATCCCATTTTGTCTGATATGAAAATTGCTACTCTGGCTTTATTTTGATTTCCATTTGCATGGAATATCTTTTTCCATCCCCTCACTTTCAGTCTGTATGTGTCCCTAGGTTGAAGTGTGTCTCTTATAGACAGCATATGTATGGATCTTGTTTTTGTATCCATTCAGCCCATCTAATGTCTTTTGGTGGGAGCATTTAATCCATTTACATTTAAGGTAATTATTGATATGTATGTTCCTATTACAATTTTCTTAATTGTTTTGGGTTTTTTATTGTAAGTCTTTTCCTTCTCTTGTGTTTCCTGCCTAGAGAAGTCCCTTTAGCATTTGTTGTAGAGCTGGTTTGGTGGTGAATTCTCTTAGATTTGCTTATCCATAAAGGTTTTAATTTCTTCATCGATCTGAATTAGATCCTTGCTGGGTAATCTTGGTTGTAGGTTTTTCCCTTTCATCATTTTAAATATGTCTTGCCACTCCTGGCTTGCAGAGTTTCTGCTGAAAGGTCAGCTGTTAACCTTATGGGGATTCCCTTGTGTATTAATTGTTGCTTTTCCCTTGCTGTTTTTAATTTTTTTCTTTGTATTTAATATTTGATAGTTTGATTAATGTGTGTCTTGGCATGTTTCTCCTTGGATTTATCTCGGCATGGGACTCTCTGTGCTTCCTGAAATTGACTGACTATTTCCTTACCCATATATGGGAAGTTTTTAACTATAATCTCTTCAAATATTTTCTCAGTCCCTTTTTTTCCCCCTTCTTCTTCTGGGACCCCTATAATTCGAATGTTGGGGCATTTAATGTTTCCCCAGAGGTCTCTAAGACAGTCCTCAATTCTTTACATTCTTTTTTCTTTATGTTGCTCTGCGGTAGTTATTTCCACTATTTTATCTTCCAGGATGGGCTTGCGCCCGTCTCTGGAGCTCGTTTAGGCGGTGCTCTGAATCCCCTCTTCTCAGGCACCCCGAAACAATGGTCTCTTGCCTCTTAGGCAGGTCCAGAGATTTTCCCGGACTCCCTCTTGGCTAGCTGTGGTGCACTAGCCCCCTTCAGGCTGTGTTCACGCAGCCAACCCCAGTCCTCTCCCTGGGATCTGAACTCTGAAGCCAGAGCCTCAGCTCCCAGCCCCCACCCGCCCTGGCGGGTGAACAGACAAGCCTCTCAGGCTGGTGAGTGCTGGTCTGCACCAATCCCCTGTGCAGAATATCTCCGGTTTGCCCTCTGCACCCCTGTTGCTATGCTCTCCTCCATGGCGCTGGAGCTTCCCCCCTGCCCACTCCTTGTCTCCATCAGTGAAGGGGTTTCCTAGTGTGTGGGAACTTTTCCTCCTTCACAGCTCCCTCCCCAAGGTGCAGGTTCTGTCCCTATTCTTTTGTCTCTGTTCTTCCTTTTTTCTTTTGCCCTACCCAGGTACCTGGGGATTTTCTTGCCTTTTGGGAAGTCTGAGGTCTTCTGCCAGCGTTCAGTAGGAGTTCTTAGGCCTTGTGTTCCACATGTAGATATAGTTTTGATGTATTTGTGGGAAGGAAGGTGATCTCCACGTCTTACTCCTCCGCCATCTTGAAAGTGCCCCCCAGAATTTTTTAACATGCAGAAATTTTATGAAAAATAAAAGTCATCACATCTGAAATGCATTACCAATTTCTCATAATATATCTTGTATTCTATAATGAACTATACAATGTACTGTAACTTAATAAAAGAACATTTTGACTTAAGCATTGATCTAAAGGTCTAAAATTTCCCTTTGCAGAATAGGATTACTGATAAAGTGTGAATTTTTAAAGGCAAAAGAAAGTAACTTCTTAATGAGATCCAGTCTAATAAAATTATGCCAATTGCAGAGGAAAAACATTGTCTATATATCTAGCATAAATGCCTGAATGAATGTGATGTGCAGTTTCAGCAATAAATATTGCTCCATTTACAAGCTTGTATGTGGATGAATTGCTGTTTTCTCTTTTACCTATTCTTACAATAACAAAACCTTTTTTTTCTGACAAAGAGTACTTCCTCCACTTTTGATCAGATCATCCCTTATCTCATTTTCTTAAAGTCTTCTTTTCTGTTAATCCTGCCTCTCTATACTATTATTATCATACTGTCACCAAACTCTCCGTAGATTATCCACATCAGCATTAAACTATGACCTACTGTCCCAAACTAATTTCTTCCTTGAAAAACTGTTTGGGGTTGGATTGGGAAGAGAGGGGGAGCATCACTTATATTACTGTGTAACTGAAGGTGCGGTCTGGCTGCTCACTGCTCAAAAGCCAATAAAGAGGCAAGTTGGTGGAAAGGAAAGTTTGCTTTATTTTGGATGCTGGCAACCACAGAAAAGAGCACACTCCTGTCCAAAGGCCAACTGGCCCGCACCCCACCCCCAACAATCAGAGGGCAAGAGCTTTTACGGTTGGAGGGAGGGGGCTACATGCAGAAACAGCACAATCAGCTCTGTCAGTCATCTTGAAACTGGTCATTGGTGGTCTGACCAGTGTCATCTTCATTGTTTTAGGTACAATTAATCTTCAGTTCCAGGGACGCTTTGTTCCCATTTCTTTGAGGCCAATTCTCAGAATTGTGGCAGCTTATGTCATGGCTACAGGCTGGTCATCATGTAGTTAACTTCTTCCACCTGGTGGGGGTTTCAGTATCTACAAGACAGCTCACAGGATACAGCTCAGAATATTATCTATAGTCCTTAGGAAGGGACTAAAGGTCCTTGACTTTGCTTAATGACTAAACTGTTATTATTTAGTCTTGTTGGACTGTTTTCCTTTGTTTCTGCATTTTCTCACTTCTCTGATTAAACTTATTCTCTGGCTAAGGTTTTTCCACAGACAAAAGGCAGGTGGAGGACACGGGCGGGGCGGTCCATGGGGTCCTGCTCCATTTCAACTGTTCCTTGTTTTCCTCTTATTTGTATTTGTCTTGCTATTTGTTGCTTACTCCTCTTTCTGCATGAAGCCTCCACATATCTGGGTTCCCCTGGGTACCAACGTGAGTTCACTCCTTTTTTCTCTGAACATTCTAACCCGTGATATCATGTTTCCCTGGGTTTAGAGATCACCTCTCTGCTGTTTCCCTAATTAATTTATCCATCCCAGAGTCTTCATCTTGATTTTTTCTTTGCATGTCCCCATGATCTCTCCAAAACCAGCAATCTATCAGCCATCCTGTTGATTTTATATACAAAATACATGTTCCACTCATCCTCTGTTACTCATCTTGCATTCATAAATTTAGTTCACACCACCATCATCTTTTGCCTAAACCCTACTGGTAGCATCCAAACTTCTTTCCCCACCTCTATTCATTTTACTTCCTAACTTTTGTTATTCATCTGAAAAAGCAAACTTAAAATATAAATCTCATCATATTTTTTTGCAGACTAAGTGTTTCAGTGACTTCCCATTATAGTTAGAGTTAAACCATATTACTTACTCTGGTCTGAAAGTTTCTGCATATTTCATTCCTCTGTATCTTTCCAACTGTGCTTTAGGCACTCTAATGACTTTGGGTTCTTGGAATAAGCCAAGTTCTTTCAGCCTCAGGACATTTGCAAATGGTGTATACCATGCCTGGAATGTTCTTCATTCCATCTTCAAATAGCAAGCATCTTCTAATTCATTTTTTGTTACACCTTAAGTTTTAGCTCCTTGAAGTTTGTCATGACCACTTTCTCTAAAATAGCAATCCTTTCACCCTGTTGATATTCTCTATTGAGATCCTTGTTTTTGGATATATATATATATATCCCCCACTAGACTGAAAGCTTCATTTTGCCGGATACCAGACCTATTTTTGTTGGCTGTAAAAACCCCAGTCCCTAAGATAGAGCAAGCACAATATTTTTAGAGTGCCAGCTATTTTTCACTGAAACAGAAATTAAACCATATATAGAATGTTAGTGTATCTTGTTATGTATTTACATTACTATTGTTATATTTGTAAATTTTTATGGACTATGTCAAATCAATCAATAAACATTTAATATCTTCTTTGCACATTCTAGCCTATAAAAAATGAAAAAAATTTTCATTTCATTTATTTCATGTGGAAAGAAAAAATATGAAAACTACTAAATGAAAACAACTATATGATTTTTAGGTATATGGGAAATATGAGCTGCCATATTTTATTAATTATATTCTTATGTGTTACAAGTTTTGTTAGGATTTGGTGTAAAAATCTCTCGTTCTATTACTTGTTTAGCTAGAATATGTATATAGTGTTAGTTCTTCCCAAAAGGATATTCAGTACTAGCAAAAAATATTAACTAGGCTATTTTAAGAAGCAAATGAATATTTTTAATCTTTATTTCTAGAGTTATAATTTGGATTTTGGTAAATTGTTGAGTTTCAACAATTGTGTTTTTAATATTTTAGATTATACATTATACTAAAAGTGCTGAAGTGATAGATTTTGATGCTCCAGGAAAACTTCACCCTCTTCCAACCTTCCTGAAATACCATTTCATCCTTATCATGTGCACCTAAGTTGAAAACACTTTGGTTTGGAATAACAAACACTAAGGAACACTAAAGAAATGACTGGTCATGCTTTAGCTACTTCATATCCTCTATGTTGGGAAACTGTACAATGTATTGTCTATATTTGTAATTGCTCTCCTTCAGTCTTTTCTCAGTTCTGTAACATCTATATTGGATTGTAATGACGTATAGAGAACTAACAGTTTTTAAGGACCAAAAAAATCTTCATAAGTGAAAACAGGACTTCCTTCTTGGAAGTTCATAAAAACTATTTATAGTTCTGAAGCTCTCTTTAAGTAATATAAAAATTGAATATTGGGGCTTCCCTGGTGGCGCAGTGGTTGAGAATCTGTCTGCCAATGCAGCGGACACGGGTTCGAGCCCTGGTCTGGGAAGATCCCACATGCCGCAGAGCAGCTGGGCCCCGTGAGCCACAATTACTGAGCCTGCGCGTCTGGAGCCTGTGCTCCGCAACAAGAGAGGCCGCGATAGTGAGAGGCCCGCGCACCGCGATGAAGAGTGGCCCCCGCTTGCCACAACTAGAGAAAGCCCTCGCACAGAAACGAAGACCCAACACAGCCATAAATAAATAAATAAATAAAAATTTTAAAAAAATTGAATATTGTTTGTTTATTCAACAAATACTTATTGAGCAATTATTATGGCCTATTTTTGTTTTAGGTGTTTAGGGTACAATAGAAGACAAAACAATGATCCCTGTCTTTGTGGATTTATAATCTTGTTGGGGAAGTTTGACAATAAAAAATTAACTTTAGAAATGAATTAGTTGCATATTATGTTAAAAGCTAAGTGTTATGAAAAAATTAATATATACAGCAGGATAAGAGGAATCTGGAGTATTAGGCTTGGAGGGGGGAGGGGGTAGTAATCCACTTTGAGGATAAAGATGTGCTTTGAACAAATACTTGAAGGAGACAGGGAATTTAACAATGGAAACATCTTTGGAAAGAGAGTTACAGAGGTTAGGGAACAGCCAGGACAAGGCCAAAAGGTAAGAACTTGCCAGGCATATGACAGAACAGGAAAGCCTGTGTGCTTGGAACGTGATAGGTAAGTCAAAGAATCTTAGCAGGTAATTTCAGAGAAAAAGTTGCAACCTAGGTTCTTAAAGATTACTGTGGACTTCAGCTTTTACTCTGAGTAAATTTGAGAGCCTTTTCAAAAATTTATTCAGAGGAATGACATGATTTGAATAAGGTTTTAAAAAGATCACTAAGCTGCCTTGTTGAGAATATAGTGGTTGGGGGAAGATCAAATAGAATCGACAGGCCAGTTATAAAGTATCACAATAATCCAGATGAAATAGTGCTGTTGTTTAGAACAGGGAGTTAAGAATGGAAGTGAATAAAAGTGGTCAGGCTCTGAATATATTTTGTAGTTAGAGCCAACTGATTCCAATGGTATTTTCTGATACTAGAATGTTTTGCATTCTAGAATGAATATTATCAGTGTATCAAGTTTGGTACCAAGGTTTTGGATCTGAATAAGCAGAAGACTAGATTTGCAATAACTGAGTTGGCATGGGAAAGGATGCAGGTGAAGAAGTTTTTGTTTGTTTGTTTTGGCAGTCGGAGTGAATTCATCTCAGTTTTAGACATGTTGAGTTTGAGATGTCCTGCTTGATGTCTAGTTGACACTCTTATTACAGTTTAGAGACCAATAATTCAAGTTAACAATAATAAACATTTATTTAGTGCTTATTACATGTCAAGAATAGGTTTAGGCTCATTACTTTTCAATGATCACCCATCTATATTGTTCAAAATCTATTTTCATAAGGATGTTCAGGTTGACAATTTCTTATTCAAAGCCATTAAGGCCAGAGGATTTTAGATGTCAGGAATTACCAGATTGTACAAAAAGTAGTATGGTGTGTATGCAATCTATTTTATAATACCTTTCAGCTGGATCTATGATAACATTCTTTAAGTGACCATATCATTACATCTTCAGGGAAATATATAAATATTTACAGTAAGAAGAATAAATAAAGACTATAATTAGCCTGCTGCCAGTTCAGGTCAGGAATTTCCTCCAAACAAGTTCAAGTCAAATCAGATTTTACTGCCAGATGAGTCATTTAAAAAATCTTCAGATTTTCAGAATTTATGGGCTTTTATCATTACAAATAAAACCCTGTAGACCTACATCAACTGTGTAATTTTGGAAATCCTAAAAATAAAACACAAAGCTGATGCTGACAAAGCACCCTTCCACATGGGTGAATTCTTTCTTGGATTACAGCTCAAAAGTGATCATTTCCTTAGGATCCATCCAAGCTTCTTAAATATTTCATTCATTTCTAGTATTTCATGGCATATGTGCTTTGAATGCATATTTTAAATATTATTTCTAAAACTTTTATTAAAAAATTAAATTGTATTTGATCCAAAGAAAGATATTAGTATCTCAATGCCTGTTGTAGACCTTATTACTAGTTAAGAGAAATAATGGCTTGTGATGGTTAAGAAAAGATGAATGGGGAATAATGCATAAACCATATGCAAGAACTGCTTACAAATTAAAGTGTTCATTATAAATTATTTGTCTAAGCATTTTTCTATGCCTATAATAATTAAAAGTCTCTATGAATAGAATGGTTAAATAAATAACCTTAAATGTTAAACCGGGGGGAGGAGAGAAGATGGCGGAAGAGTAAGACGCGGAGATCACCTTCCTTCCCACAGATACAGTAGAAATACATCTACACGTGGAACTGCTCCTATAGAACACCCACTGAACGCTGGCAGAAAACGTCAGACCTCCCAAAAGGCAAGAAACTCCCCCCGTACTTGGGTAGGGCAAAAGAAAAAAGAAATAACAGAGACAAAAGAATAGGGACGGCACCTGCACCAGTGGGAGGGAGCTGTGAAGGAGGAAAGATTTCCACGCACTAGGAGCCCCTTCGCGGGCAGAGACTGCGGGTGGCAGAGGGGGGAAGCTTCGGAGCCACGGAGGAGAGTGCAGCCACAGAGGTGCGGAGGGCAAAGCGGAGAGATTCCCGCACTTCCCGCACGGAGGCTCGGCGCTGACCAGCACTCACCAGCCCGAGAGGCTTGTCTGCTCAGCCGCCGGGGCGGGCGGGGCTGGGAGCTGAGGCTCGGGCTTCGGTCGGATCGCAGGGAGAGGACTGGGGTTAGCGGCGTGAACACAGCCTGAAGGGGTTAGTGCACCACAGCTAGCCGGGAGGGAGCCCGGGAAAAAGTCTGCAGCTGCCGAAGAGGCAAGAGACTTTTTCTTCCCTGTTTCCTGGTGCGCGAGGAGAGGGGATTCAGAGCGCCGCCTAAACGAACTTCAGAGACGGGCGCGAGCCGCAGCTAACAGCGCGGATCCCATAGCAACAGGGGCGCAGAGGAAAAAACGGAGAGACTCCCGCACAGAGGCTCGGCGCCGAACAGCGCTCACCAGCCCGAGAGGCTTGTCTGCTCCCCCGCCGGGGCGGGCGGGGCTGGGAGCGGAGGCTCGGGCTTCGGTCGGATCGCAGGGAGAGGACTGGGGTTGGCGGCAGGGAGAGGACTGGGGTTGGCGGCGTGAACACAGCCTGAAGGGGTTGGCGCACCACAGCTGGCTGGGAGGGAGACCGGGAAAAAGTCTGCAGCTGCCGAAGAGGCAAGAGACTTTTTCTTGCCTCTTTGTTTCGCGGCGCGCAAGGAGAGGGGATTCAGAGCGCCGCCTAAACGAACTCCAGAAACTGGCGCGAGCCGCGGCGATCAGCGCGGACCCCAGAGACGGGCGTGAGACGCTGGGGCTGCTGCTGCCGCCTCCAAGAAGCCTGTGTGCGAGCACAGGTCACTCTCCACACCGCCCCTCCCGGGAGCCCGTGAAGCCCGCCACTGCCAGGGTCCCGTGATCCAGGGACAACATCCCCCGGGAGAACGCACTGCGCGCCTCAGGCTGCTGCAACGTCACGCCGGCCTCTGACACCGCAGGCTCACCCCGCCTCCTCTGTACCCCTCCCTCCCCGCGGCTTGGGTGAGCCAGAGTCCCCGAAGCAGCTGCTCCTTTAACCCCGTCCTGTCTGGGCGGGGAACAGACGCCCTCAGGCGACCTACACGCAGAGGCGGGTCCAAATCCAAAGCTGATCCCCAGGAGCTGTGCGAACAGAGAAGAGGAGGGGAAATCTGTCCCAGCAGCCTCAGAAGAAGCGGATTAAAACTCCACAAACAACTTGATGTGCCTGCATCTGTTGAATACCTGAATAGACAACGAATCATCCCAAATTCAGGAGGTGGACTTTGGGAGCAGGATATATTAATTTTTCCCCTTTTCCTTTTTTTTTGTGAGTGTATATGTATATGCTTCTGGGGGAGATTTTGTCTGTATAGCTTTGCTTTACAATAGCTTTATTTTACTTCACTATATTATAGCTTCTTTCTTTCTTTCCTTTCTTTCTTTCTTTCCTTCCTTCCTTCCTTCCTTCCTCCTTCCTTCCTTCCTTCCTTCCTTCCTTTCTTTCTTTCTATTTTTTCTCCCTCTTACTCTGAGCCGTGTGGACGAAAGGCTCTTGGTGCTTCAGCCAGGCATCAGGGCCGTACCTCGGAGGTGGGAGAGGCAACTTCAGGACACTGGTCCACAAGAGACCTCCCAGCTCCACGTAATACCAAACGGCAAAAATCTCTCAGAGATCTCCATCTCAACATCAAGACCCAGCATCACTCAATGACCAGCAAGCTACAGTGCTGAACACCCTATGCCAAACAACTAGCAAGACAGGAACACAGCCTCATCCATTAGCAGAGAGGCTGCCTAAAATCATAATAAGGCCACAGACACCCCAAAATACACCACCAGACGTGGACGTGCCCACCAGAAAGACAAGATCCAGCCTCATCCACCAGAGCTCAGGCACTAGTTCCCTCCACCAGGAAGCCTACACAACCCACTGAACCAACCTTAGCCACTGAGGACAGATACCAAAAACAACGGGAACTACAAACCTGCAACCTGTGATAAGGAGACCCCAAACACAGTAAGATAAGCAAAATGAGACGACAGAAAAACACACAGCAGATGAAGGAGCAGGGTCAAAACACACTAGACTTAACAAATGAAGAGGAAATAGGTAGTCTACCTGAAAAAGAATTCAGAATAATGATAGTAAGGATGATCCAAAATCTTGGAAATAGAATAGACAAAATGCAAGAAGCATTTAACAAGGACGTAGAAGAACTAAAGAGGAATCAAGCAATGATGAAAAACACAATAAATGAAATTAAAAATACTCTAGATGGGATCAATAGCAGAATAACTGAGGCAGAAGAAAGGATAAGTGACCTGGAAGATAAAATGGTGGAAATAACTACTGCAGAGCAGGATAAAGAAAAAAGAATGAAAAGAACTGAGGACAGTCTCAGAGACCTCTGGGACAGCATTAAACGCACCAACATTCGAATTATAGGGGTCCCAGAAGAAGAAGAGAAAAAGAAAGGGACTGAGAAAATATTTGAAGAGATTATAGTTGAAAACTTCCCTAATATGGGAAAGGAAATAGTTAATCAAGTCCTGGAAGCACAGAGAGTCCCATACAGGATAAACCCAAGGAGAAACACGCCAAGACACATATTAATCAAACTGTCAAAAATTAAATATAAGGAAAACATATTAAAGGCAGCAAGGGAAAAAAAACAAATAACACACAAGGGAATCCCCATAAGGTTAACATCTGATCTTTCAGCAGAAACTCTGCAAGCCAGAAGGGAGTGGCAAGATATACTTAAAGTCATGAAGGAGAAGAACCTACAACCAAGATTACTCTACCCAGCAAGGATCTCATTCAAATGTGATGGAGAAATTAAAACCTTTACAGACAAGCAAAAGCTGAGAGAGTTCAGCACTACCAAACCAGCTTTACAACAAATGCTAAAGGAACTTCTCTAGGCAAGAAACACAAGAGAAGGAAAACACCTACAATAACAAACCCAAAACATTTAAGAAAATGGGAATAGGAACATACATATCGATAATTACCTTGAATGTAAATGGATTAAATGCTCCCACCAAAAGACACAGGCTGGCTGAATGGATACAAAAACAAGACCCATATATATGCTGTCTACAAGAGACCCACTTCAGACCTAGAGACACATACAGACTGAAAGTGAAGGGATGGAAAAAGATATTCCATGCAAATGGAAATCAAAAGAAAGCTGGAGTAGCAATTCTCATATCAGACAAAATAGACTTTAAAATAAAGACTATTACAAGAGACAAAGAAGGACACTATATAATGATCAAGGGATCGATCCAAGAGGAAGGTATAACAATTGTAAATATTTATGCACCCAACATAGGAGCACCTCAATACATAAGGCAAGTACTAACAGCCATAAAAGGGGAAATCGACAGCAACACAATCATAGTAGGGGACTTTAACACCCCACTTTCACCAATGGACAGATCATCCAAAATGAAAATAAATAAGGAAACACAAGCTTTAAATGATACATTAAACAAGATGGACTTAATTGATATTTATAGGACATTCCACCCAAAAACAACAGAATACACATTTTTCTCAAGTGCTCATGGAACATTCTCCAGGATAGATCATATCTTGGGTCACAAATCAAACCTTGGTAAATTTAAGAAAATTGAAATCGTATCAAGTATCTTTTCCGACCACAACGCTATGAGACTAGATATCAATTACAGGAAAAGATCTGTAAAAAATACAAACACATGGAGGCTACACAATACATTACTTAATAATGAAGTGATTACTGAAGAAATCAAAGGGGAAATCAAAAAATACCTAGAAATAAATGACAATGGAGATACGACGACCCAAAACCTATGGGACGCAGCAAAAGCAGTGCTAAGAGGGAAGTTTATAGCAATACAAGCCTACCTCAAGAAACAGGAAACATCTCGAATAAACAACCTAACCTTGCACCTAAAGCAATTAGAGAAAGAAGAACAAAAAAACCCCAAAGCCAGCAGAAGGAAAGAAATTATAAAGATCAGGTCAGAAATAAATGAAAAAGAAATGAAGGAAACAATAGCAAAAATCAATGAAACTAAAAGCTGGTTCTTTGAGAAGATAAACAAAATTGATAAACCATTAGCCAGACTCATCAAGAGAAAAAGGGAGAAGACTCAGATCAATAGAATTAGAAATGAAAAAGGAGAAATAACCACTGACACTGCAGAAATACAAACGATCATGAGAGATTACTACAAGCAACTCTATGCCAATAAAATGGACAACCTGGAAGAAATGGACAGATTCTTAGAAATGCACAAACTGCCGAGACTGAACCAGGAAGAAATAGGAAATATGAACAGACCAATCACAAGCACTGAAATTGAAACTGTGATTAAAAACCTTCCAACAAACAAAAGCCCAGGACCAGATGGCTTCACAGGTGAATTCTATCAAACATTTAGAGAAGAGCTAACACCTATCCTTCTCAAACTCTTCCAAAATATTGCAGAGGGAGGAACACTCCCAAACTCATTCTACGAGGCCACCATCACCCTGATACCAAAACCAGACAAAGATGTCACAAAGAAAGAAAACTACAGGCCAATATCACTGATGAACATAGATGCAAAAATCCTCAACAAAATACTAGCAAACAGAATCCAACAGCACATTAAAAGGATCATACACCATGATCAAGTGGGGTTTATCCCAGGAATGCAAGGATTCTTCAATATACGCAAATCAATCAATGTGATACACCATATTAACAAATTGAAGGAGAAAAACCATATGATCATCTCAATAGATGCAGAGAAAGCTTTCGACAAAATTCAACACCCATTTATGATAAAAGCCCTGCAGAAAGTAGGCATAGAGGGAACTTTCCTCAACATAATAAAGGCCATATATGACAAACCCACAGCCAACATTGTCCTCAATGGTGAAAAACTGAAACCATTTCCACTAAGATCAGGAACAAGACAAGGTTGCCCACTCTCACCACTATTATTCAACATAGTTTTGGAAGTGTTAGCCACAGCAATCAGAGAAGACAAAGAAATAAAAGGAATCCAAATCGGAAAAGAAGAAGTAAAGCTGTCACTATTTGCAGATGACATGATACTATACATAGAGAATCCTAAAGAGGCTACCAGAAAACTCCTAGAGCTAATCAATGAATTTGGTAAAGTAGCAGGATACAAAATTAATGCACAGAAATCTCTTGCATTTCTATACACTAATGACGAAAAATCTGAAAGGGAAATTAAGAAAACACTCCCGTTTACCATTGCAACAAAAAGAATAAGATATCTAGGAATAAACCTACCTAAGGAGACAAAAGACCTGTATGCAGAAAATTATAAGACACTGATGAAAGAAATTAAAGATGATACAAATAGATGGAGAGATATACCATGTTCCTGGATTGGAAGAATCAACATTGTGAAAATGACTCTACTACCCAAAGCAATCTACAGATTCAATGCAATCCCTATCAAACTACCACTGGCATTTTTCACAGAACTAGAACAAAAAATTTCACAATTTGTATGGAAACACAAAAGACCCCGAATAGCCAAAGCAATCTTGAGAACGAAAAATGGAGCTGGGGGAATCAGGCTCCCTGACTTCAGACTATACTACAAAGCTTCAGTAATCAAGACAGTTTGGTACTGGCACAAAAACAGAAATATTGATCAATGGAACAGGATAGAAAGCCCAGAGATAAACCCACACACATATGGCCACCTTATCTTTGATAAAGGAGGCAAGCATATACAGTGGAGAAAAGACAGCCTCTTCAATAAGTGGTGCTGGGAAAATTGGACAGGTACATGTAAAAGTATGAAATTAGAACACTCCCTGACACCATGCACAAAAATAAACTCCAAATGGATTAAAGACCTAAGTGTAAGGCCAGACACTATCAAACTCTTAGAGGAAAACATAGGCAGAACACTCTATGACATACATCACAGCAAGATTCTTTTTGACCCAGCTCCCAGAGAAATGGAAATAAGAACACAAATAAACAAATATGACCTAATGAAACTTAAAAGCTTTTGCACAGCAAAGGAAACCATAAACAAGACCAAAAGACAACCCTTAGAATGGGAGAAAATATTTGCAAATGAAGCAACTGACAAAGGATTAATCTCCAAGATTTACAAGCAGCTCATGCAGCTCAATAACAAAAAAACGAACAACCCAATCCAAAACTGGGCAGAAGACCTAAATAGACATTTCTCCAAAGAAGATATACAGATGGCCTACAGACACATGAAAGAATGCTCAACATCATTAATCATTAGAGAAATGCAAATCAAAACTACAATGAGATATCATCTCACACCGGTCAGAATGGCCATCATCAAAAAATCTAGAAACAATAAATGCTGGAGAGGGTGTGGAGGAAAGGGAACACTCTTGCACTGTTGGTGGGAATGTAAATTGATACAGCCACTATGGAGAACAGTATGGAGGTTCCTTAAAAAACTACAAATAGAACTACCATACGACCCAGCAATTCCACTACTGGGCATATACCCTGAGAAAACCATAGGTCAAAAAGTGTCATGTACCACAATGTTCATTGCAGCTCTATTTACAATAGCCAGGACATGGAAGCAACCTAAATGTCCATCGACAGACGAATGGATAAAGAAGATGTGGCACATATATACAATGGAATATTACTCAGCCATAAAAAGAAATGAAATGGAGGTATTTGTAATGAGGTGGATGGAGTTAGAGTCTGTCATACAGAGTGAAGTAAGTCAGAAAGAGAAAAACAAATACAGTATGCTAACACATATATACGGAATCTAAGGAAAAAAAAAAAAAAAGGCCATGAAGAACCTAGTGGCAAGACGGGAATAAAGACACAGACCTACTAGAGAATGGACTTGAGGATATGGGGAGGGGGTGGGGTGAGATGTGACAGGGTAAGAGAGTGTCATGGACATATATACACTACCAAATGTAAAATAGATAGCTAGTGGGAAGCAGCCGCATAGCCCAGGGAGATCAGCTCGGTGCTTTGTGACCACCTAGAGGGGTGGGATGGGGAGGGTGGGAGGGAGGGAGATGCAAGAGGGAAGAGAAATGGGAACATATTGTATATGTATAACTGATTCACTTTGTTATAAAGCAGAAGCTAACACACTATTGTAAGGCAATTATACTTCAATAAAGATGTTTAAAAAAAAAAAACAAAAAAAACAAACAAACAAAAAAAAAATGTTAAACCAAATAAGGTATCTTCTAACTTCAAAAAACACAGGTAATTGTCATAAAATATTAAGTGCCAGAATATTTTTAAATGTTTTCAATAACATTAAATCTCAGTGTTTGTCAAGTACGCTGGATTCCCAAGTAAATCAAAGAATCTACTTTTAAAAAACAGTCATTACTTTTTAGAGTATTTTTAGCTTCACAGCAAAAAAGAGAACGTACAGAGCATTCCAATATGCCCCCTGCCCCTACACATGCACAAATTCCCTGACTGTCAACATTGTCACCAAAGTGGTATATTTGTTGCAATCAATGAACCTATATTGTTATATCATTATTATCCAAAGTTCATAGTTTTCATTAGGATTCACTCTTGGTGTTGTACATTCTATAGATTTTGACATATGTATAATGACATGTATCTACCATTATAATATCATTTAGAAATAGTTTCATTGCCTTAGATTTCCTCCGGATACACTTTTTTACACATTACAATTGTGCTTGAAATGCTGTGTGGCAAAATTTGTATTTTTTTACTTAAGATTCTCCACAAAGTTTATATGTCATATAAATGAACTTCTGTCGTATTTTTTTCATCTTTCTGGACACTAAGCCATTATGAATTTAGGAAAAAAGAGAAGTGGTCAAAAACTTAAAACAGAAAAATATGGAGAGTATTAGCAGGGTATGACAGCAAGTCATGCATAAGTTCATGCATAAGTCAGATGGTAGAGAAATAACCAAGTCCCTAGGTAACTTCATGCTTGGCACATTTAGAGAGTAGAAAAATGATGGTGTTACTTGAGTAGACTAAGTGGTTAGAGATGGGGTCCAAAACAAGAGGAAGAGGACAAATAATGTTGGGCTTTTATACCAGTAAGAGCTTAGATTTTTTTCCCCCTGAGTATAATGGGAATCCACTATAAGTTTGAGTAGGCATATGACAAGTTTTAACTAACACTTTCTAAAATATCCTTAGATTGCATAGAGGAATAGGCAGGAGTGAAAGCTGACAGATGAGTTGGGATGCTACTGCAGTAGTTGTGGTAAGAAGTGAAAGTATCTTAGACCACAGTATTTCTCCTTTATTCTGTAATATGGATAAATGCATTGATTTGTTTTTAGAAGTTAATCTATGTCTTGTGTCTTACGTCTCTAGAAAATAAAACAATTCAGGCATAGTGTATTAGACTATTAAGTATCATTGAATTTGATATGTTATTATCATGTTATATTTTTATATATTATACTATATATTTTATATTAATATATTATATTGTATCAATGAGCATGTGAGATATTATGCCATGGATTTCATTAGTATAATAATTTTTTTTCTGGTTTTAGTATTAAGATAATGACGGCCTCATAAAATGAATTAATATAGCACCCTTCTTCCTTTCTGAAAAAGTTAATACAGCATTAGTATTATTTCTTTCTTAAAAGTTTAACAGAATCTACACGTATAGCTATCTGGACATAATATTTTCATTGTAAAAGGTTTTATATTATGAATTAAATTTATTTAATTGATGTAGGTCTACTCAAATTGTCTATTCTTGAGTCAGTTTTGGTATTTGTATTAGTTTTCTATTACTGTCATAACAAGTTACCACACATCTAGTGGCATCAAAAACACATTTTTATCTCACAGTTCAGTAGGTAAGAAGTTCAGGTAGATAATGGCTCAATTGGGTCATCTGTGTAATATCTCACAAGGGCAAAATCAAGATGTTCTTTTTAGATGCTCTGAGGATACTTCATTTATTTTAATTCTGTTAATGGGTTTTGTGGTATTGTGTTATAATAAGAAATATATATTTTGGTCTTTTTCTCTGGCTCCTAGACAGGACTTCTAAAACCCTTGTACTTTCTTAAGGGTGCTAAGAGCATCTTTTGTTCCAATATTTTGTTTTTGACCCAGTTCCTAGCATAGAGCTCCTAAAACCCTTATAATTTCCTAAGCAATAAGGGTGCTAGGAGCATTCTTTGTTCTGTTTGGTCTTTGTGACCAGTTCCTGACATAGAGCTCCTAAATCCCTTGGAGTTTTCTGGGAGACAAGAGTATCTTTTTTTCTAACGAAGCAATTCTTGGTGGACTGCTAGATATTTTCATAATGGGGATTGATCACCAGGAAGACCAAGCCATAATTAGATGCTTGGAACTTTCAGCCTCACCCTCCCATCCTCCAGTGAGGAAAGAGGGGCTGGAGATTAACAATCAATCATTCCTATGCAATGAAGTCTCCAGAGAAATCTTTAAAGTATGGGGTTCGAAGAACTTCTGGGTTGGTGAACACATCTACTGGGAGGGTGACACACCCCAACTCCACAAGGACAGAAGCTCCTGTGCTCAGGACTCTTTTGGACCCTGCCCTACATATCTCTTCATCTCGCTGTTCAACTCTATCCTTTATCATATCTTTTATTGTATAATAAACTGGTAAACATAGTGTTTCCCTGAGTTTTGTGAACTGTTCTTGCAAATTACCAAGCCACGGAGGGGGTTGCAGGAACCCTGATTTATAGCTGGTCAGTCATAAGTACAGGTGACAACCTGGGACTTGAGATTGGTGTCTCAAGTGGAGGCAGTCTTATGGGACTGAACCCTTAACTTGTGGGATCTGATGCTAACCCCAGGTAGATAGTTTCAGTACTGAATTGAATTGCAGGACACCCAGGTGGTGTCTGGAGACTTGGAGAATTGCTTGGTGTGGAAAAATCCCACACATCTGGTGTTAGAAGTGAAGTGTTCTGAAATGTGGAGAAGAAACAGAGTTTTTCCTTTGCTGTAGTGTAGAGATTTCTTCCCCAGGCTCGTAGACATCTAGGGTATTACATATTCTTGATAGATTGTCCCCTTCAAATTATGAAATGTTCTCTTTATCCTTGTAATACTCCTTGTTCTGAAGTCTACTTTTCTGATAGTAAAATAATCACACCCATTAACTCATGCTTAACTAAATCTTTTATATATATCTTTTAATATATAGTTATGATTTTCCCATTTTTAAAAACTTTTAACCTCTCTATGTCTTTATATTTTAAATTAGTTTCTAATAGACAGAAGTAGTATAATCCCTCTTTTTATTGGATAAGTTTAATGTACTATCTTTCATAGGAAAACATGTAATATTTTTCCTCAAAAATCAAATATTTTGCCATATTTTTGAGCATCCAAAGATATATTTCAACATTAAAAAGGAGAGAAATTCTCATGAATTCTATTATTATGAAGTATAAAAAACCCACAAAATTGTGAGCTAGTGAAAATGGTCAGACTTGTTCAAAATGTAAACTGCATTATGAAAAACTGCTGGGTTATATTATGGGCAAAATGAGAGAAAATATTTTTTCTATTAGTTCACTCTACTTCTTTTTTATATCTTTACTTACAGAGTACAGTTATATGCACTTAACTGCGTCCTTTTCTGATGTCTATCTTCCCACTAGAGAGTATCCACCAAAAGGCAGGATATATTCTCTTTTATTAATTTCTGTATACACAACGTCTCCTACAGTGTTATGAACATAGTCGATGGTCAATCTTTGCTTAATAACTAAATGAATAGTATTAATACTGCATTTAATAATTTGTTAGTTAATAATACATAACATGGAAGAGTTTTAAATATGTAAATGTTACAGCAAAAATAAAGGGATGGATTTTTCCAGAGAAAAATAAAATATTTCATTACTTAAAAACTGTGTCAACAGTCAGCTGGATTGTGATACAGTCTTGTTAAAAGAAAGAAATGGGAGAGAAACTAATGAACTCTAAACCATATTCAGAAAATTTTTTCAATTAAGTATGTATTTGGAAATGTCTATTCACTTAAGTGTGCTGGTAATTTTGGAAGTTACATTTTTTTGGGGGGGAAAAATGGGATTTCAACAAATCATACAAATTCATGTAGAGTATTTTGGAGAACCTAGGCACTATTAATGTAGTTTGAAGGCTCGGAATTTAAAGTATGATTACGGTGTTCAGTGGTGAAAAAAATACTAGAGACATTCATATAAGTAGAAACTATGAGAAGCTAACAATATAGTTATTGACTCAGATGACTATGAGGAACTTTGATTTATCCTGAAGGAAATGTAAGATCTACTAAATGTATGTTTTTTCAATTTCTCTTAAATAGAATAGGTGACACTAAAAATGGGCAAACAAATAGTTTTTAGGAATTTGAAAAATATTTCTGAAATAAAAGAAAAAAAGGGCTAAATAAACATTTGTCCTTAAGTAATAAGTTTGTGTTCAGGGAGATAAAGACTAAGAGGTGTTTTCCACAGTCTAGATCAAAATGAAAAAAATACAAAAAATTTTTTAAATGTGGCATGTCTGTCATGAAATCTTACCCTGGGAGTTCCAGACAAAAAGTGAAAATCAATGGAAAAAAATCAAATAAGTAAAATTATTTTATTTCTGTGCTTCAAATCTATAGACTTTGCATTGTTTTTGTTGTTTGACTTTTCCTTATTCTAGGGTGGAATTTCTCCATGTGATACTAATCTTTCTTGAAACATTTGGTCCATATCTGAATTTGGTTCTATTTCTTATTTTGTGTCTTGTCAGTGTATTATGTATGCTGGTTTTTTTGTGGGCATTTCATAATTTTTTATTGAATGTGAGACACTGTATAAAAGTACAGTAGTGACTAAGTTTAATATTATTTACAGTCAGAAAAGATGACTTTGCTTCTATCAGGTGATTATTGTGGGAAAAGTAATCAATCCAGACTGTTACTTAGCTGGCCTAGCCTTTGATATTGTCTGGGTTGCATTCTGTGCTTCATATACTCTTTAAATTCTCCTGGTTTGCCCTTAGACTTGAGAAGGGAGGTACGGTTCTCCCTTCATGCTCCTTTCCCTCCCTTAGTTATTTATGGAGTCCTGGACTCAGAGTAGGCAGGCCCTATGCATCTCTGCTCAGTTGTGGGTCTATCAGCTCTCCTAGTTTATGCTCAGCAATAGATAGCTTTCACTTACTGCAAGGCCTGGTGTGCTGAGAGGGTTTTTGTTGGGTTTTTTTCCCCCCAATTTCCTTACTTTGCCATCAGACTTAGGCAGATCCTGTGTCTCTCCTCCTCTTTGGAGGAGTATACTTTCAGTGTTCCTGCTCCCTCAATGGAGGTATACTGTTGTTTTATGGTATTCATCATAAGTCCCAAGGTATGAAAAGATTTTTCTCAGATAGCTTATTACACCCTCAGACTTATGCAGGCCCTGAGTGCTTGGATATCTGGGGATGTCTTTTTTTTTTTTTTTTTCAATTTTCATACCCATCCTGCAGAGACAGATGCAGCTACTTCACACCCATTTTTAGTGATGTGTCCAGAATGCAAGCGTAGTGAGAGTTTCCTAGGTTCTCTTGCTCTTCCTTCAGATTTAGGCAAGATCTGAGTGCCTGTAATTCTGTAATTATGAGGTTGATTTCCTCTGTTTCCCTGCCTTGCCTTAAAATTTTCCCTGAATATTCAAAAAAAAATTATGAAAAGGAGTGGGTGAATAGGGGCACACTTTCCTTATTTCTAGGGTTTACAGGGCTTTAAAACTATCAAGTCCAACTAATCCTCAGGATTTAAGAATTTATTAAAAGTTCAGCTCTTTGTTTCTGTGGTATCTTCCTGTTCTCCCTACTGCTTTGGCAAAGGTGATAACTGCCTGGGCCCTGCTTCTTCTAAGAAGGGTTTGTCACTTCTTGAAATTTAGCTCATTAGGTTATTTGATTATCTCAGCCTTTTGAGGCCTTAAAATATAATTTTGTAAATTTTCCAATTTGTTTTTGCTAGAATGGGAGCTGTATTCTCCTGCCACTTTCTATATCTTAAGCAGGAGCCCTCTTTATTCTTGACTATTGGATATTTTCCTAAATATGTAGAAAATCAACCTCAATTTTAAAATAATGTTTTTTTAGTTATCTATCATTCAGAGTTTCTGTGTTTAGTTCCTTCCCCTAGAATATCCAATAAAAGGTATAGATGAAAAATAAAGTAATCTTCATCTTTCAAACAAAGTCCATGGATATTGAGAAAAGAATAATATCAGAGTTATGAGTTAAACTTTCACAAGAATTCAAACCCCAAAAAAGCAAAAGTGGTTACTTTAGGGGAGTTCACTGAAGTAATAGACTCTCTTTGACTTTTTAATTTTTATTTTCCTGAAGTGCTAGATTTCTTTAACATTGTTTGTGTATTATTACCACGTTAGGCTGACCAGGGGACTAAATTGAAAGGGAAAGAACTTTAGACATCATGATGACAAGTTAGGAGTGAGGCAAAGCAAGGTCTGAGGATTTACAGGGATAAGAGACAAAAATATGAGTTTTCTCAGAGTTAAAATCCAATTAGTAAGTCAGACAAAGAAAGACAAATATCATATGATATTGCTTATACGTGGAATCTAAAAAAATGGTACAAATGAATTATTTATAAAACAGAAATAGAATCACAGATGTAGAAACCAAACTTATGGTTACCAAAGGGGAAAGGGGAGGGGAGGGATAAATTGGGAGATTGGGATTGACATATACACACTACTATGTATAAAATAGATAACTAATATGGACCTACTGTACAGCACAGGGAACTTTACTCAATACTCTGTAATGGCCTATATGGGAAAAGAATCCTAAAAAGAGTGGATACATGTATATGTGTAACTGATTCACTTTGCTGTACAGCAGAAACTAACACAACATTGTAAATCAACTATACTCTAATAAATTAATTTAAAAAAATCAAATTCGCAGAGGCAACAAGATAGAGTGATATCAATAATCATGAAATAGAGCTAAATAAGGTTATTCAATGAACAACCAGAGAAAAATTCAACCAGGAACAAGGACTTAGAATATACCATTTTATTATGTCCCTCATCTCTGTGTCAAATATAACACTGTATAAGCTATCTGCAAAATACAAGTTTGGGGCACAAATATGCTAACATTTTAGCATATACTAGAAACATTAATTCATAAATGTTGTACACTAATTTGAGAGCTCTAGCAGAATAATCAAATGATTAGAAATCACATGTAGCTTACTGGATGAGAACTTGAGAACGTAATATTTGTGTTCAAATAAAGTATAACAGTTTATACTGTCTAGTTTTATAAAGTGTGTGTTCATAATTGTAGTAAAAGCTATTTGTTTGAATCGCTAGACTCCACATAAATTGATTGCAACCTGGAGACCAAAATTTTATGATTTGCTTGAATTATTATTCTGTAGTTAGTACTGATGGTTAAGTGAATCAGTGAATCGTAAAAATGTAGCGCTGGAAGCCATCTCAAAGTCACCTTTTCCAACAGTGCAGAAGCAATCGAAGCAAATGGAGTCTATCAGATGGCTATCTGTCTTGTCATTAAAAATTTCCCTTAAGAGAAATTTACCAATCTCCCTGGGTACACGGCTCTGAGGTCTGATTGGCCTGATTACCTTGAAACTAAGTCTGCTTTTTGACTAAAAACTTAGTAACGTCAAAAATATTTAAAAGGCTTTTGGAAAGCTTGACTTTCTTACTCCTTTATATTCAGTATAAAACTGGAAATAAAAAAAGAGAGTGGAGCACAGAGGTTGTTTAGTGCAGTGATACTGTAATGATGGACACCTGTCATTAGACTTTTGCCCAAAGCCACAGAAGGTACAATACCAAGAATGAGCCCTAAGTTAAACTATAGACTTTGGGTGATCATGATGTATCAGTGTAGGTTCATCAATTGTAACAAATGTACCTCTCTGGAAAGTGATGTTGATAACAGAGGAGGCTCTGCATGTGTGGAGGCTGGGGTACATTGGGAACCTCTCTAACTTCCTCTCAATTTTGCCGTGAACCTAAAACTGCTTTAAAAAATGAAGTGAGAGTAGCATCGACTTATATACACTACTGAATGTAAAATAGATAGCTAGTGGAAGCAGCAACATAGCACAGGGAGATCAGCCCGGTGCTTTGAGATAACCTAGAGGGGTGGGATAGGGAGGGTGGGAGGGAGGCTCAAGAGGGAGGGGATATGGGGACATATGTATGCATATGGCTGATTCACTTTATTGTACAACAGAAACTAACACAGCATTGTGAAGCAATTATACTCCAATAAAGATCTATTAAAAAAAAATGAGAGATTTTTCTCCTTAAGATTATATTCACTTACATCCTGTGCCCTCTATTCAATTCTTTCCTCCTTTCTCTCACACCGTATTTCTCCCCAATTTCCTTCCAATCACACTTTCTCCTCTGGCTATGATTTTAGTCAAGTTTTTCTAGTCTCCAAAACAACTTTTCCCTAACCTAAGGTAACCTTTAAGAGCTATAAGCCTATCTATACTTCTGAGTTAATCACACCTTTATTTACTAACTAGTTCTAGAGATTGTATATTTCATTCATTTCCCCTACTTTTAACATCCAATCTAATTCTTAACCCTTTCCTATTTTGATCATTATTCACTCATCAAACAATCATTTCTTAATTCCCATTATGTTCTAAAAACCAGTGGTGGTTGGAAGAGCAATGAGATAGTCACAGGGTGGGAGGTAGTAAAAACAAGCTTTGTTATCATGATTCTATTACAATTTCTCCTTTAGAGGTCATTGATAATAGTGTAATTGTCACATCTAGCAGCCTTTACTCAGTTCATTGACTTGGTCTTTCTGGAATGTATGACCTAATTGACTCTTTCTTGACAATTTTTCCTACCTTAGTTTCCAAGAATGTAAATCTTACGGGGAATGCAGGGAACATTTTGGTGCACGCAAGGAACGAGATAAAAATAAAGTACCTAATACCAAACTCTTTGTCTCAATTCCCTTACCTGTACTGTTTTGATGTCTAGATTCTTGCAAGATAACAACATCAGATGTTCTCTCTGCCTCTTGATACAACTCTACTGCTCAGACAAGCTTGCTACTTGAATCTCAAATGATCCCCTTTATACTTTCATAATAATCCACAATTTACCCTGGCTTTGTCTTTCTCTCATCTTACGAATCTCTAGAATACGTGGCCACAGAATTATCTTTTTTAAGTACATTAATTGTCATGTCATATCCTTGCTTAACATTTTTATACTTTCCCAGTACCAAGAGGCTGTACTGCTGTAATTCTGTTCTAGATGACACACTAGGAGATGTTAGACAAACTGAAACATTGACCCGACTGTTGTTGTGTAAAAACTGTGCATAATCCTCAATGTATATTTATAAAAATTTATTTTTTATAACTTTGGGAGAATTTGTGGAGGCAAAAAGTAGTAAACAGAACCAGATTAAGAATGTGATTTATGAGCTCTTAATAAAAGGTCATAAGAAAAACTTGTAAATTAAACAGAAAAAATGACTCTCTCTCTCTCTCTCTCTCTCTCTCTATATATATATATATATAAAATTTTCCCCTTTCTGACATAAAATTACATATTTTCACCTCTCCTCACACCATGCTTGGCATGTATTAAATGATTAATACATATATTTTGGTTGCAATGAATACATAAATGAACAAATAATGTTATTGCATATCTCTTTTCAATACCTTGAGTAAAGTTGATATTTTAGAAGAATGCTATCTATACACCCCCTAGAATACCACTGTGTTCTGTTGATGCTACTCATATGTATGTCCAAACTAGAAGCAGAGCTCTTGTTTAAACTCTCTCTTTGTTGAGGAAACAACTGGGCTCAAGATCAGACAACATTTCCAGTATTTCATTCAATGGCATTGATGAATTTTACTTCCACATGAGATGTTCTCCCTCTCCTTTCCAGTCAAATTATTACTTGTTATTTCTTTGGTATTTTAAGTTCCAGCTCACATGCTCTCAGTCAGTCTCCTTAGATCACTCCTGTGGAATTTTGTTTTTGCCTGTGTTGTAGAGAAATGAATATCTGGTTGGATTTGCAAAAGACATGCTTTTCCTAGCTTCATCACTTATTAGATGTGTTACTATAAAAAAAAAAAAAACCCCCCAAAAAAAAACCCATATTCTTATGAATCATATTTTTTATCTGCAAAATCGTAACGTGTCCTTTTCTATGTAACAGTGAATGCAGGTGTTTTTTGGTTGACCATCTGCATATGGGTGGCGGGGCGTGCAGGGGAGTAAGGTGTGCCATGTGGTTGCCAGATTATTGTCAAAAAATATATCTTCAAAATCTCTTCTTTCCAAAAACTGTGAAAAATAGTATTGATAATGACTTGCCCAAACTATGCAAGTACTGTGTCTTTGAATGCAAAAATTTATGCAAATAGATTTTGCACACAAAGGTCTTTCTTTGGGCCTCTGCCTTTATCCCCAAGAGTTGACCTTTTTTCATTGATAAGGATACATCAGTGGAAAAGTCTAAGCAGTATCTAAACAATTGAAATTATATCAAACATGTATTTAAACTAAGTTTATCCATTACCAAATTGTACCTTAACATTACATGATAAGAATCAAGGGTAACTGTGAGAAAAATTGAATAAATTCTTTTACTGCATTTATGCTCTAGAGACTATGATGGGGATATCTTTCCATGACCTCATATAATGTCCCACTTACACATAACAACAGAATAAATTCCTTTCAAGCATACATTTGAAGAAGAGTTGTGGATTCAGCAACTTTCTTTTTTTGAGGACATTGTGCACATTGATTTGAAGGTGCTTCTAAAACAGGAAAACAGCTTCGAGCTCTTGCTTGCATGTTCAGTATGTCAGCTCTACTGTCCAACTATGTGTTTGGGCAGGTGTGTGTATGCGTGTGTTTGATATTATAATACTAGAGTTCATGGCTACTGATATAACTTAATGTCTACATCTGAAATGAGACTCAAAAGAGTAAACAATATGTGAGATATATACATATATATGAATATTATCAGTGAATGACAAAGGTGAGGTTATTTTATAGTTGGATTCATTATTAAAATATTTTAGTTGTTACTTAAATTAATATGTATCCTACTTTTAAAAAATAAAATAAGTGGGATGATTTACATATATTCCTTTGCAGCCTGGATTTTCAAGGAGAAACCAAGAAGAAAGCAAAAAAGTATGAACAATAGAAACAGACAATAGGTAAAATTGTGAAAGCAGAGAAGAATATTCTCTCATATTTTTTAATGTTAACTTTAAGATTTATTTTATTTCTGTAAACACTGCCCTTATCTCCAAAGACTACAATTTATTTCTCTAAAATTTCATGGTATCATCGTTAACCAAGTTAAAACCTGGAGATTGACAAAGCAATTGTAAGCCTAAGGTTTTTGTGCTCTAAAAATTTAACTGCAATAAAATTTCTGCATCAGAGCAACACATGTATAATGCTACTTGTTTACATCTACTTAATTCCTTGTACATCCTCCCAAGTGATTCTTTGAGACAATAACTTAAAAAGCCATGGGAGGGTGTCTATTATCTGCGTGTGTATGTGTGTTTACATACACATATGTGTGTGTCTCTCCCTATGTATGTATATAGGTATGTAAGTATGTATGTGTGTACATCTCTGTCTATGTGGATATAGATTGTAGCATCTCTATATTTTTTCAAAAGTCTTATCTGAAATATTTTTAACTCTATTTAATTTATCTAGAATTTTTCTTTTTACCTTATCTACTACAGTATATAATTTACATGCAGGCTTAGCTCACAAATAATTTTAGTTTTTTTCCACTTAAATAAATACAAACAAAATCTAATCACTCAAGGAATAGAGTGGTCAGTTTGGGAGGTAAGTGGGTGCGTGGCTATGAAATGTCAATATGAGGTATCCTGTGGTGATGCAAGTGTTCTGTATTTTGAATGTATCAATGTCCTTATCCTGGTTGTGATTTTGTGCAATAGCTTTGCCAGGTATTGCTTTGGGGGGATCTAGATAAAGGGTATAGGGATCTCTACATATTACTTCTTAAAATTGCAAGTGAATCTACAAGAATTTCAAAATAAAAGTTTCATTAAAAAAAAAATCTGCTATGATACTATGATACTTTCACCTAATTTCCCTCAAAGAAATAACTGGCTTGCATCATTCATTAAATGACTCATCTTCTCCTTACCAAGTAGAAACTAACTGTATATCTATACTAAAAGCATACAAACATACACACAAGTATTTATTTCTGGGTTTTCTCATTGACCCCATAGATCTGCCTTTCCACCTTGGTATTGATGTCATATTTAGTTTTTCATTACAACTTATAATTTGTTTGTTAAACATAGTGGTAATGGAACTTGTTTTCAACTTAAAATTTTTGTTGTGCTTACTTATACAGTTTTAATACTTTACACTGTCTTTTTCTCAATTAATTTTTTTTATTGGAGTATAACTGATTTACAATGTTGTGTTAGTTTCTGCTGCACAGCTGAGTCAGTTATACATATACATATACATATATCCACTCTTTTTCAGATTCTATTCCCATGTAGGTAATTACAGAGTATTGAATAAAGTTCCCTGCGTTATTCAGTAGGTTCTTACTAGTTATTTATTTTATAAATAGTAGTGTGTACATGTTAATCCCAATCTCCCAATTTATCCCTCCCCTGCTTCCCCCTTGGTAACCATAAGTTTGTTTTCTACATTTGTGACTCAATTTCTGTTTTGTAAATAAGTTCATTTGTACCATTGTTTTAGATTCCACATATAAGCGATATTATATGATGCTTGTCTTTCTCTGTCTGACTTACCTCACTCAGTATGACAATCTCTAGGTCCATCCATGTTGCTGCAAATGGCATTATTTCATTCTTTTTTATGGTTGAGTAATATTCCATTGTATATATGTACCACACCTTCTGGATGGACACTTAGGTTGCTTCCATGTCCTGGCTATTGTAAATAGAGCTGCAATGAACATTGTGGTACATGACTCTTTTTGAATTATGGTTTTCTCAGGGTATATGCCCAGGAGTGGGATTGCTGGATCATAGGGTAGCTCTATTTTTAGTTTTTTAAGGAATCTCCATACTGCTCTCCATAGTGGCTGTACCAATTTACATTCCCACCAACAGTGTAGGAGGGTTCCCGTTTCTCCACACCCTCTCCAGCATTTATTGTTTGTAGATTTTTTGATGATGGCCATTCTAACCGGTGTGAGGTGATACCTCATTATAGTTTTGATTTGCATTTCTCTAATAATTAGTGTTGTTGAGCATCTTTTCATGTGCCTCTTAGCCATCTGTATGTCTTCTTTAGAGAAATGTCTATTTAGATCATCCACCCATTTTTTTGATTGGGTTGTGTGCTTTTTGATATTGAGACTTTAAACTGTCTTGTATTCAGTGCTGGAAAAAAAATTCTAAGTAATCATGTGTCATCATTTTAATGTAGCACTCAATTGATTTACTAATATTTTTATTTAAGATTTTTCATTTGTTAGACCTAATGCTTTAGGAGTGTGTATGGGGTATAAAATTCATAATATTCTGATATTATAACTATTTTTACTTTATTCCAATCATCTGGTTGCTACTCTTTGCCATAGCATCATCATTGAAGCTTATATTTGTAAAGTCACACAGATGCCTCTCCGCTCTGCAGAGATACCTATTTTGGTATCATTCCCTGCACAGGCCTTAAAGCTTCTACACTTTGGTTATCTTAGTTCACATCCTCATGTTCAGCTATGGCTCCTCAGGACACACTTCACTGGGGTGGCTGGGTCTTAAAAGATTACAGCCACACTGTGGCAATTTAGAGAAACTATTTGTGTGTTTCTACAGAGCTGTAGCGTTCTGAATAAATTTTCCTAAAACTTGGGACCCTGGACTAAAAGCAAGTATTGGGAGGTTAATATTCACCTACATAGATCATGAGAGCACTCCAGAGAGTTTACCTAACTCCTGAGATGGATGTTTATATTTCAAGGGAAAATCATGCCCAGGACCTTAAAGACATCTCTAGGTACTGGAATCCAGAAACACTGGGTATATCTGGCCCCAAGAGTGAGAACCCAGAATTCTTTCCATGTGGTTAGAATGAGAACTCAGAATCCTTTTCATCCCACCTCCAAAGGACAGAGGTTTCTGCGCCTCCTATACTATATATAAGCAGAGAAAATCCATTTTTCTCATCCCTCCCTATGGAGTATTTGGCCATACATACACTAGATTTTTTCATCTGATTTTAAATGTGTCATCTCAGGGGTAAAACCAGGGCAAAGAGGGCCAGTGTTTTTACTGTCACTTAAATAATAATAACTAATCTGTTTCTCATCCAGAACAGCCATGTTTATATTCTGAGTAAAATTAATAACAATAAATATTTAAAACACAGAATTCATTCTCTGTGCCTGAAAATGCATTTGGAACCCAGACTATAAGCACATTTCCTGATTCTTTCTTTGCTCAAGAATTCTTGTTGTCTTTTCCTAAAACTGGACTTTTGTTGAGAGAATAAAAATCAAGAACTGCGCTTGGGTCCAAGTGGTATAGAAAAGATTTGGGATGTGCTTTCTATGAATAATTTAACATGTACTAGTGTGAGACAGTCATGCTAACAAATAAGTGAAAACAAGTTCCCCAGTCCCTTGTAGCAAGTATTTAGGAGGAATTAAGAACACAGACAGAGGTGGAAATTAAATTAGACTTAGTCTTGGTGGGGATGGAAAAGTCTTTATAGAGGATGCCCATACACTTAACAAACATTTATTGATAATTTGCTCGGTGTCATACACTGTTTTAGCCACTAGCTATGCTAGATAAAAGTGAATGTCTGTTCTTACGAGATGTATCATTTAGTGGAAGAGTTAAAAAGTAACCTTTAACTAAGTGCTGTGATAGGAGCATACACAAGGCTGCATATGAGGGGTAGACAGATAAATGTTTAGGAAGCAGAATTTTCAATGCTCAGTGCCAGCGAGAATGAAGGACATAGAGAAAAAAGGAGCTTAAGATGAGTATCTTTTCTGGTTTAGATGATTATATGAATAGCAGTGCCATTTAGAAGAAAAATCTAGAAGTCATTGGGTCTAGATTTAGAGCTCAGAGGAGAGATCAGGGCTTGTGATAAGGATTTTTCCAGCACCACTATATAGATAACAGTTTCCCAAAAGTACCATATTTTCTTCTGCCTCTTTTCTTCCACACACAAGGCAGATATCAAAGACATCAATTATTCCTACTGATCAGGAACATAGACTAAAAATCCTTAGTCTTAGCTTTCCAGATAGCACTGTAAAATTATTAAATTTGACAGATAAGATAAAACCAATTCCTTTTCCCTTTTCAAGCTAAAGGAATGATTTTAATAACTGCAGAGCAAATATAACTAGTGGAAATATCAGAGGAACTAAAACAAAATTTAAACCATAGCAAAATTAGAGTTGTGGCGTAAAAGAGAAGTACTATAGATCAAAAATAATTGAAAGTACAGACTAGAGTTATATTGTTATAATATGAATCATATACTGTAGTCAAAATCATACCATGCAATCTTAGTATTATGAGACAAAAATTGACAGGTGTCAGTCCTATTTTCTTACTACAGTCTCTTAACAAGATTACATTCTACTTAAAAAACAACTTAGATGATGCCTTGTATATTGGAAAAGTTAAAAAGCTAACTTTGCTAGCAAAGAAGAATGCTTTTACGGAGCACCGTGTAAATAATACTGTATTAGTTAAGGTTCTCCAGAGAAACAGAACTTGTGACATCTACATCTGTATCTATGTCTCTATCTATCTATCTATTTACCTATCTATCTATCTATCTATCATCTATAAAATAAAGAGATTTGTTTCAAGGAATTGGCTTATGTGCTTATGGAGACTGACGAAGGACAGGTCAGTCTGGAAACTTTCAGGCAGGAGCTGATGCTGCAAATGTGAGAAAGAATTTCTCCTTCTTCAGATAAAAACAAAAAACAACTCAGTTTTTTGCTCATTAGGCTTTTCATCCAATTGGATGAAGCCTACCTACATTATCAAGGTAATTTCTTTAACTTAAAGTCAACCGGTGGTAGTGTTAAACACATCTACAAACTATCTCCACGGCAACACCTGGATTAGTATTTGCTTGACTAACAGGTAACATAGCTTAACCAACTTGACACATGAAAATAACCATTGCAAATACTTTTGCTCACAATATAGAGGAATTATCAGTTGTTTCAATGGTCTCAGTGTGTCCCTTGTTATCTTGTAAACATGTTGTGGAATTGACACAGGACATGATATTCAAGAATGGGTCTGACAGGTTGCTGACACCAGTCTTGTTTTGCATACTCTGGGTTAAAACAGGGCCCAGAAACTTCGACTGTGTCACCTACTTAACTGGGTCCCTAGGTTCAGTTAAGACCTGGTGGGAACTGTCACTATATGGTTCAGATGCATGGCCCAGGGCAGACCAAATGCAGCTCCTAGATGAAATGAGGATCAATACTCTCCTTCCCAGTTGAACCCTAACTTCAGGGCAGTTGGAAAAAGTCAGTGAGAAGAACTGGTTTGCTTTCCCCAGCCCCTCAAGCAGTTTCTATGGAGGGGAAATGGAAGAACGGAGATGGTGCCATGGCTGGACTCAGAAGCACAAACTTTTAAAAATGTTTGGCTTTTTTCTAAAGCTTCACAGACATAATCTAATGTTTCTATATTCTGATGGTTGTTTCATTAAATATAAATGCTGATTTATTTCTTAAGTTGAAAAATACTCTGCTACAATTGAGCACAAGTCAGTACAAAGTGTTGCTATAAAGCTATAGCGTTTATCTGTGTTAAAGATTTTTAAATGTTTTAAGAGAAAGAGGAGTACGCCAAAGGAGGGTAGGAGACAGGAAGGGGATAGGAAGAATGGGAGAAGTAAATGCAGAAAGAAACGCTATATCTTTCCAGTTAGTTGATTTTGTTCAATTCTATTTATAACTTTCAAAACTATAATCAAAGAGCAAATATTATATACTATAGCACAGTGCTTAAATTATTAATAATAGAGGAAAACTTTATTTCATCATGTTAATTGAGAAATTTAATTTTTTTTAAAGAATTCTCTCTCAGAATTTAAAAAAAACTATAAAATAGTGTATATTAACTAAATATGGTAAAAGGAATAGACCAGAACAGGGATAAAGGGGAAAAGACTAAAAATGGAAAACTGAGGCATTAATAATTATAATAAGCATTTTAATTATCATGTTGGAATAATTGTAATATCTAAGCACACTTGGAATATTTTATATCAAGGCAAAAGTGATATATAATATTCTCCATATTTCTAATGATGCCACAGAACCCCTGTAAAGAAATATTCATCTGTAGGGAAGTTTGACCACCTACGTACTTGATACAAACAACAACACACACACAGAACCTCATACAAACAAAACCTGCCGTTCAAACTGACCCCATCAGAAATACTGTATTTGATTTACAAAATAGTATGAAGTATCCATTAGCTATAATTTTACATCACTTATGTAACTTATTTTTAAAGCAGTTGAACCTGTATAACAAAACATTCATAACATAAATACAGCAGGATATAATAAATAATTGTTGAGGATTTTGATAACAACTAAACCAATTGTGTTTTATAAAACCAAAACAAACTACAGGGAAAAATTAATTTCTAGTTGGTTTTTATAAACCAACCCTTATTTAAAATACCCTTATTTTAGGTAGATTTCAATATCACTTCATTGAGGATGATGTAAAATTAGCACTTTGACAATCCTGAAGAGAGAATACTTGCATTTTGTGCTAGAGATATATTCTTGAAGAAGCCTTGTAATTCAAAATTTATATCATTCAAAACTTATTTTTCTCCAGAGGAATAAATATAAAGTATGCAAGAGGCATTCCCAGAGCACATGAATCTACACACTTTCTGTGCTGATAATGGTGTGGATCTTGGATCCATATCACCAGAATTTTTTTAATCATCCTTGCCTGCTTAATATATAGGTTTTCAAATTATAAGCATTTCTGCTTTAGTGTTCTTTTAAAAATTGTTGCATCACCTCTGCATTTTGTAGAGTATACAATTCTAAATTAACCTCAGAGTGTGTCACGTTATTTACTTGGTCTCTCTTTTTTTTTTGGTACTGTTTTGTCACATGTAATTTCTGACTCACAATTAATGATTTTAGGAATGATTTTTATTAGGGACGTTAGCAATACTAAATAATGAATGCTTGGGTAACATTGATGCTGGATGTGAACATATTTTAAATCGTAAAAAATAGGTAAGAGTAAAATAACAGCACAATAGACACCGAAAATCACTCACAGAAAGAAACTTGGGCATTTAAGCAATAAAACTGTAGTCAAGATACTAATGTTGTCATAGATACTTGTTTCCCAGCTTAAGTAGACTGCCACTTGGCCATAGCTAAAACAAAATTCTTTTTTCCTGTCATTTTTGAAGTTATGCAATTCTTGATGAATTTTTATAATTTGCACGTCTCATATTATTTCTATATTTGTGCATAAAAAGGAATCTTTATTAATACTTTATCACACAATATAAATTGTCCTAATTTTTCAAACTAGTTCTTAGAGACCTAAATTTTGTATCTAGTTTTTCATAAATTTAAAGCTGCTGTGAATTACCAAGGTTATATCATGATTGTATGTGTGCTATATGTATATATATATGCTATATATATGGTATGTGTGCTGATTATTCATGCCTTGCTTTTATCTAATATGATCTCATATAAACATATATGAGTAGGTAAAAGTGATTAGAAATAAAGTTGACTTTGCTTTTTTTTTTAAATTTTATAGTCAAGAACCATGTTTGTCTCATAGAAATATACTACCAGTACAGTGCTTTGCATGTGAGAAATGCCTTAGTCGAGGTTACCCCCAGAAGCAAATTCTTAGGCAAGGGCTGAGTACTTGTTATTTATTTGGGAATGCTGACAGAGCCATGGAAAGTGATGCAGTGAGAGGAATGCAGGCAATAGGGGGTACATTTTTAAATGAACTTTGATGGTTGCTGGCCATAGCTCAACTCCACAGGACACTCTGGAAAACTGTGTGAAACATGTCTCAGAATTAGCATGGTCAAGGGTGAGGGGGCTAGGGTATTTATTCACTCACCTCCACCCTTCTGCTATTGTGTTGACCTGAAACAAATAGACTACCAGATATTTCTCCAGCAAAGATGGGTTTACTGGGGCTCAGCAGAGAATTGCTATTTGGGTCTGCAACCAGGAGGAGGCACGTGTAAGTCCCCACACAGCAAGGGAAGGAGAATGCTTTTACAGGGAGGAAAAGGAAGTTGAGAGCTCTCTAGTAAACAAAGAGTCCAAGGCTTTCACTGGCTGAGTCTTTGCTGGGAAAGAAGAGGAGTTGTTGGGCTCTGCTATTGCCTCAGGACATGAGAACTCCTCCTTTTGGTCTCCCAATTCAATTTAATTGAAGTTTCTGTTTATTAATTTTTACAATTGATTATGAGGGGATTCAATCGGGGCATGTTATTTCTCAGGCACTCCCAATCCCCTGGACTCTTGGGCAAAGAGGGGTCCAGCTGTCTGCAGGCAGCTCTTCCACAAATCTGAGAAGTCATGCTTGTGAATGGAAATGTAAAGGGGACTCATATGGGCCAAGTGCAAACTGAATCCATACAAAGAATAATCTGAAAACACTTAAACACATGAATCAAGTGGAATAATTGTGCAGTATTAAATGGCCAGTGCTAGAAAATGCAAACTGGTTTTTTAATTAAAAATTTTTTAAGAACTAAAGAAAAAAGTATTCTTATGCAATTATACCTGCTCATTTCAACTTACAAAATATTGATTTTAAAATGTTTTATTTCTCTCTAGATTTTAATTTATAAATTTTCTCAAGTAATATTTATGTATCAATTATTCAGTTTAATAAACTAAGTTTTTAATGTTTCCATCTTACAAAAAAAAAGTAAATCTTATTTCTCCTTTTCTTTTTTAAGGGCTTATATCTTTGAAACTAAACTTTGAGCTTGTGTTTATGAAACATAGGGGTTAAACATAAAAGTTTTGGAGTCAAAGATGCCTGGGTTCGTAACCCTGTCAATTAGATGCTATGTGGCCTGGGACACATTACTTAATTTCTCTGACCCTTCATTTCCCTGTCAGAAAAATAAACAATACTTACCCCTCAGGATTGCTTTAAGGATTAAGTGAAATGAGATATGTAAAGTGTGCAGTACCTAAAATATGGTAAGCACTTATGGCACCCTAGATAAAATGAGTTCAGATAAAATGAGTAATGTGGGCTGGTAAACATGTAAAATCACCTATGATCTCTGAATTTTCAGGAAAATAGGACTTATGCAAGTGAGTGAAGTTTTACCCACTAATAATTACAGCGTTCCTGAAGGCCCCCATCCCCTGCTAAGGCAGTGTTACTAGATCTGATCTCTCCTAATTGGCATATAGCGAACAACAGAAGCCCCTGTATGATCATAAACTCAAGATTCTACAGATCACATCTCATGAAAAGTCATTGCTTAAGTTCCAGAAGTTTGACTTTTTAAAGAAAACATTAGACATACAGTGCTCTCTAAAGCAAAGTTCATTCCTGGCACTGGGTTACAGCTAGTGCAAATGTGATCTTTCATTTCCTATTTCAAGCAGACTCAGCGAGTTGTAGCCATACAGCCTATACATTCCAGAGATAAATAGGATCACCTATTTTAGGCCTTGTTTTACCTTATTTGTTAATCTCCCCACACAAATATGAACCTAAAGTCTAGCTTACCACCGCCTCCGGATCTACTTTGGGCAATTATTGGGTTGGTCAAAAAGTTTGTTCAGTTAGTGAATATGTTGTTCAATAAAGTTCTTCATGAAAATGAAAAATGTGTCATTTATTTTGACTTAAAACTGAACAAACTTTTTGGCCAACCGAATACTTAAACTCTTGATGCCTTGGTTTCCCATCTATATTAAAATTTACCTATTCAAAAGACACATGCACCCCAATGTTCACTGCAGCACTATTTACAATAGCCAGGTCATGAAAGCAACTTAAATGCCCATCGACAGACGAATGAATAAAGAAGATGTGGCACATGTATACAATGGAATATTACTTAACCATAAAAAGGAATGAAATTGGGTCATTTGTAGAGACGTGAATGGACCTAGAGACTGTCATACAGAGTGAAGTAAGTCAAAAAGAGAAAAACAAATATATATTAACGCATATATATAGAATCTAGAAAAATGGTACACATGAACCGGTTTGCAAGGCAGAAATAGAGACACAGATGTAGAGAACAAATGTATGGACACCAAGAGAGGATAGTGAGGGAGTGGTGGAATGAATTGAGAGATTAGGATTGACATATATACACTAATATGTATAAGATAGATAACTAATAAGAACCTGCTGTATAAAAATAAATAAATAAATAAAAATTTAAAAAATAAAATGACTAGATTGGAATACATTTTAAAGATTAAATAAATAAATAAGATGATTTCCTGGAACATAAAAATAAATAAGTAAATAAATAAAATTCACCTAATAGTTATTTTAATGATTAAATTAATACATGTAGGTAAACCACTTAGAATAGCCTGACTTACAGTAAGCTTCTGAAAATATTTTATTTTAAGCAATTATTGGGCTGGCCAAAATCTTCGTCCGGTTTTTTCTGTAAGATGGCTCTAGTATAGCACTTAGTTGTCTTTAACTTCATTTGAAATGATTTTGTTAGATTGTATGTGAAAGCTGTAATATCAACGTGCATTTAAAAAAAGACTTATCAAAATTGGTGAATTTTTGTGTAGCCATTTTAATATTGAAGATGGAAGAAAAAAGCAACATTTTCGGCATATTATGCTTTATTATTTCAAGAAAGGTAAAAAAGCAACTGAAACGCAAAAAAAGATTTGTACAGTGTACGAAGAAGGTACTGTGACTGATCGAACGTGTCAAAAGTGGTTTGTGAAGTTTTGTGCTGGAGATTTCTTGCTGGATGGTGCTCCATGGTCAGGTAGACCAGTTGAAGTTGATAGCAATCAAATCGAGACATTAATTGAGAACAATCGATGTTATACCACGCAGGAGATAGCCGATATACTCAAAATATCCAAATCAAGCATTGAAAATCATTTGCACCAGCTTGGTTATGTTAATCGCTTTGATGTCTGGGTTCCACATAAGTTAAGTGAAAAAAACCTTCTTGACCCTATTTCCGCATGAGATTCTCTACTGAAACATAATGAAAAGTTCTGTTTTTAAAACAAATTGTGACAGGCGATGAAAAGTGGATACCGTACAATAATGTTGAATGGAAGAGATCGTGGGGCAAGAGAAATGAACCACCACCAACCACACCAAAGGCCAGTCTTCATCCAAAGAAGGTGATGTTGTGTATATGGTGGGATTGCAAGGGAGTCCTCTATTATGAGCTCCTTCCGGAAAACCAAACGAATAACTCCAACAGGTACTGCTCCCAATTAGACCAACTGAAAGCAGCACTCAACAAGAAGCATCCGGAATTAGTCAACAGAAAATGCATTAATCTTCCATCAGGATAATGCAAGACTGCATGTTTCTTGGATGACCAAGCAAAAACTGTTACAGCTTGGCTGGGAAGTTCTGATTCAACCGCCGTATTCCCCAGACATTGCAACTTCGGATTTCCATTTATTTTAGTCTTTACAAAATTCTCTTAACGGAAAAAATTTCAATTCCCTGGAATACTGTAAAAGGCACCTGGAACAGTTCTTTGCTCAAAAAGATAAAAAGTTTTGGGAAGATGGAATTATGAAGTTGCCTGAAAAATGGCAGAAGGTAGTGGAACAAAAGGGTGAATACGTTCAATAAAGTTCATGGTGAAAATGAAAAATGTGTCTTTATTTTTACTTAAAAACCGAAGGCACTTTTTGGCCAACCCAATATTCTAATTATTATTTCCTATTAAGTTCCCACATCATTGATGGCCTACAACTCAGAAATCTTTAATTGAATATACTACAAAAGAAAAAGATAATCTGAGATTTACTGTGTATTAGCTCTTGAAATCAGAAATTTTTGTCCATAATATATTGGTTTCTTTGTATTAATAAGGTTGGTCTAGATTTTCCCAGTCTGTTGTAATCTCTCCAAGGTTTCTCCACCCCAGGGTTTACCTTATAAAAACCATTTTTATTGTTCCACTTCAAATAGGTTGCATATCTGTCATTGGCTTATGCTAAGGCTGACTTACAGAAAAACCCAGCAGTATGTTCCTCCTAACCTATGAAAAGATCTGTCTCTGAAGTACATGTTTCCTAGTCAGATTAAGTGATATAAATATTGGCAACCATCATACACAAAGTACGGTGTTGCATGTTGCATCATCAAAACTAAAAGATCATGAGATTGCCATTCCTCACCTTTCTCCAGCTGGTATTTTGGGGGCTGCGAATTCTGAGAGCAGCCTCTACAAATCTTTCTTGCAGCATCAAATGCTGGATATTGCAATACTTTGCATGGAATAGGAAGCAGGTATCCTTTTCTTAGAAAGCATAATATCATTATTTCAATACAACTTCAGTTAGGTACAAGGGTTTATATAGCTTAGTTCTTTTATAAAGTTCAATAGAATGTTAATAGCCACAAAGTATTGGGATCTGGGATTTAGATTTCATTATAATGGGACCAAATGGCATGCAGGAAACCCCAAGAGTCCTGTTCAGTTTTGTAGTACTTGGCATACCTTGCAGATGGCTTCCAGAAACTCATGTAATAGAAAATTAAGGAAGAATATAGCAGAGAGAAACGTAATAAGCATATTGAAATTCTTTTTTCTCAAAATTTAAAAAATATTCAAGTCTTCTTTGTTAAGAACCTTTTGAAATCGTTGCCATAGATCTGAAATAAATTAAAACCAATCCTTACCTAAGCTCTGTTGTATTTAAATTTTTTTTTCAAAGTGATAGATAAGTACTAAAAAAAAAGAATATAAGAATAAGCCTTGAAAATATTACAAGTTTCCCAGTCTAGCTAATAATGAATTAAAATTTTGAAGTAAAATTGTTCAAGACCTAGAATAAAAGCTGAGAACATCTAAATAAAACTTTAAACAAAATTCCCTATAGAAATTGGAAAGCATCAATATAAATATACCACCATCCCCTTGTGAGCCATAACTTTGATCCATATATCTTTCTGGGCACAAAGATGTGTAAACCTTGTATAAGATTATGAACTTAAAAACTTGTGTTACTGGAATAAAACTGTCTCTGCTTCTACCAAGAGAAGTCTAGAATCCCCAGACCCATCTTACTTTATATTCCCTGTGAAGACCACTTTTCTTAGTAGCTCTAGATCGGTATTGTCCAATAGAAACATAATGTGAACTACAAATAAAAGGCAGATATATATTTTAAATTTTCTAGTAGCCACCTTAAGAAATGTAAAAATAAACATAAAATTAATTTTAAAATATATTTATACTTAGACCAATCGATACAACAAAATAAATATAAAATATTAAAAAGGTATTTTATATAATTTTTCATACTAGCTGTTCAAAATCTGGTGTGTATTTACACTCACAGCACAATTCACTTTGGACTAACCACGTTTCAAATGCCCAGTAGCTACATCACTGTATTGGAGAGCTCAACTCTACACCCACATCTTTAGCTGCCAGCTTGATATGGCCACTTGCATGAAGCATGGGCATCACAAACCAAACAGGTCTCAAACCTACAAGTACACAATATACATAAAAGTGCATATACATATTTCTGCTCCTCCGTTGGTGGTCAACATCATGATAAATGGTTGTGTATCTCCAGGTCCATTCTCTACTCCCTCTTGCTCCTGGTTTGATTCTGTCAATCTTTGACACCAATGGGAAGAAGCAGGGGAAGGTCAGTGTGTCTATTGCCCCCACCCTTATTGCTCCTTGGCAGGTTGCACTTTGACAGTGGCTGAACTCCTCTACCTAAGACAATAGCACCTTCTTGGTGCCCATCCCAGAGTTAGAGCTCTTGCCAGATTTAATAGCACCACCATCTTTCCTTACCCTTCAGGAGGGCAATATTGACTTTCTGTGTTGCTAGTTCCTAGGTGCTTTACCATCTCTTGTTGGATTCCTTTACTTTGCCCACATCTCTATAAATAGCTCCTTTATTACCCTCTCTGCAACTAATCCTTTGCATGTACCATCTGTTTCTTATCGTGACCCTAATTGATATAATGGTGCAAAATTTTACCTCGTATTTCTCACGACATAAAACTAATATCATTTTTGCCTCATTTCTGCCAAGTCAGCAGGCTATTTGGCCATTAATGGCTTTCTCCTAGTACTTTCCATATTTTCTCCCTGGACCCAGTCACTTTCTAATATAATTCGTCAAATTGTCTTCTGCTTCTTTGCCTGAACTAAAAACTGGATGGATTTTTCCCTCAAGATGCCACTTTTCTTACATCTACTTTTTTTTTCACCTACTCATATCATAGGATGAGAAGGCAAAGTCCACATTTTTATTTTTCATCTACCATTTTATTCATCATTCTTTGATTTATTCTTCCAGCTTCCATTCAGCAGATATTTATTGAGTACTAACTATATGCCAGACAAATTTTAAGAATAAGGAAAAATCAATAACCATTTATGTAAAATTCTCTGCTCTCACGACCTTATATAGTCCTAGGGAAGACACATAGTTAACAAGATAAATAATTATAGTATGTATCATGCTAAATAGTGATATTGCCACTTACACATTATTTCTTTTTAGCAATCATGCATGAACTTCCTCTTTTGAGGCTTATATCACCTAAGTTAATCGTTTAAGAATTTCTGACAGGTTTACCCTATCACTTTCCATGACAATTTTGGCCTTGGACTCATAGCCCTCATCTTCCTACTCCATCTACTATTCTCAGTATCGTCCATATTAATGTGTGAAAGCTGATACACCGTCCACACTCAGAGTTCTTTGACCTTCTTTACAGCCCAGGTCTTTATTTCAATCCCTCTATGACAACCAAACTTCATGGGTACATTCAGTACATCACAGAAGCACAAACAAATTCCATGTCTGATCTAGTCATATAACCTAACACCCTCTTACCTAAACTATTATCATTCTAGGACAACAACAGTTTTATTGTCACTATACTGTTCTTTATAACCAAAATTTTAAAACCCCTATATTCCTATGCGCCATTGGCCACATAATATTTTTTCTTCTTTCTCTGTCCAGCATGGGCTGCACGTTTTCCTTTGCAAACTTTCTAGCTGACACTTTTAACTTTATCAATCCCAGCACCGCAGGGTAAACTTCTAAACCTTAATGAATGCAGATTAAATGTTTTCTTTGCCTCTACAACCAGATTTACATAAACACAGACTCATGCACACACACACACACACACACACACAGATGCACACATACAGAACAGCAACCACAATCCTGCATATTTATTGTTAACCAAAATTTCATAAATGGAGACCTGATTGAAATAAAGAGGTGTCTCTTTGAGGTTTATTAATACTGCAGCCCAAGCAATACAGATTCAAGAAGCACTTGAATTGTGTTCCACTGGACTACAAAATGGAGGAAGCTTATAAAGGCAAAAATCACAAGGCTGAAGTTAGTTATATGAGTTGCTTATCAAGAATTATAATTGGGGTAAAAATAAGGGTAGGGGATTAGGTATAAAATAAGCTACAAGGATATATTGTACAACACAGGGAATATAGCCAATATTTTATAATAACTATAAATGGAGTACAACATTTAAAAATTGTGAATCACTATACTATGCACCTGTAACTTATATAATATTGTACATCAATTATACTTCAATTATATAAAAAGAATTATAATTGAAGCTGGCAAGAAGTAAGGGTGTTTGTTAAGCAAGGATTGGTTGGGGTCTGAAATGGCTGCATAGTTACAAGGGGGGACAACCTTGAGACCACAAGTTGCAGCTAGCAGAGGTTGTTTTAAAAATGGCTGGTGTCCCTGGGTTTGATACAGTTCACAGAAAGTTCAAGTTCTCAGTGGTGCAGAGATACGTCTAAGACCAGATCCTCAATGGCCTCCGAACTCCATTTTGCATGCCTGAACTATGATTACTCCATTATGATTTCAATGCCATCATTATAAATCACAAACTTAATACTGCCTGTTTGTTTCTCTAAGTCTTCTTAGTTGACACATGAAATATTCAAGTAGTTTAGCTTTTTATTCAAGTCTCATAACTCTCATAATCCTCCTTGTTCATTGCTGATAATGACTCTCTACCCAAAAGCAGCTGAAGCTAATACGCATAAACTGCCTTATTTCCGCCCTGCAGACCTACATGCCTCATGCCCATGTTTACCTTTTCATCCCCTGTCTCTAAGGAATAGATAGTGCCAGTGGCTACTGCATCATCGTGCATCCTAGATCGCACTATTCCATTTCTTATCTTTTCCTTCAAACCTTTCTTTCCCTTCAATTATCCATTCTCCATCCTCTAACTTTCTAATTGACATCGCACTCAGCATATAACAGAGCTCAAGGTTGTTCCATTAAAATACAAACAGAACATGAGCAAATAAATAAGTCAAATAAGGAAAGGAAATAAATAACTTCTTATGTCTCATACTCTTCTGTTTCATATTTCTGGAATTTACCAGTAACAAAAAAGGAGGGGAGAGGAGTTTGAGGCATTAATCCAAGGTAGCAGTTAAAAATGCTTCCTTCTCTATGATTGTCCAGGTAAAATTCTGGAGCCATATGAGTTAAGAACAAATTCCTTCACTCACAGTATTGCAAAATTGGGGAGAAATTGCCAAATTTCTCTAAACTTTCTTCTGGTCTTCTTATTGGAAAATGGGAAGAAAATAGTAGCTAAATAACTATGTTGATTACTCACTGTATAAAATGTGTAAGACAATATATCACATCTCAGCAATCAACAAATGTCATCTATTATTTTAATTATTGCCAGCCAGGCAAAATATTATTGAATGTTATCATAGCATTAATGACATTTAAGAAAACAATCTGGAGGCCTCCCTCTTTCTGCATTTTATAAACTAACGTATTGCATTAAATAACTACTTACCATTTAGTCCATACACCTATCCCTTTCAGGTACTATCAATTCAATCTCAATTGCAAGATTTTTATTTTAAAAAAACAGGTTGGACATATTTTCTAAAATTAAATGCCATATCTTGTGTCCAAAATTGCCTAATGTCAAGCATGTGATTATATATTTAGATTTGATAATCAGTGGTACTCAATACCTGTGATTAAAGATGACATAAAGACAGCTTTGATTTGCCTTGTAAGGATTTATCAGAGAGAATACTGCAAGGCATCTAAAAGCAACACACTTACTTCCAGTGATTGATAGATGAAATGAAAGGTGATAGGAATTACCTTGAGGCACTGGTTTATTTAAAACATATCATTGTAGTTGGCATGACCTTGGAAGGCTATGAATACCGGTTCCTGAGGGTGTTTAATCAACTAGGAAATAGAAGCTTAAAATGGTCTCTTTGCGAATGTCAATTCCACCATACCTACTGATGAGTTTCACATTCAGTGTTTCAAGAGGACATGAGAAAAGATCTCTGCTGTGATCAGACTGATCAAATCACAGCAAGTGTATATAATTAAATCTATTTTGAAGATTCAGTGGGAACTATGGAGGTTTGTGATTTATATAAGGAATTAATTCAAAAGCCCTCCATGGAATAACTTAGGTTAACTAGATCAGAATTGGGGAATACATGAGGCAGAACGAAATATAGAAAAGTAACTTTATGATGATAAGGTAAGATGTGAGAAAATAGAAACAAATGAATCAATCTTAAGAAAAAAGCATTTTTTGTGGTAAAGAGTGGAAACTGTCTAGAGGCATGAGAATGATAACATGTAGATCTGAAGAAGAGTTAACTCTGGAGACATGGAAAAGTATCAGAATCCTCCCTAAGACACTTTCATCAGGTCTTTATTAAATATGTTACATTCATACACATGTGTAAAATGATGATGTAGAAAATGACGATATGGGGCTGTGACTTTTTCAGGATCACTCAGTCAAATGGACAAACAGGATGGTACTGTCATTATATCAAGGGCAACAGTTTTCTCAGAGATCACTATATTGTTGAACAGTGACACTAGCTGAGGCCACCCAAAGATCTAGGATTGTCAGAAAGCATATGTCCCGGCAAGAAACACTTGATAAAGTGACCCATTTAAAAAAGAAGCCAAGGGGGACACCTTCAAGATGGCGGAGGAGTAAGACATGGAGATGACCTTGCTCTGCACAAATACATCAAAAATACATCTACATGTGGAACAACTCCTACAGAACACCTACTGAACGCTGGCAGAAGACCTCAGACTTCCCAAAAGGCAAGAAACTACCCACGTACCTGGGTAGGGGAAAAGAAAAAAGAAAAAACAGAGACAAAAGAATAGGGACGGGACCTGCACCTCTGGGAGGGAGCTGTGAAGGAAGAAAAGTTTCCACACACTAGGAAGTGCCTTCACTGGCGGAGACGGGGATGGCAGGGGGGAAACTTCGGAGCCATGGAGGAGAGCACAGTAACAGTGGTGCAGAGGGCAAAGCTGAGAGATTCCCACACAGAGGATCAGTGCCGACCAGCACTCACCAGCCCGAGAGGCTGATCTGCTCACCCGCCTGGACAGGTGGGGACTGGGAGCTGAGGCTCTGGCTTCGGAGGTCAGATCCCAGGGAGAAGACTGGGGTTGGCTGCATGAACACAGCCTGAAGGGGGCTAGTGCACCACAGATAGCCGAGAGTGAGTCCGAGAAAAACTCTGGAACTGCCAGAGAGACAAGAGACCATTGTTTCGGGGTGCGCGAGGAGAGGGGATTCAGAGCCCCGCCTAAACAAGCTCCAGAGAGGGGCGCGAGCCACGGCTATCAGCGCGTACCACAGAGACGGGCATGAAACGCTAAAGCTGCTGCTGCAGCCACCAAGAAGCCTGTGTGCAAGCACAGGTCACTCTCCACACCTCTCCTCCCAGGAGCCTGTGCAGCCCGCCACTGCCAGGGTCCCTTGATCCAGGGACAACTTCCCCGGGAGAACACACAGTGAGCCTCAGGCTGTTGCAACGTCACGCAGGCCTCTGGCGCTGCAGGTTCGTCCCACGTTCTGTACCCCTCCCTCCCACCCCTCCCCCACCCCCCGGCCTGAGTGAGCCAGAGGCTCCTAATCAGCTGCTACTTTAACCCTGTCTTGTCTGAGCGAAGAACAGATGCCCTCAGGCAACCTACACACAGAGGCGGGGCCAAATCCAAAGCTGAATAGAAGGAACTGTGTGAACAAATAACAGAAAGGGAAATTTCTTCTAGCAGCCTCAGGAGCAGCGGATTAAATCTTCAAATTCAACTTGATGTACCCTGAATCTCTGGAATACCTGAATAAACAACGAATCATCCCAAAATTGAGATGGTGGACTTTGGGAGCAACTGTAGACATGGAGTTAGCTTTCTGCATCTAATTTGCTTCTGGTTGTATGTGTATCTTTACTTAGTATTTAGAGTTTATTACCATTGGTAGATTTGTTTACTGATTTGGTTGCTCTCTTCCTCCTTTCTTAAAAAAAATATAGATATATATATTTTTTTCCTTTTTCTTTTTTTGTGAGTGTGTATGTGTATACTTCTTTGTGTGATTCTGTCTGTGTAGCTTTGCTTTTACCATTTGTCCTAGGGTTCTGTCTGCCCGTTTTCTGTTTTTCTTTTTGTTTTTGTTTGTATAGTTTATAGCACTTGTTATCATTGGTGGATTCATTTTTTGGTTTGATTGATCTCTTCTCTCTTTCTTTTGTTTTTCTTTTTTTTATTACTTTTTAATTTTTTTATTTTTAATAATTATTTTTTACTCTTTATTTTAACAACTTTATTTTATTTTATTTATTTCTTTCCTTCTTTCTTTCTTACTTTTCTTCTGAGCCGAGTGGCTGACAGGGTCTTGGTGCTCCTGCTGGGTGTCACGCCTGTGCTTCTGAGGTGGGACAGCCGAGTTCAGGACATTGCTACACCAGAGACCTCCTGGCTCCATGTAATATCAAATGGTGAAAGCTCTCCCAGAAAGCCATCTCAATGTTAAGAGCCAGCTCCACTCAACGACCAGCAAGCTACAGTGCTGGACACCCCATGCCAAACAACTAGCAAGACAGGAACACAACACCACCCATTAGCAGAGAGGCTGCCTAAAATCATAATAAGGTCACAGACACCCCAAAACACACCACAGGATGCGTTCCTGCCCACCAGAAAGACAAGATCCAGCCTCATCCACCAGAACACAGGCACTAGTCCCCTCCACCAGGAAGCCTACACAACCCACTGAACCAACCTTACCCATTGGGGGCAGACACCAAAAACAACGGGAATTATGAACCTGCAGCCTGCAAAAAGGAGACCCCAAACACAGTAAGTTAAGCAAAATGAGAGGATAGAGAAACACACAGCAGATGAAGGAGCAAGGTAAAAACCCACCAGACCAAACAAATGAACAGGAAAATAGGCAGTCTACCTGAAAAAGAATTCAGAGTAATGATAATAAAGATCATTCAAAATTGTGGAAGTAGAATTGTGGAAGTGTAGAAAATACAAGAAACGTTTAACAAGGACCTAGAAGAACTAAAGAGCAACAAACAATGATGAACAACACAATAAATGAAATTAAAAATTCTCTGGAAGGAATCAATAGCAGAATAACTGAGGCAGAAGAACGGATAAGTGACCTGGAAGATAAAATAGTGGAAATAACTACGGCAGAGAAGAATAAAGAAAAAGAATGAAATGAATTAAGTACAGTCTCAGAGACCTCTGGGACATTAAACACACCAACATTCGAAATATAGGGGTCCCAGTAGAAGAAGAGAAAAAGAAAGGGACTGAGAAAATATTTGAAGAGATTATAGTTGAAAACTTCCCTAATATGGGAAAGGAAATAGTTAATCAAGTCCAGGAAGCGCAGAGAGTCCCATACAGGATAAATCCAAGAAGAAACACACCAAGGCACATGTTAATCAAACTATCAAAAATTAAATACAAAGGAAAAAAATTAAAAGCAGCAAGGGAAAAGGAACAAGTAACATACAAGGGAATCTCCATAAGGTTAACAGCTGAATTCTCAGCAGAAACTCTACAAGCCAGAAGGGAGTGGCAGGATATACTTAAAGTGATGAAAGGGAAAAGCCTACAACCAAGATTACCCTACACAGCAAGGATCTCATTCAGATTCAATGGAGAAATTAAAACCTTTACAGACAAGCAAAAGCTAACAGAATTCAGCACCACCAAACCAGCTTTACAACAAATGTTCAGGGAACTTCTCTAGGCAGGAAACACAAGAGAAGGAAAAGACCTACAAAAACAAACCCAAAACAATTAAGAAAATGGTAATAGGAACATACATATCAATAATTACCTAAAATGTAAATGGATTAAATGCTCCAACCAAAAGACATTGAGTGGCTGAGGGATACAAAAACAAGACCCATATATATGCTGTCTACAAGAGACCCACTTCAGACCTAGGGACACACACAGACTGAAAGTGAGGGGGTGGAAAAAGATATTCCATGCAAATGGAAATCAAAAGAAAGCTGGAGTAGCAATTCTCACATCAGACAAAATAGACTTTAAAATAAAGACTATTACAAGAGACAAACAAGGACACTACATAATGATCAAGGGATCAATCCAAGAAGAAGATATAACAATTGTAAATATTTATGCACCCAATATAGGAGCACCTCAATACATAAGGCAAATACTAACAGCCATAAAAGGGGAAATCTACAGTAACACAATCATAGTAGGGGACTTTAACACCCCACTTTCACCAATGGACACATCACCCAAAATGAAAATAAATAAGGAAACACAAGCTTTAAATGATACATGAAAAAAGAGGGACTTAATTGATATTTATAGGACATTCCATCCAAAAACAACAGAATACACTTTCTTCTCAAGTGCTCATGGAACATTCTCCAGGATAGATCATATCTTGGGTCACAAATCCAGCTTTGGCAAATTCAAGAAAATTGAAATCATATCAAGTATTTTTTCCAACCAAAACACTATGAGACTAGATATCAATTACAGGAAAAAATCTGCAAAAATTTCAAACACATGGAGGCTAAACAATACACTACTTAATAACCAAGAGATCACTAAAGAAATCAAAAGGGAAATCAAAAAATACCTAAAACAAATGAGAATGAAAACACAACCACCCCAAACCTATGGGATGCAGCAAAAGCAGTTCTAAGAGGGAAGTTTATAGCAATACAATCCTACCTCAAGAAACAAGAAACATCTCAAATATACAACCTAACCTTACACCTAAAGCAATTAGAGAACGAAGAACAAAAATAACCCCCCAAAGTTAGTAGAAGGAAAGAAATCATGAAGATCAGATCAGAAATAAATGAAGAAGAAATGAAGGAAACAACAGCAAAGATCAGTACAACTAAAAGGTGGTTCTTGTGTAGATAAACTAAATTGATAAACCATTAGCCAGACTCATCAAGAAAAGAAGGGAGAAGACTCAAATCAATAGAATTAGAAATGAAAAATAAGTAACAACTGACCCTGCAGAAATACAAAGGATCATGAAAGATTACTACAAGCAATTGTATGCCAATAAAATGGACAACCTGAAAGAAATGCACAAATTCTTAAAAAAGCACAACCTTCCAAGATGAATCAGGAAGAAATAGAAAATATTTCAGACCAATCACAAGTAATGAATTAAAACTGTGATTAAAAATATTCCAACAAACCAAAGCCCAGGACCAGACGGCTTCACAGGTGAATTCTATCAAACATTTAGAGAAGAGCTAACACCTATCCTTCTCAAACTCTTCCAAAATATAGCAGAAGGAGGAACACTCCCAAACTCATTCTACAAGGCCACCATCACCCTGATACCAAAACCAGACACAGATGTCGCAAAAAAAGAAAACTACAGGCCAATATGAATGATGAACATAGATTCAAAAATCCTCAACAAAATACTACCAAACAGAATCCAACAGCACATAAAAAGGATCATACACCATGACGAAGTGGTTTATTCCAGGAATGCAAGGATTCTTCAATATATGCAAAACAATCAATGTGATACACCATATAAACAAATTGAAGGATAAAAACCATACGATCATCTCAATAGATGCAGAAAAAGCTTTTGACAAAATTCAACACCCATTGACGATAAAAACCCTCCAGGAAGGAGGCATAGAGGGAACTTACCTCAACATGATAAAGACCATATATGACAAACCCACAGACAACATAGTTCTCAATGGTGAAAAACTGAAACCAATTTCACTAAGATCAGGAACAAGACAAGGTTGCCTACACTCACCACTATTATTCAACACAGTTTTGGAAGTTTTAGCCACAGCAATCAGAGAAGAAAAAGAAATAAAAGGAATCCAAATCGGAAAAGAAGAAGTAAAGCTATCACTGTTTGCAAATTACAGGATACTATACATAGAGAATCCTAAAGATGCTACCAGAAAACTACTAGAGGTAATCAGTGAATTAGGTAAAGTAGCAGGATACAAAATTATTGAGATGCAAAGAAATCTCTTGCATTCCTATACACTAATGATGAAAAATCTGAAAGAGAATTTAAGGAAACACTCCCATTTACTATTGCAACAAAAAGAATAAAATACCTAGGAATAAACCTACCTAAGGAGACAAAAGACCTGTATGCAGAAAACTATAAGACACTGATGAAAGAAATTAAAGATGTACAAACAGATGGAGAGATATACCATGTTCTTGGATTGGAAGAATCAACATTGTGAAAATGACTATACTACCCAAAGCAATCTACAGATTCAATGCAATTCCTATCAAACTACCAATGGCATTTTTCACAGAACTAGAACAAAAAATTTCACAATTTGTATGGAAACACAAAAGACCCCGAATAGCCAAAGCAATCTTGAAAAGAAAAACAGAGCTGGAGGAATCAGGCTCCCAGACTTCAGACTATACTACAAAGCTACAGTAATCAAGACAGTATTGTACTGGCACAAAAACAGAAATATAGATCAATGGAACAGGACAGAAAGCCCAGAGATAAACCCACACACATATGGTCACCTTATTTTTGATAAAGGAGTCAAGAATATACAATGGAGAAAAGACAGCCTCTTCAATAAGTGGTGCTGGGAAAACTGGATAGCTACATGTAAAACAAGGAAATTAGAACACTCCCTAACACCATACACAAAAATAAACTCAAAATGGGTTAAAGACCTAAATGTAAGGTCAGACACTATAGAACTCTTAGAGGAAAACATAGGCAGAACACTCTATGACATAAATCACTGCAAGATCTTTTTTGACCCACCTCCTAGAGAAATGGAAATAAAAAAAAATAAACAAATGAGGCCTAATGAAACTTAAAAGCTTTTGCACAGCAAAGGAAACTATAAACAAGACGAAAAGACAACCCTGAGAATGGGAGAAAATATTTGCAAATGAAGCAACTGACAAAGGATTAATCTGCAAAATTTACAAGCAGCTCATGCAGCTCAATGTCAAAAAAATAAACAACCCAATCCAAAAATGGGCAGAAGACCTAAATAGACATTTCTCCAAAGAAGATGTACAGATTGCCAACAAACACATGAAACAATGCTCAACATCATTAATCATTAGAGAAATGCAAATCAAAACTACAATGAGGTATCACCTCACACTGGTCAGAATGGCCATCATCAAAAAATCTACAAACAATAAATGCTGGAGAGGGTGTGGAGAAAAGGGAACCCTTTTGAACTGTTGGTGGGAATGTGAATTGTTACAGCCACTATGGAGAACAGTAAGGAGGTTCCTGAAAAAAACTAAAAATAGAACTACTATACAACCCAGCAATCCCTCTACTGGGCATATACCCTGGGAAAACTATAATTCAAAAAGAGTCATGTACCACAATGTTCCTTGCAACTCTATTTACAATAGCCAGGACATGGAAGCAACCTAAGAGTCCATCGACAAATAAATGGATAAAGATGTGGCACATATATACAATGGAATATTACTCAGCCATAAAAAGCAATGAAATTGAGTTATTTGTAGTGAGGTGGATGGACCTAGAGTCTGTCATACAGAGTGAAGTAAGTCAGAAAGAGAAAAACAAATACAGTATGCTAACACATATAGGTGGAATCTAAAAAAAAAAAAAAGTTCTGAAGAACATAGGGGCAGGACAGGAATAAAGATGCAAACGCAGAGAATGGACTTGAGGACATGGGGAGGGGGAAGAGTAAGCTGGGACGAAGTGAGATAGTGGCATGGACTTATATATACTACCAAATGTAAAATAGGTAGCTAGTGGGAAGAAGCCGGTGCTTTGTGACCACCTAGATAGGTGGGATAGGGAGGGTGGGAGGGAGACGTAAGAGGAAGGAGATATGAGAATATATGTATATGTATAGCTGACTCACTTTGTCATAAAGCAGAAACTAACACACCATTGTAAAGCAATTACACTCCAATAAAAATGTTAAAAAAATAAAATAAAATAAAAATTTTTTTAATTAAAAAAAAGGACGGCTAGTTGTTGGTTATATATGTATCTTATAAACAAATCTTTGATTACTTAGGCTTTGTGGTACCGTGGCTTTGGAACAATGCTAGGGAGGGGATATAGAGAAGAAAAATGTAAACCCTACATGTGGTAGATAGGATAATGCCTTCCACCAAAGATGTCCACAGCCTAATACCCAGAAGCTATGAATAAGTTACCTTACATGGCAAAAGAGACTTTGTCAATTTGATTAAAATAAGATTCTTGAGATGGGGAGATTATCTTGGATTATTCAGGTGGGCCCAGTGTAATCACAAAGACCTTATAAGGGAAAGAGGAAGGCAGGAGAAATGCAGTCAGAAAGACATGATGTCAGAAGCAGAAGTTGGAGTGATGTGCTTCAAAGATGAAGGACTGGACCATAAGTCATGACATGAAGAAGCCCTCTAGAAGCCCTCTAGAAGATGAAAAAGTCAAGAAAACAGATCCTCCCTATACACTCCAGAAGGAATGCAAGTCTGCCAAAAACCTTGATTTTAGCCCATAAGATTAATTTCAGACTCGTGACTTCCAGAACTGTAAGATAACAAATTTGTGTTGTTTTAAGCTACTAAATTTGTGGTAAATTGTTACAGAAGCAACATGAAATTAAGAAACTGCTCAAAAGAAATGTATAGTCAATATATTATATACACAAATTATTCAATAATTACAATACAATATCAGGAGTATTATAGAGTTTTTTAGACACCAGTGGAAGTTCAGAGAAAAGACATCGAACTTTCATTGCTTATGGAAGACTTTCTGAATAAGTGGTTATTGTTAATTTTGTAAGTAGAAATTAACCAATATCCTTAGCCAATATCATTGCTTGTTCTTCAATCATGCCACTCCCAATGCCATCTTTCTAAAATATAAATCTGATCACATTATTCCCACATATATCCCTCAGTAGGTTTCTATTGCCTATAGTTCTGATACCTTTTTAAATAAAAAGTTCCCCTCAATTTATCTCTCTAATCTCTCACTTTACTATAAACAACAGGGAAAAAAAGGCACCACCTTCAACACTTTGCTTGAAATCTCCTTCGCTATATAATCAACTTCACCATTTATCACTTCTGCTTTGCACATAACTGTAGGAGACATTTTCCTTAAATTGTCTGTGACTATGAAACAAGAATCCATAGCCTCTAGTTTCCAATAACATGTTCCTTCTGAGCCCTTAGTAGTAACAAACTATAGTCCAGATTTCTACTAAAAGCCTTTTCAAGGCGATTTAGGCTTTCTCTACCATGCTCCTCAAACTCCCTCAAACCTCCATACCTTCGCAAGTTCCAAAGCCACCTCCACACTTCTAGGTATTTGTTACAGAAGCACCCTGCTTTGGGTACCAAAATTGCTGTCAGTTTTCTATTGCTTAGTAACAAATTTATCTCAGATACAGTAGCTTAAAACAACACACATTTATTACCACCTAGATTCTGTATGTCATCTGTCAAGTCTTGGCTGCAACTTCTGCTAAGGATCTCAAAAGGCTGGAAAGTGTTAGGCTGTGCTCCCACCTGAATGCTGGACTGGAAAATAATCCGCTTTCAAACTCATTCAAATTGTTGGCAGAATTCATTTCCTTTCAGCTGGCTGTAGGCTGGAGTTTGCTCTCAGGTCCTTGAGGCCACCAACAGTCCCATGCTTCGTGGACTTTCTTAACATGGACACATACTTCACCAAGCAAATAAAAAACTCTAATCTGCTAAAATGAGGATTTATATAGCATAACATGACCCCAGGGATAACATCCAATCACCTTTCCTATATTCTATTGCTTGGAAGCCATAAGTTTTGCCCACAATCAAGGGGAGAGTATTATACCACAAGCTGACACCAGGGGTTGAGAAATCTTAGGGTCTGTCCATCACAGATAATATCCAACTTCTCTATAGTAATACAAGCATTCGTAATGTATCCTTGGACTGACTTTCTCTCAAGGGTCAAGGAAATGATTCCCCAGCCTTTTGTTTTTTAATTACCAAAAATATTCTTTCATTTAGAATCCTCAATATTGTCGTTTATAATTTTGACTTTAAATGAGTACATATGTGTTCTTTTGTGGCAAAGTAGTATGGTAGAAATACCTTTGATTATGAATTAAAACTGTCAGAATTATTATATGGATTACTGACTTGTCTATAGCTCCTTTTTATATTCTTATATACCATGAGCCAAACCATTTTAACTCTCTGAGCCTAAGCTGCTTCATTGGTAGAATCAGGATAATCAACAAGTTATGGAAATTGAGAGGGAGGATTAACCAAGATGGCGGAGTAGAAGGACGTGCTCTCACTCCCTCTTGCGAGAGCACCAGAATCACAACTGGCTGCTGGACAATCATTGACAGGAAGACCCTGGACTTCACCAAGGAGGATACCCCACGTCCAAGGACAGAGGAGAAGCCACAGTGAGACGGTAGGAGGGGCGCAATCAGAGTAAAATGAAATCCCATAACTGCTGGGTGGGTGACTCACAGACTGGCGAACACTTATACCACAGAAGTCCACCCACTGGAGTGAAGGTTCTGAGCCCCACGTCAGGCTTCCCAAGCTGGGGGTCCGGCAACGGGAGGAGGAATTCCTAGAGAATCAGACTTTGAAACCTAGTGGGAAATGACTGCAGGACTTCGACAGGACTGGGGGAAACAGAGACCCCACTCTTGGAGGGCACACACAAAGTAGTGTACGCATAGGGACCCAGGGGAAGGAGCAGTGACCCTGGGGGAGACTGAACCAGACCTACCTGCTGGTGTTGGGGGGTCTCCTGCAGAGGCGGGGGGGTGGCTCTGTTTCACCTTGGGGACAAGGACACTGGCAGTGGAGGTTCTGGGAAGTGCTCCTTGGCGTGAGCCCTCCCAGAGTCTGCCATTAACCCCACCAAAGAGCCCAGGTAGGCTCCAGTGTTGGGTTGCCTCAGGCAAAACAACCAACAGGGAGGGACCCCAGCTCCACCCATCAACAGTCAAGTGGATTAAAGTTTTACTGAGCTCTGACCGCCACAGCAACAGTCAGCTCTACCCACCACCAGAGCCTCCCATCAAGCCTCTTAGATAGCCTCAACCACCAGAGGGCAGACAGCAGAAGCAAGAAGAACTACAATCCTGCAGCCTGTGGACCAAAAACCACAGTTACAGAAAGATAGACAAGATGAAAAGGCAGAGGGCTATGTACCAGATGAAGGAACAAGAAAAAACCCCAGAAAAACAACTAAATGAAGTGGAGATAGGCAACCTTCCAGAAAAAGAATTCAGAATAATGATAGTGAAGATGATCCAGGACCTCGGAATAAGAATGGAGGCAAAGATTGAGAAGATGCAAGAAATGATTAACAAAGACCTAGAAGAATTAAAGAACAAACAAACAGAGATGACCAATACAATAACTGAAATGAAAACTACACTAGAAGGAATCAATAGCAGAATAACTGAGGCAGAAGAACGGATAAGTGACCTGGAAGACAGAATGGTGGAATTCACTGCTGCGGAAAAGACTAAAGAAAAAAGAATGAAAAGAAATGAAGACAGCCTAAGAGACCTCTGGGACAACATTAAATGCAACAACATTCGCATTATAGGGGTCCCAGAAGGAGAAGAGAGAGAGAAAGGACCAGAGAAAATATTTGAAGAGATTATAGTCGAAAACGTCCCTAACATGGGAAAGGAAATAGCCACCCAAGTCCAGGAAGCGCAGAGAGTCCGATACAGGATAAACCCAAGGAGAAACACGCCAAGACACATAGTAATCAAAGTGGCAAAAAGTAAAGACAAAGAAAAATTATTGAAAGCAGCAAGGGAAAAACGACAAATAACATACAAGGGAACTCCCATAAGGTTAACAGCTGATTTCTCAGCAGAAACTCTGCAAGCCAGAAGGGAGTGGCATGATATACTTAAAGTGATGAAAGGGAAAAACCTACAACCAAGATTACTCTACCCGGCAAGGATCTCATTTAGATTTGATGGAGAAATCAAAAGCTTTACAGACAAGCAACAGCTAAGAGAATTCAGCACCACCAAACCAGCCCTACAACAAATGCTAAAGGAACTTCTCTAAGTGGGAAACACAAGAGAAGAAAAGGACCTACAAAAACAAACCCAAAACAATTAAGAAAATGGTCATAGGAACATACATATCGATAATTACCTTAAACGTGAATGGATTAAATGCCCCAACCAAAAGACATAGACTGGCTGAATGGATACAAAAACAAGACCCATATATATGCTGTCTACCAGAGACCCACTTTAGACCTAGGGACACATACAGACTGAAAGTGAGGGGATGGAAAAAGATATTCCATGCAAATGGAAATCAAAAGAAAGCTGGAGTAGCTATACTCATATCAGATAAAATAGACTTTAAAATAAAGAATGTTACAAGAGACAAGGAAGGACACTACATAATAATCCAGGGATCAATCCAAGAAGAAGATATAACAATTATAAATATATATGCACCCAACATAGGAGCACCTCAATACATAAGGCAACTGCTAACAGCTATAAAAGAGGAAATCGACAGTAACACAATAATAGTGGGGGACTTTAACACCTCATTTACACCAATGGACAGATCATCCAAAATGAAAATAAATAAGGAAACAGAAGCTTTAAATGACACAATAGACCAGACAGATTTAATTGATATATATAGGACATTCCATCCAAAAACAGCAGATTACACGTTCTTCTCAAGTGCGCACGGAACATTCTCCAGGATAGATCACATCTTGGGTCACAAATCAAGCCTCAGTAAATTTAAGAAAATTGAAATCATATCAAGCATCTTTTCTGACCACAACGCTATGAGATTAGAAATGAATTACAGGGAAAAAAACGTAAAAAACACAAACACATGGAGGCTAAACAATACGTTACTAAATAACCAAGAGATCACTGAAGAAATCAAAGGGGAAATAAAAAAATATCTAGAGACAAATGACAATGAAAACACCACGACCCAAAACCTATGGGATGCAGCAAAAGCAGTTCTAAGAGGGAAGTTTATAGCTATACAAGCCTACCTCAAGAAACAAGAAAAATCTCAAGTAAACAATCTAACCTTACACCTAAAGAAACTAGAGAAAGAAGAACAAAATAAACCCAAAGTTAGTAGAAGGAAAGAAATCATAAAGATCAGAGCAGAAATAAATGAAATAGAAACAAAGAAAACAATAGCAAAGATCAATAAAACTAAAAGTTGGTTCTTTGAGAAGATAAACAAAATTGATAAACCATTAGCCAGACTCATCAAGAAAAAGAGGGAGAGGACTCAAATCAATAAAATCAAAAATGAAAAAGGAGAAGTTACAACAGACACCGCAGAAATACAAAGCATCCTAAGAGACTACTACAAGCAACTTTATGCCAGTAAAATGGACAACCTGGAAGAAATGGACAAATTTTTAGAAAGGTATAACCTTCCAAGACTGAACCAGGAAGAAACAGAAAATATGAACAGACCAATCACAAGTAATGAAATTGAAACTGTGATTAAAAATCTTCCAACAAACAAAAGTCCAGGACCAGATGGCTTCACAGGTGAATTCTATCAAACATTTAGAGAAGAGCTAACACCCATCCTTCTCAAACTCTTCCAAAAAACTGCAGAGGAAGGAACACTCCCAAACTCATTCTATGAGGCCACCCTGATACCAAAACCAGACAAAGACACTACAAAAAAAAGAAAATTACAGACCAATATCACTGATGAATATAGATGCAAAAATCCTCAACAAAATACTAGCAAACAGAATGCAACAACACATTAAAAGGATCATACACCACGATCAAGTGGGATTAATCCCAGTGATGCAAGGATTCTTCAATATACGCAAATCAATCAATGTGATACACCATATTAACAAATTGAAGAATAAAACCATATGATCATCTCAATAGATGCAGAAAAAGCTTTTGACAAAATTCAACACCTATTTATGATAAAAACTATCCAGAAAGTGGGCATAGAGGGAACCTACCTCAACATAATAAAGGCCATATATGACAAACCCACAGCAAACATCATTCTCAATGGTGAAAAACTGAAAGCATTTGCTCTAAGATCAGGAACGAGACAAGGATGTCCACTCTCACCACTATTATTCAACATAGTTCTGGAAGTCCTAGCCACGGCAATCAGAGAAGAAAAAGAAATAAAAGGAATACAAATTGGAAAAGAAGAAGTAAAACTGTCACTGTTTGCGGATGACGTGATACTATACATAGAGAATCCTAAAACTGCCACCAGAAAACTGCTAGAGCTAATTAATGAATATGGTAAAGTTGCAGGATACAAAATTAATGCACAGAAATCTCTTGCATTCCTATACACTAATGATGAAAAATCTGAAAGAGAAATTATGGAAACACTCCCATTTACCATTGCAACAAAAAGAATAAAATACCTAGGAATAAACCTACCTAGGGAGACAAAAGACCTGTATGCAGAAAACTATAAGACACTGATGAAAGAAATTAAAGATGATACCAACAGATGGAGAGATATACCATGTTCTTGGATTGGAAGAATCAACATTGTGAAAATGAGTATACTACCCAAAGCAATCTACAGATTCAATGCAATCCCTACCAAATTACCAATGGCATTTTTTACGGAGCTAGAACAAATCATCTTAAAATTTGTATGGAGACACAAAAGACCCCGAATAGCCAAAGCAGTCTTGAGGGAAAAAAATGGAGCTGGAGGAATCAGACTCCCTGACTTCAGACTATACTACAAAGCTACAGTAATCAAGACAATATGGTACTGGCACAAAAACAGAAACATAGATCAATGGAACAAGATAGAAAGCCCAGAGATTAACCCACGCACCTATGGTCAACTAATCTATGACAAAGGAGGCAAAGATATACAATGGAGAAAGGACAGTCTCTTCAATAAGTGGTGCTGGGAAAACTGGACAGCTACATGTAAAAGAATGAAATTAGAATACTCCCTAACACCATACACAAAAATAAACTCAAAATGGATTAGAGACCTAAATATAAGACTGGACACTATAAAACTCTTAGAGGAAAACATAGGAAGAACACTCTTTGACATAAATCACAGCAAGATCTTTTTTGATCCACCTCCTAGAGTAATGGAAATAAAAACAAAAATAAACAAATGGGACCTAATGAAACTTCAAAGCTTTTGCACAGCAAAGGAAACCATAAACAAGACGAAAAGACAACCCTCAGAATGGGAGAAAATATTTGCAAACGAATCAACAGACAAAGGATTAATCTCCAAAATATACAAACAGCTCACTCAGCTCAATATTAAAGAAACAAACACCCCAATCCAAAAATGGGCAGAAGACCTAAATAGACATTTCTCCAAAGAAGACATACAGACGGCCACGAGCACATGAAAAGATGCTCAACATCACTAATTATTAGAGAAATGCAAATCAAAACTACAATGAGGTATCACCTCACTCCTGTTAGAATGGGCATCATCAGAAAATCTGCAAACAACAAATGCTGGAGAGGGTGTGGAGAAAAGGGAACTCTCTTGCACTGTTGGTGGGAATGTAAATTGATACAGCCACTATGGAGAACAATATGGAGGTTCCTTAAAAAACTAAAAATAGAACTACCATATGACCCAGCAATCCCACTACTGGGCATATACCCAGAGAAAACCGTAATTCAAAAAGACACATGCACCCGAATGTTCATTGCAGCACTATTTACAATAGCCAGGTCATGGAAGCAACCTAAATGCCCATCAACAGACGAATGGATAAAGAAGTTGTGGTACATATATACAATGGAATATTACTCAGCCATAAAAAGGAATGAAACTGAGTCATTTGTTGAGACGTGGATGGATCTAGAGACTGTCATACAGAGTGAAGTAAGTCAGAAAGAGAAAAAGAAATATCGTATATTAATGCATGTATGTGGAACCTAGAAAAATGGTACAGATGAGCCGGTTTGCAGGGCAGAAATTGAGACACAGATGTAGAGAATGGACAAATGGACACCAAGGGGGGAAAACTGGGGTGGGGTGGGGATGGTGGTGTGCTGAATTGGGCGATTTGGATTGACATGTATACAGTGATGTGTATAAAATTGATGCCTAATAAGAACCTGCAGTATAAAAAAACAAACAAACAAAACAAACAAACAAACAAAAAGTTATGAAAAACTGTGTATGTATATACATAACTATATATATGCATATATATAATGTATATACATAAATTAATACACATATCCTTTGTAAACTTTAAAGTTCTGTGCATATACTGATTCAAATAACATTTGTAATCATGATATTAATTTTAAGGTATGATCTGTGAATGTTGTCTCAATTGCTAAAGTCTTTGGAAATTCTAGAAAGATAAACTAGATAAGTGCTTTGTTTCATTACTTTATTTATTATTGTTATTTTTGTCTCATTACTTTTCAAAAAGATTTTATTCAGCAATCATCTATTTTATACAAACCTATTTCATCTAAACACAATTCCTCCTCTGAAGCTTTTGCCCAACATCCTTTGGTTTTCTCTGATTTTCTCCTAAATATGCAGTAATATTAATGGCCCCTATTCTCTCTAAATGGTAGTTTACTTTAATAAAACTAGTTTATAGTCAAGTAAAAATATTTTTTTATCAGCCTTTCAGTTCAATCTTATGTTCAATCTTTATGTGTTTACTTTAATCATTAGTTATATTAATTAGCATTAATTAGCACAGATTTTTTTCTTTTTAGCTCTTCAACTCAAGCCCATTCTCAGGTGTTAAAATCCCTAAGAGTATTTAGCTTATAGTACTGCAGGTTTCAACTGTCTTCAACTTTCCATTATATTATTGTACTTTAATTAATATGATGATAATAATAATTATATATATGCGTACTTATAAACATATTTTCTATTTTTATTTTAAGGAGCGCTATATTTGAAAGAATTACCACAGCAAAAATGATTCCAGATGACACAAAACCAGATTTTTATTGTCACACAGAGTAAATCAATTGGTTTCTATTGAATGAAAGTTTAGTCCCCCAGAAAATGGAACGCTTAAGAACATGAAAAGGTAGGACTCAGGAGGGAGAAGTATTTTTAGCCACATTAATGTATTTTCCTAAAGCAATACCTGAAGTAATTTTAAAACTTCATTTATAGCCATGAATGGTTTATTTTATAACAAAATTTAAAATATGACTGTGGATTTCTTATTTGTTTAATTGAAATGTACCATGAATTCCCTCTGAAAGCCTTAATTTTGACCTTTCTAAATACATCATTTCATTCCTGTGTTGAATAGGAATTCTCATCATTTATTTAGAATCTAATTTTGCTATTTCTTCTCATTATATTTAGCCCAGAAACCTACTTAAAACATAAATTTATACAAATAGAACCAACATTACTTTCTCCCTTTATATTTATTTTCAGATTTGAAAGATATTAAAGAAAAGTGTAGACATTTGATACCCTTACATACAAGTCATTGACCTCTCTAAGAATTACTAAGGAATAATGACAAGATAAAGAAGTGGTAAATATTTAGATTCTGAACTCTTTCAACTATAAGATGTTAAGGTAAGTATTTTTTAAAGAGTGTTTGACAAATGTTTTAAAATTATATTGCCCTTGTAAGATACTGTAATGATTATTGATGACTTTTGGCCCTCTTCAAATGGTGGGGAATTCTTCACACTAAAGCTTTATTCTTAATGTTTCAAATACTTTCCCAAACCTTTTTCTCTTGTTTAACATTTATGGGACACCTGTTACCATCAGGCAGCTAGGAAATCAGGTCACTTGCAAGACAGGAAATAAATCAGACAAAGGACAGCTACAAATGCAATGGAGGACTCAAAATAGAACTAGTAACGATCAGCTAACTTTTCCACTTATAGAGTTTCTCAATATTTATTAGCAGATATTTATTCCACAGGCATTATCAGCTTATAATTATAGTTTTAGCAGTAAGATTTTTTTTGTCAATTGAGTATATTTGATTATAAAATACATCAAGTAGTGAATCAGTAAACATGTATTTATTCAATAAATATTTGAAGAGATGCAAATGTGCACAACTTAATGGAGCAAACAATAAGATCAGAACTGAAGATGAATAACATCTAGTCTATGCTCTCAAAGGATGTATAGCCTAGTTCTGAAGATATCTATGCATAATTATAATAAACATCAAAATACAGTTAGTGGGGTAAAACGATATAAATAAAACCATTATAGTCATTCAAAAAGAGGGAAAAAAAACATTTTTTTGCCCAAGATCAGAGAAATCTTCTTGAGGAAGGTGGCATTCTGTTATGCCTTGCGTGGTAATAATTTTTGTTCTTTTACATAAATGTTAAGTGAAACCAGTCGATGTACCCAACAATGATATTAAGAGTTTGTGTAAAGCAGGAAGGAGAGCTAACATTTACTGAACACCTTCAATGAACCAAGTGCTACTTTGAGACCTTTCTTAGTTTTTTATTGTGGTATAACAAATTATCACAAACATAGTGTCCTAAAGCACCACAAATGTATTACCTCGTGGTTCTTTTCGTCAAAAGTCCAACTTGGCTGGCTGGGTTTTTCTTAGGATATCATAAGGCTGAAATCAAAGTGATACCTGCTCTGGGTTCTTATTTGTAGTCTCTGGAAAGAATCTTCTAAACTTATTCAGGATATAGGCAGAATCTAGTTCCTTGGGGTTGTAGATCTGAAGTCCCTGTTTCCTTGCTGCTATCAGTCAGGGGTCACTCTCTGCTTTTAGAGGCCTTCTGTATTCTTCTCATGTAGCCCCCTCCAAGTTCAAAGCAGCAACAGGGTATTGAGCCCTTCTTATGCTTCAAATCTCTGACAGCCCCTTCTGCTGTATCCATCTTCCTCTTCTGCCTTAGTCTTCTGCCATCACCAAGAGAAATTTCTTTGATTAAGGGCTTATGTGATTAATTTAGGCCCATCTGGATAATTTCCGCTTTTTTCAGATAAATGGTGCCATGTAACATGACATAATCATCGCCTTTACAGGTCCTGAGAATGAGGACTTGTCTGATTCCAATGTTCAGGTTTGAAATTCCACTGACTATAAATTAGTCATGTTCAAAGGTGTGAAAATAATGTAAACCCCATACTTACCAAGTCAGAAATGTAGCATTTATCAAATAGACTGCTTTAAAAGAAAATTGTGGTTCTGAGCTATTTCAAAATTAAAATCCCTGATGACAACACACTGAAGAAGTTTCATATCCATAGAGAGGCACATCAAGAGAAAATGGGCACTCCGAGGGGATTCATGCTAGACCTACCAATGCAGCCCTCTGTTGCCCAGAACAGAGGGGCACCTGGGATTCCCCAGACCCACTCGTTTATCCACATGGGCGATTACAGCATGGACATGATACCACAAGACCAAGTTGATCAGAATTTCAGGACTCCTGATGAACATAACAGCCCCAGTGAATCTTTAGCCAGACCCTTTATCATCCTGGATGATTCCAGAATGAACTTGGTACCACAGAATCCAGCTGGTCTCACATCAAAAAGAATAAAATACTTAAAGATAAACTCAACCAAAGAAGTGAAAGATTTGTACAATGCAAACTACAAAATGTTGCTGAAATAAATTAGAGAAGACACAAATAAGTGGAAAGACATCCTGTGCTCACAGATTGAAAGACTTAATATTGTTAAGATGTCAATACTACTCAAAGCAAGCTACAGATTTAATGCAATTCCAGTAAAAATCCCAAAAATGGTGGTTTTTTTCAGAAATAGAAGAAAGCTCCGTCCTAATATTCACGGAATCTTAAGAGACCCTTAATAGCCAAAACAATTGTGAAAAGAACAAAGTGGGATGTCTCAATACTTCCTGATTTCAAAATTTAGTACAAAGCTACTGTAATCAAACAAAATGGTACTGGCATAAAGACAGACATACAGACCAAGAGGAAAAAATAGAGAGCCCAGGTACATGCCCTGAAATACATGATCAAATAATTTTTGACAAGGATGCCAAGACAATTCAATGGAAAAGACTGTTCAACAAATGGTGTTGGAAAAACTGGATATCAACGTGCAAAAGAATGAAGTTGGATTCTTAGCATATGTAAAAATTAACTCAAAATGGATTAAAGACCTAAATATTAGACCTAAACCTATAAAACTCTTAATAGAAAACACAAGGGAAAAGCTTCATGACACTGAATTTGGCAATGATTTCTTGGTTATGACACCAAAAATAGTGGTAACAAAAGTAAATATAGATAAATTGGACTGCATTAAAATTAAAAACTTCTGTGCATCAAAGGACACAGTCAACACAGCAAAAAGGCACCTGCCTAATGGGAGAAAATATTTGCAAATTATTTATTTTATAAAGGTTAATATCCAGAATATATAAAGATCCTCTATATCTCAACAAAAACACAAACAACCCATAAAAATGGGCAAAAGTCTTGAAAAATATTTCTCCAAAGAAGATATACAAATGGCCAAGAAGCACAAGAAAAGATGTTCCATTTCACCAAGCATCAGAGAAATGCAAGTGAAAACCACAATGAGATACCACCTCATACCCAATAGGATGGCAACTATTAAAAGAACAGAAAATAACAAGCATTAGTGAGGATATGGAGAAATTGGAACACTTGTGCACTGTTGGTAGAAATGTAAAAAACTGCAGCCACTGTGGAAACAGTATGGTGGTACCTCAAAAAATTAAAAGTAAAATTTCCATATGATCCAGAAATCCCATTTCTGGTTACATACACAAAAGAATTGAAAACAGGGACTTGAACAGACATGTGTACATCCATAGCAGCATTATTCACAATAGCCAAAAGTTGGATGCAACCCAAGTGTTCACCAACAGATGAGTGGGTAAACAAAATGTGGCATACACATACAATGGGACAGTATTCAGCCTTATAAAGGAAGGAAATTCTAATATACAATACAGTATGGGTGAAACTTGAGGAAATTGTGGTATATATTGATAATAAGCAAGTCACAAATAAGGCAAATACTGTATGATTTTACTCATATGAAATATCTAGAGTAGTCTGATTCATAGAGACAGAAAGTAGAAGGGTGGTTACCAAGGGGAATACGGGGAATGGGGAGTAGTTGCTTAATTGGTATATAGAGTTTCAGTTTTGCAAGATGAAAAGTGTTCTGGAGGTTGTTTGCAAACAATGTGAATATACTTAATACTACTGAACTGTACACTAAAAAATGGTTAAGATGGTAAATTTTCTGTTACGTATTTTACCACAATTGAAAAATACATATGATTTTTAAAAAAGTCCTTGATGATTTTTAAATAGAGTTTATCTACTGCCATACTATTGTTTAAGGTAATGTACACACACACACACACACACACACACACACACACAAGATGTATGAAGTGTAAAAATGGAGCCATCAAGGAGAAATCTATTCTTAATTTTATAGGAGGATCTGGAAATTTCTGAGGGAAAGTCAAAGTTGAATTCATTCAATATTGCTTTCACATAGGCTATTTATCGGTTTATATAAATATAAACATCATCCAAATGTTTACTCATGTGGTACCAAGCACCTGCATATTTGGAAACATGCTACAGACATTTCTTCTCACTCCCCTTGGATTGATAGGTAGACACAAAACTCATTTCAATTTTCTCTTCAAGAGTTTGCCAGACTATACTAGAATATCTATACTCAGAGTATTTACATTTTACTTAAATGCCATGACCCTATTTCTTTTAATAAAAAGTTGTTGATCCTTAAGAATATATAATTCTGAACCAAACTAATTTTCATTCAAGGACAGAATGCATGTGTACATATGTTTTAGGGGCATTAAAATATTAGAGAGGATACTATAATTTATAATTATGTAACACTGATTATCTCAAGAGAAAGAAATTGGAAATGTAGGTTTGGGATAAAGAAGGCATATATTATTCATGTTTTCATTATATACCTCTTATTACAAGTATTAACTTTTTAAAGAATCCATCACAATATGAAAAAAATCTTATTCAAATTATCCTTTTATCAACACTATACTTCTTTTTGATAACAATGTCTATATTTCCTGGAAAAAAAATTTGTCTTTAATTCAAATGCAGAAATCCCTCAACAAGATCTTTACAAGTAGAAGACTTACATAATTTTTATACTTTGGGTTATTTCTCTACAAATGAATTGAGTCTGTTCCTATTTTGGTGGCCTTCAATAAGGTATTTAATTTAAAACTCAAGAAAGCTCAAATGTTCAAGTAATGTAGAAGTTCGAGCGTAATAACAGTTGATCTGGCCTTAATTTTAGCTGGATTAAAGGCACTGGAAATCTAGTCATTAATAATGACAATAGTATTTTGTATTTCTGAACCACTGTAAACTTTACCGAGTCATTTATTTTCATTGTATGTATAGAATGATCCTTGTAGTTTCTGTCATCATCTGTGTCTCTGTGATGAAAAACCTGATAATAAGGTGTTGGATAATTTACCAAAAGTCAAAGCTAGTGTGTGTCAGGGTTGAGAAGAAATTCAGAGGCATTTGAATCTAATTTTAGTTTCTTTTTCTTGCTTCTGTCATATTTCAAAACTACATAGATGGCCATTTGTTGGGTTTTTGTAGCAAACTCTAATTTGCCAGTCTTTCCTTGATGCTCTCTCTGTCCCAGAAAAGGAAACTTGTTCTTTCTTCTGACAAGGTGGCATGCTGCCATTACAACATCCTTTAATAAATAAACACGTCTATTCAATGTCACAACAAGTTAGAAAGTACTTATTTCTGTTCAGTGAGCCGGATGAAGTCAATAATCACCAGGGAGTTGCCACTATAATTCATTAAGGCCGTTCACTGGGCCTCAGTAATCAGTGCAGAGAATGGAGCCAAAGTCTGGATTCACTAGGGAGAGAAGGTTAGGATCAAATGTCTCAGCTCACGTGAAAATAGTATCTAGTAATCATTGCATCACAGCCTTTTACACTTCAAAGAGCTGAATTTCCTTCTCAATAATGGAAGAAATGGTTCCAAAATCACCCACTAATTTTGAGAATTCAACCTAGCATTTTAAAAAAGAAAAAGAAAGAAATAAAGCCGACAGAAATAATGGCAATGGTTTTTGAGAAATATTGTGATATTCTGATCTTTTTGGTCCCCAGGTCTACATCATTGATCACAACTCGACAGCTTGTTTATTTCACAACTTACTACTTCCTGTCTCAAAGTCTCCTTTACTCTTCTACTTCAATGTTGGAGGCTGCAGGGCACATTCTTTGGTTATCTGTCTTCTCTATATCTAAATTCATTTTTCTTTTAGTTTCATAGTTTTAAATAACATTCAAATGTCCAGGAATCCTGAATTTATGTCTCTATCCTAGATTGTTAGCTGTGTTCTTTACTCAGATATCCGATTTGATACCACAAATTGACAATTCCATTTGGATGTCTTAAAAACATTTCAGGGGCTTCCCTGGTGGTGCAGTGGTTGAGAATCTGCCTGCCAATGCAGGGGACACGGGTTCGAGCCCTGGTCTGGGAAGATCCCACATGCTGTGGAGCAACTGGGCCCGTGAGCCACAACTACTGAGCCTGCACATCTGGAGTCTGTGCTCCGCCAACAAGAGAGGCCGTGGCAGTGAGAGGCCCATGCACCGCAATGAAGAGTGGCCCCCGCTCGCCGCAACTAGAGAAAGCCCGTGCACAGAAACAAAGACCCAACACAGCCAAAAAATAAATTAATTAAAACAAACAAACAAACAAACAAAAAACATTTCAAACTCCTCATGCCCAGACCTGAATTCCTCATTTCCCTCCTAAAACCACTCTGCTCAACCCATCTCAGTTGACAGCAATTCCATACTTCAGTTGCTCCATTTCTGAAATTGAAGTCATACTACATTTCCCCCTTTTTCTCTTCTTTCTTTCTCTATTGGCTGCTTTGAGTCTTTTTTGCTGCGTGTGGGCTTTCTCTAGTTGCGGCGAGCAGGGGCTACTCTTTGTTGCGGTGTGCGGGTTTCTCATTGCAGTGGCTTCTCTTGTTGCAGAGCACAGGCTCTAGGCGTGCGGGCTTCAGTAGTTGTGGCACATGGGCTCAGTAGTTGCGGCTCACGGACTTAGTTGTTCCATGGCATGTGGGATCTTCCCGGACCAGGGCTCGAACCCATGTCCCCTGCATTGGCAGGCAGATTCTTAACCACTGCGCCACCAGGGAAGTCCTCCCCCTTTCTCTTAGACCTGGCCTCTATCCGGGGAAACTGTGTATAACCCTTTGAAAATATAAATCAGATAATGTGAATATTATATTTAAAATCTTGCAATGGTTTTACACAGAATAAAAGCCAAAGTCCTGAAAATGGCCTTCAAAGGCCCGCAGAATTTGCCCTACATTTACCTTCTTACTCACTTCACTCCACATCCTGGCCTCCTGCATCTCCATGAACACACCAGGCCTCCTGCCACCTTACAGCATTTGCCCTGGCTGTTCCCTCTGCCTGCTGTGTCCTTTCTCCTCCTCTCTAGAAGACCATCTCCTTCAAATCCTTCAAGTCTTCATTCAATAGCCACATACTCAGTGACCCTTTTTAAACTTGCAACTCGTCATCCAGCAAACTCCACTCTTCTAGCTTCATTTTTCCCTATATCTTATACCATCTTCTAATTTACAGATTACTATGATCATTATTTACTGTCTATCTTTTCTCCGTTAGAATGTAAGTTCCATGAGGGACTGGATCATTACTTTGTTCATTGATGTATAGTAACCACCTAAAGTGTCTGACAGATAACAGACACTCAGCCATGTGGTAAATAAATACTTCTTCTAAAGAAACTTGTCTCTTTAGATTGACACAACAACTGTTTCTCTATATGTCCTATAAAACATGTATATGTATATACATACATATATAATATATGTGTATATATTTACATTCCTTAGTTCTAATATTTTAAAAATAGATGATTGTGTCACAAACTTTGAGTAAAATTGGTCTATGACCAGTGCATATAGTTGTTTACAGAACCACCTTTGTACAAAACCCATCTCACATCATGATAAGGGCTTTAGGTAAACAGAATAATGGCATCCCCAAAGTGTCTGCATCCTAATCTCAGAAACCTGTGACTGTGTTACCTTACACGGAAAAGGGATATTACAGATATGATTAAGTTAAAGGTCTGGAGATGGGGAGATTATCCACATGGGCCCAATGTAATCACAAGAGTCTTATAGGAGGGAGACAAGAAGGTCAAAGTTAGAGAAGGGGATGTGACATTGAAAGTAGAGTTGTTCTCATCCTATTCCCCAGAAGTTGTGAATGTTGATGAATATGCCAAAAGGGACTTTAGAAATGTGACTGAATTAAGGATCTTGAGATGATGGGGTTATCCTGGATCCAGGTGGGTCCAAGTAATCACACAGGTCTTTGTAACAGGGATTCAGGAGGAGTCAGAGGAGAAGCAGATGTGATAATGGGAGCAGAAATTGGAGTGACCACTTTGAATATGAAGGAAGGGGCCCCAAGGCAAGGAATACAGGCAGCCATTAGAAGCTGAAAAAGACAAGAGAAGAGATTCATCCCCCAGAGTCTCTAGAAGGAATCAGCTAATACCATGACTTTAGCCCAGGGAAAATGATTTTAGACTTCTGACTTCCAGAACTATAAAATAATAAATTTGTGTTGTTCCAAGCCACTAAATTCATGGTAATGAGTTACAGCAGCAATGGAAAATTAATACAATATGTAGAGAAAAAAAAGCATTTGCCAAATCAGTAATTACGTAGTAGGTGCCGGGGAATGTATATATTTGCTCTTACACCAAAATCTCATCTGTTATAGCAGCTGCAATTCGAGTCACCCCCTCATTAAGTTAATAATTATCAGTCATTTTTTAAAAGAGTCATTTTTCTTGTACACAGGCCAAATTGGTGAGTGGAGGGGGAATGTTGTAGTGTTAACTGAAAAAACTCTCAGCACCTAAACTCTCCATCCAAACCCCTGCACTGAGACCCCTGCACCAAACTCCAGCATGACTTGTAGCAGCTTAAGGTGCTTCCCTAGGATGACCCCACCCCCATTTAAAATGCCTGCCTAAGAAAGCTCAATACTGCCAGGAGAATTTTGTTCTATGATAGGCTGATAGGCCCTGAACCCCCTTTAGAGCAGTTATTTTAGAAAACTTATAATTATAAATCCTTTCTCTGCCCTTTTGAGATGTTAATCTTCCACCCCCCAGAACTGTCATCATAAGGACCTGGGAGTCCTCTCTTTGAAATGCAAATATTCAGGGCGATAACTCTCTTTATTCCCAGTCCCTGTGGGAGGAGAGGTGCTTAAATTCTACCGGCACCTCACTCCAACTTGTACAATTATTCCCCCTGCTTGTCATAGAAATACCAGAATTTTGTTTCTCTTCTAGATAAGCATCAATTAGCAAAGCCAGATAGCCTGGCCACATGGATCAAACCTCCCCTTAAGGCCCTTCAGTGTCTTTCCTATAGCATACCCAGCATTTCAAAAGTCTCCTGCCTTTTGTTTCTGCAAAGTTGAGTTCAGTTTATGCTGAATTCTCTTCCAACTCTGGTAGTTATCGCTGAAAAAAATCTGGCTTTACCACCTTTAACTTCTACCCAACTTTGTTTCTCTTTGACAGTATGAATCACTGTCCCTGAATTTCCCAAGTTGATGGTGTCACCCGTCTTTGCAATCCCTCTTGAAATGAGGTATTGTTTTTGTTTCATTTACTATATCTATATCTATATAGATATAGATATATATACATAGAGAGAGAGAGAGGGAGAGAGGAAGAGAGAGAGAGAGGTAGTTCTAGTGGTTTCTATTTGTCCTTTCTTACCATAACAGCCCTTACTTCAAAGGTGAGGGAATAAAATACAGAGACTCCACCAGCTGTTCACTATGTCTATTTCAATTATACCTCTGGAACTGAGGAAATAACCATAGAATGGGTTCAGGGACCTACTGGGCACACTGTAGGCTTAACTAAAGGCGAAACTCCCTTGATCACCTGGCCATTAGCCTCTACTCTATTAGCCACTACTTTAACAGTGGTGTTTGGGTCTCTAGGTCTTAATTTCATTTCTTATCCAGTATTTTGTAATCCCTAAAATGTCTGATTATGCTCCCTTCCTTAACTCAAAGTTATACTGGAAAATGGCTATAGTTCTCCTTAAAGAAGGCAGGGAGGAAAATCAGCAGTATAAAATTTTGGCAGTGTACCAGGGTTCTTCCTCAAGAGCACCTAGCATTACATTCATTCAAGGAGTTCTAGGTCTGTGAATTGGTTCAGATTTGGGAATTAAATGAAGGAAGGGCCACTGTTCTTTGATTTGATTATCCCAGTCAAACCTCTGTTCACTGGACCTAGAGCTTTCCCATTTATACAGATCAAGTAACACTGTAGTTTTCTGCTCATCTATTTCACTCCAGGGACACCAAAGATCAACTAGCCAACACCGTATCTCTATAGGTCAGAATATTCTGATTACTGCTTTGGCTTTACCATCCATTACAGAAACTATGACCACCTTGTCTTTGGCAATTAAGTGCTGCCACTTGGTCCCTGTACCCTGGGATCCAATTATCCCCATTGAATTTAGGGAATCCCAGTTCTATGGTAGCAATTCTACCATAGAGAAGAGTGACCACAGAGCTCTTCAAGGATGCCGAGGCTTCTTTCACAAATTTAATTTTTACAGGTTTGGTGAAGAGCATATCCCCTGGATTTCCATGAAGGTGGGTTGGCAAGACTTATGTGATAAATGCCCTCTAGCCATTCTAAGCCTTTGGATACCTTGATCTACAGTATACCAAAGAAGTTCTGGCCTATTGGCTTTATTAGTGTAAGGCATCTTTGTGTGTGTATCTATCTTTAGTGAGTGTAAGGTATCTTTGGATCCTTATTTCAGTCAACCAACCAAGCAAACAATTAGAGTCATTATTAACCTTCTCAAGCTAAAACATTGAATCTGGAGCCCAACTTCATATTTCTTCAATCTGAACACTCCTCTCTTAAGCTTGATCCCCACACATATTCCCAAGGCTTTAGTTGATACATATTGGTAAAATTGTGCAATTATTTTAGTGTGCATGATACTTCCTCATGGGACACATTTTGTACCTCAGATCCTTTGGGGCCTGATGGGACTTGAATCTGGTTATGAATCTGGACACAAGGATAGGTGGTAGGAAAGGCTTTGAGGAGGAATCATCAGTGTTTTGCAAGGCAACTGCTTCACAGGAACAAATTATAGTTTCTTTAGGCGAGGGAGGCTAGTCTTCTTAGGCAGAGCTGATTCTACAGAAGACACAGCATAAATTAGGGGTTCAAGGTTCCCAGCTTAACTGGAATCTGTTCATTTGCCCCCATGCCAAATTTTACTATTGCATTCCTTCTCAATCTTTGCTCCAGCTTTATTGAGAGTGACCTTGAGACATTGGGAATTCAACTTGCATTATTATTCAGCCATCTGCAGGTTTAGACATTGAGTGTGGTTTTCAGAAATATTGGTTCTGGAGATATGAAAGATATAGGTTTCCTTCAGGACAATTATAGAAGCTTTCAGTTTCTTTGAGCTGAGAATTTAAAGCATGATCACACCGTTTTCTTCCCTAAATTATTCAGTGTGGTTAGAAGCAAACAACCAAGCCCATTATACTCTTTTCATTTTCACTTAAGTTTTTATAGTAGTGAATACTTTGTTACCCAGTGCCTTGCTTTTTATAGGCAATTGATTACAGGTATCTATACATGATAATTTGAGTGACCACTTGCCATGCATGCCATGGACTACCCAGTGCCCACTTCACCACTGGAAACATAAACATTAATGTGTTTAAAGCTAATAAAATCAGAGAACCAGTTTCAGGAAACCCTAAAACGATTCAGAAAACTCATCCTCAAAATTCTGGTTCTCTGAGGTAGATTGATGAATCATCCCAGTTTGCCCAGAATTGTCCCAATGATAGTATTGAATACCTCATATCCCAGAAAACACCATATTCCTAGCAAATCAGGACAGTAGGTTACTCTGCAGCCACTCTTTGTTCCAAATTCTGTGTTCAGGGTTTACTCAGAGAAGCAGAACTATAAGAACTGTGTGTGTGTGTGTATGTGTGTGTGTGTGTGTGTATACATACATATATATATGTGTATATATATATATATATACACACATGTATATATATATATATACACATATATATATATACACATATATACATATATATATATATATATATGTATATATGTATATATATATACCGTTCCTTTCCGTCCTCCAAAATTCACACAGGAATCTTTCTCTTGTCACACCATAAGCAGAAAGGGAATTCTGGGAAATACTTCAGCCTAACCACATTGACAGATTTCAATGCAAAACCACAGCAATATCATTAAACACCATATCCTCTTCATTCCCAGGGAAAACTGTTTGCAATTTCTGCTTTTTTAGGAGTGTCTACCTAAAAAATGCAATACAATATCTATTTATTCCATGTATCTGGAAACTAACATGCAGATTTTTATTACATAGTATTTCTTCATGGAAATACATACATTTGGACTTGGTTCTAATATGTAGCTTTTAAAAAATTATCTATGGTTATTTAAGTCACAAGTATAGAAAACTGGTTCTACCTAATTTGTTAAGCTATGTGAAATATGACTTCTCCCCACGAACCCTAAATTTTCATTCTTGTTTTTGTGGAGTTTTTTCCGTATTTCATTTGCCTAACACAATAATTTCCTTATTATTATAATTTCTTTACTTGAGGTCATTTCAGAGAATTTCTAGGCCCTGTTTTCATTTCAACAAGAAATATGTAATGAAGAAGTTTTTAATGACATTAGGTCTACAGAAGTTTTATATGTCCTACTATCTAAGAAATGTTCACAGTCTTAATTTAGGGTATTCACTACCTGCTCATCTTTGGTAGGTACATAACAAAAAGATGTTCCTTGACGTGAATACATTGAGCTGCACTAGTGGAACGAAAATGGGAACAAATCTGAAGGAATCTCTTGAAGCCACATCAGGGGAATTAAAACACTGGGTAGTTTCAGCATCAACCTGACCAAATATGAGGCACTCTGAGATAGGAAATACGATTATGAATTGCAAGTTCAAGACATTGGTAAAGCAAGGCCTGAACCTTATACAAGATAAGGACAAAGCAGAAAGAGGAGGGTTAATTCAGGAAGATAGTCCTTCAGTAGTAGAACTGAAACACTCTCCAATACTCCCATACAACTATTAACAGATATAAATAAATCATCAATAAAATGCAACCCATATTAAATATTAGTTGAAGTGACCTGGTTACATGTTCTATGCCTGGGAAAAATTTGGAAAGTATTATTTGGACTTAAATCATGTGGAATCCAAAATATTTTCATTGTGCTATCTAGTTTTATTTTCCTTTTAGTTTAGAAGTTATAGCAATTGTCATTTAAAGAAATAGTGTTTTTTAAGTATACCTTTTGGTTTCTTCCAAATTAAAAAAAAATGATATGTAAGAACTCCAATTTCACTTTTTAAAAATATTTAATATGCATGAATTTGTATGTATAGTCCTGCATTGCCATATGTTTTCTTTACATACATCTCAATAAAATTGATTTAAAATTTCATAGCAATAAAATGTAAAATACTATATTTAAAAACATAATTATTTAAAATGCTATATAAAAGTATTTTCATGACTTTTTTGTACTTGAGTAGATAGAAATGTATCTTATTAAAATTTTTAGTGTTTACTTGAAAATTGAAGCTCACAGTTGCAGTGAAGCAAAATAGCATAAAATAAAATTTGTTTCAAATTAAAACAACTCTTTATTAAAATGCTTTAGATTAGTTTACTCTGTCAATTAAATTACATGCATACCTTCAAATAATTTTGTACTCATATGTCAATATGTCCACTAGAAGAAATTTCATCCCACAGATGATGACAAGTTCAACTTAGGCCTTGCCTTTTCCCAAATTCTCACATTCAGTTTTTCAGAATGGTCTGAATTAATGAGTCACTTTTATGATAAAACTCTGAAAGAACTATTAAAATGATGAATCTATCTCAAACTTAGCAGAGAGCTGGTGTCGTAAAAAGAACTTAATACTTCTAATAATAAATAATTCTCTCAACTGCTGAATTTTCAGTTCAATACCTTCTCAGGAAGATGTCCGAATGAAGCGTTAAAGGTTGCTTGACTCCATCAGAATGGGAATAGAGTGGCAATCTTGAGGAGAAAGGAACTGGAGGAATCAATAAAACTCCACAGGATGGCTCCATAGAGAGCAGAATGGAATTAGTAACATGAGCACTCAGGATAGACTAGATGCTTTTAACCTATTTTCATTTAGTTCTCACAATAAAACTAGATATGATTTTTTTTTTTAATGTGAGGCTAAGGAGAATGTGGTTTAAAAAGCTTAAATGACTTAAAAAATAAGAATTATAATGTGCTACCCCAAGATTAAAACAAATATCTGTCAGAATCAGCTGCTCAGAGTGTGATCCATGGAGCAGCTGTGTTACTGTCACTCGGGAGCTTGTTGGAAAAGTCCACCTTGGCCCCATCTCAGATGCACTGAAGCAGTCTGTAGGGGTGGCACTCAGAAATTGGTTTAAATAAACTTTCTGGGTGATTCAAATGTATACTACAGTTTTGGAAAGTCCTACCCTATACCACACAGGGACTTGGAATTGGGCTTCATTTATCATACTTACAACAATATGTCCTTGTACAAACCACTGAACTCTATATGTCATTGCATCATCTTTGTAAAGGTCAAAAAAAAAAAAATCCTCCATGCCTTTTTTATAGAACCTTTAAAAGAGAACAATATATTCTGCAAAGCATTATAAAATCTAAATAGCATAATGTATTTGTATCATCAATCATGATTACTATAGTTATTTTTATGTCACCTTGTATGAAATATTTTTGTAAGTTAAAATTATTTAAAGAAAGAATCCACAATACCATCCCCCAATCTTATTATTTCCTCTTTTGTCAAGAGTGCCTAGCAATTGCCCTTGACTATGAAAGTAACTGATGGCTTTGTAAATATGATTATCTCGTTTGAGGATCTGCTTTCCCAACTTTAGAAACAAACGGTTAGCTTCCTTAAGTTATTAAATTCAAAACTGGAGTGGAACTGATATCTTTTAGGAGAATAAGATTTTTGGATTTTAACAAAGCCTGCTTTGTACTATGCCAATCACTTGCAAGATTCACTATCACTGTCAAGTTTCTATATTACCATGGGCAATCCTCTTAGATCAGAGAAAGGGTTATATTTACTAAATTTCCAAAACATTTCCCTAGACGTTCTGGTTACTATCTAGGAGTAAAGAAGGAACAAAATGTGCTTTTAGACTTTCTCCTTAGGATGGAAATTTCCAAATTAGAGGTGCCCCTATGGTAAAGTAAAGTTTTCCTTGAAGAGGGAAGGGACACCCCTATCTTTGATTAAGATGCTTTCCAACATATCTCTTTGTTCCACTTATTTCCGTGAATTTTATAAGGTGAAAATAAGTGAAGTAAAATGTTTTTACTGAGGCACTTGCCTTGAAACCCTTGAAATAAGATGGAATGACATGAAAATAGGGATGAAAACATATTTAAGATACATAGACAAAATTCTGGAAATGCACTAAAAATGTGTGATCTGGCTGACAGAGGAGAAATATGAGATTAAAGAGATGAAAAATTCCTCAAGTGATAAGTTGGGGTCTTGAGTTTTAAAAACTGAGTGTGATGAAGTTGGTCAAATATTACATTTAGGCAGATCCTCCTCCTCCCCAACTCTATTGAAGGAGAGATTAATCCCTCAAAGAGAGCACTGCTAACACTTCAAAAATCCAATTTATGAACAATGTTCAAGTGTCTGAGAATACACATTTATAATCTTAACAACCTCCTAGTCACTCAAAACTTGGAGGAAACACCATTCATTTTCAAATACCAGAGGATGTCATACCCTGAGGAGAAAATTAACATCAGAAAGAAAAAAAAATTATGAAAAATTGAAGAAAGAATAGTAAAAGATATAGGGACTTCTGTTCCCTTGACAATAATGTTTAGTTGGCTGGTATTAGGGCAAATATTTTGGGTTTAATATTTTGGCTGGAACATTTAGTAATGACCTTTGCATACTCTTTATTAAGTACTTAAGGATGTGGAGAAGGTCTGCTTCAAGGTAGATGAAAGTGTCAGGAGAAAAAGTCTCAAAAGAAAAATTATAATGATTATGTTTCATATGTAGAGTATGGGTCTCACATACTAAAACGCATCTTCTCAAAACATAAAATTAAAATACTTAATTGAACCTCACAGACATTTAAAAATTATTAATGTCACTAAGTTTTCATCTTCTCATCTGTAAAATGATAACAGTTATCATAGTTGTTATGAAGATTAATGAGAAAATCATAAAAGTTGTAGCAGAGTTCATGGCACAGAATAGGTACTTGTTAAATGTCAGTTATACTACTACTGGGACTTCAAAGACCATCTTAACTATTACCAATATTAATATCAGTAATAATAATTTATGTTGTTTCTAAATTTTTATTGGCACTCAGTTTTTATATATCCTATTATTACAACCTCCTGTTTGCTTGATTACTTGCCCATAAGAACCTAAATACAAGACAGGTGTTTAAAAACTATTTATTCTTGGTTTTCTTTAAATTTGCTACAATAACCTATACCACAAAGTCTCCCAAGAAATGCAATCAAACAGCTAAAATTTAGAAAAAAATGTGCCAATCATTTTCTTTGATAAAAAAATAATAAAACAAATGGAGAAATTATTTGGCAAAATTCTTTTCTGAAAACGGTATTGTCATATATAGAAACAATCACTATTAAAGGAAAAAGTTTTACCTGTGTTATGAATGGCTTATTTTAGTTAAAAAAAAGTGTAACAAAACTGGACACAATGTTTGTTGTTGATATTTTAACATAAGGCACAAAATGTTGTTAGTTATTAATTCTGTTACCTTCCTGTACGGTTTAATTTGAGCACCCATTCTATGTAAGGCACTTAGACACATGTGCCGTAAACATTTTGAAGGTCTAGTGAAAGGAATTATGGTATACATTAAAAGAATAAGACTGCGGGGGCTTTCCTGGTGGCACAGTGGTTAAGAATCCGCCTGTCAATGCAGGGGACACGGGTTCGAGCCCTGGTCCAGGAAGATCCCACATGCTGCGGAGCAACTAAGCCCGTGCGCCACAACTACTGAGCCTGCACTCTAGAGCCCGTGCTCCGCAACAAGAGAAGCCACTGCAATGAGAAGCCTGCGCACGGCATCGAAGAGTAGCCCCCGCTCTCTGCAACTAGAGAAAAGCCCATGCGCAGCTACTAAGACCCAATGAATCCAAAAATAAATAAATAAAATAAATAAATTTATAAAAAAAAGAATAAAACTGTGATTTTTAAAAATATCCTCAAGTTAATCATTGGAGCTACCCTAAGCAAAAAAAAAAAAAAAAAAAAGGAGGAATTAGTGAAAGGATAGAAAAAGAAAAATAAGTAATGGTTACTTCCAAGGGATTGAAATCAGGAACTATAAAGCCAAAATGAATTTCCTCTCTTATAGTTGCCTCTGCCTTTCTCTATTATTTGCCTCAGTTTTCAAGGCTATACATCACATGGCTTCCCACTCTCATAGCTGAGTACGGACACCCCACAGTTCCTGAGTTTACAATTTATAATTCCAGCTCATACAGAGAGACTGAGCAGTGTCCTTGAATCCCAATCCAGAATTCTCAGGGACAGAATATGATTGGCCCAGCATGAGGCAGCAGCTTATCTTGTCTGATTAATTGCAGCTAAAATGACAGTGTCACTAGTACAATAGCACTTAATCCCTGGGGGTCAGGGAGGCAATTCTCAGTCACAAGAGGCCATTGTGAAATGGAAAAATACCCTCAAATGTATCTATGGCATCTAGTATTATTCTTGAGGCTGAATACCCAGTGGTTTGGCCTATACTAGCTACTTTCCAGAAACTCATGTTCATGCCAAACGACTTCCAATGTAAGATTCTCTTCCAAATGCGCCCTATGACCATACTACACGCAGTGACCTCACTTCTTCCTACAGTCCAATAACTGATTGGAAATCTTTTGCCATTCTTCTTGAGACATATTGAGTAAAGGCAAATTTAAAAACGAAACAAAATTTTCTTGTTGGTATTTCTGCACTGCCATTTGTTAAGCATGGTTTATAGATGCTGATTAACAATGCTATTTATGTTTCACAGGCAGGATTCCAGTTATGCTTGAAGCCTAACAAAAGCTCCAATGATTTGGTTAGCCTACAAAAGTCAATTCAGTGAGAAATATAACGGCAGTCAGGTCAGCTGTATGCTATTGTATATAGAGACCAATAAAAGCAACAACAGCCACAAGAATCAGCTGATTGGTTGGCTGAATATTTTTTTTTAACAGTGAGTTGGAATGATGTAGAGACAATTACAGAGTTAGAACTGGAGCATGCCCTTGTCAAAGTTCTGAGATGTCCATCACAGTGATTCCACTTTAGCTTTCATGATTCTCTGAGTATCTTTTTAAGCCCTTCCACTTTTTTTGTGCATTGTCTTCATTGTACCTCACCGGTAATAAGAGGAAGTTGAATTATATTGGGTGGGCTGGTGATTTGAGTACTATTGTGTCCCCACAGTAACTAAAACTGATCATGGGTTACATGCCCTTGCCCCTCTCTTAAACAGAAAATATGAGCAATTGAGCAAGATAGCCTCAAATCCACTTCAAGATATTAAAATCTGAGAAATTTTATGATAAATAATACTTATGATTTTAGACTAATTTTTACATGCAGAATTTGGCGTTGTTTTTTTTAAAAATTTATTTATTTTTGGCTGCGTTGAGTCTTCACTGCTGTGCATGGGCTTTCTCTAGTTGCGGTGAGCAGGGGCTACTCTTTGTTGTGGTGCGCGGGCTTCTCATTGTGGTGGCTTCTCTTGTTGCAGAGCACGGGCTCTAGGCGCACGGGCTTCAGTAGTTGTGGCTCGCGGGCTCTAGAGCGCAGGCTCAGTAGTTGTGGCGCACGGGCTTAGTTGCTCCGCGGCATGTGGGATCTTCCTGGACCAGCGCTCGAACCCGTGTCCCCTGCGTTGGCAGGTGGATACTTAACCACTGCGCCACCAGGGAAGCCCCAGAATTTGGCTTTTGGTAAGAATAACATTCAAGATTTCTCTGAGAACCAGGGGAGTGCTTTTTGCCTGTATGAATAGTAATGACTGTTTAAAAGCTGCATATGTTTTTGACTCCAGAGGTAGCTGACAGTAGTTAAACAGGATAATCCTCTTGGGGATATTTACATTTCTAAAGAAGCAGCTAGTGAAGAAAACAATTAACCCAAAGCATTAAGTACTGTAAGTGAATGATATGTGATGGTGGCCAACAGATAGACAATGTGGACATAGGGGTTGCTCCAGCTCCTATGTCCATTTACATCAACCTGCAAAACTGGCACATAATGAGTCAAATGTTTACAAAATAAAATTTGTCGCTTATAAAATTTATCTCTATGTATTTTATAAAAGCAATCTTAATGTATTACAGCTTGTTATTATTCTTCAGTCATGTCTAAGTTTGAATTGGCATTTTAACATAAAATGTTGCTCATCTTGCCTAATTACTCCAAAATTCATCTTTGGGGATGACTATGTTGAAGCGTAAAATCGGACGGATAATTGTGTGTAGTTTACTTTTGTTCCTCTGTTTCTGAGACTCCAGAATTAGGAACTGTTTTCTGATTTTGCGATGTAGAAGCTGTGACAACAATCAGTATATTTCCTTTCACTTCTAAGTGCATGCTTTTTTTTGAGGTGCTTTTTATGATGATGATTCTACGGCTGAATTCTGTAAACATTTCTCTTTAGCTAACTAGAGCAACGTTAGGCATTTTCATAGAGGATAGAGGAGGGTCATTGTGAAGATATAGCACAAGTAAGATGCCTTTCTTCCTGACTATGAAGTGCTATTGTTTTGGGGGCATGCCTACTAGCAGCTGGGCCTGTGGGAGGTCCTGTGGTGGTTATCTCAGTGGCCCTTGCACACCAGCCCTGGTTCACCTGGACCTTTCAGCAAGTTTCCTGGCCCCAGCGGACTGTTATTACAAGCCAGCTTTGGCCTGCCCAGACTCCCTTGTGAATTTCTCTGTCTCCTGATCGTTCAGCCCTTCAGTCCTCACCTATTCCTTCCGTCAAGTTTCTCTGCCTCTGATAGATTGTGTGTTTCTGTGGCAGCCACACACTCTTCCACAAGTTCAGAATCTCAGGATTGATGGAGGTGAGGCCAGAGGATGTTTCCCTAAGTTTTTAGTCTCTTCCTTGCTCGCTTTTTCTCAGCCCTAGTGGGCGTAGTTGCCCCCTGCGTTGGCTTTTCCGTATTCCTAGAGTACCAGTTTGCAAACCTTTTAGAAGTTACCCTTTTTACTAGTTCATAATGATTTGCATTAAATGGCCCATGTTCAAATTGCTGAGGTAGTTTTTACTTTGTGACTGATGGAAATGCATATTTGTATTTAAAAAGTCACACTGAAAAGTTTAAATTGTGTTGGTGGTGAATCCTTTCCAAGAAAATATCAATAGATCTCAAAGAAACGGAGTTCGAAATACCAATTCAAGTAGGTGTGGTTCATTTGTTTTAATACCTGTGTTTTAGGTTCCAGAGAAAATTGTGGGAAGGAAAAGACAACATTTGGTCATAAAAGGTAAATATATCCAGGTAACTACTGTACTAATTACTTGACTCAATATAGAAACAGCTTGTCCCTATGTAAGTGTTTTATACATATTAGAAGCTTTGAGAAGGTTTTTGTGACTTTGAAGAAGTCTCCCAATGATACTCATTTCCTTCGTTTCTTTACTCACTTCTGACAAACGAGAGAACAGTAACTGAAGCAGCTTAAAATAGTTAATGGGATACGGTTGCCATGTAGATAACAACTCTCTCAGGAAAGTAGCCTATATCTTATTAGACACTCCTAAATCTTTTCTATTTGGGGTTTTAGTTATATGACTTCCCATATCATCATGATATTATACAATTACCTTAGGCAAATTTAAAGCACTGATACTTTCATGTGAAGTGAAGAACACTTCAAGCCTCAGGACAGTGGAAAAGATGCTTTCGAGTTTGTCTGGTTAAATCCACCTTCCTTCCCCAAAGCAGAAGACACTGAAATCACCTCTAAGAAATCAGTGGAAATCCTAAAGTTAAAGAATCTAGAAAGGAGATTCCTTAGCATCTATCTCCTCGCAACATCATCCCAACTCCTATTATCTCATTGTAGTGTTCACCAACTCACACTATCTCATTATTTCTACCACCCATTACGTAACTGAAATGGGAAAATCTGTAATGTTCTATCACAGCTGTCTCTCTCTCACACCCCACGTACCTCAAGGTCAGAAGGTAGAGATGGCATGCTCACAGCTCTCCAATGACTTTTCTAGGTAGCTGCTCTTCCAGTTTTATAGGTCCTGCAGCTCCAATGAATTAATCATATCTAACTATACACCTCTTCCTCCTTCATTGCAGCAGTCTCCAAATTTCCCTATCATTACCATTAATCAATTAGCCATTAATCATTAGTCATCAATCAATGAAGACTTTTAAATCTATCCTTTCCAACCTAACCCTTGTCACTATTTTAACATATCAATGTCCTTGAAAATGAATTTTCCAAAGAATACTAGCAAATCAGTCTTTCTCTCTCCTTAAGACTAATAACCTTATCCTCCAGTACTTCTCTGCCACCTGATCTTATATTCTTCCCATGACCTAAAACTATTTCATTTCCTAAATTGTTAACTTAAACATGCCATTCTCTGGCCACGATCTCTTCCCTCTTCAATTTCCTGCTCTTAGTCATAATGCAGACCAACAGTATATGATGTAAAATCAGTGCCATCATCCCTTTATTTTTTCCATATCCAGCTTTAATTCCAAGCAAAAAACCCCTCATTTCAATCACTATCTTGAAAATGTCCAGATCCCTGCACCACTGCTTTCCAGTTACAATCTTATGGCAAATCTACAACCACAGTGAACCCAATCAGAAGCTTTGTCCTTGACTATAACCAGGTAGTTGGACATTTCTGGAGAAAAATCACATACCTGAGAAGTTTATAATAATTTGTGGTTTTCAGTCTCATAAAGGACTTCAATATTTCTCAGAGACATCACAATGTTTCTCCAGTAAGTTAGCTCTCCTTAAACCTCTGACCTCCTTATATTTCTCTGTATTAAGAATATTACTTTTCCTCTGCTACACTAACAAAAATAGAAGTTTCTATCAGATGAAAACTCTGTCAACATTCTGTCTCTAATAAACAGAATGATATGCACTATAAATATTCTCCTCTTGCCCTTATGCTATAATGTGGGAAAAAGAAAATATCTCTCTTACTTAAGGTTCAGCTCTTTATCTCAGCTTTGGTCCCAAATTCTTTGGAATTCTTAGGACTCTTTTGCTATAATTTTCTTTTCTGTGTCTCAGAGACATTTTCAATCCACTAAATTCCTCCCATTAGAATTCAAATATGTTTCTGTCAATAGTTCTCATAATGTGACTCTACAATATAATCATGTGGAGTGCTTTTACAAATGCCAAGCGATTCTGATTAATTGGCCATTAGTAGGTCCTGGACATCTTTTTTAAAAAATAGTCTTTAGATTATTTTAATGTATAGGATTGAAAAGCATTGTTACAATCTCTCATATAATTAAAACTCTCCCTCCCAGTACACCTGTCTCTTCCACATATTGCTTTTCTTCCCTTCAAAGTAAAATATCTCAAAGAGTAATTTACACTGGTTGTCTAAATGGCCTTCTTCTTTGCTGACTTATCAACACTCTTCACAAAATCTTCCCTTGCCAACCAAAAACTGGTCACCATACAACAAAATCCAGTACATACCTTCAGTCCTTATTTTACTTAACTTCCCAGCACTTGACACGTGACCATTTGATATTCTTGCAACACTTTCTTCTCTTAATTCTTCCTCCTCTAGTTCCATCTACCATTCTGAAAATAGCTTTAGAAACTCTTTTATCATTGTTTCTCTAACATACAATCTTTAGATATTGTAACGCATAATTTATTGGGATTCCTCTAGTATATTAAGTATTAACTTTAGATCAATAAAGTTTCTACCCAATGTTCGCAAAATGTGGACTGAAGCACGTATCAATCAAGACAGGCTAGATCTGACTAAAGGCTAAAAAATATCCATGGCTTAAAGTAGAAAAGGTTTGTTTCTCATTCATTTCCATAATCAGCATCAAGGACTGGCAAGGAAGAAATCTTTGCTAATAGTCAAGGAATAAGGCTAGCAGATCAGCTACCATCTCAAATGTTGCCTGTTACTGTGCCCAAAAAAACGGTCCCAGCCCAGAAGTAACAAACATCACCTCTATCTTCAACTCAATGGCCAGAACTAGTCACATATCCCAGCTAACCACAAAGGACACAAAGGGTCCACAGAAAGCAATTCCACCATGCCTGAAATCAGAGAACGGCATAGCAGTGAACAACACTAACGATTGCCACCTGAGTAAAAAGACATTTTTCACCCTTACAGAGCTGTCAAACAAGACAATTTGGGAGAGAGACCCAGTGCTTTATATGTGATATGTAACAAGCATTCAAGAGATCTGTATGCACACTAAAATTAAGAATCACTTCTCGGGCTTCATTGGTGGTGCAGTGGCTGGGAGCCTGCCTGCCAATGCGGGGGACACGGGTTCGAGCCCTGGCCTGGGAGGATCCCACATGCTGCAGGGCGGCTGGGCCCGTGCGCCACAACTATTGGGCCTGCGCTCTGGACCCCGCAAGCCACAACTACTGAATCCTGTGGGCTTGGAGCCTGGGCTCCGCAACTGGGGAGGCCACCATGATGAGAAGCCCTCGTGCCGCAATGGGGACCCAATGCAGCCAAAAATAAATAAATAAAATAAATAAATTTTAAAAAAAAGAATCACTTCTCTATGAGTTCCACGAATAAACTTCAAGGGGACTTAAACACCATGTAAAAAAAGTATATGCACATAAACAAGGTTACAATTATAATATAGTCTAAAGCAACACAGTTTTTTTTTTAAATTAATTAATTAATTAATTTTTATTTTTGGTTGTGTTGGGTCTTCGTTTCTGTGCGAGGGCTTTCTCTAGTTGTGGAGAGCGGGGACCACTCTTTATCGCGGTGCGCGGGCCTCTCACTATCGTGGCCTCTCTTGTTGCAGAGCACAGGCTCCAGACGCACAGACTCAGTAGTCGTGGCCCACGGGCCCAGCTGCTCCGCGGCATGTGGGATCTTCCCAGACCAAGGCTCGAACCCGTATCCCCTGCACTGGCAGGCAGACTCTCAACCACTGCGCCACCAGGGAAGCCCGCAACACAGTTTTAACAGTGAAAGGTACTTGATTAATATTTTACTAGGACACAGACATAAACTAGGACTATAAAAGTAAACTGGGTTATATAGTCATAAGACACCGGGGCAGAAGATAAGAAATATTAACTAATTTTCTCAAAGCCAGATGGCTCATTTGTATAAAAAACAAGACAAAATGGTTTTCCTGGTTCTAGTGGCCTTTTTGCTCCTTCATAATCTATACAAGATCCCTTTTTGTCTTCATTGCAAATGTAGAATTTTTCATACCATTATATAGTTGGAATGATTAATGACCACTTTCAAAAATAAGGGGATATTTTCCTTATAAATTCTACATTGCAGACTCCAATTAGGATTATTTTTATCCTACTTATATCTTTAATTGCCATATGTTTCTGACTTGGACTTTGAAAACGTACATTTCTAGAAGTTAGAAAATATACCCTTCAGAATATCTCCTAGCAACTGTAACTTTCCTAATGATATAAAGGCTTTACTAAAAATTCAGTGTAACACCAATTTTGCTTTAAATGTGGTATACTTCTGCTTCACATTAACATAATTAAAATGTAATTCCCATGGTCCTAAATTACAAGAGAATGAAGGCTGACAATTTCAGAGGATGATCTCAATTTTTATAATCTACATTACTCCTATAACAAGCTAGTACAGCTCTTTCAGGTACATGTCTTTGCTTTATCTTAGTCATAATGATTCTTATTGTATCTCTGTGTCAGTTGAGTTCTTGATAAAGGAATAAGTTGTAAGAAAAAGAATAACATAAAAAATGTTCTTTTGACAAAGGATAAATATGCAAATATACAAAGAATCTATCAAATATAAAAAAACTCAAAACTCAATAATAAGAAACAATCAATCCAATTGAAAACACAGGCCAAAGACCTGAATAGATGCCTCACAAAGAAGATTTACAAATGGCAAATAAACATATGAAAAAATGCTCCACATCATATGTCTTTGAGGAAATGAAAATTAAAACAACACTGCAAATTGAAACACATTGATGGAATGGCCAAAATATGGAACACTGACAACATTAAATGCTGATGAGGATGTGAAGCAATAGGAACTCTCATTCATTACAAGATAGCACAGTCACTTTGGAAGACAGTCTGGTTGTTTTTTATAAGATGAACTATACTCTTACCATACAATCATACAGTCAAGCTTCTTGGTATTTACCCAGATTAACTGAAAACTTATGTCCACACAAACACCTGCACATGGATGTTTATAGCAGCTTTACACTTAATTGTCCAAAACTTGTAAGCAACCAAGATGCCCTTCAGTAGATTAATGGAAAAATAAACTATGGTACATACAGATTATGAAATATTATTCATTAAAAAAAAAAAGAGCTATCAAGCCATGAAAAGACAAGAAGGAACCTAAAATGAATATTATATGTGAAAGGAGCCAATTGGAAAAGGTTACATACTGTATCATTCCAGAATATATGACATTCTGGAAAACGCAAAACTATGCAGACAGTAGAAAGATCAGTGGTTTCCAGGGGCTAGGGGCATGGGTGGGATGAATAGCTGGAGCACCAAGGATTTTAGGGTAGTGAAAATACTCTGTATTGTGCTGTAATGATGGATACTTGTCATTATACATTTGTCCAAACCCATAGAATGTACAATACCAAGAGTGAACTGTAACATAAACCATGAACTTTGGGTGATTATGATGTGCCTATGCATAATTCATCAGTTGTAACAAATGTACCACTCTTGGGAATGTTGATTACGGGGTAGGCTATACATGTGTGGGATTGGGGATATATGGGAAATCTCTGTACCTTCCCTTCAATTTTGCTGTGAATCTAAAACTGCTCTAAAAAATAAAGTCAATTTAAACATTTTTAAATGTTGTTTTTAGCTCTGTCCTAAGGTGAAAAATTTATTACCACACACAAAATAAATACCAATATATGTACTATATAATATTCTTCCAAGTTTTCTGATAATAATACATTTTAAATCACCCTAAAAGATTGAATATTCATAAAGAAAATAGAAATACACCCTCAATTTGGCAGTCTGTCACATGTGAAATGAAACTTCTGAAGTAGACAGGAAGATAATAGTTATTGAAGCATAAACAAATGTGACATCATCTATGCAAACTACAAATGACAGCTACTTAGCCATTTCACTGCTTATTTTTCTTACTATCATCTTTGAAGAAATTCATATGGAGTATGCATTATATAAAAAGTTAAGGAATAAAGTGATTTTGTTATATTTTTTAACATCATGAAATGAAACCTCTTTACCACATTTAAATAAGCTTGATTAATATTTTTAAGTACAAGTAAAAAAATAATAAGATTTATTATATGAACTACTCAATACCTAGTCTGGGGTATCTCCTTTAAAGTTCTTCCTTATTTTTAAAAATCTTTCCAATTATTTGGAAATTTAATTTAAGGTCACTTAATCACATATACCAAATTTTACATGAATGTAGGCCGATTTAAAAGAGCTGCCTTTAAAACGCCTGTCTTACCCTCTTCATCTCTCTTACCTCTCTCTTCCCCTCTGTGTAAACCAAATTAATAATGGAATATGCATATTTCCATGTTTTTCTATGTCTCTGCTTAAATCTATATATTTATAAGAGATTATTCATCATCATTTTGCCAAAAAAAAACTAGTATGACATACTTTTCTGCATCTTACATTTCTTTTCCAACATACCTTTTGTAATACATTGAAAGCCAACTATTAGAGCTTAAACTAATTCTTTCTAATGGCTGCATGTTACCTCATGGTATAGATACGACACAACTTGATACATTATCACAAATAATGATAGGTTTGTATATTGTTTCTACAAAAATGCTGCAGAAAACTTTCTTATATGTTTTTCTTTAAGTTCTCATGCTTTAGCAAATAGATTTGTATAATTCAGTTCGCTAGAATAATACAAAAATAACTTAAAATGTTAATATATTTTTCCAGTTTGTTTTTCGGTGTATTTGTAATTTCACATTTTATAACTCTCAGTGTATGAGAATACCATTCTCCCATCCTGCCAGTTGGCAAAATGTTTTTGTCTCATTTTGATATTTTCCAGTCTGATGCATATAAAACTACCTCATGTTACCGAAATTGGCATTTATCTTACTGTTAGTGAATAAAAAATTTTTTTCACGTGTTTGTTAGGCATTTGAATAGGCTCTTCTCACAATTTCTTATTCAAAATCTTGGCCTATTTATGCATTGAGTTGCTGCTTCTACTTGTGAATTTGTAAGAGCTAAGAACTCCTGGTGTATTCCAGAATCTAGACTCTTACCATTTGAGTATTTTTCTGAATTGAAGATTATATAGATATATAATTTCTCAAAGTAGTATGCTTATATCGTTTTTTATAGTTTCTAAGGTTCTACTTTTGATAAATAATGTTTTCCATGCCTTTGGACTGTACAGGTATTGATTTGGATTTTTGTAAGATATATGTATATATATATATCTCAGAAATATATATATTTGTTTTTTTCACAAACAACAAGCTCAGCTCCCAGCCCCCAACGGCCCCGGCGGGTGAGCAGACAAGCCTCTCGGGCTGGTGAGTGCTGGTCGGCACCAATCCTCTGTGCGGGAATCTCTCTGCTTTGCCCTCCGCACCCCTGTTGCTGCACTCTCCTCCGTGGCTCCGAAGCTTCCCCCCCCCCCCCCCCCCCCCCCCCCCCCCGTCTCTGCCAGTGAAGGGCCTTCCTAGTGTGTGGAAACTTTTCCTCCTTCACAGCTCCCTCCCAGAGATGCAGGTCCTGTCCCTATTCTTTTGTCTCTGTTTTTACTTTCTTTTGCCCTACCCAGGTACTTGGGGAGTTTCTTGCCTTTTGGGAAGTCTTAGGTCTTCTGCCAGCGTTCAGTAGGTGTTCTGTAGGAGTTGTTCCACATGTAGATGTATTTTTGATGTATTTGTTGGGAGGAAGGTGATCTCCACGTATTACTCCTCTGCCATCTTGAAGGTCCTCTTAGGCCAGATTATTTAAGAAATAATATATCCCTTTCCCACTGAATTGAAATACCACTTTTCATAGAATATATTCTTGTATACTGAACTGAAATCTACCTCTGCATATCATGCTGCGTGGTTCTGTTCTATTCATCTATGCCAATGCTAGTACCATATAACATTGATGTTATGGTCATATTAATAGATAATATGATATTGACAATTTAGCACTCTTTTTCTTCTTAAAATTTCTTCTTAGATATTATAAGATATTACTTTGCCGTATGAATGCTGAAGCTAGTTTATACAAGAGATATAGGAAAATTATTTTGAAAACATAAAAGTATTTGGAGAATTCATATCTGTGAGATACTGGTTTCATAACCAAGGACATTTGTATTTTGCCATATGTTTAGAACTTTATATATTTCACCAAGATTTTTAATATAATTTCTATATCTTCTTAAAACATATTTCTAAGTTTTTAGTGTTTATGTGGTATTGTGAATAACATCTTTTTCCAATTTTTACTACTGGGAGCATATTGCTGGCATAAATAATAAATGACTTTACATGCTAATATTGTATACAACCAAATTATCTTTTTTTTTTCTGGCAGTTTTTCACTGGAAGCTCTCAGGTTTTTGAGGAATTCAACCATAAGGAATTCAATGATAGTAAAGGAGCTAAACTTGCCTCTTATTTTCCAATATGTATGCTGCTTATTTAATTTTCTTGTCCAATGCATCTGCTAGAATCTCTAAGACAACATTAAACAAATACAGGTGATAGCTGGCATCCCTGGCTAGTTCCTGTTTTAATTAAAATTTTTTTAAGATTTCCACATTGGTATAGTATTTCTATTTTATTTATTTATTTTTAAAAATTTATTTATTTTATTTATTTATTTTTGACTGTGTTGGGTCTTTGTTGCTGTGCATGGGCTTTCTCTAGTTGTGGCGAGCGGGGGTTACTCTTCATTGTAGTGTGTGGGCTTCTCACTGCGGTGGCTTCTCTTGTTGCGGAGCACAGGCTCGTGGCATTCGGGCTCAGTAGTTGTGGCACACGGGCTCTAGAGCACAGGCTCAATAGTTTTGGCACATGGGCTTAGTTGCTCCGCGGCATGTGGGATCTTCCCAGACCAGGGCTCGAACTCGTGTCCCCTGCATTGGCAGGAGGATTCTTAACCACTGCACCACCAGTGAAGCCTTGGTATAATATTTTTATTAAGTAAATTTAAGTAGTTTATATTATTTATATAGTTTTCTTCTATTACATATGTTTAGTGTTTTATTTACTATGGAAGTGAAATGTTATCAAATGCTCTACATTTTTATATGTTTATCTTCATGTTTTTCTCCCTTATGTGTTGATGTAACTGATTATATATGAATACATAATTGCATTGAAGCCACCCTTCCATTTCTGAAGTTAAACCTATTTGGCCATAGTGTATTATTCTTGATATATGGTTGAAATATAATGCTAATTAATATCTAATTCAGAATTTTTGCATCTGTTTTCATACGTGCTAAAATCATGTTTATAAGGTAAACAAAATATATCTAAACAATTTCATATTATATGGAATGAATATCTCTTGAACGAATTTACTAAAATAAAATATTTTGACTTTTCAGTTTTACTGAGACTGTGATAACCAACATTACAGAAACCAGTGAGATAAAGAAATTTGAAACTCATTGATTCTGTACTTGGTAGTTCCTTAGCATGTAATCCCAGGACCAATGTACTTTAACCCACAGAAATCTAAATTTCCTAAACCTCAATAATAAAACAGCCCCAGAGTGTTCAGAGACAAATCAGCCAATGAAATGCATATAATTATACATTACTTTATAGCTGACCCCAGGAAAAAAGAGCTTGATTCTGAGGTGATTTCAAAGGTGCCAGGAAGTCTATCTATATATATGTATCTAACACATTTTCTCCCAGGGTTGGTGCCTTGCACAGTAGAAGGTACCCACAATCCTGTTCTAGCCCCATGGCTACCATCAGTTCTGACTGGACACTCACCATGGTCTACCTGTTGTTAATGTTTTGAAAATCTTACATGGTTATCAACATATTTTCTGAAAGTAAGTTTTAATAAAGAATGAATAAGAGGGCATGAAGACGTATATTTTTTTATATAAAAGAAGAAGACTCATAGGGCCAGGAGGTAGCTGAGGGAAATATGGAAAGTGAAGGTCTGAATTAATATAAACTGATAGTGACTGTTCCCCAAGAGTTGTTTTTGCTCACTTCTGTTCTCTAGCATACCCTTCCTATCTTGACACTAGAAAACTGTATGAAAGGGACTGTGTATCCTAAGCCATTCACTAAGGGAGATCATTTAGCAGTTTCACAAAAGGAAGAATCCCAAGGCAAGGGACGTCCTTATACATGGCCATATTTAGATTGTTAGGGTTTATCTCCCAGCTTTAGGATATAGCCTTCCTCTTCCATGGGAAAAAAGATCTATATCTATATCTAGATATCTTTCTAAAATAGTCACTTTTATCCAATTATAAAATTAGCATATACATAGAATGCACTTGTAAACATATATGGTAACTCACTAAATAAAAAAAGGATTTTAGCTGTTTTATTATTTGAAAGTGTAATAAGAATTTTAAAAAATGACTTTAGTCAAAAGTTGTCAATCATGTTGAGTTCATTTAATAATTCCAGTACTGAGATCATTCTAAAGTAGAACCCAGGATCCATACTACTATTAATCCTGATTTAAACACTGATTTTCCCTATGGAAAAGTAAGGCTGTTGACTCTGAAAAATTGAGACCATCAAGAAGTCTGGAGGAAATCTTATACCTTCTTTCCTCAGATAAATATTTGAGACACTGCCAAGGAGAAGGCAGTGCCAGCTTGAGCTGTACCACCTGTGTAAAATTCTAGAAGTATCCCAGATACAGAAAAGGTCCAGGCAGAGCACTCTGAGCTATTTAAAAACGCTTTCACCTCAGGATAAGTAATCAGACAGAATGGGGAGAAAAAAAAAAACAAAACATACTATTGGGAAAAAGGGGGAAAAAAATATGGCCATTTTTCTTATTACTTTAATTTGGGCAAAACTGCCAAACAAAAAATATAGATCTTCCTCAATCAGCAATGCTGACTCTTTGGCCTTTAAGGGCACACAGTTCCCCATAGGTTAATAGATTTTTCAACAACAAAAGAGAGGTTACAGTCGATTAGAGCACTTCATCATGTCAAGGTCTTTTTTTTTTTTTTTTTTTGCAAAGAAGGAAGGATAATGATCATTTGTCACTAGCCAGCCATTCCTCATTAAGAGAGGTTTTTATGAACAGTTGAGTTCCATCCTTAAGATGAAGGCTAGCAACTAACAGTTTTGATATCAGAGAGAATTGGGAGGTAATCATTTTACTTGTTAAAATGTCTGGTTTTTCACTTTGTAGAGTGAATTGTGTCACTTGTCACACATTCCACATAGTTTGCAGGCAAATGTCAGTATTCATTTTATTCCTAGTACTGTACAGAATCAGCAGAATACACATAGTTACAGGAAACAGGAAGTGTAAGACTATAAGTGACAAGAGTTTCAGACTTTGTTTCTCCATCAGGGTGTTGATTAGAAAAATAGCCAAAAGGCATTTTGGGGAGTTCTAATGAGATCTAAGAAACCAAGGGTTTGAAGTACTGACCAATATGCCACTTTTGGTGGAAGCAGCATGGCGCACCAGTGCTTGACTATAGTGCTTGGCTATCTTCCAATCTGATGTTTGTCTCCAACATTATCTTCAACTCTTAGTGAAGCTAAATTGACTTTAGGCTGGCTTTGTTTGTGCTTAGTATCGAAGAAAAGACAGGGCAAGGTGAAAGTGAGGATTTAGAGAATTTTCATGGGGCCCTTTAAGATAAGAAAAATTTATACCCAAAATCAAGATAAACTTTTAGATTCAAAGAGGGGCTTCCCTGGTGGCGCAGTGGTTGAGAATCTGCCTGCCAATGCAGAGGACACGGGTTTGCGCCCTGGTCTGGGAAGATCCCACATGCCGCGGAGCAACTAGGCCTGTGAGCCACAACTACTGAGCCTGCGCGTCTGGAGCCTGTGCTCCGCAACAAGAGAGGCCACGATAGTGAGAGGCCTGCGCACGGCGATGAAGAGTGGCCCCCGCTTGTCGCAACTAGAGAAAGCCCTCGCACAGAAACAAAGACCCAACACAGCCAAAAATAAATAAATAAATAAAATAAAACAAAGAACTTAATTATTTTTTCCCAGAAAAGACAACAATACATAAGAAATATACTAAGAAGAATAGATATACATATATACACACACACACATATATATTTTCAAATCTTTAAACTCCTAGGTTTTTTAAACATGTATTATGACAATGGTCTCATTGTACCATTCTATCCCCTCCCTTCACCTGAGCTAAACATAAAATCACTTTTACAGGTAAAGCAGATAACTTTTAATGAAATGGGTGAACTCCAAAATGAAAATTATAAGACTTCAAAAGATATTTTGATGGTCCTTTAATTACGATGGAAATTCTATGAGAAACTCTTTGTGATGGGCTGTGTCATGGCAGCAAGAAGAGCTCTGAAATATTTGTATGAGGCTAGAGACAAGACACAGAATATAACTAAATAAATATACTTAGAAAATTATAACATTAAATGCATCTATTAAAATATTGATTTTTTAAAAAATTAAATTAGTGTTTAATTCAGAAGCTAGATGAATATGAAAAGAATACTAGACAATCTAGAAATAAAACAAGAAAAAAAGCTTAATGAAATATTAAATATAGACTAAAAGGACATGTCCTTGAAACAATTAATAAAAGTGGCACACTTCTGGCAAGATAGACCAAAGAGTTAAAAAAGGATATGGAAAAATAATACTAGCAGTAAAGACTTTTAAAAACCATCATTGCATGGTTTTATGAAAATATAGATGCTATAAATTTGACAACAAGCAAAATGTACACCTTTTAGAAACATAACTTACCAAGCTTATACAAAAACTAGAAACATATGGTGTTTTATAAGTATTAAATAATCAAATAAATATTTAAAATTCTCCCTAAAAATAAATCATCACACTCAGATGTTTTTATCAGAAAGTTTTATCAAAACTTCAACTAATATATATTATCAATCTCATATAAACATTGAGATAATAGAAAAAACAGAATGTCCCCAGTTTCATTACATAAAGCAAGTACATCTTTGATACCAAAGGCAGGAATGAATCATGTGATAAACTAAAATTATCATCTAATTTCACAAGTTATCATAAATATATTGTGCACAAAATATGGGCAAACTGAATGCAACAAATTTCATAAAATAAGTATATACCATGATCAGGTTCAATCTGTCTCAGAAATGCAAGTATAATTTATAATTAAAATAAATATAAAAGTTATTAAATATATTAACATTTTAAGGTGAGAAACATAAAATCAATGCAAAATACAAAGACTAGTATTTCACTGAAACATCTCAGCAACTTATCAATAGAAGTAAGCTTCCACAACTTGATAAAAAGGTGTACCACAAAATGATTGAAATGTACTTTAAATTAATTTAGAAATTAGGAAAGGACTCCTTCTAGTGAGAAATAAAATGCAGGTACTGGCTTTTTTTTTTTTTTTTTTTAAACATTTTTATTGGAGTATAATTGCTTTACAATGGTGTGTTAGTTTCTGCTTTATAACAAAGTGAATCAGTTATACATATACATATGTCCCCATATCTCTTCACTCTTGCAGCTCCCTCCCTCCACCCTCCCTATCCCACCCTTCTAGGTGGTCACAAAGCACCAAGCTGATCTCCCTGTGCTATGCGGCTACTTCCCACTAGCTATCTATTTTATGTTTGGTAGTGTATATATGTCCATGCCACTCTCTCACTTTGTCCCAGCTTACCCTCCTCCCTCTCTGTATCCTCAAGTCCATTCTCTAGTAGGTCTGTGTCTTTATTCCCGTCTTGCCCCTAGGTTTTTCATGACCTTTTTTTTTTTTTTTTTTAGACTCCATATGTATGTGTTAGCATACTGTATTTGTTTTTCTCTTTATGACATACTTCACTCTGTATGACAGACCCTAGGTCCATCCACCTCGCTACAAATAACTCAATTTCGTTTCTTTTTACACCTGAGTAATATTCCAATGTATATATGTGCCACCTCTTTATCCATTCATCTGGTGATGGACACTTAGGTTGCTTCCATGTCTGGGCTATTGTAAATAGCCTGCAATGAACATTTTGGTACATGACTCTTTTTGAATTATGGTTTTCTCAGGGTATATGCCCAGTAGTGGGATTGCTGGGTTGTATGGTTGTTCTGTTTTTAGTTTTTTCAGGAACCTCCATACTGTTCTCCATAGTGGCTGTATCAATTTACATTCCCACCAACAGTGCAAGAGGGTTCCCTTTTCTCCACACCCTCTCCAGCATTTATTGTTTGTAGATTTTTTGACGATGGCCATTCTGACCGGTGTGAGATGGTATCTCATTGTAGTTTTGATTTGCATTTCTCTAATGATTAATGATGTTGAGCATTCTTTCATGTGTTTGTTGGCAATCTGTATATCTTCTTTGGAGAAATGTCTATTTAGGTCTTCTGTCCAATTTTGGATTGGGTTGTTTGTTTTTTTGATATTGAGCTGCATGAGCTGCTTGTAAATTTTGGAGATTAATCCTTTGTCAGTTGCTTCATTTGCAAATATTTTCTCCCATTCTGAGGGTTGTCTTTTCGTCTTGTTTATAGTTTCCTTTGCTGTGCAAAAGCTTTTAAGTTTCATTAGGTCCCATTTGTTTCTTTTTGTTTTTATTTCCATTTGCTAGGAGGTGGGTCCAAAAGGATCTTGCTGTGATTTATGTCATGGAGTGTTCTGCCTATGTTTTCCTCTAAGAGTTTGATAGTGTCTGGCCTTACACTTAGGTCTTTAATCCATTTTGAGTTTATTTTTGTGTATGGTGTCAGGGAGTGTTCTAATTTCACTCTTTTACATGTAGCTATCCAGTTTTCCCAGCACCACTTATTGAAGAGGCTGTCTTTTCTCCACTGTATTTTCTTGCCTCCTTTATCAAAGATAAGGTGGCCATATGTGCATGGGTTTATCTCTGGGCTTTCTATCCTGTTCCGTTGATCTATATTTCTGTTTTTGTTCCAGTACCATACTGTCTTGATTACCATAGCTTAGTAGTATAGTCTGAAGTCAGGGAGCCTGATTCCTCCAGCTCCGTTTTTTGTTCTCAAGATTGCTTTGGCTATTCGGGGTCTTTTGTGTTTCCATACAAATTTTGAAATTTTTTGTTCTAGTTCTGTGAAAAATGCCAGTGGTAGTTTGATAGGGATTGCATTGAATTTGTAGATTGCTTTGGGTAGTAGAGTCATTTTCACAGTGTTGATTCTTCCAATCCAAGAATGTGGTATATCTCTCCATCTGTTTGTATCATCTTTAATTTCTTTCATCAGTGTCTTACAGTTTTCTGCATACAGGTCTTTTGTCTCCTTAGGTAGGTTTATTCCTAGGTATTTTGTTCTTTTTGTTGCAATGGTAAATGGGAGTGTTTCCTTAATTTCTGTTTCAGCTTTTTCACCATTAGTGTATAGGAATGCAAGAGATTTCTGTGCATTAATTTTGTATCCTGCTACTTTGCCAAATTTATTGATTAGCTCTAGTAGTTTTCTGGTAACATTTTTAGGATTCTCTATGTATAGTATCATGTGATCTGCAAACAATGACAGCTTTATTTCTTCTTTTCTGATTTGGATTCCTTTTATTTCTTTTTCTTCTCTGACTGCTGTGGCTAAAACTTCCAAAACTATGTTGAATAATAGCAGTGAGAGTGGGCAACCTTGTCTTGTTCCTGATCTTAGTGGAAATGGTTTCAGTTTTTCACCATTGAGGATGATGTTGGCTGTGGGTTTGTCATATATGGCCTTTATTATGTTGAGGAAAGTTCCGTATATGCCTACTTTCTGGAGGGTTTTTATCATAAATGGGTGTAGAATTTTTTGAAAGCTTTCTCTGCATCCATTGAGATGATTATATGGTTTTTCTCCTTCAATTTGTTAATATCGTGTATCACATTGATTGATTTACATATATTGAAGAATCCTTGCATTCCTGGGATAAACCCGACTTGATCATGGTGTATGATCCCTTTAATGTGCTGTTGGATTCTGTTTGCTAGTATTTTGTTGAGGAGTTTTGCATCTATGTTCAGCAGTGATATTGGCATGTAGTTTTCTTTCTTTGTGAACATCTTTGTCTGGTTTTGGTGTCAGGGTGATGGTGGCCTCGTAGAATGAGTTTGGGAGTGTTCCTCCCTCTGCTATATTTTGGAAGAGGTTGAGAAGGATAGGTGTTAGCTCTTCTCTAAATGTTTGATAGAATTTGCCTGTGAAGCCATCTGGTCCTGGGCTTTTGTTTGTTGGAAGATTTTTAATCACAGTTTCAATTTCAGTGCTTGTGGTTGTCTGTTCATATTCCATGCAAATGGAAATCAAAAGAAAGCTGGAGTAGCAATTCTCGTATCAGACAAAATAGACGTTAAAATAAAGACTATTACAAGAGACAAAGAAGGACACTATATAATGATCAAGGGATCAATCCCAGAAGAAGGTATAACAATTGTAAAAACTTATGCACCCAACATAGGAGCACCTCAATACATAAGGCAAATACTAACAGCCATAAAAGGGGAAATCAAAAGTAACACAATCATAGTAGGAGACTTTAACACCTCACTTTCACCAATGGACAGATCATCCAAAATGAAAGTAAATAAAGAAACACAAGCTTTAAATGATACATTAAACAAGATGGACTTAATTGATATTTATAGGACATTCCACCCAAAAACAACAGAATACACATTTTTCTCAAGTGCTCATGGAACATTCTCCAGGATAGATCATATCTTGGGTCACAAATCAAGCCTTGGTAAATTTAAGAAAATTGAAACCGTATCCAGTATCTTTTCCAACCACGACGCTAGGAGACTAGGTATCAATTACAGGAAAAAATCTGTAAAAAAATACAAACACATGGAGGCTAAATGATACACTACTTAATAACCAAGAGATCACTGAAGAAATCAAAGAGGAAATCAAAAAATACCTAGAAACAAATGACAATGAAAACACGAGAACCCAAAACCTATGGGATGCAGCAAAGGCAGTTCTAAGAGGGAAGTTTAAAGCAATACAATCCTACCTTAAGAAACAAGAAACATCTCAAATAAACAACCTAACCCTACACCTAAAGCAATTAGAGAAAGAAGAACAAAAACCACCAATGTTAGCAGAAGGGAAGAAATCATAAAGATCAGATCAGAAATAAACGAAAAAGAAATGAAGGAAATGATAGCAAAGATCAATAAAACTAAAAGCTGGTTCTTTGAGAAGATAAATAAAATGGATAAACCATTAGCCAGACTCATCAAGAAAAAAAGGGAGAAGACTCAAATCAATAGAATTAGAAATGAAAAAGGAGAAGTAACAACCAACACTGCAGAAATATAAAGGATCATGAGAGATTACTACAAGCAACTCTATGCCAATAAAATGGACAACCTGGAAGAAATGGACAAATTCTTAGAAATGCACAACCTTCTGAGACTGAACCCGGAAGAAATAGAAAATATGAACAGGTATTGGCTTCTGAAGTTAAAACAATTTACATGTTTGGAAAGGAAAACACAAAAGAGCAAGTTTTTCTTCATGCTCATAATTATTCCTCAAGAATTTCAAGTAACTTTGTAGAGAATATTTATAATATGTGAGATCATATAATGTCTACTTCCAAAATTTATTGTGTCTCCAAAACAGAAAGATTAGTTATTTTAATATACAGCATGTACAATAAGAGAAAAAAATATCAAAATTTTAGGAGGTCTGATATGGAATTTTAATAAAAGATATAGAAGAACTTTTCAGAGAAAAGTATAAAATCTATGTCAAAAGATCTATAAGAAATTCTAAACAAATATAGAAATATGTAAGTTTTATACAATTTTATTTAAATCCTCAAAAGGTGTTTCATGAACTGAGAAGCTGATCCTAAAAATCACATGAAAAATAGTGGACCATAAAAAACAAAAAAATTGGAAGAAGGACTAGCTCTGAGGACTCACTTATCAAAATACTTGTAGGCATTATTGCTCAGCAGACCACTATAAACAGAATCACGTATATAGGAAAGCAGGGCATAGGAGAGAGGAGGCATTGCAGATTATCATTGATCATGACAGACTTTTCAGTAAGTGATGTTATTAAAATTGCCTATTTGTGTGGAAAAAAATAAAATCCCTAGCTTATACAATATAAAAAATGAAAACTGTAAGGATTAAGGGAATGAATGTGAAGAACAAAATTGTATAATTATTAAAATCAGTATAGGCATTACGCCAAAAATATAACGTTTCTAAGACATAAATTTTTATGTAGTGACCTTCCTTTTTCATTTGAAAGAACTTTGCTGTTGTCTTCACATAGTTGGCTCTTCCACTGGCAGAGTATCTAACAGAGGAACATCACCAACAAACTCTCATTGCATATCAGGCAATGTTTATTTTTTATAAAAAGAGCTAGAAAGAGGTGTTGTATGAAAACACACTATGAAGTTGGCAAATATTAAATGTTGCTTTGAAGAATTGATGATTGATGATTATTTTTCAGGTATAGACAGTGAGGCAGTCTAATTTGATTAATGATTAATTCTCTCAAGTGTACAGGTATAATTCTTATATCTAGCAGAGTGACATGACCTTTCTAGGACTTCAAAATATACATTAGATCATGGAATATTTTATAAATTTCTATACCTTACTCTCCTGCATTCAACACATTGCCTGGGCCTATCTTATTTTGAAACCTGTCTTATTTCTTTTATACCTCCTGCTGCCAGTATAGCCAAAGGTAGTCTACATCATGATGGCTCATAGTTCAGCTACCAGAGTGAACGATCTATGTTCAGTCCTAGATCTGTCTCATCAGTATGTGACCTGAGAAAATTCTGGGCTTATATTTTTTTCTTCTGTAAAATTGAGACAATTGTGTATCATATCAATCAACCTCATAATGTTGTTATGATTTTTAAATAAATATATTCATATGTATTAACATATCTAGATCTATAGATAGATACACACAAGATGTTAAGAAAAATTGCTCTGTTGTGTTTTACTTTTCAAAAATAAAATTTATTATTAGTTTTATTTATTTATTTATTCATTTATTTTTGACTGCGTTGGGTCTTTGTTGCTGCATGTGGGCTTTCTCTAGTTGCAGCAAGCGAGGGCTACTTTTCATTGCAGTGCATGGGCTTCTCATTGCGGTGGCTCCTCTTGTTGTGGAACACGGGCTCTAAGCGCATGGGCTTCAGTAGTTGTGGCACGTGTGCTCAGCAGTTGTGGCTTGCGGGCTCTAGAGCACAGGCTCAGTAGTTGTGGTGCACAGGCTTAGTTGCTCCGCGCCATGTGGAATCTGCCCAGAATAGGGATTGAACCCATGTCCCCTGCATTGGCAGGCGGATTCTTAACCACTGCACCACCAGGGAAGTCCCTATTATTAGTTTTTAACTTCATCAGCTAGTATCTGCATTATATTTCACAATAGATGGAGTTCTTGCTTAATTTCTAAATTTAAAGTACATTTAACTCACTCTTTTGCTAGAACTATAGGTAGGTAGGTTCATAGACAGACAGACAGATAGATAGGTAGACAGAGAGACAGATATTCACTCAGATCAGTGCCTTTAACATAGTGCTCTATCAAAGAAAGTTAGCTGAAGTTTTACTGGTTTCAGTAGTTGGGTCATTATCTCACTCCCCTAATTATCCCTTTATGACAATCTTTCTGACAAAAGAATGTCTCTACAGCATATATAAAACTGCTATATGTTCCCCCAAATCTGTTTCCTCTTCTTTCAGGGCACACAGTTAAGCTGCATTTTTCAACTTGCTTTGCAATTAGTTTTGGCCAGGTGACTAATTTCCAGCCAACGGTCTGTGAGCAGAAAGCACATTCGATGTGAGTACTGGTTAATAAAAAGCCCTATGCTTGTGCTACAGTAGTGTTTCTTCTTTCTGGTTGATAATCTCAAAAGTGAATTTGCATGTGACGTATAGAGGATAAAAGGGCTGCTATTACTCTAGGCCCCAAATAAATATTCAGAGTATATCTGCCCAAGCCTGCAATGTTACCTGAGAAAGAATTACAGCATTTTTAAAGTAGTTAAAATTGGGGTACTGTATTAGTCATGATTCTCTGGAGAAACAGAACCAATTACATATATATATATATGTATATATGTATGTATATATAGAGAGAGATCTGTATATATCTATACATTTATATATTTTTATAGGAATTGGCTTATGCAATCGTGGAGGCTGAGAAGTCCCACATCTGATATCTTCCAGAGAACCAAGTCTGAAGGCCTGAGAACCAGGGAAGCCAATGGTGTTTAAGTCCCAGTCCAAGTCTAAAGGCCCAAGAAGGGGGAGTGGGGAGAGGTGGAGGATAATAAGTCCCAGTCCAAGTCTGAAGGCCAGAGAACTAAGAGCACCAATGTTAGAGAGTGGGAGATGATAGACGTCCCAACTCAGGCAAAGAGCAAATTTTCTCTTCCTCCATTTTTTTGTTCTATTCAGACCCTCACTGCATTGGATGATGCCACTTGCATAGGTCAGTGCAATCTTCTTTACTCAGTCTATAGATTCAAATGCTAATCTCTTCTGGAAGTACCCTCACAGACACACCCAGGAATAATGTTAGCTAACTCTAACCCTAACCCTAACCCTAACTGGTTAGCTATAAGGTTAGCTATCTGGACATCCCTTAGCCCAGTTATGGTGACATATAAAATTAACCATCACAGGTACTATATTTCACCAAAATCTAGATTATCCTAACTAATGCTACGTGTCGTTCTCAGAACAAAAACTTGCAGTAACTTCTAACTGGAAGTTGTATTTCAAGATCATTTTGTTCAGTTCTGCTTACTGCATTTTAAGCAAAGCATGGACTAATGAGCCTGCACTCAGATGTTTAACCAGACAGATAGTAGACCTAATATAATAAGATATTGGAGAACTGATGACTATTCAACTTGAAGATAATGCTTACAGAGCTCATGACTCTTTTATTCATTCATTCATTCAAATTTAATTTACTGATTGCCTGTAAGTTTTCATTTTCATTTTAATTCTTTGCCCTGGAATTGAAAAGATGATTTAAACAAGATATCCTTACTCAAGGGGCAGATAGCATTGTGGGTAAAATAAGATTAAATAAATAATTAAAATAAATTATAATAGATAATCTAAGGCATGCAGAGAACTGCAACTTGGTAGAAGTCATGATCAACACAGCCAGGGTTTGAGGTTTGCAGAATTTTTAGATAGGTAATGTTTGAGTTTATCCTTGTAGGATATGTAAGAATTTAAGAAAAACTAGGCTTAGATGGGCAATTCAAAAGAAAAAGTAGTACATTAAAAGCATAAAATAGTTCTCTTCAAATATTTTCAAGTGCTGTTACATGGAAGAGAGCACAGAATTGTTTTGATTTGTTCAGAAATATCAGTAAGGGCATTTTCTGTGGGAGACTGAACAGAGGATGTGTAAAGCCAGTCATTTTCATGGTACTAAAACTGGACTTGATAGATGAACACAGAAGGGCCTAGGGAAAAGGCTGGAAACACCAAAAGTGGTTTCCTAGATGACAGCAACCAAGTCAAGCAGAAAAGTGAACCCGAACCTGGTTGTTCATCAAAGGAGCCAGGCAAATGCTAAGTATGGAGACGTATTTACAGAACAAGAAGTTGAAGAGCAATTTTTTAAAAGAGCAAGATCAAGCAGATAAAGAGGAGTTGGTCTAGATTAATTTTGGACAGTGAGTACCAGAGTGGCTTTCAAACACCATCAGCTAGAGTTGGGTGAACAAATGGTCTTCATAAATGTGATGTATAAACAGAGAATCTGGAAAGAGAATTTTTTTTCAATATTAAAAAAAAACTTTTAATTTTTTAAATGATTTTTCTATTTCTTGCAATATATTCCTTCCTCCAAGGGCTTTCATTGTTATCCCTCAAAAAAGATATGTTGGAGCCCTAACTCCCAATCTCCCAATATCTTTGATTGTGACTTTATTTGGAAGGAATTTTTACAGAGGTAATCAAGTTAAAATGAAGTCATTAGGGTGGGCCCTAATTCAGTGTGACCGGTTTTCTTATAACACGCGGAAACTAGGCACAGGGGCAGACAGGCACACAGGGAGAATGCCACGTGAAGATAGAAACAGAGATTGGAGTGAAGTATCAGAAAGCTAAAGAAGGCTAAAGATTGACAGCAATTCACCAGAAGCTGGGACGAGGCATGGAACAGATTTTCCCTCATAGTCCTCAGACGGAACCAGCCTTGCCATCACTTTGATTTCAGACATCCAGACTTTGAGACAATAAATTTCTGTTGTTTAAACCACCCAGTTTATGACATTTTGTTATGGCAACCCAAAGAAACTACTAATACAATAATAATTTACTGAAAATTTAACACTTGTTATATGCTCTGTTAGGCACTTTCCTATCATGTTATAGGTTATAACTTTATTAAGATATATTAAGTACAGTAATTAGCATATATAAACATTTTACAACTTTAGAATTTTATGTAAACGGAATCATAAACTATGTACCAATGATATTGATATTCATCCTTGCTATTGCATGCATCAATAAGCCATTTCTGTAATTTTCTTTTCCCTTTTCTCCCTCCCGCCCTCCCTTCCTTCCTTGCTTCCTTCTGTTTTCCAATTTCTTTGTCAGATTTTAATATCAGGTTCATAATGGCCTCATTAAAAGAACTGATCAGTCATCCCTCCTCATTTATTTTTTGAAAAGATTTATGTTAAATATGTGTTATTTCTTCCTTAAGTGTTTAATAAAATTCACCAGCAAAATCATCTGGATCTTGAAAATTTTCTGGAGTTATTTTGATAACAGATTCAATTTCTTCAACAGATATACAGCTCAAATTTTGCAGGGGAGGGGTTGTGCCAATTTTGATAATTTATCTTTTTCAAGAAATATGTCCATTCATCTCAGTTATCAAATTTGTTGGCATAAAGTTGTTCATAGTATTCAATTATTACATCTTAATTCCTATAATATCTATTAACAATAGCCCCCTTAATAATGATGATTTGTGTTACCTCTTTTTCTCTTAATTAGTCTACCTAGGAATTTATCGATGACACTGATCATATCAAAACACATTTTTAGCTTTTCTAATTGTCTCTGTTGCCTATCTGTTTTCATTGCATTTATATATGCTCTTCTATTTATTATTTCTTTAATTCTATTTACTTTGGGTTTACTTTGCTTTTCTTTTTCTAATACCTTAATTTGGAACCACAGATAATTTATTCTAGATTATTTTTCTTTCCTAATATAAACATTTTAAGCTATGAGTGTCCCACCAAGTGTTTCTTTAGCTGATTCAAACAAATATTGATCAGCTGGATTTCAATTGTCATTCAGTTTAAACTATTTTCTAATTTCCTTTCTGATTTCATCTATGATCCAGGAGTGTATTGTTTGACCCATGAATTATATAGATGTATTTTACTAAGTTCTAGATATTTGGGGCAGAGGTCTACATATCTTATTTTAATTTAATTCTGTTTTGGTCAGAGAATAAAATCTTTATGTATTTTATCCTTTTAAATTTAGAGTATTATTTTATAGTCCAGTATATGGTCTATCTAAATAGCATTCTTTTCCATAGAAAAGAATGTGTATTGAGTATACATTATATTGAATGTGATAATATAATAAACAATATTTCTAGTGATGAATAGTGCTAAGATCTCCTATATCTTTAATGATTTATTTGTCTTGTTATTCTATCAATTGTTGAGAGAGGGATGTTAATATCTCCTATGTTTGTTGAATTGTCTCTTTCTGCAATTCATTCAATTTTTGATTTGTATATTTTGAAGCTATTTTATTTGAGGTGCATATACATTTTGAATTATGTGCTATTGAAGATTTCTAACTTTTATCATTGTAAAATGTCCTACTTTATTTCTGGTAATATTCTTTGTCTTGAAGTCTATTTTATCTGATGTTAAGACAGCTACTCCAATCTTATTAAGCTTACTGTTTGTATGGTAAGACTCATTCTATTTCTTTACTTTTAATCGACCTGTGACTTTATATTTAAAATCTTTTTCTTGTAGGCCACATATCATGCAGTTCTACATTTTATTCTACCTCTGTCAGTCTCTGGTTCTTGGTGCTTAGACCATTAACATTTAATGTAATTATTGTTATGGTTAGATATAGTCTCATGTGGTTGATATAGTCTCATTTATTGCTTGTTTTCTGTTTGTCTTTTCTGATTTTTGGTGCTCTGTTTTACCTTTTACCCCTCCTTTTGGATCACTGTATTTTAAGGTATCTATTAGATTTTTAGCTATATCTCTTTGTATAACGTTTTCTTACTCTAGGAATTTAAATACACATATTCAAGTGTTCACAGTCGTCTCAGAATAATGTTGCACTACTTCAATAAAATATAGGATGTTTGCTGCCATTTAAGTCTCTTTATACCCCCATAAGCTTTCTCTCATAGTTGTTAAATCTATTACATAAGCTGAAAGTCCCATTGGACATTGTTATACTTTTTGCTGTCAATATGTGTTTATATTTTAAAGAAATTAAAACAAAAAATAGTCTACTGTATTTAACTAGGTGTTTAGCATTTCTGGTCTCTCTTCATTCTTAAGGACCCAGGATTCCCTCTGGTATCATTTTCCTTCAGCCTAAAGAAATTTCTTTAACATTTCTCATACAGTAAGCTTGCCAGTGCAAATGCTCTTACTTTTCATTCATTTCAGAATACCTTTCTTTATTCCCTTAATATCTTCATTTCCCTAATGTGCTCGACTTCTCCAAATTTTTTTTTTCCCTCTACAATCTGATTATACTTGTTTACATTTATCATAAACAATTATGAGGTAGAGGGGGCTGTAACTGGTGAGGCTCAGGTGATCTGCAGCAGGATCTCCATCTCCATGAGGAAGGTGTCAATGGGCATGTCCCCGGTGAGCTTGAAGAAGAGATGCTCCAGGCATTTCAAGCTGATGGAGCACAGGACGGGGGGCACAGCAGCAGTTTTGCAAAGCTGCCTGGTTGTTCCAGATACCTCTGCTTGGTATAGGCCTCAAGAATAACATAAACTTCCACAGAACCTCTGGGAGTTTGGATAGACCCTTGGCATCTGGGTTAAATGCACAATGGTTTGCAGGATTCCCAGCTACAGCTTATCCACCCACTTCATTTTGAACACCAGCTCAGTCAGAACTCTGTCAAAGATGGAGCCAACCCCAGCACTATAGACACTGCTCAGGTGGATGTATAAGCCTATGGCCAGAAGGATGCCAGTCTGCACAGAAACCAAGTGGAAAGAGGAGGCAATCAGTGGATTACTTCTACCCTGCCCAGAACAAAATGACCTGGTCCTCCAACTTGAGGTCAGAGAAGAGGAAATGTGCCTGGCCCATTCAAAGAGTGAAAAGCTGCTTATGAACTTTTTTTTTTTTCTGACACAGGGCATTAATTGTGTCTTTAAAACATCATAAACAGGAATCATCCAGCACCTTACTGTTTTTGTAGCTGGACAACTTAGGCCTTAATCATCAGCCTGCTGAACATTCTTTTTCAGAAACATAAATACTATCCAAAATTTTTCTGATATCCATGTTTTTAACTGTTGGGGCTTGCTGAATCAAAGCAGCTGAATCTGATACAAGTTTAATATCGTTTCCTTCAGGAATTAACATATTTTTCTGGCGCTTGAGATACTGAAGAAGCAATGCCTGGCCTCATCTGAACCCCGTGGATACATTTTCACCCAAGAAATTTGAAATTTTAACAAGAGACCCGTTGTTTTGAATAACGATGCTGATGGGGAAGTGAGAATACACAGGCCTCATCGTGAAACAGAAGGCCAGTGTAATGCCTTTTGATCATGTTCTGTGCATGACTACAGACAGTGCAAAAGGTAGCCAGTTCCTTTCTATTTCTCTACAATTTGTCAATGCAGAGTCTCTTCTTTTTCTTTCCAAGGAGACTTTTTGTATTTTATCCAAAGATTTAGTTGTAAGCTGAAGAGGCTGCAGTGATTTTATGCAGCCGTATCATATGTGTAACTCTAAATAAACCATGTAAGAGTGATGTGGGAATGCAGTGATGAAAGTGTGGGTTTCAGGCATGGGAAAAAGCGTGGGCTATTCAGTATGAAAATCCTTATGGAAAAAAATGAAACTTGTGACCCTAACTCACAGCATACATAGAAAATAATTCCACATTGATTATTGATTTAAATTTAAATACTGTAAGCAATAAAAAAATTTAAATATAATATATGCTATCTTTATAGTCACAGGGTATAAAATATTTTAAAGACACGATGCAAAAGTACAAACTGTAAATGAGAAAAAACAATAAATTAGACTACATTATAACAAACAGCTATCTAACGAGACTATATGAACCATTGCCTCATTGAACAAGATCGGCGAAATTTACAACATAATATTGAACAAAAGGAAAAAAACACTATGAAATAATTCTATTTATATAAAATTCAAAAAAAGGCAAAAGTGATACAGTGTGTAAGAAGATAGGGAAGTGGTTACCGTTCAAAGAAAATATTGACTTAAAGGGGGAATGAGTAGCTTCTTGGGTGCTAGTAGAGTTCTGTTTCTCCATCTGGGGATTGTTGTTATTTTTTTGTTTTTGTATTTGTTTTGCTTTATTGTGTAAGTGTGAAAATCATCAAACTGGTCACTTACTTGTTGTTTCCTATATGAATATTATACTTTGATAAGTACTAAATGAAAAGTAAGGGAATAATGCACACAGTTTGGGAATAATAATTAAAATAAAAGGAGGCATTTGATGGTAATTTGGAGAAGCACAGAAGATGATGCAGTGTTATTGGCAAAGTTCCAATTAAGTTGGATTGTGGATTAAAAGATGTTCATTTTATTGCTTATTTTTACCATGTAGGTATATATGTACCAACTATTTGCACAACTATTACAAAATAATTAATAATCATATGGTTGTGTAATAATGACATAATAAAAAAGAGAAAGAACCACACGATTGACACAGTGTGGAGTCTCAAAGTATTTGTGAAATAAATGATGAAATATGATTAATTCATTTCAATATGTCTTATATGCTTGCATGATAATAAATCATATATTATTACTGCATATTTTAATAAACACCCTGATACTATACTAAGTATTTTACAATGTTTTGTTTGCTGTTTCACACTAAATTCTAAACATCCATTTTTAATTTTTTGTTGTTGCTACAAATAGATATAGTCATATGGGTGCATCATATTTCATTTATCAATCTACTAAAGAGAAAGAGCACAAACAATGATGTGAAAAACTGAAAACCTTCTACAGTTGACCTTGAGCAACACTGGTCTGAAATGCACGGGTCCACTTGCATGCAGATTTTTTTTTCACTAAATACGTACCACGGGTCCTCAGCTGGTTGGTGTAGAGGGTTGGTGCCCCTAACCCCAGTATTGTTCAAGGGTCAACAGTATATAGATGCCTGTATTGTCCCATTCATGCAAATATGTTTGTGATATTAATTTCTAAGGATGAGAATATGGCAAACTCTTTAAAATGTTTGTCTTTTAATAAATGATTCAAAATGATGTAGAAATTGAGTTCACATTCCATCAACAGCATATAAAGAGATTTGTTTCTCCATGCCAACAATAATTTTGTCTTTGCCTATCTTTGCCCATCCATTTAAGATTGACAAAAATAACTAAGACTGTTGTTGGCATGGAGAAAAGAAAGTTCTTTTTTGTGACTGTTGATGAAATGTGAACATATATATTGGTATAGAGAAATACAAATAGACAGGGAAGGTACTTTTTGAAATCTATTTTTAACTTCTTTATTAGTGAGGTTGATCATTTGTTTTATAATTCATTTCATTTTTTACTCTCATTTATTTGGGATGTTCCTTTTACTGTTTTATTACTGTTTCTTTTATAATAAAAAGAATGTGCATATTATCTCTTTTAACCATAAAACTAGATTCTGAATTTATCTTCCATAATTTTTTGTGATGATTTTATTTCAACATAAGGCTCTTTTGGAATTTGTGTCACTTTTCCACAATGAATAATCACTCATAATTTATTTAGTAGCTGCCTTTTTTGTTTAAAATTCTGAGTCAGCCAGAATTATTTCTGATATAGAGATGGAGAAATCCAGCTTCATTTTATTCTTCAAATAGCTAGCCAGCTAAAAATAGGTATTTATTAGACTTTAATTTAATTTTCACTAATTTCAAAGGTTTGCCATATATTAAATGTATATATTTTATATTCAAAATCTTCATTTTAAGATATGCATGATTATGCAATTCTTATTTACTTTGTAGTTATAGCAAAATTTAAGCCATTTAAGGTAAACAAAATTGAGCCTATTTTGAAAAGTATATAGTTGTATATCATTGTATTCAATACATTCTTCCATTTCTCCACCCTAAATCCTCCTGCACTTTGAAAATCTTCACTTGTGCATAAATAGTTTTGGTAACAACACACAAACATCTAATGTTGGAAAGGGAACAACAAATTTATAATAAATTTTGTAGATGGTCAGGAAACAATTTTTTTAGCCTTATTTTTTGATTTACTTTTTATATGTAATATATCTATGGAGGAAACGAAACTCTTCAGTAACACAAATATAGGATATTTATTCTTACATATGCTTTTTCATCTGATACCTGAAAACAGTCTTGAATTCATTTCAGGGAATGTTTAAGCAAATCTAGCCAATGACACATATTCACAAATGTAAAAATCAGCTTGAAATCTTGTGTTCTTGCCATGTAAAAATTATTATTTTCTTCTCCTTTGCATGATAGTCAGTTTGTAACAAACTTGTATATTAGGAAACAGGGAAAGTACTGAAGATTATAAAGTATGTATCAGTAAATGGGTTGAAAATGTTTTTTGACTGAACCTTTCTTTATAAATATGATTTGGGATTTCAGGAAGGGCATATTGCAAATGCCACCCAGAACATTCAGCATATGTTACCTTCTATCACAGAAGACAGGCTCCAAATGTGATTTGAGTAAAAAGGAACCATGAGGGAATAGCTTATAAATGACACTTTAGCTTTTCAGTCGTGATTGATTTCAATACTGAATTTGAGAATATAGCTGCTGTTGTAAATAAAGTTTACTCCTACTTTTATATAACTGTTAAGTGTTTTCTTTAACATTCAGGAAATTATTGCTTCTTCCACTAAAGTCTGCATTTCACTTTTGTACTGTAATAGATTTTAAAACTTTGTATAAGCAGCCTTGAAATCCTGACTGTTCCTGTGAGCACTCCTTGTATTTCCATAAAATTAACTTTGCAATGAAACTTCTTCAAGAATCCTTTAGCAGGAGATTCTCCCACCTTTTCTGGATCTATGTGCTCTTATCTATCTATGTGCTCTACTGTTGCTCACTGCCCTTGCCATCAAAGATACGGAGATAGGAAAATCCTTTAAAGTTTTCTTTTGCATTTGTTCCTCTGCTCCATTATTGAGTCTTTGTATTGACAAAGGATCATATCTACAAAATCCATGCAATAATAAAGTTTTAAAATGACAATTCATATAAAAAATAGTGATTCAGTGAAAAACAAACCAAATTATTCTAAGCCATATTCTTTATACCCAGCATAAAATCAGATCTATCTCCACAGATCATCCTCATTTATGATTTTTCTCATTCACATTCTGCTATCACAGCACTCAGAGAAAACAAATTGTGATTATTATTTTTTAAATTCCACTAAGAGTTAGGATAACTTAGAAACTTTGGATTACTCTAACTTTTAGTAATGAAGCAATGACCTGGGCCATCCTTAGGTAATTAAATTAAGATCAACATATTGAGAGTCACATAATACAAGGTGCTGTACAACAGATGGCTTGGTAGTGGCCTAGGGATACCACTCAAGGGACATAATCAGGTAGCTTAATATGCATGTCTCAGAAAAATCTTAAGCATCTTATTCATATAATCAACCACCGTAATCCTACTTTTAATAATTGGTTGCTGTTGCTTAGGGGTTGCTTTCAGCCCCTTGAGGCTGCTCTATGCTCCTTGAACATGGCCCCTTCCATCTTTAAAACCAGCAAAGATGTCTGAAATCTTTTTTTTTTTCCTTTGAATATCTTTGACTTCCCATTCTGCTACTAGCTAGAGAAGTATCTCTGCTTTTAAAGGGTTCATATAATTAGATTAGACCCACTAGGATAATTTCCATTTTGATTATCTCAAAGTCAACTGATTAGAAACCTTAATTACATCTGCAAAATCCATTTTACTCTGTAACGACATAATCATGGGCAAGATATCTCTATACTTATGGTCATGGGGATTAAAGAGAAAAACATTGAGGGACAATTTTAGAGTTTGCCAACCACAGGAGTTGATCTTCCATCCCCTACTTGGCATAAAGAGGCAATGCTCTAATTATACTACTAGGGTAATGTCAGTGTACCTAAACAAGAAGTAGGTCTTCAATCCTCTATACAGAAGAAGCAATTAGGCAATGCTCTAATTCACCTACTATGGAAATTTCATGAAGGTCCAGCAGGGAGCTGAGCCACCAACCACAGTCAGCAGCAATAATACCTAACGATGTGGTAGAAGGTGGGTTAGTTAGCACTCCACTTACCATGTCTCAGTACCAGCAAGACCTAATGAGGAGCTGAGCCTTCACTCCCATCCAGCAGCAACAAGACTGAATGAGGCTGTGTGAGGCAAGGTTACTCAGCACTCTGATCTCCCCCACCCTACCTTGGTGTCAACAAGAACCAATGAGGAGCTGAACCTTCACCCTCATCTAACTCCAATGTATCCTAAACAGGACAACTGCCTACTAAAAAAGATTATATGGAATCCAGAGTCTCACAACGTAATACCCAAAGTAGCCACATGACAATAAAAAAATCTCTTTTTCAAATAATTTCTCTTTTACAAATAAACAACTTGTATAAAGTACAATCGAGAGACACCAACATTGAGATTACTGAGAAACTGTAGTTACCAGATAAGCATTTTAAAGTACTGATCATTAAAATGCTTCAGTGAGCAATTATGAACAGTCATGAAACAGGTGAAAAAATAGAAAATCTTGTCAAAGGAATTGAGAATATAAAAAAGAAACAAAAAGAAATCATAGATCTGAAAAATATAGTAACCAAAGGGGGTTGGGGGAGAACATCTCAATGGATAGGCTCAATAGCAGAATGAGATGACGGAAAAAAGAATCAGTGAATCAGTGAATCAAAGATATGTCAATAGACTTTACCCAATCTGAATAATCTGAGAAACACAGAGAATACAGACTTTAAAAAAAAAAAAAAAGAACAGAGCCTCAAGGACCTGCAGACCAATACAGGACTATCTGTCTAGCACTGAAATCCTAGAGAGGAGAAAGAGAATGTGAAGTTCATACAAGAACTTGGGTGGATCTCAAGGGCGTTTGCTGAGTGAATAAAAAGCCAGTCTCAAAAGATTAGATATAGTATCATTCCATTTATTTGGTATTTCTGGATATCAAAATTATAGAGATAGACAATAGATTTGTGGTTTACAGAGGTTAGGGATGGAGATGAGAGAAAGTTTGGGCAAGGCTATGAAGGGTTAGTCTGATGGACCTTGTGGTAGTGTAACAGCTCTGTATCTTGAGTGTGGTGGCAGTTACATGAATCCATACATGTGATAAAAATGCATAGCACTACATATCACACACATACACACACACACACACACACACACACACACACAAATGAATTCTGTGTAGCATATACCAATGTCAATCTCCTGGTTTTGATCCTATACTATGATTACTCATGATGTTACCACTGGGGAAATGTGGGTGAAGCATGCATAATCTGTGTGTGTGTGTGTGTGTGTGTGTGTGTGTGTTTGCAATTTCCTGTGAATCTATACTCACCTCAAAATAAAAATTTTTTAAAAATTGTTGAACAAATACTCTTTCAGATAATTTGGTCTACTCTCTATACCTCAGTTTACCTGTCCTTTCAATTATTTTCATTTGGTCAAAATCATTTATCAGGACTTTGTCCTAATAAACATCCTGAGAACCTATGTTGGCTCTTTTCCTTAGACAGCTAACAATAAAATATCCTACTTTTGTAATTTCCATCCCATGACTAAATTTTTTGTGTTTTCTTTCTACTTAATGAATAGGCTTATAATAACTAGATAAAAAATGATGCTAAGAAAATACACTTCAGATGCCTGAGTCTATCTGTATAACTAGCTAACTGGGACACTAGATCTCTGGCGAATCAACATGGTCTACTGCAATTGCCCCTAGATTTGAATAGACCATTTGGAATTTCTAGAATTGCCTCTTTATCCTATTCTTCCTTTTTTAACTATAAAATAGTGATGCTTTCCTTAAAAATTTTGTAGGAAGTTACTACTAAAATGTCTAATGAAATTTTAAAAGTCTGAATGTAGTTTTCATAGCATGCTATAACAAATAAAGCACGGAGGAACAAATACTACATTATAAAATATCTGCAGATTCTCATACCAAAGGAAATTTAAAAGAGGAATATACATCAAAGGAAAAGTAATTATGATAATTTAAAGGAGAGGTTCAACCCAGTAACATAGAATATAGATTTAAGTTAAAAATCTGTAGTCTCAGGATAAAATAAATGGCATACACAGACATGTTTAAGCAACTTTATAATCTAATAATAAAAATGTTCAATTAGTAAACTTGGTCAACTCCTAAGTTTTAAATACTGACTTAAAAAATAAATTGTGTTTAGAAGAAAAATCTTTTAACATTTTGTATTTTATGCTGACAAATAGGAAACCTAAGGTAATTTGGCAGATCTTTTTTCTCAAGTTAATACCTCAAGTAAAGTGGACCAACACAATACAAATAGAAGTAAATATACTCAGGAATGTTAAAATTCTTTGAGAGGTTTAAACATTTCCCCAGTAAATCACCAAAGAAAAGTTAAAGGTTTATAACGCATTCTGTTGTATGTATTTTATGACTGCATTTCAGCTTGTTTTGGGGTGAACATAGTGGTGTCCTCAAGTTGTATTAATGAGAAAATTGCAACCTACAAAAGATCAATGCTTCAATACCACTTGACCTGAAACAAAGGCAGGGAAACAGTATAGGGGAATAAAAATTTCTTTATATAGCTATCAACTAACTATCCAATTAGAAAAATTAAAAAATGGAAGTTAACCATAAATTACTACAGTGAAAAATAATTAACTTTTTTCATTTTCTGGTCAGATTATATACATAAAAGAATAATTTTTTAATTTGTGTCCTATAAGAATATCGCTGCATTTATATTTGGAGGATATTTCATTATTAGTTTTTCCATAGTTATGTTGAGTCATAATTACCAATAACTTACTAATTAAATATCAAAAATAGATTATTTTTTAAATGATGTATTTTATTTACACTGTATTGTGACACCTAAAATCTACCTTTCCAGATTACAGACTCTTGGTTCTGATTGACTAAATTAGATCTTATACTTTAGTGAGTTTATAAATTCAAACATCACCTGAACAAATGTTCTGAAAAAGCACAGAAAGAAAACACCTGTGAGAGAAGGCTGTAAGGACAAAGCAGGAAAAAAATCATATAAACTGTCAGCATCTAGAAAAAATTGTTCAGTGTTTTTGACAAGCAGGTCAATGGTGAATACTCACCTTTTGCCTTTTGAACTTAAAAATATATATAGTCAGCAAGTTGGCAGTTCTTAGTGACTATGTAATTCAATGAGAAACCAGAAGAAATGAAGTTTCTTCTCTGTTACACTGTGTTTTACAATTTCAGAAAATCTTGGGACACTTGAGCCTGACCTTCATACTCTCATTGTTATTGGACCAAAAAAAAATTTTGTTTGATTCTTAATATAATTAATAATTTTACAGTAATTTAGCAGGGGTAAGAGGCTCACAGAAATTCAGCTTATTTTATTCAGATACAGCATCATTTTTCTCTATACAAAAATGTCTACTACCTTGTAACTTATTAGAAATATTAACCAAATATTCAACATAAACAGAAAAGTTCCCAAAATTGCCAGCTGCAATTTTGTAATAAAAACAATCTAGAAAATCCATACTCTAACTATGCTGAAATCTCTACATATCTTTATTGTCTAAGATAAAAATATCAGTGGAAAGGCAGGGTAGGCTGAGATGGAAAGTTCTATAGCTATGCTGTATAATATGGTAGACATGAATTATTGAACAATTGAAATATCACTAGTCCAAAATGAGTTGTCCTTAGGTGGAAATATGTACTAGATTTTGAAGACAGTATGGAAAGAAAAATATATAAATCTCATTAATAAGTTTATAGTAATTAAATGTTGAAATGATAATATTTTGAACATATCAAGTTAAATAAAATATATTATTAAAAGCCATTTCACTTTTTATCAAGCAACTAGAAAAATTTAAACTACATATGTGGCTTTTATTTGTGGCTCATATTATGTTTCTAATAGTCTGAGTTACTCTGTAGAATACCCATAGTTCTTTCACAGTTCTTTTATTTACAGTTCCTTTGCTATAGTAAAAATCTATCTAAGTTCAGCAATGAGAGGTCTGATCATTAGGGTAGGGCTGCCAATTGACCAGGTAGTTACTTTTCTCCCAACTAGCTTATGCTAATGGCATCTTCCCAATCACCATAACTCTGGAAAGAATAAGGCAGAATGTATAAGTTTCTATATTCCATTTTTGCTCTTCTATAAAGCTTTAATCTAACTTTACCTGTTTATCCATCTGTGTTTCCCACTGTGAATTCCCAAGGATGAAACACTTCTGTCTTTGCATTTCCAAGAGGTGAGATTGCACTTACATATAACAGATGTGAAATAAATACATGTTGAATGAATGTCCCCAAATCCCATTCCCTATTTTATTTGGAATGTTATATATTTATTTCCTTATTGGATTATTTCTGCCTCCCTTCACTAGAAAGTAAGTTCTCTAAAGGCAAGGACTTGTTTTACTTTAATAACTGCTACTATATGTCTCTATAGTTTAGAATAGTGCCTGACACAAAATGATGTTCAAAAGTGTCTGCTGAATGAATGAAAGTATCAATAGATCCCTTGAGAAGGACCAGGGACAGTGAAGAGTCAGTTTTAGCTATCAAGGCAAACACTTTTTTTGCCCCCTTTTCTTCCCATAATGAGATTTTACTTCCCAAATCATCATAGTTAAGAAGATAGCCCTCCAACTTTTCCTTCTTGATAAGTTGGTGTTTTTTCTTTCTTTTCAGATGAGAAAAGCTGTAGCTAATATTTTTCCGATAAAATAATAAAAAGTTTTTTTTTCCAATGGCAGTTGAAATTATTTTATCAATAATTAAACTGTCCAAATGAATGGCATACAAATAGCAGACCCATGGAAGAAGATGATGGATTATTTAAGGGGAAGGAACTTCTGTCCGAGTGAGTTCTTACAACTAGTAGCATTGTAGCATGCACCTTTCTGTACAAACATTTCTTATTTGTTGCCACTTAGCTGGTAACAGTGCAGTATTGTGGAGAGAGAACCTACTCTTAGGTCTGGCACTAATTAGCTTGTGAACTTGAGCAAGTTAGTTCACCAATACACATCTCTGGTTTCTTATCTGAAAAATTATTAGGACAGAATAAAAGGTTCCTAAAGTTAATTTTTAGACTAAATGTCCATGGGAAAACAAAATTAAAAAAAAAAAAAACCAGAACAAAGAATAGTACTACTTTTTTTACCACATATGTTTAAGTTATTTAAGGGTTTTCACGGATATTTTAGTTAACAATAAGTTATAGCGTGTCTCAGGTTGGGTCTTTGGTGAATTCTACCAAACATTTAAGGAAGAAATTATACCAATTCTCTACAATCTCAGAGAACAGAAGCAGAAGACACAATTCCTAACTAATTTAATGAGGCCAACAGTACCCTAATATCAAAGCCAGACAAAAATATTACAAAAATAGAACACTAGACTCATGAAATATGGCTGCAAAAAATTTCAACAAAATATTAGCAAATCAAAATCAACAATGTATAAAAAAAAGTACACCTCATGACTAAGTGGGATTTATCCCAGGTATGCAAGTCTAGTTCAACAGTTGAAAATAAATTAATATAATACATCACATCAATAGAATATAGAAGAAAAATCACATGACCATATCAATAGATTCAGAAAAAGCATTTGATAAAAGTGAACACCTACTCATGATAAAAACTCTCAGTAAAATAGGGATAGAGAAGAATTCCTCAACTTGATAAAGAATATCTATAAAAAAACCTATAGATAACATAGTACTTAATGGTGAGAAACTCAGTTTTCCCACTAAGATCAGGTTCAAGGCAAGGATATCCCCTCTCACCATTCCTTTAAATATAATATTGGAAGTTCTAGATAATATAATAAGATAAGAAAAGGAAATAAGATACAGATTGGGAAAAAAGAAATAAAAACTGTCTTTGTTTGCAAATGATATTACTATTTATGTAAAAAATCTGAAGAATCAACAAGAACAACAACAACAAACTCCTAAAATAAGCAATTATAGCAAGGTTTCAGGATAAAAAATTAATATACAAAAGTCAAACCACTTTCCTATATACCAGCAATATACAAGTGGAATTTGAAATTAAAGACATAATATTATCGACATTACCCCCGAAAAAGATGAAATGTTAAAGTATAAGTCTAATAAAAGATGTACAAGATGTACATAAGGAAAACAACAAAGCTTTGATGAATGAAATCAAAGAAGAACTAAATAAATAGATATTCCATGTTCATAGATAGGAAGATTCAATATTGTCAAGAGGTTAGTTCTTCCCAAATTGATTTATAGATTCAATGTAATCCCAACCAAAATCCCAGCTAATTATTTTGTGGATATTGACAGGCTGATTCCAAAGTCTGTATGAAGAGACAAAAGACCCAGAATAGCTAACATGATATTGGAGGAAAAGAACAAAGTTGGAAAACTGACACTACCTAACTTCAAGACTTACTTTAATGATACAGTAATCAAGACAGTGTGGTACTGGTCAAAAAACAGACAAATAGATCAATGAAACAGAATAGGGAAAACAAACAGATCCACATAAATACATTCAACTGATCTCTGACAAAGGAGCAAAGGCAGAACAATGGAAGAAAGATAGTCTTTTCAACAAATGGTGCTGGAACAACTGGACATCCACGTGCAAAAAAAATTTTTTTTAAATCTGCAGACAGACCTCACACCCTTCACAAAAATGAACTCAAAATGGATCACAGACCTACATAAATGTAAAACACAAAACTATAAACCCATAAAAAAAAAAAAAAACAGGAGGAAACCTAAATGACCTTGCATTGACAGCTTTTTAGAGACAAAAAAAAAAATGCACAATCCATGAAAGAAATAATTGATAAACTGGACTTCATTAAAATTAAAAACTTTTGCTCTTCCAAAGACAATGCCAAGAGAATAGGAAGACAAGCCACAGACTGGGAAATATTCACAAAGACCCATCTGAAAAAGGACTATTTTCCAAAATATACAAAGAACTCTTAAAACTCAACAATAAGAAGAAAATTATCCAATTAGAAAACGGGCCAGAGACCTTAAACAGATGTTTCACCAAAGATATACAGATGGCAAATATGCATATGAAAAGATGTTCCACATCACTTCTCATCAGGAAAATGCTAATTAAAACAACAAAATGCCATTACATACTTATTAGAATGGCCAAAATATAGAACACTGACAACACTAAACTCTGGAGAGGACATGAATTAACAGTAACTCTCATTTATTGCTGGTAGGAAAGCAAAATTATAGAGCCAGACAGTTTGATGGTTTCTTATGAAACTAAATATACTTTTACCATATGATCCAGCAATTAAACTCCTTGGTATTTACCTGAAGGAGTTGAAAACTTACGTCCACAAAAAACCTGCACACAGATATTTATAGTAGCTTTATTCATAATTGCCAAAACTTAGAAGCAGCAAAGATATTTTTGGTAGATGGATGGATAAACTGTGGTACATTCAGACTATGGAATATCATTCAGTGGTAAAGAGAAATGAGCTATCAAGCCATGAAAAGTCATGGAGGAACCTTAAATGCATATTACTAAACAAAAGAAGCCAATCTGAAAAGTCATCATACTGTATGATTCCAACTACATGACATTCTGGAAAAGGTAAAACCATATGACAGTGAAAAAAAAAAATCAGTAGTTTCTAAGGGTTTGGGGGTGGGTAGAGGGATGACTAGGCAGAGCACGAGGAATTTTTAGGGTGGTCAAACTATTCTGTATGATACTATAATGTTGGGTACAGTTATTATATATTTGTCCAAACCCATAGAATATACGACACCAAGAGTGGACTTTATTGTAAACTTTTAGTGATTCAATGTGTGAATGTAGGTTCATCAATCGTAACAAATGTGCCATCCTGGTGGGGGATATTGACAATTGGGGAAGCTATGCATATAAGGGGTAGGAAGCATACGGAAAAATCTCTGTACCTTCCCCTCAATGTTGCTTTGAACTTAAAACTGCACTAAAAAGATATATCATTTTTTTTTGAAGTGTGGCAGTTATTTATTTTGAATATGTAGACTTCTTTTACTAACTTCAAACACCTAGTGCTGAGAAACGTTGTTGATTAAAACCCTCAGCTGTGAGAAACTTAACTGAAATTAAATCAGTGAAAATGGAACATTCTGTCTTTGCTTAAAGGATCTGAACTATTTTGGGTCACAATTGAAGTAGCCTTAATTTCCATCCTCAGTTCTTCAAATAAGAGGATTTTTTTTTTTGGTTCACTTTTGTTTTTTGTTTTCACAGCATTCCTCATTTACCTTAAGTTTGCAGTTTCTTAAGAAACAAAACCCAAAGTCATCTTCTTAATGTGACTAGTAATCAGACTATAGCATTTCTAACGGAAACTAAAAGAATGTTTTCAACTAGACATGGCCAAGGACACATAATTTGAGAAATTATGGCTTCCTTACCAATGATTTCCTTAGCCCTGCTTTGTTTCTCCTGCCTCCTGAATAAGACTGCTGTGACAAACATCTAGCAATGTTTCATGCTTCTCCAAATTGCTCCTTAGAAACAGTCATTAGGCAGAAATGCAAGCCATATTAAAAGTCCTTTCCCATTCCCCTTTAGTTATCTGCCCCAGCGTTACTCATGGACAGTGTTTGCCAATACTGCAGAAAGTTAAAAAAACCAAATTTGTTTTATTGCTGGTGTATTCCTGGTGGTATTTATCAGACAGGTTTTCTCAATACGAAAATGTGTAACTTAAAACAGGTCAGTAGACATTTGCTGATTGCTTCTTCAGGTCCAATTCTTTTTTCTCCATCAACATTTTTTGTTCTTCCCATTCTTAGCTACATGGCTTGAGTAGAACTGATGGCCTAAAACAAACTTCCCTGGCCACTGAAAGCTGATTCAAATCAATGGAAACAAGTAATCGCCAAGATTTCAAGATATAGCAGAAGACACACACTAATTTCTCTTGGATTGGATACTGTAAAAATGTGTGGTCTGAATATGCTGTAGTGATTTTACTATCCTAACAGGAGAATCTGGAGCTCTGGTATGGAAACTGACATCATTAAAGCATACGGGAGAGACAGAGACATGAAGTCCTAGGAGAGACTGGATCCAGTATTGCCTGCCTCTAACTTTTCAGATAAGTAAGCCAATAAAATCCTTTCTTTATTTAAGCTACACTGAGGTTTTTTTGTTTGTTTGTTTTTAACTGAACTTAAAAATCTCCTGTTATAATTATAAATGAATCTCACCTAAAGACATAGAGAATATAGGGAAAGTTCAAAGGAGATACCAACTTTGCTGACTCCACATGCACCATGGTAGAGTAAGATCAATTAGAGACTAGTTTGTTCCCACTACCCTTGACCCATCCACATGGCAAAGAAAAGACACAGTAGCCTAGGAGTTGTGTGTTTGACAGTGTTCCTTAATAACAGTAAAGTCAGGTCTTGTGCTCTTCATGAAGCTGGTCTCTGACTGAGAATAAAATAAAAATGTCAACCTTGATGGTATTAAAAGCCATGAGATTGTTTACTTACTTTGGAAAAGAGAAAATAGAATAGAATCCTAATTATTGTTTTTCAGTGTTGAGATACTCTAAATGGTAAGAGCAACCACTAACTATTCTCTACCTTCAAAGACAAAAACATTTGTAAGTTTTGCAAATTCTATTTTTGAAGATGAGAAAAATGAGCCTCAGAGACATAAGTGGTCATTCATAGCCTGTATCTCCTGAAACAAGAACTAATAGTGAAAATAATAACTAAATTTTATTGTTTCATTAGTCTGTTTTAGAAGGTACCTAGTTTATTCCACTTCATGAAGTATTATAGTTATAGTCATTTTGATTGTATAGGTGAGACACTGAGGTGTAGAGAGCAATTTGTCCAATATTACACAGTAGCACTTATAAAAGACAAACTTGGGATTTGAACCCTTGTCTCTCACCCTCCAGGGAACACATACCTAACTACTAGTTATGTTTCATCACTAGGATCCAAATACTTTGATTCTTGCTTAGTATCTCTAAACAGATGGGATCAAACACCTCTAAAGATGGGATCAAAGTATCAGTTTGCTTCTCAAGGAAATTATGCATAAAAAATCAATAGAAACATATCTTTGTCAGATGATTAATTCTATAAATGTTATTTTGTTAGTTACATCCTGTCTTTTTCTATTTGTATGTGTGTGTGAAGGGCCTGGGAGTCCTTTATTCAATAACAAATAGCAACTTACTCTCTACTTACTCTCTTTAAGCACTAATACTTGCACTGATAATACAGCTTCTCACAGAACTGACACTTCAGTGGGAAAAAAGAGATACTAAGCAAGTAAAATAACAAATATATAATGTTAGAAGCTATTTTTAAAATGCAATATGGGTAAGAGAACAGAGTAATGTTATTTTGTTACAATAATGAGAGGAGAGAATCTGAAAATATAAAAAGCAAGGAAAGACAAGTGAAACAATTGAGAAAGTCATTTAAAAATCTGGAAGAAGAGCTCTACAATTTAAGAGAATAAGAAAAAGATCTTTAGGTGAGAATACTTGACAATTTGAAGGAACAGCATAATTCCAGTGGCTGAAGACAAGGAAGCAACTAGGTAGAGACAGGAGATGAACTTGGAAAGTTGGTAATTTCATCCGCATTATGAGGACTCAGATCATGCATGGTTTTGTGGGGCATGTTAATGTATTTAGATTTTTTTCAAAGTTTTGTGGAAAGGGAGTAGAGTTTCAGTTAAATGTGCCACACAACATTTTAAATCAACTATACTCCAATAAAAAAATTTTTTAAAAACCTGAAAAAAATAAAGTAGCAACATGTAGACAATAAAAAATTGTGCCAATAAATTTCAAGTTTAATAACCAATTTTTAAAATGAGTTGGCATTATAATTATTTCAATAGAAAATCTGATCTTGAGTGTAAAAACTGTAAATGTTAAAATGTTTTCTTAAAGCATATTTGCCATTTTCTAATATACTATAACTTTACTTCTCTAAGCCTTGTTATATTATCACATTCGTTCTCAGTTCTATAAAAATTTTAAATGTTATAACCTTTTTTACCTAAAAAAGCCAGAACCAAAAAAAAAATATTTTTAGAAAATCACAGAAAGTTTTATTGCCCAAAGATACTTTTGAGAAAGTTAAATGCAGTTCAAAGCAAGAATCTATAAATAAAATTACATCTTCTCTTGGCTAAAGTGTTCACAACTGTAGACATAATATAGTTTTAACTTTTTGCATTCAAGAGATATTATCTATTAATCCCAATGAAATATATTTTCCCTCTGGGTTTTGGTAGTTCCAAGCAGAATCTTTAAGAAAACAGAATGTAATGTGCTATTTTGTGGTCCTATACTGTTTCAGCAAAGTTGGGCTTGAGGTCAATTGATATGGCAGATATCAGAGGAATTAAGTTTCTACTATCAGAAAAAAATATTTATCTATTCTTATCCAGATTGTATCATGATGTTCTCTTCAACCAGTATATCTATACTCTGGCTCCCAGTACATCTTATAGAACCATAGCTAAATCTGAGCTTCTGAACTCAACATTTTTAAGAACTAATTATGAGTAAGTGAAAAAATAAACTACATATCTGTGGATTAAATGTGCATATATGTTGTAATTACTTGATTTGACTTCTGCTTCTGGAATAGATAAAATAAATGACATTAGACTAAATCTCCCACTAATAACAGCTATAAAATCTGGTTAAAATACAAAAGCAGTGTTTGAAAGCATCAGGAGTTAAACATGGTAGCAGGTATTAGAGAGACAAAGTTTTTGAAGGATGGGAAATATATTGATGTGAGTGCTAAATTTCCACCCATTCCCAGGCTTGAAATTTGATTATTCACTGTTCAGGGGCAACGAGCAAAAACATACAGTGATCTAGATCTTATAACAGTCTCACTGGGCTGAGGAGACAAAAATTGTCATTGAGGTCTAACAAATAAAGTATGACTTTATGGGTCAAGACACAGAGGAAAGGGAACCAGAGAGAAGCAAGTACAACATTTTGAATAAAATTTATATTTATTTATTGACTCCAAAGATTCTCATTCTTAGGGTAATATTTGCAAATATCAAATCTATAGCAGCTTCTAAAAGCTAAGCAGAAATTTTAACAGCCTTATCACACTAGGGAGATGAAGTTAGCACTTAGGGCTTTTCAAATATGAAAGGCCAAGTAAACATCCCAACTTTTCAGTTCAACCTTATAAGTGTTAGGCCCTGGGGAAAAAAGGCAAACTGGAAATTTATCAACATTGACTAGGAGGGTGATATGTCCATATTCTAATTACTGGAAGAAAATTAAATCCTTTCTGAAGGAAGATACTATTATGAAGAATCTGTATTATTTTTATTACACAATTTCCAGCATGTAAACTAAAGCTTGCCTGTATTATAAGACAAAAATCAAAATATCAAAATTGTGAAAAGTGGATATAGAGAAAATAATAGGTATTGAACTTTTAAATCGTAAGGATTAGAATGTTTATTACAAGAAATTTTAAAATAAAGAATTTCACACAGAACAGGAATAAAAACAGCAAAAGGTGAATCTTAAAGCTAAAAAATGCAATAGTTGAAACTAAAATTCAGTAGAAGGGTTTAACATCTCATTAGACCCAGCAGAAAAGAGAATTTAAAAACTAGAATACGGATCAGTAGAATTAATAGAGATTGAAGCACAAAACAAAACATGAAGTTGAAAACAGAGAAAAAAAACCCATGATGAAAAGATACAAGTGTATATGGAGTTGTATGAAGAGATAAGAGCAATAATAAAGCAAAAGTAAAACTTGAGATGTCACTGCCCATGGATAATCCAAAACCGATGAAATGCATTGTGGTAGTCTGCCTCCAAGTTGACTCACAGTGATACCCAACTCCTGGTATCTGTGCCTTTGTGCTGAGTGTTGGCTGGACCTGGGGGCGCACTTCTAACTAATAGAATGAAGGAGAATTAATGGTTTCTGACTCTAAGACTAGGCCACAAGAGGCAGTGTGGCATCTTGTTCTCTCTTTTGGTCACTCATTCTGGGAGAAGCCAGCTGCATGAAGAGGGCTACAAAGCAAGGAACTGAAGCCCCTGCCAACTTCCATGGTTGTAAGTGTGGATATGTATCCTTCAGCAGTCAGACAACTGCTACCTCACCAACAGATTAACTGTAATTTCATGAGAGAGCTCGAGTCAGAACCACCCAGCTAAGCTACCCTTAGGTTTCTGATTTTTAGAAACTTCATGAGATAATAAATGCTTGTTTTGGAAGTAACTAACTAATTTGTTATTAAGCAAAAGATAACAAATTTTCAGACCAAAAGAAAAATGAAACTGATGGATGGAAAAAACAGTGCCTGAAAGCACTGTTTAGTCAGACAAAAGACCCTTTAAAGACCTAAAAAGTATAATTCACAGATTCTCTGAATAAAAAATAGGGCTCCTAAGAAGTATAAGGACATTATTCCTTAGGAGAAATATAAGTTCTAAAAGTGCTTATTTTGAAGAAATCTACAGGTATTTTTTTTTTTTTTTTTTTGTCAAATGTGGTGGACAAAAAAAAGATTAATAGGAGATCTACAAAGTTTTAAAAGATTTCCATATTCAGCAAGATGCCAGGTTGAACTGAAAGAAACAGAAACAACACAAATTGAACAGAGTCCTATAGACATCCAAAATTCTACTGGCAGGAAATAGATTAAAAAAACTACTCAGCTGTAAACACATGCTAACTTTCATGAAAAAGGAAATATTGTTCAGAAGATGGATCAAGACCAAAGAGTAATTTCAAGACACATGAAAAGTTATTTCCAGGTATAAGTAAAAGTGAATTATAGCCAAGGAATTTCCAACATAAGTCCTGCTTTCTAATTTGCCATCTATTTAAACAACTCAATTAACTAACAAAAATTGTGTTCTCCTGATCTTCAAAAGACATTTTATTTCTTTCAAGAATGTATGTCTTCATGGAGTTTTATAACCAATAGGAAATTTAGAGATCCACTAATCTAACATTTGTGTAAAAGTTGAAAGCTTGTGTACGTACAGAATCAGGATCAAGACCCAGACTAATGTTGTCCATAAAAATGTCAGTATAAATTCAAGGAATGGCCTCCTGCCTTCATTATGGGTACATTTCTCAATCCAATGTGCAATTTCATTAACCTATATTAAACATTTTTCTCAATTATATAACTTGAGCATTTGTTGTGATAGTTTGTTGTGAGGATTAAATAAAACAAAACATTTAAAAGCTTAGAGAACCCACATGTTGTTCAAAGCATAGGTCCTCATTCTTGCATTTGGAATATCTGAGGTTCCTCCCTTTCACCTTCCACAGTGTCCAAAACAAAGAAAAGAAAAACAACAATGACCAAAAATAGCAGCAACAACAAAAACCACACACCACACCATGAAATAAATTTTCTATTACTAAAACATGGAAAGGAAGAAAAAAATGAAAAAGAAAGGCTTAGAGGAGAGTTTCATTGGATCAGCCAAATTATTATTTAAAATTGGATGACATAAAAGCATAGGGATGTATATAAGTATCAATAATTGCCAACATTTGAAACACCAAAACTGGGATGAATGAGCATTCAGTAAAGAATATGAGGCTAATACAATATATGCTTCATCTTCGTAAAGGAATAAACTATCAATTATAAATTGGCAGAAATGCCCATGATTTTTCAATAACATCATTAATAAGAAAGATATGCCCTTCACTTGTTTTTATTTTAATAACATCTTTCTACTTATAATTAAAACTCAGTACCTTATTTTGGTTGATTAAAGATGGCTACAATTTGTTTGGCATTCCTCTAAGTGTCCTCTTCTTGAATCTTTGCAGGCTCTGTGGCTGCTCTGGCAAATGGTATACAGTGGAAGTGATGCTGTACCTGCTTTCAGATACTGGCTTCAAGAGACTGACATCTTCTTCCACTCTCAGAACATTTGCTCTTGGAATACTGAGCTACCAGGTAAGAAGTTCAACTATCCTGAGGCTATGATACCGAGGACACCAAGATAAAAGATGATGTGGAGAAACCAAAAGAAGAAACCCTGAGATAATGTGAAAAGAGGTGCCTAGCTAGTCGGCAACTGTTCCAGCCTCCGGTTGTTTGAGTTATCCCAAGTGAGAGGCTACATTTTGTGGAGCAGAAGCAAGTCTTTCCCTGTGGGCTCTGCCTAAATCCTGGATCCACAAAATACAGAGAATAATAACAAGATGGATGTTGTATTAAGCCACTAAATTTGGTGATAGTTTGTTGTGTTACAATAGAGAAGGAGAGCACTGACCATCATAAAGTTTGGAATTAGGTATTAGTGAACATCAAGCACCTATTTAGGGAGTTTTCTTAATAATACCACCCCACCTCCAAATGTAAGAAAATGTGTCCAAACTTCAAATATGTCCTAAAATTTGTGATTAGGGCACAATTCCAATAGTCTTATTTGGAAAGCAAAGGTAAATTAGCAAAAGTTACCACAAATAGGAAAAATGAAAGATCCTTAGGAATATAGTCATCTTCCTACCTGTGTGGTTGATTATTACAAGAAGTAAGATAAACAGTTCAAAATGTCCTGCCAAGCTTTATATCCATCAGATATAATGATAGCTATTTATCAAAAATACCTTTGATGAGGAGCAATTCAGTCAACATATATATTTACTGAGCATCTACAGTATGACAGACCCCATTAAAGGTATTGGAGAAAAAGTGGTAAACTAGGAGAAAAAGCGGTAAACTAGGAGAAAAAGTACCTAACCTCATGGAATGTACACTCTAGTAGAGCAGACAGACAAAGGGACAAATACAGGACAAAGAAAATACTTTTAGGGTGAATAAGAGCTAAGAAATAAATTAGAAAGGTAGGAGATCACTGAGGAAAAAACTACTTTAAATAAAGTAGTGAGGGAGAGTCTCTTTGAGCACATGTCATGTAAGATAAGACTTAAAAATGAAAAAGAATCAGATGAAGAGGAAGTTGTGGGGCACATTTAGTGGGAACTGGGGTCCAACATGTATATTTCCACCCAAACTAATGAAAATAATTTCACATATTCTCACAACTGAGAAAAGATCAATGTGATTGGGGAAGGAGATGGAGGGGCACAAGTGTGAAGTGAGTTTAGTGATTCAGTAGAAGTGAATCATGCCCAACTGTATAGATCACAGTAAACGTTAAATTTTTTCTGAGAGCTTTGGGAAACAACTCAAACTTTTTAGTAGAACAATGTGATCCAACTTACATTTTAAAAGATCACTTTTACTGCCATGTAGAGAAGAAGTTGAAGCAAATGGACAGGAGGTATCTCTAGTAATTCAGATAATAGTTAATAGCAACTCAAGATAAAGGACAATCATATAGTAAAAGAATCTAAAAATTGGCAGATATTTCCAAAATATAATCAGTATACAATTCAAATATGTAATCAATATATTTCAGAGCTATAATCAATAGGAAAGGATAGGAGGGAGCAATTGTTAGCTTAGAGAATTACTAATATAGTTACTAATATAAATTATTACTACTTTTTTTCACATCTTTATTGGAATATAAATGTTTTACAATGTTGTGTTAGTTTCTGCTGTAAAACAAAGTGAATCAGCTATACATATACATATATCCCCATATCCCCTCCCTATTAAGCCTCCCTCCCACCCTCCCTATACCACCCCTCTAGGTCATCACAAATCACCAAGCTGATCTCCCTGTGCTATGCAGCTGCTTCCCACTAGCTATCTATTTTACATTTGGTAGTGTATATATGTCAATGCTACTCTCTCACTTCATCCCAGCTTCCCCTTCCCCCCACCCCGTGCCCTCAAGTCCATTCTCTACATCTGCGTCTTTATTCCTGCCCTGCTACTAGGTTCATCACTACCGCTTTTTAAAATTCCATATATATATGTGTTAGCATACGGTATTTGTTTTTCTCTTTCTGACTTACTTCACTCTGTATGACAGATTACTATTAATAATAAATGATTATTTCTGAATTCCTGGACTCAGGTGGGTGATAGTGGCATTTATTGAAAGGAGCAAGATATGCAATTTAAGAGAAACAGATAGTCAAAGGAGATGCCTGTGGAGAGAAAAGATAATTTTTGAGTCATCAGCATACAGATGACACTGGAATTCTTTGGAGTCAATGACATTACTGAGAAGTAATCAAAAAGAAATGAATAAAAGGACAAAGACCAAATTCTGAGGATCTCAACAATTAAAGGTTTGGTTTAGGAGGATGAGCTGGCAAAGAAGATTGAATAAGTGGTAAAAGGAAACCCCAATGAGGTGAATTTTGTAGAAGCCAAGAAAGAAGGTGGAAGGAATATGCAGTTCACAGAACAAATAGGAGCTAGCAAAAATGTGTTTTATGCTTGCAGGAATTATCAGCTGGCTATAATGGAAGAGAATCTCGAGGGAGGAAACAGAAGATATGACAAAAAGAGTGAGCTTTTTGAAAAGGAACTGGATCCAAAGAATGCAGGGATGGACTAGCTTTTGATAAGAAGGGTAACACTCTAAACTGTGGTAGGACAGAAAGAGAAGATGGGTGTGGGATAGATAAACCTGTAGATTTTGTGGTGGAATGTTGAAGGAAATGGTTTCTGGTGGCTTCCACTTTCTCAATGAGTTAAAAGATGAATATTCAGCTCAGATTAAAGGTGAAGAAGTTTAGGGTTAAAAGAGAGAAGGAATATTTCATGGCATGAGAACATGAGCCCAACAAGAAAGCACTATAAGAGAGTTTAGTAGTCTTGATTACCTGCTTAAAATGTGTAATATGAAATGATTCATGTCAACCAAGCAGTTATGTGCTGTAGTACAGATCTGGAGAAAATAAATGGATATTGGGGTTTATATCACTTTAATGTGTTCAGCTTAGTACTACGGATGCAAAATAAAAGTAAGAAATAATGACAATGATGGAGTATGAATTGTACGTTAGACTAGGAAAAATGAACACCAGAGAGTTCTGATTAATAATGATAAAGTGGTACAATAAGTGGACTAGAGATCTCGATGAAATCAAAGAATCACTGCAGTAAAGTTTCTTTAATAAGTAAATTGGATGAATAGGATATGATCAGAGAAAGAGAGAGAAAGATATTTTTGATATTGAGATTTCAGAAGTGGATCAGATATTATAACCTAAGCAAATTTATATAACTTGATATAAACTGATAAAAATCTAGAAGTGAATTAGAAAAGTATATTACTACCTGAGACTTAACCATACTGTTTCTAAGTGTTTTTTTAAATAAATACTCTATAAATTTTGAAAAAAAATCTGGTTAGAATTGCTAATATAAGTAGAGAGAAAGTGGCCAACTAATTTATAAACAATATGTGGCATATAACCTGATAGGGTGAGGTCCTAAGTTAGGATCCTTTAATGTGATTATGTTCCATGAACTGAATATAATACATGGAAAAGATATCAACTATAGTTATAATTTTAGAAGAGTCTTTTTTTTTTTCTACAGAAAAAGATATTGTGGGTTTGTTTTTTAAATTTAAGTAATACATTTGATAACCAATACAAATCATCTGGAAAAAATGAGTTAAAAATGTCTGAGTTTTGTTGCCATTTTCAGGTATATGAGAAAAAGCAAACACAGAGAATGACATATTTGACTGTTCAAATGTAATGTAAGATGTGCCTCAGAGGAAACATAGACTCTATTCATAGAAGGTGCATGTCTCACTCCAAAACCAGAAATATGCAAGAAGTGACATTTTCTTTATTTTTTATAATTCAGTATAATTTTTATTTCAAGCTCCTATTCAGTGGAGATGGGAAAACTTAAAACCAGTCCATTTAAATTCCCTACCCTACTGCCAAGAATTGTGTGTACCCTGCAGAATGGCAAGGATTCTGTAGGTAATATCTTGTCCTCGTAGCCGTCAGTCTCTGTTGACATTCAGTGAAACATTCATCATTCTGAATGATCATCCATCACTGATCCATTCCAGTGCCTCTGCTTCATCCCATGTTAATGTCTGACTAATTTCTCTTACTTTCAGTAGCATTCCTTGTTGGTGTTCACTTTAGTGTTTCACACCATCCCAGGACAGGAGAGTATCTCTGTGGATGTCACATGATGTCTAGTTTAATGCCAAATGCACTCTTAAGTTTGTGTAATTATTCAGGTACACCTATACTATACTGGTGCAAGGGAGAACCAAGTAAGCTCATTTCTAGACATTACATATATATTCCTAGAATTGGGTCTTTCTAACTTCCTAACGTTTACCAAGAAATATACACACTCACCATTTTTTGTTTTTGTTTTTTGTTTTTGCTCTTAGATTACACAAACCTAACTGGTTTCTCACTGTCCCACTCCAATTGAGGCTCATCCCACTTGAATTCTAAACCCTTTTTCAAAGGGACTCTCCCACATCTAACCACTCCCTCTTTCTACTCTGATACTTTTCTTTTTCCATTCTGATCTAGTCCGAAGATAGAATACCTGGCTTTTATACCATAGATAGTCTCTCCTATATTTATTTTTCAAAATGTGAGTTGCTTTTATTTCCCTCCAATTACAAGGCTGTTGAAACACAAAAAGCAGCTTTTAACCACTGCATTCTCTTAGCCAAATTAGCCCTCCTCTGAGTGAGGAAAAGGTCAAATCATGTAAGGAAACACAGAGAAATTATGGCTTAATATTTTGAAAGTTTTGTCTTGTCATGTGCTAATGATGTAGAACATCACTACTTAATATTTTCATATAAGCTATAAGCAATCCCCAAATTCTGTGAAAAGTGTTAGAAATCTTTTTTAAAACAAACTACAGATGCTAAGTTTTTCAGGGAAGGGTTATGGGAGTGGGGAATACACACTGAGAGAAAAACATGAGAGCTCTTGTGCTGTCGGCTGCACAGCTTCCAGGTGTCCGCCCCTCTGGTGGGACGGGGCCAGGAGACACTCTCCTCAGCTCCTTGCCTGGGTGGGCAAGCCAGGCTCTAGGGCCGGCAGAAATCCTTGTTTGAGGGTCCAACCCAGTTCTCCGGTCACAGTGCTGCAACTGAGTGGAGCAGCTGCTTGGGACTACTGCTCGGGTGCTGCAGAAAGTCTTCTTGAAATCTGTCAAGTTATCACTTTGGGATTGCTGGCCAGCTGCTCCTGACTTGGCCAGATGAAGGCTCAGACTGTCCCAGTCTCTGAACTGAAGAGAACCAACACTATTAGCATATCTCTCACCACCATGAATGCAAGGTGTTTCAATGAAGAGTATAAGGAGGATATCTACAAATCCCAGACTGGCATGTGCAAGTTCTCAGGAATGGTGGAATAACCCAATGTATCTGGGTGAACCTTTGGAGATAGCTGAGACAGAGCTACAACAGGGCAGTGGCTGACACCCAACTCATAGCCCATCTTCTCTAGCTGTGTGGCTGACAGGGTCATGGTGATCCAACCGGCTGTCAGGCCTGAGCCTCTGAGGTGGGAGAGACGAATTCAGGACATTGGTCCACCTGAGATCTTCCAGCCCCACATAATATCAATCAGCGAGAGCTCTTCCAGAGATCTCTGTCTCAACATTAAGACCCAGCTCCACTCAACGACCAGCAAGCTACAGTGCTGGACACCCCATGCCAAACAACTAGCAAGACAGGAACACAACACCACCCATTAGCAGAGAGGCTGCCTAAAATCACACTAAGTTCACAGATACACCAACACACATCAATGGATGCAGTCCTGCCCACCAGAAAGACACGATCCAGCCTCATCCACCAGAACACAGGCACTAGTCCCCTCCACCAGGAAGGCTACACAACCCACTGAACCAAACGTACCCACTGGGGGCAGACACCAAAAACAACAGGAACTATGAGCCTGCAGCCTGCGAAAAGGAGACCCCAAGCACAGTAAGTTAGGCAAAATGAGAAGACAAAGAAATACACAGCAAATGAAGGAGCAAGGTAAAAACCCACCAGACCAAACAAATGAAGAGGAAATAGGCAGTCTACCTGAAAAAGAATTCAGAGTAATGATAGTAAATATGATCCAAAATCTTGGAAATAGAATGGAGAAAATACAAGAAACGTTTAACAAGGACCTAGAAGAACTAAAGAGCAAACAAATAATGATGAACAACATAATGAATGAAATTAAAAATTCTCTAGGGGAATCAATAGCAGAATAACTGAGGCAGAACGGATAAGTGACCTGGAAGATAAAATAGTGGAAATAACTACCACAGAGCAGAATGAAGAAAAAAGAATAAAAAGACTTGAAGACTGTCTCAGAGACCTCTGGGACAACATTAAATGCACCAGCATTCGAATTATAGGGGACCTATAAGAAGAAGAGAAAAAGAAAGTGTCTGAGATAATATTTGAAGAGATTATCAAAAACATCCCTAATATGTAAAAGAAATAGTCAATCAAGTCCAGGAAGCACAGAAAATCCCGTACTGGATAAATCCAAGGGGAAACACGCCAAGACACATATTAATCAAACTATCAAAAATTAAATACAAAGAAAAAATAATAAAAGCATCAAGGGAAAAGCAACAAATAACATACAAGGGAATCCCCATAAGGTTAACAGCTAATCTTTCAGCAGAAACTCTACAAGCCAGAAGGGAGTGGCAGGACATATTTAAAGTGTTGAAAGGGAAAAACCTACAATGAAGATTACTCTACCCAGCAAGGATCTCATTCAGATTCGATGGAGAAATTAAAATATTTACAGACAAGCAAAAGCTAACATAATTCAGCACCACCAAACCAGCTTTACAACAAATTCTAAAGGAACTTCTCTGGAAGGAAACACAAGAGAAGGAAAAGACCTACAATAACAAACCCAAAACAATTAAGAAAATGGTAATAGGAACATACATATCGATAATTACCTTAAATATAAATGGATTAAATGCTCTAACCAAAAGACATAGACTGGCTGAAAGGATACAAAAACAAGACCCATATATATGCTGTCTACAAGAGACCCACTTCAGACCTAGGGCCACATACAGACTGAAAGTGGGGGGATGGAAAAAGATATTCCATGCAAATGGAAATCAAAAGAAAGCTGGAGTAGCAATTCTCATATCAGACAAAATCGACTTTAAAATAAAGACTACTGCAAGAGAAAAAGAAGGACACTATCTAATGATCAAGGGATCAAGCCAAGAAGAAGATATAACAATTGTAAATATTTATGCACCCACCCTAGGAGCACCTCAATACATAAGGCAAATGCTAACAGCCATAAAAGGGGAAATCGATGGTAACACAGTCATAGTAGGGGACTATAACACCTCACTTTCACCAATGGACAGATTATCCAAAATGAAAATAAATAAGGAAACACAAGCTTTAAATGATACATTAAACAAGACGGACTTAGTTGATATTTATAGGACATTCCATCCAAAAACAATAGAATACACTTTCTTCTCAAGTGCTCATGGAACACTCTCCAGGATAGATCATGTCCTGGGTCACAAATCAAGTCTTGGTAAATTAAAGAATGTTGAAATTGTATCAAGTATCATTTACGACCACAAATCAATTAATTTGAAACACCATATAAACAAATTGAAGGATAAAAACCATATGTTCATCTCAACAGATGCAGAAAAAGCTTTCGACAAAATTCAACACCCATTTATGATAAAAACCCTCCAGAAAGTAGGCATATAGGGAACTTACCTCAACATAAAAAAGGCCATTTATGACAAATCCACAGGCAATATCGTTCTCAATGGTAAAAACTTGAAACCATTTCCACTAAGATCAGGAAAAAGAGAAGGTTGCCCACTCTCACCACTTTTATTCAACATAGTTTTGGAAGTTTTAGCCACAGCAATCAGAGAAGAAAAAGAACTAAAAGGAATCTAAATCGGAAAAGAAGTAAAGCTGTCACTGTTTGCAGATGACATGATACTAAGAGAATCCTAAAGATGCTACCAGAAAACTACTAGAGCCAATCAATGAATTTGGTAAAGTAGCAGGATACAAAATTAATACACAGAAATTTCTGGCATTCTTATACACTAATGATGAAAAATCTGAAAGAGAAATTAAGGAAACACTCCCATTTACCATTGCAACAACAACAAGAAATAAAATATCTAGGAATAAACATAACTAAGGGGACAAAAGTCCTGTATGCAGAAAACTATAAGACACTAATGAAAGAAATTAAAGATGGTACAAACAGATGGAGAGATATACCATGTTCTTGGATTGGAAGAATCAACATTGTGAAGATGACTATACTACCCAAAGCAATCTACAGATTCAATGCAATCCTTATCAAACTACCAATGGCATTTTGCACAGAACTAAAGCAAAAAATTTCACAATTTGTATGGAAACACAAAAGACCCCGAATAACCAAAGCAATCTTGAGAAAGAAACATGGAGCTGGAGGAATCAGACTCTCTGACTTCAGACTATACTACAAAGATACATTAATGAAGACAGTATGGTACTGACACAAAAACAGAAATATAGATCAATGGAACAGGATAGAAAGCCTAGAGATAAACCCATGCACATATGGTCACCTTATTTTTGATAAAGGAGGCAAGAATATACAGTAGAGAAAAGACAGCCTCTTTAATAAGTGGGGCTGGGAAAACTGGACAGCTACATGTAAAAGAAGGAAATTAGAACACTCCCTAACACCATACACAAAAATAAACTCAAAATGGATTAAAGACCTAAATGTAAGGCCAGACACTATCAAACTCTTAGAGGAAAAGATGGGCAGAACACTTTAAGACATAAATCACAGCAAGATCCTTTTTGACCCACCTCCTAGAGAAATGGAAATAAAAACAAAAATGAACAAATGGGACTTAATGAAACTTAAAAGCTTTTGCACAGCAAGGGAAACCATAAACAAGACGAAAAGACAACCCTCAGAATGGGAGAAAATATTTGCAAATGAAGCAACTGACAAAGGATTAATCTCCAAAATGTACAAGCAGCTCATGCAGCTCAATATCAAAAAAACAAAGAACCCAATCCAAAAATGGGCAGAAGACCTAAATAGACATTTCTCCAAAGAAGAGAAACGTCTATTTCTCTTCTTTGCCAACAAACACATGAAAGGATGCTCAACATCACTAATCATTAGAGAAATGTAAAACAAAACTACAATGAGGTATCCTCTCACACCGGTCAGATTGGCCATCATCAAAAAATCTACAAACAATAAATGCTGGAGAGCGTGTGGAGAAAAGGGAACTCTCTTGCACTGTTGCTGGGAATGTAAATTGATACAGCCACTATGGAGAACAGTATGGAGGTTCCTTAAAATACTAAAAATAGAACTACCATACGACCCAGCAATCCCACTACTGGGCATATACCCTGAGAAAACCATAATTCAAAAAGAGTCATGTACCACAATGTTCATTGTAGCACTATTTACAATAGCCAGGATATGGAAGCAACCTAAATGTCCATCAACAGATGAATCGATAAAGAAGATGTGGCACATATATACAATGGAATATTACTCAGCCATAAAAGGAAACAAAATTGAGTTATTTGTACTGGGGTGGATGGACCTAGAGTCTGTCATACACAGTGAAGTAAGTCAGAAAGAGAAAAACAAATACCGTATGCTAACACATATATATGGAATCTAAGAAAAAAAAATGGTCATGAAGAACCTAGGGGCAAGACGGGAATAAAGACACAGACCTACTAGAGAATGGACTTGAGGATATGGGGAGGGGGAAGGGTAAGCTGTGACAAAGTGAGAGAGTGGCATGGACATATATACACTACCAAATGTAAAATAGATAGCTAGTGGGAAGCAGCCACATAGCAAAGGGAGATCAGCTCCGTGCTCTGTGACCACCTAGAGGGGTGGGATAGGGAGGGTGGGAGGGAGGGAGACGCAAGAGGGAAGAGATATGGGAACATATGTATATGTATAACTGATTCACTTTGTTATAAAGCAGAAATGAACACACCATTGTAAAGCAAAAATACTCCAATAAAGATGTTAAAAAAAAAAGTCTACAAACAATAAATGCTGGAGAGCGTGTGGAGAAAAGGGAACCCTCTTGCACTGTTGGTGGGAATGTAAATTGATACAGCCACTATGCAGAACAGTATGGAGTTTCCTTAAAAAGCTAAAAATAGTACTACCATACGACCCAGCAATCCCACTACTGGGCATATACCCTGAGAAAACCAGAATTCAAAAAGAGTCATGTACCACAATTTTCATTGCAGCACTATTTACGATAGCCAGGATATGGATGCAACCTAAATGTCCATCAACAGATGAATCGATAAAGAAGATGTGGCACATATATACAATGGAATATTACTCAGCCATAAAAAGAAACGAAATTGAGTTACTTGTAGTGAGGTGGATGGACCTAGAGTCTGTCATACAGAGTGAAGTAATTCAGAAAGATAAAAACAAATACTGTATGCTAACCCATATATATAGAATTAAAAAAAAAAAAAAGGTCCTGAAGAACCTAGGGGCAGGACAGGAATAAAGATGCAGACGTAGAGAATGGACCTGGGGATACAGGGAGGGGAAAGTGTAAGCTGGGATGAAGTGAGAGAGTGGCATGGACATATATACACTACCAAATGTAGAATGTATGGCTGGGTGGAAGCATCTCCATAGCACGGGGAGATCAGCTTGGTGCTTTGTGACCACCTAGAGGGGTGGGATAGGGAGGGTGGGAGCGAGAAGCAAGAGGGAGGGGACATGGGGATATGTGTATATGTATGGCTGATTCACTTTGTTATATAGCAGAAGCTAAGGCACCATTGTAGAGCAAATATACTCCAATAAAGATAGTGAAAAAAACCCTCATGAATAATAAACATAGAAGAAAAGATTGCTACGATGTTATGCCAACTTTAACCAAACAATTATTAAGACCTGGGCAAAAATGCAAGTAAATATACTAGATTATCTGTGCTATGTCTGAGATAATTGATAACATTGTGCCTCTGTGTTATGTGATAAACTACATTTAAGTAACAGGTTGTTTAGACAGAATAAAAAGGGTTAGCTCTGACTATGTCATAAAGCTCTGGCATAGAGTCCAACGGGGGATATGAAAGTTTTGATAGGAAAGCTATACACTAGTACTGGAGTCACAGTAATGAAAGATTAATGGTCATATTCTCAAGTTATTACCATATATGATAATCTAAAATAAGAGAATATGCTTTTTAGGTGGTCGAATGAATACGCTTAGATTAAAACCATGTTATTATAATATCCTTCGGTATGTCAAACTCAATAATGAGAGGTGTCAAAAAATATTCCCTTTAGGTCTAATCCTATCTATCTTTTTCCTCTTTCTCCTTTTTCTTTTCTCTCCAAAACAAGGTCCTTTTGACTCCAGAGACTTATTGAATATTGTTATTCCTTCTTTGAACACTCCCCACAATCTGTATTCTTTCTGTGGAGTTGACAACTAATCATCCCATCTATTATCACTATAACACACACTTTGATCTCTGTGTAGGTTTTTTAAGAATCTTTGTTCTAACTATTTCTCCTACCTTGATTATTCTGACTTTAGAATTCTCCTGTGGGTGACTTCCTGAGCCCCTCAAGGAGAACTTTATCATTTCAATACCAGTGCCTGCTTCCACCATTGTGGTCAATTACTAAATCATTATATCCTTTTATTTTCTTCATACCTCTTATTAATAGCCATTATTTTGAGTATTTTTAATGTTTATTTTCTGTTTCTTTTCACTGGCGTAAAGTTACAAACCTCACAAAACATTGTTAATAGTTTAATTTAGTCAATTATCTTTTTAAAGAGATGTAAGTAATAAAGGGAAAAGCCTTTATATTTTCAAAAGCTGTTGCCATTTTTTCTGTGCTTCATTTCTTTGTGTAGATCTAGATTTTGATCTGGTATTGCCTTCCCTCTGCCCTTCCTTCTTTATAGTACAGCTCTACTGGTGATGAAATCTTTCAGCACTTTTGTATCTGAAAAAGTATTTATTATTTCTTAGTTTTTTGAAGGAAAGTTTTGCTGGATATAGAATCCCAGATTGACGGTTTCCCCTATTATTTTCAAGATGTTACTTTCTGCATGCATCCTCAATGGGGCAATACCACCCTCAAGGGAGTGAAAGTTTATTCTTGGGGTGTGGGGGGGTCATATGAAATGATTTGTGTCTCTCAAAAGAGCCACAGTACATACAATATATATATAATATTGAACAAATATCGGTATGTATATCTGTATACCTTACATCTGAAGTATTGAGATTTCATCAGGCAGGATTGATTAGGAAAAAATACATATTTAAAAAGTCTTCTGTGTGAGAGGGATAACGAAGACAAAGTGGAAGAACACTGCTCAATTGTCTTCCTACTTGCATCATTCTGATAAGAAATCTGCTATCATCTCTATATATTTGCTCCTCTGTACTTATTTCAGAGCAATATGATTATGTTATGATTTGAGGTAGTTTTCTTCATATTTATTTGTTTGGGATTTGTTGAGATTCTGAAATCTGTGGATTTATTATTTTCATAAAATTGGAAAAATTCTAGCCATTATTACTTCAAATATTTTCTGCCCTTCCCCTTTTTCAGGGACCCCAATCACATATATATTAGGCAACTTGAAGCTGTTCCACAGATTTTCTTTCTCTGTCTCGTTTTGGATAGTTTCTTTAACTATCTTTTCAAGTTCACTAATCTTTTCTTCTCCATTATCTAATCTTCTATTAATTTCATGTGTGATTAAGATAATTATGTATGTGTGTGTGTTCATTTGAGTAAAAAGAACAGAAGCATAAAATTTCATGTCTTAATAATGTTAATATTCAAAGTCAGAAATTAACACATCCCTTCATAGAGGCCAAAAATTTCATGGGTGACTCTAATGCAGATGGCTATGCTTAGGGACAATAATTAAACTCATGAATTAATTATAGCCCTTCATTTGTTAAGCCATATTACAATGGGATTCTAAATTCTATTCTAACATGTGTTTAAGAAGAGTAAGATCATCTTATTATAAACAATTCATTTAGACTTAAAGCCACATCTATATAAACAAATGATTAAAAGTTGATTTGATTTGAAATTTTAAAAAATATAATGCATACCATATGACCAAGATCTGTTTGAAAAGAATAATGAAAATGAAAGCAAGTTATAAAAGCTGGATAGTGAGGCTAAGAAAATTATATCAATAATCCCTAGCTAAATAATATAGTCACAAGTGGGAACTTCCTAGCATTTATAATGAAGAAGAAAGTGAGGTGTGTGCCATTTGTCTTGTTTAGAAAATTATATTACTAAACCTATGAATCTATACATAAAAGTCATTGAGATCAAAACAAATGATACCCTTAGAGTAGTTATATTTTTAAAAGCAGTGACTTTTCTCATGTATATTGCTTCTACAACATTGTCTAATTGCTACTACTCTAAAATGTAGGCTCATCAGAAGTACCACTGTCAGATGGTTTGTCTCCATGGTGAAATAAAATATGAAGAGACTCCAATGTGCATTTGACGTAGCCCTTAGACCTATAAATTTTTAAACTTTTTTGTTGTATATTGAAGCATTCTTATTAAAAGATATATATTACTGTTAATAACTTTGGTTTTGATGTAATTACATTTACATGATGTCCATGATACTAAAAGAAGTGTAGTGTCAGCACTCTGGATGGTGTTAGACCACCAATATTTTCCATGACAAGAGAAAAGTGTTTATCCAAAATATATATTGAATACTTCATATCCAAGTAAGGAAGAAATGCAACCATGAAGTACTCCTTAAAATTATAGGAATTTACTTTGCTAGAAAGAATTGCTAGCTCCATTCTTTCCTAACCTACATATAAATAATTCCTGTTAGTGGAGCTCTAAATAAATAAGCACATGCTAGATCAATCACTGCACAGATGGTACTGCATTTATTTTTGACCAACGTTTTAACTAAGTAAAAGAGAGGTAACAAAGGCCGAAAATAAACTTAGACCAGAAATCTTCTTATTTCTTCCACAGGATATCAGACCAAGAGCTTTGTAAAAGAAGGAGCTGGTGTGAATTTTGAGCGGAGAGTTAACAGCTAATGGCTCTGCATTTTGGAGAACAAGTAACTACCTTTTGAACATGAGATAGACTATACTTTGGGAACAGCCTCTGCTACAATTATTCCTTTGAGGTGTTTCTCTTTGAGAATATGTGTTTGTTTGGGATACACATTGAGGACAGAAGGTATACTCCCTTTTACTTTAAAAGAGGGATTATCAGCAAAGCTCAAGCATGCATTTGACTTCTTAGTGAAATGTCTTTGTCCACTTCTTTGGGGGGATTGTTTTTATAGTAATTCATGTTGCTCTGATAAAATGACCTGGATTGTCATTACTGTTTTCAGGTGAGATTCTTGAGATTGGATTTCCAGGTTATTTAGCACTAAATAATTTCCAACTATAGTTGTAATCTGTTTAGACTTGTGAAATCTTAAATTACCATCCAGGTATAAATGAGCAAACATTTTATTAAAAAATGAAGAGCTTTATGACAACACCTTTCCTTGGAAAATGGAGCCACCTGAGCTTTTCTAATAGCTGGTGACATCCATTAGTGGTTTTCTCTGAAATTGAAAACATTTTCCATCTGTTCATACACACTCGTTACAAAGTAGTTAAGAGCCTGTGGGATCACAAAGGCACGTTTTGGCAAATTACAAAATATCAAAATGAGTTATTGAAGAGGAAGCAATGACTATAAAATAAGCTGCTCAAACCTGCAATTGTCAGGTTTTGTGTAAGAAAAGACATCTGTATGCTAAAATCTAGTTTACCTTTTAATACCTGGGACTCTTCCATTTGATAGAACTTATTTCTGTGCCTATGACCCCAATTTTTTCGTCTAAGGGAATCTGTAATTTTGTGGATTTCCAAAAATAAAGACTTTTTTTTCAGTCTTGAGGAAACTGCTATTTAATCATTTCTCTTCAGAGGAACACAAGGAAGAAATGGACTTAAATAAAGGCAGTAGAGGAATCAGACGAGCACCAAGAAGAATATTTTGATTGTCAGTTGACTAAATAATGGAAAATAAGCAGGGATAGTGATAGAGGCCCTTCATGTGAATGCCTTCAGGAAGAGAATACATAGCCATTTCTGCTGGATGCTAAAGACATTCTCTTGCCACATGGAAGTTCCAGATGATCTTTGGCAGATGTTTCAGTGATTTCTTTTTCTGCCGTATCTAATAATATATCAATAAAGTTCAACCTAAGGTGCAAAACAGAGCACAGCAGTAACAATCTCTGTGAGACAAGAGAAGTGAGGGCTTGGATGGTGACAATATGAGAGCTGAAAATGAAGCAGAGACAAAACACAACATGGCTTCAAAAAGAAAACCTTATTTAGTCTGCAGTGTTTCCCAACACTTATCTGCAAATATCTAAATAGATATAAAACTACAGATATTTTCTCTTTTAAAAATAACACGTTTTTATATGTTAGAATATTTTTTTAAAATACTTATGTAAATAATGTTTATTTTTATAGCATTGTATAGGATGAATATTAAAATTTGATAAATGAAAGAAATGTTATTTAAGATTAAATCCTCCCAAGGCAATTTTGTCAATGCAATTTATATTGCATGAACTCTTTATTAAGAACTGGAAAGAAAGAAAAGAAGGAAAAAAGGAAAGAAGGAAGGGGGAAGGGTGGAGGGAGGGATGGGAAATGGAAGGAGGGAGGGAAGAAAGAACAGAGGGAGGGGAAAAGGAAAGGAGGGAATAAAGCAAATACTTATCAAGCAAATATATGAAATTGTAATACCATAATCTCTAGCATTCACCATTTAACATCATGCTCAAACAACTTTTCAAGTGTTTTTAGAGATAGAAATCAAAATGAAACTGGAAGAAGAATCACAAAGAATTTTCAACACCATTTCTCAGTGTTGGGCTTTATGGTCGTTCCTAATGCAAGCCTCGTTAATTATAACAAAGATTAGTTTTAATACTTTTACATTTTAATTTTCGTTTGCCAGTCAAATTGATTTTAATGGCCTTCAATATAATAGAATAAGTTCAAATTGTCTGTTAGAGAGCTAATATGTCTGCTATCCCCAAAAACATTCCCTAAGAAAACAAAAAGTCAAAAGACTCCACAGTTAAATATGTAAGAACTCTCATCAGAAAGTATTTGGAAGTTTTGATGTGTACAAGGAGTGTTGATTCATGAAAGTATCAATATTTTTGTGTTTCTTTCAAGATTCCTTTCCTTTTCTACACTAAACATTCAATATTCCCTTCTATTTTCTACACCCTTTCACCCATAATACAATACCTAATATACCTTTCTACCACCCTGTTTTCCATACCACTCCTAAACAATTAACCAAAAGAGGAAATAAGAAAGAAACCAGAGACCTACAAGATGGTGGAAGAGTAAGACTTAGAGATCACCTTTCTCCCCACAAATATATCAGAAATACATCTACATGTGGAACAATTCCTACAGAACACCTACTGAATGCTGGCAGAAGACCTCAGAACTTCCCAAAAGGCAAGAAACTCCCCATGTACCTGGGTAGGGCAAAAGAAAAAAAAAAAAACAGAGACAAAAGAATAGGGATGGGACCTGCACCACGGGGAAGGAGCTGTGAAGGAGGAAAAGATTCCACACACTAGGAAGCCCCTTCACTGGCGGAGGCAGGAGGTGGCAGGGGGGAAGCTTCAGAGCCACAGAGGAGAGCACAGCAACAGGGGTGCAGAGGGCAAAGCAGAGAGATTCCCCCACAGAGGATCAGTGCCAACCAGCACTCACCAGCCCGAGAGGCTTGTCGGCTCACCCACCGGCTGGGACAGGTTGGGGCTGGGAGCTGAGGCTCGGGCTTCGGAGGTCAGATCCCAGGGAGAGGACTGGGGTTGGTTGCATGAACACAGCCCGATGGGGGCTAGTGCACCACAGCAGGCCGGGAGGGAGTCCGGGGAAAAGGCTGGACCTGCCTAACAGGCAAGAGACCATTGTTTCGGGGTGCGCGAGGAGAAGGGATGCAGAGCACTACCCAAAGGAGTTCCAGGGATGGGCGCGAGCCGCGGCTATCAGCACGGACCCCAGAGATGGGCATGAAACACTAAGGCTGCTGCTACAGCCACCAAGGAGCCTGTGTGTAAGCACAGGTCACTACCCACACCTCCCCTCCCAGGAGCCTGTGCAGCCCGCCACTGCCAGGGTCCCGTGATCTGGGGACAACTTCCTCGGGAGGACACACGGCAGGCCTCGGCCTATTGCAACAGCATGCTGGCCTCTGCCACCACAGGCTCTCATCATAATCCATACCCCTCCCTCCCCCCCGGCCTGAGTGAGACAGAGGATCCTAATCAGCTGCTACTTTAACCCCGACCTGTCTGAGCGAAGAACAGACACCCTCAGGCGACCCACACGCAGAGCTGGGGCCAAATCCAAAGCTGAAGCCCAGGAGCTGTGCGAACAAAGAAGAGAAAGGGAAATCTCTCCCAGCAGCCTCAGGAGCAGTGGATTAAATCTCCACAATCAACTTGATGTACCTTGTATCTGTGGGATACCTGAATAGATAACAAACCATCCCAAAATTGAGGCAGTGGACTTTGGGAGCAACAATATATATATATTTTTCCTTTTTCTCTTTTTGTAAGTGTGTATGTGTATGCTTCTTTGTGTGATTTTGTCTGTATAGATTTGTTTTTATCATTTGTCCTAGGGTTCTGTTTGTTGTTTTTTCTTTGTTTTTTTTTTGTAGTATAGTTTTTAGCGCTTATTATCTTTGGTGTATTTGTTTTCTGGTTTGGTTGCTCTCTTCTTTCTTTTTTTTATTATTTTTAATTTTTTTATTCTTATAATTATTTTTTATTTTAATAACTTTTTCTTTCTTTTTTCCTTTCTTCCTTTCTTTCTTTCTTTCTCTCTTTCTCTCTTTCTTTCTCTCTTTTTTTCTCCCTTTTCTTCTGAGCCATGTGGCTGACAGGGTCTTGGTGCACCGGCCAGGTGTCAGGCCTGTGCCTTTGAGGTTGAGCCGAGTTCAGGACATTCGTCCACCAGAGACCTCCCAGCTCCACATAATATCAAATGGCAAAATCTCTCCCAGAAATCTCCATCTCAACGCTAAGACCCAGCTCCACTCAATGACCAGCAAGCTAAAGTGCTGGACACCCTAGGCCAAACAACTAGCAAGACAGGAACACAACACCACCCATTATCAGAGAGGCTGACTAAAATCATATTAAGTTCACAGACACCCCAAAAGACACCACTGGATGTGGTTCTGCCCACCAGAAAAACAAGATCCAGCCTCATCCACCAGAACACAGGCACCAGTCCCCCCAACCAGGAAGCCTACATAACCCACTGAACCAGACTAACCTACTGGGGGCAGACACCAAAAACAACGGGAACTACGAACCTGCAGCCTGTGAAAAGTAGACCCCAAGAACAGTAAGATAAGCAAAATGAGAAGACAGAGGAACACACAGCAGATGAAGGAGCAAGGTAAAAACCCACCAGACCAAACAAATGAAGAGGAAATAGGCAGTCTACCTGAAAAATACTTCAGAGTAATGATAGTAAAGATGATCCAGTATCATAGAAATAGAATGGAGAAAATATAAGAAACACTTAACAAAGACCTAGAAGAACTAAAGAGCAAATAAACAATGATGAAAAACACAATAAATGAAATTAAAAATTCTCTAGAAGGAATCAATAGCAGAATAACTGAGGCAGAAGAACGAATAAGTGACCTGGAAGATAAAATAGTGGAAATAACTGCCACAGAGCAGAATAAAGAAAAAAGAATGAAAATAATTCAGGACCATCTCAGAGACCTCTGGGACGACATTAAACACACCAACATTCGAATTATAGGTGTCCCGAAAGAAGAAGAGAAAAAGAAAGGGTCTGAGCTAATATTTGAAGAGATTATAGTTGAAAACTTCCCTAACATGGGAAAGGAAATAGTCAGTCAAGTCCAGGAAGCGCAGAGAGTCCCATACAGGATAAATCCAAGGAGAAACACGCCAAAACACATATTAATCAAACTATCAAATATTAAATTCAAAGAAAAAATATTACAAGCAGCAAGGGAAAAACAACAAATAACATACAAGGGAATCTCCATAAGGTTAACAGCTGATCTTTCAGCAGAAACTCTGCAAGCCAGAAGGGAGTGGCAGGACATATTTAAAGTGATGAAAGAGAAAAACCTACAACCAAGATTACCCTAACCAGCAAGGATCTCATTCAGATTCGACGGAGAAATTAAAATCTTTACAGACAAGCAAAAGCTAAGAGAATTCAGCATCACAAAACCAGCTTTGCAAACCAGCTTTGCAATTTGTTGTAGCTGTACAACAAATGCTAAAAGAACTTCTCTAGGCAGGAAACACAAGAGAAAGAAAAGACCTACAATAACAAATCCAAAACAATTAAGAAAATGGTAATAGGATCATACATATCGATAATTACCTTAAGTGTAAATGGATTAAATGCTGCAACCAAAAGACATAGACTGGCTCAATGGATACAAAAACAAGACTTGTATATATGCTGTCTACAAGAGACCCATTTCGGACCTAGAGACACATACAGACTGAAACTGAGGGTATGGAAAAACATATTCCATGCAAATGGAAATCAAAAGAAAGCTAGAGTAGCAATTCTCATATCAGAAAAAATAGACGTTAAAATAAAGACTATTACAAGAGACAAAGAAGGACACTACATAAGGATCAAGGGATCAATCAAAGAAGAAGACATAACAATTGTTAAATATTTATGCACCCAACAGGGGAGCACCTCAATACATAAGGCAAATGCTAACAGCCATAAAACGGGAAATCGACAGTAACACAATCATAGTAGAGGACTTTAGCACCCCACTTTCACCAAAGGACAGATCATCCAGTATGAAAATAAATAAGGAAACACAAGCTTGAAATGATACATTAAACAAGAGGGATTTAATTGATATTTATAGGATATTCCATTCAAAAAAAAAGAATACACTTTCTTCTCAAGTGCTCATGGAACATTCTCCAGGATAGATCATATCTTGGGTCACAAATCAAGCCATGGTAAATTTAAGAAAATTTAAATCGTATCAAGTATCTTTTCTGACCACAGTTCTATGAGACTAGATATCAACTACAGGAAAAAATCTGTAAAAATGACAAACACATGGAGGCTAAACAATACACAACTTAATAACCAAAAGATCACTAAAGGAATCAAAGAGGAATTCAAAAAATACCTAGAAAAAAATGGCAATGAAAACACGATGACCCAAAACCTATGAGATGCAGCAAAAGCAGTTATAAGAGGGACGTTTATAGCAATACAATCCCACCTCAAGAAACAAGAAACATCTCAAATAAACAACCTAACCTTACACCTAAAGCAATTAGAGAAAGAAGAACAAAAACCACCAATGTTAGCAGAAGGGAAGAAATCATAAAGATCAAATTAGAAATAAAAGAAAAAGAAATGAAGGAAACTATAGCAAAGATCAACCAAACCAAAAACTGGTTCTTTGAGAAGATAAACAAAATTGATAAACCGTTAGCCAGACTCATCAAGAAAAAAAGGGAGAAGAATCAAATTAATAGACTTAGAAATGAAAAAGGAGAAGTAACAACTGACACTGAAGAAATACAAAGGATCATGAGAGATTACTACAAGCAACTCTATGCCAATAAAATGGACAACCTGGAAGAAATGGACAAATTCTTAGAAAAGCACAACCTTCTGAGACTGAACCAGGAAGAAATAGAAAATATAAACAGACCAATCAAAACACTGATATGGAGACTGTGATTAAAAATCTTCCAACAAAAAAAGGCCAGGACCAGATGGCTTCACAGGAGAATTCTATCAAACATTTAGAGAAGAGCTAACATCTCTCCTTGTCAAACACTTCCAAAATATAGCAGAGGGAGGAACACTCCCAAACTCATCCTACGAGGCCACCATCACCCTGATACCAAAACCAGACAAAGATGTCACAAAGAAAGAATACTACAGGCCAATATCACTGATGAACATAGATGCAAAAATCCTCAACAAAATACTAGCAAACAGAATCCAACAGCACATTAAAAGGATCATACACCATGATCAAGTGGGGTTTATCCCAGGAATGCAAGGATTCTTCAATATACACAAATCAATCAATGTGATACACCATATTAACAAATTGAAGGATAAAAACCAAATGATCATCTCAATAGATGCAGAGAAAGCTTTCAACAAAATTCAACACCCATTTATGATAAAAACCCTCCAGAAAGTAGGCATAGAGGGAACTTTCCTCAACATAATAAAGGCCATATATGACAAACTCACAGCCAACATCATCCTCAATGGTGAAAAACTGAAACCATTTCCACTAAGATCAGGAACAAGACAAGGTTGCCCACTCTCACCACTATTATTCAACATAGTTTTGGAAGTTTTAGCCACAGCAATCAGAGAAGAAAAAGAAATAAAAGGAATCCAAATCAGAAAAGAAGAAGTAAAGCTGTCACTGTTTGCAGATGACATGATATTACACATAGAGAATCCTAAAAATGCTACCAAAAAACTACTAGAGCTAATCAATGAATTTGGCAAAGTAGCAGGATACAAAATTAATGCACAGAAATCTCTTGCATTCCTATACACTAATGGTGAAAAAGCTGAAACAGAAATTAAGGAAACACTCCCATTTACCACTGCAACAAAAAGAACAAAATACCTAGGAATAAACCTACCTAAGGAGACAAAAGACCTGTATGCAGAAAACTGTAAGACACTGATGAAAGAAATTAAAGATGATGCAAACAGATGGAGAGATATACCATGTTCTTGGATTGGAAGAATCAACACTGTGAAAATGACTATACTACCCAAAGCAATCTACAGATTCAATGCAATCCTTATCAAACTACCAATGGCATTTTTCACAGAAGTAAAGCAAAAAAATTCACAATTTGTATGGAAACATAAAAGACCTCGAATAGCCCAAGCACTCTTGAGAAAGAGAAACGGAGCTAGAGGAATCAGACTCCCAGACCTCAGACTGTACTACAAAGCTACAGTAATGAAGACAGTATGGTACTGCCACAAGAACAGAAATATAGATCAATGGAACAGGATAGAAAGGCCAGATATAAACCCACACACATATGGTCACCTTATTTTTGATAAAGGAGGAAAGAATATACAATGGAGAAAAGACAGCCTCTTCAATAAGTGGTGCTGGGAAAAGTGGACAGCTACATGTCAAAGAAGGAAATTAGAACACTCTTTAACACCATACACAAAAATAAACTCAAAATCAATTAAAGACCTAAATGTAAGGCCAGACACTCTAAAACTCTTAGAGGAAAACATACGCAGAACACTCTATGACATACATCACAGCAAGATCCTTTTTGACCCACCTCCTAGAGAAAAGGAAATAAAAACAAAAATAAACAAATGGGACCTAATGAAACTTAAAAGCTTTTGCACAGCAAAGGAAACCACAAACAAGCTGAAAAGACAACCCTCAGGATGGGAGAAAATATTTGCAAATGAAGCAACTGACAAAGGATTAATCTCCAAAATGTGCAAGCAGCTCATGCAGCTCAATATTAAAAAAACAAACAACCCAATCCAAAAATGGGCAGAAGACCTAAATAGTCACTTCTCCAAAGAAGATTTATAGATTGCCAACAAACAGATGAAAGAATGCTCAACACCACTAATCATTAGAGAAATGCAAATCAAAACAACTATGAGGTATCACCTCACACCAGTCAGAATGGCCATCATAAAAAATGTACAAACAATAAATGCTGGAGAGGGTGTGGAGAAAAGCATACCCTCTTGCAGTGTTGGTAGGAATGTAAATTGATACAGTCACTACGGAGAATAGTATGGAGGTTTCTTAAAAAACTAAAAATAGAACTACCATACGACCCAGCAATCCCACTACTGGGCATATACCCTGAGAAAACCATAATTCAAATAGGGTCATGTACCAAAATGTTCACTGCAGCACTATTTACAATAGCCAGGACAGGGAAACAACCTAAGTGTCCATCGACAGATGAATGGATAAAGAAGATGTGGCACATATATACAATGAATATTATTCAACCATACAAAGAAATGAAATTGAGTTATTTGTAGTGAGGTGGATGGACCTAGAGTCTGTCATACAGAGCGAAGTATGTCTGAAAGAGAAAAACAAATACCATATGCTAACACATATATATAGAATCTAAGAAAAAAAATTAAATGGTTATGAAGAACCTAGAGGCAGGACAGGAGTAAAGATGCAGACGTGCAGAATGGACTTGAGGACACGGGGAGGGGGAAGGGTAAGCTGGGACCAAGTGAGAGAGTGGCATGGACTTATATATACTACCAAATAAATATAAAATAGATAGTGGGAAGCAGCGGCATAGCACAGGGAGATCAGCTCAGTGCTTTGTGACCACCTAGAGGGGTGTGATAGGGAGGGTGTGAGGGAGACACAAGAGGGATGAGATATGGAGATAGATGTATATGTATAGCTGATTCACTTTGTTTTAAAGCAGAAACTAACACACCATTGTAAAGCAATTATACTCCAATAAAGATGTTAAAAAAGAAAAAAAAAAGAAAGAAACCAGTTGCTTGTGCAGTCATTAATATATCAGTGTTTGCATTATATAGGCAGTCTAATCTACATGGTACATTCTTGTAATAAGGCATCTCTCTCATTTATTTAAAAAGCACTATATGGCATACATACAACTGTGAATAAGAAGAAATATTTTCTGATGAAATCTGCTTTGAATATTTTCAGGAACATTAACCTTTAAAACATGAGGATGTTTTTATCAAAACTTAAAATAAGATCATTAAACAGAGGTAATACTGCCTCCATGCTGAAATGGAGATTTCAGCCCTAATAGAACTTTTTTCCAGTTTGTGGTAAATGCCTTATAAAGTTTTGCAGTACTAATACCAACTCTTATTCAGTGGAAGACAGCTCATTATCATTCAAAGTGGACAATACTAAGTACTATGTATTTTGAGGCCATATTCTTTTACATATTTTAAATTATAAAATATATTTGACTTCAAATTGAATTCAGTAGTAAAGTTGCAAAAATCGGTATAATCATATAAATTCTGTCTTTATCAGCTGTGATGACAAATGCAGTCTGTATGCTAAAGCCTTAAATGGAATTGAACTGAGTTTGATGGCAGTCGGGCAGGGGACTAACAAGAATAAAGTAGCAAGCCCAAAAGAAATTCAAGCCACTTCTAAATGCACAAACTACTTGTTTGGCTTGCATTAGCATCTGTTTGTAAATTCTAAGCATAATTGTCCCAGGCAAATGCTAGTGTTGTCTTAGCTTCTTAGAACAAGGAACAGTAGGAGGTACGGATTAAGGGGAGCTATTGATACATAGGGGTGGGCTGAATACATTTTTAGCAGGCCAAGTACATATATGTAAACCTAGTGTTTCTGAGAATGGTTTTAAAGCTGCAGTGTATATATATATATATATATATATATATATATATATATATATATATATATATATATATATATAAATGTTTTTATTTCCTTAGACAATAAGATAGGCTAGTAAGATAGTTCCAGGAGAGGAGGGGGTCAGGGAAAGTTTTTTTTTTTTAATTAATTAGTTTTTTACAGTAGGTTCTTGTTAGTTACCTGTTTCAAACATAGCAGTGTGTACACATCAATCGCAAACTCCCAACCTATCCCTCCCCGCTATCCTTCCCCCGGTAACCATAAGTTCATTCTCTAAGTGTATATATATATATATATATATATATAAACATTATTAAACAGAAGAGGGAAAGTATTCCAGATAATTAAAGTGAATGACACACTTTAACAGAATAAACCTGCGCCAAAGATTTTTGATGTCGGATATGCTCTTTTTTGATGCTGCATAAGTATACATTAGAATATTTTATTTTTTCTGCAATGAAATAGGTCCCATTAAATAAAACCCAGATATCTTTAAGATTTTCTATTGAAACACCCAAGCTTTACTTTCAATATTCTTCACGGCACGGTAAGCACATTTCTGAAGCATAGAGAAATAGATTAATGGATACAGACAACTTTAATTAAGCATCAACAATAAATATTTACTGCTCAATTGTACATTTGTGAAGATCAAATGTAAAATGCTTTGAATTTGCTGTTGAAAGACCAAGTTTCAAGTCCAAGATTCATTACTTACAGTTTGTGGGAATTCAGAGAAGTAAATTAAACCCTTCAGATTAAAATTTGGGCATTATAATAATTATCACATACAGTGGTTGTGAAAATGATATGATCTTCAAGTATTGCCTAAGTCACTAGTAATTGTTTTTATTCAAGGGATTATAAATGTTGAGTAATAAAATCAGTATAAATAAAACATCTGTGATTGAAGATGTTTGTTTATCCGACTTTTTTCTTAAAGTAGGCAAAGTACAGTTAATAAGGAAAACTATTAAAACGATTGTTTGTGTGATGTAGCAAAGAACACAATTTAAGCATGATCTTTTATAGGCAATGGAAAACATGATCTCTTTAAGGGCAGCAGGCAGCAATAAAGCATTAAAGTTAGGAAAATGAAAGTTTTTGATGAAGTAGAAGGAAAGTGTCAACTATGAAGAAAAATGAACACTTTCTTGTCTAATTAAAAAATAAAAGTGATAAGTAGTAACAAACTCTATTTTTAATATAGCCAAAATATAGGACTACAGATTTTGAAAATCACCTCTAATTGTTTAAACTTAGTTGTGATGAGAGACATCATAGCTACCACAAAAAAGGGATTTTCTAATAAGAATTTTTGCTACATTTTTCTCTCAGCAATAATAATAATAACAAATATTACCACATAATGAATGAATGAAGGTATTAAATGAAAACCACTATTCTTTGGAAGCTTACTTTATATACCCATTTTTTAAATCACATATATCACACACCAACTCAATGCAACATTAGCTAATATTTATGACAGTAGAAAAAGTCATTAAAACTACTCAGTGATAACCTATATGAGAAAAGGTTCTAAAAAAGAATGAATATATGTATAAGTATAACTGAATCACTTTGCTGTACACCTGAAACTAACACAACATTTTAAATCAACTATACTTCAATAAAATTACCAAAAAAAAAGACTCTACAATGGAAAAGAAAATCTGCTAATTCTCTTCCTGTTAAACTAAGTATGTTTGACCAAGTTCATTGGATGGTTCAGAGAAGGCGTTGGCCCACAGACCATATGGCCTGCAGAGATTTTTTAAAAAGGAAATAAACCATATTATAAATACTTTTGTGACATAAAAAAGTGATTTTTGAGAAATTTTTAGGTGTCTTATGCTCATTGCTATCCAAAAATAGAATTGTCTACTGCTTTTTAAAAAAATATTTTAATATGTCTAGTTAATAGAACAGAAATTTAATGTTAGAGAATAAAAATATCAAATGTTGAGCTATTAAGGAAAAGGAAAATGTTGAGCAATTTAAGGAAAAGAACCAGGATTTTGAGTTCAGCCGACTTGATTCCATTCTTGGTTTTGTCTCTGTTAAAGAAAAAAATTATTCTGACACTTGGTAAAATGGTAAGGCAAACGTTATTCCAGACTATTGTGATAGGTGTCAAGACTATAGCAACAGAGGAGAGAGAATGAGCTCTACCCTGAATACAATAAGGAAAAGGGAACACAGTAGAGGAGCAGGTTGGTGGTGGCTGTTGGTGGATGGAAAATTACTAAGAGGAGACATTAAGAGTAAGGGGAATTCTTGCTAAAGTGACTTGGGATTTTTGCTGAAGGTAGGCCAAGGTGGGGCATGAGGAATTTGATCAGATATAGAGGGTAGAGGATTCTCTCTAAACTGGCTTAACAGGGTTCTCACTAAAATTGGACTATGCAGCGGGCTTCCCTGGTGGCGCAGTGGTTGAGAATCTGCCTGCCAATGCAGGGGGCATGGGTTCGAGCCCTGGTCTGGGAAGATCCTACATGCCACGGAGCAACTAGGCCCGTGAGCCACAACTACTGAGCCTGCGCGTCTGGAGCCTGTGCTCCGCAACAAGAGAGGCCGCGATAGTGAGAGGCCCGCGCACCGCGATGAAGAGGGGCCCCCGCTTGCCGCAACTAGAGAAAGCCCTCGCATAGAAACGAAGACCCAACACAGCCAAAAAAAAAATTGGACTATGCAGGCCTAGCAGGACTGGGGTCACAGTTTGGTCTGGTTGACAAGAGGGCTTAGAGGAGCTGAATAAAGTTTAGTCAAGGAGAGTCTTTTTCACCACTTATCAGCTGTGTGACCTCCTTAATTTGCCATAACTTTTTAAGCATCAAATTCCACAGCAGCAAAACTGGGGCAATATCGATTTCATGAAGTTGTTACGAGGCAAAGTTTCTTTGGTACTTGTGTTGGCATGCTGGTCCAGCTAGGCATACAGCTTTCCCACACCTGGATTCCACAGGTTCTTAGGCTGGATTTGAGTCAAGAGAAGAGAGATTCTTCTGACCACAGCACCTTACTTCCACAAGAATTTCAATGAAACATTTTTAACCCTCCAGCTTTAGCATTTACAGTTGTTAATATTTTCAAAGATAGAAACCCAACATGATACTTTAAACTCCAGAGACTTAGTGTATATCTCACAGTTGCCCAAAGGTAATGGTAACTTAAATTTCAGTTTTCTACTGAATGAGAAAAAGATTAAGATTCCATTAGGAAAAATGTATTGTATTTCATCTCATCTTCATGAGTTTATAAATGATTTGAAACACTAAATGATGGTGAAAGAAGTACAATGTTAGGGAACAAGCAAAGCTTGTCTTACATGAACAATGTCAAGTCTTAACAAAGTAAAATTAAGGGAGAAAGGTGAGCATACAGTCCTTCTGTGTCACCTGCTGGTCACCGTTCATAGGAACTCTCATTAGACTCTCCTTTCACCAGTGAGGAATCAGTGTCAAAGAACACTCAACGTGCATGTGTGTATATGTTTTCATCCATCTGTCATGTATTGTATTTTAAAAAGTAATTTTGTTTTCCGAAAACAAAGTCTGGACTAGATGCTTTGAAGCTGACTTTGTAGAGTATGAAATAAAGACATGTAGGTCTCAAGACATCCCATTTTTTAAGGGTAAAACTCTATATTATTTTACCTTCAAAGAAAGATTTTATTCTATTCTTTATTCTTACACAGTAATAGACAAAAAATTAAATTTTATTTAAATGTGTATATTTAGGATTTTAAACAATTTATGGCATTTTGCAAATGAGTGAAAGAATTTATCCATGAGAAAGCAAAGTTTTGAGAATATTGTTTTTCTTAATTTTTACATATCTAACTTTTTCTCATCTAAACCAATTTTTGACACATGAACAATGGTTAGTAAAATACTGGTTTTATGAATTTGAATGTTATTTTATCTATAAGTTATTCTTATCTAAAAGTGGAGATATCTGTAATACAAATTTTCAACAAAGATTTCCTCAACATTCTCTGTCAGGTTGGGAGAGAGGAAAATTCTAGGAAGTAGAGAAATCTTTAAGGTCTATTCCCGATCCAATATTTCAGCTCAAGTAAAAATGCTACCTTTTCTTCTAAATTTCTACAATACTACTCACATTTTAAATAGTTTTTAAAAATATTAATTCTCTAATTCCTGTGAATTTATGAAAGATAATAACAATGAGAACAATTACTACCTACTGACTACTTACCATGTTCTAGTCACAGTATTGTACTTATGGTATTCATTTTCCCCCCAAATATCTATATGATAGGTAATATTATTTTTATCTTACAGGTGTGGAAATTTCAGCTTACTACATATTAGAAACTTACCCAAGACTGCACAGTAGCCAGGTGGTGAAGTAAAGATTTTAACAAATGTCTAGGTCATTCTTGAGCTCTCTCTTTCCACTATGTAAAACAGCTTTTATAGCTATAACTTTACAGTTAATTCAGCTTCTGCTGACCAAATTATTAATGGTCTGAGAAAAAAACTTATAGTTTTACCCTTGAAAAGTTTTTTTTTGTTTGTTTTTGCTTTTTGGTTCTTCTGAGGGGTTAATTATTAAGTGAAGCAAGCAAATAGCTTCAGGCAGAAAAGAAAAGAAACTGATATCTTATTCCCAGGATCAAAATAAAAACCCACACTCTCCCTTTGTCAAAATGTGTTTCAGTACGGCTTTCTAGCTCAAAAATAAAAGAATAATAAATGTCCTGGATAAAATTCTAACCTGAGGTGTTATTCTGGCCTAAATAGGACTTTGGGTCTTGCCTGTGCCTTAAGAAAGGGATCTTAAATTTCTGATGAATGGTTATAGAACCTGCAATGATGCCCAGTTAGCAGATAATTGATGCTTTCCAAAGAAACCAATAGCAGAACAGAGAAAGAAATGCATTAAAAAAAAAAAAAAAAAAAAAAAGATTCCTAGAGTGGCCAAGATGGCAGAGTAGGAAGACCCTGAGCTCACCTCCTCCCACAGGCACTCTAAAATTACAACTATTTACAGAGCAACTATTGATGAGAAAGGCCAGAAGACTAGCAGAAAAGATCTTCTACTACTAAAGATATAAAGAAGGAACCACAATGAGACGGGTAGGAGTGGTGAAGATGCGGTATACTCAAGACCCATATACCTGGGTGGGTGACCTACAAATGGGAGGATAATGACAATTTCAGAGAGTCTCCCTAAGGAGCAAGAGGTGTCAGCCCTACATCAAGCTCTCCAGCCCAGGGGTCCTGCACCAGGAAGATGAGATCTCAGAACATGTTATGAAGGCCAGTGGAGCTTACTCTCAGGAGACCCAGAGGGCTATGGGAAATAGAGATTCTACTGCTAAAGGGTACACACAAAATCTCACACACTCTGGACCCAGAGCAGAAACAGTAATTTAAAAGAAGCCTGGGTGAGACGCACCTGCTCATCTCGGAGAGCCTCCTGTAGAGGCAGGATGCAACTGGAGCTCACCATAGGGATATAGACACTGGCAGCATCCATCTTTGGGAGCTCATTCTACCGCAAGGACACTGGTGTTGACAAGCGCCATTTTGGAATCTTCCCTCTAGCTTATTAGTGATGGGACCCAGCCCTGCCCACCAGCCTGTTGGCACCAGTATTGGGATGCCTCAGGCCAAGCAGCTAACTGGGCAGGGACACATATCTACCCAACAGCAGGCCAACTGCCCTAAGACCACAGATATTTTGGGAGATGGTCCTGTCCACCATAAAGCTCTAGGACCTGGCCCTGCATACCAGAGCACCAGCAATAGTCCTGGAACACCCCAGGGACCACACAGTCAGATGTTGGGACCCACTCCCACCCACCAGCAAGATGACGCTAACTTCAGGAACCCCAGGGCCCTGCAGCCAGCAGCAACACCCTGGCTATACCTACCAGTGGGCAGGCACTAGCCCTGAGACCGTCACAGCCCCTCAGCCTGTCATGTGAGGAAATAGCCCTCCCACCAGCAGAATGGCACCAGCCCCAGGACGCCCGGGACCCAGTCCCACCCACCAGTTGACCAACACCAGCTCTGGGACACCTTGAGACTTTCAGCCAGCAGCCCCAGGATCTGCCCAACCCACCAGCAGGCCAACACCAACTTTGGAAACCCCAGGACCCTGCAGCCAGAAACCCTGGGACCTAGATCCATTCACAACTGGCCTGGGACTAGCTCTGGGACACCCTGTGCCCCAGCCCCACCCACCAGCAGGCTGACACTTGTTCTGAGACACCTTGGACACCTCAGCCAGCTGCCCCAGGATCCAGTCCCACTCACCAGAAGGCTGATACCAGCTTTGGGACTCCCCAACACAGCAGCTAGCCATGTCAGGAACCAGTCCCACCCACCAGCAGGCTGATATAGATCCAGGGTCCCCGGCCCTGCACTACCCACCCTGGAACCTGGCTACACACCCACAAGTAGGACAGCACTAGCCCTGGGAACCCCCAAGGATCTGCAGCCAACTGCTTCATGACCTGACCCAACCCATCTGTGACTGGCAGCCTCCACATGAGTCAGAGCCTGGCAATCAACCAGACTGGGGGTCAGCCATGCCTATCAGACCACCCATAGTAGTCAGCTTGCTACAACAGAAGGACCCATGCAGCCCACATATGGGACACACCTAGAACATATAGCTCTGGTGATCAGAGAGGAGTGCCCTGCTGGGACACATAGGACATCTCCTACAAAAGGTCACTTCTCCAAGGTTGAGAAACGTAACCAGCTTACTAAACACATAGAAATAAAAGCAACAAATTAGGCAAATTGAGGCGACAGAAGAATACGTTCCAAATGAAGGAATACGATAGAACCCAAGATGAAGAATGAAGTAGAGGGACTCCCCTGGTGGCACAGTGGTTAAGGATCTGCCTGTCAATGCAGGGGACACAGGCTCGAGTCCTGGTCCAGGAAGATCCCATATGCTGCAGAGCAACAAAGCCTGTGCACCACAACTACTGAGCTTGCACTCTAGAACCCGCAAGCCACAACTACTGAGCCCGTGAGCCACAACTACAGAGCCCATGAGCCACAACTACAGAGCCCAGGAGCCACAACTACAGAGCCCATGAGCCACAACTACTGAAGCCCGTGTGCCTAGAGCCTGTGCTCCACAACAAGAGAAGCCACTGCAATGAGAAACCCACACACCACAATAAAGAGTAGCCCCCTCTCGCTGCAACTAAAGAGAAAGCCTGCACTCAGCAATGAAGCCCCAATGGAGCCAAAAATAAATAAATAAATAAATTTATATATATATATTTTTTAAAAAAGAATGAAGTAGAGATAAGCAGTCTACCTGATAAAGATTTGAAGGTAATGATCATAAAGATGCTTCAAAGAACTCAGGAGAATGGATGAACAGAGTGAAAAATTAGAAGTTTTAACAAAGAGTTAAAAATATAAAGAAGAACCAAATATATATGAAGAATATGAGAAGATGATGTAGATTAGATGATGTAGCGGAATGGATCAGAGATCTGGAAGCCAGAATAGTGGAAATCACTGAAGCTGAACAGAAAAAAGCAAAAAGAATAAAAATAAATAAGGACAGTTTAAAAGACCTCTATGGAAAGATCCAGCATACTAACATTCATATTATAGGGGTCCTAGAAGGAGAAGAGAGAGAGAAAGAGGCAGAGAACATATTTAAAGATATAATATCTGAAAAATTCCTTAACCTGGGAAAGGTAACAAATATCCAAGTCTGGGAAGAACAGAGAGACACAAACAAGATCAACCCAAAGAGGACCACATCAAGACACACTGTAATTAAAATGGCAAAAATTAAAAATAAAGAGAGAGGGACTTCCCTGGTGGTGCAGTGGTTAAGAATCCGCCTGCCAATGTAGGGGACATGGGTTCAAACCCAGGTCCAAGAAGATCCCACATGCCGTGGAACAACCAAGCCCATGTGCCACAATTAATGAGCCCATGTGCCACAACTGAAGCCTGCGCACCTAGAGCCCGTGTTTCACAACAAGAGAAGCCACCACAATGAGAAGCCCACACACCACAACGAAGACCCAATGCAGCCAAAAATAAATTAATTAATTAAAAATAAATAAATAAAGAGAGAATATTAACAGCAGCAAGGGAAAAGCAAAAAAGTTACCTACAAGGGAACTCCCATAAGGCTATAAGCTGACTTTTCAACAGAAACTGCAGGCCAGAAGGAGTGGAATCATATATTTAAAGTGATGAAAGGGAAAAACCTACAACCAAGAATATTCCATTCAGCAAGAATTTCATTCAAATTTGATGGAGAGATTAAAAGTTTTAGAAACAATAAAAACTAAAAGAGTTCACCAAACCAGCTTTACAAGAAATGTTAAAGGGACTTCTTTAAGCCAAAAAGAAAAGGCCACCACTAGAAACATGAAAAGGAAAAAGTTTATTGGTAAAGGCAAATATACAGTAAAAGTAGTAAATCAACCATGTACGAAGCTAGTAGGAAGATTAAAGACAAAAGTAGTAAAATCTATATCTGCAATAAGTAGTTAAGGGATACACAAAAGAAAGACATGTAAAATATGATGTCAAAAACAGTAACTGTGGGGGGGAGGTGAGTAAAAATACACGGTTCTTAAAATGTGTTTGAAAGTAAAATAATCATATATATATACACACACACACACACACACACACACACACACACACACACGCATATATAAATTGCTATATATAAACCTCATGGTAACCACAAACAAAAAATGTATAATAGATACATACACAAAAAAAGACAAAGGAATCCAAACATAATACTAAAGATATTCATCAAATCACAAGGAAAGAAGACAAAAAAAAAGAAAAAAAAGAAAAAAGGAACAAAAAAGAACTAAAATATCAACCCCAAACAATCAAATGGCAATAAGTTTATACCTATCAATAATTATTTTACATGTAAATGGACTAAATGCTTCAGTCAAAAGATACAGAGTGTCTGAGTGGATATAAAAGCAAGGACCATTTATATGCTGTCTACAAGAGACTAATTTTAGATCTAAAGATACTGAAAGTGAGGGTATGAAAAAAGGGTCACTGACTAAATCAAAGAAGAAATTTAAAAATACCTTGAGACAAATGAAAACAATTAAACAACAATCCAAATCTATGGGATGCAGCAAAAAATGTTCTAAGACAGAAGTTGTTATTGAAACAAGCCCACCTCAGGAAACAAGAAAATCACAAATAAACAACTTAATCTTACTAAGGAACTAGAAAAAGAACAAACAAAACCCAGTGAGTGGGCTTCCCTGGTGGCGCAGTGGTTGAGAATCTGCCTGCCAATGCAGGGGACATGGGTTCGAGCCCTGGTCTGGGAAGATCCCACATGCCGTGGAGCAACTGGGCCCGTGAGCCACAACTACTGAGCCTGTGCGTCTGGAGCCTATGCTCCGCAACAAGAGAGGCCGCAATAGTGAGAGGCCCACGCACCGCGGTGAAGAGTGGCCCCCGCTTGCCACAACTAGAGAAAGCCCTCGCACAGAAACAAAGACCCAACACAGCCAAAAATAAATAATAAAGTATTAAAAAAAAACAAAACTTTAAACAAACAAACAAACAAAAACCCAGTGAGTAGAAGGAAAGAAATCATAAAGATCAGAACAGAAATTTTTTTAAAAGGGACTAAAAAGCAATAGAAAAGATCAATGAAACTAAAGGATGGTTCTTTGAACAGGTAAACAAAATTGGTAAACCTTTAGCCAGACTCATCAAGAAAAAATGAGAGAGGGCCCAAATTAATAAAATCACCAATGAAAAATAAGTTATGACTGACACCACAGAAATACAAAGAATTATGAGATTACTACGAACAATTATATATCAATAAAATGGATAACCTAGAAGAAATGGACAAATTCCTAGAAATGTACAATCTCCCAAAGACTGAACCAGGAAGAAATAGAAAATATGAACCGACCAATACCAGTAATAAAATTGAATCAGTAATTAAAAAAAAAAAGAAAAGAAAAACTCCCAACAAACAAAAATCCAGGACCAGACAGTTTCACAATTGAATTCTATCAACATTTAAAGAGTTGTTAACACCTATCCTTCTCAAACTATTCCAGAAAATTGCAGAGGAAGGAACACTTCTGAATTAATTCCATGAGACCAGCATCACCTTGATATCAAAACTGGACAAAGACAGCACAAAAAAGAAAATTATAGGCCAATATCACTGATAAGCATAGATGCAAAAATCCTCAACAAAATATTAGAGAACTGAATTCAACAATACATAGAAGGAATTATGCACCAGGATCAGCTGAGGTTTATCCCAGGATGCAAGGATGGTTCAATATCTGTAAATCAATCACATTTACTAATTGAAAAATAAAAATCATATGATCATCTCAACAGATGCAGAAAAAGATTTTGGCAATATTCAATATCTATTTATAAAAACTCTCCACGAAGTGGATATAGAGGGAATATACCTCAACATCATAAAGACCATATATGACAAGCCCACAGCTAATATCACTCTCAATAGTGAAATGCTAAAAGCACTTTCTCTAATATCAGGAACAAGAGAAGGATGTCCAGTTTTGTCACTTTTATTCAACATAGTATTGGAAGTTCTAGCCACGGTAATTAGACAAGAAAAAAAATAAAATAAAAGGAATCCACATTAGACGGAAAGGAGTAAAACTGTAACTATTTGTAAATGACATTTCTATATATAGAAAATCCTAAAGATACCACCAAAAACTATTTGAATTCATCAATGAACTTGGTAAAGTTGCAGGATACAATGTTAATATATAGATATTTGTTGCATTTCTATACACTAATGATGAGCTATCAGAAGTTAAGAAAAGGATACAATCTAATTAAAAAGAATAAATACCTAGGAATAAATCTAATCAAAGAGTTAAAGACCTGTACTCAGAAAACTACAAGACACTGATGAAAGAAACTGAAGACAACACAAACACATGGCAAGATATACTGTGTTCATGCATTGGAGGAATTAATAATGTTAATATGACCATACTATCCAAGGCAAGCTACAGATTCAATGCAATCCCTATCAAAATGCCAACAGCATTTTTCACAGAACTAGAACAAATAATTGTAAAATTTGTATGGAAACATAAAAATCCCAAATAACCAAAACAATCTTGAGAAAGAAGAACAAAGCTGGAGGTGTCAGGCTCCCTGGTTTCAAACTATACTATAAAGCTACCGTAATCAAAACAGTATGGTACTGGTACAAAAACAGACACATAGATCAATGGGAAAGAATAGAGAGCCTGGAATTGAATCCACACTTATATGGACAATTAATCTACAACAAAAGAGGAAAGAATGTACAGTGGGGAAAAGATAACCTCTTTAATAAATGGTGTTGGAAAAACTGGACAGCTGCATGCAAAAGAATCAAACTGGACTACTCTCTCACACTATGCACAAAAATAAATATATAATGGATTAAAGAATTAAATGTAAAGCCTGAAACCATAAAACTTCTGGAATAAAATATAGGCAGTAAGCTCTCTGACATCAGTCTTAGTAATATTCTTTTGGATATGTCTCCTCAGGCAAGGGAAACAGAAGCAAAAATAAACAAATGGGACTATAACAAACTACAAAATTTTTTCACAGCAAAGAAAGCTATCATGAAATGAAAAGGCCACATACTGAATGGGAGAATACATCTGCAAACAATATTTCCAATAAAGGGTTACTATCCAAAATATACAATAAACTCATACAACTCAACATCCAAAAAAACAAACAGCCCAATTTAAAAATGGGCAGAGGACCTGAACAGACATTTTTCTGAAGAAAGTATACAGATAGCCAATAAACACATGAAAAGATGCTCAAAATCACTAGTCATCAGGGAAATGCAAATCAAAACCACGAGTTTCAAGTAGACAGATAACAAGTGTTGGTGAGGACGTGGAGAAAAGGGAACCCTTATGCACTGTTGGTGGGAATGTATCCTGGTGCAATCACTATGGAAAACAGTATGGAAGATCCTCAAAAAATTTAGAATAGACTTACCATAGCAATTCCATGCCCAGTATTTAACCGAAGAAAATGAAAACACCAATTTGAAACACACTTGTGTTCATAGCAGCTTTACTTACAATAGCCAGATATAAAAACAACCTAAGTGCCCAACAATAGATGAATGAATAAAGAAGGTGTGGTACATATATACAATGGAATATAACTCAGCTGTAACAAGAATGAAATCTTGGCATTTGTGACAACATTGATGGACCTAGAGAGTATTATGCTAAGTAAAATAAGTCATACAGAGAAAGATAGATACTGAATGATTTATCTTATATATGGAATCTAAAAAAACAAATGAACAAACATAACTAAACAGAAATAGAGTTATAGATTCAGAGAATGAACAGGTGGTTGCCTGAGGGCGGGGGGGCAGGTGAGGGGAGAAAACAAATAAGTGAGGGAGATTAAGAGGTACAAACTTCCAGTTGCAAAACAAATGAGTCACGAATATGAAATGTACAGTGTAGGGAAAATAGTCAATAACTATGCAATATCCTTGCATGGTGACATACCCTAACTAGACTTATTTTGGTGATCATTTTGCAATGTAAAGAAATATCGAATCACTATAGTGTATACCAGGAACTAACATACTTCAGAAACAAACAAACAAACAAACTCAGAGCAAAAGAGATCAGATTTGTGGCTACCAGAGGTGGGGGAAGGAGGGGGAATTGGAGGAAGGCAGTTAAAATGTACAAACTTCCAATTATAAGATACATAAGTACTAGGGAAGTATTGTACAACATGGCAAATATAATTAACACTGCTATATGTTATATATGAACGTTGTTAAGACAGGAAATCCAGTGTTCTTATCACAAAGAACATTTTTTTTTATATTTCTTTAATTTTGAATCTATATGAGATGATGGACATTCACTAATCTCACTGTGATAATCATTTCATAATGTATGTAAGTCAAATCATGCTGTACACTTTAAACTTATACAATGCTGTATATCAGTTATATCTCAATAAAAGCAGAAGAAAAAATAATAAAATTAAAAAAAAATGATTCCCATCACCTACATATGGTAGCCTATACAACATATGTTCCACACAAGGCCAAGGCTCAAATGTGTGTGTTCCATGAGGGACTGCTGTTCGTTTTAGTAAGTGCTGTATCCCTAGAACTTTAGTAGCTTCCCAGTAAACATTTGTATAATAAATGGTTTATTATTCATTTGCAGCAGCAATTTAAGGATGGAAGTATTGGAAGAGGGAGAGGGCACTATATATTTTTTTCTGGTTTTCAACAATCTATTGTAGAGAGATTTTATTTTAAAATTTTATTTTAATAGTCTGAGAAGCAATGAAATTGAGACCATGAACAGCTTACGTAAATCAGTCTACTAAGGATAGTATTGGCATTTAGGTTCCTGGGCTTTCTGCTGGAAGCATTCTAAAACAAACATGAGAATTAGTGACATGGAAGATAGGAGATCCCAGATGCAGGGATCATATCTAACTCAGCATTGTATTTCCAGTCCCTTCCACCTTGATTAGGCACAGATTTGAAATACAAAACTTCAGTTCAGAAAAAATGGGGAAGGTCAGTGGAAGAGACAACTGAGCTTAGCATCAAGCTTTGACAGAAAAACAGCTCCTGTCCCAATTCCTGGGAGGACATGATATAAACTCCTCATAGAAAAGTAAGTAAGCCTGAAAGAACAAGGTTACCTTGTGAGAGCAAAAGAACATGAATCAATTAGGGTATCCAATAGCAACCAAAAAAAACGACAGTTCTTTCTACTTGGGGTGGGATAATTTTTACTAACAGCTATTACAGAATGACTCTATGTTCCAAGTGCTCTGTATCCATTATTTCTAATCTACCAGCAACCTTCCAAGGTCACATTCCTTTTTATATAAGAGGAAACTAAAACCTAGTAGGCCAAGTAACATTCCCATAGCCATACAGAGATGGGATTAAAAATCTATGCCTGTCTGGTGCTTTACATTATATCATGATGCCTGTGAAATATGTAACTCTTAGTGGAAACAATCCTAGTTTATTGATTGCCCCAGATACTGGAGGGCATCTGCCCATTGCTGAAAGGAGTCTTACAGTGCAAAGACTACTTAGATTTTTTACATTGCCCTTTCATTCAATAAATAGTTTTCTAAGCATTCTATAACTGTGATAGGCATATTTCCTTAAATAAGTTGCCCTTGATACTGAGAGAGAAAAAGAAGTTAGAAGGCATTCTGGCATCACAAGCAGCCACTTGTGAAGACTGGTGGAATTAGAACTTCAATACAGTATTTAAAAAAATAAAAAGAATTTAAAGCCATTGATTTAAGTTGGGTACTTGATTTTTTTTCCTTAGGTCTGAGTTAGCCTGTGGCAATCTAAGGTTACATTAAATAGAGTCATCAACTCTCTTTTCTTGATTCTCTTTTTTCTGACTCTACAAATTCTATTGCATAAATCTCACTAAAGGAAATATGAAAAACCTCCAGGCTTTGAAAAATGCCATTCAAGTTTGCAATAAAGCATGTAATAAAGACCAGATGTAGATGCCATGGTTTAAATCACTACCAATGATGCATAACTCAAACATGAGGAATGGTATAAAAGGAAAAAACAAGGATATTGTGTTTAAAATCTATTTCAAAAAAAAGCACTGGAAACTAGTTGATTAGTCCCTGCAGTAGAGTTAAAATAACTCAGGATTTTATCCTACTCTTTTCCGAATGACTGAAAATTTGTTTTAGGATTTTACTTTTGTTTCCAATTTATCTACCTTTCTTCCAAGAACATCTAAGTAATGCGTAGGCGTAGAAGAAAATGAGCATATATCCTTATGCAGCCATATGATTTAAGAAAACCAATTATTTAATAAAAATTACATGTTACTTCATTCTTCTTCCAAACACTAGCTCACTAATTTGTAACAATAATAATATATAGAAGAAATATAAATTAATTCTTTACCACTGCTTGACTTGTTATCAGGAACAAAATTCAAATGTAGGCTCTCTTAAAATATTGAAGCAATTACATAGTAACCTTTTGGAATTGGGTAAGACTTGTGATTTAAGTTTATGTATGAGTTAGCATAATGCAGTCCATTCTTTACAATGTTACTCTAGATCATGAATAATCTTAACCATTAGAAAGATAAGTGAAAGAGCCCACTATCCACTAATCGCTTGGAATTTTCAGAGTACACTGAGAATATCACTGGCATGAACTTTATCTTCTCATTGTACCTTCCAACTAGAAAAGATACTCAAAGGAGAATCTCTCTCATGAAATTTTACCATAAAGATTGATCTTGGGAATAATCAGTTCAACTTTTAGTAGCCTCACTGTCTGGGAGACAGTTCATTGAGGCTTACCTGTCACAAGCACATCAAACTGTTCTGTGAAATAAATTAAAAAGTGCATTATGAGATGTATAAAGATTAATAATATGCTCAAATCATTTTTTCAAATACAGAATGATATATATCAAAAATATATTTAATTTGTAAAATAGGAAACCAGTAAATGAAAAAGCTGGTTGAAACAGCATTTTGAGAAACTAGGTATTTTGGGGAACTAGAAAACTAGGAAAGACACAAAACTGATTAATACTTGCAGAGAATTAAAAATATAACATCTGGGATTTTTTTCTAATGGACAGAAATTATTTGAAACTCTACTGGACAAGATCTAGATCTTTAATCAGTAATAACCCGTAAGGTAAACACAGGTACCTTCCTGGCTTAGAGCAGGGGTTACATGCTCATAACTGTCAATTAGAATTTTCCTTTTAGATCAAGATTTGAAAGAATCCTCCTTGGGAGCACAAGAGAAGATGGATCTCCCAAGTGAGTTTTCAGCTCCAAGAAACTTGTTTTCAGCTTTATAAAAGAGAGGGATAGAATACCATTGTTGCAAAAAATTTGAATGAAACTCAAAGGTATAGCTATTATTTTGTCCCCAGTTTCAGTGACTTTCCTTACATACTGACAATTTTTAAAAGCTACAGGTCAAAAACAAACAAACAAAAACCCACTGTGTACTAGGAATTTGTCACAAAAGATCCTTCAAAAACTCTTTTATGAAAAAGTTTTACAACAATATTTCAGAGAACCATAGGATCAACCTGAATGACCCAGAAGTCTTATAGGAAAATATGTTTTTGTGAGTTCATTAATTTTGTTCAGTATTTAAGTATGACACAGCAAGTGATTTTCAAATGAGAGAACACCTTACCGTATGTATTTTCTTCAAAAAATATATTTGGAGTGGGGAAATGTTTAAAATATCTGCTACTGAAAATAACCGAAGAGATTTGAATACAAAACAGGAAACAATGTATACCATTTAAATATCCAATTATATTATAAAGGTAAGTGGAAATTTCAGTTAATGAAAAAATAATGAGAAATAATAAATACATGGGGATTTCAATAAGTTCAGAAAAGAGTTAATGTTCCCCTCATGTTCTTTATGCAGGTGCTAAACAACCATCTGTCTTTTGATAAAATACACTTGTTCCAGGAGTACAGAAAGACACATGGGTTTACTTTATCTCTTCGTTCCAAGGCCACTATACAGGTGCAGATTCATTTAATTTAATCTGATGGCCAAATGACATTTTACTAATTATCTGTTCATCTTGTTTGTAATTAAGAAAAAAAAGTGTGTGTGTGTGTGTACATGTGTGTGTCCATTCCAAAACTTTTGGAAAACTGCAACGAAAAATTTGAAATTGTGCCAGTAAAACAAACAAAAAGATTATATAGATCTCAATGTAATAAAAAAGTTACTAATACTAAAACTATTAATAATATCAAAATATGTCTATCAAAATGTATTCCTATTTTCAACAATACTCCAAATTCATGGTTACAACACACTATTTGATAGTTTCAATGAGAGATTTGATTTGATTTTCATTTTTAAATGTTTTTTTCCTCAAAGAAGTTTTCTTCACATATTATCTACATATACTCTTCCCCTCTTTGAAACCTAAAGATAACAAGGAACATTTTATGTGTTTTAACTAATTTGCCCTGTGGACATATTAGACAAACATAAATCACCACATTCAAATAAAGAACTCTTGAAAGTAGAAACATATACAAAGCTTGGGTACAGTTACCCTATACATTTGAAGTTTTTCTTTGCCTGATTAAATTCTCTTTTGGTCAGGTGTTGAATCATACCCAGAGACATTCCTAAATAAATCCAAAGATGTAATTATTTAGATTTTATCAGAGAAAATTGAAAAGTGACACATAATAGTATCCAAATATAAAAAAGTAATTACACAAATTAGATGATGTCTAGCTATTCTTTTCCATCAATAAATGAAATTTTTCTACAAGACACTCAGAATGAATGAGAAATAAGAATGCTTACATTTATAAATAGCAGGCAAGGAGAAAGTATAACTCATTTCTTTATTTACCTGTTTATTGTGTGCCTACCAGAGAGAATCTCAAGTAGTCAGAACATGAAAACCATACAATGAACTTTCTAAAAAAAAGATCTAAATTTCCTATTGAATCCTCATCTCAGAGTGTACATATTTTGAGGACTCCTCACAGTGATTCCGCCAGGAATGATAATCATTGGTGCAGTATGTGCTTGGCACTTCATTTTGTTGCAGGGGTACAGGATGTGTAAAACATAATCTTGCCTTCAGGAAGCTCACTGTGTAGCAGGAAAGATGACCATATAAGAAATGCAGCAGGAAAAGAGCTAGGTATAAGTAAAAATAGAGTGGTCACACAGAGGTGAGAATGATTAATTCTGTCCAAGTCTGTCAGAAAAGAGTTTTTAGAAGGGAATCCAGGAAAAAACGAGTAGGAATTTTTCCAGGTAATAATAAAATGGTAGCAAATACCATATACCAGGCAATACCCTAAAGGCTTTTCAAGTATTAATTCTACTGATCCTTACAATAACCCATGATATAGACACTATTCTTTTCCTTAGTTTACAGTGAAGACACCGAGGCACAAAGGAGTGAGGCACAGGTCATACAGCTTGAAAGTGGCTGTGAGGAGCCTGGAATTCTGGTTGTCTAAGTACAGTACTAAGTTCTCAGCCCCTACACTACACTATTCTTTCAAAGGTGAGAACGGTAATACAAATAAAAGTAACAAAATATACAAAAGAATGTTTAGAGTACTGTAAGCATAGATATATCCCTTTTTTAAAAGGGGGCATGTGAAAAAACACTATTTGCAATGACTCATGACATTTTGTTTTATCAAAGGATTATTTTATGTCGATGAAAATAGAATAATTGTGGCATATTCTAGCAACTTTTCACTGATATGCCAATTTATACAACAAAATACCAATTTCCATGTGTAACTTAATTTTAGAAATCTATTCTCCACAAGTTTGACCCTGTTGCTGTCTTGAAAGATAATTTATCATTCTCTGGCTGTGAGATTACTGAAGTCTGAGATTTTCGGCTTCTAAGAAGAGGTACCAAACATGTTTCAAGAGAAGTGAATGACATTTATATTGCTCAGGAAAGAGCTACTCAGTTACCCTGACAATTAATCATGAAGTAAAAAGTAGACACTTTTAAAAAGAGAATAAGAGGGAATATGTGAAATGGGTCACGAAGATTGATAGTCCCTCGTTTATTAGGTAAGCATTTCTTCCTAGCTCTTGCTTTAGGTAACGTTAAAATTTTTACTAGACATCACTGTGATTTTTAATTGCTTGCTTTTTTCATAATTATACTCACCTAACAGAATAACTTGGCCTCCTAGTACGTATCTGTGAAAGGTTTTAAAGTCCTTGTCAGGTTCACTGATTTGGAGCTTCAAATAAAAGTGGGAGAAGTTGGGTCTAACTTTTTAGTCATATCTTCCCATGCTCTCTTTGCCTTTCATCTCTTCTTATTTTTTTGAAATATATTTTTCACTCCTCAGGAACATCTTAACTTTATTTATTCAGTTAAACACATGTATTGGGAAGGCCAAAAAGTTTGTTTGGGTTTTTCCATAACATGTTACAGAAAACCGCTTTTTGGCCAACCCAATATAAATTCACCCCTTTCTTAAAGCTTTGCCTCTCTGGTCTAATCTTCTTTAACCTTCTCATGAAAATTAATAACATTAGATTATGTGACATATTTTGACCATTATTGATAATAGTATTAACTCTCTTGTATGTTCAATTATATGTTAAGACATGTCTCCTCAACTAGATTACATACTCAGCATGAGCAAAATTCATGTTATATATAATACCTAAAATGATGAAGATAGTAAGTTCTATAACTGTTTGATTAATAATGTGATTCACTGAGGCATTCATGTAAGTTATCTAAATGGAAATAATGAGTTTACTTGAATTCCAAGAACTAACAGGAAAAATTAGATCGTTGTAAATATGTTGCTTTTTCAGCTCTACTTATGATAAAGTTTAATCAAAGTCATTTTCCAGGTATATCTTTCAAGTTGCAGGGTTCATTTTTTTTTTCCCACCAATAACATCTAGCTGAAGAGGATAAAACAGTTTTAATTCTGGGGAAAGTAATGGGAAATTTGAACTTTATATAAATAACAGCAAAAAAAAGAAAACAATACATCTTTGTTGTAAGCTGTATCTTTGAATCATCTTGTTATATTTCTCCCTATAGGCAGAAATTCCCAGGTGTCTGCTTAAACAAATATGAGATGAAAGGAAACGCAAATTCAATGATTTCAGCTGCTTATTTCAGAAACTGAAATTAGCATGAAGGAAATGTTCAGGAACAGGTATAATTGGAAACAAAAGATGTGTTTTTATATATTGAGTTGCCATGTTGTAATCACAGAAATAATCACAATGTCTAAGTAAGTCATATCTTTTTAGATCATTAAAATTATGTATGTTTACCCATTGGTGTTGATGTGAAAACAGCAATAAAATATAGGCATTTCAGTAACTGTAGTCTTTTCTCCCAGAGATGGTATTTTAAAGATATAGATAGTTTTTACAAAGTCACCTGGCTTCCCATCAGACTCTATTCTTCTATGAACATTCCTCCCACCATGATAGGTAGCAAGAAATCTCACCAATGCTGCTCATCACAAAATCATGCTGCCTTCTAGCCTGTTGAGTGGGTATGGGTTTGGTAAGGGGGCACTGCCTTTCCATTTTGCTAAAATGACTAATAAATTATCTTAAACATTTTTATAAAAACGGTACCTGATCAAGAACACAGAGTTCCAGCCAGTGATAATAAAATAGCTAACAATTGTACAGATCGTATATGCATTTGATTAAGAATGTATTCCAGGGCTTCCCTGGTGGCGCAGTGGTTGAGAATCTGCCTGCTAATGCAGGGGACACGGGTTCGAGCCCTGGTCTGGGAAGATCCCACATGCCGCGGAGCAACTAGGCCCGTGAGCCACAACTACTGAGCCTGCGCGTCTGGAGCCTGTGCTCCTCAACAAGAGAGCCCACGATAGTGAGAGGCCCGCGCACCGCGATGAAGAGTGGCCCCCGCTTGCCGCAACTAGAGAAAGCCCTAGCACAGAAACGAAGACCCAACATAGCAATCAATCAATCAATCAATCAATAAATCTTTAAAAAAAAAATAAAGAATGTATTCCACAGTGAATAATCCAACTGTTTGAGATAATAAGGAAACCTAAGAAATAGAATACATAAGAATTAATGATTATGATACCTGAAATGTTTGAAGTTTATGCTACGATTTCTATTCATATTTTTAAATCAACATGTTTCCCACCTAAGATATTACAACTCTGCTGTCACATATATTTCTATCTCAAATGGCTTCTCCCTAAAGATAGCTCTTTCTTTCTCTTTAGGAGACTAATAATAGCTAATATTCTAACAAAACAAATTGTCAACAAAATCAAGTAAGACTTGCCAATGATAATAATGACAATGAAAGCTAAATGTTATTTTCTCTAAGCAATGCAACAAAATACTAATTTTACCTTTATGATTTCTAAAATACTGAAGAAAATCCTCATCACTCTAATGTTTTGTGGTGTGTATTTCCTACCGAGTTGATTAATGGATGCTAGATAATAAGATTTCTTCTTCAGTGCTGCTAGGACACAGGACTGAACAGAATGTACTGTTGGTAAGATGAATTCATCCTATCTTTTTTAACTATATTCAGAAATTTACATCTTGTTCACATTCTTCTTTTAATTACATGATCTATTATAGTCAACCTTCTGTCAATAAAATGTATTTTTGCTCAGCTTGTATTAGAAGTCTATATATTTACTCACAAGTTCCTGTATCCAGAACTCCACTATAAGAAATGTAATTTTCAATTTTCAGAACTAATCTTTTAGTATTTTATAAACTTTTGATTTTAGAACAGTTTCAGATTTATAGAAAAGTTACAAAGATAACACAAAAAGTTTTGTCCACACCCAGTTTACCCTCTTGTCAACATCTTATATTAGTATGATGCATTGTTCATAATTAGTGAACCAATACTGATATATTATTATTAATTAAAGTCCATATGTTACATTTCCTTAGTTTGTAACTAATATTCTTTTCTGTTTCAAGATCTCATGTAGGATATCACATTACATTTTGTCATCATGTCTCCTTAGGCTCCTGTTGACTGTGACAGCTTCTCAGACTTGCCTATTTCTTATGACTTTAACAATGTTAAGAAGTATTATTCAGGCATTTTGTATAATACCCCTCGATTGGGATTTTTCTCATAATTAGATCTAGTGTTCTGAGTTTGTGGGAGGAACACCACAGAGGTCAAACGTCGTCTTCATTGCATCATATCAAAAGTACATACTGTCAACATGAGTTATCACTGTTAATGTTAAAATTGATCACCTGAGTTGAGATAGAATTTGTCAGATTTCTCCATTGTAAAGTTACTAATTTTTCTTCTTTTCCATACTGTAGTCTTTGGAAGATGGTCATTATGTGCAACCTATCCTTAAAGAGTGGGGAGTTTTACTCTACCTCCTGGAGGGTGGATTATTTACATAAATACTTTGAAAATTTTCTGCCCAGATTTGTTTATTTTTCCCCATTTACTTATTCATCATGGATATTCATTTTATACTTTGGGTTATGATCCAATATTATTGTGTGTGTGTATGTGCATGTGTAGCTCAAATTGTTTTATATTTGGCAACTAGGAGCTCTTTCATTTGGTACCTATGTCCCTTTGATACACCTCTACCATTGTTTATGTTTTTTATTGTAATTTTTTTAGCGCTACCTTAATTTCAGGCACTGTAAAATGCTTCAGGCTCATCTTGTATTTATTAAATCAGCTATTTCTCCAAGTACCCCTGGTTCCTTTCATTGGAAAATGGCATTAGGAGCCAAGATCTGGACACTCAGTGTAGTCAGGTGTTGTTGCTGATAGATGCTCTCACCTGACTAAGCAAGGAAATATATATATACATATATTAAACCATGTATGTACACATATATGTAATTATTTCTCTATGTAACATCTGTATTTATGCAAAGGTAAACATGAGTTCATACTGTTGTCTCCAACTGAGTCCTTTATGGCATGGATTATTCTAGCCTCCTCTCCTTGCTGGTATGTACCTTTCCACTTTCACAATGAGAAATCCTACCATCTACCATTCATTTACATAATTGTTAAATTTCAGGATACATGTATAGTGGTTTCAGAATTGTAAGTCTGCACCCCCCATGTAATAAAACTTTATCTACTGCAGTACAGAGTTATGTACACTTCCCTTTACTTTTAGTCTTACAGATTATACTCACTTCCAAAGTTACATAGGTCAGCAGCTTTTCCTTCGAACCCCAATATGAGGTTGTTTCTTCTATTTGTAATACAGTTACATTCTTTTGCCACAGACAGCATTCTATCATAGAACTCATGCCCTCATAATTTTTTTACGTACAATAGGATTTACTCTGAGCTGTCAAGTTCTATAAGTACATAGGTACATGAATCGTGCCATATATTCACAGTTATACTATCATACAAAATGATGATGTGAAAATAGTTTCACATCCCTAAAATTCCATTGCATTTCACATATTTGAACTTTTCCCCCTCTAGATTCCTGCCAACCATCGATCTGTTTTTTTTTTTTTTTTTTTGATCTGTTTAACTTCTCTATAGTTTTTCCTTTTCCAGGATGTCATATAAATGGCTACAATCATGCAGTTTGTAGAATTTTCACTGTTTCTTCCACTTTACAGAATACATTTAAAATTCATCCATGTCTTTGAATGGCTTGTTAGCTCATTCCTTTTAAAAACTGTATATTCCATTGTATTCCATTGTATGGCTGTATCACAGTTTGTTTACACATTCACCTGAGTGACATCTTGATTGCTTCCAGTTTGGAGTGATTATGAATAAAGATGTTATAATCATCTGCATGCCAGTTTTTTTGTGTGGACATAGTTTCAAATAAGTTGGGTAAATAAGCAGAAGTGCAATTGTTGGATTGTATAGTAGGACCCTGTTTAGCTCTTTTAAAAACTGCCAAACTGTCTTCCAAAATGACAGTGCAATTGTGAATTTCCACCAACAATGAATGAGAGTTCCTGTTGCTGTACCTCTTCACTAGTAATTGGTATTGTCCGTTTACTGGATTTTAGCCATTCTACTGAAAGATGACCCATGAGCAGGAGCTAAAATTGATAAAGATGGGAAGAGTTGCACTGAATTTCCACATGCTACTCAATCCATTATTTCTCCACTTCTAGATCATGTATATTAGGCACCTGGATTGGGGAAAAGGTGTGTGTGTTAGCATTTTAAACCCCGTTCTTTAAAGTGCCTTGGTTATTCTTCCCTTAAGGGAAACTGTCACTGCAGTTTTCTTCTGTGCAAGCTTCAGTCATTTGCCATGTTCATATAGCCCCTCTGTCTCTACCAGAACTCTTTCATTAATCTCCCTAGAATCCCCGATTTCAGTCTCCAAAGCCCTTTTCATTTTTTTCCAGAGCAGTTTGGTTTTCTCTTTGATCTGCTATTGATCTTCCAAGCCATACTCAGAAAGGCTCATTTCCACAACCAAACAAGTCCATTAAGGAGGATTCTTGCCCGGAGAAGTCTCTTCTAGAAATTCTGTGATTAACCTTTTACTTAATAATTTTATTTTGTTTTGTTTCTACCACATACAAAGTCACACAGATTGCCCTGTAGAGCACCTACTCACCCACCCAACTCCGTGAGAGTCTTGGCCCATCTTGGGACTTCTCAGTCTAGAGTGAAAGGAATTTATTCCTAAGTGAGAGCAGGAAGTACAGAGACTGAAATGGCTCCCTTGGGAAAGAAAGGGGAACTGGCTGATCCAGAGAAGGTGGGAGTAAAATTTAGAATTGACCACATTTACAAATAACGACTGATCATGATTATTAGCTAAACATTACAGTTTCTCCAGGGAGTGTCAATGTGGCTCCGAACTTTTAGGAGAGAAGTGTGCCTTAGGAAGCAGCTAGAAAAAGAGTCACAAAGCTTGTATATGAACCCCCATAGTATCTTTGGTTCTGGAAATCTGTTGTGACAGTTCTGCCCACTCTTATTCCCCTTGAGATTTCCATGAATGAGATTCAGACCGCCTTTGTAGGGGGTTCCATGGTAACAAAGTTGGTTAAAATGTCAGTTTGAGTGTTTTAAAATGGTTACTCCTCAAGGCCAGCACTGAGTATCCTTTATCTTTAAGGTGTTGTACACAGTTTGAGTATTAACAGATTATACACGTTGTAACTAAATTTGTCTATTATTATTTAAATAATCTATTATTTTGTAAAACCATAAAAAATCCAGATATTTGATAAATAGTATTTAGTTAAAATTATATGCAAATGTGATTCTTTCCCAATTTTATTTGCATTTTAGTAACACTTTGTCTAGTCTTTCTACTCCTGATCAACACCCCCATCATTTTCCTCCTCCTTGACCCAGTTTTGAATGTACAAATACTCCCTACCTGTAGGATATGTGCTTATCTATGCCCATTTTAGCAGGAAGAAAAATCATATAACATTCTATTTTCCTCAAAAATAATTCTTATTTAGTGGTAAAGTGACATGCTTATAAATGAGAAAATTTCAAGTATGGTAAGTTCATAGAAACTTTGCTTTTCCTTTGCTAATCATTCAATTCTGTCATCCTGTCACCACTAAAATTTTTCATCTTTAGAGCCTAATTACCAAGGTCAATTTCTAACAATTCCTTTATTCTGTGACTATGAAAAAAAGAAGAACCATTTGAGAAGAAGCTCTGATTAAAAATGAAACAGTCATATAAATTGAACAGGTGACATTCTTTTCAAGGCCTGTAATTCATTTTTATTAGTATTCAATAGAAATTGTGTTTCATATAATTAATAGGAAGCTTTTACTGAGTTAAGAAAGAGTTTCTTAGTTATGATGCAGAAGAAATACGTATTTATATTTTGCATATATTAATAACTTCTAAATTCTAAATTTGTTTAAATGCCAGTATGTATCAAAAATCCTAGACTAAGTTAGAGCTTTTGTGAAATTTTGCAGAAATTCAGACTTTCAGGGTGACTTATTTTCTATCCCTCCAGTCACTTACCCTTCACTCTCGATTGAAAAATATTTTCTATTCACTCATAGTTCACTGAAGGTCAAATTACAGATTCTCAGTTTTCTTTAAATGCTTGACAAGTGTCAAGTAAATTTTATGTAAGGTTCATTCTCATGTCATATAAATTTATATTTGTAAAAAGCATTAAACTTCTTTAAGCTCTGGGAGTAAAATATTCTTATTGATAACTTTATAGGTATATATTGAAGACAAGAAGATAAATGCATAGGTTATTGTTGTTTTTACTTATTCATCTTAGATCTTTTTTATTGAAGTATAATGACATTATATTAGTTTCTGGTGTGCAATGTAATGATTTGATATTTTTATGTACTGCAAAATTATCACCTCAATAAGTCCAGTTAACATCCATCACCATATACAGTTATAACTTTTTTTCTTGTAATGAGAACTTTCAAGGTCCACTCTCCTAGCTACTTTCAAATATGTAATACAGCATTAACTATAGCCACTATGCTGTACATTACATCCCCATGACTTACTCATTTCTAACTTGGAATTTTTACTTTTTGACCCATTTCCCCCATTTCTCCTACTTTCCACTCTCCACCTCCCAGAAACCATAAATCTCTTCTCTATGTCCATGAGCTCATTTGTTTTTCGTGTGTTTGTTTTATTTTGTTTTGTTTTTAGGTGTCACATATAAGGAAGATCATATCATATTTATCTTTTGCTGTCTGACTTATTTTACTGAGCATAATGCCCTCAAGATCCATCCATGTTGTTGCAGATGGCAAGACTTCATTCTTTTTCATACCTGAATAATATCGCATTGTGTGTGTATGCATGTGTGCGTGTGTATATATATATATATATATATATATCACATTTTCTTTATCCATTCATCCATTGATGGGCATGTAAGTTGTTTCCATGTGTTGGCTATTTTAAATAATGCTGCAATGAACATAGTGATGCATACATCTTTTCAAATTGTGTTTTCTTTGGATAAATACCCAGAAGTGGAATTGCTGGATCATATGGTAGTTCTAGTTTTAATTTTTTGAGGAACCTTTACACTGTTTCCCATACTGGCTGCACCAATTTACGGGGGGTTAGGACTACAATGTATAAATTTAGGGAGACACAAATATTCCATCTATAAGAGCCACTTTTAAGACAGGAATCCTGATGTTGGAAGCCTTGATTGATGAGGGAGGGAGACAGGGTAGATGAACAGAAATATGGAGAGGGATGTTTTGGGACTATCCCAAGTTATAAGGTAATACTGTCACAAGCAATGCAGTCTCATGCTGTTACAGAAGAAGAAAAAGATAAACTTGCTACGATACAAAACATGATGTCCATGAAACAGCTATGTTAATTGTGAAACATAAGTCATAGTTCAATTTGTTTAGTAACAATGTAAAATTCAAATAATTAGCAAAATTTTAACAAATTTGAAAAAATTTAGCAAAACAGAATACACTGATGAAGTTTCAAATTGCATTCACCTAGACAAATCTTTCTGATGTCGCCACCTAAAGAACCCACTAGAAAACTGTCCATGTTACTGAGATAGAAGATGAAGTTTATCTGACTTTGTGTTAAGAACAGGGAACAAAATGTTCCTCATCAGATTAAGTCATTCTGATATTGGTTCTATGTCCTGTTCTTAAATAACTAACTGTTGAGATTCTTGCTGATGGAAATGTTAGTTTCATTAGAAATTTCAGGAATTACGCGTCACTAGATAACGTGAATGGCTGTATTTTTTGACCAAAAGACTGATTCTCATGTAACGAGGTCAACAGATCATGTCTCACTCTTACCCGTGCTCTCTGCTTGAGGGGTAGACCACTTTTGTCCTTGTCATACCACTCTATTACAGTCTACAGTCTTCTCTCATGTTGTTTCCTTTGATTGAACTGCTCTCCTTCCTTACCTGCCTTTGCAGGGCCAAGTCCCATTCATTTACATTGCTACTTGTGGTAGGCAGAATAATGGCCACCCAAAGATGCCTGAATCCTAAACCTGGAACCTATGAATATTAGATTATATGGCAAATGAGAACTAAATTTGCAGATGGAAATAGGGTTGATAAAATCAGCTGACCTTGATATGGACAGATGTTCCCAGATTATTTAGATGGGTTCAGTGTAATCACAGGACACCTTAAAAGTAGAGGAGGGAGGCAGAAGCGAGAGAACCACAGGCACGGCAGCATGAGAACAGTGTGACAACCATAGTTGCTGCCTTTGAATTGGAGGAAGCTTACCACAAACAAAGGAATGTGGGTGATTTATAGAAGCTGAAAAAGGAAAGGAAACAAATTCTGCCCCAGAAGGAGTGCATCCCTGAAAATCTTGCCTTTAGCCCAGTGAGAATCATTTTGGACTTCTGGTCTCCAGAATTGTAAGATGGTAAATTTGTATTGTTTCAAACTACTGAGTTTGTGGCAATAGTAAGCTAATACAGTACTTAAATTGTCTTAAATGGAACTACCTTAAAGAAATATTTCTGGAACATCTAGAATAGTTCTCTCTGCTCTTCATAGCAGTTTTCTTGATTTTAATTGAATAAATCTTGTTTAGTTAACGTTTGTCACCTATTTGAGAATGTGAGCTAAATGAGGACAGGGATTATGTACATTTTATCCCAGAAATATTCTCAGTGCTTAACATAGGACCTGGCTCAATAAGTGCTTGATAAATACTTATTAGATAAAATTGATTTTTAAATAAGAAATTGAATAAGGTTTTCTCTTCTGTGGCTATCAAGGACCAATCTGGGGAAAATGAGTTTTGATTTCTTTATTTAAATATTTTAAGAAAGGGATCCCAGGAAAGTAAAAATACTTTACCCAGGGTAGTACCTACTAGTGCTAAGATTTCCTCTCTGACTTAGAATATTTCTTCTGTCTTTTGAAGGCAGAGTATTCTCCTTCAATCTGAATCCTAATCTATAGGACTATTTATAGATAGTCATAAAAATAGATGAGGCCCTAATCCGATAGAACTGGAATCTGATAGAATAGAATCTAATCCAACAGAAAAGGAAGAGACACCTGAGATCTCTCTTCCCATGTGTGCACAGAGAAAAGGTCATCTGAGGACATAGAGAAGGTGGTGATCCACAAGCCAGGATGAGGTCTCACCAGAAACCAATTTTGACGGCACCTTAATCTTCCAGCCTACAGAAACGTGAGAAAATAAATTTGTGTTGTTTAATCCACTCAAAAGAAATCAAGGTCTCATTATAAATATGGAATATTTATTTAATAAATATATAGATGGTATGAGAAATTAAAAACAATAATTTAAAAATTTATAATATTTTCCACATCAATATTGCTTTCATGATAGTTCTATGTTCAAGGATTGATAAGTAATACAAAATAAGAAGAAAGAAATCTTACTTAAACAAGAAATGTATTATCACTCAAAAATAAGATGTCATTACATTTTGTTAATGAAGCCAGATACTAAGAGGATACCAAGGAAGCATGTTGTGTTATAATACTGTGAGTTAACTAATTGAACAAACATGGTTGGGCATTTATTATATATCATGTCTTCTACTGGAGTCTTAGTGGAACAGATAGACAAATAAATCTGTATGATATAATATAGTAGAAACCATGATAAGTGAATACAAATACATACAGTCCATTAAAATACAGAAAAGAGAAATAATTCCCTAAGGAGAGAAGTATCTTAAAGAAGGGGAATTGAGCTAAGCCTTAAAAGATAAGGTGGAAAAATGGCTACTTTGTGTTTATATATGCCAGAAAGCATGCTTTATTTACTTGTAGTGCTCATTACAAAACAAATATAAGATCCAGAAGTCTAAAGATTGGGAACTAGATCCCACATGCATGCCACAACTAAGAGTTCGCATGCCACAACTAAGAAGCCTGCGTGGGCAACTAGGGAGCCTGCCTGCTGCAACTAAGGAGTCCACCTGCCACAACTAAGACCCGGTGCAAATTAATTAATTAATTAAAAAATCTCTATTAGATATACAGTATATAAACATAGCACTACATTACTATAGTGCTTGTAAAGGACATGGAAGAGAACATGGTGAACCCCAAATGTAGGATTTTCCTGTGGGCCCTGGGCAAAGATTGGGTAGTTGGGTGGGGAACTTCCTGTACAAGAGGGACAAACTATGGGCACAGATGGCCTTCTGGGTCATCGTGAGCTGCCAGTGCTGTGAGGAGGTCATGGTCATCCTGGGCCTGGTGCCCGCATCACGGCGGGCCTCAGAAGCCTATCCAAAGGTCTGAGTCCACCATCCCCAGGCCCGGCCTCTTGTAACCCCACTGTTCCCTCTGTGGCTTGCACCCTCACCACAGCTATTGATGCCACCATACCTGCCCCTTGCCTACTTCATCTAAGTGCCCTTCCCTCAACCCTGAGTGGTATCGCCCTCTCTCCCAAGCTTGTCTCTCAGTGACTGAAGATCTCTGGGGTGGGGACTTCCTCATCATCCTGTCCCCCACCCCAGCTGCAACTGGAGCCAGGCACCTACACCCTCCACATTCCCCCCCAAAGTCTCTCAATGTTCCAAGGCTCAGAAACTCACAGGGTGAGGAGCAGCCTGCCTGCTTGCCTGCTGACCCAATGCTCTACTGGATATGTCCCCCCACCCGCTGACTCCTGCCTCAGGTGGCAGCTCCTGTCTTGCAGTTTCTCTGTGACACTCCCCTTTCCTCCTGTTTTTCCGGAACGAAGCCTGCCCTGCAGGTTGCCTTAACTGATCTTGATTTCTTCCATCTTGTAAATCCCTAGAAGGTGCTACTTGCTGGCATTTGAAAAATAAACACACCACTAGATTATTAACACACTTTTTTTTCTAGTGTGATTTTTACAAGACTGCATTTTAAAGAGCCTATGTAAAAGCAATGCATGTGCCTAATTATTAGTAACAAATGCCATGTACTTAGCAAATTGAAAATGCAATGATTTCTTAGCCTTCTAAATGCTAATGAATTAACCGAAAAATCCAGAGCTGAGTTCCTTGTTGCTCCTTCTATACATTTTATAGAATTCTATTGTAGAGTACCAATCAATTGAGAAAGCAATTCAAGTCAGAAGTGCCAGCTTATTCATAGGAACATTATTAAATCAATTAACCTAGTAATGGCATCTGCCAGTTCATTTTCAAGAAAGGTTCAGTAGCAATAAAATTAAACTACAGTCATAAATTTTCCTCTTTTCTAGGTATTGAAGGAAGAAAAAGACTAAAAATGGTTTTTAATTTTGTCTTTAACATTAATCAGATTGCTTTAAGAAGCTCAGAAACGGGTTATGCAATCAAATGAGAAATCTATTCTGAAGCATGTCCCAGTAAGTGAAAATTATTTTTATGTAACTTTTTTAATTGCTGAAAGTGCAGTTACCTTCACACATTTACCCTCTGTTTAGGGACAACATGAAATAAGTCCACGCTGCTACATTTTACATCATGGTTCTTCTGCTTGATTTTCCCTCACCAGTTTATCTCCAGTACTCTAAACGGTCCCAGTTACTCTTAGGAAGATGTAACAGAATAGAGAATGTTGGAAAACAGTGCATTAAGAATGAAAAACCAAACTTTCAGATGAATTTACTTATGATTTAATGAATCTGACCCTGAACTAGTTAGAAAATGTGAAATACTTAAGAAATAGTTAAAACATAGTCTTCCCTTAGGAAAAATTGGCATTCCTTCTGATGAGTCAAGAGCATAAGTTAAAATCACTAGAAAAATAATGAATTTTTGTTATAGTTGTGTGGGAAAATATAGGTTCCCTGTGTACTTAGAAAGCTAAAGTATAGTCCATAATGGACTATTAAAAAAAAGATAATTTCAGATGTTCGCAAAATAAGAAGGGAAGAAAAAGAATAAAACCAATTGGTTAATGATATGAAAAATCAACATTTCATTAAAGAATGTTTGCCTCATGATATTTGAAGTATATTCAGACAGCATTTTTTTTTAATGTAGAAAGAAATCAAAGGAGCAGCTTATGTTGTTGTTTTTTAAAAGAAAATTAGCTGTGTTTTTTTGCCTTTAATGAAACTGCTTCCAACAACTTTGAAGTAAAATTAAAAATAAAAATGTATGTATCCCAATTTAAAGGTAACTTGCATATAGAACTTTTTACCATGCTGGCAGTAGCAATAAGTTTGGATAAAATGTAAAATTTGTACTTCATACTGAATGAAGGAAAAATCAATCTTATTTCAGTTCTCTTGTTGATTATATAAATGGCACTGCAAATCAGTAACATGTCAAAGATAGAAATTTCACATTTCAAATTGCTATAAAATCTTATTTTCAATGGGCTTCTTTTCCAAAAGATGTTTTTAATATTTATGTGATCATAAGAAAAATCACTGGTCAATTTCACCTGTTGCATCTTTAATCATTTCTTTTCTATTGCTTGAGTTTTGTTGTCTTATGTTTGGGCTTGCTACATTTTTGCCATACATATTCTGTGCTAATTAGACATTTTAAAAATATTACTGAATCAAATGTTATTCCAGATCAGGTTATGATTTATTAAATTGGTGCTACTGGAATATCTAAAAAGGTACTAAATCATTAAATAACCTGGTCTTCTAGCTTTAATATTCTGGATGACCATGCTTGGGAGATACTGAATGTCATTGTTTGAGATATTCCAAATTATTTGAAATGTTTCATATGAGAGGTCTAATAGCTTTGCAGCACTCATGTTCCCACTGCAATCTGTGAAAGAAAACCAAGCTCTACTCTTTCAGTTAAAACCAATTTAATCCTTTAAATTAAAGAGCTATGTCCAACTTTATGGCAGCTGAGAAGTCAGGAAACATGAAGTTTTGGAACTCTATCTCAGGATATGATTTTAAAAGGAAAAAGTTGATAAAATACCATTTGTGTAATTTATTTAATCTCCCATAACCATTTTTCAAGGGCATGCAAAAATGGCAAGAATAGGAATTTCAACATTTATTGTTTGCTTCAAGCCAAGCAAAATGATAAAATAAATTGCCTAAGAAATCCAAAATTTCTCTCTAGTTCCAGAAGTTGCATAAGGCATTTCTTCATCAAAACTCAAACACTCAAATTAAAATACATGTTACTCAGAAAGCAGTGGTCTTTTCAAAATTCTGAAACTTGATAATATCTTATAATGTAGTATACACCACTTCCTACCATTTGATAAGATTATACCCCCTCTAAGACAAATCTCAAGATATTTCAAGGGATACATTTTTATTTATTTATCCATACAGGCAGCATTCATTAAGAACCAATGGAAACTCAGGCATTGTCCTAGGTTCTGGGGAAGATAAAAAGAAATAACAAAATATTGTCCATTATCTGAGAACTCACTCACTGGGCGGAGAGAGACAGATGTGCAAACAGTACTGGCCCTACTATATATAAAATTAAATATTGAAACACAATGTAGTACAGAATAGACATAAGTACAGCATGCTTTGTGAATGCCAAGGAAAGAGTAATTAATTTTGTTAGATGGAGCAATGGAAGCCTTAAAGTTAGAAGGGACGTTTGAGCTGGACCTTGAGAGATAAATAGGATTTTATGAATCAGAAAAGAGGCAACCATTATAGGCAGCTGAATCTATTTACACAGACACAGAAAACAAAGAGCTTTTCTGATTTGTAAAAGATCATCAGTGGCGTTAAAGTAGAGGCTGTATTTGAAGGAGACTGTTGACAGGTAATACTGGAAAAGGAGAAGGGTCATACAAAGAAAGAACATGGGGAGACCATCAAGATGGCGGAGGAGTAAGACGTGGAGATCACCTTTCTCCCCACAGATACATCAGAAATACATCTACATGTGGAACAACACCTACAGGACACCAACTGAATGCTGGCAGAAGACCTCACACTTCCCAGAAGGTAAGAAACAACCCACGTACATGGGTAGGGCAAAAGAAAAAAGAAAAAAAAAAAGACAAAAGAATAGGGATGGGACCTGCCCCTTGGGGAGGGAGCTTTGAAGGAGGAAAAGGGTCCACACTCTAGGAAGCCTCTTCACTGGTGGATACGGGAGGTGGGCAGGGGGAAACTTCGGAGCCACGGAGGAGAGCACAGCAACAGGGGTGCAGAGGGCAAAGCGGAGAGATTCCCGCACAGAGGATCAGTGCCGACCAGCACTCACCAGCCTGAGGGGCTTGTCGGCTTCCCCATCAGGGCGGGTGGGGCTGAGACCTGAGGTTCCAGCTTTGGAGGTCAGATCCCAGGGAGAAGACTGGGGTAGGCTGCGTGAACACAGCCTGACGGGGGCTAGTGCATGACAGCTAGCTAGGAGGGAGACTGGGGAAAAGTCTGGAACTGCCAGAGGGGCAAGACACCATTGTTTCAGGGTGCATGAGGGGAGGGGATTCAGAGCACCGCCTAAACGAGCTCCAGAGATGGGTGCAAGCTGTGGCTATCAGCACGGACCCCAGAGACAGGCATGAAATGCTAAGGCTGCTGCCACCACCAAGAAGCCTGTGTGCAAGCACAGGTCACTCTCCACACCTCCCCTCCCAGGAGCCTGTGCAGCCCGCCACTGCCAGGGTCCCGTGATCCAGGGACAACTTCCCCGGGAGAACACACGGCAAACCTCAGGCTGTTGCAACATCAGGCTGGCCTCTGTTGCCGCAGGCTCACCCCACATTCCGTACCCCTCCCTCCCCCCAGCGTGAGTGAGCCAGAGCTCCCTAATCAGCTGCTACTTTAACCCCCTACTGTCTGGGTGAAGAACAGACACTCTCAGGTGACCTACATGCAGAGACGGGGTCAAATCTAAAGCTGAACCCCAGGAGCTGTGTGAACAAAGAAGAGAAAGGGAATTTCTTGCAGGAGCCTCAGGAGCAGCGGATTAAACCTCCACAGTCAACCTGATGTACCTGCATCTGTGGAATACCTGAATAGACAACGAATCATCCCAAAACTGAGGCGGTGATTTGGGGAGCAACTTGGGGTTTGCTTTCTGCATCTAATTTGTTTCTGGTTTTATGTTTATCTTAGTTTAGTATTTAGAGTTTATTATCATTGGTAGATTTATTTATTAATTTGGTTACTCTCTTCCTCCTTTTTTTAATATTTAGAGATATATATATGTATATATTTTTCCTTTTTCTCTTTTTGTGAGGGTATATGTGTATGCTTCTTTGTGTGAATTTGTCTGTACAGCTTTGCTTTTACCATTTGTCCTAGAGCCCTGTCTATCAGTTTTTTTTTTTTTTTTTAAGTATAGCTTTTAGCACTTGTTATCATTGATGGATTTGTTTTCTGGTTGGGTTGCTCTCTTCTTTCTTTCTTTCTTTTTGTTTTTTTCTTTTTTTTACTACTTTTTAATTTTTTATTGAAAATTATTTCTTTTATTTTTTATTTTAATAACTATTTTATTTTATTCTTCCTTTTTTTCCCCTTTTTCTTCTGAGCCGTGTGGCTGACAGGGTCTTCATGCTCCAGCCAGGTGTCAGGCCTGTGCCTCTGAGGTGGGAGAGCCGAGTTCAGGACATTGGTCTGCCAGAGATCTCCCAGTTCCCCATGATATCAAACAGTGAAAGCTCACCCAGAGATCTCCATCTCAACGCTAACACCAGCTCCACTCAATGACAAGCAAGCTACAGTGCTGAACACCCTATGCAACTAGCAAGACAGGAACACAACCCCACCCATTAGCAGAAAGGCTGCCTAAAATTATAATAAGGTGACAGACACCCCAAAACACACCACCAGATGCGGTCCTGCCCACCAGAAAGAAAAGATTCAGCCTCATCCACCAGAACACAGGCACTAGTCCCCTCCACCAGGAAGCCTAAACAACCCACTGAGCCAACCTTAGCCACTGGGGGCAGACACCAAAAACAATGGGAACTACGAACCTACAACCTGTGAAAAGGAGACCACAAACACAGTAAGTTAAGCAAAATGAGAAGACAGAGGAACACACAGCAAATGAAGGAGCAAGGTAAAAACCCACCAGACCTAAAAAATGAAGAGGAAATAGGCAGTCTACCTGAAAAAGAATTCTGAGTAATGATAGGAAAGATGATCCAAAATTGTAGAAGTAGCATGGAGAAAATACAAGAAACGTTTAACAAGGACCTAGAAGAACTAAAGAGCAAACAGACAATGATGAACAACACAACAAATGAAATAAAAATTCTCTACAAGGAATCAATAGTAGAATAACTGTGGCAGAAGAATGGATAAGTGACCTGGAAGATAAAATAGTGGAAATAACTACTGCAGAGCAGAATAAAGAAAAAAGAATGAAAAGAATTGAGGACAGTCTTAGAAACCTCTGGGACAACATTAAACACACCAACATTTGAATTATAGGGGTCCCAGAAGAAGAAGAGAAAAAGAAAGGGACTGAGAAAGTATTTGAAGAGATTATAGTTCAAAACTTTCCCTAATATGGGAAAGGAAATAGTCAATCAAGTCAAGGAAGCACAGAGAGTCCCATACAGGATAAATCCAAAGAGAAACACGCCAAGACACATATTAATCAAACTATCAAAAATTTAAAAATAGATAAATAAATATTAAAAGCAGCAAGGGAAAAGCAAAAAATTACATACAAGGGAATCCCCATAAGGTTAACAGCTGATCTTTCAGCAGAAGCTCCCCAAGCCAGAAGGGAGTGGCAGGACCTATTTAAAGTGATGAAAGGGAAAAAGCTACAACCAAGATTACTCTACCCAGCAAGGATCTCATTCAGATTCGACGGAGAAATTAAAACCTTTAGAGAAAAGCAAAAGCTAAGAGAATTCAGCACCACCAAACCAGCTTTACAACAAATGCTAAAGGAAATTCTCTAGGCAGGAAACACAAGAGAAGGAAAAGATCTACAATAAGAAACCCAAAACAATTAAGAAAATGGTAATAGGAACATACATACTGATAATTACCTTAAATGTAAATGGATTAAATGCTCCAACCAAAAGACATAGACTGGCTAAATGGATTAAAAAAAAGACCCATATATATGCTGTCTACAAGAGACCCACTTCATACCTAGGGACACATACAGACTGAAAGTAAGGGGATGGAAAAAGATATTCCATGCAAAAGGACATCAAAAGAAAGCTGGAGTAGCAATTCTCATATCAGACAAAATAGACTTTAAAATAAAGACTATTACAAGAGAAAAAGGACACTACATAATGATCAAGGGATCAATCCAAGAAGAAGATATAACAATTGTAAATATTTATGCACCCAACATAGGAGCACCTCAATACATAAGGCAAATGCTAACAGCCATAAAAGGGGAAATTGACAGTAACACAATCATAGTAGCGGACTTTAACACCCCACTTTCACCAATGGACAGATCATCCAAAATGAAAATAAATAAGGAAACACAAGCTTTAAATGATACATTAAACAAGATGGACTTAACTGATATTTATAGGACATTCCACCAAAAACAACAGAATAGGGGCTTTCCCTGGTGGCGCAGTGGTTGAGAATCTGCCTGCTAATGCAGGGGACACAGGTTCGAGCCCTGGTCTGGGAAGATCCCACATGCCGCGGAGCAACTAGGCCCGTGAGCCACAGCTACTGAGCCTGCGCATCTGGAGCTTGTGCTCTGCAACAAGAGAGGCCGCGAGAGTGAGAGGCCCGCGCACCGCGATGAAGAGTGGCCCCCGCTCACCGCAACTAGAGAAAGACCTCACACAGAAACGAAGACCCAGCACAGCCAAAAAAATAATAAATAAATAAAATAATTTAAAAAAAAAAAAAAAAAAAAAACAGAATATACTTTCTTCTCAAGTGCTCATGGAACATTCTGCAGGAAAGATCATATCTTGGGCCACAAATCAAACCTTGGTACATTTGGGAAAATTGAAATCATATCAAGTATCTTTTCTGACCACAACACTATGAAACTAGATATCAATTACAGGAAAAAAAATCTGTAAAAAATACAAACACATGGAGGCTAAACAATACACTACTAAATAACCAAGAGATCACTGAAGAGGAAATCAAAAATACCTAGAAACATATGACAATGAAAACATGATGACCCAAAACCTATGGGATGCAGCAGAAGCACTTCTAAGAGGGAAGTTTATAGCAATACAATCCTACCTCAAGAAACAAGAAACATCTCAAATAAACAACCTAAACTTACACCTAAAGCAATTAGAGAAATAAGAACAAAATAACCCAAAATTAGCAGAAGGAAAGAAATCATATAGATCAGATCAGAAATAAATGAAAAAGAAATGAAGGAAACAACAGCAAAGATCAATAAAACTAAAAGCTGGTTCTTTGAGAAGATAAACAAAATTGATAAACCATTAGCCAGACCCATCAAGAAAAAAAGGGAGAAGACTCAATCAATAGAATTGGAAATGAAAAAGAAGTAACAACTGACACTGCAGAAATACAAAGGATCATGAGAGATTACTACAAGCAACTATATGCCAATAAAATGGAAAACCTGGTAGAAATGGACAAATTCTTAGAAAAGCACAACCTTCTGATACTGAATCAGGAAGAACTAGAAAATATAAACAGACCAATCACAAGCACTGAAATTGAGACTGTGATTAAAAATCTTCCAACAAACAAAAGCCCAGGACCAGACGGCTTCACAGGCATATTCTATTAAACATTTAAAGAAGAGCTAACACCTATCCTTCTCAAACTCTTCCAAATTATAGCAGAGGGAGGAACACTCCCAAACTCATTCTACGAGGCCACCATCACCCTGATACCAAAACCAGACAAAGATGTCACAAAGAAAGAAAACTACAGGCCAATATCACTGATGAACATAGATGCAAAACTCCTCAACAAAATACTAGCAAACAGAATCCAACAGCACATTAAAAGGATCATACACCATGATCAAGTGGGGTTTATCCCAGGAATGCAAGAATTCTTCAATATATGCAAATCAATCAATGTGATAAACCGTATTAAGAGATTAAAGGAGAAAAACCATATGATCATCTCAATAGATGCAGAAAAAGCTTTTGAAAAAATTCAACACCCATTTATGATTAAAAACCCTCCAGAAGGTAGGCATAGAGGGAATAACCCTCTTAGGGAGGCAAGAATATGCAACGGAGAAAAGACAGCCTCTTCAATGAGTGGTGCTGGGGAAACTGGACAGCTACATGTAAAAGAATGAAGTTAGAACACTCCCTTACACCATACACAAAAATAAACTCAAAATGGATTAAAGAACTAAATGTAAGGCCAGACAGTATAAAACTCTTAGAGGAAAACATAGGCAGAACACTCTATGACATAAATCACAGCAAGACCCTTTTTGACCCACATCCTAGAGAAAGGGAAATAAAAACAAAAATAAACAAATGGGACCTAATGAAACTTAAAAGCTTTTGCACAGCAAAGGAAACCATAAACAAGCTGAAAAGACAACCGTCAGAATGGGAGAAAATATTTGCAAATAAAGCAACTGACAAAGAATTCATCCCAAAAATTTACCAGCAGCTCATGCAGCTCAATATCAAAAAAACAAACAACCCAATCCAAAAATGGGCAGAAGACCTAAACACACATTTCTCCAAAGAAGATATACAGATTGCCAAAAAGCACATGAAAGGATGCTCAGCATCACTAATCATTAGAGAAATGCAAATCAAAACTACAATGAGGCATCACCTCACACCAGTCAGCATGGCCATCATCAAAAAATCTACAAACAATAAATGCTGCAGAGGGTGTGGAGAAAGGGAACCGTCTTGCACTGTTGTTGGGAATGTAAATTGATACAGCCACTATGGAGAACAGTATGGAGGTTCCTTAAAAAACTAAAAATAGAACTACCATATGACCCAGCAATGCCACTACTGGGCATATACCCTGAGAAAACCGTAATTCCAAAAAGAGTCATGTACCACAATGTTCATTGCAGCTCTATTTACAATAGGCAGGATATGGAAGCAACCTAAGTGTCTATCAACAGATGAATTGGTAAAGAAGATGTGGAACATATATACAATGGAATATTACTCAGCCATAAAAAGAAATGAAATTGAGTTATTTGTAGTGAGGTGGATGGACCTAGAGTCTGTCATACAGAGTGAAGTAAGTCAGAAAGAGAAAAACAAATACCGTATGCTAACACATACATATGGAATCTAAGAAAAAAAAAATGTTCTGAAGAACCTAGGGGCAGAACAGGAATAAAGAGGCAGACGTAGAGAATGGACTTGAGGACACGGGCAGGGGGAAGGGTAAGCTGGGACAAAGTGAGAGAGTGGCATGGACATATATACACTACCAAATGTAAAATAGATTGCTAGTGGGAAGCAGCTGCATAGTACAGGGAGATCAGCTCGGTGCTTTGTGACCACCTAGAGGGGTGGGATAGGGAGGGTGGGAGGGAGATGTAAGAGGGAGGTGATATGGGGATATATGTGTATGTATAGCTGATTCACTTTGTTATAAAGCAGAAACTAACACACCATTGTAAAGCAATTATACTCCAATAAAGATGTTAAAAAAAAAAAAAAGAGCACATATACCAAGTTAAGGGGTTTGCAATTTATTTGATCAATGGTGACTGAATGAGGGTTTTAAGCCTAAAACTTGTATAATAAAATTTATGTTTTAGAAAAATCATTCTCAGAAGAACATAGAGAGAAAACTGACATGGCAGAAATGGCTTATAAATGGGGCAGATAAAAGGTGGCACCAAACAATATACACAATTCTGAATGTTAGTACAGTAAGGATGGAGAGACAAACATGAACTCAAGTGTTTCTTCGGAAAATGGATGGTTTATGACACTGAAAACAAAGAAGAAACACACAGAGACAGGAATATTATAGAAAATGGAGGAGAGGAAGTATAGTGAGATTAGTTTTGGATACCTTTAAGCTTAAATTGTCTTAGAGAGACATAAAAGTTATCCAGTAGTTCAAAGGTCAGCAAACATTTTCTGTAAAGGGCCAGACAGTAAATATTTTTGGTTTTGTGAGACATATATAACTCTGGCATTCTGTCATGAAAGTAGTCATTGATCATAAATATATGAATGAGTGACTGTGCTCCAATAAGATTTATTTACAAGACGAGGCCCTTTGGCCATTGTTTGCCAAACCCTTCTGTAAAGTGTTGAAAATATCTGACTTTTGCAACAATGCCATTGTTTTAGGTGGGTTCCCTCCAAACAGACGCTAGGAAAGGTGTGCGTGCAGGGGGTTTATTGAGGAATGCATGACAAATTTAAAGAAGTAAGGAATGTAGGTTTGAGCAGAAGTAGTATTTGAAACTGTGGTGTGCTGGTAACAGTTTAACAAATTCTCCAGGAAAAAAAAAATCCTTGATTTGTAGCATTTGCTGATTTCCGTGATGTATTTAATTCTTTCAAACTACTGGCATAAACTCACTAAATGGGGAATTGGGAATGATGCACAAAATTCCCTCTCGGCAGCCATTTGGAGCTGGCCCCAGCACACCATTGAACGGAACTATAATGCAGGTGCAGCGGAGGCCTCAGCTGATCCCACACAGCATGCTGGAGCTCAGATTCTCTCCAGTTAGACCAAATTGAAACAAGAGGGCTAAGCCTTTATACTTCTATAGTCATTGGAGTTGAGCTGCCCAAGGAGAGGGCAAAAAAAAAATCCCTTTAGCTAAGGACAATTCCTGGAAAGGAGTCAGCCATGCAGCTCAAGGATGGAGTGTATCAACTCTGTGAAGACTATCTGGGATGGACACCACAACATCGATAGACTACCAGCTAGGAGGCTATGTTTACATGAAATTATATTTTATTCAAGTTTTTCACAATATTTAGCTTCCCAAAATAGTAGCAACTCTAGTAGCGATTATACCTGTCATGAACCTGCCATATCACAAAATATCGTCTAAAAATGCCCATTGATTGTTTTATTAGCCAAATTGACTTGCTTTGCTAAAATAATTGGGAAGTGAATAAATTAAGCAATTCCTATGCCATTTGGTACCATCAATGATAATACCAAAATTAACAGTCTCAACCATCATAGCTTTCTTCCTTTGCTTAATTCAGTATGTTTCTTCTCATTAAGAGTCAACCTTAATTATAATAATGGGTATGAGCATCTGCAGACAGACAGACCCACATTTGAAAAATGGTTCAACATCTTATTTTATAACTGACAAATTATCTTAACTTCTCTGAGATTCATTTTCCAAATCTATACTTTGAAAATAACATCTATTTTGTTAATGTTTGATTTGATATTATATGTAATATGTATTTTAAACGTTGCCTATTATCATTTTCCATGTGCTCAGTCTGTTAATAATAACAATAATAATAATAACAAAATTCATGAATTATATCTCTTCCTCTACCTGCTGTCTTATTTTTTGTCCCTTCTTTCATAGGCAACCTTCTCAAAACTGGTGTCTACAACCAGTGCTTCTCATACTTTAACATGCTTGGCAATCACCTGGATGTCTTGTTAAAATGCATATTCTGATGCAGTAGTTGTGAGGAGGTGCCTGAGATTCTACATTTCTAACGAGCTCCTTGGTAGGGCTGATGCCATTGGACCATAAACCACTGTTTGAATAGCAAGGATCTGTTCCTTACTCCTCTGATACCCTGACACAGGGCTCAGATAATAGAACAGCATTCACACCACTTGACTGCATAGCTCTAGTGATCACTTTATAGTCAAATCTAATGCATACATGTTGGTCCCTAACTCTGTTGAACTCTCAGCAGCCCTCGATATTGCCAACAGTGTTGATGGAGCTATTATCAGTCCTAAGTAGATAAATACCACCTCATCCCCAGGACTCCACAGCAGCTAGTGAAACCATGACTAGTTGGTTTCACTGCAAATTAGGAGATTTTGATCTTATCCCTATGAAACCATAGAGTCATGTATATTCTTTCTTATCCCTTTACATGGTTAATCTCTTCATTCTTTAGCACAAAATTCAGACTCAGCCCTTCTGAGAAATATCCCACTTATAAGAAAATGGAGAAATTGTGAAATTAAAAGAGCAAACCAAAAAAAAAAAAAATTCTTACATTTTAAACCAGAAAACCATATATATGCTCTTTTTATTAAAGCATATTTTCTGTTTCTTTTTTTTCGAGAAAAATGTGAATCGTGAGTTAGCTAGTGCAATGTCAAGTAAATGCAAGACACTGACATGTTCTATTAATCTGAGCAGATTGATGCCCACACTGATCTTTAAAAAGGGGAAAGAGTATTGTTAGACCAAAGCAACAAGCACAGTTGCTCCTTCTCCTCACATACCACACACACACACCCCACACACAACACACATTATTCAGCTTAAAAGTTCCAAGTGTTTATATACTACTATGAGGACATAAAAGGGGGGTAGAATAAGGATAACACAAGGGCTTCCCTGGTGGTGCAGTGATTAAGAATCCGCCTGCCAAAGCAGGGGACACAGGTTCGAGCCCTGGTCCGGGAAGATCCCACATGCCACAGAGCAACTAAGCCCGTGCGTCACAACTAGTGAGCCTGTGCTCTAGAGACCGCGAGCCACAACTACTGAGCCTGCGCACCTAGAGCCCGTGCTCCGCAACAAGGGAAGCCACCGCAGTGAGAAGCCCGCGCACCGCAGCGAAGAGTAGCCCCTGCTCGCTGCAACTAGAGAAAGCCCCCGCACAGCAACGAAGACCCAACGCAGCCAAAAATAAATAAATAATTTTTTTTAAAAAAAGGGTAACACAAAACCCACACCACATAAGATTAGTAGATCAGTTATTTCAGTGTTCAAGAAAAGGATTTGAGGTAGATTTCAAAGTGAAATTTTCAAATGGGCTATGAATTGGTATGAGAAAACTAAAATTTAGATTGAGTTTATGATCCAATTAGACGAGTATACAGGATCTTGCTGTAATTGACGTGATCATGGAATAGATACAGCCTAGATACAAACATAGCAGCAGACATCAGATCCATTCTATGTTTCAGGAAACTGAGGCATGAACAAGTTAAACAACGTACCCAACATTACACAGCAAGTAAGTGATGACGTTAGATTCCCATGCAGGCAATATTATTCTGTACCCTGCCCTTTTAATTCTTAAATTATATTCCAGGCACCCTTCTTGGAATTGAGAGCATACAAGACATAGCAAAACATTTATGAGTCTCTGCTCTCATGAAATTTACAAATCTTTTCTTTGGATGTGACCTTTTTTTTGGTGAGATTTGGAAAGAAATAAATTAAATATATAAAAGAAGGCTGCTAGCAGTGTGAAGCTGGGCACATTTTAGTGACATCTATTTGTCCCAAATCCAAGTGTACATTGATGGAATTAGAATCAACCTGAATCGCCAGATTATAGTTTAAGTGCCCTGTACACATAAACCACACGTATAAACATACATTCATACAAATGTACAAGGGGATACATTGTAAATAAGTAGAGTCTCTTTCCCAAAATCATAAATATTCAAAAAAGATGTTTAAAAGGTTTAATATTTAAAATGGCTACTCAGAAGCCATTAGTTGTAAGAATGACGTTTATAAGATATTACTCTGAGCACTTCATTACTTTGGCCACATCCTGAAGCAATCTTTAATAATTTCTTTAATGGAATGAGCAGATCAGAGCTATAATGAACCTCTTTAACTTTTTTTTAATGGATATTTTATTAGTTAAAATAGATATTTGCTTCTCTCTGTTTGAACCTCTTATAAAAATCCCACATCAGGCGCACTGGATATTAAAAAATAAAAACAGAAACCAGCTTGCTTTATTTTGATCAATCAGATCTAAATATATTTTTGAGCCAGTCAAACCTAAGATGTTTTTGAGGACCCAACAGACAGAGAATGCAGAGCTAAAATAACTTCAAAATTCTAATACACTTTTTTCTTCCACAATGAGGCTTGGACATCTATAATAATTATAAATGTATCAATCTCTTTTGGTTCTACTGGACGCCAAGTGACATGACGAGATCACCACTAGTGGATCCAGAGCAAAGCACGCATAGGGGCATCACTGTGCCTTCATCCGAGAATAGGAATCCTGAGCTGACCCTCTTGTCTAAAATTTCTGCTAGAAATTAATGAATTCACTGTTGTCAATCAAGTGGTGGGGCATATTTACTGATTCAGTAAATTAGACCCATAAGCAGTGTGGTAGACTTTTTATAGTCTGGAAACTATTGCAGAAAATGGAACAAAAAGATTTATAGCTATTAGGCTGGCACAGTCTTTGGAGTAGGGTGGCAAAAAAAATAATGAAGAAGTTTTCAGATTGAAAGTGTAAAAGTGATAAGTAAGCAAGTCCTGAATTTAATTTTTACAGATGTTCTAGCCATACGTAAAAAACAAAACCTCTATAACACAGTCACCTTCAAAAACAACCACTTTCCTCTTCATAACTGCATATATATGTTACTTATGTATATAAAGCTAAACAAAAGCAAATTAGAGCATGTGATAAAAAATTATTATAGACACCTTCTTTATATAGCTTTATGTAAGTTTGCAACATGATTATATTAAATTTCTTCTTTTGATTACTAAATGTGAGGAGGGTAGTTAGAGAGGAAAGGGAGGGAAAGACATATGCAGTTTTGTAGAGTTGACTTTTTTTTCAAACTGTTTACAAGCTCTAATTTTTGGAATGCAAGGACATTTTCAGATACAACATAGAACTGGAATGCAATAAATGCTTAATGAGAACAATTCTCAGTTAATGGTCCAGTCTTAGTGAATTGTGTTTTTATGATACAGTACTTCAAATCATTTTAGCAAAAGGTGGAATATAAACGTAGAAGTAAATAAAAGAAACTGAAACACCATAACACTGGTTTGTATTCCTTATGTAAAGTAATAGTGAATTCACTCCTTGCAAGAAAACAAACAAATCTCACCTAGCTAACTTCTACATCTTATTATTGAGTCCTAGCTGCCCCTGCCTCTGAACGCTCCTCCTCCCAGTATAATGTTTTCTGCCCCACCTTGGCTTCCCTCACCATGCTAAAATGCCAAATAATCCATAGCAATTACATAATAAAAGTCTGTTTTGGGGGTAAAGGGGGGAAATCTAATAACAAATTCTATTTTGACTTTAAGCAATAGGAGGAGAATAAAAGTGCTATTATCCAAATCCAGAGGGCTTGGGAATTGGTAGACTAATTAATATCCACTTTAAGTTGTGGACCAAAAAAGTGACACATTCCTAATTTAAATATTTTATTTTGACTTAAATTTGAAAGTATATATTTGTTTGCTAAACTTTTGATATAGGGCCAAAGCTTTTTTTGGGTGTAGATTTGATTGGAGTTTAGAATCACCTATTTTGAATAAACCATGCCCCAAAGTTAACATGAGCTTAGAATTTCTCAAACTGTATCAAGAACGCAGCAAAAGTATGGGTAGAATGTTTTTTTTTAAAAAGATTTGTATCCCAGTCTTTTAGAGTTGACTCGCTCACATCCAATTCCACAGCATTTTTAAAAATATTTTTCTTTCCTTCTTGAGTCTTTCCGCAGTATTCAATTTAGATTTCATGACAACAGAAATTGTTCTTATTTCTGCATTCATACTCCATTGGCTTATGTAATAGGTATTTGAATTTAATGATTCAACTTAGGGACAATCGACCGGCACAGTAGGGAAAAAACAAGGCTGACTCTAGTTAAGCATTGAACTCAAACAGCAGGAGCAGGAGTAGGTAGGGTCCTAGACAGGAGCCTACTAGCAGTGAGCACTCAGCCATGATTACAATGAGAGGTTGGTATGTTTTTCAAAGGGAATGGAGAATGTTGGTTCACCTGGTGAATCTGTAAAGTGCAGACAGCTTAGTAGGGCTTCCAATATATATATGATTAGGATACAGTGGTGCCTCGTGACATATAAGGTCAAGGGTACAGCTCTGACTCAGAAGTCAGAACCATTGACTACAAGAAGCACTGGAGGAAACCCAGGAAGCACCTGGTAGGAGAGGAGTGTCGTGGCCACAGATAGCTCCTGTGTAGTATTAATGTAGTATGACTTATGTATATCTTAGCACAGATGAAATTTCTGCCCTTTAAATTTCTTTACACGTTAGCACTTTACACATTATGGATGTTTGAGGACTAAACACAGAATTTTTCTTTGACAAGATTTGGGCTTTTCGACATAGAAGCGGGTATCATCCTCTCTCATTCTAATGTTTCAGAGCCTTTGTTTTTGGAGTTTAGAAGACCTGAGTGTGACCTCTGAAACAATCCTTAAACATTCTGGGCTTTCATTTCTTCATATATCAATATAAAATAGGATATTACTACCTATGTCATAGAGGTATTTTGAGGTACCTAGCTCCATACCTACTGAATAAAATGCACGCCGTAAATGGCAGTTGTACTTAATTCTAGTATTAAACTTCCATAGCAAAAGCAGGTGACTTACAATATAAGAGAGTAAATAATAACATGATGTGCAAAACTTTACTGTCTGACCCTCTACTATGTTTAACCAATTTACAAACTAAAGCGTAGTGGAGAATGAAACTGCTCTCAGCACATAAAAGCAGGTTTGGGATCAGCTTTAACCACTGGATATAATTCTTAGAGTGATTTCGAAGGATGGTAGCTCAAGTTATTTCAAGAAAAAGTGGGATGATTTTAATAATGCCTGTAGACTGAACTGGAACAGAAAACCTATAAACAAAGTGAGACAACTCTAGATTCAGGCTGCTCTCTCCTTCTTTCTCTGAAACCAGGGGATAACTCTTCTCCATTTGCCTCTCAATCTCCAAATGCATCTAATTATTGTCTCTCGTCTACTGGCTTGTTTTCTTGTAGAAACTTACAGTCTCCACTCATTTTGTAATTTCAGCTCTCTCTAGATCTTCTATTATTGACCCTACTTCTACTGCAAATTAGCAAATTCTTCCTGTGTTTTTTAATTCAATTAGCTCTAAGTTTGAGCTGTTTCATACAGTGATACAAGGACCATATGCCCCAGCAAAGTAGGTAATCATATGACTTATGTACATTGTTCCATGACCTCTCAACTGTTACCTAGCATCTATAATCATCTATGTTTTAGGCAAATCTTTTCTACAGAAAGAAGTATCATCCAATGGAAGTCATTGTTAGATCAAGCGTATTTTGACATCCATGAGCTAAAGCTAACTGGTGTTGTCCATTATCAATTCTTTACTAACAATTACTGTTACTAATGGCTGAAATAAGATCACTATCAATTTGTTTATAATGTGAAGACTTAATGAGCAGGTTAGTCAGAAATACCAACTCATAATTAGAGAAAATTCAGCCCATTTTGGGCTCAGTATAGCTGTTTGGAATTAAAACCCAATTGTAGTCACTTAAATTGTAATGTCTGAATTCTGTTGACTTATCCTAGTTGTAAAACGTCAGCAACCCTGCTGTCCTCCGTTTTTACTTTCCTAAGTCTAACATATTCTTTAATAATTCCAGAAAGCCCTATGGAGTGTCTCAAAAGTACTCATTTAATACCTGTATTCCTACAGAAATTTCTATCTATATTTCTCCTCAACAGCTGTCTTGTTGATATTTGCTCTCCTCAAATCTCTCCAGAGAGGAAGGTCACCTCTGATCTGTTTCCTGAGCATGTTGGGAAATCACCTTGCCTGGGATGCTGCTCTCTGGCATATCGTAGAGTTGCAGAACACGCGAGGTGCCCAAACTATGCTGTGCTCCTTATATATTTATATTTCACACACGCTTAGCGAATCTGTATTGAGTTCTGGACACGGCATGAAGCACAGGGGCTATAGCAGTAAACAAGACACTTATACTTGCCTTGAGGAGTTTTTAATCCAGAGGAAAAGACAGAAATTTTAAGTCCCTCTTATGTTCATACTCAGTGGGATGGTTACTATAAAAAATAAATAAATGACAAGTGTTAGCAAGGATGTGGAGACATTGGAACTCTTGTGCACTGTTGGCAGGAATGTAAAATGCAATGCAGACACTATGAAAATCATTATGGAGCTTTCTAAAAAAATTAAATATAGAATTACTATCGATCCAAAAAATTCACTAAGTATATACTCAAAAGAATTGAAGGCAGGGTCTCTAAGAGATATTTGACCACCCTTGTTTATAGCAGCATTATACACAATAGTCAAAAACTGAAAGCAATCCAAGTGTCTATCAATAGATTAATCGATAAACAAAATGTGGTATATATACATACAATGGGATGTTATTCAACCTTAAAAAGGAAGGAAATTCTGACATATACGACAGATGGATGAACTTTGAGGATATTATGCTAAGTGAAATAAGCCAGTCACAAAAAGGCAAATACTGTATGATTCCACTTGTATGAGATATCTAGTGTTATCAAATTCATAGAGACTGAATAGCGAATGGTGGTTGCCAGGGCCTGGTGAGAGAAGTGAATGAGGAGTTGTTTAATGGCTTTAGAGTTTCAGTTTTGCAAGATGAAAATAACTCTGGAGATTGTTTGCACAACAGCGTGAATGTACTTCACATCTCTAAACTGTATTCTTAAAAATGGTTAATATGGTTAATTTTATGTTATGTATATTTTACTACAATTAAATTTTTTGAAAAAAGCCTCTGTTATGTTTCTGGAGCCTTAAAGAATCCCTTATTGTGATAAGGACAATATTATACAACCCCAACTGTAGCTTGCACATTACCATCTGCCACATATGTCCCAGATCTCTCAAAAACCATCTCTAAAACTGTTTTTATATGAAATACTTTTAGAGATTTCAGAGCCAATCCCCAAAGCTGAGAGAAAAACAGATATCAATAACACAATAAGTAACCTTTTTCTTTTTGCTTTGAGTACCATAAGAACCTCCTTCTTTCACCTCCTTACCAAATTTCTGCTGCTTGGGCCAGTCTTGCAAATGGATACCAGATAAGTAGGAAGGAAGGAAGAGTGCTGACAGCCTCACATGCCTGACTGCCTTCATCTGAATTGAGCCAAATGTGTTATACCATAAATGGCCCATTCTCTTCCTTACATTTACATTTTGGCAAAGCACTCGTCAATATAGAATTTCACGTGAACGAGTGGACTGAATCTAAAAAGCCATTGTTTTCATTTTATATTCAGATCTTGAATAAATGCAATATGTCAATCAAAATTAAATTAAAAAATTCAATTAATTCATGACAGCACCGTAGCATGTTAAAGCTAGCATTTATTAAGAATTTAAAATGGACTGGGCACTATTCTAAATGGTTTAAATGTATTTATTTGCTTAATCTTCACAACAAGCCTATGAGCTGATACTATGGTCTGCATTGTGAAAGTGAGGAAACAGAGACATTAGGAATCTTGCCCAATAACACACATAAATGGTGGACTGTAATTTTCACTTCAGCAAATCGGTTCCAAGAATAAGTAATCTTAATCATTACTCAGTACTGCTGGATACAGAAAGTCCACAGAGGCAAAATGATTTCTAAGATTATACAACCACGTAATAGAAGAGCCAGATCTCTTATTCCCAGTCCAATGCCTTTCTTTCCTTTTTCATATGAAACTGATCAAAGTAACCATTTTGTAATCTCTCAATAAGACAAAGTAGTCCTATTGACTATGATATGAGAGTCTTCCCTGATTGTCATCGTATGGGAGGTTAGAATTTAAAGGACGGAGCTAAGCAATCAGACATTCCACCCCTTTGTCATATTATTCTTCTCCTCTTTGTGTTGGTAGAATTACCTCAAATTATAACAGTTATTTATTAATTTTACTCTAGTTTATTTAAGAGTTTATAATTCAAAGCAAACATCACGTGTCTTTCATTTGTCCTTAAATATTATCACTATTTAGATAAAGATTTTAAGTAATAGAGCTAAATTAAAGCACAGCTAAAATACAACTACAATTTTAATAATATTTTAAATTAAAATACATTTCTCTTAATATCATACATCAACTTTCTTCCTGCATGTTAAATGGAGAATGCCATAATGTATTTCTTATGTGGTCTTGAGATTTGATTAGGTGTGATATTACTAAACTTGTAATTTTTCTTCTTTTTTTGGTATGAGATGACATTTTTTGTTGTTCTTTAGATTAGTAGCTAATAGGTTAAATTTTTGAGAAAAATATTACACAGACATTTACTTAGAATAACAGTAGTTAGGGAAAAATGACACAGTATAGCTATGAGTTATTCATCACTGCCATTTGGCCGGCAAAACCACCCTGATAGTTCGGCGCCTTTCCTTCTTCTAGGAATTAAGAAACTATTTGATGTTATCAAACACAACAAGTGTCACCAAAATGAGTATAAGTCATATTGCTCTGAGCAGGTACTATCACTCTTGTATAGAAAACTATTGTGTTTTGTTGTTTTCTGTATGTAAACACGTAAAACAAAAACAAACAAAAAGAACCTTGATAAAGACTTGGCTTTTGTTTCTAAGTAAACAACTACCTTAAGTCACTTATAGTCTACCAAAACCAAATCAGAACTCTGCTATTTGAAATCAGATCACAAATGTGTTCACGTGTAGCATTCCAATTTAATCAATAGCCAACAATCTATTCTGAAATGATTGCAACCATTAGACTTGTCTAAGCAATTCTTACTTTCTCTCAAATCAATTCATTTATTAACAGAGCAAAAGAAGGGAAAAAATAAAAGACTACTTCAAGCTTTTTTTCCCCATTATTATTCTCATGGAATAGTACAAAGGTGAAGCAATGTAAGCGGGTCATAAAATGTTTCAACAAGAAAAAAAAAAATCACTTCATGAAGAAGATCATTTTTGTTGGAGCTAAAGAGAATAATAGAAAACTGTGTTCTCTCAGGGCTGGGGCCAAGGCCCCAATTTTATTGCTATTGGAGAAAATGCTGCAAGTTCAAGACTCAAACTGGTTTCCATTATAAAAGCAGTAGATTATTCTGTGATTAGTGTCTGAAACTGCTAAGCTTTACCTCCTCTTCTATTTAGTAGTGTTCTTCATTAGGTAGGGAAATGTATCTTATGGACTGCAATATGTAAACTTTTTTATTATGCACATACCCCGAGGCCTCAATCAATATTGCTTGAACATGATGATGATTATTAGTATAATTCACAGTTGATCAATGTGTCAGTGTTCTAGAAGAATTCTAACTAATTTTCTAGCAAAGAAATAATATGTATCTTGTATATTTTTTTCCAAAACAAGAAATTTTAAGAAACTAAATATATTAAGAAATTAAGTATAATAAAGAAAAACTACTCAGGCCTATTTTAATGAATCATCACTAATGAATTTTGTACAGTAGGGATATATTTTATTTTTTATATAGAAGACAGGAGTCACAATTGTAGTCCATTATGGGGTTTTGTTTGTTTTATTTATCCCCTATATCACGCTTTAGTGGTTAGATCCATTTGGACCCTGACCTGATACTTAGTATGTCAAAGGTAGACAGCAAGGAGAGATTTGAGGAGAGATTGAGGAAATGTCTGGGGACTATAAGAAAGCATGCTTAATGCAGTGACTGGTTATAAAAAAGTAAGAAGCACAGTATTCTATATTAGTCCATACAATATTTTAAATTGTATTAATCAAGGTAACCATTCAGTATATACAAATTATGATAATTCAAGGAGAGTTTTGTAAAGGAATAACATACAAGATTGGGGGCAGTATAGGAAGACCATGAGGGATAGAACAATCCCCCATGGCTAGTGAGTATAGGACACCATTCTTACCCAATGGAGGGAAAGAATTACCACCATTCAGAGGCTGAGAAGTCTTTGTGGAAAGACTGTCTCAAGGAGTTGAAATCTTTAGTCAAGGGACTCTATTGAATCCTGGCTGCACCACAGTGAGGGAGTAAAAGTAATAATCATTCCCGCCTCATTCTCCTCTTCCAATCTATTGCCTGAGCTCCCCAGTGTCTAAACCCACTGGAAGTTTGAGGGAGAGAACCCATTAATGTAATCCATGTAGATCAATTCCTGGGGCATGGCATGGGTGGAGAAAGGTAAAGAGAGGTACAGGGGAGGTGGGAAGGAAAATATCAAGCACGTATATCAGGACACAAAGTCATCCTTTCAAACCTTACTGACATGTAACTATTCCTTCAAAACCAGGCTGGGAGATGTGTCAGTTCCGCCTTTCATTTCTGAAGAGAAAGATACTTAAATGCACGAAACATCCATTTCATATAAGCTGTTTAAGTAGTGTATTTCAGGGGCTAAACAAACAAACTTTGGAGTCAAACTGGGTTTGAATTTTTCATCAACTCTTTAGCTGTGTGACATTGGACAAATTATTTAGCTTTTCTGTACATCAATTTCTTTATGTCTGTAGTAAGAGTATTATAAGTCAATTCAGAGAAGTATTTTGAACATTCAACGAGATAATAAATGTAAATTAATGGGTAGGATTAAAAGCAAACCTCAATAAATGACAGCTACTATTATCATAGTAATTTTTAGGCACAGTGACAATAAAAAGAATGGGTACCAAGGATGAGTTCTACTAATTCAGACTCTCAAAGCTTTCTCCTGCTCATTTTCTTCTAGGTTATTTCAGACTGAAGAATTATTGCAGGTGAAGATGCAATGCTGAACTCAACTGGGTTCATCTCTAGCTTCTTGAAAACTCTTGGTGCAAATTGGAATTAACAGATTTATTGGAATTTTCTTTCTGCACAACATATTAATGACAAAGATAAGTGAAAGCAAGAATAGATTTATTTCTGCCCAGTGTAAACCTCCTGGAAGAGCAAGCAGCAGGAATCTGCAAATGCACCCCTATAATGGTGTGCTGTCCTGTCACCCCCTTCTAGAATCAGATGATGCCATTTTTCATATTCTGAAAGGAGCGCACAAGAGGTCAATGCAGAAACAACTTCCACACATAAATCTTTGCTCTCTCGTGAAGTTAACCAAAAGAAGCCTGGAGAACAGGCAGATTATCTGTACATTGTTTACTCCATGGGTTATAAGGTTTGCAAAAAAAAGAAAAAAAAAATTACCTCTTCACAAATTTCAGGTTCTCCAAAACCCCTGCTGGCTGTCACGTCCTCCAGAAGATGTAAGCATATTCATCACTGCACAGGGTGTCTGCCAAGTATGCCTTTATAAGAAAGGCTTTTAAAACTATTTAGACTCTCTTACAAGATTTGACTGAAGTACATTTCCAATACCTTGATTTCCTGACTGGCTTGATTTTGTAATACAATACAATACTGTAGGATAATTAATATTTCCACAGCTGTGCTTTGTATAATGGAGGTCTGCTCTGATAAGATTTCAAAATAACTCTTATTCTTATTAATCCAGACTAACATGTTCAGAACAGAAAATATAATAAAAGATAACTGTGCAATGACTTGTACTTCCTATGGTATTTGGATCCCCCATGTCTAAGCCATAGCACTAATAAATTTTCAGGAAAACATAACAACTTACTTGATATCCTACAAGAGTATCTTCTAAAGATGCATCTTTGGTTTTCAAATTTCTTAATTAGGATAACAGTTAGGATAGTTAAAATATTACTGTATCAATTTTTTTAGGGTTGCCATGAGAAAGTACCACAGGCTGGGTGACTTAAATAACAAAAATTTATTTTCTCACACTTCTAGAGACTAGAAGTCAGAGATCAAGGTATCTGTAGGCTTGTTTCTTCTAAGGCCACTCTCCTTGGCTATAGATGTCTGTCTTCTCCCTCCGTCCTCATGTGGCCCTCCCTCTGTGTGTGTCTGTGTCCTATTCTCCTCTTCTTATAAGGACACTGGTCATATTAAATTAGGGCCCGCTCTCATAACCTCATTTAATATTAATTACCTCATGAAAGACCTTATCTCCAAATAGTCACATTCCGAGGTACTGAGGGTAGGACTTCAACATATGAATTTTGGGAGCACACAGTTCAGCTTATAACAGTTATTGCTGTATGAAATTGTCAAAACATACTTCTGGGACCAACAGTTTTAAACTTTATATCAGGAAATTGGGTATAGTCAAATTTATGACTGATGAAATATAATGTGCCCAATATTATTTTCAGTCTTTGCATGGGTGCTTCCGTCTGATTGGAACGCTTTCCCAAGGATAGTTCCATGACTCACTTTCCTGCCTAAGCCTTTACTTACTGTCATCTTCTCAGTGGGACACTCCCTGATTTATACGTGGACACTGCCCCCAAAACTCTCCATCACACTTTCCTTCTCTAATGCTCCCCAAACGCTTATTGCCTACTGAATATCTTACATCTTACTTATTTTTAAATTGTTCCTCAATATTAACTAAACTTCAAGTTCTATGAGCATAAGGATTTTTGTCCAATACATTTACTATGGTACTCCATATAATAGGAGATTAATAAGTACTTGTTGAGTTAATGTAAAATAGTTTCGTACCTGTCATAAATGCCATTGCTTACTAGTAAATAAGAATAAAGAGTAATTTATTTTCTCTAATTTAATCTCCTAAGAACTTAATATTATCTGTATGGTATTTTTGGAGGTATAAATGAATCTAAGCTTTGTATTTCCAGATTTCTCTAGTAAGCAAAGAACCTCTTGCTAACATGGTGCTAAAAATTCCAAGCACACTCACTTCAAACAGATACTGATTTAAAGCACTTCTTCAGGTATGCTGGAGTGTAGAAGAAGAATGTGACAAATAAGTGTAACATTTGTAAGAGTGATATTGAGATCTAAAACTGGGGTCGATGAGAAGCTGGATAACATGAGGCTGGTTGAGATAAGAAAGTAATTCCAGATTAACGATTCAGGATTCAGGATTAGGCTACCTGATGTACAATGATGCCATTCTAACTTATTAAACAAAGTAATGGCTTGAGAAATGAAAATAATGAATACAATATAAACTCAAGAAGGTAAAGATGGAGAAACAGAAACTTTGGGGTAGTGAACATTTATATTAGTTGCCCTGTTTAGGTGGCTTAGGAGATCTGTTGATTTGTACAGAAAGTACTGGAAAAATGAGAGGTTGGACTCAGCCCAGGCATCTTTTTTTTTTTTTAAGAGTAGCTAGTACAGCATGCTAGTACCCAGACTATGTACTTCATACTTAATAATATGAAGGAAAGTAATCTTTCTTTCATGCAACTACATATTTAAATGATAATAGTTGGTACATAACATGAATTCAAATTGTAAATGAAGCTCCTTAGTTTCATGGAAAGATGAAAGAAGATAGGAGCCCTGAATTCCTGACTTATTCCTGACACTTCTAATTATACAATTAGATTTAAATTTAAAATGATCATACTGACTGCTGTATGGAGAACAGACTTACAGACGTTTGGGGGGGGGTGTATGTAAGAGAAGAAGCAGGAAAACCATTAAGAGGTCATTTTGATAGTCTTGTTAAAAATGAGGGGCTTCCCTGGTGGCGCAGTGGTTGAGAATCTGCCTGCCAAGGCAGGGAACACGGGTTCGAGCCCTGGTCTGGGAAGATCCCACATGCGGCGGAGCAACTGGGCCCGTGCGCCACAACTACTGAGCCTGCGCGTCTGGAGCCTGTGCTCCGCAACAAGAGAGGCCGCGATAGCGAGAGGCCCGCGCACCGCGATGAAGAGTGGCCCCCACTTGCCGCAACTGGAGAAAGCTCTCGCACGGAAACGAAGACCCAACACAGCCATAAATAAATAAGTAAATAAATAAATAAATAAACCCAAAAGTTAAAAACAAAAAAAAATTAAATAACATTGGAGCAGGTGATGGCAGGAAGCAGTTGGGTGTGGAGTGAATGGTGATAAGAGGGGCTGATGAGTTGGATGTGGGGTGTGAAAGAAGGAGAGAAATCAAGGATAAATGCAAGGCATCAAATACTGTGCTAGATGGTAGGGCTCAAGTGGTAAACAGTAGCAAAAATAAAACGGTTCCTATTTAAGTAGAGTATCGTCTGCTAGAGGCTCTCATAGAAGGTATTCTTCATAGCTAACTCAGCACATGGTCCTGTGGTTACAATACAGGAAGTGTGCCATAAGTTTTAATGAAAGAAATGAACAAATTAGTCAATCAAGCCTCAATATTGTTAAGTATCTAGAATTCCCAGAATAATTATTTTATTTTATGAAATTTCATCCTCCTCTTAGAAAAGACTTTTTTAAATTATACATATTTCTTTGTTCACATTATTATATGAATTAATTAGACCTAAATAAGGTGAAATAGAGTTTATAGACACTACACCGTAAATATTCATCCCTGCACCTTAAATATTTCTAATGTTTCCCTTCCTCATTTTTATGTGATGCTTATAATTTCTTTTTGCTATAGATAACATGCTAAACCAAAAACTATTATGTGTATTTGTTGTGTGTTTGGTTCTTTTGTCCAAATTCTCAATATATTTCTGATACTATTTATAGATCATCATTCAAATGTCCCATCTTATGGTCCCAAAGCACCAAATAATTTGGTATTTTGCTTGATATTTAACTTGATAATTTTGGTAGTTAACTTTATCTACAGAGAAGATGTTTGTCAAATTCACTTCTCACCCCACCAAAAGCAAACAAACAAACAAAGCAATCAAACAAACACTAAAGATCTCCCATTCATACACCATAACAAGGTAAACTGTTTATGGTCAGTTTTATGCCAAGGAAGATCCCAGTTGTCTATTTTACCTTGTCTCTCCCTTTCTCTCTCATAATAAACTTGAGATTGCAATTCTGTGACCTGGGTTTACCATAACATCCTTGCTTTAACTTTTTAAAACTTTCTTTGAAAACATCTCTAGAGGGCGTTTTTGAAGTCAGGAAACTTAGGAAAATATACATAATATTATCAAGGACCTCTTCAGTTTGTAAAAAATCCAAACATACTAACCATGTTTCCAGACATCATCAACATCCTGTAGAAATACAGGGGCACAGATTTTTATGACTTCTTTTCTAATTATTCCCAAAAGGAGTGAAATTACATTTCCCAGATATTAGAATAAAACTCTCACAATCAAGAAAAAAGCACATACATGTAAATCTAAATAAACTCAAATTTCATATATATAAGCACAATTAGTGCAAAGGTTTACTATAGTAACCTTAAAACTGTGTTCAAAAAGAAAGCTCAGGAAAACTCCTATAACAATAATTATAGATTGTAGATGGTTCTACTCAATTTTCACCATAGGGCACTTTCCATACTATGTTCTTATCTCTCTGACCAACGATTTTCTACCCTAGTGTTAACAAAACTTCTTACCTTCCTGGTGATACTGGCAACAACTTTCTTTGACCATCCCCTCCTACTCCTCAGCTATAAAATTAAATTTCTTTTCTGTATTCAGATATTACTTTTATTTTTAAATTTTTAAGTTTTAAAATGTGCATTTCAGACTAGATGAAATCTGGTATGTACAAGAGATTGTTTTATATGCCCAGTATATATCAGTGTAAAAAAGAAAAAAAAAAAAGGTTAAAGTCCCTGCCCTCACAGGGGGTACATTTCAGACAGAAAAAAAAAAAAAAAAACTGTAATAGACAATACAAACATAAGAATGAATTGTGTTAGATGTTTATATACACCATAAAAAATAGAAAACACAAGTGTGTTAAATATTTAATAGAGCTATTAAATAGGGTGGACTCATTCAGGTGATGACATGTAAGCAAGGACTAAAAGAAGTGAGTGAGTTTTCTATGTGGATATTTTGTGATTAATCGATCATTCCAGGCAGAAAGAAGAGCTAGTGCAAATGTCTTGAGGCAGGAATGTTCCTGGCATATTTTAGGAAAAGCAGGGAAGCTAACGTGACTGGAGAAATGTGAGAAAGAGAAAAGTGAAAAGGAATGAAGTGATAAAGACAAGTGGGAGTTGGATCATGTGGAACCTCATGGGCCATCAGAAGGACTTTGGCTTATACATTGAGTAAAATGGGAACCTTCTGTAGTACTTAGAACTGAATAACTTGATCTGATCTATGTTCTAACAGGATAATTCTATTGTGGCTCAGGTGTGAATGGTGGTGAGAAGTCTGACTCTGGATATATTTTGGAAGTAAAGTCAACAGTGTTTCCTAACAGACTGGATACAGAGCTATGAGAAGAAGAAAAGAGTCAAAGAATGTTCCACACATTTTGGCCTGAGTAACTAAAAAGGTGTAGGTGTCTTCAAATGGAATGAAAAAGCTAGAAGTAAAGAGGGTTTTGGGAAGCCAGGAGTTCAGTTTTGGACATATTGATTCATGGCGTCTTATAGACTCTAAATGGAGATACTTGAGTAGATAGTTGGATATATGAATCCAGAATTTAGGAAAGTGGTCAAGGATTGAAGATACAAATTTGGCAGTCGATAGAATGCAAATAGTTCTCAGCCATGACACTGTGTGGTACGATCCTGAAACGAGAGAGTATAGACCAATAAGAAAAGAAAGCCAAAGACTGAGCACTTGACACCAACCTTGAGTTCAAGGAGAAGAGGAGAAGCCAGCAAAGAAATCTGAGAAGGACTATCTAAAGGAAAATCTAAAATGCAGGTGTTCTAAAGCCAGATTTAACCTCAGTAAGCTAACTAGTCTAGAGTAAGTGCTTAATAATTGTTAAATGAATAAATTATTTTTTACCCATTGGCTATTTGATGGCTTGTGGACAGCCTATTCTCTCAACCAAGTACAGTACCGAGTGATGATATCCATCCTTCTTCTATACATTCCTCCACCACTAAAACACAGAGTTCAGGTAGAAGATCCCTAGCAAGCCCTTCACAGTAATCAATTAGGTATGAGAGGGTACATTATACATAAATTCATAGAAGATAGATAAGAGAAGAGAGGAGATATGAAACATTCTGTCAAATGGTGATATTTACAGTCAGCTCTGTTAAATTTTTCTGAGTGACAAGTTGATATTATTGCTCAAAATGATGTTTGGAGATTATAAGTAGATTTAAATTCTTTTCTTAGTCCCTTTCACATTTTTCTCTTAGTAATTAGAATGGAAATGTATTCATCCAGGCGAAATACTAACCACTATAATTGTTTGTAGTTTTTTTTTTCTTCTTTTGGTCATATAAATCCTAGTTCTAGTTATGCCCATGAAGAATTCAAGCAGACTGGTTGAACATTTACCACCCTGATGACAAATGGTGTTTTAGGTATGGCATTTCAGTTTTGGTGCTGTGGATAGGAATGTAATAAATCAAATATTTATATGCTGTTCATTTTTGACAAAGCCTGTTCAGGAGGGACACAATAAACCACATATTTTATGAGAAAAAAAGCCTAGATAAAAATTCCAGTCATATAATTTACTGCAGTTTAGAGTTTACTACTGCTATTAATGGGCATCCTCTATTAGATGGTATACTGAGATAGTATTAGACAGGTGACTAGAAGAGAAGGATTTATGAAATAAGCTAAGGAGAGATAAAACTGAGGTTACATGGAGACATATAAGTCAGAGAAATTGAGGAGCAGATAGAAATAGCATTACAAAATGTATCAAGGTCAAGTAACTCATAGTGTGGAATTGAGCGAATCAAGCCAGCTGATCTGTAACTGTCAGAATATTCCAGAGACTACTACAGTGATAGGTCAGAACAAACCGTTCAAAATATATCATTGTATTTGTCTTATAAAATAATAAATTATAAACATATATGTGTGAGTGTGGTGTGTGTGTGTATTTACATATATACATATATGATGTGATCTAATTAAAATGATTTCAACTAAAAGGCTAGAAAATTCAGAGTAACTGCAAAGAATAACAACAGTAAAAGGACAGTTATTCAAATTAGGACAAAATGTTAATACTCTTTTATATTAGTAATTATGGAGAATTAGAGAGTTGGGGTCATATAATTCAAAGATTTGTTTATAATAATCTTCCTAATGGTTGCCACATCTTTCATCTTCCTGCCCCTTTTATCTATCTAATGAATTGATTCCACATAAAATATGGCTTTAATTAGGTTGTCTCTCTTTACTATTACTGCTATTCAGAATCATTTGATAACTCCACACAAAGAAATAAATCACAAATACTTGGCATGGCATCAAAAGCTGATACCATCTGTCTCCATTCTACAGATGAATCACATTATTCCTCAATAAGACTCTTTGGATCTGGTAGATAGTTTGGAGCTGCTTTTCCAGTTACAACCTCTTGGTTTTCTTATCCCTTAATGTTCTCTTGAACAGACTTGGCCTCCACTCCCCACACTCCACCACTGCTGACTTATTTCTCTTCATTCCAATTCAAGTCCCACCTCCTTCTAATGACTTTCCTAGTTACTGCAACCCATATGCAAAATAGTATCTCCTATAATTGGATACAATTTTTTTTCTTGGAAAGTAATAATTCCTATGCTTATATTTAACAGCCATAAGGCCTAAATATTGTTAGAACATAAGGAATAGGACGAATAATGATTAAATTTTTGATGCTAAGAAAATCAACTTGACCACAGTAGATGTCTTGTAGCCAAAAATATTAGTATAGATATTTAGCCAATCATCTGATTAAAATGGGGGATTATAAAAGCCTACAAGTACCTTTAACATATTATTTTAATATAAAGTATAAAATGCACATCCATTCACCCATTATTTTTAATGTAGTTAAAGTTCTGCACTGTCTTCCTTGCACAAACTATCTCATGTATGAATTTCAGCTTGAGTTTCTTCAAAGTGAGTTGGAACTCAAGACAGTTGCTAAGCAGTATGGTGTAGACTATTTCCAGATTTTCAAAATTTTCTCCCACTTTTTTGCAATTTTCTGCCTATGCATCATTCAGCAGATTTTCTTTTCCTTTCATCTTCATCAAGTCTATCCTAAGCATTCAAGTTCGCTTTCATACAAGCAACACTTCATCTTTCACACTCATATTTCATCTGAACAAGCATACTTAAAGTTTATGATTGCAACGACAATGTTAACTGGAATAAATAGATTTAGGAATGAACACAAGTGATTCTTGGTAAAGATTCAACTCAAATGTTACAAACGCCCAGGCTTTTCAGCCAGGACCTCAGTATGCAATGGGCATTCATCTGCATAATTTACAGAGTCAAGTAACTAAAGGTCAGGTAAGATTTTTTTTATTATAAAACAAATGATCAACAAATATGAATTGAGCAACTGTAAACTGAACCCTGTGACTGTAATCAGCAGTTGTCAGAGTGAAGGGCACGTGGAATGCAGAGATACAGGAATGAGTGAAAAGGAGCACTGACATCAAAGACATTACAAGTTCTCTGGTGCTTTATGAGATCTTGACAAATAGCAACGACAGAAGCAAAACATAGTCTCTGGTCTTAAGGCACATGAAAAATGCACACATGGTTTGAAACTGAGGAAACTATTCCAAGACTGCCTCCTAGCGTCTCCTTAGGATAAACCATTGCACTCTGTTTCTTTTGATTTCCAACCAGGTGATTCTTGCCAGCACTGATTCCCTTTTCCATTTCTGCTACCTGTCCTAGTGGGGTCCAACCACAGTAAGGGCAACAGAACTAGTCTAAGATGCCGACTACTACAACGTCTCTGATCCTTGAACAAGTTACACAGACGTGGGGAGGATAATCTTCAGTATGTTCCCAGTTCTAAAGTCCCTCACAGGCTGACAAGTACAATAGGTGAAACGTACAGGCATGAAACCACATGATCAGTTATCTGCATGGATTTGAACAAAGTTAGTAGGACAAAGTACATTCTGATGTTATGTGAATACCCGGTTTAAGTTAATCTGTACATTTCTCAAATTATTTAATTCATGATAAACTCTTCCCAAATTTCTTCCAGTACCTTCTCCCAGTGTGGAATTAGCTGCTAGACCACAAATGACTCTCCCTCTAATTATACTTTACTTCCTTTTTGTGAGTGTGAGTTTCTTCTTTTTCGCATCATAAGGTGTTTGGCGTGGGGAGGTAGCCTCATCACTTGAACAACTGAGACTTCCACCTATTCAACTCTGCCACAGTGAACCCTCTAATCCATTTGGTCCAGCCCAACTGTATCCAAAGCTCAGGGAAATTTTGTGGTCATTTTGTCTAATTTCTACAAAGTGTCAGAGATCTGTGATTTGTGAATTCATTGACTTTATATTTTCTGTTTCCACTAATATGATGGTTAATTTTATGGGTCAAATTGACTGGGCCACAGGGTGCTCAGATATTTAGTCAAACATTATTCTGGGTGTTTCTGTGAGGGTGTTTCTAGATGAGATTAACATTAAAATCAGCAGACTGAGTAAAGCAGATTGCCTTCCATAATGTGGGTGGGCCTCACCTAAACAGTTGAAGGCCTGAATAGAACCAAAAGGTTGACCCTCCCCTGAGTATTGAAGATTCCTTCCTGCCTAATGGTATTCAAACTGGGACACTGGCTTTTTTCCTGCTTTAAGACTTCAACTGAAACATCAGTTGTTCCTGGGTAAAGTCTGTCTGCTGGCCTTCGACCTGGAACTACACCATCTGCTCTTCTAGGTTTCTAGCTTGCCAACTCAACCTACAGATCTTGGGTCTTGACAGCCTCCATAATCATGTGAGCCAATTCCTTATAATAAATCTCTCTCTCCCTCTCTCTTGCTGTATATATATATGGATACATAGAGAGAGAGAGAGAGAGAGATGTATTCCTATTGCCTCTGTTTCTCTGGAGAACCCTGGTTAATACAACTAAAAAGCCTTTTTTATATTTCCCTTTTCAAAGGCAATATTTTCTCCCTCTTAATTCTTGCTCTGATTAATTCTGCTGAGCCAACAGGCTACCTGCTCCTTTTCCTCTTAGCCTCTTTAGACCAACATCTGAATTAGACTGACTGCTTCACTTTGGTTTTCTTTTTTCCCCAATTGTGACTCTCCAAATGCCTACCTCAATTTTATACACTGAAATTCATGAGCAGCTCTCATTCTGTCCAGGTGCTCAGTTTAGGTTGTTGGATCAACACATCCTAGCCCTTATAAGTACCCAATCTTCTACTTATTTGATTTAAAAAGTATAACATGTGACTTATTAGAAAAAGAAATTAAAAGATATATGTATTCTGGGAACATTCTCCTATCCTACAGAAACCCCCCCACACACACACAAAACTGTGCAATGATTCAACATCAACTTAGCAAGGGGGTCTAAAATATTATACATGAATATTCTAATATGTAAAACTTATGAGTGATCTTATAAAACAAGCCATTTTTGGACTTATTTAGAATGTTTAGAAATTTTTTTAAAAACTCAGCATTTTATGCAACCACAGATGGCGTGAGAAGAGGTAACTTTTATACTTCAAAAAAATGACAATCTGTCTATAAAAAATCCTGAAGTCGCCACTTGACCACTTTTATCTGGAATGTCAGGACACCCTACATTAGATGGAAGGCCCATTGTCTGCTCCAATAATCAAAGCAAATGCAAACCAAAACCTTAGTACCTCACTGAAGTGATGATATGGGCAGCAGACAATTAGGAATATAGGAGTCCCACAAACTAGATAGTTATGAGAACCAGCACATGCAAATCTCTGGGAAATGCTTGAGTTTCTAGTTCGAGTTTCTTCCCCAACCACACAGAATTCATTTTGCTACTCCATATATACTGATCCATCCTAAAATCCCAAGTATAAATACAAGAGGGAATTCCCTGGTGGTCCAGTGGTTAGGACTTGCGCTTCCCCTGCAGGGGGGCACAGGTTGGATCCCTTGTTGGGGAACTAAGATCCCACATGCCATGAGGCATGGCCAAAAAAAAAAAAGAAAAACAAAGTGCTTGGGGCCAACTATAAATACAAGAAAAACAAGGTTTAAAGCTCCCACGTCCTTCAATATACTGCAATTCAGTATCTATCACCTACTTCTATATGGGCCCTGGGTAATTTTTGGTCTCCTGTGTATGTTCGGATTATCAAGATTCACAAGTTGCAACTCCATATTCCTGGCACCTCTAACTTTGTCTTAGAGGAGGAAGTGAAACATCAAAATACTCAACTCATGATTAGCACTGAGTGAATTTGCCATACTTTCTGTTCTATTCATGAAGTGAGAAAGTTTTCCCAAGCCAATGAAACACAGAGTACCCTGCACGAAAAAACAAAGATTATTTTATGGGGAAATAACTCAGTATTTCCAGTATTTATAATTAAAAACAGATGAATTTAATATTTCATAGAATTAAACATGAAAATACAGCTGCTGAGAAACAGGAATGGTATCTCATAAAAACATGATTTATTTGAAATACCCAAGATCCATTTAAATACTATACCTAATTTCTCATATTGGCAGAACATCTTACAAGCTCAAATCCTGCATCATCTTCAACATAAGATTCAGGAAATATTCACTGAAAGTCTACTATATGCTAGGTACTGTATTAAACACTGTGTGTTAATGTACATACTGAATACAATACTAATCTTGGTAATGATAAGAGCCTACAGTAGAGAGAGAGAGACCTGAAAACAAATTAATATTATATACTGTAATATGCTCAAGTACAAGGTATTCAAGGTGCTATGGGAACGAGATTGAAATATTTACCCAATGTATCAACGATCACAGTCCAGAGTCTAAAAGGATCAGTAGAAATTCCCCAGGAAACTAAAATCAAGGCAAGCATTTCAGGCAGAAAGGATATTGTTTTAAATATGCATGAGGGCATATAATACTGTGTCCTATTCAGATAAATACAAATAGTTCAGGGTGGGTAGACTGACAGACATGATTTACAAAGACTGACAGACGACATAAGAAAATAGAAGTCAGAATGTGAAGGGCTTTGCATTTCCTGGTACGAAGTCTGGCTTTTTTCTTAGATGTATCATCTGAAGAATTTTAAGCAAAGCAGTCATAATGTAAATCAGATTTACATTTTATGCTGACTGTAACACTAGCTCTAATGTGCAAAATGGACAGAAGGAGATTTAGGTAGGAAACACCTGGGCTTCATCAGGTGACACTATGCATTTAACCACACTTCTTTACCAACAGGTCTTTAATCTTTACCATTTACCAGGCACTTTACATATCTCACCTCATTAAATTCCCATAACAGTTGTATGAGTTAATTACCATTAACCAACTCCTAGTAAGGAAACTGAAGTGAAGAAAGTTAAATGAGATGTTAAGAAAAATGTACAATTTTAACTTTGATTGTATTTTTTGTATTCTTTTGTATTTTTTTACTCTTCCACAAGAATCATATAGAAAATATTCATGTTTATTAGCTTTTATGTAAACTGATGTCTATAATTAATCCATTTGTATAAGACCATACTTATAAGAAAAAGCTTCTTAATTTTACTTGGCATACATCAAAAAGAAAATATTTTCTTTTTTAGCATATCTTATTTCTAATGATTTCATAAAAATCATTAACCTAGTGTGTGTATTTAAGTTACATATGTATATAATTCACAGACATACATATATACGTATGTATCTGTGAATATTATTTCTGCCTTATCTGTGAATCATTACATTATTATATCTGTGAATTATTATTACCTCCACCACCACCAGTAACTACCAGACTAACCTCGTCATGTTCCACAACAGATAAAAATAATAGGGGTGGGAAAGACTTCAAGAAAGGTATTCAGCATCAGCTATTTTAATATGAGCAATAATAAACCTTTCAATCCTTTGGCATGATTATTGTTCAATGTAAGCAATATTTTTTAAAACTTTGGATTATTAGAAACACATTTTTATTTACACTTTGTGAGTCACATTCTGCATTCCCACTTTGTGAAGCTGTTTTTGTCTTATTAAAATATCTAAATCAAAATGTTCTCCTTATTCTTAACATTTTTAAACTCTTAGATACAAAACAAAATTCTAATACTGCCTTAAAAGCTGATTTCTTCAAAAAAATTAACATGAAATAGCTAAGTAATGCCTGAATTAACACAAATCAGAGTTCATTACATGACATTAGCAGCTAATTTATTGAAATCATTAATGTCTGCTGTTAGAGAGAGCCATATGCCAACTGCAAAAGTAACAAGCATTTGGAATCAGGGTCATTGCCTTTATATTTGCATACGTGGTACATTAATTGATCTCATGTGCATATTAAAATTAAAACTGCATTTTTCAATATTCCCTAAGAAGTTTGGTTAGCATTATGTTATTAAGGCAAATGTTTATTTCTAGATAATTTCTTTTGCATATGTAAATTGATTCATACAAATCATTATTAGTTATGTTTCCTTATTTTCCTTACAGAGCAAACAGGTTTTTTTCTTTTTTTAGAAATATTTTATACTTTTCTGCTTCTATCTTTATCCTCTATGCAGTGACAACTTCAATAATTCAACAATTAATTCTGAGATACTTATTAACCTCAAGGTAGAAGGAAAGAAATTATTAATAGCCAGATTTAAAATATATTTTCCTTTCTACTAAATTGTTCTAAAATGAACAAATTAAAGAATATATTTCTAAAGTTTTCCACAAGCATTTTTAATAAAGTTAATTGCTGCTAATATTAAGTAGAAAGTTGAAACAGTGGTGTAATATAGGTTATTTGCTTGTTGATTTTCTTATAAATTTTACACAATTTATTCTATATGTATGGCACCTACAATAATATCACACAAAATTTCAAAAGCACAAAATTACAAATAGGACTAACTTTGACATGGTGTTTGTGCAAAAAAAAAAAAAGTAATTAAGGTAAACTGAAATGTCACCTTGTACTACACAGATTGCAAGAGTCCAATATATAACTCTCTCTATGTCTCTGTCCCTCTTTCTCAGACACACAGACATACAGACACACACAATTCACAATTGTTGTGAGATTCCACACGAATATGCATAGTAAATATTACATTAAATAGTTAAGGTTTACTATCTATATTCTGTGATATTGAATTAAATTGATGAGATTTGCAATTGCTAAAAGGCAGGGCTTTCTGATCTTGTACATTTCAATGACAGGAAAGGGGCAGGTATATCATGATATGACATATCTCTCTCTGAATCATATTTCAGGGTAGCCTATAGAAAACCAGTGTATAGTTCCCCATTCCTAAAATAAACTAAAAACTTCTAACTTGAAATATTACAATAGTAAGGCTACAGCAGAATGTGTGTATGTGTGTGTTTATGTATCTCTGTATGTGTCTATCCATTCTGGGACTACATCAGATACAAATTACATGAGAAATTAGGAAATAAACTAATTAAATAGTTAAAAAAGTAAAGATATCCATAAACATGAAGAAATATTTTCCCTAATCACAGGAAATAAAACCTTGAAATAAACTTACATATTGGGGGAAAATCTTCAGGAATTCAAGTTATTTTAAATAAAAAGCAGAAGAGATTGGGTACAATTTTTATTGAGCTTGAACTCACAGATGGAAATTAATTATTAGACATCATTTTATAGAGAAAATAAATTCTCTTAAGATTACACAGAGAAACAAGAGTAGACTGATTGATTGACAGAGAGAGAGACAAGTAAATATTTTTCAGTGAAGAAGCAAGCTTAATTGTAGAAAGTCAGCCACATATATTGGAAAGCACACAAAACTGTGTGTCAGGAAACCTGAATTCAAAGAGTTATCGATCTACTTAGAGTATCAGCTTGGTACAAAAGTATGCAGTTGAGGCCCTGAACCAAGATGGCGGAGTAGAAGGGTGTGCTCTCACTCCCTCTTGCCAGAACACCAGAATCACAACTAACTGTTGAACAGTCATTGACAGGAAGACACTGGAACTCACCAAAAAAGGTACCCCACATCCAACAACAAAGGAGAAGCCACAATGAGATGGTAGGAGGGGTGCAATCACAATAAAATCAAATCCCATAACTGCTGGGTGGGTGATTCAAAAACTGGAGAACACTTATACCACAGAAGTCCACCCACTGGAGTGAAGGTTCTGAGCCCCACGTCAGGCTTCCCAACCTGGGGGTATGGCAAGGGGAGGAGGAATTCCTAGAGAATCAGACTTCGAAGGCTACCAGGATTTGATTGCAGGACTCTGACAGGACTGGGGGAAACAGACACTCCACTCTTGGAGGGCACACACAAAGTAGTGCACGCATCAGGATCCAGGGGAAGGAGCAGTGACCCCAGGGGAGACTGAATCAGATCTACCTGCTAGTGTTGGAGGGTCTCCTGCAGAGGTAGGGGGAGGCTGTGGCTTACCATGAGGACAAGGACACTGGCAGCAGAAGTTCTGGGAAGTAGTCCTTGGTGTGAGCCCTCCCAGAGTCCACCATTAGCCCCACAAAAGAGCCCGGTTAGGCTCCAGTGTTGGGTTGCCTCAGGCCAAAACAACGAACAGGGAGGAAACCAAGCCCCATGCATCAGCAGTCAAGCAGATTAAAGTTTTACTGAGCTTGGCCCACCAGAGCAACAGCCAGCTCTACACACCACCAGTCCCTTCCATCAGGAAACTTGAATAAGCCTCTTAGATAGCCTCATCCAACTGAGGGCAGACAGCAGAAGCAAGAAGAACTACGATCCTGCAGCCTGTGGAACAAAAACCACATTCACAGAAAGACAGACAAGATGGAAAGGCAGAGGGCTATGTAACAGATGAAGGAACAAGATAAAACCCCAGAAAAACAAGTAAATGAAGTGGACATAGGCAACTTCCCAGAAAAAGAATTAGAATAATGATAGTGAAGATGATCCAAGAACTTGGAAAAAGAATGGAGGCAAAGATCGAGAAGATGGAAGAAATGTTTAACAAAGATGTAGAAGAATTAAAGAACAAAGAAACACAGATGAACAACACAGTAACTGAAATGAAAAATACACTAAAGGAATCAATAGCAGAATAACTGAGGTAGAAGAATGGATAAGTGACCTGGAAGATAGAATGGTGGAATTCACTGCTGTGGAACAGAATAAAGGAAAAAGAATGATAAGAAATGAAGACAGCCTAAGAGACCCCTGGGACAACATTAAATGCAACAACATTCGCATTATAGGGGTCCCGGAAGGAGAAGCGAGAGAGAAAGGACCAGAGAAAATATTTGAAGAGATTATAGGCGAAAACTTCCCTAACATGGGAAAGGAAATAGCCACCCAAGTCCCGGAAGTGCAGAGAGTCCCATATAGGATAAACCCAAGGAGAAACACGCCAAGACACACAGTAATCAAACTGCCAAAAATTAAAGACGAAGAAAAATTATTGAAAGCAGCAAGGGAAAAATGACAAATAATATACAAGGGAACTCCCATAAAGTTAACAGCTGATTTCTCAGCAGAAACTCTACAAGTCAGAAGGGAGTGTCATGATATACTTAAAGTGATGAAAGGGAAGAACCTACAACCAAGATTACCATACCTGGCAAGGATCTCATTCAGATTTAATGGACAAATCAAAAGCTTTACAGACAAGCAAAAGCTAAGACAATTCAGCACCACCAAACCAGCTCTACAACAAATGCTAAAGGAACTTCTCTAAGTGGGAAACACAAGAGAAGAAAATGACCTACAAAAACAAACCAAGAACAATTAAGAAAATGGTCATAGGAACATACATATCGATAATTACCTTAAACATGAATGGATTAAATGCTCCAACCAAAAGACACAGGCTTGCTGAATGGATACAAAAACAATACCCATATATATGCTGTCTATAAGAGAACCACTTCAGACCTAGGGACACATACAGACTGAAAGCGAGGGGAAGGAAAAAGATATTCCATGCAAATGGAAATCTAAAGAAAGCTGGAATAGCAATACTCGTATCAGATAAAATAGACTTTAAAATAAAGAATGTTACAAGAGACAAGGAGGGACATTACATAATGACCAAGTGATCAATCCAAGAAGATACAACAATTATAAATATATATGCACCCAACACAGGAGCACCTCAATACGTAAGGCAACTGCTAACATCTATAAAGGAGGAAATTGACAGTAACACAATAATAGTGGGGGACTTTAACACATCACTTACACCAATGGACAGATCATCCAAAGTGAAAATAAATAAGGAAACACAAGCTTTAAATGACACAATAGACCAGATAGATTTAATTGATATTTATAGGACATTCCATCCAAAAACAGCAGATTACACTTTCTTCTCAAGTGCGCATGGAACATTCTCCAGGATGAATCACATCTTGGGTCACAAATAAATCCTCAGTAAATTTAAGAAAACTGAAATCATGTCAAGCATCTTTTCTGAACCACAATGCTATGAGATTCTAAATCAATTACAGGGAAAAAAACATAAAAAACACAAACACATGGAGGCTAAACAATACGTTACTAAGTAACCAAGAGATCACTACAGAAATCAAAGAGGAAATCAAAAAATACCTAGAGACAATTGACAGTGAAAACAGGATGATCCAAAACCTACGGGATGGAGCAAAAGCAGTTCTAAGAGGGAAGTTTATAGCTCTACAAGCCTACCTCAAGAAACAAGAAAAATCTAAATAAACAATCTAACCTTACACCTAAAGGAACTAGAGAAAGAAGAACACACAAAACCCAAAGTTAGCAGAAGGAAAGAAATCATAAAGATCAGAGCAGAAATAAATGTAATAAAAACAAAGAAAACAATAGCAAAGATCAAAAATACTAAAAGCTGGTTCTTTGAGGAGATAAACAAAATTGATAAACCATTAGCCAGACTCATCAAGAAAAAGAGGGAGAGGACTCAAATCAATAAAATTAGAAATGAAAAAGAAGAAGTTACAAAGGACACTGCAGAAATGCAAAGCATCTTAAGAGACTACTACAAGCAACACTATGCCAATAAAATGGACAACCTGGAAGAAATGAACAAATTCTTAGAAAGGTATAACCTTCCAAGACTGAACCAGGAAGAAATATAAAATATGAACAGATCAATCACAAGTAATGAAATTGAAACTGTGATTAAAAATCTTCAAACAAACAAAAGTCCAGGACCAGATGCCTTCACACGTGAATTCTATCAAACATTTAGAGAAGAGCTAACACCCATCCTTCTCAAACTCTTCCAAAAAATTGTGGAGGAAGGAACACTCCCAAACTCATTCTATGTGGCCACCATCACCCTGATATGAAAAGCAGACAAAGATACTACAAAAAAGGAAAATTACAGACCAATATCACTGATGAATATAGATGCAAAAATCCTCAACAAAATTTAGCAAACAGAATCCAACAACACATTAAAAGGATCATACACCATGATCAAGAGGGATTTATCCCAGCAATGCAAGGATTCTTCAATATACACAAATCAATCAATGTGATATACCATATTAACACACTGAAGAGTAAAAACCATATGATCATCTCAATAGATGCAGAAAAAGCTTTTGACAAAATTCAACACCCATTTATGATAAAAACTCTCCACAAAGTGGGCATAGAGGGAAACTACCTCAACATAATAAAGGCCATATACGACAAACCCACAGCAAACATCATTCTCAATGGTGAAAAACTGAAAACATTTCCTCTAAGATCACGAACAAGACAAGGATGCCCACACTCACCACTATTATTCAACATAGTTTTGGAAGTCCTAGCCACAGCAATCAGAGAAAAAAAAGAAATAAAAGGAATCCAAATTGGAAAAGAAGAAGATAAACTGTCACTGTTTGCTGATGACATGATACTATACATAGAGAATCCTAAAGATGCCACCAGAAAACTACAAGTGCTAATCAATGAATTTGGTAAAGTTGTAGGATGAAAATTAATGCACAGAAATCTCTTGCATTCCTATACACTAATGATGAAAAATCTGAAAAAGAAATTAAGAAAACACTCCCATTTACCATTACAGCAAAAAGAAAAAATACCTAGGAATAAACCTACCTAAAGAAACAAAGGACCTGTATGCAGAAAACTATAAGACACTGATGAAAGAAATTAAAGTTGATACCAACAGATGGAGAGATATACCATATTCTTGGATTGGAAGAATCAATATTGTGAAAATGACTATACTACCCAAAGCAATCTACAGATTCAATGCAATCCCTATCAAATTACCAATGGCATTTTTTACAGAACGAGAACAAAAAATCTTAAAATTTGTATGGAGACACAAAAGACCCCGAATAGCCAAAGCTGTCCTGAGGGAAAAAAGCGGAGCTGGAGGAATCAGACTCCCTGACTTCAGACTATACTACAAAGTTACAGTAATCAAGACAATATGGCACAAAAACTGGCACAAACTGGCACAAAAACAGAAATATAGATCAATGGAACAAGATAGAAAGCCCAGAGATAAACCCACGCACCTATGGTCAACTAATCTATGAAAAAGGAGAGAAGGATATACAATGGAGAAAAGACAGTCTGTTCAATAAGTGGTGCTTGGAAAACTGGACAGCTACATGTAAAAGAATGAAATTAGAACACTCCTTATCACCAAACACAACAATAAACTCCAAATGGATTAGAGACCTAAATGTAAGACCAGGCATGATAAAACCCTTAGAGGAAAACATAGGAAGAACACTCTTTGACATAAATCAAAGCAAGATCTTTTTTGATCCACCTCCTAGAGTAATGGAAATAAAAACAAACATAAACAAATGGGACCTAATGAAACTTAAAAGCTTTTGCACAGCAAAGGGAACCATAAACAAGACAAAAAGACAACCCTCAAAATGGGAGAAAATATTTGCAAATGAATCATCAGACAAAAGATTAATCTCCAAAATATATAAACAGCTCATGCAGCTCAATATTAAACAAACGACTCAATCCAAAAATGGGCAGAAAACCTAAATAGACATTTCTCCAAAGAAAACATACAGATGGCCAAGAAGCATATGAAAAGCTCCTCAACATCACTAATTATTAGAGAAATGAAAATCAAAACTACAATGAGATATCACCTCACACCAGTTAGAATGGGCATCATCAGAAAACGTACAAACAACAAATGCCTGAGAGGCTGTGGAGAAAAGGGAACCCTCTTGCACTGTTGGTGGGAATGTAAATTGATACAGCCACTATGGAGAACAGTATGGAGGTTCCTTAAAAGACTAAAAATAGAATTACCATATGACCCAGGAATCCCAATACTGGGCATATGCCCTGAGAAAACCATATTTCAAAAAGACACATGCACCCCAATGTTCATTGCAGCACTATTTACAATAGCCAGGTCATGGAAGCAACCTAAATGCCCATCGACAGACGAATGGATAAAGAAGATGTGGTACATATATACAATGGAATATTACTCAGCCATAAAAAGGAATGAAATTGGGTTATTTATTGAGATGTGGATGGATGTAGAGACTGTCACATGGAGAGAAGTAAGTCAGAAAGAGAAAAACAAATATCGTATATTAACGCATATATGTGGAACCTAGAAAAATGGTACAGATGAACTGGTTTGCAGGGCAGAAATTGAGACACAGATGTAGAGAACAAACGTATGAACACCAAGGGGGGAAAGTGGCAGTTGGGGTGGTGGTGGTGTGATGAATTGGGAGACTGGGATTGACATGTATATACTGATGTGTATAAAATTGATGACTATAAGAACCTGCTGTGGAAAAAAAAAAAGTATGCAGTTGAAATTAACAATCTCTAAATTTCTTTTCAGCTCTTAAATTCTGTAAATAAAGTCCAGTATATCCAAAAAGAGAAGTGAAAATTAATGACGGGAGTCTTAGGTGATCATATGTGGTTTATAAACTTCAATTTGGATAAGTTACATAGTAGAGCAAAGAATTGCCCATTCCTTTCTCTCATCTACTTCCTTTGTCGTCCTCCAATTTAGTCATTTGTTTATCTAATAGGATAAAGTTCAGTTCACTGATTGGGACACATTACTAAAAAGTAATCCTGTTCTTGGATGTGGCCCCTTTATTCTGCTTATTCTCCCATGATAAGATGAAAGCTGAGTCAGGGACCCTTGGGACCCATTTGACTTTTTATCTTCTTTTTACTTTTCTTTTTTTAAAATGAAGTATAGTTAATTTACAATACTATGTTAGTTTCAAGTGTACAGCAAAGTGATTCAGTTATACATATATAGGTCCATCCATGTTGCTGCAAATGGTATTATTTCATTCTTTTCTATGGCTGAGTAGTATTCCATTGTATATATGTACCACAAATTCTTTATTCATTTATCTGTCAATGAGCATTTAGGTTGCTTCCATGTCTTGGCTATTGTAAATAGTGCTGCTATGAATATTGGGGTGCATGTATCATTTTGAATTATAGTTTTCTCTGGATATATGCCCAGGAGTGGGATTGCAGGATCATATGGTGGCTCTATTTTTAGTTTTATAAGGAACCTCCATACTGTTCTCCATAGTGGCTGCACCAATTTACATTCCCACCAACAGTGTAGGAGGGTTCTTTTTTCTCCACACCCTCTCCAGCATTTATTATTTGTAGACTTTTTTTTTTTGGTCTTTAATAATCTTTTATTTATTTATTTATTTATTTTATATTTATTTTTGGCTGTGTTGGGTCTTCGTTTCTGTGCGAGGGCTTTCTCTAGTTGTGGCAAGCGGGGGCCACCCTTCATCGCGGTGCACGGGCCTCTATCGTGGCCTCTCTTGTTGCGGAGCACAGGCTCCAGACGTGCAAGCTCAGTAGTTGTGGCTCACGGGCCTAGTTGCTCCATGGCATGTGGGATCTTCCCAGACCAGGGCTCAAACCCGTGTCCCCTGCATTAGCAGGCAGATTCTCAACCACTGCACCACCAGGGAAGCCCTGTAGACTTTTTAATTTTGGCCATTCTGACTGGTGTGAGGTGATACCTCATTATAGTTTTGATCTGCATTTCTCTAATAATTAGTGATACTGAGCATTTTTTTCATGTGTCTGTTAGCCATCTGTATGTCTTCTTTGGAGAAATGTCTATTTAGATCTTCTTCCCATTTATTAATTTTTTTTTTGATATTAGGCTATTTGTATATTTTGTATATTTTGGAAATTAATCCCTTGTCTTTTGCAAATATTTTCTCCCAGTCTGTAGGTTATCTTTTCATTTTGTTTATGGTTTCCTTTTTTGTGAAAAAGGTTTTAAGTTTAATTAGGTCCCATTTGCTTATCTTTGTTTTCATTTCCATTACTCTAAGAGACGGATCCAAAAGAAATGCTGCTGTGATTTATGTCAAAGAGTATTCTGCCTAAGTTTTCCTCTAGGATTTTTACAGTATTCAGTCTTACATTTAGGTCTGTAATCCATTTGGAGTTTACTTTTGTATATGGTGTTGGAAAATGTTCTAATTTCATTATTTTACATGTAGCTGTCCAGTTTTCCCAGCACCAGTTATTGAAGAGGCTGTCTTTTCTCCATTGTATATTCTCGCTTCCTTTGTCAAAGATTAATTGACCCTAAGTGTGTGGGTTTATTTCTGGGCTCTCTAACCTGTTCCATTGATCTATGTGTCTGTTTCTGTGCCAGTACCATACTGTTTTGATTACTGTAGCTTTGTCATATAGTCTGAAGTCAGGGCACATGATTCCTCCAGCTCTGTTCTTTCTCAAGTTTCTTTTGGCTATTCAGGATCTTTTGCGTTTCCATACAAATTTTAAAATTATTTTTTCTAGTTCTGTGAAAAATGCCATTGGTAATTTGATAGGGATTGCATTGAATCTGTAGATTGCCTTGGGTAGTATGGTCTTTTCTTTCTATTAAAGACCACCCAAGTGCTTGGTAGATCTCACTATGTGGGATTTTGGTTAAAATTTGATAATGAGATTGGAAATGCATAAAAATTCAGTTCCTTATTAGTGTTTAGGTAATGCCACATGCTTCAATCTATACCTGTCCATTAAACCCATGTGATGGTCAACAGTGACCCTGCCATAAAAAAGGGGTGGGGGGATATTTTATTCCCTATTTATTATTTTTCCTGGTAGGTCAACATCCTCAAAATCCTTGTGGGTGGAAGACTATCAAGAAAGGATTTAAGAACATTTTGTTCCATTGTTTTGCAATATCTTCCCTTTAAGAAAATCTCCTCTTAATTCATTACATAGCTTTGTAGTTCTTGTTTCATCTGGCAAGCAGAATATCTCCATCTTCTTTTGTTGGTAGCCAACCCAGTCACCACCCCATGACATGGAAACCAGTGTGGTGCAATCAGTACCCCTAGCCTTACTTATTTGTTTATGATAAGCGTGTGTGTCAAGGTAGGTCACAGTTCTTCCCAACAAGCAGGATCTCTCCCATAGGGCCACTAAATAAGATAGATTTAACTCTAGGAATTTAGGGCCACTAAATAAGGCAGATATTCACTTTCTATATCAGAAAAGACTCTATCTAAGCAGAGAGTTGAACATATGAGAATCACTCAGAGAGAGTAAATGTCTTGGAAGCACTGGGTCAGTTAGAATCCCCAGAAGCATACTGTGGCCTGTACCTCTTATTTTGATTAAGTAAACTACATCAGTATTCCTTTAGCACACTCCCTTTTTGCTTAAATTAGTTCAAATTGTGTTTTTGGCACTTGCATCCAAAATAGTCATGTTACATCTGCTAAAAATTTTAATTTTTCCCCATGAAGTTTTTGTTTTTAATATTTATCAGCCATTTCATTTTTAATCTTATCCCTTCATATCCTGTAGCTTTTTTTTCCAGTTATAATGTTTAACATTTTTCTAAATATAATAAATTATGAGTTTTTTTAAGAGTTTGGTATGCATGGCATAGTTATTTTATTTATTTATTTTTAAAGCTTATTTTTTTTAAATTTATTTATTTATTTTATTTATGGCTGTGTTGGGTCTTCGTTTCTGTGCGAGGGCTTTCTCTAGTTGTGGCAAGCGGGGGCCATTCTTCATCGCGGTGTGCGGGCCTCTCACTATCGCGGCCTCTCTTGTTGTGGAGCACAGGCTCCAGACGCGCTGGCTCAGTAATTGTGGCTCACGGGCCCCGTTGCTCCGCGGCATGTGGGATCTTCCCAGACCAGGGCTCGAACCCGTGTCCCCTGCACTGGCAGGCAGATTCTCAACCATTGCGCCACCAGGGAAGCCCTGGCATAGTTATTTTCAGTTATATGTATTGAAATTACGTTTTCTCAATCTGTCAATCGCTTTTTAACTTGTTTTTGAAAATAAATATTATATAAAGCTTTTTGGTTTTCAAATCTCTAAAAATGTTTTTTCCTTGAATTCTTTCTTGTTCATTTAGTTTATCTTTGGAGATATGTGTAAATACTGTAGAAAGAAGAACTTAACTCTTTATATATATACATATACATATATACATATATGGGAATATTTCTTTGGTATTGACTTTAAATAAGTGAATCACTTTTCTTTATGAAATAACATTTAGAAATTCTCATAGGATATCTGGTTCCAGTTATTAGAGTAAGAAAATTTATTAAATTCTCCTGTATCTCAAAAATCCATGGAGTGTTCAGTGAAGAAATATGAAAGTGAATAAATCCGCAGAGCTTTTGAGAATGGCAACAGAGAAACATCAGCAGTCAAAAGATTAGAACGAATTTCGGGAAGACAGAAGACTGATGGGAGCATCTTGATGGATATATTAGAATAAAAGGAGCTAGTGCTCAGTTTATTCAACAGAAAAAGTTGCAGTGGAGCTAGGAGCGATTTTGCACAGTACAGTTCCTTAGAGTTAGGAGCTAAGGAAGAGAGGGTGTGGAAGGAAGGGCAGAAATCACAATGATTCATGGAGAATCAATCTGAAAGAAGTGCATGTTCAGACCACCCCCATTCCTGCATATCAGGAAGTGCTGTTTGCCTCAATGTCAGATATAGATCGAGGAAGATCCGTGGCTCCCAGGCTGAGGGTTTGTTCACATTAGTCAGACTGGCCTTGTTTTGGTATTTGAATGTGTCTGGATTTTTACCTGTATGCCTGCTTCATACTCATGTCCTGGAAATATGATGGTAAAACCTCAAAATATCACATATATACACACAGCACAAACATTGTTCTTATTCAAGGAACAGGCTTATAGGGACTTCCCTGGTGGTCCAGTGGTTAAGAATCCATCTTGCAATATAGGGGACACCTGTTCAATCCCAGGTTGGGGAACTAAGATCCCACGTGCCACAACTAAAGAGCCTGAATGCCACAACTACAGAGCCCATGCACTCTGGAGCCTGGGTGCTGCAACTAAGACCCAATACAGCCAACAAACAAACAAATAAATAAGTAAATATTAAAGAAAAAAAAGGAACAGGCTTATAACATCAGAGGAAACTCCTGCCAGCCACATACTTAATCAACATGACCCTTTATTTTATGTTTATCAATGACCAATTAAGGAACAGTGAATATTTTAGGAATTCAATAGTTCAAAAGGGAAAGGGAAAGATGAACAAATGAGACAACTAATACTGAAAAACAAGCAGTAAAATTCAGGTTAGAGACCAGAGTGTAAACAAACAATAAACTACTTCTAATTAATATGTTCATAGATTTTAGATAAGATATTGTTTCAATGAAATATAAACAGCCTGTTATGAATTTGGGTAACACTTTATTAAACATAAAATTTTAAATGTGACTACTAAAAATTGAATCCAATGAAATATGCAGAATGGAAGGTAAGGAATTATTTCAGAACATAGAACTAACTATAAAGACAAATAGATGGAAAATGTTGAGAGAAAATATTGCCGATCCATATTTCCATATTCCTTCATAGGAAGAATTGTGAAATATTTAAATACCAGAAAAAAATGGGGAAAAAAGGAGAGGAAGAATTTATCCAAAAAATAACAAAAAGGAAATTTTCAGAGCTAAAGACACAGACGTATGCCCTCAGATTAAGTTTCCAGAGAGAAAAAGCAAATCCTCCAGAAGGAAGTGAGAATCATTACAAACTTCAGATTTCCCACAGCCTCACTGGAAGCTAAATGACAATCTATTTCATCTATAGAAATTGAACAAAATAAGATGCAGAAAGTTTACCTCCCATGCATCCATTCTGAAGGAAAAAAAAAAAAAGTCATCTAAGGAAGTGTCAGACATGAACTTCAGAAAGGAGCAGACAAGAAGTATCCAGAGTGGCAACCATTCAGCAGGCCTAAGGAAGAGTCACTATTTATCAGCGCATTCAAGAAACCATTAGAGGTTGACCTTACTGATTTGAAGAAGGCATATAGTTCTTGGGACAAAAAAAAAAAAAAAAAAAAAACAACCAGAAAGGTAAGGAGAAAATCCAAGAGAAAATGTAGAGCCTAAGTAAGAAAGATAGTACAAAGCAAACTAAAATGTGAAATGACTTCAAATGATGAATAAAGTGTAAAAAAGAGAATGTTTTGGTACCTTCGGGTTTTCCCTTTCTAGTTGCAAAAGTTCAGTGACACGGAGCAATGACTCCTCTGATGCTCTACTTGGTTCCGAAATAAATAATATTGACATAACCTTAATATGGCAAACACTATGTCTCAGCCTTAAATTTTCAGAGTCAAGCTGTAGTAAAACCAAGGAAGTCTGTAATATTAGACTTGTAATCATGAAGTCTGTAGAATGCACATGATATGCTGACAGAAATGTAAAGTAGAGAAGGAAAGGAGGGGGGAAGAAAGTCAAGAGATTCTTGAGACTGATGGATGGAAAAATAGAGTTTTAAGTACATTATTTAAAATTATATAAAAATCAATAGAACCAATATTTATTATAAAACATGGAAAAGTGGGGGGAAAGAGGAACGAGTTTAACTGAAGTTAGTCTCCAATAAACAGAGTCAGATAACACTTATAATTGATCAATAAAGAAATAATGGCATAAGCCTAAAATTAATCTAATATAGGCAACCAACAGATGTACTAAAATCAGAAGCAGTCCAAAACTGTGTACATAAAGAGGAAGACTGGGCCTGTGTCCTGGAGACAGATATTCAATTGCACATCCTTCAGAAAGTGTTTGAAATGTTTTTTTTTTTTTTTTTTGCGTGTCCTACTTTTACAATAATAGAAATGAAAATGAATAGTTTTAAAGAAAAGAGTCTATTTTCAAATGTTTTATCTAAAAGATGAAATAATTTATTTTTGCCATATGACTCTTTTTTTCAACATTCAGAGGTTACATGGAAAAATTTTATTAGGGGCCTAAATTTAAATTAATTGAAAATCTACTTATTAGAAAACTCAAAGTATTTTGACTTTACATTTTATCTTTTGCATTTAGAGAAAAAAAATATAAATAAGAAATAAGTTGTTTAAGGCAATGTTAAAAATTGCAATGGCAAATTCAGTTTATACTGTGGGGTCACTATACATTTAGTGTGGGTTGTTAAGTTTTCTTTATCAACATCAATATTAAATGTGAATGCCAATTTTAAGTGACAACCATGAAACATAAAAAAAATTTTCATCAAAAAAGAGAAGTATCTTGAATAGTTTAGAGTGATTTTCAACAAGGATTTCAAAAAATGATTTGCTACTTAACCACAATATTTTATTTCCCAATCATTCTATCTTATCAACTATTATCTGTGTGTTCATATCCAAATCAGAAACTTGCTCTGATTAGGTCTATCAGCATAAATGTTTTATTGGGTAGCTTGACAATTATCAAAATCTGTTGCCAAGAGGAAAAAAAAAAAAAAAGAGAGAGAGAAGGAGGAATTGGAAGGAAGAAGTGTATTATATCTGTTTCAGTAACTGAATTCTGGTAGAGCCTGAGCTCAGGAACCATGAGTGAAACCTTAGATGTTTAGGAGGGCTTCCAGAACTGGTTGACTTCATATTGTTATTGCTGTTGCTGCTGCTGCTGAGTGTAACACATATATCAAAGGTCACCATCAAAACACTGCCAGAAGGATAAATTAGGAGTTTGGGATTAATATATACACATTACTATATATAAAATAGATAATCAACAAACACCTACTGTATAGCACAGGGAACTCTACTCAATATTCTGTAGTAACCTATATGGCAAAAGAATCTGAAAAAGAATGGATATATGTATATGGATAACTGACCACTTTGTTGTATACCTGAAACTAACACAACATTGTAAATCAACTAGACTCCAATATAAAATAAAAATTAAATTGAAATTAAAAAAAACAACACTGCCTAAGCATTAAAGCTGATCCCCAAAATTAGAAAATTTGAATAGGAGCCGTAGAAATGAATCTGAGTGCCATCTGACTTTGAGTAAAATCTGTAACAGTTGGTTGAGAAGGTAGGCTCAGTTTGACTCCTGACTCTGTTGATACTGGCTGTGAACTAATCTCTCTGTGCCTCCACTCCTCCATCTTTAAAATGGAGATGAGCTTACAGGTAAAACCTCTATCATGGCTGTATTATGAGGAATGAACAGATGACACGTGAAAAGCCCTTGAAACGGTGTCTGACTCAGTTGTTGTTTACTATAATTATTATTCACTCATTACAGAAACTCATACAAAGAGCATTCACAAAGTATTACTGGGTTCTACAGCATTCTCTGCTCAATTCAGAGCATGGCCCTGTATAAATGTCCTGATCTCTACTCTCTCCAAGTGGTTGGACATACAGGGAGGAGGATACAGAAGCACTACCTCATCGTTGTCATAAATATCATTTTTATTTCCCACTATTTTCTACCTAGAGGCCTCAAGTGATTTTCATGAAATTTTTCTTTTATCACTTTTTTCTTGAAAGTCATTAATGGAAGAATGGTGGAAAAAGTAGGGCTTGTGTACAGGAATTTGAAATGTGGGGAGGCTCAGAGTTTGAGGTTCACAGTCCCAGGCAGGGAATCATAAAGTCCATGCTAGCCTTTCCTGCAGCACCTTCTCTACCAGCCAGGATGATTCTCCTGGCCTGCCTACAACCTTTCCCTCTTAACCTCCTCTGATATTTTCATATCCAGTATCTTGACTGTAGTATCAGTGGAGAGAAGTAAGAAGCATAAGTTTTCCAAGTTGCTTGTTTTATTTCAGTTTTAGCCTTTCTCTTCTTCTACACTTCCATCAATTCTTATGTACCCATACCTAAACATACACATATGCATATACACACATACTTCAAAACCATACATGAACATACAAATATATAACACACAGGTATCATAGCCAGAAATTCTAGGCTAATCTTATAAACTTCTTGTGTTAGTTTCCTACTGCTGCTGTAAAAATTTATCACAAACCAGGAGTTCCCTAGTGGTCTAGTGATTAGGATTTGGAGCTCTCACTATGGAAACCCAGCTTCCATCCCTGGTCAGGGACCTGAGATCCCTCAAGCTGCGTGGTGCAGCTACCCCCCCAAATTTTTTTTTATCACAAACTTACTGTCTTAAGCCACCAGAAATTTCTTCTTTTATTGTTCTGGAGACCAGAAGTCTGAAATCAGTTTCATTGGGCTGAAATCAATATACTGCCAGAGCTGTACTTTCTCAGGAGACTTCAGGGGAGAATCCATTTATTGCCTCTTCCAGGTTCCAGCTTTCAGCTTCTACTGGCATCTTTGGTTTATGGTCACCTCACTCCAATCTCTGACTCCGTGTTCACATTGCCTTCTCCTCTTCTGTCTGAAATCTCCCTCTGCTTCCATCTTATAAAACACTTGTGAGTACACATAAGGTCTACCTGGATAATCTCCCTATTTCATGATGCAGAACTTAACCAGATCTGCAAATTATTTTCTACATAAGGTAAAATTTACAGGTTCTAGAGATTAGGACATGGATATCTTATGTGGACATTACTCTGCCTACCACATTTCCTTCCTTTTGGATCTTCTTGGTATTAATAGCATTACTTTCTTCCCAGTCACATAAACTGGAAACTTCACTATAATCACTATCTCGTCTTTCTCCTGTATCATTTACATCCCTCAATATAACAAGTGCTCCCAGCTACCAATGGCTCTAAAATGTACATCATTCTCTCTATGTGTACTACCATTATTATAGAGATTTGAATTATTCTCATCTGTATTATTTCAATAACCAAATTAATCTTCCTGCCTCCAAGTCCTCCCTGTTTTGTCCATGCTCTACATGGTTTCCAAAATATTTGAAAAAATATATATAATTATGTGTTTGCCCGACTTAAAAATCTGTCAGTGGTTCTCCACTGTTTGCAGGATATATCTAGATACATTAATGACCTTGACCTAGAGGCTAGCAACTAGCTTCCATTAACTATGTGTCAAATGTGTGCCTTGTACTATTGAATATGGAATTTCTGCCATCCAGAAAGCCCTTCTCCTTTGTGCAGTGAAACTTTCTTCATAGCTTTTAGCATTCACATTGTATATCTCTAATATTTCTTCTGTGACTATTTTTCTGAATCACTTAGGTAATATTTTCCTCAAATATTCTTTAGCTCTTGGTTTCTAACTCTTAACAGAGCATTGGCCTTACTACTAATATTACAGAATTGTAACTACTTGTTCATAATCTTTCTACATTGTTAGATTATTATATCTCACTAAACTTTGTTTTCCTATTGCCTAGTAGACCGCCATTGGAGAATGGGAACTCAATAAACATTATATGAATCAAGAAGGACAAGCTGGGGTGCTCAATAGATGTATATCATAGGATGTATGCCCAAATATCCAACTCAGCACACTTTGAACTTCAGGGCAGATAAAATAAGCATAGTTGTCATTAACAAAAAGATTAGGTTATGTCATGTTATGTAACATAAAGACTATGTAGCTGAAATAACAAATTACCCTGAAATATATGTGGCTTAATAAAAGAAAAGTTTATGCCTTGTTAGTGCAAAGTTTGATGAGGTTCAATAACTTTTCAGGGCAGTTTTCTACTAAATGGTATCTGGAGAGGTCTAGTTGATTTTCATATTATGATTTCTTCATCACAAAGTGTGGCTTTCAGAATACTGCCGAAGGAAAAGAGAAGAGGACTGCAGAAGGATGTTTACACAGCCCCAGTCCCAAAGTGACAACTATTCCTTCCGCTCATGTCTATTGACTACAATGACTCATACCACCTAACTACAAGTAGACTGTGAAGAATAGTCTTCCATGTGTCCAGACAGGACAGGTCAACCAGAAAAGGCCAAAGTGTCTACTATCCATGCTCTTTAATTAGCCTCTGTGGAGTTCTAAATCGACCTTCAGACTTTACCCTATTTGTACCTCCCTCTCTCTTCCTTTCCCTCTTCAAAATAATTAGCCCATACAGACAGGGATTAGAAGTCAGTAACAGGTAGATCCATTACCAAAACAAATGGTGGAAAACAGTTATGGCTGGTAGCTCTTAATATCATCACTTTTCTTTTTACTCTAGCAAATCACTCTGCAATTTGAAAGTATACTCAATTACACATGTTTTAAACAAGTATATTCATGCAAGCTGTCCTTTTATTAAAAGGGATTTTTGTTTCTTTATTTCTTGAAAATTATTTCTCTCAACTGTAGCTTTCATCCTATGATCTAATGAACATAAACTGGATTTTTTGTTTGCTTGATGCTAAATGATTTAATAAATAATCAAAACTCTCTAGAAGAATGTGTTCAGAAGACTTCTTTGGGAAGCTGACAAGACAATCAACAACATTTTAATGATGAATTTAATAAGATATGGAATTTATGTGGTCTATGGATGCAACTCTGAGCAGCTTCATATCAGCAATGCAGAACCTCACCTATCAGAACTCTTGCTAAAAGAAGTTGACATATTTTCCACAATCCTTAAGAAATCTTTAAGAAAGAGGACATTTGCTTTAAAATATTCAAGGATAGAGGACACAGAAAATCCTCCATCCTATTTTTTACTATGAATAATAAACTGTATGCTTTAGCAAGGGTATAATTCTCATTGTATTAGATAAATATGCTAAAAATGAATAATATACATGAAATTTGGATATATTTGATATCAACAAGAAAATTTTCTCATGGATGTGTTACAAGAGCAGAAAATTTAAACTTGGTCTAAATAAATTAGCTACAAACTTCTATAATGGCAAACACAAAAACAGACAATGAGAAAATATAAATAGACATAAAATAGCAACCTTACAAAATCCATGGCCATGAACATTATTTATTTTAAAAAGCAGTTTCCTACTGTTTATTCCACTAGAAATTTTACATATTTTTATTCAATAAAATTTTATTAAATGTTTAATCTACTTGAAATCCTCAAAATGTGTGATCTAAAAGTGAATGAGAAAGGTTCTTGCTCTCAGGAGACTTGCAGATTCCAGTATGGGAGAGACTCTGTTTTGAGTGTTTGCATGTATCCCTCTTCTGGGGCCTATGATATAGATGCATGAAAAAATATCTGAATATATGTAGAGCTTAGAGAAAAATTTTAAATAGGATGCTTGAGATGAATATACCAAATAAGCTTTAAAATTAAATAACATCTGAGAGACAAGAGGTGTTGATTAAACTTCACATTAAGGTGTCAATATTCTCATCACAGACTGTCGGATATGCAGAGAAGACCTGAGAGAAAATTCTCAAAATAGAGTCAGTGGGCATGAAGAGTAGAGGCAAAGGAAAACACCAGAGAAAGTTACAGATAGAAAAAGTTGTGTGTGATGACAAGTAACCCCTGTTTTACTCTTTCTCCTTAGGTTAGGCCTAATGCAAATACTGGATAAAAGATAGGTTATGATATTGTATTATAAATATAATATTGACAAATCTTATCACAAAACAGGCAGTAATTTAGCAGAGACACCAAAAAGGATACCTAATTTATGAAATGGTTGAAATACAAAGTTGAGCAATAAATCAGAATTTTCAAACTTGGTCTACAATTCTGGAAGTATAGAGAAAAGACAGAGTAAATACTGGAGCTTCTCATTATTTCACTGGTACCTAACAGATCCTAGAGACCATTTGCTGATAGTTACTTACCTGTGGTATTTTTCTACCTTCCATTTTCTATTCCTCTCATATTCTCTTCCTCTTCCTTCATTATCCATGTATTAATCCAATATTTATTGAGTGCCTACTAGGTACCAGGCACTGTTTCGGGCACCCATGATAAATGCAGCAGTGCCTAGATTTGAAAAAATTCTTCCCCTTGTGATCTGTGGATTTCATTCTAGGGAGGAGAATGATAATAAACAAATATACGGGCAATATACTAAAGAAGCTGCTAGGTAGAATGAATAGAAGCAAAGCAGAAAAAAAGAGGGGCAGTAAGTATGAGAGTGGCAGTGGACTTGCTCTTTTATAGGAATACACAGTAAAAGCCTCCCTGATTAGGTGACATTTCCACAGATAACTAAAGTAACTGATGGAGCCCTTTGGTGAAGTCCCTGGAAGAAGAAGAACTATAAGAGTGTTTTGCATTTTCTGTGTTTACTGAGCCAAACCACAAAGAGGACAGATTGCCTGGAGTAAAGGAGCAAGGGGGCTGGAGATGGTGATTGAGGAGAGAGAGAAAGTTCCTTTCACAAGAGAACTACAGGGAGAGTTCCTGTAGGGCTACACACTCCATTTAAAAACTCCTACATTAAATCTGATTGAGCTAGGGATCCAGAGCAGAATTATGAGCATAATAGTGATGTAACTGGCAATGTGTTTTTTAAAAAATCACTCAGTTTTTTATGTGGAGAGTAGACTGTGGGGGGCGGGACTGGAGGCATGGAGGAGACATGTTAGAAGGCAACCACAATAATCCAGCTGAAAGAGAATGGTGGCTTACAACAATGGTAGCAGTGGAGTTATGCATAGTGATTTTTATTTTTTAATATGGAACCCAGGAATTTCTGCTAGATTGGCCATGGGATTTTTCATGTTCAGTGTTTTTACCATAAACTTCTTTGCCATAAACATCTTTGCTGCATATCCATTTGTCCATTAAGCAATTCTGCCATGAAAGATAAAATAACTGTTTAACGGTTTTTGTTTCGACAGTTTGATTCCAACTTGTGAAATGCATTCGCATTTATGAAGCAGACAGATGACAATGATTTGCCCCAAGAGTTGTTTTCATATTCTGAAATACACTACACTGCAGAAGAAAGAGACTGGGGACCTGAAAGGTGCAGAATTCTACCCACATTTCCCAAAGAACTTTGGAACGTCTATCAATGACACGTGACAACATGCCAAGAACAAACAGCACTGTAGAAGTTTTCACAATGAAACACAAAGCTCAGTCACAAATATGCATCCTAGTGTTTGGAAACTGATAGCTCTCTTAATGAAGAAAGAAATTTTAGCAAAAAAGAAAAAGTGTGATGCCAAAGGAAGAGGTGAATAAACAAACAAACCAAAAAAAAAAAAAAAGTATAAAATACCATGAATTAAAGGTATGGAAGACAAGCCCTTAGGTACAACTCACAAAATAAAGTCAGTAATTTTGCAGAATTTCCATGAATTTAGTAAGCTTTAAAGGTAGGTACCCTGTGTTCTAATTCTGTAACTGCCTAGCTTTGTGACCTCAGCAAAATAACTAACCTCATTATGCCTCATTTTTCTCATATAGAGAACTGGGGTAATGATGATAATAGCACTTACCTCATAGAGCTGTTGTGAGCCATCTTAACAAATTACACTTACAATAGTGCTCAGAAAATCATAAGTATTCATTAGATACAAACAAGTTCTCATTAAATAAATTAAAAATATATTTATGTAAAAATAAACACATACATATATTCTAAGTTTAGATGGTACGTTCTGTATATGAATTGTCTTTATTTATGTAGTAAGAACTTATAATGAACTTTTGGATCCCAATAAACAAGGTGAAAGAAGCATAATCCCTAAAATTCCAAGAAGAAACTTAATATTGTTACCATGTTAATATTTGAGGGGGAGACCTTCAAGATGGCAGAGGAGTAAGATGTGGAGATCACCTTCCTCCCCACAAATACATCAAAAATACATCTACATGTGGAACAACTCCTACAGAACACCCACTGAACGCTGGCAGAATACCTCAGACTTCCCAAAAGGCAAGAAACTCCCCACGTATCTGGGTAGGGCAAAAGAAAAAAGAAAAAATAGAGACAAAAGAATAGGGACAGGACCTGCACATCTGGGAGGGAGCTGTGAAGGAACAAAAGTATCCACACACTAAGAAGCCCCTTCACTGGCAGAGAAGGAGGAAGGGCAGGGGGAAGCTTCGGAGCCACGGAGGAGAGCACAGCAACAGAGGTGCAGAGAACAAAGCAGAGAAATTCCCGCACAGAGGATCAGTGCCGACCAGCACTCACCAGCCTGAGAGGCTTGTCTGCTCACCCACCAGGTCAGGTGGGGGCTGGGAGCTGAGGCTCGGGCCTCGGAGGTCAGATCCCAGGGAGAGGACAGGGGTTGGCAGTGTGAAGACAGCCTCAGGGGGCTAGTGCACCATAGCTAGCCAGGATGGAGTCTGGGAAAAAGTCTGGACCTGTGGAAAGGGCAAGAGATGATTGTTTTGGGATGCGCGAGGAGAGGGGATTCCTTCCCAGTGTACCCACAGAAGGCAGAGCACTGCCTAAGTGAGCTCCAGAGAAGGGTGCGAGCCATGGCTATCAGCTTGGACCCCAGAGACGGGCATGAACTGCTAACACTGCTGCTGCTGCCACCAAGAATCCTGTGTGCAAGCACAGGTCACTATCCACACCTTCCCCCCCACCCCGGAAGCCTGTGCAGCCCGCCACAGCCAGGGTCCCAAGATCCAGGGACAACTACCCCAGGAGAACATATGGGGTGCCTTAGGCTGTTGCAACATCATGCCGGCCTCTGCCACCACAGGTCCGCACCGCATTCCACTTATGACTACCGTACCCCACCCTCCACTCCAGCCTAAGTGAGCAAGGGTGCCCTAATCAGCCGGTGCTTTAACCCCCTCCTGTCTGGGTAGGGAGCAGATACCCTCAGGCAACCTACAAGCAGAGTTGGGGCCAAAACCAAAGCTGAACCCCAGGAGCTGTGCGAACAAAGAACAGAAAGGGAAATTTCTCCATGCAGCCTCAGGAGCAGCAGATTAAATCCCCACAATCAACTTCATGTACCCTGCATCTGCGGAATACCTGAATAGACAATGAATCGTCCCAAAATTGAAGCAGTGGACTTTGGGAGCAACTGTAGACGTGGGGTTTGCTGTCTGTGACTGATCTGTTTCTGATTTTTACATTTATCTTAGTTTAGTTTTAGTGCTTGTTATCACTGGTGGATTTGTTTATTGCTTTGGTTGCTCTCTTCTTTTTTTAATTTTAATAATTTTTTAATTTATATTTTCTTTTTTTTTTTCTCCATTTTAATCTGAGCCACGTGGCTGACAGGGTCTTGGTGTTCCACCCTGGTGTCAGGCCTGAGCCTCTGAGGTGGGAGAGCTGAGTTCAGGATAGTGGACCACCAGAGACTTCCTGGGCGCACGTAATATCAATCGGTGAGAGCTCTCCCAGAGACCTCCATTTCAACAATAAGAACCACCTCCACCCAACGGGCAGCAAGTTGCAGTGCTGGATGCCCCATGCCAAACAACTAGCAAGACAGGAACACAACCACACCCCTTAGCAGAGAGGTTGTCTAAAATCATACTAAATTCACAGACACCACCAAACACCACTGGACGCAGCCCTGACCACCAGAAAGACAAGATCCAGCCCCACCCACCAGAACACAGGCAACAGTCCCTTCCACCAAGAAGCCTACACAAGCCACTGAACCAACCTCACCGACTGGAGGCAGACACCAAAAACAACGAAACTATGAGCCAGCAGCCTGAGAAAAGGAGAAACCAAACACAGTGAGTTAAACAAAATGAGAAGACAAAGAAATATGCAGAAGATGAAGTAGCAAGGTAAAAACCCAACAGACTAAACAAATGAAGAGGAAATAGGCAGTCTACCAGAAAAAGAATTCAGAGTAATGATAGGAAAGATGATCCAAAATCGTGGAAATAGAATGAAGAAAACACAAGAAACGTTTAACAAGGACCTAGAAGAACTAAAGAGCAAACAAAAAACGATGAACAACACAATAAATGAAATTAAAAATTCTGTAGAAGGAATCAATAGCAGAACAACTAAGGCAGAAGACCGGATAAGTGACCTGGAAGATAAAATAGTGGAAATAACTACTGCAGAGCAGAATAAAGAAAAAAGACTGAAAAGAATTGAGGACAGTTTCAGAGACTTCTGGGACAACATTAAACACACCAAAATTCACATTATAAGGGTCAGAGAGGGAGAAGAGAAAAAGAAAGGGACTGAGAAAATATTTGAAGTGATTATAGTTGAAAACTTCCCTAACATGGGAAAGAAAATAGTCAATCAAGTCTAGAAAGGGCAGAGAGACCCATATAGGATAAATCCAAGGAAAAATATGCCAAGACACATATTAATCAGACTATCAAAAATTAAATTGAAAGAAAAAATATTGAAAGTAGCAAAGGAAAAGCAACAAATAATATACAAGGGAATCCCCATAAGGGTAACAGCTGATCTTTCAGCAGAAACTCTGCAAGCCAGAAGGGAGTGGCAGGACATATTTAAAGTGATGAAAGGGAAAAAACTACAACCAAGATTACTCTACCCAGCAAGGATTTCATTCATATTCGATGGAGAAATTAAACCTTTACAGACAAGCAAAACTTAACAGGATTCAACACCAGCAAAGCAGCTTTAAAACAAATGTTTAAGGAATGTCTCTAGGCAGGAAACACAGAGAAGGAAAAGACCTACAATAACAAATGCAAAACAATTAATAAAATGGTAATAGACACATACATATTGATAATGACCTTAAATGTAAATGGTTTAATGCTCCAACCAAAAGACATAGACTGGCTGAATGGATACAAAAACAAGACCTGTATATATGCTGTCTACAAGAGACCCACTTCAGACCTAGGGACACATAAAGACTGAAAGTGAGGGGTTGGAAAAAGTTATTCCATGCAAATGGAAATCAAAAGAAAGCTAGAGTAGCAATTCTCATATCAGAAAAAATAGACTTTAAAATAAAGACTCTAAGAAAAGACAGAGAAGGATACTATGCAATGATCAAGGGATCAATCCAAGAAGAAGATATAACAATTGTAAATATTTATGCACCCACCATAGGAGCTCCTCAATACATAAGGCAAATGCTAACAGCCATAAAACGGGAAATCGACAGTAACACAATCATAGTAGGGGACTTTAACACCCCACTGTCACCAATGGACAGATCATCCAAAATGAAAATAAATAAGGAAACACAAGCTTTAAATGACACAGTAGACAAGATGGACTTAATTGATATTTATAGGACATTCCATCCAAAAACAACAGAATACACTTTCTTCTCAAGTGTTCATGGAACATCCTCCAGGATAGATCGTATCTTGGGTCACAAATCAAGCCTTGGTAAATTTAAGAAAATTGAAATTGTATCAAGTGTCTTTTCTGACCACAATGCTATGAGACTAGATATCAATTACAGGGGGAAAAAATGTAAAAAATACAAACAAATGGAGGCTAAACAATATGCTACTAAATAACCAAGAGACCACTGAAGAAATCAAAGAGGAAATCAAAAAATACCTAGAAACAAATAACAATGAAAACAAAACAACCCAAAACCTATGGCATGCAGCAAAAGCAGTTCTAAGACGGAAATTTATAGCAATACAATCTTACCTCAACAAGCAAGAAAAATCTCAAAAAACAACCTAACCTTATACCTAAAGCAATTAGAGAAAGAAGAACAAAAAAACCCAAAGTTAGCAGAAGGAAAGAAATCATAAAAATCAGATTAGAAATAAATGAAAAAGAAATGAAGAAAACAATAGCAGAGATCAATAAAACTAAATCTGGTTCTTTCTTTGAAAAGATAAACAAAATTAATAAACCATTAGCAGACTCATCAAGATGAAACGGGAGAAGACTCAAACCAACAGAATTAGAAATGAAGAGTGAGAAGTAACAACTGACACTGCAGAAATACAAAGGATCATGAGAGATTACTACAAGCAACTCTATGCCAATAAAATGGACAACCTGGAAGAAAATGGACAAATTCTTAGAAAAGCACACCCTATGGAGATTGAACCAGGAAGAAGTAGAAAATATAAGCGGACCAATCACAAGCACTGAAATTGAAACTGTGAATAAAAATCTTTCAACAAACAAAAGCCCAGGACCAGATGGCTTCACAGGCAAATTCTATCAAACATTTAGAGAAGAGCTAACACTTATCCTTCTCAAACTCTTCCAAAATATAGCAGAGGGAGGAACACTCCCAAACTCATTCTATGAGGCCACCATCAACCTGATACCAAAACCAGACAAAGATGTCACAAAAAAAGAAAACTACCAGCCAATATCACTGATGAACATAGATGCAAAACTCAACAAAATACTAGCAAACAGAATCCCACAGCACATTAAAAGAATCATACACCACGATCAAGTGGCGTTTATCCCAGGAATGCAAGGATTCTTCAATGTACACAATTCAATCAATGTAATACACCATATTAACAAACTGAAGAATAAAAACCATATGATCATCTCAACACATGCAGAGAAAGTTTTCAACAAAATTCAACACCCATGTATGATAAAAACTCTCCAGAAAGTGAGCATAGAGGGAACCTACCTGAACATAATAAAGGTCATATATGAAAACACCACAGCCAACATCATTCTCAGTGGTGAAAACTGAAAGCATTTCCTCTAAGATCAGGAACAAGACAAGGTTGCCCACTGTCACCACTAGTTTCAACATAGTTTTGGAAGTTTTAGCCATGGCAATCAGAGAAGAAAATGAAATAAAAGGAATCCAAATTGGAAAAGAAGTAAAACTGTCACTGTTTGCTGATGACATGATATCATACATAGAGAAACCTAACGATGCTACCCGAAAACTACTAGAGGTAAGGTAATCAATGAATTTGGTTATGTAGCAGGATACAAAATTAATGCACAGAACTCTCTTGCATTCTTACACACTAGCAATGGAAAATCTAAAAGAGAAATTAAGAAAACTCTCCCATTTACCATTGCAACCAAAAGAATAAAATACCTAGGGATAAACCTACCTATGGAGACAAAAGACCTGTATGCAGAAGACTATAAGACACTGATGAAAGAAATTAAAGATGATACAAACAGATGGAGAGATATACCATGTTCTTGGATTGGAAGAATCAACATTGTGAAAATGTCTATACTCCCCAAATCAATCTACAGATTCAATGCAATCCCTATCAAACTACCAATGGCATTTTTCACAGAACTAGAACAAAAAATTTCACAATTTGTGCGGAAGCACAAAAGACCCCAAATAGCCAAAGCAATCTTGAGAAAGAAAAACAAAGCTGGGCTCCCTGACTTCAGACTATACTACAAAGCTACAGTAATCAAGAGATAAAAACAGAATTATAGATCAATGCACAGGATAGAAAGCACACAGATAGACTCATGTGCATATGGTCACCTTATCTTTGATAAAGGAGGCAAGAACTTACAATGGAGAAAAACAGCCTCTTCAATAAGTGGTGCTGGGAAAACTGGACAGCTACATGTAAAAGAATGAAATTAGAACACTCCCTAACACCATACACAAAAATAAGCTCAAAATGGATTAAAGACCTAAATGTAATGCCAGACACTATAAAACTCTTAGAGGAAAATATAGGCAGAACACTCTATGACATAAATCACAGCAAGATCCTTTTTGACCCACCTCCTAGAGAAAGGAAAATAAAAACAAAAATAAGCAAATAGGACCTAATGAAACTTAAAAGCTTTTGCACAGCAAAGGAAACCATAAACAAGACAAAAAGACAACCCTCAGAATGGGAGAAAATATTTGCAAACTAATCAACTGACAAAGGATTAATCTCCAAAATATACAAGCAGTTCATGCAGCTCAATAACAAAAAAACAAACAACCCAATCCAAAAATGGGCAGAAGATCTAAACAGATGTTTCTCCAAAGAAGATACACAGATTGCCAACAAACTCATGAAAGAAAGCTCAACATCACTAATCATTAGAGAAATGCAAATCAAAACTACCGTGAGGTATTACCTCACACAGTTCAGAATGGCCAGCAACAAAAAATCTACAAACAATAAATGCTGGAGAGGGTGTGGAAAAAGGGAACCCTCTTGCACTGTTGGTGGGAATGTAAATTGATACAGCCACTATGGAGAACAGTATGGAAGTTCCTTAAAAAATAAAAATAGAACTACCATATGATCCAGCAATCCCACTACTGGGCATATACCCTGAGAAAACCATAATTCAAAAAGAGTCATGTACCAAAATGTTCATTGCAGCACTATTTACAATAGCCAGGACATGCAAGTAACCTAAGTGTCCATCCACAGATGAATGGATAAAGAAGGTGTGGCACATATATACAATGGAATATTACTGAGCCATAAAAAGAAATGAATTTGAGTTATTAGCAGTGAGGTGGATGGACCTAGAGTCTGTCAGAGTGAAGTAAGTCAAAAAGAGAAAAACAGATACCATATGCTAACACATATATATGGAATCTAAAAAAGAAATGGTTCTGATGAACCTAGGGACAGGACAGGAATAAAGAGGCAGATGTAGAGAATGGACTTGAGGACATGGGGAGGGGAAAGGGTAAGCTGGGACAAAGTGAGAGATTGGCATGGACTTATATACACTACCAGTGTAAAATAGATAGCTAGTGGGCAGCAGCTGCGTAGCACAGGGAGATCAGCTCAGTGCTTTGTGACCACCTAGAGGGGTGGGATAGGGAGGGTGGGAGGGAGACACAAGAGGGAGGGGATATGGGGATATATGTATATGTATAGCTGATTCACTTTGTTATACAGCAGAAAGTAACAGAACATTGTAAAGCAATTATACTCCAATAAGGATGTTAAAAAAAAAAATTGATGGAAGAAAAAAATCATTCAAAATTCTTTCGAGAAATAAGGCAATATATATAGACTCAAACACAAATACTGTACATCAGCTCTTGTCCAGCACCAGATTAAGTCCTATTAATATAAATTTAAATCAGGAGTAGAGCACCCACACAAACAGTGTGGTATTAGGATTTGAAACAGATTTCTTATTCTTACTTTGTATTACACTATGGCTGTTTTGTACTATTTGAGGACAACGATCATATCTCCTCTTAAAAAAAAAAAAAAGCCTGAATTCCACAGAGCATGGCCTTGACTATGAAATCAGAGGGAAATATGTTGAAGGCCATTTTCTTGATCATTTGAATATCGCTTTAAACATGCCTGTATAAAAACATTCTGAATTGTTTTTCAGTACAGAATCAGTATTTTAGTGATTTGCAATTTAATTTTGATAAACAACTCTCATAGTTAAGGAATATTCGTTTCTTTGTCATAATTAGCTCTAAATATCAAAGTGCTCTAATTTAATGGTCTAGATTAAGGGGATTTTTTAACCCGTGGAAGCAGAATCTGCCTTCTGTTTATTTAGAGGCCCCTCTGATATCTTCACAGTATTCATGATTGAAGAACTGGGCCAATTGTTTGCACCTGTATATCATTTGTACCTGCATCCCTGGTAACTTCAGGAAAGGTGGCTTCAGTGGGAACCAGTAATAATAATTCTGGTGATTTGGAGAGAGAGAAAAACACTACTGCTGGAATATTTTCATTGTCTTTTGAAAATTTTGTTGACATGTGTACCCCTGAAAAGTGTTCACTGTAGTTGCAGAAGTGTATGAGGGTATTTGTTTTAGTGCATAAGAAATTTATTCTGTTTTAAAGGTGTTCATCAAAGCATTGTCTTTGGCAACTGAAAATATGTCACGCAGAATTGCACTCTGTTATCAAATGACATTAATCAAAGATCTGAGTTTACCCTGAGGTGAGGAAATAAATTGAAATTGGGAGTGCTGAACATGGCACAAAGAGTAATGCTCTACACTGAATTAATAATAAATCTATTTGGGACATTGTTAGTCTTTCAAAGTAATGAAGAGTTTTGTTGGCTTTAAAACAAGAGTCAGGGAAGTACAGATTTTAATATATTTGGTAATTTAGGGGCAAGAAAAAAGGGAGATAAAAAATTGAAACATAGATATTCTCTTCAAATTCTATGCCTTTAAAAATATTTCATATTGTGAGAACCATGGACTACATCTTTCATAAAGGACTAATTTAAGAGCAAATCTAAAGTTATTACAGTTATTTTGGCAGATCCAAATAACAATTATATTTATAATGGTTATAATGCTTTCTCACCTATTACATTTAAAATATACACATATGATAGGAAATTATAACTAAGAATAATATGGGATTTTTGGTTTTATTTTATCAATATTTTCTATTAATTAGTCAATGAATCAGAAACCACATTAAAATTAAGGTTGTTTACCAGATGGAATATTACTCAGCCATTAAAAAAAATGAAATAATGTCACTTGCAGCAACATGGATGGACCTAGAGATTGTCATACTGAGAAAAACAAAGACAGAGAAAGACAAATATCATATAATATCACTTACATGTAGAATATTAAAAAATGGTACAAATGAACCTATATACAAAACAGAAATTGAGTCAGAGATGTAGAAAACAAACTTATGCCTACCAAGAGGAAAAGGGGGGCAGGGATACACTGGGAGATTGGGATTGACATATGCTCACTACTATATGTAAAATAGATAATAAAAATCTACTGCATAGCACAGGGAACTCTATTCATTACTCTGTAATGAACTGTATGGGAATAGAATCTTAAAAAAAGTGGATATATGTATATGTATAACTGACTCACTTTGCTGTAAACCTGAAAGTAACACAACACTGTAAACCAACTATACTCAAATTTAAAAAATAATTAATAAAAAAGAAAGAAAAAAATGTATTCATTGAATACTTACTCAATTCAAGTATGACCTAAACAATAAAATATCTTTCCTAAACATGAGAAAAATTTTAAAAGGTAGGGAACACACACACACACACACACACACACACATTTGCAACACACAACAAAGGTTAATTTAATTTAATTTAATTTATTTATTTTGTTTTTGAATTTTATTTTATTTTTTTATACAGCAGGTTCTTGTTAGTTATCTATTTTATACATATTAGTGTATATGTATCAATCCCAATTTCCCAATTCATCACACCACCTACCCCCCCATGCCGCTTTCACCCCTTGGTGTCCATATGTTTGTTCTCTACATCTGTGTCTCTATTTCTGCCTTGAAAACCAGTTCATCTGTATCATTTTTCTAGATTCCAAATATATGCGTTAATGTACGATATTTGTTTTTCACTTTCTGACTTACTTCACTGTGTATGACAGTCTCTAGATGCATCAACACCTCTATAAATGACCCAATTTCGTTCCTTTTTATGGCTGAGTAATATTCGATTGAATATATGTACCACATCTTCTTTATCCATTCGTCTGTCAATGGGCATTTAGGTTGCTTCCATGACCTGGCTATTGTGAACAGTGCTGCAATGAACACTGGGGAGCATGTGTCATTCTGAATTATGGTTTTCTCATGGTATATGCCCAGTATTGGGATTGCTGGGTCATATGGTACTTCTATTTTAGTTTTTTAAGGAACCTCCATACTGTTCTCCATAGTGGCTGTATCAATTTACATTCCCACCAACAGTGCAATCCTTTTCTCCACAGCCTCTCCAGCATTTGTTGTTTGCAGATTTTCTGATGATGCCCATTCTAACTGGTGTGAGGTGATACCTCCTTGTACTTTTGATTTGCATTTCTCTAACACCTAGTGATGTTGAGAAGCTTTTCATGTGCCTCTTGACCATGTGTATGGCTTCTTTAGAGAAATGTCTATTTAGGTCTTCTGCCCATTTTTGGATTGGGTTGTTTGCTTTTTTAATATTGATCTGTATGAGCTGTTTATATATTTTGGAGATTAGTCCTTTGTCCATTGATTCATTTGCAAATAATTTCTCTCATTCTGAGGGTTGCCTTTTCATCTTATTTATGGTTTCCTTTGCTGTGCAAAAGCTTTTAAGTTTCATTAGATCCCATTTGTTTATTTTTGTTCTTATTTCCATTACTCTAGGAGGTGGATCAAAAAAGATCTTGCTGTGATTTATGTCAAAGAGTGTTCTTCCTATGTTTCCCTCTAAGAGTTTTATAGTGTCTGGTCTTACATTTAGGTCTCTAATCCATTTTGAGTTTATTTTTGTGTATGGTGTTAGGAAGTGTTCTAATTTCATTCTTTTACATATAGCTGTCCAGTTTTCCCAGCACCACTTATTGAAGAGACTGTCTTTTCTCCGTTGTATATCCTTGCCTAATTTGTCATAGATTAGTTGACCATAGGTGCGTGGGTTTACCTCTGGGCTTTCTGTCCTGTTCCATTGATCTATATTTCTGTATTTGTGCCAGTACAATATTGTCATGATTACTGTAGCTTTGTAGTAAAGTCTAAAGTAGGGAGCCTGATTTCTCCAGCTCTGTTTTTTCCCTCAAGATTGCTTCGGCTATTCGGGGTCTTTTGTGTCTCCATACAAATTTTAAAATTTTTTGTTCTAGTTCTGTAAAAAATGCCATTGGTAATTTGATAGGGATTGCATTGAACCTGTAGATTGCTTTGGGTACTATAGTCATTTTCACAGTATTGATTCTTCCTATCCAAGAACATGGTATATCTCTCCATCTGTTTGTGTCATCTTTGATTTTTTTCATTAGTGTCTTATAGTTTTCTGAGTACAGAACTTTTACCTCCTTATGTAGGTTTATTCCTAGGTATTTTATTCTTTTTGTTGCAATGGTGAATGGGATTGTTTCCCTAATTTCTCTTTCTGATTTTTCATTGTTAGTATATAGGAATGCAAGAGATTTCTGTGCATTATTTTTGTATCCTGCTACTTTACCAAATTTATTGATCAGCTCTAGTAGATTTCTGGTGGCATCTTTAGGATTCTCTATGTATAGTATCATGTCATTTGCAAACAGTGACAGTTTTACTTCTTCTTTTCCAATTTGTATTCATTTTATTCCTTTTTCTTCTCTGATTGCTGTGGCTAGGACTTCCAAAACTATGTTGAATAATAGTTGTGAGAGTGGACATCCTTGTCTTGTTCCTGATCTTAGAGGAAATGCTTTCAGTTTTTCACTATTGAGAATGATGTTTGCTGTGGGTATGTCGTATATGGCCTTTATTATGTTGAGGTAGGTTCCCCCTATGCCCACTTTCTGGAGAGTTTTTATCATAAATCGGTGTTGAATTTTGTCAAAAGATTTTTCTGCATCTCTTGAGAGGACCATATGGTTTTTATTCTTCAGTTTGTTAATATGTTGTATCACATTGATTGATTCACACATATTGAAAAATCCTTGCATCCCTGGGATAAATCCCACTTGATCATGGTGTATGATCCTTTTATTGTGCTGTTGGATTCCGTTTGCTAGTATTTTGTTGAGGATTTATGAATCTATATTCATCAGTGATATAGGTCTGTAATTTTCTTTTTTTGTAGTATCTCTGTCTGGTTTTGGTATGAGGGTGATGGTGGTTTCATAGAATGAGTTTGGGAGTGTTCTGTCCTTTGAAATTTTTTGGAAAAGTTTTAGAAGGATGAGTGTTAGTGCTTCTCTAAATGTTTGACAGAATTCACCTGTGAAGCCACCTGGTCCTGGACTTCTGTTTGTTGGAAGATTTTTAATCACAGTTTCAATTTCATTACTTGTGATTGGGCTGTTCATATTTTGTATTTCTTGGTTCAGTCTTGGAAGATTATACCTTTCTAAGAATGTGTCCATTTCTTCCAGGTTGTCCATTTTATTGGCATAGTGTTGCTTGTAGTCATCTCTTATGATGCTTTGTATTTCTGTGGTGTCCGTTGTAACTTCTTCTTTCTCATTTCTGATTTTATTGATTTGAGTCCTCTCCCTCTTTTTCTTGATGAGTCTGGCTAAAGTTTTATCAATTTTGTATATCTTCTCAAAGAACAAGCTTTTAGTTTTATTGATCTTTGCTATTGTTTTCTTTGTTTCTATTTCATTTATTTCTGCTCTGATGTTTATGATTTCTTTCATTCTACTAACTTTGGGTTTTGTTTGTTCTTCTTCCTCTAGTTCCTTTAGGTGTAAGGCTAGGTTGTTTATTTGAGATTTTTCTTGTTTTGAGGTACGATTGTATTGCTAAAAACTTCTCTCTTAGAACTGCTTTTGCTGCATCCCACAGGTTTTGGATTGTCATGTTTTCGTTGTCATTTGTCTCTAGGTATTTTTTGATTTCCTCTTTGATTTCTTCAGTGATCTCTTGGTTACTTAGTAACATATTATTTAACCTCCATGTGTTTGTGTTTTTTAATGTTTTTTCACTGTAATTGATTTCTAATCTCATAGCATTGTGGTTTGAAAAGATGCTTGATATGATTTTATTTTTCTTAAATTTACTGAGGCTTGTTCTGTGACCCAAGATATGATCTATCCTGCAAAATGCTCTATGTGCATTTGAGAGGAAAGTTTAACCTGCTGTTTTTGGATAGAATGTCCTATAAATATCAATTTAATCTATCTGGTCTATTGTGTCATTTAAAGCTGTGTTTCCTTATTAATATTCTGTCTGGATGATCTGTCCATTGGTGTAAGTGAGGTGTTAAAGTCCCCCACTATTATTGTGTTGCTGTCAATTTCCTCTTTTATAGCTTTTAGCAGTTGCCTTATGTATTGAGGTTCTCCTATGTTGGGTGCATATATAATTGTTATATATTCTTCTTGGATTGATCCCTTGATCATTATGTAGTGTTTTTTCTTGTCTCTTGTAACATTCTTTAATTTAAAGTCCATTTTACCTGATATGAGTATTGTTACTACAGCTTTCTTTTGATTTCCATTTGCATGGGATATCTTTTTCCATCCCCTCGCTTTCAGTCAGTATGTGTCCCTAGGTTGAAGTGGGTCTGTGTCGACAGCATATATATGGGTCTTTTTTTGGTATCCATTCAGCAAGCCTGTGTCTTTTGGTTGGAGCCTTTAATCCATTCACATTTAATGTAATTATCAATATGTATGTTCCTATTACTATTTTCTTAATTGTTTTGGGTTTGCTTTTGTAGGTCCTTTTCTTCTCTTGTGTTTCCTGCCTAGAGAAGTTCCTTTAGCATTTGTTGTAGAGCTGGTTTGGTGGTGCTGAATTCTCTTAGCTTTTGCTTGTCTGTAAAGCTTTTGATTTCTCCGTTGAATCAGAATGAGATCCTTGCCAGGTAGAGTAATCTTGGTTGTAGGTTCTTCCCTTTCATCACTTTATATGGTGCCATTCCCTTCTGGCTTTTAGAGTTTCTGCTGAGAAATCAGCTGTTAACTTTACGGGAGTTCCCTTGTATATTATTTTTCATTTCTCCCTTATTGTTTTTAATAATTTTTCTTTGTCTTTAATTTTTGTCAATTTGATTACTATGTGTCCTGGCGTATTTCTCCTTGGGTTTATCATGCCTGGGACTCTCTGTGCCTCCTGGACTTGAGTGGCTATTTCCTTTCCGACGTTATGGAAGTTTTCAACTATAATCTCTTCAAATATTTTATTGGGTCCTTTCTTTCTCTCTTCTCCTTCTCGGACCCCTATAATGCGAATGTTGGTGTGTTTAGTGTTGTCCCAGAGGTCTCTGAGACTGTCCTCAATTCTTTTCATTCTTTTTTCTTTATACTGTTCTGCCACAGTGAATTCCACCATTCTGTATTCCAGGTCACTTATCTGTTCTTCTGCCTCATTTATTCTGCTATTGATTCATCGTAGTGTATTTTTCATTTCAGTTATTGTATTGTTCATCTCTGTTTGTTTTTTAATTCTTCTAGGTCTTTGTTAATCATTTCTTGCATCTTCTCAATCTTTGCCTCCATTCTTTTCCCGAAGTCCTGGATCATCTTCACTATCATTATTCTGAATTCTTTTTCTGGAAGGTTGCTTAGCTCCAATTCATTTTTTTGAATTGTTTTTCTGGGGTTTTATGTTGTTCCTTCATCTGGGAGTTTATCTTGTTCTTTCAACTGGTACATAGTCCTCTGCCTTTTCATTTTGCCTTTCTGGGAATGTGGTTTTCGTTCCACAGGTTGCAGGACTGTGGAGCTTCTGCTGTCTGTCCTCTGGTGGATGAGACTATCTAAGAGGCTTGTGCAAGCTTCCTAATGGGAGGGACTGGTGGTGGGTAGTGCTGGTATTGCTCTGGTGGGCAGAGCTCAGTAAAACTCTAATCCACTTGGCTGCTGATGGGTGGGGCTGAGTTCCCTCCCTGTTCGTTGTTTGGCCTGAGGTGACCTAGCACTGGAGCCTACCCAGCTCTTTGGTGGGGCTAATGGCGGACTCCGGGAGACTCACACCAAGGAGTATTTCCCAGAACTTCTGCTGCCAGTGTCCGTGTCCCCATGGTGAGCCACAGCCTCCCTCCACCCCTCAGGAGACCCTTCAACACTAGCAGGTAGGTCATTCATTCTCCTATGGGGTCAATGTTTGTTCCCCCTTGTCCTCATTTACACACTACTTTGTGTGTGCCCTCCAAGAGTGGAGTCTCTGTGTCCCCCAGTCCTGTCAAAGTCATGCAATGAAATCCTGCTAGCTTTCAAAGTCTAATTCTCTGGGATTTCCTCCTCCCGTTGCCAGATCCCCAGGTTGGGAAACCTGACGTGGGGCTCAGAACCTTCACTACAGTGGGTGGACTTTTGTGTTATATTTGTTCTCCAGTTTGTGAGTCACTCACCTAGCAGTTATGGGATTTGATTTTATTGTGATGGTGCCCCTCCTACCATCTCACTGCAGCTTCTCCTTTGTCTTTGGACGTGGGGTATCTTTTTTGGGGGAGTTCCAGTGTCTTCCATTCGATGACTGTTCAGCAGTTAGTTGTGATTCTGGTGCTCTCACGAGAGGGAGTGAGCACACATCCTTTTACTCTGCCATCTTCTCAGGAGACTTTTCAGGTTAATTTTAAATAACAAAAAAATCTAGGGGTTGTATTTGAGTCTGCATGCAATGGAAGCCATTGAAAGATATTAAGCAATTGAGTGTCCTGGTATTTATTGTTGTTTATGTTTATATTAAATTAACTGATTGTACACTGACCTATTTTTTATCAACTACATTTAATATGTGTTGCTTTTACTTTGTGCTTTCTATGTTCATTTTTCTGTCTCCATTCCTATCACAATATCTGTATATCAATAATTTGCTTATGTCTAAGAGACTGTAATGGATTTATGGAGGCACTTTATAATCTTTAAAAATCATGCTTGTCACATTTTCTAGGGATGACTTTTCTTACAGTGCCCCCAAAGTGGCCTGACCAGTAAGAAAGAACCAATTGGAACTAACTGATAATGTGAAAAAGCCTAAAAAGAGAATGTAACACTGGATTTCAAAGTAATGAAAGGTCTGAGAGAGCACAGTGAGAAAGAGGTCTTAAATGTTAAGTAAGCACACTTCAAAGTTAAAAGAAAATAATAGTAATAAGCATGTCTTTGGTTGTATAACTCTTTTATCCTACAAAGAGTTTATGTATTAACTCTTTTTATCCTGTTAATCTCTTTATGAGATATTTTATCTCTACTTTAAAATCAGGGAAGGAAAGAAAAAAAGGGCTAAGTGACTGCCTTGGGTCACAAACTTGTAAATGAAAGAGCAAGGCCTTACACCTAGGTCATCTGATAACAACTTCAGGACTATTTCCATCACTCCACACAGTGTTCCACAGCCAAGATCTGGAAAATTAAATGTCTCAGATGGATGGGAGCCCTTAAGGAGCAATCTCAATGAGGGTTTGGAGGGAACTTTTTCAGGATTACTTGTGAGATCTATTTTTAACCATTTACAAACACACACACATGCATACACTCAATGATATGCTATATACACAGACTTTGTTATCCCTAGTTTGAGGTATTGTCATAGTGAGCTATTGATATTGATGAGAATGACCATCAGAGTGTATAAGGATGATTAAGACCAGAGATAGTTGAGAATCAATGATCCAATAATTCCATTCTAAAAAATAACCTTGAGTAATTTTTACCTGAAAGTAAGAAGAAAGGTAATCCAAAAAATTAACAAAACTGCCACTGTAGTCACTGAGTACATCAGGTATGGGATAAGCTTATACAGAAGATGAACAAAAGTTATATCAAAGGATAAAAACAACAGGACTTTGTGGATCTGAGACAAGAGTGTCAGGAAGATTTAGATTAAGAAGACACTGAGATATTTAAAATGAAAAAGTAGCAAAAGAGATGTTTATCAGTCAAAGAAATAAAATTCTATTTTCTATTACAGAAGAAAACATATTATTTAAGAACTAGAAAAATACAAAAAACTATAGAAAAGAAATTAAAAATTACCAAGAACCTCAGAACCCAGAGATAAGCACTACTAAAATTATGGGATATTTTCTTAATCACACATGTACAGGTAATTTTAACTATATTTATATTTTCCCAGAAAGGCTGAACATTTTTTATATAGTCACCACAAACATTAAAACTATAACAATAATAATTTACCCCATAGACTTTCTCTCTACAAAGACATGTTCATAAGTGCTTTATGTACACTATCTTATTTAGTTCTTTTTTAAAATTGAAGTATAATAGACATTTGACATATAACATTATGCAAGACTAAGGTGTACACTATGTTGATTTGATACATTTATGTATTGCAATATGATTTAACATTAGTTAACACCTCTATCAAGTCACATAGTTATTATTTTATTCTTCTAAATGACTCTTTAGTGCCCTTTTCCTATTTTTAGAATAATAATGCTTCTTGACACTATTTGTCTGAGCTCTTTTTAGCTTAACAATATTAACCCTTACTCTGACATATCCAAAGGAGTTTTAATGCTAACTTTAAGAACAAGCAGAGGATCTTCACACATGATTAATATTTACAGAGGAGTGTTAATATGACACAGAAAAGCAGTGGATAAGAGGGCAGGTTTATTCTGTGACTCTTCAGGAAAATTATTGAATTTTGTTTATGTAAAAATTTTTATAAGCTATAATTCACTAAAAAATTATGAAGGAACTATTATTAATATTGTTATAATATGTACTACTAAGAATTAAAGGTCAGATTTCAGATTATTGAAAGAAAAAAATATATGTACCACATCTTTATCCATTCATCTGTTGATGGACATTTAGGTGGCTTCCATGACTTGGCTATTGTAAACAGTGCTGCAAGGAACATTGGGGTGTATGTATACTTTCAAACCATGTGTTTCTCCAGACATATGCCCAGGAGTGGGATTGCTGGATCATATGGTAGATCTATTTTTAGTTTTTTAAGGTACCTCCGTACTGTTCTCCATAGTGGCTGTACCAATTTACTTTACCACCAAGAGTGTAGGAGGGTTCCCGTTTCTCCACACCCTCTCCAGCATTTACTGTTTGTAGATTTTTTGATAATGGCCCTTCTGATTGGAGTAAGGTGATAAATCACATTGTAGTTTTGATTTGCATTTCTCTAATAATTAGCGATATTGAGCATTTTTCATGTGCCTGTTAACCATCTGTATGTCTTCTTGGGAGAGATGTCTATTTACGTCTTCCACCCTTTTTTGTATTGGGTTATTTGTTTTTTTGATATTGAGCTGCATGAGCTGCTTGTATATTTTGGAGATTAACCCTTTGTCAGTTGCTTCCTGTGCAAATATTTTCTCCCATTCTGAGGGTTGTCTTTTCGCCTTTTTTATGGTTTCCTTTGCTGTGCAAAAGCTTTTAAGTTTCATTAGGTCCCATTTGTTTATTTTTGATTTTATTTACATTACTCTAGGAGGTGGGTCAAAAAAGATCTTCCTGTGATTTATGTGATAGAGTGTTCTGCCTATGTTTTCCTCTAGAGTTTTATAGTGTCTGGCCTTACATTTAGGTCTTTAATCCATTTTCAGGTTTTTTTTGTGTATAGCGTTAGGGAATGTGGAACACTCCCAAACTCATTTTACAAGGCAACCTTCACCCTGATACTAAAACCAGGCAAAGATATCATAAAAAAAGAAAATTACAGGCTACTATCACTGATGAACATAGACCCAAAATCCTCAACAAAATACTAGCAAACTGAATCCAACAGCACATTAAAAGGATCATACACCATGATCAAGTGGGATTTATCCCAGGGATGCAAGGATTCTTCAGTATACGCAAATCAATCAATGTGATACACCATATTAACAAACTGAAGAATAAAAACCATATGATCACCTCAGTAGATGCAGACAAAGCTTTTGACAAAATTCAACACCCATTTATGATAAAAACTCTCCAGAAAATGGGCATAGAGGGAACCTACTTCAATATAATAGAGGCCATATATGACAAACCTACAGCAAACATTATTCTCAATGGTGAAAAACTGACCGCATTTCCTCTAAGATCAGGAACAGGACAAGGTTGTCCACTGTTGCCACTATTATTCAACATAGCTTTGGAAGTCCTAGCCATGGCAATCATAGAAGAAAAAGAAATAAAAGGAATACAAATTGGAAAAGAAAAAGTAAAACTGTCACTGTTTGCAGATGACATGATACTATACATAGAGAATCCTAAAGATGCCACCAGAAAACTACTAGAGCTAATCAATGAATTTAGTAAAGTTGCAGGATACAAATTAATACACAGAAATCTCTTGCATTCCTATACACTAACAACAATAGATCAGAAAGAGAAATTACGGGAACAATCCCATTTACCATTGCAACAAAAAGAATAAAATACCTAGGAATAAACCTACCTAAGAAGGCAAAAGACCTGTACACAAAAAACTATAAGATAATGATGAAAGAAATAAAAAACAACACAAACAGATGGAGAGATATACTATGTTCTTGGATCAGAAGAATCAATGTTGTGAAAATGATTATACTACCCAAAGCAATCTACAGAATGCAATCCCCATCAAACTACCAATGGCATTTTTCACCAAACTAGAACAAAAAATTTTACAATTTGTATGGAAACACAAAAGACCCCAAATAGCCAAAGCAATCTTGAGAAAGAAAAACGCAGCTGGAGGAATCAGCCCCCCTCATTTTAGACTATACTAAAAAGCCACAGTAATCAAGACAGTATGGGACTGGAACAAAAACAGACATGTAGATCAATGGAACAGGATAGAAAGCCCAGAGATAAACCCATGCACCTATGGTTACCTAATTTATGATAAAGGGGGCAAAAATATACAATGGAGAAAAGACAGCCTCTTCAATAAGTGGTGCTGGGAAAACTGGACAGCCACATGTAAAAGAATGAAATTAGAACACTCTCTAACACCATACACAAAAATAAACTGCTCATTTTTTTATTGGGTTTTTTTTTTTATGATATTGAGTCACATGAGCTGTTTGTAAATTTTAGAGACTAATCCTTTGTTGGTCGCATCATTTGCAAATATTTTCTCCCATTCTTTGGGTTGTCTTTTTGTTTTGTTTATGGTTTCCTTTGCTGTGCAAAAGGGTTTGAGTTTAATTAGGTCTAATTTGTTTATTTTTGTTTTTATCTCCATTACTCTGGGAGACAGATTGAAAAAGATATTGCTGCAATTTATATCAGAGACTGTTCTGCCTATGTTTTCCTTTAAGAGTTTTAAAGTACCCAGTATTACATTTAGGTCTTTAATCCATTTTGAGTTTATTTTTGTGTATGGCATTAAAGACTGTTCTAATTTCATTTGAGTTTGGGATTGACATGTACACACTGCTATATTTAAAGCAGATAACCAACAAGGGCCTACTGTACAGCACACAGGAACTCTGCTCAGTATCCTGTAATAACCTAAATGGGAAAAGAATTTGAAAAAGAACAAATACATGTATATGTATAACTGAATCACTTTGCTGTACACCTGAAACTAACACATTGTTAATCAATTATAGTCCAATATAAAATAAAAATTTAAAAAGAAAAAAGAGTAAATGGATTGGCAAGATTAACCCCACTTGAAATATGAGAAAATTAAGATTGAATAAAATTAATGACCTTAAGATATAAATAAATAAGTAAATAAATAAATAAATAAATTTTAAAAATAAAAAATAGTAATAAAAAGAAAAAAATATTCAGGCAATTAGAGTGTTCTAGCAACAGAATGAAGAATGATAGAGTGGTCTAGCAACAGAATGAAAAATGACCTGGATGAACCCCATCCCATCACTGGAAGTGTCTGAGCAGAGATATCACAAAATGTAATGAGCTTGTGTTTACATATATGCGTATGCAGGTGGGTGTGGTATTTATACCCATACCATGGTTTGGTCTATTCGTCCAATTAACTTTTACATTTTCTTTGACGTTTACTATATATAAGATCTTGTGATAGATACTAGGTGGAAAAAACTGATGAACAGTATTATTTTGTAGTCTAATAAGGGTGATAAAATATACAAACACAAAATGTTAATATTAAGTATGAACACAACATGGGATGGAGAAATATTTCTTTTAGATAGCACAATCAAGTAAGGTTCCATGAGTGAATTACCATTAGAATTATTGCTGGATGTGAAAGTTTTAGACATGTTGGTTGGGAAGGCAGTAGTAGTACAGATGGAAAGATAGGGGAAAATTACATAATTTAAAACAGGCAAAAATAAATACAGTAAGCTAAGTTTCAGAAGCAGCCATGAGAAGAAAACAGGCAATTAAACCTTAACATAAGTTTGGTAAAGAATAGCATGTTTCAACTTAAGAAGTTTGAGGAGTGAATATGTTATCTCAAGAGATTGATACATTGTATTATTTGAGGTGCTTACTCTTGAAAGAATAAAAAGAATATTGGAAAGAAAATTTTGAATAAGGAAAGCCCAAGAAAGCTTATTAGACTTATCCAAGGAAGAGAGAATTTGTGTGTGGTAGCTCTGGGAAGACAGCCAACGAGATGTGAGGACCATTGCATGCATTGAATTTAGAACTCTTTGCAACTGAATGACTATATGGAGAGTGCTACATAGAATAAGAAGTGATCATGGGTTCTATCCCTGGTCTGGGAAGATCCCACATGCCACGGAGCAACTAAGTCCATGTGCCACAACTACTGAGCATGCGCTCTAGAGCCCGTGAGCCACAACTACTGAGCCCACACGCCACAGCTACTGAAACCTGCACACCTAGAGCCTGTGCTCCACAACAAGAGAAGCCACCGCAATGAGAAGCCCTTGCACTGCAACGAAGAGTAGCCCCCGCTCACTGCAACTACAGAAAGCCCGCACGCAGCAATGAAGATCCAATGCAGCCAAAAATAAATTAAAAAAAAAAAAGTCAACCTCGTCCCAAGGCTGTGTATACTGACTCAAGTCTCAAGTGCCGCCCCCAGTCCACCCCACCTCTCACCCCTGTCATTGTATCCCATTATCCTGTAGTATGTTCTTCATTACACTTATCATTATATAAATGTATCTTACATATTTAAAAAAAAAAAAAAAGAAGTGATGATGCTGAGAATCTAAGTATGTTGATGCTATTAACAAAAACATAAAATTAGAAAGAAGAGCAACTTGAGTGGGGGTATATTTAGGTTGATTTGGAACTTGTGTAACCCAGATGTCAGCTGAAGTAGCCTGTACTTAGCTATTTCAATCCCACTGGCAAGAATATCTGACTATATGCATCAAGAGCTTTGGAAAAGAAGTAGTGAGGTGTGGGCAATTTTTACCAATTGTGCTTAGTCCTGTGATTCAGCTTCTGTTGAAGTAATTCACTGTACAGAAAATATTTCCATCTTTTGCATGCTGATTATTCCTTACCATGTGGACACAATCATAAAATTTAATTTCCCATATGAAAATGTCTGACATACTACCAACTACTAAAAGGAAACAAATAAGAAAGAGAACTACCAAACTTATATATACATAGTGTTTCAACAGAAGAATTATTTAATCACAGGGGGGATAATCTTATAATTAAGCATGTATTTTTGAATTTCTGGTTCACTCGGGCATAAACTATAGTTAGACAATGTCACAAATTCTTAAAGTTTTCCTCAACCAACATAAGGAGAGATACCTATTTTTATCCATGGCCTAAGTTAATTAATAATTTACTTTGATTGACAGTAATGAGCATTAATTACCACATTTTGTTTTACTTGGATGTGGTAGGCAGTTTCTAAGATGGCCCACAATGATCCCTACCTCCTAGTAGTCAGGTCCTCCCATTCAGTGTAGGCTGGACATAGTGACATACCTCTAACATAAAAAATACAGAAAAAATTATATTATGTCCCTTCTGAAATTAGCTTATAAAAAGACTGAATTCCATATGACTGTTCTCTCTTTCTCTGAGGAAAGCCAACTGCCATGGTGTGATCTCCCCTATGGAGAAGTCACTAAGCAAGAAACTAAGGGAAGTCTCTCACCAGAAACCAGTGAGGAACTGACATTTTTAGTCCAAGAGCCCATGAGAAAGTGAGTTTTTTCAAAAATTACTGAGTGAGTGAATCTTCTCTCATTTACCAAACCCCAGCTGACACCTTAATGAGAGAGATCTTGAGGGCAAGGCACACAGCTAAGGCAAGCTGGATTCTTAACCCACAGAAAATGTGAGACTTTAAATGTTTATTGTTTCAGCTACTAGATTTTGGGATAATGTGTTCAACAGCAATAGATAACTAACATGTTAGGAGATGTTTAGAGGTGAGCTTCTATTCTGTAAAAGAAATACTTCATAGACCAAGCATACAAATGTTATCCTGGCACTAAACGAAGACATGACAAGAATGTATGCATATGTATAACTGAGTCACTTTGCTATACAGCAGAAATTAACACAAAATTGTAAATCAACATACTTCAATAAGATAAAATAAAGACATGAGCTTACCTCATACTTTCATTGTATCTACATTTTGTAATTTATGTAAATTATTGCTTGGGAATGGAACTAGTCAAGCCTTGCTATATTATATTAGCCAATGACAGTTTATTAAGACTTTTTTCTCTTAGAGGGGCTTCCCTGGTGGCGCAGTGGTTGAGAATCTGCCTGCCAATGCAGGGGACACGGGTTCGAGCCCTGGTCTGGGAAGATCCCACATGCCGCGGAGCGACTAAGCCCGTGAGCCACAATTGCTGAGCCTGCGCGTCTGGAGCCTGTGCTCCGCAACAAGAGAGGCAACGATAGTGAGAGGCCCGCGCACCGCGATGAAGAGTGGCCCCCACTTGCCGCAACTAGAGAAAGCCCTCACACAGAAACGAAGACCCAACACAGCCATAAATAAATAAATAAATAAATAAAATTTAAAAAAAAAAAAAAAAAAAGACTTTTTTCTCTTAGAAATCTTAGCCTGCTTCATAAGATTGTCTAAGGATTTCTGAGCACAAACAGATTTATCTGAAGGTATAGCGATATAAAGCATATTTACACCGTAGAAATGTGAACAACATAGACACAAACACTATTCATTCTGTTTTTTAAACATTCTAGGTTGTCTCTACTCTTTCAGATTTCACAGTCCTACCATGTTACTTCAACTTCTTTTTTCCTATGTTGCCCTTCTCTGCTCATTTTTATGTTTTTACCCACCCCAAAATTAATCTTCATTTATTCTTAGAGCCAACAAGGAAAATTTTTTCCAGGTGACTAATTTAGTGACAAGTTGTTAAGATTTTATATATATATATATATTTCCCCCACCCCACCCCAGGAGCATTGGATTTGAGGGATCAGCTAGAAACTTAGTCATCAGTTTATGCTTCAGAAAAGATTGGTGATACAGGATAAAGTCATCCTCAGACAGAAGCCATCTTCAAGATAGGCTAATTATTTTAGTTTAGTAATGGCAAAGGGAGACCTCCCGAAGGAATGAAAAAGGTTCTGAAATCAAACTCATTTTATTTCAGGACATCCTGATCATAATCAATTAGGGCTTTTTCCCTTCCAGTTTGACACTGAAAATAAGCTTAATAAAAACTATTTAGAATGTCATCTCACACCTCTCAGAGTTCATAAAATCACTTCCAAATTGACATCGCAAATGTTATTGAAAATGAGTTAGGAAAAAATCTTTTGGATCTATGTGAGCCAGAGGGATAAACTCAGGCAAAGGTTTTTTGCAAAATAGTGTAATAAAAATATCTTTAAAAAAATAACATTTTGGTCTTCTGGCCAGAATGGAAAAATAGGCCAGAGTTTGTCCTCCTTCCTAAAACAACCTAAAACTGGACAAAATATATAAAACAATGGTTTGTGAGATATTGTACATTAGGCAACAAAGGGCAGTGATCATTGAGACCAGGAAACAAACAAGGGGATCCCTGTGATTGTTCCAGCTTACTCCCTCAAAAGAGTTTCCAGCCAAGGCACAGGCAGAGGGAACCCAGGTAAAGCCCAGTAGATTCCCTGAGTTAAAGTGAAAGAGATGAGAAGTTAGAGAGACCGAGGCAACTAGACTTTGCAGGACAGAATGCCGGGAAGAAGAAAATTGCACAGAGAGAAAACTCCAGAGATCTGCACGGAGTTACTCTTGAGCATTTCTCTGAGTACTAATCATTGCTTGCTGGGGTTGGGGAAAGAACCACCTGGAAGGGCTGGTGGTAACACTGTTCACTGCTCACATAAGGTCAGGGATAATGCCTGTTCTCACCAGCCAGAATGGACAGCATATCCTCATGATTCATGAGACACTGAGCAGAGTACACAAAATAGCCTTTTATAGGTAGTGGGGAAAAAATATTCCTGTGCTGGGCACTGCTCTGGTCCCAACTAATAAATGCTAATAGAAGACCTGAATGGCTCAAACTGCTTCCAGATAACTTCACTGTGTCATAGGAATATACTTGAGAATATAAAATACAAAAATATTTAGTACCCAAAAAGTTAAAATTCTTGAATAGGAAAGTAGTGGGTGTTAGAACAAGCAGGGACTCTGATGCAGTGAGAAAAAAATCAACCTAAAACTAGATGATTGATAAAGATATTATAATTAGTAGAAAAGGATATTAAAACAGTTGTTATAACAATGATGCATATGTTCAAATGTTAAGTAAACCCATAAAATATGTTTAAAAAGTCATCCAAATAGAAATTCTAGAGACAAAAACTACAATATTTGAGATAAAAAATACACAGATCAGATACAAGGCAGAATACAGTACAGAAGAAAAGATAAGTGAATTTGAAGATTGAAAAATAGAGTGTAAAAATAAAATATATAAAACTAATTAAAGTAAAAGTATTAAAAGTAAAGAGAAGAGAATAAGTGAGCTGTGGGGAAATTTGAAACATCTTAACATACACAAAATAGGAGTCCATTAAAAATAGGACATAGAAAGGGCAGGACAGAAAAATTATTTGAAGGGAAAATGACTGAATATTTTCCAAATTTGATTAAAACTATAAGCTTCATGTACATCATTGAACTGCAAGTATATAAGAAAAATGAAGAAAACTACAAAACCAGTAATAAAGATAAAATCTTAAATTCACTCAGTGTAAAAGACAAGAACTAAGATAACATGAAAGAAGATTTCTCATTGAAAAAAATGCAAGTGAGAGGAGATTAGAGCAATATCTTTAGAGCACTGAAAGAAAAAAAACTTCGCTTAGAATTCTATACTCAGAGAAAGTATTTTTGTAAAAGGAAGGTGAAATAAGGAGTATTTCAAATATACACAAACTCAAAGAATTCATCATCACACTGCAAGAAATATTATAGGAATGTATTAAGGAAAAGGAAAAGTATACCAGATGGAAATGTGGATATACACAAAAATTAGAGTACAAAAAATGGTAACTCTTTGGTTAAATATGTAAGATTTTTCTTATTATTTAAAGCTCTTTAAAAGAGACTTGACTGTTAAACAAAAATATTAGAAACATAGTGCAGGGTAAATAAAAAGTATGAAAGTAAAATGTATAACAACAACAACACAAAGATCAGGAAGGAAGAAATGTAAGTTTATTACTATAAGGTTATATACTTTTCATGAATGATATAATATCACTTGAAGTTAGACTATGTTAAGTAAAAAATGTATATTATAAACAAAAAGTAATCACTAAAATAATAAAACAAAGAGTTAGAGCTAATAAGCCACAAGGAAAATAAAATGGAAACATAAAAAATAATCCAAAATAAGACAGAAAAAGAAGAAAAGAGGAAGAAAATAAAAGGGGGACAAATAGAAAACAAATAACACAATAGACTTCAACCTAATCATATAAACAGTCAAAATAAATGTAAGTGACTAAACACAAAAAGCAGAGATTGTCAGATTGATTAGAAAAGCAAGACCCAATATATATGCTACCAACCAGAAATGAACTTCAAATATAAAACACAGGTTAAAAGTAAAAAGATGGAAAAAGACATAACATGCTAACACTAATCAAAAGAAATCTGGAGTGGCTAGATTGTTATTAAACCAATGGATTTCAGAACAAAGAATACTGACAGGGATAAAGAAGGTCATTTCATCAAGAAAACCTAACAATCCAAAATGTTTATACACATAATAAAAGGACTTCAAAACAAAACTTCAAAAACTTACAGAACTGCAAGGAGAAACAGACAAATCCACAACTATAGTTAGAAACTTCAACCCTCTTTTCTCAGTAATGAACATAAGTAGACAGATTATCAGTAAGGATATGTAAACCTTGGACAAATCAATCAACCAAATTGTCTTAATTGACATTAATAGAACATTCCTTCCAACAATAGCACAAACTCTGTATTTTCACTTACACAGAATAGACTATATTCTGGGCCATAAAACAAGTCTCAACAAATTTTAAAATGTCCAAGTCATACGTTTTATGTTCTCTGAACACATGGAGCTAAATTAGAACTCAGAAAATAATGATCTCCAGAAATTCCTCAGGCATTCCTAAGTAATCTATGGATCAAAGAAGGAATCAAAATGCAAATTTAAAAGATTTTTAACTAAATAAAAGTGACAAAACACATATCAAAACTTCTGGGATGACACAAAAGCAATGCTTAGAGTGAAACTTCTAGCACTAAATGCTTATATAGAAAAGAAGAAAGGTATCAAATCAATAACTTCAGCTTCTACCTTGAGAAACTAAAAAAAGAAAAGCAAATTAGACCCAAAATAAGTAAATGAAAGGAAATCATTTAAAAAGTGAAAATCAATGAAATAGAAAACCATAAACAATATAGAATAATTAATGAAGCCAAAATCTTATTTGTAAAGCTGAATAGAATTATTAAATCTCTAGCAAGACTGATAAGGAGAAAAAGGAAAGACACAAATTACAAATATTACGAATGAGAGTGATGACTTTAATACAGATTCTCTAGATATTGAAGGATAATAAAGCAATGTTATGAACAAATTTATGCCAAAAAACTTGACAACATAGATGAAATGGATCAATTCACTGAGACATAAACTACCAAAGTTTGCTCAAGAAAGATATATAACCCAACTCGTCTTACAAATATTGAAAACATTGAATTTGTAGAGAAAAACTGTCCAAAAGAGAAAACTCCAGGTCCAGATGATTTCACTAGTAAATTTTATCAAGCAAGAATTTAGAAAAAAATACAATACCAATACTATACAATTTATTCCAGAGACTCAAAAACAAATAATATTTCAAAATTCATTCCATAAAGCCAGAATTATTCTGATACCAAATTAGAGAGATTAAAAACAAGAGAAAACTACACATCAATCTCTTATGAACACAGATGCAAGAACACAAACAAAAACACCATGATCAAATAAAAGATTAACTTTTGAAAATCAATTCATGTATTTTGCCACAATAAAAAACTAAAAAAAGGAAAAAGCTAAAGACTTATCAGTAGACATGGGAAACAAATTTAATAAATTCTAACATCCTTTCTCGATTAAAAAAATCTTAGTAAGACTGACTTACTCTGGTGAAAGGCATCTGTGAAAACCTATAGCTAATATCCTATAAACTGGTAAAATACTGAATGCTGTCCTCTAGTAATTAGGAACAAGAAAAAGATATCTCCTCTTACCACTTCTATTTAACATTTTACAGGAAGTTTTAGCCAGTATATTAAGGCAATATAAGCAATAAAATAAATAATAATAACAAAAGGCATCCAGATTGGAAAGGAAGAAGTAAAAATGTCTTTAGTCACAGACAGCATGATTTTATATGTAGAAAATCAATGGAATTTTTTAAAAAGGGCTACTGGAGCTAACAAGTGAACTTATCAAAGTTGTAGCATACAATGTCAACACACACACAAAATTACATTTTTATATACTAGCAATGAGTAATTGGAAAGTCAAACAAAAAAAAACTATACCATTTACAAAGCATGAAAATATTGCATATTAAGGGATAAATATGACATGATATGCCAAAGTGCTCAACACTGAAAGCTAAAAACATTGCTGAGATAATTTAAAGGGCACATAAATGTATAGGAAGATACACTTAGTTCATAGATTGAAAGACTCAATATTGTTGTGATGCCAATTCTCCCTAAAGTGATCTTTAGATTCATAATCAAAATCCCATCAAGGTTTTGGAGAAATTGATGAACTAATTTTAAATCTGACATGAAAATGCAAAGACCTAGAATAGCCAAAACAATTTTGAAAAGAACAGAGTTGGAATATTAATACTAAGTGACTTTAAGATTTATAATAAAGCTATAGTAATCAAGACAGTGTAGTATTATCATAAGGATGGGCAAATCAATTATGTAAACAGAAAGGGAGTCCAGGAAGACACCACACATATATGGATAACTGGTTTTCAACAAAGGTATAAAGGTAATATGTAGAGAAAGGATAATATTGTCACCAAATGATGCTGGTACAATTGGATAACCATATGCAAAAATAAATCTTTATACACAAAGGACATTAAACAATTTATTCAAATCAATCAGTTCTAAATATAAAAAATGAAACTACAAAAATTGTAAAAGAAAATTTAGGAGAAAAGTTTTATTACCTGGGTTATCAAAAAAAATTTTAGGTATAACCCAAGAAGCACAATTCATAAAAGAAGCAATTGACAAAGTGACTTCATTTAAATTAAAAACTTCTGTTAAAAAGATACTGTTAAGATAACGGACAGAATAGCCACAGATTTGGATACTGCATTTTAAGGCAATAATAAAGACTTGTATCTAGAATATATAAAGAATTCTCCAAAATCAATAATAGCATATCAAACCACCCAAAATAGAAATAAACAAAAGATGTGAACAGACACTTCACCAATGTAGAGGTATGGATGGCAAGTAAGTAAGCTCATGAAGAGATGCTTATCATCATTATTCATTAGGGAAATGCAAATTAAAACCATAAGGAGATACTACTAAACACCTATTTTACAATGACTAAAATTAAGAAGTCCATGCATACCAATTGTTGGTGAGGATATGGAGCAACTGGAACTTTCATACACTCCTGGTAGGAGTATAAAATGGTACAACAACTTGAGAAAATAGTTTGGCAATTTATTTAAAAGTTACACATACATGTATCATATGATTCCCCTATTATACTGCTAGATATTTAGCAAGAAAAATGAAAGTATACAGCCTAACAAATACTTTTAAATAAGTGTTCATAGCAGTTTTATTTATGATATTCAAAAACTGGAAACAATCCAGACATCTATCAACAGCTGAATAGATAAAATCTTATACATCCTACAACAGAATATTTCTGCAATTAAAAAAGAATGAATTCTTCATACACACTAAAATGTGGGTGAATCCCAAAATAATTATGCTGAGTAAAAAAGGCAGACTAAAGAAGTGCATAATGTATGATTCCATTTACATAAAATTTATAGAAATTCTAAAAAGCTCAAATTAATATATAACAGAAAGCAGATTAGAGGTTGCTTCTGGACAGAGGCCTCAAGAGTAAGAATAGAGAGGGCAAGAGTACAGCACTAAAAATGGAACAAGGGGGACTTCCTTCGTGACGCAGTGGTTAAGAATCCACCTGCCACTGCAGGGGACACGGGTTTGATCCCTGGTCGAGGAAGATCCCACATGCCGTGGAGCAACTAAGCTCATGGGCCACAACTACTGAGCCCCCGTGCCACAACTACTGAAGCCCGCGCGCCTAGAGCCTGTGATCCCCAGCAAGAGAAGCCACCGCAATGAGAAGCATGAGCATCGCAACAAAGAGTAGCCCCCGCTCGCCAGAACTAGAGAAAGCCTACCCGAAGCAATGAAGACCCAACGTAGCCAAAAATAAATAAATTAAAAAAAAAAAAATGGAACAAGGAAACTTGGGGTGATGGATGATGTTCATTTTCTTCACTGCAGTGATGGTTCCATGTTTGTATACATTTGTCAAAACTCATCAAAACTACACTTTAAGTGTAGTTTATTGTATGTCAATTATACTTTGATAAAACTTTTTTAAGACCATTTTGCTACTTAGTTATAAGATAATATTTTTTCAAAAGATTTCATATTAATGTGTTATAGAAAATAACATTAAATCATAAGTACTAAACAGTAGGAAATAGAAATAAAAGTATTGTAAACATACCAGAATAGTTATGTTTATACAAATTTACTAGAATACAATACAAATTTACTAGAATTCAGGGACCTTATAGATATTAAGTTAATATTTGAAAAACAATTTTAAACAAACACCTTGATCATAAAACAGGCATTTATTAAAGTGTTTATATTGTATGTATTATTGTTTTGTTTTATATTAAATTATGAAGTTCTCAGATTTGGGAAAAGTACTTTACGACTTCCCTTCAACTTGTGAGTCACGTTTCAGCCTGGAGCAAATTTCTATGAAGATGACAGAAATAATGACAAGTTATTAAATGTGGCAGATCAAACATTGCCACTTCAACGTAACCCACAATGTCAAGGCAACAACAGTTTAAGAGACTTAAAAGAAATTCTGAACTTATTCCCCAGAAGCCATTACATTAGTGAAGTTTATCTCAGTCTTGAAATTTGCATTAGTCATGTGCTGAATTGAATTTACTACTCAGGCATCAGCATCAACTTCTGCAAGTCATCTTGTTCCCCTTCTAAATCACCTTATTCTACTCAAAGATAAAAGGTCGCTTTCATTTCTGTAGGGGACAGATTAAACATTAGCAGTCAGAAGCAACTGCTTTTCCTTCAACATCACCTCTAGCCTTCTTACTTATAACACCCTCTCCAGGGATTTCCTGCTGGCTGAAGAAGAGGCAAATAACATTTGTGCCTCAGCACAGCATCAGTTGATCTCATGCTGTAAAACTGAGTTCTTTCAAAACAGCGTATGAGGTCTTCGCAGGTGAGAGGTAGAGCCATGGCACAGAGCTTTGAGGAGCTCATAAATCTTTATCCAGATTTCCCAGAAATCTCTGCATGTTGCTTTGAATAACTCATAGGCTATAAGTACATACATCATAAAAGACTGTTTTAGGAGTATCTGTATAGGACATGAGTCCTGTAACTGTTGACCAAGACAGCCTGAATGTTCCCCACTGCTTAATCAAACTTTAGATAGGTTTCTTCTTGACTCTAGACCTCTGATCTCCCTTTTCTTACTTTAGAAAACTTGCCATTGTAAATTCTTTTTCTGCCCCTTTGAGATGTAAATATTCTCCCGGAAACGTAGTCCTCATTAAAGATAGGGCTCCATCTACAAGTCTCTAGGGGAAGGTAGAATCCCAGCTTTGACAAGTGCTGATTAGCAAACACAGAGGATCCAGTCAATGCTTAAAAACTCGTCTGCATTTTGTTTCAGTGGAGCTGAGTTCAATCTCTCACCCTTATGGTAATTGACTAAAATAAAGTCTTCCTTGCCTGTTTAACTCCATCTGGTGCAATTTTTCTTTGACACTGTCCTTGAGAAACCACCCCTCTCTGGCGATCATTAGGATGCAAAAGAGATGGGATATAATTTTTAGCAAAATACTTTAAACATTTCTTAAATTTCAAAATTAAATTATAAATTGGTTAAAGGTTGAGTCATTCTGAATTGAGGGTAGTGTGGTTGCCTGTTACGAAGTCTGCTTAGCTTGAGGGGCTCCAGAAACCCAGTTTTATTATTTGAATTATTTTTCCATTGTGACTCCAGATGCCTGCACTCCTTATCTATTAAATAGTATTCCCCAAACCCATTTTGTCTCAGAATGTTTTTGTCTTTCTATTATTAGATATCTCTGTAATTTTGATTTTTGTCTGGCCTGTTTATCTGAAAATGAGGGAGAAAAGCCAAAGGAAATCCCAATAGGAACCTACAAAAAACCCTGAATTCCCTAGGGCTTATGCTTGAAGTATCCCAAGTCTGTGGGTAGATTAGAGGAACTCTTTGTACAAATAACTCCAAGTTAATAGTCAAAAAACCAAACCGTTTTCTCTGGTTTCTTCTGATCCTGTTTTCCCCATTCTCCATCACAGTATATAAGTCCCCTGAGTGTAGAGAGGAAACTGTAAATGGTAGTCGTTGCTGTCACATTACAGTAAGATTAGAGCTTTATAGTGGTCTCAATTATAAGCCTTGTTCAGAACGACCATTTTGGAACTTGGTCAGAAAAGACCAAATTGGCTTATAAAAATTCCAGACCAGCATTTGTTTTGTAAAGTCATTCTAGGACACCAAAGGGCAATGGCTATAGTGAAAAGGTGGTTCTGGTCCTGTAACAAAATCTACTGACTATTAGACTTAAATTTCTAAATAATTAGCTAACATATAATAGGGATATTGATTTTATGTATTTTTTTACTCTCAATTGCTCATTTTTAGCCCTATGTTTTCTATGATGGACTGTTACTAACTTCTGTATGAACACTGTCTTTTCAGATATGCTGTTGCTGATATTTTCAGACTGCCTTTGTGCTTAGTCTGTCCAACAAAACTTTAAAATGGTTAATGTTATTATTGCTTATATTGCTATTCTATCTCTTTATCTCTCACGTCTTAGTAATTATGGGTTCCCTGTAATATGGCTGGGAAGTATATAGGTGCTAGAAGGATATTTATACACACAGCCTTCTATAAAGAAATGAAACCATTCTCAGGTATTCCTCCTTATTTTCCATTAAAAAAAAATTCACAACTGTGGAGTAGGGCCAAGAAAGCCTCCAACTTTAGGATTATCATTCACAACCTTATTGTATTGTAACTTTATGTGAGTTACGACAGGAGTAAATATGTACCTAAAAATATAAAAATTTGTTATTTACATTCCTAGAAAAAATGTTGGGGGTAGATGACTGTAGTGACCACCTACAAATACTGATACTATTAACAATAATAACAATTACAAAATGTATGAAGGCACCTCTTTTGGGTTCCTGATCACCAAATTCCAATGTGGGGCACTGGGGGTGTTTTTACACCAACAAGCATTCCTCAGATGCCAGCGGCATGTCCAAAAAATTCAGCTCAATTCTGACACTATCTATCAGGAGATAGCATAAGATCCCACAGGTTAAGGGTTCAGTCCTACAAGACTGCCCCTCCCCCCACCATTCAGACGCCAGTCACAAGCCCAGGTTGTTACCTGGACTTCTGACCTACAGGCAAAGGTTCCCATGACCCCCTCTACAGGTTCATTAATTTACTAAAGCAGCTCACAGAACTCAGAGAAACATTTTACCTACTGGATTACTGTATTATATTTATTGTAAAACGACATGAAGAAAAGATATAGATAAACATCCAGATAGAGGGACAATTGATCCAAACTCCAGCTCCTCCCCTCTCCTAGCAGGTTGGAGCGGAGGTGGAAGAGGTGGGAGGGTGAGAAGCACTGAAAAGTTCCAACCCTCCAATCACAGTGTTGGTTCCCCTGGCAAACAGCCCCCATTCTTAAGGTTACCCAAGGGCTTTCCAAAAATCACTTCATTAACATAACAAAACTGTTCTCTTCACTTAGGAAATTCCAAGGGTTTTAGGAGATCTGTGCCAGGAATGGCTAGAAGACCAAATATGCATTTCTTATTATGAATCACAATATCACAGCATCTGGAAAACAGCATCTGATTTGACATCTTTTTTACCCTGTTAAATGCACTCTACAGTACTAGGCCCAACTGAACTAAGTAAACAGTAGAAGTTACAGTCTTCAAGGTTTGCGATTCAATGGGAAGATAGAATAAGGGAAAATGTAAATGTTCACATATGTATAAAGAACCAATATGGCTTAATATTTCAAGAGTTTTTAAAAACATTTTAACACCCCATCACCACATATGGTTTCCAAGAAGCTTATAAAGGAAATAGAATAGACAACTTTTCTTGTTTTATGACAAGGACTTGGAACTTTAGAGAGAGTCGAATGATTTGTCCAAAGTCACATGACTTAGTAATGCTTCTTATTTTCTCCATTTTTTCCTATACTTTATACTTTTTTTAAGATCCAGTCTGAGCATAGTTTTTAAAAATTGAAAGGAATAAAAGAGGTTGATGAGTTTCTGGAGGAAATATATTTTTGAAGACCTTTAATCATGCACTTATTTGTTTATGAAACATATGTGGATCATTCTAGTACTCATTTTACTCGAATTCTCAGCAATTCAACACAGTTCACTGTTCCTTCCTATCAGCAACACTGTGTTCTCTGCCGCCATGAAACTTTCTCCTGATTTTTCTCTTACTTAATTGGTCAGACCATCTCGATGTCCTTTGTTATCTTTAGCCAGCTCTACAGGTTGATATCCTTCAGGCCTCAGCCCTCTCTTCTTCCTAGGTAGTCACACCAATGGATATATAATATCATGTGCTGACAACTCCCAAATCTGTATTTCTTGAACAGACTTCTTCCCAGATCATCTAACCTTAATGAGTTATATACACTGTTTTAGAGTGAGACAGACTTAATGTAATTCTCACTTTTCCATTTGCTGCTGAAGGATGTGGGGAAGTTAATTAACCTCTTATATCTCAGTAAATTCATTTGTAAAGTGGGGAATATAATAAAACCACCGCAGAAGTTCAATTACATAAACTTTATCAGAGCTCAGACATCTCCACTGGCATATCTCATAGGCACCTCAGATTTAATCTAACCCAAATGACTCGATTTTCCTCTGCAAATCTTATCCTACTTACTCTTCTTTAAATTAGAAATTGACAGGTCTTCCTGTTCCTACGTATATCTGAGAGTCATACTTAATTTTGTTCTTTCCCTTACCTCGTCCCAGATTCAATCTATTAAAAATATCTATCAATTCTAGATTCAAAATAAATTGCAAACCTGTGTCATTTTCTCCATGTCACTGTCACAGCCCGAGACCAGTCATCATCATCTCTTTCCTGGACTAGTGTAATAGCCACAAGACTGCTCTCCCTGTTGCTTTTACTATTGTATTGCTCTCCTTCCATCCATTATCCACTGAACAGCAAGTCCTTATTACAAAATAATAGGATCATGCCACTCCCCTGCTTAAAACTTTGCAGTAGTTTTTGATTTCACTAAAAATGGTACTAAAAGCCCTTATCATTGCCTATAAGCAGCTCCTAATTACCTCTTACTCATCTCTCCATCCGGATCTCAAGCCACTCCCTCCTTCATTCACTGTGCTACAGTCACAAAGGTCTTCCAACAATTCCTGGAATTCAACAAGCTCTTTGTGTAGGTTCTTTACACTTTCTATTCCCTCTTCCTTGAATGTGTTTTCCCTGGCTTTACACAAGGCAGCTTCACTCTCAACCTTTAAGTCTTAGTCATTATCTCAGAGAGAGATCCTCTCTGACAATTTTATTCACCCTTCCACAGTTATTTTGTTTTTAAATACAACACCACCTATTTTTTTCTTTCGGAGTATAACTATCTGTAATTATTTTATCTATTTGCTTATTTTATTTATGTATTTATCAACATTTTTGAATGCCTTCTGTGTTTTATGTTTTGTTCTAGGTTCTAAGGATACAGTAATGCATGTCTTCATGAATCTTTCTGTCTAGTAAGAGAGATGAAAATAAGCAAGTAAATACTCTAAAGGAAAATATAGCGGAGTAAGAGGATGTACATACAGTTGGGAGAGGGTTTGAATGGATGGTTAGGTAGGATGGGATTTTCTAAAGAAACAGTACTTAAGCTTAGACTCGAATGGCATGAAGAAAAGGTTTAGAAGATATGAGGAGAGAGTATCCCAGGCAATGGATTAAAAGTCCTATATATGTAAGACACATAAACATCAAGTGGAAATAGCAATAGGTAGTTAGATATGCTGTATGAGTCTAGTGCCCAGGGGGAAGTTTGGGGCTAAAAATGTGACTCTGAGAATCATCAGCTTATATAAAAATTCTGGGACTGGATGAAGTCACCCAGGAGATGTGTTTGAACACGAGGGATGAGAGCTACAAAGGACACTAAAATGTTTACAGGATGAATCAAAATAGAGGGGCCAGTCAAGGGTACTGGACAGAAGGAAATAAGAAAACCTGGGGAGTGTAATGTCCCAGAAGTAATAAGAAAATGTCAAGTGCTATTGAGCAGAAGACTTCGGAGAAACAGCTTGACTTGGCAACATAGTGGCAATTGGTGATCCAGACAAGACTAGATGAAAGGCTGGTTATGGCTGGAGCAAGAGAGAATGGAAAAACAAAAAACAGAAGACAGTGAGCATAAACAATTCTTTGGCAGAATTTTACCATCAAAACTAGCAGATTATTGAAGAAGTAGCTGGAGAACTGTGTAGATTGTTTTTTTAAGATGGGATATTATAGCATGTTTATATGCTGAGGTAACTGATCTAATAGGAAGGGAAAACCAGAAAATGTGGGAGAGTGGGGAGATATGAAAGGATGAGAGGGTGAATTGATAAGGTAAATAGAGCAGGATAACTGAGCAGCTTGAAATTTGTACTCATAAACAGAATAAATTCAGGCAGCAGGATTTTCTTTTTTTCAGTAGCCATCCTGAGGAATGTAGTAGGTAGAGAATTGTGTTGACCCGTGGTTGAGGCTTTGCCAAGCAAGTGTTACAGAGGAAGAAGAGTTGAGATGTACATAAAGGAGGGCTGACAATTATGGACCATGAAATCCAAGCTAGGTTAGAAGGAAGGAAAGACAAAAGAGGGCTAATGGATGGTAAAGATGTGACAGAATGAATGCAGTCTCGATGGGATCCAACAATTATCACGCTATCCTTAATAGAAAGTATATTGAATTGACCCAAAAGAAATAGTGTTTACTGTCCTACGTGTCCTACATTCAAATGGAGGCTCCATGATGTCAGGAACAATGTTTGACTTCTTATTTGTTGTATTTTTAGTACTTAGCACAGCTCCTGGAATGTAGTAGTTGCTTAATAGATATTGGGATAAATGAATGTTTGTCATGCACCAACTATGTTCCTTACATGTAATTTTAAGCATTGGGTATACAATTGTGAATAAGACTAACAAGCAGGTAATTATCATACAGAAGAACAGGTGTTAGGATAGAAGAACATGGCATTGTGGGAAAACCAAAGAGGGCTACGTATTAAAGATCAGAGGGGCTCAGAGGCAGTAAAGCCTAAGAGGATATATGGAGAATGAGTGCTAGTTAGCCAGGTGCAGAAGCAGCATGGTCACTGAAACTGAGTGAAACTTACCCAAAATAAAATTCTAGTTAAATCCAGCAGGATTTGCAGAGCAAAACATAAGTAAGTTCTTTGTTTGTTTTATTTTTGTCTGTTTGTTTGTTGAAGAAAGGTACAGAGCAACTGGTTAGGACTTTTTGTATTGATCGGTGACTTCCTTTGTATTTTGACCTTTACACTCTTTTTTATATTTCTGACACTTTGGAGTCTCACTAAATGGAACCCCACAGTTAATTGCCAAAATTTCCCAAGATAGATACCAAGAGATTTTTATCTTGGTATTATCATTTGCTTTCCTTCCAGAGTGAGTTATATCTTCTTGTCTTCATTCTTACATTTGTGAGACTCTCCAGCCTCTGGCTGTGCTCAGTTTAATGCCAGGCATTTCACATGGAAGGTCTTTGTCTCAAAGGGCACATATATGAAAATTTTTTTAATTATTACTCTAAGCAGGTAATAAATATTAACTGATATTTTACAGCTAAGCTGGTGAGGAGATGGAGATGAACATATTCTTATTAAAGTTAATTGTTGGGAAAAAAATTTTGCTATTTCAGGAATTTCTTATTGCTGGGAACCTGCCAAACATGTCAGACAACACTAGTTAAGACTATGCCATTTTAAACTATGTAATATTTCCCAAAAACTTTTAAAAGAACCTTAAGATCCATAATGCAAGCACTGACTTATTTATAAGTACACATTTGGGAAAATGCTACTGTAAAACGATCAAGTTATCTTGGCTCCATTTAACAAAATTAAATGAACACTTTTACCAGTACACACTATATCTCTAATTGTGATCTTAAAAAATTAGCCCCAAAAGCTATTTAATTTGGTTGATGGATGTATAGATTTTTATGACACTTTTTTCCTTTACGAAGCAGAAAGCATCAGTAGTTTCCGAGACCATCACAATATTTCAAAAGAATAAGCAAGGTGCTTTGGGGATCCAGGGTGCTGGGGAAAACTGGAAGGGCAGAGTTTAAAAATAGATACTTGAAAATGGATTTGCTTTGGCCATTTGACATTATAATAATTGGTATCAGGCACACAGCTGCAACTACCACATAGTCATTGTCAAAGTCATGTGTAGGCAGATGGTAGAAATATTTGGGAGAGTAGATAACACTGAATTTTTAACAAGTGACAAAAGGATTGGCATGGTGTGAACAGAACACCACTGTACTTGGCCAACAGCCAGGGCCCCCATGTGTTGTCATGCTGCCATCTCACAGAAAGCTTACATGCTAAACAAGACAGTGGATTCTTTCTCTCAGTAGAAGACACAGACCCTCAGAATGAAAAAAAAAAAAAATCAGAAAATGAGTAAATGATTGCTCTTCATATTGTAAGGCTTATGTGATTTGGAGGTTTAATATAGGAGCCCAACATGATATTCTGCCCATGGTAGGCAGAAGTACCTCTGGTCTGGAGCTAAATAGCATCCTGATAGCATTCTGGTTAAGAACAAGGGCTCTGAGGCCTGGTTCAAGTACCAGCTCTCTTAAGTATTAGCTGTGTGACTTCCGGTTAGTTATTTTATTCATCAGTGCCTCCACTGAGCATCTATAAAGTGTGAATACTAATAGAACCTACAAGTTTTAGGTATAGTCATCTAGAAGACGAGCTGAGATGATGATTCTTGTGCAAGTGATTTATTGAGGGACTGCACTGAAGAAAGGAGAGGAAGCAGCATAGAGTTGAGGAAGAAGCTAAGCAAGTGTGTGGTCTCACAGGTGTTCTTGTCATCTACTGCTGCATACTTCCCCCCAAATTAGTGGTGGAAAACAATTTTATTATCTCATGGTTCTGGTGGGTCAGAAATTTGGACAGAGTACAGTGAGGTGAGGTGGCTCAAATGACTGAAGGTGACTGGGACAATGCAACTGGAGACATAAGCTTAGGGTCCTCATTTCTTCCCCATGTTGAATCCATTGGGATTGAAACATCCAAGATAGCATGTTCACCCACATGTCTGACACTTGGCTGGGATGTCTGGAATACCTGGAGCAGGTCAGCATCTGCTCTGTCTCCATCCAGATTCTCTCCACATGGCTTGTGCTCCTCACATCATAGCCCTCATAGGATAATCAGACATTTTTAACATGGTGCTTTACCTTCCCCAGGATAAATATTACAAGAGACAAATGTAGAAGCTTTGAAGGTTCTTATAATCTAACCTCAGAGAACTGCAGTGTCACTTTTGCCACATTCTATTGGTAATATTCTGTTCTATTGGTTATACATCCTATTGGGCTATCCCAGATTCAATATAGGAAAGGACAACATAAACAGATAAATACCAAGAGATATGGATTCACTGGGGAGCCATCTTGGAGAGTAGCTACCACAGCTGGAGCCTACTTCAACTTGAACCTATTGGGGAAGCATGGAGTTATTCCACTGTTAGGCAAAAAGCAGTCTTTTGTACCCTTATATGAGAATTGGGGCTAATCTCTCCAATAAGACAGTTCTGGTGAGAGGGGAGGACAATTCTCCAAAGATGGGAAAATCTCTGAACAATTAGTATCCAGCACTCACAGCAGCTGGGGTATGAATGCACAGATAGGTAAAGGTGAGCAGAGTAGGCCATGGATATTGTCTACTCTGCTACTTCAGAGGGTTAATATGACAAGTAAATGAATTAACGTATTTTAAAATTCTTAGAACAGTAGCAGACACATGTTACTGAAATATTCAATGAGAAGTCACTCTGATTTATATCTCTCCATTTGGAGTAGTTGCTTCCTCTGGGACACTGTGTCTCAAAGGTGCCCTGAGAAGACATACCTGCAGAGTAATATCTTAATCTACCAAACTAGCAAAAGTTCCTTCTATTGTATACTTGATTGAACTATTTAAGAACAGCCACAATTAGAGACTAATTATAAGACTCCTTTAAAATTCTGCTACCCATACAGAGCAGTTCCCAAGAAGCATTATGGTATAAAAATGAAGAAGCATCAAATGATATCACCTCTAATAAGCCACCTTAATGTGCACTCTGATTTCAAAGAGATTTGAAGAATATCAATAGCTTTCTTGTTGAGCCACAATGAGTTGCCAATTACTGCAAGAGCAGCTTGGTATACATTACTTTATCAAATTTCATAGTGCCTCCATGAGATAGATGTTATTTTTCTTAACATACAGGTGCACAAGCTGAAAATTAGATTAAACAACTTTTTAATGTATGAAGCGTGAAGTGAAGGTGAATTTGAAACTGGGTCTTTTTAATTTTAAAATTCTGCTTGCCAACCATGTTAGTTAATAATCCATGGTAAATAATCCAGAGTGGTTATATTGAAAGGAATGTGTAGGCTTCTTTTTAAGTGTCTACAGTATCTCTAAGATAATTTCTCTAGTGCTTCTCCAGAGAAACAAAGGCAGATTTCTGGATCAAAGGAATGGCCAAAGGTTTCATTGACTATTCAGAGGAGCACAATAACTCAAGGAGAAAAATCTTCAGCTCCTTAATGAGTCTATTGATATAAATAATAATAGTGTAGCTACTGTATTCTGTCCAATGAATTACGATATTATCACAGTCAATATAATTTCCATGTTTTTAACATTCTTAAAAGAGACTGAAAAATTGTCCTTAATACTGTGTTGTATATATGCTAGTTCTACTAAGCCTCAGATACATTACCAACGTAAAAAAGCATTGACTTTTTCAACTGTGCCATTCTTCCAGTCAGTAGAATTTAAAATTCAAGAGGAAAAAAGAAGAAATGTGCTCTCTCGAATTAAAAAGTGCATTTAGTTCTATGCTCTCAAGGTTACTAGCTTGATATTGGTGTCTTACAAATTAGAAAATCAATCATTAGCATATTTTAACATGTTTAAATCATATTAGTAAGTGGTAAAAAATCATGAATAGATATTTAGGGAGGGGAAATTATGCATGTATTCTGTTGGAAAAAGAAGTAATAATCATTATGCAAGAGAATTTTAATTAATTCTACTTACATTAAAGATAGTACATATGAGTAATATCAAAATACATATTAAAGTAAAATTATTTTTATGGGTATCTATAAGAGACATTCTAAAGGCAAAGAACTTGAGCCCAGCTAGAGCAGAAAGAACTGTCAGAATAACTGAAGATGAAGTTGAGATGGGTCCAGATTGTGAAGCACAGTTTAAACCATGTAAAAAGTTTGGATTTTAATCATTCCCTGTTTGGAGGATAATGACAATCTCTGGAATCTGAATCTTTTCATACAATCTCCTCAAAATAATATGATCAACAGAAACCTCAAAGAAAATCACACAGGACCCATATCTTCAGCATCATTAGAAGATGGGAAATTCCACACACTTATAGCCACATTTATGTAGAGAAATAAACTCCAAATCCTGACAGAACTAATGCTGGAGCATGCATTGTGACTGCAAGCTTGTATGCATAGAGAGCAGACAGAGAAGTATTTAAGAGACTCTGACGAAAAAAGAAGAGCAGAGTGGAGACCCTAGATGTAACACAGAAAAAAACACCCCCAGAAAGAAAAGGTCCCAAGGCTAATAACTAAAATACTGAACACAGATATCAGCCCCAATCATTCACAGCACCACCTACCGGAAAAAGGCTTCAAAGAAAATGAAAATAAAAATTGCAGACTTGGAGAAGCAGTGCTCTGGGGAAGAATGAGATAAATACAACAGTGATAGTGCCTCTTGGAGATTGGAGGTGAAGGGAAGGAAAGAAGGAAGAGGAAAAAATTAACGTGCAGACATGAAAGAGAACAACTATACCACCACCAATATCACCCATTGAAAAATACTGAATTTCATTATACAATCACAGAGGGTGCTCTTCAGTTAGGATCCTTGTCCATAAAATACTTAGGAATAGGGGAAAAAATAGGCAAATTCTATTTAAATGATATGGAGTAATTTCCTGGAATATTAAGTGGTCTAAAGTCGACATATAGTATGCTACAATTTACATAAGGAAGAAAATACCTGTTTAGTTTTATAAAAAGAAACACAGGAAATACAAACCAAAGTGCAAGAAATTGGCAACCTATAAGGAGAGAAGTGGGTGGGAAATGGCATGAAAGCAAGAGGTGAGGGAGTGCCTGTCTGATATTTATCATGATTCACCAAAAGGAGTTATACAATTATTAAAGAGGTTAAAGAGGTGAATGCAAAGAGTCTAATGATTCTTTAAAAATAATAATCTTTTTTATTTGATCAAAGACAGAGAGAGAAAAAGAGACAGAGAAAGGTGTAGATATATACAGATTTATTGATTTGGGGTCTGCACAAACTAGCATTTTCCCTCTTAATTGATGACTTGGAAAAATAATAAGCCATAATAAACCAAAGAGCAATGCTCTGACAAAATTACATAAGGTCAATGTAGTTACCATAAGATCAACTAGGACTCTTACAATTTGATAGTAAGACACAGCAGACCAGAGTTTAGAACACGACTCCTGAAAGGATACACCTGAAACAACCTGTCTAACAGATGATGAACAGATTCATTCAAACAGAAGTATTTCAGCTATACTATCATAGACAGAGTTCAAATTTACTGTCGCTTTGATTTTCTCATTTGCTAGCATTGGTTGGTACTCAGATCAATGGAAGAAAAAGCTCTTAATTGACTAAAGCTCTTGGAGGGGGTATAAAGCTAATAAAATACTCTGTGCTCATCCCCCCGAATTCAATAGTCCAGTTAGAATGATCAAAGTAAAACTTGGTCTCATTGTTTTAAAATCAATAAAAATGTAAACTTTTAAGACACTAACATTCTGCTCAGTGTAATTCTCTACAAAGCCCTGTGTAATGGATTGTGATGATGAATAGAGTGTTCCTTTTGAATTTGGAAAGCTCTTCTTGTAAAATAAATCATGCTTATGATAAACATTGTTAGAGGTAGTTCTGTCCTTCCAGTCTCAGTAGAATTCACGATGACATACGTAAACCTTTATCCAGTGACATTTATATATCTATATCTTTTTTTTTTAAGAATTGGCTTTTTATTATTTTTTATTTTATTTATTTCTTTTTGGCTGTGTTGGGTCTTCGTTGCTGCACGCAGGCTTTCTCTAGTTGCGGCGAGCGGGGGCTACTCTTTGTTGCAGTGCGCGTGCTTCTCATTGTGGTGGTTTCTCTTGTTGTGGAGCATGGGCTCTAGGCACACAGGTTTCAGTAGTTGTGGCACGAAGGCTCAGTAGTTGTGGCACATGGGCTTAGTTGCTCCGCAGCATGTGGGATCTTCCCAGACCAGGGATCAAACCCATGACCCCTGCATTGGCAGGCAGATTCTTAACCACTGTGCCACCAGGGAAGTCCCTCTATACCTATATCTATATGTATCTATACATATAAAATTAGTCTAAACTAATTTTTGTAAAATACTCCTAAATGATTCATTGTCTTTAACTCAAAGCTGAAAGAAATAAGATGTTATCAGGCATATATGTATGCCAGATAATTGTATTTATTGAGCATTCACTATAGTGAAAGAGGAAGTAGATTCTTTGAAGGTGTGGAGTAGAAAAATGAGAAACATTTCCCACATGACACAATGTTATTATTTGTTTAGTTATTAAAAACACATTTCTGATAAACTTGGAAGCACCTACAAAGCAATAAACTAAAACTAAAAATTAAAATAGTGCATACTGTAACACTGTAGAAAAAAAATACTTTGAATAAGGAAGGAATTGGAGGTGGATGGGTTTAATGGGCAGAGGCTTCCTTTTGGAAGTAAGTTTGAGAATTGGTATAGAAGTGAATGGAACAGTCCAAGAAAAGGTAATGTTGTGTACCTAGCTATCTTAGTAGATATAGCCACAAACGTGAATAAGTAAATAAGGTGTAGACCAGAATGTATGCTTCTTACATGCACCCTATCTCACCAGAGGAAGAAGTGAAAAGGGCCCATTTCTCCTACTGTTTCAGAGATCAGTCATGTTTTCTCCCCCTGGGAATAAGAAGGAATTGAAGATATTCAAGAGAGCATTTTCAGTTGAGTGGTAAAAAGATGTACCAGATTCCAGGGGTTAACAAGATAATCTGAAATAAAATGATTAACTGAAAGAATTGGAAAGATCGAAGTCATGATAAAAACAATAAACAGAGTCAGTAGAAGTAAGAGGATGGAGGAGATGGAAAGATCAGAGGTTGTAGTCAGAGAAACAAATGAGAGTTTGATTTCTTGAAGGGGAAACAGTTGAAAAGAAAATGATACTTAAATTGTGGTCATGCCACCAAACCAAAATAGAGAAAGGTTTCTCTTCTCTCTAAAGCCAGCTCCCATTTAATTTGGACTCTAGGCAGAGGAGTCTGGTCAAAGGGACTTTTTTTGAGGGGAGATTGGTTGACCCTTCCACCATGAAGACAATCTGGGATCTACAAAAAGAGCTAGCCAGTAGAGGGCACTTCTTTGAGAAGCATGATGGAAAGACTTCATGAGCAGTGATGGAGTTTAAAGTTTCCTTTTTCCTTCATTTAAACCCAAGCTTTCAGTGAAGTTCATTAAGTCCTAGTCTTAGTTCTGCATTGGAAAATGAAGAGAGTGGCCAGTGTTCACACTTGGAGAGGGGATGGTAGTTGACAGAACAGCAGTAGCTTGGAAAACTTTATGACATGGTGGCAAGAAGTAACCTATAAAATATTAAAATACTCAAGAGAAGGAGAGTTGGTATAGATGAGAAGTAACTACCATCTTTCCTTGGAAATTTCTAAAAACTTATTATGGCAAAAAAAGCAATTGGAAAATATAAACTTCTTCAAGCTTTCAGTATGGGGCTTTGACAAATGTTACTTTGGTATTAAAGGCTTGAGGATTGTGAAATTCCTGAGTTCTAGACATCTAAACAATCTCCAATTATAAAAACATGTTGTTCTCTGAGAATATGCTTATAAATCAATTGAAATTTGTAGTACATTTTTTAATAAAAATCATTTTAAAAATTGTTTGATTTTAAAGTAGTCCACAAAGCATCTCTAACTTAATATGTATCATTCCTAGTGTCCATGATAACTCAATCACAGTGCTAAATATCTTTGACATATGATTTCTTTTAATTTTCATAACAACTCAATGAAGTGGGTACTACTTTTAATTAGTAGTAGTTATACTACTAATCTATAGATGAGGTAACTGACATATGTAGCAGTTTTCAACATGCTCAATGTCACACAGCCAATGAGTGGTTCTGCTGGGATATGAACCCAAAATAACAGACCCAGAATTTGCATTCTTAAATATTACACATTATAATATACTAATATTATTAAACGAAATAACTCTGTGTGCATATGAGTGCATATGTGCATGTGAGTGTGAGAGAGAGAAATCAAGAGGGCAAGATTCCAGAAGTGTGCACTCCCAGCAACAGTAAGAATATCACCTTCCACACACTTACCTTGTAGTGACAGTGATATGTCTGCTATCTCCTAACTAAATGGTCATTAATCCATTTATCTGAGACAGAAATTCTAGTGAATGGGGGTAACTGAATTGAGGTTCAGGAAACTTTTGGGTCTGGGAGGCAGGTTGCTAGTGCAGTCTCTAGGATACAGCAAATGATCAAAAAGTTAACTGAATGAGTGAAGAAGTAAACAGGAAATCCTCAAGGGCAGGGAGAAGTGTTGTTCTTGCAATAATTCTTCATACATAAAAAAATTAGGTAAGTAGAATTTTTATATTCACCTCAGAGTAATATACATGAAACTATGTAAGTGGATCCATGCCACAAGTGAGAACAAAAGGAAACAGAGTGTAGAGAGACCAAGATTGTTATAGGGAGGAAGAGCTAACAAAAGAAACAATAGAAAGGAGAATAAAAAAAATTAGAACATAAGGAGGTATTACCTTAGAAGTCATGCATTTCATGATTTCTGAAGATGCTACTTCTTGTTCATTCTGTTCAGTGAATAGGTATAAATGAGCCTTGTTTTACCTTATACCTTATTGAAACAACACTGTCATTATTGATCATTTTAACTACATATATCGTTGTGTGTTCGCTTGATATGATTTCAAATCCATATTTTTTTGATCAAAGAAAGAAGTCGTTTTGTTCTAAGAGTGAAGTTGCTTACATGGAGGAAGCTGTATCAGAATGTCATCATCAACACGGGTATTCTTCCATAAGCACTCACTAGCTCAGCTGTTGATAAGCACTGCTGGGGCTTATCGATAAGAACATGTAGAGGAATGACTATGGCCAGGGGACTTTTAAGCGTTAAATACCGAGAAGTTTGACAAGGAATTTAAGAGTGTTTGGTCTGGGCAAGGCTACTCTTTCCTGATCTAATTAGCTCTCTGAAGACCTTGGGGCATTAGCTCCTGCTTGGGCAAAGCCGACTCTTTGTCAGCAGTGGTGAAAACCATGCAGAGGTCCCGTGAAGTAACCTTGCCCACCAACACCGGTGTTTTTGCTCCCTAGCAAGGTGCTCTAGCAACAAGGGACTTCTGCTTTTGCACCAGCATGGACATCAGCTCGGTAGGTAGTTAGCTAAGCCGACTCTTCTAAGGACCAAGTTAGAAAGGTTCACCTCAACTAAATTTGGACCTTCCTTTCATCTCCCTCTTGCCTGGAACAATAACGTAGTTAATTTATTATTGATTTGGAGTATGTTTTTTCTTTACTGGCTTATTAAGAGACATTACCCTGTATGCTATTGGCTTGTGAAATTATAATTCCCACAGTGAATGTGTTAAATAAATTATCGGCAAAGACAATCTCAGTCTCTGATCATAATTTGCTGCCGGAGACCAGACAAAATATACATAGCATTTATAATAGCTCTTTCTGGGTATTGGCATGGAATACCACCAGGGATGTTTCACAGGCAAATTCTGAAGAAATTTGAATATTTTCCAGTGTATTAATTTTGGTTTGCTTATGTTTGAATGGCTTCCAGATTAAATATTAGAGAAAGAAATCACTCTCCGCAGTTTCATAAAGCCTGGGGAACACATAAACATAAGACCAGGCATATTTTTCAAAATTCTTAAACCTTTTAATAGAGCTAACAGGCTCAAAAGAGTAATATTATTCTAAAGTTCATTTAAAATGAATTTTAGATTGGGTAGAGGCAATGATTGGCAACAGGAAATACAAGTGAAGAGTAGCTTAAACAATTTGGTATATCCATGGAATGCCTCTCCTAACATTTACTCTACAATAAATAAATTCAGGGTTTATAAATTATTTGGTCCCAGAGTCTGATTTTGCAGTTACAAAATACTAACTTTTAGAACAGCAGTGAAACAGTCCTTCCCACTTCTTTTCTATTATACATTTTCCCTTGAATACTTTTCAAAGGGATTTGTTCATACTTCAAAAACACCCAAATGAAAGCTGAGTTTGCTGTTACTCAGGAAAAATGCAATTTGGTTTCTATAATAACTTAGCTCCTGAAAATCACCTCTAAATCAAATTATTCATCATGCAATAATTTAAAATGCAGAAAGGAATTCCACAATTAAAAAGACAAGTCAATGGTGGATTATTTTGCAATGTAAATAACTCTTCCTTGAAATGCTATTCATTGTCTAAAGTAAGTTTCTTGAATATGTTTTCTTAATATACATACTCACACATGTATATGCAAAAGATGTTTCATCTTATGTAGAATTTGTGTATCATCAGCTTTTATATTAGAATTCTTTATCAGTTCTTAGAATAGAAAACACAGAAGTCACAATCTCAGAAAAATTATTACAAAAGCCTGACAGTCATGAAGATAATAAAACCCAAAGGGACCTATCTAAGGTTGAATCATTTTGAAATCACGTATGTGAAAACGCTCAGATGAATTGCTTCAGGTGAAGGAATGAACAAAATATCAGTGACTACAGGAATAATTATTAGACCTGCCCTTCCCCATGACCATGAAGTTGGGCATTGGCACATGACTTACATCGGCCAATGAAACGTGTGCAGCCCTGATATGTGTCACACTTAGGCAGATTAACAGCAGAGTGCAATCGTCCATTCCTGTTCTTCTGCTGTCTTGACAAATATAGAAGTGCATATCGATTTGGATGTGCAACACTGAGCCATCCTATGGAGCACAGTTGCCCCAGAGAATCATTCAGACATACAAGGATGCTGTATTAGTGAGAAAAAAGCTTCTGCTGTTTTAGAGCAGATATCAGAAACGTTTTCTGTAAAGAGTAAAACTGTAACTATTTTCAGCTTTGTAAGCCACACATGTTCTATCCATACATTTTTTTATCTCAACAACTCGTTCTTTCCATTCTAATGTGAAAGCAGCCATAAACAATATGTAAATGAATGGGCGTGGCTGATCTTTTTTTTTTAATAAAACTTTATTTACAAAAACAGGTGGATGGCTTGATTTGGCCTTGTTTTAAGCCATTGAGGTTTGCGGGTTGATTCTTGCTGCAAAAAAACTTACAATAATTTAATACAAGCATCTTTTAATCTTTGTTATCAGATATTGTTTTATCAGAGAGGAAAACGGTTGTGGGTGATGCGGGAGCAATGGGAATGTATCCCTGAGAGGGAAGGAGCACAGTTATCATGACACCCATACTCCTTTCCAAGATAACTGTTTTTATCACCCACAGCTTACAGATGTTGGTCAGAGCCAACACTGCTTTTTTAAGTAAGAGCGTTATTGAGGTATAATTCACATACAATAAAATTCACTCTTTGAAAGTATACAACCCAATGATTTTCAGTATATTCGCAGTTTTCATCATTCCTTAAAGAAACTCCTTACCCATTAGCGGTCACTTCCCATTCTCTCCTCCCCTCAGCGCCCAGCAGTCACTAATCTATGTTCTGTGTTGGTAAATATCGTCATTCTGGACACTTCATATAAATGGAATGATAAAATATGTATTTTTCTGTAACTGGCTTCATTCACTTAGCATAATGTTTTTAAGGTTTATTTATGTTGTAGCATGTACCAGTACTTCATCTCTTTTAATTGCTGAATAATCTTCCAATCTATAGATGTGCCACATTTTGCTTATCCATTAATTAGTTGACGGATATTTGCGATGTTTGCACTTTTTCATTATGAATAATGCTGTTATGAAATTTGAGTTCAAGCTTTTGCATAAAAATACCTTTTCCTTTCTCTCGAGTACATATCTATAAGTAGAAATCCTGGTACATATTTAACATTTTGAGGAACTGCTAAACTGTTTTCCAAAGTGGCTGAATCATTTTACATTCCCACCAGCAATGCAATTTCTGCAAACCTCATCAAAACTTGTTATTTTCTGTCTTTCTTTTTCTTTCTTTCTTCTCTTTCTTTCTTTCTTTTTTTTTAGCCATCTTAGTGAGGATGAATACTATCTCTTTGTGGTTCTGACTAGCATTTCCTAATGACATGATGTTGAGAATCTTTTCATGTGCTTTTTGAATATTTGTATACCTCTTTGGGAGAAACAGCTATTCAAATAATTTGTCCATTTTTATTAGGTTATTTTTCTTTCTATCATTGAATTTTAAGAATTATTTATATATTCTGGTTACAACACCCTTATCAGATATGTAATCTGCAAATATATTTTCCTATTCCGTGGATTTTTTTCTTGATGGTATTAGTGATGCACAAGATTTTTACATTTTTATAAAGTCCAATTTATCTATTATTTTTCTTTTGTTGCTTATGCTTTTTGTGTCATAGCTAAGAATCCTTTACCAAATGTAAGCTCATGAAGATTTGTTCCTATATGATCTTCTAAAAGTTTTATAGTTTTAGATCTTAAATATAGTGTAGTGTAAGCCCTGATGGTTGGCTTTTCTTTTTGTAATGCAAGTACCTGACTTGAGCTTTGATGGCATCCACTTCCAAGATGGGTACTCTCACATTAAGTAAATACATTGCCAGCCACATGACTAAAGATAGATAAAGAAAGAGGCCCTCCATCCATCCTGGCCTCCCCAGAACTCTTTGTTATAGAGACTTTGGTTGATTTCTATACCAGACCATTTGGGCAGCTTGTTTTTTCTCTTCCTGTGCTTTAAATTCCTGTTCTTATGTTTTAAATTCACCAATAAAGAGTGGACTCTCAAGACCCTAGGCCCCCACTCTAGACCCCAATAAAAGCAACCCCAGGGGTCTCTCTCTCTCTCTCTCCACCCCCTTCACCTGACCTCAGTGTGTGGCCCAAGGTGTGCCATGTAATTTCCAGAACCTGTAAGTAATAAGCATTGTCTCTTTCAAAGTGTCCTGATGGCTATTGCTGAGGGCACCTTGTAATCATAGTAAGAACCACGAGGGCTAGTCCAGCCACAACACTGGTTACCAATAGGCTGAGACTGAAACACAACAGTATTTTATGCATTTTAAGTTAATTTTTATATAAGATATGAAGAAGAGTACAATTTTATTATTTTGCTTGTGGCTATCTAGTTGTCCTAGCACCACTTGTTGAAAATACTATTTTCCCCATTTAATGGTCTTTGAATCCTCGTCAAAAATCAGTTGCCCATGCAAATGTGGGCTTATTTCTGGGCTCTCAATTCTATCCCTTGAATTTATACATCTATCTTTATGTCAGTACCATACTATCCTTGACTGCGGTAACTTTATACTAAGTTTTCAAATCATGAACTAAGCCTTCTAACCTTGTTCTTTGTCAAGATTGTTTTGGCTGTTTTTGGTTATAAAGTCCCTATGAATTTTAGAATCAACTTGTCAATTTCTACAAAGAAGACAGCTGAGATTCTGATAGGGATTGTATTGAATCTATAGATCAGTTTGGGGAATACTGCTATCCTAACAATTATTAAGTCTTCTAATCCATGAACACAATATGTCTTATCTTTCCATTTATTTAGGTCTTCTTTAATTTCAATCAATAATATTTCATAGTTTCAGAGTACAAGTTTTGCACTTATTTTGATTACTTTATTCCAAAATATTTTATTCCTTTTGATGCTACTGTAAATGAAATTGTTTTCTTAACTCCATTTTTGCATTTTTGGTAATTATAAAGGCATAGAAATATAATTGATTTCTATATGTTGGTTCTATATCCTGCAACCTTGCTGAATTTGTTTATAGGTTCTAATAGTTTTATTAGTGGATACCTTAGGATGTCTAGATACAAGATGAAGTCATCTGCAAACACATATAGCTTTACTTTTTCTTATATTTATGGAGGAAAAGAATTTTAGAGGTCTTTACTCTGTCATTCCAGAAGTGCTTCTCCAACCTGGTTTTGAAAGAAATGGTACCATTACATATGATGTAAAATAAAAACCTAATAATGATGAGAAATAAGGTTTAAAATAACAGTAAGATACCTAGGAGGGATGTTGTCTGAACACTTTTCCAGGTAAGGTGATTTTTTTTCTGTTCATAAATAGAATGTAGCTTTAGTTCTCTCAAAATGTAAGTGATTCAGTTCTCAGATTTTTAAATGCTAAACTAACATTTTTATAGCAACAAAAGTACCAGTATTTTGGTACTTACAACTAGCATAGTAGATATATATATATATCTCTAAAGCTGTATTGCCAACACTAAATCAGCCTTGTTTCCAGGAGAAAGGGGAGCTGTGGTATACATGCCAGGGAGGAGGGAGAATGTGCTTACTGTATCTTCAAAGAGCTTTTTGGTGAAGCTGAACTGAGAAACGACAGAAGAATGAACATGCAAGTAAAGTGTCATGAGAAGTGAGTAAAGTGTCATGAACTCAGAATAAGTAAAGGAGGGACCTCAGAGATTGATTATTCCTTTGTGGAACAATTTCACTGATATTTAAAGGTAAGTAATTGACTGGAGAAATGTCTAAGAAATATACAATTTTATTAAAATTTGACTCACTCCCAAAATTACACCTACTCTGACTTTCTTGTAATTTTCTGACTGCAAAGAAAGTGAAATGCAATAGGAAAAAAGAATTCAATTTAAGCTATTGGTCTTGTTAATAGGACAACCCGCCCACAATTCTAAAGCTAGCAAGCTCTTATAGGTATAATTCATGTTAATTCTAAAACATGTTATGCTGATAATAGTACCAGCAATTTGTGTCTTTGCTACATGGGAGAAGAATTTTGCTAATTACTTAATAATTCACTGACTGCAAGAAATAAAGGTTAGGGGGGCTTCCCTGGTGGCACAGTGGTTGAGAATCTGCCTGCCAGTGCAGGGGACACGGTTTCGAGCCCTGGTCTGGGAAGATTCCACATGCCGCGGAGCAACTAGGCCCGTGAGCCACAATTACTGAGCCTGCGCGTCTGGAGCCTGTGCTCTACAACAAGAGAGGCCGCGATAGTGAGAGGCCCGCGCACCGCGATGAAGAGTGGCCCCCACTTGCCGCAACTAGAGAAAGCCCTCGCACAGAAACGAAGACCCAACACAGCCATAAATAAATAAATAAATAAATAAATAAAATTGAAAAAAATTTAAAAATAAATAAATAAATAAAGGTTAGGACTCAAAACTCCAAGTCTTGGAATCTTTTAGAAAATCTTATCCACTTTTGAATTAACGTATGAAAACTTTAGCAATGTCACCATGCTAAGGAACAAATGCATACAGGCAGTGGTTAAATTAACCTCTCAAACATATTATTATGACTTAAAAAGTCCTAACACACATGTGAATTGAGATAGCAAATTCTAGACATCATTAATATAGTAGATACTGTTGGGATACCACCCAAATCCCCTTACTGGGGCTGGAGTAGGCGTCCCCCATCTGCTGTGTGCTGGATGCTTATGGCGCACAGCTTCCCCTTTTCCAGAGAATTCCCAGTGGCTGAATATAAGCCACCTTGCCCCACAGGGAAAGCACATTGCTCCTCATCCTCATCCTCCACTTGTAGCTGGGTTCCATTGGCTGGTCGTAATGGACACAAAGATTAAAATGGCTACACCTTTTGCCTCCAGAAGTAACTCTCAGGTACAACTGGTGCTCCAGAGCTCCCATGCACTCAGGCTAAGGTTAAACTCACATTCTTGCCTGGCGTCTTCCCTGAATCTTATTCTGCTTACCTTAGTCGCCTCTCCTAAAGAATGGCCTCAATCACTTGCTCTTGAATCCCACCTCAGGCTTTCCTTCTAGGGAATCAGACCTATGACAATGCATATCCTTGATTAAAGGTGATGGAAGAGATCTTACATTGTGAACACCTACTCTGTACAGGTAGTACTGTTCTCACTCTCATTTTATGTTGAAGAAAACAAGCAGAATCCAAATCCCATACTATATCCACTGACTCATATGATTTATAAGCAAAACTTCAAAACATCAAATTTATAAAATTCTATGATATAAAAATACATGTTTAAATCCTCTCTGATTACTATACCTAATTCACTCAGAAAAGCAAACAGGGAACAAACAGTGTTGCAGCACAGATGTTAAGAGACATGTCCTGGAGTCAGATTGCTGAGCTTTCAACCCTGGCTCTGTCAGTTACTATCTTTGTGACTGCAAGAAAGTGAATTAACTTCTCAGTTTCCACATTTGTAAAATAAGGATGATTATAATATCTTACTTCAATTTCTTTTCAAAATTCACGAGTCTATAAATGAGTCTACAGAATTGATGACCTTTTGGGAAAATGTCACAAATCTACTATAGTTGGAGGGTAGATGAAAGGTAGAAAATTTTTCAAAAAAAATAGAAAATCAGAAGAATTATATATTTGGTAATTAATGATGTCCTTGATAGTGAATTATCTGTCCTAAAAGCTATATTGTATTTATTGCATTTCTTTGCTAAAGAAAGGCAGAAAGCTCTGATATTTCCTCTCTGCATATCGAAAACCATTTTTATGTCCTAAATAATATGGAGGCTTTACACTATTAACTCATAGAGTTATTTAAAACAAGCAATTTTTTTTTCTTTTTACTTTCTGAATATACAGGGAAAGATCTGAAACCAGAATAATTTTTTTAAAAAAGCACTTTGGTTCACAGAAAATCAGTGCCCTAAGAGTCTTAGTTACTTGTGAAATCTGATCCCATCTTTGATGAGAAAGAAACAAAAGGTGACTGTACCAAAGAGATATCATCAACATTTAATTTAAATCACTGTTGATCAAAATATTTCAGTAAATATAAGATAATCTCATGTTCCTTCAGGAAAAATTCCCTACACCACACCCTCTCCTTTAATTGCTTTTAATAACATATTGAGGGTAAAAAGATGCATCTTCCCCTACCTATCACTCAAAACTATCTGTATCCAAAGGGATGTTAAGTTTGAGCAAAAACATAAAACTCAGGTCAGGAAGTTCCTAGATTACAATCTTCCTGGGAAATACTGCATATTAATTGTATCCAACAGCAATTTTTTAAAACCGATGGATCTCATGTTTCTAGAAATTAGATTTGTTTCTTTCATCCATTACTTAATTAAGTACTTAGTTAATTACTTCATTTTCAGCCAGGCTGTCACAGATGCAGCAGGTATTGACAGGGAATCATCCATGTGTATGGCCCTCCCCTAGGTATTGGGACAGTGGCAGACAAGGCTCTTGTCTCTTGGAGCTTATATCCCTAGTGTGGGAAATTTATATTAAACTAATAAATGATCAAGCAGAATAATTACAGTTTTTGATTATTTTTATGAAGGAAATGAACTGTGTGCTGGTATAGAAGTAACTAGAAGGTTTGGGCAGTTCTGGAAGGCTGCTGTAAAGAGCTGAAGTTTGAAGATTAAAGATAAGCCAGTCAGGAAGAGTAGGGAGAAGAGCAGGTGCAAAGGCTCTGAGAAGGGAAAGGTTTGGAGTGTTCAAGGAGGTGACAGAAGATCATCATTGCTCATGAAGCACAATGAGTAAGGGGCAATATGTGAAGCTGGAAAAGAATAGAGGATCTGGGTCATGCTGGTTCATGTAGTCTGGTAAGGGATTTTAATTTTATTAAAAGAGCAATTGGCAGCCACTGAGGTTTTAAGTGGGGAGCGACATGATTTAATTTAAAAATTAAATTTAAAAATTGACTGTGTTTGTCTAAAATGGATTGGAAAATATTAAGAATAAAATCATGAAGATAAGTAAGAGGCTGGCAATCCAAGCAAAAGATGATGGCAGCTTGGAAGTACAGTGGAAACCACAGAGAGAAGCAGACAGATGCAGGATATTTTGGAAGCTAAATTGAAAGGTTTGTTGATGTTTGGAATGTGGGTGGGAAGATGGGCTACACAGAGGATTTTTAACTTAAGAATTGATAGTAATGAAGCCACTTCTGAAATGGGGAAGACTAGGGGACGTAGAGGGATGGAGAGGAAGGAGTATCAAGCCCCATTTTGATCATACTAAATAAATATGAGATGGTTCCACCTGACATTCAAGTGGAGATATCAAGTAGGCATTTGGGAATAAAAATGTGACACTCAGGAGATAATTCCTGATTGAAGATACATCAGCATATAGATGGTGATAAGATTTTCAAACTTTGACACAGGACAAGATCATCTAAGGAAAGAAGTGTAAATGTATACAAAAGAAGCCAAGTGAAGAGTGTTTCAAGGAGTGGCTTGAATGCTCTCAGATCAACTCCAGTTAGAGAAGGATGCAGAGGTGTTCATTATATTTGGAAAATAGAGAGGTTCAGTGCTCCCTGAAAGGAGCAGACTCAGAGACACAGAGATGAAAACCAAGAAGGGATGGATTAAGTACAAGTAGGAACTGAAGAAATAGAGATGTATCCTGTAAATAACATATTTGAACAATTTTGTTGAGAAGGGGTGAAGAGAAATAGGTTTGTGACTTAAGGAGAATATAGAGTAAATTATTTTTTTAAGATGAGAAATACTGGTATATATTACATGCTGATAAAAATTAAAGAGTATATATAGAGACACTATTGATTCTGGAGAAAAATATTGAAAATTATAAAGGAGCAGAGTCTTTAAAAAGAAGGCAATGGAAGCATGGGAAACAAAGATTTGGGTTTATCTTGAATAGGGTCATTTCTTCCATTTGACAGGAAAGAACACAGAAAATGAGCAGAGGTAGAGGTTTTGGCTTTGGATTTGACTAACGGAGATGAGGAACATCACCTCTGATTGCTGGAAGTCATAAAATTTAGAATGAGGGAATCCTTAATAAGCAAAGATGCTTTTTTAAAGGAGTAAGTTGGGGTTGGTTAGAGAATGAGATTGTAGTGGTGATAAAGTGATAAAAAGGAAAGTTAGTGGCCCAGCAAAGTGTGAAATACTTATAACTGGCCTTATTACTTCATTTTTGGCATTTGTCAAAAGGGGCAACTCTAAAGATAATGTGAAAAAAGAACTAGAAATATTTCAAGGACAGAGTAGAAAATGAAGACCCTGGGCTCCTTTTGAAAGGTCTAAAATTTTAATTTGTTATGATGCGCTAACTCAATTTTCTTTTTGGCTTATTTGAGGTAGCACCTTTCCTCAAAATATCCATAAAATCCACTTTTTAAAATGTAAAATTCAGCCTACCAACTGAACTCTTTATTTTAAGTGTTGCCTTCTGCTTGAAGACTTAAAAGAAATTCAAAAATAACTATTTTACCAGTATGTCAGTTCCACTGTATTTAATGCAAATAAGATAACTTTTGTTTGTTTTTAAATTTTTGTAAAACATAACACACATCAGAAAAATGCTACAATGTAAGTGTATAACTAGTTATTGTAATATGAACACCTATATAGCCAACACTTAGGCAAGAGAAAAAAAATATTGCCAGGCCCTCAAATGCCTCTTCCTGGTGACAACACCCTTCCTTCCTCCCAGAGTTAACCTGACTTCACAGTTTTATTCCTTAAGGCTGTATTCCTAAGCTATGTGGTTTTGTTTTGCCTGTTTTGAACTTAACATGAATGAAATCATAAGTTATATGTTCTTTTATATTTGGATTATTTTGCTCAAAGCTATGTTTTTAATACCCATCCATGTTGGTGTATTTATAGTTAACTTATTTTATAGCTATATGGTATTCTAATTTATAAAAAAAATCTTATTTTATTTAACCATTCTACCATAATATAGTACATTTCAAGTTTGGGGCTATTACAGAAAAAGATGCTATAAACATACTTATACAAATATTCTGGTGAAACTGAGCACTCATTTTGGTAGCGTGTAAACTCAGTAAAACTTCTAGGTCAATGGGTATAAATATCTTTAACTTTAGTAGATAACATCAGACTGATTTCAAACGAATTGACTTACATTTCCACCAGCATTTTAATCAGATTTCCTATTGTTCAATAGTTGATATTCTTGCCAATGCTTGATAATATCTAACTTTTTCATTTTAACCAAATCTGTTGTGTGTATAATAGTATCTCCTCATTTTAAAACTTGTTTTTCCCTTATTACTTCTGAAGTGGGTGTGTAGGGTTAGGGAAGACAGAGAGGATTGCTAATGGTACCTACTTGGTAGACGACAGAGGTGCTGCTAAAAATCCTATAATGCACAGGATAGTCCCCACAACAATTATCTGGTCCCAATGCCATTAGCACTGAAGTTGAAAAATATGACCTAGAGCAGGGGTCCTCAACCCCGGGGCTGCGGATTGATACGGGTCGACGGCCTGTTAGGAACCAGGCCGCACAGCAAGAGGTGAGCAGCCGGCAAGCTAGAGAAGCTTCATCTGCTGCTCTCCATGGCGCCCTATCGCTCGCCTTACCACCTGAACCATCCCCCCCATCACTTGCATTACCAACTGAACCAGAACCATCCCCCATCGCGCGCATTACCACCTGAACCAACCACTTCCCCCATCCATGGAAAAACTGTCTTCCACGAAACCAGTCCCTCATGCCGAAAAGGTTGGGGACCACTGACCTAGACGACACCCCAGAATTTCTGAATTATTAGACTCTGACCCTAAAATTTCTAAGCTATTAGAAGCTGTACACACGGATGACACTGAGTTTGTGCTATTTTGGTTTAGAAAGAAAATTCATTGATCAAAGAAAATGAAACATCAGAGCTGGCAGGAATTCCAGAAATCATCAGTCAGCCTTCTTATTTGATGGTTGAGGAAACATGAAGCTTAAAATGATTAAGTTATCTTTCCACTTAGATATGTGCTTCCTTCCTTATGATAATGCCTTCCATTTCTAGAGCTATGTTAGCATCTTGTGTCACCGCAGTTCAATTTACTAGATGGCTTTCTGCTTCAGGAAAAAAAAAAATGATTGCTTCTTTTCTACATAATAAAATTCTCATTGGAAATCAAGACAAAATAAATACTTAGTTGGTCTGCAGTAAATGTTGCCTGATAATTATGAAAATGAACCCTCACCATTGAGTAAAACAAATCCCTTTGCATTCTTACTCACCAAATTTGCAATGAAGTGTAAAAAGCAGGCTAATATAAACTTTGACCTCAGAAGTCAATTACACACATATGGATAATCAAGCTTCATTTTATGACTACAGAAAAGCATTCACTCTCAGTTTAAACTTAATCACCTTTGTTCATTTTCAATATTCTCAAAAGGGCTTCAAATTTTATTTCTAAGGACTAAGTAGATACCTAATATATAAACTAGTTTATTATTTATTAGAAATATAAAGTAGAGCAACATAAAAAGAAGTATATCCTTGAAACATTTCTACATAATTACTGATAACCTCAAATGGAAATCTTTTTGGGAAGAATTCCTCCCAGCATTCAATGGATTTTAGGTTTTTTAGAAGTTTTCTGGTTCTGCAAGGTTCATCCCCATTAATGACTCTTATGTTGTAATTGAAACGCCTATTAAAACTCCGAATGGAATGAGAAAGTTCCACTTGACCCTGGATAAAACACATTTTTTCCATTCTGACCTTGTTTTGGAAAACTTTTCAGCAAAGCCTGACTGAATCATGAGCTCCTGACCCAGCTTAAAGATGCCCTTGAGTCCTGATATTTTGGGGAAACATTATATATAGCTCTATGTGCTTTAAATGTTTTTTCTTAATTGGGGAAATTAACATGACCTCCAAAATATTTTCTTAATGGCTAAATCAAAACTATGTACAGTTGAAATGAGTGAACCTTCATTTTTCCACATAACAGTGGCCCTAAATGCAGAAGTCTATCTGAAAGTGGTTATCTAGTTTAAATTTATAATGACTACAACCCACCCTAAGGGTTTGTTTATTTTAATCAGTGTGATCAGTAGCCCTCTCTTGCTGTCTGCCTGGAGAGCAGCTTGCAGTTATTACTTCCACCACTGAGATCTGACACTGTATATCGTCTAAATGGGACAGATGGAGCTTGTCTAAAGTTGTGTTTCATCAGCCATATCCTTGGCAAGCCTCCCATAGACATCAGAGTAAGGCAGACTGGTGCCCGATCTGTTGTTTATAAAAAATGATTTAATATTACATTACAAAATGTTATTGACACAATTACAGGAAAGAAATTAATGGTGTCAGATTCAGAAGTACGAAAGTTTCTCTGACATCATAAAACCATCATCAACCACTTTATCCATGTATCAGCATCTCACAAGCCAAAAATATGAGCGTGAGACCCTCAATCCTACTAAGTAACAAAGCTTTTGAGAAGGTAACCATGGTAGTGTTTTTTTCCTTGACTCTTTCTTGAAAGAGCAAGTCAGGCTTGAAAATTATGACTTCACTGCAGATAAGACAATGTTCAGTAAGTAGATTCACTGGTTTTTGAGTATTAAATCTCACAGACTGACCGAAAGCTAGAGATGAATAGTGACAATGGCTATACTATTTTATAGAGATGTTTTATTAGGTCAAGTTTTCTGCTCCCAATTTTTCATGGAATGTGTTTTCAACTTCAGTGTGAAAATTAAAAGGCAAGAGGATTTTTCAGACAAAGATTAAGTTACTAAGTATGTTGTGTGAAGCAATTGTTACTGGTATGGGAAGGATATAAAGCTAACTTTAGCTCTCTGAAGGTCTTCCACTGTTTTGCACTGAAGACACCTACATATAAGAAAATAGTCTGCACATCTTCCACTATCCCCAGTTTATTATATATGCCATTGCTTATACTTCCTCATCCCCCCAAATTCCATGTTATTGATTTGCTGCATCACTCAATTTGTCACTTAGGTTCTGTTTAGTGTAATGCTGGAGTGGCACTTAGGTTCTGTTTAGTGTAATGCTGGAGTTTTTCAGCAATGTATCTTTTCTCTCTCTAAAGAGTAAATAAATTCCTTTCAGGTAAATACTCTATTTAATACTATGTGATCTCTACAGCACTAAGCAGAGAAATGAGCACATTGGTAGCTACTCAAAAAATGCCTGTAAAACCAGTGGAAACTGAGTGATTGAATTGCTTAAGAACAGTGTTCAAGCAAATATTTAAAACACAACATATTAATAGACATTAGCGCTATTAGGTAAAATAAAAAATCAAGATGTAGAAAAGTTCATATACCTGCCACATTCCCTTTTACTTTTCCCTTCTGTTTACTTTATATTGAGAAGCAAAAGCCAAAAGAGTTCAGAAAAGAAGAGTAGGTGAGACCAAATAAAAATAGAAAACAGTATCAGAGTGTGACAAATACAAAGGTAATGGTATACACTAGGCACAAGAGTGGCACAAAGGATACACTGATCAATTTGCTTAGATGAATCAGAGAAGAAATACTTGATCTGGGTCTTGGGGCATGAGCAGAAATTCAACCACTATGTAGAAGAAAGAATCTAAGTGTGATAACTATTGATATTTCTGGCTCTGTGTATTATACTACAATAGATATTAAGATAGAGAAGGCATTAATGACTACTGGACATTAGTAAGAATTTTAAAGAATCAGACATGAACTAAACCCAGAAGGAAGTGTAGAATTTAAGTAAGTGTTGAGGTAGAAAATAGACATGGCTCTAAGTAATAAGAAGCTTGTTTATAAATTAGGTTAGTTATGGCTAGTGTTCATAAAGTAAAAAAGGTAACTCAAAAGAACATGTACAGCACTAACATCCTGACTCCAGTTCACATCTATCGTCAAACAATCATGAGTCCCCAAATACTATACCCCTGATACATCCATTTTATTGTTACACATTTTGAACTACCCAGCAAGACTCATTTCACACAGATGGAATAAATTATTTTACTAAAAATGTATCTGCAGTATTTATTGAATTCAACAAGACCTAATCTACTGAAAAATTCAAAGTCAAACAGATAAAATAGTTTATCAATATACTAGTATCTGCTAAAAGAATTTATCTTTAATATTGTATCATATCATGCAAGAACAACTTTCAGAAACATTTACTCTATAAGGAAGCACCTAAGAAGCTTAAATTGGAATCCATTTCTAGACAAACATAGTTGAGCTTATATAAACTGCAATAAATCAGCAATAGTAAAAAAAATATATATATATATATAATCCACAAAAGATTTATTGGCATAATCTATTATGGTACATCTGGTGCCTTTAGATAACTAACAGAACTGATTTACCAGGAATGACATGTCAAAGCCTTAAGAGAAAATGACTCCTGCCAGATGCTACCTATAATCACTTTCCACTGGTTCCAATATCTCTCTCTCTCTGGATGGCCTCAATCCATTCTGGCAGATACAACACAGAGAACAATGTCAGTAGACATTAGAAATGAATGGGAAGTGTAAATGAAAATACTGCAGTGGAGTAGGTCACACTGCAAACTCCATACAACGAGATTTAAAAGCAGTAACAATTTGGTTCCATTTCATTTAAATGTCATCCAAACTGTTCAAAGTATTTCACAATAAGAATGACTTATGATAAGAAACTTTTTAATCCCATATGCAGGCTTAGAGTTTGTGGCCTTCAGAGCTAAGAAGACACTTTGTCCTTGCCTTTCATCACTCTTATCCTTTTATTATTACAACTAGTAGTTATTGCATTCCATACCTACTATGTGTCTACCACTCTACTAGCACATGTGAGGGGTACACAGATAAGGATATTGGCCCTCTGGAACTTGACTTAAATCGATACAAATGCACCCACAAAGACGGGAAGAACACCAATCACACAAATTCTTTCTGGAAAAAGTTCAAGTTGTGTATACAACTACAGCGGGAATGCCCTGTCCAAGCCTTCCTTTCCTGACAACTATTCAATTTTCTTCAAATGTTCTAGTTTCTGACTTCCATTCCTATTTTCTTAAAATACTTAGAAAAACTCCTGAAATATTACCATCAGCAATGAGGATTGTTTCTCAAAATTAAAAGCACAATAAACCCCGGACTTTGGAGATAACTCTGTATTTGCCTGTGTTGTCTTTTTTTTTATTTTTCTTTTTTTTTTTAACATCTTTACCGGAGTATAATTGCTTTACAATGGCATGTTAGTTTCTGCTTTATAACAAAGTGAATCAGCTATACATATACATATGTCCCCATATCTCCTCCCTCTTGCATCTCCCTCCCACCCTCCCTATCTCACCCCTCTAGGTGGTCACAAAGCACCGAGCTGATCTCCCTGTGCTATGCGGCTGCTTCCCACTACCTATCTATTTTACCTGTCTTAATCATATTTTTGTTTGCCTCTAGACAGTTCCCCATGTTTATTTTTTGACAACTAACCTGATAAAATTCATTAGAGTGTAAGTTCCAAGTGTAATATTTTGAAGGAATGTATTAAGCAAAATATAATTAAACCTCAAAGGAAAAAAAATCTTTTACATTTATGACAAAGGCTCTTTTACTTTTTTTAGACTCTATTCATTCAGCAGCCTTCAATCATATCAGTGTGCACTGAAAGATAAGCTCATGGTACAAGAAACACTATTTCAGTTCTGTGTTGTTCAGTACCTAGCTCACACTTGACATGCCACAGGCACCAACTGGTCTATCTTTATAAGCCTTAAAAAAAATAAAGACATCACACGTACTCAACTGGGTTAAACTGTATTCTTTTCAGATTCAGTTGTAACAATGCTGGCACCTGTTGATTGATGGGATGTTCTCTTCCTAACAACAGAAATCTCAAGTTGGACATTGTTTTGCCTTAAAATAAAGATTTATTAGGTAGTTCCAAAAGATTCTATTATAAGGAGGGCAATCAAAGAGATAAGTAGTTCTCAAAATGACTAATTTATAAAATGATAATGACTCAATTTTTCTTGCTCATGTGAGTTCAGAAGCAGAGAGTACTATCAAAGGCCTCATATTTCAGTCTTTCAGAGTTATACATCTCAATCCTTTGCCTTTAGGATCCTTCTCATGATTGTTTGGCTGACTGGAATAAGCATCAAGAAAAAAATATATAACACCTCACTTCCACCATAAATGCTCTGTTTTTATTTTATTATTATTTTAATAATTTTAATGCTTCTTCTTTCTAGGTTACACAATGTACAAGAATCATTAGTGAAGCTTCCCATGTTTTAGGACTTTGTTTCAGGGTAATGCCAAGCCAAGTAGGTCTGTCAGTGTGAATTGTGGCGATGAGTTAAGGTCAGACATAGAGCTGACTGTCCTGGGAGACGAACATCTGACAAGTATTATGAGATTGTGTTCATCTACATCTGAAATACTGCTCTTCATAAGTTTGCACATAACCTTATCATGTTTCTTTTTATTTATTTATTTTTTAACACCTTTATTGGAGTATAATTGCTTTATAATGGTGTGTTAGTTTCTCCTGTATAACAAAGTGAATCAGCTATACATATACATATATCCACGTATCTCCTCCTTGTGTCTCCATCCCAACCTCCCCATGCCACCCCTCTAGGTGGAAACAAAGCACCAAGCTGATCTCCCTGTGCTATGCAGCTGCTTCCCACTAGCTATCTATTTTACATTTGGTAGTGTATATATGTCCATGCTTCTCTCACTTCAGCCCAGCTTACCCTTCCCCCTCCCCGTGTCCTCAAGTCCCTTCTCTACGTCTGCATCTTTATTCCTGTCCTGCCCCTAGGTTCATCAGAACCATTTTTTTGTAGATTCCATATATATGTGTTAGCATACAGTATTTGTTTTTCTCTTTCTGACTTACTTCACTATGCATGACAGTTTCTAGGTCCATCCACCTCACTACAAATAATTTCATTTCTTTTTATGGCTGAGTAATATTCCATTGTATATATGTGCCACATCTTCTTAATCCATTCATCTGTTGATGGACACTTAGGTTGTTTCCATATCCTGGCTATTGTAAATAGAGCTGAAATGAACATTGTGGTACATGACTTTTTTTGAATTATGGTTTTCTCAAGGTATATGCTCTGTAGTGGGATTGCTGGTTCACATGGTAGTACTATTTTCAGTTTTTTAAGGAACCTCCATACTGTTCTCCATAGTGGCTTTATCAATTGACATTCCCACCAACAGTGCAAGAGGGTTCCTTTTTCTCCACACCCTCTCCAGCGTTTATTGTTTGTAGATTTTTTCATGATGACCTTTCTGACTGGTGTGAGGTGATACAGCATTGTAGTTTTGAATTGCATTTCTCTAATGATTAGTGATGTTGAGCATCCTTTCATGTCATTGTTGGCAATCTGTATATCTTCTTTGGAGAAATGTCTACTTAGGTCTTCTGCCCATTTTATGATTGGGTTGTTTGTTTTTTTGGTATTGAGCTGCATGAGCTGCTTGTATATTTTGGAGATTAACTCTTTTTCAGTTGCTTCATTTGCAAATATTTTCTCCCATTCTGAGAGCTGTCTTTTCGTCTTGTTTATGGTTTCCTTTGCTGTGAAAAAGCTTTTAAGTTTCACTAGGCCCCATGTGTTTACTTTTGTTTTTATTTCCATTTCTCTAGGAGGTGGGTCAAAAAGGATATTGCTGTCATTTAGGTCATGGAGTGTTCTGCCTCTGTTTTCCTCTAAGAGTTTTCTAGTGTCTGGCCTTACATTTAGGTCTTTAATCCATTTTGAGTTTATTTTTGTGTATGCTGTTAGGGAGTGTTCTAATTTCATTCTTTTACATGTAGCTGTCCAGTTTTCCCAGCACCACTTATTTAAGAGGCTGTCTTTTCTCCATTGTATAACCTTGCCTCCTTTATCAAACAGAAAGTGACCATATGTGTAGGTTTATCTCTGGGCTTTCTATCTTGTTCCATTGATCTATATTTCTGTTTTTGTGCCAGTACCATACTCTCTTGATTACTGTAGCTTTACAGTAGCTTTACTACAGTAGTCTGAAGTCAGGGAGCCTGATTCCTCCAGCTCTGTGTTTCCTTCTCAAGGTTGCTTTGGCTATTCGGGGTCTTTTGTGTTTCCATATAAATTGTGAAATTTTTTGTTCTAGCTGTGTGAAAAATGCTATTTGTAGTTTCATAGGGATTGCATTGAATCTGTAGATTGCTTTGGGTAGTACAGTCATTTTCACAATGTTGATTCTTCCAATCTAAGAACATGGTATATCTCTCCACCTGTTTGTATCATCTTTAATTTCTTTCATCAGTGTCTTATAGTTTCCTGCATACAGGTCTTTTTTCTCCTTAGGTAGGTTTATTCCTAGGTATTCATTCTTTTTATTGCAACGGTAAATGGGAGTGTTATCTTAATTTCTCTTTCAGATTTTTCATCATTAGTGTATAGGAATGCAAGAGATTTCTTTTTAATTTTGTATCCCGCTACTTTACCAAATTCATTGATTAACTCTAGTGGTTTTCTGGTAGCATTTTTAGGTTGCTCTGTGCATAGTATCATGTCATCTGCAAACAGTGACAACTTTATTTCTTCTTTTCCAATTTGGATTCCTTTTATTTCTTTTTCTTCTCTGACTGCTGTGGCTAAAACTTCCAAAACTATGTTGAATAATATTGGTGAGAGTGGACAACCTTGACATGTTACTGATCTTAGTGGAAATGGTTTCAGTTTTTCACCATTGAGAACGATGTTGGCTGTGAGTTTGTCATATATGGCCTTTATTATGTTGAGGTAAGTTCCCTCTATGCCTACTTTCTGGAGGGTTTTTATCATAAATCGCTGTTGAATTTTGTCAAAAGCTTTTTCTGCATCGATTGAGATGATCATATGGTTTTTCTCAACAATTTGTTAATATGGTTTATCATGTTGATTGATTTGCATATATTGAAGAATCCTTGCATTCCTGGGATAAACGCCACTTGATCATGGTGTATGATACTCATAATGTGCTGTTGGATTCTGTTTGCTAGTATTTTATTGAGGATTTTTGCATCTATGTTCATCAGTGATATTGGCCTGTAGTTTTCTTTCTTTGTGCCATCTTTTCTGGTTTTGGTATCAGGGTGATGGTGGCCTCGCAGAATGAGTTTGGGAGTGTTCCTCCCTCTGCCATATTTTGGAAGAGTTTGAGAATGATAAGTGTTAGCTCTTCTCTAAATGTTTGATAGAATTCGCCTGTGAAGCCATCTGGTCCTGGGCTTTTGTTTGTTGGAAGGTCTTTAATCACAGTCTCAATTTCAGTGCTTGTGATTGGTCTGTTTATATTTTCTAGTTCTTCCTGGTTCCGTCTTGGAAGGTTGTGCTTTTCTAAGAATTTGTCCATTTCTTTCAGGTTGTCCATTTTATTGTCATATAGTTGCTGGTGGTAATCTCATGATCCTTTGTATTTCTGCAGTGTCAGCTGTTACTTCTTTTTCTTTTCTAATTCTATTTATTTGATTCTTGTCCCTTTTTTTCTTGATGAGTCTGGCTAGTGGTTTATCAATTTTGTTTATCTTCTCAAGGAACCAGCTTTTAGTTTTATTTGTTTTTGCTATTGTTTCTTTCACTTCTTCTTCACTTATTTCTGATCTGATCTTTATGATTTCTTTCCTTCTGCCAATTTTGGGTTTTTATTGTTCTTCTTTCCCTAATTGCTTTAGGTGTAGGGTTAAGTTGTTTATTTGAGATTGTTCTTGTTCCTTGAGGTAGGATTGTATTGCTATAAACTTCCCCCTTAAAACTGCTTTTGCTGCATCCCATAGGATTTGGGTCGTCATGTTTTCATTGTCATTTGTTTCTAGGTATTTTTTTATTTCTTCTTTGATTTCATCAGTGATCTCTTGGTTATTTAGTAGTGTATTGTTTAGCCTCCATGTGTTTGTATTTTTTACAGATTTTTTTTCCTGTAATTGATATCTAGTTTCATAGTGTTGTGGTCGGAAAAGATACTTGATATGATTTCAATTTTCCCAAACGTACCAAGGTTTGATTTGTGGCCCAAGATATAATCTTTCCTGGAGAATGTTCCATGAGCACTTGAGAAGAAAGTGTATTCTGTTGTTTTTGGATGGAATGTCCTATAAATATCAATTAAGTCCTTCTTGTTTAATGTATCATTTAAAGCTTGTTTTTCCTTATTTATTTTCATTTTGGATGATCTGTCAATTGGCGAAAGTGGGGTGTTAAAGTCCCCTACTATGATTGCGTTACTGTCAATTTCCCCTTTTATGGCTGTTAGCATCTGCCTTATGTATTGAGGTGCTCCTATGTTGGGTGCATAAATATTTACAATTGTTATATCTTCTTCTTGGATTGATCCCTTGATCATTAAGCAGTGTCCTTCTCTGTCTCTTGTTATAGTCTTTATTTTAAAGTCTATTTTGTCTGATATGAGAATTGCTACTCCAGGTTTCTTTTGATTTCCATTTGCATGGAATATCTTTTTCCATCCCCTCACTTTCAGTCTGTATGTGTCCCTAGGTCTGAAGTGGGTCTCTTGTAGACAGCATATATACAGGCTTGTGTTTGTATCCATTTAGCCAGTCTATGTCTTTTGAATGGAGCATTTAATCCATTTACATTTAAGGTAATTATCAATTTGTATGTTCCTCTTACCATTTTCTTAATTGTTTTGGGTTTGTTTTTGTAGGTCTTTTCCTTCTCTTGTGTTTCCTGCCTAGAGAAGTTACTTTAGCATTTGTTGTAAAGCTAGTTTGGTGGTGCTGAATTCTCCTAGCTTTTGCTTGTCTGTAAAGTTATTAATTTCTCTATTGAATCTGAATGAGGTCCTTGCTGGGTAGAGTAATCTTGGTGGTAGGTTTATCCCTTTCATCCCTTTAAATATGTCCTGCCACCCCCTTCTGGCTTGCAGAGTTTCTGCTGAGAATTCAGCTGTTAACCTTATGGCGATTCCCTTGTATGTTACTTGTTGCTTTTCCATTGCTGCTTTTGATATTTTTTCTTTGTATTTAATTTTTGATAGTTTGATTAATATGTGTCTTTGTGGTGCCTTTTAGTGATTTATACTATTTTAGTTTTACATAATAGCTTTAAATAAAGCACAGATGTCTGCACATGGCAGCTTTAGTTCTGAATTCATTCTGTGGTGGTACAGTACAGCAAATATACTTTGGAGTCAGACAGGCCTGATTAGTTCCAGCTCCTTCAATTAGTAGCTATAGAACTTTAAGGAAAGCACCATCTTTTTGAAGGGCTCTACTAGTCCTTATCTGAAATGGTGTAGACAACTAAGTAAGAGAACATACATTAAACCCTTAGCACTGTGCCTGTACAGATTCATAAAATAAGAGAATGTCTGTGCTCGCATGTATGTTTGCAGGTGTGTACCTGTGCATAGATTGGGGGCATCATCTCCATAAAAAATACTATATCTTTAAACCCCAAAGAAACAATTAATGCAAGCAGTCTACTACTTATTAATTGAATATGTTCTATAAATTGGTTGTTGTATTAGAAAAGACAAATTACAACAAAATTTGATAGTTTAAAACAATAGAAATGCATTGCCTTATAGTTCTGGAGGCCAAACATCTGAAATGGGTATCAGTGGGCTAAAATCAAGGCATTGGAAAGGCTGTGTTGCTTTCTGGAGGCTCTAAGGGGAGAATCTGTTTCCCGGACTCCTGCAGCTTCTAGATGCCACCCACAGTCTTTGGCTTGTGGGTCCTTTCCTCCACCCTCAAATCAGGAACATTCCATCTTTTTGACATTCTTCCACTGTCACATCTCCCTCTGACCATAGCCTCTGACTTAGCTGGGAAAGGCTTTTTACTTTCAGAGACTTTTTTTTTATTAGATTGGGCCCATCCAGATAATGCAGGATAATCTCCCCACCTCAATCTTCTTAATCTTCATCACATCTACAAAGTTCTTTTAGCCATGCGAGGTAATATATTTATAGATTCTGGGAATTAGGCTGTGAACATCATTGAAAAGTCATTATTCTGCCTACATAGTTGTATATGATATTTGACTGGAATTCAGAATGTATGTCTCCATGGAAATAGTGTTATACATGGTAGCTATGCCCACAGAATAATTCACAAAATGTTTAAATAATAATGTACCTCAACTATAAAAATTCACTAAGTGAACAAACAGGCAAAATATAGTACCAAAACATGCTTGCTGAATTTACCTCAAACAACTGGTACAAAAGTCACCAACTCAAAATCCTTGAGCTGAAAGATCAGAAATGGGGTTTAGAGGATGGAGTAAGGATGGAATTTAGGAACTAAGGCACAAGGAGCTGTGAGAATTAATTTTATGTGTCAACTTGATCAGGCTAAAGGAATGTCCAGATGGCTGATGAAACATTATTTCTGAGTGGGTCTGTTTCAGAAGAGGTTAGCATTTGAATTAATAGACTGAATAAATAAGATCCTTACCCCTTGAGGGCCTGAATAGAACAAAAAGGCAGAAGAAGGGCAAATTCTCTCTCTCCCTTCTTGAGTTGGGACATCCATTTTCTCCTGTCCTTGAATCTAAAGTCAGAGTTCCTGGTTCGAGGGTCTTTGGACTGTGGAACTTACACCAATAGCCCACCTGATTCTCAGGCCCTGAACCCAGACTGAATTATACCACCAGCTTTCCTAGTTCTACGGATTGCAGACAGCTGATTGTGGGATTTCTCAGGCTCCATAATCATGTGAGCCAATTCCCATAATAAATTTACTCTTATAGCTCTTTATATATCCTGTTGGTTCTGTTTCTCTGGAGAATGCTGACTAATATAGAAACTACATCCTTGTCTATGGTGACCTCATCACTATCTCATTACAAGTGTTTATAGGGGAGCAAAATTTGCCACCCCAAAATGTGTCTCTTTGGTATTAAGATTATTTTAGGGTGAAACAGCAGATTCAGTAAGTTTTTTTTTTTACCTTCTCCTTAACTGCCTAAAAGGATTTAGATTAAGGGCCTGCTCCAGGAAGAGCACTATCACCAGAGATATCTACAAAAACTATGGACCAGGTGTTGTAGGGGGAATTCAGCAGGGCCTGGAGACCAAAGACCTCTCTGGTTCCCATTATCTCTGCATGGCATAGCAAACATTTGTTCACCAAACATTTGTTTTTCTATCTCCGTATGAATAGCCTTCCACCCCTATGAAGTCCCAAACCCCTACCCCCTTCTTCTCTCAAATGGCATATAAGCCTCGATTGCTTAATTTGTCCTTGGGTTTCGTTTTTCTTATGGGGCCCTCTATAAATACATAATTAAACTTGATTTTCTCCTGTTAATCTGTCTCATGTCGATTTAATTCTTAGACCAGACAGAAGAACCTAGAAAGGGTAGAGAAGAAAATTTTCCTTCCCCTACACCTCCCTCTGCCTCATTAGATGGTGGGACCATACGGTTCCATTTCCTCTGCCACCTGCTGCTTTCTGCCAAAAGCTTCCCTACCATCCCTCTAGCTTAAGTTTGGAATATGGACTCACAGCTCATTCCTGCAGCTTGAAAATCCACTGTGAGTTGTCCCTGCGAGGAGCAAGGAGAAAACTCAAGATTCAAAAGGCTTCCTAGCATGCCTCCTCCTTTGCGCTCTTCTCATCTTGCTTTTATCTCCTTCCATTACTTCTGATTCCAGGAAACACAGCCTTTTCTCAAGGGAACTTTAAGAATCAGGAACCTTGGATGGAGTTTTCCTAAGCAGTGGATGTGGAGGAGAATAGAGATGACCCAGTAGGATGCAGACTAGTGGTAGCAATTGAGCTACTTAGCATTACTGATGATTTCTTGGTGACCTGTCTTGCATAAAAGAGGATCATAAATCTGGTACAATTTTTGAAATAATGGACTGTACCTGTAACATTTTTACACCCAATACAAGCTAGAAAAAATAACCCAAATTTCATCAACAGAGTATTTAAAGTAGGTACATCTTAATAGAGTCCACCTTTGCCCCGAGCCAACCCCTGGCTGACCCTGATATCTTCCTTTAAAGGACTCCCAGCCCCCTGCTGCTGCTGCTGTTGCTACTGCTACTGCTACAGTGGACCCTCAATGTCCTAAAGTAGCTTTGCATTCATTCGCTGGTGCAGAGAAGCCATGCTAAATCCTCACGAAATGGAAAAAAACGTTTCTGCCCTACTTTGACTCACACATCACTACCCAGTGCAGGGTTTCCAATGCCACAAACAACTCAAGGTTCCCTGGGGATGAGGCCTTCCATCTTCCACTTACAGTGATTCTCTTCAGAGGGTTAGAATCTGGGGACCAACTTCTCCACTGAGCTCTCAAATGCTCCCTCCTTGGATACGTGTAAGCCTTTCTTTCAAATATCCTCACATGAATTTGATTCCTGCAAAACATGTCTGAATGTGCTGGGGACAGCTTAGACTAAAGCTAAAATTCCAGCTACCCAAGTAATATATCAGGTAAAAAGAATGACAACATACTGGAAGTGTTTCCTGGCTTTATTGGAAGTGGATGTGTTTTACCATTAAATGACACAAAGTGTTGTCATATTTAGGATGGTAGTTCATGCCTTTTGTGGTGGTAAAAGAGTTGACATTGTTTATCACCAAGTGGATTCCCATTTTGTTGGGACTTATCACCATAATAATTTGGTTAATTTGAACTATGAAGTTTCTTTGAGCACTGTAGTTACCTTCCAATGCTTTTTACAGGCTAGAATGTAATCCTCCTGCTACTTGACTGCATTCACTTACACTCACTCAAATAAATATATACTAGTAACTATAATATGAAACACATACTCTTGAGGACCTTAGAAATCAAAAGTAAAAAAGATATATAATACCTGCCTTCAAGAAGTTCATAATTTTGCAAGAAACTATATTCATAAAACATACTAATATTAAACTACTTTAAAGATGTCTGTGTTTAGTTACATTGACCAATAGAAAATAAAATTTTAAAAGATTTTACAAGTATATTGTTAGATGAATGGGGCTTTTTAAACAAATGACGGGGAGGAATATTCTTTTCAAAGAGAAATAAATGTAAAAGAAGCAGATAAAGGTTAACCAGAAACTTACTTGAGACTCTTGAAGACAAGTGCAGACTTGTGTACAAGTTCAGGTGTGTTTACAAGTTCAGGCTTTGTTTCAAGTGCAGACATGCATACAAGTCCTTGGATTTATTTATAAAAGGACCCTGCTGTGTAGTGAAGAATTAACTTTTTCCAAAGAGCTCACTGACATTTGCCTTAGGCTACGGAGAGGTGAAATCTAGGCCCCTGGCATGCCTTGCCTGATAAGAATGTCTCTGTTTGCCTGGGTGCTTTGGCCAATAGGCAATCTTACAATGTGATTTAGGATAGGGGCTTTGGAACATGCCTTATCATTTATGATCTCCAGAGGAACTGGAGACCAAACCTCTAGGAGGGGCTAAAAAGTTAAGGTCAGCCTCATGAGCAGCCTGTGAGTGAACCCCGGTAAAAATTCAGGACACCAAAGGCTTCGGTTCATAGTACTCTGAGTATTGTCACAGGCTGTAGCCAGGAGGAGATAATGCTGTCCAGGAATCCACACGGAGAGGACAACCAGAAGCTTTGTATTTGGGCCCTTTTTAGACCTCATCCTATGAATTTCTTCCTTTGGTTGGTTTTGATTTGTATCCTTTGCTATAATAAAACTTTAACCATACGTATAGCACTTTCCTGAGTTGTATGTGTCATTTCTGCAAATTATAAAAACTGATGGGGTACTGGAGACCCACAAATTTGTAGCCAGCTGGTCATAAGTGAGGGTGGCCTGTGGACCTATGAACTGTGGCCAATGTCTGTAGTGAAGCCTGTCTTGTGGAGGACGATGCCCTTACTCTGTGAGGTGTGGCCCAACCCTGTGCAGTTGGTTTCAGAAGTCACTGCACCCTGCAATTCTGTTTTCTTTATGGTTTGTAAAGAAGATAAATGGCTAATAGGAACTGGATAGAACAATATGTCATTGTCAGCTTTCATAAGAATTACCAAGATTTAAGATGAGAAAATTAGTCTTCCAGTTATGATTGGACTTTTCATTCATTCACTATAAGGTACTCCTGGCAATTAAGATTCAGATGTGAGGGGAGAAACTCCAGGTCCTTATTAAATATTTTAATAAACTTCCAATGAGCCGATCTGAAAAGTGAGGACTAATCAGCAAAGTGAGGCCCTCTTTTTCAGTATTGTTTCACCAACGCCAATTATAGTCCTATGTATGGCAGATTACTGCCTTAGAAGAAAATCTTCTATATTATTTTATTTCTTCATTAGTATTTAAACAATCAAGCCTGGGAGATCTATGTTCATGGAATTCTCTCTAAAGAAATCTCCCCAGGTAAAAAGCCCTCTTTGATTTGTCCATTTTAAGATATGGATTTTAGAGACAGAAAAAAAGAGAGAAAGCAACAGGTGTTAAATGGTTATTCATATGTATCCCAATGTTCCCCTTCCAAGACTTTGGCTAAGTAATAGTGAGTTGTATTGGGTAAGTGTGGGTAACATCAAAAACAAAGATGATGAGATCTTTTTCCATCCTCACTTCACCCCATTTATTTTCACCCCTATATATCTTCAAAGAGACTATATTTCAGACTGCCTCTTCACCCAATGAAGTACAGACCTATCAATTTAGTTACTGCAGTTTGGTAATTGCATCCAGATTCCTGGGTCACCATTTGGGCTATCTGATTAGACAGGACCCAGGAACGGTGGAGAAATCAGATAGAGGACTTACTAGAGGAGGAGATGGCTGTGTATTGAGAGCTACAGAGCTGATCACCCACATCTGGGCTGAATGAAATTCACTGCTAGACACATTCAAGGAGTCTCCAACCCCAGCTGGAGACAAAATGAAACTGGCTGAGCCAGACAATGCCTCAGGATTATCATCAAGCCAAAAGATCTGACGAGGAGGAGGCTTCAGCTACAGTGCCCAGAATACTGCCCAGCCATAGACCCGGCAAGAAACCTCTCCTGGAGATCAGAGGGGTGAGGTCTCATCTTACCCAGTGACTCATCTATTCCATGTGAAGATCACCCAACCACAAACAAGACCTTCTAAAAGGCAGATGTTGTTGTGGAACACCTATGAAAAATTTTAAGAAGGTGATGTTACTTGAAGATACTAAATTATTGGATTGGGCTACTGCTTAAACAGGACAGGAAATTTTGATTTTTCTTTTATGGTTAATGAATGAAAGGGGCTTAGAAAAGGAAGAACTGATTGTTTATATCCCAAGTAAAGAAGTTATATTTTTTCTACACTGTTGTATTGCAGCTTTGGTTCAATTTTGCAACCCACTAAACGAATGACTAATTTTGCATCTCCAAGTGTCTTTGAGATATATAGCCATGCCCCAAACACATATACAAATTACTCAGAGAGGAAAAGACAGATGATAGATAGATGGATGGATAGCTAGCTAGCTAGCTACCTAGGTAGATATAAAAGTAAGGACTGGTAAAAATTTTATGAGAATTAAATTGCTCTAGATTTCTCCCCCTAACTAGTTTTAAAGCCTAATAAACTGACAGTTGCCTATTCAATTCACCATAGAGGATTTATCTCTGACATGTCACATGTGCCCAGACCAACAAAGCTTAACTGCAGCAAGTATAGCTTTGGTATTGGCAAATGGATGCAAGTCAGGACTTCAGATCTACTGACAATGGGTAGCACCATCCTGTCACACTAGAATCAGCACATTATAGCATTGTGAGGATCACACACAGGCAGACATGTGTCACTGGTACATCATAGCTTGGATACCATCTTACACTCTCAATGCATGTACCAGTTTAAACATTAATCTATCAAAAGAGCACTCTTGTATTCAGTCATTTCTCCTAGGAATATAAATGCAGTCTTAAAATCCTAGTATCTGACCACAAATATAAACACTACCGGTTATTTTCACAAAGTAATTGAGTCACATATTATAGACAAAGGGGAACTAATTTCATATCCTCAAGGTCACACTGAAAGAACTCTACAACTATCAGATAGTCCTCACAATCTTGATTATGTGATGTTTGCAGTCTAGCACAAACCTGAGTGAAGGTTCTGACATACTTGGGTCTTTAATGTCTATAATAAAATTTATTACTTTTCATAGCTCCTGAACTATGAGGACACAGGCTCTGTTAGCAGTCCACTCATCTATGTGCCCAAATCCACCTTACCCGATATGTTAATAGTGGACAGCTATTTATGAAATATATAATTTCTACATGCAGAATTTGTAAAGATAAACACAAGTTTAATCTGATCATTTCTTTAGATTCAGAGTTCAAATATTAAAGGACTCATAGGCTTGTCTGAAGAAAACACCCCAAACCAGATTTTAAGGCAGACAAAGATAGGATTCAGGGATTAACATTTAAGAAAAACCAATGCCTCTCCACCCAATCAGGGTGAGATTTTACCAAGAGTAACTTGATAGACATCCCTAATATTTACTAAATTGTTGAGTTGCAGATGCAATGTTTTTTTAAAACAGGTTTTGCTGATATTCTGCGAGGAGAATTTTGAAGTCCATCTGACATAAAAATAGAAAATTATGTGATACTTTTACTACATAGAAACAAAAACTTTCACTTTTATCATTTCTTTATAATACATGCTTACTGGAGGGTAGATGATTCAGAAATGTAGCTCTCAGACATTGATTTCAAATTTCCTCCATGTGTTACCTGAGAATGCTCAGGAGAATGAAACACAATTCAAGCTCTGTTGTCTTTCTTCCTCCTGCCCCTCACTTTCCATAAACAACCCACCTCAATTGAACACGCAAATGAGAGGTGAAAAATCCCATCTATCTAAAAGGAGAACAGCTCTAGGGAAGAGCAGGGTAATTTGTGAGGCCCTGTTTCATTCCTGGGAAGAAATTACAGTGGATGCCTGTGTAAATACTTCCTGAGAAGCTAAAGTTCTGAGTAAAAGTAGCTTTCCTTCCTGGCTTTACCTACAATTGTCCATTGGCATCTAATTCACAGAATAAAACATAACTCTCTTAAGGACAGACTTCAAAGCACTTTGATCACTAATAGATATTATACTGCCAGTTTGACACCAGTGAAAATTACCTTTTCCTGAAATTCACTTTGCGGCTATGCAATTTTAAAATCAAATATTTTAGGTAAATAATATGTACTCAATACTTATGTTGTATTGAGTTTATGTGCATCATCTCATTTAATTCTCATAATATGAGGTAGGTACTATGATTATCTGTGTGCACAGATAAGGAAACCAAAGTCTAGAAATGTTAAGTGCTTGTCTCCCTCACTCCCCGAGGTAGCAGGACTAGGGTATGATCTGTGTGACCTCATTTAACCACTGCCCTAAAGATTTAAGGCAAAGAAACAAAATTGGTAAACTACACTATAATAATCATTTTTTAAATTTAGCTACAAAAAAGACAGAGAGAGAGCAGCGAGGAAAAAGAAATAAAGAACTTACTGGGAGATATGAACATATTAAAAAAACTTGTAAACCAATGTTTTTCGTGATTTGGTTACAATACAGTTAATGGCCTCCCATTACCCTAATTAGCAAGAGTTGATCCATTTTTAATCTGAGCTGTCTCTTCTCACCCTTTCTTTCTTGTGAACTAGTAGCACATCATGCATATATGAGACACTTATACACAACAACTGAAAACCACATGAAATAAAACAAGGAAAACAAGAAGCTATTATAAATCAGAAACATTTTTGCTGCAGTCAGTAAAATATTCAACTACGATCAGAATTAACACTTTAATTTTTATTGGAAACTTTTGTTTTTGGGCTCTAATATGCTAACACATTTAACCTACCCATTTATTACTTCAGAATTTTCTAGTAATAAGAAAATGCCTGGCATATAGAAGTCATTTCATAACTTTGGGTTAAGTGAATAACATTTAAAGTTGAATTAATTACATGTGTGTATTAATAGCCCAACGAAGAGTTGTTTTTCCATTTAAGGGAATCTTCACTTAAAAAGGTCCTTCCTGTATCAGGTTTTGATTAAAACAGGTATATGCCTTTTCCTCCAGATGCAGTGCTTTGCATTGTATTAGCCTGAAATAATTTTAGGACTCACAGACATTTATAATGAAACTATCCAGACTAAATACCTGTTCTAAGTTCTTTGCCTGGAAATGGTTTCATTATCAGTATATTGCTTCTTCAGTATTTAAATGCTGCACTATTTTAGCAAAGCATGACAGAATTAGCAGTGGATGTTGAATAGTTCAAACTGTTTCACATAATGAGTGTCTGCTTTCAATGTTTCCTGAGAGGTTATTTCACTTCTTGTTGCCTCATGAAGAGATGAAACTGTATATAAAGTCAAAAATGTGTCTGTCCTCTGAATTTCACAGCAAAATAAATCACACAGGATAAATCATTCTCGATAATGAAAACGTTCTCTGAGGAACTCTTCTTACATATTACAGGAGTAAGGATAGTAAACATTTTAATTTTTCATCTGAATCTATTGCTTCAGGCCATTAGCAAAGATCATTACGGCCATACACAAAAATCAAACTAATGTTGCATTGTCACCTTTCAAAAGAGCAGGAGCCATTCATCGTGTTCAGAAACAGAAAGGGATGTTTCTTTAATGAAATAGGCATGAATAAATTCGTAATCTAATAAATTCGTAATCTATGATATGAATTAGAAAGGGTGCTCTCACAAGAGAAAAATAGCTTTAAGAGTCAAGAGAATGGTTTCATTCTTTCCTAATTTTTTTTTTTTTTTTTGCTTCTTCTTCCATGCTCAGTGGCTATTAGTAGCATTTATATAAATTTAAATCAGAGACAGTTTGTAATAATAATAATAGCAAAAGAAAAAGAAAAAAACGTATCTTTACCCTGAGACAAGGCTGTCCTAAATGCATTACATACATAAATTCATTCAAAATAAGGACACTTATAAAGAAATGCCACTCCAAATGTCATCTGGTATATAACCTTTTGGGAAAAAACCCTTCTAGTAGTTGACCTAATCTAAGGAAAACAGAAAGACTGTGAGTCAAGGGAACATAACTTTCTACTTTAAATTTGCTTCATTTTCTTCATTCATTTAACAAATGAGAGGCCCTGGGGATGTAAAATTTAGAATATGCCTTCAAAAAGCACACAAGCTAGTAGAAAGATTGGTATTCAAATGGGCTTCCCCTATTTTCAAAAACTAAGGTGACAAACTCGGAAAGTGTTGAAATCTTCATAACAAAAATGAGGATAATTATAGATTCTCATTATAAAGTTATAAAAATATTATGTAACAAGTCTTCACTTAGAGAATACCTAATAATTGGCAGTTAAAACTCAACAAACCATTGAAATATTATTCTCAGAAGCTTAGAAAACCTGTAAGAATTCTAGTGTTCTGGATTTGAACAGAAGGACATCTGGAGACCAATATAAGGAAGAAACTGACAGACATAGCATCTAGAAAGTAATATTAAAAGCCCGTATTTAACTACTTTTTCTCATTCTAAAGATAAAACATGTTCACATGTAATAAGCTTTACTTGAGAAAATCTCTCTCTTGACCCTCTTCTAATATTATAGTAATAGGAAATTGTCTTAGATATATCTCACTCATTCATTTTATTAGGTTTGAAGAACACATGTCCACTTTGTGCAAAATAGTAATGTTTTCCAAATCAGGACAGTAAAAAATACTGATGGATCTTCAAGTCTTACCTGTGAGGCTTTCACACCATATGAAGTCACTGCTCACCTTTTTCTGCCGTATCATCTCCATCAACTGCTGCATTCTGAAAGGACAGATGCAAGTCTAAGTTCTCCATTCTTTAAGAAACTTTGCTGTTAGAATTGTCCTTCCCATTCTCCCCAGTTACTTTCTATTGTGTGCTTGGTTTATAGAGTCTCAGTGAAATGGAGTTCCTTTTTTCTAAAATATCAGGAATAATCTAATGTTTCTTCTCTCGGGTTTACTTATGTTTTTTTTTTAACATTTTCTTCCTCCCTAAACTTTGAAAATAGTGTGTAGGGAGCGTTAGGTCACAGAAGCAAAAAGTCAAATTGTAACATAGGATCAAGATTCAAATTTAAGAAAATATTAAGAAACAATTTAGAGGAATTTATGAGAAAACAGCAACCTCAAATCTAAAGGAAAAATTTTAAACAACAGTAAAAGCAGAAAGACAATGAGAAGTTGGTAATCATCATTCACCAAGTGGCAGGGAAACCAGAACATAATTAAAGATGATGTATGAACTTCAGATAATTGCATGGGTGAATTTTAAATTTAAGACAATAAGATCTGAGGGACTGAATTTTGTAAAAGTTTGGGCATTTAGCAAACAGATTATTTATGACTGTTAAAAAAACCTTTTGGACCATTTACTACTAAGACAGGAAAACACGAATAACTTAATAAAATATCCATATCCCAAACAAGATTTGAGCAAAATACCTCTGAAACATAAGGAGACACTTTAAATAGACCTTGGCTAAGAGTCATTAGAATTAAAAGCATAATTTTTCATCAGTGAAGTATAATAGAAACATATTTAAGAAAATGAGATTTTAAAGTGTTATGCTGTTTCCCGCATCCAAGGCCTCTATAGATGCTGTGTTTCTTAGATGTTTACCTTTGAGATGGGAGTGTGGGCAGAAAGCAGGAGAAAAGCTTTTTTTTTTTTTTTCCATTTAAGGAGTTTTTCTTATAATGTAATGCATGTTTATGTCAAACTTTAAATTAGTTTCACAACATCAGAAGTTATTCCTCAAAAGTTAACTCACAACAATTTAATGGAGTCACTGACAAATAATCCCACATCCAAATTTGTTAGAAATCCTTGGCTGTAATGACAGAAGATTTTAAGGGCAATGAAGCTACTCCATATGATACTACAATGGTGGATACAAGGCATTATACATTTGTTCAAACTCACAGAATGTACAACATGAAGAGAGAACCCTAATGTAAACTGTGGACTTGGGGAGATAATGATGTGTCAATCCAAGTTCATCAGTTATAACAGATGTACCACTCTGGTAGGGGATGTTGATAATGGGGGAGGCTGTGCATGCGTGGGGCAGAGGGTATACGGGAAATCTCTGTACCTTCTGCTCAACTTTGCTGTCAAACTAAACATGCTCTTAAAAAATAAAGTCTGTTTCTTACAAAACCCAAATCAAGTTGACTTAGGCAAATTGGGAGAGTTGTTATAAAGTGTATGTAGCCACAATAAAGGCAAATGATCTCCAAGACATCAAGAACAAGGGACTAGACTGCTTGCGAACTCTCCTCCATCACTTTCCTTCTAGCCTCACTCCCCCACACCCAGGCACACGCTCTTGGTTTTCTTTGGCAAAGCCAGTCTTCAATGCAGAGAACAACTGCTGCAGCACATCCATTTCACTACCAGATATGCGGTAGGAATGCATTTCTCTATTCCTAGTTCAAGACTTCCAAGGCATGCCTCTGAAGATCCTAGCTGGTTTGGATGCCCATTTTCATTGAAATTAACTATTGCCAGGATTCCAGGGACATATAAATACATAGAAATACCACTAAAACCACATAGTTGCAGTGGGACAAACAGTTCTTCCTAGAAGATGTGGGAATGAATTCCAAACAGACCTGTGGTCTTTTTCATATGGCTCTATCTTCTATTTCATTTCAAAGGAGAAGAGCAGCACTCCTGAAAACTCTGTTACAAACTGGCCATGCCAGATATACACTTGGCCCTGTTGTTTATAGTGGTTCCATGACCTACTCTTTTTGGTCACCTCCTGGCCTGGTGTTAAGAACCTAATTGGGTATGAAGCCATAGGTATGGGGAAAGTTCCAGCCGGGTTTCTGTGTAGAGCATTAGTTTTTAAACTGCTGAAACATACTCTAAATGCTTGGTTAAAGGTGTTTAAATAATGAATGATACTGAAAGTCAACTTATAATTTGCACTGCTTTTCTCCAGGTCAAGAATCAAAGGGAGAAATCAGTATCAAATGTTGTTTCTTTCTTTCAACAAATGTTTGTTACAAAAAAGAGCACAAGATTTGAGTTGTTTAAAATAGTCCTTTATCAACTCAAAGGGAACAAAATTATCTTCCTTTGAATTTTTCAAAAGAGTGAATGGTGCTACTATTTATGTCTAATGCAGAATTTCTCTAAATGTGGTCTTGGGCCACCTGCTATAGAAGTACTGGTATTCTTGTTAAATCTATTGAATTGAACCTTTCTGGGTTGGTCTTGGTAAACATGCACTTTAAAAAAAACCACTTCAAGTGATTCCTATGCATATAAAAGGTTAAAAAACATTGAAAGTATGAATCTTCAGTATATTTCAACTCATCACCACCTTTCACATAACTAGTATCTAGTCAAATCATATCAATTGTTTTTTTCAGTGCAGCTTTATCTATTCAGGACACAACTCTTGAGTGACTAATATGTGTTGTACAGTGTGCTACTTCCTTTTATTTCCTTTCTTCTGCATCAGTTTTAACCAACTGATAATCCAAGAAGATTGGATCATTCATTTGTTCATTTATTTGCTCATTCTGCCATTCAATAAATATAAAGCATTATTTTACGCCACTTATTTTAGATACTGTGGACACAAATGAATCAAGCATAGTCACTGCCTAGGCACTCAACACAGGAGCAATCACAGACACTGGAACTTACTCTGCTGCAGAGGGATAAGTGTTCTAAGGCACCAGATGCTATGGGGGCAAAAGGAACAAATAATGGGAAACCATTGCAATCAGTTTCTTTTTTTCTTTTTCTTTTTTGGCCTTGCTGTGCATCTTGTGGGATCTTAGTTCCCCAACCAAGGATTGAACCCCGGGCCCTCAGCAGCGAAAGCACGGAGTCCTAAACACTGGACCACCAGGGAATTCCCCCAGTTTCTTGAAAGCATATACCTACTTCAAACATCATAATTATTTTGATCTGGTTTTACTAAACTTATCCACTGAAATGATTGTTTCAATCAATCCATAAAATTTATCTGAACACCTGTTATATACAGAGAAATGTTCTACGTACTGATGGGAAAACAAAAATTTATGAGATTTGTTTATAAATACATTGAGGAGGGGTCTGGGCAAGATGGCGGAAGAGTAAGCCGCGGAGATCACCTTCCTCCCCACAGATACATCAGAAATACATCTACACGTGGAACTGCTCCTATAGAACACCCACTGAATGCTGGCAGAAGACGTCAGACCTCCTAAAAGGCAAGAAACTTCCCACGTACCTGGGTAGGGCAAAAGAAAAAAGAAATAACAGAGACAAAAGAATAGGGATGGGACCTGCACCAGTGGGAGGGAGCTGTGAGGGAGGAAAGGTTTCCACGCACTAGGAAGCCCCTTTGCGGGCGGAGACTGCGGGTGTCAGAGGGGGTAAGCTTCAGAGCCACGGAGGAGAGCGCAGCCACAGGGGTGCGGAGGGCAAAGCGGAGAGATTCCCGCACGGAGGCTCAGCGCCGAGCAGCACTCACCAGCCCGAGAGGCTTGTCTGCTCCCCCGCCGGGGCGGGCGGGGCTGGGAGCTGAGGCTCGGGCTTCGGTCGGATCCCAGGGAGACGACTGGGGTTGGCGGCGTGAACACAGCCTGAAGGGGTTAGCGAACCACAGCTAGCCGGGAGGGAGACCGGGAAAAGGTCTGGAGCAGCCGAACAGGCAAGAGACTTTTTCTTGCCTCTTTGTTTCCTGGTGCGCGAGGAGAGTGGATTCAGAGCGCCGGCTAAACAAGCTCCAGAGACGGGCGCGAGCCGCAGCTGTCAGCGCAGACCCCAGAGACGGGCATGAGACGCTAAGGCTGCTGCTGCCGCCACCAAGAAGCCTGTGTGCGAGCACAGGTCACTCTCCACACCGCCCCTCCCGGGAGCCTGTGCAGCCCGCCACTGCCAGGGTCCCGAGATCCAGGAACAGCTTCCCCGGGAGAACGCACGGCACGCCTCAGGCTGACGCAACGTCACGCCGGCCTCTGCCGCCGCAGGCTCGCCCTGCCTCCGTACCCTTCTCTCCCCGCCCCCACCCGCCTGAGTGAGCCAGAGCCCCCGAAGCAGCTGCTTCTTTAACCCCGTCCTGTCTGAGCGAAAAACAGACGCCCTCAGGCGACCTACACGCAGAGGCGGGTCCAAATCCAAGGCTGAATCCCGGGAGCTGTGCGAACAAAGAAGAGAAAGGGAAATTTCTCCCAGCAGCCTCAGAAGAAGCGGATTAAAGCTCCACAAACAATTTGATATACCTGCATCTGTTGAACACCTGAATAGACAACGAATCATCCCAAATTGAGGAGGTGGACTTTGGAAGCAAGATATATTATATTTTCCCCTTTTCCTCTTTTTGTGAGTGTGTATGTGAATGCTTCTGTGTGAGATTTTGTCTGTCTAGCTTTGCTTTCACCATTTGTCTTAGGGTTCAGTCCATCCGTTTTTTATTTTTTTTACTTAAAAAATTTTTTTTCTTCATAAATTATTTCTTAATAATTTTTTTCTTATTTTTTATTTTAAAAATAAAATTTTTTTCTTAATAAATTCTTTCTTAATTTTCTTTATTTTTTGTTTTAAAAAACTAAAAAAATATTTTTCTTAATAATTTTTTTCTTATTTTTTATTTTAAAAAATTAAAAAATTTATTTTAAAAAATTAAAAAAATTTTTTTCTTAATAATTTTTTTCTTATTTTTTATTATAATAGCTTTATTTTATTTTATCTTACTTTATTTTATTTTATTTTATCCTCTTTCTTTCTTTCTTTCTATATTTTCTCCCTTTTATTCTGAGCCGTGTGGATGAAAGGCTCTTGGTGCTCCAGCCAGGCATCAGGGCCGTGCCTCTGAGGTGGGAGAGCCAACTTCAGGACACTGGTCCACAACAGACCTCCCAGCTCCATGTAATACCAAACGGCGAAAATCTCTCAGAAATCTCCATCTCAACACCAAGACCCAGCTTCACTCAACGACCAGCAAGCTACAGTGCTGGACACCCTATGCCAAACAACTAGCCAGACAAGAACACAGCCCCATCCATTAGCAGAGAGGCTGTCTAAAATCATAATAAGGCCACAGACACCCCAAAACACACCACCAGACATGGACCTGCCCACCAGAAAGACAAGATCCAGCCTCATCCACCAGAACACAGGCACTAGTCCCCTCCACCAGGAAGCCTACACAACCCACTGAACCAACCTTAGCCACTGGGGACAGATACCAAAAACAACAGGAACTACGAACCTGCAGCCTGTGAAAAGGAGACCCCAAACACCGTAGGATAAGCAAAATGAGAAGACAGAAAAACACACAGCAGATGAAGGAGCAAGGTAAAAACACACCAGACCTAAAAAATGAAGAGGAAATAGGCAGTCTACCTGAAAAAGAATTCAGAATAATGATAGTAAAGATGATCCAAAATCTTGGAAACAGAATAGACAAAATGCAAGAAACATTTAACAAGGACCAAGAAAAACTAAAGAGGAACCAAGCAACAATGAAAAACACAATAAATGAAATTAAAAATACTCTAGAAGGGATCAATAGCAGAATAACTGAGGCAGAAGAACAGGTAAGTGACCTGGAAGATAAAATGGTGGAAATAACTGCTGCAGAGAAGAATAAAGAAAAAAGAATGAAAAGAACTGAGGACAGACTCAGAGACCTCTGGGACAACACTAAACGCACCAACATTCGAATTATAGGGGTCCCAGAAGAAGAAGAGAAAAAGAAAGGGACTGAGAAAATATTTGAAGAGATTATAGTTGAAAACTTCCCTAATATGGGAAAGGAAATAGTTAATCAAGTCCTGGAAGCACAGAGAGTCCCATACAGGATAAATCCAAGGAGAAACACGCCAAGACAATATTAATCAAACTATCAAAAATTAAATACAAAGAAAACATATTAAAAGCAGCAAGGGAAAAACAACAAATAACACACAAGGGAATCCCAATAAGGTTAACAGCTGATCTTTCACCAGAAACTCTGCAAGCCAGAAGGGAGTGGCAGGATATACTTAAAGTCATGAAGGAGAAAAACCTACAACCAAGATTAATCTACCCAGCAAGGATCTCATTCAGATTTGATGGAGAAATTAAAACCTTTACAGACAAGCAAAAGCTGAGAGAGTTCAGCACCACCAAACCAGCTTTACAACAAATGCTAAAGGAACTTCTCTAGGCAAGAAACACAAGAGAAGGAAAACATCTACAATAACAAACCCAAAAATTTAAGAAAATGGGAATAGGAACATACATATCGATAATTACCTTAAATGTAAATGCATTAAATGCTCCCACCAAAAGACACAGGCTGGCTGAATGGATACAAAAACAAGACCCGTATATATGCTGTCTACAAGAGACCCACTTCAGACCTAGGGACACATACAGACTGAAAGTGAGGGGATGGAAAAAAGATACTCCATGCAAATGGAAATCATAAGAAAGCTGGAGTAGCAATTCTCATATCAGACAAAATAGACTTTAAAATAAAGACTATTACAAGAGACAAAGAAGGACACCATATAATGATCAAGGGATTGATCCAAGAGGAAGGTATAACAATTGTAAATATATATGCACCCAACATAGGAGCACCTCAATACATAAGGCAAATGCTAACAGCCATAAAAGGGGAAATCGACAGTAACACAATCATAGTAGGGGACTTTAACACCCCACTTTCACCAATGGACAGATCATCCAAAATGAAAATAAATAAGGAAACACAAGCTTTAAATGATACATTAAACAAGATGGACTTAATTGATATTTATAGGACATTCTACCCAAAAACAACAGAATACACATTTTTCTCAAGTACTCATGGAACATTCTCCAGGACAGATCATATCTTGGGTCACAAATCAAGCCTTGGTAAATTTAAGAAAATTGAAATCGTATCAAGTATCTTTTCCGACCACAACGCTATGAGACTAGATATCAATTACAGGAAAAGATCTATAAAAAATACAAACACATGGAGGCTACACAATACACTACTTAATAACGAAGTAATGACTGAAGACATCAAAGGGGAAATCAAAAAATACCTAGAAACAAATGACCATGGAGACACGACGACCCAAAACCTATGGGATGCAGCAAAAGCAGTGCTAAGAGGGAAGTTTATAGCAATACAAGCCTACCTCAAGAAACAGGAAACATCTCAAATATACAACCTAACCTTGCACCTAAAGCAATTAGAGAAAGAAGAACAAAAATACCCCAAAGATAGCAGAAGGAAAGAAATCATAAAGATCAGATCAGAAATAAATGAAAAAGAAATGAAGGAAACAGTAGCAAAGATCAATAAAACTAAAAGCTGGTTCTTTGAGAAGATAAACAAAATTGATAAACCATCAGCCAGACTCATCAAGAAAAAAAGGGAGAAGATTCAAATCAATAGAATTAGAAATGAAAAAGGAGAAGTAACAACTGACACTGCAGAAATACAAACGATCATGAGAGATTACTACAAGCAAATCTATGCCAATAAAATGGACAACCTGGGAAAAATGGACAAATTCTTAGAAATGCACAACCTGCCGAGACTGAACCAGGAAGAAATAGAAAATATGAACAGACCAATCACAAGCACTGAAACTGAAACTGTGATTAAAAACCTTCCAACAAACAAAAGCCCAGGACCAGATGGCTTCACAGGTGAATTCTATGAAACATTTAGGGAAGAGCTAACACCTATCCTTCTCAAACTCTTCCAAGATACTGCAGAGGGAGGAACACTCCCCAACTCATTCTACAAGGCCACCATCACCCTGATACCAAAACCAGATAAAGATATCACAAAGAAAGAAAACTACATGCCAATATCACTGATGAACATAGATGCAAAACTCCTCAACAAAATACTAGCAAACAGAATCCAACAGCACATTAAAAGGATCGTACACCATGATCAAGTGGGGTTTATTCCAGGAATGCAAGGATTCTTCAATATATGCAAATCAATCAACGTGATACACCATATTAACAAATTGAAGGAGAAAAACCATATGATCATCTCAATAGATGCAGAGAAAGCTTTCGACAAAATTCAACACCCATTTATGATAAAAGCCCTGCAGAAAATAGGCATAGAGGGAACTTTCCTCAACATAATAAAGGCCATAGATGACAAAGCCACAGCCAACATCGTTCTCAATGGTGAAAAACTGAAACCATTTCCACAAAGATCAGGAACAAGACAAGGTTGCCCACTCTCACCACTATTATTCAACATAGTTTTGGAAGTGTTAGCCACAGCAATCAGAGACGAAAAAGAAATAAAAGGAATCCAAGTCGGAAAAAAAGAAGTAAAGCTGTCACTGTTTGCAGATGACATGATACTATACATAGAGAATCCTAAAACTGCCACCAGAAAACTACTAGAGCTAATCAATGAATTTGGTAAAGTAGCAGGATACAAAATTATGCACAGAAATCTCTTGCATTCCTATACACTAGTGATGAAAAATCTGAAAGAGAAATTAAGGTAACACTCCCATTTACCGTTGCAATAAAAAGAATAAAATATCTAGGAATAAACCTACCTAAGGAGACAAAAGACCTGTATGCAGAAAATTATAAGACACTGATGAAAGAAATTAAAGATGATACAAATAGATGGAGAGATATACCATGTTCTTGGATTGGAAGAATCAACATTGTGAAAATGACTCTACTACCCAATGCAATCTACAGATTCAATGCAATCCCTATCAAACTACCACTGGCATTTTTCACAGAACTAGAACAAAAAATTTCACAATTTGTATGGAAACACAAAAGACCCCGAATAGCCAAAGCAATCTTGAGAACGAAAAATGGAGCTGGAGGAATCAGGCTCCCTGACTTCAGACTATACTACAAAGCTACAGTAATGAAGACAGTTTGGTACTGGCACAAAAACAGAAACATAGATCAAAGGAACAGGATAGAAAGCCCAGAGATAAACCCACGCACATATGGTCATCTTTTCTTTGATAAAGGAGGCAAGCATATACAGTGGAGAAAAGACAGCCTCTTCAATAAGTGGTGCTGAGAAAACTGGACAGCTACATGTAAAAGAATGAAATTAGAACACTCCTTAACACCATACACAAAAATAAACTCAAAATGGATTAGAGACCTAAATGTAAGACCAGACACTATAAAACCCTTAGAGGAAAACATAGGCAGAACACTCTATGACATAAATCACAGCAAGATACTTTTTGACCCACCTCCTAGAGAAATGGAAATAAAAACAAAATAAACAATGGGACCTAATGAAACTTAAAAGCTTTTGCACAGCAAAGGAAACCATAAACAAGACAAAAAGACAACCCTCAGAATGGGAGAAAATATTTGCAAACGAATCAATGGACAAAGGATTAATCTCCAGAATATATAAACACCTCATGCAGCTCAATATTAAAAAAACAAACAACCCAATCCAAAAATGGGCAGAAGACCTAATAGACATTTCTCCATGGAAGACATACAGATGGCCAAGAATCATATGAAAAGCTGCTCAACATCGCTAATTATTAGAGAAATGCAAATCAAAACTACCATGAGGTATCACCTCACACCAGTTAGAATGGGCACCATCAGAAAATCTACAAACAACAAATGCTGGAGAGGGTGTGGAGAAAAGGGAACCCTCTTGCACTGTTGGTGGGAATGTCAATTGACAAAGCCACTATGGAGAACAGTATGGAGGTTCCTTAAAAAACTAAAAATAGAACTACCATATGACCCAGCAATCCCACTACTGGGCATATATCCAGAGAAAACCATAATTCAAAAAGACACATGCACCCCAATGTTCATTGCAGCACTATTTACAATAGCCAGGTCATGGAAGCAACCTAAATGCCCATCGATAGACGACTGGATAAAGAAGATTTGGTTCATATATACAATGGAGTATTACTCAGCCATAAAAAGGAACGAAATTGGGTCATTTGTAGAGACGTGGATGGATCTAGAGACTGTCATACAGAGTGAAGTAAGTCAGAAAGAGAAAAACAAATATCGTATATTAACACATGTATGTGGAACCTAAAAAAATGGTATAGATGAACTCGTTTGCAGGGCAGATGTTGAGACACAGATGTAGAAAACAAATGTATGGACACCAAGGGGGGAAAGCCACGGGGAGGTGGGGATGGTGGTGGGTTGAATTGGGCGATTGGGATTGACATGTATACACTGATGCGTATAAAATGGATGACTAATAAGAACCTGCTGTATAAAAAAATAAAATAAAATTCAAAAATTCAAAAAAATATACATTTATATGCAAGTAACTTAAAAGCCCTTTGCTAGAGCACAACTTTATGCACCACCCTAATTCTCTTTGTCCTGATTTCTAGAGCTCTCACCCAAATCCACACAAGAATTCTTGCTAAAATCGTGTCTTTTCCCTTTGAGATTTCCTTTATATTTGGTAGTCCCTGGACACCCACTGATTTTCTGAACCAACATAATGCCAAACTTCCATTTGCCACGGAAATCTAAAGAACAAGTTAAGAGAAACCACACTGTTGTATACCTAAATATGTCTTTGTGTTATTTACCTGTTCTAAGCTATTCTCTGAGATGGTATATCTTCAAGTTCTTCCTTCTTCCAGGGTTGCTCTTCACCTCAATCCTTATTTGATAAACTTCCACTTATTCTTCAAGTTTCAGCTTAAATGCCTCAGCCTTAACCTTTTTAATCCCCTTCTCCAAACCCAAGCGAGTTTCTGTTATTATCTCTAGAAGTTGGACTTTCCTTCAGACCACATGTAACAAGTTGTATCATTGGTCAGTACAGATGTTCATTAATATCTCTCCTTGTGTAAAATGTAATTCCTTGAGGACCAGAATAGTACTCTTGTAGTCACCACTGTGCATGCAGCACTGATGCTCTTGGCTGGCTTACTGTAGGTATACAAAAACTAATTTAGAGTAGATGAATTAAAAAAACAAATTTTAATATTGTGTTATGGAGGGCTTTCAGTATGTGAGGGAATCAATGCTAAACTTTCTGATATAATATCTCAAGTAAAATTGCACCTATTATCTCCATCAATTTTTGCAGTTAAGAATGTAATGTGTGTTAACTCAAATTGTTATCAGCTATTCCTTGAGCTTGTGTGCTGTGTTTGTGATTAAATTATTAAACACATAAGGTTAAGGGATGTTGCCTTATGCATCCTCTGCACTGCTCAGAGTATTTAGGATGACACTGAGCACACTGTAGGTTCTCAATACTGCTTAGCAAATAAAATTGAGGTGAATCAAATTAAAATGAATCAAAGAAGAAACTTCATAACATTTTGCCTTCTGAGTTTGGCAGATAGAACACTGAAGTGCTAGTTAGAATTACTCTACTTAGCTCTCAACTAGCTAGTGATTTTGGAGCCATTTGAAAGCTTTCCAGTTCTCCATCTACAGAATGAGGATAATGCCTGTCATCTTCAGGAGGATGGCATGAAGATTATATACCATCTTTACATGAAAAAGGCTTAATAAATATGAAGCATTGTCATTCAATACCTGAGCAGGTTAAGCACAGAGCTGCAAGTGATATACTTAAGGTCTAATTCATATAGGTGGAAATCTGTTAGCATGGAGAAAGATACTCAGAAAATGATGTAAGATAAAATTTTGTGATTTGATGGCACACTTCTTTGGCTTAGTAATTCTGGGATACCTTTGGATCCTTACTTGTTTTTAGATCTTGGTGAAGAGTATGAGGCTTGCACTAATATCATGTAAAACTTCTTCACTGCTGAAGAAAGTTTGTTGTTGATATTATCTTTATCCAATTGTATCACATAAGCTCCGAATAACGAAGCCAGTGGGACAGTATTTCTAATGGTCCTCTGGCATACTTTTGTCTACTGAGCAATTAATCTATTGGGGGGAATTATCGCTCTCCCACAGTATGAGACTATTGATCATATCCCCACCTTTACCACAATCTCCATCATAAGGTTGGGCATACAAGTGTATATATGACCCAAGGAGGGCCAATCAGAAGCAAGTTGGGGGAATCAGTAGGAATATTACATGGAAGAAGGATTCCATCAATCAAATACTGCAAGTCCTTTGGACATTATTAGCCTGGATTAACTGGAAGGTCTCATTATTGCTACATATAGAGAGGCTGCCGGAAAATAAAGTCACCACAGTAGAAAGAATTGAGAGGTGGAGAAAGAAAAAGGCAGATACTTGATGATAGATTGGAAGAGTGAAGACATCTGTTCCTGTAACCATTATCCATCACTAGACTTCCACATAGTTATGTATAAATACATTGTTTATATCTTAACCTAATCTGAGATGGGTTTTATACCAGGCAGTTCAATATCTATAAACACTACCTGCTGTAGACTAGGAATCTTCTGTTCCATCTTAATTTTCCCCATTCCATATCAACAAACACAATAACAATCTTTGTAATTTGGAAGCTTTATGGGTGTACTTTCTTTGAGAACACTGAAATGATAAACCAAAAGTGTCATTAATAAGTAGGAAGCTTGAAAAACAAGATTTCATGTCGATTGTGTTTATCCTAACCTTACTCATGGAAAAAAGAAACCTTCATGTTTGATTATTTTATTATCATAACATCTCCTTTGCATTGTACCTGACTAAACTGTCCTCAAATAAAGGAACTAAAGTAGAGACATATCATAAAATGTTACAGAGAGGGAGTCTTGGTATAGAACTTCACTCAGTGCTTGAATTTCCAAACAAGCGGCCATCTGGTACACATTATCCCTCTAGTAACAAAAACAGAAACAGAAACATCATACCCGAGGGATATATTCTATTTGGGAGCAGTTCTGTTTGAGAGGAAGTTTTCTTTTTTGTGATCTGAAATCTGCTTGCTTTGACTTTGTTTTAACCGATGGTATTTATCCTTTCATTCTGCAATCTCAAATAAACCAGGGACCACTTCTCTTTTGTTCATTATTGCATTATGATTACACAGTACGTATGTGGACTATATATTAGATGTGCCAATGAATGTTTCTCAATTAATAAAATTATAAACTAATGCATGAATAAATAAACTGATGGATAATCTCTGTAACCATGTAGAATAATTCCACCATTGAAAAATAACTGTTGTACTAAGCTTTCAGATTTTCAAGCCGAACAGCTTCTTATTTCAAACTGTTGTTTAAATTCTTCTCTATCCTGTTTGTTATTCTAAGGATTCATTCCAGTCTGTTAATGTCTCTTTATAGAAGCATATTCTTCTATAATTCTATGATTGCATCCTAAGGTCCTACTAATTTTTGCTTTTGTATTTTTATTTGTTTTTTGTTTGTTTGCTAATTGGTGCATCATACTGTTATACTCAAAAGGAATATGGAGTAAGCTAAAGTCCTAGGATGTCTCAAATTCTGTACTCGTGTGGGTTTTTATATATTTTTTTCATATCAAGGTTTCTATTGCTAGATTGCATCCATTTAACCAATCTCCCAAAATAATTGTTTTTTTTTGGTCCCACAAAGTGGCATGCGGGATCTTAGTTCCCCCACCAGGGATGGAACCCGTGCCCCCTGCAGTGGCAGCACAGAGCCTTAACCACTGGACCTCCAGGGAATTCCCAATAATTTTTGATCTGTGTCATCCAGTAGATTTGTCTTTTAGTTTGATGAATTTGATAAACTTTTACCTACTATGATGTTCACACAACAATATATTGAATAGAAGAAACACTTTCTAAATATTTTTGAATAGATGAAGTCAGTGAATCTAATGAAATCAGTGATACATTCAATACAGATCTAACTTAGAATGAGTAAGAAATTGAGCTTTTGGAAATCATAGAATTGGTTCTAATCATTAAAGAAAACTTTCTTTGTCATATCACTTTCTGTGCTCAGCATTGAAACACGCTATGAGAACATAAATATTCTAGCTAGGACATGTATCAGGAGAAGATTTGGACTTCTCATCTTTGAGCTTTATCATAGTCAGTGGCCCTTTGTTTTTACCTGATGTGTTGCCAATTTAGTGTTTGCCTGACTGCAATAAATTTCCTTTGACATGCACTTAATATGAGCTTTTAGGCATATATTGAGTCTAAAAAAAAATGAGGGGGGATTGATGTTCCTTTAGTCTTCTCTTCCATCTCATGGACAGAATTTAGGAAGAGCAGCAAGAAACATACAAGAGAAGCACATGCATCATGGAAGGAAGTAGGTCTTGAAAATACCCAAGGGAAGCACATGCCACTGAACAACTAATTAGTGTCTTCATCAACAAGAAATATGAGCATGGAGGGAGGAAACTCCTATATTTCTCCAGAGAGATTATAAAACAAAGAACTCCTTGATCTGATCTCATTTGTTCTTCTCTTTTGTCTTTACAGACAAAGAGGAGACATAAATAAGCTCCCACCTTCTGTTAAGGGCTGCACTGCTTGCCAATTATTTAAATGATGGAGGAAAGATGGCTACTGGGAAGTGTACTTAAAAAGAGAGAAAAAGGCCAAAATACCAATATGATGGTAATAGATTCATTCCCCCTTTACTCCAGATTTGTGCACATTTAAGATAGAAACCAAGAGGCCCTGAACTGTAAATTCTTGTCCCTTTCCTTTGCATAGGCTTTACTGGATAAGCACTTAGAAGTACAGCTACCTCGACATAGCATTGAAATAAGTTAAAGGGAGGGAGATTCTGGCAAGTTTCTCCAAAACAGCAGTTGTTCTCTCAGAATCAACAATTCCCTCAGAATCAACAATGTCCTGAAAGAATAAGGTAATATTTTACTAAAAAATCCTATTGCCAGACTTTCCTAAAAGATAATAGAATTTAGATTTTAATCCCAAGATTTCTCAGTAATAACAGTAATAGCTGATCCTGTAATATTTGCGACATGCCAGGCAGTTTTCTGAGTGCTTCATATGTATTAATTCATACGTACATGAAGAAACAGAGAGTAAACAATTTGCCCAAGTTTACGCAGCTGGTAAGTGTTGGAGTTGAGATTGGAACCTCTGCTTGGACTCTTAACCATCCACTAAACTGTTTCTATAGTGATCAACACACTTTAGCCACGTGCCAAACATAGACCACAATCTAAACCATGAATATGTAGTTTAATTATAAAGGAAAATTACTATGTAAAGTTTCTTTTTATTCATTCACCACAAAGACTCTTTGACAAATAAATATTGGCAGGGGCATCAAACATAAATCAAGATTTAAATATCTCATCAGGCCTTTTCATATCCATTGATTTACATATTAAGAGTACCTAATAAATTCTTTTCTTCCACTCTTTTATTTCCATTTTTTTTAACATGATAAGATACACACAAAATAAAAATCTACCATTCTAACAATTTTAAATATACAGTTCAGGGGCATTAAGTACATTCACACTGTTGTGCAACCATCATCACCATCCATCTCCAGAACTCGTCCTCTTGCAAAACTAAAACTCTATGTCCATTAAACAACTCCCCATTCCTCCCTTCCTCCAGCCTCAGGCAAATACCATCCTACCTTTCTCCCTCTGTGACTTTGACTCCTCTAGGTACCTCACATAAGTGGAATCACACAGTATTTGTCTTTATGTGATTGGCTTCTTTCACTTAACATAACATCCTCAAGATTCATCCACATTGTAGTATGTGTCAAAATTCCTTTTTAAGGCTGAATACTATTCTATGGTGTGTATACACCACACTTTGCTTATCCATTCATCTGCTGAACATTTGGATTACTCCTACCTGTTAGGTATTGTGAAAAAACTGCCATGAACATGGGTGGAATCTCCCACTCTTTATATGCAAAAGAGAATCTGCCAAAAATTACTATACCTAATAACTAAAAATAGCTATTTTAATTAAAATTTTGAATCAGTAATAAAATTATAAAACTATGATACCATATGATTATCAGAAATATTTTTCAATTTAAAATACATTTGTACCATTTGGAATAGTATAAGTTTAAAATCTGTTCATTCATTCCATGAGCACTAAGGAATGCTTATTGTGTGCAGAGTACTGTGTATAGGAAGGGCTAGCAGGGATTCAGTGATGATTAAGGGATGACTCCTACACAAATGGGACCTGAAAGCTAAAGTTTACCTCTGAAGTTAAATCAATAAGATAACAAATGTATAAATACATATAATAAAATATCCATGAGACATTTAGTTTTGTTCATTTGAAGATGGTAATCTAGTATATAATTAACATTTGTGAATGGATTATCTCTGTCAAATATAGTCAGAGGAAGAAGGGAACTGCAATAACAGAAGTATAAACTAAAACTATGTTAGTATAAATGAATTTTATTGCTATTGCTGCATAACAAAACACTCCAAAACTCAATGGCAATCTCGGTTGAGCTCAGCTGGGCAGTTCTTCCTCAGGCTTAAGCAACTGAGTGTCTGTTTCTCACTGCAGGTGCATGGACAGCCTCCAGCCATGGCATGTTATTTTCATAGCAATACATATGTGCAAGACAGCACCCACAGATACATACAAGGCCTCTAAGGCCTAGGCTCAGAAATGGTACCTTGTCATATCTACCTCATTCCATTGGCCAAAACAAGACATATGGCCAATCTCAAAGTCAAGAGAAATGAAAATAGACTTGACTCCAAGTTTAAAGAACTGCCAAGTCACATGGCAAAAAGCACGGATACAGGAGGAGGAAAACTGGCACCAGTAAGGCAAACTAACACAGTGGAAGAAAGTAAATGTAAATTCTGACTAGAAGATTAGCAGTTGGCTCACAGAAGGGAAGTTCTCTTAGTAGGAAACCAAAATTAATAAAGGTTATATGAAATAAAAATTGTTGTCAAGGTATTAGATGTGCCTTGAAACAAGTACCCATTGCAAATTGTGATTAGACATTACTCAGAGTTTTCAGTGTAGCAGCAAGTTGTCTGAGTCTGCATATCTGAATTCCTTTAAAAATTGGAAATGATTATAATTGGGAATGTGGGGAATGGATGAAGGCAGGTATTCTTAGAAATGTACATGACATGAGCAAATGTGGAAAAAAAGCAATTAGGGAATAATCAGTTGTATAACAAACAATTTTATAAGGAAATAGTGAGGATAATGAGAGATACAGTATAGAGTTTCTTAAATGTATTAAAAAAAATGATTTGGTTTTTACTCAATGGGTTCTGTGGAAACTTAAAGACTTTTGAACAAATGTTTGAAACAACTAAAGTGGAGAGACCTTCAGGATGACGGAAGAGTAAGGCATGGAGATCACCTTTCTCCCCACAAATACATCAGAAATACATATCTACATGTGGAACAACTCCTAAAGGACACCTACTGAACGCTAGAAGAAAACCTCAGACTTCCCAAAAGGCAAGAAACTTCCCATGTACCTGGGTAGGGCAAAAGAAAAAACACAGACAAAAGAATAGGGAAAGGACCTGCACTTCTGGGAGGGAGCGTGAAGGAGGAGAAGTTTCGACACACTAGGAAGCCCCTTTGCAGGCGGAGACAGGGGATGGGCGGGGAAGGGAAGCTTCAGAGCCACAAAGGAGAGCAAAGCAACAGGGGTGCGGGGTGCAAAGCGGAGAGATTCCCACACAGAGGGTCGGTGCCGAGCAGCACTCACCAGCCCGAGAGGCTTGTCTGCTCACCCGCCGGGACAGGCGGGGGCTGGGAGCTGAGGATCCGGCTTCGGTCGCATCTGAAGAGGGAGAGGACTGGGGTTGGCGGCGTGAACACAGCCTGAAGGGGTAAGTGTGCCACAGCTAGCCGGGAGGGAGTGTGGGAAAAGGTCTGGAGCTGCCGAACAGGCAAGAGACTTTTTCTTGCCTGTTTCCTGGTGCACGAGGAGAGGGGATTAAGAGCGCCACTTAAAGGAGCTCCAGAGACGGGTGCGAGCCGCGGCTATCAGCGCGGACCCCAGAGACGGGCATGAGACGCTAAGGCTGCTGCTGCCGCCACCAAGAAGCCTGTGTGCGAGCACAGGTCACTCTCCACACCGCTCCTCCTGGGAGCTGGTGCAGCCCGCCACTGCCAGGGTCCCGTAATCTGGGGACAACTTCCCTGGGGGAACACATGGCGTGCCTCAGGCTGCTGCAACGTCACGGTGGCCTCGGCCGCCACAGGCTCGCCCGGCATTCCATACCCCTCCCTCCCCCCCGCCTGAGTGAGCAGAGCCCCCTAATCAGCTGCTACTTTAACCCCGTCCTGTCTGAGCGAAGAACAGATGCCCTCAGGTGACCTACACGCAGATGCAGGACCAGATCCAAAGCTGAACCCTAGGAGCTGTGCGAACAAAGAGAAAGGGAAATTTCACCCAGCAGCCTCAGGAGCAGCAGATTAAATCTCCACAATCAACTTGATGTACCTGCATCTGTGGAATACCTGAATAGACAACGAATCATCCCAAATTGAGGAGGTGGAATTTGGGAGCAACTATATATATTTTTCCTTATTCTCTTTTTCTGAGTGTGTATGTGTATGCTTCTTTGTGTGATTTTGTCTGTATAGCTTTGCTTTTACCATTTGTCCAAGGGTTCTGTCTGTCCGTTTTTTTTTTTTTTTTTTTTCTCACTTTTCTTATGAGCCATGTGGCTGACAGGGTCTTGGTGCTCTGGTCGGGTGTCAGGCCTGTGCCTCTCAGGTGGGAGAGCCGAGTTCCGGACACTGGTCCGCCATAGACCTCCCAGCTCCACATAATATCAAATGGCAAAAGGTCTCCCAGAGATCTCCATCTCAACGCTAAGACCCAGCATCACTGAACGACAAGCAGGCTACAGTGCTGGACACTGTATGACAAACAACTAGCAAGACAGGAACACAACACCACATATTAGCAGAGAGGCTGCCTAAAATCATAATAAGGTCACAGACACCTCAAAACACACCACCAGAAAGACAAGATCCAGGCTCATCCACCAGAACACAGACACTAGTCCCATCCACCAGGGAGCCTACACAACCCACTGAACCAACTGTAGCCACTGGGGGCAGACACCAAAAACAGCGGGAACTATGAACCTGCAGCCTACGAAAAGGAGACCCCAAACACAGTAAGTTAAGCAAAATGAGAAAACAGAGGAACACACAGCAGATGAAGGAGCAAGGTAAAAACCCACCAGACCAAACAAATGAATAAGAAATAGGCAGTCTACCTGAAAAATACTTCAGAGTAATGATAGTAAAGATGATCCAAAATCTTGGAAATAGAATGGAGAAAATACAAGAAACATTTAACAAGGACCTGGAAGAACTAAAGAGCAAACAGACAATGATGAACAACACAATAAATGAAATTAAAAATTCTCTAGAAGGAATCAATAGCAGAATAACTGAGCAGAAGAACGGATAAGTGACCTGGAAGATAAAATAGTGGAAATAACTACTGCAGAGCAGAATAAAGAAAAAAGAATGAAAAGAATTGAGGACAGTCTCAGAGACCTCTGGAAAATTAAATGCATCAACATTTGAATCATAGGGGTCCCAGAAGAAGAGGAAAAGAGAGGGACTGAGAAAATATTTGAAGAGATTATAGTTGAAAACTTCCCTAATATGGGAAAGGAAATAGTTAATCAAGTCCTGGAAGCACAGAGAGTCCCATACAGGATAAATCCAAGGAGAAACACGCCAAGACAATATTAATCAAACTATCAAAAATTAAATACAAAGAAAACATATTAAAAGCAGCAAGGGAAAAACAACAAATAACACACAAGGGAATCCCCATAAGGTTAACAGCTGATCTTTCACCAGAAACTCTGCAAGCCAGAAGGGATTGGCAGGATATATTTAAAGTGATGACAGGTAAAAACCTACAATCAAGATTACCCAGCAAGGATCTCATAAACATTCGACATAGAAATTAAAACCTTTACACACAAGCAAAAGCTAAGAGAATTCAGCACCGCCAAACCACCTTTACAACAAATGCTAAAGGAAATCCTCTAGGCAGGAAAAACAAGAGAAGGAAAAGATCTACAATAAGAAACCCAAACAATTAAGAAAATGGTAATAGGAACATACATATGGATAATTACCTTAAATGTAAATGGATTAAATGTTCCAACCAAGACACATAGACTGGCTGAATGGACACAAAAACAAGACCCGTATATATGCTGTCTGCAAGAGACCCACTTCAGACGTAGGGACATATACAGACTGAAAGTGAGGGGACGGAAAAAGATATTCCACGCAAAGGGAAATCAAAACAAAGCTGGAGTAGCAATACTCTTATCAGACAAAATTGACATTAAAATAAAGATTATTACAAGAGACAAAGAAGGACACTACATAATGATCAAGGGATCAATCCAAGAAGAAGATATAACAATTGTAAATATTGATGCACCCAACATAGGAGCACCTCAATACATAAGGCAAATGCTAACAGCCATAAAAGGGGAAAATGACAGTAACACAATCATAGTAGTGGACTTTAACTCCCCACTTTCACCAATGGACAGATCATCCAAAATGAAAATAAATAAGGAAACACAAGCTTTAAATGATACATTGAACAAGATGGACTTAATTGATATTTATAGGACATTCCATCCAAAAACAACAGAATACACTTTCTTCTCAAGTGCTCATGGGACATTCTCCACGATAGATCATATCTTGGTCACAAATTAAGCCTTGGTAAATTTAAGAAAATTAAAGTCGTATGAAGTATCTTTTCCGACCACAACGCTATAAGACTAGATATTAATTACAGGGAAAAAATGTAGAAAATATAAACCCATGGAAGCTAAACAATACACTACTTAATAACCAAGAGATCACTGAAGAAATCAGAGAGGAAATCAAAAAATTCCTAGAAACAAATGACAATGAAAACACAATGACCCAAAACCTACGGGATGCAGCAAAAGCAGTTTTAAGAGGGAAGTTTATAGTAATACAATCCTACCTCAAAAAATAAGAAACATCTCAAAAATAACCTAACCTTACACCCAAAGCAATCAGAGAAAGAAGAACAAAAAACTCTGAAATTAGCAGAAGAAAAGAAATCATAAAGATCAGAGCAGAAATAAATGAAATAGAAAGAAAGAAAACAATAGCAAAGATCAATAAAACTAAAAGCTAGTTCTTTGAGAAGATAAACAAAATTGATAAACCATTAGCTAGACTCATCAAGAAAAAAAGAAGACTCAAATCAATAGAATGAGAAATGAAAAAGGAAAAGTAAAAACTGACACTTCAGAAATACAAAGGATAATGAGAGATCACTACAAGCAACTATATGCCAATAAAATGGACAACCTGAAAGAAATGGACAAATTCTTAGAAAAGCACAACCTTCTGAAACTGAAACAGGAAGAAATAGAAAATATAAACAGACCAATCACAAGCACTGAAATTGAGACTGTGATTAAAAATCTTCCAACAAACAAAAGCCCAGGACCAGATGGCTTCACAGGCGAATTCTATCAAACATTTAGAGAAGAGCTAACACATATATTCCTCAGACTCTTCCAAAATATGGCAGAGGGAGGAACACTCCCAAACTCATTCTACAAGGCCACCATCACCCTGATACCAAAACCAGGCAAAGATATCACAAAGAAAGAAAACTACAGGCCAATATCACTGATGAACATAGATGCAAAAATCCTCAACAAAATACTAGCAAACAGAATCCAACAGTACATTAAAAGGATCATACACCATGATCAAGTGGGGTCTATCCCAGGAATGCAAGGATTCTTCAATATATGCAAATCAATCAATGTGATACACCATATTAACAAATTGAAGGAGAAAAACCATATGATCATCTCAATAGATGCAGAGAAAGCTTTCGATAAAATTCAACACCAATTTATGATAAAAACCCTCCAGAAATTAGGCATAGAGGGAACTTACCTCAACATAATAAAGGCCATATATGACAAACCCACAGCCAACATTGTCCTCAATGGTGAAAAACTGAAACCATTTCCACTAAGATCAGGAACAAGACAAGGTTGCCCACTCTCACCACTATTATTTAACATAGTTTTTTTTGGAAGTTTTAGGCACAGCAATCAGAGAAGAAAAAAATAAAAGGAATAAAAATTGGAAAAGAAGAAGTAAAACTGTCCCTGTTTGCAGATGACATGATACTATACATACAGAAACCCTAAGATGCTACCAGAAAACTACTAGAGCTAATCAATGAATTTGGTAAAGTAGCAGGATACAAAATTAATGCACAGGAATATCTTGCATTTCTAAACACTGATGAAAAATCTGAAAGAGAAATTAAGGAAACACGCCCATTCACCACTGCAACAAAAAGAATAAAATACCTAGGAATAAAGCTACCCAAGGAGTCAAAAGACCTGTATGCAGAAAACTATAAGACACTGATGAAAGAAATTAAAGATGATCCAAACAGATGGAGAGATATACCATGTTCTCAGATTGGAAGAATGAACATTGTCAAAATGACTACACTACCCAAAGCAATGTACAGATTCAATGTAACCACTATGAAACTAACAATAGCATTTTTCACAGAGCTAGAACAAAAAATTTCACAATATTTATGGAACCAAAAAAGCCCCGAATAGCCAAAGCAACCTTGAGAAAGAAACATGGAGCTGGAGGAATCAGGCTCCCTGACTTCAGACTATACTACAAACCTACTGTAATCAAGACAGTATAGTACTGCCACAAAAACAGAAATATAGATCAATGGAACAGGATAGGAAGCCCAGAGATAAACCCATGCACATTATCGTCACCTTATTTTTGATAAAGGAGGCAAGAATATACAATGGAGAAAAGACAGCCTCTTCAATAAGTGGTGCTGGGAAAACTGGACAGCTACGTGTAAAATAATGAAATTAGAACACTCCCTAACACCATACACAAAAATAAACTCAAAATGGATTAAAGACCTAAATGTAAGGCCAGACACTGTAAAACTCTTAGAGGAAAACATAGGCAGAATATTCTATGACATAAGTCACAGCAAGATCCTTTTTGACCCACCTCCTAGGGAAATGGAAATAAAAACAAAAATAAACAAATGGGACCTAATGAAACTTAAAAGCTTTTGCACAGCAAAGGAAACCATAAGCAAGATGAAAAGATAACCCTCAGAATGGGAGAAAATATTTGCAAAGGAAGCAACTGACAAAGGATTAATCTCCAAAATTTACAAGCAGCTCATGCAGCTCAATACCAAAAAAACAAACGACCCAATCCAAAAATGGGCAGAAGACCTAAACACACATTTCTCCAAAGAAGATATATAGATTGCCAACAAACACATGAAAGAATGCTCAACATCACTAATCATTAGAGAAATGCAAATCAAAACTACAATGAGGTATCACCTCACACCAGTTAGAATGGGCACCATCAGAAAATCTACAAACAACAAATGCTGGAGAGGGTGTGGAGAAAAGGGAACCCTCTTGCACTGTTGGTGGGAATGTAAATTGAGACAGCCACTACGGAGAACAGTATGGAGGTTCCCTAAAAAAACTAAAAATACGACCCAGCAATCCCACTACTGGGCATATACCCTGAGAAAACCATAATTCAAAAAGAGACATGTACCACAATGTTCACTGCAGCACTATTTACAATAGCCAGGACATGGAAGCAACCTAAGTGTCCATAAACAGATGAATGGATAAAGAAGATGTGGCACATATATACAATGGAATATTATTCAGCCATACAAAGAAACGAAACTGAGTTATATGTAGTGAGGTGGATGGACTTAGAGTCTGTCATACAGAGTGAAGTAAGTCAGAAAGAGAAAAACAAATACCGTATGCTAACACATATATATGGAATCTAAGAAAAAAAAAGGTTCTGAAGAACCTAGGGGCAGGAAAGGAATAAAAGGAATAAAGACGCAGATGTAGAGAATGGACTTGAGGACACGGGGAGGGGGAAGGGTAAGCTGGGATGAAGTGAGAGAGTAGCATTGACATATATACACTACCAAATGTAAAATAGATAGCTAGTGGGAAGCAGCCACATAGCACAGGGAGATCAGCTCAGTGCTTTGTGACCACCTAGAGGGGTGGGATAGCGAGGGTGGGAGGGAGACGCAAGAGGGATGAGATATGGGGAAATATGTATATCTACAGCTGATTCACTTTGTTATAAAGCAGAAACTAACACACCACTGTAAAGCAATTATACTCCAGTAAAGATGTTAAAACACAAAAAAACAAACAAACAAAATAACTAAAGTAGTGAAGTGGGAGGAAAAAAATCTGCCTGGGTACATGAAATGGAGAGGAATAGCATTGTCTAGAAAGCAGGATTCTAGATAAAATGATTGAAGACATGACCCTCGACTGGTTGTGAAGTATAATGACAATGGAAGGAAGACAATAAAGTGAGAGCACTTGGGATGTGATAGGATTGAGAAGTTATAAAGAAGGTAGAGAATTCAAAGATTTTAACTCAAAGTTATCAAGTCTGGGTGACCAGACATATGAAAATATGGTTACTTAACATAAATCAAGAGTAGGACTAATTTTAGTGAGAATTCTACATAGAGAAAATGCATGTGTTCCTGAGGTGAGAGAGTCTGTGGTATTTCAAAAAATTAAATAAACAAAACAGAAGAAGATGAAGAAGACCAATGTAATTGGAATTCAGGAAGTTAGTAAGAAAGTAAGAGAGAAAGTGTTAACCACTAAGACTGGAGAAGTAAGCAGAATCTATATAGTAAGGTTTTTAAGTCAGGTTAAATATCTGAAACTTTGTGAACAACAATACGAAGTTCTAAGCACAAGAAAAACAGGATGTGATCAATATTTCTGAAAAATCAATTTGATGTCTGAGTTGATATACAAAAGGATATTACTAATTAAACCAATTATTTACAGTATACACAGTCTTTCACCATAAATGTGTCACCACTGGAATTATGTCAACATGTCTTCTGTGTAAACAAAATAACTAAAATGGATTGAACATGTTTTTTCCTGAATAATAAAGGAAAAACAGCATAATCCCTGTTTTACAAATTAAAATACACATCTTTCTTCACAGCAATACCATTAACTACTTAGACACTAGTTAGAAACGTCCATGATTATTAACAATGAAATACAATTTGTGGAAAAAAAATAAAGTGATAGGCAAACTCTCAGATACATCAAAAGATTATTTACTGTGAAGCAGTAATAATATGTTCATCTAAGAAGGAAGCTGCCATCATCTTACCTAATCAAAATCCATTGTGTCTGGCCAGAACACGTTAGTTCTGGCATGTCATCACTACTAAGAACTGTGTCTTCAGGTTGGATGGAGAAAGGGGTATATTATTTTGGTGATTATCAAATATTTCTTTATTGTGGAATAATTTCTCAGTTTCTCTTCTCTGCTGCCTTGGATATTTTGATACAAAATCAGAATTTACAGAATATTCAGGTATTGTTTTAAAAAAAAAGAACACTTTGATTTGGTCCTAATTGGGTGGAAAGGAGAGCAAAATAAATATCATATCACATATCAATTTTCTAAATAGTCTACACATTTTCCTTTTTGTCCACAAAATGACATTTAAATATATCATAACTTTGCATATCATTTTTTATCTTCTCCTGAACATGATTAAAGATTGTGTAGATTCACATATAAATGTATCACCTATACCTCTAATTCAAATATGAAATTGTTTTACTTTAACCTTTTAAATTAAACTTGTGAAAAACTGTAAAGGTTAAAGTCAGGGTGAACTGATTCCACTTTCACCTTAGTCAAAGTTGAATTTACTGTTATTAAATTACTTAAAAGGAAGGTGCAAATATTCTTTTTATAACTGCAAACCATTTTTAAGAGTATCTAAGTAAAAATAATAGTAAAATACACTTAAGCTCTCCAAAGGGCAACCATTAAAAGCAAAGGATAATAACAGAAAGCAACAGAAGTAACAATCACCAAATCCTATTTTAGTTCTTTTTTCTCTCATGTATTGCAAACATTTTGTTTCTCAAATTTTGCTTATATTTTGACTTTATTAAGGATTTTTTGCCATGAAGAAATTTTGTAATGCAGCTCAAATCAACACTTAGCCCTACTGTTGCTTCTGGATATTTTTCAATGCTTAGAAATAAATGCAATTAAATTCTCCAATGTTTCCTTCTTGTACTTTTTTTAATGGCTCCTATTTTATATTATGATATTCATCTTCATTAATCATGAGGAAAATTCAAATCAAAACCACAGTGAGATATCACCTCATATTTGTCAGGATGGTTTTTATCAAAAACAACAACAACAACCACAACAAATGTTGGCAAGAATGTGGAGAAACTGGAACCACTGTACACTGTTGTTAGGGATGCAAAATAGTGCAGATGCTATCAAAAACAATACAGAGGTTCCTCAAAAAATTAAACCTAGAACTACCCAGTAATCCTGCTTCTGGGTATATATCCAAAAGAATTGAAATTAGGATCCCAAAAGAATATTAGCACTCCCATGTTCATTGCAGCACTATTCACAATAACTAAGATGAAATGACAAAAATGCCCATTGACAGACACATGGATAAAGAAAATGTGGTATCTATATACAGTGGAATAATATTCAGCTTTACAAAAGAAGGAAATTCTACAACAATCAACAACATGGATAGACCTTGAGGAATTTATGCTAAGTGAAATAAACCAGTCACAAGTACTATATGATATCACTTACATGAGGTATCTAAAATAGACAGATTCATAAAATCAAAGAGTTGAATGATGGTTGCCAGGGGCTAGAGGAAGGGAAAAGTGGGGTGTTATCAATCGACAGTCATAAAGTTTCGGTTAAGTAAGATGAATAAGCTCTAGAGATCTGCTCTACAATATAGTACCTATAGTCAACAATAATGTATTATGCAATTAAAATTTGTTAAGATGATAGATCTCACATCATGTGTCCTTACCACAATGATAATGTCAGAAAGATACTTAGTTCATTGGAAATTTACTGTGGGATAATGACTAAGAATGGGGTGGGGGGGGAAGATGACATTTTATTGTTTTCCTGTGACTATTTCAATGTTTTCAGCAATACGAATTGAATGACCCACTTTAATCAATGCCACTCATATCACATATTAATTTTCACATTTATCTGGATTTCTGACCTCTATTGTGTTCCATTAATATGGTTTTTTATTTTTGAATCAGTTATACTATTTTAAGTATTTTAACTTTAAAGTTTATTTTAACATTTATTAAGAATAGCTTTCTGCATAAATCATTTAATTGGCAGATGCTGGTAGTAAGTTCAGTTTGAAGGAGAGGTCAAGACAAAGACTCTATCTGGGTAAATTAAACAAATTTGACTAAAAGATTGGTAAAGAAGTCAGCTCAGGGGCAGAAGTATTCTCCAGTGTTGGATGAAGGATAAATTTTTTTGTGTCCCCAGAACAGGTACACAGTTGTAGATCCTAAATGTGAGTCAGGGAGAGCCAAGTCAGAACTTGAGGAAGCTCAACTATCCCTTCAGGAGCAGACTTACATGCAAGAGGCTTTAGCACTACAGTCCTGCCTGGACATGTGCTGGAGACCCCTGTCACTGGCTGGGGCACTTCTTAACCTTAAACTTACACAGTGCACTGTATGATCCCCACTAGCATGTATAAGCCATGAAGGCAGGAATCGTCTCTTTTGTCCATTGTTCTACCCCCAGCATCAAGAACTGAGCCTGGCATAGAATAAGAATTCAATAAACAATTGCTGAATGCTGAATAAATGAATGGAAAAATTTCTGGAATAAAGTACATAATATACTTTGGCTGGAAACAATTCTTTATCCATCACTCTCAACATCTTGTGTTCACACAGTTTGGCTGACCTTGTAACTGTAGAAATGGAACATGTGTCAGTCTTGTCACTGGGAGTTATGCTAATCAGATCTTGGATAAGCTATAAGGCCTATTGTGTATTGCCTGTATTGTTCACCAGTTTCAGAATTTTTTTTTATTTAGGCAAGGTTTTTTTTCTATAAGAATTTAAAAGATAATCTGCTTTTTTTTAAAAAAAAAAAAGCCCAGCATTTGCACTATATCTTGTTAAATTAATAGATTATTTTGAGAAAAGTGACACATCTATATTTAGCTGCCCAATCCAACAATAGATAATGCCTTCCTATTTGTTAAAGCCCTATTTTATGACCCTAAGTAGCTTTATAACTTGTTTTCACGTAGGTCTTGCATACATTTTGTTAACCTTCTTTCTAAGTATTGTATATATTATTTGCCTATTGTAAATGAGATATTTTCCTTCATTGTATTTTCTCTTGGATTTATTGCTATATAGAAAGATACTTTTATATGTAAATATTGGGTGCAGCTACATTACTGAGTGTTCTTATTAATCATAATAACATTCCAGTTCACTCTCTTGAGTTGTACAATTGTCATCTGCAATGATAAATATTTTTTCTATTAATACCTTATTTTTTCACAACTAATTGTAGCACTAGTAACTAGAACAATTTTAAATTAATTAACTAAAATTAAATTAAACATCCTTTCTCTGTCTTGACTGTGAAATTCTGGTATTTCATTACAAGACATAATGCTAAATAAACAAATATATACATATATATACTCATATTAAAAAGCAATCCATATATCCCTATTTTACTATGAATTTTTTAATCTAAAACAACTGAAGAAAAATTTTAGCCAATTTATGTTTAGCATTTCTAGCAATCACATGATTTTTGTTTTGAATTAACATGGTGAATGATTAACAGATTTCCTAACCATAGAAACACGACTGCATGCCTGCTATGAAACAGATTTACTAGTGATACATTATATTATACATATATACATTATAATATTATATCATAACAGATGATTGAGTAGTTTATATTTTAATAAACTTTCATAAATGTAATTGTTCTGTAGTTGTTTATATGGGAGAATGTATGTATCTGTGTGAATGTACACACATGCTGGTACTGTGCCAGCCATGAAAATGCATCTATCAAATCTCTGACTTTGGGAGCATAATTAACTGACGGCCCCAGTTGCTACATTCTCAAGAATGTAGCATTTGCTCCAGAAGCAAGCATCCCATGGGCTGCTCCCACCAAATAAGGGATACTAAAGTAACTTTGGTCAAAGACTTCCTATGGGTTTTGCTGAACTTCTTTAGAACTGTACTGAAATCTAAGACTCATCCTCCCAACTTATTTTTCCTTCCTTCTCTCCTTTGTAAGGCTCAGACATGGAAGACAGACTCATGGAGCTAGCAGTTCCCTTGACTCACTTCCCATTCTCTTTCACAGGCATGTCTCCTAGTAAATAAATCTCTTGTATGTCTAGTCCCATTTTGGTGTCCACTTCTCAGAGGACTCAAACTATCACAAGTGTACCCAGAGTGGTCAGAGAAAAGAGGCTGTTAGATGGGGATTTGAGACTGGCTTACAGTGAACAACAGACTCTAAAATGGGCTGAGTTGGCATAGATACCATCATGGCCCTTCTGTTAGAATGGGGACCTATGGGAATAAGGTAATAATAAATGATGTTCTGGACAGAGTCTAGCTCCCAGTGGCCCACTGTGTCTTCAGATGCATACCAGTGGTTATTTCCTCAGACTCCAAGTATATTATTGGAATTGATAAATTTGGCAGTTGAAGTAACTCCCACATTGGGTTCTTAGCCTGTAGGGTGAGAGCTATCATAGTAGGAAAGGTCAAGTGAAAAATCTTTGAAACTGAATCCCCTACCTTGCCCAAGATAACAATTCAAACACAATATCACAGGCTGAAGAGACAACAGAAACTAGTGAAGTGATAAAGGACCTAAAGAAGCAACAGTAGCAGTCTCTACTACATTCAGTTCACAAATCTGACCCCTGAAGAAACTGAATGGATCCTGGAGAAAGACTGCAGACTACCTCAGCCCTGATCATAGCTGCTATGCTAAATGTGTTATCATTGCTTAGAACAGATTAATAGGATTATTGATTTAGTAAATGCATTCTTTTTTACTGCAATTAGAAGATAGAATTCATTTACAGGACTTTTTAGGCTTTGCCTCAGGGCTTTTTAAGTCTCCTGTCCCGTGCTATTCTATAGTCTAAAGAGATCTAAACCACCTGAACATTTAAGAAAATGACACACTGACTCATTACATCAGTGACATTACACTTATTGATAAAATGAGCAAGAGGTGGCTAGTATGCTAGTATGCTAAAGACCTTGGTGAGATACACGCACTTCAGAGGGAGATAAATCATATAAATGCTTAAGACCTGTGACTTCTGTAAAGCTTTTAGAGGTCCAATCATCAGGTGCCCTGTCAAAGTAAAAGACAAATTGCTGCATCATTCATTCCTTACCACAATGAAGGAAGCACAGCACTCACTGGCTTCTGGAAGTAATACATTTTACACCTATCGATAAACCAGCCCATATATGGGGATACATGGAAGGCCCTAGCCTTGAGTGAGTCCCACAGAAGGAAAGGATTCTGTGACAAATTTAGCCTGTGCTGTAAGAGGCATTATTGTTTGAGTCATTACCATCCAGCAGACACTATGATGTTGGTGGTGTTAAGTGGTGGGAAAAGATGCCATATGGAGCTGTGGCAAGCCCCAGTGGGAGTATCACAATGCAGGTCCATGGGATTCTGGAACAAGGCCATGGCATCTCCAATAGAGAATTATATAGCCTTTGAGAAACCGTTCCTGACCTGTTAACGAGTCCTAGTAGAAATGGAATTCTTGGCCATAAGACACAATGTGACCATACGCCTACAACTGCCATTATAAACTGGGTTCCATTGGACTTGCAAATCAGAAAGTTGGGTTTGCTCAGTAGTAGTTCATCATGAAATAGAAATAATACATCTGGCAACGAGCCTGAGCAAGACAAGAAGGCATAAGTAGGCTGCCTGTAAGTACCCTTCTTTGGACTTGCACTTAGAGCTATATGAGAATGTTACAATAAACCAGCTGAACGAGGAAGAAAAAAACTGAGCTTGTTTTACACTTGAGTCAGCTCAATATATGTTCACAAGCCAAAAATGCATATGAATGGATTGCAGACACAATTAGGGGTATTCTTGAAAGACAGTGGAGAGGAGAATTCTCCCCAAAGAGTAAAGCTGATCCAGTGCACCTGGTCATCAACTTAATGTGAAAGTAAAGTGAAAATGGCTTGAATGAGAATATATAGATTCTTAGGCACTACTTTATTTTGGATTTCTTATTGAGTTTGCCTATAAATTTTGATGTTATAAAACGTACACATGTACACATAAAAATACTCAGTTTGGATTAATCTTTCTTAGTCATATCTATTGGTTTTATGTCAGAAATTAACTTCTCTGATATCAGGATGGTTACTCTTCTTTATTTTTGTTATTGTGTTCCTTACTCAGCCTTTTATGTTCAAGCACTCTGAGTTCATTTCATAATATTTCTCTTACAAATGATATCAAGTTGAGATTTTCATTGAGATTTGAACCTAAAATAATTTTCTTTTAATCATAAAGTTTAGTCCCTTCACATTTATTTATATGATGTATTTCATCTTAGTCCTGATAAATTGGTTTATATTAGGATGACTGTTTTTAATGAGATTTTTATTTTTATCTTCTATTAAATGTCACCACATTTCCATTCCATGAAGATATTTGTAGATATGGTGGTTTTCACATTTTAGCTTGTGACTGCTGCTGTACAGAAGTCTGAGGTTAATCTGAACTTTTCCCCTTTGCAGGTGACATGATATTTTGCCTGAGTGATCATTTCATTTATTTTTGGAGATACAGTAATTTTCCACGTTATACACAGATTATGTGTTGCTTCCTTATTTTTACTTATCTTTGAGTGCATTTAATTTTTCAGGGAAAATAACTGGTGAATCTAGAATTATATCTGAGTTCAGAAAGTACTGTGATTTCACAGCAAAGACCCTTAAATACTGATCTGTGTGTTGGTTTAAACCTTATTTCTTGCCTATCTATAGCCTCCCGGTCCCACAATTTCCCAGGTTTCTGAAGCTCTTCAATTATCTGAATATTTCCAGTATCCTTCAGAAGCTACTTAATTTTGTTTATTTGTTTTATTTTCTTTCTGCCTTAAACTAGATTGAACTGGTTTTCTGTTACTTGCAACTGAAAGAATGCTGATAGTTTTCAAAGTAGAGAACCTAGACATTTGGAAGTAACAAAGCTGAAGGTTAAATCATCTTAGCTGCTCTTTCAGAGTAGTGGAACAAAAAAGTTTCAGATCTTTGGATAATGGCATGCTTTCATATCTGTTTCCAGTAATATACCCTATGCATTCAATGTAACCCTAAGGTCCTGCACAGTACCTGGTACTCGAAGAAAATTAATAAAGTGAGAAAGTTCCTGAGCCTCAGCCTCAGTTATCCAATATGTGAAATGAGGGAGGGAGTATAGTAATATTTAATACACAATACACACATAAGAATTAGAAGCAATGTATGTAGAACATTTGGTTTGATGCACGGTATCTTGTAGTACAGAAAAAATAAGTAGTACTGATTAACAGTAAAATGTTAATGGTAGTATTATTAATTAATGACTAAATTAAATTTGAATGACAATTTCTTAGTGAGTGGTGATAATTTCTTAAGCTGCTTTAATTTCTTAAATGATTAAACTGAAAGTCACATTATCAAGACATCTAAGAAAAAGTTTTAAGAAATGTTGGGCTCAAAAAGAAGTTTTGTAGGTGAAAAGATATGAGATCCAAGTTTAGAATATTTAATATTTGTTCTTGATCGCCCCCACAGATTATTACTTCTAATACAACATTTTTTGAGGAAATATTTAGATGCCATAGTAAAAGTGAACTCTAGGAAACAGACGCACTATGGTATTTTCAAAAAGCAACAACTGTGGTCTTTGCATAAAACCCAAGAGACATTTCTTTTTATGGCTGAGTAATATTCATACAGAGTGAAGTAAGTCAGAAAGAGAAAAACAAATACCGTATGCTAACACATATATGTGGAATCGGAGGAAAAAAAAAGAAAAAAAATGGTCATGAAGAACCTAGGGGCAAGACAGGAATAAAGACACAGACCTACCAGAGAATGGACTTGAGGATACCGGGAGGGGGAAGGGTAAGCTGGGACAAAGTGAGAGTGGCATGGACATATATACACTACCAAACGTAAAATAGCTAGCTAGTGGGAAGCAGCCACATAGCACAGGGAGATCAGCTTGGTGCTTTGTGACCACCTACAGGGGTGGGATAGGGAGGGTGGGAGGGAGGGAGATGCAAGAGGGAAGAGATATGGGGACATATGTATATGTATAACAGATTCACTTTGTTATAAAGCAGAAACTAACACACCCCTGTAAAGCAATTATACTCCAATAAAGATGTTAAACAAAAAAAATAAAACAAAACCCAAGAGACGCAATAAGGCTGAAATTGGACCTGTTGGCAGGTACCTGACTCCTCCCTAAGACTTCTCAAATCAAGAGCATTAGGGTGTTTGATGGTTAGTAAACTAAGTCCATGCAGAATTTTAAACTGCATTATAAATGAGAAATCACACACAAAAAAAGAAGTTGATTAAATTTACCTGTTGATCTCAAGTTGAAAAGTAAACGTCAAAATTTCTATAGGGCAGGGGATTCTATTGTTTCTGCAGTGAGTTAAAAAATATGATAAAATCCATTATTTTGACCAGTCTCCCAAACTAATCAAGTGAGGACCTAGGAGGTAATTCTTTCCACTCTCCCAGTCCCATCCTTCCAGAAAGTTAGTTCAAATCTAGCCTAATATGAGTGTGTGCTCTAAAAATGTTATACAGTGAATAAGAAATTATACTCCAGTAATATCTGCTAACTATCCATAACTCATTATTAACACTAATCCGCTGATCAATATAAGAATAAGTGTTTCAAAAACGCAGGGCTTCAACCAGTGGGTTTTCCTATACTTACTTACTGTTTTATTTTATTCTGATAAAGGATCAAGTACATAAAGAGATTTTTCTGATCCTATTTCTCATTATATTTGCTTGTTTCCCTTCTTTCTCTTAAAGATGTTTTGCATTATAAAAAAAAAAATGTTGACTCTGTCTAAAAGTAATTCAAGATAAATTTCAAAGAATGTATTGGTGGCCCAGAGTAGAGGAACTACGGGAAGCCTGAGCTGGCAAATACTGTGTTGTGTGCTAGAATGAAAACCCAAAGGTGTAAGGCAAGCTCAGAGGGCCTAGGGGCAGGCATAAATGACAAATGATAAAATGAGAGCAAGCTTATTCAGAAAATGATATCACCAAAACCTGAATGGCTCCTGCTGGTACAAAGCATTAAAGCCAAGAAATCATACTTGGAGCAATACATTACCCTCGTAGCCCCCTGATACTTTTAAACACTACATGGAACATGACAAAAACAGACTACCCTCATCATTGACTCCCCACCCATTTTGCTTTGGAAATGATTTTCCAATGGAGGGTTCCCTAACAGTGCAATAGAAGCCTGTTTAATCATGAGTTGAAGACCAAACTATACATTGTTAGTTAATTTTTGGTCTTTTTCTGAAAGAATGGGTCAATTAGCCTCCAAGATATAATACTATTTTTAATTGCACTCATTAAAATGTATCTTGCGCATCCACTGCCTAAATTTCTAAATTTAAAAGATGAAACTATTTTTATTGGCATAAACATTTTTTTAAATTTCTCCTCTCTTTAGGTTCAATAAACAATGAGGACCTCCTATGTGTCAGAGGGTGAGCTGGGCAGTTCCACATGCACAGGGGCATATCTGCTAGATTCTGGCTTTTAGCCACATATCGTGTTCCCTTAGGTGGAATTAGGTAATGTAATAAGCAAAATATATTCGTGTAGGTTATATAACCTCATAAACATCATTCAATATAACTACCATAACATCAATATTTATATATTAATTTTTATCTACAAATCATTATCCATCAGTTGGTGGGTCCCGTGTTCTCAAACTATCCCTGATTCAGGTTTCTTATTGTTATATTCAGAAAACGTAAAAATATATAATGGTTCAGGGACACAATTTTGAATTAATAATAAATCATAGTATTATTAAAGCAATAATGCAGTATAAACAACATATAATGAAAAACTACAGTAAATGCACATTTCTAAAGAACGGGTAATTCATTTACAGAATAATCCAGACCCCCATCCCATTTTCTGTTATCTGGTGTGTGTGTGTCTATATATATATAGAGACCATATATATATGGTTTTAATTTACTATTTCATTTTACTATACCTACTATTTTCCTTCTTTATTAAAGTAATGTAAAATCTGTAGCAGATATAAAAATATTTTTCTTCAACATGAATGTGTTTTCCTAAACTGTGGTTAAACAAATAAATTATAAAACTTTGAGAACATTAAACATTTAATTTTATATAAGTTCAGAAGGAAAAAATGTAAAATCAGAATGAGAAAATATGTGCAAAATTTAATACATACCTCAATATACAATAAAATTCTTATGCTGATATTTCACATACACAAAAAAATAACTGTAGGGAGGAGTCCTAAAGGATAACAAGATTGGTTTGAGAACATATGTCTCAGACAATTGGATATAGTATAACATAAAAGTATTCATCAATCAGATTTAAATACAAATTTTCACATTTTACTATGATAATTTAATCTCCTTGGGAAAGAATTACCTGTACTGAAATTCATACAATAGTAATATATACTTCAGATACACAGATCTATATACATATAGATCTATATAGTACTTTAGAATTCATTTATAGAGATACAGAGTAACTACCTTATAGAAATGCTGACTTAATGAGTCATAAAGTGCTAGCATATTACAAGTTCTCAAAAAATGTGAATTCTACAACCTTCCTTTGTATAAGTTTGTTTTGATATTGAAAAGTTTTTAAATTAAAATTACGATTTTATTCAAATGTAATATACGGTTTCATTTTCCAATTTCATTCTCATTATGTTTTTAACTAAAATGAATAACAATCAAGAAACAAAAAACAACTTCAAGAATAGAACATAGAATTGTGTGAACACCAGGGGAAAAAATTTTTTTTTAATTGTAGCTATGCAATAGATTAAAAAAAAAACTCCCCGTTAAGGAATGTGTTTTGTCTCCTGAGTGTGCAGATTTGACAGATTCTTCCATTTAATCATGAAATAATCTCTCAGTAGATTTCCTCAGACTCCTAGTTTATATCATTAAGATTGAATTATAAGAAAAAGGAGAGGATCAGTGTATTCCAGAAAAATCTTGAACTGTTTCTTGACGTGAGGGTAATTCCATCAGTGTCACCTCACATACAGAATTTGTTCTTTGTAACAATTCAGGGCAAATATATAGAAGAGCCAGATAACTGGAACTAATGTACTAGAAAAGACCAAATAAGGGAACACAGGATTGTGTGCCAAGAAGCCATGAGAGCAAGGACTCTTAAGCAGCTTCTGTGTGGGATGCTGACTTGGGATGAAGCTAAAGAGGGTGGTCACAGACATATGCTAAGGAAATGTCAACACATGATCTGCAGCAAAGTGTAACATTTGGATTTTCACAAAAGGACAGTAAGTGTTTCCTCATCATCCTCTCACCTTCGGTTTGGCTAAAAGCTTCTGTGATGGCTTAGAATATTTGGTTAGATTAGTCAACAGAGTCTTTAGTAAGACTTAACAGAATGTGTATCAAAGTAGAGGAAATAAAAATACCAGCTGAGCATCAGATCCTCACTTAAAAACTTAAATAAACAAAAAACTTCTCTGATCACTCTGTTGGCAAAATTTAATACATTGTATCTAATGCCACTTCACTTTTTCCCTTTCTTTATGAAGTTAGTCCCTGAGTCCTTTGCTGCTTTTTTAAATAATATACCTTATATCCTTTCCTGTCCCTGCAGTCTCACTAAACCCACTCCTGCCCAGCCTGTCACGACATCAGACCTAAAGACCTACCCATCTTCCCTGCTTATTAGCCACCCCTCCTTAATCCCAAACCCAGTGTTACCAGTTTCTAAGTCTTTGGAAAATTATTTGTGGAAACCACTTTATTTTTCAGCTTTTCCTACTTATTCAGAAATTGCCTCAGGGCACTCGGTTACCACTCATTTGGCTACTTACCAGCTTCCAGAAATAGATTGCTGTTGTCTTATTTCCTTTTCTTCCCTTCTAATTATTCATCCACCAGATACTTATTTTGTACCTTTTATTTTCCAAACATTGTTCACATACAATTCTTAGTGTTAAAGTGTTAACTCATATAAAGAAGCTAAGGCAGTCATATCAATCACTTTTGGTACAAATTTTAGAAGTGATATAAACCCTACACTGTTTACAACAAAACAAAACAAAACGTGTACTAAATGAATTTACAACAGGGGAGATGACTTCTGGTGGAGGGCATCAGGGAAAATTTTGCAGAAAATGTGGCATTTGAGAAGGACCATAAAAAACAGATAGGATTCATAGATGAGGATTCCTTTCTGCTCTGGTCTACCTCCCTCCATGTAATCTGCATATGGCAACTGAAACTCTTTGCTACAGCATAATGGATGTAGAACACCTTTTTCTTTTTTGGACCAAACCCACATAGTTTCAAATTCTACCTCTGCTACTAGATAATAATCATAGACATATTACCTAATCTCTCAGTGCCTGAGTTTCTTTTCCTGTCAACTGAAGATAAAAATACTTACCTGACAGTGTTGCCATATATATTACAGTTGTTAATAGACATAAAAGTACTTAGAATTGGGCCTGACTATAGTTAGCTCCCATTACACATTAGATATCATTTGTATTCAAAATTCTGTTACCTATTGCATTTCATTCTCAGTTCTTTTCCCATTCTCCCTTTGTTCTGACACAATCTGGCTGTGTTTTCCCTCTTAGCCACATCTCCCCTTGCTCCCTGCACAATTTTAGGCTCCAGAAATATTTGCAGCAGTAAGAACTACTCTATGTTGTTAATTGTTTTTTTGGCTCTGCTGCTCCCTGGGCCTAAAATGACTATCCCTGCCCTTTCCTGGGTAATGAAGTCAATCTCCAAACTTCACTCCAGACATCATCTGATCTGCTCAGCCTTCACTTTTCCCTTTTGTTCCCAGATTTGATTCCTCTGTCTTCTGTGCTTCCTCTATATCATTTTATATTTCCATTACTTTACCTAATCAAATTTTACATGTATATTCCACAGAAAATACTCAATAAATATTTGTTGAATTAAATAGGAGATAATATACTTTGATTGATTGATTGATAGTGAAATGAACAAAGGGGGCTTAAAATTTTAAGACAGAAAAAAATAGAATAATTGAATTTCAGAGATGCAAAGGACATGAGAGAATTTTGTCTAACCTCCTGATTTTATATCCAATAATACTGTGTAATATTGTGTTTTGCTCAAGGAAAGAAGAATGGTAATAACAGGTAAGATGTATTGAGTATTATGCTCCAGGCACTTTGCTAAGCATTTGATATGCTTAACTTATTTAATTTTCTTAACAACTCTCTGAAGTAGGTGTGTTACTATACCCATTTTACAGTTCTCATGCTTTCCCAAACCCCACCCATTCCAGGAGAAAACTGAAATATAAAGAGTGTGTTAGTTTGCTAGGGCTGCCTTAACAAAGTACCAAAACCGGAGTGGCTTAAACAACGGGAATGTATTGTCTCACAGTTCTGGAGGTTAGAAGTTCGAGATCAAGGTGCCAGCAGGATTGGTTCCTTCTGAGGGCTGTGGAGGAGAATCCTCAAGGGACACAACACCTCTACCTCCCAGCTTCATGGGAAGGCAGGAGGCTTACTTTGGTGGAACCTTGTTCCAAGTTGCAAAACTACCTCCTGTCATGAAGATTTGAGAAGTTTGTTTCCTTCTGGATAAAGCCAATTAGCCAACATAGATAGTTACTCCAACTACTAGGGAAAGTTAGTGTGAGCTACATGTGACAGAAAGTGCTGACAAGTCCTCTTACTTGACTATATATTGTTTATCTTGAAAACATGCATGCGATGGGTTGTATCTGCTTGGCTGCCTAAGAGTGAGGATTTCTTTCTTTCTTTACAATCTCTTAGTGATGGTCAGGGATGCACATCACATTCTGGTTTAACTCTCATTCAATAATAAAACGGTTTTCCTTTTCTACTACCTTTATGGAGAGGTTCTCTGGGTTGGGAGAAGAGTTTGCTTTAACTTAGTTTCCCCAACAGTATCTCTATGTCCAAGTTTCCCCTTTTTATAAGGACATACTGGTTTAGGGCCCACTCTAACCACCGTACCTTAATTTACATTTTCAATGACCCTATTTCCAAGTAAGGTCACATTGTGAGGTACTGGGTAGTAGAACTTCAACATATGATTTGGGCAGGAGTGGGGATAGAATTCAATCCATAACAAAGAGAATAACTAATTTGTCCAAAGCTCAATTAGTAAGTGAAAGAACCAAAGTGTATGAACCACGTATGTCTCATACCCATGCTTTTAAGCACTATATATACTTATTCCAAGTGCTTCTCCACTCTGTAGATATCCAAAAGCAAAATGACCAAATTTCACATACTGGCAGACTCACTCAAAATAAACTGCAACTCCAGGCTAAAGAATTCCTACTTGGTATTTTGCTTAAGAAGAAATGCTATTTCTCTCTCATTCTTTTACTCTCAAACCCAGAAAGAGCTCTGTCATCAAGAAAAGCAGCTTCAAACCCAAAAACATTTTCAGATCTTTAACATGAATTTAAAATGACATTACATGAAAGTGCTTTAAAAAACAGCAAGTGAGTTTTTTTTTCTTTTCATAAAAATAACCGCCTGGTAAATTATATATGGGCCCATAACCTTGTGATTATAAATGTAATTTTTACTAGCCCAAGACTTTAATAGGAAGAAGGAAACAAAGGCAATGAGCTCCCTGCTTCCCAGTCACAGACTCTGTTTCAAGTCCCATGATCTTCTCCTTTTTCTTCTTCAATTTTTTAAAAGTTCTGCAAACTCTTTCATTACAGCATCTCTGTCATACAAAACCATTTGAACATGAATTATTTCTTATTCTTAATAGGACTTCCAAATGAAAAAATGTGCTTATGGCTTTTATTGTTGCATTTCATCTATTCTCAGGCCAGATTTCACTGCTGGCTTCTTCTTTATTGGTGCAGGAGAAGTTTATTGCATAATTCATAGCCCATTAATGATCTGGCAACCGACAAAACTCTTAAGGCGCTGCAAAAATATCCATGTCCACTAAACAGAGAGATTAACTGCACTTGGATGCTGTGAACAACTGTGCAGGGAAAACAGGTAGCTCTAGGAGGGACATGCTTAAGCCAAGAAACTAAATTCACAATCCCATCTTTGTTCAAAGAGAATTTTCTCTTATTTCCTTACTTAGGACAATCCAAAAATCTCTAATATTGCTCATGCATTACATAAGCACAGAAATATTTACTTGATTATTAACAAATAGCTCTTTATACAAAAACATAAATCTTCTATTTCTGTCTTTGGAAATAAAGTGTTGAGTATGCTTTAACTAATTCTGTCAGTTGGATAGAGTACTATTTATGATATAGCATCAGTAAAGCCCGTCAACTGTTCCATATATTTTTTCCTATCCAGTGAGCAAACAGCTTCATGAGGCAGACTTTATATGTTTCCATTTTTAGTCATTTCTTATGTGCCCTCCTTCTAAGTATTTCATTTTTCATAGAAATGGATATAATGATTCTGCGGGCTTTCAATAATATTCTTCCTACCCACACAAGTTCATCCTGGCATAGAAGATACAGTTTGCATGAACTACTGGACAATCAGCCTCAGAGCACACTCTGTACCACCAGGTCTTACCCTGCTTCTGCAGTAATTTTCTCCAGCTGCGTTGCTGATACAGGTAATATAGCAAGCATTTATAAAATATTTGAAGTATTTCTTTTTTGGTTGAAGTCATGTTCAGAGTTTTCTCCAAGTCAACTCTGGGGACCTTTGACACATTGCGTACTTTCTAAAATAAGTTATAAGTTTTGCGGTTTTTCAAAAGTAAGTTGGAGAACTTCAATAGAGGAAAAGGAAAGAAAGCTGATAGTTTCAATTATATTCAGACACTTATATAAGCCATACATACAAGGCTTGAAAAGCAAAAAGCCGTGAAGTAATGTCTGAAACAATTTTTTTTCTAAGTGGGAGCAGCACTGTGACGTGTAAGTAGACTTTCTCTTTCGTATCTTTAGTTTCACCTTGTAAGTAGCTTCCTTATGCATGTCTGTGATGAAAGCATTATAGGGATCTGTCCCAATATTACTTCTCCAGGCTTATGTCATTCATGCCAATTCAAGAAACCTGTATCCAGACCAGGTTAATTTCCTGATAACCTAAATATAGACTATTTGTTGTTTTCTCTCAGCTATTTATTGTGGGAAGCTCACTACCTACCACCTAGAATCTCTTCCTTTTGCTTGAGGAACTTTTAAATTCCTCAGTACTAAAACAAAAAGTCTCATCTTCTCCACATTAATAGATTCCTTCTCTGCATTCCTACAGAATAGATTATAATAGGAGGAACTCTGGCGGATACTGTAGGACAATACCCTCATTTTACACAGAAAAGATTCTGAGCTGTATCCTTAACTCATTCTTATGAGTCATGATTTAAGAATACTTCCAAATCCCTTGAGAATCCTCCAGAAAAAAAAAATGAAACATTATAATTATATTGTAAACTCTTAAAGGTCAAAAACTACTACTTACGTTGCTTTTGTGCAATCAACCAGTCAACCAATAAATATAAAATGGAAATCTACCATGTACAGGTACTATATTAGGTACTGTAGGAAATACAGAGAAATACACATAAGATATTTCTCTTCTAGGCCGCTGCAAGTTACTTGAACAATAAAAGAAAAACGAATATAAGGCATGAAAAGAATTTTAAGAGTGAAGGAGGAAGGCCACTCTGGTCTAGAAAAAGCCTTTATAAAGGAGATGAGCTCTAGACTGAATCTTGAATTAGGGGTTAAAAATGGCCAGATAATGAGAAAACAGTATTATCAAAGACATGGAGATGGCAATTTATAAGGTCTGCTCCAAGAATGTAGTCGCTTGAAAATTAATGAAAACAAGTAGGAAAGAATAGGGTTTAAAAAGTTAGCAATCTATTTTACATTTGGTAGTGTATATATCTCAATGCTGTTCTCTCACTTCGTCCCAGCTTACCCTTCCCCCTCCCTGTGTCCTCAAGTCCATTCTCTACGTCTGTGTCTTTATTCCTGTCCTGCCCCTAGGTTCATCAGAACCTTTTTTATTTTTTTTTTACATTCCATATATATGTGCTAGCATACGGTATTTGTTTTTCTCTTTCTGACTTACTTCATTCTGTATGACAGACTCTAGGTCCATCCACCTCACTACAAATAACTCAATTTCGTTTCTTTTTATGGCTGAGTAATATTCCATTGTATACATGTGCCACATCTTCTTTATCCATTCATCTGTCGATGGATACTTAGGTTGCTTCCATGTCCTGTCTACTGTAAATAGTGCTGCAATGAACGTTGTGGTACATGACTCTTTTTGAATTATGGTTTTCTCAGGGTATATGCCCAGTAGTGGGATTGCTGGGTCATATGGTAGTTCTATTTTTAGTTTTTTAAGGAACCTCCATGCTGTTCTCCATAGTGGCTGTACCAATTTTTAGCTAGTGGGAAGCAGCTGCATAGCACAGGGAGATCAGCTCAGTGCTTTGTGACCACTTAGAGGGGTGGGATAAGGAGGGTGGAAGGGAGATGCAAGAGGGAGGGGATATGGGGATATACATATGCATGTAGCTGATTCATTTTGTTATACAGCAGAAACCAACACAACACTGTAAAGCAATTATACTCCAATAAAAATGTTAAAAAAAAAAAAAGTTAGCAATCAGTTCTATTGTGAAGTGACTTCAATTCCAGTTTCAGAAGCCTAGTGTTGATCTTGAGAATAGAAAATATGATATAGTAAGCAAAACAGTAAGATTTTTGAGCACAGAAATACGGCCTGAAGAAAATAGTGATTTTGGGGGCGGGATTAAACATGTATAAATATCTAGAATGAACTGTTGCACGGAGAGATTGGAAATACGATAATCTATAGTGATAATCCAGAAATGAGATGACAGTGAGGGGAGGAAATGTTAAACAAACAAACAAAAAGGGTGGTACATGTGAGAGGAATGTTCCTGCATGGTATGCATATAACGTGTTTCCCAAACGTTCTCGATGGTGGAGTTAATAAATAAACTTCAATTCAAAGGAAGTAGCATCAACAGAGTTTCCTCTGCATTACTTGAAATTGAGCCTACTGTTTACAGAACATTAGAATAGACCTTTGCCCAACAGGAATGTTGTACTTCATCTTCGGAAGGGTTGGGTTTAGCTAATAAGGCTAGAATCCTGGCTTTGGCTTTGGGCACATTGTAGGCGCTAAGTTCTTATAGCAGGAATGGCATTTTTCCTTATGTTTCCTATGCAGTTAAGGTTAGGCATTAAAGCAATAAAGAAAAAAAAATAAAGGAAATGAAAAGGAAGAAATTCAAAAAAGATAAAAGGACGCTTACAGGCAAACACAGCTAAAGAAGGCAGCAATTCCAAAAACTACCAAAGAAATTGCAAATAGCACATGCAGCGGCCTTTCTGGGAAAACCGGTGTCCAGTGACAATGGTACTGAATGAGTCAGTGAGGGCAATGCTGCTGTTGGCAGCCTGACAACTAACAGCACCACCTCTACCAAAGCTTTTGTATCCTTCACAAACACAGTACTCAATATAATGATATAATGGAGCCAAAGTGACTTCAGCCATTACTATCAGTAGCAGAACTACTTGAGAAATCTGGTCTCATTATCTCCCAAAGTTTATAGAGCAGTAGCTCTTTAACCTTTAAGCCCCCTTACATTCATAGGGGCTAAGTTGTAGAACCATCTTAATAATGAGCCTTTTTCCATGTTTACCAATTGCCCTGGAACCAAACTTGTGGATTTTGATGATCTTTTCCCTTAGGATAATTAATTACCTAAGATGCATTATGTAGATTCCTAATGGGCCCACGCTGTCATTCTCCTAGTGTGATTGAAAGCAAAGGTGAAAATGAACAGAGTACTGACTCATTCTAAGTGCTTTATCCTTGACAGTGGTAGGATATTGGAAAGTTGCATAGTCTAGAAGAGGTTAAGTGTAAGTACTCTGAAATCAGTCTAGATCTGGTGCAAATCTTGGTACACAAGCAGGCACTTCACTCTCTCACCATGTATTTTTTAAGTCATTTAGTTGAAATAATAATAGCAAACTCCATGGTTGTTATGCAGAGTAATTGATATAATGAAAATAGTTCAATTAGCTCACTGCCAGAAACACAATATTTGTTCAATAAATAGGAGGTAGTCTGTTTTCTATAGAGAAAATAAAGGAAATAATACAGAACACTGAAATGAAAATTGCCAAAGGTGAATACCTTTAGCTAGAAGAAGATAAATCAGATCACAATAAGGCTACAGAAGTTGATAAAGTGGTGTGCATAGTGCAAGTTTCTTACTATTAAAACATGAAGCTGTGCAACATACAGTCAAAATACTTCATGATTAGGGCTTCCCTGGTGGCACAGTGGTTGAGAACCTGCCTGCTAATGCAGGGGACACGGGTTCAAGCCCTGGTCTGGGACGATCCCACATGCCGTGGAGCAACTAGGCCCGTGAGCCACAACTACTGAGCCTGCGCGTCTGGAGCCTGTGCTCCGCAACAAGAGAGGCCGCGATAGTGAGAGGCCCGCGCACCGCAATGAAGAGTGGCCCCCACTTGCCACAACTGGAGAAAGCCCTCGCACAGAAACGAAGACCCAACAGAGCCAAAAATAAAAATTAAATTAAAGTAAATTAAATTAAAAAAAAAATGAAGACTTTAAAAAAACAAAAAAACTTCATGATTAGATAAAAAATTATTAAGTATTGTTTGATGTCATCATTTCTTGGTTCCTTTTTTATAATCACACTTACAGAATAACAAACAATAGCACTGTACAATCTAAGACTGTTAGTCTTTCTATTTCCTTAGTGTAATTTCTTTTTTCAGGAGTCCAAGGTGTCAACAGACAGTTCCATGATTAGTACACAGAGAATCACTTGCATATATAGTCTACATATTTTAAAAACAAAAATGTTAACTTGCTGATATCAGCAGTTTAAGAAGCTACAGCATAGGTTTAATAGAAACTGAAACATATTACAAGTAAACATGCCTTTAGGTACAGAATCCTCTAATCTACTCCTATTGAAAGGAATGGGTAGGAAGGAATAGCAGATTTCATCTAAGAGTTTTTCCTTTATACTTAGCCAAGTGTTTAATAAACCTGATAGAATCTATAATGAACGATGATTGTACAGTTTAGGATAGGTATATATTACAAGTGATATAATAGAAATATGCCCAATATAATCTCAAAACCTTAAAAATATATATGACAAAAATATTAAAGTAATTCTGATATTGTGCCTTTAAATCATATTCTGCATTCCACTGAGATGATCATAGAAACACTGAAATAGATTCAAAGCTGCAGGACTGCTCAAAACTCCTAGATGGAGTATAGAGTAATATAAACATGGACTTGGAGCTCGGCATGCATGGGTCTGAGTCCCAGGCATGCCATTTACTAACTCCATTACCTTACGCAAATAGATGGAAGGCTTTCACCTTGCATCATGTTAACATTGTAACTGATGTTATAAGAACCATTATTATAATTAAAAATGAAACACTAAAGTGATACCATGATGATTATTAGCATTTTCTATAATTTCTAATCAATGCAGTAGTATATGAAATGTAAATGAGATAACTAATATAAATCAACAAAAAGTGAAAGAATACAAGAATCATCAGGCAAATTAATTGAAGACTATAGCCCTCCAAAAGGAATATATATATATGTATGTAAATTTGTTATCTGATAAATTTGACAACACTAATCAATCAAAAAGATAAGGTTACTCAATTGGGAAACCTGGTAATATATATAACACTTTTAACCATATATGTTTCAAATGAATTAAAGAGTCAAAAGGAAAAGTACTGAAAGAAGAAAATATATTAAAGATTTTTAAATCTCTCAGTCAGAAGGCATTTTTAAGCAAAATGGAATAAAACATGCAGATTAACTAATCCCTGATTCTGAGTCCCTATGGCAATTTTTGTACCTTTTAATTATATCCCACTCCAATTCTGCAGATGAAGGAAAAACAAAAATATGTGGCTAGCAAAGTAATTAAGCATACTGGCCCGGAATCACACTTTTGCTATAGCAGTGCAACAATGTTTGGGCAAAGCAAGTAACCTTTCTCTGCCTCAGTTTCTTCAGCTGTAGAATGGAAATAATAATACCTACTGTATAGCTTTGGTTTTGGAATAAAAAAGCACTTATAACAATGCCTGGTAAATTATACGTTCTCAGTAAATGCTAGCTATTATTATTATTTTATTATACATCCCCCCCACAAAATGACATCCAAAAGAAAATATGATAGTATCATGAAATAATAAACACAAATAAATAAATAAAGAGTGGGGACATGGTAAAGCCAGCAGTGTGACTCAATAGGTATGACAAAATGATCCCTCTTATTATGGTAGGGCTTCAGATTTGGCTCTACACTCTCAGCTAATCCAAAACACAAACATCATTTATACAATTCCTACTACCCACAAGATAAAAATTTAAAGTTGCTCTGATGTAGCATTATTTTTTTAATCTAAAATCAATCAGGAATTTCTGCCATGAGCATACATTTTGCACCATAAACCCCTTCATCTATAGTTATTTCAACATCAGGCTACTCACGTATGCCCTGTTAGACAGTGATTGCAAGGTACTTGTCATCCAACCATAAGTTTATTTTTCTTGGTGGACTCAAGTGTTTTCCATTTCCTTTGCTTTCACTTATCCTCCATCAGCATTGCTGACCCATCCCAGAGAACTGGCAGGGCTTCTCATTGAACTTGGTGTAAAGTCCAATCCCTCTGCCCGGCACAGAAGGCCCTACTTGTCATTCTTTTTCTCCGTCATGACAGCACCCTGTGTGCGGGCCAGTAAGAACTGACTGCCATCCTCTCAATGTTTTACGGTCATTCACTGTTTGGTACCCTTACAAATGCTTAAAAAGTACCTTTTTTATCAGAAATGTTTCTGCTCTGTGACCCAACTAGCTGTCTCATCTTCATGCTTCAAAAATCAAGTTCCCTCCTCTGAAAAGTCTCTTCTGACTTCTTCCAGCTGAGAAAGACGCTGCTTTTCTATCTCCCACAGTTCCCTGCATAGACATCTTTTATACCGCAGATGTTAGAGTCACCACTTACGTGACTTTCCGACAATACTATGTGCTCTTTGCGGGCTAATTTTTGTGTTTTATTCATCTCTACTTTGAAACCCACATGGCATGCTTACTCAATATTTGTCAAAGTAATTATTGACTGAGTAAATGCATCTGTGTGAGTATGTGAAGTGAATGAAACATAATGTGTGAACAAATGACTGTGTTTCTCTTCCTGATTTGCTCCCAGTAAATTCTCTATTATTTGATAGACGTCCTATATTGATAGTGCAGATTTGGGGTTCATGTAAAAATTTTAAAATTTTAAGGAAACTTGAGTACACCAAGTAAGAAAATGAGAGTAAAGCCCCCCCCCCCACTCTAATTGAGCTAATGGTGAGGCTATTTAAAGGTGAGGCATTTAACACTATGGGATTTTAAACAGAGCCAATTCTACAGTGCTTAATCTGAACAATGTAATTATTTTAGGATGTTGGAAACTAAATTATGAAGAACACATTTTATTAGTCATGAATAAATTGCCAATTCTTTGTTGTTTAGAAATTTACTAAAAACCCTAGATATTTTTGAATTATGGGATTTGATTTAACTACCAGATATTAATGAGATTAAATAATTCACTAAAAGAGGCAGCTTTTAATTGGCACAATTTCATTTCAGTAATGCCTATGTTTTCTCTAAATTATTTAATATGTGACTTTAATTCCCACTGAACAGCTTATACTTAAATGAATTTGGAACACTACCATTTTGATAGAAGAAAATGTCAACCTTTTATACAAAACTACATACTTGGCCTACCGTATTGTTATGTGTATACATCAGAGCAAGGTCCATGATGATATCCTATACGTATTTAGAAACATAACTATTAGACATTAAAATTGTGTACATCTTATTCCTCAGTTAAAAAAAAAAAAGATAAAAGCCAATCATTTAGTAATTTTAAGTTCATTTAGGCACTAAAGTTAGGACTGGTGTTGAAAAAATGTTGATACTTGGATTGGAGAAAACAGAAGAGCAATCAAAATGGTATAAATGAAGTAGTTAAACAGTTAACACTTTTTGGACTAGTAGTAAATAATTGGTAAAAATTATATTTATAGCTATTAGATTTGGACAGATTGAAAAGTCTGTGTGAAAACTACCTTTAGACATAGCATAACCACCTAAAACCCCCGTGTACATAGTCACTATACTTCCCTCATCTTTTGAAGCATACCTATAATATTTCAAGAATTCTATCTCTTTTCCCATAAATATTATGACAATTATCAGAAAATGAATCTCAGTTTTGAAGACAGATAATTCAGTTCTGCCACTGATTTACTCCTTCTTCCAAAAGCATTTCAATTTCTTAGTATTTAAGTCACTCTATTACATCTCTTGAAGCTATTGACTTCCCTCCAACCCAACTTGAACCTGCCAGCCCGAGCCATCAACTCTCCTGCAAATCACTCTTTAACAGTTTCCCATTTTATTCTGGAGCTTCACTAATACATTCTCTACTAAGAAACCAGAGAAATTTTTTAAATATTTAAATAAGTCAATGTCACTTATCTGGTTAATGACTTCTACGAATTTTCATTGCCATTAGCGTAATATCCAAAATCTTTTTCATGCCCTCCAAGACCTCAGTATTCTGACTCTTCCTTACATCTCCCACCTCAACTGGATGCCACGTTCCCTCTCATACTCGTTGACCCGGCAACGTTTCCTCAGTTCCTTAAGATCTTATGATGTTTCCTATCAAAGAGTTTTTGCCTGCTTTTGCCTAGAATTTTCCTCCCACTCTGTCCTTCACTTGCTAACTCTTACTAACTTTCAGGTCTTACCTTAAATGTCACTTCTTCAGAGACCTCCAGTCTTTTACATACATCTATATTTTGCATTTCTCTTTTACCAGTGCATCTCGCTTTAAAAATTTCTTACATGTCTGTCTCCCGCATGAGATTTAAAACTCTGTGACGACAGAAGTCATGTCTGTCTTGTTCGGCATTTTATCCCTTCTCTATAATTAGGCACTAACAAAATATAGAGTAGGCACACTCGGCTATCTCTGAGCAGGAGTGGATCAAACATCAGCTCACCAATTCCACTGACATTCGTTGCACTGGAATATGATTGTGCTGAATCTAAATCCAAGGTCAGGACAACCAGAGGAGGCCAGAAGTTTAGGTTAGTGGGTCCCTCACAGGAGTCAGTCTGAAACAGAAAAAGCATTAGTGAGCCACATGCCCCAACAACTCGAGTTAAAACAAAAAAAACAAAAAACAGAAGAAGAGAGAATAAGATAATTTTAAGATAAAAATAACTCAGGTTAAAAGTGGCAATCAAAATTTCGTGCCTTGAAGTGGAAAACAACCTTAGGCATTACCTGACACAACTTCCCAAATAATGAGGAAATATTCTATCCTATCCCACGCCCCTTTTATCCTTCTAGTGGTGTTCCACCTTCTAAAAAAAACTGTGTTGATAAAACCCCAGGGTAATAAGCCTCATGAAGACAGAGGAATCCCTGGGTGTTTAGAGAAAATGACAGAGGCTAGTAGGGCAGAAGTCCTCCTGGGCAGGTGCTCCCTGGCAAGGTGGATTGCAAACCTCAGTTCTTCCTCACCTCCATATTCTACTCTCCCATTTCCTTTCTTTCTTTCATTTTATTTCCCCTCCCTTTATCCATCGTTCCTCCCTAGTTCTCTAGCTCTCTCCTTTATCTCTAATATTGCCTTCTTCCATCATGCTGAATTTTCTTTAATCAAAGTAAGTTCTTTAATCGAAAAGTGGTTTTTATTTCCATCTTATGGGGCTTCAAAATACAGAAGACAGAAATAGGAGAAAAATGGTGAATTAGGGGCAGAAAAATACGTGAAGGAAATCTGACCCTCTGCACTCTCCCGTATTCCTCTGTAAATTAGATTCTATGAAAGAATGGTGAGGGGTGGGTGGCAGACAGCAGAGCCAGAAGGGGATCAGGAAGTGAAATGTACTTAAACAGCTTCTTTGTATTCAAGTATAGGCTATCACGGATCATACTGAACACACTGAATGAAAAATAAGAAAAGAAGTGAGAGGTAAACTATAATTACACACATCATAAGATAACATATTTCTTACTGTAAGTATTTAATTTGAAACCTGAATATACCACTTCAGAAAAGTCAGGTCTTTCCTGTAAACAAATTACATTTGAACTGCATGAATAACTAGTTATTGTTTTTAACATTTCACACTCAATATCTTGCATTCATATTTCCAGAGAACTCAAGGGCTGAAGAACCTTCACAGATCAGCAGAGAAAATTGCTTCACCCATCACAGACATGGCATCTCCTCTGGGGAAGGAGCTGGCAGCTTTTTAACAATGTATAATGTCTCATGACATTCTAGTAGGGATTTGAAAGTTGAATTCTGACTTGGCTGTGGCATATCCTCCAAGCTTTGTTACATCACACTCAACAGTTACTTTCTACCACTTGGATTTTTTTTTTCTCTGAACATAACTTCTTATAAATAAGGCAGCTCGTTACTCTGCCCTTTTGCCAGGTGTCAGAAGCTTTGCTGTTTTATGTTTTGGAAGTATGTCCAGCTGATTCTCCCTTACAAGATGCAAGAAAAATAGAAAAAGAAGTAATTATGAAGACAGGGTCTCCAGACTTGGTTCTATGTTTTTAATGTGTAATCTCTTGCAAATCCCTTGAACTCTATCTCAGGTTAATTAGTAAAAGTAGATATTACTGTTTTTATCTACTGGTGATTATCTAGGTACTCATACCATGAAATCTGTGCATGTTACTTATGTACTGAGAACAATCTTTTATTCAACAGATTTTCATTACAGTGCCATACTCTTCCAAGAATTGGGAATACAGCTGTGAACAAAATTATATTCTTGTCCTCCGGGAGTTTATATTCAAGTGATGGCAGACAGACAATAAACAAACAAATAATGTGTGAGAATAAGAGAATAAGGAATGCTAATGATGAGAAGAGGCAGTTTTACATAAAGTGATCAAGGTTGTATCTCTGACAAAATGACATTTTAGCAGAAACCTGAAGGCAATAATACTGTGAGTCATGTTGGTAACTAAGGAAAAGGTGTTCAATGCAAGGAACAGCAAGGAGGACAGTATTCTTAACCAAAAGAGAACAAAAGCAAAAAGGAGAATATCAGAAGATGAAGTTAGAGAAGTAGAAAGGGGCTGGGCAGTATAAAGCCTGTTGTCCGTGGAAGGGTTTGGATAAAGCACAGGTATGGCTGAGTCTCATTTACACTTTAACAGGATCACTCTGGCTAAGCATTAGAGAATAGACTAGAAAGCAAGAGGGGAAGAAGGGAGACCAATTTAGAAGGCCGTTGCAGAAGCCTTGAGAATAGCTCATGGTGTTTTGAATGAGACGTAAGTGAGTATATGGAGCATACTATTTGAGAAGGTAAAATGTTCAATGGAAAGCTCAGCAAGTCAAATATAAAAGACAAAGTCAATCCTAAATCACAAAGGAAAGATTTAAAGATTTTCACCTGAGGTAACTATTACTGTGGGAATGTGTAACTTATCTTCAGTATGTAATAGTCTACCAGTTGTTTTTTCAATGGGTGACATTTCTGTGCAATTTAGGGAAAAACGGAATTTTCCCTTTTTCATCTACTGGTAGAGTCCTTGCCTTCAAAAACCAGTTCTTCCTCTTTTTTTTTCACATTATAAATCTAAACACACAAGCAGAACATACACACAGAGATACAGTGAGTTCAGTATGATCCGTGATAGCCTATACTTGAATACAAAGAAGCTGTTTAAGTACATTTCACTTCCTGATCCCCTTCTGGCTCTGCTGTCTGCCACCCACCCCTCACCATTCTTTCATAGAATCTAATTTACAGAGGAATACGGGAGAGTGCAGAGGGTCAGATTTCCTTCACGTATTTTTCTGCCCCTAATTCACCATTTTTCTCCTATTTCTGTCTTCTGTATTTTGAAGCCCCATAAGATGGAAATAAAAACCACTTTTCGATTAAAGAACTTACTTTGATTAAAGAAAATTCAGCATGATGGAAGAAGGCAATATTAGAGATAAAGGAGAGAGCTAGAGAACTAGGGAGGAACGATGGATAAAGGGAGGGGAAATAAAATGAAAGAAAGAAAGGAAATGGGAGAGTAGAATATGGAGGTGAGGAAGAACTGAGGTTTGCAATCCACCTTGCCAGGGAGCACCTGCCCAGGAGGACTTCTGCCCTACTAGCCTCTGTCATTTTCTCTAAACACCCAGGGATTCCTCTGTCTTCATGAGGCTTATTACCCTGGGGTTTTATCAACACAGTTTTTTTTAGAAGGTGGAACACCACTAGAAGGATAAAAGGGGCGTGGGATAGGATAGAATATTTCCTCATTATTTGGGAAGTTGTGTCAGGTAATGCCTAAGGTTGTTTTCCACTTCAAGGCACGAAATTTTGATTGTCACTTTTAACCTGAGTTATTTTTATCTTAAAATTATCTTATTCTCTCTTCTTCTGTTTTTTGTTTTTTTGTTTTAACTCGAGTTGTTGGGGCATGTGGCTCACTAATGCTTTTTCTGTTTCAGACTGACTCCTGTGAGGGACCCACTAACCTAAACTTCTGGCCTCCTCTGGTTGTCCTGACCTTGGATTTAGATTCAGCACAATCATATTCCAGTGCAACGAATGTCAGTGGAATTGGTGAGCTGATGTTTGATCCACTCCTGCTCAGAGATAGCTGAGTGTGCCTACTCTATATTTTGTTAGCGCCTAATTATAGAGATACACATACCACACACACACAAAACCACCCTCTCTTTACCATTATGACCAGCAACTTTACTCTTTATGGGAAAATACTTCATGTATTTATGTGGCTAAAAACGTCATAGCATTCTAAGAAGCACAATGAAGAAGTAGCAAGTTTGTAAAAACACATGTGGCGTTCATGACTGGGCATAGTTACCCGCAGTTTGTCCATTCTTTTCCCATAACTTATTCATTCATTCATGTGACAGTTATTTTTGATCACCTGTTATGTACCACATGCTTTCAGAGATATAAATAAGTTGAACACACTGAATGAAAGATAAGAAAAGAATTGAGAGGTAAACTATAATTACACACATCATAAGATAACATATTTCTTACTATAAGTATTTAATTTGAAACCTGAATATACCACTTCAGAAAAGTCAGGTCTTTCCTATAAACAAATTGCATTTGAATGGCATGAATAACTAGTTATTGTTTTTAACATTTCACACTCAATATCTTGCATTCATATTTCCAGAGAACTTAAGGGCTGAAGAACTTTCGCAGATTAGCAGAGAAAATTGATTCACCAATCACAGAGATGGCACCTCCTCTGCGAAAGGAGCTGGCAGCTTTTTAACAATGTATAATTAACATCTTGCTGGATTTTTTAATGTTCCAAAGAGATATGTGTCTTCTTTCTTAGAGGTAATAGAGGTAAACCAGGAACACTAGGGAATTGGGAAACACTCAAGAATTATGAACTACTTGTCTTTCCTTCTCCTTCAGTGACAGTTTCTCTTTTTCTCAATTCTCAGGGCTCCATTTCAATACATTACACAAAAAGCAGCTTTCTTAACATGGTTTGGGAGGTTAATGAATTTCCTGGATCCAGAAATCCATGAAATTATAAGCAAACTTTAGCATTTAGTACATGTGTTAGAAAACAAAGAAACAAAAACCAATGCAAACTAGTTTAAATGAGAAAGGGAATTTCTTGGCTCGTGCTACCAAAAAGTCAAAAAGTACAGTTGGCTTCAAGAAACTCTTGTTCCCAAAGCTCAAAAAATATTAGGGCTCTGTCTTCTCCTTACCTCAATATAGATCTCTGAAATGTGGCAGAAATGATGACTTCTACCTGCCCAAGACTCACATCCTGCCACCTGAAAATTTAAGGGAAAAAGGGCCCCTTCCCCACAGAGGGATATAATAATTAATTTTATGTGTCAACTTTACTGGGCTAAGAGATGCCCAGATGGCTGGTAAAACACTATTTCTGGGTGTATCTGTGAGAGTGTTTCCAGAAGAGATTAGCATTTGAATTAGTACACTGAGTAAAGAAATTAGTTAGCCCTCACCAGTTACAGGGGGCTATCCACCCACTCTGCAATGAACAAAAAAAAAGGTAGAGAAAGGAGAATTGGACCTCTCTGCCTGAGTAGGAACGTCCATCTTCCTCTGCCCTCAGACATCAATGCTCCTGGTTCTCGGGTGTTCGAACTCCCACTGGGACTTACACAATTGGCTCACTTGGTTCTCAGGACTTTGGCTTTGGACTGGAACTACATCATCAGCTCCAAATAAACCACAATTAAATGGGTTCCACCAACGAAGAGGGGGGAGATTTACCCTAAGAAAGAGGGAGTGGTATGGCCACCAAAAGCAGCAGATCAGTCCTAAGTGTCTATATGCATATTTATAAGCAGGAGAAGAAAGTGTCGAAAACTTTCTTCAGATTCTAAAAGGAGTCTGTGATGTCCTCCCAAAAGTTTAAATAGCATTGTAATGAGTATAGCATTATGACCTGGAGGTACAGAGAAAGAAAATCCCCAAGAATGAAAAAGCAGGTATTTTTCAAAGGCAATAGGATTTTGACCAGCATGAATTTCCTCTTGTCAAATAACCGTAATTTAGCATCAAGAGATTCATTCAAGTTCTTACAGAGATGGAGATCATAAACTTTCAAGAGCCTAAATCATGTGCTGAATATAAACTCAGTTTCTCGTGAGATGAGTTTGTTTGTTGTTGTTATTTTTCTTCTTGTTTTGACTGGTAGGCCCTACAATCATGACACATGGCGGATAATCACAAAGAGACTGTTTTATCTCCCACTGTCTTTTCACATTCATTTCGTGTGGTAAGCTCTTCGCCTGCTCTTGGATAAAAACTCAGGCACTGTCATGACCCATGTGATGACTCAGATAATAAGAGCCATGTTACTTCAAATTGTCAAACACAGTGAGACTCAGAAAATTAGAATGACTATAATACTAAAACTCTGATCTTCATCTAATTTTTCTGTGAAGTCCTGGCTTCATTTTTATGTCTAAAGATTTTTGAGGCACATTCAGCCTGCAACTGTAATAATGTGCATAGATTGTTAAAAAAAAAATCCTGAATGGATCCAACATATAACACAACTAGAACACTGAACAAGCAAGACTAATGGAATCCAATCCCAAAGCAACATTTTCTTTTTTCTTCTTTCCTGGCCTTTTATCTTTGTTTGGAAAAGCTTGCTTTTCCTATCCTGGGTAATAGTTGCTTACTGCTCAAAATTTAGACAATACAAAGTTTCCTTAAAGCAACAAATGCATAGATTTGATTCACTTCTTAGCATATCCACACTAATATAATAATCCAAGATCCCACTTTCCTTCAAAGTTATAGCTACTTTGCTCCCTGCTAGGGCCTACAGAAGATAGAAAAATAAATGAGCCAAGTAAGAAGGCATATTCAGCTTACTTTTTTCTCCCTGTGTTCCTCCACTATATTGCTAACCATGGTTTCTGAATCCTCTGAAGCTGAAGCATAAGGAGGGAGAGATTTTAATTAGAGAGGTGAACATTTGTACTTGTTACTGTCATAGCTGGTTCTATATTCTCTGGTCCTGGCTTTTTCTTGCACAGCACATTGGTTGGTCCTGCCCCAGTTGCTACCGACCTCTCACCTGGAGTATTTTTGATTTAGACCGTGCTCTCACCTTATCACTTCCTTCTTCCTCAGCCCATCAGAGTCCAGCAATTCATGTACAACTTTTTTGTGCTGAGTCTGTTTGCTCCTCTAAGCAACCCACTTGGTCAGGACCTGAAATGATTTTACTCAAGTTTGATCTCACCATTGTCCATATCATGTTCAAGTGACGCAGTCACTCGTCCTTAGCCCTCACATGCTCAGGGAGTGTAGGCCCATCCGCACAGAGTCACTTCAGCCCTGACCATTTAGGTATCTCAGGTGGATGCAGACACTAATCCATGGTATCCTCTATTCCTGCTCCTCCAATGCACACGGCATGTGTCATGTTCTCCCTCTATACTTGGATTAAAAGGAGGGGCCAATGGTGGAGGCTTTCCAAAGAAATTCTTTCTCAATCTCCAATAATCTGACACTTTATAATACCAATTTTGGCAAGGGATAATATAATTGATTTTCGAATATTTCCTTAATATTTTTGCATTTCGTTCTGGCTCTTCATTTTGTAATATCATCTTTATTTGATTTTGTTGACTCAATCAAATGTTCTACTTTAACAACCCGTTAAAATGTTATTTGTTATTTTTAAATGTATTTCTCATTTTGTGTCCGATAATATAATTCTAAATAAAATCAAGTAGAAAAATGTCTGTATGATTCTATGAATCACAGTGTTTACATATCAATTCCAGTTACAGTGTCCATTTACTCTGAAATTGTTCAACAAGAATGACTGTATGTCACGAGTAATTGTTTCAACTTCTCCTTAGGTGGATATATTTGTTCCATGGAGTTAGCCTTTCTCTGGAATATATATGTTTGCTGCTTTCCTCCAAGTCATAATACGGAGTCCATAAACATGTATACACTATCCATTTCATCCTGTTCACCTTAAATGAAACTTTCCTGCACATGGATATTGCCCCTCACCTATTGCATATCCCCATGCCCAGAATTAGCCCAGACAACTTTTCTCTTGACTTACTTGCTTCTTCTACCCTCTTATCTCCCCATCTTAGCTCTTGGCAATAACTTTGTTCAAAAGACTATTTGAAGGAGCTACTCTGGCTCCCACGGTTATGGATGTGTCCTTTGCCCTCCGGTGACCCACATCCAGGCACCCCTGGGACACTCCTGAAACTCTCATCAGTGCCTAGGCCCATCAGTTAAGGGGGATTCAACACAAAAGGCTAACTCTTGTCATCTAATGGCGGTGTTTATGTGTGCCTGTTTTCATGGCAGTATTAATTGCTATCGCAAGACAAGGATCTGTTACAATTAGCTATTTATTTGATAGTGTCCATTTGATTATTTATTTTTATCTTGAAAGCAGAGTGCAATTTTTAAAGTGCATTTGTCCCTTCGCTCTCTGACTAAAATAGGGAATGATTTCTTTCTTCTATCAGTCAAAGCATCACAAACAAAGCTTTGATGGATGATCAGCCATGATGAATTAGAATTATGTCATTACTAGAAAATGTCCCATCATCACTTTTCCAAGTGTATATCAATTATAGAGTCTTTGAATTTAGATATAAGTAGCCAGGAAAACATCTTCCTGTCTCTGCCCTTCATGTAGTACCTTTTGCAGTTAACTCTTTCTTTGCTTTGTCCCTAATGGCTGTGATTTTAATACTATCGTATCAACCTAAATAATAGCTTGGGCTTCCTCTAAAGACATTCCTTTTGACAATCTTCTTAGTCATACTGCTGGATTCCTCCAGCACTTCCTAATAGAGAGCAACCAAGTGAAACTGAAATAGAGAGAACATTTCATTCCAGATTCAAACAATTGTCACTCACACAAGTTGACATTTTGAGCCTCATTTTACTGTTTCAAGAATAAGTCATGCACTTACTATACACTGTCTTATAATATTTCACCAATATGCTTCCAGTCTGTATGATACAATAAAATTCCTTGGTATTCTACCTGGCAATATTTCCCTTACTTACAAGTAAGGCGATAAATGAACCACTCACTGAAATATGTTCCTTAGGGAGGCAGCAAAGCATGATGGTGCTTATGGCACTGGAGCCCTAGGGAAAAGTAAATGAGCTTTAGAATCAAAGAGAATTCCCTGGTGATCCAGTGGTTAGGACTCTGCGCTTCCACTGCAGGGCGCACGGGTTCGATCCTTGCTTGGGAACTAAGATCCCACATGCTGCGCAGCCAAAAATAAAAAGAATCAAAGAGAATTGTGACAACTTGGATGCTTTTGATGGCTTCTCTTTTGCAAGTTCTCAAAGCACATTTGTTCTATTTTACTTTTCACATTTTTGATATCTGAAAATTAATATACAAAATATATATGAATGCCCAGTATGGCTGAGAAATTAGATTCAGCCCATTGGAGTTAATGATAAGAAAAAAACTTTTTCTTGCAGAACTCAGTATTAATATATACAATAATTTTAAGTTTTTACAAACTAGGCAGTATGCACATTGTATTCCTTTGGTAAAGAGGAATGGAATGTAAATTATTGGTCTCTCTTCAGTGCCTAGAGAAAATTATAGAAGAAACAAACAAAAAAAGTTACATTAAAAGTGGAAATTTACATAGGAAAGAACAGGCTTTTTATCTGTTTTGATAGAACTTTATTTAACAATATTAGAAGTCTTATTTTTATAATAAGAAAACATAGAAACTATAAGATAGAATATGTGTAGAAATACTGTGTTTTATCATGATCGCAGAGGATAGCTTAATTATCTCAATGCTGTATTCACTCTGTTCAAAAACAAAAAAGAAGTCTCATTTGGAGAAATCATATCTTACTTTTTTATTACTATTTTCAAATTTTTATTTTAAAATAAAGTTTGATTCCATATTCATGTGGAATTCTCAGTCACATTCTGTAGGCAACTACCCAGCTTCATAATTGCTGAGTAATAAGCAGAAGAGAAGAGAACTTCCTTAATATTTTCAGTTAGTGAAATCCACTGGAAGGAACATTCAATTAAACATGGACAGGACTATATTCTAGCTACAGATCTTTTATGAAACTATTTATTTTCCTTGCAAAAAAACAAGGTGAAAAACTATATAAATGCTCTAAAAAGTGTAAAATGCAACCCAAACATAAAACATCTCAAAGACAGAGCTCATTTTAGTCCTTCTGGATTTTTCTAACTTTGACACTATTCATCAGAATGGTTTCAGCTTTTATATTCAATAACAAGAGTAAAGAAAATTAGATGACAGGTGAAATTCAAAAGGAGATACATCCACGCCACATGACTCTTATCTCACTGTGACAACACTAATACATTAGCTGGTGTGGCAGACAGACTCCAGGGCAGCTGCCTGTGATCTCTGTTTCCTAGTATACACATCCTTGTATAACCTTTACTCCCTGCGCATGGGTGGGGCCTGTCACTCCTTCCTAGCCAACAGAACATGGCAAAGGTGATGAGATGCTACTTCTATGATTGCGTTACTATCTACAAGGTTCTGTCTTGCTAACAGACTCTCTCAAAAGACTCTACTTGTAGGCTTGATGAAGTAAGGAGCCATGTTGGAAAAGACACATGGCAAGGAACTGTGGGTGGCCTCTATGAATTGTGAGCAACTTCTAGGAGCTGAGCACAGCCTCCAACAGACAGCTAGCAAGAAGCCAGGTCTCGTGGTATATAGTCACAAGAAAATGAATTCTGTCAACAGCCTTTGTGAGCTTAGAAATGGATTCTTCCTCATCTCAGATAGGAGTGCAGTCTGGTCACATCTTGATTGCAGTTTTCTAAGAGCCTGAGCAGACGTCTCAGCTACTCTGTCACTAGATTCCCAACTCCTAACCCACAGAAACTGTGAAATAATAAAATGTGTGCTGTTTTAAGCTGCTAAGTTTATGATATTTGTTATTCAGTAACAGAAAACTAATATAGTTGGTAAAGGATTCATTATTAACCTGACCTAGCTAGTGACAACTATCAAGCCAGGAGGTTAAATGATCTTTTGATAAGTCACAGCCTGATATTGATCATCATTCCCTCTGAAATACTGATAATAAATTTAATATTCCCACATTTGCACTGAATCAGTTGGCTGTACCTTAAAATTTAGAAATCTAAATCAAAAGATTATTTACCGTTAACAATTATCTACATGTTTCTTCTCACTCCAACTGTAAGAAATATCAAACAATACTGGGTCCAAAGGTATATAAATGAGTAAAAATGTGTCTGTAAACTATCTCTAGTTCTTTCATTACAACTGTCTGCTTCATCACCAAGAAGGCCTAGAATATCAGACACTTTCTGTAGCTGAAACAATAAGAATTTGAGCAGACATGCTATAAGCAGGGCATATTTATTAAGTGCCACTCAATATGTCTACTTTCTAATATTAAAAGGCACCAACTATTTCATTTCCATTTTCCCATTCTGTTCTTTTTTCCCCATTCTCTTCTATTATTTCCTCAACATTGGAGTCTCTTCTTAATTTCTGATTTAAATGTTCCAAAGTGCAGAATGCAATAATCAATTATCTAACACCAATGGTTACTCTCCTTGCCCAGTGGGATCTAAGTACTAAAAGGAAATCTGTTAGGTCTTCTCCCCCTATATGAGGATTCTATGAGACTAAATTCTTAGCTCTAGTGTGAAATGTATTAGCAACCATCCAAAACTAGGTGAGCTAATTCACTGCTTTTCCCAACAGAGAGACACCAAAGAGGACTTTGGATCACTCAATTTGAATGTTTCTATTTAAGTATAGGTGACATAGTGAGCACAAAAATATCCTTTTCTCTAAAAGTAAGACCTCCTACCTACCAAGACATGCAGTGCTTTCCTGGGCCACTTCCCCCTATTCTAGTGGGAATGCAAACTATTTTTATATCAGAGTAAGTGCTGGAAATTGTTCAGCTCCTATTTTCTAGTGTTTTTTTTCGCACCACGTTTGTGTAGTTTTATCTCATAGATGTCCAACTAAGTACACAGCCAGAGACTAGAGCATCGTCACTTCTCTGCAAATCTGCAGGTCTCTTTCTGCCCTACATATTCTAGCCACCCTGCCTTCTTGTCACTCTGATTTCTATGTTCTCAATTCAGGGTGACTGCTACGCTCTGTTTAGGATCTTGCCCCCTCTTCACCTCTCTCTGTAGCAGTCTGGAAACTGCTTTTGGATATGAAGGTGAAGCAATCATAGATTAACCTCATTTTTTACCCCTTTTTTGTAGATCATTGTGTATTGCCTAATGTTGAAAAACAGTTGTTTCATATATTAGTCCAGTTTTCTGGTTGTATCAAAGGAGTGCTATTCTAATGGCAATTAATCTTTTCTTGGCCAATACCAGGAGTCCTCATATCTTTTTCACTCTATGCTTCAAAAAATGAAGGACACCATGTGTGACTTGGCATTATCATAGACAGCACCCATACCACACAATTAAACCCCAAAGAAATGATAAGCTGGAGAGAGAAGTTTTTGCTCTGGGGAAAGTAATTTGGTGGCTCAATGGACAAGAGCAGACATCCTGGGTTTATATCCTGGTGTGCTACCTATTAGCTATGTGACCTTTTGCAAATCATTAAATGTTCTCTGCCTCAATTTCCCCATATGTCAAACGTGGATAGCAATAATACCTCTCATATGAGTGTTGTGAAGATTAAATTATTTGATACATGCAAAGTGCTTGAAGAGTGCATAGCATATGTTAATTATTATATATTACTTATAATTATAATAATTATTATTACTATTATAGCTTGAGGAGATGAGAAAAAAGGTGTTGAGAAAAATGGGTGATATGACTACTTGGTTGGAGAGTAAAAGACAATACTCCTCAACACTTGTGAGCTATGTATTACCAAGGGTGGGTTATATTACCAAGGATGGGTTCTGTAGCCTACACTAAGGCTAAAGTTCAAGAAAGTGTCCTGAAAGTATGTGCAGTTACAGCTAGAGAAGAAAAAAATTTCTTGATAGATATAGAATTAAACACAAAGTCAGAAAATTTTGTGAAATGCTCTTCTCTGATGGCCTTTAAAATTAGGCAGATGCAGGATCCTCTGAATACAAGGGTAAAGTTCTAAATTGGCCTGATAGCAGAGGGTGTTCATTCACCCATGTGTTTGTTTCTTCATTCACCCATGTGTTTGTTTCTTCATTCAATAAAGGGTGATTAGCATCTATTATGGCTTTTGTTGAGGCCTTATCTGATACAAAGATGAAGCATGTGCTTACCAACCTTGACAAGCTCAGAATGAAGAGGTAAAGGATGATATAAAAACACATAATTTCAAGGCAATGCAAATAGATGTCTAGTTAGAGTGTAATGAAAGAACCAAAAATAATTGCCTAAGAGTACTTGTAGCCTTAATTTAAGGTTAAGAGATACAGTATTGACAGTTCATTTTAAAACATCAACTCATATTATTTTCCTACAGAAATCTCAGAGAATTAATTTTTTTTAAATGGAAAGGATGTTTTGATTCAATGATAGTGAATGATTAACCATTATATGCCAATAAATGTATTTAATGACCAGTTAAATTTAATCTTCAAATATTCAAAGATTAAAATAAAAGCAAAGATAAACAATGTTTCTCCCCACTTTGGCCTCCCTTTGTAGATATCTCTAAACTCTATGATTTCAAAAAATGAATGATGACTAATTCTAGATACCCCCATGAAGATAATCTTCCGAAAATCCATCTTATTTCATTTGACCTAGTGAGGGACTGAAGATAGGTGTGTCAAGTGTAACAGAGAATAAGAAATAAAAAAGATAGCTACCAAGTGGTGATAGATGTGCAATTCTGTGAATACTCTAAAAATCACTTAATTGTACACTTTAAAAGCATGAACTTGGGAGATTGGTTCAGGATGGAGGAATAGAAGGATGTGCGCTCACTCCCACTTGCGAGAGCACCAGAATCACAACTGTTGAACAGTCACCGACAGGAAAACACTGGAACTCACAAAAAAAGATACCCCACATCCAAAGACAAAGGAGAACCTGCAATGAGATGGTAAGAGGGGTGCAATCACAATAAAATCAAATCACATAATGGCTGCATGGGTGACTCACAAACTGGAAAACACTTATACCAGAGAAGTACACCCACTAGAGTGAAGGTTCTGAGCCCCATGTCAGGCTTCCCAACCTGGGGGTCCAGCAACAGGAGGAGGAATTCCTAGAGAATCACACTTTGAAGGCTAGCGGGATTTGATTGCAGACTTCGACAGGACTAGGGGAAACAGAGACTCCACTCTTGGAGGGAACACACAAAGTAGTGTGCACATCAGGACCCAGGGGAAGGAGCAGTGACCCCATAGGAGACTGAACCAGACCTACCTGCTAGTGTTGGAGGGTCTCCTGCAGAGGCAGGGGGTGGCTGTGGCTCACCATGGGGACAAGGACACTGGCAGCAGAAGTTCTGGGAAGTACTCCTTGGTGTGAGCCCTCCCAGAGTCCGCCAATAGTCCCACCAAAGAGCCGGGTAGGCTCCAGTGCTGGGTCGCCTCAGGCCAAACAACCAACAGGGAGGAAACCCAGCCCCATACATCAGCAGTCAAGCAGATTAAAGTTTTACTGAGCTCTGTCCACCAGAGCAACAGCCAGCTCTACCCACCACAAGTCCCTCCCATCACAAGCCTCTTAGATAGCCTTATCCACCAGAGGGCAGACAGCAAAAGCAAGAAGAACTACAATTCTGCAGCCTGTGGAAGGAAAACCACCTTCACAGAAAGACAGACAAAATGAAAAGGCAGAGGACTTTGTACCAGATAAAGGAACAAGATAAAATCCCAGAAAAACAACTAAATGAAGTGGAGATAAGCAACCTTCCAGAAAAAGAATTCAGAATAATGATAGTGACGATGATCCAGGACTTTGGAAAAAGAATGGAGGCAAAGATCGAGAAGATGCAAGAAATGTTTAATAAAGACCTAGAAGAATTAAAGAACAAACAAACAGAGATGAATAATACAATAACTGAAATGGAAAAAATACACTAGAAGGAAGCAATAGCAGAATACCTGAGGCAGAAGAACAGGTAAGTGACCTGGAAGACAAAATGGTGGAATTCACTGCTGTGGAACGGAATAAAGAAAAAAGAATGAAAAGAAAAGAAGACAGCCTAAGAGACCTCTGGGACAACATTAAACTCAACAACATTCGCATTATAGGGGTCCCAGAAGGAGAAGAGAGAGAGAAAGGACCCAAGAAAATATTTGAAGAGATCATAGTCAAAAACTTCCCTAACATGGGAAAGGAAATAGCCACCCAAGTCCAGGAAACGGAGAGAACCCAGGCAGGATAAACCCAAGGAGAAACATGCCAAGACACAAAGTAATCAAATTGACAAAAATTAAAGACAAAGAAAAATTATTGAAAGCAATTAGGGAAAAACAACAAATAACAGACAAGGGAACTCCCATGAGGTTAACAGCTGATTTCTCAGCAGAAACTCTACAAGCTAGAAGGGAGTGGCATGATATACTTAAAGTGATGAAAGGGAAGAACCTACAACCAAGATTCCTCTACCCAGCAAGGATCTCATTCTGATTTGATGGAGAAACCAAAAGCTTTACAGACAAGCAAAAGTTAAGAGAATACAGCACCACCAAACCAGCTCTACAACAAAGGCTAAAGGAGCTTCTCTAAGTGGGAAACACAAGAGAAAAAAAGGACCTACAAAACCAAACCAATAACAATTAAGAAAATGATAACAGGAACATACATATTGATAATTACCTTAAACATGAATGGATTAAATGCTCCAACCAAAAGACACAGGCTTGCTGAATGGATACAAAAACAAGACCCATATATATGCTGTATACAAGAGACCCACTTCAGACCTAGGGACACATACAGACTGAAAATGAGGGGATGGAAAAAGATATTCCATGCAAATGGAAATCAAAAGAAAGCTAGAGTAGCTATACTCATATCAGATAAAATAGACTTTCAAATAAAGAATGTTACAAGAGACAAGGAAGGACACTACATAATGATCAAGGGATCAGTCCAAGAAGAAGATATGACAATTATAAATATATATGCACCCAACATAGGAGCACCTCAATACATAAGGCAAATGTTAACAGCTATAAAAGAGGAAATCAACAGTAACACAATAATAGTGGGGGACTTTAACACCTCACTTACACCAATGGACAGATCATCCAGACAGAAAATTAATAAGAAAACACAAACTTTAAATGACACAATAGACCAGATAGATTTAATTGATATTACAGGACATTCCATCCAAAAACAGCAGATTACACTTTCTCCTACAGTGCTCAGGGAACATTCTCCAGGATAGATCACATCTTGGGTCAGAAATCAACCCTTGGTAAATTTAAGAAAATTGAAATCATATCAAGCATCTTTTCTGACCACAGTGTTATGAAATTAGAAATTAATTATAGGGGAAAAAAACGTAAAAAACAGAAACAAATGGAGGCTAAAGAATACATTACTAAATAACCAACAGATCACTGAAGAAATCAAAGAGGAATTCAAAAAATACCTAGAGACAAATTACAACAAAAACACAACGATCCAAAACCTATGGGATGCAGCGAAAGCAGTTCTAAGAGGGAAGTTTATAGCAATACAAGCCTACTTCACAAAACAAGAAAAATCTCAAATAAACAATCTAACCTTACACCTAAAGGAACCAGAGAAAGAAGAACAAACAAAACCTAAAGTTAGTAGAAGGAAAGAAATCATAAAGATCAGAGCAGAAATAAATGAAGTAGAAACAAAGAAAGCAACAGCAAAGATCAATAAAACTAAAAGCTGGTTCTTTGAGGAGATAAACAAAATTGATAAACCTTTAGCCAGACTCATCAAGAAAGAGTGGGAGAGGACACAATTAATAAAATTAGAAATTAAAAAGGAGAAGTTACAATGGACACCGCAGAAATACAAAGCATCATAAGAGACTACAACAAGCAACTCTATGCCAATATAATGGACAACCTGGAAAAAATGGGCAAATTCTTAGAAAGGTATAACCTTCCAAGGCTGAACCAGGAAGGAATAGAAAATATGAACAGACCAATCACAAGTAATGAAAGTGAAACTGTGATTAAAAATCTTCCAACAAACAGAAGTCCAGGACCAAATGGCTTCACAGGTGAATTCTATCAAACATTTAGAAAAGAGCTAACACCCATCTTTCTCAAACTCTTCCAAAAAATTGCAGAGGAAGGAACACTCCCAAACTCATTCTATGAGGCCACTGTCACCCTGATATGAAAACGAGACAGAGACTACAAAAAAAGAAAATTACAGACCAATATCATTGATGAACATAGATGCAAAAATCCTCAACAAAATAAGAGCAAACAGAATCCAACAACACATTAAAAGGATTATATACCATGATCAAGTGAGATTTATCCCAGGGATGCAAGGATTCTTCAATATATGCAAATCAATCAATGTGATACACGACATTAACAAATTGAAGAATAAAATCCATATGATCATCTCAATACATGCAGAAAAAGCTTTTGACAAAATTCAACACCCATTTATGATAAAAACTCTCCAGAAAGCAGGCATAGAGGGAACCTACCTCAACATAATAAAGGCCATATATGACAAACCTACAGTAAACATCATTCTCAATGGTGAAAAACTGAAAGCATTTCCTCTAAGATCAGGAATAAGACAAGGTTGCCCACTCTCACCACTATTATTCAACATAGTTTTGGAAGTTTTAGCCACAGCAATCAGAGAAGAAAAAGAAATAAAAAGAATCCAAATTAGAAAAGAAGAAGTAAAACTATCTCTGTTTACAGATGACATCATATTATACATAGAGAATCCTAAAGATGCCACCAGAAAACTACTAGAGCTAATCAATGAATTTGGTAAAGTTGCAGGATATAAAATTAATGCACAGAAATCTCTTGCATTTCTATATACTAATGATGAAAAGTCTGAAAGAGAAATTAAGGAAACACTCCCATTTACCACTGCAACAAAAAGAATAAAATACCTAGGAATACACCTACCTAGGGAGACAAAAGACCTGTATGCAGAAAACTGTAAGACACTGATGAAAGAAATTAAAGATGATACCAACAGATGGAGAGATATACCATGTTCTTGGACCAGAAGAATCAATATTGTGAAAATGACTATACTACCCAAAGCAATCTACAGATTCAATGCAATCCCTAGCAAATTACCAGTGGCATTTTTTTACAGAACTAGAACAAAACATCTTAAAATTTGTATGGAGATACCAAAGACCCCGAATAGCCAAAGCAATCTTGAGGGAAAAAAACGGAGCTGGAGGAATCAGACTCCCTGACTTCAGACTATACTACAAAGCTACAGTAATCAAGACAATATGGTACTGGCACAAAAACAGAAATATAGATCAATGGAACAAGATAGAAAGGCCAGAGATAAACCCACGCACGTATGGTCAACTAATCTATGACAAAGGAGGCAAGGATATACAATGGAGAAAAGACAGTCTCTTCAATAAGTGGTGCTGGGAAAACTGGACAGCTACATGTAAAATAATGAAATTAGAACACTCCTTAACCCCATACACAAAAATAAACTCAAAGTGGATTCGAGACCTAAATGTAAGACCGGACACTATAAAACTCTTAGAGGAAAACATAGGAAGAACACTCTTTGACATAAATCACAGCAAGATCTTTTTTGATCCACCTCCTAGAGTAATGGAAATAAAAACCAAAATAAGCAAATTTGACCTAATGAAACTTAAAGCCTTTTGCAAAGCAAAGGAAACTACAAACAAGATGAAAAGACAACCCTCAGAATGGGAGAAAATATTTGCAAATGAATCAACAGACAAAGGATTAATCTCCAAAATACATAAACAGCTCATGCAGCTCAATATTAAAAAAACAAACAACCAAATCCAAAAATGGGCAGAAGACCTAAATAGACATCTGTCCAAAGAAGACATAAGATAGCCAAGAGGCACATGAAAAGCTGCTCAACATCACTAATTATTAGAGAAATGCAAATCAAAACTACAATGAGATATCACCTCACACCAGTTAGAATGGGCATCATCAGAAAATCTACAAACAACAAATGCTGGAGAGGGTGTGGAGAAAAGGGAACTCTCTTGCACTGCTGGTGGGAATGTAAATTGATACAGCCACTATGGAGAACATTATGGAGGTTCCTTAAAAAACTAAAAATAGAATTACCATATGAACCAGCAATCCCACTACTGGACATATACCCACAGAAAACCATAACTCAAAAAGACACATGCACCTCAATGTTCACTGCAGCAGTACTTACAATAGTCAGGTCATGGAAGCAACCTAAATGCCCATCAACAGACGAATGGATAAAGATGTGGTACATATATACAATGGAATATTATCCAGCCATAAAAAGGAATGAAATTGGGTCATTTGTAGGGACGTGGATAGATCTAGAGACTGTCATACAGAGTGAAGTCAGAAAGAGAAAAACAAATATCATATATTAACGCATATATGTGGAACCTAGAAAAAATAGTATAGATGAACTGATTTGCAGGGCAGAAACTGAGACACAGAAGTAGAGAACAAACGTATGGACACCAAGGGGGGAAAGTGGCGGGGTGGGGGGTGGTGGTGGTGGTTGTATGAATTGGGAGATTGGTATTGACATGTATACACTGATATGTATAAAATAGATAACTAATAAGAACCTGCTGTATAAAAAATAAATAAAATAAAATTCAAAAATTCACAAAAAGGATAGCTACCATTTTAAAATATTATTATGTGTCAGGAACTGTTCTAGGTACTTGAGATCATTGCCTGCATTTAATTTACAGTCTTCATCTGAAGTAGCTACTATTACTTTCCATTCTTAGGTATAAGGAAACTGAGTCTCAAGGATGATAAGTAAATATATGTTATGTGGTTCATAAGTGGTGGAGCTGGGATTTGAAACCAGAGCCATGTGTCTCTAAATCCGTAGCTCTTAACCATAGTATATGTTGACCTCAGACCTTAATGGTAAATTTGGTCCAAATTGCTGCAGAAAGTAATAAGAAATGTGGCCCTTAAAGGGACTCCTTCCTGTCCCCAAGGTATTAAGGTACAGGTATAATGGAGTGGTTTAAAACAACAATTATTTAGGAGTTTCATTTCCATATCCCATAAAAATTAGTTTCTTTCACGTTATTTCCCCCCATCATTTTCCTTCACCAAGAAGATTTAGCATACTTGTAGAGGAAGAAATATAATCAAGTTACTTCAATAGACAAGATTGATGGGAACTTGGAAAAAAATAATGATTGAAATTCTCAGCTGCTCTCCAAGGTGATTAAATCCTAATTGAGGAAAGGGCCTTGTGTGAAACCTGCAGGCTACAGTAAGATGGTTCTGTGGCCTCCGAAGAAGATACAGTTGGATGTACCACATTCAGCAATTGCTTTAGGCAGTTCCATATTGAGTGGTTACAATTCTATAATAGGAAGGGCTGACATTATAATGATTTCTACTCTCCCTAATTATTCTGTGATGTTTGTTGACGTGCATAAGTAATGATATTGAAGCACCATTTAAGAGGGCACAGAGGACCTCTCATTTAAGTGGATGGAACTCAATTTTAGGTGGGGTGCCATTCTATTCCCCTCTTACAATGTATTGTACATCCACCCTTTGAGCTTAAAACCCTCAGGTTATCATTACTTATCAATAGAAGATGACTATTCAGGTGAAGGAATGACGAAGTTCTATTAATATTTAAGCAATAATTTATCATTTGGAGTCCCTCCAGAGACAAAATCTTGGGAAAAAATGTTCACAGGTTTTCAGAGAAAGTTATTCTTCATTTTACAGGTTAGGAAAATGAGGTTTGAAGATATTAAATGCCTTGTCAAAGACAACATAGGATATAAAGAGCAAAACTGTGTGTTTTGTTTTGTTATTGCATTGTGCTTTATTGATTTTTAAGAGAGTATTCTTCATTCTCGAGTCAAATTCATTTAGGAACTTCTCCATGTAATGAGTAACTAAAATATGCTATATCCATAACTCATAACTCATTTAATGGATCTTTTTGGATACAAACCATATGACAGTGGTACAAAAACCAAATGCCATTCCTGGGAGCTTATAATTGAGTGGTGAAGAAAAACACTGAACAGGTAATTGTAACTAAGATTTGGGAAACTGATTTAATTCTTATATGTAATATGGACAGAAATTGAGAGAGAAGCATATCATTGTCTTTTATCAGATGCTTTTTGAGTTTGGAGAAGTGGAAAGAAAAGGAGAAAATCACTGGTGGACAATCTGAGGAAACATTGCAAATCAAAAGTTTCATTAAATGATCAACTCATGTCCTAAAGAGTCTGACTCCATTTTTGATGTTTGGCTTCTGACAGCTTTCAGGACCCACCCCTCCTTTACCCCCTCTTGCCCTGTGTAAGAAAGTCTGGTGTTCCTTCCTATGGCACCCAGAGGTAAGATCAAACCATGCAAACCCTCATCCACACGTGCGAATGTTCCCTTCAGCCCCATCCCTTAACCACAATACAAACCAAAGCCATTACCTCCACATAGCTCAAGGCACTCCAGACAAGCGTGTGTACCTGCCCTGCTCTATTTTGTGTGAAATAAACCTTTTCAGATCCTCTCGATGCATGTGTGACATCATCTGTCTTGACATCTGAAGCAATTTGCGGGAAGAAAGGTTGATCCCACCCTCCACAGTGCTGTGAGCAGAATGATTAGGAGCTGAGCCACCATCACCTGTAGGATTGTCTCTTTCTTTGACTTGCAAACTGGCTCTGCCGCCTGCTGGTGAGCAAGCCCTTGGAGTGGCTGCCCGCTGGCTAGCCTGCACTTGGAGCTGTGCTGCTGCCTGCTGGTAAGACTGGGCTTTGATCTATGCTGTGGTGTTTTTACAAAGTCCTACCAAGTGTCTGTTTTAGATATATGAACCCAAGTTGCAAGTTTTAAAAACTGGTGTTTAGGGGCAGGAATATGGGACTGAGGCCCTCCCTAAAATGGAGCCGGGTTGTGTGTCTCGGCCTGTACCTTGTGTCTTAGGTTCCTTGTGTCTTGTATTGAGTCATGTGTTTTTATTCCAGCATAAGCCGTGATTATTATACACTCAGGAGAATGACCCTCATCCTGTGACCATGGTTATTTGTTTCAATAAGGTATTGCTCTTCATTTTGTGGAACTCAGTAGATAGACTGATCCCCTGTGCCACCTATGAGTCCATTAAGTAGTCACTCATGTGAAAGACGTCGTCCATACTCCCAAAACCAGATATCCTAACTGGGATCCTAGGAGGCCTTACATATTTCTACCACTGTTGCCCATGCCTCTGTCACCAAAAAAGACCCTGATATTTAAGGTTATAGAAGAAAATACCTATGGCACTCCATGACACAAATGTTTCATCCCTATCCCTATTAAAGAACTAGAAGACACCATACCCTAACGGGTAACTGTAAAATTACTGTTTTTTACAAATTACTTTGTAAAAACAAAGGCTCTGGGTTCAACTGAGGGTCATGGCTTATCAACACGCCAAGAGGTTAATTCCAAGCCAATTTAAACCTAGGGCACCTCAATCCCAATAAGACAATAATAACCATGGGGAAGGCCCCTAATCCTGACAGTATTTATTTCGGACACTCTAGAGAAAGAAACATACAAATATGAGCAGGCTAGAGAGGACCTCCTGAAATATACCTAGTAACCACACACAGACACACACACACTCGCAAGGACCTTGATACCAGGGAAGGAAACAAAAATTGAAAGAGATCTGCTATTTGATCCATTGGAAATCCAAAATTTATTCTATTAAATGGAAGAAAATTCTTTTGAAACCACATTTCCAGGTCATTAGGGTTTCAAGTCCGTGTTATACTGAACCTTATTCTATTAACACATTGGGAATGCAATCTTAGAGATGATGGGCCTTATAGCTCTCACTCTGTAGCAAAGTGTCATTGAGACCATGTGCTATACTTTCATCAACTACTTGTTTATGTGTAAAATTCTTTGATTACATACAGAGTGTACATATATGAGCTTTTTTTCCATTTTGTCCGTTTAAATAGGACTTACATTAAAAATCAGCAAGGTGGGCAGGTTTTCCAGCGTGGACGGCAGGTGACATTTTGTAAACTCTGGTCTGTTTACTGGTGGTGAGCTTCGCAACCCTGGGCCGGCGTGAGGTCAGGGAGCCAGGAGGGCGCTGTGCTGGCTGCTCTGAGGGGGGTCTGAGGCTCGGTGTGGGCGCCATCCGGCCTGACTCTGTCTTGGGGCTGGGGCCGGGGCCGCCGGGCCTGGGCCCCTGCTTCGCCCACAGACTGCACTGGGAGGGCAGTGCTGATGGGTCCGATTCAGGTTCCACGTTCAGCAGAAACCACTTATGAAACCTGACCGGGCTGTGTGACCTTTGAGGACGTGGCTGTGTACTTTTTCCCAGGAGGAATGGAGGCTTCTTGATGAGGCCCAGAGACTCCTGTACCATGATGCGATCCTGGAGACCTTTGCCACTTGTTGTGTCATTGGCTAGACAGTGACCACATCTCTATTACTGCTTCCTTGTCGGCTGTGCTGTGGTTGCCAAGGCTGAGACTTTCATCTTTTAGGTCCTATGTTGTTTTCCAACTGGAGCTGGGAGGTGAACCCTGGGTATGTGACAGAGTAGACATGACTCCAGGCACAGCTAGAGAGACCCAAATTGGGACCTGCCTTGGTGATTGGCATCAGGAGGAAGAAGTGATATCATGACTGGGTTCAGATAATATCAGGAACACGTCCTGTGCCCCACAATGTTTTAGGGCCAATTATAGTGACTGTGTACCTCATTTCTGTCTTTCCTACCCATTCTTGATACTTTGCTCCTTCTGTCATTTCAACTCTGAATTCGAACCCAGGATTATCCCTCACCTGTCTGTCTTCCACTCTTCAGTGGTCACTTCATCCTCACTCTGATGTGCTCTCCAATACTGGCCTACATTAACGTGCCATGAATTCCCCACCTATCCTTAAAATAGTCCTTGAACACAGCTACTCAGTGACAGTCAGATTTTCCTGAGCCTGGACACACCTTTCCACACAGCACACGTGTCACCAGCAGCCAAGGCCCTGGTGAAAACCATTCCCAAAGGAGTGAGTTGTGGACCCCAGCTCCTCTGTGTGTTCCACCCCATCCTGTGTCTTTCACCTGGGTGTTGGCATAGAGCAGAGGATGAGGAGACACTTTCTGAGCATAAAGTTTCTGTAGAAGTGCCACCAATAAATACTTCAAAGACACCTGTCCACCCTGAAGTCCTATCCCTGGCAGAGGTTCTGCCTGTACTTAGAAGGTGGTTTGCATCTAGCTGAGGACCTTGGCACAAACCCTGGTCAGAAACTGTGTGGGGCAGGTGTGAACTTTCACCAGCACAGTGGAGAGAGACTCTTTAGAAGAGACGTGGGTAAGACCTTTATGAAGAGCCACACATTCCGTGCATGCAAGAAGTCTTTCACATGCCAGGAGCCTGGGAAGGATTTCCCTGGTACCTCTGGCCTTCTCCAGCACCAGGTCACTCCACAAAAGGACACCGAGTGTATGGAGGCTTCTCACAATGGACAAAGGCAGTATAAGTGCCACGAATGTGGGAAAGCCTTCTACCAGAAGTCCAGGCTTGCTCAGCACCAGGGAGTCCACACTGGAGAGAGGCCTTACAAATGTGATGTTCAGCACCGGAGTATCCACACTGGAGAAAAGCCTTATGGGTGCAGCAAATGTAGGAAAGCTTTTAGCGACAAACACACACTTGTTTAGCACCAGCGAATTCACACTGGAGAAAGGCCTTACAAATGCAGTGAATGTGAGAAAGCCTTCTGCCGCAAATACAGACTTGCTCAGCACCAGAGAGTCCACACTGGAGAGAGGCCTTATGAGTGCTGCAAATGTGGGGAAACCTTTACCTGTAAACCCATACTATTTAAGCACCAGAGAATCCACACTGGAGAAAGGCCTTATGGGTGCAGTGAATGTGGTAAAGTCTAGATGCAACTCCAGCCTCATTACTCATAGAAGAATTCACACACAGGGGAAAGGCCTTATGAGTGTAGAGAATGTGGGAAGTTCTTTAGCCAAAGCTCTCAACTTATTGTGCACCAGAGAATTCACAATGGAGCCAAGCCTTATGAGTGCAGTGAACGTGGGAAAACCTTCACCACTAAAAGCAAACTTGTTCAGCACCAGAGAGTCCACACGGGATAAAGGCCTTATGAATGTGGAGAATGCAGGAGAACCTTCAGCTGTAAACACATGCTTGTTCAGCACCAGAGAATCCACACTGGAGAGAGGCCCTATGAGTGCAGTGAATGTGGGAAAGTCTTTAGGTACATCTCCAGTCTCATTAAACATAGAAGAATTCACACCGGGGAAAGGCCTTATGAGTGTAGTGAATGTGGAAAGTTCTTTAGGTGAAGCTCCCACCTTAAAGTCCATCAGAGAATTCACACTGTAGCAAAGACTTATGAGTGTAGTGAATGTGGGAACCATTTTAGCCAAAACTCTAGTCTCGTTTCACATCAGTGAGTTCACACTGGAGCAAAGGCTTATAAGTGCAGTGAATGTGGGAAACGTTTTAGCCAAAGCTCTACTCTTTTTAAGCACCAGAGTTCACAATGGAGAAAAACCACGAGTGCACTAAATGTGGAGAATTCTTTAGCCAAAGCACCCAGCTTACTCAACGCCACAAAGTTCATATCACAGAAAGGCCTCAACAGTGCAGCCAATGTGGAAACGTTTTCTGTCAAAGGTCTGCTCTGAGCACCAGAAACTTAACAGCCCAGACAGACACTATGAGCGCAGCGAATGTAAGAAAGCTTTCAGCTGAAGGTCTAACCTCATTCATCACCAGAAAGTTCACACTGGAGAAAGGCCTTCCAATGAGATGAGGAGAGCAGTGAATGAGCTGTCTCCTTAGTTAATACATCATATTGAATAGGCTCTGTAAGGGAGTCATCAGCTGGAAGTTGAATGCCATACATCTGAACAGCCCTAGTGTGCAGAGTGCCTACAATTACCAGGTTCATAGGAAGCTTTTAAGGAGCTATGCTGTACTTTCTGACTTAATGTCACTGTGAGTTTCTTACCTCTCCCAAGTGGCAGATCCCCATACTTGGTACCAGTCACCTCAGTGTGATCAGGGTAGGTAGACCTTTGTGCTCTCTTATCCCCTTAGAAATGCATGAATAGCCTGAGCACTTGGGTGTTGTCATTCTTTTTTGGTCCTGTCAGGACCAAAGCAGCTTTGACCATGGGAATCCAGTCTGGGTTCTGCTGGTGGCTCACAGAGCTTCAACTTCTTTGATGGCATTGTCTCATATCATGCTCAGGATCGGTTTTTCTAGGTCCAAGTCACTCTGTTTGGGAACTATCTGTCTCAGTTTGCTCTGCTCTATACCATAATAAAGACTATTATTTAAGCCACCTTTCATCTTGGGGTTTGTTCACTGTCAGACTGGTGCTGAGAACCGAATTGGACTGTCAGGATGATGAGGAACAGGTTTTGTGAGTGTTCCAAACTTCGTATACCTCAGTGAGGATAGCATCATGGAAGAGAATAGTTTTCACTCCAGTTTCGGTTCAATTTGTTGTCCAAGGCCTCTTAGGGTAGATTGCAGGGCTCTGTGGGACTAATGTTGAGTCCTGAATGTCAGGATTTTTGGTGGGTCCTGAGGTGACCCTGAGATGAGGACAGTTGTGAGAACCACCAGTGATTTTTGGAGCAGCATGAATGGTTCTCTTTTTCACATGGGATGTCACATCATGCCCCCAGTACTGTTCAAGAGAAGAAATTCTCTAGGTCCAGCTGGAAAAGAGCCATGTGCCATCATGTGCACAAAGTGGTAGGCAGGTGTTCCTGTTCCTCACAGATACTTGGTTGGTATGGTCAGTATTTTGAATATCAGGTGGGAGCAATTTCGTACAGAAATACTCATGGAATTAATAGGGAGTGAGAGACAAACAAACAAGAATGGATGAGCCTTTTCTAAAGTTTCATCCACAAATGTTCCAGTGACTGTGACTGTTTAGGATAAGGTTTTTAAAGAAATTCTCAGGAGTTCCAGAGCTGTTTCTCTCCTCCTGAGCCCCCAGTCAGTGTCAGACTAAATAATGTCAAGGTTTTAGGAACCACATAGCACAGTGAAAACAATGGGGAATGAGAGTGGAAATTGTGTAGTTCAGGCATGTGAATTTTAGGACCCAGGCACAGCTCCTGGATAACTTAAGTGGAAACACCTTTCACTGCTCACCAGTCTTCACTGCTACTGCTACAGATTCCCTCCCATGGGCAAGGAGAGGTGATGGGGTTAATGTATGGTTGCCAGAGTTCTATTGAAAAGGAGATTTAGCAAAGAGATTAAGATTTTTATGTGAAGCCAATTTCTATTGAAATTTAATTAGCGGTATAGTTGGTATGCACTGAACAGAACATACCTAAAATGCACAGCTTGGTAAGCTTTAATACTTGTAAAGCCACGGAACCATCATCATAACAAACATCCATCACTGCCATATCTACCTTCTGACATGTCTCCCAGGACTTTCAGGCAATTACTATTGACTGACTTTTCTCCCATTTAATTAGTCAGTGTTTTCTAGACTTTTATACCATTGGAGCCTTAATGTTTACTTTTGTGCTTGTCTTCTTTTATCTCCGTGCATAGTTACTTTGAGAATCATCAAAGTTGCCGATGTGAATAATTCACTTTTTTCCTGATAAATATACTGTTTGGATATACCATTATTTCACTGGTATTCATCTGTTACAGGATGGCGTTTTGTGGTTTCCAGTTTGCCTCTCACAGATCAGCTTACTATGAATATGTATATAAAATTCTTTATATGAACATATGGTTTCGTATTCTAAAATGAATGACTGTACCCAAATGCAGTCCCATCGACAGTATGGGAGCATTCCAGTTCCCCTGTGTTCCTCACAAATGCTTGGTTGGTATAGTCAGTATTTTGAATATTTCCTGTTTTAAAAGAGTGGAGACGTATCTCACTGTGGAGTGATTGCATTTCCCTAACAATTCGTGATGTTGAACATTTTTGTGTTCATTTGCCAAATGTATGTCTTCTTTGACAAAATGTCTGTTTTCTTATTAGTAACTGAGAAGTTAATAAATGTGTTGGAACTTGAAAAAAAAATCAGCTAGACATTTTTTTCACATTTCAAATATATGAAACATTAGATGTTTTGAGAGCCAATTTTAACTTCAGATTTTTTCCTAATAAATAAAATGTTTGTAAAAAATTGCTTTTGCTTAGGGCATGGCTTATGCTGCAAGTAAGACAAAGCATTCATTCTCTAATATATATTTACTGTCTGCCTACAGGTGCTAAGTATATAACCATGAAAGACAAGGCCCATGCATTTAGGAGTTTATGATTAGCTGTATGTAAACTAGCTATACCCAAGGTGTTATTCCCCCTTAGATGTTATTAGTGCAGCAAGGTTGGTTCTACTAAGTTTACCCATTTGGCCCTAGTTTTGCAAATTAGGCAACCCTCATAAGTTGCATCTGTGACCATCCCATCACTGGGTCTTGGAGTCACATTTCATGCACTCATACACATGCTTCTTTACAAGATATTAATTGCTTTAAATGGAGTAAGAGTGTAAAAGAAAAATGTATATTTGCCTAGTATGTCAGAAGAGACTTCATGAAAGTTGACTTTGAGGTAGATGAGTTTATCAGAAAGCAATGTTGCTGGAATATGATGCTGAAATGAGAGAGGAGTAGAAACTTGTAGTTGGATTTTCAGTGAGTATATAATTTATTCTTTAGCATGGATGAATGGGAACCACTGAATAATTTTGAGCAAGTAGGTAACGTAGTTTGATTTACATATGTGAAAGAACATTTTCATGGCATATGTGAAGAATTAATTAGAAAGTAACAAAGATATTCTAATAGTCAAGCATTCCTGTAATGCTTTATGTGTAGACTTCTCTATGCTTATTTCTGCATATCACAGTACTAGAAGAGAACATAGAGGAGGTACTGATAACTTGATACAAAAATGGTAGCATATTAAAACAAGGCAAATTATTTATTTAAATTAGAATGTAATTGGCTTATATCTGTCTACAGATTTCCTTCTAATATGCCAAGGATTCCTTTAGAAATAACAATTCTATAAGCTACCTACCTTTCTCTCCATTTTATGGATAAAGAAACTGAGACTGAAGAAGTTAAGTCATGTAATAAATAACAAAGCTGGGATTTGAAGCTAGCTTTATCAGATATGACTAACATCAAATTCCTTATGCTTCTCACAGCTCACCTGATTCAGGCCTGCACTACACCCTGCTGCCGGCCAAATACCACCACACTCATGAAGTTTCTTATCTAGAGATGAAAGCTTCTAGATCAGGTTCCTAATGGCTTAGCTGACAGATTTGATGGATTGATGGACTTAATAAAAAGGAGAAATGGTAAAAATATAATTACCAACCATTGTTCAGGCATTCATTGATGGTGGTGCATGATTTATTTTCTTTTTGAGGTAAGAACAATTAAACCCACAGAGACCACAGAAACAAGGTCTGTAAATATGGCTATGCTTCGTTAAAAGGATTTTGTTAAAAAAAAAAAAACATCAAAAACAACAAGCAGGCTGAGAACCCAGAGAAGAAACAATTACATACACATACACAAAAAAGTCTGATTTCATGTTGAAGTTTGGTAAATGCTTTGAAATTGAGTGCTTTTCACTTGCTTCAAATCACTACCCTAGAGGTCAAGTACTGACTATTGGAAATATAGTGAGACATCATCATGTACCTGTATTGTCTGGTACAGTGTGTTTTTGTTTTGAGAAAGAGGCAACCTGTTGGGAAACTTTCTTTTAAAAATTAGGCATTGTAAACTCTTCACTTGTATCTTTTCTTATTCCTGTCAGCAGCATGATTTTATCAGTTAGGAAAATGATAAGTGGACTTCTATTGAGTTCAACAAGAATTCACACTGAGCTACTGGATGTTAGCAGTGTTTCAAAAATTATTTTGAGAGTATTATAACACCTGTTACCCCCCCAAAAAATATAAATTATTTTTTTCACAAGAAAGGTATACAGATAAAAGAGATGCTTTTCTTTCATATGATAACTTGTAGAACTCTATTTCATGATATATGGACAGGTGACATTTGGGTGCCACAGAAAGATTTATCTAGAATATATTAGGGATTAATGATCTTTTACTCTTACAAAGGAAAAATCTGCCTAGGAAACAGAGGGATGAGATTCATGCTCAGGATACAAATAAATGTTTCTTTAGCATTCACAGAATAATCATGCAAACAACAAATATGTCTGGAGTATATTATTGGCAATATACTAACAGTGTTTTATGTTAGATAGTAAATAGATTTTTTTAAGTGAATAAATTAATTTCTCTCAGGAACTTACATTGTAATTCAAACATGAAAGATGTGTGTCACTCATCGTCACTCACCCTTTCTGACCCTAGGCAATCTTGACTTATCAAAGACACTCTACCTGAGCCCTGACTAAGCCACTTAAACTACGGCAACACTTTAATTCTTCTTGGCCTCAAATGAATCTATGAGTTGGATGACAAGTTGAAATCTATTAGCCAATCCTGGTGAGTATGTTGAAGATAAGCAGAAAAGAATAGGAGACCTATATTTGAGGGATATCTATTCTGTAAAACACACAGAGGTTTAGTTTGGATAAAGTTAAAGGAATATACTCTAGATGCAGTTGGGACACAAGTAAACAGAGGCAGGAGAAAACTGGCTTAATTCAATATCATCATTTAGCTAGTCAACAATCAAAGCAAAATAGAAACTGGTAAGCTTCCCCTCAAGTTCAAATAAAAACACCATGTCTAATACTTAACTCAGTTTCCTAAATAGTGCTCCACGGAACATTAGCACTGTGGAATGCTCCATGAGAAGAGCTATTAATCAATTAAGCTAAGGGAACCATGCATATTACTTACTTATATATTCAGCTAATAATTACTGAGTGCTTATTTGGTTCCCAAGTACATTTTCAGGTACTGAAGATCTAACAGTAAAAAACTTAAAATCCCTAATTGGGGTATGTTGCAAATAAATTATATATATATATATATATATATATATATAAAATATACATATATAATATTTCAGATGATGATTAATGCTATTTTAAAAAAAGCAGATGAGATTGATGAGTGAAATTTTTATTTTAACAAAAGATATTTAAGAAAGATCTTTTTCAGAAGATGACCTATGAGTATAGAATTGAAAGAAATTTGAAAGCAAAATGCAGACATCTGGGGAGAGGGTGTATTGGACAGAGGGTAGACCAGTTGTAAGGCTCTGAGTTGAGAGAGTAGTTGGTGTATTCAAGGCACCATAAGGATGCCATAGAAAGCATGATGAGATTAACAAGGCTGGGTCAAGTAGGAGACAAGTCATTTTAGAAACTTTGGACTTCTGCTATTCAATTTGGGAAGACCATGAGGGTTTGCAGCAGAGAACAGATGAGATCTGACGTATGTTTTAAATGGGACAATAGAAGCCATGCAGAGAATACACTATAGAAGCAAAAAGCGTAAGAGGCAGGGAACTAGTTTATTTTAATATTTAATTTTAATATTATTGGCAAGAAATTATGGTGGTTTAAATTAAGGTGTTCAGAATGAATGAGGTAAAGAGTGTTCAGATTCTGGATCTATCTTGATGAAAGAGTCATTAGATTTGGTAGTACAGTATTTGTGGGGTTCAAAAGGAACAGAAGAGTCAAGGATAACTCCAAGTTCACTGGCCTGGACAAGCAGAAGAATTCATTGTATGATGGTAAAAAGCACTCTGCAGTCAAAGTGCCCGCTAACCTTAGAGCTTTCTCTTACTAACTGGAATACTGGACAAGCCATTTGAGTTCTCCATACCTCCGTCTCCCCACTGGTAAAATAAGCATGGTAATAGTAACTACCTCACAGGGTTATTATAAGTGTTAGATGAGTTAATGGTTAATAAATCACTTAGAATAGTGTCTGGAACATAGTATGCCCCATCTAAGTGTTTGCTGAAATATAACTGAGAGGAGGACACTGGGGTGAGAAGCAGTTCTGAGATGAAGAAAGTCGAGAATTTAGTCTAGTTTAAAATAGCTATTAGCTATGTAAGGGAAGAAGATGTGTAAGTAGATGGATATATTAATCTAAGGCTTCCAGATAATTATTTGATAGTTATCAGTGTATAGATGCCTGGACAGGAGCCTGGACAAGATCCCTTAAGGAGAGAGAGCAGATAGGTAAGATGATAGAGGAATGAGTTCCGAATCATCCCAACTTTGAAGAACACAGATTTCAGGGCTTGGAAGAAAGGAAAAACCAGGGTGGCAGGAGGAGAAACGAAATAGGTTTTGGAAGCTAAGGAAAGAAAATATTTCTAGAAAAATAAAGTACATTTACATTAAAAAAGACATTTTATAAAATACAATACCCATTCATATTAAAAATTCTTAAATACAGGAATTGATGGTCACTACCTTAGTATAATGAACTGTATAACAAAATGTATATACATCAATTTAAGAACTAGAATCTTACATAAAAGGGAAACAATCGATTTTATTTTTATGTTTGCCACTTAAAATAGCATAAACAGAATTGCGAGTGTAGCACTGACATATATACACTACCATGTGTAAAACAGATAGCTAGTGGGAAGCTGTGGTATAATACAGAGAGATCAGCTTGGTGCTTTGTGACCACCTAGAGGGATAGGATGGGGAGGGTGGAAGGGAAGCTCATGAGGGATGGGATATATGTATACATATAGCTGATTCACTTTGTTGTACAGCAGAAACTAACACAACATTGTAAAGCAATTATAATCCAATAAAGATATTTAAAAAATTAAAATTTTAAAAAATAGCATAAACAATGTCCAAAACTTACAAAACCATAAAACATTCCTGAAAGGCATATATTTAGACTTAAATAAATAAATAAATAACATGATATTCTTGGATAGGAAGACTGAACATCATAAAGATATTGGTTTTCTTTATGCTAATTTATAAACTTAATGCAATTCTTATTTACCAGTTTTGTTGTCGATGCTTTATATTTTTGGAACTAAACTGATTATAAAATTCATTTGGGAAAAAAACAAGCAAGAAGTCAAAAAAAAAACCCACTAGAAAAAAAATCACCGCATTGATAGGGGTATAGCCCCACTAAACACTGACGCATACTATAAAACCTCTGTAATTAAAAAAGTCTGGTATCAATGCATCAATAGAGAAACAGCTGGATAGATCAGAATAGATAATCCAGAAATAGTCTAGTTGTACATGAAATTCCAAACACAGTAATGGCAGCATCTCAAATCTCAGGAGAAAATTACTCTTTTTAATAGGAGGTGTTGATGAAACTGAAGGTCCTTATAGGAAAAAAAACCCAATAAAATTGGATTAATTACAATTTATAAGCCCTAACTGCATTAGAGAATTGAATGTAAAGAGGTGAAATTATACAGGTAGTAGAAGAAAATATGTACAATTTTCTCTACAATTTGGAAGCAGAGAAAATCTTACTGATTATGACACAAAGTCCAAAATCAACAAAATATTTTAATTTAATTTAACTTAATTTAATTACATAAAATTTTAACAAGAAAATTTCTTGTATGCCAAAACACACATAAGCAAAGAAAAAAGATAAATGAAAAACCGGGAAATAATGACAACTTACATCACAAAGAGTTGAGATCCCTAATATATAAAACTCCTGAAAACAAAGAAGATAAACGCTAACAACATTATAGAAATAAATGAAAAAGAAAAAGGAAATGCAATGGACCTTAACCTTAGAAATTGACCTCAAGCCTTTCATGATTAGAAAACTGTTCAGCTTTCTCATAATAAGAAAATTGCAAACTAAAACTCATTGGAATATTCATTTATCTACTATCAGACTGGAAAAACCTAAAAATTTGACAGCATATTCTTTTTGTGAGGCTGTGGGAAAGCAAGCTCTCTCAGATCTAGCTGGTTTGGCAATACCCAGCAAAATGAACACACGCATTTTACCAGTGGAGTCTGCAGTTCTACTTTCAGAGATCTATCTAAAAAACACACAGGCAAAAAATGAAAAAAAAAAAATGTGCAAGACTGATTATCACAGCACCACTTGTAAACTTCAAATGTTGAATAAATTATTGTATGTTCACACTATGGAATACTGTGCAACTTTAAAAAGAATTATGAACTATCTCTATATACTATGGATGATCTTTGGGATATATTGCTAAGTGAAAAAATGGGGAGTAAAAGTGGAGCATATAGTATTCTACTGTTTATCAAAGACAAGATATTCATATATTTGTACTCTATTCTGGAGATCATTCCACTATAGTATACAATAAAACACACACACACACACAAACGCAGGCATGCATACATATGAAAAGATGAACTCATAGGGAATTCTTATGTGCATAGAGTGTCCTAGTCTTTCCCAGTGTCTTCTCTTTTAGTAGCCTTGGGAGTTGTATCACAGAAGTAAAGGAAATAAAAGGTCCTGGGTGAGACATGCTCTATGATGAGGAAATGCACTTTTGTCATTTCTATTTAATGAAACTTAGTTCTGAGTGAAGAAACAGCATTAAGAAACAGATTATTTACTTTCCCCAAAGATCACTTGTGTTTTTCAACGTATATTAGTTTGCAAGCTTTTATTACCTTCAGCTTCTTAGAGAAAAAAAAAAAAAGATTTACAAGGTAAGATAATTATTTTGCATGCTTAAGAAAATCAGTGTTTTAAGGTTGATAATTACAACATCTGCATTAAAACAAAGATTTCCCACATGTTATGCTTTAGCAAAGGAATGTTTCTTTATTCTTTACTGTCACTACGTAAGTAATGGTTTCCTTATGATTTTGACAGTTTGAGGTTAATCAACTAGAAATCTAATGTGTATGTAAAACTGATGTCAGTCATAACACAATTGCACAAATAAAATAAGTACTGCATTTTGGTCCCTAGTAAAAGATTTCCTTGGAAATATAAATGAGATAAAATTCCAGTGAAAATTTCTTCTCTAACTTACCATAAATGAACTTCCATAGAACAATCTGGGATTTCTGAGTTGCATGAAGCAAATACCTTAGGTAGTAGGGCTTGCCCCAAAACTCTTGGGGGCACTGGGCATTTAATCCCATTACATGGGATGTAAATGCATTTCAGTGATGTTTTTATAAATGTTAAATTTTATATCACAGGTATAAAAAGCCCACAAATTCTTTTTCCAATCTGGTATAGTTTTCATCCTAGTTGTCACCTACTCCTGAGTCAGTGAGTCAGTCAATACTTATGTAGTGAATGTCCACTCTAGCACCAGGCATGGTGGCAATATAACAGTAGAGAAGACAAATGTGGAGTATGAATTTATGGAGCTAATTTTTTTTTTTTTTTTTTAGTAAGAAAGCTTTATTTGTTTTTGGTTTTTTTGTTGTTGTTTTACTGAATTTTTTCCCAACCCCCGATCCCCACTTCAGGCAACCACAAATGATCTCTGTATCTAAGAGCTTGTTTTTGTTTTTGTTTTTTTAAGATTCCATGTGTTAAGAGGGATCATACAGTATTTGTCTTTCTAAGTCTGACTTATTTCACTTAGCCTAATGCCCTCAAGGTCCAGCCATGTTGTCACGAATGACAAGATTTCACTTTTTATGGCTGAAAATATTTCAGTGTGTGTGTGCACACACACACGTGCATGTGTATGTGTATCACAATTTCTTTATCCAGTCATCCATTGATGGACACTTAGGTTGTTTCCATATCTTGGCTATTGTAAATAAAGCTGTAATAAACAACATGGGGGTGCATATATCTTTTCGAGTTAGTGTTTTCATTTTTTTCGGATAAATACCCATAAGTGGAATTACTGGATCATATGATAATTCTACTTAAATTTTTTTTAAATCTCCATACCGTTTTCCAGAGTGGCTGCACCAATTTATAATCTCACCAACAGTGCCAAAGGTTTTCTTTTCTCCATGTCCTCACCAACATTTGTTATTTCTTGTCTTTTTGATAATAACCATTCCAACAGGTGTGAGGTAATATCTCATCGTGGTTTTGATTTGCATTTCCCTGATGATTAATGATGTTGAGGATATTTTAATGCACCTGTTGGACATCTATATGTCTTCTTTGGAAAAATGTCTATTCAGACCTTCTGCCCATTTTTAAATCAGATTTTATTTTATATATTTTTGCTATTGAGTAGTATGAGTTCTTTATATATTTTGGATATTAGCCCCTTATCAGATATATGATATGCAGTTATTTACTCCTATTCAGTAGGTTGCCTTTTCATTTTGTTGATGGTTTCCTTTGCTGTGCAGAAGCTTTTTAGTATGATGTAGTTCCACTTATTTTTCTTTTGTTCCTTTTGCTTTTGGTGTCATATTCAAAAATTCACCACCAAGACCTATATCAAGGAGCTTACTGCCTATGTTTTCTTCTAGACATTTTACAGTTTCAGGCCTTACCTTTAAATCTTTAATCCATTTTGAGTTAATTTTTGTGTATGGTGTAAGATAGTGGTCCAGTTTCATTCTTTTGCATGTGGCCATCTGGTTTTTCTCAACACCACTTATTGAAGAGACTTTCCTTTCCCCATTGTATATTCTTGGTTCCTTTGCAGTAAATTCATTGACCGTACATGCCTGGGTTTATTCTTAGGCTATTCCATGCTATTCCATTGATCTCTGTGTCTGTTTTAATGCCAACACCATACCATTTTAATTACCATAGCTTGTAATATAGTTTGAAATCAGGGAGCATGATGCTTCCAGGTTTGTTCTTCTTTCTCAAGATTGCTTTGGCTATTCAATGTCTTTTGTGGTTCCATACAAATTTAGGATTGTCTGCTCTATTTTTGTGAAAAATATCATTGGGATTTTGATAGGGATTGCATTGAATCTATATATTGCTTTGCATAGTATAGACAGTTTAACAATGTTGATTCTTCTAATCCACGAGCAAGGAAGATCCTTCCATTTATTTGTGACCTCTTCAATTTCTTTCATTAACGTCCTATAGTTTTCAATATATAGGTCTTTCACCTCCTTGGTTAAATTTATTTATAGGTATTTTATTCTTTTTGATGCAACTGTGAAATGGGATTATTTTCTTTATTTCTCTTTCTGATGGTTTGTTATTAGTGCACAGAAGCTCAACAAATTTGTGTGTGTTGATTTGGTACTCTGCAAACTGGAGCTCAGTTCTTATACAAAATACCTCCTGGAATTGGACCCCAGCTTTTGGGTTTACTGTTTTATCTTCTGTTGTGCAAATGCTAGTCTTGCCTTCCACCTGCCCTTCCAAGTGCCACCACCACAGGCCTCTCTCCATAGTTTATAACCTTTCTTGTGTACACTGGTGCAGAATAATTACCTCCAGCTTTATACATAGATAGTTCCCTACATTCTCAAGAGCTACACGTTGGTTTATTTAGAAGTCTCTATTCACATTATTAAAAGAATCCAATTGAACCACAGTTATTGTAGAACTAAGATCCTTGATTTTTAAAAATCACATTAAGTGTAAACACTCTTGATTTGTTCAGTAGTAAGGAGAATGCATAAGAGAAAAAGCATTGATGTAACGTAGTTCAGAGAAAAATAAGAAAATATATAGTACTAAATCTATGTAGAATTAGGTAGTGATCTGAAATAAATATTTTAAAAAGACATCTGGTGATAATACTAAAGGGAGGCTACAGGGGAATTTGGGTTACTGGCAACTTTCATATCATAATGTCCCAAAGTAGATGTGATGAAAAAAATGTGATGTATGGTAGACTCTGAGCTTTCACTGCCAAGGGCCTGGGTTCAATCCCTGGTCGGGGAACTAAGATACTGCAAGTTGTGTGGCATGGCCAAAAGAAAATTTAAAAATAAAATTGGGATTGACAATATATACACTAAAATGTGTAAAATAGACAACTAATAAGAACCTGCTCTATAAAAAAAATAATAATAAATAAAAAATCATGGAAAAAATAATAAAAGAAAAGAATTATATGTCCTAGAGCAATGATGTATATACTTTGAGATGCATCAGAATCACCTGAATTGCTTATTAAATATATAAATTCTGCTTATATATATATACGTACAGGGAATCAGAATGCATCCATTTTGTTCACTAGCTACGTGGTGGATTCCCAATATAGGTCTGAGCCAAGCTCCCAGATGATTCCAATGTGAACCAAAATTTGAGAATCATTAGTTTTGATCAGGGTTTGGCAAATTATGGACTAAGGGCCAAGTCTGGCCCAGTACCTAATTTTGTAGATAAAGTTTTAGTAAAATACAGACACACTCACTCATTTACATGTTATCTATGGCTGCTTTTACACTACCATGGCAGAAGTTGAGTAGCTGTGAAAGAGAATATAGAACTTGCAAAGCCTGTTTACTATCTGGTCCTTTATAGAAAAAGTTTGCCAACTCTTAGCTTAGAGCATGGCATAGAAGTGAACCTATCACATAGAAGAGACTGAATTATCTTTTACCAGCCCAGACAATAGGAAATGGAATCATTTTCAGAATGTCTAGTTACATTAATTTAATTTTAGGAAAGTTTCACACCATGAAGAGCTTCTTCCAAAACAAAAAAAAAAAAAAAGAGAGAAGAATCGCGAGCAAATCCATTTCTCCTCATTTTTCAGGGGGATGCAGAGTAAAACCCGAACAGGAGGTCACACACAGCACTATGTTCTTCTTAGCTTTTTTTTTTTTAATTTCAAGCATACAGTAGCTATAAACTTTAAGAATAAATCAGTGACAACTGAAATCAAACCAAATGGGAGTTAATAATGGGCATTAGGCTCTAAGATTTTATTTTGACAGGAGTTTGATTGAAGCTAGAAGTTAATAACATAGTGAACTATTTTCAAAAATTACAACTGATTAATTTCAAAATGATTGTTTCTTACAACACTTCTAGCATTGTGCCCTACTTGGATGAATGCAGGAAATGGCTCTGGAAGATCAAATAACAGCTCCTGTCCTATCTGCTCCACACATTTCACATAAACCTGAACACTGCTTGGAAAGCCAGAATTCTGTGAGAGAAAGTATTGATTTTTATTAACCTGGAAAGTGAAATGAGAGAGAGAATGACATTGTTAGCCATAGGGAGTTTAGTTCAGGTCGACAACCACTAAAATTCCCACAATTTTATGGGAATTGTTCAGAAATTACAAATGTTGCAGTGCTAAAGGACTCTGACATGAGGCTGGAAAACACTTTTTGACACTGGGTAGTGCTCAGCCTCCATTCCTAGAGCCACTGAAATCCAGAGCATATTAAGTACACCACAGAGGTTCAAATGAGCCTGCTTTGGGGGATGGCTTTTGGCCTACAGGGAGCAAAAATTCACATGCGAAGTTAATTCCAATGCTGGAAAGTACTGTGTAAATCAGCTGATTTGCTGCTGCTACTCTATTTCTACTTGTGCTTGTCCATGTTATCAAAGGTGCCATTAGGACATAATGTGACAGGTCTCTACAGATGAAAATGTGAATAAGCAGAGCATGGGAAATAGCTTCATAAGCAACCTTTTTATGGGCTTCTCTCTTTAAATCTTCTGGTTTGTTGTTTTGCTTGAATTAAACCTAATCTTATTGGGGAAATGAGTAAGCTATGTTTTAGTTCTGTTTGCTTACATTTTTCTTCTATAATTATAAGTCAGCCTCTGCGAGTGGTTACACAAAAGTAAGTAACTACTGAGATGTGTTATTTTTACCCTTTTCACTTTGGTGAGTTTTTTCTTCTTATTATGCAGCGCTCTAGCATTGTTAGTATGTCTTAAACACTCCCCTTTACAAGCCTGTACCAGAGGAAATGAGAGTTAACCCCTCAGTCTGGAAAAGCTTTTCACTCTAGTAGGCTTGTAGTGTGTCATATATTATTCAATCAGGGCTTTCTTAGTTATCCTCTAGTTTGTGTGCTACCATCCCTGCCAACTGATAGACTTTCTTATTTATTATAAGCCCACTCATTTATCAGACTGTATTGAGTTGGCTAGCTGAGATTTATCAAAATAAATAAATAAAAGTGTAGTCAATAAAGACAGAAACATTCAATATATTTTGAATGCCTCTCTTAAAGGGAAGAACTCTCAAATTTCCTAACCAATAAAGAATTTATCTGAGTAAAAGCAAGTCATTATGTTAATGGAATATAAAACAGGCTGGCTAAATCAAACAGGTTTCAGAGTTGGGATCTGTGTTGGAAACCTTGTACCTATCCAGTGGAAAGGTAACATGAGTTAGTTGGGATTGAGAATCGGGATTCAGAATTGCTAATTTTTTAAAATTCTAAGACCACCCTTCCCCAAAGGATGTCAATGTCAAAAAATACATTGCGTGGCTGATTTCAGGGGTTTTCAGGATGCTCTAAAACCTGGTCTGAGGTTAACTACCCTGCCTGTGTCCCATAACATCACATAATGCATAGTACATTAGCATATTAGATAGTACATTAAACCACGCGTACTATGGTAATACATTTTTTAAAAGTACAGACCCATTGGCAGGTAGTAATCAGTCCAACCTGGGAAAGAAGTATAGATAACAAGCTATACACAAGCAGTTGTTGACATGCACTATAAAATAAATGAAATGCCTTTAGAGTGCTAATGAGATTTTTGATGGAAAATATTATATAATTGTTTTTAGTTGTTATTTTCCATTATATTTTACTGTATCATTACAATTTGAGGGGGTGACTAGAATAATACCACTTTAAGAATTAGATCACAAAACTGAGAATTTCTTTTTTCCTTTATATAAGTATTTTGGAGACTTCAAAGGAAGATGCTATATAGAAATGCAAGAACAATTACTTTTATTCTACTAATGTAATTAGAACCACACTCTCTTAGTTGTGTTAAATTTTCCTTGATGATCAATTTCAGACTTGGGGTTTTTTTCAAGATCAGCAAAAGTTTCCCACAAGAGAAGATAGCACACTGAAGCAGATACATGAATAAATGACAAATAGATTAAAAGTAGAAGCATAAAATATGTCAAGCAGAAAGAAAACTCAGCAAATAATCGTTTGGCTTACTTATTGTGAGGATAAAGGCTTTTTCAGATGAAGTAACTCTAGGCTAAGCCATTTATTATAATTTTCATTATGAAAAGCATTTCATGATTCTGAGACACTCGTTAATTGACTCATTTATTCATTGTACAACTATTAACTGAAAACCTACTTGTGCCAGACACCATGGTAGATGCTGAGGAGATGAAGATTAAAATGACAAAACTGCTTCCCCAAAGAGCCCACATTCCAGCCCAGAAGACAGGCATGTAAACAAATTATTTAATGTACCCAAGTGAGATGACAGAGACAGGTACTACACATCCAGAGAACCCTTCTGGGCAGAGGTGATTTACTCAAGATGTGACAGGTTGGGGGATGGGAGGGTTCCAACCAAGACTTCACAGAGGAGTTCCTGCTGAGGAAAAGGAAGACTGATATTTTCATACACTTGTAGAAATCTAAGTCTAGTCCATCTAATTGGCAGCCTCGAAATACTGAATATATTAAATATTGCCTTGTTGTCAATAAAAATAATTCAGTGGAAAATTGAAATATATTTATATTTTTGACTTGTTTTTGTTGTTTACTAATAGTTTCATTTTTCACTGTTAAATATCTCATGAATGTCAGCCTTTGCAACATTAATTTTGGTTCAAAAACCATAGTTTAAAGTCTATTATACATGAAGCATGGAGCTGAGTACCGATGTCATTGTAAAAGTAAATTAGCCATTCATGAGCTTAGCCAACCAGTTTATTTATTGAATGTGTTCTAAGTGCCAGGAAACGTGTAAAGTATGAGGGGTAAAAGGAAAAACAAAGTAAATACAATCCTTGTCAGCAGAGTTAAATCCTCCTGGGGAAAGGTTGGCATTAATCAAATAATCAGAAAAATGTATAACTATAAACTGATATGAAGAAACAATAAAAAGGATATCTAGGGAATACAAGTGCAAGTTAATCTAATTTTAGGATCAGAGAAGTTTTCCCTGATAAAATGGTATTTAAAGTGAAAGAAGAAGGATGAGTTCAAGTTAACAAGGAGAAGAAGTCTGTGTGTCAGTGTTTCAGGGGCGGCAAGAGTAGGGGCAGAGTGTGAGAGGCCATTCCAAACAGAACAGAATCTGCAAAGGCCTCAAGAAAAGAAATCGCATGGTTTACCCAGAGCCTTGTAGGTCATTTTGAGGATTTCGGTATCCATCCTCGGAAAAGTAAGAAGCCATTGAGGAGTTGGAGGAAGAAAACAGAGCCCCTGCCTCATGGAACACAGGATATGGCAGGAGGAACTTCACAGATAATAAAATTCGACTGATGATATGAAGAGGTTTTCACTGGGGGTTAAGAGAGCAAAACAGGGGACATTTAGCTTGTCAATCTAGAATTCTAGGAAGCAATGATAAAAGTATTTATTTGGGACCAAAGAATTGCAATTCGGGGTACAAAGATTTGGGTAGCAACCTAAATAGTGTCCCACTAAGGAGAAAAATTCAGGGGTTTTCAAGACAAAAAGGAATGCTTATAGAAGTTGTTCACAAAGAATTTTAATTGGTGTTGCTGGCAGAAAGCTAGTCTTGGTTAAACATGATCAGTTGCTAAATCCATCACTAAGCAAAAGTCCTAGATTACCAGAGCACGTTGCAGGGGTTCTTGCAGAGTTCTTGGAATATTCGCAGTTTGGCCCAGTTCAACAGTTCATGTTCCTACCCAGTGAGGACGTGCATAAGGCCCACCTCCTCAATGGCCTCCTCCATTTAAGAAACGCTTGACGTAAGCAACTCCATTTTATTTCACCTTTCATAAGGTGAGGATCCTGAGAGCCTCTCTGAGGAGTAAAATGCCTGAATTTTGTCTTGAAGGAGTAAAAATTATCAAGAGGGAGGAAGACAGATAGGTATTCCAGGCAAAGGAATAACCTGTATAAAGGAATGAAAATGTGAAATAAATGGCCTAAGTGAACACACGGACATTTTATCATTACCAGGGAATAAAAGGCAAGACACTGAGTGGAAAGACTTGAGACTTTCACATACGGGCCATAAAACCACGATAGGATTTAGTAATTCATTCTATAGGCAAGTTGTTAAAGGGTGTTTAGTAGGTGATTGTAATGATTCACATCTTATACATGTTATTCTGAATTGAGTGGGAAGGATAGATTTAAGATGGTCAAGAATGAGTGCATGGAGATTATTGAGGATACCATTCTAATACTGCAGGAGAGAGAAGATGAAAGTCTTAAGTAGAATGGTAAATAGTGGGACTAGAGAGGTACAGAAAGATTTGAAGCATATCTAAGAGGTGAGATTGGCAGGAATTAGTCATTAATTAGATATGGTGGTGAAAGAAATAGAGACATCTAGGAAAACTTACACAGTTTACTGCTTGGCTACCTGAGTGTACAGTGATATTAATATCGTTTAGTGATATTAATAACAGAGAATCAGATTTTTGGATAAAATATAATGAGTTCAGAGATGGGACTTCTAGAATGACAGTGTGAGAACCTGGAGGAAACTTCTCCCCCAGAGAGATATCTATTAAGCTGGTCTAAATTAGCAAAGTCAATTAGTCAACTTGTCTAGAGATTGATCAAAGGGCTTACAGTTAATTCAAGAAACATTAATTCTACATAATCTATGAAGCCTACTGAAAAGAGTCATGTCATGGGAGGCCATGACACTAGAGCTAAAGGCTGCATCCATACCCCTGGCCCTTTGTGCTGCTGTAGACTGTTCCAGCAGTTCACGTCTCTTTCAGATCCCTGAGGTGGAAGAGCTATTCCGGGTGAATTCAACAGCCAGTGAACATCAGCAGAACCTACTTCCCAGAGCTGCATGCCGTGGAAGGCCTATACCAAGCAGGTGGTGGCACAAGGCAGTGTGATCATTGCCCCAGTCCCCACTCCTACTACATAGAATACGGATGCATCAACAGATAAAGAGTACATGTAGTCCCCTATTTCCTTAAAACTCTGTATTAAGGGAGAACTCCTATGGTGAGCTTGGCAGCCAAAATGCAAATTCCATTTCCACAGCTTTCTGGGGTGGAAAAGCTATCCTGGGTAAATTTGACAGCCAGTGACTATTGGCAGATCCCATCTCCCCAACCCTGGGCTGCACAAGATCTGTACAACGTGGTAGCAGCATCCAGCCTGCAGCACCCATTTCTGTTGCCTGCCCGCCCAACCCTGCAAACACACACCAACACACACACAGGGAGGGTACGGGTGGGAAAGCTGGTGAAGACTGAGTTCCCAGTCTCCCCAGCTCCTGCTCTACAGCGCAGCAGTGCCGTACCACGCTGCAACCATCCTCCGCACCCATCCAGTGGGAGGGTGGAGCAAGCCCAAAAGCTGGCAACACCCTGCTCCTGCCAAAGGGCGTAGTTTTATTTGGTTCAGACTGGTACAAAGTATAACCCAGGGCATTGTTGAAAACAATGGATCAGTCAGCTAGAAACTAACTGAGTCTAACAGCTGGATGTAATAACGATAAGACAGACCAGTCAGAAGCTAAATGGGAAGACTAGGGAAACAGCCTGTCAAAGAGGACCTGGCTAAAACCAAAGTCACCCTGGTGGTCAGAAATACTGTGTGGGTGCCCTCTGTGGGGCAACCAGAGAGGGAAATCCTGAGCTGCAAGGTTCTGAACGAACCCCCTGAACAGTGAAAGCAGTCTTTAAGCCAACTACCATTATGTTGAGCAACTACCATTATGTTGAGAAAGTGATACATGGGAATTAAAAAACAAACAAAGAAGATATGGCAATTATATGTGGACTAAACATAAATATGGAGCTGTGATTACTGGGCTACGGTCTTTCAGGGTTGCCTGTTGTAGCAGCTAGTGCTGTTTAGCATCTTTTCCTTTGAGATTATAGGAAAGGAAGTGCGGATACATTCTGATATCAGTGAATTTGGGGCAGGAGAGTGAAGTCACTGATACTTAATTGTTTTGTTTTGTTTTGAAGTAGAAAGTAGGAAAGTAAAGTCATCTGCTGAGAGACAGCAAGCAAGTGAAGGGTTAGTGCAGTTGTTGTGGAGAACAAAAGTAACTAGCCAAGAACAAGTAAAATAATTTTGCTAGGTTGAGGTACCATCTGAGGTTGGAGAATATGATTTTTGTAGCTTGAAGGCTGACTTGTTTTATTCTAACTCCTTTAGCCCCAGGAAATCGGTAGCATGAACCCAGGGTTGTAGTTTTGCTGGGAGGATGAAACAGAAGCAGGAATGCAACATAGTTGATGGTATTGATCAGGAACCATAAAACATACCCTGAGAGCAACAAAAGTGAAGCCAAAAGAAAGCTGAACTACTGAGAGAAGACAGTGGCATCAAGGAAATAGGAGTGGCTATGTGATTTTAAAAAATAGTTGAAGTTAAGGGTATAAAATAACTGAAACCATTAACGCTATAAACAGAAAGTAAGATATTGGGGTTTGGTGCTTATAATAGCCAGAGTCACAGAGTGACTGAGTGTGTTGATTATTAAGGTAGAACAGAAATGAAATTTCATTTGAATCCAGGATACCATGGAACAGAAAGAGCTAAGGTATTGGATTCATTATCAACATGAGTACTGAAAATACTGAAATCACCCTGGCTAATGCTTAGAATTATGTAGTAGAAAGAAAACATCAAAGACTTCACCAGATAGAAAGAAATGACTAAGATGTTGGCTAGTGATTGCGATAAAAAGAGATGAGGTGGCATAGACATACAGTATTAATCTCAGAGGAGGGACTTTTCCCCACAGAGAGAGTATTGATTTGGAAATGGCAATGAAGAGGTAGAAGAAAGCTAATCTTACTTTCAGGCTTTTGACCATGTTGTTGGGTGTGGCATAAAGTATTCTTCTGTGAATAACAATAATAGTAATAATAATAATATCATCAATGTATCAACAAGTCTTTATTAAGGCAGGAGGTAGCTGGATGGCTCAGTGAAGAGGCTGAAGATTTAGTAAGGCTGCTTATCATGGAAGTAGGTGCTGGGGTAATAAATGAAAGGTTTCAGAATTTAAAGGGCAAAATAGTATAGAAATGTGTACAAAGAAGATGGATGATTGAAAGGTGCTATGTTTCAGATGGACACTGAGGGGAAATAACATGATGCAAGGAGGATTTAGGTGGCCATAGTCATCTAGATGTTACTTTGGTACCCAGCTGTGGTACCACAGCAAGGGAAGTTCCAAGGGGGTGGGGGCAGGAGTGGAAGATGACCTCAGTATGAGTCAGCTCAGCACTGACATATTTGTAAAGATATGGCCAGGAAATCTGCAATGGTGCATTCAGGCTCAGATTTGCAACAGTTTATGTAATCAATTCCCTATTGCAGCATTCCCTAAGTGGATAATTTATAAAATTTCTCCCTGACTGCAAATATTAGGGGAAATTTTCTATTGAAGTAATTATTTCAAGAAGAGAAACAGGGTTTTGGGGGGTGGGTGGGTAGAGACAGAGGGCGAGGGAGAGAGGAAAGAACTCAAAGTCAAGGAGGAAAAAGAGAACAAATCAAATCATTCTATCAGTAGTTGCATGTGATGAGTCAGGGGACCAGAACCAACTTGCAGAAGGGATTCTTCTTTGTTTTCCTATGAATATTGGTAGACTCTGAAAATAAAAGTTAAGAATGCAGGTGTCCTGTTCAAATATTTGCCTGGTGGCTGTGGGAGAGAAGCTTGGATTAAGAAGTCCCCAAGTATTTATGTTGCTAACATTAAGTGAATCAATATAGTATAAATCAGGATGCTTATGACTTTCTTAGAATATAAACTCCTCATGGGTAGGATCCACCTCTTTTCCTATTTAGGGAAGGGTTGTGTATAAAAACATACATTAAAAACATCTTCAATAAATGTATTTGATAGCTTGATGATAGTACTTACACTTTAATATCTTTTCATTCTCTAATTCATTACCTTCTAAGGAAATCGATATTTAATCCTAGACTAGGATATGTGGAATCTTCCTTCTGCTACCCTAGTACAGAGTAATTCATCACTCAACAGCACACGCACATAGCTCACACAACTACACACACACATGCATGCTCATACAACCACACACGAAACCATGCCCAAGTAACTATATATGTAAAAGTGTGTACACATATAAGCCATGCTTCTGCAGTTAAACTGGAAATTTCCATGTGTTCCTTCATCTTATTATATTTTATACTTAGTGAACTGTAATATCACTATATTAGAGCCTAATTTCTCTTTGCTTTCTATAAAGCACTCTTTTTTTTAAATGCCAAATAAAGCCACAATTTCACGTTAAGGTAATTAACAAGGGTGATATATTTTTCCCCAGAAGTTTACAAAGCAACATTAAAAAGTTATCTATATTTTAATATGGAAAAAAAATGGTTATTAATATTAAACTAGATTCTATGAGACTAAAAATTAATTTTAGTAATAGTTTTGGTACTTTGGAAAGTGCATTAATTCCTTAGGACAATGTTATATATTCTTCAGCTGTTTCAGACTGAAGAATATTTATATAACTAATATTACTTATGTCCAACAGAAGAATTTTTTTTCTCTTCCGAAAAGCTGCTGATTTCTCTTTTTCACTCTTGTGGCAAACATGTAGTAATTATTGATAAGACATTCAACTAAAGAAAGACACAGCTAGAAACATTATCACAATTCATAATTGATAATCTCTTCCTGGGTATCCTAGTCAATAATTCAAATTCTCTGCAGCATTTGTTTTTGCCATTGCTATTTTTAAGACTTACAGAAGCCTGTTGATCAAGATGTAGATTTACATATTTTATTTTTGATATATCATTGCTCCATTTCTCTTACATCTGTACATTTGTGTACAATCATCCATTGTTGAGAAAACTTTCCCTATGCAGTGTGGAAGTTGGAAACAATTTTTCTAATTCTCTTTTGTGCTGAATACTTGTAGCTGAATATCATTTTGTGGGACTATCTACAGCCCATTTGCATCAGGCTAGAAACTCCTCAATTAAATGACTCTCCAGAGAATATACGCTATCTTATATTATAAATGTGACATGACAAGAAAAGAAAGAGAAGGAAGAGAGTTGCCTACATCCCTACAAATGAGCTGAATGAATTCTTACAGGTAGTGGCTTATTCAGGTTCCCTGGAAGCCAACTCCATGATAGAGATTTGAGTGCTGGAGATTTACTGAGGAATGGAGAAGAATGCCCGAAAAGAGGAGATGGAAGCAAGACTGAGATGAGGGTGACGCTGACCTGTGATGTGATTTCAGCAGAGGACTCAGCAGGTCTCACAGGGAGTTCCAGCTCTTTAGAGTCACCTCCAGTAGAAGCCAGGAGCCAGGCATTTGCAACCCACATAAACCAGTCACTGGAAGCAGGACTCCCCTGAGGGAGGGGCGAGAGAAGGTTTGGTGAGGCAGCCCCTTGCACAGAGGGCGCTCCTGGAAAGGGACACTTGTGTGGACCATCAGCCAACAGGAGGAATAACAGCCTCCGTCCTGAAGGGAGGATCCACACCCACAGCAATAGTATAACTGTTGTTTTTAGCCCTTGGTCTTCTCTGATTTTAAAACCTAAACATTGATACATCCTCAGAAATCGCCTGATAGGTCCCAGAATCATTCTTATCTTTGTCGGCTCCTAGAGGTATTAGTGTATTTCTATGCATTGATTGGATTTCTGTGACATGTTTTCTCTCAAAATCTCAAAATACAGAGAAATTCAGAGAAAATCTAAGACACAGCAATCCAAACAGTGCTGCTTTTTCTTACACTTGAAAGAAAAAGAAGATAAAAGAAAACAAGAACAACATAAGAAAATGCTCCTTAGACAAAAATCAATGTAAGGATTCTACTCACTGACATCTTATTAATGGTGAGATAATTTTCTAAAAAGAGGTCATGCAACATGAAGAGAATCTTCACAAATCTCACAAGAAAATATGAAAGCTTATTACACAGAGACTTTCTCAGGAAAGAAATTGAAAAACTCAGAAAAAAATATTTCATATAGATGACTATATTCTCATACACAAAGTATGAGCACAACATTTGAAATTTAATATAATTTGTAGACGCTTGAAGACTTGTTTGACTGGGCATCATAAAGACAACATGACAATGTTAGGATCATTCTAAGTCACTGTAAGTTCTACATGCAATATACACCTGCATCTCTGTATCTAAGAACCTTGAAAGTGAAGTATCTATCTACATAGCCAAAGATTCCCTCATCCACTCATTCACCAGAAATTTAATGAATACCTATTATGTATCAGGCTCTGTTCCAGGATCAAGGGGTAGAAAAGTGAACAAAAAATACTGATGTTAATTGTGTTTCTAGTCTTAATTTTCCTCTTTCTCTGTTACCATATCTTTTGAAAATTTTTAAATGCTCTTCTGCTGTGGATGGAGAATACTTGCTTGGCTCTTGATTGTTAGAAAAGGCCATGTGCTTTGATTTCACCAATAGAAGGAGGAAGGCAGGGTTAATGGTGTATTAGTTTCAAACCTAGGACTAAAGAGGCCTTTCCTGTTTCCACTTGCTCTTCACCTCTGGTCAACAAGGAGAAAACATAATAGAGATAAGAACTGAATCCTGAGAGAAATGAGACAAAAAAAAAAAAAAAAAACTGCCTGAAATGATCAAGTATTTGAGTATAAAACTGATACTGTGAGAACAGGCAATAAATTACTTAACACTGTAGAGAATGTAGATCCACAGATTGTTTTTAATATAAAAATCACAAAACTGGCACTAATTCAGGATATATAAAAGGATAGGCAACTACTCAGACATCTAATTCTGATTCTACTAAAAGCAGATCATCTAATAAACAAAAGAAAAATAACAGCATTATTTATCTTTCAGCCAAGTTCATTTCTCAACAGATTGAGAACGGCAATGAGAAAAACTGCCTACTCTGGATTTAATTTTTAAGTAGCAAAGAATAGATTGTTAGTGAACTTGATAATACAGATATAGAAAATAGCATCCATACTATCTTGGAATCTACTACATTAGATACTTTTTTAAATAAATGCTTTGTTTAGAATAGCTTTAGATATATGGAAAAGTTACAAAGATAGCACAGAAAGCTTATGCATGCCCCATACCCAGTTTTCCTTATTTTTAACATCTAACATTTGGTATGATACATTTGTAACAATTAAAAAAACAAACACATATTATTATTTTTAAGATCCATGTTTTATTCAGATTTCTTTAGTTTTACCAATATCCTTTTTCTGTTCCAGGTTTTCACATCCAGCAAATCACGTTAGATTTATTCATCAAATCTCATTTGCTTCCTTTTGGCTGTGACAGTTTCTCAGATGTTCTTTGTTTTCTGATAACCTCAGTATTTTGAGGAGGACTGGCCAGGTATTTTGTTGAATGTCCCTCATTGGAATCTGTCTGATGTCTCCCTCATGTGGGGTTATGAGCTTCAGGGAGGAAGACCAAAGAGGTAGAGTGCCATTCTCATCACATCGTATCAAGGGTATATAGTGCCAATATGACTTATCACTGTTGACATTAACCTTGACCACCTGTTTCTGGTTGAGGTAGGGTTGGTCAGGTTTCTACACTGCAAAGTTACTTTTCCTTCCCTTTCCATACTGTACTTTTTGGAATGAAGTCACTTCAAGTGTGTCGCCCACACTTAAAGAGTGGATGTCAGAGTAGGCATATAAAATAATTTGGAATTCTTCTGCATGGGAGATTTGTCTATGCTCTCATATTTATTTTGTTAGTTTAGTTAGTTAGTCATTTATATCAGTATGGACTCATGGATATTTATTTTATACTTTCGGTTATAATTCAATATTACTTTATCTATTTTGATGCTCAAATTGTTTCAACTTTGGCAATTAGAAGCTCTCTCAGTTGGCACCTATATCCCTTTGACATATCACACTGATGGGGTGTGTGCGTGCATGTGTGTGTGCATTTTCTTACTTTCTGGCACTACATCAAAGAATGATGATTAGAAACTAAGTTCTAGGTGTTATGTGTGTTCATTGTTACTAGAGTGTTATTGTTTCTAGTGCCTCTCAGTTGAAAGATCAAGGAAATATATATGGTATACCAACTCAGGTATAAACATATCTATCTATATTAAGCCCAAACTTCAGTTCAGACTGATGTCTCCAACTCTAATCCCCTCCCACAAGGATCATTCTAGCATCCTCTACTTGCTATTCATAACCTCCCACTCCAACAGTGTAAACCTGGCTCCCACCAACCACTACCCACTTAATTGTTAAACTGTTAACCTATATCCTCATGGGAAACAATTTTATCAACTAGAGGACATCACCTCTAGTTTTACAAACTCACTCATTTCCAAAGTTGCATAGGTCAGCACCTTTGCCCCCAGTCCCTTCAGTGAGTCCTTTCATACATCTGTACTACAGGTAAATTCATCTGTCACATTCTGCATTCCACAGTGAGATTCCTTGACCTCTTAAGTGATTTTTAAAAATATTTTTGTACATTAATTTTCATTCTTTGGGCTGTAAAACTGTATGAGTTTTGCAAATTCAGTGTCGTGTTTCTACCATTACAGTATCACACAGAATAGTTTCACCACCTTAAAAATTCCCTTACTTCTATTCAACTTCTCCCCAAAGCACTGTCAAACATAGATCTGTTTACCATCTCAATATTTTTTCTTTTTACAGAATGTCATATAAATGCAATCATACAGTATATAGCCCTTTTAGATTAGATTCTTTCACTTAGCAATATGAATTAAAGATCTATGTCTTTGGGTGGCTTGATAGCTCATTCCTTTTTATTACTAAATAGATTTCCATCATGTAGATGTACTACAGTATGATTATCCATTCACTTAGTGAAGAAAATCGTACTTGCTTTGCATTTTGGGAAATTATGAATAATGATGCTTATTAACATTTGCATGCAGGTTTTTGAGCAAAGTTTCAAATTACTTGGGTAGACACCTAGGAATGTGATTGCTGGGTCATATGGCAAAACTATGTTTAGCTTTTTAAGAAATTGCCATGCTGTCTTCCAAAGTGACAGTACCAACTTTCATTCCCATCAAAAACAAATGAGAGTGTAACGTTCCTGGTGGCACAGTGGTTAAGAATCCACCTGCCAATGAAGGGGAATGGGTTGGAGCCCTGGTCCGGGAAGATCCCACATGCCGCGGCGCAACTAAGCCCGTGTGCCACAACTACTGAGCCTGCACTCTAGAGCCCGTGAGCCACAACTACTGAAGCCCAAGTGCCTAGAGCCTGTGCTCCACAACAAGAGAAGCCACTACAATGAGAAGCCTGCACAGGGCAAAGAAGAGTAGCCCCTGCTTGCCGCAACTAGAGAAAGCCCGCATGCAGCAACAAAGACCCAACACAGCCAAAAATAAATTAATTAATTTTAAAAATGAGAGTTCCCGTTGCTCTACATCTTCACAAGCAATTGGTACTGCCAGATTTTTAAAATTTTACCCACTGTTGTAGGTTTGCAGTAGTAACTCATTATTAATTTGCATTTCTCTAATAAATTATACTGAGCATGTTTTCATACACTTATTTGGTATCTGTCCACCTTTTTGGTGAGTTATCTGTTCAGATATTTTGCCCATTTTTTTAAATTGAGTTGTTTTCTTACTGTTGAATTTTAAGAGTTCTTTCTGTATTTTGGATAGAAGTCCTTTACTAAATATGTGCTTTACAAATATTTTCTCACAATCTGTGGCGCATTTTTTCATTTTCTTAACACTGTCTTTTGCAGAGCAGAAATTTTTAATTTTAGTAAAATTCAACTTATCAAGTTTTTCTTTCATGTATAATTCTTTTGAGCTATATCTAAAACTTCAGTACCAAACCTAAACTCTTGTCAATTTCCTCGTGTTTACTTCTACACATTTTATATTAGGTCCATAATTTATTTTGATGAGTTGATTTTCATGTAATGTATAAGGTATGCATCTAGGTTCATTCTTTTTATCATAAGGACATCGAGTTGTTCCAGCACAATTTGTTGGTAAGACAATTATTTTTCCATTGAATTGCCTTTGTGCCTTTGTCAAAAATCAGATGACTATATTTGTGCGGGTATAGTTCTGTGCTCCCTATTCTGTTCCATTGATCCATGTATTATTCTTTAACTAATACCATGATATATTTATTACTGTAACATTATAGTAAGTCTTTGTGATGGTTAATATTATTGTTAACTTGGCTAAGCTACAGTACTAGGTATTTGGTCATACATTATTAATATACCCCACACTTAATTTCCTTTATTTTTAACATACGATTTTTGAATATAGAATCAGCCTTGCAAAGCTGGAATAAATCCCATTTGGGCATGATGTATACTTTTTTTTATACATTATTGTATTTGATTTTTTAATATTTTGTGAAGTTGTTTGAGTCGATGTTTATGAAATATATTGGTCTGCCATTTTGTTTCTTGTAATGTCTTTATCTAGTTGTAGTATTTATACTACTAGCCTCATAGAATGAATTAGGAAATGTTCCCTGTGCTTCCATTTTCTGGAAGAAATTGTGAGGAATTGATATTATTTCTTCCTTACCCTTTTGGTAGAATTCATCAGTAAAACCAAAAGGGCCTGCTGGGGTTTTTTTTTCATGGAAGTTTATTAATTATCCATTCAATTTCTTTAACAGATATTTATCTATTTCTCTTATATGAGTTTTAGTAGTTTGTGTCTTTCAAGGAATTGGTCCAGTTTATCTTAGTTATCAAATCTGTGGGCACAGTGTTGGTTGAAGTATTCCTTTCCTCTCTTTTACTCTCCATGTGATCAGTAATGATGATGACTCATTCTTTTCTGATATGCACACTTAATGCCTTCTCTCTCTCTCCTTTTTTTTTGACCTGGCTACAAGTTTTTCAATTTTGCTGATCTTGAAGAACTCAAAATATTTTAAAATCTCTCTTGAGACTTCTCCTTTGACCCATGTGTTATTTTGAATGTGTTCATTAATTTTCAAATATTGGCAATTGTCAATTATTTTTATTTTATTGATTTCTAGTCTAATTCCATTGTGATCTGGGAACATAATTGAAATATTTTTATATATTTAAATTTGTTAAGATGTGTTTTGTGGTCTGGGATGTAGTGTATCTTGGTAAATGTTCCATGAGAGCTTGAGAAGAATGTGTTATGCTGTTGTGGATGGAGTATTCTGTTAAATGTCTATTAGATCAAATTACTGATAGTGTCATTTGAGTTTATATCTATCCTTATTGATTTAATTTTTATTTATCTATCAATTGCTGACAGAGGGGTATTGATATATTCAACTTTAATAGTGCATTTTTCTATTTCTCCTTTCAGTTCTACCAATTTTTGCCTCATATATTTTTATGCTTCGTTTATAGGATTGTAATGACTTCTTGGAGAATTGAACCCTTTATAATTATATAATGTCCCTCTTTATCCCTGCAACTTTCCCTTGTTCTGTAGTCTGTTTTGTTTGAAATGTAGCTACTCCAGCTTTTTTTGATTAGTGTTACAATGGTATATCTTTCTCCATCCCTTTATTTTTTAAGTGAAATTGTTATAGATAGCATATAGTAGGTCTTGGTTTTTATACATCTAACCACCTCTACCTTTTAATTAGTGTATTTAGATCATTCACAAAGTGAATATTAACGTGGTTGAATTAACAACCACCATGTTTGTAACTCTTTTCTATTTGTTGTATGTATTTCTTCTTCATTTTTCCTGTTTTTCTATTCTTTTTAGTATTAATTAAGCACCTTATATGAATCTATTTTATCTTTTATCTCAGTGTATCAATTATACATCCTTAAAAAAATTAGTGATTGCTCTGGAGTTTACCTTTTAACTAATTTTATAACTAATTTTAATGAATCTTCAAATAACACTGTCTCTTCACATGAAGTACAAGTACTTTAAAACATGTATCCCCAATTCTTTCTTCAAATACCTTGTGGCATTGCTGTCCTTTATTTTACTCATTCATATGCTATAAACACTAAATATATTGTTACTATTGCCACTTTAAACACACATTTAGGTTTTTGATCAATTAAGAATAAGAAAAATAAAAGATTTTATTTTACCTTTATTTCTTCTCTGATGCTTTTTCTTTCTTCATGCAGATCCAAGTTTTTGACCTATATTATGTCCCTCTGCTTGAAGAACTTGTTTCATTATTTCTTCTATGGCAGGCCTGCTGGAGATGAATTCCCTCAGTTTTTCTCTTTCTGATAAAGTGTTTATTCTTCTTTTACTTTGAAAGGATAATTTTACTGGATCTAGAATTCTATATTGGTGTTTTTATTCTGTCAGCTTCTTCAATATTTCACTCTGCTCTTTTCTCACTCATCTGGTTTCTGAGAGTATAGTATAATCCCTATCCTTGTTCCCTTGTTCTTCTAAGGTGTTTTTGTTGTCTTCTTTGGATTTTTTCAAAATGTTCTCTTTGTCTTTGGTTATCTCACATTTGAATATGAGGCATCAAGTTTTTTATTTTTTTGTTGTTGTTTTATTGTTTTGTTTTTTAACATTTATTCTTCTTGATCTGCTTGCTATTCTCTGAGTTCCTTGGGTATGTTGTGCTGTGTCTGTCATTAATTTGGAAACTTCTCAACCATTATTAATTCAAATATTTCTTCTCCTCCTTTCTCTCTTTCTTCTCATTTTAATATTCCAATTGTGCATATGTTACAACTTTGAAATTGTCCCACAATTCTTGGATGTTCTGTTCTGTTGCTTTTCATTATTACTGTTCTCTTTTTTCTCTTTGCATATCAGTTGCAAAGATTCTATTGATCAACTTTCAAGCTTACGCACTTTTTTCTTCAATTGTGTCAAGCCTACTGATGATCCCATTGAAAGTATTCTTCATTTCTGTTATAGTGTCTGATTTCTAGCATTTTATTTTGAATGTTTCTTAGAGTTTTCCTCTCTGCTTACGTTACCCATTTGTCCTTGCATATTGTCTACTCTTCCAATTAGATCCCTTAACATGTTAATAATTATTAATTTTAATTTCCTGTCTGAAAATTCCAACATCTGTGTCATACCTGAGTTTAGTTCTGATTCTTGCTTTCTCTCTTCACATTATGTTTTATCTTCCTTTTTGACATGCTTTATAATTATTTTTGAAAGACATATATGTTGTATTGGGCAATAGGAACTGAGATAAATAGGATTTAGTGTAAGTATTTATGTTAATTTGGCTAGGAGTTGGGCTGTGTTTAATGTTTGCTATAACTATAGATGCCCAAGGCTTCAGTTTGCTCTATTGTCCTTATTTTTCTCCTCTTTCTTGATATTGGACCTCTGTAAATATTCATGTTCAGAGAGAGAGCCTGTGTCTTGCAGCTCTTTCAGCTGTAATCCCCTGTTGTTATACTGGAGCTTGTTAGTATGGTGGTAAGGTGTGAAGAAGTAGAAACAGTCTATAATTTTCTGATTAAATCTCAGCATTTTAGCTGGCTTATATATCAGAGCTGTAACCTTCAGAATTGTTTCTCCAGTGGTATAGCTTTCTCTCCCTACCCTTCCCTGCCTCAGTGTTCCCAGTCTATTTCCTTGTAGCTTGACCCCTGTTGACTCTGTTTCCCCATACACACTTTGGTGAGATAAGAAAGTTGGATATGGCTGGAGTGAGAGCAGTGTCTGTCCCCAAGTAGAATAAGGCTCCTGTAAAGTCTCTTTCCATAGACAGTAAGCCTCTGTTAACAGAGAATGCTGTAGATGTATTTCATAACGGTTAGTCTCCCCATATTTTTGCCAGAGCTACAGGGGGAACTATCTTGGAACCTCGGGAACCTTCCAATATGGGAACCTTGTAGACTTCTGGAAGTAAAACTCAAAAGTAGTGTTCAGGACACCCCCAAGACTGGGGTCCCTGAGAATTTCTCACTTTCATGCTAGCCTAATTCAATCTACAGAAATTCATTAAAATTACTTTTTTTTTTTTTTTTTTTTGCCACACTGCGTGGCATGTGGGATCTTAGTTCCCTGACCAGGGATTGAACCCGCACCCCCTGAAGTGGAAGCATGGAGTCTTAACCACCAGACCACCAGGGATGTCCCTAAAATTACCATTATTTCTTCCTACCAGTTTACGGCTTCTACTCCAGGTAAGAATATCTTGGCTACAACTCTGGATGCTCCTGTGACTCCAGACTTCAAGGAGACAGTTTGCCCTTCAATCTCAGTTCTCTGATGGGTCCAAAAGAAGTCACTGATTTTAAGTTTACTTAGCTTTTTCTTATTTAAAGGATGAGAGTGATGACTTTCCAGCTCCATTTATGTCTGAGCTCAAATGAGAAGTGTCAGATAATTCTTAACTAGACAGGATATTTCAAAGTATATCTGGTCAAGCTTAGGAGATAGTGGCTTCACTTTCATTAAATAACAATATTTGACACAAAAAATAAAAGCATGTGATATAAACATTGTAGAGATGTTTCATATGTTAGATATGAAATTGGGATAAATATTTAGAGGTTTTGCCAATCCTGAGATTCCATGATTCTCTAAACTGAAATGAGACAGAGTAAGCTAACACAAATGAACAAATTCCCCAATGGTATGTTTATCAACATGGGAATGCCTTAGAGCAGGGTTTTTTAGCTGCAAATCTCCAAATTGAATTCAAGGTGTTTATGAACATTCTGGAGCTGAATGGAAATTTGTGTATGCAAGAGTATCTGTGCCTTTTATTCTGCTGAGAGAGTCTACAGCTTTCAACAGGTTTTAAAAGAGATTCATAACGTTTGTAAAATATTAAAAATTTAAGATTTTGAGATTGTAGCCTGTGTCTAGCTTTGTGCAATAAACAGAAGATGTGAGTGGTACTTTTATTGCTTCATATTAAATTATGTTCAATTCAGAAATCAAGTATTAGGTATCATATATCAGACATTAATGACTATATGCAACAGATCTTGCCCTAGTGAGGGAAAAAATTGAGTAAACAGATGATTATATTTCCTTGGCAGGAGATTTAATGCATTCAAAAGTCCAAATATGATAGAGAAGGTCATATGTTCAGGGAACTACAAAGAGTTTAACGTGTTGAGACACCATGAGTGTTCATTTTGTGAATAAAAAGAGATTTGAGTAGAAATGTAGATAGAAGTCAATTCATGAAAAGCCTTATGTGTCATGCTAAGGACTTTAAACATTTAAAAATCTATGGAGAGTCATTAGAAAGTACTTTCAGCTAAGAAGAGACATTATCCATTTCCATTATATTCACCCTGGCACTTATTATGAGGAATATATAAGGTGGTAAGGTAGAATGTCCAAGCAAAACTAGGTTCAAGAAACCCAGTCAGATGTATGGGTATTTTTTAATACAAGTAAAAAACGAGGACTGAACTATGGATATGACAATGGAATAATATGGATTCTGGAGGCATTAGAGTACTGGATGTGGTGAAGAAGAGGAGAAAGATATCCAGCATGACTTTTCTTGTTCCTAGCTTGGGCAAATTGTACACCCGTTCTTAATTTTTAAAAATGTTTCATAGACTGCATTCAAAGCTGTAGTGTTAAATGAAATATCAGGTATAAACTTATGTGTATAGTAGTGGTTTGTTTTTGTTGTTTGATTTGAATATACTGATGCAAATATTAATGGTGCCTCTGGAGCAGTTTTACATCTTTCTGTTAGACTGTTCTTCTAAACATGGTTTAAGGGTGAAACACTTGGAAAATATTAAATCTATATCACTATACAGTTTAAAAAAAAGACCTGCTTTCCTCTGGTTATTGCTTCTCTAGATTATTTGAAATGATGGCTAAGTCATTGAATATGCTGCTCAGTGATGCCTTGTTGCAAAATATTGATGATGTATTACTGCGAAGCAATTTAGAGCACTGACGTGAAGGTGCTATTCAAATTGAAGTTAGAATTTGTTTTTAGGCAACACATGGCAAAGTTTACCAGCATCTGTGAACAGCTAATCTCAAGTTCAATTATACTTAAATTGAAAGAGAGATACCTGCTATTACCATCAGAGGCCAAAGTAAAAAGAAAAAGAAAAAAAAAGTCACTGTACTGTCTAATGAAATATCAAACATAAAAGACTCAAAGATTGAGTTTATCAGCTTCTAGCACATTTGCAACAAAGGATTCCTCTAAGCAATGAGGGCAACTTCTAGAGCGTAAGACGTTGGCTGAGGCACTGACAAGAGCAAGGTAAAAATTTTCTGAGCAAATGACTCATCAGTGGCTGTTTGTTCTTTCATAAGAGTTGTCAGGTTCACGCTGCAGTGTCTTTTGTATTCTAAATAGGTATCCAGAAACATGTAATGTTCTAGTGGAGATAACACTGAAGAGAATGCAGAAGGAATTTTACTACTTCTTACTGCTTTCTAACATTGGACTAGCAAAATTAATATTGACAGGTCAGTAAAGTAGTGAAGATAAGACCCATTTCTCCCTTTCTGATCCTTGAAGGTAAACTGTCCTTAAAAATGCCACAAATTAGTCTATTTTCTGGGACTAAATTATAAGAGGGCCTTGGAAAACATCTCTGGGGATCCAGTTGTAAACGGGAAGTCCCAGGAGGGAAGGGGGATGCTGCAGATAGTTAATACTAAAACAGACCTAAAATTATTAGAAACCAGGCAAAATGGAGGTGTTATACACACATGATAATAACCCACCCCATTTTCTCATCCTAACATACCACACAAACTGCCCTATTTTCTCCTAATTCTTCATATTAATCAGTCTTCACCTCTTCAAAAATTTTAGATGGGAGGTGTTAAAATGCATGAAATGATTTGCTCGAGGCCGTATCTCCAGTAGACCATATAGCAAGGAGAATTCTAGAATCTAAATGAGTTGTAATATAGGAATCAGTATTGGTCCTACAAATGCTGTTGTTCATGCAATTTCTCCATCACCTATGTAGTACCCAGCACCCCATAACCTGGAGACTTCCCGTTTCCTTTGTCTTTCTTCTACCCCATTTAGTGGCAGTCCACCCCTCAAAATATGTCACAATACAAAATCTCAGAAATCTTATCTCTTTGTGAATAAGACTTCTGCAGGCCACCTTCTCAACAGATGACAAGGGCCTAGTCTTCAAAAAATTCTACCTCTAGTGAGAAGTCTATCAATCATATTTGCATAAATGAAGGAATGGAGTAATAGGCCCCAAGGATTATGATGTGTGTTTCTTCTTTTCCCCCAAAATTCCTTGATTTAAACCATGTAGAAATATCAGGTAATTTGTTTAAGAAATTTGATCCTCTAGTCAAATTCAATTTAATTCAGCAAAATTTTTATTGGCACCTACTATATGCCAAGCGCTGTTCTAAACAAACATATGTGAATAAGACACAGTCTCTATCATCAAAACCAACACCACACAGGCATGAAGACCATCACTGCACAATACTGTGGTATGTTCCATAACAAAGGGAAGCTCCAAAACCTTAAGCTATACAAATAAAGCAAAACTTTCTGTGCTTTGGGCAGACAAGACAAATGGCATTTTTAAGCTGCATTTTGAAGACTATATTCATCAGACAAAAAAAAGCCAAAAGAAAGGATACAAAGATGGTATGTGCAAAGGTCCTTGACAAGAAAGAAGAGCAGCATGTTTAGAGACCTTAAAGTGGGACAATGTATCAGGTACTCCACACTCTAGGTACATGCCTACTAGGAGACATGATTGGTAGGTTTGTGTCTAGATAATGATGCATTCTATATGCCAAAGAAGGAGTAAAGATTTAATCTTGAAGGTAGATTTTAAGCATGGAGTGGTAAAGTCAGAAATTTAACAGACATACAAGAAGACTGACTGGATAGGAAAGATGTTGAAGAAAGAGAAACCATAATAAACTTTACTAGCTAAAAACAACAAACCCTTAATTTCCAAAGTAAAAATAAGTGAATAAATAAACACATAAGAGATTATAAAATTGATTAGTATTTCACTGTAATAAAATTTTAACACTAGGCATGAAATTCAGTGTTTAAAGGCATAAGTATAAGAACAAACCAAAGGAATTGAGCTTCTTGTTCACATAAAGTGATCATTGAAGCATTTCCCCCATTACCTCAAAAATGTAATTTAAAAGCATTGAAGAGCAATGCAGGATTTTACTGAATTCCCTTGTAAAGGTGGTAGAGGATCAGGAAGAAGGAATTAAATTGCACAAACAGCGCAAAATTTCCTAAAAATCCTCTACAGACATCTCTCTTCTGAGAAATCCTCTCATCATAGCCGTTGTTCACAAATTTACCTCTTCTCCATTTCTACCATTCCACCCCACTCTCCACTATTTCACCTACCCATTCATCCAGCCTTTTCAATTTCCTTCCATAAAGCACTCTATGCTTTTTCTAATGGACACGTTAGTTAACTCTCTTGTCTAGTTTCTTCCAGGTTTCCTATGACTTTGTCAACACCATCAGCAAATTCCTGGGAGACCATCAGCATAAGAAATACTATATCTTTAGGAGACAGGAGGTGAGGACAGTATTATGAATTCTTTGACTTTCATGTTTTATCCTGTCACTAAAGAACAAAAAGCAGCAGAAGGAAGTGGAGTTTTGTGTCCCTGCTACAAATTGGACGTGCAAGGAGAATGTGGATGCACAAGCACTCATTCAGACTGCTCTCTGCATATGTAGGAGCGCTCAGGAGAGTTGTACTTAGTGGGAAGCACACTTGCATGAAGACAGGAGATTCAAATTCTGTTCCTTTTAAAATTTTGTAATTTTAATTATCTTGGTCTCAATTTCTTTATCTACAACTTGAGAGCCACTGTAGAATATTTTTGAAGGGTTCTTCATGGCAAAGCTGCAATTTAAGCATTGACTTTGGTGTCAGAATACCTAGTTTTGAGCTCCTACTCCACCACTATTAAGTAGCTGTGTGACATTGAGCAGGTTCTATAATTATTCAGGGTGTATCTTCTCCACTGGAATATGGGGAGTCAAGCAACCATCTCAAAAAGAAAACAAAATAATGATGTAAAGTGCTTTTTAAGCAACACAGGCTATTATTCTAGGAATTAATTCTCTAGGATTCCAAGTTATTAAAAAAAATAGTGATAATCTTTATACAAGATAGGTTTTGAATCCAACCGCCTAGTTATATACAAACTTTAACTTAAAATGTTCTTGACAGATGAATAACCATTCCTACTTATGTCAAAGTCTTACTGGTAAAATATTACTATCTCTTTCAGTTATATAGTCTACTAATATTTAAATCCCGATCATCTTTTTCTGTGCCTACTTGTGATAGAGAACAACCAGTCATCATTCTCTATATAATAACCTTTCATAGATATGCTCAATATAAATTACTTTTTTATTATTATTACCAAGCTGCTGCTGTTATAGTCATGGGACTTAAAACAACAGTTGTCTGCAATTCTCTTATCCCTCCATACAGAGTCCATTTACTGCCTTGCCTCCCTTCACTGCTGATTACTTCAAAAGGATGAAAAGAGCATAGGGAAGCAATGTTCCTTGTTAAGAATAAATAATTAATTGAGTAAATAAAATCAAGGCCAGGAAGAAAGGAACTAACTGCTCCTTATAAATGTTTACTTGGTTTGCCTTGATGCCCATGGGTGATGGTTCTTTATCAAAACCTGGATAGTATTTATGAGACAGTAAGATATTAAGTTGTGAAAGAAAAACAAACAAGTGAACAAAACACTGATCTCATTAGCCTTGGTTACTGAGAGAATTTTTCAGCATCCTCTGCTGACCACAAACAAGCATTATTTGAAAGATTTTCTGAACCCTCTTCCAGATTTTGGTATCATTTGTGCAATTCCATATGTCATGTTTTAGTTTGCTGTACATTACTCATCTCCTTTCCCTGATTATTTATACCCTACTCTGCTTTCAAAAGACTTCTCAGAAAATTCTGTTATTCCAGTTGACATTGATTTCTGTCTTCTAGCAATTTTCATTATGCTTAACAATGTACCACCAATTTATATAATATAGTTCACTGCCCTTATCAGACACATAAATAAATTTCGTTTCTATAACCTTGCCTAAAAATCCTTGATTCAGGAAAGCAGATCTAATACTCATTTTTGTACCTGCAAAGGCACAGGGGACCTAGCCCAGGATTGGCTATATAACCGATGCTCTACAAATGTATTTATTAGTTGCCTTCAACCACGATACTCTAGTGCCCAACTCCAAGGAATACTATTCATATAGCATTCAGTGTGAATACTATTAGCACTATGAAGATAGTCATGGTCAACAAGATCAAATGGGATAGAAGAAAATATTGATGGTGTCCATGGAGTTGTTCAATGCTGGTAATCATGGATAGACTACATTAAGCATTCTTTGAAAGTATAGATAAATGATAAAGAAATAATCATGGTTTAAAAAATTGACAATACAGCAATCAATTCTTTTTTTTTTAATACAGCACCTCCGGCATCATTCAAAATTTCCAGAAACTTAAAGTATCTACATTTATGAAACTAGACCCAACTTAAAATTCAATTAATCTAGGAATACATCCCTAACACCCTCTCAGTAGCAAAATCATTGGGTTGTTTCTCTGTTCCCTTAACACTTCTATATACTTCTCCTGTGGTATTTTATCATCTCCCAATTTGTCCACTTCATCACTTAGAACTAAAGCTCGTCATAATTGCAGCATTTTCAAGCCCAATGGGAACTCAGCATGGCCTGGTAAAAAACAGGAATAAAGCAGGGTATTATCCAGTCAAGTCTGGGAAACTGACTAGAATCAATGTATACCCTCTAAAACGGAAATCAGCGAACACCAAGCAACAGCTAGGGCTACTCAGGCTTAGTTCCAACATGCAGCAATGTGCTAGAAAGTACCATCACTTCAGTTCAATGCAGCAGCAGACAGGGGCACAGCAGTTAGTAGTCATAGGGTATTATGTGGAGGAGGCACATCTAACCAAAATGTGTAGCTAATGGAAAAGATAATTAATCGACAATTCCATGAAAAGGTGATACCTATACAATTCTGAAAGGAGTAAAACAGGCTAACAAAGCGAGGACAGCATTTTAGGCCACAGCGTAAAAACAAAACAGGCAGGGAACAGCACGTATAGAAGGAGGTATAAGTACTCCAGAAAGATGACAAATACATTTTGGGTTATTAACTACTGACCAAAAAAAGCTGTAGAATAGGTAGCGGACAGATTACCATGCCATGGCTATGCATACCATGTTAAGAGCCTCAAATATTATCTTGCAGCTAAAGGAAATCATCCAAGCAGTTAGAAAAAGAATGACCATATGCCTGGTTTCTCCAAGGGCTTCAGGGGGAAAATGATGAGTTTACTGCACGATGTACAGATTCAGTTTTCCATAAGGTAGAAATATATTAGAGACCAGAGATTGAGGACAGAATAAAAAACTGAGAGACCTTTTGCTAGGGAATATACATTTTGGGACACCAGTATATACTGGTAGGCATAATCATGAAACTATTAGAAGATTGTGTAGCAGTGGATCTCAAACTATACTATATTTTACAAATGATGTGAGAGATTAAGATGCACATTTCTAGGTATGTATAATATCCCAACCCTGGCTATTCTAATTCAGTCTTTGGGGTAGGTCCATTATATCTGTAGTCTTAAAAATATCTTCAGTTAATTCTGTTGTACAGAAAGAATTCTGAAGCAATGTTTTAAGGGGTAAATGAAAGAGAGGAATCTGCAAAGAAAAAATAAATGGTAGAGTCAGAGGGGTCAATGGAAAAAATAGGAGAGTGTGTTTCCCCAAAGATAAGGGATTGGACAGTTTAAGGAGATCTAGGTTCAGCTATGACTTTGCCACTTACTAACAGTGTGACATCAATTTATGTAATACTTCTGACTCTAACCTTGTCAGTAAAATGAGGATAATAACAGTAACTCTCTCATACAGTCACTGTGGGGATTGAATGAGATAATGAATGGAAAATGCATAGTATAAACAAGTCATATCAGAAAATGCCAGTAAATATTAGTTCTCATTAATATGATTATTATCATGGATATTGTGATTAAGAGTCTCAAATATTACAGGTGGTCTTTGGGCTTGGCAATAAGTAAACTATTGGTTATTTAGGCAAGAGTAATTTTCATAGTGTTTTAAGAACAAAAGCCAAATTATGGTAGATTGGAGAGTAAAGAAAAGGATAGAAATGAGGGCTAACCATTTTTTTCAAGAAGTTTGGGTGATATAGGCAAAAGAGAAACTAGATGGTAACTGAAAAGGGATAGATGACATAAGCAGGGTTCTTTTGAGGAATGGAAAACACTTGACTATGTTTCTAGACAAAGAGGAGTCAAGAGTGATTAGACAGAAAAGATACATGAGACAGAAGTAATATTTTGTTTCTAGCCCCAGAAGTTGCTAGATTTAAGCAATCAGAGAAGAAAAAGAAATAGAAGGAATCCAAATTGGAAAAGAAGTAAAACAGTCACTGTTTGCAAATGACATACTATACATAGAAAATCCTGAAGATGCCTCCAGAAAACTACTAGAGCTAATCAATGAATTTGGTAAAGTAGCAGGATACAAAATTAATGCACAGAAATCACTTGCTTTCCTATAGACTAACAATGAAAATTCAGAAAGAGAAATTAAGGAAACACTCCCATTTACCACTGCAACAAAAAATAAAATACCTAGGAATAAACCTACTTAAGAAGGCGAAAGACCTGTATATAGAAAACTATAAGACACTGATGAAAGAAATTAAAGACTATACAAACAGATGGAAAGATATACCATGTCCTTGGATTGGAAGAATCCACATTGTGAAAATGACTATACTACCCAAAAACAATCTACAGATTCAATGCAATCCCTATCAAACTACCAAGGGCATTTTTCACAGAACTAGAACAAAAAATTTTACAATTTGTATGGAAACACAAAAGACCCTGAATAGCCAAAGCAACCTTGAGAAAGAAAAACAGAGCTGGGGGAATCAGGCTCCCTGACTTCAGACTATACTACAAAGCTACAGTAATCAAGACATTATGGTACTGACACAAAAACAGAAATATAGATCAATGGAACAGGATAGAAAGCCCAGAGATAAACCCACGCACATATGGTCACCTTATCTTTGATAAAGGAGGCAAGAATATACAATGGAGAAAAGACAGCCTCTTCAATAAGTGGTGCTGGGAAAACTGGACAGCTACATGTAAAAGAATGAAATTAGAACACTTCCTAACACCATACACAAAAATAAACTTAAAATGGATTAAAGACCTAAATATAAGGCCAGACACTATAAAACTCTTAGAGGATAACATAGGCAGAACACTGTATGACATAAAGCAAGATCTTTTTTGACGCATCTCCTAGAGTAATGGAAATAAAAACAAAAATAAACAAATGGGACCTAATGAAATTTAAAAGCTTTTGCACAGCAAAGGAAACCATAAACAAGGTGAAAAGACAACCCTCAGAATGGGAGAAAATATTTGCAAATGAAGCAACTGACAAAGGATTAATCTCCAAACTATACAAGCAGCTCATGCAGCTCAATATCAAAAAAACAAACAACCCAATCCAATACTGAGCGGAAGACCTAAATAGACATTTCTCCAAAGTAGACATACAGATTGCCAACAAACACATGAAAAGATACTCAACATCACTAATCATTAGAGAAATGCATATCAAAACCACAATGAGGTTATCACCTCACACTGGTCAGAATGGCCATCATCAAAAAATCTACAAACAATAAGAGCTGGAGAGGATATGGAGAAAAGGGAAACCTCCTGCACTGTTGGTGGGAATGTAAAAATTGATACAGCCGCTACGGAGAACAGTATGGAGGTTCCTTAAAAACTAAAAATAGAACTACCATATGACCCAGCAATCTCATATATATACCTCGCATATACCCTGAGAAAACCATAATTCAAAAAGATACACGTACCACAATGTTCACTACAGCACTATTTACAATAGCCAGGACATGGAAGCAACCTAAGTGTCCATCGACAGATGAATGGATAAAGAAGATGTGGCACATGTATACAATGGAATATTACTCAGTCATAAAAAGGAATGAAATTGAGTTATTTGTAATGAGGTGGATGGACCTAGAGTCTGTCATACAGAGTGAAGTAAGTCAGAAACAGAAAAACAAATACCGTGTGCTAACGCACATACATGGAATCTAAAAAAACGGTACTGATGAACACAGTGGCAGGGCAGGCATAAAGACGCAGATGTAGAGAATGAACTTGAGGACACAGAGGGGGAAGGGGAAGCTGGGACGAAGTGTGAGAGTAGCACTGACATATATACACTACCAAATGTAAAATGTATGGCTACTAGAAAGCTGCTGCATAGCACGGGGAGATCAGCTCAATGTTTTGTGACGACCTACAGGGGTGGGACGTGGAGGCTGGGAGGGAGGCTCAAGAAGAAGGGGATATGGGGATATATGTATACATATAGCTGATTCACTTTGTTGTACAGCAGAAATTAACACAACGTTGCAAAGCAATTACACTCCAATAAAGACATTTTAAAAAAAAAGAAAAAGAAAACATACATTTAGGACTTCAAATTTTGACCCATTCTCATGGCCATTACCTGACCAAACATACAAACACACGAGTTAACTTATTTGAAGTAACTGAAATAAAATAATTGCCTATTCATCACGAAAAAATTTTAAAAATTTAAAAAAAGAAGATAATCTCAAGTCTGCAGTAACTGAAACTAAAGGAGATAAAGATGAAAGTGGCTATATTTGTGCATATGGGGGAGAATATGGAAAAGTAGAGAATGTACCTGAAGACATTTTTAAAAAATCATTTTAGTCTAATTTTCATACTTTTTCATTTGTATCTTTTTAAAATGGTATTGTATGTTGTATAGAAAATGCACATTAGACTTGAATTTGTCTTTGCCCCTCATCACTAGATTGTCTCTTTGTTATGTGTGCTAGACCCACCTAAGGAATTCTAGCTGCATTAAATGCAAGATTGTCATGTGAAGCATGACTGAAGATTGTGGTGAAGAGTAGTATCATTGCTAAGAAAAATGGTAAAAAGCATGGCCAGTCCATGTAAAATGACAGACTGGTCAGTGCTTGGGTGCAGCTAAAGTTGAAGGACATGAATATTTAGTGGCAACAGCATTCAAAACTGGAATTTTTTTTTTTTTTTTTTTTTTTTGCAACAAAAATTCAAGACCAGGAAAAAAAAAAAAAGAGAATTATAGGACTGACCAAGGACTGAGATTTTTCTGACTAGGTCAGAAGGAAAGCTAGGGGAGCAAGTGAGTTGAAGATGCTGGTAAGAGTGCAGCTCAAAAGATTAACCATTAAGTTTAGAATAGACAAGAAAGGAAGAGAAGGCAGAACATAGGTGACAGATCTGGTAAGAAGTGGATCATGCAAACAACTCCAAGACCAAGGAGCAGATGTAGGGACAGCAAATCAGTAGGACAATTTTAGTCACTATTTAGTATTTTATCCCCAGATGCATTAGGTACTGTGTCTAAAATAACAGGATGAATTACTTGACTGCTGAAATAAAGGTACAACCTAAAGGATGGGAGGCCTCTGCTTCACTCTTTCACTGTAGATTTTGGTTTCCCCAAGGTGACCTCTCAAGACACAGGTGAAGTGAGGCTTCTCCAACCCACCTTCTATTTCCTCATGTGGGAACAATTCTTTCTTTTTAGAAGATCAGAGTGCCAGAGTATTTATGCCTGAAACTGCTTCCATTAACATGACTTATTATAAGCTTTAAATATCACGGTGAATTTTATTTTATTTTTTTTAATATTTATTTATTTGGCTGCACCGGGTCTTAGTTGCACCATGCAGATCTTCGTTGTGGCATGCGGGCTCTTAGTTGAGGCATGTGGGATCTAGTTCCCTGACTAGGGATTGAACCCAGGCCCCCTGCATTGGGAGCGTGGAGCCTTAACTACTGGACCACCAGGGAAGTCCCTCACAGTGAATTTTAGAACTCAGGACATTATAACTTAATTACAAAACAAACAAACAAAAAAGAACAGAAAAGACCCCCTCAGTCAAAACTCTTGGGGAAATTTGGAACTTCTTGCTCAAAGCTATCTGAAACCCAATGTAACCTTAAAGATTTAAAATTCTTTTGGTGTAACAGAATAACCAAGTAGCATATATATTTATTTCTCCAATAGTTGAATGGACTTTTACCTCAATCATTAATCTTCTTGCAAGAGAATAAAATGGAATAATAAATCACCAGTACAGATATGCTGGATTTGATCAATGTTTCTCTTCACAAGGAGTAAATAATAGAGAAACACTCACTCTGCAAAATTTACATATTACAGCATTCTGTCACCCAGGCAAGGGGATTAATAAGGACTGCTGAGAGGAAGCAAGATCTCCTCTCCTCTACAGAACTGTTAAAGCAACAAGTCATCATTTACAGGGCAAATAACACCTCATTCCAGAACAGTGTAATACTTTCTCAGCAGAGAAATGCCCTAATCTTCAACCTCTTCCTCCCTTAAGGAAATTAACAGTGGCTTATTTCATTAATCATTCTAACTGGCAGAAGAAAAGGAATAGCATTTAGAGGGAAACTACTCTATATTGAGTATTTTACATGTTTTCCGACATAATCCTTAAGTCACCATTATGAAAGTATAACACCTGTTCCCAGAGAGAAACGCTTCAGTGTAGAAGCTTAGTGTAAGTTCTAACACCAGACCCAAATCAAGCTAGGTTGGAATACTGATTCTACTACTGAATTTCTAGTCCCAAAGTCCATCTATCTGATGTCTGCTATACCATGTTTTTTATCAGAAGGAAACATTTAATTCAAAACCCCTCATTTCAAAATCAAGAAGAACTGGCTATTACTAGTAAATGCTTCTTGAGATAAAATACTCATGACTAGTAATAATAAGCAATCAATGAAAATGTTTATGGCCATGCGCCCCTCAAGAGAATATCAGAACTTTCAGGAACCAGTAAGTCTATAAGAAGATTCAGGGATAGGGTGTGTGTATTTTGGAAAATCACTAGAATACCCATGTGATTTTGATTGTGTTAGTGCCCTCCTTCCTCTCCAGACCACCCTAGCTGAAAAATCACCATTCAAATGAGCTAGGTGGAGTATTGTTAAAATGGTTGCCCCTTTCCAAGCAGGGTAGCAAGTGAAGTAAGGCTTCACTTCGTAACGAGGCTGGTAAGTCGAAAAAAAATGGGAGATGTAGAAGAGTGAGCTTGCAGTAGCTGAAGAGCATGTGAGGATGCAAGATCAAGAAAAATGAAATTAATACCACTACAAACATAAGCCTAGCAAGACATATCCTTCCAACTGATAAGAATCCACGAGGAATGATGCCAGAGTTTTCTATGGTTTAATGAGTTAGGAAATGCTGCAGACTGCTTCTCTTTTTAGGAGACCCACAATGCAGAGTAACATCTTAAAGTCCCATTCAAAGACCCATTCCATTATGCTTCGCCTCATTTTTTCCAAGTATTTTTATTTTCCTCTGCTCTAGAGGAACATCTATTAATACCTAAAAGAATAAATCATCTTCATAACACAGTTTAGTCTTCATAAAACATATATTTTGGATATTATAGTAGACAAGAATGGAGTGGTGAAGCTGTGACTTCCATAGAATAAATAAAAATTTCAGGGAGTAATGGTGGCACTGAGTAACAGGGTTTGGGTCAAAGTTTGAAATTCAAATGCCTACAGGGCCTGGAAGTAAATGTACATAAATGACGATAAGTAAAATATAAGATGGTAAATAGGAACTGACTGTCCCCATGAGACACAGAGAAGGAACAGGGAATAGCACAGACTTCAGTGAAGTGGATAATGTAAAGCTTCATTTAAGAAGACAGCTACTACTAGTCTCAAATAACTGTTGCCACATAGGAATATGCATGCTCTTTACCAGTGTTCCAATTGCAAAGAGAAGCTGGAAATTCTTATTTTTAATAGAAAACTCCTACAAAGTAATTCAAATTTAAAAACTGTGCTTTCCATTACTTTGGAAGTCAACCACCTGAAGACCACAAAACACATCTTGAGATCATCTCTGGCCCATGAGCCACCTGCCTGTGGTGACTGCCTGAACAATCAAACAAGCACACTGAGCACTTGTCATGTGAATCAGAGTAAACAAGCACAGTGAGAGAAGGAACAATCTTTAATGCAGAATCTATCGTGAGACGATACTAATTGCCAAAAAAAGAGAGAGACTTCAACTAAGGTTAATGAAAATGTTATCGGAAAGGTTGGGGATGCAGAGTTTGCTCACAGAGGTTCCACAAAGCTCAGTGGGAGAAGCTTGTTGCAAGACTGAGAGATGGTCACAGTTGTAGTGAGATTAACTGGAAGGGAATGAAATGGAAGAGAATGAAATTTGAGATAAAAGATCCACAGAAGAGGAAACATCAAACCATCCTTCATGAATGAACATGCAGAGTACCCTGTAGGTGAGTGGTTTACCAAAGGTTGTGCACTTTGTAGTGGTAGAGTTAGGCGTGGCACTCAAGGCTTCTAAACTCCAGTCCAGTCCTTTCTTGTCAAACCATGATACTTTCATTATGTAAAAACTATACTTTTTCTCTAAATTTATTATAAATATATTTAAACAAATGAACTCTTTGATACTTTGTCACCTTTTTCCAGACCATAAAAATGATTATTATAATAGAGTGTCCTTTAAAGGTAACCGCAGGCAGCCAATACTATACAGGATAGGATATTAAAATGAGATCCATCAAGTTAATTAAATTTTTCTCTCAACACAGTTAATGTAACTCTGAATTCTGATTCAAGATATAATAAAGAATATAATAAAGCATGACATGAGAAGTCCAGTTAACGCTACTCTTGGCATTTTTAAAAACTTATTCCAGATGTATTACTACATTACAGAATAGCTGCAGAGCAGAACATAGGTTGAAGAATTCTCATGAACATTCCAGAATAGACCTATTCAAATGTGATTGCACAAGAATCATGTGTGAACTTTTTATTAAAAATTGATTATGGGGGGATTCCCTGGTGGCGCAGTGGTTGAGAATCTGCCTGCTAATGCAGGGGACACGGGTTCAAGCCCTGGTCTGGGAAAATCCCACATGCCACGGAGCAACTAGGCCCGTGAGCCACAACTACTGAGCCTGCGCGTCTGGAGCCTGTGCTCCGCAACAAGAGAGGCCGTGATAGTGAGAGGCCCACACATCGCGATGAAGAGTGGCCCCCGCTTGCCACAACTAGAGAAAGGCCTCGCACAGAAACGAAGACCCAACACAGCCAAAAATTAATTAATTAATTAATTAATTTTAAAAAATTGATTATGGGGACTAACTCCACCTATTCTGATTCACAGGGATGGGTTCTAGAAATGTATATACATTTATAAAACTGCATTTAAAAGATTGTGGTAAAAATACATAACAAAATTTACCCACATTAACCATTTTTAAGTGTAAAGTTCAGTGGCATTAAGTATATTCACATCGCTATGCAACCACTACCACCACCATCTCCGGAACTTTTTCATTTCCCCCAAGTGAAATTCCGTACCTATTAAACAATAACTCCCTATTCCCCACTACTCACCATGGGCAACCAACATTCCAATTTCTGTCTCTATAAATTTGACTACTCTAGGTACCTCATATAAGTGGAATCATACAATGTGTGTTTTTTTGTTGTTGTAACTGGCTTATTTTACTTAGTATAGTGTCTTTAAGTTTCATCCATGTTGTAGCATGTGTCACATTTCCTTCCTTTTTAAGACTGAATAACATTCTACTATATGTATATACTACATTTTGTTTATCCACTCACCCACCAATGGACACTGGGTTGTCTATCTTTTGGTTATTATGAGTAACATTGTTGTGAACATTGATTTGAGTTCCTGATTTCAATTCTTTGGGATATAGATCCAGAAGTGGAATTGCTGGAGGAACCACTGTATCATTTTCCACAGTGGGTGCACCGTTTATATTCCCACCAGCAATGCACAGGGTTTCAATCTCTCCACATTCTCACCAACACTTATTTTGCTTTTTGTTTTGTTTTTTAAAATAGACCTCGTAATTGGTGTGAAGTGGTATTTCATTGTGGTTTTGATTTGCATTTTCCTAATGACTAGTGATACTGAGCAACATTTTATATGCTCACTGGCCATTTTTTATCTTCTTTGGAGAAATGTCAAGTTCTTTGCCCATTTCTAATAAGATTGTTTTGTTGTTGCTGTTGTTGTTGTAGAGTTGTAGAAGTTCTGCATATATTTTGGCTATTAATTCCTTATCAGACATATGATTTAAAAATAGCTTTATCTATTCTAATCAGTGTAACATGCCACATTGCCATCTTGATGGAGTCCAACTTACTATTTTTTTCTTTGCTGCTTGTGCTTTTGGTGTCATATCCAATAAATAATTTCCCCCATGCTTCTTTCTAAGAATTTTATAGTTTTAGCTCTTATAATTAGGTCTTTTATTAATTTTGAGTTAATTTTTGTATATGGAGTAAGATTCAGATCCAACTTTTTTTTTTTTGCATGTGTATATCCAGTTTTCACAACACTGTTCATTCCAAACACTGTCTTTTCCTCAGTGAATAAATTTGGCATTCTTGGTTTATGGCTGGGCTTTCTATTCTATTCCACTGGTCTATATGTCTGTCTTTATGCCAGTAACACAGTGTTTTAATTATTGTAGCTTTATAGAAAGCTTTGAAATCAGGAAGTATGAGATCTTTTTTTTTTTTTTTTTTTAAAGAAATTCACATTCTTTTATTTATTTATTTATTTATTTATTTATGACTGTGTTGAGTCTTCGTTTCTGTGCGAGGGCTTTCTCTAGTTGCGGCAAGTGGGGACCACTCTTCATCGCGGTGCGCGGGCCTCTCACCATCGCGGCCTCTCTTGTTGCGGAGCACAGGCTCCAGATGCGCAGGCTCAGTAATTGTGGCTCACGGGCCCAGTTGCTCCGTGGCATGTGGGAACTTCCCAGACCAGGGCTGGAACCCGTGTTCCCTGCATTGGCAGGCAGATTCTCAACCACTGCGCCACCAGGGAAGCCCGGAAGTATGAGATCTTTAACTTTTTTTTTTAAGGTTATTTTTGACTACTCAAAGTCCCTTGAGATTTCATGTAAAATTTAGGATGGATTTTTTATTTCTACAAGAAAAGTAGACTTTGATAGGGATTGCATTGAGTCTGTAGATCACTTTGGGTAATATTGAGTTCTTAACAATAAGTCTTCCAATTAATGAACATAGAATGTCTTTCCATTTATTGTCTTCTTTAATTTCTTTAAGCAACATTTTGTAGGTTCCAGTGTACAAGTCTTTCACCTCCTTGGTTAAGTTTATTCATAAGTACCTTATTCTTCTTGATGCTATTTTAAATGGAATTGTTTTATTAATTTCTATTTTGAATTTTTCACTGTTAATGAATAGAAACACAAGTGAATTTTGCATGTTGATTTTGTATCCTATAACTTGCTAAATTTGTTTCATAGTTCAACAGGTTTTTGTGAAATTTTTAGGGTTTTATACATACAAGATCATGTCTTCTGCAAAGAAAGATCATTTTATTTATTCTTTTCCAATTTCAACACCTTTTATTTCTTCTTCTTGCCTTATTGCTCTGGCTAGGACTTCCAGTACTATGTCGAATAGAAATGGCAAAAGTGAACATCCTTGTCTTCTTCCTGATCTTGGAACAAAAGTTTTAAGTCTTACACCACTGAGTATGTTATCTATGGGTTTTTCATATATGACCTCTATTATGTTGCAGTAGTTTTCTTCTACTCCTAGTTTGTTGGGTTCTTTTATCATGAAAGGATATTTAATTTTGTCAAATATCTTTTCTACATCGATTGAAATAATCATGTGCTTTTTTTCCCCTTTATTCTATTAATGTGGCATGTTACACTGATTAGTGTTTGAATGTTAAGCCATCCTTGCATTCCAAGAATAAATCCCAGTTGGTCATGGTGTGTAATTCTTTTAATATACTGTTGAATTCAGTTTGCTGGTATTTTTTTTTTTGAAGATCTTTGCATCCATGCTCATAAGGTATATTGTTAGTAGTTTTTTTCCTTGTAGTGTATTTGTCTAGCTTTAGTATTAGGGTAATGCTGACTTTATGGAGTGAATTAAGAATAAAACTGTGTTTTAATTAAAATTCACCTTTTGATTCTGATGCTCAGCTCACATGGAAAACCACTTTTCTACTAAGAGATGCAATGTTTTAATATTACTTATTATCTCTTCAAAGTAAGCTTTAACATATTTAATTTTTTTAAATATTTACTACATTGTTAAGAAAAACTCCTTATATGTGCATAGGTCTTAGAATTTAAAAAGAAGTTTCACAAAAGTTTGACTTGCTATCAATTATACAAAAAATACAAGTAATTTAGACTCCCATTTTACAGGATCAGGAAATTCTGAAACAAAGAAATTAGCTTAAATTTTGCTAACAAGTGATGGATCTGAGAGACAAATCTAAAACTAAATTATTATATAGTAATCATTAAATAAAGTGACTTTATCAAGAAATAATTGGAGTAGGGGAAAACTGCAGAATGAATTCTTAAAGCATGACTATGTCATATGGACATTTTAAGTCACAATATATGTTAAGTTTACAAGCTTGACTTGTAGTCAAAAACGTCATGGATATTACATAATACCATAAAATAGCAAACAGAGTTTTAAGTTTAATATTTTCTACAGTGTTGTCTAAAGTTGGGTTTTTTATTTATAGTGTTCTGAGGACTTCCACGTGCACAATGTCTAAGGATGAGAAAGGAAAGGAAAGAAAACAGAATCAAATGAGAAGTTGAGATGTTGTTATGAAATGAATTCTTGTATCTCCCCAAAATTCATATGTTGAAGCCCTAACCCCCAATGTGATGGTATTTGGAAGTGGGTCCCTTAGGGGGTAATTATTTTTAGACGAGGTCATGAGGGTGGAGCCTACATGATTGGATTAGTATTTTTTAAAAATGAGGAAAAGAGACCAGAGCTCCCTCTCCCTTTCTCCACCATGTGTATGGGGACACACCAAGAAGGCAGCCATCCTTAAGCCAGTAAGAGAGTCCTTACTAGGAACTGCATCTGCCAGCACCTTGACCTTGAACTTTCCAGCCTCCAGAGCTGTGAGAAACAAGTGTCTTACGTTTAACACAGTCAATCTACGGTATTGCATTATAGCAGCCTAAGCTAAGTAAGACAGTTTTAAGCAGGTCCAACAAACTTAAGACACCCTCACAGGGAGTTTGAATTTACAATGGCCCCTCAGAGTTTCCCCCAGTTGGGCTAAGATGGCCAGGTCTTTACAGTTCCTGAAAGTTTGGGTACTGATCTGAGTTGCTGTGGGAAGGGAAATAATGTTGGCGAGGTAGATCTTTGTAGCTGAGGAACCAGTCCTTCACTGAAAGGACTTACCTAGTATGTCAGACTATCCTATTCAATGAGTTTTTCCCAGAATTTTCCTGTTTTTCTATCACCCGTAAGTTCTACATTAGCATACTTTAAAATTGAATCCTCTATTTTTGTTTGCACATTGAAGTTTCTATCTAGGTAGGATTTTATGACTTTATAGAACATATTTGGCAAAATGCCCCTTAGCTCCTTATCTTAACAAATGTTATTTCCTGTTCCTGATGTCAATGAGAAAAAAAGATGGTTCACTGTCTTGTAAGTCTTTTCTTAAAATAAACTAAACCACATGTGGTTTGTCAGGCATTAAATGCTTTTCTCCTAGAGACTGAAATTTTATATATTTGATAACATGTGGTATATATATCAAACATAAATTTTCTCTATAAAAGGACAAAATCATGATGTTTTCATTATAGAAGGAATTAGTTGGTGAGATTTTAGAGCAGCCATAAAGATTGCTTTGCACCAACAAAGTATCCACACATTTAAATATTTTTTCATTTATTTCTCCTTTCATGTTTTCTTCAATTCTTTCAACAAATATTCATCTATTGTTTACTATGTATTAGGTACTATAATGTATATTAAGGACACAAATGACTCAATCATATAGCCCCTTCTCTTTAGGAGCTCAAGTCAAATTGAGGAAATACACATGAAAAAAAAAAGAAAAGCAGAATACCATACATTGATAGACTGACATAGAAATAATGGTATGAGAGAGAAAATTAACCAATAAGACCCAATAATATAGTTAGATAACACACAAATTATGAAATTGCTGTGCCAGAATAAAACCCAGAAGTCAATTTTATGCAAACCAACCATCTGATACTTGAGTACCCTCTACAATCTCTTTGCTCAAAGATGGTTCAGCTTCTATTGATGACTTTCATTGACAAGCATTCTAACTCTTTCTTTGGTTAGCTCTGATGTCAAAACAAAAAGTGAAAAGAAAAAGATATTAAGATGGATTCTGTCTCTTCAAAGTTGATGCTCATTAGTCCTTTTTTATCCTTAGAGAATGAATATAGACTTTTCTCCACATGTCAGCCCTTCAAGTACATAATGACAGCAACAATTATTTTATCATCTTCAAAATGCAAAACATCACAGGATAAGAATTAAGACTTTATTTTTTATGCTCATTAGAAATTTGTAGAAGGATAAAGAGGAAGCAAATATTAGAGAGAATATTTGCCTAATTCAAACAAATAAAGAATAAGTGTGCAATGAGAAAATAATAAAATTTAACTAATGGGATCATCAAATAAGAAGATAAAAATTTTCAAGCTTTTAAGAAATATCAATACCTGAATAAATAAAAATAACAAATAAATTGTAATTCATAGAAGAAGATATATAATAGTAAACATGCATACCGAGAAAAATTAGTTCTCGCTTGCTAAAGGGAGTGACATTTAAAAAACGCAGGGAACTATTTTATAAGGGCTAAACTAGCAAATTTTTCTTGTGTACATGGCTGTATTTTGAAATGATAATTCCCAGCGCTGGTGTGGTTACAGTGAAATAATAAACACTAGGTGGAATTTTAAAGTAAATTGGTATTGTAAAAAATTTGTATTTTGGAATAAAAATAATAATAGCTATATGTAATAGTTATTCAGCATTTCCTATTGCAGAGCACTGTGTGAGATTTGTATATGAAATCTCATATAAATTCCCTATAAGCCCAATGATATAGGTGTTTTCTTTCATATTACCCTCTTTTTATAGGTTTCTTACATTGTAAGTGATGGAACAAGGACTGATATCCAGGGCTAACATTAATTCACTGTCCATGTGAACTAGTCCCAAGGACATAATGCCACAGAAGAAAAAAAAATTAGTCAAAGAAAAAGATAGTAATCATAGTGTTATAAATAATAAATAACCAAAAAAGTAACCAAATATATAAAAATGAGAAAGCATGGACATACAAAAGAGTATTTAGGAGATAATACAGAAATAAGAAATGTGAGGAGTTTAAAGTAGAATGCAAATGGTATGTAAATTGATTATAACAATATAAATGTATTGATACATTGGCAGCTGGAAGAGGAAGCTAGTATGTAAAATGAAACTAGCTGTGTTAGAGATGATTTTGTTCAAGTTTTCATTTTATTTTGAATATAACATATTTCCAAGCATGCTACATTTTTCTTGCTTTAGGTTTTTGTTTCATGAAATTATACATGACTTTGGGGTAGGTGCTCATACAAGCCATGTTAGTCTTGTATATCTGATTTTGAAGAAAAGGAGAGGAGAGACAAGAGGAGAGCACAGAGAAAAAGGAAATGAGGAGGAAAGATTTAAAACAATTCTTATTTTCTGGTTCAACTGTGAATAGCATTGGGTAAAAACACACAGAATTATATGTGACCATTTTTTTATTGTTTTAACTAAAAAGTTAGCTTGGTCTTAAGTTAAAATCAATCTTCGTTGCTCAATAAAAGACACTGTGAATTTTTATGATTTTATATAAAATCCTCTGCAATGCTGCCTTATTTCCTATTCTAAAGAGGTAACTGAGGCAGAAAAAAATATCTAGCAACGTTCGTAACTGAACTGCAAAATATGTAAAATTTCAATATGGTGGTATTGTGAAGCAACTGAGCAGTGTATAAGCAAGCAGCAGCAGCTGCTAAGCTGTTCTTGCCATTCTACCATAGATAAGTTGATCAGGACACAGTGGACCTCAACTGTGACAGTTTGTTACTTAGTGTAGGCAATAACAACATGGTGTCAGCTTTCCACATTCCATAGGATGACACCAACCTGGAGGGGCATCTCATCAAACAGACGAGAGATGTCACAAGTGGTTGGCTGCCCTGTTATGAGACAGTCAATTCCATACTGACTCATGGCATACTCCAGCCAGATAGGGAGTCTCCCCAAGACAGAGAGGCAGGTGGGAAAAGGCCAGTTTAAGCCCCTTAAAAGATGATTAGAACTTCTTGCTGGGTCAGAAAGCAAGGAAATGTTCAAAGATTAAATGGGTCGTGCAATGAGGACATGGGAGTCAAGGAACCACATTGAAGAGGTTAAAATGGGACAAAAGTGTAATAATTTAGGCATCAAAAAAGAAATTTATATAGTTGTATGAACTGAATTTATAAAAAGGCACGAGTTCATAATGACACCAAAAATAAGTCTTCATAAAGTATACACTATCTTGTTGCTAAAAATATTTCAATTTAATTTAGTTAAACCTTTAAATTTAACTTGTAATTTAAGGAGAAATTACAGGAATTATTGGGAAGAAAATAATCAATACAACAAGGTTGACCAGCCAAATCTGAAAGGTGGAGAGGGAACATTTACTAGGACAACCAATATGCTTCAGCTCATGAGAGTTTCTTCACAAAAAGGTGCTACTTAAGAAAAGAAAACTAAAGGGACATAAAAGTTGTGACAGGTAGATCTTAGTTAAGACAGATAATCAGGAAAGAATATGTTAAGGTAATTAGGAAAATTTTAATAGGGATGGGGTATTAGTTAATATTAAGACATTTTAATGCACTTTATTAGGTGTTTTATTATTTTGGTTATGAAAGCAGACATTTCTTAGTTTTCGAGAAGCATTCTGAAATATTTAGAGGTGAAATGTTACCTGGTCTGTAATTAATATTAAAATATAGTATAGGGGGTACCTTCAAGATGGCGGAGGAGTAAGATGTGGAGATCACTTTCCTCCCCACAAGTACATCAAAAATATATCTACATGTGGAACAAATCCTACAGAACACCTACTGTATGCTGGCAGAAGACCTCAGACTTCCCAAAAGGCAAGAAAATCCCCACATACCTGGGTAGGGCAAAAGAAAAAAAAGAAAAACAGAGACAAAAAGATAGGGATGGGACCTGCACCTCTGGGAGGGAGCTATGAAGGAGGAAAAGTTTCCACACACTAGGAAGCCCCTTCACTGGTGGAGATGGGGGTGTGGGCGGGGGAGAAGCTTCAGAGCCATGGAGGACACTGCAGCAAGAGGGGTGCAGAGGGCAAAGCAGAGAGATTCCCGCACAGAGGATTGGTGCCGACCAGCACTCATCAGCCTGAGAGGCTTGTCTGCTCACCCACTGGGGGGGCAGGGGCGGGGCTGGGAGCTGAGGCTCAGGCTTCGGAAGTCAGATCCCAGGGAGAGGACTGGGGTTGGCTGCATGAACACAGCCTGAAGGGGGCTAGTGTGCCACAGCTAGCCAGGATGGAGTCCGGGAAAAAGTCTGGAACTGCCTAAGAGGCAAGAGACCATTGTTTTGGGGTGTGCAAGGAGAGGGGATTCCTTCCCAGTGTGCGCACAGAAGGCAGAGCACCGCCTAAGCGAGCTCCAGAGATGGGCGCAAGCCACGGCTATCAGCTCAGATCCCAGAGATGGGCATGAAATGCTAAGGCTGCTGCTGCTGCCACCAAGAATCCTGTGTGCAAGCACAGGCCACTACCCACACCCCCTACCCCCCGGGAGCCTGTGCAGCACACCACTGTCAGGGTCCCAAGATCCAGGGACAACTTCTCCAGGAGAACACAAGGCAAGCTTCAGGCTGTTGCAATGTCATGCTGGCCTCTGCCACCACAGGCTCACCCCACATTCCAATTACGACTACTGTACCCCATCCTCTCCCCAGCCTGAGAGAGCAAGAGAGCCCTAATCAGCCGCTGTTTGAACCCTCTCCTGTCTGGGTGGGGAAGAGATGCCTGAGGGCGACCTACATGCAGAGGTGGGGCCAAAACCAAAGCTGAACCCAGGAGCTGTGCAAAAAAGAAGAGAAAGGGAAATTTCTCCGTGCAGCCTGAGGAGCAGCAGATTAAATCCCCACAATCAACTTGATGTACCCTGCATCTGTGGAATACCTGAATAGACAACGAATGGTACCAAAATTGAGGCAGTGGATTCTGGGAGCAACTGTAGACTTGGGGTTTACTGTCTGTGACTGATTTGTTTCTGATTTTAATGTTTACCTTAATTTAGTCTTTAGTGCTTGTTATCATTGGTGGATTTGTTTATTGGTTTGGTTGCTCTCTTCTTTTTCTTTTTTTAAATTTTTTAATATTATTTTACTTTATTTTTTATTTAATTCGATTTTTTTTTCTTCCTTTTCTTCTGAGCTGTGTGGCTGACAGGGTCTTGGTGCTCTGGCCGTGTGTCAGGCCTGAGCCTCCAAGGTGGGAGAGCTGAGTCCAGGACACTGGACCACCAGACACCTCCCAGCCTCACATAATATGAATCAGTGAGAGCTCTCCCAGAGATCTCCAACTCAACACAAAGATCCAGCTCCATCCAATGCCAAGCAAACTCCAGTGCTGGATGCACCATGCCAAAAAACTAGCAAGACAGGAACACAACACCACCCATTAGCAGAGAGGCTGCCTGAAATCATGCTAAGCTCACAGACACCCCAAAAGACACCACCGGATGCGGTCCTGCCCACCAGAAAGACAAGATCCAGACTCATCCACCAGAAAACAGGCACCAGTCCCGTCCACCAGGAAGCGTACACAACCCACTGAACCAACGTTACCCACTGGGGGCAGACACCAATGACAACGGGAACTACAAACATGCAGCCTGTGAAAAGCAGACCCCACTGTAAGTTAAGCAAAATGAGAAGACAGAGAAATATACAGCAGATGAAGGAGCAAGGTAAAAACCCACCAGACCAAACAAATAAAGAGGAAATAGGCAGTCTACCTGAAAAAGAATTCAGAATAATGATAGTAAAGATCATCCAAAATCTTGGAAATAGAATGGAGAAAAAACAAGAAACGTTTAACAAGGACCTAGAAGAACTAAAGGGCAAACAAACAATGATGAAGAGCACAATAAATGAAATAAAAAATTCTCTAGAAGGAATCAATAGCAGAAAAACTGATACAGAAAAACAGATAAGCGACCTGGAAGATAAAATAGTGGAAATAACTGCTGCAGAGCAGAATAAAGAAAAAAGAATGAAAAGAATTGAGGACAGTCTCAGAGACCTCTGGGACAACATTAAATGCAACAACATTCGAATTATAGGGGTTCCAGAAGAAGAAAGGGACTGAGAAAATATTTGAAGAGATTATAGTTGAAAACTTCCCTAATATGGCAAAGGAAATAATCAATTCAAGGAAGCACAGAGAATCCCACACAGCAAAAATACAAGGAGAAACATGCCAAGACATATATTAATCAAACTATCAAAAATTAAATACAAAGAAAAATATTAAACGCAGCAAGGGAAAAGCAAAAAATAACATACAAGGGAATCCCCATAAGGTTAACAGCTGATCTTTCAGCAGACACTCGGCAAGCCAGAAGGGATTGGCGGGATATATTTAAAGTGATGATGGGTAAAAACCTACAACCAAGATTACTCTACCCAGCAAGGATCTCATTCAGATTCAATGGAGAAAGTAAAACTTTACAGTCAAGCAAAAGTTAAGAGAATTCAGCACCACCAAACCAGCTTTGCAACAAATGCTAAAGGAACTTCTATAGACAGGAAACACAAGAGAAGGAGAAGACCTACAAAAACAAACCCAAAACTATTAAGAAAATGGTAATAGGAACAAACATATCGATAACTACCTTAAATGTAAATGGATTAAATGCTCCAACCAAAAGAGAGACTGGCTGAATGCATACAAAAACAAGACCCATATATATGCTGTCTACAAGAGACCCACTTGAGACCTAGGGACACATACAGATTGAAAGTGAGGGGATAGAAAAAGATATTCCATGCAAATGGAAATCAAAAAAAGCTGGAGTCGCCAGCCATAAAAAGGAATGAAATTGGGTCATTTGTAGAGACACGGATGGATCTAGAAACTGTCAGAGTGAAGTGAGTCAGAAAGAGGAAAACAAATATCATATATTAATGCATATATGTGGAACCTAGAAAAATGGTACAGATGAACCGGTTTGCAGGGCAGAAATTGAGACACAGATGCAGAGAACAAATGTATGGACACCAAGGGGGGAATGTGGCGGGTGGGGGTGGTGTGATGAACTGGGAGATTGGGATTGACATATATACACTAATATGTATAAAATGGATAACTAATAAGAACCTGCTGTATAAAAAAATTAAATTAACTTTTAAAAAAAGTTGGAGTAGCAATTCTTATATCAGACAAAATAGACATTAAAAGAAAGATTACAAGAGATAAAGAAGGACACTGCAGAATGATCAAGGGATCAATCCAGGAAGAAAATATAACAATTGTGAACATTTATGCACCCAACACAGGAGCACCTCAATACATAAGGCAGATGCTAACAGCCATAAAAGGGGAAATCGACAGTAACATTATAATAGTAGGGGACTTTAATACCCCACTTTCACCAATGGACAGATTATCCAAAATGAAAAGAAATAAAAACACAAGTTTTAAAAGACATATTAGACCAGATAGACTTAATTGATATTTAAAAGAAATTCCATTAGAAAACAACAAAATGCACTTTCTTCTCAAGTGCTCATGGAACAGCCTTCAGGACAAATCATATCTTGGGTCACAAACCAAGCTTTGGTAAATTTAATAAAACTGGAATCATATCAAGTATCTCTTTTGACCACAACAGTATCAGACTAGATATCAATTACAGGGAAAAAACTCTATAAAAAACAAACACACAGAGGATAAACAATATGCTACTAAATAACCAAGAGATCACTGAGGAAATCAAAAAATACATAGAAACGAATGACAATGAAAACATGACGACCCAGAACCTATGGGATGCAGCAAAAGCAGTGGTAAGAAGGAAGTTTTATAGCAGTACAATCCTACCTCAAGAAATAAGAAACATCTCAAATAAACAACCTAACCTTACACCTAAAGCAATTAGAGAAAGAAGAACAAAAAAACCCCAAAGTTAGCAGAAGGAAAGATAGCATAAAGATCAGATCAGAAATAAATGAAAAAGAAATGAAGGAAACAAAAGCAAATATCAATAAAACTAAAAGCTTGTTCTTTGAGAAGATAAATAAAATTGATAAACCATTAGCCAGACTCATCAAGAAAAAAAGGGAGAAGACTCAAATCAATAGAATTAGAAATGAAAAAGGAGAAGTAACAACTGACACTGCAGAAATACAAAGGATCATGAGAGATTACTACAAGCAACTATACGCCAATAAAATTGAAAACCTGGAAGAAATGGGCAAATTCTTAGAAAAGCACAACCTTCTGATACTGAATCAGGAAGAACTAGAAAATATAAACAGACCAATCACAAGCACTGAAATTGAGACTGTGATTAAAAATCTTCCAACAAACAAAAGCCCAGGACCAGATGGCTTCATAGGCAAATTCTATCAAAACATTCAAAGAAGAGCTAACACCTATCCTTCTCAAACTCTTCCAAATTATAGCAGAGGGAGGAACACTCCCAAACTCATTCTACGAGGCCACCATCACCCTGATACCAAAACCAGACAAAGATTTCACAAAGAAAGAAAACTACAAGCCAATATCACTGATGAACATAGATGCAAAAATCCTCAACAAAATACTAGCAAACAGAATCCAATAACACATTGACAGGATCACACAGCATAATCAAGTGGCGTTCATCCCAGGAATGCAAGGATTCTTCAATATACGCAAATCAATCAATGTGATACAACATATTAACAAACTGAAGGATAAAAACCATATGATAATCTCAATAGATGCAGAAAAAGCTTTCAACAAAACTCAACACCTATTTATGATATAAACTCTTCAGAGAGTAGGCATAGAGGGAACCAACCTCAACATAATAAAGGCCATGTATGATAAACCCACAGCCAACATCATTCTCAATGGTGAAAAACTGAAACCATTTCCTCTAACATCAGGAACAAGACAAGGGTGCCCACTCTCATCTCTATTATTCAACAAAGTTTTGGAAGTTTTAGCCAAGGCAATTAGAGAAGAAAAAGAAATAAAAGGAATCCAAATCGGAAAAGAAGTAAAACTGTCTCTGTTTGCTGATGACATGGTATTATACGTAGAGAATCCTAAAGATGCTACCAGAAAACTACTAGAGCTAATCAATGAATTTGGTTAAGTAGCAGAATACAAAATTAATTCACAGGAATCTCTTGCATTCCTATACTCTAATAATGAAAAATCTGAAAGAGAAATTACGGAAACACTCCCATTTACCACTGCAACAAAAAGAATAAAATACCTAGGAATAAATCTATCTAAAGTGAGAAAAGACCTGTAGGCAGAAAACTATAAGACACTGATGAAAGAAATTAAAGATGATACAAACAGATGGAGAGATATACCATGTTCTTGGATTGGAAGAATCAACACTGTGAAAATGACTACACTACCCAAAGCAATCTATAGATTCAATGCAATCCCTATCAAACTACCACTGGCATTTTTCACAGAACTAGAACAAAAAATTTCACAATTTGTGTGGAAATGCAAAGGACCCCGAATAGCCAAAGCAAACTTGAGAAAGAAAAATGGAGCTGGAGGAATCGGGCTCTGATTTTAGACTATACTACAAAGCTACAGTAATCAAGACAGTATGGTACTGGCACAGAAACAGAAACACTAATCAATGGAACAGGATAGAAAAGCCAGAGATAAACCCACGCACCTATGGTCACCTTATCTTTGATAAAGGAGGCAAGAATATACAATGGGGAAAAGACAGTCTCTTCAATAAGTGGTGCTGGGAAAACTGGACAGCTACATGTAAAAGAATGAAATTAGAACACTTCCTAACACCATACACAAAAATAAACTCAAAATGGATTAAAGACCTAAATGTAAGGCCAGACACTATCAAACTCTTAGAGGAAAACATAGGCAGAACACCCTATGACATAAAGCACAATGAGATCATTTTTGACCCACCTCCTAGAGAAATGGAAATAAAAACAAAAATAAACAAATGGGATCTAATGAAACTTAAAAGCTTTTGCACAGCATAGGAAGCCATCAACAAGATGAAAAGACAACCCTCAGAATGGGAGAAATTATTTGCAAACAAATCAATGGACAAAGGATTAATCTCCAAAATACACAAGAAGCTCATGCAGCTCAATATCAAAAAAGCAAACAACCCAATCCAAAAATGGGCAGAATACCTAAACAGACATTTCTCCAAAGAAGATATACACATTGCCAACAAACACATGAAAGGATGCTCAACATCGCTAATCATTAGAGAAATGCAAATCAAAATTACAATGAGGTATCACCTCACGCTGGTCAGAATAGCCATCATCAAAAAATCTACAAACAATAAATGCTGGAGATGGTGTGGAGAAAAGGAAACCCTCTTGCACTGTTGGTGGGAATGTAAATTGATACCACCACTATGGAGAACAGTATGGAGGTTCCTTAAAAAACAAAAAATAGAACTACCATATGACCCAGCAATCCCACTACTGGGCATATACCCTGAGAAAACCATAATTCAAAAGGAGTCATGTACCACAATGTTCATTGCAGCTCTATTTACAATAGCCAGGACATGGAAGCAACCTAAGTGTCCATCGACAGATGAATGGTTAAAGAAGATGTGGCTCATACATACAATGGAACATTACTCGGCCATTAAAAGAAACAAAATTGAGTTATTTGTAGTGAGATGGATGGACCTAGAGTCTGTCATACAGAGTGAAGTAAGTCAGAAAGAGAAAAACAAATACCATATGCTAACACATATATATGGAATCTAAAAAAAAAAAAAAAAAAGGTCATGAAAAACCTAGGGGCAGGATGGGAATAAAGACACAGACCTACTAGAGAATGGACTTGAGGACACGGGGAGGGGGAAGGGTAAGGTGGGACAAAGTGAAAGAGTAGCACTGACATACATACACTACCAAATGTAAAATAGATAGCTAGTGGGAAGCAGCTGCATAGCACAGGGAGATCAGCTCGGTGCTTCGTGACCACCTAGAGGGGTGGGAGGGAGACGCAAGAGGGAGGGGATATGGGGGTATATGTACATGTATAGCTGATTCACTTTGTTATACAGCAGAAACTAACACAACATTGTAAAGAAATTATACTCCAATAAAGATGTTAAAAAATTAAATAAAATAAAATATAGCATAGACAGTGAGATATAAATGTGAGCGTATGTTAGTTTTAATCTTTACCTAAGGGTGATCAACTTGTGCTAATTTGGAATGCAGATTCCAAATATAATTAGCTTGATTTTTATTCCAAAGGACTAACTCCAAGGCAGCTGGTGATAGCATTCCAAGTATCTTTATCTTTAATCAACACCAGAATTTTTAATTAATTAGCATAATCACATACTAGAATTGAATTTTTAAAGTTAAAATTATTGGCTGTTAGTGAACATAATGGATATTAGAGATGGGTTTTCAGTAGTGGATTAGTAGTTTTCAACACATATAGATTTTAGTAGAAGTACTTCAGAGACGTTCCTGCCCTTGAATAAACAGGTCATAAAAATCAAGGAAGCAGAGTAATCTTGTCCTTAGGAATCCTACTCTCAGCTTTATTCCTAAACGGTCCTATGTGTATCTACTTAGTTCAGATGATTTTTGCTTTCCTGACTCCCACCAGTTATGTGAGCTGAATCTTGCCAACAGATGATTATCACATTTGAAGCATCAAAATAAAGCTGGGGCTTTAATGAAGCCATAACACAGTTTGTCTGAGGACTTTGTGTCTTCTTGTACTTGTGTCAGGATTATATTCCAGACTTGTTTTCACTGATATCTGGTATGACACTGTTGTGGGGAGAACCCCCCACCATCACTTGCCTCTAACTATTGGAGGCTACTGACATTTACCAAAAGGAATCTAATAGTTGCACATGATCAAACTGGCTTGGTTCATTTTGCAACGTCATTCTTCTCGGCACAGTGATAGTGTAAATGTAACCTAAATTAGGGCAGTAAGACCGAACTGTGGAAGCTTTGCAGAAATTATTTAGAAAGTGCTGTTTTGCAAAGACACTTTAAACACACTAGAATTGCCAGGCTGGTTGAACAGAATCTTGAAGCTGCTTAGGGCCATACTGGCAACTGCACGGAAACAATCTGCATGAAAATAATGAGCACAACTGAAAGCTCCATTCCTCAGCCTGGCTTGCATGTGGGGGTGGCCATGTGATTAAGCACTGGCCAGTAAGCTATAAGAAAAAGGTTTTAAAAATGACTTCCAGCAAAAATCCTTTAAAAGGCAGAGACTAGGATATGTCTCTTCTCTTTTCCCTTTCTTTTGCCTAGGATGTAGATGTGATGGCTAGAGATTCATCAGCTCTTTTGTGACCAAATACATTTGTTCACTGCGGTATTCTGTTCTAGAACAGTGGCTGATATGGGACTCAAAAATATTTGTCAACATTGTGATCCTTTCATCTGTACGTTTTAATGTATGGATTTTTACTTTCTATATTACATATAGTAATGATAACTTTGTTGACGTAAGTTCCAGCAAGGAGGTTGATTAGATCTATTGATACAATGTGCTTTTTTTGGGGGTGGGGAGAGTCAGACCTCACTAGAATACCAATGTCTTAAAAGGCCAGAATGAACTTTAGAAAAGTTTAGGTTGTGCTACATTCCCCTTATATAACAGATGAGAAAACCAACATCCAGAGAATTTGAAGGGAAGTAACATGCATAATGGTTAAGAAGAGGGACTGGGTCAGAAAAACCTTTAAGTTTGTGCTGTAATATTTATATAGCTGCTTTGATCTTGAGTCAGTTACATAGTCTAAGATCCAGGTTTTTTTCTCTGTAAAGCAGGGTAATGTTTATACTTCAGGAGTATTGTGAATATTAAATTTAAAAAAAGCTTATAATAAAAAAAAAAATTTGTCGAATGAATGGATGAATCAATCAATCAATAAATGAAGCAGAAAGATATCTCCTCTTCAGCAGCTGCCTTGTCTTCATCTCTTACTGAGATTTCTTTTGTTAGATTTAAACACTGACATTTTTAAGGCCAGGCTTTGGAATTGTTGGCTATATTTATTAGGTGCATGCCCTTTAGCAAGTCATTTACTCTTCATAAACTTTGGTTTTACCATTTGTAAGAGGAGATAATATCTATCTTGCATGGTTGTTATAAGGACCTGAGATAGTTTATTAAATCCCTAACTTGTTGTCCTGCATATTATAGATTCTAAGTAACTTGTCCACAAATGTCTTATCATTTATATGCCTCTAATACATTCTCTAGTGAATATAATGAGGAATGACTAAACTTTTATTGAATTCATACTGAATAACATTTTATGCTAGACACACAGAATTCCCTAACTATATACTCTCTCCATTTAAGCTACTTATTTCATCATTACTATACAAACACTCATTTCAGAATGTCATTACATAACTTTTCAAAATACAGTATTAAAAAAAATAAAGGAAAATGGAAAATCTTCATTCTTTACTCTTACATTGTTTTCTATTGACAAGATAGAAATTCTAACTAGATTATTAAAATATAGTATCATATTAAGGATGGGACACTCAAGGAGCTTTTTCTATAGTAGGGAAGAAAAACATAATATAAGGTAAAATACGAACTTCATCAGAGAGATAATAAAAACGTATGAGGAATTCAAGGGAGGGAGAGATTTCTTTTGGCTGGGCACACCAGGAAAGGTTTCAGAAAAGAGGCAGCACAGGGTCTGACGGATGGAATAAGGTGGAAGAAAGGGCATACTATTTGACAGAACGGCGTGAGAAAAGACATAGAAACAGAAAACATGTTCAAACAGCAATCAATGAGTTGGTTTGACTGGAAGGTAAGAAATGTAAAAGGAATTTTAGAATATAAAGCTTGAAAGGTACCAAGATGTGAGCTTAGTTGGATAAATAATAGTTAACCATTTCCGAAAAGGAAGATATGTGTACAACTATGCTCACAGTCTTCTCTTAGTAGAAAGATGAGTTTCTGGAAATGGGAGGGGACGCTGAATCAGGACTATTTAAAGGCACCGTGATGCTGTCTCTCTGGTGACGCAATCCTAGTGTCTTTCACTGACACATGTTCATCCTTTTCTTTGATCACCTGAATTCATGACAGGCTCCAACCACCTATTTGATAACTGGTCAAATAGCCCAGGATGCAGAGATATTTCTGATAACTTTCATAATATTTCTAGAAATCCCTGCTCTGTTTACCTTCTTGTGCATTTGTGGACAAGAAATGTGCCTCCAGCCATCATTAAAGGCCTATTTAACATCCCACTTTATATACTTCTTTTGATTCTTTTTAACAGTCCAACCCTATCATTTATCTGACATCTTATGGCAGATATTATGGGTCAAACAGTTTACCAGGCCATTCAGATTCAACAGCAGATATTGCAGAACACATGCAATAGGTAGGGCACACTGGCTGAGAGAGCATTAGTACAGCCAAACAAAAACAGAAACATAAAAGAAAACCCAATCTCAGGATATTAATTTTTTTTCCTCTAGAAATATTACTTTCTTTCCCAACCTTTTTTTCCCATTTCATAAAGTGAAATCTTGCCTTACCCAAGAAAGCTTGGATTATATTGTGACTTTTAATTACTCTATTCTTAAAGGAGAAAGAAAGGAAAGCAAAGAAAGAAAGGCATTACACAAGCTCGTGGCCTCACAGCTACTCCAATTCTCTTCTGATAATGTATCTGACTAGAATAATGCACGTGGAAATACTCTTCCCTGCACTCAGTCTGCTTCTCTGTCAACTTCAATAGCAAGGTTCACTGAATGGTCTCATTGTCTACAAGCAACTCCAGAGCTCCTTTAAACTCACCAGTCAGGCTGGGAAAACCAGTAGACATTTGGCCTTTTATCACAGGATGGATCCATACACTGACTTACCAATTAAACTGGGTAGAGTAGGAGGAATGGGGTAACTTGAACAAATCTCATCGGTTAATGACATTCAAGCCTTCAGCTGTTCTACAGTTTCTGAAATGTCAAAGACTGAGAAATCCTTTTTGAGTATCTCATTCCCTGGTGGTGTCAGGTAGCCTCAAACATGATGCAAATTACTTCTGGGGCGTGGCATGGAGCAGTCTACCTCCTGCTCTTCATGCACGTTATGGGACTAGTTGATCAAACCACCAGACTCTGCACATCAGAGGGCAGTCATAACTCCCCCGGGAATATTTGAAAAGTCAAAACTAGAAACAATTATGGATTAAAAATGTAGTGGAATTTTTAATCTGTCTTAGATACAAGCAGCAACATCTAAGGGTAATCTTCATCATGCCTGAGTCAGTTGAGAGGATTCAAAGTCTGAGAAGATTCAGTTTATTTATAACTAAATGCAATTTGGAATGGTTCATAGATTGGTGAATACCGAAGATTAACAGACCCCCTAATTAAAAGTGTTTTGTTGGTGTGATGAGCAGTGCTTTCTTTCATGAAACAGACATAGGAATACTTTGAAATATTTTCTTTGCTTCTGCCTTTTTTTCACTTTTACCACCCTCTTTTTTATGTGGGTGCTGTAAATGCCAAATCTCTCTTGTGCCAATATATTGCCCTCCTACCAAGACTCCTTCTGTGAAAAGACTGTTTTCAATTATTGAGGTTAGATTACTAAGTTCATAAGAGCAAATAAATTAAATGTTGTTAGTTGAATCTATAGCTAAATCTACTTACTCTGTTTTCTAATCTCAATCAGTAACTGAATTTACCTACATACCAGTGGTTTTTTTTTCATTGTTTGTTTGTTTGGTGGCATACTTTCACCAGAAATATAGAAAAGTGTTGTCTGTCTTCAAGGAGACTGGTACACCTTCCTGAAAGTATTTGATTTTTTTTTTTTTTGCCTTAATTTTAATGGTTGATGGAAAAGATATTCTAAATAGCAGAATAAGAAGAATAATGTGGTCATTAGCTACAAAAACATTGGTGTCATCCAAACATGAGTTTAAACCCTGGTTTCACTGTGTACTATTTGTATAACTTTGGGTGAGTTACTTATCTTCTTTGGGTCTCAGCTTCCTCATCTGTAAAAGGGCATTAACTGCATTATAGAATTGTAAGGAGAATTTTAAAAGATAGTGTATTTAATAGTTTTCACACCATGATATATACACAGTAGGCATTCAACAAAAGATAGCATACAACAAATAAATTATTGCCAGTCCTCTTTCTGTCTGTAGAGCTATAAAAACATCAGGCAGCTCATAATTAACTTCTGACACTGTAGTCTTCTCAAATCAACAGAAAGCATCCCCATCCAATCAATTGTTTGCCATAATATGTGACAAAGGTTCTCCTGCCTTGAGTCACACAAAGTCCCAAGACATGCTAGTGTCCCAAAAGCTCAGACTTTGATCTAATAGATCCAAAGAGAATCTAATGATATTGAGCTTCTAAAATTGTGGTGAGTGAGGAGCAGAACGAAACAGAAGCTGTGATGTTTGGCAAGATGGTACCATGACACACCCTGCCTTCCCCTACACTGACCACTTTCCCTTTAAATATGACCTCCATTTTATGAATTAGGTATACTGATGCTGAAGGAGGAAATGTGAAAAGCCATCCAAAGAAGACAGTATGAGACAATAAAGAGAGCCTATTTTCTCTGGAAACTTGCAACTGAATGCAGCCAAATGAAAGTTATGAGATTCCTTTAATGAGTTTTGGAAACCCCTGCCTGCAATATATAGAGGGAGACACTGCTCTGCGCTAGTGCCATTTTCCTTGACTTGATACTAAAGCCAATGATTCTGCCCTTTAAGGTCCTACAGAATTTTCCCTTTTCCAGTCTCTCACCTCAATTCTTTCCAGTGTATGTTTTTTTCCTTCCAGTTATACTGAGATATAATTGACATACAGCACTGTGTAAGTTTAAGGTGTACAGCACGATGATCTGACTTAGATTTATCAATAAATGATCATCACAATAAGTTTAGTGAACATCCATCATCTCATAGAGATACAGAATTAAATAGAAATTTTTTGTGTGATAAGAACTCTTAGGAATTACTCTCTTAAAAGCTTTTATATATAACACACTGCCGTGTTAATTATATTTATCATGTTATACATTACATCCCTAGTACTTATTTATCTTATAACTGGAAGTTTGTTCCTTTTGACTGCCTTCATCCAATTCCTCCTCCCCCACTCCCCTTCTGATCCCCCACAAATCTGATCTCTTTTTCATGAGTTTGTTTGTTTTTGAAGTACAATTGACCTACAAAGCTATGTTAGTTCCTGTTATACAACAGTGATTTGATGTTTCTATACATTTCAAAATGATCACAATAAGTCTAGTTGTGATACGTCACCATACAAAGATATTACAGTTATTGACTATATTCCCCACACTGTATATTTCATACTTATGGCTCATTTATTTTGCAACTGGAGGTTTATACCTCTTAATCTGCTTCACCTATTTTTTTTCCTCCTCCCCACTCCTCTGGCAACCACCTGTTTGCTCTCTGTATCTATAACCCTGTTTCTGTTTTGTTATATTTGTTCATTTGTTTTGTTGTTTATATTCCACACATAAGTGAAATCACACAGTATTTGCTTTTCTCTGACTTATCTGACTTTGCATAATACCTACAAGGTACATCCATGTTGTCACAAATGACAAGATTTCATAGTTTTTATGTCTGAGTAACATTTCATTATATATCTACATATCACATCTTCTTTATCCACTGACCTATTGATGGGCACCTGGGTAGCTATCTTGGCTACTGTAAATAATGCTGCAGTAAACATAGGGGTGCATATATCTTTTCGAGTTAATGTTTTTGTTTCTTTGGATAAATACCCAGTAGTGGGATTGCTGGGTCATATGGTAATTCTATTTTTAGTTTTTTAAGGAACCTCCATACTGTTCTCCATAGTGGCTGTATCAATTTACTTTCCCACCAACAGTGCAAGAGGGTTCCCTTTTCTCCACATTCTCGCCAATACTTGTAATTTCTTGTCTTTCTGTTAGTAGCCATTCTAACAGGTATAACAGAACCTCCATACTGTTCTCCATAGTGGCTGTATCAATTTACATTCCCACCAACAGTGCAAGAGGGTTCCCTTTTCTCCACATCCTTGGCAATACTTGTAATTTATTGTCTTTCTGTTAATAGCCATTCTAACAGGTATAAGGTAATATTTTATTGTGGCTTTTATTTGCATTTCCCTGACAATTAGTGATCTTGAGCAATAGTGATGTTGAGTATCTTTTCATGTGCCTGTTGCCCATCTGTATGTCTTCTTTGGAAAAATGTCTATTCAGATCCCCTGCCCATTTTAAAAACAGGTTGGTTGTTTTTTTTTTGATGTTGAGTCGTATGAGTTCTTTTTATGTTTTGGATATTAACACCTTATCAGATATATCTTTGCAAATATCTTATCCCATTCAGTGGGTGACCTTTTTGTTTTGCTGGTAGTTTTCTTTACTGTGCAAAAGCTTTTTAGTTTGATGTAGTCCCATTTGTTTATTTTTGCTTTTGCTTCTCTTGCCTGTGGAGACATCCCAAAAAATATTACTCAGACCAATGTCAAAAAGAGTACTGCCTATGTTTTCTTCTAGAAGTTTTATGGTTTCAGGTCTTCAATGTATGTCTTTAATCCATTTGAATTTATTTTTGTGCATGACGTGAGAGAGAAGTCCAGTTTGATTCTTTTGCATGTAGCCATCCAGTTTTCCCAACACCATTTATTGAAGAGGCTGTCTTTTCCTCACTGTATATTCTTGCCTCCTTTGTCATAGATTAACTGCCCATGTAATTGTGGGCTTATTTCTAGGCTCTCTATTCTGTTCCACTGACCTATATGTCTTTTTTTGTGCCAGTGCCATACTGTTTTGGTGATAGTAGCTTTATAGTATAGCTTGAAACCAGGAAGCATGATACCTCCAGCTTTGTTCTTTTTTCTCAAAACTGTCTTGGCTATTGGAGGTCTTTTGTGTTTCAGTACAACTTTTAGAATTATTTGTTCTAGTTCTGTGAAAAATGTCATTTTGATAGGGATTGCACTGAATCTGCAGATTGCCTTGAGTAGTATGGAAATTTTAACAGTATTAATTCTTTCAATCCATGAACACAGTATGTCTTTCCATCTGTTTGTGTTGTCTTCACTTTCTTTCATCAGTGTCTTATAAGTGTATGTCCAGTGTATGTTTTTGATCTCTATGATTTGACGAGGTACGTTGGTTCCATTCTCCTAGGGTTATGCTCTTCTCCACTGTAAACACATTTTCCTATGCAACTCCTAGGAGACCAGTAAATTTTTTTTTTTTTTTTTTTGGGATTCTTAAACATCTACACCACATCCTTCTTGTGATAACAAAAAGCAAGTAATTCTCTCTGTTACTAATGAAGAAGTTGAAATCCAGAAATGTTTAAGTGATTTCAGCAGAGGCAGCAAGGGGAGCATGCAAATGTTTAAAACAAAGCTCATGGCCCTGACAGAGCTGTTCTTTAAAGGAAGGTCAGCACCTGTTTTCAGTTTACATATTTTTATCTTTTACTAATAAAATCTAGCACGTAAAGGGTGCATAGCCCTTTACAGTTTATGACAGTGTCATCACACACATAGTTGTTTCTAACTTTCAGAGTAGCCTATTAAGGAAGACTCACTTTCCCTCATTTTACCTCTGAAACACTGGTTGAAGACACTTGTACAAGGTCACATTACAGTAGTTATAGTGGCTGGATGTTAATCTGAAATTTCTGACTCCAAAAACCAAAATCATGTGCTCTCTCCCTATGATAAATCACATGACCGAGGTTAACTCCCTGCTTAATGTTCTTTCAGACACTTTAGCAAAGACTATGTCTCCTAAAACATGTCTATACTAAAGCCTTGCAGTGGAACCTAAACTCTCCACATCACTAGTTTCCCCTTGCATAAAACCACAGAAGGACCTGTGGATGTAAAATTGTCAGAAAAAGTGGTAACATATCAACATAGCTTCAGATCATCTTCAGTCATTATCAACCAAATTTGACTGAATTCATTAAGTTAAACCATCAGGGATACAAGTTTTGCAAATAATCAATATGAAAAAGAATGTTTGCAGGAAAATAAGTTGTAAGTCTAGCTCCTTGGGGAAAGCAAGTGTAGAGTGGATAATTAACAAGTCCTGGCATGGTGAAATGTTGGTGTCAAGTAGTAGGAATGGTGTTTGTACCAGAATGACAGTGAGGCTTGCTTGGGTGTCACTCCTAGTCCCATGGTTTGAGTCAGACTCTCTGATCTTCCTAGATATACTCAGATAATTTTATAAATTCCCTTCCTACTTAAGCCCACTGCTAGATGCCTACTGAACACTCAATTATTCTTTTTCCTTATTAGAAAAATATTGTAGGGTTTTTTGAGTGGTAATGTATCAGTTTAAAAAGAAACAGCCTACATGTCCCACCCTTTCTCACATCCATGGTGGCCAATGAGATTCAAGTAGAAGTCTCCTAGAGACTTCTGGGAATGTTTTGCCTTCCAAATATACATACTGTACTTTCTTCTTCTTCCCTGTCTAAAAATTGGATGGAAATGTGTAAATTGGGTAGCTTCTTTGAGATTATGGGAAAATCAGGAGAATTAAACTACAGGCTATGGACAGACAGGAAGAAAGACAGTAGAAGCCTGAAATATTGATGTTTTAAAGCTCCTGTATCATCACTATATCACTTGTCTTAGACTTTTATTTATCTATGACACATAGGCTTTTGTTTGATTAAACCACTATAGGCAAACTTTTGATCATTGCAGGGGATACACTATCCAAAAGGATTATTTTTTTTCTAAATAGGAAATCTTTACAATCCACATATAAAGATTTAAAATATAAATGTAAAGGATTTACTGATGTAAGTCTCTGTTCTACCACTATTTGACCTAGGGTAAGTAATTTTAATTATCAGGATCTTAACATCCAAAAGTGAGATAGTTGACTTAAGTAATATTTAAGTGAATTTTTTCCATCTAAAGTTCTAGAATTCCATGACAGGTCCAAATGTAATTGAAAAATAAGTATTCCTTCACTTGTAACTGCTCTGTAAATTGAATCAGTTATAGCTGAGAGAAGAGACTGAAAATATTTTAGAGAGATTACCAAGGATTTGATCTTGTATAAACTGGGTGAATTTGGGACAAGACCTCATACACTCAACAAGTGGAAGCCAAGTAGAATATATATCTAATTACAGATAACAAAATACAAAAATATTACTTTTAAGTGAGCTTAAGATAAAAAATTAGGATGGAGTTCTGGAGGATAATAAGATTTCTAACAGGATTATCATACAAAGGAAAGAGGCAGGACATCAGAAAAATGTCTTTCATGTGAAACTGAAGTTGCTGTGTGCCATGCTGGTCACATTGTGGTAGAGGATGCTAATTCCTATTTCAAATATTCATCATTTATTGGGAAAAGATGTACTGAAGATGTACTACATGCAAATCACTGTGGAAAATACAATGGCATGTAGAGAGAAATAACATCACATTCAGGAAGCTTTCAACTGACCAAAAACAGATAAGGCAGCATCATAAATAACCATAAAATAGCATGAAATGGTGTACAGGGCATAAAAGCAGAGTTCCTATGCATTTGGTTTGCCTAGGACAATCCTGGATTAATTCTGTTGTCCTGGCTTAATTATTGACTTTGCTCCATTCCATACTCAAGAGTGCCCCACAATGGTTACACAGGTTTGAAATTAAAATTTTATTTTATATATTTATCAACCCAAAGTGTTGATTTTTATCCTCATTGTCTTTTGCAATAATACAAAATTTTAAGTCTCCAAATTTACCTTTATGCTCATTAATTCACCACCAACTTGCTTCCTTTCCATCCCACCTAGTCACGAGCAACACAAAAGGAATCTAAACAAAATCTGAAAAAGCAGTATTTTCAAGGATAGTGATGTAAATGGTCCACTATAGCACCTTTAGAAAATATACTGAATAAGGCTAAGTAAAAAAAAAAAAAGAGTAAATTCAAAGGACAAAATGAACCTATAGGGCATACACGAGAATTATTAATAGGTTGGAGATTAAGAGCGTCCTTTTTGTCTAAGGAAAGATGCTGTTAATGTGTTCTCTGACTGTAAAAGATAAAACTTTTCTCCCATTTATAAGTGCCAGTTACCAAATAATATTGTAACACCCTATTTTACATTATTAGTTTTAGTATTAGTTCTTCTGGCCAGAGATGACATCCAGAAGACACTAACAGGTGGTGATGATGAAAAAATAACTACATTAAAGTTATGTATGATGGCACTGAAAGAGTAGCACACAGTGGGAGGTAACCAACCGATCTGTGGTATTGGGGCTCATTCTTCTACACAGGAACTTGTGCTTAGGTCACTTACGGACCTTTATGATTGGTTTTAGCATTTTCCTTTTCTGATTCTGTTAAAGAAAGAATAAAAATGCTTTTCATATCCTTGGCACCCACTAGAGAAATCATCTTCTTCTCTAATAATAATGGGAAGTGCTGTAATTAGAAGCATAGAGATTTTATTCCTTCCCAGTAATTTGACTTAGCATAAATCCCCTATAGTAAAACCATTTATCTATGGTTTGTTGAAACATAAACAGACTTAAAAAAGCAGTTTTGGTTAATAATGCAGCACTATAAATTGAGCAGGATTAATCTATTCCATTATTCTGTACTTCAAAATAAATTGGGAGGGGCAAGACAACAGAGCAAGGAGATTTTCCAATTTTCCACTGAAGCCATCCTGCTTTAATCACTGTTACCTCAAGTGAACTAAAGAGATTTAAAAGTCACTTATTAGTGTTGAAAAGAAAAAAAAAAAAGGTTTTCAGGTTTAGACAAAACTTATTAAAAGATTACAAAAAAGTGTAATTTTATGGGTTTAATGAAAGATTAACTGGGAGTAGAAATTTGATTGAAAGTAAAGGCTGGTTAAAAACAAATCATAAAATAAAACCCTTCTTCTCCATCTGTTCCTGAGGTTCTTGTCTCTCAATACTTAGAGAAGATTTCAAGTTTCCAAAGGTGGCATCTAAAAGTGGCAGAGGGCTTCCCTGGTGGCGCACCGGTTAAGAATCCGCCTGCTAATGCAGGGGACACGGGTTCGAGCCCTGGTCTGGGAAGATCCCACATGCCGTGGAGCAACTAAGCCCGTGCACCACAACTACTGAGCCTGCGCTCTAGAGCCCATGAGCCACAACTACTGAAGCCCATGCGCCTAGAGCCCGTGCTCCTAAACAAGAGAAGCTACTGCAATGAGAAGCCCGCGTACCACAACGAAGAATAGCCCCTGCTCACCGCAACTAGAGAAAGCCTGCGCACAGCAACCAAGACCCAAAGCAGCCAAAAATAATAAATAAATAAATAAAAGTGGCAGAGTGAGAATTTTTACCGTTGTCTTTCTGGTACCTTAATCATGAGGTTCATCCTCTTCTTTGCCAACCTAAGTCCTTTCATTTTAGGACCATTTCAGCTTTCACATGGTTAACTGGTTAACTTAATCAATGTCCTAATATCACTGTTCCTTGGAATCCAGAATAATTCACCTTTACGGTAAGGAAGGACTCTTAGGACCTCACATTAGGATTCTCTATCACTTGGATGTTCTTCACCTTTGGATTCTCGACCTTCCAATTTCTACTTTCTGGCTATATCCTTCTCTTCTTTTACATCCTCTATGGCTATGCACTAAATGCACCAATTATTCAATAACGTTTAATTACCCTTTCTCTTGACCCTACTCTATTCTATTCCTTCAAAAGCCCTGTCTATGTTTCATCTGCTTTCTTCACTCTATCTAGACCCACTGGTTAATGACTTCAGATAATTCCTAATTCCTACCTAGCATAATTTAGTTCAAAGGGCACTGAATGTAAAATAAGACATATACAGGTTAAAATCCTGTGTCTGCCATTTGGAACTTGTGACCTTCTCTAAGGCACTATAATTTCTCAACTTTAGATTCTTCTTCAGTAAAATGGAAATAATGTCTGCCTCTGAACATTCTGTGATGATTAAATGAGATAATGTGTGTAAAGTTGATCAGTAGATATAAAGGCTAAATAAAGGTTAATTGCCCCTTTCCTTTCTTCTTTTTCTCTGTCCTTATGAAGAATTCACTGCTAATTCCTACCCTAAGACCTAGCCAACTAACAGGAACGCTTCTGCAACTATGCTATTAAACTTGATGCAATAAAAACATATCTGGCCTCAACTAAACAATTCCAGTAAAGCTTGAGATTCCTTTTACTGCTTTCTAGGCTGTTCCCTTTGTACCTTCTTTTAGTTATTCTAAGTCCTTATTATATTTTTACAACCCTATCTCAGTCTGTTACCCTCAGTCCCAGAAAATTATCTTGCCTCATACTCCTCTGAGAATCTAATAGGCTACGAAACATAAACTCCATCAACTTTCCTCTTACCACGTTCAAACTCATCTATCTACTATCTACCAACCTACTATTTTCCCCCACACCTATTCTTTCTTCCTTCCATTATGTCTCAAATTAGATGCCCCACCTCACCTCCAAGACAGACAGCTCCATCTATGTTAACAATCTCATTCACCACTGCTCCATCTGGGACCCTGCTTGATTGATGATACCCCCTTTCTGTTGGGACTTCGCAATTTTCTTCTCAGCATATTAAACATATTTATTCTTTCCCATTTAAATATATTTTCTTTGCCATATATTCTTCCCAGAGTATATAATCCTTGCTCTGTAATTCACCTTACTGCCCAAGTCCTTCAAAGAACAGACTAAAATTATTTTTTTTCACTTTCTCACTTACCATTCCCTTCTTAATCCAGAGATGACTTCTGCCTTCATTACTTAATAAAATTATTTTAATATTATAGCTAGGTACTTCTTAGGTTCAGAATCTGGTGGGCATTTTATTTTTTTATTTTATTTTTTTATGTGCAAACACTTTGCTTAGATTTTATTTTTATTTATTATTGTTTTAACATCTTTATTGGAGTATAATTGCTTCACAATAGTGTGTTAGTTTCTGTTTTATAACAAAGTGAATCAGCTATACATATACATATATCCCCATATCTGCTCCCTCTTGCGTCTCCCTCCCATCCTCCTTATCCCACCCCTCTAGGTGGTCACAAAGCACCGAGCTGATCTCCCTGTGCTATGCGGCTGCTTCCCACTAGCTATCTATTTTACATTTGGTAGTGTATATATGTCCATGCCACACTCTCACTTAGTCCCAGCTTACCCTTCCCCCACCCTGTGTCCTCAAGTCCATTCTCTACATCTGCGTCTTTATTCCTGTCCTGCCCCTAGGTTCTTAAGAACCTTCTTTTTTTTTTTTTAGATTCCATATATATGTGTTAGCATACGGTATTTGTTTTTCTCTTTCTGACTTACTTCACTCTGTATGACAGTCTCTAGGTCCATCCACCTCACTACAAATAACTCAATTTTGTTTCTTTTTATGGCTGTGTAATATTCCATTGTATATATGTGCCACATCTTCTTTATCCATTCATCTGTTGATTGACACTTAGGTTGCTTCCATGTCCTGGCTATTGTAAATAGAGCTGCAGTGAACATTGTGGTACATGACTCCTTTTGAATTATGGTTTTCTCAGGGTATATGCCCAGTAGTGGGATTGCTGGGTCGTATGGTAGTTCTATTTTTAGTTTTTTAAGGAACCTCCATACTGTTCTCCATAGTGGCTGTATCAATTTACATTCCTACCAACAGTGCAAGAAGGTTCCCTTTTCTCCACACCCTCTCCAGCATTTATTGTTTCTAGAATTTTTGATGATGGCCATTCTGACCAGTGTGAGACAATATCGCATTGTAGTTTTGATTTGCATTTCTCTAATGATTAATGATGTTGAGCATTCTTTCATGTGTTTGTTGGCAATCTGTATGTCTACTTTGGAGGAATGTCTATTTAGGTCTTCTGCCAATTTTTGGATTGGGTTGTTTGTTTTTTTGATATTGAGCTGCATGAGCTGCTTGTATATTTTGTAATCCTTTGTCAGTTGCTTCATGTGCAAATATTTTCTCCCATTCTGAGGGTTGTCTTTTTGTCTTGTTTATGTTTTCCTTTGCTGTGCAAAAGCTTTTAAGTTTCATTAGGTCCCGGTGGGCATTTTAAATTTACTATTTTGCTTGATCTCTCATAGGTATTTGCCACTGTTGTTTTCTTAAGAATGTTTTTTTCCCCTCTTGAACTCAGAATATCGTTCTCTTCCTAAGTCTATTACCAATTCCCTCTTTTCCCTTCATTTAACCCTACCTCTTCACTCAGCACTAAAGTACTTTGTTTCCTAACTTCTATCTTTGACCTTCTGTTATTCTATACATTTCCCTCTCAAGGTCATATTTATTCTCATGAATTCAATGGCCAAATAAAACTTGAGAATACTCATACTTGCATTTTGCCCGGTCCTGATTCTTGAGCTACCAGATGAATATGTAATTGGTACTAGACATCTACAACTGGATATTCTCTTATAAATTAAAGGATCTCCATTAATCCATTCATCCAATATAAAAACTTGCCATAAGGACTGCTGTTTATCTATTTAAATAGATAAGGTATATCCATGTTAGAATTTGAGTCCAAGAAACGAGGGAGAGATCAGCAGTCCTGTCTCCAGATAGTCAAGAGAAAAAGAGTGGTGAGCCTAGGGCCAAATGAATACCTTAAGTCAAAGCTAAGAAAATAAAACAGAATAAGATAAAACACTTGTGGCAAAAATACCCAGAAATTCCTGAGTGATAGTTGATAATGGTAGGGAAATGTCCATGGTTTGTGGCTGATAACAACTGCCAAACTATTCACAGGTAGATCATGTTGACCTAAAAGCAGACTCGGAACACTGGCCCAGGATTCCTCAGTTGCTAACATCTTCATATAAAACCAACCCAATTCCCAAATCCATTTACTCCTACCACCTAAACATATCTCAGACCAACTCTCTTCTCTCCATCCCACTGTCACTCCTTCAGTTCAGGCCATCATCACTTGTCACATTCACTACTGCAATAACCAGCTAATCAGTCTCTCCTGGTCTCTGTCTCAAGTCTAATAAATCTTCCACTCTACTTTCAGAGTTATCTTTCTACAACACGAACGTGGTCAAGTCACTCCATTGCTGTAAGTCCTCTGCTGAAAAGTTAAAATCTCCATCTCTTAGCCTGCCAAATAAGAATATTCACAAACTTGCTCCTGCCCATCTTCCTAGGCTTAGCTCCAACTGCTTTTGTCAACTGTATTCCTTTTTTCTCATCATGACATTCTTTCACACCTCTGTATTCCCTGCTGGTTCTGACTGTTATGTCCTAAAATCCATGTTTTCATCCAGTGAAACGTCAGTAATTCTTCAAATTTTAACTGAAATATTGTGCCTTTGGCATGGTTATCTGCAATGTGTTGCAAATGGCATGAATTAACATTGCCATAATTAATTATCATATCCCTAAGATTCTATGATCTAACTGAGGTCTTTTACATTTGCACGCCCCATATTTAGATGTGTGCCTAACACCAAAAAATGCTCAAAAAATGTTTGTAGTTGGACTGTTTGGATGGATGGATAAATGAATTAGTGAGTGACAGGTTACTGTAAAAATTATCACACCCCATATAAATTCTAAGCTGGCTTGAATATATTTTACTGTGGGAAAAAATATTCTTAGTACTTTTGAAAGAAGATACACAATCACAGAGAGAGAAAAGGATTGCCAGCCCCAAAGGGAAAGCTTTTCTTTCAGATACTAGATGACAATGATAGTAATGCTTTTTACAGTTGCTATTTAAAATTTTTTAAATGGTATTTAAATATTTAAAAATTACTTTCTCCCAGTAATTACAGCTTCAGAATTGATTTCATATAGACTCAGGGGATAAATTAGGATCTGGCAACTAATCATTAATTATGAAGAGAGTGAAACTTTGATCAATGATGACCCCCAACTCCCCCTTGTCCTCAATCATTATTGATGCCTTTCCCTACCAGTCTCAGCACCACTCACTTCCCAAGGAAGTTTATGTGCGGTGTCTTCAGCCACAGAAGTTATCCTCTGGCACAGTCTAGAGTGACAGAGAAAGCTCTCATCCTACTCTACTGGTTCATTCTACGTCACTAGTCAGGTTTCAGCTTCTTGCCTGACATTCACCCAGCCCTGTATCCCAGCCTGCTCAGTGAGGCCCCGAGACCTCACCTATCTTTGACCAACTTTCTTTCACTTGTGCTGAATGGATGGATCACTCAAATTAAATCACTCTTGCCTTCTCCAATGCCTTTACTACTACTTGCCACCCGAAGCCTTCTTGGGCTCTGAATCATCTCACTGTTTTATTATGATGTTTGCTGAAATCAAGCTTGTGTTCGCATCTTATCTTTGGACGTTCTACATGTGAAGCTGGATACTCTTCTAAAGTGCCAGTTCTAGAATCTAGATTGTTTTTAAGTTCCCTGTTGAGCTTACATCAGTTTAAGTGGTTCTTGATGAACAGACAGTGGGCATATTGTCCCCTGTGCGACATCTGGCAATGTCCCAGACATTTTTTGGTGGTCACAATGGGGGATGCCGCTAGCATCTAGTGGGACCAGGGATGCTGTTAAACATCCTATAAGGCATAAGACAGCCCCCAGCTCACCCCCCAAACAGAATGATCTGGCCCATAATGTCAGTAGTCTTGAGATTGAGAAATCCTGCATCTAACATTTTCCTCTTTCTTGTACACCATTGGTGATTAAAGTACCAATATGCCTCATGGCTGTACTGACCTCAGTTATAAAACCAGGACAGAAAGCATATAAAGTTTGCCAAATTTTGATACTGTAATCTGGTCACTCGTACTCCTTTTTGCCCAGGTTTCCCATCTTGATAAAATAACAGCTGACCATTCCTCTTCTACAGAGGGCCCTGGAGGTTTAATAAATCCATTTTTAATGAGGAGCTTTGCCATCCTCAGGTGAAAAATGCTTCCACAAGTATTATTCCCATCACAAGAAAGAGCAAGGATTGCTTTGCAGATTGGCACATGAAGTTCATTCCTTCAATGCACTTCCATCCCATAGCTCCAAAAAGTACAAAATCTGCTCATAAAAAATAGAAGCGGACTGACAATTTCAGCATTTTCTTTTACCTCTCTCAGTAGAAGTGGAGTCACTGAAGAATCAGCTGTCAGGTGGCTGCATCTCTAAATTATCCAGTGCATCAGCCATCACTGTTATTAAATTCTTTGGTTGGTTTATAGAATCCCCTAATGTATAAAGCAGGCAGTAGATGGAGATTACATTGATCTCACAAGAAGAGGGATTAAAAAGTCTTTAATGTACCCACCAAAAGTATCGGTCTGGCAAATGTGGCATATGTAAAGCTGTAAGGATTGGAAAGGAAAAGATTAATGACTTTGTCTCCTTAGAGTTCAGAAAAAGACAGCTTCCCCCATCTGATAGAATTTAAATGTTTTTCTGTCGCTGGGAAGCTGCCGGTATATGGTGGCCTAGATGGATTTAGTTTGCTTTCTCTTCCAAATGAACCTATGATTAAATGAGGCTTTAAGAAGCTAAATGTAATTTTTTAGTCATTTTTATTTTAACTAGAAAGACATTACTAATTTCCCTTTTGTACGTTACTTAATTTTTAAAAGATATTCTAACATGATTGCAATCATGGTGAATATTAGTTTTATAGTCTTTTAACTACCTTATCATTTTAGCAAGTTAAAGTATTCAATTCATTCATTTATTGATTCATTCATTGTTTCTTTCAAGTAAATATTTATGGAGTGCATTCTCTAAACCAGCATTACATTGAATTACCATCTCCATAGATACCACTGTATCCAAACCACTAACTTCTCTTGCTTGGACTACTTTGAGAACCCTTTATTTTCAGTTTGCAGAGAATGAATTTGACTGCATATTGGAAAATAAGAGTGGCTTAGATAAAATTGAAGATGATTTTTCTCTCATGAAGCTAGTTGTAATATAGTGGTTCAGGCCTTGTGCAACAGTCCTCGTCCCTGAGTCATTCTGTCCCTCAGACGTCCTTGATTACAGATTCCACCCTGTAGATCTACTTACAGTTGCAATTTGGTCCTTGCATCTCCATCCTTTATCTCCATGTTCTGGGGAGGAAGAAGCAGCAGGAGAAGGAAAAACAGCTGCCAGCAGAGTTAGCTCCACATATAGAGCTTTTGCCCAAAGTCCCACCAAATGACTTCAGCTAGTCTCTTTTGGCCATAGCAATTACATGACCATTCCTAGTTGCCAGGGACACTGAGAAATGGAATTTTTACCAGTGTGCATTGCAACCTGAAGAAAATTGGGGTTATGTTAGTAGAAAAAAGAAGAAGGAAGGGATATTGGGTAGGCGATTAGGAGTCTCTTCTATACCTTGTTTCCACTCTTGTTCTCCTGAAGTCCATCTCCCAGGAGCAGTCAGAGAGGTCTTTTTACAACATAAATCGAATCAAGTCACTTCCTGATTTAAAGCCATCCCAAATAGAATAAAATCTAAGTTCTTTTCCATGGCCTTCATGTGGCGATATAGTTTCACATCATTTCTTACTATTTTTCCCCTTGCCTTCTGCAATAACCACACTATCTACTCTTCAAACAGCCCTAGTTCATTTCAGCCCCGATCCTGTATTCTTTCTATTCCCTCTGCCCAGCACTCTCTTCCACAAGGAGTTTTTATGGCTTGATCCATATTATGATTCAGTAAGTATGCTTAGTGTAATCTTCACTGATTGCTCAGCAGAATGGTGAATTCTGAGTTTGTACTTCCTAGACTCAAATCTTGGCTCCTACCACAAGTTAGCTGTGTGACTTAGGCAGTTACTGATCTCTTCTTTGTCTCAGTTTCCTCATCTGTAAAATGGGTTTATTTTTACACAGGGTGGTTGCTAGCCCTCAGTGAGTAAGTGTAAACTGCAAAGAACATTACCTGGCACACTGTAGTTGTTTGATAAATGTTGGCAATTATTTAAAATGGTACTCCCCCGTCCTTCACAAGCCACTAGCTATACTTTCAGTTCACTCTGTTTTCTTCAAAACAGATTACTTTCAAAACTACCTAACTTATTTACGTAGTTTTAGCACTTATTGACTAAGTGCTCCAGGAGAATATAAACTATATGAAAGGCACCACTGTATACCCAGACACTAGAACAATTCCCAACATAGATTAGGTGCTCAAAAAGAAATAATTTACTGAATGAATTGTGAAACAATTAATATATTTATTTATTTTCCTGATATTACAAAATAAGGTTATATCTGATGTATTTTAATAGATTATTAAAATATTGTCACTTTATTGTTGGCATTCTCTTTCCAGTTCTGACCTGGTTACAGAGGATTGAGAATGTGCTTCAGGTTTGAAAGAAAAACCTAATTTTAAATAAACTTTATTTGGAACCTAAGAGAAAAATCACAAGATCTCACAGGTGTATTTCTCAAAGTTTAGAGCATGGTCAGCAAACTTTTTCTCCAGAGGGCCAGAATGTAAATATTTTAATGTTTTGAGGGTCTATTTCATAATATTAAACATATCCACATTAGTTGTGAATATAGAGGTATATTTATTATAAAACATTACCTTAGTGAAAATACTGAAGAAAAGTTTAGACTGTGTTACTCATTTGAGGTTAAATGGATCCTCAGCTGATATTATAAATCACCAATGGAAATCAGACGAGAACTGCATCATCCACAGATGGATTAAAGATGTTAAAAAATTATTTTCTTAGGTACCAATGTTCCTAAATAAGTAAAGTAGCAAAATGTTGCATTGTTTTATTTGTACGATTGTGTTTATAATTTTTTTTTTATGTTTTAAAATAACTTTCTCTGATGGAAAAAATACATAATTCTTGATTTTTTCTTTCCAAAAAAAAAAAAAAAAACCAAACAAATAAGGGGATTTTAGATAAAACCTTCAAGAAATAGTTTTTATATGTATCTTACATTGCTAATCATATGGAATTGCAAGATACATTCAGCAACTCATTGACCTTCACCAAGAAAATTAAGATTTTTACAAATGGTACCGATTCAAAATTCTGGTCGAAATAATCATTTGCATCTGTATGTTTCACATTTTTTTACAAGAATAATGTAGTTACATATTTAGTTGGTAAAGGAATATTGTATATCATCATCATAAGACCTGGTAGTTAAGGAAAGGAGAAAAGTAAAAAAAAAGTTTTAAAAGCTTTGAAAAAAAAAAAAACAGAAAATTATTTTCTTGAGTTCTTTAAGTAGGAGTGGAATTAGTATAATGACTATATGCTTAAAATTATATATTTAAATAAGAAGTTATTTTTATATTTGAATCTTTAAAAGATTAGCTGATAATGTTTTACAAGTCATTTCACCTTTTTGGCCCTTAGTTTGCTGTTTTTTAAAATTAAGGAGATGAAATAGATGGCCTTTGATATATTTTTTAACACTAAACATCTATGATTTTATGAAACATCCACAAACTTTTTTTCAACTCAAATTGTTTTATCCTCCTAAAGACATCTTCTGAAATCTATTAAGCAACATAATTAATGAATTGATTGAAAAAATATTTACTGAGTGTCTATTTGTCAGATACCATAATTTAACATAGATGCAAAGTTCAGTGAGACAAGGGCTCAACACATAATCCAGGAAGTATTTCAGAAAGCTTCGTTTTGCAAGTTACATTTTTAACATACCAAGCCATCAGCAAACCACAAGGAATACTATCAAGCAGCAATTTGGGTAAAAGTAATTATTTTTATATAAGAAATCAAAATTAATGGCAGAGTTAACCAAATAATTCCTAACATTCTTGAAATGTTATAATGGGGGGAAAGGTTAAATTTTGAAAGTTTATTGTAAGAATGCATGTCCATGGATTGATTCAGAATTTTTTTTTTAACATTTTTCTTCAACTTAAGAAATAAAATTATCATTTATTCTCAAGACAAAGACTTAAAAACACACCTCAGCACTGTCTTGTTTCCAAAGGGTGAAAAGTGACATTATAACCACACAAAAGCTTTAAAAAATCATTCTGATTTCATGGACATTTAACGTGTGCACCTGCTGTTCTGCTGAACTGGCAGGTGGCTAACAATTTTTTACCACTGCCAACCTTTGTCCTTAATGCCGGCTTGCGGTTTCATGTCATTTTCTGCCCTGAGGGGAAGAGTGTGCCTGCTGTTTAATCTGCCTAACTATCCTGCCTGATGAGTTTGCCATTTTGTGCATGTCTATATTATAGCTATAGTTTCATGAAACAGTCTAGATTTGCTTTGTTCCCCAAACTGTCTGTTCTTAAGGTCATACTGTGGTTCCCCAGAGCAATTCAAAAGAGAGGTAGTGGCAATCTGACACATGAAGATTAACTGGTCCTTAGAGAGTGGGAAGTCGCACCCTCACATGGTCACCACTTTCCAAGGGCTAGCCCTTAGCTTTGCTAACCCAGAAACCTAATTTTATCATGTCATCAAGAACTGATCAGTCTTTGGGGACTCAAGTGAGGATGTGAGTAACCAAACCCAGAAGAGAATGATGATTCACTAAGAAAGAATGGAGCTCTGGGTTTCATAAACCTAGCTACACTGGTGTCTTGATCCAAATCACCCACTGTCAGAATCAAAACATCTAGAAGGCAGAATTTACTATTTAAATGTAGCCTGATGGGGGCTGAACCAGTGTTAAAGTTGGATATTTTTGAAAGAGGTTTCATCTGTTAGAAAACTGCGAGGAACTAATACCTTCTCTAGCAGTGGAATACCCTTCTCTTGGAAAAAAAAGAAATTCACATTTATTAAGATTTACTCTGTGTCAGCTATCATATTATGCATATACATAATTTCACTTATTTACACAACAGTATTTGCATCCAAAGTGGGTGATGGTGTTATTTTCACTTACTAGGCACAGATCTGAAGTCCAGAGAACACCTCATTGCTTTAGGGAGTGGAGTCAGGATGCATATTCAGGTCCCTTTGACATCAAAGCCCAGCCTAGGAACTTCCTATTCCCTGCTATACTCTTAAACTCTCCACTTCAATACAATGGTTCTCCTTAATGTGAAATGCCAAGTAAAAACTGTCCATGAAATTTTGTTATTTTTCCTTTTCTAAACTCAATATAAACCTTACTCTCCTCTGGTTGACACTTTTATTCCCTTAGACACATGTACAAACTACAAGTTTCTTTATCTTCATTCTTATCCTGAGGCTTCTTTGTTCATCTTGATTGGACTTGAGTATTTCCAAACCTCTATAAACACGTTCAAAAAGTGGAATCATATTTTTGGGATATAACTAGCCCTTGGTGAATGCTTGTTGCTTCTAGTGTTCATTATTTTCATTCAAGTAAACTGGATTTTTTAAAAGAAAGCTCAACTTGATGGTATAAAAATATAGAATGGTTTATTTTTCTTTAATCACTGCCTTCCAAAATGTTCTATTGAATTGCTGTTCCCCACTGGGAACCAGATTCTTTCACGACCATCTTAGGAAATTTCTATAGCCTTCTGGACATTGTTGACTATATAGTTAGTCCAACTCCGTTTAAAATTTCACATGATGATCTATTTAAAGCTTTCCCTGTCCCCATTGTTGGCTGTAATTATGGCTTCAGGAACATTCATTGGAAAGGAGTCATCTCTGCTTTTTTAGTCCTTCTTTTCTTTTCCTCTTCTAGGAATAGCTACTCTAATAATGAGGCTAAGGAGAAAGAATGGGAAATGGTGAACGTCAGTGAACTTAACTGGTACAGCTAAAATTCTCTCTGTAGTGGCTATTGCTGCTTCTCTGACCAACAGGGACTGATGGCCTCTGCTTGTCAAGTGCGCCTCTCTCATGAGGCACATCTGCCTCAGAGTACCACCACCCTTCACAGGTCTTTCCACTCCACAGTTCCTGGATATGGGAGTTCAAGCTCATCCTCCTCCACCACTATCCTCCCAGCTTCCACCCCAAGGTGTTTGCCTTATGTAAAGGCATCTTCCTTGGCCATCAGCCCTCCCGGGTTGGTTCTCACAAGGGTGGCTAAAAATCAGTTACCTTTCATACTGTGCACCAGACACAAGGGAAATTCACACATCCATACCACGCCAGTGAGCATGCAGAATGCTTTACACCCACACCAGCCTGCCCTGCTCCCTATCTCCAATTATTTTCCGCTACTTAGAAAGGCAGAGGAACAGTTAGAAACCCACTGCCCAAGTGTATATTCAGTCGAGGGAAAGAACACCAGTCTCTTTCATTGTAGTACAGGTATGTGAGTGATTCCCTTAGAGTGTCCCCATTATTTAAACTGGCGGCAGAGTGCCCACCTTTCATCCTCACAGCGGAAAAGCTTCTCACCAGCCACAGTTTACTTCCCATGAGGCCCATGATGCTGAAAACACTCCCTTTATCCCTTGCCTCTCTATACTTCTTAGATATACTGAGCAGAAAGTAAAGTTGAGGTCATCAGTGGTAAAAGAAAGCCTGATTCCAATGGCACTTAGTAAGGCCTGGCAGGAGAAATGTGGTACCAGTTTTTGTTAGCTATCTTTAGAATGGAATGCATTTAGTGACTTTTTGTTCAGCTTTGGCCTGTCTTGAATTGTTAAGTCCTAGGAAACAAAGTCCTATCTTTTTCTTACTACACATTTATTTTTTAATACATTATTCAAAAAAACTACTGAATAGCTTCTACACAACAGCCATTGTAGTGCATGCTGATATAGAAGATGGATAAGGTATAATTACCACCCTCACAGTTACAGTCAGGTGCATAAGTTCATGCTCTGTCTTTGGTCACAATACTCACAGCTGCCCACTAACTTTAACTTGAACGTTTTCTCACTGTAATGATAGTATTTATTGTGTGATGGGAGCACCTAAAGGGGTGAAAATGGTTCTCTGTGGGAGGTGGGAGGTCAGGGAAGGCTTCACAGATGAAAAATTGTTCCTACTGTCTCTTAAAGAACAAGTAGGAATTAGCCAGTTAAAAAGATAAGAATGGGCATTCAAGAAAGAAGAAACAGCTTGTGCAAAAGCATGAAGACATAAAAGAAATAGGAAATTACAAGTAATCAAGCATGGCTTGAACAGAGAGTCCATAATAATAGTATAGGGATAAGCAAGGCTATCATATTTAATGACTTTTATTTTTTTACTGTCTCTAAACTAGTGATTCTTAAACTTTGTCATAAGAATTTCCCAGGGTTCTTGCTCAAATGCAAATGCAAATTTCCAAACCCCACCAGAGATTTCCCAGTGCCACTATAAATTCTCAATCAGTATGTGTGAAGCAGGGCCCAGTATTCTGCACTTTTAAAGACATTCCAGGGTAATCTAAACATGTAGCTTATGTAGTTCACTATCATAGATTCTGGAAAGTTTTTGAAAGGTTCTAGCAAGGGGGTAACATGCTTAGATCTGCATTTTAGATACACACCTCTGGATACCCTGTGGCTGAATGACTGGAATAAGGCAAGACCAGAGACAGGAAACTAATTAGATGGCTATTACAGGGGTGCAAGCAAGACATGAGGGTGGACCAAACTGTTAGATTAGAGGATGGACCAATCAGGCAGATGCCTGAGATACCAACAGCAAAAGTTGCTAAAATGATCACTGGACAGAATCGAAAATATGATACAAGTTAAATAGGAAATATTTATAACATAATTAACAAAGTGGCAAAATGCACATTGATCATGCTCCTTCTGAATTAGGATCACTTGTCAATGACTCCTATCTCTGTACAGTGTGTGTTTTTTTGTTTTTTATTTTGGTTTTTTTTTGGTTCAGATGTTCAAATTCAGGGGTACAACTATAGGTCAAACCATCAGCCAGCCCTGGAACCTTGAGTCAGAAATTGCAGTCAGTTGAAATTAAAAAACCAGAGGGTGCAAAGCACAAATTTAAAGATTTACTTTATTATCTAAATTAAGCCCTTTGATATGTCTTCCAAAGAAATTGTGTATTTAAGGAAATTACCAAAGAATATGGAAGAGAAACCAAAACCTACAGTATTTTTTTATTTCCCTTGTTAGCAAGTTTTTGTTTCCCTTCTTTTCTGTAAGTTTTGGTTTCGCCCTCTAAGGCCAGGCAGCTCTCTTTGTAGAGAGTCTTAGAGGATGAACATACTAGGGCAGCAACTAGCAACTAGTAAAATGGAAGGACTCCTCTTTGATTTGCCCATGGAGTAGAAGAACACTGCATAACGGGTTGTACACAGGGGTCAGGGGGCACATCGAATGACACGGAAGCTAAGGCTTTTAGGGGTGGTCTCAGGAATCCAGAGATGGAACAGGAATGGAGCCTCTCTAATTCCATAATGATCTAGTGACATTCCACTCCAGTTTCTCCATCATGCCAGATAATAGTGACATGGGCCAGGAAGTAAAAGAGTCAGAAATGCCCACTCATGATGGAAATGTGGAGGTATAAGGACTTGGTCACTTGATTGAGAGCTCTCCTACTTTTCCAGAACTCTTTGTGGGCAAATTTAGACAGAGTTGATGCGGCCTGGGGTGATAGCTCAGACTAAGAAGTCCAGAGAGTTGGTGGAATATTAAAAGAAAGAGATGACAGTAGGGTTTTAAGTAAGTGATAATGCCTCTGGCAGCTTAACACCTAAAATTCCCACATGGATGGCTTTAAACCACAGATAGTTGTTTATCTTCCAGTCCTGCAAGGGGAATTCTGCTTGCCTGTGCCTGGCTCTCTGAAGAGGGGTAAGAGCAGAGGCCCAAGGCTGGGAGGAAAGAGGATCTCATGGGGAAACGGGGCTGCATCACCTGCTGAGGAACCTACTCAACTCTATTAGACTTGCAAAACCTGCTAGTTACTTTCCTGGGATAAGAAGTCATGTCTGATCTTCTTGGACAGCTCTGAGAAAAAGAACCTAGATGAAAAAACTTGATGACTATACAACAATTTACTGAAAGAGAATGTGCCTGAAATAATATTCTGAGATATTAATCTGTGCACACTTTGCTCCTACTTTTTTTCCATTTCTTTTATTAGCACTCAGTTTGTAGCAGTACTTGAGAACTTAATATACTCTATCCCTCTCTTGTCACTATGATATGACTCTAGGATGGCAGGAACTCACGGAAGGCCCAAAGTTTTTCATCAGTATAGCACTAACCAAGGGTTCAAAAGCAAAAATTAAATGGATGACTTAAAAATTTAAAACATTAAATCTCAAATCTGAGACTCTGAACCAAGATTCATTCATCCTAGCAACTTATAAATGGCTCATTTTGAAACTAAAAAAGATTTATAAGTTTAGTAAATAGGAAATTAACTTTTCTTATCTACTCAAATAAATATTAAACAACTATTTAAAGATTATTAATTCAAAGGCATGCCAAATCACTTGCTGTCCAGGTGGCCACACACCCTGGCCTCAGGCCTACACCTGAACTTAGGAAATCGAAGAAAGATTTAAAAGATTTAAAAGATTTAAAATCAACTTCTGCCCTTTGATCTTTGATTAAATGCTTCCTTTCAATGGTTACTGTGTCTTTCCCCTCCTTTATGTCTTATATTAAGATGAATTAGGTATATGAAGCTCCTTAAAGACAGAAAATATGACATTGTCATGTACACACCCCTTCACAGTGCAGTTCACATAGTAGACACTAAAGAAGTATTTGCTGAATGATTGGATGAGATGAAGTTTAAAGGTGCTATATAAATATAAGATATTGTTTTGTTCCAAGCTAAAAATTGCAAACATACCACATCTAAGAAGTAATCTGCCTCCTTTGATTGAACAATGAAACAACACACAGGGGCTTAGACACGTAATTTCAGATTTCTATTGTATCTGTGACCTTGGTTATAACTTTTGGTAACTGGCGTAAGCACAGTATCCATCTATTTCCATATCCTTCAATTCCTCTATTCATAGAGTCACAGCAACAAAGATAATTCTTTCTGACCTCATATAATGGCGGTAAGAAATAAACAATCAAAGCTATGGTTAAGTACTTTATGACTGAAACATAATGTGCCTTCCGAAACGTTTGTGGAGACAACCAAGCTGACCTTTCAGCAGACAATTAATTATTCAGATTCCACCATCATTCTAGAGCGGTCCAGATACTAATAATATTCCTTGACATTGATATAAGCACAGCAGATATGCTTTGCATAAATGAAATAATTTCATATAGTATTTATCATATTCCAATTATGAAAAAGTTCTACAAAAACAACACAAAATATGGCATTAACATAATAAAACTGTAATCTATTCTCAATAGCTTAATTGGAATGTGAACGGTGGTAGAAAATATTAGGCAGGATAGCAAGCCAAACACTAAAAACAATAAGCTTTCAGTTTCAGGCTAGATTTCTGGTAGCTACTGTACTTGGCTATCCACGATGAGGTTTAAAGATCTAGTTGAAATATGACAATTTAGATAAACATCTAACCTGGTTCCTAAATCCAAAGCCTCATTTTCAGGCAGAGGCCCATCCAGAAATCACATGGGATAATACTTCTGGGAGAAGGTTTAATTTAGAAGGATAGTTAAGATTGCCTTATTCAGGATCCTTATTTTATTACTCCTTTTTGCCTCCATCCCAAACACTCAATATAAGAAATAAGAAAGAGAAGTAGAAACTCCTTTCACGCTTTTCATAAAATGAAAAATATTGTGATTATCTAAAAAACCAGCAGGAAATTCTTCCAGAGCTTAATGATGATGACATTAGCCTTGCTCTGCTGAGAGGATGATCAAAGGTGGAATGAGAGACAACATAACCTTACATTAGTCAGGTTATAAAAAGGATTCCATCAAAAGATGAAATCTCTAAAGTGTAAAACTGAAATGTTATAACTTGCAGAAGACTCTATGCCATTTTTTCCTGCAAAGGCATTAAAATGTCACAACATCATAGAAAAGGAGAGTTTATTATTTCTAAAATGTAATAATGTTATATGGTTATATGTCATATATAAAGTTATATATATATATGTATATGTATTCATGTAAGTACATTAAACCACTGTTTTCTTGATCAAACTAAAAGCACTGAGAATGCCTGGAAGTCACAGTTAACTATAATTTGTGAGTCTGAATCCACATGACACAAATTCACCACATTTGTGAGCCACTTGACACTGTTTTCTGATTCTTTGAAGGGCTGAGGTGAACTTTCTTCTCCTTAAATTTCAAGCAAATCCAATCAGATCAGCCCAGCACTTTTACTTACTGAAACAAGAAGTTAAGATTCTTACCAATTCTAGTAATTCACAAAAGCAGTAGTAAGGGCTTCCTGTAGAATGTTTCAATTGATCATGTAGTGTTAAAGGAGAGGATATATAGAATTCCTACCATACAACAAAAACAGAAGAATAGAAGAATCCTAATATTGCTTGAGACTATTTGCTCTCTCTGAGGCCCATGTTGTTTAGACACAGCCAAAATAAATCTAGCTTATTAAAGAGCATGCCCCAAACACTATGAGTAGAGCATTGCGATACATACTAAAAAGGAAACAAATGACATACAGATGCCCACAGGAAATTCAAAACTCTAAAACTAAAAGTTTAAAACCTAAAAGTTTGCAGATTTGCTTCATATTCAAAAATCAAAAATCTCCTTAGGAAAATGCCACACTGGAAATGAACATACATCTCTAAATTAGTCCAGCACAGGCTGAGAAGGAATGACGTAGTAAGAATTATTTCTTTACCATTTGACTAGTATTTTGGGACATTGTTAAAATACACAAAATATGCTACATTCTTCCAAACAAGGACCACATCAGGCCATAACTCAGCAAGATACTGCTACCAAAAGCCCATGGGAACTGAGACCAATATGGAGAACTCAAAATCTATGACTTTCAACTCATGTTTTCTTTGAAAAGGATGGCAGGTAGAGGTAGATTCAACAGTACTATTGAAATTCTGAGCACATATATAGGTGATTAAGTTAAATGAATCTGTGATAAAACTACACTATATTTGTAATAAAGCCAAAGCAAAGCAGCGATACAAACCAATTACCCTAGGATTTCACAGGAATGAGCCTCCTATGTACAGGAAATAAGGAGGCAATTCAGGTAAACTTTGAAAGTTTAGGAGAACAATGATATGTGAACAAAAGAATTAGAAAGAAAAATATTCCAAAAAATAGAGACATGTGAAAGGGCAAGTCCTAGAAATGAGGAAGATACTGAATTCAGTGAGGTTCTTATTTATATTAAACCACATATCTTGAAAGGCCTTGAATTCCATGCTAAAGAGTTTAGATTTATTCTGCAAGTAGTAGAAAACTGGAAGATTTTTGAGATGAGGAAAGGTCATTATGAACCAACCTGTGATTCAGAAAGAAAATATTAGTGGTAGAATGGGGAGTGAAATTGATGACAAGAAATTTAAAGTAAGAAGTAAAGTGCAGGCCAAAGGAAGAGAAGTAAGAAGAGAAAAGATGAGATAAGATACAAAAGACATTTTTGAGGTAAAATCATGACTTAGTGACTAATCACATAAAGGGGAAAGGGAGAAGGATAAGATACTGTATCCTAGGCAACTGGAAGATTGGTGTCACCACTAATAAAAATAATGACAATAAAAAAGAGTAAATTATTCCATCAGGGATGAGAATGAGAGTGGGTAGAGAAAATTCATTTCATTTCAACTGTACTGTGTTTAAGGAATCCAGGTATATGCAAGTAAAGGTATTCATTAGGCTCTTGACAATTGAGATTGTCAACAAGGAAAATGCTTACAACTGAAGGTGATTTGAGAGCTATCTGAATGTGATGATATTTTAAGCAGTAAATATGAATGGAAGAGAAAGATGTAGCCAGCGTATATGAGTGGAGAATGGGTTATACAGCCTACTTACCTCATAAAATGATCAACTTATAACATGGATCAACATTTGAAATCTAACGATGATGTGAGCAAAAGGAAGGGATTACTGACGCTAGAAGGAAGGTGGCTAACCATGTTATTTTCAAATGCCTTCCTAAATAATGCAAAGTATTTCCTGTATAATAAAAGCTTTGAGAAAGCAAAGTATGTGGGTCCCAAGGAAATGCCTTTAGAAAACAAAGGACGGGGTAGAAAGCCAACCTGAAGCCATTTTCAAAATGGGATGCAAATGCCCTTACAAATACATATCTCTCAAGACAATTTATCTCATAAACATTTTATTTTTAGAAACACTGCCATCTAAGAATTTAAACAGCTCAATAGACCATTAAAGGAATTGTTTTAAAGTAGAATATATAGCATGTTTGGATTAAAAGTACAGCAGTAGCTAGAGTGTTTGTGGAATTTTTGTTATAAAATCAGACACAATCAAATAAACTGGATAATAATAGACACATGAAAAGTAACCTAACTTAAACAGAAGTTTCCTTCTGGTTAATCATCTTGACTTCTATGGTCTTATTCAAAATCTTTATAATGAAGCACAAAATACAAAGTATCTACTAAAGTCATTTTTAAACTCAATATCTCTTCTTATCTTCCTGCATTATCTTTGTTAACATCCTTCCCTTTGGATATCTGCTATTATCTCTTAAAAAACTGAAATTTCAAATCCGTAACAAAAGAGATTAATCTTATATATAAATGTATATCAGGTCTTCGGTCCTTTTCCTCTAAAATAATTTTATAGTTTGTAATAGGTATAGAAGAAAAGATGCTAAATTATATGTACTTGACAAACCCTAGCCTCTGACCCTTTCTACTTCTCTTGCCTGCCACCCTCCTTAGACTTTTAGCAGGCTGCAAAAGAGGACTTTGTCTTTGGCTTCTTGGCCTCTCCTGCTGCCTCACCATGTAAAGGCTTGCTTTGTTCCTGAGCTGTTTTATAGGATTGGGGAAATCAGGAAAGAGAGACTTCTAGGAGAGGTGGGGATGATATTCAAACACTTGTTCAGAAGGCAAAAAACATGGTTTGTTTTGGCTTCCACTCCAATTAGATGGTATATGTGCTGTAAAGGTAGTTAAATACATTGGATATCAACCCCAAAAGAAACTAGAACAATGTTTTTCAAACTGTGCTGAAGGGCTAGCTTTTTCCGCAATTCATCGCACACCAATATAATTTTTAAATACAATAAAAATAAAGTAATATAAAAATGAAATTAAAAAAGACAAAATTCAAGCCCATGTTTGGTTACTAGATTCATCACACAAAAGAACTTATCAATATGCTATAAAGGATTCTAAGTGTTTCCTTTCAGTTTCTCTACTTTTCTCATTTCTGTTGGCAGCATACATTTATTTCTAGGATCAGTATGAATCTGCACAGTGCTCTGAGAAGAGCACTGCATGGGAAGATATCATACTGAAGAAGGAAGAAAAGAAAACCATAGGCCCAGGTAGGTGACAGGAGGGGTGAAAGAGCCAAGAGTACTTTGTCCTCAATTTGGGCAAGTATTTTTGGTGAGGAAGGAAAAATAGGGCTTGGAGAGAAGCTTCAAGGGCATCTACTATGGAAAACAATTTTAAGAACTATTGCTTTGGTTAAAAATTAGAGTTGGCCTTCTTTGAGAAATAGTGAGCAAAGAATGGATCTCTTTTTAATAATTTTGGTTGTTGATTTCTTTACTGAATTTAATATGAGAAGAGACAAATATGCAAATGCAGTATGGTTTAACAGAGGAACTACTCAGCTCTATCAAATTAAAAAAGAAGAATATGAGAAAAGACAGCCTCTTCAATAAGTGATGCTCAGAAAACTGGATAGCTACATGTAAAAGAATGAAATTAGAACACTTCCTAACACCATACACAAAAATAAACTCAAAATGGATTAAAGACCTAAAGGTAAGGCCAGACACTATAAAAGTCTTAGAGGAAAACATAGGCAGAACATTCTATGACATAAATCACAGCAAGATCCTTTTTGACCCACCTCCTAGAGAAATGGAAATAAAAACAAAAATAAACAAATGGGACCTAATGAAACTTAAAAGCTTTTGCACAACAAAGGAAACCATAAACAAGACGAAAACACAGCCCTCAGAATGGGAGAAAATATTTGCAAATGAATCAACAGACAAAGGATTAATCTCCAAAATATACAAGCAGCTCATGCAGCTCAATATCAAAAAAACAAACAACCCAATACAAAAATGGGCAGAAGACCTAAATAGACATTTCTCCAAAGAAAACATACAGATTGCCAACAAACATGAAAAGATACTCAACATCACTAATCATCAGAGAAATGCAAATCAAAACCACAATGAGGTATCACCTCACACCAGTCAGAATGGCCATCGTCAAAAAATCTACAAACAATAAATGCTGGAGAGGGTGTGGAGAAAAGGGAACCCTCTTGCACTGTTGGTGGGAATGTAAATTCATACAGCCACTATGGAGAACAGTATGGAGGTTCCTTAAAAAACTAAAAATAGAACTACCATATGACCCAGCAATCCCACTACTGGGCATATACACTGAGAAAACCATAATTCAAAAGGAGTCAGGTACCACAATGTTCACTGCAGCACTATTTACAATAGCCAGGACATGGAAGCAACCTAAGTGTCCATCAACAGATGAATGGATAAAGAAGATGTGGCACATATATAAAATGGAATATTACTCAGCCATAAAAAGAAACGAAATTGAGTTATATGTAGTGAGGTGGATGGACCCAGAGTCTGTCATACAGAGTGAAGTAAGTCAGAAAGAGAAAAACAAATACCGTATGTTAACACATATATATGGAATCTAAAAAAAAAAAATGGTTCTCATGAACCCAGGGGCAGGAATAAAGACACAGACGTAGAGAATGGACTTGAGGACACGGGGAGGGGGAAGGGTAAGCTGGGACAAAGTGAAAGAGTAGCATTGACATATATACACTACCAAATGTAAAATAGATAGCTAGTGGGAAGCAGCGGCATAGCACAGGGAGATCAGCTCTGTGCTTTTTGACAACCTAGAGGGGTAGGATAGGGAGGGTGGGAGGGAGACGCAAGAGGGAGGGGATATGGGGATACATGTATATATATATAACTGATTCACTTTGTTATACAGCAGAAACTAACACAACACTGTAAAGCAATTATACTCCAATAAAGATGTTAAAAAAAAAAAAAAGAATATTTCTCCTGAATTTGGGATAAGGGAGGGTTTTCCAGAAGGAGAAACCTATACTCTGAGACTTGAAAGATAAATAGGAGTCATTGAAGAGAAAATGGTGAGGAGAAAAGGGTTCTATGCTAAACAAATGAATAAATGAATTAATTATGAATAAATAAATGAATGAATGGATGAATGCCTGGTTACCAACTAGAAAGTAAGAAAGAACACTTCCTGGTCAAGGGAGTTTAATGTGCTAAAATATAACAATGAAAGTAAATGATAACATTATTTTTAAAAGCAACCAATTAACCACATACTGTGTTTGCATTTCTTCAGTCTCACATTTTCTGAGATATAGGCTGAGTACATTAAACATTGAATACACATACATACATACATAAGTACATGTAAAATCTGCTTCATATAAGGCATTATGCTCTATGCTAGAGACAATGAAACTATAAAGATTTATACCTCAAAGCATTACTTCAGTATTTCACAATTAGTAATGCAGATACCAAAAATAAGGTAACTACAAAGAATTAGAAGAAGCAAATTAAATCTTCAAGGACAGCTGAGGTCCACAGTTAAGCTTAATTTTTATTATTGTTGGGGAGTTAGTGACGGTTTGTTTTATTCTAATTAGCTTTTATTCTCACAGTATTTACTCTTGCTGAAATCCTGATGGACAAATAAATATTCCCATAAACACTATATGAGATTGGATTCCAAGAAAGTGAGAAAACCAAGCTTTGAAGCCACTTAATTCAGTGAATCTAAAAACACGACAAACAATTTAGTCCACCACAGAAATTTAGAGTAGTCACATGAATTTTATGTGGCTTTAGAGGACAAAACACACCCCTGAACCACCTCATTCTCTGCCCCTACAGTCTTTTGCTTTTTCCATCTAAAACTATTTGTTCACCACATCCCTCCTTCCCCCAAATCCCAGCTCAAGGTAAATTCTGTACTACAGGGGAAATATAAAAATCCACAGCTGAGCATTTTAAACAGTGAAATACAATTAAAATGAACTAGCTACTCAATTTTTTTTTTTACACACGATGTTAAGAGTAGCAATTAACACATAGTGATCCTTTATTTATATCAACTTAGTCTTTACAAGAATTTTATTTGGTATGTATTGTACCCATTTTCCACCAAAGAAACAGAAGCTCAGAGATGACAGACAGCTATCCAATGGTTAGTTAATGTTCAAGCTAGAATTTAAACCCAGTTCTCTCTGATCTCAAATCCCATGCTCTTTCTAAAACTTAACTGATCTTCTGAAATGTGAAAACAGAAGCAACTTAATAATAATTTTTCCTTTGGGAATTTTCAGTTTTACCCTATCTTTACTTTTGACAATTATCCATCCAGGAACTTGTTCTAGTTTCTAGTGTCTTGAAAGGGATTTATTTTTAAATTTTTTATGGTTGTTTTCTTCTTCTTCCAGTGCACCTTTCTCTGTAATTTTATTAACACTATATTAACTAAAATTTTTAAAGTAAACAAGGAAGGCAATACCTCTAGCTATCCATTAAAAATGGTCCGTCTTTTTTGAGCCCACAGCTAGGCAACATAAAGCAGCCTCCCTTGCAGTAAGTTCTGTGCATGGAATATCATGGAAATGGTATGTGCCACTTCAAGATCTGGTGCATAAATACTTCCCTCACAGGCTCCTCCATGGTCTCTCTATTTTCTGTGACTGGGATGTTCAAAGTCAAGTACCGAGGATAGCAGAGAGGAGAGCTACTCTGCAGACCTTATTATCTGCTCAAAACTCTTACGCAAGAAATACACTTACAGGGTTAGTAATCATTTGGTCCTGTCCAAAATGTACATAAGACATTTGGTTCATGCCAAAAGGTCCTAAAAATGTGGTCCTATCCAAAACATACATGAGCATATTTGATCCATGCCAAATGGTTTTGGATACGATGAAATATCAAGGAAGTTTCGGCATAAACCAAATGTCTTACGGATGTTTTGGATAGGACCAAATGTCCTGCAAGGACTTACAGGGTTAAGCCACAGAAATGTTGAGATGTATTTGTTACTAGAGCTTCACCTGTATTACCCTAACTAATTCACCAGCAATATATGATGATTAAGGCCACCTCTGTGAGAGTCAGCTTCCAATTTGGAGAATAGGGAACATGATCACACCTAACTCACAGAATGGTTATGAGAACTAAATGAGGTAACAATAAAATTAACTGATTATGTCTCAATAAATGGCACTCATTGTAAGGACTTTATTCATATTTTAGTTGTCCTTATATAACTATAGATTTTTCTAGTATTTGTGTAAATTTTTCACAGATTTTATATCTTTTCTTTTATATCATGCAGTCAGTTATAACTTACTGTCATTAATATGCCTGTCCATAGCATTTTCCCTATAACAAATCAGCTGTATTTTATCTACTTAAAGCTGAAAACTCAAAAAATCAAATTTGTTGGAATTGCTTGCAAAATTATACTATCGTATTGGCTGTGGATTAAGATCTAAGGTTTTTTTCACATGAGAGGAACACATGAGCTTCTGAAGTTGAACCTTTTGATATTTCTTTTATCTACTTGGAAATCTGTCTCTTAAAATGTGATCTTTGTAACTACTCTCTTGGTTGAAAAAAACAGAAATACAACTCGATTTTATTTTTGACTCAAATTTGACTAGACCAAGGACAATTTATTGACTCACATTGTAGACAATATCAGAAATATGTCTAGCCTCAATAAAGACTGGATCCAAGAATACTGCCAGGTTTCCTCTCTGTCCTCCCTCCCTCCCTTCCTTCATCCTCTCCTCCCTTCCTCCCTTTATTTTCTTCTTTCCTCTCTCTCTTTCACCATCATTTTTTCTCCATTTTTCACCTCTGATTTCTTGTTTTGTTTTCACTTTAAAATAGGCTTTCTCCACATTTGTAAAAGTAGTCACCAGCAGCTTAGCTAATGGCAGGTTAAAAAAGAGTGCTCTTCTAACTTCTGAACAATCATCGATGGGAGGGCACTGGAACTCACCAAAAAAGATGCCCCACATCCAAGGACAGGGGAGAAGCTACAATGAGACAGTAGGAGGGGCACAATCACAATAAAATCAAATCCCACGGCCGCTGGGTAAGTGACTCACAAACTGGAAAACACTTATACCACAGAGGTCCATCCATTGGAGTGAAGGTTCTGAGCCCCACACCAAGCTTCCCTACTTGGGGGTCTGGCAACAGGAGGAGGAATTCCCAGAGAATCAGACTTTGAAGGCTGGCAGGATTTGATTGCACGACTTCGACAGGACTGGGATAAGCAGAGACTCCACTCTTGGAGGGCACACACAAAATAGTGTGTGCATCAGGACCCAGGAGAAGGAACAGTGACCCCATGGGAGACTGAACCAGACATACCTGCTAGTGTTGGAGGGTCTCCTGCAGAGGTGGGGGGTAACTATGGCTCACCTCAAGGACAAGAACACTGGCAGAAGTTCTGGGAAGTACTCCTTGGCGTGAGCCCTCCCAGAGTACGCAATTGGCCCCACCAAAGAGCCAGGTAGGCTCCAGTGCTGGGTCAACTCAGGCCAAACAACCAACAGGGAGGGAACCTTGCCCCACCCATCAGCAGACAAGAGGATTAAAGTTTTACTGAGCTCTGCCCACCAGAGAAACAACCAACACCTAGCACTACCCACTGCCAGTCTCTCCCATCAGGAAGCTTGCGCAAGCCTTTTAGATAGCCTCATCCACTAGAGGGCAGACAGCAGAAGCAAGAAGAACTACAATTCTGCAGTCTGTGGAACAAAAACCACATTCACAGAAAGACAGACAAAATGAAAAGGCAGAGGAATATGTCCCAGATGAAGGAACAAGATAAAATCCCAGAAAAACAACTAAATGAAGTGGAGATAGGCAACCTTCCAGAAAAAGAATTCAGAATAATGATAGTGAAGATGATCCAGGACCTCAGAAAAAGAATGGAGGCAAAGATCAAGAAGATGCAAGAAATGTTTAACAAAGACCTAGAAGAATTAAAGAACAGATAAACAGAGATGAACAATACAATAACTGAAATGAAAAATACACTAGAAGGAATCAGTAGCAGAATAACTGAGGCAGAAGAATGGATAAGTGACCTGGAAGACAGAATGGTGGAATTCACTGCTGTGGAACAGAATAAAGAAAAAAGAATGAAAAGAAATAAAGACAGCCTAAGAGACCTCTAGGACAACATTAAACTCAACAACATTTGCATTATGGAGGTCCCAGAAGGAGAAGAGAGAGGGAAAAGACCCGAGAAAATATTTGAAGAGATTATAGTTGAAAATTTCCCTAACATGGAAAAGGAAATAGCCACCCAAGTCCCGGAAGTGCAGACAGCTCCAGGCAGGATAAACCCAAGGAGAAACACACCGAGACACATAGTAATCAAACTGACAAAGTTAAAAACAAAGAAAAATTATTAAAAGCAACAAGGGAAAAATGACAAATAACATACAAGGGAACTCCCATAAGGTTAAACGCTGATTTCTCAGCAGAAACTCTACAAGCCAGAAGGGAGTGGCACGATATATTTAAAGTGATGAAAGGGAAGAACCTACAACCAAGATTACTCTACCCAGCAAGGATCTCATTCAGATTTGATGGAGAAATCAAAAGCTTTACAGACAAGCAAAAGCTAAGAGAGTTCAGCACTACCAAACCAGCTTTACAACAAATGCTAAAGGAACTTCTCTGGGTGGGAAACACAAGAGAAGGAAAGGACCTACAAAAACAAGCCCTAAAAATTAAGAAAATGGTCCTAAGAACATACATATCGATAATTACCTTAAACGTGAATGGAATAAATGCTCCAACCAAAAGACACAGGCTTGCTGAATGGATACAAAAACAAGTCCCATATGTATGCTGTCTAAAAGAGAACCGCTTCAGACTTGGAGACACATACAGACTGAAAGTGAGGGGATGGAAAAAGATATTCCATGCAAATGGAAATCAAAAGAAAGCTGGAGTAGCAATACTCATATCAGATAAAATAGACTTTCAAATAAAGAAGGTTACAAGGACGGACATTACATAATAATCAAGGGATCAAACCAACAAGAAGATATAACAATTATAAATATATATGCACCCAACATAGGAGACCCTCAATACAGAAGGCAAATGTTAACAGCTATAAAAGAGGAAATCAACAGTAACACAATAACAGTAGGGGACTTTAACACATCACTTACACCAATGGACAGATCATCCAGACAGAAAATTATTAAAGAAACACAAGCTTTAAATGACACAATAGACCAGATAGATTTCATTGATATTTATAGGACATCGACCCAAAAATAGCAGATTACACTTTCTTCTCAATTGCACATGGAACATTCTCCAGGGTAGATCACATCTTGGGTCACAAATCAAGCCTCAGTAAATTTAAGAAAATTGAAATCATTTCAAGCATCTTTTCTGACCACATGCTACGAGATTCGAAATCAATTACAGGGAAAAAAACGTACAAAACACAAACGCATGGAGGCTAAACAATACTTTACTAAATAACCAAGCAATCACTGAAGAAAACAAAGAGGAAATCAAAAAATACCTAAAGACAAATGGCAATGAAAACACAATGACCCAAAACCTATGGGATGCAGCAAAAGCAGTTCTAAGAGGGAAGTTTAAAGCAATACAATCCTACCTCAAGAATCAAGAAAAATCTCAAATAAACAATCTAACCTTACACCTAAAGGAACAAGAGAACGAAGAACAAACAAAACCTAAAGTTAGCAGAAGGAAAGAAATCATAAAGATCAGATCAGAAATAAATGAAATAGAAACAAACAAAACAATAGCAAAGATCAATAAAACTAAAAGCTGTTTCTTTGAGAAGATAAACAAGATTGATAAACCTTTAGCCAGACTCATCAAGAAAAAGAGGGAGAGGACTCAAATCAATAAAATCAGAAACGAAAAAGGAGAAGTTACAACAGACACTGCAGAAATACAAAGCATCCTAAGAGACTACTACAAGCAACTCTATGCCAATAAAATGGACAACCTGGAAGAAATGGACACATTCTTAGAAAGGTATAACCTTCCAAGACTGAACCAAGAAATACAAAATATGAACAGACCAATCACAAGTAATGAAATTGAAACTGTGATTAAAAATCTTCCAACAAACAAAAGTCCAGGACCAGATGGCTTCACAGGTGAAGTCTATTAAACATTTAGAGAAGAGTTAACACCCATCCACCTCAAACTCTTCCAGAAAATTGAAGAGGAAGGAACACTCCTATCTCATTCTATGAGGCCACCATCACCCTGATACCAAAACCAGACAAAGAGACTACAAAGAAAGAAAATTACAGACCAATATCACTGATGAATATAGATGCAAAAATCCTCCACAAAATACTAGCAAACAGAATCCAACAACACATTAAAAGGCTCATACACCATGATCAAGTGGGATTTATCCCAGGGATGCAAGGATTCTTCAATATATGCAAATCAATCAATGTGATACACCATATTAACAAACTGAAGAAGAAAAACCATATGATCATCTCAATAGATACAAAAAAAGCTTTTGACAAAATTCAATACCCATTTATGATAAAAACTCTCTAGAAAGTGGGCATAGAGGGAACCTACCTCAACATAATAAAGGCCATATATGACAAACCCAGAGCAAACAACATTCTCAATGGTGAAAAACTGAAAGCATTTCCTCTAAGATCAGGAACAAGACAAGGATGTCCACTCTCACCACTATTATTCAACATAGTTTTGGAAGTCCTAGCCACAGCAATCAGAGAAGAAAAAGAAATAAAAGGAATCCAAATCGGAAAAGAATAAGCAAAACTGTCACTGTTTGCAGATGACATGATACTATACACAGAGAATCCTAAAGATGCCACCAGAAAACTACTAGAGCTGATCAATAAATTTGGTAAAGTAGCAGGATACAAAATTAATGCACAGAAATCTCTTGCATTCCTATACACGAACAGCAAAAGATCAGAAAGAGATATTAAGGAAACAATCCCATTCACCACTGCAACAAAAAGAATAAAATACCTAGGAATAAACCTACCTAAGGAGGTAAAAGACCTGTACTCAGAAAACTATAAGACACTCTTGAAAGAAATCAAAGATGACACAAACAGATGGAGAGATATACCATATTCTTGGATTGGAAGAATCAATATTTTGAAAATGACTACACTACCCAATGCAATCTACAGATTCAGTGCAATCCCTGTCAAATTACCAATGGCATTTTTTACAGAACTAGAACAAAAAATCTTAAAATTTGTATGGAGACACGAAAGACCCCGAATAGCCAAAGCAATCTTAAGGGAAAAAAACGGAGCTGGAGGAATCAGACTCCCTGACTTCAGACTATACTACAAAGCTACAGTAATCAAGACAATATGGTACTGGCACAAAAACAGAAATATAGATCAATGGAACAAGATAGAAAGCCCAGAGATAAACCCACGCACCTATGATCAACTAATCTATGACAAAGGAGGCAAGGATATACAATAGAGAAAAGACAGTCTCTTCAGTAAGAGGTGCTGGGAAAACCTGACAGCTACATGTAAAAGAATGAAATTAGGACACTCCGTAACACCATACACAAAAATAAACTTAAAATGGATTAAAGACCTAAATCTAAGACCGGCCACTATAAAACTCTTAGAGGAAAACATAGGCGGAACACTCTTTGACATAAATCACAGCAAGATCTTTTTTGACCCACCTCCTAGATTAATGGAAATAAAAAAAATAATAAAGAAATGGGACCTAATGAAACTTAAAAGCTTTTGCACAGCAAATTATAAACAAGATGAAAAGACAACCCTCAGAATGGGAGAAAATGTTTACAAATGAATCAATGGACAAAGGATTAATCTCCAAAATATATAAACAGCTCATGCAGCTCAATATTAAAAAAAACAACAACCCAGTCAAAAAATGGGCAGAAGACCTAAATAGACATCTGTCCAAAGAAGACATAAGATAGCCAAGAGGCACATGAAAAGCTGCTCAACATCACTAATTATTAGAGAAATGCAAATCAAAACTACAATGAGGTATCACCTCACACCAGTTAGAATGGGCGTCATCAGAAAATCTAGAAACAACAAATGCTGGGGAGGGTGTGGAGAAAAGGGAACCCCCTTGCACTTTTGGTGGGAATGTAAATTCATACAGCCACTATGGAGAACAGTATGGAGGTTCCTTAAAAAACTAAAAATAGAATTACCATATGACCCAGCAATCCCACTACTGGGCATATACCCAGACAAAAACTATAATTCAAAAAGACATGCACCCAAATGTTCACTGCATCACTATTTACAATAGCCAGGCATGGATGCAACCTAAATGCCCATCGACAGACAAATGGATAAAGAAGAAGTGGTACATATATACAACGGAATATTATTCAGCCATAAAAAGGAACAAAATTGGGTCATCTGTAGAGGTGTGGATGGACCTAGAGACTGTCATACAGAGTGAAGTAAGTCGGAAAGAGAAAAACAAATATCATATATTAAAGCATATATGTGGAATCTAGAAATATGGTACAGATGTACCGGTTTGCAAGGCAGAAATAGAGACACAGATGTAGAGAACAAACATATGGACAGCAAGGGGAGATGGGGGAGGTGGTGGGATGAATTGGGAGATTGGGATTGATATGTATACACTAATATGTATAAAACAGATAACGAATAAGAACCTGCTGTATAAAAGATAAATAAAATAAAATTTAAAAGAAAAAAAGAAGAGTGCTCTTATGCTGCAAGTGTTTTGAGGTGGGCACTGATTGGCCTGGTTTGGTTGTATCCCTATCCTTGAACTAACCTCCATCTTACTCTGATAGTCAGGACTGTGCCTCGTGCTTTTTCCTGAACTCACAGGGTGAGTCAGGTTCCCTTGAGCCCCATGATTTAAAAATGGTGGAATCGTGGCTTCACATAGTCATTGTGGTCACTGTGTCCACTACGTTCCAAACTTTGTGAATGCACACTTCTCTTCCCACAGAATTTCAAAATTCTAGTTTCAACATAACTCTACTATTCCAACTTCAATTAAAAGTACAAAACACTCTATCTACAAAGGGAACTAACCCAAGGTTTTATCTAATTATTGCCTCTAGCTCGATGACTAACACCTGTGAGTGATGTCTATTTCACCAAGTCACATTTACAAGAAGCTATTCACAGTCTGGCAATTTTTAGGGACCTAAAATATAGACCTTGAAAGACATTTTATCTAAAATAGGTAGCAGTTTGATGACTACTTCGATTATGTATATAAAAATATGCCAACATTGCAGCCTTGGGAGGGAAATCTCCATTGCCAGTCAATCTATCTCTATTCAGCACATTCCACATTTTCGGGTCTGCCACTTGGAAAGTACAAGCCCATTTCCTATTTATAATATTGGTTAGGTTTCTTATGTTTCCAAATATCATAAATCTAAAGTTCTGGGTACAACTGGCTAGAGGGGCTGCTGAACTCAATGGATGATTTAAACAAGTCATCTGAGCATCTCTTTCTATCGCTCTACTCTACTTTTCCCATGTTGGCTTATTTATGGGCTAAATTCTTTCTATGAGATGGTGAGGATGATCCCTGGCAGCTCTAGGCTTAAATTTTTGGAGAGGTAATAATTCTAGGAAATAAAGGGATGTTATTTTCTAACAGTTCTAACAAAATCCTCTGAGTAGGTCTCTTACCAACTTTGCTTGAGTCATGAACTCCTGAACCTGTCTCTGAGGTGTTGTGATTACACAGACTTTGTACAGGATATTCTCATACCTAGACCTAGCAGGTGAGATCAACCTTACATTAAACACATAGACCAAGAATAAAGTGGGGCCATTTCCCTAAAGAGATGCTTGACAGAAAAGCATATGTCCAAGGCATCTGGATTCTATGTAGTTGACGTTGCCAGAGAGGAGACTTACTAATAAGTGAGGTGCTTGGTACTATGTGTAATAACCTCCAATTTCTTTCAATGGTCTTTTGCACATAAAGCATCAATGGCAAGTACCACAAATTGAATTTAGTCTATTTTTTTCACCTTTCACCAACTTTTCTCTCTTCTCTACTACATTAAGCAACTGAATCCCACAATCATATACTGAATACCTGTTCTTTGCTTTTAAATACATATGACATACCCTTCAATTAGTGGTAGTCTAGTAGAAGAGAGAGACACATAAAATGACTAACTCTGCCATAAGACAGAGATGAATAAGTGCTACAGTGGAACTTAACTGGATTGATATATTGGATTAGAACTGTAACACTCTTTTCCACATTACATATTCTGTGTCTGTGAGTCAGTTTTTACTCCTGGGAATATAACAATGTTCTTCAATAGTTACAGAAGGCCTCTGTTTACCCGTATTTTACTGGTCTCTTAAAATAGATGTTATGTATCAACATGCTTATCTCAAGCCAACTGCACAATTTAGATATGCTATGAATATTATTATTAAATGAGCTACCTGGAGTCACATCCCACCACCCACAATGGTGTATATTATCCAGATATATCAAAAATGGTTTCTTATGGTATGCAATGGAGTCAAAATATATTTTGACTCATATTTCCTAGGTGAGGACTAGGAAATATGACTTCTAGAAGTATATAACGTCTTCTGAATGTAAAGATACCAATACAGTGCTGACACTTTGATTCATACATAGGAGTCATGGCAATTAACAGTTACAGTAAAGTTCACAAGGAATGCAGATTTATCACTTAATAGTAAAATACTGGAAAGTTTTCCTTTACGGATATTTTTTGACATAACATGGACTTTCCAAGTTTATCATTTTGGCATAAATTCTCTCAGAATACATCTGGGATAACTAAGCACATGAGATTGATGGTTTTTGTAGGGAAAATCAGTTGCTTACTTCTTCACGTCATTGTTAATGATAAGGGTTATAAGGCAAGGGACAAGTAACCCAAATGATGAAATAAGATGTCAGGTTTTATGCTATTCTAAGACAGATACTGTAACTTACAGATATGGTTTCAGAATTGCAATTTACCAGCCAAAACTGTATATCTAAGAAACAACTTTAATATGATCATGTTTCAGCTATGCATGGCTGCCTGTGTAACTACAAAATGATCAATATATACTTAGAAAGGGACTCTAAGACAGGGACCATTCCTCAGGAAAAACTGAGCCAGCCTCATTTCCTATTTATTCATGCAAAAACAAGTATACAATTTTCCAAACATTTAACACAGAAATGTTGCCATGTAATTTAAGAAATGGAGAATTGAGAAACAGAAGGGAAAAAAATAGATTTCTTGACTTATGTTTCCTTATAGTTTCTGAATTGAGGGCCCTTTAACAAGATGACTGGATGGAGAAATCAGAAACATAACCTTAAGGTATATGATGATGCATTATTATTTTTATTATCATTACATAATTGTATTGTCAAAGGATACCCAGTAGAAGCTACAACTACCAAGAAGCAAAACAGCATTTTAGCTTTCAACATTTCTCCCTCAAATGTCACACAGAAAAAGGGAAAATGGAGAAGATGGAATTTAAAAAAGAGGTTCTGAAGTAGAAAAGATATTTGGAAAATTTTAAATAAAAAAAAACATTTGAAGCTTTTTATTCACAGCTTGTCTATTTCCAATAATTAACATTTAAAAATATATAAAAGCTGATGTTAGGATTTAAGAACAAAGAAGGATCTACAAATTCTTTACTTTCCTGGGCTTCAACTGAGGAAGAAAATAATACTTTTCTCCTCAATACATTTAAATAATTCCATGAGAATGCAGGCTGTTTTATTTACATAAATAATTTTGGTTGGAAAACTGTCAGATAGATATTCAAAAGTTATATCTCCATGATGCCACCTCACTAAGACTGGCAGGGGGACGAAACCCATAAAGTCAGTTAAATACAGTTATGTTTGCCCATGACTTCAGGGTTAAGATTATGAGAATGAAATTAGACCGCCAAGTCTGTGATAGTGTTTGAAGAATGCAGGACTTTGCACCTAAAACTCTTTCCCTCACTGACTGCAAAGTGATGTAGTGTAATGTAACATGGTCACAGGTTCCGGACTTTTGGTTTGGCATCTTTAGGAAGCCATTTTATTCTGTCTACTACAATCCCCTTTTAAAGTACTGATTCTCAAAGAAAGGAGTCATACTTTAAATCAATCTATCTAAACTGATCACAGCCAAGAATGCTTCACACACAGACTCCATACTTTGAAATTTTGTATCTAGTCTACAAAGTATATTTATTAAGTGACCAGAAATTCATTGTGCTTTTATCAATCAAAGTACTTTACTACCAACAATTAGATCGTTTGATTACCAGGAGGTAGCTACTGTTATTAAAATGAGTTGGTACCACAAAGAAACATCATATTTGCCTTCATTTACTTTTCTCTTAAGTTACTCAGGTTAGACTTTTTGGAACACATTGGATTTTCTGGATTCATGCTGAAATGTTCTTGAATAAATCTAAATTTTATTAATGTATTCAATTGTGAATTTGAATCACAAAATATCCTGATGATATTTTGAAATGAAGCATTTTGACTCCTATGCAACTCTTCTTATTAGAGAGTAAAATCATTCCTAATAGCCCTCCAGCAGACTTCCTCTCAGGTCCCATTGGCCAGGTTTCATTTTCAGCCTTTATTGTGGCAGATCAGTTCTCAACAAAGAGGAAGAAAGGAAGTGGCTGTGGAGCAGCAGACAGCACCACAGTACCAGCACTGACAGTTTAATAATAAAGTTCATAATTTTGCACTGGCTAAACGAATAGTTTGGCTCTACTTTTGATGTTTGGTTGCTGACAGCTTTTTAAGGCCCACCCCTTCTGCCCCCCATCTGGACAAGCTGATACGAAATAATCCCAGGCACTCCCACATTTGGCACCATGGGACCCTCACCTTGGCTCCATTGCCTAACCACCATAAAAACCCCTTACTAGTCTCCTTTCCCTGCTTTCTCAAGCCATTTTTTAACCATCTTGGGAGTCTGTCTTGCTCTGCCCAGAAAACCTCATTTAAGTGAGTCATAAACCTTTTTATACCCTCTTGGTGTGTATGTAGTAACATCAGTCTTGACATCCAAACCAAATTTTGAGGAGGGTTCATCATTTTTCTGAGGGATGGCTTAAACAAGCTCTTAAATTTTATAAAGTGTTTTTAAATGTATTAACTCTTTGATCTTTACAATAATCCTTTCAGGTGGTTTTAATTATCTAAGTGGTTACAGATCCGTAAACTGGGATTCTAGAAAATGAGTGACTTCCTCAAAGGCAGATGGTAAATGAAAAGCCTATATCTCAAAAACTCCAACCAGTATTATTGCTTCTGTACTACAGTACCTCTCATACATTTTCCAAATATGGTCTGGTAAATGTCTTTATTTCAAGAGTAATTTAAAATTAATGATATACTATATGAGGCTTGCTAAAATTTCTGCACCATCAAAATTTCTGCAGAAACAGAAAACATACGTCAAATGATTGTGTGATAAAGATTTATAAATATTGGCATTTAAATTTTTAAAAATGAACTGTTTCAAGACCACTGGAAGTTCCAATGACATATAACCAAAAGTTAATCTGTACAGGTTAGGATTACATATATGTGTTTTAGGTCTAATTATGTATAAGTGTGTATGTGTGTGTATGTGTGTGTGTGTATTTTATACAAGTTTTGAGACCTCCCTATGAGTCAGTCACTGTGCTCAGTCAGTGCCTTACATATTCCATCCCATTTGATCCTCACAGCAACCAAAGGAGGTAGATATTTTTCCTACTTCACAAATGACAAACCAGAGGCTTAGAGAGTTCATATAACTTTTTCAAGATTATAGACCTGAAACGTAGCAGACCTGGGATTTGAAAATAGACTACCAGGATCCAAATAATAAAGTCTGTAATCTTAACAAGCATTTGACACTATCTCCCTGATAATTATTCTTCTAGAAATTATAGTGTTTTGAGAGACCATTACTCAGTATATTTGAAACATTAACTGTATTGATTGTTAAAAATTCAATAAACATATCACTAACTCAGACTTACCAATAATTTTAAGGTAATGGTTACCAAATATTATTTTCCATGTCCTAGGAGATAGCCTGAGTCTTCATATCATATCTTTAGAAATTATTATTAAAGAAAATAAAAATATCTCCATAATCGACTTTATATGTTCATTATTCATTTTATCCTTGCATTTCTACAGTTATTTTTATAGTTCTAAAGTGCTTTCACATTCTCATTTGCTCCTCATAAACAACCCATCAAGGTAGGAAGAGAAAGCATTATTATTTCTATTTTATAGCTGTAGCTACCACAGAGAAAGTTTGTACATAATATTTCAGAGTCTGATGTAATGTTTTTGATTTGAGAATGAAGAAAAATGTTGAAAATACAACAGTTTCTGAAAAAAAAAATTTTTTTAAGTTATTTAATATATCATTGTGTGCTCCACTGCAAGAAATGATTTATAAAGATGCTTCTAGTTGAAAAATGGGGGAGTTTTTTAAATTCTTTAAAACCTTATGCATATTCAACATGTAACATATTTTGGGGGGTGTGGAACTTACAAAATGAAGTATCAAATGAACAAGAGATAAAAGAAGGCTTTTAAATATTATTTTAATTTGCTTTAATTACTTTTAATATTACTTTTTCAATAAGATGACACATTTAATATTAGGATCCTAAGGAATGAACTTTATTTATTCATTTGTTCGTTCATTCAACAACTTACTGAGTGAGCACTGACCAAAATGGCCTTAATGTTCCCCTCAGCTTAACTAGACTTTAGACAAGCTTCTTCTTGACTCTATGCCCTTGAACTCCCTTTAGAGAATTTACTTTAGAAAACTTGCAAATATAAATTACTTCTCTAACCCTTTGAGTTGTAATTTGTTTAAAAGACTCTTTCTAATTTTACAACCCAAGAATGTCTTTCTCAAGGACCTACAAGCCATCCCTTTAAAATGTAATCATCAAGCAAGACAGAACCCTATTTCTCAGTTTCTGTGGGAAGGCAGAAGCCTAACTTATTCCAAGCTGTAAAACGACCCTCTGTCATGAAGACAGGAAAAAGTTTATCTTTCCATCCAGCTCTTAAAAACTCTCCCACCCTTTGGTTCAGTAGGGTTGACCTTAGACTGAGTTTTGGCCTCTCTCCTCTATTGCAGTAGCTTCAAATAAAGTCTTCCTTGCCTATCTTGGTGCAATTTTTGCTTTGGCAGCATTAATTACTTGTTAAGCATTTTGCTAGACATTGAGGGTAACCCTAGATGAGTAGCATGTTTACCACACCATCAAGGAGTTCGGAGTTGGGAGCGAGGGAAGTGGGAGCATGCAGATAATTAAAGAGGTCATTACAATCTGTCATAGTGGTGTTATAAAATGGATACACAGAATGATAAATAATTTTAAAAACAGCAAACAAACCAAGGTAGTTAAACAAGTAGGTCATGTAATACTTTCCAGAATAAAATTTGAGGTAAATCTTAAAGATAAGCTACTAGTAAATTTTAGGGTTACCGTAACAAGCAAGGGCTTGTTACTAGTAAGAGTTACAAAGTAAAGCCAGTACCATTCCAGCTGCCCTAAGGACAATGGCAATCACCACACATTTATCCTATCCTGACTATATCCTTCGTGTGATACTTTTGAAAGTCACAGTGTAAGGCTCAAAGGATGTAAATATTAGTAAGGTGTTAAACCTGGCCTCAAAGAGCTCACACTCTGCATTAATCCTCAAAATGTAACTAACAGCTTAAACCCAGCAAGACTGCAAAGTAGTGCAATCTGTTATTAGCTCCACCTTCCACTATCGCCATACACTTCTTCTAGGCATCCAAGATACAACAGAGCTCCAGAGCCATCCTGGCCTCCAGCTACTCAAACCTATATATACACTGTTATTAATCTGCCTGGCTGCCTTCCTGTGCTTCTTCCTGCTAATTAAGTATAATGTCCATAACATTTATGTAATTGTCTCAGAGACCAAACCCCTACCCACCTATTTTAATGGTAACAAATTCTGTCAATAAATTGGTTCTAATGCAGTTAAGAGTTGGTAAATTCAAGTCCTTCCTACCAGCATTGTTAAAAGAGAAACTAAGGTATATTAAAAATTTTAAGAGTTTTTTTGAGCAAAAGTCAATTCCAATCAGGCAGTAGCAAACTGGAAGTGGTTAGAGCTCTCCACTGAAAGGAAATAGGAGAGACACTTTTACGGAGAAAAGGAAGAAGCAAAACAAGAAAATTATTTGATTGGCTATAGCTTAAGCTTTTGCCTTATTTGGAAAAGTTTAATTGGCTGTTTGTGATTGATTGCACTTAGGTTTTGATTTCTCAACCTTGAGGTGTTTACAGGCTTAGGTTTTGGTTTTGTTATAAAGGCTGCTAAGGTATTAGAACCACCTCATCTCCTGGCCTCCTTCTTTAATTAATAACAGCATATATCAGGGAGTGTTTGATGAAGGAATCTTATAAATTATCTAGGTCAACCACATTCTGAAACTTGAAACAGGCTCAGGACACTGATACAGCACAATCAAAATCCTGCCTCTTCCACTCACTTCTGGGTGACTTGAGCAAGTGTTTTTCCCTTTGCTAGCTTTCACTTCTCTGTCTGCCAAATGAAAAAAGTAACTGTCCCCTCCTATAAAGTTTTGGAAAATTAGCTGTCACTGACCAATCATGAGGGCTCCATAAATGTTAATTATAAGTAACTTCCTTCTATTCAATCATTCATTCAATAAGTATTTGTTGGTGGCTAATAATGTGTGGCACACATTGTTTTGGGAACAGGTGACAAAGCAATGAACAGTATTAAATACATTCCCCCAACTGGTCATCAAACTTCTATTTGAAGACCTCCAGTGAAAGGAAACCTACTACCTCCTGAAGCAGCTCATTCAGGCAATTGTGATGTGAGAAATACTGCCTTAAATTAAGTAAAAAATGAGTTACTTTGCAATTTCTATTCATTAACACTACTTCCACAGAACCAGAGATCCTACTGAGTAAGTGTGCTGACTTTTCACCACACAGGCTTTTAAATACAGAAGGCAGTTTGAAAGAAGCCTGGCTCCTTAAAGGCCTGCAATGCTCTCTGCCTCTGGACTGGTCACTTTCTCCAAATCTACCCTTTGCTTCTTTTCCTGTGTCTCTTTGAAAGAATGGTGTACGGAACTAGCCATGGTACTTCCTTTTTTGAGATAATGTGCCTCTTTTTAATGAAGTCCAGGCTCAAAGTAGATTTACCAACAGCCACATGACAATAACAATTCATATTGAGCTTCAGGTCATCTGAAAGCTCACTGGTCTAAGCCAATTTTATACTTGTAAAGTTTTGTGTTTTCTTTAAATAAACTGCAGAATGGTTTATATCTTTTTATATTTATCACAGCAACATATTGACATTAATTTGCCTCTAGTTTTCTTTATCATGCAATATTTTACCGTCCCTCTCAATTTTGTGTAATTTGCAAATTCAAACATGGCACATCTCTCTCCATATAGGTCATTGCTATAAAATGTAGGCCATTGCCAGTGTTGAGAGGCAAACTCATTGTTTCTGCATTAAAATTCTCGCTCCAGTTTAATATCAAGCTATTCATCATGACTGTTTAGATACCATCAATCCTTTATATATCCATCTGATAATGCTATTTTCTCTAGACCCATATTACCATGGTAAAAATTCAAATTACAATTTCCAATATCCTTTTCTGACATTCATCTTAGTCTTCATAATTTTTTTTTTTTTTTTGGCCGGGCCATGCCTCTTGTGAGATCTTAGTTCACCCAGCAGGGATCAACTCTGGGCCCTGGCAGTGAAAGCACTGCGTCCTAACCACTGGACTGCCAGGGAATTCCTAATCTTTAAAATTCTTAAAAGCTACTCTCTAATATTCCTTCTACAAGTTCTTTCATAGAACAGAATCTAATCCTAGAATAAAAGAAATGTAAACACTTACTTTTAGAATCCAATCATTCCCTTACAATTTCTTCATCCTTTGGAGGTGTTTTCTCCTTTTTCTTCCTTTCCAGGTATTTGCTTTGAGTGAGAGGACAACAATTTGAGCAGTTATAATCTCTTCACATCTTTCTCATGTATATTTATACCTCTAAACCCAAGGAGTGGGCTCAATTCCTTCCTTCCCTCTCACCTTCCTCTCTCAGTCCCTTCTACCCTTCCTCCCTCCCTCTCTTCCTCCATTCTTTCCTTCCTTCCCATCCTCCCTCTGCCTGGGCTTACTTCTCTTTCACCACCACCCCCCACTGCCATCTGCTTTGCTTTCTCCAGAAATAATTATAAAATAAACTTTTGTTATCAAGAGGTAATATAAAGTGCAAAGAGCACACATTTTTGGTGGAGCAAGTAATTTTCTATGATTTGGGCATTTGCTTAATCTCTTTAAACTTACTTCATAAGTTTTTATGAACAATAACTGAACAGATATAAAAGACTCAGAGTGTTTTTAATGCATAATAAACGTTAAATGTTAATGTAGCATGAGTTTAAAGTTACACTCTACAATTTAGATGGCTGAAATATGTTGTTTGTGTTTTTACCAGAAACAGATCTAATCTCTACTACAGATTCCCCATTCCCACTCAATAGTGGGAAGAGGGGAAGCAGTGTGATGAGACCTTCAACTCAGCACCAAAATTATCTTAGTCTATCTCAGTTTTAAAACAGTGGTTTTTGGACGCTTGTTGTTGTTTTTTTGCTGTTGTTGTTTGGGAAATACACAGTAAATTTTAAAAATCTAATATCCTATCTATGCAGATATTCCTGCTTCTTCAAAGAAACTCTGCTTTCTCCTTATTTCCATGGTGGTCTTAGGCAGAATTCTCATCATAGTCACCCTTCCTCTGGCCCCATTTACAAAAGCACAGCACTTTCTCCTTCACCTCTTTGTCTGGTGGAAACTTTCCTTCCATCATATCTTAAATCCTAACTATGACTTAAAAATAAAATTCTATGATTTGAGAACCCCAGACACGGCTCTTGAAATGTAAAAGGGAGTATTTGGAGCAGACAGTCTTTAGGCAAATTAGAAAAGAATCATACCATCCTCAACTCAAAGAAGTGAAAGTATTTTTTTCATTTTTAATAATAACAGTGACAAAAAACAAAGTCATTCTGTACAACTACTATAAATCAAAATTTGAAAATAATGTAACAAATTTGAAGTTTTAATTACAGTTATTTAAAAGTCAAGGTCACTAGGATATAATAATTTGTTGTGAGTTACACTCCTTGCTTTCATGGAAATGAAAGTGTTTATTACAACTTCCATGCATACTTGCTCCAATATTTGTTTTCTATCAAAAAATAAATTTGATTAATGTGACAGGGTGGATCTTAAGTCATTTTTAATATATTTTATGAGGAACTTCTTCCTTTGCTGGCAAAGGTAATATAGAACAAGGGCTATGAAGGTATTTTAAAAGATGTCCAGCAAGTTTGTGTCCAAATATATCACAAGATGATAATGAAAGCTGTACTAGGTTTTATAAAATTTAAGCATTTTAGTTCTTCAAGAATAGAGGTATCATCAATAGCACATTTCTTACTATGTTCATCAGTCAATTTTATTGGTAAATATATATGCTACTTTAAACATATAAAATCTAATTCTTTCAACACAGTAAGCCTTTCATAAGGAAGAAACTGCATTTGACATGGAAAAATTGATTTTCAGATTATATTTGAATCACAGATGTGCTGATTATGAGGTTCACACTCAAAATGAGTCTTCTTTATCCTTTTTCTTGAATTGGATAAACTGGTGTTAGTAATGGTAGTGTGTAATTTATGTGGCATCAATAATATTTTTCATAAATGTCAACCATTTGTTTTCTTCAAAGAATTTCATAATCTTTTCAATGATTTCAGGGACTGTTATACACTGATTTTTGTTCATGCATCATTTTGCCTATAACATTAAGTTTGCTTAAAATATCATCAGTGCAGACCAAACAAATTTTTAAAGTATATTTTCAAAATATATCTTTGTTTTTCATTACAGGATTTAGATCTTTATAAATACATCAACAATTTCTAAAAGAGCATTAGAAGAGTATCTACTAATGAGTATTCTATGGCACAAAGGCATCAATTCGACTTTCTCATTGCTGTTTTGACAATGGTGGCAAACTTATGCAGGTAAATATATTTTTAGTATACTTCAGTATTAGTTCACACTGAAAAGCATTTTAAATGTATAGGAATCAATATAGATGTTTATTGGGTTGGCCAAAAAGTGCCTTAGGTTTTTAAATAAAAATAAAAGACACATTTTTCATTTTCACCATGAACTTTATTGAACAACGTAGTCACCCTTTTGTTCCACTACCTTCTGCCATTTTTCAGGCAACTTCATAATTCCATCTTCCCAAAACTTTTTATCTTTTTGAGCAAAGAACTGTTCCAGGTGCCTTTTATAGTCTTCCAGGCAATTGAAATTTTTTCCATTAAGAGAATTTTGTAAAGACCTAAATAAATGGAAATCCGAAGGTGCAATGTCTGGTGAATACGGCAGATGAATCGGAACCTCCCAGCCAAGCTGTAACAGTTTTTGCCTGGTCATCAAAGAAACATGCGGTCTTGTGTTGTCCTGATGGAAGATTATGCATTTTCTGTTGACTAATTCTGGATGCTTTTCATAGAGTGCTGCTTTCAGTTGGTCTAACTGGGAGCAGTACCTGTTGGCATTAATCGTTTGGTTTTCCAGAAGGAGCTCATAATAGAGGACTCCCTTCCAATCCCACCATATACACAGCATCACGTTCTTTGGATGAAGACCAGCGTTTGGTGTGGTTGGTGGTGGTTCATTTCCCTTGCCCTACGATCTCTTCTGTTCAACATTATCGTACAGTATCCACTTTTCATCATGCATCACAATTTGTTTTAAAAACGGAACATTTTCATTATGTTTAAGCAGAGAATCACATGCAGAAATACAGTCAAGAAGGTTTATTTCGCTTAACTTATGTGGAATCCAAACATCAAAGCAATTAACATAACCAAGATGGGGCAAATAATTTTCAACGCTTGATTAGGATATTTTGAGTATGTCAGCTATCTCCCGCATGGTATAACATTGATTGTTCTCAATTAATGTCTCGATTTGATTGCTACCAACTTCAACTTGTCTACCCGACCGTGGAGCATCATCCAACGAGAAATCTCCAGCACGAAACTTTGCAAACACTTTTGACATCTTCGATCAGTCACAGCACCTTCTCCATACACTGCACAAAGCTTTTTCTGCGTTTCAGTTGCGTTTTTACCTTTCTTGAAATAATAAAGCATAATACGCAGAAAATGTTGCTTTTTTTTCTTCCATCTTCAATATTAAAATGGCTACACAAAAATTCACCAATTTTGATGTCTTTTTCAAGATGCATGCTGATATGACAGCTTTCATATACAATCTAAAAACTGAATGAAGTTAAAGACAACTAAGTGCTACTAGAGCCATCTCATGGAAAAAAACAAACGAAACTTTTGGCCCACCCAATACCTTACTATTTACCACAAATTTAGACAATGCACAGACGTGTAAAATATCTTTAACTATTTTGAGTATCTTCTACCCATTCTCTTTTCCAAGCATATGTGCACTATTATTGTATCTCTTACACCTCAAATTATGTTTTTATATCTAGATTTTGGTTGTTCTTTTTTTCTTTAAGTACTCTTCCAAGAATATGTATGATTGTTCTATGACTATGTCTTTTGCTGGATTTAAAAGAAAACTTAAAATGTTCATTTTGATACATTTTTCTACAGTAGAAGAAAATCCCATGATATAAATATCATAGAGCTTCTTGGATTATCCTCTGAACACTAGTCATTGCCTTGGCAAAAACTAAATTTTGTATATCATTTGCTCAACAAAACCTTGCCAGTATTCTTATGTTCACTTCTACTCTGTTTAGAAAGTTTCAATAGTTTATCGGATTTCAAATTTGAACACAACGCTATTTTCACTCTTTTCATCTTTGTCAAGATGTTGTCATGAATGTTGTCTATGTTTTGCCCCTTCTCATTCTTCAGTTGAACATTTTACATCCCCACCTAATTTGCAAAATAGAAAAACATATATAAAATCCTTTGGTTTGTAATAAAGTAACAAGTATCTAGTATATTTTTAGCAATTTGGAAGAATTCATTAATGCCTCTAAAGTCTGTTCTGTCATTTGGTAATTTTTAAATTTTCCATTGTTTAATATTCATGTTACATCAAGTATCCAGATCTCCAGAAAATATATTTGGTTTAATGAATCTTCATGTACATTTTATCCCAGTTTTTCTTGAAATTTACCATTTCTGGTTGACATGAAGCTAGAAGCTGAATTCGCATCCTTCTTCATCAGTGACACATTAGTGCTACATTACACTGAGATTGATAGCTCTGAAATCTCCTTTTTATAGCATTACATCGATTTTCTCCAAAAATGTATCTAAATAATACAAAATATTTTCTTTTGTTTACTTCTCTGATGGCTTTCCATTTTGTTTTCTAAAATCTACATTTTTATCCTGACATATGAGAAAAATACCATATAATAACTTAGAAATTATTTTAAAATGTGTAACAATTTGAAAAAATATGAACATAATAAACCCATAAATTTTTTTTTTTTTTTTAAATCTTTACTGGGAGGTTCATGGTAAGGAGATAACTTTATTTATTTATTTATTTATTTATTTATTTGGCTGTGTTGGGTCTTCGTTTCTGTGCAAGGGCTTTCTGTAGTTGTGGCGAGCGGGGGCTACTCTTCATCACGGTGTGCGGGCCTTTCACTGTCGCGGCCTCTCTTGTTGCGGGGCACAGGCTCCAGATGCGCAGGCTCAGTAGTTGTGGCTCACGGGCCTAGTTGCTCCACGGTATGTGGGATCTTCCCAGACCAGGGCTCGAATCCGTGTCCCCTGCATTGGCAGGCAGATTCTCAACCACTGTGCCACCAGGGAAGCCCTACCCATAAAATTTTAACAGTAGATAATTTTTGCACTGACAAAATTTCCAACAATAGAACATTTGCTCAAAAACAACTGGCCAATTACCTGATAATTTATAAGTACTTATAGTTATGATAATTCATATCTATGCAATGTCTGTTTTGTGATTTAAGTGTATTAGTCAGGGTTCTCCAAAGAAACAGAAGCAAAGAATATATATAAAGAAACTTACTATAAGGTATTGGCTCATACAGTGATGGAGGCTGAGAAGTCCCATGATCTTCAGTCTCCAAGCTGGAGACCCAGGAAGGCCAATGGTGTAGTTACAAAGCCTGAGAGCTGGAGAGTCAGTGGTGTAGATTTCAGTCCAAGTGTGAAGGCCTGAGAACAAGGAATGCCAAGGGCAGGAGAAGATCAGTGCCCCAGCTCAGTAGTCAGGTAGAGAAAGAAAAAGAGAGCTAGAACAAGAAAGACCTCCTTTCCTCCACCTTTTTGTTCTATTCAGGCCCTCAACCCACTGGATGAAGCCCATCTACATTGGGAAGGTCATTTCCCTTTACTCAGTCCACTGATCCAAATGCTAACCTCTTCTGGAAACACCTGCACAAACATACCCAGAAATAATGTTTAACCGTATACCTGGCATCTCATGATCCAGAATGACACATAAAATTAACTACCACAACAAGTGATAATTAGTTATTACATAGTGGTTCATGTAATAACAAAGATACTTGTAATTTATATTGTGAACTCAGCAATATGATCTTTGTCCTATAAACATATGGCAAGATGATGTAAAGGAGAATATTATATATCAACTTAACTAATCCACTTACAATGGAGAATCTTTTTCCTCTCAATTTCAAAGAAATAAAAAATAAGACTGTCATGTAGAAACAGCTAATTTTAAATTTGTTAGATAAATGAGCTCTTTCAGTTATCAAACTCATTCCTCTTTCATAAGTCAAAGGAGAATGATATATTGATATATGAATTGTGCAAAAATAAAACACTTTACTTCCATCTTTGGGAAAGTTCTTGTAAAATAACGAACAGTTGATTGCCAGCGATGTTACCATCCCCATTGTTACTGGAAGTGCCTGTTTAAAGCAGCACAACTAGAGTTTGCATCTCTTTTTACTTCTGGCAGATTGAATGCCTGCTTCTATTGCTGCTTTTCTGCCCAGATTATTGCTCCAGATATTTCCAGTCCTGCCCAGATGACTGACCAGAAGCTCCTGAAATATCCATACACACAGGAGCCACAGTGTAGGCCTCTGTTACCGCTAAAAGTTTCCCCTATTAGGATACAGAGAAGACCCCTCACCAAGGGAAACTATCACAGATATTGCCCATAGTTCTTTCTTTTCTGACATCATCTCTGATGACAACTAGGCTTAGGATAAACAATCTGATTCATCCTCACTTTAACTAAGGTGCACTATCTGTAGCTTTATGATGAATGTCTGTTTCCTAAGGTAAGGAGAAAACCAATAGATCTATCATAAGTCTTTTTCTTTTTTTTTCCTAAAAATCTTTGGAGGCATAAGATCCACACAACAAGCTATATTAATTCCAATTATGGCAACTGGGTATTCAATTTAGATCCTAATACCACACAAGTTTTCTCCCCACCAAGTTCCCAGATATCAGTCTATGAAACCTAATGGGTCCTTGAATTATATTTTTTATAACACAGGTCTAATTCGATCTTTGCATTTTACTATGTAGAAATAAGTCTCAGTGGAATTCAGTAAATTATCCACTTTACAAAGGCATTTAGTAGTTAAACTGGACTGTCCTAGAGTGTTCAATGTGGCCTCACATTTCTTGTTATGGTAAATTTATGAATTTATAACTCATAATTGTCAGCATTATTGATATTTGTAAAGAAGTCCATTTCGTTTGAACCAGACTACTATGTATCTGAATGATGAGTTAATTTCCAACTCAACAATTCTCCCCAGAGTTCCAAAATATCTTCTCTAGAATTTTAAAACTTCACCTCAGTATTATTCCTAATAGTCTGCTACATTTTTAAAGGCAATGACAGTGGCCTTAACACATTACTATTGGGTCATCCAAGCCCCCTTCCTAGAGATCTGTTTAACTATAAAAGATCTTCTGGAGGAAAATAAAAAAAGAACACTGAACAGCATTCTTATTAAAAATATGTTAGCAACATAAAAATAGCTATGTCATAAATGAAAGAAAAAATGTACTTCATGCAAGATAATGAATTAAGACAATTCTACCATGTGGCATAAATTCTACTGCCATGTTCTTATTTCCTAATTTGCTTTCACATTACATTCTGAGTAAGAAGCATCAGATTTCATTTTTCAAAATCCTCCATTGTAATAAAAATGTGATAAAAAGCCCCAATACTTTCAGGCTTGTTAGCACATTTTCAAAGATAACATTAGATGTACAGCCCCAAGTGGGAATATTAAAACAACACACATATCAAGCTATTGGACTTGAGAGGAAAATAAGTTTGTGGTATGTTTTGTTTGTCCTGATTTACAGTTAGAACATAACTTTCAGTCATGCATTATTAACAGGAGACAGGACAGGAAAAGGGCTTTATTGTTCCAAGATTAATTAGTGGCTGTTCTTCAGTAAACATTTGCCTCAGAGGCAGAGTTAGCTAGAACAATTTCCTCTCCTATTTCCGGGAACCTGCCATTCAGTACCTGAAAATTCAACTTTATAGAATTCTAATACCCTAAAGAAAAAAAAAAAAAAAAAAAAAACCTATGACAAAGATGAAATTACCTACCAAAACACAAAGGAGCAGTCTGTATACTTGCATTTGCCCTGATGGGAAAGCCTCTCACAGTTCATGTTCCTTTTGCATCTTAAAGTGCAGACAGACACTCCCTCACTACATCCCAAAATAACTAGTTACATGGGACAAACCTATGACTTTCTCTTCTTCAAAGCATTTGTCTAGCACTGTGACGAACTGAAGTCCATTCCACATTGTAAAGAGCAATGAACTTTTAACCTAATATTGCTGAAGGTTCCAACATTAAAAAAAAAAAAAAAACAGAATTAAACACCAAGTGGACTTTGTATTTCATGATATTCTATTTTCCCTTTCTTTCTTTCATCTTTCTGTTGAGAAACATAGCACTTAGGGTATAAGGATCAAATTCTGGTTTTCAAAGATTTGTGTCACCACTGTCCCATTCTCATAAAACATATCTTACTAACACTTTACATTTTTTTCCTATAAGCACATTTTTATGTTCCTTTAGCTTTCAGTCATTGACAATCTTTTGGGATTATCATAGCAATAGATAATAAGTGGTGTATGCATGTATAAAGAATGAACCTTTATCTTTGTTATCTTTATCCTTGTTTTTCGGTAGTTTGGGTGTGTATTTCTTTGAAATTATCCTGTTTCACATTGAGTTTTTTAATTTTAAATTTTTATCTTATATCAAATGCCCCAAGGGATTATTTGAGAATTGGGCAGTAGTCTGTATTGTAGGTCAGGTCTTCACATTATTGTTACTTCACAGTAATTTATTTCACCAACAACAATATTTGGTATTGACTGTAGTATAGTTTTTTTTAAGTATGAAAATAATTGATAGAAGTAAGAATAGTGTGTATCTCAGGAAGAGGAAAGGATTGGTGTTGTCTGGGAAGATGCAGAAAGGAAACTCCTGGGGTGTGGGAAACAGGTAGAGGCTAATGCATGAATATATATGAAAAATTAGTTGAGTTGTACAATTAAGATTAGCACACTGTATATGCTTTATATATATTATACCTTGATAAAAAATTTTAAGGCTTTTTTTTCATTTATCATTATCACAAAAATGGCATTTATTATATTCTTGAAATTTTATAGAGCACTAGCTTTAAGCACTAAAATAATATAATACAATAGCAATATTTAGTTAGTTCATTGATTATTTCTTCAGTAATACTTTTTGGGGCATCTACCTTGTGGAAAGTGTAGGCATAAGACATAACACTTCCTTGAGCTCACAGTTTAGTATGGGGAGACATATAAGCTTAGGTACAGTTGTATCAGGGTAGAATTCCTATGATTAGGGAAGACAAAGCTGGGTGTTTTTTGTTGTTGTTGTTTTTTAAACACATAAGTGGGGTCAACAACTAAGTCTGAGGGGTGGAGTATTAGGGAAAGCCTCCCTAAGGAGATGGTTGAGCTTGACATGCACTTATAGAGATTAAAATCTAAGTAAAGAAACTCTTTAAAAATGGCCAAAAAAATGTCACTGAAGTAAGTTGGCAGAAGAATCAAAAATTATTACACTGTTTTTCTCCATAAATACATAAACCAGACAAATTAAGCACAACAGGTGGAGACTTTAAGACATTAATGGCATTCCAATAATGGCTTATTGGAAATAAATTCTCACTAAATATGAAAAGGTTCAAGGACAAAGTAACTGTTAATTAAAACTTTAATGGATAAAAGGAAAATTACTTCAGTGTTACCTCTAAACAAGGTCTTTGGAGAAGCTTTTATCTGCTAAGAGAAGACTTGTTAGGCAATAAGACTGTGAGATCTTAAGTTTTATGTGGTAGAATGACGAACACTCATGAACAGCTGGGGCTGAGCTTATGTAATAACTATTAACTTCAAAGGAAGACTCTGGCCCTAAATATTAAGACTAACTAATATCAGTAGCTTTCAGCCAGTAACTCCATTTCTTGTCATTCATTCCCTAGCATCAGACTCTGACCCCAAATTATCCACTTGCTTACTTCTCATACTCCCCAGACTAATGTTTCAACCACATTTCTATCCCTCCGGCCTTGCTCCTACCTGTTGCCCTATCTTGCTTCACCACTCCTTTTCTGAATGGTCCTCCATTCTCCCCGAAATTAAAAGCCATAATGGCTTAGTAAAAAACTTTATCTTTCACACACACGAAATCCAACACAGATGTTCCTGTTCAGTCAGGGTGATTTCCACATTATCATTTCGGCATCCAGTCTCCTTCCAGTTTCCCCTAGGAAAGTGAAGTGTTCTGTAGGATCCTTTTCCAGATGGCAAATGGGGGAAGAGGAAGTATAAAGAATCATAAAGGAGGTTTTGAAGAACTAGGACTGGCAGTATTTCAAATCACTTCAGCCCACATTCAGGTGGCTAAAACTTAGTCACATGGCCACCACATCTAAATGCAAGGGAGGCTGGGAAATGTAGTCTAGCTATCTGCTCAGGAAGAAGAGAAAATTATTTTGGTACGTCCATGGCAGTCTCCACCACACTGGCCCATTATCGTTCTTCATCCAGTTTCCACTTATATCTGGGCTTCCCAATATACTAAGCTTCACAGACAGATGGCTGCAGTCCCTACTGGCCCTGAGTTGACATACCTGAATTTTGATAGTAAGAGATAGTAAGGACTCATAAATTAATATATATGTGTTAAGTGCCTACTCTGTGCCAGGCACTTGTCTAAGTGCTAGGGAAAAATAGTAATTGAAGTGAACAAAAATGCTAACCCTGATGAGCTTACACTATCTCAGCATCTTCTCACAGCTTTGCGAAAAGAAAGAATAATAGCTACCTGCCTGTGTTATAGAATAAGAAGAGCATCCAGAAGATCCTTTTGATTAGAAATACCTCCTGGATCCAGGTAGCATATTATTAGTAGAGACTCAGTCACTTGAGTTAATCCTCTAACCCTCTTTTAAATACATTAAATATTAAATTAAGTATATTAAATCTTCTGGAAGGAATGATATATTAAGTCATGAGAGCTTCGTGTAAATCTACCTGTCAGATGTCTTTCTTTGAGATGGAAAAAAAGTGGTATCTAGAGGACAAGAGTGCTTAAGGACACAAAAAAGGTACACAGACAGAGGGCAAAATGAAGAAACATTTCCCACCTTATAATTTCACTTCACACATCAGTGCATGTCATGGTAAGTAATTCTGCATTCATGTGTACAAAACTTTAAGGAAAAACCTTATCAAAAGCCAAGATTTTACCCTAGAATATTTAGATGATGAGTTCATTTTCCAACCATTGCACTACAGATCTTCCTCAGCTCAGGATGGGGTTATGTCCCAATAAACCCATCGTAAGTTGAAAATATCATAAGTCAAAAATGCATTTAATACACCTAAACTACTGAATATCATAGCTGAGCATAGCATACCTTAAACATGCTCAGAACACTTACATTAGCTTACAGTTGGACAAAATCACCTAACACAAAGCCTATTCTATAATGAGGTGTTGAATACCTCATCTACTTTATTGAATACAGTACTGAAAGTGTAAAACAGAATGGTTGTGTGGGTACAGAATGGGTGTAAGCATACTGGTTGTTTACCCTCGTGATCGTGAGAGAGTATCATACTGAGTATCTCTAGCCCACAGAAAAGATACACATTCAAAATTCAAAATTCTAAGTACGGTTTCTACTGAATGTGTATAGCTTTCACATCACTGTAAAGTCGTAAGTCAAACTATTACCAAGTCGGGGACCATTCTATGTCAAATAAAACATTCAATCTGCAACTTCATGTGATGCAGGTCAATTTTGTCTGTCCCCAAAACCACCTACTGTATGATCAATCAACCTCACATTACCCTTTCTCAACACTTGAAATAAATACTCTTGAATCTTAGTTCAAGGAAATGTTTCTGCTTTGCCATGCACCTGAAACTATCACAACATTGTTAATCAGCTATACTCCATTATAAAATAAAAAGTTAAAAAAAAAAAAAGGAAATGTTTCTCCCCTCCTCTATCCCTGCAGTGTTTCTGTAAAAGAGGAAATGGTATGAAAAAACCCAGTTCCTATTATCTCCTATCATCAGTCAGAACCCTAGGCTAGGACTTTTTATGCAAATTTAAAGAGCACAAATAGCTATTCAAAGCTGTTTTCAGAAATTGAATGTTTTATATAAAAATTCTAAAATGATTTTTATGTAAAGTGGGCTTGTATTTCTAATTAATAAACCTCTTATCTTCCTAACAGGAAAATATACTAACCATTATTTCCTTGAATTTGCAGAAATTTACATTCTTGTGTATTTATCATCTCTCTCCCATACATTATTATAATAAAAATTACAGTGAATACTGTAGATACTGAAAACTAATCATTTCTATCCGGGCTGGTTAAATAATGTCTGAAATTTTGTTAGCTATGTATGTACATAGATACATAGAAATTTTAGCTACAAGAGGCTTAAATCTTATTTAGTCCAAGGCTTTCATTTAAGAGATGAGAAAACTGAGACCTACAAAGTTTACAGAAATCCAGTACCAACATTAGAAAAACAGCTCAAGTGTACCCTCCCTTGAAGATGGGCCAGCATTGTCGGCCCTATATAACTACTAAGTACAATGCTTTTAAATTAAGGAACTGGATTACATTTTAAATTCAGATCTAAACTGAATGAATGGGTTTTGAATTAGTTCTAACGACAGACATCAAATAAAAATAAACAAGGGTCAAAATCTGTTTTTTAACATACTTGTTAAAATTTCCACTGAGTACAGTTAATTGCACTTATTCATGAAGGGGCAGGAGCCCAACCAAGCTATTACTTGGGAAAGCAAATATTTTATTTGCTAAGTAAAATACTTAGGGAAGTAAATATTTTTATTCTGTTTTGAGAATGGGTTTACTTCTGTTAAATTAGTTATCCTGAGGGAGGCTGAAAACTAATTCAGGGCTTGTTTATCTATTCAGAGGGATACATTCCCATTCTGCCTGCACTGCAGAAATTTGAGGAAACTCAGGTCCAAGGCATTAATGCTGAAACTTTAAATCTGTTCATTGACTCCTTACAGGATTACCTTTCTAAGTATGCTTAAATTCTGAGGCATTTGTTTGCCATGGAAGTCAGACTCCTTAAGCCTAATCAGGAGCTGTTGCTGCAGTTTATTTATAGTTCAGAAGGTGAAACTGATTCACTTAATTGGAAAACACTGCTTCCTAGTCTATGTGCCTATTGATGTACTGTACCTTTGATGCGATTAGTTACCAGGGTGAAATTCTAATATGACCTTTGTTAATAAGTTGCATTCTCCATAATGGCTGTTTGCAGTTTCTAAGAGCCGTTTACATGATGTGCTTGGTAATCAGTCATACAGTGTAATTCCCATGGTGGAGAGAAAGATCCACTTTAATTGGAATAGTGCAGAAGGCTCAAATCTGACAAAATTTTAGTAGTCTGTGGTTGATTTCTTGCAGAGTTCCACATATGCTTTTAAAATGGAAAAGGCATGCTTGTACAACTAGCCTGACATCATGCAATTTCCATTTGGAAAGTTGCAATAAAGGATATGAAAACATCATGAGGGAAAGAGTACATAGTGACAGAACGGAAAATTATCTGCCTATTTAGACAAAACTGCTCATAGCATAACCACCCCTCATTCACTTTGCAGCACAGAACACACACACACACACACACACACACACACACTACAGTGGTCCTTTGTGAACTTGTTCTCAGAATTTCTATTTAAAAGAGTACTACCATCAAACCATCTGACCAAACTGATTTTAAAGAATACAATTTGTGGATTTTTACATTGCTTATGGGGCACAGAAGACAAGAATGTCCATTTTAAAGAAGAACAACAAGTACACTCTTTGAAGTGAGTAGCATGATGTTACAGAAAGTTCCTTGGACTTGGAGCCCGGCAGCCTGAAATCAGTGTTGGCGTTACCACTTATTTGCTGTGTGATTTTGGTCAAGTTAATTAACCTCTTTGAGGCTCTGTTCATTTATCTATGAAATGAGAATAATAATGGGTATCTCATAGGTGTGTGAGTATTAAAGTAGCATGCAGCCTTCTCTGCTATAACGTAAGAGTTCCTAAGAGAACTCAAAACAAAATCAAAATATTAATATAACAGTTTTATTATATTTATTTTCTAATAAAACTAGTGAAAAAAATTAAGGGCAAGGGAACTTCAGACCAGGAAAAAAAAAAGTTATTTTTCCTGCAATATTTAAATTAAAAAATGCTTTTATAACCATAAAAGCTGTAAAAACTAAACATCGCATCTGGAAACTAAACATCCCTATGTCACCCAAACTTCAAAAGTTTCTTTCGTTTACTCAAGAGCAATGGCTGGTCTTTTCTCACTACCACAGTTCTTCTTATACATTCCTACCCCCCAGTCATATTTCCAACAAAACACAAAGCCATTAAAATAAACATCCCTGCTGCTAAACACTACCGTATTTTTTTCATAATCCAGTTACTATCAAAAGTGGTCTACATAGTGCAGATGTTCCCACACCTGCATGACTACAAGACTCACTTGGCAAGATTCTTAAGAATCCAGATTTCAGACCCCATTCCAGACCTGCTGATGCAACAAGTCTGTTATGGGGCCAAGGAATCTGCATTTCAATAAGTATTTCTTCGTTCAATCCAAAAGAAGAGCCTCCAACAAAAATAATACGTAAGAAGCAAATCTGAATCATGTTGATATTGCCTATGAATCTGGCTCAGAATATTTTATTAAGCTTTATTCTGAGAATTAATGATGGCATAAGAGCTGGATAAGATTTTAGAATAGTTATTTTTAAAACAAAATTGTAAGAGGAAATATCAGTTACTTATGCATAACTGATAATTCATTTTAATAATGGTATAGCAAAAATATGCAATAAAATAGATGGAGGTCTCACAAGCCCTCTGTGCTATTACCTGCAGATACGGAACTTGTTTCAATTTCTAGGCTCTTTTTATTTTCAACGTTTTCACACTCATCTCACAAAACCTTTCTTTTTTTAGATGTTGTATCCGTCACTTGATTTGATAGACTAACAGATGCTTCATGCCTCATGTTTCCTCACCCTCCTTGCTAAGTGTATATTGCTTCTACCTCGATTTTTTTTTTTATCATGTGTAACACTGAAACATTTCTTTATGTGGAAAACTAAATTATAAGCCACCTCTGGTAAGAAATGTTTGCTTTTTTCACAGGATCTGTTTTCTGAATAGATGCCTCTACATTTTTCTTAAATTGAACACTCACGTTTTCAGAATGGAACAAACAAATTTCAAGATTTGAAAGCACAGCCATGCTGACATATAGTTGGCCAAGTACCGAAAGGCCCTTGCATGAGTGACAGCAACACCAACTGCACATACACTGGAGCTGGCTCTATCCCTCTGGTAGCACAGTAAGAGAATCTATATGTCCTGCGGGCCCAAGAGAGGTAGAAAGTTTTGGTAATCAACCTTCCATGATATTTCTGTAACATCTTTGTGAAAGAGCTCTACAGTAAATGAATTAACATATTAGAATGAGACACTGAAGTTACAAAAGTGGATATAATAAGGTGGTAGTATTGTAGAAAGTAAGCAGTCTTTATAATCAGGGTACCTGATTCTAGTCACATCCGTGTTACTTATAAAGTAGTGACCATAGGCAGTCACGTGCTTTCTCTGGACCTTTGTATTCTTAGCTTTAAACTAAAAATCATAGCAGAATTAACCACACTGGGTGGGAGGAATGTGCACGATAAAATGTGAGAAGGAATCAATAAGTAGCCTGTTTTCCTTCATCATCTATATTTGATCTTTATATGAATATAGTAAAGCCAATTTAACAAAAAATAGTAGAAATTACTTTTCTTCCTAAATATATAAGACAAAGTATAATCTGAATCATTAAATTAAAACATAAAAAATAAAAATCCAGAGGGAAGCTAGTCATTTCAACCCAAGTGCTGCAACCAGCTGAAGAAAGCAGAGATACAGGATGAAGCCTATCTGGTTTCCCGGTTCTTAATGTGTTTCCCACATTGATTTCCTTAAAGATAAGTGAAAAGTAATAAAAATTAAAGCATGGTTTTTACCACATCTGTCTGATATTTCAGTTCCTTCTAATGCTCTTTGTATTGATACCCATGTCTCAGATTCACTATGGCTCTGGACATGCTGACTAACTTAGGTGCTTGAGATGGCAAAAGATGACATTAGGTAAAATGGAGTGAAGACCTGCTGCGTTTGGTGTCCCTGGCACCCCCTCCATCAACATTTTGCACAAGAAAGAAGTAATGGAAGTTTTGCCTAAGACTGGTCATTTTTATGTTGCTTCAATGAATAGAGCAGGATCTGGTCATTATTATATAATTCAAGGTGAAATAGAGCAACATGAGGTTGGTAGCAAAGTAAGATATTAAACCTAGAAATTGATCTGGGTGGCATGGCTTACCATGGCTGCTTTTGCAACTACACAAGATAATGCTGGAGCTTTCAGTGATATGGATGTGGGTACCAGAAGCTGAGAAAACCTTCATTCAGAAACTCCTAGCATGGCAGATCTCACTGTGGAGAAGCTGGCAATCATTGCCACCACCTGAGTATCTTTTCCTTAATGAAATTGGGAAAAATTCCAGCACTAACTGAACAACTCCATCCAGATATATCCCTGTATCCTTTGCTGAAACCTGTATCCTCTGAGCTTCTTACAATGAAGTATGGTTTGTATAAGATTCTATGTTACGACTCTAATTTTTCCAATTCACAACCCCAATGAGACTAATTCTGGGATATTTCTGGTGTGTCTAGGGTGGTACTTCACTGAATATATCACCAAAAACAAGGATTTATATAACAGATATGATTGTTACTCAATGATAAGTTTTAGCCAAACACAATTTGCTGACTCTGCTGCCTTCTATCCCTATGTCTCAACCTCTTTTCTGCCAAGAGAAAGAAAAATGTACCCAAAGCTCATTTAACTGTCTCAGTGCTGCATTGTCAAAAAGATTTAATTAATGCTGTGCAATCCATTGTTTCTGTTTTCTCTTCCCAACCTAAAGTTACCTCTAGTTCTTATTCACAACCTTCATTCACTTTAATTGATCACTCTCATTATCTACCTCACCTTGTTTCTCTGGCCAAGTATTAGCTGATTGGTCATTATTTTCCCTGATTTTTTTCAGTTGTAGCCCTAGAGATCTTATTTTCCCATCTCTCCTACATTTTTAATCTTTTCTTTAAATTGTTACCAAACATCTCATTCTTCAACCACAAGTGTATATATGTACATATGTATATATGGGGGGGGGTGGGTGTATATAAAATATATTTAAAAAATAAGTTGATCTGCAAGGAAATAAAGATAAAAAAAAGATAAGGTTACCCTGGAAAATTCATACTAATTGGTACAACATAAAATGAAAGAGAAGGAATATCGTCTATGCTCATAGTATCAAGCTATTTATCCAGTCTACTCAGTATTATTAACATAGCTAAGGAAAGACTGAAACATCAGCAAAGGGTCATATTTAGAAATGAAATATGGAAAAAGCAAGTCCTAAAACAAGCTTTGATAATCCATGTTCATCAACATTCAAGCACTTTAAAATATATCTTTGGCAGACACAAATAATCCAGTTACTAATGAGACACACTCTGCTGTGGCAGAAAGATATTACAGACTCTTCCCTGGACTTTAAATGATATCACTTAAGACTATTTGCCTTCCTAATTCCATTTGTACCAAACATTGTTATAATTAACTAAATTTAGATACCCATGTACATTTATATCAACACTGAATATTTTTATCAGAAAGCGCACATTGTCTTTTTACCAAAAAGGGAAATGTCTCATTGTAGAGAAATAATTTGGCATCCTAGATTATAAATATATCTCCAGTAAACTTAAAAAGTATATCTAATCATCTCCATATTGACTGATTAAACCCAGCTTACATGCTTGCCAAGCCCCCAAACCTGTATCATGAAAATAATGTCACCCTATAAAAGTTCTTGATGTCCAGCAAAATGATAACAAATGTACCTCAGTTTTTAATCTTTACAAACTTGAATACCAACAAAATAAGAAACATGTTTTGTTCCCCTAAAAATTAGAAGAATATTAAAAGCAGCAAGAGAAAAACAACTTGTTATGTACAAGGGAACTGCAATAAGATTATCAGCAGATTTTTCTGCATGAACTTTGCAGGCCAGGGGAGTGGCATGATATTTTCAAAGTCCTAAAAGAAAAAACTTCCAACAAAGAATACTCTAACCAGCAAATTTAACTTTCAAAATTGAAGGAACGATAAAGAGTTTTCCAGACTAGCAAAAGCTAAAGAAGTTCATCACCACTAAACCAGCATTACTGGAAATGTTAAAGGGCTTCTTTATGCTGAAAAGAAAGCGTGCTAATTGGTTACAAGAACACATATAAAACAATAAATCTCACTGGAAAAGTAAATATGTAGTAAGTAGGTAATTTATTACTTATAAAACTAGTATGACAGTTAAAAGACAAAAATCATAAAAATAACTATGATCACAATAATTAGCTAAGGAATACACAAGATAAAAGGTTACAAAATGTGACATCAAAAACATAAAATTTTGAGGGGGGGAATTAAAATACAGAGTTTTAGAATGTATTCAAACTTAACTTGCGATCAATGTAAAATAGACCAGTATATTTATATAGGCTGGTATATGTGACCTTCACAGTAACCACAAAACAAAAACCTATCACAGACACACAAAAGATAATGAGAAAGGAATCTAAGCATAACACTACAAAAAGTCATCAAATCACAAGGGAAGAAAGCAAGAGAAAAAGAAAAGAACAAAGGAAGAACGAAAGAGTCAGAAAACAATGAACAAAATGGCAATAAGCACATACCAATCGGCAATTATTACTTTAAATGTAAATAGAGTAAATTCTTTATTCAAAAGGCACAGAATGGCTGAATGGGTAAAAAGACAATGTCTAGCTATACAAGAGACACACTTAAGATGTAGGGAAGGACAGACTGAAAGAGAAGAGATGGAAAAAGATATTCCATGCAAATGGAAACCAATAAAAGTTGGAGTAACTATACTTATATCAGACAAAATAGACTTTAAAACAAAGACCACATAATAAGAGACCAAAAAAAAAGAGTTATATAATGATAAAGGGGTCAATCCAACTAAAGGATATGACATTTGTAAATATGTATGCACCAAACACAGAAGTACATATTATGTATACAAAGCAAATATTAAAAGACCTAAAGAAAGAAATAGACAGCAGTACAATAATAGTAGGGGAATTTAATACCCCACTTACATCAATGGAAAGATCACCCAGACAGAATATCAAGAAGGAAACATTGGCCTTAACTGATATGTCAGACCAGATGCGCTTAACAGATATTTACAGAATATTCCACACAAAAGAAACTAAATACACATTCTCAAATTCACATGAAATATTTGACAAGGCGGATCATATGTTAGGGCAAAAAAATAACCCTCAATAAATTTAAGAGAATTGAAATTATATCAAGCATCTTTTCTGACTACAACAGTATAAAGTGAGAAGTTAATGACATGAAGAAAACTGGAAAATTCACAAATATGTGGAGATTAAACAACATGCTACTAAACAACCAATGGGATCAAAGAAGAAATAAAAATATAAATCAAAACATATCTTGAGACTAACAAAAATGGAAATTTAATATGACAAAATTTAAGAGACTTCTGTGGACAATTATACACCAACGAATTGGACAATCTAGAAGAAACTGATAAATACTAGAAACATACAACTTACCAAGACCGAATTATGATGAAACAGAAAATCTGAACAGGTCAATTATTAGCAAGGAGATTCAGCAGTAATCAAACATCTCCAAAGAAACAAAAATCCAGGACCAGACAGTTTAACATGTAAATTCTACCAAACATTTAAGTAAGAGTTATCACCTATTCTTCTCAAACTCTTCCAAAAAACAGAAGATGGGGGAACTTTTCCAAACACATTTTATGAGGCAAGCATTACCCTGATACCAAAACCAGACAAGAATGCCACAAAGAAAAGAAAATTACACGCCAATATCCCCAATGAACATAGATGCAAAAAAACCTCAACAAAATATTAGCAAACAGAATTCACCAATACATTAAAAGTATACACCAAGATCAAGTGGGATTTATTCCAGGAATGAAAGGTGGTTCTACATCTGCAGATCAATCAATGTGACATACCATATTAAAAATATGAAGTATAGAAATCATATGATCATCTCAATAGATGCAGAAAAAGCTTTTGACAAAATTCAACATCCATTTATAATAACTCTCAACAAAGTAGGTATAGAGGGAACGTATCTCCACATTCATATATAAAGGCCATATATAACAAGCCCATACCTAATATCATACTCAACAGTGATACACTGAAAGCTCATCCTCTAGGACCAGGAACAAGACAAGGGTGTCCATTCTTGCCACTTTTATTCAATGTTGTATTGGAAGCCCTAGCTAGAGCAATTAGGCAAGAAAAAGAAATAAAAGGCATCCAAACTGAAAAGGAAGAAGTAAAACTGTCACTATCTGCAGATGACATGATATTATATATAGAAAACCATAAAGACTCCATCTAAAAAAAACCTGTTAGAACTAATAAGCGCATTCAGTAAAGCTGCAGGATACAAAATCAATGCCCCCAAATCTGCAGTGCTTCTTCATACTAATAATGAACTATCAGAAAAAGAAATTAAGAAAACTATCCCATTAACATGTGTGTCAAAAGAATCAAATACTTAGGAATAAATTTAACCAAGGAGGTGAAAGATCTGTATGTTGAAAACTACAAGACGTTAATGAAAAAAAAATTTGAAGAATACACAAATATAGAAAAGTAGTCCATGCTCATGGACTGGAAGAATCAACATTGTTAAAATGTCCATTCTACCCAAAGCAATCTACAGATTCAATACAATCTTTATCAAAATCCCAATGGCATTTTTCACAGAAATAGAACAAACAATCCTAAAAATTGTATGGAACTACAAAAGACCCTGAATAGTCAATGTAATCTTTAGAAAGAAGAACAAAGCTGGAGGCCTCACATTCCTTGATTTCAAACTACATTATAGAACTATATTAATTAAAACAGTACGGTATTGGCATAGACACAGGCACACAGATCAATGAAACAGAATAGAAAGCCCAGAAATAAACCAATGTATATATGGTCAATTAATTTACAACAAAGGAGCCAAGAACATACAATGGAGAAAGGACAGTTTCTTCAATAAATGGTGGTGGGAAAACTGGACAACTGCAGGCAAAAGAATGAAACTGGACCACTCTCTTACACCATACACAAAAATTAATTTAAACTATATTAAGAATTTGAATGTAAGATCTGAAACCATAAAGCTCTAAGAAGAAAATATAGGCAGTAAGCTCCTTGACATTGTCTTAGCAATATATTTTTTTAATCTGACAGTATAAGCAAAAGCAACAAAAGCAAAAATAAAAACTGGAACTACATCATACTAAAAAGCTTCTGCATAGCAAAGGAAACTGTCAATAAAATGAAAAGGCAACCTACTGAATGCGAGAAAATATGTGTAAATCATATATCTGAAAAGGGGCTAATATCCAAAATATATGAAGAACTCGTACAACTCAATAGCAAAAAAAAAAAAAATCTGGTTAAAAAATGGGGCAGAGGATCTGAACAGACATTTTTCTAAAAAAGATATATAATACATTTGGTCAACAGGTTAGATGCGCAACATCATTCATCATCAGGGAAATGCAAATCAAAACCAGAATGAGATATCACCTCACACCTCTAAGAATGGCTATCATTAAAAAAAAAAAAATGTTGGCATAGATGTGGAGAAAAGGGAAACCATGTGCACTGTTGGTGGAAATGTAAATTGGTACAGCCACTCTGGAAAATAGTATGGCATTTCCTCAAAAAATTAAAAACATCACAACCATATTATACAGCAATTCCACTTCTGGGTATTTATCCAAAGAAAATGAAAATACTAACTTGAAAAGATATACATACCCCCATGTTCACTGCAGCATTATTTGCAATAGCCAAGGTAAGGAAACAACTAATGTCCATGGATGGGTTAATGGATAAAGAAAATGCTGTATATATATAAAATGTAATATTATTTAGGCAGAAAAAAAGAAGGAAATCTTACCATTTGCAACAACATGGGTACATATCAAGGACATTATGCTCAGTAAAATAAGTCAGAGAAAGACAAATACTATATAACCTCTTTTATACATGAAATCTAAAAATAAAACATAACAAAACAAACGCCAAGTTCACAGATACAGAGAACAGATTGGTGGTCACAAGAAGAAGGGGTAGGGATGGCAGAAATGGGTGAACTGCTTTTGTAGGTTTTTTGTTTTGTTTTGTTTTCGTTTAGAGAAATTAAATTAAAATTTTAAGAGAGAAAATAATAAAAATTAAGAAAATTATTTGGAAATCTTTGGCTCTCTGTATATTATACTGTCTTCCAAATTGTATTCAGTCATTCTATAGTTCTGGCTGGGAACACATATTTTTGTTTATTAATTGATTCAAGATAAAACTTCTTAAGGATTTGGCAACTGTACACGACAACTAGTTTTTCAGGTTATATTTTTTGTCATAGAAATTGTTAGATTTTTCCCAATAGCCATTTTCTGCTGCTTCTTACTCAGTAATTTTTTTGAGATTGCACAGTGACTAGCGCCAAGGGGTAATCATAATTGATTTAAGGCAGTCGTAATCATCCTGTCCTCTTTTTACAGATACTAATTTTTCCAGCCTCTTATTCACAGCAAGGAATGACCCAACCCATTGTTCTAGCCAATTAAATAGAAGGTAAATATACTGTGGTGTAGGAGAGCTCTTGTTCCTTTATTAAAATAACAGATACATAAGGAGAGTTCACTCAAATCACCTGTCTTCCTGCTTTCTGCCTTTGATAATGTGAGAATGTGATGCTTGGAGGTGGTAAGCCATCTTGTGACCATGAAAAGAAAGCCAAGTGAACTGAGAACTAATACCAACAACAGCCTATTTCTTGCATTCATATTTGGTAAGAAATGTATATCCTTCATTTAACCTACTATTAACGGAGCCAAAATTGTTCCTATACATTTATTCTGGATCTAGGAAAATATAGAGAGCAATTTTTATATTACAGAAAACCTAGAGGAGCTGTGCATGTGCATCTGGGCTATTTATCTTTTCTTCTTTGCTATGTATTACCCGCATCCCAGTTCATATTACCATGTGTGTCTAAATGTGCACTGTATCCTACATACTGATATCATTTTTGATTGATGGTTCAGTTGTTTTCCATGAAAGCAGAGTTTTGCCAAATATAACATGATCTTTGCCCAACATCAGCAATTCTCTTTTGTCCAATGACAATTCCCAGTCTCATTTTTAAGGTAAACATTTTGGATAAATTGAGATTTTATCCAACAATATTTTCACTCATTCACTTTAATAGGGTTCATTATATATGCAAAACTGACTTTTGTATATATTCATAACACATTTGGAAACAGATTTAATAAATTACAGCAATCATTATTCCAATACTGGCAATGTTACTCATCAGGTCTTTGACCATTGAGGTCTCATAGTACCTGTTCTATCCTAAAAGGATGGACCTATTTCTACTTCCACAGTTGGTCCATTCTGTTGCACATGAGGAACCGCTACAAAACCTCTCTGAACTTACCTTGCCATAAGAAATTGCCAATTAAAACATAATAAAGAAAGAAAGAATAAAGAAAACTCAACTTGTCCAAAAAAAGTGGAGGGGGGACTTTGGAGGTTATTTATATGTAACAGCTTCAACAGACACATCAGATCCAAAAGCCAGTATCTAATTTGTCTTAAATTACAAAGAAAGCTTAATGACCTGACAACAAAATTAATCTTCAAACCAAGCATTCAACAACACAGAAGTTGTGATGTGATTGTGCATATGTTTGTTTAAACAGAATAATTATCTCCCTTATTCTAAAAGCTAATTCTTCTCCACTTGTATCATTTTCATTAAAACTCCTGTCAAATCAGATGGTGCAACATAAATAGGAAACATACTGTCCATATAATTTTAAGATTTTTTTAACGACTATTTGCAAAGTTTCACCTAAAGGAAACTGATATTTTTAAGGTTGGGACTTCTTGGAACCAACTGTGGAGGAGGTGCATCTCCGACATGCAGAGATGTGGGAAAGTTTCCCAGGAGGAAAATGGCAGCAGAATAATTAGAGATATAAAATATAGGGCACATTTTTGCACTGCACAGTTAGGTTAAAGCATCAGGGACATGGATTGGAGTAACAGAAGACAAACTGCAAAGGGAAATAGATCCCAAACCAGGTATTCGTGTTGAATGACGTCAGAAGTTCACTAATGATAGCAGATGGATACTGTTGAAGTTTTTTATTTTTAATCTTTTTCCATTTCTTATGCTTGACATAAGAAACAGATCAGCTTACCTATAGCATTCCCTTGGATTCCTCATGAAGTTCGCATTTGTGAATCTACTTGCATTCAACGGTCAGTCTCCAAATACTGGCCCAATATACCTCAAATGTTATAAGTTGCTTCCAAACCACCAAGACTTTTTCAAGTGGGTTCTTCAATAGATGGTACATGAAAAGACTTTTCCTAACCCACTTCTCTTTGACTGAAAGAGTCTGCTTTTCACTGTGCATGTTTCTGGCTGCACTGTTTGCAACAGTGCATTCCAAAGTGCAGAGAAGTAATTATTCCTAGGAAGAAGTAAGGGCTTAGCCATCCCCATCATGAGCAGGGTCAAGAATAAAGTGACTACTGGTAACCTCTTCTCTGCCAGAGAAAGATACCATTTTTTTTAATCATCATATAAATATTACCATACCCAAGTCACACCAAGAAATGCATACTGATCAATGCATAAAGAATGAGTGATCTTATTATTTTGTAACACTCCTTCATAGATGAGACCTAATAAAAGTTACTGAGCACATAAATATAATCACAGCAATATTGCCATGGAATTTCAGTTTTTCTCCTGTAATCTGTTTTATGTCGTTTTGTTGTATGCTGTAAGATTCAGATTTTCCATTATAGACCAAAGAGGACTAGGACTAAGACTGAACATAATTGGGAAATCTAGGTCTTTCACCCAGAATAACAAGTGTGAGAGGTGGACACTCAAAATTTACACTTTCTGGGATGTATTAACCTATATTACAAACTGATCTTTCAAAACACATTAGCAGTGGCAAAATTCAGAGGTACCCATCAGTAACTACTATCTTTGGATTAGTATGTGATGCTAATAACAGTTTTCTATGTTACTAAGAAGTGTTTTGAAGTACCTATTCAGCACTCAAAAATCATTCAAGTCCTTAGTAATCCATTAACTTAATGGAAGATGGTATGATGAATCATAAGGGGCTTGTTTCATTTGTAGGATATCTGCCTATCCATGGCTACCAATGTGCTTCTGTAACACTTGATACAGAAAATATACTCCAGCCATGCCATTTCTTGGTTTCTTGCTTCCCAAAGGAAATTAATGCAAACTTTGAGACATAACTGAAACTAAGAGTTTGAGGCAATGATATTTCCAATGAATGTGATTTCCAAGTTTATTAGGTAAATAAAAGATGTGCTTTATACATTAGAAGTCAGCAAGAATATGCCTATTTTTCTAGACCTAACTACAATAAGCTATTGTAGTTATTAGAGCAATGATTCTATTAAAAAATATGGCTTTTAATTTTATCCTAGCCAGTAAAAGATGAGGATGTATACAATGCGTAAAGAAAGGAGACTAACAGACCAGAACAAGTCAAAAATTGAAAACTATCTTCTGCAGATGGAACGTAATAGGAATCTTGGAAATTGAAATTTGCAAGGTTTCATAATAATACTGACAAAAAGAATTTGTGTATATGTGTCAATAATGCTGAGGAAATGCTCCTTAAGATACACTTTTCAAAGAAATACAAAGAGGTTCATCTCGTAGGATATCAGAAAAGAAATACACAACATGTATTTGGAAACAGAGTCGGAGGAGAGTGTAAAAACAAAAAATAATGGAATTCTTATAGTTTCAAGATGGTGTCAACATGTGAAAATAAAATATGCACACGTATTATGCGTGTGTCCCAAAATACGTTTTTTTCAGAATTAAAGTTGTTTCTGGAAACGGTAAGCCAAAGTCAAAAGAGTATTTAATGAGAAATCTTGACATTTTTCATAATCAAGAAACTAAGAAAAAAATATTATTTTTATAAGCCCTGTTGAGAATATAAACTACTGAACTATTTACCACCTTTTGTTAAAAAAAAAAAAGGAGTTATTTGAAGACTACTTACATACCAGTTACCATAAAGACACAATAAATAAATAGCAATCAGCTACTCTATCTTATAATGAAATAGAATTTGGGGCTATTTTATTTGCTGAAAGAAAAAAAGCTCTCCTGTAATATTCTACTCTTGTTACTTCTGCTTTATTTTTTCATTTCTTATAGGGGTTTTTTTAATACAGTTTTTCTTACAAGTTTTTTTAATAGGAAATTTTATTTACTTACTACATTTTTAATAGAAAACTGAATATGTAAGAAACATTCTTAACAGGAAATGACATATACACACCTGAATTTGCTATATACACAACAATATGCTAATTAGCTCATTATCTGTTCTCTACTTAAATTTAGTCTGTAATTCCATTGCTTGGTAGTCAAAAAGCCTTAAGATCTTTTGACTTTGTTTTTTCCTTATAGTCCTGTTTATGAAAATGAACTGTTATTCTAACAGATTCTTTTCTGACAAAAACATGAAGCTCATTTCTTCTACAAAGAAGTTAGAAATCCAAGTTTAGATATGGGATCAGGGATATGAGAGCTATATACCAAAACAATGGCAGTTGCTTGAATGTCCAACATCTAAAGAAAGAAGACTGAGAATAAACAATAAAGAAGAAAGAAAGGGACAAAACCATGTTAAGATTTAATTACCCATTTTAAATGCCATGGATAAAAAGCTGCATGGGGGCAAGAGATTGAAAAAGAACTGGGAATAAGAATGTTCATTTCTTCATTCTTCCTTCAGGTTTCAAGGAAGTTTGCCTTTCCCTTTTACAAGATGATTATTTCATACCTTAATTTCTCTCCATAAATTTCCTATATCCCACAAGTTCTGGATACATGACTGCCTCATACTAAGAGAAATCATTAGGCAAGAACGTAATTGTCTTCCAAACACAAGTCTACAGAATAATTTGCATCTAACTCCATATTTTTCTTTCCTCCTCTTACAACTGACAAACTCAATCTTTCTTTAAGAAAGTCCAATTCTTATGCAAGAGTTTTGGAATCTGTCCTTCATCAGCTTTTAAAGGAATGCTGTTCATTTATTGAGTCAAAATATCTTTACTGAGCCCTTATTCTCTGCTACACACCATGGAAGGTTCTGGAAATACAATAGTGGCCACAGAGGAGCATAATCCCTCCACTCACAGAGCTTCCAGCATGCTGGAAGCCCAAGACATTAATCAAACAATCACACAAATAAACATTAACTTATAACTGTGTTAACTGCTATAAGATAACCAAATAATGCAATAAAAGTTCTTCAGAGAAATCAGGGGAGAAGTCCCTGAGGAAGTAGGATTTTAGCTGACATACAGAGGATCTGTACATATTAATTGGACCAAGAGAAAAGAGAAGTGAGTTCTAGAAAGAAAAATGGAAAAATTATCCTAAGGTCCTAAAAATGACAAGTGTTAGTAGAGCAAAGAAAATAAGAGGAAAAACACAAGAAATTAGGCCAAGAAGTTAGAAGACAACAGAGGATGCTGAATTTTGTGGGACATGTTTAGGAAATTTGTTTATATCCTAAGGTTAGTGAGAAGTTATTGGAGGGATTTAAAGAGGGAGGTGGCAAAATCACCCCATCAGAAATGTGAGTCCAAGAGGACCTTCAAGATGGCAGAGGAGTAAGACATGGAGATAACCTTCCTCCCCAGAAGTACATCAAAAATATATCTACGTGTGGAACAAATCCTACAGAACACCTACTGAACGCTGGCAGAAGACTTCCCAAAAGGCAAGAAACACCCCACATACCTGGGTAGGGAAAAAGAAAAAAGAAAAAACAGAGACAAAAGAATAGGAACAGGATCCACACCTCTGGGACAGAGCTGTGAAGGAGGAAAAGGTTCCACACACTAGGAAGCCCCTTCACTGGTGGAGACGGGGTGCGGGTGGGGGAGGGAAGCTTCGGAGCCACGGAGGAGAGCGCAGCAACAGGGGTGCTGAGGGCAAAGCGGAGAGATTCCTGCACAGAGGATCGGTGCCCACCAGCACTCACCAGCCCGAGAGGCTTGTCTGCTCACCCACCGGGACAGGTGGGGGCAGGGAGCTGAGGTTCCAGCTTCGGAGGTCAGACCCCAGGGAGAGGACTGGGGTTGGCTGAGTGAACACAGCCTGAAGGGGGCTAGTGCACCACAGCTAGCCGGGAGGGAGTCCGGGAAAAAGGCTGGACCTGCCTAAGAGGCAAGAGACCATTGTTTCGGGGTGCACAAGGAGAGGGGATTCAGAGCACCGCCTAAACAGGCTCCAGAGAAGGGCGCGACCTGCGGCTATCAGCGCGGACCCCAGAGACGAGCAGGAGACGCTAAGGCTGCGGCTGCCGCCACCAAGAAGCCTGTGTGCAAGCACAGGTCACTATCCACACCGCCCCTCCCGGGAGCCTGTGCAGCCCGCCACTGCCAGGGTCCCGTGATCCAGGGACAACTTCCCCGGGGGAACACACGGCACGCCTCAGGCTGGTGCAAGGTCACGCTGGCCTCTGCCGCCGCAGGCTTGCCCCGCATTCCACATTCTGCACCCCTCCCTCACCCCAGCCTGAGTGAGCCAGAGCCCCCGAAGCAGGTGCTCCTTTAACCCTGTCCTATGTGACCAAAGAACAGACGCCCTCAGGCGACCTACAGGCAGAGGTGGGGCCAAACCCAAAGCTGAACCCCCGGAGCTGTGCGAACAAAGAAGAGAAAGGGAAATCTCTCCCAGCAGCCTCAGGAGCAGTGGATTTAACCTCCACAGTCAACTTGATGTACCCTGCATCTGTGGAATACCTGAATAGACAATGAGTCATCCCAAAATTGAGGCGGTGGACTTTGGGAGTAACTGTAGACCTGAGGTTTGCTTTCTGATTCCAGTTTTATGTTTATCTTAGTACAGTATTTAGAGCTTATTATCACCGATAGATTTGTTTATTGATTTCGTTGCTCTCTTCCTTTTTATATATATATATTTTTTTTTCCTTTTTCTCTTTTTGTGAGTGTGTATGTGTAAGCTGTTTTGTGTGATTTTGTCTGTATAGCTTTGCTTTTACAATTTATCCTAGGGTTCTGTCTGTCCGTTTTTTTTGGATAGATTTTAGTGCTTGTTATCATTGGTGGGTTTGTTTATTAGTTTGGTTGGCTCTCTATTTTCTTTCTTTCTTACTTTTTTATTACTTTTTTATTTTTTAATAATATTCTTTTTTATTTTAATAACTTTTTTTTCTTTCTTATTTTTTCCTCCCTTTTCTTCTGAGCTGTGTGGCAGACAGGGTCTTGGTGCTGCAGCCGCTGTCAGGCCTGAGCCTCTTAGGTGGGAGAGCTGACTTCCAGACACTGGTCTCCAAGAGACCTCCTGGTCCCATGTAATATCAAACGGCAAAAGCTCTCCCAGAGATCTCCATCTCAATGCTAAGACCCAGCTCCACTCAACGACCAGCAAACTACAGTGCTGGACACCCCAAGCCAAACAACTAGCAAGACAGGAACAAAACCCCACCCATTAGCAGAGAGGCTGCTTAAATTCGTAGTAAGTTCACAGACACCCCAAAACACACCACCGGACGCAGTCCTGCCCACCAGAAAGACAAGATCCAGCCTCATCCACCAGAACACAGGCACCAGTCCACTCCACCAGAAAGCCTACACAACCCACTGAACCAACGTTACCCACTGGGGGCAGACACCAATAACAATGGGAACTACAAACCTGCAGCCTGTGAAAAGGAGACCCCGAACACAGTAGTAAGTTAAGCAAAATGAGAAGACAGAGAAATACACAGCAAATGAAGGAGCAAGGTAAAAAGCCACCAGACCAAACAAATGAAGAAGAAATAGGCAGTCTACCTGAAAAGGAATTCAGAGTAATGATAGTAAAGATGATCCAATATCTTGGAAATAGAATGGAGAAAATACAAGAAACGTTTAACAAGGACCTAGAAGAACTAAAGGGCAAACAAACAATGATAAACAACTCAATAAATGAAATTAAAAACTCTCTAGAAGGAATCAATAGCAGAATAACTGAGGCAAAACAATGAAACTGACCTGGAAGATAAAATAGTGGAAATAATTACTGCAGAGCAGAATAAAGAAAAAAGAATGAAAAGAATTGAGGACAGTCTCAGAGACTGCTGGGACAACATTAAATGCACCAACGTTCGAATTATAGGTGTCCCAGAAGAAGAAGAGAAAAAGAAAGGGTCTGAAAAAATATTTGAGGAGTTTTATAGTTGAAAACTTCCCTATTATGGGAAAGGAAATACTCAATGAAGTCCAGGAAGAGCAGAGAGTCCCATACAGGATAAAACCAAGGAGAAACATGCCAAGACACTTATTAATCAAACTACTAAAAACTAAATACAAAGAAAAAATATTAAAAGCAGCAAGGGAAAAACAACAAATAACATAAAAGGGAATCCCCATAAGGTTAACAGCTGATTTCTCAGCAGAAACTCTGCAAGCCAGAAGGGAGTGGCAGGACATATTTAAAGTGATGAAAGGGAAAAACCTACAACCAAGATTACTCTACCCAGCAAGGATCTCATTCAGATTTGATGGAGAAATTAAAACCTTTACAGACAAGCAAAAGCTAAGAGAATACAGCACCACCAAACCAACATTACAGCAAATGCTAAAGGAACTTCTCTGGGCAGGAAACACAAGAAAAGGAAAAGACCTATAGAAGCAAACTCAAAACAATTAAGAAAAGGGTAATAGGAACATACATATCGATAATTACCTTAAATGTAAATGGATTAAATGCTCCAACCAAAAGACATAGACTGGCTGAAAGGATACAAAAACAAGACCCATATATATGCTGTCTATAAGAGACCCACTTCAGACCTAGGGACACATACAGACTGAAAGTGAGGGGATGGAAAAAGGTATTCCATGCAAATGGAAATCAAAAGAAAGCTGGAGTAGCTATACCCATATCAGATAAAATAGACTTTAAAATAAAGAATGTTACAAGACACAAAGAAGGAAACTATGTAATGATCAAGGGATCAATCCAAGAAGAAGTTTTAACAATTGTAAATATTTATGCACCCACATAGGAGCACCTCAATACATAAGGCAAAATGCTAACACCCATAAAAGGGGAAATTGACAGTAACACAATCATAGTAGGGGACTTTAACACCCCAATTTCACCAATGGACAGATCATCCAAAATGAAAATAAATAAGAAAACACAAGCTTTAAATGACACATTAGACAAGATAGACTTAATTGATATCTATAGGACATTCCACCCAAAAACAACAGAATAAACTTTCTTCTCCAGTGCTTATGGCAAATTCTCCAGGATAGATCATATCTTGGGTCACAAATCAAGCCTTGGTAAATTTAAGAAAACGAAAGTCATATCAAGTAACTTTTCTGACCACAATGCTATAAGACTAGATATAAATTACAAGAAAAAAACTGAAAAAATACAAACACATGGAGGCTAAACAATACACAATTAAATAATCAAGAGATCACTGAATAAATCAAAGAGGAAATCAAAAATACCTCGAAACAAACGACAATGAAAACACAACAACCCAAAACCTATGGGATGCAACAAAAGCAGTTCTGAGAGGGAAGTTTATAGCAATACAATCCTACCTCAAGAAACAAGAAAAATCTCAAATAAGCAACCTAACCTCATACCTAAAGCAATTAGAGACAGAAGAACAAAAACCCCCCAAAGTTTGCAGAAAGAAAAAAATCATAAAGATCAGATCAGAAATAAATGAAAAAGAAATTAAGGAAAGTACAGCAAAGATCAATAAAACCAAAAGCTTGTTCTTTGAGAAGATAAATAAAATTGATAAAGCATTAGCCAGACTCATCAAGAAAAAAAGGGAGAAGACTCAAATCAATAGAATTAGAAATGAAAAAGAAGTAACAACTGACAGTGAAGAAATACAAAGTATAATGAGAGATTACTACAAGCAATTATATGCCAACAAAATGGACAACCTGGAAGGAATGGACAAATTCTTAGAATAGCACAACCTTCCGAGACTGAACCAGGAAGAAACAGAAAATATAAACAGACCAATCACAAGCACTGAAATTGAAACTGTGATTAAAAATCTTCCAAGAAACAAAAGCCCAGGACCAGATCACTTCACAAGTGAATTCTATCAAACATTTAGAGAAGTGCTAACACCTATCCTTCTCAAACTCTTCCAAAATATAGCAGAAGGAGGAACACACCCAAACTCATTCTACAAGGCCACCATCATCCTAATACCAAAACCAGACAAAGATGTCACAAAAAAGAAAACTACAGGCCAATATCACTGGTGAACACAGACACCAAAATCCTCAACAAAATACTAGCAAACAGAATCCAACAGCACAGTAAAAGGATCAGACACCATGAGCAAATGGGGTTTATCCTAGGAATGCAAGGATTCTTCAGTATACACAAATCAATCAATGTGATAAACCATATTAACAAATTGGAGGATAAAACCACATAGTCATCTCAATAGATGCAGAAAAAGCTTTCAACAAAATTCAACACCCACTGATGATAAAAACCTCCAGAAAGTAGGCATAGACGGAACTTACTTCAACATAATAAAGGCCATATATGACAAACCCACAGCCAACATCATTCTCAATGGTGAAAAACTGAAACCATTTCTACTAAGATCAGGAATAAGACAAGGTTGCCCACTCTCATCACTATTATTCAACATAGTTTTGGAAGTTTTAGCCACAGCAATCAGAGAAGAAAAAGAAATAAAAAGAATCCAAATTGGAAAAGAAGAAGTAAAACTGTCTCTGTTTACAGATGACATCAACTATACATAGAGAATCCTAAAGATGCCACCAGAAAACTACTAGAGCTAATTAATGAATTTGGTAAAGTAGCAGGATACAAAATTAATACACAGAAATCTGTTGCATTCCTATACACTAATGATGAAAAATCTGAAAAAGAAATTAAGGAAACACTCCCATTTACCATTGCAACAAAAGGAATAAAATACCTAGGAATGAAACTACTTAAGGAGACAAAAGACCTGTATGCAGAAAACTATAAGACACTGATGAAAGAAATTAAAGATGATACCAACAGATGGAGAGATATACCATGTTCTTGGATTGGAAGAATCAACATTGTGAAAATGACTCTACTACCCAAAGCAATCTACAGATTCAATGCAATCCCTATCAAACTACCATGGGCATTTTTCACAGAACTGGAAAAAAAATTTCACAATTTGTGTGGAAATGCAGAAGACCCTGAATAGCCAAAGCAAACTTGAGAAAGAAAAATGGAGCTGGAGGAATCAGGCTCTGACTTTAGACTATACTACAAAGCTACAGTAATCAAGACAGTATGGTATTGGCACAGAAACAAAAATACTGATCAATGGAACAGGATAGATAGGCCAGAGATAGACCCATGCACATATGGTCACCTTATCTTTGATAAAGGAGGCAAGAATATATAATGGAGAAAGACAGCCTCTTCAATATGTGGTGCTGGGAAAACTAGACAGCTACATGTATAAGAATGAAATTAGAACATTTCCTAACACCTTATACAAAAATAAACTCAAAATGGATTAAAGACCTAAATGTAGGGGCAGACACTATAAAACTCTTAGAGGAAAACATAGGCAGAACATTCTATCACATAAATCACAGCAAGATCCTCTTTGACCCACCTCCTAGAGAAATGGAAATAAAAACAAAAATAAACAAATGGGACGCAATGAAGCTTAAAAGCTTTTGCACAGCAAAGGAAACCGTAAACAAGACAAAAAGACAACCCTCAGAATGAGAGAAAATATTTGCAAATGAATCAATGGACAAACGAAGAATCTCCAAAATATACAAGCAGCTCATGCAGTTCAATATCAAAAAAACAAAGAACCAAATCCAAAAAACGGCAGAAGACCTAAATAGACATTTCTCCAAAGAAGATATACAGATTGCCAACAAACACATGAAAGGATTCTCAGCATTGCTAATCATTACAGAAATGCAAATCAAAACTAGAATGAAGTATCACCTCACACCAGTCAGAATGGCCATCATCAAAAAATCTACAAACAATAAATGCTGGAGAGGGTGTGGAGAAAAGGGAACCCTCTTGCACTGTTGGTGGGAATGTAAATTGATACAGCCACTATGCAGAACAGTATGGAGGTTTCTTAAAAAACCAAAAATAGAACTACTATACAACCCAGCAATTCCACTACTGGGCATATACCCTGAGAAAACTATAATTCAAAGAGTCATGTACCACAATGTTCATTGCAGCTCTGTTTACAATAGCCAGGACATGGGAGCAACCTAAGTGTCCATCAACAGATGAATGGATAAAGAAGTGGTACATATACACAATGGAATATTACTCAGCCATAAAAAGAAACGAAATTGAGTTATTTGTAGTGAGGCGGATGGACCTAGAGTCTGTCATACAGAGTGAAGTAAGTCAGAAAGAGAAAAACAAATACTGTATGCTAACACGTATATAAGGAATCTAAAAAAAAAAAAAGGTTCTGAAGAACTTAGGAGTAGGACAGGAATAAAGACGCAGACGTAGAGAATGGACTTGAGGACACGGGGAGGAGGAAGGGTAAGCTGGGACAAAGTGAGAGAGTGGCATGGACATATATACACTACCAAATGTAAAACAGATAGCTAGTGGGAAGCAGCCGCATAGCACAGGGACATCAGCTCGGTGCTTTGTGTCCACCTACAGGAGTGGGATAAGGAGGGTGGGACGGAGACACAAGAGGGAGGAGATATGGGGATATATGTATACATATAGCTGATTCAGTTTGTTATACAGCAGAAACTAACACACCATTGTAAGGCAATTATACTCCAATAAAGATATTTTAAAAAAATGTAATAACTTTCAAATAATTTTCACATTTTCAGAAATTTATGATGGAAAAAACTCTAGGGAAGTTTGCTTGGTGAATTATAAGCACAAATTTATAGTTATTATAATTCCAAGAAAATTTGAAAGATTCAATAGTTTTTCAAAAGATTTTAATCAGTGATGATGTCTGCTTGGAGGGTGAAAATGATTGTTAAATATTAATGTGCTAACCTATATCTGTAAGTACAATTAAAATTATGCTGAGTTGGAAAAAACAAAAAAGAAATGTGAGTCCATATCCTGTGCGAATAATACATTATGGAGAGATCACTAACAAATAGCTTTTGCAGTATTCTAGGCAAAACATTATTAGCGTTTGATACAGGTTTGGGAGAAAGATTAGGAATTTTGTTCTTTTATCTCATAAATTTCAGTTTATACACTCTTCTAATTTGACCCCATTTGTAGCCTCCATTTATTTCCTTCAAATTCACAGTCAAACTGCTCAAATGAGTTGATTACATATGCAGTATCCTCACTCTCATCTCCTATTCAATATGGAAACTGCATAATTTCACACTCACCACTGGTTAGAATCACAAGATACCTCCATACTACAAAATTCATTGAATTATTTTCCATCTTCTTATTTCACATCTAAACCGCATTTGACTAAGTTGACCAATGATTCATTCAACAAATGCATTTTTCATCCAATAAACCCATATTGAGCTTCTACTATGTAACATTCATTGCATTATATGTTTTACTAGGTATACAAAAAAGACATGAGTTTAGTGGTTGAAACAAACAGTCATCAAAGAGTCATATAAATAAATGAAAAATTTCAAGTGAAATTAATTTTATGAAAATTACTGGGAACTCATTTTCTCAAGAAAATCAACATGTTCATCTCTTGACTATCATCACATTATATTCTCCTACATCCCTGGCTGCTCTTGACATCTATCTATCTATCTATCTCTATCTATCATCTTCCATCCATCTATTCATCTATCTTATTCAAATCACAAAGAGTTCAAAGGTAATAGGGAATAAGATATTGGAGGCAATGAGTATATAAGTAATTTGAAAGAGAAGAGACTGGGTGACAGGATTTTAAAAATGTTTTTAAAGAACAGAGGAAATCTGATGTACCATAGAGAAGGCAGGGGAAAGATTGAAGATGCAAGAAAAGAAGTTTACTGTTGATAGAAGAAAGACATAGGCAAGATGAGATACTACTTAGTAAGGCCAGAGGTGAATGGATGCTTCATTTTATAAAGAAAAACAACTCATAATCTGTAACAAGAGGAAAGATACCAAAGTGCTAAATTTTTATTTTACAACTATAGTAATATGGTATGGTAAAAACATTCATGAGTAACATTAGGCAAATGTTGACTGAAGTAGAATTATAATTTAATTAATAACATTAGAGCAAATTATTATTTTGAACTGGGCAAGTCCTAAACAATAACAATTAGATTTTAATCTATTTGCCTCTTCAAAAGATGAAGCTAGTCTATGAAAGTGTCTCATATTCAACTCTCTCTGCAACAATGCTGTGAACAACTGAATTCAATACTCAAAACAAAACCCACCCACTCCCATTTTAACAAAGATTGTGCTGACAGATTCACTTTTTGAACAATTTTCTCAATTATTCTTAAATATCGCAGATTTCATTATTGATTCTGAATTTGTTTTCTGCATTTGTTGATTGGTTGGTTGGTTGGCTGATTAACTAGGTAACACTAAACTCTATATTTTTTCCTTCTTTTGTTTTCTATCTATTGTTTCCTTCCCTGCATGCATACACATGCGTACACACACACACACTGAATCGTTTTCTAATTTCTGAGGTTAAATGTTTGGTCCATTTATTTTCTTTCTTTATCCTTTAATGTATAACACATTTAAAGCAATGTATTTATCTCCAGGTATAGATTTTATTATAACAAGTTTATTTTTATATATAATGAATTTCTCCTCAAAAAATATTGTCTGTAAATATAATTTGACCTAATCTACGCAACAATAGTAGTTTAAGGTAGTTTAAGTAGTTTAAGCCTTCTAACTCTTTCATCTCCAAAGTGTAGAGTACTTTTATATATTTATATTTTTGTTTCATCATAATCTAAGAACTTCCCTGAGTGATGTCTGCCTTTTTTCAAATTTATATGCAGCCTAGTTTATGATCATACTTTGCATTTTTTCTAAGGGAACTTAAAATAATTATTCTTTCTATGGTAAAAACTACCTATATGTGAACATTTATAAATATGCTCATCAGATATGCTTATCTGCTTATCAGATTACACATGGTAATCTCTTAGTAAAGTTAAGAGATTTTTTCTTTATGCAACTTTGTTATTTATACATGTTAATATATATCTTATTTTTGTATCTTTTGCTTCCTGTATAGGTTCTCGATTCATACAGATTTATGACTATTATCTTTATGATGCTATATATCCTTACTTTAAAGGTATTTTTAATACAAGTAGAATGCATTTTAATTTTGTCTTTTAACTCAATCTGATAATATCTAACTTTTAATTCAGTGATAAGCAGTTTCATTGACCTAACATATGCTTGGTATTATTTGTTTATTATACATCTTTATTATATTTTTGTCATTTTTTTGTTGTTTATTATTTCCTTTATTTCTCTCTCATCATGTGAATCATATTTAATTTTATTTTCCTATTGACTACTAAATTTTATTGGTATGAAACTATTTGACTATTAAATAGGAGATCTAGATAGTTTTAAATTATCAAAGTTAAGGGAAAAATCAGTACTGCTTTCCCCATTACATAAAAAAGATTTTAATTGTTAATTTTTATTATACTCTTGTTCAATTAATACAGACCTGTGAATAATATTTTTCAGAAAGGGTATATATGAGGATATCTTTCTAGTATTTTGACATATGCTTCCAAATTTGGGTGAGATGCAGCCTTCTTTGTATAATTCTGTATATCCTCGCCTGTTAGTATTAAATATTAGATGAATAAGGTTAGTGTGATTTTTATTTCTGCTGATTCTTCTTTGGTTATTATATAATTTGTTCTGGTTTCTTCTGAGGGAACATCTATTAATTCAATATATTACCATATATGTCTTACTCTTTACTATCTTTCTTCATTTTCATCTTTCATTTTTATACATCTATGAGGCTTCTTCAAACTTGTCTTTAGAGCAATAATTTGATTTCCTGCAATACCAATTATGTTCTTTCAATGTCTTTAATGTATCAATTCAATTATTAAACTTTGTCTTTCCTTGAAACATTTTTTTATTTCTATAAGATTCCACTATATATAAATTATATATTCCATTTCTATGCATTCCATATATACATATGACCCTTATCTATTATGCACTTATCACTTCCTTTTCTAGTTTTATATAGGCCAAGTCTTATTGAGTTTTATTAATAACAAGTAATATATATTCCTCTAGTAAACAATTTTTAGAGATAAAAGTTTCATTTCCTTAAAGTGCTTGTTTTCCTTTATATTATGGAATTTTCTTCCCTATTACCTCTAGATCTTTTTTCTTTTTCTTTCTTTTTCTTTCCTCATCCCTAAACAAGGAGAAATCTATTCAGACTTGGTCTTTTCTCTGACAATGTGTGTAGAGTATATAGTCTGAAATTTGACTTACAAGATAGCAGATTTACCTCTCAACTCCAGACCTGGAGGGGCTCAATTTGTTTCCTATAGATATTTATATAATATGGCTCTGCTGGTCTAGTATGGGAGACCCCCAGTCTCAACAATCAAGTTCTCTAAATAGACCTGAATCAGATATAATTTTTCTTTGGCCAGATATAACACCTGAAAGACAGAGTTTCCCTCCACTCTAAAATGTTGATAGGTATCCCACCATCTCTGTCTCATCCTCTCCCACTGCCAAGTACAACAAAGTTTCTAAGATGGCCACACATCTCAAAATGTACTTGTTATTATCCACACCCCTACCTAGATATGCTGCTATCCTCATACAGATATAAAAAGAAAAGAACTAAGGGATATAAGGCTAGAGAGTACTGAGGACAGACTGGTTTAGTCAGTTAAAGTCTTTCTCTGATTCTACAATTCCAATACTCTTGAAAAATCTTTTTTTTTTGAATATTCATGAGTATTCTGTATTACCTGAGGTAACACTAAAGACCATATTATAAAATCAGACTCATAGGCATCAAGATCTTACCCAGCAACAACTTTTACTAATAGTTCCAAGAATACAAGCAATATGAGTTCTGGGGCCTCTACCACAGCTACCCAGGCCCTTTCTTCCAGCACGCCAAGCACACAAGCATGGTGTAGCCCAGTTTAACAGATGAGATTTCCAAATAACTTATGTCACCTCACTTACCTAGAAGGTGACACTTGGGTTGTAAAACATGTCCATTTTATAATAAAATAATTTCATACCTTATGTGACATTTTCAAGGAGCCATGCTCCAAAAATCCATAGATTCCATAGATGTTTACCCTAAGCAATCCTAGAAACTAGGTATATCTCATTAAAAGCATTCCATAGATAGGTGACACTCCTGCCAGCAAAGACTATTTGGTTTGTTTGGCAGTCTATTATTAGTTTGTATATAAGGAGATCAGATCCAATCTCTTGCCTTCTCCCCCTCTTCACCTCAGAAGTGTCCTGTCTGCCTCCCAAGCCCACTCGCCAAAGTGAGTGAATGGATTACAGACATGTTGTTTAACCATTCATGTCTTAGCATTAAGGGATTTGGGGATAGGCATGGTATCTCTTATATATTATCAATAAAGGGACTTTTCAAAACGATACTTCTGATTGTTTTTTATACTTGTTTGTTTTTCCATCATCTAAAGATAAAGCGGAAACTCCAGAATGTAACATCAGTGGCCCTCTACAATCTGTTGCTAACCAACCTACATAGCCTCAACTTCTGCTTCTCTCAAGCACATTATGATTTTGCACATTCTGTACTTCCTACTCCAAACCCAGCAAGTTCTTTCATGTATTTCCTCTTGCTTTCTCTCTTGTCCTGACACACAGTAGGCCCTCAGTAACGGTTGGCCAACTTGAGCTTGGATGCTTATCTACAATAAGGCAAGAACTATTTAGTAACCCAGAGAACATTTAGTAACCCAGAGAAATAAAACTATATTCTAAAGAGTTACAAGGAACAAGGATACACTGTCAATAAGCCTGAAATATTATCAAATTTACCTTGTTAGTAACTGGAAGAAAAGTGAATTAAGCTGATCACTTTAATTGAAAATGAAATCAGACCAAACCTAATTATACTGTCGTACAACACAGACCCTCCACACAATGAAAACATTTGTCCTACTGTTGCAGACCTTGTAAACACTGCCAGTACTCTGGTAATGCCTCATTTCCCTCAGGCTTTTCCAAATACAGCAGAATTTATCGATGCATACAGTGAGGTCAGGTAATGAATTTTCAAGGTCATTTTGCAAATAGGAGTAAACAGTTTCTTTTGACTCCTCCTAGATGTCTCTGCATAATGGGTTGCTTCTGCTGAATTCATTAACTTTCTCACCATGCTGTAAACCAACTAATTTTTCTGCCTACCCTCATTATAATCTACATTTATATGACCCATATTAAACGTTGGAAACACTCTAAGAATTTTGCCTCACTAATCCACAAAATAACTTTTTGAAGAAAACAGAGAGAGCTGTCACATTTCCCTTTTTATCCTTGAGGATGAAGAGCTGTGAATAAGTTTGCTTTGGGTCTATAAAATGAATCAAGGGCCCAAGTTCCTGAAATAGAGTTTGCTACTCCTCTATCCGGGTCTAAAATTTTACATAAACATTTACAGAATATTTTCCCTTGGGCTGTTCTTACCATGGGAGCTGCCAGCTTAAAAGAAAAAAAAAAAAAAAAAAGGATAATCACATTGTGTGCACAACATGTAAGCCCATCAGAACGACATTTTGAAGGGAAGTATTGCCTTTTGATATCCAATCTTTCCAGGCAAGTTTGCAGAGAGAGGTTGTACCAGATCACGAGGGTCTGGGTTTTAGTGCCAGAGTCCAGAATTTATTTTAGGAACATTAACAAGTCTTTGCAGAGTTTAGAAGATAAATTCTATAATTAGAATTCTATGGTGATGTGAAGGATGGACTGAAAGAATGGAAAAAAATGAAAGGCAAGGAGTTCAGATAGAATGTTACTAAAATTGCCTCAACGTGAAACAATGAAGGCTTAATGATACATAATAATACTAAAAGCAGAATCTGAGACACAGTTCACAGAGTGGGTTAGCCATCATCCTTCTCATTCTGGTGCTGTGTATGTCTCCACTGCCTTCCTCCAAAATCAAAGGAAAATATTACCATGGACAGGTTATTGTGTGATCTCACTTCTTTTTCTAATTTTCTGCTGAACACATTCCATAATAATCAAAATCACCTAGAATAAAATTTGGGTAAGATATTCACCATAATACTTCAGGAAATCTTCATAAAGCATAGAGCAAAAAGCATAACTTTAAAACTTTTTTAAGAAGAAATGTTAAAACAACCATGTACATAGAACTCTCAAAAGTGTTTCTACTGTACACCCATCCGTCTCAGGTCTTACAGCTTAGATATCCTCCCAGTTTCTTTTTTTCCTTAAATGGTGTTTCAATTCTCAAAATATTATAACTATAAATAGCCCAAATATTTGTTTAAAATGCTAACCTGGATTTTAAAACAATTATATTATCTTAATTAGAAGTGACCATTTTTAGCAACAAAACACCTTGAATACATATTAAAAGTCCAGAATCAATACCCAAGAGCTAAAAACAAATATCTAATGGTGACTGTAAAACACTGATTTTATTCAGAGTATTGCCTATGCTGTGTAAAGTGCATTCTTGCTTCATTTTATATCAACCACATCCGGAAAATTGCACAGATTGAGAATGCCATCCTCAGCCTCAAAGAGAATAGATTTGGCCTCAAATGTAAACTCTGGCTTACCTTGCCTCGTCAAAAAGATTGCAGCTAAAGGTTTTGCTCAATTAGCAGCATCCTTGTCTATTTAAAACACAGCATGTAGAAGCTGAGCTTCAGGTTAACCAAACAACCATCTTAAAAAACCGTCAGCACAAAAATGTTATAATCCCTGTTTCACTTGCAAAGTTTTCTAGGAATTAAGTCTTCTGGTGATTGTGACTATGTGTTATTATATTTGAGTTTGATTCATTAGCATTCCTTTGAAAAGTCAACACAAAAACATTAACACAGCCAATTTTCTAACCACTTGCTCTCTCACACCACACACATACCTACAAACACTTCTCTAATTCTCTCCTCTTCACTCCATTCCAGCCACACTGGGTTCCTTGCTTATTTTCAAACATACAGACACACTGCCATTTATGAACCTTTGTCCTTGCCATTCCCTATGTCTGGGATCTTCTCCCATTTGTATATGGCTTGTCCTCAAGCTCTTTCAGGTCTTTGCCAAAATGGCACCTTTTCATTGATAGCCTCTCTGATCGCCCTCATGAAAACTGAACCCCATCCTCAGCTATCCCAATTCCTGCTCTTTCTTTCTTAACAGAAGATATCAACATCTATTATACCATATAGATTGTGTTGTTCAGTTTATTGTGTGCATCCCCTTTCTATAACGTTATCTCTACAAGGGCAGGGTTTTGGGTTGTTTGTGCTCCCTAGATCTTCATTACCCATGATAGTGCCTGGTAAATTGCAGGCACTCAATAAATATGTGCCATTAAATGAATGGAAGTAGTTCCATGGATTCTTTTTTTCTGAATCCATTTTTTCCCTAGCAAATGCAAGCTAAAGTTGCCTTCAAGTCTAAACCAAAGGAATGACTACTGAAGTCACAGAGCCTAATGACTTTCAAATACGGAAGTATCAAAGTTACCAGTTGGCCTCTGTAAGTTATTTTATTTATGCCCTTACAATTACTGTTAATACATTACCAGAAAAAAAAAATCTTACAATTAATATGTCATAGACTGTCTTGGTCAGCTCAGGCTGCCATAATAAAATACTACAGATGGGGTTATTTAAACAACAGAAATTTATTTTCTCATGATTCTAGAGGTTAGAAATCCAAAATCAAGGTGCCAGCATAATTAGGTTCTGGTGAAGCTCCTCCCTGGCTTACAGATAGATAGCCACCTTTTTGCTGTGTCCTCACAGCAAGAGAGACAGCAAGCTCTCGGGTGTCTCTCCTTATAAGTACACTAATACCATCGTGAGTTTCCGACCCTCCTGACCTCATCTAAACCTAACTGTCCCCCAAAGACCCCATCACCAAACACCATCACTTTCTGGGTTAGGGCTTCAACAAATGAATTTTGGGGAGGAACACAACTCAGTCCCTAGCATTAACTCACAAAGAGTATAGAAGATGGTGCAAAACATTTCTTAACTTGTTTCATCAAACTGTCTTTCAAAGTTGGCTTCAGATGGGTGTCTCTTTTCTCCTTTCCCCCCAGTTTTTTTTGTCTTCGCCATTCCCCAGGTACAACAGACAGTTATTTTGTTTTTGTTTTTGATCCAACTATCCTGTTCCCACCCATCCTGGATTCTTTCCCTGAGGTCAAGGTTGATGATTTCATCCATTTATCAATGGTGACATGAATTCTTACATTTCTTAGATTTTCACTCTCTTTGGAGTGAAAGGCCCTTAATAAAACAAAGTTTTCTTGGGCTAATGTTGAACCCCTCTAATAGCAGAACTTGATGAATTATCATGCTAAATTGATAATTATATTTTACTCAATTTTATTTTAAAAATTTTACCTAGATAAGAGAGAATGAATGTGGGAGACAGAACAATTTATCCTAACTCATGGGTTTAACTGCCAATTTATAGATCTTCAGTCAAAAATTAAGAACATAAAAAATGTATTTAACATCGCTAAAATAAGAATGAAAGTAAAAAGAAAAAAAAATGAGGATAGGTTAAGAAACCTCTGGGACAACATCAGGAGTACTAACACTTGCATCATTATAGGGGTCCCAGAAGGAGAAGAGAAAGGGGCAGGAACATTTTTGAAAATGCAATACCTAACAACTTCCCTAACCTGGGAAAGGAAACAGACATACAAGTAGAAGAAGTGTAGAGAGTCCCAAACAGGATCAACCCAAAGAGCAACCACAAAAAGAGACACTGTAATTAAAACTGCAAAAATTAAAGATAAAGAGACAATAGTAAAAGCAACAAGTCACATACAAGGAAACTCCAGTGAGGTTATCAAATGACTTCTTCAGCAGAAACCCTGCAGACCAATGGGAGAGGCATGATAATTTAAAGAGATAAAAGGGAAAAACCTACAACCAAGAATACTCTATCTGGTAAGGCTTTCATTCAGATTTAATGGAGAGATCAAAAGTTTTACAGACAAGCAAAAGTTAGAAAAGTTCAGCACCACCATCCAGCTTTACAAGATATGTTAAAAAGACTTCTCTAAGAGAAAACAAAAAGGTCATGACTAGAAATATGAAAATTACAAAAAGAAAAATCTAACTGGTAAAGGCAAGTACACAGTAAAAGTAATGAATCAATCACATATAAAGCTAGTATAAAGCTTAGAAGACAAAAGTGGTAAAATCATCTCTAGCAACAATATGTAGTTAAGGGAAACACAAAACAAAAAGAGGTTAAATATGATATCAAAAACTGTAAACATGGGGGGTGGGGTAAAAATGCAGGGTTGTTAAAATGTGTTTGAGCTTAAGAAATCAGCAACTTAAAATAATCATATATATATACACACACACACAGACATATTGCTATATGTAAACCTCATGTTAACCACATGGTAAACTAAAACTCTATAATGGATACACACACACAAAAGTAGAAAAGAATCTAAAGATAACACTAAAGACAGTCATCAAACCACAAGGGAAAAGAGCAAAGAAGAAACAAAAAAGAACTACAAAAACAACCCCAAAGCAATAAACAAAATAGCAACATACATGTCAGTAATTACTTGAAATGCAAATGACCTAAATGCTCCAATCAAAAGACATAGAGTGGCTGAATGGATTCAAAAGCAAGACCTGCATATATGCTGCCTACAGGAGACTCACTTCATATCTAAAGACACACACAGACTGAAAGTGTCCATTAAAATGAAAATCAAAAGAAAACCAGGGTAGTAATATTTATATCAGAATAGACTTTAAAACAAAGATTGCAACAAGAAACAAAGAAGGACATTACATAATGATCAAGGCATCAATCCGAGAAGATATAACAATTGTAAATATAAATGCACCCAACATAGGAGAACCCAAAAACATGAAGCAAATATTAACAGACCTAAAGGGAGAAACTGACAGTAACACAATAATAGTAAAGGACTTCAACACCCCACTTGCATAAATGAACAGATTATCCAGACAGAAAATCAATAAGGAAATACTGACCTTAAAAGGCAAAGTAGAATGGACAGATTTAATAGATATATACAGAACATTCCACCCAAAAGCAGCAGAATATACATGGAACATTCTCCAGGATAGGGCACATGCTAGGCCACAAAACAAGCCTCAGTAAATTTAAGAAAATTGAATCATATCAAGCATCTGTTCTGACCACAATGCTGTAACTAAAAATCAACTACAAGAAAAAACTGCAAAAATCATAAACATGTGGAGCTAAACAATATGCTCCTAAACAGTGGATCACTGAAGAAACCAAAGGAGAAATAAAAAATAACTGGAGACAAATGAAAATGAAAACACAATGATCCAAAATCTATGGGATGCTGTAAAGTAAGTTCTAGGAGGTAAGGTTATACCAATACAAGCCAACTCAGGAAACAAGAAAAACCTCAAGTAAACAACCTACCCTTACCCCTAAAGGAACTAGAAAAAGAAGAACAAACAAAACTCAAAGTTAGTAGAAGGAAAGAAATTATAAAGAACAGAGCAGAAATAAAGAGACTAATAAAGCAATAAAAGGGATCAAGGAATCTAAGAGGTGCTTCCTTGAAAATATAAACAAAATATATAAATATTTAGCAAGCCTCATTGAGAAAAAAAAGAGAGAGCCCAAGTCAATAAAATCAGAAATGAAAAAGGAGACTTTACAACCAACATCACAGAAACACAAAGGATCATAACAGACTACTAATTATAGGCTAATAAAATAGACAATCTAGAAGAAATAAAACAATTCTTACAAGAAATTAACAATTCCTAGAAATGTAAAACCTCCCAAGACTTCAGAAAAAAATAGAAAATATGAACAGACCAATTATCAGTAATGAAATTGAATTGGTAATTTAAAAAACTCCTAAAAAAAAAGTGAAGGACCAGATGGCTTCACATATGAATTTTACCATACATTTAGAGAAGAGTTAACAATTATCCACTAGCTATTCCAAAAAACTGCAGAGGAGGAAACCATTCCAAACTCATTTTACAAGGCCACCATCACCCTGATACCAAAACCAATAAAAGATATCACATACACAAAAAATTACAGGCCAATATTACTGATGAACATAGATACAAACATCCTCAACAAAATATTAGCAAACGGAATTTAACAATACATTGAAAGGATTGTACACCATGATCAAGTGGGATTTATCTCAGGGATGCAAGGATGGTTCAATATCCACATATGAACTGATGTGTTACACTTCATTTACAAATTGAATAAAAATCATATGATAATCTCTATAGAAACAGAAAATGTTTTTGACAAAATTCAGCATCCATTTATGATAAAAACGCTCCAGAAAGTGGGCATAGAGGAAACATACTTCAACATAACAAAGGCCATATATGACAAACCCACAGCTAACATCATACTCAATGGTGAAAAGCTGAAAGCATTTCCTCTAAGATCAGGATTAAGACAAGGATGCCCACTCTTGCCACATGTACTCAGGATAGTACTGGAAGTCCAGGCCAGAGCAATCATACAAGAAAAATAAATAAAAATAATCCAAATTGGAAAAGAAGAAGTAAAACTGTCACCGTTTGCAGATGACATTATACCAATACTATGCATAGACAATCCTAAAGACATTACCAAAAAACTGCTAGAATTCTTCAGTAAATCCAGTAAAGTTACAAGACACAAAATTAATATACAGAAATCTATTGCATTTCTATACACTAACAACACACTATCAGAAAGAGAAATTAAGAAAACAATCCCATTTACCATTGTATCAAAAGGAATAAAATATCTAGGAACAAATCTAATCAAGAAGGTAAAAAACCTGTACTCAGAAAACTGTAAGATATTGATGAAAAAAATTGAAGGCAACACAAATAAATGAAAAAATAAACCATGCCCATGGATTGGAAGAATACTGTTAAAATGACCAACCTGAGGCAATCTACAGATTCAATGCAATCCCAATCAAAATACCATGGCATTTTCCACAGAACTAGAAAAATAATTCTAAAATTTGTATGGAAACACAGTGACCCCATATAGCCAAAAAAAACACTGAGAAAGAACGAAGCTGGAGGTATCACACACACTGCTTTCAAACTATACTACAAAGCCAAAGTAATCAAAACAATATGGTACTGACACAAAAACAGACACATAAGTAAATGGAACAGAATAAAGAGCACAGAAATTAACTCACACTTTTATAGGCAATTAATCTATGACAAAAGAGGCAAGAATATACAGTGGGGAAAAGACAGACTCTTCAATAAATGGTATTTGGGAAAAAACTGAACACCTACATGCAAAAGAATCAACCTGGACTTCTCTCACACACCATGCACAAAAATAAGTTCAAAATGGATTAAGACTTAAACGTAAGACCAGAAACCATAGGTCTTAAAAGAAAACACAGCAGTATGCTCTTTGACACCAGTCTTAGTAATATTTTTTGTGTATGTCTCCTCAGGCAGAGGAAACAAAAGCAAAAATCAGCAAATGGGACTATATCAAACTAAAAAGTTTGATACAGCAAGGAAATCATCAACAAAACAAAAAAGGCCATGTACTGAATGGGAGAAGATATTTACAAGTGATAGATTTGATAAGGGATTAATATCCAAAATATACAAAGAACTCATATACAACTCAACATAAAAAAAACAACAGCAATTAAAAATGGACAGAGGATCCAAATAGACATTTTCCCAAAGAAGACTCAGATGGCCAACAAGCACACGAAAAGATGCCCAGCATCACTAATCATCAGGGAAATGCAAATCAAAACCACAAAAACATTTCACCTTATACCTGTCAGAGTAGTTATTATCAAAAAGATAGAAAATAATAAATGCTGGAGAAGATATGGAGAAAAGGGAACCCTCATGCACTATTGGTGGAAATGTATTTTGGTGCAGCCACTAAGGACACCAGTACAGAGATTTCTCCAAAAATTAAAAATAGAACTACCATACAATTCAGCAATTCTACTCCTCAGTATTTACATGAAGAAAACAAAAACACCAATTACAAAAGAATATACACCCCTATGTCCACCAAAGTATTATTTTAAAAAGTTAAGATATGGAAGCAACCTAAGTGCCTATCGATAGATGAATGGATAAAGAAGGTGTGGTACATGTATATATAACAAATCTTACTCAGCCATAAAAAAGAGTGAAATTTTGCCATTTGCAACAACATGCATTGACCTAGAGGGTATTATGCTAAGTAAAATAAGTCAGACAAAGAAAGACAAACACTGTGTGATTTCACTTATATATGAAATCTAAAATACAAAATAAATGAACATAACAAAACAGAAACAGAGTTATAGATACAGAGAGTAAACAGGTAGTTGTCTGAGTGGAGAGGAGTGGGAGGGAAGAAAGAAATAGATGAGGGAGATTAAGAGATATAAACTTCCAGTTGCAGAATAAATGAATGGCCAGTATGAAATGTATAATGTAGGGAATATAGTCAATAATTATGTAATATCTTTGTATGGTGACATACTGTAACTAGACTTCTCGTGGTGATCATTTTGAAATGTATAGAAATACTGAATCACTTCGTTGTGTTACAGGAACTAACATAGCATTGTATGTCAATTATATTCCAAAAACAAATAAACAAACATAGAAAAAGAGATCATATTTGTGGTTACCAGAGGTCAGGGTTGGGGAGAGAGGAAACTGGATGAAATCAGTCAAAAGGTACAAACTTCCATGTATAAGATAGATAAGTAATAAGATGTAATGTACATGATAAAAATAATTAATACTGCTATATGTTACATATGAAAGTTGTCAAAAGAGTAAATCCTAAGAGTTCTTATTACAAGCAAAAATATTTTTCCTCTATTTCTTGAATTTTGTATCTATATGAGATGATGGATATTCACTAAACTTATTGTGATAATTATTCAATAACATATGTAAGCCAAGTCATTATGCTGTACACCTTAAATTTAGTGCTGTAGGTCAATTATATCTCAATAAAATTGAAAGAAAAATAAATAAATAAAATAAGAACCCATGGCCCCAGATTTACCCAATCTCTCTATAGAAATCTATAAAATCATATATATTCATTTAGCTTTCTTTTTCTGCTCATCAATTCTACCTTGGCAAGATATAAATCATACACTTCTCATTACTTGATAACAATACAACTATTCCAAAGAATTGGAAAAGGTAGCAATAAGTTGGAAGACTATTATGTGACTTCTTTGAAGCTTTAGGCTCTTACACAGTTTTGCTTATCTAAGGTAAAATAAGCTTTGCTTTTACTGCTACAGAGACTAACTCATGAAATAATTCAGTTTTTTAACAATATTGACTATTGCTTCCGTGTACCCATTAAGCAGCGATTAAAAGAAATAGACCATCAGACAACTTACGGTCCTTCCTAGGCTGACTCTTATTTTTAACTTTTTATGTCATTTTTGAGGTTCACATCAAGTCAAAATTTTCCATTCATAATGCCATCTATTTCAAATGAAAAGTACGGGTGGATGAGTACTACAAAATGAGTTTCTTACGAGGCCCATCTTTGTGCTCTAATCTGGAGATAAGTATATTATTGTCAACATTGCCTTTACTTTCAAGAGAAGAGTAGAATTTGAAATCAAACATAATTCTAAAAATCAAGGTTCCATGGGGAAAGTATTTTCAGATGGTGTGTTAGCATTAGGGCTTTTGACAAATTGTTGCTTGTGAGAATGGGACTTAAACTTATACCATTCAAGTAAAGACAAAGGTTCTTGGCAATTCCCATTTTTTATTAAAAAAAAAAAAAAAAGATATACGGGAACAGGATAAGAGGGAAATCACACAGAAATCATACAGCATTATTATGTTCAATTAGTCCACTTGGATTTTTTTTTCTCCAAGTTTTCCACTGGTGTTAAACTGTTTTAAGAGAATAATAAGGTGCTAAATAGCATCAGTAACAGATCATTAACAACTCTAAATACAGAAACAACATCAAAGACCATTCCAATTTTTCTTCCCTCATTAGTAAACTCTTCTGTTGAAAAATCCTAGTTGAAATTAAGAGCAGTTTTGTTTATAAAGATTGCTAATCTTTGTAAATATCACTATAGTTCAGACCCATTATAAAAAAATTAGAGACAACAAAAATATGAAGACCTCTGTCTACCTTCTTTCATTGTGCAGAATTTACTTCCCAAATTGCTTTTGGGCACTGACAACAATCTAAATGTTAAATCATTAAGAAATGCTGCTTGAACCTCTCAGCATCTTTATTTATTACAGGTTTTAATTGCAATTCAAGAAGCATTGTAAGATTGATGAAAAGGGGTAAATGGCTGAATGGTACAGTAAATGTCATTGAATTTATTTCATTGGGGGTTTTAAGGTAATTAATCTTACATGGTTAATATCCACAGAGGAGTTGAATTGGAATCGTGAACTCCAATCAAGTTTGGAGCTAGACAGGTAATGGAAGATGCAAAGATTTGGGAATCCAGACTAATTAGTTATGAAAATCACAATTTATCACAAGTATTTGATTTGCTCCTAAAGCAACAAAGCCCAGTGGAACCCTTTGTTATAATTTTTTTTTCTCCCCTTTTTATTCTGTGAATTTCTGGTGTTAGCACATACTTAAATGTGCCTAAAATAATCATAAAGGAAAACATGACAGCATAACACAATAAGAAATGCCTGTGAGAGCAACACAGGAAATAACAGAGTTAATAATTTCTGTCCTGATAAGAGGAGTGGTAGGAAAAATATGTTCTGTACTATACATATAGTCATTATAAACCACCAGATTATACCAATCTCCCCTCTGCTTATTGCTTGCATCTCCTATTATTTAGTAACTTCTCAATTTATCGATGCCTTTGGCCCTTACTCCATGATTTTTCCCTCTTTTACTCATATTCATACTAGCTTTCTTTTTTTTTTAACATTAATATAGTACATCCCTGACTTCTCAATTTCTGGATATCCTTGCCATCATCTCAGGTACTTACTTCCTTTGGTAAACTAGCCCTTGCCACCACCACCAACTGCACCATTTCTGAAACCTCTGTTCCAAGAACTCAACATCTCATTCTCCAATCATTTTCTACCTGTTTATTCACTGTATTAATCTGACTAAACACACACACACACAAACACACACACACACACACACACACACACACACACACACACAGAGTTAGCCTTATTAGACTCTCCAATCCATTGATTCCACCATTTTTTTTCACCAATAAGAAGAATTATAAATGTCAGGAGTTGAAAGAGAAGTAAAGTTCAGGCTGATGGACTCATTGTAAGTTATAAATTCTAGAAAATAAGTTAAATGACAAAAGACGAGAGAAGGAAAGAGACTATCAAAAATACATGTTTCTTAATTGCATTCTAGGGAATAGCAATCCCTAACTGTTACTTCTGAAAGCATCTGAACAACATCAAAGGAAGTCTGATCATATAAATCTCATTAAAAAGAGAAAACTACTTTCAAATACAATCTTGGAAGATTGTAAAAGAAAAAATAAGGCAGATATGATTTTATTAATAAAAATAAAATAAGCAGAATTAATAAAATATGTGGAGCTTACCTCAATTTCAGTTTCATACTAAGATATAGGGGCAGTTTAGCTATCAATATTATCCTACTACAATCTGTTCTGATAAGCAAAAGAATAATTTTTGCAATTATGGCCACTTATATCTACATTTTAAATTATCACCCAACAGGAAGACTCACAATCCTTTGAATATCTGTCAGACAAAATTAACAACTCTTTGGCTCAGTCCACATTGTTGAATAGTTTGAAACTATTCTCATCATTTGGGGTGGAACAGCAGCTAATTGTGCTAATGGGAAGCAAGAAATGATGAATAATGAAAGAAGTCATTGGTCGTCCTAAGTGCTAATTCTTAGGGATGTAAATCTAGGCTCATTACAAATATTTTAGACAGATTAAGGCACACTGATGAGCATTTAGTGGTATCAAGTCATAGAATGCAATGTTTGGGAACCTCTGTATTTAAATTATGAAGCTGTGCCATGAGACAAGCACTAAATCTAATGAAGCTCTAGTTTGGATAGTCTTATATTTTATAGTTCATTGCCTTGGCTCTGGGATTCCTTGCCATAGTGACTGGGTCACATTAATGACAGCTAACATTAATGACAGGACAAAGACTATTATTATCACTCTGCAAGATAAAATTTTAATGGATTGTTGAAGAGAAATCAGAGCATAGGAGAACTAATGGCAAGCTAAAGGGAATTTAAACATCACCATTTTAATAAAATCAGTTGGTCTCTTTCTTTATAGTCTTGCCTTTTGTGCAAATTAAAAATGTCCATCTGGAAGATTAAGAATTATTAAGAGAGCAAATGTAGGCATATTAATGATTTTCTAGCCTCTATCGCAGAGAACTTAGACTAAGCACACCTAGAGATGTTTCTCTCTTGACCCTGAAATATAGATTAGATAATACAACCTTCTGCATGTTAGAAAGCTAAGGGATGGTCAATAGTTCACTGAGAAGCTCCAAGTCATAATCTTGAAGGTGTATTCTTGTTGAAGTAGAACACTTCCCTAGGGCTTTCTGACCTATAAATAAATTGAATTTAAGCAGATCAATCACTGCATTTGTAGGAAATGGTAAGAGAATTAGAAATACAAATTTTGCCCTCTACAAACTCATGCCACCAAAAATAAAAGGGTAAAATAAAAATAGGTAAAAGATTTAGACAGAAAAATTTTGATATCTGTATTGAACAAATAAAATAAATATACTTTCTAAAAGAAACAAAATATTGTCCCTTTACTGCATCTACTTCAACATTATTTAGTGACGTTTACCAAATGTGCGTTCATTTTAAATTTCTTCTTTCTGTGTGTAAGAAATGAAAAAGAGTTTTAAACAAGCATGGTAGAAAGCTTCTAACATGGTCTCTAATGATCCCCATCTCCTTGTATTCACAGACTTATGTAATCCCTTCCTATTAAATAAGCTAGACTTAGTAATTCTCTTCTAATGAATAAGATGTAGCAAAGTGATAGGATGTCACTTCCAAGGAGAAGTTAAAAAATGATGGTGGCTTCCATTTTGCATGCCTCTCTTGCTTTCTTGCTTATTTGCTTAGATGGAAGTTAGTTGTCATATTATAAGCTCATCTATGGGGAGACCCATGTGTCAAGGGCCTTCAGAAACCCTTGAGCCAACAGCAAGAAAGGATTAGAGGTCCACAGCCAAACAATCCCATATGAGGAACTAAATCCTGCCAATAAGCACAGCTTAAAAATAGATTCTTAAACGAGCTTAAAAATAGATTCTCCCTCAGCCAATCCTTCTGATGAGAGCACAGCCCCAGTCAACACCTGGATTGTAGCCTTATGGGCCCCTGAACCAGAAGCACCCAGCTAAGCTGTACCCAGATATCTAATGCACAGAAACTATGAAATATTAATTATTTGTTGTTTTAAGCCTTTAAATTTGGAGTAATTTGTTACACAACAACAAATAACCAATAGAACAAAAAAATCTACTTGCAAGAGACTGTCATTTGGCCCAAGATTTAAAATTTGATTTCAGTTGCATGATAAACTAAATCAAACTGTTTAAAATTAAATGAGATATGTTTTCCAATTTCCTTGAAAATAACATTAGAAAATGAGTACCCATAAAAATATTCATCTTTAGTTAGTTAAGATCTACTATAGAATACTTCAAAAAGTATTTGTAACAACATAAGAAATCATATCCTCATAGCATTAAATGACATCTCTTACATCTTTAATCAGATTTGATAGGATTACTTGAAGCTCAGTGATGTCTCTGAAAAGCAAGTAAAGATCCTTGCAGTTTTTAAAAAAATATTGCTTTGATTTTAATTTGTAAATCTGTTAAACTCGCTATTTTTATTATTGCGATATCGTATTTTTTAATACTTTGCAAACACATAGTTAGCATTTATGCAGCCATCTATTTCATAAACATGAAAATTACGTCAAATATATATTTAAGCTCTTTAGAATAGATTTTTTTTAGAGGTTAAAAAGTAATGATTCCTAGACTAATGCCTTACTTTTAAGTTCACATCTATTACCCAGTGCTAGAACTTTCACATTCACAAATAATGAGGTTGATTCAGTAGATTGTAATTATGATATCTTAACATGTGATTTTTAAAATTACATACTACTATATTTTTGTGTAAAAATCCAATTCATGTCAACATTTCTGGAAACCTGAAAACTGTAAGCCATTTAATTTTACATAATCATATTAAATAAAAGTGGCAATTTCCTGAAAGCAAAAAGGAAAATGTTTCCATCAAATAAAGATGAGGCACAGAGATATTCTATAACTTTTTCCCAAATGATGAAGAACTGACAATAAAGAACACCAAAAAGAATACAGGTAACAGAAGATGGCATGTTTTAGAAGCAAAAAGCAGAGAATCAAAATATATATTTTGAAAATCTTTAGATAAAATTATGTCCTAACAGTTTTACATATTTCAAATATTTCAAAGTATACTGCCATTACTCTATGTAGGAAGTGTAATTGTTAAGAGCTGTGCCCCATATCTGCATAGGAGAAGATATGTTTCACATGTTCATTATTTCCATTTGGAAGTATCAGCTTTGGGAGCAATTGAGAAGTAGATAAACAAGCTGATAATCTTGAGCCTTTACATGGTTGACAGGATGTCACTACTTCATGTGAGTGGATCCAATTGCTATATGACACCTCATAATGCAGTGAAATGGTTCAACTAATTCAAAGGATAAACTGAGTTACCCAAAGAAAAATTAAAAGGTCCAAGAACTGGACCACATCCTACGGTGATACGTCTTATGACTTAAAAGATAAAAGAATATACAATAATACTATGTGTTTATGACAAATGGCTCACAGTGCTAAAGAGTAATAAAATCACTAGTTCTTAAACATATTTCTCAGGAATATGTAGGTGTCTATCTCCTTAATTAGTACATTTTGATTTAGTATTCCAAAGGCAAACTATGATGCTTTTTAATAAAACATCTTTTGCATCTGCTGCCAAAAGTAGAGTACTAAGTTAGAAAGATGTCTTAAACTTCAGATCAATAAAAATTGAAAATTATAAGGAAAAGAGAACGTAGCTTATATAAATCCTAATAGATTTACATCAGTCAAAGTGTGATCCTGGAGTTCCTGGAGGCCCCAAGACAGTTTTAGAGAACCTGTGACGTTAATAGTTAAAATGAAGATAAATAAAAAACACATATTTCTTATTTTTAATCACTCTCAAGTGTAGTGGACTGTATATGTAAAAATGCTAAGAATATACTGAGGATTTTAAGTATACATACAACTAAAATGTATGAGAAAAATAGCACAAAAAGTGCGAGGAAGGAATAGAGCGTATATGGTTGTAAGGTGCTTAGATTAGGTGTGAAGCAGTATGATATCATTTGAAGATAGATTACAATTAATTCAAGATTTCTATCGTAAACCTTAGAGCAACCAATAAAACAAAATACATACAACTTTTTTTGGGGGGTGGTTGTCTTTTTGCTTTTGTTTTTTGGCCATGTCACATAGCATGAGGGATCTTAGTTCCCTGACCAGGGATCGAACCCATGCCCCTTGCAGTGGAAGCACAGAGTCTTAACCACTGGAGCGCCAGGGAAGTCCACAAAACACAACTTTTTAAAAGAGGTCCTTGAGAAAATATTTGAAGAGATTAGAGTTGAAAAATTCCCCAGCATGGGAAAGGAAATAGTCAACCAAGTCCAGGAAGCACAGAGAGTCCCATACAGGATAAACCCAAGGAGAAACAAGCTGAGACACATACTAATCAAACTAAAAAAATTTAAACACAAAGGAAAAATATTAAAAGCAGCAAGGGAAAAGCAAAAAATTACATACAAGGGAATCCCAATAAGGTTAACAGCTGATCTTTCAACAGAAACTCTGCAGGCCAGAAGGGAGTGGCAGGATATATTTAAAGTGATGAAAGGGAACAACCTACAACCAAGATTACTTTACCCAGCAAGGATCTCATTCAAATTTGACAGAGAAATCAAAAGCTTTACAGATAAGCAAAAGTTAAGAGAATTCAGCACCACCAAACCAGCTTTCCAACAAATGCTAAAGGAACTTCTCTGGGCAGGAAACACAAAAGAAGGAAAAGACCTATAGAAACAAACTCAAAACAATTAAGAAAATGGTAATAGGAACATACATATCAATAATTACCTTAAATGTAAATGGATTAAATGCCCCAACCAAAAGACACAGACTGGCTGAATGGATACAAAAATAAGACCCATATATATGCTGTCTACAAGAGAGCCACTTCAGACCTACGGACACATACAGACTGAAAGTGAGAGGATGGAAAAAGATATTCCATGCAAATGCAAATCAAAAGAAAGCTGGAGTAGCAATATTCATATCAGACAAAACAGACTTTAAAATAAAGACTATTATAAGACACAAGGAAAGACACTACTTAATGACCAAGGGATCAATCCAAGAAGAAGATACACTAATTGTAAATATTTATGCACCTAACATAGAAGCAACTCAATACATGAGGCAAAAGCTAACAGCCATAACAGGGGAAACTGACAGTAACACAATAAGAGTAGGGAACTTTAACACCCCACTTACAAAAATGGACAGATCATCCAAACATAAAATAGATAAGGAAACACAAGCTTTAAATGACACATTAGACCAGATTGACTTAATTGATATTTATAGGGCATTCCACCCAAAAGCAGCAGACTACACTTTCTTCTCAAGTGCACACGGAACATTCTCCAGGACAGATCACATCTTGGGTCACAAATCAAGCCTTGGTAAATTTAAAAAACTTAAAATCATATCAAGTATCTTTTCCGACCACAGTGCTATGAGACTAGATATCAATTACAGAGAAAAAAAACTGTATAAATTACAAAAACATGGAGGCTAAACAATACACAGCTAAATAAACAAGAAACACTGAAGAAATCAAGGAGGAAATTTTTAAAAATCTAGAAACAAATGACAATGAAAACAACACGACACAAAAGCTACGGGATGCAGCCAAAGCAGTTCTAAGAAGGAAGTTTATAGCAGTACAATCCTACCTCAAGAAACAAGAAAAATCTCACATAAACAACCTAACCTTACACCTAAAGCAATTAGAGAAAGATGAACAAAACAACCCCAAAGTTACCAGAAGGAAATAAACCATAAAGATGAGATGAGAAATAAATGAAAAAGTAATGAGGGAAACAGTAGCAAGATCAATAGAACTAAACGCTGGTTCTTTGAGAAGATAAACAAAATTGATAAACCAGTAGCCAGATTCATCAGGAAAAAAAGGGAGAAGACTCACATCAACAGAATGAGAAATGAAAAAGGAGAAATAACAACTGACACCACAGAAATACAAAGAATCATGAGAAACTACTACAAGCAAATATATGCCAATAAAATGGACAACCTGGAAGAAATGCACAAATGCTTAGAAAAGAACAAACTTCCAAGACTGAACAGGGAGAAATAGAAAATATGAATAGACGAATCACAAGCACTGAAATTGAAACTGTGATTAAAAATCTTCCAACAAACAAAAGCCAAGGACCAGATGGTTTCACAGGCGAATTCTATCAAACATCTAGAGAAGAGCTAACACCTATCCTTCTCAAACTCTTCCAAAATATAGCAGAGGGAGGAACACACTCAAACTCGTTCTATGAGGCCACCATCACCCTGATACCAAAACCAGAGAAAGATGTCACAAAAAAAGAAAATTATAGGCCAGAATCACTGATGAACATAGATGCAAAAATCCTCAACAAAATACTAGCAAACAGAATCCAACAGCACATTAAAAGGATCATACACCATGATCAACTGGGGTTTATCCCAGGAATGCCAGGATTCTTCAATATACTCAAATCAATCAATGTGAAACACTGTTATTAACAAACTGAAGGATAAAAACCACATGATAACCTCAATAGATGCAGAAAAAGCTTTCAACAAAATTCAACATCCATTTATGATAAAAATTCTCCAGAAAGTGGGCATAGAGGGAACCTACCTCAACATAATAAAGGCCATATACGACAAACCCACAGGCAACATCATTCTCAATGGTGAAAAACTGAAAGCATTTCCTCTAAGATCAGAAACAAGACAAGGCTGCCCACTCTCACAGCTATTATTCAACAGTTTTGGAAGTTTTAGCCACGACAATCAGAGAAGAAAAAGAAATAAAAGGAATACAAATTAGAAAACAGGAGTTAAAACTGTCACTGTGTGCAGATGACATGATACTATACATAGAGAATCCTAAAGATGCCACCAGAAAACTACTAGAGCTAATCAATGAATTTGGTAAAGTAGCAGGATACAAAATTAATGCACAGAAATCTCTTGCATTCCTATACACTAAGAAAGAACAATCAGAGAAATTAATGAAATGTTCCCATTTACCACTGCAGCAAAAAGAATAAAATACATAGGGATAAACCTACCTAAGGAGGCAAATAACCTGTAGGCAGAAAATTATAAGAAACTGATGAAAAGAAATCAAAGGCAATACAAACAGATGGAGGAATATACCATGTTCTTGGACTGGAAGAATCAACATTATGAATATGACTATACTACTGAAAGCAATATACAGATGCAATGCAATCCGTATAAATTATCCACAGCATTTTTCACAGAACTAAAACAAAAAATTTCACATTTTTTATGGAAACACAAAAGACCCCGAATAGCCAAAGCAATCCTGAGAAAGAAAAAGGAGCTAGTGGAATCAGGCTCCCTGACTTCAGACTATATTACAAAGCTACAGTTATCAAGACAGTATGGTACTGGCACAAAAACAGAAATATAGATCAAAGAAACAGGATAGAAAGCCCAGAGATAAACCCATGCACATATGGTCACCTTATCTTTGACAAAGGAGGCAAGAATATACAATGGAGAAAAGACAGCCTCTTCAATAAGTGCTGCTGGGAAAACTGGACAGCTACATGTAAAAGAATGAAATTAGAACACTCCCTAACACCATACACAAAAATAAACTCAAAATGGATTAAAGACCTAAATGTAAAGCCAGACACTATAAAACTTAGAGGAAAACATAGGAAGAACACTCTATCGCATAAATCACAGCAAGTTCCTTTTTGACCCACCTCCTAGAGTAATGGAAATAAAAACAAAAATAAACAAATGGGACCTAATGAAACTTAAAAGCTTTTGCATAGCAAAGGAAACGATAAACAAGACGAAAAGACAACCCTCAGAATGGGAGAAAATATTTGCAAACGAAGCAACTGACAAAGGATTAATCTCCAAACTATACAAACAGCTCATGCAGCTCAATATCAAAAAAGCAAACAACCCTATCCAAAAATGGGTGGAAGACCTAAGTAGACATTTCTCCAAAGAAGACATACAGATTGCCAACAAACACATGAAAAGATGCTCAACATCTCTGATCATTAGAGAAATGCAAATCAAAACCACAATGAGTTATCATATCACACTGGTCAGAATGGCCATCATCAAAAATCTAGAAATAATAAATGCTGGAGAGGGTGTGGAGAAAAGGGAACCCTCTTGCACTGCTGGTGGGAATGTAAATTGATACAGCTACTATGGAGAACAGTATGGAGGTTCTTAAAAATCTAAAAATAAAACTACCATATGACCCAGCAATCCCACTCCTAGGCATATACCCAGAGAAATCCATAATTCAAAAAGACACATGCACCCCAGTGTTCATTGCAGCACTATTTACAATAGTCAGGACATGGAAGAAACCTAAGTCCATCAACAGATGAATGTATAAAGAAGATTTGGCACATGTGTACAATGGAATATTACTCAGCCATAAACAGGAATGAAATTGAGTTATCTGTAGTGAGGTGGATAGACCTAGAGTCTGTCATACAGAGTGAAGTCAGAAGGAGAAAAACAAATACCGTATGCTAACGCATTTATATGGAATCTAGAAAAATGGTTCTGATGCACCTAGTGGCAGGGCAGGAATAATGCAGATGTAGAGAACGTACTTGAGGACACAGGAGGGGAAGAGGAGGCTGGGACGAAGTGAGAGAGTAGCATTGTCATACATACACTACCAAATGTAAAACAGATAGCTAGCGGGAAGCTGCTGCATAGCACAGGGAGATCAGCTCGGTACTTTGTGACGACCTAGAGGGGTGGGATAGAGAGGGTGGGAGGGAGGCTCAAGAGGGAGGGCATATGGGGATATATGTATACATATAGCTGATGTACTTTGTTATACTGCAGAAACTAACACAACGTTGTAAGGCAATTATACTCCAATAAGGATGCAAAAAATAAATAAATAAAAGAGGTACCAATTTTAAAAAAAGCAATAGTAGGCTTAAAATGGAATCATAAGAAATATTTAAATAATTCAACATCAATCAGGAAAAAAAAAATTTTTTTAAGGTGAGAGGACCAAACCACAAACAGAATAGAAAGCAATTAGAATGTAGACTTTAATCCAACTATATTAATATTTATATTAAATGTAAATCATCTGAACATGCCAATTAAAGACAGAGATAGATTAGATAAAAAGCAAAACTCAAGTATATGTCATCTATAAGAATCTCACTTCAAATATAAAGCAATAAATATATTAAAAGGATGAAAAGAGATATATCATGAAAATGCTAATTAAAAGAAAGCCTGAGTGGCTATATTAACATCAGAGAAAGTAAACTTCAAGAAATGAATGTTATTGGAAATAAAGGGAGACATTCTATAATGGTGAAAGTGTTATTACACCAAAAAGCCATAATAATCCTAAATGTATATGTATATAACAACAGATATTCAAAACACATAAAACAAAAGCTGATAGAACTAAAAATAGAAATGGATAAGTTTACAATTATAATTGGAGACTTTTAACACTCTTTCTCACTAAGAGATAAAACAAACAGAAAATCAATATGAATATAGAAGGCCAGGCCAGCATTATCAACCTAACTTTCCTAATTGATGTTTATTGACAGTTGTAGAATAATTCACATAACAACAGTAGAGTAGACAATCTTTTCAATTGCACATGGAGCATTCACCAAGATAAACCATAATCTGAGCCATAAACCAACCGATATTAAAAAATAAGTCAGTATATTTTTCCATATAACAGACTAAAGAAGAAAATCATACGATCACATAAAAAAGATATGGAAGAAAAAGTTGACCAAATTCAATTTACAAGCAGGATAATAATTCTCAGCAAATCCGGATTAGAAAAGAATTTTCTTAACTGTTAAAGGGCATCTACAAAGAGATCTTTTTTTTTTTTTTAATTAATTAATTAATTAATTTTATTTTTTTTGGCTGTGTTGGGTCTTCATTTCTGTGCGAGGGCTTTCTCTAGTTGTGGCAAGTGGGGGCAGCTCTTCATTGCAGTGCGCGGGCCTCTCACTATCGTGGCCTCTCTTGTTGCGGAGCACAGGCTCCAGACGCGCAGGCTCAGTAGTTGTGGCTCACGGGCCTAGTTGCTCCGCGGCATGTGGGATCTTCCCAAACCAGGGCTCGAACCCGTGTCCCCTGCATTAGCAGGCAGATTCTCAACCACTGCGCCACCAGGGAAGCCCTACAAAGAGATCTTACCGTAACATCATACATGGTAAGAGAATGAATGCTTCCTCCTTAAGTTCGGGAATAAAGCCACTCCCACTACTCCTACTGAACTAAAGACTGGAGGCCTTAGCCAGTACAAGACAATAAAACTTTTAAAAGACATACAGAATGTGGGTGGGGGAAATAAAACTGTGTCTATTTGCAATGCAGTTATCCACATAGAAAAAAATTCAGATTAAGAAGGAACTGTGAGTAAAAACATATACATAAAATGGAAAAAATCTAAAAAGCACTGTTTATAAAATACCAGTAATCAAACGTAATACATAATTCCAGTTATTTGGTCACATTATCCTCTGTGCTCACATCACTCTTAGTGAAGTCCCTTGATGAAGATTCTATCACACTCTTTTTAGTCGAATGTAAAACTTATTGACGGCATGGATCCCACCCTTTTCATCTCATGTCCCTAATGCTTAGTACAGTACATGATAAAAGAAAAGATTTAATAAATTCTGTGACTCAGAAAATAAAAAATTAGTAGAATGGACAATTAGTTGGATTCAAAGATTACAAACAAACCTGAAGTGTGAGGCTAAAATAAACAACAGAGATAATACACTAGAAAAATCATAACTTGTAAAGCTTAATGAGAGTTTGTAACAGTTAAAAATAATACTAGGGTTCTTGTTCCATTTTGTGGTGAGAAGAAAATATTGATTAACTTTAGACTTTGAAATTCAGTATTCATGGTAATATCTCAAGAGTAGTAATAAAAATTATGAAAAGAGTGTACAAAAATTCTAATCTAGTTGAGGGAAACATATAAGAATATTAAAAAAATAATCTATTCTAAAAAGAGAAAGAGGGAAGAAAAGAAACACAGACAAATGACATACATAGCATGAAATAATATGGTAAAAATAAATCCATATATATATAAAACATAAATGGGCAAAATTCACCAATTAATACATAAAGATTTCCAGATATAATTTCCAGATAGAATATTCATGTGTTACATATTTATAGCTAGATATGCCTTTCAAGAGACAAGTGAAACATAAGAAACTAAAGAGGTTGAAAGTAAAAGGCTAGAAAAGGCAAACTAAGCAAAGAACAACCAAAAGGTAGCTGGACTATTTATACCGATATTAGTTTAATATTAGCCAACAAAACATAAAACATTATTAAAGCTATGTAAGATTTTTAAATAATGATTAAGTTCCCTTTTACAATGTGATTTTAAAATTTCTAAACATATGCAACTAATAAAATATTCTTTAAAGGTATAAGTTAAACACACAAACAAATGAAAATTCATAAATTCACCATCATTGGGAGACCTAAATGCAATTTTCTCCATAAATGATAGGCCAAGCAGGAAAAACAAATTAGTGTGAATGCAGAAAATTGGGACAACATAATTAAACATCTTGATCTAATAAACAAATATTTAACATTGCACCTCACAGATTATAGCTCTTCTTCTCAAGCACACACGGAACATTTAAAAAATTGAACATTAGATCAAAAATTTGGTGTATTAGACCATAAAGCATATCTGAAAATTTTTCAAACAATCATTAACATACTATCTAACTAAATCAATTGGTGAATAAATACGGGAAATTTAAAATTACACTTCTAAATATTTCATAGGTTACAGAAGGTATCTGTAAAAAATGTTAAAGTGTTCTTATTGTAGAAGAGAAGAAAGCCAGAAAATTAGGAGACTGTCATCCAAGTTTAGTTGTAAGGAGAACAGAACAAATTAAAAGAAAATACTGACAACAAATAAAACGGTATAATTCATTAAATAGCAAAACACAGTATAACATGTAAGATAAAAATAACTACAAATTGATTCTTTGAAATTAATAATAAAATAAGCAAACCTCTAGTGTCACTGATTAAGAAAAAGGGCAGAAAGCATAAATAAATGAGTCAATGACTACGACCACTGCAAAGATTTTAAAACAGAATGTTCCTGTAGTCCCACATTGCACAAATGCCAAGATACTACTACCTCCAAATGTCTCAGTGGCTTAGTAGCATTTGGAGTATTTGAATCAGGGCATAATGATTAAAGAAATTGAAGCTGTTAAAATCACCGGGATACCACCAGAACCTGGCTATTTTATACTTTGAAAGAAAGATTACTTCTATCCAACACAAAGTCTTCTAAATTATGGAAAGGGAGAAAATACATCCTAACTCATTTATAAAATACTTGTACAACATGTACAGCAAAACCAACAAAAACAGTATAAGAAAAATCACAAGGTGATAACATTAAAAATCCTTAGAAAAAGCAATAACAAACTGTATCATGCAAACTTAAAAAAATTATATGTAATGTCTACCTTGGTTTTATCCAAGAATGAAATATTACCTTAATATTTTTTAACTCTATTAAAGGAAATTCACCCAATTTCCAGGCTAAAGGAGAAAAACCATACTTTGATCTCACTAAAAAGAGGAAATATGTTTAAATAAAAATTCAATACTTATTTGTGATAAAACCAAATGATTAGAAAACTAAGAACAGGAGAAAGGCAACTACTGAAAATCTTAATAAAAATCTAAATCGTTATCATCATACTTAATAATGAAATGCTAGAAACATTCTTTTTAAAATCAGAAAGAGACACAACGATACCCACCATGACAAATTCTATTCAACAATGTTCTAAAGGTATTAGCCAGTACAGTGAAAAAAGAAAGACAATGTAAAATGTATACAGAATGAAAAGGTACAACTATGACTTTCAATATGTAAAGGAAGATATAAATGTCTACACATATAAAATTAGAAGTAAATTATTAGAAGTAGTAAAGAATTTAGCAAGATTTCTAAATAATATCCCTATAATGCTCTTTTCTTTATCCTAAAATACACAGAAGTATTTTTTAATTTTGCATAAGAAATTTTAAAATACTCTCAAATTTTAAATACTGCAGTATTAATCCCACAATTAGCACTGAACCAAGTACTTCCCCCCTATTCATCAGAAACTAAGATTCTGCATTGTGTTTTAAAGTTAATGTATTAGTCATTTTATTTGGCTTTTTAGGGCATTTTAAAAGAAGAAAATATGCCTTTTAGTAATCTTCCTAAATTTAAGAAAACCTACCTAGTTCTTCTATATATGTTGGATTAATTAGAATTGCTAGTTATGTATAGTGAATTATCACCAGATTAATGGTTAAATTCAATCTCTTATCATAACTGTAGTTTACAATTTGGAGAGAACCGTTTGCTACAACAAACATTTTAACAAATGTAGTTGTCTATATCAGAAAACAAAAATTGAAAAAACCAAAAAAAACTGATTTCAACTTTACAACGCAACATTTTTTGAAACCATCATACAAAATGTTCAATATAAAGGATTTAACATGGGCTTAGTTGCTCTGCAGCATGTGGGATCTTCCCGGACCAGGGCTCGAGCCCGTGTCCCCTGCGCTGGCAGGCAGATTCTTAACCACTGCGCCACCAGGGAAGCCCCAGCATAGAGCTTTAGAGAGACTCAACTTTATGCTAAGAAGTAGAATAAAGATTTGATTTACATTTTGTAATCACACCTATATAAAAATATTCATCTACTTAAGATGAAAATTTCTCCAAGGTTTGGCTTCTGAAACTCCTGTGTTAACAGATTCCCCTGCTAGCAAGGCTCTTCTTGTGACTGAGGCCTACTTTTGCTTCTGCTACATTTTCTATTTAAGGCTAAACTGAAACATATGGGGTTTCCTCCCCCCCACACACTGGTGACCTTGCCAATAATAAATTATTTTCAAAGTGTATCTTTGTGTAATTAAACAAATTAAAGTTCTTTATGAAATTATGGGCTATGCTATAATCAAAAGTCCAAGTGATGTCAGCCACAAATAATTATTTTAGTTATTTTTTTAACAGGTTTTATTGATTTTTATCAATAATTTTTGATAGCACCTAGGTAGAATAATAAATTCTTCAATAAAGTCATGCCTAGTTCACAATTTAAAAATTCTGCTTTCCATATCATGGCCCATGTATGCAGTTGAGCCAAAATCAATTCAAAATATTTATATAAAAGACAAAAGGAAGAGAGGTCCAAACACAGCTGTGTTTTACACTCTTTGAAATTATCTGCTGAACAGGGAAACATTCTAACTTACCCTTGTTTTCATAAGACTAGTAAGACACAATTCTACATAGATATCAGTCACCAAGGGCCTAGCCCATGCTACTGAACTCAGGGCAAACTGATTCTTATTTACAGAGTCAGTCTGAGTAAAAGCCAAAGAAAGCCATTTTCTGCACAACATGTTCAAAAGTGTGAACATGGTCAAGAGAGTAATCACACTCGCTGAAATCTCTTTCCATTATGCAAAATATTCCATGTGAAGATATTATTTTATATTTTTATAAATAGAATATAAGGCCATTAGTAAAAATAAACATTTATTTGTTTTAGAAGAAACATAAGCAAATTGCCCTTATCACTGTCATCTGTAAAAGTCAAGGACTTGAAAGATGATGGGAATGTTTAAAAATCCAAATAAGAAAAAAAAGAAACAAGCAGCAAAGTCTTGTGAATAAGAAGACAGTAATTACGTTGTGATTGCAATATCTTTGTTTCTTTATGTAAGTATTTATGGAGTGTTGACCATGGCCTATACCAGGTCCTTCATGTGCATTATTTGAAATCTTCACTACAAACTGGTGAGGTGGAAATTGTTATCCTCATGTTGCCAATGAAGAAATTGTGCCTCCAAAAGCTTAAGTATCTCGCCAAAAATTCACATGGTTGACAGAGCCAGAATTCAAGCATGCCGGATGCCAAAGCCAGTATTAGCTCCTCTAAACTACACTCTCTTTATACCTATCATTACTATGGATGACGATGGTAACAACGATAAGTACTCTTCAATGACCACGTGCTATATTATATATTGTGCTGCATTTTTAAATGTAAAATTCCAGTAATTCCTAACAATTTGATTGGCCCTTTCTACAATGCCAAACAGATCACTTGGGTTTAAAACTCTTCAAAGGCTCTAATTCCTAGAGTAGTCACCTCCAAACATTTCAGTGGCACATCCATTCCATCCTTAAACAACTTTTAAGCATACTCCCAACATGGTATATTTGTTTACGTATAAGTTAGAAACATATATATGACAAAGTATACTTTAAAATAAAAATTAAAGGATGATATAATGTTACATAGAAGTTCTAATATATTCTTACATACTCTGATGGAATATATTAAGCAACCACATGCATTCCCACACATAGGAGACCAATATTTTAGATGATAAAGTACAAACTCCTCCACATGGGAGGCCCTCTCTACATTCCAGCTGAACCAAATTATTGTAGTTCCCCAAGTACACTCAGTGGCTTCACATCTATGTTTACTGGTCACAGATCTTCCTGTGCCTGGAATGACTTTCTCAGCACATGACAAAAGTCCACTATCTTTCAAGATGAAGCCACTTACATCATTTCATTTATACTTGTTATATGTCTGCCTTCTCCTGAGAGCTTTCTGGTGGGGTGAATTGAAAGCATGTCTTGTTTGAGTCTCTAGTATCCAGTGCAGTGCTTGGCATGTAGTAAGCAATCATTTGGGAATGAATGAGTGAATATAAGCCATCTATTCTGTTTTTCACCATGTAAATCCTATGATTTTTCTATCATGCTATATGTTCCTGAAAAATTAGTAGACTAGGAAAAGAAATAGAAAAGGAATCTAAAATTGCCTCTACGTCCATGTGCTGGTAATAGATAAATACAGCTGATGTGTGCAGAATGGAAATAGAATCACAGAATCTAAGAATTTTACTCCTAAAAGGGACTTTATGCAATTTAGAGCTGAGGTCAACAACAGGTCAAAGGGAGATAAAGGAGTTAGACAGAGGAAGAACAGAGACACTGCTGCACTGAACAACAGAAACAATGGAAAAATACTTTGAGGTGTGTGTGTGAGAGAGAGAAAATGGTTTTCTTAAACCAGAAACAGAAAGCTTCATTAGGTCACCTGTGGAAATCACAAAACTAGTCACTACTATCTAATATTACTGGATAGTATTTGCATATTCTGTTTTTTCCCCTTGTATATCTGAAACATTGTAAATGCTATATGTTGATTTCCCTCTGTCATTCATTAAACTTTCCTCATTGTTACTTTTAACACTGCCTTATCAATGTGCTTCTCAGTATCACTGTAGTTTCTTGGAATTTTAAATGGATATGCAAATTAAGGTCATGTGATTTATGATAGTACCTTTTAAAAGGCTGTCTCAAGGAAACATTCAGTGTTTTTATAATTGATTATAAAACATATTTCTAAAGGGCCTACTTGTGAAGTTATTTGTCCTTCTAGAGAAAGAACTGAATAAAAAATTGTCCAAGGCTAATATCTAGAAACTGCTTAGAAATAATCTTTTCCTTTGTAATTAAAAAGCAAAATCTGTCCAGTACATCTCATCCCTATGAGGATAAACAGAGTAATTGTATTTCTCATATATGTGCAAATGGATGCATTTAAAGAAATTCTAATCATGGTACTCTGTGAATGGCAAAAAATATTATCTTTGTAATTGCAATGTGGTATTAAAAGGTTATTTATCTATCTATTTATTTATTTATTGGCTCTAAATTTTATCCTATTAAATAATTTATGAAGAGTTTAAGATTTCCATTGATTGCGAAACTGAGTCAATATTTTTAATAGTATATACTAAATATAGCCTTCTCGTTGCCTATGTAAAAGTAAATAAATTAACAAACAAATAAGGATTCAAAGCAACTTCGTTGTAAATTTTCCACATTAGCTGATAAAAACTGAAGCCTATAAAAGTTGAAATTGAATACAATATATTTCTTTCCTTTGCTGCTCTTCCTACCACTAAGACAGTGCTTTGTTATTACATGAAACAGAATCTCAATGAAATTCTTCTTTCTCTGCCTTTGATACAATCCCTACAGTAGAGTCTAAAGCACACCAATTTATATAACTTTTAGAATTGTAATTGTTCGTTTTAAATGTTTAATTGAAATTCCAGTGACTTTCACATACACAAAAAATATATAAACCAAATCCCCATGTAGGCCATAAAATAAGAAACAGAATAATGTATTACATGAAATGTACCATCTGTATCCAAGGTGAAGAACAGCAGGGCAGAGGAAAGATTTTAAGAATGATATTGATAAACAGGGTCAATAGATTCTCATTAGTCTGTGATATATAAAGGAAAATCATTCCCCTTGGTGCAGGTTTGGTTACATTTATAGGAAGAGTGCAAATTTAGAACAGGTAAATAGTCAACAGTCTTAGAAAACTCTTGGTCCAAAAAATAAACCAATTACGCTTCAGCCTTACAAGGTACATCAGCAGGCACCAAAGGTGTTTCCTCTGGAGCTGGATTACACCAAGCACACATATTCTCATAGCATGTTTCCCAAGAAAGTATCTAAAACATCATATGAATTCATCTTTTTTTTTTTTTTTTTGAATTCATCTTTCATTTAAGTAACAAAGTAATAATTGTAACTAACATTTATGCAGCTGGTACTTGGTACTCTTTCAGGCATTCTCATTAATCTCCACTGTAACCTCACCAGGTAGGTACTATTTTCATCTTTATTTTACAGTTGAGTTAAAACAGACATAGAGGTCATATAAATTGGCCAAGTTTATAATATTAGCAATTAGAGGAGCCAAGCTTTGGCCAATAGATGCAAAATTTCTTAAAAAGAGAAATCAAAATTGGATTTCAATAATTTACTAAAGCTAGTAGATAAGGAAATATTACAGATTTAGGCCATTCTTAGTCTTGTCCTTTAAAAAAATAAAGCTACTTTCTACACCAATTCACGCAAACACACGTGTCCTGAATCCCCACACATTCTTAATTGTTATAGTCCCTTTAAGAAGCAGTATTTTAAACACAAAGAGAAAAGACTTGATCATACTTTGTATCTGATACACTTTTATCTAAAAATCAGAGCCCAATTATATTTGAAAATATGTGTGTTAAATTTTAAGTTATACTAAATTCTTCTGGAGTGGTTCCCTATGAAAATAATTATTTTAATAATAATAAAATGATTGATAAATGATCATAAAATGATCTGATAAAATGATAATTTATCATATACATATCCATCCCATAGTATGTAAACAGTTAGCATTTAATTCATCAAATACAGACTCACACATACACACACAATCACATACATATCCTGTTTTTCCATTTTATATTATCAATAGTTAATTTAACATATTTTTAATTTTGACTACTACAGCAATCAGCCAAGTGCACATGTCAAAAACATTTAATTCCTTTTTTCTTTCAAATCTTTTACCCCCTTAATTTGAGCAACAACTTCTCTTTGGCTCCAAAGCTCTAGAAAGCCAATGTTAGTGGGACTCACAGAAAAAAAATCACAAAATCACTTCAAAGATATCGACAGACTCACTCAAAAAAGCAAAGTAACTTTCTTTTTATATGACTCAAAGTATATTCCTACCTGGAAGTTACTGAATTTAAGAGTTTGCAAAGACTTTTTACCACTCACAGTTTTATCATGTGATATCTTGTGCTTTCCTAAAGAAAGCATCACTAGTACTCTTTCCAATAAATGTGAACACCATGAAGACATTCCAGAAAGATAACATATTTGGAGTTTTTCTTTGCATTCTTCCCTCTAAGCTTCTGAATATGCCATTATCAAAAGAGTCTCTCTAAACTAACATAAGGGTAACCCTGACATAACAATCAGAACAAATTTGTGAGCACCTAGTTGGGATTAAATCTGTAAACTATGGCCCTACCCCTACGTGAACAAAGCCAAATGAACTATCTCGAATTACCATTTCTTACCAACTTCTTGGTATACATACCTTTAAGACTTTGTAGTATGATATTTTGTCATTTTGTTCAAGCCTTATCCCTATTTCATTGTATGTGCTCTTTTGTTCCCTGCCTCTATTTTCTTTGTTCCTTGCCCTTTATTTCTTTGTTTGTTCTTTGCCTCTTCTTTCTCATGTCTAATTTATGTCACCTTGCAATATAATATTTTTAGGAAAAAGAAGGGAAACAAATAATAAATGAATAAACAAGAAAAAAAATCACCAACTGAGATAACCAACCATGAAGCAAAGTGGAGAAGCTTCATGCCTTCCCTTTCAGAGCCATTGAAAATTTATTGAGAACCTGGAGGCCTGAATCCGTGCAATACTTTCATATGTAGCAGTGCACTTCTACCTTTGGCTTGGAAATAATCATAGTTAAAAAGAGTTCTCAGAACATCTCAAAAGATGACTAGAAGCACATGTTTTAGCTTGTTTTGAAATATTCACTGGAACTATTCTTGCACTGGCAATTCTTTGGGCCAGCAATTGGAAAATAATTCAATAGTATTTAACTATGCTCTTACTCAAACTTAAAAGACTAGTATACCTAATACATAATCAGTTAGAAAAGATTTAGAACTATTTCTAATCTTCCCTTTTCCAGAAGTTTTGCCTAAAAATTAAATGCCCACATTGGTGAAATACAGTCTAAAAAACATGGTAGCAGATATTTATTCTTTACCGGAAGAGAAAATTCAAATTAAGTTTCAAATGTACCATGATTTTGATAATTTTAAACCAAAGTTGACTGAACACAGCCGTGCCCATCTTTGGGGATATATGTTGTCTATATTTCTAAAATATACTTCTGAAATATTGTCTAAATATACATCTTAAATAATGTCCAAAAATATTGTCTTAGTTTCTGCTAACTTAACATGACTACAGTGGAATGAGGAAGAAAAGACCATCCAACATTTGGGTCTGCTAAAGGGCAAGACAGAGAGTGGTGACACTTCCTTTTACCAGAAACATTAATAGGTCTTTGGATATGAAAACAGAGTCCCAAAGAAAAGTTAGGGGAATTGAGCTAAATAGGGTGAGGTAAACTAGGCTGAAGGGAAGAAACCTGGTTTTGAGCAATTTTGCAAAAGGTAAACACCAAAAGCTAGAAGGGGGCAAAAGGGGGAACAGTGGGGAAAGCACCATGGTGAAGGGGTACTGTAAATGATCTACCGGTAAAACACAGCCAGTGAAAAATTCCCAGTAGCAAATGGACAAAGGATTTTTTAGGATAAGATAATTTGCAGAGATGCAACATAAAATTCCTTCCATTGCCCTATAATCTCAGTAAAGCCTACTGCATGTAGGGATGATTTATCGGGTGGTTTGTGGGAAATTAAGGAAAACAGATTAGGTATGGGGATAGTTCAGTGTGATGTAAACAAGGGAACAGAAGTGATAATAAGAGGTCAGTACAAGTAGGAACTCAAAGTCAGAAGGAACCACAAGGCTGTAATCCCCTGGAAGCCCACAGAAATTTAGAGACAGTCTGCATTGTACGCAGCATGGGCATTCCTGGTTTTTGCTTAAACCTCAACCAACTGAGTGGATTCAGCTGACATCCAGTTTACAAAAAAACTGAAGAATTACCTTTTAAACAGAGGGGATGTAAAGTTTAAAAGAAACCATGAAGATATAGTTTGAAATGTCAATGTTTTCTTTAAAGTCAGTCTTCCCGAGAGAGACAAGAGTTAACTAGAAACCACTTGCTATCCTTTCCTAACCCCAAGCTTCTAGGAGAAAATTCAGCTGCTTCCAACTTGAATCAGAAAGGTTTTCTTACGAATATCATTTGAAATATTTTCACAGGTCCCACAGCATTTAAACTTTTCATAAAAGTGGGAAATGTGAGCTCTGAAGCCTAGAGCCTGAGTGCCTGATTTCCAAGGCAATGCAATGCCTCAGGTTTCACAGCCTGTTAGTTGTCAGGAACCTGGTGCTAACACATCACAGGTAATAAAGTAAATATTACATGTTGCCACAGAAAACTGATATGGGTGCCCACAAAACATAAAGGTGTCCAAAGCATGCCTTTTGCTATAGTCGTCATTGCTACTTTATTAGGATTCCAAAGAACCAGGTCAATATTAGAAAATTGGACATTAGCCCAATCATTACATTTTGTTGACAGCTTAGCTGTGCCAGAACTTGAATCTCAGTTCCTCACGTTTAGTAGACAGAACAGATTTCTGTTTCCAATAAGCTCTTGACAAAAAGAATCTGTGAAGACTGCATGTTTACAGAAGGCTGTGCACTGTGAGGAGAAAAATATGAGAGTATCTGACAAATTGCAGACCCTCTGAACATGTTCTACACACTGGATTTCATTAAGCTTTCTGAATAAAGCAAGAATATGAAAAGGTACACAATTTAGGAATACTGATGAAGAATTATTCTGGCTGCAAATGTTAATCTTAGATACTGTTTGTTTCCAATTTAATTAAGAACTATATAAGGTGTCAACCAAAGTATGTATTATCAATGAATTTATTTACTTTATTGTAGAGATAAACTTAAGTAGAGATAAACTTAAATTTCTATGTTATAACTACTTACTGACCATACCTCAATGTATGGCATTATGAGACCAAATGAGAAGTGTCACACAGCTGTATATTTTTAGAAGCATTGTTATGTTTTACAACTGAGGATAAATGAATTATGTGCTAACAAAGTTCTGATAGAGTGTTGATTTAATGTTACACCACAAAAATATTTCATTCAGTATTCTCTCTTGTATTATTTGTTTTGCTTAGGCCTTTAACTCCCAGACTTATATACTTATACAGAGACATCTGATGTCCTGATACATTACCCTTTAGATGTAAGCAGTAACAGAAATGTCTTCTGGATTGTGCTATGTCTGCCTTATCATCATTAAATTTATTTATCCAAGCAAGTTCCACTTAGGACATGGAAGAAAATATGAGTTCCATTTCGAATGGCAATCATCAGAAGCATTGACTCATTCATTTTATTCCCTTTTGGAGAGTGAAACAGGATCACATTTGTACTTTAAGAGGTCATTTAAAAAATCTTTTCTCCATTGACATTCTATCAAAATTTAATGTTTTCTGAATAGAAAGCAACATTCAAAGTGATGTTGTTCTCCAAATGGTTTGGGCTTCTTAGAACATATGATCATAAATCTGAAATTTTACAAGACTAGGTTAGTTGAAACAAGTTCAGAGATTTAAAAAAATGGGATATGGACATAGCAAACTCAAAAGGATATGAAACATACAGTAATAATCTTAAAATGAGATTCTTCCTTGCTTGGATTCTGCTAAAGACTGCAAAGGCCAAGTACGAAATAATAGGAGACAGTAGTTCAAACTAGATTTGCTAGATCATCTAAGCAAGACTTGAAGAGGAGATATACTAGTTTGCTTGGGCCACCATAACAAAGTACCACTGACTGGGTGGCTTAAACAATAAACAGAAACTTATTCTCTCACAATTCTGGAGGCTAGCTTCCAAGATCAAGGTTTCAGCAGGATTGGTTTCTTCTGAGGCCATTCTCCTCAACTTGCAGATTGCCATCTTCTACCTTATCTTCACACTGTCTTCCCTCTGTACATGTCTGTGTCCAAATTTCTTCTTCTTACAAGGACATCAGTCTTGTTGGGTTAGGGTCCACCCTAATGACCTCATTTTACATCTTTAAAGACCCTATATCCAAATACAGTCACAGTCTAAGGTACTGGGGGGGCGGGGTTTAGAACTTCAACATATGAATTTGGGGAGGATACAATTCAGCCCATGAAAAGAAATAATCAAAAGCTTGCGACCTGAAGCTCAACAGAACTTCAATGATATAAAACAATTGAGCCTGATGAGCCAAAAGAGAAGCTTTTATCAGAGAAAATGACTGGGGTTCTGTGGCATTTTCCCTATCCACCTCATGCAGGAGGAAAGATAGATACTTCACCCTCACTCCATGTCAAGTGAAAAGGGCTTTAAAAGAACTATTTATACAGCTTACATATATTTCACAAAGTTTCATGAAACGCAGAAGACCAGTTTTTGCCCTATGCCTGAGAAATGTAATGTAAAAGAGAGATAGCTAATGTGAAGGTTAATTTTATGTGTCACCTTGACTGAGCCACAGGCTACCCGATATTTGGTCAAACATTATTCTAAGTGTATTTGTGAGGGTGTTTTGAAATAAAATTACCATTTGAACAGGTAGAATGAGTAAAGCAGATTGCCCTCTCTAATATGGGTGGCCTTCATCCAATCACTTGAAGGCTGAACAAAACACAACAAAACAAAACAAAACCAAAAAAATGGCTGAGCTTCCTGTGAGTAAGAGAGACCTCCCCCTGCCTGATGTCTTGAACAAGGACATTGTTTTATTTTTTTTTTCCTGCCTTCAGACTCAAACTGAAACTTTGGCTCTTCATGGGTCTTGAGGCTGCTGGCTTTCAGACTGGAACTTTCACCATCAGCTCTCCTGGGTCTGCAGCTTGCTGACTACAGATCTCGGGACTTCTCAGCCTCCATAAAGATATGAGACAATTCCTTATAATAAACCTATATATCTACAGATATATAGATATATAGGTTTATATCTACATATCTAAATCTTTATCTCTTTATATACCTATCTATATAATACATTTATTATAAGAAATATATAGACATCCTGTTGGTTCTGTTTCTCTGGAGAACCCTGATTAATATAGCTAAAACTGTCAAGAGATGACCACACTGGAAACGAGTTGTATTTCCACTGATTAGATAGAGTGGAGGAGGGTTTTCCATGGTCCAGATGTGATCATGTAAGTGGACGCTGCCTTTAGGGTCACCATTTCAAAGAGACTCTGTCAAAGAGACTCCTCAGCTAAGAGGCACTGGAGGTATACTATTGGAGGGGAAAGCTGAGGGGGTGTCATATAGCTCCCAACAGAAAAGAGGTATTGCTTGATACAAAGCAGGCTGCAGTCTTTGAAATTTCAAAGAAAATCACCACAATGTCTCAAGAGAGAAAGACTTGGTATTGAACTTGAGCACACAAATGCCAGATCAAAATTACATTTGTTGGAGAACAAGAAGAAGACAGATGAAGGTGGTCAGAAGGTACAACTTCCTGTTAGACATTAGCTGTCACAACAGAAAATTGGGGGCATTATCCTGGATGATCTCTAAGATCTTCATTTTTGGTTAAAGTTTTTTTCTTACTAAGATTCTAAAGCCCAAAATATATCATCATTTATCCTTCCAGTTTTATATATCATCTTTCAGATTCATTGCAATCAATTTCATGTTGCCAGTTTCCTAGACTAATTAGTGAATAAATAGTGCCAGATTTCCACCTAATCATTTAAGTCTGACACTCTGTGCTAAAGACATTTCTGATATAACTAGACATGCAATACTGAAAATCAGAATAGTTAGAGAGCATGGTCTTTGTTTTATGTGATGTTGTTTAGAGATTCCTACGAGCAATAGACTTGAAAGGGTAACTCAAATATGAACACTTTTGCCTACATAATAAAGTGGAAATTCCATAGCATGCATTCAAAGCTATGAGCAATTTGAACTTAACCTCTCTTCCCATCTTCATCTCATTCCACTCCTTACACTCCAGTCACCTCCAGGCTACTTGCCTTGTATTATACTTATTTTTCTTCCCTATCCATCTGGTAAACTGTTTTACATCCTCAAAATTCTCCAGAAGTCTTTACATCCATCAACATGCTCCTTTGTGAAAGTTTCCCAAGTCCCTCAGAGTGTCACAAATTTTCAACTCATAGCACTTTTTCTACAGTTCTATTATAAGATTTAACATGTCATATCACAATTGATAATGTGCAACCATCTCACTGGGAAAACAATTTGATTGAGGAAGGAAGAGGAAGAAAACAAATATGAGTTTGGTCATATGCATCCTTTCTTTTCCCCCTCCCCAAACCTAGACCCAGTGCCTGCCCTAGTGCCTATAATATAGAACAATGGGAAATCACCACACAGTATCACTTCATAGAATTTTCTCTGGTTGTTTTAAGACCCTTGCTTTAGGGTTGATCTCAAATAGGTGAAAGAAAAAATACATAATTTTAAAACTCATTCCCTCGTTCTTTGTCAGAGGTAGAGACCAAAAATGGATGGCTCCTTGCAGAGTAGAACATACTAATGAGTATCTGGATGTGTGTTTCAGAAGCACAGGTAGAGACATATTGCTATGTATAAGAATACTAAGAATGTAAAAATAGTATGAGGTGTTGAGTACTGGTAAACAGAACAGAGAAGTGAGAAATCTGGGCAAAGTAGAGGGATGCGAAGAGGGAGTGGTAGTTTTGAGCCAAAAAGAAGGGAACATAGCCAGTGTGCAGACAATAGACACATGCATCAAGAATAACAGCTGGTATCCGATGACTGGGTAAAGTAGGCCACAGTGCAGACTCTAGGAGGATGTAAGACACCTAGAAATCTACAGAAATGTTATGAAAATATTCTACAATACATAGGACTGATGGAATCTCTAATTATCTTACTTGGATATTAAATAAAGGGTGATCTAGAATGTTAGAAGGCTTAGTGCTTTAATATTTTCTCAAAGCTGTTGAGCTGGAGTTCCTGTTATGGCAGGGTGGCTTAAGCACACTATAACTCATCCTTCACACTGATTACAACTGAAAGCTATAGATGAAAGGCAAAATAATTACCTGAAGAATCCAGAAAAGTAAAGGAAAATGGGCAGATTATGAAGGAAAGCTAAAAGTTTGAAAAGTAACCTAAGCAAGTAACTAAAACTCTATAGAAACCCCATCTTTCCAAAACCAGCAGAGTAGCCTCTGTAGGTTGGAGGGGAGGGGGAATCATGAAGAAAAGAGAACTGGAGAAGAGAATCCACTAATTGTGAGCCTGAAGTGTCACAAGCCTCAGATTCACCCTTGAGCTATGCCTGTGTGGGACAGAACCAAACCAGTGTAGCAAAGGCTTTGAGAACTGGACTGAGATTTGAACCACCACCCACAGAAACAAAGAGAACTTAAGGTCTGAACCTAACTGTATTGACTGCTCCTAAAACAAACACATCAACATTCTCTAGAGGATTATAACAAGACCCAGAGTCTATAGAACTTAATATTCACAGTGTTTAGGACACCATTCAAAATTACTCAATGTATAAAAAAATCAGGAAAATGTGGAAAATTCTCAAGGGAAAAGATTATCAGCAAATGCCAGCCCTGAGATCACTCAGCTAGAACAATGCCTGACACAGATTTTAAAGCAGTGATTGTTACTATGATCTCAAAATAAATAAAAGGCACTGAATTCAATGAAAAGAATTCTCAGCAGATAAATAGATCTTATAACAAAAACCGAACTGGTAATGTAAGTTAAAAATGCAGTATCTGAAGTAAAACAACAACTACAAACAACAACAACAAAACACACAAAAAGCAAACACCAAAACCAACCTTACTGGATGAGCTGAATAGAATGGATAAGAAAGAAATCAGTGAACTTGAAGGCAGTCAATAGAAATTATTCAATCTTAAGGACAGGGAAAAAATACTGGAAATAAAAATTAACAGAGCCTCAAAGACCTGTGAGAAAAATATCAAAAAGCCTAACCGAGGAAAATTGAAGTATTAGGAGAGGAGAAAGAGATTGGGCAGAAAAAAATATTTGAAGAAATCAAAACCAAAAATTTCTCAAATGTGATGAAAGATATAAAGCTAAGTGAACACTAAACAGAATTAAATGCAAAAAAACTACACATAGACACTTTATAACCAAACTGCTAAACTAAAAGATAACTGAAAAAAATTTTTAAACAGCCAGAAAATATGATACATTTTGTTATAGAGAGAATTGTGTCCTCCTAAAATTCATATATTTAAGTCCCAACGCCCAAAACCTCAGAATGTGACTGTATTTGGACATAGGGTCTTTAAAAAGGTTGTTAGGACAAAATAAGGTCATTAAGGCAGGTCTGAATCCAACATGACTGGTATCCTTAAAGGAAGAGGAAATTTGGACATACTCACGTATAGAGAAGGACCATGTGAAGACACAGAGAGAAGATGGCCATCTACAAGCCAAGAAGAGTGGCCTCAGAAGAAGTAAACCCTGCAGACACCCTGATCTCAAAATCTAGCCTCCAGAATTGTGAGAAAATAAATCAATTTATTTAAGCCACCTGGTCTGTGGTACCTTGTTATGGTAGCCCTAGCAAACAAATAGACATTTGCTCTATACATTCAACATATTTCCAATAAAAAAATCCAACGTTTTTATTCCTGTCTTGCCCCTAGGTTCTTCAAAACCTTTTTTTTTTTTTTTTTTTTTTAGATTCTATATATATGTGTTAGCATACGGTATTTGGGAGGGGGAAGGGTAAGCTGGGATGAAGTGAGAGACTGGCATGGACTTATATATGCTACCAAATGTAAAATAGATAGCTAGTGGGAAGCAGTCGCATAGCACAGGGAGATCAGCTCAGTGCTTTGTGACCACCTAGAGGGATGGGATAGGGAGGGTAGGAGGGAGATGCAAGAGGGAGGAGATATGGGGATGTATGTATCTGTATAGCTGATTCACTTTGTTATAAAGCAGAAACTAACACACCATTGTAAAGCAATTATACTCCAATAAAGATGTTTAAAAAAAAAATCCAGCGTACTTTCTATTTTTGTAGAAATCAACAAGGAGATTCTAAAATTTATAGAAAAATACAAAGGATCTAGAATGGCCAAAAATAAAAGAGTAAATAAATAACAACATTTCAGGACTTAACTGAAATCAAGACTTTCTTCAAAGTTATAATAATCAAGACAGTATGGTATTGAAAACAAGATAACCAAATAAATGAATAGAAGAGAAGAGATATTGTCTAGAAACAGACACATACATATACAGCCAATTGATGTTTTTTTTACAAAGAGGGCAATTCAGTGGGGAAAGGAAAGTCTTTTCAACAAATAATGTTGGATCAACCAGATATCTATATGGAAAAAGGTGAACATTGATCCTTGCCTCATACCAATCATGAAATGTAACTCAAAATGGATTATGGACCTAAATGTAAAACTTAAACTATAAAATTCTAGAAAAAGTTGTAGGAAAAAAAATCTTTGCCATCTTGGAGTAGGTGAAGATTTCTTAGAGAGAACTTAAAAATTCAAAACATAAAAAAATAGATAAATTAGATTCTATCAAAATTTAAAACTTTTGGAAAACAAAAAGACGAGACACAAACTGAGAGAAAACAGTCACAACACATGTAATCAGACAAAGGAATTGTAACTGGAATATACAAAGAGCTCTTAAACTTTAATAATAAAAAGACAAACAATGCATTTAGAAAAACAAACATGTGAAGTCACTTTAGAAAAGTGTATATATGAGCAAAAGTACATGAAAAGATGTTCAACATTATTGGTTATCAGGGAAACGCAAATTAAAACCACAGTGAGATACTAGTGGTTAAAATTAATTCTTAAAAATTAAATCTGGGCTTCCCTGGTGACGCAGTGGTTGAGAATCTGCCTGGCAGTGCAGGGGACACGGGTTCGAGCCCTGGTCTGGGAAGATCCCACATGCCGCGGAGCAACTGGGTCCGTGAGCCACAATTGCTGAGCCTGCGCGTCTGGAGCCTGTGCTCCGCAACAAGAGAGGCCGCGATAGTGAGAGGCCTGCGCACCGCGATGAAGAGTGGCCCCCGCTTGCCACAACTAGAGAAAGCCCTCGCACAGAAACAAAGACCCAACACAGCCAAAAATAAATAAATAAATAAATAAACTTAAAAAAAAAAAAATTTAAATCTACTCTTCCACCTGACCCAGACATTACAGTCCTAGCTATTTAACCAAAAGATACAAACACATATGTCCACACAACACTTGCACAAAGTGTTTATAGCAGCTTTAGCTGGAACAGCTAAAAAACTGAAATCAGTATGCATGTCCATGAACAGAGGAATGGTATATGCATTCTATGGAACACTACTCAGCAATGGAAAAATAACACGGAAAAATCTCAAAACCATTATGCTGAGTAAAATGAGTCAAACTTTTTTAAAGAGTGTATTACATTTATATAAAAGTCTAAAACTAATTTAAAGATTCAAAAAACAATTCAGTGATTTTCTGGAGCACGTGGTGGAGGACAGGATGGATTGCAAAGGGGCACAAGTAAACTTTAGATTGTGATGAAAACGCTCATCATCTTGTAGCTATGATATGTGTATGTATATAAATGGATCAATTTGTATACTTTAAATATACAGTCAGTCCTTGTTATACATGGTAGTTATGTTCTATACAGTTGCTGTAAATACTGAATTAGAGAATACAACTATTGCTCCTGGGGAAATAGAGTTAGGTTCCTGTGAGCCTCTCCGGTCAACAACATTTTCATCAACCAATAGGTCATTTGCGTAATACACGTTCATTTGCCAAAATCCTTGTAAAACAGCACTGAAAACCTGTTCTCTCACATAACCTTCTTGTGTAAAACTTAGAAGGCATTTTAAAAATTCTTCTGCAGTCTCCTGATCTACAAAACCTACCTCACACACAAATTTAACATTTTTCACTTGTGTTAAATTTCTAGCCCCAAGATGGAGCCGCTCCTTCCCGCGGTACCACATCAGCAAACCGAAACTTACGTAATTTTCATTTCGCTCTTAAAGCTCCTCGGCTAAGCTAGAAACTCAGCGTAACCACTCCCCAAATTCCAAGCCAACTTTAGGCTTTATACTTACTTTCCTGTTCCTTGGTCTATGCAAATAAGGTCGGATATGAAACCCCAACCAATTAACTGAAGCCGGGTACTTCCTTGTTTCCCGCTTGTGTAACCGCAGAACCACTCCAAATCTGGTTCCATCCTGTTTCTAACAAGACAACAGAACAAAACCGCAAGTCATGCAGCCCAAGCATGCGCCGAGGAGAAAATTTTGACCTCTAACACCGGAAACCAAAGTTTCTCCCAGCCCCGAGCCATCGGGCCAGGACGTGACTGGAGCCTAAACACCGGAATCCCTTCGCAAAGCGAAGGGTCCAGCGTCCAGGAAGGTCAGGTGCTGAAGCCCCTTTACCACCCCTGGATGGCCAAGTGCCAAAACCCTCCAATGGAAAGCTGCCCCGCCAGCCTGTCGGCACATCAGGGCTCCTCCCCTAACTCCTAAAAGCTTGACCAAACCCCAGATCAGGGAGCGAGATATGAACCATGATTCCTGTCTCCTTGCTAGCCAACCTCTCAAGAAAAAGGTCTTTTCTCAAAAGCCAGCGCCATAGTGCTGGCTCCTACGCACGCAGTCCCAGTGAGCTCGTTGGTCTATAACACTTGCCTTTCTATAAAAGCTTGCAGCCCTTTCCCCTTACTTTGCAGTTCTCTGAACTCTTCAGAGAGGAAACTGCTGCTTCATGAAGTGTTAAAGTTTGTTTGTATCACCTAAATTGTTTTCTTTAATCATTTTAACACATATCACCTTTTGAAACATGCAAGCCAGCCAACACTAGTCAAGAAGGATTTAACATTTTCCTGACCTTAGGTAATATAAATGTACATTTCTTTGGCTTTCTGCCTCAGCATAATTCTGTCCGCTATGTTTTTTTTTTTAAATCAGTCATCATCTCATGAATCCACAAATTTAGCCACTTTTCCATATTTTCCACAGCTTCACCTATAAATGTTACTTTAGCACTTTCCAAAGCAGCCTCACATACAGATGGGCAAGTTTCCTCTTCCTTTTCTGGAGGTACCATATTGTTGATTCATTAACACTGAACTCAGCGCCTGAAGGAAGTTTATCTAAACAACATCTTTTCTTCATTAGGCACATCACAGCCTTCTTACGCTTAGGATCACCAGATAGCGCTTCAGCACTAGGCTTGGGAGACGATTTTAAACAGCAAAATCACCAACAAAAAGCACAAAAAATGTGAACAAAATGCTACTGTATGCATCGCCAAAAAAAAGCACTTGTTTACAATCTGAGAATTGAAACGTGAAGGCAAGGCAAATTTTTAATGTTTTGCTGTTCTGCACACGTCTGAAGGACTGAAAAAGCATCGTGAGTATTGATTTCGGGGTTATAAATTTAAGCAAGTAGGCGAATTCACAAATACGAGATGTGCAAATTAGAATCAACTGTGTGTAGTTCGCTGTACTTCAATTATACTTCAAAAATGTGTGAAGAAGATTGTTGGTGCATGTTCAAATGAATGAATGAGGGAACTTAAGTAACTGTGCAGAACAAAGTCTTCAGTTATGCAGGTGTACAACTAGTCTGAGACTCTTGGGAAATAGGCAGTCATCTCTGCCCATTCCTTCTGTGCCATCTGCATAACAAAACCAGTAACACCTGACAACTGATTGTAGCACACACTGCCAGCTTCATGATGTTGATACTTTGCTGTAGTCACATCCATGCTTCAGGAACAAAGCACATGGAAAAAATGGAGACGATCTCAGACCATCCTCCAACACAGTTTAAACAGGAGTTCCCCTGCTGTGAAAAAGGAACCAGAACATTTTCTCCATAAAGGTTTTTTACAGGTCTACTGATTCCCAAGTTTCTAACAGCCACTGTGACCTGAAAGAAGTCTGTGCATTTTTCTGGTTTAAATTAGCACACTGAGGATGCCACTATAAGGACTTTTGTGCAGACAATTTAAAGACTACAGCTCACCCAGTTCTAAATCATGTCTCTTTCCAAGTTTAGTTAGCATATACAACACCAAGTAACTTAAAAAAAAAAAAAATCTAGGGTCTCCCAACAAACAACCAATATTGTCATTATTTCTTAAATGTGTCACTGACCTACTGTTGCTAAGCTACTCATTTTAACATTTTTTCTCCACATTTTGTTTTAAATTATTCCTCATCACTCTTATTCATAGATCCTATTTGTTTAAATATAAACTCCTTTATCTGTGTTTAGTTGTTTTCACCTAACAGTTGTTTTAGGTGGTGTTGTTTTTTAACATCTTTATTGGAGTATAATTGTTTTACAATGGTGTGTTAGTTTCTGCTGTATAACAAAGTGAATCAGCTATACCTATACATATATCCCCATATCTCCTCCCTCTTGCATCTCCTTCCCACCCTCCCTATCCCACCCCTCTAGGTGGTCACAAAGCACTGAGCTGATCTCCCTGTGCTGTGAGGCTGCTTCCCACTAGATAGCTATTTTACATTTGGTAGTGTATATATGTCCATTTTAATGTATTTAAAATACTTCAACTTTTACTCCTGAGGATTTGCAGTTCAGAAAAAAAAATAACACACCTCATAAATAGGCAGGATATTTAATATACTTTTTTTAAAACCTGAATGTCTTGGCCTCCGTGCTGCTGTCTTTTTGACAATTTTTTTCTCTGTTTCTGCCTCTCTGAGTGTATGGATTTCTGTCTATCATTCTCCATTCCTATCTTCCTCATTTTCTTCTCTGATTACTGTCATTCTGTGTCATTGTTCATCTCCGCAGTTCTTTTTCTTAACCTGTCTTTCACTTTTTATCATTTCTTATAGAAGATTCTTTTCTTTCTATTTTCTCTTTTTCATTCTGCTGTCTTGGGGGACAGCATAGTGCAGAGGTTAAGAGTTTGGTCTCTGGAGCCAGACTTCTCAGGTCTCAATACTGGCTTTGCCACTTATTAGCTATAACAAGTAAATAATCTAAACTTTCTGGGATTCAGTTTTCTCATCTGTAAATGGGGATAATAAGAGCATCCTCATACAGTTTGTACTAGCTTTACATGATTCATCCTGGAAAATCACTTTTGAAAATGTCTATAGCACAGTGATCACTACTGCTGTTTGGCAAGTAAATTAAATAGTAATGTAATTTATTATCAGAAATATTACACTGACATGGAGACAATGATACTGAATTAAGTGGAAACAATGACAGAAATGGGGGGGGTGAAAAGGAAAGATTTGGGGCAGGACAATGTTAGGGACTAGGGATGAAAACACCTTACATAGAACTGGAGGCTTTCTGGTCTTTCTGGTTATTATCAGTGCATTTAAGAGTGAGGAACAGCCTGTACTCTTACAAGAAATGGTAAGAAACCAGGATGCTTCTGAGAAGATTTAGAGGTACGTGACTGAGGGAACATGGGAGGGGAGGATGCTGGGGGTGGAAACAGGAAAAAGTGGCGTTAACAAATCAGATAAGTGGGATAAAGTTGTTAGGATAAGGTGAAAGGGAGGATGAAGTTAGCCTGGGTTCCCTCAGGAACCTGGAAGCCTATTGGATAACATTTTGAATAACACAGAGGCAATGTTAGGCTCAGGATAAGAAAAAGAAAAAGAAAAAGGCAGTGTTTCTAATGTTGTGTAATATAGATGTCCAGCATTATTGTACTGCCCGGAAAAGGGAGGTGTGTATATGTATGAACCGCTTTTCTCTGTGTATAGAATTTTTTAAACAAATGAAATAAAAGGCACCAAAAGAATAAATGTTGAAAATAATTTCATCCTGAAAAGAAATCCTTTACTTCAGTGATCTGCCTTAAGCGTTCTGATAATCTGTAACCCTGGGTTACAAAATGATTGTGCTAGTCGACTCTGCCTCTGGGATCTTCTCACTGATGTACTCAAAGTGCCAGTATAAGTTTATCTTTTTGTCTGAATGCTGAGTCCTACCAAAAAGTAAGGTAGTATTTGTTTTTTACATAACTTATTTCCTTTGTCATGATATTTTTGTTAGAGTCCTGAATTCAGTGTTGCTCTTTCAGAAGAAGTCACTACCTCATTCAACCATTCTTTCAGCAAACCTACAATGAGCTCCTTCTATGGGTAGAGCACAAACATAAGTGCTAGTGTCAAAAAACTGTAAACATTTTCTGACCTTGGGAGTCCCAATCTAGTTTGGAGGACCCACACACCAAAAAGTAATTACAATAAAATGTGGTAAGTGTTAATGAGATTAGGTACAAGTACTACATACACATCAAGGACATTGCACTAACTAGGCGAAAGATGCGGCTGAAATAAATGGCAATATTTATCCACATCTACTCTATCTACTGTGACTCTTTCTAATCCAGATATAGCTGAGACTTACATACCAGGATATATTTATCCTCATTGCTTGAGTCGTTCAGAATCATACTGCTTCAATTTTTTTTTCAATTATTCACTGGGTTCATTTTTTACTATATCAATATACCCAAGCTGAAACAGTATTTTCCAGAATTCTTTTCCCTGTGTGGTTGGCCACAAGTTAAATTTGCATGAGACTTAGAATGTGGAAAGGAAGCAACAGGCACTGTCCTCTGAAGGTCAGTGTAAGGTGGCAGGGGTCACTGTAGCTCCCACACCTCGCACCAGACAAAGTTAAACAGGTACAGAAGAATTCGTTCAAGAATATTGCAATAGGAGAGCAGACTGAACTCAAGTCTACTGAAACACAATGTGGGAGAGTGTTTAGGGGCCAGGCTGAGCTAGTGGAAAAGTACTGGAGGCTGCTGTGGGGGAGATTGATCAATGGGATGTGGACAGCATATTGAGTTATTCCTGAGCTTGCAAATATTTTTCTCTGTGACTAAGCCATCTGTCTGCTAATTGGTGCCCATGAAAGTCAGGCTCCTACCTTCCCACAAAATCTGGGAGATAGAGGTGCTATCTGCTTCAATGTTCACATGTCAGATGGTCCCCAGGTTTTTGAGAAAGTCACTTCCAGAGTGGTGAAACTGACAAGAGGCTGGGATGTTTCTAAGGAGCAGAGAAAGAGTTTACAATTCCAAGTTTCCTAAGATAAAGTGATCTAAGAAAGAGGAGGTCAGAGATCTACAGTTAGGAAGAAACCTGCCTAAAGTTCAGTCAAGCTCAGGGGAAATTTAAGGCCAATTTGGTCACTTCCAAATAAAGTCTCTGCTTACTAAACCTGGATTTGGTTTTATCTGGCTCTCCCTCCACTCCTGCTGGACCTCCTCCTTCACCTTCTCTGGTCCTACTTCAGTAAGGTGAGCAGTCCTCTGGTAAAGAGCTTCAGCTTCTTCTGAAGGTCACTTAAGACTAGAAGCAGTGGGAGCCAGATGTGGGTTCTCCCCACTTCACACTCAGCCCTGCTGACCTAACAGTAACCTAAGGCCCACCTCCAAGAACAGAGACAACAGCCTTCCAGAGACTCTTCACCAGTTCGTAGAAATCTTAATGATGCAATAAATCCTTTTTGTCATTTCACTCATAGTGGTTCTGACCCTGTGACTGAATCCTACCTGATGTATTGCCTTAGCAAATAAGAATGCAACCAGGTACAACTTCTGATTTCTGCCTCAAATTATGTTTTAAAAATTAATGCAACATTAATATTCCTGAAATGGTAGAAATAACTCTTTTGCACCATAAATGTATGAAAAATAAAGCCAAAATATATTAATTTCTTACAATTAAATAATTTTTTTTTCTATTTCTGCTTCAGCAATTCTTTTCTATAAATTCTTTAGCCAAATTGCCAAATGCTCTGTTAAGAAAAAAACAAAACTCAACCTTTCAAAAACATTTTTCCTCTTTAGTAAATGGTTTTTTTGCCCCGTCATCCTGAAAGGAAATCCTCTATCTCAGTCATCTGCCTTAAAAAGTCCTGGTAATCTGTAACTCTTGGTTACGAAGTAATTGTACTGGTTGACTCTGCCTCTGGGGCCTTCTCACTGATGTCAGTATTGGTGTCAGTATTAGCTAATCTATTGATCTGAATGCTGATTTCCATCTACCACACACACTAACTGGGGGCTAGGATTTCAATATATCTTTTTTGGAAGACACTATTCAATCCATAACACCAGTCAAATGGCGATGTGGGACAGAGCATTCCATGCAGAGAGAACAGCAAGTACAAATCTCCTGAGTTTGGAAAGAAAGCATTATTTAAAGACCAGCAAACATGCTCTCATGTGACTGGAGAAGAGAGATTAAAAAAGCAGCATAGTGTGAGATTGCCCAAGGGAGAGCACGTAGGGCAATACAGCCAGAGTAAGTTGTCTGCAATGGGAAGTCACCCATGCGTTTCAAGAAGGAAAGTGAAATGATCTTATTTCTATTTTTAAAAGATCGGTCCAGGTGGTAGGTATTGAATAGGTTGCAAGGGGTAGGGTAATAAAAATTTAAATATAGAAAAAAACTTGTAAAACAAAAGATACTATAAATAACGAAAAGAAGACATGGTAAACAAAGTTAAAATTTAAGCAGAGGACAGGGTGAAAATATTGACAGCATATATAATACACAGAGTTAGTATACTGATATATATGAAAGTCATAAAATCAATGCATATAAGATGAACAATCTAGTGGAAATAAGTAAGAAATAGAAATGGGCAATTCACAGATAAAATATAAATATGGTCAATTACATATGGAAACAGGTCCAGCTTTACCAGCATTTGGGAAAACAGAAGCAATGAGTTTGAAAATTTCGTTCATCAAATTAAAACAAAAAGTTTTATAATTATACAATTATATACTTAATTGTATTAATAGGGGTGAAATGAAATAGATACTATCAAGCACTACTATTGGGAATGTGACTAGATATAAGCACTTTAAAAGTAAAAATTCACTTGTTCTGTACCTACCCTACAGAATATATTCCCAAAGAGGCATGTACACTGATGTTCCCTATACTGTTATTATTTTTATATAGACTATATGTTATATACATTAAAACATATTCAAACAATAGTATATGCTTTCTATGGGTACATATGCATAGACATAGAAATACACAAAAAACATATGAAAAAGTACAAACCAAATTGATTATAATAATAATCTCTGGGTGAGTAACTGAAAATCGGTAAATCAAAAGAGAATTTAATCATGTTTTACTGTTTCAATTCTTTAAATCAGGAAAATGCATTCCTCACAGACACAGTACAAGAGTAGTTAGATGTACAGACTCTGGAGCCAGACTGCCTGCTTTTAAATTCCAACTCTGCCATTTACACATGTGAACTTGGGCAAGTTACTTAACTTCTTTGTTCCTCTGCTTTTTTATTTGTAAGATGAATATAACAATTGAAATTACTTATACATTATTTTGGATATATCTGATGATTGAGTTAAAATGTTATGTATATATATGTGGATATATATGTATGTGTGTGTGGATATATATATATTATATATATATATATTATATTTGACCTCTTCTTTTTTTTTTTTGACCTCTTCTATTTTGAAAGAGGCAATGATTTGTCCTCTTTGGAATAACACTTAGTCTGAAAATGGATTTGCCTTATCCACATGCAAGTTTCTACCAGCACCACCACATGTAGACTTTCCAAATGCTGTAAATTGGTTATTTATTAGTGGTTATAGCATATATATATATATATATACACACACACACACACACACCACACACACACACACATATATATATATGGAGTTTAGAACCAGCCCTAATACATAGTAATGTTAATTCTTATAACTTGTGTAATTTAAAATATTTTAAAAGTTCAATATGAACCCAAAGAAAGCGATTACTGTCAATTTGGGGAAATACATGTAGAGTTATAAGCACAAATCTATGATTTCTCGTTGTATTATTTCAGAGGGAGTTACCTTTTATTGTTGGAATTGTAAGAGAAACTTGAACAGAAGATGGGGAACTTTAAATCTCAGATTTAGATAAGTTTATGTGAGAAAACATGCATCAGTGAAGAAAACATGTCTGGCTGGATTAAGGAGTTCACTTAAGGATGTTGTGGGAAAAGAGCATGAAGCATGAAAGGCTTTGAGTTTGATGCTCCGGGGTTTGAACTTTTGTCTCTGTAGCAAAGAAGACTCCTTGATACTTTTTGAGCAGGAGCATGATATAGTATGTTAGCAGTTTCAGGTTGACTTTTCTATTCTTGGTATACAGGATTGACTGTAGAGGAAACACCAAAGTAAGCAGGCCTGTCATGGCTATAGCAATAGTTTGTATGGTGATGAGGATGTGAACTAAAATGGTTAGAAAGGGAAAGAAAAGTAAGATCAACAGTACCTGTGAATCCCTTGGTTTCCAGAAATATACCACCTTACACCCAATTAGAGTTGTCAGATTTAGAAAATAACAACGTAGGAAACCCAGTCAACTTTGAACTTCAGATAAATAGCAAATAATTATTTAATGTAAGCATGTCCCTAATATTGCCTTTACTGTTTGCCTGAAATTCAAACTTAATTGGATACCCTATATTTTTATCTAGCACTCCTAACCCCAATAAGCATATTTTATCTTTATAATCAGATTTAATCATCCTAGACATTACTTTAACTCTTTTGTTTGACTGTTCAATCAATGACATGAGAAGACAGAAATGTCCACATGGCAATCACAACTTCTCTTTCAATGGGACCATGGTTATGTCTTCTAGTGAAATCATTCCACTTCCTATTTAAGGCAGCAGAGCCCAAAGTCTTGGGAACTGAACACAAAAAGTCTGTGAGTGGGCTGTTAATGACGGGAGGTGCCCCTACTCCCACACCACACCAGTCACTGGTTCTGAGCATATGGTGCTTCTTTTCGACTGTACCCCAACACTGCAATTTGTTATCACCCAGCTAAGACTGTTACTGGTGTCTTTAATAGGTTATTCTTCCATTAAACCTTTCTTCCATTACAATGGCTGAATTGGTACATGATAAAACTTGTAAATCCTCTGTGTTAAGCCCATTTATCACTACTTTTGCTATAAAAATGTTACTTAGTCAAACTCAGCAGTAAACATAGCATTTGGAGAGTCTACATGTGGTGGTGCTAGTAGAAACTAGCATGTGGATAAGGCAAATACATTTTCAGACTAAGTATTATTCCAAAGAGGACAAATCTTTGCCTCTTTCAAAACAGAAGAGGTCAAATATAATCGATTTGCCATCTGGGACTGGCTGGTCTCCTCAGGAAATGGTGTCATATCAGGAGCTCAGCATTAGCTTCCACCATTGGAAAACTGGTCATTTATTAGTGGTTATAGCAGACTTGGTGAGTTGATGTGCATTTTATTTACCTATAGCTAACCCCACTTCCTGTCATCATGGAAATTTTGTTAACGAACCCATTGAACAAGCACAAGGATGGCTGAGGAAAGAGGCTGCTTGACATTCGCAGAATGGGTCATCTTGTCTACCTGAACACTGAGAGCCTCTACTGAGTGGATATCCTCTGGAGGGCATTTGTATGCAGCAGCAATACAATATCTTTACACTCTGAGAGGTCCATCCATACTTGTTTTGGCAAAAATTCTCTAATCATGATTTTTTAGGTCCCTGGCCAGTCAGCCAAATTAGCCCTTGCCCAAAAATAGATATAAATCCACACCTCTGGTCATTGTTCCTTCAACATAAACTGAACATACAGATATTCAGCCCGTTAGAAGTATTTCCATTCTTCCCATCGCCAAGTATTGGGTTGGCTATCTGAGTGGGATACTGACCAAGAAAATTCTGATAATGTAGGTTATCTTTCCTTACAGGTTTCATTCAACCAACCAAGAAAACAATATGATTCATTACTAGTTCCTTCACTTAAAACCTTTAAACAAAGTCCTATGATGCTCAAAACTGCCAAAAAAAATTTTTTAAAGTCTATGAAAAGTGAACCCATGTAAGTAAGCTCAGCCCAATCCAATGTTATGCTCTTTCCTCTTTGGTCAAATATCTGTACTATCCTTCCTCTACATATACTCTTGGAATTCACTCATATAAATGAACAAAATTTTGTACTTATTTAGGTTTGAGAATTATCTTCCCCCAGATCATTCATTCTGCTAGTCCCTCACTAGGTGTGATCAGACCCTTTGTTATAGATTTGGAATCAAGAGGCTTGGTGGAGTGTCTTAAGGAGTATTAACTTCCTCTTGAAAGTTGCTTGCCTTAGGTAAAATTATTACAGGCTATTTCTGGTGACAAGAGAGGTTCAATGAAATTTGATCAGTCAAGGATATCTGAATATATACATACATTCCTATTTTAATACTTAAGGGCCCCACCCTTTTTCAACCAATTCCCTAACATATGAGACTTGGCTAGCCAGGTGAATTTGTGTGTGTGTGTGTGTGTGTGTGTGTGTGTGTGGTTTTTTTTGGTAATTTATTTTTTTTATATTTTTTTCTTAACATTTTTATTGGAGTATAATTGCTTTACAATGGTGTATTAGTTTCTGCTTTATAACAAAGTGAATCAGTTATACATATACATATATCCCCATATCTCTTCCCTCTTGCGTCTCCCTCTCTCCCACCCTCCCTATCCCACCCTTCTAGCTGGTCACAAAGCACAGAACTGATCTCCCTGTGCTATGCGACTGCTTCCCACTAGCTAGCTATTTTACATTTGGTAGTGTATATATATCCATATATACACTACCACTCTCTCACTTTGTCCCAGCTTACCCTTCCCCCTCCCCGTATCCTCAAGCCCATTCTCTAGTAGGTCTGCGTCTTTATTCCCGTCTTGCCCCTACATTCTTCACGACCTTTTTTTTTTTTTTTTAGATTCCATATATATGTGTTAGCATATGGTGTTTGTTTTTCTATTTCTGACTTACTTCACTCTGTATGACAGACTCTAGGTCCATCCACCTCACTATAAATAACTCAATTTCGTTTCTTTTTATGGCTAAGTAATATTCCATTGCATATATGTGCCACATTTTCTTTATCCATTCATCTATCGATGGACACTTAGGTTGTGTCCATGTCCTTAGCCAGGTGAATTTAATTGTGTTGTAATTCTGCTTACCACAGGATAAGTTTGAGTCAGATTATAGGCGCCATTGACCCTATGGTTATAAAAGATAAGAAATTATTTTAGGGTATTCATGAAGACTTTCTGGTTCTCTAACTGTGCCATGAGTTGACAATCTAAAGTCTTAAATTTCCCTTTTCTGTAGATTCACTGGTTCAGTTAAAAGCTGCTGTCCCTCCCCACTTCCTATAATGACTATGTATTTCTTAGTGTAACTCTAGTTGCTATAATAGAAAGACCCCCAAATTCTCAGTGGCTTAAAATGATAGTGATTTTTTTGTTTGTTTGTTAGTTTGTTTTTTTCACATCTAACTCCTGTAAAGGTTTATAGTTAGAGAATATTCCATGTGGTCAGTCAATTGACTCAGGCCCTTCTCTTATGTATCCCTTAGAATTCTCCAACAATTCTAATAATGAAACCAGCAGATTGGGAAAGAAAGGCATGAAGATTTATGCAGGAGATTTCTATGGGGTTTCCACGGGAGATTTCTATTCCAGGAAATAGCTTACATCACTTGGGCCCCATTCTATGAACCAGAATTTAGTCATACGGTCACAGCTAACTGCAAGGAAGACTGAAGAACTTAGTCTAGCTGTGTATCCAGGAGGAATTTGTTTTGATAACACAAACTTGCTATTACTCTCTATCCTCTTATTCTCATATAAATATCAAATAAATATTCTTTTATAAATATTACTCTTATTCTCACAAATAGAACTCATTCACCCTTTCCCAAAGTCTTATTCATTGATGGATTCAGTTGAATGTCCAGAAACTGTAGATGATGCACATTTTCTGTCATCTGGTTCAGATGCATCTCCCCATGTTCCAGCAACCTAGGAACCAAACTAACATGTTATCTTCTCCCCACCTATAAAACTCTCAGTGGTGGAGCAGGAAAAGAAGACTCCAATAAAATGTGCTGTCACTGTTCCATAGAAAGTATGAAATTCTGCTGGGTAGGCATTTTGACAGCCCCACTGTAATTACACCCAAGTTAAACTTGTATGTGCTCACACATAAGGAAATTTATTTAAATTAGTTGTTATGCCAGGACTATAATTGCATAGCATCTTACATTTTCATATCACTTAATGCTATATTTTCAAGGATTATAACCTTGTCATAGCGTAGCTATGCTAGAGGGTAGAAAAGGAAGAATTTGATTCATGTAGGCCAACTATCCAATGACTGTTTCAAGAACTAAGTAGGTTATTTGATCAAAGCCTTAAAAATGATGTGTTTGTTAGAGTTTGGATGTGTCCAATTTATTTTTCTCTGTTTGTCTCTAATCCACCCCCCCCCCCGCACAAATAAAGATGAGAAAGATACCATTTATATCTAAGAACTGACACAGAACCCTAGAAAAACCAGGAGGCTGATCATAGATGAAGAAAATCGTGGGAAGTGAGTAAGTCAGAGGCTCTTGCTGTCCGTTTTTTCGTTCCCACCTAAACCTCATCTGAACTAAGCATTCAGGCCACAGACAAAACAAAAAGTCCAAATTAACTTGCACAACATTTAACAGTTTACTGAGTCCTGCAGAATAACTAGATAATTGACTCCACACATTTAAGTCTGAAAGGATGAGATATTCACTCGAATTTGTCCTTTTCAAGTTGCCTCACTGGTCAGAATTGTTTCAGATTCAGGATCATCCTATGTATTTCATGTCTGAAATGTGCTCAATTACTTCTCTCCTTGTTTCATCATTGCTATTTATTAGCCTTCATTGCACAAACTCATGTCACCTACCTGCATCTCCCATTCACATTTCTGCAGGCTTTTCTGTATCTCTTGGCATTGTTTGAATTTGCTTTGAATCTATAAATATCCTGATTATATGCTCCTAGGAGAAGTGTAACTTTGTTCAATCATATTTTATAATATGAAGCCACTTGCCACTTTCCAATGTTCTCTTTTTCAATACTTACAACTTTATTTGCTAATCACTTTACATTGTTTTACCATCTCTTCAGTCTACTTTGAATCCTTTCATCTATTCTCTGTTCATTCCCCATTCTTTTAGCTTCTCAACTCAGTAATTGAAATTATGCATGGCAAATTTCCTTAACTATTTAATAATATCTTCTGTAAGTTGCACAAAAATCTATTTCAGACAATCATGAACTTCTACTAAATTTCTGTCATTTTGTTCTTCCCTAATCTTATTCTCTGACTGATTTTCTGTATTATTACTATTATTATTACTATTATTATTATTATTACTGATCTTTGCCACTCTTTTCAAATGAATTTGAATATTCTAACATTCTTTTCTCAATTCCCTTTCTTTCTATTTGCTATTCACTTACCAAAATGCTCATTTTGGTGTTTTGAAAGCCTGATTATGTTAAGGATAATAAAACTTTATATTAATTAACTTTAAAGATATGCCAAACAGGGATCTTAAGTAGAACAGAATGCTAGGGGAAGGAGAAAACATTTTCAAAAGTTTGAGAAGCTAATCTTAACCCCATTGAGATTTTCACCTGAATTAATCATTTCTAACTCATATATGTACTTTTTATTTCAAGATTACTTCCAAATGCACATGCTTCCCAGTCAGATCCCTTCATTAAGACTGATACTTGCTTGTCACTCATTCTTATAAATGTAATTGTTCTACTTATGTAATAGGGAAGAACAAATCTGACTCCATATTGGATCTTTTTCATTTACATTAACCTTTGTATTCTACTGCTTTTGCTTCAAGTTAAGAATGTTGCCTAGGGGACTTCCCTAGTGGTGCAGTGGTTAAGAATCCGCCTGCCAATGCAGGGGACACAGGTTCGAGCCCTGGTCCAGGAAGATCCCACATGCCACAGAGCAACTAAGCCCATGCGCCACAACTACTGAGCCTGTGCTCTACAGCCCATGAGCCACAACTACTGAGCCCGTGTGCCACAGCTACTAAAGCCTGTGCACCTAGAGCCCGAGCTCTGCAACAAGAGAAACGACTGCAATGAGAAGCCTGCACACCGCAACTAGGAGTAGCCCCTGCTCGCTGCAACTAGAGGAAGCCCGCGCGCAGCAACTAAGACCCAATGCAGCCAAAAATAAAAATAAAATAAATTAAATAATTTTTTAAAAAGATGTTGCCAATAGCCTGAAATATATGGGATAGCCTATTCTCAAGGCTCTGACCTTTAAAGGTATAATGCTTTTCCATTAATATAGAGATAAAAAGTTGCAGAACAGAGAATAACATGTATCTTGTTGGAGGTTTCTAGGAACACTGTAACGTGATCTATGTGGACAGCTGCAAGAACAAAGGATTGCAACACTAAGAAGTTTGCAACAACCAACCACACCTCCTCCCTTTTTTAGTATAAAAAGTCTGAATTCTAACTTGAGTAAGATGGTTCTTTGCGACACTAGTCCACCATCTCCTCAGTCTGCTGGCTTTCCAAATAAAGTCGCTATTCCTTACCCCAACAACTCATCTCTCGATTTATTGGCCTGTCATGTGGTGAGCAGTATGAGCTTAGACTCGGTAACACTTTATCTAGAATGCAGATTCAAAACTCAGTTTTCTTCTCTGAACCATGTAAGTTACTCCTATGGATTGTTCCTTTTCATATCAACTTATTTTTTATTTTTTGTGATTTTGGCATAGACACAAATTCTTATCTTCTATTCCTTCCAGCTAGAACATAGATGCATATTTCAATACATAGTTTCTCCTCCTTCAAAGTTATCCACACAAACCTCATAAATTCTTTAAAATGTTATAACCTGTGTGTCTGTGTGTCTGTGCATGTTTAATAGCCATAGCTTCAAATAAAACCTCTTCATGCCTAAGTTTTTAATCATTGAGAGTTGAAGAGAGGATTGCCTGAGGAATTCAATCCTATGAAGCATATTATTAAAATTTACCATTCTAATAATGGCACATGTAGAAAAATTGAGGATAATGCAAGTTAAATTATTCCCCACCTTTAAATTTGAATTGAAAGTATGACAAAGTTCATTGACAGCTTTCATGAAAAGAAATAGTAAATTTCATCATATCAAAGTAGACTCCTACCTGAGACGTTTGACATTCGAGAGATGATAAATCTTGATACCTTCACAAATGTGGAAATGTAACTACAGCCTCCGAGCTTTTGTTCAAACTGTACTTCCAAGCAAAATTATATTTTTCCATATATCCATTTCAACTTCACTACCTTTTCAACTTGTACAAAATGTGTTTTTTAGCTACTTTTTCATGAACTATAAAGTGCTTGGGACCTGAAGTCACTTATTTCACAGTGACAATGAGTTGAAGCCCAAAGATGACCTGAGACCCAGTTGGTTAAGTGCCTGTATCAGTGACAGGCTCCAGCATATCAGCACACAGAGTTCACGTTTGTGCTTTTTCCAAATAATAAATTTTGCAGGACACAAATATTTATGGTTATGGGATAATTGCTGAAACCTCAAATGTTAAATCCACAAATGGCAAAGTACTATTTGAAATAATGATTCAAGCGTCTATAATGTATGTGCTTTGTGCTATAATTATGTGACAAATCAAATTGCTGGAACAATATTTATGAACTAAGAAGTAAACTTTTTCCAATTAAAATGAGAATTGGAGAATATTAGGGAAGAGGAAAATCTCTATTTTACCTTCTTTCCTGGTTTCCAAGACCATCATGAATTATTTCCTAGGACTGTACAGTATAAAACTTGAAAAACTTTAAGTAACAAATCTGAAAATGCGTCTTCTCCAACTTCCAAACTAACCTACTGACTTGAGATTTTTAGGAAAGAAAATTGAGACATGAACATTTTTAGAAATTAACCCAATTTGACACACAAAGATGAGCCATCAGATTCTGTGATTCTTGTTCAACAAAGAAGAATCATCTGTCCTCAAGCCAACTATAATATGTGACCTGCATGTAGCTTCATCCAGATTGACTATGACGGCAATGCCACTCTATCATGGTAAACACCACTCTAAGCTGCCTCATCTGTCATTGTTAACACTTCTATCAGACACCTTGAAGATTGCCATAGAAAAACATTTATTGAGATTCTAGCTCACACTAATACTGTTGGGACCTAGAAAATGGTTTCACAGTTAAACATAGCATTTCAAAGGGAAAAAGGCATTCATAAGAAATAAAAGCTCTTTCCCATCCCACCTCCATCTCTTTGTGCATCAATTCTGTGAAGCTTGGCTAAGACAGTCCTGGTATTCTTGCATAACGGGTCTAAGTAAAGTTCTCCTACACTTTCTTCCAAAACTTGGCTTCTTAAATGAAGCGTTATATAATACAGGCATAATGGAAGCTTTTGAAAGTAATTTGGGATTTAGGTTAAGAAAGCAAAATTAAGATTTGAAAATTACATACTCCTCATATACATTTTTAGTTACAATTTTCTGGTTATGAATCTTTATTCTGCTCTTAAAAGAAAAGCACATGTTGAAGAGAGATAAATATAAGAGAAGAATTGAGTTTTATGTGGCCTCCTACTACACTTTGAAATATAGTGTCTAGTGCAAAATTCAATGCATAAAATAATTGCACCCAAGTGCCATTATATTAATTTCAGCCCCAAGATTACTGCCTATCCTTATATCCCATTTTATTTAAATAAAGGACAAATGAAAATTCCTGGCCCCTATATTTTGGTTGGAAAAAAATGGTGAAAGTTCGAGTGACTGCTATATGAAATAATTCAACTCCCCAAGTTACTAATGCATCATTAAGGAGTGGTTTATATATGAAGCAAAATCAAATATGCTATCTTGTTACTGAAGAGTTTGGTTATTCCCAAACCCATGTGAAAATTTAAATCACTGGAAAATTCCTCAAAAGTACAGATTTCATGGCTCTAACCCAAACATACTAAGAATATCCAGGAATTAGATAAAACCATTTGTGTTACCTTATAATGCTCCCCTAAATGTTTCTGATGTTCAGAACCACTTGACTAGAAATTATCAGACATAAATTTGAAGAGCTAATACCTATGGGTTTTCCATAGTAATAGGCATCAAGTGTTTAAATATTATTTTATGTTTAATCACCTTACTATGAACAAATAATTTGATACGCTTAAATAAAAACCATTTAATTTCTTATTTGTGATTCATGCTTGCATTAAAATCTTATTAAGGTGAATTTTAAATAGATCTAATCTAATAAGTAAACTATGGTCTCTAAAATGGGAGATGCAAAGCATAGGTAATAAGTAAACTATGGTCTCTAAAATGGGAGACGCAAAGCAGAGGTTCAATGTTTATGAGAACATATGCTGTGAATAGTAAGAATTCCAATTAAAATTGAAAATACTACTCCAAGCTAGTGTTTTTTGGAGCACTAATTCTTATTTTAATCAAATGCATCAATTTTTATAGCTTTGTAGAAATGGGTATTGTGTTATAAATGTGTACATGTTTTTGTAGCATTTCAGGGAATCTAAAGGCTTCTAAAATAGGCATTGTGCTATTACCTCCTGTATAAATTTTCAGAATATTTGAGAAGAAAGAGGTACTTCCTTTACAAATCCTAACTGTTCTGTCTGAATTTTTCTTGGCACTTATTGAGCATAATACTTGCAAGACGGTTCTTTGCATTTTAGGCCCTATGTAAGAAAAACATAGTGACATGTGTGTTGTTATTCATCTGTGTATCTAGGAACATGTATGGAGCACAGTCAAGAACTGTACTTTGTGCTATAGACATGGTGGTAAGCAAGTCAGAGACATCCCTGCCCTAACCAACTCATGAGGAAGATAGACATTAAATAAGAAACTATGAGTGAAATAAATTCCACCAATTAGAAATGACAAGTGTGAGCAGGGAAGGTATCACTGCACAGTTGATGTCAATGCAGAAACCCAAAAGATGAGAAAGAGTTATCTAGTTATCTGGGCAAAGAGAGTTCAAGGAAAAAAAAAAAAAAAAAAAAAAAGCAGATGTGGTTAGAGAATGGTCCAGCCTGCTACTTTGTTGAATTGGCTTTTAAATAGTAGGTGATGATGTAAGTGATGGTGGGCTCTGAAGGCAGACAGCTGTGGTTCTAAATTTAACTCTACTACCACTACCGAGCAGGCAAAGTCTCTGCCACCATGTCTTTGAGCAGGTTAATTAATCTCTAAAAATTGCCTCATGTGTTAAATGAAGTTCATAATAGAGTTGTAGTGAAGATGAAAGGACCAAATAATAGCTAAGTAACTGTAAAAAAAAAATTGATTCTTGCTTAACATAGTGATATGTAACCTTATCTTATTTAATACCTAAATTCCTAACTCAATTCTTAATTCAAGAATTGGGTTCCAACTCCAGGGGTCTGTTACACAGCACAGCATTGTAAGGTACTATGGATGGGCTCCTGCAGAAAAGCTTTATAAACACATTATTGCTATTTAGGATTTGGCAGAGGAGAAAATTCGATGGGGAAACTAAAAATATCAGAATCTTTTGTTTCCATGTTCAAAAATCTTGGAGAGTGTTTATTGGAAAAGGAAAAGCTCCCTGTGAATTTTAGATGCTGGAAAAGAAAAAGCTGCCTGTGAATTTTAGAAAGTAAAGATGGATTTAAATGTAGGAGGTAGCAGGACAGGCAGCAGGAGAGCAAATGAAATTAACTTGGATAAATGACTCAGAGGGGGTTGGCAAAAATTATCTTAATTGTTCTTATGCACAGGTTATCACTGGGATAAATATTGAAATTAGATTTAAAAGTGATTGGATTATTTTATGAGCTTCAAAAGTACTTGCAGGTAACTAGCTCAAGCAATAATTTTTTAATCAAATCTCATGATGCAGGGGGTAAACTGATAATTCAGAGGTCAGAATGACATTTATGGGTGTGAGAGATTTCTGTCTCTGAAACTGGCTAAATGGACACAACCAGAGGTAAAACTTGAGTAGAAGGATTTATTACCTAATACAGTACACAGTTCTTATGTCACTAATTAATGATTAGGGGCAAATAGAAAATCCTGATACAAGCTCAACTTTCTTAAATTAATAGTTTTCAGGAGAATCAGATGTAGATTAATGGATAGGGCATAAGATTTAACACCCCCAAAATTTTAAAAATAGATAAATGGGTTCTCATCTGTTCTTCTTCTACTCATACATTTATTCAAATATATTTATTGGGTATCTACTCTGGGCCATCCATTGTATTAGGTATTAGGATTATGGGTTGAATTGTGTCCCCCCAAATATTCATATGTTGAAGTCCTAACCCCCAGTACCTCGGAATGTGACTTTATTTGGAAATAGTTATTATAGATGTAATTAATTATGACGAAGTCATTCTAGAGTAGGGTAGGCCCCTAATCTAATATAACTGGTATCCTTATAAAGAGGAGAAATTTGGACACAGAAACAAAAACACATGGACACACACACAAATGGAGAAGACTTTGTGAAAATAAAGGTAGAGACTGGGGTGACACTTCTACAAGCCAAGAAACACCAGCTAACCACCATGGAAGAATTCCAGCTAACCACCACGTAAGAGCTCCAGCTAACCACCATGGAAGAGGAAGGGCATGGAACAGATTCTTCCTCACAGCCCTCAGAAGGAACCAACCCTGTTAACACCTTGATCTTGGACTTGTGGTCTCCAGAACTGTGATACGTTTCTGTTATTTAAGCCACCCAGTTTGTGGTACTTTGCTACAGTAGCCCTAGCAAACTAATGCAGGATTGGAGCAGGGAATCCTCCATCCTCATGGTGCCTATATTCCAGTGTCAGTGTTTTCTATGTCTCAACCACAAAGGAAGCTGTAGATATTTTTTCTAATCAACAAAATTATAGATTTGTGATAAAAGAGTAAAACAAAAATATGCCAATCCAAAAGAATCTATTTATTAGTCAGAAACATAATTCATCTGTGCTTTGTCCTGGATTTTCCCCACTTAATCTTCCAGATGAATGAATGCCCCACCCTTCTCTGTGCCTCGGTTGCTGAACTTTACAGACTGCACCAGTCAGGATCCCTTTCCCTCTGGCTTCCGGATGCTTTCAACCAATGTGAGGGATGGAATGAGAGCAGGGATCAGGAGAGAGCCTATTAGCTTCTTACTATTGGCCTGCAGTGTTAACAATGGCTAGAATCCTCTCCAGCTGGTCATCAGTCAGCCAAGTGTCTCCCCTCAATGAGTTCCAAAAACATTACTCCCCATTTTTCCCCTTAAAGCTAGGCTTGGTAATAGCTAGTCCTTGGTAACTGTTCCATACTAATTGTTGCTAATTCCTAGGGGTTTTATCCTTTTTTATTGTTACCCTTAACCCTACCCTCACTTTGTAAATAATCTCATCTTTATACTCTCTTAATGACGTCCTTGAGTATGTCAACAATTTTTTGCCAGAACCATGGCTGATACAAGAATTTTTCCAGGAATACCCCCAGGAAATAAACTCTAAAATTTGAATTTCAGGATTCATGTATCACATATTTCATGAGCAGACAGATTTTCTCTTTGCTAGGGGGCAAAAGGACACTGGTACTTCATGGTTGCAGTGGCACCATGGTTACTCAGATTGTCACAAGTGGCATGAGATGGAGTTCAGTGCAAAGAGGCTTTGGGAGATCAATTTTCTGCAGCATTTAGATGCTATATTGACTTTGTTGCTGTAAAAATTTAAGACATATTTGTTGCTTCTAAAGGACACACAAACACACACACAAATTAACTCAAAGGCTGGAATTCCTTTTCAAAGTACAGAAAGCTGCTATGAAGCTTCTCTCACGTAGCTGGAGTGCAAACATGACTGTGGATCAGATACAAAGCTTGATCGTAAGTGCTATAGAGATTCAGTGGCAGTTAAATGTACAATTACTTCAGATCTCTCTGCTAACTTTAAAGACACCAGTTAGAAAGAAGTAAAACTTTGAAAATCGGGGTGGGGATTTTTGGTCAGTGTGTCTGCTTGCCCACTTACTATGGAAAACGGGAAGGTGAGATGGATGACCTGATGTAAAATCTACATTAGTTCATAGTCAGTAGACAAAAGGTTAGTTGTTGGGCATGTTTTGGAAAAAAACAAGATTGGAAAATAGGTGACAAAGGAATCTAAAATAGAGGACTGTGGATAAACATTTCAGAATGAGCACAGAGTGTGAAAATATTCATGGGCCACATAAGGTCTCTCCAGTGAAGTGAAGACATCACCAATCAAGTGAAAAAAGTTACCTGTTGTGTGTATATAAGTCAGCTTCTATCCTTGGCCGCTAAATTTCTTGTTTAATGGGCCCATTTACAAAGTGGCCATAGTGGCAGGGATGGAGGCTGTGCACAGGCTCAGTAACATGGACAACATAGACTTCCCTTCACTAAGATTAATCTGGTCACATCTGTTGCTGAGTATCCAACATGTCAACAGCAGAAGTAAATGCTAGGCTCCCAATTTCCTGGGGAGCTATCTATTCACCAGGTAAAAGTTGATTACTCTGGAACCTTTTTTTCACAAAGTCCGTTCTCATAGGAACATAGTCATATTCCAAAGACAGATTTTCTGCAAAACTCTACCAATATTGCTATACGGGGACTATCAAAATGCCTCATCCCTCACCTTAGTATCAAAAAAAATCACTTTTGCTGATGGGACACATTTTACAGTGAAAGAAATATAGCAAAGTGCTCCTCTCAATGTGTTCTCTGGTCTAATCACATTCCCCAGAGAGCAGTTGGTTGATAAAGTGGTGGATTAGCCAACAAAGGTGCAAGAATGGCACTTGGTAAGTAAAGAGCCCCTGTGAGTCTGTAGTGCTGTTTACAGGGCGCAGAATATGCTTTAAGCCAGTAGACAATAAATAGAGCCATTTCCTCTGTAGACAGAATGCATGAGTCTGAGGAACAAGGAGTAGATGTGGGAAATAGCCCTTCTTACTATTACACCTAATAGGGCACTAGAAGTGACCTCAGTGTGACTGGAAAGCTGATGCTTCCAAACACGAGGGGGGAACACAGTCATGATTCCATTGAAATAGCAATTGACACTGACTTCAGGCTATCTTGGGCTTCTCGTTTTGAAGAACCAATGGGCAAAGAATGAGGTCAGAGTACTGGTTTGAATAATTAATTCAATTTCCAAGGAGAAATTTGATTGCTTCCAACCAGTGGGACAAAGAGAATTTTGAAAACCAGGCAACTCACAGTGGCACCTGTTAGCACAGCCATTCTTTTATTAATTGCCAATGGGAAATTGGGACAACATAATCTAGTCAGGGCCACTAGAGACTTGGGTTCTATAGGAGTGAAGATTTGGGTCACCCCATCAAGAAAAAAAAAAAAAACCTCACCAACTGATGTTGGCAGGGAATTAAGGGAACATGAAATTGGTAACCAAAGAATGAAGCCGTAATTTCAACAAGCCTTGTAACCTAAGCATTATAATCAGCTATAGAAGTGGACACTATGATCGGCTATGTTTTATATTAATCTTTTTTCTCCTTTCCATCCATCCCTGATATTGACACTTTCTATGAAGGGCACTAATGCTCAATAATATTACAATTAAAATTTCTGATGAGATTCTAGCTACAATGACATCTCCCCAAGGTGATAACGTAGGTAATAAAGTTTTATGTTTCCTCTATGTTTGAGGATTCTTTTCCCTTGTACTTCAGATCTGTATATCTAGATGAAGAATGGGAATGAATGCTAATTGGAAAAAGGGGATTGACTACGCTAGATATTTGCATTTATTTTTACCCTTCTGGATCCATTCTTTGCCCTGATCTTTGTCCCAGAACTACATTACTTGGTATCTCTTGCCCTCTGGCATCTTGGTTTCAACCAATAGAAGGCACTACCAGGAGAAAAGAAGTAAGAGGAAAAAGTTGTCAGGTACTGATTTCTGCCATACCTAAGCTCCCTCCCTCCCAACCCATGATTTTGACAGTGGCTGTGCTCCCCTATGTGTGTCCACTACTATTGGGCAGTCCATTTCCCACAGCCTCAGCTATCACTGGGTTCTGATGGGTGTCACTCTCTATCCTTACCCCAGCAGGATTTGGAGCAGTCATGGCTTTCCATTGTTGTGGGCCCCTGAATGCTTCACCATCCCTTTTTGCTTCTCTTAATTCTGCCGACCTCCTCATAATTAGCCCCTTGTTTTAACTCGTATCAGTTAACATTTCGAGTGTGCCTTCTGTTTTCTACTAGCACCCTGACTGACTAAATTTATGGTTGATAAATGTCTTTTGTGATTTCCTAATACAGATTAAAACGTACTTGTCCAGGAATAGAAATTATCTTTTTTTTTTTTTAATTAAGTTTCCACCAGACACTACTGTGAAATATGTTTGTTTGACCAGCAGTGTTGATAGCAAAGCTAAAAGGTTCTGAAGGAGAAGATACATTCCCTGAGAACAGATGCTTTAAGGGTAGTGATATTCTCAGTATTATGTTCTATAACCAAGGTACTAAATATTTGGAAAGTTGCTATATTTATACCAAACTAATTGCATTAAAAATCTATCTGCAATATGCTAAAGTAGGATGAATTGGTGAAAGTAACATAATTACAAAAGCAATAAAATGTAGTATATTGAAATAAATAACAAGGAATCTTCTCATTTGTATCCTTAAAAGCCTATTAGACTTTTTAAACCATGATAAAAGGTATCAGTTACTTGGCCAACTGATATATTTTTGCTGTTATTGTTTTTTATGACTATGCTGCTTTAGAACAATGATGATCTATTTTATGAAGCCTGAACCATTCTGTTGAATTTTGTTCTTTAAGAACCTACACAACTTATTCAAAAAACTAACTGAAATCCTGCCTGGTTTTATTTCTTTTTTTGGACAGAAAAAAGTGAAAAAGAAAGCTTCAGAATATTAAATAGAATCAATGACCACCACATATCAACTCTTATTGTCCATTGCCTTTTCCACCTACCCAATCTTTTTATTGATAAACAGAGTTTTATGATTCACATTTAACCTCCCAGTTTTGCTCTTTGGAGGCTAAACGGAATACTGTTGAAACACACTCTTTGAATTTAATAAGAAAATGATTGATTTTAATCCTATCTCAGGAGAAAGATGTGTAATGTTCAACACACCCTACAGTAAAAAGTAGGAGGCAGGTTTTTGTAGCTGTTCATTGCAATTGAGAAAGCCTCCTATTTCTTCCTATATTCCAGACTGTCACTATAGCAAACTTGTCAGCTTTAGCCAACTTGTGTTTTTTATGTCTCAGCAAAGATGTGCTTCAAAGAAATCTCCCTTTGAAATCTGTGATAAAAGACTACTCAAAGCAAACTGAATCCATCATCAAATAACTTGTATTTTCTTTTTTAAAAAATGGGAAAAGAAAACAGAGCTCTTACTTGCAATACATTTTTAATAGTATTTTGAGTAGCTTTACTATTTTTTCTGTGGGAATACATCAGATTCAAACATGCTCTAAAAGAAAATTCTTCTCTCTAAATAATAGGTAGTTAATAATTGAATTTAAGTGGAATAACATGGGAGAATTAAAGTCAGTCACTCTGTATCAAGAGATCTTTCTTAGAAAAAAAAATTCCCAAGAATCAAAAATCCGTAGCTATTATTTGTTTAGCATTTCTATGGCCAGGAATGACTCAAAATGCAAATTTTAGTTTCTATTGTGAACCATAGATCCTATCCCCAAAATCCATTCCCCATTCCTCAATCTAATCCATTCCTACCTTTACCTATATGGTTTAATAGCATATGCAGATACATGTCATGTGCCAGTATGCGAATTGATATATGAGTGATACTGGCATTAGTGCTGAGAACAAAGTAGCATGTCCTCAAACAGTGAATGTATGAATAGATAAACAAATAACACATTATGGACTGAACTTGAAATTCAAACCCTATAAAGAAGAATATTGATAAATCAATACTTGAAACCAATGCAGAAAAGTCCCTTTTGATTCTGAATTTGTGATTGTTTATAGAAAATTAAGTAGGGTTTGACAGCAAACAACTCATTTATTTCAGAGAAAGAATAATTTTACCATCCAATGGTTCCAAAATTATAAATGTTTGTCTTACTTTATTGAAGAATGCAAAATCACAAATACTGCAATTGATATCAAATATGAACAAAAATATAATAAAAATGTGTTCACAAAGAAACTAATGGAAGAGATTATAAAATCCAGAAATAGACTCACACATATATGGTCACCTGATTTAAAACAAAGTACCACTGTAATTCAGACTGAAAGGTCAGTCTTTTCAATAAATTGTGCTTGTCCATTAGATATCCATAAAGGAAAAAAATAAAATTGACCCTTACCTCACACCATATACAAAAATAATTTGAGATAGATCATAATCTTAAGTGTGAAAAATAAAACAAAAACTTCTAGAAGAAAACATAAGGGAATATCTTTTTAACCTTAGATAGTCATAATTTCTTAAACAGGACACAAAACCACTAACTATAAAAGAAAAAAATGTTGAATTAAAAAGTTCTGTCATCAAAAATACAATAAGAGAATGAAATGGCAAGCTACAGAGAAGAGATATTCCCGATATTTAGGTACAGCAAAGGACTCAAACTCAGAATCCTACAATCTAATTTTTTAAGTGAACGAAACTTGAAAGGGAACATCACCCAAAATGAAATGAAAATGAAAAATAAGCATATGAAAAAATATTCAGCATCATTAGTCCTCACAGAAATGTAAATTGAAATAACAATGAGACATTACATTCCCACAAGAATGGTTAAAACCATTCATAGATACATACTTTTTATTTTATTCACAATACCAACACTGACCAATATCAAGTGTCAATGAGGTTATGGCACAAGTGGAGCACTCATACATTTCTTATGGGTTGTAAGTTGCTACATACACTTTGGAAAACAGTTTGACAGTATCTGTTATAATCACACACACAAACACACAACCTATAGCTGCAAATTTAAATATATCTCAAGAAGAAATGGGTGCTTTGACAAGGAAAAGACCTGTATAAGACTATTAAGAATGTTCATAGCAGTGTTATTTACAAAAATCAAAAGCTGGAAACAATCCAAATACCCAACAACTGTAGAATGAACGAATGAAAATTGTCAACAGCAATGGCAAAAAAAAAAAAAAAAGAACTATTGCTTCAGACAAAAATATGGATACATCTCACACCCATAAGATTGAACCAAAGAAGCCAGAAGCAAGCATATATACTATGTTTAATTAACATGAAATTCAAGGTAGGCAAAGCAAATCTATGACGTTAGAGATTAAAATAGCAGTTATCCTTGAGTGTATACCAACTGAGAGGAAGCATGAGGGAACATACTGGCTGTTGGAAACACTTACTTTGATCTGAGTGGTGATTTACTTGGATGTATACATGTATAGAAATGCAAACATTCACAGCTTTATGATATAGTAGATTTAATTAGCAAATGATAGAGCAGAATTGACATCTATTGAGTTCTGACTATATATTATTATTTCATTTAATTATCACAACCATTTTTGAAGGATATATTATTATTTCTCCTTTAGAGACGATAAATTGGATATTTAAATAGGTTAAGTAATATATCTAAGTCACACAAGAGAGTAGTGAGCTGGCATTCAAATTCAGATCTCTGAGATTCCAAGACACATAGCCTTAAAAACAAAACAGAACAAAAATCAAAAAAACTATTCTGCTTTATCCACACATCTTTTTAAAGTATCATAGTGATGGATTTATGAACAGCCTAATCTTCATAGTTCCAAGTATACTTCAGAGCCCCTTAGGGATTCTAACATGTGGTAATTTGTAAATTTACTGAGACATGAATTTGAATATCAAGTCACTTAGAGATTGAGTCTGACTCAACCTATGCTATTGCCAATCTCTACCCATCATTTCAAATGCAGTAGCTCTTATAAAATAGTCAGTTATTAAATAAATATTCATTATAACTTTTCTATTTTCCGGGCTTTGTTCTAGGTCTCAAATAATTTATGCTACATGAATAATAAGTTCACAATAATAGTAATTAAAATTTTGTTGATGTAGTTCTAGTAAATGTCAAGTATTTACTATGAATATTTTTCCTTCCTTGTTTCCTACTATGAAATTATAGATATGGTTAAGAGAGAAAAAATAAAGGCCCAATAGGTTGTCTTTAAATAAACTTATTAAAATGCTAGCCATCACCAATGGCATACTGTACCCTTTATTTCTTCAGCAAGGCCGAAATCTCCTGGGATATTCTCTTTTCCTTTTTCTGCACTTTTCCAGCTTTAGGGATTCCCCTTTTCTATATGTTCTTTCAAATCCAAAACTTCTATTCGTATGCAAATAAAACAAAACTCATGTCCTAAGATCTTGCAACTCTGCATTTCTTTTTATATGCAATAGCTATTAAAATTATCATACCTTATCAATTGGTGCCTTCATTGAACTTGAAAAGATATACTGAAAATATGTTTCTCAGTATCGCAATTCAAAAGTTTACATGAGTAAACCGAGGGTAAACTGAGGGTGAAGAACATAAAGATGGAGGAACTGTGGTAAAAACCCAAAACTGAGCCCTTTTTACCAACAAATAATGTTATTTTAAAATGTGATAAGTCTATTTCCCCTTTTCCATATCTAAAATGAATACACTATTTATGAAAATTAATCAAAATGTCTCAGATATAAATTTGAAACACAGGAAAATAACCTTGTAGTTTTAATTTATTTATGTTATGAATAAAACCAGTAAAATTGTAAAATTTTTAGGCCTGATCTACTGAAATTCTTAAGAAAATACTTTTTAAAAAATGAAACATTAATGATAAGTTTAGATAAACTATTCTGATATCTTACCGTAGCTGCATCTGGACTCCATTCCTACTACAGGAACTGACATCCTGTATCTTAACAGCCTTTGGAATATGTAATATTATGACAAATGCTTATAGCACCAGAAACAAATGGACATCGGAAAAAAATATTTTAAAAGATTCGATGATTCAAGTCATCAAAGGTTGACTACTCTAGTAGTCATCATGAGAAATATTAGTAATAAGTTGAATATTACTTATTTTACAGTTTAATATTGTTTTCATTATGGAACGAACACCATGATATAATAGGTATATAATATTGTATAATAGGTGTACAAACCCGGCACTCTTTTCCTAAGGTTTTTACCCAGACCTAAGTTAGGTTTGGGCTTCAAACCTCCTTCTTGGTGCTCATAATTCCTAAGAAAGCTACCTCATAGTTCGGCCAAGACAGGACATGACACTCTTAATTCCTAGCCATGCTTCTTGTAGTCCATCCAAACAAAATTATTTGATACTCCCTAATATTGCATGGAATTGTGATAAAAGCATGACTTATGGAGTCAGAATATTCAACTAAAGTCCTGCCTCATCCTCTTCCTGTTTTGTTACGTTGGTCAAATTAAAGGCACTCCAAATCTTTTTTCCTTATCTAAAAATGAGACGATCTCTTTCACATTTTAGTGTAGCAGGATTACAAATTGAACTCATACAACTCAGATTCATAAAGAAAACGCAACTTTTTTTTTTTTGTCTACCAATAACGTAGTCTTTCTCTTAAACCTGAATTTACTGTCATGTGGAAGAGGAATAATTGTTAAAGATTTCCTTTGGATTAAACTCAGACTCTTAGGAAAAAGTACTAGGTCTCTCAGATGCCTCAGTCTTCCATCCCCCTTCTCAGGTCCTTTTCAAGGTGGCTTCTGGGTATATGGAAGGAGAGATGTGGCTTAAGCAACCTCATGTTAGAGGATTGATTCAGGATCCTTAGGCTTCCCTGGTCTCTAGGGTCACAGTTTGCAACCACCTGATGGCATCCAAAACTGATATAGCTCATAATCTGACTTTGAACTGGTAGAGCTCAGTGGTACACTCTGGCTAATTAAGCCTCATCTCAGACCCTCCTAGTACTTTCAACCCCTCTGAGGTCTCACTGTGACTCACATGGATGTGGCTTCCTGGTGCGCAAAACTTACAAGAGAGTCACTTTGTCCCTGCTATGATATTCCCTCTGGAAACATATCTTATTTGGTTATGGCATTCGAGAACCCAGGGCAGCAAAGTTGGCTATGCAGCAGGTTAGTACGGGATGGTCTGCAAGCAGTGCTCTTTCTCGAGATCTCAATGAGAACCATTGGCAAAAGCCCCACCCAACCCCATTCAGTGCAATTTTACTTACTAAAACATCTCTGCCTTCCCCTTTCTCTTTCTTCTACCAGATACCCACTGAGTCAGCATGAAAGATTTTATTTTTCTTCCTCCATAGCAAGTGTTCCTTCCCCAATAGAAGTAAGTCTTATAGTTTGGCTACTCTGGAAGAAAGCATCTTCACTACCTTATGGAAAAAACTTGATGATGTAAGCCCTTTTTAGTTCTTGAGGTATTCAATGGATGATAAATGAATTTGGGAATTCCTTTTGTTTTCAAAAAACACTGCCTTTGCTGCAAAATCCTTTTGTTGCACAAAGTTAAAACTTGCCTCAGTTCTCCACTTTTTATTTCATGATAACCAGTCTCACTATCGCTCCGTGTATCTGAAACCCCGGGAAAGCCAGAGGCAAGGTCACGTGCTTAAAAAGATAAAAGAAAAATGAACATTCAGAATTTCCCAAATACACCTTAATTCTATCTTCCATAGATTTATCACTGAGGTTCTCCTAGTTAAAATGGATTTCCCTCTGACTGCGGACGCAGGCAGCTGTAAGCGGCTGCTTGCAAAAAGCAGCAGCAAGCAGGAGCTGGAAGCAAGATCTTAGTTCCCAGACGGAGAGTCCTAACCACTGGACAACAGGGGCCAGTAGCTAGGGCCTGGGTCCCTAGTTCTTGCCTGTCTTGTTAGGAATGAATTCAGGCGAGGAGGCAGAATGTAAATTGAAAAGTAAAAAGTTTATTGGAAAAGCAAAGTACATGCAGAAAGAAGCACAGGCGAACTCAGAGAGGGAGTTGCACATTTTGGAAGTTTAAATCCTTTATAAGGGGGCAGTTTTCCGGGTCTTTGTCTTCTTTTTGGCCAATCATATTGTTTTGACCCCATGGCTAATTTGCCTCTGGACCCTCCCCTGGGTGCGCACGCACCCCTCTGTTAAGATGGATCCCACTGCAAAGGCCTCTGGGAGGAAGATAGCAGGACTTACTATGGTCTGGCATTCCCTGCCATTTTGACCCCATGAAGGCTTTCGCGCATGCGTAGTGCCTCCCTTGCCTCTGTCTCTGCCATAAAAATGCCCAATGTCCACTTATTTACCCTATTCCTGTTGATGGATTTTTTATCGAGGTACAGATCTTGAAATATAGACAGAAGTTTGGTCATAAATATGTAGTCCTGGAGCCCGTTTGTCTCTTGCTTCAGGAAATGTAAACAGGGGCTGGTAATGAATGTCCGGCCTGGAGCTCATCTTCTTCTCAACCCAGGATGTGTGAACAGGAGACCAGTTGTAAATGCCTAGCCTGGAGCCCGTCTATCTCCTGCCTCACCTCTATTTCTTTATTTTTACCTTCCAAACTCCTTTTGGGCTCCTTCCCAAATATTAGCTCTTTCACAATCTCTATAAGTAGAGGTAATCTCTATCATTGCCTATATCTCTTTGTATTTTTCGTGTTTTGCTTTTATGGTATTGATCACTATCTCTTAAATTATTGTAACAGTTACATCTGCATTTTTCTATCTTGCTACATCCTATGGTCCATGTAGGCACAAGCTATGTATTGGATAGAGTCTGACATAATTGGAAGATATGTCTAGTTCCTAAATGATATTGGGCTAGTCACTTAAATTCTCTATACACAATATCATTTTATCTGTAAACTAATAATAATAATAATAATAATGGTATTGGAGCCTTGTATAATTACTGTAAAAAACATTAATACTATATGCAAAAAGAACCTGCATACTGTCAATTAGCAGTTTGTGCTCAATAAACAATAATAAAATCAATAATTGAATGCAGCATTCTTCTTAGGATAGCCCAGTCTACAGAGCAGACACTCAATTTTTGATCTAATAATATCCAGGAATGATTCTAAACTATGAAACAAAGCTCCTAATATTGAGAATGCAATATAAGAAAGAAGAGTGATAAAATTAGTAATATTATTTATATTAAACAAAATTTAAAGAACCCAAAGAACAGAAACTAAAAATATATATATATTTGGAACTGGATAGAAAGCCCAGAGATAAACCTATGCACATATGGTCACCTTATCTTTGATAAAGGAGGCAAGAATATACAATGGAGAAAAGACAGCTTCTTCAATAAGTGGTGTTGGGAAAACTGGACAGCTACATGTAAAAGAATGAAATTAGAACACTCCCTAACACCATACACAAAAATAACCTCAAAATGGATTAAAGACCTAAATGTAAGGCCAGGAACTATAAAACTCTTGAGAAAAACATAGGCAGAACACTCTATGACATAAATCACAGCAAGATCCTTTTTGACACACCTCCTAGAGAAATGGAAATAAAAACAAAAATAAACAAATGGGACCTAACAAAACTTAAAAGCTTTTGCACAGCAAAGGAAACCATAAGCAAGACAAAAAGACAACCCTCAGAATGGGAGAAAATATTTGCAAACAAAGCAGCTGACAAAGGATTAATCTCCAAAATACACAATTAGCTCATGCAGCTCAATATCAAAAAAACAAACAAAAAAAATCCAAAAATGGGCAGAAGACCTAAGTAGACATTTCTCCAAAAAGATATACAGATTGCCAACAAAACATGAAAGGATATTCAACATCACAAATCATTAGAGAAACGCAAATGAAAATTACAGTGAGGTATCACCTCACACCGGTCAGAATGGCTATCATCAAAAAATCTACAAACAATAAATGCTGGAGACGGTGTGGAGAAAAGGGAACCGTCTTGCACTGTTGCTGGGAATGTAAATTGATACAGCCACTATGGAGAACAGTATAGAGGTGTTAAAAATATATAGAGAGGTGCTTCCATGGCCTGGCTATTGTAAATAGTGCTGCAGTGAACATTGTGGTACATGACTCTTTTTGAATTATGGTTTTCTCAGGGTATATGCCCAGTAGTGGGATTGCTGAGTCATACGGTAGTTCTATTTTTAGTTTTTTAAGGTGTTAAATATATATACACATTTATATGGGACTTCATAAGGTATGCATTTTATTCTTTGTTTCAAAAGTCCATTATTATTGCAAGAGTAGTGACAAAAATAAAACCTTATCCTGTATACTACTTTTTTTTTTTAACATCTTTATTGGAGTGTAATTGCTTTACAATGGTGTGTTAGTATCTGCCATATAACAAAGTGAATCAGTTATATGTATACATATATCCCCATAACCCTGCCCTCTTCGTTTCCCTCCCACCATCCCTATCCCACCCCTCTAGGTGGTCACAAAGCACTGAACTTATCTCCCTGTGCGATGCAGCTGCTGCCCACTAGCTATCTATTTTACTTTTAGTAGTGTATATATGTCAATGATACTCACTCACTTTGTCCCAGCTTACCCTTCCCCATCCCCGTGTCCTCAAGTCCATTCTCTACATCTGCATCTTTATTCCTGTCTTGCCCCTAGGTTTGTCAAGCCTGTTTTTTTTTAGATTCCATACATATATGTTAGCAAATGGTATTTGTCTTTCTCTTTCTGACTTACTTTACTCTGTATGACAGATTCTAGGTCCATCCACCTCACTACAAATAACTCAATTTCATTTCTTTTTATGGCCGAATAATATTCCACTGTATATATGTGCCATATCTTCTTTATCCCTTCATCTGTTGATGTACACTTAGGTTGCTTCCATGTCCTGGCTATTGTAAATAGTGCTGCAGTGAACATTGTGGTACATGACTCTTTTTGAATTATGGTTTTCTCAGTGTATATGCCCAGTAGTGGGATTGCTGGGTCATATGGTAGTTCTATTTTCAGTTTTTTAAAGAACTTCTATACCGTTCTCCATAGTGGCTGTATCAAATTACATTCCCACCAACAGTGCAGGAGAGTCCCTTTTCTCCACACCCTCTCCAGCATTTATTGTTTGTAGATTTTTTGATGATGGGCATTCTGACTGGTGTGAGGTGATAACTCGTTGTGGCTTTGATTTGCATTTCTCTAACGATTAGTGATGTGGAGCATCCTATCATTTGTTTGTTGGCAATCTGTATGTCTTCTTTGGAGAAATGTCTGTGTAGGTCTTCTGCCCAGTTTTGGATTGGGTTGTTTGTTTTTTTTTGATATTGAGCTGCATGAGCTGCTTGTACATTTTGGAGATTAATGCTTTGTCAGTTGCTTCATTTGCAAATACTGTCTCCCATTCTGAGGGTTGTCTTGTCATCTTGTTTATGGTTTCCTTTGCAGTGGAAAAGCTTTTAAGTTTCATTAGGTCCCATTTGTTTATTTTTGTTTTTACTTCCATTTCTCTAGGAGGTGGATCAAAAAGGATCTTGCTGTGATTTATGTCATAGAGTGTTCTGCCTATGTTTTTCTCAAGAGTTTTATAGTGCCTGGCCTTACATTTAGGTCTTTAATCCATTTTGAGTTTATTTTTGTGTATTGTGTTAGGAAGTGTTCTGATTTCATTCTTTTACAGGTAGCTGTCCAGTTTTCCCAACACTACTTCTGGAAGAGGCTGTCTTTTCTCCATTGTATATTCTTGCCTCCTTTGTCAAAGATAAGGTGACCATATGTGCATGGGTTTATCTCTGGCCTTTCTATCCTGTTTCATTAATCTATATTTCTGTTTTTATGCCAGTAGCATACTACCTTTATTACTGTGGCCTTGTAATATAGTCTGAAATCAGTGAGCCTTATTCCTTGAGCTCCATTATTCTTTCTCAATATTGCTTTCACTATTCCAGGTCTCTTTTGTTTCCATACAAATTGTAAAATTTTTTGTTCTAGTTCTGTGAAAAATGCCATTGGTAATTTGATAGGGATTGCATTGAATCTGTAGACTGCTTTGGGTAGTATACTCATTTTCATAATGTTGATTCTTCCATTCCAAGAATATGGTATATCTCTCCATCTGTTTGTATAGTCTTTAATTTCTTTCATCAGTGTCATATAGTTTTCTGCATACAGGTCTTTTTTTCTCCTTATGAAGGGTTATTCCTAGCTATTTTATTCTCTTTGTTGCAATGGTAAATAGGAGTGTTTCCTTAATTTCTCTTTCTGATTTTTCATCGTTAATGTATAAGAATGCAAGAGATTTCTGTGAATAAATTTTGTATCCTGCTACTCTACCAAATTCATTGATTAGCTCTAGTAGTTTTCTGGTGGCATCTTTAGGATTCTCTATGTATAGTATCATGTCATCTGCAAACAGTGACAGTTTTACTTCTTCTTTCTGATCTGGATTCCTTTTATTTCTTTTTCTTCTCTGCTGTGGCTAAAACTTCCAAAACTCTGTTGAATAATAGTGGTGAAAGTGGGCAACCTTGTCTTGTTCCTGATCTTAGTGGAAATGCTTTCAGTTTTTCACCACTGAGAATGAGGTTGGCTGTGGGTTTGTCATATATGGCCTTTATGATGATGAGGTAGGTTCCCTCTATGCCCACTTTCTGGAGCGTTTTTATCCTAAATGGGTGTTGAATTTTTTCAAAGCTTTTTCTGCATCTATTGAGTTTATCATATGGATTTTCTCCTTCAGTTTGTTAATATGGGTTATCACATTGATTGATTTGCATATATTGAAGAATCCTTGCATTCCTGGGATAAACCCCACTTGATCATGATGTATGATCCTTTTCATATGCTGTTGGACTCTGTTTGTTAGTATTTTGTTGAGGATTTTTGCATCTATGTTCATCAGTGATATTGGTCTGCAGTTTTCTTTTTTTGTGACATCTTTGTCTGCTTTTGGTATCAGCGTGATGGTGGCCCCGTAGAATGAGTTTGGGAGTGTTCCTCCCTCTGCTATATTTTGGAAGAGCTTGAGAAGGATAGGTGTTAGCTCTTCTCTAAATGTTTGACAGAATTCACCTCTGAAGCCATCTGGTCCTGGACTTTTGTTTGCCGGAAGATTTTTAATCACAGTTTCAATTTCAGTGCTTGTGATTGGTTTGTTCATATTTTCTATTTCTTTCTGGTCAGTCTTTGAAGTTTGTACTTTTCTAAGAATTTGTCCATTTCTTCCAGGTTGTCCATATTATTGGCATATAGTTGCTTGTAGTAGTCTCTCATGATCCTTTGTATTTCTGCAGTGTTAGTTGTTACTTCTTCCTTTTCATTTCTAATTCTGGTGATCTGAGTCTTCTCCCTTTTTTTCTTGATGAGTCTGGCTAATGGTTTATCAATTTTGCTTATTTTCTCAAAGAACCAGCTCTTAGTTTTATTGATCTTTGTTATTGTTTCCTTCATTTCTTTGTTTTCTATTTCTGATCTGATCTTTATGATTTCTTTTCTTCTGCTAACTTTGGGTTTTTTGTTCTTCTTCCTCTAATTGCTTTAGGTGTAAGATTAGGTAGTTTATTTGAGATTTTTCCTGTTTCTTGAGGTAGGATTGTATTGCTATAAACTTCCCTCTTACAACTGCTTTTGGTGCATCCCATAGGTTTTGTGTCACCGTGTTTTCACTGTCATTTCTTTCTAGGTATTTTTTGATTTCCTCTTTGATTTCTTCAGTTATCTCTTGGTTATTTAATAATGTAATGTTTAGGCCCCATGTGTTTGTATTTTTTACAGATTTTTTTTCCTGAAATTGATATCTAGTCTCATAGCGTTGTGGTCAGAAAAGATACTTCATATGATTTCAATTTTCTTAAATTTACCAAGGCTTGATTTGTGACGCAAGATATGATCTGTCCTGGAGAATATTCCATGAGCACTTGAGAAGAAAGTGTATTTTGTTGTTTTTGGATGGACTGTCCTATAAGTATCAATTAAGTTTATCTGGTCTTATGTGTCTTTTAAAGCTCGGGTTTCCTTATTTGTTTTTATTTTGGAAGATCTGTGTCCATTGGTGAAAGTGGGGTTTTAAAGTCCCCTACAATTATTGTATTACTGTTGATTTCCCCTTTAATGGCTGTTAGCATTTTCCTTATGTATTAAGGTTCTCCTATGTTGGGTGCATAAATATTTACAATTGTTATATTTTCTTCTTTGATTGATCCCTTGATCATTTTGTAGTGTCCTTCTTTGTCTCTTGTAATAGCCTTTACTTTAAAGTCTGTTTTGTCTGATATGAGTATTGCTACTCCAGCTTTCTTTTGATTTCCATTTGCATGGAATATCTTTTTCCATCCCTTCACTTTCAGTCTGTATGTGTCCCTAAGCCTGAAGTGGGTCTCTTGTAGACAGCATATATATGGGTCTTGGTTTTGTATCCATTCAGCCAGTCTGTGTCTTTTGGTTGGAGCATTTACATTTAAGGTAATTATCAATATGTATGTTCCTTTGACCATTTTCTTAATCGTTTTGGGTTTGTTTTTGTAGGTCTTTTCCTTCTTTTGTGTTTCCTTCCAGAGAAGTTCCTTTAGCATTTGTTGTAAATTTGGTTTGGTGATGCTGAATTCTCTTAACTTTTGCTTGTCTGTAAAGGTTTTAATTTCTCTGTTGAATCTGAATGAGATCTTTGCTGGGTAGAGTAATCTTGGTTGTAGGTTTTTCCCTTTCATCACTTTAAATATGTCTTGCCACTCCCTTCTGGCTTGCAGAGTTTCTGCTGAAAGATCAGCTGTTAACCTTATGGGGATTCCCTTGTATGTTATTTGTTGTTTTTCCCTTGCAGCTTTTAATATTTTTTCTTTGAATTTAATTTTTGATAGTTTGATTAATATGTGTTTAGTCATGTTTCTCCTTGGATTTATCTTGTATGGGATTCTCTGTGCTTCCTGGACTTGACTATTTCCTTTCCCACGTTAGGGAAGTTTTCAACTATAATCTCTTCAAATATTTTCTCAGACCCTTTCTTTTTCTCTTCTTCTTCTGGGACCCCTATAATTCGAATATTGGTGTGTTTAATGTTGTCCCAGAGGTCTCTGAAACTGTCCTCAATTCTTTTCATTCTTTTTTCTATATTCTGCTCTGTGGTAGTTATTTCCACTATTTTATCTTCCCAGTCACTTATCCGTTCTTCTGCCCCAGTTATTCTGCTATTGATTCCTTCTAGAGAATTTTTAATTTCATTTATTGTGTTGTTCATCATTGTTTGCCCTTTCGTTCTTCTAGGTCCTTGTTAAATGTTTCTTATATTTTCTCCATTCTATTTCTGAGATCTTGGATCATCTTTACTATCATTACTCTGAATTCTTTTTCAGGTAGACTGCCTATTTCCTGTTCATTTGTTTGGTCTGGTGGGTTTTTACCTTGCTTCTTCATCTGCTGCATATTTCTCTGTCTTCTCATTTTTTTAAACTTACTTTGTTTGGGTTCTCCTTTTCGCAGCCTGAAGGTTTGTAGTTCCCATTATTTTTGGTGTCTGCCCACAGTGGGTGAGGTTGGTTCAAGGGGTTGTGTAGGCTTCCTGGTGTAGGGGACTGGTGTCTGTGTTCTGGTGCGTGTGGCTGTATCTTGTCCTTCTGGTGGGCAGGACCACGTCTAGTGGTGTGTTTCGGAGTGTCTGTGAACTTAGTATGACTTTAGGCAGCCTCTCTGCTAATGGGTGGGTTGTGTTCCTGTTTTGCTAGTTGTTTGGCATGGTGCATCCAGCAGTGGAGCTTGCTGGCCATTGGGTGGAGCTGGGTCTTAGTGTTGAGATGAAGATCTCTGGGAGAGCTCTCACCGATTATTATTACGTGGGGCCAGGAGGTTTCTGGTGGTCCAATGTCCTGGACTTGGCCCTCCCACCTTGGAACCTCAGGCCTGACACCCAGCAGGAGCCCTGAGACCCTGTCAGCCACACAATTCAGAGGAAAAGAAAGAGAGAAAAAAACAAAAAACAAAAAGAAAAAAAAAACAAAAAGAAAAAAATGAACAGACAGAACTCTTGGACAAATTGTAAAAGCAAACCTAAACAGACAAAATCACACAAAGAAGCATACACATACACACTCACAGAAAGAGAAAAAAGAAAAAAATATATATATATATAAAGAAAGAGAGCAACCCAACTAATAAACAAATCTACCAATGATAATAAACTCTAAATACTAAACTAAGATAAACATAAAACCAGAGACAAATTAGATGCAGAAAGCAAACCCCAAGTCTACAGTTGCTCCCAACGTTCATCACCTCAATTTTGGCAACATTCATTGTCTATTCAGGTATTCCACAGATGCAGCGTTTATCAAGTTGATTGTGGGGATTTAATCTTCTGCTCCTGAGGCTGCTGGGAGAGATTTCCCTTTCTCTTCTTTGTTTGCACAGCTCCTGGGGTTCAGCTTTGGTTTTGGCCCCATCTCTGTGTGTAGGCCACCCCCAGGAGTCTGTTCCCACCCAGACAGTTGGAGGTTAAAGCAGTGGCTGATTAGGGCTCTCTTGCTCACTCAGGCTGGGGGGGGGGGTACAGGTCATAATTGGAATATGAGGCGAGGCTGAGGGGGCAGAGGCTGGCGTGACATTGCAACAGCCTGAGGCGCACCATGTGTTCTGCCAGGGAATTTGTCCCTGGATCATGGGACCCTGGCAGTGGCGGGCTGCACAGGCTCCCAGGGGGTGTGTGGATAGTGACCTGCGCTTGCCCACAGGATTCTTGGTGGCAGCGGCAGCAACGTTAGCATTTCATGCCCATCTCTGGGGTCCGAGCTGATAGTCGTGGCTCGCACCCATCTCTGGAGCTCACTCAGGTGGTGCTCTGCCTTCTGTGGGCACAGTGGGAAAGAATCCCCTCTCTTTGCACACCCTGAAACAATGGTCTCTTGCCTCTTCACTAGGTCCAGACTTTTTCCCGGACTCCCTCCCGGCTAGCTGTAGCGCACAAGCCCCCTTCAGGCTGTGTTCATGCAGCCAACACCAGTCCTCTCCCTGGGATCCGACCTCCGAAGCCCTAGCTTCAGATCTCAGCCCCTGCCCGCCCTGGCAGGTGAGCAGACAAGCCTCTCGAGTTGGTGAGTGCCGGTCAGCACCAATCCTCTGTGCAGGAATCTCTCTGCTTTGCCCTCTGCACCCTGTTGCTGCGCTCTCCTCCATGGCTCCAAAGCTTCCCTCCACCCCACCCCATCTCCACCAGTGACGGGGCTCCCTAGTGTGTGGAAACTTTTCCTCCTTCACAGCTCCCTCCCAGAGGTGCGGATCCCATCCTTATTCTTTTGTCTCTGTTTTTTCTTTTTCCTTTTGTCCTACCCAGGTACATGGGGATTTTCTTGCCTTTTGGGAAGTCTTAGGTCTTCTGCCAGCATTCAGTAGGTGTTCTGTAGGAGTTGTTCCACATGTAGATTTTTTTGATGTGTTTGTGGGGAGGAAGGTGATCTCCACGTCTTACTCCTCTGCCATCGTGAAGGTCTCTCCTTGTGTACTACTTTCCAGAGAGCTTTTTTCATACAAGTATTATCTTGTTTGTTGCTTTTTGCAGTATTGTTAGGATAAGTAACCTAGATTAAAAGATCTAAAATTCACAGAGGTTGGGGCACTTGCCCAAGGTCACTTACTTACTAGTTAGTGATGTGAACAAGTTAAGAGTCAACTCCTCCCAATTTCTTGCCTCAGTTCTTCCCCCATCAATCAGGAACAACAAACCTGCAAAGCTAATATTTCACTAATGAGAATGCCATTCTGTTTTAGTTAGACTACTTGAAAGCATGTTTTTCTATTTCTGTCACTTATTAGTAATAATGATAATAGCAACACTGCCTATTTATTATGTGGGTCTTGACAGAAATAAATTCCCTGCTCTTCTGGGAATCTGGATGTATGCCTGCACCATCAGTAACAGCCAATCCACCATTCCATTTGTCACCCTCACAAAAGAGATTAAGCTCTTGTCATCTGAAAACAGATCTTGACATCAAGCATGCCTAGATTTTAGTCACGAAAGCCCATTCACTCTTTACTGCCCCGGGCCAGTAATCTACTTTTCTTCTCCTGCCCAAAGATTTACTTCTACAACATTACACAAGGTTAATAGTTGTGTCCTGCTCCAACAAAACCCCAAACACTTGAAATACCACTCAGAGGTGATTAAAAGTCTTGCTGGAGATGATGTTTTCTCTTTCTCTTTTTCCTTTTTTTTCCTCTGGTTCCCTCCCTTCCTCCTTCCCTCCCTTCTTTCTTCCTGTCCTTCCTTCCTTCTTTCTTTTCTTTATTCTTTTTTTCTCTTCACAAAATTTGCAGCATTGTGTGCAAACACCAGCCATTACATCAACAGGTTTAGAACAACCACAGGGCTTTACAATGAGACCTTTCAATTATTTTGCATTTAGATTTTTTTAGCTTACAAAGATTTTCTTTTCTTTCCTTTTTTCTTTTCTTTTCTCTTCTTTTCCTTTCCTCCCTCCCTCCCTCTTTCTCTCTCTCTCTCTTTCTTTCTTTCTCAAATTAAGTGTGGAAAGCATAAAAGATTTGAAAAACAATACCCTAAACCCTAAAGATACAATGCATTAAAACATGGTAAAATTGTGCCTACTTACACTTAAAGACTGCCTTCTAGACAAATTATTTGTGCAAACACACCAGCTAGAATTCAACCCAATAGGCAATTCTATCCTTTTATGTGTCATGTGGAAATAGTCTCTCACAAAAGAGGGCGTTTGATACATTCTACTTATACTGTAAAATTCTACCTGCCTTGACATAAAGTTTCCAGAGGAAAAATATCATACTCTAAAATGTAATAGTAACCAGAGATTTATGCACTAGTCAGAAGAGTAATTACAATAAACCAATCACTCTTTGATCCATTCCCCACCCACCCCTCTCATTTATTTATTTATTGTTTTTGTTTTTTGTTTTTTTGGCCATGCTACATGGCATGTGGGATCTTAGTTCCCTGACCAGAGATTGAACTCATGCCCCCTGCAGTAGAAGCACAGAGTCCTAACCACTGGACCACCAGGAATTCCGGCCCCCGCCCACCCGCCCGGATCCTGGTCATTTAAAATACAGCTTTGATGACATTGAGTAGATTTGCTCTAGGTCAGGGCAGCTCCTTAAAGGGCACTGCTTTTCTGGCTCCCCCAGAGAAAACCACTAACTTATGTTGTGAAATAAAAGTAATCAGTCTTAGCTCAATACATTTCACAACAGAAAACTCAAACTTTCGAGAAAAAGAAATGTATCTACAATTATCCAGAATCAGGGTTTACATGACGTTCTACTACCATAGTCTCTTCAATAAAATTTTGAGGCCTCTCTGATAATATTTATTAGCATCTGAATCAGTCCATTCAGTGAATACAGTTGACCCTTGAACAACATGAGGGTTAGGGGCACCAACCTCCCACATAGTCAAAAATCCAAGTATAACTTTTGACTCCCCAAAACCTTAACTACTAATAGCCTACTGTTCACCAGCAAGCCTTACCAATAACACAAACAGTCAATTAAAAGATATTTTGTATGTTATATGTATTATATACTGTATTGTTACAATAAAGTAAACTAGAGAAAATAAAATGTCATTATGAAAATCATAAAATACATTTATAATACTGTACTGTATTATCGATACCGTAAGTTTACACCCTCTGTTTATGAGATGAATTGTCTGTTAGTACCTATATCAATATCATCTTACATGATACAAAACACTGTAGATGCTATATGTATTACTAACACTGGACAACAAAAATGAAAGGATAATATGAAAAAGAAATTTATATTTATTTATAGGTATAATGATTCATGCATTGACAACAAACAAGCAGCAATATGATTGCTTTATGGTAGCCTAGTGTAATAAATACAATAGCTTTGTGGTAGCCTAGCCTGTACACTAATGAACAAATTGTTATAAACTTGTTATGGCATATAGTATCACAGTCATATTCATAATACAATATTGGAAACATAGCTACAATTTTTTAAAAACCACTTACCTGTGATGATAAAACAGTAACAAAATTAATGCATTATTAATTTTATAATAAATATCACTCACCTTATGCCTACATAAAGATAGATTAGGTATATTTTATGTATTCATGACATACCTTATTCTTATTCTTATTACTTTTTTTTTTTGGTATTTCTAGGCTATGTGTTTTGTCTGCAAGTTTTTTTTTCAAATTGTCACTAATCTCCAAAAAATTTTCCAATACAATTATTGAAAATAATCCACATGTAAGTTGATCTACGTGGTTCAAATCCTTGTTGTTCAAGGATCAGCTGTAGTTATTGACCACCTTGTATGCCAGGCACAATACTGATCCCTTATCACAATAGATAAGATCCCTTATCTATTGCACACATAAACATGCATGCACACACACACACCCCTAAACATACACAAAAGTCTTCAGAGAATCTAGCTTTATTATACCTTGTATAAGTTATCTATGGGCACTATAATGCTGTGTAACAAAATAACAGAAAACTCAGTGACTTAAAATATCAACTATTTATTATTGTTCATGAGTCTTTGGTTCAACTGGATGATTGTGACAGCTTAAATAGGATCACCTACACGTCTGCAGTCAACTGTGCACCAACTAGTTGGTCTTGACTGAGTTCACTCATATCTGGGGGTCAGCTGATTGAAGTCTAGCCTGGCATATGAGGGATGATGAATGGTGCAGCTCCATTCCATAGATCTCATCCTCCAGAAAGATAGCTGGAAGATCTGATAGAGGTAGCAAGCCTCAATATGCAAGTGCTTTTCATGCTTTTGTATGTCCAATTGTTTACAAAGAAGGCCACAATGATTCCTCCCCTCCTTTTATACATGCATTTTTGCAATGTGTCTGTTTACTCAACTCTTGAATCTGGGATGGTGTTGTGAATTGCTTTGACTTATAGAATGTGTCATCATGACATTTTTCAACTTCTGAGCCTAGCCTTCAAGAGGTTTTGCAGCTCCTGCTTTCATCTTCTTGGAAAGTTAAGTTACCCTGTGAGAAAACTCTCTATACAGATTTCTGGAGGATGATAAAACCACATGGAACAGAGACCAATCACCCCAGGTGAGAAATCATAGGCAAACCAATCCTTAAATCAAGCCACCAGATGAATGCATCTGAACAAGCCATCCCAGAAAAGATCAGCAGAAAACCAGCCAGCTGGGCCAAGCCCATATTGCTGACCCACAGAAATAAAATGATTTTTGTTTCAAGTCACTATGTTTGGGAGTGGTTTTATATATAGCAACAGATGATTGAGACACTCTATTTGTATCATGTTTGGTAATAATATTCCACTGGTCAAGTCAAATCACAAGACTATTACCAGAGTCAAGAAGTAGGGCAGAATGTCCTACCCACAATGGGAAGAGTGAAAAGTTAAGACCATCAATGCAATTGATCAACCCTATATACATTTAAATATAAGGAAACAAATGATGAGAAGCTTAACTGATTCACTCATTACGATTTAGTAACAAAAAGCGCTAACCCTAGCTCATTCAACTATAAAGCCTGTGCTCTTTCTTCTCTACCACTGAAGCAGATATGTGATAGAAGTATATAGAAATATGGCTTACTTGAAGCTGGGAACTCTGACTTCTATAAGACCTATGCTGTAACTTGATTTTGTATTTCTCCTCTTTTCCATAGCTGAGACTAAATATCCACCTGAAAGCTAAGAGCATTCAGATCCCAAGACCAAATATGAACTAAAATGGGTGCTCTCTAAGGATCTTCACACCAACAGCATTTTTGACTAAGCATCAGTTTGCCATTGTTATTAATGAGACCCCAACAAAGTGCTGTATTTCTGCTGAATGGGCTCCAACCTTATTCTAAACATCTGATTTCTCAAATCAGGTGCTTCAATTCTTTTAAATTAGTTCTCTTCTGAAATTCCACTTCTAGTAATTGGTCTATTTCTTCATTGCTCTCTTTGCTTTCTTCAGTCCAGTCAGAGACTGGACATATTTTCCTCATTAAAATAACTATGAGGCTTCCCTGGTGGCGCAGTGGTTAAGAATCTGCCTGCCAATGCAGGGGACACGGGTTCGAGCCCTGGTCTGGGAAGATCCCACATGCCGCGGAGCAACTAAGCCCTTGAGCCACAACTACTGAGCCTGCGCGTCTGGAGCCTGTGCTCTGCAACGAGAGGCCGCGACAGTGAGAGGCCCGCGCACCGCGATGAAGAGTGGCCCCCGCTCGCCGCAACTGGAGAAAGCCGTCGCACAGAAACGAAGACCCAACACAGTCAAAAATAAATAAATAAATAAATTTAATAAATAAATAAATAAATAAAATAACTATGACCCAAGCCCTACTGTATTTTCAGAATTTCTGGAGCTGCCTGCCTAGACTTCCAAAAATCACTCAAACTTCCATCATCTCATTCTCCTGAATAGAACGCCCTATTGCTAACTGTTTTCTTGCATTTCTGCTAAATCCTAAGACAGAATATTTTATTCATCTTCACGTTTCCCTGCAGGACTTTGCAGCATCTTAAATCTAGCCAATGTTTCATTAATGTGTGTTGAATAAATGATATAAGTAAATGTTTAAATAAATACAACTTATTATTTGGAGAAGCAGCTTCATACTCTTGCTTATTAGAGGAATAACTCCTGCCATTATCTCTTCTCTGATACTATTTTTACACTGATAGGTAAGCGAGGAAATTAACCACTGTTGACTCTAATAATATAGAAACAGCTTCCATTACCTCCTGATGTGTCTACAGTTATCTATGGACTGTCTGAAGTTACTGGGTACCATGGTGATCTGTATTTCTATGGAAGCTAAGTGGAGAAATGGATATCTGACTCAGTAGTGTCGGGAAAATGAAATTGGATAAAAAGCAGTAAATACTACATTGTACACAGCACACTGATTTCTCTCTGAGTCATTTTCATAAGAAAGTACAGTTCTTCTTGGCCTTTGTTGCACATAAGACTGGTGAAAAAGATATCAGAAAGACAGATGTCTGGAGTCCTCTAATGAAAAGAAATCAGTGTAATTTTGATTGTTTTTTATCCTTTCTAATGTTATTCATATTCCATTTGCAGCAAAAAAGTACACTCAGTGACCACTGCAGAATAAGTCTGTGATAGTTAATTTTATGTGTCAACTTCACTGGGCCATGCAGTGCCCAAGTATTTGGCTAAACATTATAGTGGGTGTGTCTGTGAGGGTGTTTTTGGATGAGATTAACATTTGTATCAATACCTACAGACTGAGTAAAGCAGATTGCCCTCATCAATATGGATAGGTCTAATTCAATCCACTTAAGTCCTGAATAGAATAAAAGACTTAGTAAGAAAGAATTTTTTCTCTCTGCCTGACTGTCTTCCAGTTGGAACGTTGGTCTTTTTCCTGCCTTTGAGCTTGGATTTGGACTGGAACTTACACTGTCTTGGTTCTCAGGCCTTAAAACTCAGACTGGAACTATACCATCAGTTCCCTTGGGTCTGGGCTTCTTAATCTCCATAATCGTGTGTCAATTCCTTATAATAAATATTGGTTCAATTTCTCTGAAAAACCCTGACTAATACAAAGTCTTTCCTCCCAGGAATATAAAAAGAACTATAGAACAAGCCAAGCACTCAGTGATGATTTCAGATCGCAGCAAAATTAAAAGTAATAATCCTTTATTATCATCATTTAACTTTCTATCATTTTGGGCTTCCCTGGTGGTGCAGTGGTTAAGAATCCACCTACCAATGCAGGGGACATGGGTTCAAGCCCTGGTCCAGGAGGATCCCACATGCCACGGAGCAACTAAGCCTGTGTGCTACAACTACTGAGCCTGTGCTCTAGAGCCGTGAGCCACAACTACTGAGCCCACATGCCGCAGCTACTGAAACCCATGCGCCTAGAGCCCGTGCTCCACAGCAAGAGAAGCCACCTCAATGAGAAGCCCGCACACTGCAACGAAGAGTAGCCCCTGCTCGCCGCAACTAGAGAAAGCCCGTGCACAGCAAAAAAGACCCAACACAGCCCAAAATAAATAAATTTATTAAAAGTAATAATAATAATAATAAAATTTTAAAAACCTTCAATCATTTTGCAGCATCTGCTTTCTGAAAACAAAAACTATTCAGCAAATGTATTTTTTTAAAAATCAAGGTTTTTAGCACAAAAGACCAAGGTGAAATCCATATTTTCCTATGTATGTTAGAAAATTTTGAACAAGTAATTAAAATGAATAATATGTATCCTTAAAGACCTGATGGTTGTCATGGTACTATGCAAAGACATATTTATCATTTTCCAGTACTCATGCAGCATTAATAAAAAAGGGATACCACAACTCCCCATGCTGTGCCAGAGCAATCTTTTGTTCTTATATTATATCCACTATCAGAAGATGGAATGGAGACTAGAAAAGATGGAGAACTAGCACCCTCCTTCCTCCACCCTTCTTTTTCCACTCAAGAGATATCTGACAAACTTTTATGTAATTTTGTATGTGTGTATACTTTTAGTTTTAAAAATTTATTAAAGAGATACATCAACAGGGGAAACTTAGTCAAAGCAATATAATAATATACAGGAATGTTTGGATGATGGAAAGAATTAAAAAATTTCAATGGTAGGAATTTTTATGAGAACAAAGACTTTCATGGAAAGGTTTAAGCTTTTCTACTACTATGAGTTCAAGAAAGTGGTTCATGCAATGACTGTCATAATGATCATCACAGATCTAATATATAAATGTCATATTGCTGAGAAAACAGAATTGTCAAAAATTTAAACTAGGAAGCACTCCAGCATGGAAACATACTCTGAATAAAAATATTTTTCTATTTCTCTCTGAGCCACTGGTCCAACATGATATTTTTATAAACAAAAAATGGGCAAGGGGATAAAAATAATGTTTTTTAAAAACTCATGAAGGAGCAATCATATTAATTTCAGTAAACTATTGGACCTTTGAAAACATAAATTTCCTTCTGTGATCTTATTATATTTTAACATCATTTTGTTTAGCACTAATCTATCATTTTGGCAGAAATTTTTATTTTTAAAAAAGAATAACTTACATAATTGTAATTCCATCTACATAAAATAGATCTTAGAAAGTAGAAAGCATTTTATATAAACAAATCAATATCATTTGTTTCCCTACATGGAATATTTTGGAAGATTTTTCTCATCGGTTTCCAATGACTTTTCAAAGGTTCTCATTATTATATAAGTATTTTAGAAAAAAAGTCTCAATTGAACACTAATATGTCTGTAACAGTACATTCTTTAACTTTTAACTTTGAAATAATTATAGAGTCACAAAAAGTTGGTATACAGAGATCCCATGTACCCTTAACCCAGTTTTCCCCAAGGGTTACATTTTATGTAACTACAAGATAATATCAAAACCAGGAAATTCACATTATTACAATGTTGGTGCATAGATCTATGCCATTTTATCACATGTGTAGATTTCTGTAACCACTACCTCAATACCCCTATAAAGGGGTAGCATGAGAGAGATCATGCTGCTTAGTAGAACTGCTCAATTTCTTAGTAGAACTGCTCAATCACTGCAAAGATCTCCCTCATGCTACCCCTTTATATTCACACCTATCCCCCTCTCATCCTTAACCCTTGGCAATCACTAATTGAGGGTGTACATATATAAAGAATATTATATAATGGAATTATATATTATGTGACCTTTGAGGTTAGCTTTTTCCACTCAGCATAATACTTTTGAGACGCATCTAAGTTGTTCCTTTTTATTGCTGAATAATATTCCATGGTATGGATGTATTATAGTTTATCCATTCACTTGCTGTAGGACATTTGGGTTGTTTCCAGTTTTTAGCAATTACAAATAAAGCTGCTCTGAACATTCTTATATAGTTTTTGTGCAGATATGAGTTTCTATTTCTCTGGGATAAATGCCCAGGAGTGTGATTGTTGAGTCATATGATTACTGTATATTCAGTTTTTTAAGAAACTGCCAACCTATTTCCCAGAGTGACCTTATCAATTTAAATTCCCACCAATAGTATTTGAGAGATCCAGTTTTTCTGCATACCCATCAGTATTTCACATTGTCATTAATTTTTAATAGACTTTATTTTTTAGAGCAGTTTTAGGTTTATAGAAAAATTTATCAGAAAGTACAGAATTCCCATATATCCCTGACCCCCATATACACAGAGCTTCCCCACACCATAACAGCCTCCCCCACTAACAACATCCCATACCAACATGGTACATTTATTACAATCAATGAATCTACATCCATACATCATTATCATTCAAAGTCCATAGTTTGTATTAGGGTTTGCTCTTGGTATTACACCTTTTATGAATTCTGACAAATGTATAATTACATGTATCCACCATTGTAGTATCATAGAGAATAGTTTTACTGCCCTAAAACTCCTCTGTGCTCCACCTATTTATTCCTCCCTCCCTGCAACCTCTGGCAACCCCTGATCTTTTTATTGCCTCCATAGTGTTTCCTTTTCCAGAATGCTAAATCATACAGTATATAACTTTTTCATATTGTAAATTGCATTTATTAATATGCATTTAAGTTCCCCCCATGTTTTTTCACGGTGTGATAGCTTGTTTCTTTTTAGGGCTGAATAGTACTCCATGTCGTGGATGTACCAAAATTTATCTATTCACATACTATTGTAAGTCAATATGTGTCTTCCCCCTTATTCATATGTTGAAGTCCTAACCCCTACTATCTCAGAATTTGACTTTCCTAAGAGATAGGACCTTTAAAGGGGTAATTAAGTTAAAAATGAAGTCATTAGACTGGGCCCTAATCCAATATGACTGGTGTCCTTATAAGAAAATATTAGGATTCAAATATGCACAGAGGGAAGACCATGTGAAGATACATGGAGAAGATGGCCATCTGCAAGCAGAGAAAGGCCTTCAGAAGAAATCAACCCTGCCAACACTTGATCTTGGACTTTTGGCCTCCAGAATTATGAGGAAATAAATTTCTATTGTTTAAGTTACCCAGTTTGTAGTACTCTGTTATGGCAACCCAAGCAAACTAATACATTATTGAAGGACATCTTTTGTTTTCAAGTTCTGGCAATTATGAATAAAGCTGCTATGAACATCTATGTGCAGGGTTTGTATGGAAGTTTTCAACTCATTAAAGTAGATACCAAGGAATTTGATTGCTGGATCATATGGTAAGAGTATGTTTAGCCTTGTAAGAAACTACCAAACTATATTCCAGAGTGGCAGCACTGTTTTATGTTCCTTCCAGCAGTGTATAAGTGATCTAATTTCTCCACATCTACACCAACACTTGTTATTGTCTATCTTTTTTATTATAGTTATCCTAGTGGTTGTGAAGTGGTATCTCATTGTGATTTTGATTTGCATTTCCCAAATGACTAATGACATTGGCATCTTTTCATGTGCTTATTTGTCGTTTGTATATTCTCTTTGGTGAAATATCGCTTCATATCTTTCACCTGTTTTCTAATTGGGTTTTTTTTGTTGTAGAGTTTGAGGGATTTTTATATATTTGAAAAATGAGTCTTACTAGATATATGTCTTACTATATTTGTAAATATATTCTTCCACTCTGTACCTTGAGTTTTTATCCTTTAACAGGGATTTTTGAAGGGCAAAGGTTTTAAATTTTGTTGAAATCCACCTTTTTTCTTTTATGGATCACATGTTTAGTGTCACATCTAGCTCTTCACCAAATCTTAGGTTCTGAAGATTTTCCTCCTACATTTTCTTCTAAAAGTTTTATAGTTTTACACTTTATATATAAGTCCATGTTCCACTTTGAGTTAATTTTTATATAAGATATTAGATTTAGATAGAAGTTCATGTTTCCATTTTGCCTGAGAATATCCAATTGTTCTAGAACGCTTTGTTGAAAGTACAGTCTTTCCTCCACTGGATTTCTTTTGCACCTTTGTCAAATATCAGTTGTCTACTCTTGTGTAGGATATTTCTTGGTTCTCTATATTGTTCCACTGATCTATGTGACATTCCTTCCACCAATAACAGAGTCTTGACTACTGTAGTTATGTAATAAAATTTGATATTGGGTAGAGTGATTTCTCCCACTTTACTATTCTTTGATAAAAGTGTCTTAATTATCTATTTCCTTTATATTTCCATATAAACACTGAATTTTAATACATATTAATTTCTCTCTAAACACAAAAAGCATAGCAGTAAAAACTATTCAGGATGCATAGCAAATATTTCAATCTGAGATTTCAAAATATAAAGATTTGTGCGTGTGTGTGTGTGTGTGTGTGTGTGTGTGTGTGTGTGTGGTGATGGTGTGGTTTTGGTAAGAGTGTGGGAATGTTCCTTATTATAATGTATATTAATTTGCTGTTTCTAATTAGTGTACATGAATTATATTCCACTGCTTCTTTAACCAGAGTCACTGTATAGTATCAACTGTAATTTATTTCCCCAGTTCATTGCTTGGCACCTGGTAGGCATTTAATAAGTGTGAATACATTATTTCTCAATAAAAATATTATAATCACATGGTAAGCAACATCTTCATTAACATAAAGATAGCATTTGCTTTACCATATATTAATAAATTGACTGACTAGACTACATCATACATACCTCAGTGGACCCACTGTTGAAAATGATCTAAGTATTGGGTGCTTGTATAATCATGATTTTTGTGCAAATATTGTGACCTCCTGACTATGTCTTTGTATGTGCGAGGAGGAAGGCTATTATTAAACACAGATTATGAGTTTAGAATATAGGAAAAAAGAGTTTTTCTGTTTTCCCCTCCAGTGGCAAATCAGTTCATACTGAGTCACTGAGTGTTAATCATGAGGACTCTTTCCTGTTTGCCTTTTTCTTCTCCTCTCATCTCGGTTTTCTTAACCTTTAACCTCATCTACTTCGTGGAGTCTCATTTAGCCTTCTCTAGGTCCCAGACCCAGATAACAATCATTCCATTATGTTGACTTTTTCCTTCCATCATGGGAATTAGAAACAAGATAAGGAATGGGTGGAGTTGGAGGCTTGCCTCAGTCTAGCCTTGGGGTGACTCAATGTATTTACAAGACAGATAAACATTTTTTCTAGTATTTTTCTCAACTTTTTAGTAAAATTTTGAACTCTGCTAAAAGGGTTTTTGCCACTTTACTAAGACTAAATAAACATTGTTTCTCAATCCTAGCTTAGTATGACCCATGACCATTGAAAGGAAGGTGGGGTATGTATGGTGCACCACATCCCAGCAGAGGTTTGGAGGGTGGTTTTTAAAATCCTGCTATAGTATCTTCTTAGGAAATTATAAGATGAAAAATTTCTCTCTTTTCCATATATCATGTGTTTGCATTTGTAGAAAGATTTATAGGACACAGAAAACATCCACATATTTATGATTAATTTTATCCTCATAAACCATTGTTGGGGTAAAAAAAAAAAGGAAGAATTATTGTTATTTAAATTTGAGAAATAAAGAACCTGAGTCTTAAATGATTGTGCAAAGTTAGAGAGTCAGAACTTCTGCTTAAAAGGTAACAGAAAATTTCCAAACAGTTTTGTCTACTTGCAAAATACCAAAAAATTCATCAATTAGTAACCATAAGATATAAAACTACACAATATAAAAACTCTTGAAAGGAACAAAAATATTTTGATCAGTGGATATAGTGAAAAATTCAGGCTTGAAGTTATAGGTTTGTACATTATATTTTCAGATTATTTAAATACTCCAGAAGCTTAATTTTTCTTAATTTCTTTGGATTAAGATCACATGAGATACAGATGGCCAAGAGGCACATGAAAAGATGCTCAACATTGCTAACTATTAGAGAAATGCAAATCAAAATTACAATGAGATATCACCTCACACCAGTTAGAGTGGCCATCACCAAAAACTCTGCAAACAATAAATGCTGGAGAGGGTATGGAGAAAAGGGAACTCTCCTACACCGTTGGTGGGAATGTAAATTGGTACAGCCACTATGGAGAACAGCATGGAGGTTCCTTAAAAGACTAAAAATAGAGCTGCCATACGATCCAGCAATCCCACTCTTGGGCATATATCTGGAGAAAAACATAGCTTGAAAGGATACATGCAACGTTCATTACAATGTTCACTGCAGCACTGTTTACAATAGCTAGGACATGGAAGCAACCTAAATGTCCACCAACAGATGAATGGATAAAAAAGATGTAGTACATATATACAATGGAATATTACTCAGCCATTAAAAAGAATGAAATAATGCCATTTGCAGCAACATGGATAGACCTAAAGATTATCATACTAAGTGAAGTAAGTCAGACAGAGAAAGACAAATATCATATGATATCGCTTATATGCAGAATCTTAAAAAAAAATGATACAAATGAGCTTATTTACAAAACAGAAACAGATTCACAGACTTAGAGAATGAACTTATGGTTACCAGGGGGAAGGGTGGGGGCGAGGGATAGAATGGGAGTTTGGGATTGACATGTACACACTGCTTGTGTGTACACACAGCCACATACAATGGCTTTCCATGAAAAAAAAAAAGTCTCCACATGAGACATTCCTCAATACCTAAAAGTCTCCATACTCCAAAGAAAACTAGTTTTTGAAAATACAACAGAGAAAAATAAGAGGGGAACAGAAAAAGAGAGCTCAGGAGAAGGAGGGAGGGAGGGAGGGAAGGAAGGAAGGAAGGAAGGAAGGAAGGAAGGAAGGAAGGAAAGAAAGAAAGAGAGAAAGAAAAAGAGGGAACTGAAAACATTAGGCAAATACATTGCCTATTATTAGTATTAATTTGTTTAAAGTATCGGAAGTTTTAATGATTAGGTTGTTTCATCCAGAGGAAAACTTTTGATTAAACTAAATGTTTATTGCTCAGAGATTGTTAAGAAGGTGACTGAGGTCAGACACAAAGGATTGTTATATAACCATTGAGACTTCAGTTTGTGTCTCATCTCTTAGACTTAATGTAGCGCCTGTTTCTCATAGGAAACAGAAGCACAGACGCAGCAAGATTTGCCACCTTGATATACAGTGTTAGACGAATATAAATTGGTTATACACTAGCTCATTGCTGAAGAGAAAAATCTATACCTACTAATGGGTTTTGCTCTTGGGGCTGCAAGTCACAAAAATATTACATTCTTGTCCTCAGATATTAGTTAATTTTCCTTTAGTGACTACTTTGGGAAATAAAAGACCACAAAAGGCTAAAATGTTTCCATAAAATTCAACTGCAATATGTTTAAAGAAAATAAACTGGACTTTTATGACGGGGTGTGGTTTCTTATATGACAGCATTGATAAAAACTAGTGATTATCCTTCTGGTCATCTATACTTCCGCTAATGGTTACCCATGGCAATATAGTTTATTCTTCAAGAAAATCTTGAATGATGAAAGCATATACAATCATTCATTATTCATGTGGAAATATATTTAATCCTGTTTATGGTGTGGGAAAAATACAGTCTGAGTATGTCCTCATTAGGAAAATTTCATTTAAACACTTAATGTATGAGAAAATAAAATATATCTGTGAAAGACATAAGGGAGGAGATTGGTTCAAGATGGCAGAGTAGAAGGACATGCTCTCACTCCCTCTTTTGAGAACACCAGAATCACAACTAACTGCTGAACAATCATCAAAAGGAAGACACTGGAACTCACCAAAAAAGATACCCTACATCCAAAGACAAAGGAGAAGCCGCAATGAGACGGTAGGAGGGGTGCAATCACAATAAAATCTAATCCCATAACTGCTGGGTGGGTGACTCACAAACTGGAGAACACTTATACCACAGAAGTCCACCCACTGGAGTGAAGGTTCTGAGCCCCAGGTCAGGTTTCCCAACCTGGGGGTGTGACAACGGGAGGAGGAATTCCTAGAGAATCAGACTTTGAAGGCTAGCGGGATTTGATTGCAGGACTTCGGCAGGACTGGGGGAAACAGAGACTCCACTCTTGGAGGGCACACACAAAATAGTGTGTGCATCGGGACACAGGGGAAGGAGCAGTGACCCCATAGGAGACTGAACCAGATGTACCTGCTAGTGTTGGAGGGTCTCCTGCAGAGGCGGGGGGAGATGCGGCTCACCAAGGGACAAGGACACTGGCAGCAGAAGTTCTGGGAAGTACTCCTTGGCGTGAGCCCTCCCAGAGTCCACCATTAGCCCCACCAACGAGCCCAGGTAGGCTCTAGTGTTGGGGCACCTCAGGCCAAACAAACAACAGGGAGGGAACCCAGCCCCACCCATCAGCTGACAAGTGGGTTAAAGTTTTACTAAGCTCTGCCCATCAGAGCAACAGCCAGCTCTACCCACCACCAGTCCCTCCCATCAGGAAACTTCCACAAGCCTCTTAGATAGCCTCATCCACGAGAGGGTAGACGGCAGAAGCAGGAAGAACTACAATCCTGCAGCCTGTGGAACAAAAACCACATTCACAGAAAGATAGACAAGATGAAAAGACAGAGGGCTATGTACCAGATGAAGGAACAAGATAAAACCCCAGAAAAACAACTAAATGAAATGGAGATAGGTAATCTTTCAGAAAAAGAATTCAGAATAATGATAGTGAAGATGATCCAGGATCTTGGAAAAAGAAGGGAGGCAAAGATCGAGAAGATGCAAGAAATATTTAACAAATATCTAGAAGAATTAAAGAACAAACAAACAGAGATAAACAATACAATAACTGAAAGGAAAAATACACTAGAAGGAATCAATAGCAGAATAACTGAGGCAGAAGAATGGATAAGTGACCTGGAAGACAGAATGGTGGAATTCACTGCTGCAGAACAGAATAAAGACAAAAGAATGAAAAGAAATGAAGACAGTCTAAGAGACCTCTGGGGCAAAATTAAACGTAACAACATTCACATTATAGTGGTCCCAGAAGGAGAAGAGAGAGAAAGGACCAGAGAAAATATTTGAAGAGATAATAGTCGAAAACCTCCTTAACATGGGAAAGGAAATAGCCACCCAAGTCCAGGAAGCGCAGAGAGTACCATACAGGATAAACCCAAGGAGAAAGAGGCCGAGACACATAGTAATCAAATCGGCAAAAATTAAAGACAAAGAAAAATTATTGAAAGCAGCAAGGGAAAAATGACAAATAACATACAAGGGAACTCCCATAAGGTTAACCTGATGATTTCTCAGCAGAAACTCTACAAACCAGAAGAGAGTGGCATGATATACTTAAAGTGATGAAAGGGAAGAACCTACAACCAAGATTCCTCTACCCAGCAAGGATCTCATTCAGATTCGAGGGAGAAATCAAAAGCTTTACAGACAAGCAAAAGCTAAGAGAATCCAGCACCACCAAACCAGCTCTACGACAAAGGCTAAAGGAACTTCTCTAGGTGGGAAACACAAGAGAAGAAAAGGACCTACAAAAACAAATGCAAAATAATTAAGAAAACGGTAATAGGAACATACATATCCATAATTACCTTAAACGTGAATGGATTAATGCTCCAACCAAAAGACACAGGCTTGCTGAATGGATACAAAACCAAGACCCATATATATGCTGTCTACAAGAGACCCACTTCAGACCTAGGGACACGTACAGAATGAAAGTGAGGGAATGCAAATGGAAATCAAAAGAAAGATGGAGTAACAATACTCATATAAGATAAAATAGACTTTAAAATAAAGAATGTTACAAGATACAAGGAAGAACACTATGTAATGATCAAGGGATCAATCCAAGAAGAAGATATAACAATTATAAATATATATGCACCCAACATAGGAGCACCTCAATACATAAGGCAACTGCTAACAGAAATAAAAGAGGAAATCGACAGTAACACAATAATAGTGGGGGAATTTAACACCTCACTTACACCAATAGACAGATCATCCAAACAGAAAATTAATAAGGAAACACAAGCTGTAAGTGACACAATAGACCAGAGAGATTTAATTGATATTTATAGGACATTCCTTCCAAAAACAACAGATTACACTTTCTTCTCAAGTGCACACAGAACACTCTCCAAGATAGATCACATCTTGGGTCACAAATCAAGCCTCAGTAAATTTAAGTAAATTGAAATCATATCAAGCATCTTTTCTGACCACAACGCTATGAGATTAGAAATCAATTAGAGGGGAAAAAAAGGTAAAAAACACAAACACATGCAGGCTAAACAATACGTTACTAAGTAACCAAGAGATCACTGAAAAAAATCAAAGAGGAAATCAAAAAATACCTAGAGACAAATGACAGTGAAAACACGACGATCCAAAACCTATGGGATGCAGCAAAAGCTAAAGCTTCCCTAAGAGGGAAGTTTAGAGCTATACAAGCCTACCTCAAGAAACAAGAAAAATCTCAAATAAACAATCTAACCCTACACCTAAAGGAACTAGAGAAAGAAGAACGCACAAAACTCAAAGTTAGCAGAAGGAAAGAACTCATAAAGATCAGAGCAGAAATAAATGAAATAGAAACAGAGAAAACAATAGCAAAGATCAATAAAACTAAAAGCTGGTTCTTTGAGAAGATAAACAAAATTGATAAACCATTAGCCACATTCATCAAGAAAAAGAGGGAGAGGACTCAAATCAATAAAATTAGAAATGAAAAAGGAGAAGTTACAACAGACACTGCAGAAATACACAGCATCCTAAGAGACTACTAGAAGCAACTCTAGGCCAATAAAATGGACAACCTGGAAGAAATGGACAAATTCTTAGAAAGGTATAACCTTCAAAGACTGAACCAGGAAGAAACAGAAAATATGAACAGACCAATCACAAGAAACGAAATTGAAACTGTGATTAAAAATCTTCCAACAAACAAAAGTCCAGGACCAGATGGCTTCACAGGTGAATTCTATCAAACATTTATAGACGAGCTAACATCCATCCTTCTCAAACGCTTCCAAAAAATTGCAGAGGAAGGAAGACTCCCAAACTCATTCTATGAGGCCACCATCACCTTGATAACAAAACCAGACAAAGATACTACAAAAATAAAAGAAAACTACAGGCCAATATCACTGATGAATATAGATGCAAAAATCCTCAACAAAATACTAGCAAACACAATCCAACAACACATTAAAAGTATCATACACCATGATCAAGTGGGATTTATCCCAGGGATGCAAGGGTTCTTCAATATACGCAAATCAACATGATACACCATATTAACAAATTGAAGAATACAAACCATATGATCCTCTCAATAGATGCAGAAAAAGCTTTCAACAAAATTCAACACCCATTCATGATAAAAACTCTCTAGAAAGTGGGCATAGAGGGAACCTATCTCAACATAATAAAAGCCATATATGACAAACCCACAGCAAACATCATTCTCAAAGGTGAAAAACTGAAAGCATTTCCTCTAATATCAGGAACAAGACAAGGATGTCCACTCTCGCCACTATTATTCAACATATTTTTGGAAGTCCTAGCCACGGCAATCAGGGAAGAAAAAGAAAGAAAAGGAATACAAATTGGAAAAGAAGAAGTAAAACTGTCACTGTTTGCAGATGATATGATACTACACATAGAGAATCCTAAAGATGCCACCAGAAGACTACTAGAGCTAATCAGTGAATTTGGTAAAGTTGCAGGATACAAGATTAATGCACAGAAATCTCTTGCATTCCTATACACTAATGATGAAAAATTTGAAAGAGAAATTAAGGAAACACTCCCATTTACCTCTGCAAACAAAAGAATAAAATACCTAGGAATAAACCTACCTAGGGAGACAAAAGACCTGTATGCAGAAAACTATAAGACACTGATGAAAGAAATTAAAGATGATACCAACAGATGGAGAGATATACCATGTTCTTGGATTGGAAGAATCAATATTGTGAAAATGACTATACTACCCAAAGCAATCTACAGATTCAGTGCAATCCCTATCAAATTACCAATGGCATTTTTTATAGAACTAGAACAAAAAAATCTTAAAATTTGTATGGAGACACAAAAGACCCCGAATAGCCAAAGCAGTCTTGAGGGAAAAAAACGGAGCTGCAGGAATCAGACTCCCTGACTTCAGACTATACTACAAAGCTACAGTAATCAAGACAATATGGTACTGGCACAAAGACAGAAATATAGATCAATGGAACAGGATAGAAATCCCAGAGATAAACCCACGCACCTATGGTCAACTAATCTATGACAAAGGTGGCAAGGATATACAATGGAGAAAAGACAGTCTCTTCAATAAGCGGTGCTGGGAAAACTGGACAGCTACAGGTAAAAGAATGAAATTAGAACACTCCCTAATACCATACACAAAAATAAACTCAAAATGGATTAGAGACCTAAATGTAAGACCGGGCACTATCAAACTCTCAGATGAAAACATAGGAAGAACACTCTTTGACGTAATCACAGCAAGATCACTCTTGATCCACCTCCTAGAGTAATGGAAATAACAACAAAAATAAACAAATGGGACCTAATGAAACTTCAAAGCTTTTGCACAGCAAAGGAAACCATAAACAAGACGAAAAGACAACCTTCAGAATTGGAGAAAATATTTGCAAATGAATCAATGGACAAAGGATTAATCTCCAAAATATAGAAACAGCTCATACAGCTCAATATTAAAAAAAGTGAACTATCGTGACCAGTGCTATGAAGTTGTGCCACGTTTAGTAAAACTGTCACATGTCACGTGAAAGTTAAAAAGTATACCGAATGAACTTTGGGATTTGACTCACAAGATATCCAAGGAGACTACTGAAAACATCTGGTTGCATTTAGCTGTTCATGGTAAGGTTCTACTAGAAAAATGTAGATTAAATGTAGATTAAAGAACCGGCCAGTGTCCAAGCACCATGCAATGTGAATGTGGAGAGCTCAGGAATTTTGGAAATTGTTAGCTTAGAAATTAAAACCATTCACATTCCCAGCCTCTCAACCAAGGAAAAGATTCTCTTATTAATACATTGCTTCAGGATCAAGGATATTTGAGATCCTTTAAGTCCTCTTCTTTTTTTAATTGAAGTATAGTTGACTTACAATATTGTGTTAGTTTCAGGTGTACATCAAAGTGATTCAGTTATATATTTTTTTTCAGGTTATTTTCCATTACAGGTTATTACAAGATATTGAATATAGTTCCCTGTGCAATACAGTAAATCCTTGTTGCTTATCTATTTTATATAAAGTAGTTTGTATCTGTTAATCTCATACTCCTAATTTATCCCTCCCCTCTCCCTTTCCTCCTTGGTAACCATAAGTTTGTTGTCTACGTGTTAAGACCTCTTAAAGGATTGAATTGTTGCCTAGTAGACCTTCCCAGTTGGACAAATGGACTCCTGGGAATCTTAATGTTGTTGTCTCACAGCAACTTGACATGTCAAAATTATCAATAATTAAGTCTAGAGAGATATGCATGTCTCAAAAACAATTGGGATGCAGCTTGTGGTGCATGTGGTGAACTCAAATCTGAAACATAGAAAACCCACAGAGTTTTCAAGATAGATGTACTTAAAAAAAAGATAGCTGTACTTGCAAAACCACCACCAGCTTATTTTAAAGGGACTTAGTTATTCCCATATTACAGAACCAGGGCTTAATCAAGGAACAAACTCCATTCCAGGGTATGGAAATTTGGCAACACTTTGCCTAGAAGAATTTCAGAATTGATATGGACTGATTAGTGCCTCCTGTTTTTCTTTATTCAAATAAAAGTGTTTTTGTAATTTTCCTCTCCCTGTCTGAATGGCACAAAACCAACCTTTATTATGTCCATGGATATTGTGGTTCAGGAATTTGGACAAGAAATAGTGAGGCAAGCTTCTCTCTACTCAACAATCTCTGTAACCTCAGCTAGAGGACTTAAAATCCAGGGGTTAAAATTATCTGAAGGTTTATTCACTAATATGTCTGGTGATAGATGTTGCTCAGGACCTTAGCTGGATCTACTGAGTGTAATATCTTCACATAGTCCTCCCATACAGGGACTTAGCTTACTTACAATACAGTGGTTGGGTCCCACCAGAAGTATTACAGAGACCATTTTAAAGATATAATAAGCCACAAAGTTTGAGTGTTTGGAGGCAGCCAATTTGTCTTTTTATTTCATAGTTCTCCAAATCAAGAGGTCCCACATTTAAACCTGTTGACGATTATAAGGTTTTGGACTATGTGAGACTGATGCTATGACTGCATGACATTTCAGGGTCTTAGTGGAATAGAGTTGAGCAAATGTTACATATTAGAGGTTGTTAAATAATTGTCACTATGAGTGAAGACTGTACTAACTTAGATTAATGGACTCAATTATTTATCTCTCCCTGTATCCACATATTCTGCCATATAACTTTTCAAACCTTCCCAAGGTAGGTGGAAGAGGGATTGATATAATTCCCCTCCCTTGGGTTTGGTCATGTCTCATGCCTTGGTCAATGAGTTGTTAGTAAACATGATGCAAACAGAAGCTTGGAATGGTCTAGTACAACTATACTTGCCCTTGACATAAACCTCTTCAATCAACATGAGAAGGACATGTACAGGCCAGCCTGCAAGAAGATGATAAACATGTGGAGCAGAGCCAAGCAGACCCAGCCATTCCAGCTGAAGATTTTCCAGATCATCTAACAGCCTGCTATACCCCCAAAATGGAATTGAATTCCCCCAAATTAGCAGAGCCACCTGTCAACCTCCTCAGAAGTATAAATTTAATAAAGGCTTATTGTTGTGGGCCAATGAGGTTATGTGTTATTGTTATGAGACTTTGTGGTAAAACAATAAAGTGATTCCACATATCAAATGCCAAATAACATCTATTAAAAGATAAAAATGAATGCCACTCTCAGGCTATACTGTACTCCACTGTTATATCAGGAAGGCATATCATGGGTTAATTAACTTTCTACTTGACCAAATTCTTCCCCATGCACTATATTTACTGGGCACATGTTTGAAAAGCAGGAACCTACTATCCTGGGGGAAATACTTACAGGTACACATATAACGATCAGATCCTATTGAGATACTGAGAAGTGGTGAACATCTGTATGAAATTGCCATTTGCACTATTAAGCAGAGCCACCTAAAAAATTATCTGTAAAATGGAGTTAATGTTAACTAGAATATCAATGATTTTTGGATGTCTGCCTGTGGAATCAAATTTATATCCTTAAATTTTTACTGCAGAAAAATTTCTATTTAAAAATAAAAGACTGATACTGAGGCCAAGATGGGGAAGTAGGAAGACCCTGAGCTCACCTCCTCCCAGGTGCACACCAAAATTACAGCTATTAACAGAGCAGCTATCTATGAGATGACCTGAAGATGAGCAGAGAAGATTTTATACAACTAAAGATGTAAATAAGCAATCACACCAAGATAGGTGGGAGGGGAAAAGATGTGGTATAGTCAAGACCCATACCCCCAGGTTAGCTGACACACAAACAGGAAGATAATCACAATTACAAAGGTTCTACACAAGGAATGAGGGATTCAAGTAACTCATTGGGCTTCCCAATCCAGGGGTCCTGCACCAGGAAGATGAACCCCCAGAACCTCTGACTTTGAAGGCTAGCAAGGCTTGCATATGGGAGAGCCAGAAGGCTGTTGGAAGCAGAGACTCTACTCTTAACGGGTTCAAGCAAAATTTCACATAATAAGACTTCCAGCACAGAGGCAGTAATTTGAAAGAAGCATGGGTCAGACCCACTTGCTGATCTTGTAGAGCCTCTGGGAGAGATAGGAGGCAAATGAGTCTCCTCCTGGAGATATAGATATTGGCAGCAACCATTTTTGTGACCTTGCTCTAACATGATGACACTGGTGCAGAAATTCTCTCTCTAGCTTATTAGCACTGGGGGCTTACTCATCTACCAGTAGGCCAGATTCAGCCCTGGGACCCTCGGACCCCACAGCTAGCTGCCCCAGGACCTGGCCCTGCCCACCAGTAGGCTGGCACCATCCCTGGAACACACCAGGCCATGTGGCCAGCTGCACCCGGATCTGGCCTCATCCAACAGTGACTAGTACTTCCAATGCTATGTTGAATAAACATGGTAAGAGTGGGCATCCTAGTCTTGTTCCTGAGCTTAGAGGAAATGCACTCAGTTTTTCAACATTGAGTACTATATTAGCTGTGGGCTTGTCATATGTGATGCTTATTATGTTGACGTATGTTCCCTCTATGCCCACTTTCTGGAGAGATTTTAGCATAAGTGGATGTTGAATTTTGTCAAAAGCTTTTTCTGCACCCATTGAAATGATCATATAATTTTTATTCTTCAGTTTATTAGTGTGATGTATCACATTAATTGATTTGTGGATATTGAACCATCCTTGAATCCCTGGGATAAATCTCACTTGATCGTGGTGTATGATCCTTTTAATGTATTGCTGGATTCGGTTTGCTTATATTTTGTTGAGGATTTTCACATCTATGTTCATCAGTAATATTGGCCTGTAATTTTCCTTTTTGTGATATATTTGTCTGGTTTTAATATCAGGGTGATTCTGGCCTTGTAGAATGAGTTCAGAAGCATTCCTTCCAATGCAATTTTTTTGGAACAGCTTGAGAAGGCTAGGTGTTAACTCTTCTCTAAATGTTTGATAGAATTCACCTGTGAAGCCATCTGGTCCTGGACTTTTGTTGAGTTTTTTTGTTTGTTTGTTTGCTTGGTTTTTTTATTACTGATTCAGTTTCATTACTGGTAATTCGTCTGTTCATATTTTCTATTTCTTCCTGGTTGTTGATTCAGTCTTGGGAAATTGTACATCTCTAGGAATTTGTCCATTTCTTCTAGGTTGTCCATTTCATTGGCATATAGTTTTTCCTAGTAGTCTGTTATGATCCTTTGTATTTCTGTGGTGTCAGTTGTAACTTCTTTTTAATTTGTGATTTTATTGATTTGAGTCCTCTCTTTTTTCTTAATGAGTCTGGCTAAAGGTTTATCAATTTTGTTTATCTTTTCAAAGAACCAGCTCTTAGTTTCATTGATCTTTGCTACTGTATTTTAGTCTCTATTTCATTTATTTCTGCTGTTATCTTTATGATATCTTTCCTTCTACTAACTTCGGGTTTTGTTTGCTCTTCTTTTGTAGTTCCTTTAGGTGTAAGGTTAGGTGGTTTAGTGGAGATTTTTCTTGTTTCCTGAGGGAATCTTGTATCACTATAAACTTCCTTCTTAGAGCTACTTTTGCTATATTCTATAGATTTTGGATCATTATGTTATCATTTTCATTTGTCTCCAGGTTTTCTTAAATTTATGTTTGATTTCTTCACTGATCCATTGGTTGTTTAGTAGCATATTGTTTAGCCTCCATGTGTTTGTGTTTTTTGTAATTTTTTCTTGTAGTCGATTTCTAGTCTCATAGCATTGTGATTGGAAAAAATGCTTGATATGATTTTAATTTTCTTAAATTTACTGAGGCTTGTTTTGTGGCCTAGCATGTTATCTATCCTAGAAAATGTTTCATGTGCACTTGAAAAGAATGTGTCTTCTGCTGCTTTTGGATGGAATGTTCTATATATTGATACATCTATTAAGTCCATCTGGTCTAATGTATCATTTAAGGTCAATCTTTCCTTTTTGATTTTCTCTCTGGATAATCTATCCATTGATATAAGTGGGAGTTGAAGTCCTCGACTATTATTTTGTTACTGTCGATTTCTCCCTTTATGTGTGTTAATATTTGCTTTATGTATTTAGGTGCTCCTATGTTGGGTGCATATATATTTATAATTCTTATATCTTCCTCTTGAATTGATTCCTTGATCATTATGTAATGTCCTTCTTTGTCTCTTATAACAGTCTTTCTTTTAAAGTCTATTTTGTCTGATATAAGTATTGCTACCCCAGCTTCCTTTTGATTTTCTTTTTCATGAAATACCTTTTTCATGAAATACCTTTTTCCATCCCTTACCTTTCAGTCTGTGCATCTTTAGATCTGAAGGGAGTCTCCTGTAGACAGCATATATACAGGTCTTGTTTTTATATCCATTCAGTCACTCTATGTCTTTTGATTGGAGCATTTAGTTCATTTACATATAAAGTAATTATTGATATGTATGTTCTTATTGCTATTATGTTCATTGTTTTGGGTTTGCCTTTATAGTTCTTTCCTGTTAATTTCTTCATCTTTTGTTCTCTTCTCTTGTCATTTGATGACTATCCTTAGTCTTATGTTTGGATTCCTTTTTCTTTTATGTGTGTATATTATAGATTTTTGGTTTGTGGTTACCAGGAGCTTTATATATAGCAATGTATATATGTATGTGATTGTTTTTAGTTGATTTCTTAACTTAAATGCATTTTCTCAACCCTGAATTTGTACTCTCCTCACAATTATAATTTTTGATATTCAATGAATATATTTTAAGTGGCAACCTAAGAAGCAGTAATCTTTGCATTCTGTTAGATACAGTCTAAAGCAATATAGACAGTTTTCAGATGGTTTTCTTTAGGGTTTTTTCCCCTTTTTATTGAATAAATTTAATGTGTCATATTGTATAAGTTTAAAGTGTACAGCATGTTACTTTCATATATTTACATACTATGACTGCTGATGTGGTGATATTTATCACATTACATAATTATAGTACCAAATTATTGTCTATATTCATCATATTGTGCATTAGATCTCTATTTCTTACTTACTGTTTGTTACAAGTTTGTACCATTAAAGCCTAGTACCTCTCTGGCCACATTTGCACACCGGATGGCTCCCACCAAGTATATCTTAGGCATGATGTTGTCAATCCAACAGTATATTTGGATGTGATTTTTCACAAATTGTCCATTTAGAGAGACCATGTTCAATGTAAGCAGATGATCACTGTGTCAAGTCAGTCTGTGTGGAGGTTTGAGTCCTCTGTATAGCAGTGACTAATGCCAGGACCAATTATAAACCCAGTGCACTTTTTATAACCATAGATAACAGAAATATCCCTTCATAAGTTTTCTATCCAAAGGCTACCCAGACAGGTGTCAAGTGATACCCTGGTTCCCAAATCTATTACAGAACCTTCACTAAATATAACTTTACTCATGTATATTTATGACATTTCTATAGTGTTCTCTACATGTATTTTGTCTTCATCTGAAAGGGACTTTTATTTTTATTTCTCCTCTTTTCAGTAAAAGCACATGGTTGATGTTATTTAAGACCTAATGTTCCACAGTGGAGTAGTATATGAGGTCATAAATGGCTCTAGCAGTTATCAAAAGCTTTGGCTTCAACCTCAGCATTTAATCATTTGTAAAAACCAGTTATAGGCTCATATACTTCCTCACTGTGAACATTATTCCTCTTATATGACAAGGTAAAAAATACTTTTAAAAATAGATTAAACCACATCATCCAAAAATTAATAATTAAGTATTTCTGCTCATCTCATAAGAATTTGGAAGTTCTATACTTTTGTTGACTTTTTTCAATGTGCATCAATTTTTTAACATTTGTTCAGTACTTTGAAAATGCAATGCACTGTATAAGTGCTAAGTACTATTAATGATGTTATTATGTGAGGTTAGTTTAGAAGTAAGGATTAGATGAAGAATAGCACAAAGGAATGTGCTATGGAGAAAAGAAATGAGATTTGTGATTAGATATTTTTCATCTCAGAGAAGATTTTGTTTTCTTCTGAGGAGGGGTCTATTTACACTTTCTGAACTTTGGCCAAAATGCTTTCTTTCTTATATTTGGAAAAGATGTATTATACTGATGCTGGAAAGCTGCACAATGAAGAGTTCTGTGCTTCATACATAGGAGGAAGAGGTTATTGACCCACTACTGAGGAAAAAAAACACTTTAAATCATTAAAAAAAAATAAGAATGATAGGTTTATACTCATGCAGAATTTCTCAACTACTTCCCATTTCAAACAAGGATACCCTTTTTATATCACACACACACACACACACACACACACACACACACACACTCTCCAGAGCCAGTGCTGCTGTAGTTGGTATGCCCCAGTACAAAGCTTTCTGGACTCTATATGGTTTGAAACTATAGTGTTGAATGTCAATATTATGACATAGTATGAGTGTGTTTCATGTTTGGTAATTGCAATCATTGTTGCTTTTGTTGTGGTCATCCATGTACAATGCTTGGTGTCAGTTTATTTATCTCTTGTAAAAATAAAATACAGTGTGTGTGTGTGAAAATAAAAAAAAAGAAACTATAGTGTATGTTTTGTTTGTATCATAGTTAATTAATCCTCAAGACTCCCTCCAGTGAATAAAACAAAAATTGTTTAAATCTTATGTTCACTGTACTGCAATAATGAATTCCACCTTTGCCCCCTCAATATTTTGTAACTGAACTTTCATCTATTTCAATATGAATAAATATAGCTTCCAAATTTTAGAGCACTCTATAAGCACTATTTAATTTCCACAATTTAGCACAAAGATAAAATAATTTATGGCTATATTAAGGTAGTGAGTCCCTGGACAAAAAATGGAGAGATGCAATTTACAATGATTTTGATAAGAGATTCATTTGTGCAGCCAATTTGGTCAAGGCATTTTCTGTTTTTTATATTAAAGTCAACTATGCACTTTCTCCCTTCCCTTCTAATTATACTTCATTGTTTTTCTTGGGGAGTGAGCTATGAAGAACACTTTTGTTTGTTGACAGAAATGGAACTGAAGAATATTTTCATGGAAGATTTATGACACATAGCCAATTACATCTGGACTGCAGATAGCAAATTAGTTTTGGATTTGTCTCATTCAAAAACCACTGACAAGTGTGATTCATCATAATAATTTTGCAGAGGAATCACAGCAGATCATAGCCTGCACCATAATGATGCTGCTATCACAATCCATCATGATTAAATAGTGGTCTAGAGTTATATGAGAACTTGTAATAATATATAAATATTGATAATTAGATGTTGATTTGAAGCAGGGGACATGGAGGGCTTCCCTGATGGTGCAGTGGTTAGGAATCCATCTGCCAATGCAGGGGACACGGGTTCGAGGCCTGGTCCGAGAAGATCCCACATGCCACGGAGCAACTGTGGATCCCACAAGGCTCGTGCACCACAACTACTGAGCCTGCGCTCTAGAGCCCGTGAGCCACAACTACTGAGCCCACGTGCCACAGATACTGAAGCCCACGTGCCTAGAGCCCATGCTCCGCAACAAGAGAAGTCACCGTAATGAGAAGCCCGTGCACCGCAACGAAAGTAGGCCCCGCTTGCCACAACTAGAGAAAGCCACGCACCGCAACGAAGAACAAAAGCAGCCAAAAATAAATAAATAAATTTGAAGTAGGAGACACGGAGATTTGTGTGTACTGTTACCTTACTTTACACTGAGCAGATTAAGAATTGTTTGTTTTTGCTACTTTTGAATTAAATTAGAATTCTCATGAGAATTCTGCCTGAAACTTAAAACTAAAACTCTGTTAACCTCCTCTTTACATATTGTTAGCATAGTCCCTATTGAAAGAATTTCATGTGATGTTTTTCTGTCTTTTATGACAATTTTTTATTTCAGAGGTTTAAAAAGTTTCAACGGTATGAAAAATTGCCCCACCCAATAAAATGTCCTTCTCCAGTCCTGATTTACATACAGTGAGTTAGAAAAGCAATGCCAACACTCAGTTTACTGTTCTCAAAAAGCTCTTCATATCCAAACTGCAAAAATTTTCATCTTTGCCTCCTTAGAAACTCTGCTGATGATTCTAAGTCTCCATAACTTCATATTGTGTGTGCTCCCTCAACAAATATTTAGTGAATAGTCTACTATGTGCCAGGTGCTGTTCTAAATATTGGAAATACAACATTAAGAAAACAGGCAAAATGTCTGCCTTCTATGACCCTCCACTCAAGTGGGAGGAATCAAAAATAAACAAAATATATATGTTGATGATACACTGTTATTGAGAAAAAGAAATCACAAAAAAATGTTTAAGAAATGTGAAATGGAAAAAGGTTCCAGAAATTTTGAAATGTGCTACTATAGTTACGTGCAGATGCAACTAAAAACTTCTTGTCCTTTCTTCATTGCACGCCCTAAAAAAGTAACTAAGCCAACCATGCACAAAGCCTTTTAAGTGCTATCTGCCCATTGGACCTGCTAGCTGTCCATTGGCTTTGCTCAGAAAGAACCACATTTTAATGAATTGCTGTTTGTAATCTGGGAAAGATTATAGTTAGAGTGTCTAACTGAGACAGACAGACTGTCTTTAACACTGGAAAGAGCCTTAAAGATATTTAGTCCCATCCCCTCATTGTATCATGGGGTAAATTTTATACAGATAGATGCAATTTCTTGTCCACAATTCCATGACTAATGAAGTCAGCACTAAGACCTGGTCTAAATTTTATAACTCCAAATGCAAAATTCCCTGCTGTCATTCTGCCCATTCTGCTGTCTCTCTCTGCTTAATGTGCTGGATGCCCTATTGCAGCCCTCCATTCCACAGCTGATTAGCACTGCCTCCTCATAAATATCCAGTCCAGACAGGTTTAAAGTAGGGGTGCATTTCTTCAAAGGCATAAGCTTTAAAAAGATAACTGATGGTGCATTCCCAAGGTATTAATAATCAAACCATCTTGATATACAAAAGATGTATTAAAAAATAAAGTTATTTTTCCCATGATGACATATTTGATAGTTTATTTGCAATATGAAGCATCTAATTCTTTCAAAGAATACCTTTATTGGCTCTGATTGACTAGCGTTCTAGCTCATACTAATTCTGCTTGTTGGATGATCTATCACTGATGATCAGAATCCAGCCCTTTTACTAAAGTAGACAGGACTGTGAGCAAGTTTGCAGGCATCAAAGACCCACTCAAAGACCCACTCTGCCACAAAGAGAGGTGACAGAGGACCCCAGACAGCTTCTCCAGGCCTCTAGCCTTACTCCATGTAATGTTTATTTTAGTGTCAGATACTCAATAAGGATGCAATAAATCTTGGCTAGTGATGATAAAATGCATAATCTACCTTCAGAGTATAGTATATGACATGTGTTTCATACAATTTATTTTATTTTATTTTTAACTGTTATTGGAGTATAGTTGCTTTACAATATTGTGTTAGTTTCTACTGCACAGCAAAGTGAATCAGCTATACATATACATATATCCACTCTTTTTTGGATTTCTTTCCTGTTCAGGTCACCACAGAGCATTGAGTAGAGTTCCCTGAGCTACACAGTAGGTTCTCATTAGTTATCTATTTTATGCATAGTACCGATAGTGTATATATGTCAATCCCAATCTCCCAATTCATACCACCACCTCCCCTTTCCCCCCTTGGCATCCGTACGTTTGTACAGTCCTGTCTATTTTAGTAAAAGTTCTTGATGGCCACACGGGGATAAAGAGGCTTTCCCCTGAAGGAGACCCATCTGTTTAAGAAGCTCTCATTGCTATTGAGGTGCTCTGAACAATACTTTGACTTTGGCCACCTGTGATGGAGCCCATCAACAAGCAGGAAATTATTGCTCTGCAGCTTTATGAAAAGAGTTGGAGTAATTACAATACCTTAAAGAGCTAAAACCTTAAATATGTAGAACTGTAGAAAGAGTTCAGAGTATAAAATATCTTGTTACAAACCATAAAAACAACTAGATGAAAACATAGCAGGAATAATATGAAAAGAACTGATTGACTCACGTAGGCAGCAATTGGCTGCCTACATAAATCTCATTTTATTTACTCTGTGATTCATCGAAAGCGAAGACCTCTATAGTGCCCACTACTAACCCAGACAACAATTCAAAAATTTTTAAAGGATTGTTTTGATAATCTAATTGCAAGTTTTTAATGGGAAGAGTATAAACTAACAACATCTCTTATTTCCCTAGTACTATGCAGTTTTCCATTCTGATTTCAGAGCTATATGATATTAACACTTTGAAATCAAATATATAACATATTGAAAAACATTGTTTATAATTGAAGTACAGATTAGGCATAATTGATGGAGAAATCAACATATATCGAGGCAGATTTGTAAATGCAAAATAGTATTTCAGTCAGGTTATCTTGAATGCATCAGAATGAGTAAACCAACAGTTATCTGTGAGGTACAGAGGCAGAAAGTAGTAAGCATTAATTTTCTAGGTTATGTACATAATAATAAGAACTTACCTACATGCACAGGTTAATAAACTTAGCCTTTTGGAAAGAATACCTGAGGTACTAGTTTCATGATAAACAAGTGTTAAATTACATAGCAATTCTATACAATGTGTTAATATCTATATTTAAATAAAAAGTTCAAAACAAAACAAAATAAAAAGAACCCAGCCCTTTGTTTATAATCCAATTTCACCATTTATATTAAAAACAGTGTGACTAAGGCTGGTTCTGCAAGCACCAAACTCACTTCACTCTCCCCTTAGATTTCATTTTAAGCCTCCTTTAAAGTCAGATGTGACTATATTTCTAATATTGGGTCATTGGAATATGATGAAAGTGTATGCCACCTTCAAGGCTGATCGCTAAAATTTCCCTGTGTGACCCTGAATGCTTTCTCCATCCCTCTGGCTGAAACAAAAGGACTCAGGAGGACATGGAAGAGCCAGAGCCATAAGATGGAAGAGACTTGTGAATTACTTCTTAGAAGTCTATTTGCCATACACCCAAATTAATGCTACGTTAGGAAGAAATTCATTTCTATTGAATTGAGCCACTGAAATTTGGGGGGTTATTTTTTGTATCAGCTAACCTATGCCGATTAATACATATGGATTACATCCACATATTTGAATGCCAATTGATGCCTCTTACTCTTTTAAAAATCTCACAGACTTTCTTGATTTATATTTACATTTCTACATACTGCTAATTAACAGAATTTGGGAGTGCTTTTCATATGAATTTTCCAATGAATATCTTTATATTTGGGTCTTTCTTATTTGGGGTATATTTATCTCCTGAAGTTTCCTCATTTTAAAAACATCAGACCATAGTACACAGCTCATTCTACAAGATAGTCTATAGTTGCTTGCATATCTTGTATTTATGTAAATGGTTAGTATTTTTATTAGCAAGAGTATTAAGATATGCAAAAGTTATAGAGAATAAAACAACTCCCTATATGCCTTCCAAACACCTTTATAAATAAAATATCTTCCCTCTAATTAAATCCTATGCTGAACCCCTCCTCAATCACATTTTTGTCCTTTCCAGATAGCCACTCTCTTGAATTTGATGTTTAACACCTCTATGTATTTCTTTGTTATTTAACACAAATATCTGTTCCTAAGTAAATGCAGTATTGTTTTGCATGTGTTTAAATGATATAAATGTATATATACATTATACATATACATCACACTATATGAGCACTACTATATGTATTCTTCTCGACTTGCTTAATTTGGTTAACATTATACTTTTAAAATCTATCCTTATTGATACACGTGACTCTAATTTATTCACTTTTACTGCTTCATTCCATTGTATGTCTATACCACAATTTTCCCCTTTTATTGATGAACTTTTGGATTGTTTCTAAACTTTTGCTATTAAAAATATTTGCTACCCAAAACTTCATGCATGTCTCCTTCCGTACACATACACAAGTTTTCACAGGGTAACTGCATAAACATAGAACTTCTGTATTATAGAAGCTATTTAGTCAAGATAAAGCAGTTATGCTGCAGCAACTAACAGTTCTAAAATCTCAGTAGCGTAACATACAACAGTTAAGGACTTGCTCACAAAAGTTTTCTGCCCAGGTAATGCTCCAGGGGAGCTGTCTTTTAGGTGCAGGCTTAACATTCATAGTGCTTTGAGTTTATAGTAACTCCATATCACCACATACTCACATGGCCCCTAGAGCAGAGCAAGAGAGTGCATGGAGTATTGGATAACAGCAGATACATACTTGACTTGTAAATAAAACATATTTTCACTCACGTGTCATTGACGTATGCAAGACTCACAGCTATGATGACCATCAAGGCAGTAGGAGAATTTAATCCTCCCATGGGTTAGATAGGAGAGAAGAACTGGATGTATACCTTTAGTTGTATTCAATATTTTATTTAAGATTAATATAAATAAATATTAAAGCAATACCTTATATTAATTACAAAAGTTTCTCCAAAATATTGAACCTATATCAGTAGTATAGTTTGAGCATTAGTGGTGTTCCACATCATTGCCAACACTTGATTTTTTCAGACTTTTTCATCTTATTGTGACTCTCATCTGCCTCTTTGTGGCTGATTAATAAGGAAGATCACCATTTTACACATTTCGTCTCTTATAAAGTGTTGTTGTTGGCACAAGTTGTCATTTTCCTTTTGATACGTAGTTCTACAAATATATATTCTTGATGCTAATTCTTTGTCAGCTTAATGTATTAAAACTATCTTTACAGAATTTATGGCTCATCATTTAACTTTTATTTATGGTGCTTTTTGATGAATATAGGCTTTAAATTTAATGTTTGTTGAATTTATCAGTTTTTTCTATTTATTTATTTATTTATTTATTTATTTATTTAGCTCTTTGTGTCATACTTTAAAAAATTCTATGCAAATTCTGGTCATAAATATAATTTTTGCTTAAAGTTTACATTTTACATGTAGATATCTAACCCACCTTGAACTCACTTTGGGACTACTGTTATATAAAGGTTTATTTGTTTCCATACATACAACCAATTTTCACAGCACCTTATACCTAACAGTCCATTTGTTTTCTCCAATGATGTGCAATGGCACTCTGTTTTTGCATAGTTTCCAAATATTTTGGAATTTCCAAAATAGGTTCAGGTCTAATCTGATTGGTCTGAAAATGATTTTAAAATACAGTTGAATTAGGGCAGGACAGAATCTGTTAAAACCTGTGACCTACAAAATTGGATGTATCCTAATAGCTCAAGATAATACTGTAATTGGCAGCAGAATTTGGACTGGTATCCCTTTATGACTGTCTGGGAATTTTACAATGGCCTTAATATAGCATTTTATGATTCCTACAATTCATTATGGGAAGCTCATCATTACTTGCTGTTGAACAAAACATGGTATAAATTGTATTTGGTCTTAAGTGCAGTTAATGGTACCTACCAGATGAGATTTGTAAATATCTACAAGAAATCTATTTTCAGTGCTCCCTCTTGCCTATAAAGGTACTGTCCTAACTTGGTGAGCATATTAATTGCTTTCTTTGTAGGGAGATCTATGCCTGGGAAACAAACTTGGCTGACCAGCCTATGAACCCAAATCATCCATTTTTGTATTGATTTGCACTGACTCACTTGACCTATTAAAGCGCCTTATTTTGCCAGGCTATAGCAGGGTGAAATTTCTCTTATATTTATTGTACCTCCCAATAGCCCTGTGAAGTAAGTTATCATAAATGACAGTTGCAAAACTTGTGTGCCAAACTTCTCTTTTGCAATCATTATACAACCTTCTCAGACACTGGCTAATCAAGCACTCAGATTTAAATGTATACTGATAACTACATTAGTCTAGGCTTTGTTTTGTCCCTTTTTCATTTCCTCCTTTATACTGTGCCATGCATTTCAACAAAATGTTGTTATGATCTTCTTACAATTATATTTTCTCATAAATGTGCACCTCACATACAGTGTTAGGATTATTTTTTTATACATGCCAACCTCAGGTCCATAACACAATTTGATCCTCCTGTCTCCTCTACAAATGTATTTCCAGAAATGATGCTAAGAAAAACTTGCTTCCCTGAAAAAACACCATTAAGAAAGTTCATTCTATTTGTTTTGTGGCCAACATTGCCCATTTAGCAGACAATTTTATTGAGCTATGTATAGTGATGTGTGCATCTTTTTGCAAGTTCATCGTACGGTGACTCTAACATCATTGTCTGGCTACAGACCATAAGGAGAAATTGTGAAGTTTATAAACTATATAGCTATCAGAGCTAATTCTCATCCACACTCCCATTGCATCACCTAGCAGGTTGTTCCTATTTATTACTCTATCTTCAAAGCTTTTAATTATTTCTATTGGTAGCAAATCTTATCCCTGGACTTTACCAAGCCGAGTTTGTAAAACTTAAATCAGAGAGTGTTATAGGAATTATTTATGAAATTTCTTACATTGAGAGTCTTCAACATGGTAATAAGTTGTCAAGCTCCTCTAAAAACTTTACTTGAGCACTTTCCACAGCCTAGGTCCTGTGTCCACTCCTTCTTGGATCTAACTCAAACGCATTCTTCCAAATTTGGCTTATATGCTGCCTCCTCCAAGAAGACATTTTTGATTCACAGGCTGATTATGATGCCCTTTTCTGTGCTCTCATGTCACCCTGTGCACACTTTTGTGATAGGACTTATCATGCTACACCTTAAAGGTTGATTGTCATGTTCTCTCCCCAAACAGAGAGCAAACTGATTAAGAGCAGGTATTTTGTCTTATTTGCGACCATAGCCTGAGCAGGGCCTACAGTAGGCACTTAATATTTAATGAATAAAGGCAAATGAATCTTGTTATTTTCTCTTTTTCCATTTCAGAAAGGTTCATTACTCAAGGTATGTAAACTTGTTTAAAATTTCTTTGGCCCCAAATGAAATTCGGCACAATATTTAGCATGTATTAGGAGCTCCATGGATATTTGTGAAAAAAATGAGTGAATAAATAAATGAAATGGAAACTCTCTAAGTACTGTTTTTGCTCTCAGGCTGTACACAACCTTAAGAGTAGGCGTAAGGATGTGATCTAATTGCAAAATAAAATTGATGTATTCCTGATGATCTTTTAAAATAAGAAAGTACAGGTGCAAAACCTGAAAGAAAAAAAAAATAAAGGAATTTACAACTCCACCTGTTCTAAGATTCCTATATCTTTCAGCCAAATTATGCTCATTGTGCACAGAACCTACAAATGATGGCACAGCATGCTTACATTTTAAAAGTTGGCTATTATGGAGAAAATAGTCTGACAAAGATTAACAAAGCATCTTTTAAAAAAATTTTTAAAAAGAACCTGGGAGACTTTTGTGAACAATTGCTTTACCAAAATGAGATATCCACAGTTGCCAATTAGTACAGTGTTAATAAAGCCAAGCATTAAAGATCTTAAGGATGCTTCTTTATTGCATCTGCCCACACATAATCCTCATTCTACCTTTCTGCCTGGCTGTGGAGATTGGTCCAGTAAAAACATGCTGCAGATGAATTGCTCAGAGGATGTCAGAAGGGAATATTTCAGAGCACATCCTAACACTATTCTGCAACTGTTATTTTTCATGGGTGTCCACATCCTGGTAATATATCCTTAGATTTGACTGTAATCTTGCCATTGAGCTCGCCTACAGGTCTCATAAACTTGTTTTAGTGTAGCCTTAAGTCACAGATTCTGTGGAACCAGACAGATAGTACTACTCCATAACATCCATTAGAGAACATATCTGCACTTACATCTCCTACTAATAAATGTTTCCGCAGGGGAACCACATCCTGTCGCATGAAAACATACAACATTACAAAGCCACTGCCTATTGCTTTTGTAATTGGATTAGCCATTTCTAATATACACTAGGTTTCGTATGCCCTGGATTCATACATCATGACATGTTGAGCTATAAAAACAAAGACTGCTTATACCTTGAATGATTTAGGAGAATTGGGCACTAAACACTGGGTAACTGTTTTTGGAAGGCTATCTGGCTTAAAATCTGGAAAAGAGATGAATATGAAATTTTAGGAAATTAGAAGATAATACAATGATATATAAACAATAAAGGTTCTATCTCATATAAATTAATTAGGACCCCTATTCTGACTGTTCCCAAATGATATATGTTAAGAGCAGTGTAGTGGGTTGAATGGTGGCCCCTCAAAAGATATGTCCAGGTCTTAACCCCTAACCCCGTGAATATAACCTTATTTGGAAAAAGGATCTTTACAGATGTATTAAGTTAAGGACTTTGAGATGATATCATCCTGGATTATCCAGATGGGCCCTAAATCCAATGACAAGTGTCCTTAGAAGAGACAGAAGAGAAGGACAGACAGAAAGGAGGAGACTATGTGAAAACAGAGGCAGAGATTGGAGTTATGCAGACGTAAGCCAAGGAAGGCCTGGAGCCATCAGAAGCTGGCAGAGACAAGGAAAGATTCTCCCCTACAGCCTTCAGAGGGAGCGAGGCCCTGCCAATACCTTGATTTCAAACTTTTGGCCTGAAAGAAGTGACAGAATAAATATCTACTGTTTTAAGCCACCAACTTTGTGGAAATTTGTTACGATAGCCCTAGGAAATGAGTACAGGCAGTTTGTAATGAAGACGCAGCACCTGAAAGGCAAGCATATGCCCCATAATAAGGGGTTCTGTCAGGGAGACACAAAGCCACTGAGAAGCCAAAGACACTTCAGCTTCAGGACCCTCCCTTATAGGAGCCCTTCCAAGGAGCAGGCACCAGTAATGTCTTAATATGATCAGATTTTTTGTACAATTTCTGTAAGTAAGATATTTCAATCACTGTTAGTTAAGACTGCTTTCTCTTTCCACTCCAACTTCTCTTCCACACTCATTTCCTCTTGTTTCGATGGACTGAAGGTGCCTAGATGATTTAGGGATCCAGCTAATGGGAAATTGAGGTAAGGATACATTTTATTGGGGTTTATTGGGTTATATTTATATGATCCTTATTGCTTTGCATGTTGAAGTTATTGTTAAATGTCATTGTGTAGGAATGGTTTCTCAGAACTCTCTCTACTGACAACTGTGCCAAGTGACCTTCTGAGTTAATCTCAAAATTCAGGACCCACACAGCATCACGACAAGGCCATTTCCTGAGACCTCTGACATCAGAAGTACATTGATAGAGAAAGGGAAAAAAAGGCTTGAAATGTACAAAGCCAGAAACTAGTCTGAAAATAAAATTGTAAACACTAATTCTCATTGATGCCTAGGCAAAATGTAATTTTCTCTTCTGTCGAGAATATATACGATAATGCAGCAAATATGACTGCAAATACACTCTACACAATTTTAATGGAAATCACAAGGACTAGAATGTATTAGCTTCCCTGTGTTGTAGGGGACTAAGCCATAGCAGTCCTGCAAACAGCAAGAACATCTATGTATGAAGTCACGTGTCTTCTGCAACCCAACTCTCAATAATAAAAAAGAAATTGCCATTTACCACACTACAGAAAAGCCTCACATAGGAGCTATCTTTATAGAAATTGATAATATAAAATTGTTGTCATACGAAGAAGTGATCAAAAAGCATGCATCCAAAAGGTGTAGCTAATCAATATGATTATAGAGTTATGCCAGGTAATAAATTATTGAAAACACATACTTTTTGAATTTTATAATGTTTCTAGAAAATTTTTATTTTGTTGTGATTTCTCATTCTAAATGAATATTCAGTGTTGTATCAAATTTTGTATTCTTTTCCTTAAAAGTACCCTCCAAACTGTGTATGTTTCACCCCTCACAAAACCTGGATTGGCCCTTGCTACCAGGGTATCAGATTAAGTTTTTAAAATATACTAGGGATTTGTGGAGAGAAAGCCAGGGAAATGTACCCTTGGATGTATAGGAAAAAGAACTGTCTGCTTTGACATATTTTAATTTATATTAAATGCTTTTGAATGTATCTCATTCCTTTGTACTAGTAATGATGCTATGAGTTGTTTTATTTCTTAAGGTTCATATTCCAACTTTCTCTCCAGAGGTCTTAAATATGTGCAGCATAGGTATTAGTAACAAATTTTAGATGAGAATATAATGTGAGGGTTACCTGACCTGTGCAAGTTCACATACTTTGAAGCAGAACTAGAATCTGAATTTAGCATTTTGACTCTTAATAACTCCAGTCCTCCATGTGATGGCTAAACATCAGCATTTTAGGAGAGAAATTCCAAAGGAAATACTTCTTGGATTATATTTCTGAATGCATAAATTTATGTCCAAATAACTAATGAAGTGATAAGCAATTCTTCAGGCAACCATTTCAGCTTTGTCTGCCTTCTGCTAGTTCAGAAAGGTGACTGTACCTGATGGTATACAGGTACCTGTGTGTTTTTCATGTTGAGAGGAATATTTAAGAGGTACTGTTGGTGGTAGTAGTAATTTGCTTTTCATAGCTCTTCTACCAAAAATCACATTTGGCATCTCTTGATAAGGGAGATGTGTTCTGATTCCTAAATCTAACCTTACAGAGGTCTATTCCAGCTGCCTTCCCTCCCACCACTGCATTTCTAGTCTGGAGAGAACATGCTCGTGAGGAAAGCTAATGCACCTCCGAAAGGCCTGGGTGGAAAGAACCAAAATGCTGTGCGCATCACCTTTGTCACAAAGGCAGAAGGTCGGGAAGAAAGAGAAGTATGGTCACTAAGAGCCATCTAAAGAAAACTTTTACCCTTGAACATACAGCAAGTAAAGTTATGGCTTTGCTTAGGTGGGACTGTATACACAACACTGGACTGAAAATCAGAAAACGTTGATTCCAACTCAAACTCTGCAACTTAAGAGGCCATATGATTCGAGCCGCATCCCTTGCTCTCAGAGTCTCAGCCCCTCAACTGTAAAATGAGGCAGCTGTATTACATGATCTCTAATTTTCCTGCCAGCTCTAAAAGGCCATCGTCCTATTTCACCCACTGGATCACACATATGGTCTTGGAGAATGCTAGAGATCACTTACAGGGAGAAAGAAGGCAAGCAGGATGAAGAACAGAAGGCTGAATGGGTGACTTTCTCACTATAGAAAAGACACATTGTTATAAACTCTGGTGAAGAGGCTACCCTGAGAAAAGCCTCTGCATAGATTCGCAGTCTCCTGGGAAACAACTAAAGAAATTCACAGCTTGCCAGTGCTGCGGCCAGACAGCAAAGAAGGACGAAGAGCCAATACCAAGGCAGAAAATGCAAGGAAGGAATAAGCTCAACATTTGTTTTCTTGTCACTTACAGGAAAATATGCCCAAAGTCTCTCTTGTATTAGCATCATATGAACCCACAATTTTCTAAGGTCAGTTCTTATAAGTCTAGCAAAATCCTATTTGTGCAGAGTGGGCCAAGACTAGGGTTGTTCCAAAAGAGTGGATTTTCTGAAATAAGGGAAATTGGCAAGGTATTCTCACGCTCAGAGCGTCAGGACAAATCTTGAGGCTCCTTACATTTCCGCAGTGGCCCAAATCCTGACTGCCGAGACAGTCAGGGGAGCACCTGTCACCACAGAAGGAACTGAAAAGTAGGCAGGAGAGAGGTTTCCTAGAATCTCTGCTTCCTTGTTGCCTGTGAAATGTGTCACGTCTTTCATTTTGAAGAATCTAGGGATATGGCATTTGGTAAGAACTGTGATATAGTAGAAAGTCATACAGGGCAAAATGAATGCTATTTCTTAAAGTCTGTTTAACCTTTGGAATACTAGGGAAGTGCTGAGAGGTGCTGCCACCACAGCGTGCCTGAGAGACAGGTGGAAAATGGCTGTGCTCTATGACTATTTTCTCAGGAAAAGAAACACATAGCGCCTTCATTAACATAATATTCTTTAAAAATATAATTTTGCCAGATGTCATGTAAAAGCTATTTGAACCTAGATAAATATATACTCTAAACTCTGCACGAACTAAAATCCTTGGAGACTGAGAACCAATCGATTGACGGATTGATTGACTGATTGAAGATAAATAACTGACATAATTAACAAAAAAAATTCCTATTACCCTTAGTAGTAATCTTTCTAAAATTTTCTACTCAGCCTCCTGCTTTTGTAAGTAGAATATATAGGATGAATTTCATCATTCTTTGAAAACTGAAATCTTGAAATGTTTTAGATTTATCGTTAAGAAGATTTTTTTCCCATTGTATCACAAGGATGGAAAACAAATTAGATTTGGTCTTATTTGCGGACTACAGACTGCTGTTAGTATTTTTAAATCACTGATAAGTGCTGATTGATAGCGTTAGCCCTAAAATCTACTATTTTTCCCCCCACACATAAAAAAGGATTCTAGTTAATTGCAGTGCCAAATAATTGGCTTCCAAATAAATAATCAAAATTTGTTCTACCGGCATATTCCTAGCAATACCTGGAGATTTTAGCCCCCTTCTCTTCTATTCTCATTATGTTATTTATTTCCAAACCACAACTATCAAAAATGTACCGGTGATGTCCAAATCTGTATTTCCAGGCCAGATGTCACTTCTGAGTTTCAGATCCACACTTCTGGCTGTCTGATGGCAATCCCCACCTTGATATCCCAAAAGTTTCTCTTAAAATATATACAAAGCTAAGCCGGACATATCCCCTCCTAAACCTCTCTACCTATATTCTCTACATCTAATTGTCATACACACCAGAAATTTAGGAACGACCCTAGATTCTGCTTCTCTTCATCTCTTCCTATATTTAATTAGTCATTTAATTGGCTATTTAACCAGATGTATTTCCTATGCAATAATAAAATCAAACACCTCTTCTTCATATACTCTGGTACACTGCTAGTTTAGTACATATCATCTCTCACTTAAACTTGCTCCCTTACTACACATCTTCCACACTATGACTAGAATGTTATTTGCAAAATCAAATAAAATATATCATTCTACTACTTAAAATCTCTTCGTGATATACATAATGAAATTCAAGCTCATTAACATTGCACATAAGATCCATTACCTCTTGGATCTTATTTCTTATCATTGTCTCCTATTTTAGTCACATTCTCCTCTCTCTTGCTCCACGAACAAGTCAAGATAATCAATGCTTTTTGCATTTACTTTTCTCTGTGCACATGACAAACTTCTCCTAGATACAAGGAATGATTTCGTATGAAACACAACTGTATCAAACAGCAACAAAAATCACAGTGTATAACTCTAATAAAATGGAGGTATGTGGGAGAAACTGCAAAAAAAATGTGTGGGACGGAAGCGAGAATGTACTTTTAGTGCTCTGCAGGCTGGGTGCAAAAGCTTTAGTTATACAATAATTGGATGCAGAGTGATTTAGAGGGATGCATAATCCCCTAAAGTAACATGCAAAGTGATGAAATAGATGGAGAAAAGAGGACAGGAGGGAAAAGAAGAGGAAAAACGAGAGCAAGTGATTAGAACAGCATGACTGAGACATGAAACTAGTTAGTCTTAACTGGGTAGGGAAATATTACCAACTCCCTGTGAAAGATAGGTCAAAATTAAAATCACACTAGTATAATGTTTCTAAATATCTGTTACATTTATTTTAACAGCTTAAAAAGACTTTAAATGTGAAGCTGACCATAGTGTGTATATTAAGAAAGACTTCCTGCTATAACAAACTACCCCCAAATTTAAAAAGTCTAATCTAATGAAGATTTTTTTCCCTATACTTTTATCACAGTCCAGTGAGGGTCACTAGGGGCTCTGATTCATACAGTCATTTAGGGATCCAGGATCCTCCATCTAGTGATCTTCTGCAATTTTCTAAGTTATTGGAGTTCCCCACTAGATCATCTATACCTAGCCAGAAGATAAAGAAGAGAGAGTATCTGGAGTAGCATATGGCCCAGTCCTAGTTGTATGCCTACAACTTATTGGCCAGAACTCCATCACATGGCCACACAAATCTAAGACAAGCTGTGAAATATAGTGTAGCTAAATGCCCAGAAAGGCCCAACAAGCCACCTGTCAAGAACCGTGAAGGGTTTGAGACTGAAATTTTAATTCATTTTGGAAACTAATAAGTTAGTCTGACACAGTTTCATGGATGCTGGTAAAGGACATGAGACTCCTGGTTCAGAGATGAAGAATAATTTATTATGCACAGCAATAGCACTAGCCAGACTATTGTTTTTGTCTGTTTCATTTGCCATACCCCAGATCCCAAATCCCACAAGGTAATGGGAAAAGGTTCAGATGATGCCTGCAATAGGTTGTGTTACAGGAGAGGAATCATAAGCTTAAAGAACCCAAATTTTTTATAGTTGGTAAGAATCATGTCTGATCTTTGTTCTAGAGAGACATGCTATCGCCACTTTCCATTGTTGAACACTATACAAACATCTTTGAAAAGATGGTTCAGAATAAACAGTAGTTAGTGTCTCATATGCAAGGTATACAGAAACACAAGAGACCCATGGAGAATTTTGTCCCAAAACAACCACGTGTAATTAAATAGTTCTCAATTACTTAAGGTAACTGAGCAAGCCATGTCAAATGAGTTATTAACATCTTGACATATCTAGAACTGTGTCCTAAAACTCTTAATATTATATTGTTACCCAGATTAATCCAGGTTCAAAGGAACTATATCCCACCTATGTCCATGAAAGTGAAAAAAAGTAGGAGTAGTTGCAAAATTGAGGCATTTAGAAGTATGCACTTAGTGACAAACTGATTATCAAAGGACAAAAATCTTATTTTATGCTTTCTGTATTATTATTCTGTGTTGTATGGCTGAACACAATTATTCATAAATTAACTTTGCACTGAAAATTTTATATTATTGCCTTAAAATGATAAAGCAAACAAATACTTTGAAGCAAGCTTAGGCATAAAACTTAGCATCTAGGAAAAACAAATTGTCCTGTGATGACATGCTAAAGTGACCAAAGGAGAAAGCACATATCTGGATATACTTAAAGACACATGCTAATTAAAAAAAAAATTGAAATACCTTGGGTACATTAGTCTACCAGGAAAAGTAAGGATTTTAGAATTTAAAAATTTTTTTAAGTTTATTCCAGAACTACCTACTTATTTTTCTTGTTTTTCAAATTCGTTTTATTCAACCATTTATGGAGCATAAAGTTTACACAACTGCTAGGCTAAGCACTGAAGCTAAAACAGTAAGCCACCATTACAGACTTCAGAGATCCAAGTTGGGAAGACATACTTATAAATAATTACAATGCACTATAATAACAGTGACATGTGCAGAGTGATATAGCAAATGCTATAATAGTGATATAGACAGAGAGCTGTTGAACATAATGGAGAGAAAAACTAACTCTTTACTAACTCTTCATATGAGAGTCTATTCACTAGCTCACGGGAGTCTTCACAGGAATAACACTGGATCTAAGTCATTAAAGATAAATTGGATATGCCCAAAAGGACAGTGTGGGAAATAAATTACAAAGAGATTGAACTATAACTATGAAGACCAGAAGACATGAAAGGACATGCTGTGAAAGGACAGAAATCAGTTCCTGATGATCAAAGCTTTTGAGGGTTGGGGAAAACATTCTGTGAGATGGGACTATGGTTGTGATTAGATTTTGAGGAGCCTTGAATGCAAAAGAAAGGGCTCTGGATTTATACTGATAGCAAGAGGAAGCTGGAGATATTCTATTCCTGGTCCCAATGATTGCAAGTCTAGGTCCAAGCCAATTGTGTTCATCAGCTTGAAGTTCAATTCGCTATTGCCATTTGCCCACAATTTTTAATCTTTCATTTATTTATATTTCAGTGAGTACTTGTTGAAGCCTACTATATGCCAAATGCTGTGCTAGGTACTAGGGAACTCACAGTGACTAAGATATGATTTCTGCTTTTAAGAAGTTCACAACCTAATAGAGGGAACATAGTTCAACATAATAAAGACCATATATGACAAATGCACAGCTAACATGATACTCAATGATGAAAAGGCGAAAGCATTTCCTCTAAGATCAGGAACAAGAAAAGGATGCCCACTCTTAACACTTTTATTCAACATAGCAATGGAAGTCCTAGCCACAGCAATCAGACAACAAAAAGAAATAAAAGGAATCCAAATTGGAAAAGAAGAAGTAAAACTGTCATCTGTTTGCAGATGACATGATACTATACATAGAAAGTACTAAGAATGTTACCAGAAAACTTCTAGATCTCACCAATAAATTCAGTAAAGTTGCAGGATACAAAATTAATATACAGAACTCTGTTCCATTTCTATACACTAACAACGAACTATCAGAAAGAGAAAATAAGGGGAAAATCCCATTTACAACTACATCAAAAAGACTAAAATATCTGGGAATAAACCTATCTAAGGAGGTAAAAGACCTGTACTCAGAAAACTGTAAGACACTGATGAAAGAAATTGATGACAACACAAAGATGGAAAGATATACCTTGTTCATGGATTTAAAAAATTAATATTGTTAAAATAACCATACTACCCAAGGCAATCTATAGACTCAATGCAATCTCCATCAAAATACCAATGGCATTATTCCAGAACTAGAACAAATAATTTTAAAATCCGTATGGAAACAAAAAAATGCTGAATTGCCAAAAAAAATCTTGAGAAAGAAGAAGAGAGCTGGAAGAATCACATGCCCTAACTTTAGACTATACCACAAGGCTATAGTAATCAAAACAGTATGGTATTGGCACAAAAACAAGCACATAGATCAGTGGAACAGAATAAAAGCCCAGAAATAAACCCATGCACTTATGGTCAATTAATCCACAACAGAGGCGGCAAGAATATACAATGGAGAAAAGACAGTCTCTTCAATAAGTGGTGCTGGAAGAACTAAACGGCTACATGTAAAAGAATAAGCTAAGAACATTTCCTAACACCATATAAAAAAAATACTCAAAATGGATTAAAAACCTAAATGAAAAACCTGAAACCATAAAACTCCTAGAAGAAAACATAGGCAGAACATTCTGATAAAGATCATAGGAATTTTTTTGGAGCTGTCTCCTAAGGCAAAGGAAATAAAAACAAAAATAAACAAATAGAACCTAATTAAACTTAAAAGCTTTTGCATAGCAAAGGAAACCATTGACAAAATGAAAAGACAACCTACAAATGGGAGAAAATGTTTGCAATAAGGTTCAATATCTAAACTGTACAAACAGCTAATACAGCTCAACATCTAAAAACCAAACAACCCAATTAAAATATGGGCAGAAGAACTGAATAGACATTTTTCTAAAGAGGACATACAGATGGCCAACAGGTACATGAAAAGATGCTCAGCATGGCTAATAATCAGGGAAACACAAATCAAAACCACAGTGACATATCATCTCACACCTGCTAGAATGACTATCATCAAAAAGAACCCAAATAACAAATGTTGGCGAGCGTGTGAGAAAAGGAAACCCTCCCACAATGTTGGTGAGAATGCAAATTGGTACAGTCAATGTGGAAAACAGTATGGAGGTTCTTCAAAAAACTAAAAATTAAACTACCATATGACCCAGCAATTCCATTCCTGGGTATATGTCTGAAGAAAATGAAAACATGAATTTGAAAAGATATATGCATCCCAATGTTCAGAACAGCATTATTTATAATTGCCAAGATATGGAAGCAACCTAAAGTGTCCATGATCAGATGGACAGATGAATGGATAAATAAGATGTGAGATATACATATACATACATACACACACACACACACAATGGAATACTATTCAGCCATAAAAAAGAATAAAATTTTGCCACTTACAACAACGTGGATGGACTTGCAGGGTATTATGCTAAATGAAATAAGTCAGACAGAGAAAGACAAATACTGCATAATATCACTTACATGCGGAATCTAAAAACTAAACCAAACTAGTGAATATTACAATAAAGAAACAGACTCACAGATATAAAGAACAAACTAGTGGTGACCAGTGGGGAGAGGGAAAGGGGGAGGGGCAATATGGGAGTAGGAGATTAAGAAGTACAAACTATTATGTATAAAATAAGCTACAAGGATATATTGTACAATGCAGGGAACAATATTTTACAATAGCTATAAATGGAGTATAACCTTTAAAAATTATGAATCACTATATTGTATACCTGGGATTTATATAATATTGTAAATCAACTATACTTCAATAAAAAAGAGTTCACAACCTGATTTCTAAAATAAATCAAAAAATACATTTAAAAGTAAATAAATAAAGGAAGGAATAAATAAATAACATGGCAATTCAGCATTGCGATGCAATGAGATTATATGTACAAGGTATCACAAGAGTATAATGGAGGGCCTTCAGGAATTAGCAACAGATTTCTGGGGGAAATGACCCAACATCAAAGTTGAGTCCCAGAGACTGACAAATGAGGGCCATGTAGAGAGGTCAAAAGCATGTTCAAAACAATGCAATGGGATCTCCCTGGTTGAGGAGCCAAACAGATCAAGGGGGCAATAATGACAGATGAGTAAAATTGGAACTGCCTTGGTCAAATATCCTGGCCCGTGCCTTTTGCCTGACCTCTTCACCTTCTATCTTCTCCCTTGCTCACTATCCTCTCCCTTGCTCGCTTCTCCAGACCAACTTTCTTCTGTTTCTCAGTTGCATTTCTCATTCCTGCCTTAGGGCCTTTGCACTTACTGTTTCTTATATCTAACATGCTCTGCCCCTATCTTTACAAGTATGCCTTATTCATGTGGATGGCAATGCCATTTCATCAGAGAGCCCTCTCCCGTCCAATCTATCCAATAAAGCCTATTTTACCATGGCAATTCTGTCATATTACCCGATTCTATTTTCTTTATATAGCATTTATCAGTACCTGATAAAGTATATTTATTTATTTTTATGTGTATTTATTGTCCATACTCCCTCATAGAAAGATTCTGAGAATATGAAACTTAACTCTTTTGTTCACAACTCTGTTCCCAGCACACAGAATAGCACATAATAGATTTATGCTAAATACTGAATGAATGAATGAATGAATGAACCAGAAAGTAAATGAAAGGTATGTGATAATCATATTTATAAATTGGAAAAGTACCCAAGTTGCAGTGAAGGGAGGGGTATTTTGAGAAAATCAATAATAGAGGAAAACAATTTGGAAAAGAAATGATGAGGTTCTGAACTAAGATATCATTGGTAGAAAGGCAAAGGAGAGGTTAGACATGAAAGAAGGAGACAGGTGGACAGACAGAAGGGTCAAATGCTGAGACATGGATCCAAAGAGAAAGAGAAGATGGATCCAGTTTTGGACAAAGTACAGAAATATAAAGTGAGAATTTAGATCAGCTATAAAGGAAACTCCTTGGGACTCCATATTGTGACTAGTCCCATTAAGAATATAGCAATTGCATTAAATGCTGCTTGTACCCATAAAATGTGTTTATTAATCTCTCCCTCTACACAATACCTGTGGAGGACTTTTCTTTATGGGGTTATATGAACTCAATCTCTACTTTGGAAAATTGAAATAGTTATTATTATAGTTTTATTATTACTGCCTGTAGCTAGCACAAGTTCCTTTTAGAACAGATATAATTCACAAAAGTGCAGCATAATGCAAAGTTCTCTCTATTTGCTCTTTCCCAGATAGGTGTCAGAAATATAAATATTATGGAGATGAATTCAGCATTTTCCAACCATAATCAGGCTTCTTATTTAATCTTTTGGCAAAATATTCCTATTGGTTCTCATTTCTTTTGATTCAGCTCATCTTCCCTACACAGAGAATTGTCTCCATGAAGAATAATATGTACTTTTGTAACTACTATTGTCGGTGGAATTATTTTATCTATGTGCAAATGTAAACAGATAAACAGGGTCTATAGCAATTGATAGTCAATAGAATCCAAATTTATGAATTAGGAGATCTTGAAAAGTCTGTGCTTATATGTTTAAGGCCTTAATTTAAATTTTGATATTCAAGGGATTTAATATACAGCAAAGAGCTTTGACAATATGTAAAATGCTATAATCTATAATACACTGACATAACTGCCCCACCTCAAAATAAGATGTAGACAAGAATTTTTTAAATAGCTTCCAAAACTAGGGGGAATTTCTATTTTCTTGCCTTAAGCTACAACTGTAAAGTTGTTAATGAATCCATATTATTCACTACATATCTGAACAACTTCCAGGAAAAGTAAAAATTGACCGCCTATCATCTGATACTTTAGTATAAGTAACGCAGCCCTAAAGAGTAAGCTCTATAGTAAGCTTTTAAGACCCAAGTCCAAAAAGAAGAAAGGATGAATAATCTGCCTGAATTTTGCAATCTATTTGATAACCCCAATCTGCACCTTCATACAATTTGTCTTCTGTATTTTTTTGCATTTCGTATTTTCCTTTGTATTTTGTATCTTGGTTGCTATATTCAAAGAGTATGACATCACTTCATTGGCAATAAGAATTGTCTGGAAAAATAAAAAAGACATAAAAATAGTCTTATAAATGAATAAAATATGCTAACTTTTCATAATTTAACAAAAAAAGGAAGCTTTCATTCCAGTTAAACCAGTAAGAATAACACCAAGGACTCCCTGCACATGTTAGTCAGGTCTTTTTCTGGACTGCTCTGAAAGGCTTTCACAACAGAGTAGCCTGAGGCACAGAAAAGGAGGCAGGGCACGTTCTGATAACTTTTAAATGGATTAAAGACCCAGAGCAGAACATCTAAACACCTACCCATGGGAAGTCTTATTAATTTAACAAGAGATATTTATGGTTGTTTGATCAGAGACTCGAAAAGCTTAAGAAACTTTCATTTACACTCTAGTTAAATTTTCAGGAGTTACCCACTTCCCTGAAGAGCAGTGACTGAGCTTGTTAAAGGTGAAATTACTCATATAACCCTGGCCAGCTTGGGTTAAAAATGCAAAAGACTTGCTTGTTAATGGAAAAAGAGTCAAAGCAAAGGAATCAGAGGTGATCAGCCAGAGGCCTACATTATTTTATCATTTCTCTCAGCTGAGAAGTTGTCTAGATTTCAGAACATCTGAAGAACTGTCTTGTTTGTAATTCAAAAGGGAAAGAGTGGGAGGTGGGCTGGCTACAAAGAGGAAAGGCCAAGGAAGCTGGGGTGAAGGAATCTGAACAGTGATCAACAAACTTCTGTTTGTTGATTATCGCACTACTCTATATACATTTGTTAATACTCATGAAAATACTTAAAAAGAGAAAAATTTACTGTATATAAACTAAAAGTTAAATGTATAAAGGGGAAGGGGAATACTTAAAGACATTTTTGTTTGGGGACAAAATTCCAGCTATGCGCTGTGTGATCGTGAGGACTCCTCTGATTCATAGTTGATTAGAGTTAGAATGTAGCAATGGGCATACTATTGGTAAATTATATTTTTTAACTGGCTAGATTAATTAGTCTTGCCAATGTAAGAGTAGTCTTATAGAACCCAAATTATTCTGATCCTGCCCTATATCTTCTTAATTTCAGAAAATTGGTTCCTTACAAAGCATTCCCCAATTTACCTCACCAACACACACACACACACACACACACACACACACACACACATCCCCCCCACATCTCAAGGGGACTTATTACAACAAGCCTCTATTTGGCATCTGACAAACTGACTTGCACCATCATTGGCTATAAGGCCTCAAGTCCACTCTCATTCCCTGACCAGGTATTTTCCTCTGGTATACACCCATGCAATGCCAAACCCTTCTCAATGCCAAAAATTCTACATTGCTTTTAGTCATCACTCTACTGAACCCAGACTGTGTTCCATGCATAAAATGAGAATGATGCCTCCCTTTTTGTAGCAATCAGACCTAGGCCTGAGGCCAAGCTGAGGACCAGGTACTGTACCATCGGACACTCTCACTAGACGTGCTGCACACACCTCCTCTCTCTTCTTCCATCCTGAAGTACACAAAAGCCATCATACAGATCTACTCACACAGCTCAATGTCTGCGGGTCTTCCACTGATACCCAAGAGGTATGGGGCTTCCCTGAAGGCTCCACTACCCTGCCTGACTACTGTTGCACTCTTACTTGGTTGGGAGTTAACCAACCAAAGCTTTTTAAGAAGAAATGGATTTTGTGATAAATCCCACAAGACCAGAAAATAATGAATAGAGAAAGGGAGGAATCCAACTGCTCTAGACCTTAGGAACATATTCCATATAAGACATTCTCCCCTGAAAGCTTTTGACATATTGAAAGTAGTACATTTAGCTCAACTGAATTGCTAATATTTGTACAGATTCCCTTGTAAGCATTTCTAAGGTACTATATATTGTCTGCCAACCCAAAAGAATGTTCTTAAAAGGGTTTTAGAACAGGGTCACAGAAAGCAGTGGCCCATAGAAATAAGTTCAAATTTGCTCACACATATGGCTAAGAAAATGCATCACAGATCAATTGTGAATCTCATTATTAAGAAATTTTAGGCTGTCAAAACCTTAAAAGCCGTATTTTCCCTATAACACACAGATGCATTTCCATTCACCTTTCTTATAAAGGTCTCCATTAGAATAAAAAAAATTGAATGACGATCCTAAAGAGAACTAGTCAACACTTTTCTTTTTCCATATGAGTTATCTTAGAGCTTCTATTATACATTCCATTAAAATTGCTATATAAGTTATAGCTACAGGCCAGATAAATATGTAAGTTAGCTTTCCTTGGAAAATGAACACTACAAAGAGAGAAAAAACTTCCCTTTTATTGCTTTTATTGTCAAAGGCTCCCAGGTAAATTGTGTTCACCGTATCAGGTTGTTCATTCTAAGTACCTATGTTAGGAATATGAGCCCCCATCTAAGGTAGCTGTGCACTCCCTGAAGCAGCTGAAGTTGTTTGATGTTAGTTCATTAATATTATTATCTTTGGTTTAACTATAGCGCAAAGCATTAGGGGGCTTTTCAACCCATGTTCATTACACACAAGATATATGGTTAGGATTCAAAACTTAAATGCCTGCAAGATCTAGGCAGAACATATAAGAGGATGAAGATGGTGAGGTGTAAGAAACAAAGCAATGTAGGGACTATGGAGAAGGAGGGAAGGCATAACCCATCATAAGGAGGTAGATGCTACTGACTTCTAGACATTTGTTGCTGTGAGGCAATGAGGACCTAGTGGAGGAAGGTGTACCAATGTTTAAGAAAAGCTGGAAATGTGAATATATTTTGTCTGCCTGTGGAATTTCCCAATTTAAAATGCTGACTGAAAAACTTTTGAGACCCGGAGCCAAATACATCATGCTTTCAGGACAAATTCTGTCAAAGGGCTGCCGGTTAGGTACAGCTTTTCTGTGTTGATTGACCATAAAACCAAGTGCAATGTTAATCTTATATGCCAACTTGGCTAGGTCACAGTACCCAGAAATTTGGTGAAACACAACTGGATGTTGCTTAGAAGGTATTTTTTAGATGAAATTAACATTTCAATTTGTAGACTTTGAGTAAAGGAGATTACCCTCCATAATGTGGGTGGGCCTCATCCAATCAGTTGAAGGTCTTAATAGAGAAAGACTGCTCCCCTCAGAAGAGGTAATTCTGGCAGCAGACTGCCTTTGAACTTGAACTGCAACACTGATTCTTCACTGAGTCTCCAGCCTTTTGGCCTACCCTGCAGATTTTGAACTTGTCAGCCTCCACAATCATGTGAGCTAATTCCTTAAAATAAATCTCTCTCTCTCTCTCTATCAATCTCTCCATATGTATATGGATATATATGAATATATATTGTTAAAATTACATACAAAATGGAGACCGGACTTGAAAATTCCCTGAGCAGACAAAACCATTTTAACCACATAAGTGATATTTAATTTAGCTTATTCTGCAAAACAAGTGAAACTTAACTTTGGTTATTTGTTGTAAATGCCTCTGATAATAATAAGAGAAACTTAAGTCATCTTCCTAAAAAAATGGTATGAGATAATCACTTTTAACCAATCCCCTACCATCTGCAAACCCCCATTGTAATAACCAATTATCATAAACAACTTCCTCATTTTCACTTTGTAAGCCATCCTGTAACACCATGCCCCTTACCTTCATATCAGTTCAATTTGAAAGCTCCCACTTCTCAAACTATACTTACATGCACAGTAAACTCTTACTACATACTATTTAGTGATTTCCTGGTTTTAATTTTGCTATTTGTGGATTTTTGAATATATATATATATATGTGCATATGTATATAATTGTTTTTGTATCTCTGGAGAACCCTGACTAATTCACCAGTTTTGTTTGCTTGTCTGGGACAGTTTTATGCCTATTTTCCCAGGATAATTAAGTAGTAAGATTTTTTTCTCTCAAAAGTTACCAGTTTGGATAATAAATTATTTGGCCACCCTCTTTATACAGCTCTAACTCTGTCACCGAAGATGGCTACATGCTGAATTCTACACAGCAAAACCTAACCAGTCACTCTAATACAGCCCATTTGCCCCCTGATACCTTCCTTCCTAACAGACTGTAGCTGGTTTTAAACCAAAGCTTTAGAAATATCACCCTCATTCTATCATCTCTCTCACCCTCTGTCTCTTCCTTCAAAACTAACCATTCAAAATATATCTTATTTGAATTATTTCTTTTCTTTTTCACTCCTAATTTACTCATGGGTTTTTTAAAAGTTGAAGTGTAGTTGACATACGATATTATATTAGTTTCAGGTGTATAACACAGTGATTCAATATTTTTTATAGATTATACTCCATATAAAGTTATTATAAAATATTGACTACATTCCCTGTGCTGTACATTATATTCTTATATCTTATTTATTTTATACCTTGTAGTTTATACCTCTTAATCCTCTTGCCATTTGAGACAACATGGATGGACATGGAGGATATTATACTCAGTGGTTTATATGTGTTTTTAAGTGGCAAGCTACTTCAAATCATGTTTCTTTTATTCAGCTCTCGAACTCACATTACAGGACCCTTGGCTCTTACCTTGCAAACTGCTCTTATTCATGACTTTCTCTTCTTTTTCCTTTTTCCACTTTATTTCTCACTTAAATCACTGTCTAAAAAGGATTATGAGAGTGGTGGGAATTTTGTTCCACACAATCATTCAAGGCCTCAACTACTTCTGTCTACCTATTCCAGCATGCCTAGGGTTTGCACAGAATCTTCTACATCTGGCTGGCAGATAGGAGAGAAAAAGGGCATGAAAACTGGACCAAGTATGATCACTTCTGCCTACATTCTATTGGCCAGAACCAAGTTGACCCACCTTACTGAAAGGAAGGCTGGGAAAGATAGTCCAGCTGTGTTCCAGGAAGAAAAGGAAGTAGAGCCTGGTAAACACACACACTGAGCCATAGCTTGCCTTCGATGTTTCCCTAAAGGCCAGTGGTATAATGATAAAATGCAATTTGGTAAACTCTATGCTATGATGAGCTAAGATTGCAAAGCATATGGATGCATCTCCTGGTGCTCTGGCTTGACAAGAGCGTTTAGAATCCCAAGAGGAGTAAATTGCATGTCCTTCACTGGATTTTCTACCAACAGCATCCAGATTTGAAATTTCTAGAAAACTGGTATTATAGCTGAAGAATAAGCACAAAATGAATAGGATTGTAGTTTTGATGCAATAGAGAATCGACCTCTATAAAAATAGAGCACTTTGGAATTTCAGTCCATTCCAGAAAAAAGAACATACCTAAGGTATTAAGTAAAGCAGCATACTATGATTAAAGCCACCAGTCAGAACAGCCAGGACAGTGTAAAATGGTCTTAAGCTAATTCATTATGAATAAATTCAGCTTCACTTTTTTTCAGATGGGTTAGAAAAAGAAGAGTTACTGATTCTAGCCTAAAATGAACATAGTGTAAATAAGGTTACAAAGCAATTGCATAAGGTTATTAACTGAAGAAAAAGAAACCATTCCAATATTATTGGGAAACCAAGCTTCTTCCAATTCTCTTAATGAAATCATGTCATTGGTAATTATCTCCCAAAATCTATGCTGAACATTAGTTTTTTTTTAATTAATTGAATTATTTAATTCCAGTTTCTAAAATGTTAGAAAGTATCTTAAGTTTCTGGTTTAACTAATAATTTAACATATTTTGAGACAAAGGAAACAAAATCAGGATTGAAATTTCACTAATCATAACATTATCTGTTCTGGGTTAACTTCTTTACCCTTCTGTAAGCCAATGTTTGGGATTTTTCTTTATACTTCAGAAGTTGTTTGAGGCTTCTGAAGAATATGGCCCCTTCATCAAGACAAACAAATGTGGTTGAGATAATGGGACCAGTAGTTTACTTATCACCATTAATGGGGTCAAGATTCACTCATTTAATTTGCTCACAGAATTGGGACAGATTTAGCAGAACCATGAAGAGGATCATAAATGACTATGAGAATGGAACTGCTTCCTCACAAAGGCAGACTAAAAAAGACTACAGTTTTCAACCAGGAAAGAGAAAACTCAGGGGCAATATTATCAAGATTGTTTGTTTGTTTGTTTGTTTCTAGTTCTATATTATCTTTTTCATAGCACTCCATTGTAAAAAAAACAAAAAGCGGGGGGGGGGGGGTGTTGCCAATAGAAAAGTAAGAGAATGAAAAACATCAGTCCTAGCCCCGAGACATGGTAAGCAGGCTCTGAAAGGGTATATATATTTTTTGATCCAGAAGTTCACATTCAAGAATTTATTTTACAGAATTAAGGAAGCCTTCAGAACTTTGGCTACAAGAATTTCATCCTCACATTTAAAACAGTGAAAAACATCCTACCATGAGAAATTGGTTTAATCAAATGCTGAACATTAGTTCTAAAGGTCAAATCCCAAGGTTCCTACAGGATGCTTTAATTCTGAGAAATTTGTTTTAAGAGCTAAATTCATTGATTTCTACCCAAGATAAAAATAAAACGAACTTTATCTTCCTTATTTGATATAACTCATTAGCTTAAACAAGATTTTTTTAATTCACTTTTTGTTTTTCTGATTGTTTGCTTGCCTTTATTTGTATCAATTCTTTTTTGTTATTCCTAGAGTCTCTGTTATTCAATGAGACTGGTAGGACACAGATTTCATCTATCATTCATGTGCTGATAGAAGAAAGGCACTTTCTAAAATGTTTCTAAACATTTCTGAAAAGACAATCAAAACAAAGATTTTTAATAGAAGCTAAGCACTTTGTCCTCCAATTCATCTTTTCTGTCTGTAAATTTCCACAGTCTGGTTACAGAGCAAAGGGGGTAAAGATAGCTTTCAGACAGCTTTCAGGGATAGCTTTTGTTAACTCCCACCTCAAATTTGCTCACATAGAAGGGGAGATATGTGAGAAATGGGTTGTATTTGTTGATATTTTATTGGATCACAATTCCAAGGGGCAGGGTGGGGGGATTTTGTAGGCACCAAGTGAAAGTCAGATTCTACACGGCAGGCATTCTCTTTGGATGTTCTTCCTTCGCAAGGCTATAGAAAGAAGACTGTGTTTAGGGCCTGGTCTTCAGTGAATAGGGTTCACCATCTCTGTCTTCATCTAGTGCTGTTTTTGAACTCCTCTACTTGCTGACTGTCATATCCTAAACATATTTTTTCATCACTATTGGAATGTTAAATTGCAGGGTTAGACATGAAATCAGGGGGAAAAGAATAAAATATTTCCCCATGTTGGTTAAATTGATCCCTCCCAATGGCCCTGCCTAAGATTGAGTCTGAAGCTTAACAGTAATAAAATGTGTGCCCTAGCCTATTTTTGTCCATCAAGAATCCTGAGCATGGTGAGTGATAGTCAAAGAATAGAATCAGTTGTTTAGAATTCTGAGTTCTTGATATCACATAATATTATATTTATAAATATATCTACTTTAACTTTAACAAAAACTTCAAGGACTACTTTTCTAATCATATGATAAAAGAAAGAAAATCTGCCCTAAGGATGATTGGTAAGCAGAAAAAAAGTGTATAGCACAGCCTTATAACATTATCCTCCAGAATAGATCTATGTGTAATTTCACAAAACTCCCTACTTATGCAAAACTACATTTACAAATTAGTTTGGCTACAATTTTTACTTTTAAATTTACAAAGCCCTTTCCAATATCAATCTATCACATACTTAAGGCATACTCCACCCCACAAGTACCTGAAAGTCCCTGGGAAAGTAGCTGTCACACTGTTTCAAAATGAAATTGATGGAGCAGCAGATTTTTTGCTTACCATTGCCTCCTTCCTAGTGTCACATCAATTCCCAAGTGATAAATGTAAACTGATTTTAATCACTATAGTCAAATGGGCACATACTTCAGAAAACTTCAAGGAACTTATTATATGAAACCATAAAATCAAAACGCTGGAATCTTCCACAGAGATCATTTGTCTACTCAGCTCTGCTAATGGAGATGGCATAAATTTTTAACCTTCAAAATTTGAGGTTGGAGATTTTTTATCCCTTTGGCAGTTAGGAACATATTAAAAACCACAGAAAATGAAAAATTTGGGTACTGAAAGAGATAGAGACCAAAACATAGAAAGTCTGAGAAATAATTGATACTAAATAATGATATATGATAACTACACCATTCTTTAGGAGTTTGACCATGGAAAGAAAAGTTAACGGCAATGGTAGATAGAGACTGTGGGATGCTTCAGAATGGGGTGGAGAAGATAATAGAGAAAAGTGATATGTAATGTTTTAAGGTAAAAGCTGGTGGAACATAGGCATCTGAAGAAGAAATTTAACTTTAGTTTTACACAAATGAATAAATTTTTAACAAAAAGAAACACTAAAAATCTGCTACTTTGGACTTACAATGTTATATCTGTCAAATGGTTCTTGCTGGAAAATGTTTCTAATAACTCAAAATTGTCAAATCTCCCATGCCCATTCAGAGTCTGAGACATGAGACAAAATCTTAGGCAAAATCCTCTCTCTACAATTTAAGATTCTGGAGGTGAAAATTCTTCTCTGCTCTTTAGGCAGAATGGAAAGAAAGCACTGTCTGAACTTAAGCAAACAAATGAAAGTATAATAATATTCTAATGCTTTGGAAGCTGAGGCTGTTCCTACAACTGGTGGCGTGGAGGATCACTGGAGGAAAAAGGCAACAACCTGTACTTTTTCTTCTTGTTATCCGAGCTGCATCACTGTGCCTCTGCACCAGCAATCACCAGCAGCCAGCAAAGGTCTTTATGGTTTAATATTTATGCTCATCTGAGATGCTCTGAGTGAAAAAAATGCAACTCTTCATTGCTTGAAAAATAGTCATTCACCTTAACTCACATGATCATTAACCCTGACAGCCAGGTCACTGAATACAACAAATTTAAAACTAAAGAGAAAAAGGGTGTTGCAATGCTGGCTTACCAGCACACCAATGTTTTTAAGTTAATGCAAATGCCTGTATAATATTCTAGCACACTCAAAGGTATATAGATGAGTGGAAAGGACTTTCTAAATAGACTTTCTCCTAGGTATTGCTTATGTTGCATTGATCATTTTGGTTCCATTTGCTACTGGTGTTTTGTTCTAATTTCTAGCAGTTGAGAAACAGTTTCAGCAAAAAAGTATATAAATCTTTTTCTTATTAGTTTGAACACAGGTCTTGACCTGAATTAGTATTTTCACTCATATGAATGTCACCCTGTGAAAGAAATGACTATGTTTTTGCGAGATGCAATTTTTAATGTCAAGTCTGGGAGTTAGCTGTGATTAAAAAAACTGTTGTAATATAAATAAATGTGGATCACAAACTCAAAAAGACCTACAAACAACTCACAGGGAAACAAAGAGAAAGAAAAAAAGACAAATTACAGGAAACTTTGATTTCAAGTTATAAGAGAGCTGAGGTTATTGGTCAGTATATTTAAAACAATATTGACAGATCAATGCAAATAAAGATGCATTAATACTCATCAACAGTGCACTGTATTTATTTATTTTCTTGGCCCTGGATTTATAATCTTAGAGAATCACAAATTACAATTACCCAATGTTGAAAGAGTTGAATATTTAGGACACATGGAAGAATATTTAGGAGACATAGAAGACATTTACTTACAAATATGTGATCTTATGTACATAACTGTAAGAAATATTGGGTAAATACAATTTGGAACTTTCCTCAACACCCTTTATTCTGGAAAGTTTAACTGAAAATGTGAAATAAAAGATGAATTCAGGAAACCATTTTGCAAGGTGGATCATACTGGATATTAGTAATTACTTTTGGGGGGACAAGATTGGGCATTCTGAGTCAGTCAAGAGATGTGAGATAGGATCCCTGCTCTACCACATCTTAGCAGTGGCTCTAGGCAAGACTCTCCATCTTCATGAGCTGTAATTCCTTAATCCCTGAATTGGGGATCTGTTCATTTCCATGATTCTACCTTCGTGGTTAATAATAAAGGTACAATAAAAAGTATAAATTAAGTTTATTGAGCACTTACCACGTGCCAGACACTCTTCTAAGCATTTTACATGTATTAATTTATATAATACTCTCAACAACCCTATGAGGTATATCTTACATGTTATCCATTGTAATATATTAACTATTACAAGTGACATATTTTATATTATACTTTAATATAATCATCACCAGGGAGATTATGGAGAGAAGAAAGATCATATAATGTCTTATGACCCATTACAAGGATTTAAATTTCACTCTGAGTGAGATTGGGAATGATTTGCAGGGTTTTGGATAGAGGAAGGATATGAGCTGATTTTCCTTTAAAAGGTTCAAAATGTTTATCATCAAGAAGACAAGAGATAACAAATGTTGGCAAAGATATAGAGAAAAGGGAACCCTTGTACCTTGCTGGTGGGAATGCAAATTGGTGCAGCCACTATGAAAAACAGTGAGGAGTTTCCTCAAAAAATTAAAAATAGAACTACCATATGATTCAGCAATTCCACTTCTGGGTTATATCCAAAGGAAGTAAAAATAGAATATTGAAGAGATATATGCATTCCATGTTTATTGAAGCTTTATTCACAATAGTCAAGATAGGGAAACAACCTAAGTGCCTGTTGATGGATAAATGGATAAAGAAGATGTGACAAATATACCATATATATATATGTATAATTTATATATATATATGTGTGTGTGTGTGTGTGTGTGTGTGTACAATTTGGCCATGAGAAAAAAGGAAATCTTACCACTTGCAACAGCGTGGATGGACCTTGAGAGCATTACGCTAAATGAGGTAAGTCAGACACAGAAAGACAAATACTGTAGGATATAACTTACATGTAGAATATAAAAAAGCTGAACTCGTAAAATTAGAGACTATATTGGTGGTTATCAGGGGCTGGGGGTGGGGGAGTGTAATGGGGGAGTTGTTGTATAAGAATACAAACTTGCAACCAGTTCATAAGTAAGTCCTGGAGATCTAATGTAGAGAATAGTGATTATTAACAACAATACTGTACTATAAACTTCAAAATTGCTGAGACTAGATCTTAATTGTCCCCACTTCCAAAAGGAAATGATAATTATGTGACTTGATACAGGTGTTAGCTAATGCTACTGTAGTAATTACTGTAATTACTGTAGTAATTACATTGCAATATATAAAAGTATCAAATCATCATATGATACACGTTAAACTTACAAAGTGCTATATGTCAATTATATCTCAATAAAAATAATAAAATAAAAGGCTCATTCTGGCTGCTGTGTCAGATATACATTACTGAGGACAAAGGTAAAGCAGAGAGATCAGTGAAGTGACTATAGTGATAATCCAGGTGAGAGATGGTAGGGGCCAGCACCAGGGGAGTAGCAGTGGCGGGGGTGAGAATGTTTGGATTCTGGTTATATTTCAAAGTTGAGTCAGTGGGATTTCTTTATGGCTTGAATGTAGGATGAGGAAAAAAAAGGAAAAGTCAAGGATGCAGAAGTTTTTGGCTCAAATACCTGGGAGGATAGAATTGCCATTTACTGAAGTGTAGAGTATTGTGCCTGGGGCAGATTTGAGGGGGTAAATCAGGAGTTTGTGCTCATAAACTTGTTTACTGCTGCTTTATCATTACTCTGAAGGGCACCAGCAACTCTACACTGGTAGTTTTGGAGCAAGTAGGTGCCACTATTGCTGCACTTGGCAAAAGGGCACCTGGCACCCAGTAGGAATACTTGCAACTATTCCCCTAACCTACTGCTCTTTGAGGCTCCACCATTCCTTCCTCACTCCTCACTCTGGCTCTGGTTGATGCACTGAGCACCCACGGGCCAAATTGGCTCCATGCTGGAAAAGCTGCTATTCAGGGGGAGCTCTGCCAAACACTGGTACCTGTGACAAAATGGGGCAGAGAGAGAAGGGAAAAAGCCATTCTCTTCCTTTGCATCATCATACATATATATTTTTAAAGAGCTCAAAAGCAGTGTTATTTGTGCTCCAAAATTCAGTTTTCCAAAACAGCTCCTCAGATTTTACTTAAATTCACTCCATTTCTCTAGGATCAAATATTCTCTGGAGACTGAACTAAAAACAGATTTGAATAAGAGCCCCAAGCTATGTTCAAAATCATGATCATTAGGCCTTATTTTGGGTCAAATTCAGCTATTGCCTAAACAGCTAAACAATATACCCCATGCATATAAATAATATTTTACTAGACTTACTCACTAATTATAAATTTCAGGTAAGGCTATACCCCTGCACTGCAGATCAAGTTCTTTCCCAGAAGCATCTTCACCTTAAAAATGCAAACAGACTTTCATTGGGCTTGTGTCACCAGTTTTCTAGGCATTGACAAATGTGTTTAAATTCCATCAGTTGATTAATACAAGACTCACGGTATAATTTTCACTTTACTGTGTTAGCTCTTTAATCTTCATTTTATAGATGAAACTGTGTCAGATCTGAGATTTAAACCCAGGCCTCTTTGACTCCAATACTCATGAGTTTAATCACTAAACCAATTTGAAAATCAAAGATCAAGAAAGATTGGGGGGACTTCCCTGGTGGTGTAGTGGTTAAGAATCCACCTGCCAATGCAGGGGACTCGGGTTTGATATCTGGTCCAGGAAGATCCCACATGCCACGGAGCAACTAAGCCCATGTGCCACAACTACTGAGCCTGAGCTCTAGAGCCCATGTGCCACAACTACTGAAGCCCACGTGCCTAGAGCCGGTGCTCCGCGACAAGAGAAGCCACCACAATGAGAAGCCTGCGCACTGCAACGAAGAGTAGCCCCGCTCACCGCAACTAGAGAAAGCCCATGCACAGCAACGAAGACCTAACACAGCCAATAAATAAATAAATAAATAAATAAATAAATAAATAAATAAATAAATAAATAAAAAATAAAAAGATTGGGAACTATGTGAGCAGAAATAGCAGGAAATAAAGTGTATTCGTTTTCTCATCTGATTAAAACTTATGGCACTATCCTTGAATTAGACAGTTAAAGCTTCAAGTGTGAATGTTTGAAAAACATTACAATAATTGTAAAATTTAGATCAAGATAATATTTTCCACATTACTCAAAAAAAAATAAGAAATGTAGTGATTGGGGCATGGTCTTCATAGGCAGGCACACCTGGGATTGAATTCCAATGTCTCTTCTCACTAATGGGCACATCATTCACCTTGCTGACCCATAAAAAGACAAAGTGTTTCAGCTGACTTACAAAATAGAATTTATGTTGCGTATAAGAAACATACCTTTAAAAAGTAGAGTAAGATCGAGGCAAACACCAATGAAGCACACTAACCAAAAGTCATCAGGGCCTGGCTTCCCTGGTGGTGCAGTGGTTAAGAATCCACTTACCAATGCAAGGGACACAGGTTAAAGCCCTGGTCCGGGAAGATCCCACATGCCACGGAACAACTAAGCCTGTGAGCCACAACTACTGAGCCTGCGCTCTAGAGCCCGTGCTCCACAACAAGAGAAGCCACCACAATAAGAAGCCTGCGTACCGCAACGAAGAGTGGCCCCCGCTAGTCACAACTAAAAGCCTGCGCAGCAACGAAGACCCAATACAGCCAAAGATAAATAAATAAATAAAAATAAAAAATTGGGAACTATGAACTATTAAAATAAAAAGTCATCTGGGCTGGCAAAAAAAAAAAAAAAAAAAGAACGTATAAATGTGTAACAAGACTTCTCTGGTTAACCCCAAACTGACAGGATCCAAAGATAAAACAAAAAGATAATACATACACTACATTCTAGAAAGAGCAAGGTAAAGAGCAGCAGCCAGGCATTGTTTCCAGGGCTTATGAGAGGGGGTGAAACGGATTTCCTGCCCTCAACTATCATCTCAACCAATCTACTCCTCAGCCCCGTCAGTCTGTATAAACAAAAGCCAGAGAGGAAGTAAATGGAGGAGAGTGAGAGAGAAAAAGAAAGAGACAGAGATAGAGACAAAATGAGGGAGAGAGAAAGAGAGAAAATCCTCATTTCCTGAAATCAAATAAGGGATCCTGAGAGAATCACTCCTAGGAACTAGGAATGTGTAGTCGAACAGGCATCTCATTCTCCAGTTGGATACCTACTTATGCAGTGGATTGGCTCAGCTGTCAGAGCCCCACCTCTACCCCAAAGCCTATTTGACTGAAAGAAAATTGGATCAAAAGAGCAAAGTAGAGAGATGCAATAGAGCAGCCTGCATGTCAACCTCCTGGCAGATGAGAGAATGTATGAGTTTCCAGCAGGTCCAATGGACACCACAGAAGGTAGCACAGACTGAGCTGTCTTGAAGGTGCCCCTGAAGATGGCCACCTGCTGGACTAAGGACCTCAGAAGCAAGAGACGATGGGATGTACTGACAGGACAGAATGGAGGGAGATTTGGAGTAGTTTGAGCTAGAACTCCTCTACCATATAAGTAATCTGTGCAATGGATGGGCTTTTAACATCACTGATCAGAAAGCATCTTTCTGGGACTGCTATGGGATCTGCTTGAGATAAAAATACCATGAAGTGTCATCAGTAAAAGGAAATTCAACATAGGATGGCTGAAGTCAGTGATTAGAGAAAATGAATCCATTTTTATTTGTACTTCACAGAGTTTAGCCCATTCATTCACTGTAAACTGGTTTCAAAGGTAATATAGAGAATAAGCTTAAATCAATTAAAGATCTCATCCACAATGAAGATGGGCTAATCATGAACCTCTGGGTACTGAATGGAATACTATCAAAGTGCCATAAGCAAAAATGGATTCTGGGGCCAGATTGTCTGGGTTTGGATTTTGATGAGCAAGTTATTTAAATTCTCTGTGCCTCCATTTCCTCATCTAAAAAGTGGACTTAATAACATGACCTTCCTCTTGGGTTTTTGTGAGGATCGAATTATATAATATAACAAGCACTTCAAACAGTACCAAACACACAGAAAGCACTACATATAAGCTAGCCATCAGCAGCAGCATTATTATTAATGCTAAGAGAAATAGAAAAACACCTGTAGATGCAAATTTGAATAGAGCACTTTCAGTTTTTAACAGCTGAACAAGAATGTAGATAACAAAAAATAACAAATATTTGCATGATTGGAATAATATAATTACCATCCAAGGAAAAAATAGTAATAAAGAAGTAGAAAAGTAAAAATATGAGTGACAAAAGTCTTGAGCCTTCCTATATAAAAAGCACAGTGGATAACAAAAAGAGTAAAACATCAAAAGAAAATAAGAAAGAAAATAAAGAGTTAACAAAATGCAAAAATACTTTATACATATAAAATTGTCAATATCAATATAGTCAAGAATAAACAAAAATTGAATAAAGAGGGATTTTTTAAAAATAGAACAAATTATAAAAAATTGAAAATCATAATCAATGTTAGCTCAATCATTAGGGTAAGAGCTCACCCCCATGCAATGCTGTATAAATTGGTGCAAAGCTTTGGAAAGCAATTGGTAATATAAGGCAAAGAGATTTCAAAATGTTCTTACCCTTGGAATTGAAAATTACATTAATAGAAGTTATACCAAGGAAATACAGAAACTGTATAGACAAAGATATTTAATGCAGCATTATTTAGAAGCAAAAAAAAATGTCTTAAATGTCCATGAATAGGAATATTTAGGTATTGAGGTATATGGACCTATTAAAATATCAAGCAGTCATTTAAAATTAAGGTATTTTCTTAAATGTGATTGGAAACTTCTATGTTCAATTTAGTGAAAAGAGAAGGATATAAAATTAGATAAAAGTAATATCTCAATTCTGCAAATAAAATTCTAGCAAAATAAAAAGTAATACAAAGTGAATGCACAAAAATGTTAACAGACTATTTTAAGTATGTGAATCATTTTTGTCTTTAATTCTAATTTTGGCAATTTTAGTTTTCTATAATGGATATAAGTTACTTACAATCAGAATCCTTAATTTGCAATTTAAGTTTCAAATACCAACAGAATTTAGAAAATGGAAGCAGCTTACAACCAAGCCATCTCAATGCTGTGTATATGCACCTATACATGCACAGATATGAACTATCAATCAATAAGCATTATATTTGTATTGTGTGAAGTATATTCCTTTAGCTATGTTGGCTTCATTGTGCTGTTGCATTGAAAGTTTAGTCTTTTAACCATTTTATTGTACTTCTTTGTAAGATAAACGTTTATTAGGGATCCATTGCTCTTCTAGGTTAAGTTTGCTATGGTGTAGAGAAAATGTATTCTTGAAGGTCTGTGCCGACTCACCATATTCTTTCCTCTTATTTACTTGTGACATGTGGATTGAATGTTTTCATTAGTCTGAGACTTGGATCTTTTGCCTCCTAAACCTTTTTCTTTCTCTTGACTGTTTTGTCACAGTTTATTAAAAGCACATTTCGTTCTGTGGAATTAGATTCCCATCTCCTTAGCTTGATGGGACTTTTGTCTATTCACCTGAGAATTGTAGATTACAGGATAATTCAGTAATACTTTAAATCAAGGAATTTAATAAAACTGCTATGTTGAATATAATTTAAAGGTACTCTAAAATAGACTAGTTTAAAATATATGGACTGCCTTCCAGTTTCTATAACCTTTTATAGACTGTGAACATTTATGTGGGATAAAAATCCAGATTTAAAATTTAAATTATATGCATATATATGTACACAAACACACATATATTACATAGATATCTGCAGAGAGAATTCAAATTGAGTACAATGGAGAAGAAAGAACAGATAGTACAGATAAATAACCAAAGCCCTTAATCTATCCTCAATTTTTACTTCCACTCCTCCTTCTTTCTTCCCCATCCTCTCCCCTCATTCTACCCTCCACTTTCCTCTCCTCTCTTCTTCCCTTCCCTCCCCTCCCCTCCCCTCCTCTCCCCCTCTCCCTCTTTCTCTCTCTCTCTCTCTCTCTCTCTCATTTACTGTCTGTCTGTGTGTGTCTGTGTGTTAAAGAATTTTGGGCTATAATCTTCTATCTTTGTATCAAATCTAAGGTAAAATGGTCTAAAATTGTCAATTATACTTATTTGCTCATTGTGAGACATACAAAAAAGAAAAGTAATCCATTCAATATTCCATCCATCTTTTTAAAAATAATTGGAAAAACTGCAACTTTAAATATTTGCCACATACTGGTGATCCAGAGGAATACTGTGTCCAAAAAAAAAAAAACTGAAATATTACACCAATTATTTTAAAGCTTCACCCAAAAAGTACTCAGAGTAAATTTTTAAGTGACCTTAACAAGTTATTTCACTTCTTTGAGACTCAATTTCTTCCTTTTTTTTTGAATAATAAATTTTTTTTCTCTTAAAAATATAATGCTTATCATAAAAACTAGAAAAAAACACACACACACAGAAGGAGGGAGATTGCATGGGCAGAGATCCTCCCTGGAGAATGAGTGGTTTGAGCTACATATTGGGCACCCCAGGCCTGGGGTCCAACACTGGGAAGACAAATCTCCTTGGCTGTTTAGAGGGCTGGTGGTACTCACAGAAGGACTGAGAGAAGCCTGAACTCCACTCACGAGGAGCACGCACACTACTGCTTACTTCTGAAACAGGGCAGATTGAAACTCCACAGGTCACTAGCCAGTTTCCCATGATCTCCCCAGTCCATGTCCCAGCCTGAGCTGACAGACTGCTCTAGCCCTTCTTGCTTCATGACACAGCTCCACACTGGAGAGAGGGGTGCCTTGGCTGAGGGGAGAACTCAGCTGTGAGACACAAAAGCAGCTCAGACCCGATGAGGCATCTGAGCAGGGTGGAGGCAGACATTACTGGACTGTACACAAGGAGCACATCAGAAGTAACCTGAGTCTCAGACTGCAGCAGGACCACCATGGCCCACACCCCAACCCACTGAACACCTGCGCCAATGCCTCTTACTCCAGCAAGGGTGCCAGTGCTGGGAGTAGGGGAGAGTACACACTTAAATGGAATGGAGCCACCTTAGACCTGACCCTCAGAGCTTCTGTTCCAGCAGTGTGGGGCCCAACCCTGCCCTTGATAGGGCAATGATGGTCACTGAGCAGAGGAGAAATCCCAGCTGACACCTGGCTCTGACCTTAGCCCATCAACCTCAAGTTTCACCTCCTACCATGGTGATAACTGCCAGAACACCCTGGGGAAAGATGTGGCTTGTGTTCATGTTAGATCCAGCTTACCCACCAAAGCCACTGGGAACACACAGACTGTATAGGGATGCTCCCACACAAGGACACCCCTCAACACTGCTATAGGTAACTATTTCACCAAATTTTATAGATACAGAGAAATTTAAGCAAAATGAGAAGAGGAATTTGTTTCAATCAAAGAACAAGAGAAAACCCCTAAAAAAACTAATGAAACAGAAATAAACAATTTACCCAATAAAAAGTTCAAAGCTTTAGCAATAAGAATGCTAACTGAATTTGGGAAAATAATAGATGAACACAGTGAGAATATTAACAAGGGGATGGAAAAAGATATTTTATGCAAATGGAAACAAAATGAAAACGGGGTAGTAATACTCATATCAGAGAAAATAGACTTTAAAACAAAGTCTATGATGAATGACAAAGAAGGGCATTATATAATGATAAAGGGATAAAAATGAGAAGAGGATATAACACTTGTTAAAACACATGCACTTAATAAAGAAGCACCTAAATATATAAAGCAAATATTAACACACATATAGGGAGAAATTGACAATAATACAATAATAGCAGGGAACTTTAACACCCCTCTTACATCAATGGACAGATTATCCAGACAGAAAATGGATAAGGCAACAGTGGTCTTAAATGACATGTTAGAACAGTTGGACTTAAGAGATATCTACAGGACAGTCCATCCAAAAACAGCAGAATAAACATTCTTTTCAAGTGCACATGGAACATTCTCCACAATAGATCACATGTTGGGCCACAAAACAAGTCTCAACAAATTTAACAGGATAGAAATTATTTCAAACATTTTTTTCTGACCACAACAGTGTGAAACTAGAAATCAATTACAGGAAGGAAAACAGGAAAAGCACAAATACATAGACACTGAACAACATGCTACTAAAAATCAATGAGTCAGTAAAGAAATCAAAGAGGAAATCAGAAAATACCTCAAGACATATGAAAATGAAAACAACACTCCAAAATCTATGGGACGCCACAAAAGCAGTTCTAAGAGGGAAGTTTATAGAAATATAGGCTTACTTTAAGAAACAAGAAAAATCTCAAATAAACAACCTAACCTACTATCTAAAGGAATTAGAAAAAGAAGTACAAGCAAAGCCCAAGGCCAACAGAAGGAAGAAAATAATAAAAACCCTAAAGTCTCCATCAAAAAATTACTTGAACTAATGAACTAACTTTCAGGATACAAGATTAATATACTGAAATCTTGCTTTTCCACACACTAGTAATGAACTACCAGAAAGAGAAAGCCAAAAAAAAAAAAATCCTGCTTAAAATTGCATCAAAAGAAACAAATACTTAGGACTAAACTTAACCATGTTGGGGAAAGACCCATACTCTGAAAAATATAAAACACTGATAAATGAAATTGAAGATGATACAAAGAAATGAAAAGATATCCCTTGCTCTTGGATTGGAAGAATTAATACTGTTAAAATGTCCATAGTACCCAAAGCAATCTACAGATTTAATGCAATCCTTATCAAAATAACCATAACATTTTTCACAGAACTAGAATAAACTGTCCTAAAATTTATATGGAACCACAAAAAACCTGGAACTGCCAAAGCAATCTTGAGAAAAATGAGCAAAGCTCCTGACTTCAGACTATACTACAAAGCTACAGTAATCAAAATGCATGGTACTGGCACAGAAACAGATACATAGATCAATGAAACAGAATATGGGACCCAGAAATAAACCCACACACTTATGGTCAATTAATTTATGACAAAGGAGGGAAGAATATCCAATAAAAAAAAGACAGTCTCTTCAATAAGTGGTGTTGGGAAAACACCTACAGCTACAAGTAAAAGAATGAAATTAGAACATTTTTTCACATCATATACAAAAATAAACACAAAGTGGATTAAAGACATAAATGAAAAACCTGAAACCATAAAACTCCTAGAAGAGAATATAGGGAGAACAGACTGACATAAATCATAGCAATACTTTTTTTTGGATCTGTCTCCTAAGGCAAAAGAAACGAAAGCAAAAATAAACAAATGGGACCTAATTAAACTTAAAAACCTTTGCACAGCAAAGGAAACCACTGACAAAACAAAAAGACAGCATTCTGAATGGGAGAAAATATTTGCCGATGATATGATCCATAAGGGGTTCATATCCAAAATACATAAACAGCTCATACAAACAATAACAAAAAAAGCAAACAACCCAGTTAAAAAATGGGCAGAAGACTTGAACAGACATTTTTCCAAAGATGATTACAGACAGCCAACAGACATGTGAAAAAATGCTCAACACTGCTAATCATCAGAGAAACGTAAATCAGAACACAATGAGATATCACCTCACACCTGTCAAAATGGCTATCATCAAAGAGTCTACAGATAACAAATGTTGGAGAGGATATGGAGAAATGGGGACCCTAGTACACTGTTAGTGGGAATGTAAATTGGTGCAGCCACTGTGGAAAACAGTGTAGAAGTTCTTCAAAAAACTAAAAATAGAATTACCATATGACCCAGCAATTCTACTCCTGGGTATATATCCAAAGAAAATGAACACACTAATTCAAAAGATACATTCACCTCAATGTTCACAGCATCATTATTTACAATAGCCAAGATATGGAGGCAACATAAGTGTATGTGTCCATCAACAGACGAATAGATTTAAAAAATATATATATATACACAATAAAATATTACTCAGCCATAAAAAGAATGAAATTCTGCCATTTGCAACAATGTAGATAGGTCTAGAAGTTATTATGCTTAGTTAAATAAGTTAGACAGAGAAAGACAAAAACTCTATGTTATGACTTACATGTGGAATCTAAAAAATAAAACAAATATATATATATACATAACAAAACAGAAAATATAGAAAACTAATAATAGTTACCAGGGGAAGGGGCAAGATAGGGGTACGGGATTAAGAGATACAAACTATTATGAATAAAATAAATAAGCAACAAGGATATATTGTACATCACAGGAAAATATAGTCATTATTTTGTAATAACTTTAAATGGAGTATAATCTATAAAAATATTGAATCACTATGTTGTATACCTGAATCTAATGTAACACATATTATAAATCAATTACACTTCAAAAAAAAGAAAAGTAACCATCACTAAAATTAGAGAACAATACAACATACATTTGCTCAAGCATATATATACAGAAGGAACAGAGAGATAATTGTGTTCAAATTAACATATAGCACTTAGAGTATTACTGAATAAAAAGCATTGAATTTATTTTCTTGAAGCTCAGAAAATTAAAAGTCAGTAGTAAAAATGATAGAGCTGAATTTCAGATGAAATATTCTTGTTTCGATATTTAATAAGTTCTAAATGACCCCTTTAATGTTTAAAAATGATAAAAATATGAGGACACTCTTACTGAGTTTTTTTTTCATCAATGTTACAATATTGAAGAGTATAAGTGACTCTCTACTCTGAAAAGTGAGAAAGTGAGCATTCTTTCTCCACCTCCCATTTTTATTGTTTATTATCATTTTTCTTTTGACAATGTTTGAAAATGTTTTGTTCTGTTCTAACATCCTAATATCAGTTGTTAAATCTTAGACTACTACATTAAGTTTTTACCGCCAACTTTTGCCACAGCTTCTCCATCTCTCTACTCCTTTGTCACTAATATCAAGTCATGTGAAGGGGATGGATATTTGTTTATAAAGGGCTTTTAATTGTTATCAAACAATGATTCATGTTGTTTTTTAGATGTGGAAACTGTTGGGAGGATTGTTTTCTAATTTAATCTTGTATGCAGCTCCAGCAGGTAGCTCCCACTTATAAAAAAACATTTCTAGCACCAAAGGTTACAGTGAGTTTTTATATCTGAAGTAATTAAAAACAAGTACAGTTTGTGATTATCTCTCTTTCCTACACTACTAGCATTATTTTATGGCTTTATACAATTACTTGAAACACATTTTACACACCTTGACACATCTACGTAAACGTAGTTTACATTTCAGTTGGAAAAAGAAAATTTCCCCTATAAAACAATTCAACCACAAGAGTACTCATCTCTTTAAAGAATGCTTTTTAACCGAAAAAAAACTCACAGAAACAGAGAGTGGGAAAGTAGATGGGTGGTTGCTAAGGGGCTTGAGGTGGGGGAGGGGGCTTGAGGAAATAGGCGAAGGTGGGTTAAAGGGTGTAAACTTTCAGTTATAAGATGAATATGTTCTGGGTATCCAAGGTACAGCATGAGAACTAAAATTAATAATATTGTACTGTATATTTGGAAGTTGCTACGAGAATAGATCTTAAAAGTTCTCACCACAGGGAAAAAAAGAGTTGTAACTATGTGAAGTGACAGATTTAACTATCCTTTTTGTGATAATCATTTCACAATATACACATGTATCAAATCAATCAACCAGTAAAAGTTAATCACTGACCACAAACTATTTCCTGTGAATAAAGCAAGGTGTGATTTAGAAAAAAAAAAAAAAAGAATACTTTTAAGAAACTGAAGAGAGGAAATAGCACACGTGATAGAGAACTGAGTAGTCAAAAATAATCAGACATGGAACCTTTGCTCATTATGATTATTCAGAGCATAGGCTTTATTTATCCCCAGCTTTCTAAAATATTTGTTTCTTCCAGTTTTTTAGTTGATACAAAGAAAGCAATTTATAACACAGCCCATGAACAAAGTATTTTCTAAGTGATTTGCTTCATAATTTCCCTTTAATGAAAGCAAGTTCTCTTCTTAAACAGAAACTTATATTTCCTGTTTCATATTTTTTCTTATTAAGAGGAAGCTTATATTATTCTTTTTCCACAGTACTGTATTTCCTAAGTACGTATGTAGTTGAGAATAAATGCCTGTTACAAATATCCATCTTAGAAGGGTATAAAATTCTTAGAACAAAATTCCTGTTCTTCAGAACTTTATTAACATGTTCCCACTTTCATATGGCATTGCATGTTGCATTATTCCTTTTACTATAGCTTCTCCATCCATCTTGTGATTGGTTAGATGTGTGTATGTGTAACTCATTCAAAATAATCACACATATTCAGTATTCTATTCTTTCAAGTTTGAGAAAGCCTGCCCATTTTCTTTGATTTTTTTAAATGAACATATGGGCCCCACTTTCTTTACTGTAGAATGAATAGGTCTTGTGTTATTATCTCCTTGCATTGAATAGTGCTATGGAGAAATGTGATCATTGCTTTATTTCCCCTTTGTAGTTGACTGGATTTGTTTTTCTACCTGGATGACTCAGATTTTTTTCTTTTCCTGGAAGTTCTGTAACTCATCCAGAATACACCTCAAATTAGGTTTTATTTTTATTGGTTTTACTTTTTTCTAGCTTGGAATACCCTTTTGATCTTCAGATTTATTTTATCCTTTATGTTAAGAATAGTTTATTCAGTGATTAAAAGTATTTTCTCTGCCATTTGTTGTGATTCCTGGAAATTTCTAATTTTCAAAGTTTAACAGGTGCAAATTTGTAAAGTACAAAATCATAGACTGAAAGTGAAAGCTATATAGAGCTGTATATTTTAAAAGGTAATAGGTGCTTAATTAAATACATCATATTCTCCTCCTCCATTTTAGTCTTGAAATGCCTTTTAAAATAATATTTCAATATAGTTTTCACTAGTGCACCAACTTCAGTCTACGTGATGTTATAACTTTATACATGGAAATTTATTAAACCTATTAAACTTTAAACATCATAAATTTTCAGAAAAAAAACAACATATGGAAGAGAAAATATAATCACTGAATAAATTGTTTTTAACACAAAAGATAAAATAAATCTGCAAATCAGAAAGTGATACAATAAAAGTAAAACCAACCAATCTAAATTGAGGAATATCCGAGGTGTGTTATTAAAATTCAAGAAAAATAAATAATATTATGCACTTTCCTTCTTTACTGGTTTATTCTCAACCCTCTACTATTGAAATCTTGATGAATATAGATATTTGTTTGTTTTGTTTTCTACTGTATCCTTTCATAGACCAGTGCAAAGCCCACTGGAGTAGGAGCTCAAAAAATACAGAGTAGTTGAATGAGTAATATTACTTTACCAGGTTGTTATGAGATAATATGTTATTAGATAATGTGTTATGAGGACAAGGGAAATTAACATTTGTTCTGCCTCTACTATATGCTGATCATTTTACTTCTGTGTTAACACATTCAATCACGTAAAGTAGGCACTGAGATTTCTGTTTTACAGTTGAGGACACTGAAACTTAGAAAATTGAAGTAAGTTGCATAAGGTCACAGAGATAACTATAGAAATGATAGAAAACCATGATCTAATTTTAAATTGATGCTCCTTCCACTACATAAATCTCTTTGAACCTATAAAGCATATGGTTGGGATACTATTATCATTGTTGTTCCTTTTGTTGTTATTTTCCTCCATTTTTGGTAAAATTTTGCATTTTCAAAGATAACCTTTTCTCTCGACTGCTGTGTTTCAGATTCTAGGTTTTGCAAAAGAACACTGAATGAGGCTAATCATTAAAAGACATTGACATGAAGATTATATTTTCATAAACTCAAATTAAATGGAAGAAGTGAATGGTAGAGTTCCTTTAATGTTAATTGTATAGTTGTTCTTATTTTCTGAAATAGATATCCTTGAAGCACCTCCATCTTATAAGTTAATAAAAATTTTAAGTCTACCTGAATGCTTTTTTAAAGAAACGTATAAGAAGTCTTTTGCTAAAGGGAAGATTCCTTCTGCTTTTAATTAATTATTCTTCCATTAATGTCTTCATGAATTCATATCTATATAATTGGATTGAATTGTTCAAACTATTCTACATCTACTTAGCTTTTCCTCCTCAGTTTTCATATGATCTGATATTTTATCCTTCAAGGACTAGTTAAATGCTTTTTCATAGAATTTCCTTTAGTCATTCCAGCCAGATGTAATTTTGCATTTTTTTTCTAAAAAGCTTAGTATTTTATCTGATCTATTTTGGTTCTTATTACTTTCTACCTTGCATCCCCCTTATTTTAGTGCAAGCATTTAGAAAGCAAATAAAATATACTTTACATTCTTGTAAAATACCCCATGGTATTTTCAGTATGCCTTTAGTACAGTAGTATCCAATAGGTGTCCAACAGCTACTGATTAAATGCTCAAATTGGCATTTATTAGATTTGTAATATATCCCCTAAAACTAACTACAATATTGCTGAATATTTAAATGCTATCTTAAATATTCTTTTCAAAAGCACACTTTATAATCGCTATTCTAGTACTTTCTATTACATCAAAAAATTTTCTTAATTTACTGAACTCACTAGCATGACATTTTTATAAGAAGATGGGAGCCTTTACTAAATACGTATTTACAGATATTTGGGGGGAAATATCTACTTGAATTCAGAGTATGTGAACTTTTGATGAATTTTTGATGAATTTTGTTTCATCAAAATCGTTAAATGCTAATATTCAACTATTATTTTTAATAACAAGTGGATATTCATTTTACAGTCAGTTCAAGACTAGTTGTGTTAAATCCTAATGTAAATTAAATGGCTATTTCAGACACTCAGCTTAAACAGGTTACTGATAAGTCTTTAATTACTGTTGCTCTCACTCCTGGCTTTTCAGAAATTCCTAGGGAAATATATACTTAGATGTCTGCTTCAAATTTTGTGTTAATTTTATTTAAATTTTTAATTAAATTTTAATATTGGGATAATTGATTAATATAATTTACTGAGTTTTATTGAGCGTTGCTTTTATGACTTGAAGACAACTTTGAACATGAACATTCAAAATGCCTATACAGGATAGAACTTGTCAAAGAAACTGGAAAATTCTGATACAGCCAAGTGCTGAACCTGGAGTTTGGTGTTTATGTTTTGCTAAAAATTGAATTACCTCCAACATAGCTATAAATCTGGAATTTTGGAATGTGACTTGTCTTCCAGTGAAAAATAAAATAAAATATGTAAAAACCCCTGATTATCACTTCCGGCTAGAAGAGAAATACTTAGACATGTCTAATTTTTATAACACTTCCCTAGAATGCATAATTTATCATGAATTAGAATTTTTATTTTTTAGCATACATATCTTTTTAAATTTTTTTCTTAAATGTATCAAAATATTTTTGTGGGTTCATAAAATATTTCAAGTTAATATTAAACAAGATGTACTTTCAAACCTTAAACAAAGGCTTTATCTACATTCCTAACTGGTTTGACCACCACAAAATGTCTTTCAAATCATTTTTGAATGGAGAAAGTTAATCTTGGTGGGACAAAATTGCAGACCCAATACTCCAACTTATCACATACATTTACAGGGCCCCTTTACTTATAAAATAGAGTATGCTATTTCATTCTCAATACAACCCAGTAAGAGTGCAGGGCAGGTCTTACCTTCATTTTACACATGAGGATATTGAAGGTTGTAAAGGTAGAAATGAACTGCCCAAAATCATACCCAAAAAAATTCCAGCCAAAGCTAAAAATCCATTCTCAGGTCAGCGCTTTTTCTATTGCCTCCCTCTGCCTACAAATAGAAGACTCAGGGAACAATCATTGCACATAGAGTTTCAATAAAAGTAAAGAGGTACCCAGAAAATATTTCAATAATTTATCATATATTTATTGGGTGCTTGCAATGATCATGATACTATTCATGATGCTCTGAGAAATATAGAAATCACATTTTCATGCACTTATTTAATTATCTTTATTTATTCAAGAAATATTTATTGAACACATACTGTCAGGCACTGAGAAAAATACAGAAATGAATAAAATACATCATCTACCTTCATGGAGATTACATTAGGGTTGTGATGTCAAACATAAAAAATAACTATAATGAATGTAATGAGTGTCCTAATAGTCATATTTATAAAGTCCTGGGAGATCACTGTTGGAATAAATACCTCTGCCTTAGAGTTTAGGAAATGCTTCAAAATAAAAATAGCTTTTAGCTGCAATTTTATTAAAAAATTCACTTAAATCCTTTATTTTTAAAATTAAAGCTTATTAAAAAGAAAAAAATTTAGTAAGCCCTAAGAATATATAACTTGAAATACAGTGATATCTTCATTACCAACAAGAATTGTTTCCCATAATAAAATGCTATTAGAGAAGGTAAAGAATATGTGAGGTATACAGAAAGTGAAGAAAGGCAGAAGGTGAGAGTTAGATCATGAAAATACAACACAGACAAACCAAAATGACTGTTTATCTTAGTAACTTTCTTGATTATTCTCTGCATATTCCCCAACCTAGCTGGGACCTACTGCCAGCACATAATACTTTGTGATGAGACAGTCTCTAGCTATCAGTCCATTCCCCACAGTACTTAAGCCTATAGACTACTGATGTGAAGCTTGCTGATGCAGTCTGTTGAGAGTAGTTTGAATATTGCTGCTAACATTGAAATGTTAAGTGGGTAAATAAGTTTTAGCCCTGTGTTTTAAAATAAATGATGAGTTTTATGAACACTTGGCCATTTTTTATCTGCTTTGATATGCTGTTGACTCTTGTCTAAACTGATCTAGCTCTATAAAACTTAGTGCCTGGGATATCTTAAGGGAACAGATCATACATCACATTTGTTGGGATCATCAAAGAAGAGCTGAATCTACCCTGTTTGGAGAGGAAAAGACCACATAGTCTGAGAACTCATAGCTATTGAACAATCGTCTGTACCTATAGGAACTCCTCCTTTACTCTCAGGTTAGTGTACTTGGAAAAGTCAGAATCCCTCAATTCACCTCTTTGGCCCACTGATTTCTTCACCACTGAGTCTTGGTACAACAGGGAACAGTATCAATGTTTGCTTAAATATCATACATATATTTTTATAATAGTAATCCTGACTGATATAAGGTGATATTTCATTGTGATTTTGATTTGCATTTCCCTGATGATTAGTGAAGTTGAGTATTTTTTCATATACGTGTTGGCCATTTGTATGTCTGCTTCGGAGAAATATGTATTCAAGTTCTTAGCCTATTTTTTAAACAAGTTACTAGTTTTGGGTTTCTTGTTTTGTTTTGTTTTTGTATTTTTTACTATAGAGTTGTAGGAATTTCTTATATATTTTAGAGATTAAAAACAAAAGACAATAATAGTTGGCAAGGATGTAGAAAAATAGGAACACTCGCACACTGTTGGTGGGAATGAAAAATGGTGCAGCTGCTGTGGAAAATAGTATGGAGGTTCCTTACAAAATTAAAAATGGAATGACTGTATGATTCAGCAATTCCACTTCTGGGTATTTATCCAAAAGAATTAAAATCAGGATTTCAAAGAGATATCAGCAATCCTATATTCATTGCAACACTAATCACAATAGCTAAAATGTGGAAACCACCTAAATGTCCATCAGCAGAAGAATGGATAAAGAAACTGTCGTATCACAGTTTCTTGAGGGATTAACCATTAAGAATACTAATGCTCCCTTTGCCCCGTACTAAGAATACAACAGAATACTATTCATCCTTTAAAAAGAAGGAAATTTTGCAGCATGTAACAACATGGATGAACTTTGAGGATATTATGCTAAGTGAAATAAGCCAGTCAGAGAAAGATAAATATCACATGATTCCACTAATATAAGCTTTCTAAAATAGTCAAATTCACAGAATCAAAGAGTAGAACGGTGGTTGTCAGGATCTAGGGGACAGCGGGAGAAAATAGGGAGTTACTAATTAATGCGCATAAAGTTTCAGTTAAGCAAGATGAATAGGCTCTAGAGATCTGCAGTACAACATTACACCTATAGTCAACAATAATATATTGTACACTCAAAAAATGAAGAAGGTAGATCTCATGTTAAGTGTTCTTTTCACAGTAAAATAAAATAAAAATATCAAATATGTTTTACCCTGTATAGGTAGGTGTCTCTGTGAGAAAGTCCACTCATCAAAAGGTAAAAGAACATGCCCTTCTAAAGTCACCCCTGAAATATAAAAATTACACCTTACTCAGATTAATACACTGAAAAAGAGTTCTTGTTTTAATACAGCACCACTGCATTACTTCATTGATCTTAACATCCATTCTGATCTCTTCTAACACTTTTATCAGAATAATATGCAATTTCTAACAATAATACTGTCGCTCTTATTTTTCCACTAAATTAACATATGCATTAAAAGATCATTTATTTATTGCCTTGCATGGCAACCACTGAACTAGGAGTGCTGGAGAGTATAACGATGAATAAGGTAGAATCTAAAGACAGAGTCTAGAGGAAGAGAGAAAATCTTGAACACCTAAAATGGAATCCAACTCATACTACGATAGCACTGTGGGTAAACTGCTTCATGTATACAAGAAAGGACATGACTAACTCTGCTTCAAGTCAGGGAATGCTTCAGGAAGAAGTGATCTCAACCAGAGTTCGAAAGAGCAGAAGTTTTCTAGGTGAAGAAGAAAGGGCTCTGCCTGCACAGAAAGAACAATAGGTAGAGCCAGTCACAGGGTGAGGGATTAACCATTAAGAATACTAATGCTCCCTTTGCCCCATACTAAGAATATATGATGGGGAAATTGTGAGAGAGGAAACTGGAAGAGTATTTAGAGTAGATAATGAAGAGCACAGTTTATCTTGCCAAAAATAAAGTCTGATCTCATCCAGTTGATATGGGCATTATTTTTATAGCTACTTTATTTATTTATTTATTTATTTATTTTTGGCTGTGTTGGGTCCTCGGTTCGTGCGAGGGCTTTCTCTAGCTGCGGCAAGTGGGGACCACTGTTCATCGCGGTGCGGGGACCGCTCTTCATCGTGGTGCGCGGGCCCCCCACCATCGCGGCCCCTCCCGCTGCGGGGCACAGGCTCCAGACGCGCATGCTCAGTAGTTGTGGCTCACGGGCCCAGCCGCTCCGCGGCATGTGGGATCTTCCCAGACCAGGGCCCGAACCCGCGTCCCCTGCACTGGCAGGCAGACTCCCAACCACTGCGCCACCAGGGAAGCCCCATTATTTTTAATAATATAAATGAATTGGAGAATGTAAGTACAGGGACAAGGCAACTGGGTAGAAGATTCCAGCAATGATCAGTGGCCTCCAAACATTTTTGATCATGAAATCTTATCAGTAAAATATTGAGCATGCACTCTCTACTACATGCATATCTTATAACATGTACTGACATACTCATGTAAAGTATACATTATAAAGTTCATTTGGAAACTTAAAAGGATAAGAAAAAATAACCATAAATAAAAATTCTAAAATATTTTCTCTGACTTTCAAGAACCATCATCAAGTGTGTGCGTACCCCTCTTTGGAGATTGTTGGACTAGATGCTAGTTTCCAAGGACAAAAACAGCAAGAAAGGAGAAAAGAAGGGCGGTGAAAATGCCTTAGAAAGCAGACTCCAAGGAAGGTGGTAACTGGACACAGGGGGGGAAGAACAAGGAAAAGTTGAGATTTTTGTTTGGATTGCAAGTTTGACCATGTTTTGGAAGAGGATAGATGGGGAAAGGAGAGAAACAAATTTAGTTTGAACTTGCTGGTGTAAATGTCTTTTATATAAAGGTCTGGGGCTCAGAAGAAAAGCTTGTGATATAAATTTGAGAGTCACAGGCATTAGTTGGTAACTGAGACTCTGGCAAGGATGAGATTGTCCAGAGGGAATGTAAAGAAAGCAGTGGTTAATAAGCATGTAGGGAGGAGGTTATACTCTGTTTTGAGAAGCCAAAGGAGGTTTGGATCTTCTCTCCATAAAAATGTATAGCAAATATTTTCTACTTTTCAAAATTCAAAATCATAAAAAGAGAAGAAAAGAGAACACTCTACAAGAGAAGGAATACATGTACCCCAACATAATGCATTATGATACCTAGAATATGTATATGATGATATATATTTTAAGAACTCAATTTTATCTATAAGTTTATAGTCTTCAAAGTATAATTGCATAAATTTAGGCCTCAAAATATCAAGCAAAAATTAAAGTGAGCATAGTAAATAGATCCTTTTAAACTCTGGTTTCAAGCACAATGTAAATTGGGTAGGAGCACAGAGCTTGAATTGTTTTTTAGTGTTTAGAGGAACTCAAGCAGTGAAATGTGCCTTTGGCCAGCTTAGGAAAGGAAGGACACACACCTCTTTTCATTATTAAATTCCTTCTTCCAGATGGCTTGCCTAAGGTAACAAAAAATTAATAGTGAAAATGAGAAATAAGCATAATGTACTATCTTTCTTATGAAGTTAATGCTCTTGACCTACCATTGGTGGAGTATGCACTTTTTTTTTATAACTTTTTTTTAAATTATTTTATTTTTGGTTGGGTTGGGTCTTCCTTGCTGCGCGCGGTCTTTCTCTAGTTGCGGCGAGAGGGGGCTACTCTTCACTGCGTGTGCAGGCTTCTCATTGCGATGGCTTCTCTTGTTGCAGAGCACGGGCTCTTGGTGTGCAGGCTTCAGAAGTTGCAGCACACAGGCTCAGTGGTTGTGGTTTGTGGGCTCTAGAGCGCAGGCTCAGTAGTTGTGGCACACGGGCTTAGTTGCTCCATGGCATGTGGGATCTTCCGGGACCAGGGATGGAACCCGTGTCCCCTGCATTGGCAGGCGGATTCTTAACCACTGCACCACCAGAGAAGTCCCTTTGGAGCATGCACTTTTGAATTATTTCCCATGAGTGGCAACAGACTTGTGTTGATCCATCCACAATCTCTGTGTATAGCAGCACTGTTTAGAAAAACTACCAATCCACATCTCTCCTCTTCAATTTGGAAATTCTCTAAGGGAACTTTGCAAAACTCATTCAAGGAAAAAAACCAAAAACAGACCCATGTTACCTGAATCCACTGTACACTTACAGTAACTTAACCTGCAGAAGAAAGAAAATTAAATTCTCACTGAAACCTTCATCCCTTATGAAATTGAATCAACACAATGGTTTGCCCTTCGGTTTCATCAAACTTGACTGTAATTAATATTTTGAAGTTGTATTTCAAAATCTCTCAGGAAACGAATAGGAGGAACTCAAAACTCACATTCTGTTTGCTTCGGGCATTGGCTGTGAGTTTTTGCACTACAGAGAATCTTCAGGTCTTTTTTTAAAAAAAAATAACTATATAGGTTTCTATTCTATAATAAGCAAATAAATATCTACAGAGGAAAGGAAGGGAAGAAGCCATTATCCTTCTCAGATTTTTTTTCTCGAATTCCACCACAAATGGACAAAAATCACTTTAGTAGTGTTCTTAATTTCTTGGACTTCATCAGCTTTCTATCTATTACCTCCAAAAGCAAACAGCAAGACTAACAGGCTCTGTCATTAGGAGCTGAGTTCTTATCAGGCTCATCCATGTGAATAATCAGAGGAATTGCAGGACTTCAACTCCAGTCAGCATCTTATGCCTGATTTTATTTAACTAGAGTTCCCTCGGCCTTGGTGTCCCTGAAAAGAGCATTTTTTTGTCCTTCACTTGAATGGGCCAAATGTTTTAGATGTCTTCTTCCTGACACTTGGAGGCCTGAGCTAACAGCATTTCATGAAAGATGTCATTGATTTTCATTCTACTAAGTAATTTATTTGGGCTACCTTTTTTTCTCCTACTGACTCCTACCAATTGGAGAGTGAATGTTAGTGGCTCCTCTTGCTCTCCACTTTGTGAAGCATGGCACACATAAATAATTCAACTGCATTTCACAGAGGGGGTCAGCATGCAAAGGGAGCCTTTGTAGAAATGGCTGCTGAGCTTTCCAGAAAGAGCTCAAACATAATAAGAATATCTAGGTATTAGGACAAATGGACTGCGAGAAGAGAAGGAAAGAGGAACACAACCTGTCAGGAGCAAAATATGTTGATTTATTTCCAGAAAAAAGTTCGCTGACTTTTGGCACCAATTCTGAATATCTTTTGGAATGCTTTAATTCTTAGAAATAAAAATGTAACAAAATGCTAAAATTTATTTCAATAATCAGGTGATATTCAAACTCTTTAGCTACCTGTCCATAAGAGGCACTGACCAATCAGAAGAGATATATAATAACAGCTCTATATAATAATATAGCATTTCAAGATTCAACATTTATTGAGCATCCAGTATTTACCCGACTGTTCTAAGTGCTCTCACATGCTTGAATACAACTAACCCTCACTGCAATCTCCCTGAAAAGTAGTATTTTATTTTTGTTTTAATAATAATAATAGTGAAAGAGGTAAAATACCACATCCAGCTAAGTGCGAGATTTTCAAGACAAGCTCCTTAATGTGAAATTAACTATCTTTTTAACTCTCACTTTTTTCTCTTTTTTTCCCCTCTCCCCTTCCTCCTCCTCTCCTCTCTCCCTACCTCTCTCCCTCCTTCTCTCTCTCTCTTGCATTCTCTATCTCCCACAAACACATAGCACACAGACACACATACATGTGCACACATAGAGAACTTTCAAAGTCCTTTGCATCTTAGCACCTGCTGCCTCTTAAGCTGATGCTATTAAATAGTGTCATTTTCTAAAGTGCCTGTTGAACTGCTCTGTTTACCAAACTTTTGATATGAGAATTAAGATACTCTGTGTCAGATCAGTGCCACACGAAGTCAAGGCGTTCCACTGACCTGGCTACTTGAGTTTCAGTTAATTATTCAGTAATTGTGATCATTATACTGTTTATATCTAACCATTTCTACCCCATGGTTACCTGCCTCAGCCTAGCTTATTCAATCTTAGCTCCTTTTTTTTTGGTGGTGACCCTAATGTCATCTTAAAGAAAATGCTTAAGCTCTCCTTGTAGATTACAGAATTTTGAGTCTCCAAGCAATGCTTCTTCATTACTTTTACGGAGCTGAAAGTCTCTGTAATAAGCATCTTAAAGGTATTTTCATATTACTTCTGCCACTTGTTTGCATGAAAGTATCTTCATCTAAAACAGAAATAACCACCAACATTACTGAGATCACAAAGTACCCGTGCCTATGCTATGTGCTTTTGACTTAAATTCTCATTAAATCTTCACCACAGTCCTTCAAGGAAGATATGTTCATCTTCGTTCACTTGGGCTGCCATAATAGAATACCACGGACTGGGTGTCTTATAAACAACAGGAATTTATTTCTGATAGCTTCAGAGGCTGGAAAGTCCAAGGTCAAGGCACTAGCAGATTCAATGTCTGGTGAGGTTCCACTTCCTGGTTCATAGACAAACATCTTTCCACTGTGTCCTCACATGATGGAAGGAATGAAAGAGCTCTCTGGGTCTCTTTTGTAAGGACATTAGTCCCACTGATGAGGGCTCCACCCTCATGACCCAGTCACCTCCAAAGGCTCCACCTCTTAATACCATCAAAATATTAGGAGTTAGAATTTCAAAATATGAATTTTGGGTGGACACAAACATTAAGTCCATTACAATCATCATTCTCACTTTTACAAGCAAGAAAACAGACTTAACAGAGGTTAAATAAATTAAGTAAGGAGGCTGTTAAGTAAAAGATACAGGGTTGGAAAATAAATCTCTCTGAATTAGAACTCTGTATTCTTTCCTCACTGAGGCCCTGTCTTCACAAGCTTGTTGTATGTGTTTTTTGTATTTTTTTTTTTATTAAAAGCATACAAAAGAAATTACAGAAGCATCATCAATAGTAATCCAACTATCATTTTGCACAAACTTTGTTGAATGGGCAGTTTCCCTAAGTCAATGTAATTAAAACATATTGCTTAAAGAAAAAATCTTTGTTTCTACATGGAGAACAAATTTTGAGATTATGTTGTATAATTTTGGGCATTATAATTGATAAATATTTGAAGTTTACAACATAGAAATTGCCTGCCAAATCAGGCATACTCCATCTATAAAGAAAATTCAATGCACTGGTCAACATAATATATTCTTTTATTCTTCTGCTTTGAGAACATTTTAGAAAGACAGTTTTAAAAAACCTAGAGATAACTGAATCACTTCACTGTACTCCTGAAAGTAACACAACATTGTTAATCAACTATATTCCAATATAAAATAAAAAGTTAAAAAAAAACCTAGAGAATATGGGTCTGTGGATAAAATATACAAGGAAAAAATATCACTTCTTTTCTTAATAAAAAAGACTTAGCATTTGGTCATTCCTCATGTTCATACTGGCATCAAGGACTAGTGTCAAACATACTATTATTAACTCCATATATTTCTCTCTATACTGATAGACTTACTGATATTCACCTCTACATGAATAGTAAAGGAAAGGACATTTTCATTCAAGATTATGTCAGTATGTCTGAGAGATCCATTATTTGAACAACAGTGTTATACCATCAGTCAGAATCCTTGGAGCAAATTTAGAGACCACTTAACTTGGTTTTCTGACAAGGCCAGAGGCCAGAGCTCTTCAAAAGGGCTTTACATAAAGATGTCATGGACTGGACAATCATCATTCTTTTTAACCACTTATCATCTCAGCATTCTTCCTATGTGGGGCAATTTTACACTTTATAAGTCTTCATAGAAGGAAAAATAGATTCCCACACCAGAAGTGAGAAAATATAAGCATACATTTCCCAGGTTCCCTTGAAGCTAGGATGTAAAGATAAACCTGAACTCTGCCAATCAAATGCATCCATATCAGACTTCAGTTGAGAAGCCAGTCTCTCTAGCTGGCAGCATTAGCAGTTGCTATATGGTTGAGAAGTTGACAGAGAGCAAACTGTCGCAGCTGGCATTCAATGAAGGCAGCAACAGTTTCATCATCAGGCCAGCGCTGAAGTGTGGCTTGGGTATAAGTTGTACTTTTCAGCACTTAGCCTGGGTCTCCAGTCTCCCAACTATACTGAGACCTCTCTAACATCCCTCTAATAAATTTTTATCCTGCTAAAATTAGTTGAAGTTTATTCCTATTGCTTACTATTGAAATACTATTGATACAAACTATTGATCTATTTTACAACAGGATCAATACAACAGGAGGCTTTTTGCTAACGGACTGTAATGGAAAACAATTGTTTTTGAATCAGAAGAGGAATATCAAACTGATCATTTATTGGCACTTCCCTGGTGGTCCAGTGGTTAAGACTCTGCACTTCTGATACAAGGGGCGCAGGTTCAATCCCGGGTCTGGGAACTAAGATCCCACATGCCCCATGGCACGGCAAAGAAAAAAAAAAAACTGATCATTTATTGAATGTCTATACCATTTAAATAATGGTAACTCTAATAATTATCATTATTAGTACAGTAGTCAGAATCTTGAAGATCTTTTTTCCAGGTCTATCCCTGCTGCATTTCTCTTCCTTTTATCATGAGTTGGATTCAGCCCATCTGCTTCTCCCTTCTAACTTTACTCTATTTGATGATAAATTCAGTGATATGAAAATGGTTGGTTCAATATTTCCCAACCCATCAATATGTTGCTTACTGGGGAATATGGCTCCTAAGGATCACAGGTGTTAAAGTGGATCCAAGAATATTGGTTAAGCTAATATTCAGCCCTAAATCTTGTACACTCTCACTGTGAGGATCAGCTACAATTCCCTTTCTGCATTCTAAAGGAGAATGTTTCTGAGTTCAGGTTATTGGATTCAGGCAAATTAACATCTAGCTAATCTTTTTATTATATATATATTAACTATATCTATATTATCTGAAAACTGTAGCTGAACTCTCTCATTCCACCCCCTGTCCAGACCTGAGTCAGGGCCATTATTTGATTTTGATGTTATTGGCATTTATGTGCAGAAATCTGCTCTTATATTAAAGGGTGTACCCATATAAATTAGTAATATTAATCAGAGCAAAATCAGATGAAAAACTGATTTTAACTAACAATTTTATAATTAACAACTTTCAGTTCAAACAGATAATAAGAACTGAATATTAAAACACTAAGTTACTATCAACGTGGAGGAAAAATAAACAACCACATTTTGAATTTAAGAATGGTTGTATTATTGACAATGAGAGAGGTCACTGCAGTGAAAGGACCGCACACCACAACAAAGAGTAGTCCCCACTCACCACAACTAGAGAAAGCCCACATGCAGCAACGAAGACCCAACACAGCCAAAAAAAAAAAAAAAAAAAAAAACCACAATGGAGATTGGTTCAATATGGCGGAGTAGAAGGACATGGTCTCACTCCCTCTTGCAAGAGAACTGGAATAACAACTAAGTGCTGAACAGTCATTGACAGGAAGACACTAGAACTCACCAAAAAAGATACCCCACATCCAAAGACAAAGGAGAAGCCACAATGAGATGGTAGGAGGGACGCAATCACAATAAAATAAAACCCCATAACTGCTGAGTGGGTGACTCACAAACTGGAGAACAATTATACCACAGAAGGCCACCGACTGGAGTGAAGGTTCTGAGCCCCACGTCAGGCTTCCCAACCTGGGGGTCCAACAATGGGAGGAGGAATTCCCAGAGAATCAGACTTTGAAGGCTAGTGGGATTTGATTGCAGGACTTCAACAGGACTGGGGGAAAGAGAGACTCCACTCTTGGAGGGCACACACAAAGTAGTGTGTGCATCGGGACCCAGGGGAAGGAGCGGTGACCACATAGGAGACTGAACCAGACCTACCTGCTAGTGTTGAGGGTCTCCTGAACAGGCAGGGGGCGACTGTGGCTCACCGTGAGGACAAAGACACTGGCAGCAGAAGTTCTGGGAAGTACTCCTTGGCGTGAGCCCTCCCAGAGTCTGCCATTAGCCCCACAAAATAGCCTTGGTAGGCTCCAGTGTTGGGTCGCCTCAGGCCAAACAACCAACAGGGAGGGAATAAAGCCCCACCCATCAGCAGACAAGTGGATTACAGTTTTACTGAGCTCACCAGAGCAATACCCAGCTCTACCCACCATCAGTCCCTCCCATCAGGAAGCTTGCACAATCCTCTTAGATAGCCTCATCCACCAGAGAGCAGACAGCAGAAGCAAGAAGAACTACAATCCTGCAGCCTGTGGAACAAAAACTACATTCACAGACAGATAGACAAGATGTAAAGGCAGAGGGCTAAGTACCAGATGAAGGAAAACATAAAACCTCAGAAAAACAACTAAATGAAGTGGAGGTAGGAAACCTTCCAGAAAAAGATTTCAGAATAATGATAGTGAAGATGATCCAGGACCTCGGAAAAAGAATGCAGGCAAAGATCAAGAAGATGCAAGAAATGTTTAACAAAGACCTAGAAGAATTAAAGAACAAACAAACAGAGATGAACAAGACAATAACTGAAATGAAAACTACACTAGAAGGAATCAATAGCAGAATAACTGAGGCAGAAGAATGGATAAGTGACCTGGAAGACAGAATGGTGGAATTCACTGCTGCGGAACAGACTAAAAAAAAAAGAATGAAAAGAAATGAAGATAGCCTAAGAGACCTCTAGGACAACATTAAATGCAACAACATTCGCATTATAGGGGTCCCAGAAGGAGAAGAGAGAGAGAAAGGACCCGAGAAAATATATGAAGAGATAATAGTCGAAAACTTCCCTAACATGGGAAAGGAAATAGCCACCCAAGTCCAGGAAGTGCAGAGAGTCCCAGGCAGGATAAACCCAAGAAGAAACACGCCGAGACACATAGTAATCAAAATGGCAAAAATTAAAGACAAAGAAAAATTATTGAAAGCAGCAAGGGAAAAACGACAAATAACATACAAGGGAACTCCCATAAGGTTAACAGCTGATTTCTCAGCAGAAACTCTACAAGCCAGAAGGGAATGCCATGATATACTTAAAGTGATGAAAGGGAAGAACCTACAACCAAGATTACACTACCCGGCAAGGATCTCATTCAGTTTCGGTGGAGAAATCAAAAGCTTTACAGACAAGCAAAAGCTAAGAGAATTCAGCACCACCAAACCAGCTCTACAACAAAGGCTAAAGGAACTTCTCTAAGTGGGAAACACAAGAGAAGAAAAGGACCTACGAAAACAAACCCATAACGATTGAGAAAATGGTAATAGGAACATACATATCCGTAATTACCTTAAACATGAATGGATTAAATGCTACAACCAAAAGAAACAGGCTCACTGAATGGATACAAAAACAAGACCCATATATATGCTGTCTACAAGAGACCCACTTCAGACCTAGGGACACATATAGACTGAAAGTGAGGGGATGGAAAAAGATATTCCATGCAAATGGAAATCAAAGAAAGGTGGAGTAGCAATACTCGAATCAGATAAAATAGACTGCAAAGAATGCTACAAGACACAAGGAAGGACACTACATAATGATCAAGGGATCAATCCAAGAAGAAGATATAACAATTATAAATATATACGCACCCAACATAGGAGCACCTCAATACATAAGGCAACTGCTAACAGCTATAAAAGAGGAAATCGACAGTAACACAATAATAGTGGGGGACTTTAACACCTCCCTTACACCAATGGACAGATCATCCAAACAGAAAATTATTAAGGAAACACAAGCTTTAAATGACACAATAGACCAGATAGATTTAACTGATATTTATAGGACATTCCATCCAAAAACAGCAGATTACATTTTCTTCTCAAGTGCACACGGAACATTCTCCAGGATAGATCACATCTTGGGTCACAAATCAAGCCTCAGTAAATTTAAGAAAATTGAAATCAAATCAAGCATCTTTTCTGACCATGATGCTATGAGGTTAGAAATCAATTACAGGGAAAAAAATGTAAAAAACACAAACACATGGAGGCTAAACAATACAGTACTAAATAACCAAGAGATCACTGAAGAAATCAAAGAGGAAATCAAAAAATACCTAGAGACAAATTACAACAAAAACACGACAATCCAAAACCTATGGGATGCAGCAAAAGCAGTTGTAAGAGGGAAGTTTATAGCAATACAAGCCTACCTCAAGAAACAAGAAAAAGAGGTACATTGTAAAGGCAGCTGCCGCAGTGGGAAACTGAAGCTTTCCATCTGGGAAATGATGTAAAATGCATGCCTCAGAGGTATCTTGGCCAAGGGATGATAGAGAGCTAGAGTATTCATACCCCCACACCCATGTTATTGATTAAGGGCTGCCTTGGTGTAACATTAATGGCCAGGTGCTTCTGGCCTGTGGTATGAGCCAGCAGTGTGTTCCAGCAGTCCAAAGCTATGGATGTTGGCCATTTAAAATCAAGTTGACATGCACAGAAATGGTAAAGGGATCTAAGAGGATATTGGCAGAGCACTGACAGTATGTACTACACCTTTGGTAGCTCAATGGTCAAGCCAAAAGGATACTGTATTATAAATAGAGTCTAGTGATGTTTACCTAAGAATGTTAATATTAACATCTTCTCAAAGAAGAGACAGCCTAAGTGAAATTATCCCACCTACTCTATCTCTTTCTATCATTTTACTTTCTTTTTTCCTATAGTATGAGTTTATATATCTTTATCTTTCCCCTTCACATAGCAGGGGCTTTGTCTAACTTCCTCACCATTGTATCTTCAGGGCCTAGGAAACTGCCTATCACATTGTAGGTACAAACAGCAATAAATGAATGAACAAATGAATGTATTTTTCAATATGTCTTTGACTAAAGTGATCCACAGTTTCTGTCAAGACTGTGTAATCAGAAAAGCCATTTATAATTGTTAGATGATAATTCCTTATTCTAAACAACTGCAGGGTAATAACGATATTATATTCATTTTATATCTCTAAGAGCCACCAATAAAGACTCTTGCACATAGTAGACTTTACATATTATTCAATTTATTGAACTGTTACTTATAAAAACAGTACATTATTCCCTTTCATTTGTATGACTATTGATGTTTTCAAACACTTTAATTATCTCATTTATTTCTCACATCAGCACTCTGAAATAGGTTGGTAAGTTTTATAATTCCAATTTTTTCCTCCATATGAGGAAGAATATTATTTTCAAGAAAGTTGAATGAGTTTTTCCAATGACGCAAAATGTAGGGGGCAAACCCATGTCTAACTCCTAACCATTTATTCAGCACATGTATGCAGAATGTATGCTCTAAGCTCAACACTGTCCTAGGCTCAGGGAGCAAAATATAAAGAACAGTTCCTAAATGTAGAGAGTTTGCATTCCAGAAGAGGCGGTATATGTCTACAAAAGCATTTACAATGGGTGAACACGTAATGCAGGGGTTAAGATCCCAGGTTCCACTGCAAACCAGTTTGGTTCAAATCCTGATATCACTGTTTTCCAGTTCTGTCCCTCATCCTGAGCAAATGACTGACCCTCTCTGGGCTGTAATTTCCCCCGTTTCTTAAGAGGTGCACGGGAATTCTATGAACTTCATAAGTTAGTTATAAAGATTAAATGAGGCACATAGAACCACACCTGGCACATAGTAAGTGTTTAATAAATATCAGTTGCTACTATAAATGCTGAAAGAGAGATCTTCTAGGTGAAGTGGACGAAGCAACAAACTATAGCTCAGGAAAATAAGAGTAGCATGGATTACCAGAGGAACCCACAGTTTAACAATCATACAGGAAGGAAGAGAGAAGAAACAAACTTAAAGTATGTCATGAAATGCCATGACCAGATCAAGAAGCCATAAGTAGGTGAATACTTTTATAACACAGGGACAAATGAGAGTACTGGGAAAAGAAGACAATACAAAATAGAACTGGAATGGGCCAATATGAAGAAGAACCTGCTATTCTAAGTTAACAAACTTTGATTTGACCCTGTAGTTAATAGGGATCCATGGTGGATTTAAGCAAGGTGAGTAACACGGTCAGATATGTACTTCAGAAATAATTTTTGGTGTTGTAACAATATGAACTTTCCTTTTGTTTTCAACATGGAATCTAAGTTGGAGGTAAAGTTTGAAGAAGATCAAGAAACTAATCCAGAGAAGAAGAGATGATGGGAAGACCTGAACTAAAATAACAATGCACATAGTAGAATAAAAACAGATTTGGTGATGAGTTGCACAGGTAAGATAGGGAGAGAGAAAAATAAAAGATGATGAGATTTGGGACTGGGTCAATAATCTAATGAGGAATGTTGCAAATATCATAAATATTTAAGAAAAAGAAGAGGTTTGGAGAGAATGCAGGAGAAGATGAGAATGGGTGCAGATTATAACTTCAGTTGTAGACATGATCTGGTGCTCTTTCTATCTACCACACTCTGCTATCTGAAAAAGTATAAATTCATTAGGATTTTATTCTAAATGAAAGAAGACAATATAAGTATAAATGTAAAGTGGTAAAAGAGTTTGTATATGGCAAAAACTGAATTCAAAATGAAGAACAAGGATGATTCCATTGCCAGAGTCTAAAGAATCCTTCAATGTCCTGAATCCAGTGCCAATCCTCAAGTAAATGTTCACCAAATCTGACCACACACACACACACACACACAAATACATTCACAACTTATATGTAAGTAAGTGCAATGCTTTTGTTTTTAACAGCAAATATTGAAAGTGCTCTGCACTTCTTAATTGCTCAATAAATATTTCACTTGATGCGATTTGATGGTCAGCTGCTCACATGATGTTTCATTTCTTTATCAGAAGGCTCCAAATAGAATTTTATTGCGTCTTTGCTGCAGAGGAATTTAAAACCAGAATTTTTATTTTGTGCTCATCACATTTAATGATAATAATCACCTTCGATCCATCAAAGTAATTTCATATCTAAGGGAGAGACAGTTCTTCTCTTAAAATTCTGATAAATTTGTTGTGATACAATTGCATTGACTAAGCAATTAACAAGTAACAGGGCTGAGATTGCAACCCTGGCATAAACAACAAAGCAATTTAAAGTGACAGAACTGTCAGGTGAGTGAATCTCATTTGACAGTCTTACCCAGTTTTAATATCTTACTATTTGTGTTCTGGGAATAATGTAAATGAAGCATGAGAATAGGTTTGTTGAAGGTTTTTTTTTAGCATACTTATTCATGTCATAGCTAGTCATTATGCTGAGGAATTTTAAAAGGTTACAATGAATTGGTGTTTACCTTGGATTGTACTTGTGAAAGTGTGTGTATAACATGCAAGCTAAGGTTCAGGTACAGAACACAATCCAACCTCTTTCAAAACGAGCTCTTAGACTGTGGATGAATGTCATGATCTATGCATGATTTATTTCATACCGTGGAGCCTATTTTTACAATAAAAAGGCTTCAGGTTTGACATTCATTTACTGAAAATATAGAAAACAATCTTATCCATGTATGGGTTTCACATTGACATGTGTCACAAAACTCACGGGAAAAAAATGTTTCCTCCCGGGTTGTATATAATATATTCACTGGAGAGTTATTCTAACTGCATTGTAGATCGAGTTGTTGTTTGTTTTTTTTTTTTTTTTTGCACTAAGCATACATTCAAAGTTGCACACACACTTTGTCCTCAAGCAACTGTGTTTCCAAACACAGTTCTGGCCAAACTGAAAACAGCTTTAACTACTCTTCCACCCCATTAATAGAGAAGATGGGGATTTGTAAGTAAGATAACACCAATATAAAAATTTCTGCAGATAAGAAAGTGCAAGTGTGCTGGTTTTCCCTTCTGCTCCTAAAAACATAAATGGATGTCCCCATCGAGTCATTTCCCAAGGGGCAGGAGCATACCTACTGCAAACATTGGTCACATTGGTATAACTCACGTCCAATGAACAGGAGCCAATGATTGGCACGTGCCCTAGACACAATTTTGTTCAACCAAATACCTTCTCCTGAATTCCTGACTTTAAGAAGTAGTCAGTAATATTTATTATGTACTTGGGAAGAAACTGGAAGGAAGTGTAAAAAGAGAGGAACAAAGCCAAAGACATGAGCCATCTTTGCTCTCTGCCTGGAAAGTTGCTTGTCCCCTAAGTGTGTAAGGAAAATCCATCGAAGTCTGAGGTAACACAGTTGGTGGCATTTCTTTTAGGAATCATAATCATAGGAGCTGTACTCTAGTGTTAACCACTATGAAGGATGCTTTGTTTCCATGAGTTTCTATCTACTATTTGATAAATATCTAGACCCCTCAGATAATATTAAAATTACAATAGTCTTTACCTTGAAAAAATTTAAAGAATCTGCAAGACAGAGTTAGTCCATGCTTTCTAATACATATGTCACTTATCACATTTTCAAAGTACTTTTTCTTTCCTTCAATGAAAGAATAATATCTAACAAAAAGAAAATGGGGCTGTAAAAGTTCTTCATCTGGATTTACCAGCAGAGTCTGTTTCCTCTAGAAACAGCAAGAATACAGGAAGATAGAGCATGTCAAGTAAGTGAAGAAAAGTGTTTGTAGCAATCCACAACACAATAGTCAGAATTTTGAACATTGTAATGTCTTACCCCTCCTCAGAAAGCTATAGATTACGTCCTCCTTGCCAAAGCAGATTCTGAGACTCCCAAGATAAACATGACCATGATCCAGTAGATTCCTGGATAATTCACAGCATTGCTTTGGGATATAAATAATGAACAGAAACCCATAGACACTCATGCAAGTCCAGAAACAAATAAGGAAGAAGTTATAAATTGCCCTTTCTTCTCATGAAGCAAATCCAGGTTGTAAAAGGAACCAGCTACGATGGGTAAGGATAGTTACTGAAGTTATGGCCATTTTGAGCGTTAGAGCATTCATCAGAAAGTTCTCTCACACAGACAAATGAAAGGTTTCTAGATATATGATAGCAAAGACAAATGTGGTCCATATCCTAAAGAGGCCATAGAGGTGTAGATAGCTCTGATTGTGAAATCTTTCTTAATATTGTCATAATTCCCTTTTATTTTGTCAAGGTCTAGGTGAGTAAGTGAACATACAAAGGAATAGCCCATAATATAATATTTAAATGTCTGGAAAGGAAATCTACTCTTCTGCCCAGCAAGTAACTTTATCTGACTTTTCTCTCCTCAGTACCAATCGGTATATCATAAATGGACACTGAATTGAACTGAATATACTATCCCAGGGATGGCTTCAAGATAACCATCTACTACTGCAAGCAGCTCAGTTTGCTCCATGTGAAATTTTTCTTGGGAGAAATATTCCTGTTGCCCTTTATAATATTTGGTAATTGTACTGGTCAAGAGAAATACTCTCCTGTAGGTATGATTATTGCATCTTTGCTTAAAAGACGAGAATGATAACCTCTAAGTGGAAGACTCAAACTCATTATTTTATTTTATTTATTTATTTTTTATGAAGAGCCAAAGTGCCTTATAAGGAAGTGTCTTTAAAATTGTATAGATGCTCATGCACTTAAGGACAGAAATAAGGAGGTTAAAGCTGTGCTGTTTGTATTTTTCGGTCACAGTAAGGATTTTGAATGTGTTTCTTTTTTCTTTTTTTTTTTTTAACAGAGAAAATACTTTTATTTTTATTTTTAAAAAAATTTTTTAACATCTTTATTGGAGTATAATTGCTTTACAATGTTGTGTTCGTTTCTGCTGTATAACAAAGTGGATCAGCTATATGCATGAGGCTCCTGCAGCAGGAAGGGGTACATGGGCACAAGTACTTATCAAACTCATTATTTTAATCAGTCAATACAGCACGAAATTATCCATGATTTAGATTTACGGCATGCATAAACATATTTTAACAAATGTATTTTAATGAATAATAAGCAGAAATCAATTCAAGCAAGGACTTGAATAACAGATACCAGAGCCTGTTCTGAAGAAATCATCTTAGCAGCTTATGCTCAAAGACTGTGGCTTGGCTGAAAATTCTTGTGACAATTAAATCTGGAGACTTTAGCACCAGGTCTTCACAGAGATCAATTGTGGAAATACAAGATGGAAAATGTAATCTTCAAATTACTATTTAAGAAAAGTATTAAATGATACCATGAGATTAGCAATTAGAGCAGAAAACTTAAGTTTCTAGGTATCATGATCTTGAATATTTGGGTATTTAATGTTTTCTGTGTGTCCCAGAGACTGTGCATGTGTATTTAATAAACAAATAACACTGGTGAGACTGCTTGGAAACTTCAGTGGTTGGTGAAGTTTGCCTTCTTCACTTTCTCCTCTTTCCACTGTGACCTCTAAAACTTCCAAAGGTCCAAGGGCTCCCCAAGTGTTCATATCTAATTGTGTAGGAGAAAATATCAAATGCATGATATCACTCTTGTTAACAATAAGGATTAAGCAATTCTTCCTGGGGTACTTGTTTTTTTTTTTGTTTTTTGTTTTTTAAGGAACTCTTCAGGAAAAGGAAAACATCTGAGTAAAAGAGTGAACTGAGAATGGTGGAATTTTAGTCACCATTCAGGAAGAAAGTTTGGTAAGTGAGTAATCCAAGTGTTCACTGGATGGGAGAACAGTTTCTGCTGGTTTGTGTATAATTTGAACCCAAATGCATGTTCCTCTTGGCTCGGAATAGTATCTAACAAAAATGCTCTCTTACAACCTGATTTCTAGCCCCCCTCACAGTCATTAATGTGTTAGACAACAAAGAATTAATATGAATGTGGACAACAGGAAACATTTCATTCATCCATTTTTTTATCCCTTTAATAAATATTTGACTGTCTGTTATGTTTGATGTTCTAGCTCAGTGGTTCTCAACAGGAGTAATTTTTATCCCCAGGGAACAACTGACAATGTCTGGACACACTTTGGGTTATCACAAATGAGAGGATGTTAATGGCATCTAGTGAGTAGAGACCAGGCTGATAGTCTGCTAAACGTCCTACAACATCAGAGCAGGCTCCCACAACAAAGAACTGTCCAGCTCCAAGTGTCAGTAGTGCTGCTGTTGAGAAGCCCTGCTCTAGGGATATGATAGTAAACAGGACAAATAATTGTTTCTATTTTTGTTGTCTCCTATTATCACTATAATAAAATAGTTTAAAAGACTGCCTAGTTGCCATCTTGTCCCTATGGAAATCCAAAATTGGGAGGCATATTAATACTTGACTTAATAGACAGTTAAACTGACAGTTATCGACCACCTGTTTTGGCCAAACACTACACAATGTTACATAATATGAGGCATAGTCATACCTCTCTCAGTGTGGTACATACACCTCTTTCTAACTTGATCAGCACCTTTTTAGGTCATTATGGCAGAGTCCTTGTGGCAGAAGTTACAATCCCAGCACCCTACACCAGCATTAGTTTTTACATTTTCTTCTAACCCCCTGGATTCACAGCAAGACTCTGGCTATCATTTGTTCCAGCTACCTTCTACACAACTGTTGGCCAACTTCCTCCAAACTGTAAAAATGTTTATGATATCCTTCTTAATGTCAAAAGACTTCTACCAACCTTAATTGTCTGCCAAACTTTACCTTCTGTTTCCATGATCATTGCCTAGAAGGAAACCTGAAGTTCATACAATTTGCGTTTTAACACCCATCTCAATACATGACCTTTGTTTCCTTGTAAGAGATCCAGGGTACCTTCTACCAGTCATCATGGGTCGAAATTCTTCACTAGAACATGAAATAAAGGATAGGAAGGGAATCCACAGACAATATGCATTTAACTTAAGATACGGTAAAATTCTCATCAGTTGAAGGCTCTCAGAACATGTGAATAGATGATGGATGATTCTTCATTTCTAAAAAGATCGAAGATAGATAGATAGATAGATAGATAGATAGATAGATAGATAGATAGATAGAGTACTTTAATGGATTGCTTTTATATATATGGAAGACATGAACTTGTTAGGGATACTGAATGCATTGGATGGCACAGCCAGGACACAAAAGAATATTGACAGACTGAAGAGATTGGAGTAAATCTTATGACATGAAATTTCACAGGGATAATAAAAAGTTTTGTACTTGATTGCAACAGGATTAAGAGCAGTATAGGATAGTGTTTCAGAGCACAAACACTAGAGCAGGGCTATCAGGGTTCAGATTCTGGTACCATCACTTGTAAATAGCTGTGTGACTTTTGACAAGTCATTTGACCTCACTGTGACTTGCTTTCTTTATCTATAAAATGGAGTTAATTATAGTTTCAATTTCATAAGGTTGTTTAAGAATTAAATAAGTCAATGCATTAGAAAACCGCCTGACATAAAGTGAGTGCTATGTTAAGTGCAGTGATGGAGAGGGCATGATTTCACTGCAGCAAGCATGCAGGAAAACATAATTAGGGAAGAAGAGGTTAGTCAAACTCAAATTGAGTTTTAAAAATGAGATTAATATTCAAAATTAAAGAAATAAAAAGCCCCTGTGCATTTAGGCTGCATCATAGATGAATAGTAACTAGATCAACAAGAGGCAATAATCTTTTGCTCTCTGTTATTCAAACCACATCTGGATGACTGGTTAAAGACAAAGTAAAGGGCATATGAAGGAGAGAAAGCAAGAAAGAGAAGAGATTCAAAGCCACATCCAATGAGGAATGACTGATTCAAAGGCAATGGGGAAGTTTGGCCTAAGAAAGAAGAATCTCGCAGGAGATGTGGAGGACATGGTGGCTGTCATCAAATATGCAAAGATCTGTCATGTGCAGAGGGGTTAGATTAGATCTACGTTACCTCCAATGGGTACAATTACGAAGAGAAATGACAGGGAAACTAAATTCAGCTTATTATATTTATTAAAGTTTTCTTAAAGAACATTTCAGAGGAATTTCAGATTGATACATAAATTCAGAGGAATTTCAGAGACGGAAAGGCCTGTTTCAAAATGTACAGCATTCCTTTTCTATAACTATTCAAGAATAAAGTTGGTGGGAATTCCCTGGCAGTCCAGTGGTTAAGACTTTGTCTTCCATTGTAGGGGGTGCGGGTTTGACCCCTGGTCAGGGAGCTAAGATGCCACATGCCTCAAAGCCAAAAAAACAAAAACATAAAAAAAACAGAAGCAATATGGTAACAAATTCAATAAAGACTTTAAAAATGGTTCACATCAAAAAAAAATTTTTTTTTAAAGAATACAGTTGGTGAAACAGACAGATTATCTTACTCTTGCTGGTAGGTGAAAGAGGTGGAGGAAGAGTTGGGGGTTGATAAGGGAGGGGTGACCAGGAGTGGTCATTATGCACCTCTATCCATAGCCATAAGCAAAGCAGCAAAGCTGCAGGAAGGTAATCCAAACAGCATCAAAATGCAAAGAAGCAGTGAGGCTGACAGTGAAATAATCAATCCAGACATCAGGTGGCCAAATACAAAGGAGAATAATCTAAAAAGAAAGACAAGCCACTGAGGATTAGCCTCAGATGCTACATCTTCATTTTCTGACCACAGTGTTGGTTAGTCCTTCATAGACATTGTCTCTAGCATTACTATGTCTTGTTTTTGTTTGCTTGTTTTCATTTATCTCCCTCCTAAATTGTTTCTCCTTCTATGTAAGCTCCATGAGAGTAAGGACCTGTGTCTGTTTTGTTTTCCACTATATGCCCAGCACCTAAAAGAGTGCCCAATATATAGTATGTTCCCAGTAAGCATTATTCAAAAACTAAATGAATGAACATCCAGATTGATACATAAAGAACTACGGCAGCCAGAGGTGGTAGAGGTCACTGAGAGAACAAGCTGTTGCTTTTTCCAGAAATAACTCCAGAACTAATGAGTGACCACCTGGTTCATATATTCAAGCCTAATGGTTTGGGGATAAGTGATGTGTCCTAGACAATTAAGGTTACTTAAGGAAATTGAGAGGAAAAAATGTCTATGAAAGTTTCAAATGCCGGAAGTGGGGCGGGAGACATGGTAGACTACATCAAACCACTACATCATGGGTTTTCAAGGGATCATTCAAGACCAGCAGCACCAGAATCACCTAGGAACTTGTTAGAATGCAAATTCTTAGCCTCCTAATTCAGACCTACTGAACCCAAAACTCCAGGAGTGGAGCCCAGAAATCCTTGTTTCAACAAAACTTCCATAGGTTGTTATCATGAATGCCACAGTTTGAAAACCACTGAGCTACAGCATCTTCTGAGGCCCTTCCAATCCTCCATGATTCTATAAGAAACAGAGAGCACAGGAATAAGCTCCAGGTGGTAGAAGAGAACTCCTAAAGCATCCCCAATCAAAGTGTCCTCCAGAGAACATGAAAACAACAATAACAATAGCAACCAGCATAATTTCTTGGGGTATTGTTTGCTTGTTCTGAGAACAAATTCTTCCTTCTAGGAAAATGCTAGATCTAACAATATATTTCTTTCCTGCAGGAGTTATTAGAGCCTTGATACTAATAGAAATTATGGGAGAGACCTTCAAGATGGCAGAAGAGTAAGACGTGGAAATCACCTTCCTCCCCACAAATACATCGGAAATACATCTACATGTGAAACTCCTACAGAACACCTACTGAACGCTGGCAGAAGACCTCAGACTTCCCAAAAGGCAAGAAACTCCCCACGTACCTGGATAGGGCAAAAGGAAAAAGAAAAACAGAGACAAAACAAAGGGAACAGGACCTGCACCACAGGGAGGGAGATGTGAAGGAGGAAAAGTTTCCACTAGGAAGACCCTTCACTGGCAGAGAGGGCTGGTGGGCATGGGGGAAACTTCGGAGCCACGGAGGAGAGCGCAGCAACCGGGTGCAGAGGGCAAAGCAGAGAGATTCCCGCACAGAGGATGGATGCCAACCAGCACTCACCAGCCCTAGAGGCTTGTCTGCTCACCCGCCGGGGCGGGTGGGGGTTGGGAATTGAGGCTCGGGCTTTGGAGGTCAGATCCCAGGGAGAGGACTGGGGTTGGCTGCGTGAACAAAGCCTGAAGGGGGCTAGTGCGCCACAGCTAGCTGGGAGGGAGTCGGGGAAAAACTCTGGAAATGCCGAAGAGGCAAGAGACCATTGTTTCGGGGTGCGCAAGGAGAGGGGATTCAGAACACCGCCTAAACAAGCTCCAGAGACAGGCGCAAGCCGCGGCTATCAGCTCGGACACCAGAGACGGGCATGAGACGCTAAGGCTGCTGCTGCAGCCACCAAGAAGCCTGTGTGCGAGCACAGGTCACTATCCACACCTCGCCTCCCGGGAGCCTGTGCAGCCCGCCACTGCCAGGGTCCCATGATCCAGGGACAACTTTACCGGGAGAACACATGGCGTGCCTCAGGCTGTTGCAACGTCACGCCGGCCTCTGTTGCCGCAGGCTCGCCCCGCACTCCGTACCTCTCCCTCCCCCCAACCCACACCCCGAGTGAGCCAGAGCCACCTACTCAGCTGCTACTTTAACCCTGTCCTGCTTGAGCAAAGAACAGATGTCCTCAGGCAACCCACATGCAGAGCTGGGGCCAAATCCAAAGCTGAACCCCAGGAGCTGTGTGAACAAAGAAGAGAAAGGGAAATCTCTTCCAGCAGCCTCAGGAGCAGTGGATTAAATCTCCACAGTCAACATGATGTACCCTGCATCTATGGAACACCTGAATAGACAACGAATCATCACAAAATTGAGGCAGTGGACTTTGGGAGCAACAATATATATATTTTTTTCCTTTTTCTCTTTTTGTGAGTGTGTATGTATATGCTTCTTTGTGTGATTTTCTCTGTATAGCTTTGTTTTTACCATTTGACCTAAGGTCCTGTCTGCCAGCTATTTGTTTTTCTTTTTTTTTTTTTACTATAGTTTTTAGCACTTGTTATCATTGGTGGATTTGTTTTCTGGTTTGGTTGCACTCTTCTTTCTTCTTTTTTTTTTCCTTTTTTATTACTTTTTAATTTTTAATAATTATTTTTTGTTTTAATTACTTTATTTATTTTTTCTTTCTTTCTTTTTTTTTTCTCCCTTTTGTTCTGAGCCATGTGGCTGACAGGGTCTTGGTGCTCCACCTGGGTGTCAGGCCTGTGCCTCTGAAGTGGGAGAGCCAAGTTCAGGACATCAGTCCACCAAGACCTCCTGGCTCCATGTAATAACAAACGAAAAAAGCTCTACCAGAGATCTCCATCTCAACACTAAGACCCAACTCCACTCAACGAGCAGAAAGCTACAGTGGTGGACACCCTATGCCAAACAACTACCAAAACAGGAAAACAACCCCACACATTAGCAGAGAGGCTGCCTAAAATCATAATATGGAAACAGACACCCCAAAACACACCACCGGACATGGTCCTGCCCACCAGAAAGAAAAGATCCAGCCTCATCCACCAGAACACAGGCACCAGTAACCTCCAACAGGAAGCCTACACAACCAACTGAACCACCCTTACCCACTGGGGGCAGGCACCAAAAACAACGGGAACGACAAACTTGCAGCCTGCGAAAAGGAGACCCCAAACATAGTAAGTTAAGCAAAATGAGAAGACAGAGAAACACACAGCAGATAAAGGAGCAAACTAAAAACCCACCAGACAAAACAAATAAAGCGGAAACAGGCAGTCTACATGAAAAAGAATTCAGAGTAATGATAGTAAAGATGATCCAAAATCTTGGAAATAGAATGGAGAAAATATAAGAAATGTTTAACAAGGACCTAGAAGAACTAAAGAGCAAACAACCGATGATGAACAACACAATAAATGAAATTAAGAATTCTCTAGAAGGAATCAATAACAGAATAACTGATACAGAAAAACAGATAAGCGACCGGGAAGATAAAATAGTGGAAATAACTACCACAGAGCAAAATAAAGAAAAAAGAATGAAAAGAATTGAGGACAGTCTCAAAGACCTCTGGGACAACATTAAATGAACCAACATTTGAATCACAGGGGTCCCAGAAGAAGAGAAAAAGAAAGGGATTGAGAAAATATTTGAAGAGATTATAGTTGAAAACTTCCCTAATATGGCAAAGGAAATAGTTAATCAAGTCCAGGAAGCAGAGTCCCATACAGGATAAATCCAAGGAGAAAATTAAATACAAAGAAAAAATATTAAAAGAAGCATGGGAAAAACAACAAAAAACATACAAAGGAATCCCCATAAGGTTAACAGCTGATCTTTCAGCAGAAACTCTGCAAGCCAGAAGGGACTGGCAGGACATATTTAAAGTGATGAAAGGGAAACAACTACAACCAAGATTACTCTACCCAGCAAGGTTCTCATTCAGATTCGACAGAAAAATTAAAACCTTTACAGACAAGCAAAAGCTAAGAGAATTCAGCACCACCAAACCAGCTTTGCAACAAATGCTAAAGGAACTTCTCTAGGCAGGAAACACAAGGGAAGGAAAAGACCTACAATAACAAACCCAAAACAGTTAAGAACACGGTAATAGGAACATATATATCGATAATTACCCTAAATGTAAATGGATTAAATGCTCCAACCAAAAGACATAGAGTGGCTGAATGGATACAAAAACAAGACCCGTATATATGCTGTCTACAAGGGACCCACTTCAGACCTAGGGACACATACAGACTGAGGGGATGGGAAAAGGTATTCTATGCAAATGGAAATCAAAAGAAAGCTGGAGTGGCAATTCTCACATCAGAAAAAATAGATTTTAAAATAAAGACTATTACAAGAGACAAAGAAGGACACTACATAATGATCAAGGGATCAATCCAAGAAGAAGATATAACAATTGTAAATATTTATGCCCCCAACAGAGGAGCACCTCAATACATAAGGCAAATGCTAACAGCCATAAAAGGGGAAATCGACAGTAACACAATCATAGTAGCGGACATTAACACTCCACTTTCACCAATGGACAGATCATCCAAAATGAAAATAAATAAGGAAACACAATCTTTAAATGATACATTAAACAAGATGGACTTAATTGATACTTATAGGATATTCCACACAAAAACAACACAATACACTTTCTTCTCAAGTGCTCATGGAACATTCTCCAGGATAGATCATATCTTGGGTCACAAATCAAGCCTTGGTAAATTTAAAGGAAATGGACATCGTACCAAGTATCTTTTCCAACCACAACACTATGACACTAGATATCAATTACAGGAAAAAAACTGTAAAAAAAATACAAACATATGGAGGTTAAACAATATGCTACTAAATAACCAAGAGATCACTGAAGAAATCAAAGAGGAAATAAAAAAATACCTAGACAAATGACACTGAAAACACAACGGCCCAAAATCTATGGGATGCAGCAAAAGCAGTTCTAACACGGAAGTATATAGCAATACAATCCTACCTCAAGAAACAAGAAAAATCTCAAATATACAACCTTACCTTACACCTAAAGCACTTAGAGAAAGAAGAAGAAAAAAACCCCAAGGTTAGCAGAAGGAAAGAAATCATAAAGATCAGATCAGAAATAAATGAAAATGAAATGAAGGAAATGATAGCAAAGATCAATAAAACTAAAAGCTGGTTCTATGAGAAGATAAACAAAATTGATAAACCATTAGCCAGACTCATCAAGAAAAAAAGGGAGAAGACTCAAATCGACAGAATTTGAAATAAAAGTAGGAGGACAACTGACACTGCAGAAATACAAAGGATCATGAGAGATTACGACAAGCAGCTATATGCCAATAAAATGGACACCTGGAAGAAATGGACAAACCCTTAGAAAAGCACAGCCTTCCGAGACTTAACCTGGAAGAAATAGAAAATATAAACAGACCAATCACAAGCACTGAAACTGAAACTGTGATTAAAAACCTTCCAACAAACAAAAGCCCAGGACCAGATGGCTTCACAGGCGAATTCTATCAAACATTCAGAGAAGAGATAACACCTATCCTCAGACTCTTCCAAAATATAGCAGAGGGAGGAACACTCCCAAACTCATTCTACGAGGCCACCATCACTCTGATACCAAAACCAGACAAAGATGTCACAAAGAAAGAAAACTACAGACCAATATCACTGATGAACATAGATGCAAAAATCCTCAACAAAATACTAGCAAACAGAATCCAATAGCACATTGACAGGATCATACAGCATGATCAAGTGGCGTTTATCCCAGGGATGCAAGGATTCTTCAATATGCACAAATCAATCAATGTGATACACCATATTCACAAACTGAAGGATAAAAACCATATGATAATCTCAATGGATGCAGAAAAAGCTTTCAACAAAACTCAACACCAATTTATGATAAAAACTCTCTAGAAAGTGGGCATAGAGAGAACCAACCTCAACATAATAAAGGCCATATATGACAAACCCACAGCCAACATCGTTCTCAATGGTGAAAAATTGAAACCATTTCCTCTAACATCAGGAACAAGACAAGGGTGCCCACTCTCATCTCTATTATTCAACAAAGTTTTCGAAGTTTTAGTCACAGCAATAAGAGAAGAAAAAGAAATAAAAGGAATCCAAATCAGAAAAGAAGAAGTAAAACTGTCTCTGTTTGCTTATGACATGGTACTATACACAGAGAATCCTAAAGATGCTACCAGAAAACTACTAGAGCTAATCAATGAATTTGGTAAAGTAGCAGGATACAAAATTAATGCACAGAAATCTCTTGCATTCCTATACACTGATGAAAAATCTGTAAGTGAAATTAAGAAAACACTCCCATTTACCATTCCAACAAAAAGAATAAAATATCTAGGAATAAACCTACCTAAGGAGACAAAAGACCTGTATGCAGAAAATTATAAGACACTGATGAAAGAAATTAAAGATGATACAAATAGATGGAGAGATATACCATGTTCTTGGACTGGAAGAATCAACATTGTGAAAATGAGTCTACTACCCAAAGCAATCTACAGATTCAATGCAATCCCTATCAAACTACCACTGGCATTTTTCACAGAACTGGAACAAAAAATTTCACACTTTGTATGGAAACACAAAAGACCCCGAACAGCCAAAGCAATCTTGAGAAAGAAAAACGGAGCTGGAGGAATCAGGCTCCCTGACTTCAGACTATACTACAAAGCTACAGTAAGCAAGACAGTATGGTACTGGCACAAAAACAGAAATATAGATCAATGGAACAGGATAGAAAGCCTAGAGATAAACCCATGCACATATGGTCAACGTATCTTTCATAAAGGAGGCAAGAATATACAGTGAAGAAAAGACAGCCTCTTCAATAAGTGGTGCTGGGAAAACTGGACAGCTACATGTAAAAGAATGAAATTAGAACACTCCCTAACACCATACACAAAAATAAACTCAAAATGGATTAAAGACCTAAATGTAAGGCCAGACACCATCAAACTCTTACAGGAAAACATAGGCAGAACACTCTACAACATAAATCACAGCAAGATCCTTTTTGACCCACCTCCTAGAGAAATGGAAATAAGAACACAAGTAAACAAATGGGACCTAATGAAACTTAAAAGCTTTTGCACAGCAAAGGAAACCATAAACAAGACGAAAAGACAACCCTCAGAATGGGAGAAAATATTTGCAAATGGAGCAACTGACAAAGGATTAATCTCCAAAACATACAAGCAACTCATGCAGCTCAATATCAAAAAAACAAACAACCCAATCCAAAAATGGGCAGAAGACCTAAGTAGACATTTCTCCAAAGAAGATATACAGATTGCTAATAAACACATGAAAGAATGCTCAACATCATTAATCATTAGAGAAATGCAAATCAAAATTACAATGAGATATCATCTCACACCGGTCACATGGCCATCATCAAAAAATCTACAAACAATAAATGCTGGAGAAGGTGTGGAGAAATGGGAACCCTCTTGCACTGCTGCTGGGAATGTAAATTGATACAGCCATTATGGAGAACAGTTTGGAGGTTCCTTAAAAAACTGAAAATAGAACTACCATACGACCCAGCAATCCCACTACTGGGCATATACCCTGAGAAAACCATAATTCAAAAAGAGTCATGTAACAAAATGTTCATTGCAGCACTATTTACAATAGCCAGGACATGGAAGCAACCTAAGTGTCCACTGACAGATAAAGGGATAAAGAAGATATGGAACATATATACAATGGAATATTACTCAGCCATAAAAAGGAATGAAACTGAGTTATTTGTAGTGAGGTGGATGGGCCTAGAGACTGTCACACAGAGTGAAGTAAGTCAGAAAGAGAAAAACAAATGCCGTATGCTAACACATATCTATCAAATCTAAAAAAAAAACAAAAAAAGAAAAATAACTGTTCAGAAGAACCTAGGGGCAAGATGGAAATAAAGATGCAGACCTACTAGAGAACGGACTTGAGGATACAGGGAGGGCGAAGGGTAAGCTGGGACAAAGTGAGAGAGTGGCACGGACATACATACAGTACCAAATGTAAAATAGATAGCTAGTGGGAAGCAGTCACACAACACAGGGAGATCAGCTCAGTGCTTTGTGACCACCTAGTGGGGTGGGATAGGGAGGGTGGGAGGGAGATGCAAGAAGGAGGAGATTTGGGGATATATGTATATGTATAGCTGATTCACTTTGTTGTAAAGCAGAAACTAACACACCATTGTAAAGCAATTATACTCCAATAAAGATGTTAAAAAACAAAAAAGAAATTATGACTCTCCAAGAAGATGGAGGTGTGATATGTTGTATGTTCCACATGTATTTGATCAAGAATCCCCATTCCCACAGTGTGTCTTGCAGGAAAAGTGTTTTGCTAAATACTGTCTAGGAAACACAACTCAAGGATGATACCTTTTAAAAAAATTTTTAAAGGATAATACCTTTTTTTGAGAGCCCGGTGTCCCCAAAACCAAAGAGTTGCTGGTACAATCCAAGGGTCAAGTTTTTGTCCATGACTAACCATGTCTGTATATTCAAATACTCCTTTCTATCAGTAGGACGTTTTTGTTCCAATATAAGATGGGATTGATATTTATGTTTGTAGACAATTGTATGCCCCACTAATGGTAATGTGAAGAACAGGTGTGCTAATAAGTCTCCGGTTGTGTTCTAGATCATGAGCAGCTTGGACATTTCTATATTTTTTATATTCATATTAGTGAACAATGGAAGAGAGTTCTTTTTTCCCTAAAGAAGCCAAAAATGAACTCAGCTGTGATTCATTAAACATATTACCTGTGTCAGGCATTAGAAAATTTCATTTCAGCTGACGACATGAAAATACATATATGAATTACAGTTATGGTAAACAACTTTTCAATTAATTTATTTAAGCATTTACAATTTTCATTTCAAAGCAGAAGGAATAATATGGAATGCTGAACAAAAATAATTAACCTGTATATATAATACTCATTAAAATACGAGAAAAATTCAATGCTGCCTCCCCAAAAGTACTGTTCAAGCTGTGTTAGAGCAGACACCAGAAGCTTCGAGAGTTCTATAAAGTACACCAAGGGAACTTAATGAACACTAATTAATCAAACTAATATTTAGTTCCATTTCCAATTAACTCCTGCAATGAATGTTTGTAAGAGAGAATATGGATGCCTAAAGAGAAGTCTATTATTTATTTAGGTGTTATTTATTTATGCCTCCAACTACATCTGAAAATAATTGATTCAAACCACAGTGCAAGTAATCAATTCAATAAAACTATTTTCAAAAGCACAGAAAAAAATTAGACAATAAGTGGGAAGAAAGATGGGAAGGAAAGGAATTATAGAATAAAACTCAAGATAAAGGAACCCAGGCAAAAGGTTTAGCTTTGAACTCTCTGAATATCATATATATATATGATGATGAGCTGCAAATTTTTCATTAACTACTGAAAAGGATCATATCAGTGGACAAAGTTTATCTTAACCTTAAATTCTGAAAAAAATATATATGAGGACATGGGTTCCCATATAAGAAATACTGAATAAATTTATACATAATATCCTTAACTGCTGTTTTATGAAGACAATATGGAGATCTACATAGAACCACTTCTCATATGAGTGCAATAAAATCCAAGGACAGAGTTTTATAATGTTGTTCTATAGTACATAGCCCAGTATATCCTGATCTAACCTGATAACAGGTTTAAAGCTTAGAATGAGAAAGATTTATGGATGATGTGCCTCTTAGAATAACCCACTCAAATATTAAGGGTCTCAGCTGCACTTTTGGCAGGATTCAGAGACAGATCATTCAAATATGGGGATGCTATCAAACACTTGAAGTTTATGCATTCTGTATTGTCAACTGAGTCATGCACTGTAGATACATGTCCACTGACAGTATTCATATGGGGTTAAATCTACTACACAGAAGAAGTGGTTTCTTCTATCTGACAAATCAAGTTTAAGGTGTTCTATAGCCCTTACAAGTAAGGCAGATCATATTTGTTTACCAGGATGATAGACCACGCTTTGAGAGATGTTGTGATTCCTTTATGGACCAGTAGGGCAGGGTTGATCTTCTGGCATACTAAAGCCAAAGTGGCTGGCTAAATTTATTTTGCCTATTGACTGGATTCACATTTGGACATGAAGGAATTCTCTTTTAATTTTTGTTTCATTAGCCCTAGCAATGTATTCTATATAGCAAGTACCCAATAAGTATCTTTGAATGAATAGCTATTATTCAGGTTTTTGGAAAACAGATTATGTTAGGAGATTCTTTCACTCATTCAATTAATATTTATTATACGACTTCCATGTTCCAGATACTATGCTAGTTATACAATGATGAACTAGGCAGACTTAGTCTCTGTCCTTACAAAGACCAACAATAAATAATTATGTAAATTAAGATTTTTATTCCAATTGTGATGATTTTTCAAAAGAAAAACAGAGAGTTCTAGAAGAGCAAATAGAGCAGAAGAAATATTACAACCACCTGCCTTTGGGGAGTTAGGATTTTATGGATAATATTCTCAAGAATGGTAGGAGCCAGCTCATATAAGTGCCAAGAATATTTTTTAAGCATTTACTATGTTATGGCCCTGGTGCAACAAATATTTTTTTTAAGCATTTACTATGTTACAACCCTGGGATAGTCACTGTGGGGTACAGAGGTGATTAAAATGCAACCTCTGCACTTAATAACCTCAAAATCCAGTAATAAAGCTGTACTCTAACTATAATCTAAAGAAAAATTTGTTAGCTTCACGCAAGGAGATCACCAATTCACTTGTAAAGTTCCGAGGATGAAAAGTTCCTCACCATTGAAATGATCAAAGAGTTTTATGAAGTAAGAGACATTTGTAATGGCATTAATAAATGCATATGTGAAACAACCTAAATGTCCATTGATGGATGAATGAATAAAGAAGATGTGGCATATACATACAATGGAATATTACTCAGCCTTTACAAAAAGGAAACCCTGCATTTGTGACAACATGGATGGACCTGGAGGACAATAAGCTAAGTGAAATAAGCCAGACACAGAAAGGCGAATACTGCGTGATCTCACTTATTTATGGAACCTAAATAGCCAAACTCACAGAAGTAGAGTAGAATAGTGGTTGCCAGGGCCTGAAGGAAGGGGGAAATGAGGAAGTAATTGTCAAAGGGTACAAAGTTTCTGCTACACAAGATAAGTAAGTTCTGGAGATCTGCTATAGAGCATAGTGCCTATAGCTAACAATACTTTAATATATGCTTAAAATTTGTTAATAGATCTTACGTTAAGTGTTCTTATCACATACACAAAAAATGATGATGATGATATGGTAAGGAAGATGGGAGGAAACTTGGGGAGATGATAGATATGTCCACGGCCTTGATGGTGGTGATGGTTTCACAGGTATGTATGTATCCCCAAACTCACTAAATTGTATACATTAAATATGTACAGCGTTTCACATGTCAATCACACTTCAGTAAAGTAGTTTCAAGAAAAAAATCAATAGTGTCTATGTAGAATGCTGATGGAAGAAAAAGAGGAGAAGGGATTTTAGCTGACAGAGAAGCAAAAGCAAAGGGAATGGCATGAGGAAGCATAGGCTACAGGCAGCTGTTGGTAGGCATGGATGAAGGACACGTGTAAGTTAATAGGAGGATCAGGCAGGACGGGGGGTTACAGCCAGTTCAGGAGACTATGCCAGGTTACAAAGTCTGTTCTTCATTCAGTAAGTGATGGAAACCCACTGGAGACTTTTGATCAGGAGAGTAGCATGATAAAAAGGGAGCTTCAAGAACCTTAAACTCTGTAGGGTGATTTTGAGAAATGTGAGACCAAAGGTAATCAGACCAGCTGGTAGTCCAGACAAAAGGTAATAAGGGCCTGAACTATGACAGCGGGAATGGAAATGAGAAATTAGTAAAGAACGCTGAGCTCCAAACCCATTAGGAATCACCCGCAGTAACTGATCCGATCACAGCAGCAGTGACACCTCCATTAACTCTATTACATCGTGTCTCCAAGAGCATAAGAACTGGTTGGTCCTGGGAGCCACTCCTGAAGCAAATGCAAGCTTATTCTGCCACCATCTGCATGGATGTATTCAACTACACAGGACCATCCCTGCAGTCTTTGACTTAATTTTAAAATCACATACTATATCCATATTGCAACATTTATCCCACTGTGCTCTTTTGCATAACTTGGAGTTATTAAAATTCATTTACTTTTTCCCGCTTCTTTCTCTGCTTTATTTCAGAAAAGACTTCACTTTCTTAACAAACATAAACTTTTTCTATCTGTTTACCTAACGTTATTCCTTACCTCTCAAAACCTTAGTTACAACTACAAGTTACAGTGACATATCTTGGAAGAAAATGGAAAGAAATTCCCTATTCAAACAGTAACTAGTAAATAGTAAGTGTCCGAGAAAGTTGGGACATCTGTAGCCACAGAGGTGCCTCTATTTCATAAAGAACAGACCTGCCAATAACACGCTTTGTTATTGGAAACTTTATTACTGATGGTAAAACAAACATAACACAGAAGGCAAACCTCTAGTGTTTAGAAACATGGGCTTGGAAGTCAGACTTCCTGTTTTTATGTTCCCTGGCTCATTTATTTATAGCTGTGAGATGTGGGTAAAAATAATGCAACTTCTCCAGGCCTCAATTTTCTTATCTAAAAATGGGAATATTATACTAACTTTATTTTTTTGAGGATTATATGAAATGATCCATGTAAAGCACTTTAGCACAGTAGCAAGCATGTAACACTCCAAAAGAGTGATTTATGATTACTGCTTTTCATAATATTATCAATCATCATCACACTGGAGGTCTTCTGTCTTCTCTTCCCTCAATGGAAAAATGACTTGGTATAATCTTAGTCTAGCTTGCGATATACATATCTTTTTAAGATCATCTGCAACTCAGTGATTCAGAAGCCATGTGCTTCAACATATAGAATCCAAAAGCACAACCCTTCCTTTGGTGCCCAACACACATCCTCTTCCCTATGGTCGTTCATCTTCCTGAGTCACTTCAGATTTCCTTAGAGCTAAGATGACCGGAATTTCCACTTTCATCCTCCATGTTAAGTAAAGTACATACAGAGGAATTTTGTTCAAAGATAGTCATTAAAACATCACCTCACAAGCTAAAAGAAAACCTAAGGCATAGTTTTTGTTTTTATTTTAAATTTAGAAATACCTTATATTCCATCCACTTCACACTACATTGTTTCACCTTAAGACAACACATTTTTTTCATAACCTAACAAAAAGTTGACACTTTTTATATACTCCACGACTATGTCCTTGAATATATAAACAGAAACTCAAACACCCTTTGTATCAGCTTTTGCCAAAACATGTTCTATAGCATTGTCCCCTGAAGTGTCTTTTCTAAAAACTAGTCAAACCAATGTGGAAAATGCTGTATTCTCTATCCTTCCTCCCTTAGAGATTCACAATAAATACCAGCATTTTAATGGCTCTTAGATATGTCATCAAAGTGAAACATTAAACTATGTTTCACTCAGAAGGCTTTTTTTTAAAGTAAAAAAACTTTTAAATATTACAAGCAACAATAACCATGCTGAAGAAATAAAGTTCTAGAAATTCTGAGTCATCTTAATTTTAATCAAGGCATTGCAATCCATTGGATTATTTTTCAGATTAAGTAAACTACTGAGAAATAGTTCAAGAGATTGAAGGCAGTCATTTAGATCTTAAACGCTGTTCACCCTTGATCTTTTTAAGGGACTGCTGTTCCTAAAATTATTGAAACAAATTATGACAGTGATCAGAATTTACTTAAAAAGTTAATATGGTGAATATTTCATGGTATTAATATGCAAATTACTGGGAGAAACTATTTTTAATCGCTGTCTTGAAATCTCAGTAGGGCTATCAGAAGGTAACTTTCAATTTTTTTATTTTGCTCTGATCATTGGAGAACACATTTTATACCTACTGTGTGCCTGGGCATTTGACATTTGAAAAGTCCCATAAAGAGATGCTAAGGGTCTTTAATCACCACACAGCTGTACACCACTAAAAGCGGATCATGAAAAGGGGCTTCAAAATGAATAAAAGGCCTTCCTAAAGCATGTTAACTTTTGATCTTCGCTTGATCCTGAGGGAGCGACAAACAGAACAGTTTCTCTTTCAGGTTGAGCTAAGCACAGTTTTTCAGATACATGTGCTAAGAACACAAAATTAAATATTTCTGCAAAAGGGATCCCAAATTCTCCAGGGCCAGCCACTTGGAAAAAACCAAAACAAAACAAGTACCATATGTGTTGATTTAATAATGTCTGTTACTGAAGCCCTGCAGGGCAACATTGGGTGAGAAAGGACTTAAAGTTTCTAAATTAGGTCCTGCCTGAAATTGGAAAACAAACACTTAAAGCAAAGGTAAATAAAAAAGAGTAAGAGAACTAAGCATGGGGTGAGAGGAAAAAACTTAGAATGTGGATGAATATACTTTAAAACTTTCAGATCTGGAAGAATGTTTTTGATGCATTTTTCAAAGTTTTATATTAATAAATGAAAGCCACTGTAACAGAGAATTATACCTGGAAGTCTGATAAAGAATGTTTAACATTCACTCACAATTTTTTTTTTTTAATTTATTTATTTATGGCTGTGTTGGGTCTTCGTTTCTGTGCGAGGGCTTTCTCCAGCTGCGGCAAGCGGGGGCCACACTTCATTGCGGTGCGCGGGTCTGTCACTATCGCGGCCTCTCTTGTTGCGGAGCACAGGCTCCAGACGCGCATGCTCAGTAGCTGTGGCTCACGGGCCCAGCCGCTCCGCGGCATGTGGGATCTTCCCGGACCAGGGCTCGAACCCGTGTTCCCTGCATTGGCAGGCAGATTCTCAACCACTGCGCCACCAGGGAAGCCCCTCACTCACAATTTTTAAAGTGGTGTTCCCTCACGGTTTGATTGTACAAGATCAAACACTACAGGTTTCAATTAAAAAAAACAACATAAGATGACATTTTTTAAAATGTTATTTACTTTCCTGCTCCAGTTATTCTCCATTTGCACCTCCCTTGACTTCTTCTGTTAAAAATAAAGATGGATTAAAAAAAATTCTAATTTATATTGCCAAATTAATCACCGACTTAAAGACTAGGTCTAAATACAAAAATAGTTTAATCAACTTCACTGACAAATACACAAAAAAAATGTTGTAGGTTCAGATCAGGGACCCTATTTCAGATAGCCCATTGTGTTTAACTGGCTCAAATTCACTTTGACTTTAAAACAATCTGGATTCAGCCTAATAATCAATGAAATGCAATTATTAATAATTTTATATTCTATTTATTGTAATTAACAAAATATCTTATTAAATTTAGTTGGATATATATCAATAGATATGAGACTTTGAATACGTTATTTAACTCTTCAGGCTGCAGATCCTTTATAGAAGAACCAGGATTCCTCAGGCTGTCCAGCTTCACCCAGTCGTTTTCTAAACCTTCTATTCTGTTTGACCTCCACACCGTCCTTACCACATGATGACCCTGGGTGCCATTTCTGTGTAGACATAAAAACCATGGACACATTTCTTCTCCACACACTTAGAAGCGATATTCGGCATATACAGCTGTCCTCTCATCTTTTCCTTCAGGCTCAGGGAAATAATTGTTTCCCTCCTTCTCTAAATATAACCCCTCTATTTCACTCCTCCGTATCACTTCTCAGTTTCTGTAGGGCATTACTAGTCCCTGTTTTTTATGACTTTCTTCTTTGACCCAGATTCTGAAACTTATGTTTGGCCTTTTCCTTCATTAACTTCAAACAACTACAGCACAATATAATAGTAGCTGGTGGTTCAGAAAGCCTCAAAGTAAAAAGAAGAAAAAAAGAAAATCATTATTTACTCTTACCAAGACATAAAAATAGACTACGTGATAAAGTAATATTAAAAACATTTTCAACAACATCTGAAATAAAATTAAATTCTAAAAAGAGCTGGGATCAGAGGAGTGGATAGCTTACAAAAAGCCAGAAATTTTATAACTCTATTATCCCATCCCCAGAGTAATCTAATTGAGGTTAGAGGTAAGAACACTGGCATAGAAGTCAGAGAATTGTCTCTGTATTGCACTTCATCATCTTTTTATCTTAAGTCATTCATCTGCAATGAGCCTCAGTCTTCACATTTATAAAATGAGAGTTGCTGTAAAGTGTTTTAAAACTGCTGGTGGCCACAATCCATTCAGAAGTGGTGAGAAGGGGTGGTTTCACTGTTGTAAAGCCTGTGCTGTCTCACAAGGCCCCAGGCTCAGAAGGGCCCCATGCTTGGATTAATGATCTACTAATGCCAGCTTGAAATTTTTAAATAATTTTTTTACCAAGGAGACCCACAGTTTCATTTTGCTTTGGGCCCTGCAAAATATATAGCTGGTCCTGGTGGTAAGATCTGTTTGATGGGTTCAGGTAAGCATTTTTTTCTTAATGAATTAATTGAGAAGAATTGCTAAGGTACACCACACAAAGCATAAATATTTTTTCACAACACTCTTGTTCCAGTTTTGTTTACATGCATGCATACATTTGTGTGGAGCAGGCAGAGGAATGAGTGTCCACTTGTGTACATTTGGTTGCAATATAAAACATATTTTTAATGTGAGTTGTGGTCAGAGATTAGACAATTACTAAGGTCTCTACCAGTTCTAACATTCTAGGATTCTATGTCTCTTGTTATTAACTGAGATAGCATAATTAAAGAGGTCTTTTCTTCAGTAAAAGAAAAACCCATCATCCAGTGGGAAAACCTAATGATACCCCACAAAAAGATTCAAATTCAAAGACAGCTAGTGTCACTTTCCTTTTGAAACATTCCTATGCACACAAAAAATAATAAATATTCTAAATATGGAACTATAATATAAACATACTTTTTAAATAATCAAGATCAGTGCCACATAGTATCTAACAACAACAAAAATAAACAGGAAAGGTAGAATTATTCTTTATAACATATCAAGCATGTATTCTCCAAAGATCATAACATGCTTAATTATATGTGCTCTCATTATAAGTTGTACCTTCCAATATCATCATCATAAATATTAATATACTTATTTTGAACCCCCAAATATTTAGAAATTATACTAGGTCTTTTTTTAAAAGATAACATTTAGTATGATTGTACACAACATTCTGATATCTATTTATTGAACCTGCACATTGAACCTGGGATAAGACACAGTATTCATGCAATAATAAGCACTTTCCAGAGATGGGTGTGTTGATATAAAACTGCCAAATGTATCAAAGCCATATAATTTTTTTCATATTTAGAAAGCAATGGCATTTTTTTCTCTTAAAGAAACTACTTTTACAACTCACACTTAAAAAATGTGAGCTTCCCAGAGATTAAAAGCTTCTTCTAGCCAAGCAGAAATATGATGGAGTAAAAACATTTTCCTGACACACTCTAGACTCACCAGAGATCAACAGGGAAGCCAATAAGAAAGCCCATTCAGTGATAATACTCTCCTGAGAGAATTTTCAAAAGAAAATTATGACCCTACCGTGAACTGAAAGCCAGGGAGCCTTCTGCTTATAATTATAGTTCCAAAACCATTTCAATTTAAGTGCATTTTAGAAGCTTTGTATATGTGAATCATTTGTCAAATTGCTACCATTACACATGCCATACATGTATTTTGGCTGCTCATCACAAGCACCTTGCAGCTAAAATACAGTTTGGATATACAGACTCTGAATCTAATAAATAGCTATCATTTTCCTTCTGTGGTTAAAGAAGTCATATTCATATCCTAGCTGATAATACAATACAAATGACATTTCTAATGTGTCCCAGCATTAGACAAAAGAACAGAGAAGAGGGCGGGAGCTTCAAGATGGCGGAAGAGTAAGACATGGAGGTCACCTTCCTCCCCACAAATACAACAGAAATATATCTACGTGTGGAACAACTCCTACAGAACACATACTGAACGCTGGCAGAAGACCTCAGACTTCCCAAAAGGCAAGAAACTCCCCAAGTATCTGGGTAGGGCAAAAGAAAAATGAAACAACAGAGACAAAAGAATAGGGACGGGACCTGCACCAGTGGGAGGGAGCTGTGAAGGAGGAAAGGTTTCCACACGCTAGGAAGCCCCTTCGCAGGCGGAGACTGCAGGTGGCGGAGGGGGGAAGCTTCGGAGCCACGGAGGACAGCGCAGCCACAGGGGTGCGGAGGGCAAAGTGGAGAGATTCCCGCGCAGAGGAGCGGTGCCGACCAGCACTCACCAGCCCGAGAGGCTTGTCTGCTCACCCACCGGGGCGGGCGGGGGCTGGGAGCTGAGGCTCGGGCTTCAGTCAGATCGCAGGGAGAGGACTGGGGTTGGCTGCGTGAACACAGCCTGAAGGGGGCTAGTGTGCCACAGCTGGCCAGGAGAGAGTCCGGGAAAAAGTCTGCAGCTGCCGAAGAGGCAAGAGACCATTGATTCGGGGTGCGCGAGGAGAGGGGATTCAGAGCACCGCCTAAACAAGCTCCAGAGATGGGCGCAAGCCGCACCTATCAGAGTGGACACCAGAGACAGGCATGGGACGCTAAGGCTGCTGCTGTAGCCACCAAGAAGCCTGTGTGCAAGCAGAGGTCACTCTCCACACCTCCTCTCCCGGGAGCCTATGCAGCTCGCCACTGCCAGGGTCCCGTGGTCCAGGGACAACTTCCCTGGTAGAACACACGGCGCGCCTCAGGCTGGTGCAACATCTCCTGGCCTCTGCTGCCGCAGGCTCGCCCCGCATTCCATACCCCTCCCTCCCCGCGGCCTGAGTGAGCCAGAGCCCCCGAAGCAGGTGCTCCTTTAACCCCGTCCTATCTGAGCAAAGAACAGACGACCTCAAGTGACCTACACGTAGAGGCGGGGCCAAATCCAAAGCTGAACCCCAGGAGCTGTGCGAACAAAGAAGAGAAAGGGAAATCTCTCCCAGCAGCCTCAGGAGCAGCGGATTAAATCTCCACAGTCAACTTGATGTACCCTGCATCTGTGGAATACCTGAATAGACAACGAATCATCCCAAATTGAGGAGGTGGACTTTGGGAGCAATGATATATATATATATTTTTCCCTTTTTCTCTTTTTGTGAGTGTGTATGTGTATGCTTCTGTGTGTGATTTTGCTTCTATAGTTTTGTTTTTACCATTTGTCCTAGGGTTCTGTCTGTCAGTTTTTTTTATTTTCTTTTTATTACTATAGTTTTTAGCTCTTGTTATCATTGGTGGATTTGTTTTTTGGTTTGGTTGCTTACTTCTTTCTTTCTTTCCTTCTTTTTTTTATTACTTTTTAATTTTTTTAATAGTTATTTTTATTTTAGTAACCTTATTTTATTGTATTGTATTTTATTGTATTTTATCTTTTTCCTTCTTTCTTTCAATTTTTCTCCCTTTTATTCTGAGCTGTGTGGAGGACAGGTTCTTGGTACTCCAGCCAGGCGTCAGGGCTGTCCCTCTGAGTGGGAGAGCCAAGTTCAGGACATTGGTGCACCAGAGACCTCCCAGCTCCATGTAATATCAAATGGCAAAAATCTCCCAGAGATCTCCATCTCAATGCTAAGACCCAGCTCAACTCAACAACTAGCAAGCTACAGTGCTCGACACCCTACACCAAACAACTAGCAAGACAGCAACACAACCCCACCCATTAGCAGAGAGGCTGCCTAAAATCATAATAAGGTCACAGACACCCCAAAACACACCACCAGACATGGACCTGCCCAGCAGAAAGACAAGATCCAGCCTCATCCACCAGAACACAGGCACCAGTCCCCTCCACTAGGAACCCTACACAACCCACTGAACTAACCTTAGCCACTGGGGACAGATGCCAAAAACAATGGGAACTATGAACCTGGAGCCTGCGAAAAGGAGACCCCAAACACAGTAAGTTAAGCAAAATGAGAAGACAGAGAAACACACAGAAGATGAAGGAGCAAGGTAAAAACCCACCAGACAAAACAAATGAAGAGGAAATAGGCAATCTACCTGGAAAAGAATTCAGAATAATGACAGTAAAGATGATCCAAAATCTTGGAAAGAGAATGGAGAAAATACAAGAAACGTTTAACAAGGGCCTAGAAGAACTAAAGAGCAAACAAACAATGATGAAAAACATGATAAATGAAATTAAAAATTCTCTAGAAGGGATCAATAGCAGAATAACAGAGGCAGAAGAATGGATGAGTGACCTGGAAGATAAAATAGTGCAAATAACTATTGCAGAGCAGAATAAAGAAAAAAAAAATGAAAAGAATTGAGGACAGTCTCAGAGACCTCTGGAACAACATTAAAGGCACCAACATTCGAATTATAGGGGTCGCAGAAGAAGAGAAAAAGAAAGGGATTGAGAAAATATTTGAAGAGATTATAGTTGAAAACTTCCCTAAAATGGGAAAGGAAATACTTAATCAAGTCCAGGAAGCACAGAGAGTCCCACACAGGATAAATCCAAGGAGAAACACACCAAGGCACATATTAATCAAACTATCAAAAATTAAATACAAAGAAAAAATATTAAAAGCAACAAGGGAAAAACAACAAATAACATACAAGGGAATCCCCATAAGGTTAACACCTGATCTTTCAGCAGAAACTCTGCCGGCCAGAAGGGAGTGGTAGGACATATTTAAAGTGATGAAAGGGAAAAACTTACAACCAAGATTACTCTACCCAACAAGGGTCTCATTCAGATTTGATGGAGAAATTAAAACCTTTACAGACAAGCAAAAGCTAAGAGAATCCAGCATCTCCAAAACAGCTTTACAACAAAAGCTAAAGGAACTTCCCTAGGCAGGAAACACAAGAGAAGGAAACGATCTACAATAACAAACCCAAAACAATTAATAAAATGGTAATAGGAACATACATATCGATAATTACCTAAAATGTAAATGGATTAAATGCTCCAACCAAAAGACATTGAGTGGCTGAGGGATACAAAAACAAGACCCATATATATGCTGTCTACAAGAGACCCACTTCAGACCTAGGGACACATACAGACTGAAAGTGAGGGGATGGAAAAAGATATTCCATGAAAATGGAAAACAAAAGAAAGCGGGTGCAGCAATTCTCATATCAGACAAAATAGACTTTAAAACAAAGACTATTACAAAAGACAAAGAAGGACACTACATAATGATCAAGGGATTAATCCAAGAAGAAGATATAACAATTGTAAATATTTATGCACCCACTATAGGAGCAACTCAATACATAAGGCAAATACTAACAGCCATAAAAGGGGAAATCGACAGTAACACAATCATAGTAGGGGACTTTAACACCTCACTTTCACCAATGGACAGATAATCCAAAATGAAAATAAATAAGGAAACACAAGCTTTAAATGATACATTAAATAAGATGGTCTTAATTGATATTTATAGGACAGTCCATCCAAAAACAACAGAATACACTTTCTTCTCAAGTGCTCATGGAACATTCTCCAGGATAGATCATATCTTGGGTCACAAACCAAGCCTTGGTAAATTTAAGAAAATTGAAATCATATCAGGTATCTTTTCCAATCACAACGCTATGAGACTAGATATCAATTACAGGAAAAAGTCTGTAAAAAAATACAAACACATGGAGGCTAAACAATACACTACTAAATAACCAAGAGATCACTGAAGAAATCAAAGAGGAAATCAAAAAATTCCTAGAAACAAATGACAATGAAAACACTACAACCCAATACCTATGGATGCAGCAAAAGCAGTGCTAAGAGGGAAGTTTATAGCAATACAATCCTACCTGCAGAAAGAAGAAACATCTCAAATAAACAAGGTAACCTTACACCTAAAGCAATTAGAGAAAGAAAAACAAAAAACCCACAGTTAGCAGAATGACAGAAATCATAAAGATCAGATCAGAAATAAATGAAAAAGAAATGAAGGAAAGGATAGCAAAGATCAATAAGACTAAAAGCTGGTTCTTTCAGAAGATGAACAAAATTGATAAACCATTAGCCAGACTCATCAAGAAAAAAAGGGAGAAAACTCAAATCAATACAATTAGAAATGAAAAAGGAGGAGTAACAACTGACACTGCAGAAATACAAAGGATCATGAGAGATTACTACAAGCAACTCTATGCCAATAAAATGGACAACCTGGAATAAATCGACAAATTCTTAGAAATGCACAACCTTCTGAGACTGAACCAGGAAGATATAGAAAATATGAACAGACCAATCACAAGCACTGAAATTGAAACTGTGATTAAAAATCTTCCAACAAACAAAAGCTCAGGACCAGATGGCTTCACGGGGGAATTCTATCAAACATTTAGAGCAGAGCTAACACCTATCCTTCTCAAGCTCCTCCAAAATATAGCAGAGGGAGGAACACTCCCAAACTCATTCTATGAGGCCACCATCACCCTGATACCAAAATCAGACAAACATGTCACAAAGAAAGAAAACTACAGGCCAATATCACTGATGAACATAGGTGCAAAAATCCTCAACAAAATACTAGCAAACAGAATCCAACAGCCCATTAAAAGGATTAAACACCATGATCAAGTGGGGTTTATACCAGGAATGCAAGGATTCTTCAATATACGCAAATCAATCAACGTGATACACCATATTAACAAATTGAAGGAGAAAAACCATATGATCATCTCAATAGATGCAGAGAAAGCTTTTGACAAAATTCAACACCCATTTCTAATAAAAACCCTCCAGAAAGTAGGCATAGAGGGAAATTACCTCAACATAATAAAGGCCATATATGACAAACCCACAGCCAACATCATCCTCAATGGTGAAAAACTGAAACCATTTCCACTAAGATCAGGAACAAGACAAGGGTGCCCACTCTCACCAGTATTATTCAACATAGTTTTGGAAGTTTTAGCCAAGGCAATCAGAGAAGAAAAAGAAATAAAAGGAATCCAAATCAGAAAAGAAAAAGTAAAGCTGTCACTGTTTGCAGATGACATGATACTATACACAGAGAATCCTAAAGATGCTATCAGAAAACTACTAGAGCTAATCAATGAATTTGGTAAAGTAGCAGGATACAAAATTAATGCACAGAAATCTCTTGCATTCCTAAACACTAATGATAAAAAATCTGAAAGTGAAATTAAGAAAACACTCTCATTTACCATTGTAACAAAAAGAATAAAATACCTAGGAATAAACCTACCTAAGGAGACAAAAGACCTGTATGCAGAAAATTATAAGACACTGATGAAAGATATTAAAGATGATACAAATAGATGGAGAGATATACCATGTTCTTGGATTGGAAGAATCAACATTGTGGAAATGACTCTACTACCCAAAGCAATCTACAGATTCAATGCAATCCCTATCAAACTACCAATGGCATTTTTCGCAGAACTGGAACAAAAAATTTCACAATTTGTATGGAAACACAAAAGACCCCAAATATCCAAAGCAATCTTGAGAAAGAGATACGGAGCTGGAGGAATCAGGCTCCCTGACTTCAGACTATACTACAAAGTTACAGTAATCAAGACAGTATGGTACTGGCACAAAAACAGAAATATAGATCAATGGAACAGGATAGAAAGCCTAGAGATAAACCCATGCACATATGGTCAACATATCTTTCATAAAGGAGGCAAGAATATACAGTGAAGAAAAGACAGCCTCTTCAATAAGTGGTGCTGGGAAAACTGGACAGCTACATGTAAAAGAATGAAATTAGAACACTCCCTAACACCATACACAAAAATAAACTCAAAATGGATTAAAGACCTAAATGTAAGGCCAGACACCATCAAACTCTTACAGGAAAACATAGGCAGAACACTCTACAACATAAATCACAGCAAGATCCTTTTTGACCCACCTCCTAGAGAAATGGAAATAAAAACAAAAATAAACAAATGGAACCTAATGAAACTTAAAAGCTTTTGCACAGCAAAGGAAACCATAAACAATGCAAAAAGACAACCCTCAGAATGGGAGAAAATATTTGCAAATGAAGCAACTGACAAAGGATTAATCTGCAAAATTTACAAGCAGCTCACGCAGCTCAATATCAAAGAAACAAACAACCCAATTCAAAAATGGGCAGAAGACCTAAACAGACATTTCTCCAAAGAAGATATACAGATTGCCAACAAACACATGAAAGAATGCTCAACATCATTAATCATTAGAGAAATGCAAATCAAAACTACAATGAGATATCATCTCACACTGGTCAGAATGGCCATCATCAAAAAATCTACAAACAATAAATGCTGGAGAGGGTGTGGAGAAAAGGGAACCCTCTTGCACTGTTGGTGGGAATGTAAATTGATACAGCCACTGTGGAGAACAGTATGGAGGTTCCTTAAAAAACTGAAAATTGAACTACCATACGACCCAGCAATCCCACTACTGGGCATACACCCTGAGAAAACCATAATTCAAAAAGAGTCATGTACCACAATATTCATTGCAGCTCTATTTACAATAGCCAGGACATGGAAGCAACCTAAGTGTCCATCAACAGATGAATGGATAAAGAAGATGTGGCACATATATACAATGGAATATTACTCAGCCATAAAAAGAAATGAAATTGAGTTATTTGTAGTGAGGTGGATGGACCTAGAGTCTGTCTTACAGAGTGAAGTAAGTCAGAAGGAGAAAAACAAATACCGTATGCTAGCACATATATATGGAATCTAAAAAAAGAAAAAAGAAAAAAAACGGTCCTGAAGAACCTAGGAGCAAGACGGGAATAAAGACGCAGAGCTACTAGAGAATGGACTTGAGGACACGGGGAGGGGGAAGTGTAAGCTGGGACAAAGTGAGAGAGTGGCATGGACATATATACACTACCAAATGTAAAATAAATAGCTAGGGAGAAGCAACTGCATAGCACAGGGAGATCAGCTCAGTGTTTTGTGTCCACCTCGAGGGGTGGGATAGGGAGGGTGGGAGGGAGGAGATATTGGGATGTGTGTATATGTATGGCTGATAAACTTTGTTGTAAGGCAGAAACTAGCAAACCATTGTAAAGCAATTATACTCCAATAAAGATTTTAAAAAAAAAGAAAAAAAGGTATGCAATAGGAAAAAATGGTTCAATGGAATCTCTACTATTCTGTCATTTTAATGTAGGTCATTGAAAACTGAAGCCTTCTTAGGACATCAACAAATGTTGAAGGTGTTAATTCATAAATAAATAATCAAAGTAAAGCAAATTAAAAAAGAAACAAAAAGAACAGCCCAGCAGTAATAAAACAAATCAGTGTTATGAGTGTCAAGAAATTAGCTATACAGTTATGCAAAAAGAAATCGCATATAATGTTGGCAGCTCACATGTTAAGAAGTATAAAGACCTGTATTTGTCTCTTGTTTCAACTCCAGCCACTACTTTGTTTTCTCTTGTGCTTCAGCGACCTTATTAGCAAAGGGAGGCGGTGAATGTGTTCCCAGACTCATTTTCCAAACTTACTATTTGAGTGAGTGAGAGGCAGGATGGTATAGAGAAGGCTTCCAGTCTCCGAAGTCATCTTCTATTCATGGCTCAACTTGCTGTGTGAATGAAGCCCACTCATTTAGTTACAGAGAAGGTCAATTTTTTTCTCATCTGTAAAATGAAACTTCTTATAATACATATTTCACAGAATTGATATGCAAATCCAATAATTTCTTGTATAGGAAAACTGATTGGCAAACAGTAAATTGCTATTATAAATGTTATAGATTACTGGCTTGGAGTTACATGAGAAATACTCAAAGAGGATCTCTTTAGACATCCTGGATCTAAGTTCCTAGGAAAATAATTATTAAGGAAGACATAATTCCAATATTGTCAGAATATTGGAAGAATCTGCAATAATTTTACAATGAATAGTGTTAGGGCAAAAAATACACAATTTGATGGTCTATCCCTGTTAATCCACCTGCAACAAAACAAACCTACAAACTGAAAAAAAATGCAGGAAAAAAGTAGGAAGGTTCTTACTTGTTTAGAGACATGGAACCATCACCAACCACGTATTGGGGAGTTTTGCTTATCCTGTAAGAACCAGCTGGAGAATAGTTATTTCTTCCAGCTCAACCATTGCTGTTCCACATTCTACACACATACATACTGTAGTAACTGGTATTACTACAAGTATTTAGGAGAATAAAAGAAAGGGAGACCTGAAGAAGGGACCAGCTATGGTCAGATGGATGGAATGTTCTTACCAGTCTGGTCTGCATAATGTGTCTGAATTTGGAGTGGACCCAACATAACCCAACCCCATGGAAAGGAAATGAGAGAGTGGTGAGGACTCCAAAACCAAATTAAAGTGCTAGTTCTAGGAAAAGAGTAAATGGATGCCACTTGACACATAACTAGATAAAACAGCAAAGCATTATAAGCACTGGTTTTCTATCAGTACAAGATAAGCCCATGCTTTTCACTATAGCTTAGAGTTTTCACGATCTGACCTCTGCCTTCTCCAGTGTCATTTTTGCCGTTTTACATTGCATATTACATTCTGGCAATATCCAAGTGCTCATATTTCTTTATTAACTCAACGTTGTTTCTGTACTCCCTGATTTACCTTAAAATAAAAACAGCTTCCCTTTCATACACATGCTGCACCTAGCTACTGCCTTCACATCATCAAGCCCGATTTCAAGTGACAAGTCTTACAAATGATCCTTCCTAACTGTGAGGCTTGATTTCCGTGGCCTTCTGTGTTCTGACAAAATTTTATGTGGGGACTTGTACTACATTTATCACATCAAAAAAGTCTATATTTCTGCTCCCCTCACTGCAACAGGTAAACAAGTTTCTTGGGACAGACACTGCATCCCCTTTGTAGTGTCAGCACCAGACACAGTGTCAGTCTATCTTTCTCCTAGATAAGCATTTCCTGGTATTTCAGATGGTAATGCTAGTTCTAAGATTCCGGGCAGGGCACAGGTGGTCTGGGACAAACCCACAAGAGCCAAAGGTAAGGAAAAGGTAGAGGCAAAGGGAGCATAAGAGATAATCCAAAATTGATTGCTTGAGCAGACAGCCCAGAGTTAATCCAGTAGAAAGTTAAATCCAAGAGTCTTAGCACAGGGTCAGGTGAAAGCCAGGCACGGACAGGCAGAAAGAGAGGAAAGCCAAGGGAACACCAAGTGGAGTACATCAGAGCACTGGAAGCAGAATCTGTAACTCTTTTTTTTTTTTGTAATTAATTAACTTTTTATTGAGGTATAATTGATGTGCAACTTTCTGTTAGTTTCAGGTGTACAACAAAACGATATATTTGTTTTGTATATATTGAGAAATGATCACCACAATAAGTCTAGTTAACATCCTCATATAGTTACATAATTTTTTCCTTGCCATGAGAACTTTTAAGATCTAATCTCTTAGCAGCTTTCAAATATATAGTACATTATTATTAACTATAGACAGCATGATGTGCATTACATCCCCAGGACTTATTTTATAACTGGAAGTTCGCACCTTTTGATTCCCTTCCCTCAATTCACTCACCTCCCCACCCTTCTCCCCCCACCTCTGGTGACCACCAATCTGTTTTCCTGTTCTCTATACTTATAAGCTTATTATTTTGCTTTGTTTTTTTAGATTCCACATATAAGTGATATCATAGGGAACTCTTTCTCCTAACTAGGATTTGAGTTTCAGGAAACCTGAACAAGAGCCCCTCTTGTTTCAAAACCAGGGGGTAGGAGGAGTTGTTAAAGATATAACGATGGTCAGACAACTCTGAAGGTAACTTCACATGAAATGTCTTATTTGATCCCATTACATCTTTACTAAACCTAAGACAAAGTGTAACTTAATGTCACAGATATAAACTGAAAGGTGTTCTTTAAGAAACTAAATCCTCAGTCTTCCAACTGAACTCATCCAATAAAAATATTGCAATCAATAGCACCCTAAAAGTATTTTACACTAGCTCTGCATTATGAGAGACAGTAAACCATCAGAACAAGTCCACAAAATTATTAAGTATATTGGTTACAATGTTTTGGAAACTGTTTTCAAGTGAGTTATTATATGTAGTTCCAACGTACGTTAATAAATGGCAGGTTAACTCAGAAATGTATTAAACAAAAGATTATACACACACGTAATATTTACAGTACCTAAAACTGCCTGATTTGTGTTTGTAATAAACATGTGAATTTATTAAAGGGCCAAGAAAAAAAGTTAACATTAAATATTCGGAACAAGGAGTAGTTTTATCCAAGGGAATATTTCATTGGCAGATGGAAGTGAATATGTAAAATTGTTCCAGTTAAGCAAATGTTCCAGATAAATTTTCAAGATAAAACATCCTTGCAGTCCTATGCAATTTGTACTATTTTTAATAGTCTGTTACTGGATGGTTTTTTATTTGACTTTTATTTTTATCACCCTACTCCTTTGAAGCAACACTGAGTATGAAAAATTGAAATGCAAGAAAAGCTCTGGCCAGGCAGTGGGTAGCAGTAGAAGTAGAATAATGATGTTTTAACAGGACTATGAAAGGATGACAGATGTACAAGGGAAAGTTCTTAAACATCTTGGAGATGAAGCCCATTAAGCCTCCAAACCTCATGATATCTGTCTCATCACTCAGAGTAGAATTCATTACACAAATGGTTCAGTACTTCCAGGATGTATTAGACTTAGTGCCCTAGTGTTAGGGCCTCATTCCTGGAACCACAGCATTGAATTTATGGATGGAATTCGGAAAAAAATACTGTGATTCCAAGATTAGAAAGGAATGCATGCCACAGAGGTTAAGAGACTCTGAAATCAAAAACCTTGGGTTTGATTCCAGGTCTACCAAGTGTAATATATGTGACCTTGGGCAACTTGGTAACTCTCAATATGCTTCTGTTTCCTCACCTGTAAAATGGAAATAATAATGTCACCCACTTCACAGAGCTGCTGTGAGACATAAATCATACCATGACTGTTAAATGCTGGCACACAATAAATTCATGAATGAGGACAGAAAGAAATGGCTGAAATAATCAACCAGCGCAACATTCACATGAATGTGTTTCTATTTGCAACGATCTATAAGCTCTGAGAGTTTCTATCACCTATATATGCCATTAGAAATCTTCCTTGACTAAACTCAAACTCAACTTGCAAATAAAAGCAAGGGTTTCTGACTTTTAGTTTGAAAAATCAATGTGTTTCACACATAATAGTAACAATTTCAAAGAACCACAGTCTCAAGTTAATTTAACATTAACTGGAAATAATTGGCTACCAAATCTTAATGGGGAAAAAAAGAACATTTTGAATATTTGTGTCATTTTACTAAAACAGACACAAGAAGGGCAGAACTTCTTTCCAAGTTGAGTTACTAAGAAAATTCTCTTAAGTAGCCATAAAAAAATTTTAACTTTCACCGAATTTCTCTGAAAATAAATTTACTTTTAAGGTTAGAATGGGTCTTTTATATCAAGTCCAAAGTACTCACCTTACACAAGAGGAAACTGAGTCCCAAAGATACGTGATTTGCTCAAGGTAACAGAGAGTAGTGATCAGAGACCAAGTGCCTGAATCAGGTCCCCAACTACAACAACATTATTCATTTTAAGACATCACAATGACAGTGGGATGCATTGACTAGTACATAGTTACTCACAAACTAGAGAGGGACTGCATCCTTTGGTATTTGCTTAACATTTATCAATTCCTATCTAGAGTCAAGTATCCTATATAATGTGCATATTAAAAAGATATTAGGATATTGGCCATCTTCCAATAATAGAAAAGAACTAATTTAAGTTGTGAAATAAGATTTAATCAAATATTCCTGGAGGGAAAGAGCTGAAAGAGAAGATAAAAGAAAAGATCATTTTCTTCATGACTTCATGGTATGAAAAGTCATTATCAAGAGGAAAGCATTAGTTGACTTCCAAATTCAGGGTCAAAAAACAGGCAAAATACCAAGAAATTTAGACCAGTGTGGTAGATCATATTTCCAAAGATAGCCACAGCAAAATCTCCCATTCAACATGTTCCTTTACAATATGAACTTATCATTTTCCCATCACAGGTGGAGTCTATTTCCTCTCTCTTTGAAAATGGGTGGCTCCTATGATCTGTTTTTGACTATAAAATATGTTAGAAGCAATACTGTATAACTTATCTCGCAAGGCCTTAAAAGGTCTGCACAGATTCCAGCTTTACTGCTTATAATGCCTCCTTTGGAAACCCAATCACCATTCTGTGAGGAAGCACAAGTAGATACGCAGAGAGGACCACATGGAAAACTGAGCCTCCTGACTGACAGCCCCCACTGATCTCCCAGCTGACAGTGAGTACCAATTTCCAGCATGTAAATGAGGTCACTTAGACTTCTAGCCATCCCATCACCTCATCTAATGCCACATGAAGCACAACTGCTCAGAGCTGCCCTGCTCAAATTCCTGATGCAAAAAACACTGAGCAGATTAAATGCTGTTGTTGGTAAGTCAATGAATTAAACTTCCAAAGGTCACCTTCTACTTATACTTCAGACTAAATGATCTTCCTATGTGCTTTTGTAACATACTATTATTCCCTACCATAGCACTTATCATGCTCCATCTTTATTACCTCTGACTTATCTTTACCTCTAACTATGCTGCATGCAAAAATAATTCCATATAGTAACATATAACTGCAGCAGCCAGAGAAACTATTGGGATCCTAAACATTTATGCAATACATGGACAATACTTATTCCTACAGATAACATACAGTTTCTAGAGTACATTCGTCTGGATTAAATAAAAAAGATCATACAAATTTTTAAGCGAAATAGTATCTCTAGGTCTATGCCCTCTAGCTACACCTTTCCTCAGTTTCATCCAGGTAGTTCCAAGGATCCCCAGAGAGTGATTCTCAGCAGACCAGTTTTTTTCACTATTCTACAGAACTTACTCATTTTCTCCTTTCCTGCTTCATGTTGCTAAAGGTCTATCTTGTGCTATTACTGATGCTGCAGTTAACATCTTTGCCACTGAAGTACACCACAGGATGCTATGGATGCCTGTTCATTTCTGAATGTGTAGGGTGTTAAAATCTTCACAAACGGTATTGATTTAGTCAGGTCCAATGTCTTTTGCATCTTCTCGTATCAGGACAAAAGATTTGGTGATAACTCCCTTTCTGGAGCTACTGGTAAGCCATACCTTCAGTACTCTACATAACTGTAAATAAAATATTCTTACCCTAGACTGAATGATATTCTCTCATTCATTCCTTCAACGAATACTTATTAATTTAATGACACTGTTCTCAGCACTCGGGTACAATGGAAAGCAAGGCAGACAAGGCTTCTGCTCTCATAAAACTTGCAGGCAGACCAGAAACAAACACTTTAAAGGAATAACTACAAATTGTGATAAGCTATAGAACTGTAGAATGCTGGGACAGAACAAGATGAAGGAGATCCAACTTAATCACTTCTATAGAAGCTAGAGTCAGACTTTTTATGGAGATGACACTTTAGCTGACTTCAAAAGTATGAGACAGAGAGTGAAAAAAAAGAAGAAGATGCAGAAAAAAATATTTCTTGGCAGAGGAAAGAGTATATCCAAAGTCCCTGAGGTTAAAAGAACTTGGTCTGTTCTAGGAGCAGAAAGAAGGCCAAAGAACTGGAACCAGTGAGTTCTGGGATGAATGAATTAGATGAAATTAGAAAAATAGGCAGGGAGTAGATCATGTAGGGACCCACAGGCCAGAGTAAAAGAGTTTGCACTAGATGTGCAATGGGTAGCAAATGGTAGCTAACAAGGGAATGATGTGATACTATTTAACTTTTAAAAATATCAACCTCCCTACTATGGTGAGAATGAAGGAGAATAGACTAAAGGAAGACAAAAATGGAAGGAAATTATTAGTCCAAGGGAATATTTGTCTTTACTAGAGAGAGTGGAAGACGAAATGAAGATGCTGAGGTATGTATTCTAGAACTGACCCACTTCCTTAAACCAAATAGTGTCTATTCCATTACTCAGTCTTTCATGTCAATAGACACTTATTGAGCATTTTATCAGTCCTTCAGTTCTGCCTGAGAACTGAAGATGGAAATACTTTTTGCACCAGCTAATGCCTATGCCACAAATGCACATACTCCTAAGCAAAAACCTAAGGTGCTAAGCTAATGAAATTTTGTGAACTAATTCTTATCAAATAGATCTGATTATGGTGACCAGATCAAAGATGTTGTCTCTTCCACTGAATTTGTCTAAGACACCTAAATAAATGTAATCCACAGCATTTTGTCATTCTTCTACACCTACATGGACTGTCTCTGCTAAATTTTATGCTTCTTTCTAGATAAAGAGAAAATGACACCAGCAGTTTTGGTTTTACCCTCATCAAGCCTACTTCTCTGCTTTAATTTAATAGTGATCATTCTTAAGGTAAAGGGGAAGGGGAAAAGGCAGACAAGGCAGTAACTCTCAGTTCAAGGCAATCCTGCTAGATTGGCCAAAGGCCAGAGGCATGACCAGGTTTCTGCAGATCTAGCATAAGAGTTCAGAAAATGGATCTTAAATTAGAAGGTCAGTCCAAGAAATTTAAACCAGTATGTCACAAGTATCATCAATCAAAGTCAAAGGATTCAAAGTCCAGGATATCAAAGCAGGGATTAGTGGGTATCCAAATAACCAGGTATTCACCACTGGGTAGGTACAACAGAAGAAATTAAAGCTCCTGAAGAAAAAGGACATAAAACCTCTAGACTTCCTCCTGGTACTTCTTCAGTTCCAAAGTCTCTCCTTCTCTCAGGCCAGATTGGATGCCCATTCTATAACATATCCTATTCCCCTATCCCACTTATATTCCATCTAATTTCCCCTTTCTTACCTTGACTTCTCACTAGGCTGTAAGGAAGAACCATATCTTATTCAGAACTGTACCTCCAGTGACTTGCATGGTGCCTGACACAAAATATATTCTCAATAAATACTATATGAATAGACAAAGGTCTTTCTCCTACTATTGGAATAAGTGGATCTTTAATTCTGAAGTCCTAAGGTTAGAACAGAGAGAAAGGTAAATCTATGTCACCACAGATCTCCTGCTAAGAGGAGAATCTGGCTTAATGATGTTCTAAATTTACAAGTAAAACTTAACATTCAGTTGCCCAAGTCAAGAGTATTCTGAATCCAGGAGATGAAAAGGTCATTTACAACATCAGAGCTCAAATTTTTAGGATGCACAATCATTTATTAACATATAATTAAATATGCAAGTATCAAGTCATATCTACACTTAAATATATTTTTTGACAATGCAAGATACGGTAAGAAAGGTATTTTAAAGTATGAAATAATGAGTACAGCTTATATCAACACATAAAATGAAACTGATTAATAGAATTTCTACCACAGCCTCCCACCCCATACAGCTAGCCACATGGGGACCCGGCCTCACCCTCCAGCAGGCCTGCAGCCTCCACACGAGGTAGGGTCTTACAACCAACCAGACCAGAAGCCAGCCCCACTTACCAGCATGCACACAGTAGTTGACCCTGCCACAAAAGAAGGCTGCATGCAGCCCACATAGGGAGTACCCCTAGAGCATATAACTCTAGTGACCAGAGGGAAACATGCTTCTGGGCCCCTTAGGACATCTCCTATACAAGGCCACTTCTCTAAAATTGGAAAACATAACAGACATACCTAATACACAGAAATAAAAACAGAGAATTAGGGCTTCCCTGGTGGCGCAGTGGTTGAGAATCTGCCTGCCAATGCAGGGGACACGGGTTCAAGCCCTGGTCTGGGAAGATCCCACATGCCGCGGAGCAACTAAACCCGTGAGCCACAACTACTGAGCCTGTGCGTCTGGAGCCTGTGCTCCGCAACAAGAGAGGCCGCAACAGTGAGAGGCCCGCGCACAGCGATGAAGAGTGGCCCCCACTCGCCGCAACTAGAGAAAGCCCTCGCACAGAAATGAAGACCCAACACACACAAAAATTAATTAATTAATTAATTAATTTAAAAAAAACAGAGAATTAGGAAAAATGGGGAAATAGGAATATCTTCCAAATAAAGGAACAAAACAAAACCTCAGGAAAAAAAAAAAAAAACTAAACAAAGTGAAGATAAGCAATCTACCCAAGAAAAATTTCAAAGTAATGAACATAAAGATGCTCACTGAACTCAGAAGAATGGATGAACACAGTGAGAGTCTCAACAAAGAGAAAATATAAAGAGAACAAAACAGAGCTGAAAAATACAATAGCTGAAATAAAAAATACACTAGATTTGCATTTCTGTAATAATTAGTGATGTTGAGCATCTTTTCATGTGTTTTTTGGCCATCTGTATGTATTCCTTGGAGAAATGTCTATTTAGATCTTCCACCCAAGAATGCTCTACCTGACAAATCTATCATTCAAATTTGAAGGAGAGATAAAGAATTGTACAGATAAGCAAAGGATAAAAGAGTTTAGCAACACTAAACCAGCTCTACAAGAAACATTAAAGGAACCACTCTAAACAGAAAAGAAAAGGCCACAACTAGAAATATAAAAATTATGAAAAAAAACCTCACTGATAAAGGCAAAAATGCAGTAAAGGTAATAGATCAACCACCTATAAAGCTAGTAGAAAAGTTAAAAGACAAAAGTAGTAAAATTATCTGTATCCACCATAAGTAGTTAAGGGATAACCAAAACAAAAAAATGCAAAATATGATGTCAAAAAGACTAAGTGTGGAGTAAGGAGTAAAATGTAGAGTTGTTAGAATGCATTTGAACTTAGGAGATCATCAACTTAAAATTATCACATAAACATAGGTTTTTACATATGAACCCCATGGTAACTACAAACCAAAAACCATAAGAGATACACACACAAAAAAAGAGAAAGGAATCCAAACACAAAAGTAAAGATAGTCATCAAATCACAAAGGAAGAGAACAAAAGAAGAATAAAGGAACAACAAAAAATACTACATAAACAACCAGAAAACAATCAACAAAATGGCAACATGTGCCTACCTATCAATATTACTTTTAGTGTAAATGGACTAAATGCTCCAACCAAAAGACTAGTGGCTAAATAGATGTTTTAAAAAATAAACATATATATGCCTCATAGAATAGACTCACCTCAGAGTCTAAAAACACACATACTGAAAGCGAGGGGAATCAAAAAGGTATTCCATGCAAATGGAAACAAAAAGAAGGTTGGGGTAGCAATAGTTAGACAAAATAGACTTTAAAACGAACACTGTAATAAGAGGAAAAAAAAGGACCTCACATAATGATAAAAAGACCAATTCAATAAGAAGAGATAATAATTGTAAATATATGTGTACCTAACATAGTAGTACCTAAATACATAAAGCAACTATTAACAAATATAAAGGGAGAAGTTGACAGTAATACAATTATAGTAGGGGACTTTAACACCCCACTTACATCAATGGATAAATGACCCAGAGAGAAAATCAGTAAATGATGCATTACACCAGACAGATTTAGTGGATATATACAGAACATTCCATCCCCAAACAACAAAATACCCATTATTTTCAAGTGAACACAAAACATTCTCCAGGATAGATCACATGATAGGTCACAAAACATGTCTCAATAAGCTTAAGAAGACTGAAATCATATCAAGCAGCTTTTCCAACCACAACAGTATGGGACTAGATATCAACTACAAGAAAAAAAACTGCAAAAAACACAATCACATGGAGTCTAATAATATGCAACTAAACAATCAATGCACCAATGAAGAAATCAAAGAGGAAATCAGAAAATACGTATACAGAAATGAAAATGGAAACACAACATTCCAAAAATCTATGGGATGCTGCAAAGCAGTTTTAAGAAGGAAGTTTATAGCAATACAAGCCTACCTCAGGAAAAAAGAAAAATCTCAAATAAACAACCTAAACTTATACCTAAATAAAATAGAAAAGTAAGAACAAAAAAGCCCCAAAGTTAGTAGAAGGAAAGAAATCATAAAGTTCAGAGAAGTAAAATTAAGTAGAGACTAAAAAAATAGAAAAAATAATCAATAAAACTAAGCGCTGCTTCTTCGAAAAGATAAACAAAATTGATAAACCTTTAGCTAGATTCATCAAGAAAGAAAAAAAAAAGTGTCCAAATAGTCCAAATAAATAAAATCAGAAATGAAAAAGAAGTTACAATCGGCACCACAGAAATACAAAGGATCATAGTAGATTACTACAAACAATTATACGTTGATAAAATTGACAACCTAGAAAAAAGTGGATAAATTCCTTGAAACATACAATCTCTCAAGACTGAATCAGGAAGAAACAGAAACTATGAACAGATCTATTACCAGTAATAAAATTGAATCTGTAATTTTAAAACTCCCAACATACAAAAGTCGAGGGTCAGACAGCCTCACAGGTGAATTTTACCAAATATTTAAAGACTTAATGCCTATCTTTCTCAAACTGTTCCAAAAATTGAAGAAGATGGAACATTTCCACTCATTACAAGGCCAACATCACGCTGATAACAAAACCAGGCAAAGACACCAGTAAAAAGGGGAAATTACAGGCCAATATCACTGATAAACATAGATGAAAAATCTTCAACAAAATGTTAACAAACCAAATTTTAACATTACATTAAAAGGATCACACACCATGATCAAGTGGGATTTGTCCCAGGGATGTAAGAATGGTTCAATACCTACAAATCAATCAATGTGATACACCACATTAACAAACTGAAGAATAAAATACATATGATCATCTCAATAGGTGCAGGAAAAGCTTTTGACAAAATTCAACACCTATTTATGATAAAAACTCTCAACAAGTGGGTATAGAGGGAACCTGCCTCAACATAATAAAGGCTATATACGACAAACCCACAGCCAACATTATACTCAACAGTGAAAAGTTGAAAGCATTTCCCCAGAGATCAGGAATAAGACAAGGATGCCCACTCTCACCACTTTTATTCAACATAGTATTGGCAGATCTAGCCAGAGCAATCAAACACGGAAAAGAAATTTAAAAATCCAAATTGGAAAGGAAGAAGAAAAACTGTGACTGTTTGCAGATGACATGACACTATATATAGAAATCCTAAAGATACCACCAAAAAGGACTAGAAATAGTTGAATTCAGTAAAGGTATAGAACACAAAATTAATACACAGAAATCTGTTGTATTTCTATACATTAATAACAAACTATCAGAAAAAGAAAGTAATACCATTTAAAACTGCATCAAAAAGAATGAAATACCTAGGAATAGATCCAATGAAGGAAATCTAACCAAAGAATTGCACATTTGACCCTTGAACAACTCGGGGGGTTAGGGCCGCCAATGCCCCATGCAGTTGAAAATCCAAGTATTACTTTACAGTCAGCACTCTGATTTACAGTTCTGCATCCATAGATTCAACCAACCATGGATCATGTAATACTGTAGCATGTATTTACTGAAAAAAATATACATGAAAGTGGACCCATGTAGTTCAAATCCATGTTTTCAAAGGTAAACTGTACTCTGAAAACTGTAAGACACTGATGAAAGAAAGTGAAGATAACCCAAACAAATGGAAAGAAATATCATGCTTATGGACTGGAAGAATTAATATCGTTAAAATAACCATACTAACCAAGGATATCTACAGATTCAGTGCAATCCCTATAAAAATACCAATGGCATTTTTCACATAATTAGAACAAATAATTCTAAAATTTCTATAGAAATACAAAAGACACCAAATAGTAAAAACAACCTTGAGAGAGAAGAACAAAACTGGAGGTATTATGTTCCCTGATTTCAAACTATACTACAAATCTACAGTAATCAAAACAGTAGAGCACTGGCACAAAAACAGCACATAGATCAATGAAACAGAATAGAAAACCCAGAAATAAACCCATACTTACATGATCAATTAATCTATGACGAAGGAGGCAAGAATACACAATTGAAAGCTTCTTCAATAAATGGTGTTAGGAAAACTGGACAGCTACTTCCAAAAGTATCAAACTGGACTACTTTCTCACACTACACACACACACACACACACACACACACACACACAACTCTAAATGGATTAAAGGCTTAAATGTAAGACCTGAAACGATAACCTCTTAGAAGAAAACACAGGCAGTATCCTTTTTTTTTTTTTGAATTTTTGAATTTTATTTTATTTATCTTTTTATACAGCGGGTTCTTATTAGTTATCCATTTTATACATATTAGTGTGTATATATGTCAATCCCAGTCTCCCAATTCATCACACCACCACCACCATCCCCACCACTTTGCCCCCTTGGTGTCCATATGCTTGTTCTCTACATCTGTGCAGGCAGTATGCTCTTTGACATTAGTCTTAGTAATATTTTTTTGGCTCTGTCTCCTCAAGCAAGGGAAACAAAAGCAAAAATAAACAAATGGGACTTAGTCAAACTTAAAAGCTTTGCACAATGAAGGAAACCACTGACTAAATGAAAAGGCTACCTACCAAATAGGGAAGATATTTGCAAGTGATATAACTCACAAGGGTTTAATATTCAAAATATATGAAGAGCTCATGCAAAAACTTAATATCAAAAAAAAAAGACAACAAAATAACTTGATTTAAAAATGGGCAGAAGATATGAATAGGCATTTTTCCAAAGAAGACATACAGATAGCCAACAGGCTCATGGTAAGATGCTCAACATCACTAATAATCAGGAAATTGTAAGTCAAATCCACAATGAGATACCACCTCACACCTGCCAGATTGGCTGTCATCAAAAAGACAACAAATAACAAGTGTTGGCAAGGATGTGGATAAAAAGGAACACTTGTGCACTGTTGGTGGGACTGTAAATTGGTGGAGACATTTTATAAAACAGAATGAAGTTTTATCAAAAACTTAAAAATAGAAATGCCATATGATCCAGCTATTTCACTTCTGGGTATCTACCTGAAGAAAACAAAAACACTAATTCAAAAAGATATATGCACCCCAAAGTTCATTGTAGTATTTATTTACAAGAGCCCAGATATGGAAGCAACCTAAGTGTCCATCAATAGATGAATGAATAAAGAAGAATGTGATATCAGTACACACAGTGGACTATTACTCAGCCATAAAAAAAATGAAATCTTGCTATTTGCAACAACATAGATGGATCTAGAGGGTATTGGACTAAGTGAAATATGTCAGACAGAGAAAGACAAAAAATGCATGTCTTCACTTATATGTGGAATCTAAACAAAGTAAACAAACAAACAAAACAAAATGAGAACAGACTCACAGATACAGAGAACTATTGGATGGTTGCCAGAAGGGGGGGGCATGAAATAAATGAAGGTAATTAAGAGGTATAAACCACCAGTTATAAAATAAGTAAGCCACAGGGATATAATATACAGCAGAGGGAATATGGTAAATAGTAATGTAATAAACTTATATGGGAATAGATGGTTCCTAGACTCATCGTGGCGATCATTTAATAATGTATGCAAATATCAAATCACTATGTAGATCACCTGAAACTAATATAATACTGTATGTCAACTGTATTTCAAATAAATAAAAGGAATTTCTTTGCTAGTGCTCTACAAAAAGAGGGCTAATTAAATTGACAGGGCTTTGGTTTTTTCTCAAGCAAATTCCTTGAAGACAGCAAACTACCAGTATCAGTGATAGCACAGAACGTGAGCACTGCTGAAGACATTTAGAAGGACTTCTTTACTTCAGTGTGGGTCACAGTGGCTTAATGAAATTCGTGTAAAATTATGATGCCTTGTCTAAGACATCTAAAACCCAGATGGAGCTCAGGACCATTCTGTGATTCCATGGCACCAGATGACCCAATACAATAAGCATGAAGAGAAAGAGGTTTGAATCCACAAGGCTCTGTGGAGGGCTGAACAACAGAAAGAATGTTCAACAGATTGTGAATATGGCTATCAAAAGAAGGTAAATGCCTTTCAACATCCAATTTGAGTTGATAATGAGACATCTGATCTATAATATCTCTTTTGTTTAAAAAAATTGTAATAACAATCACAGGTAAGTTTCAAGAGCGAGCATGTGCAACTGTAAGATGTTTATGTGTGCCCAAACCTAAATTCATGAATATTTCACTAAATTGTGAAATAAGACATAGCTAACTCTTCACACAAGATTATTTTATGTGTATCAGCATTGCCTCTGACTGAAGCTTTCCTAGCTTCTTCCAAATGCTAGTAATTTTAGTATAATTCTGAATGTTAACAGAGTTGGACACAAATATTCTTTATCCTATGTATAAATTCAATGAATAATCCTCTTTTTCTTCCCTTAGATACTTCTCTCTCTGAATTTCCGGATGGATAACAAGGGTTGACATATGTTAATCCAAAGCAAATGTGCTTTCTTGCTCCCTCCTGCTCTGGCACTGTTCTCTCTGTCTCTCTCTCTCACACACATACACACATACACATGCATGCACACCCATGACACAGGCAAAGAAAAATACCATTAGTCAACAGATGCACTGCTAGAACAGAAGTCAAACTGAGAGCTCATAAAACAAAGAAAAGAGAAGGAAAAAAATGCCCTTGACAGTATACCAAAAAGAAGCTGGCTAATTGCCAACTCAAAAAAAGAATTCTTTAGGAAATTATTTTCAAATCATATGCCATAATTTTGTTACTGAACTAAGAAAATGAATATGTAGAGGCTCAGAGCAAACTGAAGGCTTTCACACCACTTCCGGCTTCTCCAAAACTTCAGACTCCTCTCTCCTTCACACTTGAGCCAACTGAGCTTGTATATAAACACATACCAAGTTCCATGAAACAGCAGGTCTCTTTTCTTTAAAGTAGTTGAATATATTTTATGAGCTATGTTAAAAATAAAGTGGCAACTTACTTGTTGTTTACAAATGTTCAGATTTTAATGAATATTTTGCTGCAAACTACTGTTATGGGCGGAACTGTGCTACCCCAAATTTCATATGTGGAAGTCCCAATGCCGCATATCTCAGAATGTGACTGTATTTTGGAGATTGGGTCTTTAAAGAAGAAATTAAGTTAGAGCAAGGTCGTTAGGGTGAGCCCTAATCCAATACGATTGGTGTCCTTACAAGAAGAGGAAATTAGGACACAGAGACACACAGAGGAAGATCAGGTGAAGACACAGGGAGAAGTTGGCCATATACAAGCCAAGAGGGGAGCCTCAGAAGAAACCAACCCTGCTAATACCATGGCCTCTAACTTCTCGCCTCCAGGAGATAAGAAAATAAATTACTGTTGTTTAAGCCACCCAGTCTGTGGTACTTTGTAATGCCAGCCAGAGCAGACTAATATAACTACTAACTTCCTAAATTCATGGCAATAAGCACTTCCTAAATACAAATTCTGGTATTACAAAGATCACTTTTCCATAAATAAAACCCACAACTAAATGGAAATATAATAGAGAATTTCTTATAAAATGAAACTAATGCATTCTGTGGTTGTATATGTGTCTTCTTCCTAAGTCTGGCCAAGTGTTCCATGCCTTTAGATCCATCACAGCCTCAGGGGGACAGAATTGGTACATTCAGGAACCCCAGGCAGAGTGCTGCCAGACAGAAAAGCTCAGGACTGGGATATGGAAATGAGAAAAAAACTGGCTGTAGGATTAGCTTCCTGGGGGGATGATAAATTTTCTCCAGTGGGGGAGAGTCTGCCTGAGATCAACACAAGCTGTCCCAGGTTAAAGTCACCTTGACTCCTTGTCCCTGCTCCTTGGTCCCCTGTAAAACTTCCAGCTGAAGGTTTCTTTCTGTTGTTCTAGTCACTTGTTTATGTGTCTGCCTCAATTCACTAGACCAGAATTTCCTGTAGAGCAAAGACCATAATTCTGGCACATCAAAGACATGTGTTTGATAAGTTGATGAATGAGAAAATGGATGACTACAAAAAATAAGAATGAAAATAAAAGATTCAGGGCATCTGACAAAATTCCAAACAACAGGCAATCAGCAGTGCAGGCAGATGAATTTGTTTAATAAAGGACATCAGTATAATGAAGTCATTGAACAATACGTATTATTCAGCCCCTGGAGGCATTACTCATCTCATTGTAATTTAGTCTTAAGAAGATTATACTTGTTATATTCAACTTTGGTTATACAGTTATAACAGGTCTAGCAACCAGACTGAGTCAATGTTGAATCAATGAACTTCAGTCTTTCCTTCCAAGGAAAAGATTGATCCCAGAGTCCCTAGGGATGAGGAGACCTGCATTTGGAAAGAGATTTAGGAACAGGACATAGTTAAGCTCCACAAGGACAAGTTATATGTCTATACTGTATCTCTAGCCATGATACATATTAGGTTCTCAATACATATTTATTGATTAAATCAAATAATGTTCATTCACTTTCAAAATATATCCAAGTTAGCTCAAATGTATACTTGCAAATTAATAAAGGCTGTGCTGTAAAACAAATTTCAGTAATTAACTGATCTAAAAATACCAAATATGAATGGGTGGCATTTGATGAAACCAGCCCCTCCAGCATCATCCGTCTCTAAGTCACGTAGAGCCTGTCAGTCACTCTCACACAGCTCCACTCAGTATTTGATCTGCAGCCAGTGAGAAAGCACATGGGTCAAACCGATAATCAAGATGTGTTCTGGTGCATTCCCCATGCCTGTTATTTTAATGGGAGCTGAGCATTCATCACTTTAATTACATGTTTGTAGTGTCTTAGCCATCTATGTGACAATCGAATTATTCAAAGTGTTGACTATTTGCTTTTTTGACCCAAGGGAAAAAGTTGTAGGGAAGGAAGGGGTGAAAAGAGAGGTGGAGCTGATAAAAGGGGTGAAAAGGAAATTGACATTAATTAGACACATGCTATGTGTCAGCCATGGTGATAGGCTTATACATCTTTCATATCATACAGTCTTCATAATAACTATCTGAAGCAGACGTAATCATCTCCATTTTACGGATAGGATAAGTGAATCTCAGAGATTTACTAAGTCGATTTAGCTTAAAACAATAATCATTTATATTTCATGAGTCTATAAGTTGATTTTGGAGGCTGGGTTCAGCTGAGATAGTCTCTGATCTCTTTTGGGCTTTCTCAAGCATCTGTTGTCATTGTAGGTGAGCTGGGAGGCTTTGGTTCTGGAGGGTGGCCAGTCGTTAGCTGGGGACCCCTCTCCTTCACATAATCTCTTTACATGTGGTGAGAGGTCTGAGCTCCAAAGAGCCACACAGCTACTCATTCTATTGGCCACTTCATTATGTTGGCCAAAGCAATTAAAAGGCCAAATCCAGAGTCAAGGACTGAGGAAATAGACACCACCTCTTACTGGGAGGAGATGCAAAGTCACATGGATAGAGTGGAGAGTAAAGAATAAGAAACATTTTGCCATCAAACTAACACAGATATCAAGTAGCTTTTACAAAATCACCCAACTGTTAAGCATTGAGACAGATTACAACTCAAGTTTTAAATCTTAATCTTATACTATTTACTCTTTCTTCATTGTTATTATTCTCCCTTAAACAAGGTATAATTAGGTAAATGGGGTTGGAGGTAAATGCCAGGTTCCAATTAAACTGAGATAACTCTGTATCTCTCCATACCTTTGGAAACCTAATCCTCACCTAGAGGTCTTTTTGAAATAAATTAGCTTTCTACACAGAGAAGGATTCTCCTAGATTGAACTGCTTTGCAGGATTAATATCAGGCTATGTTTCACATGCATCAAATTGAGCTACTGCTTTTGAACCATTACATCAGAAAATCATTATATACAGAACTATAGAACAACACATACTAAAAAACTAAACTCAAACTGATAAGCATGATTTTCCTTTTATAGAAACAGTAGAAACATTCTGTGGAGCAAGTGTTATAAAATACCACTCTGGTTATCATTGTGATTTCCTTTAATAATACTGCCTCTGCATGTAAAGATGATATTAGGATTAGAAGCATCTTGCTATCAACCTTACCCCTATGCCCTACGGCCAATTTTTATCTGTCTTCTTCTTCCTTCATCAGATCTTGTTCAGAATTTTCCAGATCTTTTCATATTTCTCTTTTCAAGTACTTTCCTTCAAAATGTGTTATTCCAAGTTGAATTCTACTCAGTTAAGAGTCCAGTTGGTTCATCTTTTGGTACACTTAAGAATAGCAGCTTTCTACCTAAGCAAAATGGATCTGGCTCCCAAAATAAAAATTGTAGATACAGCAAAAAAAAATTTTTTAATACTAAAATAAAGAGCCAAGTTTTGCTGATCCATTAGTATCCTCATAGCCTGAAGAGGGAGCAAAGACAAGTAGAATCCTGCTTACTCTGTATAATAAATAGAGGTAATGCAAAGCTAAAGCTCCACATACCAGCTTGTTGCCCACGCATAATGTTCTATCTCTCCAACTACAGGGTTTTCTTCCATCACTGTACGTTTTCAGAAACTCAAATTCTATTTTCTTCTAGAACAGTTCTCAGCAACTGCCACAATGCTACATAAATGGTGGATGTTCAAGACTGCTATTGAACAACGACAAATTCCATTAACTATATTGTATACCTAATTAAAAGCTATATCCTGGTGGGTTATTTTTCTCTTCATTTGATAAATTGCCACAAGACCTAAATAATTTAAAGTTCCCCCAAAATTAAAAAAAGAATTAATAAATTGTTTATGATCCTTAATAGCCTTTATTTTTCTGGAAAAAATCTGTTAGAAATGCTACATATTAACTGTTTTGTTGGTCTATTTGTTTTGTCTGATTATCTTTAAATGTTAGGTGGAAGGGAGAGATTCCTTTAAAAAAAAAAAAAAAAGCCAGATCCTAAAATGCAGGTTCCAATCAAATTAACCAAGTAACAAGAAGCCATACTACAAAGGACAAGCACAGAATGCTCCTCTAGTTTCAGAGAGCCAGTACTCTCTAGAGGTCATACCCCATAGTGGTCACAACCAAGACAACTGTACCAGGCAGGGGAGCCATCCAGCATTAGGAATGGCTTTCAAAGCAAATCAATTCAAGCAGTACAGTGCTATCAGCATCACCTTGGCCTCACCCCTTACCAGAGGAGTACCTTATAGGCCCTTGAACTTGACACTAAAAATGGTATCGCATAAAAAGGGCAGGAAACTTCAGCCACTGAGCTAAGGATAACTATACAGGAGAAGCTGAGGATGATGCTCTAGGCAGGAAATCAGAACTCCCACAATACTCAGAAAATAACAGCAAACAGCCAAGAAAGATAATATTTTTTTAAGTACTGCAAAGTGAAACTGATTACACAAATAAGGGTAGGAGTTGTTAATAATAACTAACTTTGACCCCTACCATTTGTCATATACTGCAGTAAATGCTGTATTATTATTTCATTTAATTTTTACATTGACTTCAGAAGGTAGATCCTATTTTATTCCTATTGCCAGGTAAGAAAATTGAGCAAGAGGTTAAATAATGCTCCCTAGGTCATACAGCTAGTAAGCAGCAAGGCCTGGTTTTGAAACCACAGTTCTCTGATCCCAGAGCCCATACCTTCAACCTGTATACTACTGCCTCTTAAGTAAAGCCTGGGGTCCCATTTAAATAAGGAAAGGATGAGCAAAACCGTATTCTCTCTACATAAGAGGAATTGAAATTATTTGTATACAACTAAATATAACTAATCATAGATAGATAATTTGCATAAAACAATTATTCAAAGTATGATGTTACATGTAAGTATAAATTACAATTTTCAGATAGAGTAGGATTGGGTAGCCCTTTCTTTTTGTAAGAATAGACTATCCACTCTCTCAGTTTTCAAAATAAAGCATCAGCCTTTCCATTATCATTCTCTGTTATTCAAAGAACAAAAACATCTTTAAGTCACTAGCTCAAAATTCCAAGTCATCCAGCCTGCACTTGAAGCTGTAACCCTGAACCAAGTCAAAATCTATTGCCAAAATTCATTCAAAGTCTCACCAAAAGGATGAATATATTATAATTACAGCCACCATTTCCTGAATACTTATTTTGTGTCAGATGCTTTACATGCATTAGCTTCAATTATCATATAGCAGGGCAATACTTTGTATTGATATATGTTGTTGGTTGTTTGTTTTTGTTTGTTTAATCCCTTTTACCCATAATTGTCCCCCTACCATTCAAATAGCAGCAATATTTATCTATACATACTGCTCTTGACTTAGCATTTGATACAGAGAGAAAAATGAGTCAAATTCATTGCTTCCAAGCACTTCTACAGACTTTTATAAATATTTAACAGAAACAATAATATTGAAACCCACAGTTTTCATCTGTAGGAGCTAGGTACTTGGGAAAAAAAGTCAGTCTCTCTCTCTCTCTCTCTCCTCCCCTCCTTCCTCCCTTCCCTCCTTTTTTTTTTTTTTAATTCTACTCACTTGGCTTTACCTATCAAGAGCCAAATCCAACAGAATTCACAGATGAGAATTTATTCATTAACCATAGCATGGTTAAAAGGGAAATAAAATATGAAATTATATAAAAGCCTTATTTCATGAGGGTCATATGCCTAGGACTTAGATGAGGTGAGATTGAAATGAGGTGGGAGATCCACTTACTTGGTCTCTTCACCACCACTCAGAATTAATTTCAGGTGGAAAAAGTGGTGTAATGATAGAAACTGCAATAGATCATCAGATATTTTGAAAAATCACAGAGTATAAAAGATAATCACCTGATAAACAAAATGTAGTGCAAACATACAATGAAATATTATTTGGCCTTAAAAAGGAAGAAAATTCTGACACATGCTACAACATGAATGAAATTTGAGGACATCATGCTAAGTGAAATAAGCCAGTCACAAAAAGACAAATACTGTATTATTTAACTTACATGAGGTACTGAGTGTAGTCAGATTCATAAAGACAGAAAGTAAAATGGTGATTTCCAGGGGCTTGAGAAAGGAGAAATGGGGAGTTGTTGTTTTGTGGGTATAGAGTTTTAATTTTGCAAGATGAAAAGAATTCTGTAGATGGATGGTTGTACACAATGTGAATGTATTTTTAACAATACTGAACTGTACACTTAAAAGTAAAGATACTTTCTATGTTATATGTATTTTACCACAATTTTTTTTTTAATTTTAAGTAATTATCTTACTTTCCAGAGTATACACTGAGAGGATCTAAGCCTTATAGAGAAACACTATATCCGGCATAGCATTGAGAGTAGCGGTGGCTGAGAAAGGTGTCTAAGAAGATGGCTATTATCAAAGAAACAAAAGACAACAAGTGTTGGTGAGGGTGTAGGGAAAGGGAACCACTGGACATTGTAGGTGGGAATGTAAACTGGTGGAGCTATTATGGAAAACTGTTCCTCAAAATATTAAAAATAGAATACCATGGGATCCAACAATCCCATATCAGGATATTTATCCAGAGGAATTGAAATAAGGATCTCAAAGAGATATCTGCATTTCCATGCTCATCACAGCATTATTCAAAATAATCAAGACATGGAAGGAACCTAAGTCTCCATCAAAGGATGAATGGATAAAGAAAATGTGGTATAAACATGAAATCAAATATTATTCAGCCTTTAAAAAGAAGGATATCCTGTACACCTTAAACTTATGAAATGTTATATGTCAATTATAATCCCAATAAAGGTGGAATTAATGAATGGATGGAGGAAGGAAGGAAGGAAGGAAGAAAGAAAGAAAGAAAGAAAGAAAGAGAGAGAGAGGAAGAAAGAAAGGAAGGAAGGAAGAAAAGAAAGAAAGAGGGAGGGAGGGGAAGAAAAGGAGAAGGGACTGATGGGAACCTCATATAAAAGAAACTAGGAGAGAAACTGAGGACTCCTAAACCTCTTAGAGGGACATAGAAATGGAAAAGAGCGTTGGTGTACCAGAAAGACACTCATAGTTAGCATAAGGGGTGAGGAGACTCCAAAACCAGAGGCTATGGAATGTCCAAAGACGTTAGAGGCAAACACGTAGGCCCAGAAGGCAACACGTGACACCTGGTGGGACAAGTTACACCTCAAGAGATGCCAGCAAGGCCAGAAACCAGAAAGGCTACCAACCAGACTTTTCTCTTCCCATCAACAGCATGCCTTCACAGTATATGTTTCTCTCAAATATAGAATCACTTGTGGAGATGGGAAAAAGGGACAAGCGGGGGAGATCTTTTGTTGCCCTGAATGTTTACTCAAAATAGATGGTTTTAAACAAGTGGCTGAGTTATTGTGAATTGATAACATTGATTATCTTGCTCACTTATGAGTAGTAATACACGCTTTTCAGTTATTTCAGTCACAAAGAAATAAAGAATAAGATGTTTTTTGCATACCGTATATTGTAATGGCGAAATGTTGTACCTACTATATTTACAACTACCCTCCAAAAAAATAATATTATTTTCACTACAGATGAGACCAAGTTTTCACATAATTAAACTTGCCCAGTTTGTAATTTCTGCAATTTGAGATTCACACTCAGTGTTTCTTGTTCCATAGTTTATCTACTATGTTCTGGTAATACTTTCAACATGTTCTCAGTTCCATCCTTGTACCAGGTTAGATTCCCAGAAAGACACACATTCTCATGAGTATCTCCTCATATATACACCCTGAATATACACGACCAGTAGTTTTATTCTTGGCTTCTTCCTCAGTCTCTATTCACAACTTCTGTCCCCTAACTCTGTCCTCCAGGTCTAGTCCCCGATCTGAAGCCCTGGACTTCTTCCCCGTAGCAGAGGGTCCTGCTACTCTTCATGCTAATCCAATTCCCTGGGATTAGGACCTTGAAAAATACCTGAGGTCTTCTCAGACAGATTTTTTTCACAGCTCACAGTACTGGGCACATTCTCTCCTGACAGACAACCATAGACTGATCAGCAGATTCTTTGCCACTCTGTGCTCTCCTGACGGGAAATCCAGTGATAATAATTTTAGGAAGTGTAACTTTCTGTGGACATTTCCTGGCATAGCCAAATGAACCTCCAATGTTAGTTTCTGCAGTTCCCCCAAAGCCTCAGTCCACCTTCATTTAATGGCCCTGTCTTCTCTCTTCTAGTACCACTCTGCCTCAAGAGACCGCCACACCTTATATCACATTTCTGATCTCTGACAATACAAATTTTGGAAGCAAACGCACACACAAACACATATACAATATATATACACATGTGAATGAACGAAGAGTTTGTTGACTGTGTAAATACAGTAAAATCTGTATGTATGATAAGGGCACACTGACTTTATTTAATACTAATATACATCCAAGGATGGTTATAATTTTCTGTGTTTCTTAAATTTATGTAATCATTATGTACTTTTTTTCAAGAAATAGCTTGAGACTAGTTTTCAGAGTGCATGCTTTGGAAAATGGTATGTTAATGAAAAATTATAGTAATAAGGTCAGAGATTTTGAGTTTTATCTCTGAGGGCTTCAATTACCTGTGCTGGAAGCAAATATGAATGCAGAAAGCTCGCTACCTTCTGTGGACACCTGTTGTTTCTGCCTCTGCAACACCATTCCTCCTCCTTCTTGATTTTCCTTTTGGGAACCATCCTTACCCACCAGATCAATCTATCCAGTTGAAATATGGTTGATTCTATCCTCAGCTTCAAGGACAGTCCCATGAACGAGCCTGGCTAATCAACATGTATTAGCCTACAAGACACAGAAATTGGTTCAGGGTGATCACATGATTGAAGTCAGGTTGACTTTTAAGTTTTTTGGCTGGAATTCTGGGGAAAGAAAAACTCTTCTAACCAGGGTTGTTCAACTTGTAGGATGTAAGTCTGAGGCTGCTGGGGAAAGCCAGCCTAAAACTGAAGTCCACCCAGGAAAGCAGAGCCAAGACGTAGAATGTTCATGGACACATTTGAGCCATTGAGTCTGACTGAGGGCAGACAACGGCTAGATTTTTCAGCTACTTTTTTTTTCTTTTTAGGCCACTATTAGTTGGGTCACTTTTGACCCAGAGAATCCTGATTAACGCACTGCTCTAAATAGGCAGCACTGTTCCCCCAGTAATAAACAGCACCGGTAGAGTGCGTAGGAAAAGTCAATTCATAGTGCTTAAAAGAAGTCAGTACACTTTCATGAATCTAGCCTTATATCCTTTATCCTAATTCTGGAGCAAAAAATGTCGCAGGATTATTAAGAAGGAAATCTCTTTCTCCTACAGTCAAACAAATGAACCCCAACTTCAGGTTTCTGCTTCTATTTCCTTAACTTATTGAGGCCTCACAACTCTCAAAATGCTTTAAATTAAGATCCCTTTTGTGATCCTTGTGAATCGTAATTAATCTTTGCAAAGCACCTGGAGATTCTTGGGTGAGAGACCAAATAAAAGACAAAGCAACATTATTAAATAATTTAACCATTATTATTCTTTCAAGGGAAAATACAAGAATGAAAATCTTCCATGAACATGATAATTAGGGAGACAATAATGAAGAGCTGATTAAAAAGAAGCCTCCTTGTCCCTGCAAAAAAGAAAATCTTTCCTGAGCTTTCGGTGGAAGCATGGTTCATGTTTCATATCCCTTAATTGCTCACAGATCACTCCCTCTGCCTCTTCAGCCCAGACAACACACACACAGACCCCGTAGGAAGGCTCTTTGTGCACATTTGAATTAAGAGTTCTGAGGAGAACACGTAATAGTTCCTACACAATGATGGAAATGTAATGTCATGAGACACTTCTCCAAAAAAAGAGCTGCCTGGCAGAGATGAACATTTTAAAAACAAACAATCAATAGGGAAATCTCAGTTCTGACCACTCATTAGAAGCTAGGAAAAAGGAAACGACTGATTCTAGAAAAACTACTTATTGGAGAAACACAGAAATAGAGCATGACTTGTGATTTGGTAGGTAAACGGCAGTTGTCCTAAAAGCAAATTTAGTTGAAAAAATCTCCCAGCTTGGCAGGAGCATCTTTTGCAGCCCCCATGACAGGATTAATTCCTATGGTGCCACATCACTTCATATAAAGGTCAGACTAAAGTGATAATGATGAAAGGACAGGTCATCTCCTAAGAATTAATGACTGGAGGGAAGGAATTGATGGTCTTTGGCTCTACCTTCAGCCATTAACCCCAGCTGGCCATTAATCCTCAGGAAATGCCCTGTGCTGAAGATGTTATTGCTGTTATAAACTCTAAATGAAGGAAACTGCACAGGCTCAAACATTGGCACAAGAAATTTAACTTAATGAATGATGCATTTTGAAAAGCTATTTGAGATAGTCAGAGAAATAGTTGAGCTACATGTGATTCAGCCAGCTTGCATCCATCGGCTCCTTTTAGTTAGGTTATAAGTAAAACTACAAGTAATGCCAAAACTAGGCTCTGAATCTCACTGGTTTTCCGTATGAGTGCTGTGATTGATATTCCATTACTGTCAGTATTCCTGATTAGTGCAATATAATTACAAGGTTTATTGCTTATGTCAGTGAAATTACAGAGAGAAGATTAGCAGGTAGCAGAGGGTTTTGCAGACATTTCCAAAGGTCTGTCCGCCCACTGACTAGTTGATGGAGTTGATATTTTGCTCCCCACCAAACTATTTGTAAAAGGGAGCTGGACTATTCCACATGCCTTTCTTACTGACATTTCCAGAACTATCATCCTTATGCCTGAGGTGATAATTCCCCAAATTGGGTTTGCCTGCTGGGAAAAAAAAAAACCCAAAAGCTGATCCTTATAGGCTGCTTGAAATGCCATCTCTGCAGGGACTCATCTTGAAGCAGTACTTCCAGAGTGACATGAAAGGATTAAGAGGTAAATAAAGAAATTGGACAAGCTCCAAAGTCAATTCATTCAAACAGCTACTTGTAGGAAAAACAAAAAGTAAAAGTAATACCACATTGGGATTAACAGTGAGAAGTAAAATTAGTTGAGGCGTTGTAAGAGCAGTATTAAGCAACAGAATGAAATATCCTGGACCAAAATGTAAGATGTTAGCTGGAATTGGGAAACAACTCAAAACTAATTTCGTTTCCTAACAGACACCGTTAAGTGATCTCTGCTAAGTGCTAATCTCTGATATGATTCACTTTCAAATCAGCAAATCAGACAAGCTCTGCCCTCTCAGATAAAAGACAGGGATGAATCTGTACATGGAGGAAGTCTCAAATAGATAACATCTAAATATCATAACATATTTTAAGCAGTGTTTTCTAAATTGCTATAATTTATAAACTTTAAAGTAAGATGCGAGGTAAGCATTTTTACCCCAATTTTAAAGATGAAGAAGCTGTGACAGTAATAGCTCAAGACTCCATAGACAGAAAATGAAAGAAACAAAATTCGAACCTAGGACTTTATAACTCTAAAGCCCATGCCCTTCTCACTGCCCTTCTTTAGAAATGACACTGATACATGATATTTCATCTTAGTCTAGAGTATGACTCTTCATAACACAGCTCTAAAATACACCTTCAGTCTCATCTTCCAGGGTACCCTGAACGTGCTCCAGCCAAAATGACTTTGTGCCATTCCCTGACTGCGTCCTTGTGAGTCCTTCCATACCTGCTGTCATCACCTACAGAGACCAGTGTCCATATGCCTCCTTCTCCACAAAGGCTTTCTCAATGTCCAGGCAAATGTCATCTTTTCACCATCTGACCACTCATGTAGCATTACTGAGTCACTGACCTTTGACAAACTTTCTTATATTACAGTTATTTCTACATGGAACATATTCACTATTAAATTATAAGCTTTTTTGAAATAGGGATTAATTATATTTCACTTTTGTTCCCCATCATTACAACATCTTACAAAATGAATGAATAATGAATGCTAGTAACTTCTTTTGATTTTCTGATCAGTATTTGTAAGCCAAAGAAAGACTCAACCTGTAAAGTAATCACATATGACCATTCCTACATCTTTTTTCTTTTGAAGAATTTTGATTAGATCATTTGGCCTAAATATTCCAAGATAAATCCTGGCACACTGACAAGGCCCTGAGTTTCCTGAGACTTAATAGCAAGGTAATCACTGGTGTAGTCAATGATACGTATAAAAATGGTACTACAAGAATGGCAAGAGGTAAACTTCTGCCAAGAAAACTTCAGTAGGTAAACAACTAGATGACTCTATACACACCACAACCTAACACTGTACTAATTTTTCTTCTTAAAATGTTATCAGAATAAATCTCGATCTAAATCTCTGAAAACCACATCCTCATGCAGACACACACCATCACAGCTAATTAGTTGAAACTCGAAGCATGCAGTATGTGGGCATTCTCTAAATCATCCCACTTGTACCAAGGTTTACCTTGGTGACTAATGGAAGTCACTTAAAAAAGCACCTTGCAAGCCTAACTTGGGCAATAGAAGGTTAAAATGATAACATTTTCTTGGAGGAGAAAAGCAGCTGCCTCACAGTGCTCCTTGAAAATATAATAATGGATTCAATAAGAGGCCCTATCTCTTGATTTCATAGTGTGAGGTCACAGGCCTTTGGACCTTTGAAACTATTAACATGTACCTCCAAAACCAACTCTCTCAGAAGTTTTACAGGAAACACTCACAAGAGGCATCCATTTATCTCTCAAGGAGAAAAGAGAAGTTTTGTGCAGACTTTGTAGTCACTTTTATGCTATCTTACATGCATGTAACTCAGCTAATGCTTCCTCTATAATAAATTGTCTTCTCTCTCTTTCTCATCTATAATGCTACAGAGGTGGTTTTTGTTTGCAGGAGTGTTATTTCCCCAATGGTATCTACATGAGGAAGATAGATGGATCACAGAAGCACTTACCTAAGAGCACAGCAGATTTGTCATATGCATTTCCTTATCAATGAAAGCACAATTTCTAAGATGTATGAGGTTCCCACGGATCTAGACAATTTAAACAAAGCATCAACAATTTCGGGGAAAAAAGCAGAAGCAGGAGAGAAGGAGGAGGAGGAAGTGGAAGAGAAGGGGGAGGAGAGAAGGAGGAGAAGCAGAAAGTAGGTGAGAGAGGAGGAAGAAGGAAGAAGAGGAGGAGGAACAGGAAGAGAAGGAAAGAAAGAGGAAAAAGAGAAAAGTAAGGTATTAGAAAGAGACCAGTTACTAGCAGCAAGATTGACTTAAGAGCATGAAAAAAGCAATTCAGGATCCAAGTTGGTGTCTTATACAGCTCACCCATACTGGATCATGATTACTGAAATATCAAATGTACATGCAAAGATGTTAAAATTACAAACTAATCAGGTAAGATGGCTGATTAACATGCATCTATGTATTACAGAGGAAAATGTTAATAGCCAGGGGAAGTAATTTGTCTTATACGTAATAGTTTGACAAAATTATTTGAAAACTCAAGTAACTAACATTAAACAAATAAAGAATATGAACATTTCTATATATAATTTGGCAAACTATGTACTTTCATGTTTTTATTAACAAAAATCATGGGTCTAATGGGAAGGAAGCTGAAATCAAATTTAAATATATTTCTGTGAGGGATTTACTAAAGCCAGTCTGGCTATTCCATTGGGAAAGGAAGATATTTGCAGAAACATTTGTGTTTTCTGAGTCTCATGTCATGTTTCCAGAGTTCCTGATCCACTACCCAGTGACTTTGTTAGAATTGGTTTTCTTTTGGTAAAAAAGAGATCCTTTTTGACATCACATCTCACCCCTCCTTCATATATTGAATCTCCTCAATGAAAACATCAGAAATAAGTCCATTTATTCACAAACTTTCTATGTGGTAGGCACCATGCTAACACTGAAATTTATGTATAAATTGTAGCCATTGATGTCTTTTGGGGGAAAAGCAAAAGAGCCTCATGTTTCCACCTTGACTGTTTTCATCTTCCTGCACAAGGAATTCCTGTCTTTAAGTAACAGTGTGAATCAGCACCACCCCGCCCCAGCATAGAGCTGCTGCATTACTTGAAGGCTGGTTCCTGGAGAAATAGGCCTAGTTCCTCTCTCATCCTGTTTCATAGAAGGAAGGCCCAGGGATGCCTCTACTGAGGCTTTCCTAGCCTCTAACCCTTTGCTGCAAACAGCGTGTGTGGCATGGTACACTGCTTAACAAATAAAGACACTGAAGTTCTGCTCCATTTTCTGATGACTCCGTGTAAATCAAAACTGGGTCATAAGCGCTGCCTCCTATAAAAAGCAATAGGTCAAGAGAACCATTTCATAACTTAATGTGAAGAAACAGTCAGACGCACGTTACCATGGCATTTATGAGAAAGGGGAACGGAAAGAAAACAGCATAAAAAATGCAAGGCAAGATTCCTGTTAAAACAGAAGAGATTCCTGTGCCAACATGTTTTCATAGAAAACTATTTGGTATTCAGATATGTTTTTGCCTAAGAGAAGGACGCACTACAACTTCTCTATGTGACGCTCCCTGGAGGGAGGACGTATTCACCTAAGGTCAATCGCAATTTGTAAGGGCAAAATTCTTACCCTCCAAAATTTTATCCGGGTGAAATCAGGTTAAAATGAATATCTGAGGGAGCCTTGAAGTGTGTAAGAAAAGACCTCATTTGCAGCTTGCTGAAGCAAAGGTGTACCCCATGATTTGACTAGGTCAAGCTTTGTAGTAAATTGATTAAATGCTTATAGGGGCCATAAATGAGTAATGCAAAGTGGGTAGAGATTGGTGGAAAGTACAGCCTAAAAGGCAGAATGCATGCCCAAATTCGATTTTATAAACCTGTATGGAAGATAGATGCTTCACTTGAGGCACTGGTTTAGGATTACTGGAGTACATGATCTTCTTCAGAGGAGGATACATGGGTTTGAACTTAAAGTCTTTACTGAACAAGTTGAAAAGTAGAAAAGTAATCTACTTCCCTCTTACAGCGTACCTTACTGAGTGGATCTCCATGAGCTCCGGGACCTATAAAATCCTGGGCCCTGGTGAACTTTTTGCACGGATTTGCTTTCCCCCATAGAGAGAAGGCTTTCTACTGGCATTGCCCATGCCATCCTACAAGTGCTACAAACAGCCAAATCTTAAATACTATTGGATACCAATATTGCATTGCTCAGTCTACAAAGGCTGAGCCGTTACCCTCACTGTGCTCACGGCAGTCTCATCTCAGCGGACTGTTTAGATGCAGTCTCTGCTGTGAAAAGGACTCCTCTGGCCCCAGCCGGCTGGCACATAAATGTGTGACTAGTCTCAGAAGGCTCGGGCAGGAAAGCATCTATAGGTCTGAGTGAACAGTTTTCTTTTAGTCCTTGTTCTAGACCTTTAGGCTGTATTTTGCTCTTTATTACAGCCTCCTTAAAACTCTGCTCTGTTGGTTTTCTTTTGTTTTGTTTTCTTGATATCTTCTTACTTCTTGGTCCTTCTGTGAATCCCTCATGAGATGTTTTTCCTCTAACTACCTCTTAAACATTATGGTTCCCTAGGGTTCTGTCCTCAGTCCACAGCTATTGTGCAGACTCTCCCTGCATGAGAGGAAGGAGAGAAATGATGAGTCTGTATAAGAAGGGGAAAAAACTAGTTTCCAGGAAGACAGAGGGAGGGCTAACTAGAACCAAATCTCATAATAGTAAATCTGCCAAATGGTATGAGAAGGAAAGGCATGAGTGTCCTGGAAGTAGCACAGCAACTGGGAACATGAAGGCTGTGCATTCCAACATCTATTATAAAGTTACAGTTATAACATTATCATGGATTGAGTTACTACCCATGACACACATTTTACATGCATTTTCATGCATTACCACATCATGTAATTACCAATTCAACTCTACCAGATATCATCCCTGCTTCACTCTACAGAGGAACCTGAGACTCTTGAGAGATTAAGAAATTTTACTAAGCCCCTTAGGTACAGCGGTTGAGAGGGTTTCATGCCATGGCCTGACTAAATCCAAAGCTGGCTCTCCACATTACACCATGACACTATCTCTGACAGTAAGAATTAATCTTTCTGCCTCAGTAGGTGAAATCTCTAGCGAGTGATATTCTGTGACTCCAGGGGACTTCAGCACTCAAATTTTGGGAAACAGCATTAATAACTGTGAAGGGAGACAATTATTTTCCTTCTCATACTTTTACCCTTATATCCTCTCCTATCTATAGTAAAATACCCTTGCTCTGCCTCAGTGAAGGGAGTTGGAAATATTAATGGTCAGAACGTAGAACTTTCTTTGGACCAGGGTTTAGAAGTGACCTAGTTAACTCTGCTTTGCAATTTGATAAATTCTGATTATCTTTCTCTTTTGCACTCCTGCTTGCATGTGATAAATGTATCTGAGAATGGCTTGCTATTTAGATTTGGGCAAAAGTTATGGAAAGCTTGAGCCTAAGTAAGCAATGTCAGCTGACCCAAGAGAGAACTTTGTCTGGATTTGGGTATTGTTTCTCACACTTGTAGATTTTTGGTAGGAAACCTCCAAGAGAGATGGGAGGTGGTAAGATTTCCAAAGGCCTAAGAATATCTAAGAATGTTGATGCTGTGTTAACACATTTTTTTTAATGTAGTTTGTTTTTTAACGTCTTTATTGGAGTATAATTGCTTTACAATGGTGTGTTAGTTTCTGCTTTATAACAAAGTGAATCAGCTATACATATACACATATCCCCATATCTCTTCCCTCTTGCATCTCCCTCCCTCCCACCCTCCCTATCCCACCCCTCTAGGTGGTCACAAAGCACCGAGCTGATCTCCCTGTGCTATGTGGCTGCTTCCCACTAGCTATCTATTTTACATTTGGTAGTATATATAAGTCCATGCCACTCTCTCACTTCGTCCCAGCTTGCCAACACATATTTCTAAATGGCAACATGAGTTTATACACATGGAAAGAAAGCAAGTCCGCTAAAGTTGACAGTGGAGAGCAATTCTAAGCTGTTTCATTATAGATTTTCATATTTTAAGCCTGATGTTGAGATTAGGAATAAGTCAAGCTACTTAAGAGCACTCCCCAACACCTCAATGTAGACACAATTCTTCTACTTTCCATGAGCTCTTTCCCCTGTGGTGCCTCTCTTCATAGGAAACTGCTCCTTGTTTCTCTGTCAACAAGGAAGAAAGAAAGCTTGGCAGGTAGTGGCGGTTTTTGCTGTCTTCCTCCAACTGCCCCAGAGCCAGCAAGGGCCTGCTGAGTTTCCTGTACAACAATAAATTAGTATTACCCAGCCTTGAGGCAGGCTGAGACACAGAGGAACCTGGGAAGGGAAGCACAATGTTTCTGCTGCAGCAGCCAGGAGCTGTAGTTTACCTGGGGGAGAAGCTCACTGAAGGAAAAAGTTTAGGGTAAGAGGGCATCCACCTGGGACAAGAAGAGCACAGATTGCCATGAGCAGTAGGCCGTCTAGAGCCAGAGTTCCAGTGCTGCACTGCTAAGTCCAGACAAGCACCACAAAGGAGCAGCTCCTTTGAAAATTATAATATGTACAACACCAAGAAAAAGGCCTCTTGAAAACAGAATTCTGTAAGGACTCCTGTTACCTGGTTTTATCTGCTTCAGCACCATGGTTTTGATAGGTAGGTAGGATTCATAATTTCCAGATACCTACATGTAACCCATGATGTTAAACTGGCAATTTTAACTGACCAAGAAAAAGCTGGCAGAAAAATTCAATTTTCAGAGTCAATTAGAAATTGTAGTTCCTAAACCATGGCTGTGTTTTCCATCTTAAACTGATCACAGGATTTTCTATTATCTAAGACTATTCAGAAAAGTGCTGGAATTGCCTAAACTCTCATCCAGAAGCCCAGCAAGACTTTCCTCACTGAATACATTGTAAAGAAGCAGAAGAAATTAAAACAAACAAACAATTGAGTTTTGACTATTTTCTACAAGTTTTCTTTGGTCAAGGTACTAGTTATCCTTATAAAACAATATCTGAAAGGGCTCCTTGATTCAGAACTTTATTAGATAACAAATGATATTGATTTGCTATGTGTTGAGAATTACTTAGAAAAAGAATTGGACTCAGTTTGCTCTCCAAACCAATATACAGATGAACTCTAAAGGATATTCAATGAGATCTGACATCAACCTCCAATTCACCCTCCTAGGGAAGATATGCCTTAATCAATGAGCTGAAAGATATAAGTTGGCTTCATCCTGGGTCCTCTCCTCTGTGTCACAGGTTGACATTATACAGTACTAGAAGTACCAGTAATGATCTGTACTGGAAGCTCTGCTTCTTGGTTCTGGTTCCCTAAGTCTGGCTTCCCTCATATACTTGACTGAGCAAATTTTTAAACAGGTTTGTCAAACAATTTTGAAAGAATGCATTTTTTCCCCTCTAATGCTCTGCAAAAGGTAAATTTGCGCTGCTGTTCCTGTAGCCCTGGGCAATCTGCACTGAGCAGTATCTGCATTTAGCTGTAGTCACTTTACCAGTGCACTCTCTCTGTGGGGTCAGTACTCTTCTCCACACTGTGGTAAGGGAAAGTGAGCTTAAAGCACATTTTTGGCAGAAATAATCACTTCTTGTCTTGAATGAAATATTAAAATACATCTCCTGTTATGCTAAAATATGGATACTATGATAATTTCTACCCAATAAATAAGCCCCTGGCAGAAGCTTAACCCAGAAGAATCTCAAGAGAATGTTCACGTAATAACTTTCTACCCAGTATCATCAGATTACATTTCTTTAAATAACTGTGAAAATTCAAATGGCCAACAGCTAAATACAAAACAAAACAAAAGATGTTATCATTTCACAGAACACCTGATATCAAAGACTTGCTGGAAGTTCAAAGTTGGGGAATATGGAAAATTTGAAATATAAACACATGGAAAGTTTTATTTCAGTAAGCCTTTAAAAATATATTAAGAACTTTCTCTGAATATTAAAACATAGGCTCCTGGTAACATTCCATTTGATGACATCTGTTAGTCAGCGACATGCTGTACATTAATGTCCAAAACAAAGAGGAAAATAAAACTATTTCACAATTGATTTACTATAACATGAAAAAGGAGAATAATTTGGTCATTAATCAATAATTAATTTTAAAAATACTACCTATGCAAATGGAGCCTGTATATCAGAACCTTTTGGTACTTTATATGTACTACTGATAAGACTCTCAGTGTCTATACAAAATCAGTGAGATCAATTAATAATGTCTCCTTTCTACTTCTAAGAATTATATTCACTAACTTCTAAAGCCTTACTCTGCATCAGGCACATGCTAAGGGCTTAAAAATGCTGCTTTATTTAATCTTCCCAAACACCCAAGAAAGTGAGGCTCCCAAATTCACACAACCAGACATGAGCAGCATCACTGAAGGTTTCTCCTTTTCCCCTAAATCCTGGCCAAGGGCAGCCCAGTTCATTGCTCAATTTACTAAACAATTACCTCTTGGAAAAAAGAGGTATTTATTTATTTTTAAGAAAAGCGATTATTTCGCCAAAGGAAAATTAATTACTCTCTAGGTACCACCATATGCTTTAATGTTTTCAAGCCTAAACTCTGAAGGAAGACACAGTAACTTTAAAACGTCCCTAGTAGTAGAGCCCAAACGACCTTTGTCATTAAGAAGGCAGAAGCAGAATCATCATCCTGCACCAAGAAATAAATATGAAAATGATACTTATGTGGGGTCAGGAAGCTGCCTCCAGAGCCTATGAAAATATCTCCCAAAACACAGCATAGCTGCATCTGTATCTATGGGAGATCAAAATACTGCAGATTTGAATGGCCCACATATACCATTATACTGCAGAGATGTGACAATCAGAAGAGAATAGTTATAATGACAAAAGATTCCAGAAAAGTAATTTGTGAGAGGTTTTCATTTCATAGAAAAAACGTTTACTTACAAACTTTCATTATGTATTTATTATTTGCAGTCTTGCTAGTTAGAGAGAGACAATGGTGAACAAGAAAGCAATCTTGGCCCTAAGAAGGTCATAGGTTACTGAGGGAGATGGGCAATTAAATAATAAACTGTGATAAATCCTAGGATAAAGATGTGTATGTGACACATGCGACACCTTCTAACCAATAATAATAATATTGGCTACCATTTATTGAACAGTTGCTATGTATCCAGTTCTTGGCTAAACATTCTACATGGATTTTCTCCACTTAGCCCCCAAATTTCCTACGAAATAAGGATTACTATTGTATTTCACAGATGTGAAAGCCAAGGCTCAGAGAGGTTAATATGTTCAGGATAGTCCCAGCCTGTCCACGTTCTGCCATGCTTGACTTAAAACTGCTATTCCTACTTAAAAGGATGCAGAGAGCTATTTGAAAGCAGATGATTATGACTTGGGTCAAAATCAGCCCCAATTATGTTTACAAGTCTTAGATAGAGCTGATATTTGACCTCAGATGTGTCTTAATCAGATCCTGGTTTCTTAACCTCCAAAATCTACATGAGTTTTTTATGTACTCAATGTTTTGAATAATTTAATACATTTTAATAAATTATATTAAAATTATTCAGAATTTTTCAGACTTTTCTTATTTTTCATCATCACAACAGTTTTAAGGAGTGCTGGTCAGGTATTTTATAAAATGTCCCTTAATTTTGAAGATTCTTCTGATCTAAAATCCTGCAATAGCTCAATGGAAGCACATCAGTACACTTTTGTGTATTACCCAGATCCAAAGAACCTTGAGAAAGGAAGTATGCTGAAATATACTAAGAAATAATATAGTTATAGAGGATAAGCACAGTGGAACTTTCTGGAGTGATGGAAATGGTCTGTATCTTGATAATGGGTACATGCGTGCATGCAAAGTTTTGCTTTTCCAATCTGGGTTAGTAATTCAGAAACTACATTCTGTGCATTCTAGGCTTGAACAAATGAGTAAATATATCAAAGAAAATGGGAGTCAGGTTTCTCACTATTGGAAAAGGAAGTTATAAATAAAAGGCGGGAAAGAAAAACAGAGTACCTACAGGGACTTCCCTGGTGGCACAGTGGTTAAGAACCCGCCTGCCAGTGCAGGGGACACCAGTTCGAGCCCTGGTCCGGGAAGATCCCACATGCCGCAGAGCAACTAAGCCTGTGTGCCACAACTACTCAGCCTGCACCCTAGAGCCCTCGCGCTACAACTACTGAGACCCGCACGCCTAGAGCCTGTGCTCTGCAACAAGAGAAGCAGCCACCTCAATGAGAAGCCCCCACACCACAGCGAAGAGTAGCCCCCACTCACCACAACTAGAGAAAGCCCGCGTGCAGCAATGAAGACCCAACACAGCCAAAAATTAAATAAATAATTAATTAATTTAAAAAAAAACAACAAAAAAACAGAGTACCTACAGAAGTTCCAAAGTATGAACAACAAGTGAAGTTCAAACAGTCCTGACCCTCAGGTCAGATTCCACCGTCCCTCTGTGCTGCTTGAAACTCACAGTCTTGATATCACAGCATATTTTGTTTATTTGTTTGTTTGTTTTTATTAATAGGTAATGCATTTTAAAAGGTGACTCTTTGTTTGAACTGAGCAACCGAGTCTGGGTTTCAATATGCAAAGGAAAGCATAGTGTTCCCAGCCTGTGTGCTACACTCAGCATTTGGCATTTGCTCAGCACCTATTCTTGCCTTTTCTAGACATGCCAGGAGCTCGCCTATTTACGTCTGTTCTCTATGTACACCCAACTCCTTTTTTTATTTGTGTTATCTTCCCGTCCTTAGTAAGTCATTTGGTTGGTAACCCCTAGCAAAAGCTTAAAAATTACTACATGGTTAAATATTAGCTAAATGAGTAAATTTCCCTCAAAGTGACATGATAATAGAGAACAGGGATCACCCTAAAGAAGAGAGGGAGTAAACCAACATTAGACATGTCTAGACAGGCATTAACAATCTTTCCATAGGTATAAATGTATTTGAGTGTTTGTTGGTTCCATGCCCCATTCTCCTTGGCCCTTGCCTGAATTCTTCACATCAGAAAAGGCCTCACCAAGAAACTGGCATAAAGATAAAACAAACAAGCTTTTTTATGTGCCATCCGTCCTTGCTAAAGAAGGTGAATACCATAGGAAAAAATGTTTTGTCTCTCAACTGATTCTAATTTGCAGAGTGAAAGGATTTATAATGAAGTCACATTGCTTCTTCTGCTCTTTAAGGATCAGCAGGGATAAAGTCTGTGACATCTCATTTAAAATCCCCCAGAGATATTGAGAGGCCTAACTTTTGAAAAGTTCCCACTTCTCTGCCAACAAACCAGAAACTCCCTTCTCTCTATACTCACCTTGAGATATATGTGCTATGTAAGAGATAGAAGAAAGGATGATTTTAATCCACAAGGGTTCTAAGGAGGAAGAATCCTGATCAATAAAAAATGAAATGGCAGGACATTCTTTGTGTTTCTAAATGAGTCCATGTCTTTTTCTTTTCCTGAATAACTAGAAGGTTTTCAGATATGCAAAGGAGGTAGATTTGGGGAAGGGAGACTGAAGAGAGCTGAGTTGTGCTGTACAATTGAGTGAGAATTCTGAATTCCCAGAGGCAATCCAGAAGAATGATGGAAGTGGGACCCTCAGCAGGCAGTGTGGCCAGTGAGAATGCCCCACAGTGAATTCAGAGCAAGGATGACTAACTTCCAACAATACACTTTCAATAACTTAGTTCTACTATCTACAAATCTCTAGTATCTGGTTGCCTCGATAAGGTACCAAGAAGGTGTTATGTGTCAAATAGGGTCAGTGGCAACAATGGCAGATCAGAGTTAAAGGAACAACTATAAGATAGAGCTAATGACAAGAAGTCAGTAGAGGCAGGACATTGGAGTCAGGTGATCATCAAAGCATAAGCCTTTTGGAATTGACAGAAGTCTCTGAAAAAGCAGAAGACTTTCCACAAGACAAAGAATGAGGAGATGAGCTAGTCTTGCCTAAATCCTAAGGGGCAAGGTGACACCAACTCACATCTCAGTTACAAATTTATTACTCACTCTATGCAACTGGTAGAACCAAAGACTCATGAGCCTTATCAAGGGTTGGGATTTTCTACAATTCTAACCATATGCTTTCAAACATCTCTCTGAACCCTCCTATTTTTAAGCCTGAGTAGTTTGAAATCAAGCACAATAGTACAATAAACCTGTAATGACCTACCACATTTATATTATCATCCAGCCCATCCAATCACTCCAATATGAACCAAGCACTAAGCCTCCAGAGGCTCATATTCATGCAATTAAGCAGTTAATTTTTCTAGGATGTGCACAGCTGTGGCCATTAATAATCTAATAGTCCTCATACTGCAGTGTCTGGGAAAAATCAAAGCAGCAATATCTAAAAAAATGTCAAGGAACTAAGAACTGAAAGCACAGAGAAAAATGCCACCAGCTGTAGACAGTAAAATCTATTCTACCTGACTAGCTACATGTCAAAGAATCAATGCCTGTCTCGAGAGATGAACATGAACTAGTGCGTGAAGAGCTGCGTGTTCAAGATTATTAAGATTGCTAAGTGATAATTCACAAAACACTGAACCCAGAGTTACAGTCTTGCTTCCTCCCTATATTCAGTTCATGGAAAAGGACTTTGTCCTTGACTTACAAGTTCAAATCTCTACTTCCATGTTCTGTACTTGTATCCAGCAGCGTTTCACTCTTTTAACACATACATTTTGTTCAATAGATATTTATATAATGCCTACCATAAGACAGGCATTATGTTAAGACACAATAGCACTGCAATTGCAGAACATTATCCCTGGCTTCAAGGAGCTTACAGACTAGTGGTAAATAGTCAATTATAGTTCAGGGTGCTCTGATAGTGATAAAGGAAGGGAAGTCATTTCAGAAAGAGGGATTAGTATAGAGGAACTATCTGCATTTTAGTGTGATTCATGTGTATTGAACCATATGATCCATATGAACAAAGGTGGTGGCAGGAGATAAAGCTGGAGAGGCAGCCATGAACTTGATCATCAAGAGTTCTGAATATGAATCTAAAGATATCATGAAGCCAAAGAAGAGCCTTCTTTGGAGTAAGAATTCATTGGAAGATGGCAGGGCTAGAAGGGAGAAAACCAGTTACAAGGTGATCATATAAAGAAACTGCAGGGGGTATTAATGTGGTAGAATGGCGATGGAAATAAATGGACAGATAAATAACAGGATTTGATTGATTGGATGGGAGGGCCAGACATTATAGGAAGAATCAAAGATAATAACCAGCTCAGTCGTTTAAATAAGTAAAGATGTTATTTACTGGGCTATGGCAGGAGAAGCAGGCTTAGAAGTACAGGTGCAGTGTGGGTTGAGGAGAGAAGTAGAGGTACATGACATAGAAGTAGAAATGTCCAGTAGGCATCAGGATGTTTTATTAACTAGGACCAGTTTTGTAAAAGGTGACAGATGTCAATCAAGCTAGCTTTTACAAAGAGCAGACTCTACTGTAAATGTATTGGGATGGGATGTAACTTTACCTCAGCAAATAGAGGATTCAGAGACCCAACGCCTTCAGGACACTGGACATTTCTCAGATTGCCCCTCTCTCTAAAATCTCTCATTTTTTTTAAACTTTTTAAAAAATCATTATTATTGAGATATATTTCACATAGAATAAATTTCATAATCTCTGACTTACAGACTGGCCGCCTCTACAGATATGGTCTACAGGAGAGTACACACAGTTGCCTGCAACTCCCAAACTTTGAACCATACAGTTAGAGGTGACGTCTAAAATATTTAACAACAAATGAGAATTGATGGGGCCCTTATATGACACTGGTGCATTCAACCTGACAACCACCTTGATTCCAGCCCTGGATCTCCAAGAGAGGTTGTCCTGACTCCCAGTCTCAAATCCAAACATCTCAGGACACAAATTTATGGTCCAAGCTTGGATCAAACACCCATCCCTGGAAACACTGGCTGTGGTACATGGAAAGGTCACATAATCACACAACTTCAACATACAGTTAAAAAATGGATCCTCTTCAGATAATCCCTTAGATGCTTACTACAGACATCTAAGTCTGAGCTAAGGAGAGAGGTCAGCTTTGGGAGCCATCAGCATATGGATGGTAATGATACCATGGGAGAAGATGGAGAACATTCAGAGAAAATGTATATAGATGGACAAGGAGGCTAAAAGAAAAGAGCTTTAAGGTCTAACATTAATGACAATGAGGAGAGAAAAAGGTGACTTGATGGAGACTGAAAAAGAATGACTAAAGGGATAGGAGGCAGACCAAAAGAATATGAGAATTTTCATAAGAGAATATGTTCTAGTGAAGCCACAAGAAGAAAGGGATTCAAGACGAGGCTCTGTGCAAAATGTTGCAGAGAAGTCAAACGTCTGGGAATGAGCAAGAAGAGATCTTCAGAAGCTAAAACAAGAGCAATTTCGATAGCACTGCAGGGACATGAGCAAGATTCTTGAGGGTGGAGGTGTGAGTGGAAAGTGAGAAAGTGATGACAGCATGTTACTGTCACACCTCAGAGGAAACTGGAAGCTCCTTTAATGCTCATAATGGTATTTTCGTGTGTGTAGATATATGACTAGTGAAATTTGCCACAGCTCTGTGATTGTTTTTATTTACAGTTTTTGACACTTTGAAACATAAATTCTGGTTCTGTACCATGTTTTATGCAAATAAGAACTTCCCAGGCTTATGTTCATCATGAATATAGATTTTTTTTTTCTACCAAGGTAATATAAACTATGGAAAAGTATATAAGCACCATGTGTAGTAAAGTCATAAAATGTCCATTAAAATAATCATACTTTATATTACTACAGTGTATTACAATTCTCTATGCATTTTTACTTTTATACCTCATTTCTTAAACTGTTTTTAAGTGGTCAAGAACTCTTCTTTCTAAGCAACCTAAATTAACCCAAATACCATGAGGCATTCCTCTGATAATCAACCCACTGACAAGATAAGATGCCTCAACACACAACAGCTATTGAGGGCTAAATAGATTTTGATATAAACTATTTATTCAGAGGAGGATGATATTTTCTCAGGTAACAAACTTCTGTTTCTAGGCAACAAGTCAAACAGACCAAAATAATGCTTTGGGGTTTTTAAAATTCAGAATTAAACTTCTCAAAATTGTTTATGGCCTGGTAATTTTAAATTTCATAACCCTTTCACTATCTCATGACTGCAGGATTAAATTTCCCCAACAATTTTCAGCTAAAATGATACACATATGGAATAAGCAGAAACCAAGTTGAAAAAATTAAAATGCTCCCCAGTGCACCATGCAAAGTCCAGTTTACCCAAACCCAGAATATCTAAAACTCCTAATGTAAGCCTGAAAACATGCTGAGACTGGTAGACTAGAAGTTATGAATAACTGGAAACATGCCTTCTCAAAAGTCACACAAAATCCTATCGACTCAGTACAATTCATTTATCCTTTCAGTGCATGCCTAATAAGCAAATGCTCAGAGGCTCAGTTCTCTACTGCTTCAAAGTGATGGTATCCACAGTAAGAGGAACTTCTGCCTAGATCAAGTTCTTTCAGTAGTAGCTAATTTTTCTGGACCACTAAGTTAACCCTAATGTAATAGGTTAGAGACCTTTTACTTGATACTAAAAATATCATTGTCTTATATACAGTCTCATGTTAAGTAATAGCTGATTTAAATCCAGATTATTAAATACTCTGAGATCAATTTTGTCTGACGCATTAGATCTTAGAGGGAATTACATTCTCAACCTAGTTAAGTCACTTGTAAACAGGATTAATAGTGAATCACTAAGGTAACAGGGAAATAATTTCAATCATCGGGTGCACAAGTTTAAGTATACACAGGTAGGACTGGGCCTTGGGCATAAGTAAAACATTGTGCAGAATCAAATATTTTCCCTTTTGGGAAACAACAACAAAAAAGGCAGTTGAACACAAAGGCTCTGAACACTTGCATATTTGGAGTTAATCTAATGTTGAGTCAAGGCCACATGATGCATTCAAGTAAACAGAGTCATTTTTGTTTTTTCTGAATGGCATACATACTTCTGATCTCTGTAGATGTCCAATATTCCCCTGTTCTCCAGACTGTGTCCCAGAGGCATAAACGATTCAGAGAAATTAGTTTATTCATGTCCAAGATAACGGCCACTGTAGATTTGTTATCTTAGCAGTGATGACAATTGCATCTCAATTTATGTTAAGGCTAGTATCCCTGAGAACTTGCATAGTTTGCAGCAGAGAATTTCCATCTCTGCAGTTCTTTGGCATTGCTAATAATGTGAGTACTTAACACTTGACACATATCCACAGGGTTCTGAGCAATGCAGAAAAAAATATATTAAATCCTGTAGGGAAGAAATAATGACATAAGTTCAAGACTAGTTGAGTTTTTCCTAGTGAACACACAGAGGTTTATACATAGGCAGCAGCCCTGAATACCTACATTTTAAAAAAAACTGGGCTATGGTGTGACCTTGTGGCTGGGGGTAGAGTGGGGGAAAAGAGAGAAGGAAAAAAGACAAGGAAAAGAGGTTCTCCCGGAGAGTAGCCTGGAGAAGCTCTACAAATATATAAATCAGGAGTGTGCACTGAGTTAACTGTCAGGATGATTCACAGAAGACCTGCATTTGCATCAGCTGAACCAGGTAAGCAAAGACATGGAGGTAGGGAAACTACAGAGCAGAGTAAGAAGTCTAAATGGGTTGCTGAGGAAGGTGCATAAAGTAGCTTCTTAGTGGATGATAAGCAAATCACCACCAGATTTCAAAGATCCTAGAATGACTCTGATTCAAAAGCAATGGGGAGCCAATGGTATTTTCGAGCAGAGGATTGTAGCTCAGTTCTACCAAGGGAGTTGTGGATGGTAAAAGATAGTGGAAGGAGCAGATCTGAAGGTCAAGAGAAGTTCACTTTAGGATATGCTAAATCACGGATGGTTTTTAAGGGAGATTTCACACCCTTAAAATATGCCTTTATGAAAAATATTCTGATCAAGAGCTTCTAAGGCTTTCAGCAATTTACTTCCACCTGGGGAAAATGTAAACTCTGGTTCTGATCTACTTGAAGCTTAGTTCTTCAGCCTGCTCAAGCAAAAATCAACTCAACTGAAAGGGGGAAAATACGGTAAATTGGCTACTTGGCTGAACTGACCAATCAATTAATTCTAAACAGTCAACCAAGCAGTACCATTCAATCTAGAGACATATCTCTTCAGGACTGTAAAAGAAGAAGAGTCAAGACCTCTTCCTCCAAGGTTACTCTTCTAAAGGATGAAATAATGCTTTTATCAAACAATTAGATCTCTCAGCAAAATCAATTACTGATTGTATCACAGATTCCTAGGAGAATCGCATCATAAAAAGCGGTTCTTTGTAAGTTGTCAAGGGCAAGGACACAGTGGTTTAAAATCTTTTTTGATAACCATAGTAGTCATTAATGCATGCTTTACAAAATGAAATGTTTGATCTTTATATTTTCTAAGGAAATGAAAATTTATAGCAAAGAGATGATCTATTTTTTAGGATAAATGCATTCACTTAATGATTCAAGAAGAGATTCCAGTATTATTTTTCAAAAGGTTTGGTAGCATGAGTGATTCTTCTGTCTTATATTTCCTGTTTCATATAGGAAAAAAGGTTTTAAAATAACACACTTCCAAATACAAAATTCTTAATGCCAGGTTGAGGAGGCATGATTTTCTGTGATTTTAGAAAGGCTGTGGGCACTTGTGGGGTACATGAAACTCCAAATTCCTCAATTGGAAGAAAATATTCCTTTCCTATAAATATAAAAGCCAGTCTCTGATATGATCTTATGATCTTCCTTATTTTTTGTACAAATTTTAATTATTTAGGTATAACAGATTATCTTCCATTTTCTTTTGTCTAGGTAATTGAAAGTGTAAGGCATGCTTTAACTAAGTGATTCCCAATAGGAAGAAACGCCTTGTTCTGGTGAAACTTGCTCTGGATTTGGTGTAAAATCCTACAGTTCCGAAGAGAAATTGCTCTCTTAATTAATGATTTCCATCTCAAAACTAGAAAATATTGGTAGTTTTTTTTTAAGTCACATCTAAGCTATTTAAGCTAACTTTAAGCTATTTATATATTGATGCTTTAGAAAGGGGATGGAAAGAATTAGGTTTAACAATGTAAAAAGGGTTTCAAATCAAAATGTTTTGTTTTAGCCAATAGAAAACAACATTTTTAAAAGGAATATTGATATATTTAAGCAATTCTTAGACTCCATTTTTCACCAAGCCCCCTACAAGCCCCAACACTCCCTATTATGTTATACTCAGCCACTTCACATATATTTTTATTTAGTGCCTATTTCTAAAGGCATCTTAGCTTTCTGAGCCTCTGAGGTTGCTCTCAATATTAAAGGTTAGAGCCAATTTAATCCACATGATCTGCTCTCTAAAAATTTATTTCACAAGGCTGATTATCTGAGTACTAAAAGAGAAGTACTACAAGAAAAGATTGAGCTGTCTTTTTAAGTTACTTTATTAGGAGCATTTTATGTGTCTGCCTGTGTGTGTGTGCGTGTGTGTGTGTGAACTGAGAACATACATTTTTCTTCCTTTGCCTCTTCATTGCTAACAGTTGTTTTGTCAGCCTGTAAAAGTGTAGGCACAGTTGTCACTGCTTTTGTTTCTTGGTAAAGTTAACATATATGTATATGAGTTATTTCTTTTAGTAGGTATAGATTACTAGGATATCCAGTTTATGAATTCTTAGAACACAAAGTTATATAAAACCTTTAAAAATTAATTCCAAAAATTATCAAAACATAGACTAGTGGAATTCATCTTGAACCATCTGAGTCAGGAGAGAAAAGTTCCTTGAGAACAGAGGCCACTTCTATAGGTTCAATGTTGAATATTCCTTGCCTGGACCGAAGTTTTGTTCACAGTAGGTAACCTTGTTACATGATGGAGTTTTGTCTCTTACTCATGAAACTGTGTGTTGCTTTATGAATAATTTTTGTGTGTAAACCACAGATTACAGAATTTCAAATCCCAATGTTTAAGATAGTTTGTAAGATAGTCTCATTTTGAAGGCACACAAAACTCCTCCGGGTGAAATGTACTATTAGGAAATTATAACTTAATATTAATTTCTACCAATAAAACAATGTATGTTGCATTCCCACAGCAGAAGAGACCGTCAAATAATTACCAGTATTTTCCATATCTGACATCAAAGAATTATGAAAACTATTTCACACTGTATATTAAAGGAATAAAAATCTCCTGTCATCTTTAGCCATGTACATACTCATGTAAGAGTACTACTAATACTGCATCTCTTGCTTACCTTATTTCTTAACTATTTAGATTTAACAGAGCAAATAAAACATTTTCCATGAAAAATATATATTACATTATTTATGCATATCAATAGAAATTTTTAGAGACAAACATGTACAGTGCCAAAATTTTAAAATCTATTTTAATATTTAATAAAAACCCTTCAATTTTCTTATCAGTCACATTAACTGATTTCTTGCATTTCATATAATATGATAAAGTATATGAAAAGAATCTTAGATTTAATATCTTAAGACTGATCACACATGGATTAGAAAATAGTCACAGTTACAAGGAAAACCTAGAGTAGGCTCATCCATGCTATCTAGTAAGAGTCTCCTTAGTTGCTAAAGTATTGTTTGCCAAAAAATACTTTGACACTGAAACAATTAAATTTCAAAAAAGTCGACCAAATTGCAGCTAAAGCACTTAGCACGAAGCCACTAATTACTTATTTTCTTTGTTACAACATATAGAAGAACAATGCAGGAATACACAGAGCAGTTGTGCTGGAGAGGTACCCATTGTCTCTGTAATTGAAGTTCCAGGCAGAGCACTGTCAGGAGGTATTTGTGACACAACCTACTGGTCCACAGACTTAGAGTACAATGAACCTATTGTATACCTTGTTGTTCTTTTCTTGGCATTAACTTTGCTCTTATTTCTCAACTTGATAAAGGGGTTGATGGTTTCCTGGCTAGACATGGTAGATTCCTGAATCCTGTAAGACAACTGGAACCAATTCATCACTGGGCAGAAGCATCTTCCGCTACTGGAAATGGCAGATGTCCAGGCCTACCCTTCCAGGAATATGAGTAGCTAATTTTTGTCAGCTACAAGGTGTTGAGAATGATAGTATTGTTTAGACTTGTTTGTTTTAATGTGGCTCCTTCTCTATTGTGAGAATATACTGCAACAATTCTTCTGGAAAAAGGTAATTGTAAAAAGTTTCTGGTAAAAAATTTGATTATATTGAGAGTAATGCAGTGGAGGAAAATGTGTAAAGGGAATCCAAATATAGAGGAATTTAGTGAATTTTCAAAATAAATAGGAAGGATATACAAATATCTTCAGCATATTAGAGTGAAAAAATGAATGGGCTCTGCAGTCCAATTGACCAACATTTGAAATAGCTACCATTTTCTAATTGTATAAATTTGGGCAAGTTATTGAATCTCACAGTCTTGGTGGGATGGGGGGGTGTTTGTTTTGGTTTAATAACGTAATTGTAAAAGCAAAGCATACTGTTGTGAGAATTAAATTAGGTAACACATAATTTATAGTTGACACTCAATGAGCAAGAGAACCTTCTGTGTCACCACTTCAAATATATCTACTATCTGCCTCAATTTAATATATTATTTGATGATTCCCAGGTTTCATAAGGAGAGGGAAGAAACACTGATCCTGCTTTCCATCTAAGAATAGCACACAAATGTGGAGCAGTAGGAAATTCTTCAGGCCACACAAATCAACTGGCTTGAGCTAAGGTTGTGTCCACTGCTGAAAGTCAGATGTGTCTGGACATGTTTAATGGACCAGAAGGGTGGCACAACCAAGATATGTTTATATGGGAGCTGCAGCTCATTGCTAAGGCTGTGATGAGCCTGGGGATGAATATGCATTAACTTGGTAAAGGAGGTCTGTCAGGTCAACTTGCATGGGGGTTGGAGAAATTCAAGGATGGTCATTTATTCCAAGGGGACAAAGAGGAAGGCACAATGAACTGACTTGGTGACAAAGCCAGGGACAGGAGTGTTGATTCACTGTAGCTATCAATCAAACCTATCCGTAGACTGGACCCATGAACATGTCTGGGTTCTAGCTTAGAGAGAGAAAAATCTCTAAATAAAAACTGTGAGGGTTTTTTGACATTGTAAAATGGTGATGAACAAGAGCACTATGGAAACTCTGTAACAGTCTAACAAAGAGGAAAGACACCTTCCCTCCCAATTCACCAAGGACCCTGCACAATTGGGTACTTCAAGGCCTGTATTGCATCAGTCACAGCACCTGACCAAACAGTGACGGCATCCCCTGAAATCCTGGGATCTGGTGGAAAAGCAGCAGACCTGGACAGGACACTAGTGCCAGGCTGAGGATCTGCCTTTGCCTGGAACTTCTATATTAAAGGTTGGAGCAAGAGATAATAACATTCTGGCTATCATTGCTATTATTATAGCCCCATCTCTAGCCCCAGGTTGGTGAAGTCTGGGTAAATTGGGATTATATTTTCCAATGTGCTTCAAGTTTTGTTTACATGGCTAATTAAATTTCTAGCCCCTTTCTTAAATTTTTTTTTATTGAAGTATAGTTGATTTACAATTTTGTGCCAATCTCTGCTGTACAAGCAAAGTGACTCAGTTATACACATATAGACATTCTTTTTTTAATATATATTCTTTTCCATTATGGTTTATCACCCTGTGCTATGCAGTAGGACCTTGTTGCCTAGCCCTTCATTTAAAGTACCCCAAACGCTGTTGTACAATTGTTTATTGTCATAGAATTTTGTTTTTAAAAAAGCCAGGTATTCACAGTCTATTTTACTCAGCAAAGAATCTGAATTACCAAGAAATGGAGTGGCTTGCAAAGTGTTTTACTAGTGAGAAGAGCATAACACATGCTTTTCTGATTGTCATCCAGCAAGCTGTCAACTAAACAGTACAGATTTTCAAGATGAATAGTTTTAAGCAGGAGCTTAAAACTCAGCAATTAGCTCTTTCTGGTGGGATTTTGTTTGTTAACTTTGAGGGTGCAACCTCTGGTAATTTATTAACTTTTACATTGCATTTATGTTTGCAAATCACTCATTTGCTCTAATAAATCTTGCATGTGAGGAATGTAAGTGCACAAGTACTTCAGGCAGCCTTCGGATTTCTCCTGCCTTATGTTTTACTCGGTCGAGCAACTTGGCTGACATTCTATATTCCTAAAATGCGAAGATGCACAGAGATCCTGCAGGCAGCTAAGACGGGTGCACACACCCTCTAAGCCCTGGGATGTCTCAGGGAGGAACTGATTCAAACCAAGAAGCCTCATATCCTTTAAGCCCTCTAAAGTCATAGGGTGACATTTCTCATAGTGTCAGGAGACCTTAGAACACGCTGAATTAGCAGTACAACTTAATGAGGATTAGGCTAATTTGACAGAAGATGTAGGACACCTTTTCCATATCTCCTCACTTTAGTTTCAATCTGATATCCAGTAGCTAAAGGTGAAGGAATGAGTGACCTTTACCAGCAACTTTGAGTCTCCAAGTTACAGAGCAGAATTGCTCTTCTTCAGATGTCAGAGTAACCACGATGCATGATGTTGATAGGGGTCAAATTGCCCAAGATATATATTTTCATTCACCTCCTTAGAGATTGAACCTGACAAAACTGTAATAGCTTATTGAGTTCCAAATGACAATGACATACTGGGGATTTTCAAGCACTTTTATTTTTCTTACTTCCTGACTGGTTAGAAAAGAAAACTATTATCCCACAAAATAATAATCCTGCAACGATTCAAAACAATTTTTTCACAGCATGTAATTTTATAATACAGTTGTGAGCCTCCCTGTATGTCGTATATGCATAGAATATTAAAGCCAACAAATGTATAAAGTTTATGGTTGCTTTTTCCACAAGTTTAACTAGATCTATCTAGAGTTCCTTGTATATAAACAAGCATCATGAATCTATTGATAGATCAAGGGCCAGCAAACCTTTTCTGTAAAAGGACCAGAGAGTAGATAGTTTCAGTTTTTCAGGCTGTAAGACCTCTGTTGTAACTACTTAATTCTGCTCTTACAGTGCAAAAGCAGCCATAGACATTATATAAACAAATAAGTGTGACTTTGTTCCAATACAACTTTATTTATGGACACTAAAATTTGATTTTATATAACATTCATGTGTCATGAAACATTCTTTTGATTTTTTTCAACCATTTAAAAACGTGAAAACCATTCTTAGCTCATAGGCCATATAAAAAGAGGGGGTGAGCCTGGTTAGGTCCAAGGGTGTGGTCTAGATATCAAGTTTTAAAAAGATATTCTGAACCTTAATCTTGTTTCAAATTCTCCAAGCTTTAGATAACATTTAATGATACTGACATTTATAAAATGTCAGAATGCTGAGTATTTATAAAATTTGTTAACCTACTGACACATAGGGCCTAGAAAAATACTAGGTATGTCTCAACTTTAATGTGCATATGAATCACCTGGAGAACTTATTAAAATGCAGATTTTGATCCAGTAAGTCTGGGGTGGGACCCAGATCCTACATTTCTAACAAGTGATGCCCATGTTTTTGATTCATGATCCACACTTTGAGTGGCAAGGCTTAGAAGATATACAATTAAAATTCAACCAAATTGTCTAAGGCAATTAAATCAAATAATAGGTATTTATTGAAGATCTACTTGTCCACTTCTGTACTAGATGCCAAGGAAGATTCAGAAAAGTACAGAGAATATAATCCTTTCCCACAGGGAGCTTACAATCAAGATAAACACACATGAAACAAGAATAAATAAAAAGAGCTAAATTTAGGAGGCTTTAAGTGACAAGGCAGTTCAGAGAAACAGAATGATGAATGAAATCCAATAGAGTACAACAGAATAGATAAGCCTTGACCTGAACCACAAAGAATGAACAGCAAAAGAGAAAGGGAAAGCTTAGGACACCATTAGCAAAGATATGAAAGCAGAAATGCAGTGGTGGCTTTATCATGTCTGACAAAGAAGTATAGTTGCGGGAAGCCATCTGGTTGGAAGGGGCGACAACTGAAGTTATTACTTAGGTTATATGTTTATTCTGGGTGGCTCAGGGAACTGTTAATGGAAACAGAGGGGAGGTTTGCCAAACCAAGGCATCTCTTGGTGCCACTCTGTACCTCATAACAAATCTTCTAAAGGTTTGGCTTCTTTCAAAGAGTGTTCCTTTAGGAACACAATGAGTTATCCTTTGAAGTTATAGCTTCAGCAGTTTACTGTGGGAAATGGCATAGGTCAACTTTTCAGTGCTAAGTATATTTATCAGGGCTGCCTTTCCTAATAAGGAGGGATTTAAGTATTACTTTCTGTCACTTAAGCAAGTTTTTACCTGAAATCCCACTTTTAGAAACTGTTTATTTTAAATTAAGACCACAATTCTCAAACTTGGACTATGTGGCAATGTGCAGAGAGTATGGAAACTCATGGGGAAAAAATGGTGAATCTTCTGGAGGGCCAATTTCATTGATTCAGTGAAGATAAAAGTTAAACAATTTAACTGTAATCCAAAAATATTTTACTATAATAATAATATTATATTATTTTTATAGTAAACGAACATGGACATACTATAAAATAGAATGAAAAATCCACATGATTTCTTTTTAAATGATAAATCAAATTATTTCAAAGAAATATGGAGGTTGATCCTAGAGCTTTGGGCTCCACTTGGAGAGGCTATGAGTGTATAAGTTCACTTTCCTCAACCTTAAGTAGTTCTTTGGTGAAAATATTTGAAAATATTAGATTGATGTCCACCTCTGAGTACTATACAGCAGTTAAAGATGAGGCACTAGAGGGGCTTCCCTGGTGGCGCAGTGGTTGAGAATCTGCCTGCCAATGCAGGGGACATGGGTTCCAGCCCTGGTCTGGGAAGATCCCACATGCCGCGGAGCAACTAGGCCCGTGAGCCACAATTACTGAGCCTGCGTGTCTGGAGCCTGTGCGCCGCAACAAGAGAGGCCACAATAGTGAGAGGCCCACGCACCGCGATGAAGAGTGGCACCTGCTTGCCGCAGCTAGAGGAAGCCCTAGCATAGAAACGAAGACCCAACGCAGCCCAAAAAATAAATAAATAAATAATTAAAAAAAAAAAAAAAGATGAGGCACTAGAATACATATAACAATTTGGCTGAATCTTAACAAACATCCCATAAGTGAAAAAGGCATGAAGACAAATGAGATCTAGTACATAGTATACCTTTTACACAAATTAAAATACTTGCAAATAAAACAAAAATACATATTCTACAAAAATACAAAAAGAAAGATACACATTAAATACATTAGAGTGGTTACCACTGGAGTATGGGAAATGGAAATAGAAAAAGATGAAACAAGTAAATGAGAGAGACCTTGCATGTGTAATGAATTAAGTATTATAATTAAATCAAACCTCTGTATTAAAGGCTCAGAAGGACTAATGGGTTAAGGCATGGCCAACCATAAAGCCTTTCTTTTTAAATGAAGATATCTTTGGATATCTGACATTAAATCTTTGTTAACAGCTAGGTAAAAATTAATTATCAAAGCAAGATAATAACTGGGAAAAAAAGAGAGATAAGAAAGAGAAAAAGAGAAAGAAGGCAACAAAATAACTAGAATTTATTCCATCCTTGATATTTCCCAGGCATTTGGGCCAAGTCTTTCATGTGTATGAGCTGAAGTAAATACTATTATTATCCCCAGTTGACAGATGGGGAAACTGAGGCTTAGAGAGGACAAGAAAGACACTTGGCAATACCACCCAGTTTGTAAGAGGCAGATAGTTTTCAGACTTTGATCTATCTGACCCTTGATCCAAACTCCTAACCATTACTACATACTGCTTAGCACAAACAGAATCTGAGAGTAGCCTGAGGTCAGGATTCACTAGGGTGGAGCTACTGACCGAGTGTAGGGGAAGGCTTGCTAAAAAACGAGGGGAGGGAAGGGAGGTGGGGGAGATGTGGGAAGGCACTGAAGAAAATTACACCTTTCACAACATAGTCCTTACCCAGTCTTTATGACTGTTTTTCAAGTTCAGCTATAATTTATCTGCAGCTCCTTATGAACAACTAAACATTATTTTTCCTTCTGTCATTTAATTGAGAAAATAGGGTTTTTTTTTAATTGTTTTCATAGGGACATTTTTAGAGAATGTTCTTGAGCCTAACACTAGAAGTTCCACGTGCCTGGCCTATAGTTTTGTTTTTCAAGGCTTCCTTTAGAAGCTTAGTATCTATACTGTAGTTCCTTACAATTTTTAAAAAAGGAAAATTATAATTATTTGTTAAGATGCGGTAAGGATCAAAAAGTTAGTGTATGTGTGGTGCCTTGACAAAGAGAAGCTCCTCATAAGTGTTAGCAGCCATTGCCGAGAGCTCCCACAGCATTTTCTTCTCTCCCACTCTTTATGGCAACCTCAACCCTTGACTTGGAATTTTAGTTCCTTAATCATGATGACGATCATTTCCATAGTAATACCTAAAAGACCACAAAGAGGTCTCTCTTCAGTTTTCTGAGAGAATTAATAGTGTTTTCAATGCTTTTATGTAGCTTTAGTCACAAGGCAAGGGCATACAATTCAGCAGAACACTTAACTGGTAAGTGAGGCATGAGTTCCATTGTAAAACTCAGTTTGTGGGTTTTTGCTTTGTTTATCTATGTCAAACCATATAACCTGGGCCTTATAAAGAATCTTCTATTGAAATTTCTCCAGCATGCTCATCAAAGAATTTTGGTGTGTATGTGGGGTTTTTTTTTGCCATTTTTGTGTTTTTGTTTTTGCTTTTAACTAACACCATTTGATGTGCAAAATGCTATGTGTGTTTTTGTATCAATATTTCTTTTTTTTTTTTGGTCCCACCACGCAGCATGCGGGATCTTAGTTCCCAGACCAGGGATCGAACCTGCGCCCCATGCAGTGGAAGTGTGGAGTCTTAACCCCTGGACTGCCAGGGGCTGCCAGGGAAGTCCCGAGTGTTTTTGCATTTCTTTAGAAAAAAAGAAAAAAATTGAATTGCCTAGAATAAATGGTATAGAACTACTAAAGATTCAAAAACTGCTAGAAACATTTATTTTAGAAAGTCTAACTTTCTAAACTTGGAGAAGAACTATCCCCAGTAATGAACAAAAAAAAAATGGTAGCAAAATGCTTTTTTTTCAACTTGTTTAAAATCTTTAACACAAATTCTATAAAAGCATATTTATTTATATTTCTATGCTAGAAAGAAATACAATGAACATTTAAAATTCTTTAATTGATGATAATATTTTAATCATAGTATGTCTATTAGTTAAGGAAAAACAGACTTATTAAAAACATGGATTAAAGGCCAGCATATACTTGAAACAAAAAAAGTTCTATTTTTTAATAACACTTATGACCAAAGACAATTCTTTATGGATTGAATTGCATAGGATATTAACATTCAGCATTTCAGAGGGGAAAAAAAAGGCAAGTAGATTTTGAAAGGACATTTCTGAAGCGTGTTACTTCTGTCAAATGTGAAGTGAACATGGCTAATCATAATTAAAGTTTCACATTTGGCTAATCTGAGAACATCATTCTGAAACAACAAATCAGTTTATCTGTCTATCTCCTGTTTCTCCAACATTTTGTACTTCTCAACATCACAAGTGCTCCAAGTTAAGCAGAATAGTAAGCTACTGACACTGACTGACATTTATGCATTAAACATCTACACACATAAAATAATTCTCCCATTATTTCTTTAGTGATTCAACCTTTCATGTCAATTTGCTTTCCTTAATTGCTTTTTTGTTTAGTTTCCAGGATTTTTCAAAGCTAATCATAGTATGAAGCAATGTTTGAAGATGTTTGTCATCTTAAATAGCTCCTTTTTTCACTTGTTTAACACTTAGAAGCAGAAAGAAATGTCAACATAGTAACTAAACACTGTGGTTTTAATAGATTTAATTAAAAAGGATATTGCTTGGGGGCTTAACCATTCAGTCATCCATTCATCCATCCATCCATTCAACAAAATGTTTTGAACACTTAACTACGACACAATACTAAGACAATAAAACATGGTTCCTACCCTTTAAAAATTCCAAATCTAGTAGAAAAAAAAATATGTGAACAATAATTACAATGAAATCTGAGAAATATTGTTACAGATTTGTACATAGCATAGGAAATAGGAATGAAAATTCCACCAATGTTGACAGGAATTGTTAAGAGGTTTTTAGATGTAGTAACTCAACCTGTGTATGTACTTCCCCACCCTACATACCTGATATAAAGGTATATCACCCCACCCCTGATATAAAGATTCTGTGTTTTTCATCCCATCACTTAAGATTCAACTCTGACTTTGGAAAAATGAGATTCTAGAAGAGAAGATTAAAAAGACAGTTGTAGCACTTCACAAAGAGCCCTCCCAAGGAGAATATTGAAATTGACTGTTCCATTTATCTTTTTGACAGTCCCAAACTAATCTGAAGATAAAGAAAACAGCCCCTACCTTCAAGAACCTCACAGTTTATTTAGCTAGCTAGAGATTCCTACAACTAATCATAATATAATTATGAATGCAAAAGAAATATAAAAGCACAAGGAAGAAACATAATACTTTTTCAGGATGAAAGGCAAATGTGAGTAATCTGGTAAAGCCAAAATACAGATTACATCATGAGGAAAAATGTGAGATGAACCTGGAAAAGCAGAATGGAGCCAGATATAGGATCTTGCATGCCAGGGTAGGAGATTTCCACTTTACACCATAGTCATCTAGGAGCAATCAAATATTTTTAATTACTGGAGTGATGTCATGGTATGCTTTCAAAAGATAATTTAGGTAGAAAGGCAGAGGGTAAATTGAGGAATTAAGAGCTCAGTGTACAAAAGTACAATAAGGAAGCTCTTGTGATGAGGAACTGAATTAGATCAATGACATGGAGAATGGAGGAGTGAAGCATTTGAAAAACATTCCTAAAGGGGTGAGGGTGTCTAGTAGAGTTTAAAGAGATTGAGGCATCTTTCAAAATCAGGAATGGGGTAACTCAGGTAGACCAGAAGTCTCTACAGAAGAGCATTCCCAGTTCCCCATGGAGCAGGACTAATTCTGGGAAAAGCAGGAATGATGGAAATCTGGTCTACAGAAATGGCCAGTACTTCATGGTTTTGAAGAGGCATAGAAAAAATGATGATAGTACCAACCACTTTTCCAAATACTTAGGATGTCCTGGATACTATGCTAACTGCCTCGTGTACATAACTCATAAAATCCTTATAACAACAATGAAGAAGAAATGATTCCCCCTCATTTTACAGATAAGGAAACCTATGCACAGATAAATTAAATGACCTGCTAAAATTCCATGGCTAGCACACAGTAGAGCTGAATTTGAAAACCAAGATTTGTCTAACTCTAAAGCAGTGGTTGGGGCCATGGTCCAAATCTGGCCTACCACCTGTTTTTGTAAACAAAGATCTATAGCAGCACAGCCATGCCCATTCATTTACATATTGTCTATGTATGCTTTCACACTACCTCAGCAGAGTTGAATACTCGCAACACAAACCATATGGCCCAAAAAGCATAAAATATTTACCATCTGGCACTTCACAAAAAAAGTTTGCCCACCTCTGCTCTAAAGCCCTCACTCAAAACCATTAAACAAATATGTATTGAGTGTCTGTTATGTTCCAGGCACTTTGCCAGGCACTATTCCTAGCCACTCAGGCAAGTTATAAAAGTAACAACAATAAGAATGCTCTTTACTCCAAACACTTGACACGGCAATAAGTTGCTCATCTTGATACTCCTCATCTTTAAGGGTACTGTAGGCAGACCAGGCCATAAATAGAAGAGAGAGCAATGGTTTCACTATTGTTGTTTCCATACTTGATCCAAGATATAAAAGCCCTTGAGATTTGCGAGAAATACCACCTTATTAGATCCTCAAATTGTCAAATACAGCTAAAGCAAAAATTTAACTGCATCAAGTATAAGTGAACATTTTATATTATGCCTGCAGATCAATAATCATTCTATAAATATAAGGTTACCAATGAATTCTGTAAGTGAAATAAAATTAACAAATTATATTCTGTTTAATAGGATATTAAAGTGGGACTTCAATTTCAATAGAAATACCAGCACTTAGCAAAGTGAATGTGAGTAGACTCTGTGAAGTGGAATTTACAAGGAAATGTTCAGAGTCTTTTTCCCAACTCATGTGCCCTTTTACACATGAGCCCTTCATGCACTCCAGGAAAAGAAGCAAGAGAGAGAAGTGGAGGAGAGGGGAATTGGTGAGGGAGAATTCTTTGGAGATGACTGTGTTGTGAGCCCCACCCTCTTCTCTCATCATAGGAGTTGCCACTAGAAAGCATCTAAAGGGAGGTTCTAAAAATGACTTGAGGGAAAGAGTCAAGTCTAAACATTGACCAACCCCAGAGACCACAAAAATAATAACTTAAGTAACAAGTTCAGTACAAGTAAAAAATTCCTGCCCTCTGTTCTATTGCTATGTAACAAGTTACCCTGAACTTAGTGACTTAACACAACAGTGACTTTATTAAGCTCAGGGATTCTGTCAGTCAGGAAGTCAGACAGAGCACAGTAAGGACACTTATTTCTGCTCCATGTTATCTGGACCCCCAGCTGGGAAGATTCTAATGACTCGGGGTGTTTCAAACATCACTTCTGCTACACCCTCTTGACCAAGACAGTCACAAACCTACCAGGATCCTAAGGTATTGCACTGAATCAGTAGATTGCTTTCGCCACTCCTATTCAGAATAGTTTTGGAAGTCCTAGCCACAACAATCAGAGAAGAAAAAGAAATAAAAGGAATACAAATTGGAAAGGAAGAAGTAAAACTGTCACTGCTTGCAGATGACATGATACTATACATAGAAAATCCAAAAGATGTCACCAGAAAACTACTAGAACTAATCAATGAATTTGGTACGGTTGCACGATACAAAGTTAATGCACAGAAATCTCTGGCATTCCTATACACCAACAACGAAAAATCAGAAAGAGAAATTAAGGAAGCAATCACATTTACCATGACAACAAAAAGAAGAAAATATCTAGGAATAAACCTACCTAGGGAGACAAAAGACCTGTATGCAGAAAACTATAAAACGTTGATGAAAGAAATCAAAGATGACATAAACAGATGGAGAAATATACCATGTTCTTGGATTGGAAGAATCAATAAACTAAAAATAGAACTACCATATGACCCAGCAATCCCATTACTGGGCATATACCCTGAGAAAACTATAATTCAGAAAGAGACATGTACCACAATGTTCACTGCAGCACTATTTACAATAGCCAGGACATGGAAGCAGCCCAAGTGTCCATCGACAGATGAATGGATAAAGAAGATGCCGCACATATATACAATGGAATATTACTCAGCCATAAAAAGAAATGAAATTGAGTTATTTGTAGTGTGGTGGATGGACCTAGAGTCTGTCATACAGAGTGAAGTAAGTCAGAAAGAGAAAAACAAATACTGTATGCTAATGCATATATATGGAATCTTAAAAAAAACAAATGGTACTGATGAACCTAGTTGCAGGGTAGGAATAAAGACATAGACATAGAAAATGGACTTGAGGACACAGGGTGGGAAGGGGAAGCTGGGGTAAAGTGCGAGTAGCATTGACATATATACACTACCACATGTAAAACAGTTAACTAGTGGGAAACAGCAGCATAGCACAGGGAGATCAGCTCCATGCTTTGTGATGACCTAGAGGGGTGGGATAGGGAGGATGGGTGGGAGGCTCAAGAGGGAGGGGATATGGGGACACAGGTATGCCTATGGCTGTTTCACTTTGGTGTACAACAGAAACTAACACAGTATTGTGATGCAATTATACTCCAAAAAAGATGTATTAAAAAAAAAAAAAAGATCCTAACGTATTACATATGCACCCTACCTCAGAATGGGAAGAGCAGCAAAAAATTTGTGGCCACATTTTAAAACTGACACACCCTCGTTTCCTCTCCTCTCTCTCCATGCACCTAAGCCAGAGGAGTCTTAAACTTCATTTACTCAGCTGGGAAAAGAAAGAGAAGGGCTGTCTTCTCCTATTGTAGATGACCTGCTCATGTGGGTATGGCTCAGGAGTGTAAAAGGTTTGACTTTAAACAAGTTCAAAGTTTTGATTATTATCAAGGGCAGGACATTCTAATTTCTGACATGAGTGCAACTTAAAGAGATGGTAAAACTGTCTATTACCCTAGATAGACAAGAAAAGCCAGGGAACATCACCAAGTTTTCATCCAGAAATAAAATTTAAAGGGGCAGTGAGAGATTAAAAAAAAATAAAGTCATGCTTTGATCATATGCACAGTTAGGCTTTTTATCAAATTGGTTATATACATCATTACTATGGTAATATTAACTATAAGCTCACATGAAACTACAAAAATGGAGTTGTAGTGATATATTATGATGATAGTTGTTGTTTAGTACATGGAGTTTATAAATGAAGAAGACCATACTGAAATTCATCTGCTTTTGTAGCAAGATGAAGTCAGGAGATCAAAGTTCAGCAAGGCGCTCTGACCCTGTGGTGAATCACTGGCATCAATATTGGTAGAGAAGCGGTGAAGCAAGTGATATAGAAGTTAAAAGAGACCTCTGAGAGGCAGAGTGTGAAGAACCAGCCAAGGGTGCAGTAGCAGAAGAAAAGAACATGATGATTGACAACCTTTTTTTCCCTGTATGTGTCTCTATGACCCACTGGAGGTTTTGAATGGAGGAGTGACATGAACTGATTTATGTTTTAGAATTACCATACTGGGTGCTGTGTGGAGAAGTGTGTGTGTGTGTGTGTGTGTGTGTGTGTGTGTGTGTGTGTTGGGGGACATGGAGGACAAGATGTAGAGGTGAGCAGAGGTGAAAAATGTTAACAAGCTATGAGAACGGTTCAGGTGAAAGATAATGGTAGTTGGGACTAGGGTGGTAGCAATGGGCATAGTGAAAAGTGATAACAGTGAAAATGTGAAGTAGTCAAAATGTGGATATATGTTGAAGAGAAAGCTAAAGGACATGCTGATTGATTAGATGAATGTGTGATGTTTGTGACATTCTTTCAGAAAAAATTCTGTGTGGGATGAGCAACAGGTATTAATCTTCAATGGGTGAGATGAGTCTAACTAAGCATTAGTAAATGTAAAAATTCTTAGGTAGACCAGTTTAGTTAATAATAATACTCATAGCAATGAATATTTTAATAGTAATTTTACAGGTTAGAGCATGATTCCATAAATCCTTTCACTTGGTCTCTGAAATAACTATGACTATGCTCATTAAGTTGATGCCAAATAAATAAATTTTAATCTTTGACAGAGAACACAGAGGCAGAGAAGGAATTAGAAAGTTTTGCTTTCTCTCTGCCCTCTCTTGACATATTATTTTCCCTGAGTTTGAATCTATCTCTTTCTTGTTTTTAGCTTGCTGCAAACATAGCTTTCAGGACTTTTGTAGTAATTAGCATTTCTCACAAGGTCTTTCTGGACTTTAGCCTTCCTGACCCTGTTCTTTAGATATGTGCCACTCTTTTGTGTTTGTCCGTGGCATGTGCCCCTTTTATACATGATCTTTTTATGTCTGAGTTCAAAGAGCTCTCTATACAAACACATTGATCTCTTTCAATGTTTCCTCAACTTCCTTCCTGAATCATCTATGATTGTACAGTCAAAAAACCTTGTTTCAGAACCCTTCATTTCTATTTATTATATCTTCCCATAAACATCTTCCAACATTTTCTTCAGGTTTTTGGAAAATGCTTTCTTAAAGTTGTATTTTTTAGACTTGTTTATTCATCATTGAATTAAGTAAAATATTGTTAACTCTTCTCAGAATTATACTTCTATAAGAAGACAACAAGAGGACCCTTATTAATTATACAAATATTCTGTTTTAGTTTTTTTATTGAAATATATTTGATTTACAATGTTTCAGGTGTACAGCAAAGTGATTAAGTTATACATATATATATATATTCTTTTTTCAGATTCTTTTCCATTATAGGTTATTACTAGATATTGAATATAGTTCCATGTGCTATACAGTAGGTCCTTGTTGTTTAACTATTTTATATATACTAGTGTGTATCTGTTACTTCCAAATTCCTAATTTATCCTTCCCCTCCTTCCCCTTGAACCATGAGTCTGTCTTCTATGTCTGTGAGTCTATTTCTGTTTTTATACAAATATTTCTTTTATTTGTTATTTTACTTTGTTATGGTTACTAACGGGAGATTGATTACGTCTGCTACAAAGGTCTAAAATTGGATTTTAGTGAAAACTGGTCAACCACTGTCAGATTCCAATTTTGCTACTAGTATTGACATAAGAGTAACAATACACACACACACACACACACACACACACGCACACACACACACACAGAGTTAAAAGCAAAGACCTTCGAGAAATACTACTGATTTTTCCAAAAGACAACATTACTAATCAGGATAACATTTAAATATCTATAATATTTCTTCTCCCAGGTTTTCTTTCTACATAGCAAGGTTTGGGGTTTTGTTTTTTAATATAAACCATATTGAAATGAGTGTTCTGTCACCAGCAGAGTATTAACAAGGGCATCTGTACTTAGATTTCAATCTCATTTCAACTAAAGTCAACTTTCACTAAACTGATTCAATACTCAATTTTTAAAGTTTTCTTATCATCAGTTTTCATACCCCAAAACTCCAGGAAATCCTGTGGCCAGTGTTGATGACGTGCTCCAAAATTACATTACACGCTTCCATTTCCTTTACCTTCTACTTAAACCACTTAAAACAACATCACTACTAGGTGATGTGTTGCCAGTTTTTACCTCTTATATTTGGGTTTTTTTTCTCTTCTTTTTATTTATTATTTTTCTTTTCTGGCCGCACAGGACGGCTTGCAGGATCTTAATTCCCTGACCAGGAATCGAACACAAACCCTAGGCAGTGAAAGTACAGTGTACTAACCACTGGACGGCAAGGGAATTCCCCTCTATTCTTTCTATTTTTATTTTTTTTTACTTTTTTTAACATCTTCATTGGAGTATAATTGCTTTACAATGGTGTGTTAGTTTCCAATTTATAACAAAGTGAATCAGCTATACATACACATATATCCCCACACCTCCTCCCTCTTGCCTCTCCCTCCCAACCTCCCCATCCCACCCCTCTAGGTGGTCACAAAGCACCGAGCTTATCTCCCTGTGCTATGCGGCTGCTTCCCACTAGCTATCTATTTTATATTTGGTAGTATATATAAGTCCATGCCACTCTCTCACTTAGCCCCAGCTTACCCTTCCCCCTCCCCATGTCCTCAAGTCCATTCTCTACATATGCGTCTTTATTCCTGTCCTGCTCCTAAGTTCATGAGAACCATTTATTTCTTTTAGATTCCATATATATGTGTTAGCATACGGTATTTGTTTTTCTCTTTCTGACTTACTTCACTCTGTATGACAGACTCTAGGTCCATCCACCTCACTACAAATAACTCAATTTCGTTTCTTTTTATGGCTGAGTAATATTCCATTGTATGTATGTGCCACATCTTCTTTATCCCTTCATCTGTCGATGGACACTTAGGTTGCTTCCATGTCCTGGCTATTGTAAATAGTGCTGCAATGAACACTGTGGTACATGACCCTTTTTGAATTATGGTTTTCTCATGGTATATGCCCAATGGTGGGATTGCTGGGTCATATGGCAGTTCTATTTTTAGTTTTTGAAGGAACATCCATACTGTTCTCCATAGTGGCTGTATCAATTTACATTCCCACCAACAGTGTAGGAGGGTTCCCTTTTCTCCACACCCTCTCCAGCATTTATTGTTTGTAGACATTTTGATAATGGCCGTTCTGACTGGTGTGAGGTGATGCCTCACTGTACTTTTGATTTGCATTTCTCTAATGATTAGTGATGTTGAGCATCCTGTCATGTGTTTGTTGGCAATATGTATACCTTCTTTGGAGAAATGTCTATTTAGGTTTTCTGGCCATTTTTGGATTGGGTTGTTTGGTTTTTTGATATTGAGCTGCATGAGCTGCTTGTATAGTTTGGAGAATAATCCTTTGTCAGTTGCTTCATTTGCAAATATTTTCTTCCATTGTGAGGGTTGTCTTTTCGTCTGGTTTATGGTTTCCTTTGTTGTGCAAAAGCTTTTAAGTTTCATTAGGTCCCATTTGTTTACTTTTGTTTTTCTTTCCATTTCTCTAAGAGGTGGGTCAAAAAGGATCTTGCTGTCATTTATGTCATACAGTGCTCTGCCTCTGTTTTCCTCTAAGAGTTTTATAGTGTCTGGCCTTACATTTAGGTCTTTAAGCCATTTTGAGTTTAATTTTGTATATGGTGTTAGGGAGTGTTCTAATTTCATTCTTTTACATGTAGCTGTCCAGTTTTCCCAGCACCACTTACTGAAGAGGCTGTCGTTTCTCCATTGTATATTCTTGCATCCTTTATCAAAAATAAGGTGACCATATGTGTGTAGGTTTGTCTCTGGGCTTTCTATCCTATTTCATTGACCTATATTTCTATTTTTGTGCCAGTACCAGACTGTCTTGATTACTGTAGCTTTGTAGTATAGTCTGAAGTCTGGGAGCCTGATTCCTCCAGCTCCGTTTTTCTTTCTCAAGATTGCTTTGGCTATTCAGGGTCTTCTTTGCATCCATACAGACTGTGAAACTTTTTTGTTCTAGTTCACTGAAAAATGCCATTGGTAGTTTGATAGGGATTGCACTGAATCTGTTGACTGCTTTGGGTAGTATGGTCATTTTCACAATGTTGATTCTTCCAATCCAAGAACATGGTATATCTCGCCATCTGTTTGTATCATCTTTAATTTCTTTCATCAGTGTCTTATAGTTTTCTGCATACAGGTCTTTTGTCTCCTTAGGTAGGTTTATTCCTAGGTATTTTATTCTTTTTGTTGCAGTCATAAATGGGAGTGTTTCCTTAAGTTCTCTTTCAGATTTTTCATCATTAGTGTATAGGAATGCAAGAGGTTTCTGTGCATTAATTTTGCATCCTGCTACTTTACCAAATTCATTGATTAGCTCTAGTAGTTTTCTGATAGAGTCTTTAGGATTCTCTATATAGTATCATGTCATCTGCAAACAGTGACAACTTAATTTCTTCTTTTCCAATTTGGATTCCTTTTATTTCTTTTTCTTCTCTGATTGCTGTGGCTACAACTTCCAAAACTATGTTGAATAATAGCAGTGAGAGTGGGCAAACTTGTCTTGTTCTTGATCTTAGAGGAAATGTTTTGAGTTTTTCACCATTGAGAATGATGTTGGCTGTGGGTTTGTCATATATGGCCTTTATTATGTTGAGGTAATTTCCCTCTATGCCTACTTTCTGGAGGATTTTTATCATAAATGGGTGTTGAATTTTGTTGAAAGTTTTTTCTCATTCTATTGAGATGATCATATGGTTTTTCTCCTTCAATTTGTTAATATGGTGTATCACATTGAATGACTTGCATATACTGAAGAATTCTTGCATTCCTGGGATAAACCCCACTTGATAATTGTGTATGATCCTTCTAATGTGCCGTTGGATTCTGTTTGCTAGTATTTTTTAAAATTAATTAATTTATTTATTTATTTTTGGCTGTGTTGGGTCTTCATTTCTGTGCGAGGGCGTTCTCTAGTTGCGGCAAGCGGGGGCCACTCTTCATCGCGGTGTGCGGGCCTCTCACTATCGCGGCCTCTCTTGTTGCGGAGCACAGGCTCCAGATGCACAGGCTCAGTATTTGTGGCTCACGGGCCCAGTTGCTCTGCGGCATGTGGGATCTTCCCAGACCAGGCCTCGAACCCGTGTCCCCTGCATTGGCAGGCCGATTCTCAACCACTGCACCACCAGGGTAGCCCTGTTTGCTAGTATTTTGTTGAGGATTTTTGCATCTACGTTCATCAGTGATATTGGCCTGTAGTTTTCTTTCTTTGTGACACCTTTGTCTGGTTTTGGTATCAGGGTGATGGTGGCCTCGTAGAATGAGTTTGGGAGTGCTCCTCCCTCTGCTTTATTTTGGAAGGGTTTGAGAAGGATAGGTGCTAGCTCTTCGCTAACCGTTTGATAGAATTCACCTGTGAAGCCATCTGGTCCTGGGCTTCTGATTGTTGGAAGATTTTTAATCACAGTTTCAATTACAGTGCTTGTGATTGGTCTGTTTATACTTTCTATTTCTTCCTGGTTCAGCCTCAGAAGGTTGTGCTTTTCTAAGAATTTGTCCATTTCTTCCAGGTTGTCCGTTTTATTGGCATATAGTTGCTTGTCGTAATCTCTCATGATCCTTTGTATTTCTGCAGTGTCAGTTGTTACTTCTACTTTTTCATTTCTAATTCTATTGATTTGAGTCTTCTTCCTTTTTTTCTTGATGACTCTGGCTAATGCTTTATCAATTTTGTTTATCTTCTCAAAGAACCAGCTTTTAGTTTTACTGATCTTTGCTACTGTTTCCTTCATTTCTTTTTCATTTCTTTCTGATCTGACCTTTATGATTTTTTTCCTTCTGCTAACTTTGGGGTTTTTTTGTTCTCCTTTCTCTAATTGTTTTAGCTGTAAGTTAGGTTGTTTATTTGAGATGTTTCTTGTTTCTTGAGATAAGATTGTATTGCTATAAACTTCCCTCTTATAAGTGCTTTTGCTGCATCCCTTAGGTTTTGTGTCATCATGTTTTCGTTGTCATTTGTTTCTAGGTATTTTAGGTGTGCTCTTTGATTTGTTCAGTGATCTCTTGGTTATTAAGTAGTGTATTGTTTAGCCTCCATGTGTTTGTATTTTTTACAGATTTTTTTCCTGTAATTGATATCTAGTCTCATAACATTGTGGGCGGAAAAGATATTTGATATGATTTCAATTTTCTTAAATTTACCAAGGCTTGATTTGTGACCCAAGATATTATCTATCCTGGAGAATGTCCCTTTAGCACTTGAGAAGAAAATGTATTCTGTTGTTTTTGGATGGATTGTCCTATAAATATCAATTAAGTCCATATTGTTTAATGTATCATTTAAAGCTTGTGTTTCCTTATTTATTTTCATTTTGGATGATCTGTCCATTGGTGAAAGTGGGGTGTTAACGTCCCCTACTATGATTGTGTTACTGTTGATTTCCCCTTTTATGGCTGTTAGCATTTGCCTTAAGCACTGAGGTGCTCCTATGTTGGGTGCATAAATATTTACAGTTGTTATACCTTCTTCTTGGATTAATCCCTTGATCATTATGTAGTGTCCTTCTTTGTCTCCTGTAATAGTCTTTACTTTAAAGTCTATTTTGTCAGATATGAGAATTACTACTCCAGCTTCCTTTTGATTTCCATTTGCATGGAATATCTTTTTCCATCCCCTCACTTTCAGTCTATATGTGTCCCTAGGTATGAAGTGGGTCTCTTGTAGACAGCATATATATGGGTCTCGTTTTTGTATCCATTCAGCCAGTCTATGTCTTTTGGTACGAGCATTTAATCCATTTACATTTTAGGTAATTATCGATAGGTATGTTCCTATTACCATTTTCTTAATTGTTTTGGGTTTGTTATTGTAGGTCTTTTCCTTCTCTTGTGTTTCCCGCCTAGAGAAGTTCCTTTAGCATTTGTTGGAAAGCTGGTTTGGTGGTGCTGAATTCTCCCTAGCTTTTGCTTGTCTGTAAAGGTTTTAAATTCTCTGTCGAATCTGAATGAGATCCTTGCTGGGTAGAGTAATCTTGGTTGTAGGTTTTTCCCTTTCATCACTTTAAATATGTCTTGCCACTCCCTTCTGGCTTGCAGAGTTTCTGCAGACAGATCAGCTGTTAACCTTATGGGGATTCCCTTGTATGTTATTTGTTGTTTTTCCCATGCTGCTTTTAATATTTTTTCTTTGTATTTAACTTTTGATAGTTTAAGTAATATATGTCTTGGCATGTTTCTCCTTGGATTTATCCTGTATGAGACTCTGCGTTTTCTGGACTTGACTGACTATTTCCTTTCCCATATTAGGGAAGTTTTCAACTATAATCTATTCAAATATTTTCTCAGTCCCTTTCTTTTTCTCTTCGTCTTCTGGGATCCCTATAATTTGAATGTTGGTGTGTTTAATGTTGTCCCAGAGGTCTCTGAGACTGTCCTCAATTCTTTTCAATTTTTTTTCTTCTTTCTCCTCTGCAGTAATTATTTCCACTATTTTATCCTCCAGGTCACTTATCCGTTCTTCTGCCTCAGTTATTCTGCTATTGATTCCTTCTAGAGAATTTTTAATTTCATTTATTGTGTTGCTCATCTTTGTTTGCTCTTTAGTTCTTCTAGGTCCTTGTTAAACGTTTCTTGTATTTTCTCCATTCTATTTGCGAGATTTTGGAACATCTTTACTGTCATTATTCTGAATTCTTTTTCAGGTAGACTGCCTGTTTCCTCTTCATTTGTTTAGTCTGGTGGGTTTTTACCTTGCTCCTTCATCTGCTGTGTGTTTCTCTGTCTTCCCATTTTGCTTAACTTACTGTGTTTGGGGTCTCCTTTTCACAGGCTGCAGGTTCTTAGTTCCCGTTGTTTTTGATGTCTGCCCCCAGTGGGTAAGGTTGGTTCAGTGGGTTGTGCATGCTTCTCGGTGGAGGGGACTAGTGCCTGTGTTCTGGTGGATGAGGCTTGTTCTTGTCTTTCTGGTAGGCAGGACCACGTCCGGTGGTGTGTTTTGGGGTGTCTGTGAACTTATTATGATTTTAGGCAGCCTCTCTGCTAATGGGTGGGGTTGTGTTCCTGTCTTGCTAGTTTTTTGGCATAGGATGTCCAGCACTGTAGCTTGCTGGTCGTTGAGTGGAGCTGGGTCTTAGCGTTGAGATGGAGATCTCTGGGAGAGTTTTCACTGTTTGATATTATGTGGAGCTAGGATGTCTCTGGTGGACCAATATCCTGAATTCGACTCTCCCATCTCAGAGGCACAGCCCTGACACCTGGCCAGAGCACCAAGACCTTGTCAGCCACACAGCTCAGAGTAAAAGCAAGAAAAAGAGAAAGAAAGAAAGAAAAAAAGAAAAGAGAAAGAAAGTTATTAAAATAAAAAATTTTTTTTAATATTTAAAAATAAAAAATTTAAAAGTAATTTTAAAAAAAAAGAAAGAAAGAAGGAAGAGAGCAACCAAATCAAAAAACAAATCCACCAATGATAACAAGCACTTAAAACTATACTAAAAAAAATAAAAGAATGGACAGACAGAACCCTAGGACAAATGGTAAAAGCAAAGCTATACAGAGAAAAGTCACACAAAGAAGCATACACACACACCCTCCCAAAAAGAGAAAAAGGAAAAAAATATATATATCTATATATATATATATAAAAAGGAAGAGAGCAACCAAATCAGTAAACAAATCTACCAATGATAATAAACTCTAAATACTAAACTAAGATAAACATAAAACCAGAAACCAGTCAGTTGCATACAGCAAACCCCAAGTCTACAGTTGCTCCCAAAGTCCACCACCTCAATTTTGGGATGATTCATCGTCTATTCAGGTATTCCACAGACGCAGGGTACATCAAGTTGATTGTGGAGATTTAATCTACTGCTCCTGAGGATGCTGGGAGAAATTTCCATTTCTCTTCTTTGTTCACACATCTCCTGGGGTTCAGTTTTGGATTGGTCCCACCTCTGTGTGTAGGTCGCCTGAGGGCATGTGTTCTTCGCTCAGACAGGATGGGGTTAAAGGAGCAGCTGATTAGGGGGCTCTGGCTCACTCAGGCCGAGGGAGGGGTACAGAATGTGGGGCGAGCCTGTGGCGGCAAAGGCCAGTGTGGCATTGCACCAGCCTGAGGCATGCCGTGTGTTCTCCCAGGGAAGTTGTCCCTGGATCACGGGACCCTGGCAGTGGCAGGCTGCACAGGCTCCCGGGATGGGAGGTATGGATAGTGACCTGTGCTTGCACACAGGCTTCTTGGTGGCTGCAGCAGCAGCCTTAGCGTTTCATGCCCAACTTATGTCCGCGCTGATAGCCACGTCTCGTGCCCACCTCTGGAGCTTGTTTAGGCAGTGCTCTGAATCCCCTCTCCTCGCTCACCCCAAAACAATGGTCTCCTGCCTCTAAGGCAGGTCCAGACTTTTTCCCAGACTCCCTTCTGGCTAGCTGTGGCACACTAGTCCCCTCAGGCTGTGTTCACGCAGCCAATCCCAGTCCTCTCCCTGGGATCCAACCTCCGAAGCCAGAGCCTTAGCTCCCAGCCCCCACCTGTCCCAGCGGGTGAGCAGACACGCCTCTCAGGCTGGTGAGTGCTGTTCCGCAGAGATCCTCAGTGTGGGAATCTCTCTGCTTTGCCCTCTGCACCCATTGCTGCGCACTCCTTCGTGGCTCCAATGTTTCCCTGCCACCTGCCAACCCGTCTCCGCCAGTGAATGGGCTTCCTAGTGTGTGGAAACTTTTCCTCCTTCACAGCTCCCTCCCAGAGGTGCAGGTCCTGTCCCTATTCTTTTGTCTCTGTTTTTTCTTTTTTCTTTTGCCCTACCCAGGTACATGGGGAGTTTCTTGCCTTTTGGGAAGTCAGGTCTTCTGCCAGCGTTCAGTAAGTGTTCTGTAGGAGTTGTTCCACATGTAGATGTATTTCTGATGTATTTGTGGGGAGAAAGGTGATCTCCACATCTTACTCCTCCACCATCTTGAAGCTCCCCCCTCTTCTTTTTAGACTTTAATTCTTTCCTATCCTCTGGAAGTGTCACATGTGTTAATACTCATCCTTTATCCACAAAGAAAAAATTTTCTAATTGATACTTTGAGTTCAAAAGCTTGAGATGTCAGACCAATAAAGCAACTGAGTATATTAATTTTTCATTTTCCCTTTTTTAATTTTCTTGAAAATATAGAAGAGGTAGTTGTAAGTTTCTCTATTTTCCTCAAGTAGAGCTCCAAACAAAAACAGTGTCACCTCAAACATGTCTAATTTTCAAAAGCACAGTTTGATATGCTTTATGTAGACATATACATGTGTATGTGTGTGTGTGTGTGTGTGTGTGTATGTATATATATATATATATATATATGTGTATATATATATATATATATAGCTTATTGAAGCTTTGCATTTCCAATATCTAGTAGTAACACATTTTTTCCAGATTTTTCTTCCATTTATTTTAAGACACAGTAAAAATAATTTGACAAAGAATCTAAGTGCTGTTTTAAAAATACCTTCTACTTTCACACCTGCCTTGAAAATGGGCAGGTTACAGATAGGCAAAACTTAATAACCAACAATTCAGAATTTCTATTCTCTTTCTGAAGCACAACTGTCAAAAAAATATACTCTCCACTTAGGGTTACCGTGAGTAATCGGTTATAAATGACAAAAGAGGAAAATGGTTATACTCCCTTGGCCAAACATTTTCATCATTAACAATAATAGAAATGTTGCTTCCAACAAGCCCTTGGGTATTGCTAGTAGTCAGAATCCAAAAATAATTGCTCATAGATGGGTCTCGCCTGGCAGAAAAGCCTCTAGGACTTTTTTTTTTCTTAAATGATGATTACATAAAAATGGTTCAAATATTCTTCAATGAATCATTTGTGAAAGACCAGGTATATTTTCTGTTCATAGAAACTACCTGAGAGAGACAAGCTGCTGTTTCAAGAATAAAATACATTAAATAGTCTCATGTAGAGACTAAATAGTCTCCATGGTATAAACCCTTTTGGGTTAGTGACTGTCCTAAAAAGGTGACTTATTTATGGTAGCATTCTATAGGCTATAGGTAGCTACTTGGTAATCTGACTTCCATACAGAGTTTTTAAACTGAACCCACTCATTATCTTGAGACAGGGTAGAGTTGATGTAGGGGGAGAATTATACCCTCAAAAGTTGCAAGGTGAGTTTCTAGCACGTTCTCTACCTAAAGCCCTCTTCTGCTAACTGGGCCATGGCACTTTGGTGACCTGCACTACCTTTTATTTTTTTTTAATTGAAGTATAGGTCACTTACAAGATTATATTAGTTTCAGGTGTACAACATAGTGATTCAATATTTTAACAGATTATAGTTCATATAAGGTTATTATAAAATATTGGCTAAATTCCCTGTGTTGTACAGCACATCCTTGTAACTTATCTATTTTACACCTAGTAGTTTGTATCTCTTAACCCCCTTCACCTATCTTGCCCCTCTCCCCACCCCTTTCCCCTCCAGTAACCACTAGTTTGTTCTCTCTGTTAGTCTTCCTGTTTTGTTATACTCATTTGTTTTATTTTCTAGATTCCATATATAAATGAAAACATACAGTAATTGTCTTTCTCCATCTGACTTATTTCACTAAACATAATACCCTCTAGGTGCATCCATGTTGTTGCAAATGGCAAATTTTTATTCTTTTTTATGGTTGAGTAATATTTAACCATAAAACGTATCTTTCTAAAACTCAAATAGAGAAATCAAGGGCAATAAGGGCCATGTTATTTCTCCTCTAAATGACAATATGAGTAAGATGAAGGCTTGGAGTGGAAATGTTGCTCTTATCTATTGTAGTTCCTCCACATCATCTTTTTGTTCAGGACCTCTTTATACTCTTATAAACTATTGAGAACCTCAAAGAACTTTTGCTTATTGTGAGTTATATCTATGGACTGTGTTCAAAATTAAGACATATTATTTTTAAATATTTATTAATTTATTAAAACAATAATAAATCCATTGCATATCAATGCAAATTATATATTTTTATGAAAAATAACTATATTTTCCCCAAAACTATTTTGTCAGAAGAGTGCCTTGGTTTACATTTTTGTAAATCTCTTTGATGCCTGGCTTAATAAAAGACAGTTGGATCCTTACATCTGCTTCTGCATTCCATCCATTGTTATATCCAACTGTACCATATACTCATAAGAGAATGAGAATGAAAAAAGGCATATAAGATCTTAGTATTATTATGAAGATAGTTTTGACCTCGTAAACCCTACAGGAATCTTAGGGCCTCTCAAATGTCATTGCAATACCTTGTAAGAACTACTACTCTACACAAAGTCCAGTACCATGGAAACAAGATTGAGAATTCAAATTGCCTGTGGTAGAACAAGGAAGTCAGAGAAAAAGTATCTCTTTAGTTAAGGGTACATGGGAGAAATAAAAAATGCCTACAGAAATAAAAGTTGACAAATAACATAACTTTTTAAAGTGCATTAGATAATAGTCTGGAGCTCATAAAGGACCTTGAGTTGAACTTCACTTAACAGTGGAAACTTGCTTCAAACTCTCAAACACAAGGTTCCACAAGCTTATTGGGAAACCAGTGACTCAGGTTGTAAAACATAGCAACAGTTGAGCTACAAGGGCCTAGAGGTCATCTTTCATCATTTTTAATTTTTTCATTTTAATCATAATAATTTGGGACCCAATCAGACTAAGGACTTTAACAATGCAACTGAACTCAGTTTTCCTAGATCCCAATTAAGCATTCTTTATTCATCACTATGCTACAGAACTGAAAAACATTTCAGTTATATCATAAATATGCCCAACACTGGCTAATCTAATTGTTATTAACATTGGGAAGAGGGATAGTTAGTGACTTACCTGAACATTTAATAAGATCTAACAATCCATTCCCCAGAAAAATATACACAAGCACATACACATATGTCCCTGAAGCTCAAGCATGAATTACCTAGGACTCAGTGTAAGAACCTCCAGGCCAGTTTACAACACACACAAAATTCTGGGATCCAAACATTTGGGAAGTGAAAAATTGGAAAGCAGAATATAATAAATGTTATAGGAGCTAACATGATTTACATTATTTATTGAAGAGATCAAATTTTATTAATTTGATACACATTAATATAGTATCAAATAATAAGAATAAACCTCTTCCAAAATAGGATTCATTCATTCATTCACAAATATTTCAAGTGCCTACTGAATACTAGGTACTGAGAATAAAAGGTGAGTATAACTGACACATTCTGCACCAGGATGGACTTTTCACTCTACTGAGAGAGATAGACATTAACTAAGCACAAAACATATATCAAGAATAAAAGTATTAAACCTTTCCCACCTGGACTCTCAGCTTCTCCCAAGTTACGTTCTAAGAAGCTCACATCATACCAGCACCACCTCGAACACCATCCACCCCCAATGCCAGAATCTGATTAAAACACTATTTTAGCCACTATATGGTTGGTGACACAAACAAAAAGAGTAAAAATATTTTTTCTTTCAAATGAAATAATTAATTTTGTCATATAGCTCCTTCTTTGGAATATTTCCCATCAAGACAGGCCTGTGGCTTCCTCCTCCTTCATGATAAAAATCCTTTCCAGAAGTCTTGGGGTGGACAACTTAAGCCTCATGTAGAAGAAGCTCATTTCCCTGACTCTCAGACTGGTCTCTCCATGCTTCATCTTGTTAGTAGTGGTGACGTCTTAAAGGCCAAGATCTGGATGTGAACCAAAATATTGCTGCCCGAGAGAACCTTCTATGATAATGGAAATGCCAAGTACAGTAGCTACTAGACATATGTGGCTATGAAGCATTTTAAATGTGGCTGAGAAATTGAATTTAAATTTGTTTAATTTTAAAAATTAAATTTTATTTAATTTAAAAAACTAATTTTTATTTAATTTTTAAAAATTAAGTAGCCACATCTGGCTAATGGCTATCATATTGAACAGCACAGAGAAAGAGAAACACAAAGGTCTGCTTTTAGTCTGTCTTAGGCTACTGACATAAAAGGAGTCCTTTTGTATCACAATATTCCTTCCCAGTTCACCAAATCTATATTCACCTTCACAATGTAACATTCACTAAGACAGATTATATTCTGGGCCATAAAACAATCCACAACCAATTTTAAAAAATGAAATAACACAAAGTATATTCTATGACCATTTCAGAATTAAACTTGTAATCAGTAGTAAAATTTGGAAAATATCCAAATATTTATAAATTAAACAATACACTGCTAAATAACTCATGGGTCACAGAAGAATTAGAAAATATTTTAAATTTAATAAAAATGAAAACATATCCACATTTATAAGATATAGCTAAAGGTGGCTTAGAGGGAAATTTATAGCATTAGGCTTGTATTAGAAAACAAGATTTTTTCATCAATAAGTTAAGCTTCTACTTTAAGAAGATAGAAAAAAATTAAAAAACGAGTAAAATAAACCCAAAGCACAGAAAAGGAAGGAAATAATAAAGAACGAAAGTCACTAACATTGAAAAGAAAAAAGAGAGAAAATAAACACCAAAAATCTACTATACCTCCACATCCCTCCCTCAAACACAATTTTTTTGTGAAAATTGTGTATCATCATCAAGTATATCTCAGATATGACTTTCTCTATGATATCTAAAGGAGGTCATGGCTCTTTCCTAAAAGTAGGTTTAAAATGATAATTTTTTCTCTCCAAGATGATATGGATAAAAGACTGGCCTCATTTTCCATAGGTAAGTCAATGGATTATGCCTCTCTGAAAATTCACTTTTTGACACTGAATCAGTAGTTCACAGTTTATTCTCTCTTATGGCTTAATACATGTCAAGGAAATGCATTTAATCACTTTCTTAGAAACGCTTCTGAGTTTGTCAAGTGAAGAAGTGATAGATTGTGATCAAATCAAATCCCCCAGTGTAAGAAGCACATCTTGGAAATGGCAGGAAGATAAATCTCAAACAGTCAAACTTGAAATTCAACAATGATAAACCATGATGTCCCTCTATTTGGTCATTTCTAAAGGTATAATATTACAGTGTTAAAAAATGATTAAAGACAATTTAGGTGACACAAAAAAACTTTATTTAACACTTCATGAAGTGGACAGTCTCCTTTCAGAGAACTGCAAAATTGAGGGGAAGGCAAGAAGCTCTTATAGGATAAAGAATAAAGAGGAAAGAAGAGAAAAATAGAAAATATCTGATTGGCTGGGGCCACATAGTCAACCTTGTTTGGGGTGAAAAGGAACAAGGAAGTAACTACAGAGCTCAGAGTTACTTTCTGGTGTTTGGGGATTGACTGACTGGATTTCTGGTCAAGCAGATCATTAACAGGGACATGAAAGTTATCTAAGTTTCGATTTGCTTATATGGCACCCTGGGCAGGAGTGGCTTCATCTTGGGCCTAGGAAATTATTTCAGCAGCTTCCCACTTTTGGTCATCCTCTTGACCAGTCAAGAGGTTTGATCAAAAACATTGGTCTTAGCATGACTCTCAGATACCATTACCTCTTCGAATCTCAGTGAAGTATTCACAAGAGACAATGTCAGCCTCCTGTTTTAGTTACATTCTTCTATTCTCTTTTGTTGAACAGGATAATATCTTGACTTATTTGACACTAGTTGGTTTGATTCACAGGGACCCTGGCTCAGGAGAGCTCTCCAAACCAAGGGCATTGCTTTGTTGCTAATAATGATTATTGTCTCCGTAATATGCTGCATTCTCTTAAAAGTTTTAAATGCAGGTGGGAAGACATTGACCAGCTGATGGATGGTCTCTCCTAGACTAGAACAACAAAACATCTTACCAAATGAGAGACAAATCCTTTCGAATTTTCCAGGGGCCCTCTGGAAAATCTTAAAGTTAGTTTGAGGTCAAAAAGACTCCCTTTAGAATTTCACTTTGGGAAACTGTCAGAAGGTTTGAACATTTGATTAAATAGAATCACAGATCATTATAAAATAACACTGAATTATCTATTTAACCAAAGAGACAATAGAAGCTTTTAAAGGCAAATAGAGAAAGGTACATAGTTGTGAACAAAACAACTCTTTTAATATTGAGAAGACTGGGTTTTTTGAAGTTATCAAAGACCTGATAAAGACAATTGTGAAGCACAGTAAATTATTTTCGTAAGACACAAAATCTTCGCTTTCCAGGTAGATTACCAAAAAGGTAAAAAAGAAAACAACAAACAAAAACAAACCACCTTTCACAGTCTATTATCAAGGGCAGACCAATAGTCCAAATAAACTTTGTCCTTTTATCAGAGAGAAAAACAAATTCTAATTTTGTACCAATATACTTTTGATATTAAAACTTTTTTAATTAAATTAATTTATTCTAATCTTAGCCAGCTTGACCACACATAAAATTCCTTCTCCAGGATTCCTTTTCCACAAACCTTTTACAACTATTTTAGATCCACTAAGATTTTGTCATATATTTTTTCCTCTTTTTTCATTCTGGAACAAACAATTGTTTTACTTTCAGACAAACTTAGTCTCTTTTCCCTTCACAAAAACACCTCTCCATACCTCATACCTTTTCTTACCAAAAACACATCCTACTTTCCTTGCAGAGAGAAATCTCCCTTATTATCTCTAGTAGTTTTAATTACACATATTAATTAGACTCTCAACCCTCAGAATCCTAATTCCTAGTGAAAACTAAGAAGTATGTATTGTGGACTGTCTGTTATGCTAGCATTCTGTGGACTGGCAAATTTATAAATACATTCCATAATTCCTGGAAGTATGCTCCTCCTCACAGTAAATTTTTCAGTGTAGCACAAAACACATTTACTAATAGAATCAAATATGTTTTGTTCCCCTTTAAAAAAGGAAAAGCCAAAATGGATAAACCAATCTTTGGTAATTGACTTTTTTAAAAAATTTTTTCTTGTTACCCTTGTTTTTAATTACACATATACAATGTACAAGTTTACTGTAGAAACATTAGAAAACACAGATAACCAAAATTTTAAAAAACTTTCACATGGTGATAAAAATTATTGACACCTAAAATATGTATTTTTACAAAAGTGGTTTTATATAATACAATACATATTGATTTATTACTTCTCTCCTAAAATATGTATTTGTATTGTTAATAAGTATATTTCTCCAGAGTCATTCTGAATTACTGCTTGGTTCTTCATTGAAAGATATATGCTATTTAATTCATCCTGAACATACAGATTGGGTTATGTTTTGCTCATATAAACAACACTCCAGTGAACCCCCTTGTACATATACTTTTTTTTTTACTAACATTTTTATTGGAGTATAATTGCTTTACAATGGTGTGTTAGTTTCTGCTTTGTAAGAAAGTGAATCAGTTATACATACACATATGTTCCCATATCTCTTCCCTCTTACGTCTCCCTCCCCCCCCCCACCCTATCCCACCCCTCTAGGTGGTCACAAAGCACCGAGCTTATCTCCCTGTGCTATACAGCTGCTTCCCACTAGCTATCTATTTTACGTTTGGTAGTGTATATATGTCCATGCCACTCTCTCACTTTGTCACAGTTTACCCTTCCCCCTCCCCATATGCTCAAGTCCATTCTCTAGTAGGTCTGTATCTTTATTCCTGTCTTGCTCGTAGGTTCTTCATGACAGTTTTTTTTTTTTTTAGATTCCATATATATGTGTTAGCATACGGTATTTGTTTTTCTCTTTCTGACTTACTTCACTCTGTATGACAGACTCTAGGTCCATCCACCTCACTACAAATAACTCAATTTCGTTTCTTTTTATGGCTGAGTAAAAGTATGTATATATGTGCCACATCTTCTTTATCCATTCTTCTGCTGATGGACACTTAGGTTGCTTCCATGTCCTGGCTATTGTAAATGGAGCTGCAATGAACATTGTGGTACATGACTCTTTTTGAATTATGGTTTTCTCAGGGTATATGCCCAGTAGTGGGATTGCTGGGTCGTATGGTAGTTCTATTTTTAGATTTTTGAGGAATATCCATACTGTTCTCCATAGTGGCTATATCAATTTACATTCCCACCAACAGTGCAAGAGGGTTTCCTTTTCTCCACACCCTCTCCAGCATTTATTGTTTGTAGACTTTTTGATGATGGCCATTCTGAGCAGTGTGAGATGATATCTCATTGTAGTTTTGATTTGCATTTCTCTAATGATTAATGATGTTGAGCATTCTTTCATGTGTTTGTTCACAATCTGTATATCTTCTTTGGAGAAATGTCTATTTAGGTCTTCTGCCCATTTTTGGATTGGATTGTTTGTTGTTTGATATTGAGCTGCATGAGCTGTTTGTAAATTTTGGAGATTAATTCTTTGTTAGTTGCTTCATTTGCAAATATTTTCTCCCATTCTGAGGGTTGTCTTTTCGTCTTGTTTATGGTATCCTTTGCTGTGCAAAAGCTTTTAAGTTTCATTAGGTCCCATTTGTTTATTTTTGTTTTTATTTCCATTTCTCTAGGAGCTGGGTCAAAAAGGATCTTGCTGTGATTTATGTCATAGTGTTCTGCCTATGTTTTCCTCTAAGAGTTTTATAGTGTCTGGCCTTACATTTAGGTCTTTAATCCATTTTGAGTTTATTTTTGTGTATGGTGCTAGGGAGTATTCTAACTTCATACTTTTACATGTACCTGTCCAGTTTTCCCAGCACCACTTATTGAAGAGACTGTCTTTTCTCCACTGTATATTCTTGCCTCCTTTATCAAAGATAAGGTGACCATATGTGCGTGGGTTTACCTCTGGGCTTTCTATTCTGTTACATTAATCTATATTTCTCTTTTTGTGCCAGTACCATTCTGGCTTGATTACTGTAGCTTTGTAGTATAGTCTGAAGTCAGGGAGCCTGATGCCTCCAGCTCCGTTTTTCTTTCTCAAGATTCCTTTGGCTATTCAGGGTCTTTTGTGTTTCCATACAAATTGTGAATTTTTTGTTCTAGTTCTGTGAAAAATGCCAGTGATAGTTTGATAGGGATTGCATTGAATCTGTAGATTGCTTTGGGTAGTAGAGTCATTTTCACATGTTGATTCTTCCAATCCAAGAACATGGTATATCTCTCCATCTATTTGTATCATCTTTAATTTCTTTCATCAGTGTCTTCAGTAATTAATATTTTAGATTTTATCTTATTCAGATATGATTTAGATATTCAATAAATATCTATCGTTTCACTTATCTCAGTATTAACTTGAAGGTTTCAAGTTATGAAAAATATTTTGAAAACTATTTCAAGTAGACATACCATAAAGCATAATTATTGTTGAAAACTTCATTTATAAACATTTATCTTGCTTACATCTGTTTAATTTACTTGTTCTTAACAATTATGTTTAGGTTAATTATGAAAATTTCATGAGACGTTGAACAGCTAACCATCATCGTAAGTTATCCTTCTTGCTTACAAATTCTGTTACGGAGATAACATGAGCTTATCTTTTAGTAAACTTAGGCAGAATAAAAAGAGTATATTTAATGCTGATAACTCTAAAGAAAATGAAACCAAAAAACTTAAACTAGCTTTTATTTATCAAAGGTTATCCTAGATCACATGAACTTGAAAAACATTTGAGTTAGTTTCTATATTTCTGAGAGTATACTTGATTTACATAAATGTTTTTCTTTAAGCCAATTAAATATTGTAGAACTGTTAACAAATTAATTTGGCAAAATACCATATGCAAGTAAAAAACTCATACATCTATAACATATATACAGACATACATAAACATACAGACAGATACAAACAGAGATCTTATAGCTTTTGTTTTAAAATTTTAGCCATGAGACAGATGCAACAATGCAAAACTCACAGGTTTATGAAAGAACAGTATTATGTTTCTGGCAGATGTAATAAGGTTACCTGCTCAGATGGTTTAAACTTTTTACTGCTATTTGTGGAGAAGACTTAAGATTTTTCATTTGCCTAGTTACCAAAGAGCCTTTCCTCTTTTTTTTTTTTTTTTTTCCTTTTTTCCTTCTGATAAGAATTACCTCCCCAAAGTTTGTATTTCAGAGACCTCAGTTCCTAAAGAAGACTGGGTAGAACATTTCCATCTCAGAGGCATAGAGAATGTATGCAAGTTCCTCCAAGAAGGACTTTCGTTTCCTAAATCCAGAATTTTTATAATACCTACAATCCTTTTGAGATGAATAGGGGAGGTCGGGAGATTGGTAACAAGAATAGCGGGGTTTTTCTGTTCTTGTAAAGACTCAATCTGTAAGACAAGTTGGACAAACTGTCCTCAGTTTGTAGGAAAGTTGTTTCTAATCCTCAAACAACTGGGTCATAACCTGAATGATATCAAGGTGCTGATATCCTTCTACATTATCTTCAATTAATACAGAAATTTTTAAAATTCCAATGTTCTAGATTTAGAGCTGTTTGTCTTTGGAACTTTGTTATTTCCCTCTGGATACAAAGTTTCATTTAGTTTAGGGGAGAAGGCCTAAAAAAAGTTTGTATCAGGCTCTAAATAACAGCTTCCAGTTTGGCCAACTTCTGACCAAAGAGTTACTTAAAAAACAAAATTCTTTCAAATATCTTGTAAGGTTTCAGCTGGTATAAACAGTAAATTTTCCCGGCAGTATTGAATGACCTCATGAACGAAAGAGACATACCCAAAGAGGGTGCAAAAGATACTATTCTCCCAAGATCCACAGTCACTCACAAAGATAGCCAAAAGAGAGAAAGTCTTAGACAATTCCCTGAGAGCTGGCAATAGTTGGTAGGACCGTAGCCAAAAGAGAGTGCAACTCTCATTTCTGTCAAGCCTTATCTTTGAGCCCACAACCTGACAGCTGGGCTGCCTGCATGCCCCAGGAAGGGAGAAAGCCAAACCAAGTTCTCAGGACACAAAATGAGACAAAAAAGAAGGCAACAGCTGTTCCTGAGAGAAAGGATTGATGACCAATGGGAACCCCAAAACCAAATTCACAAGAGTCTGGATTTGAAAAAGAAGGTACAACATGAAATTTTATCTTCCTTTCTCGATCAGGCACTGCAGAGATCCCAGAGAGCTGACTCTGGTTAAAATTCTCTTAATCATTTACAGTCTTGTAGTTTTTTTGGCATGGAAAGGCAATTCAGATAGAGGATTAATAGACTGTGAGTACTCAGGCAAAGGAGGACAGAGGGCAGTAGTAGGAGTCACGTCAGTCTTATGGTCTTTTGTTTTAGGTACCTCTTGTGTCTTTAATTTTTCATTAGCCTTTTAAAATGACTCTTTCAATGAAGCTATTTTGGAATCTTAAAATTAAAATAGGTATCCCATTCTGTTTGCTGATTTGGGAACCCTTGCTTTCAAATGCACTTCTTAAATGAACAATCTTGTCTAGCTGAAGTGTTCCCCATAATGGCCATTGTAATTCTAGGTTGTCTTAGTAATATTTTACCATATTTATAGATATTACAGCTTCTGGGACATAAAATAAGCAATTAGACATAAAATAAGCAATTGTGCCAGTAGGTGGCACACTCAATGCTTTGAAACATGAGAATCCTGTTTTTTTAGCTAAGCTTTGAGTCTCTTGGAGCCCAATTATACCTAAAAGGGATGTGCCATTAGATTGAGGATTTTGTGGTGTTTTACAGTGTACCTCCTTGCTGGAAATTTTCTTCAGGTTGGCAGGTGACCTAATGTCAATCTAACCTACTCCACGACTAACTTAACTTACCATAGGAGTAACAGCTTTTAAGTGCTTGATTCATGCCCACCAGTTTTGCAGCTTTGACTTCCAAGATTCCCATTAGCAATAGATCTAGTCCTCCTTTCATGAGATGATTTCTTTAAAGTGGCAGATGCCCTGATGACTTCTAATAGTCTGACTTATGCCTACTTAGATTTTGATGGTCAAAAAAGTCCTATTTCTTGTCAATTTATTTTCCGAAGTCCCCCAGCGGTTTAGGCCGTGAACTTACCTTGAGGCTTTGTGAGTCCCCTAACAACTGCCACCTGTTGTAGACTCCTAATACAACTACCCTGGAACCTTTCTGGGACCCCAGGACCTTTCTGGGAACAATAATAAGTATAATAATACATAATAATAATAAATTTTAATAAAGATTTTTTTGGATCGGAGAGCTGCACACAAGCAAGCGGAGCTCAAATCCGAGAGTGACTTACCCATGGCACTCCGAAACGAACAGTGAACTGAAAGGATTCAGTGGACACCTGGCCTGTGCGTCTCCTTGTCCCATAGGCCATTAGCAGTCAGCCTCAGATCTCATTCCTCTTCGCCAAAACCTGTTAAAAATTTAATAAAGAAAACAATTCAGGTGGTACAAACAAACTTTTTAAAAATAATTTTATTGGAGTATAGTTGATACAAACTTTATTTAACACTTCATGAAGTAGACAGTATTCTTTCAGAGAACTGCAAAACTGAGTGGAAGACAAGAAGATTTTATAGGATAAAGAATAAGGAAAAAGGAAGAGAAAAATAGAAATATTTGACTGGCTGGAGCCCCATAGTCAACCTTGTTTGGTATGAAAAGGAGCGAGGAAGTAGATATAGAGCCCAGAGTTGCTTTGGGATGTTTAGGGATTGGCCGACTGGATACACTGCATTTCTGGTCAAGCAGAGCATTTACAGGGACATGAAAGTTACCTAAGTTGTGGTTTGCTATGTAAGATAATGAAAGAATAGCAGTCTAGACAGATGATGGTTTTACCTGCAGCAATTCCATACACTGGATGCATTCTCCCTGTTTCAAAATAATTCAATTCAGTAGGTGTTTATTGAGTCTACTTTGTGTGCAAGGCACACACTCCAGTGAAAGAATTCCTTTTGAATTGCAATATTTAAGATGAGATGTTATTTAATCTAACCCATCTTTTATAGATGAGGGAACAGAAACAAATGAACTTAGTGATCTTTTGCAGGAGGTCTGCCTAATTTACAAAAGCTTGGTGGCAGGCAACACCGAAAAGAAAACTAGGCCAAGTGTTCTCATCATTACACGTGCCTGCCAATATTTTTCGCGCTTTCTGGGAGACCTCCCCTGACCGTTGGAGTAAATCTAATCATTTATCCTTTCTGCCGCAGTTGGGTCAAGTATAGAGATCTATCATTGTAATTAATCATAGTATTACAATTATTTACACCCATTCCCACTTATCTGCTGCAGAGGTTAAGAGTATGGGCACTGAAGCTCCAATCCCAACTACTGACAAGCTGTATATTACCTGGGGGAAGTATATTTGCCTCTCCATGCTTCAGTTTCCTTAAATAGGGGGAGAATACCGGTACCCAACTCAGAGGGCTATTTAATGATATTTAAATGATAAAATCCATACAAAGTGTTTAGCACAGTGCCTGTCACATAGTAACTGCTGAAAAAAAGGTATCAGCTGTTATTATTTTTACTGTTATTATTATTTTTAAAAACTATTTCTTGAGTGCCAATAATATTTCTAGCGCCAGAGGTAACTTGGTTGTTCAATTTTAAAAAATTTATTGAGTACCTAATATATCCCAAGTGCTATTTCCAAGTACTGAAACTTCAAACATTAGTGAAATAAGAAAAATTAGTAAAATACAGTAATCGGTATGATAATTATAATTGAAATTGATTGAAGTCATAATGGTAAACACAAATGAAAGATTAGTTAATGCAGCCATGAGCAGTGGAAGATGAAGACAAGCTTCATAGGGAAGGAGAAACTTCCTGTAATACCTTGACTTTCTTCTTCATTTCTTTTTATTGTGTCAGGGAAAACTAACATTTTCCTTATACCTCTATAAAGCCTGGAGAGAAATATAGGCAAAGAAAAGTAATTTGGGCATAGTAGTATGTGCTGTCAGCTAATGTATTAATATATGAGTTTGGTAACGTAATACAGAACAAGAAGGGGCAAAGTCACTGTTAACATAAGGTCAGAAACATTGTTTATAAAGAAAAGGGCCTAGGTCAGGTAAACAGAAGAACATAAACTACGTAGATGAGAGAGAATAATTTTCCTTATTTAGTTTCAGGACTAAATAAAACCCACTGTAAAGACCCACCATTTTCCTTCCTTCCACACATACCTACTTCCAACTACAGATCAGAGAGATTCCTTCTCTTGTGCCCCAAGTACTCCATCTCCCAGAGCCATTAGACACTGCTACCATAAGTATATATTCCCCCAGCCACCTGAGGTAATATTTACTATTAAAACATAACTTCCATGATTTTGTTAGACTTGTATTCCCTTAACATGCCCAAAGTACAATAACGGCACTGAAAACAATAGTGGAAGCTATTCCGAATAACTGCATGACAATATGAACATCACACTAATCATCAATGAACACGTCCAAACGTTAAGTCACACAGAATTTTTATCCAAGATACTTGAACCTTGAACACTAGGGGGAAAAAAAAAAAAACAGTGCTGGATTTTATATGTGTATCTGCTCAGTTGAAGGTGAGAAAATGCAATTAACTCCTTTTTATAGACCGCTGTATTATTCCCATGATCATTACTTAGCTAAGCTACTTAAGGATAACTGTCCTTTAGAGAAAGGACTCTCTGAGTCTCATTAACTAGATTTCTGACCCACAGAGGAGTCTTAGCATTTATTTTCAGGTGCTTTAATTTTTTTTGAATTAAGCACTTCATCAAAATTTTAAGTAGTAGTGAGATTTAATATTGTTTTGTCAAAGGTCTTTATTTAATAAATTTAATCAGACCATTGGCTTAAGTCCAAAAAATAAAGATCAAGCTTCTTGACATAACTGTTCTTGAAATTTTTATATATATAAAGAATATAAGATGAGATACTCTCTAAAGTAGGTTTGCTTTGAGAGAAGGTTCACTTTGAAATTTAGAAAACCAAAATAACCAATAATAATTCTAGTCTCTGATAAGCAAAAAAAAACAAAACACAAAAAATCAGTTGAAGTTATATGTATGTCATAGAGATGGTTAATAATCCAATGTGAAGGAGAACTATGATACAATGCAAATCAATTATCCTAGAAAATGGAAACAAAGATACTGTATTTGGGATAATCAAAGAGTGGGTTATTAAGGAATGACTTGTATTTACATACTCTGCTCCTTCAGAGAGAATGTACTGATTGCAGTTTTGCTGAAACCCTCAGTGGAGTGGCTTTAGGATTTATTAGCACAGTATTTTCAAAATAAAAAATACAAATTTGAAGCATGGCTCATATTTTTCCTATAACTTAAAAGAATTTAATAAACTAAAATTCTGTATTTTTGTAGCTTGTCCATATTTACCTTAAAATTTATTATCAGTTGGACACTTTGAACGTTACTACTTCAGGTAATTGGATCCCCACACCCACACCAAAAGGAAGAGTGTATGGCAGGGAAAGCAGGAGGAGGAAAATGGTCTCTCATGTATGCTCTTTAGAAAGGAGAATGCTGAGGAAACTTGCACAAGCCTCTTAGATAGCCTCATCCACCACAGGGCAGACAGCAGAAGCAAGAAGAACTACAATCCTGCAGCCTGTGGAACAAAAACCACATTCACAGAAAGATAGACAAGACGAAAAGGCAGAGGGCTATGTACCAGATGAAGGAACAAGATAAAACCCCAGAAAGACAACTAGAAGAAGTGGAGATAGGCAACCTTCCAGAAAAGGAATTCAGAATAATGAAAGTGAAAATGATCCAGGACCTTGGAAAAAGAATGGAGGCAAAGATCGAGAAGATGCAACAAATGTTTAAAAAATACCTAGAAGAATTAAAGAACAAACAAACAGAGATGAACAATACAATAAATGAAATGAAAACTACACTAGAAGGAATCAATAGCAGAAGAACGGATAAGTGACCTGGAAGACAGAATGGTGGATTCACTGCTGCAGAACAGAATAAAGAAAAAAGAATGAAAAGAAATGAAGACAGCCTAAGAGACTTCTGGGACAACATGAAACGCAACAACATTCACATTATAGGGGTCCCAGAAGGAGAAGAGAGAGAGAAAGGACCCGAGAAAATATCTGAAGAGACTAGAGTCAAAAACTTCCCTAACATGGGAAAGGAAATAGTCACCCAACTCCAGGAATCACAGAGAGTCCCATACAGGAGAAACCCAAGGAGAAACATGCCAAGACACATAGTAATCAAACTGGCAAAAATTAAAGACAAAGAAAAATTATTGAAAGCAGCAAGGGAAAAATGACAAATAACATACAAGGGAACTCCCATAAGGTTAACAGCTGATTTCTCAGCAGAAACTCTACAAGCCAGAAGGGAGTGGCATGATATACTTAAAGTGATGAAAGGGAAGAACCTACAACCAAGATTACTCTACCCAGCAAGGATCTCATTCAGATTCGACGGAGAAATCAAAAGCTTACAGACAAGCAAAAGCTAAGAGAATTCAGCACCACCAAACCAGCTCTACAACAAATGCTAAAGGAACTTCTCTAACTGGGAAACACAAGAAAGAAAAGGACCTACAAAAACAAACCCAAAACAATTAAGAAAACGGTAATAGGAACATACATATCGATAATTACCTTAAAAGTGAATGGATTAAATGCTCCAACCAAAAGACAAGGCTTCCTAAATGAATACATAAACAAGACCCATATATATGCTGTCTACAAGAGACCCACTTCAGACCTAGGGACACAAACAGACTGAAAGTGAGGGGATGGAAAAAGATATTCCATGCAAATGGAAATCAAAAGAAAGCTGGAGTAGCAATACTCATATCAGATAAAATAGACTTTAAAATAAAGGATGTTACAAGAGACAAGGAAGGACACTACATAATGATCAAGTGATCAATCCAAGAAGAAGATATAACAATTATAAATATATGCACCCAACATAGGAGCACCTCAATACATAAGGCAACTGCTAACAGCTATAAAAGAGGAAATAGACAGTAATACTGGGGGACTTTAACACCTCACTTACACCAATGGACAGATGATCCAAACAGAAAATTAAGAAGGAAACACAAGCTTTAAATGACACAATAGACCAGATAGATTTAATTGATATTTATAGGACATTCCATCCAAAAACAGCAGATTACACTTCCTTCTCAAGTGCGCACAGAACATTCTCCAGGATGGATCACATCTTGGGTCACAAATCAAGCCTCAGTAAATTTAAGAAAACTGAAATCATATTAAGAACCTTTTCTGACCACAATGCTATGAGATTAGAAATCAATTACATGGAAAAAAAAGTAAAAACACAAACACATGGAGGCTAAACAATACATTACCAAATAAACAACAGATCACTGAAGAAATCAAAGAGGAAATCAAAAAATACCTAGAGACAAATGACAATGAAAACACGATGATCCAAAACCTATGGGATGCAGCAAAAGCAGTTCTAAGAGGGAAGTTTACAGCTATACAAGCCTACCTCAAAAAACAAGAAAAATCTCAAATAAACAATCTAACCTTACACCTAAAGGAACTAGAGAAAGAAGAACAAACAAAACTCAAAGTTAGCAGAAGGAAAGAACTCATAAAGATCAGAGCAGAAATAAATGAAATAGAAACAAAGAAAACAATAGCAAAGATCAATAAAAGTAAGAGCTGGTTCTTTGAGAAGATAAACAAAATTGATAAACCTTTAGCCAGACTCATCAAGAAAAAGACGGAGAGTACTCAAATCAATAAAATTACAAATGAAAAAGGAGAAGTTACAATAGACATCGCAGAAACACAAAGCATCCTAAGAGACTACTACGAGCAACTCTACGCCAACAAAATGGACAACCTGGAAGAAATGGAAAAATTCTTAGAAAGGTATAACCTTCCAAGACTGAACCAGGAAGAAATAGAAAATATGAACAGACCTATCACAAGTAATGAAATTGAAACTGTGATTAAAAATCTTCCAACAAACAAAAGTCCAGGACCAGATGGCTTCACAGGTGAATTCTATCAAACATTTAGAGAAGAGCTAACAGCCATGCTCCTCAAACTCTTCCAAAATATTGCAGAGAAAGGAACACTCCCAAACTCATTCTATGAGGCCACCATCACCCTGATACCAAAACTAGACAAAGATACTATAAAAAAAGAAAATTACAGACCAATATCATTGATGAATATAGATGCAAAAATCCTCAAGAAAATACTAGCAAACAGAATCCAACAACACATTAAAAGGATCATACACCATGATCAAGTGGGATTTACCCCAGGGAGGCAAGGATTCTTCAATATACGCAAATCAATCAATGTGATACACCATATTAACAAATTGAAGAATAAAAACCATATGATCATCTCAATAGATGCAGAAAAAGCTTTTGACAAAATTCAACACCCATTTATGATAAAAACTCTCCAGAATGTGGGCATAAGGGAACCTACCTCAACATAATAAAGGCCATATACGACAAACCCAAGCAAACATCATTCTCAACGGTGAAAAACTGAAAGCATTTCCTCTAAGATCAGGAACAAGACAACGATATCCACTCTCACCACTATTATTCAACATAGTTTTGGAAGTCCTAGCCACAGCAATCAGAGAAGAAAAAGAAATAAAAGGAATACAAATTGGAAAAGAAGAAGTAAAACTGTCACTGTTTGCAGATGACATGATACTATACATAGAGAATCCTAAAGATGCCACCAGAAAACTACTAGAGCTAATCAATGAATTTGGTAAAGTTGCAGGATACAAAATTAATGCACAGAAATCTCTTGCATTCCTATACACTAATTATGAAAAATCTGAAAGAGAAATTATGGAAACACTCCCATTTACCACTGCAACAAAAAGAATAAAATACCTAGGAATAAACCTACCTAGGGAGATAAAAGACCTGCATGCAGAAAACTATTAAGACAATGATGAAAGAAATTAAAGATGATACCAACAGATGGAGAGCTATACCATGTTCTTGGATTGGAAGAAACAATATTGCGAAAATGACTCTACTACCCAAAGCAATCTACAGATTCAATGCAATCCCTAGCAAATTACCAATGGCATTTTTTACGGAAGTAGAACAAATCATCTTAAAATTTGTATGGAGACACAAAAGACCCCGAATAGCCAAAGCAGTCTTGAGTGAAAAAAACGGAGCTGGAGGAACCAGACTCCCTGACTTCAGACTATACTACAAAGCTACAGTAATCAAGACAATATGGTACTGGCACAAAAACAGAAATATAGATCAATGGAACAAGAGAGAAAGCCCAGAGATAAACCCATGCACCTATGGTCAACTAATCTATGACAAAGGAGGCAAAGATATACAATGGAGAAAAGACAGTCTCTTCAATAAGTGGTGCTGGGAAAACTGGACAGCTGCATGTAAAAGAATGAAATTAGAATACTCCCTAACACCATACACAAAAATAAACTCAAAATGGATTAGAGACCTAAATGTAAGACCGGACACTATAAAACTCTTAGAGGAAAACATAGGAAGAACACTCTTCAACATAAATCACAGCAAGATCTTTTTTGATCCACCTCCTAGAGTAATGGAAATAAAAACAAAAATAAACAAATGGGACCTAATGAAACTTCAAAGCTTTTGCATGGCAAAGGAAACCATAAACAAGACGAAAAGACAACCCTCAGAATGGGAGAAAATATTTGCAAACGAATCAACGGACAAAGGATTAATCTCCAAAATATATAAACAGCTCATTCAGCTCAATATTAAAGAAACAAACAACCCAATCCAAAAATGGGCAGAAGACCTAAATAGACATTTCTCCAAAGAAGACATACAGATGGCCAAGAAGCACATGAAAAGATGCTCAACATCACTAATTATTAGAGAAATGCAAATCAAAACTACAATGAGGTATCACCTCACACCAGTTAGAATGGGCATCATCAGAAAATCTACAAACAACAAATGCTGGATAGGGTGTGGAGAAAAGGGAAACCTCTTGCACTGATGGTGGGAATGTAAATTGACACAGCCACTATGGAGAACAATATGGAGGTTCCTTAAAAAACTAAAAATAGAATTACCATATGATCCAGCAATCCCACTACTGGGCATATACCCAGAGAAAACCGTAATTCAAAAACACACATGCACCCCAATGTTCACTGCAGCACTATTTACAATAGCCAGGTCATGGAAGCAACTTAAATGCCCATCGACAGACGAATGGATAAAGAAGTTGTGGGTACATATATACAATGGAATATTACTCAGCCATAAAAAGGAACGAAATTGAGTTGTTTGTTGAGACGTGGATGGATCTAGAGACTGTCATACAGAGTGAAGTAAGTCAGAAAGAGAAAAACAAATATCGTATATTAACACATGTATGTGGAACCTAGAAAAATGGTACAGATGAACCGGTTTGCAGGGCAGAATTTGAGACACAGATGTAGAGAACAAACGTTATGGACACCAAGGGGGGAAAACCGCAGTGGGGTGGGGATGGTGGTGTGCTGAATTAGGCGATTGGGATTGACATGTATACCCTGATGTGTATAAAATTGATGACTGATTAAAAAAAAAAAAAAAGAGTAGGCCTGCTTGTGCTAGCAAATGTGGTAATAAAATATGGCCCAATGCTCAGACAGTAAGCCTTACTTATTAATAGTCAATACAGTGCTAAAGGCCTACCTATCAACTTTTGATTTATAAATAGGACATATTTGTCCCCTGATACTGCTGTGTAATTGCACTCAATTTTCAGAATGGATACTGCTTTACTCCTATACAAGAGGAGTAATTATCACCATTTTTAAGCTTTGACTGCACATTTTGCCTTCTCAAATTAGCCACCTTCTACAAATGGGAAGATTAAGAATGGCAAGAATATACAATACTAACCAAACATATAAGGACCACTGTTTCATCTACAATGTTCTTTTATTACATACAGGAAGTCTGCAATATATATGGCAATAAAAGGGAGCAGAATATGACAAGAAATCTCTCTTAAAGGACTGATAAGACATAGTTATGTCATATAATCATGTGTGTGACACAGTGTGACACAAAAGTCCTGTAAATAAACATACAATAAATATTAATTAGGTTAAGACCGTTAAGATGAAATGGCTTATCTGTTTCCAGATTAGGCTCTTGTGCTATTGGGATTCTGGATTATCCAAGTTAAAATTCTCATTGGTTGTCCTGATTCTGAAGTTGGAAAAAAACAGCTAGTTAATAAGCCCATTCCCAGTCTAGTGGTCTCTGTGAGCCATCAGGCATGCACCTGGTAACACAGCCACCCATCTGCCCAAGGAAGAGCAATGAAAGAATTGAAATCAGCAACCTACAGGGCTCTGGCCCTCCTTGTGGATACCTGGTTTTTCTTCTTAGGCTTTATCAAATTCATCAAGCTGTCCCAAGCAATACTACTGCTGTATGGAAACCTAGAATATTATAGAGTTAATCCAGACACTTAAATCCTGCTTCCTTAGCATCTTCAATCTCATGTATCCCAGACACATAAAATTGATCCTGTTTGAACCAAACTCATCATCTTCCCAGTAAACTTGCTCTTCCTTCTGTGTTGTTTATTTCTACCATCCAGTGCTCAAGAGTAATACTTTTGAACGACTCCTTCTCCTTTAACACCCACTTATATCCAAGCTATTCCCAAATACATTTGATTACATTTTCTAAATATTTCTTGATTACCCTTTTCTCTCCATTCTACTGCCATTACCTTAGTCCAAATCACTATAAAATTCCACTGGGGACCTGCAGTACCTTCTATCTTGTCCCCTGCATTAAATCTTGCCCATTCTCCATTCTGCAGGCTGAGGGTCTTGTTCAAAGGTAAATGTGGGTATTTTTCTCCCTGGCTTAAAATTCTACAAAGCCTTTCCATTGCTCATAGGATACATACAGTTCAAAACCTTTCATTTAAAATTTTGGCTTATTTCACAATGTAGTTGTGGTGATAATGAAACAAAACAGTTTATTAAAGAAATTTATGGTGGCATAAATGGCTTTACTGGTCCCCCATATCAATCAAAAGCTCACTATCCCAAGTTGTCCACCCTTCCTCAGAGGAAAGAGCTACTTTTTATGGCTATCTTCCCAATAGGTGCTGATTGGCAGAAAAGGATTTTGGAGTTCCCCGGGAGACTGTAAGAGACAGGTACTCAAATTCACCTCCCATTACAGAGCCTGACACAGAATTAATATCCAGTAAATATTTGTTTAATTAATTGAAAGTGCTGCAACAAAGATAATATTATCCTTACATTGCAGAAAAGGAAATTAACGTCGGTTAAGAGACTTGCCAAAGACTAGAGAGCTTTCAAATGGCTGAGCTAGGTTTGCATCCTGCTCTGTCTGTCTGCTGGTCTCAGAAGCAGCATCTGCAAGGTTCAGTGAGTCCATACAACTATGCATCCTCAAGCTCCCTTCTTTTTGCTGCCCAAGTCGTAAGGTAAAATCGGCAAGAGGAATATATCCAGATGTCACAGAGCTAATAGCATTTGAAGTTAAGGAATATTGGGAGATTTAGAAAGTAACTTCAAGGAAACAAATTTGATGATTTTCCAATTAAATTCAACAAACATCCACTAGAACCTGGGAATATCAACTTGAAGAAGACAATGGTCTGGGCCTTCAAGAGCTCATAATCTAGTAGAGAAGACAAGCATGTAAACACATGACTATGATAAAATATCATGAGGCATTAAGTAATATAATGAACAAATATACAACCCACACCTCCAGATCTTCCTACTGAGCTACACACCGATATATCCACCTATATGTCCCATGGACAAGAAAACTACATACAAAGTGAAAATTACAATCTTCCCTCCCAGTCCTGCTTCTCTTCCTGTGTTTACTACCTTGGTGTAAGGCAGCACATCCACCCTGTGAAGCATTCTTGACATGACCCGTACTAAAACTAGATTGACTTTTTCTAAAATTCAAACTGATCACATCACTCATGAGGAAAAAAAAATCCTTCACTGATTACCTTTAACTTCAGTGTGTATTCCACACTCCTTAGAATCCTTTGGCTCTCCTTTTACCACCACCTGCCATTGGAGTTAGTTCCCTCCAATCATTCCCACTGCCTCCTTTGCATAGGCCTATCCAAGCCACACCACCTGGTTCTGTGGCCATCTACTTATTCATCAACTTCTTCAGTGCCAGGAATACTGCTCAGCACACATTTAGTCACAATAATTATTTATTAGTTGAATGAACCAGTGAACAAAAAACAGTCGAAGCTTTAAGATCATTGTTTACTGCCTATAAAGTCTTGAACAAGGTAGTCATTTAACCACTCTTTGTCTTTAGTTCTTCATCTCTAAAATGACAATTATACTCATCCCTCTAAGGCATTATGAGGATTAAAGGAGGTCATATGTGTGAATGGACTTTGTAACAAATAAGTACAGTATAGCATCACTTATTTTAATTTTGGTACTTTATAAGCTTATTCTAGCATTTTAAGACTGGTAAAAAGAAATTTTCCCAGAATCTGTTTAACTTCCTTGAAAATATCTTACTGAACAAAATTTCCTGACATAAAGTTGTAAATGGCAGTGTCATCAGTATCCTTAATTATGGAGGTGTAAGAAGTGGCTGAACTGTCAAGGTTATAAGAGCCAATTTCTATCCACTCCACCATTCTATTTACTTAGTAGAGCTCTCATATACTTGCAGTTTGGTAGGGGGAGAGAAGTGGAAAATGATACAAGGCATTATAACAAAGTCCACTTTTAAATAATTATAACTTAAGTTAATTACACTGACATTTCTCAGCAAGGATTAAGTAAGTCAGAAGGGAAAAAAAGACATATGAGAAAATAAAAAGCAAGGGTTGGACTACAAGAGCATCTCTTTTGTCTTTCATTCAGGAGTGTAATTAAATTAAGTAGGATTGATTGAGTGTCAAACATCTGTGGGAGTCATTTCCTAACTTCATTAATGCTATTGTGCCTGAAGAAGCCCCAGTGGTAATTTCTCTCACAAGTATCTAATGAGAGTCTAGTGATGTGATATGAAAGCATTACACCAAGCCGCTGTGCCCTACGCCACTGCCTGTCTGTAGGTGAGGAACTTATTAGAAATGCTGGCGTGGCAACAGCAAAGCTACATTATCCACCTCAGCACTGGGAGTGGGACAGCAGGCAGCAGTGAGCTGGGGTAATGGAGTCATAAAGTTGAGAGTTTAGACAGCAAGCATAACAGAATAAAAACAGAACTGCTAAGGAGAACTAAATGGTCATAAAATAGATCATATACAATGAGGTACAGCAGATAATAAGGTGCATTTATATGGAAAACTAAATAAAAATTATGACCATTTCCTCTTTAACCCCATAACCATCAGAGCTTCTCCCAGCAGGGGATTTGCAAGGTAAACTAGGGAGAATGAATCAATTAAAAGGAAAAAATATATATATATTAGCCAGCTTAGTTCATTATTATAGGCATCGCTGATTGTACAGAGGGCCCCAGTAGAATACGAGGCACTGGGCAAAACATTATAAAAGATCTATAATTCCTTCCTTTTGTAGAATTACGATTTTAAAAAGTTATAATACGGTTATAGTTATAAAGTAATTAAATGGGGATAAATGTAAAGTTAGTTCTGTTTTACCCATTTTATCATTGTGATTAGAAGTTGCCTGCTCCCAAGCTTTGTTAATTCATTCCTCGGTTAATGAGCACTTACTATGTATTGGGAGTTCTGATCAGCTCTAAAGATGCCAAGTTGCATAAGAACAGACTATGTCTTTGAGGAACTTTTAGTCTGATGCAGAAAACTTACAAGCAATCAAATCATCAAAATAAAACTTTAAGTGGAAAAATAGCTAAGTGATGAGTCCCGTGGAAACAGAGGACACAGCACTTGGCAGGGCTCAGAGTATTGAAAAATGAATAGGAATCGGATTGATTTGGGGTGCCAATGTAGATGAAGGAGAGGATGATAAAGTTTCAATCTGAGCAAACCACATTTACAAGGATACCCAGGTATGAGATGACAAGAAAAATTTAAGGAAGGACTAGGAAAAGACCAATGCGAGGAAGCCCTGAGCTCTGAGGCTGGAGAGTCCCGGCTTCGGGCTGTGATGTGGGGCTAAGATTTTATCCTGCACGTGGGATTTAGGAGCCATAGAGGGCAGCTGTGTACAGGTGTGCTCATGTATTACTGCCACAAGCACAACATTTAAATATAACTCTCCACTGCTGAGTTCTGTGTTCTCTATGATTCAGTGGAGTCTTGTTGAGAAAACTACGTCTGGAAGAGACAATATGTAATTTAGACAGCTAATCTCTCATGCACATGATGCCCATCTCTCAAAATATCACATGCCCCTGTTGCAAGGTGGTCCATACAGACAGGACTAAGCCTGGAAACATCAATTTCACCAAATCCTCAGTATTCTATAGGCACTAAATTCCATTTGAAAGCTTCTTTGTAATGTAATGATACATGGTGCTAAAATGAACAAAGCTGGTCTGAAGTTTTATGAAGTTATCCTCATATAACATTTTACCCTACTTATATATGGGAGGTTTCATCCAGTTAAGAGGGATACTGTAATTTGAAATTAATTTATCATCATAAAAATTAACTGAAAAGAATTTAGTAATCATATTAATATTGTAAAAAGCACCTTGGGAATTTAGTGGCATTATACTACTTATGTTGGGGGACAATGTTTATATCTCTGGTAATTGCTTTATGTCAAGCTTTCACTGTAAGTAGCTGCCAGCATCTGGGGACTTGATATGAGCTATGATATAACCAACACTGGTGATTAATAATCCATTTTGTAACAGAGAGGTACTGGAAGTATTTGTCCTGGCATAGTTGCTCATCAAAATTTACCATCTTAGAAAACTAACATATGGGCAACTTAACCAGACTGTGAGCATGTTGAGGATAGAAATCACCACATTTGTCTTTGTCTGGCTGATAAAGGCTCAGCAAATATGTCACAGGGTTGTCAATTTGATGTCATTGTCACCTCTATTTTTATCCTCTGTATTGAGGGGCAAGGGTGAGGGAGATTGGAACTACATTTCCCAGAATTCCTTTCCTCATATTGTTCTGGCTACAATCTGCCAGTGAGAGGAATTTGCATATATCTTGGTAAACTAAGAAGGAGAAGCGAAGGAACTTGCTTGAGAATCTTCTACTTTGGTGTAGATCCCAGAGGCAGTGGCTTCCCTGACTTCTATGCCACCAGCCCATCCAACAATTATGAAAGCCTCTATTTTCCCATATTAAAATCTTTCCCACTTGGAAGATTTAAAACGGCTTCTATTTCCCTCATCTCAGCTTGACTAGAATGAGTATTTTAGTGGAAAGAAGAAAGGGAGACAGGAAATAAAAGAAGGAAGGAGGAAGGAGAGAAAGAGGAAGAGAGGTACAAAATTGCCTTCTTGGTTTTAGACAGCTAAACAGAGCCAGGGGCATGCCTCATTCTTAATTCTACATGCACTCTACCTCCTCAGGAGAGCAGTGTGAGTTCTTCCCTACTTTGGAAATATTAAAATGTCAGGAACTGTGACTCAAAGCCAGTCTTCCTCAGCATCCATGGGCACCAATAACGCAAATCACTGAAGATGGGCACCACAAGAAATTGTTACTAATTCTCTATATTAGAAAATGTGAACATGTTGGCAGATTAATAATCAGAGTTGACAGAATAATTGAACCACTCAGAGGAAAGACTGATAGAACAGTGACAACATCTAGGTAATCACACAAGGAACTTAGGGGAAATGGAATGGATCAGTCAAAAGCAAAAAGAAACTGTTTGTGCTTTTGAAGACTTTCTATTGAAAAAGACAAGGTGCCACAAGTCAGCAAACTAAAGCAATGAGGCCTCTGTGAATCAAATCCCTAACCTCTTTGTTTTACTATTCATAAACCAAATGTAAGGGGAATAAAAAGCAGAATATGTTTGAGGCATACTTTAAAGGTGTTAAACATATGGATTTTGACATATTTAAATCAGAACTAAAACAATTACTGCTTACAATACCTCCAATTCCTGGAACTACTAAATTCAGTATGACAGTTTCTATGTGTTTGTATTCATTTTCCATAATGTCTTAAAATTTTTTAGCTATTCAAACATTTTTACTGATCCACAAAATGTAACCAATCGTTCCCATACCCACTGTTGTCAGTGAAGTGACAAAGCACAATATAAGCAACTGTTAATAATTTAAGGCATATAGTAACACTTTTTAAAGTCATTTTTTGGGCAGTGTTTACTAAAAAAGCAATGAATGTTCAGCTGAATCTCTTGGAACTTGAGTCTGTTGGCCTGTGCTAATTTACTTGGCTGAGTACATGTTTCCCAGCCCAAACGTCTTTCCAAAACCAACTCCTCTCAACTCCCTAATACCATTCTTTCAGTCAGCTGTGCTTGGAACCCTTGAATTCTCTTTGATTCTTTCCTTTATTTTCCACATTCAATCTGAAGCAAAAGAATGTTAAGATTTTTCTAGCACCTTTCCCTTCTCATCACATTCCTGCCATACTTTACAAACTGGCCTTCCCTTTCATTGTACTAAATGGAGAAATTATTTAATAAACCTCTAGAAAGTTTCTGACATATAATAGAAGTCCAATAGTGTTAGTTCCCTTACCCTGCTTTCCTTTCCTCTTTCTGGTCTAAACACTAAACCACCTGAAGCACAGTTCTGAACAGATTATTCCCCTGTTCAAAAACCTCCAAGGCACGCTTTCCTGAAGTATGGCCCACTCAGCCCAGCATTCAAAGGTTTCTGCTTCCCATTCACATTTTCAATTTTCTCTCACTGCTGTCTTATATACAATCCTTATGCCTTACACAGTAAACCATCGCCCAATGGCATACACAAATACCTCTGAGCTCTAGCCCTAACCAGGCAAGCTTCCATTGGAAATAATTAACCAGTTAGTTGACTACAAAACACTGGAGACTAAACCTAATTATCTCAAAATCGAGCATATAGCCTTATATATTTGACTTATCTCTTAGAGTTAAGTCATTGACAATGAATATGTCACATCCTCGTACCCCGATAAGCCACAGCACTTATCATCCATATCGTGGATCAGATTACAGCCCACAGACCAAATGGAGCCCGTGCTGTTTTTGTACAGTATGCAAGCCAAGAATGGGTTTTATATTTTAACTTGTTGAAAAGAATCAAATGAAGATTAATATGTCATGGCACGTGAACATTATATGAATTTCAAATTCCAGTGTCCATAAATAAAGTTTTATTGGAACACAGCACACTCATTCATTTACATAGCTGTTTTTATGCTACAACAACAGAGTTAAATAATTACAACAGAGACCATATGGCCCACAAAGCCTGAAATATTTACTACCCGATTCTTAAAAAAAACTGTTGACATTTTTTAAATTTTAATTTTTTTTATTGAAGTATAGTTGATTTACAAAGTTGTGCTAATTTCTGCTATACATCAAAGTGACTCAGTTTACACATATATACATTCTTTTTTTATATTCTTTTCCATTATGGTTTATCCCAAGAGATTGGATATAGTTCCCTGTGCTATACAGTAGGACCCTGTTGTTTATCCATTATATATAATAGTTTGCATCTACTAACTCCAATCTATACTGTGAATTAACTCATACTGCTTAGTATTAATATTTATGCTTTTTAAATATTTCCTATTTCCCTAACTTCTTTTAAAGACCCTCAAGAATAGAAATATTTGTGACTTTCTAATATTCTGGCCTAGCACATGTATTTTACATAGCTGATACTCAGTAGATGCTTGTTAGTGATCCTGATTCTAGTTTTACAAATAAGTATAGATGAGAACATGGATTCTCCAACTGGGGAAACAAACAGCAGGCTATATTAACTATAGTCTTAACTGTAGAAGATGTTGTTTGGTTCTCTCATTTTAAAAAATAAAATAAATTGGCCATCTGTGAATACCTATTTGCATATCTCCTAAAAGTGCTTTCCTATCCCCCTTGTACCTTTGCACTTAGAAGTACCACAGTGCCATCATGACATCTTGGTTTCTATTGCCATCACTCTTTACTAAATTTCTATTTTGGCCCAAGTACTCTTAACCAAAAACTGTAAACCTGGGACACAGCTCTTTGAATGGTGAAATTATCAAAACCAAATTATTTCATGGAAAAGAACATGACGTCCTTCAATGACACCAAAATAACTGGCCAGTTAGGTTGGTTCAGTCCAGTAGCACAATAATTTGGTGGGGTAAAAAATAAAACTGATCATCTGGCTAAATCAACTTAATCCTATCCAAATACTTTACCTGGTAGCACTGTGGAGAAAGTATATATCCTGATTATTCAAATATTAAGGCCCCTCAATCAAGTACAATACATGTGTACATTTGTATGTATGTGTATCCTACTCAAAATGACCAAATACAGAGCAACATTTAATCCAAAATATCACCCTGAAATATATTGCACACTTTTGGATACATGTAGATTTTGCCAATGTTTTTCTATTCTTTCTTCCTTTTGAATCTCTAAGACCTGTCAGAGCTGTCAAAAATGCTATGCCAATTGTTTACAAAACAGATCTCATTCACAGGGGAGATAGAACCAGTACTCAGAAAATCTAAGAAAGAAAAAAAAAAGAAGAAGAAGAAGAATGAAGCACTGACAGTTGCAGATTTTTATTTGAAGTAGTAAAATCTTAAGAATAAATAGGATGTCAGCAGAATCTATGATTTCTTTTTTGGCTATAGGCTTGTATTAAGAAATAATGTCACAATATACTTTAGACATGAGAAACATTTTTAATAACAGAATTATTAGGATAAGACAAAATTGATATATAATGGATTATATAACTTCAGCATCTATTGTAATTTCCCTTTGTTTCCTTCACTGAATTTTCTTGTCCTTTCTGCATTTCTCGAAATTTTGCTAGCAATTTTAATGTGTTAAAACCACGTAGAGTCACTCAAAGTATTTCAAAAGTTTCAAATGATCTGTGTTAGTCTTTTCATGTCAGTTGTAAAAAGAGCTATAAACACACAATTCCAACAGTTGTTTGGAGTACATCATATACATAATGTTTGATAGTTGCATTGTCATCAATAAATCTAATATAGAGTTAAGCTGTGCAGTGCAATATATTACAATTAAAAAGAAAACTTTTCAAATGAGGAGGAAGTTGATAGAAGCTATTCTTCATTATATAACTTCATTACTCAGGTACCTTGGTCTTGTGAAATACACATTAAGTCTCTCTGTAAACATACTTTCAGGAGAAAGAACAGCAGGGTTAAAGTAGACAACTACTGCTTCTGAATATACAGAATCCATTCATCCTACTGGGCTAGCAGCATGTCAGCCTTCATACAGGGACTCAGCCTTCCTTCATTTGTAGACCACATGGTTCCTGTGGAGCTAAGTTTACTTCCAGTTTCTACAGCAATATGATCTCAGCCTGGTCAATCCGATCATCTCTTTCCCCAGGTGTCAGGCATTGGTTCAGTTATGAGCAATGGTTCAAGTTGGGTCAGTTAGGACCAAACAGAGTTAGTCTCAGAACATTAGCCTAAGTGTGGCATACTAGAACTCACACCTGACTCTAGTAAGGTGTAAGGCTGATGCTGCCCCATAAAGGCAGAGCCTGTCACTGAATGGAGCCAATACCAAAAAGGTTGTGTGAAGAAATGAAGAGAGAAAATTTGGTCCTGGTGAAAATCATTTCAGCCCTGACTTTCCAAAACAAACTCATTCCCAGACTTTTCATTTTTATGACTTAATAAATACCCTTTAAGTCAGTTTGAGTTGGGGATTCTATCACTTGCTATTAGAAAAGTCCTGATAAAAAAATTGGTGAGCCTTGCTTTCCTTTGTATTCCTAACAGGCACAAAGAGGGTAAAAACTCTCGTGCTTTCTTACACTTCCATCCAGGAATCTCAAGTCCCCATTCCCATAATGAAGGAAGGTTCCAAAAACATAGGTTAAAGCAGAGATCTCCATTTCTGATATATCTCTGACCAGTTTTCTTCCACCACTTTCTCAGGTTCATCAACCTTCAGGAAGATATAAGGAACACTGCTGGTTCTCTCAAAAGACTTATATTCTCCAAGGTCAGCCATCGTGTGGGAGGAGTGGGAAGACACAAAAATGAAGGACAATTTGGGAATTAATTAATGTTCAGACATGCCTCACATGTGGATATTCAGCCTTGAGCGTCAGTCTGGGAGGAGCAACATCTTTGGTGCTTGATTCTAAAGGAGATGCTGAACTTCCATGCATGAGGTGACCAGTGGAGATGCCGAACTTCCATGCATGAGGTGACCAGTGGAGATGCCGAACTTCCATGCATGAGGTGACCAGTGGAGATGCCGAACTTCCATGCATGAGGTGACCAGTGGAGATGCCGACCTTCCATGCATGAGGTGACCAGTGGAGATGCTGGACTTCCATGCATGAGGTGACCAGTGGAGATGCTGAATTTCCATGCATAATGTGACTTGACCCACTTACTCCAGTAAGTGGAACTATAAGACAGAAACACTGGACTGGCCTGGGTTTGGTGAGCAGACTTTGAAAAATATTAAAAATAAAAGAAAGGTCTTTTAAAAACAGCTCAGGAGTTGGATTTCCTCTAGATGAACAACTCTAAAATGTTTTCATTTCTGCTTTAAAATAAAAAATATCTAAGATCAGATTTGGAGATCATAATTCAGAAATGAGGTCCATGGGTCAACAGTGTCAAGTCCCAGCTCCACAGTTTTCCTAATTGTCTTAGGTTTATTCTGTATTCAACTTCTCCACCAGCCACCCTTACCCAAATTTTGGAAAAATTTAACTCTACTAAAAGGTTTTCTTCCTTCCTGTACTCCTCTAACCCCAGCTTTTAAATGTGAGGCCCAAAATCTTAATTTTGTATGTTCTCCAAGAAAAAACTCTTTTCTGAAAAGCTTACCCTAAAGAATTTGGAGGTGGAGTTTCGGAATGTGTGTGCCTAAAGCAAACTTCCTGAGCTGAGTAGTGAAGGGCTAGTGGCTGACCTCTCGCCATTCAGAGAGTCTCAGCAAAGCTTCCAGAGAACACAGCAGCTAGTGCTGAGGAATGGCTGTGACAACCAGCTGGAGTGGAAGGACAGCCAGCGCCCCTGTACCTTGCATAGGCTCCACTGAAGCTATGGGACCACTTAAGTGAGAAGCCATCCTCACTCTCCTTTCAACACAAGCATGAAAGTCTTATAAAGTGATTTGAAGAAGTATATTTCCAATTCATGCTTAAGAAGTTCTCACCCTGCTTTACAGAAGCCTGTCTGTCAAAATCACACTTAATTTCAAAGAGCTGCTACATTCAAAGATGCTTCAAAAAACTAAGGAATCCAATTTGAAAAACACTTTCCAGCCTATGTGGCCATTAAGTGAACAGAGAATATGGAATGTCCTTTCTGGTGACTCAGTGTGGTCAAAGATAAAGACTTTTCTTTTGCCCACACATTGGTTGTGCGCTCCAGTCCCTGCCTAATCCATAAGCAGCTGGTCAAATACCTGAAACACTTTATTATTTAAAATACTTTGACTTGTTCACTTTTAAACCAGTTTTTCCTCAGCTATGTATATTAATATTTTTACACTGTTGGGTTAATTTTTTTAAAGGAGCATTCTTTACAAATTCAAATTCAAAATAGAGTAACTCCTTTTCACACATTACACCTAACTATATAATATCTTTATTAAGCTATGAATATGAAGTGTAAAAGTTATTTCCAAAGAAAGCAAAATATTTTCACTATCGATAGAAATTTCAAGCATGCAATTAAACACCAGCATAACATGGGCATTAAATTTAAATCTTCAGGCCATCTGAAAGCAGTTTTAGAAATGGAGTAAAATAACCACAATTTACCATATTTTGAGTAAGAATAAGTTAGCATATTAAAAGATATTACAACCCACTAAATTGGGAGATTAAACTTGGAAAAGACGCAAACATTATAAAGATATATATGTACCTCTATAACGGGCAAAGGTATACAGGATGCATAATATATAATACATTATATATGAAAACAGGATATGCATATTCTACATGAAATCAGATGAGATTCTTTAAGATAGGACTTGCATTTTACATTCACTATGTATTCCTCGTCTTTTTAAAGTTTTGTCAGCACTATTAAAAACACAGAACCCTTACAAGCCAAAAACAAAAACCAGCTGGATGTCAACTGTTAAAACTTCCCCATTTCAGCCAAGAAACCAAACATGTTTTTCCTGCATATTTACACTTTACTTCACAGTTAAAGGTACCTTAAAAGTGTTAAAGATAACAGTAATTCTGTGATCTGATCAAACTTGAAAGGGCACTGCCTCTCCTCTCTTTATGCACAGAAAAATTTGAGAAAGACATTTCAAACTAAGATATTCACAGGAGCTTTTCATAAGAAAAAGATTTTACTTCTGACACTCACGGCACTATTTGCATAGATTTCAAAGAGAGCCATGTTTAAGTGATGACTACGAAATACATCTTCAAAGGACCAAGCACAGTGCCTGGCAAGCTAAGTGCTCATCATGTGTCAGTCATGAGAGACTTTGGTCCCATGGCATCAGTGGCACCTAAGGCAACTCCTCAACAAATTCCAGCTCACAAAAATCTTGTACGCCCAAGCTGCAGAGAGGCTGTTCGAAGCTCTGAGGTGTTTCACTGAGTACCACATCTCATGGCAAACTCCCTTCTCATATTCCCAGTCCTGAAATGCCAGTGTTCAAGGCTGATGCAGCAGAGGGAAGACGTAACTTAACTCACCATCTCTCTTTTGCTCTCTTTTGTTTTATCCATAGGCAAAATCAAACAAAAACACTATGTGGCCTGAGATTGCCCAAACAGTCCTAGTTTTTCATTACTGTAATTCAAATGTAAGTTTTATAGAAATATACTTTGGTCTTCTTATCCTTCTATTAAAACATTCCCCTTTTCTTCTCCCCCACTTCACCTCCCCTCCAAACACTGCCATCTCCAAGCTTCCTCAGGACTCTAAGTTTTCACATTTTTAGTTATTTTCAGTTGCTCTCTTAGCTCTTCTTCACACAACTTCCCACAAACACTGGAATTGTTTCATTTTAATCTACCCTTTCCTCTCCACTCCCACAGTCACCCAGTCCAAGGTCCTCACCAGCTCACGTCTGAGTTGCAGGGATGGCTTCCGAGCAGGTTTCTCTGCCTCCAGTCTATTTTTATCAGATCCCACCTACTCACAGACACTCTAATGATTTTCCTCTAACTTCATTTTCTTCAGGTCCTTTGCCTGCTCAGCAATCCCTGGTGCTTCAATGTCACTTACTATGCACATCCTAAGCCCTCTCTGGCCTTCAGGGCTTTCCACTAATATTACACCCCCCAGGATCCCATCCCACCTTCATTTCTCATTACCTCTCACCGCAGCCTCTCTGCTCCCACCAGCAATATCTGCCTGCCATCTCCCGTATGTGATTTGCTCATTTTCATCTCTGTATCTTTCCTCATGCAAACTCCCACCCACTGACCTACAAATTCATTTCTGCTCTCTCCATCGATATTCTGTTACCCTTCAAACTTCTGCTCATCACTCAGCTCTTCAGAAAGTCCTTCTTACTTAATTGCAAACCAATATGGGATTCCTTTTGTCCTGATCCCCTCAAAACAGGGCAATCCTCTGGTGTTGCTGAGGGTGGGGACATGGGGACATAAAGACATTCAAGGCAATGCATGTAGTTTGGGTGCCAAACTACAAATAGTTTGACCTAACTTAATTATAAAGAAAATATTTTACAAATAAAGAAAATGGTCAAAGTTCCAAACAAACAAACAAAGCTCTCTTACTCATTTTATAAGGGAAATATCCATGTATAATAACAATAGCTGCCATTTATGAGGGCTTTATTTCCGCAAAGGACTTTATATATACTAACTCATTTCACTTTTATTATAAGCAAGATAAAGCGTTGTCGCAGTTACGTTACAGACAAGAAAGGTGATGGTCAGAGAAGTAAAAATAACTTGCCCGAAGTCACAGAGCTAGAAATAAAGGCAGAATTTGAACTCAGATTTGTCCTTACTCCAAAATCTATGTCCTAAACCACCTAAGCTACTGTCACAAATTCCTAACAGCATTCATAGCATTCAGTCTAGTAGTTTCTGAAAAAAAAAAAATTTCACACCTGAGCTGACAGATTTCATTTTATCAATTGGCACTAGATACTGCCAATTTTTTTCCCCTCCCACACAATTCCTCCCCTTTCTTCCACACTGTCTCCTGGTGAAACTGCCTCTTACTTATTCCAACTAGAAAACTGGAGCCATTACATATAAGTTTCTCCTCCTATTCCCTCAACTCATCCTAAAAACTGACTGAACTTGACCCTTCTCCTCTTCTCTCCCATCACAATGTCCCTCTTCCTATAAAAGGTCAATTCATTCCATATGTTTTGGCACCAATCCTTTCTTTTCTTCTCAAAGCCTTTATCTATCATTTAATCTCCAATCTCCTGCATCATCAGCCTTTTTCTTTCAACTGTTGCATTTCCATTATTTTCAAATATGCTATGGTAGCTGCCATTATTTTTTAAATAAATTTTAAAATTCCCATAACCCCATATATTAGTTTAGATATGGCCTCACTTCTTTGCTCCCGTCCATGGTCAAACTCCCCCAATGGGCTGTCTGCAAAGCACTCCCAACTTCCTCACTTCCTGTTCATCATGAAGTCCTCTACAAACAGGTTTATCCCTCTCATTCCACAGGAACTCTTCCAGTCAAGTCTCCAAGACCTCCATGGAGGTCAAATCCATGTTGCTAAATTCAGTGGGAATGTTCTTTCCTTGTCTTACTTGATTTCTCAGAAGCTTTCAACAAGGTTGACCACTCCTCACTGAAAATACTATTTTCTTTTCTAAACATCAGTGACATCACTGGTTAGCTACCCATCTCTACTACTCCCTCTCACTATCCTTGTCTGACTTATGCTCTTCCTCTGATCTCTAAATTCTGAGGTCTTTTAGTAGTGGATCTGGTGCTTATTTTCTTCTCTCTATACTTGTGATATGCCATTAAATGCCATAGGTATAAACAGAATTATCATATCTATGATTCCCAAATTTATGTCACCTGCCCAGACCTCTCCTAAATTCTGGACTCCTATATTTGGCTTCTTCCTTGACATCTGAAATTCTTATGAGAAACAGAAAACTCTTTATTTTTTTTTTTCTTCCAAAACTTGTTTCCACACATCCTGACCAAACCCATTTTTTCCCATCTCAGTAAAAAGCCAAACCAACTCTCAGTTACTCAAACCAAAATCTTAGGAGTCACCCTTGGCCCTACTCTCTCCCTCAATCCTTCATATCTAAGTCAAAAGTAAGCCTTATGTATTCCACTGTTGGACTGGCCACAATCACCTCTTATCTGGGCTACAATCAATGTCTCCTAAAACAGCCCTACTTCCATTCTTGTCCCTCTCCAATCCATTCTCATCTCATTTATCAGAGGGATATTCTTAAGACATAAATCAGAATAGTCTTATTTTCCTGCTTACAACTCATTGATAGTTTCTCATTGTTCTTAGATTGAAATCCAAAATATCTCCATGTTCTATATCAGATTGACAAACCTTTTTTCTGTAAGTTCCAGCAATTAAATATTACGGGTTTCATGGGCTATACAGTCTCCTTCACAACTATTCAAGTCTGCCATTGTAGCATGAAAGCAACTATAAAAATATATAAAGGAATGAGCGTGGCTATGTTTCAATTAAACTTTATTTATAAGAAACTAGCAAATTTTGGCAAAATTTGATAACCTCTGTCTATATGGTCCTGCATGATCTTATACCTCTGTGCTCCTGCAACCACATTTGTACCATTCTTCCCCTCAGTCATGTAGTCTTGGCCACACTGGTCTTCAGTTCCAAGAATATGCCTATGCATAACTGCCTAGAATTCTCTTCTGACCCTTATCCTTCGCTTGACTCTTAGTTTCATCTTAGATGGCACTTCCTCAAAGAAAATTTTCCTGATCACCGTAAATAAGTACACCACCTCACCATCATAATTGTCTGTTCTCAACTCTTTACTTGTTTTTCCCATAAGAATTATCCACTAAAAACTAACGGTCATTATGCTTATTTATCTCTTCTTATTCTTGCCTGTTTTTCCTTCTAGAATATAGGTTCTGTAAAGACAAGAGCCCACATATGTTTGGTCATCACTTTATCCTCCTTGCCTAGTGCTGTGCCTGTCTGGCACATAGTAATTTTTGCTCAGTAAATACTTCTTGAAAGGAAAATGAAGAAAATCAAACATAGATGTGTCTAGTCACAAGAAAATATAAGTTGATCAAAACATTGCTCTCCAATTTTTTTTTACTATGCACGCTTCAATGTAAGGAAAATATTTGAGTATACCTCCCACCCCAGTATATATACATTTCCTTAAAAATACATATACTATAGTTCTAATATATTATAGAATAAAATAGCCACCAAAATATCATTAGTTAAAGCAATACTAGTTGCTTATATAAAACAGCAAGTGAAAGAGGGAGGGGAAGGGTGGGGAGGGGAGGGGAGGGGAAGGGTGGGGAGGGGAGGGGAGGGGAAGGGTGGGGAGGGGAGGGGAGGGGAAGAGTGGGGAGGGGAGGGGAGGGGAAGGGTGGGGAGGGGAGGGGAGGGGAAGGGTGGGGAGGGGAGGGGAGGGGAGGGGAAGGGTGGGGAGGGGAGGGGATGGGTGGAGAGGGGAGGGGAGGGGAGGGGTGGGGTGGGGAGGGGAGGGGTGGGGACGGGAGGGAAGGGAAGGGGAGGGGTGGGGAGGGGAGTGGAGGGGTGGGGAGGGGAGGGAAAGGAAGGGAAAGGAAGAGAAGGAGTGTTTATTTCTTCCTCAGATAAATCCAAATGACATATTCCTGATCTGTGGCAACTGTCTTAAGAATGGCTGCATTATCTTTAACACATAGCTTTTGAGGCTGCTTTGCTTATGTCATCCATCAAACCAGCAGAAGGAAGAGCATTTACGATTGCACATGTGAGTTTTTACAGGTAAGGCCATCACTCAGTTCACACACTATTAGCTGGAATTGAGTCACACGGATGCACCTAACTGCAAGAGAGTTTGGGAAATATAGTCTAGCTGTGTGGAAGGAAAAAAATTAATGGTTTTGATTAACAGCTAACCAATGGCTGCCACATTCCTCTATCTCTTTATCTTGTGTAGCCACTGAAAGAATCAGCCCACTTTGGAAATCACTGGGCTAGGAGATTACATGACCATGAAGCATTTCTAAATGGTCTTTTGACTGAAAGACAATGTCCACTTGTTAAGAAGAACTAAAGTTATACTTCACCAAATGACAATTCCTTAAGGTTGCCTATCAGCCAACAGAAGAACTTAGAGCAATCCCATCCTCAGGATATTCTGTCCTCAACTTGAACCCACATCATTCAATGTTACTGAGTGGCTGAATGAATTTGATACTTTCAACTATGGTTGAACTCCTTCCCATAAATTATTGCTAATATGGGTGCTATTTTGCTTAGCAGTCCTGAAAACAGAAAGAAATAATGATTATGTTTGGGTCAAAGAAGTGACCACATTCTTATTGGAAATCATCTCTTAAAAAAGTTTGTTTTTTTTATAAAATGAGATCCTCAGAACCACTGCATTGTCCAATTCAGTTCTTCCATTCATTTTTTTCTTCATCTCCTGTAAACAGTGCTTCTGCTATGGACTGAAGATTTGTGTCCCCTCAAAATTCCTATATTGAAGCCCTAACTCCCAATGTGATGGTAATTTGGAGGTGAGGGCCTTTGGGAGGTAATAAGGTCATGAGGGTGGAGACCTCGTGAATGGGATTAGTGCCCTAATAAGAAAAGACATAAGAGAGATGATCTTTCTCTCCTCATGAGGATATAGCTTAAAGATGGCTCTCTGCAAAAGAACCCTCAGCAGGAACTGAATCAGCTGGCACCTTGATCTTGGTACTTCCCAGCCTCAGAACTGTGAGAAATAAATGTCTGTTGTTTAAACCATCCAATCTATAATATTTATTATGGTAGCCCAAGCCAACTTAGACAGCTTCCCTCCTCAACCTCATTCCTGGTTCCTAAAGAATATGAGTTGGACATTTTTCATTACTGTGCTGATATAATGCCTTTGTTTAATTTCACATACCTCAGATTTCAGCTCTAGGTCTAGAACCTTTCCCTGGCTTTTATTTTTGTGTACACTATTTCTGTTACACTTTATATCAACAGATGCTGCAAAATTCAGCACTTGTTCAACTTCTACAAGAAGTACACTCACAGCAAGCATTTGTGGGGAATCACAAAGATCAACCACATCATACAACACACAGCATTCTGACAGCTTACTTGCTGTTATCTTCTACTTTCCTTCCAGAAGAAATACAAATGATTCTTTTTATTTCATTCCCAGAAGATTAGGGGCCATTTTTTAATTACTTGTACATGGTTTTGGGGGGGGGGGTCACCATCTACCACAATCATTTTATCAAAGTACTTCTTTTACCTAGTACTCACCCCAAGAGAAATTCTAATAAATAAATTTTCATCAAATAATTGATCATGTGCTAATGAAAATATATTTGAGTTTTCAGTTCATCCTTATTATTTAGACTTCTCTATCACTACGGAAGATGAGAAAACTATTCCCAGTTATGTTTATTAATGAAGCAACTTGTTTCAAAAATGTCCACATTTTGACGAGCATGAGCATGGACATGTATTAACAGTTCTATAAAAGAAATGCAGTTGTTAAGAGATTAAAAATAAATTCTTAGCAGATTTTTAAATGACTACCTAATGAGAGTTTGAGAAATAACTTTTTTAACAATAGAGGTAAACTTAGCATTTCTGAAATAGCTAGTGTGATGTTTGTGGCAGAGGAAGAGAGATTCAAAGATTAAGAAATGATTCTAGGGAGCTCCCTGGCAGTCCAGAGTTAGGACTTGGCACTTTCACTGCAGTGGGCCCTGGTCCAATCCCTGGTCAGGGAACTAAGATCCCACAAGCAGTGTGGCATGGCCAAAATTTAAAAAAAAGAAAGAAATGATTCTAAAATTTACAACAACTTAGTTTTTCTAATAAAACAGCTCCAATATTCTTGAAATAGAATAGTCCAACTATTCCAGAAGAAAGTGCCTTTCAAATGTCTGGTGGAATATTTTAGCCCGCTATTAAAAAAAGGCTACACTGCTTATTTACACTCTGGTGATTATATCTTTAAATATAAAGCACTAATCAATTAGTATTAAAGATTTATGAAGGGACAAGTTAATAATTTTCCACTCAATTCCTTCCTACTAATTAAAGATTTTCACCATTAATCTTTGTCCTTTAGCATTTAATCTGAAATAATGTTTGTCCTTTAGCTTTAGAATTAATTTTAAATAACATCTTTAATTTTGATATAAAGAACTATTTTTGCAATTGCCTTTCAGCTTAAATTAAGAAATCTCTAAAAGTCTCCTATTTAATTTTATATATAAAATGTCATTTGCATTAATCTGATGATTTTAAACTACACATTTGGCCCACAATATCTAATTAATTTGGCAAGAGAATTATGGAAATAATAAAATTACTTCCAAATTTCAAGGAACACTTCATTTTTAAGTGCCTAATTAAATATATCCTTGTAATAAAAGAAATCATTCTGAAGAAATGTAATAGTGTTTTAATTTCCAAGTAATATGTATGCTGAATGTTAATTTATCCTATATTTAGCACCCACAAGAAACAAAAGCATTATCTTCTCAGTGCCCAAAACAATCTGGATATTCATACAACCTTAAAAAGAAAATAAAATAAAAATTGTTTGGCAAAGAAATGAGTTGAAAACCTAAGTGATTCATTATTTAAAAACCTAACTGGCATAGGATGATAATTTTAAGTTTCTTGCATTTCTGCCAAGAGACCAGTAAAGAGCAGTGATACTCAAGATCACCATTTTAGTTATTTGTTTCTTCATTTATTCATTTTGTGATGCTCCTTCTTTGTGATGGGTGCTGCTTCTGATGGATCTCAAGAACAGCACCAAAATGTTCCCTTTTGTGTTAGCAGTGAAGTTGGATAAAGAAGGAAAGCCATTCCACTTCCTTTCAAAAGTCTTTGCAGCTCTCCTGCCTGTTTTTTTTCCCCTCTTAATTCAAACATGAAAATCAATTTATACTTTAATTTCTCCAGTGAACAGTCCATGATCATCCCATTTTCTTCTTTCTCTAATCATGAAATTTTGTACTTCACACTTCTCTATTAGAGTCAGTTCAAAATCATCACACTTCCCTTTTTCCTAATTTTCAAGCTCAACGGAATTTAAAATGTATATCAACAATATATCCCGCCCAACAAGAATAAGACAAAATTTGTGATTTTTCTAAACATTAAATAGAGCTTTAAAAAATGGAAGTGTAATTTCAATACCAATGGAGTCAAAGATAGATACTGCTACATTAAGACTCTATGACAAATCCACATATTAGTAAGCATTACAATAATTCTAAAGTATATGGAATTTGTTGCAAGAAAAATCAATATACAAGTATACTAAATAAATGCACCCATTAACTTACTAGATATTTGGAAATAACTTATCTAAAAATCATTACTCCTTGCCATACTTTATATTCAAGTATAAGGAGCTTGTGGCTCATGTTTCAAATTTCATCCTTCTTCAGCACAGAAGGGAAGCATTCCAAAACCTGAAGCAGAATCAAACCATGTCATTTAGAAACATCTTCATCTCTGTGCATTATCAGGGGACTACATTCCCCATGCCTTTCCACGCCAGAGAAGCTCTGAGTGTCATTGGCTAATATTGGGCTTCAGGCTCCTGCAGTTTTCCAAGTAAATGAGAGGTCAATAATGCATGCTACCTGCTGGCTCCAGGCTGGCAGCTTTGCCTACCAATTCAGCATCGCCCAGGGTACCACTGCTGTACTTATAGCGCTATCCCAAAGGTACTTACAGCTCGTTCCTTATTCATTCTAGCATAATCCTCTCACTTGCTGACCATTAGCAGTGTAATTAATGGGCATTCTCTGATCGATGTACCCTTTCAGATAAGTGTTATAATGAAAGGTAATTACAGTGAAGAATAATATAGTTGAAAATCAGTACCTAGTCGTCATCGCTCATTGGCAGTGCCATAACAGAATCAGATAGTGAGACCAGACTGCATAGAATTATATCAAATAAAGTAATTCTTTCAATTTATTGCACTTTTAATTATGCCATCTTTAATTTAAAGAACTACCTTGCCCCATACAATGTAGTCTCCTAGCTAAAGGGAATTAATCTAAGGCTAACTAATATTCACTCCCCCAGCACATTTGAAATCAATTTTACCTTAAGCAAAATGTTTTATGAGTCTTTAGTTTACCCTGGGCATTATGCACCTTCATAATTTTCTAATGAGCTTAAGATATCTATGAGCAAAAGCCATGAATCATATTTTTGGTAGCCCTTAAAAACATTTTTTCCAATCTGCTGTAAATTAAAAGAGATGTGAGAAAATGAGAATAAAATCTCATTACCACTGACAACCTCACAGCTCAATAAACCTGTTTTAAATCTTATTAAAGAGGCAGTTATTTGTCATTTTTAGTAACCTTCATAATCACAGCCAGTACCGCACCATCTGACCTTTCTTTACAATACCAGGGTATAGAGGTCACACAAAGAGTTTGGGTTGTGAAAATCACCCCTGAGAGTGAGTAGAAGGAATTGGAGCTCTTTCCAGAGGCTTCAATCTAAATATTGACATGCACTGAGCTGTGGTATTACACAGAAGGGTCAGGGACAAAGGTCTAATGAAAAAAAAAAAAAAAAAAAAATGGGAAGACCCTGCCACTCACTGGGGCTTTCTGAAGGGACATGACGGTTATCACAGGTAAGTCACAAGGAACATAGAACCAAGATGAGGCTTAATTTTGCTTATTGGATAAAGATAAAAAAGAAAAATCAGTTCTCAAGCAGCTACAGGCTTTATGTGCAACCAATTTTCTACATATAAATCAAACTCATTCTGGATCCTCTTAGGTTGAATTTTAATAATACATCAACTTATATTATTGAACATCCTGGGTATGTTCATGGAGAAATAGAGAATTTTAATATAATCTAAACAAACTAGCTAAAAGAGATGCATACGCTGCCAAAAACAAAGATAGAAAACAACTATTCCAGTAATTCAAGCAAAATACAAGTGATTTTTCAAAATTCTGTGCACAACCATTTTGTAAGTAATAGAGGTGATCATAGAGGAGAGCCTCCTGCTTTAAAATCTAGTAGATTTTTCTTGATTTCTGTTTATAAGATAGTTTGTGTGCTGCTGGCAGGGATTAAATGGAGAGATTTAAATGAAGAGATTTCTGCGCTCTGGAAGGAATGTCATGGGGGTACTCTTTGGTTTGTAACTGGGCAGACAGGACTCCCCACAAAACGGCTATACAAGCACCACTTACCCCCACTGTTCCTTCAGTTTTGCTCCCTTGTCAGCATATCTGATATAACCTGCCTTATCTCTCAACTAAAGTTCATAGGTTCTAAATAAGAGGGAGGAGGTTAATAATAAAATCAAAGGCACTGAACACTTACAATTTTACTTACAGTCCATTAGATGTAGTTATCAACTCTTCCAACAGCTTGTTACTCTGATTTCATTCATTTTGGGAATATTGATCATAGCTTGAGTTTTATCCTTAATTATTTCAAATGAAATAATCTGAAATAGGTAGTGAAAGTTATCCTGCCATAGCCTACCCCTGTGGACATTCTGATGTCAACAAAGTTCACTATAGATCCGTCTGCATTGATTTTCCTGAGGCTTTATATATTAGTCTGCTCCAGCTACCATAACAAACTACCACAGACTGGGTGTCTTAAACAATGGAAATTTATTTTTTCATGGTTCTGGAGGCTGATCTAGAGATCAGAGTACCGGAGAACTCTCTCCCTGGCTTGCAGATGGCCACCTTCTTGCTATGACTTCACATGCAGAGAAAGAGAAAGAGAGAGAGAGAGAGAGAGAGAGAGAGAGAGAGAGAGAGAGAGAGAGCTCTGACATAATCAGATTAGGTCCCCACCCTATGATCTCATTTAACCTTTATCACCTCCTCACAAGCACTATCTCCAAATACAGTCACATTGGAGATTTGACTTCAACATGGAGATTTTGGAGGGACACAATTCAGTCCACAGCACTTTACATGACAGAAATGTCAAACCTCTTTTCTTATATCATTTAAGACTGTCTTTATAGGACACCAAAGCAACCAGCTGATGCAAAGAAGAAAAGAGTTAAAATGAATGTTCTGAATAATGTATGCAGTGGACATGCAACTTAAGCTATAATTTTATTTTCCTCTATTAATATTCGTTTCCATTTCTATCTAGTGGCGCAAGGCAAAATACAGTCACTCAGGGATTTCTCCCTCCCCTCCATTTCCATGGAGCAGCGTGAACATTCTGCCAAATTTCGGCAGGATCAAGACACCAGGGAATCTGGGTGGGAACATCTGATTCTTGGTCAGCCTTTATCCACACAAGCTCCTCATTCTCTCAGGTACTCAGCCCTGATGCAAACCTCTCTTGGACCCAGGCTTGAAAAGAAAATGGGGGAAAAAAGGAAATATGGGAGAAAACATAATTTAATATCTCAAATATTACCTAACCACGCATGAAGTAGCAGCAATGTTGACCCTTTTTATCCATCAAATTCAGAGCTGGAAAGGCTCATGGTGCTTTTCTACTTCATTGTCGTAAATTTTCAGATGAAGACATTTGGGACCCAGAGAGGTGACATAACTCATGCCAGGTCCCAAAACAATTTAATGGTGGGTCACAGACTAGAAGGCAGGTATTTTCATGACACCATGCTACCTCTTAGGAACACAATTCAATTCAACCAACCCCACATAGGTGCCTACCAAGTGCAAGAAACTATGCTAAGCCCATCAAGCCATCTAAGAAGAGTTTAAAAAAAAAAAAGTATCTAAAAGAAAAGAAGCCTCCTGATGTTGCTGTTGCTTATTGCTGCCCTGTTTTCAGAGATGCCTCTTGAGGAACAAAATAGAAAGAGGACTTTGGTAAGCCCAAGGATCCCTAAAAGCTTATTTGAAGCATTTTGATTAATAGAAAAATGTACATTTTCTTTCCTGTTTCAAGTCACCTAGGGTAAAACAGCACTTCTGGACACTGTGATGAAATCTTGTTAAATACTCTATTCTGTCAGCTCTGCTAAGATTGGGCAAGCTAAGAATCAAGGACACTCTGAAGTGAGAGGGATCTCTTAAGTCACTTTAGAGGGAAATTCTTGTCAAACACTCCGTGAAGATAACGGTTTCCTTTCTTTGATGCTTTTTAATTAAAGAAAATAACTCAAAAACATAAACATACAATATAGATTAAGTGTTTTGTAATAAAAATCCTACTAATCCTCCCAGACAATTCCTTTTTACAAAAACAATGTTATCTGACTCTAGTATAGTGGAAAATGTCATATTTTTTCTCTCAACTAGTAGAAGATAGCTAGTAACTTGCAAGTTACACGATCCCATAAAAAGTCAAATTAGGGACTTCCCTGGTGGTCCAGTGGCTGGGACTCCACACGCCCAGTGCAGGGGGCCTGGGTTCGATCCCTGATCAGGGAACTAGATCCCACATGCTGCAGCTAAAAGCCCCCCGTGCTGCAACTAACACACGGCGCAGCTAAATAAATAAATTAAAAAAAAAAAAAGTCAAATTATTTTGACAAAAGAAAACTTTTATTATGGTAATTTTAAAACATAAAGATATAAAGTGAATATAAAAATAAACCCCATCATCGTATTTCAATTAACAGCTAATTTCTTTTTTATATACCCTCACCTGCTAGCCCTCCACATAAAAATTATTTTTGGAGCAAATTACAGACCTTACTTATCATATACAATTTCAGTATATATCTCTATAAGACTTTTTTTTAGAATATAAATCAAATAAATAGCATATCACATTTAAAACATTAACAATTATTCTACAATTGTATCAATATTTTCAAATCTGTCATAACAGTTTTGTTTTGCTTTTTATAGTTTTTGTTCTTGCTACTGTTGTTGTTCAGTTAACAATCCAAATAAGACCCATTTATTGCATTGTTTTATGCCTCTGAAGTTCTGAACTTATAGGTTCTTCCTCTACCTCTTTTATTTTTATAATTTATTAACTGGAAAATCTTGATCACTTGTCCTGTAGTTTTTCACACTCCGGGTTTTGCTGACTTTATGCTTGTAGTTTCCTTTAACATCTTCCGTGGTCCCTGGATTTTCTATAAATTGGTAGTTAGATCAGATTCATTCATTATCAGATTTTTTTCAGATAATACTTCATAGGTGGTATCGCTTCAATCAAGAAGCACATGTTTGTTTTTCCTTTTTTGATATTAGCAGACATCAGTGAATATTGTTTATATCCATTACATCACTAGGGGTTGTAAAATGATGATATTTTAATTCTATGCTATCCTTTGTCATATATTAGCTGAAAGTATTTTATAAAAAGAAGCTTTCCCTCATCAACTATTTGGTTGTCCTTAGGTACAATGAAAGGAAATCTTTGATTTTCCTGTTGTTCTTTCCTTGTGGCTTGTTTCTTATAAGATGTTCTCTCCATGGGTCTACTTTAGTGATGCACTTGCATCCCAATACTACCTGATGTGCTTCTTATTCCCTGAGTCCCCTCTACCCCACATTTTTTCTGATTACCCCCATCAAGGCAGTCAAACCCATGAATTTAAGGGGTGTATTATAGCAAAGTGGTATAGTTCTGAAGTCTGGAATTACAAATAACTTTTCAACCTGGAGACTCCAACTTTCTGAAGTACAGTTTTTTCATCTGTAGCAAGGGAATAATAAAAGTACTTGCCTGTGCAAGTTATCTTTTTATTGCTCCAAATCCACCTTTCTTTGCCATGCTTTGTGACACTGGAACTGGACCATATAAACATTTCTCCTCTGCCAAACTGACAGTGTTAGGCTTCTCAATAGAGGGCATTAGAGGGACATAGCAAGAGAAAGGAGCTTCCATTCCTGATTCCAGTCTGGGCTTCTTCTCCCTCCCATGTTACACTTGCCAGTAGTCTTTGGGAGGCCCCAGTGGCACTCACTCTCCATCAGGTTGTACCGCAGAAGCAACTCCCTGCAAATCATCTCTGGCATAATAAAACCCCAACCAACATCTGCAGGCATTTCCTATAGATAAATTCCAACCTACTCACACCTTTTACAGGTGTCTTGACCATTCAGTGGGCTTCTCCTACAGACCAACTCTGGCTCACACCCTCTGCCAAGTTTGTTTGCCTCCGGCAGCCTGCGTGTTCCTGTGACAGCCATGCCCATAACCAAGGGTACCTTGTGGGGTCTGTGTAGTCACACAGGGACTTAACCCTCAGAAGGGCTCTACACTTGGTTTAATGCATTGATGCTGACATCTTGAAATTCTCAATAATGTTTTAATAAGGAGCGCTGCATTTTCATTTTGCATGGGGCCTCACAAATTGTGTAATCAGTCCTGGTCTGAGTTCTGAATCTTAGCCTCAGTGGGGGGCCCTCTTCCACATTCTTAGTTTCTTCCTGTTCACATTCCCTCAGCCCTAGAGGTGGTAGCTATTTTCTATATTTCCTTTACCCTATATTTTTAGATGCCTCTTTTACTCTCTTTAGTAAACACCTTTTACTAGCTTAATAATTCTTTATATTAAATTATTGGTGTGATTACTGTCTTCTGATTGGACCCTGGTTGATACACTGCTTCAGAGAATTTCTATAAAATTTAATTGATATACTTCATGTAGTAATGCAAATAATACTAATGCCTGGCACTTGGTAAGTGTTAATTAATCCAGTAGTCATTCATTATGATTATTTCTCTACATCACCACAAGTGAAATCCCCTAGTTGGTGCTCCTATAAGGTATGTCACAGTAAGAAATATTAAGAAAAAATATGGATTTCTCTCAATCTACCAACCACCCTAGAAATGAACTCAAAAATGTCACTTTTGAACAGGAAGGTCAGCAGAATGCTATAGTGAAAGGAGAATTGTATTTGGGGCCACAAGACCCAGGTTTGAAAAGAGGTTACCATTTCTATGGAACCATGACCAAAAGCACTTTACCCATCTCATCCTGTTTTTCTTTTTCCTCTGCAAAGTAGTAATAAACATACCTATCTCAGGAGTTTCTAAGGCTTAAAGGACAAGACATATGAAAAGACCTTATAAATCATGAATCATTTTACAAATGCTATTTATTATCAAAGATATGTGTTGTTACCTTTAGGACTATAGGGTTGTCAATACCTTATACAATGCAAGTAACTATTTATTATTATTCTGTAACTGTCATTCAACAGCCTACTATATACCAGCTCTTTATAAATTATTTCATTAATCATCACATGCCCACCATACAAAAAGTATTACCTCCTTTGGTGTCACCCTTGACTCCCATTAATCTCACACCCCACATTCAATCCAACAGTGAATCACCTAGATTTTACTTCCAAAATATGAAGAGACTCTGACCACTTCTCAGCATGTCCACTCCATCCCCCTGGCCTAAGAAACTATCTCATCTGCCCTGGATTACTGCAACTGCTTCCTAACTGGCTTTCCAGCCTCTGCCATTCCTCTACCTGCACTAGCATGTACCCCACCCAGCCTATATTCAGAAAAATAACCATATGATCCTTTAAAAATATAGGTCAGGTCATCTCATTTCTCTGCCCATAATCCCCCAATGGTCTCCCCTCTAATTTAGAGTAAAGCCAAAATCCTTACAATGACTTCAAGACCCTTTGTAATCTACCTACCTCACATTATTTTTCTGACCTTATCTCCTACTCTCCAACTGTTCCCACAGTCTAGTCATGCTAGCCTCCTTCCTGTTTTTAGAACATGCCAGGCAGAGCTCTGCCTCAGGGGCTTTGCATTTGCTCTTACTTCTGCCAAAACACACTTCTTCCAGATGGCCTTATGACTTGCTCCCTTGCCTCCTTCAGGTCTCTGCTTGAAGGTTGATTTCTCAGTAAGTCTGCCTGACTTCAGCTGTAGTTATGCAGCACCCCCATTGCAATACTTTCTCTCCTCTTTTCTGTATTTTCTTCCATATTACTTGTCACTATCTGACAGATATGTTAGATATGATATATTTATAATACACTTATGAATTAGGATTCCTTATTTTGAAAGTAAAACACAGTTCAATTTGGATTAAACAAAAGGGAACCTGTTAACCCAGTAACTAGAAATTCCAGAGGTAGGGCAAGCTTTAAAACGACACGGTCAAGCTCAGTTTCTCCTGTCATTCGCTTTGCCCTTTCAACCTCTGTATACTAGCTTCATCTGCAGACTGCCATCTTCTACAGCAGTAAAAAAGTTGTTACAGATTCCCAGACTTTTCACCTGCACACCGCATCATTCAGAGCAAGGGACAGTGTGTATCTTGTACAAATGACTTCTATTTCACTCTCATTGGACCAATGAAAGAGGCCAGTGCAATGCCATGCACTGATTGGCCTAGTCTTTGCTCATCACTGAACCAATCTCTGTGGCAAGGGCTATGATTGCCTTATGTCCAATACGTACGGCCTATGCATAGAGGTGGGGGTGATGTCAAGCCTACTCCCATGGAATAGATGCTGGAATAAATGCCCATTACAGCCACTGTGCTATACAGTGTCTGAATATAATTATAGAAAACTACCTCTCAGAGATCAAGGTGACACAACCAGTAAGTGGTAGAGCTTATGCTCAAAACAAGGTCTGCCTAAATCCAAAGCCCACACTGTTAGCCATCCTACATTTCAGCTTCCACGTGTCACCATAAACTCCTCTTACTCCCTGGTTTTTCTCTCTATTAAAGAGCACTCCAAAGTCAATTAGTCTCGTACATACACAATTCTGATTAAAACTGAAAAACGTAAATCTGCTAGGTGAGAGCTACCTCTGCCTTCCCAGGATAATCTTAAACGGAAGCCTTCTGTTTTAAGTGAGCCTGGACCTAGAGGTGAAATCACAGAAGGAGAAAACAGCAGAGGCAACCAAAGTGAAGTGAATACCTGGTGCATCCTGAGACTGCTTCTGTGTGAAATAATGAGCATCTCAATGCATCATCCCTGAATTCTATTTGTGTTCCTGACCCACTAGTAGTAATTCTGTTTTCCTTCTGGTACCTGCACTCCCTCCCAGCAACACAAAGGCATTATGGGAGGTACCTGCACTCCCTCCCAGCAACACAAAGGCATTATGGGCCAATGCTTGCTGTTCAGCCACCTAGAATTCTTTATGACACAGCGTCATAAACAAGGTATATTTGTTAATCTGAAATTTTTTTCTCTTACATGTTTCTTGAAGTCGAACAACCGGAACCACAAGCAGTTTTACACACAAAGTACAGTCCTTCCGGATTCATTTTTATAGGCTAATTGGTTTTAGAGCCAACGAATTTTGCCAGTTGAGATACTCAAGGTAGATGGTAATAACCGTCATTGTCCAAAGGCAAAACTGATATCTCAGAACCCATTAGGCTATAGCTATAATTTTTTATTTTATTTTTCTAATAATAGTACCACATTCAGACACAAACACCAGGATTATCTGTTACTTCTATGTTGACTCACATGGCCTCAAAAGAACTTTCTTTAGTTTACTCCAATAATCTTAGCATTTGGCTACCTAAGGAACCTAACGTAAGAGGAAAACCCAGAGATCTTCCTCTGTACTCTGTTTCCCGGAACCATATGATTTTCACCTCTGCATTAAAAGGGGACCATTTATTATCACTGTTTTTAAGCAGAGTATTTATTGAACAGGGAATGCGTTTTGTGTTTGGTATTTGAAAATGTAGTCAAAAGAAATGCATGTTTATTCATGTGAGTTTAGGTCCAGAGTATCTTTCTAGGTAAATTTTTGAAGGAAGAATTCATAAAGGAAGTGCAATTTTAAATGCTTCTTGAAAAAAATGAGGGAAAACAAAGACTAAAAAGTAGGTAACTAAAATTTATGCCAAGCACTGTGTTATTTGCTTTAGATGCATTAACTCATTTAATTTAACAACAATATTGTGAGGTAAATATTCCCCAAAAGAGGAATCACTGGCTCATGAAGGACAAATGTGCTACTCAAATAGTAGAGCTAAAATTCTAACCCAGGTTCAATTGGACTTAAAAGCCAATGGGTACTGATAAGTATTTCCCAAAATGTATTTCAAGAAACAGCAGTGCCACAGAAAGCGGAGAACTAATATTTTTAAACTTGGACAAATAAGTTTAGAAAATTCTGGTTTAAAAAATGTTATTCTTTTAAATGCAAGATGGTTAGAGATGTTCATATACTAATTATAGTGAATCTTTAAGACAAGATAGATTGTCTTAAAGATAGCATTTCCACAACTCATTTGACCACGTAAGCCCTTTGCACAAGCATCCTGGCAGTCCTGATGTGTGTTCCATGGAACACTCTTTGAGAAACAGTCTGACTCCCTGCACCCATAAATAGAATCAATATTAAGATTAGAAGCTCAGATGAGCTTTATGTTTACAAGTCTGCATTAAGCTTTGTGTATGTAGATCAATGAGGTTTAAATGCATCAATAGAACATATGTTAAGCCACGTTCTTACTGTCTGTCACACAGTACAGTGGACCACTTTAAGCCACACAGACAAAATGGTTCACTTGCCAAAATAAACGAGAATATGTACCAGAGGTTCATAGCGTAGTGAAGTGAAACAACATTCTTGCCGTCAACCTATGCAAAGTAGGAAAGAGGAAGGAAAATGTGATGATGGTAAATAGCTCTATCAATGAGTTTTTAAGAAAGGAATTTAACAAATTTTCTATTATAAATAATGTACAATAAAGCAGGCTATCTGACCTTCTGCAAGAATTTTAGTTGAAGAACTGTAATCCTAGGGGACAATGTTCAAGACAAATTGTCCATCAAAATGTTGGTGTTCATTACATTCACCACTGTGTGCTTGGGGCCTGACTAGATCATTACCTACACAGAGTAAATCCTACAGCATTCTTTCCTGAAACAAAAGCTGGCTGGTTTTAAAACCGAACTGACAGAAAATACAATGATAATAACTTCAATTTTGAGATATGAGGATAAGTTAACCATTCAGTCTTCTCAAGAAAGCTGCTATAGATATAAAATATATGTGTTTAAGTACACACACACACACAGACACTCTTCTTTCTTTCCTTTCCTCCTTTTGCCCTTAAGTTCTTGAAGACCTCAAGCTGGTGCTTACTGATGGAAGCTGCTCTTTTCAATTGTTCATAAATTTCTCATCTTGAATGAGGTTATTCTGAATGATTCCTCATAGGTTGTGCACTGTAGCAGTTAAAGGCACTTTATAGCTTTACAGACCTGGATTTGACTCCAAGTTACAACAAAAATAGTTATGAGAGCTTATTCAAGTTATTTAACTTTTTAAGATTCAGTTTCCTCTTCTGTAAAATAGACTTGCCATGAATACCAAATTATGTGTTATTATAAAGTGTGTAGCAGAGTTTTGGACATATAAGTGTGCTCCAAACTGATAGCTATTGTTAAGTTCTGACTGTTGTGAACATAAACCCCATCCAACACTGGCAAAGGAAATATGCAGTACTATCATCTTCTCAAATGTTTTCACAAAGGTATCTTTAACAACAAAGAACAGTAACTTATGTCCCACCAATTATACCCCAAAACATGTGAGTCCACAGGCCTAACACCCAAAGAAATTAAGACATTTCTTTAGAATGTGTTTTCATTTCCTAAAACCACGTAAATTTTGATTTCGATTCAAAAATATATCCCTGTTTACTTTAATATTAAAGTTAATTACCACTAAGGAAAATTAATGGTTAAGGAGAACATCAGGCAGCAAATAATCAAGTTTGAGAAGCACAAGTTTGACAAGCCTGTATCAGGTCATACAATCAGTGTTGTAGTTAACTCTCCATCACTATGAGCTTCGAATGTTACTGCTTGGGATGTGTTCTGTAATTTCTTAACCATAAATATTTATTGACTGCTGTCCTGACCCTGCTCACAGGACTTGGGTAAACCTAGGAAGAGCCTTTCTCAATAAGGGTTTTGTGAAGGAGTGGTGGGTTGAAATAGCATCACAAGAGGTAGAATAAAAATCATAGTCAAGAAGGGGAAAAGGACAGTCAGACAAGAGCCTTCAGTAAAATACAAAATAATGAGGTCAAAAGAAAAGTTAAGTGCACCAAGAAATAGATCAAGACAAGCAAGTCAGGAAGGAGGCTGTGAATGACGGGTCTTCATATTGGCTGTGTGGTGTGGGAACAGGTAAACCAGAGAAATGTTCACCATGGATACGAGATTATGCTAGGTGTCATAATCTGTGCAAGCCATGCAAGCTAAGAAGGCGAGGTTTTTATCCTTCAAAAGGTAACAATTTTAAATTAGGCAATACATACAAACACAAACATTCTGAATTTTTCTTTTTTAGGAGACAATATACAATAGCTAACACCTACTGAACCACTACCATGTGTCAGGTCTTTTTCTAAGCTCTTTACATGCATTAACTCATTCAATCCTCACAAAAAGTGGGTAAAGTAATTATCTCATTTTACTGATACAGAAATAAGCTCAGAGAGGTTAAATAACTTGCCCAAGATTATATAACTATTGATTAGAAGAGCCAAGATTCAAGTTCAGGTAGTCTGGTTCATTATCCCTATCCTTAACCACTGAACATGCAATTAATAAGTGGAATAGGGCCCAGGAAACAGAATGAGGTCTGGGGAATGGTGGCCAAAACACCCTAAGCAAGAGTGGTGTATTTGTCAGAACACTTTCAGGTGCAAGGGGAAAAAACACAACTAAAAATAGTCTAACCAAAAAAATGATGAATTAATTCATGTAACTGATAAGTTCAGAGGTTGCTAGATTCAACACAATTGGATCAAGTAATGCAAATTATATTATTACCGCCCCCCTCACCTGCCCCATCTCTCAGCTTTGATTTTCTCTGTGTATTACTCTAATTGTATATTATTACAAAATTACCCATGGATTTCATCAATGCAGACAAGGAAGTTAACCAGAAGCAACTCAAAAAGCCCACCAAATGTCTATAATGCCCCAACTCAAAAACCAATAGAAAAGAGAGTGTCTCTCTCCAATACCCATACATATATCCCAAAGAAGGATTAAGACTGCTTCTGCTTGGATCCCTCTTAACAAATTATTCTGACCAGGAGAATAAAGAATCAAGTTTGGCCAGGTCTCAGTTACACTCATGGCCAAAGGTGGACTCTGTTTAAAACAGAAGGGATGGAGGGCAGAGGGATAAGAGAAAAAGCAACCCACTAACTAGAAACAATAGCTACTAGAGTCCATTACAAATGGCAAATGGAATTTGCTTGTCTTGAGTCATGGGACAATGCCCCAAGTTACTAGCCAAACCTAGTAATTTGGCTGAGCTGAGCTGAGACAGGCAACTGACTTTCAAACTGGCCTTAATAACAATCATAGTGATTTCAAGAGTAAACAATTGTGCACCACTTCACAGTTGAAAAAGCATTTTTCACACATTACTTCCTTTATAAAATGATTCACTTTCCTTTCACTCTTGCCAGAAGACAGCCTCTAATTTGCTGTCATCTCTTCAGAGATCTACTCTAAGAAATATTGATTAGAATGCCTAATGTTTCGCTTCTTCAAAACCAGCATTGTAGGCTGTGGATGGTATTAGCACTCCAGAAGCTACACAGTTTAGCCTTGATCTCAGCAACTGCCCTATAACACGATACTCTGTATCTCCCACATCTGAAGCTACTCTCACCCAGTCATTGATCCATGTTTGAGAATCCACTGAGGCAATGCCCTACTGATAAAGCTTAGGCACAAATTTTTAATGTCATAAATGGGACCCATTAGTCTCAGCATATAAACTCATGCATGCAATAAATGTAAGGTTGAGACTATAAAAAGAGTGCTGATGCCAAAACTGTTTCAAATTTATGTTTATGTTAAGTATTTCAACACAGAAAATTAAAATAAACTATGGGCATAGATACCAGGAAAATGTTCAGGATGTTTTAGGTAGTTAACACAACTAACAACACGAGTAAAATGATATATTTAGTTAGTCAGTTTAATAACAAATATTTCTTGAGTGCCCGCCGTGGACCAGATATTGTGCTCACTGAGCATAAAAATATAAATGATATAATCTCTGCACTTGAGGTTCTTAATATTTAGAGGAAAAAAACAACATATATACATAGTGGGGATATAATAGGGTATATGCTGAGCTAAAGGTATAATCAGGGTACCGAGGGAGACTCAGGGTACTAAGGGAGTACAGAGAAAGGGAAACTAATCCAGTCTGGAGGTTAAGCATAGGTTTCCTAGAAATTATAATACCTGAGCTGCGTTCTAAAAGAGGAGTAAGAATATCCATGTGAAGGAAAGCAGGACAGGCATTCAAAGCAGATGGAAAATAAACAAATGTGAAGAAGTGGTGAACAGCATGAGGCATGTTACGATAAACACATTTTCAAATTTCCTAAGTGTAAATTATACGGCATGATAAGGCATGAAGTTGGGGGAGATCAAACTAAAGAGGTAACATTATGAATTGAATTTGTCACCTCAAAACTCGTATGTTGAAGCCCTGACCCTCAATGTGATACTAGTAGGAGGTGAAGCCTTTTGGAGGTAATTAGGTTTAGATGAAGTCACGAAGGTGAAGCCCTCGTGATGGGATTAGTGTCCCTATAAGAAGAAGAAGAGACATCAGAGCTTCCTCTCTCCACCATCTAAGGACACAGCAAGAAGGAGCCATCTGCAAGCCAGGAAGAGGGCTCTCACCAGGAACAAAATCTGCTTGCACCCTGATCTTAGAATCCCCAGCCTCCAGAACTGTAAGAAATACCTGTTTGTTGTTTAAGCCACCCAGTCTATGTTATTTTGTTACAGTAGCCCAAGCAAACTGAGATAGGTAGATAGGAATAAGTTCATGGAAGGCCCTAAATGCCTTATTGAGGAGCTTCCATTTTACTTTGTAAGCAATGGGAAGTCACGAAAGTTGTAAGCAGAGGCCAAGGTCAGAGTTATATCTAGATTAATAACCCTGGCAAATTTGCTGAGAATGAATACAAGTCATGGCAGAGTCACAGATGGTGAGGCTGTTGTAGTTAGTCAAGGAGAGAGGTGCTTACAATTTGTAGTGGTATAAACAGGAAGGGATAAAAATTCAACAAATCTGTAGGAAGATTTCAGGATAATTAGATTTTGGTGATTATTGTGTATGCAACGAAGGACAGAGGAGTCAAGAGTGAAACCTGAGTAATAGCCCTAGAGCAAATGGGTAGATGGCAGTAAAAATAAAGAGTACCAGGAATACAGGAAGAGGAGCAGGATGGGGAGCAATGAAGGGAGGAAGAATGTCTTTGACACGTAGTGTTTAACCTGCCTGCAAAACATCTATATATTCCGGCAAAAATAGTTGCTTTTGAGCATCATTCTCAGTGGAGAATCAGAAATGCAAATCTGTATAACACAAGTTAAAAAGAGATTTCATAAACTTCTAGAGAAGAAAGAAGAAAACTCATATGCAAATAATCAGGAATCACAATGGCTTTAAAATTCTTAAAAGCAACACTGAAAGTCTGAAGACAATGAACCTTAAAGCTGTGGTCTCACACAAGCCTGATATGCCAGTACCTACAATTAAGTCTAGAGAGAGAGGCACGTCTTGAAAATAATAGCAGGTGTAGTTTTTGTTATATGGACTAAAATGGAATCAAACACATGACTATTCAACAGAGTTATCTGTGAGAGCTGAATTGGCAAGAGAGCCATAGCCTAGACTAAAAAGGAGTGAGACTGTTCAAGACGTAGAAACACCTCATGTTCCCTAACTTTCTAGAGGCAGGTAGCAAACTGAGAAGGCTGCTCAGGCACCCAAAAAAAAAATGGCATTTCCAATGCTCTCTTCAGAAACAGCCAAGGACAGAGATGCAAAAAGAAGAATGACTCAGAAGGCAGAGAAAATCTTACAGGAGTAGAGTAAAAGGAAAAAAAAGAGGAAGAAAATTTTTAAAAATTAGAAAACAGGTATACTGTAATAAGAGTTCAAAAAAAGGAAACTGGAGAGAAAAAAGGAAGGAGGAAATTATTGACTAAATAGTTCAAGAACATTTCTCAGAACTCGAGGACATGATTCTCCAGATATAAAGGGCCCATCACATGCACAGACTCTCACTGAAGCACATCATCACAGTTTTAGAACATGGGGTGAAAGAGAAGATTCTATGAGCTTTCTGAGAGGAAAAAACAGTTTATATGAAAAAGATAGAAATCAGAACGTCTTCAAATATCTCACAGTAACACTGGAAACTAGAAGATAGTGGGAAAATGTCTTCAAGATTATGAAAGAAAATTATTTCCAATCTATATTTCTATACCTAGGCACACTATCAATCAAAGGTGAGAGTAGAATAAGATAATTTTTAGATATTCAAGATATGAAAAATATTTACTTCCCATGCATCATTTCTTAGGAAGCTACTAGAGGATGCCCCACCAAAATGAGAGAATAATCCAAGAAATAGAAAGTTATGGCATATAGAAAGCAGAAAACTGAACACACGAGAGGCAAAGGGAATCCCAGGATAATGGTGAATGAAGACCCCAGGATGATGGCTGCCATACTAACTGTACAGAGGGCAACCCACCCAGGTTTGAGGAATATACTCTAAAGTTCAACTTGCTGAGCTTTGTGCTATCATTACCAAGATGGCTTGAATGAGCCATGTGCTGAGGACACTCATTACACCTCAAAGAAGTTCTGCTTTTGCAAACTTCTGAGAACTGGAGGCTGGCTGAAGTGAACACAGAATCAGAAAACACAGAGAAGCCCACCCACCACCCCTGACCATATTCCTACTAAATAACCAGGAATCAGTACAACCCTGCTAATAACCCACTGTGGTGAGCCCTACATCTCCTAAGATTAATTCATGGCCTTGTCCACTTACCCTCCCAGGAGTACCTATAATTCTCAGAGAAGCAGAAGCCAGACTATGAACTGGAAACTCACTTCAGCTCTTCTTTTTCTGAAAGTCTGCATCTGTCAGTGGCAGTACTGCCCTCTCCTTCAGAGCTAGGTTTGTACATGCTACTCTCTTTCTATATTATCACCTTTCATATTCTTTTTATATGGAAATAATCATTGATCAAAATTATAAAATATTAAATTGGGAATAAAATGGAAAAGAAAAACATCTGTAGGGATATAGATCAATCTGACCATGGTGGTATATCTTTCACAGAAAAATAGAAAACTGGTCAGCAAAATAGAAAACCAACTTACTATATTGCAGAGAAGTTATTTAACACACAAGTTAAAAGGCTAAGAAAATAAGAGAATACAGAGGAAACACTAAGGGAAACCAGAGATTGTAACTGCAGGAAAGAGCTAGCATCCTCAGTCTGGGAAAACAAGCAAACAAAAAAAAAGAGACAGGATTGTAAGAATCCGGGCACATAAAGGAGGGGCCTGGAGGAGTACACTCAGACATTCGTGGGGAGCCCCAACTGTCTCAGCTGTACTTCTGCGGAGTCCATGGGGTTGGTTCTGGGATTGTCAAAAGAACATGGAGACTGTGGCAAATTGCCACTGGCGGGCCTAATACTGAAGGGAATGGGAAAAACCTGAGAAGTCCCTTCTACCTCCTCCTACCCCCTGCTGATAAACCTTCCGGGAGCCATGTGTTAAAGCAGCCTGGGGAATATTGCTGGCAGAGGCACAGCCCCAGCTGCGGCCTCACAAACAGAGTAAGGGAAGGCAACTTTGTTGCTGGGGAATCCAGATAATAACTAGCTCAGGTGGCTACATCTGCAGATGCAACTGAAGATGGGGAGGACTGCGCTTTTTCTGTGTTGTTTGACTCTTTTATAAGAATATATCCACATTGTACTTGAAATTTAAAATAAAAAAATTTTTAAGGAAACCTCCAGGCTGATTATGCAATGGAGTATATTTCTATTTGTCCAATACATTCATGAAAGAAATAAAATTGTTTCTAAAGAAAAATACCATTTTCTTTCACACTGTGCAGTGTTTAGCAGAGTGTTGTACAGCATGAAGAAATTTTTGCATAATTCTAACTTAAAACAGAAACTTTTATGCTCAAATATGTTTTATGGTGAACAACTGAAAATAGAAAATGTGAAGTCTTCTTATGGAGAAATTTGTCAAAGGAGTGGAAGTTTGCTATACATTGGTCATGAGGAGATGAGGCCAAGAAACTTTGCCAAAAAGACCTGGCCTTGAATTTCTGCTCCATCACTTACTAGTAGGGAAGTTCTTGGGCAAGTCTCTTTGTATTTCAAAGACTCAGTTTCTTCATGTATAAAATGAGGAAAAGATGTCCAGATGAAAATATGGCAGCATCTTAAGTGAGAATAGATTAAATAGTTGCCATTAAAGAGAGGACAAAGTATCAGAAATCATTAATTGGAAAAGGATGAAATTATTCAAACATAAAATTTTCACCTAGGATGTATACTTTTCTAAATCTGGGTTGATGTTACAGCTTTTCCTAAACTAAATACACAAGTAGTGGCAATAGAGGATTTGTTCATTAGAGACTTGAAGCTATTATTTGAATTTGTCTCATCTGTGGAAAGTATAAAATGCTGGATGCTGTGCTAATGTCTGCCTGAGAAAAGCCTAGCTGGTTGGCTAACACCATCATAAACCCAAACACCAACCGCACACACACAAGCAAAGTGTATTCTTGGCTTTGGGGCTGCCATTGCTATTTGCAGAGACTAGGGATGTTTGCCTAATTCCAAGACAACAGGAATTACTTCAGTCTTTGTTCAAATTTCATTTTGGATTGCTGTATGTAAAGTTTTTTGGTTTGCTGACATTGTTTTCCAGCCCTGCACAACTCTGTCACATTGTCCGAGGCTGGGTTTCCATTTGTCCTTCCATTTTCTCTTCCACTTTGTAGCTACTCACTGCATCCTCCAATACATCACTTAGCCAGGGTATATATTCCTAAATATTACTAGAAATACTGATAAACCTAAGTATGGGTGTTGGTCATTCACCCATTCATTCATTAATTTGAACATTTATCATCTTCTGTATATCAAGTCCCATGCTTGATGCTGTAGATACAAAATAAATAAGGCAAGATACTTGCTCTCAAAGATGTCTAAAAAAGGAAACAAATACAAAAGCAGAAAGTTAAAATACAGTGAAAAATCTTTTTTAAAAAAGCCTTTAAGAGATAAGGAGGAGGGATAGATTCCTAGAGGAGATCAATTTTATATTCAGAACAAATTCAGAAATTTTAGCAGTATAAATGGTACATGCTATATACTCCAGAACCTAAAGACATCCCAAGCTAATTTCACATTCTCTCTAAAAGACTTATCAAGCCTCACTGGCTTTTGTTTGTGTGGCTATGTGTTTATGTTCAAGTATAGATGTCTGTCTGTGAGTTGTTGTTGTTATTGATGTTGTGTTGCTTTGTTAATATCGTTCTTTGCTACATAAATATGTGAATTTGGTAACTGCTCTTCACCCTGTACTGCCAAAGAAATCCTGGGCTATATGAAAAGTTTCCTTTGGGAACCCTCCTACACTGTTGGTGGGAATGTAAGTTGGTGCAGCCACTTTGGAAAACAGTATGGAGGTTCCTCAGAAAACTAAGAATTACCATATGATCCAGCAATCCCACTCCTGGGAACATACCCAGACAAAACTATAATTCAAAAAGATACATGCACCCCTTCCTATGTTCATGGAAGCACTACTCACAATAGCCAAAACATGGAAACACCCTAAATGTCCATCGACAGATGAATGGATAAAGAAGATGTGGTACATACATGCAATGGAATACTACTCAGCCATAAAAAAGAATGAACTCATGCCATTTGCAGCAATATGGATGCAACTAGAGATTATCATACTAAGTGAAGTAAGTCAGAAAGAGAAAGACAAATACCATAGGATATCACTTATATGTGGCATCTAAAATATGGCACAAATGAACCTATCTACAGGACAGAAACAGACTCATAGACATAGAGAACAGACCTGTGGTTGCCCAGGGGAAGACAGGGAGGGAGAGGGATGGACTGGGAGTTTGGGTTGGTAGATGCAAACTATTACATTTAAAATGGGTAAACAACAAGGTCCTAACGTATAGCACAGGGAACTATATTCAACATCCTGTGATAAACCATAATGGAAAAGAATATAAAAAAAGAATGTATATATGTTTATAACTGAGTCACTTAACTGTACAGCAGAGATTGGCACAACATTGTAAATCAACTATACCTCAATTAAAAAAAAAAAAAATTCCTTTGAATCAGACTGATGACCTTGGTCACCAACTTAGAGTCAACATTCAGTTACTAACTCAGTGAACAGTATAATTCACAATACCTTTTGGAGACAAATGGTTTTAAAATAAATTGAATTTGAAACATGAAGAGGTTTAAATAACCTAATTCAAGGTTTCTCAACCTCAGCACCATTTAAATTTTGAGCCAGGTAATTCTTTGCTGTGGGAGGCTATCCTATGTAGGATGTTTAGCAGCATCTCTGGCTTCTACCCAGATGCCAGTAGCACCTTGCCCCTCAAGTTGTGACTATCAAAAATATCTCCAGACATTGCCAATGTCCCTTTGGAGGCAAAAATGCTCCTAATTGAGACAACTGCCCCAGTCAAAGTAAATATGTCAGTGACCTTCAAATCAACTGTGACTTGCAGACTGTAGAGATATTTGAATAGTTCTGGCACTATTTGCTAGGATTTTTCAGTTCTTGATATGGTTCCCAATCATGAATGGATCTGAGATGAGAATACATACAAATAACCATAATTATAGATTAAAGTCATAAATTATTGAGTATCTGAAATTTGGCAGGAAGTGCAGCAGCTGATTTACATGTTAGTAGTGTACACTGAGCAATTACTATGTGTCCAGTAAATAAGTGTTTTATATTCATTATCTCATTTACTCCTCACAACAACCCTACAATGTAGTTGCTATCTTTATTCCAATGTCGCAGATAAAGAAACTGAGGTTTAGAAAGGTTAAATTGGAACTTCTAGTCAAAATGGCAGGCTGAACTGACATAGGAAACCAATACCTTCTACTACAACAGAAACTCAGAAATGCTGGATTCAGAAAAAAATAATTTTTAATTTAAATAAACAGTAAAGATTCAAAGCAAGAAATGTAATTCTGCAGGTGCAAGAAATGTAATTCTGCAGGTTCCAGAAATGAAAAGGGAATGCACAGTGGTAACAGGATATTGAAATTAGATGAGTGTAATGGAATCCTTGGTGTTTGAGGTATTAACACTCCAATAGGAAACTGAAATTAGAATCTCTGAATAAAGTTGGAAGTCAGGAAAATTCCCTTGGCAAAGTTCCACCTACTAAGAACGTGATGTGAATATGAGCTGTCTATCCTGAGGCTTGAATGGGAAAAGCTTACCTCAAGAAATAAGATTCCCCAGCCTACATCTATCAAATGTGTGCGATCCAAATTCTTTCATTGTTTCCATAGAGACCCTGTGTAAAAATCTAACATAAAAACATGCCCAGAATGAGTGAACATATAGGACTACATCAGACACAACCATGAAATTATCAATAGGGTCACTTCTATAAATCAAAGATGAAACCCCAACAATAAGTAGTTCCATCAAAAATGAGCTGACATTTCTAAGAATTTCATTAGGTAGATATTCAATTTAATGCATCAAGTAGATGTTGAATTTTGGCATTTGAGATTATCTTCATAATGGTGTATATGATCATGAGATAATGGTATAGCTTTTCCCCTTATTACAGTTAATGTAGCAAATTATTGTCATAAACTTCTTCATGTCAATCCATTCTAGCATTCATGGAATAAACCCCCTTTGTCAAGGTTTAAAAAATACATCGGTACATTTGTTTTGCTAATATTTTTATTACAGTTTTAATATCTCTATTAATAAATGGGATTGTTTTAGAAAAAATGTGAGCTGACAAATCTTATAAAGCGTGTGAGAAAATACATAAATGCATTGCCATAAGTAGTCAGCAGAAGATGAAGAATCATCAGTAACGGAGCAATCAAAAAGAGTCTTTTATATAATAATTGTCATTTTCCAATATCCAATGCAGGGGAAAAAAAACAAAACCACAAAAAAGAAAGAGTCTTATTAAGGCAGATATGGAAAACAGATAAAAAAAATTTTAATGAAAATTACATTCATTATAGTCATTAAATTTTTTTTTAAAAACACAGCTAAGATTAAACAAAAGATTCCTCTGAGAAGAGAATCCTCGAATGGAAGATAGCTCCACAGTAATCATCTAGAACATAGTATGGGAAAACAGAGAGAAAAATATGAGAGGTTAAGGGACACGGAAGATAGAATAAGAAATTTTAACATAATTCAGGAGGTATACTAGAGGGAGAAAAATGAGAGAACAGAATAGAGTGAATATTTGAAAAGATGTTGTCTGAGAAATTTTCAGAACTGAAAAAAGGCATGGGAAAGTATGGGTCATGAGGGAAATTAAGTGGCTAAACCTATACCTAACCACTATACTATATACTACTTCGTCACAAAAAGTTTTAATATTTAACTACCATTTATTTATCATCTACTATTAGCAGCTCACTTTATATCAGTGCTTCTCGACAGGGGACAATTTTGACCACCAGAAGACACTTGGCAATGTCAGAGACAGTTACTGATTGCCAGAACTTGGGAGTGAGGACTCGGGGGAGAAGGACTTGCTGCTGGTGTCTAATGGGTAGAAGCCAGAGATACTGCTAATCATCCTGTCATGCACAGGACAGCCTTCACAGGGAAGATTATCTGGCCCAAAATTTCAATAGTGCTGAGGCTGAGAAACCCTGCTTTACATATATTGATGCTAACATTCATAATCCAACAGTAGATACTACTTCTGATGAAGAAACTGAGGTCAAAGAGTCTAAGTAACTTGCCCAAGACAATGCAGCTAGTAAAGAGTACAGCTGGGATCCAAATCCATGTAGGTCTTAACTCTACAACCCATGGCCTCCAAACTGTATTTTTTATGAGTCCAAATCAACAGAGACTGCTATTGTGAATGTGTAAAGGAGGTGCAGCAGCACAGAATGCACAGGAACTGACCACTGGTGAAAGGACTGCCCTCTGACATTGTGGCTGTACAGATGAGCCCAGCGGTCTTGTTTCTCCTATCCCTCATCCTGCTCCAACTTTGTGTGTAATTGCATCCCACGACTGGAGAGAGGTGGAGGTAGTGTTCTGCTCCTCTAAAACATCAATACCTGTGATAAATGTTCACTACCCCAACAGTGCCCCTGCTAATAAGTTTCCTGCTGGTGGCCTAAAATTTGGAACTTACTGTGCTTCTAAGGACTCTCTGGGCCACCTACACTTAAATCCACTTCTCAGTGAGACTACATTGGATAGTGAATATTTTTCACTCATATTCTTACATCAAAGGGGCCCTCCAGATGGTCTGTTTCTTGTTGGCTCAGCCCAAACACACATGCATATATCAGCAGCAAATTTGGTAGTAGGACACAACATTTGGAATCAAAATGATCCACTGACACAAGCATGCTGTGTTTCCCAGCCATGTTTTGATCTCTTTATTTTTTTTTAACACATTTATTAGAGTATAATTGCTTTACAATGGTGTGTTAGTTTCTGCTTTATAACAAAGTGAATCAGCTATACATATACATATATCCCCATATCCCCTCCCTCTTACGTCTCCCTCTCACCCTCCCTATCCCACCCCTCTAGGTGGTCACAAAGCACCGAGCTTATCTCCCTGTGCTATGCAGCTGCTTCCCACTAGCTATCTATTTTACATTTGGTAGTATATATAAGTCCATGCCACTCTCTCACTTCGTCCCAGCTTACCCTTCCCCCTGCCCGTGTCCTCAAGTCCATTCTCTATGTCTGCGTCTTTATTCCTGTCCTGCCCCTAGGTTCTTCAGAACCATTTTTTTGTTTTTTTGGGTTTTTTTTAGATTCCATATATATGTGTTAGCATACGGCATTTGTTTTTCTCTTTCTGACTGATCTCTTAAATCACAGTGAAACTGACTTCAAAATAAAAACATGTCTAAATATGCCATTCCAATCATATTCTAAAACTTAGATTCATGAACACCCTTCAATCAAACAAGTATTTTATTATTCTGTGTAGAGAGTCCATGTGTTATTGCCATTATGGATACAGCTCATGATTCTCAAAAGAACTCTGAGTTCATCCAAATGTGATTCTTTTAAAATTAGAAATGTTCTTCTTAATTGATGGGGCTGCTGTAATCTTTTCAAAATCTTTTTCAAATGTAGTTTATCTTATTCCATAATTTTTCTTATTACAGTTTTTAGACATGGGCTTCCTTGGAAACTGGACTTCTAATGGACTTTAGCCACAAATAGCCTTAAAAATTGCCTTATTCATTTATCATTTCATTATAATTAAATCTTCTATATGATGTGGCCTGTTTTCATGTATGGTATCCTGTTTCCATGGTAACTGAGATTTTCTGCTATAGTTTGAAATGCCTTCACAGTATTTCTTGATTAACTCATGAGCCCGAAATTACATTTTGTAAACTTACATGTAGTGGAACTTATAAAGAAAAGGCTACAAAAAAAATTATCTTGTTTTCTATTTCTCTGAGATTTGCTTTTGTTTTTATGATTCTTTTTCCTGATATGCTGCTCTCCTAGAGCAACATAATTTTGTGCGGCTAGGAAAAGCAAATCCATGACTAAATTTAGCAAACCACATCATTTTTGTGGTTGGATTGCCATCTACAGTTCTTAAGACCCAGTGGCTGAGAGAAAAGAAGATCAACTAGGACATTTACATAAAAATGGAGAAAGCAAACAGAAATTGAAGAGCAATTTTCATTCTTTGCTAAGGTTTTTAATAACTTATTGATATTGCTAATCTACCAAGAAAGGAAATATCATGCCTGCAGTTTTTGCTGTCAACACAGGCCTTTGTTTATTCCAAGAATTTCAGAACAATTCAGAAGGGCTGTAGTTAGTGATCATATCCAGAATATTGGAGTAAAACTGTGAATCTATAAATTCCACTGCTGTGTTACTATAACAGCATTATAAAATTAACAAAACTCTTATTCTTGCCATAGAGTAATAGCAAATAATAATGAACGATATTTAGAGCTATTCAATCGTTCAATAAATATTTATCAGTCACTCACCGTAGCCAACACTACCTTAAATCCAGGCTTCGGCTAGTCTTAAATCCTAATAGCATCCAATTTGACAAGTTCATGTTTTTAAAGATTCTCTTAGCCTGGGGTGCTGAAAGAGCTAAGTTCAAGAAATATCTACATGGAAAAGTTATTTCTGAAACCACAGACTGAGGTAATTCAAACTAATGATATAAAAAATGAGCAGATGAGAACCTTGTCCAGGATGGGACTGTCCTACTAAATCCCATTTTATTAGTATTATATTAGAATTTCAAGCCATAGAAGGATCATGTGCACGTTTTGCATGACTTCCTTATTCTCTGAATATATGGATATAACTAATATGTGCTTCAGAGTCATTAATAAACTTAGAAATTCCCTAGGGTTCTAACTGTGGAGCCAGATTGTAAGGAACCAAACTACTTAAGGAAGACTCTTAATCTCTTTAAATTCCAGTTTCATAACAGTAAAAAAAAAAAAAGGGACAACAGGCTTATAACGCTTACTATACAAAGCTGTCAGTATAAATAATGAGATAAAATGGGAAGATGGATTTTATAAACTATAAAAGTATGATACAAACATTCAGCATTAATATTGTCAAGGTTATTGGTGATACATGGAACAACTGAATCTGCCTGAGGTTTAATATGGGGAGCCAGCAGCTCTGCATTGAGGACTGAGGGAAGTTGGAATTCGGCAGCAAATAAGCCTTGGCTCTGGTCTCTGTAACCCCACTGCTCCTGCTATCACTGTATTCTCATTCTTTGGTAGAACCCCAGGGAGATGCTTGAATTATCTCTGTGAAGGCTCACTAATGTAACACAATATAGCTCTTTCACTCCATTCCTCTGTGTCTGAGTGGACCCTAAAAGTTTAAAGGTTGCTGACTGCAAACAAAATGAAGATACAAAGGAAAATTTGGTGGAGTTGGGTCCCCTCTCCAGAGACTGAACAATAAAAAAATAAAAATAAAAAATGTATGGGTGAGAAAAATCTCCATTGATTGGCAAATGGAAAACTATGCTATCCTTTCATATATTTAGGCAATCTTTCAGGAATCTTTAAAAAAAAAAAAAAAAAGTAAAAATCTTCTACCTCTCTGTTAATAATCTAATAAGGTACGGGAAGAAATATTCAAGCCTGGAAATACATCCAGCAAGAACTAAGTAACAAAACTCACAATACTCAGTGGCTAATTTCTACCCTATCCTTCAGGGGAAAAATCTGAAAGAGGATTTTTAAAGATAGAGCAGTTCTGCAATGACAAAAAAATAGGAGGGAAAAATAGATAATAATTTTAAACATTCAATCGCTATTCATATAATAATTTCTGTTACCCTTCTGCAGAGGTGGAGATGGGCCTGCATACTGAGAGAGGGGATGAGGGATCCTTCCAGGAAGTGAAAAATAGTCTATATTTTGATTAGGGTAAGAGGGAGGTTATAAAAATTTATCAAGCTGTATGTCTGAGATTATACTTTACCTCAGTTATATCTCAATTTTTCAAAAATGAAAAAAAAATTTTTCCTATTCAGAAACACAGGACCTAAAACTGATCATGATGAGTCCATAGTTTATCTCAATGATTTGTTTAAAAAAGTAATTAAATATCTTACATTTCCAAGAAAAAAAAAAAAGTGCTAAAAATCTACAACATAGCCTTTGATTTCCCACAGCACAACTGAGGGACCTATTCAATTCATTTGATCGAATCCATACAGAGATGTTTCACTACTGAGGTGATGTGCTTATCTTTCACTATAACAATCAGTTGAAATATTCGGGTCTTTTTCTTCTCCAGAGACAAATTTTTTTAAAAAAAATAAGTGTATGAGTATCTGTATCTACAACTGGAACCAGAAAGCAACTACAGAGCCAAAAAGACCTAGACTTTGCAGCAGTGACAATGAGGGCTGGAGTCGGAGAAATGAACCTGAATAGAGAGGTTCAGTAATTGAAGAACATAGGTGGGAAATAAAGCCAGGGGGAAGAAGGAGGGGAGGAGTTTACTAAATAGGATGCACGATTCTAAGGAAAACCACTAAGTTTAAACGTTGTTGATGGTAATACCAATATGGGTTAAAGAAAGTTTATGGTCTTTTCTGAGCATGACTTGACCCTAAAACATTTGTATTGGCATAAACTAGCTTAATAATAGACTGCATTTAATAGCAATAATCCATGCCTTAGTCCTTAAAACAAAGAAAGAAAAAACACAGCAATGTGTGCAAGAGAAAATATGTGTAAAGGCAAGCAGATTCCCAGAAAATGTCAGCACCTTGTATGATGAGCTCTGGCAGCCATCTCAGTGTTGACAATATGCTAGAGAGGCTCAGAACATAAATCAATCTACATTTGTTCTCACAGGGACTGGGAGCTGGAATTACTGTTTCTAAAACTTGAGCCAATATTGTCACAGCAATATAAATGATGGAAACTTTGCCGTTGTAGTTTTCTTCACCCATTGCATGAACCTCCTGGCAAACAGCACCCTGGAATTTCATTAATTAGTGCTAACTATGATTGGCACTGCCAAAGAACAATAAAACAACCACAGTGTTTTTATGAACATATGGGTGGCAGAGTCTCTAGCTGGGTAATACAAAATTGGTTTCCAATTTATTAAAGCTTATTTATACTGCAAATAATTTACCTAATTTTGCCTTTTTAAGCTAATTTATTTTTTTTATTTTTGCAGATTGAATTATTGAAGTATAAACTGCTATTGGAAGTATAAACTTCAGATTACTGAAGAATAAAGTGAATTATTGAAGTATAAATTATAATAACTAGTAGAAGTTATAATCTTCATTTCAATGAAAAACATGAAATTCTAGACTGGGAAGGAATCTTTGAAATCATCTAATGCAATACCTTTTATTTTTATACCATTTATTTTACAAATGAAGAAACTCAATCCTAGAAACTTAAGTGACTTTCCCAATCTCACAAAGTCAGTAGTAGAATTAAGGCTAAAACCTAAGTATTCCAAATCCAGGGTTTATCCCTATATATCACCTTGTCTCTTAATTGATAACTGTTTTCACTTGATTGACATTGAGTTGACATGTAACAGTTTTTGGTTGACATTTTGCCCCTTCCTCTATGCCTTCTAACTAAACAAACTACAAGAAGTTTTCCATTTCCATACAACATTATTCCAAATAAGTTATTAATATAGGTTTCTTCATAGGTTCAGGGAAAGCATCCATTAGACTTGCTCCAATCTGCCATGTTTGTCACATTTGGTATTTCAGAATTTTTCTTATTTAATTCATCTTTCAACTGGGGAAATCATTACAGGGAAAAGCTATATTTTTCCTCTCTTCACGTCAGTAAGCAAATGGAGTTTAGTGAACTTTTCTGGACAGGGTTCATAAGAGTTTCCTCCTAGATACTTGTCTACGCTACTTGAGAAAACTAAAAATAAATCATAAATTTCCAGACTTATAGAATCAGGAGCCTAGGAGAAGTCAGATGGACATTCAAATCATGCCAGCTCTTTATATATTTCACTAGAAGGGAAAAAAATATTAAAAATAGAATCACCAGAGCCTTTCTCTAGTAATTTCATGTTTTTCTTGCCTTCAAATATTCCTTTATTAGCTGCTACATCAGTTATTTCAACCCTTCTTATTAATAAGAAAAATAAATCCCTTTACTTGTTTAAGCCTCTGACTTCTGATGAGTCTCGCCCCTCCCCCATCCCCACTTCCCTTGTGCATACAGATGTGTGAGCTTTGGTATTATTTTTGGACAGAGAGTAAACCTATGGGAGGACATTTCAGGTGTTATTTTAATTTTGGAGAATACAGAAAAAAAGAAAGAAAAGAAAAGTGCTATTTCTGAGTTACATTTGTTTAAGACACTTCTTGATTCTATTACATGGAGGATGCTACACCCAACAGAATCTCCCAAACTGACCTCAAGCTTAATTGAAACCAGGAACTTAAGGGCCTGTATTAGCATTTATATGGTAATGCCAAGCAACTGGTAAAACAATACATGTTCCAGGCATTCAGAGTAATATAGATCCAGACAGGTAACAGAGAACTAGGCATTCAGTTCAAGCAACCAGTAGGGAGTTACAAATTCAGAACACATTGTTTTTATTCCACCTTAACATTTCTTTTAATGAACAATACTTTATAATATCAAACCACATTAAGGGATGCTATAGGAACAGTCCTACAATATAGTCACTGTGGGTGTGTCCTGGAAACCATGTCTGCTATCTCACACAGTATCCCTTTATGAAGATTGATCACACACATTTCTCCAGGTCTCAGCTCAGGAAAATCGGTTGCCCAGAAGCAACAGGTTTTGTTTTTCTCGCAGGCACTGTGAAGCTATAGAAAGGTGTATGGTTAAGAGAAGTTTGTTTGTTTATCTATTTAAGGTGGGATGGACTTGCTCCAGGTCACATGCTGAAGAAAGAAAAATTAGATATAGGAGAAAGAAAGGGAGATGGTACAAATAATCCATGCTGGGGTAGGGGTGGGGGAGTGTTAAGCACTTAAGTTGTTTACCTACTTTTTCCACCCAGCCTTTTCACTCTTGAGAGGCAATTTAGCATATAGTTTGGGGCTTGGACTTTGGAACCAGACCATCTGAGCCAGATCAGATCTATGACTTATAAGATAAATGGCATTAGGCAGGTTAATTAGCCTCAGGTTCCCCATCTGTAAAATGGAGGAAATAGTAACCTACTTTATAGGATTTTTGCTCAAATAAGCCAGCATGTATACACTTGGAACAGCACCTATAGCATAGCAAACGCTCAACAGTTCATCATCATCATCATTATCTCTGCCTCAGCTCCATCTTCTCAAGGAATGGGGTATGGAGTTTAATTTGGCAAAATTACTAAACACCTGTTGGTCCCAAGCACTATCGTAGATGGTGAAGGACGAAGATAAATCAATGTCTGCTCTCAAGGTTCTCTCAGCCTAGAAAATAATAATTGTGCTGCATGGGTTGATATCAAAAACAACCATACATACATCCAGGTCTCCAAGCTGTACAGGAAAGGCAACAGAACCTGAGATGAAGAACTCTTGGAAAATGCCTTGTATGTTTTTAGACCCTCAGGGTCTCTCCCTAGAGGCTCAAAGAGTCAGACCTGAAAGCAACCTCCTCTCATCACAGTCTGGCCACAGAAAAGGATCACCCCTCCCTGCCCCTGAGGAGCTGTGGTTTGTGATTGAGGAGATGAGGGGGAGGGAGAAGAGAGAGAGTGTTATAACTCTAAGACCCAGGTTGTCTAATTTGCATATGTGGAAAATAAGCAACCAGATGAATGGTGGTAGCAGAATCAGCACATGCATTAACCATATCTAGGAACAACACATGAAGGTTCACCAAAAATAAGAACCTTAAGCTTCTATGGCTGTCTCTTCGCTCTCCAAATGCTAATGAAGTTCAAGTCTGTTGACAGAAGCGCTGAACCTCACTCTGACTAGAGTCTCTTATGAGATCTCCTTCATTGTGATGGCCAAAGCAACCATACTTACAGGGCAACTAATGGACGACTGCAAAACACCCAGTTAGACAGGTGGTATCTTACTCTTAAACTGTCTTAATCCCAAGAAACATGTAAGTATATGTAAGTGTGCAGTGTGTGCATGAACAGGAGGGTTTGGCTCAACTAGATTTGATAGTAGGTATCATAAAATCTTTCGTTATGTTAACTAGTTCTATAATAAATATAAGCAGTTTAGAAAGGCTACCTCTAAGTCCATTTTTAATTAGTAAGTCAAAGCCAATACAACGAAAGCAATGCAGTTCAGAGTAGGTCTTAGGATGCTTCCTGATCAGCTCAGCTTTGAAAGAGACTGTGTTCCTTTAAAGGCTTTCTTCCAGCTCTCTCTCCCCAACTCCAGTTGGCCCCTTGCTCTCCAAAGTGCTGGCTTTTGACCACCCAACGATGGCCCACACCTTACTTAGCCAAATGTTTTCATTTCCTCCACTGCAACGACAAAAGAGATGAACTCTTTTTGTTGTGAACATTATTTGTATACAATAATGGAGAACCACAAGTTTTTTATCAGAATCATTTTTACTAGTTATGCCACTGAGTATTAGAGAACACAAATAAGGGAATAATTAAGGTCTTTGACACGTCTTCTGTTGTTGTTTTTTTCTTTGGCACTTTCACTCTTAAGACTCTTAAGAAGCAGAGAGGAACAAAGTATTTGATTGTAAAAATATGTTTGTATTCCTTCTTTTCTTCTCATATCAATACATTGTTCAGGTGTGTGTCTTCTTGAAGGACAAGGTTAAGCTCAAGGTTTTCATCTCTCCCAAATAAAGATCCAGATTAAAGATCTTAATCAAGGAGGAACTGAAAACTGGGATTCAAAGTTCTTAAGCATTGAGTCAATGAATTAGAACACAATATTGATAGAATAACAAATCTTCCCAGCAACAAACTTCAGAATTATTTCAGGTTTTCTTATAGTTGGGACAATTTGGTGAAAAAGTCTAGCAGAGCTGAAATACCCTCCAAAGTGAAATACACAGGATTCTCACTCTCAGTTTTGCCACTTAAGGAAATACTATTAAAAGGTGTGTATCTTTGGACTGGTTATTCTTCTTTTATAGTAATAAAAATTTTAATATCTCCCGAAACCACCCACTTTTTCTGGATGTAATTTTTAAACCTATGGTTTCCCCTACTATTGCCTTTCTCTGTTCTACTGTGTTTTACTCATCATAGCCAAACAAAACAGCCAGAGTAAGAATTTTTAGTTACCCAAAGAGTTGTTAAGTTATAAACTGAACTAGTCATGCAGAAAAAAGTGCTTTTTCCCCTTTTTCTGTTTTAGCCACCAGCTGAGTTCTATGACATCAAGTTATACTACCCTCTTTCCAACCTCATTATCACTTACTGAACCCCACCTCCCATCATTCCCTCCCATTCCTTAAGAATCACAGCTGTCTTTTCTACTTAATTGCCTGCTGTCACCCCAAGTGATTTCAACATATATTCTGATAAAACCACCCAACACCTTGGCCCCATCATTTCATGACATCCTTCACTTCAAACCCTTACTTCTGCTCCAGAATCCATTCCCATTGACTTTGTAATCAATTCTTTCACCCCTACCAATCTTTAGAAACTCTGTTCTTTGGTCTCATCAGGATCTCTACTGACTTCCTAACTCATTTCCTCAAGTTGGCCAGTCGCTTCTTCTCTTCACATCATTCCCTATCCTTCTTGGGACCAAGGGCAACCATTTTAAGTAAATATTCAGCATCACCTCAATTCCTTTATCTCCTTCTCCTAGACCCCTGTGCTGATCCACAATTATTAATTTACTGCCCCTGCCCCCGGTTAGCCAGAGCCACATATGGTTTTGCAGCATGCTCTGCACAAACTGTGCCCTACATGAGACTGTTCGGGCAAGGAGGTGAAAGAAGCACTGTTTGCCAAGCTCTAAGTGCTGGCTTCAACTGGAAGGAGGGGCTCATTGGTCTAATGTACACATAGGTCACCTTTGCTCCCCAAGCGCTTTTTCTATTTCATAGACATGAACAGTATGAGCTATCCATGGCTCACTAGGTAGCTAATCACTGTTGGAAAAAAATAGAAAGAAGCTTTTATCCAATATGATTTCTTTGCAATATCTGTCATTATTGACTACTCTCTGTTTCTTGAAACTTTTTTCTATATTACTCTCCAAAACACTACTTTATTCTGGTTCTCTTACTGCCTTTCTGTCCTCTTTTAAATCTTCTTCCCTGGCCCCTCTTCCTTAGACTACCCAGCAAATGTCAGCTGGTCATCAGGGTGCCTCCCTTATGTACTTCTGTTTCCTCTCTACACCTTCTCTCTGGTTGGTTTCATTACCTCTCAGTGTCTCAACTGCCTATTATTTAAGTGACATCTAAATCTATTTCTCCACTTCTGATTTCCTCTGGGTTCTAAATTCACCTCCAAATTGCCTACTGAACATTTTCAGCTAACCATCCCATAAGCATCAAAAATTCATCATGTCCAAAACTGAATTTGATACTCCCCTAAATCCCTGTTTCCCTCCACATATGTTCCCTATCTTTACTAATGACATGTCCACCCACCCAATCTCCCAAGATAGAAACCTCAAGGTCATTTTGAATTCATCTCTTTAACTCACTTTCCACATTAAGCCAATTACCAAGCCTAACTGATAATCCTAATAAAATATTCTTCAAATCCATCTCCTCTTCCTACTTCACTATGCCTTTATATTCTCTTATCTCGGCTACAGCAATAGCTTCTTAATCCATTCCTTTTTCTCCAGATTTCTCCATCATGGGTGTCTCCTTTACTCTGCATAGACTAAACATAGCACTGCCCTGCTTTAAAACCCTTTGAGTGTTTAATGAAATCTAAAACCAAGAGCATGACTGACTTACAAGCACCTTTTACAATATAACTCCAACTTGCCTTCCAACTAGATATCACTAGCCCCTTCTACTCATGTACTCTATTCTAGTCACATCGACCTACTTAATTCTCCCTGAACACACCATGGATGCTCAAAACATATTGTCCCTACTTATCTGATCCTCTCCTAGAAGGTCTATCACTTCTTTTCTAACAAACAGAATCACATTCATTCTTAATTGTCCAGCTCTAATGTCCTCTTCTCTGTGGAGTTTTCCCTGTTGTCCTTCCTACAGCTAAAAATTAACTACCTTATCCTCTTTTCTTCTGTAGCATTCTGGGTTTTTTTCAGCACTTATTGTCTTAGTTATAAATTTCATGCTCCATAAGATGTGAGACTGTGAGTTATTCAGGGCTTCAGAATCAATCTCACCTGGTCTATAGTGAACAAATTAGGCATTTCCACCTCCACTGTATGGTTTTCAGAATCCTTGTAAGTTGTGTCTTTTACTAAAAGCGGGGGGGTGGGCTGTTTTGGTGAGAGGAAAAGAAATTTTTATCCACCTTAATTGTTAACTTCGATTTTTAACTTTTGTTTTTATGAATATTGCTCAGGTTGGCCCAGGTCTCTGGGTAATAGAATCCATGGAGAAAACATAATCCACATTATATGAGAAGGCTCAGTGTAGAACAGAACCCTAGAGTTCCAACGTCAATTGCCTAAGGTGAAAACAGGCACCCCCATCTCAGCAGGCAGGAAACAGACTCTCAAACTCAATGTTTTTCATTCCAAAGGCCCTCTTTCCCTCTTGGATCAACCTCTTAACAGCTTTTCAGACATCACCATCCTAAATCAAACTCTCCCTGCCATATATTGGGATATATCATATTTCTTACATACAATACATCCCGGTCCCACAGAGCTGATCTCTTAAATGCAGAGAATACCTATACGTACTTTTACTTATGTTGTATCCACTTCCTTTTCCCTCCATCTTCACAACGTAACATTGTAACTATTTCATCTTTTACATTCCATACCCACCTTACATTCCTCTATTAACTTAGGAGTTAATATGCATTAGTTAAGAAACAAAAGGCTATAACACAGGAAAAGTCTCAGTCCTAACTATAACGTATCAGCGATCTAAGAAGAGACATCAGCTTGCTGGTTCTGTGAACACAAGTGATTTTTTTCCAGTTAAGACTCTGGATATAAAATGATCACATGACCCCAGGAACATGTCAGCAGGTTCCTGGTTTCCTACTAAAAGCTTTGATTCCCTCCAGGCTTCATTCTTGAAAACTCAAGGAATCAGAGGTCACCTGTGGGTAACTGTAGTTAGTTAAAAAGACTACAAGGGTTTGTGTTGAGTACATAATTATACTCTTCTCTCCAAGAGGAATTTTCACAACAGGTAGCTACATGTCAGAAGTTACTCATCATATTTCAAGCAGCATTTCTAAAGTTACCTCTTTTTATTTCAGGTGAGCTTTGAGTTGGGAGTGGTATCTGAACTATACTGATTCCCAGGCCCTCTACAAAGAGTGAACTCCCACTTCTTACTTCAACCAGGGAGTCAGAACTGTGGAGTGCTGTACAACTTCACTCTTCACTACTGCCAAGTAAATTGCTAGCTTTGTCATGCTATGGCATTCCCCAGATTTATGCAAATGAGGGGGCTCTAATATTCACAATGTTAATTCAATCTTTTCAGAAATCATATCTCTGAGCTCATAATTTTATGTTATGACTACGTTGCATACAAATGAGAGCTGTGTTTTGCTTCTTGCCATTCCTGCAAATATTCGGCATTTCTTCAACAAATAGAAACATTACCAAATTACACTGCAGCTACCCAGTTTAGCTACACAAGCTGTTGTGTTCACTCAAAAAAGAATGCATAGAAATTTTGTTTTAAATCATATTCTTTGGTCCTTAGGTGGTTGATTTTGGAAAGAATAACTCAACATGCTAAATTCCGTGACTGCTCTTATTCTTTGTTGGATAGAAAACACCACTTTGTGCCTATATTTCATTAAACTTTTGCACAACCAGAAGGTAGCTTTTATATTAGCAAAGATTCTGTTATACGGAAAATTACAGTTGCCACTCAACCATCAACCTCATGCTGGTTCTTATTCCTCTTTCTGATGTTCTTAAACCACAATAAGCTGAAACTAAAAGATATATTTAAAAACCTAGGTGCAGTATAACATTATAACCATGAAGAAAATTCCTGCTGCTGCAATTTCAACAATTGTATTGGCTTTATCTTTGAGGAAACAATGTGGTATTTTTTTCCAAGGGCTTACAAAGATTCTGCTGATGAACCAACTGGATATACTTCCCTCAATTAACAAACTTGATGAAAACCATTTGAATCTCTGTAGCCACTGACAATCGCACCTAACATTTCTGGGTGACAGTAATATGCCAAGTACTTCATATATGCTGCCTCTTTTGATCCTGACATCCCTGCCAGAGTGAGGGGCATTTTCACAATCTGTATTTTATAGATAAGAAAACTGAAGCTAAGAGAAGTGAAGTAATTGTCTTGAGATGACACAACTAGAAAGAGATGGAGCTGGAAAATGGAGTTCTGATTATTTGCACCACCATGCCAAAGAATTCCCTTGAAAGTTTTTTATGGGGCGTTTCTGCTCCTTCCCACTTTCAGATTACGATAATAAATGACTAATCTTTCTCATCCAATTTAATATACCGACCCTCATAGAGCCAGGGTCATAATCACCACCAAGGCAGTCCTACAATGAATGAGAAGCACTTTCTGAAAGTAAAGGAGCCTCTGGGTCAGCTAAAGATCTGTACTTTGTCTTCAACAAAGAGGGAGAAGACATTTGGTGAAATGTCTGTCAAGAATTTCAATTTAAGTCACTAGCAGTTACATTTTTTTTTACTAAAAGTTAGAAGAATGTGCCAGCTGAGAATTCCATAAAAGAGGCCAGCTTATCCCATTAAGTCTCTTTTCAGACCTTACTAGAACCATTAAAAATTCTTGTATGAGAAAAAGACCCAGTTCAGTATTTCTGCACAAGATATTTCTTCTTCCATTCTTTTTTTTTCTAATAGAGTTCATTCGTACTACAGAGTGTCTCATTTCTGAAAGCCTTAGGTAACCCATCATATTACAGTGGCACTTTGTCAAATTGCCCATTTGTTCAATTCCACAGGAAGACATCTTTTTACCTAACAAGGCTAATTTCTTACTTCTTGACTGTGGGTAAAACTTGGGGATAATAAGTTATGTAAGTTCAATTTCACCATCCTAAAAAGAACTCCTCTACCAATTCCAATTTCTTATTTCTTGATGGTGGGAAGAAATTGGAAAAGGTTCTCAGTCTCTCAATACCTGTATTATAAGTGGCTTCAATGTGCTTGCTCTAAAAGCAAAGCTGTGTACCATTTATGGTCTTGAACTGTGGCTGTACAAACAAAATCAGCAAAGTCCTCCCTGTATGTGCTTTCACAAATACACACACACACAGTAAGTTCACACATGTCAGTATCAGCAGAATTTAAGAATAAAGCTCTAAACTAACTACTCCTGAAAGAGCTAGGGAAAAAGTAAGAAAACTGTTGTGCTAGAGGCAGATCATTGCAGAAAACTCCTTGAATGGTGAAACAAACATTGTAAACAATACTTTCCATTACTAACACCAAGACTTCAGGGCTGTTACAATGTACTCACATTTGCAAGTAAAACTATAATTCAGTTAACTTCAACAGAAAATTATTATCATTAAACCTTCTAATAAGCTATGGGTAAGGCAGGTTCTACTTCAGCTTGATAGGGAACATAAGTTATACATGCCAGAAAACCAGTTGGAAGAGCCTCAAACTGTAAATTTGATACTACTGGGCTGTGTTTGTTTACAAAGAATATAAAGTATACTTTCCTCTGACAGTATTACATATTACGTAGGTATGTCAAACAAACTCTCAGTTTGGTGTCAACAGTGGAGGGCAATACAAATAGGCAAAATTGGCAAACACATATAGATATATGATTGATATTTACAATTATAGGAATTTTGAATTTGAAGGAGACATTAAAGATTACATGGTTCAGAGTTTCTGAAAATAATTTCATAAACCACTAGTTCTCTGGTGTGTTAAAATATGTTTTCCCTTCCATTCTTCTCCAAAAGTTTAGGAGTTCCTAAACTCCAAGCTCTCCCTTGGTCAAAAGTTTAGGAAGAACTCAGTCAAACAAAGTTAAATAGGCATCTTTACTGCAAGACTTTTTGGAACACTGCAGCTTTCCAAGAGATCAATTGCAGTATTTCTTAAGCTTATTTAACTATTAAGTCCTTTTTTATAGAACATGTCTAGGGTCATATTTTATGGAATATCAGTATAACTCAATCCCTCAATTTTGTCATGTAAACAAAGGCAAAAGCCATGTTGATAGAATCGGTATTAAAACTCAGGTCATTTAATTTCAAAAACTGTCCTCTTCTCTCAACACCAGACCACTGTTCCGTGTTATACAGCTGTGAAAGAGTACAGAACATAGTGTTTACAAATGTGTACACCAGAGCCTGGGTTTGAATCTCCCAGTTCAGTCACTTTCTTGCTGTGGGCCTCAATACCTCATCTATGTAATGGAGCTAATGATAGAGTTGCTGTGAGGGTTAATGAGTTAGTATGTGTAAAACACTTGTAACTTAGTACTATGGGAATGTTAGCTATTTATCACTATCACTATTGCTGTTATTATTATTAACCATCATCACCCCTGCTTAGGTATAAGTAATCAGAGGTAACAACAAATTCTGGAAACCCATCCACACTCTGATAGTCAGCAACCTCCCACCTCTCTAGTGATCCTGATGGGAGGGAGTATGAGGAACATCCCTCAAATGTGTACGCCAAAAAACCCCAGAATCTGAGGGTAACCTAATAAAAATTGTGAGTTATAGAATTTTTTTAAAGAAATTCAAGTTTACTACACACAATACATAAAGCTAGCCAGTGTTGTCTTAAAAGAAGACACTGTTTTTAATTAGTAGTGTCAAAGCACCAATCTAATGATACTAGGCCATGATTATATCATCTACTTATCATTTTACAGTTCTTGGATGCTACTGAATACTTACCTAGTCATTTAGAAAGTTCATTGGCATTTACATTAAAAAAAAAGAACTGATGAAATTCATACTAATAAAAAAGTTATTACAGAATTACTAATGCATTTTCACTAGGAAAAAGATCTATTAGTTCCTGGCATGTGCTCCCAAAGTCCCCTCCTTTTTTCTTGTTTTTCTCCCATTTGAGACCATAAGCTGCATGAGGATAAGCAAGGATAAGCACTATGTCTCTGTTGTTCAGAAATATATTCCCAATATCTTGCTCAGAACCTATCACTTAAGTAACACTGCATAATGCTTTGTGGAAGAAAGGAAGGGAGGGAGAAGGGGAGGAGGTACAGTAAAAAGGAGGGAGGAAGGCAGGCAGGTGGGCAAAAAGGAAAGAAGGAAGGAAAGAAGGAAGGGAAAAAGAAAGAGACGGAGGAAGGAAGGGAGTGAGGAAAGGAAGGAGGGAGGGAGAGAGGGAGACAAGTGCAAAGTCAAGAAGAAAAAGCTGATGACTAGTAAACTAAATGAGGCCACAGTAAGCCTCTCAGTCCTGATTGGACTGAAGATGAAGTCAATGAGCACACACCATACTCAATAGATTTTCAATTTTGACCCTTTGATAAATTTACTAATGTACACTTTGTACTCATTATAAAGTTCTCCCATCGTAAATTTCTCCTGCCATAAGGCTCTTGTACCTTTACCCCCTACTTCATTACTTCCCCTTATATTAATTATCCACATACTGACGGCAGCATATTTCTAGGCAGACAAGTGCTGAACTCCCAATGGCGGTGTTACAGGAACGCTCTAACCTTGATACTTATAAACAGACGCTGGCGGGATGTCGTCCAGCAGTGGAGGATGTATGAGTGTTAAACTAATGTACTGCATTACTTTGCAGATTGAGTGAGACCTGTAATGAGTAACCTCAATCTAACTGAAGGAACTTCTACATTCTGGATTAACCTCTATAAAATTTTAAGAAAAAATGAAGAGCAAACTGGAGAGGATGGAGATATTTAAATGAGAAAAAAACAAAAAAGAATATCACTATTTCAGCCACAGGTAACACAACCATTTTCAAAATAATCCAAATGCCATGATAATACAGAGCAAGAAAATGAAACAAGCCATATGGAAAATGGTCAGAAGCAAGAAGATAGCAATGCAAATAACACAACAAAATGACAGCTTGAAATATCCATGGCCCAAGAAGGACCAACAGCCAAGTACAAGACATAACCTAAGGTACAAAGGTCATTTTGATGTCTGCGAAATCTCTACTATAAGTTCATAAGGACGCTGAACTAGGGTTGTAATGGTATAACCCTCCTTGTATAGACAAACCATGTCATATAGGGCTATCCCAAAGAGATCTGAAAGTCCATGCAGATAGTGAACAGACAGATTATTTGCTCTGTCAGACACCCTGGTAAGAGGTAGGAACCACTCAGAAAACCATCTCAGAGGGCAAATCCTATGCATATTTGCTCCAAAAGGATGGAGATTTTGCATGCCTTGATCACCACTGTATCCCCAACGCTTAAACAGTGGGTTGACACACTTTTTCCATTAAGGGCCACATAGTAAATATTTTAGACTTCAAGAACTTACTATTTCTGTCATAACTACTCAACTCTGCTATTGTAGCACAAAAGCAGCCACAGACAATCTGCAAACAAATGGATGTGACTACATTCCAATAAACGTTCTTTTATAAAAGCAGACAGAAGGTCATATTTATCCCTGGTCTATAATATTGCCTGGCACACGGGTGCTTAATAAATATGTGTTAATAAATGAATGTTATCCTTACCTAGAACTCTACCCTCCTCTTTAGCCACAGCCTCCTAGGGCAATGTACCAGGGCCAAAAAGAATTGAGTCTACTTGTTGGAGATGATACTGATCTTGATGCTGAGGAAGTGTAAACACAGAGCCATTGATAACCATATCTCCTGCTCTGTATCCTGTAGTAGAACAGAATGAAGCCCATTGTTAGAGACAAGGAGAGATAAGTGTCATAGATAAAATCTTGACCTTGTTCAAGGGTTAGTCCTGTGGGGAAGACTGCAATTTGTTCCTGCTATCCTTTCTCCCATTCTTCCTTTTGGTAATAGTGCCCTCAAGTTTTAGTGGGGCACATGGCTTACCAGCTGGGGACTATATTTCCCAGCCTCTCTTGCGGCAACATGACCAAGTTCAGACAAAGACATGTGAGCAGAAGTGACATCAGCAACTTCTGTGTCATGTTTTTATAAGGAAACAGCTTGCTCCCCCATTTTTTCTCAGTCCCAGTGGCTGGAGCTTAGACCTGACAGGAAGTGATCCAGAATAAATCATGCAGAAAATATAACATGCTTAGGTATGGTGGAACAATCAGATAGAAAGAACCCGGGACTTTGGATAACACAGATCAGATGACCTCCTCCCCCTAGACTGTCTACTCACTCATGCTTTTACATAAGAGATAAATCAATCTGTCTTCTTTAAGCCATGCTATTGAAACAGCTAAACTGATTTCCTAACTAATAAAACCCCTGAGGAACCTTCGCAAATTCCTGCCTTCCAAACCTTGATTGTTCTTCAATTCCAATGATTCTCAGAATTATATCAGGATCTTTTCAATAAGTCATCCTTTTGCTTAATTTAGTTCCACTTGGGTTTGTGTCATTTGCAACCAAAATATTCCTGAATAATACAAGACATAATGCTAGTAGTATCCAGTTGTTCCTCCCATGAAGAGCTTCTTTTTCCTTCACTGTCAGTCTTACAAGTTTAAGTTTGTATTAAATCAATAAATGTGGTAATTTCCTCACAAATATATTTAGCAAACTGAGAGTAATTGTCCCAATTCTAATGGAAGACCGTGTCAAAGCCAATGATCTCTTGAGAACAGAGGAGGAAACAATTCTAGATGATTCTTAAAAGAGTACATTTCCTAAAGCACCAATTTTCAAATTATTCATGGAAATTCTTATAAGTATCTTCAAGGACTGTCTTCAAATAAAAGAAAGCCATGATGGATGTATTTAATTTATATGTGCTGCATGACTTTTAGGAAACATCTATCACAAGATCATTTTGGTAAATTGAGGGTGTAAGCTGCATGCACAAACACACATACACACAGAGAAATGATGGCAGATTACATGGACTCTCACTCAGCTCCAAAAACATTCAACCAGTGTTTATTCATATACCTTGACAATAAAAAAAAAATATATATATATATGTAATTGTTTCCTGAAGGAATCATTAGGTATTGAGTGGAAACTAAAATTCTCCACAGAAAACAGAAACTAAAGACAGATGAAATACGTCATTTGTGATAGGGAGAAAATAAAGTCAATAACAAGACAGTCTGAGCCAAAGGTATCAAAGTCAATCAAAGAAAATTAAAGAGTATGTCCAAAACACAAAAGGGACAAGCTAAGATACTAAAGAGAAAAAGGAGCGGTACTCAAAAAATAATAAAGTTGGTATCATTATTAGCAATGAGGTAGAGTATGGACAAGTCACAGAAATCAAGACATTAACTGGATATTGACCCATTATTTAAATTAAGCAACCTCAACTCTCCCCTCGCCAACAAAATAAGCAAATGGACTTGAACAATTAGGAAACTATTAAAATTTAGGGGCACTCACAAAATTAGATGAGGAAAATAATAATTATAAGCTGATGGTTTAGCAAATCCTGATGATGTGTATGTTGTCATAAGACAAGAATTTATATTATTTATCATTGCATCCACATCATGTAGTACAATGCCCAGCACATTCTAGGTGCTGAATTCACTTGAATGAATAAGTGATCAATAAATAATATAATTCCAGAAAGCAATACTGCATGTAAGATTTTTTATTAGTATCTTATTACAACTTATAAAGTTCTTTCTTTTGTACTCAATATCCCATGTTTTACATATGAGTTGTATAGACTAGTGAGATGTATAGACCAAAAATTATTATTGCCAATGACTTTTAAAAAAGAGAAAAAGCAAGTCAGTAACGGGCAGAGCCAGAAATAAAAATCCAGGTTTCCTGACTCACGGCCTATCACCATGAATTAATAAGATAATATGAAGAATTACATTTGCTTATAGATGCTATCCTACCTGTATTCTGCCACCCACAAAGTTGAGAAAGAGAACAAATCTTACAGCAAGTTGTGTTTGAAATATAAATAGACTTCCTTGTTTAAAAAATTTCCTCATAGGAGTAAATACAAAAGACAATTAAAGCATGAGAGGAAAGTAGTCTGACAAACAATATCTACGGACAAGAAATACTAAGGGAGTTAGGAAAAATTAGAGGGGTTTGTCGATGACAACCATAAGATGTTCCCAGTAAAGTTAGCAAATGTTCTTCCAAGCAGCACATAAAGAGAAAATAGTGTAGAACCTTTCTCTTTCTACATAACTCTACTGAGAAAATATATGAAATAATGTTTTTACCATTGTCCATTCTTTTCTTGTAAAATGAAATGAGGGACCAGCACCTGTTTCTTAGATTTTATGTGTACAACCTACTGCTTCTCTAATCCTGTACTCTCTCTCTCTCCCAGCTTCTCTATATTGAAGTTGCAGTACAAGTCTTGTATCAATGAACAGCACAGTTCAAGAAAGAAATAGATTGGAGGTAGGGGAAGGGGAAGGAAAAAAAGAGAGACAGAAAAGGAAAAAAGAATTTACTGGTTTTCTAGACCTCAATATTTATTTTCATAGAAATACCAAAACATACTTAATTTTAATATACTTTTGATGGGAGAATCAAGAGTCAGCCCACCTTCTTCTTGTGAACTTGCTATTGCCATTGTATAAGACAACCAGGACAGGCAATTTATTTATTTGAGCATTCTTGTCACCATCTCTCTGGAGAAAAATAAAAAGTGCTGAATTGCAGAACCAGTGAATACTCCCACCAGAAAAAACACTGACTTTTAACCAACTCACTGCCACTAGGATAGAACTGGGTTAGAGAAAGTTCAGAAGATAACAGAATTGATTATACTATTGATTTAAAAGAATAAAGAAGCAAAATCGACCCTTTATGTATAGATTCCTACAGTAGTTTTCCCTCCTACAGCACAAATAGATTTCAAATAGCAGAATATAAACCTTAATAATCAATTGCTCCCACAACCATCCAATGCTCATAATGTGTTCAGAAAGATTCCCGAGGGAGGGAAAAAAAACGAAGCTAGAAGGAAAGGGATTTATTTCTTTTAAGGTTTGGGAAATTTAGCAATAATGTAAGGGCCATCATTAAGAAGACTATTTAGTGATGCCTATGAAAGTAGAATGGGTTGTAAAAGCATGAGAAGGCCCAGAAAAGCATGACGTTTTGACTGAGACGTGTGAAAAGCCAGTTGTCCATCAGGAATTTTTATCAGTGGTTTTTCTCATGTATAAGACCACACTAATCCAATTCAGTTATTCTTATATTTTCATATTTACATTTTCCTCCTTTGGGGGAAGATGGAAACTTACGATGAGTGATAAGAATAAGCTTGGGGGGACTTCCCTGGTGGTCCAGTGGTAAAGAATCCACCTTCCAATGCAGGGGATGCGGGTTCGATCCCTGGTCAGGGAACTAAGATCCCACATGCCACAGGGCAAGTAAGCCCACGTTCCACAACTACTGAGCTCGTGTGCCTCAAGGAGAGAGCCCACATGCAGCAAACTACAGAGCCCACACGCCCTGAAGCCTGAGAGCCACAACTAGAGAGAAGCAACGAAGAGACCCCACACCACAACGAAAGATCCCGTGTGCTGCAACTAAGACCCGACACAGCCAAAAAAATAAGGAAAATAAATAAATAATTAATAAATAAATATTAAAAAAAAAAAAAAGGAATAAGCTTGGGGAGGGGAAGGAAAGAAAGCTGCATTCCCAAAGTATCTTCTGTGAGACATCAGCTCTGTAAATATACCATGGATGGGGGAAAGTAATTAAAGTCAAATAAGTTTAGGAAACACTGCATACCATATGACCCTATGGAGATCTATAGTCCACAAGGGTAAATCAAAGGCTCTGAGAAGTCCTGCACTAAAAATCTTATTTCAGTATGTTTGATCTAACACTTGTCAAATTTTTTGACACAGAACCTCTTTTGTATATTAAAACTAACTTATACCCTACCAATCTAGTATACCACACACACAGTTTGAGAAATACTGAGCTAAAGAGTTTTTGAGATATAGAACTTGCCAATGTTTGTGGAGAAGAATTTGTCTAGCTTTTCACTCTTTCCAGTAGCTAGCTTCCATGTGATTTTTATGGTGTGATAGACTTAGAAGAGTGAATGTCAATTTAATCAATTATAAGGCATGTTAGAAATAAACTATAGCCTTTTAAATGTCCCTGGATAATATTAACTTGATTATAAAGCAATATAACATTATAATATGAGAAAATGTAAGTTTATTTTATTATGTTTGAAACAAACTACAGGGAATTTAGAGTTTTACATGAACTATGTTTGTTAATACAGAAATTTCATCAGAAGAAAGGTAACAGCACTTATATCATCATTTGCTAGTTCTGAGGGAATAGCATTAGAGTCTTCATTTATTAATGAGAAACTGATGACAAAAAATTCACCACTACATTTCTAGACTCTCAATTGCTCAGTAACTTCCTTTGATTGTATTATAGAACCTAGAGAAATCTAGAAGGTCCATGAAAACTAACCAAGGTGTAGGCTGTTATCCAAGAATGCCTGGGAATCTGTATGGCAAGGTGGAAATTCTGTTAGGAGGAAGTAGGGGACCGTAATAGCTGACACTGGCATAATTAGCTACCAATCTGGAAAAAAACAAAGCTGAAACCCAACCCCATACCATGTACATAAACAAAACCTTAATATACCAAGTATCTAAGTCTAAAAAAGAAATAATTTAAAAATTAGAAGAATTTTAGGATAATATCTGAATAATCTTGGGATAGGGAAGAACTTCTTAAGCAAGGGAGGAAACTTAGAAGTCCAAGACTAAATGTTAAACACATTTGACCACATAAAGAATTTAGAGTTTTACATGGAAAAATATGCCAAAAAGCAAAATATAAAGATAAATGATGAACTTGGGGAAATATCTGCAACAACACACAGAATATATACAGGGCTAATACCCTTATAGAAAGAAATGAAGGGAAAGTAAAAGAAACTGAGAGAAAAAAAATCCAGCAAGAGTCTAGAGGAAAGCAAATGGCTAATAAACATGAAATGTGCTCCATCTCACTAGTAACTAGGAAAATGTGAATTATATTCATAATAGCACTTTTTTTTTCACAAATGGCAATTTGTGAATGGTAAAAGAGGGGTACTAACCGGAATGAAAGGAAACAACACTCTTCTACATTTTTGGTGGATATGTGGATGGTGGAAGCATTGTACCTAAGGATGCTCTAGCCTTCTTGAAAGTTATTTACAATGTTTATTCATATGAAAAATGTTTTTATTTTCCCCCGATATTCCAGTTTTGAAAAATATACCCTATTAAAGACAAAAGCACTGGTAGATAAGAATAGCTATACGTGGATTTTTAATATAGCATTGTTGGCAATAACAATGAAAGTGAAAAACATATAAAAGCCTATCAGTAGGAAAGGAAATTTACAAGATTATGAAGCCATTTGTTAAATCATCTGGTTCTATGTCTATTGATCTGAGGGGTATCCACGACTCACTAACGTGTAAGCTTTAGGAAGGCAGTAAGTTATCCATCTTGCTAATCATCACATTCCCAGTGTCTAGAACACTGCTTGGCACATAGAGATATGCAATGACTAGTTTTGAATGGATATAGTTTTAAACAAAAAAATAACTGTGAAGAACATATATTATTTCAGTTTTGTAAAAATATAACCACAGGGGTATACATACATACATGTATTTGTATACATATATACATAATTTTTATGTATATATACACATACATACAAACATGGATACATATGTACCCATGGAAATGGGGATACAAACATACATCCTTGGCTGTTAGAATTAGCATTCTATTTAAAGAGATGGAAAGCAACTTTCCCGTTACAAAGGCTTTTATTTTTTTTTACTTGTTATAAAAAGAGTGAATTTACATTAGTAAGTTTTTACTAACATAATTAACAAAAAACTCTAAAGGAAAAAATCTAGAAGGTTTATTAAAGGCAACTGATAAGAGATAATATAAAAAGGACAATTCAAATTATATTCTTCATGGATCTTTTTTTGCTAGCCCCCATTGGATCCCACAGCCTTGCACAGACTAATTTAAACAAAGAATGATCTAAACCGCAGAGCTGGTGAGTAAATGTATGGTTGCTACTATACATTTATCAGGACACCTATTAAGGTAAGCAAATGAGCAGGAAAATAAAAATATAGATAATCCATCGTAGATAACACACAAAGAGAGCCACCAAGGCTGTGCAAATGGATCTTTGTTCTATCCATTCATCTTTGCTGTTAATTACGTGGCTGAAGATTGAAAATGAGTTGTTGGTGTCTCACCTGCTGGCAGTACTCTAGCCACTGAGGAGAAAGGAAACACAACACGCTGAGATGACCTTAGCACAGAGAAAAGGGGTAAGATGGCAGAGACAGTCTTGGCTGATTATCTGTTGCTCACTGCAGAGATGAAAGACATGTTTGGAAGAAAGTCAAAGAGAGCAGGAATAAACAGGCAACTCAGACATTTGGAACCTCTTTAAAAAAAAAGAACTTGGTGACACAGCTCTTGGATAAAATAGCAATTGAACAGGGAAATGTTACTTGTCCCATAGAATATTGAATCATTTTAAGAAAAACTGAAAGCAGTACAATGACTCCATCTCAGAAAGAATATATGCAGACTTTCAAACATTTTAGAGACAATATATTTGGAAGTCCAATTTTTTGTCTTCTTAGTGCCAAAGGGATGGAATTAATTTGTTCTAATTAAAGATCTCAGAAAGATCACTCCCACTTTACTCAAGTAAAAAACTTGTCATAAAAATATAAATTAGGAGTAAAAGTTGAAGTGTATCATTTCTTTATAATGTTTTTTATTTTATCAATAAATTAATATTATTAATGTCATTCATTTTTTCCAAGAAGATGACATGAGGATTTATGCTGCACTTTGAAACATTCTGCTTTCATCTTAGGAGGAACCCAGTTTAAGCTTTGATACACGTATGCTTGATCGTGGGCTTCTAGCCAAGGTGCACCTAATTAATCAGAAGATCAAATGTGTGCTCAGTGGGAGACACAACTACGAAACCACAGGTGATAGCCAACGGCTCCATTTAATAAAGGTTTCACAAACAGAGTGCTGTGCTGGGACTCCTGTCACCTGTGTTTGGCTCTTCTGCCATTTTGTCATTGACATGAGAACAGTTACTGTGTCATAAAGAGATCCCAAGCTTCTCGTTACACTGCAGTTTAACTCTATGCTTTAGAGCAAATCCATAACAGGCTGGATGATGTAAAATCTGTTTGCTTAGTTTTTTGTTGTGGTTGTTATTGCTGAATTTATTACTGGTTTGTCCCGAGAACGTAAAAACCTATGATTCTGTTAAGTAGATAGGCACTGTTGATCGTTAAGGGCACAGATTTTAAAATGAGATGGAACTGGAGTCGATAATAATAAATTAGCCCTGCTAATTATTAGTTGTGTGATATTAGAGAAATTATTCTCTCTAAACGTCTTTTTATTCATCTATTAAATGGGAAGAATAAGATCTACCTTATAGGTTGCTCTCCTTATAGGATAGTATATAAAATAATATATAGAAAGTAATTGGGTATACGGAAAGCATTCAACAAATGGTAATAAAAAATTGGAAACGGGGCAGTAAAGAGGAGAAGAGTCATGAATTTTCTCTAAATGAAGGTTTAAGAAAGTCCAAGCATTGTAAACACATGTTTAACCATGGATTAATTTCCCAAAGTCATAATCCCCTAACAGTCCCAAAGGATCTATTTCTCAATCCTAAATCTTAAATGCATGGAAAGGTTTGACAGATCTGGAAAAATAAGCAGGTGCTTTTAAGTGATTACTCTTTCAAGTGTTTGATTTGGTGTACAGTTATTTTGATATCTATTTTCATTCAATTAGGAAAAGTTATAGTAATAGAAGAAATAGAAATGAGAGAATGTGAATTGTCATCCCCTATTGAAAACTGGTAAAAGTCTAATTGATATCAAAAAGACAACAACAAATTCTAAGAAAAACGGTACTAAAACTAAACTTGTCCTTAGTTGCCTGTCAGAGGGCATGGTACTCTGCTTTGTTGCTGTATGCATTATGGATAAGAAATACCTGGGATTGAATTCTGACTCCATCAGGACTATAGCCAAGTCATTTAACCTTTCTGTGCCTCAGTTTCCACATTGTGGAAGCAAAGCTATAATAATACCTGCCTCATTTGAGTGGGCCATAGAATCTGCATGTTTAGTCATCTCCTTGACAATTTTCATGCATACTGAAGTTTAAAAACCACTGTTGTAAAGTAATGCTTCTAAGAATAGCAATAAAACAGCAAATAAAATATTTCTAACACCCAAAGTAAGTGAGTTTATGTGGCTTCACTGAATCATTATCCTGGGTACACTTAGTAGCTAGATCCTTAATCACAAATAGGCAAGCTTGGCATACACAATATGCTTTATGGTGTGTGTGTGTGTGTGTGTGTGTGTGTGTGTGTGTGTGTGTGTGTGTGTGTGTGTGTGTGTGTGTGTCACCAGCAAGATGAAAGAAGGAAATAGGGAGGAAAGAAAGAAAACACCCACATGATTCAAAGCAGATTTTTCCATTAAGTGTCTGTTGGCTGTAACTGCATGATAACACTTGTGAATATGATACTAATGATGCAGTTGCCTAATACGCTCAACACAAATAATGCAGAAAATTACAAATAATGCAGACTCAATTACCACTGAATTCAGGCAAAAGGCAATCGAAGATACAACACGCTTCATTCCATGTTATCCCTATTCCTTCTACTCAGTTAAGATAAGCCTAGAGCTAGAGAAATTCCTTATTCCAATTATTTTCTATGTCCTCTCAAAGGCATACTTCTCCCCCAGGTTCTTTGACTCATCCCAATATCAGAGCCAATAGTTATTTGTATAATGTTTATATAGCCCAATCCCTATCACGGAGGAGACAAAGACAGCCATACTGGGTTTGGGGAAGGAAATTAAGCTGTCCTGCATGCTTCCTAGAAGTGAGGTTTGATATTAGGAGTTTTTCATACATATTATCTCATTTTATCTTTATGATTACCCTGTAAGGTACATATTATTATCTCCATTTAAGGACAGGAAGCTGGAAGCTCAAAGAATTCAAGAAACTTGAACAAGTTACTTAGGCTCATAAATGACACAGTGGGATTCAAGACAGATTTATGTGATTTCTATAATTCATGCATTTTTGACTACCAGGAATAAAGCCAGGCCTATTAAAATAGACAGAGTTCTTAGTTCCAAGCAACAAAACCAGACTTGGCAGACATAGTAGATAAGGAATTTACTAAAAGACTATTGGGCAGTTCACAGAATCAATGAGAGAGCCGGAGAACCACAATGGAATTTTCCAGATGGGCAGTATTTCATCACATCACAGAACTCGTCCAGTAAGGAAACAGCCACCTTAGAGCCGACATGGACTGTAGATGCTAAGGATGACCACGGTCATGGATGCCCTGGGAACTCAGGCTCACTGTTGTCACCATTACTCCCAAAGAGCATTCCCCACAATCCCTGCTTCTCTGCATGACTAAGCTTCCAATTATTTAGGTCTTGCTTTACGCATTGTCTCATTTAATGTATTTGGTATGCATTATTGCATTTATTCCCCACAAGGGCTCTATGGGGGTACACTTTCATTATCCTCAATTTCCAGACAAAGAACTGAGCTTCAGATAGGTTAAGCGACTTGCCCAAGATCACAAAGCCAGTAGGTGGTAGTGCCACTTAACTCCCATTTGTTGGCGACACTCTTTAGTTAAAGGTTCACCATGGTTTTGGAATTACAAAAACCTGAGTTCAAATCCTGCCTGTTCAAATCCTTACTCTGAGGGGAAAAAAAAGTCTGGCACTATGCATCTAATTGGTGGAGACTAGGTCATACGGTCATGCCCTAGGTTTGAGAGAGGCCGGGAGAGCTAGTACCTGGCATTTTCATTTTCTTTGGTGGGAGACTGGCTCTGCCTCTCAACTATGCTCATGGAAATCACAAACATGGAAAGTGCATTGAAATGTGGACAACTGGAAAAAATGGCAAATGTCTACCACAATCTACCTTTTGGTTGCCCAATACCAATAGATAGTCTTTTTTCCATACTTACATACCCACTTCCTAAATTTTTTCCCTCAAACATACTGCGACTGTTATATAGCCAAAAAATATACTCATCAGCTATCTACACCAAAATTATCAATTACTGTATCCAGAGTCAAGCCCAGAATCACTGGGTAGTATCCACTCCTCATCTTGGTTTATTTGGTCTCTTTATTCTATAACCCATGGGCTTGACTGCATAGTTAACCACTACCAACACAAACTTTATAGAAGATTGGGAGAAAAGGAGTGAGAATGATAGGAAATTTTGTTCAAGAAAAATATGCTGTATAAGCCAGGAGAGACTAGGTTATACTACAGTGATAAACCCCAAACCTCAGTGGTTCCAATAACATTTATTTCTTACCCGCACTACATGTCTACTGTGAGTTAGCTACAACTCTCTCCCCATGGTCTGTACTTTGAAACCCACATTGGTGGATCTAACTATAATACTGCTGATCTAATGGCAAAAGGAAAAGAGGATACAGAGAACGATTCACTGACTTAAATTTCTACTAATAGTAATTCATACCACCTCTGCTCACTTTTCACTCACTACAGATATTAAATAGTTAAGACTGAAGTTAGTGGAGTGGAAAAATATAATATATATTATCTCCTTAGAGAGAAGTAGCAAGTATTGGGGAACAATAACACGATCCACCAATACCTACAATTTAAAATTCTGGTCACAGCAAGGAACACGAGATGGATGTTCCTACTCATGGTCACAAGGCCATAGATTGTTTTTACAACTTCTTTTACTCACCCCCCATTCTGTCATTGCTTTGCCTACAACCAGCACTTCAGATTGTTGGGATTCTTTAACTAGTAGACTTTAAATGACAATAATGAGAGGAACCACACAGGAAAGTATGGGTTCTCTCCATTCTTCCCTTACTCCCATTGGGCAGCTTCAACCTTGACAATCAGAATCAATCATCATGGCCAACACTATACCCCTTTTCTGTCTATTCATCACCAGTGACTAATGTCTTAGCTTCCAAATTGTTGGAACCACTGTAGGAACCTCAAGTGGAAAGATTACCTGTGTGAGTAAAACTTCTCTAAACCAACCAAGTCCAGAGTCACAGGGACAATTAAGAAATTTTTAATAAGTGGACCAATTAGGCATGGTAAATTGATACACACCCTCCATCTTTTCCTCCTTGGGTCTAGTTCTGGGTATTCTGGCTACTGAAGAAACAGCTCCATGTATTGGTCACTGATTTAGTGGACAAAATACAATTACAGAACAGTACCTTAAACTTATAAGATGTCATCTCCTAGATAGTCCTATATCTCCAATAGTCTAGTTAACGGTTCTGGATGATGGGGGAACATACTAAGACTATGAATATCATAGATGTTAGCCTACTGTCTTACATCTTTCACTGTGAATAATTACTTACTGAAAAGAGCATGGCTTTGTTCTTTCACTGTAATGCAGCTCCCTGGTGAGAGGCAGTTTTTATTGTAGTAATACTGTACAAAGTATTAAGGAAGTTTATGGATGTTGGAAGAACATATCAGAATAGGAAGAAAAATAAAAAACCACAACATGTATCAAAGAGACCTAGCACTTCCCCTTAATGATAATAAGACCACCTAGGACATATCAGGGACTCAGAATTTAACTCTGACACTAACAGTAAAAATAGTCAAGTCATATTTTATGAAGGGCGATCAATCTTGCTGATTTCATGCACACCCACCATCTTCTTCACTCATGGGAACTTTTTCCAAAACCTATTAAAAAAGTATATCAAAGTGGCCAGCAAAGAAGTCTTCAAACAGGCACAGGGTAAATCATCTTGTCCTGATTATTAAGAACCTTATATTCAGTTAAGTGCTTTTTATGAGCTTTCAAATAGGATATAGATAGGTAGGTAGGTAGATAGATAGATATAAATAAATAAATAAATATTATGAACTAATTCTAAGAGGCTCATCTACATACTCCTTCAAATCTCCTTGTCACAAATTCTCCTAACCCATTCCTTCCAAACCTCTGATCATCTAGTCAAATAATTTGCCACTGTTTATAAAGAGATACATATACTCATCTCAGGCCATCTTCCCTTCCAGATTAATTAGATAATGGTGTACATTATTAAACTCTGATCCCTGAGAAATTTTTTTCATTGTCTTTCAAAGCCACCAATGCATGATAATATCACAACAGTACACATAACTGGTGCCAGCATATTGATTAAAATCATCTATAAAATAGGCACAAATATTTTCTTTCTCAACTAATTGATATAGGGAACTCAACAATGATGCTATAAATATGGACTGAGAAAAAGGAAGCTAAGTGACCTAACAAACAAACACACTGGAAGTGTAATCCCCCTGACCATGCATCTTGGTTTATCTTACTACCTACTCAGGCCCAGTCCCATACATCTCACTTCAATTGATGAAAAAGTATTGCTGGGCATCCTAAATGTATGGCTTTTGATTCAGATAACACATAGTTCAAACTGGGCAGCTTGGGTGGCTTGGTTGTCTCGTGTCTTTGATCAGACTTTAGTCTCTATCAGGGTCCATTAACAAGGCAAAATCTGTTTTTCAAAGAAAGAATAATTACTTCCTGAAAGGAGCATGCCTTCGTTCCAAAACCGTCTTAGGTATTTTCACTCTGATTTCCCTACCTGCCACAGGCTCCAATAAACGTTTCAATATGTTTCAGACACTCTGACCACTACTGAGTGGATACACCAACTAGTAAGAGTTGAAAGAGTTGCTTATACTGCAGTTTAGATCAGCTACAGAAGCGTCTTTTACTCTAGACACCACACAAAAAGCTAGCAGCTTTTGTAAACGAGTCATATGTGGCATATATTGATCCCAAAATGCAAAGAAGACCTTCAAGCATCATCTCTATCTTACTGATAGAGAAGAAAAGTCTAGCAACTTTTCTTTCCAATTTGAAGACATTTCCAGATATTTCATAGACTTCTGGAGCTTCAGAAATTTCACTGAAGTTGTAGACCCCTGTATTTTGAGAGATTTATTTCCCACCCTCTAGCAATTATGCATCATCTCAAGGCACCTGCTCTCCATGTCCTATCAGCATCATGCCATCAATATAGTACACCAACATGATTTCCTGTGGGATGGTGGGTTAATGAAAGTTCCTGCAAACTAAATTGTAGCACAGAGCTGAAGAGTTGATATAACTCTAAAGCAAAGGTGATGAGGGCATATAGTTATCTTTATCAAATAAAAGCAAACCTCTTCTGGGTACTGACTGTGTATTGAGATAGAGAAAACAGTCCAGTTAAAAACTTTCAACTCTCACCATCCCCTCATGCAGACTAGACCCCTGATGTAAGGCACCTAAAGTGGGAGAGAAATGTCTGCTCTCTCGCTTCTGTAACTCTAGCATGCCTCAGAGGACAGATGGAAACACTGCTTCTAAAATTCCTCCTCCTAGGTCTAATCCAGCACATGGCTTCAGGCAAAGAGAAAGGATGAATGTAAAAAGCAAGGGCTCCGGGCTTCCCTGGTGGCGCAGTGGTTGAGAATCTGCCTGCTAATGCAGGAGACACGGGTTCGAGCCCTGGTCTGGGAAGATCCCACATGCCGCGGAGCCCGTGAGCCACAACTACTGAGCCTGCGCATCTGGAGCCTGTGCTCCGCAACGAGAGGCCACGACAGTGAAAGGCCTGCGCACCGCGATGAAGAGTGGCCCCCACTTGCCACAACTAGAGAAAGCCCTCGCACAGAAATTTAGACCCAACACAGCCATAAATAAATAAATTAAAAAAAAAAAAAAAAAAAAGCAAGGGCTCCCTTACTTAATTCCCATAGTTATAGTTCTTTTCTTGCTGTCACAGCTCCCCTTAGACAAGACGTCCATGTGGTAGGCATCCAGACGCTGGCTTACTAGTGGGACACATATATACCGTCTTCAGAGAGTCAAACAGGGCTGCCTCACTGCACAGTTCCCTAGTGTGAGAGACCAGGGTACAACGCAATCTCTCCCACTTGATCTCAGCATCCTCCATTCATGGTACACCCCAGTCTCACTTGCTGCTGGGCTCCCTCAAATATGGTTCAAGTGGTTCAAGCTCACCTATTTCCCATGCCATTTACTTGATACATGGGAAACTAGAATATCTCTGCACCACCAAATTTGGGGAAGGCAGTCCTCAAAGGACCTATGCCAAGTTCCTTAATGTAGGTGTCCTCAGACTGCAAGTGATTCTTTTGAAGACTCCCTTCACTTGGTTTTGGGCAAAGGTAAGCACCCCATCCTGTTCCCACATTGCAAACACTGTTCCAAGGCTGACCATGAAGACTCTTTCTCCCCTCTCCAATCTTTTCAAATGGGCTGAGAAGGGGGTGATTGGTTGGTAGCTCATGGTAATTCTATTAAGCCCTTATTAAGCCCTGTAGACATAAGTCTGGCCCCAAATGTGGTGGGTTTTTTTTTTTTAATGTGGAATATTTAATACCTGTAATTTTCATCTGTGGACCCTAATGCAAATTCCTAGGCAAACAGGAAATACCCTTCTATAGAGAAAGACAAACAGACAGACAAAGAACTGTAAAGGTTTTGTTGCAAAATAGTGGATAACTCCAACATAATACCTAGATGAAAGTTAAAATGTAATCATTTAGATTTTGATTGTAATATTTTTAGCACTACTAATAACCAACATTTAATTTGTTCCAGACAATATTCGAAGCTCTTTAGATATATCATTTCACTCCATCCAATTAAAAGCCATTAATTTTAATATCTCCATTTTACAGATGAGTAAACTGAAACTTAGCAGAATTAAAGTAATTTGCCAAGGGCAGACAGCTCTTCTTAACACCAAATCACTACACAGTGTCCAAATCACTCCATTATACTGCCTGCCAATTGTCTTTTTTTGTTAATAGTTCTCTTACTTGTCTACTAATGTAGATATTTTTAACTTTAAAATGCCATAGAAGCACTAGGGGGCAGGAGTCCCAGCAATTGCCAAATATTTTGCATACATATTACATTGTTCTACAGTTTGGATAAGTTTTTTTTTTTTTCTTCTCTATTCCTAAACAAAAACAAAAATGTGCGTAATAAGAAAGAATTGCAAAGTTTTGTTACACAGGCTTATTGTGGACAAATTTTCTTCCTCTTTATTTTCACATGTTAATAAATCAGACTGCGCTGATTCAAGTGCCTCTCTCTACTCAGTGGAGAAAAGGGAGAGAAGAGGAATGAAGAGTCTTTGTATCCGAAACTCCCATTGTCTTCTTAACTAATAGCCTGAGACTGAACGCTGAATAAACTTGACTTGATTTCCCTGGAGTCATCATCTTCCTCCACAGCTTTCCTGGGTGAGAGAAGATGATGGCAGGGCAAACTCAATGACATGACACTTGGCACACATTCCGAAACTCTTTGATTGCCCAAGGGCATACAACACGGCCTTGAATAAATGCAGATTGAACTAAGGACTGTACTTTCTTAGCTTCTTGCCAAAATTTGCTGTCTTTTGAAAAAGACTGGAAATGTAGGAACCTGCAGTCCCTATTACCATTAAATCTTCTACAAAGAGCACTGAAAGGCTTGTTGAGGATTTCATTTGAATAGTCCAGTTGCCAATTTTGAAGGAGGAGAAAGGAAAAGTAGAATTGGAAATTGATGAAGGAATTCTGACTGGGGAGTGAAGGTGAGGAGGAGGAGGAGGGAGAGGAGAACCTTGATGAGTAATGACATAATTAATACACTTCAGCCTTTGTTTTCTCTAGTGAAGATTCTATGTTCTCCATTGTTTATCTTTGGGTATAATTTTAATTAAATGAAGCATAGTCTAACTATTTTAAGGGCTACAATAAGCATAATTCTGTCCCCAAAGTTCACACAGTGCAGGCAGCTGGGTACTACTTTGAAAGTCATCAAAAATGTGGAAAATAAAATACTTAAAACCATCTATTTTGTTGATTCAAGCTTATTCAACCTTTTGCTAGTGGGAGCTTTTACTGTACACTTGAGTTGCTCACTTGATAGTATTTGCCTCCAGTGAAATCCTGTTTAGGAACTCATATTCTTTTACATGCTGAGATCCAAACTGTTTTGAACAGGGCTAGCTTCATTAAAATGATTTCTTACCATCACATGGTGACCTAAATGACAATTGACTTTTGCCTTCCATTAGCAGAATGCATTCAGATTTCATTTTCATGTATGAATGCAATTCATGCTTCACGTCATGTTATTTTAAACAATACCACAACATGGATTCATGAACAGTGCTTTAAAATCTATTTCCAAAGTTGGTATCTTTTAAAGGATAACCTATAAGGAGTTCTATGCCCTTATACGTTCTACTTCCCTGAAAATGCATCACAGCATTTAAAGATGATTTGCCTTATACACTCTTAGTACACCATAAGCTTCTATTGGAATGTGTTATATAATCAGAAACAAAGGATTTCTCCCTCTCTCCTACTACCAGGCATTATAAAACACACAGAAGCAAGAATTGAACTAGCATAAAAATGCCTTGCAAACACTGATTAAACAGCAGCAAATCCTTACAAATTATTTCCCACTCTTGTTACACATTTTGGTTTATCCGATATCCTGCATGAATTAATAACAACAAACTGCTCATATCAGCAAGATATGAGCAGATTAGTAATTGAAGTAAAATTTCAGATTACTCTGAAATTTTACTTCAATTACAGAAAGAGAAAATGGATTTTGGAAATAAATAAGAAACACTCCTTGATTATCCAGGTCCATCATTTCTCCCCTTATTTTTCAGTTCAGATTTTATTTTTTCACAATTTTGGAACAGAACATGTTACTGCTTCTGAACCCTTGATGAACACAAAAAGCCCACAATCGGTGTTTATTTGATCAAACACATGGTTAATGTGGTGAATTGCATGTAGTCCCAACCTTTTAAATCTCTCTGAAGAATTACATTTCTGTCCACAGGCATGTCACTGTTAAAAAATGAGCCACCTAATAAAAGAACACAGAGTATATTAATATGTAATTTCTTTCCCAGTATGAATGCTAATTACTGACAGTGCAGACCTTATGCTTGCTCCTTGATATGGATCTACTTTCGAGCTCTCTTGGTTTGTGTCATCACTCCTTCTACTCTCATTCACACACATTTTCATCTTAAAGCCTCCTGAAGATAGGCAGGGGGGCTATTTGGTATTTTTATAGATCTAACACAATTTAGCTTAAAAACTTGTAAAAGGGGGAGGGATGGAGAAGCAAGAAGAACTACAATTCTGCAGCCTGTGGGAGGAAAACCACATTCACAGAAAGACAGACAAAGTGAAAAGGCAGAGGACTTTGTACCAGATGAAGGAACAAGATAAAACCCCAGAAAAAAAACTAAATGAAGTGGAGATAGGCAACCTTCCAGAAAAAGAATTCAGAATAATGATAGTGACGATACAGGACCTCAGAAGAATGGAGGCAAGGATGGAGAAGATGCAAGAAATGTTTAACAAAGATCTAGAAGAATTAAAGAACAAACACCTAGAAGAATTAAAGAACAAACAAACAGAGATGAACAATACAATAACTGAAATGAAAAACAGACTAGAAGGAATCAACAGCAAAATAACTGAGGCAAAAGGACGAATAAGTGACGTGGAAGACAGAATGGTGGAATTCATTGCCACGGAACAGAAAAAAGAGAAAAGAATGAAAAGAAATGAAGACAGCCTAAGAGACCTTTGTGACAACATTGAAAGCAACAACATTCGCACTATAGGGGTCCCCGAAGGAGAAGAGAGAGAGAAAGGACCTGAGAAAATATTTGAAGAGATTATAGTCAAAAACTTCCCCAACATGGGAAAGGAAATAGCCACCCAAGTCCAGGAAGCACAGAGAGTCCCCCACTATTATTATTAAAGTCCCCCACTATTATTGTGTTACTGTCAATTTCCTCTTTTATAGCTGTTAGCAGTTGCCTTATGTATTGAGGTGCTCCTATGTTGGCTGCATATATATATAGAATTGTTATATCTTTTTCTCAATTGATCCCTTGATCATTATGTAGTGTCCTTTCTTGTCTCTTGTAACATTCTTTATTTTAAAGTCTATTTTATCTGATATGAGTACTGCTACTCCATCTGTCTTTTGATTTCCATTTGCATGGAATATTTTTTCACATCCCCACACTTTCAGTCTGTATGTGTCCCTAGGTCTGAAGTGGGTCTCTTGTAGACAGCATATATATGGGTCTTGTTTTTGTATCCATTCAGCGAGCTTGTGTCTTTTGGTTGGAGTATTTAATCCATTCATGTTTAAGGTAATTATCGATATGTATGTTCCTATTACCATTTTTCTTAATTGTTATGGGTTTGTTACTGTAGGTCCTTCTCTTCTGTTTCCCACTTAGAGAAGTTCCTTTAACATTTGTCGTAGAGCTGGTTTGGTGGTGCTGAATTCTCTTAGCTTTTGCTTGTGTGTAAAGCTTTTGATTTCTCCGTAAAATCTGAATGAGAGCATTGCCAGATAGAGTCATCTTGGTTGTAGGTTCTTCCCTTCCATCACTTTAAATATATTGTGCCACTCCCTTCTGGCTTCCAGAGTTTCTGCTGAGAAATCAGCTGTTAACCTTATGGGAGTTCCCTTGTATGTTATTTGTCGTTTTTCCTTTGTTGCTTTCAATAATTTTTCTTTGTCTTTAATTTTTGTCAATTTGATTACTATGTGTCTCTGTGTGATTCTCCTTGGGTTTATCTTGCCAATGGACAGATCATCCAGACAGAAAATTAATAAGGAAACACAAGCTTTAAGTGACACAATAGAACAGAGAGATTTAATTGATATTTATAGGACATTCCATCCAAAAACAGCAGATTACACTTTCTTCTCAAGTGCACATGGAACATTCTCCAGGATTGATCACATCCTGGGTCACAAATCAAGCCTCAGTAAATTTAAGAAAATTGAAATCATATCAAGCATCTTTTCCGACCACACTGCTATGATATTAGAAATCAATTACAGGGAAAAAAACGTAAAAAACACAAACACATGGAGGCTAAACAATATGTTACTAAATAACCAAGAGATCACTGAAGAAATCAAAGAGGAAATCAAAAAATACCTAGAGACAAATGACAATGAAAACATCATGATCCAAAACCTATGGGATGCAACAAAAGCAGTTCTAAGAGGGAAGTTTATAGCAATACAAGCCTACCTCAAGAAACAAGAAAAATCTCAAATAAACAATCTAACCTTACACCTAAAGGAACTACAGAAGAAAGGACAAACAAAACCCAAAGTTAGCAGAAGGAAAGAAATCAGAAAGATCAGAGCAGAAATAAATGAAGTAGAAACAAAGAAAACAAGAGCAAAGATCAATAAAACTAAAAGCTGGTTCTTTCAGAAGATAAATAAAATTGATAAACCTTTAGCCAGACTCATTAAGAAAAAGAGGGAGAGGACTCAAATCAATAAAATCAGAAATGAAAAAGGAGAAGTTACAACAGACACCGCAGAAATACAAAGCATCCTAAGAGACTACTACAAGCAACCTTATGCCAATAAAATGGACAACCTGGAAGAAACGGAAGAATTCTTAGAAAGGTATAACATTTCAAGACGGAACCCGGAAGCAATAGAAAATATGAACAGACCAATCACAAGTAATGAAATCAAAACTGTGATTAAAAATCTTCCAACAAACAAAAGTCCAGGACAAGAGGGCTTCACAGGTGAATTCTATCAAACATTTAGAGAAGAACTAACCCATCTTTCCCGAAGTCTTCCAAAAAACTGCAGAGGAAGGAACACTCCCACACTCATTCTACGAGGCCACCACCACCCTGATACCAAGACCAAACAAAGATACTACAAAAAAAAAGAATTACAGACCAATATCACTGATGAATATAGATGCAAAAATCCTCAACAAAATACTAGCAAACAGAATCCAAAAACACCATACACAAAAATAAACTCAAAATGGATTAGAGACCTAAATGTAAGACCAGACACTATAAAACTCTTAGAGGAAAACATAGGAAGAACACTCTTTGACATAAATCACAGCAAGATCTTTTTTGATCCACCTCCTAGAGTAATGGAAATAAAAACAAAAATAAACAAATGGGATCTAATGAAACTTAAAAGCTTTTGCAAAGCAAAGGAAACTACAAACAAGAGAAAAAGACAACCCTTGGGGTGGGAGAAAATATTTGCAAACGAATCAACAGACAAAGGATTAATCTCCAAAATATATAAACAGCTCATGCAGCTCAACATTAAAAAAACAAACAACCCAATCAAAAAATGGGCAGAAGACCTAAATAGACATTTCTCCAAAGAAGACATACAGATGGCCAAGAAGCACATGAAAAGATGCTCAACATCACGAATTATTAGAGAAATGCCAATCAAAACTACAATGAGGTATCACCTCACACCAGTTAGAATGGGCATCATCAGAAAATCTACAAACAACAAATGCTGGAGAGGGTGTGGAGAAAAGGGAACTCTCTTGCACTGTTGGTGGGAATGTAAATTGATACAGCCACTATGGAGAACATATGGAGGTTCCTTAAAAAACTAAAAATACAATTACCATATGACCCAGCAATCCCACTACTGAGCATATACCCAGAGAAAACCATAATTCAAAAAGACGCATGCACCCCAATGTTCATTGCAGCACTATTTACAATAGTCAGGTCATGGAAGCAACCTAAATGCCCGACAGACAAATGGATAAAGAAATGTGGTACATATATACAATGGAATATTACTCAGCCATAAAAAGGAACGAAATTGGGTCATTTGTAGAAACGTGGATGGATCTAGAGATTGTCATACAAAGTGAAGTAAGTCAGAAAGAGAAAAACAAATAAATATCGTATAGTAATGCATATATGTGGAACCTAGAAAACGGTACAGATGAACCGGTTTTCAGGGCAGAATTAAAGACACAGATGTAGAGAACAAACGTATGGACACCCAGGGGGGAAAGTGGCAGGGGTGGGTGGTGGTGGTGGGATGAATTGGGAGATTGGGATTGACATATATACACTAGTATGTATAAAATAGATAACTAATAAGAACCTGCTGTATAAAAAAATAAATAAAATTTTAAAAAGGGGAGGGATGAGTGTATTCTAATGTACTTTCAGAAATTAATTTGGTTTGCATGAAAAGAAATGTCATTATGTTAAATTATTCCCCTCTTGAAAGTACTTTTTCAGTTGCTTTCTGGCAGTCTTACTAACCTGTAAAAATAATTCAGTTGCCTAACATTTGTTTTCTTCTGAGCTTCCAGTTGAGCATTATGTAAATGTGGGGTTTCTACAAATTATAGGAGCTTCAAATGTTCATTTCAATAGTTGTTTTTTTGTTTTTTGTTTTAAATACCAGAGTTTGGTAAGAGGGAATGATTCTCACAAGAGAAATACACAGTCTTTATCATTTGACCTACCCTTGCATCTCTCTTTCTTCATCAAGCCCTTATGTTTATTCCACAGTCCACTTCCCATAAATTCTCATATCTCACTAAGAAGAGCTTTTCATAACATAACAAACCTGAAAAGGCAAATTCCTGTCTGCTCATTAGTCCTTAAAACTATTTGATATCAAAAATATATCCAAAGCTCTTTGAGAACTTACTTTTTTAGAATTGTGATAATATTCATCTTTACTCCTCCAATGCCTGGCATAGTGTCTGAGACATATAGAAAACTCTAGTTATCTTGGCTTCCATCTCTCCCAGCACTGAACTTTGAACACTAAGAAATACTTATGATCAAGTATATGACCACCAATTTAATGAATACTCAAGTTAAACCAGTTGTCTACTGTAAGTGGCTTAAAAATCAGACTTTATACTGCTTTGACTAACATTTACCTTTGAGGGCAGAGAATGAAGCTGACCTCATCTATTTCTAAGATTGAGAAAAGTGGCGACTATAACACCTTGACCTTTCATAGCTAAAATTTTAAGTTAATGGGATCATTATATCAGGGTTTTCTTTAAAGGTCAGAAAAAGAAGAAGACCCATTACGAGGATGCCCACAATTTAAAGCAATACCAGTGAAGAATAAAAAGACACATGATGCCTGGAAGCAGAGAAGCCATCCACTGTGCCTGTGTCAGGATGCTCGAGAACAATACTTGACAAACATCGAGAGTGGAAGAACAACAAAGTGTAGAAACTAAAGAAACGTGCCTTTGAGTAGTTTCACTTTTCAAATAAGGAATGAAGCCCCAGAAAATGGCCAAAGCAAGAGATAACAGAAGTCATGAATTAATAGAAGTACTTTTTGTTAATTTGTTTAGCTCTGCCCAAAGTCCTCCACCCAAGGTGCAAAGGCTACGTGCCCAGGACGCAGGACAGTGTCTGACACATAGTAAACACATGGAAAGATTTGCTGTTCAATGAATGTGCCTGTCCTTACGTAACTAAACTTGCACTTTTATCTGATAGCTTAAATAATACACAAATTGCAGCTCTTCAAAATATTAAAGGCCTAGCCTTGTCTTACCTTGATTACAAACTGTGACAGGAAAGAACTCAAATGTAAAAATAACCTATCAGAAGTTGATAGGCTGGTTTCAGGGTTGGTTATTTGTTTTTTTTAATATTCTCAGACAGTAGTTCAACTTCCAAGGGATCTCTTAGCCTACAAGCTTTCCTGCTCGCTGTGTTCTTGTTTTTCCTGTGAGGGCTGGTTGTGAGGATTTCCTGGGACCCTGTAAGGCCCTACTTCATGGCCGAAACCCCGACCAGCCTTATTTCCATAGGTACTATAATAACCACTCCTTCCCTCCCATTCCTGGAAGTTACCTGAGTGACTCTTTTCCTTGAAACTCAAAGTTCCCAAAGAATATATGTAGGGAAAGATTTATTTTTTTTAATTCAAATATACTTTTTTTAAAATGGTGTTTTATATCAATTATTGGTGTTCTGCCTTCCCTTATAAAATCTGAATATCTTTTGATAAAGATTGTCATCCAAAAATATTTGATTTCTAAGCTTCAGTGGTTCACTAGATAACAAGCAGTTAGTTACTTGATCCATTTTACAGTATTATCACAGGCACAATATAACAAATTCCTCCACCACCACCCCCCCCACCGCAATTAATCTCTTAATCTCTTTGTATAATGTCCCAGTAATTAACCTTGTAAACTCCCCTTGAACAATACATTTTAAAGAGCCAAATCACCCTGCCCTATCCAACACTGACCTAGTTTGACCTCCTAATCGGCCCAATTCCCTTATTCCCCTTGCTTTAGACTCACCCAACAAAGGAATGTTCTATAAAGCGTTATCTATTGATCTCTAACTCTGCTGCATGAAATCAAGAGAAAGTGGGACAAAGGGGACAATTTTGAAAATGAAATGGGGGGAGGAATGCAACTGAGCCGGAAATGGGCATTTTGTAATAGCTGGTTCCATTTCATCATTTTGTCGTTTTATCTCTTTTTCCTCAACACCAGGTTTCACATTCTCTTACAATTTTTACAAAGCATGCATGATTACCTTCGCATCTGGAAAGAAAATATTCTACCTGTAAGGGTGGCCAAGTTGTCTCCAAAGACCCACAGAGTTTTGTTTGTTTATTCTGTCAGCAGCAAAAGAGATAATGTAGAACATCAATGGGGCATTGGTCTCTAACACTTCTTTTTTTTCTTGGTTTGTGCCTTAAACGTTTGCCTTTACCACAGGGTATAGTGTTAAAGTATGTGACTTTTATAATAGCTTTTTTATTTAATTTTTTAATTTGCTGACTGATTGCTTAATGTCTAGTGGTCCTGACCTAGAAGTGCTTCTCATACTTTTTTATTTCATTTTTTGACCTTGCTAAATCTAAATGTCTGTACACCTTGCCTGCTTTGAGTTGACATTCTAGATATATAGATACAGATATAGATATAGACAAAGATCTGATTTCATCCATTTGACTTGTGGTCCTCTCTCTTAAATTCTACCCATTTTATAGGTCTCTCCATGTAACATTATTTCAGATAATTAAAGTCAAGGTTTTTTTAAAGGCCTTAGTACCTTTAAGTCTTAATTATTTAGCAATAGGTTCTGCTTATCTTTTAGGATGTGGTGATGCTCAAAACGGGAGGAAATCCAAACACTCAGCCTAAATGTTTTCCATTTGAAACCATTAAAAGATCACTCCATTCCTCTAGCCAAGAGAATAGGGATAATCACCGCAGAGCGATGTCATTGGCAGTGTGCACTTTCGTGCTGGGAGGCATTCCCACTGATGGCATTATGCACTGCCCTTTCTGAGTGGAATGCTTTAGTCATGGCCGGACTCTAGGTGCAAAGGGACCTAGTGCAGTGACTGCTTTCAGACAACCTCCTGTCCACAGACTATGGCCAACCACCCTGGAGCATTTGCCCCCTGGCCCTGGGCTCTGCCTGGTGACTGAATGACCACAGCACATGGCAATGCTTTGGAGGTCATCTGAACACCTTTTAGAAAGGGAGGGACATTCAGGTTGCCTGATTCTCTTTGGCTCTCCTAAGTGTGTTCTCTCTTAATGTTATTTAATGACTCAGTTCAGCTCCCTGAATCATCCTGATTCTCTAAAAATTAAAAATATCCAGACTTTTTATGCTATCTAATCTCTTAAAAACATTAATGGGAAGCTCTCCTTTTAATGTTGTTTACTTCCCTGTTCAGAGCCCCAGGTACCCAACTGATGACAATTCAACATTTCAAAGAAAGAGATAAAGCTAGTTTTTTTAATTTGTTTGTTTGTTTGTTTGTAGCACTAGCACCAACACCCTTCAGCACTTTATACATAAAGTAACACATCTTTTAACACAGAATATCTATACCTATGAAAGGAAACTTACCTATTGGAGTAGGAAACAACTATTTAAGATTTCATAGTAGAACAGAGCTTTTTGCTTCCTTTCAGCAGTTTCTTTGTTTCCATTATATAGAACTGAGAATCATATCAAGTGTTTCTCTTTTGTTCAGATGCTAGAAATCTCAGAGCCAAATTTTCAGCCCACCTCAAGTGAATAATTTAGATTTCAGACCATTTATTATATATACTCTTTTTCCAGGGCTCTAACTTATTGTTCTACTTTATTTTTCCTTCATTCTGAGTTTATTTTTATTCACTCTTCATTTTGTGATCCTATATGCTCATACATTTTAAATTTGGGTTTCACGAGATAAGTTATGCACATAGAATCAAAACATATATACATGCATATACATAATGGGAAAATTTGCTCAGAATATAATGAAACTCTACTTTTAATGTCCCTCTATCATACGATGACACTCGAGTATAGGCAGACTCAGAAACTAAGACAAGATTGTGTATTCATGTCTGCCGATACTTTTATAATGTGAGATAACATCGGAGGCTACAACAAGCCTCACTACAGCACTAGATCCAACCTGCAGAGATATAAATCACTGCCTACTGTTGGGTTATCTCTGTTCACTTGTTCACTACAATCACAAAGAGATTTCAGATGTTCCCAAACAATCAGCACTCCTGATAAAAATAAAAAGTACTGAAAAGGAGAGAGAAATGGGGAGGGGGTACTGAGGCTAATAAATAATAAATTGGTAAGTACCAATACCCAATCATTGACTTCCTATTGATAAACATCATGATGAGTGAATTTTCCACTTCTTTGGTGTTTCTGCACTAGAGTTCCCCAAGGTGTGTGTTTACTGTGCTTTTTCTTTTAAGAGGGCTAAAAGAGTATTTTGTTTCTTTAGCTTTAAGCTTTATTTTGTTTTCTTCCGGCTGGCATAATATGAGAATGCTTTTGAATACACTTTCTTCCTCCTCCCTCGAGTGACAGTGACTAATTCATCTGGCCCTCAAACCATTATTAAAACAAATCACCCAGCGTCTCCCGTTCAGGAAGCATATTCCAGCCACCTTCCTAGGGGGGGTTAATGCAGTTGGAAGCAGGTCTACTAAACCGAAGTGATTGTCCCAGGAAAACAGTGAAGGACTGAACAGAGCCACTGCCATTAGTATCACTTCTCTGACAGGAGTAATTTTTACGTGGATTCTGCATGTCAGCTAGTGTGCTCAGCAACCACACAACAATGAAATGATGAGATGGCAACTGCACCTCTGCCCAACCTGTGGCCCCAGCCCTGTCTCTGGGAATCCTTCCAGCTACCTTTTCTTGGCAGCTGCCTGCTTCATGCCAAGGAAGAGTGAGAAGTATTCATCTCTTCACTACAAGATGCATTATGTTGTCTTTGCAGCACTGGTCAGGAAGGCATTGCTGGGAATTATGCAGTATCCCATGAGGTTTGCCCCATGACTTGAGTGAAACTTCAGATGAGGGGCTTCCTCATATGCATTCTTCATGGTAAGAAAATAAATGTTTTCAAGAGTTTCTACTCTAATGTTCTGAATATGTGTTCTGGGCAAAGCAGAGAAACGGTGAATTGTGTTGATAAGTCAATAACTTAAAAGCAGTTTACAAATTGGCAAACGTTTCTCCTCCCAGATTTTCATTGACTCCAAAACTGGGACACCAAAACTTGTTGAAATACTGAAAGCAGTATCTCTTTTTTTTTTTATAAATTGCATCCACTACCCCTTCAGTTAAAGTGTATTTAGAATGACGTTTCAGTGATCTGGAGAAAGTTACCCATCAAGAACCTCTGCTATCCTTCTGAGAAGTAAACAGAGGGAGAATGCAATCCTGCACATTGTTCTAAGAGGCAGGTAGGAATTAGTGGACAAGGAAAAGTTAGGAATGGCCCTGAAATACTCAAAAGAACATCAGCTCCTGTCTTTGGGTGTAGAATAATGTTTACCTATCTGGAGTATTATAATTCCTTGGTAAGTATGGCTGACCTTGTAGCTTGGCTCACTTGGTACATTTTCCCTCGCCTGTCTCTTCTTGGATGCCTGTGGAAACTAAATATTTACTTCCCCATTTGACGAACGGATAAGAGTGGTTATCTGACACAGCTCTGGCCAACGAAGCATAAGCAAATGGGAAAAATAAAAGCATAAGCAAAAGGAAAAAGAAAAGACCTTGAGAGGAAGGTGGCTGGTGGGGGTAGGTGACTTTTAAGGGGAAATTGTTTCTTTACTGATAAAAGAAAGAAGATGCTACTGGCCTCGTCCATTTTCCCCATTTCTTCTTCTTCCTGCACCAAATGAAGTTTCCACGTATGAAGTTACGGCAACCATCTTGCAACCATGAAGCAACAAGCATGAGAATGAAAGCCAGCACACTAGTGATATTGGAGTGGAAAAACAGAAAAGAAGACCTGAGTTTCTTGTGGCATTATTGAGCAGCTGAACCAATGCCAGAAACTGTACAATTCTAGGGTTTTTGTTATGGTATAAAAATTAATACTTATTTATTTAAGCCACCCTTAGTTGGGTATGCTGATACCTGCAGCCAAATACATTCCTAGTTGATCCCATAAGCACAGCCAAACGTTTCCACATTTGCAAAGACCAATCTCCTTGTAGATGAATTAGTGTAAGAAAATGCTTATGAAATTCTGGAGTCTGGAACTTGAGGAATGAGTAATTTCTGTTCTGCCCACTTCTTATCAGATCAAAGACCTTAAATTAGGAGGGCAGAGCAAAATGTGAATAGCTAGCTCCCTCCATCATTCCCCTCCTTCCTTCAACTGAAGCATCACTGGTTCTGGAGATGTGAGACAGAAAGCCAAAAAATTCTTAGAAAATAGCCCTCTTAGACTGATAAATGATAAATTCTCTACATCCAGATGTCTTTGAGGCCAGAATGTCTTTCTTTAACTTGAGGTCCTAATAAAGATGTACCTAAAGTTCCACCAGATACCCCCAATACTTATCCATTCTTGGAAGGGCCATAGACTGTGAGCTATCATGTTATACACTGGAAGTAAGTTCCTTGCTTTGGACTACATAAAACAACTGAAATTTTCTATTTGGTCAAAGGGAAATGGTGTATATGAGAAAGAGAAAATCTGGCACTTAGAAGCAAGATTCATTGGTGACATTTTCATTTGGTTGTTATGGCAAGAAAATTCACAGCCAGTGACTGTCAAATCCCAACACAGAGAAGTTAACATGCTCCAGTAGTTGACAGATGCACTCATTTTTACCTTCATGAAAGAGAACAAAACAGGGTAGGGGGTACAGAGAGTACAGTAATGACCAAATCTAATTCCTCTTGACACTCGTGGTTGTGAAGTCTGGGGCAAATATTAGCTACTAAAAAATTACAGACTTCAAAGAATGGGGATACATCAAAAAGTGCTGAAAGGAGTCCTAGGACTATACATTCACCCCTCTTTTCACTCCACTTCAACTTATGCCTTCCACCTTTGCCAAGTTTTATCAGATGAGTGCTATAAGGAATGTAATTTATGTAAAAAGAATCCATTATGCAAATGCTTCCAACTTGCTTGCTACTTATAAATTTTGTTCTTTTATGTTTAAGAAACATAGCCTTTATCCCCTAGAATAGACAGATTGGTTATGTTTATGTTCTTAAAGCCTTCTGCTACTGTTCTTAGGCTTTGAGGAAAAGTCATTTTTTATTTAAAAAAAATGTTTTGCCTTGCCTCCCATCCCCTTCTGTAAAAATAGCCTCTTTGTTTAATTTGGTGGTTTGCACACTAGCTTAATGATTGCGGTGGTTTAATAGAACCTTAGTGAGAAGGGTAGTACACAGAGATGAATGCGCAGATTATACCCTCTACCCCACAGGGGATCTGTTGTTTCCTTGGGTTAGTATGAAACTGAATAATTCAATTAATTCAGAGATCTCTGTGAGCTTTATTCCCTGATCTGTTTTAGCCATATTTCCAAACATGAACTCAATGAAGTTCTTTTTGTTTGTTTGTTTGTTTTAATTAATTTATTTTTAATTTTTGGCTGCATTGAGTCTTCGTTGTTGCACGTGGGCTTTCTCTAGTTGTGGCGAGAGGGGGCTACTCTTTGTTGGGGTGTGCGGGCTTATTGTGGTGGCTTCTCTTGTTGTGGAGCACGGGCTCTAGGCATGCGGGCTTCAGTAGTTGTGGCACGTGGGCTCAGCAGTTGTGGCTCACAGGCTCTAGAGCACAGGCTCAGTAGTTGCGGCTCACGGGCTTAGTTGCTCCGTGGCATGTGGGATCTTCCTGGACCAGGGCTCGAACCCGTGTCCCCTGCATTGGCAGGCGGATTCTTAACCATTGTGCCACCAGGGAAGCCCATTGATGAAGTTCTTGTTGGAGCCATAAATAGGGAGAGAAAAAAATGTATATGCTCTTTGTGTTCATATTCTCTCCACATTTTAAATTGCAAACCAAATTATAATGAAATATAAGACGGCATGCTCCACTCTATACATACAAATACTCAAAATGCTTTTTCTACTAACATAAACTGTATTTCATAATTTCTTATTTATATGTATGCACATACATGCATAAAGTATGATATAAAGAGAGAAAAAAGGCATAATATCCTAAAAGGAAAGAATGAAAGAGAATATGGCTGGCTTTAACAAATGAACTTTGCAACAAATGAATTATGAACTTAAAACTCTCCTCCCACCCTGAATAAACACATTTTTCAACTTGATGAGTTACTGCAACAGAACTGCAAGCTTCAAGTCATTTAAAAATACTGCTGTTTTAATAAAAGAGAACACAACATCCTAAAACCTCTAATTTGACTGATGTTTATTTTGCTACTTGCTGACCAGCCCAATGCAACCAGCCATGATTTAAGCCCATTCACTCTTGGACTGTTCAAAATAAATCCCCCTTGTTTCATCTGGACTAATCATTTCATCAAAACATTTTGCTTTCAGACACTGCTCTGTGTTTTGCTCATTGTTTATAAATGATATCTGATGTCTTAATACTTTGTGGCTGTGACAATGAAGTTGGTATGTTTCTGGTACTTTTCTTCAAATTCAACAAATATTTATTGAGCACTGACTAAGTGTCAGGCAATGTTCTAGGCTCTGGGATTGCAGCAGTAATCAAGAAAGCCAAGGTCCCTGCTTTTATGAAGACTATGGTCTGGTGAGAGAAGACAAAGAATAAACACATAAATAAATAGGTTAACAAGATGATTCCAGACAGGGATAATGCTCTGAAAAATAAAGTGTACAATGAACTAGACTGAGCAGGGGATGGGGGAAATTTGAGTCAGAGAAAACCTGTCTGAGAGGGGGACATTGAGCTGAAACATAAATCCTATGAAGGGGCTAATCACATGAAGATCTGAGGAAAGATTAATCCAGGCAGGGTAGACAACTGGAACAAAGGCCTCGAGCTAGGAATAAACATTTCCTGCTTAGATACAAGGAAGAAAAGCCATTGTGGCCAAAATCCATGGGATAAGGTGAGGGGATAGCAAAAGGTGTGGGGATAGCAAAAGGTGTGATCAGCATGGAACAAACCACTTAGGGCCTCATGGGTCTTGGAAAGGACTTTAGATTTCATCTTAATTGAATTGAGAAGCCATTGAGGGTTTTAAGCAAGGAGTGACGTGATCTGAATTATACTTTGAGTCCATTACACTGGCCACTGAATGAAGAAATGGAGTAAGGGTATGGAGGACACAAATGTGGAAGAAGGGAACATAATTAGGGAGACTTCTGTATTAGTCCAGGTGAGAAATTATGTTGTCTTCAGCTAATGTATGAACTATGGATTTGGTAAGGAGTGGTGAAATGCAGAATATATTTTAGAAGTAGAGCTTACAGATTTGATGATTGATAAGATGTAGGTTACAAGGGAAAGAAACATCTTCCATGGAGACATTTCTTTTCTACTTAATGGCATTTCCTCTCATCCAACCATATCAGTCCTTACAAATAAACCAAGTCAACATAAAACTACATACCCTAACCTCAGTTTCCGTTTGTGATTAAAATTGTATCAACCCATAAGATCATTAGTGGGGAGACAACTTAATAAACTTGTTTTAATGAGAAAAGTCTTTAAAATATATAGATGACAAATAGGGGAGTCTTAATAAAAGCAGTGATTTGTGGTGAATAGTTTTAGAATCACTGAACAAACACCTGTGAAATTTCTGAAGTTAGACACCCCCTGCCTGGCTTGCTTTCAAGCCTATTGCAAGCACATCTGAAAGGGGCTGGTCACAGTTCAAAACTTATTGGCAATTTACCTTAGAGTTACTGAGTTTATCAAATCTTTTTCTGTGGGCATGGTTTTTAGGAAGAGAGAGAAGGGAGAGAGAGGATGAAGCCAGGGCTCCTAAGCGTAAGATATGAAATGACTACCATGATGAAAAGTGTAAAAACTAGAGGAGAGCCTGAAATTCCAAAAGTGAGATTCGCCTGTAATGCTGCCCACTCCAGGCCTAAGTACAGCAGAGAGAAAGGGAGGGGCTGAGCTCAATGTTAAGATCAGCCTTTAGGGATAGATGGGATTTTTCACTCGCCATTTTTCTTTTACTCACCCAGGAGCCAGGCATGGAGTTTGGAAGGAGCAGCACTGCCCAGGATCGAGTCCAGGTTCCAAGTAGAGGTAGCAGGGGTCTGGCTTTGGCTATAGGTGCTGCTGTGAATGTTCAAAGCTAGCAGCGGCAGCAGTTCAGGATCAGAACACAGGCTGGGTCTCCAGCACATAGGTCTCCAAAGTGAGCCATCCCCTTCCATTGGCACCAATCAGGGAAATGAAGAAAAATGGTCTCAAGTGCTCTCATTATGCCGAGACATTATGGTGGCCTCCTGTGTACCTCAGCTTAAAAGAGATGTGGGGAGAATAAGCCTCTGAAACATTATTCCTTTTTAATGTCTTGCTGGTAGGATCTTGTCTCTTGCCCAAACTCTTCTGATTTTACACTTAAAAGCAATTGTCTCCACATTCCTCTTCAGTGAGCACTTAGTTTCCAATATATATGACATTCCTATTTGTGTATCAGGTCATTATGCAGCTTTTTGTTCAGCTAATTTGGCTTCTTCTCACCCTTCCTATTTTTCTTATATAAGAAGGTTATATTCTCCTTTCTTAGGCTAATTTTCAACTATAATATTGTTCTTCCTTTATGTTGAATTATTAAAACCCTTGCTGGAATTTCCATGCTATTTGAGAAATATTAACATGGAAAAACAAATGCAGAAAACAAATCTATGGCAGTTTCTAAAACACAAAACAGAGGCATGAGGAAAGGCTCTGGGGGTCGATACAGTCTGCAACTATTATTTTTAAAGCAAACAACTGCTGATTGTTTTATTTCTTGATCTTTCTTTCTGAATTTTAAATATGAAAGGAGTCTAACCATATTATAGTAGTTGTGGGGAAAACAGAAAAGAGAGAATCACCCTTAATCTCATGACCTAAAATAACCATTACTGCTTTTGAGTATTATGCTCTTTTACCTCTTTATGTTTTGGCTCTTGTTCTTGTTATTTTGAACATAATATGGTTAGGAGTGAATTCAACCATTTGGGTTTTACTGAGGAGGGTTTATGTGTAAAGTCTTAGAAAATATTTCTTATAGCAGTGGTAAATTATTTAACCATTATTAGATGCCAGAACGTGGTGGAGATGACACAAAAAACATTTAAGGTAGACGGAACCATCTTTATTCAGTCAGCATCTAGCTTAAATTAAACTAACAAATCAGAAAGTAAAAATGATGAGGAAAGGAAGCCCTGCATACACTGGATAGGAGAAAAGCATATGTCATAGTCAACCATTTCCAGAGGGTCCAAAACCAATACAAAAATATTTTCCAGGGGTAGAAATGGTTTGAAAATAAGCACAGAAGCCAACAAGAGAAAGATAACCTGACAAGTTCACCCAAGAGACAGGCACAAAGATACATTATTCATGCACAATGTAAATACTTCATTTTCTCAATACTTGTACAGTTGTCTGCATGTCTTTTTTTTTTTTTTTTTTTTACATAACTGTCTGTGTCACATGTCATCTATCTTAGACGGTTAGTTCTTAAAGCAGTGATCCCAACCTTTGAGAATTGAAAATCCCTATGACAGCTGCCCTACCCCAACCTATCCCCCAACCAAAAAAAGAACAAGAAAAGGGGGGGCGGGGAGAGGAGGATTGGAGAACTTGAAATTAAGAGAACTTGGATTTTATGTAAATTAAAACTCTTCTGATTTAGAAGAATTTTACAATTCCAGCTGGGATAACCAAGGATTTCATTCTGCCTTCTTTCCATGATGTGTTATAAAACCACAGTTGCAAGCCATTGTGTCAGGGGAAAAGTTGTATCTAACAAAACCTTTCTTTCTGAATTTTACATATGAAAAGAATCTAACCATGTTATAGTAGTCGTGAGGGGAAAAAAGGAAAAAACTGCCCATAATCTCATGACCTAAAATAACAAGTATTGTTTTTTAATATTTTACTTTTCTACTTCTTTATGTTTTAGCTTTTGTTCTTGCATTATTTTTAACATTATACAAGAAATACATTATTATAAGCTCATTGTTTTCAAAAATTAATTATTAAAAATTAATCCATTATTCCCCTCCCTCATTCCCACTACCCCCCTTCCGTGAGGTCAGAACTGTTTAATATCTCAGTATGTGTTATTCTCAAATTGATTCTTCTGGTTTATATATAGCCATATATTTGAACTATACATACATAGCTTGTTTTGTTTTAATAAAATTAGGTCATATTTTATTCATTATTTAGCAACTTGGTTTTTTTTTTAACTTAATATATTTTGAAAATTTTTCCAGGCTGGCACATCATTTTTTTGATTGACTATATTATATTTCATCACACGAAAATCAAAAATTAATTTAACCATACCCCTATGTTAGATATTTGGGTCATTTCCCACTTTTTGCTTTAAAATCAATATTCGTACAAACAGCATATATATTGTACAGACATCTTCACAGACATGCTCTATAGAACAGACACCTGGAAGTAAAAGTAACAGGCCAGAGGATATATTAAATTACAATAAATGATACCACATCACCTTCCAAAGCTAACATTTTTTAATATTATGTTGCTTATAATAATGTTTCCCACCCTTTTCATAGTTGCAGAAGATTGGGTACACAAATGAAGAATACTTTATTTAACCACTCCTCTGCTGTTAAATTTTAAGAGGATTCTAGTTTTCCATCAATATGAAAAAATGCTGTGGTGAAATTCTTTGGGAATATGAGTTTTCAATGTCTTAGATGATGATTTTGTAGCATGGTTTATCATTCATGTATACTTTCGAATTTCTTTCCAATTTTACTAGAGTATTATCAGTTGCATTTTAACTTGTCCTACTTAGTAAACTTAACAGGTGAATCTAAGGAGGTTGAATATTTTTTCTACATGTACGTTTTCTAGATTTTCTTCTTTTGTACATTATATCTATAGGGTCTTTTGCCCATTTGTTAACAATATGAACTCTTCAATAAATAAACTATTAACTTCATACTTTGTCATATTTTCTGCTTAAAAAAAAGTTTCTCTAGGTTGCTCTTTTTGTTTTTATTTTGGCTACATCCTTTTTCATTGCTACAATACAAAAATAAAACAATAGTAATTAACATTTTGGCATATTTACTCTATGCCAGCCATACTAGAATCTTGCTGATAAGGGAACTAAGAATTTTATCAAATTAAATTTATATGTCTGTTTCTTATAGTTTCTTCTCTCACTTCAAATCAGAGAAAGCCAATCTCTTTTTCAGAGTTTTAACAACTACTCGATCTTACTTCCCTTTACCTTTAAATATTTTTCTTTCTAAACTCTCTGGATTTATCTTGGTTGGTAACATCAAGCATCACATGGATTGTTTTCCCCCCCAAAAATTGTTAGCTTCTTTTCAAATCACCTACCACAACAATGTACTAATAGGACCAGAATAAATGAAAGAAATGAATGATGATGATAAGAACAAGAATGGGGGACTTCCCTGGTGGTGCAGTGGTTAAGTATCCACCTGCCAGTGCAGGGTATACGGGTTCGAGCCCTGGTCCGGGAAGATCCCACATGCCGCGGAGCAACTAAGCCCGGGCACCACAACTACTGAGCCTGCGCTCTGGAGCCTGCGAGCCACAACTACTGAGCCCGCACACCAAAACTACTGAAGCCCACGTGCCTAGAGCCCGTACTCTGCAACAAGAGAAGACACCACAATGAGAAGTCCACGCACCACAACGAAGACTAGCCCCCACTAGCCGCAACTAGAGAAAGCCTGTGTGCAGAAACGAAGACCCAACGCAGCCAAAAATAAATAAATAAATTTATTAAAAAAAAAAAAAAAAGAACAAGAAAGGAAGAACATATAGCTGTGCTCAAAATAGGTCCAAAAAGGGGACAGAATATGATAAAATAAATGTAAAGCAATAGACTGTAGAAATTTGGCTACATACCTGATATAAATTCTGTTATTGATTATTGCACTTCTATTACTTAGTATTAATATTACCCTATTAATACTTATGATTTTTGAAGGAGTGAGTGTGGTTAGAAAATCAATATACTTTTAAAAATCACTAGATAGCTCTCCTGATTAACTAGTTTTCCCATCTAATTGTAAGCTCTTTGGGAACTTGATCTGTGCTTCTGCTTCTTTTAAATGCCCTACATGGCCCAGAACTCAACACAAGGGTTAGCTCTTAAGCATTAAGTAAATACTGGTTAATAAGTGTAATGCAGCATTTCAAGCATTTCACTGTCTCCTTCCATAAAAATTTCTGGAGACTACAATGTGGCAGACACTGCTGTAGATGCTGAGTTGTCGGTGGCCACAAAACCGGAGCAGTCTCTGCTCTTGTGGAGCCTGCATTCTTATAGGGGAGACTGTATTTCTCAAATAAACTGTAATTACTAGTTATAAGTAGTCCGAAGGGAAAATATGAGGTAGGGTGGAAGAGGTGTCAAAGAAGGCTTCGCTGAAGAAATGATATTTGAAATGAGATCCAAAGGACGAATAAGAGTTGACTAGTGAAGGGGAGATGGGGTGAGCAGATAGAGGGAAGAGTTTATACAAAAGCCTTGATTACTCTAGAAGCACATCTTTCAAATGATCATCACAGTGCCTCAAAAAAAAAGAAAAAGTCAGGAAAAAAGAAATGGAGAAAGTGTAGGAGAGATGGAGAATGAGAAGGAATAATACAACTCTATGATATCAAAGAAATTAGCTAAAAAAGAAAGAGTTTATGACTAGCTGTTCTATCCAAAAGATACTAAGTAACTGCCTCATCTGTATTCTTACTCTAAAGAGGCTGCCCCAGCTCCTGTCTCTGGTAGCTTTAGCCACTCTGGAATCACAGACTACCTGTGTGGCTTGCCAATGATTAGCATTCTTTACTGCCCCCATGGTGCTTGCTAGCAACATGGTGTGGGTAATGCAATGTCTTAAGCTCAGCAACACAGAGTACATTCTGACATGCAGGCAACAGAGTACATTCTGAGTTGTAGAGAGTTAAAACTCTTTCCCAAATCTTTTCAATCTTGCCCATTCCGCACTTCTTACCTCTGTCACCACGACAACACATATCCAAAACAAATAGGGAAAGTATTTTTGCTTTTTACACAGGAAAGAGGGGAGAATAAACTAAAAAAAAGTTACCTTCACCGCTCATGGAGGATTCTTTAGAGTTGATGCTTATATCCCTATCATTGTCTCACAGGCTCGGGGCATGGTTTGACACATGATACCTGCCCAGGAGCACCGAAAAAAGTCTCAGTGGATTCAGGAGCTCCTGTGAAGTTGGTATCCTTGGATTCCAAGTGTTTTTCCCCACGTCCAATATCAATCAACAAAAGAATGTAAATTATTTATTATATATTTACCATCCTGTGGCTCTCTTTGTAGATGAGAAAAGAGGGGATATTAGAGAGAACTTACAGCATTAATCAGGGAGAAAAATGGTAAAGGAAATACAGGCCATGGAAGGCTGAAGGCGTATCCCTGCTCTTTTCAAATATCCTGCTTTTCGGACCTACTCTCAGTAGTGCTTGGGGCGAGGGGTAGTAGTTTTCACTAAATTAAAATATCAGTTGCTTTGGTTTGTCGAAGTCCCAAATGAAATGATCTCTCAAAGTTTCTTATGTATGTAACACTCAAGGTGCATTTCTTGTTGTGGAAATCAAGGCAACTTTCCCCTGCCCTTTTATCAGCTGTAATAAAAGCCTTTTTTCAGTGGGAAGATGCATGGAAATTCCTTCTCACAGAGGCAGCGTACCATCAGGCAGGCGCACTCTCATTGGAGTGGCATCTTTAGTCCCCGGCGGGGTATTCAGTGTCAGAGGCTCCAGGCTTGATCAACATCCTACACATTTTCTTGACAGATGGGTGTCTTTGGCACCTCAGCTAGTAAACAGCACCAATACCCATGATTTCTTCCTCATCTCTCCTGCCAAGCTATATAAGAAAGACGCTTCTTTTGTCTTAAAAAAATATGTAAACATTGTTCCCTATTTAAAATTTTTTCTCGTTCTAAAATAGAGCCCAAAGACACCACATTCAAGTTTTGATTCTTAATGCATTTGCTTTGGTAAACATTGTGTAGAAAACATCCATAAAAGACTTGAAATCCATTAAGAAGAAAACAGTGTTGTTTCAGATTTGCAAGTTGTTCTAAGGATCACTGAGCAGAGTTGATGCCTACTCCTCGCCAGGCTGGGAAGCAGAGCCAGAAAAATGCCAGCATCTCTGCCTCCACAACATTCAAGGATCCCAGGTCAAGATTCTCACCTAGAGAAGGTCCTATCATAATTATTGGGGGAACTTTTTCATGCCACACCCATCTGCTCCCCCAGATGATCTAGATGTACTCCACTCCCTAATTAAGAGCCACAGAAGTAGATAGGTGGTTTAACAGTAATAGCCAGTGTGGTCTGAATAACAATTGATGACACTCATTGTCTTGACACACTTGTCTGTGTGATTTCAGACAAGTTAACAGCCTTTACTTCAGTCTCTAAACTGTAAAATGGGAACACTGATATTTTATGGGGGTTATCACTAAATTAAATGTACACCACTCCTGGTACATCGTAAGTACTCCACAAATGCTATTTCTCTGTACTTATCCTAGAAAATAAGAAAGCCTGGGTGTCAGACAATACCGATGGTCATTCTTGCTAGGATACTGAGTTAACATTATCATTCTTATAAAACCTTATGTCATTTGACACAACAAATATCTCCATTTTCACATATTCAAGTCAGATTTTTTTTTTTTTTTTAAGGAAGAAATAAACTGTGAAAAAAAAAAGAGAGAAAGGAAGAGGTCAGGAGATGAAGAAAAGCAAGAAGACAAAGAGAACTAAATTATCTTGGGCTGAGCTGTGCTGGGTACCTTCCAGATATCTGCATCACTTGATTGTTCCCATTCTCATGAGAGATAGGTCTCGTTATCCCTGGTTTAGAGATGAAGAAACTGAGACTCAGAGAGGTTAAGCGACTGACTGTGCTCAGAACTGAGGCATATCAGAACTCACTTTCCCTCTGTATCCTTTCAGTACCTTCTGCACACTGCCTTGTCCCCGTCCCCCATTTAACTTTTCCCTTCACTGTTGGTTGTTGTTGTTTGTTTCCTACCTGCATTCAACTGGTATAAACAATCTATTTCCGAAAATAACCTGAGAAAAATTTGCATTACTTGAAAGGAAAAAAAAATCCATTTAAGCCAAAAGCAAGGCTTCACCAGTGCCCAACAGATAATGAACATTACAATTCTGTTATTACTAATATTGTTGCCAAGGACTCAAGGTACCTAGGGTACAGAGAGTTAAAGGAAATAAATCAACAAAGAATGTAACAAATGTTGTTTTGCCTGTCAACTATTAATAAGGTATATGGAAATGTATCCTAATAAAGTTGCTTTCCTTGAGCAGATTATTGATGTGATCCAAATATTGAAAATCAATGTTACACAGGCCCATACTTTCAAAATATTTGATTCTCTAGCTCATTAGCACATTTAGTACAAGATGGCAGAATGATTGATCACTTGCAATACACATGAATATACAAAATTATAGTAAAAAAATAAGCCTTGAGACTGATTGATAAATTAACTTTTGGGGGAATTCTTAAAATATTCTTGTCATAGTCTCTAAGAAAAAGCCTATAGCAAAAAATGATCTGACCTCTGACATGTAAATATCTTTTTGCTATACAAAGAACTTCAAGAAGTTTCTAGAATAAGGCTGTAGCATGATAAAAAGGGCAGAGAAAATTTCAGGGATAGAGAATTTCATGGACAAAGTCTACATGTCACCAAGACACCCAGAAAATACCTGGAAGCTCAGTCCCCACTCTCTCAACCTCGTTGCTTGGTGGGAATGTTATATTGAAGAGGTACCAACCCCAGGGAAGGAGTTCCCCCAAGGCCTCTTGAGCACATCCAATTAACTAGGTACAGAGGAAATGAGGAAATACTTGAAAGAATAAAATCCAATCCCCAAAAGCATTAGGCAGCTCTAAGAATTATTCCCTATCAGCACTATAGCAAATGACATAAGTAATTCACAAGTGTTCCCCTTGCTTAGTATTCACTTCCTAATCAAACAAGTGGATGGAGGAAATACTTATTACAATGGGGTATGACCCCACCTCTTCAGCTTCATCTCCTTTGAGGAATGCAGGCTTATTCCTAAACATTCTAACGTACTGGGATAGGAACAACTTGAAAAGTATGGACACAGTACATTGAGCTGCAATATTTGAACCATGTCAAACCATATTCAAATAAAATTATGGGATAAAAATGGAATTCCATATTCCAAACCAGTCTAATTAGTGTCATCATAACCTCATTCAAACTGTTCCCCACCTAAAATGCCCTCCCTAGGGATCTCCACATATGGAAATTCTACTCACTCCCATCAAAGTCCAACTAAAAATGTCATTTTCTCCACCATTTCTTTACCATTTAATGAAGGTATTCATCTATTAAACAAGTAAGTATTGAGTTTCTACTGTGTTTTGGAATGATCAATTACTCCTACAGGCTTCAGTTTGTTATTGGTTTAGTCAACAAACATTTAATTCACAACTATCATGTACAGCCACTGCAGTAAACATAGGAGGTACAAATATGTTATATGTCATGAACTCAAGGTTTTAAATTTTAAGAGAATCAAGTAGATTCTTAACTCTTTATACCATATGAGCTGAATGAATTTACAGAGAGATATATGCACTTCTAGAGCACATTATATAACTCATCAGTGGGGCACTAATTTGGCCTCAATGTAGGGTCTAGAGAATCTTATTTAATTGACGGGCTGCCTCACTTTGCATTTACATGGTAATTTAAACTGCTAGTTCTGTTTTCATACATGGTTTCCTATTTCTCAACCAGCTGAAAGTTTAATGTGGGCCAAAACATGCCTTTTATTTCTACAGGTTCTCCTAAGTACCCTGAATAATATTTCACACACACACACACACACAAACAAATTACCCCAAAATTATTGCTGGTGCATTGATTAGTTTGTATATCTAGTAACTAGAAGTAAGTATCTGGAATTTTTGAAGCCGGAAGTTGCAAACTACCAGGGCTTCGGGCAGTCCGCAGGAGTGTTTTGCCTGTTTGCATATTTGCTGCACCAAGTTTTCCATTTTTAAAGCTATGACCATTGTGAAGATTTGATATATTTCACATAAAAATCCAGATTTCTGCACTGCCTTGGAGAATCAGACAACCTGGTGGAATTCATAAAATTCTCTCATGGCAACAAATGACTGGAGTTGAGAAAGAGCTCAACTCACAGCTCAAGAGCTGTCGTGTCAGCTCTTATTCATTGTCTAAGTCACTAGACTCTACCAAGCCGACATTATTCATTTGTATTAACTGCAAGGCCTCTGTATGTATGAAGTTTGCAACTGGTTTTAAGCATCAAGATCTTAGTAAAGGATTGTCATCTCCAAATTCCCATGTGCCCCTGATTGGACAGATAATTTGTATTCTGCATGGCCTCCAACCTTCAACCCAAATTTGAAGGCACGGGATAGGCTTTACCATTATTTATGGGAGAACAGGAAAGAGAAGGATGGCCTGTAAAGACAGGGGTGTGTACTGAGGGCACCCATGACTTAGGAAGAAGAAATAATTTCTTATTTTATTCTCCAGCTGAGAACTGGTCAGTTGAACCTATGCTCTGTTCTCAGGGAAAACAAACAAATAAAAACATGCGTAATTTAGTTAGCAGCTGCTATTACATTGAATGCATGACCTAATCTTGAGGCTCAAACATTTTATAGAATTTTCTGGTCTTTCTCATGGCCCTGGCCTTTTGTTATTAAAGAAAGGGGGTATTAATAAACAACACTCATCCTTTAATCCTCAAAGAATCATGTCACCCATTAAACTACAATAATGGGAAGATGTTTATCTAACAAAGCCATAGCTATCTAATTGATCATCACTGACCACAAAAATACTCATCTTGTTGGATAACTGAAAGAATAATAAACTGGCAGTGAGAGATCTAGGAAGGCACCCATTTCTCTGGGCCTCAAGTTCTTCATCCATCAAATGAAAAGGTTTGGATGGTCCCTGAGGTTCCTTCCAGCTCTAAGAGTATAATTTTTTCAAGGCACTGTCTTAGATGCTACAGATTTAAAGAAATATGGATATTTCCCTATCCTTCAAGAGTTCTGTAGGGGAAAGGAGATTCACAGAGAAAAGAAATAAATATACAAGCAGGATGTATTCTACACCCAACGAGAGAACAAACAAGAAGTATAGAATTTTAAAGGAAGACAAAATTTCTGGGAATGATGAGGAGAGGGTCCACAAAGGAGGTGGGATTTGGGCTGGGCATTCAAATATGGTTTTATATCAATAGGCACAAATGGGAGGAGGCTCACGGGCAGGCCTTCCACCAGGGAGAGTCAGGTATGGATCTCTTCCTTGCTGTCACTGCCACCACAGAAGAGGTAATGCATCTAATGAAAGTCCTGCTCTCTTTTCCATTCCCTGACATCCATTTCCCACATTGCTGAGCCTTCTAAAAGGTAAGAGCACTTGATTTACCAGTTTAAATCCTCAATGACTTTTACCTACAGGATATAGGGCAAACTCCCAAAAACGGCACACGAGAGCCTCTGCAATCAGACCCCTGCCAAGTCCTCCAGCCCATGTCTTGCACCTCCCTGACTTGTTCTCACACTCCAGTGACATATAAACACCAAATTCCCCAAAGGGATCACACATATGTTTGCTGAATAAATTCAGCATAAATTCACTTGCTAAAGATGCCTCCACCCCTTCAAATGCTTCCTCCGCCCTCTTTGCCTGGCTAATTTCCACTCATTCATTAAGGCTCAACTCACCCGCTCTTGTTTCCCAAACCCTTCATTTACTGTACGGTACTTGTAATTACTTGTTCAGTGTCTGTTACCTCCACTAGATGGTAAAGATAGGGAATACATTTATCCTATTTGCCCCTATATCTCCAGCACCTATTAAAACGCTTAGACATGTCTGTATCTCAAGAAATATTTGTTTAGTGAATGAATGAATGAGCTAGGAAATAGCAAAAGAAATAAGGTAAAAAAAAAAAAAAAACAAACAAACAGTACAAAGAGCACAAATGGCACTCAGCCTCAGAGGTCAGGATGAACATGAGCATCTTAAATTGTTATTACCTAACTTTAAAGAGTACACTGGCATAAGGCAACTATGCATACCTCCTTTGACAGTCCAAGGCATAGAAGTCAGGCAGGATCAAATGCTGCATAACTTCACACAGCACGCTCACTCTTCCGCGGTATTAGAGTTACAGTGGTTGGGCATTTGAACATGAATGTCTTTAGGTTCAGATTTCACTGTAAAGCCCAAGCATGTTGCTATGGAAAAACAAGATCCACTTTTGCTCCCACCATGTAAAACCTGAATCTCTCGTTATGACGGTTTTAGCTATAATGTAAAAATCAGGCTTAGACAGACAACTCTTAATTATGGCAGGGGCACTGACAATGAACGAAGGATTCAGTATTTTAAATGCCAATGTATCTTTTATCCTATCATAAATCATTGTCAGTTCTCCTTTTAAAGGAAAGTGAAAGCACATTCCAGGTGATGGCTACATATGGAGAGAAGGCAGATGGCCTTAAATATTTTAGACTGGTTGCTTAAAATGTTTTTGACTTTTGTTTGCTCCTTCCCTCGGTGGAACTGGAATATAGGCTTAAAATTCCCTTTAATGCCAAACAGCTGCTACTTTGCTTTGTTTCAATTAAAACTGAATGTAGCTGCCCCAGATGCCCTGCCCACGTGGGGCTGTATAAGATGTCACTGAACATCACCACCAGGCCCTGGAAAAGGGTGTTATGCATGTATATTAATGAGCCATGGGGTATTTGGGGAGGAGGAGGGAGAAGAGAGGGGATTCTGACATTTGCTATACTGCAGCACCAATGCAAAGCTATCAGCACATTAAATTCTTTCCAGTATGTCTTGGAATCAAATATTTAAAGTTAAGATATTCAATACCTTAGAAATCATCTAGTCAGACCTCCTTTTATGATTAGAAAACTGGGACCCAGAAAATCTTAGTGACTTGCCAAAGTCACACATCTGATCTGTGTCAAGGCCTCACTCTTCTCCCTTGACAATGCACACAGTCCGCAGTATCATGAAAGCCCTTTTTTAACACTTTAACTTTTATTCAGTTGTCACTACCTTAGCATGTAGTCAATATCCAGTGAACTCCCACTTGCTCTTTCTCGCTCCCTTTCTCTGCATTGCTTTTAACCCTCAGCCAGAGATTCTGCTTTGATTTTGGTAACTGTCCTTTATGTCCTAAAAAACAGGCAGAAGCAACCACAGTGATAATTTTCACTCATGTGAATAATTTGGTTAGTTTCATGCCAGGCACAAAGGGAACAATCTCCATGAACTTGAAAAGAAATTTTAACACTAACATTAACATTCAGCTGAGGAAACGTGGTTATGAAATACCTTAAATATCCTTTTACTGCCTCTTTTTGCCTTTCCTCCATTTTGATTTATTCGTGAAACCCAGCGGGTATTGTTACTGACAAAGGCATAATATTTGGATAGATAAAAGTCAGAGACATTCCCATGAAAATTCCAGTCCATGGTAACAGAATATGTGTAATAATTAGAGTAGGCTAGCTGTTGTAACAAATATGCCCCCAAATATATAATGGCTCTACTACAACAGAAGTTTATTTCTTACTTAATAGTACCGGGCAATTAAATAAATTAGTAAGCTGGACTTCTACATAGTTATTCAGAGAGCAGGCTGATGGAGGCAACAGAGGCCTTGCCGTCTTCAACATGAGCTGCATGTAGATTCAGCCTGAATATTGAGAGATTCTGAAAATGAGCTCAGAAGTGTTTGCCCAGACTTAAAGTAAATAGCACTGCCATGACCTGACAGGATGCATGACCTCCCTCTATGCCCACCCACAACTTAGCAACAAGAGGAACGACTAAGGCACAGGGGGAAATCTTACTTAATGTGTTACTCCTAGCAGTCCACTTTTTCACCCAGTTTTAGGCCTCTCCAGCCTCTGCTTTGGGGAAATGCAGACCAGGAAGGCAGGATCAAGCCTACTCAGAAATGCAAGTCGAGGTATTATCCTAGAAACTCCCTAAAGCAACTGTAAACATTGTTTGCCTGAGCCTTAAGGGCTGCTGCCTGACAGTGAACAATGCAAGGTTCAAAGGCTTGCTCATTACCATAATGGGATATAAGACTTTGCTGTTGGCTGTGGAATAAGGAAGATAGTTCTTGTGGATTGTTCCTTCAATCTGTGTTTATTTAGGTTAAAGAAGTTTGTTGTGTAGCTGTTTTCTTTTTCTTTTTTAATTTCTCTGGAAAACCTCTCCTTTACATAATCAGTTCTAAGACATATTCAACAAGATCGTTCACAAAGGGCAGAAGATTATAAATTGAGTTTTGTCCCCCACAAAACACCTTATCCATTAACTTTTCATGGTCAATAAATAACACATTACTTTAGTATTTCTGTATTTGCCAATAATGAGAGACTTAGCCTGACAAAGGCAGATTTAATGAAAACACACACACACACAAACACAAATAAATGTGTTCACAATATCGCAAAAAATTTGGCAGGAAACAAATGAGAACAAATTGAAAAAATAGAACATCTCTTTCTCCTACATGATAACTTTAGCTGCAACCATGATATCAAACACACAAAGCAAAATAAAATAAGGATTTTTCCATCAGCGCATTTTTAAGGTTAACTTTTGAACATAAATTAGCTTCCTCTGCTTGACATGCTCCTATACGCTCAGACTCAAAGCCAGACTCAAAACTTATAAAGCATTTAATATTTTTAATTATTCATGCCACACACTCATTCCAGAGACTCACATTCCAAAAGGGGCAAGGCCTCTGCCCCTTTGGGAACACTTACCTAAAGAGAAATTGGGGAATTTAATTACATCATCCCTTGTGCTTTTGAATATCTGGGGCCACTGCCAGGTAATAGCCCTCTTACGCTAACAGCAAGGACTTGGTCCAGAAACTGTTTTGGGTCTACAATGAAATAAGAAACTTGAGCTATTATCTAATATAACTTCTCCTAGGAATTCCCAGATTTGGGGGCTGGGGGTTGGGGGGAGTGGAATAACAGCAGGGCGAGAGAGTGTGGATGCAGTCTGTCCTTCAGCCCTGCTCCTCCTGACTTCCAACAAAATGACTGGGAAGCATTACCGTGGTGACACCTTGACCCCTCATACCCCACCTACTCACATTCACCTGACTCTGATACTGTGGAGATACACAGTATCCGTACCTAATGGTCAAGGAACTCTCCAAAGTGCAAGATGATCTGAGAGGACCATCTTTCCTTTGTCTTAGCTTTCCTTTGTGCCTCGAGAAACAGGGCTTTCAGTCTCTGACTTCTGAAAAAAGACTGTAGTACACGGATGTTCACCATCTCTCAACCTCCTCTTCCTTCCTCCAGATAATCCCTCCCTTCATCAAACCAACATGTTCATCTTGCTCCTTCCCTTGGGAGACTCCACTACCTCTCTGGAAAAAGGAGAAATCTTGGTAGTTTCCTGTGTGGCTTATACACTAGGGTCCTCTGGCAAACTCCAGAAGGGAGGAGAAAGGGAAAAGGTGAGATCAAGCACCATGAGTAAAAGCCAAGATTGTTGCTCCAATTGTTTCCTTCATTGTATCAGGGAGGGCTATATCACTGCTTTTCTCACTGTTTATTTAAGACACAAGCACATGACAAGGTAAGCACTAATTTTTCCCTGAGGACAATCAAGTCAATCATTTGTGAAGAAAAGACATCCTTCCTATCAACATGACTTGGGATGCTGCCCTTTGTGAAGCAAGAATCCTGCTATTTCAGGACTAGATGTTTTTGGCTCTTTCCTGAGCCAAGCTTCCCTTACAGGAGCCACCACAGTAAATGGGACAAGCTCTTTCTTTGCAATCCAGGAGGAGTGGTACCAATTCCAGTAAGACCTTTTTTATTCCAAATCCTCCTCACTAGTACCATAGACCCGAGAGAGGGCATATCTTCCTGCCCTGATACAAAACATCTTGCTTGATGATGCAGATGAAAGACAAAGAAGAAAGAAACTTGGTCTCCAAGCAATTTACAGTCTAGTAGGACCACACTGTTACAATGATGTTTAATAAATTTCTCCAAAACATAGTGGCATACAACAACAAATATTTATTGTATCACCATTTCTTTGGGTCAGGATCAGGATACAGCGACCTGGCTACCTCGGCCTCAAGATCTTTAGTAAGGTTGCAGTCAAGCTGTCAGCTGGGGCTGCAGTCTCATCTGAAAGCTCAGCTGAAGGGAACTCACTTCCACACTCACTCACATGGACCTTGATCCCTTGCCACATGGACCTCTCTACATGGCAGCTTGTTTTCTCCAGAGCAAGAGGTCCAGGAGGGAGTAAAAGACAGTGTTTAGGACAAAAGCCAAAATCTTTTTTATCAGCTAGTATCAGAGAGACATCCCAGCACTTCTGCCATATTCTATTCGTTAGAAGAGAATCAATAAATCCAGAGATTACACAAAGGTATGAATACTAGGAGGTGGAGGTAATTGGGGACTGTCTCAGAGGCTGCCTACCACAAAGACACTAAGACAAGCACAGAAACAACTAGACAATTTACCTTAAGTGAGGAGTACAGTTTCAAAGAGGGAGAAATCACTCGTTAGAAAAATGAGTTAAGGTTTCATCCTCACCAAACAGATGGCATTTAAGCTGGTCCTTAAAAATGGGTAGTGCTGTAATAAATGGAGATAATTGGAGAGTATTTTAAGCTAAAATAAAGGCATGAGCAGAGGTAGAGAAGCAAGAGAGTGTGGAATGCTCAGGGTGACAGCCTGGTTTTACTAACATGTACATCTAAGGAGGTGAGTAATGGACTTGGTTTGTTTATTTTTATAGGTATAAGATTAGCTCCTTGCAACCAAAAGTCAGCATGATGTAGAAGATGGACTTTGACCCCATGAAATCTGAGTTCAAATCCCAGCTCCTCCATTTAACTTCAGCACGTTATACAAATTCTCTGAGCTTCCTTACCTGAGAAATTATGAGAATCTTGCCTTGCAAGGTGTGTGTGGGAATTAAATGCATAAGACACATCTAGCATGGCCCTTGGCACATGGTGGGCATTCAATTGTCAGGTACTTCTTAAAGGAAAGAGTTGTCTTTTATTCTCTGTATCCCTTCTAGCATCTCTCACACAATAAGGCCTCGATAAACATTTAATAAATTAATTAATTAATGCTAGCATGTCTTAATGAATAAATCCACCTCTCAGCCAAATGGTGAGTTTCATTATAGTGTTATTCCTTGGACATCCATCCCCTACTGGAATAACAATGCATATTTTATCTACCTGACCAAAAAAGAGTAGGGATTAATTAAATGATGATCTTCAAATAGTAATCTGTACATATCAGTATTATTATTTGCTAAAAATACCTAATACTGAAAAATGGCAAGTAGTAATTAACTAGATTCCTAGGGCAACTCTATTTTATTTAAATATCAATACTCTCACTCCAGACTTCAGAGGGATTACAAAAATAAAAATAATACTTCAAGACTTCTCAAAAGATAAATAAATCAGGACTAAGCACAAACAGGTGTCAACGAAGGCAAGGTGAAAGAGTGTACAGAACCACAGGTCACAGGATCCTGTGTTATTAGGATGGTGTTCCATGACATTAAAATGTCTTGCACTGTACATCATCTTTACCCTTTCTCCTTTCTCCTCTCTCATCACCTTTTCTGTCCATCCATTTTCTGACTTTTCTCCTTCTTCTTCTCACTTACCATTAATTTCTTCTTTCTCAAAGCCCCTCCCCTTCCACACAAAAATCTATTGCTTCTATTCTGTATCTTCTCAGCCTAATCATATCCTTGCCATCAGCAAGAGGGACAAAAAGCCATAATCTTCTCAGATCAATGAAAGACACTAAGGATAGTGGTTAACCTGGATTGAAAGTTTACTGCTTGGCCAGTCTGAATCAGACCTGCTATGCTTACTGCCTCCCAGTAAGAGAACTAGATGTGCCAGAGCCAGTATGTCTGGGATACTCTCCTAAAATATCCTCCATTCTCCTGACTCCTGGGACCACTTTGGATGAGGAAATGTGTGAAACCTTGTCTTATCCCCAGAAAAAGTCCACTTTGTCAAAGTAGACAGGAACCCTGTAAAATTAACGGGAGACACTCAGAGTTTGAAGCAGGAGACACCACTATCCATGATTAGCAAGGTTTTAAAAATTGTCTCGAGTCCCAGGAAAGAGAGAGAGTCAGTTCATCAATCATTAGAATTTTGCACTGGCACTACCACTTGAAGAGTATTACTGCAAATGTGCTTGGTTATAAACAGAAGAGATGTGGTAGGGATTCTAGCTGCTCACCAAAATCCTTTGTCTCTCCTACCTGAGTACAACTGGACGACACTTCCCAGCTTCTGCTGTAAACATCATCTTTAAGTGAATGAGCTCAATTGAATGTGAGAGGAAATAATATGTACCATTTTCTGGTCCAGTCCTTAAAAGCCTCCTTCATGCGCTGGCACTCTTCCCTTCCTTGCTGACTGTGATGTTCACCCCTAAGGGTGACATTGAAAGCCTTACACTGAGGATGGCAGAGACACAGAAGTCCTGGTCCCTCAAAGACTGCCACTAACTAGGGACTGCCTTGGATATTTATTTGAGCAAGAGATAAACTTCTATTATATATGACATTTACTGGACCCGACATACCTTTTAAAGGTCCATTTGTTACAGTAATTGGTGCTATCCTAACACAGGAAATAGTTGTCTGGTGAGGGACCTGGAAATTTTATGGAGTTTTGATCATAGCAGTTGAAAAGCTTTAGCCAAACAGTGGCTCAGTGGTTTAGGGGCCACTAAGGCTCTTTGAAAAATCTGACAAAAGCAAAAATCCCTCTTCCCTAAAAAATTCACATGAGCCCCAAACCCTCCCAGCCCCCCGCCCCACACACACACACACACACACACACACACACACACACACACACCCCACACTACTGAAAATTCTTCCATGGATGGTAAGATCCTTGACTGAATGTGATTGAAATATCTCTGTCAATCACTTACCGTATATGTCTGACTAGTTACTATGCGGCAGGGTCACAACAGTGACCTAGGCCAGCAGTACTTGCCCTCATGGAGCTCAGAGTCTACTGGATCTAGACAATGAGACCCTCTTTGTTTACACTCTGTCCAAGGCACTTGATTTAAGAACTACAAGGAACTTAACCGCAAGTCCCCATCAAGTCCCACCATCCTCCAAAATCACCATGGAGATCCCCCTTTTCCCACAGATCTTATCTTTCCACCTTCAACCCTGGCACACTTCTCCCACTATGACCACTGCCCTCCCTTTCCCCACCCCCATTCCAGGCTTCTTTCCTGAATTACTGCCCCAGGACCCTGAGGAGGAAGACACTGAGGCTGGTCCTCTACTGCTCTCTGGTGGTCACACCTGGTATCGGCCTGAAAAGCACACCATCCTGGAGGCCCTACAACCTCCATACCTGCATCACATTAATCCTTCTGAGTCCTGTACTGCTCCGAAAGAAGACAGGAGGGGAATATGAGCAATGTTGCAGAGTATGGACAGACCAGGAAACACTGTGACATGTTCCTGCTCTGCACAGTTCTGCATCCTTTGCTCATACCCGTTCCTACATATTTTCCTCCTTCTTACTCCTTTAATCATTTCCGTTTCCGCATACCCCTGTCTACGTCTTGGGCCTACCCCTGAGGTTTCTATCAGTATTGTTTAAAGACACATATTCAGTTTTATCTGTAAGTAGAGTGACCCACTGCCTAAGGTGTGTGATTTCAGGGGTTCTGGGGAACAACACGCCACTGTTCTGCATTCCTCCACACCCAAAATTTCTCCAAAACTGTCTTTGATGACTGGCATTGCTTTAATCTATTCAGTAAAGACATACTGATTATCTACTATGTAACAGGCACAGTTCTAGGCACTGGGGATAGAGCAATGAACAAAACATAAAAATATGAGACAAATATTTTTATTTCACAATTAGGCCTCCCTTTCAATGCAAATATTGCTGAGAAGTAATGCACAGATTTACATAAACACTGAATTATTCATGCATGTTACAAAATTTCTCTGTGAAAGTTATGTACCACTAGGTAGAGGTTGGTAACTATTTTAAAGGGGCAATGGCTCCTTTCTGGTTTTCCTATGATCAAATCACAAAAGCTACCATGACAACATAATTCTGTAGAAAGAACACATACTTTAAGGTTGTAGAGAGATGGATTTAAATCTTGGCTCCATTACTTGGAAGCTGTGTGTTCTTAGCCAGATAATTAACCTCTCTGAATCTCTGTGCTTTCACCTACAGAAATAGAGAAACTGATCTCAATTTATCATGGTTGTGGTGTAAGATCATATGTGTAACCCCCAGAGCAAGATCTGGCACAGAATGGACATCATAAACATTAGCTTCCTTGCCATTCCCAAAATAGCTTGGTTTATAGTCAGAGACCAGGGAGCTAGGGTGACTCTAATGACAAACACATATAATAACTGAAATTGCTTTAATGAGGGATCAAGATTTTGACTTCACAGTTAGAGTTGTTTCCATAATTAGCAAAATTGCTACTCCTAGTTTGCAGCCTGACAGAGCCTACTCCTTTTTTGGGCATAGCCTGCCCTGGCAACTCATGATGCCAAACCAAAGAGCTGAAGCTCTCCAGAAGCCCTGCAACCTGTTCAAGGTGTTGCTCCTTTTTTTTTCTTTTTAGTAGATCTTCATTGGAGTATAACTGCTTCACAATACTGTGTTAGTTTCTGTTGCACAACAAAGTGAATCAGCCATATGCATACACATTTCCCCATATCCCCTCCCTCTTGAGCCTCCCTCCCACCCTCCCTATCCCACCCATCTAGGTCATCCCAAAGCACCGAGCCGATCTCCTTGTGCTATTCTGCTGCTTCCTACCAGCCAACTATTTTACATTCGGTAGTGTATATATGTCGATGCTACTCTCACTTCACCCCAGCTTCCCCCTCCCAACACATGTCCTCAAGTCCATTTTCTATGTCTACCTCTTTATTCCTGCCCTGCAGGTAGGTTCATCAGTACCATTTTTTTTTTAATTCCATATTTATGTGTTAACATACAGTATTTTTCTCTTTCTGACTTGCTTCACTCTGTATGACACACTCTAGGTCCATCCACCTCACTATAAATAACTCAGTTTCGTTCCTTTTTATGGCTGAGTAATATTCCATTGTATATATGTGCCATATCTTCTTTATCCATTCATCTGTCGATGGACATTTAGGTTGCTTCCATGTCCTGGCTATTGTAAATAGTGCTGCAATGAACATTGAGGTACGTGACTCTTTGAATTATGGTTTTCTCAGGGTATATGCCCAGTAGTGGGATTGCTGGGTCATATGGTAGTTATATTTTTAGTTTTTTAAGGAACCTCCATACTGTTTTCCAGAGTTTGTATCAATTTACATTCCCACCAACAGTGAAGGAGGATTCCCTTTTCACCACACCCTTTCCAGCATTTATTGTTTCTAGATTTTTTGATAACGGCCATTCTGACTGGCGTGAGGTGATACCTCATTGTAGTTTAGATTTGCATTTCTCTAATAATTAGTGATGTTGAGAATCTTTTCATGTGCCTCTTGGCCATCTGTATGTCTTCTGGGTGAAATGTCTATTTAGGTCTTCCACCCAATTTTTAATTGGATTGTTTGTTTTTTTTGATATTGAGCTCTATGAGCTGTTTGTATATTTTGGAGATTAATCCTTTGTCTGTTGTTTCATTTCCAAATATTTTCTCCCATTGTGAGGGTTGTCGTTTTGTCTTATTTATGGTTTCCTTTGCTGTGCAAAATCTTTTAATTACATTTGTTTATTTTTGTTTTTATTTCCGTTACTCTAGAAGGTGGGTCAAAAAAGATCTTGCTGTGGTTTATGTCAAAGAGTGTTTTTCCTATGTTTCCCTCTAAGACTTGTATAGGGCTTCCCTGGTGGCGCAGTGGTTGAGAATCTGCCTGCCAATGCAGGGGACACGGGTTCAAGCCCTGGTCTGGGAAGATCCCACATGCCGCAGAGCAACTAGGCCCGTGAGCCACAATTACTGAGCCTGCGCGTCTGGAGCCTGTGCTCCGCAACAAGAGAGGCCACGATAATGAGAGGCCCGCACACCGCGATAATGAGAGGCCCGCGCACCGCGATGAAGAGTGGCCCCCACTTGCCGCAACTAGAGAAAGCCCTGGCACAGAAACAAAGACCCAACACAGCCATAAATAAATAAATAAACCCAAAGTTTAAAAAAAAAGGCTTGCTAACTGTCCTTACCTATTTAAAAAAAAAAAAAAAAAGACTTGTATAGTGTCTGGTCTTACATTTAAGTCTTTAATCCATTTGGAGTTTATTTCTGTGTATGATGTTAAGGAGTGTTCTAATTTCCTTCTTTTACATGTAGCTGTCCAGTTTTCCCAGCACCACTCATTGAAGAGGCTGTCTTTTCTCCATTGTATGTTCTTGCCTCCTTTGTCATAAATTAGGTGCCCATATGTGTGTGGGTTTATCTCTGGGCATTCTAACCTGTCCCATTGATCTATATGTCTGTTTTTGTGCCAGTACCATACTGTCTTGATAACTGTAGCTTTGTGGTTTAGTTTGAAGTCGGGGAGCCTGTTTCCTCCAACTCTGTTTTTCTTTCTTAAGACTGCTTTGGTTATTCGGGGTCTTTTGTGTTTCCATACAAATTGTAAAATTTTTTGTTCTAATTCTGTGAAGAATGCCATTGGTACTTTGATAGGGATGGCATTGAATCTGTAGATTGCTTGTGTAGTATAGTCATTTTCACAATATTGATTCTTCCAATCCAAGAACATGGTATATTTCTCCATCTTCGATGTCTTTCATCTTCGATTTCTTTCATCAGTGTTTTATAGTTTTCTGAGTACAAGTCTTTTGCCTCCTTAGGCAGGTTTAATCCTAGGTATTTTATTCTTTTTGTTGCAGTGGTAAATGGGAGTGTTTCCTTAATTTCTCTTTCTGATTCTTCATTGTTGGTGTATAGGAATGCCAGAGATTTCTGTACATTAATTTTGTATCCTGCAACCTTACCAAATTCATTGATTAGTTCTAGTAGTTTTCTGGTAGCATCTTTAGGATTTTCTATGTATAGTGTCATGTCATCAGCAACAGTGACAGTTTTACTTCTTCTTTTCCAATTTGTATTCCTTTTATTTCTTTTTCTTCTCTGATTGCTGTGGCTAGGACTTCCAAAACTATGTTGATTAAGAGTGGCGAGGGTGGACATCCTTGTCTTGTTCCTGATCCTAGTGGAAATGCCTTCAGTTTTTCATCATTGAGTATGATGCTTGCTGTGGGTTTGTCATATATGGCCTTTATTATGTTGAGGTAGTTTCCCTCTATGCCCATTTTCTGGCGAGTTTTTATCATAAATGGGTGTTGAATTTTGTCAAAAGCTTTTTCTGCATCTATTGAGATGATCACATGGCCTTTATTCCTTAATTTGTTAATGTGGTGTATCACATTGATTGATTTGCATATATTGAAGAATCCTTGCATCCCTGGGATAAATCTCACTTCATAATGGTGTATGATCCTTTTCATGTGCTCTTCAATTCTGTTTGCTAGTACTCTGTTCAGGATTCTTGCATCTATGTTCATCAGTGATATTGGTCTATAATTTTCTTTTTTTGTGATATCTTTTTTGGGTTTTGGTATCAGGGTGATGGTGGCTTCGTAGAATGAATTTGGGAGTGTATCTCCCTCTGCAATTTTTTGGAAGAGTTTGAGAAGGACTGGTGTTAGCTCTTCTCTAAATGTTTGATAGAATTCACCTGTGAAGCCATCTGGTCCTGGACTTTTGTTTGTTGGAAGATTTTTAATTACGGTTTCAATTTCATTACTTGTGATAGGTCTGTTTATATTTTCTAATTCTTCCTGGTTCAGTCTTGGAAAATTGTACCTTTCAAAGAATTTGTCCATTTCTTCATGGTTGTCCGTTTTATTGGCATATAGTTGCTTGTAGTAGTCTCTTAGGATGCTTTGTATTTCTGCAGTGTCTGCTCTAACTTCTCCTTTTTCATTTCTAATTTTATTGATTTGCATCCTCTCCCTTTCTTGATGAGTATGGCTAAGGGTTTATCAGTTTTGTTTATCTTCTCAAAGAACCAGCTTTTAGTGTTATTGATCTTTGCTATTGCTTTCTTTGTTTCTATTTCATTTATTTCTGCTCTGATCTTTATAATTTCTTTCCTTCTACTGACTTCGGATTTTCTTTGTTCTTCTTTCTCTAGTTGTTTTAAGTGTAGGGTTAGATTGTTTATTTGAGATTTTTCTTGTTTCTTGTGGTGAGATTGTATTGCTATAAACTTCCCTCTTAGAACTGCTTTTGCTGCATCACATAGGTTTTGGGTCATCATGTTTTCATTGTCATTTGTTTCTATATATTTTTTTATTTCTTTGATTTCTTCAGTGATCTCTTGGTTATTTAGTAGTGCACTATTTAGCCTTCATGTATTCGTATTTTTTACAGTTTTTTTTACTGTAATTGATTTCCAATCTCTTAGCATTGTGGTCAGAAAAGATGACTGATACGATTTCGATTTTCATACATTTTCCACGGCTTGATTTGTGACCCAAGATGTGATATATCCTGGAGAATGTTCCATGTGCACTTGAGAAGAAGGTGTAATCTGCCACTTTTGGGTGGAATGTTCTATAAATATCAATTAAATCTATCTGGTCTATTGTGTCATTTAAAACTTGTGTTTCCTTATTTATTTTCATTTTGGATGATCTGTCCATTAGTGTAAGTGGGGTGTTAAAGTCCCCTACTATTATTGTGTCGATGTCAATTTCCCCTTTTATGGCTGTTAGCATTTGCCTTATGTACTGAGGTGCTCCTATGTTGGGTGCATAAATATTTACAATTGTTATATCTTCTTCTTGGATTGATCGCTTGATCATTATGTAGTGTCCTTCTTTGTCTCTTGTAATAGTCTTTGTTTTAAAGTCTATTTTGTCTGATATGAGTATTGCTACTTCAGCTTTCTTTTGATATTTCCATTTGCATGGAATATCTTTTTCCATCCCCTCACTTTCAGTCTGTATGTGTCCCTAGGTCTGAAGTGGGTCTCTTGTAGACAGCATATATATGGGTCTTGATTTTGTATCCATTCAGCCAGTCTGTGTCTTTTGGTTGGGGCATTTAATCCATTTACATTCAAGGTAATTATCAATATGTATGTTCCTATTACCATTTTCTTAATTGTTTTGGGTTTGTTTGTTTTGAAGTACCCACAGTGCCCTTAATAAGTCAGCACAGTAAAAAGTGAATAGAAAAACAACAAAAAAGAAAATTGCATAAAATTGTCTGGAATTCTCACTTCAAAAGAATTCTGCATCTTGACAACTCTTATTGTCAAGGCGCTGACTTTCTAGGGCATTCAACCTGAAAACCATGTGTCCTTCTGCATACTGACTCAACCCAACCTCTGCCTAGTGTTGCTGGGGTTACAGTCATAGAAGACTTTAATTCTCTTCCTTCCTCTGCCCTGGGGCTTTTTTTTTTTTTTTTTTTAACATCTTTATTGGAGTATAATTGCTTTACAATGGTGTGTTAGTTTCTGCTTTATAACAAAGTGAATCAGTTATACATATACATATATCCCCATATCTCTTCCCTCTTGAGTCTCCCTCCCTTCCACCCTCCCTATCCCACCCCTCTAGGTGGTCACAAAGCACCCAAGCTGATCTCCCTGTGCGATGCAGCTGCTTCCCACTAGCTATCTATTTTACATTTGGTATTTGGGTTTATTTTTGTGGGCCATTTTCTTCTCTTGTGTTTCCTGCTTAGAGAAGTTTCTTTAGCATTTGATGTAAAGCTGGTTTGGTGGTGCTGAATTCTCTTAGCTTTTGCTTGTCTGAAAAGCTTTTGACTTCTCCATCGAATCTGAATGAGATGCTTGCTGGGTAGAGCAATCTTGGTTGTAGGTTTTTCTCTTTCATCACTTTAAATATATCCTGCCACTCCCTTCTGGCCTGCAGAGTTTCCACTGAAAAAGCAGCTGATAACGTTATGGGGATTCCTTTGTATGTTATTTTTGTTTTTCCCTTGCTGCTTTTAATATTTTTTCTTTGAATTTAATTTTTGATAGTTTTATTAATATGTGTCTTTGTGTGTTTTTCCTAGGGTTTATCCTGCATGGGACTCTCTGTGCTTCCTGGACTTGGGTGACTATTTCCTTTCCCATGTTAGGGAAGTTTTCAACTATAATCTCCTCAAATATTTTCTCAGACCCTTTCCTTTTCTCTTCTTCTTCTGGGACCCCTATAATTTGAATGTTGGTGCATTTAGTGCTGTCCCAGAGATCTGTGAGACCGTCTTTTTTTCATTCTTTTTTCTTTATTCTGCTCCTCGGCAGTTATTTCCACAATTTTGTCTTCCAGCTCACTTATTCATTTTTCTGCCTCCATTATTCTGTTACTGAATTCTGTTATTATTCCTTCTAGTGTATTCTTCATTTCAGTTATTGTGTTGTTCATCTGTTTGTTTGTTCTTTACTTCTTCTAGATCTTTGTTAAACATTTCTTGTATTTTCTCAATCCGTGCCTCCATTCTGTTTCCAAGATTCTGGATCATCTTTACTATCATTACTCTGAATTCTTTTTCAGGTAGATTGCCTATTTCCTCTTCATTTATTTGGCCTTGTAGGTTTTTACCTTGCTCCTTCATCTGTGATATATTTTTTTGCTGTCTCTTTTTTTTTTTTTTTAATGAGTGGGATTGCGTTCCTGTCTTACTGGTTGTTTGGCCTGAAGCTTCCAACACTGGAGTTTATAGGCTGGGTAGAGCTGGGTCTTGGTGTTAAGGTGAGGAACTCTGTGAGACCTCACTCTGATGAATATTCCCTGAGGTCTGAGGTTCTCTGTTAGTCCAGTGGTTCGGACTCAGAGCTCCCACTGCAGGAGCTTTGGCCCCAACCCCAGGCTCATGAACCAAGATCCCGCAAGCTGCCTGGGGTGGCCAAAAAAAAAAAAAAAAGAACAATAACAGGGCTTCCCTGGTGGCACAGTGGTTGAGAATCTGCCTGCCAATGCAGGGGACACGAGTTCGAGCCCTGGTCTGGGAAGATCCCACATGCCGCGGAGCAGCTGGGCCTGTGAGACACAATTACTGAGCCTGCGCGTCTGGAGCCTGTGCTCCGCAACAAGAGAGGCCACGATAATGAGAGGCCCACGCACCGCAATGAAGAGTGGCCCCCACTTGCAACTAGAGAAAGCCCTCGCACAGAAACGAAGACCCAACACAGCCATAAATAAATAAATAAATAAATAAACCCAAAGTTAAAAAAAAAAAAAAGTTGGTGTGTTAAGGTGCTCAGTTACGAATAATTATTTAAAAAAAAAGAACAATAACAAAGTAAAAAATAAAATTAGACTAGGAAACTAACAGATATGTTAGGAAGAATATTAAAAATATATATATAGATGAATCAACAACCGGAAGGTACATGAGTCCCACAATAGTAAAAAAGAGAGGAGGAGGGAAAAGAAAAAAAAGAAAAAAGTGGGGGGGAAGGCCTTGGCTGTGGAGGGCAGGACCTAAGCAAAGATGAGGTTTGGGCAGTGGGGGGGCCAATGCTCAGACCCACAGGGCTGGAAAAGGCACTGGGGGATGTGGGGGGTGGGGCTTAGGCTCAAGGAACAGAAGGGGCCCAGGCGTGCCCCCCACCCCTGGTCTCAGAGGGCAGCGGACCTCACCTGGGAGCCCAGCAGGCTTCCTGGGCTCGAGTGGACGGGGCAAACGCCCTCCTCTCCTCTCCCACTCCTCCAGTCTGGGAGGACCCCTCCTGCCTGCCTCTCCTGTTCTCCCCAGCCTCCCTCCTATGCCCCAAGGACCCACACAACCTGGATGGGGCTTTGGAGGAGGGATACTGGCTTGGGAGCTCAGCAGGCTCTGTGGCCCGAGCGGGCCAGGGGATCGCCCTGCGTTCCTCTCCCGCTATTCCCGGAGAGTCTCTCCCACCTGCCTCTCCTGATGTCCCCGGCCTCAGGGGTGCCGATCCTGTCTGGCCTCCACTTCTCCTCACCCCTAAGTCCCCCTACGTCCTACCCGTTCACTCTGGGGTTCCTCCCAACTCCTTGGGCGTCTGAGTCCCCCATCAGCAGCTGGCAGGTGCCCTAGTTGTGGGGAGACGCTAACTCGGTGTCTTCCCACACTGTCATCTTGACTCTGCCTCTGTATTGGTCTTTTCTTGAATGGGTTGGAACAATGGTTTGTCACAGGGGAGAGGGTTGTCAGACTTCAGGGGATGCAGGGATGGGAAGAAGAAAAACACCTACCAAGTATCATTTCCCCCTTTTAATGTCACTTCATGTCATTTTATTTACTGCCTCTAGGGAATCAATTAAAACAGCACTAATTTATGGGTCTTAATGAACAAGGTATTATGCAAACTGTTTGTAAGCATGGCAGCCTTCTTGAATGGAGAACACTCAAAAGCACGATTGCCTGACATGACATTTCCTTACAGCCAACCTTTCCAGATTCCAAAATGGCACAGGAATAAACATAAGTGTGTGTGTGTGTGTGTGTGTGTGTTTGTAGGATGCATATCGCATATAGTCTACGCCTCCTCCTGCCCCACTTCTCTCCTCTCTGAGAACAGCAGGACAGAATATTTACCCCAAAATATGAGATTATCTTTGTAATCCACATGGTGCTATGCTTTACTTAATCACTTCTTGGACTAACCAGCGAACCTATTCCTTAATCGTTAATTCATGTAATAAACGTTTTGAAGTCCCTAATGCTAGACAGACACCATCCCAGGCTCTGGAAATGTTAAGGTGAATAAAATACAGTCTCCTGCTTTAGAATTCACAGGCTAGCTGAGGAGACAGACACTTAGACAAACAACTACGGTATCTATTGTACCACAGAGGACAGATACTTACTCTGAGGAGTCGGGAGTATAATAAAGTCAGAATGAGCTTCCCTAGATCACTGGGAGAAAAAAGTGCCCTCCATCTTCTTCTGTGCTGATCAGCTTGTGGTTTCCGGTTTCCTTAGAGTCCAGCTCTTCAGGCCAGCACTGTGTGCCTCTACAAGCAATGAGCTCTCCTTTTCTAAATCCCATTTCCTGCCTGAAGAGAGACTCCTGGCAGGATTTGTCACAAGCCTGTTTTGTCATGGATTCCCCTGGCCTGAAACTAGAAAACTGTCCCTGACTGACATCCAGTAAACCTGGTCACAGCTGAGTCCCATACCCTTAGGACCAAAAAATACCTGCCTGCTTCCCAAACAGCTGGCTGCAAGGCACTTACTTGGTCGAATTTGAAGTTAAACATTGAAACAACAGACTAAATTATTATTTGCTGCCTACAGAGAAAAAAAGAAACAGGCCCTACTGAGTAGAATATTTCATGTCACTGTACAGAGTAATTTTTTCCCTTGGGTGGTGTGTGATTAGGACCCCAGACTCTGCAGCAGCACTTTGGGTTCAAGTCCTAGATCTGCTACTTGCTTATTATGTGTCTCAGGAAAAATTACTTAGCTGCTCTGTGCCTCAGTTTGCTCATCTATGAAGTGGGAATAATAAGAGTCCCTCCCTTCCATGCTTGCTGTAAATGGTAGAACATGAGGCCATCAGAGCAGTGCCAGGACCAGAGTCAGAACCACGTGAGTGTTTCCCATCACGGTTCCAACTGGCCTTGCCCACCCTTCCTTCTGGCATTTTTCCTTTGGTGGCTCCTCCTTCTCTTCCCTCTTCCTCATTTCCACCTCCAGGTTCAAATCCAGCAGTATTGTCTTCTCTTCTCTTCCTTCTTGGTGGCATATGTGAGCTATGATAGGTCAATGAGGCGCACATGCCTCAAAATGTCAAGATTCCAAACCACGCAACCAACTGCTATTTACAAGATTGACCTAACGAAGCCTTAGTGTAGCAGAAATGTTCTGTGGAGATATATACTTTCCAGGTGGTGTTGATAAATGAGCAGTGGATTATGCTTTAAATTAAAGCTTCGCCTGTCCCCCCCATATGTGGGTCATAAGTCACTCTCCCTGCTCTGTCAGGAGTTTACAGAAAGGTGTAGTTTGCTATGTCCCAGGACAGCTTCCTTAACAGAGGTGGTAGTTCCTCCAGTTCAGGACTTACAGTCCTGTTTACTAATACTCTGGGCCACACCCATTTACAAGAACCCTGCAGAGGGGCTTTGCATCCACCTCCAGGAGTGCGGCCGTGGAGTGCAGAGGCCGGCTTTCTGGCCCTGCTGACTTATCTGTCCCCTCCTCTAGACCACAAGGTGCTAGATGGCAAGATTGTGCCTTATGAATCTCCATATCCCCAGAACTGAGCTTAGTGCTGGCATGTAGTAGACAGTCTCTGCTTACTTAATTAACTTAAAGGTAAGGACTTTGCTCTTTGAAGCACTTTAGCAGCCTCTAGGGATAGCTGAGGATGGGATTTTTTGTTTCTGATGATGAACCAATGATACAGTGTGCGCTGTGATCCACGGCACACGCTGAGACTGTCCTGGCAAGTCAAGTCGGGATGACCCTGCTGGAAGAAGCAGCCTATAACTCTGGTGCTTATGGCCATCAGTAACAATCAATCCATTTTGCCTCCCAAGACAGACCACCTTGGAGAAACTGAGGCAGCACAACATTCTCATACTTTCTTAAAGGTAAACTTTCCTCTCTGCTCAGAGAAAGTGGGCTCACTGCTGTCTTTGGAAATAACAGAGCATGGTGATGAGAGGCAGGGAGGGGAACCACTCTGCCTGGGATGGAAGCTCAGCCTGGCTCTACCAATCACTAGGTATATGCCTTTGAGCGAGGTATTTAACCTCTCTTGTGTCACCATTTCCTGATCTGAAAAGCAGGTTTGTAATAGTATCTCCCTCAAAGGAGTGCTGGGCGATGAGGAATAAATGAAGTAATACGTGTACAGCACGGAGGAAACACACGGCGCTTAGGACGTGTTAGCTGAGTGCTTGATAACAGTATTATGCGGGTGTGATGTTGGATGGGAAGAAAAACCAGCTGTGAACACCACTCCTGCTGATGAAGAAAGTTCCTCGTGCCTCTGGCCACTGTGGGTGAGGCCTGGCCAGGAGCAACAATGATTGTAATTAAAAGGAGAATGCGGGAGGGAGGAGATATGGGAACGTGTGTATATGTGTAGCTGATTCACTTTGTTATAAAGCAGAAACTAACACACCATTGTGAAGCAATTATACTTCAATAAAGATGTTTAAAAATAAATAAATAAATAAATAAAACTATAATACAATGTACTAATTCCACAGTAGAGTAATAAACAGTGTTTTAAATGTAAAAAAAAAAAAAAAAAAAAAAGGAGAGACACAGGTAGAGTGGAACCACTTGTCAGTTTGCGCCTTGAGAGAAAGCAGCGTTGCAATAGGCCATAAAATCGCTCTTCCTAGACTTTCACATGTCACCAGATGCCTTCCTGGCACCTGCCGCTGCTGGTCATTTGGGAGCACTTTCACCAGCACCTCTTGGCGGCTGCATCTGTGCCAAGAACACCTCGAGGGGCTGATAAAGAGACCTAAGTGCCAGAGCACACAACCAGGGCAGAAAAGAGGGCAAGGGACAGGGATGGGGAAGTGGTGGGCCAGGGGCAAAGCTGAGTGAGATGGAAGAAAGGAAAGCCAATCTGGCTGGGGGAGTGCCAGATCTTGTCTGAATATCCCTCTAACCCAGGGAAGAGAAGTAACAGCGGAGAGCTTGTTAATAGCAACAGGACACAAAGCCAATCCTTTCTTTTCTCTACTTTCCACAAGACCCAGGTGACACAGAAACCTGATTTGTGTTCTCTGTGCTCCCTGGTATTCGGCTTACAGGTCTCAGCATTTTCTTTTCAACCTTTTAAAGCATAATAACTGCCCGTGCCTTCCTGCAGCATGTGTTGGAGACAAAGAACACAGGAATGTGTCATTTCCTATAAAGGCCAGAAAGAGTGTTGTGACCAGCGAAGTGCTAAAATGACATTTGCACTTAGGTGACAAACAAGCTCATTCCATTCCAGGTAAAGGCCAGGACTTTTTCCAGTGACAGTAAAGCACGGGAAAGTAAAGGCTGCCCTCTGCAGGCCACTCTTGGCATGACAATTGGTGCTTCAGAAGGCAGCAAACACACACGCAGGTTGGTGAAGGGTAAGAGCTAGAAAATCACATCTGCTTTCAGGTAGACACCACCTGAGAGCTTGTCCTTGACCAATATTCTCCCAGGCACCAGCACACTAGGAAAGAAGCAGCCAACTAGGAGAGAACATCCTTGTTTATGCTAGTCAACTCAGCTGCCTTCTCATGTAAACAGGCTTTTTAAAAGTACGATTTCAAACAAATTGAGCTTGAGGGACAAACTTTTTAACACTAAAATAATTTTCAAATAGATGCAGTCGGTTGATGCACAAACTGTGGCTGCTTCCAATGCATTACAGCACTAGAGAGACAAGCAGCTGTTCTTCATACTGTTAGAGGAGAAACATATGAGACAGCCAAGAGGCATGAACACTCCTAACTCCACCACAAAATTACTGCCTGAAATTGGGCAGGACACTTCCCACTATTGGACTCAGTTTCTCCATCTGTAAAATGAGCTGTCTGGGCTAAAGGATGCCTGAGATCCCTTCCAGCTGAGACATGTTATGATCCATGACCTTTATTTTGTACTCTCAGACAGCAGTGTAAGTGCTCCAAAAGAAATAAATGGAGCAAAGGAAAAAATAAAATATAATAAGAATGACACGCCAGCCCATCCATTTCCTACAGCCTATGGGCTCACTGCACCTGAGGGCCCTGGGAGTAAGGGCAAAAGAGTCTGCAGTCCTGCCTTATGCATCTCCACATTACTGTTTTTAATTGCTGGTATTATTATCTTTAATCCTTTACCAACATACTGAAGTAATGATACCATTTTGTATTTTCTTAATCGACAGATACCAGAAATGTGACAGTTACCAGGTAAAGGCTGAAGGAAAGTTTTGGTTTTAAAAAAATCCTCAATTAAAAAAATTTGGAATCTCTGTTCTATAGTTCAAGGACTAATCCCAAAATTCCCTACCAATAAAGGTCTCAGATGAAAGCATTTCTCTCACACACACACACACAAATACACACACACACACACACACAAATACACACACACACACAACAACTCTCTCTGGAATTCAGTACAAAAGGCAATTAACAAATAAATGTAGAGCAAAGAACCTCTACAATGGACTGCAGTGACAAGGCAGCTGAATCTTTGGAACATTTCTAATTGCTGAGGAGGGAAATCTATAACCATGATAAGCCAGTATCAGTGGATAAGCTCCTGAGACAATGAAGTGTGACTTAGAAGCTGTTGTTGTAGAGTCTGTGTCTTTGCCTGAACACCACGTAATGCCCTTCCCTCCCTCACACACTCCTCAAATGTGTGTGAAGTATATATTTAAAACAAAAGGAAAGCTCTACTTTAATCAGCCCATAGTATGGTTCAGTCAACTCCAAAGCTCTTCTCTTGGCTTTTTCTCTGAGAGTGGTTGGGGAAAAGAATCATAGCTTCAGACTAGTTCTTGCTTTAAGAAAATGTTGGGGCAGCTGCCCTCACTCTGGGCAACTACAACACGGGGTCAAAAAATCGTTAGGCGTGAGTTCTGTCAGTTGTGTAAAATTATCCCTCTCCTGCAAGCAGGAAAGATTCACCAAGCAGCATGTTCCTGGGGCCCAGCTCTGCTTCAGTCTTTTTTGCTTCCCTGCTCACCCCTGCTGCAGGAGGGACAGGTAGGGATGGTCCTGCACAACCCCACCTCTCCACTCCGGGAGGTGCATTCACAAAGAACTCAGAGCTGCAGCCTGAAGCCCCTCACAACTGTGGGTCATATGTCTTTGCCAATTCTTCCCTTCACCCTTCCCATGGAGACATCTTGTCAGTGAGTGATAACACCTAAAAGTATACTAATCTGAAACGCTGGGTGTTAGTGTCCCTGTTCTAGTCACATCAGTACTGGATCTACTCAAATAACCAAGGTGCATTTGAAGAGTCCTACCTTTTCCCAGAGTTCATTGCGCTCAGCCCCCCAAAACTGAAGCTCAAGCCAGTATCTCCTTGCTTGTATTAAAAAGTTCACAATATAAAAAAGTTCCTTAAGTGGTATGCCAGAAAGCAATTAGAGCCAAAATCAATGCTCTTTCTGTAAGAATCAATCAATCAATCAATCAATCACTCAGAAGAGGAAGGGTAGAGAAAGAGAGAGAGGGAGGAAGAGGAAGAGAGAAGCTGGTGAGTGTAAGGAAAAGGTGATGAGTCGTACCGTCCAGGGAAGTTCATGTTTGGAGGCACAGAGGCATTGCAGACTGAGGAGAACAGACTGGCACACTTACTGAATTGTGAGAGTTCTTTATGTATTCTAGACATAAGTCCTTTATTGGATACATACTTTGCAAATATTCTTTCCCTATCTGTGGTTTGTCTTTTCATTTTCTTAATAGTGTCTTTTGAAGATGAGAAGATTTTAAGTTTGTGGAGTCTGATTTAGGATTTTTTTTCTTTTATAGTACATGCTTTTTGTGTCCTATCTAAGAAAATTCTGTTTAACCCACAATCACAGACATGTTCTCCTATGTTTTCTTCTTGCATCTGTATAGTTTTGGTTTCACATTTAGGTCTGAGAACCATCTTAAACTAATTTTTGTATGTGGTGTTAGATATCAGTCTAAGTTCATTCTTTTGCATATTGATATCCAATTGTCTCAGCACCACTTGTTGAAAACACTATTCTTTCTCCATTGAATTACCTTGGCACCTTTGTAGAAAATCAACTGACCACATAATTATGGGCTATTTCTTGACTGGCTCTTCTGTTCCAGTAATTTATATGCTTATTCTTTCACCAATGCCAGTCACTTCTCCAAAGAAAAAGTATGGATGGAAAATAAGCACATGAAAATATTCTCAACATCATTACTCACTAGGGAAACACAAATTAAATCCACAGTGTGATACTACTACACACCTATAAGAATGACTAACATAAAAAATGTTGGAGAAAAAAGTGCTGGTGAGAATGTGGAGCAGCTGGAAATCTCATACATTGCTGGCGGGAATGCAAAAGGGGACTACCACTTTCAAAAAGAGTTTGGAAGTTTCTTTTAGAGTTTAACATACACTTACCATATGACCCAGCAATCCCACTTCTAGGTCATCAAGAGAAATGGATGCATAAGTCCACACAAAAACCTGTAGGTGAATTTTTAGATCAACTTTTATCATAACCGCCAGATACTGGAAACAACCCAAATGTTCATTAAATGGTAACTGAATAAACAAATTCAAGCACATCCACACAATGGAAAACTACTGAGCAATAACAAGGAGCAAAATGATACATTCAATGCCATGGATGAGTCTGGAAAGCAGATTATGGTCAGTGAAGAAGCCACTCAAAAGACATTTAGGAAAAGGCAAAACTGTGGTAACAGGAATCAGTAGTTGCCAGAGGCTGGAGTGAGGGGAAGGGACTGGCTGTAAAGGGGCACAAGGGAATTTGGGGGCAGTGGAAATACTCTCCATCTTAACTGTGGTAATTACACAACTGTATACATTTGTCAAAAAATCACAGAACAGTACCCCTAAAAAGGGGAGATTTTACTATACGTAAATTATACCTCAACAAACCTGACTCCAAAAAAACTCACTAGCTGGCAGATACTCACAAGATTGGCAATTTGGTAGTATGAGAGAAGGAAAAGCTCTTCAGCCTCAGTGCCAGCCATTGGATTAATGTGGTTTTATGTTAATTAAATTTATTAATATAACTCTGTGATAAGAGTACCTGTCTTCTAGTTTCGATATTCCCAAGAGTGATGAGAGCAAGGGAAATATGCCAACCTAGCAATATTCTATGAAACTAATTACCTCAGGAATTTGAGTAAGAATGAACCAACACAGGTGTTACACTCAATAACAAATTAAAAATACCAGCCTACAGAGAGATTTTACAATATAACCACAAGAGTGTGTAGCTTTGCTTGAACCTCATAGATAAATTAGGGTTTGGGGTTATTTTGAGGTTTTGCCATCTCTATTCATTACCCAATATGGAAACTGGAGCTCTTATTATTGGCTGCATCTCCTTTTCACTGAGCCTTCCTGTGTGGCTTTTGATCCTCTGGCCAACAGCTGCTGCTGCCCATGGTGTCTGAGTGGTGACTCATGTGTCTCCTCAGCAGAACTGACAACATCCAAGAGATGCAGTCACTCTAATCCAATGGAGCCCATCAAAACAGTCACTAGAGCAGCACAGACCTGAAGATCCTAGTTTGATATGGCAGGTGCCAGAGAATCACAAGCTCTGAATCTTTTAATTATGCCCCAGGCACAGAGACAATGACATCTACCAAAGCTAGACAATGTCAGAGCAGGTAGGTCGTGCTGGCCTTATTTTCAAATCTCCCTCACTCGCAGGCTCCAGCCTTCCTAACATTATCTCCTGATTGCCCCCTCCCCCATTCCATCTCACTCACCCCACCCTGTGGCCATTCTTCTTTCTCCACTAGAGATCACCTAGTAGCCTCTCTCTAGCTAGGCACGTCAGACTACTGCACTGGCCATAGACCCACTGGGCATTTCCTCATTTTTGCTCCTTTATCCACATTTCTTCAGCTCAAATGCCTTTCCCATGAAAAATCACCACCTATGGAAGTTTTTCTTCAAAGCCCAGCACAAAGACCGTCTCCTCTATGAAGCCCTCCTGGCTCCCCCAACCAAAACTATTCTCTGTGTCTTCTATCTCCTCATGGCATTCCTCCTCCCTTGATGCCCCTTCTCACCCTCAATGCCTGTCACGTGCCCTCCACAGAATAAGAGAGCAGTCAACCTTTGCTGAATTGTACTGGTCTTACCCCATCACATGGCATCCCTTGCTTAAACATTCCCTCAAATATTTCCAGATAGAATAATGCCTTAAATCTTGGCTCATTATAAGACTATGGAAAGTCTCTGAGAGAAAATTTTCACTCTCATATTGAGATGATAAACATAGACTCCCAAAATAAAGGGCAAAAAAATTCACTCAATCCAAATATTTTCTTATTGAGCAATAAAATAATTGCCTTGCTGAATTCAACTGCTTAAAAAAAAAAAACAAAAAAACTATATTCAGTACACGTTGATCTGTGTGTGTAGACACAGACTAACGTTGCCATTCGGCATTCCAGAACATGTTTTCCCATCTTTAATCCATCACGTCAATTTTGAGATTATTTCTTACACAGGATTTCTATGTTTCCTGGAAAACCAACAGGAGATGAAAATGTTAAGAGACTTTTTTATCAGAGAAAATGTAGTGCCTTTATTTTGTCTATAATCTTGTCTTCCTCCAAACTTCCACCTGCTGGTTAGAGAAAAATAAATTAACTAAATGTCTAACCTGGTTTAAATTTAGTTTGATCCAATAATTTAAACAGCCGCTTTAGGGAATACCCAGTCTCTCCTGAATAAAATTGCTCCATCTTTCAAACAGCCTTCCCCTCCCGCTGCTTCTCTCCATTGGTGGCAACGAGTGGGGTGGGAGAGTAAGGCAGCTTAAGTGTCCTACAGCTGCCGCATCAGCCCTATTGGCTACAGACTCAGCATCCTCATTAATAGGAAACAAGAGACCCTCAAGTATGCCAACTAGATCCATCCCCACTCTTAATTATAGCTATCCCATGTTGGTGCTGGCTCTTCCCAGGGTCTCAAAACAAAACCCCAGTGTTCTTACCGGGTGTCCTATATACCTTCCTATTCCCAAGCCAAAGAGGGAGAGAGAGAAATACCTGACTGACCACCTCACTTCTTTCTCTCTTCTGTCCTACCTCTTCCTACTCTCTCTAGGAACAGAAAGCCTAAGTGAATTGCTATACCAGCTCCCAACTTTAACCCCTTCCCCAGACTACCATGCCTTTATTAACTTTGATTCCTCATCCTATTAATATATAAGCCATGTAATGATCCTGTGAAAATCTGGGACTTCATGACCCCTGTAAGCCTGTGGCCCACAATTCAGATCTCTGATTAGAAGCAGTTCTTCCTTGAAAAAACTTATGCCAGCCTTGTTTTAGTTTGCCGTTGGTTCAGGCTGATGGTGGGCAAACACCTCAGCCACGTCTACTGAATACGAATGAATCGTGCCACAACAGAATTGCAGTGTCTATTGATAAGCTGTCAATTTTCCTAAGACAAGCATCAGAGTTATATGGACAGTTTGTTAAAAGACATTTGAGTCAAAATGCACATCTGACCTTTCCACATCTGTCTATCACAAGTTCTAGCAGAACTCTCCCCAGTTTGGGCTTTCTCACCACTGCCTGGCTTCATCTGAGCATGATCCTTTTTGACCTTCACCTTTACCCTCTGCACTATCACACTATAGCTCTTATGGCACTATCTTTTTAAAACATTCCTCTCTTACAATTCTTTTTTCTCCAAAACTGACAAATCTCTTAGACTACTTTGAGGCGGCTCTAACATCAAAACACATTCCAAACTCAGAAATTCATCTCAACCTTCCCTTCTCTAGTCCTTTGTGCCCCTTCTCAAATCAGCTGGAAGACCTCCTCCAGGACCATTTTCTCTCCTGGAACCCGGAGGGCCCATTTAGATAGCACCTTGCAACTCCTTCTGACATTAACTCTTGCAACCCAGAAAGAGGACTCTTGAGCCGGCCTCCACTTTCTTAGGTCTCAGTGTGAGCCCTTCCATCTACTGCAAGCAATATTCAAGTTCTTGAAATGGGAATTCGTCACTTTTCTTTCAACTTTTAAAATTTGTACCTTACTCATTCATCTCTGGCACACTCACGGGGACTATTCCCTGCCTGATAGTCAGGAAATCTGGAAATTTCTTCTGCCTGAGTACAAACTAGCCACATGACCTTGAATGGGTCTTATGACCTTGAACGGGTGTTCTCACCCTCAGAAGCCTCAGTAGATTCATCTGTAAACTAATAAGGGTTGGAGTGAGTGATTGTCAAGGCTCATTTCTACTCTGCGGTGCCATTAATTTCAATAAATTTCTATCTTCTTTAAGTATGATTCTTCGCATTCAATTGCGGCAAATAACAACGTGAACTTTCCTCTTTGCACGCCTGCTACACCTTTAAATTAGAACAAACAAAAGCAAAGCTTCCTACAATATAACTTTCCTTTTTTTCCTTTCCAAATGTTAAGACTCTTTAATAGGTGTGTTTTACCCTGCTCTCCACTCCAACATTTTAAAGAATAACATTTTTCATCACATTAGCCAGAGCCTGCCAGCATTATTAAAAATGAAGCAATCAAAGTTAACAGAGGTAAATGAATACAAGAAACTATTTTTATTCAATGTTCAATTATATTAGGACAGTGTATAATCTGTATACTAGCCAAGAGCACACATTTTTTTCTTGAATTTCCTTTTTTCTTATTTCCACACCTGTTTACCAAATTCAACACTGACCATTCTAGCTCTCAGAACATGCTTCCAAATTCCTAATCTGCTCACTAGTTGCACTGTCTTCTGAAGCTTCCTTTGGTCTTTGTGTGAGTTTTGTTGTTATTTTTTTGTTGTCACTACTGTTGTCAACTTTTCTCTCTTTTTCTTTATGACATGTACACTGTGGTCATCTTATTCTGGTTGACTTCAGATCCCTTTGTGTCTGTGAATTTTTCAAAAAATAAGATGTCCTTTGCATTATTTGTCATTATCTTAAAAGAACTACCTACATTTCAATATAATTATTGTGTTCAAGATAGCCAAACTATGGAATAATTCTAATTTTTTACACAGGTACTATAAGTTGAATCCTTGCTTATATGTATTTTTAGGGATAGTAGAAAGGCTGATATAGAAATGTTTTACAACATTCACATAAGGAGTTGGTCCACTCTGGTTATACCAAACAACTGGTTAATTCAATGAAGTTGCCAAAAAATAGCAATCAATTCAGTGAAAAGAAAATCAATCACAGAGGTTGTTTGGTTGTTTTGTACACAAAACAGTCAGTGGAGTGATTGAATTTTTCACTTTTCAATGAGTTGTTTTGGCCTTGTGTGGATGCAGCCATTAACTCATTAATCACCCAGAACTCCTGAGTGGCTGAGAGAGGAAATCATTACTTTCCAAGCATAGATTGCATATTAACAATATGCAAAAAGTCTGGCAGGGTGAATGTGCTCAATGACCCCATTTGAGAAAAATGAGTTTCACGAATATTTTATAGCATATGGAGGTAAACTGTACCTGATTTATCATTTCACTTCCCAATTGCAAAACTCTGTGTCCTTTAGTGTAAGTTTACAGAGAATTTAATGCATTTTAAATATATTCATTTAATCCTTAAGTTAAAGTGAATTTTAATTCACAGAGCACTAAAAAATAATCCTTACAACATATCGGGTTTCCCCACATTGATTTTATGCCATACCAAAATGGAGGAATTTTGCACACATCATGGCTAGCTCCCACCCGTGCAGTATACATATATATGCCAGTCGGATAAATATGTATATTTTCCCATATGGTGTTGAGTGTTAGCTTCTAATTTACCTCTTAATTTTTAATTAATTTTAAATTACATTCTAAATGAAGCCGACAGGAGTCTAATTTGCATGTTTATTTGCATATCTGTAAACACACTGCTTGCATTGTTTATCTAGTCCCTGTTCCCATGACATACAGCAGTTTTTCTCACCCCATGTGGTGGACTGGGGCCACCGAAACATCAAGGTGCCCCCTAAGACTTACAGAGAAGACTCTGATCCAGAATGGATGATATTGGCTCTCTTTTCTCCACAGTGGCCACAGAGGATTCTCAGAGGCCAAGGTCAATGATCATAGTTAAGCCCTCTGCTTTCTCAGAGGGCTAGCAGTATATGGGCTACATCTTGAGAAAATAAAGCTATATACTTTTTGCACACTTTGGATTTTTAAAACATATAATGCCCAGAACTACTGAATTATTAACACCAAGTCAGAAAAAAAAAGTCACATCCTATCTATTTCTCTGGATTGATGGGTTCCTCACCCAACACAACTAGAAGAAGGCAGCACAGAGAGAAGGCAGTGTCCTCTGCAACAAAGAATGGATAATGATTTCTTTTGTCTGAAAAGGCTGCCCTCTGGCAGCACTAAGGGCAGCTGTGGTCTGTTGTGATCACAAAACACCACGCATGCAACTCCAGTCAATCAATATACAAGCCACCTCAATGGACCCTAGAGTCTGTCATACAGAGTGAAGTAAGCCAAAAAGAGAAAGACAAATACCGTATGCTAACACATATATATGGAATCTAAAAAAAAATGGTTCTGATGAACCTAGGGGCAGGACAGGAATAAAGATGCAGACGTAGAGAATGGACTTGAGGACACGGGGAGGGGGAAGGGTAAGCTGGGACAAAGTGAGAGAGTGGCATTGACATATATACACTACCAAATGTAAAACAGATAGCTAGTGGGAAGCAGCCGCATAGCACAGGGAGATCAGCTCAGTGCTTTGTGACCACCTAGAGAGGTGGGATAGGGAATGTGGGAGGGAGACACAAGAGGGAGGGGATATGGGGATATATGTATACATATAGCTGATTCACTTTGTTATACAGCAGAAACTAAGACAACAACATAAAGCAGTTATACTCCAATAAAGATGTTTTATACATATATATACACACATATACCCAAGCCACCTCAAAGACCCTTCGCAGCCTGAGAAACAGTTCGGGATTCAAAGAGATTTGTTGCCTTCCTACACACAAACTACACCACCAGACAGGACTGCAGAGGTACTTCTACCTTCTGGAAATACTGCGATTTCCCTCTTTATTAGTGGCTTCAGTAAGCTAAGGTATCGCAGTTAAATCTTGTCCTGTGATTAGAAAAGCAAGCACCCAACTGCATGCTGAAAGAGTTCGGTGATCACGTTTAGGGTCAAACCTGCCCAATTTCTAATCCCCACCTTTTTACAGTCGAGCTGTGTGACCTTGTGTAAGGTCCTGAACCTCTCTAAAGCTGTATTATCTCCATAGGACAGATAAACATTTTAGAAATGATTATCTTTTAGGGTTGTTGTAAAGACTAAACAAGATGGAAATCTCCTGGAACATTTTTCCTTATTTTCCTTTCCTCTCCAATAGATACAGATACCAAGTCCCACCCCTGGCAAATGTTAAATGTGGTACCTCATGGCACAAAAAGGGAACAGACTAGACCTATGGGAATTGTGTGCAGTTCTCTTGATCTTTACTCCACTAAGATCACCTGCTTTCCTGTTTCCATAAACTTCCACAGCTGCCCTATCAAGAGACAGACTTTCCGTTTCAACTAAGTTGTTTATCAAAATCAAGCCAGCCCTCAGTGCATCAAATGTAATATTAAATATGTCAAGATGATGGTCTTTACAGCTGGACTGTCATCATACAAACAATCAATCAATCAGCCAGAAGAACAGCAACACTTCTCCTGCAAAGAGCAGAAAAAATATTCTTCCTTCTGAAACAGCCAGGAGTCATACATCAAACATTGACTGGGGCTCAAGTTACTGTGCTTGGTCATTCTGTACAGTGAACAGGGACTGCATATGGGGGCCCGCTTGATGCCCCTTTAAGGGGGAATAAGTCCACACTCACTGACTCTACCCCATGACAAAAGATTGGAATCAACCAGCAAGAGTGCATGCAATTAGATGTAAAAATGTACATATTTAAAATAAATCACAGGAAAGATAAAAGAAAGGAGGTACATGAGATAAGATGGAAAACTAGCTCACTGAAACACACACCATAAGATCACACACAATTACCAAAATTGGAACCCCAGTCCAGTTCTAAGTTTCTAAATATCCAAAACAAAAAGATAACTTTATCTACTAAAGAGATACATTCTGCATAAAATAAAGCAATACCTGTTGCCCAGAAAAGTAATATTTCCAGGTACTAAAGTCTTAGAGACATATCTCCCATTGGTCCCCATGAAGGGCAATCTATGAGTTTGAAACTATTTATCTACAAATTTATCTGATATCTCTATGACTTTTAAATAGATAAAAGACTCAAAATTAATCTCAGTCCTCTTTTGCTCCTTTGGCATTGTTTGCCCTCTATAATGGCACCTTCACAGGCTGTCTTGTTTCAGGAAAAGTATCACATCTTGGGTACCCTAGGGCTGTGATGTATAGTTGTCCAGGCTGGGCACCGCATTTACCTAGATTATGGTGAGTGATGGCCCCTGAGGCTGTACGATGCAGCCTGCGGCACCCAGCACAGCGCCTTGCCTATAGAAAGCACTCAATCAATAATTTCTTTTTTTTTTTTTAAATAAATTTATTTATGTGTTTTTATTTTTGGCTGTGTTGGGTCTTCGTTGTTGTGAGCGGGCTTTCTCTGGTTGCGGCGAGTAGGGGCTACTCTTCGTTGTGATGCACGGGCTTCTCACTGTCGTGGCTTCTCTTGTTGCTGAGCACGGGCTCTAGGCGCACGGGCTTCAGTAGTTGTGGCACATAGGCTCTAGAGCGCAGGCTAAGTAGTTGTGGCACACGGGCTTAGTTACTCCGCAGTATGTGGGATCTTCTCAGGCCAGGGATCGAACCCATGTCCCCTGCATTGGCAGGCGGATTCTTAACCACTGCGCAACCAGGGAAGCCCAATCTATGTTTTCTTTATTACCTGAACATACCTGATACAAAGAAGCAGTAAATATATTGGTTAAGCACATGGTCACTGCTCAGATGTGAATTCTGACTTCCACTTGCTAACTGTGTGACCTTGGGTGAGTTACCTAACCTCTTGGCACCTCTGTTCCTCTTCTATAAAAGGGAGATAGTGAAAGTAAGTATCTAAGATTAAATACATTTGCACATATAAAGAAATTAGAATAGTCTCAGTACAAACATTCGGTACTGGTATTTTATTTTAATGCTCTTAATAGGATATTCAAATTATTACACTCTTCCTAAAAAGGGCCTTTAAATAGGAATACTGCAAGGACACACTGCCTTTGTCAGTCTAAGAGATTACAATAAGGGCGGGGGAGGAGATTGACCATGTTGATCACCTACTCTATGCCAGGTATTGAGCAGGTATTTCACACGTGTGGTCTCATTCAATCCTCATGATTGTCCTGTAAGACAGGAGTATTCTTTTTTTTTTTTTTTAACATTTTTATTGGCGTATAATTGCTTTACAATGGTGTGCTATTTTCTGCTTTATAACAAGGTGAATCATTTATACATATACATATATCCCCATATCTCTTCCCTCTTGAGTCTCCCTCCCTCCCACCCTCCCTATCCCATCCTTCTAGCTGGTCACAAAGCACAGAACTGATCTCCCTGTGCTATGCGACTGCTTCCCACTAGCTATCTATTTTATATTTGGTAGTGTATATATGTCCATATATACACTACCACTTTCTCACTTTGTCCCAGCTTACCCATCCCCCTCCCCGTGTCCTCAAATCCATTCTCTAATAGGTCTGCGTCTTTATTCCCGTCTTGCCCCTAGGTTCTTCATTACCATTTTTTTTCTTTTTTTAGATTCCATATATATGTGTTAGCATACGGTATTTGTTTTTCTCTTTCTGACTTACTTCACCCTGTATGACAGACTCTAGGTCCATCCACCTCACTACAAATAACTCAATTTCATTTCTTTTTATGACTGAGTAATATTCCATTGTATATATGTGCCACATCTTCTTTATCCATTCATCTGTCGATGGACACTTAGGTTGCTTCCATGTCCTGGCTATTGTAAATAGAGCTGCAATGAACACTGTGGTACATGACCCTTTTTGAATTATGGTTTTCTCAGGGTATATGCCCAGTAGTGGGATTGCTGGGTCGTAGGGTAGTTCTATTTTTAGTTTTTTAAGGGACCTCCATATTGTTCTCCATAGTGGCTGTATCAATTTACATTCCCACCAACTGTTAGACAGGAGTATTCTTCATGTCTTAGAACAAGCTGTGTCACATCATCAGTAATCATCTGGCTGCCATCAGTTAATACATGATACAGTCCCCATAAAATTCTTCCACATATCTCTGTCTTCAAGGGTGTCATACATGGTTCATGCACAAAACTAGTTGGTCAGATACCTCTTGGCATCTGCCAGATATCACTCATCCTTCTGCCTGGCATGGATCACTGAGGAATGGCTGCCGGTTCTGCCCAGTACTGCCACCTTTGCTGAGCACAGGCCTTTCTGCTGTGTGCCAATATATACATCAGGCACCGCCACCACTGGTAGGCTCCCTTGGCATCTCCCCCTGGGCACCAGTTGCCCACCAACTAGCAGTGCTGCTCCCCCTGCGTTGCTGCATTGCTGAAGTTCTAGTAGAGGAATGTAGGAGGAATGTCTCTCTCCATTTGGGGTCATTACCCTCCTTCAGAAGAACAGCCAAACAGGAATGCTTGTGCCTTGATGTCTCCCATTTCTTAAGAAAACACATTTTTAGATTCTTTACATTCAGCCTTCTCTGTTTCCATAACCCAGATAAATGGGAGCTAGGTCAGGGATGGATGTGCCTGAAGTTGTGGGCTATACAAAGAATTGCCCCTCCCACTGGTCTAGCCTACAAGGTACTTTACAGTTTGAAAAATCTTTGAGGGCATCATGGTTGCTTTATTAATTAAAAAAAATTATCTCCCTAATATATCTGTGTCTTAGTAAGGGTAGAAAATATGCAACTACATGCTACATTTACCTGTGTGTCACTCTACCCCCATGTTGTAAAGAATAATACCATCTTCAGGATCAGGAGAAATGTAAAGATTGTATGATAAAGACAAAGTCTGGAATAATAGATTAAGTATCAACTCTGAAACCAAATATATGTGGGTTTTATTTCAACTCTGTGTGCTTTTGGGTCTATCACTTCACCTCACCTTCATCACCTATAAAATTGAAATAACACTATCAACCTTGCGAAATCCAAGATATAGAATTATTGTGCCTGAAATGCCTGGCATATAGTAGGTGCTCAATAAATGGTCATTTTTTTCCATTGTGACCCCTTTGTAATTTTCTTTGGCTGTGGACATTACTTTGGCTGTGTTAACTCATGAGGATACAATGGAGAAGAAGATCAATAAGGTTCCTGTTCATAGAGCCTCCATTCTAGGTGGGAAGATATAAAATAAACAATTAAACTAATGAGTGATATTATTACAAATTGTTATTAGTGCTCTGAAGACAATGAATAAAGATGTTAGGAAGAGAGAACAGAAAGTCTATGAAGAGTTTTAACCACAGGCGTGAGATTACCTAATTGATATTTCTAACAGATCATTGTGACAGTTTGGGGCGCAGTGGATTGGAAGACTGCACCTGTGAAAATGGGCAAATACAAGTCACTCTGCTCTGCTACAAGACGACAACACATGACAGTCTTGATTGACCTCAAAATAGTTTTCAAAATGATAAGTTAACTATTTTTGTAAGGGGTGTGCCCTTCAGATTCTTTAGGGGTAAAAGAAGTTTTTTCTTATGGGAAATGGCAAGTTAATGAAACAGTTTCCGTCTCCAGCCTGAGTCATGGGGTGATACGTCACAAGACTCCAAAGTCGCAGATGAAGGAAGGCTGTACCAAATCTGGAACAGAGGTTTAGAAAGCTGCCAGCAGGCTCGGGGCACAGATTTCAGGGGGCATGGGAGGGGAAGACAGCCAGCCATGCCAGCTATGCCTTCCTCCCGGGAAGGAGCCAAGGCCAGCTCTTACCAGGAAGCTGAGCTTGGCCACTTGATTTCCATTAGCACCATGTTAGTCTCCCCATCTCGGGAGCAATTTGACACAATCGGAGAAGTCTCCTGCTGTCTGCGAGTTGGGCTTTTGTGGGAGAGATGCGGCAGAGAGAAAAAGGATGTTACACCTGTGGATACGCATACACACACACACCCCCACATATGATATATATGTGATGTATATATAGGATCAACTTAGTTTAGTTCATTAATTTTATTGCTCCCCAGTTTTAATGAGATATAACTGTCATTAACATTGTGTAAGTTTCAAGTGTACAACATAATGATTCAATATGCACGTATATTGTGAAATGATCACCACAATAAACATCCATCAACTCACATAGCTACAAATTTCTTTTTCTTGTGATGAGAACTTCTAAGATCTACTCTCAGCAATTTTCAAATAAGTTCATTAGTTCTATAAACAATTTTTCTAAAATACAAAGTTCTTACAAAAATAATATCATGGCCCATTAGGAGAAGTTAACCGAGTCTGCACAGAGAGCCCCGTTTCTCAGTTTCTGGGATTATCAGCTTTGAATACAAATTAAATGTGTTTCTTTGTGAGGAAAGTATCTCCGCACAATAATCCACTAGGAGACTGTATTTCAGTAAATTGGAAGGGCCCTGAGGGGTGAAACCTCAGAAGAATTAAGCTTTCATGAGGGACCAGTAAGGAGCAGGGCAGGGTGGGTATGAATGAGGCATGAGCATCATTGAGGTCCGGGCAGCACAGGCCCAGGGGTGCCTAAGGTCATGGAGAAGAGGCTGTGACAGTGAGGGAAGGGGCAGGGGCACAAAATTCACCTCCATAACATTGTGTTCAGATAGAGTCCCACCAATACTCTACCTCCAGTAAATAAACAGCCTCTTGTTTTCTGTGGGTCTGTTTGTTAATTGTCTGTTTTCCATAGTCGATCTAGAGAGGCAGGAGACAGACTCTATCTCACTTCTCACTCTGCCACCATCCTTCAGATGTAAGGAGCCATAGACAAAATGTGTTCTTGAAAGGTCAAATTTAGACTGGAATAAAATACTGGGAACAAAAAGCTAAAGTGGCTTTTGCTTTTATGTAGTTCCTATGAAATCAAAAGCAAGAACTAGCGACATGTACTTGACAGAACATGGAGTCTTGTGCTCTGTGTTCTCTGCAGGGAGAGATGAGGTGATTCTTTGGATGCTAATCAAAATTCCCTGTCTCCCTTTGGGTAGCTGAATGTTGGAATGGCAGGAGTGCTGCACCACTGTGGGAAGATACGTGGCATCAGCATTCATTTGCAGAGGCTTTTTTTTTCTTTACACATACACATACACACACACACACACACACACACTTGCTTTTTTTCAAGGAAGATTTGAAAACAAAACCCAAATCTGAGTTGACGACTATAAAAGTACCGTCGATTAAAGATATTCTTTAGAATGTTTCCCAACAAATTTATAAATGAAAAAGACTAAAATGCAATACATCTTTAAATCCTTAATTTTTCAGAAAGAAGTATAATAATAATATCTGATAGTTATTGAACTTGTACTATGTGCCAGATAAGTACTGGTCCAGGTATTTTACATGTATTAATATATATCATCCTCACAACCACCCTATGAGATATGCCTATTATCATCCCATTTTACAGATGAAGAAACTGAAACAGAGATTCAATAACCTGCCCAAAGTCACACAGCTGGTAGGTGGCAGAGCAAGAATATAACCATGATCTTGAGCTCTTAAGCACTATGTTAGGCTGCTTCTCTCATATATACAATGTAGCACAGTGAGATTGGATGTCCTTAAGTCATTAAGCAGGGCCAGAGGACATAAGACTTTGAAAAGCATGTTTCTAGAGCATAAGACTCTGATTTTAAATTACTTCCCTAAGTAGAAAAATATAACACTCTGAGCTTCCTATGATGCAGAACCTTTACAAAAACTTCTTGAAAATCGCTTTTTATAAAGTTCCCTTTCCAGGATGCTCAACATCACTAATCATTAGAGAAATGCAAATCAAAACTACAATGAGGTATCACCTCACACCAGTCAGAATGGCCATCATCAAAAAATCTACAAACAGTAAATGCTGGAGTGGGTGTGGAGAAAAGGGAACCCTCTTACACTGTTGGTGGGAATGTAAATTGATACAGCCACTATGGAGAACAGTATGGAGGTTCCTTAAAAAACTAAAAATAGAACTACCATACGACCCAGCAATCCCACTACTGGGCATATACCCTGAGAAAACCATAATTCAAAAAGAGACATGTACCACAATGTTCACTGTAGCACTATTTACGATAGCCAGGACATGGAAGCAACCTAAGTGTCCATCGACAGATGAATGGATAAAGAAGATGTGGCACATATATACAATGGAATATTACTCAGCCATAAAAAGAAACGAAATTGAGTTATTTGTAGCGAGGTGGATGGACCTAGAGTCTGTCATACAGGATGAAGTAAGTCAGAAAGAGAAAAACAAATACCGTATGCTAACACATATATATGGAATCTAAAAAAAAAAAAAAAATGGTCACGAAGAACCTAGGGGCAAGACGGGAATAAAGACGCAGACATAGAGAATGGATTTGAGGACACGGGGAGGGGGAAGGGTAAGCTGGGACGAAGTGAGAGAGTAGGATGGACATATATACACTACCAAATGTAAACTAGATAGCTAGTGGGAAGCAGCTGCATAGCACAGGGAGATCAGCTCGATGCTTTGTGACCACCTAGAGGGGTGGGTGGGAGGGAGATGCAAGAGGGAGGGTATATGGGGACAGATGTATATATACATATAGCTGATTCACTTTGTTATACAGCAGAAACTAATACACCATTGTAAAGCAATTATACTCCAATAAAGATGTTTAAAAAATAAAAAAATAAAGTTCCCTTTCCAGAATCAGAATTTGGAGCCAAGGGGAAAGATCCCTTGATAATCATGATCATTACATCAACATCATCCTCATCCTCATCATCAACATCATCATTGTTGCCATTGTCAAAATCATCATCATCATCACTAGCACTTACTGAGTGTTTACTGTTTGTCAAGCACTGTGTTCAGTGACTTGAGGTTATGTGGATATAGATTCTTATAGATTAGTAAACTGAGGCCCAGTGAACTTGGGAGCCTTGCCTAAGACTCCACTAATAGTCAGTGGTACAGCTGATTCTTAATCATGCACAGCCCAGTGTACTTCCCTCTATACCAAGTCACATCCCCCACTAGATAGAACAGTCATCAATAACCAACATTGGGAGAATAGTGGCATGTTTTTTTCATCTCTAACCATCCTATTAACACTAATTTTCTCCAAAAACGCTTTGTTATTCCTTTGAAAAACCATTATCTTCTTTCTTTTCCAGGGGGACGTTGTCATTTCAGCTTGGTTACTTTTGATGCAATTTAATCTGATTTTGCTTGAAACCAGCTATTCTTACATCTGTTTGATCATTCAGCAACTAATAGGCATTTTCCACAACTGCTGATATGAGAAAGACAAGAAAAAGTACAGCTCACCTTATATACCCTGATTCATCCGAGCTGGACATGAGTCACGTATCTTGAATTTGGAAAATGTGTATGTCTCCAGACTTTTCCCCTCTCTTTACGGGAGAGAGGCTGGAGACTCAGGCACCAGTAGGATAAGCCTGTACACAAAGCTGCTCATGGTAGTGCCCATATGGAACTGGTTGCACAGCACATGCCCTCCACACAACTTCCAAGGAAAAAAACAGACTCTAACTCTCAGTAAGCCAACTGTTCTATTAAGATACATGAAACACCTTAAATTGTGAAATTCAAGTCATGGTTTTCTTTGAATAGAAGTCAAAATCTTCGGGCTTCCCTGGTGGCGCAGTGGTTGAGAATCTGCCTGCCAATGCAGGGGACACGGGTTCGAGCCCTGGTCTGGGAAGATCCCACTTGCCGCGGAGCAACTGGGCCCGTGAGCCACAATTACTGAGCCTGCGCGTCTGGAGCCTGTGCTCCGCAACAAGAGAGGCCGCGATAGTGAGAGGCCCGCGCACCGCGATGAAGAGTGGCCCCCGCTTGCCGCAACTAGAGAAAGCCCTCGCACAGAAACGAAGACCCAACACAGCCATAAATAAATAAATAAATAAATTTAAAATTGATGTGGTGATTTCCTTTAAAAAAAAAAAAAAGGAAAAAAGAAGTCAAAATCTTTTTATCCAGAGAGAAAATGAAAACCTTTCAAGAAATATCTAGGTAATCTGTGTCCTTCCCGCCGCTGAACCCCGAGATGTTAAATCAGACTTGCGGTTCCAGCATCAGGACTATTTGGTCTGTGGTGAGGTCACGTTGGACAGACTCCCTTGAAGAGATAAGCTATCTGGAATGAGAAGAGAACTTGCTGGAAATGGCCAAATAAATAAAAGTAGATTGTAGCCTATCTGCCAGGAACCATACTTTTCCCCCAGTCATTTGCAGAAAGAGCTGGAGAAGTAGGTTGTGATGCCATTACAGGTCATTTTCTCTCCTGAGCTGCACCACCCCATGCTCCTTTTTCATTCCAATTGCTGCATTTCTAGAGGATCATATTGTCATTTTTCTCCTCCCTGTCTAACACCAATCACACTTCTGGGCTGTTGTTCTCACCGTTGATGGTGTTAATCTCCATAGGAACCAATGTGACTCAGAGGGTCAATGTGTGCTTGGCAAGTCTTGTTACAACCATTGCCAGCATGTTACCAGCAATGGCAGCATAATCCACGGTGATCACATTTTTGTTTTGTGAATTTGCAGGAGAGTCATGCAGCTTAAAGGTAACAAGCTCAAAGGAAATCTTAGCTTAGCACTTTGGAGTAAAACTTATCACAGTGACCTTCTACACAAGCTGCATTCCAGCATCCCTCATTTCAGAAGTCATGGAGTCCACTACTTGCTAAGGAATGAGGCTTTCTTGGATTTCTCTGTATATCCATTATCCTGGTTTGGGGTCATACATTCTATCCACAGATATTAAGAGTTATTTAATGGGGATAGCAATGGTGATGGAAATAATGGCTCTCCTTTTCATCAAAACAATCTCATTTTTCTACTATTGTTGTTTTCATTTGATAACACAAAATCTGCCCTGTGGTTTCCTACAAGATGACTCCAATGAAAGAAAGCTGTTTGGTCAGTTGAGAGGGGTCTCACAAAGTCTGAGGCGCTAAAGGCAAGTTAGAGACCCCCAACCCCCAACCTGGTGCAGGCATCCAATAGATGTGTCCAGAATCTTTTTGATTAGTACAAAGCAGAGTCTTCCTGTCCTTTCTGGGTGCACCATCTGCTGGTAGAGTGCTTTAATTATTAGAAAGCCCTTCCTTATATTGAGCCAAATTGGCCCTCTGTAACTTTTACCCACATATTATTCTGCTCTCTGGGGAAACACTAAAACATACTCTTCCCTTTGTACTTCCATTTTTTCTCTACCAGGGTCCTTTAATATCCAGCCCTTCCTGCCTCTGCATTAGGACTCATCACATGTTTTTCATGCATCTGTCTCCTCTACCAAGTGACTTTCTGGGGGACAAAAATCATGTTTCCTTCTTTATGAGTGAGTACCTACATTTGATGACACCCATTCAAATACTTCACACTGGCTTTTATTTCTCCCAAGGCTATGCTAGTCCAGGCTAAACATTTCTGATGCCTTCAACTATTCCTCAAGTCAGCAAGCAGATATTGGCTTCTCCTTGCTTCCTCCCTCCAACAGGAGCACTAATGGGGTGAAAGAAGGCAGACTGGATCATATAATGTCGCTGTGACAAAAACTGTACTTTCAAATATCATGCCGTGTGGTGAGGGTAATGAAGTAGTTCAAAACTTCTATAAAGGATGCTCTGGGTCCTTCAAACAGCCTTGATATTCTACAATAAATGCAAATTTTATAACAGGAGACGGTAGACATCACCTCATTCAATCAGTACCAAGGAAGATATGGGGACCCAAGAATCAAACTGAATTGCCCAAGATCACAGAGCTTGTTACTGGCAGAGCTAAGACTGGAAACTGTCTTCTTTTTCTTTAAATTATGTTCTTTACAACACACCACAATAACTCAAAGGGAGTATTATGCCAAGCACTTTGTATGCTCCTGAATAGTTAACTGGTCATTTTAAACATGGAGAGTGCCTTCTTAAATCTTGGGGCCTAAATTTTAGTACTCCCTCTCCTCCTGATAGCATTTACATGGAGACTGCTACTTCCTGTAAAATTTAAATATTCCAGCAGGGTTTTAAGGCTTACAGCTACTGTCCCTGGCAATCTTAGTTTTGATCTCAGAAGACAGAGATCATGCCAATATAGAATCTCCAGAACGTGATGGAGTCTTTCTTCTTCATACTTATCATATGCCAGCACTTAGCACAGCACCTGGCAAATGCTAGACATTTAAACAATATTTGCTCACTGATTAATAACTTTGTAATTATTCATTGATGAATTCATGACAAAAGTTCAAACCCAGGTTAAATTCCCCTACCATTTGACCTGTTCCCTATTTCTAGGCCACATGCCCAATAATCAATCAATTTATGTTCAGGGAACTTAAATACTAATGTTTATCCAAACAAAATATAACTTGAAACTTAAATATGCTAAAAAGTATACATACAAGACTATTCCAACTTGCAAATGTCTGGTGTTCTGAAAGATCATATGTCAAGTAGGGATCAGAAGCTGAAACATACATTGTCAAGAAGTAAAAGGAGAGAGAAAGCAGAAAAGAAAAAAATAAAATACTGTTTTCACTAAAAAGTGTCTGGCATAATATTCTCCTTGTGTTTGTGAGGCACATTATAAAGGATATGATATAGAGTAAAAGAAGAACCTGTTTCCATTTCTGGCTCTATCAGTAATTGCACTGTGACCTTTAGTTAAACAGATTCCCAGGGCTAAGAAATAAGACACCACTTATGATATTGTTTACACAGTGAACATCATTCTCACTTGAGAATGCAGGGCATCACCAGGAACCCCAATCCCATTTCCTAAAACAACCACTTGCCAGGTGAGAAGGAAATTTGCTCCCTACTCATTGTGATTGAAAGAAAGCTTTCATTAACCCTGAAACCAGTACCTGCTAACATTCCTACCCAGTCACTTTACCAATGTACAACAGATACTTTCTCATTCAATGCAATCAGGAAAATTAAGTATAAAAGTTGGTTCCAACAGAAAACCATACAAAAAATTACTTAAGTATTTTACTTAAACTTCAAACATGCAAGTATACGTTAATGTGTCAAACTCTGATATATAACCAAGCAGTCACTGCCTGAATTTCCTCATAGTTCTTTTTGTATAAACCATTCCCAAAATGCTTCCTTTACAATTGGCAGTTTTGGTGTCTTTAACACGCAGAACATTAAGACTCTTGAAAAGCAATCTAACTACATAGCCTTCCTGATTATTACAATACTTTTTTTTGGTCACACCACACGGCTTGTGGGATCCTAGTTCCCTGACCAGGGATCAAACCCGGGTCTGAGCAGTGAAAGCACCGAGCCCTAAACACTGGACAGCCAGGGAATTCCCTTGAATCATACTCCATTCTTTACAAAACATATAATTATTTTTCAAAGACACAACTCTCATACTTTATCATAACATATATATTATAATAATATTGCATAATTAAAAGTACAGTGGACACAAATGGATTTGGTAAGCATACTCCTCAACTCTTGAGATCAAAAGGACTTGGGAAAACTATAGAGTAACCTACTAACCAAAACTATCCAACCAAGCATCCTGTACAAAGGGCATAGAGAGTTCTGATTCATCTGGTAAATCAGTTTTCAAAAGTTCCTACTGTATTTATATCAATGATGCCTTCATAGGCTGCATAGGATAGCATTACTGATTGCTAATCCCTTCTTCCCAACTCACCATTGACTGTACTTTGGTAAGACCACCTGTATTAGTTTCCTAGGGCTGCCATAACAAATTATCACAAACTGGGCTGCTTAAGCCAACAGAAATTTCTTCTCTCACAGCTCTGGAGGCCAGAAGTCCAAAATCAAGGTGTCAACAGGGCCATGCTCTCTCTGAAGGCTCTAGAAAAGGATCCCTCCTTGCCTCTTCTAATTTCTTGGCTCCCAGCAACCCTTGGAGTTCCTTAGCTTATGGCACCATAACTCCAAGCTCTGGCTCTGTCTTCATATGGCTGTCTTCCCTCCATGTTTATCTGGGTATCTTCAAATGGCCTTCTTATTAGGACATCAGTCAGTGAATTCAGGCTTCATTTTAACTTAACCCAATTACATCTGCAAAGAACCTATTTTCAAGAAAGTTAATGTTCTTAGGTTCCTGGTGGACATGAATTTTTGGTGGACACTATTCAACCTGTTACACCATACTTTGACAAGTCCTCTCACCTCTAGGCCTCAAACATGCCATTTTGTCTTCTAGAAATCCCCTTCCCCCATTCTTTTTTTAATTTTTTTATACAGGAGGTTCTTATTAGTTGTCCATTTTATACACATCAGTGTATACATGTCAATCCCAATCTCCCAATTCACCCCACCACCACCACCACCCCCCGCCACTTTCCCCCCTTGGTGTCCATACGTTTGTTCTCTACATTTGTGTCTCAATTTCTGCCCTGCAAACCGGTTCACCTGTACCATTTTTCTAGGTTCCACATATGTGTGTTAATATATGATATTTTTCTCTTTCTGACTTACTTCACTCTGTATGACAGTCTCTAGATCCATCCACATCACTACAAATGACCCAATTTCATTCCTTTTTATGGCTGGGTAATATTCCATTGTATATATGTGTCACATCTTCTTTATCCATTCATCTGTCGATGCGCATTTAGTTTGCTTCCATGACCTGGCTATTATAAATAGTGCTGCAATGAACATTGGGGTGCATGTATCTTTCTGAATTATGGTTTTCTCTGGGTATATGCCCAGTAGTGGGATTGCTGGGTCATATGGTAATTCTATTTTTAGTTCTTTAAGGGACCTCCATACTGTTCTCCATAGTGGCTGTATCAATTTACATTCCCACCAGCAGTGCAAGAGGGTTCCCTTTTCTCCACACCCTCTCCAGCATTTGTTGCTTGTAGATTTTCTGATGATGCCCATTCTGACTGGTGTGAGGTGATACCTCGTTGTAGTTTTGATTTGCATTTCTCTAATAATTAGTGATGTTGAGAAGCTTTTCATGTGCTTCTTGGCCATCTGTATGTCTTCTTTGGAGAAATGTCTATTTAGGTCTTCTGCCCATTTTTGGATTGGGTTGTTTGTTTTTTTAATATTGAGCTGCATGAGCTGTTTATATATTTTGGAGATCAATCCTTTGTCCTATGATTGATTGCAAATATTTTCTCCCATTCTGAGGGTTGTCTTTTCGTCTTGTTTATGGTTTCCTTTGCTGTGCAAAAGCTTTTAAGTTTCATTAGGTCCCAATTGTTTATTTTTGTTTTTATTTCCATTACTCTAGGAGGTGGATCAAGAAAGATCTTGCTGTGATTTATGTCAAAGAGTGTTCTTCCGATGTTTTCCTCTAAGAGTTTTATACTGTCTGGTCTTACATTTAGATCTCGAATCCATTTTGAGTTTATTTTTGTGTATGGTGTTAGGGAGTGTTCTAATTTCATTCTTTTACATGTAGATGTCCAGCTTTCCCAGCACCACTTATTGAAGAGACTGTCTTTTCTCCATTGTATATCCTTGTCTCCTTTGTCATAGATTAGTTGACCATACGTGCGTGGGTTTATCTCTGGGCTTTCTATCCTGTACCATTGATCTATATTTCTGTTTTTGTGCCAGTACCATATTGTCTTGATTACTGTAGCTTTGTAGTATAGTCTAAAGTCAGGGAGTCTGATTCCTCCAGCTCTGTTTTTTTCCCTCAAGACTGCTTTGGCTATTCAGGGTCTTTTGTGTCTCCATACAAATTTTAAGATTTTTTGTTCTAGTTCTGTAAAAAATGCCACCAGTAATTTGATAGAGATTGCATTAAATCTGTAGATTGCTTTGGGTAGTATAGTCATTTTCACAATATTGATTCTTCCAATCCAAGAACATAGTATATCTTGCTACCTGTTGGTATCATCTTTAATTTCTTCATCAGTGTCTTATACTTTTCTGCATACAGGTCTTTTGTCTCCCTAGGTAGGTTTATTCCTAGGTATTTTATTCTTTTTATTGCAGTGGTAAATGGGAGTGTTTCCTTAATTTCTCTTTCAGATTTTTCATCATTAGTGTATAGGAATGCAAGAGATTTCTGTGCATTAATTTTGTATCCGGCAACTTTACCAAATTCATTGATTAGCTCTAGTAGTTTTCTGGTGGCATCTTTAGGATTCTCTATGTATAGTATCATGTCATCTGCAAACAGTGACAGTTTTATTTCTTCTTTACAATTTGGATTCCTTTTATTTCTTTTTCTTCTCTGATTGCCGTGGCTAGGACTTCCAAAACTATGTTGAATAACAGTCGTGAGAGTGGACATCCTTGTCTTGTTCCTGATCTTAGAGGAAATGGTTTCAGTTTTTCACCATTGAGAATGATGTTTGCTGTGGGTTTGTCGTATATGGCCTTCATTATGTTGAGCTAGGTTCCCTCTTTGCCCGCTTTCTGGAGAGTTTTTATCATAAATGGGTGTTGAATTTTGTCAAAAGCTTTTTCTGCATCTACTGTGATGATCATATGATTTTTATTCTTCAGTTTGTTAATATGGTGTATCACATTGATTGATTTGCGTATATTGAAGAATCCTTGCATCCCTGGGATAAATCCCACTTGATCATGGTGTATGATCCTTTTAATGTGTTGTTGGATTCTGTTTGCTAGTATTCTGTTGAGGATTTTTGCATCTATATTCATCAGTGATATTGGTCTGTAATTTTCTTTCTTTGTGGTATCTTTGTCTGGTTTTGGTATCAGGGTGATGGTGGCCTCATAAAATGAGTTTGGGAGTGTTCCTTCCTCTGCAATTTTTTGGAATAGTTTCAGAAGGATAGGTGTTAATTCTCTCAATGTTCGATAGAATTTGCCCGTGAAGCCATCTGATCCTGGACTTTTGTTGGAAGTTTTTAAATCACAGTTTCAATTTCATTACTTGTGATTGGTCTGTTCATGTTTTCTATTTCTTCCTGGTTCAGTCTTGGAAGGTTATACCTCTCCAAGAATTTGTCCATTTCTTCCAGGTTGTCCATTTTATTGGCATACAGTTGCTTGTAGTGGTCTCTTAGGATGCTTTGTATTTCTGTGGTGTCTGTTGTAACTTTTCCTTTTTCATTTCTAATTTTATTGATTTGAGTCCTCTCCCTCTTTTTCTTGATGAGTCTGGCTAATGGTTTATCAATTTTGTTTATCTTCTCAAAGAACCAGCTTTTAGTTTTACTGTTCTTTGCTATTGTTTTCTTTGTTTCTATTTCATTTATTTCTGCTCTGATCTTTATGATTTCTTTCCTTCTGCTAACTTTGGGTTTTGTTTGTTCTTCTTCCTCTAGTTCCTTTAGGTGAAAGGTTAGATTGTTTATTTGAGATTTTTCTTGTTTCTTGAGGTAAGCTTGTAGAGCTATAAACTTCCCTCTTAGAACTGCTTTTGCTGCATCCCATAGGTTTTGGATTGTCATGTTTTCATTGTCAGTTGTCTCTAGGTATTTTTTTATTTCCTCTTTGATTTCTTCAGTGATCTCTTGGTTATTTAGTAACGTATTGTTTAGCCTCCATGTGTTGTGTTTTTTACGTTTTTTTCCCTGTAATTCATTTTTAATCTCATAGCATTGTGGTCAGAAAAGATGCCTGATATGATTTCAATTTTCTTAAATTTACTGAGGCTTGATCTGTGACCCAAGATGTGATCTATCCTGGAGAATGTTCTGTGCGCACTTCAGAAGAAAGTTTAATCTGCTGTTTTTGGATGGAATGTCCTATAAATATAAATTAAATCTATCTGGTCTATTGTGTCATTTAAAGCTTGTTTTTCCTTAATAATTTTCTGTTTGGATAATCTGTCCATTGGTGTAAGTGAGGTGTTAAAGTCCACCACTATTACTGTGTTACTGTCGATTTCTTCTTTTATAGCTGTTAGCAGTTGCCTTATGTATTGAGGTGCTCCTATGTTGGGTGCGTATATATTTATAATTGTTATATCTTCTTCTTGGATTGATCCCTTGATCATTATGTAGTGTCCTTCCTTGTGTCTTGTAACATTCTTTATTTTAAAGTGTATTTTATCTGATATGAGTATTACTACTCCACCTTTCTTTTGATTTCCATTTGCATGGAATATCTTTTTCCATTCCCTCACTTTCAGTCTGTCTGTGTCCCTAGGTATGAAGTGGGTCTCTTGTAGGCAGCATATATATGATTCTTGTTTTTGTATCCATTCAGCCAGTCTTGTCTTTTGGCTGGAGCATTTAATCCATTCACGTTTAAGGTAATTATTGATATGTATGTTCCTATTACCATTTTCTTAATTGTTTTGGGTTTGTTTTTGTAGGTCCTTTTCTTCTCTTGTGTTTCCCACTTAGAGAAGTTCCTTTAGCATTTGTTGTAGAGCTGGTTTGGTGGTGCTGAATTCTCTTAGCTTTTGCTTGTCTGTAAAGCTTTTGATTTCTCCATCGAACCTGAATGAGATCCTTGCCGGGTAGAGTAATCTTGGTTGTAGGTTCTTCCCTTTCATCACTTTAAGTATATCATGCCACTCCCTTCTGGCTTGTAGAGTTTCTGCTGAGAAATCAGCTGTTAACCTTATAGGAGTTCCTTTGTATGTTATTTGTCGTTTTTCCCTTGCTGCTTTCAATTCTTCTTTGTCTTTAATTTTTGCCAATTTCATTATTATGTGTCTTGGTGTGGTTCTCCTTGGGTTTATCCTGTATGGGACTCTCTGTGCTTCCTGGACTTGGGTGGCTATTTCCTTTCCCATGTTAGGGAAGTTTTCGACTATAATCTCTTCAAATATTTTCTCAGGTCCTTTCTCTCTCTCTTCTCCTTCTGGGACCCTTATAATGCAAATGTTGTTGCATTTAATGTTGTCCCAGAGGTCTCTTAGGCTGTCTTCATTTCTTTTCATTCTTTTTTCTTTATTCTGTTCCACAGCAGTGAATTCCACCATTCTGTCTTCCAGATCACTTATCCGTTCTTCTGCCTCAGTTATTCTGCTATGGATTCCTTCTAGTGTATTTTTCATTTCAATTATTGTACTGTTCATCTCTGTGTGTTTGTTCTTTAATTCTTCTAGATCTTTGTTAAACATTTCTTACATCTTCTAGATCTTTGCCTCCATTCTTTTTCCGAGGTCCTGGATCATCTTCACTATCATTTTTCTGAATTCTTTTTCTGGAGGGTTGCTGATCTCCACTTCATTTAGTTGTTTTTCTGGGGTTTTATCTTGTTCCTTCATCTGGTACATAGCCCTCTGCCTTTTCATTTTGTCTGTCTTTCTGTGAATGTGGTTTTTGTTCCACAGGCTGCAGGATTGTAGTTCTTCTTGCTTCTGCTGTCTGCCCTCTGGTGGATCTTCCCCCATTCTTTAACATGTTAAATTCTCACATCCTTCAGTACGCAGCTCAGATGTCACCTCCTCCTCACTGCATTCCCCAGCTGCGTTAGGCGCCCTTCCTGACCACTCTATCAGAGACCAGTCACTGCCTCCTAATACCACTCAGTTCACTATACTGGCACCACCTGTTTCCCTTCTGTCTCCACCACCATAACCACTTATTCTGAAACTACTGACTGTGCCTGCCCTATGCTAGGGTCTGGGGAAAAAATAAGGGCTAAGAAGTCCCTATTTTTTTTTTTTTAATGATATTCTTGTCTGCTTACATTCTTTTTATGTATGTATGTATGTATGTATGTATGGCTGTGTTGGGTCTTCGTTTCTGTGCGAGGGCTTTCTCTAGTTGTGGCAAGCGGGGGCCACTCTTCATCGCGGTGCGGGGCCACTCTTCATCGCGGTGCGTGGGCCTTTCACTATCGCGGCCTCTCGTTGCCGAGCACAGGCTCAGTAATTGTGGCTCACGGGCCGAGTTGCTCCGCGGCATGTGGGATCTTCCCAGACCAGGGCTCGAACCCGCGTCCCCTGCATTGGCAGGCAGATTCTCAACCACTGCGCCACCAGGGAAGCCCGAAGTCCCTACTTTTTGAAGGGTAGAATGTTTCAAGTCTTTCAAGGCAAGGAGCATACATTTGATTTTGAATATCCAGAGCCCAGCACACTATCAGCTGCTCTCAATGATCCATCTGTTGAATGAATTAATGAGTAAAAACTTCAGAGGGCAAAGCAAATACTAATGCATAGGATGGGACAGTTGGAGGATATAAATTTTCGTCTGGAATAAAAATTTTCAGGTAACTCAAGATACAATAAGGAAATGTACTCCCTCTTTTTTCTTTAAGCATTCAAGCAAAAATCCATTCATAGGAGGTTGGTCTACATGGTTTCTAAGGTACCTTCCAACTCTAAGATCTCTTTTATTCTCCAACAGATTAAATGATGGAAAGATGATTTATTTCTTAATTTTTTCTCTTTTCCTAATGGGATTCAGAAAACCTTAAGTGCTTACGATGTACTAGACATGACATTAAGCACTTTAACTCTATTAAGCATTAATTAAATCTTCACAACAATTCATACAAAGCAAATAAAATAATAGAAGAGAACACTAGCTTATTCACCAAAGATCTGCTTCTCTTTTTCCTGGACATATAGCTAGATTACATTTCCCAGTGTCCCTGTGGTTAGGAGTGACCATATATGACTGAGTTCTAGCCAGTGGACTATAAATGGAAATGATGTGTGACACTTCCAGGCCTGATCCATTAAGATCTCCCAGGTTTGCTCCTACATTCTCCTTTCCCCTTCTAGCACGCTAGAATGGAGGTACTTCTAACACATGCATTCTCAATGAGAGCAATATTGCTCCCCAAAAGTGGAAATATTTGCTTGAGGGAGCAAAAAAAGTCTTAGATATTACAATAGCTGGTGGCTCTTCAAAGCTCAACCTGCTTGATAAAATCTTATTTCTTAATTTTAATTTCTCTCATTAGAGAGAATTTAAATTTGATTAAGTTACTTAATTTTAATTAATTGGGTTTAATTAATTTAATTTTTCTCCTTAAGGGGGAGAAAATGGAAAAACATTTGAGAAACATTTGCTCTAAAGTAACCTTGGAACCTGCATACTGGAGATGGTAGAACTTCTGTCAGCCTGGGTCTCTGAATGACTAACTGAAGGAGAGGCTCCTTGGTCACTACCAAGTACCATTAGTAAATAAAAATCAAATTTCTATTGTATTTGAACCATTATAAATTTGGGAGTCTGACACAGCAGTTAGTTCATGCTAAATATTATAAATACTATCTTACTCATTTTACACATGAGCAAAACTGAGCTCAAAGAGCACAAGCTTAAGGTCAGGACTACTGGTAAATGTTAGAACATAGATTTGAAACTTGTCTAATTCCAAAGTCTGAGCTATTGATCCTTACACTCTGTTGCTTCCCCAGCTGTTAAAACTATATATTTCCACTGAATGAGGTGATTTCCAGTCTGACCTACTGGAGAATACTGAATGCAACTTCTAGTTTGAGGATTAAAGTTATACTGTTTTTAGTTATACTTAGTTTGGTTTTTATGCATCCAAAGTTGATAAACACTTTCAGAAATCATAAGTTTAATTCAGGGTGACAAAGTTGTACTGCAGCAAGTTCCTTGAAATCAAATGTGCATAGTCATGAGATATGAAAAGTAGCATGGAAATAAATTAATACCTCTTTTGACAGACACAAAAACAAGTTGCGTCAGTTCTGGGTGAAACCCATAAAAAATTCAAGTACAGATGAGCAATTGTCAAAGGGCTGTAGAATTTGGTTTCACGTGCACTAGAAAAAAATCAGAGTTTTCCCAACTGAAAATGCAAAGTCAGGATGAAGATTTCATGAGAAATCTTATCAGAAATTATTTCAGAGATTTTGCTTTTCTAAGCATCTTAAAATGTAAAATCATATTTCATACAATGATGGGCTTTGTCCTAAATTTGTGAGTCTATGGTTTTCCCATAGAAATTGCATATGATGTGTCCATGTGGAAACTATTTAATTTGCATTGTCTGCAAAAAAGTATTATCAATTCATATAGAGGGCTTAGGGAGACTTTCATTACCTGTGTAAGTTCACGCATCTTTAATGTAGTGTAAGTCTTAGAATTGCTGAATTTTAAAAAAGACAGTAATAAAAAAATGTTGGCTAACAAAGCCTACTGTGGTGATAGATGGGAAGAGCATTGCTCAAAGCTTTTAAATTCTCTATATGAGCTTTATTGTGTGCCCATTTCTGATGGTCTTTAGATACACAATTGAACAGTGCTCTTCAGAGAATTTTCCTCTTTTTTGCTTCATTTTATTCCACTGCTTCTTAAATAAGTTAAATTACTGCTCTGAGACTTACATGCATCACATTCCGACCTGAAATGCAGTAAATGTGAAAAAATGGAACTATTGAATAGTAGATGAAGATTGTAGGTTCTTTTAGGTGAAGGTTGGGAAAGGAATTGTCTTGTATTCTTATATATTTAAAAGGGTGCTACAGCTTTGGAACACATTTCCAGATGCAAAATTAACATCATAGAGAAACACCAGGTTCACACTTTTTATATTTAATGCCAACTCTTCTGTATGCTCTGAGTAGCCCTACCTTTTAGCATTTAAGAGATAAAGCTCTGCGTTAAATTTTCCAATTATTACCTGTCTGGTACAGTTGCAACAGGACCATATCAAGTATTTGAGTTTTACTAGGGAAACGTAATTACAGTTTGAAAAATAGTAGAAAATGCATTCCTATCACATCCTTAGTGGCAGTTGATATGCTAAAAAGAAAAACGCTTAGGGCCTAATTCATAAGAGCTTTATGCTTCATTTACATTTTTCTGTGCAGTTTACTTGGAAAAGAGCATAATGCATGTTTTTCAAGTACAATATGCCATTTTTGGGATTCATTCAACTTGCTTTTCATTGTCCTCATTGAGGGCCAACTGTTCTTTTCTACAATCCTAAAGGGCACCAGTAAATGGAGTGGGTGGAAAGCCCTCAATATTAACTAGAAGAAATGCCTAAAACTGTTGTACAGATTATTTAGAAAATTTACAGCAGTCTCCAGCAGTCAAATCTTGGAAAGCCTATTGTGCTTTTACTATGCAGACTGTTTTCCAAGCCCTTTGTATAGGATATTGGACAAATTACATGACAATACAGATATTTTTGAGGGCTGCTTAGAATTCACAAAAAGACTCTGACAATTTCCTAGCTAATCTAGGTTCTTTTACTTACTTCAGTGTTTCTCAAAACATGGCCTGTAGGTTAGCAGGTATGAGAATCAGATGAGACTCTTGTTAAAAATATGATTTCTTAGCGATTCTAAATTTTTGAGGGTGGAGGCTTGGAATTTAAATTTTACAAGTTATTCAGGTGATTCTTACACAAATCTCATGATAAGCACCAGATTTAAAACCCCATCACTGTGTTTTGGACTAAGGCAATCACAACAGAGTTTTCTTTTAGGTAGGGCCACACATTCTCATTTAGTGATCAACGATTTGTTAAACCAAATTCATCAGCTGGTGTAAGATCAACAAACATGCAGGAGGCCAAAATCACATTTGCAAGAGACAACGATTTGGTACCAAGCACAAAGTCATAACCCATGAGGGTCTAATATATGACCCTCAGTCTTTCTTGCTTCTACGTTTTCTAGGCTCTCCAAAACTGCACAAAGAAAAGACCAGGCAAAAAGCATTTATCACATTGTTCACTGATGCACTAGAAAATGAATATTGCAGACAATCAACCAGTTATTTATTCTACACACTAGCAAAACAGCCAGGCCAATTTTCTTTCCCCACTGAATTCACTGAACTTACTGGGTGGTTTCGGCATCATGTTGAAACCACCATAGCCTGATAGCAGAGAAACTTTGGGACCCAACATAGTTATTCTAAAAAGGAGTTGTCTCTGCCATTTTAGAGTAACAATTTTAACATATTTAGTGGAAAAAAGCCACAGACCTTGACAGATTTAGCTAAGTCTTCTCCAAGTTAAAGCTGCGCACTTGACACTTCCTCATTGATTGATAAAAGAAAAACCTTACATAGTAGGAATTCCTAAGTGTCACCCACATCTGATTTTCCTCTCCTTCCTGGCACGTAGGAAGATGCTACTTCCATCCCCAAGTAAGCAGGAATGATATGTGTCACTTCCTGGACAAAACATTTAATTGTATGAACTTCCCAGCACAGTCCCTCCCTGCTGCAATGACCAAGCAGGTACATGTTCCCAAAGGTACAGTCACAGGATAGTGAGCATTCATCATCCTGGACCACTGAGTTACCCCAGAGAGTCACCTGGATTTGCAGTCATCTTTGTAAGCAAGAAGCAAACCTTTCTTCTGGTAAGCCACTGGGATATGGGGGTTGTTTGTTACCACAGCATAACTTATCCTACCTTGGTTAACATAACACAGTGTGGTATATTAAGGCTAATATAGCTACATATTAGCCTTAGCAAAAAGAACACTCTAGACTGATACTTGGCAGAAAAGTCATGATGACCAAATAGCTCCTTCTCAAAGAACATTTCATCTTCATGTTCACTGGAATAGTATCAGTCTCTGGGTGGCAATGAAATACTTTGAAACATTTTCTGGCTCTGAGAAGGCTTTTGGGATTCAACTCAGAAGAGATTATTTTGAGGATCAAATGAGATAATGTATGCCAAAGTGTTCTGTTTACTGCACAGAGCCATACAAAGAGGAGTCAGCTTGACAAAGAGCCCATTTAGATTGTTCTGAAGTTCACACATTCTAAAGTGAGTACTCCATCATTCTGCTTTCCATTGGAGGTTTTTTGTTTTGATATTTAAAAGAGAATAAAATTTGTTGGATAAAAGGGGATCCACATGTTATGAAATCAGAGTTACATTTCCTGTCTTGCCACTATTATCTACATTTATAGTCATGCCTTTTTTTCAAGATAAGTCTATTAAGCACTTGCTGGGAGCACAATGGGAAATGCTGTGAGGTAGAAAAGCAGAGGAAGTATCCTTTACAGGCCTCCAATTTCATTGTTAATTGCAATACAATTAACAGCTTCTAATCTCCCTCATGTTTCCACCCAAAAATACTCTAAGTAAAAGTGCTATAATTTCTGTTAAGTGCTATCTTTAGAAAAAGGTCTCATAACAATGGGGTTTGGTCAGTATCTTTAAAATCCAATTTTTATCCGTGTAAATTTTTTTGAATGATGTTGTTTTTCTTTTGAAAAGTGGTAGGGATTAATTAAGCATAGATATCTGGATAAGAAAAGGTTAAAAGAAATATTAAAATCCTTAACTCACTACTAAAGCTCTAAAAAAAAGAAAGAAAAGACCTTTTTAGGCTATTCTAAGAGACAGAGAACATTATACTGTTCTCCTCTGTGTCAATTTGCCCTAAAGGGATGCTGTTTCCTGAGCTCAATAAAGGCCCTGTTTCTTCTTAGCCCTTTCAGTCTATTAATTACTGTGGTGGGTGCTTTGAGACATCGCAGCAATCATTTGTAAGATGATAGGAGCTCTCCTCACGCTGAGATGTGGGTTTTAGCCATCTAAAATTACCCAAATGAAACAGATGTTGCAAATGTGAGTCTTTATTAGAATGTCTTCTTCTCATTACCCAGCAGAAAGCTGTGTTCCTCACACTCCAGCCACACAGAGAAGGGCTGCCTTAAAAAGCTTGGGCTGAGCCTGTTGCCTCTGTCTCTTTCCATACGACCTCTGGGCATCCAAAGACATCTGGTTTGCGTCACTGACACAATACAAAAAGCCGGACCGGAAGAAGCCAACCAAGACCCAAGAACAGCATTGCCAGGTCCACTCAGTACCCAGCCCCAGCTCCTACACGTTCGTTACTCAAAGTAAATTTGCAACCTTTGCAACCAGGAGGCTAGTGACACACAAAGCTGTTTAATGAAGAACTGGGGGAAATTGACCCTTTAGCGTACTGTTAGCACTGTATGACTGGTGTTCGTGTAGTGGAACTTTCTTCTGTCTGTGGTGAGTAGATGTCCTTATAATACAAAAAAAAGGGAAAAGAAAAAAAAAAGCTATCTGGAGACAGATCCTGATAAACAATCCATACTATTTCCCTTCCTCCTATCTCTATTCCCCTGGCATGTATGCTTCATGTTCCAGAATTAATTCACTCAATAAATACTGAATGCTTTCTGTGTGCCAGACATTAGTCTGGTTACTGAGGAAACGGCAATGGAAAAGACAAAGTCCCAGTTCCCATTGCACTAATATTTTAATTGGAGACAGACAGTTGTAAAAACAGATACATAATATAATGTTGGGGATACACATGCTTAGAAGAAAATAAAGCAGGATAAAGGGAAAGAGAATAAAAGTGGCTCCAATTATCAACAGGATAATCAGGAAAAGCCTCACTAAAGAGATGATCTGAAAGATGACGTGAGGGAATGAGCCATGGGAAAACCTGGGACAAGAGTTCCAGGCAGCAGGAAGAGCAGGTATAAGGACCTGACTGTGGGAGCAAGCTTGGTGTGTTTGAGGGATAGCACAGGTATGAAGGCTGCTGGAGAAGAAGGATGAGGAGAGTTACAGGAGATGAAGCCAGAGAGGCCTTTCCACATTGGCTTATAGGCCACTAGGAGGACTTTGAATTTTGTTCTACATGTGATGGGAAACTACTGGAAGGTTTGAGCAGGTGAATATATGATCTGAATTTTTTTAAGATCATTCTGGCTGCTCTTTGGGAATAGTCTGATGGGGCAAAGCTAAGGAGTCTAACTGGGAAAGAGGAAAGAAATCAGAGTTCTGTTATGCACAGCATATGGGATCACATATCTTGCACACCTTCTCCAATTCCCATCATTGCCTACTTCTTTCTTTCTATAGGTTGGTACCCACCTGTGCCAGTTTGCCCCTCCACTTTAGAACTTAGAGAAACTGAGGAGGTGTGTTTGTCTAGGTCCTTCACGAATTATACTCCAAGCCTGGATTAAACATGTAAAGATTTTATTAGGGGTAATGCCTATGTGAAAGGAGATAGAGAGGGAGCTAGAGCTGGTGGGGAGAGCTGTCAGACAACAATGCAAGTCTGACACTGAGTGAAGGAGAGAGAAGAGAGAGTTGAGTGAAAGGCTCCTAGGTAGCCATGCAGTCCACCAAAAGTTCAACAAAGCCATCAGTTCTTAAGCCAGAAGTGGCCAGCAAAGGAGTCCTGTGTCTACCAGGAAGGGATCTGTATTAGTTATCCCTGCCAAACTCAGTCATTGGCGGGGAGCAGTCTACAGGAAGCGCTGACTCACTGCAAAGGTAGAATAGATTCCAAAGCTCAGCAGTTGGGGCCCTCAGTCAAGAACATTCCCTTTAGTAGGACTTCTGCCAGCACACTCTAAGGCTGCCACAAAAGGTTAATGGAGAAAATGAAGGGTCAAGGGAGAACTTATTTTTTAGGATGGCAGATGACCCAGTACAGAAGATCATAACCAAGAAGAAGAAGAGAAGGGCAAATGGCAGAAGCAAATCCTTGAAAAGAGGGAAGAAAGGCAGGATTAGCTACATGAGTGGGAGTATGACCTGAGCTGGGCCTGTGCCACAGGAAGGGAAACAGAGTCTACAGCAGAGATTCGGTGGATTGGTAAGAGAGAATGAGGATGTCCTTTCCTGATCCCTCATACTTTCTTGGGGAAGTAGGGAGCAAGGCCATCAGCTAAGAGTGAGGAGTAGGGAGGGAGCAATGAAAGTATGAGGATAAAAGAAACGTAAAGTACCCATCAGGAGCTGTGGAGAGTGACTCAGCTAGGGGAACGTGGTAGAACTGTGTGGTTCACTGCCTGTACATGAATAAGAAAACACAAAAGGGTTTACTGCAGTGTAAAAAAAAGTGCTACCAAACAATAAAATAATTGTAAACTTACGAGTTACAGTTAGTGAACCACAGAACCACTGTAGCAGGAGACTTCCAACTAATCTGCATAGGCTCTGCAGCAGGACTGCTCAGGCTTGATTTTCCACAAACATGTCATATATGTCTACCCACAGTTTCATGTACCTCACAGATCATGACATAAGCACATTCACCTGGCTGGTACAGCAGTGGCAGGTAGGGGCAGCTGCATCAAAGATTTCTCTCACCTCCACTATTGAGCTGTACCCCATAGGCCTACAAGACCTGTACTTGCCCAGCTTCAAGACCAAAGAAATATCCTGGAGTCAGTAACAGAGACATCAATGGTTTAATGAATAGGGGGAGCTTACATGTCTGAAGCAAGGTCCTGGAGTAACACCCCACTGCGTGTGGCAGACAGCAGGCAGGACCTGGCAGCCGTCTTCACTCCCAGGGGCAAGGGGAGGTTACCGGTTATGGGGGGGAATTTTGTCAGGTTGGCTCGTTGGTTACCAGGGATACCAGCTGAGGGGCACGCCCCTCACTGCTCCCTGGATAAGAACAATCACTAGCTGAGGCCTGGGGCAAGTATGTAGAAAGGTCAATCATGTGAGTAGGGTACAGGGGAGGCAGGCACTGGTCATGTAGGGGATGTACAGAGAGCAAGAGAACAGCCACCTTGAGTGCCCTGACCATACAACCACTTGACCCAAGGGAGTGAGCTGCCCCCATTCACTCACATCCTAACTCACTTTGATATATCAGCAGGTACCTTCATGATGCCCTTGAAAGGAGATACTACCCACATGTGTCTAGAAAGGATTGGGTAAAAAGTAAAATGTCACTGCTGGTCATTGTTCAGATTTAAAGTGAGAATTCGGTGCACAGAAATGTAGGTAAGGAGGTTTGACTCAAGCATCAGTACTTTTCTTTAATCCTCCAGTAGATCCTAATGTATAGCCAGGATCAAGAACCAGTGTGCTAAAAGAGTGAAGGAAAGAAAACAATTCATTCCAAGTAGAGTACTGAATCATATTTTTTTGTGATACACTTGAGTTGGGTCCTAAAGTAGGATTTCAGCATGGAAAATGGAGTAAAAGGGGGTTCTAAAGCTGAAGGGAAAACATGAAGATAAAAAGAAAAAAAAACACTCCAAGAGAGGAACATGAATGGTAAGCTTAGCAAATACTGAGTGTTCCTTGAGGTTATGATGCCAAGCACAAGAAGGAATTTGCAGCAACATGGATGGACTTAGTATTAACATACTAAGTGAGGTAAGTCAGACAGAGAAAGACAAATATCATATGATATCACTTTTATGTGGAATCTAAACAAATGATACAAATGAACTTATTTACAGAACAGAAACAGACTCACAGACTTCAAAGACAAACTTACGGTTACCAAAGGGGAAATGTGGGGGGCAGGGATAAATTAGGAGTTTGGGATTAACGTATACATACTACTATATATAAAATAATCAACAAGGACCTGCCATATAGCATAGGGAACTCTATTCAATATTCTGTAATAACCTATATGGAAAAAGAATCTGAAAAAGAATGGATTTATGTATATGTATAACTGAATTACTTTGTTATACACCTAAAACAAACACAACATTGTAAATCAACTATACTCCAATATAAAATAAAAATTAAATTAAAAAAAGGAGTATAATGATAGGTAAGTTCAGAGAGACGTCAGATTACCAGTGAGAGTTTCAACCTATTCCAGGCAACAGGGAGCTATTGCAAGTATTTGAGGATAGGAATGACAAGGTGATAAGGCCAAGTGATCTTTCGTAAAGTCACAAAATTAAATACCAACTAGAATTCTGATCCTATAAAATCATGGGAAGTCTTGTCTAGATAATCTTTCATTTAATAAAAACACATCTTGTCTCACTGTCCCTATAATTCAGCATGTGAAGAGATTTTTTATTAGCTCTTCACTTTGAATCATTTTCCTAAATATTCCTAATTGAATTGAATTGGAGAAACACATTGGGAGTAAATGGGGTCAATAATCCTGTAGGCAAAGTGTCTGTAGGTGCAACAGACTTTATTAACTACTGTTAAAATGTGCGCTTCTAGCCTATCAATACGGACTCTCTTTAGGTCATCAAGGAAAAAACATGAAATAATCAATTTTAAAATATACATATTTCTGTGTCTTCATATGCTTTACAGCTCCAATGAAGAGTAAACATGGTTCAGGTAATACCAACCTTGGAAAATCTACAATTTATATACATACTTCTAGAATGATTTTCAGTGTTTGCATAGAATTTATGTTCTTGTTTATAATTTTTCTTCAATTAATATTAAAGTCAGTTTGTATTTTTCTTGAATATATATCATAAATGGTACAGAGAATGTAGACTGGCAACACCCCTATGGCAAATGAAGGGCAATCTTTTTTTTTTTCCATACAAATAACCCAAAGAAAGTTTAGTATTAGTTGTTTTGTTTGTTTTTTTAATTTTTGAATTTTATTTTATTTATTTTTTTATACAGCAGGTTCTTATTAGTCATCAATTTTATACACATCAGTGTATATATGTCAATCCCAATTGCCCAATTCATCACACCACAATCCCCACCCCCCCGCGGCTTTCCCCCCTTGCTATTCCCACTTCCCCAGTGAAGCCACAAAGTGATATTTCACAGGTGGATAAAATAGGAGCTGATCATATGTGATGGATCACAAGGACTGTGTTCTATCTTCATCTTCCAGAATAAGAAGAAAAAGAAAGGGTTCAGATTTCTTTGCAAAAGATGTGGATTTAAGAGAAGCAACAGAATTTTTTTAACAGTTTAACATGCAGTACTGAGTATAGAAGGCACTTTACATCTCCACATCAGAGCTCTGGGTAGAATAAAAAAGAGTTTCACTCTGAGCTCAGTTATTCATGGATATTATGAAAACAGGAGCTCAACTAATGAAGCCTACCTATTGTTAGTATCCTACTTTCATGATATATCTAAAAGCATTTTTATTGTTTTTAACACTATTCATCAACCAGGAACACATGAAAAGTAGTAATGCAAAGGCCTGTCTTGGAAATGGACTTGCTATCTGGAAGCGAATGGAAACACACTCAGAAGAGACACTGACAGCTCAGGATTTGGTGGGACGCAATAACGCCTGAAGGAAGAAAATCAGCTCCAGCTTTCGTGCTTTATTTTTGTCAAACAGGTTTCTGGCTGATGCTCCCGGCCACTGACAGACCTCTCCTTCCTGTGCTTCCCACCTTTATCGCCAAGTATGTTCTGCCTCCTTCCCCTGGCTCTGAATCTGGCCTGCCTAGCTGAGACCAGGGCCACTGGACAGGGAATGGAACTAATTCTACCTCAACGTGTACCCAGAATAGCACTGGCATCTCCAAATGGGACAAAGCATTAGAATTCCCAGAGAAAGAAGGCTAAGGAGGGCAGACCTGTGCAAGCAACTCTGAGAAAACCATTTCTTTCTCTTTCCTTAACCTTTACACAACAGAGCCATTTATTCTGCAATATCTGGAGCTATGTCTTGTATCTTCTGTTGCTTGCGTTTCTCAAAAGGTGAATTTAGGCCTTCGTCTCTGGTTCCTTTCTACTCTCCTCTCCCAGATAAGATGAAGATCAAGATCTTTCTTTCTTTCTCTCTCTCTTTTTTTTCTTTTTTAAACACAGAAAGATGAACCCAACAGGGCTTAGAGGTCCATTAAAATCCCCAGTAGCCCATTGAGTCTGTAACATACTAAGCAACTTTGATTTATGTATGGCCCAAGATGTTGCATTGGGAAAACAATGTGTGTTTTCAAAATAAACACATTTACAAAAATATATACTGGCTGATATACGTTAATCATTTTTATTGAGGTCTGTAAGCAACACACATGCCAAAAGAGACAATTTGAAAAGATCAACCAATTGGGAAGAGGTGCTTTGCAATTCTGGTATGGATGCAGGATTTAGCAACCAAACATTGTAATTTAGGCTTTATCACCAGTCCCTTGATTAGAATCTTTTCATATTCAGATAAACAAATGTTTCATCTCATACGAATCTTCTTATTTTTATTAATTTGAAACCATGTTTCAAAATCTTTGAATCCTGTAAATTTATCTTAGAAATTATCAGCCCTTTCATTAACCCTGAGCAAACTATTTTTTATATATATTAGGCCATATGAGATGGCCCATTAGTTGTTCTGGGTCCCTTGGAACAAAAGAGGGTGGAAAGATGGGGACCCTGGGAGGGCATGCATTAAGTGCATTGGAACATCAACTCACAGCACCCAGGTGACCCTACAGAATACATTTGCCTACCAGATATCCTACCAAATAACGCCCAAAGAATAGCTTACATGCCCCAGGATTTATTTTAGAAGAATCCTACAGCCAAGTGCCTCTTCTCAAGGACTCCTCGGAATCCATGGATATGTTTTTGGGAAATCTTCAGGTATTATGATTATGCAGTGCATGTTTTCATTTCAATGATCTTTTTTAAAATTAATTAACTTATTTATTTATTTATTTTTGGCTGCGTTGGGTCTTCTTTGCTGCACGCGGGCTTTCTCTAGTTGCAGCGACCAGGGGCTACTCTTCATTGCGGTGCAAGGGCTTCTCATTGTGGTGGCTTCTCTTGTTGCGGAGCACGGGTTCTAGACACAAAGCCTCCAGTAGTTGTGGCACGCGGGCTCAGTAGTTGTGGCTCACAGGCTCTAAAGCGCAGGCTCAGTAGTTGTGGCTCACAGGCTCTAGAGTGCAGGCTCAGTAGTTGTGGCACACGGGCTTAGTTGCTCCGCGGCATGTGGGATCTTCCCATACCAGCGATTGAACCCGTGTCCCCTGAATTGGCAGGCAGATTCTTAACCACTGTGCCACCAGGGAAGTCCCTCAATGATCTTTCAAAAACAATGTAAGCACATTCTGGATTATCTGGGTGCCCCCTTACAATTGAGTATTTCCAAGTGGGGATAACCTAAAGTGGCAGAAGTTAACTTTTAACTTTTTTGAGAAGCAGGGCTTCTCAAATCTGGGGTCCACATGTGGATGGAACTAAGCGAGCTCAGGTATGGGTGCCACTGCTGTGGTCAAAGGCTAAGGACTGACGGACAGCATTTATCTTCTTATTCTTCAATTTTGGTATGTTCCAAACTAATAGGGTTCCTCTTCAAAACATTCTTTCAAGGCCAGTGAGAATATCTCTTGTAGTCCATAATCAAAAGTCAAGGGAAATGTTCCTTAATTAATCTGCTTCCATACTGCACATTAAGCTCAGAGCAAGATACCGTGGCATTTCATTCCTGGTTCTTCATTTTATCCCCTGTTTCAGGTTTGCTCTGTCACCTGTACTGACCAGATCATAGCTACCAAACTGGCATAACCATATCCTGTGACTCAGGAGGTACTGAGAAATCCTTGCTAGCACCTAGAACAAGCTCAGAAGTGCCTTGGGCTAACAGATAACATCCCAGCAACACTTACTGGTCATCAGTATTCAGAGACTGTGGAATGAAATTCCAGTCAGAGCAAATTCATCCTGACTTATGAATTTTCTAGAGTTTATTAGGATGAACCAAACTGGGAAGATGTGATTGAAAAAAGCTTCTAATATCCCCCCACCAAAATAAAATGTGTAAGCCAGCTGAAAACAGGGAGTTGATTTCCCAGACGATTTCTTGAATTGATTTAGATGCAACCATCTCAAATCTCATACAGTTCTGATTAATACCCACTTTATCTCCCTCTGTTGCTCACTTTCTCACAGATGAATTAAATAATGCCTACCTGTGCCACCCCAAGTCCTGCAGGAGCACAACCTGATTGCTCAGAAGTGGCCTATTATGGTGAGCATGGAAAGCAATCATAATAAATTATCACTTTTAACACTCTCTCTCTCTCTCACACACACACACACACACACACACACCACGCATTCTCCCCCCCCCCCACCCCACTGCTGCCTCACAGCAGCCCTCATGCTTTGATAGGCCAATTAAGTAACATGATATACACATGCAGGTCGAAAATGAGCCATCTCTCTTCAGAGCTGCCTGCAAATCGAACAGAGCTTAATTCATTTGGTGTCAGGGGCAATTAACCCAGGTACTGTTGATATCTGACACTTTTGCGACCTTCACACACTGCAGGTAAAACCACTCTTTCCTGACTCTTCTTGTTCTCTTTCTCCCCTCTGCCACCTCTTCCTGTCTTAGCTGTTGCACGTTCCCGCTAGGTATTTCTCTTTAACCAAATCAACTCTTTGATGCATGTCTCTCTCTCACTGCTTTCTTTGTTTCTGACTTTCATGAGACATTCAGAAGAACGAGAGCTGAGGCAATGCTGATTCCAAGAAAGTAAGAAAGAGAAAAGGAGGTGCTGCATTGTCTTCTAATCACCAGCTCAATTAGAAATTTGGCAGCCTGTAAATGTCATGCATAATATATGGAGCAAGCACTTTTAAAACTGGATTATCAGGACTTTTTTCTGATATAAAGCCAGGCAATTTTTTGCAGATGCCGCTAAATGAAATAATCCTTTCTTTGGTCCTTCCCTGAGGGACATTTTCATATTATTTTATATGTTTTTTCTCTTCTTCATGAGTTTCTTTCTCCCATATTCAGTTAAAAGATACACACCCTCAAAACTTTTTTTGTAATCTTTTGTACATTTTCTTGCCATTTTCATGAATACAATGAAAATTCATTCATTTTCTTTCACCAGCTTCTGTTTTGGTGGACTAATAATGTTGCTATTAAAAATCACCCTGGATCAAAGAAGATATTCTGAGCCTTAGATACGGAAAGAATAAAGTTTAACTGCAGCTGATAAAATAGTTGAGTGTTGTTATATCTCAGGGAGCATGTAGTAAATGTGATTAAAATCACTGTGTTGGAGAAATAGACCTTAGATACCACTCAGTCCAACCCACTCTTTTGCACGCAAATCTGCTAAGTTTTAAGTCTTTGTACAATGGTCTAATATTCACCACACAAAGAATCCATCAACAAGGCTCCTCATGCTACCTTCAAAATATAACCCAAATCCAAATAATTCTCACCACCTCCACTGCTACCCACCCTGCCCAAGCCATCGCTGCAATAGCTTCATGATTAGTCTCCCTGCTTCCACATTTGCTCCCAAGTAACTATTCTCTTACAGCAGCCATAGGGATCCCTTAAAGTGTGAGCCATATCATGTTATTCTCCTACTCAAAACCCTCCAATGTCTTCCCATCACAAAATCCAAAGTCTTTTCCATTAACCAAAAGCCCGTACATCACCTGGTCCTGGCTGCTCCTCTGGTTTCATTACCTTCCTCTCTGCACCTTGCTCACTTCACTCCAATCATGCTATTCCTTAAGCACTCAAAGCATACTCCGACTCGGGCTTTGACTTACACAGTTGTCATGCAGAAGGTTCTTTCCACAGATGGTCTCCTGCCTCACTCCCTTTTTTCATTCAAATGTCACCTGCTCTAGAGAGGCCTTCTCTGATTCTCTTATGTTAATAGCCACCTCACTCACACCTTCCATCTCTCTTCCTTTTCCCAGTTCAACTGGTGTCACAGAACTTTTATCTCTAACCCACATTCAATTATATAGTATTATGTTTACTTACTTATGTATTGACAGCATCCCTCACCGTAAAGTAGGTGAGTAGGGTCTTTGCCTCTTTCATGCAGTGTTTTATTTCCAGAAGAGCAGGATCAGGAAGGAAGTCCCAGCCCTCAGACCTGTGGCACGGTTACAGTTCTCTGTGCATAAGGATCTAGGAGAGAAAAGTAAAGAATGTCTGTTTTTCCTTTTGTGGTTTATGAAATATCCAATCTAGAATGTTTGAGGTTTGGTATGAGGCAACCAAGGATCTAGTTTTGGCCAATTTGAAATATTAAAGGACAAAATAATATGTCCTAGGAATAAGGTCAAATATTCTAGTAGCAATCTCTCACTCTTTGTAAGATCCCCCTAGCATCATGACATGTTGTTTGTGGGAAGAGGTTAGGTATTTGTAATTTTGAAAATTATAAAATCTTTGTTAAAGTCTGAACAGGGGCATTGCTTGACTTTCATGTTGAGTAGGTGACAGTAAGGATCTCTAAGGGCTTAGAGAGGTTAAAAGTAAAGGCCAAATGTATGTGCTCTGGAGCCAAACTGCCTGGACCCAAATCCTGGCTCAGTCACTTACATGCTATGATGGTTAATTTTATGTGTCAACCTGACTGGGCCATGGGATACCCAGATATTTGGTCAAACATTATACTGGGTGTGTCTGTGAAGGTGTTTTTGCATGAAATTGCCATTAGAATCAGTAGACCAAGTAAAGCAGATTGCTCTCCCTACTGTGGTGGGCCTCATTCAATCAGTTGAAGGCCTGAATAGAACAAAAAGGCTGGCCCTCCCATGAGTAAGAGTAACATCTCCTGCCTGATGTTCTTCAAACTGGGATATTGTTTTTTTCCAGACTATGGACTTGAACTGAAACATAAGCTCCTCCTGGGTCTTGGGCCTGCCAGCCTTCAGACTGGAACTTATACCACTAGTTCCTCTGAGTCTCCAGCTTGCCAAATGAAGATCTTGAGACTTTTCAGCCTCCATAATCACGTGAGGCAACTCCTTACAATAAATCTCTTTATACATATATCCTATTGATTCTGTTTCTCTGAAGAACACTGACTAATACACATGCTGTTGGGATCCTTGATCATATTACTTAACTTTGCTATCTCTGTCTATAAATTGGCAATAATTAACAGCATCTATCACAGAAAATTGTTGTGAGGCATAAATAAGTTACTCTATATTAATTGTTTAAGTAGTCTCTAGCACATAGTAAGCATTATGTCAATGTTAGCTATTACAATAATTCTTCCAGCCAGGACATTTTTTTAAGAATAGTAATTTGCATGAGCCGTTTGCTCTAAGTTTATGGAAGGGGTATAGTAACTTCCATCTTAATGCACTTTAATTTACTTTACTCCAGGACCCTAGAAGATATGATGGAACATGGGATACCAATTAACAAAACAATCTCTTTCCTCTTTACCTAATTATCTGCAACAACAGAAATATCCCCCATATAGTTATTTAGACTTTGTAAACCAAAGAAGAAAATATTAGGGATCAAGGTTTAAAAAGTTGTTTTCTAGGGACTTCGCTGGCGGTCCAGTGGTTAAGACTCTGTGCTTCCACTGCAGGGGATGCGGGTTCGATCCCTGTTCAGGGAGCTAAGATCCCACATGCCACATGGCACAGCCAAAAAGTAAAAAATAAATTAAAAAAATAAAAAGTTGCTTTCTAAGCAACAACAGAGTTTAAGGTTGGTATTCAAAGTCCACTTCGCAGATAATGAAGCAGGAAGAAAGGACACTGTCATAACCAAGGTCACTCAAAAGGGAGGACTGCTAACTCTGCAGCCCACTGTTTAACTCACTGAGTTCATACAAGCAGCGACAAGCCAAATCTCTCTTTTAATACACTTGGTCTCTGACACCTTGAGGCCACTAGAATCCCATGTTCACTCTGAACAAAGATTCATCTCGCACTACTTCAGCCTCCCCAGGCCAGTCTGGGACTTAAGGTTTAATTAAATCCTATGGAGCTGCATTTTTGAAGGAGCTATTATCTTTAAATGATTCTGGTTTATGAGTGTCTAGGAAAAGAGGAAGGAGAGGGAAAGAAGACAGAGAGTAAGATGTGACAGAGATGAGAAAGGAAGAGTACAAATCAAGTATCTTTGATCTAAGTTGATTAGTTATGCATTTTTGCCAGCAGTAATTGAAAGACACAAGGAGAATGTGAATTACCCACGGAAAGCAATAGTGTGTGGTAGATAGCCTCTCTCCATTACCTATGTCAATGGTAGAACCAAAGTGCTGACACTGCATCATGGTTTTCAAAAGGCAATTTTGGACATCACATAAAACAGTTCTTCATCCTTACAATTTACACTTAGATGCTGCAGAAATAAGTTATGGAAGCAAATCTAAGTTGAGTTTACAGTTTCAATCAAAATTTCTCTTTTCTTGTGATGTTTATTATTCATCGTATACAATGCCATTACACAATGAGGAAAATTTCAAGAATACTGTTTTTGCATTGCCCAGTTTGCCCTAGGCATGGTAAAACAGAGGTATAGCTCCTTCTGCAAAGTAAAAATTAACTATTCTTTAGCTTTTAAAGAGTGATTCTGGATGAACAAATATCTAAGGGGTTCCGAAAATGGTCAAAGCTAGAAAATGTCTTCTCCTTCCCAGACGTTTTTATTCCTGAAGCGTAAAAACAAGGAAATAGCATCTTTACATGCAAATAGAATGGCCCCAGGCTTTTCTTTGCAATATTTATGATCAAATTTTATTTTTTAATGTCTTTGGAACAGCAGAAACAGTTGGAACCACATGATCAGCTGACAGTGCTATGTTTTTAGTATACACAATAAACCTAGGTGTAAATTTCATTTCAAAATTATATCCTCTGAGGTTGTTAGCCATTTGATCTTTAAATTTCTGCATTTGGGGACTTCCCTGGCAGTCCAGTGGTTAAGACTTCGCTTTCCAATGCAGGGGGTGCGGGTTCGATCCCTGGTCAGGGAGCCAAGATCCCACATGCCTCGCGGCCGTAAAACCAAAACATAAAACAGAAGCAACATTGTAGCAAATTCAATAAAGACTTTAAAAATGTTCCACATCAAAAAAAAAAAACTTTAAAAAAAAATTCCATATTTGGTGCAATCTTATTCAACAAATGGTAATTGCCTGCTATAGATTGGGCACTGTGGTGGTTAAAAATGAGAACACAGGTTCCTGTGCCTAATGAACTCACAGTTTAGTGAAGAGATGGGGCTTCTGAAAGAGACAGAAAAAAGGCACAGACTAAATCAAAATGCAGAATAAGATAGCATCATGAAGATATACTCAAGGTGTTACATGAGGTTCAGATGTTTCTCCCTCAATGCCATAAATCCCGACTCCTTCAAAGTCATGCTACCATTCTTCTATCATCTTGTTCATCCTCCCTGTTGTATTTACCTGCAGATCCACAGGTTAATTCTCTTCATCTCTTAAATATGCAGCACCTGACTCACAGTGACTCTCCACCACTGCTCTTGCTGAGTTCAGTGTCCACTTGGAATTCCTTTCAATATCTTGGCTTTTTAGTTTCATTGCCTTCTCAGCTACAACGATCTGATCTTCCACCCCACTTCAGCTTCCTTCTTTTCTATACATACTGTCATTTCAAATGACTGCACTGCTTCCATTGGCTCAATTTCGAGTATCCCATTCTCTGAGCTCCATCTGCTAACCTTCAGGCTTACTCCCTCTAGCACCCCAACTCCAACAATGTATTTGAACCCATCCATGTTTTCACTTGCCCTCCTCACCCTAGCCTAGACTCCACAACTTATCATTATTATCATTATATTGCACATGCCCTAACCTCCCTTACCCCAACCCTGATAATTGCAAACACCACTCTGAACCTGCACCTGAATCACAGGCACCAAAGCCACTGGGTAGGAGAACACATAATTATGCTGATTCATCTTGCTTCAAATTTATGACTACAATCTCTACTGCTTCTTGACATGCATATTATATTTCCCCAACCCATTCTCAGCCTCCCACTCACCAGAGGAATATTCCATATCTTCTTTTCTCTCTCAAACTTCCAACACCTCTTCTGCTATCCTTTCTCTCAGCTATGACCTGACTTCTACTCACTGAGAAAACGGAGGTAGTCAGAAGAGATCCACATCTTCCTACAGCCATAAACCAGCCTGCATCTATACCTATATACTCCTCCTTCCCTCCTGTTAAAATGGATGAACCATATACACCCCCTTCAGAGGCCAACCCCTTGATTTGTACTTTGGATTTCTTCTGCTCTTGCTTAACCAAGGATTTTGTACCCCCTCTCTCCTATATCATTGAATTTTCCCTCTGGATTACTCCCATCAGTAAACAAACATATGATAATATCACCTATCTTTCATAAAATCCCTTCCAGATTTGAAATTCCTCTCTAAGTACCATTTCTTTGCTCTCCTTTATAGCAAATCTCAATTTTTTTTAAGTTATTTATACCTGCAGTGTCAAATTCCTCTCTGTCAATGCTCTCTTGACCCAGACTTTTGTCTCCACCATTTCACTGTACCTACTCTTAATCTCCATCCTAACAATAGTCATATCTCAACTCTCACCTAACCTCATATAGTAGCAGCATATAACAGAACTTATTATTCCTTATTCATTGAAATACTTTCTTCATTTGGCCCCCAGGATGAGGATCCAGCTATAAACTGGCAACTTCACAGTTAATATTTCCAGCATGACCTTTCCTCAAGTTCTACCTGTGTCTCCACTGCCACTTGGATAGCTAACAGGCATCTCAAATTTAACATATACAGAAGTTACACTAAATTTTTCCCCTCTTAACTGTTTCTCCTACAGTTAACCCTCTCTCCAAAAAAAACAAAAAAAAAAAACAAAAACAAAAACAAAAAAAGTATATATATATATATATATATGTGTGTGTATATATATATATATATCTCAATTCCATCTGTCCAGTTGCTCATGCCAAAAAGTTTGAAATTATCTTTGACTCTGTTCTTTCCTCCTACATCCAGCAAATTTATTGGTGCCACCTTCAAAATATAGCCAAATCCAGCCACTTCCTATCACGTCCACTGTTAACCTAGTCTAAGCATCATCCAGATTTTTGCAATCATCTTCTAATCAGACTGCCCATTTTTACCCTTAACCCCTGTATTTCCCTCCTCAAAGACCCACCAGAGTAACTTTTTTAATGTTAGTCATTTCAGGTCATTTCTCTACTCAAAACATTCCAGAAGATCCATATTTCATTCAGAATAAAAACCATAGTTTTTTCAAGACCCACCAGGCCCACATGCACTGGTCTTCACAGCCTCTGTGAGATCACCTCCTACCACTCTTCCCCGGCTCGCTCTGCTCCCGCCACACTGTCTTCCCTGCTATACCCCAAACATCTTCCCAAGCATAACCTTGCTTCAGGGCCTTTGCCACTGCTGTTTTTTGGCTTGGAACACTCTTTCCCCAGGTGCACTCTCTACCACATCTGAAGTCTCTGCTCGAATAGTCAGTGTCATATTTCCTTGAATACCTTATGTTATCTCTTGTCTTGTCATACTCTGTCACTTGACTGTGTTTAACTTCCCAAGTTAGTACTTACCATCACCTGAAATGCTGTATATGTATTTGTTTGTCTGTAATGATGAGGAGTACCTGGAGAACAAGGATTTTATTTTACTCCCTGATATATGCCCCATGTCTAGAGGAATGCCTGGTACATTATAGGTACTGAATAAATATGTATTAAGGGAATGAGGAAACTTCTGCAATACTTCCTTCATAATGTGTCCCGCACCTAGCAGTAGCAACAAGAGAGATGGGAGCGAGAGATAAGCTCTTCCCCATGATTTTCATCAATTCCCTCAACTTTGATTGACATACAAGGTCAAGAAAAACACAGTTTTCTCTGCAGATGCAATCAAGATAAGACCACCAGGCTCTCTTCCAACCGTATTGCGGCCCCTAAGCCTTGCTTATTGAGGAACTTGGGAGCAACCACTGTTTGTACTGTCCCTCCCTTTTCACCTCTCCAAACTCACACCACTCTATCTAATACTCCTGTTACGTCTCTGGCCACTCCATTTTTGTATGTGTGGGTTTCTCTTTCTCTTCTCCTCCCCTTAAATTTTGTTTTTCCTGGTATTTTGTCCTCAGCCTTCACTGCTCACTCGTCTGTTTGATCTCATTGATTTCCATCAAATACCATATACCCGTGAAAGGCTCACAACTCTATATCCTCATTCCAGACCTTTACTATATGCCAGCCCTATATATCTACCTACAGAGCACCTCCACCTGGTGATCCCACAGCCATATTAAACTCAAGATGCTTGTATTAGCAAGAACAAGCTAGTTTCTTTCTTTATTATTTGTAACATCTTTATTGGAGTATAATTTCTTTACAATGTTGCATTAGTTTCTGCTGTATAACAAAGTGAATTAGCTATACATATACATATATCCCCACATCTCCTCTCTCTTGCGTCTCTCTCCCACCCTCCCTATCCCACCCCTCTAGGTGGTCACAAAGCACCAAGCTGATCTCCCTGTGCTATGCGGCTGCTTCCCACTAGCTATTTTACATTTGGTAGTGTATATATGTCCATGCCACTCTCTCACTTCGCCCCAGCTTACCCTTCCCCCTCCCCGTGTCCTCAAGTCCATTCTCTACGTCTGTGTCTTTATTCCTGTCCTGCCCCTTGCTTCACCAGAACCTTTTTTTTTAGATTCCATATATATGTGTTAGCATACGGTATTTGTTTTTCTCTTTCTGACTTACTTCACTCTGTATGACAGACTCTAGGTCCATCCACCTCACTACAAATAACTCAATTTCGTTTCTTTTTATGGCTGAGTAATATTCCATTGTATTTATGTGCCACATCTTCCTTATGCATTCATCTGTCAATGGACACTTAGGTTGCTTCCATGTCCTGGCTATTGTAAACAGAGCTGCAATGAACATTGTGGTACATGACTCCTTTTGAATTATGGTTTTTTCAGGGTGTATGCCCAGTAGTGGGATTGCTGGGTCATATGGTAGTTCTATTTTTAGTTTTTTAAGGAACCTCCATACTGTTCTCCATAGTGCCTGTATCAATTCACATTCCCACCAACAGTGTAAGAGGGTTCCCTTTTCTCCACACCCTCTCCAGCATTTATTGTTTGTAGACTTTTAGATGATGGCCATTCTGACCAGTGTGAGGTGATACATCATTGTGGTTTTGATTTGCATTTCTCTAATGATTAGTGATGTTGAGCATCCTTTCATGTTTTGTTGGCAATCTGTATGTCTTCTTTGGAGAAATGTCTATTTAGGTCTTCTGCCCATTTTTGGATTGGGTTGTTTGTTTTTTGATATTGAGTTGCATGGGCTGATTGTATACTTTGGAGATTAATCCTTTGTCAGTTGCTTCATTTGCAAATATTTTCTACCATTCTGAGGATTGTCTTTTTGTCTTGTTTATGGTTTCCTTTGTTGTGCAAAAGCTTTTAAGTTTCATTAGGTCCCATGTGTTTATTTTTAATTTTATTTCCATTTCTCTAGGAGGTGGGTCAAAAAGGATCCTGCTGTGATTTATGTCAAAGAGTGTTCTGCCTATGTTTTCCTCTAAGAGTTTGATAGTGTCTGGCCTTACATTTAGGTCTTTAATCCATTTTGATTTCATTTTTGTGTATGGTGTTAGGGTGTGTTCTGATTTCATTCTTTTACATGGAGCTGTCCAGTTTTCCCAGCTCCATGTATTGAAGAGGCTGTCCCTTCTTCATTGTATATTCTTGCCACCTTTATCAAAGATAAGGTGACTATATGTGTGTGGGTTTATCTCTGGGCTTACTATCCTGTTTCACTGATCTATATTTCTATTTTTTGCCAGTACCATACTGTCTTGATTACTGTAGCTTTGTAGTATAGTCTGAAGTCAGGGAGCCTGATTCCTCCAGCTCCATTTTTCTTTCTCCAGATTGTATTGGTTATTCAAGGTCTTTTGTGTTTCCATACAAATTGTGAAATTTTTGTTCTAGTTCTGTGAAAAATGCCATTGGTAATTTAATAGGGATTGCATTGAATCTGCAGATTGTTTTGGGTAGTAGAGTTATTTTTACAGTGTTGATTCTTCCATTCCAAGAACATGGTATATCTCTCCATCTGTTTGTACTGTCCTTAATTTCTTTCATCAATGCCTTATAGTTTTCTGCATACAGGTCTTTTGTCTCCTTAGGTAGGTTTATTCCTAGATATTTTATTCTTTTTGTTGCAATGGTAAATGAGAGTGTTTCCTTAATTTCTCTTTCAGATTTTTCATCATTAGTGTATAGGAATGCAAGAGATTTCTGTGCATTAATTTTGTATCCTGCTACTTTACCAAATTCATTGATTAGTTCCAGTAGTTTTCTGCTAGCATCTTTAGGATTCTCTATGTATAGTATCATGTCATCTGCAAACAGTGACAGCTTTACTTTTCTTTTCTGATTTGGATTCCTTTTATTTCTTCTTTTTCTCTGACTGCCATGGCTAAAACTTCCAAAACTATGTTGAATAACAGTAGTGAGAGTAGGCAACCTTGTCTTGTTCCTGATCTTAGAGGAAATGGTTTCAGTTTTCACCACTGAAAATGATGTTGGCTGTGGGTTTGTCATATATGGCCTTTATTATGTTGAGGTAAGTTCCCTCTATACCTACTTTCTGGAGGCTTTCTACCATAAATGGGTGTTGAATTTTGTCAAAAGCTTTTTCTGCATCTATGGAGATTATCATATGGTTTTTCTCCTTCAATTTCTTAATATGGTATAACACATTGATTGATTTGTATATACTAAAGAATCCTTGCATTCCTGGGATAAACCCCACTTGATCATGGTGTGTGATCCTTTTAATGTGCTGTTGGATTCTGTTTGTTAGTATTTTGTTGAGGATTTTTGCATCTATGTTCATCAGTCATATTGGTCTGTAGTCTTCTTTTTTTGTGACATCTTTCTCTGGTTTTGGTATCAGGGTGATGGTGGCCTCAGTAGTTGTGGTACGTGGGCTCAGTAGTGGTGGCTCATGGGCTCTAGAGCACAGGCTCTGTAGTTGTGGTGCACAGGCTTAGTTGCTCTGCGGCATGTGGGATCTTCCCGGACCAGGGCTCAAACCTGTGTCCCCTGCATTGGCAGGCAGATTCTTAACCACTGCGCCACCAAGGAAGTCCCTGGTGGTATGTTTTGGGGTATCTGTGAACTTATTATGATTTTAGGCAGCCTCTCTGCTAATGGGTGGGGTTGTGTTCCTGTCTTGCTAGTTGACTGACATGGGGCATCCAGCACTGGAGCTTGCTGGCTGTTGGGTGGAGCTGGGTCTTAGCATTGAGACGGAGATCTCTGGGAGAGCTCTCACTGATTGATATTACATGGGGCCAGGAGGTCTCCAGTGTTCCAATGTCCTGAATTTGGCTCTCCCACCTCAGAGGTTCAGGCCTGACACCAGGCCAGAGCACCAAGACCCTGTCAGCCACACAGCTCAGAAGAAAAGGGAGGAAAAAAAAGAAAGAAAAAATAATAATAATAAATTTTAAAAAATTATTAATATCAAAAAAAATTTTTTTAATAATAATAATAAAAAAAGAAGAGAGCAACCAAACCAATAAACAAATCTACCAATGATAACAAGTGCTAAAACTATACTAAGATAAACATAAAAATCAGGAACAAATCAGTTGCTCCCAAAGTCCACCGCCTCAATTTTGGGATGATTCACTGTCTATTCAGGTATTCCACAAATGCAGGGTACATCAAGTTGATCATGGGGATTTAATCCGCTGCTCCTGAGGCTGCTGGGAGAGATTTCCCTTTCTCTTCTTTGTTCGCACAGCTCCTGGGGTTCAGCTTTGGTTTTGGCCCCGCCTCTGCATGTAGGTTGCCCTCAGGCATCTGTTCCCACCCAGACAGGGCGGGGTTAAAACAGCTGCTGATTAGGGGGCTCTGGCTCACTCAGGCCGGGGGGAGGGAGGGGTACGGTAGTTATAATTGGAATGGGGGGTGAGCCTGCGGTGGCAGAGGCCAGCATGACATTGCAACAGCCTGAGGCGCACCGTGTGTTCTCCTGCGGAACTTGTCCCTGGATCACAGGACACTGGCAGTGGCTTGTTGCACAGGCTCCCAGGGGTGTGTGGATAGTGACCTGTGCTTGCACACAGGATTCTTCATGGCTGCAGCAGCAGTGTTAGCATTTCATGCCCGTCTCTGGGGTCTGAGCTAATAGCTGTGGCTCGTGACCGTCTCTGGTGCTCGTTTAGGCGGTGCTCTGCCTTCTGTGGGCAGACAGGGAAGGAATCCCCTCTCCTCGCACACCCAAAACAATGGTCTCTTGCCTCTTAGGCAGGTCCAGACATTTTCCCGGACTCCCTCTCGGCTAGCTGTGGCGCACTAGCCCCCTTCAGGCTGTGTTCACGCAGCCAACCCCAGTCCTCTCCCTGGGATCTGACCTCTGAAGCCCGAGCCTCAGCTCCCAGCCCCCACCCGCCCTGGCGGGTGAGCAGACAAGCCTCTCAGGCTGGTGAGTGCTGGTCAGCACCTATCGCTGTGCGGGAATCTGTCCGCTTTGCCCTCTGCGCCCCTATTGCTGCGCTCTCCTCCTTGGCTCCGAAGCTTCCACCCCCTTTCTCCACCAGCAAATGGGCTTCCTAGTGTGTGGAAACTTTTCCTCCTTCACAGCTCCCTCCCAGAGGTGCAGGTTCTGTTCCTATTCTTGTGTCTCTGTTTTTTCTTTTTTCTTTTGCCCTACCCAGGTACGTGGGGAGTTTCTTGCCTTTTAGGAAGTCTGAGGTCTTCTACCAGCATTCAGTAGGTGTTCTCTAGGATTTGTTCCATGTGCAGATGTATTTTTGATGTATTTGTGGGGAGGAAGGTTATTTCCATGTCTTACTCCTCCGCCATCTTGAAGGTCCCCACCCAGCCAGTTTATATTGCAGTAACAAGCCACCCCAAAATCTCAGTGGTTTAACATGCAGGAGTTTATTTCTTGCTCACACAAAGTCCCTTCAGACCTAAGGATCTCTCCGGGTAACTACTTCTATACCCAGAGACCCAGGTGCTTGAATCTCTTAGCCCAGCCATCTTAACACAAAGCCTATGGTCCACACAGCAGGGTAAGAGACTGAATGAAAGATCTCACAATAATAACTAAGTGCTTTAGCCAAAAACTACATGTGTCACTTGCACTCACAGCCCATTGGCTTGAATGGGCTGTGACCCCATGCAACTTTAAGAGGGCTATAAAATTCAATCTTCCAAGTTCCAAGAAAGAAAAGTGAACCATCCCTAGCCACCACCATGCTTTCCAAAATGTCCAAGATTAACAGGCCAGCATGGGGCACCAGATCATCATGCAGAACATGACCAAGGACCAGGAGGCAAGGCTCGGTCCAGAGGCAGCTGCTGCTGATACCATCATCATCGCCACCTCCTTAACATTCACCTCTCACATGTAACTGTTCTTCAAGTCTTACAGGTTCTACCTCCTTAAATATTGCCGTATTGGGCAGTAATGGGCCCCTTTTCTCCATTACTGCTACCACTACCTTACTTTAGCCTCTCGCCACCTTCATTTGCAAATCTGTAGTCTTCTACCTGGTCTTCCCACTCTCAGTCTTCCAATATATGTCCTGTCTCAAAGAGTCCCATCCCATTTCCTGATCATCCAACCCCAAAACTCCCTTTACCCCAGCCACTTTCTACTGCCTTATTCTATGTTTTTTTCAGATCCCTTCTCACTATCTGAAATTGTAAGTATACCTATCTACTTGTTCCCCCTTCCACTGCTGACACGATACACATAAACATGCACTGGAATGTGAGCTCCCTCAGATTTGGGAATTGACTAATCACAGCTTCATCTCCACCTTGTAGAAGAATGCCTAGCGCAAGGCAGATCCTCAATGTGTATTTGTGGAATGAATAAATTTTCCATCATGAAGCCCATGTGATCGTTATAAAACAACTCTGACCATGTAATTTCTCAACTTAAATGCTCCAATGACTCCTTATTGTATTTCCAGATAAAGTTTCTGCTCCTTAGAAAATTTCTGAGAACCTCCATGAAATATCTCTGCTTATTCCTCTGGTGTCACAGACTACAGTCCCCTCATTCTCAAGGGGTTTTCTCTCCCAGTTGAGTTTGTAACTCATTTTCCCTCAGAGTAAAGTACTTTTCAAAGACAACCACTCCCTTTACTTGGTTAATTCCAATTTGTTCTTCAGGATTCAAGTCAGACAGTGCCTCCTCTAAAGGTTAGAACCCCTCCTCTGTACTGTGATAGTCACCAGGTTAAAACTAGAAACTGTGGTAGACACCAGGTTAAAACCAGGCCCTGGGCTAGATACTAGGTTACAACTGTAAACATGACCTATCCGTGTTATGGTGGCACAACTAGTTCTAAAATCTAACTCCCAAACCCAGCTTAAAGCATTGTTCATGTAGAATATTATTATCATCGTTATTACTTTTATTGTTACTCCTACTAGTTATACTTCTTTTAACCAATGGCTTTAATCATCCAGAATGGCCTGAAAACTCAGAAGTAAGCAAGCAAGGTCTCTGGAGTAGTCAAATTGATGTCACAAAGCTGATACACTTTATTTATAATCTGGCCGCCAGGTCCTCCCTCAGAGCCTCATTACAGTACAGTGTTCTCTCATTTAAAAGAGATTTCAAACAACCTTCACTATTTGGTTTGCCAGCCCACTAGATGATAGAATCCACCAATCAACAACTATTTTATTAAGTGCTTACTACACACAACACATTGTGCTAATGTGGGAACTAGAAGAAAGTATAAAAATGTCCCCACTCCAGGGGTACATGGGCACACTCCATACTTTCTACTCAATTTTCCCGTGAACATAAAACTGTTCTAATAAGTAAAGTTAATTAGTTAAAAAAAATTTTAAGTCTACACTCCTGTCCTTATGACCACCCACTTTATTGAAGAGGTACCCCAAATAAGAAGACAGAATAAGAGGTAAGTACCTCATGAAAGCAAGAAATGAAATATGACTTTTTCAACTAGAAAGGATACAGGGGTTAGGGGTTGGGGAATAGGAAAATCAGGAATAACAACTTAATAAACATAGTAGTTTTAGAGCTACTTACTGAAGAGATGAAAAACCCTGCATACCTAAAGAACCTCTGATCTAGGACAATGGGAAGGGCACTCAGCTAAGAGCTGAGGGCTGAATTTCCATCTAGGTCTCTATTTGCCCTGCTGTGCAGCTTTCAGAAAGTCATGCCAGCTCTCTGGGCCTCACTCTCTTCTTGTCTATCATGAGGGATCTGAACCAGATGGTCTTCATCAAGGCCCACCATGCTTTAAAATCCTATGATTCTATGTTCGAACTTCTGACCATGAGCCATCAAAATATATTCAGTATACTGTTTAAAAGGCAGGCAGGTTTATAGAATTTTTTAAGTTTGCAATTTAGCAGGATAAGTTTCAGTTATCCGAAAAATCCACTTAGTGGAACACTGCTATCCCCCCCTAGTGCTAGAAAAGTGAAAATTTCACAGTGTTATTTAAACAGCCCAGCATGGGCTGACCAAAATAATTTTAGGCCAAAGAAATAGAGAAACCTGCAGGGGATTCTCCTTTCCCTGCAGTTTCTATAAAAAACAACTGGCCAAAGGAGGTAAATCTGTCATTCCCAAAAAGCACCCCATTAGGAAAGCAAGTGTTGCAAGGGTGGAGAAGCAGCTACTATAGAAGATGGACAGGTACCAATGCTCTCTACCTAACCACCTCCCACCATATCGCATACCACCTGAGCAAGGTATAGACGTGTGCTGCTGAATACTGGGACTGTGCTACCTTGTACTAAGAAGTTATCAGTAGCCAGTACAGGGTAACCAGATGGGCACCTGTCCAATTGGCTATAGTTTTAATGTTTTAAAATGTAAATACCTGTTTCCCTTTATACAGATACATCACATATGAGAACAACTTCATGCCCTAAAGATGACTAATAAACGAGTTACCAATTGTACTGGATCTGGACAGAGGGAGACTGCCAAGCCCAGAGATGCTGCTCACATCCACGCCCAGCTGAGGCAGAGGAGAGCTGACTCCGAAGAAAGCTCATGCATTCCTTTATTCATTCACTTGACAGTTTCAGGCGCCTACTATGTGTCAAGCACTGTATTAAACCCAGGAATTTAGCAGTGGAGAAAAACTAGACATGATCTTTGCCTTCATGTAATGTACTTTTTGTAAAATTACAAAAGCTTTATGAGCTGCTGAAGATTAGTAATATTTCAGAAAAATTGGTGTCTAGGAAGGGGGGATATGGAAGATTGACTGACCTACTTGTGGGGTTAAGGGGAAGCAAGGAAGCCTTTCTCTTGAAGAGATGGCATTTGAACTGAGAACTCAAGGTTGAGCTGGTATTAACTTCTAGCTCTTTATATAAGGCAGCCAATCAATTATTTGCCATCACGCATCAATGTTTGTCAGCCTAGTGTGCACAAACTCACACACCTAGGTATACTAGGAAAATACAGTCACTAGATTATTTGGCACAGCTTTCATTCTGTCAACTTTACTCAAAATCTATTAGGGGAAAATTTAATTATATTAAAACCAACACAGATTTATTATTACAGAAAAAAAAAATTTGAGTGTTTTTAAAGAAAAACAAAACATTGAGATAGTTCTAGTCTTCTGTAGGATTGTTTTGGGCAATGCCCAACCCCTCTATTCATTTTCACCTGTCATTAGGGTTACCTCAATAGAAAAGTATAAAAAGTTATTGATGTATCATTAATAAAAGAGCCTCAGATCTGATTCAAGATTATTTTTATCACTGAGCTTTAAGTGACAATGGATAAGTGTTCATTTCCAGTAGTAGCAATAGTAGTAGTAGTAGTCATAGTCTCAATAGTGTAGCTATTGCAGTAGTAGTAGCTGTTATTGTTATTGTAGTTATAGTTAATAGCAGTAAGTAGTAGTAGCGGTTGTTGTTGTCATAATCATAGTAGTAGTTAAGAGCTGGGTTAGAGCTGAGCACTAACATTTATCAGCTGAATGAGATCAGACAAATTATTTAAATTTCCTACATCTTTAGAATGGGGTTAATGAAACATCTATCTCCTTAGATTGTTGAAAAAAATAAATTAAATATGTATAAAGGAAGGTGCTGGCACAAAACAAGCCCTCCACATGTAGAGGCTATTTTTAAAGTATTATCTTTATTATTAGTGTTATTGGCATTATATCTCAACATCCTGAGAGGAAGCTGGAGCAAAGGAAAAGCAATTCAAAGTTAGTTTGGAGTTGACGAGTAGTGAGTAATAAAATAACCTAACTTCAATCTGAATCAAACCCATGATCATCAACAATTTCATTAGGGAAAAAAATGCCCTCCATGTGGGGTTGCTGTCATAATTTCCTTTAAAGTACTTTATAATATCTGTTTATGCACTAACTCAAGTTAAACTAATCCATGTTGCATTTCTCAAAAGAAAGAATTATATCAAGCACCAAATATATTAAGCAAATAATAACAGATCTTAAGGGAGAAATAGACAACAATACAATAATTTTAGGGAGCTTCAGTATCCCATTTTCAGCAGTGAATAGATCATCCAGACAAATATAAACAAGGAAACATTGGAAATCAACAAACAGACATATGTATTAATAGACATATACAGAACATTCCATCCAATAGAAGAACACATTCTTCTCAAGTATACATGGAACATTCTCCAGGAAAGATCATATGATAGGCCACAAAACAAATCTTAGCAAATTTAAGAAGATTAAAATCATACCAACTATGTTCTCTGTCCACAGTGGTATGAAACTAGATATAAAGAACAAGAGGAAAGTGAGAAGATCTACAAATATATGGAAATTAAACAACACACGTTTAAACAATCATTGGGTCAAAGAAGAAATCAAAAGAGAAATAAAAAGTCTCAAAACAAGTGAAAGTGGAAATATATCAAATATTGTGTGATGCAGCAAAAGCACTTCTGAGAGGGAAGTTTATAGCAATAAACACATATATTAAGAAATTTAATTGGGCAATTGGGATTGACATGTATACAGTGATGTGTATAAAATTGATGACTGATTAAAAAATAAATAAATAAAATTAAAATTAAAATTAAAAAAAAAAGAAATTTAAAAGATCTCAAATAAACAACCTAACTTTACACCTCAAGGAACTAGAAAAAGAAGAACTAATTAAGCCTAAAGTTAGCAAAAGGAAGGGAATAATAATGATTAGAGTAGAAGTGAATGAAATAGAGACCAGAAAAACAACAGAAAGGATCAATGAAACTAAGAGCTGATTCTTTGAAAAGCTAAACAAAACTGACAAGCTTTAGCTAGACTAAGAAAAAAGAGAGAAGACAAAAATAAATAAAATTAGAAATAAAAGAGGAGACGCTACAACTGATACTACAGAAATATATAGAATCATAAGAGACTACTATAAACAATTACATGCCAACAAATTAACCTATAAGAAATAAATACATCTAGAAACACATGACTTAACCAAGACTAAATCAGGAAGAACTAGAAAATTTGAACAGACAATAACTAATAAAGAGATTGAGTCAGTAATCAAAAAACTCCCAACACAGAAAACTCTAAGACCAGACAGCTTCACTGGAGAATTCTACCAAAGATTTCAAGAAGAATTAATACCAACCCTCTTCAAACTCTTCCAAAATATTGAGAAGGAGGGAACACTTCCAAACTCATTCTATGAAGCTAGCATGACTTTGATACCAAAACTAGATAAGGATACCACAAGAAAAAAAAAAAAAAAAAAAACTCTAAGAAAGTCTTTGGCCTTTCCATTTTCCATACAACCCCACTGTGGCTGGCCTGGTTAATTGGATGTTAAAAGCCACCTTAACAGCCCTATCTCCCGCACGTTACAAGGTTGGTCCCCTCGGCTGTCTGAAGCTATCAGACTGTAAAATGCAGGCTGACAATCTGCATATGAATGGCTGCCTGACTGAACACCAACAAGGGCGTTGAGAAAGCAGGTACAAAAGGGAGGTTTTGCCTATCCAGTGGGAGGAAGGTCTTGTTTTTGTCTGTTTGTTTTGCAGCTACCACTGGACTTCCCCCCTGGTGTTACTGTAATTCATTGGCATTTAAATTGGTCTCCCCCTCCCAGGTGGTATCCTGGATGGGACTTGCCTTGGTATCACCTTCATTCAGGGATTTTATGTAGGAATGGGCCCCAGCAGACCCAAATCACCTCTCCAGAAGCATTAGCACAGGAGCTGAAGTGGATTTAGTCATGTGGGGTCCCACTGAAGTCCCTGTATATAATTTTAGTTTACCTACTGAAGATATTAAGGATAAAATGTGTGATATCACCACTGGGAAAAATGCCAAAACCAGGGGTGGTTTTGGCCGGTGGAGATCACACGGTTACAGTGTTACTCATGAATGAGGATTTGCTTTATCTTTGACCCCTAAAACACTTGTCTTACTGCCCATAGTGTCTGCCTCATGAACTTCCTGACTCTGGTTACAGGAAGTGTCTTCCTATGCTGGGCCCCAACATATGCAGAGGTCCACAATCGTTCTGACTACAGGGTCTGTGGCCCGTTGCCTGTCTCCAGTGCCCAGGGGATGCCGTGGACAGTTCACCCGTTCAATCACATGGAATGGGAACAATGGCTTGGATTGGTGACCAAAAATCCCCTTGGTGATCTGACTCCTACTGAGGGAAGTTCTATGTTTGATTACAGTGACTAAACAATATGTTTTTCCCCTGGTGTAAAACTAGTCAAATGATTCCCAGATTCCAGTGGCTTATCATATTTGGGATGGCTTGGGGTAGTTGGGAGCTGAACATGGAGTCTTGAGGTCAGTAGCCCCCATCTGCATAGAAAGGACCAACCATATCCAAACAAATCACGGACATATCGGATGTCTTCCCTATGAAGTCTGCCAAGTAACCACAAGATACTGAATGGACAGGAAAAGAAGCAGCTTCACACAACAGGCTCCTTTACGACTCCCAAACAAGGGATCTGGATATGTGGATCCTATTTGTGCCTTATCTGCCCTGTGGGTGAATGGGCCAATGCACCTTGGGGTTTCCTTCCCCCTCAGGCCATATCTATAGATATATATATATACACATACGTTCTTACTGCAAATTTCCCATAACCTTCCTGCTATTAAGTCCAGGTGGTGGGTCCATCATAGTTTGCCATGGTGGGAATGGCCAACATCTATTTTCCTTCCCCAGTACGTAGGTGTAAGTGCCATACGGGAAATCCAGGCGTTAGCACAGTTCACTATGTCAGCTTTGAATGACCCCCTCGAAAGCATCTCTCTATTAAACCAGGAAACTGCTCCAAAGAGAAAAGTGGTGTTGCAAACCGTACGGCTTTAGACATGTTGACAGCTGTGCAGGGAGGAGCTTGTACCTTTATTGGGCAGGAATGCTGTGCATTTATACACCTTCATCTGAACCCAACATAACTGATTTACTCTCCCATATGAAAACAGTCATTAATCATAAAAAAAAAAAAACTATAGACCAATATCCCTGATGAATGTACATGTAAAAATTCTCAACCAAATGTTAGCAAACCAAACTCAAGAACACATTAAAAGGATTTATACCATGGCCAAGTGGGAATTATCCTTGGAATACAAGGATGTTTCAACATATGCAAATCAATAAATGTAAGACATCACATCAATATAATGAAAGATTAAAATCACACAATAACCTCAATAGACACAGAAAAAGCATTTGACAAAATACAACATTCTTTCAAGATAAAAACCCTTAACAGATTGGGTATAGAAGGAACATACCTCAACATAATAAAGAGCATATATTGATAAACCCACAGCTAACATTATACTCAATGGAGAAAAATTGAAAACACTTCCTCTAAGATCAGAAACAAGACAAGGACACCCATCATCACCACTTCTATTCAGTATAGTGCTGGAAGTCCTATCTAGAGCAATTAGGCAAGACAAAGAAATAAAAGGCATCCAAATCAGAAAGGAGGAAGTAATATGATCACTATTTGGTGATGATATAATCTTATATGTAGAAAATCCCAAAGAGTCAGTCAAAAAACTGTTGGAATTAATCCATGATTTCAGTAAAGTGGTAGGATACAAAATCAACATACAGGAATCAATTGCATTTCTTTATTAATGATGAAGTATCTGAAGAAGAAATAAAGAAAACTATCCCATTCACAATAGCATCAAAAATAAAAACATACTTAGGAATAAATTCAACCAAGGAAGTAAAATATCTGTACAATGAAAGCTGCAAGACTTTGCTGGAAGAAGCTGAAGAAGACACAAACAAATGGAAAGACATCATGTGTTCATGGACCAGAAGAATTAATATTTTTTAAATGGTCATACCACCCAAAGCCATGTACAGATTCAATGCAATCCATATCAAAATACCAAAGATATTCTTCACAGAAATAGAAGAAACAATCCTAAAGTTTATCTAAAACCACAAAAGACCCAAAATAGCCAAAACGATCCTGAGAGAAAAAATAAAAGAAACAAAGCTGGCAGTATCACCACTTCTGAATTTCAAACTATACTATAAAGCCATAGTAATAAAAACAGTACAAAAATAGACACATCAAACCAATGGAACAGAATAGAGAGCCCACAATTAAATCCTGGCATATTCAGTCAACTAATACTCAACAAGGGAGCCAAGAATACCCAATAGGGAAAAGATGGTCTCTTCAATAAATGGTGCTGGGAAAACTGGAGAAACATATGCAGAACAATGAAATTAGACCCCTATCTCATACCACTGGCAAAAATAAACTAGAAATGGATCAAAGACTTAAATATAAGACCTGATACCATAAAACTCCTAGAAGAAAAAATAGGGAAGAAGCTCATCGATACTGGTCTTGGAGACGATATTTTGAACATGATGCCAAAAGCACAAACAACAAAAGCAAATATCAACAAATGGGATTATATCATACTCACCTTCTACACAGCAAAAGAAATAACAAAATGAAAAGATAAAACTACTTAATAAGAGAAAAATTTTACAAAGTACATATTGCATAAAGGGTTAATATCCAAAATATATAAAGAACTCAGTCGACTTAATAAAAAATAATAATAATTTGATTAAAAATAGTCAGAAGGACTAAGTAACTAAATAGACATTTTTCCAAAGAGGACATCAAAATGACCAACAGACACATGAAAAGATATTCAACATCACTAATCACCAGGAAAATGCAAATCAAAACCGCAATGGGATATCACCTCATACCTGTTAGAATGGCTATTATCAAGAAGACAAGAGACAGATGCAGGTGAGGATGTGGTGAAAAGGGAACCTTTATACATCGTTGGTGGGAATGTAAATCGGTCCAACCACTATGGAAAACAATAAGGAAGTTCCTCAAAAAGTTAAAACTAGATCTGACATACAATCCAGCAATTCCATTCTGGGTACATACCCAAAGGAAATGAAAACAGGATTTCAGTGAGGTACATACACTCCCATGTTTCTCACAGCATTATTCACAGTAGTCAAGAAATGGAAACAACCCAAAGCCCATCAAAGGATGAATGGATAAAAAAAGATGTAATTCATATACACAATGGAATATTGTTCAGCCATGAGAAAGGAGGATATCCTTCCATTTGCAACAACATGGACAGACTTTGAGCACACTACGCTAATCAAGATAAGTCAGACAGAGAAAGACTAGTACTATATGAGATCCCTTATATGTGGAATCTAAAAAAGTTAAACCTATGAAAAAGAGAGTAAAAATTTATTCAATTTTTTTAAAAAGGGGAAAAAGAAAAAAAATATCAAATCTCAAACGGGGAATGGGGTATTTGGTGTCTCCAAGGAGGTAGACCTAGCATGACTTTTTTGTTTATAGTTACCTACTTCTGGCTTCTTTCACCTCTCTGGAGTAGATTGCCAGAGAGGTAATTACTCCTGGTTTTCTATAAGCCATTTTTTTAAAGAAAAGCAAATCTTCCTTAGCCATTTAATTCTCACTGCAGAAACCAACATGCCAACGTAAGCCTTAGAGCTGCTATCCCTTATTGTTTTCTATATCCTTCCTAAGAGCCTTTCCTCTTCAAAGACTAGTTAGAACCTCATGTGCTGAAGTCCCAGGTAGCTGGACACTTAATCTTCTTAGCCAGGAGCACAAGAGCTTGCTTGCAGATGTGGTAGGAAATAATAAAAACATTTTGCCTTAAAGACAAACTTAGCATTTAGTCTGACTGCACGCAAATCATTTAATCCTTTTTTTATTTTTCTTACCGGCTCAAAAGCAGGCACATTCTCTTTAGAGATTAGCCAGAATGTGATGACTTAATTCACATTTACTACTTACATGCCTGGCTTAACATTCTTGTGAATGTGTTTCTGAACATTCTTCCTAAAAGCACTGCTGTCATTTTTGCTGAGAAAAGTGCCTACGAATCCATTCATTACAGCAAGGGCCCAGAGTACTGAAAAATGTGCAGGTAAATGGCTGGGTTTCCAGGTTCAAACCCTACTCAAGGAGGCAGCAAGAGAGGCCATTACCAGCACGAGCTCTGATGGACACCGTGAATCACAGTCCGGTGGCTTGTCGTCATTTTCCTGATGGATGGTGATAAACTCTAGCAGAGAGTAGGGGCAGAAGAGGTTCCGTATTCAGCTACACTAAGGTCACTGATTATAAGTTTGCACAGAGAAGTTAGTTCTTCTGCTCTTTCTAGTCATCAAGGCCTGCCCTGAAAACGGAATTCAGTATAGTTTATATTCCTTTCTTCATCTTTCCTTAATTTTTTTAACTCTTTTATTGAGCACTTATTTGGTAAGTGCTTACTTACTTACCAAGCACTTTGCATGCATTAATAATAATGTCCAACATTTATTGAGTGCGACTATGTGCCAGGCACTACTTTAAATGTTTTGAACAGATCATGCTCATAACGGCCCACTGCAATAGGGATTGTTATTATCCCCATTTACAGATGAAACTCAGGCCCACAGGGATTAAGTAACTTGTACAGGATCACACAGCTAGGAAGTGCAATCTGCAGTTGGGGGAAATGCTATCTTGGAGTGTCTAGGGAATTTATTTGAACATTGGCTGTGAACTGGGGGGACAAGCAAAACCTTCTAGGTCATTATTATCTCCTTAAATTCTCCAAAGGCTCTGAATGACAAAGAGTATAAGCATCATCCAAAAGTTAATAGTAGAATAAGAGCTACCGTTACCAGGGGGAGGGGAGAATGCTATTTGGCGACAAGTGGGCCTATCAGTGACCCTGCCCCTGAAATCTTATCTGATAGGTAGTCACAAATGTGCAGGTACAGTCCTTTAGTTTCCAGAAGATCTGAGTTTGGACTCAAAAAACCTTAATTCTATATCCAATTATGAAACCTTGGACAAGTCACTTACACTTTCTCAGTCTCCATTTTTTCACCAGTTAATGAGGCTATCATATTAACAACCATCATACCTACCTAACAGAACTGCTGTCAAGCTCAGAGACTCTACAAGAAAATGTTTCATAAACTGAAGAGTGTTACGCAAATGTGTTATAATTGTATTGCATTGAATGTGCTTATTCTATGGGAATATTTTCTATACACATACAGGATTTATTGCTGTCATCTCCTAAGAGAAGAGAGCTTTACTTTTGCATGTTGCCCCTGCTATACTCTAAGACACTGTAGCTTGATTAAAGTGTGAGCTATTTTACCCAGTCCTTGACCAGGAACCTGTAGCAATTTTTATTTCTGACATTCTAAAGGAATCTTTAGTCTGACTATCTAAACCAGGCCTTGGATAACTCTGTATAGTCAAGATGGTTTGAAAGGTCCCACCTATCACAGAAAAGTAAACAAGCTTCCAGTGATCGAAGTGACTAAGCTAAATGAACCGGGGAAGACAGAAGAAAAACGGTTCCTTGAAACTTCACGATTCAAAAATACATAACCAATGCAAATCACAGATATTCAGAAAATGAAATTTGATTCAAAATGTGAGACATTATAGATGGTATTGTAAAGTAAAAGGCCACCCAAAAGGGATTTACAGAAAGCAAGGCAAATCTGAAGTTGCCCTTGGGATCACTGGAAAGCAAAATAATAGACGCCCAACCAAGTTTTTCCTCAGATCAAAATTACTATACATCTATAGCCTTAATGCACCAATGTCAAAAGTAAAAAGCTTTGAAGGTCCATGGAAAATGATAGAAAATGAGATTAAGAAAATGAGATTATCCCCGCCGTGTCCTCAAGTCCGTTCTCTATGCCTGCGTCTTTATTCCTGCCCTGCCACTAGGTTCATCAGTACCATTTTCTTAGATTCCATATATGTGCGTTAGCATACAGTATTTATCTTTCTATTTCTGACTTACTTCACTCTGTATGACAGACTCTAGGTCCATCCACCTCCCTACAAATAACTCAACTTCGTTCCTTTTTATGGCTGAGTAATATTCCATTGTATATATGTGCCACATCTTCTTTATCCATTCATCTGTTGATGGGCACTTAGGTTACTTCCATGTCCTGGCAATTGTAAACAGTGCTGCAAAGAACATTGTAGTACATGTATCTTTTTGAATTATGGTTTTCTTGGGGTATATGCCCAGTAGTGGGATTGCTGGGTCATATGGTAGTTCTATTTTTAGTTCCTTAAGAAACCTCCATACTGTTCTCCATAGTGCCTGTATCAATTCACATTCCCACCAACAGTGTAAGAGGGTTCCCTTTTCTCCACACCCTCTCCAGCATTTATTGTTTATAGATTTTTTGATGATGGGCATTCTGACCGGTGTGAGGTGATACCTCATTGTGGTTTTGATTTGCATTTCTCTAATGATTAATGATGTTGAGCATCCTTTCATGTTTTGTTGGCAATCTGTATGTCTTCTTTGGAGAAATGTCTATTTAGGTCTTCTGCCAATTTTTGGATTGGGTTGTTTGTTTTTTGATATTGAGCTGCATGAGCTTCTTGTATATTTTGGAGATTAATCCTTCGTCAGTTCCTTCATTTGTAAATATTTTCTCCCATTGTGAGGGTTGTCTTTTCATCTTGTTTGTGGTTTCCTTTGCTGTGCAAAAGCTTTTAAGTTTCATTAGGTCCCATTTGTTTATTTTATTTCCATTACTCTAGGAGGTGGGTCAAAAAGGATCTTGCTGTGATTTATGTCAAAGAGTGTTCTGCCTATGTTTTCCTCTAAGAGTTTTACAGTGTCCGGCCTTACATTTAGGTCTTTAATCCATTTTGAGTTCATTTTTGTGTATGGTGTTAGGAAGTGTTTTAATTTCATTCTTTTACATGTAGCTGTCCAGTTTTCCCAGCTCCACTTATTGAAGAGGCTGTCTTTTCTCCACTGTATATTCTTGCCTCCTTTGTCAAAGATAAGGTGACCATATGTGCATGGGTTTATCTCTGGCTTTTCTATCCTGTTCCATTGATCTACATTTGTTTTTGTGCCAGTACCATACAGTCTTGATTACTGTAGCTTTGTAGTATAGTCGGAAGTCAGGAAGCCTGAATCCTCCAGCTCTGTGTTTCTTTCTCAAGATTGCTTTGGCTATTTGGGGTCTTTTGTGTTTCCATACAAATTGTAAAATTTTTTGTTCTAGTTCTGCGAAAAATGCCATTGGTAATTTGATAGGGATTGCCTTGAATCTGTAGATTGCTTTGGGTAGTATAGTCATGTTCACAATGTTGATTCTTCCATTCCAAGAACATGGTATATCTTTCCATCTGTTTGTATCATCTTTGATTTCTTTCATCAGTGTCTTATAGTTTTCTGCATACAGGTTTTTGCCTCCTTAGGTAGGTTTATTCCTAGGTATTTTATTCTTTTTGTTGCAGTGGTAAATGGGAGTGTTTCCTTAATTTCTCTTCCTGATTTTCAGTTGCTAGTGTGTAGGAAAGCAAGAGATTTCTGTGCATTAATCTTGTATCCTGCTACTTTACCAAATTCATTGATTAGCTCTAGTAGTTTTCTGGTAGCATCTTTAGGATTTTCTATACATAGTGTCATGTCATCTGCAGTGACAGTTTTACTTCTTCTTTTCCAATTTGGATTCCTTTTATTTCTTCTTCTTCTCTGATTGTTGTGGCTAAAATTTACAAAAGTATGTTGAATAACAGTGGTGAGAGTGGACAACCTTGTCTTGTTCCTGATCTTAGAAGAAATGGTTTCAGTTTTTCACCATTGAAAATGATGTTGGCTGTGGGTTTGTCATATATGGCTTTTATTATGTTGAGGTAGGTTCCCTCTATGCCCACTGTCTGGAGAGTTTTTGTCATAAATCGGTGTTGAATTTTGTCAAAAGCTTTTTCTACATCTATTGAGATGATCATATGGTTTTATCCTTCAGTTTCTTAATATGGTGTATCACATTGATTGATTTGTGTATATTGAAGAATCCTTGCATTCCTGGGATAAACCCCACTTGATCATGGTGTATGATCCTTTTAATGTGCTGCTTGGATTCTGTTTGCTAGTATTTTGCTGAGGATTTTTGCATCTATGTTCATCAGTCACATTGGCTGTAGTTTTCTTTTTCGTGACAGCTTTGTCTGGTTTTGCTATCAGGGTGCTGGTGGCCTCACAGAATGAGCTTGGGAGAGTTCCTCCCTCTGCTATACTTTGGAAGAGTTTGAGAAGGATGGGTGTTAGCTCTTCTCTAAATATTTGATAGAATTCGCCTGTGAAGCCACCTGGCTCTGGGTTTTTGTTTGTTGGAAGATTTTTAATCATAGTTTCAATTTCAGTGCTTGTGATTGGTCTGTTCATGTTTTCTATTTCTTCCTGGTTCAGTCTTGGGAGGTTGTACTTTTCTATGAATTTGTCCATTTCTTCCAGGTTGTTCATTTTATTGGCATATAGTTGCTTGTAGTAGTCTCTCATGATCCCTTGTATTTCTGCAGTGTCAGTTGTTACTTCTCCTTTTTCATTTCTAATTCTGTTGATTTGAGTTTTCTCCCTTTTTTTCCTGATGAGTCTGGCTAATGGTTTATCAATTTTGTTTATCTTTTCAAAGAACCAGCTTTTAGTTTTAATGATCTTTGCTATTGTCTCCTTCATTTGCAATAGTGAATCTTAAGCCAAATTATCAATCCCTGTCAAATATTCTTCTCACTGAATCTCCTCCCACAGAGTCAAGGGCATCTGGATATTCCAACCCAAGAGGAGTAACTCTGGAATAGTCATTACTCTTACTTCCAGTTCCCAATAACATTTCACGTGGTAGATTTGTACTTCCTGAGCGGGTGAGGCCCTGTGACTCTCTTTGGACCTTAAGTTACTGTGGAAGTTATATGTGCCAATTCTAGGTTGCACATTTAATTGCCAGTGTTATGAGAACTACTGGGGTAGTCTTTCCCTCAGCACAGTAAACAGCAGCTTCTGAGATGGCAGAAACTCTATCACCCTGGGTCATTGTGTGACTCCATAACTCTGACGTGTATAAGCTCTTTGCCAACCCAGTGATGCTTATCATATTCTTCTCTGAACTCTAATTTTTTTAGTCTCCCATTCTAAACTCTAAGCTCTCTGAGGACAATTGCCGAATCTAATTCACTTTTATATCCTTCATAAGATATAGCTCTTATAGACAGCAGAAGCGCAGTACTATCTGTTGAAAAAATAAATGTATTTACAAGAGATTCTAACGTTATAAAGTAATTAGATATATTTTCATATTCTACAAATTACTAGTCTGCTATTATTAAACTATTATCTGTATGTAAGATAATCACTGAACTTGGCATTCCGTACAAACAAAATATTTTCATCTTGGGCAGAAAGTATGTGGGTTTTCCAATTATAACAGGATAAAGCTACGAAAAAAAAACAAAATCTTTATCATGTAGGTAAGGAGATTTCCCCTAGTAAAGCAGACACACTGACTCCCTATCATGCAAATTATATTCCAATATTAGTGAAAGGCCTAAACCCAATCCAGCTTCTTGTGATTACGGTAATGTATACTCATTTCGACACAGAATAAGCTGGCTAGCCAAAATGAGAACAATATCAAATGATGACCTGAATTAAAACAATTCTTTCACATTTATTGGTTCATTTTTCTCTAGTGGCTATTTTTGTTTTGACTAATAGTATCTCTTCACATTGTGAAATGAAACTTCTAAACATGAATGTAGCTTACAGATAAACACAGCGTCTCTATTCCCTAGTCTGCTTGTGTTTATTGTTTTATAATGTTGATATATCCCAAAACTCCTTGGGGTTATATCTCTTCTAAACAGTTGGCTCTTTAAAATGTATTCCTTGTGGGGGAGGAGAGAAGATGGCGGAAGAGTAAGACGCGGAGATCACCTTCCTTCCCACAGATACAGTAGAAATACATCTACACGTGGAACTGCTCCTACAGAACACCCACTGAACGCTGGCAGAAAACGTCAGACCTCCCAAAAGGCAAGAAACTCCCCCCGTACTTGGGTAGGGCAAAAGAAAAAAGAAATAACAGAGACAAAAGAATAAGGATGGCACCTGCACCAGTGGGAGGGAGCTGTGAAGGAGGAAAGATTTCCACGCACTAGGAGCCCCTTTGCGGGCAGAGACTGCGGGTGGCAGAGGGGGGAAGCTTCGGAGCCACGGAGGAGAGCGCAGCCACAGGGGTGCGGAGGGCAAAGCGGAGAGATTCCCGCACTTCCCGCACGGAGGCTCGGCGCCGAGCAGCACTCACCAGCCCGAGAGGCTTGTCTGCTCAGCCGCCGGGGCGGGCGGGGCTGGGAGCTGAGGCTCGGGCTTCGGTCGCAGGGAGAGGACTGGGGTTGGCGGCGTGAACACAGCCTGAAGGGGTTAGCGCACCACAGCTGGCTGGGAGGGAGACCGGGAAAAAGTCTGCAGCTGCCGAAGAGGCAAGAGACTTTTTCTTGCCTCTTTGTTTCGCGGCGCGCAAGGAGAGGGGATTCAGAGCGCCGCCTAAACGAACTCCAGAAACTGGCGCGAGCCGCGGCTATCAGCGCGGACCCCAGAGACGGGCGTGAGATGCTGGGGCTGCTGCTGCCGCCTCCAAGAAGCCTGTGTGCGAGCACAGGTCACTCTCCACACCGCCCCTCCCGGGAGCCCGTGCAGCCCGCCACTGCCAGGGTCGCCACTGCCAGGGTCCCGTGATCCAGGGACAACATCCCCCGGGAGAACGCACTGCGCCCTCAGGCTGCTGCAACGTCACGCCGGCCTCTGACGCCGCAGGCTCGCCCCGCCTCCTCTGTACCCCTCCCTCCCCGCGGCCTGGGTGAGCCAGAGTCCCCGAAGCAGCTGCTCCTTTAACCCCGTCCTGTTTGGGCGGGGAACAGACGCCCTCAGGCGACCTACACGCAGAGGCGGGTCCAAATCCAAAGCTGATCCCCAGGAGCTGTGCGAACAGAGAAGAGGAGGGGAAATCTGTCCCAGCAGCCTCAGAAGAAGCGGATTAAAACTCCACAAACAACTTGATGTGCCTGCATCTGTTGAATACCTGAATAGACAACGAATCATCCCAAATTCAGGAGGTGGACTTTGGGAGCAGGATATATTAATTTTTCCCCTTTTCCTTCTTTTTTTGTGAGTGTATATGTATATGCTTCTGGGGGAGATTTTGTCTGTATAGCTTTGCTTTACAATAGCTTTATTTTACTTCACTATATTATAGCTTCTTTCTTTCTTTTCTTTCTTTCTTTCTTTCTTTCTTTCCTTCCTTCCTTCCTTCCTCCTTCCTTCCTTCCTTCCTTCCTTTCTTTCTTTCTTTCTTTCTTTCTATTTTTTCTCCCTTTTACTCTGAGCCGTGTGGACGAAAGGCTCTTGGTGCTTCAGCCAGGCATCAGGGCCGTACCTCGGAGGTGGGAGAGCCAACTTCAGGACACTGATCCACAAGAGACCTCCCAGCTCCATGTAATACCAAACGGCAAAAATCTCTCAGAGATCTCCATCTCAACATCAAGACCCAGCATCACTCAATGACCAGCAAGCTACAGGGCTGAACACCCTATGCCAAACAACTAGCAAGACAGGAACACAGCCTCATCCATTAGCAGAGAGGCTGCCTAAAATCATAATAAGGCCACAGACACCCCAAAATACACCACCATACGTGGACGTGCCCACCAGAAAGACAAGATCCAGCCTCATCCACCAGAACTCAGGCACTAGTTCCCTCCACCAGGAAGCCTACACAACCCACTGAACCAACCTTAGCCACTGGGGACAGATACCAAAAACAACGGGAACTACAAACCTGCAACCTGTGATAAGGAGACCCCAAACACAGTAAGATAAGCAAAATGAGACGACAGAAAAACACACAGCAGATGAAGGAGCAGGGTCAAAACACACTAGACTTAACAAATGAAGAGGAAATAGGTAGTCTACCTGAAAAAGAATTCAGAATAATGATAGTAAGGATGATCCAAAATCTTGGAAATAGAATAGACAAAATGCAAGAAGCATTTAACAAGGACGTAGAAGAACTAAAGAGGAATCAAGCAATGATGAAAAACACAATAAATGAAATTAAAAATACTCTAGATGGGATCAATAGCAGAATAACTGAGGCAGAAGAAAGGATAAGTGACCTGGAAGATAAAATGGTGGAAATAACTACTGCAGAGCAGGATAAAGAAAAAAGAATGAAAAGAACTGAGGACAGTCTCAGAGACCTCTGGGACAGCATTAAACGCACCAACATTCGAATTATAGGGGTCCCAGAAGAAGAAGAGAAAAAGAAAGGGACTGAGAAAATATTTGAAGAGATTATAGTTGAAAACTTCCCTAATATGGGAAAGGAAATAGTTAATCAAGTCCTGGAAGCACAGAGAGTCCCATACAGGATAAACCCAAGGAGAAACACGCCAAGACACATATTAATCAAACTGTCAAAAATTAAATATAAGGAAAACATATTAAAGGCAGCAAGGGAAAAAAAACAAATAACACACAAGGGAATCCCCATAAGGTTAACATCTGATCTTTCAGCAGAAACTCTGCAAGCCAGAAGGGAGTGGCAGGATATACTTAAAGTGATGAAGGAGAAGAACCTACAACCAAGATTACTCTACCCAGCAAGGATCTCATTCAAATGTGATGGAGAAATTAAAACCTTTACAGACAAGCAAAAGCTGAGAGAGTTCAGCACTACCAAACCAGCTTTACAACAAATGCTAAAGGAACTTCTCTAGGCAAGAAACACAAGAGAAGGAAAACACCTACAATAACAAACCCAAAACATTTAAGAAAATGGGAATAGGAACATACATATCGATAATTACCTTGAATGTAAATGGATTAAATGCTCCCACCAAAAGACACAGGCTGGCTGAATGGATACAAAAACAAGACCCATATATATGCTGTCTACAAGAGACCCACTTCAGACCTAGAGACACATACAGACTGAAAGTGAGGGGATGGAAAAAGATATTCCATGCAAATGGAAATCAAAAGAAAGCTGGAGTAGCAATTCTCATATCAGACAAAATAGACTTTAAAATAAAGACTATTACAAGAGACAAAGAAGGACACTATATAATGATCAAGGGATCGATCCAAGAGGAAGGTATAACAATTGTAAATATTTATGCACCCAACATAGGAGCACCTCAATACATAAGGCAAGTACTAACAGCCATAAAAGGGGAAATCGACAGCAACACAATCATAGTAGGGGACTTTAACACCCCACTTTCACCAATGGACAGATCATCCAAAATGAAAATAAATAAGGAAACACAAGCTTTAAATGATACATTAAACAAGATGGACTTAATTGATATTTATAGGACATTCCACCCAAAAACAACAGAATACACATTTTTCTCAAGTGCTCATGGAACATTCTCCAGGATAGATCATATCTTGGGTCACAAATCAAACCTTGGTAAATTTAAGAAAATTGAAATCGTATCAAGTATCTTTTCCGACCACAACGCTATGAGACTAGATATCAATTACAGGAAAAGATCTGTAAAAAATACAAACACATGGAGGCTACACAATACATTACTTAATAATGAAGTGATTACTGAAGAAATCAAAGGGGAAATCAAAAAATACCTAGAAATAAATGACAATGGAGATACGACGACCCAAAACCTATGGGACGCAGCAAAAGCAGTGCTAAGAGGGAAGTTTATAGCAATACAAGCCTACCTCAAGAAACAGGAAACATCTCGAATAAACAACCTAACCTTGCACCTAAAGCAATTAGAGAAAGAAGAACAAAAAAACCCCAAAGCCAGCAGAAGGAAAGAAATTATAAAGATCAGGTCAGAAATAAATGAAAAAGAAATGAAGGAAACAATAGCAAAAATCAATGAAACTAAAAGCTGGTTCTTTGAGAAGATAAACAAAATTGATAAACCATTAGCCAGACTCATCAAGAGAAAAAGGGAGAAGACTCAGATCAATAGAATTAGAAATGAAAAAGGAGAAATAACCACTGACACAGCAGAAATACAAAAGATCATGAGAGATTACTACAAGCAACTCTATGCCAATAAAATGGACAACCTGGAAGAAATGGACAGATTCTTAGAAATGCACAAACTGCCGAGACTGAACCAGGAAGAAATAGAAAATATGAACAGACCAATCACAAGCACTGAAATTGAAACTGTGATTAAAAACCTTCCAACAAACAAAAGCCCAGGACCAGATGGCTTCACAGGTGAATTCTATCAAACATTTAGAGAAGAGCTAACACCTATCCTTCTCAAACTCTTCCAAAATATTGCAGAGGGAGGAACACTCCCAAACTCATTCTACGAGGCCACCATCACCCTGATACCAAAACCAGACAAAGATGTCACAAAGAAAGAAAACTACAGGCCAATATCACTGATGAACATAGATGCAAAAATCCTCAACAAAATACTAGCAAACAGAATCCAACAGCACATGAAAAGGATCATACACCATGATCAAGTGGGGTTTATCCCAGGAATGCAAGGATTCTTCAATATACGCAAATCAATCAATGTGATACACCATATTAACAAATTGAAGGAGAAAAACCATATGATCATCTCAATAGATGCAGAGAAAGCTTTCGACAAAATTCAACACCCATTTATGATAAAAGCCCTGCAGAAAGTAGGCATAGAGGGAACTTTCCTCAACATAATAAAGGCCATCTATGACAAACCCACAGCCAACATTGTCCTCAATGGTGAAAAACTGAAACCATTTCCACTAAGATCAGGAACAAGACAAGGTTGCCCACTCTCACCACTATTATTCAACATAGTTTTGGAAGTGTTAGCCACAGCAATCAGAGAAGACAAAGAAATAAAAGGAATCCAAATCGGAAAAGAAGAAGTAAAGCTGTCACTATTTGCAGATGACATGATACTATACATACAGAATCCTAAAGAGGCTACCAGAAAACTCCTAGAGCTAATCAATGAATTTGGTAAAGTAGCAGGATACAAAATTAATGCACAGAAATCGCTTGCATTTCTATACACTAATGACGAAAAATCTGAAAGTGAAATTAAGAAAACACTCCCGTTTACCATTGCAACAAAAAGAATAAGATATCTAGGAATAAACCTACCTAAGGAGACAAAAGACCTGTATGCAGAAAATTATAAGACACTGATGAAAGAAATTAAAGATGATACAAATAGATGGAGAGATATACCATGTTCCTGGATTGGAAGAATCAACATTGTGAAAATGACTCTACTACCCAAAGCAATCTACAGATTCAATGCAATCCCTATCAAACTACCACTGGCATTTTTCACAGAACTAGAACAAAAAATTTCACAATTTGTATGGAAACGCAAAAGACCCCGAATAGCCAAAGCAATCTTGAGAACGAAAAATGGAGCTGGGGGAATCAGGCTCCCTGACTTCAGACTATACTACAAAGCTTCAGTAATCAAGACAGTTTGGTACTGGCACAAAAACAGAAATATTGATCAATGGAACAGGATAGAAAGCCCAGAGATAAACCCACACACATATGGCCACCTTATCTTTGATAAAGGAGGCAAGCATATACAGTGGAGAAAAGACAGCCTCTTCAATAAGTGGTGCTGGGAAAATTGGACAGGTACATGTAAAAGTATGAAATTAGAACACTCCCTGACACCATGCACAAAAATAAACTCCAAATGGATTAAAGACCTAAGTGTAAGGCCAGACACTATCAAACTCTTAGAGGAAAACATAGGCAGAACACTCTATGACATACATCACAGCAAGATTCTTTTTGACCCAGCTCCCAGAGAAATGGAAATAAGAACACAAATAAACAAATGGGACCTAATGAAACTTAAAAGCTTTTGCACAGCAAAGGAAACCATAAACAAGACCAAAAGACAACCCTTAGAATGGGAGAAAATATTTGCAAATGAAGCAACTGACAAAGGATTAATCTCCAAGATTTACAAGCAGCTCATGCAGCTCAATAACAAAAAAACGAACAACCCAATCCAAAAATGGGCAGAAGACCTAAATAGACATTTCTCCAAAGAAGATATACAGATGGCCTACAGACACATGAAAGAATGCTCAACATCATTAATCATTAGAGAAATGCAAATCAAAACTACAATGAGGTATCACCTCACTCCTGTTAGAATGGGCATCATCAGAAAATCTACAAACAACAAATGCTGGAGAGGGTGTGGTGAAAAGGGAACCCTCTTGCACTGTTGGTGGGAATGTAAATTGATACAGCCACTATGGAGAACAATATGGAGGTTCCTTAAAAAACTAAAAATAGAATTACCATATGACCCAGCAATCCCACTACTGGGCATATACCCAGAGAAAACCGTAATTCAAAAAGACACATGCACCCGAATGTTCAGTGCAGCACTATTTACAATAGCCAGGTCATGGAAGCAACCTAAATGCCCATCAACAGATGAATGGATAAAGAAGTTGTGGTACATATATACAATGGAATATTACTCAGCCATAAAAAGGAACGAAATTGAGTCATTTGTTGAGACGTGGATGGATCTAGAGACTGTCATACAGAGTGAAGTAAGTCAGAAAGAGAAAAACAAATATCGTATATTAATGTATGTATGCGGAACCTAGAAAAATGGTACAGATGAGCCAGTTTGCAGGGCAGAAGTTGAGACACAGATGTAGAGAATGGACATATGGACACCAAGGGGGGAAAACTGCGGTGGGGTGGGGATGGTGGTGTGCTGAATTGGGCGATTGGGATTGACATGTATACACTGATGTGTATAAAACTGATGCCTAATAAGAACCTGCAGTATAAAAAAACAAACAACTAATACTAAACTTTCATTGGGTTATTTGTATGGAAACATGTTAATATAAATGTTTCAGACATTACATGAAATTTCTAAAAATCTTATATTTGTATTTGTATGGAAATATGTATGGAAATATGTTAATATAAATGTTTCAGACATTAAAAAAAAAAAAAAAAAAAAAAAACTACAATGAGATATCATCTCACACCGGTCAGAATGGCCATCATCAAAAAATCTACAAACAATAAATGCTGGAGAGGATGTGGAGGAAAGGGAACACTCTTGCACTGTTGGTGGGAATGTAAATTGATACAGCCACTATGGAGAACAGTATGGAGGTTCCTTAAAAAACTACAAATAGAACTACCATACGACCCAGCAATCCCACTACTGGGCATATACCCTGAGAAAACCATAGGTCAAAAAGTGTCATGTACCACAATGTTCATTGCAGCTCTATTTACAATAGCCAGGACCTGGAAGCAACCTAAATGTCCATCGACAGATGAATGGATAAAGAAGATGTGGCACATATATACAATGGAATATTACTCAGCCATAAAAAGAAATGAAATGGAGGTATTTGTAATGAGGTGGATGGAGTTAGAGTCTGTCATACAGAGTGAAGTAAGTCAGAAAGAGAAAAACAAATACAGTATGCTAACACATATATACGGAATCTAAGGAAAAAAAAAAAAAAAGGCCATGAAGAACCTAGTGGCAAGACGGGAATAAAGACACAGACCTACTAGAGAATGGACTTGAGGATATGGGGAGGGGGTGGGGTGAGATGTGACAGGGTAAGAGATTGTCATGGACATATATACACTACCAAATGTGAAATAGATAGCTAGTGGGAAGCAGCCGCATAGCACAGGGAGATCAGCTCGGTGCTTTGTGACCACCTAGAGGGGTGGGATGGGGAGGGTGGGAGGGAGGGAGATGCAAGAGGGAAGAGAAATGGGAACATATTGTATATGTATAGCTGATTCACTTTGTTATGGAGCAGAAGCTAACACACTATTGTGAGGCAATTGTACTTCAATAAAGATGTTTAAAAAAAAAAAAAAAAGACACAGACCTACTAGAGAATGGACTTGAGGATATGGGGAGGGGGAAGGGTAAGCTGTGACGAAGTGAGAGAGTGGCATGGACATATATACACTACCAAACGTAAAATAGATAGCTAGTGGGAAGCAACCGCATAGCACAGGGAGATCAGCTCAGTGCTTTGTAACCACCTAGAGGGGTGGGATAGGGAGGGTGGGAGGGAGGGAGATGCAAGAGGGAAGAGATAGGGGAACATATGTATATGTATAACTGATTCACTTCGTTATAAAGCAGAAACTAACACACCATTGTAAAGCAATTATACTCCAATAAAGATGTTAAAATATAAAAAAAAAAAAAAAATGTATTCCTTGTATTTTTACTTGATCATTAGACTAAAATATCATTAGTTAAGATACCGTTTCCAAGCAATTTGTTAATGTGTTTGATTAGCTGTCTCCCCCTCCTCCCATAGAATTCCTATGATAACAAGCACAGATGTAGGAGTCATTTTATTTACCCAAACATTTTGTAATAATTCCAGTATAGTTTGTCAACATTCAGAAACAAAAGCTTCTAAAACATTCTTGTGCTTTCATTTCTTATATCATCTGAATTATTCATGATTAATAATTTTTATAACTATTATTTTGTTATGTTTAGTTTATACAGATTTATATAATAAAAACCAGGCAAAACTATCTTTAATCTTATGATTCCTCAAAGTTTTCTTAAATATTGCCTACAATGATAGTTAAAACAACTGTCTGCAGCATATCCTAGGCCCGAGTTCTCCTTTTTGTACATCTATTCATAATAAGCAAATTCTACTTCATAATCTACTTTTCCTTCTCTTCCTCAGAAAAAACAGAAACTTATCTCCCTCTTTAACAATAAATTTTGATTTTAACTTGGTTACATAAAATAAGAGTGTTAAAAAACTTTTCTTCTCCCTACATGTTGAAACTTCAAAATGTCTCAGCTCATCTATCTGCTAATGATTATTTGGACAATGATGCAGAGAATCCTTTTTCTCAAAGGAATGAACACCTTCTAAGCCAAGAACAGCTTTGGGTCCAGATGTTATTGTTGTTCATTCTCACCATTAATCACTAAACATTGCAGTAGGACCCACCATGGATATTATTCAAACAGCGACTCAATTAAATTCAGAGGCGGTCCATTTAATCTTCATCAGCTCAAACAATGGCAACTTCATTTTTGTCAAACAAATGTTGAGTCAGAGAAGAGAAACTTCAGAGATTTTCATTTCATTCAATATTGTTATAAAGTAACTGGATTCACACTTTGACTTTGGACAAAAGAGAGCCACAGCGCTTTGCCGGAAGGCAATGCTACAGGGAAGATAGAACATCTTGCACCAGAAGGCACAAGTGGTAATTTTGTGATTAAAAAGTAAAAGATTCATTTGTTCCCTTAAAAGATGTGATAACTGAAGACAGAAATAAAATATTCTGTTTGGACTCTGCAGTATGAAGATGGATGTGGGGCAGGGAACTACAATGGAAGGAGGAAAGGGGGACATGTCTAACTCTTACATTATTCACTTCATCTAGACCAAGGGGGAAAATAGCTCCTCAGAGGGGCCAGTTAGAAAGCAGCCTATGGGCATGACGAATGAGGCATCTATAATTAAGTGCAGCATCAAACTGCTAGAGACCTTTCTTAGTAGGGTCATGACATCCACTTTTTTTTTAAGTGGGGTAAATGCAGAGGGAGTGCTAACTGGATATCTTTAGCCATTAGTTTGGATCACAACTGCTTACTCCAGGGGCCTACACTGGGATAATAAAACCTCATTTGGGGACCTTTTCTTCCTCATCTCTGAATTAGTCTGGTTTCTAGAAGAAACAAAAAACATGAGCAAGATCTGTGAGGCAAAAAAAGGTGTGGCACAAATAAGGAGTGATGAATAACGCAAGACAGTATGCTAGAACTAGAACTAGAATGATGCAGAGATAGGACTAAAAATAGTGCTTATGGCCAGACCATAAAGGGCTAGGAATTCTAAGTTAAGGACTACAAGCTTTCAATTCTACAGGCAATGGGGAGCCTTAGAAATTGAAAAATTTCTAAGCAAGAGAAAAAAGAATTAGATATGATCAAAGATTCCAGACATGACTACACACTGGATTCACTTAGGAAGTTGTAAAAAATGAGGATGCCAGGACCCAACCACAAGGGATTCTAACTTAATTGGTATGGTGTATGGTCTGAACATCAGTTTAAAAAGCTCCCGGATGATTCAGATGTGTAGCAAAGTTTGAGAACCACCACTAAAGAAAAATCATTCTGGAATCTGTGTTTTTGTTAAATTGGAGAGGGCCATGTTGATGGCAGAGAAACTAGTTACTAAGATCTCCTAATACAAGCAGCTCATGATGATAATCTGATCTAGGGCAGATCACAATAATGGAAGGGATGGTCTCTTCTGAAACAAATTGTTGCAAAGGTCAAATGTGAGGCTGAGATGGCTAATTGGACACGGGAAATAAGGAAAAAGAATTGGAAAATGATTCCAGGGTTCCCAGCTGAGGCAACAGCATAGCTGGTGCTGGGGCAAATTAACCAATTTAACAAAGAAAGGGAACACAATGTGAGGAGCAGGGGTGGGAAAGAGGAAAAGAAGAAAGGACACTGAGCCCATCCTCTAGTTAATTTGGCTTTTACCTTCCTCCCCTCGCCCAGGAGTCATCACCACTAAATTAAGCCAACATTAGTGCTCGACAGCTCTGCCAGGGGAAAGTGAAAGTCGACAGATTTAGGCTGCTGCAGGATAACAGGACATCTATTCTACCTCTGATGGCCCTCTCCTAGGACCTCCCTGCCTGAAGATTCCCAACATAGAATTCTTCCCAAGAGGACTTCAGCACTTCAGCTGTCACCAGCCCCTGCCAAGAAAGAGAGGGGCACAGTTTAGGAGTGAGGATGCAACCACCATGAGCCCATAGATCTCAATCTCCACCTTGACTCCTTGAATTGCGTCCCCAAGCAGATGGGAAGCCAGTGAGGAATCCAGAGCACAGATGCCGCATGCTCACGCAGAGCAAGAGTGAACTGTGCAGTTCTTCTCTTTAATTTCTTATCTGATAACAAGCTTCCAGTCCCCAGATCAATATTGCCAGCAAACTGCTGTGCACCCCACCGGGCATACTTTGTTTTCTCTATTACTCTTTTTAAGGAAATAATTATCTGTGCACAAACCCATGTAAAAATTAGAGTTTATTCTTCCTCTCCCAAAATGAAACAATTAAAAAGCATATTTTTAAAGAGTTTTGTCTCTGCCTTTCACAGTAAAGCTTGTTGAAAAAAGTTGCAGTTTTGTAAAAGTAAAGTTTGATCTCCTAGGATCCGTATACAGAGGCTGTGAAAGTGGAAAAGATGTGGCACAGAGGGTGTAAGTCAGTAATTCCCATCCACAACATAATGACCTGAGGACAAAATGCATCGTCACATGTCTGAACAACCTTCAGAATGGCCAGCTTTAGCAAAAGTGCAGCCTGATCTGCCTCTCGGCTACCAGGAGAGGCAGAAACAAGGGGAGCGCCAGAGCACTTGACAATCCTCTCAGAGTGTAAGCTGGAAAGGGGCTCCTTGACACACTTTCCCATGTGGATGGGGGATTTACTATTCTAATGCTGACCACAGGTAACTCAGGGACTGTCTGCCCATCTACGCATTATTGGTGGTATCTCTTAGGGGGGTGTGTGAGCGACTCTTTGCAGTATCCTTGCCTGCATCTCTTCTTTTCTTTCTACAAGGTTTAGCAATGCCCCCCTAGAACCACAGAATTGAATCTACTTTCCCATTGCCAGTCTTGTCACCTAAATATTCTTCCTCAAGCAAGTTAGAGAACTGGGGTGATTCTTTTACAAAGTACTGGGCACTGGTTCTGCCACTTACTAACCTAGTGGCTTTAGGCAAGTATTTAACCTCTCTGTACTTTGGTTTCATCATCTATAAAATGGATTAATAATGGTCCCTAGTTAACATAGGCAAGTGTTATGCTTGGCATATACCGATCGTCCCAAATATGTTAGTTGCTGTCACTATTTTTCTAAGATGCAATATAGCTTAGTGACTAAGAACATGAACTCCACAGCCAGCCTGCTTGGGTTCAAATTCTGACTCTACCACTTTTCAGCTGTGTGATTTAAGACAAGTTATTAACTTCCCTGTGCCTTTATGTTATTTAACCTATAGAAGAGGAATAAAATAATATAGTATCTATCATAAGTGGTTATTGTGAGGATTAAAATAATATATATCTATATGGCTATAGACTGAATATGTGTCCCCCCAATATTCTCATGTTGAAACCTGTTCCCATGCTGACACTGTCTAGGGGCCCACTATAGTTACTTCATTAGCATAAACTCAGGTGTGATCCCTGGAGCCCACAGTGAATAATAAAGACACTCCTATCACCTGGGAAATTCCAAGGGTTTAGAAACTCCCTCTCAAGAACCCAGGACAAAGACCAGATGAATTCTTTATTATACAATGGATGGGAAGCTTATAAAATTGGATTTCATTCATCTACCCCTTTTGATTAGACAAACGCAAAAAGGAACTAAACTGAAACCCTTTTTCCTAGTTGTAATCATATTAAACCAAAAATATATAACATTGCAGACATACGGGTCTCCACTTTCTAATGTTAATAATAATTATAATAATAACAACTACAATTTATTGAACACAATATATGCAAAGCACTTTGCCTCACTGAAACAGACACCAAACCAACTCACAGGAAAAGGAACTGAGAGTTAGAGAGATGAAGTATTGACCTAAGATGAGAACCGGCAAACTATGGCCCACAGGCCAAATCTAGCTCATCACCTGTTTTTGTCTGGCCTGCAAGCTGAGAATGATTTCTATATTTTTAAATGATTGAAAAAAGTGAAAAGAATAATATTTTGTGACATGTAAAAATTATATGCAATTCAAATTTCAAGTCTATAAATAGTTTTATTAGAACACAATCATGCCCATTTGTTTCCGCATAGACTATAGCTGCTTTCACTACAGTGACAGAGTCAAATAGTTGCAACAGAGTCTATGTCCTGCAAGGCCTAAAATATTGACTATCTGGTCCTTTAGAGAAAACTTGCTGACCCCTAACAGAAGGTCACATGGCTAGTGAGTGGCAGAGGTGGAATATAAAACTAGGTTTCTCTGGTTCCAAAATGCATAATCATAGTGGCAATATCTCCTCATTATTTTGAGCCTACTGTACGCTCCAAACAGTCAGAGCCATGTTCAAACATCCCAATTCAGCCTCAAAAATTATTGACACTCTACAGATAAGAGAACTGAGCTCAGAGACCTGAAGTCACTTACCCAAGGCTACCGAGCCAGCTCTGTACAACTCTGTGCTCTTGCTCCTATGATGCCCACGCCTGAACCCCACTCTACTCCACAACAGAACAGAGATCCCTAAATTTAATGTTTTCATGCTGCCCAAGAAAAAAACAAAAGCATAGTTCCCTTTCTTTAGGTGCCACAGCTTTGCTATTTCTGGAGTGGGAAGAACAGGAAAACCTGAACTGAGGTTCAGACCCAGAGAAGTGACACAGGGTTGGATTCAGCCAGGAGGACACCATTATTGCCTATGGCTGCAAGCCCCAAGGCCATGTACCCAAAGGCTTTTACTTTCTTATTCCACTCTGGGAGCCAGACTCTAGAAACATCCAGCTGTCATACATTTAGGAAAGAACTCAGAATAGCAAAACCAATGTGATTGAAGGACTAGAGATAAATACCCCAGGTTCACAGCAAAAAAAGGCAGGGAAAACATCTATGAATATTTGAAAGATCATACATCAAAGGAGGAAGGAAATGAGAAATTGCTTGCTGTTATCCGAGGAAAATTATAAGCTGATAAAATGGAGCATCAAGAAGTGTAACCTATTCAGAAGCATAGAGAATGTGTGGCACACCCAGCCCAAAGCAAGTTTTGCTGAACCCCTTCTGGAAGAGGTGGGGACCTGTCAAACTGGTCTTCCAGCTTCAGGAAGCAGAATGTTCCTTTTAATTTCTAGTTGGGGTTTACTCCATTTGTTCCATTACAATGCAGATTCTTATTTTGAAAAATTTATGACAATGAAACTGACATTGAGAATGGCTGCTTCTCACACAGTGGAGTGAAGGAGCCCCTCTCTAAGAGTTAACTTAAGCAGGCTTAGACTTAGGTAGGTAAGCATCTGGGCTGTAGATGACACCCCTGCTCACATGCAGTATCATAAGTCTCCTGCAGGGCCACTTTGGGATGATATGGGGGGAGGGGAATGGTTATACTTAGGAGAGAAGAGAGGACATTTTGATGAGGTGAGGAAACTATAAAGGAAGACACAGAAGACACACTAATCAGAGCTATTGTCCACTGGGGTCCCTTGGACAAGTTTTGGGTTCACTGGTCACAAGTAGATCTACTTCAGGAACCTGAAAGTGTATGGCTGAGATGAGGAGGTCCTTTGTCCAGCCTCTACCGGGATCCAGCTCAGTTCCGGTGCCCCAGAGATGTCACCTTCCATGTGGACACTGGATTCTCATGATGTCAGTGCCAGCAACAAAAGTGTCTCTCCAAAGGGTCTGCAGGCAGCAGGTGTGGACAGGTGGGAGCCAGTACTAGAGAGGAAGAAGCTGATGCACAGATGTTAATGCTAGTGACTTCAGTCAACTGACTACCATTCAGCAAAAACTCCCATAAAAAAGACAGAAGATGGATTTTGGATGAGGACATCCTAAAGTCTTATTATTTCTCAGGCAGGATAATATTGAGCTAGTAGATATGGGGGCTACACATATACAAACTAAACTATAAGCGTTTTGGTACCCTGTCAATTCCAATTGTTCATCACTGCACAAGTAGAAAAACTCTTCCTGGCAGAGGCTGCCTGTTGCTTTTCTGACTTGGTCTTGCCTGAGGCTCCTTGTTCTGTGCTCCAAGCTCTTCCACTACCACACACATAGGCTGTTTATCGGTATCAGACCCTTTGCCTCAGTCTCTCTGTCCTCAGTTGCTCAGTGTTCACATTTTAAGTGCAGCAGCTTCATCAAATGCAGTTCTCTAACTCTAGAGAGACTCATTCTTGACTTGCTACTGCAGATACCTATGTAATAGACTGGGTTCTCCTCCTGTGTGTATCTACAAAATTCCCCCTAGGGGACTAGGCCTGTTACCCAGGGAATAGATTTTGTCTTTTTGTATGATCCTCTTTCTGTCTCCTGCTTAGTCTGTCTCACTGTTCTGTATGAATTTTATGTTTCATGCTGCAAAATCCAGTATAGATTTTTGGTGGGGAAAAAAAAAAGTTCCAAGATGCCTATTACCTAAAAAAAGAAAAAAAAAGGTCCCTGCTATATAGAAGCAAGTGATGTCCAGAGTCACACCATCAAATGTCTCATAGCACAAAGCAGCCTGGAATTTACTGATGGGCCAGTTCCTGCCCCACATTACTACCTGACAAACACTCTGAATGGTCGAGGCTTTTGCATTACAAAATACAAACTTTGAAATTTTGTGTTTGAAACTATAGAAAATAGTCTACAAACAACAGCATAGCAACCATTTATTAAGCAGCTACTTTTTTCTAGAAGCATTACTAGTTTCACTGCCTCTTCACAATAACTCCGCAAATTAGGTATTATCCCCATCTTACAGAAGAGAAATTGGAAGCTCAGAAGTTTTAAGAAACTGGAAGCCTCTTTACCGCCAAACTGTAGATAGGAGTGCTGGGAATCTAACCTGCCGTGCCTGATTTCAAAGCTTAGTCTCTAATCCACTTTGAGTTTATTTTTGTGTATGGTGTTAGGGAGTGTTCTAATTTCATACTTTTACATGTACTTGTCCATTTCTCCCAGCACCACTTATTGAAGAAGCTGTCTTTTCTCCACTGTATATTCTTGCCTTCTTTATCAAAGAAAAGGTGACCATATGTGCATGGGTTTATCTATGGGCTTTCTAAATGTAAGGCCAGACACTATCAAACTCTTAGAGGAAAACATAGGCAGAACACTCTATGATGTAAATCACAGCAAGATCCTTTTTGACCCACCTCCTAGAGTAATGGAAATAAAAACAAAAATAAACAAATGGGACCTAATGAAACTTAAAAGCTTTTGCACAGCAAAGGAAACCATAAACAAGACCAAAAGACAACCCTCAGAATGGGAGAAAATATTTGCAAATGAAGCAACTAACAAAGGATTAATCTCCAAAATTTACAAGCAGCTCATGCAGCTCAATATCAAAAAAACAAACAACCCAAACCAAAAATGGGCAGAAGACCTAAATAGACATTTCTCCAAAGAAGACATACAGATTGCCAACAAACACATGAAAGAATGCTCAACATCATTAATCATTAGAGAAATGCAAATCAAAACCACAATGAGATATCATCTCACACCGGTCAGAATGGCCATCATCAAAAAATCTACAAACAATAAATGCTGGAGAGGGTGTGGAGAAAAGGGAACCCTCTTGCACTGTTGGTGGGAATGTAAATTGATACAGCCACTATGGAGAACAGTATGGAGGTTCCTTAAAAAACTAAAAATAGAACTACCATACGACCCAGCAATCCCACTACTGGGCATATACCCTGAGAAAACCATAATTCAAAAGAAGTCATGTACCAAAATATTCACTGCAGGTCTATTTACAATAGCCAGGACATGGAAGCAACCTAAGTGTCCATCAACAGATGAATGGATAGAGAAGATGTGGCACATATATACAATGGAATATTACTCAGCCATAAAAAGAAAAGAAACTGAGTTATTTGTAGTGAGGTGGATGGACCTAGAGTCTGTCATACAGAGTGAAGTAAGTCAGAAAGAGAAAAAGAAATACTGTATGCTAACACATATATATGGCATCTAAGAAAAAAAAAAAAAAGGTCATGAAGAACCTAGGGGCAAGACGGGAATAAAGACACAGACCTACTAGAGAATGGACTTGAGGATATGGGGAGGGGGAAGGGTAAGCTGTGACAAAGTGAGAGAGTGGCATGGACATACATACACTACCAAATGTAAAATAGATAGCTAGTGGGAAGCAGCCGCATAGCACAGGGAGATCAGCTGGATGCTTTGTGACCACCTAGAGGGGTGGGATAGGGAGGGTGGGAGGGAGGGAGACGCAGAGGGAAGAGATATGGGAACATATGTATATGTATAACTCATTCACTTTGTTATAAAGCAGAAACTAACACACCATTGTAAAGCAATTATATTCCAATAAAGATGTTAAAAAAAGAAAAAGCTTAGTCTCATTGCCCATTGCTGCATTGCCCAGGAAGAAAACAGTAGCATGTTACAATGGTATACATTCTAAAATCTCAGGGCCACCCTGAAGGTGCAAGGGCAGCCATTTATACTGAATAAATGATTAACGATTAAATATCATCTTTTTAAATCTTTGCCAATTTGATCAAGAGGAATGGTGTGTGATTTTAGCTCTTATCTTTTGATTACTGATGAAATTTGAGGGGTTTTTTTTCATTCTAATTGGCAATTAATTTTCTTATTTTAATGAATTGCCTATTCATGTCCTTTGTTGTTTTCCTATTGTGATTTGAAAGTTTTTCTTACTGATTTTTAAGACCTCTGTATCTTTAAGGCCGTTAATCATTTAACCACTGTATTCGCCATAAACATTTTATCCCAATTTATCATTTTCCTTTTAATTTTGATTTTGGTGATCATTTAGGTACAAATTTCAGAATACTTGTACAATTAACTCTAAATCTTTACAAAAATGATTCCTTGTCCCCTCCTCTTGCTGGAAGTACACGGGGATTTTTTCTCCAATATTTACTGTGAGAACCTGGTGGAGCTCCTGTAGGTAAATCTCACAAACTTGTAGGGTCGCCATGACTGGGTCCCCCTGAAGATTTTAACTCTCTGAGTTGTCTGCACGGAGCTTCCAGCACGTGGTCAATTACAGTGCAGGTTTTCCTGGCCCAGGTCTGGTTCTGCCAGTGATTTCCATTACAGAGTCTCTGCTCTGATTTAAGAAGACTCTTCCCCTCAAGCTAATTACGATTCACAGCAATTTGCCGTGTGGATGACAGGCTCTTCGTGCTCCAGCTAGGTGTCAGGGCTGTGCCTCTGAGGTGGGAGAGCCAAGTTCAGGACATTGGTCCACCAGAGACCTCCCAGCTCCACGTAATATCAAATGGCAAAAATCTCCCAGAGATCTCCATCTCAACACCAGGACCCAGCTCCACTCAATGACAAGCAAGCAACAGTGCTGGACGTCCTATGCCAAACAACTAGCAAAACAGGAACACAACCTTACCCATTAGCAGAGAGGCTGCCTAAAATCATAATAAGGTCACAGATACCCCAAAACACACCACCAGATGTGGACCTGCTCACCAGAAAGACAAGATCCAGCCTCATCCACCAGAACACAGGCACTAGTTCCCTCCACCAGGAGGCCTACACAACACACTGAACCAACCTTAGCCACTGGGGGAAGACACCAAAAACAACAGGAACTATGAACCTGCAGCCTGTGAAAAGGAGACCCCAAACACAGTAAGATAAGCAAAATGAGAAGACAGAGAAACACACAGCAGATGAAGCAGCAAGGTAAAAACCCACCAGATGTAACAAATGAAGAGGAAATAGGCAGTCTACCTGAAAAAGAATTCAGAATAATGATAGTAAAGATGATCCAAAGTCTTGGAAATAGAATGGAGAAAATACAAGAAACGTTTAACAAGGACCTAGAAGAACTAAAGAGTAAACAAACAAAGATGAACAACACAATAAATGAAATTAAAAATTCTCTAGAAGGAATCAATAGCAGAATAACTGAGGCAGAAGAACGGATAAGTGACCTGGAAGATAGAATAGTGGAAATAACAACTGCAGAGCAGAATAAAGAAAAAAGACTGAAGAGAATTGAGGACAGTCTCAGAGACCTCTGGGACAACATTAAAAACACCAACATTCGAATTATAGGGGTCCCAGAAGAAGAAGAGAAAAAGAAAGGGACTGAGAAAATATTTCAAGAGATTATAGTTGAAAACTTCCCTAATATGGCAAAGGACATAGTTAATCAAGTCCAGGAAGCACACAGAGTCCCATACAGGATAAATCCAAGGAGAAATATGCCAAGACACATATAAATCAAACTATCAAAAATTAAATACAGGGCTTCCCTGGTGGCGCAGTGGTTGAGAATCTGCCTGCCAATGCAGGGGACACGGGTTCGAGCCCTGGTCTGGGAAGATCCCACGTGCCGTGGAGCAGCTGGGTCCGTGAGCCACAATTACTGAGCCTGCGCGTCTGGAGCCTGTGCTCCGCAACAAGAGGGGCTGTGATAGTGAGAGGCCCGCGCACCGTGATGAAGAGTGGTTCCCGCTTGCCACAACTAGAGAAAGCCCTTGCACAGAAACGAAGACCCAACACAGCCATAAATAAATAAAGAAACAAATACTTAAAAACAAAAAAAAAGTAAAAGTCTATAAAAACAAAATTAAATACAAAGAAAAAATATTAAAAGCAGCAAGGGAAAAATAAAAGGTAACATACAAGGGAATCCCCATAAGGTTAACAGCTGATCTTTCAGCAGAAACTCTGCAAGCCAGAAGGGAGTGGCAGGACATATTTAAAGTGATGAAAGGGAAAAACCTACAACCAAGATTACTCTAACCAGCAAGGGTCTTATTCAGATTCAATGGAGAAATTAAAACCTTTACAGACAAGCAAAAGCTAAGAGAATTCAGCACCACCAAACCAGATTTACAACAAATGCTAAAGGAACTTCTCTAGGCAGGAAACACAGAGAAGGAAAAGACCTACAATAACAAACCCAAAACAATTAAGAAAATGGTAATAGGAATGCACATATCAATAATTACCTTGAATGTAAATGGATTAAATGCTCCCACCAAAAGACACAGGCTGGCTGAATGGATACAAAAACAAGACCCATATATATGCTGTCTACAAGAGACCCACTTCAGACCTAGAGACACATACAGACTGAAAGTGAGGGGATGGAAAAAGATATTCCATGCAAATGGAAATCAAAAGAAAGCTGGAGTAGCAATTCTCATATCAGACAAAATAGACTTTAAAATAAAGACTATTACAGGAGACAAAGAAGGACACTATATAATGATCAAGGGATCGATCCAAGAGGAATGTATAACAATTGTAAATATTTATGCACCCAACATAGGAGCACCTCAATACATAAGGCAAATACTAACAGCCATAAAAGGGGAAATCGACAGTAACACAATCATAGTAGGGGACTTTAACACCTCACTTTCACCAATGGACAGATAATCCAAAATGAAAATAAATAAGGAAACACAAGCTTTAAATGATACATTAAACAAGATGGACTTAATTGATATTTATAGGACATTCCATCCAAAAACAATAGAATATACTTTCTTCTCAAGTGCTCATGGAACATTCTCCAGGATAGATCATATCTTGGGTCACAAATCAAGCCTTGGTAAATTTAAGAAAATTGAAATTGTATCAAGTATCTTTTCTGACCACAACACTATGAGACTAGATATCAATTACAGGAAGAACTCTGTAAAAAAATACAAACACATGGAGGCTAAACAATACACTACTAAATAACCAAGAGATCACTGAAGAAATCAAAGAGGAAATCAGAAAATACCTAGAGACAAACGAAAATGAAAACACGACAACCCAAAACCTATGGATGCAGCAAAAGAAGTTCTAGGAGGGCAGTTTATAGCAATACAATCCGACCTCAAGAAACAAGAAACATCTCAAATAAACAACCTGAACTTACACCTAAAGCAATTAGAGAAAGAAGAAAAAAAAAAACCCCAAAGTTAGCAGAAGGAAAGAAATCATAAAGATCAGATCAGAAATAAATGAAAAAGAAATGAAGGAAACAATAGCAAAGATCAATAAAACTAAAAGCTGGTTCTTTGAGAAGATAAACAAAATTGATAAACCATTAGCCAGACTGATCAAGAAAAAAAGGGAGAAGAATCAAATCAATAGAATTAGAAATGAAAAAAGAGAAGTAACAACTGACACTGCAGAAATACAAAGGATCATGAGAGATTACTACAAGCAACTATATGCCAATAAAATGGACAACCTGGAAGAAATGGACACATTCTTAGAAAAGCACAACCTTCCGAGACTGAACCAGGAAGAAATAGAAAATATAAACAGACCAATCACAAGCACTGAAGTTGAGACTGTGATTAATAATCTTCCAACAAACAAAAGCCCAGGACCAGAAGGCATCACAGGAGAATTCTATCAAACATTTAGAGAAGAGCTAACACCCATCCTTCTCAAACTCTTCCAGAATAGAGCAGAGGGAGGAACACTCCCAAACTCATTCTACAAGGCCACCATCATCCTGATACTAAAACCAGACAAAGATGTCACAAAGAAAGAAAACTATAGGCCAATATCACTGATGAACATAGATGTAGAAATCCTCAACAAAATACTAGCAAACAGAATCCAACAGCACATGAAAAGGATCATACACCATGATCAAGTGGGGTTTATCCCAGGAATGCAAGGATTCTTCAATATACGCAAATCAATCAATGTGATACACCATATTAATAAATTGAAGGGGAAAAAACATATGATCATCTCAATAGATGCAGAGAAAGCTTTTGACAAAATTCAACACCCATTTATGATAAAAACCCTCCAGAAAGTAGGCATAGAGGGAACTTACCTAAAAATAATAAAGGCCATATATGACAAACCCACAGTCACCATCGTCCTCAACGGTGAAAAACTGAAACCATTTCCACTAAGATCAGGAACAAGACAAGGTTGCCCACTCTCACCACTATTATTCAACATAGTTTTGGAAGTTTTAGCCACAGCAATCAGAGAAGAAAAAGAAATAAAAGGAATCCAAATTGGAAAAGAAGAAGTAAAGTTGTCACTGTTTGCAGATGACATGACACTATACATAGAGAATCCTAAAAATGCCACCAGAAAACTACTAGAGCTAATCAATGAATTTGGTAAAGTAGCAGGATACAAAATTAATGCACAGAGGTCTCTTGCATTCCTATACACTAATGATGAAAAATCTGAAAGTGAAATTAAGAAAACACTCCCATTTACCACTGCAACAAAAAGAATAAAATACCTAGGAATAAACCTACCTAAGGAGACAAAAGACCTATATGCAGAAAATTATAAGACACTGATGAAAGAAATTAAAGATGATACAAACAGATGGAGAGATATACCATGTTCTTGGATTGGAAGAATCAACATTGTGAAAATGACTCTACTACTCAAAGCAATCTACAGATTCAATGCAATCCCTATCAAACAACCACTGGCATTTTTCACAGAACTAGAACAAAAAATTTCACAATTTGTATGGAAACACAAAAGACCCCAAATAGCCAAAGCAATCTTGAAAAAGAAAAACGGAGCTGGAGGAATCAGGCTCCCTGACTTCAGGCTATACTACAAAGCTACAGTAATCAAGACAGTATGGTACTGGCACAAAAATAGAAATATAGATCAATGGAACAGGATAGAAAGCCCAGAGATAAACTCACGCACATATGGTCACCTTATCTTTGATAAAGGAGGCAAGAATATACAGTGGAGAAAAGACAGCCTCTTCAATAAGTGGTGCTGGGAAAACTGGACAGCTACATGCAAAAGAATGAAATTAGAACAGTCCCTAACACCATACACAAAAATAAACTCAAAATTGATTAAAGACCTAAATGTAAGGCCAGACACTATCAAACTCTTAGAGGAAAACATAGGCAGAACACTCTATGACATAAATCACACAAGTTCCTTTTTGCCCCACCTCCTAGAGAAATGGAAATAAAAATGAAAATAAACAAATGGGACCTAATGAAACTTAAAAGCTTTTGCACAGCAAAGGAAACCATAAACAAGATGAAAAGACAACCCTCAGAATGGGAGAAAATATTTGCAAATGAAGCAACTGACAAAGGATTAATCTCCAAAATTTACAAGCAGCTCATGCAGCTCAATATCAAAAAAACAAACACCCCAATCCAAAAATGGGCAGAAGACCTAAATAGACACTTCTCCAAAGACGATATGCAGATTGCCAACAAACACATGAAAGAATGCTTAACATCATTAATCATTAGAGAAATGCAAATCAAAACTACAATGAGATATCATCTCACACCGGTCAGAATGGCCATCATCAAAATATCTACAAACAATAAATTCTGGAGAGGGTGTGGAGAAAAGGGAACCCTCTTGCACTGCTGGTGGGATTGTAAATTGATACGGCCACTATGGAGAACAGTATGGAGGTTCCTTATAAAACTAAAAATAGAACTACCATACGACCCAGCAGTCCCACTACTGGGCATATACCCTGAGAAAAACCATAATTCAAAAAGAGTCATGTACCACAATGTTCACTGCAGCTCTATTTACAATAGCCAGGACATGGAAGCAACCTAAGTGTCCATCGACAGATGAATGGATAAAGAAGATGTGGCACATATATACAATGGAATATTACTCAGCCATAAAAACAAACCAGATTGAGTTATTTGTAGTGAGGTGGATGGACCTAGAGTCTGTCATACAGAGTGAAGTAAGTCAGAAAGAGAAAAACAAATACCGTATACTAACACATATATATGGAACCTAAAAAAAAAAAGTGGTTCTGAAGAACCTAGGGGCAGGACAGGAATAAAGATGCAGACATAGAGAATGGACTTGAGGACACAGGGAGGGGGAAGGGTAAGCTGGGACAAAGTGAGAGAGTGGCATGGACATATATACACTACCAAATGTAAAATAGCTAGTGGGAAGCATAGCACAGGGAGACCAGCTCGGTGCTTTGTGACCACCTAGAGGGGTGGGATAGGGAGGGTGGGAGGGAGGGAGTCGTAAGAGGGAAGTGATATGGGGATATATGTATATGTATAGCTGATTCACTTTGTTATAAAGCAGAAACTAACATACCATTGTAAAGCAATTATACTCCAATAAAGTTGTTTAAAAAAAAATCTAAATCTTTAGATTTAGCTTTACATACAATGTTCCTTTATCTCTGTACCAAATTTTCCCAAGAGTGGTCAGGTCTAAGTGGGATTATGTTGCATTAACCAAAGTTTCATAAATGTATTGATAAACTAAAATACCAACGTATTAATTTACAATGAGGACTACACCCCAGCAGTAACTCAAATACCACACAGTGTACAAATCAAATCACTTTGCCCCATTCTCCTAGATCTTGGAGTCTACATTATATCCAGACGTGCAGAACTTAGTATTATTATGGCTTTATAACACAGAAAGAGACTCACAAATGACTCACTTCTTTAATAGCATAACTAGAATAAGCATCCAAGTCTATTCTTCACTGTTTGGTTTAAAAAAAAAATGTGAAATGTATGTTTTGATAAGAACATGGTCCTTAATTGCACCAAGCATGAAAAAGCAACACAAACATTTTACTTTGCCAAATATATAGATCATTTAAAACATTAAAAAATGAGGAAAACAGATGTAAAATTGTCTAGGAAAACGGACAACTTTACGATTTGTTAGTCATCTTCTCCCTCCTCGCCTTAACATAATATTTAGCATATCCCATGACAGCTCATGAAGTGCACCACTACCACCAAATCACTAGCTTTTATGGAGACAGTAATGAGCATAAGATACCTCAGTGAGAGTTATAAAAATGTAGACACTTCTAACATTAAAAAAGCAAGTGGAAGTATTTTGTAAACCAAAAATATTCAAGTGCCTTGAGAAATGGGGATATTTGGAACCAAAACTACTGCATAAATATCTGCAGTTTTACCTATACGCTATTTCTCTGGGATTTACAGCTATTCACTATTTTTAATGCTCCAGCTCTGACCTGTTTAAAAATAGTTTGCAAGTTCTTGTAAGTCCCAACTGATTTTGAAGGGAATAAGTGTTGGGGGCACTGAAGAAACCTGTACAGGCAAATAGACAAGATTGCCCCCACCCAGCAAACTGTCTGCCAGCTCAGTTCCTTTTGCTCTTGTTTCTAAGACTGCATGCCCTTGGACAGACAAGTTTTGCTTATGTAAAAGTGCATATGATCTCTCCTTCTTCCTCTTCCACATTTGAAGGATTAAGACATTTTAGTCACCTCTGAGCTCCATAACTGTGAAAGTTCCTTGGCATCTCAGATATTAATACGGCTTGCACTGATGTGACCTAAATAGCCTTTTTAAACTCTAACCTATAATATTATGCTTATTTACTGTTCCTTGACAGGTACCAGATCTGACTGAAAAAGAGTTGCTCCAAACATTAAGTATTCGAAACAGTCAGGTAAAGATAAGAAAGTATTAAAGGACTAAGGGTAAACAGAAAATGAAGATGAGGGCAGGCCTGAGAAAACTAAAACAACAATGAAGTGAGATTTTGAAAAATGGCATTTATGAGGACGAATGAAATTATAGAGCACATTGTTGGCAGTGTTTAAAATATGTTCTCCTGCTTCGCAATAACAAGCTTTGCCCAAATGTTTCTCATCCTGGGTGCTGCTAGTTAGCACTTTTATTTCTACGCTATTTGCCAGTGGTCTTTGTTGCTGTCCAGGACAGCCATGAAAATGTGTATACATCCTCCTCCTAAGGAAGGAACAGGGCAAGTAATGTTGGACCATGTTCCACAGCAAGAAATACAGAATCAAAATGACAAACAGTACTTTATATTTCAATTCCTCACTCCCTGTTCACCACGAATGGAAACATCTTCCAAAGGTACTTACTTCCAAAAGCCTCTTTCCTTCTCTTTCAAAAGAAAATGTATTTTCATATCCTTGTAAAGGCTTTACAGAGAACCCTGTGACTTCCTCAATTAAAGGGTCCATTCAGCCCACATGGCAGCCATCGGCAGTTCCTGGACTTGAGACACAAGGCTCTAATTCTGCCACTCTGTGAGATCAGCAGGGAAATAGCAGGCATATTGTCAGATGGAATATTATACCATTTTGGCCCCCAAGAGAGATGTTAAGAGCTGTTGAGCTGTGACATGCTGCTCAAGAAAGAAGTCAGCTTTAGTAACACTACCAAAAATGCAAAAAAAACCCTTATTTTTCTTTCAACAAAGTCCAAAGTAGAGACCATTACCACTATCTATTCAAGGACATTACCCACTTCCTGAAAATCAAAGCTTCTCCAATAACCTGCCTACTAAATACTTACAGAGCTTACCTATACTTTACGCCAGTGATTCTCAAGATGTGGACTCGAGACCAGTAGCAGCAGCAGCACCTGGGAACTTATTAGAAACGCAGATTTGTACCTCAAACCTACTGAATTAAAAATCCTGGCGGTGGGGCCCAGAAATCTAACAAGTCTTCCAGGTGATTGTGATGCATACTAAAGATGGAGAACCACTACTGCATGCAGTGTTATTTTTAACCCTCACCTGGGCACAGAAAACATTACTGTAATTTAGGGTTATCACACCTGGCCAGAGTAAACAATTTCAACTCTACTGTCTGTTATTATTGCTTTTCAGCAATGTTGTCACAAAACCCTTTGAGAATCTGAAGACAAACCTTTGAGAATCTAGAGAGAAAATGCAAAAATGCATAAAGGCAAATCTTCATTCAATTTCAGGAGGTTCCTAAATACACATGAAGCCTGTCCATGTACCCCAGTAAAGGAGCAATATTTTATCTTTCTCCAACCATTTTCATCTGCTCTTCACAGTGATCTGCAAAATCAACAAGATGGGTATGATTATAATTTATAGCAGAGGACTTTGAAGCTCAGAAACATAAGGGCCTTGCCCCAAATCACAGAGCTGGTGACAAAAAGAGGGAGCTCATATCTGCGGCTCTGCTCCATCTGCAAACTCTTTGCTTTACATTTCACTCCTCTCCCTTCTCTCTACCATTTAGGGTGTTGTAAATAATCGTAATAGAAATAGCAGCGATAGGCCTGCTCTGCTAGAATAAAATAGAAATATTCTGTTACTTAGTAGTAAAAGTGCATTATTTCCACTGAAACAAAGAAGCTGGGAAGACAGCCTCCAAATATTCTTTGGTTAAATGCCTGGGAAACCTGGAAGAGGTCATTCAACGCACAGCTGTCCATGAAGTCTCATCTCCATCTCTAGATAAACTAGTCAATATAGTCAAATTTAGTTAATTGAGAAGTAGTCATATAGGTTGTTGATGACTGAGAGGCTCAATTTTCCATGTTTCAATTTGTTACTTTGGCCCAATATAAATACTTTTAGTACTGAGGAGTATCTTCAATTCAATCTTATATTTATTTGGCAGCCACTGTGTACAAGGCACTGTAGGAGTTGAAGGAGGTTATAAAGAGATATAAGGTATTGTCCCTGCTCTCAGGAAACTTACAAATAGGTAATGAACTCTAAGACTGAAAAACGATGCCACCTGACCAGGAGGGTGTTGATGCATTATCATTACGGCAGCAATAATCCAGAAAGTGCCTAACTTCTTGCCCATGGATTTCTGATTATAATCAAATATTCCATGTGGCCTTGTCTCATGGACCTCCCAATTTGCTGTATGCCATACAAGCTTCTGCATCAAAGGCAGAAAGCTGCCCCAGCTACTGTAGTCTCTTGATTCTGGCTCTGTAGTTGTGTCTCTATTCGCATGACTTTTAATAGATCCCTGATTTCTGCAATCTGATTAGCTACCTAAACTGCCTGTGTGCATATCTCAGGCCATCCCCTTTTACCTAGTCAGGGACATCATGCAATTATGTTTCTTTCTCTCTCTCTCTCTCTCTCTCTCTCTCTCTCTCTCTCTCTCTCTCTCTCTCAGCAGCGGCACCAATTTTTCACTCTCAATCCTATCATTCCATCACCACACAACAGACTGTAACATCTCTCGTGTTTAAATATCTTCTTGTGATATCATATGTCCCCTCCCACTACCCTGCCCCCAATGTCTATTCCTTGTAACAACAAAACTATTCAAAAAAATTTTAAACATTCTGTTTCCTGTCATTCTTTCTTGAATATGCTCCAGTCAGGATTTAAACCCTAATACTCCACTGCAGCCAAAGCTATCAACCACTGGGATATAAAATCCAGAGGTCATTTCCCAATCCTCATGTTATTCAATACATCTTCTCCTTCCTGAAACACTTTCTTTGCTTAGCTTCCAAGTCACCCTCTCTCAGGTCTCCTCCTACTTTACTGGTTGCTCCTTCTCAGTCTCCTTTGTCTGTTCCTTCTCATCTTCCCAACATCCAAACATTGGCAAGTCCCAGGGCTCAGTCTCCGAACTTCCCTATTGACACTCACTTCCTAGGTGATCTCATTCAGTTCCTTATCTCTAAATACCATCTATATGCTGATGTCTCCCAAATTTTTATCTCTACACCATTTTTTCCCCCTGAACTTTAGATCATTTATTCCACTTCTTACTGGTGTCTTCCTTTGGATTATCTAATAAGTTTCTCAAGCTTACCATATTCAAAACTGAATTACTGATTTTTAACTCACCACCACCACCAAAATTACTCCTCCCATTGTGTTCTCCTTCTCAACTGTCCTCCTTCTCAATAAATATCAGTTCCATCCTTCTAGCTGCTCAGGCCAAAAACCTTAGTGTCATCCTTGACTCCTCATCTTCTCTCAGGTACTGCTACTAATTTATCAGCAAATCATCTCGGCTGCACCATGGAAATTTATCCAAGCTCCAACAACTTCTTATCACTTCCGCTGCTACTATCTTGTTAAAACCATCTGGATTATTACAACATTATTGTAAAATTATCACATTCATTTCAATAGTCCCCTAACTTGTCTCCTTGCTTCCACTCTTGCCTACCTACTGTCTATTCACAACACTTCTGCCAAAGTAATCTTTTTATATATGTCAGAGTATGTCACTTCTCTGCTTAAATCTTTCTGATGGCTTCTGATCTCACTCAGAGGAAAAGCCAAGAAACTTTATAATAGCATATATGACCCAATATGATGGACTCTTGCTATCTTTCTGACATCACCTCTTCCTGCTCTTCTCAGGCTCACTCTGCTCCAGATACATTGGCTTCCTTGCTCTTCTTTAAGCACTGAAGCACATTTCCACCTCAGAGTCTTAGCACATGCTGTTCCCTTTGGCTGGAATGTTCCTCAGATGTCCACATTGTTTGTTCCTTCACTCCTTTTGGTCTTTTTTAAAATGTCATCACTGAGAGCATTCACTCCAACCACTGTATAAATAAAAAAGTTTCTCACACAGAAACTCACACTCTCTCCACTTACCCTGCTCTATACTTCATCATTGCCCTCATCTCTACTGACATAATTTATTTCTGTCATTCCCACTAAAATGTTATTCTGTGACCACAGGAACTTTGTTTTGTTTATTGTTAAATCCATGGTTTAAAACAGTAACATAGCCATGAGTAGGTGTTCAATTAATATTTGTTGCACGAATGAGTAAATATTATTATATTCAACTACTTATGGTCTATCCACTCAGGTCTAACCCATTGCTTTTTTTGCTTATAAGATTTTTTTTTATTAATCTTCACTACTCCAATATAGATCTTTTGATCTATATTTTTTATTTTTTTAACATTTTTACTGAAGTATAATTGCTTTACAATGGTGTGTTAGTTTCTGCTTTATAACAAAGTGAATCAGCTATACATATACATATATCCCCATATCTCCTCCCTCTTGTGTCTCCCTCCCACCCTCCCTATCCCACCCCTCTAGGTGGTCACAAAGCACCGAGCTTATCTCCCTGTGCTATGCGGCTGCTTCTCACTAGCTATCTATTTTACATTTGGTAGTGTATATATGTCCATGCACTCTCTCACTTTGTCCCAGCTTACCCTTCCCCCTCCCCGTGTCCTCAAGTCCATTCTCTACGTCTGCATCTTTATTCCTGTCCTGCCCCTAGGTTCTTCAGAACCACTTTTTTTTTTTTTTTTAGGTTCCATATATATGTGTTAGTATACGGTATTTGTTTTTCTCTTTCTGACTTACTTCACTCTGTATGACAGACTCTAGGTCGATCCACCTCACTACAAATAACTCAATTTCATTTCTTTTTATTAATCCATTGTTTTGAGTGTGAATCAATTCTCTGATTCACACCATTTTTTTAAGTAGATATAAAAGGAAACCACAGCAAGTTCCCATTTTTCTATCATTAATGTTGTGGGTTCTGATAATGACAGTGATGTGTAATCCCACTGTCAATGATAATGATAATGATATTAATGATAATATTTACTTGCATCAATGAAAATCTAAAACTTAAACATTATCTCTAAATTTCATGCAACTCTGCAAGTTGTATATCATCATCCCAGTTTTCCAGATAAACAAATTGGAGCTCAGAAATGTTACGCGACCCATCTAGTGAGTGTCAGAGCTAGGACTATCATCCAGCTACCTCAGGCTCCAATGTCTGCACTTTTTAAAATCCCTATCCTTATCATTCACTATTTGCCTATCCAAAAACTTTGATTCCTTTTTTTCTTCCTATAAAGAAAACACAATATAAACCAAGAATCACGTAATGACTTTATCAAATAATTCTATTGCTCACAACTGGCAATGTCTAAGAGGAAGACCACTTACAGAATGCCCAAGCTAGAAAGTTTAGAGATAATTTAGTCTAACTTCTTTACCTAGTCCAATTTCTATATTTTATAGAAAACTGAGGTTAATTTGTCTAAAGTTGGCTTGCTGAAGTGGGAGGGGTTGAGTGATGGTTAGAAGCAGCATATTACAATTCAGATAAGCTGGTTCAAAGCCAGGTTTTACCTCTTGTGTGTGACCTGGGGCAAGATTCTTAACCTCTCTAGCCATTGGTTTCCTCACTTTGGAATGGGGGAGAAAAAGACTTCATAGAGTTGTTTTGCAAATTATTTTATATATATACATATATATATACATATATATGTATATATATATGTATGTATGTATATATATGTATGTGTATATGTATATATAAAACTTAGCACAATAAATTACAGCTATTATTATGTACAGCTATTATAAGAGCTCAAGTCCTCTAACACTCAGTCAAATATATCTTATAAATCAGTCTTTTCCTCAAAGAGAACAAAATATTAATCTCCACAGGAAGGTACCTACTGTTGAGTCAGTATTCAATCCTAAAATCCAATTTTTCAATCTTCTTCAAGACTCTAGTTTAAAACAGTGTGAACCCAAATGATAATACCAAGAATATTTCTGCTGCTTTCTAATTTTGGTACAGCACTGACTTTAATTGCTGCTTTCTAAGGAGATGAGAGAATGAAAGGAGGAGAAAATACAGCCTGCTAAGATAATGGAATGAACACCCTCAAACACATGAACGTGGATGCACTAAATTCCTGAAATACACGTTTGAAAATATGAATATATATTTTTCAAGACTCATCAAATTCTTCCAGTAATGATAAAAACTGTGCTCAGGAGAAAAGGAAAGAATTACTTTGGTTATGTCTGTTAATATGCTTCAGGGTTGAGTATAAAATGCCCTCCCATATAGTAAACAGACTGTTTCTCATGAAATTTATATGACAAGAAGTTTAAAAAGAAAATGACATTTGAAATATAATCAAAGGAACTAAGTAAATTTGTCCATACCCTGCTTTAAGCCTTTCACGGCTCCTATCATCCTATGGAGAAAGCTCACACCCCCTGGCATGGCATCAATGCCCCCCAGATCAGGCCTCGCTACGTGCTGTTCAATCTTTGTCTTATGTCACTCTGTCCTTCACTCTCTAAGTACCAACCTCCAGGCATTCATGTATGCTGTTCATTCTGCCTGGGACATGTCTTCTTAGAAAAGCTTTCTTGAAAAAAACGAAAATGAAGATGCAACTGCTTCAAGCTCTGGCAGAAACAAGATGAATTTTTTTAGGTAAGTAGAAATTGTACTAACAGTTCGGAGTGAGAAAACCTGCATTTGACAATTGAACCATTTAGCAAATTGTGGAATGTAGAGTCAATTAAAAATGCACAAAGGGAGAAATTGATTACCACTATGCAAAATATAGGGTGATTCAAAATGAAGTCTTTTAAAATTACATTACTCATCAACCAGATTATAGAAGCATGTGGTTTGCATGTAAGTTATGTCAAGAACCTCATTTTGTAGTCTTCTTCCTCATTAGCCATGAGGAAATAAAGACTGCATTGAAGCTGTCATTTTACCCTCTAACTGTGATATATTAGAGTATTTGGAATGAACTAGACTACAGGATTAATGTATGCCTTGTGACATGAGGGGTACATCTTGAATATTTGTAAATTATAGAAATGAACATCACAGTTCCTTTATAAATTGGTTTTGACCAAATGTTAATGTACCACTTAGTTACTGAGTAATACATTTTTGAAAGAGTTCAATTCTTTTTGAACCAATACACATACACTCATGCTCGCGTACAAACACAAATACACACACAAGGCTGAAAGGAAGTTATGCAAAAATAACATTTTTGAAGTGGCAGTAGTTTATTTAAATCCCCTAGTTTTCTTTGTAAAGTAAAATTATCTTTGCAATATAAGACATGGACCTAAGTCTTGCCACACACTGGCCATATAATTTGGGGCAAGTCACTTAAGCTTTCTTAGCTTCATTTAGAAAATTGAGATCATAATTCTGATCTCACAAGACTGATATGAGGACTAAATGATATATTTTATTTGAAAGTGCCCTGTAAATGCTAAAGCATGATACAATAAATTATTAGTATAATGGCACTAATATGCAAGTATTCTCTTCTCAAATGCCCCATCCTTAAAGGCAGGCCTTCCCTGATGTCCCTATTTAACATGGCACAACTCCCACCAAAAACAAACAAGTCACCCCAATACCCTTATCAGCTTTGTTTTCTCACAGCACTTCTCATTCTCTGAAATTATCATTATAACTGGTTTAGATGTTTTTTGGCTTCCCACTAGAATATAAGCTTCATGAGAGCAGAAGTTTTGTCTGTTAATTGTGGGATTGCTAGTTCCTAAGAAAGTATCCAGCTCAAAATGGGCACTCAGTAAATATCTATGGAAGGATATGCAAATGTAATTTCCTTGTCTCTTCAAGAAGAGTTCAACACAAATGGCCAAAGGAGAGCAGAAATACAGTAGGTAAACTAGCAAGAATCAACTAACTGGGCAGTGCTTAATTTATCCCCAATCATCAGAATTCAGTACTGAATCCAAGAGAATATAGTCTATTTAAGAGAAATAATTTTTAGCGCTATCTCCTATAGCACAAATCTATTCTCATATCAAAATAAGGTGAACTGTAAACTCTACTCTTTTTTTTGTTGTTGTTATAAATTTATTTATTTATTTATTTATTTATTTATGGCTGTGTTGGGTCTTGGTTGCTGTGCACGGGCTTTCCCTAGTTGCGGCAAGCAGGGGCTACTCTTTGTTGCAGTGCGTGGGTTTCTCATTGCGGTGGCTTCTCTTGTTGAGGAGCATGGGCTCTAGGTGTGCGGGCTTCAGTAGTTGTGGCATGTGGGCTCAGTAGTTGTGGCTCGCGGGCTCTAGAGCACAGGCTCAGTAGTTGTGGTGCACGGGCTTAGTTGCTCCGCAGCATGTGGGATCTTCCCGGACCAGGGCTCGAACCTGTGGCCCCTGCATTCACAGGCAGATTCTTAACCACTGTGCCACCAGGGAAGTCCAACTCTACTCTTAAGATGTTGCTTTGTACAACCATCTAATCCTGATATTCTCTTCTACTGGTCTAAGTGATTGTGTTTGCACATTCCTCTCTAGCGGATTTTAAAATCCAAATCACTGCAGTAATTCATTTTTATTGTTCTCTTGCTCAGCTTCAACACATATACAGTAGTACTGTTCACTCTTCAGGGGGATAATGGCATTTTTGGAGATTTTACTGTGGTCATTACTCTTGCTTCTTTATTAAGAGACTTGATTTTAATCTTCTGCTTTAGCTATGTGGTTTATCTTATGAATATTAATATACAACCCAAAGGGATCTATACAGTGAATATGAATTAGAGAGGACTTTTTTATACTGAAAAGAGAAAGCCATTTTCTGTTATGCACATCTTTCTGGGGTGTACGAGTTCTAATTTAATCAGCATGTAGTCATCATGTATGCCTCCAGCACTCCAGCCCACGAAGTAATTGAAATGATTCAAGCTTGTTTAATAAAGTAATTTCAATTATAGCAGGAGTTGAGTCAGAAAATGTCAGCTGCACAAAGTTTATGCTGCCTGGAATCAGCGATAGGACACCAAATGCTCACAGAGAAAGTGCCGTTGTGGAAATGAGCTGTACTTCTTTAGGCTCTGAAATAACTTTGTTCACATAAGACCAGCTTCTCTTACGTGATCTGTTGGTCAAGGAAGCCACATTTAATTTTGTCCTAAAATTAGTGTAAAGAAATTTACTTATAGCCAAAAACTTAGAACTGAAGGGGTCAGAAAGTTCATCCTCTTTCCTCTAAACATAACTGGCAGCTGACACTTCACCATAGTCTCCACCACTCCCTAATGCCTCAAGTCAAGTCATCATTTATATTTGGAGCCACTGATGACAGAAAACCACTCTACATTCTCTCCTTCAAAATATTAGAAAGGAGATTCCACAACTTTCTATTATAAAATGTGACAGCATAAACTACATATTTAAAGTCATTTTTCCATCACCAAATAACACAAAGATATTACAGAAGCTCACAATATGGTGCTCTCAGTATTTCATAAATGATAAACTCCAACATGTTTTCCATTATCTTCCACTTCCTCTTTTCTGTAATTTTCTTTATCCTTCTAAGCTAGTACTTTTAATATATTTTACCCATTTAAAGGGCTGATTAGTTCTACTACCATCAAGATCTTTAATTCCTGAATTATGATGCTATTGTTGTTCTTCTTTTATTTATCCTCTCCTTTGATTAAGGGACTTCTTTGTATATAGAAATGGTTTGCTTTTTACTTACCGTATCACAGTTTCTAGCACTGCTCCTTACCCATAAATGCTAAGTAGATAGACAGTTGGACCATCTGTTTGCAATTCACCATTACATAAGCCAGAAGGCCTTATTAAATTCTTTTTACTTAGGTTTACCTGTTCTCCTCCAAACAACAATTCCTTCTCAACTTGATCACATTTGGTTTAAGTTAATTTTGCTAATGTAAACAATGATCTATTTTAGATATGAAGTCACAGTTGCCTCCAAAGATAACAGGACTCCTGAGGGGTTCATCAACACTGCCACTGTAGAATATTCTTTTGGTCTAGTTCTGGGAATCAAGATCCATAGAGGTTTGTTATTATGCTAAGTGAAGACAATTAACATCTGTTCTGAAAATACCTCCCTAAGCTTCCTGCTACTAAAGACGTCTACTAATCAACTACAGCTATCTCATAGCCCAGAGAGTCCAACTTCAGTTGAGACAGTGAGGATATGCAGTGAGATAATAATTAGTGTCCAATCTATTTTTCAAATTTATGCGTCGTCATACAGAATGGTCATCTAACATCCTACCAGAGTGGGTAGGAGAATTAAATATAATCAAACTATATTTTTGACAAAGGCTAAACATTCCCTGAAGTTGAGTATCAGGATTCTCAAGTGAAATTTCTTCTTGAGTTGGAGCTATTTGGTTTTTCCTATAGAAACATTTCTAAACATATATTGGAAGCCAATGGGATTACATAAGTTAATACATAAATATTTGCTCTCTGCACAACTTTTCGTTTAAACTTTCTTTAAAAATCCTACTTCCTAGCTCCTCATTGATCTGTTCTGAACCCTAGGTAAGTAATACTCTCAGTTGAAAACTATAAAGAATAAAAAGTTCCTGGTTTATATAGTACCTTCCCTTTATATTCCTCAAAGGAGTGTGTAAATGCAAGATCATTATGAGTCCAACGTTACAGATGGGTAACTTGAGGCTCAGAGAGGGTAAACAGCATTACCAAGGTCAGGTAGCAGCTGAGTTTGAAAGAACCCAGTCCACCTAAATTTTAATTTGCCTCACTTACCCAGAAGACCATGCTACTGCTTTAGTAAGGAAAATGTACTTTTATGAGTATTGACACTAAACTTTCCCTGCTTAGCACTTCAGAAAAGAGAAGTGAGAAATTAGAGGTTAGAATTCTTTTAGGAAGTGAAATGCTTATGACAATGGTATTCTTTGCTAAATACTCTAATTTTTGTATCATTTTAGAAGAAATCCTTCTATATTCAGAGGATTTCTGATGTACTGAGCTAATGATTCCCACTCCTTACTGAATAGCAATATCTACTTCTGCTCTTTTTATGGCTGTAAAAAGAAGATTTTACAGAACATGACATGAAAATCTTCAAAAGGGTAATAGTTGAATTCAGAATAGAAATGCAGACAAATTGCTAAAATTGTGAACAGATAAGCTATGTACAACGAGTTCTTTCAACGTAAATCTTTCCAAGAGAGAAAACGCAACAAAATTAAAAAGTTTAAAAAAAGTTTCATTCTGATGCAATCACCCCCAAAGTTCTAAGAAGTGGGTAGAAATAGGTGCCCTGTCCAATTCTTACGGGGCAATTGGACAAAGAAGAGTGATGTGTGATACTCACAGAGGTGCAGTAGGAGGTGTCAACCTCTCCTGTCTTCCATCTGACTTCTGAGTTAATGAGAATTTACTAAAACTCAGGAGGTCTTTGTCCACAACTTTCCAACTGCAGGTAATATTAGAGCCCATGTATCCCAGTGCTACATTAAAGGTTGCTTTCAAAATGCCATCTCAATTCAGCCAGTTCTCCGACATTCTATAAGCATATACGCTGTCTGATGAAATCACAGACCTAGAGGATTTATAATGATGGAGAAAAAACTTAAGTTCTGTAATTTGCTGAAATTTACAATTGTAATTTGAAGACACATCTGATAATCTACAGACTAGTCTGAGTAATAACCACACTCTTTAAGCCTCCTCTTTCGCTCACTCTCAGTAGAAAACTTCAACTTCTATTTTAGAGATAATAATGTCAATGTCATTCAGCTAAAGTTATTTTCTATTCGCCATCTCCCACACACGCCTTACATGCAACCATGACAAATGTACCCGTATCCACACCCAGCCATACCTCCTACTGTCACTTTTGGTGGAAAAATTTCCCTTCCTCTGATGAGAGGAACTGATGGTCATCAAAACCTGTCTTTCTGAGAGAAGTGCTAAACATGGATGATTATCAAGCAATCATTTTGATATAGTTCTACACTGAATTTGTACGACAGATGCTGTTCTTGCCTCTCCCACATGGTGACTACAAAAGTCGCATGCATACCCCGGAGTCAGAACCTCTATTATTGTAACTATTATTATTATGCAGAATGGGTAACCTAGAGAAGTTTGTGGATGATGACGATGGCAAGTACTCTCCCAGAGCAAAAACTGGGCTAGCTTCTCTGTTCTGGAGTATTCATTCCTGAAAATTAGGAGAGGGTAGGTCTTTGGGGAGCACTGGGCAAGAAACTATATACTTTTATAGAAGTAAAATGAGATTTGACTGAATAGCAAGAGAACCTTTGTAGAGAAAACTGAGTAACCAGAAGCAAAAAATGGGTATGAGAAGAGAAATTCAGCCTTGGCCTTTTCATTAGCTATAGAGAGACGAGAAGGGCACGTTTTAGACTAGATGTTTGAAACACTTCAGAGGATAGTTAGCACCATCCGGTGGAGTAATTTGCTTCCCCTCCAGCTGTCTCCCTGAACCTCTCCCCAGACTCTCCCAAATGAAGGTGACTGTCCCACCTCAGGAAGCAATTGCTCTGACCACCAAATCCTTCCTCAGAATTGAAGACATGTTCATTTGTTAAATCCATTCCTGATATAAATACCAAAGGCTATCAAACCCACAAAATGCAAGAATGAAGCCCTCCCTTCTCCCAGAGAACGGATGTGACAATAAATGACATACCCAACTTTAGGGACTCTAGATAAGAGTGACCCTCAGCAGTTACTCTGCCCCATCTCAGAACAGACTTCAATGCACAGGTGCCTCTCATACTCTCCATCTAGCAGCATATGGGATTTGCTCATTTATTAGATTTGTAATTACCAGGCCCATGTTGGTGCAGCTAAAGGTATTTTTCTAGCATTTGTCACTTTAAGAAAAAGGACCTTATAAAAATTGTTCATTCTTATACAATCCACTCCAAAATCCACTAATTTCCTCTTTCCATTCATCTTCCAGAAGTCATATACCTAAGACAAAAGGGATTAATACAGCATGCTTTCAATGACACCACAATGGGCAAGACTATTTTAAGAACTCTATTCATCAGTTCCCAATAAATATTATGATACTAGCACTTAGGCATTCTAAAGTGACTTTCCTGAGCAGATCTCAAGCTCTTTAGCAACACAAATGCATTAAACCTCCTAATTCCCTTGAAAAACAAGCCAAGAAGCCAGAGCTAAAACATGATTTTATAATGCAACTTCATGGCAGGTTACCCGGAAATGGCCCCTCTCTTAAAAGAAAAAATGTAGGGTCTTCCCTGGTGGCGCAGAGGTTAAGAATCCGCCTGCCAATGCAGGGGGCACAGGTTCGAGCCCTGGTCTGGGAAGACTCCACTTGCTGCGGAGCAACTAAGCCCGTGCACCACAACTACTGAGCCTGCGCTCTAGAGCCCACGAGCCAAAACTACTGAAGCCGGCGTGCCTAGAGCCCGTGATCCGCAACAAGGGAAGCCACTGCAATAAGCCCGCATACCGCAACGAACAGTAGACTCCGCTCGCCGCAACTAGAGAAAGCCGGAGTGCAGCAACGAAGACCCAACACAGCCAAAAATAAAATATAAATTAATTAATTAATTATTTTTTAAAAAAGGTAGTGGGGAGGGGATTATGGTAACAGCAAAATGATTAGAGTACTAGCCCTGTCTCATCCATTTCCACGTCCAGTTTACCAGGAAATGTTGGGTAACAGTGAAGGATTCACTTGCTTGTCATTCAGTTATTTAAGAACTATTTATTAAGTGGCTATAGTGTGCTGGGCATTGGATTAGACCCTGGGGATATAATGAAGAAAAGCCCTTTCCTTGTAAAGCATGCAATAAGTAGAGCAGAAATAGTTGTTTAAAAAACAATAATAAAAGACCATGTATTAAGTAAAATAATGGAAGTGTGTCTGGAATGTAGAGATAGCATGTAGGCAATTGTGGATAACTTTCTTTGTGTTAGGGAATGGAAAGATATTCCAGAAAAGATTGCCCTAAGATACAATATCCAACATGGAAGTTTGAGTAGGAGTTCTCTTTCTAAAGAAAAAGGTATCCTTTTGATAGTAATGAATGTGTTGCAACAAATTTTTGTGCTTCCCTGAAGATAGACTGAAAGATCTATGTGTGAGTTAGAAGATAATGGACCTTCCTGCCTCCATCTGCTACTTCAGTGTAGTCTTGTGAGGGCCTAGCCAGTAAATCACAGAAAAGTACCTATTTTTATACAGATAGAATGTCTTTATAGTCTCTGTTTCTTCTCCTCTCACAGCTGTTTACAAAACAAAGATGGAATTAAAGCAGGAAAAACAGCCAGCCCTCTCATTTTACAAATGAGGAAATTACATCCCTAGGAAGTTGTGTTTTCCCTCAAACTTGCAGATTGTTCAAGTCCAAAACGCAGAGAAACCAATCATATTGAACTCTTATTCTACTGAGACCCTCAAAGTCCACAGGTCACTGTATTTAACAGCCACATACTCAAAAGTGAATCATACCTGTCCTTACTTTGCCTAGACTATGAGATGCTTAAGTTTAGTGTCTCAAGATAGAATAAGTTTTGCTGTAGAAACAAGTAAACCTGAAAATCATAACAGTTTAAGGCAACAAAAGTTTATTTTTCACTCACAGTGTCTAGTGTACATGGTGGGGACTTCCATCTCACTTCCACTGACTGAGGGATTAAGTATTTGACTTCCAAGTTTGCCATAACAGGGTAAGAGAGAGATGGTGATGGCACATCAACTCTAAGTGTCTCAGCCCAGTTAAATGTTCACAGTCTGTTGGTCAGAACTAGTCATATGGCCCCAACCCAAATGCAAGTGAAGCTGGAAAATATAGGGAATTATGAATATTCAATGAACCTTCAGAACTAGCACAGTGTATGGTACAGAATGTGTGCCTCTTTATACACTGGACAAATAAACAAATGAAGAACCCAATGAAGAACGCACATTGGACAAATAAACAAATGAAGAAGCCACTGGTCAAGGTACTTTTTTAGCACCATATGGGGATACAAAGATATGCAAGGAATACTTCTCGTGTTCACGGAGCTAAGAACCTAATTGTGAAATTAAACACAAATACACACCTTAACCAAATAAAATTAGCCATCCATAGCAATGGGGACTAAATAACAAGGAGTGATCTTCAACATAAAAGGAAAGAGAAGTCAAGATTTAAGGTGGTCTAGAAATCCAGTCCTATATTTATTTATAACCTGAACTGAAAATATTTCTCTCAAAAGATCCAAAAGCCATTTGCCTCAGGATATTATTTTAATCTGAAGAACAAGAAAAATTATGAAGTAATAAAATATAGCTTGAAAAGTTTTGCAATCCAGTTGCAAACATGGAGACAGTTTTGTTTGGGAATCATTTCTAACGTTGTTTTTCTCAAGAGAAACAGCATATTTCCAGAACTGAGAGTTTTCTATTTCATATTCATTTACAATAGACCCATACCAAGGCAAGTGACCTGACCCCACTAAGATATATCCAGATTTCCTTATTGTTGTAGCAATAGGAAGGTAACTGCCAAGGGACAACAGAGGACATTCTTCATAGAAATTCCATGGAATTTTGAGTACTCTATGAATCACTGGAAAAGTGTTCATCATTTTCTGGCCAAATTCTGGCCCTTTTTTACAAGGTATTATTAACCTTAACTATAGGAAATTATATTGAACCAAACATAACATTTTATAGCAACATTTTAGCCTGATCTCAAGTCCAAAGTTTTGCAGATACCAGGTGTGTAAACTGATACAACATTTCATAAAAGGTCATGCAGCTCTTTCTTTCTTCTCTGAAACACTTACTCTTGGAGCCTTGAGCTGCCAAGTATGAAGTCTGACTACTCTGAGGCCACCATGTTGTGAAGAGGTCCAAACCACGTGGTTGACAGGAACACAGACCAGTCAACCATCCCAGGTGAGCCAAGCCTTCCATTTATCCCAGCCCAGTCCATTTATCCAGTGCCAGACATGTAAGTGAGGAAGCCTCCACATGATTCAAATCCCCAGACAGTTGAGTCTTCCCAAGTGAGACCCCAGACATTGTGGAGCCGAGACAAGACAATCTGTGCTCTGTCCAAATTCCTGACCCACAGAAACCATGTAGAGGTAAAACAGTATTGTTTTATTCCTATATATTTTGGAGTGATTTTTATGCAGCAATAGATAAGTGAAACATACCTTCTCCTGGTGTACAGACATATACACCATATGATCTTTTAATAAACAGTCAATCTACAGATTCAATGTAATCAATCCCTATCAAAAAACTAGTGGCATTTTTCACAGAACTAGAACAAATAATTATAAAATGTGTATGGAACACAAAAGACCCCAAATAGCCAAAACAATCTTAAGATTAAAGAACAAAACTGGAGTTATCATGTGCCCTGATTTCAAACTATACTACAAAGCAACAGTAATCACAACAGTATGGTACTGGCACAAAAACATATAGATCAATGGAACAGAATAGAGAGCCCAAAAGAACCCACATTTATATGAGCAATTACTCTACAACAAAGGAGGCAAAAATATACAGTGGGGAAAAGACAGCCTCTTCAATAAATGATACTGGGAAAACTGGACAGCTACATACAAAAGAATCAAACTGGACTACTTTCTCAAACCATATACAAAAATAAACTCAAAACGGATTAAAAAGTTAAATGTAAGACCTGAAACCATAAAACTTCTAGAAGAAAACATAGGCAGTACGCTCTTTGACATCAGTCTTAGCAATATGTTTTTTTGGATGTCTCTGCAGGCAAGGAAAATAAAAGCAAAAATTAACACTGCTCTTTGCTATACATGAAAGTTGGTTGTTAAGAGAGGAAATACTGAGTTCTCATCACAGGAAAAAAAAATGTTTTCTATTTCTTTAATGTTTTACCCATATGAGATGATGGATGTTCACTAATCGTTTCATGATATATATAAATTTAAGCTGTACACCTTGACATACAGCAGTGCTATATGTCAATCATACTTCAATAAAACTGGAAGAAAGAAAACAGTCAATAAGATTTTTCTTAATACAGGAAGACATTTTTCAAGAGTGTTTCACTTGCTTCTAGTACCTTTGAAATTATATAGTTCTTTATTCACTGTCTGAATGAGTCGTTGAATGATTGGATCATTTTAACATTTGTTTCTAAGTTAGGCATTTTGATGATCCATAAAAATATGAATCTTCCTCTTCCAGCTATTTCAAAGTAATTCCCACTTAATAATAAAAGCTAGCACATATAGAATATTTTCAAGAGTTTTTCATCTCTGATTGAGTTTAAACCTCCCAATATTTTGATTCATTAGGTACCATTAGTATCTTCTCATTTTAAAGTAATTAAGTTGAGCAAGAGAAATTAAGTAATTTACCTAACTGGTAAATGGCAAATCCAGGATTCAACCCAGGCAGTGTGAAGCCAGAACCTCTGCTTTAAGCCACTGAACTAAATCCCCTCTCTTCCTCTCTTTCTGCTTGACATACAGAAAGGCTAACCTGCCAGGAAATACACATATCAGAGCTAGCTGTGGACACAGGCCAATAATCTCACAGTTCTGCTTCATGAAGGCTAGATCATGTTGCTATTTTACTACTATTTTTTGTGAAAAAGACAAAAAAAATCCAGGGTCTAAGTCCGAGGTCTAAAGCTATATAAATTAAAGAAGAACAAAGATAATAATAGAATCAAAAGGTGGAGATGGAGCCCTTGTGCATGGACCCACATGAGTGACCAAGAATTTCCAGAATGAGGGATTCTATTGGTAAGTCAGTTTCAAAATATTTATTTAAATAAACTTAAAAAACAAGAAGAAGTAAGGAAAGAAGGAGAGAAAGAGTGAAGAAGGGGGTAAGGAGGGAAAAAGGAAGGAACATGGAAGGCAACGACTTTAGTAATAACGGAATAGTTGAAGAGATTTGAGGCCACTGCGTGTGAAGGAGGAAGGAAAAATGAAAAAATAAATAGCTGAAAATAAGGAATAAATTATAAATCCAGTTTGGGGGCTTAAAAAAAGACTTCAAAGAGGGGACACAAATAAGAGATAGCTGCCATTATATAAATTCAGATCATGAACAAATTTCCATTCAGCTAGTTTTAGTGGGGAGAAATGCTCTGCAGTGGTGGCCAGAAAAGGAAATGTGTGTGTGCATCTGGAAATTTTACAGGACTAAGTTGAAAAGCTGGTTATTTAATAATCTGTGACCCAATTATACCTAAATGTACTTCTGATTCTCTGTGCCGTGAAGGAAAATGCACTAGCAAGGCAAATAAGATGGAAGGGAGTAGAAAGTGTTAACATTTAAGAAAATATAATTTCAACATGTATAATACTGATTTATTTAGGAAGGAGGAAGTTAATCTTTCAAAGTAACATGAAAAGTAAGTTAAACAAATTTTAGAAAACTAATAAGAGGCAGAATGCAGAATTCTACAGAACAAAATATTAAGTCCTTAAGGAAGCTATATTTAAAAAAAATAATGCAAGAGTCATCATACATAAATGTCCATTTTTTTAATTGTTTCTGTGTGTAAGAAAATACCACTTTTAAATATTCTTTAGGACCCCGAATAGCCAAAGCAATCTTGAGAAAGAAAAACGGAGCTGGAAGAATCAGGCTTCCGGACTTCAGACTATACTACAAAGCTACAGTAATCAAGACAGTATGGTACTGGCACAAGAACAGAAATATAGATCAATGGAACAGGTTAGAAAGCCCAGAGATAAACCCACGCACATATGGTCACCTTATTTTTGATAAAGGAGGCAAAAATATACAAGGAGAAAAGACAGCCTCTTCAATAAGTGGTGCTGGGAAAACTGGACAGCTACACGTAAAAGAATGAAATTAGAACACTCCCTAACACCATACACAAAAATAAACTCAAAATGGATTAAAGACGTAAGTGTAAGGCCAGACACTATAAAACTCTTAGAGGAAAACATAGGCAGAACACTCTGTGACATAAATCACAGCAAGATCCTTTTTGACCAGCTCCTAGAGTAATGGAAATAAAAACAAAAATAAACAAATGGGACCTAATGAAACTTAAAAGCTTTTGCACAGCAAAGGAAACCATAAACAAGACGAAAAGACAACCCTCAGAATGGGAGAAAATATTTGCAAATGAAGCAACTGACAAAGGATTAATCTTCAAAATTTACAAGCAGCTGATGCAGCTCAATATCAAAAAAACAAACAACCCAATCCAAAAATGGGCAGAAGACCTAAATAGACATTTCTCCAAAGATGATATACAGACTGCCAACAAACACATGAAAGGATGCTCAACACCACTAATCATTAGAGAAATGCAAATCAAAACTACAATGAGATATCACCTCACACCAGTCAGAATAGCCATCATCAAAAAATCCACAAACAATAAATGCTGGAGAGGGTGTGGAGAAAAGGGAACCCTCTTGCACTCTTGGTGGGAATGTAACTTGATACAGGCACTATGGAGAACAGTATGGAGGTTCCTTAAAAAACTAAAAATAGAACTATCATACAACCCAGCAATCCCACTACTGGGCATATACCCTGAGAAAACTATAATCCAAAAAGAGTCATGTACCACAATGTTCAATGCAGCACTATTTACAACAGCCAGGACATGGAAGCAACCTAAGTGTCCACTGACAGATGAATTGATAAAGATGTGGCACATATATATAATGGAATATTACTCAGCCATAAAAAGAAACAAAATTGAGTTATTTGTAGTGAGGTGGATGGGCCTAGAGTCTGTCATATACAGAGTGGAGTAACTCAGAAAGAGAAAAACAAATACCGTATGCTAACACATATATATGGAATCCAAAAAAAAAAAAAATGGTTATGAAGAACCTAGGGGCAGGACAGGAATAAAGACGCAGACGTAGAGAACAGACTTGAGGACACGGGGAGGGGGAAGGGTAAGCTGGGACGAAGTGAGAGAGTGGCATGGACTTATATATACTACCAAATGTAAAACAGATAGCTAGTGGGAAGCAGCCACATAGCACAGGGAGATCAGCTCGGTGCTTTGTGACTACCTAGAGGGGTGGGATAGGGAGGGTGGGAGGGAGACACAAGAGGGAGGAGATGTGGGGATATATGTACATGTATAGCTGATTCACTTTGTTATAAAGCAGAAACTAACACAGCATTGTAAAGCAATTATACTCCAATAAAGATGTTAAAAAAAATTATTGAAAATAAATTAATAAATAAATATTCTTTAGAAATAACAAAAGGAATAGACTTCTGGATATCTCCTTCTTTTGGAAGTGTTATTGAATTAAAATGAAATACTCTGTAATACAAGCAGAAATAACACTAAATAATCAACAATTTACTAAATATTTATTAAGTATTCATTATGTACCAGATACACTACTAAGGCACTGGGGATTTAATAAATAACTGACTTAAATCCTTCTCAAACATTTCTCAAAGAATATAATAGGAGAGAAAAATCTCTAATGCACTAATCTTTGGTTTAATGTATAAAAAATGTGGGTCAGTTTTCCAATGCCCCCTCACATCTAATACTAAATACTTTTCTGCCATAGGAGAAACATTCATTCATGGTCCATAATCAATACCATTTTATCCATGTGAATTTCCAAAGATGGTGGAGAATATCAATCCAATAAGATAAAAGGCTACTAGTCTCAGAGAAAAATATCTTGTGAACAGAGCCCTAAAATGAAAACAGTGGTCAGCTGCCCACTGCAGGACTATGCTAGTAACTAGCTGCATGGCATGCAATCTGTAGATCCTCAATAAAATAAATAACATTTATAAAACTTCAGTTTCATTTTACAGCTGAAGAAGAAGGCCCAGAAATGTTCAGTGATTGAACTGAGATTAATAACCTGGGCCTGCGTATTTTCTACTTGCAATTTCATGCTGCCTCTATTTTTCTTATCTGCTGTCAGCAATTTTTTTGAGTAAAACTTCTTCAGTTGTAACAAAAATCCAACGAAGCTTCAGTAAAAAGAGATTTATTGTCTAAAGTAAAGTAAAAAGTCCAGGGGCAACAGGGATTCAGGCATGGCTAAATCCAGGGACTTGTTTTATACTGTTTACTTGGTTATTACTCTTTATCTCTTGATTTTGCTTATCTCTGTGGCTCCATTCTCAGGCTGGTAATCCCCTCATAGTCACACATCAGACTCCAGCTGTTCTATCAAAATTCCTGGGATTTTATCTTATTGGATCAATATGGGTCATGTGGCAATTCTCAATATCTAGAAAGTAGAGTCATCCCAACCCAAACCCCATAGAATGAAGGTGGAGGAGGAATGGTTCTACCCAAGGAAGTTCAGGATGCTGATATCAGAAGACTGGAAAGTGGATGCGGTGCAGGCAAAAAAAATCAACGTCCATGCCACTCTTAAACAGCACTAACTACATATGTCTGCCATTTGTGTCAAGATTTCATTAACTTTCATTAGATACCTTTATTCTTGGGTCTAATCTTTGCTTTGATTTATAAGGATTCACTCTGGAAAAGTTCCAGTAAAGACAAGTCTGCACGACATATATACAGCTGAGCAACTATTTTCAAGCATAATTTCTCGGAATTACAGAGGAAGTATACTTAAAATAAGCTTTCACATCTTTCATGCTCTCCAGATAGGAAACTGGAGCTTCATCTTACACTTAGCTAGGCTAGTCAGACCTGAAAAGTGATGTGAGCCGGTTGAGGATTGGCAAAGTGGAGAAAAGGATGAGTCTGCATTGATGATTCTTCTATCCACATGTCTACTCCTCTGGAAAGAAATAACTCTTAACACTTTAAAAGGACCATGATGACTACCCACCCAGGACTACTTTCTGTGAGCACACTTACACCCAGGTGGCAAGAGCTATGATGAGGTCCACTTAGCATCCTGTGCACTTACCGGAGAACATGCAGCCCATGTGGCCCAAAAATAAAGAAACTGAAACAAGCGGGTGGCAGAGTCAGCAGGAAGTCTGTTCTGGCTCCCAGTCATATGCTACTTCCATGGTCTGCTTTATCTGAGCCAACTCAGATGACTGCGAACACTGTAGGTTGCTCTTCACTGTGGTTACTGCTCAACTCTTTGTCATTTGCCTTCTCAAGTTTATTTTTGACATTTGGAGTTCAGCCATTTATGTACACAAAAATAAATCATTTTATAGGACATGAAACCAGCCCAGTAAGATGAGACTAGAGCTAAGAGTTCCAGATAACAATTCTCCACTCTAAGCTTTATTCTTTGTCTCATTTAAAAATAATGTTGGGATGAAGAGTGGCCCCCACTTGCCGCAACTAGAGAAAGCCCATGCACAGAAACGAAGACCCAACACAGCCAAAGATAAATAAATAAATAACTAAATAATAATTAAAAAAAAAAAAATACATGTTCCCTATAAAAATAATGTTGGGGGTGGGTGGTGGTGGTGGGATGAATTGGGAGATTGGGATTGACATGTATACACTAATATGTATAAAATAGATAACTACTAAGAACCTGCTGTATAAAAAAAAATTAAAAACAAAAAAATATCTTCAACTAGGAAAAATAAATAAAAATAATGTTGGAAAGTTTGAGGTTGCCAATTACATACCTTCATACTGTGGATTTGGAATCAGTTGAGAAACAGAGTGGGTGACTGGATATCAAAGTACCACTTAATTGCTGGGAATGCCAGATTTGAAACTACACCTGGACCTGACCCTGTATGGTTTTCCTAACACTTTCCTTACAGAACAAACCCATCTATCCTTTATAACACTGAGTTTCACTAGGAACAAACTTAACACATACAGGTAAAGAAGGAAAACACAAATGTATGAAGCACAGGCCAAGAGAATGAAGAAGGGCAACACTCATCACCAGGACCTCATCCAGAAGAATGCAAACTGTGGGTGTCCAATTCTTGCCACCTCAGTGAAAAGGTAAACCAGTTCTGGAAAACTAAGTAAGAGATGGAGAATGAAGATTGAAAAGGGGATCTGGCTTTAGATGGCTGACAAACACACACGGAGTCATAACGTAGGTCTTTCTTGGGCAATGAAATGGAAATTGCCTCATGAAAAATAAAGTCAGAAAAAAATGGGTTGTCTCCTAAAAAAAAAAAAAGGGCTGCCATTTATTAAGCATCAAAGGCGTCAAGTACTTGAATTCTATTATTCATGAAAAGCTTTATGTTACTTTTATCCCTCTGTTAGAGATGAGGAAACTAAGTTTCAGAACATTTAACAGATCCTTTCTCTTACCACTGTATCACAATGCCCCCTGGAAGATTTTTATTAATGTTTTTTGCTGCCCAGCATTAAAATCCCTTTGAATTGAGGGAGTCCTGCCATTGTGTGAGATTTGGCTGTAGGCAGGGGCCCCCCACTCCCAGTATGAAAATTGAAAGGGCCAGACAATTGCTCTCCCTGAACGCATAACCTAGACTTGGCCAATCAAATGTTTGTACCTGGGACACTGACTCTAGATCAAATGATTAAAAAAAGAATCAGGAGGCAGTTTAGAGTTCATTAAGTGGTAATGGCAGCATCCTGTGCCTAGTGGCCAGAAGAAACACTTGATTTCTAGTAACTACTACCAGCTGTTCCTGTTGTGTGTGGATCATCTGTGGTTTAGGCCCACAGATTCACTTGATCCCTGCCTGTGATGGTCTGGATTATAGTTCAGCAAATATTTACTCCACCCACCTCCTGTCTTCCCACTGTGGGTCAAGAATACCTACCTCCCCACCTCACTGTTGTTTTGCTTGGCCATGTGACTTGCTTTGGTTACAAAGGAACATTAGCCAATGTGATGCACAAAGACATACATGTGCTTGTATAGTTTGGCTTGAGGCTTATGCTCCAGGGCATAAGCTTCACAAAAAGATTATGCCCCAGGAAGCCTCTTCCCTTTCCCTGAGCCTGGGGAAAGACACAACATGCAGTATACAGTATCCAACTCAGAGCCTGGAGCTGAGGAGTCCGCCAACCTGCACTTCAAAGCGGAAGTACCCAGTTGTACTAGTTTCCTGTGGCTGCTCTAGCACAAAGTTGGTATCTTAAAACAACAAAAATTTATTCTCTTACTGTTCTGGAGGCCCTAGTCAGTTTCACTGGGCCAAAATCAAGGTATCAGCAGGGCTGTGCTCCATTTAGAAGCCTTAGGGGAGAATATGTTCCCACCATTTCCAGCTTCTAGAGCTGCATTCCTTGGCTCCCAGCCCCTTCTCTCATCCTCAAAGCCAGTTGCACAGCACCTTCAAATCTTCTCTGTTGCCACCACACACCACCTTCTGCCTTCTGTGTCAAAGCCCCCTCTGCCTCCCTCTTATAAGGACATTTATGATTGCATTTAGGGCCCACTAGGATAATTCAGAATAATCTCCCATATCAAGAGCCTTAACTTAATCACATCTGCAAAGTATCTTTTTCCACATTAGGTTAACATTCACAGGCTACAAGGATTAGGACCTGGATATCTTGAGAGGGCCATGACTCAGCCTGCCACACCAGCTAGTCCATCAAGGACCCACCAAACCACAGTCAATCTGTAGACCCATGAGAGTGGGAATAAATGCTCATTGTTTTAAGCCCCTGAGCTTTGGGGTGGTTTATTATGCAACATTACTGTGGAAATAGCTGATTAACTCATGGCTCATTTTCTGAAGCCTTCCCCTTGATTTTCTGAGCTACTAGGCATCTCCAATAAATTCCTATTGTGCTTAAATGAATTAGAATCAGTTTCTATTAATTGCAATCCAAACAACCTATCTGATATTTACTAACCATACAACTTTGAGAAACTCAGAGTAGAATACCAAATGATAATACTGAGAACATAAAACTTAAACTGGATGCTTTTCTTAGTACTTATACCATAATGATCTGTTTGGAGAAAATTGACAAAATAGAGAAAGTAGAGGAGGGATATTTAGATGACTTGAAGCACTTTAAGTGGATAACACTTCTTTTCTAATCAAAGGAAACTAAATCAAAACCCTAACCTTCAGGTAAAAGAGATAAGTAATTAAGATGGGTGTTTTAACACAGAGAGCAGTTGTTTAAATGATTAAAATAGTGCATGCTGTCCCAAAGAAGCAATGACAAGAACTCTGACAAGACTACTGAATCAAACTGGCATTTTTTTTTTAAACTTTATTTTAACTCCTAGTCATTTCTATCCAGAAGAGATTCTACAGGTCAGAGAAGTGGCAATGAATTAATGTCATAAAAAAGGTATAGAGACAGCAGGAAATTGCAGACCATTAGTTAAGGCCAGTGATTCTTTGCCCTCATTTTACATCTTAAACAAAGTTAAAAAGGACAATAGATGGAAGGTAACTTTGAAATGTGCTGCTCTGTAAAGGCCAGCCAACAGAGCTTCAGGACATTTATTTGAAGTCAGGACATTAGTGCCAGGGTGAATAAAGGGAATGCAATAGGTTTGCATTTTGACAAAGGGGCCTGACAGATTTATATCAAAAGAAGAAGGTCCAAGAGACAGAGTGATGGGATAATAGGAAGTGGAATTAAAACTTGACTTCCAGGAAGATAAAAAGCAATGATAACTTGGAGCACTTCCAAAGTAACTTGGGAGTAATGTGTGGGGTGAGGAGCAAGCTAGAGCAAAGGCAGCTCCCATATTGGGTGGATATAAGCAACAGAGATTCCGCCAGTAGAAGACCTGTGTCTGCCTTCTTGAAAACAAAGATCTGCAACATTTCACTGGAAGACTCCCAGCTCTTCTTTCTTGAACAAATTACTTAGAATAGAAAGGTCTTCTAGAGGACTTTTTTTTTTTTGAATTTTTGAATTTTATTTTATTTATTTTTTTATACAGCAGGTTCTTATTAGTCATCAATTTTATACACATTAGTGTATACATGTCAATCCCAATCTCCCAATTCATCATACCACCATCCTCACACCCCCGTGGCTTTGCCCCGTTGGTGTCCATACGTTTGTTCTCTACATCTGTGTCTCAACTTCTGCCCTGCAAACCAGTTCATCTGTGCCATTTTTCTAGGTTCCACATACATGTGTTTATATACAATATTTGTTTTTCTCTTTCTGACTTACTTCACTTCTGACAAATGAACTAAATTGATGTGGATGGGTCCCCTCCTCTAAAAAAAGGTAGAAATTCTGGATAAAATATGACCCAAAAAATTATGCATAACTGAGTTTGAAATATAGAAATAAAAATATCCAGGTGATCAAAAACAAAAGGAGATTTCACAGAGCACGAAGTGTGAGCTAATCTCAGAACCTTCCAGCAGAGCTGTGCTCCTGGGTGTGGGTCTCAGGTCCAGGGGTAGGATGTGGCAAGGGTCCCAAAAGGCAGAGAAGCTGGAACTGGGCCCCTGCATTAGTCCACAAGCCTCAAAGCACATCGATAGGAAAAAATATATATTAAAAATTATCTCTTAAATGGCCACCACTTAACCATCTGGCCAGATAAACCAAAGTTCTTCATTACCTTTGCAAACCTACTGACTAATGCCCCTGTCTTGGCTAGTAAGTAATTCCCTGCTACACCCATATGCTTCTGCTTTCATTCGTTGCTATGCCTACAAAGGGTAAATAGCACTGGTTCCTAAACCTGTCACTGCCCGAGTACTTGTAACTTTAACTCCATAATTTAATTAAATATTAAGGTAACGGATGTAATGTGAGTATGTAAGAAAGGGACTTATTGTTTCTATAGGAACAGCTTGAATTCTTTGGAAATTTCAACAAAGGTGAGTTGCTAAAATTATTGCTATCAAATTAGCTATAATTACAAAACTGTAAGACCACTGGGGAGTCTTAAAAATTTAGAAGAATTCTGCTATCAGATTCCTAAACCACTATTTTTAAGCTTCACTCTACTACAAGTCCTTTAAAGAAAGTAGAATCAAAGATGATACATTATGGATGTCAGAGAAATCAATACCTGGCAAATTAAAGTATATTTGCCACGTTTTAAGGTAAAATAAATATTTAAATGTTTATTTTTTTTTAATTCTCTACTTTTACACATGATGGAAATCCTTATTTTAAAAGTGATTTTTTTTTAAGTACTCATAGCCAGAGGATCTAAATAGACATTTTTCCAAAGAAGGCATACAGACAGCCAACAGGCACATGAAAAGATGCTCAACATCACTAATCATCAGGGAAATGCAAATCAAAACAATGAGATATACTTCACATCTGTCAGAATGGCTACTATCAAGAAGACAACAAAGAACAAGTGTTGGTGAGGATGTGGAGAAAAGGGAGCCCTCATGCACTGTTTGTGGGATTGTAATTTGATGCAGCCACTATGGAAAACAGTATGGAGATTCCTCAAACAATTAAAAATAGAACTGCTATATGATCCAGCAATTCCACTCCTGGGTATTTATCCAAAGAAGACAAAAACGCTAATTCAAAAAGATATATGCACCCTTATGTTCACCATTGCATTATTTACAATAGCCAAGATATGGAAGCAACCCAAGTGCCCATCAATAGATGAATGGATAAAGAAGATGTAGTATATATATATATATATATATATATATATATACATACAATGGAATATACCCCAGCCATAAAAAAGAATGAACTCTTGCCATTTGTAACAACACAGATGGACCTCGAGGATATGAGGCTAAGTGAAATAAGTCAGAGAAAGACAAACAGTGTATGATTTTACTTACAGTGGAATCTAAAAAACAAATGAACAAACATAACAAAACAGAAACAGAGTGAGAGATACAGAGAACAAAAACAGGTGGTTACCAGAAGAGAGGGACATGGGGGGAGGAAAGAAATAGGCAAGGGAGATTAAGAGGCACAAATTTCCAGTTGCAAAACAAATGAGTCACGTATATGAAATACACAGTATGGGGAATATAGTCATAACTAAGTAGTATCTTTGTGGAGACATACTGTAACCAGACATTGGTAATCATTTTGAAATACATAGAAAAAAAACACTATGTTTTGAACAGGAACTAACATAGAATTGTAGGTCACTTATACTTCAAAACAAATAAACAAACATACAAACAAACTCATAGAAAGAGATCAGACTTGTGGTTACCAGAGGCGGGGAGTAGGGAGAGGGGGAATTGGATGAAGGCAGCCAAAATGTACTACAAACTTCCAGTTATAACATAAATAAGTAACAGGGATACACAACATGATAAATGTAATCAACACTGCTGTGCATCATACATGAAAGTTGGTTGTTAAGAGTAAATCCTAAGAGTTCGCATCACAAAAATTTTTTCCTATTTCTTTCATGTTGTATCTGTGTGAGATGACGGATGTTCACTACACTTACTGTGGTGATCATTTCATGATGTGTGTAAGTCAAATCTTTATGCTGCGCACCTTAGACGTATACAGTGCTGTATGTCAATTATATCTCAATAAAACCAGAAGAAAAAATATTTTAATAAAATAAAATAAAAATACCCATGGCTGAATCTATTTTTAAATGGAAGTCATAAAACTATATTGTACTAAACTGATTTCTGACTAGGAAAAGTCATTCAAATATTTTGGGCAATTTTTAAAATCCACAAAGTGAAGGGAGTAGAAAAGATCATTTCTAAGGATGCCTCCAACTGGTATATTCTATGGTGTTATTATTCCCCTTTGTGAGCCAGCCTATTTGGGAAACAACTGAGATTGGGGTTAAATTTAAGTAAAGAACCTGATCTTCCTGGCAAAGGAACTTCCCTTTGGCTGTCAGTACAACCCGGCAAATAACAGAGAGGTCACCTGAAAATAAAACATATTCAAGTAAATGAAAGGACTAACTTAAACACACTGACCCAGGAAATGCAGAGTTAAGATTGAAAAGCTGTCCTGGTACCCAGCATTAAGTAAAGCTTTTTGTCTTTTTTTCCCCACTACAACAGTGCCAATTAAGAATAGTGTGTCAGATTCCATATATATGTGTTAGCATACGGTATTTGTTTTTCTCTTTCTGACTTACTTCACTCTGTATGACAGGTATGTATAGCTGATTCACTTTGTTATAAAGCAGAAACTAACACACCATTGTAAAGCAATTATACTCCAATAAAGATGTTAAAAAAATAAATAAATAAAAATAAATTTAAAAATTAAAAAAAAAAAAAAAGAATAGCGTGTCAGCTGAGAGAGGTGTATAATGGAAGATGCTGACAAATTCTTAACTCTAACAGCCAGAAGAGAGTAGATTTAATAAGGTGTCTGGAAGCAAAGGAATTTTTTAAGGAATGGGGAGAAAGGGGAAATTACTAAGCAAAATGAGATGAGCTGGAGGTAGGGATGGGAAACCTGATAAGGGAGTCCTGAGACTGACAGAAAGCCTAATCAAATCATGCTGTAAGCAAGATCCCCCCACTTGTTTTGGACCCTACTACATCCCTCCCCTGGCTCATTCCTGGCTGAACTCTGTCCTACCCCAGAAGCCAGTGACCTAGCTGTGAGTCTACTACCCCTGGCCCCCTCCCTAGGGCTTTGCCCTGTCTGCACACAGAGGAAATGCCCATGTGATAAAGACATTTAAAAATAAAGTCATATATAATGTAGCGCCTTCTAAAGTCTCTTCAGCATGAGTCAGGTCAAATTAAGTAAAGAAGGCATCTCAAGTGGAACATCAAACCAAAAGAAACTTTGACTGGTATTATGCAATTTGATCACCCGGAAATACAGTGCAATTCCCCCCTGATCCTACTTTGGGGATTTGTCTTTTACTTTTTATTATGGAAAATTTTAAGCAAGCCGAAAGTACAAAGAATAGGAAAATGAGCCCTCATGTAACCATCATCCTACTTCCATAATTATCAGTATATATCCAATCTTGTTTTATCTGCATACCTCCCCATATCCCCCTTTCCTCTACTGGATTATTTTAAATCAAATCCACACAGCAAATTGTTTCAACCCAGGGTATTTTGGCATATCTCTAAAAGACTTCTATATTTCTTAATATAACCGCAATATCACTATCATACCTCAAAACATAACATTTAACACCTTAATCATACAATTCAGTCAGTGTTCAAACTTCTTTGGGGAATGTTTTAGAAAAATAAGGTCAGGCAATAGACAGAGGACAAGCTGAGAGCACGACCAATTAATGCTAAAGAATAATAATAGTAATAGTAAAATAAAACAACCAACCTTGAGACTTGGAGACAATTGCATCATAAACACTCCCTAAGCCAACAAACAGCCTACAGTCAGCAGCCCGGCAACACCACCTCCTGCCTCCTTCTGCACATGCCCTCAACCCCTCAACTGAAGTTTATCCTGCCATGGCTTATCTTCTCCTGTGAGGACATTGCATATGATACTTATTTTACAAGCAATCTGACCTGTAGAAAAAACTGAGGGGAAGACCCCATATTAATTCCCGCAGAACTATAGCAAGGCTTAGATTTTGTCACCCAGAAAGACTGGTGTTAAACAGGTCCAATCACAGAACACTAAATTGGACTGCTTGAAAGGGCCCAGTTGCATAAACCATGATGAACCTGAGAAGCAATGAAGATGAAAGAATGACTCTTGGTGAATGAGTAATGATGAAGAAAAAGGGCTCTTGAGTTGGACCATCTGGGTTCTAATCCCAGCTCTCAGCTTACATTCTGAGTAACCTTAAGCAAACTGCTTATTATTATATTTGTACCTTGATTTCCTCAAATGTTAAGTGAGGTCAATAACAGGATCTATCTCATAGCCCAATTTTGAGAATTAAAAGGGATAATGCTAAAACTGGGACAGTACTGGGCAAACTGGGATGGTTGGTTACCCTATAAAAGAGTACCTGGTACAAAGAAAGTGCTCAATAAATATTAACACTAACCAGTGGTAGCAGTAATTGAGGTAGAAGTAGTGTTTTAGTTCCTAATCAAAGGAGATAATAATAGCCAATTTCTCAAACAACTCCAAAATATAATTTACTTTTTCTATAAGTGGTGATTTACCCAAATCTAGAAGTATTCAAACACATTGAGAAAGGATATGTGTCCAATTTAGTGGACTTGTTCCATGGTTCCCAAACCTAACTGAGCATCAGACGTATCCGTGGAGTTTCCTTAGAATACAGATGCTTGAGTCCCTTGAATTAATATATTTCATTTGGGATATGGGGATCTATATTCTTGTTAAAGTTCCTTGGTTGATTCTAATCAGTAGTCAGATCTTGACTACTTCCAAAATTTTCTCTAATCCTCAAGTTTTATGATTCCAAGAATTTCCCAAATTCTCTCGTTTCAAAGCCAAGTATATATATATATATATATGTATGTATGTATGTATGTATGTATGTATGTATGTATATATTCCCAGGAGGACCAAACAGATTAAGTCTTAAAGCTTCCCAAAACTGAAACAGAACTTTACCTGAGAATTTTGAGGATGTTTTGTAGGTTTTGAGGTGGGTTTTTTCTTCCTTTTTTTTTTTTTTTCATTGGGTAAAGTGAAAAATCACACCATCTGCTTCTGGCTCTCTGGTGAATTCATCCAAGGCAATGCAATCATATTAGAAAAAATGAGTAACTGACTGCCTGATTCTTCTGACAAGTGACACAACTCTGTCCTGTTCTCAAGCCTGTAGCAAGAGACTGGCTGTGACACTGGAGACAGTGGTGAATGTTTCAGCAGCTGTCTTGCCTTCAGGGAAACGGAGAGGTGTTAAGTGATTTATACCAGGTCACACAGCAAGCCAGGGGGCAGTGCCAGAAATAGGATCTGCATCTCCTGCTTGGCAGTCTGTAGTCCATGTATTACACCCTGAGGATATGGAAGCAAGGCCCCTCGTCTGAGCAAAGGAGCAGATAGAGAGACTTCCATTTAGAGGTTCATAAATGCCACTCTGAAAGGAGGAAGAAAATTCCCCTTTCACGCTCAATCAAGCCTAAACCAAGGTGAGGGAATGAGGAAATGTTATTTATTTTTATAAGATGAAAAACTGCGGTATTTACTCCCTTCCTGTCAGTACCACAGAGGGGCTTCTTTTCCCAATCATTCTTCATGCCTGGTCTCAAACAGTGCTGCTTCGAAGGCAGAATGGGGCAAAAAGATAGTGGTTTTTCCTATAGCTGGCCTAGAAAAAAGAGGGTTTTTTTGTTTTCTTTATAAAGCCATATAGTATTTGAGTTGATTATATTTCTGAGTGCATGGCTCAATGCAGTAACTTCAAAGATAGAACAGGTAAAGTACTAAATGTCACTGGAGGGCCCAAAAAAAAAGATAATTTCTTTTCCCCCAAATCTTATCCTATTCCTAAGAAATAATTCAATCTGTTTAGGCTGAAACTGTGTTTAGTTACATATTTCTATTTAAAATATTTTCATCTTTTTCACATCTATCTTTCTGACATGCAGTTTATTGACTCCTCAAGGGTAAGAATCAAGCTTACTTTTATACACATGCATGCGCACACACACACTCACATACACACACACACAGCTTCATAGAACCCACTACAGTGTTCCACCCTCAGGGTACTCGATTAATATTTTCCAATTATTCGATTATAGAAATAAATATATTAAATAATTTATATATTTAACTATATTAAAAGAAATACAGGTTGGATAGCAATAAATAGGTGTTATGGACTGAGGGCATGATGGAGGAGGGAAACTGCCACTTACCTTTTACACTTCAAAAATTGGATAAAATAATGGTAGAATTATCGATGGGGTTTTCTATGTTTTTCTACATTCTTAACATGTATATAACGGACATCTGTTAGCTTCATAATGCGAAAAAGAAATAAATGTTTACAAAGCTGGCAAGTATGAATCATAGTACACAAACATAAATATACAAGAAATATTTATTTAATATTTATTTTCTATAACTCAACTTACATTCTGACTCTACGGTCCCTTTTCACTGGACAGGTAGAAATTTTAACCTCAACCCTCCCCCTGGTGCCAGGGAAATGAAGGAAGTGAGGGGACACCAGTCCACACCAGCTGGACCTATGTTTATTTCTTACAGCACAGTAGTGATCTCCCTCCAACAAGTCAGGGTTGAGCCTTGAAGATGCGGTTGAGATTCTAGGGATGGGGAGGGGAAAGAAAAAAACAAGGCAGGGACATGGGTATGGTGGAGGGAGGGGAAAGAAGAGGAAAGGACACCAGAGAGACTCCCAGGCTCCCATCTAAAGCACAGTCCACAAAAACAATCTCATCTTTAGAGGACCGCTCCCATCTAAAGCACAGTCCACAAAAACAATCTCATCTTTAGAGGACCATGAACACACAAAATCGTGAAGATGGTACAAAGGATCTGTACCATCCTTTTTATCATCTACTATTTGATCTTTCCTCTCAGTGATCCTTCCCTCCATGTGGGGATCTCATCAGAAGGAATTCCAGAAAATCATGCTTTCCCTGGATTCCTTCCATTTCCCTCAACTCCCCAAGGTCCACTTTCATCTCACGTTCATTTGAATATATTTTGCAATGTCCTTGAAATCATGAATATCAATCAAGGTTCTGTCCTTGTTGAGTAGAGGAAGAACTCGACAGTTCACCAAAGGAAAAACCTTAGATTTTTTACATTTTTTTACAGTTGAACAAGACAAATATTTATCATGCTAGTTTTGACTGCCTCTTGTCCTGGCTCGACTGGGATGCATGTTATGCAGTCACTCTTTCTTTACTGTGATTAACGAAGACCTTCTTTCCACCAAGAAGAAGGGGAAGAAAAATTCCATCCTGCCTCAAACAGACAGAAAAGAAATGGAAGATAAGGAAGTTAGTTGCCTACTTTTTACCCAGTGCTTTATGAAACAGTTGATTAACACATTAGCATGTTCTCAAGGAGCTCATCATCTAGTAGAAAAGATAGACACAAATATCTAGCTATAATATAAAAAGAATTTATAAATTGAAAAAGAATTTTTAAATTGCAGTGGAATCACAGATTAGATAGTTATTTCTGCCTGAAAGCATCCGAAAAGACTTTATAGAGGAGTGACATCTCAACCAAACCTTCAAGCATAACTTGGAGATGGGCAAGTAAAGACAACAAATCATATGTGCAAAGCATAAAAGGATGAAACAATATGACATGTTTATAGACTCTCAGGCAGAACAGTGTGTCTAAAATACAGAGGTGATCAGAGAGAGAAAGACAGATTTTGACCAGATTTAATGTAAGTGATCCCTGTACAACTGGGCAGTTCTGAAGTCTCATAAAATAGTTCATCATAAAAGGCTTGCCTAATCCCAAAGTAGGGACATCTAGAGCTAAGATGTGAACTGGAATTATATCCCAAAGTCAAAGAGCAAAGAAATAATTATGAATATGTGCATAAATGGCTGACCTGCCTCCTGTCTGTTCAGGAACACACTACCTCTTATTTGCTCCTCAGTCTTTATTTCTCCCTCTCACTGAACTGAAGGATGTCTTTCCAACTCACTCCCCATACCCTCTCAAGCCAACTATCCCTCCTCCAAAGGATGAATTTAAGTTCAACATCCACATCCTTATTAGAGAAAGTAGGAATGGTCTTTCATTCTGATTTTTCCCCTCAATTTGGTAATGATGAGATTGGAAGAAACTGCTCCTGCAATAGGTAATGATGCCTCCTCTTCCTTTATATTCAGTTTCTAACAATTGCAGTCACAGCCCAATAGCCAGAGAATGAGGACTAGAATAGCCAAGCATCTAGTTGTATGAATGTTCATGCCAGTTCAATATCTGATATTCTTTTTTTCTGAAATACTGGAATGTTTGCCCAAAAATCAATAAACTTTTGTGAAGGGAAAAAGCTAAAAACATTACAGAGTTAAGTACTAACTGGAGGGAGCAAACTGATGTTGATGGCAAGGTTCTCTCAAAAAACAGGGTGTTCCACTTACAAGATCCAACCACTGCTGGTTTCTCGGTTTCTCACATACATTTGTGTTTGTGTGCCATAAGCATGGATGTTTTAAATTTAGAGTTAGAGAAACTATTTTTTCATTATTTTGTATATTTGTTTTTTTATGAATTTATTACTTTACTGCCATGTCCTAATCTCTACTTGAACCTCTCCTGGAGAAATTAGGGAGTGGTCCCTGGGAGAATATGGAGAAAGCTACACGTTGCTTGGTAATTCAACCTTCCTGATTTTTCCACAATTGATTTATCCTTGGACCAACAGCATTTTCAGCTGATTCCTGTTGTAAGCAGAATTAACTTACCCAGGTTTGAGAGCATTCTCATTTTCCCATAATAATTAAAATAATTTTTATCAAGGAAACTAAGACTTTAGAAAAGGTAAAAAGAACATTATTTAAAACTAAGAAAAGATTTTAAGGGCTACTGATTGAAGGTTTGTAAGTAACTGCTAACCATCTCTCATTAAGCAAAGTGTTGGAAAAAAATTTTGGAGAGAGAAGCAGCAAAAATCTTAAAAACAGGAAAGCCTTTACTCACCATAAAAATTGTGCAGCACAGAAATATCCTCCCTAATGTAACCAGCTCAGTTGAGTACATTTCCATTTTATCTAAGAATGTGCCTCAAATGTGTAAACAAAATCCTGAACATAAAGCGTTTCTGATTTCCTCTTTCTTCTTGGTAATTTGTTTTTATATGAAATACCTCTGATTGTACAAATACAAAATAACAATTGCAACAATAGAAGAAACTGGTCATCTCAACAAGCCATTTCTCTGATACAGTACAGACACAACCAACTGTCCAGCCAGCTCTGGAGAGCAGCTGACAACTGCCAACAATCCTAAAATAGGCCAGACACTGCTACCATTATATAACAAAGCAATAATTCAGAAAGCATTGGAGTGATGTAAAATAAAATCTTTGAAATGCAGAAAGCAGTATATTTAATCATGAGTGATTCCTGTTCAATTGCACATGAATTTTTATAGTAACTTTACTCATAATTTCCAAAACTTGGAAGCAACCAAGATGTCCTTCAGTAGGTGAATGGATAAACTGTGATACATCCGGACAATGGAATATTATTCAAAGCTAAAAAGAAATTAACTGTTAAGCCACAAAAAGACATGGAGGAATCTTAAATGCATATTACTAAATAAAAGAAGCCAACCTGAACCTGAAAAGTCTACAGTCTCTATGGTTTCACTATATGATATCCTGGAAAAGGCAAAACTTCGGAGACAGTAAAAAAAAAAAAAAAAAATCAGTCATTCCCAGGAGTTAGGGGAGAGGGAAGGATAAATAAGCAGAGCACAGGGGATTTGGGAGGCAGTAAAACTATTCTGTATAATACTATAATGGTAGATACATGTCGTTATATATTTGTCAAAACCTATAGAATGTACAATACAAAGAATGAACCCTAGTGTAAACTATGGATTTGGGGTGATAATGATGTGTCAGTGTAGGTTGATCCATTATAACAAATGTACCACTCTAGGTACATGATGATGGGAGAGGTTGTGCATGTGTAGGGAAAGGAGATATATAGAACTCTCTATACTTTCTGCTGGATTTTGCTGTGAACCTAACACTGCTCTAAAAAACTGTGTATTAATTTTTTTATTAATTTTGGAGTATAGTGGCTTTACAATGTTGTGTTAGTTTCTGCTGTACAGCAAAGTGAATCAGGTATACATATGTCCACTCTTTTTTAGATTTCTTTTCCATTTCGGTCACCACAGATCACTGAGTAGTGTTTCCTGGGCTATACAGTAGGGTCTCATTAGTTATCTGTTTTATACATAGCAGTGTATGTATGTCAATCCCAATCTCCCAATTCGTCCCACCCTACCCTTCCCCCCTTGGTAACCATAAATTTGTTCTCTACATCTGTGACTATATTTCTGCTTTGCCAATAAGTTCATCTGTACCATTTTTCTAGATTCCACATATAAGTGATATTATATGGTATTTGTTTTTCTCCTTCTGATTTACTTCACTCTGAATGACAATCTCTAGGTCCATCCACATCTCTACAAATGGCACTATTTTGTTCCTTTTTATGGGTGAGTAATATTGCATTGTATATATGTACCACATCTTCTTTATACATTCCTCTGTTGATGGACATTTAGGTTGCTTCCATATCCTGGCTATTGTAAATAGTGCTGCAATGAACATCAGGGTGCACGCAAACTTTCAAATTATGGTTTTCTCCAGATATATGCCTAGGAGTAGAATTGTTGGCTCATATGGTAGCTCTATTTTTAGTTTTTTAAGGAACATCCATACTGTTCTCTATAGTGGCTGTACCAATTTACATTCCCACCAACAGTGTAGGAGGGTTCCCTTTTCTCTACACCCTCTCCAGCATCTACTGTTTGTAGATTTTTTGATGATGGCCATTCTGACCAGTGTGAGGTGATACCTCATTGTAGTTTTGATTTGCATTTCTCTAATAATCAGTGATGTTGAACATCTTTTCATGTGTTTGTTGACCATCTGTCTGTCTTCTTTGGAGAAATGTCTATCTAGATTTTCCCCCATTTTTTGATTGGGTTATTTGTTTTTTTGATAATTTTTAAATTTTTTTTTAACTTTTTATTTTATATTGGAGCATAGCCAATTAACAATGTTGTGATAGCTTCAGGTGCACAGCAAAGGGACTCAGCCATACATATACATGTATCCATTCTCCCCCAAACTCCCCTCCCATCCAGGCTGCCACATGACATTGAGCAGAGTTCCCTGTGCTATACAGTAGGTCGGTCCTTGGTGGTTATCCATTTTAAACATAGCAGTGTGTACATGTCGATCCCAAACTCCCTGACTATCCCTTCCCCCCATCCTTCCCCCCGGTAACCATAAGTTTGTTCTCTAAGTCTGTGAGTCTGTTTCTGTTTTGTAAATAAGTTCATTTGTATCATTTTTTTTAGATTCCACCCATAAGAGATATCATATGATATTTGTCTTTCTCTGATTTTTTTATGTTTTAAACCTCTAGGAGTATAACTGGCTTTAGGAATAGCTAATTACAAAGTTTCAACCAATGTCCTCCCACCAGGTTTCTCTCACTCTCCAACTCCTTGTTCTACTGCCTCTGTGCTGACTCCATTCTCAGACCCCACTTGTTACGATGATGGCTGCCTCAGACTCTCCATCCCTACCAGTGGAAATGAAGATCTGCTTCTGGCCAGTATAAAAAGCATGATGAGATGACATCACCCATCCTGAATCAATGTGGCCAGGTCTGGAACATGTATTGGGAATGGAGGCAGTTCTACTGGAAACTTGTGGACTGAGATGGGAAGGGATGAGCCCAAACAAAATCTGGGGGCTGTTACCAAAACAGGGCCAATACATGCTGGACAGGTAATAATAATAAAAACCCACTACACCTTGTTCATCTTCAACTTTGGAAACCCAAAGTGGAACTGAAGAGAAAGGTTCAGCAAGAACACTGTGATAGAAGAGAACCCAAATATGCAGCCAGCCCATAACACGCATGGCAAGAGATGGGTGATAGTCAAATCTTTAACAACCAGTATGGTACAGGGACTGACAACTCAGAATGAATGCCAGCTGTTATGTCTATCACTGGGAACTGGCACATATCAGTCCTGCCTAACTGACACTGTGCAATTTGTCAGGCTGGGGTTGAGGGATTTGATACTTAGGAGTCTCCAAACCAAACAAAAAGGAATATTCTAAAAGCCTAAAGAAGGAAAGGAGAAAGCAAAGGGGGAAAGGACACAGATAATCTTATACAACTATTCTTTTTAAAATACTTAAAATAATTCAAATTCAAGATTAGTATTTTTCACATTTATTCCTACCATCCACTGGTAAGCAATTCAATTCTCTTATCCTTTCCTTCATTTTCCTTTCAAACCTGGAAATCATAAAGGCCAGACACATCTAATTAAATAAGAAATTTAACATTAGAGTTGACAAGGGATGATGGTGCCTTATACAGTTCCAGTTTCCCAAGCAAATATTCACAGGGAGCATAGAGCACGTTTTCTATAATTTTTTACATGAGCAAATGATTCCCTAAGGTGATTACTCCAGATACCACCCCTGCTGAATGTGTACACATGAAATTACGTCAAAATTGAATTTGTTAAATCTAGCCATGTTTCAAAAGCAGTCCAAACACAAATCCTTCTTGGTAAAAAGCAATATGTAATTTTATAAAGCAAATTGGAATCCTGTGTTTTGGTCACCTAATTTACAAAGGGTCATCATAAGGGATTAGAGAGCAATAACCATTTATTGAGGGTTGGCCTACTTGCCTAGCATTGTGCTGATAAAGAGAGAGGATACCAAAAGAAATAGAAAAACATGTTTCCTGCTGTTAAAGAGCTCACAACTTTATTAGGGACTCAAGTCCTTTACACAAATGGGCATTTAAAGGAGAAAATGGAAATATATAAGAGCAATATATGTGCTAAGTGGTGTAATACATCCTGTAAGGGCCAGAGAGACCAGAGAGAAAAAGATTTCTGCTCATGAAATGCTTCAGCAACCTCGGATAAAAACATGTGATGAACACATAGCCAGCATCCACTCACAGAGGCAGCAGAATCCAAATTACCCCCCTGGGACTATGGGCTTTAATCTCAGGCCTGTCACCATCTCCCTCTTCCACCTTTGGAAAATTACCTCACATCTCACTGCCTTCCCTGCAAAATGGGAGTAGCAATCCAACCCTATTCTTCAGGGCTGGTAAAGAATGAATAATAAAGAAATGGTAAACTCAGTAAGAAATGAGGGCCTAATGAATCCTGATTAGTTAGTGTCCAGCCCCAAATGGTACACTACATGGAGCATATGGTATCTCGGTTTGTAGACGGTTATGTATCACCAATTTGGTTGCATTTGTCAGAGAGGTGAAAGGGTCTGCTTACACAGTCTGCTATTAATTACTGTGAAGGATATTTGCAACGTTGAAATGCAGATAATTTCTCGGATTAAGTGCAGACATCTGCCCCCACTGTAATATGAGAGCATAACTGTCATCAGCAAAACCATGTTTTTCTTACAATGAAATGGAAGAATGAAGTACCACAATTAAATATTTTTACCAACACAGTGATTAAAGGGATATTTATGCTGCAGGGGTGGTTTCTAAATCAATTTTGTGTGCTTTCATCTTATTATGCAAGTCATATGGGGGAAGTGTAGGTTTTTTTATATACAAACTTACTTTTTTACAAAAACTTTATTAAAAAAAAGTGTTTTTTGGAAGCCATGTTCATAATAGCTTTGAAGTTGTCTTTCCTTTATCTTCGCTGCTGTTGTCATTGTTGTTAATACTAAATATATACAAATGAATATTTATAATGTTCAAGGAATAAAGGATAACAAGGAAATGACCAACCATGTAACCACCACCCAGCTTAAAGAAATACAGCATCAGCTTCATGCTTCCTGTGTACTCCTCCTTAAACTCAACCCCCGAACCACTATTCTACATTATGTATTAATCAATCTCTTGTCATTATAGCTTCATAAATATGTGTGTATCCCTAAGAAATGTCATATAATTTTCCATGTTTTGGGACCTCATACAAAAGGAATACAAAGCATGTATTCCTCTGCAATCTGTTGGTTGTTCACTTTTTTTTCCATTTGACATTAAGTCCATAAGATGCATGCCCGTTGACACAAATAGCAGTGGTTCATTCATTTTCACTGCTATATAGTACTGCTGTATCGAAGTGTGAGTATTTGGTATTATGGACTTTGCTGGTATGAACATTCTTCTCTATGTCTCCCAGAGAACATGTATGAGAGTCTCTCCAGAAAAGAGCTTCCTAGACAAGACTCCACCCATCAATGGGTAAGTTTAGTGAGTCTCAACTAGCAGTTTAGATTAGAATAAAAAATATCATAAACTCAAAATGGCTTAAAGACTTAAATATAAGACAAGACACTATAAAACTCCTAGAAGAGAACATAGGCAAAACGTTCTCTGACGTAAATTATACTGAAACAGACAGAGCAGGACCCTATCGTCCTTTCCCCGCCATGTCCTTCGCCTGCCTTTTGTCTGTGGAAAAACTTTAGCCAAAGAATAAAAAGTTCAATCAGAGAAGTGAGAAAACTGCAGAAGCAAAGAAAAGCAGTCCAACAAGACTAAATAACACTGGTTTAGTCATTAAGCAAAGTCAAGGACCTTTAGTTCTGATGCCGAAAGCTCAGCTTCTCTGTACATCAGTGCCGAATCAAATCTCGGAGACAGCACTTTGGATGAAGCAGAAAAGGATAGCTTTATTACTTTGCCAGGCAAAGGGAGACACAGCGGGCTCCTGCCTCGAAAAACTATGTCCCCCTTGGAGAGGATAGTGAGAAGTTTTATAGTACTGTTCAAAGCAGGCATGATCAGCTCGTGGACATTCTGCTGATGGGTTGGTGGTGAGGTAAGCAGAAGTCAGCATCATCAACCTTCAGGTTCTAACTGGTCCGGGGTCTACATGCTTGTGGGCAGCATACCATCGTTAATCATTAACTTCTCCCACCTGGTGGGGGTTTCAGTATCTGCAAAACAGCTCAAAGATATTGTTGTCTGTATCTGTTGATGGGGAACCAAGACCTTGCCCCAAGCCTGCACTGTTGTTTCTCTTGGCTGTTTGTTTCTCCCTGTTCTGGCATCCCCTCCCTTCCCTAATTAACAACTGCTTGAATCTGCCTGTTGGAACTCAGGGAAGGTCACGGAGGCTGAATGAAGGCGTTTTCCTCTAATCAAAGAAATGAGGGACACAGAAAGTCTTTGTGCCCAGGAGCCCCAAAGGGCCCTGCTCGGTATCAGTTCCTCCTCAAGGGCTATAGATAATATTCTGAGCCATATCCTGTGAGCTGTCTTATAGATACTGAAACCCCCACCAGGTGGAAGAAGTTAACTACATGATGACCAGCCTGTAGCCATGACATAAGCTGCCACAATTCTGAGAACTGGCCTCAAGGAAATGGGAAAAAAACAACCCTGGAACTGAAGATAAACTGTACTTAAAACAATCAAGATGACGCTGGTCAGACCACCACATGACCAATTTCAAGATGACTGTCAGAGCTGACTGTGCTGTTTCTGCATGTAGACCCCTCCCTCCATCTATAAACGCTCTAGCCCACTGATTCTTTGGACAGGAGTCCACCCTCGCCCCCTCTCCCCCCTCTTCCCTCTCTCAGTCGCCAGCATCCAAAATAAAGCAAACTTTCCTTTCCACCAACCTTGCCTCTTTATTGGCTTTTGAGCAGCAAGCAGCCAGACCCCACTTGCGGTTACAGTATCAATGTTTCCTTAGGTCAGTCTCCCAAGGCAACAGAAATAAAAAATATCAGAGTGCAATGCAAGTGATCTGGTAAGAACTGCTTTAGGAAATTTTGTTTCACTATGTGTGTGTGTGTGTGTGTGTGTGTACACTGTGGTACCCTTTAAAATGTATTTCTTACTCTTAAGACTTTCTCAGCAGAAGTCTATGTCAAAAATGTCTAAGAAACAGTGCCCTAGAGCAAAGCTTCTCAACCTGTAATGTGAACACCAATCACCTGTGAATTCTGATTCCATGGTCTGGGATGGGGCCTGAAATACTGCATTTTTAACATATATCCAGGTATCCAACTCCAGATGCTGCTGGTTGAGGAACCACCCTTTGAGCCGTAAGGCATGAGGCTAAGAGATGTATGCTTGTTTGTAGGACGTACATATCTTTATGAGATAAAGCCAAGTTGTTTCCCAAAGTTTCTGGACCAATTTTCAAGTTCCCACTGATCCATATTTTCACCAAAAATTCGTATTAATAAACTTAAACTTGTCAATTTGACAAATACAAAAGGGTATCTCTTTGTAGTCCTAATTTGCATTTTCCTAATTACTCATGGGATAGAGCATATTTTCATAAGATTATTGGCTATTCGTAATTTCTCTTGAGTGAAATGCTTAATCAGGTCTTTATCTATTTTCTATTGGGTTGTCTTTTTCTTATTGATTTATGGGAGTTCTGTATATATTCTGGACAATTACCCTGTGACAGTTATGTGTATTAAAAATATTTTTTTCTCACTCTTTGTCATATTCTTAAAACCAAAAAGGCCATTGAATTCCAATTCTTTCCTTTTGTCCATAGTCTTACCTGTTCACCAAGATGCCATGAGGCAGAGAGACAGGATCTGACTGAAATGCGCAGCCTGCCTTCTGGGAGAAGGAACAGGGTCGTCTCAGGGTCATTCACCACTATATCCCTGGACAATGAGGGAAACTGAGAAAGCCCTAAAGATGAACCCCCTAGTGAGCAAATTAAGCATTCTGGAGACACAAATACCATATATTGAGGGATCAACAGAGGTACACACACCAGACAATGCCTGCTGAAACTACTGAGCTAAGTGTTGCACAGGGCCACCACCAGGCCCTTCACAGCTGTATGATCTAGGCAGTCACAGGGTCCCACACTCAGAAGAGCCCTAAGCTTGGTTTAATTCTCTGTTGTCACCATCTTGAAATCCTTCCTGATTTTTGAACAGGGGGCTCCCATTTTCATATTGCCCTGGGCCCCACAGATTATGTATTCAGCACTGTTTATGGTAGCCCTGGATTGGGGGCTGCAAACCCCAGGATAATAGAAAATGAAAGCAGGGAAACCCCAAGAGAGGTCTGAGAGAGTTAGGATACTTTTACACCACCAGATTTGACATAAATGTATATTTTTAAACACCTTATGATATCTGCAGGGAGTAATTCATTAGCAAACCATGGCTCCCATTCTTACCAAGAATAAGTATATTCTACAGCTACTCTTGTTTTGTTATTGATAGAAAGTATTTACTAATAGCTGTAAAAATAGATTTGAGACATGTTAAATTTTACATTGATCCAAGACTTCCTCATACTCCAGGAAAATGCTTTTCACTCTAAATAAATGATTGGATGTGGCACAAATAGAGGTAACGATGCATGATGATATAGACTCCAGAAATAATTATCTGGATTCATATCCCTCTCTGTGTCTTACTAGTTATAGGATCTTGGGTGAGTCACTTAATTTTTCTGTGCCTCAGTTTTTTCTTCTATAAAATGAGGCACACCTGACCATCTGACCTTGCCTCCAAGACTCCCCACTTTCTGGCCCCTCAGGAGGAGGTTCCTGTACCCCCTGATTGGCTCACCTCTTACTGATCCTGCTGCCCAATCCCTCCTCCTCCCCCTCACCCATATAACCCATCCAGCTTTTTGTATCTTTGATAAAGTGTAGCAGTACCTCTTATGGGGAGACTGTACACATACACTAGGGGCTAATTTACACCCTCTGGAGCCAGACTGCAGAGGCTGAGTCTTGGTGCCATTGATTACTAGCCTTTAATATACACAATCAGTGCCTCAGTTTCTCATCTGTAAAATGGGGATAATAACAGTACCTCTTTCACATGGCTGTGAAGACAAATGAGTGCTATGATAAGTGATACTCAGTCATTTGCTATCATTTTATATTCCCTGTGTAATAAGAAATAAAACAGATATTTTAAAATTTGGCCATCCTGGACTATCTTAAAAGTCTCTTAACTGATTTTTCAGCCAGCGCTCTTGGTCCACTCTAATCCATCCTTCATGCAGCTACCAGCAGAATGTAGTTAAAGTGTAAATTTGATTATTTAAATCCCCTAACTGAAACTTTTCAAAGGCTTCCATCACTTAGAATAAGTTCTGAGCTCCTTAGCACTGCATAAAATGCCTTCCGTGACCTGGCCTCATCTACCTCTACAGCTAGTCTCTCCTGACTCCAAGCCTGGAACTTGACCCATGGCATCAAACTACTTACAGATCCTGGAATACGCCAAGATATCTGTCACTGTTCTACCCTTATCCACCCTATTTCCTCTGTTGGAATTCTTCCTGCCCCAAAACTGGACAAATTCCAACTCGGCCATTATACCTAAATTCAGGGATCGCCTGCTGCAGAATCCCACAACCAGCTGGGTCTCCCTTGTAGTCCACTAACATCCTGTGCATCTCTTCATCATTGTAGCATAATGTAATGATTCAGTGTTCAACCTTTGGAAATAGACTACCTAGGTTTGAATCCTGACTCGGCCACTGATTTGTAGTGTGACCCTGGACAAATTTCTTAAACTATTGTGCTTCAGTTTCCTTATCTATGAAATGAAGAAAACAAAAGTACCTACCTTATGGGACCGTTGTAAGGAATACATTAATTAAAAGCCACTATATTAAGGGCTTAATGTAGTGCATGGAGGAAGGTATACACTCAATAACGGTTAATAACATATTACATTAATTTTCTATTTATGTGTGTCTGGCCCCCTGGACTATGAGCTCCTAATACTAAGCATTGTTCCTTATTCATTTTTTAAAGTTCCCAATACTAAGCAAAATGTCCGGCACTGAGTTCATCAATTATCTTCTCCTTCCTGTATACGCAATTAAAATACATTCCCCATACCATCTTGCATCTACCCACACCCATCTTGCATCTACCCACTGCCAGCCTGGAACATGTAAACATGTGACTGAGTCCTATCCAATGGAACATGAGTGCATGTAATATACAGCACTACCAAACCTAGCCATAATACATCCCAAGCAATTCTGCAAAGGTTCTTTCTCTATTCATGAGGCTGGAGGCAAAGAACTCTTATATCCCTTCATGTGGCAGTGCTGCAAGATAAAAGAGATCAAATCTCTGGATTACCGTTACAAGGTGAGCTGTCTCAGCAGGAACATTCACACTGGACCTTAGGTGAGCAAGAAATAAAGCACTGTGCTAAGCTATGGAGATTTTTGTTACAATAGTTAGCATTACTTACCCTGACTAATATAGCTTGTGTTCAATAAAATTTTGTTGAAATGACTGAATGAATGAATGACTCAAAAATTAACTGAGAAATATTTAAATAAATGATAGAATCCAAGAGCAGGAAAGGCTAAACTAAGAATACATGGCTTTGAGAATTAAAGAAGCCTAGAGACAAGACAGAGGATAGAAAAACACAAATTGTGTGAAGCACCCCTACTACTTCTGCCCCTGCCCAAGTCAGAAACAGAATTCACTCTGCTTGTTGTTCTCTAGCCTCCTTTTGTCAAACAGCTGTAAAACAAAAATAGTAAACAGAGAAGAGTCTGAGAAGAAGCTTTTGCTTCTGCTGGACAACTTTCTGACCCCTGGGATGAGACAATATAGCACTGGGGATTTCAAAGTGAAATGACTGAGGTTCTTTAATAAGAATATAGAGGCAGCTTCTCAAGGGGGAAGAAAATGTGGCCCTACAATTTAATTTCTTCTATTTTCAGATGCTACTGAAGATCAGATAACTGGCAATAGACCATGACTACCTACTGTTCTCAAGAGATCATATTAACTTACGTATTTGCCATGAGGCATCAGAGAGAACAGAGACAGAGTCTAGACAGAGAGGACAGTAAAAACAAAGTTGGAAAGAAAAGAAATTACAGTCTCAGTTCAGGGAATATCAATAATCTGGCATGTCTAGAATTTGGGGTGCATTAGGAGAAGTGAATATAGAAAAGATTAAAAAGTTAAGCTGAGTCAGTTTGTAGAGAGCCTTGAATTCATGTCAAAATTTTATATTTTATTCTGAAGGTGATGGAGATCCAGAACAGGTTTTCAGGTAGCAAGATCACTCAAGCATCAACTAGACATGAGGATGGATTGGAAAGGTGCCAGATGAGAGGCAGGGAGCTGAGTTAATGGACTACTGCCTAAATTAGGGAGGTGGTAATGAAAATGAGGAGGAGGAAAGAAATACAAAAAATATTTTTTCAATAGAATTTTATGTTTTTGGTATCATATGGGAGGGGTGATTCCTAAGCTTGGACAACTGGGTGGATTTTAAAATAGTACAGTTTTCTTTACTATTTTCCTACCATATTATCATGCAACATTTGGACACCAGTTATGGGACCCATACATCGGTTTTCCGTTCTCTCCCTGATGGAAAGATAATCATATCTGTGTTCTTTTCTATAAAAAAGGTGAATGGATACTGCATTTATACAAAGTCTGGCTGTAACTACTTTCTCATGAATTTTGTGAACCAAGGGGTTAAAAAAAAATGCAAAGAAACTCAACAACAAAATTTTGGTTTTGAAAGCTCTGGGATTCATTCGAATCAACTGTTGCCATGGTTTCAAGAGTCCGAAATCAACATTTCAAGGTAATCCAAAGATCTAGATATTGCCACAGTGTTCAGGTTTCAAGGAACAATCAAAGTGTCATACCCCATTAGTGACTGAACTCTGTCAAGGCTGTGTAAATGCCTCAAATTGGTATTCAGCTTAATCACCAATGCTGTATTACTAATTATAGCATGGCACCATGCAAAAGAGAGACTTTTCTAAAGGCTGCAAAGTGGCATTATTTTAAAAAGTCATTAGGAAACTGCTTTCTGAAAATGCAATGAAAGTACAAGTTACTTAATTAGGGGAATTTTGTGGAATTGATGAGATATTTGAGCATGCATGATGTGCAGCTAGCAATCCATTTGAAGCAGACCACTAGGAGGGCTGGCAAATGAGAAAGAGGATGATCTGATTCATGTACGAGAAAGAGGATGATCTGATTCATGTACGAGAAACAGGATGATCTGATTCATGTACGAGAAAAATGTTAATGGAGGCTATAAACGGAGGGCATTGAAAGACTGCTTATCTCCCAACTACACCCACCAAAGTCTTATTGTCCCCTCATCTTGTGTTTACAACTGAAATAAAAATGTCAAGATGGACCCTAATCTTTAAGAGAATTAGCCAAACTTGTCTAACAATACTTGTGGGCAAGAAAAATATACGATTATTAGTTAGTTGGACAACCCAAAAATATTGATGTTCTATTTGAGACTTATTTGTAAACTGGGCAAAAGTTGTTTGAGATAGGAAGCAAGATGAGAGAAGATGACATGTTTGAGAATAAAAGATCTTAGAGTTCTTTCAATGGCCAGATAAAATAGTTTTGTTCTGAAACTCTAATCCAGGGAAATTCATACCTAAACTTTAAAGAGCATTGCATGTACATGTGTAACTTTGTGGGTGGTGGGGAGAGAGAGGTAAGAGAGAAAATATATTTTCTTCTTGCCAGTTCAACAAAGAGTATTCATGTTTCATCTCAGATTACCGTTTACAGCATTTGGAAAGGCTCAGGAATGTCTTCTTTAACCATTCTTGAAAGGTTCTCTGAGAAACTGCCTTTTTTCGAAGGCTCCAGTTATTGACCATTCTCAGAAATGGGTTTCTATATTTAATAAGCCAACACATTCCTCTAGTATTAAATGTTTCACCTGGAAATTGGTAGCCCTGCTTGAATTCCTCAAGGCTCAATGAGCCCATTGTTTGCAATGATTATCACTCTCAGCAGAGTTGGAAATGCTTGCACAACTCTAATGTCCAAACATTTCTACAAAATCTTTTTTTAAGATCTACACGTTTGGCTTCATAAAAGAACTTGGATTTAACAAATGTGCTCCAAAGTTCCCCAATTTGTCATCTGGGGCAAGATTATTTGAAGTGAAGCAGGAACAACAGTCATTAACAAACTGGGACCTGAGGAACAACTCTTAGAGAGGAGAGAGTTTTATATATACATATAAATGTATATACGCACACATATAGTGTAATTTTGAAAATAACTTAGCAGGAAGATATCTGGTGACATTAACAGGAAAGCATAAATGGATCAGGGCATGTAGACTAAACTTTTACTCTCTAAACTTCAGGACAAATTTTGAGTTACCAAAGACTCAGAGTTCAACTCTGTTTTATTAGGAATTAAACTAAAAAATAAGATTCTTAAAAATAAAAAGACATTAAAGCTGTCTAGCCATTTTGTTAGATGTTTGGCATAATATGTAGTCTGAAGATACTGCACCTTTGGTCTTAGAGCAAAATTCATGGAATGACTCGGTTGTTCTCAGCATGAAGGAGAACAGACACATTTTTCAAAAGAAGCAATTGTCTTGTTAAAGGTTTGAGATATCACAAGTGTTTTGATTTTGTGATCAGACTGGATGGTGATTTACTTATCCTCTGACTTTACTGTCAGGTAATTTATAAGTTTACTTCTCAGCCAAGAACTGTGGAAAATCTTAGGAGGAATTGGTAGGGCAAACAGGAGAGAAACACAAAGATATAATAAAGCTATAGTGGTGGCTAAAATGACAAGAAAAACAAACAAAAACCATTTGATTTCTACTGCACCTGTGAGAGAAGAAATTATGGCCCCTTTTTGCATCTGAATCTCATAGTTCTATTTTGAGAGTTGAGATCAGTGTGAGGTACCTCATTCAATCTTCTAAAACAGCCTTTACTTTAAGAGAACTCAGCTGTGAAATTTATACAAATTCTTTCTGAAGCTAAAAAAAAAAGTTCAAATTCTTTAGCTTTTGATTATTTCACTAAACTCCTCTAGAATCTAGAGAAACAGTGTGGTGTGGGATGATTAAGATATGCCAATTCATAGGCTGCCATAACAATTAGAACCTTGGTCATACAGCACTTGTGTCCAAGGAAAAGGATCCCTTTATCAATCTCATTTCATTCATCTTCCCAAGGAGTGGGGCAATCTGTATTGCTCTTGCTTGCTAGATGTCTCTAAGATTTCAGACAGTAAGCAGCCAAGTGCTTGGCTGAGGGATGCAGTTAGGACGATGGCAGAGGGACTAGTACTAATGGCTCTTGGTCATGCCTGTTGAGGTCTCACCAGAAACCATCTGCTTCATTTAAGGTGAGGCATTATTAGCTTATACCTGTTAAAGTATTTAAACAAGGAGACTATTAGATTGAGGTGGCTCTAATGTCTTAGGAGACTATGTAAGCAAACCAAAACCTAAGCAAGCCAAAATCTAAGTTCATTGATCAATGCACTTAAACCAAGAAACTGAAACTTAAGAACAACCAATCACAAACAGCCAACTAGACCTTCCCAAATAAGGCAACCACTTAAAATATAACCAATTAAATAATTTATTTGCATTGCTGCAGCATCTTCTCTATATAAAACCTCTCCACTAGCTCCTGCAAGCAGAGTACTCCTAACCACATTAGATTTGGCACTGCTGAGTAGTTGGGACCATCTGGATGGTTACATGTGACTGAACCCCGTTAAGGCCTCTCTATAAACTTTGGAGATCAGGGCTGGCATGTTCAGAGAATTACATGTCTCGTGGCTGCCCAAGACAAGCCTCCAAGGAAGTTATATCACTTCTGCTCATCTGACTTGGTGAGAACTCCATCGTGGGGTCCCCATCAGCTAAGAGGAGGACTGACAAATGCAGCTTGGTGCTTGCAAAGAATCACAATGAATTAAAACAGCTACCATAACTGGCCAAATCGTCTTGGTTCTCCAGCCGGATTTCAGGCCTGTGCCTCCGAGGTGGGAGAGCCAAGTTCAGGACATTGGTCCACCAGAGACGTCCCAGCTCCACGTAATATCAAACAGCAAAAGCTCTCCCACAGAGCTCCATCTCAACGCTAAGACACAGCTCCACTCAATGATCAGCAAGCTACAATGCTGGACACCCTATGCCAAACAACTAGCAAGACAGGAACACAACCCCACCCATTAGAAGAGAGGCTGCCTAAAATCATAATAAGGTCACAGACACCCCAAAACATACAACCGGACGCAGTCCTGCCCACCAGAAATACAAGAGCCAGCCTCATCCACCAGAACACAGGCACCAGTACCCCCCATCAGGAAGCCTACATAACCCACTGAACCAGACTAACCTACTGGGGGCAGACACCAAAAACAACAGGAACTACGAACCTGCAGCCTGCGAAAAGGAGACCCCAAGCACAGTAAGTTAAGCAAAATGAGAAGACAAAGACACACAGAGCAGATGAAGGAGCAAGGTAAAAACCCACCAGACCAAACAAATGAAGAGAAAATAGGCAGTCTACCTGAAAAATACTTCAGAGTAATGATAGTAAAGATGATCCAGTATCATGGAAATAGAAAGGAGAAAATATAAGAAACGTTTAACACAGACCTAGAAGAACTAAAAAGCAAACAAACAATGATGAACAACACGATAAATGAAATTTAAAATTCTCTAGAAGGAATCAATAGCAGAATAACTGAGGCAGAAGAACGGATAAGTGACCTGGAAGATAAAATAGTGGAAATAACTACCACAGAGCAGAAAAAAGAAAAAACAATGAAAAGAATTGAGGACAGTCTCAGAGACTGCTGGGACAACATTAAATGCACTAACATTTGAATTACAGGGATCCCAGAAGAAGAAGAGAAAAAGAAAGGGACTGAGAAAATATTTGAAGAGATTATAGTTGAAAACTTCCCTAATATGGCAAAGGACATAGTCAATCAAGTGCAGGAAGCGCAGAGAGTCCCATACAGGATAAATCCAAGGAGAAATACGCCAAGACACATATTAATCAAACTATCAAAAATCAACTACAAGGAAAAAATATTAAAAGCAGCTAGGGAAAAACAAAAGATAACATACAAGGGAATCCCCATAAGGTTAACAGCTGATCTTTCAGCAGAACCTCTGCAAGCCAGAAGAGACAGGCAGGACATATTTAAAGTGATGAAAGGGAAAAAACTACAACCAAGATTACTCTACCCAGCAAGGATCTCACTCAGATTCGGCTGAGAAATTAAAAACTTTACAGACAAGCAAAAGCTAAGAGAATTCAGCACCACCAAACCAGCTTTACAACAAATGCTAAAGGAACTACTCTAGGCAGGAAAACACAAGAGAAAGAAAAGACCTACAATAACAAACCCAAAACAATTAAGAAAATGGTAATAGGAACATACATATCAATAACTACCTTAAATGTAAAGGGAGTAAATGCTCCAACCAAAAGACACAGACTGGCTGAATGGATACAAAAACAAGACCTGTATATATGCTGTCTACAAGAGACCCACTTCAGACCTAGGGACACATACAGACTGAAAGTGATGGGATGGAAAAAGATATTCAATGCAAATGGAAATCAAAAGAAAGCTGGAGTAGCAATTTTCACATCAGACAAAACGGACTTTAAAATAAAGACTGTTACAAGAGACAAAGAAGGACACTACATAAAGGTCAAGGGATCAATCCAGGCAGAAGATACAACAATTGTAAATATTTATGCACCCAATAAAGGAGCACCTCAATACATAAGGCAAATGCTAACATCCAAAAAAGGGGGAATCGACAGTAACACAATCACAGTACGGGACTTCAACACCCCACCTTCACCAATGGACAGACCATCCAAAATGAAAATAAATAAGGAAACACAAGCTTTAAATGATACATTAAACAACATGGACTTAATTGAAATTTATAGGACATTCCATCCAAAAACAACAGAATACACTTTTTTCTCAAGTGCTCATAGAACGTTCTCCAGGATAGGTCATATCTTGGGTCACAAATCAAGCCTTGGTAAATTTAAGAAAATTGAAATCGTATCAAGCATCTTTTCTGACCACAACACTATGAGATTGGAAATCAATTACAGGAAAAAAAGCTGTAAAACACAAATACATGAAGGCTAAACAGTGCGCTACTAAATAACCAAGAGATCACTGAAGAAATCAAAGAGGAAGTCAAAAAATACCTAGAAACAAATGACAATGAAAACATGACAACCCAAAACCTAAGGGATGCAGCAAAAGAAGTTCTAAGAGGGAAGTTGATAGCAATGCAATCCTACCTCAAGAAACAAGAACAATCTCAAATAAACAACCTAACCTGACACCTAAAGCAATTAGGGAAAGAAGAACAAAAAAACTCCCAAAATTAGCAGAAGGAAAGAAATCATAAAGATCAGATCAGAAATAAATGAAAAAGAAATGAAGGGAAAAATAGCAAAGACCAATAAAACTAAAAACTGGTTCTTTGAGAAGATAAACAATATTCATAAACCATTAGCCAGACTCATCAAGAGAAAAAGGGAGAAGACTCAAATCAGTAGAATTAGAAATGAAAAATGAGAGGTAACAACTGACATTGCAGAAATAAAAAGGATCATGAGAGATTACTACAAGCAACTCTACGCCAATAAAATGGACAACCTGAAAGAAATGGACACAATCCTAGAAAAGCACAACCTTCCGAGACTGAACCAGGAAGAAATAGAAAATATAAACAGACCAATCACAAGCACTGAAGTTGAGACTGTGATTAATAATCTTCCAACAAACAAAAGCCCAGGACCAGATGGCATCACAGGCGAATTCTATCAAACATTTAGAGAAGAGCTAATACCTATCCTTCTCAAACTCTTCCAGAATACAGCAGAGGGAGGAACACTCCCAAACTCATTCTACGAGGCCACCATCACCCTGATACCAAAACCAGACAAAGATGTCACAAAGAAAGAAAACTACAGGCCAATATCACTGATGAACATAGATGCAGAAATCCTCAACAAAATACTAGCAAACAGAATCCAACAGCACATGAAAAGGATCATACACCATGATCAAGTGGGGTTTATCCCAGGAATGCAAGGATTCTTCAGTATACGCAAATCAATCAATGTGATACACCATATTAACAAACTGAAGAATAAAAACCATATGATCATCACAATAGAAGCAGAGAAAGCTTTTGACAAAATTCAACACCCATTTATGATAAAAACCCTCCAGAAAGTAGGCATAGAGGGAACTTACCTAAAAATAATAAAGGCCATATATGAAAAACCCACAGTCACCATCGTCCTCAACGGTGAAAAACTGAAACCATTTCCACTAAGATCAGGAACAAGACAAGGTTGCCCATTCTCACCACAATTATTCAACATAGTTTTGGAAGTTTTAGCCACAGCAATCAGAGAAGAAAAAGAAATAAAAGGAATCCAAATTGGAAAAGAAAAAGTAAAGTTGTCACTGTTTGCAGATGACATGATACTATACATAGAGAATCCTAAAGATGCCACCAGAAAACTACTAGAGCTAATCAATGAATTTGGCAAAGTAGCAGGATACAAAATTAATGTACAGAAATCTCTTGCATTCCTATACACTAATGATGAAAAATCTGAAAGTGAAATTAAGAAAACACTCTCATTTACCACTGCAACAAAAAGAATAAAATACCTAGGAATAAACCTACCTAAGGAGACAAAAGACCTGTATGCAGAAAATTATAAGACACTGATGAAAGAAATTAAAGATGATACAAATAGATGGAGAGATATACCATGTTCTTGGATTGGAAGAATCAACATTGTGAAAATGACTCTACTACCCAAAGCAATCTACAGATTCAATGCAATCCCTATCAAACAACCACTGGCATTTTTCACAGAACTAGAACAAAAAATTTCACAATTTGTATGGAAACACAAAAGACCCCAAATAGCCAAAGCAATCTTGAAAAAGAAAAACGGAGCTGGAGGAATCAGGCTCCTGGATTTCACACTATAATACAAACCTACAGTAATCAAGACAGTATGGTACTGGCCCAAAAACAGAAATATAGATCAATGGAACAGGATAGAAAGCCCAGAGATAAACCCATGCACATCTGGTCACCTTATTTTTGATAAAGGAGGCAAGAATATACAATGGAGAAAAGACAGCCTCTTCAATAAGTGGTGCTGGGGAAACTGGACAGCTACATGTAAAAGAATGAAATTAGAACACTCCCTAACACCATACACAAAAATAAACTCAAAATGGATTAAAGACCTAAATATAAGGGCAGACACTATCAAACTCTTAGAGGAAAACATAGGCAGAATGCTCTATGACATAAATCACAGCAAGATCCTTTTTGACCCACCTCCTAGAGAAATGGAAATAAAAACAAAAATAAACAAATGGGACCTAATGAAACTTAAAAGCTTTTGCACAGCAAAGGAAACCACAAACAAGACAAAAAGACAACCCTCACAATGGGAGAAAATATTTGCAAACGAAGCAACTGACAGAGGATTAATCTCCAAAATTTACAAGCCACTCACGCAGTTCAATATCAAAAAAACAAACAACCCAATCCAAAAATGGACAGAAGACCTAAATAGACATTTCACCAAGGAAGATGCACAGATTGCCAACAAACACATGAAAGGATGCTCAACATCACTAACCATTAGAGAAATGCAAATCAAAACTACAATGAGGTATCACCTCACACCAGTCAGAATGGCCATCATCAAAATATCTACAAACAATAAATGCTGGAGAGGGTGTGGAGAAAAAGGAACCCTCTTGCGCTGTTGGTGGGAATGTAAATTGATACAGCCACTATGGAGAACAGTATGGAGGTTCCTTAAAAAACTAAAAATAGAACTACCATACGACCCAGCAATCCCATTACTGGGCATATACCCTGAGAAAACCATAATTCAAAAAGAGTCATGTACCACAATGTTCATTGCAGCTCTATTTACAATAGCCAGGACATGGAAGCAACCTAAGTGTCCATCAACAGATGAATGGATAAAGAAGATGTGGCACATATATACAATGGAATATTACTCAGCCGTTAAAAGAAACGAAATTGAGTTATTTGTAGTGAGGTGGATGGACCTAGAGTCTGTCGTAGAGTGAAGTCAGTCAGAAAGAGAATAACAAATACCGTATGCTAACACATACATATGGAATATTTAAGAAAAAAAAAGGTTCTGATGAACCTAGGGGCAGGACAGGAATAAAGACCCAGACGTAGAGAATGGACTTGAGGACACGGGAGGGGGAAGGGTAAGCTGGGACGAAGTGAGAGAGTGGCATGGACATATATACACTGCCAAATATAAAATAGATAACTAGTGGGAAGCAGCCGCATAGCACAGGGAGATCAACTCGGTGCTTTGTGACCACCTAGAGGGGTGGGATAGGGAGGGTGGGAGGGAGACGCAAGAGGGAGGTGATATGGGGATATATGTATATGTATAGCTGATTCACTTTGATATAAAGCAGAAACTAACACACCATTGTAAAGCAATTATACTCCAATAAAGATGTTAAAAAAAAAGATTTGGCAGTGCCCAATTCAAATCAAAGTTATACTCATATAAACTCTTGAAAATTTTAATGTGCCTCAGCTCATCTTTTAACATACCAGAGCATCAAGTTGGTTATTCCAGTTTTAGCCTATAAAATAACAGTGATCATTCATCTGATATTTAATGTTCTGCTCCTCAATAATAGTAACATTAAATTCATTCACTTAACAAGTATTTCTTAAATACCAACTGTGTGCCAATCACCATATTAAGCACAAGGAACCCAAAAATGATTAAGACATGGTGCCTGCCGCAGAGCTGAATCTCATGAAGGAGACTAACATGAAAGTTAATAAACACAACTTGAAAGGGCAGAGAGAGAAACACAGTAGTGTAGGAACCCAGTGAAAGGTACAATTAATGTCAGTTAACTATGATTTTGTTTTTATGGCTTGCTACACCCCACTTCCTAGCATGGTACTAGGCACATACAGACAACTGATAAAAGGTGTTTAGATGGATAGATGGCTGGGTGGAAGAGTGAGTGAGTGATTGAGAGAGAGTGAGTGAAAAATAAATTGACAACTTAGGGGAAAAAATCTGTTGATAGGTCATGTGTTCTCATTTTCCCATGTGACCAGGGAAAGCTGTCAAGGTAGTTGGAAAGTATGAGAGAAAATCATTGCCATACCTGAATACTCAGAAAGGCTGGATAGACTACTACACATGGTGAAATATAAAGTTAGAGGGTCAGTTAATTGTTTCTCTATGGGTATACAGACTCAGTTAACTTCACCTCAATTGTTTATTTGTGCTCATCTTTACCTCAAGCATCATTTCTTCAGAGATAAACTTTCCAGATCCCCAATCCCACAAACAGTCCAGGTCAGGGTGTCTGTTAAACACTTTCACAGAATTGTGGACTATTACTTCAGGTTGTTCTTATATATACAACAATTTGTATGATTTATTTTTAGATTCATGCCTATCTCCCCAAGGAGACTATAAGATCAACAAGAAGAGTAGGAGGCATATCTATTTTTGCTTTCCAGCAATAGCTCCAACACCTAAGACAGAGCTTGGCATGTAGAAGGTGCTAAATAAATATTTGTTGAATAAGTAAAGAGAAACACACCTGTCTCACTAGCAGAGATACTGTGGGTATGCACGAAAAAATTCTTTTTAAGAATTCTGTAACTGTTTGCTTTTAAAAAGAAAAGTTTTTACTGCTCATATATAGACACTAAAGAAATATATATTTCTTTCAAGAAAAATTAGATATGAGTTCAGTTCAGTCAGATCAGTCTCAATCATACAGACAACCCCAGCTTATTTGCAGTTGGAAAATGTCACTGTTGGGGTTTTAGGGAACCAATAAATAACATCCATTTCTTCCTTCTCCTAGTTTAGGGCCAATGGATAAATAAAGGTGATTCATTGATAATTATATGTAACCCAAATAATTTATGAACGTTTCTTCTCCCTCAACCCATACTAGTCCTTGGGAAATCCCATCTAAAGCAATGGTTGGCTCTGCAGGACACATATACCTACAGCAAGTGTTTCCTCACTTTATCTAGGGTAATACAAAAAGTAAAAGAACATATCCCCAGAATTTGGGGCCTTGAGAATCATGGACCAGTGGATATTATTCAGGTAACTCAGAAAATTCACAAGAAATAATGGGTGGGACAAGAGGCCAAAACGGTTACTCTAAGTCCCTACACATGGAAACAATGAGGCTGGAGGAAAGGAAAAACCACATTGCCCCCCATGAAAGGCAAACCCTTGGGAAGTATTTCTTTTCCAACCACTAGGTCACAGCACATATGTGGCAAATGAATGTGGGAGATGGGAGAAAATGAAATAAATAAGTTTGCTTTTCCAGGTGGTGTAATTCATGCAAATTACCACCCTTCATTTTTTATAAGTATGTGATAGCTATACTTTTCCTTTGCAGGAGCTGTGGAATAATTTAAAAGAATAGACCACAAAGACCACAGGTTCACACAATTCAAGACTTTCTGATATCATAATGTCCAGGTGGAGACCGTGGGAGCTAGACATCTGTGTTCCTGGCCTCCTTCCACTCACTGCTTTCCAGTCCCCTCCCAGTTCCAGCCCCCTTTCAACACCAAAACAACCCTCTTCACCTGACTCTGTGGCAGAAGGCATAAAATGTGGCATAAGTATAAGAAGAAGAAACAGGAGATCTATTTGGTACAGTGACATTTACTCTTAAAGATGTTTGGCTTAAGAGATCTCCTCCTATCTTATTGTAAACTCTCAGCATCCTGTGACTTTATGCTCAATTCCTTGGTGCTTAGGTTCTCCTATACACCCATTATTACATAATAACAGTACCTACAACTTCCTGAGTACTCACTTCCAGGCACTCGGGTAAACACTTCATGAAGTATCTCAATTTTCACAATCTAAGCAGTAGAAAGAATACCCCATTATAAAGATGAGAAAACTGAGGCTTGCAAGTACCAATCTCTTGCCCAGATTCACACAGCTAGGCACACAGTAACTGAAGGAGCTAAACTGAAAAATTTGACTCCTAAGCCTGCACTCCGCCATCGCAACCACAGCAGCTTGGAGAAAGGAGAAATATCTGGAAAAACCTTCTCAGACAAAAAGAGTGTAGGTTTTCACCTGCTGACTCTAATAAGCAAGAAAATTTAGGAGAGTGGTAGTATTACTTCATCGTGGAACAGCTTTTAACTCAAAACCATTCCTCTTACAAAGAGAGACCTAAATACCCACTCCTCACTCCAACTGAAGTCACCAATGAATAATAACAAATGATAACCATAAAGTAATAACCAGTGAAGATGGTCACAGAGAAAGGGCAAGACAGAGCTTTTTTAAGAACACTTCAGTGAAACATTGCCTTTGTTTCCAATCTAGATGCTTGTGATATCTAGTCTCCAAAGATGGTCCTAGTGACCATACCTTACTTATTAGCATAACCACAATGAACCTGGACTGACCCTGTAAACCAATCTAATAGAATGTGACAGGTGTGATACTGTGTAATTTCAAGGCTGGGCCTTGAGAGACTTGCACCTTCCTCTCTCTTCTCTTGGAACATTTTCTCTTGCAGCCCAACCACCATGCTTTAAGAAGCCCACATGGAGAAAACTGAGGGGCTCCTGTCAACTTCTGAACTCCCAGCCAATGGCTAGCACCTCCTGCCAGCCAACTTGGTGCATCCAAGTGCACCAACTTGGATGTTCCAGCCCAGCTGAGTTCCCAGATGACTGCAGCCCTGATAACAGGCTGTTTCATGTGAAACAGAAGAATAGCCCTAGCTGAGCCTTGCCAACCCACAAAGTTGTTACTGATAATAAAATGCTTGCTATTTTGCACCGTTAGATTTTAGAATGGTTTGTTGCACAGTGGTGACTGGAACACAGCCCCTCTCTGGCCCCTGGGTGTCTGGAACAGAATTGTCATTATTCTTATCATCTATTAGGGAAGGCTACACTTGCAACATCATTTGTTTAAGTGAGAAATGTTTCCTTTGTTCTATTTTCCTTGCTGAAAATGTAAAACTAAAAAATTCTAAAACGTAATTACTATGTTGACTGACCATTCCACAAAAAGCTTATGTGTGAATATTATGTTTCAGATGAAAGCTATTTGGAATTAGCCTCAATCCTTTAATGAACAAAAACCTCCAAAGACTAGTCGATGGTGAGACTGGGAAGCCGGTAGGTAATCAGTAATTTCGAGAAAGAAAATGTTTATCTTGTGGCCCTGTCACAGTTTAAAACCCAATCTGGGCTAACGTCAGCAAATGGAGTATAGCTATTAGCAAATCAATTAATCAGGGTCTTGTTGGCTTTAATAGTGTCGACTCTAATTATTTGTTTGTCTGATCTGAGGTATCCTCAGATTATTTACAATCAGTCCTGCCAACCAACAAAAGATAAGCTTGAATCGCACCAAGTATGTGGAGAATTCGAGGATAGCTTTTTTTCCTAGATGCTCAGTCTGAGGCAATATTTTCAGAACCTGAGCCTTTTCTTCAAGACAAAGTCTCCTTCTGAAGTTAATGAATGAATAACTTTCACAATATATTTTCAAAGAAGGCAATAATTAATTTGCCCGGAGAAAAAATAATTCCCTAGAGCTAGGGACATTTGTTCAAAATCATGAGATAGGAGTATTTCCTTGTGTTCTTTTTTTTTTTCCCAGCACTTATTTTCTTGCACAGGGTCCCACTTCTGGAAGGAAACTGAGGCAGGGAACAATCACTCTGTTCAAATTCATGACTACCCACTGGCAGTATTCACGATCTGAGAAACTAATTCTGTCTTCATTTCTCAAAAGCCCACTTGTGTCTTATCAATACATAAGTCAAGCTTATTTTTCTTCGTTCTACAGCTCAATCTCAGCCTAATTCTATATCTGACCATTTTTATTCCACTTTGTTCTAAAAGAAAAGAATCCAGGTTCCATTTTTAGCTTGAGAAAAATGGAAAATTCACTCTCTCTAGCAAGCTGAAAAGCAGTTCTTATAACAAAATAATTACCTAATTAAAGTGCTCAATTGAATCAGTTACCACAAGTCCAATTAAATCAAGCTGTCAAGAGGAATATATTATACCTGATAAGAAGGAGAGTTAGTGAATAGATCAACACAAAGCATGAAGATCATGCTCTCCATTAAACTTAGGGAAGAAGTTATTCCTTCTTTCCTTTAAAAGATGGTATATCTTCCCAATGAAATATTGTTTCTGAATATTTCAATGAAGCTACATATCTGGCAATAAGAATGCTAAGTATCTACATACTAATTCAGGAGCTCAAGTTTAGATATTTACTTTGTCAATGAACCTCTAGCCATATGTTCCTGAAAATGAAAGGCATTAATGACTAGTTTATCATAAAACCACCTTGGTCCTTTTCCCTCACAGTGGGGTGGTGGTAGCAGTGATCACTTAGTGTGAATGGTTATATAAACAATAAAGAGAATGCCAAACTTGCAGCAGAACAGAAATGATACACCTCTATGAGCAAAGAAAGATATCTGTTTACTTCGTAATCAGAGAACCCTATTTCTTTCTTTCTTTGAGTTCTGTCATGTCTCTTTATCATCCTCACAGCATTCTTTCTATAGCCTGGAATCCTGGGCTTTTCTCTTTATTTCTACTTTCAATCTCATCTGTTGTGTTTGTCTCTGCATTGAGAGGAATGTCCAGGACACCCATCATTTCTGCCCTGTTCTGCCAGAGGAGCTGCTCCAGTGGAGAAAACAGAAAATTCTGGAAAACAGGAAAAAAAGGCTATTGAACTAGACATGTAAGGCACAGTATCTACAATTGGCCAGTTGGAAGGGAAAGTACAATGGGGAAAACACACAAAAAACATGATGGCAAAGAGTCCCCAGAGCATCACTGACCCTATTTCTGGTTCCTGTCTGCATATACCCTTATATCTTACAATAAGTTTCCTTTTTTCTGAAGGTGCCTGAATGAGTCTCATATAGATCTCCAATCTGTGAAACAACATTACAAACACAACTAGTCACTGTCTAGATCCTACATGAAATTTAAAACAATTGTTTCTGAGAAATTTGGAAAGCTTAGGGAAATTAAGAATCTTCTTTAAATTGTATATACCATATATCTTTTTCAAATAGTTCATAATTTTTACACTCATATTATAAAAATAATGTAGTAGATATTTGACATCTATAAAGTAGGAATTTGATTTAAAGGATTCCATCTTTATGCTTTTTAAACCACAACAGAACCAAAATTTTCTCCCCAGAAGGATGAGTGCATTTACCAAGTATTATGAATTTACAAGAGCTTTTTTCCTACTATCAAAGGAGAATTTCATGACTTTGTCTAGCTGGTACTCATAATATCCATTCATTTTCCAGGACAAATATTCATATTTTAAAATATTACCAATGCTTTTTTATAAATCCAAAATATCTTTGGGAAATTTCTGTAAGACTATTTCTCACTTTACCTCAGAACACTTTGAAGTCAGTGGGAGCTGTGTGCTTGAATCAGCCCCATGGAGTGAGAAGCCAGAGAAGAAATGGGGCCAACACAAAAATATCCAAACATACAGAGTGGGGATTTCCTATCTATGATGTGTCCCAAAGGGCTGAGCTCAGAAACAGTTCTAATGAGAGCATTCTTCAAGGAAAAGAAAAATAGTTCCAAAAAGTGGCCAAGAGCTAGTCAAATAGGAAGAAGAAAATCAACAACTTAAAATGAATTTTAATGAACACTGATTCCAGGTTCCAGGAGTTAGTTATAAAGTTTGTTGGAAAGAGGAAGACTTAGCCTTGATTGTAGTTAAATATACGGTTGCCCAGAAAGCATCATTTGAAGCTTAACAGATTCTTTCACTTCACCTCCCAAATCTCTATTTCCAACCTCATCCCACAAATCTCTTTCCTACTGATTGCTAAAACATCACCATTAGTAATCAATTCCTTTAAGTTATTCCTCCTTGGTGGTCTTTTATAAAGCAAATTCTCTAGGAACAAGGTACTGGACTCTTGGGGGGTTTTGGTGGTATTGAGACCAGGGCATGTTATGGATTGAATGGTGTGCCTCCGCAAAATTCATATGTTGAAGCCCTAACTCCGAATGTGATTGGATTTGGAGCTAGTGCCTATAAGGAGGTGATTAAGGTTAAATGATGTCATAAGGGTGGGTCCCTGATCCCATAGGATTAGTGTCCTTATAAGAAAAGACACCAGAGAGTGCAGACACTCTCCCCCCTCCCTCCCTTTCTCTTTCTCTCTCTCCCTCTCTCTCTCTCCCCCAACTTTCTCTTTCCTCACAAGCACAACGAAGAGATGTGAGCAGACAGCAAGATGGCAGATGCCTACCCACGAAGAGAAGAGGCCTCACAATGAAATCCACCCTGCTGACACCTTGATCTTGGACTTCCCAACCTCCAGGACTAAAAGGAATAAATTTCTGTTAAGCCATAGTCTGTGGTATTTTGTTATGAAAGCCTGAGTTAATTAAGACAGGAGATAAAAAGGCAAGGAGAAGCATCCTGTAGAACAGTTTGAGGGGAGCACTCCCTCAGCAATACACAAACAGATAAAAGAGATATGTTTGAAGATAAGAGTCATCCTTCCAGAGAATAAGTTCCTTCATTCTCCTCTGCTGTCTTCCTGAGGTCATGTAGGAATGACTATTGGAATGTCTATTCAGGCCATATCACACCCACTCTTTGAGAACTTCTTAAGTCCACTCACATTACGGGCCTGTGGTATAATAACAAAATAAATATTTGGTCTTTGTCCCCAGTTTCTGGCACAGAGTTCATAAAAACCTTGGAATCTCCTGAGTGTCTTTTGTATGCTTATAAGACGATACTTGGTGGAAGAGTCCCTAAATAGCTTTAGGATAGGAGCTGGTGATCAAAAAAAGCCAATCCGATGATTAAAGGGTTAGAACATTCAGTTCCACTCCCTATGCTGTTGAACAACAAATGAGTTAATAAATCCAAAAGAAATCAAAAGGGAAATCAAAAAATATCTTGAACAATATCACACCTGTTAGAATGGCTATCATCAAAAAGACAGTAGATAACAAACGTTGGGGAGGATGTGGAGAAAAGGGAACCCTTCTGCAATGCTGGTGGGAATGTAAATTTGTGTAGCCCCTGTGGAAGACGTATGGAAGTTCCTCACAAAATTAAAAATAAAACTACCATGTGATCCAGCAATTCCACTTCTGGGTATATGCAAAGGAAATTAAAACAGAATATTGAAGATATATATGAACTCCCAAGTTCACTGAAGCATTATTCACAATAGCCCAGATATGGAAACAACCTAAGTGTCCAATAACAGATGAATGGATAAAGAAGCTATGAGGTGAATATATCTACATCTATCCATATCTATACACACACACATATATATACATACATACACACAGTGGAATTCAGCCATGAGAAAGAAGGAAATCCTGCCATTTGCAACAACATGGATGGAGCTTGATGGTATTATACTAAGTAAAATAAGCTAGACAGAGAAAGATAAATACTGCATGGTATAACATATATGAAATCTAAAAAAAGTCAAACTCATAGAAACAAAGCAAAGAAAAGTGGTTGCCAGGGGGTGGGGAGTGGGGGAAATAGGAAAAGGTTGGTAAAAGAGTACAAACTCTCAGCTAATAGGATGAATACGGTGTGAGGATCTAATGTATAACATGGTAACTATAGTTGATAACATTGTATCATATAATTAAAATTTGCTAAGACAGTAAGACTTAAATGTTCTCACAAAAAAGAAAGATAAATATGAGGTGATGGATGGATAGATGGGAGGAATCTTCTCACAATGCATACATATATCAAATCACGATACTGTACACTTTATTAAATTTCATTGGTTATTTATACCTTGAAAAAGCTGTGAAAAAAACCTTGAGACAAGCAAAGATGGAAATACAACAACATACCAAAACTTATGGGATGTAGGAAAAGCAGTCCCAAGAGCGAAGTTTGTAATAAATGCCTACATCAAGAAAAAAGAAAGATTTCAAATAAACAACCTAACTTTATATCTCAAGAAACTAGAAAAAGAACAAACTAAGCTCAAAATTAGCAGAAGGAAGAAAAAAACAAAGATCAGAGTGAAAATAAATAGATACTATAAAGACAACAGAAAAAAAATCAATGAAAATAAGAGTTGCTTTTTTGAAAACACAAACAAAATTGGCAAACTTTTAGCTAGACTACAAAAAAAAGATAGAGAAGACTTGAACAAATATAATTAGAAATGAAAGAGGAAACATTACAACTTCTAATTCAGAAATACGACGGGTCATAAGAGACCACTGTGAATATTTATATGCCAACAAATTAATGTAGAAGAAATGGATAAATTCCTAGAAATATACAAGCTACCAAGACTGAATAATAAAGAAATAGAAAATCTGAACAGATCTATTACTAGGTAAGGAGATTGAACCAGAAATCAAAAACTCCCCAACAAAGAAAAGTCCAGGCCAGATGGCTTCACTGATTAATTTCATTAAACATTTAAAGAATTAATACCAATCCTTCTCAAATTTTTCACAAAAACTGAAGAGAAGGGAATACTTCCAAACACATTTTTATGAGATGAGTATTACCCTGATATCAAAGCCAAACAAAGACACTACAAGAAAATAAAATTACAGACCAATATCTCTGATGAACACTTTTGTTGATGCCAAAATCCTCAGCAAAATATTAGCAAATTGAATTCAACAGTAGGTTAAAAAGATTATACACTGTGATCAAGTGGGGTTTATTCCTGGGATGCAAAAATGGTTCAATATACACAAATCAAGAAATGTGATACACCCCATTAACAAACTGAAGGATAAAAATCATGATCATCTCAACTGATGCAGAAAAAGCATTTGAAAAACTTCAACATCCTTTCATGATAAAAACTCTCAACAAATCAGGTATACAAGGAACACACCTAAACATAATAAAAGCCATGTAGGCAAAGCCCACAGTTAACTTCATACTCAATGGTGAAAGCTGAAAGCTTTTCCTCTAAGATAGGAACACGGATGCCCACTCTTGCCACTGCTATTTGACATAGTACTGGAAGTCCTAGCCATTAGCAATTACAAGAAAAAGAAACAAAAGGCATACAAATTGGAAAGGAAGAAATAAAACTGTCACTATTTGCAGATGACATGACATTATATATAGAAAATCCAAAAGATTCCACCAAAAAACTGTTAGAAGTAATAAACGAATTCAGTAAAGTTTCAGGATACAAAATCAATATACAAAAATCAGTTGCATCTCTATACACTAACAATGAGCTATCAGAAAGAGAAATTAGGAAAATAATCCAATCTACAACAGTATCAAAAAGAATAAAATTCTTAGGAATAAATTTAACCAAAGAGGAGAAAGATCTGTCACTAAAAGCTATAAAACATAGATGAAAAAATCGAAGACACAAATAAATGAAAAGATATTTTGTGCTCGTGCATTAGAATTAATATTGTTTAAATGTACATACTACCCAAAGAAATCTCCAAATCAATGCAATTCCTATCAAAATTCCAATGGCATTCATAGAAATAGAAAAAGCAATCCTAAAATTTGTATGGAATACAAAAGACCCTGAATCACCAAAGCAATCTTGAGAAAGAAGAACAAAGCTGGAGGCATTGCATTTCCTGATCTCAAACTATAATACAAAGATACAGTAATCAAAACATTATGGTGTAGGCATAAAAACAGATAACTATAGAACAGAATAGATCAATGAATAGAGAGCCCAGGATTAACCCATGCATATACTGTCAATTAGGTTTCAACACAGGAGCCAGGAATATACAATGGGGAAAAGACAGTCTCTTCAACAATTGTGTTGGGAAAACTGAACAGCCCCATGCAAAAGAATGAAACTGGACCACTGTCTTACATCATACATGAAAATCAACTCAAAATAAATTAAAGACTTAAATGTAAGATCTGAAATTATAAAACTCCTAGAAGAAAACATAGGGGTAAGCTCCTTGACATTGGTCTTGGTGATGATTTTTCACGGTGACACCAAAGTAAAAGCAACAAAAGCAAAAATAAACACATAGGACTACATCATACTAAAAAGCTTATGAACAGCAAAGGAAACCATCAACGAAATGAAAACACAACCTACTGAATGGGAGAAAATATGTGCAAACCACATGTCTGATCAGAGATTAATAACCAAAATACATAAGGAACGTACACCACTCAATAGCAAAAAGCAAATATCCCAATTAAAAAATGAACAAAGGACCCGGCTAGACAGTTTTCCAAAGGAGATATACAGATGACCAACAAGTACATGAAAAGGTGTTCAGCATCACTAATCATCGGGGAAATGCAAATCAAAACTACAATGAGGTATCATCTCACACCTGATAGGATGTCTATTACCAAAAAGACAAGAGATAACAAACGCTGGCAAGGATGTGGAGATGGGGGAACCCTTGTACACTGTTGGTGGAAATGTAAACTAATACAGCCACCAGAGAAAACAGTATGGAGTCTCCTCACGAGATTAAAAATAGAACTACCATATGATCCAGCAATCCCACTTCTGAGTATATACCCAAAGGAAAATAAATCACTATCTCAAAGAGATATCTGTACCTATGTTCACAGCAGCATTTTTCACAATAGCCAACATATGGAAACAACCTAAGTGTCCGTCAATGGAAGAATGGATAAAGAAAATGTGGCATATATATAAAATGGAATATTATCCAGACTTAGATGGAAATTCTACCATTTGTGACAACAGATGAAACTAGAGGGTATTATGTTAAAGTGAATGAAATAAGTCAAAGTCAAATACTGTATGGTATCCTTATATGTGGAATTAAAAGAAAAAATTAAACACATAGAGAGAGTAGAATGTTGGTTACCAGGGACCTGCGGGGTGGGGGGAAGGCTGGTAAAAGGGTACAAACTTTCAGTTATAAGATGAATAAGGTTGGGAGGATCTAATACATATCATGGTAACTATGACTGATAATACTGTAAGTATACAATTAAAATCTGCTAAGAAAGTAGAACTTAAGTGTTCTCCCCAGAAAAAAAAAAAGTTAATATGTGGGGGATGGATACGTACCTAACTCAACAGTGGGAATCCTTTCATAATGTATATGTATATTATAACATCATGTTGTACACTTTAAATATATTATAATTTTATTTGTTAATTATACCTCAATAAAGTTGAAAAAGTAATTTTAAAAATAGTAAAACTTTTATTGCTCTTTAATTTTGTTTTCAATCTAAGATCTCATCAAGAAATTATACATCGCATTTGGTTGTCATTTCTCTTCATTCTCCTTTAATACAAACTAGTTCCCCCTGCCTTTTTTAATCATTCAATGTACATAACACCTTCATTTTTAAAATCACTAAAAAAAAAAAAGTACTACCATTTGTAATTGCAAAATGTCATGAATTATGAGTCTTGCTAAATGTTGAAATTTGATATGTTTAAAATGTGAGAAAAAAAGTGCCTCTTAGAATTGATGAAATATGACATTTCTGTCTGGATTTGATATAAAGAGAAAGTTGCAGATAATAATCAGAAGTTTGGAAAACATGCCCAGTAAGAAAGGGATGAAGAAAACTGGAAGTACTTAGCTGGAAGAATAGGATAAAAGGCAATTTAACAAGCTTAAATTTATGAAGCTTAAATGAAATAACAAGCTTAAATGAAAGAGGGTAACTAGCTTTTTTATCATATTCTAAGAATACAAAAGAAAAAAAATGAAAGCACATGGACTTAAACCATAAAGTAAGGGCTTTGATTCAGACAAATCAAAGGAATTTTTCCTACCCAGAGATAATTATTATGAATGGTTGGTCAGTCTCCTTCTCCAGAGATGTGATCAGAATATGCTAGGCTGGGAAGCGGGCTTTTAGACAAAGATAAGTGGTGGAATGGGGGACAAAAGAACACTTTGAAGGTGAAATGTCAAGGGCTGAGGCACTAAAGTATAGTGGTAGGATTCAAAATAGTGTTTACCTTTTGGAAGAAGAGAGTCGGCAGTGATTTGCAGGGCACCCAAAGGCAGTGGTTTGAAGTATGAAAATGTTGATCTGGGTGAATGTTACACAGGGGTTTGCTTGTGATGATTCAGTTGTTATAAATTTATGTTTTATAAACTTTATGTGTGTAATATTTTAATTTAAAAAGTTAACAAAGAAATACAAGCACATTGAATTTATAAAGTAGCCACACATTTTTAAGGGGGGAAAATATATTGTATCAATAAATAATGTCCTTACCTCTTTAGGATTAATGTAAAAAAAAAAAAAAAATGAAAGCACATGGACTTAAACCATAAAGTAAGGGCTTTGATTCAGACAAATCAAAGGACTTTTTTCTACCCAAAGATAATTATTATGAATGGTTGGTCAGTCTCCTTCTCCAGAGATGTGATCAGAATATGCTAGGCTGGGAAGCAGGCTTTTAGACAAAGATATGTGGTGGAATGGGGGACAAAAAAACACTTTGAAGGTGAAATGTCAAGGGCTGAGGCACAGAAGTCATTTTTTAGCAAGACTGAGACATGATAATAATTTGTTCAGCTGAAGAATAAAGTCCAGAAGATCATGAGAAATGTGTTTATTAGGGTTGAAAATGGAAGAACCAGAATTTTGTTAACAGAGGGAAGGAGAATTCAACAGTCAGTAAAAGATTATGGAAGCCAGAGAGATGTGTCTCTGATGGTGACAGTATATAATAGGCAGTCACTTGTGACAAAAACCACATTTAATGAAACTTTTTTTTTCCTAGCACTTATGTGCAGGTTGGCTTGGAATAAGTAAAGAGCAGGGTTAGGGAGACCAGCTAGAGTCATTGCAATGAGCCAGCCTTACCATGAACTCAGTATATAACCATCTACCTCCCAGACCCCCCCACATAGATAGCAGAAGCCTGAAAATCCACCATTTAGAACATTTTTCTCTGGCTTCGTGTAAACCCACTAAGCTACTGTCCATGTTTTAACACTGAGGATGCTTCTGTTTCCTTCCTAAAAAATGACTAAGATAGAGTAGGTGCTTTCTCTTCTTTGCACCTACTCTATCTTAATCACTGTTTAGGAAGGAAACAGAAGCATCCTCAGTGGCAATGACATATATACACGACCAAACGTAAAATAGATAGCTAGTGGGAAGCAGCCACATAGCACAGGGAGATCAGCTGGGTGCTTTGTGACCACCTAGAGGTGTCGGATAGGGAGGGTGGGAGGGAGACGCAAGAGGGAGGGGATGTGGGGATATAAGTATACGTATAGCTGATTCACTTTGTGATACCGCAGAAACTAACACAACAATGTAAAGCAATTATACTCCAATAAAGACGTTAAAAAAAAAAAAGAGAGATAGAGTAGGTGGTTAAGATCTTTCAGACACAGAGAGCCCAAGGAGAGTCAAGGCTGTAGATTCCAAAGCCAGGCTTTACCCACCTAACAATTTTGCTTACTTCAGGGCACCATGATGGAAGTAAAAACAAAGGAGTTTTTCCTTGCTTTTCTCATACTTGTGGAAACAAGGTATTATAACTGAGATTCCGTGCGTACTGGAAACCTTTATTAGTTGTAAGGTCAGGTCAATCTTAACAATATGAAGCATGTTCCAAAATCTATTATCTGAAATATAATTCAAATCTCAGCTCCACGCTTCTTTAATTTTTGATAATGAGCATTTGGTGTTCAAGGGTATGTAGCGTTGTAAATTGAGGCAGCTAATAACCCTAAGAATTAGCTCCTTTGAAATCAGTGACAAGAGTACCCTCTTGGGCTTTTATTTTTTTCTCCTGACCTTGACGTTCCACAACTGCAAATATTGCTGATGGCTTTAATTTTCTAGATTATAGTTCTCCTTTAAGTGATTCCAAAGAACAGACGTCTCTCTCTGGAAACAGCCTCTGATTAAATATACCACTTTCATCAACTCACCAAAATCTTTGAATCATTCTGCCCTTAACCCTGGAGCCTAGATTTGCCCACAGGTAGATAATGAAAGGGGGAGAGGAGTGGAGGATTCAACACTTACAGTTAAAGATGCCCTAACAGTATGACCGCCATCAGAAGCTCATTAGAAAATCCTCTAATGAGCATGAGAAGGCATCAAGGAGTTTTAAGGTGTATTGCAAAACACAGTCAGTGCCATGAGTCCCTTTTTACTGATGGAAACTCCTAAGAAATTGCTACCAGCCCCCTCAGAGGTACCCCACTCAGGTATGGATAGAACCTGCTGCCATCACTGTGCGACTGTTGCCTTGAACACTATCTGCTCAGGTCCTTGGAACCCTTCTCCAGGGCAAGGCACATCATCCACTGACAGAAAGAATACTTTCTTCATTACAAATCTGAAAATGAAATGCATCCTCCCAGTTCACTCTTCAGGGCCTTCCTTATGCCCCCAAAGTAATTTTGAGGCATTCTGTCTCATTTCCATGATAGCACATTTATGAATATTTACCAGTAGCAAGCAATGGCTGTAGGAAAGCCTCAGAAGAGGACTCAACTTCACTGCATTAGTTTTAATAATAATGAAAGTTTCAAAGGAGCCAATGTGCCTTCCTTACCTCGTTACAAATAACATGCCACAGCTTAAAGATCTCAAAGTAAATGACTGAAACAATACAAGATAATAAAGTAAAGAAAGGGGGAAAAGTCATCTCCCACTAGGAAAAAAAAATTTTAAGTCCCAGAGGTTAGAAAAATTGCTATAGGTCAGAAAGTGACTTAGGATGGAAACTAAGATTGCAAACCAGTTGCTTTCTCTTCCTGGGCCTCCTTTAGTCCTGTGATTTGGGTCTTTAATGTGTTTTTCATTTGTATGTAGATTTCTTTTAGCATGTAGATTTCTAATCTCAGAAATCTCTAATTTCTAATTTCAGTTGGTTTTACCACAACCCCCGTATTTTGAGTTATTTGGAATTCCAGATAGACTTTTGCTGCTCTCTGGACATTTTAAATACTGGCTTTTCAACAGCCTAGATTGAAAAGTGTCTGAGAACCTCTAAGTTTCTATACAACAGTAACATATTGTTGTTGTTGTATCTAAACACCAAGAGTGAAATTTAACAAACTAAATAATTCATCCACAATCATACTTGAATTCAACATGTGCATACTAAGAGCTTACTACCTGCCAGGCAGCTTTCCAGGCCCTGGGGATTCAGCAGTGAACAAGACAGAGAAGAATTCTTGCTCAAGGAGCTTACACTGTGCTGGAGAGAGATATAATAAAAGATTAAACAAAAAAGTAAGTAGTATGTGAGATGAGCACAAGGGCTAAGAATTAAAATAAAGTCAGGAAAGGTGTTAATGAATGCCAGTAAAGGGCAGAAAGAGTAAGAGAGTAGAGACAGCATCACTGATAAACTTACCTGCAAGCAGAGACCTGAAGGAGGTGACCCTATGCTGGAAGCATCCTCAACATGACTGAGCCTAGCAACAGCGGAAAAGCTAATGTGACTGGACCCAAGTGGGTGAGGAGAGCCTGGTAGGAAATGAAGTAAGAGAGAAGAAGAGGCCAGATAGGACTAGGCTTTGCAAACCACAGTCTGGCTCTGTCTGGATGAAACTCGGAGTGAGATGGAAGCCACTGTAGGCTATTGATCCAGAGAGAGAGGGAACACTCTTTATTTCCTGCTAATAACTTAAGTCATCTTCAAGTAGTTACTATTCCTAACCCTTAGGCTTTGTAGATTTTTTAAAAAGTAATTTTAAAAAGCCTTATTCTAAAAACAGGATTGTTTCAAGACTCATTCTTTACTCGTTTATGAACTCATTGGAAAGAGAGAAATTAGCTTCCATTCTGTCTCAGAGAATATACCATGGAAGCACAAATTCTACATATTGATTTTCAAACAGAATTAACTGCTTTGGGAAAGACGAGAGCTCAGACCTACTGGATACAAACACTTCTATTAGGCAGAAGGGTAGATGGATGAGATGGTCCATAAACGCTGATAGAAAACCTATTAGCGGGCTTCCCTGGTGGCGCAGTGGTTGAGAATCTGCCTGCCAATGCAGGGGACACGGGTTCGAGCCCTGGTCTGGGAAGATCCCACATGCCGCGGAGCAACTAAGCCCGTGAGCCACAACTACTGAGCCTGCGCGTCTGGAGCCTGTGCTCCACAATAGGAGAGGCCGCGATAGTGAGAGGCCCGCGCACCGCGATGAAGAGTGGCCCCCACTTGCCTCAACTAGAGAAAGCCCTCGCACAGAAACGAAGACCCAACACAGCCAAAATAAATAAATAAATAAAAGTGAAATTCTTTTTTTAAAAAAAAAAAAAAAAAAAAAAAAAAAAAAAAAGAAAACCTATTAGCTGAATCGCATTAGATTAGCCAAGTAGTGTTACTGAGGGCATCTGAAAAACCTCAAATGCCTACGTCAGTGGACTATGCATTAAATAGAGGTGAGATATTAATACCTAGAAGGATAAATGGAAATTCTCTCATTATTTAAAATAAATTTATCCATACTTCTAAGCAACTACCTATTCATTTGATCATACAAGAGGAAAACTTCTTATCTGTCAGAAGGCAGTTACTAAAGAGGCAGGCAGATATTTGATGGTTTGATGTGCAAGTCCCTTGCTGAAATGACCTCCATTTGAGTCTGCCATTGTGCCCAGAATTAGGTATTCCTTTGGGCTAAGTCATTATCTTGCTAAAAGGCCTTTGCAAAGGATAATAGCTTAGTTTAGCACATTAACTTCCCAGGCCTTGGTGATGCACTCTAGCTAGCTGAAACCTTGGCAAGCAAAACCTTAAGGGAGAGTAATATAAGCGGGCATTGGCCCAAAAACAGCACTTTTTTTCCTTTTATTAATACTATTTATTGAACTCTTACTATGTGCTAGCTTCTAATCTTAGAACAGCTCAGAGATAACTATTATTATTCTCATTAAAGAGGTTGAATAAATTTCCCAAGGTCCACAGTTGTAAGTAGTGAATCTGGAATTCAAATCTAGCATTTAACACAGTGCTTAGCACATAGTAGGGGTTCAGTAAAAAATCTACAAATGAATGAACGAACGAAACCCAGATCTCTCTGATTCCAAAACTCAGACTCTTTATTTATTCAGTGCTTTATGGTTTTTAAGTACTTTTAAGTATGCTGTGGTGACTCTGGGGTAGAAACAGCACAGAGTACTACTTCTCTCAATAAAGCACTTCTTGTAGGATACTTCCTCTTCCCCCAGCTTGTTCTATATGACCCCAAGACAATGAGGAGTACACAAGGCAGGGTGTTGCCTTGTGCGGAGCAGAAAGGCGAAGGAAGAGGGGCGACTAGGCCATCACAGTAAGTTGTACGAGAGCTTTGCAAAGGGCTAAGAGGACACATGAAGATAAAGGGGTGCTGTGGTGGTTAAAGGAGAGGCTCCAAAGTCATTCAGGCTTGGGTTGAGAGCCAGCCTCATTTCCTAATAGCTGTGTGACTTGACCCTTCTGCACCTCAGTTTCTGCATCTGTAAAATGGAAATAATTGTACCTACCTTACTAGTTATGAAATTATGTGAGAAACTATGTGTAAAGCACAGTGTCTGGCACATAGTAAGTGCTCGATAAAAGTTAGCTATCTTCATTATTAAAGAGTAAGATGGTAGTTCCCATGGACAAATGTCACAATTGGACATATGCTCCTCATTGGAGCCATAATCCAGCATAGTTCCCACCCTTAAAGATCTTCATAAAACAAGAAATATCTGACCCAAAGGATTTGAAAATTGTCACCTTCCTGAAAGCAGCAACCAAATTGGACTTCTTATTTCACCCTCCAATGCTAAGATGTCCCAGTTTCCAAACCCCTGTCTGGGGGAGGTTGAAGTGAGTCTTCTTCCAGTAGAGTTTCCCCTTTTAGAAATTTTGTTTCATGCCAGTGTTAATTTCACAGTCCTTAGTGTTCTTTCTATTATTCATGAGTTCGCTGCAGTTCAATTTTACAAAGCAAAGGAGGGCAAACACAGATGTGTCTTCCCCTTTGAAAACAAAACAGTTTTAGCCCCTGTGGAATGGAATGCCTGCTGATCAGATGAGTCTCCTATAGCCCGAGCAATTGGATTTAAGTCCGTTTCTTGAAGACAGCCCAAATACAAACTCCACGCTTTGCATTTACATTTGGGGGACATTTTTTATAGCATTTCTTTTTGTGAGAGTATATCAATTCCCTGAAATTTACTCTGCCTTTCTTTGTAACTCAGCTTCCCTGCCTTTACTAGACAACCATGAGAGCAGCATACAAAAGAAAAGGGAAAAGTAAAGAGTCCCCCACCCTACCTCTACTTGTCCTGCTTCCAGTAAGCTTCCCATAACACGATTACAATCCTTCATAATCTGGGAGTGTCAGACCTTAATGCTAAGGGAATAACTTGACCAAATGGATTGTCATTAGATTCTCCTTCAGCCCCTATGTTGGCTGTGCAATGTGCAATGAGACTCGTGGCATCTGGATGCATAAGGGTCACAGTATATACAGGATCTTTGTGCAGAAAAGAAAGTCACTCCTCTGATGGTGAAGAGTTTGGCAAGCAGTGTCTTCTTACATATTTTTTTTAAAAGCACCCCTTCCTCAAGACTGACAGTGTCCTGAAGCACAGGCTGGATTTCAGTCCACACTCTTCCCTATGGCTCTGTCCTCAAGCACAGAAGATAACAACCCTCTGCCATCCTTCACCCAGTGTCTTCTCACCTACACCTGGTCAAGAGCTTTGCTGAGGGGATTGAGGGAGCAGCTGTCAAGCTTAGGGACTGGTTTGTAAATCCCTCATTTCATTCTGAAAATGAAAATAACTACCCAGCCTACTTTGCTGGAAGAGGGGTTGATTAGCTCAGACTAAAGCATAATAGACCCGGTATGATATAAGCCCGGGCATCCCTCCACTCTGGAACATGTTTGGTGTCACAGACTAATGTATAAACATCTAGTGCCTCAGTTCCTATTTCTGGGGGCACAGGACACAAGGATATGCTGAGATTTTAACTGCCATAATCAAATACCTATATGGGCAAGAGTATTTGATTGGGGGACTCAGAAGCTATCATATCCAGTTTATCACATCTCACCCCAGACAAGCCACTATGGCTACACCTTCACAGAGATATTGGTAATGATAGAGCCATAGACTATTACAGAGAAGGGAGCATTTGCTATTTGTTTCTTCACCACAGTAGACAGCATTAAAACTAAAGGAAGATGTCAGAAATGAAAACCTCTAGTTAGAAGTAACAGGCTCAGAAAAGAATTATCAGGAAAATAAGACCTGTAGAAATCACCTTAAGTACTATCCTGATATGAATCAGAGATCTTCTCTTCACATGCCAAGAGCTGGACCTCCTCATATCACTTTCATGTCTGAGGCTACCTGGACCAGGCTTCCCGGGACACACATCTCAGGAAAGGCTAGATTGGGCATTTGAGGCAGCCATCAGTAAGCAGGTGATGTTTTGCTATGGGGGCAAGTAGTGAAGGGAACACTCTCTATTCAGAGGCCTCCATTGTTCCAAAGGGACACATCCCCCCCAAGTGCCAAGTCCTCACTAACCAGGAATAGCTTTTACACTGTTGCTAGAGCTCATGAACTATTGTCCATGCTATGCTGATGGCAAACAGTAGTCTCCATCCTTCTCACAGAAAACATCCTTCAGTCTAGAGGTCACTGTAACATTGTCCAGGGCTTTCTAGCCCCAAGACAAAACAGGCCAACTCTCTTCCCCTTGCCTGCCTGGGCCTAGCCTCTCTCTCTTAGATTTGTGGCTGTCCTGTTAATTCTGTTTAAACCATTGAGTTAATAAATGACTCAATAGAACTCTCAGCAAAGACTGAAAGCAGTGCTGAGTGTAATCTTGATTAGATTAAATGTTCAGCATTTAGCTAAGTCCTGCAAGAGAGAAATTAAAATTAAGTTGAATATTTTTTTTTAAGAATTGAAATTTAGCATTCAGAGTCAAGTATTAGGCCCCAGTGATAAAGACAGAGAGCAGATGGCCCCCTTGTCATCCCCCATCTTTGTCATCATTCCACCATGTGCCCATTTCTCTTTCCTAACACCTACTGCTCAGATTTGGCACCAAGGAAAAGACATAGGAACAAAAGCCAAGTGACTGAGGGTCCATGTATGCTCCTACCTATTTCTCACAGTCCTCCTGCATAGCCCTCTCCCATCCCTCCCTGCTCTCACAGCACATGTGAGTACGCACACACACACACACACACACACAATTAACCACTGAGCACAAAAGTGGTATTCAAGTCCCTTATCCCTCAGTCAGGGGGAAATGGGGTTGCTAAACCAAAATGCATTTTCAAATCTAGTCCTGTTCTATAGAAACAAATGCTCCTGCCAGAAAAACACCCTGTAATGCACTCGGCATTATTACTAGTGGATAAATGAGAGGTTGTGATTTCAGCTTCTCCTTCTGATTGCCCTATAAGGTGGCATCCCCACTGATGTTCTGGATACCCTGTTATTTTTGGAATGTTCAAACCACCCTCTTCGCCCCTATTTTGAATATGGCCATTGAGATGCAAACAAAATGACTTTAAAACTTGACACTCCAAAATATGGTTGTTGTGCTTTGTGGAAATTAATTGCCTCCTCGTGTAGGAAAAAAAACAAGACAAACAAAACAGAAAAAAGCATATGTAATTAAGACACCAATTTCCAGTTGGATCTAAAAGGCTTCCACAAAAAGGAGACTCTCAGCCTCCCTCGTTATCCTGGCTCCCCTCATGAGCTCTCTCAACAGCACCCTTCAAGGTCAGCTGTGCCAAAGCACTGGCACTGGTATTCAGACACCTCCTAAAGAGGAAGGAAATGAGCCACTGAAACCCGATTTCCTCTACCTTTTGCAAGAATCTTCTGATTGGCAGTAAAGCACAGACTGTTAATACAGCTAAAATCATTAAATTGGAGTTATTAATTGGCCTAGAGCCAAGAGACAGTTATGAAAGGAAAAAAATAAAAAGCTAGTTTTCCCAGGACTAACTTAAGAATTAAAACACAACTTTAATATGTAGTCATTAACATCAAACTAAAAAGCTTCCGCACAGCAAAGGAAAAAAATCAACAAAATCTAAAGGCAACCTAAGGAATGGGAGAAAATATATACAATCCATACAGCTGATAAGGGATTAATATCCAAAATATACATGAACTTACAAAATTCAATAGCAAAAAACCCACAAATAATGTAATTTTAAAATGGGCAAAGGACCTGAATAGACATTTTCCCAAAGACATCCAAATTGCCAACAGTTACATGAAAAGGAACTCAACATCACTAATCACCATGGAAATGCAAATCAAAACCAGAATGAGATATCACCTCTTACCAGTTAGAATGACTTTTATCAAAACAACTAGAGATAATGAGTGCTGGTGAGGCTATAGAGAAAAGGAATTCCTTGTGCACTGTTGATGCAAATGCAAATTGTTACAGCCATTATGGAAAACAGTAGAGGTTTCTCAAAAACTTTTAAAAGAAATACCATATGATCCAGCATTTACACCTATGGGAATATATCAGAAAGAATCAAAAATGCCATGCTGAAGACATATTTGTACCCCCATGTTCACTGCAACATTATTCACAATAGCCAAGATATGGAAATAAACCAAATGTCCATCAACAGATGAATGGATAAAGAAAATGTAGGGACTTCCCTGGTGGCACAGTGGTTAAGAATACACCAATGCAGGTGACACAGGTTCGATCCCTGGTCCAGGAAGATTCCACATGCCACGGAGTAACTAAGCCCATGCACCGCAACTACTGAGCCCACACGCCGCAATTACTGAAGCCCGTGTGCTCTAGGGCCCACATGCCACAACTATTGAGCCCACGTGCTACAACTACTGAAGCCCACGTGCCTAGAGCCTGTGCTCCGCAACAAGAGAAGCCACCACAATGAGAAGCCTGTGCACCACAATGAAGAGTAGCCCCCACTCGCCACAACTAGAGAAAGCCTGTACACAACAATGAAGACCCAATGCACAGAAAGAAAGAAGTGGGGGGGGGGGAGAGAAAGAAAGAAAAAGAAGGAAAAGAAAGAAGGAAGGAAGTGAGGAAGGGAGGGAGGGAGGGAGGGAGGGAGAAAGGAAGGAAGAAAGAGAGAGAATGTGGTATATACATATAATGGAATATTATTCATCCTTTCAAAAGAAGGAAATCCTATAATATGCAACAACATGGATAAACCTGGAGGACATTATGCTAAGTGAAATAAGCCAGTTACAAATACTGCATGATTCCACTTATATGAGGTACCTATAATAGTCACACTCATGGAAACAGAAAGTAGCATGATGCTACTTTCTACTCCAAGCACTGGGAGTAGAGGGAAATGGGGAGTTGCTATTCAACACGTATAAAGTTTCAATTTATAGTGAGTACGATGAATGCAAGATGAATACTTTATAGAGATCTGTCTACAATATAGTGCCTAGAATTAACAAGACCATACTATACAGTTAAAAAATTGTTAAGAAGGTAGATCTCATGCTGTGTTATCACAAAAAAAAAAAAAAAAAACCTAGTAATTTAAAAGGAAATAAAAACATGCCATGATGGGCCACATTTCTAGAAACTGGGTCATTTCTCTCCATACCAGCCTGGCACACTTTAGACCCTCTCTGTTACAAAGCAGCTGAGAGAAGATAAGAAATTCAAAAATGTCTCCTAGGAGCAGACAACTCAGAGTTCCTGGAATCAGGCTTGAAAAACATCTAGATTGAAAAGCAATGGCTCTGAAATCTCTGCAGTTTTGCTTCAACCTGTGCTAACATCCAGCAGTTCTCCCCCTTGAAGTGGCAGATTCCTAGTGAACTGAGCTCTGGACCTAAGGAGACCTGCTAGTAGTTATGTATCAACTATTATAAATCTGGTGTACTCTGTGATTTGCCATTTCAAAGTTTGAAAAAGTAAAACAAATGAACAAAAAGGAACCTTCTATTCTCAAACCAATACCTGATCAGCATGGGAGTTTTGACCTGCTCCATTTCTGACCTGGGCCAGTTCATCCCTCCTTAGGCAACTTGGTGGTCCCTGGCCCCTCGGAGGTCGCTGTATTCTTGCTGAACTTAGTGCAGACACCAGGTCATCAGCAGACTGTTAAGAGCTTAAGACCCAGAAGCTCGAGCCCTAGAAAAAAGCTACCCTCCAATCCATTCAGGAGGGACTTTTCTGGTACTTCCATTTGCAGGGAGCATTTAAAGCTGGAAAAATGTGTTGGGTCAGGATTCCCCTTGCCCTCCACTCCTCCTGGGCCATGACCAGAGTGGTCAGCTGAAGAAGGCATATGCCATCCGATCTATGGTACTGGTGCCTGTTCCCCACAGCCAAGCCCTTGGGTTCAGCCAGGATCTCCTGGAGAGGATGGTGAACTCAACTCCTATTCCCCCTCTCTCTTCCACCTACTGTACATTGAATTGAATGGTGACAAAATAAGTCATCAAACAACATCTGACCATCCTCAGAAGACACATATGAGGCAAACAGATGACAAGTTACATTCTTCTCATGTTCTGACAGGAAGAGAAAAAGAGTCTGGGGCCTTTGCCTAAGTCCCAAACGTTCTGAACCCCCGACCCGACATGGTTCACAAAACCTTGGGCTAAGAGGAGTTTCCGTGACTCAATGTATTTTTCAAATAGCTTATGAATCCCAGGAAGAAATTAAAGTACACAGGATGGGGATTAAGCCCAGATTCCCCAGCACTGTCCCCTATAAGATCAAAAAGTAGAAACTACATGTAAGAAACGAGAGAGAGTGACAGAGAGAGTGCACTGAGAAGGGAAAGATGTAGAAAATGGAGCTGTTTTTCTGCCAAGATAAGAAATCGTTCTAAGGTGCCCCTAGCTTAGGTTTAAACTGTACAGTTTGCTTGAATATGTGCTCAAACCCCATCACCTTCATTCAAGCCCTTGCTAAAACTTTAAATGAGTTATTATACACATTAAATTGTCATTTAATCGTACCCAAGCACTGTCATAAAAGCAAATGAAGCAAGCCAAGCAGCACCGGAATAAAAAATACTACACTAGTTACATTCTGAAAGCACAAGCTGAAAAATGCTTACTGTCACCTCATGTAAGAGGAGGGGGAGGCCTGCCATCACAGGTAACAAATGGCTCAGAAGGCTCTGGCTCTTCACTTTCTTGCTTGTAGCTTGGGAGCTGATGGCTGCCAACCAGCAGCAACACTCACTTTCACCTAGCTGTCCGCGGTTGCACTACCTTTATCTGAGGTTGCTCGGTCCAAAGGCCCAGTTCAGAAAGAGGCTCTCGGGCACTAATCCCAAAGTACATTCTCATGTGTTCTTTTTCAGTTAGGAAGTGATGGCAATCCCTTGTCTCAGAAATCCGTAGCAAAACACCCATTGGGTGGGTGTAAATGTTATAGAACATGTAAATGTTCTGTAAGGGAGGGAGGGGGTACCTATAAACTCCCCAACTCACATCCAACCACAAGTATCATGGCTTGCTCAGCCCCATCAACCCTTGTGAGCCTGCTAGGGTCAAGGAGAAGGGAGGACTGGCAAACTCGGGGAGACTAGTTGGATTTATATTGGCAAGAGCATAGAAAAACTAGGGAGCCTGGAGGGCTTGCTAAAGCTGGGGGTGGGAGAGTGAGGGTGCTGCTGGGGGTGGGGGTGAAAGCCTTCAAGACATTGTTAAAGAGGAAGATGGGAAAAGATGATTTTAAGAAGTTATGCTATACTCTGTAAAGGTAAATCCTTTTTGTTTAGTTTTGTGTTTGCTCTTCGTTAGTTTTTGTTGTATTTTTGCAAGATTGCTTGTTTAAAGATTAAAATTGCTTTTTCAAGTATTTTTGGAATTTCAGACAGGTGTCTTTTTTTTTTTTTTTGAAGACTGTATTGAGACTGGTCCATACAGCGACTTCATCTTACACAGTTATGTTTAGATATTTATATGTGTTTGGCATTTTCTGAGAGTAATGTATTCAATGTATTTTGTATTTGGTGAGTGCAAAACACTCAAACTGGCCTGTAGAAAATTCAAAGATATCAGACGAGGGCCCTGTTTCCAAGGAGCTTAACCTGGTATAATTACCACTGAATGACTATGATAATTATATTCTATTTAAAAGCAGATATTCACGGAAAGAGAAGGCTCTGTAGAAGCTCAAAACAGGGAGAGAGGACTTCCAGCTGGGGAAGAAGTCGTGGGAAAGGGAGAACCATCATGAATTACAGAATGCTTCATGGTGGAGGTAGCATCACAGATGGGCCTCAAATGATAGTTAGGCTTTGGGCATGCAGAGATAGGAGGGAAGGAAGGGTCTTCTAGGTAGAGGGAAGGGATTCCAAACAGAGAAAAGCCTAAGCAAAGAATAGGAGGAAGAAAATATAGGGATGATGAAGCAAATACTGAGAGGTTCTGTTTAACCAAAGCAAAGACTATAGAGCAACTCATAGGAGATGAAGGTAGAAAGGTAGCCTATGAGCAAACCACGGAGAGCTGGGATGTCATGCTAAAGAGCTTAGATTTGATTGAACAATCAATTGTGGAGGATGCAGGTGGCGGCTGACGACTTTGAACACTGTGTTCCTGAAATGGGACATGTTTCATGACTTTGTGTTCAGGCCCAGGCTGCCCTTCAGCCATATTATTCCCTATCCGTACTCATTTCAGATTTTCCTTAATACCAACTCCAAAAGGTAAGTTTTCAACCAGGTATTCGCTGAGACTTTAGAGAAAGGATTGAATGGCCTCTGTCAGAAGAGAAAAACTCTCCACGAGACTGAGCTATAAGGCAGTGTTTCCTAACACGACTGTCACTACTGCTTTTCCTGCCCAGCCAGGAAAAGAGAAAAGAGTAGACTAGAGTTTCTTTTCCTGCCCCCACTCCCAGGACCAAGCATGAGCCCAGTTGTTCTGAAGGTGAATCTGGCCATTGGCACAGGGAAGTTCCCACATGATGGTGGTTTAAGAGATGTTAAATGGTGGCTGAAACTGAGCTCAAGGTGAAGGCTGGGTGACAGATAGATGGCATAAATGCAGACCACCTCAGGAATACTGGAGCTCCTAGAGCAATGTGCTGGGACACATGGAGAAAGTCTCAGAGACACCTGAGGATGGTATCATCAGAGAAGGAGTTTCATTTCCAAAGTAAGGTTGTTAGGGCTGAGAATTGGTCATTGGTGGAGTAGAGAGCTTTCACACATAGTGTATCCCAGTCACTAATCATGCTCCGGTTGAAATGGCAGGCTTCCTGGCACAGGGACTATATCTCTTTGATTCACTACTGTACCCTAGAATCTTCCTGTACATAAGAGACACTCAATACATATTCATGGAATGAATGACTGGGCAAACTAGTGAATGAAAGAGAGCCCTTGTCCTCAAGGAGCTCATGGTCTAGCTGACACGACAGTCACTGGCTTGGTAACACCCTCCTCAAAGGCACCAGAGAGGCTCAAGACCTCCGAATTATCCATTTAGTTTCTTCTAGAGATCTTTTAAGCGTTAATGTGCATATTTACTAATAACTACCTCTAGATTATAGCTTTAAGGCCTTATTTCCATAATCCAAAAAGACGTAATGAAATACCTGTCTTGCTTTAATTCTCTGAAGGAAATTTATAGAGGCTGCTCAATGTAATGGAAAAAATACTGGAGTGGATCCATGAAATAAGGGTTCTAGGCTGAGATCTACTAGTAATTTTTTTGGTGCTTTCAAACTTCAGCCCTCTGGGTCTTAGCTTTCTAGTTGAAAGAGAGGGCACTGAACTAGAATCAGAAGTAGCAAGCTCAAGCACCTCACAGGATCAGGACGGTTACTTAAATATGTATAAAGCAGACCAAATACAAGGTTACAAGGCAGAGGTGGGGAGCTGGAGAGTTCATGTCCCTTTTAAAGGCATTCAAATCCAAATTTAAAAAAATAAAATTGTGTAGACTCCAGAAGACAGGTCTGTGGGTCAAATATAGCCCATAGTCAGGCAATTTAAAACCTCTGAACTGCAAGCTTAGGTCCCTTCCTTATATAATCTCTTAGGTATGAAAATAAAATAGTTATCAAAAGTCAGTGTTTTGATCAGTGTCTCATATATTATTACTATCTTCAAATAAATCATTTATTTTAATGCTTCCATGATCCAGAAATACCTAATCATTTTTCTCTAGCTTGCTGTGCAGCTTTCAATAGTTTGTATAGTTTCTCTGTGACACAGATTGTCATTAACTAAAAGAAAAATAAAATTGCTGACCATTCTTATGGGATATGGTATAAATTCATTAGTTAATGTTTTGGCATAAATGCTACAGATGTTCATTAATGAAATATATCTTGTGCACATACATTCTTCGTGATCATTTGCCTTGATAGTTCTTTGGTTGGCATCAACTTTTATTGACTGTTCTACATAATTAAAACCCCAAGAAATTGACTTAAAAAGACCAGGAAGGATGTGTAATATGGGACTGCCAACACTAATGAAATAATTTAAATTGGAATTAGACTAAAGGACAAATTAAACTCAGCAAATTACTCAAGGACTAAGAAAGGCTGATTGTTCAAGCGTAATTAAAACATACAGCTGGAGTAGTAACTGCTAACAGAGTGATCTGATCAATGAACACAGTAGTTATAAAAATTTAATGCAGTGTGAGCAGCCTATTTTAAAATGCAAATAATCAACCCAAAATGCAGCAGCCTGTTATGAGGCCAACACACAAAAACTAACAAGCTCAGGGAAATTGTACTGATGACTCAGAAGAAACAGGCTGGTATAAGATATTAAGGACATTGCTCTTGATATCAACACCACCACTTAATCATAAAGATTAATTTTTCTAAAAGGGGGGCAGGGTGGAGTTTGTAGTCAGAGCTCTAAGAGTATTTACTTCCTCAGGCCGATCCTTTACCTGATGCCTGGGCTGAGCAGTGATGTATGCCACATCTCCTCACTCATGCTGCCCAGGTTACACCTCTTTCATTACCACCTAGACCACTTTTCCCACACAGTGTTTAGACTTTTAGATCTAAGTCCTCAAATTAGCATAAAAACAAGATAAAACTGGACTCTATAAAATTTACAGATATATGAGAAAGACCAGAAAGGAGCAAGTGACTAGAGGGAGTGGTGGAGTTTTAGGTCATTTTTTTCATTATTTCGAATATTTTTATTATAAAAATGTTCAATGAACATACGTAACTTGAATATCCCAGGTCTCACCAGGTCATAGGTATGAACGAGGTCACATTAATGTGAATTGCACATATTTCATCAGCTTCAAAGCCCTACTTGCTAATATAGGAACACCAGTCCCTGGCAGAGCTCCCACCCCTCCTCCTACAGGATCTCTGAGAATCCCCTTCTCTGGCTGTATGAACTCTGGTGGACATAGAGATGCACCATCCAGATTCCCCTTCAGGGGAGGGTCTGTCCCAGCAAACATCTCCTTTGGCCTCAGCTGCAAAGAGCCATATCACCCAAGGGCACACCCTTCCCAGGGCAGCCCACACCCAGTGGCAGATGGAGGAGGGATGTAAAGGCTCAACCATGTCAGCCCACTCAGGACAACTCTGATAGGCCACGTGCAATCCAGAGCTCCCAATGGGGCTGACCAAGGCTTTGTTTGGCCTGCATCAATTTAACTTCTCTATCTGCCCAATCGTGCTTCCTGTCCCTTCCCTCCACAGGTGCTGGTTCCTAAGAAATATCCTGCATACCAAACTCCACCTCAGCATCTGCTTCCAGAGAATCCAACCTGTGACATGAAGTTATCCTGGCTGCCTACAGCACCTGACTTGGCCCAGAGGGTCTGAACTGCTTAGCATGATTTTCTTCCTCTACCCCTGCTGAGATCCACATCTCTTGTGGTCAACCCAGAAATCACTTCCTCAGTCCTCAATGCCCTGTGAGTGCTCCACAGTCCCCCGTGATAAAGAAAGGACCTCTCTTCCTCTGCATTATGCTCCATTAAGGGGTGATGTGACTCTCAGGTTTCAGACATAGTCTGTTTCTCCCGAAGGCAAGAAGACACTGCCACAATAGTCAGGCAGGATATGTTTGGTTGCCAGCCACCATCCAGTACCTGGAATCTACTCCTCTCTAAACCTCAGAAATCTGTCTTCCTAGACAAGCCAGACTTTTTCTTTATGGTAAATTCTCTCTCAACTTTCTACCCCATTCCCACAATACCCTTCTTGAGATGTGGCTTCAGTTTATACACACATAAGTACGTTTAACGTACCAAATGGGTCTGAACCAAACTCTGGTAAATGATGAAGGGTTTGGAGCCTCCTCATCTACAGTAAGTATAATAAATACTGCTGTGGAGCCTGGTGAGGAATGTTTTCGAGCTCTATACATATATGAATATTCATTTAACACTTACCTGGAAATTACCATTGGCACTGTTCTAAGGCTTTTATGTATATTAACTCATGCAATCCTAAAAGAGCTCTATGAGGTAATTAGGTCCACCTTACACATGAGAAAACTGACGCACGTAGAGATCTGGTGACTTGAGGTTACACAGCAAGTAAGTTCTGAGGATGCTCTGGCTCCAAGGCCTTGTTTTTTGTTTTTTTGGGTTTCTTTTAATACATCTTTATTGGAGTATAATTGCTTCACAACAGCGTGTTAGTTTCTGTTGCACAACAAAGCAAATCAGCCATATGAATACACATGTCCACAAATCCCCTCCCTCTTGAGGCTCCCTCCCATCCTCCCTACGCCACCCCTCTAGGTCATGGCAAAGCACGGAGCCAATCTCCCTGTGCTATGCTGCTGCTTCTCACCAGCCAACAATTTTACATTCAGTAGTGTATATACGTCGATGCAACTCTCACGCTGCCCAAGCTTCGCCCTCCAGCCCCATGTCATCAAGTCCATTCTCTACGTCTACCTCTTTATTCCTGCACTGCAACTAGGTTCATCAGTACCATTTTTTTTTTTTAGATTCAATATATATGCGTTAGCATACAGTGTTTGTTTTTCTAACTTACTTCACTCTGTATGACAGACTATAAGTCCATTCACCTCACTAAAAATAACTCAATTTCGTTTCTTTTTATGGCTGAGTAATATTCCATTGTATATATGTGCCACATCTTCTTTACGCATTCATCTGTCGATGGACATTTAGGTTGGTTCCATGTCCTGGCTATCGTAAATAGTGCTGCAATGAACACTGTCGTGCATATCTCTTTTTGAATTATGGTTTTCTCAGGGTGTATGCCCAGTAGTGGGATTGCTGGGCCATATGGTAGTTCTATTTTTCATTTTTTAAGGAACCTCCATATTGTTTTCCATAGTGGCTGTATCAATTTACATTCCCACCAACAGTGTAGGAGGGTTCCCAGCATTTACTGTTTCTAGTTTTTTTGATAATGGTCATTCTGACCGGCATGAGGTGATGCCTCATTGTAGTTTTGATTCGCATTTCTCTAATAATTAGTGATGTTGAGCATCTTTTCATGTGCCTCTTGGCCATGTGTATGTCTTCCTTGGTGAAATGTCTATTTAGATCTTCTGACTATTTTTTAACTGGATTGTTTGTTTTTTTGATATTGAGCTTCATGAGCTGTTTGTATATTTTGGAGATTAATCCTTTGTCTGTTGTTTCATTTGCAAATATTTTCTCCCATTCTGAGGGTCATCTTTTTTGTCTTGTTTATGGTCTCCTTTGCTGTGCAAAAGCTTTTAAGCTTCATTAAGTCCCATTTGTTTATTTTTGTTTTTATTTCTGTTACTCTAGGAGGTGGAACAAAAAAGATCTTGCTGTGGTTTATGTCAAGGAGTGTTTTTCCTATGTTTTCCTCTAAAAGTCTTATAGTGTCTGGTCTTACATTTAAGTCTTTAATCCATGTGACTTTATTATGTTGAGGTAGGTTCCCTCTATGCCCATTTTCTGGAGAGTTTTTATCATAAATGGGTGTTGAGTTTTGTCAAAAGCTTTTTCTGCATCTATTGATATTATCATACGGTTTTTATTCCTTAATTTGTTAATGTGGTGTATCACATTGATGGATTTGCATATATTGAAGAATCCTCGCATCCCTGAGATAAATCCCATTTGATCATGGTGTATGATCCTTTTAACGTGCTGTTGGATTCTGTCTGCTAGTATTTTGTTCAGAATTTTTGCATCTATGTTCATCAGTTAGACATTGGTCTATAATTTTCTTTTTTTGTGATATCTTTTTCTGGTTTTGATATCAGGGTGATGGTGGCTTCGTAGAATTAATCTGGGAGTGTTTCTCCCTCTGCAATTTTTTGGAAGAGCTTGAGAAGGATCAGTGTTAGCTCTTCTCTAAATGTTTGATAGAATTCGCCTGTGAAGCTATCTAGTCCTGGACTTTTTTGTTTGTTGGAAGATTTTTAATTACGGTTTCAATTTCATTACTTGTGATAGGTCTGTTTATATTTTCTAATTCTTCCTGGTTCAGTCTTGGAAAATTGTACCTTTCCAAGAATTTGTCCATTTCTTCGTGGTTGTCCATTTTATTGGCATATAGTTGTTTGTAGTAGTCTCTTATAATCCTTTGTATTTCTGCAGTGTCAGTTGTGATTTCTCCTTTTTCATTTCTAATTTTATTGATTTGCGTCCTCTCCCTTTTTTTCTTGATGAGTATGGCTAAGAGTTTATCAGTTTTGTTTATCTTCTCAAAGAACCAGCTTTTAGTTTTATTGATCTTCGCTACTGTTTTCTTCGTTTCTATTTCATTTATTTCTGCTCTGATCTTTATGATTTCTTTCCTTCTACTGACTTTGGGTTTTCTTTGTTCTTCTTTCTCTAGTTGTTTTAAGTGTAGGGTTAGATTGTTTATTTGAGATTTTTCTTGTTTCTTGAGGTGAGATTGAATTGCTATAAACTTCCCTCTTAGAACTGCTTTTGCTGCATCCCATAGGTTTTGGGTTGTGTTTTCATTGTCAATTTCTTCTATGTATTTTTTTATTTCTTCTTTGATTTCTTCAGTGATCTCTGGTTATTTAGTAGCGCACTGTTTAGCCTTCATGTATTTGTGTTTTTTACAGTTTTTTTTCCTATAATTGATTTCCAATCTCATAGCATTGTGGTCAGAAAAGATCCTTGATATGATTTCAATTTTCTTAAATTTTCCGAGGCTTGATTTGTGATCCAAGATGTGGTCTATCCTGGACAATGTTCCATGTACACTTGAGAAGAAAGTGTATTCTGTCACTTTTGGGTGGAATGTTCTATAAATATCAATTAGATCTATCTGGTCTATTGTGTCATTTAAAGCTTGTGTTTCCTTATTTATTTTCTGTTTGGATGATCTGTCCATTAGTGAAAGTGGGGTGTTGAAGTCCCCTACTATTATTGTGGTACTGTCACTTTCTCCTTTCATGGTTGTTAACATTTGCCTTATGTATTGAGGTGCTCCTATGTTGGGTGCATAAACATTTAAAATTGTTATATCTTCTTCTTGGACTGATCCCTTGATCATTATGTAGTGTCCTTCTTTGTCTCTTGTAATAGTCTTTATTTTAAAGTCTATTTTGTCTGATATGAGAATTGCTACTCCAGCTTTCTTTTGATTTCCATTTGCATGGAATATCTTTTTCCATCCCTTCACTTTCAGTCTGTATGTGTTCCTAGGTCTGAAGTGGGTCTCCTGTAGACAGCATATATATGGGTCTTGTTTTTGTATCCATTCAGCCAGTCTGTGTCTTTTGGTTGGGGCATTTAATCCATTTACCTTCAAGGTTATTATCAATATGTATGTTCCTATTACCATTTTCTTAATTGTTTTGGGTTTGTTTTTGTGTGTCTTTTTCTTCTCTTGTGTTTCCCACTTACAGAAGTTTCTTTGGCATTTGTTGTAAAGCTGGTTTGGTGGTGCTGAATTCTCTTAGCTTTTGCTTGTCTGAAAAGCTTTTGATTTCTCCATGGAATCTGAATGAGATCCTTGCTGGGTAGAGTAATCTTGGTTGTAGGTTTTTCTCTTTCATCACTTTAAGTATATCCTGCCACTCCCTTCTGGCCTGCAGAGTTTCCACTGAAAAAGCAGCTGATAACCTTAGGGGGATTCCGTTGTATGTTATTTTTTGTTTTTCCCTTGTTGCTTTTAATATTTTTTCTTTGAATTTAATTTTTGTTAGTTTGATTAATATGTGTCTTGGTGTGTTTTTCCTAGGGTTTATCCTGTATGGAACTCTCTGTGCTCCCTGGACTTGGGTGACTATTTCCTTTCCCATGTTAGGGAAGTTTTCCACTATAATCTCTTCAAATATTTTCTCAGACCCTTTCTTTTTCTCTTCTTCTGGGACCCCTATAATTCGAATGTTGGTGCATTTAGTGTTGTCCCAGAGGTCTCTGAGATTGTCTTCAATTCTTTTCATTCTTTTTTCTTTATTCTGCTCCTCAGCAATTATTTCCACCATTTTGTCTTCCAGCTCACTTTTGTTCTTCTGCCTCCATTATTCTATTATTGATTGCTTCTAGTGTATTTTTCATTTCAGTTATTGTGTTGTTCATCTCTGTTTGTTTGTTCTTTACTTCTTCTAGATCGTTGGTAAACATTTCTTGTATTTTCTCAATCCACGCTTCCATTCTGATCCATTCTGGATCATCCTTACTATTATTCTGAATTCTTTTTCAGGGAGATTGCCTATTTCCTCTTCATTTATTTGGTCTTGTAGGTTTTTACCTTGCTCCTTCATCTGTGACATATTTTTTTGCCGTCTCATTTTTTTTTTTATGAGTGGGACTGTGTTCCTGTTTTACTGGTTGTTTGGCCTGAGGCTTCCAACACTGGAGTTTGTAGGCTATTGGGTAGAGCTGGGTCTTGGTGCTGAGATGAGGACCTCTGTGAGACCTCACTCGGATGAATATTCGCTGGGGTCTGAGGTCCTCTGTTAGTCCAGTCCTTCTGACTCGGAGCTCCCACCACAGGAGCTTCCGCCTGATCCTGGGCTTGCGAACCAAGATCTCACAAGCCACGTGGGGCAGCAAAAGAAAAAAAAACCAGAACAATAACAAAGTAAAAAATAAAATTAGACTCGGAAACTAACAGATATGTTAGAAAGAATGTAAAAATACAGAAGGTACATCAGTACCACAATAGTAAAAAAAAAAGGAGGAGGGAAAAGAAAAAAAAATGTAAGGGTAGGGGGCAGGAGGGTGGGGCAGAGAAAGGCCTTGGTTGTGGAGAGCAGGGGGCCTAAGCCAGGGCAAGGTTTGGGAGGTGGGCGGGGCTGATGCTCAGAACCCACAGGGCTGGAAAAGGCCCTGGGGGCTGTGGGGGGTGGGGCTTAGGCTCAAGGAACAGAAGGGGCCCAGGCGTGCCCCCCACCCCTGGTCTCAAAGGGCAGGGGATCTCATCTGGGAGCCAGCAGGCTCCCTGGGCTCAAGTGGGCAGGGCAATTGCCCTCCTCTCCTCTCCTGCTCCTCCCTGAGGGCCGCTCCCTCCTGCCTCTCCTGACCTCCCAGGTGTCCCTCCTATACCCCCAGGACCAATGCGGCCAGTGTGGGGGAGGTTTTGGAGGGCAGGGGACTGGTCCAAGGCCTTGTTCTTAACCACTATACCACACAGCCCCTCAGGCCAGGCTGGTTCCCCACTCTAGTATGACAGTGATAATATTACACTTGGGGAGAACTGAATATGTAAGGACAATAATCAAGTGAAAAGTCTACATTCCTTAGTTTCCTTTCCTCCATTTCACACAGGTAAATGGCCAAGGCTAAAAATTTTACTTCCCAAGTACCTGAAAAGCTGTGGGTATCAGAATAAATCTATACTGGTGGAATCATATATAACATATTTTAGGCCATTCTCTTGATATCTGATTTCCCTTTAGCCCCTCTCTTCTCACTCCAGTGCCCCAGCAGTCCCTGAGGGAGGCTTAAGTGGGTCAGGTAGGGACACAGCCCTGGCCTGAGCCCTGCCTGCTGCCTCTGGCCTTATCTGTGACGAAGCAGCCTTTGCTTGTTGTGACACAATTCTCAGAGGTTGTCTGAGGCAGCTGCAAGCTTGGCTAGAGTTAACAAAATTCGTTAAGCAGGAAATGAGTCCTCTAGAGCTTAGGGACTGCCCGCACAGCCAACATACTGACACTATTCCAAGTGGTTTCCTTCGGTCCTGGTCTCTGTAACCCATGATATGTATACCAGGAGTTCACACTATTAACTTGAACTTCTATTACTGTAATGCTGTGAAGACTTACAGTTCAATTCAGCAACTTTTTTTTTAATTGACTAAGGGAATATCACTGTGGAAGAGACAAAAGGCAGCAGCATTAACATTTATTGAGCATCTATTATATACAAGGTCCTGACAGGAAATTTCAAATATGTTATCTCAGTTAACCTTATAACATTATGCAGTATTACCACTGTTTTTAAGGTGAGGAAATGAGGAGAAGAGAGGAAAGTGACATAATTAAGATCTCACATAGGAAAAAACCTAGAGGACCTTGGGTATGGAAGAGGCCTTTTAGATACAGCAACAAAGCCCCAATCCATGAAGGAAATAATTGATTAGCTGGGCTTCATTAAAATTAAAACTTCTACTCTGTGAAAGACAGTATCGAGAATGAGACCAAGAAGAGTCCTGGGGGAAGTATAAGTGTAGAAGTCCTAGAAATGAATGAGCCCTGTGTGCCTAAAGGACAACCAGAAGACCAGTAGCTGGAGTACAGTGAGAGAGAGGGAGAACAATGTATATGAGTCAGAGAAATCATCATGATCAATTCAGGTAAGGTCTTAGAGAGCACAGCAGTATCCAGGTGTATTATATAAAGGAAGAACTTCTGTGTCATGTTTAGAATAGGATTTATATATATTTTTCCACCTAAGTTTGTCCATTTTTATATCCATCATAGGTAATAAACATGAATGATCAAAAGAGAGAGAGAGAGAAATGAGAAGACAAGTCACAGAGTGAGAAAAAATATTTACAAAAGACACATCTAATAAAGGGCTGTTAACCAAAATATACAAAGAACTCTTAAAACTCAATAGTAAGAAAATAAACATCCTGATTTTAAAAATGGGAGAAAGACCTTAACGGACACCTCACCAAAGAAGATATACAGATGGTAAATAAGCATATGAAAAGATGCTCCACATCATTTCTCATGGGGAAATGCAAATTGAAACAACAGTGAGATACCATTACACACCTATTAGAATGGCCAAAACCCAGAACACTGACAATACCAAATGCTGGTGAGGATATGGAGCAACAGGGGCTCTCATTCGCTGCTGGTGGGAATGCAAAATACTGTGGCCACTTTGGAAGACAGTTTGGCAGTTTCTTACAAAATTAAACACACTGTTACCAAAAGAAAAAAAAAAAAAATGCCATAGTGGAAACTGGGTATAGAATATGCTAGAACACTCTGCGTATCTTTGCAACTTTCTATAAATCTAAAACTATTCTCAAATTAAAAGTTTGTTAAAATAAAAAATTTAAATATAAATATACTCTTACCCTATGTTCCAGCAGTTGTGCTTCTTGGTATTTACCCAAAGGAGTTGAAAACTTATGTCCACATAAAAACCTGTACACAGACATTTATAGCAGCTTTATTCATAATTGCCAAAACTTGGAAGCAACCAAGATGGCCTTCAGTAGGTGAATGGATAAATAGGCTGTGGTATATCCAGACAATAGAATATTATTCAGCACTGAAAATAAATGAGTTATCAAGCCATGAAAAGACATAGAGGAAACTCAAATGCATATTACTAAGTGAAAGAAGCCGATCTGAAAAGGCTACACACTGCATGATTCCAACTATATGACACTCTGGAAAAGGCAACACCATGGTGACAATAAAAGATTAATCATTCCTCGGGGTGGGAAGGTGGGGGAGGGATGAATAGGTGGACCAAAAAGAATTTTTAGTGCAGTGAAATTATTCTGTATGATGTTAAAATGATGGATACCTCTTAATATACAGTTCAAAACTATGAATGGCCTCATGGAGGAGAGCCCTCCTGCCCACCAGGAGCACCCATCTTGGACAGTTCAGTGAATGAGAAACATACAAACTTCCACTGTGTTTGAACTCATTATGCATTTTGGGTCTACTTGTTACAGGAGCTTGCATTACCTGAATATAGGTAGCAAAGATAAATAGAGAAGCATTCAGGCTGGGAGTTAACTGGAAACCTAAATGGTGGCTAGATTGAGGTAGGTCACATTAAAGAGCTGAGGTTTCTTCTGTTAGCCACAAGTCAAAGTAAATCCACACTCTGACAAAGCTAAACTGTATGCAGGTAAAATATATTTTGAAGACTACCTATATGAGCATTTGACATTCAAAACTGAACTCTGAGCATTAACGTGAGTATCTTCTTACACCATCACTCTTTTATTTTGCAAAGAAGTAAGCCTCTTGAAATGATCTCCATGCTTCAAGTTTTGCACTTGCCATTCCATTAATGAGCACTCACTGATTTGTTAATGTGTTTTAGTTTCAGTTCCACTGACAAATGCTATAATTAGTCCCAGACAATGGAAGAGGACACCCAAGTTAGAAATACAGAAATGTTCCTACTCTAAGGAAAACTGAAGAACAAACAGAAAAACAAAGACTGCAGCTGGCATTATGCTCTCAGAGAAAACGAAGTATTATAAAAGGTATTTCTATGCTCTTTCAGGCATACTTTTCCCCAGGCCAGAAACGTGGCACACAGCCCACGAAAGTCTGGAAATAAGAACTATATAAAAGCAATATTGCAGGAAGGAACAATAAAGAAATTAATTTGAAGCAGAAAGCAAGCACTTAGTGCGACCTTACTTTTCTGAATCAACAGTTTCTCTCTATATGCAACCTAAAAGATAAATGTTGGACATGGTCGGAAATTGTGATAGGGTAAGAAGAAGCAAGGGAAAAAAGTGTTTCTCAATTCAGAGGAAGCATGACATAGATTTTGAGAACACAGATTTTATTAGATTCCAAGGGAAGTTAGATGAGTAGGGAAACAGAAAACAGGAATAGAAGTTAGAGTGGCAAACAATGTGAAGGCATATCAGGAGATTCAAAGACAGAATGAGCTAACAGAATAATAAAGAATTCAGTCATGTGACCACGCCTAACTCCTGGGAAAGCTAAGAGATGTAAGCCAACTGTGTGCTCAGAAGAAGAGAATATGGATTTTCATGAACAAGTGTCATCCTCAGTCACTATGTTCCTTTGTGAGTCCATCACTTTGCTAATGCAGTTGTCTCAGAATGAAACTCTCTTTCCCCTTTTTTCTCTTTTAGAGTGTGGAAAGACTGGCATTCATCAACATATAGCTATTGAGTAAATAGGTGTAGTCAGCATTACCAGACTTCCAGAATTAGAAAGAATGCATAAGACTTGATCCCAGTTCAAAAGGACCTCATTGTGGAAACACTGTGCTGTGCCATGGATAATAAACAAAGGAAATGAGATCCAGGGAAGCTAGTATTATAACTTATATTTTTATCACCTATAATTTAGATTTTTAACAGCCTTGTTGCACTAGCTGAGTTGCTGTAACAAAGAACAAAAATACAGGGGCTTAAACAAGATAGAGCTTTATTTCTCTGTCACATAATAGCCTGTATCAGAGTTGGTATGGTTGCTCTCCAGCAGGAAGGGAAAAAAGAAAGGGTAGGACAAACTTCTTTCCTTCTAAAGGCATGATCCTAATTTATACAATTACTTCCTCTCACATCCCATTGGCCAGACCAATTCACATGGCCAAACCTAGCTACAAAAAAGGCTGGAAATTGTGATCTTTTGCTGAGCAGCTGTGTGAAGCAGCAGAAATTTCTATTATGATGAAAAAGAGGAGGAAAATGAAATAGATACTGGAAGTCAGCACACTAACTTCCAAAAAAAAAGCCAATATAAGTTCCCATTTATAAATTCAAACTTTTGAAACTAATAATTTACCAGCCTGGGAGAAAATCATAGGAATGTTTATAATGATATGACACTTCATAAAGAATAATGACACTTCATAAAGAATAAGAGCCTCAAATTCAGCTCTGTGAGAAATGGGACTCTAGAAATACTATCAAGGAAGAAAAGTATACTATCCAGAGCAGTTGTTCCCAACATCACTGAATGTCACAAAATCACCTGTGATCGATGTCATGAATGTCAGGATCATCCGTGCAAATTATTTTTAAATATCAATGCCCAAGTCCTAGACATTTTGAATCTGCATAGGGGCCTGGGCATCTAAATTTTTTAAGTCCACAGGAGTGAATAGGATGCACTGTCAGGGCTAAAACCAATGATAAAGAGAAATTCAAAGTTAAATGCTCAAAGTCATCTAAAAGATTAAACTGAAAAGATTGATTTTTTTTATTTTAGTTTTTTTATCGAAGCATAGTTGATTTACAATGTTTCAGGTATACAGCAAAATGATTCAGTTATATATTTTTTTTTTCAGATTCTTTTCCATTATAGGCTATTACAAGATATTGAATGTACTTCCCCGTGCTATACAGTAGGTCCCTTTTGTTTATCTATTTTATATATTATTGTGTGTATCTGTTAATCCCAAATTCTAAATTTATTCCCCCTTTCCCCTTTGGTAACCGTAAGTTTGTTTTCTATGTCTGTGAGTCTATTTCTGTCTCATAAATAAGTTCATTTGTATCATTTTTTTAGATTCCACATATAAGTGATATCACAGGGTGTCTTTCTCTTTCTTACTTCACTTAGTATGATAATCTCCAGTTCAATCCATGTTGCTGCAAATGGCATTATTTCATTCTTTTTAATGGCTGTGTAATATTTCATTGTATCTTCTTTATCCATTCATCTATCGATGGACACTTAGGTTGCTTCCATGTCTTGGCTATTGTAAATAGTGCTGCAATGAACGTTGGGGTGAATGTACCTTTTCTTTTTCTTTTTTAAATTTAATCAGATGTGATTTTAGTTTTTTTTTAATTTTTATTTCATATTGGAGTATAGTTGATTAACAATGTTGTGTTAGTTTCGGGTGTACAGCAAAGTGATTCAGTTATACGTATACATGTATCTATTCTTTTTCTTTTCCCATTTAGGTTATTACAGAATATTGAGCAGAGTTCCCTGTGCTATACAGTAAGTCCTTGTTGGTTATCCATTTTAAATATAGCAGTGTGTACATGTCAATCCCAAACTCCCAATCTATCCCTCCCCCTATACCCTTCCCCCCTGGTCACCATAAATTCATTCTCTTAAGTCTGTGAGTGCGTCTGTTTCTGTTTTGTAAATAAGTTCATTTGTATCATTTTTTTTAGATCCCGCATATAAGAGCTATCATATGATATTTGTCTTTCTCTGATTTACTTCACTTAGTATGATAATCTCCAGATACATATATGTTGCTGCCAATGACATTATTTCATTCTTTTTTATGGCTGAGTAATATTTCATGTGTATGTATATATACACATGAAATATGTGTATATATACAATGAAATATGTGTATATATACACATGTATATATATATGATATATATATATCGTCCTTATCCATTCATCTGTTGATGGACATTTAGGTTGCTTCCATGTCCTGGCTATTGTAAATAGTGCTGCAGTGAACATTGGGGTGCCTGTGTCTTTTCAAATTAGAGTTTTCTCTGGATATATGCCCAGGAGTAGGACTGCTGGATCACATGGTAACTCTATTTTTAGTTTTTTAAGGAACCTCCATACTGTTCTCCACAGTGGCTGCACCAATTTACATTCCCACCAACAGTGTAGGAGGGTTCCCTTTTCTCCACCCTCTCCCCAGCATATATTATTTGTAGACTTTTTGATGATGGCCATTCTGACAGGTGTGAGAAAACCTCATTGTGGTTTTCATTTGCATTTCTCTAATAATTAGCGATGTAGGGTGTCTTTTCATGTGTCTGTTGGCCAACTGTATGTCTTCTTTGGAGAAATGTCTATTTAGGTCTTCTGTCCATTTTCTGATTGGGTAGTTTGTTTTTTTGATATTGAGCTGTATGAGCTGTCTGTATGTTTTGGAAATTAATCCCTTGTTGGTCACATCATTCACAAATATTATCTCCCATTCCGTGGGTTGTCTTTTCATTTTGTTTATGGTAAAAAGATTGATTTTTAAATAAATATTGCTGGACTTCTCTGAGCAACCTCAAAGGATTTTAGATTATAAAAGATCAATTATGAAAGTACAGGACTAGGTTGTCTTCTAGTTCTGCCACTGACAGACCTTGGGCAAGTTCCTAAAGTGTTCTGAGCTTGATGTCCCTCATGTGTAAAATGAGAAGTTTACCCAAAACGACTGCTTGCAGCATTCTATGATCCCACATGTTTTCACTTCCTGCTAGCCAGTTATCTTCATTCACCAACATATTTTGAGTAACGTAAGAATAAAGTTAAAATCATTAACATTCAACAAATATTTACAGAGGTCCTACTTTGTGCTAGGCTCTGCCAGGAATAAAAAGAGAACAGAGATAAATGCAGGCTGGCCTTCTTCCTTATTCATGGATCTTACAAGCTAGCAACTGCAAAACACTGTACTGGGTTTTATATAATGTTGATCAGAAGCCTATTGATGGCCACCTTTGAGTGGTAGGAATATACACAGGTATTTCTGTCTCTATCTTTCTCTCTGCCTCTGTCTGTCTGTCTTCTCTCTCTCTTCCCTTTTCCATTTTCCCCTTTCTCCTTTCCACTCTCTTTTGTTTAAATTCAAATTTTCCTAGGATAAGTATATAACATTCCCATAATGGAAGAAAGTGATTCCTATAGAAAGCCTTCTTTTTAAAAAAAATTTTTGAAATATATTTTCAAATTCCTGCTCTCTTTTGTAACAGAGATATCAAAAGTAAGCAAAATGTAGGCAAAGAGATATTTGATAAGTTAGCGTTCATCCCAAGCTGAGAGAACTTGTACAAAGCTCAGTCCCCCTTCCACTTCCATAGCTTTCAGGAAAGGAAACACAGGTCCTGCAGAAATGTCATTGTGTGTGCATATGTCTGTGTGTGTATGCCTATGTGTATGTGGACACACAGGCATGTACATGTTCCATAGAGCAAAGGGGCAACAAAAACTGAGTGCAAATAAAAGACAATGAAGAATGAAAAATTGAAGAAGGAAAAATGAAAGAAGGAAAAATAGCTCTGCTCAAAAAACAATTAGCTCCTTTTTCTGTAAACCAAACAGCCTTGATAATTGAGGTTCCACAGGCAATTCCTACAGTATTTTCTCTGGTAACCTTCACCTCGCTGTGGATATTAAATGCTGCAAGGCTAACTACTGTTTGTTTCTTGGATACAAAAGACATTCCATTCTCTCTGAGTGATTCTGGGCTTCTCCTAAGGCGGGCAAACACCCTCTCCCAGTCAGCCCACAATCATTCTGCTACAGGAGAAGCACCATAGGAGGGATTATTCAAAAGACCAGAGAATCCAAAAGGCTGGGAATCTGTTGTGTGATTATTATTATTTTCCCAGTTGCTTCCCTTTCCTTCCTTATGTTTTGTTTAGGTTCAAGTATTTTTCATTTCCTAGTACACACAGTTTGAGAGGAAGAAAGAGAGAGCTAGCCAAGAACAGGACAAGCAGTGGGGCAAGCTAACACTAAATTGACAGTGTGGCCTGAATGATGCCACGTGAACTCTTCTGTAATTCATTTCTGAAAAGGGCTCACTGTGAACTCTATTATAAACGTTGGAAACTCCTAAGACTTCTTAATGCATTTTATTGACGCTTATTTATTATTAAGTTGTAGAGTTAACCACGGGACCTACTGTTGACACATTGCTCTTTAATCAATATCTAGTAGAATCTCCATTTTTCATTACCTAGTAAGTTTTTCTAATCGTAGTCTCCCTGGTGACCCTACAGATCAAAGAAAGGGAGGGGGGAATAGTTATGTTTACTACTATACTGAGTAGTAGTCTAAAGCATTTTTAATGGCCACTATAAAAATATGTTGAACATCTATATATGAAAATATAATATCCACATATATCAAAAATAAGTAGGAATACTATTAAACGTTATTGTGTTCAGGGTAGAAGTGTTTTCACCCCTTCACAAAAAAAATTAACATGATATGGATACAGGAAAGCATTAATGATGTTTAGGGTTCATCTAAAGCAGTGATTCTCAACTAAGGATGATTTTGGCCTCCCCCAGGGAACATTTGGCAATGTCTGGAGACAGTTTTGATTGTCACAACTTGGAGGCAGGGGTATGAGCAACTGGTATCTGGTGGACAGAGGCCAGGGATGATATTAAACATCCTACAATCCACAGGACAGGCTCCCCCCACCCCACAAAAAGAATTATCTAGCCCACAATGTCAGTAGTACAGGGTGAACATACGTATTTTCAAGGTACCTTCCCGAAGCACTTAAATTGGAGGGAGAAAATGGGGAAATTTTTCCAAAACCCCAGTTTTGCTTATGAACTTTGACCACCCCCCTACATCTGGCCCCCATAGTTTTTACCATTCCACACCATATGTACATTCCCTGGCCAGAACAACCTGGTTGCAGAGTGGAAGAAGACTCCTTCCTACTTCAAATAGTGTTCTATTGCTTACAACAAGGCTTCTCTCATCACTAGGAGTGGGGCACAAGCCAGAGATACCCATTAAGCTTTTTCAGAACACCCCCTCCCACCAGTTCTGATGTGTCTCTCAGTTTTCTGGGAGTTAGGGATATGCGGTCATCAACACACATCCCTAGCACCATGCAAAGTAAATACAAAATAGGATTTGTAGGAAGAAGACTGATAACTAGAGAAAAAGCAGTGTGGAGGGCTTCCCTGGTGGCATAGTGGTTGAGAATCCACCTGCCAATGCAGGGGACACGGGTTCGAGCCCTGGTCCGGGAAGATCCCACAGGCCGCGGAACAACTAAGCCTGTGCACCACAACTACTGAGCCTGTGCTCTAGAGCCCATGAGTCACAACTACTGAGCCCGCGTGCCGCAACTACTGAAGCCCACGCGCCTAGAGCTCGTGCTCTGCAACAAAAGAAGCCACTGCAATGAGAAGCCCGCACACTGCAAAGAAGAGTAGCCCTCGCTCACTGCAACTAAAGAAAGCCCATGCGCAGCAACGAAGACCCAACACAGCCAAAAATAAATAAATTAAATAAATAAATTTATTTAAAAAAAAAAAAAAGCAGTGTGGATAAGATCACCAAGCTCTCATAATCCTACTGAGTTGACGAGGCTGGATGCGTACACAAGCGAATCAGTCGAGAGGGACCCCACATGCTTATACTAAGGCAACTGGTAACTGCAGGGACTTCCTGCTTCCAGAAGTGAAAGGGAGACTCCAGAGCACTGCCCTGTCCTTCCTATGAGTGACTCAGAGCTACTGAGCCAGCTCTCTACTAAGCCAAAAAGAAAGAAAATGAGCCTCCAGAGACATTTAGATTGGTCTCTCCTTGGAAAGAGAATGGAATGGAATGAAGTGGGCAGTAAAGAAATCACAGTGCATTGTACATAGTAAAAGCACAGATTAGTTTCTGAAACTTATATTTTGATTGTGTATGTGCATGTGCCTGGAAAATGTTTTTGCTGCTAAAGTTGCTGTCGTTGTTACTTTGGCTTTACTCCCTCATTAACCAGTCTCTTTCATTTGTAAAAGTGCTTTGATGTTAGATACCAACGGACACAGATTACAGAAATGCCCAAATCTCAGTTCAGGACTTTGGCCCAATTTTTACTTTAGTCCTACAACTGCTGCTGCCACTTCACTTGACTCACTAACACTGAGAGTGTGATTCCTTCAGGGAAGTTTTTTTTTTTTTAATTTTTTTTTTTTTGAAATTCACGGTCTTTTATTTATTTATTTATTTATGACTGTTGGGTCTTCGTTTCTGTGCGAGGGCTTTCTCTAGTTGCGGCAAGTGGGGACCACTCTTCATCGCGGTGCGCGGGCCTCTCACCATCGCGGCCTCTCTTGTTGCGGAGCACAGGCTCCAGACGCGCAGGCTCAGTAACTGTGGCTCACGGGCCCAGTTGCTCCGTGGCATGTGGGATCTTCCCAGACCAGGGCTTGAACCCGTGTCCCCTGCATTGGCAGGCAGATTCTCAACCACTGCACCACCAGGGAAGCCCCTTCAGGGAAGTTTTGAGAGACTTCTTTATGAATACCTGAAGCACTATTGGGCTCACTCCAGGACAGAAGTTTAAATAATTCATGAGAGCTGTGCCTGCAATTGACAAAGACAAGGCAAACTGCACAAGAGCAGCTTATTCCTTACATGCCTTTACATGGTCTTTGATAACACAAGCAGCTAGCACAGAATTCAGTAATGCTAAATAAATAAATAAATAAAATTTTAAAAATTTAAGTGCTCCAAAGAAGGCAAGACAAATATTTAAAGAATAGTTATATCCAAAAGCAATGTGAACGTGATTGCCACCAGGTGATAAAAATAAAAGAAGTACAACATTTTTTAGCCAGGTTTGGAAATGGTCCCTTCAAGAACCAGACCATTTTCATGTTCAAGAGGATACACTAAATAGAGTGGTTTTCTCCACATAGAAGCCTTCAAGATTTTTTCATGCTCCTGACAAAATGAATGTTGGATGGTGCTTGAGGTTGTTGAATAATGAAGATGTTAGCTATGTCTCTAATGATGTTAGAAAGCATTGCATTACACAGATAAATGTTGTGTAACTACACTAGGTCAGTGCAAAAGATAGGATATTGCTAGAATGACAGTCGTATCCTTAAAATGCATTCTACTGGCATAAGATAAAAATGAGTCTGTCTCAGAAGGCCAGCATGCTGCATAAGCCAGAATGCCCAATCATGTAACCATCTAGGCTTTCATAATTTTGTTGTTGATAAAGTCATGAGCCCATTGCCTACTCTTTCAACACCACTGCCCACTGGCCAACAAAACGGACTATTCCATTTTATCCCCAAAGCCCACATCTTCCCTTCTCCAAACTGTAGTTTATGCATCTCCCTCTACCCAGAGCTTCCTTCCCTCCATTTTTATCAGGCAAAGTCCTCTCCACCCTTTAAGGTCCATTTCAAATGTCATCTTTCAATGAAAGCTTTTATGGGCCCACCCCCTCCAAACTAGACATGACACCTGGTCTGACTATTTCTTGTGACATTACTTTATACCTTGCCTTGCCTTCACTTATTTTATTTACTTATCAGCATTTAGTTTTCCTCTGTCTTGTAAGCATTTTAAGGCAGTAACTATGACGTAATCTTCTATGTACTCTCTGCAATATCTGGTACTGTGCTACGTACTTGAAAATGCTCAATATGTGTGGCCGAACTGATCAATAACACTTTCCCTTTGACAGTTTGGGACTCGCTTTTCATCCTTTTATCACCTCTCTACTTCCTCTCTCACCCCTGCTCATAGGAGTCAGCACAAAGTGACCTCTGCTACGCCTTGAAAATACTGGACGATCAGAGGTTAGAAGTTTAACACTCTCTTTGTAAAGGGTTGCTGCCACTCTGTCTCTCTAGGAGTTGTGGGATTCTAGATCTCAAAAGCCCTTTATATAATATCCAAGTCTTGGGTTAAGTAAACTGCCCAATGTCACAGATACAGCAGACCTTAGACTAAAATCTAATGTGAGGATGAGATCTTTTGTTGTTCAGTACTGTTGTCATAGATATGGTTAGTTTTTCTTTTTTGGGATCTTGAGCTGATTCATTCCAGGAATGTGATTTTTAAGTATGAGCCTAAGATTATTAATTTGCCAAAACAATAATATTTATAAGAAACCTTGAATTTACTTATACAGCCAGCATGCTCTACCTTGACCCAAAGTTTCAATGATGAGTATATCAGATTTTAATACGTACAAACATATACTTGCCTGTGACAAAACCACTCCAGGTTCTACTGGTACTATCAAAAACATCCAAAGAAAAATGAACTTCAAGTAGAAACATTTTGCTGATTTTATTCTCAGTAGACCTCACCAGAAACCAAAGTCATTGAGGAATAATGTTTCAAATGAAGTGAAAATAATGAATCAATAACGTGACTGGAAAATTCTGGGAAATGGATCAGAGTTTTGAAAAATCTTCACAGAAGATTTTCTTCCAGGGAGCAATCGCAGCATCCAAATGCATTTACTATTGGCTTGCTGTGATTTCTGTGGAGCAGAAACTAACCAAGGCCCTTCCTGCTCACTTCCACTTTTCATGTGGTTGGCTGTAAACTCATATTCCTTTGTTCGAGCACAACCTAAAATGTCTTCATCACACTAAATTAAGAGATTTTTATACCCTATGATTTGTTGATTTTATAGCTTCCTTATATCCGAAAGTTAAGATGACCTTTTGCCCCAACAGTGTTTTCAGAAAGGTATTCACTAAGTCTCAGTTTATGATGCTTGTGTGTGTGATTCTCCCTTAAGGTGATTATCACATAGGTGAGTATGACATAGTTCTACACAATGCTTCTCCCATGTCGTGAGGTTCAATAATAAAATCCTGATGATGGTATCTAATTATAATAAAGACCATTGGAGCTACTGAACACAAACTCCCACAGGCCTACACAGCCAAACAGAAGCAAAAACTTGTGCTGTTATGTGGTAAATTCAAAGTCTTGAACACATAAAATCAAGAAAATTTTGATAAAGGCAGATTTATATTTTTAGATCTCTGTAGGTAATAAGAGGTCATATCTAAGATTTGCTGCATAACAAAAGTAACTTCAGTCAACCTATCTGTCAATCTGGACAGGTCTTTAGGGGAAAGTCCATGCAAAGTAGAACACCAAAGAGTTACATAAAGTATATGAAAAAATGCAGGTTATAAGGAAAATCCTTTTAGTTTTGGAACTGATGAAGTTTGACCATGAAATAATATGACCGGCTTCTAACAGCATAACCAGATGTAAATTCTGGTTGAAATAGGTATTGTCCTTTCAAAATGATCATCTTGGGAGACTATACATATTCCAACCATACTGCTTTTGTTCCCAAAATGTCATCTTTTAACATTGGTTTCAGGGGCACTTTCTCAAGATCTTCATCCTTTTAAGTTGTGCCTGATTTTTGGAAACAATCTGCAACAGGCAGATTCTAGGGTGCCCCCATGACCTCTGCCTCCTGGTGTTCACGCCCTAGTGTGATCCCGTCCTCTCAATGTGGGCAGGGTCTGTGACTCGCCCCTAGCAAGAGAATATGGCAAAGGTAGCAGGATATACCTAACTACATGTCCATGATAATATTACCTAAGATTGTAACCCATTTGCGAGGAGACACGCTCTCCCTTGCTGGCTTTGAGGAAGCAAGTCACCACGTTGAGAAAGTCCATATAGCAAGGAGCTGAGAGTGGCCTAAAACCGACAGACAGCCAGAAATTGAAGCCCTGAGCCAACATCCTGGAAGGAACTGAATGCTGCCAACCACCATGTGAGCTTGGAAGCAAACCCTTCCCAGCCAAGCATTCAGATGAGATCCCAACGCTGGCTAACAGTTTGCAACCTTACAGAGGAGCCAACTAAGCCATGCCCATACTCCTGACACACAGAAATTTTAAGATAATAAGTGTGGGTTGTTTTAAGCTGTTAAGCTTGTGACAATATTATTACACAACAGGAGATAACTAATACACAAACTGTGGTCATTCTGAGCCAGGACTGGTCAATATAATACGTAATATTTTTCTTACCCAAGCTATCATTCTCAAATCTTATCCTCTAATTATCGTTTCCTTACCTTGCTTTCCCACCAATTCACTCCTAACAAAATCAAGAGTTCCCCTGAAAAGGAAGCACTTTCAAATCTACCTAATTCTTTACAGTTTAGATTAATAGCATCTAGCATTTATAGGACATTTATTATGTGTCAGGCACTGGACTAATAAGCACTATACATATATTACTTTATTAGTCCACACAACCCTATAAGGTAGAAATTCTTAAATAATTAAAATAATTTTCCCAAGGCCAAAAAGCTAGTAAACAGTAGAGCTGAAAAATCTAACTCAAGCAGTCAACTTGCAGAGCCTACACAATTAATATCTACCCTATAAAGAATCTCAGCAAGCATTATCTCATTTAATCCAGACAAGGTGCCCATGAGGTAGCTATTCTAGTGACCAGATTTACAGATGAAGAAACCGGGCTCTGAGAGTTTAAGAGATAATGTTATTCAACGTGTTAATGGTCAAGTGGAGACTAAAGGAACCAAAATTTCGTTGATGCCTTAATCCAGTGCTCTTTCCACCACAAGAATACCAGTCAGTTGTTGCTCTGCAGTCCTGAGGCTGATCGCCTTGTGAGCAGGTCTGGTAACATGAGTGCAGCAATATCCAAAAGAGAAGCTCTGAAACTGTTTTGAATGAAGCCACCATCATCAAGACACTCAAGGGTAAACACACTCAAGGGTTCTATTTGGAAGATAACACTCATCTCCAAGCAATATTTCTATGATCACAAAATTATAATCGCATTACTTTATAGTCACACCTCATAAGCAGACACAAAACTAAGACATTAAATATAAGGTACATAACTGTGAAATGCGATTTCTTAAACTATGAAATGAGGAGGGCTAGAGAAGATCAATACTTCTCAAAGTATGTTCCTGGGGACACTAACCCCACAAGATGTTCAGGGGAAAAAAATACATAGGAGGGTGCAGTTTGCATGGTCAAATAATTTTATGCTATTTGCAGCCCTCTGAGAGGCTTAATAGTCCACATTAGCACTTAGAGGCTCTAAGTCCTGCACTAAAGAAATCTATGAACAGCTGCTGAACCCAGTGGCTTCAAAACTTTCTAACTACATAACCTTTTTTCCTGAGAACACTTATTAATGTCTGCTAGGACTCTCATTTCTACTTAGGAAATTCTATGAATTTACCTCAAGGTTAATTTTCATTTCACAGGAGGTTAAAAATGAAGTTTGACCTATAAAGTGAGTTAGAGATAGTTTGTTTAAATTATACAGAACTTAGGAGGTAATTGCAAATGTCCCCAAGAGCACACATTTTCTCCAGGCTTCCAATCCATCAATTTTAGCTGCCCATTACCTACTCATTCTTTTCAAGGTACCTTGAGTTGATGATTTTTGATGAATCTGAGAATATAAAATAACATTTACAGATAATCAACCCATTTCCAGAGCACAGTTTCTGGGTGTAACCATTTATTCTACCAACTTGCTTCAAGTAATCACACATCTCGCTGCAAAGGAAGAGAAAAAGGGCAAATACATTACATTTCTATTACATGAGTAGTCTGTGAAGTTTCCCCCATGCTGTTCTCACCGTTTATATTTTTCTTTTTTTTCCATATTAAAGTGTTTGGTAGAATTTCCTCACCCAAATCATTTCATAATCTGTAAAGTCGAGACAGTAACTTGGAGGCTTAATGACTCAGTTCATGTTCCTTTATCAAGTCAATGCCCACACAGCCAAGTGATTAGTATCAGATATAACAAAGATGCTTTCAAGAAAATTGTGGGTGCTGCTTTAGAGCCATTCTTTTGATCTCTGAGTCATCCTGGCTCCAGTCTCAACTTTAGGTAAATTGTTTAACTTTTCTTAGGCTTTGTGTTTTTAAGCCTCTGTTTCCTCATCTACAAAATGGGCTTATAATAGCTCCTACATTATAGAGTTGTTGAGGGGAGTAAATGAGACAGAGCATGGGAAATATCACTCAGTTCATTTATTCAAAAAAGTATTCGTATGCCTAAAACTCTGCTTTTAGGGGTGTTACCACACTTAATGCTTATAATAATAAAACTTACATGGTAGCTCCTATCATTCGAATTCTTATAGAAGACGAAACAGGAAATTTAAGAATTTTGCCCACAGTCACCAAGCTGATATAAGTGGAGAACCATAGACTTGAACTTTTTTCTATTTTGACTCTTTTTTCTTTCCATTGCACCACACTGATGCTCAACAAACAAAATGTGTTGTGCCCCCTAGCATGTATTTGCCAAGATGCTGAAAAAAAAGAAAAACAAAAACAAAACTTAAGTCAAACCTGATGCTTAGGCAAAGCTGTGAAGTAATAAGCAAAACTGATCTCCTCTATCCTTGCTGTCCAACTCCAGAGAACAGAATCTTCATGTTGCCCCTGTAAGCCCTGGGATTTTCTCACAGTGCTTCACTAGGGCTACCTATCCAGATAGTAGCCCATCATCTAGATCAGTGCTACTCAGTATAGCTGGTCCATCAGCTTGTTAGCAGACAACGACAAAATAAGAGGTTTGCACTTGAATGTGAATTAATTTCTTGCTTCCTTCAATTAGAAAAGTCTTGATACCAAAAAAAAAAAAGGAAGATGAAAAAAATCAGCTTAACTAAAAAAGAATGCTTAGTGATCCTGCAAGCTACTAATCTCATGGTGGTAGACCAGGAGCAGTCCCCAGACTACACTTTGAGTAGCAGTGTTCTAGAATATACCCAGCCCCCTCTTCTCTTTCCTCAATAGAACGTAACTATTTATGCTCATTTCCCATTGGTTCTGCTCTTCTCAATAACTAACCTAAGAGAGTAATTCACGTAAAGGTATTGGTATTGCTAATGGTTAATGTTTGGTGTCTCTTGATAAAATTTTTATCATTTAAAATGGGTCTATTATAGATGTTCCTTAACCCAGAGAATCATTTAAGCGTGGGGATTTTAGGTACCATGCAAGGGTGTGAGATACATACATTAGGGAGATACATGATAATTTAGGTGCTACTTAAATCACATCAAACTGACCCACAAGTGTGTGTGCATGAGGACACGTGTGTGACCTGTGGTAGTGTGGTAAGGCATGGAGTGACACGTTGTCATGATGTGAGGGTCAGAAAGAAGCTGCTTGCTCTTTAATCAAAAGATTTCCTCTGAGTTTGCCAAGGACATGCAGGATGAATTTAAACCTTGCTTCTCTATCAGAGACAGATAGTTTTCTCTCTCCTCTTCCCTACTCTTGGTACCAAGGGAGGCTATACATCCAGTGTGCCAAGAAGAGTGCCTGGCACATAGTAGGTACTCAATAAATTCACTGGTCCCTCAGCAAACATCCACTTGGTACTTATTTTGTACCAGGCACTATTCATACAACAGGGAAGGAAACAGATAAAGACCCTGTTCCTCATAATGCTCACGTTCCAGCGGGAGAGACATTAAATACAGGAGGGAAGAAAGTAAGGAAGAGCCTTTGAGAAGCCCAAGCTGGGGGCAAAAGGAGGAAAAAGCATACTAAATGTGTACTGCCTACAATGTGTTTTTTCTCTTGACCATATCCAAATGTAATGGTATCATGATAGTTCTATAGCAGGCCTGAGTTTGGATATTTAAATTGCTCCAAGAGGCAGTTGGACTGTGTTTAAGGAAAAACTTTCTTACTGGGATAGATTACCATGGGAAGGTACAAATTCCATTCCCTGAGTTTTCAAGACAAAATAACCCTCAAAACAAGTGATTTAAATCCAACCCTTACTAGGAACCATGAGTAGAAGAAAGAATACTGGACAGGAAAACTGAGCCCCTGCTGTGCCATTTATAAGCTGGGTGAGCTTGACCAAGTCACCCCACCTCTATAATCCTCAGTGTCACCTGTGGAAAGAGAAGGGAATATTTGATGACCTCTGGACTGCCTTCTCATCTTGTGATTTCAGTGATACTAAACCCTTTGTGTCTTCAAATTCTCTTCTTCTGTATTTTTATTACTATAGGTTTTCACTGGGAAAAAAAATAGGGTACATCACTTCTGAAAGTATAGTGTTATCCTCAAGATTTTTTAAAAAGTATATCCCACTGCTGGGACTACAATTGTACAGAGTCTGAGAGACAGATAGACAGGCAGAGAAAGAGAGAACCCACAATAACATCATCATGTCTGCATTTGCCAGGAAACGTTCGACTTGGCTCTTACTGTCATGTAGTGCATCTCCCTCACTATCATCATACAGGTAAACCAACCTTTATACAGTCTATACTGCTGTAAAGCAATATGTAAACCCAATTTTGGTCATTTAAAGCACATCGCAAGTGCGCTAGTGAAATTGCTATTAAAGAGAATTCTTTTATTATCTTTTGCGATGTAAATGAACACCCATATTTCATTTTCTGTGATAATCTGGGTTTGTATGAATTTATGCTTAAAATTATAGTCAATATTTACCAAGGACCCACTCTGTGTCAGGCTTTATACCAAAAGGTATATAGAGTATTATATCTAATACTAATAACATCCTTTTGAAATTAGTGTTATGATTATCACCGTTTTATAGATGGGGGAAAGTGCAGCTCAGAATGGCTAAGCAATCAGTCCAACGTCACACAACCAGTAGGAGGAAGAACTAAAGGCAAACCTACATGTACACAATCCAAGAGCCTAAGTTCTTAACCGCTACCCTACTGTGCCCATGAAAACTGAGGCAAGGGTCTGCCCTGGGCGCATGTGGAATCTGGGGGCTCACTTTGTCCTGTGGCTTCTATTTCCTTAGCCCCAAAGTCCTTACACCCATTGCTCAGCTACAAAACCTTGTTTCCACATCTGACAAACAGCATGGAGTTTCCAGGCATAGATGCTGCTCTCAGAAGCCCAGGTCTGTGAGCACAGATAAATCATGGGAGACTCAGAGAAGAGCGGCCAAGCCATGAGAAGGCTCAAAGCCATGTTATCTGGGGACAGTTGGAAGAAGTGGGCAGGTTTGGAATGGAGTGGAAAAAACTCAGGGAACCGTGCTATTAATTTAACATAGTCTTCTCACAGTTCAGTGGTCTCATTTGAAGAAGTCACTTCAGCCAGAAGCAGCAAACTCTTGGTACATTCAGCAACACAGATATATCTTTAAAATATAGGAAGAAACAAAATGTGATCTGTACCACAATGCCATCTATTTAAATTAAAACTCTATAACGAAAGAACAATGCCTGGTTTGTAAGAACTCATACAAGCAGAAGGATACGCATCACACGTATTACAATGCTTGCCTATGGGGAGCAAAGCGGAGTGTCAAAGGAAAGATTTGTCCTATTTTATTTTAGTCAGAATATATGAAGGAGGATGACATGTGTTAAATAAGCTCCAGGGGATAATGCTAGGATCAGCAGGTGAGACTTGAAGAGCACTATTCAAAATATATCCAGAACCCAAGCACTTTCACACCTCCCCTCACCCAAAACACCATCATCTCTGGTCTGAACTATGGCAACAGCCTCCTAACTGCTCTCCCTGAGTCCACCCTTTTCCCTGTATAGTCTATTTGCAGAGCAAATCTTTTAAAACATAAGTCAGATCATATTAGTCCCTAGCTCAACCCTCTCTAATGACTCCCCATCTTATTTAGAGTAAATTCCAGTGTCCTTACAATGGCCCACAAGGCCCCACATGACCTGGCTCTCATTCTCTTTCTAATCTCATATTCCACCACTCTCCCCTTTGTATTCCCCATTCCAACCACACTGGTCTCCTTACTGCTCCATGAACACACCAAGCACATCTCTACCTCAGGGCCTTTGCACTTATGTTTCTATTGCCTGAAATATTCTTCCCCCAGATACTCACATGGCTCACTCACGACTTCAACTGAAAGTCACTTGTCAGCGAGATCCTTCCTGACCACCCTAGTTAAAACTGCAAGTGCCCAGGGACTTCCCTGGTGGCACAGTGGTTAAGAATCTGCCTGCCAATCCAGGGGACACAGGTTTGAGCCCTCGTCCGGGACGATCCCATATGCCACGGAGCAACTAAGCCCGTGTGCCACAACTACTGAGCCTGCGCTCTAGAGCCTGTGAGCCACAACTACTGAGCCCACGTGCAACAACTACTGAAGCCGTGCTCCGCAGCAAGAGACGCCACCGCAATGAGAAGCCCACGCACCACAACGAAGAGTAGCCCCCGGTCGCCGCAACTAGAGAAAGCCCATGCACAGCAATGAAACCCAACGCAGCCAAAAAAAAAAAAAAAAAAAATTGCAAGTGCCCACCGTTGCACTCTCTATCTTCCTTTCTTACTTATCTCCTGTCATACTCTTCATTCTACATGCTTTTATTTGTTCTCACCCTCCCGTAGAAAGCAAGCTTCAAGAGCACAGGGATTTGTCTATTTTGTTCACTGCTATATCCACAGAACATAAACAATATCTAGTACCTCGAACATGGTATGCACTCAATAAATATATTTGAATTGATTTTTTGGCTGCGTTGGGTCTTCATTGCTGTGCATAGACTTTCTCTAGTTGCGGCGAGCGGGAGTTACTCTTCGTTGCAGTGCACAGGCTTCCCGTTGCGGTGGCTTCTCTTGTTGCGGAGCACAGGCTCTAGTCGCACGGGCTTCAGGAGTTGTGGCACGCGGGCTCAGTAGTTGTGGCGCACGGGGTTGGTTGCTCCGCCGCATGTGGGATCTTCCCGGACCAGGGCTCAAACCCGTGTCCCCTGCACTGGCAGGCAGATTCTTAACCACTGCGCCACCAGGGAAGTCCTGAATTAATTTTTGTTCAACACAAACAACTTCCTACATGGGAATTATTTGGCAGTCCAGTAGTTAGGACTCCGCGCTTTCACTGCCGATGGCCCGGGTTCAATCCCTGGTCAGGGAACTAAGACCCACAAGCTGCATGGCTCAACCAAGAAAAAAAGAAAAACTTCCCACAGATCTGTTCGTAGATGAAGTGATATACCTCAGGGGGTAATGAGCTGTGAATCCCCACAAAGATGCTTAAGAAACCAGGGTCATATTTCCAGTCCCCTATACCTAGTGAATTAAACACCAGTAGTTTGGGTGTTTTTGTTTTCTTTCGTTTTGTTTCATTTTTAATGTAAATCTTTTAAACCCCATGAGTCTGTTTGGTAACATTTTCTCCTGAATACAAAAAAAAGCAGGATACATCTAACTGCAAATGAGAAATATGAGGACAAGCTCGTGTTATCAAATAACTGTATTATCTGAAAAAAATTTAATCATTTCACGTAATTTAAATTCTTGCCCTTTGCTCCTTTATGTATATTTTTGTATTAAAAAAATCTGCTTAAAATCAGTTCAATTCTTCCCTTTGGGGTATTTTTTTTTTTTTTTTTTTTTTTTGGCTGGATTGGGTCTTTGCTGCTGTGCGCAGGCTTTCTCTAGTTGTAGAGAGCGGGGGCTACTCTTTGTTGTGGTGTGTGGGCTTCTCATTGCAGTGGCTTCTCTTGCTGTGGAGCATGGGCTCTAGGGTGCGCTTCAATAGTTGTGGCTCAGGGCTCTAGAGCGCAGGCTCAGTAGTTGTGGCGCACGGGCTTAGTTGCTCCGAGGCATGTGGGATCTTCCCGGACCAGGGCTCAAACCCGTGTCCCCTGCATTGGCAGGCAGATTCTTAACCACTGCGCCACCAGGGAAGCCCCTGGGGTAGATTTTTAAACAAAAACATGGGAGGATTAAAAAGAGGAAGCAAATAGTCTACTGATAGTTGAGATTTTTTTCTATAGTCTCTTGATTTCTGTATGATAAGAAGGTTGAAATCATGTGTGGGGAGACCAAAAAAAGAGAGAATGCCTGTTCTAGGGTCCATACAATTTAGTGATGTCTTCCCTCCAGGGAAGAAAATACTTTGATTATATTTTTTACAGAGATGAGAAAATTGCAGGATCCAAGAGACAGAGACCCATGCTTTAGACTCTTTTAAATGTGGGCTAAAGTAAGATCCAGATATTTCCTGCACTACCTCTGTCCTCTGCTAGAAGATGTGATTCTTCAGTTGTGTGAATAGTCCAGGGGTCCTACAGGTAACTGGGTGATGGCAACAAGCGTGGTCCTCTGCTCCATGAAGAGAAAATTCTGAAGCTGACCTGGAAACTCTTCAGAGCAGAGGAGGTGTTTCATCCCTGCTTACACTTTCCTCAGCACAGAGATTGGGGACCCATGGGAATATCCAATTACAACATTTTATTTCATCCAAGACGGAGGGGCAGATCGATCCCACTCCTTTTACAGAAATACCTCCTTTATAAACAAAGAAGTTTTGAGTTTGTGATTTTTCAGTAATACACATTCTCCTCCCTGTTGCCCATATGTAGTCTATTTTGGAAAGGAGCTCCCAGATGGACCACAACTAAGAACAGGTGTCAGTAATTACCACAGTTCTGCACTCCCTGCCAGGGCAGGGATATCTCAAGGGATTTTTTTAAGGGAATTCCCCAACACTGAGCAGAATAGTGGTCTAGAGCGTCACTGTTTCTTTTCCTGACATTTTACCTTTCATGCTGCCCACACCAATTCACATCGTGATAATGGAGTGGTTCTTCATTCTACAGAACATATGCTTTATTACAGAAACTGAAACTCTAAAAGAAAAATTGTTTAGTAGTCATTCAATAGTAGATTCTGAGTGCTCTCTACATGCCTAGCATTATGATCAGTGCAGAGGTGAAGATTGGGGGCCAGGGGAATGAGGGAAGGCAGGACAGTGAAGAGAGATCTCTTCGAATGGACTTGAGGATATGGGGGGGGGAGGGGTGAGATGTGACAGGGTGAGAGAGTGTCATGGACACATATACACTACCAAATGTAAAATAGATACCTAGTGGGAAGCAGCCGCATAGCACAGGGAGATCAGCTCTGTGCTTTGTGACCACCTAGAGGGGTGGGATAGGGAGGGTGGGAGGGAGGGAGATGCAAGAGGGAAGAGATATGGGAACATATGTATATGTATAACTGATTCACTTTGTTATAAAGCAGAAACTAACACACCATTGTAAAGCAATTATACTTCAATAAAGATGTTTAAAAAAAAAAAAAAAGATTCGCAGAGAAAGAAAATCCTGAACCCTTCTGGCTAATTAGGGCAACCCATATAAAAGAAATTTTATTACTAGACTCTAGAAAAGACTGCTTGTTCTTTGATCCTATTTAGTAAAAAAAATCCAAACCATTCACACAAAGAAAATTCCCCGTGATAAATTGTGCTTTGATGATGGCTAGGGTTCATTATTTAAGTCCATTGCACATCCAGTCTACTTACATTTAACTCTTCTGTGGTACGTTTGAGTTTATTTTGCTTTAAATTCAGTGATTTAGGAGATTATATAAACCGATCTACAGACTTCTTGTTTCTAACTATAATGTCAGGTGTGCCAAAGTACTGTCCTATGCTCACATGTTCAAAAGCTGCTTATAACTCAAAGATACAGAATTCTCCAGCAATAAAGTATCTGGTTTATGAAAATTGTTCAGTTACATGTCTCAGGAGTTTTCCAGCCCCGAATCTTTCGGTGTCATCAAAAATGTCTTATACTGGGACAGAGGTAGTTTTTTGAATAATTCATTCTTGTTTTCTTATTATAAATATGTTAATTAGAGGAAACTTTGAAAATACAGAGGTGAACAAATAAGGAAAAAACACCCACAATCTCATTGTACAGAGATAACTACTGATATTTCATACACATCCTTCCAGCACTCCAGTGTTTTTGTATATATTCATATATACATACTTTTAATTTAGGAATTTTTCATTCTGTATGATACTTTGTCTTCTGTTTTCTTAAGTTAACGATATATTTCAAAAAATATACCATGTCCTAAGATATTCCTTTAGTCTATAATATTTTTATTTTTAATGGTTGTACAGTATTTCATAATAATGGCTAATACTTATTAAATATTTACTGTGTGACATTCACCACTGTCGTTTATTTAAACCCTGTTACAATTCTATAGGGCAGATGATATTATTAACTTCATTTTAAAGATGAAGAAACTGAGGTGCTGAGAGGTTAAGTCACTTATCTAAATTCATATGACTTGTAAGTGGCAGAGCTGAGATTCAAATCCAGAGAGTCTGCTTCTAGCCTGCTCACTTAGTCACTAGGCTGTAAAATACATAATGGAGTAGTATACCAACACACAATAGTTTATATAACATGTTCTCTATTTTCGAGTGTTTTGGTTGTTTGTAGGGTTTTTTTCTAATAAATAAAGGCATACACACACACAGACACACACACACAAAAAGAGAGATCTCTTCATACCCACATGCTCACAATCTACTGGGCAGACAAGACTATTACTATAAAATAAAATAATTAAAGAGTAATGTAATATGGTTTTTCGTACCATAAAAACAACGAGCAGCTTTAGCACTGGAGGAGACGATGTTCTGTATGCCTTAACTAGACTGGGCCCTGAATAATAGGAGAAAGAAATGGAGAAGCTAGTGGGGTCAGGCTCTAGATAAGCCTGGCCAAAATCAATTGGACAACAGTTCTGTCCCTCTGTCGGCATCCCGTCCACAATGCAGCCACAGGGTATGGTGGGGGCCACAAATAACCTCAGAGCGAACCAGGCCACAGGTTTCAGTCCCACTTTAATGTTCCCTCTTTGGATTGTTTAGCACGTAGAATCCAATTCTCAGAAAACACAAAATTAAAATACTGCAGTTAAGTCAACAAATTCTTCCTTTTTTACAGAACCAGATGATTCTATGCATGTATTTGTGATTAGCTTTTCTCCAAAGGAAGAATTTTAAACAGGAAACAATTAGCAAGAAATTCTGAAAGCAGGTACATGATCAGGGCAAAAAGTCTGGGTCCCAGAAAAGCAGGGAAGGAGTTAGTGTTTAAATCCCAGGTAGAAGGAATCAATTCTGCAAGCACAGTGCAGCCCCATCCTGGGAGTGACAATCTCCTATTAAAGGTCTTTAGACCCTCCCTCAGTATATGACTGTCAGGCCCCAGAACACAGGCCCTGGCTGTTTGACCACAGGCACATGACTTTACACTCTATAGGGAACAGAGGCAATCCCACCTACCTCCAAGAACTTGGATGTTAGAGACAATACAGACAAGGGCATAGTACAGGGCCAAGGACAGAAATTACTCAACTGACATTTATTATTATCATTGTTAATATCAATTTTATTATCACCCCTTCTCTCCATCAAAGCTTCTTATTTTTTTCTTTCTGACTTTCTTTGCTATACTCGAAAAACTAAAAAGTTATATGCTCAGGTCCCCACAGGGTTTTCTTCTCCTGTTAGTGCTGTGGGTCATCCTGGTTTAATCAGTCCTTTTAAAGAACCACCAGCCATTCTTCTTGGCTGACATTTTAATCAGGTTTTCCCAAGAATCCCAAAGGAGGGGGGAAATGGAATTGCAACAAAAAAAATCCACTTTTCTCTACATGCCAGTAAATTATAACTTCGCAGCCGCTTCAGAAAAAGTACAAAAGACACATGGCAGAACATTTTTCTGGCTGAAGAAACTGACAAAGCAGAAGAACCAAATTCCTTGCAGTAGTAACAGTGAAGCAGGGGGAGGGGCCAGGCAGTGGCAGGGAAGAAGTGCGGTTCTGCAGAATCACGTCCTCAGTTACTCTAACTCCTCACTGAAAGTGTTCATAGGACACCTTTGGGATAGGAGCAAAATGTCTCCTCTCCATGGATCCTTACAAACATTAAAAAGGAGAACACCTTTAAGTACCCAAAATAAAAGATAGTATTCTAATAATCCACACAGGACTTTGTGCTCTGGTGCCGACTAACACTCTGTCGCTCAGCGTTTCTCTTTGAGGGACTCTTTCCATCCCTGTACGTCAGGTCTCCCCTGCAACAACTTTGGTCCCTAAGATGGCTCTAAAACAGATGTCTGTTCTTTGGACGTGAGTCAGTCTGCCTGCTGCAACAGTAGAGGGTGGCGTGGCAGGAGTCAGACAACCTGAGTTTGCATCCTGGCTCAACAACGACCTACTTTGTGGCCTTAGGCAAGTTACTTAACCTCTCTGAAACTACAGCCACCTTGTCTGTAAAACAGAGATACCAATATTACCTTCTAGTTCAGGCTGTGTGGAGAGTAAATGGAGCGATGCATGTAAAGAGCTCAGCACACTTAATAAATGTTTGGGGGTGAGAAGCAGGAGAAGTGGGAAGAGACAAGAAAGGACTATAACATTCTGACAGTGCTTGCTAGCTCCCATCCTCCTCCTCCCTCTCCCTACACCATCCATGTTCACTGCACCCACAGATTGGGGCTGGAAATCACAGCCAACAAGTAACAATTGACACATATTATTTTGCAAGGGCCACCCTATCAAAGTACCACAAACCGGGTGCCTTAAACAACAGAAATTTATTGTCTCATAGTTCTGGAAGCTGCAGGTCTGAGCAAGATGTGGGCAAGATTAGATCCTTTTGAGGGCTGTGAGAATCTGTTCCATGCCTCTCACCCAGGTTCTGGTGTTCTGCTGGCAATCTTTGGCATTCCTTGGCTTGTAGAAGCACCGCCCTGATCTCTGCCTTCTTCTTCACTTGGCACTCTCCCTGTATGTATACTTCTGCGTCCAAATTTCCCCTTCTCAAAAGGGCAACAGTCATATTGGATTAAGTCCCACTCTAATGACCTCATCTTAACTGATTACATGTGCAATGACTCTATTTTCAAATAGGGTCACATTCTGCAGTACTGGGGGTTAGTTCTTCATCATATGAATTGGAGTGGCAGAGGTGGGGACACAATTCAACCCATAACGCAACTAAGCCATGAGACCCTGGGCAAGTCACTCATCCTCTGTACCTCTGATTCCTCAGGGTTGGTGCAAGGACTATAGCAGAGCTATCAGTGCACTCCCCACATGCTCTTGGGCCTTGCCAGTGTGCCAGTGTGGGGCAGGCAGCCAGAACTTCAACCGCCTGAAGGCTTTCCCTGGCAGCCAAAGTCTTCTGCCTCTGCCACACGAAGGCAGAAGTTCCAGAGAATTAAAATTCCCCGGGAGAGGTCCCTAACCAGTCCAAGACACACACGAGTTGGTGTGTGAGTACCCCAGACCCTTTGCCCTCTGGTGAGGTAACTCCTAGGCACACATTTCTGCCAGTTCACAGAGCCCCCAGGGGCATCAAGCTCCACTTGTCCACCGTTTATTGTCTGCCTGCCCGTTCCCATCTCACTTCCCATTTCCCTACTGGGGTTTCTTCACCTCCCAAATAAACTACTGATACTAAAATACTAGTCTCAGTGTAGGCTTCTGAGAAAAGCCAACTAAGACTAGCATTTGTTACTGTGATGATTAAATAAATTAATATTTAGAATAGAGCCTAGTTAGTGCCAAATAATTACCGGCTGTTATTATCCTTACCATCAACGTTATGTTTTACATAGCGCAGTTGGGCCATGGAGCACCAGTCCCAAGCAGCAAAGTCATCAGATGGGCCTGTTTTACTCACAAGCCTCCCTTGGCAAGTACGTAAATGAAGAGGCAGCAGGAGCTTGTTCTTCTGCATCTGATGTGGCTGTCCTCTCACTAGGGAGACATAGGAACCAGCAAGACCTCTCAGCAGCTCATTTTCCCTTAGGGATGAGAACAGAGATCATTGATTCTGAGGCCTCGGCTCCACTGGAGAGGCAGCAAAGTGTAGTGTTTAAGATGACTCGCTCTGATCTAAACAGGCCCGGATTTCCATGGTGGTTCTGCCGCTTTCTAGCAGCATGATCTTGAGTAAGTTGCTTGATCTCTCAAGCCTCAGTTTCCACCTCTAGAAAGTGGGCGTAATGATAGCTGTTCTCAAGGACTAAATAAGGTAAAGCATGCACAGGCAATATTAAGAGCTCAATAAAGGTGAATTATTATTCATTTTTCATTCTTTTTTATACTGTAGATATGGGTCTGGGCATTCCTATGACATCTTGCTCTTCCCCTAGGCCTTCTCATTTTCACCTCTATTTCCCTCCCACATGCCTGGTAAATAGTAGGCGCTCAACAAACGCTTCAAATTGTGAATGAATAAATGAACGATGCAAGGAAGATTTAATAAGCTATTATTCATTTTTTACATTCTGCCGCTTCCAGAAAGGACTTGAGGAAGTTGAGAAATTAATTATATGATTTACAGTTTATAGGTGCCGACAGCCACCACGGAATGTAAAACATACAAAGCTTCCAAATAGGCTAAGATTGGAAGCGTTAATTAATTAATGCTAACTCTTCCTACCTGAGCAAAGGCCTCAAGCTAATAACGTTCTGAAACTGTTGCAAAGCAGTCATAGTCACAAAACCAGGGTACACCAGGAGTCCACTGGGAGCTCTAGTAAAATTACACCTGAACTCTTTATGTCAGGAGGAAACTCAAGAGACCATTCACAGACTGAGGCAAGATGGGGGAAAAAGCCTCACTCAGCAAATAACATGCCATTAACTTGGCATGTGTGGATAGTACTCAGGGAAGAAATAATTGAGTCAATAAAAAATCAGACTGGATAAACAGGCCAAAATGGGGGAGGGGTGAAAACTGCCAGTTCATGAGGAAATACAGAGTGAGACAAGTTGGAATATGTGGGTCACTATATCATTGTATCTCAAGTACAATGCACATTGAAAAAACTGGTAGTAGTGACAGTATAATGACGCAATGGGGGTAGTAATCATGCAACAAAACAATGGCTAAAGAGTATTGTGTTCTTACTACATCCAAAGCATTGTCCTAAGCACCTTATCCATATCTAATCCTCATTTAATCTTCAAAACACCCCCACAAGCTAAATTCCATGAAAATCCTCACTTTGCATTTAAGGGAACTGAGGCCCAGAGAGGTTATGTGACTTATTTTTCATGTATTATCTCCTTTAATCCTCACCACAATGCTTTGAGGGGATCACCATTATTTGTCCCCATTTTATAGATAAGAAAACTGAAGCACAAAAAGGTTAATAATTTGGCCAAGATCACACATCTAGTAAGTACTAAACCAGGGTTCAGAGCCATCCAACTGACCCCAGAGCCAGTACTAACATGCTGGTTGCTACATGAAATATATTTAAATTCACCACAAGGAATATCATGAAAAGTTTGGTTGTATATTTATAGTAAAAATAACAGCAAACCCTTATATAGAACCCACTGTGTGAGCCAGGAACCGCTTTCAATAATTATCCTTACAACAGCCCTCTGGGGCAGAGTACATTATGCCCATTTTACAGGTAAGTAAAGTGAAGCAGAGTGGAAAAGGGCACAGAGTCACACAGTAAGTAGTGGAGCCAGAGTGTCTAGAGTGTGTGTTTGTAACCACTCTGCTCTCCTGCCTAAGAATGATGTTCTGAGGCCATGTTGAACAGTGTGGTGATGAATAACGGTAAAAAAGAAATCAGCAACAGCAGGGAATTTCCTTCCAAAGCCTCATCTTATCACAGAGGGGTATTCACATCATCATTATGTTTCAATGCCAATAACTGTCGGGCTAATCTGGGAAAAAATTTTCTTGCTCCCAAAAAAGAGAAAACATACAAATAGAAGCATGGTGTTGTACTGCAGACCATGATGAGACGCAGAGAACACGCTGCATCCCGAACACCTGTCATTTCTGTCCTAAACAGCAAAGCCCTCTGCTGTCTACCAGGTGGTAGCAGCGCTCACGACTGTTGACGCTGCCCATGAGGAACCGGAACTGCAGTTCTACAGTGTCCTCCCTGCCTTTGGAGAACAAGCCCTAACTTTCATTTTTTATATACCCTGCCGCTTCTTTTCTGTAAACGCTATTGTGAGAAGAGACCCATACGGAGATAAGCTGGGAGACGCAGGCCTGTTAAAAATACCTTTTGTACCCACAAAATGTGAACATGCTTGCCATTGTTAACTGTGCTGATAGGAGGCCCTTCTGAGCTGTAAGCACTGCTTGCTCTCCCCACCGCTAAAACATCTCCACCTGCAGTGCATGTTATAGAGAGGCAGTCACAAAAGATCAAACATAATGGCTGGAAAGGGTTAGTCTCCATTTTTATTAATGTTCTAAACTCCAGGAAGGCCAATGTACCCCAGCAGTGGTGTCTGTCCCACAACGCAAGGCTCTGACCCACGGGGTGACCCATACTTCCAATTCTCATCAGTGATTCCTATCTGCTAAACCTGCTAGGAAGGAGGTCTTGTACAGAGTGTGCCTGGGGTCTACAAATCAAAGGAGTAGCACCAGGGTCCGGATCTGGGGAGCCTTTAGATGCCTCATTCTGGATTCCCATACCACCCTGTGTTTACCCCATCTCAATACACAACAATCACACTGTACTGACATTGCCCAGGAACACGATGGCATGTCTCACTCAATAGGCAATAATAGCTCTGTGATCAGAAAACAGGTTCACTTTTGTTTCTGTAGAACTTGGCACCGTATCTAGCTGATATAAGCACTCAACGATGACTCAGGAGGCAGCTTTAGGGTTAGTATCAGTCCCAGCTAGTGTTAAAAAAAAAACAAAAAAACAAATGGGGCTTGTTTTCATCATCCTTCACTGAGTGATTGCTTCACTGTGCTAGACATTTTGGGGGTGGACTGTCTCATTTTATACTCACAAGCAATCTTATTATGTAAGTAACATAATTATCATTATTTTACTGATGAGGAAATGGAGGCTCAGAAGGGTTAAGTAACTTGCCCGAGATCACACAGTCAGTTAGTGGTATGAGCTAGGATTTGAAACCAGGAAATTTGATTCCAGCTTGCATGAAATTAACCACACCCTTCCATACATCCCCTTAGGATACAAGTTCCATTTTTCCATTTTTCACTTTTCTTCACATACCCCCCAACAACTGCCCTCCCCCACCCTCACCCCACCTCAGCCAGCCCATCCACCCGCGTTCTTTATCGTTAACTTTACTAGGTAAAAAGGCTGGAAGGTAGAGTACACAGCACCCTTATTACTGACCCTAAACCTGGACCCAGATCTTATATCCCAGATCAGACCAGACAGGCCTAGGTTAGAACACCTCCGTCCTGAGAATCCGTCTGTGTGGCGGAGGGAAAGGCCCCTCTGGTAGAAGTATATGCGCCGGCCACCAGCGCACTGCCTGGATGACCTCAGGCAAGTTTCCATCCTCTCTGAGATCTACCTATTTAAAGCATGAGGATAATAATTCTTGCCCTACATTTTTCCTGGATTAGTTTCTGTGAAAACTACCTAAGGCCAGGGCAGACAAGAGTGCTTTGAACGTTATGGAGTAGTCTTGTCACCAGCAACGCCCGCTGGGGTCCCCAGGATAAAATAAGAGGGAATCTAGGTGATAAGGTCTAGCCTCTTCTTTTGTGCTAAGTCTAGTTTCACTAGCCTATAGGGGGCCGTGTGCAGAGGCCTCGCCCTTAACATGTCAGATTCTGCACAAGACACCTCAGTGCGGCGGGCTGTGTGCAGCGCACGTCCCTTCAAGATGGCAGCAGCGGGCTGCGTGCAGAACCACTGCACCTGGCACTGCGATCTGGAGCCACGTAAGCTGCACAGCTGCACCTGCCCCTTGAGAGCTCCAGCCCCTCCCACAGCCTGCTGAAGAGATACCTATAAAAGAGCCCCACCAACCGCCTTTCAGGGAAAGCGTGCTCACATCTCTCCACTCCAAAGAATAAAATTTTCCTTCTCTTCTGAACCAAGCTCAGTCTTGTTCTACTGGTTGGGGTTGGACTTGAAAGGATTGGTTACTTTCTCCGCCAATGAGAAGAAGGTGGCGTCAAGATCCAACAACTCTTATTTAGACAATGGAGATAAATTGCTTTTATTTATTTTTTTGCATCTAATAACAAAGAGCGAAAAAGAAAACCTCCTTTCTCTCCAACAGAGAGACACAAAGAGAGACTGAGGGACAGAAAAAGAGAAAGGCAGCAGAGAGATGGGACACAGGCAGTAAGACAGGGAGGGGGAAACACAGACTGAGAGAGAATCAGAGAGAAAGAGACAGAGGGCTAAAGAGAGAGACAAAGTCAAAGAGAGGAGCCAGAGAGAAAATGGTTTACATCTATTCCATTAGATGCCACAAGTAAACTGCCTCCAAGATTGGGCATAAACCTAATTTTAATAACTTAAATCTCTCTTCCCCCAACTAGTTGACCTTTAACTCCCTCCTTCTTAGCTGTCCCTCTACTGCATCACAGCACACCCACATCAACTACGCAATCACTCAGAAGCGTACAGGGTGGGAGGGGGTCCTGTTTAGAAGAACCATGCTGCCAAGTGAAGAAGCCATTTTGGTTGCACACCAGCACCTGCCCTTGCACCTGGTTTGTGACTTGGCATTTTCCCATCTGGGTCTCCTGCAGTGTTCACTGCTCAGCATCTTACCCTCACTGCTGTTACCAGCCCCTGAGCAAAGAAGATGTGTTGGCCATCTTGGGGTTCACTGATGGGCTTGAGCTTAGACTGCTCCAGGTAAATCGGGGACGAGCACCCAAACACTCTGGCCAGTGTTCAGGTGAGGTGAGGACTACCAACCTGCCACAGGCCCAAGAATGACAAGCCCACTTCTGAGGAATAACAGTGATGTTTTCTTCTGCCTGAAGGATAAAGGATAGGGCCCACACTTGTGGTGGAAACATTTAGTCCTTCAGCCCAAGTCCTGATAGCCCGATGACTGACTCTTCCAGCGACCTAGCTCCTGGCTGTTGTTGATCACCTCAAAGACTGCTCATTCAGGCACCCTCTTCATAGCCATTACTGACACCCTTCTTACTTCCTAGATGGAAGTGAATAGCCACCTGCCTTATACTTGTCCCTTGCATGGCAGTTTCCTTGTCACAGACATCTGATCCTCACAGCCTCCTGATGTGATGATAAAGACAGGAAAGGTAAGGCTCAGGGGAGCATGTAGACTGCTACTTAATACTCACGGAGCACCTACTACATGCCAGGTACTGTCTGAGGCCACTACACAAGCCACCTCATGTAAGTCTCTGATCCTAGCTGCAAGGAAGTTATTACTTTCCCCCAGCTGAGAGACATGGAAACTGAGACTCAACAAGTCTTTCAGCGGCTCGAGTACAGTCATGTAGCAGTCAGAGAGTCATGGCTGGGATGGAAACCTTAGACCCCACATTCAGGCACATCAACAGATCTCCCTACATTCACCCTGACAGGACTTCAGAAGCAGATTTACTTTTGAAGGGAAAAAAATCTCATAGAGGGTAGATCAGGTTTGTGCTGGCCAATTAGAGCTTGGAAAACAAAAAGTTCTGGAGCCCTCCATTTGTCCACCATGAACAATCCCTTTGACTTGCCACTTCCCATCTCTGTGCACTCGATAAAATGGAAGTGCTCATATATACAATGGAATAATTACTCAGCCATAAAAAGAAACGAAATTGAGTTATTTGTAGTGAGGTGGATCGACCTAGAGTCTGTCATACAGAGTGAAGTAAGTCAGAAAGAGAAAAACAAATACCATATGCTAACACATATATATGGAATCTAAAAAAAAAAAAAATGGTCATGAAGAACCTAGGGGCAAGACGGGAAGAAAGATGCAGACCTACGAGAGAATGGACTTGAGGACACGGGGAGGGGGAAGGGTAAGCTGGGACAAAGTGAGAGAGTGGCATGGACATATATACACTACCAAATGTAAAATAGATAACTAGTGGGAAGCAGCCGCATAGCACAAGGAGATCAGCTCGGTGCTTTGTGACCACCTAGAGGGGTGGGATAGGGAGGGTGGGAGGGAGGGAGACGCAAGAGGGAAGAGATATGGGGATATATGTATATGTATAACTGATTCACTTTGTTATAAAGCAGAAACTAACACACCATTGTAAAGCAATTATACGCCAATAAAGATGTTTTAAATAATTAATTAATTAATTTTTAAAAATTTAAAATAAATAAATAAATTTGTGGGGGGGGGGGAAATGGAAGTGCTGGCTACTTACAGAAGAGGCTTCTAAGAAATCCAAAGCCTTACTTGTAGTAGTATCCTTACTACAAGTGTCTTGAACAATGAAAATTGCTTTCCTAAGTGAAACTAGGCTCAAGTGGTTTGTTCTGCCCCATTATAAGTCATCCAGTCAGTAGAAGTATTTGTGTGATTTTTTTTCAAAGTTCGGAAAACAACCTGAGGAGATAATAAAATACCATCCTCTTTATTGAAATCTGAGATTCCCTAAAGCTGAATACTGCACATTGTGGTGTTTGATTGCCCTAAATGAAAATGTTGGAAGATAAAGAATTCCCTCGGCTCTAACCTTCAAGGAGCAAACCATGCCCAGAGGCAAGGAAACGCAACCAGTCTAATACATTCTCCCTCTGCTAAATTCCACATTCTGCAAAAATTCTCTTTTCTAACCACATTAGTGCAGAAGGCAATCAATACAAAAATGCCAGGTTCATCCTAAGGGATCCCAATTGCAAAACAAAAACTCTAAGCAGCTCAGTACCAAAACTTAAATGGTTGACCCCTTATTCTGTGTGGCAACCTCTTCGAGATACTCATACATCTTGGTTTTCAAAGTGAAAGCTTGTTCTAATGAACCATGAATTGTGTTGTTATAGTCTGATGTAAGGCAAGGTCTTTGTAACCAAATGGGGAGCCTTTGCTACAGGAACCTTTAGGAAGTACTGGTTAGGTTTATAGCACCCTCTGATAAGACCATCACCTCCTTACAACACCTAAAATACAATGACGACCCTACATGTACACTTCCGCCTCTTAAGTGATTCATTATTTATGCTTCAGGTTGGTGTTAAGAAAGTGCTCCATACTTTCTCCAGGGCTCACCAGAGGAAAGCCACTGTGTAACAATCATAATAGATCAAATTCCTCATCAGTCCCACTTCCCTTCCTGTCACTGCTACAGGACGTCCTGAGAAAACAGGGAAATGAGAAAAAGCCAATTAATGTGACTTCACTTAACAGGGAGGACAAATCTGAAGAGTAAAGTCATGGTGGGCAGTGAGGGTTTGATTAGAACTTTGTTTAGAAAAATAAAAGTATGTATTAAGAGAATATGTGTATTATATCTTATATTTAACAGAATGTAGACTCTAAACATCTTTAAACATTGTCCTAATGTGGTGGGGGGGGGGGCAGTCCGGTTTTTTCCCCAAAAATAATTGAATGACTATTCAATTTCAGATCCATCACTTCCCATTTGAGTTTTAAAGAATGATCATAAAAAGGGCTATTTTTGGAAAAACATTAAAGGTTTCTTCAGTTTTTTTCATAGGTCTCTATTTTCTTTTGATCTTCATATCATTCTCTTTTGAGGCATTGTTCTAGTTATTATGGCTACATTAACAAATTACCCCCAAAACTTAGTGCCTTGAAATAACAATACCTAGCTTGCTCACAAATGGGCAATATGTGCAAGGTACAGTGGGGACAGCTTGTCACTCTCCACCTGTCATCGGCCGGAGCAGCCTGGGGGCTGGGATCATCTGCCAGCCTGTTCTTTCTCATGTCTGGCACCTGGGCTGGAAAGACTCAGCTGGAGGCCAAAACAGCAAGGGTTCCTTGGGCTTTTTTCTCTCTCTCCCTGATCAAACCATGTGGTCTTTCTAGCATAGTGGCCTCAGATGGCTGGATTTTATACATGGCACCTCAAGGCCCCTAAGAGAGAAGGCAGAAGCCATATCACTTTTCATGACCTAGCCTGGGAAGTCACACAGCATCATTTCTGCCACATTCTATTCGTTAGAAGCAAATCTCTAAAGCCAGCCCATTTTCAAGGGGAGAATTAGGCTCTACCTTCTTTAAGAGGAGTGTCAAAGAATTTGTGAACATGTTTTTAAATTACCAAAACCATCTATCATGTCTTCTTCGTTGATTTTCTATTCTGATTGTTGACTGGTTCAACTCTGCCAGATCCATTTGTCATTGGTTCTGTGTAAATCTGTCATGTCACATCCATGTCAGCTGGGATTTTTATCTGACTTATTCAGGGATAGTCTCCAATACCTAGTACCTGCTACATGGAAGGTGCCCAATAAATATTTGCTGATTCAACAGTTCTCCAATATCACTTTCGTTACCTTCATGAAATCCTGCATCCTTTATAAGATTTGCAATTTTACTCTGCAACCAGTTTTCCTTTTCTTTTTATGTAGTGTCTGAAGTTAACAACTTAAGGCAATCAACAAGAGACTAGTTTAAAATGATGTTAATAAGATGAGCAGAGATAGAAGCTAATATTACCCAAGGACATTGAAATGGGATTAATATTATAAGTGGTAACTTCATTTTGCTGGGGGCGGGGCACATAAAGAGCTCTGTTTCCTGCATGAAAGCTCATAACTGCAGGGCCCAGATAATGAAGACTTAAATAACAAGGACTCACAGATTACCTTTGAGCAAATCAAAATCTCTCCTAGCTTCAGGTTTTTTGGTCATAAAAGGGCATTATCCCTCAAGTTCTAACATCTTGATGCTTTCAGAACTTGGAATTTTAGATCAGGGTCACAGATATAGACATTTAGCATCCATGATGACAAACTTATAATTAATAACACTAGACAGCACATTCTCTGATTTCAAGCTATAGAACAAAGCTATAATAATCAAAACAATATGGTATTGGCAGACACAGATCAGTGAAACCAAATAGAGAGCCCAGAAATAAACCCATGCATATACATGGTCAAGTAATTTATGACAAAGGGGCCAAGAACATATAATGGGAGAAGAACATCTCTTCAATAAATGGTGTTGGGAAAACTGGACAGCCACACGCAAAAGAATGAAACTAGATCACTATCATACACCACACACAAAAATTAACTCAAAATGGGATTGACATATATATACTAATATGTATAAAATGGATAACTAATAAGAACCTGCTGTATAAAAAAAATAAATAAAATTCAAAAATTCAAAAAACAACAAAAAAATAAAAACAGCCTGAGCTTGCATTCAGGAAAAAAAAAAAGTTTTAAAGATTTGAATGTAAGATCTGAAACCATTAAACTCTTAGAAGAAAACAGAGGCAATAAGCTCCTTGACATCAGTCTTAGCAATGACTTTTTGGATCTGACACCAAAAGCAAAGACACCAAAAGCAAAAATAAACAAGTGGGACTATATAAAATTAAAAGTTTCTGCACAGCAAAGGAAACTGTCAACAAATGAAAAGGCAGTTTACTGAATGGGAGAAAATATATGCAAATCATATAAGGGATTAGTATCCAAAATATATAAAGAACTCATACAACTCAACAGCAAAAAACCAAACAAATCCAACCTAAAAATGGGCAGAGATTCAGATGGCCAACAGGTACATGGCAAGATGCCCAACATCACTAATCATCAGGAAAATGCAAATAAAAACCACAATGAGCAAAACTACAATGACGTATCACCTCACACTGGTCAGAATGGCCATCATCAAAAAGTCTACAAACATGGGGCTTCCCTGGTGGCGCAATGGTTGAGAATCTGCCTGCCAATGCAGGGGACACGGGTTCGAGCCCTGGTCTGGGAAGATCCCACAAGCCGCGGAGCAGCTGGGCCCGTGAGCCACAATTACTGAGCTTGCACGTTTGGAGCCTGTGCTCCACAACAAGAGAGGCCGTGATAGTGAGAGGCCTGCGCACCGCGATGAAGAGTGGCCCCCCGCTTGCCGCAACTAGAGAAAGCCCTCGCACAGAAACGAAGACCCAACACAGCCATAAATAAATAAATAAATAAAATTTTTTTTAAAAAGTCTACAAACAATAAGTGCTGGAGAGGGTGTGGAGAAAAAGGAACCCTACTACACTGTTGGTGGGAATGTAAATTGGTACAGCCGCTATGGAGAACAGTATGGAGGTTCCTTAAAAAAGTAAAAATAGAGCTACCATATGATCCAGCAATCCCACTGCTGGGCAATCCCTCTGGGATTAACATATACACAGTACTATGTATAAAACAGATAATCAACAAGGACCTACTGTATAGCACAGGGAACTCTACTCAATACACTATGATAACCTATATGGGCAAAAAATCTGAAAAAGAATAGATATATGTATATGTATAACTAAATTACTTTCCTGAAACTAACACAACATTGTAAATCAACTACATGCCAATATAAAATAAAAATTAAAAAAATAAAGTCAGTATATTAATCACACACAAAAACAAAACCCACAATGCGATATCACCTCATGCCTGTTAGAATGGCTATTACCAAAAAGGCAAGTAATAACAAACACTGATGAAGATGTGGTGAAAAGAGAGCCCTTGTGCACCATTGGTGAGAACGTAAATTGATGCAACTAATATGGAAAACAGTATGGAGATTCCTCAAAAAATTTAGAATAGAACTATCCTATGACCAGAAACTCCACTTCTGGGTATTTATCCAAAGAAAATGAAAACACTAATTTGAAAAGATATATGCACCTCCATGCTCACTGTAGCATTATTTACAATGCCAAGACATGAAAAACCTAAATGTCCATTGATGGATGAATGGATAAGGAAAATGTGGTATATTAGTATATATGTATAAACGTGTGTGTGTGTGTGTGTGTGTGTATTTGTGTGTCTGTGTGTGTATATATATTATGGAATATTATCCATAAAAAATAATGAAATCGGGCCATTTCTGACAACATGGATGGACTTGGAGGGCTAAGTGAAATAAGTCAGACAGAAAAAGATAAATACCATATAATCTCACTTGTATGTGGAATCAAAAAACAAAAAAGCTCATTGATACAGAGAACAGATTGATGGTTGCGTGGGGGTGGGAGGCGGGGTTGTGGGTGAAATGGGTGAAAGGGCTCAAAAAGTACAAATTTCCAGTTATAAAATGTGTAAGTCATGGGAACGTACTGTACAGCACAATGACTACAGTGACTATACTATATTTCATATTCGAAAGTAGCTAGCTAGAGGATCTTGAAAGTTCTCAACACAAGAAAAACAACTGTAACTATGTATGGCAATGGATGTTAACTGTACTTATTGTGGTGATCATTTTGCAATATATAGAAATATCGACTCATTAAACTGTACACATGAAACTAATATGTCAATTATAACTTGATTTTTAGAAATTTTAATAACAATAATAATACTGATGTTTAACATAACTATCTATTATTTACTATGCTATCACGCATTATGCTTTCCATGTATTACCTCATATAACCTTTATAGCAAACCTTTGATATAGGTGTTATTATTTCTATTCTTCCAATGCTCAAATAAACTACAGACTTTCCTCTGATAATGTGATGGAAACAGGACCAAACTCAAGACTAACAGCAGAGTGCATAACCCGCCATGCCTTCTCACTTCCCATTACTGCAGCACAGAATGATTACATCAGGCCTGGCTGTGAAACTACTCATACTGGAAGAGGGAGTCCATAGTAAGGGTCTGTCTCAGGCCTCAGCAAAGAACATTACATTACAAGAAAGACCAGATTATAACCCAGCTTCATAGACAGCTTTCTGTATACGCTGCCACATATCTTTTTCTGGTCTCCCAATAGATTTTCTGAATAACTCTAATTCAAAAGTCTCTCTTCTCAATGAACCAGAGCACATTTTTTCCTGGATAGTTGAGTCACTGCTTCCATTCTACCCTAAAATTACACAGAAATAAGGGTTTGACCCATTTTTAAGTAGTGTGTTTAGAATACCATATTTACAAAACAAGCTAGAAATTAGAGACAGCAAGGGTCTTTGTCCCTAAAGCTGATCCCCAAAAGCTCAAAATAGTTTGCAGACATTATCTAATTCACCATCACAACAAAGCTGGCATTACCTTCTCCATTTTGCTCATGGAGAAACTGAAATAAGAAAATTATAGCCTGACTTCGACATTGTAAGAGGTGCTTCTGTTAACCCTATCACAGAAGCTAGTCGAGGGAAGGTTGGAAAAGAGCCAGACTGGCAGTGTTGTAGACCAGTTTTCATGCCGACTTCATCAAACATGCCTCAATACCCTGGAGATAAAAGAGTGGCTAGATGGGCTTCCGTGGTGGCGCAGCGGTTGAGAATCTGCCTGCCAGTGCAGGGGACACGGGTTCGAGCCCTGGTCTGGGAAGATCCCACATGCCGCGGAGCAACTAGGCCTGTGAGCCACAATTACTGAGCCTGCGCGTCTGGAGCCTGTGCTCCGCAACAAGAGAGGCCGCGATACTGAGAGGCCCGCGCACCGCGGTGAAGAGTGGCCCCCACTCGCCGCAACTAGAGAAAGCCCTCACACAGAAACAAAGACCCAACACAGCCAAAAATTAATTAACTAATTAGTTAACTTTAAAAAAAAAAAGTAAAATGTTTCATCAATGCAATAATTCAGATGTTTCCTCTAAAGCCACCAAGAAACTTATTTAAAAAAAAAAAAAAGAGTGGCTAGATGAGCCAGACCCTCTTCAACTAGAGGAGCTCAGCTTTGCATATTTTTTATCTATCTATCTTTGGCTGCACTGGGTCCTCATTGCTGCGCCCGGGCTTTCTCTAGTTGCGGCGAGCGGGGGGGTACTCATTGTGGTGTCTTCTCTTGTGGCGGAGCACAGGCTCTAGGCACGCGGGCTTCAGGAGTCGTGGCGCTCACTAGTTGTGGCGCTCAGGCTTACTTGCTCCGTGTCCCCTGCACTGGCAGGCGGATTCTTAACCACTGCAACACAGGGAAGTCCCTGCATAGATTTTTATCTGCTTTATAGATTAGGATTTTGTGAAGGATTTCCTTAAGGGATCGACTTCTAAAAATGTGATAAAAACCACTGACCTGGCAATATTTTGGTTGTGTCACCTTAAAAAAATAAACATTTGGTAACATTCAATGGCTGTTCAAAAGCCCAAAAGGAATCATTAATGGCGAACCCTGAGCTTCTCCTATGTGCCCAGTGCTATGCTAAGCACATTACAAGCATTAACTTATTGCATCATGGTAAGCTACCATTTTACTAATGAGGAAATTGAAGCTTAGAAGAGTTAAGCAACGTGCCCAAGATCATCAAGCTGATGAGTGGTGGAACCAAGATAAAACCAAGCAGCCTACCTGTCCCTTTTTTTCTTAGAGGCTATGCGCAGGCTCCTGGGGTGTCAATCCCACGTCTGCCAAGGTACAAGGCCGCAGTAACGCAAAACACGCCGTTTCTTTGTCGCAGGGGTCAGCTGTCCCTCCCGGCAGCAGCCAGGGCCCAGAAGTCTTCCCAGGAGACCGTCACTACCAGTACCGGCGCCTCTCCACTGAAGAACAGCCTCAGAGCATTGCTCTCTCTTTCTGACCCAGCCCAAGTGCCAGCACGCTGTGATGGGGCAGCTGGCTTCTTCACCATGTCCCTCAGTCAGGAAACGCTTTCTTCTTGTGAACACCACGGGAGACGCTCCGGGGGCCTGGTCTGAGTAGGTGAAATATGGGGCTTCCCACAAAGGGAAACAAGGCACGCTGGAGCCTTCAGGGTGCACTTTGTGGAGATGAACGGGAGAGGACAGGGAAAGTAAGGCTCAGTCCAGATATTGGGGCAGGGAGAGGACGGCAGCGGACGCGGTAAACGCACCGCAATCCGACCCAAGACGCTGCCGCCTACGCTTCCCCGAGGAAGCCCAATCTCGCGGGATCTCGCGGGAGTTCTGCAGAGGTGGGCTGGAGAGCCCCGGAATGAGAAACACCCGGTAAGGATTCTGGCTCGTGCTACCTTTCAAGCAAACCCCGATCCTCATGGACACTTCCCCATTCTGCGCACCCCCCCTCCCCCTGCGTGCTCCCTAGTCAGTCACAGCGCTGCGGCTCGCCCCAAGGGCTAATTTGGGTGTGGGAGACCCACCAACCTCTTGCCCTATGGAGGTGCAGGGGCAGGACCGCCTGAGGCCTGGTTGGGGCAGTGAGCTGCGCATGCGCCACCGCAAGTTTCTAGGCCTGCAGGAGGCCCAGGGCAGGGGCTCTGGGTTGGGGCTCCGAGGGGGCCAATCTAACGCATGCCAAGGTCCAAATCAGGAGCAGCCCAACACAGTCCTTGCTGTTAACCATGCTGCTACCAGGTCTCTAACCTAATGAAGTCCCTGTTAAAGATAGAACTAGAATGTGTACTCCTTACAAAGACTACAGAACAGACAAAAGCAAAGGCAAGGTGTTATAAAGAATTTGGGTAGTTTTTGTCCTGAGTTCCTGGAAGGAAGCCTCTAAATCCTTGGAATTTCCAGAGTAATAGGACTGTCTTTGTTATTCTTAGTGGACCCTGATAGTTTATGCTAACAAGATCATTCAAGGTGAACCCTATGTAGTTTAAGCTAATGACAGGACTCAGGATGGGGGCCAGCCACACCTGAAACACCACCATTTGACTAGGCGATTGAGGCTTTGAACCGTAGTGATATCAGCCCGATCTCTGGGGAAGACTAGAGATTGAATTCAACCTTTTGGCCAGTAATTCAGTGAATCGTGCCTGCATAATGAAGCCCCAATAAAAACTCCAGACACAGAAGGTCTAATGAGCTTTCCTGGTTGGCAGTACTGTGTGTGTATTGTTACACACTGATGAATCTGGGAAAGTGATGCATCCTGACTCCAGGGTAGGAGGAACCCTCATGCTGTGCATCTCTTCTGGCTGGTTCTGATTTTTATCCTCCTTGCTGTAATAAAATGGTAGTCATAAGTATAGCACTTTCCTGAGTTCTGTGAGTCATTCTAGCAAATTATTCCAAAGTGGTGGGCACCCCCAAATTTGTACTGATTGGTCATAAATGAGCATGGCTTGGGAACCCCCGAGTCTGTGGCTGGTGTCTGAAGTAGGGAAGTCTTGTGGAGGACTGTGCCCTTAACCTGTAAAGTTTGGCCTAAGTCTGGGTAGTTAGTGTCAGAAGTCATTGCTCAAAGCTATGTGGAAACTCCTATATTCATCTCAACTTGGCTGAAAAATATTTTCAGGATTCAGAACCAACCATCACATGGCTTTCATGAGCAACAGTATTCTCAGGGCTGTTGCTTCTGTGTCCATGCTTCATTATCCCACTTAAGCAGGTGATCTTAATTTAACCCACCAGACCCAGGGCTCATTCAGGATAATGAGGAACCACCACAGCTGCCTCAAGATCCCCACAGGGGGAATCTCTGCTCATTGGCTCTATGAGTTTTCCTCCCTTACACTTTTATTCTTTTTGCACCTCCACTGTGAAACAGTCTAAGATTTTGTTGCTCATTAAAATAAAAAGGGAATCTTTTGCACTGTTCTTCAGATCTCTAACTGGCTACAAGTCTGGACACAGGTTTTAAGAACACTAAGTATATTTATTAGATGAGAAAAAGCATAGAATAGATCAATCAGTGATTTAAGATAAGATTTGAATTAAGCTTAGGAAAGGGGATAGAATCTCAGAATTATAGAATTAATGTCACTCATAAAGAACTAAGTAGAAAAAAAAAAAGAACTAAGTGGCAAATTTGGAAGCTATAAAAGTCCTCAAAGATTATCTAGTTCAAGACCTTCATTTTGGATGTTAGCTAGACTCACTGTGGTGATCATTTCGCAATATATACAAATATTGAATCATTATGTTGTACACCTAAAGCTCATATAATATAACATTATATGTCAATTATATCTCAATTTTTAAAAAATTTATTTTGCAGGTGAGGAAACTAAGTCCCAAAAAGGTCACAGTGAAATGTCTTCCCCTAAATTACAAAGTAAGGAACCTGAAGACAGTATTTTCTTGGAGTGTATTTTATTTTTAGATGTCAAACTTGCTAAAATTCTTTTTTCCAAGGCAGAAAATTCAAACCAGCAACGTGATATCTTATTCACATCGTTTGAAAATGTCACTGGTAATAGTAGAATGATCTCATGATTATATCATGACTTAATCTGGGAATCTTCCAGGTTTTTGGAAAGAAGGGTCTCAGTTTTTATTTCCATGGAAGCTATTCTCTTTCTAGGAGAGTAGGGAGTGAAAAATCAGGTATCCTAGATCCTCTTTCTAGAGCTACAGAGAGTTTCTATGCCTCTTTTCTGAATTGTTCCCAGTTTTTCAGTTATAAAATTGGATGACATAAAACATGGCTTGTTTTCATAGTAGATGTATTTCTGATAGTGTTTCAGTCATAGTCTTAATCCAGCAAGGGACTTTGCAATTTAAAAAAATCCTAATGTGAATTCTTTTATAAAACCAAAAAGAAAATTTTCTCTAATGTAAATAACTTACCCACAATTTTTCTGTTTTATAAATTCTGATTTCTGTATGTAGAAGGTTTTTTTAATGAGGTTCCTCTGTATCTTAATATTATTCTTCACTTATTCTGGGATGACATGAGAAAAAGGCAGATGAATGAGGCAAAGTGCTTGGATATCCTCACAAAAAGCCACCTGATTCAGGCAGAGCAGGCAAAAACACAAAGGCTTTATTTCCTTTATCCTGAACTAGCAAAGCTGTTTTTCAAGATCCAGTCAGAATGTACAGCAGCAAATAGCTTGCAGATGTTTAATACATGATCAAGTGCACCTCACAGTTTCACCCAAACACCTAATGTATTATTCCAGTAGGCTGTGAGAGGCAAGCATCAATCAGCATTCAGGCTACCTCATCCTTTCCCAAGGTGAAAGAACTAAAACAACTGTATTATCTGTATGACTATCACTCCTGTTTTATTTGGAGCTGCATTCCACTCTGACCATCAGAGAAGCAATGACATAGTTTTACTGCTGCTCTTATTAAATATTATTACTGTGGTGCAAGCTTGACGGTCGAGAGAGGAGAAAAAGGAGGCAGCTTCATTGCCCAAAGGAGATCCAGTAATCAGATGGTCTGCAGCTTGAAGAGGACATCAATCTTCTGAATCCAATTCTGACTACACACTTTAGCAAGTTACTGTATGGTCTCAGTATAAAATGTTGACGGTATTAAGGCAATTGCTAACCTAAAAAGTATGTGTTTAAGAAAGAGAACAAAAGGGAGGGCTATAGAAATTGAGAACAGTGTTAAGAATACTAACTGAGATTTTAAAAAACAGTGCTGAAAATATATTGGTCTCACCATCAGATTTTTTTCTCCCATTTTTTCTCCCATTATAGTCCTTTGTCTTCTTTGTCTTTTTTTTTTTTCTTTGATGGCAGTATAGCATCCAACCTGCCCCCTTCCTGGTTTTGAGGTGTACCTACCTCCTACCTCCTTGAGCATTCTCTTAGAGGGTTCCAGAAGCTCCCACCCCTTGGTAGGCAATGCCAGCACACAATCAAGGCTCAGCCTGTCAGATGTTCTCACCTACCTGAATTCTGAGCAAGTGAAGCAAAGATAAAGGGTTGGTTAAATGTCCTCATGGCAGCAACGTGACCACAGCAATGACGTGGCCAGATTCCCTTGCGACTCGACTCTCTAGTTCATGTTCATTTGCAAAACATGATCTCCCAACCTCCACTATGCTTTCCATATGTCCCTTCTTTGCTTTAGAGTCAGAGTTGATCTCTGTTAATTGCAACCCAAAACATCATAACCGATATCCATCATTATGGGATTTCTATGAATGTGAGAGTGAGGCCAGAATGGGGAGACAGCCTAAGGGAAGAAAGTATGCTTTCCAAAAAGCTCATTTTTATTCTAGTTTCCTGTTTTATGTTTTTTAATAATATGAGAAACATATACAGAAAATGAATACTCTTTCTCATATGTTTATTATTGCTACGCTATGTATGAGGTACTTTTGTACTGTTACCCATCTCTCTGGTTAGGTGAATTCCCAAGAGTAACTAGGGAAGTGAAATGATTGATAACATGGTAGAGTTCTTTCAGTAATCCCGTCCCTGCAAATGAGCTCAAGAGATATCCCTTAGGACTGAAGTAGAAACACAGTAAGAAATCCAACAAGGGATGCAAAGTTCTGAAACTGGAAGAAAAGTAGGTTTTTTACCTTGACAGGAAGCTGAACTGGCGTGAAGACATTTTCAGGAAGGATCCTTCAACCATAAAGATCCAGAAACTTAAGAGAAAACAAGCCCAGCCACTCTTTGCCCTAACCCCCAAAGAGTAAAGAAGCTTAAGTGTCGCTAAAAGCTGCAAATGGAGGGTATATGGATGAGAGAAGGTGAGATCAGAGCACCAGATAGCCTATATTCCAGGAAGAGATTGTGTAACCACAGAGAGAATAGCCTTCTGCATTCAGGAAAGAAGGAGAGCCTAACCCCAAAGGGGATGACAATAGGGCTCATACGCAGAATTAAAGGCTCAGAAGTAAGTCTCAGCAATGCCAACAAGAAATTATCAGTCCAGCTTGCTTTAGATAATCAATCTGTGCTCTGAAAATGCATCTCCATCTATGTTGCATATATTTTTGGGTGCATGTATATAGTTATTTGGGTGTTGGTGTTGATTGTATTTCCCTTTTTTTCCTTCTAAAATATTCCACTTGTCTTTGCTGAGTTAAGAGGAAAGGATCTGCGAGAACTACCATACTCAACTTGACCTTGGAATAAAGGCACACTAAGAACTCTGATCATCACTAATTGCTGACTCTCCAAGCCAGAGAAAACACACACACACACACACACACATATGCACACATGCAAACCAGACGGTCTGGGACCAGATCAATACTCACTGAAGCCAAATTGGCACATGAAATTTGAGCTCACAGGAAGCTTGAGTCATTACCACCAGTCCCTAGGAAGTATACAAAAATGAAGTGCCAATGGGTCATTAAGAACACATCTTCATGGTGTGCATCTACAAGGACATCTGAAGGGGTTCAACTCTGCAAGACTATAAAGTCCCCAGCTGGGGTACTCCTTAATTAGGAGTACCCTAATTAAGAACATAGGCCCTGGAGTCAGCCAGACCTGAGTATGCCACCCAGCTGGGTGACCTCAGCAAGTCACTTAAACATGGTAAACTAAGGATAATAACATCTACTTTGTAGGATTATTTTGAGATTAAATGAGATATATGTGTTATAGACTACACATTTGTGTCTCAAAAAAATTCATGTCAAAACCCTAATCCTCAGGGGCTTCCCTGGTGGCGCAGTGGTTGAGAATCTGCCTGCTAATGCAGGGGACACGGGTTCGAGCCCTGGTCTGGGAAGATCCCACATGCCGCGGAGCAACTGGGCCCGTGAGCCACAACTACTGAGCCTGAGCGTCTGGAGCCTCTGCTCCGCAACAAGAGAGGCCGCGATAGTGAGAGGCCCGCACACCGCGATGAAGAGTGGCCCCCACTCGCCGCAACTGGAGAAAGCCCTCACACAGAAACGAAGACCCAACACAGCCAAAAATAAAAATAATAAATAAATAATAAATAAATAAAAAAATAAAAAAAAAAAACCCCTAATCCTCAATGTGATGGTATTAGGAGGTGGGGCCTTTGGGAGGTAATTAGGTTTAGATGAGGTCATGAAAGTAGAGCTCCAATGATGAGATTAGTGTTCTTATAAGAAAAGAAAGAGGGACTTCCCTGGTGGCGCAGTGGTTAAGAATCAGCCTGCCAATGCAGGGGACACAGGTTCGATCCCTGGTCCGGGAATATCCCACGTGCCGCGGAGCAACTAAGCCCGTGAGCCACAACTACTGAGCCTGCGAGCCACAACTACTGAGCCTGTGTGCCACAACTACTGAAGCCCGCGTGCCTAGAGCCTGTGCTTCGCAACAAGAAAAGTCACCGCAACAAAGAGCAGCGCCCGCTCACTGCAACTAGAGAAAGCCAGTGTGTAGCAATGAAGACCCAAAGCAGCCAAAAATAAAGATAAATAAATAAATAGATAGATAGGTAAATAAATAAAAGACTAGAGCTCAGTCTCTCCACCACATGAGGATGTAATGAGAAGATAGCTATTTGAAAACCAAGAAGAGAGCCCTTACCGGACACTGAATCTGCTGATACCCTGATCTTGGACCTCCCACCTTCCAGAACTGTGAAAAATAAATTTCCATTGTTTAAGCCACCCAATCTATGGTATCTGATTATAGCAGCCTGAACTAAGTATATAAAGCTTTTTGCACAGTGCCTGGTATATAGCAAGTATTCATAAAAATAAGAAAAATATATAAATAAGAATATAGGTAAATAAAAATAAATGTGGAAATTTTTTTAAATGGAAATTTTTTTTAAATAAATAAATAAATGAAGCCACTAACTAAGCAAGTCTGGATTTCAATCAGGTTCAGAAAGGGTTTCACTTACACCACTAATCTAATTCCAGGAAAACAGCTGGAAAGATGAATTAGAATGGGCACACTTTTTGAATATACTTATTTGCGGTTTTTATTTGGAAGAAACGGAAGCAGCAGCTGCCACCATCCCCACGACAAGCCAGGGAGCTGACAAATACCGTGGAGGCTCTGTCACGGGAACAGTGACTCTCCAGCCAGCTTCATGTGGGAAATCAGGAGGACAGATTTTCTTAGGTGATTTTCTCATTCATTGTGATTTCTGCTTGGCTAGAAAGAGTACATAAGCTGTTTGTCTCAAATGAACGCTCCAGTAGATAAAACACCAAAAGGGGGTATGGGAAACATAACAAAATAAAAATTGCTATACTGGCTTAGACCAACTGTCTGACAATAGCACCAAGAGATATTTTGTAGGAAAGAGTCGTAATTTCCTCCATAATCACGACCTCACAAGCTTAGCAGCAACTCCTAAATGTCCTTAAATCCCTATTAAGGCTCTATCATACACAACTTTACTTAAACCTTACTTGAGTTTTATACTAGCATTTTCAGCTAATACTGTGCATGGGGCAATGACTTTCTTTATTTAACTGACTTTTATTCCTATGTTTTGTTCCTCTTGATTGCAACCTTGATTCACTATATAACCTGAAGCAAGTCCCCAAGCTGATTCTGTCTTAATATCTCCATCTATAAAATGGAAAAATAATAGTGGCTCCTTGGCAAGGTCACAAATAAAATGAAGAGATTCCTGGAGCTACATTTTTCTCTGCTGTGAGCTCTACAAAGGAAGAAAGGGGCTTCAAACCAGACACTTGAGTTCCATTTTCTGTGCTAATTCATATTAATCCCACAAGACTCAAATAATGGAATAATGGAAGAGAGAAATAGAAGAGGGAAGGGAACTAGGGAATATCTTGGGTTCAGGTTGAAGTGTACATCATTGAACCAACAAAAAAAAAAAAAAAAAAAAAAAAATGTGTGCCCATCCACAGCTGAAAGGTATTAGGGCTAGATTACTCACCTGGATTATAATACTGCAGAATATATGTGACTACTACCAGATGGTCGCTTATAAATAAAAATGTTTGGTGAGAGTAAGGATAAAAATGGATTTTTTTTTTCCTTTTGAGCTAGAGAAAATCCAAAGACAAGTAATGCTGAATTATCAAAGCAGGGAAAATCAATAACAGGCTATGTGTATACACCTAAATCACCCAGATCACATTGGAATTTGACAAGAAACTTTTATTATCATATATCAAATTGGTTCTAGACATGAGTTACTTTAATCACCCTTTTATGTCATGTAGGAGATATAATTAGGAGATTTAATATTTTCTATTCAGGAGGAAGAACTATGGAAAAGCACAATTACAGAGAAGTTAACATGCTAAGCAGGACAGAGTGAGCAATTAAATGACACAGTGATCTCTCCCTTATTAAAGACAAAAGAAACTTTTAATAAAATAATGTAGTCACTTCCAGAAAGCCAAAATGAGTCCTGTGTGAAACAGTTGTACGTAACTAAGTCATCTTAGTTTCTTTGGAATTGAATTTTGGAATTTATTGAGGAAATAATAATTAAAAGTAAATACCCTCTAAATAATTTATTACAGTCTTATGATACTCATATTTGTTAACTAGGTAAAGAGACAAAATTTTGCTGCTGGAAGAACGTATAGCAAAGGTAGTTGCTCTATTTGTTATAATGCTGAAAAATGTTCTTAATTAAGTGATATTAATGTAAGTGCAAATAGAATTCTTTGGGTCTGCTTCCTCTTACAAAGAGGTTTTAAATATTAAATGAAAGCAAATGCAAACTACCTTAGTTTGTCCATCTTGAAGATGAAAGTTGAATGACCTTGTGTCAAGGGAATGCAATATAGATTAATTAACTAATTAGGTCTTTGTTGTATCCAGTGCCATGGAAGGCAAAGAGTACCTGAGGCCCTGGCTCAAGCCAACCATTTTATCTGAAACACCAAGGCGTTCAAGTCAGCACAAGGGACTGTCACCAGATCAGAGCAGACAAACGAATAAACCATAATTAAAGGTGTGGTTTAGTGCCTGGAGAATCAGGGGAACTTGCTCCTTGCTAGTGTTGTGGCTTCATCTAGTCACTTGATGCCTTTGGGACTCAGGTGCCTAATGAGGAAAATGAGAGCGGTTGACCTTCAAGGAGTTTTTCAACACTAAAATTCTATGGCACACAATTTTAATACCTAAGAGAAGCAAACAAATCACTCTCCACATGAGAGAAAGGTGCCGACTTGTAGAGGATGGAATCATATCGTGTACCATACTTTGCAAGTCCAAGCCAAGGCCGACTGACCAGAAGTCCTCCCACCACTGAACTGCCTTCCACTTGCAGCCACCAGCAGACCCAGGAAGCCCAGGAAAATCCTTAGAGGCTGAAAACCTAGTGACAAATTCCCTAGATCTCTGGCAAGGTAGATCTCAAGGTCTAGTACCTCCTCATCAATTTCTTCTTGACATCTGTGACTCCCTTTCCAATTTGTTCCTGAGTTGCCCCTTTGGTTTAGAACACTCATAATGCCTCCTCCGTTCTTCACTCACACAAATGACATGTTAGGTTACTTTCATTCTTCCTCTCATTGTTTATTCATTCATTCACTGGTCTAGCACTTATTGAGTACCTACTATGGGCAGCTGTCTTTACCAGGTCTTGATCGCCTTTGACTAGAATGCTGTGTATGTAGAGCCAGTGTGTTGGTTTGCTGGGGCCAGCAGCTCTCTTCTCTGGAGTTAAACTGCCTGAGTTCAAATCCCAGCTCTCCCACTTTCTGTGTTATCTTGGACAAGTGCTTCAACTTCCCTGTGTCTCAGTGCTCTCATTTGTTCTTATTTGTGATTAATAGCAGGAACTACCTCATAAAGTTTTATGGAGGGCTAAATAAGTCAGTCTGTGTTTAGCGCCTCAAAAAGCACTTGATAAAATCTGATAAGCACTCAATATAGTTTAGTTCTTATCATTATCTGCAAACTATCTGAATCAGTCTGAGATCAGCAGCCCTCTGGCTGAGCTGCTGATGACATTTGACACAGTGCCTTCTATTTAAAACATGATATTTCATGGCTGTGGAGTTGTTTGTCCACTTCAAAGGGCCATTGGGAATGGATTTGAGGAGCATTTGTCACTGACAAGGATTAGTGAAGCAAGCAGAGTTGCTACCTCAGAGAGCTCAGGGCAATGACAGCCACTTTGTCCAAGCCTGAGCAGTAGCAAAAGGATGGCAACATCCCCCAAAAATGAACCAGACAAGGAAGTATTGGCAGGCAAAGCCAGGATGACCTGAGGATTTGCTCTAGCCACCCCTTTTTGAAGGTACAGAAGTCTGTGTTGCATATTTATCATGATGGAAGCATGTGCCATGCCTGGATGTTGACAATAGTGGTAGTGATAGTGATAGTAATAATTATTGTAGTAATAGTAGTATTTGAAATAATAGTGATGGTAGCAGGGGTACTCAGTGGTAATAGAAATAAAAGTAACTGTGATAGTGGTAGTAATAGTAGCAATGGTGTAGTAATCATAGTGGCGGTAGTAGCAATGGGGTAGTAGTCATTGTAGCAGTGGTGATAACCATGGCAGTATTGGTAGCAGCAGGAGTGAGTGCCATAGAGTAACAGCTACATTTTTACAGGACTATTCAAAGCACTTTACATTTATTAATTCAATTCACACAACTACCCTATGACGTAGGGATTATTATAAGTGTCCATTTTACAATAGCGCCTATAACATTTTGAATTATTCAGTTCTAACTGATACCAAACTTGATTATGCTAGTTCCAACAGGATCTCAGTAAGACTGTGGTCCTTTTCACTCAACTCCTCCTGATCCCACGCACTGAAACCCTCTCGCCACTTACATAAGCTGAAGTCCCAGGACCTCTGCACCCTTGTAGTGGCTTCTAGTAGGAAAGACATTCACTATGCAATGCGAAATTGCTTGCTTGCTTTCAATAGAGGTGTCTCTTGGCAAAAAAGAGTGGGGGAAAGGTGTTGCCCTCTGATGGTGGGTACTCTATAAAGTGGTTGGCTAGACTGCCAGAAGGACAAGAAGGAAAGGAGAAGTTGTCCCTCACCTCCTCTTGGGGAAGCAGAGTCATCATACCTCCTCAGAGTCAGAGAGAGCCCTGTCCTCGAATATCTGTCACAGCCTGCCTTCACACAGGACTCATTCTTTCCCTTCAATGAGTCAAGGAGTCTCTAGAAAAGCTATTTCAAGTAGTGGTTAAGAGTCAGATATACTGGTGTGCAAATGCCAACTCCCTCACCACCTGAATGTCTCTCTCAGACTCAGTTTCCTCCTCTGTAAAATGAGGATAATTATTACCACATAGAGCTTTTGTAAGATATGAGACAGAAGGCAGGCACATCAAGAGGCTGACCCAGCACTCGGCACATATTAAGCCTCAATAACTATTACTCATTACTATTACTGTGGTTACTGCCATTATTCTTTTCCTTCAAACCATTAAATTCATTATTGTTATGAATAAATACCCAAGTAATCCTCACCCCCTCCCTAAATCTTATCTAATTGTGCTAACCAAATAACACAGAAAATACAATTTTAGGTTTGTAGTGTCAGAGAATCATCCAGATCTCCACTGCTCAAAGATGCTGTATTGGTCTCCTATTGCTATAACAAATGACCGCAAACGTAATGGCTTAGAAAAACACGATGTTATTATCTTTCAGTTCTGGAAGTCAGAAGACTAAAATGGTTGTCAGGAGGCTCTAGAGGTAAATGTGTTTCTTGCCCTTTCCAGCTTCTAGAGGCTGCCCACATCCCTTGACTCATGGCCTCACATCACTGCAGTCTCTGCTTCCATCTCCTTCTTGGCTCTCCTACCTTCCTCTTTCCCTTACAAAGACCTTTGAGATTACATTGGGCCCACCCAGATAATTCAGGATAATCTCCCCAACTCAAGATCCTTAACTTAATCACAAAGCCCCCTTTTCCATATAAGTTAACATATTCACAGGTTCCAGGGATTAGGATTTGGACACCTGTGAAGGACCATTATTCTACTTACCACAGATGCCATGAAGGACTAACCATAGAAAACACTGAGTTGTCTCCGCAGAGTTCCCCACTCCTTACTCAAAGTTTATACATTCATTTCTGATCCTCTATCATGCCCTGATCCTCAATATGTTACCCAACTTCTCTGAGGGTTGGTTTCTACATATGCCAAACAGGAATGGTCACACTGTATGTTATCATGTTATTTGGGGAATAACAAATGTACTTGGGTTGTAAAATGTTTAGCAAATTTTAGAATAAAATGCTGCATAAAATGAACGAATAATAATTTAAATGCCTCACAAGTCAATTAATAGACTCAAACTGCTTTGAGATCTTTGGATAAAAGGCATTCTTCTGATGCCAAGTATATGTTGGTGCTTTGCCTTTGTCCTCACTTTCAGCCATATATCAAAAGCACACAAGTTCATTTCTTCTCTTTCAGATAAACTATCTAATTTTCTACCCCTGTGGTTTTTCTTAATAGCTCCCTCCCCCCAAGCCTTCTAGTGGGAGAAGTGTAGCTCAATTTCTTCACTGGGTGTTCTATGGCTGGATGGATATGGCCTCTTTGACTAGTCATTTTCTCTCCCTTTGTTCTTTTGCTACCTCTGACGTGGTTTTTTGCTGTGTAGTTGTGAGTTTGCCACCTCTCTTTTGAGCCTCATCAAGGGCTGCTCTGGCCTGATACATAGATTTCTTTCTTGTTTCACAGTCTCCAGGGGAAATGGAGTCGATATGGTTGTTCACCTGCTGAATTAAGAGTTTGCCCTCAACACATGCCATATTATTTTATTCTAGTTACAGGGAGCATGCAGTGATTGTATTTCCATGTACTCCCACATGAAAATGGAGAAGAAGCCACTGTGTGGCCTTCAGAATCCCTTATGCATTGCCTTTGCTGCCAGCAGGTGGGCAGAGATATATACCTACTATACTCAGGAAAGAAGGTACAGATGACTCCACCTTTTGAAGTTGACCTTCCCCAGAAACCAAGACCTGCAGAAAAGCAAACCTCTATTTGCTTTTTAAAAAACAAACCAAAAGTTGCATCACATTTTTTAACATGTCTAAAGAGACATGACTGCATTTATGCTCCCCTTCATCTCCTTCCCAGGAAAAGCAGTTATGTAGATTTATCAGTCACCACTTAGATAGTTCAGACAGGGGGAATTTAGTACAAAAAAAAAAAAAAAGAGACAACGGTAATAGAAATGCTGGCTAAGGGGAAGGTGGCATTACCTAGAGCCTGGCAACTGCAGAACGTCGCCAATCCTCCCATAGCTGGAGGAGTGAAGGGGAGAATGCGATGTTACCCAGAGTCCACCGGCACATACTCCCTGCTGAGGTTGCAACTGATGGCTCTGCCATTATATTAGTTCTCTATTGCTCTTGTGTAACAAGTTACCTCAAAATGTAATGGTTTGAAACAACACACATTTACTACCTCACAGTTTCTGTGGGTCAGGAATCTGGCATGGCTTAACTGAATCCTTTCTCTGCTCCAGGGTCTCTTCAGGAAGCTGTCAAGGTGTCAGTTAGGCTATACTCATCTGAAGGCTCAAATGGGGAAGGATACACATTCAGGCTCATGTGGATGTTGGCAGGATTCAGTTCCTTGTAGGCTGGTGGACCTCAGTTCCTTGCTGGCTGTTGGCCAGAGTTCACCCTCAGTTCCTTGCCATGAGCGTCTCATGAAGAGGGTGCCTTGCTTCATCAAAGCATGCAAGCTGAGGGACTTCCCTTGTGGTCCAGTGGTTAAGAATCCATGCTTCCACTGAAGGGGGCACAGGTTCAATGCCTGGTCATCGGGGAACTAAAATTCCTCATGTCGTGTGGTGTGGCAAAAAAAAAAAAAAAAAAAAAAAAAAGCATGCAAGCTGAGAAGGCAACAGAGAGAGTCTTCTAGCAAGACAGTAGTCAAAATCTTTTGTAACAAATCACAGAAGTGGTATCCCTCAACACTGCAATATTTTATTTGTCAGCAGCAAGTTACTTTAGGGGAGAAGATTATACAAGGCCATGAATATCAAGAAGCAAGGATCATTGAAGGCCATTTTGGAGGCTATTGTTCCCGGCTGCTTAGGAGGAACCCAGGAGCCCCAGCTCCTACTGATGATGCTGGAACCACCCCCAATGCTATTGGACCTCCAGTCATCCATGCCACCATCCTCTGCTACCACCTTCACAGCCAAATGAATGGTCTTCCATTCCTACCACTTTCCAATCTCCCACAAGTGCTTCCATTGACAAACCCTACCTAGAGTCCAGCTACCAAGGGAGTCTAGAAAAGTTTCCAGCAGCTTGCAATTCAGAGGAGAGGAAATAAGGATGGGAATAGGACTAACAACACACAATAGCTGGCACAATAGGTAAAGGTTGGTTCCAGTCATGTCTTGCCTCTTTGCCTTTTCCCTGTCTTCAAAGCTTAGCTATCCTGTTCCCTGTCCTTGTCTCCTCAGAACTCTCATTTTTGCCAAGTAGCACTGGATGATAGTGGGAAGTTTTTAAGGTGATTCAATTCAACAAAGTCTATTATAGAGATGCTATGTTTCAAGCATGCTAGGGGCTAGAGATGCAAAGACAAAAAAGAAATAGTTCCTGCCCTTGAAGAGTATGCAGTTATGCCAGGGACACAGATGTCTATAAAACAAAGTGATAAGTGCTACACTACAGGTACATTCTGACAGATTGATTGACAGACCATACAGATCTGTCCTGGATTGGCTGCAGGTTATCTGCACTCTTGGTTCTTGCTGGGGAAAAAAAATGCAACCTTGAACTCTCAGTCATAAAATCCTTATCAAATATATTTACAATAAATTTATGGAGGTTTACCTAAAAGACAAACAGCCCATCTATTACTTCAGATATCCTAAAATTTACTATTTATGTACATAGAAGCATAATTCAGTTTGAAAAAAAATCTATGAAGAACTAAAACAACATGAGCCACAGCCTTGTTTTCACACCTCAATAGAACTGCTTTTGCTTGGCTGTACTTTGATGTCTCATCGTCTGCCTAGAATGAACAACATTTTTAAACTGCTGAATGGAATAAAATATGCACCCAATGTAGGAATGTTGAGATTGTCCTCCCCTACATCACACTGTGCTCATTTTCTAAGGACCCCATGGAGTTCTTCTCAGATCTCAGATTCAGGAAGAGTTTTTTTCAGAACATCTCATCTGTTTTTGTCTTACAGATGCAGCAAAATCTTATAATTCATTGTGTTTCCATTTTTGCTTTAGCTGCCAGAAGCTTAGGTCCAAATCTGTAGTCCTCTTGAACAACTGTACCAGAGTGGGTGGCAGGTATTTATTTTGCTGCTCTTGCTTACCCTTGACCCCAAATTCTCCTTTATCCTTTTGTAGGTATGTCGGTAAGCTATCTCAAATTATCCGCAGACCGAGGAGATGTATGTTAATTACAAATGAATTGTACAGGTTTATGTATGGTGCTATTTTTACTTAGGAAGAAGGATCAAGAAAACCATAGAAAGAAGTGATACTTGATCTGAGCCTTGGAAAATTATGACAGTTATCCAGTCTGAGAAGATCTTTCCAGGCCAAGAGAAAAGACTTACAGGCATAAAGATGCACGTAGGTTTATAAGACCAGATATAGGGGAAGGGAGGATATAACACTTACATGTTTATTTTCCTAGGAATGCATTATCCCTCCCAGTTAGAAGAGCACTTAGCCTATTAAAATGCACCTTTAAAATTCATGAGCCCTTAAGGAATGACTCTACTGATAGTAGTTTCTATCAGGAGAAAAAAAAGTATTTTTTGATCAAGCATATTTTTGTTTATTCAAATTATGAGGGCTTCCCATGCTGTCCACAGGTTGGCTAACCTAGATGCTGTCACAGGTCTCTCCCAGAATGGGCATAGTCATGGTAAAACCAGAGAGCCTATCCCCCAAAGCCTAGTTCACAGTTTTCTCCTCCTGCAAAGTCATCTCCCAGCCCACCTAAGCCTATAGTAAGGGCAAAAGAGCTCCAGGGGGTAAGGGCAGAAGATCTTAGACACGGAGTGGGGGGTGGGGGGAGGTGCTGCTGTATTGTCTGGTACCCACAAAACTTTGAGCAAGTTACTTCCCTAGTCCTCATTTTCTCCTTACAATTTGGAGTCTGAGATCCAATGTTTTTAGCTGATCTCATTATTCTATAATTACACTGCCTATCTTGACAATCTGTGATATTCAATGATTTTCCCAATCTATAAACCATCTATATACATCACCATAGACTCCCAGTAGCTAGAGATGACTTTAAAAATGAGTCATTCACCATGCTTCAGGCAGGAAATTAAGGCTTGTAATGTTGAGATATGAATAATTTTAGTATATTTCATTACTTTGATTTCTTTTTTTCTAGTAAATATTACAATTATTTAGGCAGCTAAAAATGTCATGTTAAAATGTCAGTAAATACAGTAACAAATCTAGCTCTTAAGTGAGTCCCCACTAAGGCATCATGCAAACAGCAATTTGCTGGAATCACACTTGAAAAACATTGGGCTATTTGAAGATTTGGGGTGATTTCTAGTCTGAAAAGTGGCCTATTTGAGAAGAAGGAACCATCTCCCACATTAATAGAATTAATTAAGGAATTAAGGAAGGAATTAATAGAGCAATGGGTTTTTTTGTTAGTTAAGTAAATTTCAAGGTTTTTAAGTGTTGCTTTTTATAAATACCAAAGAAGGAAAATTGGGTTAACTCTAATTGTGGTTTTTCCATTAGCTTTAATGGAGAGCTTTAGGCCAGCCTGGGACCCAAAATGAGGGAAAGTGTCATGTGGGAACCACACAAGATACCCAAAAGAAAATATGTCTATTATCCCCAAGAGAGGCTGGTGCTGGCCTAAACAAGCATCCTGCTGAGTGCGAGCAAAGTCTTAGCCTGGAAAGGCATTGGCAGCAAAAAAGGATCCACAGGAAACTAAATGTCCTCCATGCACAAGTAAGAAACAGTGAGGCAAAATGGCTCTCCTTGAATACGAATGAAAAACACCTCTGCCATGAGACACCTAGCTCTGAGATGCTCACATACACATCATTCTTATTAATCCCACCTCAGACCTAGCCCTGACTTCCCCTCCCACCACTCATTCATCCCGGCACCTCCAACCATCCCCTGTGCCCACGACATTGAACTAAGTACTCAGTAAACTGTCTCCAGATGGTCTTAAGACTTTGTCTTCCTTTATAGATTTGCATGTGCAGGTTAACTCTTTCTAGGTTATCCGCTCTGAGATTCATGCAATTTTCGCTGGGCAATTAGCTAGGTGTAGCCATTGTCTAGACTTTCCCCAGGTGTCTTAGGCTGAGAATATAAATACTTAGAACTTTTTTTTTTAACCTACCTAAAAGGCTAGATTGCTTAACATATAAAGAGTTTTTATAGTTCATAAAAAAATCCCAACAATTTTTGGAAAAGCAAACATATGAAGAGGTATTCGACTGAAAAAGAAACGCAAGTATCTTTAGAACATGAAAGGGTGTTCGAACTCTCTCATAATGAAGGAAAAATAAGTTAGAACAATGAAACACTTTTTTTCCATACCAGATAGGACAATATCAGAAATTTTATAATATATAGTAAGGCAGAGGGGAAACAAGCAGTTCGTGAACTATTGATGGAAATATAATTGTTATAATCCCATTGTAGGGCAATTAGGTAATAACTATTGAAATTTCAAATCCATGTATACTTTGACCCTTTATTTTCACATTTAAGAATTTATCCTTTAAAAATGCTATATTACATGAAAGCAAAAATGGGTTGCTAGGATACTTATTGCAATACTATCATAATAACAAAAACAGAATACACCACAAATGACAACCAATATTTGGAGATTTCCAAATGTCCAAGATTCTACACAGCTATTAAAAGGCATGAGGCAGATCTCTACCAAAAGATGTCCAAAGTAGGTTGTTAAGTGAAAAAGAGGCTTGACTATGTCACAGGCAACACCCTGTTATTTGCCCCCAGTACAAAGTTAGACTACCTCTTGGGCCTAGAACTCTTTTATACAATCAAAGAATCCTACCTTCAGGCAGCATGTCAAGGCAGTACAGGTAATATCTGGATATTTGATAAGGATCAAAGAGCAAGTAAAACTCCTCAGGCAAGTATCTGTCTCTTGCTGTCCTAAAGTTTCCATCTTATTGTGTTGAAAATATACCAAAGTCTGATTTTGCCCAGAGAAGAGACTGCCTAAGTTTGGCATGCCCTAGAACAATGCCTTATTTCCATAATAAAAAATAAAGATAAGCACCAGTTAAATGAAATAAAATATAAAAGCCTTAATTTGTTAGTATAAATAAACAACAAAACACTAATTACCAATAGTTTTCCAATATATTTTAGTTAAGATGGTTTAAAACAACTGACTCTCTTTCACAAAACTTCAACTCTCTTCTCTCATTGCATAGTAGAATTTTTTTCCCCTGCTTTAAGAAAAAGCTTTAACTTTCCTTCACTAAAATTCAGGTATCAGACAGCTTGTCCATAGCTCCCTGGATGCCAGCTTAGGGCAGCAGCTCTTGGAGTTCATTGATTTGCTGCTAGCAAATTGGAAGATTTAAGGTGTGACTTCCCTATGTTGCTAGTTGGTGATCAGGTCTCACAGGGGTCTCTCCAAATGGGAAAAGAATTGCTTCCTGATAATCTCAGGCAGCCATGCTGCGTCCACGTCCATTTCCTCACTGATCTTAAACAGAAAGAATACAGAGAAAGATTATGTTTCATTCTCCCACTGCGTCTACATAAAACCTAATCACTGCCCCTTTCTGATCAGCAAGATGTTACCTTGGCAACTACTTTGTACAGCTCTTATTCCTCCCTCTTTTGAAGCTTATCATGTGTGTAAAAGTTATTTTGCCTCCTAATGACTAAGAGGAGACATTAGCCAGCCTGACTGGTTCCCTGGTTCTTCCAGATAAAGGTTATAAAACTGGCAGCCCAGGGGCCAAATTCAACATTACAGCATGTTTGCCCACACAAAGTTTTTTGGCTTTGTTTTGTTGTTTAGTTTTGGGTTTTTTGCTGTTGTTGTTTTTTTTAATGTAAGCCAAGATGTACAAACCAGAAAATTTGATGTGAAAATCCAAATTTCCAGTTCCCTTTAAAAACATTTAGACTTGAAAACACTGGGCCCACATTCTCAACCATCAGCTGTAGCTGAGTACAGGTTGCTTCCCTCCACTCAGTTCACTTCCCTTGATTAGACTACCTGGTAGGCATTAGGGTTGTGACCCCTGTTCTGGGATACCAGCCCTTTAAACAATGAAAATATTTAGAACTGAATGCAAGTTGTTTCTAAGAGAATGTGTTTGTCCTTCTCAAAATTCAACAGAACTTCAAACTCACCAAATGTCTTCCCAACTGCACCAGTTTTTCTAAATTTATTCTTAACTTTCAGTCACCATTCCTAACTAAAGCCAGCAATTTACGATGCTTAGAGCATTTAACTGGGGAAACAACTCATGTCTACTGATCAGTTAGTGTGGCAGTGAAGTTGACAAAGAAGGCAGTGGTCCTCAAACTTAAGCATGAATTAGAATCACCTGGAAAGCTTGTTAAATCAGATTTATGGATCTGAGTTTCTGATTTAGTACATCTAGGATGGTGTGTGAGAATCTGCATTTCTAATAAGTCCCAGTGATGCAGATGTTCCTGGTCTGGTGACCATACTTGGAGCATCACCAAGTTCTCACTGTATCAAATATATCTGTAAATGTATAGTGGCCAAACACAATAGAAGTTTATCTGCCTTTCATAAAACAATCCAAAGCAAGTTTTCCTTCATTCAGTGATTCAGGGACCCAAGCTACTTTGAGCTTACATCTCTACTAACCACTAGGACCATATATGCAGACAGAAGGGGGAAGATAGCCAGAAATCGAACCACTTTTTAAAAGCTTTGGCATAGAAGTGTTGCATATCACTTCCACTCACATTCCATTGGTGAAAACTAATCACACGGCCATATCTAGATGCAAAGGGTGCTGGGAAATATAGTCCCTGGCAGGACAGCCACTTCCTAATTCTACAAACTGGAAAGGAGACCACACTTTTTTGTGGACATCTCCACTGCAGCAGCCATGAATATGGCTTGCTCTCCTTCTGATAACCTCCTTCCCCATTACCAGAAGGCTCTTCCCCCTTTCCTGTTGTCCATCCAAACCTCAACACCCTTCTGGTTCTATTTCACCTCCATCAGAATTCCCAGTAAAAAAAAAATTCCAGTCCTTTATCTTGGTAAGTAGATAAAGTAACTTTCCCCAAAGAGTTTGTTGTTTCCTTGAGGATATTTATTGTGATCATTATAAATTTAAAGAACAGTGTTCATTCTTCTCCAGTTAATCAGAAGGAAAATATAAGCTGTTTGCATTTTGAATGTTTTTGATGAACGGCTTGAGTCAAGTATCACATCAAATTATCTTTCCAAAAAATAACAAATGAATAGACAAAGGAAAAAAAGCAATGAAAAGTGCCTAAAACAATTAATATTGCAACATTGTAACCTAACTATACTCCTTGTGGTGAATTAATACTTTCTGAAGTCATCTCTACTCCTGGGATCTAGAGTGAGTTAGAGAGGTGACCTGTGAGCTTCTAAAATCAATTAAAACTAAATAAAAACTGTGAAAATAAAATGAATAGTGGCTCATTTACCACTGCAAGTAGCATAAAATTGAACCCAAACTAGCTTAAGCAAAAAGAGAATTTGTTTCCCGAAGGATGAAAAGTCCAGAGGCATACTTAGCTTCAGTCATGATTGAATCCTGAGCTCAACCAATACCATCAGGACTGTTTCTCTCCATCTCTCAGCTTCATGTTGGAATGGAATGGCAGCAATGGTTGCAACCCTTATACCCTCTTTAGGTCCAGCAGATAAGATCATGAGTTCCTCAATGAGGAAAACATCACTGTGGCTTGTTGGATCTGATTGGGTCATATGTTCACCCTTAAACTAATCATTGTAGCCAGGGGGAACTAATTGTGGGTCTCATGCATGGAATCAGTTTCACTTAATCCAAACTATGGGTTGGAGAAGGTGGCTCTATAGACGGGAATTGGGGTACAGATATGGTTGGAGGAGGCTCAATGCCCCACGCTTGGAACCAGTTGAAGGGCCCAGGATCCAGGTAGACAGATACAAAAATGTCACCTTTACGACATATCTTTAGGTCTGTTAACCAAGGGGGCTTACTAACTCCTGAATTAGATGGACCTGCCCCACCGCAGACATGCAGTCTCCCACCGAGGCCTGCCCCTATCAGCTTTATGGCATAGAGAAGCAGAGAACACTCTGCAAACTGTGGATGATGAAGAAAAATAGAGACAAAGGGGCTGAGTTTAATGTGTTTGGTCACTGCACCAAAATTCACCAATCAGGCAAGTCACTCTTCCTCCCTTGGGGCAAAGGGAGAAGGGGGGTACAGGGGGTAGAGAAGCTTGGACTGTTACTATGAAGAAGTCGCTACGCACAACAATGGAGGAATGGGGAGTAAATGTCTCCTCCCAATATTTAACAAGAGAGTGAATGAATGGTGATAGCAACAAGAGATGTCCACTACCAAAAGGAACACTTACTCTTAAATATGGAGAGGAAAATATATGCATCCAAATGGTTAGATTCCTTAACCATTTTAGTTATGAAAGAATATTAATCCCACCTGCTATGGAGACACCATAATACCCTTTGGATACTGTTCTTCACAATTGTTATCTCTTATCTGATTTAGTGCTTTTCTGTAGATGAAAGATAATCAAGTATAGATGTGGACTTTATGTTAATGCCCTGGGACAAAGCAGGAATGAGTAACCAGAAGAATATGGTTGAAAGCTTAGGAAAGTGATTCAAACAAGACCAGTATGAGATTCATATTAATCTGGACCTGATTCTAGAATATAAGTTCCATGAGAACAGGCTCCTTGTCTGCCCTGCTCACCATTGTATCTTTTCCTAATGACTAGAATGGGGTTTCTGGCCATTAGTAGGTGCTCAATAAACATTTTTAGAATGGGTGAATTGGCAGGGGGGATGAACTGGGGGATGATTGTGTTTTGAATAGGAGGAAAATAGAATCTTGTTTGGGATTATAGTGGCCACAAAAGAACACTGTCAATTTGGATCTAACATTGTATCTAACTAAAAGGATCCTACTTCATGCTACCTAAGAAGTATTGAGCTGAACTAGAACAGTTCAAGAATTATGGGAACCAAAAAACATCTGAAATGATACGATATCTTAGAGATAATCCTAATATATTAATTCCAGCAGTGGCTGCACATTTGAATCACCTGGGGAACTCTTTAAAAATTCCAACACGCAGACCCCACTTTCAAAGATTCTGATCCAGGCATCCATAATTTGAAATATTTCTCAAATGACTCTGACATGCAGCCAGGGCTGAGAACCACTGTCCTATTACAACCTCATCATCTTACTGAAGAGGCTGAGCTTAAAAGGTAAACGATTCAGAATGTAACTTGATTATCAATGTCAATATTTAGATATATTTTAAAATCGTAAGTCATGAAGAGGAAATCACCAGTCCTTAATGTCAATCCTAGTCAATTCCTGAAATGAATAGGTCCGAATCTCTCAAAATATTACCAGAACCAACCATTTTTATAGGTAGAAAAGGACCTTCATTCCAGCCCAGTCCTCTGTCCTAGAAGCCGTGGGGAGCCATTGAAAAATTTTGCAAAAATGCGAGTCATGATGAAAAGGTGGTTTCCAGAGATGGACCTGGCTAGGGTGGAAGGATGGGTTAGAAGGAACAAATATAAAGAAAGGGAGGTCATGCAATTATCCAGGAATGAGCCCTTGATCATCTAACATGAGATGGAGATGGTGAACATGAGCAATACTATGAAAAGCTATCAACAGGGCTACAGGACTAATGGCCTAGGAAAATCAAGGGTGAGCTGGAGCCCAAAGCAACTACAAGTTCAAGCTGTTGACTTAGTTAGTCCAGCTTTGCATCCTAAATGGCTACCAGGAATCACCAAAAGCCCCTTTGAAGGAAGGGAAGGAAGGGAATAAGGGAAGAGAGTGCAAAACCCTGGTGGGGCCCAAATCTAATTCATTTTGTCTCCCTAGGGTGCCAAACACACTGCTGTTTTGTGAATAGAACCAAGGAAAGAGAGAGGACAGTGATGGTTATCTCAGGAGAAGCCACTTCCTGGTTATTTGGGTGACCTTCAAAGTCCCCCAGGACACTGGGGCCATAGGGGAGAGGGGGTGGAGGAGTGACACTTCTATTTGGCAGACTAACCTGATTCATCACCAGGTTTTAAAAATTAAGCATGCTTGATGAGTAAACCTTATCCAGCTCTGAAAAGACTCCCTCAAAAATATTTTGCAAACCATCACCCAACCAGTGAAAATTTTGTTTTCAAAATTTCTCTTATGGAACCTAATGGTCCCTCCCACCGCTGAGGGGCTGTGGAGTGGAGTGTGCTGCCTGTATTTATAGACGGACCTATGTAGCACCTCCCTTTTGCAGGGGCAGAAATCACTCCAAAGGGAAATGATCCCGCTGGAGGAAGGTGTGTTAAGTGGCCCTTCCAACAGCACTGCAGGGGCAGGTGTCCAAGCAATTGGCCTCAAGCCGGCGCTGGTAGGGCTGGTTCCTGAGAAGCAGCAATGCAATTCCCAGCAGCCCCCTACCCCACCCACCCCTACCCCAGATGTTACCAGGGCCCCCTTAAAGCCTCCAGTAATGGGTCTTTCGAAACTTCCCTGAGGAGAGCATGCCATCGGCTCATAGACATCACTGTCAGGAAGGCTTTTACGCTGAGCAGCTTACATTTTCTTTTCCGCAGTTTCAGCTCGTTGCTCCTAATTACCTCCCCTTGGACCGCCCAGCGTGCAGGATCATAGCCTGGCCTGCCTCGGCACCTCTCCGCCAGAGTGGTTCTTCTTTCAGAATGGCTCACTTAAAATGCAGCCCTGCGCAACCCAGCTCCAGCTCAGTGGCAGGTCTCAGGAGTTGGCCCACTTTCCCGCGACCCTCGGCCTTTCTTGGGGCCTCCTAGTGGCTAAACCAGGGAGTTCCCGCAGGTGAGAACACACCACCGTCTCCTTCCTCCTCTCTGCCCGCCTGGGCTTCCTCGCAGAGGGTATGTTCCTACCCCATCTGGGGCACGGCTGACGGAGGCGGGGCTCTGGGTACCACACCAAGGAGACACAGCGTTAATTATTCTCTCTTCTCCAGGCAAAGGTGTGAGGGCTGTGCCCTGCAATGAACATGGCCTTGATGTACAGTCAGCCTTACATCTCCAGGCTGAAAACCAGGGGGGTTCTCATTCAATCCCCTCACTCCTCCTGTGCCTTTTAACTAACTTTGAATTTCCTCTCACTGCTGCAGGTGCCTCCGCGCTGTTTCCAAGGGCTAGAGCCCCACACAGATTTATTTGGTAACCACTGCAGGAATTTCAAAAAATAAGAACCAGAGGAGGAAGCCAGACCTGAAGCAATTAAGATGATTTGTTTCACATGGTTCAGGTAGGCACAAAAGGGTACATGAACACAGAGAATAGAAGATCAAAAGGACGGCAGTCTGAAAGTGGGAGCCGAGCTCATGTGGAAAACAAGCGGTGAGAAGGCACCCAGATCACTGCCGGATGAAAACCCCTCTCTGTATTTTTAGCTTCTGCCAGAGATAAGACAGAGGGAGATCTTTTTTTTTTTTAACTCTTACTTTCAGTAGTTAGCTTCCAGAATAAAAAATTCAAATATACGTGCCATATTTACAAGGTCACAAGATCTCCCTACCCAAAATCATTTGTCAGGGGAAAGCAGCAAGCTATTCAAGCCCCAGGAATCACACTGCAAGAGTGAATGTTCCTTAGAAAGTACATGTGCTTTGCAAGCTTGTTGATGGCTCTAGAAAATCCTCTCTGTGCTGGGACCTCCTCCTGCCCACTGGCACCCTGGCAGCCATGAGGAGTGGAGGCAGGGGCAAGCAGGAGAGGTGCAGAGCCCACAGGGGCGCTTGTGAGCTCGTCTGAAGGAGCACCCTTTAAGCCCACGATGTGGTATTTGGCTGTGTCTTTCTCCTTCGCCGCAATATCGATCATCAGGAATAAAACATTGTGTTCTTTTCCAACACTGTTGATACCTCAGATCTTCTGATATTTTGCCACGACAAATAGATTCATCTGGCTTCCCCGTTAACTAGCTTGATGGCCTCCAGCTGACCTGCAGCAGTCCCACTCCTGCTCCTAGCTCATATTTTGCCCAGAGTTCCTCACAGGCACTAGGAGGTTATGCTTGTTTGGATCTCAGTAACGCAAAGACAGACCTAGAGTTGGAACCCAGGGCTCTGGCAAAATGAAAACAGAAGCCTTTTTCATCTTTGTGGTTATCCTTTCGCATCCCTTTTCTATCAGGTGACTTCAAGATTCCTTCCACTGCTGAAATAAAATTCTTACCTCCTGTAGAGATGACTTTAAGTCAGAGTAACACAGAGTGAGTGTTATACAGGGTGGGTACTAAGCTTAGTATTTGAACACATCCATAAGATGAGTGCCATTCTGATCAGCAATTTTTAAATGGGGAAACTAGGGACTTTCCTGGTGGTGCAGTGGTTAAGAATCTGCCTGCCAATTCAGGGGACATAGGTTCGATCCCTGGTCTGGGAAAATCCCACATGCCACAGAGCAACTAAGCCCATGTGCCACAACTACTGAGCCCGCATGCCTAGAGCCCATGCTCTGCAACAAGAGAAGCCACTGCAATGAGAAGCCCGCGCAGCACAACGAAGAGTAGCCCCCGCTCGCCGCAACTAGAGAAAGCCGGCATGCAGCAACAAAGACCCAACGCAGCCAAAAATAATTAATTAATTAATTTTTAAAAAATAATAAAATGGTGAAACTAAAGGTTGGGGAGGTCAAACACTTGCATCCGGTCACAAGTGGAGGGTAAGGGGTCTCTACTGCCTCTGTGAATAAATACCTGAATTCCTTCAATACCTTAAGCCTGCATTTATCAATGGCTTCCAAGTTGCTGTGGAGACTCAACTGACTAAGCAGTTGGACACCCACGAGGTACTGTTTTCATTGAATGGGCTTTTGACGGAATTGATTGAACTAAATGAGTGTTCCATTGCCTGGGAGGCTTTCCAGTGCTTTGAGTAGGGCTTTCTCCTCGGAGGCTGCTGCCTGGGTACCGGTCTTGTTCCAGGCCCCCCGGGGACCAGCACACCATTGGTCACATGCTGTTGGAGGTACTGACCATGCTTATGGAAATAAACAAATTAACTTGTGCAGTGGTCTCCTCCCCATGATGTGCTATCTTATCCCCTTGCTCTGAGCAGAAGGTCCTTAACATTCCTTCTTCCTTCAAACAGTCTCAGGAATCCAGGAGTCCCCAGTCATTCTGCCATAATCCAGAAAAACCCCACAGAGGCCACGTTGACTCCTCAGCTTCAAGGGACAGGGATGTCAGGGAACTTTCTTCCCTGAGCCAGGCTTAAACGGAGTTGTTTCCTGGGCGGGGGGAGGCGGGGGGGAGATGGTGTGGGCAAAATAGCCCTTTTAGTGCTGTACCAGTGCTTCTCAGGCTTCCGCAAACACACAAATCACTGGAGAGTTTGTTAAAATGTGGATCCTCTTTCAGCAGGTCTGGGGGCCTGAGGTGCTGCATTTCTAACAAGCCCCCAGGGGATGCTCATGCTGCTGGTCCCGAACGTGCAGGTGGCCACTATTATTTACACTTACCTCTTTTCCAGTGCAAAGCCCCTGATGTTGCACCTTGACAAAGAAGTTCTGTAGACACTAGAGGCCATGCCTCGCCTTACCTCTGTGAGTAGGAGGAGGGCTTTCCTCAGAAGTGAAAACCATCACCCAAGTCAGTCTCCTGGGAATGAGCCCTTCAGACCATCCAGAGAGGAACTTCCTCACCCTCTGCTGGATCAGGGCACGTCTGTAGCCGAGGCCCGAGCAGTCCCTCAGGGATCAGGGTCTTGCCCACTCCCCACTGCAGGCTGGCATATAGGGCCATACGCGGAAGAGTAGTAAACTCTGCCTTGTAACCCCACCTGCATGCGGTTCCTTTTGTGGCCAGCCCGATTCAACTGTGAATCCTACGAACTGGAGGGTCAAATGTCCCCTTTAGAACTGGAACATTAATAATGAATCAGCACCCTGAAACCAGCTTGGTGGTACCTGCAGAAATTAGCTAGAGACCTCCAAGGGAAAGATAAATCTCAAGGAATAAGAGTTGGATCTTTAAGTCTCAGCTGCAATTCTTACATGGAGATTTCCCCTCCATGGAGATTTCCCCCTCCATGGCCACATATGGAAAATCTAGGTTTGATCATTAAGGGAGAGAGAATAAGGAGCATGAAGCTTTAAAAAAAAAGAAAGTTTTAAGTCTCAAAAACTCTGTTCTTCAATGCTGCGGATGGACATGAGGTTGCCAGTATTGTGGCTAAGACTAGAATGACGCAATTCAAGAAAGGGTGACTGTGAGTGAACTCAAGCAGCCTGGTTTAACAGGCCCTAATGCAGGAAAGAGCAGCATTTATGGTCCCTGCTTCTGATTAGCTTAGGGACTTGACCACTGGGATTCCTTGAAAGGTCATTTATCTAAACAGGAATCAACACAAGCTCTCATCTTCCCTAATAGTGTAACTAGTTGGTGCACATTTTGCCATTAAATAATGCTATTGTTTATTAAATAATGCTGGTTCCAAAGGGAGAGAGGCCATGGCCAGACGAGGGCTTTAGCAAGCATCCCAGGGCCTGGAAAGACTTTGAAGGAATGAGCATATTGAGATATTACTTGAAGCTCAGAAACAATAGGTGCCTGCGCCCTGTAAGTGGCTCATGTGTTACAGATCTGACAAGTCTCATTGATTTAAATGGCTGGAGCACTGCTTGGATTTTAATCTCCTTCACCCTTATACCAAGGAGGTCGCTGTTTAAACGTTTTTACTTAATAATGTAAACACCTGTCACATGCTGGGGGCAAAGCTATTAAGGAGAAGGATTATTTAAAGCAATGCTCCTGAATACAACATTGCTATTATTGTCTTACCCTTAACTGCCAGGGTCTGAGCAGGGCTTCTCTCTTAGGCTGAGAGGCAATAGCCAAGTAACCTAGTGCTCTGTTCCCCAGAGAGGTCTGCAGAGGTTCCTCTAACCTACACACAGAATTGGCATCTGCTCACATGCTGTCATCTAAAGGACCCCAAGTATTCGACCTACCAAGACTCTTGCAGGCAAAGCATGTGTCTACCAAAGTTCCTTGTTAAAATGGAAAGCTGTTTTCATAAAGGAGTACTAGGCCATTATCCTGTAGCTACAAGGCACAGGAACTAAACTCGTTACAAGTATCATCTCTTTTATACCAGCAACAACCCTAAGATTTAGTGCTATCATTATCCCCATAATCTGATGTACAGAATGGTTAAGTAACTTTCTCAAGGACACACAGTATTTAGCAGGAGTAAGACTAGAATCTAGGGCTGACTTCAAAGTGTGGTCTTTTAAGCACTATGTCATATTGTCTTTCTCAAGGACCCATTAGTTTACTACATAACCTAGATGAATGGTACAGAAGACGAAAGCCTAGAGGAATGGTACAGAAGAGAGTAGATGAGAAAGAGCTAGAACTTGGAGGGCTGCTGGGGAGAAAGGCCTGACGGTGAGCTGTAAGGCCTGAACTGAGGGCTTTGGAACAAAATATTGGCAGCAGGAGGCCAAGAGTTAAGACCAGAAGGCAAAGGATGCTAAGACATTTATTTAAGAAGATGCCAAAAGATGTAAGAGCAATACCTATAGCCTGCTCCTGACTCTGTTTCTTTACACAAGCTGCCTCATCAAGGAAGCACACCTGAGGCCAAAGCACAAGCCCCTCCTCCCCATACCTGCCCATGTCTTCTGCAAGCTCATTGTAGCTGCTGGTCTTAGTAAAACCCAGGTCAGCCTGTGCCCTGCGATATGGTCAGGCCACTCAAGATGGCTGTTCTCTTGCTCTCTGTACATCCCCTGCTTGACCAGTGCCTGCTTCCCCTACACCCTACTCACATGCCTGACCTTCCTGCGTACTTGCTTCAGATCCCAGCTAGTGATTGTTCTTATCAAAGGGGCAGTGAGGGGCGTTCCCCTCCGCTGGTTTCCCTGGTAACCAGTGAGCCAACCTGACATCAGTTCCCCCATAAGTGGCAACCTCCCCCTCCGCCTGGGAGTGAAGACTGCTGCCAGGTCCTGCCTGCTGTCTGCCGCAGACGGTGGGGTGTCACTCCAGGACCTTGCTTCAGAAACGTAAGCTCCCCCGTCCATTAAACCATTGATGTCTCTGTCACTGTCTCGGAACTCTTGGGACTCTTTCTTTGGTCTTGAAGCTGGGCAAGTACAAGCCTTGCAGGCCTGCGAGGTGCAGCCCAACACCTGCCAACAGTACCCAAAGCCCTGATGACATCTAACTGTAGGCTAGACACGCTGGCCCCAAGGAGGAGGGCACACTCATGGGACAGCACAGGCCCCAATAATCACAGGTCTTTTTTTTTGTTTGTTTTTTTTAACATCTTTATTGGAGTATAATTGCTTTACAATGGTGTGTTAGTTTCTGCTTTATAACAAAGTGAATCAGTTATACATATACATATGTTCCCATATCTCTTCCCTCTTGCATCTCCCTCCGTCCCACCCTCCCTATCCCACCCCTCTGGGTGGTCACAAAGCACCGAGCTGATCTCCCTGTGCTATGCGGCTGCTTCCCACTAGCTATCTATTTTACATTTGGTAGTGTATATATGTCCATGCCACTCTCTCACCCTGTCACATCTCACCCCTCCCCCTCCCCATATCCTCAAGTCCATTCTCTAGTAGGTGTGTGTCTTTATTCCCGTCTTGCCACTAGGTTCTTCATGACCTTTTTTTTTTCTCCTTAGATTCCATATATATGAATCACAGGTCTTTATCCAAGTTATTGAACAGATATTGGTGTGGTTTATCAAGACCTCTCCTTCCCAAACTCATTTTAGTGATGAAAGCCAATCTCTCTGGCTTAGTCTCAGCAGCTGAATTCAACAGTGCTTTGGTGAACAAACCCTTTATACCAATGCAGAACAAGAAGAGAGAAAATGGTTCATTCATTCATTCAATAAATACTTATTGAACATCTTTTATAAACCAGGCACTGCCCTTGCTACTGTGGAGCTACAAAGCAGAGAACAGAGGCATCGTTGTCCCTCCCCACGTAGAACTTTCAGTTGTATAGGGGACAGAAAGCAAATCAATAAAGGGGAAAAAAAGATAATGTTAAGTTTTGGAGTTTTTTAAACAGTTTTATAAATTTATTTATTTATTTATCTACTTTTGGCTGTGTTGGGTCTTCGTTTTTGTGCGAGCGCTTTCTCCAGTTGCGGCGAGCGGGGGCCACTCTTCATCGCGGTGCGCGGGCCTCTCACTATCGCGGCCTCTCCTATTGCGGAGCACAGGCTCCAGCCGCGCAGTCTCAGTAGTTGTGGCTCACGGGCTTAGTTGCTCCGCGGCATGTGGGATCTACCCAGACCAGGGCTCGAACCCGTGTCCCCTGCATTGGCAGGCAGACTCCTAACCACTGCACCACCAGGGAAGCCCAATAATGTTAAGTTTTGAGAGAAAATAATCAGAGTATTTTTTCTCCACGAGTGGTGCCCAAACCAGCAGCACCAGCATCATCCAAGCACTTGTTAAAACACAGATCCTCACACTCCTCCCCAGACCTACTGAATCAAAAACTTTGGCAGGAGCCCCAGCAATCCATGTTTTAACAAGCTTGCCAGGGGATTCTGATCTGTGCTTAATGGTTTAAGAACCACTGGGATTGAATGTAAAGTGGGAAAGGGAGCATCTTTAGATAAGACGATCTGGAGAGGCCTTTCTGACATTCAAACTGAGACCTGAGAGATTAAAAAAAAGAAAGAAAAACCATGCAAAAGCCAAGAGACAAAAATGTTCCAGGCACAGGGAATAGCAGAGTCCCTGAAGCAAGGGAGAACTTGTTATGGTCGAAGAACAGAAAGGAGAAAAGTATTACCAAAGCATAATTATTGAAGGGAAGCTGGTGAGAACAGGGGCTTGACTGGGCAAGGAATTAGAGACCTCAGTAAGGAGCAGGAATTATAAACTGACATAAATGCTCTAGTGAAAGAAATATGCTCCTGTGAGAGCATATAACACATGAATCTAGCAGATTAAGGGTCAGAGAGGGATCCCCAGGGGTAATGATATTTGAGAGAAGATACCGACAGTAAGTACAAAATAACTGAGGGGGGTGGGGGGGAACCATCATGTGCAAAGGCCCTGAGACGGGAACAAGCATGACACTCCCAGGAGAAATTATAAAAGACTTGAAAATAGGCAAAAATGATTACTGGACGTTCTGTCTAGCACACCCTTCCTGGTTATCTGTGCCTTTCATTATTGTTGGTCTCTTTTACAGCTATTGCAAGTTGTAGAAAACTGATAGTAATGTCCATAGAAATGCAAACTAATTTTGCCCAAGGGAATGCAATTAATTATTGCTCTATGAATATGGCTAGTTTTGCATCTATTAAAAATTTCATTTTAGCATTTCCTGATTGTGTGTGTGTGTGTGTATGTGTATGTGTACTGAATTCTCTTTTGAGCCAGTTGTGACATCTTACTGGTTTTCTCAGTAATCGATGAGTAAAAAAATTTTTGACATATGTTCATTTTATGTTTGTATAAGAGTTATGACTTTACCTTTTTAAAAATTATTTTTTAACAACAAATACAAGGAATCACAAAAAGCTAGTGTGGTAGTGGGTTGCCAGATAACATAAATGACACACAGTTAAATTTGAATTCAGATAAACAAGAATTTTTTTTTGTTTAAATATGTCCCAAATATCACACAGGACATATTCCTAGTAAAAGAAAAAAAATTCAATGTGTCAACTTAAAAAAAATGCAAAACATGAGAGTTGCGAGTTAAGTTTTATTTGGGGCAAAATGAGGACTGCAGCCCAGGAGACAGCATTTCAGATAGCTCTGAGAAACTGCCCCAAAGGGGTAGGGGGGAAGGTTAGTATATATGTGATTTTGGTGAAGAGGGAGTACATGCAATCGAGCACATATTTTTTGCAGAAGGTTTCTGCTAGTCACAAGGAGCAGTTGTCACCATGAAGGATTTTAGTGCTTTTCTAGATATGAGGAGATACAAGAATTGGGCTCATAAAATCAGCTCCTGAAAATATCTAACTATCTGAAGACCCGTTCTGCCAGTTTTTTCCCAGAGCACAGAGTGCCTCATTTCTGCTCTCCGCCCTGAACTCCTTTCAGGGGGTGTTGAAAATCAGCAGCTGCAGCAGCGCATGATTTAATCCTTGTACAGGTAGACGGCAAGTGCCAATGGCAAGTGCCAATTTGTAGTTGACACATGTTTATTGGAAATTCAAACTTAACTGGGCATCTGTATTTTTATTTGCTAAATCCTGCAGTCCACGGGTGTGGGGTTGGGGAGGGTGCTGTGATCCCACCTCAGCCCCTATCTGCTCCCAGGGTCAGGAACAGGGAGAAGCACCTTCCACTCAGTCTTTGACTTCTGCTCAGTCACATCAGTGCATCTTCTCCCCAAATTCCAGAGCAAAGTTTTACTTAGTGCTTTAAAAAAAAATAGCTTAAGTTGCCCCCTTATATAGGAGCAGGTGCCGGGGGCTTTCCCCAATGATACTGCTTCCACCCTGGGACTTACTGAGTTCCAGTACTCTTAGAAAAGTTGCTGTCTTATTTCCCACATGCTTGTAAAAGGCTTCCTTTCTGCCCCACAAGAATGTGTGAGGTGCCGTATACTCTGAGTTTTGGAGATAAAAGAAAAAAAGAAGAAGGGCTAGTTCCTTCTTATCAATCCGGTAGGATTTGATAATGTCTCAGATCTCACACACCCTTGTCCCCATCCAAAATTGCCTGTCTCTTCCCTCATGAGGCTTCACAGCTTAAGGCTGAAGCGTTTCCATATTCAAGCCACCTATTAAAATGCAAATATCCCCCCTTGAGAATATCCTAGCATCTTAACATCGGCTAACATTTTAGCAGGAATCAGCTGACAGGGCATGTTACACAAATGAAACACTTGACAGGAGGTAGAATAGCAGCTTGGTAAGGGGTGCGGGGGACAGGCAGGAAGGAGACCCCAGGACAGGAGATATTCCTAGTATGCTGGAGGCCGACTGGGAGTCACATTTTAGCCCTCAGGCCAATCTTGCAGGCAAAGTCGATAATATAAAATCTAGGAAAAGCCATTTTAAAGTTGGGGCCAAATGCTCTTGTTATTTTATCTGCCTTTCCCTGCAATGTGACATAAGATACCCTCAAAAGGAATATCTTCATGGTAATATATTTTTGACTCAGTGGGCATGCCCGCAGGCTTGAGATAAAAAGACACCTGCAGGGCTTCCCTGGTGGCGCAGTTGTTGAGAATCCGCCTGCCAATGCAGGGGACACGGGTTCGAGCCCTGCTCCGGGAAGATCCCACATGCCGCGGAGCAGCTAAGCCCGTGCACCACAACTACTGAAGCCCGCGTGCCTAGAGCCCGTGCTCCACAACAAGAGAAGCCACCACAGTGAGAAGCCCGTGCACTGCAACTAAGAGTAGCCCCAGCTCGCCACAACTAGAGAAAGCCTGCGTGCAGCAATGAAGACCTAACGCAGCCAAAAATAAATAAATAAATTTTTAAAAAAAGACACCTGCAAAATGTATAAATTGCTCGCCAAAGGAAGTTCCCATCACCAGCAGGACTTTGATCCCATCTTCCCGAGCCCTGTGACATCTCAGAGGAATTATTATCACTTTCCAAATACAGAGGACAATGAACGGGCCTGGCTCTTCCTGGAATGTAGGAGTGGGAGCCTGGCAGACAGATTCTCTCCAGATTGAATAAATGCTGGGGAGTCTGGTGGGAGGATCACTGTCCCCAGGAAGCATCCATCCCTTTTTAAGCAATGGCTGTGCACACGAACTTTGGCTCCCAACCTCTGTAATATTTCTCCCTTATAAGTTGGACAGCACAGCATGTGGTCAAGGAGCCATTACAAGCCCTCTCAAATAAGATTTTTTTTTCCTAGGGACTTAATTTCTTAAAATGTTGGAACGATCATTCTCTTGGAAAGTAGGACAGTCTCTCTTTGAGCCTGCCAGAAGAAAACAAAACTAAACAAAACAAAAAAGCAAAGTCTCCGAAAAAATAACTGGCAAGCAGCCTTCCTTCTGAGCACCTGGAGGCCCCTCCCTCCCAAGCTGAGGCTGCTAGATCACTCTAATGAGAACAGATGGCACCCGTCGGGAGATGGGCTCCATGTATATGCCTCCTGTGTCCTCCTTCTGAAACCAGATTTTAGAAGATCTTTTTTTACTGAGAATAGGAGCCAGTTGTCTAAGTGGTAGCCTAGATATGTGCCAGGGAAGTGGGGTGTTAAATCGCACTAATACATTTGCTGCTGACTTTTGGAGAGTTCAAACCACTTCCTAATGGAGGGGGTGAAGTCTTCAGAAGGCCCTGCTCCCAGGATGGAGGAAAAGGTTGCCATGAGCAGCCCACAGGAGGTGCCTCCTCTAGGCATTAGCAGAGAAGAAATCGCACCCTCCCCAGCCCCGACTCTGCGATTTCAGCTACCTAATGCCACCCCAGGGCTGGAGCATGGGACAGTCCCAGGGCAGGGTGCAGGGTAGGAGGGCAGAAATTCCACGTGGGGGTTAGGAAGGTCATTCCAGGTAGAAGAGGCCACGCTGAACCTAGTCAGTCATTTTGACTGACTCCGCTCCCACCCCACCCCTCCAGGTGGTAGAAGTCACCTGTGTGTGATCACTGTTTCTCATCCTGTAGGGCTGGGTCAACCAGGCCTGGAGTGAACTCAGAGGCACCCCCCGCCAGTGTCATCCACAGAAGGAAGGCAAACAGAGGGTTCGGTTTCACCAGCAGGAAACTCCTGAATTTTCAACTCTGCTTTTCACAAAATGTTTCACTGTCGTCATCATTGCCAAATTTAAATTACCTCTATTTTCAGGTTTCAGGAAGCCATAAAGAGAGAAAGGAGAGATTTGCACGGTGAGAAACGAGAAACGATGAGGGGAACAGGGCAGTCTGTGGAACAGACTTAAAGAGGAAAAATGTTTCTGGAGTCAGCTGCGGCTGATGTGTCTGAAAAAGGAAGGAGAAACAGCACCAGGTGAGTGGACTGGGAAATGGGAAGGCCAGCGAGTTTGGATAGTGAGCTTTGAATCAGGTCAGAGGTAAGGCCCGAATGAAGTTCTAAGAAGGAATTTTTCAATGGTGGTCTTTAAATACTAAAACGAATGTAGACACTGAAATCATGTTGCTCTGTGTGCCTGTAAGCAGTGTTTGCAAAGGATGGGGATTCAACGCTCAAAATTCTAGATTTTTTCCCCATCTGTTAAAAAAAAATCATAATAAATCATAATCATAATAAAAGCAAAAAACAGGAGTCACCGGAGAAACGACAATGATAATCAACCAGTGAGCCCTTGCCACCTCCCCAGGGTACATTCATCAACAAAGGCTGAAATCCCTGTGCCCTTTATTGTTCCTGTATCAGCTAAGAGTGTGTAAGTGTGCATTTCTCAATAATTTTTAAAGGCTTTATTTGTTTGTGCAGGGGTGGACATATACCTACTACAAATGTGATCAAACATAAACACACTGTTAACAATGGCTGTCTCTGGATGAAAGTTTTGGGTGATCTTTAATTTCCTTTACATTTTTCTTAATGTCTATACAACTGTATCTTTTCTAATCAAAGAAAAAGAAAATAGAATGTAATTTTTAATTTATAATATTTGTACAGGAAAGCCTCCCCACTAATCATTTCTCACAAAGGGACCCCAAAACACCCATTCACACCCACCCCCAAGCCTCAGATCTGTGTTAGAACTCTCATATGCATTATTATCATCATCACTCCCATTGTCCCTGAAAATTTAAGTCTTTTCAAGGACTCTTAAAACGTCTGTGGTGTCTTCAAAGGGTGGAATTATGTCTTAGTCATTTCCGTACCCCCAGCAAATCACAAGCATAGTGCCCAACACAAAGTATCTGCTCAATCAGTGTTCATTAACCAGATAAACAAATCACCAACCTTTTATTCCCCAAGTCAGATTATCACATTTATTCCTTAGCCCATGTTGTATTAATTAGATCAAGAGAAATACCATAGCAGCAATGCATAGCACTGCCTTGTTTCTCTTCCTATTTTTCTGGAAGTTCCCTTGGTCCCTGTGTCGTGTGAATCATCACATCCACACCTGCCACATTCATTCCCCCCATGTCACTCAGCATTGTCACTCATTCCCATGTCATCAAGCCCTTAGTGAAGCTGGACAGATTCAGGAGTGAAACCACACGTCCATTCTCTTGACCACCTGGACCATCTCAGCCTCAGTCTAACAATGGGCATGTGGGATCTGATCAAGGTTCTTGGCCAGGGTCATCTGTCCCCCGTGCACCACACTTAACATAAAGTGGCAATTCAGAATCCCCACCGGGATCACCAGGAAGCCATCCAGTCTAACATGTGTACACAAAGGGCCAGGCCCTGGGAAGACAAAGGGGACTGCTTGCTGCCATGTAACTCTGCCAACCATTGGCCTTGTGGAGGCCAAGATGATGGCACAATGCCCAATAGCTGCTACTGGGTGAGCCGATGTGAGGGAACCAAGAGAAGCGTGGTCAGGCGAAGCGCACCAGCTTATATCACTGTTGGAAATGCCCATACCCTTTGACTCACTAATGCTATTCCAAGAAATTTATTCTAATTTATTCTACAGAAATACTTCCTCATGTGCACAAAAGTATTTGTAAAAGCATATTGATCACAACAGCATTTGCTTTAGCAAAAAAAAAAAAGAAATCACAATTTAAATGTCAAGTAATAGGAAACTGGACATAATATGAAATGCTATCCAAGTATAAACAGACCAGCTAGAGGGTGTGGAGAAAAGGGAACCCTCTTACACTGTTGGTGGGAATGTAAATTGATACAGCCACTATGGAGAACAGTATGGAGGTTCCTTAAAAAACTAAAAATAGAACTACCATACGACCCAGCAATCCCACTACTGGGCATATACCCTGAGAAAACCATAATTCAAAAAGAGTCATGTACTACAATGTTCACTGCAGCACTATTTACAATAGCCAGGACATGGAAGCAACCTAAGTGTGCATTGACAGATGAATGGATAAAGAAGATGTGGCACATATATACAATGGAATATTACTCAGCCATAAAAAAAATGAAATTGAGTTATTTGTAGTGAGGTGGATGGACCTAGAGTCTGTCATACAGAGTGAAGTAAGTCAGAAAGAGAAAAACAAATACCGTATGCTAACACATATATATGGAATCTAAAAAAAAAAAAAAAAATGGTTCTGAAGAACCTAGGAGCAGGACAGGAATAAAGACGCAGGTGTAGAGAATGGACTTGAGGACACGGAGAAGGGGAAGGGGAAGCTGGGACGAAGTGAGAGAGTATATGGACTTACATATACTACCAAATGTAAAATAGATAGCTAATGGGAAGCAGCTGCATAGCACAGAGAGATCAGCTCGGTGTTTTGTGACCAACTAGAGGGGTGGGATAGGGAAGGTGGGAGGGAGACGCAAGAGGGAGGAGATATGGGGATATAGGTACATGTATAGCTGATTCACTTTGTTATAAAGCAGAAAGTAACACACCACTGTAAAGCAATTGTACTCCAATAAAGATGTTAAAAATAAGATAAAATAAAATAAAATAAAAACAGACCAGCTAATCCTCACGTGGCACTCATATGACATATATGCCAAGATCTAGGTATGTTACATGTGTTAATTCATTTAGTCCTCCAAGTATGCTATGAGGAAGGTTACTGTTATTAACCCCACTTTACAGGCAAAGAAACTGAGGAACAGAGCAGTTAAGTCTCCCAGGATTGCTCAGCTAATATGTGATGGATCCAGAATTCAAAAGGGAAATGGTATGGATCTAAAGTCCACACTATTAACAACATATCTGATAATACCAAAATGTGAGCAGGATCCAAAGTCGGCTACATGGCCAGTCCAACAGATGACCCTCAGCAAGAAAGAGTCCAATTTTAATGTCCCAGGATAGAAAGATAAATGCAATGTATTGTTAAGTGAAAAAAGCAAATTGCAGAACAATCTACACATTTCCATTTTTACTTTTTAAAAATCTAGACAAAAAAATGCATAGACAGAAACATCTGAATATGCTTACCAGATTGCCAGCAGTGGTTGCCTCTGGGAAAAGGAACTAGAAGGGAAGGTGGGGAGGCTGGGGAAACTTCCACAATCTATCTTAGACCCTTCCATGTTATTTGAATTTTTAAGTTTTTATTTATTTATTTATTATTTTTGGCTGTGTTGGGTCTTCGTTTCTGTGCGAGGGCTTTCTCTAGTTGCGGCAAGCGGGGGCCACTCTTCATCGAGGTGCGCGGGCCTCTCACTGTCGTGGCCTCTCTTGTTGCGGAGCACAGGCTCCAGACGCGCAGGCTCAGTAGGTGTGGCTCATGGGCCTAGTTGCTCCGCAGCATGTGGGATCTTCCCAGACCAGGGCTCGAACCCGTGTCCCCTGCATTGGCAGGCAGATTGTCAACCACTGCGCCACCAGGGAAGGCCCATGTTATTTGAATTTTGTGAGCAAGTATTCCTTTGGTAATTTGGAAAAGAGAAGAAAATTAATAGAGGAAAAAGAGTTGCCCAGGGAGAGCCCATCAAGCAGACTGTCTGTGTGAGGAAGGCTGGTTTAGGGGATCTGCCCTCCAGTATAGGGGCTTCTTTCACAAAAAGTCAGAGTCACAAGGGCACAACCTAACTCCATGGGCCCCAAGATGTGCTATTGGTTGTGCATGCAATTGGTCACAGATTTGACTTCAGATCCGGTTTGCCCAGCAGTTGCCTGGCATATAGGACTGTGCTTTAGCAGGAAGAACTCTGGGCTTGAGGTCAGAGAGCCTGGGTTGGAATCCCAGCTCAGCTCTTTGGGCCTCGGTGATGTCTTCTGTAAAATGTAGATAATATCCACTTCACAATGTTGTTCTGAGGTTACATGAGAAGACGTGCTGGTGTCAGGCTCAGAGACAATGATTTCCTAGGCAGTCCGTTGATGCTAGTTAAAGATGACTACATGGGTCACAGAACAAGAACCAGAACCCAGTCTCCTGACCCCTAATTCGATGTTCTTTCCATTAAGCCCCGTTGTCCTATTTGCCCGGATCTTTGCTTGGATTAGAAGAGTCACGATAAGACATGGTCAGCCCAGACATGGGGCAATGTTCAAAGTGCCCTTGGACTTGTGTTCCTCGGGCTTCTAACTCAGGTTTACCTTGAAGATTTTTCTAGAAAGGCACTACATCACTGGGAACACTATTCCCAGGCTGAGGAATACGTTTTAGAAAACATAGTGATTAATAGTGTGCACTACCAGGGCACCTCTTGACCAAGGTTTTTGTGGTTGTCCTGCTATGCCATGTGGCATACATTGACCAAGTCTCTTAGTCTTTCTGTCTCATTTTCCTCGTCTACAAACAGGAAGATAAATAATCTCTGCCTCCTTTCTAACAAGGTTGTTGAGAGGTTCAAACGACATGATGGAGATTAACATCTATGGCAGAGATTGCCAATTACCCACCACTATCAATTCCTGCCTCTTTCCTCAGCAATAACACCTCAAATTCCAGCTAAACACACGCTGCCCAGCCAGAGACTACAGTTCCCAGGCTTCCCTGCAGCTAGATGTGACCAAGCAACCAACTGCTTGCCAAGGCAATACAAGGAGAAAGGATACCATATCTGCAATTCACAGGCCACGCCTTTAAAAAGGAGCTGTTTGGCCTACTTTCCTCTTTCCCTCTTCCTTCACATCGAAAGTTGGACGTGGTGGTGGTGGGTCATCTTTGACCTTAGAGGATAGTGGATGAGCAAAATAGAAGATGTCTGGGTCCTGCACAACCTCATGAAGCAGAGCTGCCTACCACCCCTGGGCCACATACCAGCTCAGGTTTCTATAGGAGAAAGAAATGATCCTTTTATTTTATTAAATCCACTGTTATTTTGTTCTCTGATATAGCAATTGAACCAATATCTTAATTATTGCAATATCCTTTGAATATCTAAACTGTTATGCCAAGGCCTGATATTGTTCTTATTGTTAATTACACCTGCTGTCTTGATTTGACAGCCCAAGTTGTCACAAAACAGTCACCATCTTGTTCACAGGACTACAATTTCTGCTCCTGCAGGTCTCGAAGGCTGCACAACTAGATATTCAGATGTCTTGCATTCACATGTGAAAGTTGCTCCTAACATCCCTCTGGCACAGTTCCTTCTGTTACTATACCAAGCATAACTTTTTTCCTTAAAAACTGAACTTTCAGTTGAACATTTGCAAGGTTAGCAAATAGCCAGGTCACAGCCCTTGTGATAACTAGCCTCACATGTGGTGTTTCTCCCAACCTGACTTGGAGCAAGCAGAGCCCATCACTTTACTTCTAAGTAGCCTTCAACCAAGCAATTGAAAATGTTACTCAAGGGTTGGGTTTTATTTTGGGGTTTTTTTTTTTTTTTTTTTTTTTTGGTTTGGTTTGGTTTGGTTTAATTCACACATGCAGAGGTATACCTGCCATGTCTGCTTTGGGGAAGGAGTGCAGGGAAAAACAACCAGAAGGCAATTTAATCCAGGACATCTACTTCTCCCATCTCATTTCTCATCATACCATCTTGCATTCTCTGACCAGCCATCCTGAAATATATGTAGTTTCCAAACTGACATGCTGTCCTACACCTTGGGACGTATACACTTCCCCATCCCCTCAAACTGACTTGCTATATCCTATACACCCTCTGGTCTCAGTTCGAACCTCCAACAAGCCTTTTCCGATCCTCTAAGACTGGCTCAAAGCAGTCAGCATCACTCTGACTGCTCTGTATTAGAATTGCCTCTTTACTTGTCGGTATCTCCGCTCGGACTATCAGCACCTGTAAGGTAGGGACTGTGTCTTACCCACCTCTGTATCTCTGCATCTAGTGTGGCCTCTGGAACAAAGTAGACACTCAGTAAATGTTGGCAGAATGGAGGTCTGCTTGCCCTGCTGGATGTGATGCTCAGGTTCAGAAAAACTTGCCCAACTAGACTGAGGGACCCTGGATCCACGTTTGCCTGTTAGCATAGTTTAAGAGGAGTTTCTCCCTTTAACACAAAGTGCCTCCCACCTACTACTATGGTAGTAGTGGAATAGCAGGGTAGTGGCCCTCTTAGAGATTTGCTCTGACATGATTAAATATCATGCTGCAGTTCTTGCTGACTGCACTGCAACTAGATGCCGGATGGTTAGGCGTTTTTAACAAGAGCTGTTTCAGTGGGTGGTGGGTTTGCAAATGTGCTACTTTAATGGCTATTCATATTAGCTCTATGTTAAAGGTCCCAGGTTATGTCTCCATCTAGTCTGGTGTTTGTTTAGTGCTCAGTATTAGAATGAGTAATATGCCCCTTAGCTTTGTGACAGATCGTTCTTTAAACACCAGACCCATTGGCACGCTGCCCTTGAGTTCCCACTAAGCAGAGAATATTCCCAGGGAGTAACTCCTCAGCCCCACAGGAGTTTGTGAAATGTGAAATTGGAGGTCGATGACAGCATAAACAAATCTGAAAATAACTCTTGTGAAAAATCTTCTGCTCTGCAGTGTAGAACCCATTTCTGCTAAAGCTGGTTGAGACTTTCCATGGGTCCTGGATCCCTCTCCCTGAGACTAGCAGAAGGTAGGAAGAGATGTGGATTTAGCACCTGCAGCTGACTTAGAAACACCAAATTTGGATACTAGTAATTTGTCATGGGCTTTTTTTTTTTTTTGAAATCTCAGGGTATGTTTTTCTACACCTCTGAGATGACAGAAATAGACAAGACACTCTCACCTCTGTTTTATTAATGGAGAAAGCAAAGCATAGAAAAATTGACAACCTGATCCATGTGGGAGGTGCTCCCTGGTAAGTCAGTAACATCACTTAGGACTGTGGAGCCAAGAACATGTCTGACCACTTGCTCATGGGCCTGACACAGTGCCCAGCACATGACGTGTAGACATACAATAAATGTTTATAGAGTGAGTGAATGAATGAATGAACAAATGAATGAATGAATGAAATCAACTAAACCAACGTATCTCAAATTTGAGCAATATGAGGGACCTCTTCTGGAGAAATAATAATCTCTTGACCCCAGAGATTGTCTATAAAACCCTAATTTAAATAACATATTTCACTCTTATTCTTTGAAAATGTCTCCTGGTAGCAAATTATCATTGCAAAAAAATATAATTTCAATCCTTATAACTGATAAAAATATCTTTTATTGTTGAAAGAAAAATAATTTTTTAAAGTTCTCACAGAATTCAGGTACCTGAGATAATCCCAGCAAACCTCATTTGGAGAAAGACTGGACTAGATTGTGAGCCCTTGACAGAGGGCGGGCCTGAGTGCTGTCCTTTATGAATCCTTGACCTGGTAGGCTTTCTCCCACCATTTGCAAGTGATGATGGTGATACAACTGTGGCCAGCCTCCCACCCTAAACAGGAAGGACAGCTCAAGAGGCCAGCCAGTGAGGGTAAGCAGCACAGGAGAGTTCTGGAGAATGATGGTTGAACGCACTGCAGCTAAGCAGAGCTCAAGTCCGGCTGGGGTTCAGAGACGGTGCCACAGGGAAGGTGGAATGCAAGCTGGGCCTGGGAACATGAAGACGACTTGGTGTCGCAGAGAGGAAGGAGGAGGGCTCTAGCCACGAAGAAAGGGGAATCTTTTCCTTTCCTGCTGATTTGCTGCCTCCTCTTAAATTGGATTTGCTACCAAAGACAGGCCCTGAGGACATGCGTCAGAGGTCTGCCCAAACCTCAAAGAACTGGATGGGTTTTAGTGATACTCAGCCAAGCAGGACATACTAGAAAGATCATTAAAAATCGAAAGAAATTCTATTCTTCAATGAAAATAGCATCCCAGAGAGCTGGAAGAAAATTATTCTTTTCTACCCCTTTCTGTCTCCTTTCTCCCCACTTCTGAGTATGAAAACTACTTTAGGCTACCCAGATCTTGTTCTTCTCAGAATATGAAGTTTGTCTTCTAGGCTCTGAAACTTCCCTGTCTATGTTTTCTTACATGTCTTAACCCACAGCCCTACATTCCTGCACGCCAGGTCCTTGAGGTCAACTATTGTGTCTTTTTCATGTTTGTTTCCATATCCTACTACCAAATCATAACCAGATATTCAATACATGTTGGCTTAAAGAATATTGTTTGCTCAAATAAATGACCAGAGTTCTCCTATTGCCCTACCTCTTCTCCCGTATCAAAATTTACTCCTAGCAAAGAAACTGATAAATTCAGCTACATTCAGATCTAATACCACTTAGTATGTTGCCCTGCCCAGTGGCATTTGAAATCCCATATAAGTAGGATTTTTTTGTATATTCACAACAGGTCTGGGAGACAGTTCAAGGCTAAAGAAGAGGTATTTTTTGTTTCTAAGCAAACAGGTATATCTTCATAAGACTGGCTTTGAAGCCAGCTCTTATAGAAAAGATTAAGTGAGATTTTGGCATATTTAGAGGAGTGTAGAGTTGGTCCTGTGATAACAGATATGAGCTACAAAGAGCAGCTTTTAAAAAAAAAGAAGAAGAAACTACAGTCTACAGCCTAGCTACACTTATTAAGATGAGATTTAACCAAAGACTATAAAAATCTTAAATGGTAGATAATAAGGTCAAACCAAGTTACTATTTTCAGCTCAGAACAGATGACAAGACAGGAGGACATAAATGGAAATTAAAAGAAAAGGGATTCAGAACAGATCAGAAGGTTACCAAAAATAATCAATGGCTGAAATGACTTTCTGGACTCATTCACTTGTGCTGAAAATATTGGGTCATTGAAAAAGTAATGAGATGATATTCTTGGGAAATGGAATAGTTAAAATGAATGAGTCCAGATGGGCCTAAAGACTTTAATCATTCTGAAGAGAAACACTTGCTGGGACACTCTCTCCTAAACCAAGTTGAAATTTCATTCTAGGGAGACAACTAGGTAGAGGAGAAGAGGACTTCACTTTTCACATTCTGTGGGTGTTTGCAGCTCCTTCACAGTTATAACGGTATTTGGTACCAAAGCGTCTTTATGAGTAGTGCCTCCTATAGAATCTTAACAAGAGAAACAGGCAAGACAGCCACTAAAGACATGGAGACTTGGAGATGATTCTCAGCCAGGCTCCCATCCTAAATTGAAATCTCCGTGTTCCCACCTGTCACATATCTTCCAATGCATGATTCCAGGACCAGGACAATTCAGGGGCAGTCTAATCTGCTATTGGGCAGCTCTAATTCTTAGACAGCTGGAATTGTTTCTGACAGGGTCTGGCCTCCCTAGAGTTTCCCCATTGGGTCTAGTGTGTCCTTTGGAGCTACACCACCATGTGTCTGCATGGTAACCCAGCAAATATTTAAAGACAGAGCAAACTTAAGCTTTCTCTTTTCTGAGCTAAATATCCCCATTTCCTTCATATGACATGTTTTCCAGATTCTCTGTCTTCCTGACCACCATTCTTGGAAAAACTCCAAATATCTAGTCATGTATGTGTATATACACACACGTACACACAGATCCTAGAGTGGAGTGCCCCAAATTGAACGTGTCCCCAGATGAAGCTAAGAGTGTGTTAACTACTTCCTATGATCTAGAAACACCTACTCTGTTAATACAGCCAAATAATAGTAGTAGTAACTACTATTCATTGCAGCCCACCTCATGTCATACATTTTTTCTAATCAGAACTACAGCCAATTTTAGGATTCCCATTTTTTAAAATATTTATTTATTTTTGGCTGCATTGGGTCTTAGTTGCAGTGCACGGGCTTCTCTCTAGTTGTGGCGCGTGGGCCCCAGAGCACGTAGGCCCTGTAGTTGCAGCATGCAGGCTTTCTAGTTGTGGCAGGTGGGCTTAGTTGCCCTGTGGCATGTAAGATCTTAGTTCCCCGACCAGGGATCGATCCCATGTCCCTACATTGGAAGGCAGATTCTTAACCACTGGACCACCAGGGAAGTCCCAGGATTCCCATTGTTTTTAAATTTTATTTATTTTTTGGCTGTGTTGGGTCTTCGTTGCTGCGCGTGGGCTTTCTCTAGTTGCAGCAAGTGGGGGCTACTCTTCGTTGCATTGCACGGGCTTCTCATTGCGGTGGCTTCTCTTGTTGCAGAGCACGGGCTCTAGGCAAGCGGGCTTCAGTAGTTGTAGCACACAGTCTCAGTAGTTGTGGCTCATGGGCTCAGTAGTTATGGTGCACGGGCTTAGTTGCTCCAAGGCATGTGGTATCTACCCGGACCAGGGCTCGAACCTGTGTCCCCTGCATTGGCAGGCAGATTCTTAACTACTGCACCACCTGGGAAGTCCCAGGATTCCCATTTTAAAGATGAAAAAAATTGAAACTCAGAGAACAAATAACTCTCTCAAGTTCACAGAACTAGAAAATAGCTAAGCAACGACTCAAATTCAGCTCTGTTTGACTCCAATGCTGTCTGCTGTCCACTCTCTCTGTCACTGCCTAATATTTTCTTAATGACCACCTCCCTGTTCTTTCATTAGAATTTATAGTCAACTACAATCTCCAGACCTCTTTCACCTTCACCTGTTTTAAGGATTTGCACCCAGCAGGGAGTAAGTTACTTTGCAAGGTAGTGGCATTCATTGCAAAGCATGTTGGGAGAAAGAGGTTGGGCCCAGCCTGGGAAGTGTACAGGGCACTGTGGGCAGAGCTGTGGCCTCAGCCTAGGCCATCAATTGTCCAAACCCTAATCCAAGCAGATACATAGCCAACGCAGCCCATTTCCAGGGGTCTCAGAAAGACCTGTGGGGAGACCAGAGCAGGGACACAGCTTTAGGGGTATAAAATACTGACTATGAGAATGTCAAGCCAACCCAAGGTCCTACATGGAATTCTGCCTCCAGCAGGGCCTCGGAAAACAGTGTATAAAGCCACAAGGAGAATAGAGCAGGGCTTTGCCTGCCTGGCTCAGGCCCCATGATCTAGAAAGGGGTGAAAAACAGGAAAACCCCAAGATCCAAACAGAAGGGAGCTAGGCCCAAGCTTGTAGAGCCTGACTTTCTGTGAAGGAAAGGCTTAATCCAGCAGGCATGGGGGCCCAAACTCTGCATATTCCAAAGGAAGAACTGGCCCTTGACAGGCTCCTGGGAGATAACCTACAAGCTATTGGAATATCCTGCCTGAGAAGAATATTGTACACCTGGGGCCTGGAGCCAGGGCAAATAGTTTATAATAATAATGTGATATATGGCAAATACCTATGTTTGTTTGCCTGGGGCACTGGGCCAGACTCTATCGTTTTGACCTCTGGGGAGGCTGGAGACTGAGTAGCTAAGGCCAGTCACACGAACACTGCATGCCTACATGACTGACTGCTCATACAAACCCTGCACACCAAGGCTCAAGTTAGCAATCCTTCATGTGTGTTGTCAGGCATCATTGCTGGGGGAATTACATGCTGTCCATGCAACTCCACTGGGTGAAGCCACCTGAAAGCTCGTGCCTGGTTTCTCCTGGACTCCACTCCTTTTTCTTTTGCTAATTTTAATCTGCATCCTTTCACTGTAACAAACCATAACTGTGTAAACAGAAAACAGCTTCTCTGAGGTCTGTGAGTCCATCTAGCAAATCGGCAAGCCTGAGGGTAATCTTGGGGACCCGACACAGATACCCCGATGGCAGAATTTGTGAGGAGGTGGCTATGACCAGTAGCCTTGTTGGAAGGCTTAGAACTCAGACGTAGAACCCAATACAAAGACAAATTCCAGACCTCCCTCTCTGTGATGATATGGGACTCATATAAGAGTCCCACTGGCCTCTCACTGGTAGTGGGGGAATATGCCAGATATGCCTGCAGAAAACAGGGTTGTCATTTGGAATAACTGGGGTGGATCTAGGACAGGGGCAAAAATTCATACAGATATCACCATCTGGTATTCATCTATGTGACTGGGTTTTTTAATAAGTTTATTAGCAGGATCTATGGTTCTAATTGTGAAAGTAATACATATTCATTGTTGAAAATCTGGAAAACATAACAAAATATAAAAAAAAAAAATAGTCCATTGGACTCCCACCACCCAGAAATAAGCATGGCTAATACTATGGTATAGTTCTTTCCAGGCAATTTCTTTTTCATGAATATGCAGCAGTGTCCCTGATGAGACAGAATCTTTAAAATTTTTTGTTAGCAAGAAAACCTGCAAGTTAAAAGTTGCCAGCCACTTCCATGTCTAACAAGTCATCTTGGGACACATTTGTGTCTGGAAACAATCACGTGGGCAGTTTTAGTTTTGCAGACATAAGGCAGAGGCACCTACCATCCAGAGGCAAGAATGTCAGTCACAGGACAGTGTTTTCCTTGACAAAGGCTGTCCATCTCGTCCTCCGTTACTAAGGCCAAATGTCACTGGGAAGTAGGTGAGCCAGTTTGAGAGAGCCCAGAAGCTTCCTAGGAGGAAAGGAATCAAGTCCCCCAACTACTTCCCCTGAGGTTCACTTGTTTTCAAACATCTCTGATGAGTTCAGTTGGTCTTATGCAGGAGCCTGGACTACTGAATTGTTGGTGTTGAAGGGAGTTGGTTTCCACAGAGCATGAGACCAACAGCAGCAGCCCCTGAGGCACCAAGGGAAAGTTTGAGGGAAATGTGTTCGAGGGCCAACTAAGAAGCTGAAACTTTGAGAGCCCAGGCCATTGTTCATATAGAACAATAAGACATATCCTATTCTCAGAACCACGAGAACAATGCCCTGACCAGCGGTGATGGCACAGCCAGGCATGGCCCAAGGTGGTGGTCAACTGCTTCCACCAGACACCAGTGCTGGAAGCAGCAAATGCAGCCTGCAGTGGGCCAGATTCTCCAAGACTCTCTCCACAAGGCACGTGAGAGTATCACTGATCCTTAATAAACTGGGACAGAGGAGCCTTAAACGTATCACAAGATGGGGACCACTGGGAAAGAGAAGGGAATTTTCATGCTAGGTGAGATGGGGCCTCTCCTCAGTTCGCTGGAGACATGTGACCACATCCTCATTCATCTTATACCCCAAGCTGACAAAGCAGAAGATGTAAACTACAGACAAACACAAACTCACATAATGTGTAACAAAATGAGATTAAGCTGCATAATGTAGACTTTTTTTCCCCACTTAACGTTATATACTGAGCATTTTCTAATGACATTAAATGTATTTGGAAATGTAATATTAATAGATAATAATATAATGTAGTGCTTATGTAGCATTTACCATGTGAGATAGTATTAGTAACCCTATACTCTAAATAAGGAAACTGAGGTACAAAGAGGCTTTGTAACTTAATAATGGCTAGTAAATGGAGAAGCTAGCATCTGAACCCAATTTTGAATACACAGGATATTTGATCATTTTCCAATAGTTGAATATTTCATTTTTCCTATTTTTTCACTATTACAAATGTGCAGTGATAAACATCCTTGTACATAAATCTTTGAAAGTCTATTTAAAATGTTAACCTAAATGTAGAACTTCACATTTACTGAATTCCATCACTTTTAATTTAGACCTGTGAGATTTTCTTGGATCTTGATTCTGCAATTCAAATTTTCCACTTTCCCCGACCTTTGTGTCATTCAGATGTAACTGACCTGTTCTCCTCACACGAATACTCTATCTAAAGATTGACTCGGACAAGACAAAGTCACATGGCTTGGTTCCTGCCTCTCTCACCGGCTCATCTCACACTCAGTCGTCCAGTTGCTCGGCCATACCCTGCTCTCGGCCACAGGACCTCACCACCACATTCTGCTCCGTCAGCTGAAAGCCCCTCCCTTCCCCTGGTGAACCACCCCCGTAGTCCCTCAACATCGCAATTCTAGCTGAGCCAGGGTGAGTTCTTTGCTCTATACTCATGGAACCCCATTCCTTTCCTTCCACGTGGGAAATTCACACACTCACAAAATTAGCTGATTCATAGCGGTCTCCCCCACTCAACAAAAGATTCTGCGACAGCACTGGCCACGCCTGCTTTCTCATCATGGTACCTAATGCTGTACTTGGCCTAAAGTGGTATTCCATAAACATACGCTGAATGAAGGAAGGGAGGAAGGAATGAAAACAGCAGCCGCGGCACAGCCGTAGAACCCCTGCCCCTTGCGTGGATGGCAGCATGTGTGGATTCATCAGCCTTGCTTGAGTACAGCGCTCCAATCAGTTACAATTTATGACCTGCCCACGTTCTATCTTAGCCCCAGGATATTGCTAGAGAGTTTGTCAGATACAGCTGAGGTCCGGCTGTGCTGTGACTGACCTCCTCTACCCTCTTCTCCCTCAAGGCATCCTCTATTCAGCCTCCAACTGTCCTTCCAAAGGCAGCTCTGATTACACGACTCCCTGATTAATAACCTCTGTGGCTCCACAGTGTCCTCAGGCTGCAGGCCAAGCTCCTAATAGTGACATTCAAGATCCATCATGTTCTGGTTTTGTCTGCTTTTCCTTGTCATCTGCTGCCCTGGCACCCTCCCCCAACACCCTGCAATACTACAAGTCTTCCCACAGAACGTGTGCTCATGTATCTTTGAGCCTTTGCTCTGCCTCCCTAGAATACAAACTCCCACTCTGCCTGGCAAACTCCTACTCATCCTTCAAGGTCCAGGTCAAAAGTCATCTCCCCTTTGAAGGTCTCCTTGTCTCCTTCCGACTCCCATCAAAGGCAGAACTGTGATTCCTTCGCTTATATTCCTGTAGCATTTTGTACATACTTCTACTTTAGAATTTTCACCCTGTATTATATGTAGGTGTTTGTGTTCTCTGAAGGAATCTGAACTCCTTGAGGGCAGGGACCATATCTTACCTCTGTTTCCCCAGAAAGCACCTCAGCTCCTGACACAGAATAGGTAGTTAACAAATGCTTCATGTCACTTTGTCTTTGGGTATTGTCCCATTCCACAGGTCTCGTGACACTTTCAAAAAGCAGTAGACTTTTGGAGCCATGGCTGACCAACTCCAGACTAAGGTCCAGCGATAGGTGAGGTGTGGAGATTCTCAGTAACAGAGGTGGCAACTTCCATGTAGGGGCGCTTGAGTCTCTGCTTGTCCTCCTCCTCCACCACCAGCCACTAACCTCCCCAGCTCCTGTCAGTCCAGGGGGGTGCCTGCTCAATGCTGCTCGTCCTTTCTGCTGCCTGTCGTTTCTTTCTTTGCTTTTACTGTCCTCCCCTTCCTCATGAAATAGCTATAATTCTGGACTGGCTCAAAATGAAAAGGCTGCTGAAAGGATAGAAAAAACCGTCAGCAACCAAGGACAGAGAGGACTGTTGGGTTTCTTGAGAAACTCGCAGTGAAGACCTTCTGGGCTACCCTCCCCTCTTTCTTCTTCCTTCGACTCAGCTAGCTGCCTCACTTTACTCATCTTTCACATGCCCACCCCCAATTTATGTGACTTTTCAGCTCAGCTCTCCCTAGTTTGACTAGACCATTCTTTTCAGTGTCCTAGTCCCAAAATCTCAAAAGGAGACTCTGATCATCCCATTGCCACCCCAGTTTTGTAGCTTTGGGTCAGGCATCCTGCCCAGGTCCAATCATGCAGGGCTGGGATGGAGACTCAGATCATGTGGCCCTATGTGCTTCCCTCAACAGGGGGTGGAGGAAGAAGGGATGGTTAGGTTCAGTGACTGCATCTCTAGTTAAGCTCTAGGTAAGGACATTTTTCAATCTTGGACAAGCCTTGAAAGAGAAGCACCAGCTGTTTGGATGTAAAACATCGTTAATTTAAAGCATTGCTATACAGGAGACAAACGTTGCCCAACACCCTCAGTGTAATAGCCCAGAGACTACTTTCTAAACATTATTTCCATGCAGGCCCTGTTAGCCTGGCAAAAGTGAACAAATGGGTCTATAGCTCAAAAGAGAAATTTGGACTTGAGATAAAAAATGGTTGTCATCAGGATTAGTGATCAGCAAATGCTGGTGGTTGTTGAGAAGGTGGTGGTGGTTTGGCTCCAGGCACATATACAGGTTGCTGGGGAAGGTGAGGAGAGTGAGAAGGGGGCCAAAGACAGAACACCGGGACCATGGATATTTAAAGGGTTGGCGAGGGAGCACATTTCTGAAGAATAGAGAAAGGAACAGCCAGAGTGGTGGAAATCTCAAAACCAAAATCTAGTCAGGGTGGCATAGATCTTGGAGGAAAGGACAAGGTGCCAATTCTAGAGAGATCAAAAAAAAGTAAGGATGCGGTTCTGAGGAGTGGAGGGGTGGGGGTGGAAGAGTGGTGAAGGGGATTGAGGAAGTTGGCCAACCTAAAGCTTGGTGGTGGGGGAGGGCGCCTTGAGAGACGCGGGTAGACAGCAGAGAGGGACTCAGTGTCACGGAGATCCACCCCTCTCACCCCCATGAGGTTTACCTGAAGGTGTTTAAAAGCTGGTGGGAACGAGCCAATCTATTCAGAGAGATTGAGAAACAAGCAAGAAGGGGGAGGATGAGTGGAATGAGGTTTCTGAGAATAAGGGACCTAGCACCCCTGAAGGAGCCCACGGGAAGAGGGAATGCCCCCGCCACAGGCAGTTGCAGGTCCCAAGGTCAAGCCTAGGACGCGGACCGTGGGACCAGGCCGCCGCCTTCCCAGCCGGGCTCCTGGGCAGCACGTGACGTCGGTGCCCTCTAGTGGCGATAGTCTGAATCGTACGGCACACGGAATCCCCGTTGGCGGGAGAACCCGAGCGAGAGGCAGTGACTCGGGACCCTGAGTGGCTGGGGACACAGGGGTCTCTAAGGATAAAGCTCATGGCACAAAAGGAGTGGAAAAAGAAACCATTTGGATGGTGTACGTTTTTCAACCTTTCCTGCACTTCTCCTTTGTAGGGGAGAAGGGGAGGGAGGGTACCGATCTGGGCCAATTAGCCAAAGCAAAGGTTATGTCCGGAGCCCCAAAAACACCCGAGCCTGAGTCATATCCATGCTGTGGATTCCGACCTGTTGTGACCCGCCAGGCACAGACCGTCTGTAGATGGTGCAGCACGGCGGACGTCGGGGAGTCAGGAGATGCTGCTACCTTTGCCTCGTGGTCAAGCACAGGGAAGACGGGGAGGGGAGAAGTGGGGCTGGCGCAGGGAGAGGAGGCATCGGCTGCGCAATGCTGCCATCTACCGGCCTGCCCGGCGCTCGCCCCGGGGAGGGGACGGCACTTCAATGCAGAGGGAGCCGCGTCCAGCTCAACTGTCGCACCGGATCTGGTCTTAGCGAGCGGTTTTCAGGCTTAGCCACACAAATTCACCGGCTCACATAGCAACTCGGGAAAATATACAGGTGTTTTGTGTTTGGGGGTCATTGGTTTTGGATTTTCCATCTTAAAACATCCACAAAGAAGCTTCTAGGCACAGAATCGCTCCCATGGCCAAATGAGATAAAATCTCCAATAAGTGTATGAAACAAAGAGCAGATCAGTCTTTGGGGTCTGGAATTGTGTGGGTGGCAGTCTTATGGTCCAAGGTCATTCTCAGCCTTACAAATCTGTGAAGCGCATGGAAAGAGGGTTTGGGTCTTAAGTCTGTTTGTTTCTCTGGGCTCAGTTTCTTCATCTGTAACGTGGCAATAAAGTTGCCCTCACAGGAATGCTTGGGGGATCAGATATGCTGATCCTTGGGAACAGTGTGGAAAGTATAAAACTACATGTCATCACTAGATGTGATCAAATGCAAACTTTTCTTCCAAATCAGAGGTGACTGAAGATGTCACACATACAGCAGTTGCTGGTAGGGAGGAGAGGATTTGAGTATCTCTGTTCCATTTTCCCAGATACTGTTTTCTATAAAACCTGACTTTCCTGAATGGTTCTCCCATACCATCCCTAGGGATATTGTAAGGAAGAATTAAATCACTTTAACAGAAAGCTTGTCTCTGTTCCTGGAGAGATAATGATGAGGTCATTAGGTTTTGGGAGTTGTATTTGTTAAGTCCAAATGTATGTCGGTCTTATTTTTCGTAGCTAAACAGAACAAATGCTGGATGTTTTCGCAGTGAGAATGATTTTCTCCATATTGCATGTGATGGGTATAAAACTCAACAGTTGGGGGAGAATTAATCAATAAACTTTGAACAAAGCCTTGGGCATAGGCAGGATACGGGGCCATCCATAACATCTTTCCAAATGCAATATGAGGACTTCCCTGCCTAAAAAAAAAAGCACTTTCCATACCTGCTTATAGAGAAAATGTTACCATTAGACAATAATTCCTCAGGTTTAAGACATTTTTGTTCCCTTTTTTGAAAAGCAAATTCTCCCAAGAATGGTAATAACTTTAAGCTTTTTTAGTTATCTATACCTACGTAAGAAAAAGTTTATTATATTCTTCCCCAGCGAGCAGCTTTTGATAAAGAGATGGATGGAAAGCATGTAGAGTGTCTGAATGCTCACAGGGAATAAAAAGAAAAGGGAAACAGAAAGGGAGGCAGGTTGCCCAAAATTGTCTATTTCACTGTTTACCTAGAGTTTTGGCTTTGTTGATGGGATGTGGTTTTGGTGCCAAAACATCACACACTGAAAAAGAACAAAGTTGGAGGGCTCACATTTCCTGATTTCAAACTTATTGCAAAGCTACAGTAATCATGGTATGAATTTGGTATGGGTAAAAGGATTGACATATAGATAAATGGAGTAAAATTGAAGTCAGAAATAAACCTTAACATTATGGTCAACTGATTTTTGACCAAGATGCCAGGAAAATTAAATGGGGGGGGGGGGGAATAGTCTTTTCCATAAATGGTACTGGGAAAACTGGATATATACATGTAAAAGATTGAAGTTGGACCCTTTACTTCACTATATACAAAAATTAACCCAATATGGATTATAGACCTAAGTCAGAGCAAAAACATAAAACTCTTAGAAGAAAATATAGGAGTAAGTCTTCATGAACTCAGATTAGGCAAAGACTGCTTAGATATGACATCAAAAGCACAAGCAACAAAAGTAAAAATAGATAAATTGGACTTAAAATTTAAAACTTGTACTTCAAAGGACACTTCAAGAAAGTGAAAAGATGCCCTACAGAATGGGAGAAACTATTTGCAAATCGAATATCTGATAGGGAAATTGTATCCAGAATATATAAAGAATTCATATACGTCAATAATTTTAAAAGATAACCCATGTTAAAATGGGCAAAGGCTTTGACTAGACATTTCTCCAAAGAAGGTATACAAATAGCAGTAAGCATATGAAAAGATCATCAGCATAATTAGCCATCAGAGAACCCACCTCACACCTAGCCAGATGTGTGTAAAGAAGCCTGTAGATGATTCCAACCTCCAACCATTCAAATCTTCCCACTCAGACATGGTGGAGCAGACAAGTTATTCCTTCATGTGCCATCCAAATCCCTAACCCACAGGATCCATGCACATAACAACACAACTGTTGTTTTATACCCTAAGTTAGGGGTAGTGTGTAATGCTGTCATAGATAACCAGAACATCATTCCAACGTAAGTGTTCAGACTCTCCCTCTGTCAACCTGACCAACTAGGACAAAGGAACAAGAGCGGAACATGGAAGTCTCCCTATGAAAATTATCCACCATGGCAATAGAAACCATTAATTGGGCATCTATTGTATGCTAGAGTGGTGCTAGGTGCTTTCTATACTTTATCACTAATCCTTCTGGAAACCTTCTAGTATGCGGTGTGAGCCCCATCATACAGACAAGGAAGCTGAGGTCTGGCAACTCTGAATGACTTGCTCAGGGTCACATAGACAGTAGACAGCCGAGATTGACATCCATGCTGATCTGACCACATCCAAAACCCACATGCTTCCACCCACAGTGTAGTACCCACCCCCTGCCCACCCCCAGGCTCTGCACCAGCAATGCAAAACTATTTCTAAAGCTGCAATCATGGTATTGAGGTATATAAAGAAGGATGACATTTTTTGTTTCACTGTCAAAACATCATAAAACATGCAGAACGCCAGGTGGCAGAAGTGTTCAAGGTGTTCATTTTCATTAATTCATCTTGTCAAAAGAACTTTAAATAATAAAAAGGAAATGAGGGGAACAGAAAAACAGAGCAGATTTCCCCTGCCTGGAGTAGAGACTGATAAAGTCACAGGAAGAGCCTTTCCACTCTGGACCAGACTTAAGGTAGAGACCTGGCTGGTCATGTCCTGCCCTGTGGGTGCAAGGAGGTGGTCAAATTGTGGGAGGTGAGCCAGTGGACCAGGGTGCTTTGGAAAAAGGCCAGAGCCTAGGATAACCTTGAAGATGGTAGAATACATTCAGCCCCTAGATATTTCCATATCAGCTCACCACATGCCACATCCCCAAGCGGTTATATAATTATTTAGCATGTAAATTGTTTGTTTAATGTCTGTATTAGTCAGGATTCTCCAGAGAGAGAGAGAGAGAGAGAGAGAGACAAAGAAATTTATTATAAGGAGTTGGCTCATGTGACTATGGAAGCTGAAGAATCTCAATATCTGCAGTCAGCAAGCTGAAGACCCAGGAGAGCTGCTACCAAAGGCAGAACAGACTGCTGTCCACCTCAAGGGGTTGCCTCTGAAGTTCCTTCTTACTCAGCCTTCTTGTTCTATTCAGGTCTTCCACTGACTGGATGAGGCCCACCCACATTGGGGAGGGCAATCTGCTTTACTCAGCCTACCGATTAGAATGTTAATCTCATCCTAAAATACCCAGAATAAAGTTAGACTAAATATCTGGGCATCCCATGGACCAGTCAAGGTGACACAGAAAATTAACCATCATAATGTCCATTGCCCCTACCAGACTGTAAGCTCCCTGAGCCCAGTGACTATTTTTTCTTGTTCTCAGACATAGTCCCAGAACCTGGCATAAGAGTTCATCATCACGAAGATGTTACATAAATATTTGTTGAGTGAATGACCCCAGGAGGCTTCTTCACTGATATTAAACTACCAAGACCCTGATGAACACCCGGTTATAACTCATACCTGAGTATAAAATAACACCATGCTGTGAACTACCTCTTAAGTTTCAAGGTCCAAAGCAGAAGACCTACTTGGTCTCCACTAGTAACAGGGATGTCAAATGAAGAAGCAGAAGCTAAAAATACAGTAAAGGTATTCAGGGATGTGGGTGAATATAGAGTAATCAATAGAAATGTTATGTGAACCACTTGGGTATTTTAAATTTTCTAGTAGCCACAATTTTAAAAAGTAAGAAGAAGCAAGTGAAATTAATTGTAATAATATATTTTATATTCTTATCAATACAAAGTATAATTTTTAAATGTAATTATTGCACCCAATATATCCAAAATATCATTTCAGCATGTAATCCATCTAGTAATTATGAATGAGGTAGTTTACCTTCTTCTTTGATACTAAGCTTTTAAAATTCACACAGCACATCTCAATTTGGATGAGCCACATTTCAAGGGCTCAGCCGCCTCCTGTGCTGGTGGCCAGCACAGTCCAGGGGCTGGCAGAAGATGTCTGACTACTTATAAATGAGGGTGATAGCATCCTCTGAAGCCCTGGTTATTTAGTCAGCCTGATTTGAGTGTCCACGGGATTAAATGTCTATGTCCCCATGTCTTCTCTGATTTGAGAAAAATCAGAAGCAGGGTCACCACGGACCTGAAGTCCATGGAGCCAGATGGGGCCAGAACTTGGGACCTGCCCCACTGTTCACAATCAGTGAGACCTGGAGCAAGTCACTCAGCCTCTCCGGGTGCCAGTGTGCTCACAAATGAAATGGAGCATTGCTGTGACAATCAAGTTTCAACACCACCAAACCTGATACTTCTCTTTTTCTGCACAAGGCACTCCAGGATTCCAGGCTTACCTCCCCAAACATGGAACTAAACTGGGGTCCTGCTATTGGCCTCTCCCATGGAATATCTGAGGCTTGACTTAAAAAAGAAGAAAATTCTGCAATAAGTGACAGTATGCATAGACCTTGAGGACATTATGCTAAGTGACATAAGCCCAGACACAGAAAGGCAAGCATGGCATGTTTCCACTTATACGAGGTATCCAAAATAGTCACGTTCATAAACTCCAAGACTGGAACGATGGTTGCCAGGGGCAGGGGGGCAGGGATGGATGGAGAGTTATTAATCAACTGACATAAAGCTTCAGTTAAATATTGGCTTAGCCAAAAACTTCATTCAGGTTTTTCCACAACATCTTGCGGAAAAACCCGAACGAACTTTTTGGCCAGCCCAATAAGATGCGTAAGCTCTAGAGACCTGCTGAACAACACTGTACCTTAGTCAGCAATAATATGTGCACTTCAAATTTGTTAAGGAGAGAGGTCTCATGTTAAGTATTTTTAGCAAAGTAAAGTTAAAAAAAAAAAAGAATGGCTGAGGCCTGAAGTAGTGTCTGAAAGGGAGTTTCCACTTTCCTAGGACTCCCCTAGCCCCCTTTGTGGGACTCCTGAAGGAAGCTAGTGCATGAGGGGCCCCCGTAGGGTGGATTTCATGGTTGCCGTCCATGGAGGGAGCTGGTGATATCTTCCAGCCCCTGACGTGGGCTTCTAGCCCAGACGTAGGAGATTTCACATAGAGCGAATCAACGGCCAGAACACAGAATTAGTGGCCCTCTCTGTAATGTGGCCAAATGATGCACATGCTCTCACTCTCTCTGCCATTTTTGGAACTATCCCAGGCGCTCAGAGAGCTGTGGACCAGGACACCTATAGACGCCAGCATCTCCAGGGAGTGATGCCAGGATCAGTCATATTAGGAAGGCAATCACAAACCCATTGGGGGCCCTCACAGCTGTTTCCAACCCTCTGCCCATGATCTGGTTTCCCATGGCCCACGCACCTTCAAATTTCCCCCAAGAGCAGCTTCTGAATGTCAAAGGCATTAGAAATGTACCATCTTCTCCTATTTTTCTGTTTTGTACATTGGCTTCCCAGCACCCTTGACATTAACCTCCTACCAAATGTTATCAAATCCATGTTCCCATTCAGGATCTGTCAGCCTCTTTATCTTTTAGAAAGGTAACAGAGGGAAAAGAAACCAGCCCACATGGCTTTTTTGGCTGCCCATGGCGTTCTTGGAAATCTGTTAGCAAGGCCTCCAAGCCTTCTCCCCTATTGTTAGCACCAGCTGGCAGGCCGTGGACCGACAGTGCATTCACCAGCATCTGTGTTGTTCTATCCAGCAGAATAAAGCCTGGCTGTTTTTTCTCTCTACCAAAGTAAAAGAGGAGTCATGAGTAACTGACAAATTATCTGAATGAGACAACAAATTTTTAAGAAACTTCCTGCTTTCATAGAACTATACAGAAGACAGCTGAAGCGCGCACACTTCTAGGCCCCCTGCAGGGGAGCCGCAAGCTCTCAGGACTATGGGAAGGATGGGAGCTCCTGAAGGAGCAGGTGCAAGAGAAGCAGACAGATGGAGAACGGAAAGAAGATGGAGGAAAGTTAAAAAAAGAGGATGGCTCTGGTGGCCGGGAGGAGGCATGTTTGTTGCATTCCTACCTGGTAGACGTGAAGATAAACCGGCCGACCCAGTCTCCAGGGACGGCCTTGCTGCTTTGCTGCAGGCCTGTGGCCAGCAGGCAGCCTCCCGATGTCAGCTCAGGGTTTGCCTCTGACGCAGGAGCTGCCTAACCAAAGAGTACGCCTTTCTCCGAGGCGGCCACATCTGGTGACTGAGTGAGGCAGGGACGGAGAGGGCCGGCATCTCAGCCCCCCTCGCGGGACCATGCCGATGGGCAGTACTCACTCCAGGGCTCTGGGGGCCTACACTGCAGCCCAGCTCCCCCTCTGCCCAGGCATGCCTCCTCCCCTTGCTACTCACAGGGGCAGGTCCCTAGAAAAGGTCTTGCACCCCAAACTCCATCTCAGCACCTGCTTCTGAAAAACCCAGCCTGCAGTGGCCTAGATTTCATAACATGTTGCCCCTCTTCATCTGCACTATTACGAGTTGGATATAGATAGATATAGATATAGATGATATAGATGTAGATATAGATGATATAGATACAGATACAGATGCAGATGATATATAGATATAGATACAGATGATATAGATATAGATGATATAGATATAGATGATATAGATATGGATACAGATGTTATAGACATAGATATAGATACAGATGATATAGATAGATAGATATAGATATAGAATTTCCCTTTTACAACAGAGGACACCAAGGCTCTAGGAGGTTTAGTAACTTGCCCTTGGGTCACAGGGTGGCAGAACTGGGGTTGAACTCAGCCAGTCCAGCACCAGTGTATGCTACCACCAGGAGCTTGCTCATTAGAAGACCCTCCAAATAAATTGCTGATGACCTAAAGTGCACCAGAAATTCTGGAATGAGTGAGCCCCTTTAAGGGAAGAGCAGAGGTGGGAGAAAAACTGCAGACTCACCATTTGATGAGATTTCAAGGTTTCTCGGAAGGTCCCCTGCACCCAAAATACTCCTCCCACCTGACCAATTTTGGGGCTGACTACAGTCCCAAAATTGGAAGAAAAATTAAGACATAATCCTGAGAGGAGTATCGAATTCACTTAATGTATTTGTAGGGTTAGGTCCGCAGGCCCCCAGGCACCCCTTTCTGTGCTCCTTTCTATCAGCCTCTGCTTTGCCTCCTGTTCCTATCCTATCCTATCATCAAGAAAGTGATCTGATAAACTAACTCCTTCAGAATGACATGCAAACAACACATGTACATTTTGCAAGATAACTCAGGAAGTAGTAAATGTTTAATCCAAGCACAGGGATTCCAGGTTGGGAAGATATTTTAAAGCAGGAGGATCATGACATTTGCTGTCACTTAATGGATTTGCATTTGCAAGTCCAACACTCCCACAGCTGTTTATTTCTTTCTAGTTATGTTGCCCGTAATTGAGATAAGGTAGATAATGGTCCTTTAGTAATTGTCTGGTGGTAAAAATCGCTATAATTTACACAGGAATGGTTAACATAGATATTTTCTAAAAGTCAAGATAGAATTCTTCATTAAGCAACATCATTAAATACGAGTCTCTAAAATATAACACACAATTAAGGGTAGCTTTTTTAGTAAAAATAAATAAAATCATTTGAAATCTTAATCTAAGCATAGCTTCCCTCGGGCTGGATGACTATCACCGTGTCTCACCCTATAACACTGTGACACTGCTCTTGCAGACATCTGAGTTTCACCAGCCCCGATGTTGGCAAGTCTCTGAATCCAGTGAAGGCATCCAGAATATGCCACCCCCCAAATAAGCCACTTTGGTATAAAGATTATTTCTAGCTAAAGGTAATTGAGAGTCAACATATGCAGGAAATTCTCTGCCCTTCCTCTTATCTGCCTACAAGCAGGGCATATATCTCCCTTTGGGAAGGTATTCACCTTCCCATTCCATACCAGGAAGAGAGGAGCATTCTTATCACACTGAGAAGGGTTTGCATAAACATACCTTACTAAGTAACCTGTATCTTCCGTATTAGTTCCCCCATATGTTTCCTAGTCACTTCCCCATGATTTATACCCCTTGAAGCCAAAACTCGCTTTCCTTTGTTAAAATGGTATATAAGCCCCCTAGTCGCACCACTTAATTGAGTTTCACTTCTTTTCTGTGAACTTCTGTGCAAATAAAATATTGATAAAATTGTACTTTTTTCTCTTGCCAGTCTGTCTTTTGTTAGTTTAATTCGCATGCCCACAGATACTGAACTTAACAGGGTAGAAGAAAGTTTTTCCTCCCCAACACCATATACAGTCTTTTATTCCAAGCCAGAGAGACTTTCGATTGCTATTGAGTTTCCCTGTCATGGGGCTCAGGCTTCATTCTACCAAACAAGGCAGGCGCTCCTTGTTCTCTACTTTGAAGGGAAACACTTTCTGAATAATCTGGCTACTGAAAGGGCAAACCCATAATCCCCTGGTGCATCACTTCTCTAGGAGTGGAAACCTTTGAGACACAGGGAGAAAGGGCAAACTAAAAGTCACGAGGTCTGGGTTCTTTCCTAACTTTGCTCTATGACCTTGGCAGTAACCAATCTGGGGCTCAGTTTCCTTACAGAGGGGAAGCGGGCGAGAGAGAAGAGGGAGTTGATTCTAACCCCAGCTTTTCTGCTTATTCTCAGAGTCACCTTGAGCCAGCCCCTCACCTCTCCAAGTTTTAATTTCCCCATCTATAAACTGAGAGAAAGGGAAGTTGCCTTGATGAGTGCTTCTCAAGGTGTGGTCCTCCCATCCAACAGCGTCAGCACCAGCATCACTGGGGAATTTATTAGAAATGCAAATACATGGGCCTTGCCCAGAACTACTAAATCAGAATCTCAGGGACGCAGCCAATAAATCTGTTTTCACAAAATTTCCAGGTGATTCTCCCCCAAATTTAAGAACCACTGGTCCAAATAATCTCATAGGTCTCTTCCAGATTAAAAACCTCAAACTCAAGTCAGACAGAGAAAGACAAATATTGTATGATATCACTTATATGTGGAATCTAAAAAATACAACAAACTAGTGAATATAACAAAAACGGAGCTGACTCACAGATACAGAGAACAAACTAGGGGTTACCAGTGTTGGCGGGGAAGGGGCAATATAGGGGTTGGGGAGTGGGAGGTACAAACTATTGGGCACAAGATAGACTCGAGGTTGTAGTGTAGAACATGGAGAATATAACCAATATTTTGTAATAACTGTAAATGAAAAGTAACCTTTAAAAACTGTATAAAAAATTAAAAATTAAAAAAATTTGGATGTTTAAATAAATAAATAAATGGGGGGGATAAATAAATAAATAAAAATCTCAAACTCTTTTTGCCCCAACCTTAGGATCTCTCTCTCTCTCTCAAAGAACAAAACAAAACAAAAAACAAACAAAAAAACCAACACCTGCTCCAAACTTCTCTCCTCTCTTCAGATAACTAACTTCAAGGGACTTAAAATTTACACTCAGTCATTTCCATAGCAACCTTTTCAAAACCATTAAAATGCTTTTGTTCTTTAATACATCCGCTCCTTTCTTTTAAAGAGACTTGTGTTCCTTTTTCAGTTATAAAGCCAATCTTATCTAAGGATAACTCTTAAAAACATTTCAGTAGTACATAATTACAGTCCCAACCAGCAGTGCAAAGAATGTCATTTAAATCATACCACTGAATTGATCCTCTGTGCCAACTCTTTTAAAAGCCAACTCACAGGATGGAACACAATCTAAACTCCTAAATCCAGATGAAAGTGTCTGTCTCCACAGTAGGACTCCATACACCTTTATTGATTTCACACTCTATCCATTGACCCTACTTCCAGAAATAGCTGCCTCTCTAATTGTTGAGCCACCCTGCCCCACTCTCAGACCAGGAAGTTCTGGTGCAGCTGAGCCCACACCCAGCTCCAGGTTTGGCCAATAAAAGCCTTCATGACCCTGGGTACTCTAACTGATTCAGAGATGGGCACATGACCCATCAAGGCCAAAGAGACATTGACTAAAGCTTCTGGGATATAAACATGTGAAATTTCTCACTAGACTGGAATCTGAAATGATGAAGCCTAGAACTCCATAGCTGTTTTAATTGCATGAAGGGAAACTTGTCTGAGATGGAGCCACCAAAGAGGAAGAGGGGCTGAGAGGCCAGGAGACAGAAACTGGAGCCAGATGACATCATTTCCGAGCCTGTATTGAACCATGCCTCAAAGTGGTTTGGTAGAAGGTCCATTAAATGTTCCATTCTCCACTTTGGGTTGACTTTTCTATCACCTGACACCAAAACCATTTTAATGGGTACAGAGTATAAATCATTTCAACTTTTGTTAGGCAACTTGTCAATATCTATAAAAAATTTTTTTTCATGTGCGATAACTCTTGTCCTAGCAATTCTACTTCCAGAAAAATAATCTTCAGAAATGCTCTCACAAGTATGGAAATATGTATATGTACAATCATGAAGTTCATTGAAGCATTGATTGTCACTGCAAAGAGTTGGAAACAACCTACTGTCATTCACTAGAAACCTGCCTCATTTTAGGCATTTATGATGTTAATGAAGAGTAAAACATAACCCCAATTATAGGGTCAAGGACTCTCAGAGCTAGAAGAGCTAGAAGGCATCTTAAGTAAAGCATTCCACATCTGTCTCCTGATAGATGCAAAATCTGAAGCCCACAGAGGTAAAGTGACTTGTCTAGTGTCACTCAAGCTAATTCTTCAAAGAGCCAGGACGAGATTCTTTATCTTCGGGCAGCCATTCATCCTCTATGTCATGCTGGGTCTGAAGTTCTAGTCGTGATGCTCATTGTTAGACAATGGCAGGTGTCTGGCTTTTCACCATAAAATCAATACCCCCAAATGCAAAAGTTAAATCAACATTACACTCAGTGTCAATGATAACAAATTAAGCTGCTTCAAGCTAACAAAAATAGCTTTTTCCCTAAGGACAACTTTTTCTTTCCCTTTCTTCCCCTTCTTTTCCCCCAAAACTCACACTTATCCTGGACAACCTAATACAAATGGCAGTTCAGAAAACTGCGGCAACTAAATGCCAGTCAGAGCAAAGCTCTATTCTCAGTCACAGTAATAAAAGCGGTTGAAAATGCTGTGCATTCAAGTCACAAAAGATATGATTTCTACCTGAGATTGTCCGATAACAGAAATGAATGATGGTTCTTTGCCTGAAAATACATAATGATTGTTGGCTGTGTATTTCACCATGGATAATGTGGAAGTCACCATCCTTCAAATGTGTGTGGATTGAAGTTGTTGTTGCCTATTCCTTGCAGGATGATTTGCAGCAGGAGACAAGGCAGGAGAAATGTCTACATCCAGGTCAGGCTGGATGCTCTCCAGCCAATTTTCCACCCTGAATTGTTTGATCTTCCCTTCTAAGTTCCTGGTTTATTGCATGTAAAGGGCAGATTGATTGCCTGCATTTGACTAAGATGAAGGCACCCCCATATTCTTTAAACTTTTGCAAAACTGAATTCCTCAGAAGTCACCCCATATTTTCAGGCCCGGCCACCATTTAACAACTTAAATCTCTGATGGCCTGACCTACTGTAGTTTGTAAACACTTTCTGCTTGACTGAGAATGGGACCAAATGGAAACCAGCACATATACCGGGTGTCATCACCTCCCCCCAGGCCAGACCAAACTTCATCCTTGCTGCTCAAATGCACCAATCATTGTTTTTATCACTTTCTGATGAATTAAGAATTACTGGCTAATTTGGCTACCAGAACACTATTAAAACCTGCAGAAGGTAGTTGGTTGGTCATTGTTGGCCGACAGAGGAAGAGAACAGTCTCTCTGAGCATCAACCTCATGCTATTCACAACCCCAGGACATCAGAGTCCAGTGAGCTCAGGAATTTTAAGTATGAAGTTTCTCCCAGAATAGAATTCAAGGGCTCCTAAGGTTTTTCCCTAACCCCAAGCCCTTCGCCGGGAGCCTATTATACCTAAAATTTCACCATTAAAAATATGTTTCATTAGAGTTCAGTCAAACTGAGGGTCTCTCAGTGGTCCCTGTGAAATTCTAGTACCACTGAGAGGTCTAAATATTATCTCCACCTTAGCAGAGATGTCCTCTAAATTGGCAGGCACTGAGCACAAGGTTTTATGACAATTTGAAGCATCCTGATGGGAGAGAGACAGGAGGAACAGGGAGAGAGTCACAGAAAGGAAATGAAAAAAGACACCACAGATACCTACTTTCCAATTTAGCCCAGGATCAGCTCAAGTAAAATACCAATCCAATTTATAAGAGAAATCGGTCCCAGTGAGATGCTCTACGGACAGAAGTAAAATTCCACAGGACGTTCCTGGAAACTCAGTTAAGTCCCAGAAGAGGTTTTTCATGCCTTTCCAGCTCTGTAACTCATTTCATTGGTTGTTTCCAGGTGTCTAATGAGGGAAACAGGACCAGGGGGCAGACAGACTTGAGGCATGGAGGATGTGAAGAGGAGAAACATACCATTCAATATCATCGAGTGTCAGTAAAAAAGCTTTTAATGCTTTATATAGTCAGCAAGACAGATTAGTTGACTTCACCTTCTTTTTTATTTATTTATTTATTTTTGGCTGTGTTGGGTCTTCATTGCTGCACGCGAGCTTTTCTCTGGTTGTGGCGAGCAGGGGCCACTCTTCGCTGCGGTGTGCGGGCCTCTCATTGCGGTGGCCTCTTCCGTTGCAGAGCACGGGCTCCAGGCATGTGGGCTTCAGTAGTTGTGGCACATGGGCTCAGCAGTCGTGGCTCACAGGCTCCAGAGCGCAGGCCCAGCAGTTGCGGCGAACGGGCTTAGTTGCTTCGCGGCACGTGGGATCCTCCCAGACCAGGGCTCGAACCCGTGTCCCCCGCATTGGCAGGTGGATTCCCAACCACTGCGCCACCAGGGAAGTCCCCACCTGCTTTTTTAAAAGTGTAAAATATTTCTGTTAGAGCTTCACAAAAAAATCTCTTTAGCTATATCAATGCTTTATTATCGTTGTCAGCTCTTGATTTGTCTAACTAATGACTTAATCATGTTTCTCCCTCTGCCTTAATCTTCTTTCTCTCTCTGACTTAATCATCTTTCTCTTTTCCCCAAGTAAGAACAAATTCGGTTCCCCCCACTCAATTGAGACTTAGACCGTGTGCGTATTCAAGGCCTCTTTACCATCTCTTTTCAGCAAGGTCTCTACTGACTGAAACTCTTCTACTCTAAATGGATCCAAAAAAATTTAAAAACAAAACAAAATAAAAATGGATCCTATAATTGCCCTGAGCTCCCAAATTCACTAAGTTTCTTTTCTGGCTTGTTTTATGTGACCATTATAAATAGATAGAGGTGGTTCCTACACAGGCACTCCCATCCCACCTACTTCATGTGTATCTATTTTACTTCTCCAGTTTCTATTACTAATTGAAACAGTTTACCTCCTGTGTTTTAGGACAACTAGACCCGTCTGAGATTATCCAATGCAACCTTCATCATAGGACTCACTGGCCTCTGAGAAAACCTGCCTGGGGATAAATCCTCCAAACTCTCTCCTCTCAACCTTTGAATGTGCTTATAATCCACCGTGTCTCCTTCAAACTCATCCCAGGATAAATGCACTTCCCTTCCCAAAAAAACACCTCAACTTTCTCTTAGTTTTGCCCATTTTTGCCTCCTGCTGTATCTTGAAATATTCATTTCTACCCCATCCAGCACCTCATCACACATGCTCCCATCTCTCCACCTTCTCAATCCCAGCCTCTAAATATGCACCTATCTCCTCCAATTCAAAGACATCTCAATCCTCTCTCCATGGAGGAAGTGCAAAGACTAGACTTCATGTTCAATGACTAAACTTTATGTCCTTTAAACTATATTTCTAAAGTGCCAGTCACATCGTGGATACTCAAATGTGGTTCCCTTTCCCCCAACTGTGGATTTGCCCCTCAGCCTTCCAGTCAAGCCCAGGGTGGTGCGGCATAGTGGAAAGAGCACAGACAGATCTTTATTTTTATTGAAGTATAGTTGATGATTTACAACGCTGTGTTAATTTCTGCTGTACAGCAAAGTGATTCAGATGTATACAATATATGTATTCGTTTTCATATTCTTTTCCATTATAGTTTATTACAGGATATTGAATATAGTTCCCTGTGCTATACAGTAGGACCTTGTTGTTTATCTATATTATTTATATTATGTTGTATCTGCTAATCCCAAACTGCTAATTTATCCTTTCCCCACCCCTTCCCCTTTAGTAATCATAAGTTTGTTTTCTATCAGACAGATCTTTAGGGTCAGGCAGATATAGGTGTCCTTCCCAGCTCTCCCACTTGCCATCACATCTATGTAATGGTGGGGATTGTGCATAGAGATCAATGTGGAGGTTTTCCCTCTCCCACCACCAAGGGCAAGGACCACGATCTCAGTGATCTTCGGTCTCTATCTCCAGCCCCAAGAGGCACGCCTGGCAGATAGAAGCCGTTTATTAGATGTTTGTTGAACTAGCATGCAGCAGAGATAACTGAAGATGGTATTAAAGGTGTTAAATATCAGACACCATAGAGAAATGGTGGGGGGGAGGGGAGAGGGAACGGAAGGTTTTCAGAAGTGCCAAGAAATCCCTGGATTGCCCCTAAAGCATCGGTCACAAGTTCCAGCAGCCAAAAGGCCTTTAACAGAAAGAAACATTATAGCAGAGACCAAGTTAATGATGACACTAGCGTCCCATTATCAAAAGAAGACAGTGGCTAGTACATTTCTACCTACTTGAAAACAGCATGACTTATTTTCGATGTGCTTGCTCTCCTCAGAGGAATGAAAGATAATAAATGTGAAATGCTATCTTTACCATGTTTTAAAAAATCTGATGGATGCTGAAAGTGGAATTATGCATTTTTAAAATGTTCTTACTTGTTTTTCCCTTTGTAACCCAGATAAAACTGGGTATTCCGTGGTTAGCTTCAACACAGTGTTGCATGAAAAAGAATCCAAAATCCAAAAGAAAAAAAACAAAAAGCACATTGAAAAGCAATTAAAATTTTTATGAAATTCTTTTGAAGAGAGTGGGAAAGGGGTATTAGATGGCATGACACTTGGGAAAATGTCTTTGTCTTTTTTTTAATGTTTCTCCTTGGCAGCTCCACGCAAAACTCCATCCTTCTTCTTGCTCCCACCCCAGCCACTTGCTCTGAGACCCTTTCTGCTCTCCTAGTAGCTCTGGCCACTAAAAATCAGTCTAGTCTCTCTCTTCTTTCCAGTTCTGCAGCCTCATATTTCCTCAATTAGCACAGCAAGATGTTAGAGCCGAGCCTTCTCAGAAAAGGAAGGAGTGGGGAAAGCTGTGATTACTTACCCGTTAATACTTTTTGTGTCACCGGTTCTATCATATCTTTATTTTCTAAATTTTCTAATAAACATGTGCAACACTATAATCAGAAAGAAAGCCCTATTTCCTTTTTTTCCAATAACACATAGTGCATCTTTAAAATGCACCTTAAGACAGTGGTGCCCAGATTTTAGAATTTTACAGACAAGTACAATTTTAATAAAAATTCTGAGAACTAACACAGGGTTAATAATTTTATTTATTTATTTAAATACATTTATTTATTTATTTATTTATTTTATTTTGGCTGCGTTGGGTCTTCGTTGCTGTGCACAGGTTTCCTCTACTTGCAGTGAGCGGGGGCTACTCTTCGTTGCGGTGCGTGGGCTTCTCATTGTGGTGGCTTCTCTTGTTGTGGAGCATGGGCCCTAGGCTCACAGGCTTCAGTAGTTGTGGCACGTGGGCTCAGTAGTTGTGGCTTGCGGGCTCTAGAGCGCAGGCTCAGTAGCTGTGGTGCACGGGCTTAGTTGCTCCGCAGCATGTGGGATCTTCCTGGACCAGGGCTCGAACCCCTGTTGCCTGCATTGGCAGGTGGATTCTTAACCACTGTGCCATCAGGGAAGTCCAATAATTTTATATTTAACCTCCCAAATGATTATTTATTTAATCTGCTATCCTCATTATTTCATAAAAGAAAGAACTTTTTAACAACCATACAGGTATGGTAGATATTATCCCATGATGAAAGAAAATGTTTTATATTGATTAACTTGGCTTTGCAAAAACTCCCTACAGGGTGCTTATGTTTTCTTTCAACACTCGCCGTGTATAGTATGAGCTTTGTCAGGGGCCAGGGCTGCTCTGAGCACTGGCATTTGGGGACTACCAGCTGAGAGGTGGCGGAAAATACAAGAATGGAGTCAGTATGGACTAGTGAATGTAGAGAAAGAGATGAAGATTAGGAACCATCAGACAATGATTGAACAGAGTAGCTGCAGGGAAGGAGGAGAAGGTCGGCTGTGGGTCTCCTGGCTCCCACTTCAATCAGAGAGGTCTTACCCTCATTCAACATATATTAGGATTCCACCTAATCAGGCTAGTCAGGTGCATATGGGTTCTCTGGCCTGGCTAATGGTTAGTGCCAATTCTTTAAATATCGAATGAGCCTACATGGTGAGAAGAGAAAGAAATGAACTGACTTCTGTTGACAAAAATTATATACGTTTTTATGTTCAGAACAACAGGCGATTCCATATACTTATCATTAACATAATACTTTATTTGCAATTGTCTTTCATTTCACTGATTTTGCATTATTCTTTTTTTTTTTTTTTTTTGCTGAAACATTTGTTTTTCAGTGACTCTTTTTTTAAAAATTTTATTTATTTATTTATTTATGTCTGTGTTGGGTCTTCGTTTCTATGCGAGGGCTTTCTCTAGTTGCGGCAAGTGGGGGACACTCTTCATCGCGGTGCGCGGGCCTCTCACTATCGCGGCCTCTCTTGTTGCAGAGCACAGGCTCCAGACGCGCAGGCTCAGCAATTGTGGCTCACGGGCCTAGTTGCTCCGCGGCATGTGGGATCTTCCCAGACCAGGGCTCGAACCTGTGTCCCCTGCATTGGCAGGCAGATTCTCAACCACTGCGCCACCAGGGAAGCCCTGATTTTGCATTATTCTTAACTGTTAAGCACTGTGCACTCATACCCCGCTCTTCAGACTCACTGGGATAGAAGGAGCCTACGTGGCTTTTTCAATGTGCTTTTATCCTGCTTTGTTTTGTTGTTCTTGTTAACAAAACGTTCTGTTTTCTGAAATGTTTGATCTTATTTAGGCTGTAAATCTGGGTGTAGCCAACCCAGATATATTTTAGGAGACATTAAAGGGCTTAAGATTTATGTGATAAAATAAATCATTTGTTCTCAGTAAGTGGGACGAAGTGAGTGCTGTTGGGTTTCAGAATTTTGGCTGGTTGCTGGCTGGCTGGCTAGGCTTGATTGGGGCCAGCTGAACTTCACGGAGTCACAAAAACATTCAGACAAAATTGGCCGCCACCTTCAAAGAGTGTTTCGTGTTTTTGTTTTTGTTTCCACATGAAGGCTTCTGCTTCACTAGGATTAGGAACAATGTACATTTTGACGCTTTTGAAGATAATAGTAGGTGGAAACCTGAGTTTAAAAGTACCATATTTCTGATTTATTCCAGAATCCCTTATAGTTGCCTCCCTAGGAAGTAGCTCAGCTGACCTGCTTCCTAATCCAGCTTTATAAAATTCACATGAGTAAAGGGTTTGACTTTTAAGTAAAGTTTAAAAACCACAAAAGCATAGGCGTGCACATCAGGGTACACCAGAGAGTGACAATACATAGTGGTAAAATGAAGAGTATTTTTAAAGTCTCACATAGTTATTGACTACCAACCTACGTTTCCCTGATGAGAACCTCATCCAGCCCAAACTCATAACAATTGCTTTCCCTCTGAGGTCAGCTTTGATAGCTGCCAGATAGGGAAAGGAAAGAGGAAATGAAGGGAAGACGACACCAGGTGATGGCTGACAGTGTATCCTCTTTCTTTTCCGAGGAAGTGAAGAGAAACGAGACTCTTCCGCCTACCTCCACCTTTCCCCACTTGTAATTGGCCAGAGTAGCCCCTGTGGAAAAGATGTTCAAAAACAACAGTCTCTTCCCCTTCCCTCGCAAATCTGCACCCATTTTTTGTGCTGATGCAGACAGTTCATTTGATGTGCAGAGAGGACCCCACACAGGAGGAAAGAATCAAGCCCAAATTCTTCTCCAACATCCAGAGGAGCAGCCTGGTTCCCTCGTGCCCACCTCCCCGCTGGCAGCACATCCACGTGGATGGGAGATATAGGTGGGTAGGACTTGGCACGCATTGGAGCTGCCCTCTGAAGCTCATCCAAAAATCCACCCACTGGAATCAGGAGGTGTGGAGATAATGACTATTTCCTGAATATCGTGCTGTTTAAGCAGCCCCACTGTGGTGTTTGGAGAAATTCAGGATGTTTTTGCACCCCAGGTGCTGTTGGAGCTGCCTAGCTAAGCTAAACACGACACACAGACATTGAGAACATGTGTTGGCTGGGCAGACTGCTGGCAGTCAGGACGGTGGTGGTGGTTTTTCTTGTTCCAGCAGTTGGCAGAGGAATGCATGCTTCAGTATAATCAGAAGCTTTTCACTCTTGAAAAAGGAATGTTTTCCCTGACACCAGAGCATGAAGACAACGCTCTCCACTGCTCAAAAGCCCTTTCAGAGACAAAGTCCAAAACTGCAGACGGCCACTCAGAATCTTCCTCCATTTATCCCGTTCTTAGTTGAAGCACTTTGGCTTGCAAGACGGGAGACCCATTCAAGCTAGCGCAAAAGAGGGTGTGTGTGTGTGTGTGTGTGTGTGTATAGATATTATTGAAGGAATGCAAAGAGGCTCAAAACAACCAGGGGTCCACCAGGAATTATCTGTGGCCTCCCTAAATCCCTCAGGGACCTCATAGCCCCTCCCATCTCTGGTTCCCTCACGGACTCCTCCACCTGTCAACTATTTTCCTGTTTGTGGCCATGGCCTCCTGGCCCAACAGCATTGTCACCTTCTTGGAAAGGCCTTCCTTGACCCCCCTATATGGTGCTATCTGTCTCACACAGTTATACTCTATCAGATGACTGTTTTATCATTCCATTGCCTTTATCACTGCAATGTATCAAATGTTTGTGTCGCCCTCACAATTTGTATGTTGAAACTGAACCCCCCGTGTGATGTTATTTAGAAGTGGGGCCTTTGGTAGGTGATTAGGCCATGAGGGTGGAGCCCTCATGAGTGGGATTAGTGCCCTTATAAGAAGAGGCCAAAGAGCTACCTAGCCCTCTTTCCACCATGTGAGGATACAACTAAAAGACAGCAGTCTGCAAACCAAGAAGCAGGTCCTCACCAGAACATGACCACTCTGGCACTCTACTCTCAGACTCCCAACCTCTAGAACTGAGAAAAATAAATTTCTGTTGTTTATAAGCCACTCAATCTATGGTACTTTTTTATAGCAGCCCAAACTGACTAGGACAATGAACACTAAAATTTCCTTCGGCCGTTTCCCCACTTTGACATAAGCTCGATGAGAATAGGACTTTCTCATGTGCATCACTGTTGTCTTAGGCCCTAAAACAGCATGAGGCGGGTAACACTCTGTAAATGCATGATCATTCACACCCACTGCCCTCTGTTGTGAAAATCTCTGTGATCATTGGTTCAAATTCCCAAGAGAGATCATCCGGTTGGTGCTCTGGCCAACTAATGGACTTGTGCCTTTAGTTATGGCATCTGTCCTTGGTCTGATCAGCCAGGTCACTGGGGAGGAGTCATAGACAGCCCTTTCCAAGAGCATGGGAGGAGCTGGGTCTCTAGAGGGCTCTATGGATGAAGAAGATACTGAAACCTGTCTCAGAGGGAGCTGGTCACTTTGCAGAGTTACCTCTCATTACCCACATATGTGAACAAGTGTGTGTGCAACCCATTCTCTATCCCATTCACATGGGCCACTCACCATGCAGACACCTGGCTCAAATTAGGCACTCCAAAATTTTTGTTAGGTCACCCTGTATCCCCTGCTTCCAGATCTTGCCTCAAGCTGTTCCCTCTCTGCCAGAAAAGCCTGCCCCAACTAGCCCAGCCCCACTACCAGTCTATAGATGTTATAGCCTCACTTCAGAATTCAACTCAGACTTTACTCCTTTTCCAGATTCTGCAATTCTAAATTAGTCACTCCTTTCTCCTAAGGGGCCACCTTGTTTTAACTTCTATTAGGAACTTACTCCAGGCTTCTTTCTAAGAGAAAGGCAAGAATCAGGTAATAAAATGCCACACAAAGACCCCAAGCAGTGGTAACCCAAAGACTTATTCACAGTAAGATGGAGATAAAGCATGACATCCATGACAAGTGCAAGGGGATGGTACATGAGTGCGTTCTTGTAGAGGGCACAGATTCCTGAAGGAGGCCACTGGAGAATGCTGTGGCAGAACAAACTGATATGGAAAGAGGCAGCCAGCGATAACATTGTGCCCATTTAACAACCAGGATAAGCCCAGCCTTTACCCAAATACAGGTGTCTCTAGATTGCACCCCTGGACCAATGATTAACATCACCTGGAGTACTTCTGAAAACTACCGAAGTCCAGACCCCAATGTAGAGATTGTGACTTAACTGCTCTGAGGTAGGGTGTGGTCATGGAAAACTACTGGCCTGAAGCTGTATCAAAACACCTATCATAAGAGAAAGACAAGGGCTTTGGTTCCAAAGCAGGCTGAGCATGAATTCCAACTCCACCATTTACCAGCTTTGCCATCTTCCATGAGTCACTTAAAATCTCTGCGCCTCCATGCAGGTGAGATGGTGCTAATAATTCCTACCTCATATGATGATTGTAAGGATTAGAGAAAACATGTTCACAATTCCTAGAGCATAGTGGACCCTCAGTGAAATGGTAGGTATAAGTATTATTAATGCCTTCCCCCAACCTGTTGCAGATTGATATTTAACACTGTATGGTTTAAACATGTAAGGCAATGTTACCTGCATGAAAAAATATTAGTGCTTTACGGGTTGCTTTGTTTCTGTGTAGGCCACCTAAGTCCAGCCATACAGGAAAGTTGTTTGTCAGGCCAGATGCATGCTTCTCTGAAAATTAACATCATCCAGAATCTGACTTTTCATTGAGGCAGTACGCCCTTATTAAATAACATTTGTGTCAGCAACTACAGACCAGGAGGCAGCTATTGTGCCACAAAGCAATTGACATCATAGAAGTCAGTAGCTGCTCTTGAATAAGAATGCTGTGCCCACAGAAAGCAACGGGCAGCAAAAGCACTATGGGAACATCCCATGAGTGTGGGCCAGGCACCTATCACATTTTACAGGCACATTTGTATGTGAGGGGAAATCCATCATCACAAACAAGAGGCAAGGAGAAATATCTTTCCTGTTTGTTATTAGCAAAATCACAGTATCCAGTTCCCAAATTCCATTCAAGAAATGCTTCCTGGCTTCTTCTCTCTGCTTGACCCTCTTCCCACCCAAAACTGGCACTAAATCTAAAATACAATCATATGAACTGAGACTTGCAAAGTCTGGCCTGACTTAAGCCAAGTTTGTGTGTAAGATAAGTATGCTGTCATTATAGTCTGAACCAACAGATAAGAGAAATTTTTAATCAGGATAATTATTCATTGACTTAATTTAGACTTGTGGAAATGTCGATGAGCCTAGGTTCCCACTTTAAATACAAGATGGGGGGGGGGGAAATTCCAACGTGGGAATCAACAGATTAAATTAAGACAAACTATTGCAAGACAAGCAAAAAAAAATCTATGATAACAAAAATTTGGACCCTAATCAGGACCCTAATCCATGAATTGACCTATTGATTACTCTCAGCTGTTTACATTAGCCAATGCTTGGTCATTATTCTCAATAGTCAGGGTCAGCAAACAATAGCCCACGGGTCAAACCCAGGGCCCACCACCTGTTTTAGTCAATAAAGTTTTATTGGAACACAGCCACATTCATTTGTTTACCTATCATCTCTGGCTGCTTTCATGCTACTACAGCAGAGTTATATAGTTTCGAGATCATATTGCCCGTAAAGTTGAAAATATTTCCTATGTGGCCCTTAACCAAAAAAAAGCTTGCCAAAGCTGCTCTTCAGAAACGTGGCGTAATGTAATTTCCCCACCAGAAATACTTAGGCTAGACATGATATCTTAAGTAAAAATATATTAAAATATGTGCTTGAAGATTTATGCTTTATATGGAGTACATGGAAGAGCAATAATGTATTTGTTGTTTGTTACATATCATCTGGGAAAAATTACTAAGTAAAATTACCTTATACCACTAAATATTTTCACATAGGTAAGAGTATGCTAACAGCAAAGATTTCATTTCAGTCTTTATTAGTAATTACTAAGCCGTAAGTTATTTTCACCTATCAGTGCAACTTGGAAAAGAAATACAGTTCATATTATTTCTGTCTTGGTTTTTCCACAGATTAAATGTAAAAGGAAATGGAACTGATGTGTTTAATTCAACTCAGCACTTTCTAACAAGGATGAAATAGTGTCAATTATAGGCACTGCAGTTGTTTCAAAGCAAACTGAAACATAAAATATACTCAGTTTAATTAAAGCATAAAAATAAAATGAGGTACCAATAGTAAAAGAGTGAGAACAGCAGTATTGGTATGGTAATCTTATTTATGCATCTAGATTTACTGCATCCAAAATTGCGTGGGTTTTAAACAGTCATTAATAGGAATCTGGATAAAATAGAGCAACAAAGGGTGGGGGAGGGAACAATTTAAATAAGTGACATTTTTCTTTTTTGCATTTAGCCATCTTCTAAAGAAGGGGCTATTAAAATTTTAAACCAGTTTTTAATCAAAGTTTAGTGGTGCAATATTTAATTGAAAACAACACCAGATGTTCTTTACCAAAACATCTTTCATAATGGCTAAATCAAGGTCTGAGAAGTTATTTAATGAGATAATTGTTGGTCTGTGAATACAGCAGCAATTTCTTAATTCCTTGTAAAACTAAAAACACACAGGTTTGGAGGCTGGCTCTGGTTCTGTCGACTGCTATCTGCTTCTCATAGCTCTCCTTGGGTGGTCCAAGCAAAGATGGGTGCTTGGAACACCAAACCTCAAAGTCCAAAACCAACAGAGAGCCCCAGGAATCACTGCCCTGGGAGGTTGGCACCCTCTTTGAACCACATCGATAAGACAGGGCACAGGCAACAAACTGCAAGGTTCACAGGCACATAAAAGCAAGAAAAGAAAGTCACAGACGCTTGGCTTCAGTGAAGAGCTAATTTCAGAAAACAATACTTGACAACTGTGATAGACAGAATTCCAAACTGACCATCCAAGATTTCCCACCCTAATCTCCAGGACTGTAAATATGATGAGATATCATGGCCCTGATTACGTTATATTACCTGGCAAAAGAGATTTTGAAAATATAATTAAATTATTACTGATCAATTGACTTTGAGTTAATCAAAAGGGAGGTTGTCCAGATGAGCCTAGTCCAATCACATGAGCCCTTTAAAGGCAGAGAGTGTTCTGTGGCAGAAGAGGAAGTCAGAGAGACTTGAATCACTAGAAGGATCTGACTATGCTATTACTGGCTTTGAAGATGGAGGGGGCCACAGGCAAGGACCAGAGAGCTGACCAGCCAACAACCAGCAAGAAAGTGGGGACTTCAGTCCTACAACCACAGGAACTGGATTCTGCCAACAACCTGAATGATCTTGGAAGTGGATTCTTCCCCCAGACCCTCTTATGGATTCCATACGAACCCAAACCAATGCACACTTTCATTTCAGCCTAGACAGAGGACCCAGTCAGTCCTACAAGCTGCTAAACTTGTGTTAATTTGTTAAGCAGCAATAGAAAACTAGTACAACCACCACCCCCTCCATTATTCAGGCCAGAATGACAGGACATTTCCAAAACATCTACTGGCTTTTCTTATTGAGGCTCTGCTTCATCAAATATGTAAGACACCACCCCCCAACACTCACCATGAAATTAATAATATTTCCTCTCTCTGGAAAAGAGGATGGAATTGAGAATCTATGAATATTAAATAAGTTACACGGAGATCTGCAAACACCTTTTCCAAAAAGACAAATACTGCCACAGGTGGAACATGTAATGCTTGTGCAATTCCTGGGAGACACCTGTCCACAAAAGTTGTGCCAGTTCACTGTTCAATGCTGCTACTACAGAGCAGAGGTGGACTTAACTATGAACCTGCTTCAAATGGGGTGATTAAATTCAGATTGGATATTGACACTGATCATCATTTCTGCTACATGGGAGGTAATAAAAAGAGATAAAAACAGCCCTACCCCAACCCCTCTGAATCAGCCCCTGTTTGTGAGCAGAACCCTCTGTGTCCACTTTGCCCTTAAAAGTGAAGGACTAGAAATATTTAGCCTTCTGAAAAAAATGTATCTGACCAGCAGGGGGCTGAAATAAGTGTGGGGAATATTTAAATGTCATTTCCAATTCTTTGACATAGAGAATTAAAGAGCAATAGGAAAACCCTTTGATGCCTTGGAACCTCTGTCTTATTGCTTATTTGAAAAGAATGAGGAAGGAGAATCCACACACTTCTGTAGGTCCTAAGGCAACAGCCATGAGATTGAAGAACTCCACGGGTGCAGAGGAGGCGGTGCTTTTCAAGAAGTATGGACTGTTCTCCTAGAGACCTTCCCATCAGCACATGGCTCAGACATCCAGCTTGTAAGTCTTGCAAGTTAGGCTAGAAAGACTAGCCCTACACAAACAAGTTTTCATTTTGTCCCAGGCACCATTTTAACTTTATCAGTGTTCACATAGGGCTTTTTTTTTTTTAAATACAGATGTCCTTGTAAAACTGTTGAAACACCTTCAAACTTAAGTCTCAAACCTTAGGTATCACTAATATCCTAAGTGTGGCCTGCAAAGTCATTTAGCCCCAAGGGCCACCAACAGAGCTACCCACCCACCCCCCTCAGTACCCTGAGTCCCTCCAAAAAAGACAGGAGGAGTCAAATGCAGAAGCAAAGTGAAGGGAAAATAAAGCTATGTTACATAATTCCTGCCAACCTAGTGAGAGGAAAATGTCCAACAATATTTTATTCTATCAATTTTGACAAAATCGTTGGTTTAGTAATCCTGTGAAAACAGCAAAGAATGCACAGGAAATGATAGAAAAATAACATTTATTGAGGGTTAATTAGGTCCCAAGCACTGTTCTAAGTGCTCAATGTGTATTAGCTCATCTGATGCTCCTACAACATTGTGAGGTAGGTACTACTCTTTTCCTCACATTATAGATGAGAAAACTGAGGCACAGAGAGGTTAAGTTACTTACTCAAGGTCACACAGCTAGAAACTGCTGGAAACTGGAATAAGAGAAGAAAGGGACCTCCCTGCAAAAAAAGAGTCTGAAGAATGTATGGTAACTGAGATGTCTTAGACAACAGAGAGCTAACTCGTGGAAGATATAGAGAGAAGACATTCATTCATGCATTCTTTCAGGCATGCATGCTCCTACTGGGCTGAGTGCTAGAGATACAACATTAGTAGTAAATCAGTTTTTAAAGCCAGTCATCATCCTTGAGATTGCACAGTCTGTTGGTTGGATACAGTGCAATGAAGCTAAGAGGGAGAACGTGCCCAGGAGGGGCCCCTCCGCCACACCTGAGGGTTAGAGAATGTTCTTCCCATGGAGATCAGTGTCTGAGTCGAGACTTGAAGGAGGAGCCAGGATGCTCTGGGGGTCAGAGCAGAATGCCTTAGTCTTGGGGAAAAGTTTTCAATCCTCCTGAGCCCTGAATGTTTTAAAAATAGACCCCAAAGAAGAGAAGATTCTGACAGCCAAATCCCAAACGACTTCAGTCAGAGTTTATTTTTCCTCCTACCCTAAAAGCCCCCAGGGAAAGAGACGGGGCTTGGTAAAGGCAGGATGGATGTGTTGGGAAAGGCTGGAAGCTGGGACATGATGTGCTTACTGAAAGGAAGGAACCCCTGGTGGGCAAGCCCAGCTACAGACGCCGTGGGGGAACGCAGCCTGGAGTGTGGATGTGTACGTGGACGATACGACATATGCAGAGCCAAGGTAGTCCAGGTAAGCACCCGCCCAGGACAGCCCAGCAAGAAGGAACTGAACTTCTGGAGCAGGCGACACAGAGGTCTACATGGGCAGATGGGCATCAGACAGACCTGGCAACAAACTGCGGGAGTCCAGACGTGGCTGGGGTTCAGAAGCACAACTCCCAGAAGGGAAACAAGCAAAGGAGGCAGGGCTCCATCACAGACAAAACTGGGTCTTGGGAAGAAGATGAATGCTCAGTTTCTCCAGGGAATTCCAGAAAGCAGAAACAGCACATGAGAAGTCGAGAGAAGATGGCACATCCAGGAAACCGGAAGCCTTTCAGTTTGGTGGATCAGAGAGGTCAAAGGAAAAGGGTGGAGCGATGCAGCTGGAGGACAGGTTTTAAAGTGCCTTATAAAGAAAACTATAAGGGACTTCCCTGGAGGTCCAGTGGTTAGGACTCCATGCTTCCACTGCAAAGGGTGCAGTTTCAATCCCTGGCTGGGAAAAGAAAAAAGAAAGAAAAAGAAAATTGTAAGAAGTATGGCATTCTTCTTATCAACTGGGGGGGCAGATAAATCAACAGTATTTATTTGAATATAAAGCCTCGACTGACCAGAGCTGCCTCGAGAGGCCCAGATGAAGAATTTTATATGTTCTGAATGGTTTGATGCAGTTATACCTGAGAATAGCTCTAATTTGGTCCCCAGTGAGCTCTTCTTGTGAATGCTAGTGGTAGACCATTACACTAAGAATGTGACCCAAAAAGATTTAGCAAGATGGTTTCTGAGAGGCACATGAAGCTGTAATGTGTCACTTTCCCACAGTAAGTGAATTTCCTGGGCTCTGGAATGTGCATCACCTGACTTCCATGGCTAAAGAGGTGGAAGGTTTTTCCACACCTGCGCCATTGCCCCCACAAAGCCCCTCCTGCCACTCACTGCGCACCTACCAGGACAACTCAGTGGGTCTGCTTCCCACCCTGAAGGCTGTTCAAGCCTCCGCTAGAGTCCCCTGTTGTGTGTTAACCTGCCCCGTGGATTCCTGAGACCTGGGACTGCACAGGACCAAGGAGGGATTAGTTCCTTTCTCTTAAAGTTGTATCCTCTCTCCCTTTTCTTGACTACCTCATCCCCAAATCACTTTTTCTGCAGTGAGAAAGTCACTGGGGAACCTCCCCTGCCCCTGAAGGCCTTGACTTTCAAGCCAACAACCAGTGCATCTCATGGGCTTTCAGGACATTTTTGAGGACAAAATTTTCACCTTTGAACCTTGGGGAAAACCTAAAAATGTTACTTCTCAAGAAGGCATAGGAATATACTCAAATGACCTGAGAGAATTCCACTCAGCAAGAATTAAAAAGAAGAGGGACTTAACACTTTTCCGGTATTCCCTCTGTTCTGGCACATCACCATTTCTCTTAAAAAGCAAGCATTTTTTTATTAAACATGAATGATATGAGGAGGCACTAATGAGGGAAGTGGCTTGGCCTGAAGGGATTTGAATTTGAAGCTTGATAGATATGGCTTTTGACAATACTGGAATTAGCTTGTTATTCCCCTAAGAGGCTGACATCCCAGCTAGGTAGCTCCATTGCAGGAATAAAGGAACAGTCATGTCCTTCGGGTATCAGCTTTTTAAAAAAGTGAATATTTAGCAGCATTGAAAGGAATGTTACTCTAATAACATTATTATTAGTGTTGTTCTAATCCCTTAACAAGCTTAAAATAAATAAATAAATAAACAGCACCAGTGACAGAAAATTTGTTCCTCAACTTCTTAACATTGTAGCTGATCATCTGTTCAGAAGGGAAGGAATCGAAGCTCTCAGGATGGATAGACATCCTCACAAACTATCAAAGACAGCGGTCCCCAACCCCCTTAGTAGTCCGTGGTCTGTTAGGAACCGGGCTGCCCATTAGGAGGTGAGCGGCGGGCGAGTGAGCGAAGTGTCATCTGCTGTTCCCCATGGCTCGCATTAATGCCAGGACTATTCCCCCACCCCGCCCCCGTCAGAGGAAAAACTGTCTTCCACGAAACCGGTCCCTGGTGCCAAGAAGGTTGGGGACCGCTGATCAACGACACCCATGTAACCCCTTCATGAGCACAAAGTTTCACTCACAGTTAAGTTTGTGACTGAACTGCTTATTCCCTGAAAATATTTTTTTCCCTTCTGGTTTGATGTTCTCCCAGGCTTCTTACAATGAGGAGCCATTTTTAATTTTTTTATTTTTCTACTTTGCCAAGGTGAATTACGGAATCAGGCAACTGGAAGATTAATATAGGGGCACTGCATCATTTACCACCAAATGATCATATCATTTCCCCCATAACAAAAAAGGATGAAGCCTAATTATGGAATGACCCAAAGAGATTTCTTCCTACTTTTTGCCATAAGAAGCAATGCTCTCTTATTTATTTTATAGAGGAAGGTAAATGTAAAAGTCTATGTTAATTCAAGGTTAAGGTATAAAATAATGAATTTTAAGCCAGGAAATGAAGCTCCTAGAGGTTTAAAAGCCTCACATGACATATCTGCTATAGTAAGGATTAGCGCTTAAACCTACATTTTCTTTGCAACTGTATATATTTGGAAGTTGGCTAATTATTCAGTGACTTTCTGAAATCTTGAAAGACTGTCAAATAATAGAGCGGAATACAAACAAGACCATCTTCCTCGATGATCTCTAAGAGTTCTCAGTTATCTCTGTGCCCCTGATGACTTACAATCAGGGCTAATGGCACACTCCAGTGTCAGCTAGCTTTAAATGACCTCTAGAGAGTCCTTCAAGTTCTGTCTCTAATATTGAATTTTATAGGCTATTAATGCCTTTTCAATTATATCATTAGCTATTTCCCTGCATAGCCGTAGCTCTCTTAAGAGATCAGATACAGAATGCTGATAAGAAATCAGTTTCTGTCCTTTATTAAACAATAAGATTTAATCACTGAGGAACTTCACATATAGAGAGAACAAACATCAAGGGCTTACTCTAAGTCAGAGCCCTGCACTGTCTCTACAGCAATGTCATGTGATTACTAGATAGTTTCCCCTGTTTCCCTTTCTAGAACTGTCCAAAAAGGATAGACCTGGTTTTGTAAAGAATCAGCATGTCCAAAATCAAGCTGGTTTCCTTCCCCCAACACAAACCTGCAGCAGCTTTCACCCCGTCTCCCATGCAAGAAATGTCAAGGTTTTTCTTGACTTCCTCGCACAGTCAGTTGCTTCCTGAGGCCTGATACATTCTACCCCTTAAAGATCTCTCAACCATCCCTTCCCCTCTATTTAGGGTGACCATATGTCCCTGTTGTCCAAGGCAATCTTGATTTATGCCTATTGTCCAGTGTAATTATGAACAGTGCCCCCTTTTGCTCACAAACGTATCCAGGAAGGACCAGAAATGATACAGTCCATTCCCTCCGGCCCCGTGGCCACGACTTACTCCAAGCTCTCATTGATTCCTGCCTGGATGGTAGTGGTAGTTGACAGTAGTGGGTGGTAGTAGCTGCCCAGCTGATCTTCCCTTTCATCCATCTACCTTTCAAACTTTTTAATTGAGTGCTAATTCTGAACCACACACAGTGTTGGCACCAGATTGGGTTTCCCTGTAAGGCTGTGCAGTTTGCACACTGTGCAAGGGTGCCCAGCCCAGGGAGCAAGTGAGGCCAAAGTTCAGCCCTCCCTCCACCTGCCAAGCCATGCACCTCGGTGGGGTGCAAGTCCTCTTCTCAGGAGCAAGAGGTTCCTTTTTCTTGGCACAAAGGCGCCAGCTGCTTGCCAAATCTTGTACCCTCAGTGCCACTCCTGCCTACAGTGCTTTTATTCTAATTCATATGAAGGCACCGCATAGGCTTCAGGTCGCCTCTGCACTGTGAAAATTACATTACTTCTTCAAGTCCATTTCCATCTGAATGCATTTCTCTCCTCTGTATTGACCTTTCTACATTGCAAACCTGATCTTGCCTCTCCCTTGCATCCTTCAACAGCTCACTGTCATCTGTAAGTTCCAGTCCAAAGTCCTGGGCATGATCTGCAAAGCCCTTGGTAATCTGACATCTGCCCTCTCTCCAGACTCATTTCCCCCCATTTCTCCCCATACACACCTTGCTTCAGCTGTGCTGGACTTTTTCCGGTTGCTGGAATGTGCCAAAATGGTTTCCACTGGCTTCATTCCTTTTTACATGCTGTTCATCTAGGCTAGGACGGTCATCCACATCCCATCCCACCACCTGACAGTCTACCTACTGGTGATGATGAAGGAGGAAGGAGAGGGGAAAAAATGAGATGATGATAAAGATGATAATTACTGTAACAGACTATTGAATAGAACAACTTTTCCCTTGCCTGAAAATGGCACTAGCATCCATAACCCAAAACTACAGGTGCTATGTGTCCCTACATTCTGAAAAAGAGCCACCAAGAACTGGAGCAGGATGTTCCTCAAATTTTCCTAAATGGCCCTACCTCAACCAACCCCACCAGGCACACTAACCCCCTCTCTATATAAGGAGGTTGGGGCTAAGAGCCTAGTGGAGGATGCATGGGGTTTCTCCTCCCCTTCCGTGCCTGTCCCCCCGGCCAAAGAAGCCAAGTAAAGGGGGAGAAGCCAACATATTTGTGACGATTGCAATAAAGGGAGACAAACACTCCATTTTCCAGTTAGACATCTAACTGCTGGGAAGGATGGGCACAGAGGGACACAGCAGTGTAGGCTGCATGACACCATGGGTTTCCTACAAACGCCACTGAAGTTTGCTGGCCAGAGAAGTCTTGAAGATGCCCCGCCAAGAAGGATGCTTGCCAGGTACTAGGACCCATCAGTGAAGGGTACTGGAGTGTACTATGGGTTTGGGCAGGAGAATTTTGAGCTGAAGTAGGATAGAAGAGAAGGAGCTGAAAGGCTCATGTGTCATTGCCCTTCATCTAAAGACCTCCAGGAACATACCTGTAGTCAAATAAGTTGGGTTTATTACCCATCTTAGCAAGAGAGAATGGACTCCATATGGAACTGTTGGGGGTCTCAGTAAGAGGAAGTTATGAAATTATTATGGGCTTTGGGCCTTGGTTGAGTAATTTTGGGAAAGGTCTAAGGAAGCAGGAGCTTGCTCTAGATGGGGAGAATTCTGTGATTGAGTATCTCAATAAATCTTATCTATAAGAAAGGCAGACTTGAGCAATGTAAAGCTATAACTGGTAAAGCAGCAGTCTTATTTAGTGAAGGGAGGAGGGTTCTTGGTATTTTGTGGGTGGCACCTTGTGGGGAGGATCTTGCCCTTATGACTCTCAGAGGAAAACAACCCTGCTGGCACCTTGATCTTGGACTTCCAGTGTCCAGAACTGTGAGAAAATAAATTTCTGTTGTTTAAGCCGCACAGTCTGTGGTATTTTGTTATGGTAGCCCTAGCAAACTAATACAGACCTATAATAAGTAAAGAGATTGAGTTAATAGCCAAACACTTCCCATGAAGAAAAACCCAGCTCCAGATGGCTTCACTGAATTTTACTAAACATTTAAAGAAGAATTATACCAATTCTTCACAAACTCTTCCCAAAAAAGCAGAAGATAAGGAAACACTTCTAACTCATCCTATGAACCCACTATTACTCTGATAACAAAATCAAAGACATCACAAGAAAATTACAATCCAATATCTCTTATGAATATAGATGCAAAAATCCTCAGCAAAATATTAGCAAATCACATCCAGAAACATATTTAAAAGGATTATACATCACTATATAACAAGTGGGATTTAATCCAGGAATGCTAGCTTGGTTTAACATTCAAAAATCAATAAAATAAAATACAACTTTATTGATCATCTCAGTAGATGCAAAAAAGACATTTGACAAAATGCAATACCTGTTCATGATAAAAGCACTCAACAAACTGGAAATAGAAAGCAATTTCCTCAGTGTAATAAGACCATCTATGAAAAACCCACAGCTAACATCTTAATGGTGAAAGACTGAAAGCTTTCCCTCTAAGGTCAGTAATAAGGCAAGGAAGCTCACTCTCACCGCTCTATTCCACATTATACTAGAGGTTCTAACCAGGGCAATTAGGCAAGAAAAAGAAATATAGGTCACCTAGCTTAAACAGGAAGAAGTAAAATGCTTTCTGTTTGCAGATAACATATCCTGTCTCCACATCTAGGCTCTTCGTCTCACCAGAACTGAAGCTGAATGGGTGACAATATCTTCTTTCTTGGAAGGCAGGGGTTGTCAAGTTTCTTTGTAAAGGCCCCATTTTCCTGCCTTTTCTCCTTCTTGTGAATAACCACATCTCTTCTTATTTTCAAGTCCTCCAGATTGGTGTCATCACACAAAGCCCAGGCACCCCCTTCAGTGATTAAAAACCCTACTTACTCTTCTGCTTGCTGGGCAATAAGGGTCTCCCCATGCCGCCAAAGGGATTCTACTGTGCCTCGTATTTGCCTTCTTACTGCTGGCTCCAATGCAGGGTTTGAAAAACACTGTGGTGTACAGCCCTTAGTGGTGCAGTGCCTGCCCCCTACTCCCCCAACTCTCCCATACACAAAACTTTGCAGAGCCTGAGGAGGTTTCATCTGGCTACAGAGCCCACCCTGCCCAGAGCTGACTTGATAAGCATCTTTATTGGCTGTCTTCCCCTCCGGCTCACTCCCTACCGCCTCTGCCCCCCCCAGTTGGTATGTCCTGACATGGCCTCTCAGGTAAACTACTTGCACTGGAATCCTTGTCTCAGGTTCTGGAGATCCTAAAACTACCACAGTTTTAACAGGTCATGAAACCAACTTAGTGAACATTGACCAGCGAATTAATAAAATTGAGATAGAACAGGCAATATCAGAGTGCACTCTCTGCATTTGTTTCAGTTTGGGACTGTAGAAGACTGGGTCATGTAAACTCTATTACTGAGGGACAAGGGCAAGAATACTTAGAAAAAGTCTGCTCCAAAGACTTTTCATTGTTTTATAAACAATTGTCATGCCAACACATGACCTTTAAAAAAAAAGTGCCACTTTTCTATAATATGCTAAGGAGAGGCCAAAGAATAGGTGCTAGGTTTTCTGGTTAGGAGGGTGCTTGGTTTTTTATTCTCTGAGTTTTGTGACTATTTAATTTTCAGAAAAGTTTACAGTGATTATCCCAGGAAGACTTTGGTGAGAGTGACATCTATACATTGCTGGTGGCATAATGAACCGCACACTTTGAGTTAGCAATCCTATAAATCCTTGGATTTGTGCTAAGAAAAAAGAACTCAGATGCGACGTGCAGAATGACACACACTGCAGTGTTGTATATTTAATAAACATGGAAACAAAAGTCTGGGTAAGAGGGATTTGAAGAGCCCTTTTTCTTGGAAAAAAAGCTTTGAAGTTGAGTTTGCGGAGCACTTTTCAGAAAGACTGAGGAGGAATTGTCAGTCGTTTACATCAAAAACCTCACGGAATGACTGGTGAAAACTGGGGTGCTTTAGGGGCCTCAGTGGCACCCCCAGCTCTGCTCGGTTCTCCGGAGAGGTTTGATGTAGGTCCAGCACCACATATTATAAACGGAAGACATGACCTGTTCTCGCATGGGTTCCAGTACTCACACTTAAAACTTGGCATATGGAAGCAGTTATGAGGTGCTGAGAACAGGAGTGGTTGGCAATGGTTTGTCCTTTTAGCTTGGCACCCACGACCACACCGGGCCTGTGGCCAACGGGGACACAAAATCCCCAAGCGGGGTTTGCAAAACTAATTGTTCTTAAAAGAGCTTCCCAAACCGCAGAGCAATCAACACTCAGGTCTCCCAGACTCACGGAGAATATAATGGATTACACATGGAGTCATCTCAAAGCTGTTGTTAATAAGTATGAATACCCGGACTGCGAGAGTCGAGGGACCAGAGGGGAGGGAACTGTCTTCACTGTGGGAGAGCCCCAAAGGACGGGGTGCAGCCCTCGGGAGCAGGGGGCTGAGCAGCCGCCGGCGGGGTGCGCTCAGAGCCAAAACCAAAAGCGAAGAGCCGTGAGACGGAGCGGCCCCGGGCCCAGCGGATGCCCCGCCAGCAGGGGCGCGCTCGAGCCCCGCGGTCCCGGGAGGGGCGGTGCAGGCGAGGCGGCCAAGCTCTCGCCGCCCGGGGGGTGTGGTTCCCGCGGCCCGGCCGGGCGGGGCGCCGGGTTTAAAGCGCGGGCCAGCGAGACGCGGCTCACTCGCGCTCCCGCCGCCGCCGCCAACGCTCCCCGCCATGGAGCGGCCGCTGCTGTCCGCCCTGCTCCTCGGCGCAGCCGGGCTGCTGCTCCTGCTCCTGCCCCTCTCCTCTTCCTCCTCTTCGGACGCCTGCGGCCCCTGCGAGCCGGCCGCCTGCCCGCCCTTGCCCCCGCGGGGCTGCCAGCTGGGCGAGACCCGCGACGCGTGCGGCTGCTGCCCGGTGTGCGCCCGCGGCGAGGGCGAGCCGTGCGGGGGCAGCGGCGCCGGCAGGGGGCACTGCGCGCCGGGCATGGAGTGCGTGAAGAGCCGCAAGAGGCGGAAGGGTAAAGCCGGGGCAGCAGCCGGCGGCCCGGAGGTGAGCGGCGTGTGCGTGTGCAAGAGCCGCTACCCGGTGTGCGGGAGCGACGGCATCACCTACCCCAGCGGCTGCCAGCTGCGCGCCGCCAGCCTGAAGGCCGAGAGCCGCGGGGAGAAGGCCATCACCCAGGTCAGCAAGGGCACCTGCGAGCAAGGTGGGCATGTGCGCTTTCCCCTCCGACTCCGACCCCGCCCCGCCGGGCGGGGAGAACCAGGCGCCCCCTTGCGGGGCAGAGCCGACAGGGCGTCCGCGGCCGGAGCACCTGGCTGGTTCCCGCGGCTCCTCCCGTGGGCATCCGGGCTGACTCGGGGAGGGGGGAGTTGGCAGCGGCGGGATTCCGGGAGGGATGGGCGACGCCTCCCTTTCTCTTTTTTTGGTGGTTTTGAGAGTTTGGTGCGTGCGCCAAGAAAGCGAGGACTTGCAGGGCGAGTGTATGTATAGAAAAGATTTCCAGATACCACAGATTCTCCCGTCCCCAAAGCTCACCCAGCTCATGCTAACAGCCGGCAAGTCGATTCGCAAAAGCTGCCCCCACTCTTTTGGGAACCCCAAAATGTCATGTTCTCTTCATTCTTTCTTGGCTTGAGTGTATAGAGATGAAGTCAAGAGATAGGAGAAAGGCGTTTGACGATGAAATACAGTATAAGGACTTTCAGAGAGAAGTTGTTTGTCCCATGTTTGATTGGCTAGATTGCAAGAATTTTAAAAATTGGATTTCATGGTTTCTTAATATTAAGGAAAATAATTCACTTACTGGAAGTTACAGATTCTCAAACAGTAATCTAACTAGCTAATTATTTGTGGGCGAAAAAATACAAACTCTTTGAAGGATGTTTTTATGATGTCGTTTATGTTGTTAACCTTATGACCACTTTGTTTTTCTTTTTCCATTCTTGTGTAATTTGTCCCCAGGATGCACTGTTCAGCAGGAATGCCTTTGAGGTTATGTTTGATCGTTTATTTTATTCCAAACAAGTCCAAGCTTGCCATAAATGAAAGGGGAAAATAGAGTCTGGACTCGCAAAAAAGAAAAAAAAAAAGAGCTTTTAATTCTAATGTCTGCTTAGGCAGTAGTTTCAAGGGAAGGTTAGAAATCCAACCTTGGCAGTCCCTCTCCTGGTCCCAGCCAAGGTAGGAAAAAGGGAGAGAAGAGGCAGTTCTCCTGAAATAACAGAAGCAGCTGCTTCTTTAACACAGCTGAGACTTTCTCCAAGCTTTCCAAGTAATTCTTTTTTTTAGAGTTTTTCCCAGAAGTCCACATGGCTAATAGGTCATCTGCCACTGCTTTCAGAGTTCACTATTGAAAGCCTTAAATAGTGTAACCAACTTACTGTTAACTATTTATATTATCATCACCTTAAACTTAAATCACAATCCAAAATAATTACACACTTTCCCAACAGAAACAGCCCTTTGGGTCTAACTTATCAGTCATACCATGAAAAGAGAAATGGGCATAGCTTAAGAATTCATTCCAAATATTGACATTTTTCTTACACATTCCAAGGGGAATTTTCCCCCACAGTCTTTCCAAATCACTGGAACTTGCCTTATCAGAGCAGAAGAACAGCTTGGTGATGATTTAAGTATTATCGTCAATTCTAGCCTGTAGCTAGTTTTATCCATCTTCTCTCATGCTATTTGCATCTCTAAACCCTCACACAGTGCAATTATAAAATATTGAGACTGATAGTCATATAGAACTAGTCGTATAACCTCATTATCATGAAACCCAGATCCTCAGCATGTCTCCAGACTGCAAACCTCAGGAGGGTACAGACCTAGTTTTTCTTTATGTTTGGGGAAAATGTTAAGAGAAATAGCATCTAAAACTGGAAACCTTGTCATAAATTAACCTTTCTTCCCAACCTAAATTTAGAGATAAGGGGTCTAGTGCCTGGGACCATTTATAGAAGAATGCCAGGGAGAGCAGAAAAGAATGTGAGGTCCACCAGAGTACTTTTCCACAGCAGAGATAAATGGGGCTAAAGCCAGATCTCCTAATATATTTCTCCTGACTCCTGGAAGTGTTTTAACAATTATAGAAGCAAACCCATCAGGGTGCCATTAACTTCTGTGCCATTTAGTATTGGGGCTTTGCAAAGAATAGGAAATGCATTTTCTAGGTTCTTCCAGCCTAGAAAGGGTTCTTCTTCTACCCTCAGAAGAAACTTAAGTTATGCTTCCTCAAGTATTGAGAGGGAGGGGGCATCATTCCTTCTGGTGATTGGTCTCATTTAACCTGCATTTATTGAGCACCTGTCAGGTGTCAGCACTGTGCTAAGATGCTGTACAGCTGAGGATGCACGAAACAGGTCTGGTCTTGTTGATTAACAAAGTATCCATGCAAGTTACAAACCTACCTCCCACAGTGCTTGCCCTGGAGCCCTGGAGACATTCTGAATCTTTTCCCAGTCCCTTCTTTTCTGAGGTCACCACTTACCCACCTTCTGTGGAGAGACCTTGGTCTGCTTGTTTTCTGTGCCTCTGTGATAAGAGGCAAAGCCATCTTTCTAAAAAAAAAAATCTATCTAAAAGGTAGTGATGTAATAATCTCACATCTAAAACTGTTATCATTAATTTAGTGCCATTAGATCTTATTGAGGTCCCTGAACTCATGCGAAACTGGAAGAGGAGATTTGGAAATTCAGTTTAATAAAAAGTTAATAGAGACACCACGATGTGTAATAAAATCTCACAGTCAGAAGAGGACATGGTGCTCCTTTATTCCGGTTCTTGGTTACTCCTTTTGTTCATGGTCCGTTATATCTGAGCTCCTTGGCAATCCCTTGTTCCCTTTGGGTCCCATCCCCTCTTCTTCCTCAGAATTAATTTTTATTTGTGGAATCAGAATTCATTCTTAAGGGTCTTCCTTGCTAGTACCTTTAGTAGCAAGTTAAAACTACCTAGCACTTCACAGTACCTCTTATTTTGGTCTCTTCTGTCCAACCCCCTTTGTGGTCTGGCCACCATAATTGTTTGCTCTTTGCTGTTGTTTATAATCACACCCTCACTTATCTTTCCACCCTTTGAACTCTTAGCCTTCAAGGATCAGCTGGTGTCACTTTCTTTGTGAATCCCCTTGTCTTTCCCCTCCCCACCCCCCATAATGATGTCCTTGTCCTTTTGCAGCTCTGTGTAGGCTTCCAGACTTTTTTTTTTATGTTCTGATTCTGTTTATACATTTTGTGGGGAGTGGAGGGTGTTACTTTTTAAAATTTTTTATTGGGGTAACCTTGGTTTATAACATTAGATAAGTTTCACGCATACAATGTTATGTTTCTGCTTCTGTATACCTGGCAGGGTGCTCACCACCCAAAATTTCTTTTCCATCTGTCACCATACAGTTGACCCCCTTTACCCATTTTGCCATCTACCCTAACCCTAACCCCCTCTGGTAACCACTACTGTGTTCTTTATATCTACATGTTTATTTTTGTTTGGTTTGTTTATTTATTTTGGGGTTTTATTTTTTTTAGATTCCACATATGAGTGAAATCATACAATATTTATCCTTCTCCGTCTGACTTACTTCACTTAGCACAATACCCTCAAGGTCCATCCATGTTGTTGCCAATGACAAGATTTCACCTTTTTTATGGCTGAGTGGTATTCCATTGTGTACATGTACCACATCTTTATCCATTCATGCATGGATGGGCACTTAACATTGTTTCCATATCTTGGCTGTCGTAAATAATGCTGTGATGAACGTAAGGTGTGTATTTCTTTTCAAATTAGTGTTTTCTTATTCTTTAGGTAAATAGCCAGAAGTGGGATAGTGGGATCATATGGTAGTTCTATTCTTAATATTTTGAGGAATCTTCATACTGTTTTCCATGGTGGTTGCACCAATATACATTCCGACCAACAGTGTACAAAGGTTCCCTTTTCTCCACATCCTCACCAACACTTGTTATTTCTTGCCTTTCTGATAATAGCCATTCTGACACAGGTGTGAGGTGTTATCTTATTGTGGTTTTGATTTGCATTTCCCTAATAATTAGTGATGTTGAACATCTTTTCATGTGCCTATTGGCCATCTGTATGTCTTCTTTGGAAAAATACCTATTCAGCTCCTCTGCCCTCTAGCAATTTTTTAAACAATATTTATTGCACATGTACTATGTATGTATATGTGAGCAAGAGGCATTCTAGCAGAATAGTTAAGATGCAGAACTCTAGAACCAGACTCCCTGGGTGTAAACCTTAACCCTGCCACTTACTGAGCTTTGAGCATGTTCCTTGACCTCTCTGGGCCTTGGTTCCTCACCTATAATATAACGATTATAATCATACCTATCTCATAGAATTGTCGTGAGGATTCAATAAGATAATCCATGGAAAGCACTCAATGAATGTTCACTGTTGTCATTATTCAACTTGAAAGTAAGCTTCATGAGGGAAGGGAATTTTTGCTCCCTGTTCTATCCTCAAGGGCCAAGATCAGTGCCTGGCACTAGTAGACGCTTTGAATATATGTTGAATGAATGAATGAATATATGAATTTGCCTGGCACTCTTCTATTCTCGGGGTAAGCAGACTTGAATAAAATAGACAAGATCCCTTTCTTGTGGTGTTTACCATAAGCTTTAGACAGAAACAATAAACAGATATTTTCATGTAGTAGTATGTGCTGTAAAGAATGTACACCATGGCAATAGGATAGAGACTAGGGATGGATGAGCAGTATTAAGTGAGGTGGGCCAAGCCATGCCGAGGACCCTAGTGAGGATTTCAGCAAAGGGAACAGAGCTCCTGAGGAGAGAAAGAACTCTCCTAGTTAATATAGCATCTTCCACTGACTCCAAAGAGCTCTTTGAATGTCTGTCTTCCTCACTAGACTGGGAGCATCCTAGAAGAGGGACTCCATCTTGATTATTCTTCATAAACACAGTGGCTGGCTAATGGTTGGACACTTCCTAAATATTTGTTGATTAAATACAGGAATCCTCTTAAGAAAGTGCCTTCTCATTGGAAATGCAGGCAATGGACTCTGCTGCATGTCTGCCCTCTTTTCTCCTTGCATCTTCTGCCTGTCTGATGTGTAGACCAGGGAGTACATCTGACATTGACTCACCTTGCTTTTAGATCAGAATCAGAAAAAGTCGCATCTCAAAGAGTCTACCCCAGCCCAATAGAAATGCTTTAAAATATTTTTCTGGCTTCAGTTGCCCTTTTGCAGACAGAAAGTTCCAGAAAGTTGAGTGAGTTGTTGGTTCATTCTTATCCCTTTACCCAGTTTTAATCACTGCATCTTAGGAAAGAATTGAAAACCTGAAGTAGCTTTAGAAAAGAAAAGAGGCAGCCTTGAAGAAGGTCTTAAACGACTTAAGATTCTTTATTTTTTTGTTGAAGTATAGTTGATTTACAATGTGTTAATTTCTGCTGTACAGCAAAGTGACTCAGTTATACATATATATACATTCTTTTTTATATTCTTTTCCATTATGGTTTATCTCAGGATGTTGAATATAGTTCCCTGTGCTATGCAGTAGGACCTTGTTGTTTATCCATTCTATACGTAATAGTTTGCATCAACTAACCCCAAACTCCCGGTCCATCCCTCCCCTCCCCCCCACTTTGGCAACCACAAGTCTGTTCTCTATGTCTGTGAGTCTGTTTCATAGATAGGTTCATTTGTGTCATATTTTAGATTCCACATATAAGTGGATATCATAGGGTATTTGTCTTTCTCTTCCTGACTTCACTTAGTATAATCTCTAGTTGCATCCATGTTGCTGCAAATGGCATTATTTCGTTCTTTTTTATGGCCAAGTAGTATTCCATTGTATATATGTATCACATCTTCTTCATCCATTCATCTGTTGATGGACATTTAGGTTGTTTCCATGTCTTGGCTATTGTGAATGGTGCTGCTATGAACATAGTGGTGCTTGTATCTTTTTGAATTAGAGTTTTGTCTGGATGAATGGCCAGGAGTGGGATTGCTGGGTCATATGGTAATTCTATTTTTAGTTTTCTGAGGAACCTCTGTACTGTTCTCCATAGTGGCTGTATCAATTTACATTCCCACCAACAGTGCAAGAGGGTTCCCTTTTCTCCACACCCTCTCCAGCATTTTTTATTTATAGACTTTTTAACGATGGCCATTCTGACTGGTGTGAGGTGGTACCTCATTGTAGTTTTGATTTGCATTTCTCTAATAATTAGCGATGTTAAGCGTCTTTTCATGTGCCTCTTGGCCATCTGTATGTCTTCTTTGGAGAAATGTCTGTTTAGGTCTTCTGCCCATTTTTCGACTGAGTTGTTTGTTATTTTTGTTTGAGTTGTGTGTGCTGTTTGTATATTTTGGAAATTAAGCCCTTATTGGTTGCATCATTTGCAAATATTTTCTCCCATTCCGTAGGTTGCCTTAAGATTCTTTTAAAGGTCTAGAGAATGGACTTGAGGATACCGGGAGGGGGAAGGGTAAGCTGGGACAAAGTGAGAGAGTGGCATGGACATATATACACTACCAAACGTAAAATAGATAGCGGGAAGCAGCCGCAAAGCACAGGGAGATCAGCTCCGTGCTTTGTGACCACCTAGAGGGGTGAGATGGGGAGGGTGGGAGGGAGGGAGATGCAAGAGGGAAGAGATATGGGGACATATGTATATGTATAGCTGATTCACTTTGTTGTGGAGCAGAAATTAACACACCATTGTGAAGCAATTATACTCCAATAAAGATGTTAAAAATAATAAATAAAATAAAATACAAGAGTTTCAAACACACACACACACACACAAGATTCTTTTAAAGGAATGTAATCGAAAGAACAAGTTAATGTTTCTTCATGGTTTGGGAATTAAATGGAATGTGCCTGACCTACTGTTCTACAGCTCTTCAGGAGAGGAATTAACAGGCTGGAATTAAATAGCCACAAGGCACATTTAAATTGCACACCAGGAAGAACTTGCAATAAAAGCTGTTGGATACTGTAAGTGCTATGTGGGAGTCGGGAGAATTCTGTTTCGAAGATTCTCTTTTAGGTTATCTCTCAGCTCCATAAGGGAGGAGGGGAAGTGTCTGGGAGAGGATGTTATAACTTTTAAGATCTTTTACACTCTAGACCTACGCGTCAGAGTGATTGAGCTGAGAAGGCATTTATTTGATGCCCTTAGATACGATTTCCATCTTTCTCTAGAGCCTGCCCTCAGGGTTTATTACAGAGTTGCCTTCTGGAAGAAACTGCCTTATAAGGCTCTCTTTTGGGTAGTTTAGTGACAGAACTCCCTTGGATCCGGTCCAAGGCCAGCCAGCCTTCCCGCATTCTAAATTCCTCCCCACAGTGGATACGATTATGGTGCTTCCTTTACCTCAAGCTACCCCACAAATGATCTCACCTCATCTGTGTTTTTAATTGTACGATAAATAACATCTTGTTTTTAGCAACTGTTTAAAAAAAACAAACCCTGAATTATTGTCAAAAGAACTTTTGAGCCAGGGAACATACGAGTGTAACGTTTGTTGTAGTTTAGATCCAGGAGTGGCACTGTTAAAAAGCTTTGAGATGGAAGCAGACTTAGGAATATGAGTCTGCTACTTTATTGAGTCTACTTACTTTAGGAAATTTTAAAGATTTCCCAGTGAGTCCTTTACTCTTTATGAGGGGGGTAGGAGAGTGGGAGGGACTATAGAAATATCTGAGGAAAGCTTTGCCAAACCTGATTTGTGTGGATTTTTCAGGTTGATCATAGACCATCACCCCACCAGTATCCCACTGCCCCCATGAAGTCTCCAAGAGAAAGTGAGGAGGTCAGGAGGAAAAAAAAAAAAAACAGGTTGATAATGGAGGGAGGGGTGTTTTATTTTTGACTTAAAATTAATGTGTAAAATGGTTGAATTCTGTTTTATCCCAAGCTGGTTTAATGGCAAATGATCTGGTGCCTTTGAAAATGCTAATCTGTTGAATTGACTTAACCATTCTAGGAGGAAAGCAGGGTGAGGTTAATTAGAAATGGCTGGAGCTAGCAAGAACCCCACCCCCACCCCCTCAGGACCTCCACCAAGCAGTGGGTTCCCAGAGAGAGGAGGCGTCCATGAAATTGCCTGGGCCCAAAAGCAGGTCCAGGTTGCAAAGTTTGGTGTCTGAAAAGTAAGAAAGGTTCAGACCAGGTAAGACAGACCGAGTAACCCAGTGTTGACAAAGCCCCGTTCACATGGTCTGAAGTTACTTACAGTTAAGAGTGTTGGCGGGCTTCCCTGATGGCGCATTGGTTGAGAGTCTGCCTGCCAATGCAGGGGACACGGGTTCGAGCCCTGGTCTGGGAAGATCCCAGGGGACACGGGTTCGAGCCCTGGTCTGGGAAGATCCCACATGCCGCGGAGCAACTAAGCCCGTGAGCCACAATTACTGAGCCTGCGCATCTGGAGCCTGTGCTCCGCAATAAGAGAGGCCGCGATAGTGAGAGGCCCGCGTACCGCGATGAAGAGTGGCCCCTGCTTGCCACAACTAGAGAAAGCCCTCACACAGAAACAAAGACCCAACACAGCCATTAAAAAAAAAAAAAAGTGTTGGCAAGGCCAAGGACGAGCCAACATGCTCAAAGTAGAGTTTACCACTATGAAAAAGGAACCCCCTCCAAAACCTCAGGATAACATATATAATAAATGAAGGCACAGTGTAGTCTACCTGCTTCACAGGATCATTGCGAAGGTCAGATTACAGAATGGATATGAAGTCACTGTGTAAAACTGTGCAGCACCAAATAAATGTAAAGAACCATTATTGACTAGACGGTAAACTCCTTTGGGGCCAGAACTCTACACAGTGCCTTGTAGGGTGTGTTAATGATAACTGATGTTTGTGCAGTACTTAGGGTTTCTGTGGATGTTTCCTCCAAAACCTCACAACAGCCTTGGAAGATAAGGGGAATTTATTATCCCAGTTTCCAAATAAGGAACTGAAGGTCAGCCATCACACAGCCAGTAACTAGCAGTTCTGGTACATAAATCTAGGAATTCTGCTACAGCCTTGCTGTTCACAGTGTGGCATGTAGACCCGCGGCATCGGCTCTGTGTACATACTGTCTTTCTCTTCTGTAAACCTAAAATTATTTCAAAATTAACAGCTTAAAACAAAAGTGATTCACAAAGTCAAACTCTTGGGTGTGAAAAAGCATTAGGAAGAGCTTAATGAATTTATCTTGCTTCTGTTTGCCTTTTGATGAATTGACAAGGGGGATATGTGATACATTCCCGTCTAAACTGCTCTAAAAGAGCTCTTTCAATAGCATAAAAGAGAAATTCTATATGATAACAGAGTTGATATCATAGTTTAATTGGCTTTTTGTGGTAATGTGGTACACCTTGTAATAAATGTCATAATATATTCAGCAAAAGATGGTATGTCTTCAATGAATGAGTGTCTCCGAGGCGCCTTTGTACAGATCCCTGAGCCCCGTGTAGAGTCAGCCCCTCCAGGGCCAGACTGGAAATCGGAGAGCCAGTGTCTTTAATTGCAACCAAGAGGCTATTAAAGATCCAGTATGCTGGGGGCAGCTGGCCTGGATATTTTCCCAAGCAGGAGCTCTTGGGGTATAACGTTTGTGTGTGGTGTTTGATCACTGGCCAGGCCTTTCTGGTAACTCCAAGCAGGATGTAGGAGAAAATCACTAAGATAACTGTCAACACACTCAAGTGTGTGCTTTCACCTGAGGTTTTAGCCCTGAGTGCTGACTGAGGCCTGCCCCCAGCATGGAGCCATCAATATTCCTAGTTGGGATAATAATATTTACTCCACATCTGAGCTGTAGTTCATTGTAGGTCAGTACTCTCTGCAGGGAATTTGCATTTTTAGGGACTGAAGCGTGTTTTTTGTCAGTCAAGTGACAACTTGCAGAAGAAGGAAAAATCCACGTAGGAGTTTGAGAACTCAAGATAATCCATTGTGACTTTCTGAGAAAGAGGGAAAAAAAAAAGCGCACTTTAACATTCTAACAGGCGGAAGTGCAGCTGACTCCAATCACCCTGTTCTTTCATGTTGTTTTTCTTGAAGAAGGGGTGTCTCCAGCTTTTTTTGAATCTTGTCTTTTTCTCTGAGTGAGAAAAGCTCAAAGACATTTCATTTACATTAGGGCAGATTAGCAGGCCGGCAGTCAAGTGGTTGAATTGGGAAAGCTTCAGATCTAACATCTGTTCAGCTCTCTTCTGGCCCGACCTCAAGCAAGGTAGGAAAAGTTATCAAGAAACAGATCTCCTGGAACCTTCAGAAGGTTTTGAAAGAGACCGCACAGAAATGAGGCTTTAGGAATTTGTCAGGATAGCCCGAGCCTGCAGGATGCAAAGCCTGCTCCTTCTCCCTGGGAGCTTTCAGAACTTTCTGCTCAGGGAACAGAAATCCAAAAGCGAATTTCAATAGCAGCTGCAGCAATTACACCGCAGCCCTGGCTTCCAGAGGACACCCCTCAGGAAGCCGTAGAGCGCGTGATCCAGAATGAAGTGCTCAGGCGGCAGCGCAGCTCCGAGTTAGAGGAGGTGAAGCCACGGATCCGTGCGGCGAGGCCGCTTATTAGAGATGCTCAGCCCGGCTGGAGAGGGCAGGCTGGGGCAGAGATGAAGATGCTGCCTGAGTTTTGACAGGTCGGGACTGTGGAGCCAGAGGCTGCTCTCTGCTCAGGTGTGTCTCAGATCAGAGCTGCAGAGCAGAAGACAGAAGCTGATCCAGCTTGGCTCTTTCTACACCACCGAGCCTTTGATTCACTAGAAGATTAACTGTCAGGGCCAGGGCAGGCCTGTTCAGGACCCAGTCGTGATGCGGGCAGGTTGTCAGCCCCGCCTCATCTGAAGCCTCTTTCTTTGCACCTGCTCTGCCTGGCCTGTCATTAACGCGCTGCCCCTTTTTCCTGTCTGACTGAGTGCAAAGAAATGTGGTGTTCTTTCTCCGCCTCCCACCCCTTTCTTAGCTACAGAGCCTGGCCAGCAACTTTATAAATGGTGAGCTCTGCTCCATCTGCTCCCTCACCTCCATCCCCAGCCTCATGAGCCATCTCCTGGCTTCCCCCATAAGATCGTGAAGACGCAGACTCTTGGTGTGCCACCCCTATAAGGCAGCCAGCTCGGTCCACATCAGCCAGGAGTTGGCTGTCCCTTCTCTTCTTGATACTCCTTTGGGATGCAGTTTTTCAGATGTCTTAGGAGCCTAATCCATTCCGTGTTATCAGCCCCAAACCCTGTGACCCCTCTCAGATCCAGTCCAGAGGGTGGGGGAGATGGCCACATCCCATGGTGACCATGGGCTTAACAGGTCCCCAGGCCTGACCCTTGTCTTCAACTCTTGTGACTATGCTGGTCACCAGAAACCAAAACGTGGCTGGTATGCGTGGGGAAATACAGCAGAGGGGTGAGTATGTGAACTTTGGACTCGGACCACCTGAGTCAAATTCCTCTCCGCCACTTAACTGTTTGTGTGACTCTAACCTCCTTGATTCATAGTTTTCTTACGTGCAAATCAAGTATAATAATAATGTCTGCCACTTAGGGTTGTTGGGAGCTTAAATGAGATACATGAAAAGCACTGGTACCTGGCATATAGTAAAGTCTCATTAAATGCTGTTTTCATTTAAATTTTTATTGTTATTAGCATCATAAACCCTGGTATGAGTTAGTTTATAAGTGCCTTGACTGTGACGTGTTGATGTCTTAACTTTGACGAATCCAAACTATCTCCAGGTTAGATCTGAAACCTGTGTTTAGATCTATGCAAACAAAATAGCAATATAATGTTCTTATAAACAAATCCCTGGAAACTTCCATCTAGCTCTTGTTCTTGCCCTTCAAGGATTCCAGGACAGGGAGTCCTACTCCATCTGGGAGAGATCCCAGAGTCCAAATGCACACAGTCACATGGGAACCCCTCAGGATACCTGCCAGAGGGTTCACTTTGCTTTTACAGCATGGAATATTTCCATCTTCGAGCACAGGTCACACACACAATATTTCCTAATAACACCTTTTATGTATAGAGGACATTTTGGATTTTCAGGACACTCAAATTCAGTAATTACTGGTCTATTTCTTCCCTACATCTATAGGAAATGTTGTGGGGTTTTGCTGGTTGGTTCATTTAAAAAAAAAAAAAAAAAAGTGGAGATATTGTCTCCAAAGAGGAATGTGAACCAAAAACACAGAGATTGGCAGAGGAAGAGTATGATTAGTATCCATTAAGTACATATTGGGTATTATCCTTGACTTTTAGGGACTTATTGTTGGAAATAATAAAGTCTTTTGTTTGCAATTCATGTGTCTCTTCTTTGGCTTTCATATGTAGCCTTAGCTTAGCAGGAACTCATTTTAAAAAATCAAATGTTTAACTATAAATGGGCATATTTAGACTCAGGAAGGTACCCACTTAGGTTGGTTCTTTGCATCCATCTGAAAAGTGATAGCATCCACTTCCCAGTGTAGGGGGGAAAGCAGAAGAAATGAGGGTGTGGAGAAGAGATTTAAGAAGCTGGATAACTTTTCAGATTCCCCAGCATCAGTAATTTTGAGTGAAGTTGACAGAACATTGGGACTACTGCCTCTCCATGCACTATATACGCTATCACCTTCTAAAGCAGTAGTTCTTGACCTTGGCTGGACACCAGATCACCTAGGGAGTTTTATAAAATGCTGATGCCTGAGTGCCACTCAAAGATCTGGTTGTTTTTTTTTTTTTTTTTTTAGAGTATTTATTTATTTATTTATTTATTTATGGCTGTGTTGGGTCTTCGTTTCTGTGCGAGGGCTTTCTCTAGTTGCGGCGAGCGGGGGCCATTCTTGATCGCGGTGCGTGGGCCTCGCACTATCGCGGCCTCTCTTGTTGCAGAGCACAGGCTCCAGACGCGCAGGCTCAGTAGTTGTGGCTCACGGGCCTAGTCGCTCCCGCGGCATGTGGGATCTTCCCAGACCGGGGCTCGAACCCGTGTCCCCTGCATTGGCAGGCAGATTCTCAACCACTGCGCCACCAGGGAAGCCAGGGAAGCCCCTAAGATTCTGGTTTAATTGGTTTGCTTGTGATCTGGGCAGCAGGACTTTTAAAAGCTCCGCAGATGATTTAATGTCCAGGCGAGGTTCAGAACCATTGTTCTTAAAAGACTTCATGTGACCTAGGGGGTGCATCATTTCCTCGGGATGATTATAATAATGAGGGGCCAAGTTTTGCTCAGTTTATCCAGCTTCTAGTGTTTTACAGCAGGATGACTTCTCAGGCTATCTAGTACACCATAGGAAGCAGAAGCCCTAGGAAACATGATCACTCGATACAACGCAAGCAGTGTGGTGGCTTGGCTGCTTCCTGTCTCCTTGATTATTTCAATGCTGTAATCTGAATCAGACGGAATGAAAATATTTCTACATCCATCGGTCTTGTTGGTATTAAATAAAAGTTTGAGTACCACAGTACTTTAAGAAAAGTATTCACCTAAATCCACACAATCCAACCTTTCCATTGCGTCACTATAACATAAGTTCCATGAGCCCAGTGCTTTTTTTTTTTTTAAAGGAAAGCCCTTTAATTTATTATTTTATTTTTAGCGGTGTTGGGTCTTCGTTTCTGTGCGAGGGCTTTCTCTAGTTGCGGCGAGCGGGGGCCACTCTTCATCGCGGTGCGCGGGCCTCTCACTGTCGCGGCCTCTCTTGTTGGGAGCACAGGCTCCAGACGCGCAGAGCCCAGTGCTTTTTATCCTTTTTGTTCACTGTTGAATTCTCAGTGGCACTAAATAGACTGCAAGGTTACAGTGTGAGACCAGGAACAAGAAGGGGGGTGTCGCCTTGTTCGACCTCAGCTGGGCCTCACATTTTTTGCCACTCTGTGCATGTCCAAGGATGATTTGATTTGGGGGTTACAAATAAATTTTAGCAAGTAGGTGGATTCGCAAATACGGAACCCACAAATAATGATGATCAACACTGTTAGAAAGGGTCAGATCAGTGACGAGCAATAGGGAACTACCAGGGTTTCTGAAAGCAGAGCACACGTATGGGTTATGCCTCCTTTGCATAGTTCTGGTGCTTGGAGGTGCTTGCTAAGCAGGTGCTTAGAGATTATTCTTGGACTCTTGACCCAGTTTAACAAACACACGTGCTATCCCTGTGTTGACTGTCCCCGTGATCAGTCTTTATTTTTGCACGGCACCCACCTGCAAGCAGGACTCCCATCCCAAAGGCGTTCATGAGAAGTGTAGATTTTACTAAGTCTTTGTAGGGCGGCAGGAAGGTCCTCCTGTTTCTCTCTCCAGCCTTACCACCAGCTGGTCTTCTGGGTGCCCTTCCTTCCCTCACGCAGAGCCAGGCTCATGGTGCCATCCCTCACCTTGCCTGCAGCCGGGCCTCTCATCCCTCTCCAGGTTTACGCTTAGCAGTTAGGCTCTGTCCTGGCTCCTGTGAGTTCTCGCATCACTTAACTCGGGAAACAGTGGTTACCTGATCCTCACTGTCATTAGAAGTGGAAAATTATAATGATTTCCCTGTCAGTCAAGTGCCTGCTTTTTCTAAATGCTGTGCAAGGTGCCATAATGAGGAAATTTGCAGTGGTGAGGAAGATAACGCCCCTTCTCTAAGAAGCCTACAAACCTGTGGTCCATCTGGTGGTTTGTAAAGTGTGGGAAGGCAGAAGTGGCAGTTAGACTAAAATAAAAGAGCCCTTTGTAAGTCAGGTTAATAAGAATGCATAGGAGCAAAGAATACACACACACATATGTACTCACCTCAACTCTTTATCATTGGAAGCATATATTTTCTGTGCAATTTATACTGGAAGGGAAAAGATGAACAAAAGTACATTCATGTTTGTGGCCTATGAATACATCATAATTTAATTAGAGACTTATGAGCTTATACATAATGTAACTATGGCTAGGTATGTAGTATATAAATGAATTACCTATTACTTTGCCCAAAGTGCCATTCTGGAGAGGAGACGAGTGAATTTTGTTTTTGTTTGCTCAGAATTGAACTAAGGATAGAATATTGATCCAAAAGAATCTTTAAGATTGTGTTTAAATACTTTGGTAACACTAAGAAAAAAAAAAATACTCAGTAAATTCACTTTGCTCTACCTAATTCCCTGGCAATGTGTAAAAGCAAAATTTTAAACAGGGGCAATGACCTACTGAGACCAGGAGGATATATTTTGCGGTTGCTAAACATCCATCAAGATGTTTAGCTTTTGGGACAAACCACAGTGGGTTTTAAATGCTAGACTTACATATCCTTGTTCATTTAATTTCAGCTGTGTGTTCTGGGAATGTTAATTCCCAGAATTAATTTCATTTTCAATAAAGATCTTTGTTATTGAAGAAAAATGTTAAAGAAATCTGTAGAATTCATTGAAATCAATCATATTTTTATTCTACCCAGTTCATATTATATTTTATTCTAGTGTTTTTCTAGGCATGTATTATACAACCGTTTCTGATAGTGCTATCCATATATTTTTTACATCTTGTTTTTCATTTATAACTATTTTCCATGTGTTTAAAATGTTTTATAAATATTCACGATGTTGCATAAGCATTTGAATGAGCCATAATTTACTCCAGTTTTCCTCTGTCAAAAACAAGGTTTAAATTCACAGCTTTGGACATATAGATCTTCTTTCTTCTGCATTATTTCTTTAGAATAGATTGCAAATTAGAATTACTGATTCAAAGGTGTGAACATTTAAACATTTTTTGATACATGTTGACATTGGTAGATTCCAGTTTAAAAATTAGCCTCTCCAAAATAATTTAAACAAAAGGCCAAAAGCAAAGCATTTCAATATGCCATTGGAATTACTTTTTAATTATCTTCAGACTTGGGTTATACTTGTGACTGTCCCTCTCTGATGGCATAGAGACCATTGAGAGTTGCTCCTTCAGCCCAGTTCCCATTTATGAACTTTGTAATGACTGGCCAAAAAACCAAGGGCCCTGCCAGTCATCCAGTTTGCATCCAAGACTGCCAGGCATCGGGAATAGTTCAGATCAGCTAGAACTCTGCTTACATCATTGAATTGGGGTTTATACAAAGCACGGGCATCCCTGCTAGAGTAGCTTGAAAATGTCTGTTGCAGCGGCAACCACCTATATGAGACGTAAACAGTAAAACCTTTGTGAAATTTGGAAGGTTTGTCTTGAGTATTTTTTTCACAGAAGAAAAAAAATAGCCTTCACAACTTTATTTGACTACAGCCAAATATACGTACAATTGATTCTCGGCATCTCTTTTAATACGAGTTGTGTGCAAAATACCGAGCCCATGGTTTGACCCCTGTTTCATCTCAGTTTGTGAGATGCACTGTTACTCTCCACCTTTCAGTGAGAGCCTGTGGCCTGCTCCACTTCATAAAACTGGAAAAGAATCTACTTACGACATTTTACTGCACGTGTCCTTGGAGCTTTCCTTGGGTCCTTAAAGAGACTGGCAAAGCCTTGTTTCTTTTTTCCTTAAGTCCTTTAATCTCCAGCACATTCAGCAACAAAAGTCTTTTGTAAGGCAGTTATTCCAGCTAAGACAGTAACTAAACAGTGCCGAGAATATATTTATAAAATGGAGACTCTGTATGTGATTGTTCTGGTGGAATTTTTCCCATATTTGACTGGGAGAGAGGGATACTAACAAGACCTTAAATCAACGTAGCACAGTACAGTTTATAAGCATTTTCACATACATGCACACATATATCACCTTTTAAATCCCCACCAGAACCCTGTGGTGTGTTATTCCCACATTATAAATTAGGCAACCATGATTCAGTTTGAGTGCCCAAACAGAGCCCTAATTAAGGGGGAATCCAGTGAAGCTGGAGCAAGGATTTTGGGTGAGCTGCTGTGTAGATGGGCGCACACAGACATACCTGTGTGCCCACATTTAAAGCCACAGGAAGCTAAAATTGAGTTTCAGAGCCAGTTAAACATAAATGCTTCATTCCAGTTCTTGATCTGTGGATTTCAGTTGCCATTCCTAAACTTGTGTCTCCATTAAATTGCCTGTATTGTGTTTTGTTTTGCTTTTTGGAGGGGGCTGCGTTGGGTCTTGGTTGCTGCGCGCAGTCTTTCTCTAGTTGTGGCGAGCGCGGGCTGCTCTTCGTTGCAGTGTGGTGGCTTCTCTTGCAGAGCACGGGCTCTAGGCATGCGGGCTTCAGTAGTTGTGGTGCGTGGGCTTCAGTAGTTGTGGCTTACGGGCTCTGGAGCGCAGGCTGAGTAGTTGTGGCGCGTGGGCTTAGTTACTCTGCGGCACGTGGGATCTTCCTGGACCAGGGCTCGAACCTGTGTTCCCTGCATTGGCAGGCGGATTCTTAACCACTGCGCCACCAGGGAAGTCCCGCCTGTATTGTTAAGTTACTCTGATTATTACTAAAGTATGGAAATGCATATACTTGGTGCTTGTTTTGTTAAACCATGTATGTGTTTTTGAAGAAAGATGTCCAGAGAATCCAAAGCTGTTGTTTCAGCAAATAACCTAAATTCAAGGTTTTGGCAGTGGCAGTTGTCTAATATAGCATGAAATAATTATTCCCCAAGTGCTTGTGATTAACTTGGTTAATTAAGGTAGTCCAACTCCCAAAGCAAGCACACTGCCAGGATCTGTAAGCTTTGCTCAGTGAAATAACCAGTGTGCTGTTCAGTGTTCTGAGGGAAGTGCAAAATAAGTTAGAAAAGGTAATGAGATAAGTCGCTGCTTTCACTTGTTTTCTAAAAAATAAAACCTATGTCATTGAAGAGCCTAAGGAGAACTTTGTGAAGAACAAATTAAATTTTTAATCAATTTGAATAAAATTGAGTCTCAGGGAGATTTCGGGTTTTTTTTTTCCTTGTGTCACATGAATTCATGTGTGTGTGCTTCATCTGTGTGGAATGAGAATGTGACCCACTGAGAGGTCCTTAAAGCCAACAGAGTGTATCATCAGAACTAGAAGGCCTTGACCTCAGATACTGCCAAAGAAAGCAGGAAATAGTAGGTTTCTCATGAAAGCGTGACATTTATCTCAGACTGAAGAAATTCTTAGTCAGAGGTGAAGGAACATTTCTCAGCAATTTTCTGAATCAGTCGTGTAATTTAGCGTGCATTATATTTTAGTTTGCAAATACTTTTTAGGTTATGTGAGCTTGTACCTGATGTGAAACTGCCATTCTTATACCAGTTCCTTCAACATAGAAGAGGATGTTTAGATTTGAAGAAGGGGAAAAGAAGAATGATCACCCAAAAGGGCAACAGCTGGTCTATCAGTAAGGAACATGTTGAACTGCAAGTAATAGAAAACCTGGTACAGTGGCTCCCTTAGAAGGGGGTTAGTTGCTTGCAGAACAGAGTCCAGGTGTAGACAGCTATTGGTGTGGGTTTAACAGTTCAACAATAACAGCTTGGAGGACCCAGGTTTGTTCTTTGTGCTCTGCCGTCCTTTGTGTGTTGGCTTTTGACTTCATGCCTAATGGTCACAAGGAGGCTGCAGTACTTCCGATCATTAAATCCTAATTCAAGGCAATTAGAAGGAACAGGGAAAAGGGCAGTGCCTGTCGTATGTCCCATTTTATCAGGTGAGCAAAAGTTTCCCGTACACTCTCAGCAAACGTCTATCTCATTGGCCAAAAATGGGTCACTTGGCCACCTCTAGCTGCAAGAAAGACTGAGAAGGAGGGTGGAGATTAAGGCAGAGTCTGCCTACCTAAAGTGTCTGCTATAGCTGGGCAGCAGTTATTAGTTTTACACTTCAGAAACAGTTGCTGGAGGCAAATTTAAAGGATGACTGGAAGCTCGGTGTTTGAGAGTCCACAGACCCCCTCAGATTTCACTGAACAGTAATCAGTTACTTTTGAGAAGCAGATGATAAAATAGATCATGGCTGGGGGGAAAAAAAAAGAACTTTCTAGAAAAATATGTCATTCCCAGAATTCAGTGGGAAGAGGGAAGAAATCCTATCTAAAAGGTGCCGAAGATCTTCATAGAGACCATTTTGAAAGAGATGATATTTCACTCCTTAACAGTTTCCTTAACAGAAATGATGGCTAACAGATTTGAGAGTTCATGCCTTATTTGCTTTAAATACGTGGAAAGGGATCATTTGAAATTAACTCAAACAGGGAAAGTGGGGTTTTTAATTGTTTGTGGGTAAGAGCTGTAAAAATGCTTAGAAAACAAACATACTTTGATTTTTCATAAATTGTATAAAGTTGAACTTCAGTTCATCCTCAGGTCTAAGTATGGTGAATTTCTAATTGCTGTAATGTTTTTATGCTTATTTAAATCATACGTATTGCAGAGATTAATGTTTGAGAGCATGAGGTTCAAATTCCCACTCCCCCACTTACTAAATGCATGATCTTGGGCAAGTTACTTAACTTCTCTGAGCCTCAGTTTTGTCATCTGTAAAGTGGGGACGATATTGCCTACTCTTCATGGTTGGCTTCAAGCGTGGTGCTCAGCACACACAGTAGGGGCTCACAGTCTGGTCATTACCCTCATCGTTAGTTGTAGTGCCAGTGCTTCTGGAACAGCCCCCAAATCTCATCGTGGTACTTTTACCCTTCTTCTTCCCTCTTTTTCTGTCTTTTTCTGCCTTTTTCTGCAAGGATGCCTAGAGATGTGGTAATCAAGGATGGAGGCAGCAACTGAATGGTAGGAGTAATTTGGGGGGATTGTATGGAGAAAATGAAGGCTATTCTTGCCCAAACTAGTCCAGAACCTCTTTGTCTTTATATATTTATAATTTGTACCCTGCCTTCTTCCAAAATGGAATATGAGGTAGTCTATATCATCACACTCTTCAGGTATAACAATAGTGTTCTAAAAATACTAATCTTGTATCAAATCACTATGTTGTGTACCTGGTATTAACATAGTGTTGTAGGTCAATTAGACTGCAGTTAAAAATAATAATAAAATAAAAATTAAAAATTAATATAAAGGGTATGAACAATATGGTATTAGGAATGAAAAGGGTGGGTATAACCTATAAATACAATAAAATTTTATAAAATTATACAAAAATTTTAAAACCACTAATCTTAGAAGAGTCAGAGTCCTGATTATACATTGACCAAATGTGTGATTGTGAGCACATTACTTAATCTCCCAGTCCTGTCCATTTCCTCACCTGTAAAATGGAGCTGCCAAGACCTGTATTGAAGGGTTAGGGTTATGGGAAAGAAATGAGGTAATGGATTTGAAGGCTCTTTGTAACTGTAAAGCCCTGTATGAATGCAAGATTTTATTCCCTTTGATTTCACCCGTTGCTATAGCAACAACTCTCAAATATGCCCAATTAGTTAACTACCTCATGTACACCTCTGTCAAATGTTTACTTTTTAATAGGCCACCCCATGTATGCCTTCCCTTCAAATCACTACCAGCAAATAGTGCCCAGGAACTGCTTATGCTAACATTTTAGCCTGAACCAAACATAATTAGTAAGGAAATCTGCCCCAACAAATTCATACACAGCAAAAATATAAAGTAGTTTAAAATCAGCATCCGTTTGAGCTAGTCTCTTCTTCTCCTGCCCTCCGTTTGTTGGGTAATCAAGAGTTGGCAGTGCTCTCCCATCTAGAAGCTCGTGTTGCATATTGACCTGGAAAGGTATTAGTCCGGGTAACGATGGCAACTTTTATGTTAACCATCAATCACTTTCATAAGTACAAGAAAGCATCCTATCACCCCGCCAAAAGGAACAGGAATTAAGAATGACTCCTTCGTCAGTTAACTAGCTGCATGTTTTCTGTGTGTCAGGTGCTACACTGGCACTGTGGGCATGGAACAGGCTCCAGTCTCCAGGAGTTACAGTTTAATAATGGGACAGTGGCAGCAGCAGAGTTTGTTGATCTCCCTGAATTCAATCCCCTCATAAAAACAGAGCCACTGGAAGGATGGTTGCCAGGAGCTGGGGGAAAGGAAGAGTAGGGAGTTTTTGAGTGGCTATAGAGTTTCAGTTTTGCAAGATGCAAAGAGTTCTGGAGCTCTGTTGCCCAGCAATGTGAATATGCCTAACACTACTGAACTATACACTTAAAAATTGCTAAGATGGTAAATTTTATGTTGCATATTTTACTACAATTTTTAAAAAGTAAAAAATAAAGCCACTAGATACCAAAATCAAAACCCCATGGACAACATTTACCACACAAAAGTGACAAGCTAGCCCTGTGAATCCCAAAATATAAGTGGGTTTAAACAAGCCCCCTGTGCTGGGAGGCCTGCATGATGTCAGCAGCTCTGTGGAAGGAAGCAGAGGGAAGTAATGAGGTGAAGACAGACCTGATAATAGGAAAATTCCAACATAGCCAACAGGTGTTCACTCACTGGAAAGTGTGATGCACCCAGTCCATTAGTGGGTGAGTGCAAGCACCCATGGGAGGGTCCATGGAGCTGGAGCATCCTGAGCCCCGTGAATTCTCACAACTGACTAGCTAGGACTCCCTTCCAGGACAGGGTCCTTCACCAAGGAGAAGCTTCTAGAAGTAGAATCAAAATTGAGCAGGAAAGAGACAACAGAGATGAAGGAAAGACAAAGGCAGTTGGGGAGGGATTTAGGTCCTTGTGATTGCGAGAAGGCTCAACAATAACCGGAGAAAAGGAAGAGGATCCTATCTTCTCATGCATTCCACCTTGTTATCAGAGAAAACCTTTCCAAGAAATGCTCCAGTAGATTTATTCGTGAGTCTCTTCAGCCAGAATTGGAGCACACACCCATGCCTGAACCAATCACTGCCAAGGGGAATGAGACACCATGAGGGGCTGACACCAGTTGTAATTCACCACTTAAGAATTAACCTTCTTCTGTCGCATGAGAGACTGAAGACCCAAACAAAAGCCTGGTTTGCCATCAAGGAAGAAGGGGGCTGCCTACTGGGTATATAATCAACAGTATTTGCAACAATTTGCTATCTTGCCATCATGCCCAATTATGTTGTGGCCTCTGATCTTCAAATAGTGCAGTCACACTAAGTCTATGGGAATTCTTCTGTTAATTGCAGTTGATAGATATGTTATCACACATGCAAAATGAGTCTTCAAGGGTGACAGTTGTTTGAGCCTCTTTTCAAAATATCCTCAATTCTCTTGGGTAAATTAAATACATGCTCTCCTACCACAGTATTAATTTAAATAAGTATTATTGACTACCTAATATATCAAAATAATCTTTGAATTATGGCAGGATGTAGAATGAATAAGGTATGATTTCTATCTTTAAGGTTCCTAGACTATAATATAAAGTATAATCAACCACATTCAAGCCTGTGACATAATTTTATTGTCTAAGCAGAATAAGTCTCAAGAAGCACCTGGGTCTCTTATCAGGTAATTCTCCTAGGGAGCAGCTCAGCACCAATTACATAAAAATTTTAAAAATTTTCCAGTGGGGAGGTAAAAAATAACAAAAAACTGGGGAGGGAAACAGAACAAGGAAATCACAAAAAGCAAGTTACCATCTTTATTTTTGAATAATTAATTTTAGATATTTTAATAGCACATAAAATGGTTGGTAGGGTGTACTTCTATTTTAATGTATAGAACACATAAAATGCAAGTTCTTTTTAGAATTTATTTTAATGTAATGCTTTTTATACAAAGTAGTGGCCATAGCAGGGTCAAACAGCTTACCCTGCTTCCTACTGCATGCAAAACAAATTCAAGATGGATTAACACTCCAAATAGGAAAAAAAAAATTTTTTTAACAAAAAATTCAAGATGGATTAAAGGATTAAATGCAGAAAAGTAAAAGTAATAAAATAGAGCTATTCTGATAACCCAGAAATCATAAAGGAAAAGATTGACAGACTTAGCTACATACAAGTTTTAAGCTTATGTATTCAGTTAGTCAGTCATTATTTTTATTGGGAGCAAACTATGTGCCAGGCACTGTTCTTAATGCTGAAGATACAGCAGTGTGCTAAAGAGCCAGCATCGCTGCTCTCAAAGAGCTTACATGCTATATGGCAACCAGTACCACAAATAAATGTCTGTAAAACAAAAACAAAAACAAACAAAAACTTGAAAGACAGTCATAGCATGGAGAAATAATTTGCAAAATATGAAGAGTAAATATCTGTAATAAACAAGAGCTCATATGAATTGATAAATGACCCAAAGGCAAATAAACAGAAATTATAGTGAATTAAAGTGAGAACAAATGCTAATGGCCAATAAACATGTGAAGAGTTGCTCTGAAAAGTTGCTCAACCACACAAGCAGTCCTGAAAATGCAATTAGAACAACAATGACATAACGGTGTTTCCCCCTTCAACTGGGGCTAATTTTTTAAAATTCCTAACTTGCATTGCTGGGAAATGTGTGAGGAAATGAGCACCCTCATACACTATCACTAAGTGCAAGAATTCCTAACAAATTTTTGAAAGTGATCTAAGAACGTCTATTAAAATTACGCATTCTCATACCCTTTGACCCAGAAAGCACATTTCTTGGAACCTATCCCACAGAAACAAAAGCACTAATACATAAGGACATATGTGTAAGAATATTTATTGTATCATAGTTTGCATATAGAAAAAAGTTGAAACATCCTGAATATTCTTAAAGAGGTACACCCGTGTTATGGAACATTTTGCTGTTATTGAAAAGAATGAAGTTGATTTATGTGTATTGACCTAATAAATCAATATATGATATATTGATCACTGATAACAGGCAATTTGTAGGGTGATAGGTATAAAATTTTTAATTTAAAAAATAAAATGAAAAAGTATATGGATGTATAAACTGTTAACAGGTTATTGGGAGGTTAGGATTATCATGAGATTAAAGTAGACAATTTACTGTCTCTATATACTTGTATATTGTTTTAATTGTTACAATGAGCATGTACTTTTTTTTTAATCATCTTGAAAAACAATTTAACTTATTCAATGATGTTTTGGAGGGTGGAACTGTAATCAAAGGTGGAAGTTGCAGGAAGGCTGATTTTAGTTCACCTAAAGGAAGAACCTTATAACAACAACAGTGATTCAGCAATGGATTTGGGAACCTTGGGTGAGGGTCTCTGGAAGTATTCAGGCAGAGAACCATAAGCTGTTGGAGAGCAGACTTTTGTATCCAGTTTGAGGGTTGGACTAGATGACTCTTAACATTCTTTCCAACCCCAATAGTTTTATAATAGCTTAATGTTATACAGTGAGACTTGTGATCATTTTTTATTAAAGGTTTTTTTCATTGAAATATAATGGACATACAACATTATATTAGTTTCAGGTGTGCAACATAATGATTCAATATTTGTATACTTTATTGTGAAATGGCTACCACAATAAGTCTAGTTAACATTCATCATCACACATAGTTAGAATTTTTTCTTGTGACGAGAACTTTTAAGGCATACTCTTAGCAACTTTCAAATATAGTATTATTAACTGTAGTCACCATGCTGTACATTACATCCCTATGACTTATTTTATAACTAGAAATTTGTACCTTTTGCCCCCTTTGCCAACCCCCTACCTCTGGCAACCATAGTATCTATAAGTATAGTTCTCTGTATCTGTGAGTTCCATTGTTGGTTTGTTTTAGATTCTACATACGAGATCATAATGGTATTTGTCTTTCTTTGTCTGACTTATTTCACTTTTCATAATGCCTTCAAGGTCCATCCATGTTGTTGCAAATGACAAGATTTCCTTTTTTATGGCTGAATATTATTCCATTGTGTATATATACAGCACATCTTCTTTATTCATCCATCAGTGGACACTTAGGTTGCTTCCATGTCTTGGTTAGTGAAAATAATGCTGCAGTGAACATAGGGTTGCATATATTTTCGGGTTAGTGTTTTTGTTTCCTTCAGGTAAATACCCAGAAGTGGAATTGCTGAATCATAATGGTAGTTCTATTTTTAATTTTTTGAGGAGCCTTCATACTTTTTTCCATAGTAGCTGCACCAATATACATTCCCACCATCAGTGCACAAGCGTTCCCTTTTCTCCACATCCTCCCCATCACTTGTTATTTCTTCTTTTTTGATAGTAGTCATTCTAACCGATGTGAAGTGTTATTGCAGTTTTGATTTGCACTTCCCTGATGATTAGTGACATTGAGCACCTTTTCATGTACCTGTTGGCCATCAGTATGTCTTCTCTGGAAAAAGTGTCTATCCAGATCCTCTGCCTATTTTTCAATCAGATTGTTTGGTTTTTGGCTGTTGAATTGTATGAATTCTTTATATGTTTTGGATATTAACCCCTTATCAGATAATATGATGTGCAAATATTTTCTCCCACTGGTTGGTTACCTTTTCATTTTGTTGATGGTTTCCTTTGCTGTGCAGAAGCTTTTTAATTTGAGGTGGTTCCACTTGTTTATTTTTCATTTTGGTGTCAGATTTGAAAAATTATTGCCAAGACCAATGTCAAGGAGCTTACCCCTATGTTTTGTTCTAGGAGTTTTATGGTTTCAGGTCTTACATTCAAGTCTTTAATTCATTTTGAGTTAATTTTTGTGTTTGGTGTAAGATGGTGGTCCAGATTCATTCTTTTGCACGTGGCTGTCCAGTTTTCCAAACACAGCTGTTGAAGCGACTATTCTTTTCCCATTGTATGTTCTTGGCTCCTTTGTTGTAAATTAATTGGTCATTAATGTGTGAGTTTATTTCTGGGCTCTCTATTCTGTTCCATTGATCTATGTGTCTGTTTTTATGCTAAAACCATCCCGTTTGGATTACTACAGCTTTGTAATATAGTTTGAAATCAGGACACATTATGCATCCAGCTTTCTTCTTCTTTGTCAAGATTGCTTTGGCTATTCAGGCTCTTTTGTGGTTCCATACAACTTTTAGGATTGTTTTCTCTATTTCTATGAAAAACACCATTTTGATAGGGATTACGTTGAATCTGTACATTGTTTTGGGTAGTATGGACATTTTAACAATATTAATTCTTCCAGTCCATGAGCAAGGGATATCTTTCTATTTATTTGTATTTTCTTCAGTTCCTTTCATCAGTGTCTTATAGTTTTTAGTGTACAGATTTTTCACCTCCTTGGTTAAATATATTGCTAAGAATTTTGTTCTTTTCGATGCTGTTGTAAACGGGGCTGCTTTCCTTAGTTTCTCTTTCTGATAGTTCACTGTTGGTATATAGAAATGCAACTGATTTTTGTATATTTATTTTGTATCCTGCAACTTTACTGAATTTGTCTATTCTAACAGTTTTTTGGTGGAGTCTTTAGGTTTTCTATATATAACATTATGTCATCTGCAAATAATGACAACTTTACTTCCTCCTTTCTGATTTGGATGCTTGCCTAATTGCTCTGACTAGGACTACGAATACTATGTTGAGTAAAAGTGGCAAGAGTGGGCATTTGCATCTGGTTTATCATCTTAGAGGAAAAGCTTTCGGCTTTTCACTGTTGAGTATGTTAGCTGTGGGCTTATCATATATGGCCTTTATTATGTTGAGGTATGTTCCCTCTATACCCACTTTGTTGAGAGTTTTTATCATAAATGATGTTGATGAGCATGCACTTTTGTATTTTTTTTAAATACCAACAAAATTAAAAAAAAAAATACTGTACCATTACAGCATTGGTGATCCCTGTGTAACATGATAAAAGCTGCTAAATTTGTGAAGGGAAATTTTCTTTCCTTTCTTTTAATTACCAAAAAACTTAATTAGATTTCAAGTGTAGACTCATAGATCTAGAATGATTCTCAAGTGATATTTTAGTTCACCATAACTACACAATGCCCACATCCTGTATCATCCCAGTCTATGAGATTTCAAACTTGTTAGCTCCAAAACACCAGTCCTGGAAGAGTTTTCTTGGACCACAGTTTAAAACCCACACTGGTCTAGAAGGGAAAATTCCAGAGTGTCCTTTGCAAACTCAGGGTTACTCTCAGGAAAGTCTTTCTTATTGTGACTCATGTCCTTTGGGCTGAAGCTTATGCCTATTTCCTCAGCTTCAGATATTAGAGACAAAAATATCAGAAATTATTCTTAGCCCCCAAAGGACCTCCTAGATGATTGCTTCAAACTTCCCATTTTTTTTTAAAGGATATTTATTTTACTTTTTTTTTTTTTAAAGGAATTCCTTTATTTTTATTATTTATTTATTTATTTATTTATTTTGGCTGTGTTGGGTCTTCGTTTCTGTGCAAGGGCTTTCTCTAGTTGCGGCAAGCAGGGGCCACTCTTCATCGCGGTGCGCGGGCCTCTCACTGTCGCGGCCCCTCTTGTTGCGGAGCACAGGCTCCAGACATGCAGGCTCAGTAGTTGTGGCTCACGGGCCTAGTTGCTCCGCGGCATGTGGGATCTTCCCAGACCAGGGCTCGAACCCATGTCCCCTGCATTGGCAGGCAGACTCTCAACCACTGCGCCACCAGGGAAGCCCCCAAACTTCCCATTTTAAAGATGAAAAAGCTGAGGACGAGTGGAATGTGTAACATTCCTGTGGTGAGAGTGGTCCCAAAACCCACTTATCCTACCTGCCAGACCACACACTTTCTATTGCCTTAGTCATACCTTCCTCTCAGACACACACCAGCATCCCCTAGTCGATTCTACATACAGTGCCTTTCACGCATTGATACAAGGTCTGTTAGATACGTACTACTTACAGAACTTCTGAAGCATAAACTAATTTATCAATATCAAAGGCCCAAGAAGGCAAAGTGATTTGCCTTCCTACTCCAAAGTAGGAGTGTTTCGGAGCAAGGATAAAACTCTGAATGACCCTCATTTTGTTCTGAGGACCTAGAACCTCCACTGGTTCCAGGCTCCATGCTAGAGCTTTGTTTTAAAATCAAGACCCCACAGGACCCACAGAACTAAGAGGATTTTTATTTTTTTCGTACCTATTCAAAACTGAAGCCCTGCAGCCATCAGGAAGCTCAAGTTCTTTGCTCAGCTTCTGCTTGTGTTTGGGCTAAGTGAAAATCCCCGGGTGGTAGTGGATGCTTCTAGCACCAAATGGTTTCTGTACAAAGTCCAAGCATTCCTCCTGGCCTGATAGGAGGGTTACACCACACACAGAGAAGGATGTGACTAACACTGAATGTGACTTCAGACTCTGCAAGTCCAGACAACTTCTGATAAACATTTAAACAGAGGTCAAGAATGTTTTCCTTTCTGAGGGGAAACTATGCAGTCTGTGGTGTGAGTGGGAGGGAGCAGAGGGGAATAAATCTAAACATCAGCTTCCTCCTTCCATAATTCTTAAGCATTTTAGCAGCAGCCATTTTTAATACTCTGACAGGCTTTCATACTTAGAACCCATAGCTGGGTGCTTGCCAAAAGAGAAGAGAGACGGAAAAGGTGAAGATCCAGCCATTCCAAAGTGATTACCAAGCAAGTTTAGAGCTAAGCAGGGCAATTAGGGCCGGTTTCCCTGTTTCCCACCCTCAGGCCACGAGTGCTCCAAAACGTATGCCCTCAAGGCACAATGTAAGTACCCGGTTGGGATGCTCCCTTCCTATGCTGACAAAAGGGGGAAGCTCTGTAGAGGAAATGGGCGTTGACTTCTGGGGGAGGGAAGGTGAGTTGGACCAGGTGGCACTTCTCAGCATCCTCAGCCCACCCGAGGAATTCTGGGGCGTTGGCCCAGGACAGGGAGGAGAGCTTGAAGAGCAGAGAGCCAGCATGGATGTCCCCTTCACAGGGGAAAAGAAAGCAGCATAGTTTCTGTGACCCAAAGCGCTTTCACTGGTAGTGCGGATACAATGTCTTGAGCACTTCCCTGCCCATGGGCTGTTTGGTTTGTCTCCTTACATTTCCTGGATGTGTGTGTGTTGAGAGAAGGAGATGTGGGTGAAGACTGGCATTCTGTCTCCCCAGTACTAAATAAAAAGTAAGAAGAATAAATGTCACTCAGCAAGATCCCTCTAAATGGGAGGAGGGGGGTTCAGTATTGGAAGAAGAGACGTTGACGTCAACTTTAGCGAAACCCTTCATGTATCTGAAATCAAAGTTCTTTTGAATATGTCAGCTTCAGTTATTTCAGCCATTACCTCTGTGGCCGGGAGCACTGAGGACCAATGTAGGTAGAATGCAATTGTGTCAATTACTCACTGTTGAGTTTTAAGCAGGTGGAGAAAAGATCTCATTTTGAAGTCATGAGTATGGAGTCATGAAATATTCCCATACTCCATTTTAGACATGAGAGAGAACTTTACTTTAAAAAGCTAGTCTTCAGAAAGCACATCCACTTGTTTGTTGATTTGTTTCTTCATGTAGTCATTCATTCATTCATACATTCAAGTGCCCTCCAAGCCCTATGGTGGGCTCTGGGAGGATGGAATGGGCCATGTCTATGGGCCATTACTCAGAAAACTGGGAATCATGGTCAGCATGAAAGTTCTGGAGTTAAACGTACCATAGAATCCTGGCCCTGCTACGGATACGCTCTGTGCAAGGTATTTAACCTCTCAGAGCCTCTGATTTCTCACCTGAAAATGGGGCTAATAAGCATAAACACCTCACTGGATTCCTGTGAGAGTTATCTGAAATAACATGAGAGAACCCGCGCCGTGCCTGGAATATAATAAGCTCAGTACGTGGTGGTAGAGGCAGTATTAGAGGTTATGGTAAGGATAGTAGTAATTTCTATTATTAGCGATTACTATTATTAATGAGACCAATAGCACAGGAGTGAGAGAGCAAAGCAAAAGTGATAGGTTTCAGCAGGCGAGAGATTGCTGGACAGGAGATGACTTGTGGGCTTTCTTTCCCTTGAGCTCTATTATTTTTTTCAATGACATCTTAGTGGAGAAATTTGGAAATTCCTTTCCCTTTGCATTGCATTTTCTATTACGTTCCTGAAGACCGAAGCTTTGGTGCAGAATTCAGCTGGAGGCTACATCCCAGCATTTGCATTGACCTTAGAGTGCTTAAGGTAATTATTCTGTCAATTATTTGACTTTTTAAAGTGTGCTTACCTTGAAGAACCTCTGCAAAGGAGGACCATGTTAATGTGTAACATGGAGATAAGCAGGGTGCTGCTCCTTTTTATTTCTTGTCTCTTTTTCCTGGCCGTTCAACTGGAAAACTGAAATGGTTCTATTTGCATCTCATAGAGCAGTGTTGAAAGGTGGAGACCAAAGAGCTTTTACTAATGAAGTACAGCAGAATGTGAATTTTTGCAACATGAAATGCAAGGAATCACCTGCAATTTGTTCTGGTTTTAAGAAAAAAAAGGAAATTACAAGGCAATGTAATACCTTGCTTGAAAAAGTGACAAGAAGACAGCAGAGAGGATACTCTTGAGTTGAACCAAGTAGCTGTGTGCATCTCTTGTAGATGGAATGAGTGGTCCCTACTTGCATGGACAGCAAGTTCATTTTTCTCACCCTAAAGAAAGGGCATTAACCATCGGTGCTAGAGGAAACATGTGGAACAAGAAGGAACGAGCAACTGCAGCAGGAGGCCTGAGTTGAGCCCAGGAGGATTGGGGATCCTGTGGGCGGGAGCCAGCTCCACCCAGGTGGCAGCTCCCAGGCCAGCAGGCGTGGGTGGTGGAGCTGGTCCTCTCAAGTCCTAACAGCTTTTTTGGGAACTTTCTGTTGTTAGAGAAACCACCTCGTCATCATCCAAGTGCATTTCTGAAGTGCCTGACTGTGCTCAGGGCTCTGTAAGCTCAGGATTAGCCAGCCCTCCAGGGACCTGGTCTGCATCACTAGCAAAGATCAGAGGAACTTGGTAGAGCCATTTTTTGAAAAAAAACCCTAAACCCACAAGTGAATGGAAATGCATATTTATATCACTGGCCCATCAAGGGTCAAGGTGTTTTGTGCGAAGGGAGGGAGAGAAATTGGTGATTAGGAATGAAGCTCTGGAATGTAAAGCTAGAAGATCTGTGGCGAAGACCGAGAAGAGGAGACTGAAGGCAAACACTGGATCTTGTACCACTTTTTCAACTACTGCAGCAAGTAGTTGACTACACATTGGTTAGCTGATATGTCGAGGCAGAATTTTAGGTTACCTGGAAGGTAATATGGGACAGTGGTTAGGAGCCTGGGTGCTAGAACCAAATTGCCTGGTTTTGAATCCCAGCTCTACCATTTATAAGCCTCGCGACTTTAGGCAAATCACTCAACTTTCCTGTGCCTCAGGTGTCTCCTCTTGTGAAATGAGAGGCAACCCCAACCTCACAGAGTGGTTGAGAGGGTTAAATTAGTTACACACCTGAATGCCCATGGTGAGCAGTCATTGAATAGGCCTAGCTGTTGTGAATGGCCATTGGTGGGGAGGTGAGGGGCAGGACTGAGTTGAGAGGGGAAACAGTTAACATGAAATAGGATAACAGAGTATATGGTGGTTAGAAACTATGAAAGTCATTGGGTCCAGCTTCCTCCTTAACCAGGAAAACAAATCCTATTCCACTTTAAAATAATTGATTTGAAATCATAAATAACAGTGACCGTTTATTGAGTACTCACTGTGTGCCAGACAGCATGGGGAGCCCTGTGCATGCATCCTAACAATCCCATGGGGCACTGGTACTTATTATTACCCCATGTTTATCAATGAGAAAACTGAGGCTCAAAATGTTAGGTAACTTACCCAACATCACCTAGGTCTGTCTGAATCCAGAGATTATGTTCACAACACAGGAGCTCTGTTCCCTTTGCTTTCCATTTTCTATCACATTCCTGAAGACTAAAGCTTCAGGACAGATTTCAACTGAAGGCTGCATCCCAGCACGTGCATTGGACCTGGAGTGCCAGGGTCATTGTTCTGTCAATTATTTGACTTTTTTTTTTTTTTAATAAATTTATTACTTTATATTTATTTTTGGTTGCATTGGGTCTTCGTTGCTGCACGCTGGCTTTCTCTAGTTGCGGCGAGCGGGGGCTACTCTTTGTTGCAGTGCACGGGCTTCTCATTGCAGTGGTTTCTCTTGTTGTGGATCCTCGGCTCTAGGGCACGCAGTCTTCAGTAGTTGTGGCACACAGGCTCAGTAGTTGTGGCTTGTGGGCTGTAGAGCACAGGCTCAGTAGTTGTGGTGCACGGGCTTAGTTGCTCCGCAGCATGTGGGATCTTCCTGGACCAGGGCTCAAACCCATATCCCCTGCATTGGCAGGCAGATTCTTAACCACTGCGCCACCAGGGAAGTCCCTATTTGACTTTTTAAAGTGTGCTTTCCCTGGAGAACCTCTGCAAAGAGAGGACTTATGTATTGTGTTCTATGGTCCCCTTGAAGCAAATATTTAATACCCATGAATACATGCCTTATTTTGTTTTGTTCTACATAAATCCAGGCACCATATTTTGAAAAATACTTTAATTCTATTAATCTTGAGTAAATCATTTCCCAGTTCTTGGTTAGCTATTTAAAAGAAATGATAATATTAAGTAACAAAAAATTTTCCTTTGGAAATCAATCCATCGTTTGATTGGATTTGATTGAAATTGTGAATAAAATGAAGAATTCATCCCTGACAACTCTCAGCCATTGCTCATCCATGCATGAATGCATTTTAAATTGTTAGAGATCTTTAAGTGCTGACGAACACTTTGTTACCTTGACTTTAAATATGCGATGTGTCTTTGATCTTAGTGCTTCCTTTGGGAGTAAGTAAAATCAAGACTTCTCATTCCCTGACATGGCATCCCTTCAGATGTTAGAAGATACTTAACAGATAGTCCCCCACCCCAGGCATCTCTTCTTTAAGCTAAACACCCACATCACCTTCTATGTTAGTTTTCAGACCCCACACCAGTCTTTGATGGGTGGTTTCCACCCTTAAGAGTTTGAACAAGATCCAGGGCTGCAGGACTGACCGGATCAATACAGAACATACTGCAGCCACAGGGTCACACAAATGCAGACCCAGACAGATGGCCTCCAGCCTCCTAGCCTCACTGATGTCATGGTAAACTCCATGGTTAAATAATAAAGGCAGGGTGATAAGCAGGAGCCAACAGAAGGATTTCCCCAAACTGTTTCAGAGTGGTCCATGGTAGAGGCTTCGTGTCATTGCTGTTGTTTGTATTTCAAGTGAGAGTTCCTCATGTTGGTTCTAACAAAAAGGTCCTTGATATTCAAGATTTGTGTGAACTGTTCCTAAATTCTCAGGCACAAGTTCTAAAAATGAAAAGCTGTTCCTTCTTTTCATAAGAGGGGGCATTTGTAGCTATGTTTATCACAGATCCATGTTACAAATAGACAAGGGTGCATGGAAAGGGAGATGTTTAAGGTCACATATTATCATCAGGTGGCTCCTTTTGATCTAACCCCTACATTGCTCTGCTTTGTGTCCACCCTTTTTCTCAGATGTGAAATTGTTGGGCTTTATTTTTCCACTTGTCAAATTCTCTTCAGCTTTTTAACTGCTGTGGTGAACTCTTCTTTTCCTTAAAGGCATTTGGTTATTTTTTTAAATGTTTTTGCTTTACTGAAGGTTAATGTGCTTTTTATGGTTTTATAGTTACCTTGCAGAAATCTCATTAGAAAAGCACTTTAATATATTACTTGGCAACCAGACATCTGACAGTGTTCTAGTTCATTAGTTAGGAAACCTCCCCAGGCTTGGAGGAACGGACATTCCTCTGTGAATTGGGAAGCTTTGATCACTCCAGCAGGGGCCAGGGTTTATTTTAATGCATTTGAGGGGGAAGGGGAAGAGGTACTCTAAATCTGGCAAAATAAAAATAACACTGATTAAGAAAACAGTGAAACATTCTTGAAAAAGAATTGCACTTCATTTAATATTATTCTGTGGTGTCTCCTGAGTCCTTTGAAGACAGGACTTATTTTAGAAAATGAGTCTCTTTCCGTGGCAAGAGCCTAGTTAAACAGACTCACTCCAGATCACAGATCACATTGAAATGATCCTAATGAGGGTAGACTTTTCAAAGCTATATTCATTTTACCATGAATAAATGGATTCAAGTCGTATTCGTGGGTTTTTAATTTTCAACTTTGAATTTGCAAACTATCAAATTCCTTCAAAGCTATGGTGTGCAGAGAAGGATCTGACTAATAGGATTGCTTTATTTTTAAAGAAAGATGCCCTTTAGCAAAGCACTGGGCTTTGAAGTGTGATCAGTCAAGGGTCCAACAGGCATGGATTTCCCACATGACACTGTTTCTTGTTGAGTTCCAACCAGATTTAATATCTCTCATACAAAAAAGCTACCCCGAGGGCTTCTAGTGCGTTCAAAGTAGATAATGCTATATAGTTTCAACACAGATTATACCAAATGAAGTACAAGTTCCTGAAGCACGGCAATACTTGGGTGCTGGTGACTTTTTTTTTTTTTTTTTTTTTTTAAGGAGCTGTATCTTTTTTCTTTTAATTGAAAGACTTGAAGCAAGCTGTCTGAAAAGGTGTTTAAAAAAAAGAAAAGAGGGCTCAGTTATTAGAATGATATAAATAGGGCAGCAAGCAAATGGTCATATGAAAGGAGGGCCTCCTCCTTTATCAAGAGATAAAGGGAAGGGAATGGAGCATTTTGGCAAGAGTGACATTGAGCCGCTGAAGAAACTGGAGCATCCTGCATAGTGACAGACATAAATGAAAGAAGCATGTAGTGCTTTTCGGCTTGCCTGATTGACAAGCAGAACCCAGCTGCCAATGATGGCTCACTTTCACCTTTTAATACCTTCCAAGGCAGGTAGGAGAGAGGGAGGGACGGGCAGAAACAATAAATGGTTTAGTTCTGGATTAGAGGTGCATTTTCCAAAGAAGATGCAGTTTGGAGATCTGCGTGCTCAGAACAGGACCCGCTGTGTGAGTTGCTGGCCTCCGGCAGGTTACTAAGTACCCCCACACACACACTGTGTTTCCTCATCTCTGGGCATTAAGGGTCACAGAGGCTCTCAGCCAACTCCACAGCTCTGTGCTGTGGATCAGGTAAGATAACACACTTCAGAAAGCTCTCCACAAATGGGCAGTGATGGTGGGGCAAGCTGGAGGTGGTGATATGACTGTGATGTCACATCCTGACTGACTCCAAGCCTGGCCAGTTCCTTCGCGGCCGTGCAAGCTCATGGGGCTACTCAGAAGGCCCATCTTATTGCCCCTTCGGGTCCAGAGACCCTAGTTCTCAGGCAGTTCTGGCTTGCTTTATAACCACCTCCCTTCCCGCAGCAAGGGTTCACAATCCGCAGAGAAAAGCTGTTCAAGACAAGACTTCTTAAGCAGGCTCAAAGTTTTGAAGGCCACTGTGGACCTGCCTTCCTGAGTCCCCAGATATCCCCCCACGCCAAGTACAGTCGGCCCTCCGAATCCATGGGTTTTGCATCCTCAGTATACCGAGAGCCGACTGTATTCATCGCACTGCACCATTCTATGTAAGGAGCTTGAGCATCTGTGGATTGTGGTATCCGTGAGTACTCCTGGATCCAAACCCCTGCAGATACTGAGGGAGGGCAGTAAGCGCAGCACCAGTGTGGCTCCCTTAGACCTGTCATGATATTGACCCAGCCCAGCCCCCTATGCTGGGCTGGGAGCCAGGACTGTGGGACCGGGTGATGGCCCAGTGTGTGCTGTTAGAGGATCCTGCCCACTGAGTGACCACCCAGGAAAAACCAAGGGAAGCTGTCTTACCTTGTGTGTGTTGGAACCCGCCAGTGTTGGAATCTGGGGTTGCTTAGTCTAAGCCTGAATGATCAAGAACCGGGGACAGTGCCAGACTGAAAGCGAACATTTGTTTGTCAGCACAGATGGAGGAAGGAAATAGGCCTGCTAAATGTAACAGCTCCAGTAGGCCTCCTACTGACTGGTCCTTCTCTCCTTACCCACGCAGAACTCGCCTGATTTGATGAGACATATATGTACTCAGTAGCAGCATGGAACATAGTGTTTGACTAGAAGAGGCTTTCCAAAGGCTAGAGCAAGAAAGAGGAACATTCTTTGTAAGTTCCAAGCTAGTGTTTCATACCCCAGAGATATAAGAAATGGTGCCTTCAGTAGGACCTAGAGCTGTGCATCGATCAGCATCACTGATATACTCCAAGATATACTCCTGCTGCACCTTGTACTGATTCACACACTTCCTCCAGCTAGGTTTCACCACTGCCACATGCACAAGGACCGAGGGGCTTCCTTAACCAGGTGAGCCTGGTGTGTTTAGAGCAGAAGAAATAGCACGTAGTGAAAAACGAACACGTGCAGGGAGAGCCCATCTGCAGAAAAATTGGCCTTTTTAATTAGCAGTTTTGTTTCAATACATTCTTTAATACATTGTGTTGTACTGTTCAGCATTGATCTTCAAGATCGATCACATTTGTTTTTCAGGAGGAATCAATCTTAACCAAATAGAAAAATGCACTGAGGCCCCCCTGTGTTCGTTGCTCGTTACTCCTCCCCCAAATTTGTGAGCTGGCTCACGTCGTCTTAGGCATTCAGAAGAGAAGCATTCTTATTTAAACTTTTGGTGATTCATTTTGCATATCTTTGAGACCGATTATGGTCTCATAGAGGTTCAGGCCCACAGTCAGAGATTGAGAAACTTCCATCATTATAAATGTGGCCTGTGGCTCCCACCTCATTTTAACTAGAGCTTAATGGAAAGGAGTGATTGGGGCCTGACTTCTGCCTCCTACAAACTAATCTTTTTCAATGGTATGCACTTCTTTCTGTCCCCCAAAGGGATTTGTTAAATGTGATTTTCAGCAGGAAGTGCGCTTTTTTTATTTGTTAGCCATAATGGAAATGCATAGATAAACAGAATCTGTGTGAATATAGTCAGATTTGGGAGTGGGGGACAGGATAGGGGAAACAAAGATAGAAGAAGCTCTGTCAAACATGAAATGAGGGGCAGGACAAGGAATAAAGACGCAGACTTAGAGAATGGACTTGAGGACACGGGGAAGGGGAAGGGTGAGCTGGGACGAAGTGAGAGAGTGGCACTGACATATATACACTACCAAATGTAAAATAGATAGATAGTAGGAAGCAGCTGCATAGCACAGGGAGATCAACTCGTTGTTTTGTGACCACCTAGAGGGGTGGGATAGGGAGGGTTGGAGGGAGATGCAAGAGGGAGGAGATGTGGGGACATATGTATATGTATAGCTGATTCACTCTGTTATACAGCAGAAACTAACACAACATTGTAAAGCAATTAACCTCCAATAAAGATGTTAAAAAAAAAAACAAACATGAAATGAGTATCTACTTGATTTTCATTTTTGTTTAAACCAGCCTCCTCTTTATAAAATTTATTTAATAAGACAACATTTTACAGTGAGTCTGATCAGCGTTTTGAAGAGAAAACATCTTACTGTGGAAGGACTTCTAGAAGAAAGAAAGACTCACCTAAGATTCCTGCAGGAGATCTAAAGAGAACTCCTGGTGGCGGGCCTCCCATCTGTGTTTTGTGGTGAGGGACCGTAAACAACCCAGAGAGAGAGAGAAAGAGAGAGATCCCAGTAACTGGAAGTTCCCCCGTGGCCTGGCCTCTGCTTCCTGCCCAGCTTCTGCTCATTCCATCTTTATTCTTCTTTTCTGCTCCGTCCAGCCCCACAGATGATCCAAGAGACTCAGAGGGGCCTTCAGGCTTCTACACCAATTTGAGTTTCCCTCCTGGGCAAGTCAGTGTGTCTCATGGTAATATTCTGTCCTGAAACCATACAAGGAGAGGATATAACAGTCTCTGTCACTCCTGGGAGCACACCTGGAGGAAAGCCTGAGAGTGGTGGCCTGGAGGAAGCCCCCCGCCCTGGACCCTACTGTATGTCTGGGCAAGAGGCTCAGAACATTTCCCTAGTCTTGGCTAGAAAGGCTTCCTTAGAGCTTTGGCTTTTCTCTCATGTCCTTCAGATGGATTCTGCACACCAGAATGGCAGTTGAAAAGCTTCACAGAATTAGCTTTTAATGTTAAAAACAAAAAAAGCAAGTTGAGGGATGACTGAAGAGAAAGCACACTCCAGCTGTCAGACAACTTTGAGAGCATTAGTGGATGTTCTAAATTTAAACATAATTTGTCCCTTTCTCCTTATCCATATAACACCCAAAGTTTCCTTTCACTTGCCTCCCTGCCTTCCACTAGCCCCATTCCTGGTTTAATACATGGCGATGATAATTATGTATATGCATCCTGAAAATTTAACCCTTCATGTGCCATTTCTTCTCTTTCGATATTTTCTTTCCTTTTTTGTGGAAAATGATATAACAGAAACTTGCCATCTGTACGTTCTTCACTTTAAAAAAAAAAAATTATTTATTATTTATTTATTTTTGGCTGCGTTGGGTCTTCGTTGCTGCATGCAGGCTTTCTCTAGTTGTGGTGAGCGGGGGCTACTCTTCGTTGTGGTGCGCGGGCTTCTTTTTTTGATAAACTTTAATCAAATTAAAGTCAGGAATATAAAGATTCTTCCTCAATTTTTCTTTAATTTCCCACATATCACTTATTTTCCTACTGTCTTTGCTGAATTTTAACAGTCCGGGACAGCCTCTATGATTACAAATAAAAAAATACACATCCATAAGTCCTTAAACACCATTTAAACAAACCAAAGTGTCAATGCCAAATTTCTGATTTTAATGAAAATTCTGAACATTAAATGAGCATTGCTGCATTTACAATGCTGATTTTTAAAAGCTATCTGAAAATAAAATATAGTAAAATTATTGCTTCCCAAAGTTATGTTGATATAATCTATACACGGCAGAATTGAAACAATAGCAAACTGCATGAAAACAATTACATAACCCATCTTTATCCCTTCTTTTGGCATTTTATACAGCTCTACAAGGCTATCACGTTATAGTCCGTATCTTGAAAGGGATGTCCTGCCATCTAGATACTTAAATTCTATCCATGTTAAGATATAGCCTGAGGATATTAGTGTGTTTACCCATAGGAATGACTTTAATTTTGCATGTTAAAGCAGTACAATACATGCTTGACAAATCTCAGTGTGAAGTTCTATAGGCATATTACTTTGCCAGATAATACAAAAAAATTCACAATGCAAAACCAAGAGTAGTTATTCTCATTATTTTAAAAAAAAAAAAAAAGCAACACTTATTTCACAATCCCTGGACCTGTAAAATAATAGCCATTCTTTTAATTTACAGAATTGAGGAAAGTATTTTAAATGTCAGAACACACATGCTGAATGTGATTTAGTGTATCAGCACCAAAAATCTGAAAAGTCTACAAAAATTGTTTAGATGTGCAAGGTGCATACATGAATTATATTCAGTTTGAGGGAAGAAACGGTACCCCCAAACGCACTGATATTTAAGAAATAGCTGAATAACTTTCACCTTGGTTTATAACAAAATAAAAAATACCGCTTTTAATTTTTCTTATATAAGTCATCTAAAATTTAGATCCAAAATTGAAGTGCTGCCTTTTACTGTGAATAGCAGTTTGATCGTTACATTTTTTATGTTCCAGTTTAAGACACTTCACACACAACAGATATTTAATGCCCTAAAAATATTTTAAAAACTTGAGTCATTTTGTGAACATCTGAAGTTAGATCTCTTATATTTTTATGTAGAGTTGGGTATAAAGTCATTGTGTGTCAAATAAAATTATTTTTAAATGTTATCAGTCCCAATCAGTAATTAGGACTTTTCTAAATATGTTGTCATCTTTTCAGGCAAAAATTACTATTATGAAGTTAGATGAAAGTAAATACAGAATTTCTTGGTTTACAATCCAAAATTATTGTGACATTAAAGCATGCCTCTTTCCGAACCATTTGGTCAATGCTGATGACACTTAAATAAGGAAAACTTAGGCCAGTATTGCTCTAACTATACTGACATGCTGTCCTGAATGACCTACCAAGGCTGGGGAAGGGACCTGGCCTGGTTCCTCAGCTCTGTGAAGTTGCCCCCTCCTGTCTTACTCTAAATAGCTTATACAAAATCAACTTATGCACACTGTTAACACAAAATCCAGCAAGCTACAGCCCTGATGCCACCTACATTTATATATTTACTTTTTTTTTTTTTAATTTTTTATTTATTTATTTATTTATTATTTATGGCTGTGTTGGGTCTTCATTTCTGTGCGTGGGCTTTCTCTAGCTGTGGCAAGCGGGGGCCACTCTTCATCGCGGTGCACGGGCCTCTCACTATCGCGGCCTCTCTTGTTGCGGAGCACAGGCTCCAGACGCGCAGGCTCAGTAGTTGTGGCTCACGGGCCTAGTTGCTCCGCGGCATGTGGGATCTTCCCAGACCAGGGCTCGAACCCGTGTCCCCTGCATTAGCAGGCAGATTCTCAACCACTGCGCCACCAGGGAAGCCCTATATATTTACTTTTTACTGTGTATATTAAACAAAGAATTCTGTTGTGCTTTTCACATATTAGATATCAGTCTTCATATTCTATTTCTAGGTTTCTTGGGAAGGGAAGAGAAAGACTAAGAAAAGAAATAAAACAGGGGAGTCAGGCTGTAAAGTAACATTACACACACAACTAGCCCAATATCTTTTTAATTTAAAAGATACTATCATCAAAAGGTTATATATATTTATATATATATATATATATATAAGTCTCCTCCCTAAAATCCATATTATTCCATGACAGATTTTCACAGTGACTAGTATATATATCGATATATTTTTCAAATCTGTTCAGTTATCCATTGGGTAATGGTTTTAGAATTAAAAGATGCCATTATCATCACAGTCTGAACATTGTACCATTAGGGAGATGTGCTTAGAAATGGTTCAGTGATTTGCTCATTATGATGACTATTTACAAAGATGTCTATTTACCTTAGCAATAAATAATCCTGATACCAAAAGAGATAATGGTCATGCACACACCGAGATGGCTGCATGCTCTTAAAATATTTACATGTAGTTTTTCCATTAGGGCTTTCCCATTAGCAAGTGAAAGTGCGCTCCCTTCAATTTTCTCCACATCAGTCTTGCTTCTGGGGAATGCATCCTTCCATTTCTACAACTTCGGGCCATCCTTCATATTTGTTTGTGTCCTTATTGTTCTTTATGTGCTGTTCAAAAGGGCTTTTTGTCTTAATGCCTTTTCCACCACAGAAGACCCAGTTGTCTGTAAAACCAAGATGAGTAATAGATGTACTCCCCAATTCAGCAATGAGCTGCCGGGCCTCATCATTGAGTTTGGTTGCTCCATCATCATATGTTCCCATTAAGACTATTGTTCCATCTTGTATGGCCTTCAGAAACTCAATAAATGAGGCCACATTTCCTCCCCACATGTCAGAATATCTGGTTTCTATTAGATCTCCTGTTTTTCCATTTACCTAGGCAACATTGATTCCTCTTCCAACATTATTCTTAACACCACTCATTAAAACATTATCCTCCAGGCAGATTTTGGGTCCTACCACATTGGCTGCTCCACTTGCCATTTTAAAAGCAAAATGCTTCTCAGGGCAAGCTTTTGAGATCCCACACTTATATCTGGGAGGTTTTGTGGAACATGCAACTGCGTCCAATGCTGACCTTGCAAATAGGTTTCCTAAACTCGCATGCATTTTTATTTCAAATGCTTGAGAAATAACATAGAATGTCAGTAAAAAATACTGCCACAGCTACCACCAACTTTGCAGCACTTGCTACCTTCATGTTTGGTTTTTCAGTCTGTGGCACTTTTCATTAAATAAGCTCTGGCCTCCCGCCTGTCTCTCCACCTCGTGCGCCCCCTTTCTGGCCTCCCCGCGGTCAGCCTTGCAGGAGGCCGACAGGAACCACTGCCGCCTCCCACTCTCTCCTCCGGCTCCTCCCCGGTGCACAGGCTTCTCCTTGCGGTGGCTTCTCTTGTTGCGGAGCACAGGCTCTAGGCGCGTGGGCTTCAGTAGTTGTGGCGTGTGGGCTCAGTAGTTGTGGCTCACAGGCTTAGTTGCTCCGTGGCATGTAGGATCTTTCCAGACCAGGGCTCGAACCCACGTCCCCTGCATTGGCAGGCAGATTCTTAACCACTGCGCCACCAGGGAAGCCCTGTTCTTCACTTTTGACCCCAATCATGTATTAACGGATAGAAAGTATTTCAGTCTTCTTATTTTTCTCTGCCATTGCTGATGCATTACTAGGCTCCTTTTATCTGGGCATTAGCTCATTGCTTATCTGAGTCTTCACTGGCTTCTGTTTTGCCTTGATCTCTTGGGTATGATGTCTATAGGTCTTGTCTCTATGGAGAATTAGATAGTAAACTGGCGACAGCAGTCCTTTGGAGCTTAGCTTTTTCAGATGCTCAGATTTTTTTTTTATTATTACTTATTTGTACTTTTTTTCATGGCTAACATTTTTCTGATTCTTTGCCTGACAGTTTTTTTTTTTAAATAAATTTATTTATTTTTGGCTGCATTGAGTCTTCGTTGCTGTGTGCGGGCTTTCTCTAGTTGTGGCGAACGGGGGCTACTCTTCGTTGTGGTGCACAGGCTTCTCATTGCGGTGGCTTCTCTTGCTGCGGAGCACGGGCTCTAGGCGCATGTCAGATGTTTTTTCAAGCATGCTTCTTCTGAAACCTCAACATATCTCCAGATCAATGATTCCCAAACTTCTGGGAATTGTAACAACCTATCCTTACGTTTGGTTTGTATGAGATCCTACCTCCCTTTTCACCCTATCAATCCTCCAGGAAGAAGAGAGCAACATTTTTGTTTTTTAATGTAAAAACAAGTAAAAAATTTTTTAGTTTTGAGGGGGTTTGGGGATGACATGACACTTAGTGGTGTATTGGAAAAGGCGTTGCAAAAAAGGAATCACTGCTGTGAATCTTGGAATAAGGTCATTTTAATCTCACTCACTATTTCCTTTTTTTTTTTAAATTGAGGTAGAAAATGCATAACATGAAATCTACCCTGTTAACAAATTAAGTGTACATACAGTATTATTAAATATATGCACATTGGTATACAGCAAATTTCTAGAACTTTCTCATCTTGCAGGAACATTGAACAGCAACTCTGCATCCCCCCTACATCTAGCCCCTGGCAACCACCATTCTACTTTCTGCTTTTATGGGTTTGACAACTTTAGATCCTTCATGTGAGTGAAATCATGCAACATTTGTTTTTCTGTGACTGGCTTATTTCACTTAGGTTAGTGTCCTCAAGTGTCATCCGTGTTGTAGTATATGGCAGACTAATCTCACTCACTATTTCCTAAAGTGTGACTATAAGACCCTTAAGGAAAAAAAAAAGTCTTTTATAGTTTCTATGGGCTGTTTAAGGTTACAAATGCTCACAGTTAAGGCTTATGTTTGGGGGATCCTGCGGGGATATAAGGTCCAATTCTTTTTTATATAGTGATGAAGTAACATAAAAATTCTAGGAGAGCATGTACAAAGAACAGTCCTTGAAAATGCATATTATCATTATTGCCGTTATCTCCTTGAGATTTAGCCATAATGACCCCAAATCAATAAATGTCCATCCATGAGGACTGTACAAATGTGGGGGGTTTTGCCATAACCCTTGAGGAAAGAACTGTATGACAAAAACAAACCCTCCTTCTCCAAAAAGAGATTATGATTAATTAAGGGACAACTCTAGTTGACGGTAGAGAAAGCTCAAAGATGTTGTATTAGTTATTTACTGCTACACAATAAATTAGTCCAAAATTTGCAGCCTAAATAAAACAACAATGAATATCTATTATCTCATACAGTTTCCATGGGTCAAAAATTGGGGACTGGCTTATCTAGATAGTCTTTGGCTTGGGGGTCTTTCATGAGCTTGCAGTCAAGATGTCAGTGGGGACTAGTCATCTGAAAGTTTGAGGTTGGAGAATCTGTTTCCAAATTGGCTCACTCACATGCCTATTGTCATGAGGACTTAGTTCCTCATCAAGCATTGCACTGCTTGAGCATCCTAACAACATGGCAACTGGCTTCTCCCAGACCAGGTGATCTAAGAAAAAGCAGGAAAGAAGCTGCAATGCCTTTAACGACCTAGTCTCAGAATTCACATATTGTCACTTCCACCACATTCTTTTCATTAGAATGGAGTCACTAAGTCTAGCCCACATTCAAGGGGAGCAGAATTCGGCTCCACCTAAAAAGAGAGGATTTGATAAGGGGATGGGAGACCCATGAAGCAGAAGGGATGAACAGGATCTGGACCAGATACTGTAGTGATACCTGGAGACAAAGAGAAAGAGAATGTGGACACAAACTCCAATCTGTGGCTGGCATGGGGGCTAGTAGTGGGGGAGGGAACTGGGGGAACAACTGGCCAGCCAAACCAGAGAAGTGATACAGGTAAGAGTAGTGGCTTTGACCATGAGCAAGGGTGGATGCTCCAGGCCAGCCCAGGAGCTTGGCACTCCTGGAGGGGGAAGTACTTTTGCCCAAAATGGCTTTCCTTTGCTGTTGCTGAACTTGAACAGTGCTATCAGGCCTTCTTCACTAGAGATGCTTCTTCAGCTCAGCAAGGAGCTGGCTCAGAACCCAGACTCCACATGGGAGGAGGGCTAACATCTTGGTGCTGTTTGCCTCTGGAGCTGCCCCTTTGAACATGTCCACCTGTTGGCATGTTCAGAACTCCATGCCTTAAGAGTGAGCCCTTTTCTGTTTTCACTATGGAGTTTGATTCCAGGGATGGCCTCTGTGTTTTCTCCAAAGCCTCTTTCTGAGACAACTTTTGTTTACCTCCTAAATTGCCCTTCTAGCCTCCTTAGACTGAGTTGATTTGTCTTGATGGATGAATCAGATTCTTGAACTCACCCTCTTTGGCTCCAGTTCTCTTGGCAGAGAACACAGGAAGATAGTTTCTGCTTATGTGCGTGTTTGGGGAGCATTTTATTTTTTCTTTGTTTTTCTGTCTCAGCCACAACCCGTGGGCGAGCCCAGCACCTGGGACCTTGACAAGCCTCTGTGTGTGCGTGGGTTGAGGTCACATAGGGAGTTCCTCCCAGTATCGTTTGTCATGTCTCCGAATTCCAGAGCAGACTGCAGTTTCCCAAATCCCAGGCTCATGGAAATTGGGGGAATTACTTTTCTGGAGCCAGCTTTATCTTACTTGTCCATGTTCCATTCATGCAAATTGGAAATACTCCCACAACTAAACTGTGTGCCGCCCTTCTGCCTGGGAAATGCAGCTGTTCATGCTTAATGCTTTTGCTCAGCGCCTTTCTAATCTCTCAGCTTCACACTGTTTAAATGGCAGCCAGCTGATTGAGAACAGATAATGTTTTTTCTGATTATTAATAAAGTACAAGGAGGTGAATTCATACAGTTCTGGTTCCACTTCTGCCAGCATCCTGGAATGAGTGTAGGCAAATGTTGAACCAGCGCCCCCATGAGAATTTGGACAAGATGGATCTTAGGGTCCTTCTACATCTAAAGGTCACTGGCTATATGATAATTTAAGAACATGGAAGTATTAATAGGGTAGGATTTATTTACCACAAGAGGAGAATCTCAGTACTGTCTCCTGTCAACCATCCCACCGGAAACGGCCTGTCAGCTGGTGCTTTTCCTCTGCACGTGGAATCAGCAATTCTTCTTTCACGCTTGGAAACAGACTTTAAAGTGGACCTTTTTCACTTAAAACCTCACATAAATGTGTTTAACATGTTTAGGGAACTGGGGTTTATGCTTTGCTGATTGTTTCTTTTAAATCCATCTTTTCCAATATAACATTATTGCTTGTCAATATAGACTTGCCCTTTTGCACTTTTAAATAGTTGCCCCAAACTTCACTCTGGTTTCTCCCACTAAAAGTCTGACCCGTGAACCCCAATTTTTAAATCTTATAAACTGACTAATAAGGCAGCATTTTGCTATAGAATCAGCCTTTATCTTTTGTCTCCTGGGTTTTATCTAAATTTTTTAACGAAATTGCTACTTTTGTATAGATTTTTAACATATGATCTATGTTAATGTAAGCATAAGAATACAGCATCAGCAACTCTGGCCATTTTATTGCTCTAGTTGAGTAGCTGGGTCAGGAACATCAACAGAGTATCCCTAAACATTGGCCTGTTTGTACCTATAAACAGCTGAAGACCAATTTTTAAATAGCCACAGTAATCAAAATTTCTACCCAAATGGTAAAACATGCCCTTGTACAAACTCTGGAATAAAAATAGTTATAACTAGCTAGCCCCCCAAAATCTTTTAAATAACAACAAAGGAAGCCAGTCTCTTGGAATGGTTCCTAAAGTCTTGCTACTTAAACCTTTACATGAAAGCACAAAACCTGGTGTATATTTTGGTAACAGCATCAGTACACTCAGCTACTCAGGTTTGTTGATCATCTACTCGGTGCCAGGCACTGGGATACAGAATAGAGCTTGAGAGAAGTTGGCCTGTCCTTACCAGCATTGAGCCCACAGTCTCATGGGGTGCGAAGACACAGTTAAAGCCCTGAGAAATTGCTGTGATGAGGGTAAATAGAGCCATACAAGAACGAGGAAGGAGGCCCTCATTCTACTTATTGAAATATAGTTGATTTACAATGTTGGTCAATTTCTGCTGTACAGCAAAGTGACTCAGTTATACATATATATACATTCTTTTTTATATTCTTTTCTGTTATGGTTTATCTCAGGATACTGAATATTGTTCCCTGTGCTATACAGTAGGACCTTGTTGTTTATCCATTCTATATGTAATAGTTTGCATCAACTAACCCCAAGCTCCCGGTCCATCCCTCCCCTCCCCCAACCTTGGCAACCACAAGTCTGTTCTCTATGTCTGTGAGTCTGTTTCATAGATAGGTTCATTTGTGTCATATTTTAGATTCCACATATAGGTGGTATCATATGGTATTTGTCTTTCTCTTTCTGACTTACTTTGCTTAGCATGATAATCTCTAGGTCCATTCATGTAGCTGCAGATGGCATTATTTCATTCTCTTTTATGGATGAGTAATATTCCATTGTGTGTGTGTGTATATGTATATATTTATACACCATATCTTCTTTATCCATTCATATGTCGATGGACATTTAGATTGTTTCCATGTCTTGGCTGTTGTAAATAGTGCTGCAGTGAACACTGGGGTGCATCTATCTTTTTGAATTATAGTTTTCTCCAGATATATGCCCAGCAGTGGGATTGCTGGATCATATGGCAACTCTATTTTTAGTCTTTTGCGGAACCTCCATGCTGTTCTCCATAGTGGCTGCACCAATTTACATTCCCACCAGCAGTGTAGGGAGGGTTCCCTTTTCTCCACACCCTCTCCAGCATTTGTTATTTATAGACTTTTTTAAATGATGGCCCTTCTGACCAGTGTGAGGTGGTACCTTATTGTAGTTTTGATTTGCATTTCTCTAATAATTAGCAATGTTGAACATCTTTTCATGTGCCTTTTGGCCATTTGTATGTCTTCTTTGGAGAAATGTCTATTTAGGTCTTCTGCCCATTTTTCAGTTGGGTTATTTGTTTTTTTTTTATTGAGTTGTATGAGCTGTTCATATATTTTGGAAATTAAGCCCTTGTTGGTTGCATCATTTGCAAATATTTTCTCCCAGTTCATAGGTTGTCTTTTTGTTTTGTTTATGATTTCCTTTGCTGTGCAAAAGCTTATAAGTTTGATTAGGTCCCATTTGTTTACTTTTGCTTTTATTTCTATTGCCTTGAGATACTGACCTAAGAAAACATTGGTACGATTTAGATCAGAGAATGTTTCGCCTATGTTCTCTTTTAGGAGTTTTATGGTATCATGTCTTATGTTTAACTCTTTAAGCCATTTTGAGTTTATTTTTGTGTATGGTGTGAGGGTTTCTTATAACTTCATTGATTTACATGTGGCTGTACAAATTACCCAACACCACTTGCTGAAGAGACTGTCCTCCCCATTGTATATTCTTGACGAGGCCCCCATTCTAAATAAGGGGGAGGGGGATGAGGAAAGACATCAAGGGAGGTTTGTCAAACAAAAAGATAACTGAGATCTAAAGGATATCTAGGGGTTAACCAGGCAAAGATGGGGAGAAATGGGAAATGGGGAGAATGTTCCAGGAAAAGGAATGACATGCCCAAAGGCTAGGGGCCAGGGAGAGCAGGACACATTTGAGGAACACTGAAGTTCATTATGGCTGGAGCTCAGAGTTCAGGAGGGACGAGGCAAGAAAGGAGGCTGGGAACATACTCAGGGCCAGATCTTATTTATTCTGGATTTTATAGTTTAAATAAATGTAGGCATTTCGAACCCTTCTCCCCTTTCTGGCAGTTAAATTTTTTCTCAAGATGAAGATGTAAATCTGAAACATATCTAAGCCCAAAGAGGAGACATTTTCACTAATAGAAGGATTGCTTGGCTCTGCCCATGAATGTTTACTAACTGTTAACATTGACTTTTAAAGTTTTCTATTAAAAAAAAAAAAAAAAAAAAGGGCTTCCGTGGTTGCGCAGTGGTTAAGAATCCGCCTGCCACTGCAGGGGACACAGGTTCGAGCCCTGGTCCGGGAAGATTCCCCCATGCTGTGGAACAAATAAGCCCGTGCACCACAACTACTGAGCCTGCACTCTAGAGCCCGCAAGCCACAACTACTGAGCCCACACACCACAACTGCTGAAGCCTGCACGCCTAGAGCCCGTGCTCTGCAACAAGAGAAGCCACCACAATGAGAAGCCTGCGCACCACAACGAAGAGTAGCCCCCGCTTGCCGCAACTAGAGAAAGCCCGCGTGCAGCAACAAAGACCCAACACAGCCAAAAATCAATAAATACATTTATAAAAATAAAATATAAAGTTTTCATAGGATTCCTGCCTATATAAGGTACTTTCTAAGAAGATGGCATCTTCTTAATGATTTGCAAAACAAAACATGAAGCATATTTTCAAATACTGATTTTCACATTAAACATTCATTGAAACCATTCAAATCTAACGAAAAGGCCTGGCGTTCTCAGACTGTTTTATTCTAAGATGTGGGTAGGACTCTATGTGGTCGCGGTAGAGTTAACATCTGCTGAGCATTCAGTATGAGCAGGATAATTCTGACCTGTTTGGGGTTACAAGTCCAAACTGCTTACCCAGAACCCCCCAGAAAATACCCCTGAAACATTTCAGGCCGGAGTGTGAATGGTGAGCCATGACCTCTGTTTAGGATTCTCACAATTGTGTAATCTTTTCTCCAAAAGACATTAATGTTTTCATTATCTTGTTTTTCTTTCCTTCATGATAACTTGTAGACATACCTAATCTCCTTGCCTTGACACTGAAAACCGCTGCAATCTAGTCTGCCCTCCAGTTCTCAAGATTTCTTTTCCTTCTCTCCAAACCCCTCACCCTCCAACAAAACAAAGCAAGAAGGGACACTTCAGCAATACTGGGTTGTGTAGAGAGGCACCACAGGAGCCTAGGGAAAGCTCTAGGTTTGGACTCAGAAAACGTAGATTCATGTCCTGGACACACCACTCCCAGGCTTGGGGACTTTGCACAAGACACTCAACGTTAGTGAACCTCAATATCTTTATCTGTAAAATGACTTGCTTAGCTGATTGTTGGGAAAGTCAAAATGAAGTAATAGATATAAAAACTCTCTGTGGGCTGTAAACCCTAACGCCAGTATACAGCGACATCTCACCTCTTCGAGTGGGCTGACCCCCTCGCTTGGAATTTCCTTACCAACCCCACCCACTGCCTTTAACTTTGAAAGCCCTTTTCCTCTTCCATGAATTCAGTTCTGACCTACTCAGTCAGAATGCTTTTTATATTTATATCATAGGACCAGTCATACTCCTTCCATATTATAATTGATTCTGTACTTGTATTCTAGTCTACACTTTGTGGATTCTAAATCCATATCAGATAGGAGTCCAACCCCGTCATCTTTCCATTCCTCCTGTTGCCCAGCACAGCACTTAGTTTGTGGAGGACCTGAATGAATTAATCCACTCCTTGTTTTTACCTGCTTAGTGCCATACAATGCTGAAATTCGATTTAGTTAGTTTCATTGTGAGTCTTTCTCAACTTTTATACCTTTTTCCATAGGGATTTTCCCTTAAGGAGTAACTTCATCTAGGCAACAGTAGAAGTTAGTGCTCTCATTACAGGAAATGGATATTAATGATGAATGGATGACATTTTTCTTTTGATAACCCCTAACTAATAGGAATTAAACCACTGGCCAGTCCAGTTTTTGTTTTGTTTTTTTTAATTTATTTATTTATTCGTTTGTTTGGCTGTGCTGGGTCTTAGTTGTGGCATGTGGGATCTTTAGTTGCGGCATGTGGGCTCTTAGTTGTGGCGTGCGGGATCTAGTTCCCTGACCAGGGATGGAACCCGGGGCCCCCGCATTGGGAGCGAGCGCAGAGTCTTAACCACTGGACCACCAGGGAAGTCCCTGGCCAACCCAGTTTTACATCTGTTGATCAGTATGTTCCAAAAATATCTGTTCTTTAATTGTCTGAGCATGTTATGACATTGGGAAAGCTATCTAGTGCTGACACTGGAGTATTTGTGGATCTGTTATTCCTCATTATTGCTGTGTAGGTTAAAATGCTGCTTGCTTATTTTCCAAAGCATTATTCAGAACTGTCTGTGAGTGAGGTTAAGCTCTCTCAGCTGCAGAGATCATGACTGTTTTTACAGAGGCCAAGCTCCCGTGGATATGTGGGCGGAAGCAGGTTTCATGATTACCAGCGTCATGCTTGTCCCGGGGGTCTTGTCTCAGTTTATCTATTTGAGTCTACTTTCTTCTCTTCAAGTGTCAGTTTAACTGATTTACAGGCTCAGAGACCATAATCCTTTCCCATGGACTAGATAAGTCTGGGCTGCCTTCCACCCCTTGTTCACAGGCAGAGCAGGCATCACCCACTTGTGAACCAGCCTCATCTTTGAAGCCCCCAGCTTGCTAAAGGGGTCACACGTTTGCTAGAGAGATCCCCTGAGAATGTACCCAAAAGGCAAGGACTAAGGAGGCATAAAGCGCAGCTTCTACGTCAATTTCGGGAAAATCCTAGACATTTTCTTCCCCAAGTTTGTAAAGAACGAGTTTCCTGCTTTTATGCATACGGCTGCTCTAAAGAGGTGCCCAGTCTGAAATCCCAGCTACTGCTCTGGAAGGAAATTACTTTCCTTTACTTCAACAGAAGAATAGAATCTCCAAGGCTGGAGCTGGCGGCTGCCCTAGAAGAAACACCTGCAGAGGGAAAGGACGTTTCTGTGACAGGCCGCATAGCACGCTTCACGTGCAGTTGCTCCCAGTCCTTGTAGAGATGCGGTATCTTAACCTTTAAAACCCAGTTTACTATTGAAACCATGAGAGCCCCTTTTTTTCCTGCATTGTGAAAGGAATTAACAACTCAAGGAAAACAAATCTCAAAAAAAAGAAGAAAAGAAAAAGAACCACTAATTATAGAAAAATAATCACTGTCTGAAAATAATCAAGATGCCAAAGTAAAGCTGTCTGGTCCTATAAATACCAGTAAGAGCAGCAAAGAGCATTTTTATGCCCCCAGAGACCCTCCTTCTGGGGTAACTACTCGCCTATGAGGGAGCATAGCTTTCCTTTACCTGGTTCCCACCTTTCTTTTTTTTTGTTTTTAATTGATTTATTTTTTATTTATTTATTTATTTTTGGCTGCATTGGGTCTTTGTTGCTGCGCGCAGGCTTTCTCTGGTTACTGTGAGCGGGGGCTACTCTTCGTTGCAGTGCGAGGGCTTCTCATTGTAGTGGCTTCTCTTGTTGCGGAGCTCGGGCTCTAGGCGCACAGGCTTCAGTAGTTGTGGCTCGCCGGCTCTAGAGCGCAGGCTCAGTAGTTGTGGCGCACGGGCTTAGTTGCTCCATGCCACGTGGGATCTTCCCAGACCAGGGCTCAAACCTGTGTTCCCTGCATTGGCAGGTGAATTCTTAACCACTGTGCCACCAGGGAAGTCTGGTTCCCACTTTTCATAGCTCACACCCAGCAGGGTGGGCTCCAGGTCAACCTCCACCCAACAAGAGCAAGCAAGACTTGCCTCACTAATGAAAAATACAAAACTCTTATTCAAAGTCCCCCAGTTCCTCTTAGAGAGATCTTCCTCCCCCGTGATCAGAGACCTGCCCATTTCCCTGATTTTCAGAGCAGTGTTACTTGGCACTTCTGAGCCTCTTTGAACAATCCAGCTCTTCCAAGCTCAGATGGTCCACTGCACCCACATCTAGCACCTTCTGTAATGTGAACTTCCTCTCAGTACTCAGAAAGAATGTCTTGTTATACTGGGAACACACAGTATGTCCACAAAGCAAGTACACAGTAGCAAATGTAGTAAGTACTCAGGACGCACGCGAGAAGGATTAGCCCACGGGTAAGAGGAACGTTCTGTTCCAGTTTGAGCCTGGAGGGCAGTGCTAGAAAAGTGCAGAACATGGGAGAAGGAACCTAAATCCTACTAGGAAGTGGGGAGGAAATCTGAGAACACTCAGCAAAGCAGAGATAAACAAAGGATGAGACTGGGGGTAAATAGCTGAGAGCTTTCAAGTCTGTGGAGATCACAGAGGAGTACAGAAAATAACCAGAGGGCACAAGTGAAGGAGGGGAAAACACTGAGAAAGAACAGGGGGAGCCGTTATGCGCGGCTGATTAATGTCTGGGGTTTTGGGCCAAGGAGGCAACTGTAACCATGAGAGCTCTAGAGACTGGGGCCTGACGGGCGAAGACATCACCGGGTAAAAATGCCAGCCAGGCACAGGCACGGCATGCCCCGCACTGTGTTCATGGTTGGGGGGGACGGAGGGGGCCGTGCCTCACACAGATCCCTTGTGTTTAATGCGGCTCCAGACCCTCGCAAAGCCGAGCTGAACGCGTCTTAGCAGAGAGGCGATCTGACTCTAAATGAGCAAAGGCAAAGGGTCCGGATTTAGTGGGCTCTTAAATGAGACCCACAGACTCCAGACGGACGCAGAGCCCCATCTCTGGCACTGCCATCAAGGGTAGAAATTCCGAGGGCAGGAGAGGGGCAGGGGCGGGGCTGGGGATGTGAACTAAAAGCTTTATTTTAGGAAAATGGAAAACGACACAGAAGGAGAACTACTGAGACTCTGAGAGCAGGCAACTCAAAGCTTGTGACAAAGGGGGGGAGGTCAGACATGGCCCACTGTCCCCCCCATGGAGCTAGAGCGATAATAGTAACAGTAAGAAGGTTATCGGGTATCTATACCCTTCACTCCAGCTCCTGGAACTTTCCTCTCTTCTCCTTAAATGCTTGCACCTCCCAGTGTCCTCGGCCTCTCCCTGAAAAGCCTTGGGAGCAATGTTTCTCCAAATCTGTCCTCCTCTTCTCCTCTCTTACTTTCCACCGTTGTGTTGTCTTTGTCATCTGAGCATCTCCTGCTCTGAAGCCGTGTTTTAATTGAGTGGTTCTACCCGGGGAGTTGAAGAAAATTAATTCCAGTGCCAGACCCCACACCCAGACCAACGCCCAGACCAACGCGAAGCTCTGGGAATGCAGCCCAGGCCCGCGTACTAGTTAACCGCTCCCAGAGGAGCCCAGCGTGCAGCCAGGATTGGCAGCCTCTGTAAGACAGCATCCTTCTTAGAGGCCGGGTCTCGGGTGGCTGGGGCTTGCCCTGTTGTCTGGTGCCTGTTATTCCTGCAGATGCCCCTCTGCGAGATCTCTTCCAACCTGCATAACCTTCCAGAGACTGAACAAATCTCCTCTTTTTGATAATTCCTAATCTAAAAGGGTGACCCGGTACTGCACTGTCAGTCCCCACCGTCTGCTTCCAGGGTGGTCAGCCTGGCCTGAGGGATTTACTGGGCCTCCTACAATGTAAATCTCTTCCTTGGACGAAGTGGAGTTGAGGGCTTATCTAGTTCTCAGGGAGCCGAAGAACTTTAGTCTTCTATTAAAGACCCCATGTGGGAAGGCTTCCTGGAGCCCGGGCTGTCTAGTAGACAGGGAACAGGAGTGGCCCCATGGTAGCATCTTCCCAGGGCCTCCTGGGAGCTCAGGCCTCAGCCCTCTTCAGCTTTCCAAAATGTTCCAGGCACTAGGCTTAGCAAGTCCAGCCCTCCTGAAGTTGAAGGCCACTTGGCGGTCCCTCATATCCTTCCCCCTAGGGGCAGGGTTCAGGAGCATCTCTTTCTTTGGACTACATCCCTTGTTAGTCAGCTCGGGGCCTATGGACAGAGACTAAGCTTTGAGGGTGGGTGAGCCTCCAGGTTCTGGACGACTTCCCCTTACAGCTCACAGCTCGGTTCAGGAAACACTTCTGGTGCCTGACGATGCCAGGCACTGGGGGTGTGTAGGGAAGGCAAGGACTCAAAGATGAAGTGTCCTGGGGGAACTTGCTCTCTGGGTTTCTAGGAAGCTCAGAATCAGGTGGTAATAAGTGCCCTCCTGTGGAAACTTCCCCACCCAGTTCTGTGCTTGCAGAATAGGAAAAAGTGACCCCAAATTTTAACATGTTGGATTTAAGGTGAGTCATAGCCCAGATAGGACAGGCCCATGAAATGTGGGGAAAAAAAGTATTTCCAAGGCTCCATTAGCATGAACAAGATACACCCACATAACTAGGGAGTTTCCCTTCATAAAGGTACTCTGTAGGAAGTCAGTTCTTCCATATGCTCAAACCACATAAAAATGTAGCCCGCTAACGTAACCTGTGTGGACGTCAGCCATGCCGGTGTTGTGATGGCAGTTTAGCTATTCCAGCGCCGTGGGAGCTTTGCCAGATCCGTGAGCTCCTCCCTTGGCGATGTTGCTGACACAGCCCCAGGTTAGCTCAGCCACCACAGGGCCACCAGAGTGATCTCTCCACCTTACACATCTGAACTTGGCTTTAAATCCTTCATGGATTTATTTTACCTAGTGCAGCGTTGCTCCAAGGATGACCCCAGACCACATGTACCAGAATCACCTGTGGGTGGGAACCTCAGCCTGGAGTCAGACCCTTGGTTATTATTCTATCATTTTGTGCTGGGTCCATACTTGTTAGGGGAAAAGAATAAGAAGACATCATCAAATAAGAGATTGGGTTTGCAAGCAACAAATTATAAGAAACAGCAACTTTCTTTTTATGTTCCATGGTCAGTTCAAACTTAGGATAATTCTGAGACATTGCAAGAGTCACAATCTTAGAAACACATCTGAATACTATGATATCTACTACAGAAAAAAAAAAAGACTAATACACTCTAAGAAGATTCTCAGTATCAAAGATTGGAGCCAAAATGGGGTGTCTCATTAACCCAGAGATAACTAGCTGTCAGCCAGGAAATGTAATTCACAGGATCTGTATATGCCGTTACCAGGGTTGCATCATACTGGACAGTCTGCTTTCAGATGAACTGCCCCTGCAGATAAGTGGCTGGTTGCTAAGCAGTGTCTTAGCTGTCTACTCCCCCGCTTTACCTGGGATGGGGTGGGGTGAGAATGGGCTGGGTGTCAGCAGCGAGCTGATGGAATTCCCTCCAGAGAAGCTGTCCATGGGAGAGCGAGCCAAAGCTGTCTTCCTTCCATATGCAGGAACCCACCCAGCCTGCCAGGGCTAAAGTGTAAACTTGACAGTGTTTACCTTGGTACCACTGGTCCCCCAGTCTGTTTCCTTTCTCTCTGTGGGGTTCGGCACCTCCTCATTGCCCAAATCCGCAAATCTAAGCCCAAACTCATCCTTTCCCCCTTCTCCAATCCAAGGCCTTCCTCAGACAGACACCCTGGCTTCTGTCCGTGGTGTCGCCGCCTCCTCTTACCCAGCCCACAGCTTTTGACTCATTCCCTCTTCCCCATATCCAGTCAGTTCCCGGGTAGTGTTGGTTCTTCCTGAATAATCTCTCGATTCTGCCTCTTTCCTTTCTGTTCCCATTGCTACCACCTTGATTTAGGCTTCTAATCCCCACCCTGTCCCAGTCCTGCTGCAAAGGCCTCCAAAGTCATCTCCTGAAATGCCACTTGAATCACATCTCTCCAACATTTAGAGATGCAATGGACCACAAAGTGTCCCCCCCGCCTCCTTCCAGTGTGGTCCACACCCGAATCTCAGCTATGCTCTCCCCGAGCGGACTGGGGTGCTTGCTGTTCCACCAGCCAGCTGGTGTTTTCCTGCCTCCACACCTCTGCTCAGGCAGGTCTCTGAAGTTGAAAACCTTCCTTGAGAGAAAGTTTTACTTCAGAACTTCAGGGCCTGCTCAGATACCAGCTCCTTTTGCCAGCCACCCCAGCTCCAAACGATGTGTCATCTCCATTCTCTGAAGAAGCAATTTGTATTAGCTCCAGTCATAAGGATTTACTTTGAAATAAAAGCAGTAATTAATACTTACTGAGTGTTTACCCCATGCCAGGTACTGTGCTAATTGCTGTATCTTGTTTGATCTTTCTGAAAATCTAATGACTTAGGTATTATCCCATTTCACAGATGAATAAACTGAGAAAAGTTAAATAACTTGTTCAGTGTCACATAACTCAGAAGTGGTAGAGCAGTCTATTATCTTCCTAGCATTTTAATCTCAGTCTATATGTGTTAAGCCTCCCCATCCCACCTCAATATATTGTATCCGAAAAAGAAGAAGCATTTCTTACATACTTTTACCCCCAGCAGTGTTTGGGAGAACCCCATCATTATAAACTTTTGGGTCTTCACTCACACTAAAATGTAAATGACCAACAGTAGCAACCATAACGAGATGACTTTGCCTTAAACAAAAACCCTGAAGTTAAATCTGGCCTATGGTGCTTAAGATTTAGTACTTTTTTCTCCTGCCCTTACTGTTCTCAGCTGATACCCATGAGACCGTGTGTCAGATTCTCATACCTAGGGTCAGCTGCTGTATCACCGCACCTCTAGAAGTTCCCGAAATGACTTGCCTTGGCAGATGGCTCTGCCCTTTAATTAGCCATACAGCTCCTGCTTCCCCTTAGTTAATATCAGGAAGTTTCCACATATTTCATCCCCTTCCCCCTCTTGGCCATAGTGCCTTCCTACTATTCTTTTCCCATTTTGTACTTTTGTTTGGTGCTTTTCCCTTCAATGTGTTATCGGAATCCAATCTGGGGATTTTTGCCAAGTTGTCTGAACTCTATCTCCATATGTGGTGTCTCACTTCGTTCCTAAACCCTCCTTTTTTGGTATGAATGCACATACTCTCTGTGAGCTATTTTAGGACCCAGCATCATTAAGAGACAAGATGAGTGTGGTTTGCAAATCTACCATAACTTGGAGAAGTCCTTATACTCGACTCTCCTAGCTATGTTAATAAGTACTCAGTGAGAGCTATAATGTGAATAATATAACCCAGCATATTGCAGACACCCTGTTTTTGATGTGAGGTTGATTGATGATCGTTTCCCCATAGCAGATCTACCCTTCTCATTGGAACTTTCTTGGCTAATATATATTTAAATTATTTTACACCCGTGATTGTATACAAATTGGTTGTTGAGTGGGCAGTAGCCAAGAAACCTTGTTTATGGCAAGAGGAAGTCAAGTGGAAGATTAAAGAAAGTCACAGTGAATAATCTTCCAGTTGATAAATAAGAAGTGACTATAGCACCACTTTGGTTAGGTACCTTGGCAAATGTGTACACTGGTATATTTTCAAGATAGTGGCTATCTTCTTAGTTCTGTATGAGTAGTCATGTTATGTTCTGAATTGACTGCTGCCCTTTTTCCACTACATACAATCTGGTCTGTCCCTTCTCCCAATGAACACGAAGCACATCTGATTCCAGAGTTTCTAGCTCAGTTATGACTCTATCAGGACACTGGCATCTTCAGTTAGCCCTGCTAAGGAAAGCACTAGAGAATAATGATGCACTAAGCTGTGTGGCACTAACTCTGAACTCAACAAGATTTCAGAGAAGAAATAAGTGCAAACTGGAGCTGTAAAAAAAAAAAAAAAAAAGTCAAAAAGGAGATGAAACTTCAGCCTTAGAGCTCCAAATAAAGGGTAGGGCATAGATAATAGATGAGAGGAAGGAGGACATCCCAAGTAGGCAAGTGCATCAGCATAAGCAAAGGTTCTAGAAGTGGTAATAAGCATGTAATGAGAGAGTAAGCGTGAATGCTAGGAGCAGAGAATGAGTTTTGGTAGAAATAAGAAAGAAGAGTGAATTTGTAGGGTAAACATGGGAGAGATCATGGGAAAGCAGCAATGAAAACAAATGTGGTTGAATAGGATATCAACAAAATTGAACAAAAATTGACTGTTAAGGAGAATTTGACTTTTGACCATTTCCCAGGTTCAATGGAGTATGTATATTTAGCTCCAAAACATGACCTCTCCTAACATCTTCTGTGCAGCTTTTCCAGATTAAAAAATTGGCTAACTAGGTAGCCACTGATACCTTTATAATCAAGCTCTGTTTTTTTCATCACTGGGAGAATGAACTTTGTTATGAGTCATGTACAGTGCATTTAGGTAGATGAGGTGGTGCATTGGACTGACTTGTAGGGAATGAGAGCTCCCAGAACCAGGCAGTAGAGCCTCAAAACTTCATGGATGTCAAAGATGCCATATGACTGTGCTCTAGGACACATTCATGATGGGTACATTCACTTCCAACCCAAAAAGAACATTCTTAGACCTGCCCTGGTTTCTTCTGTATAAATGGGTAAGTGACTTGTCCAAGGTCTCTTGGCTATAAGCAGTAGACAAGGATCCAGAGCCAAGTGTTCTCTTCCCAAAAGTGCTTTGGGTATTTTTGTTTGTTTGTTTTAATGGTAACATGGTGAGGGCATCTCAGGTCATGTCTGGGGAGTGTTTTGTGCTCTGTAAGAGACTAGGAAATTGTTCACATGTTTCTTTTATATTATTCCCATGCTTTTTATAGGATAACAGATTTTAACTCTGTCCTCTCCTACAATTTTATGTAAGATCAGTTTGAATCAATTTCTCATCAAGTTCAAAATTAATTCTATTTCAGGGTCTTTTTCTCATGACATTTGCGTGTTTTGTGAGCACTGCCCTTCTTTACCTCTTCAGAATCAAATTGAAATATTCCAAATTTAAATCCATCGACAATTCTTCCTTTTCTATATCTTTAGTGATTTTTCAGACCATAGCTAATTTTAGGTTATAATTGAATAAGCAATCTGTGGTCTGTGGGTCATTTGTCTAGAATTTAATTAAGAGTGTCTGAGGGGGAGGATGTAGACTTAGGTGGGCATTCCATAGCAGAACCTGACTCCTTCCAGGTAGTTTTAAGGTGACACTGGTTCCTTAAATTGAATTCTAGTTTTCTTGCAAACTTAAAACTTTCTTCTTCCTTACACAGTTTCATTCAGGACCTGGCTCTCTTTATTTCACTTTCTCTTTCTTCTCCTTCTCCTTTACCTCCTCCCTCCCTCCCTCCCTTCTTTTTCTTCCTCTTTCTCTGCAAGGATTGATTAAAAGGAAGAGACCACCTAAGTTTACCAGGCAAGACTTATAAAAAATAAGGGAGCAAGAAAACAAACTTAGAGAGCTGAGAAAGATCGAATGAAATCGAATGAGAACTGAGTTGAGAAAGGTAAGAATGGAACATGGAGTAGCCTGGTTTGGGGACATTCATCTGAGACAGAAAGATAGGGTGAGTTGGAGGTGGGGAAAGTCTTGGGATGGACTCTCCCCACCTCAGCCACCAGGCATCACTGTGACAGCTTGGTTGCTGCCTGGGGTTGTCCACAGTGGGGAAGGGGAGGAGAGAGGCAGTGGGCAGTTAATCTGTACAGGATGTCTGCTAGACACATGTTTGTGCAGCCTGAAGTCCTTACTGGAACAAAGGCAAGGATAAATAAATAATTGAACCTATTCTGGTGTTTGTCCCTATACATTTAAATATTCGGTGACTTGTTTTAAGTGGAATCCAAACACTGTGTATGATTTAGATGGCAATGTTGTTACCCTTGGCTTGGCCTCAAGGGCTGATTTTGAGCTTTCTGCCCAAAAATGAGCTCAGAATGAACTAAAAAGTTATTTTATCCTTAAAAACAGAAATAATTCTGGATCTGCTTTGGCCTTCTTGGAAAAAAGGCAACGTGGAAATATTTAGAAATTATTTTGGTAAAGAGTCATTTTGTCAGCTGCTCTCCTGAGATAGAACAGAACCTTCAGGAATTGAATTGCATGATACACATGCAATTTGAGGTGATTTTGGCAGTGAAATTGCTTGTCAATGGAGTATGCGGGATGGTGGTTCTTTAGGGTGGGGACGGGGTGCAGTGCTGTTGGATCTGCCATCGTATCAGCCCCACATATTTTCACCATCCTTCACTTCCATACAGAACGTGTCCACTTGGTGTCTCTGTGGGTCAACATTTGTTCAAGGACATCTGAAGTAGCAAGGGTTTTTGTAAATGTGCAGCAAACTGGTCCTGATGGCCCTTCCTTTGCCTCTCCACCCCATCAACTCAACAGGGGTCAGTGAGTAATACAGATTTTTGTGGTATGCAAATCTTGTTGAATTCTAGGCATTGCCTGGTAGCAGAATTGACAAAATTATTTATGTTCTCGGGATGGTCCAAATATTGACTCAGCCCATCCACCCAAGGTGTAATATGTATTTCAAGAGTTGGGAGAGAGAAAGAGGAACTCACAGCGTGATTCATCCTAATCTTGAATGCCCTGGTGATGGCTCTCATCCAGAGTAGTCCTGGGTAGGTTCAGATGTTTTTAAAGAATTTTTGCTCCTTCTGAAATGTTCTGCTTCATGGAATAAGGAGAGGATTGCAGGGAGATAAAACAGATCCGTTCTCCATTCAGTGCTTCAGTTTTATTACATTTAATTCTAAATCATACCATGTTTGTTGGTACAAGGATAGACACATAGACCAATGGAACAGAATAGAGAATCCAGAAAAAGACTCACACATATATGATCAATGGATTTACCACAAAGGCACCACTTTCAGTAGGAAAAGGATGGGCTTTTCAACAAATGATGCCAAAACAATTGGTTGTCCTTTGGGGAGAGAGTGATGAACTTTGACCTCTACATCATAGCATACACAAAAATTAATTCAAGATGGACCACAAACCTAAATGTGAAAGGTAAAACCATAAAGCTTGTAGAAGAAAACAGGAGATCTTTAGGGCCATGGGCTACGCTTAAAAAATTTAACAGGACACAAAAAGCACTAATCATAAAAGAAAATTTTGATAAATCAGACTATATTAAAACTATGAATATCTTAGTTTTGGACTTCCCTGGTGGCCTAGTGGTTAGGATTCCAGCCTTTCACTGTGGTGGCCCAGGTTCAATCCCTGGTCAGGGAAGATCCTGCAAGCCACGCAGTGTGGCCAAAAATAAATAAATAAGTAAAATAAAGAATATCTTAGTTTGGGATTTCCTTGGTGGTCCAGTGGTTAAGAATCCATCTTCCAGTGCAGGGGACGCCAGTTCGATCCCTGGTCGGGGAACTAAGATCCCACGTGCCGTGGGGCAACTAAGCCCGCATGCTCTGGAGCCCCTGCACCACATCTAGAGAGAAGCCCGTATGCCGCAACAAAAGATCCCGTGTGCCGCAACTAAGACCCGTTGCAGCTAAATAAATAAATAAATAAAAATTTTTTTAAAAAAGAATATCTTAGTTTTAAAATTAGGCTGTCAGAGGAATCCATAGCATGTCTTCAAGATGTGTGACAGAAAATTAGGCTGGAGTTCTTCCGTGTGCTCTCCAGAATCTGCCCCTGGCAAAGACGGATAACTCTGCTCCCTGCTCCGCCTGTAGAGAGATGGCTGCGAGTTGAAGTAAGTGGTTTGTCACAAGGCTGAGGCACAGATCTCACAGGAATCTTGCATTCCTCATGTGGTTTTGCTACGTGAGAGGCAGCTTTGTTCCCGAGCCCCTCCAATCTCTGAACACTGGTGTATTTTTCTCAGAACACTCCCTTGAGACCCCCCGAGCTTTGAGGTCATCCCACCAAGTCCGTGTGTGGGAAGGAGGACAGCCTCTCGGGGCCCTCAGAGGTGAGCCAGATCCGGTTCTGTGGTGTCCAAGCTCTTGGGGTCCCAGGGCCCTGGAGGAAGCCCGGGATGCAGTGGGGCCCAGCCCTGCCCTGCCCTGCCCTTTGTGGGGCCTTGTGTTGGTGAGGACAGACGAGGAAGCATCGGAGACAGAGCCAGCAACACACATAAACACAGCACCACTGTGCTTACCACGTCCATGTTTGCCACAGAAAAGCCAAGACCCCTGGCCAAGATAGATGCTTCCTTTCAGACCTAGGGTTTAGAGGGAAGGAAACACGAAATATATTTAGAGCTTTCAAAACTTTGTTTTGCACATTCTTACAAAGGGGAAAAATAAAACTACCCTGAGGGATTTTTTAAAAAATCAGCTTCCAATACTTTAGATGAGTGGGAAAAATCTTACATGCTGTTATCATTTCCTTTCTGTTTCAAGAAGTTAATCGTGGGCTGGAAATAGCCTGTTGCAAAAGGGGAGACTTCATGCCCTTTGAATGCTGCTTATGCCAGAAAACGTTCCAGGCCCCAAGGGGAGGTTGTCCCTTTCCCAGGACTGTGATGCAAGATGACCCTAAAGTTAGATATTTTATTCAGCTGGAAGACCCAAGGCAGTGGAGAGCTGAAATTCACAGGGAATAATTAACTCATTCTTTGAAGAAATGGCGTCGAGCTTTGGGTTCAGGCCAGGTTCAGTTCTGGAAGTAGTGCGCTGTCACCCCAGGCTCCTGGCTCTCCTTCCCTCTGACGCGGACTCTCTGAAGGCCCCTGGCGCCTGAAACCAGGCACTGTGAATTAGCAGTGGATGGGACGAGTGTCCAGCACATTAACCAAGGAGTGGTTGTTTGTTGCCCCTCCCCCCCAAACAGAAATACTGGTATATAAAAAAGAAAAACATTAACTATTTGGGGAGTAAAATTTCACTATATTAATTGGAAAGTCGCAGATAAGCAAAACAGCTGGTAAATTAAAACTCATTTAAGCATGATTCGTGGGAGAAGAAAATTTTGTTAAGCAATATGCTTTTCTTCCTAATTGTTTTTTGACTGTCAAGATGTATGCATCACCAAAGAATAGCTTAAACTCCTGCTGGTGGCTGGGGTAAGCTAGGTCTGGTCTTTGCAATTGGCTTCAGGTAATCAACAGAGGGGATAGCCTCCTAAATATAATGAGGTATTTGCTTCCTAGTAATACTTACAGGTTACTAGCACGCTGACGGATGTTAAAGACTGCTTAAAAGGATGGTTTGACTTTGTGCCCTCTCTTATAGGTCCCTCCATCGTGACGCCCCCCAGGGATATCTGGAATGTCACTGGCGCCCAGGTGTACTTGAGCTGCGAGGTCATCGGAATCCCAACCCCTGTCCTCATCTGGAACAAGGTCAGTGGCCCAGATTTCAGAAGATACCCTCGATTGACCGGCTCCTCTTATGCTGCACAGGGTAGTAATAGCCTAAAGTCCTCGGCCAGTCCAGTGCCTGCTGTTCCTTAAACTCAGGGCCTTCCGACAGTCTTCCAGACACCTGTCCTGGATCTATCAAACAATTTTACTGACCTCCAGAATAGTCCCTGCCCTGCTTTTGTTAGCAGTCCCTGAGCAGGGAGCCTTAGGAGCTGGAAGAACTATGATGCTAAACACGCATCCCGCCCTCTGAGTGTGGGTGTGCATATGTGAGTGTGAGCGTGTGTGTGTGTGTGCATGTGTGTCGCAGTGTAACATTGTTACAAGTTAAGATTGTGAGTTCCTTGGGCGGGTTGGCTGGGTTGTCTCTAAGCCAGGATTTCTCAGCGTCAGCACTGTTGACATTTTGATCCAGATGGTTCTTTGCTGTGGCAGCTGCCCTGTGCACAGTGAGTAGTTTTGCAGCGTCCCTGGCTTCTACCCACCTGATGCCAGCAGCAGGTGCACATGTGCACACACACACACACACACACACACACACACACACTGTGACAGTTAAAAATGCCTGCAGACATTATCAGATGTTCCCTGAGGGAAAAGCCACCCTAGATTGAAAAACAGTGCTCTAAGTGTCAGTTTTTCCTCCACATGATGAACAGGGCATAGAATTCTTGTAAAGATTACAAGTAATGCAGCTAAATCACTTGGCCCGTTGTCAGGTACATAATTAGCACTCAGGAGATGTTAGCTATTGTTCCTGAACATGTTTCCCTTTGAGGAGCGGTTATCTTGTATAGCTATCTTCATATTTGAAAGACAACACATTCTTAGTGTGTCTGTAGAAGGGAAGAGAAAACACTCGTTTGCCAGATCAAGTAATACTTCACAGTCATACTGTACATTATTTTACATTATTGCCCTTATACCTTTTGACTTAAGTCTCACAACAGTCTGTGGGGTAAATATCATCAAACTCATGCTAACAAAAGGGAAATCTAGTTTCAGTTAAAAGGCATAACAAGAAGCCCCTTTTCAGCTGCTTTTCTTCTCCAGCAAGCTCTAAGGTGGATGATGGTCTCTCCTGATTATCTTGTGTGCTTGGTGTCTGACCAGAGGAGCAACTTCTAGAACTCCAGGAGGGATTTTGGCTCCCATTGTCAGAACTCTTTCTGCTGCAAGTTGTAGAAACTCACTTCACACTAGTTTAGGCAAAAGAGAAAAAAAAAAGGGAGGGGGGGAAGCTTCTAGCCTCAAGGGCAGCTGGATCCAGGTACACAGTGGGGTCAGAACTCTAACTCTTGGCTCTTTGATCTCAATGTAAGGGTATCATTTTTTCCTTCTACTTCAGAAAGATTCCTCCATGCTATAGGCCACAGTGTCACTGGCAGCTCCAAGGTCACATTATAATGTTTAAAGACCCCAGAGGAAGGAAAGTGCCTCCTCTCCCTGCTGCTTTGTAGAATTCCCACTGAAGGGCTCTGACCCAGGCTGGGTCACCTGCTAACCTCTGGGTCCCCCATGTGGCCGTCTGGCAGGAGTGGTGTCAGGGTGACTCTGAATCCTCCCTGGGGCGGGGTTGGGGGGGGGGGGATGGTGGGCAGAGATGACACCAGCTGTGCTATTACTGTCCTTTACAGCCAGAACGTCTGTTCAAGGGAGGGGTGAAATTTTACCTCAGTAAACTATTTTTTGTAAAGGGGAGGTAGGAGCAGTGAAAAGCAAAAATGCAACTGGTGGGTATGTTCCTCCTGGCCTTCAGCAAAAGCTGCTTATGCTCCTCATTGCTTATTTGGAGGTTGCTGGTTTGATCCAGGGGGTGGAGAGGTGAGGAACAACTTTTCCAAAGGATATCCATAAAAAGCTCTGTGCAGTTCTCTAGGGATACACAATGAGAAGCCGGGGTGACCCAAGCGTCCCAGGGCATGTGACCTTCAGGACCGATCTTGACAGAGAGTAATTTCTTCAGTCCTTGCTCTGCCTATCCCTCCAGCTAACGTACGCACATACCAGGGAATAAATTAGCCTCAGGAATCTTTTCCTTTAAACTTGAGGATCCTATGGGGACAGATTCCATGGGCCTCCCTGAGGGCTTGTCAACTGGGGGAGTTCGGGGGGAGGGTGGGAATGGATGGAGTGGGAGTGGGGAGGAAGAAACAGAAAAAAAAAAAATGTCTACAGACTTGCCAAAACAAACAAAAACCCAACTGCCAGGCTCTGCTGATTTTCTTCCACCTTCATAATGTCCTTTGCCACATGCATGACCTAAAGCAGTATTTTTCAAACTGCAGACCATGACCCATCAGTGAGTATTGAATTTAATGTAGGGATCACAACAAGCATTTTCTTAAAAAATAAAAAATAGAACATAAAATGTCTTAGGTAAAGATACATTTAGTAAAGGTATTTCCTAAAACTTTTCCTTTGTATATTCCAGATCGCAATGCAAAATATATTTCTTACTATGGACCATGTCAAAGCACTTTGAGAGTCACTGACCTAAAGAATTAAAACAGGCCATTTGTTTTCTGCCCCACTCTCCTTGTAACCAAACTGTTTATTTATTTATTTTTGGCTGTGTTGGGTCTTCGTTTCTGTGCAAGGGCTTTCTCTAGTTGCGGCAAGCGGGGGCCACTCTTCATCGCGGTGCGTGGGCCTCTCACTATCGCGACCTCTCTTATTGCGGAGCACAAGCTCCAGACGCACAGGCTCAGTAGTTGTGGCTCACGGGCCTAGCTGCTCCGCGGCATGTGGGATCCTCCCAGACCAGGGCTCGAACCCGTGTCCCCCGCACTGGCAGGCAGACTCTCAACCACTGCGCCACCAGGGAAGCCCCCCAAACTGTTAAGGATACAGATTTATACTTAAGATCACCTGTCTAAGCCAATTTAAGCACAGAACTGCTTTTTGGACATAAATGAATCTTAGAATCCTCACTTGTTAAACCAAGGTTCAAAGAAGGTAGCATGTCTTTCTTGCTCAAGGATTCTTAGCAACAGCAGAACTGACAGGATGAGCCTTCTCTCCGAGACACTTCAGGCTACAGCGACAGTTCTATGGCAGGCCCAGCCTGGTGAGTGGTCCGTGCTATCCTGACCAGGACTTACCATGTGACCTTAACAAGTTCCAAGGTTTTTTTCAGAAAATCCCTAGCCTATAAAGATTCCAAGGGAAGTATTTTGAAATGGGGCAATGAACTGAAATAGCTGAATTTACCTTAACCCTGGTAAGTCAGAGGGATGCTTACAGGGAAGGTGAAACACCAGAATTCCTTCCAAACATTTAGATGTTCCTGAGATTGAGGCTTTCTATTCTTTTCCTACCTGAACATTTCTTCAGATTAGGGCTTTCATGACCTCTAAGAATATTCTTTAGTAAAAAAAAATATATGTGTGTGTGTGTGTGATTGTGGTAAAAAGGAGAAACTATCCAAAGATGTATAAAGAGTTCATAATAGCCTCCCACCTCCTTCCACTCCTTGAAATAACCAATGTGAACTTCCCAGGTTTTTATCTTTCTATACCCTTATTCATGCCCAAATGTATACAAACACATATTCCCAGTGTGCAGGGTGAGGTGGGGATGTAGTGTGCAATTACTCTGAAATTGCTTTTCTCAAGAAATATTTCATGGGCATCCCTCCAGGTCTGCTTCTCAAGAACTACATAATATTCCAAGTGTGGATGTACCATAATAAACACAGCTTCTGTGTTTCCAACTTTTCATCACCTTAGATAATGCTGCCTTAAATATCTGAGTATACATATCCTACATGCAACCACCTTTTTTTCCCCTATAGGATAGATTCCCCCAAAAGATGCATGACTAAGTCAAAAGATTTATTTCATTTTAGTCTTAATAGACATTGTCAGATTACTTTCTTCTTTTTTAAAAAAAATCTTTACCACCTCATTTAATAATTATGAAAATGTTAAAAAATCTGACAAGTTGGAGGCAGTGTACCTCTTAGAGCACTCCTTAGTACCCTCAATACAGTAAACATCTATTTCTTATCTACACTGTGTTATGCACTCTGCTAATCTCATTTGTTCCTGTTTTCAAGGAATTCTGTCTGGTTTCTTTTCTTTTTAAATTGAACTATAGTTGATTTATAATGTTGTATTAATTTCTGCTGTGCAGCAAAGTGATTCAGTTATATATCTGAGTATAGCCTACATCTGCTAATCCCAACCTCCCACTCCATCATCCCTCCACCAACCCCCTCCCCCTTGGCGACCACAAGTCTGTCCTCTATGTCCGTGAGTCTGTTTCTGTTTTGTAGATAGGTTCATTTGTGTCATATTTTAGATTCCACATATAAGTGATATTATATGGTATTTGTCTTTCTCTTTCTTACTTCACTTCACATAGTATGATAATCTCTAGATCCATCCGTGTTGCTGCAAATGGCATTGTTTTGTTCTTTTTATGGCTTGAGTAGTATTCCATTGTATATATGAACCAGATCTGCTTTATCCATTCATCTGTTGATGGACATTTAGGTTGTTTCCATGTCTTGGCTATTGTGAATAGTGCTGCTATGAACACAGGGGTACATGTATCTTTTTGAATTACAGTCTTGTCTGGGTATATGCCCAGTAGTGGGATTGCTGGATCATATGGTAATTCTATTTTTAGTTTTTTAAGGAATCTCCATACTGTTTTCCATAGTGGCTGTATCAATTTACATTCCCACCAACAGTGTAGGAGGGTTCCCTTTTCTCCACACCCTCTCCAGCATGTTATTTGTAGACTTTTTAATGATGGCCATTCTGACTGGTGTGAGGTGGTACCTCATTGTAGTTTTGATTTGCATTTCTCTAATAATTAGCAGTGTTGAGCATCTTTTCATGTGCCTATTGGCCATTTGTATGTCTTCTTCAGAGAAATGTTTATTTAGGTCTTCTGACCATTTTTCGATTGAGTCGTTTTTTTTGTTGTTGGGTTGTATGAGCTGTTTGTATATTTTGGAAATTAAGCCCTTGTGGGTCACATTGTTTGCAAATATTTTCTCCCATTCTGTAGGGTGTCTTTTCAGGTTTTTTATAGTTTCCCTTGCTGTGCAAAGGCTTGTAAGTTTGATTAGGTCCCATTTGTTTATTTTTATTTCTATTGCCTTGGGAGACTGACCTAAGAAAACATTGGTATGATTTATGTCAGAGAATGTTTTGCCTATGATCTCTTCTAGGAGTTTTATGGTTTGTTTTATGCTTAAGTCTTTAAGCCATTTTGAGTTTATTTTCGTGTATGGTGAGAGGGTGTGTTCTAACTTCATTGATTTACATGCGGCTGTCCAATTTTCCCAACACCACTTGCTGAAGAGACTGTCTTTTCCCCATTGTATATTCTTGCCTTTGTCGAAGATTAATTGACCATAGGTGTTTGGGTCTATTTCTGGGCTCTCTATTCTGTTCCACTGATCCATATGTCTCTTTTCATGCCAGTACCATGCTGTTTTGATTACTATAGCTTTGCAGTATTGTCTGAAGTCTGGGAGGGTTATGCCTCCTGCTTTGTTCTTTTTCTTCAGGATTGCTTTGGCAATTCTGGGTCTTTTATGGTTCCATATAGACTTGAGGATTATTTTTTCTAGTTCTGTGAAAAATGTCATGGGTAATTTGATAGGGATCACATTAAATCTGTAGATTGCTTTGGGTCATATGGCCATTTTAACAATATTCTTCCAATCCAAGAGCATGGGATATCTTTCCATTTCTTTGAATCATCTTCAGTTTCCTTTATTAATGGTTTATAGTTCTCAGCATATGTCTTCCACCTTCCTGGTCAGGTTTATGTCTAAATATCTTATTTTTGGGGGTGCAATTTTGAAAGGTATTTTTTTTTTTACATTCGCTTTCTGATACTTCATTGTTAGTATAAAGAAATGCAACCGACTTCTGTATGGTATTCTTGTACCCTGCTATCTTGCTGAATTCTTTTATCAGTTCTAGTAGTTTTTGTGTGGACAGTTAGGGTTTTCTATATACAGAATCATGTCATCTGAGTATAATGACAATTTTATCTCTTCCCTTTCAATTTGGATACCTTTTATTTCTTTTTCTTGTCTGATTGCTGTGGTGTCAGATCTTTTTCTAAAGAGATTGTAGCAGTTCACACTCTCCCCAGCAATGAATGTTTGGATGTCATTTCCCTGCATCCTCACCAGCACTGAATATTACCACTCTTTTTAGTTTTTGTTAATGATGGGTAGAAGTATCATCTCATTATTGCTTTGTTTCCTTGACTACATTGAGAATATTTTTATATTTGAATTTTCTTTTATATGAATTACCTGTTCGTAGCCTTAGTCATTTTTCTATTGGGTTGATTCTTATTATCAGTTTGTGGCTTTTTGTACATTAGAGATACTGACCCTTTATCATGTATTACAAATATTTTTTCCTATCCAACCAATTCTTTTATTTGTTTACAGTGGCTGAGGAGCTTAAAATTTTAACAGTTGTGTATTCTATTTCATCATAAAATTCTGAAACTTCACCAAAAAGGCACAGCAAATATGTTCTAAGCTGCATAAATGATCCCTGCAATTCAGTGAATGCTTGAGGTTTATCAACCTGTAGCAATCAGACTAATGCATCCTGTTTCTGTAGTCATTGGCACCTTTTTCTTAGTTATTGCTTGTTGCAGCTAAAACACAACCAGAGAGGGCTGAGATGAATTCCTGGGTCTCCCTCTGATTCTTCACCTAGTTGAGGCTCTATGGTGAGCAGTGACTTCTAGGCAGTTTTTTCCACCCTACAAACTTCTAGCCCATTGCAGATCTGTAGAATTGTATTAGAAATCACTTTCCTCAGCTCTGCCTGCATCTTTTTTTCTCAAACCAAAAATGTATTTATCAACAAACTCCCCTTACATAAGTGAGGCAGTAGTTTGCTTGTATAAAAATTTGCCACGTAAAAATTCTTTGCACTTCTGTATGTTTCCTACATGATATAAAACTTTTTACAATATGTTAATTAAAATGAGTTCTGTTGAATATAAACATTCATTTTCCAATCAAATACTTAACAACAGTTTCTTGGCACACAGCGGGTCAGGTTAATTGGCACAGAATGCTCTTTACTGAGAGCTACATGAGCTGAGGAACAACAGCTCAGTTGCTAAGATTCACTATTTCAACGTGGTAGTGTTTTTCTGCTTTGGTCACATACAAAACCTTTAAAGAATTCTGAAATTCAATATATAAAGACCAGAGACATATTACTTTAGCCAATGAATCAAATTAATACTTAAAACCATTATTTAAAAAAAAGAGGAATACCAAAACCATTATTTAAAATCATTTTTAAATAACTGTTTCAAGATCTGCACTAGTATAAACCATTTCTTCCAGCTTGGAACTTGGGAACTGAAGGAAAAAGATGCCTATTGAGTTTATCTGTTTTGTCTTTATAACATTCATATGAGAAAAACACTGAGATACCTGGTTTTCTCTCACTAATAGTGGCAATATGGGGAAATCTCAGGGAAAAAAAGAAAAGCAAACAGGCGAAAGCCAGGCATTCCAAATCAGTAATGCTAGGTATTTTTTACAGAGTAGGAGTTTGGCCTAGATTCCACATGGTTTGCAGAGTGCCAATCCTGGTGTCATGAAGCAGAAAAATAAAGGGTGGGTTTGATGCTGAGACAACAGCTTAGTAACAGCATGTGGTGGCAGTGGGCTCACAAGTAGGAGAAGCAACTCTGATGTAAAGTGTCAAAAAAAAAAAAAAAAATTAGATACTATGATCTAACTCAAGATTTGCTTAATTATAAAAGAAAATGAAAACTACCTATTTGAGACTGTAAATCCTTTTTTCTAATTACAAAGGTAATATCAATAAACATCAACCTAACTCTTGAAGGCTGGGATGGAATAAACAAACATTGCTTCATGTATTCTTTGATATATATTTTTAAACCCATCATTATCACAAGCCTTAAAATATTTATACTGTGACTCAGCAGTTCCACTTCTAGAAATTTATGCTAAATGTATATGTATGGAGGGGTTACAGGTAAATTTTGTTCTGTGAATTTTTATACATTTTCCAAAGTTTATATAATGAACACAGTTTACCTTTTTAAATGAGGGGGGAAGTAGGACAGTATTCTCTAGTGGCCTCAAGCCAAAGAAACCGAGTTTCTTCTTACTTCATCTTTCTGAATCTCATCATGACATGCACAGGGATAGCAAGTTTTGTCATAAGAGAACAACGACAGCAGCTTGTACTTGACAGGCGTTTTTGCTCTCAGGTCTTTAGTAAATCATTTGATGAACCCTTAGCCCTCAGAACAAAGTAATGGTATTATTGGCTTTGGACTCAACCTGTTATTTTCCATTGATGAGGCTGTTGCAGGAAGAGTCCCAAGAGTTGAGCGCTTACACAAGGTCCCAAGTATCAAACCTAGGACTCGGTGACAGTTTATCAAAATGGCATATGGCAAACAAGACCCAACCAACACTGAGAAGCAGAATTTACAAGGGCATGCGTTAATGATGGTAGCCAGTGGCAGGAAAGTGTGACAGTCTGTATTCCCCAAAAATGCAGAAAAATACATTAATTCAAAATATACATGCTTAGAGGGAAACTGACAGGAAGAAGTAAAAAAAAAGAATGTATATTTTACGTAAGTATTCAGGAAAGGGTAATATGGAAATTGCTGGGTTTAATCCAGTTAGAAAGTCTGATGTATATACCCTGTGCAATTCTAGGAATGTTGACCACTTCCAAGTTGATGATTCAGTGCAGAGAACTCAGACTATATCCCCCCCACCCGCCTTTTTTTTTTGCAGGTTAAAAGGGGTCACTATGGAGTTCAAAGAACAGAACTCTTGCCTGGTGACCGAGACAACCTGGCCATTCAGACCCGGGGTGGCCCAGAAAAGCATGAAGTAACTGGCTGGGTGCTGGTGAGTACCAAGAGCTAGTAAGGATTTCACTCTTAGGAACAGACACAGCAAACCAAAGGTGCCTGATGTACTGCCAGGCTCAAAGTATTCGCCTGCCATTCCACATCTCTTTAGAACAGCCTTACCACGAGCTGTTTCTCTTTCAAAGGAAACTAAAAAAAACAAACAGCTGGGGTTTATTAGGATGTTTTGGAAACCACCAAAAAGTAAGTGAGAACCAACTTTTTTTCCCCCTAAGAGTTCAAAGCAAAATCCTCAAAGGGAACTAATGACCCAAGCATTATTTTAATCAATTATTGATTATTTTACTTGACCTCTGATAGCCATGGACACGCATGGATAGTACTTAGATCACATACCCTACACCAAGGTCTCCCTCAAACAAGGATATGTGCACCTATCCTGTTTTTAACCTATGCACTGTGACCTAAAGTTGTCCATGACAACTTTACCTCATAGTAGGAATCCTCCTGGCAGACCAAATATGATAGCTATATAATTACTCCTAACACAAGACTTGCACTGTTTCTAGCAGTAGAAATACTTTGCTATGAAACCCCTGGTCATGTTAGGAAACTTAAGAAATAATGACCTAATTGAAGCCACAGGAAAAAAGTTCACTGCCATAGAGAAACTAAAGATCCTTTTTCTTTCACAGGTGTCTCCTCTTAGTAAGGAAGATGCCGGAGAATATGAGTGCCACGCATCCAATTCCCAAGGACAGGCTTCGGCATCAGCAAAAATTACAGTGGTTGATGCCTTACATGAAATACCAGTGAAAAAAGGTAGGTAATAAATCTCATAACCATTTAAAATGACTAGTGCTTTTGTTTAATAAAGGACAGAACCAAGTATGAAAGTATCAGACATAACTCTTAATGAAATTCTGTGATGTTAGGAATCCACAAGGGAAGGGCATTAAGTATGTAATCAAAATGCAGAGTGCCTGGCTCCAAAAGAGCATTCAGTGGTTGATGGAATGCTATTATTATGATGCTATTATTATGACTCAGATGCTTTCACTTTATCTTACACGTAAGAGTCAAACCTGATTGGAATGGTTTATATTTCCCATAACTTTCTATCTTCACAGCATTTTCCTTGGTGTTGTGACTATTATAGTAAATATAAGAAAAAACCAGAAAGAGTATATTGGCAAGTACTCAATTCTGTTCTGCCTCTATCCACTTCACTGTCAAAAGCTTCCTCTTAAGCATCCACCCTGGCGGTATGAGAGTAATGCTACTTTACATTTATATAGTTCTATTAGACTGACGTCTGAATTGGTTTTTCCTTAAGCCAAAAATAACGAAATTTACTGTCAGCATTTGTCAAAACCATTCCACTGTGTGGATCACTCAGCTGTGGTACGAAAGGAAGAAATATCAAGTAAAGATGTGTTTGGTCAGATTCTCTTCAGCCAAGATGTGTAAAGTCAAGTGATGAAACAAACAGCAGTAGCTAAGAGTCATGTGTTTGAGTCTCAGCTCTGCCACTAATTATTCCACTTTAAATTCTGAATGAGAACTGGATGACAAAGGAAAGTTCCTTGGCCTCTCTGGATCTCACCTGAAACATGCTTCTCCCAGTTCTATAGTAAGGTCTGTCACTTACAGATAGACAAGTACAACAAGATCACCTTCCACATCTAAAATCATATGGCTCAAATTCCAAAAAGCACTCCCACCATATCATTTATAGTTACTCACACATCCTTTATCCCCACATTTTAATTTAACATCTTCATTTATTTGGAAACACTAAACTACCTCAAAATTAGAAAGTCAACCATGTCCATATATGTAACTAATTTTTATCTTTTCTTTTTAAACAGGTGAAGGTGCTGAGCTGTAAACCTGCAGAATATATTAATCTACATAGCTAAAAGTAGTCATGGGTAACTACAACCCCTGTTCTTGCCTAATAACCAGTTTCTTTTCATCCAGTCCACTAACAAACACTTTAGTTATATTCACTGGTTTTACACCATGAAATACAAAATAAAGATAACACATCAAGACTGTCTACAAAAATTTGTCTATTTACAGAAGAAAAGCATGCATATCAAACAAAACAAATAAAATGCTTTTTCTCATAGTGCAAGTACATTTTTGTTGTTTTAAAATTTTTTTAAAAGCTATATCATAGAAACTAGAAACAAGACACAAAGAAAGATTTTTAAAAGAGCTAAACACTCATCATTCGAGGTGCAATACTCATAGACATGAGTTCCTGAAACAACAGTTTGCAGGCATACGGCATTCGCACCAAAGAGATCTGGGGGAGAGAGGAGAGAGAGAAAAAAAAAGGTAATTAGCAAAGCTGTATCAAAGCGACCCCACTTCCCTACCCCAGAAAAAGCTAAAGACTTGGTACTGGAGGTGATGAACAAATGAGGCTGATAACACTCATCCTACCTTGGCCTTTGGTGGCTCTTCTAAAAGGCTTTGGTATTCTGCCCTTTCTGCCAGATATAATTTATATTCACCCTTCTCAATTAAAAGGTTTAACAAAACTCATTGTTTAAAATTCTTTGTACAAGGCCTTATTATTATTTCCAAAAGATTAACAGCTTAGCTTAGAGAAATTACCACACTAAAACTTAATTAAACTAGTTTTTAGAAAAACAGAATTGTTACCTTTTTCCTCATTTAAAACTAGGAATCTTAAAGAAGCATGCTATCAAAATTGTGAAAATGCCAATCTGTTCCACCACACTAAATCTGCCTGGATGATTAGGCCAACATGGTTATATCCTGAACAGATATCAACTGTCAGTAAGGTCTGTACATACCTGGGTTTTATTTCGGCAGCCCCTGCATTCATATGTATGGGTCCTGGTGTTAGCAATCGCCATTATTCCACAAAGATTGCAAACATGAACCTGATATGGATCTGATGCCTCAAACAATCTTTCCCTTAAAAACTGCGCTGCTCCATGGGCAATCTGACAATCTCGTTCCATTTCTCCAAAACGCAGGCCACCATCACTGTCATGGAAAAAACAACAGACTATTTTGTACTGATTTTCTGTTATCAACACCACTTTGACTAATGGCAAGAATAAAGAATATTAGAAAGAAAGAGAACTAGACTCCAATTTTTCTACTCTTGCATTCTCTCTACATGGTGGGGAGGTTGAGAAGTCTACCAACTATTTGGTGTGCATTAGAAGGTCCCCAGAGTAAACACATAAGATTCTCAAGTATAGCATATACTTTTCCAAATAAAATACAATGAAGTACAAAATAAAATCTCATCAGACTATCATTTAACTTACTAGAATTCACCTCTATACTAAAAAATGAATAATAAAAAAGTCAATCTAAATAAAGCAGCTTCTCCATGAATGAGACTCCCAGGCAATCAAACCTGAAATGATAAATGCATGTTGGCAAAAGTGATGCAAAGAACAGGTGACTAGTCACAGGTTTCCCCAGCATGTAAGTGAAATGCATTGTTTTGATGGCCAGGCAAGTGGATGGTGATGGCTTCCTTAACGTTCTTAAATACATAAGATCAATGAGCTTCTAATGATATTACCAAAAACAAAACATTTGGTCAGCTTTGGAGGATTCTAGGCAACCAACATGTCACTTTGAAAATTGGTAAATAAAAGGAAAGAATTAAGCATTTATTTTGCCTTTTAGTATATGAACCATGTCAGCAGGTTAGCAGCTGAGGAAACAAAGTTTCTCTCTATGAAAGTATTCCAGCTAATAAATGAAGGAATGATAAATTAGAATCTCATGAGTTTGCAAACCTTTAAATAATTAAAGGTTTTACATAATGATCATTAATAGCTGCTAAAGTCATAAAAGAGACAACCAGATATTGAAAGTATACAGCACTGCCTTTGAAGTATTACTATGAAAGAACACAAACCCTTCACCTCATCAAGGCTCTAGATCTGATTAGCCATTTACAAGAAAAATAGGAACACAGAGCCCAGGAATGCAATCAACAAAAATCCAGACTGAGAGAATTCCTTGGCAGTCCAGTGGTTAGGACTCAGCGCTTTCACTGCTAAGTGAAAATATTTTCCAAATGACCAAATATGATACTATAAAATTACATAAGTATAAAAGATACATTCAAAGTGTAAGGCCAATGGATTTTAATATAATAAAAGATTCACTTAAGTGGTTTCAAATTCTACATCACAAGTAACCTTTAAGAAAGGACAACTTGGGGCTTCCCTGGTGGCACAGTGGTTGAGAATCTGCCTGCCAATGCAGGAGACACGGGTTCGAGCCCTGGTCTGGGAAGATCCCACATGCCGCGGAGCAAACTAGGCCCGTGAGCCACAATTACTGAGCCTGCACGTCTGGAGCCTGTGCTCCGCAACAAGAGAGGCCACGATAGTGAGAGGCCCACGCACCGCGATGAAGAGTGTCCCCCACTTGCCGCAACTAGAGAAAGCTCTCGCACAGAAACGAAGACCCAACACAGCCATAAATAAATAAATAAATAATTTTTTTAAAAAAAGGAAAGGACAACTTGGACTTCCCTGGTGGCACAGTAGTTAAGAATCCACCAATGCAGGGGACACGAGTTCGAGCCCTGGTCTGAGAAGATCCCACATGCCGCGGACCAACTAAACCTGTGCACCACAACTACTGAGCCCACTTGCCTAGAGCCCGTGCTATGCAATAAGCCACCACAATGAGAAGCCCACACACCACAACAAAGAGTAGCCCCCGCTCGGAGCAACTAGAGAAAGCCCACACGCAGCAACGAAGACCCAACGCAGCCAAAAATAAATAAATTTATTTAAAAAGAAAAAAGACAACTTGTTTTGGTGTAGCATCAAAAGAAAAAAAATTCACAATCACCTGAAAATTATTAAAATATTCTTCCCTTTCCAACCACAAATATGTGTGAGGTCAGATTTTCCTCATATAGCAATACTTAATTATAAAAAATAAAATCCTGCAATGGGATGAATGCAGAAGCAGACACAATAATCCAGCTGTCTTCTCACAAACCAGTTCATTAAAAAAGATTTGCAAAAAGGTAAACCAATGTCACTCATCACTAAATTTATTTGGAAAATATTTTTCACTTAAAAGGTTACTTATGTTAATGTGTAATGGATTTGTTACTGTTATTTTTTAAATAAAGTAATAAATATTTCAAACCTTTCTCTCTTTTTTTTTTTTTTTTTTTCTTTCTCTGTTTTAATTTCTAACGGGATAAATATCAAAAGATACAGGGACTTCCCTGGTGGCGCAGTGGTTAAGACTCTGTGCTCCCAATGCAGGGGGCCCAGGTCCAATCCCTGGCCAGAGAACTAGATCCCACAACTAAGGAGCCCACGTGCCACAACTAAGGAGCCTGCCTACTGCAACTAAGACCCAGTGCAACAACAAAAAAAAGATACAACTCCCAGACAAAAGCCTTTGGGGTCCTGGAATCAAGAAATTTGAGAACCACTGCTTTATATAACAGTGACGATGATGCAGCTCTCTTACCGAGATCTACCCTCCATGGGCTGTCTATTAAGGATCTGAATAGGTCCCCGAGCACGAGAATGAATCTTATCATCCACCATGTGCTTCAAACGCTGGTAGTAAGTGGGGCCAATAAAAATTTGTGATGTGATTTTTCGACCAGTGAATCCATTGTATAGGACCTGAAACAGACAGATTTTGAAGCACAGACTTAAAAGTATTAAACAAGTTCAAAGAATATATGTGCATATACTATATAATTCCATTTCTATAAAAATCAAAACAGAGAAAACTATAGTGTAAAGAGAGTAGTCACCTTGGGGTGGGGGTATGACGGTAGTGACTGGAAGGGGACACAAGGGGGGCATCTAGGCATAAAAGGGTTCTGGTAATTTTCAAGACCTGGGTGCCAGTCACACAGCTGTGTTCACTTTGTGAAAATTCATCAACCTGTATGTACATTTACGGTTTTGCATGTAATTTGAAGTATGTGGTATACTTTAATGAAAAATTTAATTTTTTAAAAAATGAAATTACATAACAAAAAAGAATACTCATAACAAATTACCAATGTAAGAGCAAACATACCTCATTTCCTCTGAGATGGTAGCCATAATCAGATAAAAGATTAGAAATCTTCTGTACATTAACAGCATCATTGAATGGAGTGGCATCACCAATTTCACCCTTGTTAGCTGATACCTTTAAAAAGAAAAGTCATCTCTAAAAGGCTGCTTCCTTCTCTCTCCCTTTAGAAGTCTATATCAATACAAATATATTCAATAAAAAAAATAAAAATCCTTTCTGGAAAGGAAGATTTCGAACTTAAGATTAAGGATTAACACATATCTATGTAATGGAAAGCTGTAATATAGTAAGGTTCATTTTATTAGCATCTTACATAAAATATAACAAACTAATTTACCTAAAAAATAAAAACAACTCAATTATAAGCCTTCAAGTAGGAAACTCTCTGTGAGACCAGATACAAAAAGAATGAGACTCCCAAGTACTTCCTACGACTCAAGGAAAATGACATTTTAATGCCCTAAAACCAAGCCATCCCATGTGTTAAGCTGTAGCTACTCTACCTTAATAAGATACTTAAAAATAGAAAAACCTCCACTGAAAGATGCATGCATAGCTAATAGTATAGCTATAAAACCATTAGGTTCACACTGAACTAACCACCATTTATAGAAAAGAACCAGTCAAAAGAATAACCATATATACAAGTAAAGACTGGATGTAGTAATAAATTTTGCAAAACTTCTCAGTCATAACTTTGCAAAGTTTGGCAAAAAAAGACATAATCAAACCAATTTAAAAGCAGGAAAGTTAAGTGTCATATTGGCTTTTTCCAAAGTACCCTGGCTCAAATGAAAGAAATGACCTAACGTTTTGGAAGAAACATCAACTTGGAACCTATATTTTTAAAGAAAATCTCTTACCTTCCCTTGAAGACATTCAATCAAGTGACCAATAGTCATACGAGAGGGAATGGCATGGGGATTTATGATGATATCGGGGGTGATACCTTCGCAGGTGAAAGGCATATCCTATAAAGGAATTTTTTTAAAGACACTTAAAAAAACTAAAATCTCTTAGCTAGAGAACTAGAACTAACTCCCACTCATCTAAACTTTTCTATGTCCTAAATTCTGTTCAACGTAGTGTGTTCACCTACTTATTCAACACTAAAATTAGGGCTTCCCTGATGGCGCAGTGGTTAAGAATCCGCCTGCCAACGCAGGGGACAAGGGTTCGAGCCCTGGTCTGGGAAGATCCCACATGCCGTGGAGCAACTAAGCCCATGCACCACAACTACTGAGCCTGCACTCTAGAGCCCATGAGCCACAACTACTGAGCCCACGGGCCACAACTACTGAAGCCTGCGTGCCTAGAGCCCATGCACCACAACGAAGAGCAGCCCCTGCTCACCACAACTAGAGAAAGCCCGCACACAGCAACGAAGACCCAATGCAGCCATAAATAAATAAATAAATAAATAAATAAAATCTTAAAAAAACCCACTAAAATTAAAAGTCAAGCCTTTACTGCCTCTGGGCTCTTAAGTGAAAGAACATTTTGATTTAATAAAATGTTCAACAAAACTTTGGGTTAGAGGTGATAAAAGATACCTACCTCTTGTCTATACTGAATACCACAAGTACCCTTTTGACCATGTCGACTAGCAAATTTGTCTCCAATCTGTGGAATTCTAACAGAGCGTACCTGAATTCACACAAAAATAGGTTAGTTAAGTCATTCTGGTTTACTTTCTATAAATAGCAATATGACAAAGCTATACTCACCCTTATTTTACAAAATTTATATCCTTCTTGGTTGAGAGTTACCATAACCTGATCCACAATGCCTGTCTCACTAGTCCTGAGAAAAGTGCTACAGTCTCTCTTAGTATAGCGTCTATTAGTGCCCTCCAATTCATCTTCATTTTCAGGCAACGTGACTGTTTTGCCTATAATAACATCATCTCCTGATACACGAACCCCAGGAGCTATCAAACCATCATCATCCAGCTTGTCATAAATAGCATGCCTCATACCTGAGAAGAAAGAGACAGAATTTTCTGAAATGGTAATACCATAAAGAAAAGTATTTAAAATGTCCCATAATCCCCCTCCCAAAAAGATTAAAAACCAAATATATAAATCAGTTTCAAGTCAGAGAGAAGTTCACAGGAATCTCTAACACGTGTAGTAATGTGCCCTTATTCCAAATACTACAAACTATTCTGAACTCGGTAAAAAAGCATTGGACTGATTCAGATTCTCCATTTGCTAAGTGACTTTGGATAAGTGTGTTGCCATCTTCTGATCTCTATATTGCATAAGGAAGAGTATCTATGTCCTCTATGTACAATCTCCAACAGAAAGTTTGAATTTAATCTTCTATAATCTTAACTCCACTGAACATCAATTAACTACCACAGAGAACCACCCACAGGAAATGGAGTAATAGGAAGATACCTAAGGAAAAAAAAAATTTTACTTCATGCAATACTATTAAAAGCCAAAACTGTAGGAGAGAGAACCCTTTTCCCTGAGATATCCCATCCATCCCACTTTATACAGCTTTTAAGTGTCTGTAAAAATAAGAACTAGAAAATAAATTTTGAGTTTTCCAGAAGAAACAGAAAGTTCTAGGTATCCTCTCATTAGTTATTTGTTAAATACATACAAATATTGTGGCTAGACAAACACTATGGTCACACCACAATGTGAAAAGGAGAGGAAGTTCCCATGCAAATAGATAAACTGAGGGACAGGACACAGTACAAGTGAGAACGGGGCTGAGGTGTGTCCCATGAAATTACATGACCTCTCTGATTTTCTAAATCCCCTCCTCAATGCAAGACCTAGCAGAATGGAAGGACTACAGCAAGCCCACTCCTAGGTGCAAAGACTTCTGGCAAATATACCTATTTCCTTAATAGAAGCTCTAAGAATAATAAGAAAACATACTCCCACATGGCAAAAAGAAAGGGGGGCGGGCAAACCCCAAAAAATTAATCAGGAAAACCATGGTAAGCTAACTTTGAATTCCATAATTTCAATGTCAGTATTGCTTACCCTGGCAAGTTTCACGTGTAGGCTTCTCAAAAACTTCTTCTTGATCAAACCCTTTTTTAGACTCCTGTTCTTTGTATGATCGATAGAAAACAGACCTAAAAACACATGGTTCTAAAGTTAACTTCTATTTTCCTTTAATAATAGGGCTTAGAACATACCAATAAATTTTACTTAATTGACATGTGGTAATTTAAACCATGGTAATTTAAACCATGAATCTGGGACAAGAGTTAACTGTATTAAGGGTCAAAGTTAAGTCTTAAAGAGCTATTACACAGGCCACACATGTAGCATTTGACCCATAACCTTAACACAGCTGGAATTATATGTGAGACCAGGAAGGACTAATGTCACTGAGTCCAACCTCCTACCCAAAATAAGAATCCCTCCCATAATAACCCTCAGAGATGGTCACCCAGGATCTGTCCCAATATTTCTAGTGAGAAGTTTATGATACTAAGCTATAACGTACACCTCTGGTCTTAGTGCCTATCCTCTGAAAACTATACAGAAAAAAAAATCCATCCTCTCTTCTTAACTCCCAGTTTTTTAACCAACTTTCACATAACATGGATTTGAGATTAATGTTTGACAATAAAATAATCAAACTGAAGAATAATAGAAAATAAGATTGAAAAAGAAAATATACTATAATTTTAACAGCAGTTATTGGGTTGGCCAAAAAGTTCATTCGGGTTTTTCCATAACATCTTACAGAAAAACCCAAACGAACTTTTTAGCCAACCCAATATTCATGGGTCCTAAAACTCTAGGTTTATTTTTACTTTAGACATTTCTATATTATCTAAACACAAACATTTATTTGCTTACAAATAAAGGGGGGCTCAAAATATTAGCAACTGAAAATCCTCAGATACAAGAAGCAGTGTCTTCAGTTGTTTGTGACCATCACGCAGGCCTTCTGCTTTCTGGAGTAGGGCACTGATTTTACCACACTAACCCCTATATAGGAAACCATACAACAACATGTGCCTGGCAGATATCCACAAAGTTTCATGAATGGAGGCAGAAGATTAAATAACCTAACAGAAAAATTTCTCTGCTGTCAGATCAAAATTTCTTCCGGACTGACATTCAAAACCCCCAAAAGTTTGGAAACACACAATTCGCACCTATTTTTAAAGAACTTTTAAAAAATAAAATATTAATATTTCCACCATATGTGTATTTTGACAACTTTTATAAACAGCTGACCTGAAAAAGCCTCGGTCTACAGCTGAACGATTCATGATGACAGAGTCTTCTTGATTATATCCAGTGTATGATGCAATAGCCACAATTGAGTTGATACCTGCAGTGCATTTAAGAGAAAACATTAAAGCACCATATGAGAAACAAAGAAAAATTACCCCTTTCTTTTAAATCAATTTTATTTAATCATATCTGCCTCAAATGTTTTCACCATGGTAACTGTCAAAGTCTACTCCTCCTGGAATAGCAATCTGTGAGACAACTACTCTGATGGCTAAATGTTTGATATAAGCAAGTTTTTAATGTAAACAATCTTATTTAGTTGCTGCTGCCAAAACTATTTTTGATGAAACCATAAAGATTTAGAGTATCAAGTACTGATAAACAAAACTGATAAACCTTTAGCTACACTCATCAAGAAAAAAAGGGAGAGGGCTCAAATCAACAAAATCAGAAATGAAACAGAAGTTACAACTGACACCACAGAAATACAAAGGATCATAAGAGACTACTACAAACAACTATATGCCAATAAAATGGACAACCTAGAAGAAATGGACAAATTCTTGGAAAAGTACAATCTCCCAAGACTGAACCAGGAAGGAACAGAAAATATGAACAGACCAATCACAAGTACTGAAATTGAAACTGTGATTTAAAAACTTCGAACAAAAGTCCAGGACCAGATGGCTTCACGGGCAAATTCTATCAAACATTGAGAGAATTAACACCTATCCTTCTGAAACTATTCAAAAAATTGCAGAGGAAAGAACATTCCTAAACTCATTCTATGAGGCCACTATCACCCTGATACCAAAACCAGACAAAGATACCACAAAAAAAGGATCACACACCATGATCAAATGGTATTTATCCCAGGGATGCAAGGATTTTTCAATATCCGCAAATCAATCAGTGTGATACACCACATTAACAAACTGAAGAATAAAAACCATATGGTCAACTCGACAGATGCAGAAAAAGCTTCTGACAAAATTCAACACCCATTTATGACAAAAAATCTCCAGAAAGTGGGCATAGAGAGAACCTACCTCAACATAATAAAGGTCATATATGACAAAACCACAGCTCACATCGTACTCAACAGTAAAAAGCTGAAAGCATTTCCTCTAAGATCAGGAACAAGACAAGGATGTCCACTCTCACCACTTTTATTCAACATAGTTCTGGAAGTCCTAGCCATTGGCAATCAGAAAAGAAAAAGAAAGAAAAGGAATCCAAATCGGAAAAGAAGTAAAGCTGTCACTGTTTGCAGATGACATGATACTGTACACAGAAAATCCTGAAGATGCTACCAGAAAACTACTACAGCTCATGAATGAATTCAGTATAGTTGCAGGATACAAAATCAATACACAGAAATCTCTTTTCTATACACTAACAACAAAAGATCAGAAAGAGAAATTAAGGAAACAACCCCAATAACCATCACATCAAAAAGAATATGATACCTAGGAATAAACCTACCTAAGGAGGCAAAAGACCTGTAGTCTGAAAACTATATGACACTGATGAAAGAAATCAAAAGTGACACAAACAGATGGAAAGATATACCATGTTCTTGGACTGGAAGAATCAATATTGTCAAAATGACTATACCACCCAAGGCAATCTACAGATTCAATGCAATCCCTATCAAATTACCAATGGCATTTTTCACAGAACTAGAACGAAAAATTTTTAAATTTGTAATGGAAATTCAAAAGACCCCAAAGCAATCCTGAGAAAGAAAAACAGAGCTGGAGGAATCAGGCTCCCTGGCTTCAGACTACACTACAAAGCTACAGTAATCAAGACAATATGGTACTGGCACAAAAACAGAAATATAGATTAATGGAACAGGATAGAAAGCCCAGAAATAAACCCATGCACCTATGGTCAATTAATCTACGAAGGAGGCAAGAATATACAGTGGAGAAAAGACAGTCTCTTCAATAAGTGGTGCTGGGAAAACTGGACAGCTATATGTAAAACAATGAAATTAGAACATTCTCTAACACCATACACAAAAATAAACTCAGAATGGATTAAAGACCTAAATGTAAGGCCAGACACTACAAAACTCTTAGAGGAAAACATAGGCAGAACACTCTGACATAAATTGAAGCAATATCTTTTTGGATCCACCTCCTAGAGTAATGGAAATAAAAATAAATAAATGGGATCTAATTAAACTTTAAAGCTTTTGCACAGAAAAGGAAACCATAAGCAAAATGAAAAGACAATCCACAGAATGAGAGAAAATGTTTGCAAACCAAGTGACTGACAAGGGATAAATTTCCAAAATATACAAACAACTCATGCAGCTCAACATCAAAAAAACAAACAACCCAATCAAAAAATGGGCAGAAGATCTAAACAGACATTTCTCCAAAGAGGACATACAGATGGCCAAAAAACACATGAAAAGATGCTCAACATCACTTATTATCAGAGAAATGCAAATTAAAACTACAATGAGGTATCACCTCACACTGATCAGAATGGCCATCATCAAAAAATCTACAAACAACAAATGCTGAAGAGGGCATGGAGGAAAGGGAACCCTCATGCATTGTTGGTGGGAATGTAAATTGATACAGCCACTGTGGAGAACAGTATGGAGATTCCTTAAAAAATGAAAAACAGAACTACCATATGACCCAGCAACCCCACTACTGGGCATATACCCAGAGAAAACCATAATTCGAAAAGACACATGCACCCCAACGTTCATTGCAGCACTATTTACAATAGCCAGGCATGGATGCAACCTAAATGTCCATTGACAGAGGAATGGATAAAGAAGATGTGGTACATATATACAATGTAATATTACTCGGCCATAAAAAAGAATGAAATAATGCCATTTGCAGCAACATGGATGGACCTAGAGATTATCATACTAAGTGAAGTAAGAAAGAGGAAGACACGTATCATATGATATTTGGAATATATGTGGAATCTAAAAAAATGATACAAATGAACTTTTTTACAAATCAGAAACAGATTCACAGACTTCAAAAACAAACTTATGGTTACCAAAGGGGAAGGGTTGGGGGGGAGGGATAAATTAGGAGTTTGGGATTAACAAGGATCTACTGTATAGCACAGGGAACTCTACTCAATATTCTGTAATAACCTATATGGGAAAAGAATCTAAAAAAGAACAGATATGTATATACGTATAACTGAATCACTTTGCTGTACCCCTGAAACACAATATTGTAAATCAACTACAATATAAAATTAAAATTATATTTAAATAAAGTAACAAGTATTAAAGAAGAAAAAAGTTGAAAACTCTATAAACTAGTAGATTGCAATATAAGAAATGATCATTGAATGTGAGTGGGGTTTCTTTTTTTTTAAGATTTATTTATTATTTTTTTATTTTATTTTATTTTTGGCTGCATCAGGTCTTAGTTGCAACATGCGGGATCTTCCGTTAAGGCACGCGGGCTTCTCTAGTTGTGGCGTGCAGGTTTTCTCTTCTCTAGTTGTGGTGCACAGGCTCCAGGGCGCACGGGCTCTGTAGTTGGGGCGCACGGGCTCTGTAGTTGTGGCGCACGGGCTCCAGAACGCGTGGGCTCTGTAGTTTTGCAGCACGTGGGCTCTAGTTGAGGCGTGCGAGCTCAGTAGACATGGCACGCAGGCTTAGTTGCCCCGCGGCATGTGGGATCTTAGTTCCCTGACCAGGGATCGACCCTGAGTCCCCTGCACTGTAGGGCGGTTTCTTTACCACTGGACCACCAGGGAAGTCCGAGTGGGGTTTCAATGAACGATTCATATATACGTGACTCATCAGATTTTCCAAAAATTGAAACACTCAACTCTAAAGCTACAGTAACATAATATCTTGATCTAAGTATTTCAAATGTGGAGTAAAAACTATGACTACAGAATACAAAGGAACCAAAATCTGGATGACTGAATGTTTTGGTTATCTAAGTTCTGAATAAACTGTTTATATTTGCTTCCTTAAAGCTAAATTCAACTTTCAAAACACAACCCACCCTTCAAGAGGAGACACACCATTCATTTACACTTTTATGTGTACAGCAGGGATGCAAAAGTTTTCATAAGTGGAGTGCAGGTAAGGGGTGGCAGCACTGCTGGTCTGGGTCTGGGTCACTAAAGACACACTCCTCCAAGTCTCTGATTCTCAGTAATTCCCAACCCAAGGTAGGAATGGATTTGTAGAAAGAGATACACACAAAAAGCAGGCCCTCCTCCCTAACTACCACATTTGCTCCTCCTTAACAAGTACATTTCTATGGCCCGCTGTGCCATAGAAAGCTTTCCACTAGCTATTTTAAATGCACTGACCATAACATTTTAAAAAATAAATTCACACTAAAGCTTAGATTTCAAGCTTTTCTTGAAAAATCAGATCTGGCATCACTGAGTCTGCACGTACACATCACAACCACAGCTGATGCTGAATAGGGCTAACCCCAGCAAAAAGGCAAACCTCTCTTCAACTCCACCTACTCACCAATCTTGCCTAAGCCTGTAGGAATCTGAGACTGCAAGCTCTGTTGAACAGATAACACGAAACACTTTGTGCTAAATATAACCTTGAATGCTCTCTAAAGAAGGATCATAGTAACAAGAGGGCACCTGTTGTTCTGGGCACCCTGATGGGTTTGTGTATCTGTATTTGGAGCAGGAAAAACTAAAATGCTCTGCTGGGAGAGGAAGGGGAGTAAGAAATCCTCCAAGGGAAAGGCAGTGTCAAGGAAGCTGAGTCCTTCCTGGAAAGGACCAGAGATAAAGCACCCAATAGCAGGGAGCCAAGAAGAGTTTTCAGAGATCAGAAAAGTCAAATAGTCTCTCCTCAGGTGTGCAATGAAAACTCCTGAAATCTAAATGATTTCCTCTAAGAAATCTTTAGTAATATCCACACTAGTCACCACTCTTTTGTGTGGATTGTCTGAGAAAACTAGAAGAATTTTAATTTTCAAACAGTCAAGCTGCATAGCGCAGAAAAAGTGCATAAAGATGCAGGATCCTGACGGCAGGGAGGGATCTGAAAAGAGTCGGGAATTTGCAGAAATCCAGGGTCTTGGGAGATTTGATATGATCCTACTACTAGGGAGCCAGGAGCAGGACATATGTGACATCTGTGATACATGGAATGGGCAAGACTTCCCTAGCATGTCCTCATGTTTCTGTGCAGTGCTACCTATGCCCTCCCTCTTCTCCAGGTGACAGCCTATAGGTGCTCAACTGTCTTGGCCCTTGTGGGGCTTTCCTCCTCTCATGTGACAATCCCTGGATCGCCCACACTTGCTATATCAACTACAGCCCAGGAGGCAACCCCCTCCATCCTACAACCTTTATCCAAGGTATCTGGGCAAGTCTGAAAGATCAGCTAAATTTAGCTAAAAACAGTAAACTTCTGAATTATATGTCTAATATTTTCTTCTTAGCTTAAAAGCCCCAAATCAAGAAACAATGTAGTGAAGAGGAAACAGCACAAGAAAGTGAAATGGGGGGAAGGCGTACATCTGGTCTAAAAGGGAAAAAAAAGGACCAGAGTTTACATTCTGGATTTGCAAATTAAGTTGTATAACTTTGGGCAAATAACCTTTCTGATCCTGTCTCCACATCTGTAAAACATAGATGATACAACCACCACTATCACTAATCAGCATTTATTTCTCCCTTATTAACTGCTAGGCACTAAGCCATGAGTTTTAAGTGGATTTAACCATTTAATCATCACAAAAGCTTTATGAGGCAGGTACTATTATTATTCTCATTTTGTAGGTGAAAAAACATCACAAAGCTTTTATCATGCTTAGAAATAATGTGTAAGGTGCCTTGGGTGGTGGTTCACACAAACTGCTCAATAAATATTAGTAACTTCAAAAAAGTATCTGTTATCTCAAAGACTATAAACATGTGAAATCTAGGATTACAACCCACCTGTCAGCCAGGCTCAAACCCTTTCAGCCATTCTGTCCCCACCTACTTCAAACCTCAGCTCAGCAGGCTCTAAGTAACTTTTTTTTTTAAATTTATTTTATTTATTTATTTATCTATGGCTGAGTTGGGTCTTCGTTTCTGTGCAAGGGCTTTCTCCAGTTGCGGCGAGTGGGGGCCACTCTTCATCGCAGTGCGCGGGCCTCTCACTATCGCGGCCTCTCTTGTTGTGGAGCACAGGCTCCAGACGCGCAGGCTCAGTAGTTGTGGCTCATGGGCCCAGTTGCTCCGCGGCATGTGGGATCTTCCCAGACCAGGGCTCAAACCCGTGTCCCCTGCATTGGCAGGCAGATTCTCAACCACTGCGCCACCAGGGAAGCCCCTAAGTATCTTGACCCACTTTAAGTCAAGGTGAACTTTTGTCACAAGGATCTTTGCTCCCAGAAGATGTCAACCAAAGAAACAGTACTCTATAGAAATAGGAATGATACTAATCCAAAGACATTCCTTAAGATAACCTTATTAGCCCCTTCCCCTTAGGGCTCAGAATTTGGCCAATGCAGCTGGCAGGTTAGGCAGGGCCAGAGCTAATAATTCAGCCACGATGGTCAGGAGATTGGTTACATCAATAGATTGAGCAAATAACTAAATATACTGAGGACAATGGGAGCCAGGTTTCTCACTGTCAGAGAATGGAATTCTAAAATAAACACTATGGTGTTGTACTGGGATGGGAGATATGGTATTGATATGAACTCATGGTTCTTTAGTATATAGAGATATAAAAATAGATAAAGGTGGGGACGGGTATATGCATACATGTATTTTCCTAGTTCCAACAGCCGAGAGGACCTAGAAATGATGACATTATAATAGCAAGGAGCACACCTAGCACCCAGATTTTGGTTTCTACACACTATTCTTTTATCCTAAAAGGAGAAATGGCCAAGTCCAAGTTTAGGGGAAGAAAAGCACAAGATGAGGCAAAATGTAAGAAAGTGCTTGAAGAACAATGAGGACCTATCAGGAGTCATCTTGAAGATACTCCCACTGGAAAATCTGGGACAACTTCAGCATCAAACAGGGAGGAATGATAAAATTAGAAAATCACCATTTGGCAATAATCACCTGCTAAACTAATGACTGAAAGTGTGACAAGGAATAGCTATTCACATCATCTCAAAGCATCTTCTCACAAAGACTTATTACTTACCTAATAAGTACAAAATAATTATAATTAATAAAAAGTGGAGAAACCTGACAAACACCATCTTAATTACATGATAAAAGTTAAAATCACTAATAATGGGACAGAGACAGCATGTGCTCCCTGATATCATGCCCTAAGAATACAGCACTGCTTCTATGCTAGTACTGCCAAAAAATTCATAACCTGAATATAAATCTTGGGGAAACAATAGTCAAACCCAAACTGAGAGACAATGTATAAAGTAACTTGACTGGACTCTGCAAAAATGTGGAGGTCATAGAGACAAGGAAAAACTAAAGAACTGTTCCAGATTAAAGAGACTAAAGACACATGCACTATCCTGGATTAGATCCTAGACCCATAACGGACATTATGAGGACAACTGGCAAAATCTGAATTGGGGACTGCTGACTAGATGGGTATCAATGTTAACCCCCTGATGTTGATGGTTGTACTGTGGAGAATGTCTTTTTTAGGAAACATACACTGAAGAATTAAAGAGTGATGTGGGATTTCCCTGGTGGTGCAGTGGTTAAGAATCCACCTGCCAATGCAGGGGACATGGGTTCAAGCCCTGGTCCGGGAAGATACCACATGCCACGGAGCAGCTAATCCCGTGCGCCACAATTACTGAGCCTGCGCTCTAGAGCCCGCGTGCCACAACTACTGAGCCCACGTGCCACAACTACTGAAGGCTGCATGGCGAAGGGCCCGTGCTCCACAACAAGGGAAGCCACTGCAATGAGAAGCCCGTGCACCAAAACTAGAGAAAGCCCACGCACAGTAACAAAGACCCAACGCAGCCAAAAATAAATAAATAAATAAATAAATTAAAGAGTGATGTGGCTTCAGATCTGTAACTTAACTTTTAAATGCTTCAAGAAGAAAGAGAAAGGGAAAGAATAAGGCAAATGTGGTAAAATGTGAACTAGGAAATCTGGATGAATAGTATATAGGAGTTCTTTGTAACAGTCTTACAACTTTTCTGTAAGCTTGAGATTATCTCAAAATAAAGTTTTTTAAAATATAGATAGATAACAAGATTAAGGCATGAAGCAATAACAGAACTGAAAGGCTTGTAGTCCCTACCAGCCATGCCCTCACCACTTCGTATCAGTGCCAAAGGAACATTCTATTTCAAATCAATCCTTCACCTGTTTCTTTTCTTCTCTAGCCATAAATTATTATCTAAATGTTGAAGAAAACACAGCACTGCAAGTATAGCCCAAAGATACCAGCACATTGTAGACAACGTAACAGATTTTGTTTTTCTAGACAATAGTAACCCCTTGTGGAAGACTTTGAAAATAAATCATTCTAACCTGCGAGAATTTGCTATCAAAATGTTAGATCCCCTATTATAGTAAATAATTTAAAGCCACTATTTACAAGGCAAACTTTACTAAATAATGTTATCCACGGTCAAAGCCAAAATTCCGCTAATAATACGGTAAGACAACAACTCTGCCAAAGAACTATGCTGTCTCCTTTATATTCAACACTAATACCCTTCAGACTTCTCTGCACCATTTTACCCGTTGTCCAGTCTCATTGAGAATCTCTTCCTGCAACTTCCTGATTCTTCTCCTTATCAGCTACATCTCAAATCTCCTCTCTGGATTTCTTTGCCTGGTGCCTGAAGTTCTGACGGTCTCTGGCTTTATTCTCACTCTGAATTTTCCCTCAGCAATTTCACAGTAATCTATAATTATCATTAATATATCAAAAACTTCACAGCTCTTGATTTGACCTTCTTTCTAACCACATTTGCAACTCACTGTTGGAGGATCATTCCTGAGATGTTTTGGCAGCAACTCAAAATCAGCATGTTGAAAACTGAACTTATTATCTTACGTCTAAAACCTCTTCTTTCAATCTAAAAAAGAGTGGATATATGTATAACTGACTCACTTTGCTGTACAGCAGAAACTAACACAACATTATAAACCAACTGTACTCCAATAAAAATTGATTTAAAAAAATAAATAAATAAAACCTCTTCTTTCTTCTAACATGCTCCCAATATTAATAGTTATCTCTCTCTTGATCACCCAAGCCAGGAACACCAACGATATTTCCAATCCCTTTCTCCCCTCTCTTCATCATTCTACATCCAATAAGTAATCAAGTGTTAATCTTAATAAGTGTATTCCAACAGGTGTCTCACGCCCTTACGCTTTTTCATTTCTTAATAAGGACCTTACTGTTTCTCACTTGGACCACTGCAAGAACCTCTAAGTTACCTCCCTACTTAATACCGTATCTGACTCTAATCTATCCTTTACGTGACTGCCAGAATTATACTGTAAAATAAATTTGTAACTGTATTACTTCCTTGTTCAAAAAGGCTGGATAGTTCTTCATTCTCCAAATAAAATTCAACCTGCTGTCTCCACACTATGAGACCAAGTAACACTCCCATGCATTTCCACTCAGGCCATACTAAACTGACATAAATACTGACAGTTGCCTTCATGCACCCAGGACCTTGTTCAAACCATCTCTCAAATTCAAATACCCTTTCATCAACTTTACTCTAGTCCAAAATGCTACCTCCCCCATGAAATTGGCTCTAGACTCCAACAGGAATCAATCATTTCTTTCACTCTGTGCTTCCAAAGGAATCTATACCTCCATCATAACACTTTACACATATCTACCTTTTTATTGAATTGTGCTCATGTTTTCCCACCACATTATAAATTCTAAGAGAATAGAGACTGTGTCATATGCATTTTATTAACCCTCCAAAGAACCCACAAAAGTGTCTTGAGCATGGCAGGATCTTAAAAAATGTAGAACAAAACTGAACATACCTGCTGGCAGCTCTCTAAATCGTAGGTATTCCATTGACCGTGTAGTCACAAGTGGTTTTTGAGGATAGTAGAGAACATGGGCCAATGTATCCATACGAACATGAAAGTTGGTAATATAAACCCCCATAGCCTGCTTACCCATAGCAGACTGGTATGTGTTTCTAGGGGACTAAAGGTAGAAATGAAAAGCAGAATCGGTGAAAATTTAATTACTTCTAAATAAACAGACTTTACAGGGTACTTCATAAATCAGAAATATGGTTGGTAAAGTTCCTATTCTTTCTGAAAGATAAGTGACAACCATTTGGAATAATCAATTATGGCTCTTAAGAGTCAAACACAAGAATAAGCATATTAAGTGCTGTAGTTCATCATCTTTACACTAAAAGGCTTTTATTTCAGAAAAAACTACAGACTAATCTCTAATTTTTATTCTGCTTCCCCCAATTCCTCACAAAGCATAGTCAAAAACTGCTACCAACCTGGTTATGATCAGGAAAAGGAATAATAGATGCACAGACACCAAGAATCATTGATGGATGAATCTCACAGTGCGTATATGTGGAACAATAAGCTACTTCTTTCTCCTGTAAATCATCTGGGGTCATTGCGAGCATCACTGTTTCTTCTTCTAGAGTATCAATATATTCTACTACCCCACTGGCCACAAGATCCTGCCAACTAAAAAAGAATTCATTTAATTTCCTTACTTCCTGAACTATTTTAATTAACTAGGTTTCCTACTTAATAAGGAGTATTCCTATATCTGTATGCATTCACATAGAAAGAGTCCCAAAATAAGTATATTATTGTTAACAGTGAAAGAAACAAGTTACTGAACAATACACATAAAGTATGGCTCTGTAACTACTGTTAGTTTGTTTTGCTCTGCTCTGATCTAAAGAACCTACTTGTGGGGCTAGGGTGAGTATATAAAAACAAAAAATAAGGTCTGGAAGAACAAATACCCCAACTGGTAACAGTATTTACTTTTGAAAAGGAGAGTGTGAACTGGGGCCTCTTATATATTTTTATTACACCTATTTTTTGAATTTTTAACAATAAAAATATATACATTCATATATCACTAATAATAAATTGTAAAAGATTCTTTTTATTAAATTTATTATTATAGTGTTCATATTATGTTATACATTATTTATATCACATCGGTTATTTCTTTTTCTTTCTTTTGGCCGCACCACGCAGCATGCAGGATCCTAACTCCCCAACCAGGGATGGAACCCATGCCCCATGCAGTGAAAGCACAGAGGTTATTTCTTATTAGTAGTAGAGGTAGTCTTTACCATGTCACAAAGACTTTTACGCTTAAATAAAACTCTAAAAGTCTCTTACTTGATAACAGAAATTAAGAAAAAGCAAATGTGACTGCTAATGAGTACAGAGTTTCTTTCCGGGTCAATGAAAATATTCTGGAATTAGACAGTGGTAATGGTTGCACAATCTTGTGACTATACTAAAAACCACCGAACTACATAGTTTAAAATGCTTAATTTTAGGGCATGTGAATTATATCTAACTTTTTTTCTAACTGCATGTTCTTACCTGTAATTGTTATATTCTCTCTCTTTCAATTGATCAATGTGTCTCTTCTTCAAAAGTAGCTTTTGTTTTTCCACAATCAGAAGTGGTCTACAAATACGGCCTGCATCTGTATAGATCCGAATCTCCCTCTCTCGAATATCTCTGATCATAGAAACCTATACATAAAAAGACATAACAGTCTCATGAACTTTTATTTTCTCTGTATCATTAAGGCTTAGCTAAAAATACAATAGGATTAATAAATTATCAAATAAAATTAATAGATCTTAGTTTATCATTGTTCAATATACTAAAAACCTAGGTATAATTTAAAATTTTATATAGGATAAATATCTAACCTTGGTAATTATAAAGCTGAACAACATCTGGTAATAATGTCATGCAAAATAAATTAAAATGAAGAAAATATATGTTTGGTATCACAAATACTAGTATATTTCTTATTTTCTTGTTTTCCCTCTTTGGTATTTACATGTACTTCACGTGTGTGACCTTTCAATATCCAGCCCTATATCACTCTGCCTTGATCAAGGCTTTCCCAGTAATAAGCCTGACTTCTCACAATCACCTATAAGACAAATGGTTTACAGTCTAGCTCTCTAATACAGCAGTCACTAGCCACATGTCACCACTGAGCACTTGAAATGTGGCCATTCTGAAAGGAGATATGCTGTAAGTATAAACTACTCACTGGATTTCAAAGATAGTACAAAAAAATAAAATAAAATTTATCATTAATAATTTTCCATTGATTATATGTTGAAATTGTAATATTTTTGATGTAGCAGGTCAAATAAAATATATTTAAATTATTTTCATCTATTTCTTTTTTTGCGGGGGCCATACCGCATGGCTCACGGAACCTTAGTTCCCCGACGAGGAATTGAACCTGCATCCTCGGCAGTGAAAGCGCAGAGTCCTAACCACTGGACCGCCAGGGAATTCCCTTTTTTTTACTTTTTTAACATGACTACTAGAAAAACATAAATTGCATATGTAACTTGCATTATATTTCTACTGGATAGTGCTAGAAAATATATTCCTGGAAAACATCAAAAATATTTTGGGAAAACTTACAATAAAGAACATAATATTAAAAGCACTACAGAATCTGAAGTGCCAATATAAAAAGAAATAAGTCAAGAAGTAAACAAATAAGAATCTTCAGTAAATTATCTAGATCTAATATATAATCTTAAAAGTCAACTAAGAAATGAATTGCCAATGAGTTGGGAAATGGAAAAACAGATTGGTATTTCTACACAAAAGTACTTTTAAAAAGTGAAATCACATCTGGATACTTTTATTAAAGAAAAGAATGGGTGGGGAATTCCTTGGTGGTCCAGTGGTTAGGACTCCGCGCTTTCACTGCCGGGGCCCAGGTTCAATCCATGGTGGGGGAACTAAAACCACGCAAGCAACTCGATGCAGCCAAAAAAAAGAAAGAAAGAAAAGATTGGGTTTATTTAAGAACGGAAAGGTTTGGATTACTCAGTTTTAAAATGATAGTAAATCATAAAAGCTTGATCAAAAACACCAAGTTCTCCCAAAGTAAAGAGTCAAAAGCCAAGAAAAAGATAAGTCCCACATTCCTAGCCCACTTCCTGTCCTTAGAAAACAATCTGAGATGAAACACTGTGTTTATGAGCAAAAACACCATGAGTGGCATTCTCAAATGCTTACCTTGAATCCTTAAGAGAACTCCTAATAGAATATAGAATATTACAATACAGTTAATAGAATATAGCTTTTATCTTAACAGGAAGACATAAACAGAGCTGCGTCTCCTCAAAGGCCAAACAGTATCTTGTGTTCCAAAGGAAATAGGTGTTCTTGAGAGGACTATTGACAGGAAAGCCTAACAGGTCCAACACAAGGGTAAAATTAGAAATGGGTAAAATGAGGACCTCTGATTATCAGAAAATATGAAGGAAAAGAAAAAGTACTAGACTCCTGAAAAATATACACAATTGTCCCACTAAGAAGCTCCCAACAACACTCTCCAATAGGAGATTAAAGAGCCTAGTCCAAGGACACAGGGTCCGTTTATAGTTTCAACAAACACTCACTCAGTGTCAGACACTACATGTCAGGCACCATGCTCAGAACTAAAATTACAAAGTCATATTAAGACATGTTCCCTGCCTCTGAGAAGTTAATAGTTTAGTAAGTGAGGTAGGCAAATAAATCAACAGTTACTATCTGGCATAAGCATTCTGTCAGAAGTTATTTAAGGAAAATATGCCACATATAGTCACAGAGATAGATCTAAATCAGGGGCTCAGTGAAGAGCCTGCAGGCCAAATCTGCCCTCACCTGCCATCTATTTTTTTTAAATAAAGTTTTACTGATTTATGTATTGTCTATGGCTACTTTTTACTACAACAGCAGCGCTGAATACACAACAGACACTGTAAGGTAAACGAAGACTAAAATATTTAATATCTGGTCCTTTAAAGAAAATGTTTGCCAACCTCTGAACTAAATCAAACGGGGGGGGTCAGGTGAAATATCCTGAAGGAGACGAAAGTTAACACCAGAGTTTTGCAGAATTGGTGAGATTTACCTAAAAAAAAGTTAACAAGCACCCTTCTCCCTATTACCCATTTTTGAGGAGGCATGGGTGACAAAGAGCACAAGCATTCCAGGTTGAGGGAATGGGCCCATGGAAAGGTAAAGAGGCCTAAAACAGCAGGAAGAATTTAATTTTATCCTAGAGAAGACAGAAAACCTAAAGGTAGCTCTCAGCAGAAACACATGGCATTAACAAAGTTCTCAATCACAAAAAACACAACCAATTTTGGTTCTTAAGCTTTCTCTTAGCCTCGCCCGCCACACTCAAGTGAAGCAGGCTGTTCCTGACTTCTTCAAGCCATGAATATGCCTGGGTCAAAATCCAGGGTTTGCCTGCTAGAGGAAGGCCTGGAGCAGCCAAATCTCGATTCTCTGCTTTGCTACATAGACAGGAGGTCAGCTTAAGTGTGTTACAGTTTCTCTCCAAACGCACTTTCACCGAGACAGACCCAAAGGTGTAGATTTGGGGAAATCAAAAGCCTGAGCCCAGCCCTCAATACAGTACACTAAAAGCAAAAGCCCTATTTTGGGGAGGAATAAAGCTCATACAGTATTTTGATGACTAAAAAAAAAATTAAAAAATCCATCCTAATCCCAGAGCACTTCAACGTCCACCTAAACATAAAGGAATCTAATAGAGGTGTATCACATTTCATGAATGAATCTCTGGATTCCGACAAAGGAGAAATCAGAGATATTCACTCGCTTTTTAAAAGCACTGTAGTCAGCTTTACAAAAAGATTCTCAAAAGAATTTTTTATTTCAAAATGTAATTTGAATTCCAAAATATAATTTAATAACAAATTACATGTCAAAATTTTAGATGCATATATCTAAGGCATTAAAGCAAACAATACCTTATAATTAAATCTAGCTCAAAACATCATCTAGACTTTTGAAAATGTACTTTACAATTCAAAGGAAACCAGTTCAAGAAAGATACCAACGCAAAGATAACTTTCACTAGTCTTTATGCCTCGTTTGGAAATCCCAGAGATCATGTCCTCTTAATTAATTAAAGACTCTTACTTCAGACACAATGATGTCCATCTGACGCCTCAATTTCCGTAGAGTGTTCATAAGTTGTTCAGGATCTTTATGTATTCCAACCCAGCAGCCATTAACAAAAATCTTGGTTGCACTAAAATGCAAAACCAAAAGCATTCTGCACTTAGTAACCCTCTAATAAGCTATAACCAAAGATTAGCAAGTTTTTTTTAAAATTGTATTTATACACACTCAGCAATAGCTGCAGGAGAAATTTCTTCTAAATTTTCCATACTCCATTCTTCTAAAAATTCCAGAATTGGAGAAGGTTGAGATCCAACTGAAATATAAGCCATCAGAGCTAAATTCTTCACAAGTCCTACAGCATGGCCCTTGGAATAAATAAAGTACATATTACTCATTATGATTTAACATGCCTATCCAAATTCTTTTCCACAAACATTTTCCTCCAATTTGATTTCAGAATGTACTTACTTCCTAAGAACAAAATTATAATATCTTAGTTCTAAACTATACTACATAATTAAATAAAATTATAAGTAATTATAAGTAACAAAAAATTACTTATAAAAGTATTATACCCTACATGATTACTGTTGGACTTTCTGTCTTGAACATAAATTCTAATGCATTACCTCTGGAGTCTCAGCAGGACACACCATTCCCCACAACGTATTATGCAACTGTCTTGGTTTTGCTAGCTTGCCATCTCTACCAATGGGAGAATTTAAACGACGCAGGTGAGAAAGAGTAGATGCAAAAGTCAGGCGGTTTAATACCTAGAAAACAATAGCAAATCTTTAAAGTTTGGGCATTTCTGTTACTCACACTATCACATTTTTGGCAAATACTAGAATGAGGCAAAGTCATATTTTTACATATAATCCACTCAGTGTCCAACTGCCCCCATCCCTCCTTTCTCCATCCTGCCCTGGATAATCTTATTCACCGCTGTAACTTAACTGACCCTTACAGCAGGGATGGCAAATATGACATACAGTTCTAACATACCACATAAATGTTTTGTTTACGGTCTATCTCCAACCACTAGGATGTTAGTTCCACAAGGGGGGGGGGGGATTTTTATTTGTTTGTTTCGTTCTCTGTTGTATCCCTGTACCTAGAACAGTACTTGGCATACATTAAGCACTCAGTAAGTCTTATACGCTACCAACTCACATTCCTTTGACCACAGCAGACATCACTAATCCATCCCAGAACTTTTCCCAGGCTGAGGCCTCTGAATCCAACACAGAGATTTAATACTTACAGAACACTAAGCAAGGTAATACTTGTAAGTAAGGTAATATTTAGAGGGTTATAAAGCAAGCAACACAAGCTCAATGTACCTAATAACAAAATCACCACATTCCCCAGCCCTACAACAACCCATCCTCCTTCTTCTTCCTAAGTCTCCTATCATTGTTAATGGCATCACCCTTCCCTTTATCTCCCAATCTAGAAATCTCAAGACATTTTTGTCTCTGACTTCCTCCTTTCACATATAATAAACAATAGACATATCCTGTCAACTCTATTTTCAAACTTTCTCAAAAAACCATTCCCAATGTCACAGCAATAAACCAGCCCCCTACCTCTTACCTATACTACTGCCATCAGCTCATAAGTTCCTGTAATGTCCTCTCCAATCTACTCTCCTCAGTTACCAGAATTATTAAAACACAGATATAGATAAGTTCACATCACTCACTGAATTAAAAAATATTAAACAGTTCCCTGCCAACTAGAGCAGCATGACACTGAAGCTCTTCTCAATGAAGCCCCAGATGACCTTCCCCTAACAGTAGTCTCCAGAACTCCTGTACTCCATCCACACTGCCAAACACCCTCTCACCTCCACAACTCTGACCACGCTACCGCCACAGAATGGAATGCACTTCCCCATTCTGCTCTGCCTGGTGAAATGTTACCACTTCCATAGATGACATACGACCCACCTCCAGGAAGAACTGTTCTCTTCTCTCTACTCTGTGGAGTTTTCCATCATTCAACTAATCAATCACAAAGTCTTACAAAACTCACTTCCTAAATATTTCTCAAATTTGACTCCACTCTCCACCTCTACGAAACTGCTCTAGTGCAGGCCCTAATTATTTCTCACTAAGGCTGTTGCAACAATCTTTCTGCCACCAACTCTGACCTTCTCAAATCTTTCTGCACACTGCCAATTACTGTGAAGCTACCAGAAAAGCAAAAATGAACGTCACTCCCCTCTATGAGGTGTTCCAGCTCTCCACTCCAATCCCATCTTCCTAACTCTCCCGCTTTGATTTGAAAACCCAAGAATGCTCTAGCTCCTTCTACATACACATGCTCTTTCCTCCCTGTCCCTTTGTTCAGGATATTAAGTTTTCTCCAGTTTTCCTGTGAGCAACTGGTTCTACCCTCCTCCAAGACTGGGGCTATTTCCCAACTACCCTTCAAGATTCAGCTCAAGTGTCACCTCCTAAAGAAAACACTTCTTTTCACCCTTTCAGCCAGTGCTAAATGCCTTTCTCCAGCATTCCCACAGAGCAGGTGTGCACAGCTCTCATTTAATACTCACTGTATCATGTTGTAATATCTGTTTACATCTATGAGTATAGACTGTGAACTACTGAAGATCAAGGATCATGTTTTATTCATTTTTGTATCTCCAACGTGTGACAGAGTGCCTGGCACATCTTAAGTCCCAGTACACACACTGAACTGAATTGGCAGGATGGCATTTATCATAATTCAGCTCAAGGCAGAATGAGCTGTACATGGACGAATGTTTCCTCTAATAGATGGTAAGCTCGAGGGCTGGAAGAGCATCTCATTCAACCCTGTGAACCCAGCATCACAAACACCAAGTAGACTCAACATATCCTTACTAAACTAAAAGGAACTAGAAATTTAACTGGGCTATAAGCATCCTTCCAGAATTTCTTAAGGCATCTAGGTTTCTAGGAATCAGGAGCTTAAAGTTGGTGTCTGAATGCCAAATTAATCAGGTGATGCTGGTATAAGCTAGTTTAAAAAAAAAAAAGAGGGGGAGATCCCCTCCATAAAGCTAGACATATACACTGTAAGTTTTCAATCTTATATGAAAATACAAAAAATAAATAAAAATACCTAGTGAGACATTTTTGTAAAAGGTTTCCCCCATTACTCCTCCTGAGAGTAGCTATTGCAATCACTGTACATAACAACAGGCCAACATAGAGAAATCACTGTTAGAAGTATTACATTTTGCAAAAAAGGAAGCAGATGCCCATTTATTCTCTGGGTATCAGCTTCTAATACAGAGCTTTTAAGACAGAAAAACTGGGACTTCCCTGGTGGCGCAGTGGTTGGGAGTCCACCTGCCAATGCAGGGGACACGGGTTCAATCTCTAGTCCAGGAGGATCCCACGTGCCACGGAGCAACTAAGCCCGTGCACCACAACTACTGAGCCTGCGCTCTAGAGCTTGTGAGCCACAACTACTGAGCCTGCGTGCCACAACTACTGAAGCCCACGCACCAAGAGTCTGTGCTCCGCAACAAGAGAAGCCACTGCAACGAGAAGCCCACACACCCCACGAAGAGTAGCCCCCGCTCACAGCAACTAAAGAGAAAAGCCCGTGCACAGCAACGAAGACCCAACATAGCCAAAAATAAATTAATTAATCAATTAATTAAAAAAGAATATTTAAGGTATTAAAAAAAAAAGAAAAATTTCACAAACATGGACTGTCTCACCTCCCAAGAAGCTACTTGAATTCATTAAATATCTTGATGCATGTCAAAACTTTTAAATCTCTCTTAGTAATGCTAACAGCTAATTTAAGAAAAAATTCACTTTCATAATTCAAAAGCCCCCAAATACTTTTATATCTGACCAAGAAAACAAAAAAGGCAAAACAATTTACATTCAGTGAATGAAAGAATCTATTAGTCCCATAACATTTTCTTATCAAATCTGTAGTCACAGTTAACATCCTTACCTGAGATACTCCAGCTCTGGCTTGATGAGCTTTCTTTTGGTCACCCCAGTTCCCAGTGGCTAAAGAATATTTTAGGCCATCAGATATAATCCTTGTTTTAATTGCCAACTCCAAGTTAAAATCCTTTCCTCGATCAATGAACTTCTGGGCATAGATCCGTACTTCTTTAAGCAAATTCTTAAACATTCTGCCCAATAAAATGTTTTAAACATGTAAAGGTCTACAATATGCATCCTTAACAAGGACAATATTGCCCACAAGGGGGCGAAAAGTGGTTGAGGTAGAGGGAGGGAAGTGTTATTACTTTTTATATAAAAAGCACAGACGTACATATGGTACATAAACATATACAAGCAAAGCAATTAGAGAAAAATAGTCAAAAGAGGCCCCTTAGTGGGGCGATAACAAAACGAGGTTGAAAAACACTTAATATACAACATAATAAATAACAGAACACGTACAAAACATTGCTAATATTATTTCTGTATTAAATTGCCTACATTATTTTTACAAATAAGTTTTTCTAATTATAGAAGTATTATATGTTCATTATAGAAAATATGGAAAATATAAAAACATACCAAGAATAAGACAAAAATCACAGATAACCCCAATACTGACACAACCACTGCTAATATCTTGATAGACTTCCTTCCAGCTTTTGTGTTTTTATAAACTGCAAAGCAGAACTAATAAAAATTCCAGTATCAGCACTTAGAAAATCAAGGCAATAATTCAGCTTTCTCAAATGCTTTGTAAAGGTAGAGAAAACGTAAACAAGTTATAAACTTCCTCACAATTGAAATTGTCAAATATGAAGTATCAATAGAACTAAACTGGGCAAGTGGCAAAGAATGTAGCTAACTTCATGTGCACCCAACATGGATGCCAAGATAGTTCAGCATCTCAAGTGCAATAACCAATTTAAAGTGAAACCTCTCTACTTTTAACAATATCACTCTGTAATTCCTTACCCTCTAAATAAGAATGCAAGTAGTGGTCCAGCAAGGTCCAATCTTTTGTTTCCATAGTGATCTCTGTCATCTAATTCTCTTCTACCCAAAGCTGCTAGCAGCAACCTATGAACCATGTACCTTTAAAAAAAGAAAAGAAAGAAGTAAAAAAGAAAGCACATGGTTTGGCATTTTTTTAAAACTTATACATTAAAAACATCAATTTTGACATTTTTAGCTTTAAGAAAAATTTTATCTCCACCACAGCTTGGCAAAGAACTTAAAACAATGAAATCTAACATACCCCAAGAAATAAGCTTTCTTGGTCTCACAAAAATCACTGACGCCAACATGAGGGAGCATTTCTTTCTGTAATACTTCCTTTGCATATTTAATTCTTTTCTCTTTGGTGACACCAGGCTTTGCCCCTCTTGAACCAATGAAATTTAGTGCGACATTCTGTTCTTGGATGACAAACGCTTCATCGAGAGAAGGTTTAACCTAACAGTTAATTTAAATAAAAATTATTTTCAAATTCATATCTTTACTTTAAAATAAGGTAACTGTCACTTAATTTATGTTAAATATCCCTATGAACCTAACTGAATATGCAAATATTTTTAGAAATTCAAGGAATCACAAAATCTTAGAACTTGAAGACACCTTGGAGATCTAGGGACCTCTGAAAAAAATCCACTCATCAGCACAGACAATTATACTTTCCAGAAAAATACAAATAATTCCATTATAACAGAGCACAGTGAGTCTTGGGGATGTTTTGTTTGTTTTTTATATTTTCATGAACAGTAGCTTTAAAAAGTTCCTTTCAAATATCTAAAATCAATTTAGAGAAGTTTAACACTCAAATTAAAATTTACTAAGTCTCAAATGAATAAATGTGTCATACTGTTTTCAGCCTTGGTTTAAAAGGTTATCTTTTCTTTTAAGTATCTAAATACTTATTACCTTTAAGTTTTTTTTTTTTAAAAGCATATGACTATTGCCAAAAACTTAAAGTAAAATTCTAACCAGAATCCATTTTTGTCATGTAACCATATCAATAAATACTCTAATAACTAAAATATACTCCACTTTCTTTGTGACCGATGTTTAGCCTGTATTTTACCTTATTTCTCTGTAGTCTTAAAGACTCTGGATGATTCAGGACAATTTTAAGAATATCAACTACTCCTTAGCCAAGGATCATCAATGGAAAAGATTGATAAGGAAATGCATATTTATCTAGACTCAACAATCCTTCCCACAAAAATAATAACTTAACAGTGGCGGAACCTAACAGACGGCACTGTGAAATTAACATTACCAATAATGGGACAAAATAAAATCATGTGACTCCTGATGTGATGCCCTGGAAAGCACACAATATGACCTCTGTATTTCTCCTGCCAGAAAATGCATAAATTGAATCTAATCATGAGGAAATATCAGAAAAACCCAAATTGAAGGATATTCTACAAAATAAATGGCCTATCCTCTCCAAAAACTTCAGTGTTATGAAACACTAAGGAAAAAGACAAGGGAAGATTAAAAGAGACTAAAGAGACATAAAAACAACATGCAATACATTATCCTGGATTGGATTTTGAACCAGGAAAAAAAAGAAGTGCCATTAGGACATGATCAGAACCACTGACATAAACCTAAATAAGATCTCCAAGTTAACAGTATGTACTGCACTGAAGTACCAATTTTAAAAATTGTAGTACTATGATTATGTGAGTAGATATTCTGATTCTTAGGAAATATACACTGAAGTATTTAGGAGTAAAAGGGCATGATGCCTAAAACTTACTCTCAAATGATCCAGAAATAAACAATGTGTATATATAGATAAAGAGAATCCTAAAGCAAATGCAGCAAAGGTAACAACTGCTGAAAATAGGTGTAGAGTATACAGGAGTTATTTGCAACTTTTCTATAAGTTTGAAATGATTTCAAAATAAAAAGTTTTTTTAAAAAAAGAAGATATCAACTACATTTTCCCTTTTTACTAAACTGCATCAGACTAGTATGCTTTTACGATTTTCCTTACTACTGTTTCTTCTTGCTGCTGTCAATGAACTCTGACTGCCTCTAGTTTTCATGTAGATTTTACAGAGAATTGTCAAGAAAGAAGCCAAATGGACATATATACACTACCACATGTAAAATAGAGAGCTAGTGGGAAGCAGCCGCATAGCACAGGGAGATCAGCTCGGTGCTTCGTGACCACCTAGAGGGGTGGGATAGGGAGAGTCAGAGGGAGGGAGACGCAAGAGGGAAGAGATACGGGGATGTATGTATATGTATAACTGATTCACTTTGTTATAAAGCAGAAACTAACACACCATTGTAAAGCAATTATACTCAAATAAAGATGTTAAAAAAAAAGAAAAAAAAACAAAAAGGTAAAACAGAAAATTAATTCATTAAATTCTGGTATTTATATGCCTTTAAAAAAAAAAAAAAAGAAAGAAGCCAAGGTAGGGCTGAAGGCTTTCACTACACAGTAAACAGCATGGGGTTTGCAACAGCTAAACTGATCTTCAGAGCAGCTTTCTACTATGTTCTAGGATTAGCAACAGTCAGTAACTTTAAACCTCTTGAAAAATACTATGAATACATTTTGCTTGCACATTACCATTTCCATCATCTCTGGATCTTCAAAATCATAAATAATATGCTCTAAAATATCTCTGTCAGACACAAAACCTAATGCTCTGAACACAATAATGATGGGAACTTCTTGCTTGATATATGGTAGGGTTGCCACAATGCGCTGACCAATAGCACTCTTTTTTGCACCCTAGAAAAATAAAAAATCATTAGAATATGAGAATACAGAGGTTATAGCCATATATAAACATCACAAGAACCATTTTATATACATGTTCATTGTAGGTATTTCAAAAGAGGCATGCCTCTCATATTCTAAGGAACGTCCTATGGCTGCTTTTCAAAAACCACTGCAAGAGGTTTACTTATTTGATGGATAGACTGGTCATCTGAACCTGAGAGAACTTACATTCTCTACTCTCTGTCTGCCAAGATCCTCTAGAACTGCCCCCAACTGTATTTGGAAATGATCTTTGGCTGCAGGTATGAACACAGACCACCCCCCCTCAAAACAATTAAAACAAATAAACAAAACAATTCCCCCAAACAAAACAATTAAATATTTTGGAAGAAAGAAATAGATGAGGGGAAAGTAAGAGAGAATATAGCTAGACAAATGTGGAAAAAAGCTAAGCACAGAATGAAAAATAAATACTAACTCAGAGTTGGTCTGTGACATATCTCCAAATATGAATAATATTTCAAAATTAACAAATAGCTCTCTCACATAAGATTCTCTTTTCCAATTTCTCCCTCTTTAATTGCAACACAGACAGAAGTGAAATAAAAGTTACTACACTGCCATACAAACACCTGGTTTCTCAATTTTAATCAAATTTCTTTCCTTCAATATCAAATTCTATTTTCTCTTGGCCTCATAACCCTACATTATCATGGTCCATCTAATAACAGTTTCTGTTGTCTTCCTCCTCCTACTTCAGGCCTCCTTCCTTAGAAACCTTAACCCATCTCACGGATGTTCAGTAACAACTTTACATAAAGGACAGGCGAATCTTCATCTTGACCTTTTTCCTGTACTCTCAACCCTCCCATCCCAACTGCCATTTGGTTGTTTCAACTTAATTTTCAATTATTCCATTTGTTTCATCATAGAACTTTTTCAGAATACACAAAACATTAAAAAAGAATGCCTACACCATACACCACGCCCCCTCCAAACCTTTTGTCTAAAAATGAACTCACTAGGTTCTTTCTAAAAATCAATTCTTGGACGTTCTCTATTTTATCTAGAACCTCAGGATAGAATGATAGAATTTTTTTTTTTTCACGGCTGCCCACGTGCTGCTGATACTTATAATCACAGTGTTGGCAGCTCAGGCAGACTAGTCATCTTTTTGGGTGCACACACTTTAGGAGCCTAATAAAATACAGGAAATTCAGTGGCCGAGAATCCTAATTTCACTCCGTTGCCAGCAAGCCTCAAGGCCCAAGGCAAGTAATTTGTAAAGTTGGAAAGGTGAGGGAAGGTTTCAGATTGTTTTAAAATAGCTACTGTGGGCACTAATGGGCATGATAATGAAGCCCTTGGCAAAGATTACACAAAGCCTGGTGGATATAAGGAGTTGTGAGATACCAACTGTCCCATACTTAGCCAGGGTTGACTACAAAGCACCCCGAAAGCACACAGAGTATGGGAATGGGCTGTTGGCTACATCTTTTAGCCACAATGTCCAAGTCGACAGAATCACTATGAACAATTGTCTGTGAATTAAAAAAAATTAAAAAGACTACACAGAGGGAGTTCCCTGGTGGTACAGTGGTTAGGACTCAACACTTTCACTGCTGAGGCCTGGGTTCAATCCCTGGTCGTGGAACTGAGTTCCCACAAGCCGAGTGGCAAGGTCAAAACAAAAAAACAAACAAAAAACCTACACAGAAATATACATGTATACTGAATTTCAACAAAATAAAGACCATACACCTTGACTGTTCACTTCATTTCCTTTAAAATGTTATCCTTTTAATTTTATTTCCCATGATTGTAAGACAAAGACCTTGTGTTTTTGCTCAGTGATTTTCAACTCTGGCTTTGCATTAGAGTAATCTGGGGAATTAAAAACAACAGCAACATGGGCACCCAGGCCCGATTCCTAAATTGATTAAATGAAAATTCTGGAAAGAACCAAAGAGTCTTAACTGATTCATCCTGTCAAACTTATCACTAAATCCAGATGATTTTCCTTTCTTTTGCCCTCCATAATCCAGGCCAATGCTTATCAACAAAGAATGCACATCACAATCACCTGGGGATCTTTTCCAAACACTTGTACTTGGGCCCCATTCTACCCCCATTCACAAGTAAAAACCATTTTAATTCTTTAGAACACCTATTGCACACAGGATTTTAACTTCAGGCACTTAAACCTCTCTAATGTTCAAGTTCTTCTTCTTTATAAAACTTATTAAAGTGACATTAGACTCTGCAGAACTGTTTATAAGAGCACAAAACTGGAAACCTAAACATCCATCACAAGGGAAATGGCTCAATAAATTATGCTATATCTATGCATGGAGTATCACAGCTTAGAAACAATGATCAACTGCTGATCTAAACCTGTTTTTAAAAGATATCATCAATGTTCAAACAGTGTGTATAGTATGCTCCCATTTGGTTTTTTTTTTTTAATTTTTAAATTTATTTTTGGCTGCATTGGGTCTTTATTGCTTCGAGTGGGCTTTCTCTAGTTGTGGCGAGCGGGGGCTACTCTTCATTGTGGTGCACGGGCTTCTCATTGCGGTGGCTTCTCTTGTTGCAGAGCACGGGCTCTAGGCATGCAGGGTTCAGCAGTTGCAGCACGCAGGTTCAGTAGTTGCGGCGTGTGGGCTCAGTAGTTGTGGCGCATGGGCTTAGTTGCTCTGCAGCATGTGGGATCTTCCCAGACCAGGGATCGAACCCGTGTCCCCTGCACTGGCAGGCGGATTCTTAACCACTGTGCCACCAGGGAAGCCCCCATTTGCATTTTTTAATTAAGACTATTTCTGGATGGATTCATGAGAAATTATCAAAACAAGCTGCTTCTTAGAGAAGAGATCTGGGGGGTCAAAGGAAGACTAATTTTTATAGTGTACGCTTTTTTGTACTTTTTTGAACTATTTAATGTGTATATATGACTTATTTTAAAAATTTTTACAAGTAAAAATGTACATGAAATTAAATGGTTAATTACAACAAATTTCCAGTATAGTTGCAAAATTATATCAAGCAATCTGAGTAACATAATTGGCACATAGCAAACAGTCAAGAAATGCTATTAGATTACATTATTGTAAGTAACATGCCTATGGTAGGTGGCTTCTAAGATGGTGCCTAATGATCCCTGCCTACTACTACTGCCTTGTGTAGTCCCCCCTTGAGTATAGACTAGATGTACTGATTTGTATCTAACAAAAAGAACATGGCAAAAATGATAGGATTTACTTACTACTACTTACACAGTAGTAAGTAAATAATAAAATGCCTACCATACAACACTGATAATATGCTCCAGAAAAACTTTTTGACTAAACATGCAGCCTGGTAACTTACAAAACTAGACCAAAAGGAATAAACCCAAATAGCATATAATAGTCCATACCTGTCCTCCTCTTGCCAGCATGCTAACCCAGATAGTACTGGTGGGTCGAGAAGAATTCTCCAGACATGATCTACACTCTCCTGTGTAGGCATATTTAGAATCCTTTTTGGCAAACACATAGACTGTGTTTGTTGCCATTTTCTCTTGAGCAATCAGAACCTATAGGGACAATAAAATTACAGCCATAAAACCGACAAGGTCTTTGAATTAGAAAGAACAGTGAAAGCTGCATCTTTATTAGTCTGACTGTATAGGCTCACTGAAACATCAATTCTTGAACTTTACAAACTCCATTTTGCATAAATGCTTCACCAAAACATATAAGCTCAAACTGACCAAATTTCTAGTGTATATTATTGGGTTGACCAACCCAATATATACAGCTACACAAAGTTTTGGTTTAATATAAATTCGGCTGTCACCTCCTTAATAATTCAACTGCTACTTCCAGATTATACAAAAGCTTACTTTTTGATTTCAACTTTCATGATTTAAATCTTAATCATCATTTGGTAATTAAAAAAAAATAATGCTACTATACCTTTTCGGATCCATTAATAATGAAGTAGCCACCAGGATCCAAGGGGCATTCATTTAACTCACAAAGGTCACGATCTGTTAAGCCATTCAATAGGCAGTAAGTTGAACGCAACATAATTGGAATTTTTCCTATAAAAGTTTTCTGATGCTGTGTCTGAAGTTGTTCTTCGCCTTCTTTAATGACTGTTTTTGTTATATCAACATAAAGTGGAGCAGAGTACCTTTGAAAATAAAAGTAGATCACAAGTGAACAGTAAGGTGATTACTAAAACTCTCAACTAGCTAAAATTTTATTTTCTGAGTCTTATTTCAGTATCAGCTGTTGGAAAATATCTTTCTTACGTGAGATTTCTTAATCTGGCCTCGTTTGGCATCATCGGTGAAGGAGCACCATCTCTTTCCCAATGGGTAGGCTTGGAGAGGTAAATCTGTTCGAACTTCAGCAAGTATCTTGGCTAAAATGAAAACAAAAACAATGGAAAAGGGTAAATAATTTTTTTCCATAAACAATTTAATGATTCCATTTTAATCAACATTAACATTTTGAGTAGAAACAGCTCTAGAAAATGCCAAAATTAATCCACTTTACTAAAATGGTGACTCTCCCAAGGCAACATCCATATTCCACAGATGTCAAGTTATATACTTCATCACTTTCTTAAGGTGGAAGACAAAAGGAGATTTAATATATCACAAGTAAATAAAGACTAAGCTCTGAGTTCATATCAAACAACTGAAATGGATTTGCATTAATGATCTGTATAGCTGTTTCATGTGCCCTCTCCTTAGTTTAGGTCAGGTTAACAAAGTTATCAGAAAACAAAGAAAAGATAAATTCATATAATTAGAAGCGTGTTCTAAACTAATCAACAGAAGATAGAAAAAAAGTAAACCTAACTCTTCAATTAAACGTACAGAAGACATCGGTACTAGCTATGGGGCAAGATGGATGAGCTGATTTTGGACCCCTCCTTGTACACTGTCAAAGCCATTCTGACTCTGGACAATGGTGGAGATAGATTTTTTGCCAAGTACTGTGACAACAGCTACCCCGGTGTCAAGGAGCAAAAGGCCTTTGAGAAGAACACTTTCAACAAGACCTGTCAGACTGACACTGAAACTGCCCTCTTGGGAGGCCTGACAGTGGTATGCAAAAGCAGTATCGATCTCTATTTCTATACGATTGGCAGCTCATACGAAAATGAGATGATGCTCATGGCTATTCTGAACTGCCTCTTCTTCGACTCACTGAGCCAGATGTTGAGGAAAAATGTAGAAAAGCGAGCTCTGCTGGAGAACATGGAGGGGTTCTTCTTGGTTGTGGATGAAATCGTAGATTGGGGGGTGATCCTAGAGAGCAATCCCCAGCAATGGGTACAGTGGGTGGCACTAAGGGGAGATGTCCCCCTTACAGAGCAGACCAAGTCTCAGGTGCTGCAGTCAGCCAAAGAACAGATCAAGTGGTCACTCCTTCGGTGAAGACCTCACTGTTCCTGGCTCCTTACCCCCTCAAAAAATCCACATGTCTGCTATGACTTCTCATCCAGTCCCGCAACTAATGCTCTCAGGGTCATCTCGGGGATCACAGGGATCCTTAGATCTCCATCCTGTCTGTGGCTGCCTCCCCCACAAACCTGTATACACTTCCCATTCCTTCGCACTCTTTTTTGCAGTTCTGGGACTAAAGCTCTCAGCAGACTTTTGGACACAGGGCAGTGGAAGAACCCTCTTCCTTTCTCAACTGGATGATGCTCCCATGCTCTCCTATCCCCCATATTTTCTCCCCCACTTCTGTGCTCTTTGGCTGCAGCTACACTTCAGATCAAAGCAGGAGAAAGAATGTGCTGAGTGTTTTCCTCCCTTTGTCTTTACCCTGCCTTCATCCCAACAGCCCATGAAGGGGAGGGAGAGTGAATTCTTTTCTACAGAATGAGTGGGGGTGGGGAGAGGCATATCATGTCTCAGTCGCAGCCCTGCATGCTGGCCTCAGTATTTTCCCCCATTCCTTCTTACTGTCCAGGACTCCAGCCTTGGAAAAAAGCTTGGGAACACTCATAGGCAGGGGACAGAGTGGAATAAGCAGTGATTTAAATTTTATTGGAGACGGCCTATAACATTCTGTATTTCAGCCACAGCTGCACGTTTTACCCTGATCCTGGCTTATAGTTTCAAAACTGCTGTGGTCTGTGCGTACTCATTGTGGGAGTGTCCATCTTTTTGTCCGATACCTTAACTCTCCACTTTCACTATCTGTGGGATCTCTGCCTAGCTTGTCCTCTCTGTGCCCTGGAGCAAAGCCAGTCCCTGAACTAAAACCCCATTCTAGTCTTGGGAAGAAGAGTTTCTGCTCAGAACTGGAGACAGGGTGGAATTTATGACTTGGGCCTCTGGGATCTCTCAGTCCCCTTCTCCCCACCTCATGCATTTCATTCTTCTGTCTTGGGTCTGAGATATCTGCTTAACCCTGTCCTCTCTCTGCCTCAGCCTTACATCCAGGCAGTAGGTCTGGTCATCTGGTCACCTCCCCTCCCTAGTTCACTGAGAGAGGTGCCTCTCTTCAGAAAACTTTTGGGATTTGGATTTCCCCAGGGAGGCGAGGATGGAACACCCACTGTTGGGTCTCATCTCTCCCCTTGACCCAAAACTTCCCACAAAAATGTCTCAAGAGGGCTTCCCTGGTGGTGCAGTGGTTGAGAATCCGCCTGCCAATGCAGGGGACACGGGTTCGAGCCCTGGTCTGGGAAGATCCCACATGCCGCGGAGCAACTGGGCCCGTGAGCCACAACTACTGAGCCTGCGCGTCTGGAGCCTGTGCTCTGCAACAAGAGAGGCCGCGACAGTGAGAGGCCCGCGCACTGCAATGAAGAGTGGCCCCCGCTTGCCACAACTAGAGAAAGCCCTCGCACAGAAACGAAGACCCGACACAGCCAGAAAAAAAAAAAAAAAAAAAATGTCTCAAGAAACCTTCCTGAGACTTAGCGTTTTGCCCCACCTGCCAATTCTCCAAAACTGAAGTGGGGTGGATAACTGGGCATCCTTGGGGGGGGGGCATTTTTGTGTAAGAGATGTATAGAGTCAGGATGACAGCCACCTTCATATACTGCTCTGTGCAAAGAGGAATTAAAAAACACACAGAAAATCCTAATTACTATTCTACATAAAGGAATGAGAATTTCCAACCCTGGCTGACTTTAGCTCAGTCCATAGTTAAGAAAGAAAGAAAGGAAGAAAGGAGAAAGAAAAGTTTTCAATTAAATATCTATCTGCTACCCAATAAAACAAGATCCATGCGAACTTTCCAGAGCTAAATGGATAGTGGATTTCTCTCTAAATCAAATATATCAGAAAAGGAAAAGATGGGACTAAGCAGACCACTAAAGGAAAATTATTAATACCCAAGTTTCCCAAACTGGAGTAGGTAACGAGCAAAGAGAACTAGTGGTGATAATGAACCAAAAGGAATTCAGCCATCCAACTACTCATTTCCACTATTACCCTAATCTAGGACATTATTATCTGAAACTTCAGCTATTCCAAGATTTTAATCTGACTCTGGCCTCTTCCCACTCCAAGTAAACACCATTTCCAAAGTAACCTTTTTTTTTCCAAAGTAACCTTTTAAAAATAACGCTTCATGTACATTCTTTGACAATTCTTCCACAATGCCCCATGACATCCAATGACATCCAAAGCATGTGACAATCTGGTTCCATCTTATCTTCCACGAACACCTAACAAAAACAGATCAAACCAAAAACAATATACTGACTACTGTGGTCCCTCTATTCCAGCCACAAGCCAAAAACACAAAGTATTTTCGCTGAAATGATTAAATATCTTTTCCCTACTAAGACAAACACCCTTCACAGTCAGCTTAAGTCCCTCCCATCTTTTCCACTAAGCTCTGATAGCCAAGCTTGAGAGATCTTTTCCTTTGGTAGTACTTATTCCGGCACTATGAAGCTGCTATGTTATATTGTTATCTCTCTTGTTCTGAAAAGACCATGAAGAGAAAACGCCGTTAAGTATAGGAAAGGCATTTTACACCCATTTTTCCAACACAGTGCCAGAAGAGCCAATTATTTTTGTTCTTAACAGCAAAAGTCTGTGCAGCACCTCCAACCAGAATGAGAATAATACATCAGCCCTTACAAGATAAGCTACAGAAAAGAGGGACTGAACTGGCAGGAAATAATAATCTCTCCCTCTGTCTAATTCTACTTCTTCTCTACCTCATTTTTTTTTTAGCTTTCTCTGTCCCTCAAGGCCCATCATGCTGCCTCTCTACTCAAAAACTAAGAACATGGGAGTTCCCTGGTGGCCTAGTGGTTAGGATTCTGGGCTTTCACTGCCGTGGTCCAGGTTCAATCCCTGATCAGGGAACTGAGGTCCTGCAAGCCAGGCGGCGCGGCCAATAAATAAATAAATAATGTTAAAAAAAAAAAAAAAAAACTAGGGACAGTCATTTTTTGGACTACACACTTATTTACAATCACTCATGTAAAACTAGATTCTAAAATGATAGCCTTGCTATGATTTAACAATGCTGAAAACACGCATATGTGTAAAAAAAAAAAGACTACAATGAACTTAGAAAAATTAAAAGAGCTAATATATTTGGGTGATTTTCCCTTATTATCTCTTATATTGATATAATAATGTATTTCATGCAACAAATAATCAAGGGAAAAAGGTCCTTCACCTATTTTTCTTCTGATTCCTTACTCTGTGAAAGAAAAAAGTGGGATTTTCTGAGGCAATATGACTATTTCTGGTTTGCTTCTCTTTGTAGTTCATCATACCTCTGAGTTTCCTCTTCCTGGCTATTAAACACATACTATCTGAATAAGAATTAGGGTTTTACATTACTTGCAAAAATGCATCTCTCCATTAGTAAGAATAAATCAGGAGCTGACTGAAACATTCTAAGTACACTAATAAAAACACCTCCTAACTTTTTTTTTTGTAACCTTTAAGCCAGGTGAGAGAAGGACCGAAATTTCAAATCAATACCCTTATTTATGTTATTTTATTGAACCATCTTACCGGTTCTTCAACTTCTCCACTAGCATGCTGAGCTTCGGCTTGTAGGTCTATAGGTGGAGCATCTTCCACAATTCTTTGAACAGACATCTGAATAAATTCATCAAAAGAATCCAGCTGTTGTCTCACCAAGCCTTTCTCATCAAAATAGGAACTGGGAAAATATTTGAGTTCATAATCAGTTACAACTCAGTGATGTTTTCTAGCATATTTCCCCATTTTCATTATCATCAAATTTGACAAATACTAATCATTAAATACCAACACTCTGCACCCATCACTACATAAAATACTATGAGGTATACAAAAAAGAGGTGAGACTAGGAACACTTTCTTTGTAGAACTTATTGTTAAGTTTGGGGAAATGAGACATACTTGTGGGTAAAATTATTAAAGCACAACATAAGAACTATAAGGAAGCCCTAATTTATAAATGTCCTTTATAGATAAATTTCATCCAACCTCTTGAAACATTTCTCAAAACTAATGAAATGCATAGTCAAAGAGAAAAATAAATGACAACATGGACAGACCAAGAGAATATTATGCTAAGTGAAAAAAGTCAGAGAAAAACAAATACCACACGATTTCACTCATACGTGGAATCTTAAAAAAAAAAAAACCCAAACCAAAACCAACCGACAAACAAAAGAAAACAAAAGCTCACAAACACAGAGAACAGATTAGTGGTTACCAGAGAGGAGGGGGTTAGTGTGTGGGTGAAATGGGTGAAGGGGGTCAAATGTATGGTGACGGATGGTAACTAGACTGTGGTGGTGATCCCTCTGTAGTGTATTCAGATGTTGAACTATAACGCTGTCCACCTAAAACTTATAAAACAAAAAAAAGCATGGAAAAAAAGATAAAAATAAGAACTTTAATTTGAATAAGAGGGAAGAAAATGATATCAATGACTAAAATATAGCATGTGTAAGAACTTCGGTTTTAGGTTAAAGATTATTCTACTTTGAATATGTTAAAGGTAAGATGAGACTAAGTCATTCAAGTGAAAATACTCAGCAAATGACTGATTAAAAATGGAGCAAGGGTAAGAGATCAAAGCTATTAGTATAGACACAGAAATCAAATACTGAAGCCCTAAAGAAGGACAGAGACTCTAAAAGAGTAGACACACTGTTTGCAAGAGGAATCTCTCCCCTCACCACCACACAGGAAGAGCTGCATAGCTGGACTTAGCTCCTTGCCCTCTCTGCCTAGTAACTAACTCCCCCCATCCTCACATCAATTTTCTGAGACAACATGCGTAGCCCAACTAATCATCAGTCTCCCATTTTGGCATCATCAGATCACCTCACACGTCACTGGCCAGCCTACAGATTGGCTGGCTTTGGGTCAAGGTTCTGCCCTGATTCAATCAACCATGGCCACCAATATTAGAAGCTCTCTATGGCAGAGAACACAGTACACATTCATCCCTGTATAAGGCACAGACTCAAGAAGAGTGGAGGCAACTTCCTTCAGTAGAGACTGTGAGCTGACAGGAAAGAAATTTCTCACAACCATTTGGGTCAGCCACTGGTACATAAGCACATGGAAAGCACAATCTGTAAGGTAAACAGCAATGGTTTTTATGGACAATTTACAATGAAAAATCTTTAAAAAACTATGGACAAGTTTCATCCTCCCAGGAAGCTGAACCATAGTTACTCTCCCCAAAATCATTAGGACAGTACTTCATTAGAATGCCATCCCTTAAACACCTAAACTATTTGAATAGTTCTTATTTATGGTATCTACTACCATGACGATTGTCCAAGAGACATCTTACTGAAGTCACTATATATTAAGTAATATCACATTTACAGTGCTTGGGAAAGATCACTTGATATTAAATAGTGAAAAAACAAAATGTCATATCACAAATAACTAAAGCACCTATAATCAATTAAAATATAAAAATCAAACGGCATTTTATTCTGTAACAAATGTTAAATGCAAGGACTTGTCAAATAGCATATATAATCCTTGAGCAATTTGTCACATAAGTTGAAAACAATTTTTTTTTTGGCTAAGATCAAAATATTCTTTCTCCCTGGCAACCACAGAATATAGGCATACTCCAAATATCTGGCTAGTTATTGTTTCCTAGTAAAATGTCTCTTCGTGTTTAATACTCAAAATCATAGAAGATACAAATGTCTCAATACAAAGTGTTTATAGCCCATGTTTAATAGGAAAAATAAATACATACTTACATCCCCAAAACTCATAGTTTTAACAAAACAACATTCAGCAAAGGTTCAGTTTTATTCCATATACAACTGGTAAAATGTCAGAAGCTCAGAAGCTTGTGCTCTTTGAAAAGGGAGAGTGTCAACTGAGAGGATGTGCATCTTGGAGACGGTGGGGCTCAAACAGGCATCAAAATGTTACTATATACAAAGCACCTGTCAGTTTGGTAAGTGAGGAGACTTGTAGCATTTTATATCCTAACATAGCAGGATGTTACTTTATTACTTAAAAGTTACTTCTCTTACCTATATGTAAGGCTTCCTGCTGAGTTTTATTAGAGTTTAATTACACTTAGAATTGGATGGGAATGTGGGTCGAAATACCACCTGTTATAACTTTATCCATTTAAAACAAGGAGAAAACCAAGAGGAATCAAATTAACAGCACCAGTAATGTAACAAATAGGCATCATGTGCCTCCAGATACAAAGCACTGAGAGCAGAACATCACTGTTGCTAAAAGTAATCATCTGAACCTAATCATGAGGAAACATCAGACAAACCCAAACTGAGGGGCAGTCTAAAACATAATTTGCCTATATTCTTCAAAAATGTCAAGGTCAAAAAAAAAAAAAAAAAAGTGAGGCCATGGGAAGCTGTGGAGAGATGGTGAGTTTGAGAACCAAAACAAAAATAGGAAAGAGGAAGATTGAGGAACTGTTCTAGATTATAGGAGACAAAAGAATAAGTCATGAAAACAAGATGTAATATATAATCTTATGTTGGATCCAGGATAAGAAAATTTTTATTATGCTATGAACATTACTAGGACACTGGTAAAATCTGCGTAAGGTCTCTAGATTAAATAAGATTACTGTATCAATTAATTTCCTTATTTTAATAAGATTATGATTATGTAAAAGAATATTCCTAGGTAAACAACTGACTCTCAAATATTTCAGAAAAAAAAAATACGTAGATAGAGAAAGAATAAGGCAAAGAAAACACAGCATAAGGTTAACATTTAGGGAATCTGGGTGAAGTGTACATGAATTCTTTGTGTAACTTTTCTGTATATCAAAATACTTTAAAAGTTAAATAAATACAATGACAAACCAGCTCTCATGCAGCATATTCACATAGAACATCTAATTTTCAAACACAGAATAAGCAGGAAATCCCTGTACAATTTACAGTGCCTTTTAAAACTTCTTCAGTTTGGTCTAAAAAGTTACCTAATTACAATCCAGCATGCCTCTTGCCACAAATCTGGTGTGATTTCATCATCATCCTCATCATATTGCATATCTGCAAAAAAAAAAAAATCATTCTCACTTGCAATAAATACTACTAGCTCACATCTTACCATGATGTGAAGTAGCAAAAACACATTTACTCTTTACTAAATAAAAAACAATCACTTTATCCCACTTCTTTAGAATTTCAGTCATCACATTACTTGAACTGTAATGAAACAACATACATAGGTATATATGTACACATACATAGGTCTACGTCACATAGGTATTCTCCCAATACACAAAGAGGGCTCATGAGAAAGGTTCAGTGCAAGTCGTGTGAATTTGTAACTGTTCCATCATCTCCAAGAAGCCCACATAATTCTCATTACTAACTAACTATAATGATAACTAGGAGCAAGCTCATAATCCTCTGATCAATAGGCTCCTCAGAGACTGGAGTCAGAGATCAGGTTAAGAGGGAGGAGTCAGCAAAGGACTCCAATAGCTGGGCAATACCTTAAGGTGGGCTGTCTATTACAGCAACATTTCACACATGGACAGGGATGACAGGCTGTATTTTCCAAAGATGGCCACAACTATCTTCCATTTCACATGCTCTTTTATAAAGTGATCTTGACACTCCTACCATCAAGATATAGGGGGTCTATGCTTCCTCCCCTTGAATCTGGGTGGGTTTTTGACTCTCCCATAACTAAGAGAATACAGCTAAAGCAATGCTACACGATTTTAGAAGCTAGGTCAGGAAAAACAATGCAATTCCACCTTGTTTGCTGAAACACTTACTTCTGGAGCCCTGAGCTGCCATTAAGAACTCCTACTACTTAGGTGAGAAAATCTAAACAGAGGGCCCACTTACGAGATGCTGCAATCAGCAATCCTAGTCCTTGAGTTTTCCTAGGCTAGATGCCAGACACATGAGTAAACACTCCAGATCACCCAGCCCCCAGCAGTCAACACTCAGCCTTTGTGTCTTCCAGACATCAGGCAACAGACAAGCCATTCCTACTATGCCTGTCCAAATTCCTGACTCATTTATTTAATCCATGAACATATTAAATAATTTTTAAGCAGCAAAACTTTGGGGAGTTTGTGCAGCAACAGTAATTTATAAAATGGGGCATTTGAAAAATCAGTGTGCACTGGTGCTAATATTAGTCTCATCTTCTTATGCAAAAGAATAAATGTGCTGTATTTTTGTTTTTCTATATACTGACCAATATACATAGTCTGTAAAACTTAACAACCTTGATTCAAAATTTGATACATATCCAAAATAAATTATTAATAAGTGCTTCTTGAATGGTCTGGAATTACTGACTCCTACACATGGGGGGAAAGGTAAAATAGACAAAGGTATCTAAAATGGCTTGGAGATTTCTAGCTTTGATGGCACACTAGATGTTATTATCACAGCCATCCAGGAGAAGTAGGAAGGTTGGAAAAAGAGAGGTAATAATGAAGCCAGTTTTAGTTATACTTGTAGATCATTTATCCTTTTTAACATTTTTATGTTTTCTAGCCTCTGAGAAATGAGACTATATTACCTACTCAAAAAATTAAACTGAAAATAATTTTTTTGAATTTTTTCCTCAGGAGTTAGGAAAAAGAATACAATGATGCTAATAAATTTCTAGACGCAAAATAAAAATGAGACAGAAGTTTAAACAGTAGAGTTTAAGTTTTTGCTTCTATTTTCTCCATGAAGTAGCTGAGGGAATAAAGAGAAATGTAAGCGGTGGCCAGGAGATTGGGGGCTAGAAGAAAACGAAATTTGAAATAGCAGCTTTGGAGAACGGAAGAGGGAGCATTAAAAATATACAATGAAAATACACTACACATGACTACGAACTCTACATGTAAAAAGAAAACAAAGACATACTGTCCCTGTTCGTTAAAATACATACCATCTAGAACTGTGTCATCTCGCGGAAAATGTAAAGGTCATCTTTTAAGATAATTTACTTAGGCATATGACAGCATGAAGGAACGCCAAACTAAACCAAACCCTGCCCCCGCGCCGCACACACACACACAAACTATATTCCTTGTCCCCGGAGTTCTTCCAGAGCCTAACACAATGCCTGGCACAGGCTGACGCTCAAAAATCCAACTATTCATAAATTCATTAAATCTGGCCTTAAGGGAAATCAAGAAAGGATTCCTTTGCTTCAAAGTCGGAACAACGGAACCTGTCGCATGGTTCTGCGCGCTATTTTCAACCCGGGAAGGGAGTGTCAGATTCACACAGGAGCAGACAGAGGAGAGAACAACAGTCACCCTGACCAAGATGATAAAGGCTACGTTCCCTGCACCCTCCACCTCTCAAAATCCCGGATTCGTTCGCGGCCTCGGGAGTGCGGGGAAACGACTGGGGCCATGGTGCGGCGGGCCGGGTAGGAGGCCGCAAATCCTCAATTCATCCAGCTACCCACGTTTCCCCCCTTAGATGGGTGGCCACGGAGTGTACTGAGTGGTCACCTACCCTCGTCCGCGTCATACATATTGGCAAACGGTTCCCGAACGCCTAACTCAGGAAATCACACACGGAAAGGCGCGCAGCTGCTCCGACGTCCGCAGCGTGAGGCGAAGTAATTTCCGTCTCCGGCGTTCCCAGAATACTCTGCGTCCCACACGAAGCTCCGCCCACAAAGACGCCAATTAAGGTCTGCGCCTGCGCGAAGGGTAGGTTAAGCTGCGTTAAGGTTTAGTATTGTGCATGCGCGATTTGTGGGCTGAAGTTTCCCGTGCCTGACAATGAGGACCGTTCCTTGCAGTTTGAGTCGGATCCAGCCAATGAAACTTTGTTTTTCAGTGTTGTTGCACAAATAAATAATGGCACCTAAAAAAAAAAAAGTCAAGAAGATTTAATAATAAAGAGTTTCGTTGTAGCCATGCTTTATTTTTTTCGGTTCCAAAGACTTAAAAACACGAAGCTTTAAAAAATGATTTCTGTGTACATAAACCATAGTCAAATTTTTAAAAAATGTTTAAGAAATATTACTTTTAATGTTGCACAAATAATGACACCCAAAAAAAAAAAAATAAAGCCAAGAAGATGTATTAATAAAAGGTTTTAATTGTGGCCATAAGTCTGAGGCATTAGATTTTCTATTTTCCAGTCCGAAAGACAAAACAACACGAAGCTTTAAAAAATGTGATTTCTTAACGGCAGGTAGTGCCAGCGGCGCGTTTAAGAAGTCTGAAAGTGGATAAACCCTCACTCACTAGCCTATTCGGCCAACCCACCCCAGTTTAGGTGCCCGGAGCCTTTATCTCCGCTTTAAATGGGCTCTCTGACCACAGAGCCTTCATCGCGAGAACTCACGAGATTAGACGCGGGAGGAGGAGCTGAAGTGCGACGCTGAAAAATGACAGCTCTCAGGTAGTCCCGGGCTGTCGCTACTGTTTTACGCACGTCTGGGGCCACAGAGCACGCGTGAAAAGGTGACTCAGCCCCTTTGCCCACGCCCGCGTTTCTCATGCTGCCCGCGCGCCTCACTTGTAGGCTGCTGTGCAGCCTTCTGCGGGGATCCACTCCCACGATAGGGCGCCATGGCCTCCGGGAGAAGCTCCTCGAGAGGAGAGGTGCGGCCAACGCCACCTCCCAGCACCCATCCGGCCTGGGATGTGGGCTTCCCCGTGGCGCGACAGCGACTGGGGATAACCAAGGAAGGGCTGACATGGAGGAGAGTTTTCTGTTCCCCGAGTACGTCCCGGATCCGGAGCCCGCAGTGACCCTCCAGGACCAGCTGCGGGAGCTGCAGCAGCGGCAGGAGGAGGAGGAGCGACGGGTGCTGCAGCGACGGGAGGAGCGGCGGCAGCAGAAACTACGCACCGGCTGGCGGGGGCACCCGGACCCGACGGTGCCGCCCAGCGGCCTGAACTGTTCGGGTTGCGGGGCGGAGCTACACTGCCAGGACCCGGGAGTGCCCGGTTACTTGCCCAGCGAGAAGTTCCTAAGCGCGGCGGCGCAGGAGGACGGCGGGCTGGCGCAGACCGTGTGCCAGCGCTGCTGGCTGCTGGTGCATCACCGCCGCGCCCTGCACCTGCAGGTGAGTCGCGAGCAGTACCTGGAGCTGGTGACCGCCGCGCTGCGGCGGCCCGAGCCTGCCCTGGTGCTCTACATGGTGGACCTGCTTGATCTGCCCGACGCCCTGCTGCCCCACCTGCCCGCGCTGGTGGGCCCCAAGCAGCTGATCGTGCTGGGAAACAAGGTGGACCTGCTGCCCCAGGATACTCTCGGCTACCGACAGCGGCTCCGGGAGCGACTGTGGGACGACTGTGCCCGCGCCGGGCTCCTGCCGCCCCCTGGCTACCGAAGGCCACAACACCCCAGCGGGGACCGGCCACGGGACGGGGAGGAGAATGCGAATCTTTCGCCCAGGTCCCGCACGGTGCTCAGAGACGTGCGGCTCATCAGCGCCAAGACTGGCTATGGAGTCGAAGAGTTGATCTCCGCGCTCCAGCGTTCCTGGCGCTACCGCGGCGACGTCTACCTGGTTGGCGCCACCAACGCTGGCAAGTCCACTCTCTTCAACACGCTCCTGGAGTCCGATTACTGCATCGCCAAGGGCGCTGAGGCTATCGACAGAGCCACCATCTCCTCTTGGCCTGGTGAGCCTTAGGACGCCCGTCACCTTTGTATTTTTTTTTTCATATTTATTTAGTTATTTGGTTGTGCCTGGTCTTAATTGAGGCAGGCAGGCTCCTTAGTTGCAGCACTTGGGGTCCTTAGTTGCGGCAGGCTGGCTTCTTAGTTGTGGCAGGCATGTGGGATCTAGTTCCCTGACCAGGGATCAAACCCAGGCCTCCTGCATTGGGAGCGTGGAGTCTTACCCACTGCACCACCAGGGAAGTACCCTCCTTCGTTTTCTGAGAAGCTGGAAGTCTGATCGTAGTTCAGGCACCTAGTCCTATATCCTTCCTTAATGTACACCAGGGGCTGGCTGGGGGCTTCCTTTAAAAATTCTCTACCTACTTCGGTCACATTTCTCTTTTGTGTCAGTTTAATGCTTGGAAATTCAATATATGTTTTAGTAACTTTCCAATAGAAATAATTAGAGTACTTCTAGGTACCAGTCACTGTTCTAGGCACTGTAGATGAACCAGGGGACAAAGCAGTGTCTGCTCTCTTGGAGGTTTCCCTCGTAACTTTAGTTCTTTGTATGTTTCTCCAGAAAGTCCTTTTACTTTCTAAACCTCCCTCCACCCTTCAGTCTCACTCTTCATATCTTGAGTTTAGTCAGGAGAGTACTATACAGATTTAACATTTGAATAATTCACTAATGCAATATGATATGTGGCTTTGTTGCAAAGAAATTTCAACTTTGTGACTTCAAGAAACGTCTGTAGTAATTGCAAAATGGGTCCTTCTGTGACCTGTTTGTATCTAACAGTTGGCAAAACGAACTACTTCATTTGATCCTTTGAAACCAGCATTGAACTTTGCTTGATAAGCTGTACTTCTCTGTCAGGGACATTGGTTGACTTATACACAGAAGTGCTTTTATACCGGCTAGGAGTATGCAGAAGATGGAAAAAGATCAGGCCTATAGATTTGGCATTCAAATTCTGGTTGAGCTTGTGGGCCGATCTCTGAACCTATTGCCTCATCTGTAAAGTAAGAATAATTTTGTGGAGGGTTGTCATGAAAGTTAAGAGAAATAATCACAGTATCCAAGACACTGTAGATCCTCATAAATGTTTTATTCCATTTTCTTGTACAACGTTTATAACAACGTATGTATTCTTTGGTATTTCAGGTACTACATTAAACCTTCTGAAGTTTCCTATTTGTAACCCAACTCCTTACAGAATGTTTCAAAGGCAAAAAAGGCTTAAAAGAGGTGCAACTGAAGCAGAAGAAGATCTCAGTCAGCAAGAACAAAATAAACTTAATCTCTTGAAAAAGCATGGTTATGTAGTAGGTAAGCATCTTCTATAGGAAAACTCTTCCTTAGGTCTATGCTAAAATTTTCTGTAGAACAACCTGAAATAGAGCTCTCTGGGGCTAGCCAGTTTTTGTGGGGAGACACTTCCTCTTTCTGGAACATAGAGGCCTTTTAGAGGCAAGGCTACTGTTTGGAAACCCAGAATTCATTGTGTTGGGAAAATTGAGACAGTAGATACTTGGAGAAATCCAGGAAAGGAAATGCAAATAACTGCCTATCTGGCCACTGTCAGCAACAGAAGCATTTTCACTAAGATACCAGCCCCCTCCTTACACACCAGTACAAGTTGTTGACCTGTAGCAGGTTTAAATTGGATTCTCCCCCTTTCCTTGGTATCTCTTTATAACCTGTCTTTACTAAAAACAGTTTGAGTCCCAGCACTCTCCCCCTTCGCCCAGTGTGCACAGCCAGCCACACATACTTGATCATTGCAAGAGTCTGACTCCCACTGCATTTAGAAATAAAGCAAAAGTATCATTGTGGTCTCACTTCCTTCCAAACACCACTGTTAGTCCTAGTAACTTCTTCGAGGCAAACATAAGAACTACCTGTCTCGAGTCAAAAGCTTTAAAGGAGTGACTACTAACTTCAGTATAACTTGTTCTAGGAAGAGTTGGAAGAACATTCTTGTATTCAGAAGAACAGAAGGATAAAGCTGCCTTTGAGTTTGATGCCGATTCACTTGCCTTTGACATGGGAAATGAACCTGTTATGGTTGCAGATAAATCCACCAAACGAGTAGAATTGACCCCACAAGATGTGAAAGATGCCCACTGGTTTTATGACACCCCTGGAATTACAAAAGAAAATTGTGTAGGTATTTAATGTATTTTAGAAACATTAACTTTCAATTGCAAGAGTACTGTCTTAATTGGCAGAAAAAGAGGTATCCTTTCATTTTAGACTCAGTTCTGATTCATGCATAGAAGCGTTTCAGGGATGAATCTATATGCCATCAAGTACTGTATGCCATTTGGTAGACGTCACTGCTAACAACCTACTTCTATCCTTGTGGTTGTTACCTTAGTTAGGGAGACATTTACAGAATCCTAGATTTTGAGGTTGGAAGAAGTCATAAATATCACTGCAGTCCAGCCACCTGTTCCATGCTTGAGTTCCCTCTATAACATATTCACCAGGAGGTGCATCCACCTTGAAGTAAGGAGTGACTCACCATCAGCTGAAGTAGTGTCACCTCACCTCCCAAGGTCACCCTGCTCTTTATATTTAGCCGAGCAGTGTCCCTGTAATTTGTACCTATTGTTCCCCAAAGGTGTATGGAACAAATATAATGTCTAGTTCCCTTTGCCAGACATTGAAATGTTTTAGAGTATAATATCCTCTCTCTTCCTCACTCTACCCTTTTCTTCTCTTTCATTAGTTCATCCAACAGACATGGAGCACTTACTGTGCTGACATAATCTAGACGGTTTGTCTTCATTTCCTATAGCCATTCTGAGAATAGGCTATGAACAAAGGACCCTTTCCAGAATGAATTCTAATTTGTTTTTGTTCCTGAAAGTATGACACAAAGAACTAACTTTCTTATGTAAGTGCCCTCAGATGAACCTAATTTAGAATAGGATCAACTCTACCTATCTTGCCCTTGTATATCTTTTCAGTCCAGTTGCAGGATCTCCCGGGCAACTTTGATTTTATCTTAAATTCAGCCTCTATCCTACATATTTGTTATATCTCAGAACCTTTTATTCATTTGCAGTTTTTTTTTAATTTATTTATTTAATTTATTTATTTTTGGCTGGGTTGGGTCTTCATTGCTGCGTGTGGGCTTTCTCTAGTTGCGGCGAGTGGGGGCTACTCTTCGTTGCGGCGTGTGGGCTTCTCGTTGCGGTGGCTTCTCTTGCTGCGGAGCATAGGCTCTAGGCATGCGGGCTTCAGTAGTTGTGGCACACGGGCTCAGTAGTTGTGGCACATGGGCTTAGTTGCTCCGCAGCATGTGGGATCTTCCCGGACCAGGGCTTGAACCCGTGTCCCCTGCGTTGGCAGGCGGATTCTTAACCACTGTGCCACCAGGGAAGCCCTCATTTGCAGTTTTGATCATTATCCAAGTCATTGACTGAATCAAGTGTGTATCCAGGATACTGCCTTTCAACAGATCCACTAATCAGCTTCCTTTGAATCTGGTTAGTGACCAGGTTCTAATTCACCTAGTTATCTCTGTATATCCCTGTGAAACAACATTAGATTCTTAGATACTTTTCCTTCCTTTGCCTCATCAGAATCACTTATAGTTTCATTCTCAGAATTTGATGTACCTATATAGATCTTTTAACTTTTTTTTTTCTCTCCTAGAATAATTGTGTCCAGTCTTTACTTCCTTAGCAATCCAGAACTTCAGAGTAACTGTACTGCTTCCTAGTAATGTTCTATGACCTTAACTTCACCAACTCATTCTTCAGTTTTAGGCTCAGTTAGGTCAGGGATAGCAGTTACTTCAGTCATGTATATCCTCTTGTCAGTTAGTCAGAAAGGCAAGACTTTGCTAACTCGCAAATTCAGATTTGTTAATTTGCAGTGAGACCTTCAAGTTTTTAGATATAAGAGTTCTCTCAGGCAGTTTGATTTTCTGTCAGTTTATTGATATATTTATTTAACGCCTTGAACCAGTGTTTCCCAAACTGAACCAAGGAACTCTATTGTGAAGTATTAACGTCTCTGCTAAAAGGGTTAAAATATTTCTTTACTGCACGTGGCTTTTAATGTGCTTTTCAAGCACAAATACTGAAGAAAACTACTCACAGCCCCCTTAGGTATTCTCTTGTGAGTCTCCCTAGATATCACATATTTTGTTATCTTCTTGTTATTTTTCTTAAGAAGCAAGTTCACAAAAGATTTTTAGCCATTTTTTTACTTTCTCAAAATTTTTTAAATCAGATTTTGATTCCCTAAGTCTTACCAGAATCTTGTACCGCCTGGCTTTTCTTTTCCATTTTCTCTAGTCTATTTAGGAACTCTTCATCCTTAGAAGCCACAGGACTCATAACTTTCTCTCATTTTTTTTGCTGAGTATTTGGAGGAAATAAGGAAACCAAAGACTGGAATTTAGAAAAGCTTCTTCTAGCTCTTTACCTGCTCTAAGAATGGGGTGATCATTTTCATTTAATGCATGCATAGCTGCCACTAGGACAGAATATAGCACGTTACCTTACCTTTATCTGAAAACTACTGCTCCCTAGAAGGCTTGACGAGAGAACATATTTTCTCTCCTGGGATTGAATCATCAGTGTCTTCAGTTCACAGCAAATCTGACAGAATTCGGAGGATGCTGCTGTTTCGTATTCCTGTAAGGTTATTTTGCCATTACTCAAGATTAAGCTGTGAAACAAGAGTAAAGCCATTTATAAATTGATTCATTTAGAAAGAATATGTGAATTTTATGTGCAGCAAATTCTAAAATACATACTTTGATTTATTGTGAAGCCTGGAATATATAATAACTTTTTATCTTACAGGTAAAGCACAATATATCAGACATTCATTGAAAGTAATTCTCTAAAAAATCTGCCCTCTGCTTTACAGATTTTAAGTCTTCTAACAGAAAAAGAAGTAAATACTGTTTTGCCAACACATTCCATTGTTCCAAGAACTTTCGTGCTTAAACCAGGAATGGTTCTATTTTTGGGTGCCATAGGCCGCATAGATTTTCTGAAGGTAAGGAAAGTCCGTACCACTGAAAAGTGACTTTAGTATTGGGATTTACTTTAAGGAAGCAGATATACGATCAAGACTAGCAAAATGTTGATAACTAGGTCATGACTGTGGGGGTTGGTATACTATTCTTTTGTGTGTGTTTGAAAATGTCTATAATAAAAACCTGGGATAATGAAATGGGGGGAAGAAAAGTAATAAGTCTTAAAAAACTATATCTTCAGTAGGCAGTCGAGTGCCCCATACAGCTTGGCATTAAGCAAAGATACTTTCCCTCTCCTGTGGTATTGTCTTATGTGGAAATCAGAGGTCATACCTTTAAGTGCAGGGTTAATATGCATTAAATAAATTCCACGCTCTTTATATTCCATGATGTGTATACTTTTATAGATGTGTTTTTGGGTTTGGTATTCATTTACATAGCATCACTCAGAGATTTTAGAGCATCTATAGAATTGATCCCTGTTTTTACCAAAGTGAGGAGAAAAATGGAAAATGAAACATGGATATGTCCAACAACACTGAATGCAACCTGCAAGCCATTGCCTTAGCACACTTCTTGGTTTTGTGTTTGTTCATAATTTGTTGGAAATTTAGGCATACACACTTAAAACCTTATGTATTTCCATAGAGACCATAGAATGTTAACATTTTAAACCAAACTTTACACAGGGACACTTAAAGCAGACAGTATTTTCTTTTGTTTTTTATAATAGACGTTTGTTTGGTTTTTTTAAGTATCAACAAACCTATGGAAGAAATCATAGTTTTATATAAATGGGTGAAATGCAGTGCTTCTGCCATGTTTTGCCCCCCCCCCCACCTTGTTTTTTTTTTGGCTGCACTGCACGGCCTGCAGGATCTTAGTTCCCCAACCAGGGATCGAACCCACGCCCCCTGCAGTAGAAGTGCAGAGCCCTAACCACTGGACCACCAGGGAACTCCCCCAATTTTTTTTTTTTTAATCATACCTTGTAATGTGCTGGTTTTGCAAGTTTTTCGTTATATAAAATAAGTTCCTTCTTCCTTTCTTAAGGGAAATCAGTCAGCTTGGTTTACAGTTGTGGCTTCCAACTTCCTTCCCGTTCACATTACTTCGTTGGACAAGGCGGACACTATATATCAGAGGCACAGGGGTCATACGTTACTCAAGGTGAGGCAACACGCTTTGATGGTGGCATAGTTAGGTTAACACACCCTGTGATAGTCCCACGGCCCTGCTAAAAAAGCCTTTGTTGGACAGAACCATCTTTGTTACACTCTCAGCTAGCTCTCCCCTGACCCTGTTCACCTTGAGGATTTTGACTATAACGTGAGGTGGGCTCCTATAGAAAAGGGATGCTGGATTGGACTGATCCTAGAATAGTGACAGAGCTGGGTTTTCTCTAGGTCATACTGTCCAATACGGTAGGCCCATGTGCCTATTTAAATAAGTTAATTAAAATGAAATAAACTTTAAAATTTAGTTCTTCACTTGCACTAGCCACTTTTCAACTACCCAGCGGTCACATCATTGCAGAAAGTTGTGCTGTATACTATGAGTGAAGAGAAGTTACAGAAGTTTTCTCACAACTGGGTGACGCTACTGGCATCTAGTGGGTGGAAGCCAGAGATGACGCTAAACATAATGCGATACACAAGACAGCACCTCACAACACAGAATTATCAGGTCCAAAAGGTGCGTAGTGCTGAGTTGAGAAGCCCTTGTATGAGTGGAAAAGCTCTCTTCCCAGGTTCTTAATCCCAGGCACATACAGGTTATCGTACCTCCTCTCTCCTGCTTTACTTGCTCCTTCCTTTGACCTGTTAAGCAGTGTGTTAAAATTTCTCTGATCTTTATTTTTTAAAAATATTTATTTATTAATTAATTTATTTGGCTGCGCCAGGTCTTAGTTGTGGCACTTGGGATCTTCATTGCGGCATGTGTGTGGGATCTAGTTCCCTGACCGGGGATCAAACTTGGGCCCCCTGCATTGGGAGCACAGAGTCTTAACCATTGGACCACCAGGGAAGTCCCTCTCTAATCTTTAAAAAACAAAACAAAACTCAGTGTCCCACTCATTCCTCCTCTTTACAATCAAGTTTACTCCTGCTTCTCACGTCCCATCCTCTGCAGTCCCCGTTGTGCCCTTTCTATGCCACTGAAATTGTTCCAAGTTCACCAGAGACTGAATGGGGCCTGTTTACAGATCTTTAACCAGACATGGGTACACACTGTTGGCTAGTGTGTAGTGTATGATAGTTAAGATCTCTGGAGCCAGGATGGGTCCAAATCCTGCTCTGCTCCACCACTTAACGAAGCTGTGTGACTTTAGGTAAGTTTCCTTTACCTCTCTCTGTTGCACCTACACCACGAGGTTGTGGAGAAGATCAAGTGCAAGGGGACTGTTGTCACTGCTATGTAAGTATTTGTGGTGATGAAGATTATGGGGCATACCTACTGAAAAATAGTGGGTACATCCAATGAAGAGGTGATTTAACATTAATTAATGCTCACACAACTGAAAATAAGTCAAAACACAAAATACACACCCGCCCTTCAACAAGGATAAAACCAACCTGACTTGGGAAGTAAATGCTTCTTTCTCTCTGGATTTCCTAAGAAAGCCAGAGTGAAATTAAAACTCCATCGAAATAACTGCCCTAAAGTTAATACTCCAGAGACATGTAGGATTTGCAGGGTAGGGCTCCACCCCCATGCGTCTGTGTAGTCTTCAGAGTGGACTCACTGATACTTCTCAAAGCAACACTGAGGCTTCTCTCCCGGTGTAATACAAATGGTTTCTTGGGCTGCTCTGTGGCTCATCCTTGCCTTCTGGTTTTCTTACTCACCTCCCAAGTCAAAGTCAATCCTGCCTCCTGATGATCACTGAGACCAGCCTCATAGTCCAAACTGTAATCTACTTTCTTTAGGCTGTTTTGAGATCCTTAGGTATTTTCCCAGCTCCCAGTTTCACTGCCTTCTGCCCACCCTCACCCCACCACAGCTGTAGTTCTCAACCAGGGTTGACTCTTACCTCAAGGGAACATTTGACAAAGACTGGAGGCGTTTTTGGTTTTCACAACTTGGTGGATGCTGAGTAGAGGCTGCTAAAAATTGTGCAATGCACAGGACAGCCTCCCGGGACAAAGAATTATTTGGCCCAAAAGGTCAGTAGTGCTGAGGTTGAGAAACCCTGCACTACGCAGATTTTTCCAAAATACAAAGCAGGCCGCAGTATTCCTTTTTGATTCTTTTCTCTTTCCTGCTTATAATTCCTTGGTAGTTCCACATTACTGAGAGAACTCTAAACTGATAGCCTCATCACTAATGCACACACACACATAACATACTCTGCACAGTTCTCTGAACTCATTATCCTTTTTCCAATTTCTGTGTCTGTACATGATACTAACCCAGGATACCTTTCCACTGAGTAACTTTAATCTATTTTTCAAATTCTGCTCTTCATTAATGTTTTCCTTGACCAAACCACGTTCATTACTTCCTTCACAATCACAGTACTTAGTAGATGCCTCTCATCACGTTTCTTACCTTGTAATTTATTTACTTGCTGTTTCCACCTTCTGATCTCCTCGGGGGTAGGGACCATATAGAACATATTGTAATAGCTATCTTTGTGTCCTTAGTGCTAAACACAGAGAGATCTGTTAATAAACAGGTAAATTATTATCCAGTTAATTCCAATTCATGGAAACACCTGTAAACATAGACGCTGAATCTTACCCATTATCCATGTACCCTTGAGAGGTAATGAGGCAGGGATTAATCTCTGTGTCCAGCCAGGCCTGTAAGAACTAAGGTATTTGGAAGGATGTTGCTTTAATTGCCCAAAATTATTGTGTCTAAAGCTTTATGGAGGACTGTAAAAACTGTAAGCTAATAAAGCAAGATTCTGCTGTCTGGAGGTTACCACCAGATGGATGCCTGCATGGGGCCCTTGTCACTGGGATCTTAGGCTTCATCCATCACAAAGCTCCCGGGCTTTTCATTTGACCTAGAAGTGTGATTTGGGTTTTTTTAACAGTTGAATGTTTAAAAGGATTTTATTCTTGATACCTGTACAGTAATATCTTATCAGTGCCTTACTTAATATTAGAGTTATCAGGGGTTTAATTTGAACTTCCACATATCTTCATCTCCTCCCAATGGAAGGTTCCAATGGGTGGAGAAGAAAGAATGGCAGGATTTCCTCCTCTTGTTGCTGAAGACATCACATTAGATGAAGGACTTGGGGAATCTGAAGCAGTGGCTGACATCAAGTTCTCCTCTGCAGGTAATTGTACACCAAGCACTTCTTTATTTTTTAATTTGGCCACACCGCACGGCACGTGGGATCTTAACCCCCTGACCAGGGATCAAACCCGCACCCCCTGTAATAGAAGCACGGAGTCTTATCAACTGGACCGCCAGGGAGGTCCCTACACCAAGCACTTTTTAAAAGGTGAATAAAGTAGCCTTACTGACTTTTAGTATATTTTTATACAGATGTGCCTTAACTGACATAAGCTGAATATTTTAAGAAATACATACTAGATTATTCATAAGATGTACACTACTCTGAAAATAAATCTGTACCTTTTCACAAATGCATTGTATGCTTTTAAAAAATAGAGTGAAAGACAGCAGTAGCCTCCCTTGGGTTTCCATTTTGAGCTGTGTTTGGTGTTTTTAATAAGAAGTTGCTAACACCATTTGTGTTCTGCCGTGTTCTTGCATAGGCTGGGTAGCAGTAACGCCGCAGTTCAAGGACAAACTGCACCTCCGAGGCTACACACCTCAAGGAACAGTTCTGACGGTCCGGCGCCCACTCTTGCCACATGTAGTTAACATCAAAGGAGAGCGCATCCGGAGAAGCGTGGCCTATAAAACCAAAAAGCCTCCTGCCCTTGTGTACAATCTGCGGAAAAAGAAAAAATAATAAATATATGAAGCTGACCTGTTCACATTGAACATTAATGATATAGAACATACTGTGTACATTGCATTGCATTAAATATTGCTATAATAAAGCCTTCTGCCACCCTTTTTAAGCTACCAAGGACCGTGCCTCTTTTTAATGAATTGAGTTTGTAAACACAAGTTATTTTTTGGTAGGGTATGTATATGTGTGTATCTATGGTTCAAATATACCTAAAATGGGGTTCTGCTACATTCAGGTTTCTCCCACTACTATTTTTTTGAAACCAGATGGCATTTCTAATTTGGAGTCTAGTTGAGAGAGCAGCTTAGCAGTTGCCATGTGAAAAATGGCAGAAAATCAATTTCTCCAAAATACATTGGCTTAAATGAGATAGAAGTGAGTATGTGGCTTTGCTCCACGTAGTCATCCAAGGACCCGACTGGGGGAACGTGCCGCAGCTTCCATCTCTGGGTCTAAGGTGGTTGCTCAAGTCGTCATCCTTTCGCAATGGGAAAAAGAGAAGAGAGTGAAGAGCATGCGGCTCCCCTACTGAAAAGAAGGGGGAAGTGCTGGAAGTTGCCCACTCACAGCGTCCATTGCTCAACAGTTACACGGCCACACCCCCCATGGGGAAGCTGGAGGATGCAGAGGGAAATGGGGATTTCAGACTTGTATTACTTAAGGGAAGAAGGGGAGAATAGAAGCTGGAAAACAAGAAGTTTCCCTTACATAACCTAAAAGGGCCTGAAAATCTTAGAAAAGAATTCATGTTATGTCTTTCTGGCATTCAGTTTCTTCTGCAAGGATCAGAGCACTTTAACCATTTTATCAACATTTGCCTGTAAACACTGTATAACATTACATCAGTCAGAAGTCTTTACCTTTATGTATTCCTAATTGAGTAAGTGGCACTACAGCTGTGGACAATGAACTGGCCAGTCAAGTCCCAGATCCCAATGTTGAGATAAAAGCTCGTGGAGTAAGCTGGCCTGAAACGCAGATCCATGAGCTTCCTATAGACTCAGGTTTAGCATGAACTTCTCAATAGTCCCATGTTCTCTGTCAATGTGTACACTCTAGCTCCCTTCTCACTAAGTAAGTCATTGTAGGATAAACGGTCAGTGTTTTAAAATGCAACTTGTCAAAACTCTGTAGATCTCACTTTCTTTGGGTTTCCAAGTGAATACTATTGACCTCCTGGGGAAGGTAGTTCTTTATGTGCATCCTTCATCCCCAGATATGAAGGGCCAGGAACAACTTCCCAGCCCCATCCCTCATCGTGATAGTTGAGAAGTACCCCTGACGTTTCCAGACCCAACCTCTAGAGGGCGGTAGCTTCCCAAGTTGAGAAAATGATTGGTAGTCGATTTCTAGTTGATTTTGGAGAGAATGAAATACTGTTAATTTTACAGGTTAAAGTTGTGACCATTATATTTCTATGTACTGTTCATAGTTTGGAGCTTAGGCCTGAATCTTTAGATTAAATGAAGAATATATGGTAAACTTGGCATTTGTGGAAAAATACAGAACCCCAAAACTGATGCTGTATTTACCCTGAAAACTTCTAATGTATTTTAGAGAGCAGAACATTTCTCCCTCCTTATCTTCTCTCTAGGCTTTTACACCTACTAGCAAACATTCCATTTTTAAATGTTCATAACTTATATTCTCAGGTTTCTCTTACTTCTAAAATTCAATGGTTATGTTTTGACCGAGGCATATCTAAAAATGTTCCAATGTACCTTGCTAGCAGTTTCAAACAGTGCAATTTACTAAGTAAGTTTCAGTTTCCCTGGTTATATTAGTCTCTTTGGGTCATCATTTTCTCATCTATAAAATGAGGGAATTACACTATATATTTTTCAGTCCTAACCTTTTATGATTCTCAGCAAAAACAGGCAGGAAAGCCAGGAAAGGGTGGTTATAATAGCTCAGACAAAAAAAAAAAAAGGCCCTCCGAGCATAAGACAGTGGAGAACTGCTGCTAGAATCTGCTATTAATTTACATTCTGCCAACCTAATGCAGCCCAGGATCACTGCCGGTCTATCCAACTGATCCACAGTGGATTTGCTATAAGAAAGTTCTCTTACTGTGTTGGTTTCTAAGTCAGCTTACTGATACTTCTTAATCCATTGATCTAAGTGTGAAGACTGCCCTCCCATCACTAATCATTTACACTGTGGCAGCATGCAGGAACTAGTAAAGAGTAGAAATTAATGGCAAGGTGTCAGGACAGCCCCCTCCTGTCCACAGGACAGAGGTTGAAGTACCCCCATCTCTCTCCCCACCACCCCTGCCGTCACCTTTAAAACAGCAGCATTTTCTTCAAAGTTACAAAGTGAAGCTTAACACATTTTGTATTTTTAATTACCATAAACAGCAAGCCCTACCAATCATCAGGGCTTTACTGTGTAGTTCCCCAGAGTCTAAACGTGTTTATGATACTTGGGACACTTCCCATGACAACCAAGGAGAAGTGGAGCACAGATGCAATCCTGTGTGCTTGTGTTTCTTGATCACTCAGACGCTTTTTGCAAAATGGAAATCAAGGCTAGTTTCCTGCAGATGACTAACTTGGAGCTCCAGCTGTGCCAGACATGGCAGAGCTGTTATTCACCGAGTAGGCACCCAGCAATGAAGCTGAGGCGAGCTGTTTTGTAGATGGCCTCTGATCATTTACCCTGGCTTCCCTCCCACTTGGCTCTGTCTTATGGAGCAGTAGAATCATTTCCATTCTTTCTCAGAATGTTCCATTTTCTCTTGGCTGCTCTCCTCCTCCCCGGAGGATTGTTTTCTCTCAACTGTCAAAGAGTAGTGCTTAAACAATAAAAACAAAACTTCAGACTCATGTGAATCCAATAGATAGCACCTCTGCGTGCTCTTAATGTCTCTGTCATGTTGTCTGCCCCACTGATGCCCTGTAGTGGGTGGGAATGGCTAAAGATTAACATTTTAACATCCTATAGGAATGATGCCTCACTTTTCCACTTCATGTCAAAGACCATCGATATCCTCTCATTTAGTACAGGAGTTTCATGATCTGAATATACCTAAGAGCATACTTAATATACCCATGGCTTGGAGCCCCAGGTTCCTTTTTTGCAGAAGTTTCCTTTTGCTTCTCAAACAATTCTCAGAATTTACCTTCTGGCTAATCAACCTAGTGGAAGAATTTGGTCATAATATTCTCACTGGTGGGTGCAACAGGTATGATGCTTAATCACAGACAGTCAGTACCTCTGGCCAGGAGCATTGGTAAATCTGAGAAAACTGAGGCCACACACACAGACACATGTGCTAGAGAACACATCATCAGGTAATTTTGGACATGAGAGACTGCCAAGATCCTTTCTGACTTTTCCGTAAGTCCCTGGAAAATAGCCAGCATTCAGTGCAGGAATGAATGAATTAGGAGAACGAGAGGACTTTTCTATTTGGGGTGTTATTTTTTGCCTTCCCTGAAAAATAGCAATAGAGCAGACTTAAATTTGCTTAGTAGCACTGACACTTTTCTAGGGTTTCTTCCCGTCCTGCCTAAATGCAGTACCTTAAGATAGTTGTATTTAAGACTATTCCTAGCTGCTATGATCACATGATAGCCCACATAGCTTCTTTTAATTCCTTACATTCTTATAATAATACTAGTGGCTAGCCCTTATTTAGCACATACAATGAGCCAAGCACTGTTTTAAGCATTTTATATATGTTAACTGTATCCTTAGAACAACCCCATGTAGGAAGTATATACTATTATTACCTGTATTTAGAGATGAAGCTGAGGTAAAAGTAATTGCCCAGGGTCACACAACTGATGAGTGACAGAGCTGTGATTCAAACAAACACAAGCTCCAGTACCCTGTGGGTTTGTTTAATTATATAGTAAAAATGACTTTTTTTTTCCCCTTTCAATGTACAGTTCTATGGATTTTTAATATACGTATAGGTTCATTTAACAACCATCATAATCAGGACAGAAAAGTTCCAACAGCACCCAGGTTTTTAACCACCCAACAATACTTCCTGTATTTACTAGAATCCATTACAAATCTAAAGGCGAGAACTTTTCAACCTTAGGAGGGAAATGTGTTATCTTAGAAAAGAAAAGCAAACCTCCAAAGAAGGTAATGACACAATTTTCTTGTAAACTCTGTTACTGACACTTCCTAATTTCCTTTGAATCCTCCCATATACAATTCCAGCCTGAGAAGAATATTTCTAAAAAAAAAAAAAAATGCCTCAGAGCTGGTGTGTATGTGTGTGTGTGTGTGTGTGTGTGTGTGTGCTGCACCCTTGCTGTCTTACTTCAGCAACGCTGCCTAAACCTAAACAAGTGTCCCACTATGATTTCCATGCTGTCTTACCATCTCAGGCAGCTTTAAAACGAAAGTGCTTTCATAGCTGGCTGGGAATCTTTTCACATTGCTAGTGAGCTTTGCCAAGTACCACGGACAGATCACAGCATGAGTGGAGATCCCAACCCACAATCCTGATTAAGAAAATAGGAAATTACATACACAGGAAATTTGGAATGCAAACATCCAAAGAATTAGATCACTAAACTATCCTAAAATAGAAACCTATTTAAAATCCTGATCCTATTAGTGACATAGGAGAACTGGTGGTCCCTATTTATTCACAAAACCAATAGCTTCAAAAACAAAATTTGGCCCTGAACTTGTTTAAGTGGCCTTGTCTTTTGTACTTGTGTAGCACTCATCCTGTTTCCTGTTCCTTTTCACATCTTACTTTCACTAAAAGGGGATCCTGGTTGCCCACTTAAAGGCTTTTTATTAATCTCCAGTTTTCCTAAGCATTTAACATCTGGCTTAAAAAGATTTATTTCCTGTCTTTGACTTTAAACTATGGTTAAATATTCAACAGGAAGGAAAATGAGAAAAATGGGGACTACTGTGCCCTAAAATATCAGATAAAAGATGTATTTTATTGAAACACTAGCTAAAGAAAATGTGTTTTTCACTGGACAACTAAGGCTATTACATAAAGTAATTCTGAGGAATGTGTTGAAGATTTGCAACACAGGGACTTGACTAAGACTGTTCAATAAAAGAAAACAATGCTTAGCAGTCCCACTAACCCACAAACTCTACCATTCAGCGTGGCTTCAGTAACTTCTAGGTACAATTACTCATTTGTCAATTGGAAATGCTTCTTTTTTAACTAGATTGAGGGCATAATTAGGTTTGTATCCACATCTGTTGCTGAGCAGCTAACCACCCCAAAACTTAGTGACTTGAAACAAGCTTCTATTTGCTCTTTAGTTGGGCAGTTTAATCTGGGCTCAGCTCAGTGGTTCTCCCACTCTGTGGGGATATGCATTTGCAGACCTCACTCCATGTCAGAAGCTTCAGCTGGGATGGCTGTAATAGGTGAGAAACCTGGACCTTTTTCCATGGGTCCCTCTCTCTACCTAGAATATCATCCTAAAGTAGGCCAGTTCAGCCTTGTTCACAAGGTCATCGTGTTCAGAAAAAGCATGAGAGTAGAAGCTGCAAGGCCTCTGGAGGCTGAAGCTCAGAAATCACACAATGTCACTCTGCTGCATTCTATTGGTCAAAGCAAGTCACAATGGCAGCACAGACTCAAGCTGATTGGAAGGGCTGCAAAGAATCTGTGGCCACTTTCATCTACCACAAGGTTTCAGCATGTTCATCACCTTGAGGAAAATGCAGTATAACATGCTATATATTCTGACCTATGTGAAGAGAATCCACTGTAAACTTATCAAATAAGAAATTTGATGCTAACTTAAATTTACCTCAGGAGTCAGATACATAGAGCAGCTACGTGACTGAGAGAAGGAGGGAACACAAGGCTGTAGGATTTTGATTTCATCATAAATCTTTTAGGAATAGTTTTTTTTTTTTTTAACTGTGGGTGTATTACTTTCCTAAATTTAAGATGACCAAAAATTCCATTCAGATGCAAATCTAGGCTATCTCCACTCCCTTACCACATCAATGCTGAATGTTAAATGAACACGTTATCCATCATTTTGTTATTATAAGCAACACTAAATTAAACATCCCGAATATATACATCTTGTGTTAAAACAAACAAAAAAATACTTGAACATAAAGAGTGCAAGACATGATTACTATTAGCAAATCTGAAAGAAGTTCTACCTTTTTTTTTAAATTTATTTTTGTCTGCGTTGGTTCTTCGTTGCTGCATGCAGGCTTTTTAGTTGCAGCGAGTGGGCGTTATTCTTCGTTGTAGTGCGCAGGCCTCTCATTGCAGTGGCTTCTCTTGTTGCGGAGCATGGGCTCTAGGCGTGTGGGCTTCAGTAGTTGTGGCTCACGGGCTCTAGAACGCAGGCTCAGTAGTTGTGGCGCACGGGCTTAGTTGTTCCGCGGCATGTGGGATCTTCCCGGACCAGGGCTTGAACCCGTGTCCCCTGCATTGGCAGGCGGATTCTTAACCACTGCGCCACCAGAGAAGCCCTGAAAGAAGTTCTATCTTAAGAACACAAGCATAACTTGTAAGGCTGTAAGATATTATGGGTTCCCTGAATCACTCACTTCACATGGCGTCCACTCTCAAAGTACTTCCAGAGGGTCAACCAATTTTGGCAATAATTAAAGTGATAAAACCAGATATATCCATACAATAAAACATGATACGATAGTTGTAAAGAATGACAACAGTCCTAAATACTGACTAAAGATCTCCAAATTCTACTCATTGCAGAGTATCAGTAATCTCAGTTATGTAAAATGCATAGAAATCAAGCATTTAACATGCATACACATATGGAGGTAAAGTGTTAATGTTAACCATTAATAGTAGTTAATTCTGAAGAAACAAATGAGAGTAAGAAGACTAGTAGGAAGAGAGCTGGTCAAGATAGATTTTAACGTGTTTGAGTTTTATAAGTATGCAGTTGTACGTGCATTATGTGATCTTTAAAAAGTAATTAGAGCACAAAAAAAATGAAAGGTGTGGTATTTCAAAAGCAATATAAGAATTAGGATTCTGTTCTCTAAAATTGCCCCTTCTGGTGGTATAATCTTGACCACTGGTAAATTTCCACAACTTAATCCTTAAGGCATTCCATCAAGCTTTCATAAATTTTATAGCACTGTTACGAGATAAGCAGAGAGAAATGTGATAAATCTGAGTTTCAGTCATTCAGTGTAATAGTCTCACGAGAGTCTCATTTAGGGAGCCTGAAAGGGCACCCTCCCCCAACCCCACAGGATGAATGGGGGTAAACAAATGACTGTGAGATAACACAGAAACAAGAACCTGGGTCTATGGGGAAAGGGGAAAGAAAGCTCTTTTTGATAGAGAATATCAGTTACCATAAAAGATATAATTGACTCAAGCAAAAAATCAATATATGCTAAAATCACTGGGTTTGTTGAAGGATAAGATAATTTCGCTATATCATCCCACAGAATATTACAAAGGGAAATAAATAATAACTTAGTGGAGAAATCTGGTAGACAACACATTAACCAAACACTAAAAATTAACACAACCAATAATGGCATCATGTGCCTTCTGATGTAATGCACCAGTATTTACTATTCCTGCCAAGATGCATAACCTGAATTGAGGCATGAAGAAGCAATTAGAATAATCTAAATTAAGGAGCATTCTTTAAACAGCTTCCAACTCTTCATGTTGTGAAGGACGAACGCTAAGGAGTTATTCCAAATTAAAGGAAACTGAAGAGATGTGACAACTAAATACAATGAGGGATTAGGAACAGGGAGATTGTTAAAGATTAGTATTAAGCGATTTGGCACAATCTGAACTACACCAATCTTTAAAGTCCTGAATTTGATTTTTACAGTATGATTGTACAAGAGAATGCCCTTATCCTTAGGAGATACAAATTGAAGTATTCAGAGATGAAGGGGTATGCCTACAACTTAATTTCTGGGGGTCCACCACATAAGACACACATAATATACAGAAGGCAAATGTGAGTGGTAGATCCAAGTAAGGGGTACACAAGATTGCAGGATACCATTCCTCCAACTTCTTTGTAAGTTTAAACATTTCTGTTTCTTAAAGTCGCTTTCTCAAGACTTGCTATTTCCTGCTACTTGAGTGAACTCTCCTCCTTGCCTTGTTAATGCATCCAGACAATAACGAAGTCTATGAACCGAGATTTCAGTATTACCAGAATTTTTAAATTACAGTAAAATGACCATTGTATATTAATTAGTTGAAATCAAGGAGAAGCACACACACAGAAAAACACCACACACACAATCCTTGGCCTGGGCAGTCAACTATTTGCCCTTCTAAGGGCCAGATATTGTTTTAGATACTTGAGTAAAGCAGTGAATACAAAAGCATTCTGACTCTAGTGGAGATTACAATATCATCTGACACAAAAGCCCACATACTACTTTAACATTAAAAGCTATTTTGCAAGACATGGAAGAGAAGCAGGTGGCTTATACAACTTAATCAATGCCAAATAGAGGAAGCACTTTATATATTTAAGGATACTTACTTGCTTTGTTATCTAGTGGAAAAGGTCTTAATACTAAAACTACATGCCAAGCACTAGGCTAAGTGCTTAATAAGCACTTAACACTCGGGAATTCCCTGGCGGTCCAGTGGTTCGCACTCGGTGCTTCCAATGCCATTGCCCAGGTTCAATCCCTGATCGGGGAACTAAGATCCCATAAGCCATGCAGCACAGCCAAAAAAAATATTTAAAAAACCAACAAAAGCATTTAACACTCAAAAGCCACTCTATGGATAGAAATACCATATGCCCCCATTTTCTGGATGAAGAAACAGGTTCAGTAAAGTTAAAAATGATTTGCCCAATTACAGTAGTAAGAGGCCCATCGTGAACCAGCTCTAATTGCAAGGCCAACCAAGCGCTTAGTACAGCAAGCATCAAAATCATTTAAAAAGGCATTTTGTGACACTGAAACTTCCCCTGATTACCAGAGATCAGTACATTATCCTTAGCATCTTCACCAACCTGCCCTTATGGAGCTGAGGATGAGACCTCTGAAGTACTCTTGGAGGGGAGCTCATACTACCGTACCGTTAACTCTGCCTACAAACTAGGGTCAAGCCCTTAGTGAGACTATGAGCAGACTACAAGCATGGCCAAAGGGTAAACGTAAAATGGATGACTGAGAAAGGAGTAGCAAAGGACTGGAGAAACACACTTGTAACCAAACACACTTGTAACTTGAAGGTAACAAACCAAGTCACACATCAATAACATATATTCGTGATAAATTCCCCATATATCCTTAGTCAGGCAGAAATTTTCATACTTCTTGTTATCGATTCCACCATGCCGATAAAATAAATGCTTGGAAATTCATTTTGCTTTTCGCTGATAAAAGAGTCTTGCAGGAGGGGAAAGAGGGTGAATCACTCATCAATTAAACAAGAAATATGCATTCTTTCCTGACTCACGATCTTCTAGGTCACTTGCTGCATCAGGACAGAATGCAATCCAGTTGTTCTGATGTTTCTCCAACTCACTCTCCCTTTTCTCTCAAGTCCACAAATATCTAAGCCTTAGCACAACTGTTTATTTCCATTAACAAAGGAAGCAAAACCTTACTACAATATGGCTTATCACTTTCCCTTGGATTTCATTTTCATCTCAGACTTCCATTAGTAGAGTAAAATCCTTAAAATACTGCCCTAGCATTCAGTGACCATTCAATGTAACTTAATCTTACTTTCCCTTCAATGCATCTTTATCCAATTATGCGTGAAAATTTACTGATACCAGGCCTGCTACTGAGAATGGACATGTATATTATAACTGTTAAGGGGACCTGTGGTTTGGAAAAAATTACCACATAAAACTTCCTATAAAATTGTCTTCAGGTTGTTTCTCCCCTACCTCCACATCCACATTCCCAGAATGCAGATTATAGGAAGAGAGGATTTGGACTACTACCCACTGGATTGTTTACCCCAAATAAAGACTTCCACAACCTTTCTCCCTACCTAGGTTATCAGGGGGAAAATATTTTGAGAATTATTAATACACTTGCAGTTCCGGCCAAATAAATTTGGCTTCCTTGACATTTGATGTACCAAAAATAAACAAAGGCATAAAATGCTTTTTAAAACTTTATTTCAACATTAACTATGCATACAGAAATACACTCATATGGGTTAATAGAATGCAATTTAACTTATCCTACACAATTTGGACCAAAAACCTGGTACATGGTTTGCTTCCAAAAAAAAAAACAAGGATTTGCAATCTGGTTTATTTTTCATCTATTACAAATGTATATATATATAAAAAAGATACTCCATCAAATGCTGCTAAAGCAAACAGCAAGATCCTTGAGAAATTAACCTTTGGTTTGTCTCTGAAAAGTAACAGGTATTGCACTGTAAAACTTTACAAAACTGGTGCAACAAAACATTGTTGTAATGTTTCAATGCCAGTTCACAAAGTTCAATAACTAATGGATGTTGATGAGGGTGAGGAGAGCCTATGTATACATGTGAAAATATAAAAGGTATCCCATCTAGTTAATATTGCATGTAGATCCCGAATCAACTCAAACCAAGATTCAGATAATTTCTTAAATCTGAATTAACACTATCAGTCCAGTTCATCTGCTGAGGTCAAAAGGAAACTCTGCACAGTAGCTGTTTTCCTGATTTGTGCAAAAAAGAAAATTAAGTTTCTTCCCCAGCAATTTAGTCCAGAACTACAGCAAAGTATTTCATCCATTGTCAACATTCATGGGGTGAGAGGCAATGAGGTTACTTAGGCTTAAATCTGAATTAGCACTCAGATGCAAGAGTCCCCAAAGTTAAGGACCACACGACTTTAGAAGTGACTCTAAAAAATAAAATGGCCCTTCCTGGAAGACTAGAGCAAAACATCTAGCAATAGTTATAAGAAGTCTTATCAAAAAAATGTAGCCCTTTGTGAATTACACCTCAATCGAAAAAAAAAGAGCCCCAAAGAAGCAGCTCTGAAAAGAGGAAAAAAATATAACTTAAAATATCTTGAAAAGCAATGTGAATATAGGTGCAGAAGATAGTTAAAAGAGATCTATTTTTACAAGGCTACCTAGGATTAGGCTTATAATGTATTCTAAGTATTTCAACTTTCACTCTAATACTAAACATCAATTTATAAACAAGATGTTCACTTTTTATTCTGTTATAAAAAGGGAAAAGTCTAGCTTCAATCCTATCCAGTGGAGGGGAAACTGAGAAAACAAAAAGATTCAGTCTCATGCAAATAGCACATTTTTCAAATGGAAGAACTCCCAACTAGACCAGAAGTTCATATTACTAATATACTTTTCAATGAAACAATTTTTAATAAGAACAAATACATGGCATTAAGGTTCAGAACCTAATATAGGCCTGACAATCAAGTCCTTGTTTTCTGGAGGAAAGGCCTCAAGTTCATTCAATTTCCAGTAACAATGTTTTCACAGATCACTTTAATAATAAGAGGTTTTAATTTCATTCACATTTTTGTTTTTGGAATTCTAGTTTTAAATCTAAATAAGAAAATTAGTCCAATTCCCCAGAAGTCATATTTTTTTCTTTTGAAGTGTCAAAGAATCCACAAAACCTCTTGCCCAAACTGATTCCCAATCTCCAATTTGAACTTAACACGAATATTTTCATATGTACTGTAAAAGGTAACTTTTTAACATAAAATGTATACATGAATATTAAATCTAGTTGTTAGAAAGGTTTAACTAGCTTTATAATTTAAGTTTTAAAACATAAATATTTGCAGATTGATCTGTTTGACAATGATTGTCAGAGCTGAGAATTCACCTAGAATTCAACATCATTTACAAATCCTCATCATGCACACAAAACACACACCAGTAACAAACAACTTACTCATGTCTTGAGAAAATCTTCTGCTTCTTTAAATCTTTGGCCTCCCAGCCAATTCCAAGGTTCAAATGTCTTTTACCTTAAATTTCACTCTCAGGTTAATAAGTTTTCTACCCACACTTTAATACTTTTCCTAATCTTTCACATGTTGCATTGCCAAACTCTGAAACCTGCCTCAGAGATCACCAGACAAAAGAAAATAAATGAAATATAAAGTGGTTACTTCAGAATAGAACATGCGAGGATCAGAATCAAAGTTCCCTACTGGGATCATATTTTATTTTACTGTAATGAATAACTTATCAGCAAGGAAAAAAACCTATGTTAGAGTCTTTCATATTCTTTGGTGACTGGCCAAAGAACCTACTAACAAATATGGGGTACATACCCTTTTCCATACAAAGCGGTCCTGTAGGAACACCAGAATAGCTTCTATTCATTTGAGGCCTCACCTGTAGAAAAAGGCTGTCCCGGGAAAGCCAGGACATCCCTGAGAAAGTATGATTTTTTAATCTGGACTGAACTTAACTTTCACCAGGCCTTTTTCATTGAATTCACAGGAAGTAGCAGCTGGTCTACCAGCACTCATACTACCTTTCTCATCCTAGGTTTTCTGTATAATCGCTATGGCTTTGGAATCTCACAAACTGATATCCTGTATAACTTGAAGGAGTAATTATGCCTCCTAATTCCAGATTGGCAGCTTCCAAATAAAAATTACAGTTCTTTATTCAGCGGAGTAGCCATATAAACACCAACCATCTATGAGAAGAGGTTTTCCTCTAAGATACGATTTAACACCGTACATTTAGGAAGTAAATCTACTAAAACAGACCAAAAGTTTACTTACGGTTGGTACTTGAGATAAAAATCCATTCAGTATAGAGCCTAGTGGTTTATTTATTGTAAAGTTCAAACTGAGAGCTGTGATTCACCACATCAATTTAAAATAAATAACTTATATGAAATACAGATTCTGGCATAGATATAAGATGTTAAAATCAAAATCAATGGACTGAACCTGCATCTTTCATTTGCTCACAAATTTGAACAGACTAATATTCTGCAAAAAAGACAATTGCAGCAGGGGAAAAGAAAACTGCTCTTTTGCAAACAAGACTTAAGCATCCCTCCAAAGAGGTCAAAATAAACATGCATATATAGATATAAAGTGTTACAACACAAATGCTATTTCTAGAAAAAATTTAACTGCATAGGTTAAAAACAACAATGTGCAACATCTTAAGGCATTAAAGCACCGAAAAAAAAAACAACCCACCAAAATCACTTTTTATGACGATTGACATACACAAAACACATATACTGATCAAAACTCAGGAAGTAAATACTTGGACTGATATAACGTCCATTGTTGGGAGAATTTCTCTTCAATTTAAATGTCTCTTCTCATCTCTAAAACAATTTTAAAGTGCTAACTTTATATAAAGCAGGCAAATTCTTCAAGTAATTTGCTATTTAAGTATGCTAATTTTTACAGAGCTAAACAAGGAACTAAGAATAAACTAAAGTGAAACAGGAAGATAGACATGAGGAAAAAACTCACAAGTTATAGCTGAACAAATCGATAGAATGCTCTAATACCATCTTGGCATTCTGGGTTCAATTAAAAGCAAAAGCTAATAGATTTAGATGTCTGCTGGTTTATTACACTAACTCCCTTGGATTTGCTAAAATGTGTACATCAATAGGTACACGGATTCCTAAGGAAAAGAATGCCACTTAAAAATCAAGATTGGATACTAATTAAAGCAATTTTAAAAACAAAAGTTTGTCTACTACTACAAATGAATACAAAATGTCAGAGACCTTACAAACTAAGAACTGAAGCCTTGCCCAAAGTTTAATTACTCCTGCCCTTGAGCTGCCTCTTCAAGGAAGTATACATTAACCAAATGGCGATTGAGGTGTTTGCTGTAATCTTTTTCCTTTCTAAAAGAACGATCACAGAAGATACAAACAAAATCTCCCTCGGCCACTTTGACTGCCAAGGCTTCCTTTCCATTTTTTCTACTAGTCTCTTGTGGAACTGGCCGAGCCCCATTCAATCCAGAATCATCACTATCCTCTGACATGTTGTCACTTAGGTCACTTCCATCATGACTGTGGATGCCTTCATCTTCATCCATTTCCTGAGACTCATTTACTGCCACGGTGACGGGAGGTGATGCCACAGTAGCTGTGGACACTGCTTCACATTTTTCTAGCGGTAGAGGAAGAAGTGGTGGTGAAGTTGACTCTTCAACTGCCGAGTCTCTGCCGGGGGGATTCTCTGTTTTCTTCTCATCAGTGTCCCTCTTCATTTCACAAAGCATAGTGTCAGCCTGATGTTTACCATCTAAAGTTTCACCCTCTGGCATACTCAAGTTTTGTTCAGAGGATGAAATATTGGCAGATGCCTTGGTAACAGCAGCAAGACCAGCTAGACTCTGATCTGCCTCTTCTGCTTCCACTTTTTGAAGGGGAGCTTCTTTATGTCCTTCGCCTGCAGGGACTAATTTTTGGTCTTCTGACTCTTCCTCTTTTAGGTTTTCCTTTGGCAGAGGTGGTGATGGTGGTAAGAGATCCTGTGCACCGGCACTTTCCTTTAGAAGCTGCCTGTCTTTAACAGGCACTAAGCCAACTTCAATAAGGACTTGCTCCTTCTGCGCCATTTCACTCTGCATGTTGGGCTCTTCCTTCCCATTATCTTTCTGAGGAGACCTTTTGGGCATCGGCTCCACGGGGGGAGGAGGCTCCGCATGAACAGGCCCCTTCTGAACAACCTCGACCTCAGCGTGCCCCACAGCGGGGAGAGGAGGAGGAGGAGGAGGGGATGGGGGAGGAGGAGGAGGGGGCGGCAGCAGCTCCGTCTGAGCAACCTCGACCCCAGCATGCCCCACGGGGGGGAGAGGAGGAGGAGGAGGAGGAGGAGATGGGGGGGCAGCGGGAGGCGGCTCCGCCTGAACAGGTCCCACCTCAGCGGACTCCACGGGAGGAGGAGGCTCTATCTGAGCGGGCCTCCTCTGAGCAGGCTTGCTGCTTTTTTTACATGGTTTACTTCTCAGAGTTTTCTTCTTTGCACTGTTTTTCATGCAAATACTTTGCTTTTTATTCTCCTCTACTTTGCTGTCACCCTTTGGCACTTCCTGACTACTTCTGGATTTGCTTTCTGCCTTCTTTTTCTTTTTTGTCACAGGTTCCTCATCATTAACAGGTTCTTGTAAGGAACGGGCTTCAGCTTCTGTCTTCCTTTTGCTTTTCTTGCTTTTACAGCTTTTTTCTGAATTATTTCCTGGGTGCACATCCATTTCTTTAGCTTCCATTGCCGATTTGCGAGTTCTGGTAGTCACTTGGCTTGAGGCATTACTACAAGGCTTTTTCTCTTTTGAAACATTATCTTTTTTCTCTACTTTGACAGACCTCTCGTTTTTCTTCCCAGTCACATCCCCCTTCATTTTTGTCTGCTCTGTTTCTGTTTTCTCACTGGTGATTTTGTTATCAGGCAAGTCAGCCTCTCGCTTTTTGGTTTTCTTTAGTTTCACTTTTGAGACATCCATGGTCTTATTAGGACAAGTAGGATGCTTAGATTTGAAATGATACTGCAGATTACACTTCTTGGAAGCTGCGTAGTCGCATACAGGGCAGTTGAACTGCCGTGGATTAATATGTAGCTCCACGTGTTTTTTGAAGTTACTTCTATCTGCTGTTTTGTAGTCACAGTGTGGGCAGTTAAGAGGTTTAGGCCCATTGTGAACCTGTCTTGCGTGACGGGTTACTTCATGTTGATTAGAGGCCACATAACTGCACTGGTCACACTTAAATGGCTTCTCACCTGAAGGTAAACAAGAGATGTTGCAGAAGGCATACATTAAGAAATGAATTCAAGATTTACTCAAGCATACTTATAAGGAACTGGATACATGTAAAAAAACAAACAAACAAAAAACCACCAAAACTATTTCTTGAAGACTTTATCATGCAAATTACATTTACCATATTTATTTGTATATCCTTCCTCTATCCCTTGACACTGATTCTCATAGCAAATGGGAGAATAATTATCTCAGTTAATCACCATCTTCTAAAAAGTTCATCAAGCTAGGGCTCTCAAGCACTAATAAAGGACACAGATTCATCAAGAAATACACAATTACTGGAAAAGTGACTTGGGCTCTTGATGTTAATTTTGGGGCAAGGGCACTCAAAGAGATAAGATAATTTTAAAGTTTTTATGTTTAGTTAAAACAAATGTATAATGGAGTAGAACATAAAAATCCCATACATTTCAGATAAACCTTGAGGCTTCAAAAGAAATATTATACACTCTAGGCTACACTCCCAGACCTTCCGTGTGAAAGTCTTAAAAGAATGCTTTGGCTTCAGGGAGCAAAAGGATTTTTCTTTAAATTTAACCCTTTTGTGCATCGTGGCAACAGCCGAGTCAAGTTTCTCTTAGCAAACTTTTTCACTGCTGGAGTTTCTAGTCTACAGCAAAAATATAACAAGTCAGAAATCTTTTCTTGATTTTCTCCCACCTTCTTCTAAAGAATGGGCAAAGAAACTAGGTAAATGAAAAGGGGCATACAAATATATATGGTATATAAAACTAGCAAAGAAAGTAATAATCACAGGTACATACAAGACCAGAAGCCCACCCCCAACCCCCAAATTAAAGGCATTAAGATTAACTCATTCTTCCTGAATACATACCCATCTAGATCACACTCTAGCAAATATTACCAAATGGTATCCATACCCCACTGGTCCAATGGAATGCATAGCAGAAAAATGGAAATTGACATTTATGAAAATTCATCTCTCAAACATTCTCAAATTTACATCAAATCTTATTTAATTTTTTCATAAAGCAAAACTACTCAGACATGAAGTAAAACCATGTAGATGGTAAGCTTTACATGATTAAAAAATGTCCGATGATAGAATACTCGATCACAAAAACAAAAACTTATCCACGTATGTCAGATTGTAAACGCAGCTAACTGGACAACTCTTCCCCACATTAGTCCACTAACAGATTCATAAATAGAGGCTTCTAACAACATGCTAAATTACTCTATACTTCGCCCTATCTTGTCCTCTCCATTGAATGACTTTAATGGAGACAAACGTTTATTTAACATATATAGATACAGAATGAGGAAAAGATATATGTGACATAACGGTTAAGAACTTGTTCTACAGTAAAAATACGTGGGGAGATCAAATATGGGCTCTGCAACTTACTGTGAAGTCTTGAGCAAGGTACTGAAAACTCTCTAAGGCTCAATTTCCTCATCTGTAAAGTATTCTTAAGTGTTGTGAGCTACAAATAATCTAATCCACATAGAGCTCTTAGCAAAGCACAGATAGCCAAGCAGTCAATACACATTACCTGTAAGTCATCACTTTTGGAATGAACTGGTAAGTTTTACAATAGGTAAACAAAAGGGAAGATTTCATGTGCTTATCCTGCCTTAGTACATAAACCCTACTTTTGAGTAAACAAACAGCTGATAAATGGAGTTGATCTCCTCTGGAAAATATTTGTGCTCTTAAAAGAATTATAAAGAAAATGTCATCATTTTATAAGCCCTAATGAATGAGAGTATTTTCACAGCCAGCATCAAACAAGATGCAAGCCTCCACCTGTGAAACGGTCAGAGAATGGGAGTTCCTAGGACTCTGAATAAAACTGTGACATGATTTATTTGATTCATTCACCCCACCCCCATTTTTGCTTTATTGCCATCAAATCTTTCTTGTATTGGAAAATCAATTCATCAAGTTTAGCTTATTAATACCTAGCTGAATGAAAATTCTTTTGCCCTGTACCAACAGTTTTAACTTAATTCCCTTTTCCAGTTCTAGTAAAATTTACCTGCTTTTCATCTTTATAAATGTCAGATGTCTGTTTAATTCTTCCCAAATTAATTTATAGATGTAAGGCAAATTCAAAAAGGGAGTTTTATAAGCTTTACACATTCTTATCAAGAAGAGCCCAGAAAGAGTAACAAGGGAAATTTTAATTAGTGAGTAACAGGGGCATACTACTCAGCAATAAATATGGAGTTCTGAAAATGCAGCATGAAATCAATCTCAAAAATATTTTACAGAAAGATGTTACATTTTTTAACATAAGTCAGAGTATTAGTTGAGGGGGGACTATGGGAGTACTGACTAGAAAGGGTAAGGAGGGAACTTTTCTGAAGGTGGTAAAACATTTCATGTCTCCACCTAGATGGTAGTCAAACAAGAGAAAACATACATAAAGTCACTGCCCCATATACCTAAGATGCGTGCATTTTTGTATGTGTAAATTAAACCTTAATAAAAATTATTAAAAAATTATTCTAGGGACTTCCCTGGCAGTCCAGTGGTTAAGACTCTGAGCTCCCAATGCAAGGGGCACAGGTTCGATCACTGGTCGGGGGAACTAAGATCTTACATGCTGCCTGGCGTGGCCAAAAAAAAAAAATCTAAAATTCATAAAAAGACTCTCAAACCATAAAATGTGTCAAATGACACAGCTATTAAATAGTGCCTCCACGGAATTCCCTGCTGGTCCAGCAGTTAGGACTCTGCACTTCCACTGCAGGGGGTACATGTTCAATCCCTGGTTGGGGAACTAAGATCCTGAAAGCTGCGCAGCCAAAAAAAAAAAGTGCCTCCATAGTAACCATCAAGTATTCGGTGAGAGGAAAATAATTTTTGCTGAAGAAAGTATTTTTTTCATCTTAAAAAGAGTTATCCTGAGAAGATAAACAAAACTGATAAACCATTAGCCAGACTCATCAAGAAAAAAAGGGAAAAGAATCAGGCTTCCCTGGTGGCGCAGTGGTTGAGAGTCTGCCTGCCGGTGTAGGGTACACGGGTTCGAGCCCTGGTCTGGGAGGATCCCACATTCCGCGGAGCAACTAGGCCCATGAGCCACAGCTACTGAGCCTGTGCATCTGGAGCTTGTGCTCCGCCACAAGAGAGGCCGCGACAGTGAGAGGCCCGCGCACCACGATGAAGAGTGGCCCCCGCTCGCCGCAACTAGAGGAAGCCCTTGCATAAAAAACAAAGACCCAACACAGCCAAAAATAAATAAATAAATAAATAAATAAAAAATTTTTTTAAAAAAGGGAAAAGAATCAAATCAATAGAATTAGAAATGAAAAAGGAGAAGTAACAACTGACACTGCAGAAATACAAAGGATCATGAGAGATGACTACAAGCAACTATATGCCAATAAAATGGACCACCTGGAAGAAATGGACAAATTCTTAGAAAAGCACAACCTTCCGAGACTGAACCAGGAAGAAATAAAAAATATAAACAGACCAATCACAAGCACTGAAATTGAGACTGGGATTAAAAATCTTCCAACAAACAAAAGCCCAGGACCAGATGGCTTCACAGGCAAATTCTGTCAAACATTTAGAGAAGAGCTAACACCTATCCTTCTCAAACCCTTCTAAAATACAGCAGAGGGAGGAACACCACCAAACTCATTCTACGAGGCCACCATCACCCTGATACCAAAACCAGACAAAGATGTCACAAAGAAAGAAAACTACAGGCCAATATCACTGATGAACAGAGTTACAAAAATCCTCAACAAAATACTAGCAAACAGAATCCAACAGCATGTTAAAAGGATCATACACCATGATCAAGTGGGGTTTATCCCAGGAATGCAAGGATTCTTCAATATACCCAAATCAATCAATGTGATACACCATATTAACAAACTGAAGGAGAAAAACCATATGATCATCTCAATAGATGCAGAAAAAGCTTTCAACAAAATTCAACACCAATTTATGATAAAAACCCTCCAGAAAGTAGGCACAGAGGGAACTTACCTCAACATAATAAAGGCTATATATGACAAACCCCCAGCCAACATCATTCTCAATGGTGAAAAAATAAAACCATTTCCTCTAACATCAGGAACAAGACAAGGTTCTCCACTCTCACCAGTATTATTCAACAGTTTTGGAAGTTTTAGCCACAGCAATCAGAGAAGAAAAAGAAATAAAAGGAATCCAAATTGGAAAATAAGAAGTAAAGCTGTCACTGTTTGCAGATGACATGATACTATACATAGAGAATCCTAAAGATGCTACCAGAAAACTACTAGAGCTAATCAATGAATTTGGTAAAGTAGCAGGATACAAAATTAATGCACAGAAATCTCTTGCATTCCTATACACTAATGATGAAAAATCTGAAAGAGAAATGAAGGAAACACTCCCATTTACCACTGCAACAAAAAAAATATAATACCTAGGAATAAACCTACCTAAGGCGACAAAAGACCTGTATGCAGAAAACTATAAGACACTGATGAAAGAAATTAAAGAGGATACAAACAGATGGAGAGATATACAATGTTCTTGGATTGGAAGAATCAGCATTGTGAAAATGACTCTACTACCCAAAGCAATCTACAGATTCAATGCAATCCCTATCAAACTACCAATGGCATTTTTCACAGAACTAGAACAAAAATTTCACAATTTGTATGGAAACACAAAAGACCCTGAATAGCCAAAGCAATCTTGAGAAAGAAAAACGGAGCTGGAGGAATCAGGCTTTCTGACTTCAGACTATACTACAAAGCTACAGTAATCAAGACAGTATGGTACTGGCACAAAAACAGAAATATAGATCAATGGAACAGGATAGAAAGCCCAGAGATAAACCCAAGCACATATGGTCACCTTATTTTTGATAAAGGAGGCAAGAATATACAATGGAGAAAAGACAGCCTCTTCAATAAGAGGTGCTGGGAAAACTGACAGCTACATGTAAAAGAATGAAATTAGAACACTCCCTAATACCATACACAAAAATAAACTCAAAATGGATTAAAGACCTAAATGTAAGACCAGACACTATAAAACTCTTAGAGGAAGACATAGGCAGAACGCCCTATGACATAAATCACAGCAAGATCCTTTTTGACCCACCTCCTAGAGAAATGGAAATAAAAACAAAAATAAACAAATGGGACCTAATGAAACTTAAAAGCTTTTACACAGCAAAGGAAACCATAAACAAGACAAAAAGACAACCCTCAGAATGGGAGAAAATATTTGCAAACAAAGCAACTGACAAAGGATTATTCTCCAAAATTTACAAGCAGCTCATGCAGCTCAACATCAAAAAAACAAACACCCCAAACCAAAAATGGACAGAAGACCTAAATAGACATTTCTCCAAAGAAGATATACAGATCACCAACAAACACATGAAAGGATGCTCAACATCACTAATCATTAGACAAATGCAAATCAAAACTACAATGAAGTATCACCTCACAGAATGGCCATCATCAAAAAATCTACAAACAATAAATGCTGGAGAGGGTGTGGAGAAAAGGGAACCCTCTTGCACTGCTGCTGGGAATGTAAATTGATACAGCCACTATGGAGAACAGTATGGAGATTCCTTAAAAAACTAAAAATAGGGCTTCCCTGGTGGTGCAGTGGTTAAGAATCCGCCTGCCAATGCAGGGGACATGGGTTTGAGTCCTGGTCCAGGAAGATCTCACATGCCGCAGAGGAACTAAGTCTGTGCTCCAGAACTACTGAGCCTGCGCTCTAAAGCCCGCAAGCCACAACTACTGAAGCCCGTGTGCCTAGAGCCCGTGCTCCGCAACAAGAGAAGCCACCGCAATGAGAAGCCTGCTCACCGCAACGAAGAGTAACCCCCGCTCACCGCAACTAGAGAAAGCTCGCGTGCAGCAACAAAGACCCAATGCAGCCAAAAAGAAATAAATAAAATAAATAAATAAAAAGTTAAAGGAAAAAAAACTAAAAATAGAACTACCATATGACCCAGCAATCCCACTACTGGGAATATACCCTGAGAAAACCATAATTCAAAAAGAGTCATGTACCACAATGTTCATTGCAGCTCTATTTACAACAGACAGGACATGGAAGCAACCTAAGTGTCTATCGACAGATGAATGGATAGAGAAGATGTGGCACATACATACAATGGAATATTATTCAGCCATAGAAAGAAATGAAATTGAGTTATTTGTAGTAAGGTGGATGGACCTAGAGTCTGTCATACAGAGTGAAATGTCAGAAAGAGAATAACAAATACCATATGCTAACATATATATATAGAATCTAAAAAAAAAAAAAAAAAAGGTTCTGAAGAACCTAGCGGCAGGACAGGAATAAAGACGCAGACGTAGAGAATGGACTTGAGGACACAGGGAAGGGGAAGGGTAAGCTGGGACGAAGTGAGAGAGTGGCATGGACATATATAGACTACCAAATGTAAAATCAATAGCTAGTGGGAGGCAGCCACATAGCATAGGGAAATCAGCTCGGTGCTTTGTGACCACCTAGAGGGGTAGGATAGGGAGGGTGGGAGGGAGACACAAGACAGAGGAGATATGGGGATATATGTATATGTACGGCTGACTCACTTTGTTATAAAGCAGAAACTAACACACTGTTGTAGAGCAATTATACTCCAATAAAGATGTTAAAAAAAAAGAGCAGTCTGTGAAAAAACTTAGTAAGATGTCAATTCCCTTTAACAAACATTCACTGTGCTCACAATGGGAAATGAATTCCTACGTTAGCAGGATGCGGGAACTATCCAGTGTGATACCTACAAAAATATTACAAAGGCAAATACAAACTGGATGTATTTCCTCCAGTATGAAATATTTCATCCAAGATGAAATGGTAACATATCTACTGAGAAAAGGGAAGGAAGAGTTGTGGATCAGGTCAATATCTCTAGGACCACCCAAGGGTCAGTGTGGCCAAAATGAAATAATTATCCATTCAAGAGCACGTATGCTAATATTGACTTTTTAACTTTGTCATCTATATACCTTCATAATGGGGACCAATTCTGGATGGTGACCATGATTATTTCAGTTCTAGAGTGGATAAATCTCTCACTTGTTATAGTCCTGTATTTTATTTATTATAGGTTAATAAATTGGGATCCTGGATTATCAATCATTCCTTAAAGTTTGGCTTTTGTTAATCAATCCTCAGAAACCTTATCAACTCTCAAGAGAACAAACCCAAATTTCAGGGAAGCAGCTAAGTAGGAATCCCTGGAACCCAGCAACCACACACTGAAATTATTAAAAGTATATAAATATCCAAATTATATTAAAAATAAATCATAAATAATGACCCAGTTCCAGGTCTAGAAGAACTTCTTTATAATGGTAGTTTACTAAAAATGATAGAAAAATTCCGATTTCTTACCAACCTGAATGAGTACGCATATGTCTGGTTAGATGAGTTTTCTGAGAACTTGAATAAGGACAAAGCTCACATTTATACGGACGTTCTCCTACAAAAATATAATGATTAATGTTCAAATAATAAAATAAGGCAAATACAATTCTCACTAACAATACATACGTTATTCAATACTAAGCATTTTTTAACAAGAATTTTTTCTCCCTATTCCTGGCAAAATGGCCAATTTCTATCATTTATTGGAACAGTAAATGATTTAATTCAGAATACACATAACTACATTATTTCTGCTTTGCTGAAGAAAAAGTATCATTGGCTTTCTGAATTCTCACAGCCCTTTTAATTTTCACAGTAATGCTACATGTGTAATAGCAAATATTAAGAACTGAAAAATTATCTTGATCAGGTATCAAGCAACTTTTTAAAATCAGAATTATCCTTAAAAAAAAACATGTACCCAAATTTTCTGATGCTATGGCTTGGGTAATTTTTTGGATCCTTGTAAATGATAAATCTACCATTTTAAATTGTTAGCTTAAAGCAATAACATTTTTGAGTGGGGAGGCTATTGTTTTAAGCTAAAAATTTCAAGTGGTAAATAGAAGTTTTATAGAAGACTCAGGTCAATTTTTTTTTTTTCTTTTTTAAATTTATGTATTTTTTGGCTGCGTTGGGTCTTCGTTGCTGCGTGCGGGCTTTCTCTAGTTGCGGCGAGCAGGAGCTACTCTTTGTTGTGGTGCACAGGCTTCTCATTACGGTGGCTTCTCTTGTTGCGGAGCACTGGCTCTAGGCATGCAGGCTTCAGTAGTTGTGGCTCACGGGCTCTAGCACACAGGCTCAGTAGTTGTGGCTCACAGGCTTAGTTGCTCTGCGGCATGTGGGATCTTCCCGGACCAGGGCTCATACCCATGTCCCCTATATTGACAGGTGGATTCTTAACCACTGTGCCACCAGGGAAGTCCCAGACTCAGATCAGTTTTAAATTATACTCATAAAGCCACAGGGATGGCGACCAGCTGACAATAAGAGACCAGTGATTTACTACTAAAGAATTTAAGACTCAAAGGCAGAAAATGTGTGTTTTTTGGACATGGGTTGTCGACCACAAAATATACTGAAAAAAACACCTTGACAATCTGTTTTTGTCTATTTTTTGGCCACAAGATAATAAGTATGACTTCAGGCAAGCCTCCTCATCTATAACAGTAACACTACCTTCATTTTCTAGAATTGTGAGAATTTAAGATAATACATGTAGAGCATTCAACCCGTGCCTGGCACGTAAAGCCCTCAATAAACACCAGTTATTATTTTCTCTATATTATACATTACAGTAATAGATGTATTTAATAACATGGGACAAGGAAAGGAATAGACAGAGTGAAAAAAAAAAAAGAATGTGGTGATAAGTGTGAAATGTGTTCCTAATAACTGTTCAGCTGTTATTAGCTGGTACTATAGATTAGACATAAATAGCTCATGGTAACAGAATGCCTACTTTAGCCTGGATGAATTCTAAGATAGCTTAAAAAATGTTGAATGTATTTTTGTAAAAAAAGATACATAATTGGCCAATAAGCACATGAAAAGATGCACAGTATCATTAGCCACGAGAGAAACTAAATCAAAACCACAGTGAGATGAAGATTTCACACCCACCAAGATGGCTATAATCAAAATAACAGATGTTAACATTTATTTGTTAGGTTGTGGAGAATTTGGAACCCTGATACAGTGCTTGTGGGACTGTACAACAGTGCAGCCACTCTGGAAAACAGTTTGCCAGTCCCTCAAATGATTAAACATAATTACCATATGGCCTAGCAATTCCACTTCTAGGTGTATATTTACCCCAGAGAAATAAAAACATATGTCTACACAAAAACTTGTATATGAATGGTCACAGCAGCATTACTCATAATATCCAAAAAGTGGAAATAATCCAAAAATCCATTAACTGATGAATAGATAAACAAAATGTTGCTTACCCATACAAGAGAGTATTACTTGGCAGTAAAAGGAAAACAAGTACTGTACATAGGACATGGATGAACCTTGAAGACATTATACTAAGTGGAAGTAGGTAGCCACTGAGGGCCACATATTAGATGATTCCATTGATATGAAATGTTCAGAACAGGCCAATCTACAGTGAATTGTATGGTACATCAATTGTGTATCAGTCAAGCTGTTACCAAAAGAAGTTAACGGAAAAAAAATTTGATACCCTTACAGATTAACATGAAGGATCAACTAAGGATAATTTACTTTTAAATTCTTCGTAATGAAACAAATTGCTTCTGCCTGTGCAACTCACCAAAATAGGCATAAATACTCTAGAAGCGCTAGTAATTTATCAGTCACACATATGGGCAAAAACGTCATCTTTTAAAGTAGAATTTGTGAGGACTTCCCTGGTGGCGCAGTGGTTAAGAATCCACCTGCCAATGCAGGGGACACGGGTTTGAGCCCTGGTCCAGGAAAATCCCACATGCAGCAGAGCAACTAAGCCCATGCACCACAACTGCTGAGCCTGCGCTCTGGAGCCCGAGAGCCACAACTACTGAGCCTGCACGCCACAACTACTGAAGCCCGTGTGCCTAGAGCCCGTGCTCCACAACAAGAGAAGCCACCACAATGAGAAGCCCACACACCACAACAAAGAGTAGCCCCCGCTCGTTGCAACTAGAGAAAGCCCACACGCAGCAACGAAGACCCAATGCAGCCAAAATATAAATAAATAAATACGTTTAAAAAACAAAAAATGAATGCACTAAAGTAAAATTTGTGAACTGGTTAGATATCAAAACCACAAAATGAAAACTCTTTTGATTGAAGACTCAAATGGAAATCCTCAGCCCCCTACCGTGATGATTACCTATAAAAAGAGACTCAGAAGTTTGAATCTTGGTTGTATGTGACCATGGGCACATCACTTTAGGCTATCAAGCCTGAAGTTCTCCCTCAGTAAACACCCAGTTTTCCTCAGTAAATTGTTCTGAAGATTAGCAGAGAGTAGAAGAAAGCACCTAACACTGAGCACTCAATACAGGAACATAAGACACCCACTAAGTGAACCTGAAAAGTAGGCTACCTAAGTGAGAAATAAGAAACAAGCGATTCCTGCTGATGATCACTTCTTATCTCCTCTGCTCTTCAGCACTAGATGTATTAATTTTTCCATAAATACAATTTTCAGAACCATGCGTTTAATACCACTGATACTCTCAGAATTTACATAATCAAAATACTATCCTTCTATTTATACACCAACAAATTGTTTTGAAATTTTTTTCTTTTAAAAAACCACAAATTAGGTAATACTGGGGGAAAAAGCTTTTTAAAAGTATTAAGACAGGGACTTCCCTCCTGGTGCAGTGGTTAAGAATCCACCTTCCAATGCAGGGACGTGGGTTCAATCCCTGGTCCGGGAACTAAGATCCCACATACCACAGGGCAACTGAGCCTGAGCTCCACCAACTAATGAGCCCGTGTACCACAACTGCAGAGCCCATGCGCTCTGGAGCCCCTGCACCACAACTAGAGAGAAGCCCACACACTGCAATGAAAGATCCCACATGCCACAACTAAGACCCAACACAGCCAAAAATAAAATAAACAAATAAATAAAAATTTTTTTTTTTTAAATGTATTAAGGCCAGGACTTCCCTGGTGGTGCAGTGGTTAAGAATCCGGCTGCCAATGCAGGGGATACAGGTTCGATCCCTGGTCCAGGAAGATCCCACGTGCCACGGAGCAACTAAGCCTGTGCACCACAAATACTGAGTCTGCACTCTAGAGCCCGCGAGCCACAACTACTATGCCTGCGTGCTGCAACTACTGAAGTCCGCGCACCTAGAGCATCTGCTCTGCAACACGAGAAGCCACCGCAATGAGAAGCCCGCGCACCACAGTGAAGAGTAGCCCCCGCTTACCACGACTAAAGAAAGCCCATGTGCAGCAACCAACACCCAATGCAGCCAAAAAATTTTTTAATTAATTTAAAAAACACATAAATAAAAAAATTTTTTAAATAAAAAATGTATTAAGACCAAATAAGTTTAACACTAAAATGAAATGAGATATGTACAACCAACGTTAGCTATGTAAGTCATAACCTTATTGTGGAAATAGCAACTTTAATGTGGAGAAAAAGTTCAGTAATGAATGATGAAGTATATAAAATACAGCCATTAAAATTAGTCACCTAGACTGTAATTAAGTGAAACGAAACCACTGTAAGAAAAAAAATTAAGAAATGGCAAAAAGTAGAGATCCTATTTAAAAAAAAAAGTATACATAAAAAATTGGAAATATACAACAAAACTGAAATTTTCCCAGTTCTCTCCATTTTCCTTTTTTTTTTAAATTCTAAAAATTCCTTAGGGCTTCCCTGGTGGTGCAGTGGTTCAGAATCTGCCTGCCAATGCAGGGGACATGGGTTCAAGCCCTGGTCTGGGAAGATCCCACATGCCACGGAGCAAATAGGCCCGTGAGCCACAACTACTGAGCCTGCGCGTCTGGAGCCTGTGCTCCGCAACAAGAGAGGCCGTGATAGTGAGAGGCCTGTGCACTGCGATGAAGAGTGGCCCTGGCTTGCCACAACTAGAAGAAAGCCCTCGCACAGAAACGAAGACCCAACACAGCCATAAATAAATAAATTAATTAATTAAAAAAAAAAATGAGACCCCTTAATGAAAGTCAATTTAAAAGTGAATAATTAAGGGGTGTTGGGGAGAAATGGGGAGCAACCACTGAGAGGGGTTTCCTTTTGGGGTGAAGATGTCCTAAAATTGACTGTGGTGTTGGCTGCACAAGTCTGTGAACACACTAAAACCAATGCATTCTAACTTTCAATGGATGAATTGTGTGGGAGTGGAGTACATCTCAATAAAGCTGTTATTGAAAAAAATGAATTGCCAAATATGACAAAATATTAATAACTGTTGAGTATAGGGGATGGGGACCCATGGGTGCAGCAGGGCATTCTCTTTACTTCTGAGATGTTTGAAATTTTTCACATTTTTAAAGTGTTTCATTTGGGGGGTAGAGTACACTTATAAACGAGATAGGTCCTCTTACCTGTATGAGTTCGAACATGCTGAACATAATTGTTTTTTCTGTCTGAAAAATAGTTGCATTTTCCACATGTGTATACTTTCCTTGGAAAATGGTTTCTCAAGTGTTTCCTCCAGTGATATTCGCTTACTGTGGTGTACGTGCAAATGATGCACTTGTAGACTCGCTCATTGTCCCCGGCTCGGGTGTGGTGTTTCAGGTGAGCAGTATAGTGATCATAGCGATTGGTATTGTAGCCACAGCGGTCACAGCGAATGGGGCCCTTGGAGAAATCTCCCTCTTCCCCAGTGGAAGAGCCACATTCCCTGGCTTTGGCTTGCTTCTCTGCACTTTCTTCCACAAAAAATTTCTTGGCACTATGAACTCGGATGTGATGCACAAACTGTTCTTCAGATTCTGCTTCATACTGGCATGGTTTACAGCGAAAGGGCTTGGTCTTCAAGTTCTTGCATTTGTCCTCTGCTACAGGTGTTTCCTGAGGAAGATCTTTATTTGCGCTGTACGGTTCTGAGGCAGCTGACACCTCAAACACAGGCCGTGGTTGGACAACACTGAGTTCCAAACTCTCCAGTTCCATGTTTTCCAGCCCACTGGGCTCGCCTTTTACCTCAGGAGACTCCTCGAGTCCTTCTCCATCACTATCTGAAAAGTTGTTATCCCCAACAGGCATCAATTCTGCCATCTGTCTTTCTTCGCCAACCAGGTAATCACAGCAGCCGCCGTTTACTTCCCCAGTTAAAGCCACATTTGCCAACATGATGAGCTGAGGCGCAGCCAGTTCAGCTCTGGACAGATCAGGCAAGTCATACATGTCGTTAGGCAAGGCCATGCCCATGGTGCCACTGCCGGTGAACAGACCTCCTCCTCCGGAAGACTGCCCCATTACCTGGGTGGCCATAACGGTGTTCTGCATTCAAAACAAAACAAATAACATGAAAGCACCAGTTTAAACACAACTTTTACTGTTCTAAAACCACAATATCACTGTAATTCTTCGTAACTTAAAAAAATACATTTTCCCATATAATCTTTAAACTCAATCAGCCTCATTAACTACTGAAAATAAGCCTTTACAATATTTTGTAATTCCAAATTCTCTTTACTGCAGTCATCAAAAAAATTTCTATGACCCCCTACAAAAAATTCTATCAAGTGTTTGACACAACTCATCCATCTACTAGGTCTACCACTGGCTTGCCTTCCCTCAAGCACTTTTACTTTTTCTAGTGGAAAAATATAAGTAACCTTCATTTTTAGTGCTAATTAAAATTTTATTTTAAATTCCGTATATGAACAGTAAACTGCTGTCCTCTCAAATCCCCCTTCAAAAGTTTACTGGTCTGAATCAGAAAGGGGAAAAAATCCAAAAGCTACCTGTGCATTTATTAAGTACAAACAGCCTGAAAAGCAGAAGCCTATAGTTAGTGAATTGAAGTTCATATGAACTCAACTAACTCCAAAAGAATAAACTACAGTTGACCTTTGAACAAGAGGGTTAGGGGCACCAACCCCCAGTGCATTTAAAAATCTGCATGTAACTTTGGGCTCCATAAAAACTAGACTACCAATAGCCTACTGTTGACCAGAGGCCTTATGGATAACATTAACAATCAGTTAACATATATTTTGTATGTTATGTGCATTATATAATAGTGTACAAGATGAATTGGGCTTATCAGTATCTTTATCAATATTGTATTATATGATGCAAAATACTGTAGATGTTATACGTATTACTAACACTAGGTATCAAAAGAGAAAAGATAATGTGAAAAAGAAATTCATACTTATTTACAGGTATAACGATTAATGCACTGATAAAGAAGCAGCAGCAATATGATTGCTTTATGGTAGTCTATTGTAATCAATAGGACTGCTTCACAGTAGCCTAGCCTATATGCAAATGAATGAATCACAAAATTTTTAAGCATACAGTATAAGGCATATTCATAATATAGTATTGGAAATACTGTTTTGTTTTAAAAAACTGCATACATGTGATGATAGGCTGATACGCTCTCAAATTATAAGAGGCATACTGTATTTTAATGTAAGTATTTAAAAGCAAAGTTATACAGCAGTAGAAAAACTAATACATTATTAACTTCATATTAAATATGACCTTATAGCTTTGTACAAGTTTTGCACACAATGAATACTTAGGTAATGACGATGATGACACAATGTCTCCCAGCTCTTGCTATACGAGTACTAGATTTTCACAAGACACTCACACACATACCCAACAGATAAGTTTATTAACTGAATGGCATGATTATTTACTATTCATTAAGTGGAAGTGGATCATCATAAAGGTCTTCATCCTTCTGTCTTCAGTTGAGTAGGGTGAGGAGGGCGGGGAAGAGGAGGGGTTGGTCTTGCTGAGTCAGGAGTGGCAGAGTGGAAAGAGGTAGAGGAAGTGGAAGGGAAGGCAGAAAGAGGTGCAGAGGCAGAAGAGGTGGAGGAAGTGGAAAGAGGCCGGCACTCTGTGTAACCTGAGGGAAATACGTCTTAATTTCTGTCTGACTTTTTTGCTTTTCCACTTCTCTAAAAATGTTTCTATAGGGTACCAATCCTTCTTCAACCACTGGCTTTAGTTTTAGTGTCTGTATCACACAAGGGTCCAAGTCATAAAAGAAGTCAAAAGTAGTCTTCAACAAAAGGAACCCTGCTGTCAGACTGTCTAATGTCAATTTGTTTTCTGGCACTGCTTCTTCCATGTCTTTTTCCTCATCACCTGGCACCGGCTCAGAAGCACTTATCTCCAAATTGACTTCCATTAATTCCTCTGGTATGGTGTCTATTAGCTCTTGAATATTCCCAAGATCTGTATCTTGAAGCCCTTCACCGCCCCCCCCCCCATCTTTTTGCCATACCCACAATCTCTTTCATGACTTCCTTGATTGGCTGTCGTAAATCCTGTGAAGTCATGCACAACATCTGGACACAGTTTTCTCCAGCAAGAATTTATTGTTTTAGGCTTGATGGCTTTCACAGCTTTTTCTATCACAATGATGTGATCCTTCCAGACTTTCATGATGTTCTATCGGGGTTGTCTTTCATAGCATTGACAATCCTTTCATAGAGTACCACATGTAATGAGCCTTCAAGGTCCTTACAACACCTCGACACAGGCTTCATTCAAAGACGTTGTGTTGGGGGACAAGTATACCACTTTGACACCTTCAATGTTGAACTCATGGTTCTAGGTGGCCAGGGGCATTGTCCAATACCAAAGAACTTTAAAATGCAGTCCCTTACTGCAAGGTACTTCATGATCAGGGACAAAGCACTGATGGAACCAATCCAGAAAAGTGTTCTCATTGCCCAGGCCTTCTTGTTGTACAATCAAAATAATGGCAACTGGTGTTTATCTTTTTTCCCTTTAAGGATAGTGGGCTTCAGGAGTTCCCTGGAGGCCTAGTGGTTAGGATTCCAGGCTTTTGCCGAGGAGCAGGTTCAATCCCTAGTCGGGGAACTGAGATCACGCAAACCGTATGGCGTGGCCAAAAAAAAAAAAAAAGGATAGTGGGCTTAGCAGCTTTATAGATAAGAGAAGTCCTGATCAAAAAATCAATTTGCACAAAACATGTTAGTCTTCAATCAGCCTTAAATCCTGAGGCTCGCTTCTCTTTCTTACTAATGGATGACCTTTTTGGCAATTTTTTCCAGAGTAGGGCACATTTCTCTGTGTTCAAAACCTGGTTTAGGCATACAGCCTTTCTCTTTAATAATTGTGTTCATGGCATCTGGGAACTCAAAGCCGGTTCTGGTATCTTGATATTTTTTTCTAAAATTACCAAACTATCCTCTGCTGGCATTAAATTCTCCAGATTTAGAAACTTCACATTCCTTTTGCTTTAAGTTGTCATATAACTTCTCTTTTTCTCTAATCATATTAGACTCTATAGGTATGCCTTTCTTATAGTAATACTATACCCACGTAAAAGATGCATTTTCAATATGAGATAGAAAGGCATTTCGAAAAAGTGCAAGTCTTTCATGTCTGCTGGCAAAAATGCAGAGACAGTTTCCAAATTTCCTTTTCTTTTTTTACAACAATCCTTACACTGGACTCATTGATCTTGAAATGGCGGGTAACAGAAACTACAGAACTCAGTTTATGGTACATATCAAGCAATTCAACTTTTTCTTCTAATGTCATGACTTTACTTCTTGGGAGCATTTCCAGCATCACTAGAGCACTTCATATGGGTCCCACGGTGTTATTCAAGGTTTCTGGTATCACACTAAACACGATGAAAAACACTCAGGAACTGCGAGAGGTGACCTTTTTTTTTTTTTTTTTTTACTGCAAACACAATTTACTGGAGAGACCAACTGCTCACCCAGAAATGATTAGACTCACAAGACGTTTTGAGTGGAATACCTGCAACACTTGCACTCACCAAAATAGCAAAAAGAGGCAGCTATGAAATTATTACAGTACTACAGTATGGACTACAGTTAATATTATGCAGTTATGAGTTACTGCTGCATCTTTACATTTGTATACATTTCTCTGGACCAGAATGGTGCCATGTGTGGTCTGTGTTCGTGTAATTTTTGATAAATTTTAACTTTTTATTAGATTTATATATATTTTATGGTAGCAAATGATAAAATACACTATTATCTACATATACTTTATGCACTCATGAGGTAACTTTTTCTAAATTTTTTCGATATTTCTAGGTTATGTGTATCATCTGTAAATTTTTTCAAAATGTTGCAAATCTCTAAGAAACTTTCCAGTTTATTTATTTATTTATTTATTTATTTATTTATTTATTTATTTATTTATGGCTGTGTTGGGTCTTTGTTTTTTATGCGAGGGCTTCCTCTAGTTGCGGCGAGCGGGGTCCACTCTTCGTCGTGGTGCGCGGGCCTCTCACTGTCGCGGCCTCTCTTGTTGCGGAGCATGGGCTCCAGACGCGCAGGCTCAGTAACTGTGGCTCACGGGCCTAGTTGCTCCGCGGCATGTGGGATCTTCCCAGACCAGGGCTCGAACCCGTGTCCCCTGCATTGGCAGGCAGACTCTCAACCACTGCGCCACCAGGGAAGCCCTCCAGTATATTTCTTGAAAAAAAAATCCACATATAAGTGGACCCACACAGTTCAAATTCCTGTTGTTCAAGGGTCCAATGTACTCTGAAAACGTACTTAGTACCATTAAAGTACCACTTAGTTTCTTTTTTTGATGATGACCTATTTCAAAGTAAACAAAAGTTATGGACCTTTCTTCCTGTGAAAAGGGAAATTTGGTGTATTCAAAAATACACAAATGAAAATACAGAAACTTTCAAATCCCCTAATAAAATAATTGGACAACTCATCTCCAAATCAGTAACTTTCTTGCATTGCGCTTGACTTGGCCCACTTGTCTGGCGGAGCCATAACAAGATCACCTTCAAAACGTGTTGGGGTTTTTTTATAAACTGTCTTAACCACGCTACTTTCCAATCTAAAAGGTGTAATTCTCAAATTAGGTGTTCTCCTGCAAATTAGAAAAAGCAAAATAGGTGGCAAAGGCTAAAAAAAAATGTTAAACCCAAAATACAAAAAGTAATCCGTCTCACCCAAGTGCATAAACACAAACCGGTTGAGTCATAGGTACCAACAAAAGTTGGAATCAAATGCCATCACACAAAGCAAACGCTGTCCAAGGGTTTAACATAACAGCCCAGACTACTCGCTAATTTCTAATTCTTCCCAAACCCTAACTACCATCCCCAAAGGGATTTTAACGTTGGTCGGGAAGACTGTCCAAGCACAGTCCGAAAGCCCAACGTGCTGCGCGAATTCCTACGTGCTGCTGCCACCAGCGCCTGCCTCGGCGGCGGCATTCCTAACTGAAATAGGCATTCGGCCATTTTCTCAAAATACGTACCAAACACAAAGCAGCTCTTTGCAAACTCGGGAGCTCTCGCTTCCTCTCGGCTCGGCCCGCTCACTGCACCACTGACACACCAGTTGCCGCCACACTCGTCCTGAACCTTTCCCTGGGCTCCCCAACTAAAGACTGCAAGACGGGCAAACTCGGGGTGCCGCTGGGCCAAACCAAGTCTTCCCCAGTCCAGGCTGCCGCCTCCTGGCCCGCGCGCCCGAGTCCGGGAAGAGGGAGGAAAGTTACCGCGTCGCCGCCGTCCCGGCTGCTCGCCGGCCCCAGGCTCGCCCTCCGCAGGGGGCCGAGGAGCCGCCGCGAGCGCCCTCCCGAGGCGCCGGGCCCCGAGCGCCGGAGGGGGCCCCCCGCGCCCCGGAAGTTTGCGGGTTCACTCCCCCACGGCGCCCCGCGGGACGCGCGCCCCGGCCCCGCCGACGGCGGCGGCTAGGTGGCCCCGCGCAGAGGGCCCCGGCGGCGGGGCGGCCCGAGCGCAGAAATCGCTGTCCAGCCCCATTGGCAGAACCGCCCGAGCCCCAGGCTGACTCAACCCTCCCGGCCGCACTCAACGGCGCCTTCCGGCGAAAGGGAGAGGCCGCAGAGGGAGGGGGCGGGAGGACCGCCGGCAGGCCAGGAGCTGCGGCGAGACCTGGAGCAGGAGGAGCACGAAAGGAAGTTTCAGAACTAGGGCCCCAAGCAGCTCCGCTCCTGGCCTCCCGACAAGACTCCCAGGGACGCCCGGGCCCGCGCGGAGGCGGCGGCCCGGCCTCAACTGGGGAGGGGGTCCCGGCGCCGCGCCGCTCCCCACCAACGACCCCGGCCCAGCCCCCGGACCGCGACGGTGTAACCCGATCCCGCTCAGACGCCAGTCCCCGCCCGACGCGGCCGCCACCACTGGAGCCACAGTATCTGCAAATCAGCCCTGGACAGCGCCTCGCTCCGCGTCCTTCCGCGCCCTCCCCCTCCCGCGGCCACCGCCGCCACGACCGCCCGGCCGGCCCGCCGCCCCCACCCGACCGTCTCCCAGACCGCGCCACGCTTACCGGCCTTCCTGGGCGAGGAGGGGCGACGACCCGCGTCGCCGCTCCTTCTCGGACTACTTTTCTTTGTTGCTGGAGTTTCGGGGGAGGGGAGGGAGAGGGCGGAAAAGTTGGACGCTGGGGCAGTCGAGGCCCACGAAGACCCAGGAGAGGGGCTGCAGAGAGTGTTCAGGCCTCCGGCTCTCGCCCTGCCGTCCCGGCCGCCGCCGCCGCCGCCGCCTGGGGCCCCGGGCCTCGGCGGCGCTTGCTCTGCTCCTGCGCCGTGAGCTCTCGGGAGCCGCACATTCCAACACAGGAGGCTACGCCGCGCACCCGGCCCGCGCCGCCGCCGCCGCCGCCGCCACTCCCGGGACACGCCCCCTCCACCGCCCGCGCGCGCCCGCGGGACACGCCCCCTCCACCGCCCCCGCGCGTGGCCGCCTGGCGCGCCCCGCCCCTGGATGAACGAGGTTGCTCTGGGCCCCGGCAGTGCTGGGGCCGCGCCCACGGATAGCAGACCCTAACCTCCCCAGACCCCCAACTCTGACCCTTAGGTCTAAAGAGAAGCGAGCCCGCCTCCCTTTCTTGATTTCCATCATAAACATCAGAAAAGTTAACTCCCAGCCCTGGCGTGCATGCATGAGAACAGCACTGTTAAAAGAAAAATGTATAAGCTTTGTCACCCTCCCTTTCAAGTCTAAAGTGCTTGAAAATACCTTTCAGAATCTCTTCAAGTCGCCACCCTTAACTAATTAAGCTTCGTTTTAAGCTTCTACGTAAAAAATGCCTTCCAAATTTTAAAACTGTAAGCCAAAAAAACGCAGTTAGTGAGTTGTGAAAAGAAAATATTTCAGGAAGGTCGTGGATTCAAAATTGTGAGAATGAGGACAGAGGGGACAAGTCCCTAGACGTGGAAGGTCATTGCTGAGCCTTCAAAGCACTATTTCAGTGTAGCTAGCAATTACCCTAAGATTACAGAGGGTATAGAGGGTGGTGAGGACGTGGAGGCTGCTTCCTGAGCAAGTTTTGGAGAGTAACCTGCTTCCACGTTTATAAAGTGGGGTAACCCATGCGTGCTACCTGGTACATAGTAATATGCTAGAGAGAGAGAGAGAGAGAGAGTAGTTTCATGCCCCCTTCCCTTCTTTTTGTACCAGAAATGCCTTAGATGTCTTAAATAGCAGCTGTCCTCAGAAACTGAATGGCTCCCTTAAACCCCTTAGTGTGGCATTCGAGGTCCTGACTACCCAGATCTAGATAAGTTGGACTATCAGCAGTTTTATAAAAGAGGTAGGTAGCAGCAAGTGCTTTGGGGGTTTAGAGGAGGGAGATAGTTTCTAACTAAGAGGATCTAGAAACGTCACAGTAGATGATTATCTGATCTGGCCTTGAGAACTGGGAGAATTTCAACAGGTAGAAAATAAGGGAAGGAACATTATACACAGTGAAAACAGCAAGCTCAAAAACCTACCTGAGACTTCCCTACCTCCTTCTCAGGCTCCCCCAGTTCCTTCTCTTTAAAGTTCCTTCACTTTCTTCTCTTAGGAGAGAGCTTCCAGACTCTCTGGTCTACTCCTCAGTAGACCTCTTTTCCTAACTGTTGACAATGTTATTAATTAATGCAATGTCAGATGCAAAATGGAATGAAGGTCCTATGGTGCTTAACCACCAAAGGTTTTGATACTTAATATCAAATGCAAACTCTCCCCATGAATCAAGAAGTATTCACCTTCATTGATCCCAAAAGAAAAAGAAAAATGCAGAAGGGACCGGTAAAAAAAAAGACAGAGAATGGGGAGTGGGGGGAGTGTAGAAAGAATGAAAGGAAGGAAGAAAGGAAAGAAGGAAGAAAACATTTGTAGGCCTGGTAATAAACTTTTTTTTTTTTTGGCCACACCACATGGCTTGCAGGAATCAGAGTTCCCTGACCAGGGATGGAACCCGGGCCCCTGGCAGTGAAAACACCAGGTCCTAAACACTGCACCACCACGGAATTCCTCAAACGTTTCTACATTTATTCACTTTAAAAAAAATTTTTTAAACTAAAATCTAATTTGAGGATGCATGGGTTTTTTAGATGCTGTAGCCCAGGGAACAATTCTGTCCTCTATCAAAGCCCTCAAAAATGTTAACATTCTTTCCCTTTTTCATGTCCAAAAAGGCAACATCTCTTTTTAAACTTACTAGATAAATGTCCTTCATTCCTCAGTCTGACTGCTTACTGGAAATGTTTTATTAATTGCGAATTTATTCCCACATATTGTGATGCAAATAGATGAATGGCAAATCAGCGGCTGCATTCATTTAAAATTAGCGGAGGCCCTTGTTCAAGAGATGGCATATTCAGAGTGACCCAAATTATCATGACATGAAGGCCACAGGTCAAATTCAAAGCCAAGTTACAAATCAATAGAAACTTTCCATGGAGAAGCTGGTTCTATAAACTAATTATTAATTGTTTTCAAGAAGCTCTCTATTACTTTGCTGCATCCAAAATTTAAGATCTTCTGCAAAATAAAGACTTTAAACTGTCACTGATTTCTGGTTTTTAAAATCTGAGCCCATGGATTCTTTCCCAGAAATTTAATTCATCATTTAAAATTTTTTAATTATCATATGTTCTTAGTAATATTTTTCTCTAGAGAGTCACTTCATAAGTTTGGTTAAATATTGTTTTGAGCTTCTATGCTTTTTATTCCTGACCATGATTTGCTTTTTCTTTAGGAAGAGCTCAATTTGACTGAGCTCTTTTTAATGTTACACTGAAGTTCAATAATCCACTTTAAATGTTACATCTTACTCAAGGTTTGTGTTGATTAAAAATTAGGGTACAACATCTCCATCCTGATGTTGAAACGTTATGGTTCCACTATCACTATCACCAGCCAAAGAGGTAACATTGGACGAATACCTGGGGCCTTTCTCCCATTCTTCCCTACATTTCCAGCTTGCACCTCCAGGAGTCTCCTCCAGATATAACTGATCCTGTAGGGATTAAAATCTGGCTCTGAAATTTGTGTTCTCTGAGTCAGCACAATTTCCATTTCTCATTTAGTTCACAGTGACTTACAATAACTTAACAATAACTTACAATAACTTACAATAACTTAACAATAACTTACAGTAACTTAAAATATTGCTTTGTGCTCTCTACAATCTTATTCTGAAACTTTTGGTGACGGTAACAAAAGTTGTGATGGATTTGAGACAGAAAAGGAAGGGGGCAGGGCACAACAATTAAAAGAATGATATAACCATTAAGAAGATCAGGATATGGCAGAAACGGGTTAGAACCTACTAGGCCAAAGATGGCAGAAGATTAGATTTCCAGTAGACTTTGAGCCTCATTATATGTTCATTGTAATACATTAGCATGCTAAATGAAACACACACAGGTGCCATCACAGTTCCAAGGCTGACCATAAAAGGCCAAAAAGTGGGTGGTGTCCCAATTCCTGGAAATCCCTGCCCCTTTTCCAAGATAGATAGAATATTCCTCCCACTTGTTAGCCTTTGAAATTACCCAGTCCATAAAAAGTAAACACCTGCACACCCCAGGGCCTCTAGCCTTCTGAGACAGCCCCCACTCCATCTATGGAATGTGTATCTCTCTAAACAAATTTGCTTTCACTTTACTCGCTCTTGAATTCTTTCCTTCGAGTAGCCAAGGACCCTCACTTGGCGCCTGTCCCAGGAACTCACCGGGGACCTGGGACATGACCATCCTCTCCTGCCCCATTTTTCCGGCAACAGATTAGACAGTGCACTGGCCAGATAGGCTAGAGAACGGTTTCTCCTTCCCTATGTTGCTTTGAGAAATCACTGCTCTTGACTTTCTTCTGTAAAATGAAGAGGTTGCACTATTGATGGCTAAAATTCTCAGCAGCTTAGAAGTCTAAGGTGATTTTTTTTTCAATTAGTTTTTATTGGAATATAGTTGATTTACAATGTTGTGTTAGTTTCTGCTGTACAGCAATAAGATGCTTTTTATTCTGTTAAAATTTGAATCTTGGGCTTCCCTCGTGGCGCAGTGGTTAAGAATCCGCCTGCCAATGCAGGGGACACGGGTTCGAGCCCTGGTCCAGGAAGATCCCACATGCCGTGGAGCAACTAAGCCCGTGCACCACAACTACTGCGCCTGTGCTCTAGAGCCTGCGAGCCACAACTACTGAAGCCTGCTCGCCTAGAGCCCGTGCTCCGCAACAACAGAAGCCACCGCAATGAGAAGCCAGCGCACCGCAAGGAAAAGTAGCCCCGCTCGCCACAGCTAGAGAAAGCCCGCACGCAGCAACAAAGACCCAACGCAGCCATAAATAAATAAATGAATTTATTTTTAAAAAAAAATGAATCTTGTGCAGGTATTTCCTAGAACATATACATAATATATATATACTATACATATTATATATAATATATATTATATATATTAGTTCAATATACCTGGCAGCCCTAGTTTCTTCTTTGTAGCTTCTTCTGACCTCTGTGGGGAGACCCACCAGTAGGCCTTGAGCCATACTGGCTTCAAGACTGACGGTGTCTGAAGACAGGGATTTAAGGCCTGGTCTAGTGCTGTTGATGGCAGCTTCATCTACCCTCGCTGCCAGCTGGGCCCCGACCTTTTGTTCTGGTTCTGGTAACTGGAACACAGTGTCTTATCCATGACAGTATCTGCAGCTTGAGCCACAGAGGTGTTCCCTAAATGCTGAGGGACGGGAAGGAGGTGAGCAAGGGAGCTCTACAATGAGACGGGATCCTTCTTGCCTCCTCATGGAGCCCAGACCACATTTGGAACTACTCTCCCCTCGCTCCTCTTCCCTTCACTGGCCTCCTTGAACCCTGGCTACTCTCCCAACTTGCTGTTCTTTTTCTGAAAGACTATCCAGGACCTCTCTGTCCATCCCGCTCACTCCCTCCCCTCCTGGGTCCGATGTTATCTTCTCAGTGGCCACACTCTTTAGAATTACAGCCCTATTCCCTTTACACCTAATCCTACTGTCCTTCCCTGCTTTGTTTTTCTTATTAGCATTTATCACTAACAAACATGCCATGTATTTTATTTATTCATTTTATTTACCATTTTATTGTTTATCTTTCCTTACTAGAACCAAGGTGCAGAAGAGCAGAGAAATTAGTCTTTATCTCCAGTGCCTATAACATGGTAGTTGCTCAACATGTGTTTGTTAACTTTACAGGATCCTAGCTTGGTGTCACAGTCTCAAAATGGGGCCCCTCATACCCCCATTGGTACCCCCAGTTCAATATCCATCACAGACTTTTCGCATGCTAAATGCTGGCCTGCCTCTTTGAATGGCCCCTAAAATATCTCCTTTTCAATAGCTATTTGTTGAATGGACAAATAAACGCTCTCAGATCACCGGTCCCTGTGCGCTGCCTTCCTGTCGAAAATCTCCCTTCCTGCTCTTCTGCATATTGTATTCCTAACACACTCCTAGTTCCACACACCAGTCTTTCCTTGGATTTTCCTTGGTAGAATTTAAGAGTCCGTTTGGGCCTCCATTTGCCCCTGTTTTTTTGTTTTTTGCCTCTATTTTTTTTGGCCATACCACATGGCATGTGGGACTTTCCCTGACCAGGGATCGAACCCGTGACCCCTGCAGGGAAAGGGCAGAGTCCTACTCACTGGACCGCCAGGGAAGCCCCTTGTCTTTTGTTTTTTGGCCACGCCACCACTACTACGCGGCTTTTGGGACCTCAGTTCCCAGACCAGGGATTGAACCCAGGCCCTCGGCCATGAAAGCAAGAAGTCTCAACCACTGGACTGCCAGGGAATTCCCTGCCCCTGTTTAAATACAAGCCACACCCCTGTCCCTGCACAGCCCTGCCCCTCCCCTGCATTCCATCTCTTTGTTCTGGCCTTCCCTATTGTCCTTCTTCCCAGAATCCTCCCTCCATGTCATATGCTGACCACAAAATGTCGCAACTGGAAGAGATCTTAGAGGTCCAAGCTCTTGTTTTATAGATGAAAAGAGACAGGCCTGCAAGCATTTGGCTTGTCCAGATTTGCACTAGTCAGGCCACGGCCGGAACTTGGATCCAGGGACACAGATTCCCAACCGGTCCAGTGCCCTTCCCACGTGCCTTAAATTCTCTTCACTGGCGGCAGTCTGCCCTTACCTAAAATGTCTTTTACTCTTTTGGGCCTGATGAATTACTTTGTTCAATGGCTATACAGATAGTGTATATCTAAGGTAAGAAATCTCTTCAGATCCACATTTCCTTAACTCTTAAGCCTATTTTAAGGTTAAGATTACCTTCTGGCAAGGGAAACCCCTATTGTCCTCCATTGCTTTTAAAATACTCATGCCCCAGCATTGACATTGTAACCTACAAAGCTCATTGTCAATTTAGGGGAAATGGGACTTGATTCAAAAGATGACTTCTGGCAGTCTTTCCCTTCCTCCCAAAAAGAGGCAAAATCTTCCAGAGTACCATGAGAGGTATACTATTGTACATACTTTTTCTATCCTTTCTGACCTGACCATGAGGACCTGAAGAGATAAAGAATTGTGTTGTGTGTTCTCCACATGATCTTATTTCTGACACAGTCAATAAAATCAAACAAAGTATTTATATCAACCCAGCCAAAGCTAAAACCAGGTGCTGGTTTTATAAATAAATGTTTCTTCAATGGACATTTCCTTATTTGTCTTCAAATAATCACTTAACCTACCAGAATGGCTAAAAGTAACATAGCTAACCATGTAAGGTGCTGATGAGGAAGCTGAGCAACTAGAGCTCTCATCTATTGATAATGGAAATGAAAACTGGTACAACTGATAGGGTAGGGGGTCCCCAGAGAAAGAGAACCAGGCATGGCTTTCCCGACATAAGAGACACTAATTTGGCCTAAGCTTTCTGCATCTAAGCCTGGCACAACACTTGCCTCAGTAATTAATGATCTTAAGGGAAATTAGGAAAGAAAGGAACAAAGGAAAAACAGTCAGGAAACAATAGTTCAGAGATAAGACGAGTTTAGTTCCTCCTCAAGGGATATAAATAACAATCTGTTACATATCTTTGAGTTCTGCAGGAACCAAGGCCCCTACCCAGGTGGAGGATGCAATGATGATATTGACCTTTTCTGACTTCTATCACCTAAAGCTTGGACTCTGTCAACCTATGTCCCAGTTCTGTGTTGAATTCTCTGCTCTAGCTCCTTCAAGAATATGTATGTACCTTTAGCTAAAAAGTTCCCCAATTCTGCTGTCTGGGAGACACTGCTTTGGGAGACATCCCAAGTGTTCTCCTTATTTGCTGCAAGTAATAAATCCTCACTTCTCCCAATCTTTGGCTTGCTTCTGTCTTTTGGCTCAACATCCCCCAAAACAACCATTCTGGAAAATAGTCTTAAAGTTTCTTATAGAGACACGTAGAATACAATCTAGATATGCCATTCCAGGTATCAACTGAGGAGAATTGAAAACTTATGCCATGCAAAAAACCCTATAGATTAGTGTCCAAGAACTGAAACAATCCTAAAGCCCAGCTGGTGAATTAATAAACAAATTTTAATACACTCATACAAAAGTGTCTAGGAGTTAAAACTTTTCCCATAGAACTCTCCTACGCTATTGGTGAGAATGTTAGTTGGTGCAGCCACTATGGAAAACAGTATAGAGGTTCCTCAGAAAACTAAGAATAAAATTATCATATGATCCAGCAATCCCACTCCTGGGCATATATACCAACAAAACTATAACTCAAAAAGATACATGCACCCCTATGTTCATAGCAGCATTATTCACAATAGCCAAGACAGGGAAGCAACCTAAATGTCCATCGACAGATGAATGGATAAAGAAGATATGGTACATATATACAATGGAATACCACTCAGCCCTAAAAAAGAATGAAATAATGCCATTGCAGCAATTTGGATGGAGATAGAGATTATCATAGTAAATGAAGTAAATCAGAAAGAAAAATACCATATGATATCACTTATATGTGGAATCTAAAATATGACACAGGGACTTTCCTGGTGGTGCAGTGGTTAAGAATCTGCCTGCCAATGCAGGGGACATGGGTTTGATCCCTGGTCCAGGAAGATCCCACATGCCACAGAGCAACTAAGCCCATGCGCCACAACTACTGAGCCTGCGCTCTAGAGCCCGCGAGCCACAACTACTGAAGTCCACGCACCTAGAGCCCGTGCTCCACAATGAGAAGCCCGCACACCAAAATGAAGAGTAGCCCCCACTCGCTGCAACCAGAGAAAGCCCGCACGCAGCAATGAAGACCCAACACAGCCCAAAATAAATAAATAAATAAATTTCTTTAAAAAAATAAAATAAAATATGACACAAATGAACCTATTTAAGAAACAGTAACAGACTCATGGATGTAGAGAACAGACTTGTGGTTGCCAAGGGTGGGCGGGGGTTGGGGGAGGGATGGGAGTGGGAGGTTGGAGTTAGCAGATATAAGTTATTATATATAGAATTGATAGACAACAAATTTCTACTGTATAGCACAGGGAACTTTATTCAATATCCTAAGATAAACCATAATGGAAAAGAATATTAAAAAAAGAATGTATATATATGTATAAGTGAATCATTTTGCTGTACAACAAAAATTAACACAACATTGTATATCAACTATACTTTAATTAAAAAAAAAAAAAGAACACCAACAACAAAAACTTTTCCTGTACTCATTCTTTCTTGATTCAGGTCTTTTTTTTTTTTTTTTTTTTTAAACAGCCTCTGTTTTTGTTTTTATTTATTTATTTATTTATTTATTTATGGCTGTGTTGGGTCTTCGTTTCTGTGAGAGGGCTTTCTCCAGTTGTGGTGAGCGGGGGCCACTCTTCATCGCGGTGCGCGGGCCTCTCACTATCGTGGCCTCTCTTGTTGCGGAGCAGAGGCTCCAGACGCGCAGGCTCAGTAGTTGTGGCTCACGGGCTTAGTTGCTCCGTGGCATGTGGGATCTTCCCAGACCAGGGCTCGAACCCGTGTCCCCTGCATTGGCAGGCAGATCCTTAACCACTGCGCCACCAGGGAAGCCCTTGATTCAGGTCTTTTGAATTCAACTGACAAAAGACAGATTAACAAAAGATAACATTCAATCACCATATTTTCGTTAAGGTATGTAGAGGGTGCGCAGAAAAATGTGACTCAAGGGGCAGTTAGAATTTAGGGCTTATTATATACCATCTTAATGGGGAAGGGGAGGGAGAGAAACACTTATGGGGAAACAAATGAGTTCTCAATAAGGGAAAGGGAGGGAGAAAGGGCATTCATGGGGAAACAAATGACGTTCTGGAAAGATAAATGGGCCTCAGGAGAACAGATGGGAGATAGGATAGTTTTGTGACAATGTCTGTTTACATGTGGTGTGGAGACTTCTCATGGCTCTTGATAAGAGTCAATCATCCCTGGTGGATCCCAGGGATGGCCTCTAGGGTAGGGGATTTGAGTTCATGTTAGTTCTGTTTTTAGGAAGATAAGAGAGTTCACAAACTCAAATGCCTTCTGATAAAAATAATTTTTATGCCACAGTGAGTGGGTATTACTGACCCTTTCAATAGTGAAACCAAGCAGGACCCTGTGGGGCTTCTGGGCACGGAAGCCTTTCCGTATCCCTCGATTCTTGTTTGTAGGGAATAGGTTTCAGCCTCCATGACTTTCGCTGAGTTCCAAAGGGCAGGTTCAAACAGTTGCTAATCAGGGAAGGGAGGGGATGCAGAGACAAAGGAGGAGCCACCAAGAAACAGTAGTGCAGCCTTGGAGCAGGGTCCTGGTTCCCCCTCAAGGAATACGCTTAACAATGTCTTTAAGCTCTTTATAGAATTAAAACCCCCAAAATGGATTATGTCAGCATTCCTCATATCAGAGAAGATTACCTGAGGCCAGATTAAAGGAAGCAAAGAGGCTCATCAGGATTACCTGAGGGGCTTCCCTGGTGGCACAGTGGTAAAGAATCTACCTGCCAATGCTAGGGGACATGAGTTCAAGCCCTGGTCCGGGAAGATCCCACATGCTGTGGAGCAACTAAGCCCATGTGCCACAACAACTGAGCCTGCGCTCTACAGCCCGTGAGCCACAACTACTGAAGCCCACGCTCCTAGAGCCCGTGCTCCGCAACAAGAGAAGGCACCATGGTGAGAAGCCAGCGCACCAAAACAAAGAGTAGCCCCTGCTTGCCCCAACTAGAGAAAGCCTGCGCACAGCAACAAAGACCCAATGCAGCCAAAAATAAATAAATTAAATAAATAAATTAGGGCTTCCCTGGTGGTGCAGTGGTTAAGAATCCGCCTGCCAATGCAGGGGACACGGGTTCGAGCCCTGGTTTGGGAAGATCCCACATGCCGTGGACCAACTAAGCCCGTGCACCACAACTACTGAACCTGCACTCTAGAGCCCGCGAGCCATAACTGCTGAGCCCGCGTGCCACAACTATTGAAGCCCACGTGCCTAGAGCCCATGCTCTGCAACAGGAAAAGCCACTGCAATGAGAAGCCCGCACGCCACAACTAAGAGAAAGCCGGCGTGCAGCAACGAAGACCCAACACAGCCAAAAATAATAAATAAATAAAAATAAATAATTTTTTTAAATTAATTAATTAATTAATTTTTTAAAAAAAGATTACCTGAGACCCGATTAGAGGAGTGCAGGCCCCGCACACACCCTAATTTTGTCAGCAACTCCACCCTTGAACTACTGCTATAAAACTTCTCACTAAATCCTCCTGGGTTGGGACACAGTTTTCTTTTTTTAAAAAATATATTTATTATTTATTTATTTTGACTGCATTGGGTCTTCGTTGCTGTGCATGGGCTTTCTCTAGTTGCAGTGAGTGGGGGCTACTCTTCATTGCAGTGCGTGGGCTTCTCATTGCGATGGTTTCTCTTGTTGCGGAGCATGAGCTCTAGGCATGCGGGCTTCAGTAGTTGTGGCCCACAGGCTTAGTTGCTCCACGGCATGTGGGATCTTCCCAGAGCAGGGCTCAAACCCATGTCCCCTGCATTGGCAGGCGGAATCTTAAACACTGTGCCACCAGGGAAGCCCAGGGGACACATAGTTTTCAAGGGCAGAATCCTGCTGTGTCCCCCTTTGCCTGGCAAAGCAATAAAGCTCTTCTTTTCTACTTCACCCAAAACTCTGTCTCCAAGATTCAATTCAGCACCAGTGCACAGAGGCCAAGCTTTCGGCATCAACACAGTGAAACCTTAACTGAATCAAGTGTATTGATTTGGATGAAAATGAAATCTAAATTCTGATGTTGTGCTCAGAAGATAGAATGTTTCCATAAGAAGCTAGTCTGCATGTAATCTAGAAAAGAGGAAAATGAAGGGGGAAATATTGGCACTGTTTACCTAACACTGTCCGCAGAGCACTGAGACACTGAATCTGACAGAGATGCATAATCTAGGTTTAGGACAAGCATAGTTCACTTGGATTTTTTGGCTCAGAACAGATGTGAAGATTATCTCTCCTGACATTAAGTCCATGCTCACAAAGTCACTTAATAGCTAATAACATATACCATCCATACTTTGATTTCAAGCAACAATTACGTCATTTAACAACTAGTATTCTAATTTTTGCATCTCCTCCTTCTATTCTCCACCTAACATCTCCTACTATATTTCTTTCCTTTTTTTCACTCTCACTCACTGGGCTCCAGCCACACATGCCTAGCATAGTGCTGTCATAAAACCTTTGCACATGTACTTAAATGAAGGATCTTGAAATAAGGAGATCATCCCGGATTATCTGGGTGTGTCCTAAATCCAAAGACAGGTGTCCTTATAAGAGATACACAGAGGAGAAAACAGAGAAGGCAGTGTGAAGGCTGAAGCAGAGATTGGAGTGATGTGGCCACAAGCCAAGGAAGCTGGCACCCACCAGAATTTAGAAGAGGCATGGAATGGATCCTCCCCTAGAGGCCATTCAGAGGCAGCATGGCTCTGCTGACCTTGATTTTGGACTTCCAGCCTCCAGAACTGTGAGAGAATAAATTTCTCTTTTTAAACCCCCAGTTTGTGGCAATTTGTTACAGCAGCCCTAGGAAACTAATACAGTGCATGATACCATCTATGTAGTGTTCTAAAACTGACAAAATTATAGATATGGAGAATAGATTAGATGTGACCAGATATTAAGAATGGAGAGGGGGGTGTGTTTGTGGGGTTGGGGGGATGGGGTGGTGGCTTGTGATTGATTATACAGGGACACCACAAAGGAGATTGTTGTGGTGATGGAATAGCTCTATATGCATGTAAATGTGATAAATCCGAATAGGGTCTGTGGATTGTACCTATATCAATTTTCCTGTTTTGATATTATACCATAATCATATAAGATGTTATAATTGGAGGAAAGTGGACGAAGGAGGACATCGAATCCCTCTGTACTATTTTTGCAATTTCTGTGACTCTGTAATTACTCTAAATTGAAAAATTTAAAGAATTAATTTCACTTGTTTCTTTTCATTATTTTCAGTTATGACTGCTAGTCATAATTTTCAATTACATATGTGGCTTGCATTATATTTCAATTTGATCAGTGCTGCCCTAGAATGTGAGTTTCTCCTTTGGGGTTCTTATGTAAGGAGCTGAGTGGCCTCCTGCCCTGAAATCTCAGCCTGACCTTCCACAATTGCAATGAAAACTCTACAAGCCTGGGAAGTAAAGTAGTAATAGGAGGGAAAGTACAAGCTGAGTCAGAGAGACCTGGATGGAATCCTGGCTTTGCTACTTAGACCTCAGGCAAATCCTTTAACCTCTCTCAGTCTCCATCTCTTAGTCTGGAAAATCAGAATAATAATGCCATCTTGCCAAGTCTAATGTGAGAACAAATTGAGGTCATAAATGGAGAACTCCCAGCAGAGTGCCTGGCATAGTGTTGTCTCAAGTGCTCAGTAAATGTCAATTCTTTGCCATTCTCTTCTAAGTTTCTCAGGCCACATTAGGCCTGGGCAGTTCAGGAAAGAGGAAGAGGAGGGAAGTGATAATTGGGCACCATCTTAGGCACTGTCTGCTGTGCATTGGAAAGTACATTACTGTTTAGAGATGCTTTCAGGACTTGATTTCATTCACTGCTCATGACAATCCTGTGATGTAGATTATTGCTGTCAATCATTAACCTCCCATAAAACCACCAAAAAACTTGTTGACTAAGCAAAGCTAAGTTTATTTTAATACTGCAGAAAGAAGGAACAGCACCTTGACAGACTCTTAATAATAAGAGGAGGATATTTATAGGGTTTCAGGCCCAGGTCAGATGACTTCAAGCTGGTCTGGTAAGGCAGGGAACTGGTCGGGAATGGGCAGAGTTTATAATACAATAGTTTAGCATTGGTGAGCATAGCAAGGTGAGGGTCTTGAAACAAGTATTAATGAGCAAGTTGTTAATTTTGATAAGTCCACTTCCCTGGTATTCCAGTGGTTAAGAATACGCCTGCCGATACAGGAGACAGAGTTTCGATCCCTGGTCCGGAAGGATCCCACATGCTGTGGAGCAACTAAGCCCGTGCACCACAGCTACTGAGCCCGCGCTCTGGAGCCTGCAAGCCACAACTACTGAGCCAGCGTGCCACAACTACTGAAGCCCACACGCCTAGAGCCCGTGGTCCGCGACAAAAGAAGCCACTGCAAGGAGAAGCCCATGCACGTTAACGAAGAGTAGCCCCTGCTTGCTACAACTAGAGAAAGCCCACGCACAGCAATGAAGACCCAGTGCAGCCAAAAATAAATAAATAAATGAATAATTTTAAAATAAATAACATATTTATTTGCTGGTGTTTACCTTGCTTTTTCAGTTCCAGTGGGGTAAAAATGTAAAGTAAATAAATTAGTAATCCTCATAAAGAAATCTCTAAGCAGTCTCATACATGGTTAAGTTGCCATGTAAATTGGTATCACCTCTTGGGAGGGTAATTCGGCTTGGGAGGGTAGACTCTTGAAGACTTCATTGTGCATACACTTTGTCCTAGCAACTCCATTTCTAAGAATTTACTCTACAGAAATATTTGGGGGAAAAAATATATATATACATATATATACATATATATGTGTGTATGTGTATATATATATATACACACACACACACACACACATACAGAGAGAGAGAGAGAGAGAGAGAGAGAGAGATGGTTATTGCAGCACTATTTGCAATCACAAAAAACTGGAAACAGTCCAAATGTTCATCAATAGGAATTGGTTTTGGATGTAATCATAGACATATAGTTTCTAAAAGGGAAAAAATGGGGGGAGGGATAAATTGGGAGATTGGGATTGACATATACACACCACTATATATAAAATAGATAACTAATAAGGACCTACTGTATAGCACAGAGAACTCTACTCAATACTCTGTAATAACCTATATGGTAAATGAATTTTAAAAAGAATGGATATATGTATATGTATAACTGATTCACTGCACTGTACAGCAGAAAGTAACACAACACTGTAAATCAACTATACTCCAATAAAAATTTTTTTTTAAATAAATGTTTCATATAGATAAATACGGCTTAAATAGAGGGAAAAAAGGGGAAAATGGTACTGTATATTGGTATAAAAAGATATGTAAGTCACATTGTACAATTTTTAAGAAGCAGATTTCAGAACAGATCATATAGTATGAACCAGGTTTTAATTTTTTAAAAAGAGTATATGGGAATTCCCTGGCAGTCCAGTGGTTAGGACTCTGCACTTTCACTGCCATGGGCCTGGGTTCAATCCCTAGTCAGGGAACTAGGATCCTGCAAGCTGCACGGCGTGGCCAAAAAATAAAAAATAAAAATAAATAAAAATAAAAAGGGTATATATTGGTTTGAAAAAATATCTGGAATAATGTTTCAAACTATTTGTGGTGATTTGGGAAGTAGGATAACAGGAGATTTCTGCTTTCAAATAATCATTTTCTTGCTATTTGAATTTTTTATTATAACAAGAATTATTCTTTCAAAAACTGAAATGTAAATATATGGTCAATCCAGCAATTGCCTTATGTATCAGTTAGCCTAGGTCAGAGTTTCTCAACTTCAGCACTGACATCTTGGGCTGGATAATTCTTCATTTAGGGTCACTGTCTTTGCAGTCTAGGATGTTACCAGCATTCTGGCCTCTACATTCTGGGTGCTAGTAGCACACCTTCCTGCCCAGTTGTGACTCCAGACACTGGAAATGTCTCCTAGTGACATGGTTGCCTTACATAGCAACCCAGTTAAATTTGAATTTCATATAAATAGCAAACAATTTTTATAAGGTTGTCACATGTAATATTTCTATGTTGCATCCTATAATTTTATTTGATAAATCTGGCAACCTACCTGGGGCACTAGTTGTTCTGGTTGAGACCCACTGGCCTTAGGTGTTACACTGCTTTATTGCCTTGACTTTTCTCAAGAGCAATCTTGGTACAGAAAACTCCGCTTCTTTGTCCCTCTCTGCACCATGATACAGCCATGGGCTGTAGGCTGATTGGAAGCCTGCAAAAAGCCAAGTCATTTTCCTGTTACATCTCTTGCACTGTCTGCCACCAAACAATCAATAGTATCCTCCAGAAAATTCCCTCATTCAGACCAAGCTCCACAGTATTTTTCTGAAGAATTGCTGGGCCAGATAGTTTTGTGTAGAAAGTATAAATCCTGTCCTTCTGCTCTGGTATGATTCTTTCTAAGCTAGCTCAGCCACCTCTACAAGGTTTATGCTCTAAGCTTTGAAAAAGGAATTGTAAGACAAGTTGACAAAGGTTTAATGAAAGATTACAAATACATTATGTCAACTTAATTCATAAATTTAGCATTTACTAAATGTCATATATTTTAAAAAACTTACAGACTACATTTTCTCACTTCTCAAGAAATCCTGAGTATGCAGAACAGTTATTAAGAAATCATAACTGATAAATTAAATAAGTTACTTACACCCAAGTATTTTTAAGAGAAAAATATTAAATTATTACCATTTTGTATGGGTATATATATATATATATATATATATATATATATATATATATGTATAGTATTTGATGTGGCTGCATTTGAAGTTGATTGGTAGGATGTAAGGTAGGGCCTTGAAAAGCAAGAGTGCCTGAGGTCTCGGAGGCCTAAGCAGATCTCTCCCAGAATTTCTTAGGAGTGACATAGGTTGTTTACATATGCTGGGGGGAAAAAGAAAAAAATAATAAACTAAAATTGATTTTGAGAGGTTAATATATTGACCATATCATCGTCTCATTCTAAAATAACCCCCAGAATTGGATAGAGGGTAGGAAATACTATAATTTTCTAATTTGTATGCTCCCAAATTGTTCTAACTCTTCTCAAAAGGATGTGTACTTTTATAACATAGAAAATAAGAATTTTTAAAGTAAAATAAAATAATCTTGGAACATCTTATAAGAGTATGTTTGGGGGAGTGAAAAATGTTACAACTTTTTTGGAGAATAAGTTGGCACTGCCAAAATAAACACATACACACACACACACACACACACACACACACACACACAAACATAAACACACAAGGCTTTTGACCCAACAAAATCTCCTAGTGTATATAGATATACAAGTATACTCAGTCCAGTGTTTTCAATAAAACTAGTGGTTAAAATATTAACCAGGTTTATTTTGTGGAATGGGCTTATGGGAGGGTACTTTCACTTTCTACAATATGCATTTCTATATTATGCAGCTTATAATGTTATATTTAAATTATAGGCCTCAAATTTGCTTATAAATTGCTTCATTCATTCAACAATCATTCAGTACTTAGAATGTGTCAGGTTTACTCTTTTGAATCTTCCCTCACCAATGCAAATAAGGAGATGACTAATTGAATGTTTTCTGGGTACCAAGGAATCTACATGGTGCAGAAAGACTGGGTAGAAGATAAAATAGAGGGTGCTGGGGCTTCCCTGGTGATGCAGTGGTTAGGAATCCACCTGCCAATGCAGGGGACATGGGTTCAGGCCCTGGTCTGGGAGGATCTCACATGCCACGGAGCAACTGGGCCCTTGTGCCACAACTGCTGAGCCTGTGCTCTGGAGCCCGCGTGCCTACAGCCCATGCTCCGCAACAAGAGAGGCCACCGCGGTGAGAAGCCCACGCACCGCAACGAGGGGTGGCCCCTGCTCGCCGCAACTAGAGAAAACCTATGAGCAGCAACGAAGACCCAATGCAGCCAAAAATAAACAAATAAATAAATTTTTTTTTTAATTAAAAAAAAAAAATAGAGGGTGCTATTTGAAGAGTTCCTTGATCACAATCCTAAGGAACACCTGCCACACCAGCCACTTTGGAAAAGAAATTAATAGCTAAAGCTAATTCCTTTAACTGTCAACCACCACCCTCCAAGATCCAGAGATTTCAGACTGAAAGTCAATAGAATTACCTCACCACTCACTCACCTTCCATATAATTGTTTTAGTGAATATAAACTGTTATCTTTGCTTTCTATATTCGGAAGCTATTAAATGAGTAACAGTCCCCAGCTTAAATAAAACAAACCCGGAACTTCTTCAAGTTTATTTTTAACATGTAATATAACTCATAAATAGACAACTATGTGGTCACTCTTGGTGGTTTATGCAGACAGCTGTGGTGACATTGATTACTCAATGTCAAGGAACAGTTAAGAAAAAATAACGTTCAGTGATCAGGGAATATGGGACCAACACAGACTCACTTTGTTCTCACAATATCCCCTGTATAAAAAGTATTGATAAAGATAATTCATGTATGGGGACCCAGAAAATGGAGGCCGCCCCAGCAGCCCGGCCCAGGTCACAAATCTAAACCTAAGTCAGCCTTCACTTCCAGGAAACGCCGCACTCTCAAGGAAACCTAACACACACAGATCCCAGTCCTCTAGCTGAGCTTTAGCTAGCTCACCTTACCCTGGAAAATAGGACCCTTTAGGCTTATAAAGAAATTGCTGACCTCCTAGGCAATCTTGTTCTGTTTCCTGTTGCCTCTTCTAAGTGCTATAAAACTCAATCTGGCCTAAAATCCCTCAGGAAGAGGGCTCCATTCTCTGTGAGCAGCACCCCCAATTCATGGATGGTTTTCCATTCAATACAGTTCATGGAACGTGTTACTGAATTGTATTATCTTTGTCATTTGATAGTATGGACTCCCATTTTACAGAAGATTCAAAGAGAGGTTCCATGTCTTGCCCCAGGGAAGTGCCATGGAGTCCAGCAATCTGGCATTATCTATGACTATGGCAATCAGTCCAAATACTACCCAGCTGAGTCTACCAGTCTGGGGCCCAGAGGGTACCATGTGAGTATGGGAGCCCCAGGAAACTCTGGAATTGTTTCCATTGCTAAACTGACTCAAAGGCCTTGAATTTGTACCTATGCCCCAACAGTTTTAAAGCACTGCTTTATATAGAACTGTTTATTATAACATATTCAAACATATCAAAGTAGAGAGACTAGTGTAATGAAGTTCATATATCCATCATTCAGTAAAGCACTGTTTTTTTTAAAATTCAAAAACTTGCTGAGTCATATGAGGAGGTCCATAAAAAAAGGTAGCGAGAGAAAAATGCACAGTTGGTTTGTAGTCCTATCTCTACTATGAATAAGCTATGTAGCATTGAATAATTCATGGTGCCTTGTTAACTGAGACATAAAACCTGGAACCTGGAAGGGATTTGTGGGGACTTTCCAGACCTTATATCCTATACTTTTATTCAAAAGTTCTGTCATTCACTCTATCTACAAGCATTAAGCCACCATTATCTCTTGCCTTAATTAATGTCCCTTTGCTCATTCCTGCTCCTCTACATTCCATTCTTCATCTAGAGGCCTTAAAAAGTCAACTTTTAAAAATGCAAATCAGATCATCTGATCACATCATTCCAGGGATAAAATCCCCTCAGTGCCTTCACATTTCTTTTAGGGCAATGTTTGAGCTGCTTAACAAGTCCAATAAGAAGCTGCCTGACCTGGGCTGCTACCTCTCCTTTCACCAGCTCCACCACATTGGCCATTTCCAGTCTCAGACTATCTCCACGTGCTGTTCCAACCACCTAAATTGTTCTTCTGGGCCTCAGCACTTACCCCCATTGCAACACAGACCCACTCTGCTTGGGCAGCTTGTTCTCATTTCAGGAATCTGCTTAGATGTCACATCTTCCAGGAAGCCTCCACCTGAACTACATCAAGTCCTGCTAAGCCTCTATGTGCTCTGTTAGTACCTGGTACTTGGATGTCGTGGCCCTAAACACTATTTATTTAGTTATGCATGGCAGCCAATCGATGCACCTAACCCAGTCTGGGCCAGGACAGGCTTACTGGAGGAGACACTGACTTTGTAAGCAGGTAGGGTAGGGGGTCCCCAGAGAAAGAGAACCAGGCATGGCTTTCTTGACATAAGAGAAGCCATTTTTGGCCTAAGCCATTTTGTGATCTAAGCCTGGCCACGATTGCCCTTGAATAGGTCTCAGTAATTAATGATCTTAAGGGAAGTGAGGGAATGGAGGAACAAAAGAAAGGCAGTCAGGAAACAATAGTTCAGCAATAAAAAAGAGTCCTAGTTCCCCCTCAAGGGGTATACATCACAATCTGATACATATTCTGAGTTCTGCAGGAACTGAGGGCCCCCCACCCACCCCCGGTGGAGGATTGAATGATGATGTTGACCTTTTCTGACTTCCATCAACTAAAGCTTGGACTCTGTCGACTTTTGCACCAATTCTAGCCTGAATTCTCCCTTGCTCAAGCCCCTTCATGAATATGCATATACCACCCAAGCCCCTTCATGAATATGCATGTACCCTTAGCTTAAAACTTCCACATTTTGCTGTTTGGAGAGACACTGCTTCGGGAAAGATCTCTGGTGTTCTCCTTACTTGCTGCAAGTAATAAATCTGTTGATGAAAAATTAATCAGTCGATCTAAGAAAGAAATGGAAAATTTTATTCAAACCAAATTTGAGGATTATAACCCAGGAAGAGCATGTCAGAAAGCTCTGAGAACTGTTCCACCCTTTAGAAGTCAAGGCACAGTTATATAAGCTTTTTTGAGACAGAGGGCTGGACATCAAATGAGTCATTGTGGTAGGTCATGTGACCTCTTACAAGATCAAGAAGTAATGCTATCTTTTAAGGAGTTGTCTTGTTGATGCTAGAAGTCCCTCTTTAAGGTTGAGCAGGTATTCCTCCCCCTCCCAGGGGAAGGTTGGTGATGCATAATGCAGATATACAATGCACAGTGTGGGGAGAGAGGAGTCCAAAGGGCTGAGAAGATTTTTTGTTTAAACTTCTCTTGTCTTGCCATAAAAATATGACTTTTATTTCACAAATCATTACTTCTTCCAATCTTTGGCTTGGTTTTATCTTTTGCCCTGACACCCACCAAGAAGCAAACCCAGTTTTCGGGTAACAACTTTGTGGAGGAAATCCATCCAACAAGGCTCCAATAGTCTTATATGTGGTAAGTGGTTCACTGAGGGAGGGGAACTCTTTCAGTGATCTTTTAGGAATATTCAGTTACTGACATTCCTGCTTGATATTCTGCCAAACTAACTTAGCCTGTGGTCAGGTACCATCCATCTTTTCCCATTCACAGTGAGCAGAGCAACTATTGGTCAGTACCAAGATGGGCTGGGTTAGTAAATCAGCAGGAAATGGGTAAGCCCCCCCTTTTTTTTTAAAGATGGAAGTGGGAATTATAATAAGGAGGTAGATTTTCCTTAATTTAAGCTGAAAAATTGAAGCATAACTATTTTTTTTTTTTTAGAATAATCAGTGATAATTTGCCAGCAAGTATAGATCATCTTAATCTGGAAGTCCAAATAAAATGGGTCATTTACACCTAGAGAGAAGTTTTAGTCCAATCATTGACTATCATTATTTTACAATAGTCATAATTTAGTTCTATTTTATTAGTTTCTATAAATATGAATTTAAACACTAAAGTATTATATACTTTATAAGTATTAGATTCTGGAATTTTTTGTGATTCACAACTAATTGGAAACAAACTTGTAAAAAATATCAAACATTCCAGAAGTGTACGATTTGAAAACTAAAATTTTATATATCACTCGTACTCAAGAATAAGTAGTGTCAATAGTTACATGGTTAAGGCTTTTTTCTAACCATATATGACATACATATATAAAATACATTTTCAAACTAAAATTATTACATACTGTCCTGAACTTTTTTCCTTTAATAATATACCTTGAACCTGTCATTATACGCAGATTTGTCTAGTTCTTTTTAATAAATTCCCAGAATCCCATTTATTAAAATTTTAAAGCATTCCAAAACCAAAATTAAATATTTGTATACTGAAATTTTCTTTATGTTGCACAAATGAAATTCATTTATTCATCGTTTTTACTGGGTGTGTCTCCTAGAAATATTGCAGTAAAGTGTGCTCAGACCTGAAACCCACCAAATCCAGTTATATATAAAAAGATCAAATTGAATTTCTTGGAGGAATCTCCCCAAAGTAGAGTTGAAGGAGGATAGATAAAGTCAGTATAGAAGAAATAAAGAGGATGCTTCACATACATGTTTATTTGGTGCATTTGTGACATACAGTTTCAGGAATACAAAGAAAATTATTTTCCCATTTACAGGAGTGAGGTCTTTAACTGAAGACAAGGTTTTGATAGAATAGATAAAGTAAAGGACATTGGTTTGCATATGCAGATCACTTCAGAGTGACCTCCAACATTCCTCTGGAATTGGTTTAGTCTGGAGAGGAACTCTACCCACCGACCCCTGCTTTAAATACTATAGAATAGTATTGAATACTGTAAAAACCTGTTAGAAAATAATCAGATTTTCTTTTCAGATTGACATATTTTGCTGAAATTTTTTTAGAGTTTAGTTTCTTTAAGTATTTTAGGAGTTTGGATTCTTGTCTCTCTGCAAGGAGAAAACAACAGGGGAGGAGAATGACCAGGTCTGTTTGCAAAAGGTCACTTTGGCTAATGTGAGGAATGGATTATAGGGGAAAGTAGCAGCCTGACTGAGGTTTTATAAATAACGCACAAAGTTTAAGTCATTCCTTGGCTCAAAAGCCTTCATCTCATAGTAAAACCAAAGGCCCTTCAGTGCTCAATCTCTCCAGCACCCGCCACCAATTTTGGGGGTGTTGGGCTGCACCCAGCAGGCCTACAAAGCCTATACTTGCCCAGCTTCAAGACATAAGAAAGAGCCTGGAGTCAGCAACAGAGACATCAATGGTTTAATGGACGGGGGTGAATTTAACATGTCTGAAGCAATGTCCTGAAGCGACACCCTGTTGTTTGCTGCAGACAGCGGGTGGGATGTGGGAGCAGTCTTTTCTCCTGGGGGGAGGGGAATATTGCCAGTTATAGGGGGAATTGACATCATGTTGGTTCATGGATTACCAGGGAAACTCGCAGAGGGGCCCGCCCCTCACCCAATCACTAGCTTGAGCCTGGGGCAAGTAGGTAGGAAGGTCAGTCATGTGAGTAGGGTACAGGTGAGGCAGGCACTGGTCGAGCAGGGTATGTACAGAGAGCAAGAGAACAGCCATCTTGAATGGCCTGACCAAGCAAGGAGCTTCCTAGGGCAGGGGTTTTATTGTTTTGTTCACTGCTATAGGGCCAGTGCTTAGCAGAGCTTCACATAGGCACGCTGATAATACTGGTTATTGAGTAAATGCTTCTTTCATTTTAGGATAAATTAAAAAATTCTTAACCTGGTATCCAAGGCCTATCTGGGGCAGTCACAGCCTCATCTTATCATCTTTGCCCAGGGCTCTTGCTGTGGTCACACTGCACTTGCTTTAACTTTCTCAGTCTTAGAATTCCCTGCCTAGAAGGATCTTAATGTCCTCTTTTCTTGTCCAACTCCTTTTCAAACTTCAAGTTTCAGCTTTTATGTGATTTCTCAGGAAGCCTTTTCTTGCCACCTTTAGAGACTCTAACAACAAACACCCAGTTTTTTGCCTTCTTAGTGTTTATCATAAATAATTTTTCTTTTTATTTATAGAAAAAGCATTTTGAAAATTTCTAGACTTTATCTTTTTAGAATTGTTTTAGATTTATAGAAGAATACAGCAGATAGTACAGAATTCCCATACACTTTCATTCCCAACATAGTTTGCCCTATTATCTTATTTTTAAAACGGCACGTTTGTTATAGTTAATGAACCAGTATGTGTTCATTTCTTTCAACACATTATTAGTATTAACTAAAGTCCATAGTTATTCAGATTTCCTTAGTTTTTACCTAATGTCCTTTTTCTGTTCCAGAATCCCATCCAGGATACCATATTATGTTTATTCATTGTCATGTCTCCATAGGCTATGACAGTTTCTCAGACTTTCCTTATTTTTGTGTGTGTGTGTGTGTGTGTGTGTGTGTGTGTGTGTGTGTTTAATATTTATTTATTTATTTATTTGGCTGCACCGGGTCTTAGTTGTGGCATGTGGGCTCTTAGTTGCGGCATGTGGGATCTAGTTCCCTGACCAGGGATCGAACCCAGCCCCCCTGCATTGGAAGCAGGGAGTCTTAACCACTGGACCACCAGGGAAGTCCCAGACTTTCTTTATTTTTGATGACCTTCACAGTTTGAGGAGTACTGGTCAGGTACATTGTCGGATGTTATTTTTTTAAGGAAACTTTTTATTTAAGAATAATTTCTTAATGGTAATTTAATTCTCTTTGAAAAATTAGTATTAGTTTTTCCCAGTACACTATAATCTCCATGAAGTTGGGCCATGTCTGACTTACTCACAGCTGTATCCCAGTGGCTAATACATAGCAGACACTCAATATAAATTGCTAAATGAATAAATTATTTGCTCATGAAACAACATTCCTCCAGGAGGTATCATTGGAAATTCCTACTCTTAGGAATTCTCCTCAGGGCTAAGTATGGCCTTCTTAGTATATCATTACAAATCTTTCTTAGTATATCAGTACAAATCCATTCTCTCTTCTAGTTGAAATTCAGATTCCTTCTGTCCATTATGTTTTTCATATTATTTTACTTTACAATATGTCTCCTTTAACTCAACTTCTTTAGCGTTCATTTTCACATATATATGGGTTCATTATAGCTAATCCTTACTGAACATTGTAGAGCATATCCAAGGAGCTGTAACTACAGCAATGTATTTAGAAGGAAAAATTCCTTTTGAGAGGCTTACAGTCTCCTTGAGAAGACTAGATATTTACATAGAAATAAATATCAAAAAATGAAACATTGGGTAACCTGGGAAATGAATGATATAAACCTGAAATACTTACTAGGTCTCTGGGAACAGAAAACTCAGTGGGACCCAAGAGAGTAGGCTTGAAAAAAATCCATAAACAATGCTCAGCTTTCTGAGAGCACTTGGTTCTGGTAATGGATATTCAGTTGTCAGCCCTAGAATCTGAAAATCTTTATAGCATATAAATAAAAGGTATGTGTCAAAGGAATATGGTAGAAGGAATATAAGCTTTAGAATCAAAATTCCAGCTCTGTCCATTATAAACTGTGTACTTAAGAAACAGTGTGTAGGGCTTCCCTGGTGGTGCAGTGGTTGAGAATCTGCCTGCCAATGCAGGGGACACGGGTTCGAGCCCTGGTCTGGGAAGATCCCACATGCCGCGAAGCAGCTGGGCCTGTGAGCCACAACTACTGAGCCTGCGCGTCTGGAGCCTGAGCTCCGCAACAAGAGAGGCCGCGATAGTGAGAGGCCCGCGCACCGCGATGAAGAGTGGCCCCCGCTTGCCACAACTAGAGAAAGCCCTCGCACAGAAACGAAGACCCAACACAGCCATAAATAAATAAATAAATAAATACTTAAAAAAAAAAAAAGAAAAGAAAGTGTGTAAAGATTCTGATACTTCTTTAAAAAAATCATCCAAAACATGGAAATAAGGCAAAAAGAAGCATGTGTATCTTTTCAATGTCATGTTTGAGTTCTATCTTAACAGGTCTGCTCAAGCATGATTTAAATCTCTAGGGAAATGACCACTTTTGCTATGCTATTTACTATTAATCAGGCACAGACTTTGTGAAGTTAATGTTAACTTGTAGATTTTTGTCTGATAGAGAGGAAAATGATTTCTCTCCAGCAGAAAAGATATCCCCAAAGGCTATAGTTTTATTGCCCTGTAGGACATTAACTAGTTGTGTCTCTCATCTAGCAAATTGTTTTTAGCATGTCTTTCCTGGCAGACTTTATAAGTCTCTGTTTTTCAAATGGTGAGCTTTACCATCTGTCTGTTCCCTTACTGATAAGTTAAACAAATCTTTCACACACACACACACACACACATTTTTCTGAGAGCCATATTTTAACTTTGGACAAGTAACTAATAAATATCCTCTTTGTGTTCAGTGCTGTATGGGAAAAGACCTTTTCTTTGGCAAAAGATCTGCCCGGTCTCCACAGGTTATAGGGCTTATTTTTTCTGCTTATACCTTACAAGCAAATTTAGTTTTGAACATGAGAGGTTTAAGATGCCCATAAAATATGCCAGCGGAGACGTCAAGGAAGTCCTAAACTTAGAGTTCAGGGAAGAGGCCTGGGCTGACAATGTAAGTTTTTTTTTTGTTTTTTTTTTGGCTGTGTTGGGTCTTCGATGCTGCGTGCCGGCTTCTCATTGCGGTGGCTTCTCTTGTTGCAGAGCATGGGCTCTAGGCGTGCAGGCTTCAGTAGTTGTGGCACGCGGGCTCAGTAGTTGCAGCATGCGGGCTCAGTAGTTGCAGCACGTGGCCTCTAGAGAGCAGGCTCAGTAGTTGTGGCACACGGGCTTAGTTGTTCCGCGGCATGTGGGATCTTCCTGGACCAGGGCTCGAACCCGTGTCCCCTGCATTGGCAGATGGATTTTTAACCACTGCGCCACCAGGGAAGTCCGACAATGTAAGTTTGAGAGTCATTTGCATCATCAAGAAGGTATTTACAGTCATGAGGATAAACAGAAAGGGATGAAGGAGTGGGGAAAAGAATGAGAGAAGAAATAAAGACTGACACAGAATTGTTGACATGATACAATACCAAATTGGAACTACAGTATTTAGAGACCCACAGAGGATGAAGCGGTAGCAAAGGAGACTGGAGAGGGAACAGAGACACCAGAGAATACAACAGTACAGTGTCAGAAAAACCAGAGGGCTGGGTCAAATGCTGCTGAGAGGCTGTGTCAGATAAGGAGTAGAATGCATATACTAGATATGGCAACAAGGAATACAGCCAGGACTTTAAAAAGGTCGCTTAGTGTGGAGTGATGAGGACAGATGCCCGGCTGGATGTGAATGGGTTGAAGGGTAAATGGAAGCTGAAGATGTGGAGAAAGGGCTTCCCTGGTGGCACAGTGGTTAAGAATCCACCTGCCAATGCAGGGGACACAGGTGTGAGCCCTGGTCCAGGAAGATGCCATATGCCACAGAGCAACTAAACCCGTGCGCCACAACTACTGAGCCTGCGCTCTAGAGCCCATGAGCCACAACTACTGAGCCCGCGTGCCACAACTACTGAAGCCCACGCACCTAGAGCCCGTGCTCCGCAACAAGAGAAGCCACCACAATGAGAAGCCCACGCACCACAACGAAGAGTAGTCCCCGCTCACCACAACTAGAGAAAGCCTGCGCGCAGAACAAAGACCCAATGCAGCCAAAAATAAATAAATAAAATAAATAAATTTATTTAAAAAAAAAAGATGTGGTGACAGTACAAGTAGAAAACTTACACTACAGATGTACCTGAGACTTCTGGAAGAGATTTAGACTCTACAAACATTAATTACGTTCCTAGCAGGATCCTGATGATCTCACCAAAGTGAAATCCAACAAAATTAGATGCCTGGTACACACCACACTGTGCTATGTTATAGAATTCTTGAGAGCAATACTTGAGGAAGCTTCTACTGAAGTGGAATGTGGGTTCTAGACCCTGACTGCCTGGGCTCAAATCCCAGCTGTCTCATTAAGTAGCTCAATGACCTTGGGCAATTACTACAACTCTGAATCTCAGTTTCTTCATCTGTAAAATAGGGATAGTTAGTAGCACCTGCTTCATAAGTCTGTTGTAGAGATAATATCTCAAATAAAGACTGTCTGTGGGACTTCCCTGGTGGTCCAGTGGTAGAAAAATCTGTCTTCCAGTGCAGGGGATGTGGGTTTCATCCCTGGTCAGGGAACTAAGAGCCCACATGCCACGGGGAAACTAAGCCCGCACGCCACAACTACTGAGCTTGCCCACCACAACTAGAGAGCCTGCGTGCCGCAAACTACAGAGCCCACACGCTCTGGAGCCCGCACACCACAACTAGAGTGAGAAAACCCACACGTCACAACTAGAGAGAAGCCCGCACCACAACTAGAGAGAAGCCCCCATGCTACAGCGAAGAGCCTGCGTGCAGCAACAAAGATCCCACGTGCCGCAACTAAGACCTAACACAGCCAAAAAAAAAAAGACTGTGTCTGTCATCTATGCTTGAAATTTCTCAGCTTGCACTTAACTGCCATGAGGGAGAGAGGGAGGTCGAGACAGAGATAGAGACTTGGCTAGGGCCCTGGTGGTCCGGGGGTTAAGACTCCATGCTTCCACTTCAGGGGGCGCCGGCTGGAGAACTAAGATCCCCTATGCCTCATGGCCAAAAGAAAAGAAAAAAAGACTTGGCTAGGGTATTGTTGCAGATATCTAGCCACTTTCCCCAGTGGTGGCTTGTGTGTTGTTCTTAGCAAGAAAGGAGTGATAGTAAACCAATCTGACCAACTTCCTCCTTGTTTTAAACCTATCAGTGTTTCTCCACAGTAAAGCCCTCAAGTCCTGGTTTAAGATAATTTTTATTTATATTCTTTTCATTCTTAAATGTTCCCTTATAAAAAGTTTTCCTCTATTAATCCATTTAGTCCCTGCTTTTGAGATCTCATTCCACTGAGTTTTAAGAATTCTGTAATCTAAAGTCTTGCTTCACAGAGTGTAGTCCATCAATCAGCAGCATTGTCATCACCTGAGAGCTTAGTAAAAATGCAGAATCTGAGGCCCGACCCAAATCTACTAATCAGAAATTGCATTTTGACAAGCTGTCCCACAGCAAACATCATTCTCAATGGCAAAAAACTGAAAGCATTCCCTTTAAGATCAGGAACAAGACAAGGATGTCCACTCTCACCACTATTATTCAACATAGTTTTGGAAGTTCTAGCCACGGCAATCACAGAAGAAAAAGAAATAAAAGGAATACAAATTGGAAAAGAAGAAGTAAAACTGTCACTGTTTGCAAATGACATGATACTATACATAGAGAATCCTAAAACTGCCATCAGAAAACTGCTAGAGCTAATTAATGAATTTGGTAAAGTTGCAGGATACAAAATTAATGCACAGAAATCTCTTGCATTCCTATACACTAATGATGAAAAATCTGAACGAGAAATTATGGAAACACTCCCATTTACCACTGCAACAAAAAGAATAAAATACCTAGGAATAAAGCTACCTAGGGAGACAAAAGGCCTGTATGTAGAAAACTATAAGACACTGATGAAAGAAATTAAAGATGATACCAACAGATGGAGAGATATACCATGTTCTTGGATTGGAAGAATCAACATTGTGAAAATGACTCTACTACCCAAAGCAATCTACAGATTCAATGCAATCCCTATCAAATTACCAATGGTATTTTTTACGGAACTAGAACAAAAAATCTTAAAATTTGTATGGAGACACAAAAGACCCCGAATAGCCAAAGCAGTCTTGAGGGAAAAAAATGGAGCTGGAGGAATCAGACTCCCTGACTTCAGACTATACTACAAAGCTACAGTAATCAAGACAAGATGGTACTGGCACAAAAACAGAAATATAGATCAATGGAACAAGATAGAAAGCCCAGAGATAAACCCACGCACCTATGGTCAACTAATCTATGACAAAGGAGGCAAAGATATACAATGGAGAAAAGACAGTCTCTTCAATAGGTGGTGCTGGGAAAACTGGACAGCTACATGTAAAAGAATGAAATTAGAATACTCCCTAACACCATACACAAAAATAAACTCAAAATGGATTAGAGACCTAAATGTAAGACTGGACACTATAAAACTCTTAGAGGAAAACATAGGAAGAACACTCTTTGACATAAATCACAGCAAGATCTTTTTTGATCCACCTCCTAGAGTAGTGGAAATAAAAACAAAAATAAACAAATGGGACCTAATGAAACTTAAAAGCTTTTGCACAGCAAAGGAAACCATAAACAAGACGAAAAGACAACCCTCAGAATGGGAGAAAATATTTGCAAACGAATCAACGGACAAAGGATTAATCTCCAAAATATATAAACAGCTCATTCAGCTCAATATTAAAGAAACAAACACCCAATCCAAAAATGGGCAGAAGACCTAAATAGACATTTCTCCAAAGAAGACATACAGACGGCCACAAAGCACATGAAAAGATGCTCAACATCACTAATTATTAGAGAAATGCAAATCAAAACTACAATGAGGTATCACCTCACACCAGTTAGAATGGTCATCATCAGAAAATCTACAAACAACAAATGCTGGAGAGGGTGTGGAGAAAAGGGAACCCTCTTGCACTGTTGGTGGGAATGTAAATTGACACAGCCACTATGGAGAACAATAAGGAGGTTCCTTAAAAAACTAAAAATAGAATTACCATATGACCCAGCAATCCCACTACTGGGCATATACCCAGAGAAAACCGTAATTCAAAAAGACACATGCACCTGAATGTTCATTGCAGCACTATTTACAATAGCCAGGTCATGGAAGCAACCTAAATGCCCATCAACAGAAGAATGGATAAAGAAGTTGTGGTACATATATACAATGGAATATTACTCAGCCATAAAAAGGAACGAAATTGAGTCATTTGTTGAGACGTGGATGGATCTAGAGACTGTCCTACAGAGTGAAGTAAGTCAGAAAGAGAAAAACAAATATCGTATATTAATGCATGTATGTGGAACCTAGAAAAATGGTACAGATGAGCCGGGTTTCAGGGCAGAAGTTGAGACACAGATATAGAGAACAAACGTATGGACACCAAGGGGGGAAAACTGCGGTGGGGTGGGGATGGTGGTGTGCTGAATTGGGCGATTGGGATTGACATGTATAAAGTGATGTGTATAAAAAAAAAAAAAAAGAATACTAGAACACGCAGAAACTATTTACATCCTGATATGATTCTATAAGAAACCCACAATATCACATGTGAAACGTTCTTGTCCAAAATGTTTCAGCACACAGTCAGACAAACCCAGAATATGGGGCATTCCACAAGACCACTGGTCTGGACGCTTCAGATAAATCCGTGTCATGGAAAAAAAAAAATGGCAGGAAGACTATCTAGATTTAAAAGACTAAAACAAACATTACAACTAAATGCAACATGTGACCAGTGATTGGATCCTGAATTGGAAGAAATAAGAAAATATATCTATGGAAGACATTTTTCAGCAACTGGAAAAATTTGAATCTAGATTGTATATTAAAGAATATTATGGAATTTTAAAAAAAAAGAAGAAATACAAGAAGAATATTCTTTTCCTTTTGTAATAAACTCAACCTGCTGTGCATACTTTATGCTGATCTTCATCCCTTTTGTAAAATATATTATTAATCCATTTTCAGAAGTTAAGAATGAAGATGAGGGGCTTCCCTGGTGGCGCAGTGGTTGAGAATCTGCCTGCCAATGCAGGGGACACGGGTTCGAGCCCTGGTCTGGGAAGATCCCACATGCCGCGGAGCAACTAGGCCCGTGAGCCACAACTACTGAGCCTGTGCGTCTGGAGCCTGTGCTCCGCAACAAGAGAGGCCGCGATAGTGAGAGGCCCGCACACCGCAATGAAGAGTGGCCCCCACTTGCCACAATTAGAGAAAGCCCTCGCACAGAAACGAAGACCCAACACAGCCATAAATATAAATAAATAAATAAATAAATAAATAAATAAATAAAAAAGAACAGCAAACTTAAAAAAAAAAAAAGAATGAAGATGAAATTAAAAAGTAGCTTCAAAAGGAAAAAAAAAAAAAAGTATTCTGTAATCTAAAGTCTTGCTTCACAGAGTGTAGTCCATCAATCAGCAGCACTGTCATCACCTGAGAGCTTAGTAAAAATGCAGAATCTGAGGCCCGACCCAAATCTACTAATCAGAAATTACATTTTGACAAGCTGTCCATGCATATTAAAATTTAAGAGTCACTGTTACAAAAGAGGTAAAAGGAACTTGGGAAGACTTCAGAGATCCAAGAATTTTTGCACTGAAGTAGGACAAATTAAAACTAAATCTACCATGGAAATGTTTTCCAAAATCAGATGTACAAGTTCAAAATAAAATTTGTGACATTTTGTATACTCATTAAAGTGACTTGCTACAGCTGAATATTTAAACTGTTTTTTAAGTATTCAACTTTTTTCAGAGAGCTGACCTTTCATACTGATAAGTAGGACTTAAATAATGACAATGGAAAGGACACATTCTTTATTTTAGACTCAGCCCTGGGACAAAGTCATCTCCAAGAACAGGTGTCAGATAGAAGAGGTCAAATGGTTTATTTTGACGTATTTTCTTTTTTTCCTTCCAGAATCAATGGTAGCCACTTTTTTTTAAAATTAATTAATTTATTTTTATATTTATTTTTGGCTGTGTTGGGTCTTCGTTTCTGTGCAAGGGCTTTCTCTAGTTGCAGCGAGTGGGGTCCACTCTTCATCGCGGCGCGCGGGCCTCTCACTGTCGCGGCCTCTCTTGTTGCGGAGCACAGGCTCCTGACGCGCAGGCTCAGTAGCTGTGGCTCACGGGCCTAGTTGCTCCGCGGCATGTGGGATCTTCCCAGACCAGGGCTCGAACCCGTGTCCCCTGCATTGGCAGGCAGATTCTCAACCACTGCGCCACCAGGGAAGCCCGGTAGCCACTTTTTAAAATCTTCTTTTCCTATTTCTAAAGAACTCATCTTTCACTGCTTGTAGACAACTTAGCATTCTCTATGCCAATTTGTTCTTGTATTGTTCCACACAAGAATTTGATAATTTTTAAATGTCCTTTCTGTGAACTTCTTGGTTTCAAGGAATTTTTTTTTTTAAAGGAATTCCTTTTATTTTTATTATTTATTTATTTATTTATTTTTGGCTGTGTTGGGTCTTCGTTTCTGTGCAAGGGCTTTCTCTAGTTGTGGCAAGCGGGTGCCACTCTTCATCGCGGTGCGCGGGCCTCTCACTATCGCGGTGTCTCTTGTTGCGGAGCACAGGCTCCAGACGCGCAGGCTCAGTAATTGTGGCTCACGGGCCTAGTTGCTCCGCGGCATGTGGGATCTTCCCAGACCAGGGCTCGAACCCGTGTCCCCTGCATTGGCAGGCGGACTCTCAACCACTGCGCCACCAGGGAAGCCCTCAAGGAATTTTTTGTAACCACATCTACCTACAACTCTATTCATCGGGTTTGCATGTACATTTTATATCATTTATCGGAAACAGTTTGTCAGTTCTAAATAGTTAGGAGTGGGCGCAAAAAGATATTGATAAGTTCATGATGATGAGCATAGCATACACTACTTGGACCTATTTGAAATGTGATGAATTATGGAAGGCAGTGGGAGCCCAAAGTACAGCTTTATCCAGTATGGCTGGCATCTTTCTTTATCTTACAGGAAATGGCCAACAGTGGAAACCTGGAGAGTTAGGATCTGAAAAAGAAGTCCCTGGTCCTTGACCAATTGTTGAGGTGTGATGGGCTGGGGATCAGGACACCTATTAAACTGTTAAAAAGTTTATAATTAGGTACTTTCAATAGTCTTAAAATTTCAGTTATTTCCCCCAAATCAGGATGTATTAAAAGTGAGCGTTTTGTTCCAATGTAACTAAAGTAATATATTGGATTAGACTATTTTATGCCCATCCCTGTGAATGCCACTGTCCTAGTATCATTTACTGAGCATACTGCCCCAAACAAGCCAGTAATCTTGAATGCCATTTCCCCATTCTCTCAAAGCTCCTTGTACTAGAAAGAACATGATTTTAGAGCCTAGAGAACTGAGTTTAGATCCCAAGAGAACTTCATTTTTTTCTCATCTATAAATTGGGACTCTTAAATGTTCTAGGATTAAGATGGATTTGTACAACTTGTGCCCCAAAATCATGAACCAATAAATGTTAGTTCCTTTCTCTGGCACTGTCTAAAATGTCTTAATCCTTCAAGAAATATTGCTGGGTGTAGAAGGCAGAAATGGTTTATGGAAGACAGCCCCTAGGGCACTGTTATCACCCTAGCAAGGATCTCCTCTTTTCTCTACCTGCCCTTGGAATTCCCCAGCTACAGCCTTGCAGTGTTAAGAATCACTTTGCCCACAGCAGAGGCAGCTTGTGAATCCAGTGGAGATCTGAGATGAAAATGCCGCCCCAAGCCATGTGACGATGGTCATACATTTTAGAAAGGAACATTATATAAGCAAACCCTTGGAAGTTCCCTTTGCTCTCAGTATAGCCTTCAGCAGTGCCTGCAGCCTCTGGCACCATGGATACTGCCTTTACTGAGGCAATAGTCTCCATTGTTGTGGGCAGCCTCCCAGAGTAATTGACAGTGGCAGGGGTTAGGAGAAGGAGGGAGGCCACAGAACAAACATCAAAGGCAATTATCGCAAAACCCAGCTTGTTGTGAATGGAAGCAGTCACTAAGAATGTCATTTTGGAAATAAATTCCTTGGATAGATTAAAAATTTTGATAGTCACCAAAGTAAAAATGTTACCCCAGAGTTTTGACCAAAAGCATACTAGCATCTGCTTCCTGGGGTTGAGTGTTTCCTGATTTGCAAATACACTCCTTCCTGGTACCTAAAAAGCTGTTTGGTTATATTTCCAAAGTACTGACATCTGTTTTCCATTCCACAGTAAGTTCATACATTCCTTCCTGCCAGCTTGCAGTAAATAGTTGTGCAGTACCTACTACGAGCAAAGCTTTGCTTCAAGGTAATTTGAAAATTCGATAGAGGTGGGCAGGGGAGCACATTAATTCAAACCAGAGATCTTACACAAATCATCACCCTGTCAATTATTTTTGTCAGTAATGGCTCCAGGCCACTAGGAAAAATTCTTCTCCAGGTAGACATAAAATATGATAGATCTGATGTTTTGAAGGCCCCAGAGAATTCAGCTCCCCTTATTTTCCTTGCTCTTAATATTGGGAAATAGATCCCAAATTCAAATGGTCTCCTTTTTAGTATTTTATATGCTTATATTTTAGTGTATATACTTCTCAACTTCCTTTTTTTGGTAGTACTCCTACATATGCCAAAAACTGAGATCCCCACCTTATTATTTTGCAACTCCCATTTTTTATTTAACAACATATTCTAAACATCTTTTCATATCAATAAAATTTGTATTTTTTCTTTATATCACATGTCACTAGCTAAAATTAAACTTACTGTTATATTCCTATCTATCCTCTCCTTATTTCTATTGATTGTCATGTTCTCCCACCATAATTTAAGCTCCGGAATGCAGAGAATTTGTTTTCTGTGTTCTCCATGTCTGAAACAATGCCTGGCACATAGTTGGAACTTCACAGTTGTTGTTAAATGAATGATTGAATAAATAACAAAAATATCTTACTTTAAATGTTAAGATATAACTACTATTTTGGGACTTCCCTGGTGGCGCAGTGGCTAAGAATCTGCCTGCCAATGCAGGGGACACGGGTTCAAGCCCTGGTGCAGGAAGATCCCACATGCTGCGGCACAACTAAGCCCGTGCACCACAACTAAGGCTCACAACTGAGCCTGTGCTCTACAGCCTGCGAGCCACAACTACTGAGCCTGCGTGCCACAACTAATGAATCCTGCATGCCTAGAGCCCGTGTTCTTCAACAAGAGAAGCCCTCGCTTGCCGCAACTAGAGAAAGCCCATGCACAGAAACAAAGACCCAAAGCAGCCAAAAATAAATAAATAAATAAATAAATAAATAAATAAGTTTTAAAAAAAGACATAAGTACTATTTTACTTTTCTGAACCTGTGGTTTACTCAATTTTAAAATAACTGTAGGGACGTCCCTGGTGGTCCAGTGGTTAAGACTCCACACTCCCAATTCAGGGGGCCCAGGTTCAATTCCTGGTTGGGGAACTAATATCTCACATACTGCAGCTGAGCCTGCACACCACAACTAGAGAGCCCTCGCGCTGAAACTACTGAGCCCACATGCTCTAGAGCCCACATACTGCAACTAGAGAAGCCCACGCACCACAACAGAGACCCTGTGAAGCCAAAAAAAAACCGAACAAAACAACCCCTTAAAAAAATAATAACTGTAGAAGAGAAACCATTGAAAAAATGAAAAGACAACCTACTGAATGAGAGAAATATTTGCAAATGACATGACCAATAAGAGATTAATATCCAAAATATATAAACAGCTCATATAACGTAATATTAAAAAAAAATCCTGATCAAAAATGGGCAGAAGACCTAAATAGACATTTTTCCAAAGTAGATATACACAGGGGCTTCCCTGGTGGTGCAGTGGTTAAGAATCTACCTGCCAATGCAGGCGACACAGGTTTGAGCCCTGGTCTGGGAAGATCCCATGTGCCGCGGAGCAACTAAGCCCAAGCACCACAACTACTGAACCTGAGCTCTAGAGCCCTCGTGCAACAACTACTGAAGCCCGTGTGCCTACAGCCCATGCTCTGCAACAAGAGAAGACACCACAATGAGAAGCCTGTGCACCACAAGAAAGAGTAGTCCCTGCTCACTGCAACTAGAGGAAGGCCCCGTGCAGAAACGAAAACCCAAGACAGCCAAAAATAAATAAATAAAATATATAAATTTTTTAAAACAGAAGATATACACAAACATGATAATAATCATAATTGCAGAAGTTTTCACAGGTAGTGAAGGGTCTGATCCCCACATTGGGCTCCCAATGTGGGGATCAGACCCAGGTCCTGTGTTACAGGACTCCAGTCTAAGTGTCCTATACCAGAAGATGAGCCCCCAGAATACCTGGCTTTGAAGACCTCACAGCTAGCCATACATATTCAAAGTGATGAAAGGAAAAAAACCCATAACCAAGAAGATTCAACTCACAAAGGCTATAATTCAGATCTGAAGAAGCAATAAAGAATTATAGACAAGCAAAAGCTAAAAGAGTTCAGCACCACTAAACTGGCTCTACAAGAAATGTTAAAGGGACTTTTCTAAGTGGAAAAGAAAAGACCACAGCTATAAAAATTAAAACTATGAAAGGGAAAATCTCATTGGTAAAGGCAAATACACAGTAAAGGTAGTAGATCAACCACCTACAAAGATAGTAGGAAGGTTAAAAGACAAAAATAGTAAAGTCATCCATATCCCCAATAACTAGTTAAGGGATACACAAAACAAAAAGAGGTAAAATATGAAGTCAAAAATATCAAATGTGTGTTGGGGGGTGGAGTAAAAATGCAGCGTTGTTAGAATACATTTGAACATAAGAGATCATCAATTTTTATTTATTTATTTATTTTTTGCCACACCATGCAGCTTGCGGGATCTTATTTCTTATGTCCCCAACCAGGGATCAAACCCAGGGCCCTGGCAGTGAGAGCACCAAGTCCTAACCACTGGACTTCCAGGGAATTCCCGAGATCATCAACTTTAAATATATGTATATTTAAAATATAATATTACCACAAACCAAAAATTTATAATAGATACAAAAAGATAAACGAATCCAAAATAACACTAAAGATAGTCATCAAAACATAAGAAGAGAGCAAAAGAAGAGAAAAAAACATGAAGATTGGTTCAAGATGGCAGAGTAGAAGGACACGTTCTCACCCTCTCTTTCAAGAACACTGGAATCACAACTAACTGCTGAACAATCATCGACAGGAAGACACTGGAACTCACCAAAAAAGATACCCCACATCCAAAGACAAAGGAGAAGCCGCAGTGAGACAGTAGGAGGGGCGCTATCACAATAAAATCAAATCCCATAACTGCTGGGTGGGTGACTCACAAACTGGAGAACACTTATACCACAGAAGTCCACCCACTGGAGTGAAGTTTCTGAGCTACACGTCAGGCTTCCCAACCTGGGGATCTGGCAATGGGAGGAGGAATTCCTAGAGAATCAGACTTTGAAGGCTAGCAGGATTTGATTGCAGGACTTCAGCAGCACTGGGGGAAACAGAGACTCCACTCTTGGAGGGCACACACAAAGTAGTGTGCACATCGGGACCTAGAGGAAGGAGCAGTGACCCCATGGGAGACTGAACCAGACCTACCTGCTAGTGTTGGAGGGTCTCCTGCAGAGGCGGGGGGCAGCTGTGGCTCACCAAGGGACAAGGAAACTGGCAGCAAAAGTTCTGGGAAGTACTCCTTGGCGTGAGCCCTCCCAGAGTCCGCCATTAGCCCCACCAAAGAGCGTGGGTAGGCTCCAGTGTTGGGTTGCCTCAGGCCAAACAACCAACAGGGAGGGAACTCAGCCCCACCCATCAGCAGACAAGCACATTAAAGTTTTACTGAGCTCTGCCCACCAGAGCAACAGCCAGCTCTACCCACCACCAGTCCCTCCCATCAGGAAACTGGCACAGGCCTCTTAGATAGCCTCATCCACCAGAGGTCAGACAGCAGAAGCAAGAATAACTACAATCCTCCAGCCTGTGGAACAAAAACCACATTCACAGAAAGATAGAAAAGATGAAAAGGCAGAGGGCTATGTACCAGATGAAGGAACAAGATAAAACCCCAGAAAAACAACTAAATGAAATGGAGATAGGCAACCTTCCAGAAAAAGAATTCAGAATAATGACAGTGAAGATGATCCAGGACCTCAGAAAAAGAATGGAGGCAAAGATCGAGAAGATGCAAGAAATGTTTAAGAAAGATCTAGAAGAATTAAAGAACAAACAGAGATGAATGATACAATAACTGAAATAAAAAATACGCTAGAAGGATTCAATAGCAGAATAACTGAGGCAGAAGAACGGATAAGTGACCTGGAAGACAGAATGGTGGAATTCACTGCTGCAGAACAGAATAAATAAAAAAGAATGAAAAGAAATGAAGACAGCCTAAGAGACCTCTGGGACAACATTAAACGCAACAATCATTCACATTATAGGGGTCCCAGAAGGAGAAGAGAGAGAGAAAGGACCCGAGAAAATATTTGAAGAGATTATAGTTGAAAACTTCCCTAACATGTAAAAGGAAATAGCCACCAAAGTCCAGGAAGCGCAGAGTCCCATACAGGATAAACCCAAGGAGAAACATGCCGAGACACATAGTAATCAAATTGGCAAAAATTAAAGACAAAGAAAAATTATGGAAAGCAACAAGGAAAAAATGACAACATACAAGGGAACTCCAATAAGGTTAACAGCTGATTTCTCAGCAGAAACTCTACAAGCCAGAAGCAAGTGGCATGATATACTTAAAGTGATGAAAGGGAAGAACCTACAACCAAGATTACTCTACCTGGCAAGGATCTTATTCAGATTCGAGGGAGAAAACAAAAGTTTTACAGACAAGCAAAAGCTAAGGGAATTCAGCATCACCAAACCAGCTCTACAACAAATGCTAAAGGAACTTCTCTAACTGGGAAACACAAGAGAAGAAAAGGACCTACAAAAACAAACCCAAAACGATTAAGAAAATGGTCATAGGAACATACGTATCGATAATTACCTTAAACGTGAATGGATTAAATGCTCCAACCAAAAGACACAGGCTTGCTGAATGGATACAAAAACAAGACCCATATATATGCTGTCTACAAGAGACCCATTTCAGACCTAGGGACACATACAGACTGAAAGTGAGGGGATGGAAAAAGATATTCCATGCAAATGGAAATCAAAAGAAAGCTGGAGTAGCAATACTCATACCAGATAAAATAGACTTTAAAATAAAGAATGTTACAAGAGACAAGGAAGGACACTACATAATGATCAAGGGATCAATCCAAGAAGAAGATAGAACAATTATAAATATATATGCACCCAACATAGGAGCACCTCAATACATAAGGCAACTGCTAACAGCTATAAAAGAGGAAATTGACAGTAACACAATAATAGTGGGGGACTTTAACACCTCACTTACACCAATGGACAGATCATCCAAAAAGAAAATTAATAAGGAAACACAAGCTGCAAATGACACAGTAGACCAGATAGATTTAATTGGTATTTATAGAACATTCCATCCCCAAACAGCAGATTACACTTTCTTCTCAAGTGAGCATGGAACATTCTCCAGGATAGATCACATCTTGGGTCACAAATCAAGCCTCAGTAAATATAAGAAAATTGAAATCATATCAAGCATCATTTCTGACCACAACGCTATGAGATTAGAAATCAATAACAGGGAAAAAAACGTAAAATACACAAACACATGGAGGCTAAACAATACGTTACTAAATAACCAAGAGATCACTGAAGAAATCAAAGAGGAAATCAAAAAATACCTAGAGACAAATGACAATGAAAACACGACAATCCAAAACTATGGGATGCAGCAAAAGCAGTTCTAAGAGGGAAGTTTATAGCTATACAAGCCTACCTCAAGAAACAAGAAACATCTCAAATAAACAATCTAACCTTACACCTAAAGGAACTAGAGAAAGAAGAACAAACAAAACCCAAAGTTAGCAGAAGGAAAGAAATCATAAAGATCAGAACAGAAATAAATGAAATAGAAACAAAGAAAACAATAGCAAAGATCAATAAAACTAAAAGCTGGTTCTTTGAGAAGATAAACAAAATTGATAAACCATTAGCCAGACTCATCAAGAAAAAGAGGGAGAGGACTCAAATCAATAAAATTAGAAATGAAAAAGGAGAAGTTACAACAGACACCACAGAAATACAAAGCATCCTAAGAGACTACTACAAGCAACTCTATGCCAATAAAATGGACAACCTGGAAGAAAAGGACAAATTCTTAGAAAGGTATAACCTTACAAGACTGAACCAGGAAGAAATAGAAAAGATGAACAGACCACTCACAAGTAATGAAATTGAAACTGTGATTAAAAATCTTCCAACAAACAAAAGTCCAGGACCAGAGGACTTCACAGGTGAATTCTATCAAACATTTAGAGAAGAGCTAACACCCATCCTTCTCAAACTCTTCCAAAAAATTGCAGAGGAAGGAACACTCCCAAACTCATCCTATGAGGCCACCATCACCCTGATACCAAAACCAGACAAAGATACTACAAAAAAAGAAAATTACAGACCAATATCACTGATGAATATAGATGCAAAAATCCTCAACAAAATACTGGCAAACAGAATCCAACAACACATTAAAAGGATCATACACATGATCAAGTGGGATTTATCCCAGATATGCAAGGATTCTTCAATATACGCAAATCAATCAATGTGATACACCATATTAACAAATTGAAGAAAAAAAAAAACATGTGATCATCTCAATACATGCAGAAAAAGCTTTTGACAAAATCCAACACCCATTTATCATAAAAACTCTCCAGAAAGTGGGCATAGAGGGAACCTACCTCAACATAATAAAGGCCATATACGACAAACCCACAGCAAACATCATTCTCAATGGCAAAAAAACTGAAAGCATTCCATTTAAGATCAGGAACAAGACAAGGATGTCCACTCTCACCACTATTATTCAACATAGTTTTGGAAGTCCTAGCCATGGCAATCAGAGAAGAAAAAGGAATAAAAGGAATACAAATTGGAAAAGAAGAAGTAAAACTGTCACTGTTTGCAGATGAATTGATACTATACATAGAGAATCCTTAAAATGCCGCCAGAAAACTGCTAGAGCTAATCAATGAATTTGGTAAAGTTGCAGGATACAAAATTAATGTATAGAAATCTCTTGCATTCCTATACACTAATGATGGAAAATCTGAACGAGAAATTAAGGAAACACTCCCATTTACCACTGCAACAAAAAGAATAAAATACCTAGGAATAAAGCTACCTAGGGAGACAAAAGGCCTGTATGCAGAAAACTATAAGACACTGATGAAAGAAATTAAAGATGATACCAACAGATGGAGAGATATACCATGTTCTTGGATTGGAAGAATCAACATTGTGAAAATGACTCTACTACCCAAAGCAATCTACAGATTCAGTGCAACCCTCATCAAATTACCAATGGTATTTTTTACGGAACTAGAACAAAAAATCTTAAAATTTGTATGGAGACACAAAAGACCCCGAATAGCCAAAGCAGTCTTGAGGGAAAAAAATGGAGCTGGAGGAATCAGACTCCCTGACTTCAGACTATACTACAAAGCTACAGTAATCAAGACAATATGGTACTGGCACAAAAACAGAAATATAGACCAATGGAACAGGATAGAAAGCCCAGAGATAAACCCATGCACCTTTGGTCAACTAATCAATGACAAAGGAGGCAAGGATATACAATGGAGAAAAGACAGTCTCTTCAATAAGCGGTGCTGGGAAAACTGGACAGCTATATGTAAAAGAATGAAATTAGAACATTCCCTAACACCATACACAAACATAAACTCAAAATGGATTCGAGACCTAAATGTAAGACTGGGCACTATAATACTCTTAGAGGAAAACATAGGAAGAACACTCTTTGACATAAATCACAGCAAGATCTTTTTTGATCCACCTCCTAGAGTAGTGGAAATAAAAACAAAAATAAACAAATGGGACCTAATGAAACTTAAAAGCTTTTGCACAGCAAAGGAAACCACAAACAAGACGAAAAGAGAACCCTCAGAATGGGAGAAAATATTTCCAATGAATCATAGGACAAAGGATTGATCTCCAAAATATATAAACAGCTCATGCAGCTCAATATTAAAAAAACAAACAACCCAATCCAAAAATGGGCAGAAGACCTAAATAGACATTTCTCCAAAGAAGACATACAGATGGCCAAGAAGCACATGAAAAGCTGCTCAACGTCATTAATTATTAGAGAAATGCAAATCAAAACTACAATGAGGTATCACCTTACACCAGTTAGAATGGGCATCATCAGAAAATCTACAAACAACAAATCCTGGAGAGGGTGTGGAGAAAAGGGAACCCTCTTGCACTGTTGGTGGGTATGTAAATTGATACAGCCACTATGGAGAACAGTATGGAGGTTCCTTAAAGAACTAAAAATAGAATTACCATATGACCCAGCAATCCCACTACTGGGCATATACCCAGAGAAAACCATAATTCAAAAAGACACATGCACCCGAATGTTCATTGCAGCACTATTTACAATAGCCAGGTCATGGAAGCAACCTAAATGCCCATCGACAGACAAGTGGATAAAGAAGTTGTGGTACATATATACAATGGAATATTACTCAGCCATAAAAAAGAACAAAATTGGGTCATTTGTAGAGACGTGGATGGATCTAGAGAACACAAAAAAAGAAAATTACAGGCTAATATCACCAATGAATATAAATGCAAAACTCCTCAACAAAATATTAGCAAACTGAATTCAACAATACATGAAAAGGATCACAGAACATTTTTTTTTAAATTAAAGTATAGTTGATTTACAATGTTGTGTTAGTTTCTGGTGTACAGCAGAGCGATTCAGTTATATACATATATATATATATATATACACACATACATATATACACATTCTTTTTCATATTCTTTTCCATTATGGTTTATTACAGGGTATTGAATATAGTTCCCTGTGCTATAGAGTAGGACCTTGTTTATCTGTTTTATATATAGTAGTTTGTATCTGCTAATCCCAAACTGCTCATTTATCCCTCCACCACCTCCTTTCCCTTTTGGTTACCATAAGTTTGTTTTCTATGTCTGTGAGTCTGTTTCTGTTGTTTTTTTGTTTTGTTTTGTTTTGTTTTGTTTTTAATTTATTTTTATTTATTTATGACTGTGTTGGGTCTTCGTTTATGTGCAAGGGCTTTCTCTAGTTGTGGCAAGTGGGGGCCACTCTTCATCGCGGTGCGCGGGCCTCTCACTATCGCGGCTTCTCTTGTTGCGGAGCACAGGCTCCAGACACGCAGGCTCAGTAATTGTGGCTCACGGGCCTAGTTGCTCTGCGGCATGTGGGATCTTCCCAGACCAGGGCTCGAACCCGTGTCCCCTGCATTGGCAGGCAGACTCTCAACCACTGCGCCAGCAGGGAAGCCCCTCTGTTTCTGTTTTGTAAATAATTTCAGTTGTGTCATATTTTAGATTCCACATATAAGTGATATCATATGGTATTTGTCTCTCTCATTCGTACATTGGTACGATTTATTGCAGAGAATGTTTTGCCTATACTCTCTTCTAGGAGTCTTATGATGTCATGGCTTATATTTAAGTGTTTAAGCCATTTTGAGTTTATTTTTTGTATGGTTTGAGGATTTCTTCTAACTTCATTGATTTACATGCTGCTGTTCAGCTTTCCCAACACCACTTGCTGACAAGACCATCTTTTCTCCATTGTATATGCTTGCTCCTTTGTCAAAGAGCAATTGACCATAGGTGTGTGGGTTTACTTCTGGGCTCTGTATTCTCTTCCATTGATCCATATGTCTGTTTTGGGGCCCATACCATGCTGTTTTGATTACTGTAGCTTTGTAGTATTGTCTGAAGTCTGGGAGGGTTATGCCTCCATCTTTTTCTGTTTTCTCAGGATTTCTTTGGCAATTCTGGGTCTTTTATGGTCTGATATAAATTTTAGGATTATCACTTTTTTTTTAAATACAAAAAAGTAAACATACCATTTTAATTGTCAAAAAACTATCAGAATTCATCAATGAATTCAGTAAAGTTGCAGGATACAAAATTAATATACAGAACTTGTTGCATCTCTATATACTAACAACAAGCTATCAGAAATAGAAATTAAGAAAACAATCCCATTTACAATTGCATCATAAGGAAAAAAGTACCTAGGAATAAATCTACCCAAGCAGGTAAAGACCTATATTTGGAAAACTATAAAACATTGATGTAAGAAACTGAAGGACTCTCACCTTCTGATATGGCCCACACTCTGTCTCTGAAGTGTGTTTCTCCCAGTGCCACTCTTGCCTTTTGAGATGGACTGTATTCTGTCTATGGAATATGTATCTCTCTAAATAAATCACTTCTTACCTATCACTTTGCCCCTCACTGACTTCCTTCTATACTGAGAAATAAAGAAGTTGAGCTTCATTAAGCCCTGAGACCAGCTGGTGAGCCACAAAGGGACAGCAATAAGCTAGACCAACTCCTGCTCATTGTTGACACTGTGGGAGACACCTTCTGCAGCATTTCTTTGTGACAACTTTTTGGGCACTAACACCTGGCTGGGAGACTACCTTGGAAGGGATAGCACCTAAAATCGAACTAAGGCCCCCACCCAGGTGGAGGATGGTAACTTCAGGCTGAGTACAAGATTCCTGGAACACTGCCCTTTTACCTCACCACCAACCAATCAGAAGAAAGTCACACACTCTGCAGCTCTCATCCCAAATTTTACCTATTAAAAACTTCTCCCTGAAAACCATTGGGGAGTTCAGGGTTTTTGAGCATGAGCCACCCATTCTCCTTGCTTGGCCCTGCAATAAGCCTTTCTCTCCTTCAAAAAAAAAAAAGAAAAAGAAAAAAGGAAACTGAAGACACAAACAAATGAAAAGATATACCATCCTCATTGATTGGAAGAATTAATATTGTTAAAATGACCATACTACCCAAGGCAATCTACAGATTCAATGCAATCCCTATGAAAATACTAATGGCATTTTTCCAGAGCTAGATAGAACTAATTCTAAAATTTGTATGGAAATACCAAAGACCCCAAATAGTGAAAACAATCTTGAGAAAAAAGAACAAAGCTGGAAGTAATACACTCCCTGCATTCAAACTATACTACAAAGCTTAGCAATCAAAAAGTATGGTACTAGCATGAAAACAGACAAAAAAATAGATAAATGGAACAGAATAGAGAGCCCAGAAATGAACCCACACTTATATGGTCAATTAACCTATGACAAAGGGGCCAAGAATATACCATGGGGAAAAGACAGCCTCCTCAATAAATGGTGCTGTGAAAACTAGACAGCTACATTCAAAAGAATTAAAGTGGACTACTTTCTCATACCAAATACAAAAATAAACTCAAAATGGATTAAAGACTTAAATGTAAGACCCCAAACCATAAAACTCCTAGAAGAAAACAAAGGCAGTTCAATCTTTGACATTGGTCTCAGCAATAATTTTTGCTGTGTCTCCTCAGGCAAGGGAAGCAAAAACAAACAAATGGAACTACATTCATCTAAAAAGCTTTACAGAGCAAAGGAAACTATCAACAAAACAGAAAGGCTGTCTACTGAATGGGAGATGATATTTCCAAACTATATACCCAATAAGGGGTTAATATGCAAAATATACAAAGAACCCATAAAACTCAACATCAAAATAGCAAACAACCTGATTAAAAATTGGCAGAGGACCTGAATAGATATTTCTCCAAAGAAGACATACAGATTGCCAACAGATACATGAAAACATGATCAACATCACTAATCGTCAGGGAAATGCACATCAAAACCACAATGAGATATCACCTCATACCTGTCAGAATGTCTATTATCAAAAAGACAACACATAAGTGTTTACTAGGATGAGGAGGAAAGGGAACCCTGGTCCACTGCTGGTAGGATAGTAAATTGGTACAGCCACTATGGAAAATGGTATGGGGAATTCCTAAAAAAAAAATTAAAAATAGATCTACCCTATGACCCAGCAATTCTACTTTTGTGTATTTTTCCAAGTAAAACAAAAACACTAATTCAAAAAGACATATGCACCCTTATGGTCATTGCAGCACTACTTACAATAGCCAAGACATGGAAGTAACCTAAGCTTCCATCAATAGATGAACTGGGGAATTCCCTGGCCATCTAGTGGTTAGGACTCCTCGCTCTCACTGCCAAGGGCCTGGGTTCGATCCCTGGTCGGGGAACTAAAATCCCATAAGCCTCGTGGTGCGGCCAATTAAAAAAAAAAAAAAAAAAAGATGAACTGATAAAGAAGATGTGATATAATAAAATGTAAATTACTCAACAATAAAAAGGCATGAAATTCTGCCATTTGTAACAACGTGGATGGACTTAGAGGGTACTATGCTTAGTGAAATAAATCAGGCAAAGACATATTCTATGTTATCACTTATACTGGAATCTATAAAACAAAACAAATGAATAAAAATAACAAAACAGAAACAGATTCATAGATACAGAGAACAAACCAGTAGTTTCCAGGGGCATGTATGTAGGTGGTTCAGTGAAATGGGTGAGAGAGATTAAGCAGTACAAACTTCCAATTACAAAATAAATGAGTTATGGGGATGAAATGAAAAGCATGAGGAATATAGTCAATAATATTAAAATAACTTTGTATGGTGACAGATGCTAACCAGACTTGTCATGTTATTCATTTTGTAGTGTATAGAAATATCAAATCACTATGTTGTACACTGGAACTTACAGTGTTGTAGGTCAATTATACTTCAATAAAAAATAATAACAAAATTTTTATAAAATCCATGTCTTTATTGACATTTATGTTAAGTTTTGAGAAGAATAGATGATATATGTATGATCATTTGGCTATGTTTAACCTTTTTGCTTTTATTATGAGGATAGTTCAATCAACTGAAAATTAAGTACAAGGGTAAGGTTTATAAATTGTATTCAAAATTCAAATCTTTTAAAATATTCTGTTCAATAAAACATAATTAACATCAAAATAGTAAAAATTAAAAATTTTTTAAATTAAAAAAGAAGTCATGGTAAATCTTCCCATGACTGAAATTCAAGGAATCCTCCTGTTTGGGCAGTTTTCTTCCAAGTAGTGATTCAGGGATCCAGGCTCCTTCTGTATGAAAAATGTGGCTCCCAAGGTTGCCCTGGGAGTCATCTCCCTTCCCGTCAGCTGGGAGGGTTCAAGGGCATAGAGGATAACGCAAGGAAGTTTTAATGGGCCAGGCCTGGAGGTGCTACATATCACTTTTGACCACATGCCACTTGGCATACCTAAGTGTAAGGGAGGTGTGGAAATATAGTTCAGGTGTGTGTCTAGGAGGAGAAGAAAGCGGGTTTGGTAAACAACTAGCCAATCTCTGCCACTGTAGTTATGTAAGTCAGTCCCTGTTAGATATCTATAAATAAAGAGTTCAGAGTAAAATCATTCACTCCTGTATATTTGTGTTTATAAAATCTGGAAACTATTTGTTTCAGAGAATTTCCAAAGTCTCCATCTATGACAAAACCATTCCCTATTCTTGTGAGCTGCCTTTTATTTCTCCAAGGAAAGAAAGGAAAAACTTAAACTTGATTTTTATAAAAATCCATTTGTATTTAAACTGCTTTGCAATTTTACCAAACCCACTTCCTTCTTCTCCTAGACACACAACTAATAAAATGTCTGCATAAAAGCTGTAGTTTTGACTTGATTACAAAACCTGCCAGAGTTGCCCCCAAAGGTGTGGATTTCCAAACAGTGTGGCTGTCAACACTGCAAAATGCATTTCTGAGGGTCTGAAATCTTACCGCGTAGAAAGGAATGAATTTTTCAAAATTTCCAAATTCTAAGATAGGCCTAGATGAAGCCTGGTGTTTCCACTCAGATTGTCTTACCATAATGTTTGTTTTCTAATTTAATACTGGTTAAGACTATAAGCTACAGAAGAAGGAGTTTTAGTCCATTGGTGAGAGGGGTAGAAAGATGATACTAGGAAAAAAGTAACATTTACTGAGGCTAATTTGTCAGGACTGAGCTAGGCACTGTGCCCATACACTTGACTTCCTTTAATCCTCACATCAACACTGCAAGGAAGGTAGTGTGATCCCAGTTTTATCGGTGAGGACCCTTTGTCTCTGGGAGGCTAACTAGCTCACCTGTGGTCCCAAGCCAGCAAAGGACAAAGCCTGGATGTGAGCTGAGGTGTATCTGCCACCAAAGCCCACACTCTTGACTACAGCAGACTGGGAAAAAGAATGAAAATGAAGAACTTGGGAAATGAGCTAGAGACCAACACTAAGGAGCTTTGGAATTTGATTCCTCAGTCTTTTCTTTCCTAAGAAATCCCTGGAGGTGATTAATTCCTTTGTATCTCTGTTAGCCACTAGCTCTGTAGAAAGACTGCAGGCACATGCAAGGTAAGAACTTCAGATCCTAGTACCAGCTCTCTGCTATTTCTGGTCAATCACTGAAATCACCTTGCAGGGAGTTTTTCCAAACCAGTTGTCTGCGGGAGCAATCAACTTCTAACCCAGATTCTGACTGGGAAGGTTTGGCTGCCCTGATCACACCTCCATGGGAAAAAAATGAAACTGACAGATTAAGGGAGCAATTCCAAAAATAATTTTGGCACTCAAGACTGAAAAACAATTTTCCTTTTTATTTGGGCAGGGAAAATGCCTCAAGGACAGTAAAAGCCTGCAGGAGAAGCCAGCTGAGAGCCCTTTTTTCTCTTCCCCTCTGCCAAGGCTCATGTCTGTAAAACAGATGAACTATTTGCTACCTTCCTGGGTTTTTACTCAGTTGTTTATAGCAGACCTGGCAATATGTGCATCATCAAAGTAAAAAATGAAGCTAAATAGCAAGATTTTACAGTGGGAGAAACAGCAGTCTTTACAAACACATGAATTAAACTAAAATTCCAACTTCAACTATAAGGTAAGTTTTTTGAACCCTAAGAATTATATTTTGCAATATTGAATGTATCATTTTTGCAAAAGCACACCTTTCGAATCTACTTGGGTTAACACTATTTTCAAATTACCTTTCTCACAGCCATTGCATAGAGTACAAAGGAGATAAAGGAACAACTGTGCTAAAATGTATTCCCTGTAAATTGGTACAGTCTCTGTGGAATCTTGGTGAAGGATACATTGACAACATTTATCAAAATTACAATACAAAATTACAAACTTTTTGACTCAGAAATTTCACATCCAGGAATTTATATTGTAGAAATACTCGCATAGGTACTGATATATGAACATGGTTATTCTGCACCATAGTTTATATAAAGGCAAAAGAATGGAAACAACCTAAGTTTCAGTAGAGGACTAACTAAATAAATCACAGTACATGTATACAATGGAATAGTATGCAGTCACTGGAATGAATAAGGAAACTAACATTTAATGTGCTGATATTTAATGAGATCCAGGATATATTATTAAACAAAAAAAGCCAAATGCAGAACAGTGTGGTAAGTATAGACAAAAGTCAACTTGTATGGGGATAGGGGGATATATATGTTTTTGCTTTATATGCAGGAACTATCTCTAGAAAGATAAAGAGAAATTTGTAAAAGTTACTTCAGAGAACTGGTAGCTAGTGAGGAGACTTCTCACTGTATGCTCTTTTACCTTTGAGTTTTGAACTACATTAGCAATTTAACAGGATAATTTTTTAATAGAAAAGATTGAGAATTAAAAAACACATAACAGAATAAGCATAACCAATAGTTTCTTTAATAGTATGTTTTTTTTTCCTTTAAAGAAAAAGTAAATAACAAGAATTGTGGAGTTATACATCACACCTTAACACCTGGACATTTTAAAGCTCTCTTTACAATAACTTAGAATCAAAGAAAAATCCAAGCCCAAACTTCAAAATGTACAGAAGATAAATATAATAAAATTTCTAGGTATTTACATGGTGTCAAAGTGACTCTCCCCAGATTTCTTGTTTGATTCCAAAGAGCAAAAGTGTAACTATTCAGTGGAGAAACTAGATAACACCTTGACTGCGTGATCAAAATTAATATCACCAATCAGAGGCAGACAGACCTTGTGACACCATGAAAAATACACAGATCACTTATGCGAATGTAAAACCAGAATCTAACCATGAGGCAACCCAAACTGAAGAACATTCTAATAACTGACCTGTATTCTTGAAAAAATGTCAAAGTGGGAATTCCCTGGTGGTCCAGTGGTTAGGACTCCATGCTTTCACTGCCAGGGGCCCAGGTTCAATCTTTGGTTGGGGAACCAAAATCCCACAAGCCCCATGGCACGGCCAAAAAAAAAAAAAAGGCAATGTTATGAAAGACAAGGAAAAGCTAAGGACTGTTCCACATTAAAAGAGACTAAACAGACATAACTAAATTCAATGTGTCATCCTAGACCAGGTCCTGCACTAATGGAAAAAATAATATTGTAAAGGATATTATTGGGACATTTCACAAAATTGGTATATGGATTATAGACTGGATAAAAGTAATGTACCAAGGGTTATATAGAAATATATTCTAAAGAAGTACCTGTAATTATAGTAAAAGAGTGTGGTGTGTGCAACTTATGAATGGTTCATAAAAATATTATGCATAATCATGTGTGTATAGCTATAGATAGTGAATTATAAAGCAAATATGGCAAAATGTTATAAGTTGATGGATTCATTGTGAATGTACTGATTGCCACTGATTTGTTCACATTAAGATGGTTACTTTTTAAAAAATATTTTTTTTGTTTATTTATTTGGATGTACCGGGTCTTAGTTGCGGCATGTGGGATGTAGCTCTCTGACCAGGGATCGAACCCAGGCCTCCTGCATTGGGAGCACAGATTCTCAGCCACTGGACCACCAGGGCAGTCCCAAGACGGTTAATTTTGTATTTTGTGAATTTCACCTCAATGAAAAAACTGATGGATTGAGTAAAGGATATAAAAGTGTATCTAAGATTTCTCTGTACTATTCTTGCAACTTTTCTGTAAGTTTGAAGTTATTTCAAAGAAAGAGTTAAATGAAACCTCTATGTAGTTAGTCTTAGGAAAATGGAAACCATAGTCGTGGTTCAACATAGAGAATTTAATTTGGAAATTAAATTGGTTAAAGAGATGTTAAAGGACTGAAAAAAGCAAAGGGACACTGAGGTAATTCCAAGGTAAAGCCTGCAGGTAGCATCTGCTGTGTTCTAGGAAGGGCTCCACAGAGCTGAGACTCAGGCCTCTGAGGGGTAGAGTGGGGCTGCTTCAGGGAGCCTGGAAAAGAATCTGGAGGCTGAAACCCATCTGCTGCTGCTGCTGCTGCCACCAGGGTGATGAGGCATGCTGGCCTAAGCTGAGCTTAAGGTCTTCTAAACTTTTCTGGTCCATATGCAGAATAATGGTCCAAACCAGTGCTGTGGTCCCCACTGGGAAGTGGCCCAGTTTCTCTTTACTCATCTTCATAGTGGGTCAGAAGTGGATTCACATGAGAGTAATGGAATACAGTATGGATTCCATTTCCCCCAGGAAAGGGCTTGGACCTGATGCGGACTTGGGTGTAGGCAACAAACTTGGGTCTTCCATGATCTCCATGGTGTGACTTCAGGAAGACAGTCAACATGCTCAGTCCCACCTCAGAGAGCCCTCCCAGTCATGGGCACCACCCAGAAACCCAGGCCTCAGCTGCCATTGCCATTTTCTACCAGAATCCAGCAAGTGCTATTTTAGTGTTGACTTATTATTTTATTCATGAGAAAACGATGACCCAGAGAAGTAATTTGCCAGCATTGGAACTCTTATTAAAAACTGGGAAAGGGGTATATGCAAAAGGGGACTCATTTTCACCTTTGCCCTTAGCGAACTTGAAGAAAGATAATCTGAAATGGGGAGATGGTGATATTGAAGACAGAGATTCAATGGAGGGGTTCTGAGTAGCAACATCCTGCTTTGCCACCTCTAAGTCATTCAATCTCCCCAGCATAGGAGAGGCTTCAGATGCCCAGAGTAGTTTGCTTCTTCAGGGTTGAGCCGCTGACACACCTCACGGTGAGAAGTGGGATCAGGGCATCCCCAGGTCTTCCCTGTGGGCTATCCCAAGAAGCCAGCACTTCCTGAGGGCTTATTATGTCACTGGCACTTGTCTACCCACACATTTTTTATGCATTACCTCATCCCAGAAACCCTTTGGGGTGGCTATTATTATCTCCATTGTACAGATAAGGAAACGGAGGCACAGAGAGGTCAAGTAATTTACCCAAGGTAGCAGAGCTTTGAATTTGGGCAGTCTGGCTTCAGGCTGTGCTCCTAAACACTCGCAGGTGAAGAGGTTCAGTCCTACCAACCTCAATGGGGGCTCAACTCAAGCACCCAGTAACCACCTCATGTGCTGGTCACTGTCATAGGCTGATATAATGGCCCCCAATGATATCCACGTCCTAATGTCCAGAACCTATAAATGTCACCTTATATGGCAAAAGGGACTTTGCAGATGTGACTAAATAGAAGACTTTGAAAGGCAGACACTATCCTGCATTATCCAGATGGGTCTGAACATAGTCAGGTGTCCCTATAAGAGGCAGGCAGAAGGGGATTTGAGTACAAAATAGCAAGTAGGAGACCTGAGGATGGAAACAAGGGGTTGGATCGATTTGAGGAGGGAGCCAGGAGTCAAGGAATGCAGGCAGCCTCCAGAAATTAGAAAAGTTAGAGTCTCCCCTACATCCCTAGAAAGAGCCAGACCTGCTAATACCTTGTGTTTGGCTCAGTCAAATTGATTTTGGACCTTTGACTTCCAGAAGTGGAAGAGAACAAATGTGTGTTGTTTTAATTAAGCATGTGGTCATTTGTTACAGTAGCAATAGGAAACTAATAGTCGCCAACTCTGAGGGGGCCTCATTTCAGGGGTCGTGGCATTGGGGCAGGGACTGCAGGCGGTCCTGCCTCCCTCCACCCCTCCCCCCACCCCAATCAGTCACCTGTCAAATCAACTGTCAGCTGCTCTCATTCCTTCATTCACCTATTTATTGAGTGCCTCTTAGGGTCGAGGCGCCATTGTAAGTCCTGGGCTTATAATAAGCAGTAAACAAGACAGAAATGCCATCTCAGGGCTTCCATTCCAATGAAGGAGAAACATACACACACGCATACACAAGTGAAGAAACAAATACTCTGAAGACAGTCATCTGTTGAGCTTGGGCCTCAGTCATCTCTCATCTGGGTAACCTCACAGGCTTCTAGCTGCCTCCTCGTGGAAGAAATACTCGTCTGGTTCCTATTTGTGTCAGATCCCATGTGATGCACCTTCATTCTTGCAGTCCCCTCACCCCAACCAATGCATTCAGCCCACCACAGAGGAATTTTCTTAAATGGCCCACATGCCTGAGGGATCAAGACCAAACTCCTGAACGTGGCTGAAAAGACCCTTCACCCTTTGGACCCTGCGTTCCACTCCAGCCTCATCCCATCCTCCTCTTGCCCTGCCTGACTTTGCCCTCCAGCCTAGCTGACCCAATGGTGTTCTTAGCTAGGTTAAGACCCCTCTCTAGGCCTTTGCCTGTCTACTTCCTGCCTGGGATGCCCTTCCCCATTCCCTTTCCAGAAAGCCTTTTTAGGGCCCCCAAGTCTGGGATGGTTTTTCATGGTACTTGGGGAATATCCCAAACATAGCACCTACCATAGAGTAATATGTTTACACGTCATTTTCCCTCACTGATCTTCAAGCTCCGTGGGAATAGGACTGACCACTTTATACATCTTGGAATTGTTAGTGCACCTTAAAAATCTCCAGACACGCAGTAAGCCTTATATTTTCTGAATTAACCACTGTGAGTGTGGACGTTTTACAAAATAACCATAGGAGTGAAGAGAAAGAAGTCATTCATGAGGGCTAGGTGTGCCTTTTGGAGAATGTTGAAATTTCAGACACGCTTCATGGAAGGGCCAGGGCTTGGCAGGGCTTTTACATGCTGGCAAAGTGAAGCCTGGTTTTTGGAGATGAAGGTGCACTTAGGAGGCTGGGGAGGAGGCTGAGGGGAGGAAGCTTAACCAGGGTGAGACAGTGGCTTTAAGCAGGAAAGTTTCAAGGAAACAGAAAGGTTTTTTAAAACCACCTTGGTGTGGTGCATGGGCCTTAATTATTAAGGTGTCAGAAAACTGTTGAAGGTGCATAAGTGGCTGGGCTTCTTTGGTGCATTGGACAGGTCATTACAGAAGTAGAAGATCATTCTCCAGAGACTCATTAAAAGAACCACTTCTAAAGGCTGCACATCTGCCTGTGTAAACACTCATCCTTGAGGGAAAGAACAGGAATGGCTCTTCCTTTATTTGAGCCAGGCTGCTTTAAAATGGCTCAGACTGCCCCAGGGAGGAAGAAGGACCCAGAGAGCTGGCAGAGAAGGGTTGGCCCAGGGCTAGGAGACAGTTGAGCCCCCCCCGGGAAGCCAAGATGCTGGAGGTGAATCTCCAAAGAGCTCCATGATTCTGTGCTCTTGTCAGAAAAACAAATATCGTATATTAATGCATATATGTGGAATCTGAAAAAATTGGTATAGACGATCTTATTTACAAAGCAGAAATAGAGACACAGATGTAGAGAACAAATTTATGGATACCAAGGGGGAATGGGGGGTGGGATGAGTTGAGAGATTGGGATTGACATGTAAACACTATTGCTACTATGTATAAAACAGATAACTAATGAGAACCTACTGTATAGCACAGGGAATTCTACTCAATGCTCTGTGGTGACCTAAATGGGAAGGAAATCCAAAAAAGAGGGGATATATGTATACGTATAGCTGATTCACTTTGCTGTACAGTAGAAACTAACACAACATTGTAAAGCAACTATACTCCAATAAAAATTAAAAAAAAAAAATCCGGAAGGGGGATGAGCATCCTCATTGTGCGTTTAAAGTTTGTTTACTCCCTGGGGCTGGTTCTTTGCTTGCTGTGCTTCAGAATATTTGCATAAGAATGTGACACAATGGGACAATAGTTACACAAACCCGCAGGTGGGCTGGTTTCCGGACAGAATTGGAGGCTTGACCTTTAACTCTTCTGGGAATCTCTACAGCAACTGAATGGACTGCAGAGCTTATTCAGAAGATGGGCTGGGTGGGGCCTGATATGGGTTTCTCTTTTAACTGTTTTTAGGCTGACAAGGAGATAAGGGAGGGAGAAATCTCTCTTTTGCGCCTGCACCAGCTTCCCCTCCCCCTCACTCTGGCCTGGCACACTGCCACTTCACTCCATACCCCCCATGTGCTCCCACTAAAAGAACAAGACCCCCCTCCTCCAGTTGCCACCAAAAGTAGCCTTTTCCGAGGGGCCAGAGGTTTTTGGTTGTTCCTGGTCTGTGACTGTATCCTGAAGCCAAATCTCTTCCCTGCCTCTATGTCATAACCTCACCAACCCCACGTGGTGTCACCTCACTCAACATTTCTTCAAAGACTTGGTGTTGTTGAAACAGGAGGGAAGGGGGCAGGGCACAACCTTTGAAAGAATGACATAGCGGGAGGACATGACAAACTGATTAGGACCAAATGGGTCCAAGATGGCGGACAAGTTGACTTCCACTAGGCCTTGAGCCTCAGTATATGTTCACTGTAACATATCAGCAAGCTAAATGACACACCACAGGCAGCATGACAGTTCCAAGGCCGACCATAAGGATCAAAAAGTGGGCGGTGGCCCAATTCCTGGAAATCCCCACCCCTTCCCGAAATAACAGGAATACTCCTCCCACTTATTAGCCTATGAAATTACCCACCCCTCTAAAAACTGACAACACCATAACCTGGTGTTTTTCTCACCTTCTGAGATGGCCCACATTCTGTATGCGGAGTGTGTTTCTCCCTAATAAATCCACTTCTTACCTATCACTTTGTCTCTCACTAAATTCTTTCTGCAATGAGACATCAGGAACCTGAGCTTCATTAAGTCCTGAAAACAGGTGTGTGATCTCAGTTGGAAGACTGTGGGTTTTGGCTGGGTTCGAGTCCCAGCCGCATGGGTTCAAGTCTCAGCTGCATGGGTTCAAGTCCCAGTCAGGGTTTTGGCTGGGTTTGAGTCCCGGCACGTGGGTTCAAGTCCCGATCTGAGGTGCACGGTTTCATTGTCACCAAGGTCACTGCAGTGGGTGTTACTAGTGAAGTTGTTTGTGAAATTTTAGCCTAAAAAATAAAACCCTTCATTGTGATGTGATGGAGAATGTTGGGCTGTACCCCACAGGCCTACAAGGCTTGTACTTGCCCAGCTTCTAGACCAAAGAAATAGCCCAGAGTCAGCAACAGACATCAATGATTTAATGGATGAGGGGAGCTTATGCATCTGAAGCAAGGTCCTGGAGTGACCCCCCACCTTGTGTGTCCTACGGCGGGCAGGATGTGGTGACAGTCTGCGTGGGGAGGGGAAGGGGAGGTTACCAGTTACAGGGGGAGTTAAGCCAGGTTGGCTCATCAGCAGGGAAACCAGCAGAGAGGCCCACCCCTCACTGCCCCTTTGATAAGAACAATCACTAGCTGGGGTCTGGGCAAGTACCTATGAAGGTCGGTCAGGTGAGTAGGGTATAGGTGAAGCAGGTACTGGTCAGCAGGGGATGTACAGAGACCAAGAGAACAGCCATCTTGGGTGGCCTGACCATACAAGAAATATAGAATGCTTAAATGTAACTGCGAGGAAAATTGGGGATCATATACATCTTTCCTGATTTGGGCCTCGTGTAGAAGAGATTGCTCATCACTAATCCATGCCAGTTTTACTGCCTTCTCAGGGCTTCACGGAAGGGGCACACAGGTCTCTTAGTACTCGAGACTGTGAGATCCTCGAAGCTAGAGGCTGTGTCATATTTATTCCTGGCACGGCCTCACAGCTGACATTCAGTGAGGCCGTTCCTTTACTTAGAGAAGTTGCCCATGTTCTCTGGGCCAACTTCTCCCTCACACCCTTCCCTTTCTGCATAAGTCATAGACTCAGGTCTCCCCCCTGCAAAATCAAACCAAACAAGTGTCCCCATAATCCATTACGCTCCTCATCCCACTTTCTCTCACTTGCCCCTGACATCAGCCTTAGCTACTGTTTTTTCCCTGTCATTCTAGGAAAAAAGAGAGCGACCAGGTCCACTTGTCCTATTCCCCAACATTCTGACATCTGCTTTCCGTTTTCATTACTCACGGAAACTGTCCTCGTTGCGTTCGTCAGTAGCCTCTTCGTCGACAAACCAGCAAGGCCCCGATTAGTCTCTTCACAGGCGTTGCTGTTGATTATTTCGCCTTGACATGCTGCCACCCTGGCCTCCCCAACAACACACTGTCCAGGCTCTGCAAGGACCTTCTCAGGCCACCTCTCCGCGCGTCGGAGCCTCCCTTTACTCCCCCAAACACAGGTGTTGCTAAGGGTTCTAATGCTGATCTCCCCCGCCTCCCTCCCATCTAGAACCTTGCTCCTCAACGTGTTCCACCTGGACCAGCAGCGTTGGTTTCATTGAGAGCGCATTAGAAACGCAGAATCTTAGGTCCTACCCTGGACTTCCTGCATCAGAATCTGTATTTTATTTTATTTTAATTTATTTATTTTTTAATTTATTGATTTATTGTTTTTTATTTTTTTGGCTGCGTTGGGTCTTCAGTTGCTGCGCATGGGCTTTCTCTAGTTGCATTGAGCCGGGGCTACGCTTCATTGCCGTGCGCAGGCTTTCTCTTGCTGCGGAGCACAGGCTCTAGGCACTCGGGCTCCAGTAGTTGTGGCACACGGGCTTAGTTGCTCCACTGCATGTGGGATCTTCCCGGACCAGAGCTCGAACCTGTGTTCCCTGCATTGGCAGGCAGATTCTTAACCACTGCGCCACCAGGGAAGCCCAGAATCTGTATTTTAATTCAGATCCCCATGTGACTCATCGGCACATTAAAGTTTAAGAGGTGCTGGTCTATAGTAGCACTAAGCAATAGAAATATAATGTGTGCCACGTGTGTAATCTGAAATTTCTAGCAGCCACATCTAAAAGTGAAAAGAAACATGTGAAATTAATTGTCATCATAGTTTATTGAATTCAATAAATACAAACTGTTATAATTTCAACATGTTATCCATATAAAAATCATTGAAATATTTTACACTCTTTTTTCTGTTAAGGTTTTGAAATTCGGTGTGTATTTTACCCTTACAGCACATCTCACTTCACACCAGTCACATTTCAAGTGTTCAATAGCCACATGGCTAATTCCTACAGTATTAGAAAATGCAGCTCTAGAGTTTAGCTTGCAGATGAGAACTTAAGGTTAAAGTAAAAAAAATCTGTGAGTGAACCCAGCTTCAGCACGTATTATCTTTGTGATCTTGAGCAAATTACTCCTCTCTGGTTTCCTTTCCTCATCATATGAACAGGGAATAATATTAACTATTTCACAGGGTCGCAGTGAAGATTAGAGATAACGTATGTAAAAGTACATAGCTATTACTTGATAAATGGTGACTATTAATACTCTCCTCTATTTTCTGGGCTTTATCTAATTATATGCAAATTTTGCCTCTTTAATAAGTGACACATTAATCACCATCATTATTATTTTTTGCATAAAGTTTTCTTACAATTTAATGGTAAAACTGTTAGTGCTTCTCCATGTGCTTTTTAGTAACTGATTCAAAATATAAACAATTTAAATCCTTGCTTCCTCAGTTAGATGATGGCATAGACTCTGGAGCCAGACTGTGGAGGTTCATATCCAAGCTGCGTCACTTACCAGCTGTGTCTGAGTTTCCCCATCTAAATAGGGCTAAAAATACTCTCTATCCTATGGGGTTTGTTGTGAAGATTAAAGGAATAAATACATAGAAATTCCTTACACCAGTACCTGACCCATAGAAGGCATTACACAAGTTATAATGTTAATAAAGGACCTATTCACAGTAACAATTATGAAGAGTTTGGGGATATTGGAAATGCCAAAGTTAAAACGTTAAATAAAAGAAACAACCCAAAATGGTTTTTATAGTACAATCACAGCTATATTAAAATCAAAGTAGCTTAGAATTATGTCTAGGAGAAAGACACCAAATATTAATTTTGATTGTGTTTGGGAGACAGAATTTTTTATTTTTTTAATATTTGTTTATTTGGCTGTGCTGGGTCTTAGCTGGGGCATGCGGGATCTTTGTTGCGGCGTGCATGTGGGATCTAGTTCCCTGACCAGGGATCGAACCCGGGCCCCCTGCATTGGGAGCAAGCGCAGAGTCTTAACCACTGGACCACCAGGGAAGTCCCGGGAGACAGAATTTTGAGTGATTTTTTTCTTTCTGCTTTCCTAAATATGTATTAATTTTGTAATGAGGAGACAAATTAACTTTATTTCTGAAACTGCTTACTGTTGAGAGCATGGGGTCTGGAATAATATAATGCTCCCTGGGGTTCCCCTGAGGGCCCTGTGGTGTGGTGAGTGAAGCAAGCCAGACAGAGAAAGACAGATGCTGCATGACCTCACTGACAGATGGAATGTAAAAGAAACCCAAACTCATAGAAATAGAGAATAAGAATTGTGGTTGCCAGGGGCTGTATGGGTGGGGAAATGGGGAGATGTTGGTCAAAGGGTACAAACTTCCAGTTATAAGATGAGAAAGCTCTGGGGATCTAATGTACAGCATGGTGACTACGATTAACAATACTGTATCGGGCTTCCCTGGTGGCGCAGTGGTTGAGAGTCTGCCTGCCGATGCAGGGGACACGGGTTCGAGCCCTGGTCTGGGAAGATCCCACATGCCGCGGAGCAACTAGGCCCGTGAGCCGCAGTTACTGAGCCTGCGCGTCTGGAGCTTGTGCTCTGCAACAAGGGAGGCCGCGACAGTGAGAGGCCCGCGCACCGCAATGAAGAGTGGCCCCCACTTGCCACAACTAGAGAAAGTCCTCGCACAGAAACGAAGACCCAACACAGCCATAAATAAATAAATAAATAAATGGATCATCACGTTTAAAAAAAAAAAATACTGTATCATATACTTGAAAATTGCTGAGATTATAGATTTTAAATGTTCTCATCACACACACACACACACACACAAACGCAATTTGTGATTATGTGAGGTGATGGATGTGTTAAGTACTTTGTGGTAATCATTTCACATATATTATGTGTATCAAATCATCACACTGTATATTTAAACTTGCACAATGTTATATGTCAGTGATAGCTCAATAAAGCTAGAAAACAAAATAAGAAATGAGGAAGAAAAGATTCACTTCATAGATTTCAGAGAAGCAAATGTTAACTTTATTTAAATTTTAAAAAATATTAAAACAGGGAATTCCCTGGTGGTCCAGTGGTTAGGACTTGGTACTTTCACTGCCAGAGCCCAGGTTAAATCCCTGGTCGGGGAACTAAGATCTCACAAGCTGTGCGACGTGGCCAAAAATAAATAAATAAATAAATAAATAAATAAATAAAATAAAAATAAAACCCCAAATTCTCTGGGTTCCAATTCTGGCTACGCTTTCACTAGCTGATGGCCTCAGTTAACTTGCTTAACTGCTCTGCGCCTTGATTTCCTCATCTATGAAATGGGAATAATAATTATACTTAATTCATAAGAGTTGTTGTGAGGATTAAGTTATATAATACTTGTACAGGACTTAGGAAAATGCCTGGCACATAATCACAATGTTTGCAATAATGAAGATGAAGATGAAGAAGGGGAAGAAGAAGAGGAGAAGAAGAAAATGGAGGAGGAGGAAAGGGAGGATGAGAAGGAGAAGGAGGGGCAGGAGAAGGTTTGTATTAGTGATGTGTGCCTCCCCTGGGTTTGAATCCTGATTCCTACTGAGGTTTAAATCTAAGGCTTAAATTCTCTCAGCCTTAGATTTCTCATCTGTAAATGGGATAACAATACAGGCAATATGCACAGATCACACAAAATTGAAAAGGGGGGGGGTGGGTTCCCTGGTGGAACAGTGGTTAAGAATCCGCCTGCCAATGCAGGGGACACCGGTTCGAGCCCTGGTCCGGGAAGATCCCACATGCCGCGGAGCAACTAAGCCCGTGCGTCACAGCTACTAAGCCTGCGCTCTAGAGCCGCAAGCCACTACTACTGAGCCCGCATGCCACAACTACTGAAGCTCGCACACCTAGAGCCTGTGCTCCGCAACAAGAGAAGCCACTGCAATGAGAAGCCTGCGCACCACAACGAAGAGTAGCCCCCGCTCGCTGCAACTAAAGAAAGCCTGCGCACAGCAATGAAGACCCAACGCAACCTAAAATAAATAAATTAAAAAATAATTGATACGGGGAATAAATAAGATGATTCATGTATAGTGTCTGAAGCACAATAAGCTCAATAATATTAAGTATTTCTAAGAAGTTAAAGCAAAATGGAATAACAATGTCTACTTCATAGGTTATTGTGAAGATAAAATGAGAGCTCTTCGAAAACTAAAGTACCATAAAAATGAGGCACTAGTTAAAAATGTCAATTCATTTCCACTAGATGGCAGTAGACACCACCAAATAGAGCTGAGCCCAACTAAACAAAGAGCTGAGGGAGAACACAAATACAGGATAGTTTTCATACAGTTACTTACTTGGCCTAGTCCCACTTCTGTGATTATGCGGGAGAACACAAATACAGGATAGTTTTCATACAGTTACTTACTTGGCCTAGTCCCACTTCTGTGATTATGCGGGAGAACACAAATACAGGATAGTTTTCATACAGTTACTTACTTGGCCTAGTCCCACTTCTGTGATTATGCGGGAATGTGGATGAAGGGCATATGTTATTTCAAATGAGTGAACTACCTGCTTGGGCTTAGGAATCTTTTTGTTTGACGTAAACTGTATTTTCCAGACTAGACCTGGACTGAACCAGGGAGTATGTCACAGATCAACACTGACACACAGATATGAGGCAGAAAAGAAACAAATCTGCCAATGTACTAACTTGTTGTGCCTCTTTGGTCAAATTATTTCTCATCTCTAAACCTCTCATTAAGGTTTGCTGAATAGCCACAAAAATTTGTATGTATTGTGGAATCAGTCAATATGTCAAAGGGAGTTTCTCAAGGGAAAAAAAAATAATCAGTAAATAAATGTTCTCATACTATACGAGGTACTGTTAGAGGTCATTGATGAATGAGTCTCAGAATAACCTTTCTTTTATTTGTTAATTTCTTAAAAATATTATTCTTGTAATACAAAATGATACTTTTTTTTTAAAACAATGATCAGACATTGATTCTTTTTTTTTTTTTAATTAATTAATTAATTTATTTTTGGCTGTGTTGGGTCTTCGTTTCTGTGCGAGGGCTTTCTCTAGTTGTGGCAAGTGGGGGCCACTCTTCATCGTGGTGCGCGGGCCTCTCACTATCGCGGCCTCTCTTGTTGTGGAGCACAGGCTCCAGACGCGCAGGCTCAGTAGTTGTGGCTCACGGGCCTAGTTGCTCCGCGGCATGTGGGATCTTCCCAGACCAGGGCTTGAACCCGTGTCCCCTGCATTGGCAGGCAGATTCTCAACCACTGCGCCACCAGGGAAGCCCAAGACACATTTCTTATTCTATCTACTTCCTCCTCTAGAACCTGCCTCCAGGGGCCTCTTGCTTGTTCCATTCTGGATTGGCTGAACTCTAGGACTGCTATACTGCTGCCTACTAATTCCTTTGCTTCTCTCTTGGGTTGGAATTCCTGTTTCCTGGGTCCTATGTTTTCCTCTTTTTGGTCTACTTTCCTGTTGTGATGTCAGTTTAATATTTCAAAGATTTACTTATTCACCAAATATTTATTGAGCTTGTGTCAGGCACAGTGCTAGGCACTAGGGTTAGAGAAGTAAGAGAAATAAAAAATGTCACTGCCTATAGGCTCGTGATGTCCAGCTCTGTAACAACACAATGGCCAATGTGATGTGAGTTCGGGGCAGGTGCCTAATCACTTACAAACTGAATAACTGTCTTTGTTACAGATGCCATCATGGAGAAGATGGCAAGAGACAAAAATTTATTGAGTCCACTGTGTCCTAAGTTCTTTATGTACATTTTCTCATTTAATACTCCCAAGATTCTATTGTTATAATACCCATTTTATAGGGGGAAGGCAAAAGTGGAAGCTCTGAGATTCAGAGCTTGTTAAGTAACTTGCAGAGCAAGTATTTGACTGCAAAACTCTTTATAGCCATGTTATACTAAGAAATGAATGCATGCAAAACCAAAAATCAAGGTTTAATTCCCTCTTAACCAAAGAGCTATTTTGTTTATGCATACTGGTGGTTTGTTTTTTTTCTGTGGACCATACTTTTAGGTAAGCTAAGGTCCCGACTCCATAGGAATCCATTTATTCATTTACCAAATATTTGTTGAGCAGTACTCTTCTAGGTGCTGGAAATATGGCATGAACCAAAAAAGAATCACTCCCCTTTAGGAACTGACATGAGGGTGTCATAAATAAATTTTTTTAAAAAGTCAAGTTGAGATAAACCCTATGGGGGAGGGAAAATAAGGCAGGCTAAGGAGAATAGAAAGGAGGGGCACTATGGTTTTACAGGATGGTCAGGGAAGGCATTTCTGATGTGGGGACATGTGAGCTGCAACAGAAGGAAGGGGAGGAGGGAGCTCCATAGATATGTAAGCAGAGGGAAAGGAAAGTGCAAAGGCACTAGGGTGGGAACAGGGAGCCCGGTGGGGCTGGGGAAGAGTGAGTCAGGGGAGAGCAGTAAGAGACCAGCAGAGGCCTTGGCGGCCATAGTAAGAACTTTGGTTTCCTCCTAAGACAATGGAGGCGGGAAGATACTCGAAGGTTTTTGACATGATCCCCAGAAGACTCGGAAGTTTCATAGGCTACTCACTGCCCACCTCTGGCTCCCCTTTCATAGCAAAACTCACAAGAACTGTCTACACTCTCTGTCACCACTTTCTCACCTCATTCCTTCAACCAGGCCATTTGGGATCTGGAACCCATCATTTCTCTGAAAAAGATCTTATCAGGGTCGTCAGTGACTACAATCTTGCCAAAGCTCATGACAATGCTCAGTCCTCCTAATTCCCAACCTTGCAGCAGCAACCCCAGACTCTAGCTTGGTTTTCTTCCTCCTTCACTGGCTTGTTCCTTGTTCTCCATATCTGTCAGAGTTCTGCACATAGTAGTGCCCCAGGACTCTGACCTCTGACCCATGCGGTACTCTTCCTCTGGGCTTTGGGTCAGCCTACCATTGATATGCTGATGACTTCTGCATTTATACCTCTAGCTCCGAATTTGTAATTCCAACTGCCTTGTCCACATGTCCACTTGGAGGTCTAATAGGCATCCTCTCCAAACGTTCTTCATCACAGAAATGGCATCACCACACATCCACCTGTTCAGGACAAAATCCCAGGAAGCATCCTTGATTCTTCTCTTCACTCCACTTGGTTCTGCCTCCAAAAGACATCCTGAATCTATTTCTCACCAGTCCCCTATTATCCATTAATTCCAGCTGCCACCATCCCTTGCCTGGATTACTGTAAAAGCCACCGAATTTCTCCCCCCGCCTCCACTCTTACCTATCTCCTCCATTCTTCATCCAATCTCTTAAGACGTAAGTCATATCAGGGCCATGCCCCTGCTTAAAATCCTCCACTGGCTTCCCACTGCAACAGGAACAAATCCAAACCCCTTATCATGGCCTACATGACCACACATGTTCATGACCCTGTGGTTCCATCACCCTCCCCCTTCCCCCTCCCTCACCTAGGGCTCCAGCTGAACACACTGAGTTGGTTCCTGCCTCTAGTTTTCCGCACTCGCTTTTCCTTGAGCCTGGAATACTTGTCCCCAGGGTCTTCACCAGGCTTCCTTCTCATCCTTCAGCTTTCAGCTTAACTGCCACCTCTGAAAGGCCTTTCCTGACCTCCCAAAGGAAAGTCTTCTCCTCCCACCTCCCAACTCTCTAGCACTTAATTTTCGAAATTACTGTATTCACTTGTTTTGGAGTTCCCCCTGTTACCTCTCCCCCAACACCTACACTGGAAAGCTTCCAGACAGCAGGGACCGCCTTTAAGTTCAGCCCCAAACACTGCTTGGTACAGAGCAGATGCTGAAGAAACTGAGGTTGACTGAGAGCCCGCAAGCTTATCCAGGGCTCTTACACGGTTCTTGTTTGCTGCAGGGAGAGGTGGCCCTCTAATTGCTTACTCTCATCCTCAGCGGGGTGAGGCGATGGGGGGCCAGCCACCACCCCTCCTCTGCCTTCCCCTCCCCCTCCCCCCCCACGCGTCCTTTCCTGCCCCTCCCCCCTCCTCCTACCTGCTCCGTTCTTCCTCCTCTTACCCGCCCCTCCTTCACCCCACCCCGTCGCGTGTCCGACCCGAGGGCGCTCTCCGTGTCGCGCGGGCGCTGGAGCGCAGGGACCCGACGGCCGGCCGCGGAGGATGGCGCTCGAGGCACTGCGCTTGGGGCTGTTGCTCCTGGTCTGCTGGGACTCGGCAGGTAACGCTCACCTGTGGGCCTGCTCCGCGGAGGACCGGCCGAGGAGTTACCGAGAAGGGGTCTCGCTGGCGACTGCCCCTGCCCGGGTCCGGGCGGCTTTGGCGCCCCTCCGCGCACCCGTTACTGGCGGTTCCAGGCCCGCCCAGCGGTTGTCTAGGGACACGACCTTGGGGGTGTGAGGGGCTGGCGTTGTGAAGCCAGCAACCCTCTTTAGTTCTTGCTTGGGCTTCGTTCCCAGCATCTTCTTAGTGACCCTGCTGTCTGCTCTTTCTCCCTTAAAGCAGATTTCCTGGAGCCCAAGATCGGGAGTTGGGTTTTTGTGTACCAGGGGCCCTACAGAACCTCAGCAGGAGATGTACAGGAATCAGGAATTGTGAATGCCAAGTGCGCCGGGCACTCGGGCTCATGAGAAAGGGGCCTTAGTCCAGCCAGACTTGATGTCCACTTAAAATGGAGTTAAAGCGGTAACACCTAATGTCAAATTTTGCATTTATTACCTTGAGCCACAGAGGAAAAGAACATCGTGAATTATTGAGTTTCTTCTCTAACTTTTATTCGGTAGCTCCAAAGTTTCCCAAGCAATCCTATTAGCGTGGTCAGTTACGGAACCGGTACCAAATGTCCTCTGTGTGCCTGCTAGGAGAGGTGCCAGAACACAACTGAACATACTTCTTAGGGGGGTTCAAAGAAGCTAGGCATCGGAGGGAAAGGGAGATACGTGGCCTGTATAAATCACAAGCTGAATTTTAAAAAACCCTTATGAACAAGAATTGACCTTAATTAACCCCATGCTTTAAAGTGTCTGTTTCCTTCTTGCAGCCTCTTTGAACACTCAATTTGCTCACCCTTCAGAATACAGAACAGTAAGTAGGAAACCACTTGTATTGTTTCTACTGATACAGCGAAGCCCTCAACAGTTTGGGTTGGGGGCTGGTTTTCAGGTCTGACCTGCCACTTTCGAAACAGTGGACTGCTTCTTTAGAAACCAGATTCTCAGGCAGGCTTTTTGATACGGATCACAATGTAAAATTTGGTTGACAATAGCTCATGCCTTGAAGGCCTGCTTTGTTTCCCTAATAGTTACACCTTGTAGTAGACATTTTATGTATATTATCAAATTAAATTCTGTGGAAGCAAGCGAAGGCCAACCAAATGAGAACAAGCAAAAGCTAGTTATTCAGAGCCTGATGAAGCAAGTGAATCAGGCATATCACCTGCCTTTTGGCCGAGACTCAAAGGCAGAGGAGTGGGAAAGCTTTAAAGTGGGAAAAAGGGAAGGCATCAGGTGTGCCCTGATCAAAGCTGTTGGCATGGGGAGGCTGTAAGTGGGTAACTAAAGGCAGGAATCCTATGTGATTGGTTAGGAGGGCATATTGGCTTTCTCTGATTGGTCCTAAGTTGGAAGCAGGAACAAAAATTTAGGGAAACTATCAGTTATTAATCAAGTCCTGGCCAATTTGGCCAATTGTTACAGAGCTTACTGTTTGGCTTATTGGACTGTCACTAGAGATAACCATCTGACTTCTGACAAGTCTAATTTATAGCAGGTTGGCTTCTTGGGTTGGTTATTCTAAGTAATGGGTTGGTTTCCTGGGCAAGTTGCTACAGGTTATGGGTCAGAGTTCTATTTTAATATGTGGTCTGACACTGTCCCTTTGTATATGCAGTCTCTCAATTCTCACAATGACCTTGTAAGATAGATAGATATCATTATTTTACATATGGGGAGATTGACCTCCGTGGGTTAGGTAACTTTGAGTATTCAATTCAGTGTAGACCTTTTCCAGGAAACCTTCCCACCTTGTTTTCTTCCTCCAAAGCAGACATAAATGCACTTTCTCTGTGCTTCCATTCAAACTACACTGCATTATCATCACCACCATGCTAGTGTAGGGGAGGAAAAAAATCTTTCCTCTACCCTTCTAAGTTCTCAGCTGGGGCCCCTATAACAAAGGACAGGTTAACAAGAGAAAAATAAACAAACGTTTATTAACAAGTGCATTGTGCATACACATGGGAGCACCCAAGAGATGAGTAACTCAAAGAGGTGGCTTAGAAATCTGCCTTATATAGCATCTTTACCAGAGAGCAATAAGTTTGTAGATAAATGACAGGGCAAAGGAAAATGGTTTTAGGCTTCCAAGGGTGGCAAATAGTGGGAAGATAAATAGTGGGAGGGAACTAATGGAGTAAGGTTTGTTTGCAGATTCCTCAGGTGCCATTTCTGGGCTGATAAGAGTCCAGAGTCATGTCCACTAAAGGAGAATTTATATCCTGCCTTTAGGCAGAAAAGGGGAAGAGAGAGAGAGTTGCATATTAACTGCCTTTAGCTCAAAATAATTTTTATGTCATAGGGCCATATTTTGGGGGTGACATATTCTGATTTTCTTCAACACTAAATGTTTAGATACCATTTACTATGTGCCAAGCACTGTTCTAAATTCTAAATTCTTTATATAGAATAAGTCATTTAATTGTTTTTTTTTTTTTTTTTTTTGGCCACGCAGCAAGGCTTGTGGGATCTTAGTTCCCCAACCAGGGATTGAACCCAGGCCCTTGGCAGTGAAAGTGTGGAGTCCTAACCACTGGACAGCCAGGGAATTCCCTCATTTAACTTTTTATAGCACTATGAAGTAGGTACCATTATTATCTCCTTGGTCAAGGTCACATGGAAATGGTGCAACTATGGGTCCAACCCAGGCATTCTGACTCCAGATTGGTGCTCTTCACTAGCCCATCAGAGCACTGAATTGTAATTGCCTGTCTTCCCCTCCTGTGGTCATGGATGATGTCTTATTTGTTATTTGATACCCAGTCTTCAGCACTTAATGGGTGCCCAATATTACTTTTGATCAGATGACTCGTTTTCTTGGGTTTGATTTTCTTTCAGAAAATGGGGGATAATAACAGTAAAAACTCAATCAGGCATCCTCCACTTCAGCAGACTCACATACGACCCTCTCCTTGCTCTCTGAACGATTCCCACAGCAGATCGATTACTCACTGGTTATAGACAGGTTACCTTCTTGCTTAACTACTCTCCTGTATGCCAGTAAAGCTTATTTTCCATCAGTGGTGTTATGTGCTGACCAAGACTCAGGTGTGCGTGTTCACAAGCCTGTTATGCCAGTTGCCAGTCCTATTTTAATTAAAAATGTAAAGACAGCATAAACATGAGTGTAAAGAAATAAAGCTGTTTATATGAGAAATGTGTCAAATGCTTTTGAAAGACTTGCTGAAAGACAAAATGCTAAAAACAAATTAAATTAGGTGTAGGTAAAACAACTGAAAATAATTGGGGAATTATTTTTTTAAATTGTATATTACCTTGCTGTGCCAGTGTCTATAAAGTCTCACCATATTTAAAAGGGGCAGTTTTACCCCCCAGCTGACATTTAGACTGTCATTTTGATTGTCATGACCAGGGAGTTGTCACTGGCATCTAGTGGATAGAGAACAGAGATGCTACTAAACTTCCTACGGTGCACAGCCTCACACAGCAAAGAATTATCTGGTCCAAAATATGAATGGGGTTGAGAAATTCCATTTTAAAGAAATCATAGGTGATTTATTGTGGGTATGATTTTTGCAGTGTTAGTACACAAAACTCTAGTTGAAACATTCATAGGAAAAGTCTTATGTCTTGTGTCAGGTAGGATTAGATTCAGCTGCAAGAAACAACGACTCAAAATAACAGCTCACAGAGCTGCCATCTTAGGATGTGGCCTTTGGCCTCCCGGTCTGTAAGATAAAAAGTAGAGCTCCATGCACCCAGGAGCAGGATGGAGGAATGGACAAAGGAGAATAAAAATTGGGAGAAGCAGAGGACAGGTACCAACTTTCTTTTAAAGGAGGTTCCCAGAAGCTACTACACAATAATTCCACTCATATCCCATCAGCCTGATTTTGATCATGTGGTCATAACTAGCTGCAAGGGAGGTTATCTTAGTGTAGATAGCATTACAGCTGGCCAAGTGCCCTGTCATTGCCTTACATCAAAAGAGTGACAATTTTATTTTCATTTATATGTTTTAAGATAAAATATTTAGGGTATGTTATATTTTGTGTTACGGTTTACATGCTTTAATTGACTTTTTCAGTTAAATGACCAAGAACAACTTGTCCCAATCTCATTGGATAAGAGGGCATCTACTCTCCTGTGGAAGCCCTGGAAGGCATCATCTTAGTGAGCCTGGAGCTGCAAGAAACACATTAGGCTCCGAAATGGAGATAGAGGGCTGAACAGAGGATGGAAAGGGTCAAAAAATTTCTTTACTTCAGAGTCTGGCCCAAGGCCAGCCCTGCTTAGCACTTTATAAATCCAGATAATGTCAGTAGAAATGTGTAATTCATTTATTAAGAGTGCTAAACAGTGTGACTTACTCTGAAGTGAGGAAAGGTAATCACTATTTACTAAAACATACATGCACACACAAAACAGAAATACAGCAGGCCATATATTTAACCTGTTATTAAAGTGGGACTCTGCACACCATGGTGTGACCATTGTGACCATTTCTAGCCCTGGCCCTGCTAGAGACTAGTGGCTATGCACAAGACATGTTACCTATCCGGCCTCAATTCCATGAAATCTGAGGGTTGAGTTCCATGACCCCATATCGGTTTCTTAGGGCTGCCGTAATAAAGCCACAAACCGAGTATCTTACACAACGGAAATGAATTGTCTCACAGTTCTCAAGGCTAGAAGTCCAAACTCAAGGTGTTGGCAGGGTTGCTTCCTTCCGAGAGAGGAAGTTCTATTCCTCTCGCCTAGTATCTGGTAGCCCCAGGCATTCCTTGGCTTGTAAATGGCATTCTCTCCATGTCTTCACACGATCTTCCCTCTGTGTGTGACTCTGTGTCCAAATTTTCCCTTTTTATAGGGACACCAGTCATATTGGATTAAGGCCAATTCTACTAACCTTAAGTTGATTACCTATATAAAGACCCTATTTCCGGGCTTCCCTGGTGGCGCAGTGGTTGAGAATCCGCCTGCCAATGCAGGGGACACGGGTTCGAGCCCTGGTCTGGGAGGATCCCACATGCCGCAGAGCAACTGGGCCCGTGGGCCACAATTGCTGAGCCTGCGCGTCTGGAGCCTGTGCTCCGCAACAAGAGAGGCCCGCGCACCGCGATGAAGAGTGGCCCCCGCTTGCCGCAACTGGAGAAAGCCCTCACACAGAGGCAAAGACCCAACACAGCCATAAATAATAAATAAATAAATAAATAATTAAAAAAAAAAAAGACCCTATTTCCATATATGGTCACATTCTGAGGTACTGGGGGTTAGGACTTTAACGTATCTTTCTGGGTGGACACAATTAAACCCATAACAACCCCTGAGATCTAATTCTGAACCTACTGCTTTCTTTAATGCTGTTGCTTCAATGCCAGTATCTTAAAAGTCCAGACAGGATTCCTGAGTGTGTCTGGGCATTATGCCCAGGGATTAGGTGGAATGTAACAGGACATTCTCATGGAGGTGGTAGTGAAGAGCAAATTATGAAGCTGGAGGATAGTAAAGTAGGTTTGGTGACATGTCTTGGACTTTCATTTAAAAATCAGCCAGACAGAACCTTCCTCTGAGGTCCTTTTCTTACATAGCAGGTATTGACCCATTGCTTCAACACTGCATCTGATTTTTGCATTAGAAAAACTTTTTTGTGTGTGTGTGTGGAAAATAGAAATCTTTCTGTAGGCTGTTTCTAGGAAATCTAGGGAAGCTTGGGACTTTGTCCTCCCCTCAGCTATTTTGTGATGAGAACGTCTCAAGTTATTCTCCAATTTCTGTCTTCCTTTCTCTTTTCTAGCCAAACTGCAATCAGTATAAATTACCAGGATGTCCCAGGGACTTTAGCCCTGTGTGTGGAAGTGACATGTCCACGTATCCCAATGAGTGTACTCTGTGCATGAAAATCAGGTAACAATTTTACAGTATAAACTAGCCAAGTTTTCTTTAGTTCTTATCTTGCATTTTGATAACTTAGGAAGTTGTGAGTCTTGGACATAAGAATCAAATGAGACATAAGTAGTTCTATTTTAAGACTGACATTTAAAAAGACACAGACTCCTTCAGTACATTTTCTAGGTCAAGGTTAGAGAATGAGGTGAGTGATTAATCAATTATAGACCAAATAATGAAGTGATGGTACTATCCAGGGATGGGTAGTTTCCCAAAATTAAGAATATATTTAGTAGTTAAACTCTGTGGAGTAGTAAATGTTCTATTAAATTCAGAGGGCATGTACAGGCAACCTACACAGCCTGCACTACTGGTCAGAAAACAGATCTTAATAACTCTACCTGTTAGAATGCTCAGTAATAAGTGTATTGATATTATACCTGATGCCCTTCATGTAACATACCTGACCAGATCAGGTGATCATGACTCCCCCTCCAGGTATGCTGCTTTGTATTTCAGGGGTCCATTCTCTGAACTCAGTCTTCAGGAAATTACTAGGGCTTCTCAGAGTGATTCTTTGGGGATAGTTCCTTGTGCCATTGGGTTAGGAAAAAAATGGCCGAGTTGGGCTTTTGCCCTCATAATTTCCTAGATTTAGCTTTAAAAATGACTAATTAAGTGTCACCCTGGAAAGAATCTAATGTATAATGATGTGGGTCTTTTTAATACAAAGAGGGGGACAGTTTCAATATGGTAGGTAATAAATGTGTTTTTATGGTTGTTCATTTTGCAGGGAAGATGGTCATGATATTAAAATAATCCAAAGTGGACCATGCTGATGGAACAGTTCACAGAAGAGAAATTGGAGAAACCACCTTTAACAGCACACTAAATGAATTTCATCTTCCCTTTTTCTCTTTTCCTATGTTACTCTGTGTGAAATGTTAACCCACATTTTCTGAGATGAGGTATGGAAGAGAGCCATAGACTGTGACTAATAATTAAAACAAACAAACAAAGATACTTGTTTCTTGGCTTTTGCACCTTGAGTTAAGCTTATTGCCCAGATGACTTATGTGCTGCTTTATTTAGTTGGAATAAAATCAGCATCGTATTCAATTACCACTGTTCCCTGTTGAATATCCATTCTCACTGAGCAGCCTCATGTGGCTCTTTTCCTCTGAGGCAAAAGTGAATTTCACTAAGGGAGAAGTAGAGTCATTTTTTTAGAGGGCAAGGTTTATTCTCCTTCCCCATTTCCCTAAATCTTGGATATGTAATGTATGTGTAACTGGTACAGTGTTCTGCACAAAGCAGATAATGTGAAATGAGACACTGGAGCTGACTTTAGCCTGAGCTGGTAGAGTCCAAGAATCATGCAGGTAAAAATACTTATAAGATTCCATAACTCCTTTCAAAACAGTGTTCCTTCAGGGTTAATGCAGGAATTTGCCTTTTCCCTTTTTTTAGAACACTGATTCTCAACCCTGGGTGATTTTCCCCCAGGGGACATTTGCGACTATGTCTGGAAGCATTTTTGGTGTCACAACTTGAAGGGTGGGTGATCCTGACATATAGCGGGGTAGAAGCCAGGGATGCTGCCAAAGACATCCAGCTCCCAACAACCAAGAAATTTTCAGTCCAAAATGTCAGTAGTGCTGAGATTGAGACATCCTGTCTTAGAGTTTGATGCAACATAAAGAACAGACATAGCAATAATAAAAGTGACCAAAGGTTAATTTAGAAAGATAGTGTTTTCCAGATAGAGGATTTTGAGTCAAGTCCTGGGTTTAAGTGCATTCTAGGGCCAGGAAACTGTGAGACGTGAGACAAGAGGTGGCTGGGAGAGTGTGTAGTGAAAAGAACATGGCTTTGGGGGATGGGCTAAACGTGAATTTGAATTCTGATTCCAACACTTACTTGAGCTTCTGTTTTCTTATCTGGAAAAGGGGGATAATGCTCTACCCATGGAGCTGCTGTGAGGAAACTGCTTAGCACAGCACTTGGCACATGGAAACCACTGAAATAGTAGCTACTGTTACTTAAGTACCCCTCTTAGGGAAGAAGAAACTGAGGCCTGCAGAGGCAAACCAACTTGCCCAAGGTTATAGAATACATGCAAAACAGTCTGGACTAGAAGCCTGGTCTCCATATTCCCAGACCTCTGTTCTTAAATGGAACAGAGGCAATGAAGTGGGAAGTTGTATAACATAAATGTGCCACAATTACATTATGTCTTGTAGTTATTTTTGGCTTAAAAGTTTTATAAAAGTGGTATATGATTTTCAGAAAGTTAAAAAAAATACACAGAGGGCTTCCCTGGTGGTACAGTGGTTAAGACTCCGCCTGCCAATGCAGGGGACACGGGTTCGAGCCCTGGTCTGGGAAGATCCCACGTGCCGCGGAGCAACTAAGCCTGCGTGTCACAGCTACTCAACCCCGCGAGTCTAGAGCCCGTGCTCCGCAACAAGAAAAGCCACCGCAATGAGAAGCCCGCACACTGCAATGAAGAGTAGCCCCCGCTCGCCTCAACTAGAGAAAGCCCACGTGCAGCAACGAAGACCCAACGCAGCCAAAAATAAATAAATAAGTAAATAAATTTATTTTTTAAAAAATATACAGAAATATATTTAAAAAGTGAAAGTCTTTCCCATACTAGCCTCCAGAGGTAACCAATATTAACCTTTTGGAACACAGTCTCCATAACTATGTGGTATATATAAAATCACACACACACAGAAATACACCCCTGTCCTGTAAACTTGCTCTCTCCTTATATTTGTTTTTTACGTCAATATATGTAGTTTGTTCTTTTTAAAAGCTACACTTAAAAGTATTTTATTGTGCCATAAGTTATCCAGCTCTATTGATCTGTATTCAGATATTAGGAGTCTCGTGGTTGAAACTGGAAGAATCCCAATTCAAACTAGTCTTAGGTAAGGAGGAAATTGGCCCATTTAGTCATATTTGCAGAAGAGTTGGGGGAGTCTTCCTTCATAGACTAGCTTTACCCCCTGTGTGGGAGGCAGAATTGGCGGCTCCAGATTGTGTCCTAGCAGCTTCCTGACCTGACAGGAGATGATTCTTTTGTAACAGCTCCAGGTGAAAAAGTCTGCCTGAGTCACAGCCCCACCACCTCACTACCTGAAAAGAAAATGACCCTTTTCTGCGCCAAGACAGATCGATTCATGCTGGATCACACACCCACCCTTCAGGCCAATTGCTGTAGTCACAGGAAGTAGGGTGATATGTGATTGGTTCAGCTGAGATGAGCACTTGGGTGCTCCCAGAGGGAAAAAGGGGAAAAATTCAAGAAGAAAAAATATCAGTAGATGTTAACTATAGATTGCTTAGAGTTTTTAATGATTATAAAACTATTTCAGAGAATATCCTTATAAATACATTCTTGGCACTTGAATGTATATATGTATATATACACACGATGAAAATAACTTTAAAATATCTAGAAGAAAGTTATGCTCATGCAGCATACACTAATCATCTGTTTTGCCCAGCAACTCTTCCTTCTTCTGCTCCAAAAAAGCACTGTTTCTGCTTCCCACTCTCCTCCACTGCACTCCGGACTTCTGGCTGAATGGAGCTGCTGCCTTCTTACAGGATCCTGTATCCCTGACCCTGGTGACAGGTTGAAGGGTGAGCACCTGGTCTAAATTAGACCAGTCATGACCAGTAATAATTCCCCCTACCCTGGTCACAGAGGTTGGTCTGCAGTGGCTTTCTGACCATTCAGAGTCCTTCCTCAGAGAAGAGCCCTTTTCCTTTTAGGTGGTGGGATTGAGAGTCTTTGTCACTGAAAGCTGCTGGAAGCCATGATCCCTCACTACAAAGAAAGACTGCGGTAGGAGAGCATGAGGCCAACATGCCACGGGGAGCAGAGACCCGAGACCCAGAGAGTCTTGGTGGAGCTCAACATTCTGGTTCCAACATAAAAGACCCAGAATTGCCAAACTAATACTGAGGAAAAAGAACAAAGCAGGAGGCATAACCCTCCTAGACTTCAGACAATACTACAAAGCTAAAGTAATCAAAACATCATGGTATTGGCACAAAAAGAGACATATGGATCAATGGAACAGAATAGAGAGCCCAGAAATAAATCCACAAACTTAGGGTCAGTTAACCTTTGACAAAGGATGCAAGAATATATGATGGGGAAAAGATGGTCTCTTCGGCAAATGGTGCTGGGAAAGCTGGACAGCCGCATGGAAATCAATAAAGTTAGAACACACCCTCACACCATACACAAAAATAAACTCAAAATGGATTAAACACTTAAATATAAGACATGACACCATAAAACTCCTAGAAGAGAACATAGGCAAAACATTCAATGACATAAATTGTATAAATATTTTCTTTGGTCAGTCTTCCAAGGCAATAGAAATAAAAGCAAAAATAAACAAATGGGACCTAATCAAACTTATAAGCTTTTGCACAGCAAAGGAAACCATAAACAAAACGAAAAGACAAACTATGGACTGGGAGAAAATATTTGCGAATAATGCAACCAACAAGGGCTTAATTTCCAAAATATACAAACAGCACATACAATTCAATAACAAAAACCAAACAACCCAATCGAAAAATGGGCAGAAATCCTAAATAGACTTTTCTCCAAAGACGACATACAGATGGCCAAGAGGCACATGAAAAGATGCTCATCATTGCTAATTATTAGAGAAATGCAAATCAAAACTACAATGAGGTACCACCTCACACCAGTCAGAATGTCGATCATTAAAAAGTCTGCAAATGGATTTCCCTGGCGGCACAGTGGTTAAGAATCTGCCTACCAATGCAGGGGACATGGGTTCAATCCCTGGTCTGGGAAGATCCCACATGATGCGGAGCAACTAAGCCCATACACCACAACTACTGAGCCTGTGCTCTAGAGCCTGGGAGCCACAACTACTGAGCCCACGTGCCACAATTACTGAAGCCCATGCACCTAGAGCCTGTGCTCCACAACAAGAGAAGCCACCACAATGAGAAGCCCACACTCTGCAATGAAGAGTAGCCCCCACTCACCGCAACTAGGGAAAGTCCACGTGCAGCAACAAAGACCCAGTGCAGCCAAAAATAAATAATATAATAAATAAATAAATTTTTAAAAAGTCTTCAAATAATAAATGCTGGAGAGGGTGTGGAGAAAAGGGAATCCTCTTACACTGTTGGTGGGAATGTAAATTGGTGCAGCCACTATGGAGAACAGTATGGAGGTTCCTCAGAAAACTAACAATAGAGTTGCCATGTGATCCGGCAATCCCACTCCTGGGCATATAACCAGACAAAACTCTAATTCAAAAAGATACATGCACCATTATGTTCATAGCAGCACTATTCACAATAGCCAAGACATGGAAACAACCTAAATGTCCATCAACAGATGAATGGATAAAGAAGATGTAGCACATATATAGAATGGAATATTACTCAGCCATAAAAAAGAATGAAACGATGCCATTTGCAGCAACATGGATGGACCTAGAGATTATCATATTAAGTGAAGTAAGTCAGAAAGAGAAATACAAATACCATATGATAACACTTATATGTGGCATCTGAAATACAACACAAATGAACATATCTATGAAACAGAAACAGACTCAGACATAGAGAACAGACTTGTGGTTGCCAAGGGGAAGGGGAAGTGGGGAGGGAAGGATTGGGAGTTTGGGGTTAGCAGGTGCAAATTATTATATGTAGGATGGATAACCAACAAGGACCTACTGTATAGCACAGGGAATTGTATTTAATATCCTGTGATTAAACCATAATGGAAAAGAGGATGAAAAAGAATATATATACATATATGTATAACTGAATAACTTTGCTGTACAGAAGAAATTAACACAACACTGTAAATCAACTACACTTCAATAAAATTTTAAAAAGTCTGGTTCCAGGCATTAGGGTTCCTGGAGCACCCCTGTTTTCTACCTTGCCATGGCTCATTCTTAGTTGGTCAACTTTTCCTTTGAATCTGTGAGCTGGCCCACTGCCCATTCAGGATCCCCCCACACCTTCCTTTTTGTTTTTCTTCTCCTTCTTCTCCTTCTTCTTCCTCTTAGTCCTCTTCGTCCTCTTCCTCTTCTTCTTCTTTTTTGCTCCTAGCAGTTTTAGTTGGGTTGTTAAAAGAAACTCGTCTACTAATAAATTCAAGCAATTCTTAAGTGTGTCAGGTGATAAAACAATTATTGCCCACTACAGTGAGTGAAGTGAAGTGAAGTGAAGTGAAGAAGTGAAGACTACAGTGAGTGAAGACTTTTATATTCAGGAAAAAAAATGATAATAATGGTATTTCAAAAAGAAACTCAAATGTGTAAACGTGTTATAAGGATTTTGTTGCAGTGTTGTTTTTTTTAAAATATTTATTTATTTATTTGGTTGCATGGGGTCTTATTTGTGGCAGGCAGGCTCCTTAGTTGCAGCACATGTGCTCCTTAGTTGCAGCTCCAGGGCTCCTTAGTTGTGGCACTCGGGCTCCTTAGTTGTGGCATGTGACCTCTTAGTTGTGGCATTCATGTGGGATCTAGTTCCCTGACCAGGGATTGAACCCGGGCCCCCTGCATTGGGAGCATGGAGTCTTATCCACTGCACCACCAAGGAAGTCCCTGCAGTATTGTTTTTATGACATTACTATCAATACTTCTGTGCTTTTCTGTACAACCTTCTATTATTATAAAACATCTATACATATACATCCTGTAAACTTGCTTTTCTCCCTTATATTAGGTTTTCATATTAATATACAGTTTCCTCTTTGTAAAAGCTACATAGTATTCCATTATATTATTGTGTCATAATTTATCCAGTCTCTGTTCTGTATTTGGATTGTTTATGAGAATTCTCTTGGTTGAGTATAGTTCCCTGTGCTATAAAGTAGGTCCTGGTTGGTTATCTATTTTATATATAGTAGTGTGTATATGTTACTACTTCATTTTAAGAAGAACGTTATTGTATTCTGTTATACAGACATACAATGATCTATTTATGCAGTTCCCTTGTGATGGCCAGTTAGGTTATTTTTCATTTTCCACCATCACAAATAATGTTTCACATATATCCTTCTTTATTTTTGCAAGCAATCTGTAGGATACATTCATAAGACTGGAATCACTTGGTTGGAAGACAAACAAATTTAAAATGTCGAAAGAGACTGTAAAATTTCTTTCTGAAAAGGTTGTGCCTATTTACATATTCTCTGTGGTAAACTAGTGCCTGGTCTCCTTTTCTTTTTGTGCAATGGAAGCAGTGGTGCCCAAATATGCTCACTCAGAGTTGTACGGAAAACTCAGGTTTGTACCCATCCTTTGTTGAAGAAGTCTCTTTTTTTAATCCTCTTAAAAATGTTCTCATTATAAAAGTGATATGTAATCATCAGAGTCACCCAAAGTAAGTGGAGAAAAGAAGAGCCCACCAGTCCATGGAGAGTTCAGAAATAGAAGCTCCCAGAGGACAGAGATCTTGCCAGTCCTGCTCATCATGGTATCTTCAGTGCCTGGGACAGTGCCTAGCACAGTGCATATTTGTTGATTAAAGGAAGAAAAAAATAGCCCAGGAGGTTTCACAAAATAATGATAACAAAACCACTAACCTCCCTGAATTCCTTCCTTCCCCCCACAACAGGCAAATAAATACACAACCCACACACCACAAAGGAAACAAGGTTTTGACTCTTGGCCAACAGTGAATTGCAATTTTTTCCTTCATTACTCTGAAAAAGGGAATGAGATTGAATGTCCAGGTGATCTTGAACGATTCTTGGAGCATACCTCAAACTTGGTTTAGGTTTTTTGTTAAGTATCCAGTTTATATCTGATGATTCCCTCAGTTACGCCATGAACATTTGTGGATATCTATTATGTACTGAGCACTGGGTCTACAGTGATGAACGAAACATAGCCCTGTTCATGCAGAGCCTATAGGACCATACTCTTAAGTTCCTCTGAAAAGCAAACAACTCTCACTTCTGGAAACTAAAAACCTGATGTCTGCTATAAACTATAAATCCCATGAGGCTAGAACATTTACCTGTTATCTTCTCTACTATATTCCTAGCTTGACATACAGTAGGTGTCTAATACCTATTTGTGGGCTGGCTAGCTTAAGTCAGTTCCATTCTGTTGGCTTCTGTATTCTATGGCCAGATTTAGGAAGGTAAGAGTATTCTGAACAGCAGGAGAGTCTGAAATTCAGGCAGTAAAGCAGGTTCCAACAGTCAGAAAGAAATCACTCTCATTCAACCTCCAGGGACAGCCACTTCCTCACCAGGTGCGTGACGTGCACCAAGGCCATGAGCCTTGATATAAGTGATCTACGTCCTAGTTTATTGGAATATTTGATCAACAATATTTATTTTTAAGGAAGCACTTTGTTTTATTCATTTTTTTAAGGTATTGGGTTGGCCAATATAAAGTTATTTTGACACACTCTTCTTGTTGCTGTTTCTTGGCTGAACCAAACACTTTTTCTGCCTGTGAAGCCCGAGTATAAAATACATATTCCCAGAGTTTGAACTGGTACAGACTTAGGTATAACTAGTCCAATGTCCTTTACAGATGAGTAAACTGAGGAGCAATTGGGTTGAGAGTTGCCCAAAATGGAATTGTCTCTCTGGATCTGATTGGTAGACATCACCGTGATAATTATCGCTAATCACTGGCTTAGCATTAGCTTTCAGTTTTGTAATTTCCCCTTCCCCCCCTTTAGGAGCAGGCAAGGATGGCAGAGAGCTAGAGGTGATAGATGGGAAGTACAATTGCAAAATTCCTTGGGGCATGAGGAATTCTAACAGTGTCTATCAGAGTGAAATGCTCAACTGAGATGGCAAGAGAAACCACAAGCCAGAAGGATTAGAGCCATGAATCTGACACAGTTACTTGTGGCCTTGGTTGGCTTTCTGTATCCTCAGCTCTGACGAGCTGCACTGTTGGGCTGCACCCCACAGGCCTGCACCCTTGTAGTTGCCCAGCGTCGAGACTGAATAAAGAACCGGGAGACAGGGCTTCCCTGGTGGCGCAGTGGTTGAGAATCTGCCTGCCAATGCAGGGGACACGGGTTCGAGCCCTGGTCTGGGAAGATCCCACATGCCGCGGAGCAACTGGGCCCGTGAGCCACAACTACTGAGCCTGCGCGTCTGGAGCCTGTGCTCCGCAACAAGAGAGGCCGCGATAGTGAGAGGCCCGCGCACCGCAATGAAGAGTGGCCCCCGCTCGCCACAACTAGAGAAAGCCCTCGCACAGAAACGAAGACCCAACACAGCCATAAATAAATAAATAAGCAAATACTTTAAAAAAAAAAAAAAGAACCGGGAGACAGTGACAGAGACATCAACCGTTTATCCCGTTTATCAGACAAGGGAGCTTACATGTCAGAAGCAAAAGGGTCCTGGAGTGACACCCTACGGTGGACGGCAGACTGCAGGCAGGACACGGCAGGAGAAGGAGGCTACCATTTATAGGGGGAATTGACGTCGGTTTGGCTCGTCAGTTACCAGGGAAACCAGCGGCTGCGGCAGGGGCAAGCACACAATTAGTTACTGATTAAGCCCTGTAATTAAGAGGATTGGATAGTCCTGTGAGTGAAGCAGGGACCGGTCGAGCAGGGGATGTACAGAGGAAGAGAAGAGCCATCTTGAGTGGCCTGACCATACATGCATCTCGAGGAATGTGGGCCCCGTCTTTTACTCTGCCCTCGCATGCCCTAGAGTAGACCACTCTCCTCCACTGGTGCTGGTCAAGCAGAGCTCTCTGGACCCTTCAGATTATCTCCTTAGAGTAGTCTAAAATGCAAATCCCACTAAAATATACGGGATAGATATTTTCCACCATCTTGATCTGGATTTGAATCTCATATATTTCAAAGAATAAAAATGGATTTAAAAAGAAGAGTACCACCCTAGGGGTTTAAAAGAAAACTGAACAGACATATGTTTCCATTACACGTTAAAGTTCTTTAAAATGAACATTTCTTTCCTTTAACTGTATTTCGGTTCAACTTGGAGATTCTCCTCCTTCTAAACGAGGGAAAGACCTCCTACTTTCCCCATCACAGGGTGGGGGCGGAGCATCCTCTAGAAGCTTGGAAGTGAGCCGGCCCTGGCCAGTCTTGGGGGAGGAGCGCATGACATACAGACTTCGGAAGCCTCCGCCGAAGAGAGAAGAGAAGCTTGGAGCTTAGGTTAATATCAGAAATGCACATGACTTGGGGAATCTGCATGTGATGCCAGTTGAGCCTCAGAAAGTCAGCGCGACCACAAAAGTGCCGAGCAGGGAGAAGGCTCTGCTGGACCAGCAGTTGGAGTGAGAATAAAAACAACCGGATCACAGGGCCAGACCCTGCACGATCCACGTGACATTGGTCTAATCCAGTTATCGCCCACTGAAAACACTTTATTCAAGCTACTTTGTGAAGTTTCAGAGATAAGAAGAGGCTACAGCAGTGTGTTCACCAGGAAGGACATAGATTGATACTCACTGGAGGTTACATTCACTAATTCCCCTACAGTCTGAAGGTGAATGACATCATCCTTGGTTCTACTCAAGAGACAGGATTCCAAGTCCAGGAGGCAGTGAGTACTGGTGGAGAGAGAACACATCATTCTGTTTGGGACTCTGATAAGACTTTGGCTTTGATTTTGTTTTGCCTTCTTCCCAGCTTTGTGACCTTGCACGTGAGCAAGAGTGCCCATTTCCTCACTCTCTTGTCAACTCTCCATTGTATCATTTTTTGGCCTCATTGTAAGTCAAATTAGGTAGAAAAAATAAATAAATAAAATAAATAAATAAAAAGAAGAGCACCAAAAATAGGGCATGGATTACAAGCATGTTAACATGTAGAAATGTGTAATAACAACAAGAGACTTTGAGGTATTATAATTAATAGCTTAATATTCAATAGACTTTTTGGTAAAGTTGTTTAAACTTACACAGCATTATTTTGTATGTATGCATAATAATAGCCATTTGCAGTCGCCAATAACTGGTCATTTAAATGACCAAATTACATAATTCCCATAGGCTGTCTTTACAGAAGGAAGTTTTTTTGGTGGGAAGTTTTATTTTTCTATATTGAAAGTGATAAAATGTTCATATACTTTTTTTAAAAGTGATACACAAGAAGTAGGTGGACTGTGGACATTTTTCCTGTAGAATTAAAATGATCTGCAGATCAAAAAGATTGAGAACTCTTGAGAAAATAAAGGATCAGATAAAGCAGCTAAAGATATGGTCCGTTTCCTCCCAGCCTATTCTAGGCCTTGGCCACAGACTCTCTTTGACACCATCACCCATATTTATATCGTGTTATATACACATCTAGATGACACATACAACAAACGAGATATAGAAGGAAAGGTACTTGGAGACACAAATGACTCATTCTCAGCTCTTTTTTAAAAAAAATTTATTTATTTTTGGCTGCGTTGGGTCTTTGTTGCTGCACACGGGCTTTCTCTAGCTGCGGTGCGCAGGCTTCCCTTTGCAGTGGCTTCTCTTGTTGCAGAGCACGGGCTCTAGGCGTGTGGGCTTCAGTAGTTGTGGCTCGCGGGCTCTAGAGCGCAGGCTCAGTAGTTGTGGCGCAGGGGCTTAGTTGCTCCGTGGCATGTGGGATCTTCCTGGACCAGGGCTCAAACTCGTGTCCCCTGCATTGGCAGGCGGATTCTTAACCAATATGCCACCAGGGAAGCCCCTCAGCTCGTCTTATAATGCCTTTGTTTCTACATTCTCCATAGCTGGGGGGCACGCAACATATGTATACAGCATTTAGAAATATGACCAACATCTGAAGCATTTGTCAATGACTGGATCATTTACACTGCTAAATTACCATAACTCCCACAGTCCATCTTTAGAGCAAAGAGTTTTATTTTTCTGTCTTGAAAATGAGATATTTAATGTGTCTAATAGTTTCATTCACTAAAGTATTCTTAATCCATAGAATTGAAATTACAAGCAAAGTTTATGAGATTCTATAATCTAAAATGCTATCCTTTACATTTAAAATTTTGTAGGAAAAAAAGTCAATTCTGTTTCGTAGTACTCTATCATATTCAAAAGCCTATTTTCTTACTGTGGAGAAGAGATCATGTTTACATAACATTTATGATACAATTAGATTTCATAGTTCTGTGGCTTTTTTTCTGTCCCGAAGTAAAATTAGGTTTCATTATATGGAAAAAGATTTAAAAAGTCAGGGAAGAAATACATCAAAACATTAACAAAATTAAATAATTTTACACAAATTTTTCTTCAAGGAATATACACTACTTTGATAATTATAATAAAATATTCCTTTTAAAATTTGTTTTTTTTAAAGAAAGAAGAAAGATTTTAATTTAAAAGCCATGAGATGAAAGGAAATTTTATTTGAACCAACAAATCTAAGGGCCAGAAAGAGCCCACCAATGATCTTTTACAGACTTTTGCCAAGTGTTCTCCCCGTCACGGAATAATTCCTGGCCAGTGCTGAGCCACAAGGGGGCAGCGGCTCCCTGGGAACTGGCACTTGCCGGCAAATCATGCAGCTCAGCCTGAAACCAGCTCAGTGCCGCGTCTCTAGTGCATTGCCACTGGCCAGGGAGTCGCATTTCACTTGCAAACTGATTTTAAAGACTCATGCTTTGATTCTTTGAAGACATTGTTTCTATGAATAACACCGAATGAATGGTCCAGTTGGAGCTCATGCAGGGTCAAGGATCTAGGTGAAATGCTGACAAATAAACAGTTTTACCCTCTGGAGTAGGGGTTAGGCAAATGCTCTCAGATTGTGGCTGGAAAGGGTGGAATTTGAAAAGCTGCCAGAGGAGGAGGGTGCAAGCTTAGGTGACCTGAGCAAAAGGCTCTGACCCGACAGGCCTAAGAGAAGACCGCTCTTCTGTGGTGGGCAGGTTTATGAAGAAGCTTCCAACCTTTCTTCTCTAGGTTTTCTGCCTCCTGTCCCTCTCTGGTTCAACGTCTTTCATGCTGACTAAAACTTCTGCCCTGGTGACCATATCCATTAATTCAGAATATCCGTAATATCCAATATTAGCTTGACTATTTACAGTTTCCAAAGTCTTTCATACTTTATAAACCACTTTCATGTATGTTTATCACCCACCATTTGAAATGCTTTGACTTTTGACACCCACTTTAGTGAACTTTATTACTGGAAATAGACTCCATCATACTGACCAAACCTAATACCAAAAAACCAATGAAAAGCTGGGAACCAAGTGCCAAGGACATCGCATGAGCCTGGCAACACGGACCAAGCTGCAGGGTAAACGGTGTGATGTGGGCAGAATGGAAGTGTTAGAATCTGGGTTATGGAGCTCAGGAATGAATTCCTTTCTGAAAAGGAAGGGCAAGATGGCACTGTAGAAGCATTTGGCACTCAAAGACTTTCAGAGGCATCCATGCGCATGGAATCGACAATGAATATTTGTGAGACAGATGACCCTAACTTGCAATGTCGTATGTTCGTCTTTGGAGGAGTGAAGAAATCCTTTGTTTGCCATAGGGTGATTTATTAGGGAAACTTGTCCTCCTAAACCATATATTTTGATAAGTTGCAACAAGTCTAAGCTATGCAGAAGAATCTCACAAAAGAAGCACCTACTACATAGTTTAGAAGGCTGTGTGGCTTTACATATTTAATAAAGGCACATATATTTGGAGGGTTTTTTGGTTCTTTTTTTGTGATCAATTTTATAATTTTTGTGATGGGAAACAGCATTGTGCTTATAGGAATTCAGGGTTAAATTCATGATGGCTTCTCTTTTGATTGTCAACCAGGAATGATTTGGTTGAAAATTGGGGGTTGTTGTGTTTCTATTCTATTGTTTAGGAGAAAATCTGAAACAGGTTAAGTGTCATGGTCAACCAAAGGGCACAGCAGATCTTTTGACTCTAAATCTGGGATTCTTTTTTTTTTTTTTTTTATCACTGTGCTCTGAAAATATCTCACTGTGTTAAGGAAATCCTATCACCAGACCACTTTTGCTTCATCTCTCTGCAGTGGATTTGGTGGCTACTGTTTTCCAATTTTGAACCTAAAAAACTAAGGCTCCAAAAGCATTTGGTGTTCTCTTATTCTTTTTTTTTGGCCGCACCACGTGGCTTGCAGGATCCCTGACCAGGGATCGAACCCGTGTGCCCTGCAATGGAAGTGCAGAGTCCTAACCATTGGACCGCCAGGGAATTCCCAGCATTTGGTGTTTTCAGTGCTGCTGAGTGAGGAGTTTCTTACTTAGACCCTGTTGGGAAAAAAGTTGGTCTCTAAGTAGGTGGCAGCACTTGGGTGGTTTATTATTTGTTGAGAACCAAGCATGTGCTCGGTCCAGTAGAAGAATGACGCGTGGTACAGTCTGTGCCTTCTATAAGCCACCTTCTCAGGCTCCTTGGCTCATATCATAGACAGAGAATAAAATAAGCAACAGACCAAGGGGTGTAATGTGAATCTTGGAAAGTTGTTGTTAAATAGAAATCATATTAGCAGCAAAGTAAATCAAAGCACCTTGGACACATTTTATACACTTAACCAAAATTTAGAGTTAATATTAGGTCCCTAAAATCGTAGTTTGTAAGGCTAGGATTAGCAACCTCTCTGCACCCTTTCAAACTGATTCTCTTTTGGGACAGTTCTTCCTTTCACTTTCTTCTGCTCTCTTTCTAAGGACTCCCCCAAATATATACCCCACTGACCTTCTACAGATGCCTGAACATCCACTTATCATCCAACGTAATAAACTGCCCTCTCTTTCACATTCTTCTTTTAATGTGCAAATATCCCATAGAAAGGTAATATATTAAATTCTTAACACAGGGATGGCAAACTCTAGGCAAATCTCTTGGCACACCCCCGGTCTATGGCAGACACGCACGCTTCCTCAAGGAGTCTGGAGTTAAATCCTCAACACAGTGCTCCTGGCAGCCTATCCAGGCTAATCAAAGTTGGCCAATGAGCTGAAGCCTATTTGGCATCCCTGTTGCAGCAGTGTAAATTGAATGAATTGATAATACAGTATCCCCTTGGTGGGTTCTAGAAGCAGGGAAACTGGATAATAAGGGCATGAGAGGAGCTATTAAGGTCAAGCTTGTTCTACATCACAGTTTCACCCCAGGCTCTTTGCCCAATACTACTTTAATAGCAGAAATAAGAAATCAGGGTGGCTGATCTACAAAATAAAAGTTGTGGGACATTTACTTTATAATAGTGGAATATTGTCAGGCCTTCCTAAACGGGTAACTATCCATCTCCAAACAGCTCATTCATCAAGACTTGCACACAGATATTCTTCTATCCCTAAGCCAAGGGAAGCTCACACATAGTGGGCCTGAAATTGAATGGAAAATGTTGAGCACTTACTGCCAAGGGGAGTTTGATGGTGTCACCCAGAAAAAAACAATGAGGTCAACGTCTCCTGCACACTGGGGGAGATTTTCCAGGTGTTGTGTTGCTTGAACTACCTTGAATTTGTTCTCTTCCTACCAAAAGTCAGTCTCCATGACCCCCATAATATAAAAGCAGAGCAAAAATCATACAGAGAGCAAAGTCCTTTTAAGAGAGTGCCAGCTGCAGCTGGCACATTACAGAAAGCACCTTGAAAGTGAAGGAAGCTCCTGATAAATAATAACAAAATAGTGAAGGCTGTGAAGGTACATTCAATTCTGTTCTTGGTCTAACATTTTGACTATTGCGGAGAGACCAAATATTCCGTGGTGAGCATAAAAGTCTTGCATTGTTCCTTCCAAAAAAGAATGGGGACTTCCCTGGTGGTCCAGTGGTTAAGACCCTGTGCTTCCACTGCAGGGGGTGCGGGTTCGATCACTGGTCAGGGAACTAAAATCCCACATGCTGCACAATCAAAAAGATCTTTTAAAAAAAAATCTTCAAAAAAGAATGATGTAGCCACTGAAGAGTATTAGCAAAAAATATAGACTTAGTTGACGGAAAATGGGGTGGTGGGACTTCCCTGGTGGCACAGTGGTTAAGAATCTGCCTGCCAATGCAGGGGACACAGGTTCGAGCCCTGGCCTGGGAAGATCCCACATGCTGTGGAACAACTAAGCCCGTGCGCCACAACTACTGAGCCGGCGTGCCACAATTACTGAAGCCCGCACGCCTAGAGCCCGTGCTCCATGACAAGAGAAGCCACCACGATGAGAAGCCCGTGCACTGCAATGACGAGTAGCCCCTGCTCACCTCAACTAGAGAAAGCCCGTGCACAAACGAAGACCCAATGCAGCCCAAAATAAACAAATTTATTAAAAAAAAAATGGGGTGGAGGGTTCATATTGGACCAAGAAAGAAGAAATATTTACATTAGCTTCACCTAACTAAGGTTTCATCTATTCCTTAGTGATGAGTAGTCATATTCTATACATAAAAATCATATTTTTTGAAAGTCATATTTTATAGTATTCGTGTGTTTTTCATTCTTAGACACACTTATAGATATGTGTATTTAAAAAAAATATTTTGCCTTTTTCTAGAAAGGACTTAAAGCACCTGGATGTGCATGTGCCTATGTGTGTTTTTGGATGGATGGACAAATGGACAGATATAGATAGATGGGTATGTCTGACAGGTCATTTAGGTAAGGTTAGTTGAGGCAACACTATCCTGTACAAGACCTCTATGAGGTTTAGACAAGTCAGTCTCCTGAGCATTAGAGAATATTCTGAGAGCTTTGAAACCATTTTGCCACACTCAGGGATATGAATTAACATAAATGCCCAAACATACCCCTCGTTTCACATGGGGTCTAGAAACCCTGAGGGAAAGAAGTGGAACCCAGTAGACTTGCAGTTCAGACATGTAGAAATTGTACCTAGGGACTGTGACCCTAGAAGAAAGGACTAGAAGGGGAGAAAGTAGGGCCTTCTAGTGGAGCCAGCTGGACTGAGCATCGGGACTTGAGACTGTCCCAAGGAAGCAGTGTTCTAGGGGTGGCTGGTCTTAACTACCTTAGCTACCAGCTCCTGCAGGGACAGCACACCCGCCTGGGAAGAGGAAGCCATGGTGCAAAGGAAAGAAAAGAAAGAACCATGTCCCAAGGAGCCACAAGTTCAGTCTTGGGAACACTTTTCTGCTTGGTGGGGTGTCATGAAATAACAGGGTCATTGAAACAGATGGAAGGCTTTTGCTACGGACTCTGATTAAATGTGAGACGAATACCCCCTCAATCCTATGCGGCTTCTGAAACTTGGGTCACACTTGTCACCTATGGGTGTGTATATATGTTTGTTTACATTACTAATTCAACAGTTCTGTGTTTAGTTCACTTCAAAGACCAGATCACTTATTCTCAAATCATTTCTCTTTTTGAAAGAATAAAGTTAAAAACAAACCAAATTTCGTTATTGTAGATCTGTGATTCTTTTTTTTTTTTATTTATTTATGGCTGCGTTGGGTCTTCATTGCTGCACGCGGTCTTTTCTCTAGTTGCAGTGAGCGGGTGCTACTCTTTGTTGTGGTGCGCAGGCTTCTCATTGCAATGGCTTCTCTTGCTGCGGAGCACGGGCTCTAGGGGCTTCAGTAGTTGTGGCTCGTGGGCTCTAGGGGCTTCAGCAGTTGTGGCGCAAGGGCTTAGTTGCTCCGCGGCATGTGGCATCTTCCCAGACCAGGGCTCGAACCCGTGTCCCCTGCATTGGCAGGCGGATTCTTAACCACTGGGCCACCAGGGAAGTCCAGATCTGTGACTCTTAAACTCTAGTTTGCATCAGAATCACCTGGAGGGCTTGTTAAAAAAACAGGTTGCTGGACCCCACTCCCAGAATTTCTGATTCTATAGGTCTAGGGTGGGCTCAAGAATTTGTGTTTCTAGTAAGTTCCTTGGAGATGCTGATGCTGCTGGTTAGAGAGCAGACTTTGAGAATCACTGCTGTAGATAATCTTCTGGACCTGGGAGTCCTTAGCTGAAATATTCTGGAGACCAGATTGAAACTTGCGATAGCAGCCCCTTTTATAAGATAGTATCTTAACAAAGTGCATTCCTGGCCAGGCAACCCTTCTAAGATTTTCCAAGTGTTTTTACATCTAATAATAACAGATCTAAGAAGACTCCTTCTTATATCCTCCCTCAAATCCTTTGTTTGACCCAAACCCTTGCAAAATCATATATAATGTATATTTTCATTACTGTTTCAGCTTCAAACTTGATCACAGCAAATAGGAATGAAGAACACTTGATATTTTTCCAATGTCTGGTATTTGAAACTTGTTATCCAGGGCATCACGATTTTTTGGACTAAGAATATCAATTTGAACTTAGAATAAATGGAATTCATAAACTTACGGAAACTGTGCCAGTTTCTGACCCCCAAATCTAGATACAGCATCTGATGCATGGTTTAGTATATGTGCTGCCAAAGCGAGCACCTGATGCATGGATTAAATACATGTTTTGAAAATACAGCAGAATGTTTAAAATTAGAACTCTCCAAGAATATCCTGGACATATGATTGTCTTACATAATATGAGAGTTGTTCATTTATTAATTCCTTAGTACATACTTATTGAGTCCTATGCCAAGGATGGGGCTAGGTGCTGTGAATACAAAAATAAATAAGAACCAGACAGGATTGTGTCATAGTTGAAGCAATTCTGGAGCCAAATTGCCTGAATTCAAGTCTGAAGTCTGTCACATACTAGCTTGGCAAGTTACATAACTTCTTTGTGCCTCAGTTTCTTCACTTGTAAAATGAGAATAAAAATTGCACCTATCTTATAAGAGAGATATGAGAATTAAATGAGTTAACATTTGTAAAAAGCAGAGAATACTATCTGGCATATTATATATGTTTTATAAATATTGTCATATAAATACACCTGTCTGTGTCTTTAAGAAACTCACAGTACTGAGGCATAAAGAGTGACACGTGGGGCTTCCCTGGTGGCGCAGTGGTTGGGAATCTGCCTGCCAATGCAGGGGACACGGGTTCGAGCCCTGGTCTGGGAAGATCCCACATGCTGCGGAGCAACTAGGCCCGTGAGCCACAACTACTGAGCCTGCGCGTCTGGAGCCTGTGCTCCACGACGGGAGAGGCTGCGACAGTGAGAGGCCCGCGCACCGCGATGAAGACTGACCCCCCCGCTCGCCGCAACTGGAGAAAGCCCTCACACAGAAACGAAGACCCAACACAGCCAAAAATAAATAAATAAATTTATTTAAAAAAAAAGAAAAAAGAGTGGCACGTAAAGAAGCAAATACAATGCAATGTAATAAATGCTATAATGAAGGTATGAGTGAAGTGCTGGACTTTCTTTACTGCCACATGGACTATGGTAAACTCTCTGGGCTCTAGACTGCATGTGCTTGTCATATTGCTTCCCTCTCTAGAACCACGCTGGAGAAAATTCAGCAAGTTTTTAATCTTCCTTTTTATAGCTGCTACTATGAAAACAACCACCATTATGCTAACATATAATTACCACAAGTAGTTTTCAAAAACCTTCCTATCAAATGTAAATGATAGTGAAACTCATTTAGGAGACCACCTGCTTGAACTTTATAGGGTGCAATTTATGTGAAAATAGGATTGGGCAACTGTTCTGCAGTCTCTGCAGTTGAAACTCTGGGTGGGACGCCAAATGAATTAGATGTGGCGATAACTTGTAGAAGGAGGGTAGCCAACCTACCCTGGTTTGCAAGAGACTTTCCCAGTTTTAATACTAAAGGTCCTACTTCCCAGGAATCTCCTCAGTCTCGGGCAAGAGTTTAAAATCATTACAACTGTTTTGATGGGAAATGGAAGCTTTAAAAAGAAAAGATAAAACTAATATAATGTTACAATAGAATACTACTCAGCCATAAAAAAGAATGAAATAATGCCATTTGCAGTAACATGGATGGACCTAGAGATTACCATACTAAGTGAAGTAAGTCAGACAGAGAAAGACAAATACCATATATCACTTACATGTGGAAACTGAAATACAATAAAAATAAACTTATTTATGAAACAGAGGCAGACTCACAGACATAGAAAATAAACTTATAGTTGCCAAAGGGGTATGGGGGTGGAGGAGAGATAAATTAGGAGTTTGGGACAAACATATACACACTACTATATATACAATAGATAAACGACAAGGTCCTACTGTAGAACACAGGGGACTATATTCAATATCCTGTAATAAACCATAATGGAAAAGAATATGAAAAAGAATATGTATGTATGTGTATATATCTATATGTATATATATCACTTTGCTGTACACACAACATTGTAAATCAACTATACTTCAAATAAAAACTAATATGATGTTATATGTCAATTATATCTCAATTAAAAAATAAATTAAAACCTGCATGTTGCAAAAGCACTATTTCAAGCTTCACATAAAAGAAAAAAAAAGTAAGAAAAAGAAAATACAACTGCTGGGTCCCTTGGATTGGGGATAACTGGAAAGTATAGTAGAAATCAATAGATATTTACTGACTTTCCACTGAGGGGAGACACACATGTTCCTGTCTTGATAAGCTACAATCTGATTTGAGGAACAAGAAATGAACCAGTATAAAGTTAAATCAAAATACATTTACACGTCAGTTCAAGATAATAAGAGACATGATGGTACAAAATGGCTAATGACCCATAAGTTTTCCATTTTAGAATTGCTATGGGAATGGAGTTCAGAGGAAAGGAAGAGCCCTCACTGGGAAACTGTCATAAAGTGGCCCAGCTTCACAATGGTCACAAGAACTGGTGGGACTTTGATACGCAGTGATGAAGGGAGGCACCATTACAGGTGGATGGTACAGCACAGGCCACCCACAGGAGTGGGAGAAGCATAAGGCAGATCCAGGGAACAGGGAACGGCGTACTTAGAGGAGGTGGAGGAGAGAAGGAGATGTGCGGGGACATGAACTTGGTATTCACACGAAGCTCTGCAGTAGCACACATTCTCTTAAGCTTGGGTTGGAAGACTGTTTGTCAAAAGACCACTCTCTTTCCCTTGAGTGAAGAAATACTACCTTTCCCTCTAAATCTTCCTATTTCTATTTTCTATAGAAAGATTTCCAAAGTCTTTCTAGGTTTAAACCCTAAATAGAATGGATATAGTAGCTCCTTGTTTTGGTTATCTCGTGTTGGGTGACAAACCACCCTAAAACCTGCTGTGGGCGCCCTCCCAGCATGATGGTCTCAGGGTAATCAGCCCTCCTCCTTAGGAGCTGGCTTCCCCCAGAACACGGAGTGTCAGAGCAGAAGCTCCCAGGCTTTCTTTAGTTCTAGGCCCCAAACTGGCCCGGCATCACTTCTGCCTCATTTTTTGGGGTCAAGCACGTCACAGGGCCATCGAGAGTCAAGGAGAGGGGTCTACACGGAGTGCGAATGCCAGGAGGCCTGGCCCATCTGGGGTTACCCACGTGGCAGCCTACTGAGCTCCTCCTGAGGCTTTCATTGCGTGGCTCTTCTGTCAAACCTCTCTTTCACAACACAGATGTTTTACTTAACATTTAATTTTATGCACCTCTGCTTAGAGGAAGAAGGCAGCCAGCAATCTGCCCCCAGGGAGAACAGAACCTAAACAGGAAGTTAGGTCTACTGAGTCTTAAAAGGGACAGCTGTGTAAAGACTGATCCAGGCCCTGAAGCTAGCTGGGTGGAAGCCCAAGCCCAGGACAGAGGATCTGGAAAGGGAATCTAGTGTTTGGATTTGAGACATGAGGGCTGGCCAGCAGCCCGCGTACTTCCGGCAGGAGCGCCATGGGGTGCTTGTTCACATCTGCAGGGAAAGGTACCGCAAGAAGAGAATTCGCCTTTGTCATCCCCAGGGCACTGGCTACCGTACTGTTGGACATTGGAGAGCTCCCCCAAGTGAAGTCAGACTCTGGCAAGGTGGGGAAGATTTGAGCCTAGGAGAGCTGTCATGGATTCCTGGGTCCGTGGATGCCAGATGAATTTTATCCATGTGTCATCCTGCAGAGTTCTGTAGGATTATTGACAATAACCCTTTGCATTGCTTTCCTTTATCTTCCTCCTCTCCCCTCCTCACCCTTACCCGATAATCTCTTTTCTTCAAGACACCAGGTGAATAGGCACCTATCTCAGAACGCATTCGCATCGACAGACTGTGCAGGGCCCTTCTCTTCTGTAAAATTTGCTTTCCTCCGTTCACACCAGCCACCCATTCCCATTGCCTGCTCCCTGCAGGCATTCCTCTCAGATGTGATCGAGATGTGCTATTGGATATACATACATCCTTGTAACATATGGAGTATTGTTGAGTGTTTGTGCTTAATATACATAAGCAAGAAAGGGGGAGGGGAAAGTATCAAGGACCCTGCCAGGTGAGCTGTTTCCCCCTTTGGAGGAGCTTTGCAGACGCCCTGCTCAGCAACTTCTTCTCCCATCTCGGCAGCCAGAACCATTCACTCCTATCCGTCTCAGTGGCTGGGAAAAGTAACGGACCACACTTGCTGAAGTGAACACGCTGACATTTGCAGTAAAATAAATGTTTCTCAGTGAGGAAGAAGGGGAAATTGTTGTGGGTACACATCTAGCTACCCGTGTCATCTGTAGCAGAGATTTCCTGGTCTGTAGGGACCCCTATGCACAGACAGAGGCAAAGAAACAGAAAGGCTGGAGAAACGAGGCTGGCTCGGCTCCATCCCATCTGCATCCACTTCCTTAGGAGCTGAGATCATAAAAAGTAACCGCAAGGGACATTCACTGTAAATGTGCTTTCACCCTAGAGGGAACATGGCCACATGATCTTGGGATAATTTTTATTCTTTTGGCCATGCCGCACAGCTTGAAGGAATCTTAGTTCCCTGACCAGGGATGGAACCCATGCCCCCTGCAGTAGAAGTGCGGAGTCTTAACTTCTGGACTGCCAGGGAATTCCTGATCTTGGGATAATTTTAAAAGCAAGGGAAGAGCAGGGAATGGGTAGGGATGGATGACTTGTGAACATGGACGACAAGTAAGGGGGAGGGGGGTTTCCCTTCACATTTCCTTTCCTTCCCACCTTCCTTAAGGTGTGCAACTTGCCATCACTTGAAAAATATCCTCAGAGTGTTGTTGGTAAATGAAAATGTTTATAAAGTAAATCCAAATATAAAGATAAATTTTTGATGAATACTTTGTATTCACCACATAAACCCAAGTGAAGGAGGAAATATTTCAAGGTGCTAAACTAAAAAAAATAACAGGAAACATTCTCTCCAAGTTTACCTCAGTTGTGCTTCTGTCCCAGTTATTGAACAAGTGTTGTACCCCTTGCTGTACCTTAGAAACAAATGTACAGTCATTGATTGTAACTTAGGTGTCTTTGGGAACAGCGCTAAATTGCACCACTAGCTTTCCTGGGTCTCCAGCTTAACAGACAGCAGATCTTCTCAGACTTTTCAGCCTTCATAATCATGTGAACCAATTCCTCATAAGAAATCCCCACAAATCTCTCTCTGTCTCTTTCTCTAACTCTATCTTTATCTCTATCTATCCTATTTGTTCTGTCTCTGGAGAACCTTGGCTAATACAGTGCTTTGGGGGGAATTGCTGATATTTTCATTATCCTGATTCTAAGATGCCAATCCCAGCAATGCAAATTTCTCTTGATTTCTTTTCAATATTTTTTTCTGTCTAGATATTAGCGTGGATTTATTCTTACACACCCGTTCATTCTTGTACCTGCAATTATCTCTCGAGCACAGTGAAGGGACATTTCACCCCCGTTGTTTCTCCCCCTGTGCAACCTGCAAGAGGAGTCCCTGGGGGCCTACTTACCCACTGCATTTCAAGCTCTAGTACTAAGGTCCTGCTAACCCTATACTGAGATGAACTAGTGATTGCATTGTTTTCCTGATGCAGAATCAACAAGCATTTCCTTGGCTCTTGGCAAGAGTTTACTTTAGTATTTACCAACTCAGAGGCTGAGAAATTGGCAGAGCCATTGGCAGGAAGGGTGAAGAGCAAAGAGGTGTTAAGTTTCCAGAGACACCTAAGTTACAATCAATGACTGTACGGTTGTTTCTAAGCAACAGCAAGGGGTACATCACTTGTTCAATAACTGGGACAGAAGCACAGCTGAGATGAACTTGGAGAGAAACAGATATTCACCCCATTTGAGAAGACCCAGTGAAACAGGAGGACAATGGGCTGCTCTGGCAGTCAATCTTTTTAGGAAATTCTGAGACACACCTTCAGGTCCTGCTCGTCATAGCCATGCCACAGCCATGACTGTTTCTTTGCTTTGGAAAGTGAGAGCTACTTCCTGCAGCAATTAGATTTAATTAGATTTAACTTAATTAGATTTAGCAGTATCTTCTCATCAGAAAACCCAAGCTTCCAAGGTCCTTGTCTCCACACCATTCACTTGGCTCCAACAAATCCACTTTTTCTCATTGCTCTTGGCAGTTGGGTGTATATGTCTAATTTCTTCAAGCCAACCTATATGCATTAGTCTCATAATTACATAGTTCTCTGCATCACAAGCTCAGGAAGCAATTTGGTGAGTTGGCGCATGCCCCAGTGTTTACGTCTATTGTAGTCCAATTCAGCTCTCTTCGTGCTTAGAAAAGCACCAACTGATCCAAGACAGAAAACTGCTGCCAAGCAGGCCAGGATAATTCCCACAGTGCCAGTGACTACTGTCAGGAAGTGGCGGGAAGGGGAAAGCATCTCTGTTCTCTCGTCCCAGCCTTACCAGATCCAGAACCAAATCCTATCCATGCACCGGTACAGTAGGTCCAAGGCAGCACTGCAAAGTCCACCAAGAATCTGCACCCCACGTTTCTCTATTCTGTCTTTTTTCTCTATTCATGGAGTCCCCTTCCCAATCTCCAGGTACCTGTTACTCTCTTCTCCACCTTATCACCTCTTTTTAAAAAATTCCTCAACTCTTTTGGTCACCCCAAATATTGACAGCAACTCAAAATATTTTTTCTCCCAAATGTGCCTCCATTTTAGCAAGGATTAAAATCTCTGGTTAAGGGAATGGAGTATTGACAATGGAATTCCAGGCATCACCTAGAACGAGCAGGTGAGAAGGCTTTGCAGGGAGCTGCTCAGGTCCCTAAATTCACACTGTGGAGGCAAAGGTACAATCCACCTGCCTTAACGCTGGGTGGGCTCCCAGATGGCTCCTGGATGAGGGCTGGTCTCCAGAAAGACCACGCCATACTTAGAAGCTTGGAATTTTCAGCCCAGCCCCTCATTCTCTTGAGAAGGGAGAGGGCTGAAAATGGAGTTAATAATCAATCATCCCTACATGATGAAGCCTCCATAAAAATCCCAATAGTATGGAGTTCAACAAGCTTCCAGGTTGGTGAACACATCCACACACTGGGAGGGTGACACACCCCAAATCCACAGGGACAGAAGCTCCTGAGCTTGGGACCCTCCCAGACCTCGTTCTATATATCACTCTTCATCTTGGTGTCCAGCTTTATCTTTTATCATACCCTTTAATAAACTAGTAAATATAAGTAAATATTTCCCTGAGTTCTATGAGCTGCTCTAGCAAATTAACTGAACCTGAAGAAGGGGTCATGGGAACCCTTGCTTTGTAGGCAAATCGGGCAGAAGTTGTGGGTAACCTGGGGACCTACTACTTGTAATCGGCATCTAATGTAGGGTAGAAGCAGTCTTTTTTTTTTTTTTGGTTTTCTGGTGGTACATTTTTTTAACTTTTTATTTTATATTGGAGTGTAGTTGATTAACAATGTAGTGTTAGTTTCAGGTGTACAGCAAAGTGAATCAGTTATACATATAAATGCATCTATTCTTTTTCAAATTCTTTTCCCATTTAGGTTGTTACATAATATTGAGCAGAGTTCCTTGTTGTTGGTTCTCCATTTTATTTTTTTTTATTATTTTATTTTTTAATTAAAAAAATTTCTGGCCACACCGTGAGGCATATGGGATCTTAGTTCCTCAACTGGGGATAGAACCTATGCCCTCTGCACTGGAAGCATGGAGTCTTAACCACTGAACCACCAGGGATGTCCCAGGTTATCCATTTAAAATATTGCAGTGTGTACATGTCGATCCCAAACTCCCTAACTACCCCTCCCCCCACAACCTTCTCCCCTGGTCACCATAAGTTTGTTCTCTAAGTCTGTAAGTCTGTTTCTGTTTTGTAAATGAGTTCATTTATATCATTTTTTTAAAGGTTCCGCATGTAAGCAATATCATACGATATTTGTCTTTCTCTGTCTGAATTACTTCACTCAGTGTGACAATCTCTATGTCCATCCATGTTGCTGCAAGTGGCATTATTTCATTTTTTATGGCTGAGTAATATTCCATTGTATATATGTACCACATCTTCTTTATCCATTCCTCTGTCGATGGACATTTAGGTTGCTTCCATCTCTTGGCTATTGTAAACAATACTGCAATGAACATTGGGGTGCATGTATCCTTTCGGACCATGTTTTTCTCCAGATATATGGCCAGGAGTGGGATTGCAGGATCATATGGTAGTTCTATTTTTAGCTTTTTAAGGAACCTCCATACTGTTCTCCACAGTGGCTGTGTCAATTTACATTCCCAGGTTGGTAGCAGTCTTATGGGACTGAGCACTTAACCTGTGGGATCTGACACTATCTCCACCTAGACAGTGTTAGAATTGAGTTAAATCGTAGGACACCTAGCTCGTGTCAAAGAGGATTCCTTGGTGTGGTGGGGGAAAAACCAGCACACGTTTAGTAACGAGAAGTGAAGTGTTTTGTGGTGGTAAAGGAGACACATAAGAGGGAAAGACTGAGTTTTTCCAATTCATTATATCAAAATATGCTCCTGCCTCACAATCTATGTAATGAATGCTCTAACAGTAGTGTGGCTGGTGCAGTTGTAGGAGGAGGGATAAAACCTGCCTTGGAGGGTCAGGGAAGGCTTTCACAGAGGAGGGAATGCTTGAACCAGGACATGAAGGGCTTGTGGACATTGCCAGTTGGACATCAGGGTAGGGCAGAGAGAAAAGGACATGCAAAGGCAGGGAGGTCTAGCACATTTGGGGAGTTACAAAGAGTTTGATATTCTTAGAGCATAAAATGCAACATGAAAGGATTTATGAAAGTATGAAATTGGTGTAAGACAAGGAAGTTTAGATAGAGAGGGACCATGTTATATTGTCCTGGATGAGGATCCACTGAAGGTTAACAGAGAATTAATATCTAGAGCTGCTTTGGAGGCACTGTGGTGGATGGGGGGGCCAGAAAATGGGTCTGAAGTCAGGGAGACCAGTAAAGGAGGCTAGTGTTTCATCCAAGAGAGAAGGGATGAAACTGGAAAAAAAAAAAAAAAAAAAGGCAGCAACAATAAGAACAGACAGGCAAAGGTAAATCTGAGAAAGAGTTCGGGGGCTAGTGGTCAGGACTTGATTGTCTGGATGCAGAGTCTGTGACAGAAAAGCGAATCTTGGACAATTCCCAGTTTTCCTGTTTCAACATTTAGTAGATTGTGTGACATCCATTGAGATGGGGGGAAATGAAGAAGAGCAGGTCTTCAGGGGAAGATGAGGATCTCAGCTTTGGATATGCTGAACTCCAGGAAACACTCAGTAGACAGCTGGACAAACAGGCTTGGAGGTTAGGAGAAGTTGGTATTGGAGATTAAAGTTGAAACCCGTCTGCATATGGTTGGTAGTTGAAAACATGGGAAAGAAAATTTTACCCAGGGAGAATGAATAACATCAAAAGGAAAAAGGGCCAAGGAAGGACCAATAGCTGCAAGATGTAAGAGGCACATAATAGAAGAGAAACCTACAGAAGACTGAGAAGTGACTAGAGAGATAGGAAGAGAAATGAAGTGAGTGAGTATGACATGGAAACCGGGGAGGTGAAGAAGATACATTCCCACTAGGGAGGAGCTCACAATCCACTGAACCAGTTAGACCAAGAGGAAAACGCATCTCCATTTACATGGAGGGTTAGTCTGAGCCAAAAAGTTAGAAAATCTAGGGGCTTCATTCTGGTTTTTCCACTTTTGCACAACTCTTCTCCCAAGGCTTGACTTCTCTTTCCATAAAACAGGCAACTATGAGATTAGCTTATTATATATAATAATATAATTACATATAATATATTTAGCAGGGTTGTTTTCTTAGATGAATGAAGCTATGTTTACAGGATTCTTTGAAGTCATAGGGAAACAGGGGATTCTTATCTTTCTTTCTCATCATTTTTCCATCATCTGTAAAATTAATAGCTTTCAACATTTGTTACCTTCACTCTGGACTGAAAAACAAGACTAGATCTTAAATTTCTTGATGCCTAGATACAGCGTCTGAGAAACATGTTTCCAATGACCACTATCATTCAGCCACCCATATCAAATGTGTTCAAATTATTTTTTATATATTGAAATAGACAACCAAATTTTAGCAAATACAACGTTAATGCCCACATTTTAAATCTGAGAAATCCATCCTATCTTTTGAATAGTTTTGTTTTTTAGCCTGAAGATTCTAGAAATCACCTATTTTAAGAAAATGTTGCTACATGTTCAAAATGCTTTTCTTGCTACTAATAAAATATTTAATATTATCATTTGCTTGAGCTTATTCAATAATGTATCAGGTCCACCTAAGGAAATTTGGACATTGTCCTAAGACATGGAGTTTAAAACTGTGTGCCCACCTTGTAAGGAAAATCCTGAGAAATACTCAGGAACTAGAGAGAGACTCATGTGAGTTTAGCTTCCCCCAATCCCATTTTCCACCCAAGTTTAATATGCTGTAAGTAGGTATTTATAAAGCACTTATTATCGTAACACACTGGTCATTTATTTCTCTTTGTCCGCTTGCGTCATTTCTGTTATCCAGAGTTGCACTTAGTTTTCAACTGCATTGTATTATTTATAAATGGTGATTTTACAATGACATCATCACCTACATTTATGACCACTTATTGATAGAAACTTCTATTAGGCCTCTCTGTGCAGAGGTATCACTATCATTCTTTATGTTTGGAATAATTCAGGGCACTAGTAACCCTCATTAAATGGTGCTGAAGTTAGGCAAAAAAAATCCTACCAACCTAGAGATGGGTGGGTGGAATGAGTCTCATTTTGAGAGGTTTAAATGTTTGGCGACCAATTTAATAAAGCAGAGGAAGTAATGTGTTTGAATACACTTTTAAACTACAAAATGTTCTGTAATTGTTGCAGCAGTGATAGGGCAGCTAGAATTTTTACCCTATTTTGAGTGTTTTGAAGGGTATCTATCCTATAGTAAGTACTCACTGAATATTTGTTGAACGAATGGATGTTTGAATGAATAGATATAAATTGTCTTCCTATAGACCTTGTGGGCCAGGAGTAGAAGGCCATTACAAAGACCAAGATAATGGACTTGGGGATGACGAGAGGGAGCTAACGGGAAGAAGGAGACTTGTCAGCAACATATGATATTATACCCTTGATATTGCTTTTGGGTAATTGGGAATTGGCTATTTGAGTAAGTGGAGACAAAATAGTGTCCTCTTGCTCTATGTCACAAGAACGTATTTTAGGTAAGATGGCCACACAATCGACGGCCACACAAAATAACCATTGACTCAGTAGTGATTCCCTTAGGCAGCGGTAAAAATGGAATTGCCTTATACTAACTGCTATGTTGTAAGGTCAGATTAGAATAAAATTTTAATTCTGATCTAGGTGTACAATATACTCCATTCTATTACATTTACCTTTCATTCCATCCCTATATCTCTAGCTTAATATTTTTAAATTTCATGTGTTTTTTTATACTTGTAAAAGTTTTAATGCATGCTCTTTCATAAGTAGCTTTGTTTAATTTAACTAACTCACTTACTGTAATAGAGAAAGGCCATGACCTTTGGCGTTCAGCATGGAAGGAGGAAAGGGATCCTGTACCCTAATTTCAGGCATAAACTGACCTGTGAAAGCTATGAGCTACACTGAGACTGCTAAGGGGATAAGAAAGTGATGGTACTTTGAGCTCAAATCTTACATACTGTTCCTAAAGTATTTGAAATATCAAAAGGGAAACAATTAAAATTTTACAACTTTAAGCAGATAAGAGATGACAGTTAAAAAGTTCACCTTTGGGATGGACCTAGAGATTATCATACTGAGTGAAGTAAATCAGAAAGAGAAAGACAAATACCATATGTTATCACTTATACGTGGAATCTAAAATATGACATAAATGAACTTATATATGAAACAGAAACAGACTCACAGACATAGAGAACAAGCTTGTGGTTGCCAAAAGAAAGGGGAGGTGGGGGAGGGATGGACTGGGAGTTTGGGACTAGCAGATGCAAACTATTATATATAGAATGGGTAAACAACAAGGTCCTACTCTATAGCACAGGGAACTGTATTCAGTATCCTGTAATAATCCATAATGGAAAAGAATATGAAAAAGAATATATATGTGTATGTATAACTGAATCACTTTGCTGTACAGCAGAAATTAACACAACATTGTAAATCACTATACTTCAATAAAATAAATTTTTTAAAAAGTTCGCCTTTGGAGTAAACTACCTTTTTTTTTTCCTGTGAATTTCTTGTATGACAACAGGCTAAGTCTCAATTATCTATAGTTGCATAACAATGCACTCCAGAACATAGTGATTTGGGGGCCTCTTGACCAGCTGCAATGGTAGGAGAGTGGTAATGGCTGGAACCTTCAAGAAGGCGTCATTCATATGTCTGCAGCCTTGGCAGAGATGACTGGAAGGCTGGGACCTCTATCTACATGACCTCTCCCTCTATGTGGTCTCTTCAGTAGGGTGGTCTGACTTCTATGGTGATTCAGGGCTCCCAAAAGTTCAAACATAGAAGCTTCCTGGCCTTCTTTAGCCTTAGACCTAGATCTGGCACAATGTCACTTCTCTCTCGTTCGATTGGATAAGTGAGTCATGAGGCTAGCCAAGATTTCGTGTTAGAGAGGCCTTCACAAGGATTTCATACAAGGAGGTCTGGTTTTTTTGGGGGTATATTAAGAGACTGGCTACCATATCTTATAGAATGGATGGATTTGATATGTGTGGCTCCAAGAAGCTAAAATGCCCTGAATGATAAGGTGTAAGGTATAGATAGGATATTATTTCTTACTTTTGGTAAAGGTATGCATGTGTATTGCTGTGCAAACAGAAAATCAAGACACAAGACTCTGAAAACAGCTTGAGGGTTATTCTCTTGAATTAAAAGAGATTCTAAAAAAAAAAAATTGATTGGATTAGCTGTGCCTGACCTGGCGCTAGACTGTGATCCTATAAAGTACTGAATTAGCTGGACCTCTTGAGAAACTGTTTGCCCAGTTGGGGCAAGGTTAGCCCTGTTTGTTGGGAATGGGACACTTCTGCTGTCAATCATTCTGGGAAAATGTAAGTCCTAGAACATGAGATAAGGCTTCTGGAAGAAGGCTTTACACAGGTGTGAGTGGGCAATTCCATCCTCTACTTGGACCTGAACTCTTGGAAGAGAAAATGTACCCAGTGACTCACTCATGGGTCTTCTCAGGAGAAAAGTGATGTTTAGTAGCCTCAGTATGTGACTGCAGGCTGGGGTTTAAGTAAAGTTATGCTCCACGAGGGACTCCTGTGAAGCATTCAAGGACTGTGAAGATTCTAGGCCTGTGTTATAATTCCCTCATGTTAGCCACCAGCTTCTAGAAAAATCTTTGTTAAACATTACAGCCTGGTTTCCACTAGTGCTCTGTAGAAATGAGGGAGAGGTCTGTGCCTGGTTGGGATGAAGTAGTAGAAGGGAAAGTAGCAGCAACCAGAGGGAGGGCATTTTAGGAACTTCCAGGGGAAGAATTTGGCAGAAGAAATGGTGGCCCAAGATGGCTCAGAGGTGATTAGTCACTGCTGAGGAGGAAAGGGACAACCAAGATGAATTTCAGAAGTAAGCATTTTCCAGGAATTTCAGTGATACTTGGTGTGGAAAACACAATAAAAAAAAACACTAGATTTCCTAAAGGCAAGTGAAATGAGGGCTTAAGCTAATGTAATCTGGCAATGAGAGGAAAATGTGGCAGTATTTGTAGTCTCTGGTGGGAAAGGCCTAGGCCTACACATTTAGTTTAGAGTCTATTTAAGATATACGTGTGTGTCTGTCTTTCTATCTATCTATCTATCTATCTATCTATCTATCTATCTATCTATCTATCTAGTGTACGTGCATGTTTGTGTGTGTATATATGTGTGTGTTAAAGGATTTAAGAATTCCTATAATATTTTCCCATAGCAATCATTCCTTGGCATGATTCTTTCAAACTAAATTCCCCATTCAACAATTTGAAACACCCCAATGTTCATTGCAGCACTGTTTACAATAGCCAGGTCATGGAAGCAACCTAAATGCCCACTGAGAGACAAATGGATAAGGAAGATGTGGTACATATATACAATGGAATATTACTCAGCCATAAGAAGGAACGAAATTGGGTCATTTGTAGAGACATGGATGGACCTAGAGACTGTCACACAGAGTGAAGTAAGTCAGAAAGAGAAAAACAAATATCGTATGTTAACGCATATATGTGGAACCTAGAAAAATGGTACAGATGAACCGGTTTGCAAGGCAGAAATAGAGACACAGATGTAGAGAACAAACGTATGGACACCAAGGGGGGAAAGCAGGGGTGCAGGGTGGTGGTGGTGGGATGAATTGGGAGATTGGGATTGACACATATACACTAATATGTATAAAGTAGATTAACTAATATGAACCTGCTGTATAAAAAATACATAAATAAAATAAAAATTTTTTAAATTAATCAAATTTAAAAAAAGGAAAAAAGATTGACAGCCAAGAGAAACTTTGACACAATCTATTGATACTTAGTTTTTACCTTACATCTCCATGAATACATCATATCTGTTGAAAGTTGTAGTCAGAGTTAGCCCTACAGCTGTACCAAAAACTATAACAGACCATCTTGGATTTCTGGAGGTGAGCTCATCTAGCCCCAAATTTCCCCTCCAATTATGCTCTGGTCATAAGAGAAACCTACCCTGTTTCCATCTGCTATCATCCTTTTTGTGCTCTACTAGTGATGTATGTAGAAGAACAGGTGAGCTTTGTTACTGGGCTTGCGCTGACATCTGAGCTCTGCCAGTTCATTTCATCCCGTCATCTCACTGTGTCCTTCCTGACCTTTGGCATTGTTTGCTTTGTGTGCTGGTCTCACACAGGCAATTGCTTCATTAAATTTTAAAAATTCATGGTGAAATATTTGATCACAACTATTATCTGCTTCATAGCAACATGCCAAGTTGTAGTCTTTGTCTACTATGTGGTTTCCTACCCATTTCTGCTTTTTTTCTTATAGTATTTCTGTGTAGCTTCCTGTACTAGTTTCTTTTATATGAATCATCCTTGCAGGATATGAGTTTTTCCTCGATGAGCTGCTTACAGAAGGTTTGTGTAGGAGAAGGGTCAGGCTAGCTGGAACTTTTCTTTATTTGGGGTTTTAAGTGAGCTTGTTTAGCTTTTGCATCTCCTAAACAATGAAGATGAGCAGCTGTGAAGTTTTTACAACACAGAGACTCTTCTGTGTTGCCACAAAGACAGGGTTTCTCCCAAATGTGGCTAATCTCTGGTTCCTTGGAAGGCTTATCTTTGTCTTTTGATATCAGACAGGGTGCAGGGAAATTCTTGATACCAGCAGACACATGTTTGCCCCAATATAGCAAACAAGAGAGTTAGGTTTTGCCCCTTGATTTGGAGACGTGCATCCAGCTCTTTCTGAGATAAACAGCTACCGTGTCCCCTTGCTGTAGGTTTTTCCTCTTCTTGTTCCCACATGTCCCCTTGGTTTTTACTGGTTTTGGCAGCCCTTCCAAATAAATGGGGACCTGGGGTTTTAACTAACTCCTGCGTTCTAAGAAAAAGAATTTTGTATCTTTGTTTCTCTACCTCTTTGTTGCTTTTGGCTGATTTCAATGAAGAGAAAAGAGAGATGTTACCTTTATGCCACCATGTTCAAACCAGAAATTGAAATTTATGGGCTTTCAAGTCAGATAGACCTGGATTTAAATCTTGGCTCCACTACTTGCTGTGTGACAAGCTATTTAACCTTTTTGCTCCTCAATTTCCTCATCTCTAAAGTGGGGCTTTAAAGGGCCATCTCTAAAAAAACTATTGAGAGAGTTAAAAGAGGTGATGCTTGTACAGCTCTCAGGGCAATGCTTGGTACCCGACGCATAAAGCAGATTCCCTGCTGTTATTTGGGGAAAACGTCCTCCTAAATTAATAGAATCACCTGGAAGACATCAGGGATTCCAAAAATGTGTCTCACAGGACACTATTCAAGAAATAATTCCTAGGTATGACTCAAAAACCAAGGGAGGGGGTGGATTTCATGGATAAATACACCTAAGAAACATTATGTACCCTTTCAAGATTCACAAGGCACATACCTCTATGATGATGTTGCAGTGGGTTCCATGGGGAATGTAATATGCATTATCATGAAGCACAGAGTGTCTGTTGCATTTATAGGAAAGAGCCCCTCCCACATATGCAGGTAAATGTCTCAAGTGAAGTTGAACGAATTGGCAACCCTCCTCCCACAGAGAGAAACTGCAGAACCTTAACCATTAAGTCTGAGAGTCCTGGGATGACAAAGGGAGCTGCTATTCAAAATACTCTCATGTCTTTGTTATTCTGGTAAGCATAGCACTCACAACATGCTGGGCACATATACTAGCTCACTACTCTACAACTGTTTGAAGAGATTATTTATTCCCTTTTATAGATGAGGAAAGAATTCTTTTCCAAAGAATAGGGAAAGTGTTTAGGGAATATTGCTGTCTTAATATTAAATGTTCATATCCATAAATACAGATGTCTTTCCATTTGTTTAGTTCTTTAATTTCTTTCCACAAACTTTTTTTTAGATATTTTTGATGTGGACAATTTTTAAAGTCTTTATTGAATTTGTTACAATATTGCTTCTGTTTTATGTTTTGGTTTTTTGGCCGCAAGGCATGTGGGATCTTATCTCCCTGACCAGGGATCGAACCCACACTCCCTGCATTGGAAGGTGAAGTCTTAACCACTGGACCCTCAGGGAAGTTCCTCCACAATGTTTTATAATTTTCAGTATACAAGTCTTGTACCTTTTTTGTTAAATTTATTCCTAGATATTTTATCCTTTTTCGTGTTATTGTAAATGGAATTGTTTTCTTAATTTCCTTTTTGGATTAGTCTTGCTAGTGCATAGAAATACAATTGATTTTTGTATATTGAGCTTGTATCCTCCAACCTTGTTGAACTTGTTTATTAGTACTGTATGTGTGTGTATGCAAACATACTGAATAGAAATAGTGAGAGTGAACATCTTTGTTCCTGATCTTAGAGGGAAAGCAGTCAGTCTTTCATCATTAAATATGAGGTTAGCTATGGATTTTTTGTAGATACTCTTGAGTTATGTTGCTTTTGACTGAACAAAACAGAACACCCTGACTAAACTGATGAAAACCAAAAGGGATCTCACTGTGTCACTACAGTGTAAGTCCAGAATTAGGATGGGCTGCAGTAAGAGTGTGGATCAGTTTCTCAGTGACATCCTCAGAACGACACTGAGCTATCACCTCACACTGGTCAGAATGGCCATCATCAAAAAATCTACAAACAATAAATGCTGGAGAGGGTGTGGAGAAAAGGGAACCTCCTACACTGCTGATGGGAATATAAATTGGTACAGCCACTATGGAGAACAGCATGGAGGTTCCTTAAAAAACTAAAAATAGAGCTACCATATGATCCAGCAATCTCACTGCTGGGCATGTATCTGGAGAAATTCATAATTCAAAAAGATACATGCACCCCAATGCTCATTGCAGCACTATTTACAATAGCCAAGACATGGAAACAACCTAAATGTCCATTGACAGAGGAATGGATAAAGAAGATGTAGTACATATACACAATGGAATATTACTCAGCCATAAAAAAGAAATAAATAATGTCATTTGCAGCAACATGGATGGACCTAGAGATTATCATACTGAGTGAAGTAAGTCAGGCAGAGAAAGACAACTATCATATGATATCACTTATATGTGGAATCTAAAAAAATGATACAAATGAACTTATTTATAAAACAGAGTCACAGATGTAGAAAACAAACTTATGGTTACCAGGGGGGAAAGGGGAGGGAGGGATAAATTGGGAGATTGGGATTGACATATACACGCTGCTATATATAAAATAGATAACAATAAGGACCTACTGTATAGCACAGGGAAATCTACTCAATACTCTGTAATGACCTATAAGGGAAAAGAATCTAAAAAAGAGTAGATACGTGTATATGTATAATGATTCACTTTGCTGTACACCTGAAACTAACACAACATTGTAAATCAACTATACTCCAATAAAAATTAAAAAAAAAAGAACTCAGGCTCTTTCCACTCCTCCACTCCATTGTCCTTAGCTTCATCTAAAGGTTGATTTTCCTTAGAGTTGTAAGTTACCTGCCAAGTTATCAGGGCTACAGTGCTTCCTTATTGAGGCATACCTGGAGACAGAGGTGCTACAAAAGGGGGTTGGGGATGTCCTGGGAGCCATTAGGTATGAGACACCAAGTTAAAGGTACAGGAAGATGCAGATGGTACCTCAGTGAGCGCAGCAAAGTTCCTTGATCTTTTGGTATCATCTGTCATCCTCATAGAGATACAGAGCATCTTGTCTGGGGCCTGAAATGTCTGCTCTTCCCAGTACTTTGGAACAAGGAAGAAAGCTTAGTAGTAACACAATTGCTGGGGCTGTATTTATTTATGCTGACTAAGGGCTGTCCCCTCTCAGTGGCAGGTGATTGGATGTCGTCCTTGGGAGTGAGGTCAAGCTTCAAATTCTTGAATAAATATTTTAAGTCTAAAGAGACAGAGATGATGCTAATGGGAATTCTCCATTCTTTAAACTTCCTGCAGCTCACTCATTCACAGGTGCACTTCACTGTGCACAGGATCTCTAGCCAGGAAATGCCAGGCAGGGTTGCTTTATTCTTTAAGGGGAAAGGCAACTGCCAGAGCCAAGGGTCCTGAGGCCTGGACTGTGCCCCACCTTTGCTGGGTGATAGGCACTTATGACTTACATCAGTCAGGGTCCTGCCACAGACAGATGCCACACCAACAAAGGTGAATGGAGAAGGGTTTAATATAAGGCTATTTACAAGGTGTGGGTAGGGTTAAGAAAACTTAACAAGGGATGCTGAGACCTCTCAGGGCTAGGATACCCCCTACCCCAGGTCTAAAGAGACAGGGGGAGGGAGTAGTTACAAAGCTCAGAGAGAACAACTGAGAAGAGGGACTGAACAGCTGGGTCCTTCAGTGGAGGAATGCAGCCAATCTGAAGCCCAGCAGGAAGGGAGCCAGGGGACTAAATACCCCAACCCTTCTCTTCTCCCTCCTCTATCTTCTGCTATTGCCTCCCATTTTCCTAACCCAACTCAAAGACAGGGCACCAGGGATCCTTGTTGATACAGTTTATAAAGCACATCCTACTGAAGCACAGAGTGGGACAGAAAGTGGACCTGGTGGGAGAGGATGGAAAATACCCAGCACACCACCCTTTTATTCATCATTGCACAGTTGGTCTTCCAGGGCAGCAGTGTCTGCCCAAGGAGGGGACTTTCTACCCACTGGGCAAAAGGAAACAAAGAAAAGAGTAACTATCAGTGGTACTTCTTCAGAATGTCATCCCAGGCTCCCACAGATAGTCAAAGGGGATTTAACCTCCTATTTTCTTTTCTGTCTCTGCACCCCCCCAGGTCCCTGTACAGCTCATCACACGGTGATCCTGCATGTAGTTTTCACGAAACAATTCTGCTCTATATCTGGTGGTTACTAGGATGCCACTGATCGTCATCACTGTCGTCCAGTCCATATGTCTAATCGTGAGGGTCACTGCCCACTGTAGACTTCAGCTGAAAGTCTATCTCAGGGAGGCTTTCAAATTAATCCAGGCAACACTGATAGAGATACTAAGAACGTGTGATAAAATCCACATGCACAGTAACTGAATACATAAGCAGTGGTTAAGGTGTTTGCATTCAGTGGAGACAAAAGGATGGGGTCACTTTTAGCAAAGTAGTGAGTGATGAGGGTATCATGGGGATTGACACCTGAAAATTTCTCTCCATCCCTCAATCAGAGAAGAAGTAACCTTATCCTCACCTGAAGCAATTGCTGGTGCTTGAAACCTCAGAGAAGAAAGTGCCACAAACACAATGTAATCACCCATGACTAGCCCTGGGTTCTGGACTCATATGAAACCTGGAATGGTAATAAATCTTTTTAACTTGCTGAAAAAAAAAAGAGTCATGGGCGGGACTTGTCGTCATTTAAAATTTTGACGATTTGTTCACCATGGATTTTTTGCCTTAATTTTGATTTGTTAGACTATTACATTAACATATTATTCATCTTGATGGCTAAGTTTTTTGGCCACCCCTTACTTGCTTCACTCTAATCCTGGCCCTGCAAGAGCCTTGCTTTTTTAAAATTAATTAATTAATTTATTTATTTATTTGGCTGTGCCAGGTCTTATTTGCAGCACGCAGGCTCTTAGTTGCGGTATGTGGGATCTAGTTCCCTGACCAGGGGTCGAACCCGGGACCCCTGCATTGGGAGCACGGAGTCTTAGTCACTGGACCACCAGGGAAGTCCTGAGGCTTGCTTTATGAAACTTTCTGGTGAAGGTTCTTTGGAGAGCTCATCTATTGCACTGTGAATAGGAGTCAGTTTAGAAATTTTTCATGTAACTTTTCAGGAACATAGCTAGTTTATAACAAAAGGTACAACTCTTCTCTAATTTTGTTCTTGGTGTTTTAAAGCCCATAGATGCAACCAAATGCCTGCAATACCATAGGGTGGGTCTCCAACTCCAGGGCTATAGCTGTTTTTCCCCCAGCTCCGAAACTTCACCCAAGCCAATGGGCATTCTTTATTCTGAAGAGAAGTTTGTTTAACCCTGAGTGGGAATTAAATTCAAGTTATGTGAAAACAAAACATTTTTTAAAGTCTCCTTATTTGACTTTCATCCTGGCCCCTGGTATTTACTCAAAGTGCTTTTTTAACAAACTAGTCTGACAGAAACCGGTACTGCAGGAAGCTGGAGATCAAAACAAACAACCATATTTAAAAAAAAAAAAAAAAAAGCACCTAGGTTTAGCCCCTGCAGAGCTGAATAGGCTCCTAGCAAATAAAACCCAGTTCTTTGCATTAAACCCACCCACCTCCATGTCTTATCACTGAAAGTCAAATCCTGGCGTTAGCCCCTGAACCCCCAACCCAGGCTTTCCACTGCAACAGTCTTTCCTAATTCAGTGCTAAACCCAAGGCTCCAGAGATGCCAGATTTCATCCTGTGTCCCTCCCGCTTGACGGCCTGAGCAGGGGCTTCACACTAACAGGGCAGAATAGAAGGTTGGGTGCCAGGACACTCCTCAGCTACTTGAGTGTTTATGGGAGATGCACTGGATTCTCTCAAGCAACAGATCAGTAGGCAGGCCAGCAGGGAAAAAGACAAAAACATAATTTGTACTTGTACTTTCTTAAAAGCAAAACAAAAACAAAGCTCAGGTTCCGCTCAGAGATCTCAAGACTTGCCCACATACACAACTAAGTGTTTAACAATGTCAAGCCCATCCAGCCCTACCAGCATACCCTAGCTGCCCGTAGCTCTCAGACTGTTTGATACGCTGCTGCTGCCTGCAAGGCCTGGGTACAGAGGACCCCGCTGCACTATGTCTGAGTATTTTCCCACCGCATAAGCCCCCAGACTGCCAGCGTTCTGCCTCTGGCCTGGTGTACACCCTGGGTCTTTGGCCATTTCCATCCTACATCTCCCAGAGCCCAAGCTGGTTTGAGATGGCACAGGGGTGACCTTTGATACTGGCCCAGGCTGGGCCTGGAACACACCATCCAGACCCAAAATCAGCCTGAAGGACCAAGCTGCCTGGGGTTGGGCAGTGAAGCCTTGACAAGCACCAAGCTGGCTATTCCCCCAGAGGCAGAGCACGCTGCAGCCCTAGAGGCCAAGAGTTGAGTCTCTTGGAACAGGTTGACCTGTCAGATTAACAGCTGCAAACTAGGAGGTGCAGGGAGCCTCTTCTGGACCTCCTCCAAGCCAGCCACAGGCTTTATGTACCGGTCTTGTTACAAACTGTTCAAATAGTAAAGTCTTAGGGTGTTCTTGCTTCTCCTGCTAATGCAGGATCCCAGCCTCCTGCAAAGTTCTCCCCACTCCTCATCTTAAATAATTCTGGATGCCCACAGGGCGCTTCTCTTGCGTCTTTAGTATTAAATCAGCTCAATTACAATGTTATGTCCCTGGACTCTGCTGCCAGCATCCTGCACTGTCCCCTTGCGCTACTGAAGTTCAGGGCAAAGCAGGGGGAGAGCACCTTGTCTCTCAGTTTAAATTTTACTCTTTTTTTAGGGTATTTAAGAGTCATGTAGCAAGTCAAAAAATAGCCCCCAAAAGATATCCACATCAAATCCCTGGAATCCGTGAATGTTATCTTATTGGGGAGAAAAGGTCTTTGCCGATGTGATTAAATTACCAATCTTGAGAGGAGGTGCTTATCCTAGTGGGCCCTAAATGCAACCATATGTATCCTTATAAGATAAATACACAGAGGAGAAGAGCCAGACATACAGAGGAGAAGCTAATATGAAGACAGAGATTCGGAATGATGAGGCCACAAGCCCAGAAATGCTAGGGCAGCCATTAGAAGATGGAAGAGGCAGGAATGGATTGTCCCCTAGGACCTCCAGTGGGAGTGCAGTTTCCTGCTGACCTCCTGATTTCAGACTTCTGGACTCCAGAATTGTGCCACAATAAATTTATCTTGTGTTCATCTACCCAGTAGTGGTAACTTTTTACAGCCGCCTTAGGAAATGAATACGAACAGTGTTGCTTATGTTCTTTCACCGTCTCACAGAGGTTTCTGGTTTTGTTTTAATTGAGTGAGTGTTCTGTAACTGAAAGCCCTTTTGTTTGTTGCTCCCATAGCATTCAGACACGGTTATATGGGGACCCCGGGCTGAGACCCCAGGCTGAGCGGCAGCCACCAAACTCTACTTGACAGAACATCTCTCTTCTGCACAGACTTGTCCGGTCTGGTTCCCTCTTCCTTTAGGAGCAGTCCTCTCCAAGGGCTTCCTCAGCCCCTCATGGCAGTCATGGGGACTTCAGATGGACCACCAAGCAACTCACGTGGATGGCAGGTAAAGATCTTGATGATGGCAGGAGACTGAACTCAAACTGGAAATAACATGGGTCCACAGGCCTGCATATACACAGTGTAGAGAACTTGTCTGCCAGGGTTCCTAGCAGATTCAAATGCACAAAGAGAGCAGGACAAGCTTATCTTTTTAGAGGACATAAGATGAAATCCCATTACAAACTGTATTCCAATTGCCCTTCAGCTTCTTGAAATGGTCTTCATTGCCGAAAACATTCTCCTTCTCAACTTCAACAAGATGTGAAGACAATTCACAGTACAAATTGTTGACAATTTGTACTGTAATATATTCTTCACCTGGAGAACCAGTTATCTCAGAGTGCAGCAATTTTTAAGGAAAGGTACCCTGAGCCACAGTTTATGATGACGCACTTTTGGGTGCTGTACAGAATTCCTAAATAAAAGATTGTATTTAAAATAATATGATTGGGGGCTTCCCTGGTGGCACAGTGGTTGAGAATCTGCCTGCTAATGCAGGGGACACGGGTTCGAGCCCTGGTCTGGGAAGATCCCACATGCCGCGGAGCAACTGGGCCCGTGAGCCACAATCACTGAGCCTGCGCGTCTGGAGCCTGTGCTCCACAACAAGAGAGGCCGCGATAGTGAGAGGCCCGCGCACCGCGATGAAGAGTGACCCCCGCTTGCCACAACTAGAGAAAGCCCTCGCACAGAAACGAAGACCCAACACAGCCAAAAATAAATAAATTGAAAAAAAAAACCTTAAAAAAATAAAATAAAATAAAATAAAATTATATGATTGGATCAGTGGAACAGAATAGAGAGCCCAGAAATAACCCGCACACCTACGGTCAATTAATCTTCAACAAAGGAGGCCAGAATATACAATGGAGAAAAGACAGTCTCTTCAGCAAGTGGTGGTGGGAAAGCTGGACAGTCACAGCACTTCACTGGTTCTAAGCCAATGAAGATAGAACACTCCCTCACACCATACACAAAGATAAACTCAGAGTGGCTTAAAGACTTAAATATAAGACATGACACCATAAAACTCCTAGAAGAGAACATAGCAAAACATTCAATGACATAAATTGTAGCAATGGTCTTTTTTGTTTTGGGGTTTTTTTTTAAAGATTTATTTATTTATTTGGCTGTGTTGGGTCTTCATTGCTGTGCGCAGGCTTTCTCTAGTTGTGGCGAGCGGGGGCCACTCTTCATTGTGGTGCATGGGCTTCTCAATGCGGTGGCTTCTCTTGTTGCGGAGCATGGGCTCTAGGCATGCGAGCTTCAGTAGTTGCATCAGGAGGGCTCAGTAGTTGTGGCTCACAGGATCTAGAGCACAGGCTCAGTAGTTGTGGTGCATGGGCTTTGTTGCTCTGAGGCATGTGGAATCTTCCTGGACCAGGGCTCGAACCTGTGTCCCCTGCGCTGGCAGGTGGATTCTTAACCACTGCACCACCAGAGAAGTCCCTTTTTTTGTTGTTTGTTTTGTTTTGGGTTTCTTTTGGCCGCAGTGTGCTGCTTGCAAGATCTTAGATCCCCAACCAGGGATTGAACCTAGGCCCTGGCAGTGAAAGCACCGAGTCCTAATTACTGGACCTCGGGGAATTCACCAGCAATGTTTTCTTAGGTCAGTCCCTTAAGGCAAAAGAAATAAAAGCAAAAGTAAACAAATGGGACCTACTCAAATTTATAAGCTTTTGCACAGCAAAGGAAACCATCAACAAAATGAAAAGACAACTTACAGATTGGAAAAAACAAATTTGCAAACAATAGGACCTACGAGGGTTTAATTTCCATAATATACAAACAGCTCATACAACTCAACAACAAAAAAACAAACAACCCAATCAAAAAATGGGCAGAAGACCTAAACTGACATTTCCCCGAAGAAGACATACAGATGGCCAATAAGCACATGAAAAGATGCTCAACATCGCTAATTACTAGAGAAATGGAAATCAAAACTACAGTGAGGTACCATCTCACACCATTAAGAATGGCCATCATTAAAAACTCTACAAATAACAAATGCTGGAGAGAATGTGGAGAAAAGGGAACCCTCCTATACCGTTGGGGTGAATGTAAGTTGGTGCAGCCACTATGAAAAACAGTATGGAGGTTCCTCAGAAAACTAAAAATAGAATTACCATATGACCCAGCAATCTCACTCCAGGCATATATCCAGACAAAACTCTAATTCAAAAAGATACAAGCACCACTATGTTCATAGGAGCACTATTCACAATAGCCAAGACATGGAAACAACCTAAATGTCCATCAACAGATGAATACATAAAGAAGATGTGGTACATATATACAATGGAATACAATACAGCCATAAAAAAACCTGAAATACTGCCATTTGCAGCAACATGGATGCAACTAGAGATTATCATACTAAGTGAAGTAAGTCAGAAAGAGAAAGACAAATACCATATGATATCACTTATATGTGGAATCAAAAAAAATGATACAAATGAACTTATTTACAAAACAGAAAGAGACTCACAGACATAGAAAACGAACTTTTGGTTACCAAATGGGAAAGTGGGAGGCAAGGGATAAATTAGGAACTTGGAATTAACAGATACTACTATATATAAAATAAACAACAAGGTCCTACTGTATAGCACAGGGAACTATATTCAATACCTTATAAAAACCTATAATGGAAAAGAATCTGAAAAAGAACATATATATATATATATATATTCACCGAATCACTATGCTGTACACTGAAACTAACACATCATTGTAAATCAACTATACTTCAATAAAAAATTAAAACAACATGATTATACTGAGCAGCATGCCCAGTGTAAAATTTTTAAAAAATATTTATTTTGGATGCACTGGGTCTTAGCTGCAGCATGTGGACTTCTTAGTTGCGGCATGCAGGATCTAGTTCCCCGACCAGGGATCAAACCCTGGCCCCCTTCATTGGGAGCATGGAGTCTTACCCACTGGACCACCAGGGAAGTCCCTGGTCAGTGTAAATTTACTCTTAAAATAATTTTTAAAAAGCTATCAGGGGCTTCTCTGGTAGCACAGTTGTTAAGAATCCGCCTGCCAATGCAGGGGACACGGGTTCGAGCCCTGGTCCAGGAAGATCCCACATGCCGCGGAGCAACTAAGCCCCTGTGCCACAACTACTGAGCCTGCACTCTAGAGCCCGCGAGCCATGAATACCAAGCCCAGCTACTGAAGCCCACGTGCCTAGAGCCCGTGCTCCACAACAAGAGAAGCCACCACAATGAGAAGCCCGCGCACAGCAACGAAGACCCAACACAGCCAAAAATAAATAAATACATTTATTAATAAAAAAAAAGCAATCGGAAAAAAATAAAAAACTATCAGAAAAAAGTTAATTTTTTGAATAGGTAATACACTCAAATGATTCAAAAGTCAAAAAGTATAAAAGGGTGTAAACATGAAAATTTCCTCTTGTTTCTATCCTCCAGTCATCCAGTCTCTCTCCCTACTATACAGTTTGCTTATTCACAGGAAACAGAGGGGCAGTTTGTTTCTTATTATACTTCCAGAGATGTTTTCTGCACAAATGGTGGCATCCTATGCACAGTTTAAAATTTAAAAACCTTTTAACTGAAGAATAACATAAAGAATAATGCAGGGAATTCCCTTGTGGTCCAGTGGTTAGGACTCAGTGCTTTCACTGCTTGGGGCCCGGGTTCAATCCCTGGTCAGGGAGCTAAGATCCCACAAGCTGCGCAGTGCGGCCAAAAACAAAAAAAACAAAAAAGAATGCACACCTCAATTTTCATACACTGGACATATTTATGTTATCAGTACTGAGATCAAGAAACATCACTACCTGAACCCCTTGGCCCCCTCAATGTCCTCAGTGTCCCTTCCAGTCACTACATCCCTCAAGAGTCCACTATTCTCATTTTTAACAGTATACTTTTGCTATATTTATATAAATAGGGCAACCTTGACTTTTAACAGCATGGGTTACTTTTGCAGTCTATGCATACCTTACATAAATGGAATTATTCAATAAGATTGTGCCTGGATTCTTTCTCCAACATTATGTTTGTGAGATTCTTCCATATTGACAGATGTAGTTGTAATTTAGTCATTCTCACTGGTGCTTAATTAATATTCCATTGTTATACATACTATTTTTGCAACTTGCTTTTGTTTTGTTTTGTTTTACAATATATCTCAGAGAAATTTTTGTATCCATATTTTGAGTGCCCTTATTCTTTCTTTGTGTAGTAGTATTCCATTATGTAAATAACAACTTTTTTTTTTTTACTTGTGCCCTAAGATAGACATTTAGCAACAACTTATATTTAAAAGTAACATGTGCTTCTAACAAAACAGGGACTAATTTCATAGGACTCTCTGTACATTAGTAAAATATTTTCTAATGAAAAAATTATGTTTTTAAAATATCTTTTAAAAATATATTGACTTATAATAATAAATGTATTTGCTTTATAAAGAAACCAGATTCAGTAAATCACCAAATGCCCCACAGGATGGGACTGTGAGGGCAGAGAAGCAGGGTGAATGACCCCCATGACCTGGGGGACGAGGGGGTGCAGGGGGTGGTGCAGAGCCAGAAGAACAAGTTAGTTCTTCTGATCCCACGACTGAACCATTATCCTGGACCAATTCCAAGGCCATTTGCTCCACCTGCCAAGTCTCATGGTTTTCCAGCTTTTGTCATTGAAAAACTAGGAATAGAGAAATTTATTTAAGCTACCTCCAGCTAATGAAGAAAAGTAGAAATTCTTCATCTGTAGTTGGGTCATAAACATTTCAGCAAGAACATAAGTATAACTTTCCCAGGTAACATTGATAACATATTCTAATCCTTTGATGTCTGTGTGGGAAACAACTGAGTAATTTAATAGTGAGCTTATGCTTTAAGTGCAAAGAATTATTGTGGAATCAAATGTTCATTTCTGAATTTAGTTGTCACTTGCTCTTCAAGTACTTGCTCTTCAAATTCATTAACAATAAATGTGATTAAAAATTTTTTTTGATATCACGCATTGTAACAGCTTGATTAAAATTAACCAAGTGCGTCTCACCTCCTATGTCTTTTACACATAAAGATAAGCCCTCAGGTCAAATACTCTTTCTCTTTCCAGTTCGTAGAAAAATGGTTTGTGATTTGGTCTGTTGGGGAGGCAGTTTCTCACTCTGTCTCTCTCTAAATGACAGCATGAGGTTATCCGTTACATATCGTTTAAACATTCATGTTAAACATGCATATTTAACATTTATAGAGATAAGACCGGGGCCAATTTAGGGCAAAAACATGACGTTCACAAACTGAGGGGCTCCTGACCCTTGTTGGGGAAGAGATCAAGAAGCAGAGCACTGTGGTAAAGTGTGAACATCCCAATAGACACGCCTCTGTGTTTCTGAACTCCTAGATCATTATGGTAAATTCTTAGGAGTTGAACTGCTGTCAAAGGTAGGTGTATTTTAAATGTTGATGCATATTCAAAAATTATTTTCTAGAAAATTGGTAACAATTTATATATTTAACGAGTGTGTTTTTCTTACATCCTTGCCTACACTGCACATTGACAGCTTCCCTCCCTGTCTTTTTTTTCTTTACAGAATCTGTAAAGTATGGTAGTTAAGAGCATAAGCTATGGCTTCAGAGTACCTAAATTAGAATCACGGCTCTGCTACTTTCTAGCTGTGTGACATTGAGCAAATTACTTAATATCTCTGTGCCTCAGTTACATAATCTATAATACAAGGAGTGTAATAATATGTACTTTTGGGTTGTTGTGCAGATTCAGTGAATTAATTTTTGTAAAGTGCTTAGCAATGAACCTGAATATCTCACGTTGAGCCATTTGAAACTAATAAACAGTAAAAAAAAATCAGCAATTGCACAGGGTTCAGTGCAAGTGTTAATAAATGTAAGCTATTATTATCTTTGTACATCTGATAAACAATATGTATTTTTAATTTAATATAGCTGCTATCTAATTAAAGTAGGTTGGTACTGGGCTCTGACTAGACAGTCAAGCCAATGCCTCAGGAAACGGAACTCTGAAATCAATCCAAAACTGTGAAAATTTAGGCTATGATAAAGGTAGCATTTCAAATCATAAGAAATAAGGATTTTTAAGTTAATGGTGCTGGGATAACTGGCTGGCCACCTGAAGAAAAGCAAAGCTAAGTCTCCAGTTAATTCTGTACGCTGAAACAAATTCCAAATGGAGAACAGATGCAAACCTAAAGAGTTTAGCCTATAAATTATTAGAAGAAGACACTGGAAAAATTATTTAAAATCCCAGAATGGAAAAAGACACGTTACCTTGAATTCATAAAAAAGAACTTTAAATTATCAAATATTTCTGCATGGTGGGGACTTCCCTGGCAGTCCAGTGGTTAAGACTCCATGCTTCCACTGCAGGGACCATGGGTTCAATCCCTGGGCACGGGACTAAGATCCCACATGTCATGTGGCACGGGCAAAAAAAAAAATTCTCCATAGAAAAAATACCTTAAACAAAGTAGAAGATCCCAGAAAAATACTTAAAACAGTTATGACAGACAAAATGCTAATTTCCTTTATATACAAAGAACTGTTATAAAACAATAAGAAAAATACCAATAGCATAAAAAGAAAAGAAATGGATGAAGGATGTGAAGAGGCAGTTCACAGAAAAAGCTTTTAAACATTGGAAGAGTCGCTCAACTTCATTCATCATTAAAGTAGTGCAAATAAAAACAAGATATCACGGGACTTCCCTGGTGGTGCAGTGGTTAAGAATCCGCCTGCCAATGCAGGGGACACGGGTTTGATCCCTGGTCCGGGAAGATCCCACATGCCGCGGAGCAACTAAGCCCGTGCCCCACAACTACTGAGCCTGTGCCCTGCAGCCTGTGAGCCACAACTACTGAGCCCGCATGCCCATGCTCTGCAACAAGAGAAGCCATGGCAATGAGAAGCCCAAGCCACTGCAATGAGAAGCTTGTGAACTGCAATGAAGAGTAGCCCCTGGTCCTCACAACTCGAGAAAGCTGGCTTGCAGCAATGAAGACCCAATGCAGCCAAAAACAAACAAACAAGATATCACTTTTCACCTGTCATATTGGCTAAGAGTTGTACTGCTTGATTCTTTTTATTGGTTGTATATTTATCTTTCAATAAAATAATAGTAGTATTTCCAATAAAACAGTAGTTTAAGCCAATCTACAAGTTTAAAAATGGTAACATATAACAGTGGATTTTGAAACCAGAAATCAAAGACAAATTTACTCATTTATTCAAAGTTTACCTAAAATCTTACTTCATTTCAACCCTTCTGAGATCCTTAGGTAAATGAACTCTTCCTGCTATAATAAGTCCATGAGTATTACACAGAATATGCTTTAAGAGAGGCAAAGAGCCCCCTCCATCATCTTTCTCCTCTTCCCTGTGCTGCCATCAAGAAGAAAGTTGGCATGGATTTTTCAAGTTCTAGGACTCTTATTGGGTCAAGTTTACTAGCAATTAATGTACATTAAAACGTCACTCATTTTAGGTGTGGGAAGACTGAAACTCTTTCAGCATTCTCTTCTCTCCATGCTGAAGAACTGGAAGGTGTCAGGGCCCATTCCTCGCTGTGTGTGTGTGTGTGTGAGCCCCAGGTTGCAAAATAGTGAGTGGACATGGGGTCTGCTTCTCCCAACACTACCCAAGGCCAGCCCAGCCATCCCTTGTCTCTTCTCTCCCTTCAATCACTGACAGGCCAGAGTCTGTTCCCCTTCCTGCTTCCCTTTTGCACAGACGCACACAGTGCTCACTACCCCAGCAGTTGTCTAAGCCAGCTCAGTAGTAGGCAGTGAAAACAAGTACCTTCTATCTTGCTGCCTGTGTGCTTCTTTCTGAACACTCTCTGTGTCTTGCTGGATGTGTCAGATTGGCTTTTTGCCTGAAGGTTCTTAGTCCTAACCAGACTGGCCAAAAAGGACTGATGCACGCATTTCAGTTCAGATCACCCAAGCTCTTCTCACTGTGTTCCAGGTCCAAGCCCAGTCAGCAGCTAAGGCACACCAGCTACTCCTGGGTGTAAAGCATCAATGCAACTTCCAGACCCTACTTGCCAAATGGGGAGGGGACTTGCTTGGACGTGGCTAAATGGTCAAGAGCAGCTGGCCTGCAGCTGAGGGGACTGAGGAACATAGAAGTGGACTTGGATTTGATTTAACCCACTGCCAGGGCATAGCAGGGGCTCAATAAATGTGGACTGAGGTGATGACTGAGGTTGGAAAGACAAAAGAAACACATAGTGAATACTGTTTTTCACAATATAAGAACATGTCATCAAATACTACATTATGAGACGCAGCCGAATTTATTAGGAGATTGTACTAGGTAGGATAAAGACTATGCTACTGCAACAAAAACATCCACAAATCTGACTGGAAGAGGATAGAAGTTTATTTCTCTCTGGTATAATAACAACCACTTAGTCTAGGCTACCGAAACAGCGCTACTCTGCGAGGTCATTCAGAATCAGTGCTTCTTCCACCACTGCTTAGGGCTACAGTTCCCAAGTTGTCCCAAAGAGCCTCAGTGAGCTCACAGGAGCACCATGGGACGTGTCAGATTTTTGAGAAAAACACAGTAATCCTCAACGTCTGATATACACCACATAAACTACTAGCTTGAGGTACTTCACAGTTTCAACAAGAGATAGCACTGCTTTCCTTTTTTTTTTTTTTTTTTAAAGATTTATTGATTGATTGATTGCTATGTTGGGTCTTCGTTTCTGTGCGAGGGCTTTCTCTAGTTGCGGCAAGTGGGAGCCACTCTTCATCGCGGTGCGCGGGCCTCTCACTATCGCGGCCTCTCTTGTTGCGGAGCACAGGCTCCAGACGCTCAGGCTCAGTAGTTGTGGCTCACGGGCCCAGTTGCTCCGCGGCATGTGGGATCTTCCCAGACCAGGGCTCGAACCCGTGTCCCCTGCATTGGCAGGCAGATTCTCAACCACTGTGCCACCAGGGAAGCCCCAGCACTGCTTTCCTTTTGATGACATATTTCTGAATCTAGGTTTTTGGTGGTTGCCGTGACAAAAAGCAAGTCCTCTAAGAAAATCACTGTGGAACAGGGGATGGGGTAGTGGTGTCCAATCTGATTCCAAGGTTTGAGGAGTTGTGCAGTGCCCCATAGGTATACACATTCCATCATCAAGTGACTGCAGTTGTTTAAAGTAAAATTTTTTTCTTTCAATTTATGCATATTATTTGTTACAAATGTCTACTAAATGTTGGGAGACAATTCTCCATGGATCTCTCATTGTTTTGCATATGTTGTAAGCAGAGGCATTGACTGCCATTGAGCCAGGCTATCTTTTCAAGGATGCTTGTATAACTAATAGGCTTGGAAAACAGAGATAGTGACTGCCTCTGGAACAAAGAGTGAGTGTGTCTACTCACTGTCTAGTATAATAGAAATAACGTTTCCCTCTAGGGCAAAGATCAGGCAGGCTTACTACCCGTTATAAAAGATTCAGGTTGCCAAAGCTTGGTAACGAGAGACTCAGGTTACCTCTCCTGTAACACAACCTGCTGCCTATGCAGGTGTCACGCCACCCTCTTCACAGAGCCCCATAGGAACTGGGGCTCAGGAAACCAAAGCCAATGCTGACACGCTGACTATTGCTCTTGCCATGAGTAAGGCATTCCATTGTCTCTGACCCAAGAGTCTCCTGTCTTCTGCCAACACCCATGAAATTGTGGCTGGCTAACTTGTTAGTTTACAAATAGGATAAAACCTCAGACTCTTCACAGTTCTTGACACTAAGTGGTTAGGACATAAGCACTTGTTAGGTTGTTTGGACAAAACTACTTAAAATACAGAACTAGTCTTTCTTTTGGCCCAGGAGCACCATGATAAAATTACTGAGACACTAGGGGATGCTATGAATTGGAAAGTTTGGGAACTTCTGGCTCAGTGCATTGTTCTCATCCACATGCTTAAAGGTGAGACCTGTCACTTGCCAGCTGGCAGGGAGGGGAGAGGAGAAAGTCCAGGGAAGCAATTTCTTTTAAAAAGAAAACCAGGCATGAGTTACACACATCTCTCCTGCTCATGTTCCACTGGTGAACTTAGCCACAGGGCTACAGCCAGCTGCAAAGGAGGCTGGGAAGTGGAATCTCTACACAAGTGTCCCTATGCTTGGCCTAAAATCTATGTCTATGGAGGAGGGGGAGATGGATTTTGGCAGACAACTAGCATTCTACACCACAGAAATATTTCCCTATGGCTATCATTGCTTGAAATAGTAGTGCAGGGTGAGATGTGTAAACAATCTTTTAATGTCTTTACTGTGAGATGGCTCTGCATGGCTTTTATCAGAGAGGCATTTGCCTTGGTAACCTCTGCAGATTTCTTCCTTCCTTAGCCTCTCTTGGCACCCTACCCTAACCCTTACTTTCAGGAGCCCGCTAATGAGAATCTTTTCGTTAGCAGACTCTGGGGTGCTCTGCTTCTTGTCCTGGGTGGAAGGTCCTAGGATCAGCAATGTGTATGGCTGGGCTTGGAGCTCTTGGTGAAGGGGGAGCAGTGAGTAGGGAAGGGATACTGGACTCGTGTTTATGGCATGGTGGAGTAACCACATTTGGCACTGGTGAGGCAGGGTAGATCCAGGCTTTTATGTGCCTGAAGCTTATACAATTTGGGAGCCTTCTTTAAAAAACAAGAATACAAAATTATGAATACAAAATTAACTATGTATCAAGAACACAAAATAAGTATTTATTTAGAATGAGGAAAGAAATCATAGTAATTTTCAAAAAATAAACAAAATTAATCTGAAATTAAGGTATACAGAAGAGCAATTTAAAATTGCTTCTTGTATTGATCTCCATAATTATGTAATCAAATTATTTTTATATGACTTACATTGACTTATTAATGGAATGTGTATGGGACTTTTGATACAGGAACACTTGCTTCTTTGGGCCATTTTCCTGTGTCTATGGTAATGTTGTGTTTGTTTTCATCAACTGATAGACTTTGTCAGCACAGGAAGCGTCCGATAGGCTAAGAGGTAATCTGATCAGATCTGATGCATAAAACATGAGTCTTCATACACAGATGTGCTTGCCATTGACAATACTGCTACAGGTATATGCCCTATACACCTAGGAATTGTGATCAATTCTCTTTTGCAAGATTTCCATCAAAAAAGAAACACCGCCCCCTCGCCCGTCACGCACCGCACGTTCGTGGGGAACCTGGTGCTAAACCATTCGTAGACGACCTGCTTCTGGGTCGGGGTTTCGTACGTAGCAGAGCAGCTCCCTCGCTGCGATCTATTGAAAGTCAGCCCTCGACACAAGGGTTTGAAAAATATAAAAGAATAATAAGAAAGGAAAAGAACGAATTTTTAAAAAATTAAAAATCAAAAAAGAAACAATATATGATGCATTAATAATTGTGTACATTGTACCATCAAGTATATTTCTGAAGTAGCAAACTTTTAAGTAAGTTTCAATGAGAACTGAGCCTTCCACTTACAGTTGTACACATCTGATGATTGGAAGAACTTTCTGAAGACTAGCTTTTGGTCCCCTACTTTCCAAACCTTATTTCTCCTCCATTACTTACATCTATTTCTGGTGTTGGGTACCCTGAGACATGTTCATACCACTATTTTGCCCTTGGCTCTGCACTTTTATGTTATGGTGCCAGATGAGTTGGCATGGGAGGGTCAGGAGTATTCCTAGAAGCCATTTCCATACCAGGAGGCCTGTAATAACATGACCAAACCTGGAAGTGACTACAAATCACAGATGTATATGCCAGTCAATCCAAACTTCATGTATCCTCAACCCAACTTCTCTTTAGCCAGTTACCAAAAGCGCCTACTGCCACACATCACTGTTCAGTAGGAAAAGATTGATGGTGAGAAAGTTGGAGAGGAAAGACACAGTGGTCTTAAACCACTGCTGTTAAAATATCCTTATTTTCCAAGCTTTATAAAGACATGAGACCATTGGAATACATTGCTAGGGCTGCTCAATGGGCCTTGGATGGGGCATGTACAAGTGAAGCTTAACCTCCATGAGCTTCCCCTGGCTAGAGGTTGTAAGTGACCATGAGGGGATCCATCTTAAAACAAATGCAATATCCTCAAAAACCAACTGTTATTTTGCAGTACTTTATAACTTTCAGAGCTTTCATACTCATCACTATATCTGATCCTCAGAGCAGCCTTTAGGTTGCCAGAGCTGATACCAAAACTTTGGGAAGTGAAATGTTTTGCTCCAGGCAAGTGAAACCTCCTAGACTCAACAGTGAGGTCTTTTAACTTCAGAATTCATGCCCTTTCTACTGTATCATTCCAGAGAAGACTCATACAAGACATTTTTGCATGACATATATTAACTGCTCAATAAATATTCATGGGACAAATGAAAGAAAAGAAAGAAGTCAAGCAGGAGCCAGGAATCCTTTCAGGGGCCAAAGACAGACAATCCATCAGTAGGAAAGAAAACAGGCCAGAATCCCACCTTTCCAGCTGGGACAGATACTTTCCCTACATTTCTTACAGATGTCAACCTGTTTTCCATGCTCCATGGGCCAGGCCAGTGCTATATGGAACAAAACACAGATGATTACTCTGTAAGAGGGCTCTGGGTCCACACGCCCTCATAAAGCAGTTTCTATTTTTCTGGGTAACAGGTGGGGAGTGGGTTGGGTTTTTCTCTGTGGGTGGGGTGGGGCAATGGGGAGCAGATGGGTGAGCCTTCATTAGGGTTAATTGTAGCTTTGGTAAATAATGAAAATATGCCCAGGTAGATTTCTGATGAATGTGTCACTCACCAGTTCAATGCCTGTTGCTTAACTTTAGTTGTTAAGTGAGAGGAGGCAGGAAAGGAAATCTGCACTTTGAATGTAAAGAGCAGCTGGCTTGATCTTTATTTCAGATGTAGTGAGATCAGTGATATGCTCTGTGCTTCTCTTCTGCTTTGTCAGGCCTCAGACAAGAGGAGGCTTTTAATGCTGAATTCCAGCAACTTAAAAGCAGACAAAGGGATGGAAACTTAGGAAAGTTGATTTAACATGGCCCAGGCCTTTCAGGAATCTCATGGGTCTCTGGAATTTCTGACAGCCCAGTTTCTACCCTTTAGCATGAGGGCAGAGAAGGGCTTATTTAAAACTGGGGCCCAGAGCTTTCCTGGTGGTGCAGTGGTTAAGAATCCGCCTGCCAATGCAGGGGACACGGGTTCGAGCCCTGGTCCGGAAAGATCCCACATGCCGCAGAGCAACTAAGCCCGGGCGCCACAACTACTGAGTCCGTGTGCCACAACTACTGAAGCCTGCATGCCACAACTACTGAAGACTGCGTGCCTAGAGCCCATGCTCCACAACAAGAAAAGCCACCGCAATGAGAAGCCTGCGCACCGCAACGAAGAGTAGCCCCCGTTCACCACAATTAGAGAAAGTCCGTGCACAGCAACGAAGACCCAACGCCACCAAAAATAAAATAAATAAATTTATATTAAAAAAAACCAAAACTGGGGCCCAGTAATTTGGAGACTTAAATGGTCAGGATAAGGAGGTCTCAGCCAAGGAGGTGAGGTCTGTTCAGAACCATTTCCATCTGTTTAAAACCTTCCGTGCACCCTTTGAGAGCTCAGCTGGTAGAGCGGAGGACTATAGACCTGACATGTGTGGATATCCATCTATGTTTAAACCTTCAAAGGCTTCCTTACCTCCCTTAGAATAAAAGCCAGACTCCTTACTGTAGCCCACCAGGACTTGCATGTCCTGGTCTCTTATCTCTCTTCCACTCCCCGTCCTCCAGCCACACTGGTGACCCTTCTGGTCCTCACACATGCCACCCCCTTTCTTTCTTGTAGCCTTTGCATATGTTGCTCCTCTGGCTTTTCACAGATTCAGCTTCTTATTATGTTTCAGGTCTCAGCTTAGGGTCGCTTTCTCAGTGTGGCCTTCTCTAACCACCTCATGTAAAGCAGCAGCATAACCTCCGCTCCTGCCACTTTTACCTGCCATCAATCTCACTGTTTCCTCCCTAGTACGTCTTAGTTTATAACGTTCTTATTTATTTAGTTGCTTCCTTACTTAGCTTCTGCTTCCTTCACTAGGCCGTAGACCCCATGAAGGCAGAGGACTTATTTCTCTCATTCACCAGCATATTCCAGCTCCTAAGACAGTATCCAGTCCGTGGGAGGTGCTCAATACATATCTGGTGAGCAAAGACTGAAAGAATTGTTTCCCTTCAGGGCACTAGCTGCTCTATTGGTGGAAGGTTCATCTTAGCTCTCAGAGTGGTTTTCAAACTCTCAACATGTTTTGTTGCCTTCCTGCCCTGGGCTAAGCCTTTCCTCCATCCAAAGATCAAACAAAGTCTTGACTCGGGTCTCTCTGAGGTCTCTCCCCTGGTACACTGAGCGCTCCAAGGGAGCAGAAGTTTTCTCAGTGGGTGAAACAACCTGTTTCTCAAGGGTGTGCCCTCTCTCAGTCAGACAGGACGTGCCCTCAGAGCTTGCCAGGGCACGCTTCTCCAGAAAGGCAGGAGCTGCTCAAGCTCAACTGAGCCGCCGGAGCGTGGCAGCCAGGAGCGTCCACAGGAGACGACCAGCAAGCTCAGGAGAGATGCACATGGAAAAATAAAACTCTTAACTTGGGAGCCAACCTGGGGCTGGAAAGTCCACTTTCCAGTCCAAAGAGCCAAGAGAGTTGGAAAAAACAGGAAAACTCCCATCGACACATACATTTTCACTGGAGCCATTCCATCTGTGTTTGTTTCTCCAGGGCCTTGCCGTGAGGACCTTACTTGCATTGACCATCAGAAACATTCAGTTCAGGGACTTGCCTGGCAGTGTGGTGGTTAAGACTCCGCGCTCCCACTGCAGGGGCGGCGGGTTCCACCCCTGGTGGGGAATTAGATCCCACAAGCCATGCAGCAGAAAAAAAAAAAAAAGAACATTCAGTTCAGGGTGAAAAGGGAGAGGAGAGTGGAATGAAGATAGCAAGGCCACGGGCAAGGGAGAAGGGCTGCTGTGGAAACACTTCCTGGCTCTAGAGGGTGAAGTACTCCAGAGTTTCCCTGGGGCCTCCTTTGGACCCCTCCTCCCGGAGAGGAGGGAGTAAGATACAACAGGGAGAGCCTTGGCCTGACAGCCAGCAGCCCTGGGTTCTGCTTCTCCCATCTGTGCTCCTCGCTTTCTGAGTGACCTCGGACAAGCCACTTCACCTTGAAATGTGGGTTCTTCTTCTATTAAATGAGAAATTGAACTTTTTTTTTTTATTGAGGTATAGTCGATTTACAATATTATAGAAGTTTCAGGTGTATAACAGTGATTCACAATTTTTAAAGATTATACTCCATTTATAGTTATTATAAAATATTGGCTATATTACCTGTGCTGTACTATATATCCTTGTAGCTTATTTTATACCTAGTAGTTTGTACCTCTTACTCCCCACCCTCATCTTACCCCCTCCCCCATTCCCTCTCCCCACTGGTAACCACTAGTTTGTTTTCTATATCTGTGTTTGCTTCTTTTTTGCTATATTCACTAGTTGTTTTTTTTTAGATTCCACATACAGTATTTGTCTTTTTCTGTCTGACTTAGAATTTGAACTTTAAAAAAAAAAAACATGGTAAAATATATGTAACATAAAATTTATCCCTTCAATCATTTTTAAGTGTATATAGTTCAGTGGCACTAAATATAATCACATTGTTATGCAACCATCACCATCCATCTCTAGAACTTTTTCATCTTCCCAAATGAAATTTCATACCTGTTAAAGAGTAACTCCTCATTCCTCCCTCTCCCCTACCCTGACACTCACCATTCTACTTTCTGTCTCTATGAATTTGCCTATTCTAGGTACCTCGTATAAGTGGAATCATACAGTATTTGTTCTTTTGTGACTGACTTATTTCACTCACCATAATGTCTTTAAGGTTCATCTATGTTCAAGGTTCACATGTTGTAGCATGCGTCAGAATTTTAAGTCTGAACAATATTCCGTTGTATGTATATACCACATTTTGTTTACCCATTTATCCATTGATTGGGTTGCTTCCGCCTTTTGCCTATTGTGAATAATGCTACTTTGAACATGGGCGTGCAAGTATTTGTTTGAGTCCCGTCTTTCACTTCTTTTGGCTATGTACCCAGAAGTGGAATTGCTGGCTCATACGATAATTCTATGTTTAATTCCTTGAGGAACCACCAAACTGTTTTCCATAGTGGCTGCACCATTTTACATTCCCATCAGCAATGCACAAGGGTGCCAATAAAAAATTGAACTTTTATTCGTCAGAGAATCCATTTTTCAGAAGAAATGTTCCAGGATGCTCTATATGCAAAAGACATTAGAGTGGAGTGCTCCAAAGCAGCGGGGGCGAGGAGCCCAGTAACCCAAAAAGTGTTCTCTATGGAACAAAATGAAAACTGGATAAGACGTTCTCTAAGGCAGGGGTCCCCAACACCTCGGGCCGCCGCAGACCGGTACCTGTTAGGCACTGGGCCGCACTGCAGGAGGTGATGGCAGGCAAGCGAGCGAAGCTTCATCTGCAGCTCCCCATGGCTCCCTATCGCTTGCATTACTGCCTGAACCCTCCCCCTTCCCCGCCCCTGGCTGTGGAAAAATTGTCTTCCATGCAACTGGTCCCTGGTGCCAAAAAGGTTGGGGACCGCTGCTTTAAGGCTCTTTCACATGTCAAGCATCAATTAGTCTACATTCATGTGACATATTGAGCAGCCAACAGGCATAAGGCATATTTGATTTACTTATACATTACCTGTTCCACAAAGGATTTGAGGAGATTTGCAAAAACCTATGCAATAGAAAAGGATAAAATACATAGTCAAGAGTATCAGGGCAGAGAAAGGTGGGAGGGATACCTTTAAGATATATGAGCAGACACTGCCTCTGCCCATGGGCTCTCTCAATCTGAGCACTGTAGGTGAAGGAATGTCAGAGAAATCCAGAGCAAGATTGCTCTATGAACATGTGGAATCTCCAGAGGCGAAGGAAGACAAGACTGTTTATATTATACATTACTTCACCCAAAGCCACGTTGCAAGACTCAAAGAATGAAGAAAGAATCTATTTTGGGTCGAACAAAAGTATGCTGAGGAAGCAGAGGCAGTGCTTCTAAGAATGAACCTAAGTCATAAGCCCGAGGTTTACACCCTAGCTCCACTTCCTGCTTACCCAGGGCACAATACTTGACCTCTTTAAGCCTCCATTTTCCCATCTATAAATGAGGGTAATGCTAGGGATCGCTGTGAGGATTAAGTGAGACAAGGCAAGTCCAGGGCCTGGTATAGTAAGCTGTCAGTACATGGTAGCTGGAATTATACTCCGGAGGTTCCCATACCATGTCTTTCTTGTTCATCCCTCTCTCCCCAGCGCTTAGCAGAGTGCTGGTCTTAGTAGGTACTGAATGGATGCTTGCAGACTTGATTTGATATAGATGCTTTTCCTGTTTGACATGCCACACTCCCTCTGACATTGATGGGTGACAGGGTCACAAAGCATGTGGTCAGGCTAGTTAAAGGCGTTGTCCACTAGGTAACACCGAGACTAAATGCTCATGGAGTTTGATGAAATTCATGCTATGGAATGTATATGACCCAGGTCAAGGGCCTCTACTGTGCTTTGCCTCATGCCCTCCCTCTTCAAAGGAATGTGTTTTGTTTATTCCAGTGAAAGATGTAAAATGATAAATTGGATAATAAATTAGGACAGGAGAGATATCAGCCCTGCAAACTTCATTTCAATTCAAACTTCTACTATTTATTGAATGTTTAACATTTAAGGCTCTTGGTTGGGCACTGTCGGAAATTTGAAGATTAGCAAGAAAACACCTCTTCTCTCAAAGCATATACTTTCTAATAAATGGGTAGCATATAGATATGCTACTGTGAGAAAAATGCCATAAAGATGATCAAATGAACAATATGGGAAATGAAAGAAGGCAGAAATTACATTCAGTTATAATTATCTGGTTATGTTTCTCAAGGGAGGTACCTTTCCAGATGGTCTTTGCATTTGGTACCATGGGGTAGGGGAGGAAAGTAGATTAGAGGCAGGGGGAGTGAGAGGAACAGAAAAGTGTAGTGTGCTTGGCAATCAGTGAGTCATCTATTTTAGGTGGATCATACAATATACGTAGAAGAATAAGTCTAGAAAGAAAGAGGGCTTTGAGGGTCTTGAGGTTCAGATGAAGATTTATAGGGAATGGAGAGCAAATGAGAGATTTTTAGCAGGGAAGTGGTGTGATCAGACTGGTAATGGGGAAAATTAAACTAGCAGCGTTATGTGAAAGGGATTGCGGTGGAGCAAGGCAGGAAGTGAGGGATGACTTAGGGAGCAGTTGAAGTGCATCTGGGAAGAAATTATGATCGAGGGTGTGGGCAGCAGGAATGGGCAAGAGGGGCCTATTGGAGAGGCTTTGTTGAGGTAGCTACGACAGGATTTAAGAGTCAGTTCCCTTGTTTTACTTTGAGAGAAAATGAAGTTTGGATGCTTCATCTTTCCCAAATCAGCTCTCACAATCTTCCGGTGATCAGACCCCAGGCTTGGAAGCAAAGTGTGGAACCCGGGTCTGTAGGTTGGGAGAGGGCCTTGGAGAGCTGGAAGCATCTCTTATTCTCCCTGGTGCTCCATGTGCTTTAGCCCAGCCTCAGAGGAAAGAGCTAGAGGAGCGAGCTGTGAGAAGGAAGCTTCCCCGCGCCTCCCCAGGTTCTCAGTTCTGCTGGAACAGCCCCACATCACAGGATGAGGCTTGGCAACCTCGTTTGTGATAATAAAAACATAGCACAACAGTCATGTATCTCTTGGAATGTGACAACGACAAGATTATTAGCTTACGTGTTCTTAGCCTACTGTCCTTTCTCCCCTCCACACCCTCCACCAACTAAAGAGAGGTTTTTTTTTTTTTTACTGCTTAGCTTCTTCCCCTCCTCTACTCTCTAAGGAGAATTCCGTCTACGGATTCTGTTTTTCTTGTGATACAGAAATAGGGAGAGAGAAACCAGACTGGACAATTAGGAAAAGGGATAAAATTCTGATGGTTTGGTCCAGTTCAGGGTTACCCTTCTCTCTGTAAAATTCACGTCAAGGACTATATCGACTAGATACTAAAGAATGAAGCCAGAAGATCAAGTCAACCCATATAATATGGACCTAAGAGAGAAGTAGGGAAAAAAGAAAATGAAAAATAGTTTGGGCTGGGCTTCAGGGAACATTTGCAGGGGGAGTCTTGATAAATGAAAGGCTCCGAGATAGAAAATATGTTGTTATATAGTATGGACTGAATCTCTTTTAATACTAATTAAATGTTGTAATTTCGGTTTTGGCTGCTCACAGTTTTTAATGTTTTGTTTTTATGTCATACCATGCTTAGACTAGACAATATTGTATTCCAGCTTAACAGCAGGAATTCTGGAACCAAACTCTTGGATCTCACATCCCATTGCTACCACTTAATAGCTGTGTGACCTTTGGCAAGATACTTCATTCTCTGTGACTCAGTTGCTTTGTCTGCAAAATGAGTTAACAAGAGTATCTACTTCAGAGAACTGTTGTGAGGATTAAATGAGTTGATATTTGTAAAGCTCATGTAAAGCCCAACATGAAGTTAGCACTACATAAGCATTAGCTATTATTAGTACAGGAAAATTTGAGGTCATGAGATTTTTCTGCCTTGGTTCAACCAAGGTGGCATAGACGACTGCCAGAGAAGAATTATTCTCAATAAAACAGATCCTAACTTTTGGGAAAGAATGGAGGTTCTAGGCAGTTGTAATAGGCGGACTTCTAAAATGAACCCCAAAGATTCCCACCTCTGGGTTTTCACACCCTTGTGTAATCCACTTCCCATTGAGAGTGGGCTGGACCTGGTGACTTGTCTGTAGCTCACAGAATATGGCAATGATGGTAGGATATCATTTTCGTGATTAGGTTACAAAAGGTTGTGATTCTGGTCTTGCTGGCAGGCTCTCTCTCTTGCTGGCTGTGATGATGCTCAAGCTGCCTTGGTGGAGGGGCCCTCATGGCAAAGAACTGGGGGAAGCCTGGGGCCAAACAGCCTGTAAAGAATTGAGACCATCAAGCCAACAGCCCGTGAGGGACTGCCAACAACCACTGAGTGAGCGGGAAATGGATCCGGCCTCAGTTGAAACTTGATTGCAGCCTTTTGAGAGACTCAAGCAGAGATCCCAGTTAAGCCGTGTCCAGATTCCTAACCCTAGAAACTGTGGGATAATTAATGTGTGTTGTTTTAAACCATTACATTTTGGAGTATTTTGATACATAGCAATAGATAACTAATTCAGCAATGTACCAAAGTAGGAACTGGGGAACCCAGCGACCCAGCTCTAGGATATGAGGGTGGAAGTTGGGGAGGCCTTGAGGGTGAGAGTCACCATTGAAGGAACATCCTATTGTCACACTGGGGAGACCACACCCTCATCTATGTAGGGAGGAGAGCGACTCAGGCGGAGCCCTTCAGGGTGAAGTGGCTGAGGCTATCCTAGGGCTTCCTGTTCAAGTGCCTATCAGCCTGGGAACACTTAGTTCTCATCTTGAATCATTGACCTCTTTGCAGCACTGGAGTGTGTACTCTTCTAGAAATGCCTCCTTATCTTTATGACACCACTCCATTTGATTGTTTATTCATTCAGGCAACAGCTATGAGCTGGACACGTCTATGAGGTCTGGATACATTATGAACAAGGAGAAATGGCCCTCACACAGTATAAATTTCTTCTGGCTTTATTCTATCTTTTTAACTGCTCCTCTGTCTTCTTCCCTGGGGCGACTTTTGTTCACATACCCCTTAAAGCCTAGCGTTCTCCATGGCGCTGTCCTTGTGCCTCTTTCCTTTTTACCTTACACGTCCCCCTGTATGATTCCAGGCTGTATCTATCACCTATCGCCATGTCCATGCTGACCTCTCCCATTTCTGAGTTCCTATTGCCCTTAGGGTCAGGACCAAGCACTTAAGTTCCACCTTTAACTGTTGATCTATGGAACCTTTCCCATGCCTGGGAGTTTAGTCCACTAGTGAATATCTGTATCTCTTTGTATAATAGAAGGGTATTTGACAAATCAAGAAGAGTAGGTAATGAGAAGGACTGGCAAAACCCAGAGCTGGCAAGACTGTGTAGCAACTGAAACTCTCACACACTGCTGGTAGGAGTGAAAACTGTTTGGCAATACCTATTAAAGCTAAATATTTATATATACTTTGACCCAGCAACTCCATTCTTGGGTAAACACCCAAGAGAAACAAGTGCTTATGTCCACCAAAAGACATGTACAAGCATGTTCATGCCAGCTTTATCTATGATAGCCAAAAACGGGAAACAATTCAAATGTCCATCAATAGTAGATTGGTTAGGGGCTTCCCTGGTGGCGCAGTGGTTGAGAATCCGTCTGCCAATGCAGGGGACACGGGTTCAATCCCTGGTCTGGGAAGATCCCACATGCTGCGGAGCAACTAAGCTCGTGCACCACAACTACTGAGCCTGTGCTCTAGAGCCCATGAGCCACACTACTGAGCCCACATGCCACAACTACTGAAGCCCACATGTCTAGAGCCCGTGCTCCACAACGAGAGAAGCCACTGCAATGAGAAGCCCGCACACTGCAACGAAGACCCAACACAGCCAAAAACAAATAAATAAAGTAAATAAATTTATTTAAAAAAATAGATTGGATAGTACTTTATACAATACAATGTTACACAGCAATGAAAAAAAATAAACTACTGCTATACATAACGACATGGATGAATCTCATAGACATAATATTGAGTGAAAGAAGACAAACACAAAAGAACATATACTATATGATTCCACTTATGTGAAGTTCAAGCACAGGCAAGATAATCTATGGTGTTTACACCCTTTTTGCAGAGTTATCTTTGCAGAGTTATGACTGGGAAGGGACACAAGGGAAAATCTGAGTGTTCTGAAAATATCTAAATATTGATTTGGGTGGTGATTACCCAAGAGTATATGTAAAAAGTTATCCAGCTATACACTTAAGATTGGTACATTTCACTGCCGTTAACTTATACCTCAATAAAGAGTTAAAAAGAAAAAAGAAGAGTATGTTATAGATAGCTCTTGCTTTTGCTATCCAGCATTTTTTTGTCCTTTTCTTAAAGTAATTAACCCTGATTTACCACTGTCCTTTACCTTTAGGGGTTGTAGACAATGCTCAGCTCATATATATGTCACATGATCCAGGACTGGCCATCAGAGTTTTCCACACCTTGGCCACAGGGATGGACCTGTGATTTAAACCAAAGCAATGAGATTCAAACCCAGAACTTTAAAACAAATCCTATGCTTATGTGTACATTTACAAGGAGGTGAGTGGTTCTATGGACATATGTCAACTATCTGTTGTTAGATATAGCTCCTCAGAGGGAAAAGGACAGAAAAATACCACCTAATCCTCACAAGCCCCCTACTGAAGCTGTTGCCTGAGTCTGGGAAACAATTCCCTTCTATGTCCACCCCTCACTTGCCTGGAGGTTGTTGCCTCCCTGGTGAAGTGGACATGAGTAGAAAGAGTATGGTTCTGGGAATTCCCTGGTGGTCCAGTGGTTAGGACTCCATGCTTCCACTGCAAGGGGCCCAGGTTCAATTCCTGGTCAGGGAACTAAGATCCCCCAAGCTATGCAGTGCAACCAAAAAAAAAAAAAAAAAGAATATGGTTCTGGGTTTGTCAGATATCTTCCATACAGACTCAAGGATCACATGATCACAACCTAGCTGCAAGAGAGGCTGGGCACTGTAAGAGTGTGGAAACAAACACATTTGGTGGCCCACATCACATCCCCTTGGCCACCTCTGATACCAGCCACAGCTACAATGGACAGTCGTCCTGTGTGAGCCCAGGTGTTGTTCTGACAGCATTCCTCCTCCAGTGTGAGGTCTCATCCTTCCGTGTTCTGCCCCAGGGCCTCCTCTAACACCCTGGGACCCTGCTCAGCCTACAGGTAATAGTACCCCAAAGTACAGGGGTGTAATGTCCCTCTTGGCAACTTCCAACCACTGGGGGATGGAAGCTAGTGGATAAATTCCCTCACCTTTAGGTGAATAGTTGTAGGAGGCCTTCTGTACTATTCTCATCTTGATAATACACTTTCCTTCTTGACATCACTCTCCCTGCTCCCCCCATTCCTGTTTCAGGGGATCCCTCTTCAGTAAACTACCTGGACCAAATCCTGCTGTCAGATTCTGCTTTGGGGGGAACTCAAGCTAAGACAAGAACTCATGGAAAATCTGGGGAGCACTAACTGTTCTCAGAGAGCAGTTTGCAGGGCTTTCTTTGTCAGCTTAATGTAAGGTAAAGTTTGGAGACGTGAGAACTTATTGGAAAATTACAGGTTAAGGCCTCAGGGGTTTTGCAGAGCCCTTGGGAGAGGCAGCAGTATCAGAGTGTCTTTGCCTCACTCCTTCAGGGCTACATCTTGGATTTTACTCCAAGTCATTTCCAACTCCCATTTATTATCTCATTGGCTTACGTTAGAGCAGAGTTTTGCTGAAAATATTGTTCAGGGCTTAGGTCCTTCATGTAAACGGCAGTGGCATGTTATAATTCTGCTGCCTTTCTGATGAGATGATGTGATTGTGTGGCTTTGATTCTTAAATAAGATTATACCCTAATTTCAGCCCTAATCGATGGCAAATCTGGCTGACACATATAAAGTTTAATAATTATTACTTAGGCATTATCTAACTTTGCCAAGGTGTGCCTCAAAGGTAATACAGATCCTCTAAGTGTCCGATAGGGCCTAGATGTTTCTGGGCTTCAGCAAGTACATTTATAAATTTAAATCCCACCAAATCAGCAGTGGTCAAATAGCTACTTCTTGGTAGGGGTTTCAGAGTTTCTCTGATTTAAAAAACAAACAAACATGGATTAGCTCTTACTCGGTGCCAGTCCCATTCACCACTGCTAATCCCTACAATGCCCTGGCAAGGTGGTGCTCATGATTTCCCCTTTACAGCCAAGGAAGAAGGAAGCTCAGAGCCTTGGTGACATCATGGGCTCAAAGTCACACAACAGGTGCATTGGCAAAGCAGAGATCTGAATGTAGATCCAGCTGATTCCAGATTTCCTGCTCCTTCCTCAGTATGCCATACTGGTGTATCTCTAAGTAGGAGAGTGTGTGGGAAGGAGAAAGGAAAGGAGATTCCCACAAATGAATGATAAGATCGGAGAGTCTCATATTCGGAAGGATCCTTAGAGGCCATCTCGTCCACACCTGTGGGCAGGGCACATACGTCCCTCCTGCAGAGGTGCAGCCAGGTCAAAGACCAGGGGAAGGAGCCTGGACAGGGTGTGGGGTCAGGCCTGCGTGCCCGGCAGGGGTGGTGGCGGAAGTGGCGGCGCAACTGTGTGATAAAAGAAAACCCTGTGCCTGCTTTCCCTGTTTTTCACAGCCTTGAGTTGTGTGTGTTTACGTGTGTGGGCACACACATGCGTATATGCACACAATAAAATACACATAAAATTCACCATTTCAGCCATTTCAAAGTATACAATTCAGTGACATTTAGCACATTCACAGTGTTGTGCAAACATCACCACTATCTAGTCCCAGGACATTTCCATCATCCCTAAAGGAAACCTTATACTCATGAAACAAGTCATTGTCCATTCCCCTCTTCCCCCCAGCCCCTAGCAACCGCTGCTTTCTCTCTATGCATTTACCTGTCTGGACACTTCATGTAAGTGGAATCATATCATATGTGGCCATTTTTGCCTGGCTCTTTTCACTTGGAATAATATTTTCAAGATTCACTGATGTCATAGTATGTATCAGTAGTTCATTTCTTTCTATGTTCACAGCCTTGTCTTTATACTGCTTCCTTGAACATACTTTTATTATAGTCTTAAAATATTAACTAATGGTCACTTTAAATCTCTCTCTTTTTAAGAAAGTGACCAAAGGGCACAATTACTCCCCTGAGACCATATAGCCACCTTCCTCCTAGACATAAGGTCGTCTAGTCCAGGCTCCATGACGGAAGGAAACATTCCATTCCATTACAAAAGTATATGCAAAGAAAACTGTAAAACTTTATTGAGAGTTGTAAAGGACTTGAGTAAATGGTAAGACAAAAATTTTTCCTGGATAGAAATATTAAAGATGTTAATTCTTCTTAAATAAATTTGTAAGTTTAATGCAATTCCAGTCAACATTACAATAAGAATTTTGTGGGGGGGAGGAGCAATATAGGGATAGGGGATTTTAAAAAAGGGTTATCATGGGATTATATGAAATCCTGGTGTGAAACTTTTGAAAACTGTAAAGCACTGTAGAATTTAAAAACTTTCATTCAATAAAAAAAAAGATATGGGGCTTCCCTGGTGGCACAGTGGTTGGGAACCCGCCTGCCAGTGCAGGGGACACGGGTTCGAGCCCTGGTCCGGGAGGATCCCACATGTCGTGGAGCGGCTGAGCCTGTGCGCCACAGCTACTGAGCCCATGTGCCACAACTACTGAGCCCCTGCGAGCCACAACTATTGAAGCCCGTGTGCCTAGAGCCCGTGCTCCACAACAAAGACAGGCCACCGCAATGAGAGGCCCGCACACTGCAACGAGGAGTAGCCCCCGCTCACTGCAACTAGAGAAAGCCCACACAGAACAACAAAGACACAACGCAGCCAAAAATAAAATAAATGAATAAATAAATGTATAAATAAATAAATAATAATACTTTTATTAAAAAAAGATTTAAAAAAAGAATTTTTGTAACGACATTATTTTAAAATTCATCTGGAAGAGTAAACATTTTAGAATATCAAAGAAAGTTCTGGAAAAAGATAACCCTGAAGGGGCTAGACATTTTAAAGGGTAAAACTATTTTAGAGTTACAGTGATTAAAACAGTATATTAATAATTCTGGAAAAAACAGGTAGTTCAGTAGAACCATCTAAAGTAGAAACAGTCAAACTCAATGGCCTTTTTCTCAGCACAATCTCCTCTCCTTCCATCAGCCTCCTTTAGTTATCCCTGTAGACCTATTTCTTCAACCTTATCAAAATCTTGAATCCCTGGCCCCTCTGCTTCTTAGTATCCACCCCTACCTATTCGTCTCTTGTCTTCACTCCCTTCCCAACGTGATGGAGACGCATGTTTCATTTCAACAATTCTTTGCTCATACTTTCAACTTCCTTGCTCCATTTCCCTGCCATTATACCCTGTGGCAGAAACCCAAAACAAATAAAGATAAACAAACTTGGATCTAGTGACTGGAAAGAGACACAAAGTTGGTATACTAGTTTGAACAGTGTCTTCCCAAAATTCATATTCACCCAGCACCTCAGAATGTTCCTTATCTGGAAATAGGGTCTTTGTATATATAATCAGTTAGGATGAGATTGTAGTGGATGAAGGTGGGTCCTAAATCCAATGAGTGGTGTCCTTATAAGAAGGCTATGTGAAGACAGAGAGACACAGAGATGCAGACATACACCAAGGGAAGAAGACCGTGTGAAATGGAGGCAGAAATTGGAGTGGTGCATCTACAAGCTGAGGAGGCCCACTGATTGCTGGGGAACACTGGAAGCCAGGAAGAGACAAGGAAAGGTCCTTCCCTAGAGCTGACACTTTGATTTCACATTCTAGCCTCCAAACTGTGAGAGAATGGGTTTCTGTTGTTTTAAGCCACATTTGTTGTAATTTGTTACAGCAGCCCTAGGAAACTATTATAGGGGCTTCTAGGCTGCTGGATATACAAGTGCCTTCTCTGTGTGAATTCATCACGTTATATGTGATGTATGCACACTTCTATGTATATAGTATACTTCAATTAAAAGTAAAAAAGTAAAAAGAAAAAATTAAAGCATCGCTCTTCCTTATCTGAGCCCACACCTGTGCCATTCAGCGCTGCTGGAGAAAATCTCCCAACCTCTGTGAGTGGTGCCTAATCTCTGCGGGGCTCTTGTGCTGCCCACCAATCCCTCCGTATGTCCCTGGGAAGGGCTTTCTCTCTTCTCAAAATTCATTCCTCAAGAGCATTTCCTCCTTCACTCTCATCAAATGACCCTGTTTCTAACTTGTCAGTGAAAAAGACACCACTTGAAGGCAACTCCAGAGTATCCAGCCCTTCCTCCTACACACATCCCACTTTTCCTCTTCCCTTCCAGTTAAAAGAGAAGAACTTTCCCTCCTCCTGCCAAGAATCGTTCTGGTCTCTGGATCCCATCTCTTATCAGCCTCTGAAAAGATCTTACTCCTTTGCAATGTTCTCATATATATAAATAAATCCACACTCCCTTTGGCTAAATAGAAAGATCTCACCAATCCCTTCTCACCCCATGCCCTGGAGATTCTGAAAGGTTTTCCCTAGCGAGGTGTGCTCTGGTGCCCTTTGAGAATCCCTCCATCTTCTCTGTGTCTTCATTGGGTAAGAAGAGTCTAGAGCATCACCTTCGGTCATTTGCATCATGGAAACATTAGGGGGACTTCCCTGGTGGCATCCACTTGCCAATGCAGGGGACACAGTTTCGAGCCCTGGTCCAGGAAGATCCCACATGCCTTGGAGCAACTAAGCCCGTGCGCCACAACTACTGAGCCTGCGCTCTAGGGCCCGCGAGCCACAACTACTGAAGCCCGCGCGCCTAGAGCCCGTGCTCCCCAGCAAGAGAAGCCACCGCAGTGAGAAGCCCGCGCACCGCAACGAAGAGTAGCCCCCGCTCGCCGCAACGAAGAGTAGCCCCCGCTCGCCGCAACTAGAGAAAGCCCGCGCGCAGCAACGAAGACCCAATGCAGCCAAAAATAAATAAATAAATAAATAAATTTAAAAAAAGAAAAGAAACATTAGGTACACGTCGTGTGTTGTTTTCTGAATGCTTTGTCCTGGTATTTCCTGTTTACCCTTTCCCTGACCCACATTTAGGAAGCTAGGCATTTTGTTTTGTTGTCTCAGGGATGGGGTGACACAGCAGAATGTGGATAACAAAAGAGGCTCATTTTGGGCTTTGCAGTTTCAAAATCCCAGGCCTCAGAGCAAACACAATGAATCAGGAAAAATATAAAAAAGCCAGGCTACCTCTGCAGACTGGATAATAATGAGTGAAAAGAGAGAGCAGCCAGGGGCACCAAATGAGCTCAAAGGCTGGTTGGCCATGGTGAGGGTTGCTGTGGACGCTGCCCACATCCCCCCTTTAGGACTGAACACTCACCCCTCCCCCAGCTTCTGGGAGTGCTGACTGCTGGTGGCTCACACCTGAGTCCCTGCCCAGGTATTACAGAAGGCTGCCTTGCCCAAGATTATGTTGCCTCCCTAGGGACAACCAGTAATAAAGATTCTTCTGCGTGGAGGAACAAAGGTCCAGTCCCCTTGCTTCAACTTAGGATAACTCTGAGAGGCCATCCAGTGTCAGAGCTTCCTGAGGCACTGGTAGGGGCCTCTGCGGCAACTGCACCCCAGTTCAATCTCTCCCTTGGCCCAAACGTAGCTGCTGTTTGCAAAAGTCTCCCCATTCCCACTCCCTAGTAGCTTCTTGCACTCAAATGTTCATCTACCTAAAGGTTCCTGGCAGCTCCTGGGAAGACACCTGAAAACTGAGGAATGGAAGGCACCTGGAGAGGTCCCCAGAATCTCTGAAGCTTAGCCTAGTGCAGGAGAGTAGAGGAGAAGTGACGTGCAGCTTGTGTCAGCTGAGAAGGCCCGAGTCAGTCTCAGTATTTCCCACAGGCCCGAGCTTCTTCCAGAACAGTACAGGACCACTGATCTGGTCAGGAGGGTCCCAGATGTGGCACTGGCAGACAAAGGACTTGAAGAGGTCTCAGGGCTGGGACCTGCATGGACCCACAACTGATGACCAGATGAGAATGAGGGCACCTTGGAAGGCACCACCATGACGGACTGTGATACTGAGAGTACAAAATTCCAGCCCCGCTCCTCAAAGCCTTGATACTATCCACATCCCCCTGAACTTCCTCAAGGAAAGGAAATCAGCCTGGGAATGGGCAGAAATCCAGTTTACATAGGCTATGAAATCGTGTTTATCAAACCTCCGTGTGACCTCCAAGCCAATAATCAAAACAAAAAATAAACAACAGATTGGAGGAAATATTTAGCAAACAGGAAGACAAACGACTACTATTTTTAAAATAAATTTCGTTATTATTTATTATTTTTATGTTTTGGCTGTGCCATGTGGCATGTGGGATCTTAGTTCCCTGACCAGGAATCAAACCCTTGTCCTCTGCAGTGGAAGAGCAGAGTCTTAACCACTGGACCACCAGGGAAGCCCCCAGGACTACTTTTTTTTTTTTTTTTTTTTTTGGCTTTGTTGGGTCTTCATTGCTGCGCGCGGGCTTTTCTCTGGTTGCGGTGAGCGGGGGCTACTCTTTGTTGCCGTGTGAAGGCTTCTCATTGTGGTGGCTTCTCTTTGTTGTGGAGCACAGGCTCTAGGTGCGCGGGCTTCAGTAGTTGTGGTGTGCAGGCTCAGTAGTTGTGGCACACGGACTTAGTTGCTCCGCGGCACGTGGGATCTTCCTGGACCAGGGCTTGAACCCGTGTCTCCCGCATTGGCAGGCAGATTCTTAACCACTGCGCCACCAGGGAAGCCCCAGGACTACATTTTTTTTTTAATTAATTTATTTATTTATGGCTATGTTTGGTCTTCGTTTCTGTGCAAGGGCTTTTCTCTAGTTGCGGCAAGTGGGGGCCACTCTTCATTGTGGTGCGCGGGCCTCCCACCATCGCGGCCCCTCCTGTTGCGGAGCACAGGCTCCAGATGCGCAGGCTCAGTAATTGTGGCTCACGGGCCTAGTTGCTCCGCGGCATGTGGGATCTTCCCAGACCAGGGCTCGAACCCGTGTCCCCTGCATTGGCAGGCAGATTCTCAACCACTGCGCCACCAGGGAAGCCCCAGGACTACTATTTTTAATACGAAGAATCCATACACATGGACAAGAAAAATGCAAAGACCCCAAATGGGGAGGGGGAGACACTATACTCTGTTACTTGTATCCATTACCTCATTCAGCTCTCTCAGCTGTCTTTTAAGCAAGTTCTATCATTTTCTCTGCCTGAGGAAAGTGAGGCACAGGAAAGGATGGGCATCACACAGTGGTGGAATTAGGATTCAAATGCAGAGCCTGACTCTGTAGCCATGGTCTTGACCAGTATGTTGTATATATATGGGTATACATACATTTATATTTTCTGTTAAAATATTTATAAGGACAATTACAAACATTTAAAATGCCAATGAGATAATGTTACCTAAAAGGTGACCCCCCACGAACTGTGTGTGCAGGGTGATTTGTGATTTTCTATGTACATTAACATGCATCTCTGAAGAGGCTGTAATAGTGCTATGCATGATGGTGATTTTTTTATTTGTCAAAGTGCAAAAAAGTAAGTAAGTATCAATCACGAGCCTAGGGTTGAACTCATTCATATGTACTTCAGGTATCTGGGCTGGATCAGCTCCCTCTCCTTCCTACTCCACCACCCTGGCTTATTGTGCCAGGCTATCATTGTTGGTGTCATTGTTTGCCTCCCCGAAAAACACTATGAATTCACAAGAGAACTGGGGATCACAGCTGGGAAGAAGCCAAGCATAGACTTGAACTAAGGGTTTTCTAGATTTGACCCTGGTTTTTCTGACTTTTATTATAGTTGCTATTTCCAGTCCATCATTCTACTTCCTTCTCTATCTAGGAATTGAAGCCTAATTTTTACAAAAAATTTTATTGAAGTATAGTTGATTTACAATGTTGTGTTCGTTTCAGATGTACAGCAAAGTGAGTCAGTTGAAGCCTATTTTTAAAGTACACTTCTTATTTTGGAATAAGTTTAGACCTACGAAGAGTTGCAAAGATAGTACAGAGAGTTGTGTATGGTCTTCACCAGCTTGCCCCAATGTTAACATCTTTCAAACTTAACTTTGTCAAAGTTAAGAAATTGGTATTACTATGATTAACCAAACTCCAGACTTTATTCAGATTTCACCAATATCCTTTTTTTTTTTTTATCAATGAAAGAGTTTCTGTCTTTAATGAGAGGTTTTTTTTTGGTTTGTTTTTGTTTTTTTTTAAAGTACACAATTCAATGGTTTTTAGTATATTCACAGACTTGTGCAACCAACATCAGAACCAATTTTAGAACATTTTCATCAACACAAGAGATAATCCCACCCCCCCATAAGCAGTCATTCCTCATTCCTGTCACCCACCAATATCCTTTTTCTGTTAAAGGATCCAATCCAAGATACTACATTTAGTTGAAATCCATTTTTCTTTCATACACTAAAAACATCAAACCCACTCTTTAATTCCAGTGGAAAGCACTGCATAATTCTGGCTGTGGTTTTCCAAGTCTGCTCAAATAACTTTTTGTTTTTTCAATAACCATCTTCAGGAATATACAGTCTAGTCAGTTTTGACTACAAGGAACAGAGAATCCCTCAAACTAGCTTAAATAAGGCCAAGGAGCAAGTCCATGGGGATTCATAGACAGGAAGCAAAGAATCAAGGACAGGAACCGGAACAGCTGTCTGAAACAGATGTTGTTCTCTCAAGTTTGTCTCTCAGTTTGTCTCTCCTTTGCTTACCTCTGCACCTCTCCTTTCTCACCTCTGCATCTCTCCTTTCTCTCTCCTGACGTAGTTCCCCTGCTTACTTGTCCTACACATGCCCACGCTGGCCACTCTGGCCCACAATCCACAGAGTTTAGCATGTGCCACCAAATGCAACTTCACTCTGCTTAAATCCCAGCTCGTATATTCCAGCCAACCCCCAAGTCTTACGGGTGTTAGTCAACAGATGGTGGTAAAACTTGGGTCTATTTTTCATCCTAATCAACCTTGAAATATATCTTATATATTTACATATATACAGTTGTATTAAATATATACAATTTTTTGTTATTGCGGCAGAAAAATCAATTTATCTATGATGCAAGTTATCACTGATATTGGACAATAGCATTATTAGAATGCACTCGTAAAATATTGGAGGAAGGAGATCATCAAAATTGAATTTTTATTTGAGGCGGAACTAGAAGAGAATAAAATCTCTAGGCATTATTAAATACAGGGCTGCAGAGATTCTACCTCAAAGGAATTTGGACAAACTGTATGGGCTTCAAACATTTCCCAGAATCTCAGCTAATATCCTAGAAAAGAAAGTCCACAGCAAACCTAAATCTGCTAATTAATCTAATAGAACACGTTGGCTTTTTTTGGCTTTCTCCTTTGGGAAAGGAAAAAAATAACTCTGCTTATAAATTGATGGTTCCTTAAACAGACAGATTAAAACTTACTGAAGCTCTTCAGGGATTTTAGGCTTCAATAAACCAATGGGAAAGTCTATCCTTGAATACACATACACACCTTGTTACCCAAATAACACTTCCTACCCTTCCTCTCTTCCTCTCCTTCCCCCCCCTTTCCCTTCCTTCATTCCTACTACAAATACTTATTGAACACCTATCACGTGCCACATACAGTTAGTCCTTGGTGAAACAGCAGTGAACAATAAGTAGGGAAGGGGTTTAGAACACAACATCCCAAAATATGCCACTTTGGCATAACGATTATTTCGAGCTAAAGGCACTTGAAAAACAGGTGCAAGGGCACTCTGACCTCCCCTTTTCTTCCTGAAAGCAGGAGATGAAACTCTCATGTGAAAGATGCCCTCCCAATACCAGGAAGAAAAGAACATTCGTACCACTAGAGACAGGGAGTCGAGGCTGAGAGAAATCAATAGAAACCGACATTGTTAAAATAACACTTATCTTCCTTTAGCCCCTTCATGTATTTTACTTACTTTTCCACAATCATCCCTCTTTGTTCAACCTAGCATATAAACACTTAGGCCTAAGTTGCTTAGGCCTAAGACCCACATTTCTTTGGGTCTTCATTTTCCTGTGAGGACTCCCATGTACATGTAAAATTTTATTATAATGAAATTTTTATGCTTTCCTCCTGTTAATTTGTTAAGACAGTCCCAGGTGGAAACCCTAAGAGGGTAAAGGAGAAATTTTAACCTCCCTTATGGTAGAAAATAAAATAGAATGTTAGATGTGTAATGTGCTTTGGGGAAGTATGAAGTAAAGGAGGGGTCAGGGAGAGTTGGTGAGGGGCACTACAATTTTAAAGGGTCAGGGAAGGCTCCTTATGAGGGTGATATTTGAGCAAAGGCCAAAGCAGGTAAGGGAGGACACTTTGCAGATATTTGGGGCAAAAGCAAATGGAAAAGTGCTGCTGACGGAGTGTGCCCAGAAGTTTGAGAGCAGTAAGGATCAGGGCTGGGATTAGGGGGAGGTGAATCGTGCAAATGCAGGGTCGGGTCCTGTCTTTCTTCTAACTTTTAATATTTTGTGCATCATGGATTTTTTTGCATTAATTTTGATATTAAACTAAAATATTTATCTTGATTACTGAGTTTTTTGGCATGTCGAGTCCTGTGCCTCGCGAACTTCACTCTAGTTCAGACCCTGGAGTTGTTGGAGGGGTGAGGGGGGAAAGAAGAGAGTGGGAGGAAATGATGTCACAGCAAAGGGCGCGGGGATTCGGAGGAGCGTGGCTTTTACCCTGAGTAGCATGAAGTCACTAGAGGGCTGAATTCATTTTCTATTGCTGCCATGACAAATTACCTCAAATCGAGTGGCTTAAACAACAGACATTTGTACCTTGCAGTTCTGTCGATCAGAAGTCCAACACGGGTCTCACCAGGCTAAAATCAAGCGGTTGGCAGGGCAGCATTTTTCACCGGAAGCTCTAGGGGAGAATCTTTTTTCTTGCTCGTTCAGTGTGTCGGCAGAATTCAGTTCCATGCAGGTGTAGGACCGAAGGCCCCCTTTCCTTGCTGTTGGCTGTGGCCCCTTCCTCCATTTTCAAAGCCAGTGGTGGAGGGTCAAGCCCTTCTCATAGCAGATGTCTCTGACCACTCTGAGGCCTCTCTCTTCCGTTTTTAAGGATATGTGATTAGATTGCGCCTACCTGGTAATCCAGGATCATCTCCCTATCTCAAGGTCCATACCCTGAGCACATCCTTAAAAGTCCCTTTTGCCATGTCAGGTAACATAGTCACAGGTTCTAGGGATTAGGACACGGACATCTTTGGGAGACCATGATTCTGCCCACCATGAGGGCTTTGAGCAATGGAGTAATGATCACTCTAGCTGCTTTGTTGAAAACAGTTGTGGGGAGGGGCAGGGAGGCCAAGAAAAGAAACAGGGAAACTGGTAAAGAGGTTAAAGCAATAATTCAGGGGAGAAATGCTGGTGGCCTGGTTCAAGGGAGGGGGCTGTGGAGGGGAGAGTTGAGGTTCGATAAGTGATAAGTTTTATGTGTCACCTTGACTAGGATAAAATCCCCAGTTATTCAATCAAACACTGATCTGGGTGTTGCTGTGAAGATATTTTGTAGATATGTTAAAGTCTCTAATTAGTTGACTTTTTTTTTTGGCTGCATTGGGTCTTCATTGCCGTGTGTGGGCTTTCTCTAGTTGTGGTGAGCGGGGGCTACTCTTCGTTGCGGTGCGCGGGCTTCAGTAGTTGTGGCTCACAGGCTCTAGAGCACAGGCTCAGTAGTTGTGGCAAACGGGCTTAGATGCTCCGCAGCATGTGGGATCTTCCTGGACCAGGGCTCGAACCCGTGTCCCCTGCATTGGCAGGCGGATTCTTAACCACTGCGCCACCAGGGAAGCCCTAATTAGTTGACTTTAAGTCAGGGAACTTATCCTAGATTCAGGGTGGGCCTGATTCAATCAGCTGAAAAGCCTTGTGGGCAGGGCCAAGGGTTCCTTGATGAAGAAGAAGATTTACCTGTGGACAGCAGTTTCAGCTCATGCCTGAGAGTTCCCTCCTGCCCTTCCTGATGGCCCACCCTACAGATTTCAGACTCACCTAACCAGCCCCTGCAATGATCAAAGCTGGTTCCTGGCAATAAATCTCCTACTGGTTCTGTCTCCTGTTGAACCATATATAGACACAGATCCTGAATACATTTTGTGATTTAGATCGTTATAAATATGGACTAGCTTTTGAATGGGGAGCCAACATGATACGCTGGTGGGCTGGAAGTGGGACGTGAGGAAGAAAGGAGTTAAGGATGATTCCAAAATTTTCACCCTGAGCAGTTAGAAAGTGGCTCACTTGTCTCCTTCTAAGGTAGGAATCGCTGTACCATGAAAGCCACCCAAAAAGAGCCCATTCAAATGACGTGAAGGAAGATGCCCCATTTCCCCCCGAGGAAGCCCCTTGCGAGGAAGGGTGTCCCAGGCAGGAATGGGCAGGTGAGCTGGCCAGCCCTGAGGTGGGCAGTCTCCAATCCAAAGGGGAAAATAGGGAAGAGAGTCCCCACTGTGTTCCCTGCCACTCATCCAGAAATAATGTGGTTTTTCCCTGCATTCTGGAAGAGCAGATCTTTTTACTGTTCTCTGCTGCAAACCCCACTTCCCCCGCTGGTCTGCACTGTGTGGGAACCAGTTAGCTGAACCCTGTGTCAAAAACAAGCAAGGAGAGCTGAATAGAGACTTTATAAGTAAATGCTGCTCTGTGGGCTTCTTTTTTCCTTGTGAAGGAACAGGGTGTGCTTGAAAGCAGAAAGTGACCTGGGTTTTGGCTTTTGTGGTTTTAAAAATTCTTCCTGGAAGGCAGAAAAGAAAAAGAAGGCACAGTATTTGTTTGTCACTTGTACTGCTCTGGTTAACACAGTGGTTGGGCCCCTGATCCCTCTCCAGGCCTCCCAACCTGGCACTGAATGAAACTGAAGAAATGAAAGGAGCTTTTCCACGAGCCTGGCAGCTCAGACAGAGGCTGAGGTGGCAGAGCTGTGAGGTACCGGCCCGCACGCAGAGGCCTCTGTTTCCTTCCACCTTCTAGAATGCAGCAAGCGGAGCTCCACAGAACTGCAGTCCTGTTCAGGCAAACCTCACCTGCATGTCAGGTCTTCACAGAGAATTGAAACCTCCACTCCTGTGAGCACAGGGTGGGCTCCTCAGTTTCTAGCCCAGTCGCTGCCAGTATAAACATTTGAGGGCCTCTCCGGTGAACAAAGCAATAGGCCGTCTTTAATCTGAAGGGGCCAGATACTGCGCTTCTTCAGTCTCAAACAAATGGCCAAAGATTTCACACCAGGAAGCACTTCGTTAAACCAGCTTAGATTCCAGAGCCTTCTTCCTCCCTCGCCCTCTATCTGCATTGGACCTCCAGTGAGAAGTCAGAACCAGATCCTTTGACCCAGAGAAGTATCAGGTGTTTGTTTTTCCTTTAAAAGCCAGTACTCAGGTTTCAGGTGGACTTGGAGTGATTTCTGCAGGGTCTTTGCTTTCTCTCCACCTGAAAGGCTCACTGCTGAGGTAAAATTGGACGAGGTCCTAATCGCCTCAGGTCTGTATTGCAAAGAAAGTGAAATATTTTTGTCCTACCTCCCTCTGCCCTTGATCTCCACAGGAAAGGGGAAAAGCCCTGAGGAGTCTGGTTTGGAATAAAAACATGCACCATACAAGATTTTTGTGAGGATTAGACAACTTGGGCCAAAGTATCTTGGAAGCTGCCAAGGGCTCTACAGATGAGATATACAGAAGTCTTGGCTGAAAGCCGACTTAGATTGGCAAGCATAATGCAGACGTAAGAAGCTGAAATGGCCTCTGCAGTCCCTGAGGGGGACAAGGATGGGAAAAGGAGTCTCCCAAGAGAAGTCTAGAAGAATTCTTGGCCCAGCGAGAAAGATGAAGAGGGGGAGAAATGGCAGGTAGCAAAGTAAAAAATGCTAGTGATATATAAGAGGATCTGTGGTGTTTTCCCATTTCTAGTTTCTAGGACTTTAGTCGTATGAGGGACACAGTCATTGCCAAGGGCACAGCCCAGGGGTCTGTGGGAAAACCAGCCCTGGGAGTCCCTGCCATCTCTGTCTCAGCACACAGGGTGAAGGACATCCAGAGCGTGGGATCTGGGGAGTGTAGGGAATTTTGGCTCCTATATGGTGTTTCCAAACAAAATATTTGTTACTTTCTGTTCATGAAGCTTCTTTTCTGATGATCTTGTGGTATGCATGCTAGGATGAGGACTGAGCTGGCCATGTCTGTCCCACATCTCAGCTCTTCCCAGAAGTGCTTGGCAAAGGAAAATATGGGTGGAAAGTGTGACAGCAAAATGCCTTGGAAACATGCAGAAGGGTGCGCTGCTGCGGAGGATGAAAACAAAGCTAATGTAAATTGATTGGTGACTTGCTATAGGCCAGGCAATCTTCTAAGTATTGTGTTTGTATTAGCTCATTTGATCCTCAGTACAATCCTATGAGGCAGGACAATTCTTGTCGCCATTTGATGAATGAGGAAGCTGAGGCACAGAAAAGTTAATTTGCCGAAGGTCACACAGGTAAAGCCAGATTTTGAACACAGATCACCTAGCTGCATAATCTTCCATTAAGTGGATATAGTGTGTTTCCCTAGCCTGTCTCCCATCAGAAAATGGGGAAATAACATGCCAGCAAAGGCAAGACCTAGGGTAGACTATAAAGATGTAGCATCACAGCTTAGAATGTTAAAATGTTTTTGGCCACTGCATCAGTAAGTTACTCTACAAATAACGATATCTAACCAAAATTAATTAAAAAATAAGGACATTTATTCTTTCACATAGCAATAAGTCTGGATTCAGTCCAACTTTAAAAGATTGGATCAGTGATGTCTTCAAGATCCAGATATGTTTCATCTCTTGGCTCTGCCTTCCTGGGTATCTCAACCATGTCTCCCTCCTACTAACAAGTTGGCTGCAGCAGTTCCGGGCACCACATGTCAACAAAATTATAGCCAGTGAAGGAGTTTCCCATAAGACCCTCAGAAGACGTCACCAGTCAGTTGGACTAAACTGGGTCTCACGTCTGTGCCTAGCTACAATTCACAGCTCTACTGAAGGACAAGCTCCTCTAGCAAGTCAGAATGAGGTGGGGTGAGGGGTGTTGTGTCACTGATTTGACCACCTACTTATTGTTTTTATGTTTTACGTTTCTTTTTGAAATTTATTTATTTTATTTATTTATTTTTGGCTGCGTTGGGTCTTCGTTGCTGCGCGTGGGCTTTCTCTAGTTGTGGCTCGCGGGCTCTAGAGCGCAGGCTCAGTAGTTGTGGCGCACGGGCTTAGTTGCTCTGCAGCATGTGGGATCTTCCCAGACCAGGGCTCGAACCCGTGTCCCCTGCATTGGCAGACGGATTCGTAACCTCTGCGCCACCAGGGAACCTCCTTTACTAGAATTTTTAATACGAGAAATGAAGTTCCTAATGGCCACCAGAGAGAAGTTCTGCTACACCCAGCACCAGAGACAGGAATCGTGCCTGTTAGAATTAAGTTCAGCTGCAACAGGGACATTAAACATGGCCTAAATATGACTGGCGTGTATTTCCCTCTCATGTAAAAGTCCCAATTTAGCCATTCAGGGCTGGTCAGAGGGCTCCACAGCTGGGCATAGCTAGGGCATGAACTTCTTGCCTCATAGGGTTGTCATACAAATTAAATAAGGTCATTTATACAGTGTCTAGTAGATCATAAACCGTCTCTTGTTTGATAATGAAAGTAATAATAACTAATATTAATTGAGCTTTATCTGTGTGTCAGGCCCTGGGTAAGGGCTCTCTGCATATTAACTCATTTAATCCTCACAACAGCCCTATGAGGAAGGGATGGTCATTCTCCTCTTTTTACAGATGGGACACTGAGAGATTAGGTGTCCTAATAAGACTGTCTCCTTAGTTAGTTGGTGCAGAGCTGTGGTTCAGACCCAGCTTGTCAGATTTCTGCGCCCAAGAGCCTAGCCGCCAGCCCCACCACTTACCTCCCCGTGTCAGAGCCCTCCCACCACCCCTCTCCTTCACTCCTCTGGCTGGAAGTCAGTCACAGTGTAACCGGGAAAGCAGAGCACGTGCTAATGAAAAGCTAATTCCTAATGCTATAAGGCAGTAGGGGCTGAGTGCCTAATGGGCGGTATGATTCAGATAAGGGAGAGGCTCCTTCCCCTGGAGTGAGCAGGGAAGGGGTCACAGTGGGGAGGGGCTGAATTGGGTTGTGACAGACGGGACGGAGGAAGGTGTGCCAGGCGTGGGGAATGGAGTGGGTAGAGTCTTGGAGGTGGGGAAGGAAATAGTGTGGTTAAGGAATAACAAGGAAACAGTCCTGGCTAAATCACAGGATTCTTACAGAGGAGTCCTGAGGGAGCAATTTGAAAATGAAGATTGGAATTAGATTAAGAAGAAACTTGAATGTTGTTCCAGAAAGCTGAACTGTATTCAGGAGACACTGGGTAGTCATGATGGGGCAAGGTTTGACCAGTGAAATCACATGATGGAAGCAGTTTCCTTAGGGACAACACAGAGGTTGTGGGAAGAGTGCCTTAGAGACATGGAGGCTGGGAGAAGAGCTAAGAGGGTCTTGAAATGACCTAGACATGAGGTAATGAGAACTTGAGATGGAGTGTTAGCATGAGGCATGAATGGAATGAAAGGGATGTGAGAGGCATCACTTTAGAGCAGAACAGAGGTGCTTGGGAGGAGGAAAAGGGAGGGGTCGGGGATGACTGCCAGGATTTAAGCCCGGGTGATGGGAGAGTACTGTTATAAACAGAAGCTCTGACTCTCCTAGTCAGAGGGGAACCCTGGTTTCCACCCATCCTCTGTGAGGTCTCTGTGTCCACTGACCATCTTCACATACTCAGCATTCCCCAAAGGTACCTGGACCAGCCAGTTGTCTTCTCTTTCTTCTTTGCTGCAAAATACCACTTCCTCCAGAGAAGAATCTAGGGCACAAGGGGAAGCATGGAGTTAGGGTCAAAGATAGGAATTTAAATCTTCCTTCTCTGTCACCAGCATGGTAACCTCAGACACATTTCTTAATTTCTCTGAGATTCAGTTCTCTTTAAATTAGGGATGATAATACCTACTTGATGGGGGATTTGGGGGATTTGATAACATAAAGCACTTAATACTGTGCCTGGCACAGAGTAGACGCTCAATAATAATGGCTAATGCATGGAGCTTATACAAGCACTGCTCTAACTGCTTTACATACATTCACTCATTCATTCCTCACAACAGTCCTATGACGGTGATACCACTAGTACGTCCAACTCAGAGAAGAAGAAATGAGGCACAGAGAAGATACAGGACTCACTAAGGTCACAGGGACAACGTGAGGCTTTACCAGGGCTTGAACCCAAGCAGTCCAGCTTGAGAGTCTGTGTTCTCCATCACTATCCTGCCCTTATATTAATAAGCAGAGCTATTGTTTGCACTAAAAGGAGGCAAGGGGGGTATTAAAATACATCACCAGAACGGCTAGACAAAGAACTTGAGAGAATGGCTACAGGTCAGAGCTGGATCCTGGGGAAGGTGCAGGAGGGAGTGGTCCCAGGCAAGGGGCAGAGGTAAATTGCTGTGGCATGTCCTAAGGAGGCTCGGGGCAGTGGCTTTAAACAATTCATAGAGAGATGTCAACATCTTAACTTTCCAGTATGGCAGGATAGGTGTTTGCCAGCAAAATATCAGAACTGGTTACCTCTTACCAGTGTTCTCTAATCAACCTGTACACAAAACAAATAATGACTTTCTAAGGACATTTTCAGTGTTGAATAGTATACTGTTTTTTTTAATGTATTTTATTTATTATTAATACCATGCTTAAATTATTAAGAAAAAAAGATTTGACATACCTTGTAGTAAAAATCTCTTTGAAAATAAAATCATTAAGACTGGATAAATAATAAACATTGTAAATATTTTATACCTGAAAACCTAAACTAAGAATATACAATGAAACTGAGCACTAAATTTGGCTCTGAGACTCTCAGCAGCCAATGTGAAATAAGAAATAGGATGAATTTCCTAGTATTGATTATGAAAACAGGCCTAAATGCTTCTATCCATATGCTTAGAATTTAGGTGTGCAGGACACAAAGATGGCATTTTGATATGAAAACAAGAAGCCTCAATTTATATCCTTGCTCATAGAGAAGTCCATATCACGTGCTATTCCATGTAAGTTTCATATAATCAAAGCGAAGCATACCTTACTAGATATACTTCTGCCCAGTAAAAAGCCAGTCACCGTTTTAAAGTAAATGACTAAAGAGAAAAGCAGGCAAAAGGTGTGTTTGGTAGCTCAGGGGAGGAGAATGTGATATGAGTCGGCCTCTTGCTTCTTGTTGGCCTAAGAGGCACATCCTCATCTGGGTGGCATCTTGAATTACCTTAAGCAAGACAATGTGCATGCCATTGATTTCCCTCCACTCAAGTATAGGACCAGCCAATTATATGCAGTCTTTCCTCACCAGAGAAATAACTGAGAACTTTGCAAATACTAGAGGGCATCATGGTGCCTACCGACCTTCCTGGGGAGGCAACCACACAAGATGCCTGGGATTCTTTCCTGCAGACCTTCCTTGAATTAAGGGTAAAAGTTACTATTGCTGTTTATTGGCATAAGACCAGACCAAAGTATTTTGGGGGGCCTGTTTCTAATAGAGTCTGTGATTAGGAAGATTACAGTTTTCTAGGATTAGGAGGAACACCTTCCATATCTTTTTTATTATTATCATATGACCTGAATTTCTCAGATCTCACCACCCAGCAAATGCAAAAGAGATTGCACTGGGATGCCCACCTGCTGACTCAGGGCTTCATATTCCAAAGTTTCCCCTTAAGATTTCTGGGACTCTCCGGGGGGGTTTTACAAACACTAATAACAAGCCTGCTCTCAGTAGGTATCTGCTAGGCATCTTTCTTGTTTGCTGGGCATCTGCTAACTCCTGCCTTCCCTGCTGCCCCTCTGATGACTGCAGAGCAAAGGGGAAAGTGGGCATTTGGCTTCTGGGAAGAGAATAAAAGGATGTGGTCATGAAAATCTACCCCCGGGCTTGCACAGGATAAAGTTTTAGTTCATAAAATGGTGGATATCTGGGTCTACTCCTCATTCGTTATTTCACCTTGCAAAGGTCACCTTGGTTCTTTTTGCTTCAATTTCCTCCACTAAAAATGGCAAGAATTCTCACATCGTACAAAGATGTAGCAGGAACTGGCTATTTAATGATTGGATGGTATTTTAAAAACATCAAGTGCAAGGTAAGTGCTAGGTTAGAAAAGCCAAAGACTTGTGGCTTCCCTAATGAGGCAGCGGGATGTGCCTGGTTTTATTTTCTTTTTGCTTTAGACATCCAAAGGAAATAAAATTTAAAATGTCTGCCTAATATTGAGAGAGAAAAATCTCGAATCCCCAAAATCAATAAATTGCTCTTTAAGCCTCCTTAAATGAACTAGGTTGTTGCATAGGTGAGACCCAGGTTACAAGGAGGATAAAGTCTTGAAAAATTCTATGCAATACGAAGTTACATAACTAGGGGCATTAGGACGATAGAAAATTTGGGAGGGAATGAGACCCCATAAGCAATATTTGATCATTACATTTTAACAAAAAGGACATTTAATCCTGAAATACTCTAATGGCATTAAAAGCCTTAATGAAAACCTTTACTTAAAATCTAAAGAAGGTGTTTAGGAGATACAAGAGAATGGCCAGGGCCATGCAAAGGAGAAGATAGATATAATATTTGAAAATTTAACCTGGGATTGGGCCCTGCTCTTCCATTCATACTTTCAGAAACCACGTCAAAAGAAGCTCCTTCTTTCACAAAATGAGAGACATGTTATGGGTTGAATTGTGTCCCCCCCCCCAAATTCATATGTTGAAGTCCTATCCCCCAGTACCTCAGAATGCGACCTTATACGTAAACAGGGTCATTGCAGATGAAATTAGTTAAGATGCAGTCTTACTGTAGTAGGGTGAGTCCCTAATCCAATATGACCTGTGTCCTTATAAAAAGGGGAAATTTGGACAAGATACATGCACTCAGGGAGAATACCATGTGAAGATGAAGGCAGAGGTTGGAGCAACGCTTCTACAAAACAAGGAATAGCAAAGATTACCAGCAAACCATCAGAAGTTAGGGGAGAGGCATGGAATGGTTTTTCTGTTATAGCCCTCAGGGAAAATCAACTTTGCCAAGACCTTAATCTCAGATTTTTAGCCTCCAGAACTGTGAGACAATACATTTCTGTTGTTAAAGCCACTCAGTTTGTGGTACTTTGTTATGGCAGCCCTAGCAAATATAGCACATTACACCCAACTGTTCTACCCTAAATAGTCATAAGTAATGTGGAGAAGGAGAGATTAAAGGTAGTTAACGTAAGGTTCTTCAATACTTATTCCACTAATATAGAGATTTATTTGGACTAACATTATTTTCTTAAAATACAAAAACTTCGGGCTTCCCTGGTGGCACAGTGGTTGAGAATCTGCCTGCCAATGCAGGGGACACGGGTTCGAGCCCTGGTCTGGGAAGATCCCACATGCCGCGGAGCAACTAGGCCTGTGAGCCACAATTACTGAGCCTGCGCATCTGGAGCCTGTGCTCCGCAACAAGAGAGGCCGCGATAGTGAGAGGCCCGTGCACCGCGTTGAAGAGTGGCCCCCGCTTGCCGCAACTAGAGAAAGCCCTAGCACAGAAACGAAGACCCAACACAGCCATAAATAAATAAATAAACAAATACTTTTTTAAAAAAAAAATACAAAAACTTCTTTTAAAGGCTATGATCATCAGTTATTTATACCTTATGGCATATTACATTTTCCAAAGATGGTCACAATATCTCCCAGCCCACATTGCTCTTTGAGAACCTTGCCATTTCTCCACTGAGGAGTAAGTCTAATTCCTCCTTGAATCTAGGTGGGTTTGTGACTCACTTGTAAGCCATGGAATGTGGCAGAAGAGATGCTGCGTGACTTCTGAGGTCATGTCATGAAATTTGATGTCGCTGCTGTCTTGGAAGCAGAAATACTTGCACTGGAGCAGTTTTAACTGCCCTGAGTCTGCCATGCTGTGAGGAGGAAGCACAAACCAGTTCTTTTGAAGAGAGCACATAGAGAGGCCCTGAGACTGTATGAAGAAAGAGAGAGATACCCAGCAAGACTGCAGCTCCTCTAGCCCCTCTGCTGTTCCAGCTCCAGCCGCTATCTGATTGCAGCCACATGAGGGATCCCAGACCAGAATCTCCCCACCAAGCCCTCCCTGAATTCCTGACCACAGAAACTGGGGAAGGTAATAAAATAGTTGTGGTTGATTTAAGTCGCTGAGCTTTGGGGTGATTTATTATGCCGTTAATGGGCATGCCTTAATGCGCTACTCTGATAATCAAATTTCTTGACTTTTAAACTAACTGCTCCAGAATTTAATTTTCTTTAGAAAAGGGTGGGAAGCACAGGAGAAAATATGATCTGGTAACCTAGAAACATCTACTTTGCAGATTTCCCCAGAATCTGGTGGGCCATTTTGTGTGCCCCCGAAGCCAGCAATGTCACTCTCCTTGGCATTCTGCCCCTTCGTTACTTTAGAACGTAAATGTGAAGGAGGTACTGTAGGCTTTGAAACCACCGGTCACACTAAATGTTTATGTAAATCAGTAAATTCCTGATTGGAGAGCCCTTTTTTTCTCTCTACTCCCAGAGGTGTCCTAATTACGCAAAATTGTGCCATCAGTTGCCTTGGACACAAACTAGTTTGTTATCACTGCCAGAGTCTTGCATGTTGAATTTTCCAACGTTTGAAGACTTCTATTTTCAGTCAGAACCTGGCACTAATTCTACTGATTCTTACTTCATTTGCGATGGGGGTGAGAGGCCTGGGGTGGTGAAGATGTTTGCACTTTGAATAGTCCCCTGCCCTTGGCATCTTCCTAATAAGAGGTCCCTCCTGTCGTCAGCACTGACAGAGCTCTGCTCAATTAATGAAGGACCATTTCCCCCAGTCTTTTCCTTCCTTTCAGAAAAAGCCTGGATCCCTTTGACACCTTCATGTTCCAAATACTCCCTATCAGCCTGTAGCTTGTTTTCTATGGTGTCTTTGATTAAGGCCTTCTTTTATCTGGGCATTTGAATAATAATCCCCTCCGCCTCTCTTTTGTTATCTGAGTTCTTGCTCCGATGCTTCTGGTCTCCAAGACAGCCCTCAGCCGTCACTGCCAGGGATTAAGATGCTTGTGAAATCCACCCTTGTGCTGCAAATGCCTTGCAAGGGTGTCCTTTGAAAACATTGACTTATTTTCCTTTTTCAGCCCTGAAACAGTACTTACTGGGAGATCGTTATTCGGGAAAAAAAAAAAAAGAACATGGCTATTAGTTTAGAATCTTTGCAGACAATAGCCAAGGGGCAGCAAAGAAACTAAAAAGAAAAGGCTTCATAATCCCTTATTTGTGACTCCCAAGTGGTAGCTCTAAAAGTGACTTCTGCAAGCAGGCATCTGCTTCTGCCATTTACACTTAATCAGATAATCATAGGGCTGGGAGAGGCCTTAATCCACCCTTCTGCATTAGCCAGGGCCTGCAAGGCTTTCTGAAGATGGTTCCAGAATCTTCAAGTGCTGTCCTCACACCTACACTGGGAAAAGTAAAAACACTTGGGGAGAGGAGACATCTACTCCTTCTTGGAACAGAGACAGAAAGATATAACTTTTGTCACCCAATCCTCTTTCCTTCCTGAACAATCTATGGATGGATATCAACCTTAGTCCTCTAATACCATATATTGTTATCATTATCCTCATTTCACCTATGAGGAAACTAAGGTTCAAAGAGTTTAAATTACTGGCTATGAAGTGAGAGAACTAGGATAGGGTGACCAACCATCCCAGTCTGCACAGGACTAGGGGGTTTTCTGCGACATGGGACTTTCAGTGCTAAAACCAGGACAGTTCTGGGAAAACCAGGAAGCTTGTTCACCCTAGGTTTGAACCAGGTCTCCAAAGCCTTTCCTTTGAGCCCTGGTACCACGCTGAGTCATCCTCAGCCTGAGATCTGGCCCTGGGACAGATGGGGCATCCACTGGCAGCACCATGACGAATGCAGAGTTCATCTCCCTCTGAGTCAGAGAACAGAGTCAGGGGTGTGAGCTTTGGGAGATCAACTCAGGACAGCAGGCCCTCTTGCAGGCTCCTCAGAACCACTGGAAAGACGAATCCGGGAGCTGCCTCTCCAGAGAGGTGAAAACCAGACACAAGGGTGCACCCCACCGTTTATGCAATGCGCCACATCACAAGACATTTTACAGGAGACCTCAAATCACTGCCCACTGCACTGCCAGGGCCTCATTACAGAGACCTCAGAGAAGGCCACAGAGGAGTCAGGGTTTTGCTGAAATGCATACAGCAGAATTGCACTGAATTAGTTAACAAAATCAGACCACAGCATATTTTTGCCAAAAGCAGAAATCAAGACCTTCAAACATTTTTTTCAGGGATGATCTACACTCCCTTCCCTCCTTCTTTCCCCACCTTTCCTGGGGTTTTTTTTCTCTCTCTCTCTGTTTTTAATAAATAAATAAATAAATTTATTTTTGGCTGCACTGGGTCTTCGTTGCTGCACAGGCTTTCTCTAATTGTGGCGAGTGGGGGCTACCCTTCGTTGCCGTGTACAGGCTTCTCATTGCAGTGGCTTCTCTTTGCTGTGGAGCACAGGGTCTAGGCACGTGGGCTTCAGAAGTTGTGACTCGTGGGCTCTAGAGCGCAGGCTCAGTAGTTGTGGTGCACGGGCTTAGTTGCTCCGCAGCATGTGGGATCTTCCCGGACCAGGGCTCAAACCCATGTCCCCTGCGTTGGCAGGTGGATTGTAAACCACTGTGCCACCAGGGAAGCCCAGGTCTGTAGCTTCGAATGAAAACTCTTTTCTCCCTTCAGCTGATCCACAATTTTAGCCCAAATTATTTTCAACCCTTTCTTTTTCCACTATATAAAGCATGCAAATTGTTCTGTTTTCTCTTCAAACTTTATATTTTTATTAGCTCAGTCCTCCTTTCTTCTTCCTCTGTTCCCAAGTAGAATCATTCACAGAAGTCAAGTGTCTTAAACAAACAGAGCTCAGAGCTGGGGGGACCCATGGGGAGGAGGTGGGGCTGCTCTTCGTCTCCTGCCTGGGGCTCTGTGAGTCGCTCTTAGAAGTGGCTGTAAAGATCGCCCCGTGCAGCAGTCAGAACAAGGACTGTGCCTGGCTTTGACACCCAGTCAAGCGAGTTTTTACCTAAGGATTTTGTTTTTTTCACTCCGGCTCCCCACCCGCTGCTTTCTAAAAGCACAGGGCCCATCCCTGAAATTTTAGTAGTGGGTGTGGTGACTCTCTTTCCTCACCCGTGTGTTAGGGGATTACAAGCAGGCTGAGGTGGCCCCGACCTGCAACATCCTTCAATTATTCATGGAAGAGGAAGGCTCTCAGGTGAGGCTCCACCATCCCCGCCCCCCGCCCCACCCCTTGAGAATGGCACACACTGCTTCTCTTGCGGCTCCTGCCAGCGGCGTTCAGTCCTAGTGTTGAGGGAGTCATGGGTGAAGCCCGTCATCCATGGGTGAAGAGAGATGCCTCCCTCCACCTTCCTTCCACAGACGGGGGCATGCTCCTCATTACCAAGGGCCTTCCCCTCCTCTGACCATTAGCATGAATGGGATTTCAAAGGAAAACAAGGCTCATGCCCTCCCTGTTCATTAGACTCTGAGTGAAACTAAATGCAATGAGAAGAAAAGGCAGCATGGGCCACGCCAGAGGGAACGGCCTTGCCCAGGCCCACTCATTCATGGGCACTGCTTATAGGCTGCAGCATCTTAACCCCCAATCATCAGCTGACTCACGACTCCATGAGGACAACAGATGGATTAGGTAAGATGATGGAATCCACACTTAGAATGAAATACCTGCAGTTCACCGAGTGGATGACCTCATCATTACTAGGTATACAACAAACTACAATGAATACAGAGTGTGGTTATGTCATAACTTCCAGTCCCTCTTCACCAGGGAACTTGTGAAACCCACTGCCGGGAGTAGCCAATGGAAACACCTCCAACCCAGGCCAGCTGGCATCTTTTTCCAGATCCAGATTCTCTGTCGTCTGCTGATTCTCTTCTACTTCCCACACTGTTCTGCACCCCAGCCAGGCTGGACCAGGAAGGGCACTCTGGGAGTCAGAACTCCCACACCATCTGTAGAGAATTCTCAGTCTCTCTGTCTGCAAGTTCATACCTGGTGGGGCAGAACTTTCAGCAAGTATGCTTCTACATTCTGGTTACCCCTTTTCCCCATTTGCTTCTGTACAAGTCAGATTTTGACCCTTGGGAGGTTTGTATCCTTCATAGTGAATTTTCTTAAATGCCTTTGGTAGTTTTCTGTCCCTCAAGGAATGGTTTTTCTCTCTCTGCACTACTGCTTGGTTCCATATGTTCCATATTCATAATGTGGCTCTCTGCACTTCAGTGATCTCTAGCTTTGGGCAAGAAGAGAATAGCTGTCCAGATATCACTGCCTTCTATGTGGTTCTACCAATCACCTCTGTTTGCTGGAGCACTTGGGGGCTTTAGGTTTAAATACTTTGTGCCCATCGTGTGTGGGCTCCACAAAGAAGACTAAGGAAAATCTGGCATCCTGTTTTAAGTATTAGCAGTAGCTACTAATTATTGATCATGTACTATGTTCTAGACACTATGCTAAGATAATTTACCTATATTATGTATAGTCCTCACAGCAAACCTGTGAGATAAGTGTCATTATTCCCATTTTACAGCTGGGGAAACTGAGTCTGAGAGAAGTTACACAACGTTCCCTGGATCACATGCATGGTAAATGGCAGGGGTGGGGCTTGAATCCAAGTCTAAATGATTCAGAAGCCCATACTCTTTCCTTTCCACCATTCTTCCAGTCACTCGGCAAAAACTTATTTTTTTTTACCAACTCCCAGACATTGTTATTTCCTTGTGGAGCGTAACATCTAGCTCACCTCATCCTTCATTCTAATTCTCTTGATTGTAACAATTGAGAAGAGAATTCCTGAAGCTCACCACAAGGAAAAGGTCTAGAACAGCGAAGAGAAGAAAGTAATTACCTATCTGCAGGTGTTAATTGGAAGTTTGTTAACCACCAGGAGAAAAAGAACTATGTGAGAATTACTGTATCAATCATATATTTCTAGTTCACACATCCCAGGCAGTAGCTGGAGCTCTCAGGCAGAGACAGATGCAAACATGTAGGATTATGTTATCCACCGAAATATAATAGACAAGAGGAGGAGCAGGAAAATGAACCTTAAGCCCCTATAGCCTGTTTTGCAATCTTTTATAATTAGTTGCAGTATTAGACTTGATGTTTCTAAGAAGTCAACAGCATCATCAATCCCATTTGACGCAGGAGAAGAGGAGAGGCTGATAGATTGTGTGCTATTCCTTGGATATGCAGAAAATCAGTGGTCATATAAAGACCTCAGATCTAAACCTATAGAAAAAAATCACTGTGGCCAGCTACTTCCCTTATTTGTGGGTTGATGAAATAGTTTTAATTTTGCTGAGAGCCAAAGCGCTTTCGCACTTAAAAAAAAAAAAAAAGCACACAGAAATTGAGAACTGATATTGTGAAACCCAATTTTTGAGACCTGGATTGGTGCCTAAGCACTAAAGCTGTTTAGGTTATCATACTTTAAAGGATTTCTTGGATTGGCAGAACTGTTGGTAGCACTTCTCAACTACCTCCCTATTAACTGAACCCTGATTTTGTTTAGATATCAGGGAAATTTGTCTGGGGAATGTGGAACCTTTTCCTGGGCCCATGAGATGAACCTTGATCAGTGTGATTCGTTTTCTCTTTGCAGATGATGGATTTAGCCAATGTGGTGGTCATTTGATCCACTTCTCGGTAAGGAGACATAACTGGAAAACTGCTAATGTCTTCTGGATAGATTTTCCTCTCTAACAAAGAGAGATACTAAGGAGAAGGCCTACATCCCTTCCTACCTGTCTTTGAATGTTCCTTTTTAAGGATGTAATGTACTGAGCTACTGCAGCAACCTTGCCACCATGAGGAGAGGCAACACTGCCACTCTGGGGGCTACAAAGTGAAAGATAGAAAAAGCCTGGGTTCTTGGTGACCTCATTACACCACTGGACAACCTGAAACCACATACCTGCAGAGTTCTTAATTGATGTAAAACTGCTCTATGGTTCTAGCCACTTTTAGTTTCATATCCATGATACATGGATAAAGAGAAACAGCTTGAAGCCAATGCATTATACAAGAGCAAAAGAAATGTGTCTGAAGCAAGATGAGACTCTGCTGATGTCAGACCCTCTGTCTGTTGGTTTGCACAGCCTTCAAAGGAATTTAGAAACTGAGCAAATAGCACATATTTATTGAGCAAACCCTTACTATGTGCCATACACTGTGCTGGGTGCTGGGGTTACAAGAGTGGACAAGTAGGCAAGGTCATTAAGGTCATGGAAATCACATTCTGGGAGACCGATGATAAACAAGTAAGCAAATAAGAATAGGTGAAAACATTCTTAGGCAACTTTCAAAATATTTCTTCAAATCAGTCCTGAGTATAAACCTAGACTCTGGAACCAGATAGATCTGGATTCAAATTCTACCCCTACCACTTGCTGTGACCTTGGGAAAGTCATTTAATTTTTCTGAGTATCAGTTCCCTCATCTGTAAAACTAACTCATAGGGTTGTGAGGATTAAATAAGCAATAAGAAGCTAACTCATAGAGTTATGAGGATTAAATAAGCAAACTCTGTAAAGTGTTTTACACAGAACCTGGCGCGTAGTCAGTTTCTCTAGATTCTAGATCATCATTATCATCGTCATCCTCACCGTCATTGTCATAATAATTTGTGCCAGGCACTGTGGGTGTCAAAAGATGAACAAGACATAGACCCTGCATTCAGGAAGTCTGGGAGGCAAGAATCCAGATTTGGAAGTCCAAAGTTAGGCAATGAATTAGGCAGAAACAAAAGAATTCCTCTGGTAACCAGGGTTGGGGTAGGCTAAGCCCCCTGTCTCTGCTTTTCTCCCACACATGTTTTATAACCATTATCCCCTTTTCCAAGAGAGAAAGAAATATTCTGAATGATTGCTGCTCTTCTTTCACATACAGCTGCTGTTCCCAAGAGAATCAAGTGGGCCTTTTCTAGCTCCAGTGAAGTGAAAAATATAGGATGTGTATATCTGGGTGGCACTTACCAGTTTGTGCTGTGTACCAGCAAACACACCCAGATACTCCCATAAATGATCTCACCAAACCCTCTCTCCCTTCCTTCATCCTCTTAAAATCAAACCCACTTAATGTGTTTAGTGTCGTACAATTGACTGTTGACTGATGTATCTAGCTGTAAAATCCAGATAAACACTGACTAACCGGTCCCCACGCCCACACACATACCCTCACCCTTAGGAACACTTCCTTTGATGATCATACAAGCCACTGAACACTTACCCTGAGAGTGCATCTTCCCACAGCCTTGCTCACACACTGGCTTTTTATTTGAGCTCTCTTGGGGAATCTTGCAACTCTCAGATAGGAGTTTCATTAACAAAGGAAGGGGAGGGGCAATTGGGAGGAAAGTCCAGATGCAGAGGGAAAGAAATTAAAATTGCTTTCTAAGGGGACCTAAAATTGTATCATCCTAGCCTGATCCTCCCTTATAACTATTTGTACGTTCTGTGCCTGGAAAAAAAAAAAAAACAACTTTTCATTGATTGGACAGTTGTCCAGGCTCTTAGCTTGGCATCCAGCCCACAGAGCTGTGAAATCAACCTCACCAAGCCTATGCTTTGAAATGAGGCAACATCTAACTGGAAGCCCACTCAAAATAAGGAGCACAGCGCAAGGGTCCAGGGCCCGGCGTTTCTTCCTTCTCTTAGCCGCACATCGCTCATCCGATCTTGGTGAAGAGATCTACTCGGCTAAGAAAGAGATCAGGGACAAGAAGGCAGTGCCAAGAAAGTTCCATGAGACTCTCAGAAGTCTCCGCCTGAATACTAAACCTGAATAACCAGGAGAGATGGAACTCTCAGGTGCTCTCCTCTTGCCCATGCTGCAGGTTTTTCAGGTCCCTGCTTAAGTGTGAACTCACAGGCATAAAAAAACGTGCTACCCACAGCCTGCATCAGCCAACCCAGCTATTTAAGCAGGCTGGCTTCAGTCAATTTAGCTTCCAAATCCAGGGCTTGCTGTTGCCACTTCCACGTAAGTAACTTTCAGAGGTTTGTTTTCATGCAGAGGAATTAACTTATATAGAGATTGGACTGAAATGCTGTCATTACCATGTTTGCTATTCTGATGGGAAAAGGTAGAGGTGAAAGGGAGAATGAAAGTTAAGAGCCGGCCCCAAGCGGGGAGCCAGAGAATGCTGCGGGGTGTAAGGCATCAGAAGCTTGAGAACCTGCATGGGGTGGATTTGGAGCAGGGGGGGGAGTCCATGTTGGCCTTTGGGCCAGGAGGTGAGATGTCTTTCTTGCTCTCTCCTATCTGAAAGACACAGTGAAACCAGCGCTTATATGACTGTGCCAGATGCATATGAATTTCTGTCATTTAGAAGTCGATATTGCTATTCTACTTCTTACTGTAAAATCAGACATAGTATCATTTTAAAATATTTTTTGACCCAGAAGGAGTCAAAACTCCCAGAAGGGGAGGTGTCTCTGGATTGATTAGAGGTGGCTCGACTGAATTTGCAGTGCTATTTGTTGTTACTTCTGGTTCCCATAATGCTTAACAGTTATAACAACGAAAACATTGGTCTTGTTTAAGGTGAAAAGGAATCCCATGCTCTGGGGTTTTGAGGAAATATAGGTTTGTGATATTTGAGCACCAGGTATCCAGGTAAGTTGTTAAGTAAAGTGGAATAAGAATTAAAGGCACAACACGCTGCAAAGCTTAGGTGAGAACATCTAAAAGGTAAGAGGAATGCAAAAAATTCCCAGGTAGCACTGACAATCAACAGGGCCCTGGAGTGTATTTAGTTAGTAGGGTTAAGTATAGCCAGAGCCCAGAGAACAAAACAAAGGTACTGGGGACTGAGGAAGGAAAGAGTTGGGGGAGCAGATAGTAGAAGGTTTATAATTAGACATCATATTCATAAAATGTAGGACTAGAATAAGGAATAAAGCATGGCATGAATTCTATAGTTCCTCCCTTTGGGTCAAGAATCTGGCAATTAAGAATCTGGGGAAATCCGAGAGCTTTTCCCAGGTTGTTCCCCCGCCCCCTGCCCCCAACACTCATGTTGATGCTCATTTTCTGAACCCCTAGCAGTCCATGATGCTAAATGAAGACCTCTGGTTTAAACAAATGCATTATGTTTTGACTGAGCTGAAACTGCTGACTAGGAAGCTACAGAGAAGTGGGGAGTTGAGACCATTAACACAGGAGGCACTTCTTGCCACCAAACTGAAGCTCAGTTGTGAGGTCATAAAGGTCTGATTTCCATTAAGCAAATAATGATTAAGGGGCTTCTCTGAGCAAAGATAAGTTGGGGGCCAGGAGGAAGAGAAAAGAAATAAAAGGTGGCTCTTGCTCTTAAAGAACTTGAAATCTCAAGTACAAGGACATCAGTAATAAGAAGCCAGGCAAAAAAATAGTACATACTGTATGGTATAAAATGATAGAAAATGCAAACTAATCTATAGTAACAGCAAGCGGGTCAGTGGTTACCTGGGGAAGGGGAGCGGGAGAAGAGGGTTATATGGATTAGGAGGGTTTGGGGGTGATGGGTATATTCACGATCATGACTGGGCAACCACTTCTCATACGTGAAAAGTTATCAGATTGTACACTTTAAACGTGCAGTATTAGATGCCAATTATACTCAACAAGCAATACTTTAACAATCCATCTTTTTTAAACAATTAAAAGCATTTCTAAGAATTCGCCTATGCAACAGACTGAAAATGAAAAATGAGTATTTTTTGGGAAAAAAAAATCCATTCAAAAAATAAAGTGGAGGATCAGACCATCAGGACTGTGGACTTTTATAGAATTGGAAGGGTCCCAGAGATCATCTAATGCAGTGGTTGCACACCTGGAGAACTGTTTTTAAAAATACTGAGCTCCGCCCCAACTAATTAAATAAGAACGCCTGGGCGGGTGGCCCCCAGCACTGCTTTTTAAAGCTCCGCAGGTGATTCTAATGTGCAGCTGGGGATGAGAACCGGTGACAGCCAAACCCCTCACTTGACACAGAGAGAGGGCAGGGTCTGCCCTTAGCCACACGACCACACAACCCCCGACCGACCGCCCTGTCCCAGGGCCCAGGGAGGACAGCAACAGGACCTCAGAGGACGAGGGATCCCCAAGACCATTACTTCTAGGTCCTCAACACCACATTTCCAACTCTAGCTAGGATAGGGTATCCGGCGCATCTCCAGCAAATCCTTAGAACCCAGACATGCTCCCGGCGGCAGGCGGGAGGAATTAGAGCCTCAACGGTACATCATATAAGGATTGTGCTAACGTGTGAGAAGGGATGTTTCAAAACTAAAGCTTCCTTTTGTTTCCTACATAATATCTGGTCTAAGCCAGAAGATTATAATTGTTGAAAAGAACCGCAGCGGACGCACCAGGCGCCCTCCTCCGGGGGACTCAGCCAGGTGGTTCTTGGCGGAGCCAGCCCGGGGTTCTCAGCACTGGGATGGGTTGATTCGGCACCACAAGGTTTTTTCATCGTGATTTCCGGGTCAGCACAGGCAGAAGCATGAGTGGAGTGAAGTTTGTGGTTTCTGTTCTTCCTGCCTGTCCCTCACCTTGGCGCGTGTGCCCCTGCAGGTGTGGCTGTAGGGCTGCCCCTGGGGCCACAGCGCCTCACCTGCTCTGCCTGGGCCAGCTGGTCATGTTTCAAGTGACTTCCCATCTCTCCTCCAAGTCCGATAATTTCTAGTGTCTCATCCCCTTAGGGCTATTCTTACCCAGCTCTGGAAAACTAATTAAAGTTATAATGTTAATAGACAATAATTGTTTAATGAGTTATGTCCCTCCCTGGTATATTACATAGGTTCCAGCAAGATAATGTTTATCTGGGAGTTCTTTGAAATGTTATATAAATATCATTACCATTTGGAGTAATCAGGAGAATCAGTTTTAGGCAAAATTTATAATCCCTACTAGTCAGAATCCCAAGCAGCTTGCTGGGGGAAAATATACCAAAATTGGAAGTTTTCAATAGAAATCCTCAAATCACATCCCATAGGGAACTCCCTGCACACTGTGGGCCCTGAGAGATTTCTTTTGCTGAATCAGTCTATTCTTTGTTAAATGCATTCGTCCTCATCGGAGATGGCTGCATTTCATTTATTTTTCTGAGAAATGGAAAGTCACATTAAGGTCACTACAGTAGAGATAAAAAGTCAATACATTCTGCTCACAGGGCTTTATAAATATTACCTGCTTCCTTCTGCAGGGCAGAAGGCTGGCACTGGCAGAACAGCTTGCCCAGGCTTCGTGACAAGGGGCTTCTTTCCTTGAGGACCGAGTCCTGCAGCTTGGGTCCCCTTAGTTCCTGTGACTCCGACGGCCCTTTCTTCCATACGGAAAGCTCAGATTGCTGCAGCTCTTGTTGGCAAGTGGCAGCTGTACTAGGTAGGTCCAGCCTCTGAAGAGGGGTGTGGTCAGGGGTGTACTTAACCTCCCTCTGGGGAAGTAGAGTCTGCAGGCTGCGGGGAGCCAGGTGGCACAGAGACCTCATTGGTGAGAACAGCAGTGAGGAGGGGAGGGGGAAGGTGAGCATTGTCCTGGGTCCCGGGGGACCAGGAGATGGGGACCCAAGTTCTGGGGGAAAGGATTAGGCTGTTGCCACCAGGGCGACACCCCAAAATTGGTTTAATGCTGCTGTTCAGAAGCCAAATGTTCCTTCTTCTTGCCATTCAGAGTTTCACCAAAAAAAAATATTTTTTAATGAGTAAATTTAAAAAAATTTTTTTTTGCACCGCTGGTGAAATAGGGTTGTAAAACAGCGACAGAATTTCTGCCTTCTTTGGATGACTTTTTAAAAAACATTTTCCCCTAATCTTTGTTTCCAAATTCTCTTAGTGTGGAATGGCTTATTTCCCTTGGGCACATTTTTTTAAGATTGTGTCATGACCTAACACGGATTAGTTTTTTGATGTTGTTGATGGCTTCCTCCAACTTTAAAAAAGCCAGGTGAACAGGGCTATGCAATGATGAAATTGTTAGAACGATGGCCTGTGGCCCAGAGTGATTTATGAAGTACTAACCTGCCCATTAAAAACCAACACCTGAGGAGGGACTTCCCTGGCAGTCCAGCAGTTAAGACTCCACGATGCCACTGCAGGGGGTGAGGGTTCGATCCCTGGTCGGGGAACTAAGATCCCTCATGCCACGTGGTGAGGCCAAAAAAAAAAAAAAAAAAAACCCAACACCTGAGCATCCCAAGGCAGCCCCTGGATCACCCCATCCTGTCCCCAGGCCTTGGGCCAGTGGAGAACAGGTTTGAGGCTGCAAATAAAAGGGGCTGTCCTGACACAGGGGCTGCCTGCATCTGCCCTCTTCCTGGCCCTGGCTCCCTTGGCCTCCCCTGCCTTTCAGTGACCTTGATGTGGATTTGGTGTTCCACTGCTGTTGATTCTGAACACAGGTGGGGTTTGGGATGTATGAGTGCCTGACCAAGCAGGTGCAGGTCAGGCTGTCCTTTTTAATTGCTGGGAAAAATGCCTTCATTGATTTTTAGGTGATATGGTGAACACTCTTCCAGAGAACTCCAGTATAGACAGGTCCTGGCAGTGTAGACAGGTCTACAGTCCCATGTAGACAGCCTAGCCTGGGAAGCAGAGTAGGGGGTCTGGTGGTCAGGAACCCAGTCCTATTTTCAGCTCTACTCCAGCTATAATGGAATTTTAAAGCAGGAGGTAAAAGCCTAAAACATCACTTGTCCCAGTGGATTATTAATAGTGCCCCTTTTCATTCCCAACAATTCCTGGCCATGAGCAATATACTCTATGGTCACCTGTGATTACAGTATATGAAGGTACAAGAGAGTAAAGAGAGTTGCCCTGTATCTTAGGACTAGTTGGAGGCTGAGCTGACTCTGAGCCCAGGCCTCCCCATGCCTCATTCTGGTCTCTCTGCCGAGTCACTCACTCCTGCTGTGACTCAGGTTCCCTGTGGGAAGCACTGTATCCCTCCTGCCCAGACAGAGAGCTGTTTATTTATATTGGCTCACCAAAAAGAAGTTCAGTATGAATGCTGGGCATTCAAGGATTCAAGGAATCGTTAATCACAAGGTCAGCTTACTCAGATATTTGCTTTAGGCTGTTGTTAGCTTATGGCCATGTTTAGGTCATGATAGAAGCTCTTTTGAAAGTAGGGAAGTTAACTTTTACCCACCCTCATATAATTTCTTGTAATTTACTTCTGGTGGTTTTGATAAAATGTGACCAAACATAAAAATCCTGTCAGATCTTTCATGAATGAACTATTCTATCTTTACATGTTAAAACAAAAACAAAGTCATAAACAACGTAAGGCAGACATTGATCAGCTCTAATCTCTTAGAGTACACTGGGCAGAAAACTAATGGTGGTCATTCCAGCCATTAGATCTAGATGGATCATGATGGAAATTTCCTGTAATTCTTAAGGGCATGACAGATCTGCTTAGATAGTCTAGTCTTTGTTGATGTCTTTTCATTTCCTTCCTGTGAGGTTTCTCCCTGAGGAAATTTACATAAACAATTTTCCCTAGGGTTTATATTCCCTGCCTCCTTTCCAAATTTCTAGTCTATTGGTTCAGGAGTAGAATCTGTTTTATAAAAATCTTTAATTCAATAATTTATGCCCAGAAATGTCTATCACTTTATTGTGTATTCTTCACACTCTTTGTGGATAGTATTGGGTTGGCCAAAAAGTTCATTTGGGTTTTTCCATACGATCTTATGGAAAACCCAAAATGAACTTTTTGGCCAGCCCCAATAGACTAGCATCCTTTGGAAATGACTAGAACTGAGGTTTTTGAAGCAGGAGTGAAGAAAGAGGGAGGCCTCTTCTGCCTTCATTAGCATGGTACCCGGTTCAGGGTTCCACAATTTAAAAGGGAGGAGAGTCCTTGGAACTAGCTAAAAAGAGCTCCTAGATGACTAACTAATTTTTTCAAAGTCTATAAAGAGTGGCAAAAGGACCTGGTGTTATTTAAATTGGATAAGAGAAGGCTAGAAAGCTATTTGATGATGGTGTTGAAAAGCATGGAGTACGGTCATGCAGGACAATGAGCTATTCACCTTGCCCTTCGGGGAAAAAAACAAGCCCAGGGGTTGGTGTAGGCTGCAGCATGAAGGGTATTAGGTGAGCCATGAAGTATTCCCTCATTATGCAAAAAATACCCTGGAAAGAATTATACAGACAAGCTCTGAAAGATGGGGCAGTCCAACAGTGTTCTAATTTTTAAAGTCTTTTTTTTGGTCTTCAGGCTCACGTTGAGTTAACACATTCCTTAATTCATAGTGCACACAAGACCTTTCTTAGGTTTTACATCTCATTCTATTTCTTCTGCTCTCCCACTCTCCCTCTTTCTTGCTCTCTCTTTTAACTCAACACCGTATTTTTATGGTCTACCTACATTGCTGATTATATTTCTAATGTTTCCAATGCATTACTTCTAACTCCATATATACAGTAACTTTGCTACTTATATACACTATTGGCTTATCTAATCCTCTAGTGTTGGGCATTTCTTCTGCCCCCAGTTCTCACCAATGATGCCATAATGAATACACTCACACGTATACTCAACCACCCTTTAGATCTGGTTGGTGGGAGACAGGGGAAGGGAGAGGTGTGGGCTAGATGGCCTACGCTTTCTTTAAGCAATATGGAATATTGAACTGTCCATAAGAAATGGAGACACATGACATCATAAGTTCTAGTCTAGTATTTCTAACATTTAGGAGCTTCTCTGTGTTCCTTTACTAAGACTTTAAAAAGTGACCGAAATAATTTTCTGGAACTTAAAGAGTGTGATCTTCAGCAATCTCTCCTTCTCAATGTCATCTTCTTAAACTTGGCTGGTCAGTTTTAGAAGCATTTAATTTCTCCGTATTGGTGACTGATTACTGGACAAAGCAAATGAAATGTTCTAAGAAATCTTTTTAGGCATAATAAGTTTGATGAAGTTTCTACAATGTTTTGCTACACTAATGGTTACAAAACCGAATGTTTTTAGTTGCCCAACATTATGTCCTGAATCACTGGGAAAGCTGGATTAGAACCTTAATAATGGTATCTTGTATCTATATACTGTTTATAATTTATAATGCTATTCATAAACTTAATCCATCTCACTGAATCCTCCTACAACCCTGTGGGACAGGTGGAGTAGGATTACAGCTTCAGTTATAGATGAAGAAATGGAGATTCAAAGCAATTAAGTGAGTTGTCCACAGTCACTTGGGGATTTAAGTGCTACTGCTGGAAGGAGAGTGTGGGTCTTTTGAGGCTCCATGCAGCCTCTTTCTGCAACATTATGTCTGATGCTCAGAGAAAGGATCTACTGTAGGTTCAGAGGTAGCTTTCTGGTGTTATCTGTCCTTTTCAATTATTTTGTGATGTTAATGATTAGGCTAGAGCAGCACGCCCTCTGTTTATCCCATTAGTTGAACACCTGTTCATAAAAACCACTCAATGGCGGAAAAAATAAGGTCCATATAACTGAGTATCATGGCAACAAGCAGCATGCATGGCTGGACTTTGGCATAACTTGGAGCTCTACAAAGAACCAGTTGTGTGTTATTTTATCCATTACTTAAAGTACAGTCATAAAATAAGAATGGTAGTTGGACCATAAAAAATAATAATTGATTCAAGTGTATTTGTGCAAAGAGAGAATTCCATTCTATCAAAGAGTCTTTTCTGCAAATGCACAAACAACCCGAGGAAGTTATGCCTGCTTGCACTGGGCAGGTTTCAAAGGCCTATGAATGGGCACCCTAAACATCTACTGATCATGCATGTACCATCCCATGAAGGTCCCCAACTGCTGTTCCTTACTAGGTAATTAGGGCTCAGGCAAAAATATTGTAGAACCCAGAATACATTTTCAAAAACAATAAATCATGATGACATGTCCCCAGAATTACAAATGAACAGCCCTTTTCAGAGTCAGGCACTGGAATGAGAACATTTTCAGAAAGAAACTAATTTTTTAACATTCTACAGTGACTGAATGGTCACAGAGAAATATGACAATTCTACTTGATTCTCAATTATCTGTGTGTGGCTTATAGGGACTAAATTTTTAAAATATCAGACTGATTTCCATCATCAGCATTTAAGTTTTTGAGCATCCCTCCTTTTCTATGCAACAAACACACACACCTCCCTAATGACTTAATTAATATAATTAATGTTCTCCTAAATAAAACATAATTAGGAAGCTAACTGGGTCACACAAAAATTAATAACATACTCTAAAACATAAAAAGAATATTTATTTGCCATTTTGACTTATTTGTGCCACTTTTCTTCTCCACAAACTCTTTAGAAATTTGATCTTTTTGTTACTTGCTTCTAGGTTTAGTAGTGCAAATTTCCCTTTATGTTTAATGGTTTTCTTTAGAAATATTGAGACACCGCCTATGCCCCAACCCCCCCCCCCCCAATAACAGAACTCCGTCTAATTTCTTGGTGTATTAGGGAATCAGAGATTTTCAAAGAGGAGAGCTGATGATTCAATTTACTTCACAAGTCTCATGCTTCCTGTGTTATCTGGTTTGAAAAGCCCTGGCTCTGCATCATGGAAATCTCTAGTACAAGCCGGTTTTGTTCCTTTGTTTATATTTGATCATAGGCCCAAACTCTGTTTGATATGTAATGGGTATTCACACTTACTAAGCCTTAGTACAACTATACTAACAATACCCAAAGCAGGCAGAAGCCCAAGCATTATTCACCCTACCAGATAAATTTCTATTCTATGTATTCAAACTGCAATAAAAATGAAAGGTCAGGAAATTTGAAGCTATAGTATATCCTCTTACCTTCAACCACAGAGCTGCAACAAGTATGCTTCCTTAAGAGCAAAAAGCAGCCTCCTGTTCATTACTTTGGATAGGTGTATGTCGTTCTGTCCTCTAAGAGCCTAATAGACCTGCATCTTACTAACAGCAGCTCAGATGCCTAAATTCAACACGTGCATTTTTACTCTCCCACACCTAAGTGAAAAATTTAACCTTTTACATATAATAAGGGGACCAGATATCAAGGTTTGCCTGGGACATTTCTGATGTATGCCTGTTGTTCTGGTGTAATTATTCACAGCACCTCTTTTACACTTAAGTGTCCTCACTTAAGTGATGACAAATTATATGTCATGTTAATTTAACAGATAGGCTGAATATTAAAAAGCACCTTGGTTCAAAATATTTTATGGGCCCCTCAGTTGTTCTTTGAAGTACAAACTAGGCACAAAGTGTTCAGCAAATCAGGGACATAGGCTAAAATAGGCCACTGTACTCCCCTTTCTCAGGTCAATGACATCAGTAAACTGTTGATGAAGAATAACATGATGATTTGAAACCCAGACCATTCTGATCATCAGAATAATAAAAGAGAAATGATCTCAGAGGTCATGTGGCCCAATAGCTTCACTTTTCTGGCTGAAGAAATAATCATAACACTTCCGGAAATGTGTATGTTATTTTACAGTTTTCTAAATTGTTTCATGAGCATAATAATCTCACTGGTTCACAAGTGGAGTAAATAGGCAAGGAAGGAAGTTTTTAGTCACATTTTACAGAGAATAAAACTAAGCTTCAAATAAGTAAAAAACAAACAAACCGTGGATTGGTTCAAGATGGCGGAGCAGAAGGACATGCTCTCACTCCCTCTTTCGAGAACACCAGAATCACAACTAACTACTGACAAAAATCATCGACAGGAAGACACTGGAACTCACCAAAAAAGATACCCCACGTGCAAAGACAAAGGAGAAGCCGCAATGAGACAGTAGGAGGGGCGCTATCACAATAAAATCAAATCCCATAACTGCTGGGTGGGTGACTCACAAACTGGAGAACACTTATACCACAGAAGTCCACCCACTGGAGTGAAGGTTCTGAGCCCCAGGTCAGGCTTCCCAACCTGGGGGTCTGGCAATGGGAGGAGGAATTCCTAGAGAACCAGTCTTTGAAGGCTAGCAGGATTTGATTGCAGGACTTTGGCAGGACTGGGGGAAACAGAGACTCCACACTTGGAGGGCACACACAAAGTAGTGTGTGCACTGGCACCCAGGGGAAGGAGCAGTGACCCCATAGGAGAATGAACCAGACCTACCTGCTAGTGTTGGAGGGTCTCCTGCAGAGGCGGGGGGCAGCTGTGGCTCACCAAGGGACAAGGACACTGGCAGCAGAAGTTCTGGGAAGTACTCCTTGGCGTGAGCCCTCCCAGAGTCCGCCATTAGCCCCACCAAAGAGCCTGGGTAGGCTCCAGTGTTGGGTTGCCTCAGGCCAAACAACCAACAGGGAGGGAACCCAGCCCCACCCATCAGCAGACAAGCACATTAAAGTTTTACTGAGCTGTGCCCACCAGAGCAACAGCCAGCTCTACCCACCACCAGTCCCTCCCATCAGGAAACTTGCACAAGCCTCTTAGATAGCCTCATCCACCAGAGGGCAGACAGCAGAAGCAAGAACTACAATCCTCCAGCCTGTGGAACAAAAACCACATTCACAGAAAGATAGACAAGATGAAAAGGCAGAGGGTTATGTACCAGATGAAGGAACAAGATAAGACCCCACAAAAACAACTAAATGAAATGGAGATAGGCAATCTTCCAGAAAAAGAATTCAGAATAATGATAGTGAAGATGATCCAGGACCTCAGAAAAAGAATGGAGGCAAAGATCGAGAAGATGCAAGAAATGTTTAACAAAGGTCTAGAAGAATTAAAGAACAAACAAACAGAGATGAACAATACAATAACTGAAATTAAAAATACACTGGAAGGAATCAATAGCAGAATAACTGAAGCAGAAGAATGGAAAGTGACCTGGAAGACAGAATGGTGGAATTCACTGCTGCGGAACAGAATAAAAAAAAGAATGAAAAGAAATGAAGACAGCCTAAGAGACCTCTGGGACAACATTAAACGCAACAACATTGGCATTATAGGGGTCCCAGAAGGAGAAGAGAGAGAGAAAGGACCTGAGAAAATATTTGAAGAGATTATAGTCAAAAACCTCCCTAACATGGGAAAGGAAATAGCCACCCAAGTCCAGGAAGCACAGAGAGTCCCATACAGGATAAACCCAAGGAGAAACACGCCGAGACACATAGTAATCAAATTGGCAAAAATTAAAGACAAAGCAAAATTATTAAAAGCAGCAAGGGAAAAACGACAAATAACATAAAGGGAACTTCCATAAGGTTAACAGCTGATTTCTCAGCAGAAACTCTACAAGCCAGAAGGTAGTGGCATGATATACTTAAAGTGATGAAAGGGAAGAACCTACAACCAAGATTACTCTACCCAGCAAGGATCTCATTCAGATTCGAGGGAGAAATCAAAACCTTTACAGACAAGCAAAAGCTAAGAGAATTCGGCACCACCAAACCAGCTCTACAACAAATGCTAAAGGAACTTTTCTAAGTGGGAAACACAAGAGAAGAAAAGGACCTACAAAAACAAACCCAAAACAATTAAGAAAATGGTAACAGGAAAATACATATTCATAACTACCTTAAACGTGAATGGATTAAATGCTCCAACCAAGAGACACGGACTTGCTGAATGGATACAAAAACAGGACCCATCTATATGCTGTCTACAAGAGACCCACTTCAGACCTAGGGACACATACAGACTGAAAGTGAGGGGATGGAAAAAGATTTTCCATGCAAATGGAAATCAAAAGAAAGCTGGAGTAGCAATACTCATATCAGATAAAATAGACTTTAAAATAAAGAATGTTACAAGAGACAAGGAAGGACACTACATAATGATCAAGGGATCAATCCAAGAAGAAGATATAACAATTATAAATATATATGCACCCAACATAGGAGCACCTCAATACATAAGGCAACTGCTAACAGCCATAAAAGAGGAAATTGACAGTAACACAATAATAGTGGCAGACATTAACACCTCACTTACACCGATGAACAGATCATCCAAACAGTAATACTAAGGAAAAACAAGCTTTAAATGACACAACAGACCAGATAGATTTAACTGATATTTATAGGTCATTCCATCCAAAAACAGCAGACTACACTTTCTTCTCAAGTGCACATGGAACATTCTCCAGGATAGATCACATCTTGGGTCACAAATCAAGCCTCAGTAAATTTAAGAAAATTGAAATCATATCAAGCATCTTTTCTGACCACAACGCTATGAGATTAGAAATCAATTACATGGAAAAAAACGTAAAAAACACAAACACATGGAGGCTAAACAATACATTACTAAATAACCAAGAGATCACTGAAGAAATCAAAGAGGAAATCAAAAAATACCTAGAGACAAATGACAATGAAAACACGACTATCCACAACTATGGGATGCAGCAAAAGCAGTTCTAAGAGGGAAGCGTATAGCTATACAAGCCTACCTCAAGAAACAAGAAACATCTCAAATAAACAATCTAATGTTATATCTAAAGGAACTAGAGAAAGAAGAACACACAAAACCCAAAGTTAGTAGAAGGAAAGACGTCATAAAGATCAGAGCAGAAATAAATGAAATAGAAACAAAGAAAACAATAGCAAAGATCAAGAAAACTAAAAGCTGGTTCTTTGAGAAGATAAACAAAATTGATAAACCATTAGCCAGACTCATCAAGAAAAAGAGGGAGAGGACTCAAATCAATAAAATTAGAAATGAAAAAGGAGAAGTTACAACAGACACGGCAGAAGTACAAAGCATACTAAGAGACTACGACAAGCAACTCTATGCCAATAAACTGGACAACCGGGAAGAAATGGATAAATTTTATACTTTCCAAGGTTATACCTTGGAAGGTATAACCTTCCAAGACTGAACCAGGAAGAAACAGAAAACATGAACAGACAAATCACAAGTACTGAAATTGAAACTGTGATTAAAAACCTTCCAACAAACAAAAGTCCAGGACCAGATGGCTTCACAGGTGAATTCTATCAAACATTTAGAGAAGAGCTAACACCCATCCTTCTCAAACTCTTCCAAAAATTGCAGAGGAAGGAACACTCCCAAACTCATTCTATGAGGCCACCATCACCCTGATACCAATACCAGACAAAGATGCTACAAAAAAAGAAAATTACAGACCAATATCACTGATGAATATAGATGCAAAAGTCCTCAACAAAATACTAGCAAACAGAATCCAACAACACATTAAAAGGATCATACACCATGATCAAGTGGGAGTTATCCCAGGGATGCAAGGACTCTTCAATATACGCAAATCAATCAATGTGATACACCATTTTAACAAGTTGAAGAATAAAAACCATATGATCCTCTCAATAAATGCAGAAAAAGCTTTTCACAAAATTCAACACCCATTTATGATAAAAAACTCTCCAGAAAATGGGCATAGAGGGAACCTACCTCAACATAATAAAGGCCATATATGACAAACCCACAGCAAACATCATTCTCAATGGTGAAAAACTGAAAGCATTTCCTCTAAGATCAGGAACAAGACAGGGATGCCCACTCTCACCACTATTATTCAACATAGTTTTGGAAGTCCTAGCCATGGCAATCAGAGAAGAAAAAGGAATAAAATGAATACAAATTGGAAAAGAAAAAGTAAAACTGTCCCTGTTTGCAGATGACATGATACTATACATAGAGAAGCCTAAAAATGCCACCAGAAAACTACTAGAGCTAATCAATGAATTTGGTAAAGTTGCAGGATACAAAATTAATGCACAGAAATCTCTTGCATTCCTATACACTAATGATGAAAAATCTGAAAGAGAAATGAAGGAAACACTCCCATTTACCACTGCAACAAAAAGAATAAAATACCTAGGAATAAACCTACCTAGGGAGACAAAAGACCTGTATGCAGAAAACTATAAGACACTGATGAAAGAAATTAAAGATGATACCAACAGATGGAGAGATATACCATGTGTTTGGATTGGAAGAATCAATATTGTGAAAATGACTATACTACCCAAAGCAGTCTACAGATTCACTGCAATCCCTATCAAATTAGCAATGGCATTTTTTACAGAACTAGAACAAAAAAATCTTAAAATTTACACGGAGACACAAAAGACCCTGAATAGCCAAAGCGGTCTAGAAGGAAAAAAACGGAGCTGGAAGAATCAGACTCCCTGACTTCAGACTATACTACAAAGGTACAGTAATAATACAGTATGGTACTGGCACAAAAACAGAAATATAGATCAACGGAACAGGATAGAAAGCCCAGAGATAAACCCACACACCTATGGTCAACTAAGCTATGACAAAGGAGGCAAGGATATACAATGGAGCAAAGACAGTCTCCTCAATAAGTGGTGCTGGGAAAACTGGACAGCTACCTGTAAAAGAATGAAATTAGAACACTCCCTAACACCATACACAAAAATAAACTCAAAATGGATTAGAGACCTAAATGTAAGACCAGGCACTATAAAACTCTTAGAGGAAAACATAGGAAGAACACTCCTTGACATAAATCACAGCAAGATCTTTTTTGATCCACCTCCTGGAGTAATGGAAATAAAAACAAAAATAAACAAATGGGACCTAATGAAACTTCAAAGCTTTTGCACAGCAAAGGAAACCATAAACAAGACGAAAAGACAACCCTCAGAATGCGAGAAAATATTTGCAAATGAATCATCGGACAAAGGATTAATCTCCAAAATATATAAACAGCTCATGCAGCTCAATATTAAAAAAACAAACAACCCAATCCCAAAATGGGCAGAAGACCTAAATAGACATTTCTCCATAGAAGACATACAGATGGCCAAGAAGCACATGGAAAGCTGATCAACATCACTAATTATTAGAGAAATGCAAATCAAAACTACAATGAGGGATCACGTCACACCAGTTAGAATGGGCATCATCAGAAAATCTACAAACAACAAATGCTGGAGAGGGTGTGGAGAAAAGGGAACCCTCTTGCACTGTTGGTGGGAATGTAAATTGATACAGCCACTATGGAGAACAGTATGGAGATTCCTTAAAGAACTAAAAATAGAATTACCATATGACCCAGCAACCCCACTACTGGGCATATACCCAGAGAAAACCATAATTCAAAAAGACACATGCACCCCAATGTTCATTGCAACACTATTTACAATAGCCAGGTCAGGAAGCCAGGAAGCAACCTAAATGCCCATCGACAGACAAGTGGATAAAGAAGTTGTGGTACATATATACAATGGAATATTACTCAGCCATAAACAGGAACGAAATTGGGTCATTTGTAGAGCCGTGGATGCATCTAGACACTGTCATACAGAGTGAAGTAAGTCAGAAAGAGAAAAACAAATATCATATATTAACAGATATGTGGAACCTAGAAAATGGTACAGATGAACCGGTTTGCAGGGCAGAAATTGAGACACAGATGTAGAGAACAAACGTATGGACACCAACGGGGGAAAGTGGCGGGGGCTGGCGGTGGTGGTGTGATGTATTGGGAGATTGGGACTGACATGTATACACTGACGTGTATAAAATGGATGACTAATAAGAAAAAATAAGTAAATAAAAAATAAACATAAAAAATAAAGTAGGCATTTACAGTTAGAAAAACAAAACAAAACAAACAAACCAAAAAACCCCCAAAAAACTACCTCAGCCAAGGTCATGTGACTATTAAATGGAGAAGTTAAAGTTGAAATCCAGGTCTGACTCCTTTCCCAGTGCTCTTTCCATTATTCCATACCAGTGTAGTGATTTCACTCATTAATGAGTGCAGAATAGTTCCTACATATAATTTATCTATTAAAGATACATAAACATTCCCTCTGTAATTAATGCTATATACTCAAAAGAACTTTATTTCTGCTTCTCTTTCCCCTTCCACCTACAAAGAGCTCTGGCCAGCAACTAAACTGTTCTTGTCTGACAGCGCCACTTAGGGGCTGGCTCAGGAAACATGAGGCACAAAATCTTTCCTACCCTCTTCTTCCTTATCCCTTGGGTAGAAGGATGAGGAGAAGACCATGCAAAGTAACCTCTGGCTTTTTCTTTATCATTCACATTCACATCATTAATCATATCTCAGACGACCTACTTTTCACATCAGTACTTCTCAGCATTCCCCTTCTTTCCTTCTTCCTCTTTCCACCTCCTTATTTCATCTATGACACACAAAAACTACAGCTCTAATTATTATGCCTTTATATCAAGATAAAGAAAAGTCATACTTCTTGAAGTGAAAATAAAGTTCAGTCAACATGCATTCAGTAAGTAGGCACTGCACACCCAACAGTGTGCCAGGGACTATTGTGCATACTTGGCATATATCGTAGCTGTGCTATAAGCCTCTAATATTCTCAAAAGCGCCCTGAAAACCCCTTTAGTATCTGCACCAAAACCTCACCTCTCTAAGTCAAATTTTAATTATTGGGCTGGCCAAAAAGTTTGTTCGGTTTTAAGTAAAACTAAAAGACCCATTTTTCATTTTCACCAAGAACTTTATTGAACACCATATTCATTAACCGAAACAAACATTTTGGCCAACCCAATAAAACTGCTTTTTCTTAAGCATTACTTTCAAAATAAAGAAACAATTTCTTATTACATTTCACTAGGATATTTCATCAGGATTATTTTCTACTTTTTTCCAGTTATGAATACATAGCATTTCAGTTACACTCCCTTTTGTGGGTTAGCCTGGGATTCTATCTACAATTTACAATGTTCTTTCTAAAGGAAAGATTTTCTGAATTCTTAACAATCATGTGGAGACAGACCTTTGGAAAAGCGACCTGTTTACAAGATGGAGATCTCCTCTAAGGAGATTGTAGAAATGGGATTGCTCACTTTCATTTGCCCATTTATTTCTAAGAAGGTAGACTAAATGCTCCACTTATTTCACAGAAGAAGTCTAAGGTTTTATTATTGGCTTTCGTCATTTTTCCATGTTTCCACATACAAATCTTTGGATTAGAACATGAGCTGGGTTATCAGTGAAAACAACTCAGTGTGCACGCAAAGAATTTTATGTCCAGGGTTAATTAATGATTAATTCACTGCTGGAAGTCAGTCACGGACACCCTCCCTTCCAATAGCTTTTCATAATATCTTGCTATTTTCTGTAAGTGGCTGTAAAAAGACTAAACCACTGACGGGTTTGTTCCAACAATAGTTTTAGGAGGTTCCCTAATCAAGTCAACAAAACTTTGTACATGTAGGGATTAAAACAGCAGCAGTAGTCACTAAGATCCAGCTGGTTTGGTTGAAGCCAACTCTTCTATTCCATTCTGTCAGATGCTGTAACTTTTTCTCATTTGTGTACTGTATTATTCACATAATGTCATCTTTCACTTACGTCTGTACCAATTAAAGAAGAGCATGTGGGGAAAAGAGAGCCAGCCTGGCTGGTGGTGCTGGTGGTATTAACTGAAATCACTAGCTAATCCATTTAGCTGGGTCAGAGCCATGTCTGGTCACCAAGGTTGAGAATCATGTCACAGGGAGGGAAGCTCTGCTCCCAGACTAGCCCTGCCCCACAAGGAAGCCGGAGCAGACAGAGGACACTGCCTGATCCTGTCCCAGGTGCACCACTCAGCTTTACTGCCCCTTTTCCACTACCACCCATCAAGGCTCTTCTGTCTACATAGCTACTTGGTACACAGAGGAAATGCAGTGTAGTAGTTAAGAACATGGATGCAGAAGTTAGACTTTCTGGGTTTTAATGCCTACTCTGCCACTCACTTGATTTGTGATCTGGGGCAAGTTATATACATCTCCTTGGGGAAGGTATATGTTTCCATCAGTTTACACATGTGTAAAATGGAGACAATAGGCATGCCTAACACAGTGTTACTGTTCCTCTAACGATTAAATGAGTTAATATGTCTAAGACATTTAGGACTGTGCCTGGCACATAGCAATTAATAAATATATGTTGTTATTGTTATAACAGGTGAGGTTTCTGTATCTGATTCAAAAGTAGGAATCAGTTCTGTGTTATTTGAGGCAGTGAGGACCAAAGGGTATTAGGAGGCAAGAACGTTATTTTTTCCAATGTTATGTTTTGGTTTTGAATATGGCAGTTCCTGGGTGTTGAAAACACAGAGCACTGTCTTCCAAACTTTTGTCCTAAATCAAGTCATGCCAGATGCCACTGGTTACATTCAGTTCAACAGACATACAATGAGCACCTATTAAGTGGTGGAACTCTTAATGAATGCTGGGGAGATGGAAATGTATAAGAGACGACACATCTACCACAGGACAGCATATAATTTGGTAGGGAAGACAAGCCCATGAACAAATTATTTCAAAACAATTAGGTCATTATTCTCATAGGCCAAGGTGGCCTCAAAAAATCTACTCACCAATTCATAGAATAATTGTTCCTGCTTATTATTAACTTCCTCACTATTCATCTTCTGTCCTAGTGATGCTTCCTCAGTAGTAGATGAGAGGAAAGTATAAGTTAGGGAGTGATGCTGAGGAGTGAGCAAAGAAACAAATATTTTAGTGAAAATGTCAACAACTAAGTTCAAATCAACATACAATGTGTAGAATTTTGCTAATGAGAAAACCTGCCACCCCCATGTGTTAGGCTTGAGAAGCTCCATCCAGAGACACATCTTTCAATGAAGCAGTATATACAGCATTTGATTTTTTTAAAAAGGTTCTGATTTCAATCATTGTGCGTTACCGTTCCAGAAAGATAAAAAAAGGGATTGAAACCCAGAAAGAGTGAAACTTACAAACGATTCTTACCAGTTTGCCACCCAGAAGACGCCCTACTGCACTCCTTGCTCATGGTCATTTAAAGAACAATAGTATCAGTATCTTCCACAAGCAAGCACTTTACAGTTTAGAAACACTTTCCCTACAGTGGTATCATATGAACTTTACAACAGAGCTGTGAGCTAGACTCAGGTGTGTATTATTATACCCCTTCTTCGCATGAAAGAAATGGAGGCTCAGCAAAGTGATATTTCAAAGGATTAGTATTCAGGATTTCTAATTATTTAACCTTTTAACTACATTAACTCAAACTTCATCTTACTCTTAATTCTGCTGAGTTTCCTAAAACAGAGCGGCTTCTAAGCCAAGAGGAAAGCAAGTCTAAAGAGGAGGACCTGGAAAGTACTAAGCTGAATTGGTAATTACACAGAGCACATATAAAAGCGCACGTCAGATATGCAAACCTTAAAAGAAGGCAGCACTTCATATATTTTTTTTTTTTTTAGAAGGAGGGAGCTAGTATTTTTTTTTTAATAAAGTCTCTTTATTCTTTTTTTTTAAAATTAATTAATTAATTAATTTATGGTTGTGTTGGGTCTTCGTTTCTGTGCGAGGGCTTCCTCTAGTTGTGGCAAGTGGGGTCCACTCTTCATCGCGGTGCGCGGGCCTCTCACTATCGCGGCCTCTCTTGTTGGGGAGCACAGGCTCCAGACGCGCAGGCTCAGCAATTGTGGCTCACGGGCCTAGTCGCTCCATGGCATGTGGGATCTTCCCAGACCAGGGCTCGAACCCGTGTCCCCTGCATTGGCAGGCAGATTCTCAACCACTGCGCCACCAGGGAAGCCCAGCACTTCATATTTTTAAGCCTTGACTTAACTACTAAGAGATATGCAACCCCTGAGCAGGGCTGAAACACTGAAAACCAAATTGATGACACCTGTGCCTGACAAAACTGGGGGAATGAGAGGTACTTGGGATGGTATGGTCACTGGCGACCAGTTGGAATGGCATGAATTCAAGCACTAGTTGGCATCTCAGCCTTCCTGCCCCATGGAGTCAAGTGCAGCATGTTCTGGGAGAACAGCGTGCTTGTCATTGTGAGATGGCGGGTGGTTCTGTGTGTGCCTGTAGCTGTTACACTGGGTCAAAAGTTAGGAGCTCAGATCTTACCAAACTTGAACAAATTTCCCCAATGTATCTGCACCTCAAAATGTGGAGTCAGAACAAAACTTGAAAGGGGCCATCCCATTCTCTCTGTTGCCTTGGGGTCAAGTAGATACTAGGGCTTTCCCAGGAGATGTGAGGAGGTCTGCAAGAGTGCTGGGCTGTGGCAGCCGCTAAGGGAATGAGGCTGGAGACCCCACGGTTGGTCAGCAATGGCCTGGCTGCCCCAGCCCCAGTTATTCACTAAAGTGACAGACTATGACTAAAATTAGAGCTCAAAGATCCAAGTAGGGCATTCAGTGATATCTTAGAATTTCTGACATCAAGAGAGCATAAGGAGACTACATTTTGGAAGTAGGCATCAATCTTGATGCTCATGACATCAAGAGCTGCCTTTACAGCTGTGGCCAGAATAAAAGAATTCAGAGTCTTCCTTTGATGCTGTAGATAAGTTAGTTAACCTTTCTCCACCACAAAACAGGACTAATTCCATTCCGATTCCTAAGAGAGAACTGTGAACGAAACTGAAAGAACTAACGGCGACCTGCTTTTGAACTAGAACTCAGCACCCCCATGATCACGGTCTTGCAGTTCAAACACTGAGCACATTATTTGACTTCACATGTTTATATCCTATTTTAAGCTCACAGCCGAATAATCTCTCTCTTTTACACTTCCTGTCTATCCCTGCATCCTTTCTTCTTCCTTATTCAGTCATTTTAAATCCATCTCTGTGGTTTTCATCTGGAGACTTTGATATTCGCTTTAAGGGCGGGGGACAATAAATTGATATGGTTACACATTTTTTAAGTGCAGATTCAAGTCCTGACTCCCAGGAGCTCTGTAGAAGGGAAGAGAGTAACATCTTTAGCATTATACAGACAAAAGGTCTGCTGTACTTAGTTTTACATATATCTTCCGTATGGCTCTTGGTGACCAGTGGAAATAACAAGCTAGCCTGGAGACAGAGTCTAAACCCTCCAAAAATACCTCAAATCTCCTTCTGGGCTGGAACAGGAAATACGTTTTTACAGTAAATAGTAAACATATGGAACCTTTTAGCCTCAAGAAGTTAATCAGGATGGAAACATAAATAGCTTCAAGTAGGTTTAAATATTATTCATGGACAAAAAGAATATATAACAATTTTGGAAAAAAATTAAGAAGTTTGACAATCCATGCGTTGATGAGAATGTAGAGCAAAGGAAATGCTATATACTGCTGATAGGAGTATAGTTTTGTTCAACAATTTTGGAAAAGAAGTTGGTATAATGTTGTAAAGCTACTAGTCACATACGTTATGACCAGTTCCACGCCTAGAGAAGCCTTCCTAGATGTGCTTCAGAGGATATATACAAAAATATTCAGAGAAAATTGTTCATAATAGCAAAACACTGGAAACAATCCAAATATCCACCAACAGGAAAAGACATAAATACATTGCAATATATTCACTAAATGGAAATAGCACAGAATATGAATGAAGTTCTCTGCATGCTGAGATATGAATGAATCTTGGAAACATGCTGATGAACAAAGCAATAACAAAAGAATTATATACAGTACAATATAATTTTTATGTATCTCAAAAATACAAAAACTAAAAAAAAAGGTCTTTTAGGGATCCATACATATGTGATGGAACTAATCTAAAAAAGGAATAATTTTTTAAGAAAAAAGTTTTAATTTCTAACTTCAGGGTAGTAAATGTGAAAAAACAGAACAATAAAAGAAGAAAAATTTTAGGTCATCTGTAGTCTCACTATCTAGATATAAACACTGTTAACATTTTGTTGTATTTTCCTCCAGTTTTTTTAATATGTAAAACTGGAATCAATATAGCATTAAAAAATGTTTTTTCCTATTTAAATTTGGAATCTTGTTTCTCTGAAGACAGCAATGACACTATGTGTATATGGTGTATTCATAATCTAATGTTCATTTTTAAGTTGTATTATATAAATTGTCTATATAAATAATAACTTAAACTTTAGCATTTCCCTCACTGGAAAATTTAAGAATTTAGAGGACAATCATTTGTCAAGGTTGGCAAGTCTCTTCCACTGTAATTTTTAGCTTCTAAATCAATTATGAAAATTTGTATGATAAGGTAGAAGGAATTTTTCTTTTGATGACCTGCTTTCTTAAACTCTGATCTCAACAAAAGAATGGGTTTTTCTGAAAAAACATTTAAAGAGTTTTATATTATTTCTGAATTTTTGAAAGCATGGGGAAATTTCTCTTAATAATTCATAATTTTAAAGACAATTTCCACATTCCTGACCATATATACAAAAGGTAAATAGCATAACGTCTAAATTTCCTCTCCAATGTATATTTTTAAAAGCTTATTCTTTTAAAACTACCTCAACATACTGTCTACTCAAGTGTTGAGATGATATACAGCATCAGAGTTAGAAGATATTTTAAAGCATCCTAACGGTATAAGGTATAAGAAGCTCTAAACATTTACAGTTGATTTTAATGATTAAGTTGCAAACTCTTGTGAGAGCTGAGATACTTTTTGTGTCTCCCCCATGCTGGATTCCTACAATGTGGTTTTGGTTCAGGAGGTCAACAGTGTGCTTGCACATTTCTACAGGTGAATCTGAGGCCCAGCCATGGCATGAGAACTATCCTAAGCTTAAGGATATTAACCACCAGGTTCATATTTAAAGAACAAACAAAAACAAAAAAATCCTTTCTTTTAAAACCAGCCTTGTTGTTAACCTGGGGAAGCAGATCAGTATTCCACTCCCATTTGTCAATTTCTGAGAGACACTGACAGCTTGGGTGATCCCCCCCTCAAACCCCATCCAGAGTAGTTCAGTCAGTGACAAGTGAGGAAACTCTATCCACTTCCAAAGACCCACCACTTCTCTTGGGGAAATGGTGCTATATTATTTTTCTCACTTAAGAAAACACAGAATACTTCAAGAGCCCACTGCTTCCAGAAAGTCCACAGTGAGCATAAAGGAGATTCAGGCTAAAGTAAATTGGGAGACACCCCTAAAGAATGATCCATCTGCTTTCTTTGCTTTTGGGCAGCTCACCATGGGATTGTTTATGAGGAGTATCTGCCACTGATAATCTTCTTGTCTCGGTTTGGAATTAGCGGCATTACAAAGAGGTCAGAATGGCTGGGTTGGGGAGGAGAAGATGGTAAATGTGAGCCCAAAGAGAGTTCTGCAGGTTCCAGTTTGTAGCACTCTTCGTGAGCTGGTTCATATAGGTAGATACTTTTAAAATAAATGACTACAGGATTAGGGGACAAAGGTAAAGCTGTCATATTGGCACACATTATCTACCCAGGCATTGGAATTTAGAAAAAAGCCAGCAGTTTTCATTTAATCTCTCGAAAATGTTTACGCATTGTCTTCCCCCAATCACAAAAGAAAACACAACCACAGGACAAATTACTCTTTGAATGTTTCATAAGATATTAATAACTACAGCAACAATAGAGCTTGTGCTCAGATTGAAGTTTAAGAAGCTTTGAAATATTTCTAGTTCTTTTCATCTGACATTGTTTAGACTACCTTCAGAGATACTTTTCAACAGTTTCCTTACTGGAAAGAGTTGAGAAGTTTTATAAGGCCAAGGTTACTAGGGTGATTTGATTTGTAAGTTTCCTTTGAAAGAAAGAGAGGGAGGGAAGAAATGAAGCAGCAGCAGCAAACACATGTCAACCAAAGAGGGCTGAAATAACAGAAGCTGAGTTTTGTGGAGAAATAACAGGTAGATATCTCTATCGTGGTTAGATCTTCCATCCTCATTTCTAGAAGTCAAGTTTGTTTGTTTAGTGTACCTTAGAGAAGTAGGTACTTTCAAATGGTCCTCCCACAAGTCTCCTTAGCAGCCAACCAAGTCCAATGGCCCTCAGCCAACTAACCCAAGGAGTACTTTAAAGTCAAGTGGACCTTTCCATGAAACCTCATACAAAGAGAGCTGCAAAAATGTAAGAGAAAATGCACCTGATTAAATGTAAGAACATGAGTCACCCATGAATTATATAATAGCAATTAAAAAACCGAAAGAGGGAAAGAAGTACATGTAGAACAGTCCTTGAATCTGAGTCCAGTTTAGAAATCTGTGCATGTGATGAACACTTCTGAAGGACTGGGGAGTCTACAAAGCAGTGGCAAAAATTTTCCTGGAAGAGCCAGCATAACTGTGTAACTGGAATTAGATGGAACCTTTCTAGGGCAAGGAATAAAATCAGAGGCAGCAGTTTCCCCTCTCCTTTGTTTTTTCAGGCAAAATGCGCAGCGGTGGGTGGTTCCAGTGGGCAGCTTTGGCTGGAACTGGTATCCTACGAGGGCAGTCAAAGCCCATTCAAAACAGCAACAAGCCCCTGCCTGCATTTACACGGTTGCCCTCCTGATTTTTTTGTGCCAAACTAAAGACAGAATGGCCCGCTGAGAAGGGTCTAGAAGAGCACAGGACTGAAACTGAAGCCAAGGCTTTCCATTCTCAGTTGCTGGTCACCAAGGTTCTTTCCAGCTCTGAAGTTCTGTGTCAGAGAAAGGGGGAGATGGTGCCAACAGGAGAAGAGGCATTTACGACCTGGCTTGACCCCGTCCTTCCTCAGCGCTGTGACAGGAATCACGGGGACAGATTAAGCGGGGATGCACAGAACTCCCTAAAATCACGAAGATTTCACTATGACCTGACAGCTGGCTTAAGCCCAGAATCTCTCACAGTAGAATGGCTTCTTGTCTCACCTGAGAAGCCTCTTCAGGTGACCAAGAGGAGAGGGAAAGACATTTATTTAGGGAGCCCAGGGTGCAGGTCACATTTGAAAAGGTTGCCACGGCATCGGGGACATTATGCAGGCAGATCAGTGGAGTGTGGCTCATCCCCAGGCACAAACCACATCAAAACCTACTCAGGATTGCGCTGGATGATTTTGCAATTGTTTGCTAAAACAACAAACCAACGTGATTCCCACACTTGTGCTTGTCTTTTACCGTCAGCAATGGCAAGAGCTGACCTGTCTCTACCAAGTGCTCAGCCAAGAACTTGAAGACTCTAACTTCCTATACCTCAATACATCTTAAATTGGGGGGAGGGGAGGGGTGCACATCTGCCATTTTTTGGTCCCATTTCAGAGGCTACTTAGGTATGAGAGATGTAGCAGGAAGTCATGTTGCCCCAGATCTGCTAGAGTAATGTTTGGCTCTAAAGCAAGGAAATACAAGAGACCTTGAAGCTGGTAACCGGCCAATTCTCTTGACTTTACAGTTAATTTTAATACAGCTAGAGGGGATGTCTGATTTCAGAGACAGCTGCTGTAGATCCTCAGTTGGGTTTTGGCTCTATCTTGGAAGGCCTCTTCTAGCGAGGAACATAGTGAAGTGGACTCTGGTGGACCCTGTGGAACAATGTCCAGGCCACGCTGGGAAGTGAACAGCTGAGTTGGCTGGAGGCCTCTGACTCATGGCTTTAGTTAGAAAAATCGGGGGTGAAGGGATGGAGGAGGAGGTTGCAGATCTTAGAGTGACTCACACAAGCCCTCAGGTGGAACTTTCTCCTGATGCTCAGTTCCCGGCCTTAGGAACTGCAGGGGTAAATCACTGCGGACCTATCTTCACCTCTGTAAAAGGAAGAGATTAAAAGCGCCGCCCCCATTTCCCCAACTTTGAGAAGTAACTTCTGTCCTGTGGGTCATTTCCTTGAAGGAGGTGTAGGGGTGTGCGGCCCTCCCTGGCGAGGGCTGCAAAGTGCTAAACTGCTTTAGAGGCGGCAGGGCGCGCACGGGTGAGGCGTCCCCGCCGCGGACTCGGGGCTGCCCAGCCACGCCATCTGTCAGCACTGTACCCAGGGCAGCTCCTCCCAGGAGGAAGCTTTGACGACGGCTTTTCAAAATCACCGCCGCGCTTCCTCCACTCCTTTCTTAAAGGCTCACGGCCGGGAGGGCGCGGCGTCAGCTTCTTCCCACCACCCCAGACCACTGACCCCGGAGAAACTTGTAAAAATTCGGGGCAGGAGCGCAGCCCAAGGACGCGCAGCTCAGCGGCGGGACCCCTAGGCGCGCGCCCCTGGAAGGAGCCCGGGCAGGCTCCCGCAGCAGCCTGCAGCGCCGGGGACCCGCGCGCCGTGCGACCGCGGGCGGGGACAGCCCCGGGGGCTGAAGGTGCCCGGCAGCGCCCCGGATCGCCGTTCCTCCCTGCGTCCCGCCCGCCCGGGGCCTCGCTCACCCCGCCGCTTCTCCCTCTCCCGCAGCCGTGTCGGGACCATGTCTGCGGAGACCGCGAGCGGCCCCACTGAGGACCAGGTGGAGATCCTGGAGTACAACTTCAACAAGGTCAACAAGCACCCGGACCCCACCACTCTGTGCCTGATCGCGGCCGAGGCCGGCCTTTCCGAGGAGGAGACCCAGGTAAGCCCCCGCGCGCGCCGGACTCCTGCCCGCGGGGACCCGCCGCGCCCACCCTCGCCTGGGCGATCTCGAGAAGGTGGGGGGTCGCCCTTGCCCTCGGCTCCCTCTTGGCCTCCTTCCCCCGGCTCTTTCGTCGCTTCTGCCCGCACCCCGGGAGCCCAGACCTGCATCGCTCCCACCGCAGCATCCCAGCTTCCCGGCTCCACGGGCGCCAGGTCTGTCCCTCCACCCCAGCCCGGTGGCTCCCGCGGGAGCTGCTTAGAAGCCCCACGCCCACCCTCCCTTCTCCTTGCTTTCCCACTCTCCCCTACAGCTCGGGATAAACGCTCTCTCCTCCCTCCGGGCTGGGAGCAGCGTCCCTTGGCCCACTTTTGTCTCGCTTTCCCGGGTTTATTTTCTCCTCTGGGCTGGAAGCGAAACCTTCCAGGAGAGGTGCAGTGTGCGCCCTCTGAGCCCAACGCCCTCAAATCTATTCTCAGCGGGAGTGTCAGAGCTGGAAGGGATCTTAGTGATCAGCTATAAATTCAGCCCTCAGGTTTGGTAAACGAGGAAACTGAGGTTCAGAGGGAGAGACTTGCCGTGATGGCACAGGTCATTATGCACGCTCTTTGCATCACATCGCGCTGCAGCTTCCGGTTAGCTGCAGAGCTAAAATTGCACGCAGCCAGGGAGATTTGGTTCCGGTTTTTAAAAATTCCACGGCTCTAAGGTTTAGGGTCCTTTTCTGGAGTTTTCTGAGAAGGTAGACATCTGACATTACAACTGAAGGAAGTGGAAAAAGATGTCACCATAAGTGCATTGATTTATTTATCTATTTTAAAAGCTCCTCTATTATCCTGAAAATTGTTTAGGGTAGAGAATGCAACACTGCCCATGATTTTTAACCACTAGGTGCAGAAGGTGCAGTATTGGCTCCTTCACCTTTTTTTTTTTTCTTAAACCCCTGTCTAAACTCTGACTTCTATTTCCCCTTTGGTCATGGAAAGACAAATAGTTCTGCATGACTATGCCACTTGGAACTCCTCTAGCACCTCTCCTCCCATGGGAGCCCAAAGCAATTCACACCTCTAGCCGCAGGTCTAAAGCAGAGACTTTCTTATTCTTCCCATCTTATAGACCAGAGCATTCAGATATTTTGTTCTCTCCTCACCATGAATCATACTTAGCTGAGGCTTAAAAGCTTGTAATGGGAGCTCCAGTGAATGCTAGAACCAAGACCCCAAGATCCATTTTGGATACCAAGTCCAAAATGATTTTTACTAATTAAGCCTTTGGAGAACTTGCCCAGAGAAAATCCTCCCTCTCCTAGGTCAAACAGAAAGTCCAGCATATCAGTCTTTTGCAAAGGGAACAGATATCTGGCTAGGCAGAACCAGAACTTAATGGAAGGTGATGTACTTTAACCCAAGTCTAACAGCTCATGTTTCTCAGAACCCCAGCTCTCCCCAGGAGGCAGCCTGCTGAACTGTTGTCATTTACAATCCCACACTATATTTAGAAAAGAGGAGTGATCACAGAGACAGTAACTCAACTTTAAGGCTGTGGGTTTACCATGGGCCCCGTATTAGCCTGATTCTCCCTTGGCAAGTGACTGTCATTCCCTTACCTGTAAAGCAGAATGATTATGCTGGCCTTTGTAACAGATGACACTTGCCGCCTATTGCTCCAGGTACTCTCCGAGTATTAAATCATTTATTTGCCACAACAATGCTATGAGATGGGCACTCTTGGCCCCATTGTACAGAAAGCTTAAATAACTTGCTGAAGACCACCATTGGGGAGTAGCAGCGCTGGGATCTGAACCCCGGCAGTCTGGCCCCCTGGCCCAGACGCTTCACTACCATGCTGTTTTGTCTCCACAGAAAAGGAATGGAAACAACTGGGTGGGGTGGGAGGGAAGCACTGAAAATTCAATTTATGTTCTATTTCTTCCTGAAAAAAAATCCATGCAGTAAATGAGTCATCTCAGCCTATATTCAATCTTTCCTCAAGATTCACCTTATACGAGAGAACTGAACTGAGATCAGGTTAGGGGCAGGAAGAAAGAGAGGGCACCCTTCTATAATTGAGGTCAGCCAATTCAGACCCCTAGAGAGCAGGTTCCTCTGCCCCATTCAGGCAGCCCTTCTCCCATCCCCCCCTCTTCTCCCATCCTCAAATGAGCAAATGGTAGACTCAGCCCTGAAGTAAGCATTCGGGGGAGTGAGTCAGCCTCAGAGCAGGGCTCCTCGCTTCCTTTTCCTGCCGCGAGGCTAACACCTTCTTCTTCCCTGAGATTGCCACGGCTCGGCTTGCCCCTCTGTCTTCTGGCATCAACCACAGGGAAGCATCTGAGACCCAAGAGCTCAGAGAGAGGCAGAATTTAGCAGTTTCAGGGAAAGAGGCTTCCTAGGTAACCCTCCGTCATCCCTTACCAGATTGGATCTCATCTTCCAACTTCCCATCCTTCCCTCCCATCCCCTTAACCCCTTCCCAACCCTCTCACCCCCATGTCACTGGTGGGTGAGAATGGTTTCCCCGTAGGGACCCTTTAAATAACTGATGGAGGCCAGGTTTGTTGGGCCTAAACATAAGCAGTGTCTGGTATCAGCACTTCCCCTGTTTCTTTTACTTGTTAGCATTGCCCTTTTCCATGAGAAAAGGTCATCAAAGCCAAAATAATATTTATTTCCTATGCTTGGTCCCTTATGCCTAATACCACCCACTTCCAGAATTGGATTCGTATTCATTTTCCTAGAACAAGTAACACTAGGAGAAGAAAAATAAGCATGTGATGCTCCTATGAGATAGTTAACTCAAGCTGATTCACACTGCTGATACTTTGGCAAAGGCAAGAGGGACTAAAATGTTGACATATTCTCTGACTGGGGGCTTTGACCTCTTTATAACTGTCCCACTGTAGGACAATGTTCTCTACTTGGGGTGGTCGGGGGAGGGACACCTATAGGAACCCAGAAAGAGGTGAAGGATGCTCTAATGGAAATAACTTTTTAAGGTGCATTTACTGGGATCCTAGAATGGGTTTTTTCTCATGACAGTAATTAGATATCTCCTATATTTAAATTAGAGAAACCTTACAGAATCCCGATCCCTGTGTCTTTTATCATTTTGAAGTCAGTGTGAGAAGGGGCTGGGAAAGCTCTTATCAGCCCCTTGGGAGGTTAGAATGATCTTCCATTTTCTATTATCACTGATTCAATCCCAGTGTAGTTGGCGTTGGTTCTTAGATTGGTTTCCAGGATTTTTATCCCCTCTTGATGTCCTGGGACTCTTTCTAGAACCCTGGTTTTAGTTGTTAGATGTCTTATCAGTGGAATAAAGACCTCTAAAGGTCTCCTCCTAAAAAGAATGAAATGTTAGTTACTAGAGAAAAGGACAGGAACAATATTATTTTGCCTCACCCCTTCCCCATCACAGTGTCTAATTATCATCTGTTCTCTCAGAGTAAATAAATCTCCATCAATGGGCAAGGCTAATGAGGGCATCCATTCATAAGCAAGCAAGGGATGAATGTCTTTCCCAGGGGATGACTGAAACAAAGAAGAGAAGGAGAAAGCCAGGTGGAAAATTAGTATTGATGTGAGTGAGATGTGATAAGATTCAGCTCCGGAGGTGAAAAAAGCAAGCAAGGTGTTTAATGATTTTTGTTGGAGAGCAACTGGTTTGCTAAATTATTATATACATATGTGATTTAAAAAATATATATCTGTGGAAAATAGTTGAGCTTTTCTTGAACTTCCTCCCATCCCCCAATGCTAGGGTTCAATTTATTAAGCATTTGGATGCCAACTCACCGATTCACAGATTTGGTCATTGCTGAAGTTATTTTCAGTAACTGTACGTTAATATTTTGCTTCATTACTAGTATAAAGATGTGGGTGGCTCTTCTGAATGAAGCCAGCTCAATCATTTTGTCTTAAATGAATCCTGATAGAAAATGAGCCTTTCCCCCTCCAAGTTTTAATTAGTCAGTCTGTAAAACTCTGCCATTTATTCAGCTCTAGAAACTGGAAATTCTGTTTAATCAGACCTTGTAGCCTTGAAACCCCTGCAGAGCTACCTCATTAATGAAACTGGAACTATGCTGCTCTCACACCAGATTCCAGAGTTAACTAAATACACACATGGATCACAGAAGCAAATATGCCCACCTTTAGCAGTAGAACGTTGGTTAAAGCCACCAAAGATACATGAGCTCTGTATTCTCCTTAAGGTTGGAGATCCCCAGGAGTGAACTATGGCACCCAGAGAGCAACCCCCAAAGAGAAGGCTTCCCTACGAGTAGTCTGCTGCCCCTGGCTTTAGATTACTTTTCTCTGCTGCCACCCCACAGTACAAAGGTATATAAGACAACTGATCTTGACAGCTGTTAGGCACTTCAGTGTGTAAACTGTTGAACAGTTAGGGAGAGTTATAGGCATGGTCCCTTGCTGTTCAGCCAGGTGAGCATTGGTGCAGAGCCCTAGACCGTGCTGTGGGCTCGCTCCCTTCTAGCTCTACAGACCTTGAGCCTTAGAAGCACTCCTTCCCCTGTGGTTCTCCCCCTTTCTTCTCATGTTGGGCTTATGCTGAAATGCCTTTTGACTCCCTAGATCTCCGCAGAGATGAGGTCTTCCCACGCATGGCCCTAGAACCCACCCGGTTTGTTCAGAGGTTGAATCTGCATCTGGCTGTGCTAAGTCAGAGCCCTCTAGGTGTTTCTCACCATACCATCTCCATCAGCACATTCCAGGTCTGGCATCTATCCCACAGCTGTGTTCTTTTTGCTTCCTTTCTGTCCCCTCATCTACTGACCCCTAGAACAGGTAAATTTTAGAAACACTACAAGGGATGGTAGGAAGCCCCTAAGTTTACCTCTTCATTTACAGTTGAGCTGACTGGCGCTCTAACTTCCTCAAGTTCTCAGAGCCAGTTGGTTACAATAGAGCTTCCTGTTGGCAGGGCCCAGGAAGCCCCCAGTGGTCACCTACAGTATGACATGAAAACGTCTTCATTCTCAAAGTGGGCCATGATGTGTGAAAGGTTGGGAAGCACAGGAGAATAAAGCCTGGAGGTCCTGCCTTCCCACACAGCCCTCTACTCATCCTCTCCCATGTGGATTAATGCTTGCTGCTTCTATTTCTTCACTATTGCCTCTTCAATGTTGTTGTTTAAAAATCCAGATTCCTCCTGGCCAACCTGGTTCATACCCCAGACTATTCCCCAGCATGGGTCTCCTTATCTCCACTTTGCAGAATCCCCTGCCCTTCAGGGGTATAATAAAGGCAGATCTATATGCCTTTACATACATTTTAAAATGCATAAAATATGTTTTAGCCCTCACATGGTACCTTGTCTAGAAGTATCCCATCTGGGGCTTTTCCTAAATCCATGGTCACTTTTGCAAGGTGTGAATATTTGGGTCACACAGAGCTAGATTTTGAGTAAACTGGGAATCCCACTTGCTCTTTTCTCACTGTTCAGTGGCCCTGGAGCAGGAACGATTGGTCTAGACTACTCCATGGATCCTCAAAAAGGAGTGCCCCAAGGTTGTTCAGTGCTTAGTTTTTCATTCATTTTATTCAACAAATTCTTACTAAGTGCTACTGATGACCAAGGCCCTTGAGATTATCACACATTGATGGGGTATAGCAGCCATACAGATTTATCTGGGGCATCAAGGAGATGCTTCAATTTCTTTTATTCATTCAACAAACATTTATTAATCTCTGTTAAGCCCTTATGCTAGGGGCTAATGATGGTAAGATATGCAGACTCTGCTTTCATGGATCTCATATTCTAGAAGGAAATGTAGATTAAAAACAAGTGAATACACAAATAAATTAATTACAGATATTAAAAGTTCTGTGAAGGTAACAAAGTATTAACATAGAGAATAGGAGATGGATGGAGAATCTACTTTAGATAAAATGGTTAGGGAAGGCTTCATTGAGAAGGTTCTATTTAAGCTGAGCCCTGAGGATTATTTATCATCAGATAAATAATGAAGGTCAGATATTCTAAGCATAGAAAACAGTATGTACAAAGGTCCTGAGGCAGAAATATAAGTATCACAATGAGAAGAACCATCCCCAGGGACTCAGTTCTTGCTTTCCTCTTTTCCAGCTGGGCCACAGAAGCTACTTTTAGAAAGGGAATGGACATTTCAGTTTTTCAGTATGTGACAGGTAATTTTGCACATTTCCCTCCTCCAGAAATGGTTCAAGCAGCGCCTGGCCCAGTGGCGGCTATCAGAAGGCCTACCCTCAGAGTGCAGATCCGTCACAGACTGAGGAGACGGTGGTCATTGGCGGCTTCCCTCCATGAAGACCATCTGCTGTTTCTCTCCTTGGCTTAATCAAGCTCTTTTGGTTTTTCAGTGTAGTGTCATATGCTCCTCTGTTAGCTGTCCTGCTATTTAACACAACGTTGGATTTTTTTTTTAATGTACATAACTAGAAAAGAAAATAACAATAGGAAGCTATGGGCAGCTTCTGTGTAAAGCAGTGGCTTGGCTGGAAGTGGTGTGGCTTGCATTTCCTTTGGGTCATGATGACAGATGGTGTGAAAACCATCTAAGTTTATTTTTTGACCATCACCTCCCAGTAACAATTTACTTTCACCATCCATTTCAGAACAGACAAGGCCTCTGTTGAAAAGATAGCATGACCAAGAGGGAGAAACATTCCTTCTAATTCTACTTCCCTAAGTCATTTTCCTTGTGTTTCATTTAATACATTGAGATTGAGTGAGAATGCAGAGGGAATTTGAGTTATTCAGATTCCATAAAGCAGTTCCTTGGATTATAGCTGAATTAACTTGGAAAGCACTCAGGCTGGAAGACAGAAACTTCCACTGGCAGAAAATCAAGTAACTAAGGAAAAAAATCCACAAAAGTCTTGAATTTACCTTATTTAAATGCATTTGTTAAATTCATTTTGCTAAACAAAATGAACTGCTTTTTGTCTCTAAAATGATATTCTAAATAAAACCTTAACATTTTGTTGAAAATGCACTGAGTCCTCTGCAGATTTTTAACTGAATAATAAGCATATCAAAGAAAAACAGAATAGCTCAACATAGAAGCCACCTGACAAAAGAGCTGTCATCTTCTAAATCCTTGCTACTCAAAGAGTCGTCCAGGACTGGCGTCATCAGCATTAGCTGCAAGCTTGTGAGAGGTGAAGAATCTCAGACTCCAATCCAGACCTACTGAATCAGAATCTGCATTTTCAACAAGCTCTCCAGGTGGTGTCTATGCACGTGAAAGCTTAAGCAGCACTGCTCTAAAGGACTCTACAGTCGATTTGCATCCATTTTCTATCAGAGCACATTAAACATCTTAGCAGTCCATTGGTTAAGATTGTGTTTGATTGCATGGAGCAGTAACTTGATTACAATGGATTAACCAAATAGGCTTTTTGTATGTTTGTTTAATTGATTAATTATTTTTACATAAGAAATCAGCAGGTAGGTTGCTCCCTAAGATTGCCAAGAACTTGCAGACATTTTATCTTCCTACTTTCCTATCTTTAGCATGTGGCTCTTGTGTTTATGGAGACAAGATGGATGCATTTCAAGTAAAAAAGGAAAAAGCAAAGGGAAATGCCAGCTAAGACTTTTCCCTGTAAAAAAGGTTCCTGGAGGCCCCCATCTAGGGACTTCCCCCTACATCTCATTGGCCAGAACTGGGTCACATGGCTACTCCCAACTGCAAGGGAGTTGGGAAGGTGAGTCTTTTTAATTGGACATAGTACTGCCTTGAGAAAAATTAGGGTTCTGTTGGTAAGAAAGAAGGGGAGGATGGATATTGGAAAAGCCACTAGCAGTGTCTGCCAGCCCAGCCCAGAATGATGCCGGTGTGCACTTCTGAACTCTTACCTACAATGCAGGCACAGTCTTTTCAGTTCTTTAAAATAAAGAGCCCAGAATAAGAAATACTAGTGGTTATGCAGAATACAAATGTTTACAAGACCCCATTAAACATCCTTGGCACGCTTCCTCGTCCTCTACCTTAAAACATTTCTTCTCTAAACAGTACACAGTGAACCAGGGTCTGAGCAGCACAGCCTCATCTGGCTTGCTCCTCTGCAACCTAATTGATGGTGGTCTGAGAATCTGTCAGCACAGGGCTGGATACTGACATCACTTTCTGGAAAGAAGGAAGGGAGGAGGTGGGGACAATACAGGAATGTGAGCACATCATACATACCCGCATAGAGAGAGTATTCTTTACCTTTCAAAGCACTTTCATAGACACAGACTAACAGAGAGAAAAAAAAAAGTGCTGTTAATATGACTGTGGGCAAAGCAGATCCAGACAGAGCATGGAGATTTGCCCATGTCAGGCAATGAGAGAGATGCTAAACCAGGTCTAAGCCCCAGCACAGAAGTCTTTCCAGCACACCAGAGACATGATTCTAGAATAAGCCATTCGGGACAAGAAGAGTTAACCAGCTGGGCAGAGAGTGTGCCTTTAGCTGGGAGCTGAGAAGCATGTTTAGGACAGAAGGATCACTTCCTGTGTTTATCAGGCCCAAGAGTCAACAGTCCTTAAATAGCAGGTGCTGGAAGGGAATGAGGATCAGGTATCCTTTAACTAATTAATTATTCAATTAATATATATGTTTAACTAGAGCCAAGTTTTTTATTTGTTCATTTCTTGCATTTGAAGTACTCCTGATGATACCATAGTCCTTAACCACCACTCAACTTCAACCAACCACTTTGCCACATTTTCCTCTGTCAGTTTTTCAGAGGCCTACCCATTGCCCTAGTTTCTCATTGTCATCAACCTTAATTAGGTTGATTTAGTGTTCAGCAGGTGGAGTGAAATCTTAAATGTACCTGAACCTCCACCTCTGCACTGCTGGGCGGCCTCAGGGAAAGAGTCAGTGCCCTTTTAAATGTAAATTTGTTACCAATATTAACCTCCGTGAGTTTACTTTTTCAACTGTAATACAAAGATAGCAATACTCTACTAAAAGAAAAAAAGCACTTTGTAAATAGTAATAATAATTACTATTGCTAGTACTCTAGAGCTCTCTAACTCTAGATCAAAATCTTTTTTTTTTTAATAAAGTCTCTTTATTCTTTTTTTTTTAAAATTAATTAATTAATTAATTTATGGTTGTGTTGGGTCTTCGTTTCTGTGCGAGGGCTTCCTCTAGTTGTGGCAAGCGGGGTCCACTCTTCATCGCGGTGCGCGGGCCTCTCACTATCGCGGCCTCTCTTGTTGCGGAGCACAGGCTCCTGACGCGCAGGCTCAGTAATTGTGGCTCACGGGCCTAGTTGCTCCGCGGCATGTGGGATCTTCCCAGACCAGGGCCCGAACCCATGTCCCCTGCATTGGCAGGCGGATTCTCAACCACTGCGCCACCAGGGAAGCCCTCAAAATCTTTTTAGAGCCCCTCTAACTCTAGATCAGCTCTCTTTAGAGCTTGCTGTGCAGTCCAGTTTGGTAGCCACTAGCCACATGTGGCTATTGAACACTTGAAATGTGGCTAATCCAAATTGAGATGTGCTGTAAAGTGCCCACCAGATATCAGAGCCTGAGTATGAAAAAAGAAAATGTAAAATATCTCATTAATAATTTTTCTCTTGGTTACATGTTGAAATCATAGTGTTTTGGATACACTGGGTCAGATGAAATAAATTATTGAAATTTGAAAAAAAAAAAATTACTACTGCTACAAAGTACTAATGAGGACAGGGAAAGGTTCATTTTGATGCCTGAGGTAAGTCTTAACCAGAACCCAGAGCTCTAACTAACTTTTAATATCAGGAGTCTCTTCTGGACACCCAGGGTCACACACCAAAGTGGTAATACCCACCCCAGGCTGAGAAAAACTGCACAATCCCCTCTTTCTTTGCTGTGTGTCCTAGTTCTGTTGCTGACACTGTTGGTTACTTAGCCTGATAATTATTCCCAACCCCTCTCTCTGTTACCTCCTTTCTCTACCAAGGCTGCTGAGGCTGGAAAACCAAAATACAATACTACTCCTGTTTTCATCCTCACGCGGAGCTGTGGTCATGTGACACAGTCTGGCCAATGAGGTTTAGGTTTAAGCGCGCGGTGGGGGGAGGCGGGGAGGCAGTGTTAAAAGGCTTTGGGGAAGAGTTTTTTTGTTTTTTTTTTTTTGCCTGTGTAGGTCTTTGTTGCTGTGCGTGGGCTTCCTCTAGTTGCGGCGAGTGGAGGCTACTCTTCGTTGTGGTGCGTGTGCTTCTCATTGCAGTGGCTTCTCTTGTTGCAGAGCACGGGCTCTAGGCGCGTGGGCTTCAGCAGTTGTGGTGCGTGGGCTCAGTACTTGTGGCTCGCGGCTCTAGAGCACAGGCTCAGTAGTTGTGGTGCACGGGCTTAGTTGCTCCGCGGCATGTGGGATCTTCCCGGACCAGGGCTCTAACCCGTGTTCCCTGCATTGGCAGGCGGATTCTTAACCACTGCGCCACCAGAGAAGTTCTGGTGGGGAAGAGTTTTGTGTTTCCTGCTAAAAGGTACAGAAGCAGCAGGCTCTGTCCTCTTCTCTTGTCTTGAATGGCACCAGTTTCATTTGTTAATTGTAGAAACAGATAAGCAAAACAAACCCCAAACAAACATACAATAAAACAAACAAACCCCATAAAAATTAACCATGATCTCACCATGCAGAGGTAACCCTAATATTAACCTTAATATTCTTGAGGGTAGGCATGTTTCCAGTGCATAAATACACAGGGAGCTGGGAGAAGAAACCATTTTAGGAGGTAGCTGCTGCTTGAACCACTGCTCTGAGAGGATGTATAAATGAAAAACGCTTGTTTTTCTCTGCTACAACACTCTACTCAGAATATTTCAGTTCTGACACCAGATAGGTGGGGTTTTTTCCCCCCCACATGCAGCGATTCTGTGACACCAATTGGATGTCTTGCAATTCAATTCGGTCTGACACTGTCTACCTGGACTTAGCCTCAGATCCCACAGGTTAAGGGCTCAGTCCCACAAGACTGCCCCCCACTTCAGATGCCAGTCGCAAGCCCAGGTTGTTACCTGTGCTTCTGATCGATTGGCTGTAAATTGGAGGTTTCCAAGACCCCCTCCTCGGATTGGATTGATTTGCTAGAGCAGCTCACGGAACTCAGGAAAAGTTTTCTTACCAGATTGCCAGTTTATTATAAAGGATATAACTCAGGACCAGCTAGATGGAAGAGGTGCAAAGAGCAAGGTGTGCGGGGGAAGGATGTGGGGCTCCCAGGTCCTCTCTGGGCACAGCACTCTCCCAGCACCTCCACCTATTCACCAACCCAGAAGCTCTCTGAACACTGTACTTCAGGGGGTTTTTATGGAGGTTTTTGATTGATAAAATCATTGGCCATTCACTATTAAATTCAAATCCCAGCCCCTCTCCCCCCCCTGGAGGTCAGAGGTGGAGGGGTGGGGCTGAAAGTTCCAACCCTCTAATCACCTGATTGGTTCTCCCGGTGACCAGTCCCCATCCTGTGGTTATCCAGGGGCTTTCCAAAAATCACCTCCATGACATAAATTCAGGTGTGGTTGAAAGGGGCTTGTTATGAATAACAAGATGCTCCCTTCACCTTTCTCACTCTGGAGCTACTTCAGAAATTGGAGCTATTTGAGGGCAAAAGACCAGATACTATAACAAAAGATGCTCAAGTTACCCTTATCACTTAGGAAACTACAAGGGTTTTAGGAGCTGTGTGCCAGGAGTAAGATGAAGAGCAACATATGTATTTCTTATTATTGATTGCAATATCCTTAGAAAGATTCTTCCTAAGGGAGAATTTGCTCTTTTGTTTATGAAAGCGTCCTGATGAGTGTTTTTGGCTATAAAACATAGGTCTAGAAGGAGAAAAAAAAAAATGAAGAATTCAGTGGCTGTGCACAATAAAGTAGCAGGAACTTAGGACTGTGTCCCATGGATGCTCAGGTAGGAGGCTAGCTGGGGCCCTCAGGCACTGAGAGGAGAGATGGAGAAGAATGATCTGGTATTGGAGTGCAGGCTCCAGCAACGAGTTGGCTGACCCAGAAGGCTGGTGGAGTTGGCTCAGAGACTTCAAAATGTCAAATATTCATTTTAAATTAACACCTGTACAATGCTGGTCCACTGCTGCCATTCTGTCACTGCTGTTTGTTATCTTCTACCTTTAGGAAAGCACTATTGCACAAAATAGCCGTGCATTGGTGATGCTTTGGGAGCCGGGAAAGGAGCTGCTTGGGCCACATTTGTGGCCCACAGTGGACGGCAGAAGCTCTGTTTCTGCCTGCTCTCTTCTTATAAAGGGGTTAACACCACTCCTTTACATTTGGGGAACACCTCCCACTTCATGTGGTCCTGGTAGAGCAGTCAATCACAGTGTCCCAGGTTCCCCACTCTACTCAGAATTAGACACACGACCCAGACTGGCCAATCACAAAGCCACCTCCCTTCACACACGGGGACTGAACCAAGGTATGGGCACTTGACCTAAGCTGAGCCAATCAAAATCCCTCACCAGAGTTTTCCCAACTGGACCGGGAGGGGCAGTTCTCTATTAACCTCGTGCATGGAGGGTTGTGAGGGTGGAGGCCTGGGGTTGCAGGCAGCCATCTACCCAGCCACGTAGAGAAGGTTACACTGTAATGAGAGACAATGGAGGCAGGTAGAGATGGAAGTTAGAAAAAGAGAGAGAGAGACAGACAGACAGAAGCTAGGTCCACTCTTCCCTCAGGCCATCCCAGCCTTCCTAGCTCTGTGAACCAGTGAATTCCCTTCTTGGTGTGTCTGTCATTTGCAGCAAAAAGAATCCTAACTAATGGGAGAGTGAAGAAAGGAAGAGAGGAGTGCGTGGAAGGAGGAATATTGGCCACTAGGGGAATTATGAATCCAGGAGAAGCAGGAGCTTAGAGTAGAAAAGAGCCAGGAATACATAGGCCAACAAACCCTGAAAGTAATTGGACAGAGTACCAGACATTTCTCAATCGCTGCGGACTTGAGAAAAAAGATTATTTTTCCATATTAATGGAAAAGATTACTAACAGGTAGATAATATTTGGATAATAAGTACATACTTTTTTGAATTAAGTGCAAATATATGGTAGATATGATTTTGTTACCTTCCTGGGGACATCTGGCTACTCTCCCTCAACCCTGGCCATCTCCATGTAGAAATCTTGTTCCACATATTCCACTGTCCACTAAAGGGCCATTTTAAAACCTCACACTGTTTCAAATGTATACCTGCCCAAATTCAATGTCAAAGTCACTAGCAATAATAATGGTATAATTTAAAACTTCATATTCTCATCCCATGATGGAAGTACTAGGGGGCAGTGGAGCACACGTAAGTCAGGCAGGGATGCAGGACATGAGCCACTGTTTATGTCGACAAGGAAGGACAATAAGATTTCTTGGTTTTCAGAAGGCTGGTGCTTTGATGGTGTGGGCTCTGTGAACAATTATAGGCATGAAGAAGCAAAGGTTTCTAGAGAGCTTCTCTCTTCAGCTTCACCATCTGCTGTATTCTGACAAATATTTCAGCACTGCTGCACTGGGGATGTACTCCTGTAAACATAAATTTCAATGTGGCTCCTTGTAAGAGTTTACCACCTAAACTTAGAAAAATATGAGAAACACTGGACTTGAATCTCAATTTATGTAAGTCATCCAACTACCTAGATACAATGACCAACTGACTCATAGTTTCTATGACTCATCCTTGGAGTTCCAGATGAGCAATGCAGAAGGATTTTCTTTCTCTTTCTCCCAGATGGAGGCTCCCTCTCCCCACCCCTTTTTTAAAAGAAGCTTTCTACTTTGGAATTTGGCACTGCCTGGGAGTGAAGAAGGCAAGTCTCTGGGGGTAGTGATGCTGAGGATAAGAATCCTCAGGGCATAGCATAGGAACCATAATCCAGAAGCTTAGAACCTTTTCAAGATATAGAATGTGTGTTCATGTATGAGAAAAACTGTATATATATATACAGCTATATATATATATATATATATATATATATATATATATATATATATATATATATATATATATCCCCTTTCTCCAGAGGGGGAGAGCTGAGGCAGAGAATTCTGGTTGTCCCGTTAGCCCTTCTCTCTTTCTTTTTGTAATTTTTATCTGAGGAGAACGGCTGCCCAGCTAAAGACTAAATTTGCTCACTTCCCATATAGTTATAGCCAGCCTCCAATGAGCTCTGCCTTCTGGTATTCACACATTTGCATAGGCCCTTCCCACACTGAACAGGGGTTGGTCTGTGTGACCCAGTAAAAAAAAGCAGAAATGATGATGTGTCACTTCTGAGATTAGTTTCTAAAAGACACTGCAGCTTCTCTCTCTCTCTCCCTCTCTCTCTCTCTCTCTCTCTGGGATTAGTTGCTCCAGGGAAAGGCAGCTGCCATGTGGAGAGGTCCACGTGGCAAGGTACTAAGGCCCCTGAAAACAGCCAGTGAGGAAAGAGGTCTGCCAAGAACCCTGTGAGCGAGCTTGGAAGTGCGTCCTCCAGCCCCTGTCTAGCTTTCAGACAACTGCAGCCCCTGAGCCACAAACCACTCAACTAAGCTGCTCCTGAAATGGCTTGATAGAATAAAGGTCTGTTGTTTTAATCTGCTAAGCTTTGGGATAATGTGTTAGGCAGCAATAGATAACTAAAGCTCTGGATGTGGTCCGTGAAGTGATGTGTGCTACTTCCGTGTCATGCCCCTAAAAAACCAAGTGTGTTCTCTTGTTTCTCCTTCCCACTTCCCATGAGCTAGAATGTGACTATGGTAATTGGCTGTCTCATATCATGCAGATGACCGCAATCCCTTAGGTGCTGGAGGGCAACAAAACAGAAAAAGCCTGGGTCTCTGTATTAGTCAGGAAATAGCAGGTTTAGCTGCACTAACAACCAACTTCTGATCTCAGTGGCCTAAAAGCAATGCTTTATTTCTCACTTCCACAAATCTGCTGCAGCTCTGAGAAACTCTTCAGGATGGCTGTCCTTCATATCAATAGTGCTTCCACAAATTTCAGTGAACAGGGAAAGGAGTGCGAAAGCCTTGCGTTGGCAACTAAGTGCTTCTCTGACACACCTCACACTCACTCACTCACATTTCACTGGCCAAAGCAAGTTGCATGACCACAACTAACCCCAAGGGGGCAGAAGAGCACATTTCTTCCTTATTTCCAGAGGAAGAAGACTGGAAATACTTTTTTCAGCAGAACTAATAATCTACCAAAGCACTCAGCACCATCAAGTCATTGCACCAACCCTGGACTTCTATATAGGACTATACCTGATAGAGAATAAAGTTACATCTTGATTAAGTCACAGTGTTGGGGATCTCTTATTATAGAGCCTAGCCTTTACCCTAAGCAATAAAGGCATATAGATTAAAGAATGGATCTAGGATCTGCCTACCTACTAACTGATTCTAAAGTTATTGACAAGGAAAATGAAGGCACACAAATGGATAGTCCTACTTGTCCTTCCACATCCACTCGGCATCCTTTTCTACCTGACTCTGTGGCCAAGGAGGGTGACATTACAGATACCTCAACCAGGCTCCCTTGCTCCCTGACTTCTGCTGGGGTTTAGCCAATGATAGTCACTAGCAGGAGATCAGAGGATAAGAGTAGAGTAAGATCAGGGTATTTTTTCCCAGTCTACGTCCATCCAGAGTCATGGTTTGACAGTGACTATGTTCTTCTAGCCAAGGCCACAGCCTCTGTCAGGGGGCCCTTTCCACAGCTATAAGTCTCTCCAGCTTTCAGTAACCTCTTCCTCTCCTTGACCTATTCTAATCCTAGAGGTAGTAACGCTTATTAGCCCCAGTGTTTCACTACCCTTCTTGATTTCCCTTAAAACTCAAATCTTTGTAGAGTCCTTTCATTAAATTGTCTTAATTACTTCCGCCATCTATTTCCTGTCAGTACCCTAACCAATGCAACACTTCTCCCTTGACTGATAGCTATTAGTCAAAACAACCAATGACATAAGAAATAGGCAGACATGATAATCCCAAAAGGGTGGTGATGATCTTTTAGATCAACAATGTAATAATGAGATCAAATAGGCATTAGCACCCAAATCTCACAGCGCATGGGAAAGATGTCCCCTGTACTGGCATCATCAAAACAGTGAGAAGCCAAGTGGCATCTTAAATATTTGCAACTTTATGCCAAATCGTTCCAGCAAAAGCTTGTTGACATACTTATTCCAAAATTAAAGCTTATCCCCAAATATCTCCATTATTCATTTCAAATATCACTGGCTTACCAACTCAATTCCTTAGCTGGAGTTCCACTGAGTTCAGCCAGGAAGCTTTGAATTAGAACATGGAGTTTGCCAGGTTCATGTTTGAACAAGATTCAAGGAGCCTCCAAAAATCTCACAGGTCAAAGAGAGTACAGCTCACAGCCCAGCTCATCTGTGGTAAAAGAAGGAAAGAGAGAGAGAGAGGTGGGCTGGGGAAGAAGGGAGGGAGCAAATTTAGGGAGGGAGGCAGGGAGGAACGAACCTGCCTATCAAGTTCACAGGAAGAAAGATGGTTCTTCAAATGAGAAGATGTTTCTTCCACATTAAAAAACCCAAACACCCTCATATCGGAGTGCTCCCCAAGGGGCACACATCTAGGGGACCTAGAAGAGAATGTGGCTTTGCTGCCAAACACGTCAGCTTCCAGTGGGGGGTATCTGCAGTGGCAGGAGGAGACAGATCAAGGAAAATGACTTTTATCCATAAAGATGTCTGGGATATAAAATCCTCCATGATCAAACAGGACAGCTGAGAGGAAAATAAAAAATATCAGAGTCTTCATCCATTTATTAAAATATTCACTCATTCTAATCCAAAACAAACAACGCCAACAAAACCATGCGTATTTGTTAGGATGATTTTGGCTACAAGTGAGTGAATATCCAACTGAAAGTGTCTTATCAGGTTTTCTATTTTCTCATATAAGAAATGTAGGTGATTTCAGGTTTGGCTAATTTGACCACCTAACTAGGCCAGAGCTCTGTGTCATCCTCCCTGAGATTCTCTTCTCTTTCTCTTGGTGGTCGCAAGATTACTACTCCAGTTCCAAGCACCACATCCCACATTAACACCGCCCACCGTCCAGACACAGGAAGGAAAAGCCCTGCCTTTCTCTTCAGGCAACTCTCATTTTATTGTTTTAGGGAGGAAAAGCCTTTTCCAGAAGCCCCCCAACAGTCTTCCCCTTGCCCCTCACTGTCTGGAATTGCACCACATGTCCACCCCATGCTTATAACTATCAAAGATAGCCAGCACTTAGAACAGACTGGCACATAGCAGGAGCTCATTAAATATTTGCCAAATGAATGAAAGGTGAATTGGACTACCATGGTTGCCTTAGACTAATTCCAGCCCATTTCATAGAATCCATTTTCCTAGAACACACTGTTGTTTGATAGCTGAAGAAAATTTGCATTTTCTTTTCAAAGAAGAAGGAAGGAATAGCTTTTGAGCAGTCAGCCAACAGCATATGCCACATTACGCCATTTCTTTTTTCTTTTTCCTTTTTGGCCAAACTGTGCAGCTTGCGGGATCTTAGTTCCCTGACTCCCCGACCAGGTTGATCCCGGGGCCCCAGCAGTGAAAGCACCGAGTCCTAACCACTGGACCACCAGGGAATTCTCACACCTTTTTTTTTTTTTTTTTTTTTGCTTTGTGTATTTCTGTATTATCTTTTTTTTTTTTTTTACATCTTTATTGGAGTATAATTGCTTTACCATGTTGTGTTAGTTTCTGCTGTAAAACAAAGTGAATCAGCTATATGCATACACATGTCCCCATATCCCTTCCCTCTTGCATCTCCCTCCCACCCTCCTTATCCCACCCATCTAGGTGGTTGCAAAGCACTGAGCTGATCTCCCTGTGCTATGCAGCTGCTTCTCACTAGCTATTTTACATTTGGTAGTGTATATATGTCCATCCTATTCTCTCACTTCATCCCAGCTTATCCTTCCCCCTCCCCGTGTCCTGAAGTCCATTCTCTATGTCTGTGTCTTTATTCCTGTCCTGCCCCTGGGTTCATCAGAACCAGTTATGTTTAGATTCCATATGTATGTGTTAGCATACCGTATTTGTTTTTCTCTTTCTGACTTACTTCACTCTGTATGACAGACTCTAGGTCCATCTACTTCACCTACAAATAACTCAATTTCGTTTCTTTTTATGGCTGAGTAATATTCCATTGTATATATGTGTCACATCTTCTTTATCCATTCATCTGTTGATGGACATTTAGGTTGCTTCCATGTCCTGGCTATTGTAAATAGTGCTGAATGAAGATTGTGGTGCACGACTCTTTTTGAATTATGGTTTTCTCAGGGTATATGCCCAGTAGTAGGATTGCTGGGTCATATGGTAGTTCTATTTTTAGTTTTTTAAGGAACCTCCATATTGTTCTCCATAGTGACTGTATCAATTTACATTCCCACCAACAGGGCAAGAGGGTTCCCTTTTCTCCACACCCTCTCCAGCATTTATTGTTTGTAGAGTTTTTGATGATGGCCATTCTGACCAGTGTGAGGTGATACCTCATTGTAGTTTTGATTTGCATTTCTCTAATGATTAGTGATGTTGAGCATCTTTTCATGTGTTTGTTGGCATTCTGTATATCTTCTTTGGAGAAACATCTATTTAGGTCTTCTGCCCATTTTTGGATTGGGTTGTTTTTTTGATATTCAGCTGCATGAGCTGCTTGTAAATTTTGGAGATTAAACCTTTGTCAGTTGCTTCGTTTGCAAATATTTTCTCCCATTCTGAGGGCTGTATTTTCCTCTTTTTTAATGGTTTCCTTTGCTGTGCAAAAGTTTTTAAGTTTCATTAGGTCCCATTTGTTTATTTTTGTTTTTATTTCCATTTCTCTAGGAGGTGGGTCAAAAAAGATCTTGCTGTGATTTATGTCATAGAGTTTCTGCCTATGTTTTCCTCTAAGAGTTTTATAGTGTCTGGTCATACATTTAGAGCTTTAATCCATTTTGAGTTTATTTTTGTGTATGGTGTTAGGTAGTGTTCTAGTTCAATTCTTTTACAGGTAGCTGCCCAGTTTTCCCAGCACCACTTATTGAAGAGGCTGTCTTTTCTCCATTGTACATTCTTGCCTCCTTTATCAAAGATAAGATGACCATATGTGTGTCAGTTTATCTCTGGGCTTTCTATCCTGTTCCATTGATCTATATCTCTGTTTTGTGCCAGTACCATACTGTCTTGATTACTGTAGTATAGTCTGAAGTCCGGGAGCCTGATTCCTCCAGCTCCATTTTTCTTTCTTAAGATTGCTTTGGCTATTCAGGGTCTTTTGTGTTTCCATACAAATTGTGCAATTTTTTTGTTCTAGTTCTGTGAAAAATGTCATTGGTAGTTTGATAGGGATTGCACTGAATCTGTAGATTGCTTTGGGTAGTACAGTCATTTTCACAATGTTGATTCTTCCAATTCAAGAACATGGTATATCTTTCCATCTTGTTTGTATCATCTTTAATTTCTTTTATCAGTGTCTTATAGTTTTCTGCATACAGGTCTTTTGTCTCCTTAGGTAGGTTTACTCCTAGGTATTTCATTCTTTTTGTTGCAATGGTAAATGGGAGTGTTTCCTTCATTTCTCTTTCAGATTTGTCATCATTAGTGTATAGGAATGCAAGAGATTTCTGTGCATTAATTTTGTATCCTGCTACTCTACCAAATTCATTGATTAGCTCTAGTAGTTTTCTGGTGGCATCTTTAGGATTCTCTATGTATAGTATCATGTCATCTGCAAACAGTGACAGTTTTACTTCTTCATTTCCTATTTGGATTCCTTTTATTTCTTTTTCTTCTCTGATTTCTGTGGCTAAAACTTCCAAAACTATGTTGAATAATAGTGGTGAGAGTGGGCAACCTTGTCTTGTTCCTGATCTTAGAGGAAATTTTTCAGTTTTTCACCATTGAGTATGATGCTTGCTGTGGGTTTGTCATATATGGCCTTTATTATGTTGAAGTAGGTTCCCTCTATGCCCATTTTCTGGAGAGTTTTTATCATAAATGGGTGTTGAATTTTGTCAAAAGCTTTTTCTGCATCTATTGAGATTATCATATGGTTTTTCTCCTTCAGTTTGTTAATATGGTGTATCACATGGATTGATTTGCGTATATTGAAGATTCCTTGCATTCCTGGGATAAACCTCATTGATCATGGTGTATAATCCTTTTAATGTGCTGTTGGATTCTGTTTGCTAGTATTTCATTGAGGATTTTTGCATCTGTGTTCATCAGAGATATTGGCCTGTAGTTTTCCTTTTTTGTGACATCTTTGTCTGGTTTTGGTATCACGGTGATGGTGGCCTCGTAGAATGAGTTTGGGAGTGTTCCTCCCTCTGCTATATTTTGGAAGAGTTTGAGAAGGATAGCTGTTAGCTCTTCTAAATGTTTGACAGAATTCACCTGTGAAGCATCTGGTCCTGGGCTTTTGTTTGTTGGAAGATTTTTAATCACAGTTTCAATTTCAGTGCTTGTGGTTGGTCTGTTTATATTTTCTATTTCTTCCTGGTTCTGTCTTGGAAGGTTGTGCATTTCTAAGAATTTGTCGATTTATTCCAGGTTGTCCATTTTATTGGCCTAGAGTTGCTTGTAGTAATCTCTCATGATCCTTTGTATTTCTGCAGTGTCAGTTGTTACATCTTTTTCATTTCTAATTCTGTTGATTTGAGTCTTCTCCCTTTTTTTCTTGATGAGTCTGGCTAATGGTTTATCAATTTTGTTTATCTTCTCAAAGAGCCAGCTTTTAGTTTTATTGATCTTTGCTACTGTTTCCTTCATTTCTTTTTCATTTATTTCTTATATGATTTTTATGATTTCTTTCCTTCTGCTAACTTTGGGTTTTTTTGTTCTTTTCTAATTGCTTTAGGCGTACGTTTCGGGTGTTTGAAATTATTCTTGTCTCTTGAGGTAGGATTGTATTGCTATAAACTTCCCTCTTAGAACTACTTTTGCTGCATCCCATAGGTTTTGGGTCATCATGTTTTCATTGTCATTTGTTTCTAGGTATTTTTTGATTTCCTCTTCGATTTCTTTAGTGATCTCTTGGTTATTTAGTAGCGTATTGTTTAGCCTCCATGTGTTTGTATTTTACAGTTTTTTTCCTGTAATTGATATCTAGTGTCATAGTGTTGTGGTCGGAAGAGATACTTGATACGATTTCAATTTTCTTAAATTTACCAAGGCTTGATTTGTGACCCAAGATATGGTCTATCCTGGAGAATGTACCATGAGCACTTGAGAAGAAAGTGTATTCTGTTGTTTCTGGATGGAATGTCCTGTAAGTATCTATTAAGTCCATCGTGTTTAATGTGTCATTTAAAGCTTGTGTTTCCTTATTTATTTTCATTTTGGATGATCTGTCCATTGGTGAAAGTGGGGTGTTAAAGTCCCCTACTATGATTGGGTTACTGTCGATTTCCCCTTTTATGGCTGTTAGCATTTGCCTTATGTATTGAGGTGCTCCTTTCTTGGGTGCATAAATATTTACAATTGTTATATCTTCTTCTTGGATTGATACCTTGATCATTCTGTAGTGTCCTTCTTTGCCTCTTGTAATAGTCTTTATTTTAAAGTCTATTTTGTCTGATATGAGAATTGCTATTCCAGCTTTCTTTTGCTTTCCATTTGCATGGAATATCTTTTTCCATCCCCTCACTTTCAGTCTGTATGTGTCCCTAGGTCTGAAGTGGGTCTCTTGTAGACAGCATATGTACAGGTCTTGTTTTTGTATCCATTCAGCCAGTCTGTGTCTTTTGGTGGGAGCATTTAATCCATTTACTTGTAAGGTAATTATTGATATGTATGTTCCTATTACCATTTTCTTAATTGTTTTGGGTTTGTTTTTGTAGGTCTTTTCCTTCTCTTGTGTTTCCTGCCTAGAGAAATTCCTTTAGCATTTGTTGTAAAGCTGGTTTGGTGGTGCTGAATTCTCTTAACTTTGGCTTACCTGTAAAGGTTTTAATTTCTCCACTGACTCTGAATGAGATCCTTGCTGGGTAGAGTAATCTTGGCTGTAGGTTTTTCCATTTCATCACTTTAAATATGTCCTGCCACTCCCTTCTGGCTTGCAGAGTTTCTGCTGAAAGATCAGCTGTTAACCTTATGGGGATTCCCTTGTATGTTATTTGTTGTTTTCCCTTGCTGCTTTTAATATTTTTCCTTTGTATTTAATTTTTGAAAGTTTGATTAATATGTGTCTCGGCATGTTTCTCTTTGGGTTTATCCTGTATGGTACTGTGTTTCCTGGACTTGATTGACTATTTCCTTTCCCATGTTAGGGAAGTTTTCAACTATAATCTCTTCAAATATTTTCTCAGACCCTTTCTTTTTCTCTTCTTCTTCTGGGACCCCTATAATTTGAATGTTGGTGCATTTAATGTTGTCCCAGAGGTCTCTGAGACTGTACTCAATTCTTTTCATTCTTTTGTCTTTATTCTGCTCCCTAGCAGTTATTTCCACCATTTTATCTTCCAGCTCACTTATCCATTCTTCTGCCTCAGTTATTCTGCTATTGATTCCTTCTAGACTATTTTTAATTTCAGTAATTGTGTTGTTCATCACTGTTTGTTTGCCTTTAGTTCTTCTAGAACCTTGTTTAATATTTCTTGTATTTTCTCCATTCTGTTTCTGAGATTTTGGATCATCTTTACTATCATTACTCTGAATTCTTTTTCAGGTAGGTTGCCTACTTCATCTTCATTTATTTGGTCTTGTAAGTTTTTACCTTGCTCCTTCGTCTGTAACATATTTTTTGTCGTTTCTTTTTTTTTTTTCTTTTTTGATGTGTGGGGCTGTATTCCTGTCTTACTGGTTGTTTGGCCTGAGGCGTCCAGCCCTGGAGTTTGCAGGCAGTTGGATAGAGCCGGGTCTTGGTGCTGAAATGAGGACCTCCTGGAGGCCTCACTCCAATTGATATTCCCTGGGGTTTGAGGTTCTCTGTTAGTCCAGTGGTTTGGACTCAGAGCTCCCACCACAGGAGCTCGGGTCTGACCTCTGGCCTGGGAACCAAGATCCCACAAGTTTTGTGGCACAGTAAAAAAAAAAAAAAAGAAAGAAAAAAAGGAGCAGTACAATATCAAAGAATAATAGGAAAAATAAAACTATAATTGAAACAACTGCAACAAGGTAAAATAAAACCACAACAGAAAAAAGAAAAGAAAAAAGGTGGGGCGGGAAAGAAGCCAAAAGGAGAGAACAGTAACAAAGTATAAAGAATAAAATTAGAAAAATAAAAGATTTATTAGGAAAAATAAAAATATAAAAGAATCAACTACAGTGAATCAACAAGGTAAAACAGAACCCCAATCTAAAAGAGGAGAAAATAAAATAAAATAAAATAAAATAAAAAAGCCTTGACTATGGGGGCAGAGTTTAGGCGGGGGGTGGAACTTAGGCAGGGGTGGGGTTTAGGGTGGGGCGGGCCCTAGGCAGGTGGGGGGGTGACGTTTGAGCATGGGGCAGGGCCTAGGCTCAGTACCCACGAAGCCAGAAAAGGCTTTGGGGGCGGGGCCTAGGCGGGGCGGCATTCAAGCGTGGGGTGGGGCCTCTGCTTAGGACCTGCACAGAAGGGGAGAGGCAGCACGTGGAAAGGAGGGCCTCCGGAGTGTGGAGTTCCGGAGTTTGGAGGTAGGGCCCTGGGTGAGGGTGTGTGGGTGGGGTTTAGCCTCAGCGCGTTGGAGGGGGTCTCTGAGTGTAGAGGTGGGGCCCTGGGAGGGGGTGCAGGGGTGGGGCTTGGGCTCTACACGGCAGGAGGGAGGCTCTGAGGCCCAGGAGCCCAACAGGCTCCCCAGTGCCTAAGTGGACAGGGAAAGCGCTGGCACTGTTCTCTTCCATTCCTTCGTGCCCCTCCCCCCATCTCCCCCAGGGTCTCCCCCCGTCGCCTCTGGACCCCCTAACCATGGGTGGGTCCCGCTGGGTGTAGGAACTCTTCCCCTCCCCCAGCCGCCCCTCAGGGGTACCGGTCCCGGAGGTCTGGCCTTTACTTTTGCTCCGCCTTCCCTCCCCCCCACTCCCGCAGGACCCGCCCAGCTGGAGGGGCCCTCAGTGGGCAGAGGATCAGGCCCAGGATCTCAGCAGGCTCTGGGGGGCCCAAGTAGGCAGGGGAAGCCTGGCCACACTCCCTTTTGATCCTCTGCCCTCCCAACGGTCCCCCAATTTCCCCCTTCGGGTGTGGGATCCCTTCCCCTCCCCTAGCCGCCCCTCAGGGGCACCAGTCCCGCCTGGCCTCCACTTCTCCTCCCCCTTCACTCCCCGCATGCCTCACATCCTACCTGGTCACTGGAGGTTCCTCCTGTCCCCTTAGGCGTCCATGGTCCCCCACCAGTGCCTTGTAGGTGCCCTAGTTGTGAGGAGACACGAATTCTGCATCTTCCTAGTCCGCCATCTTGACTCCGCCCTACCATTTCTTCTTAAAGCAGAGAACAAGAGGAACCCAAGAAAGGGCTTATTATTTTCTAATGGTTACTTTGGGAAAAAAAAAAAGGTTTTTGGATTTAAACAAATTGTTCATGCAAGGGAGTAGTATCTCATTAGGGGACAAGTTACCATATTCTAGAGAGCAATGAACTTTTTTTCTGCCAGCTTAGGCATCAGTTCCTTCAGGATATTCTCTGCCCAGGTTCAGTATGGGTTAGGTGTCTCTCCTGTATATTATCAAGCACCCTTTACCTCCCCATAGTACAGCACTTACCACACCAGATTATCCTTCCTTGTCTACCCCTGCAGTAGAGACTGTGTGTGTTCACCAAACTCGTTCCTTTCTCTTCTGCATACTCAGCTATGTTTCCCAACCTCCTCTGCAGTTAGGTGTGGCCACATGACTCAGCCTGGTCAATGCAATGTGGGTAAAGTGATGTCTGCTACTTCCAGGCTTGGCCGTATCATGAAAACTACCCGTGCAGTCTCCTAACTCTCTTTCCAATCTGCTGGCTGAACGGAGAGGGCTCTGTGGACATAAAAGAATGTGGAAGGAGCCTGGGACCCCGAAGGACTGCATGGGGCAGAACACCCATCCTCTCATCAGCCCAAATCAGACTGAGACGAAACGCGTGAAGAATCCATTTTTTATTGAGCTAAGCCACTGAGAATTAGGTGTCTGTGTGTTTTTGTTAGAGAAGTTATCCCACCCTGACTAATACAATTCCCCCATTAGAACGCAAACCTCTTCAAAATAGAAACCTCCTCTATCTTTTCCACCACGGTATTCCTTGCTTTGGCATAGTGCCTGTCACATAACAGGCACTTAATATATTTTTTAATGAAATAAATGTAATTTTCTCAACATATGTCAAGTACCTACTATGTGCCAAAATAGCTTTAACTTTGCAATGATGTATCAGTAATTTTTGATATCTCCTCAGTGCTCTACATTGAGACTAACAGTAAATCCTTTTAAAAGGGGATTGGGGTCACCTAGGTTGATCGTCCTCCTTGGCAACAAGGAAGGGAGGAAAGAAGCCGACTCTCACTTTTAAACCTTGCATTACTGAGAAGAAGACCCCCAGGGGGGCAAAGTGAAAGGTGGAAGCTTTCCCCCAATTTTTTTTTTTTTAAGATTTTTAGAAACTTCATGTAATGTAATGTAATTTTTATGTGTTTAAAAGAATACTCAACAAAACATTTAATGGTTTAAAAAGGTCAGTGTCAGTAAGGTGCTATGATGTAGAGTGAGATGGGACTATTCTTACTTTTATCCCCAGCACACATTATGTGCTAGCATTGCTGAACCTCTAAACAATGTTTTGGAGTAGTTTTTGAAACACCAGTGATATCACCTGGGATATCTCTTTAAAAATGCAAATTCTGTATTTTTAACCAGAATTCTCCTGCCCAGTAAAGTATGAGGAACATTGCTACCTACCCTGCTTTTTTTTTTTTTAATTACTGTTTTTCAACATGTTAATTGGAAACAACTTTAGCATCTCCCTTTCTATCAAATCCCTTTCCCTTTTAACTAGCTAATGTCCCTGCTAGGAAACTACCCCAAAATAGCTGCAGGGTTTCCTTCCTGCTGGTACTGGTTGGGGTGGGACAGTTACAGGCCCCTCCCTGGCCTCTGTTTTTATTGTTTTTCTTTCATCACTCAACTGCAAACCATGGATAGTTCATATGCCAAATTTTATGCTGCCAGGAACTTGGCCCAGGTTAAGGTATTTGCTGATTTTCTTTTCATCTCAAAAACCACCACTGGAGTTCTCACTGTTAGTGAAAGTGTGAAATGATACAACCACCTCTGAAAAACTGTTTGGCACTATCTACTAAAGTTAAACATATACCTACCCTATGACCCAGAAATTCCACTCCTAGATATATCCTCAAGAAAAATGAATGTGTATGTCTCTGAAAACGCCTGTACCCCCAATGTTCATAGCCGCTTTATTCAGAATAGCCCCAAACTTTAAACAAGCCAAATGTCCATCAACAGAGGACTGGATAAGCAATATGGCATATTTATATCATGAAGTACTACGCAGCAATAATAAAAAAACAAACTATTGATACACATAACAATACGGGTAGATCTCAGAAACATTATGCCATGCAAGAGAAGCCATATACAAATGAAAATATGCTATATGATTCCATTCATATGATGATCAAGAAAAGGCAAAGCTAATTTATAGTGATATGAATAAGAATAGAGGCTACTTCTGGGTGAGGAGAGGAGGCTACTGAGCTGGAGGGGGCATGAGAGAGTTTTCTGGGAAGATAGAAATGTTCTAGGTATTGATTTGGCTGGTGGTTTCATAGGTGTATATGTGTAAAAATTCACTGAGCTATATACTTAAGACTTGTGCACTCTATTTAATTCTAGAAAGATGGCTGATTTCTACTACCTTCAAGGGGCAGATCCACACGCTCCTGCTTGTTACTTCCCTGCCCTTTCTTGTCTGGGTTTCCTCCACTCCACAGGCCTCTGCAATTTTTTGTGTTCTTGCCAGAAGTTTTCGGCAGTTGCCAGTCTCTGATCAGTCTCCCTTCCAGAGTTTTCTCTCGGTGTCCCTGTGAGTGGTGCCAGAGCTGATCCTGTGTACAGCTGTCCCTTGGGATCCTTGGGCGATTGGTTCCAGGACCCTCTGCAGATACCAAAATGCTTGGATGCTTAAGTCCCTCATATAAAATAGCATAGTATTTGCAAATAGTCTGTGTACTTCCTCCTGTATACTTTAAATCATCTCTAGATTACTTATGATACCTAATACAATGTAAATGCTATAGAGATAGTTGCAAATACAATGTAAATGCTATGTAAATAGTTGCCTGCACATGGCAAGTTCAAGTTTTGCTTTTTGGAATTTTCTGGAATTTTTTTTCAAATATCTTTTGTTCCATGGTTGGTTGAATCTGCAGATGTGGAACCCCGGGGTACAGAGGACCAACTATATTTACCCCCATCACCTACCACCAGGGTGGGTTACTAGCTAAAACCTCACTGGCCCTCCTGTAGCCTAAAGTAGCTGTTACTGATCCTTTCTTTATGGCTTTTTAAAATCATCTAACTTCTTTTTTTTTTAAACCCATTTCCATCTTTTTCACAAATTGGCTTCAGCTTCTGGGGACAAACGAAAAAAAAAATTAGTACTTTGACTGGTGGATTTAACTAGGACCACTTGTGCTTTGGGACACAAGACCACATGGGTTTGCCAAATAGAATGAATACCACGCAGAAGCAGCTTGCTGTGCTGCTGGCAACGGAGGATTTAGGACACTAAAGGCTAAGGCTCTGGGAGGCCAGGAAGACGGTTAAATAAACTAAAGTATTACAGTTAGATGATAAATACAAAAGAGAGCACATAGGCCCAGTAAAAGTCCTCACATTTCTAGCTCGTTTCATCTTAGTTTTTTGCTCAGGACTTCATAAACTATAAAATCCAGGTTTTTCAGGGCAAAAGTGCCAACCCATTTGGACAGAATTCAACTTTTGTTCCAAAGTGGAACAAATGATTCTCTGCCCACAGCTGAATCACAGCAACCTAATCCAAAATGAGAAAAAAACTGCAAAGCATAAAATATTCCCTCTTTAAATTACTGAACATTCTGGGTCACCCACAGAAAGGAAAATAGTGGTGAATTAGGAGAAACTAAGGGGCCGTCTTGACTTGGAGGAGGATCTGTCCTTGAGGACAAGCAGCTCTCTTTGCTGATTGCTGTTAATGGAAAGAAGATAGGGTGTGAGAGTGGTCACCTCTTGAGGGAACCCAACTTGCTGAGGAGTCATGATGCTCTAGGCTGGCGGTTCTCAAACTTGGCCGCACGATGGAATTTCATGCGGCACCCTAAAAACCACTGAGGCCGGGATTCTACCCTAGAGATTCTGATTTAACTGGTCTGGGGTGTGGCCTGGGCATCAAGAATTTTAAAAGCTCCCACGTGATTTTAATGTGCCACTGAGGTTGAAAACCACTGACCTGGTTTCTAGAACCCAGACGCAGCAGGGTACTTAGCAGGCTACCAAACATTCAGTAAATATTTGTTACCATTGGTCATAGTAACTTAAAAAAGAATTCTTATTGAGATAAAATTCACAATTTTAAAGTGTACAATTCAGTGGATTTTAGTGTATTCTCAGAGTTGTGTGACCAGCACCACTGTATAATTTCAGAACATTTCCCCACCTCAAAAAGAGACTCTGTACCTCTTAGCAGGCAGTCCCTATTCCCCCTTCCTCCAAGCCCCTGGCAAACATTAATCTGTTTTCTGTCTTTACAGATTTTCCTATTCTGGACATTTCATATAAATGGAATCATACAGTATGTGGCCTTTGCTGTCAGGCTTTATTCAGTTAGCATAATGTTTTCAAGGTTCATTCATGTTGTAGCATGTATCAGTGCTTCATTTCTTTTTATTGCTGAGTAACATTCCATGGATATACTGCATTTTGTTTTTACATTAATTAGTTGATGGACATTTGCATTATTTCCATTTTTTGGCTATTATGAATAATGCTGCTATGATCATTCATGTACAAGTTTTTTTTGTGAATGTATATTTTCATGTCTCGTGGGTGTACACATATGTAGGAGTGGCACTGCTGGGTCATGTGGTAATTCTATATTTAACTTTTGGAGGAACTGCCAAACTGTTTCCACAGTGGCTGCACCATTTTATACCTCAGTGTGTGAGGATTCCAATTTTTCCATATTGTTGTCAACATTTGTTATTCTCCATTAAAAAAAATATAGAACATGGATGGACCTAGAGATTGTCGTACTGAGTGAAGGAAGTCAGGCAGAGAAAGACAAATATATGATATCGCTTATATGTGGAATCTAAAAAACTGGTACAAATGAACTTATTTACAAAACAGAAATAGGGTCACAGATGTAGAAAACAAACTTATGGTTACCAGGGGGAAGGAGGGGGGAGAGATAAATTGGAAGATTGGGATTGACATATACATACTACTCTATATAAAATAGGTAACTAATAAGAACCTACTGTATAGCACAGGGAACTCTACTCAGTACTCTGTAATGACCTATATGGAAGAAGAATCTAAAAAAGAGGGGATATATGTACAACTGATTCACTTTGCTGTACAGCAGAAACTAACACAACATTGTAAATCAACTAGACTCCAATAAAAAATTAATTAAAAAATAAAATAAAATAAAATATAGTATGTATGAAGTGGTACTCATTGTGATTTTGATTTGCATTTTCCTAGTGACTAATGATGCTGAGCATCTTTTCATGCACTTATTGGCCATTTGTATACCTTCTTTAGAGAAATGTCTATGTAAATCTTTTGCCTAATTTTAAATTGGGTTATTTGTCTTTTTATTGTTGAGCTGTAAGAGCTTTTCATGTATTTTGGATATTAGACCTTTATTCCACATGTGGTTTGCAAATATTTTCTCCCATTCTGTGGATTGTCTTTTCACTTTCTTGATAGTATCCTGTGATATGTAAGTCTTTAGATGAAGTCCAATTTACCTGTTTTTCTTTGGTTACTTGTGTATTTGGTGTCATATCTCGGTGATACTCATTTTGATAAGTAAAAAGTCACTTTTCTCTCTTTAGCTGGGGTAGGCAGCACCTAAGATGGCTTCAAATCCCTACACCCGATATTCATGCTCTTGTGGAATCCCCTCCCCTTGACTGGGCTAGACCCTGTGACAAAATTGATGGGGTGTCACTTCCAAGATTAGGTTACAGAAAGACAGGCTTCTGTTTGCTCCCTTTTGCTCACTCTTACTCACTCTGAGGGATCCTGCCGCCATGCTGTGCACTGTCCTGTGGGGAGGCCCACAGCTCAAAGAACTGAGGGAAGTTTCTAGTCGACAGCCAGCAAGGAGCTAAAGCAACCACCTAAGCTGCACCCAGATTCAAGGCCCACAGAAACTGAGATAATAAACACTTACAATTTTAAGCCTCTGAGCTGTAGGTTGGCTTGTGACACAGAAATAGATAACTCATATGATGACTTTCTGCAAAGGCAAAATGAGGAAAAATTATAAACTAAACTAAAGCTTGGCAGTGAAGCACTCTCGCCTCTGAAGTAAGGCAACTGGAATTCAGGTGCTTAACCAAATAGTATTCACTGAGCCATCACAGCACAAGTTGTCTTATTTACTAAAGGGACTTCCAATTAAATATATATAATTTATATTTAATATAATATACATTATATGTTATATATTAATATATCAAATGTAAAGTAATATATTTATCAATAAAGTAAATATATGTTCATATTATATTAATGCATTATATATTAATAGAACACATTAAATTTAATATAATGTATATACTTATATATTATATTAATATATGCTATGTAATGGAAATAATATAATAAAATACAAATGACTAATTTTAGATCAGTAGCACCTATATCTCCAAAACATTCATTCAGAACACCTGAACCAGTTTGTCTCTTCCCGTCTTTCTCTTACCCACAACTGTTTGCCATACTTTCAAATTGGTGTGAGGTTACAGAATACAAGTAGTTATAATATCTGTCTAAGCAAAACAAGTTTAGGCAAATGACTTCGTTAACCAAGTAATATGCAATATACATAAAGTGACCATACAGCTCACTCCCAGGACAGTTTTGATTTCAAATCTCCTTTCTTACATGTCCTGTATGGGGTTCGGAGAACAGTTTGCCACACATATACCACAAGGTCAAACAGCAACCATTTAAAATCTTTTGCAGGTTTAGATGATTCAACTGCACTTCAACTAAGTTATTCCATTTGCACCAACAGTTGGGAGCAGTAAGGGTTAATGAACCAAGAATTCGAGGTTCTGTAATTAATAAATCAATCGTAGACCATCTTCAAAGCCCAGAAAGTTTCAAAACAATAGCAGCAACCTAAGAGGTCCTGTTTATGAGTTTAGCTGAGTGTAAACAAGGATAATAAGCAGGGAACTTGCCTTACACAGTCTGGGGAAAAGCCACGGCAGGATCAGGTCTAACACAAATCCCAGACAGAAGGGTTGTTTTGCTCCAAGGAGCTGAGCAGCTGGCCAGAGGGAAGAGAGGGCCTTTGATATCCCCATCCTGGCCACCTCGGTCATTCCTTTCATCTTCTCTCATCAGGAACCCACTTTGTTGTCCAGTCCTGGTACAAAATACTTATTCCACAAAAGCACATGAGAGTCTGGTCTGAAGATAAGAAGGGGTCTTTCCCCTTCGCTTTCTACTCCTTTGCACGTTGCACGGAGAACAATTAGAAAAGCAAAGACAAAGAATTAGAATCACCTGAGTCAATTAGTAAACTCAATTTATCTTTTTCAGAGCCTGAGACTTATTTGGGGATATTAAAAGGCTTGGTGAGGTAGACCCAAATTCCACAAACGTGGACTAAATGCAGCTCATTTCAGTACAGTAAACATTGCGGGAGTGGCCTTGAGGTGGCAGACACAGGGCTGGGCTCTGGGGTGCAGGGGTGAATGAGGCCTGGACCCACCCTCACTAGATCGGCTGCTCAGCACCCAGCCTCAGCGTTTCATACAAATAGTGAGTCATTATGTTGCACACCTGAAACTAATATAATGTTAGCTGTCAATTACATCTCAATAAAAAATTCTTAAATTGATATAGCTGAAAAAAAGTTAATGGCCTTGACAAGGTTCAGGGCTGTGAGGGGCGGGGGGCGTGGAGAACGCCATCAGCCCTGGGCAGTGGAAGCAGGCGAGGAGAAGTGTTTGGAGCAAAGAAGAGCTTATTCCCCGTTCTCCATCAGCGTGGTGCCCTCCCAGTGGTGAGCCACCCAGGGCCCTGGGACTCCAGCCCACACACTGGAAACCCGGGGGAGCTAAATACCACAGCTGCAGGCTCCCTGCGGAGTTGAGGGGAGAATGAATAAAGCGCTCATGGGACAACTCACAAAAAAGAAAGTTGATGGGCTCACACACCCCCTTACCACAGATGCAGGGCCTACCCATCTTGGACAAAATTACAAACCTTTGGGTTGGTTTCTGAGACCCTTTCATATTCCATTTCTCACCCCAATCTCCCATGGGAGGCTGTGGCCTTCTCCTTTCCCCCTCCCACCATCTTTCATCAAAACTTACCTGTCCTGTGTCTCATTCCTTCAGGGTTTGCTCTTCAGTGAGTAACCAAGGTCATCTAAGAGCATCACCAAAGAGCATGTTTACGTTTTAAGACAGGCCTTCGGTGCCTCAGCCTAGAGGAGTATCTGATGTGAGGATTCTGGAGAAGCACTGTGGCATTTTGGGGTAGGAGACTCAATGTATTCAGGTTTCTACCCCTTCCCTCCCCCTGCCATAGTAATATGGTTATAACATTCACCATCCTCTTAATGATTTGTACCAAAGGTTTTCTATTTGATGAAAAACAGTTTTAAAATTTCACCTATTCTGGTGAACTGTGTTCAGAGGTATCCAATGTCTCCAAAGGTGGCCAAAAATGTAATAGCTGGCAACGACTAGGAAGGGAAGTCTTACGATGTAGCAGCGGGGATGTGACCATCACGACCCCACAGGAGCGCTCCAGAGCTGTCCTCAAAGCTGTTCAAGGCTAAAGGAAGAACCACCAGAGATTGTCAAGGGCACACCTTTTCACTCCACAAATGCTAGGGAGGACATGAGAAAACAACTCATGCTATCAGACAGTCTAAAATATACTAAGGGAGATAAGGCCTCCATACAAATAAAATACATGGCCGAATAATACTGTGAAATATGGGTTTCTTCCTTTTTCTCTGTAGGGCTCCTTTCCCTTCCTTCCATCCCAGCAGGCTCTGGCCTCATTGCCTTAAGGAAGGGATGTACAAGGGAGAAAACATATAGTTTGAAAGTATTTTTGCTTCTTGTTCCAAAAACTTAAGCCCTTAGGGAATCCTAGGGGTGGGGTGTTATGGAGAAGATTAAAGAAGAGAACCCGTGTCATCCCCACACTGGAAAGTGTTTTTAACAGGTGGGAGTCTAGAGGGAAAAATGAGAGGTCGTGGATTCCAGGAGCAGAAAAGATCTGTGCCTGGCTTTGCAACACAGTCACTACTAGTCACTCCTAAGGGAAACAATCCCAGAGAGAAAATGGTTGTCGAGGCAGATAGGATCAAAGGCAGCCCTGCCAAAGACTCCCACGTGCCAGTCACGAAGGAAAGCAGCAGAAAGCGGGAGGACCTGCAGGGAACATGTGAAGAGGGATGACATGTCTAGGCACTAACCTGCATGGACCATGGCCCAGAGGATCTTCCCTACCCCACCACTCAACATCTTGGCACTCAGAGGCTCCTGGAACCCCAGAAAGACGGGAGGCTGTTTTTCCACCAGCTAGGCAGAATAAAGCTTGAGGTTGGAAAACAAGCTGAGTTGGAGAGAATAAAGACATGTTTTTTTCATAGACCTGAGTTTACACCCATGATTCAAGGCAGAGAAGGTGGTGAGTGGCCAGAGGAGGAAGGATGCAAGTGGCTCCAGGGCTGGAGGAGACTGGGGTCTGATTGTGAGAACGAGTTTGAATTCTCTAGGATTACAGAGCTTCCACTGCAGAGAGGGGCTTACAGACCTCGTTCACCACCTGAGCAAAAGCTGTGTGTTCTGATGAAGTTAAATGTGTGATTGCTGATCAACAAGATACTAACAATAAAGCATATATGTTTGTTGATGTGGTGAATCCTGTAGTGAGAATTTCTAAGATACAGAGTTTACTTCCTAAATAAATTGAAGAAGATTTGGAACTTTTCTATAAAGGGTGAAATTTATTCCTCTGAGTAGATTGATTTAAGGTTCATGATAGTCAACCAAATGGGAAAGCTTATTTTGGCAACGGATGCAAGACATTCTATTGCTCTCATTTTGTTCTTAATCCTTACGCCCTTGCAAAATAAACAATGCACCTTTAAGCAAAGTAAATAAAGAACTGAAAGCATGTTTTAGCCTGATTCGTGTTGGATGATTCAAGATTTTCCCAAGAATCAGCAATCTCTTTGTCCACCAATTTAGTTTTCTTTAATTAATAGACCTTATTAATTGGGGGGCAGTTTTACATTTTCAGACAAATTGAATGGAAAGTACAGAGTTCCCATATACTTCCTCACCCCTACTCCCCACCCCCCAATTTCTCCTGCTACTAATTTCTTGTATTAGTGTGGTACAATGGTTATAATTGATGAGCCAATACTGATACATTATTAACTAAAGTCCATTGTTTAAATTAGGGTTCACTCCTTGTGTTGTATAGTCTATGGATTTGATAAATGTATAATGATTTATCGTTACATTTACATCCACCCTTACAATATCATGCAGAATGGTTTCATTCCCCTAAAAATCCCCTGTGCTCCATCAATTTATCCTTCCTCCCTTCCCCTCCCAAAGCTGGTGACCACTCCAGTTTGCTTTTATCATTAACATAAACAACTCTGGAGAAAATGAGGACCCAATGAATATAAGTACTATTTACATAGGTTTAAATTAAGTCCCCATCTTTATCAGTAGACAAGCTTGTATTTTGTCCATAGCTAAAATAACTGTACTATTTTGAATTCTATCAATAATTGTTTTCAATCAACATTATTTCATAGATCTATTTCTATGTGAACTATTTCTATGTGAACTATTTCATAAATCTATTTCTATGTGAACTCAAGCAGAGTTCACATACTTATCATCTCTGATCTTGTCATAATTTTAAGGATGAATTACTTTATAGTTGCCATGAGTTTGCAGAATTAATTGCCCTACAGTTTTGAGATGTTTGTTCAACTTCTAGCTCTTCTACATAAACAACTGCCATTGAATTGCAATTTGATTGTTTACTCATGAACTAAATGATGTCTTAGCTTTTGTCCACCCTCTTATACAGAGGTCATATTTTACTCAAGGAACAAGTTTTGGGAGATCTCTCATAAATCAAGCTCATTTTACCAAAGGAATAAAGAGTATGAGGAATGCATTTGTAGAGTACAAAAATCTATAACTATTGGAGCACATTTTTACTTTAATGTTGCTTTTAATTTTTAAGCACTATTTAAAATTTTTCCTATAGGGCTATCTCTTAAATTAATAGCATAGTATTAATTTGGTTGATTGGCCTTATTCATACCATTTTATCTAACTTTTATTCTGAACTTTTTGATTTATGGTTGTGTTTTTCAAGCCCTGATTTTAGCAATATCATAACCTGAATATTTTTATAGGATTTATAAAATCTTTCAAATTATAGTAACAGCATATGTGAGAATAGCAATGTAATAAATGCTAAATTTCAAAGAGAATTTCAGATGTCTTCAAATAACCATAGCTCTCCTGACACGGAGGATGAAGAGGATTACAGCTTGCCAGCTAAAGGGGCACTGCCAGGTGCTAGGCAGCAATAGAGAACAGCTTACAAGTCACTTCCTTATGCAGCAAGACAGTACTTCTGTCTCATACCACTATTGTGGGGACCTAGAGCTGATATGAAGATTATTTTAAGCTGAAGACATTTGAGATTCAACAGATGTGGAAAGAAGCCTTCTCAGAGCTTCCCTTATCTGACTAAAAGCAGCAACGTCTGGGAAATGAGGCTGCCATAAATCCGCTGTCTGGGGTAGTTTTATGGCTGCGTTGGGTCTTCGTTGCTGCGTGCGGGCTTTCTCTAGTTGCGGCGAGAGGGTGCTGCTCTTTGTTGCGGTGCGCGGGCTTCTCACTGCGGGGACTTCTCTTGCTGCGGAGCACCGGCTCTAGGTGCGTGGGCTTCAGTGTGTGGGCTTCAGTAGTTGTGGCACACGGGCTTAGTTGCTCCGCAGCATGAGGGATCTTCCGGACCACGGCTCGAACCCACGTGCCTTGCATTGGCAGGTGGATTCTTAACCACTGCGCCACGCCACCAGGGAAGCCCATCACCAACTTCCTTATCTCCCATTTGTTCTCCTAAAAATCCACTTGTCTTTCCTAAAGAAACCTATTTGTCTTCCCATAACACCTTTTTCCTCCCTCCCTTGTCCCTACTAAGTTAGTCTATAAACCTCTAAATTTAACTATGTAAAGAGCCAGACTACTGCTTTTGTTGGTTTTCATATACATACAAATAAACCTTTTTCTCCTGTAAATCTCTCGTGTCAGTTTAACTCACAGGCCCACAGACACTAAACGTAACAGAGTAGAGGAAAAGTTTTTCCTCTCTAACATTTTAGATTCACAAAAGTCCAATTTGCTTACAATGCATTTCCACAGCTAAATGCACCCCCTAGCCTGCCCTGCTGAAAGCCATGTGCCTTAAAAACACGAGAAGTTTATTTTGTTCCCTTAAAGCTGCAACTCATTTTATCTGTTCATCAAAAAAGAAAATTTGTGTGTGTGGAATATAAGCTGGTTTTTTTTTTTCTTTTTTAGAAAATTGAGGTGTAGTTGACACACACTGTATTAGTTTTAGGGGCACACATAATTATTTGATATTTGTATACATTGCAAAATGATCACAATAGGTCTAGTTAACATCCAAGTTATTTTCTTTTTTTCAACATGAAAAACTTCCAAGGAGCTGGACAACAGCAACTAATTTAAAGAGGTTTCATCCTGGCTGTGCAAGAATCAGTCTGATTCTCGGGCTATGACTTGATTTTCCTTGAGAAGTTACTTGGCGTAAATTGCAGGCAGGCTGTAGCTGTGGTCTGCCATTTCCCATGCAGGACTTACAACTCGCTGCTGCAGAAAGGCCCAGGGAGAGGCTTTGAAACAGCAGTTTTTCAGCTAACTTCTTACATTCATTTAGGTAAATGTAGATGCTGCAGAATCCCAGCCAGCCGGCCTTCGCTGTGACTCTTCAGTGCGTGCTAGTGCTGCCTATGATTTTATTCTACAAGAGCCACTCCATGTGTATCAAACCTATGTAGACTAGCTTTTTTTTTTTTTTTTTACAATGGAGTTGTAGGAGTTTTTTTTTACATATTTTAGAGATTAACCCCTTATCAGATTAACCCCTTTTCAGATACATGGCTTACAAATATTTTCTCCCATTCATTCTCTAGATTGACTTTTCACTCAGCTGATTGTTTCCTGTATTGTGCAGAGGCATTTGAGGTTGAGGTCGTTCCACTTGTTTATTTTTGTTTTTGTTGCCTGTCATATAGCCAACATATGGAAAGAACTTAAATGTCCATCAACAGATAAATGGATAAAGAAAATGTAGTATATTCATACAATGGAATACTCTTCAGCCTTTAAAAAAAAAAGGAAATCCTGCAATATGCAATAACATGGAGGAACCTTGAGGACATTATGCTAGGTGAAATAAGCCAGTTACAGAAAGAAGATTCTGCATAATTCCACTTATATGGGGTATCTAAAACAGGCAAATTCATGGAATTAAAGAGTAGACCGTTGGTGTTAGGTGTTAGGGGGAGAGGGAAATGGGGAGTTGCTAACCAACAGACATAAATTTTCAGTCCAACAAGATGAATAAGCTCTGGAGACCTGGTGTACAACATTGTACCTGTAGTCAACAATGAGGTATTGTACATATAAAATTTGTTAAGAGGGTAGATCTCATGTTAAGTATTCTTACCACAATAAAACAAATTTTTTTAAATGTTAACCTATTTTAAACTAAAACAGGGAAATGGGCAAAGGACAATACAGATACCTTGCCGTGGAACATCTCAGTTGGCTGACGAAGGATGGTAAAGGAAGATCTTAATATATGAAGATCTCCCGCAGCTTGGAATATTCAGCAGAAGGTCACAATATGGAGAAGCCTCATCTCCTTCTTCTGTGAAAAGACCTCATAATAGTCTACAAAGTCCTGGTTCCTGGCTATTTCTCTGACCTCAGACCTCTCTGTCTACCTCTCTACCCTTTGCTCACTTCACTCTAGAGGGAAGGGCAAAGAGAATTCAGAGATCTCATTAATATCAAAGGAATATATAAAAGAAGCCATTCCATTAGGGATCATATTTCTTATAAATGACTCTTTTTTTTTTTTTTTTTATAAATGACTCTTAACTGGTGAACCCATACTGTTTCTTTGATCTGTGGAATCTAGAGCCTTGCTACTCAAAGTGGTGGGGTCCACACACCCAGAAGAAACCAACCTTGCTGAAACCTTGATCTTGGACTTCTAGACACCAGAATTGTGAGAAAATAAATTTCTGTTGTTTAAGCCACCCAGCCTGTGGTCCTTTGTTATGGCAGCCCTCCGAAAACTAGTACATAGCATCAACATCACCTGGGAGCATCTTAGAAGTACTGATTTTCAAGCCCTAACCCAGACCTACTGAATCAGAATCTCTGGGGAGTGAAACCCCAAAATCTGTGTTTGAACAAGTCCTCTGAGTGACTCTTGTGCAGCTAAAGTTTGAATAGCACTGATCTGGAGCAGTGCTTCTTCAAGCTGTGTATCAGCATCACCTGGGCAACTTTTGAAAAAGAACAGTGCCTGGGCCTGACCTTAACATTTTGGTTCAGTTGCTTGAGTGTTGGATGGTCAGGGTTTGCATGGGCAGACCTGGTTTAGGTATTTTCTTAAGCTGCCCTGTTGACTCTAAGGTATAGCCAGGGCTAAGCTCCCCAGGTCTAGAGCCTGTTGGCACGATGTGGAAACCTGCAGAAGAGATGACGGAGTGTAGGCACTCTGGGTAAAGTGAGACAGCTTACTAACTCCCTAACCTAAGGAGCTTCACTGGTAGTGTGTGATTTCAAAAACATACCTTATTCCTTCTCTAGAGATAATGACGCGTCCCTCTTCCACCTGCAAATCCCCACCTCCTCTCTATGACTGGGTGATGGTTAGTTTTATATATCAACTTGACTGGCCATGGGGTGTCCAGACTAAACATTATTTCTGGGTGTGTCTTTGAGGATGTTTTCAGATGAGATTAACCATTTGAATTGGTGGACTCAGTAGATGGCCCTCCTCCATGTGGATGAGCTTCACCCAATCCACTGGGGACCTGAATAGAACAAAAAGCAGAAACAGGTGGAATTTCCTTCTTTTTTCGTACCTCATTGCTAGAGCTCGGACATCTCATCTCATCATGTCAAGCCCCCAGACTGGGATTTATATCATCAGCTCCCCTGGGTCTCAGGCCTTCAGACTCCAAATGAATTACACCACTGGCTTTGCTGGGTCTCCAGCTTGCAGACGGCAGATCATGGGTCTTTCTCAGCCTCCATAATCTTGTGAGCCGATTCCTCATAATAAACCCCATTTAGATAGATAGATAGGATGAAAGAAAAGAAAGAGAGAGACAAAAAGTGAGAGAGGAAGGAAGGAAGGAAGGGAGGGAGGGAGGGTGGGAGGAAAGAAGAAAATCCCCTACTGGTTCTGTCTCTCTGGAGAACCCTGGGCAAGCACAGATGCCAAGGAGGTAAGAGTATCTTACTAGATTTGAGCAGCCTGACACCAGATTGAAAGGGGGAAATTCAGATGTTCTGGACCTAGTGTTACTGTCCTTAGTCTTGCATGTAATTGGGCATGTGCAAGGCTCCTCAAGAACAGCTTAAGGATGTATGGGGCCATTTCTCCTAAGGGGTTAGTAAAGCTTATATTCTAAGCTTCCAGTCTTCCTGTTTAGGATTTTATAAACTTCTCTATGCTGAGGTGTAAATGCCTGATTAGGTTTAGTGAGGCACCCATTCTGCCCGTGTTTGCATTTTAAAAAGGGATAAAGCCTTAGGTTATGAGAAAACAATTCTGGAGGTGGAATTTTATGCACTAGCAAACTGGCAGGAGAAATGGGGGCTGGACTGGAAAATGATGCTACTAATGGCAATAATCACTGAATATTTATCAAGTGCTATGACTAAGAGCACTTCATCCACTGTCTCATTTAATCCTCACAGCAATGCTGGAGGTAAATTGGGAGAACTTGAACCTAAACCATCTGTGCCTACACAGATCACTGTCTACATTATTAGCATGACTTTTACCCACTGCCTTCAGTAATAGGTTTTTGGAAACTCTTGCCCAGGAAGATGAAGTTACACACAACTTTTGTTATTGTCATGAAAGTATTCCACTGGTCTCATCAATTCTCAAAGACTCCTTTGGAAACCGTCACCCTGCTGTGTCTGTCAAGCCTTTGCTCAATCCTAAACAAGCCCCAAACCTATAAATACCCCACCACTGCCCTCTCTTTACTAGATGCTGCTAAAACTCTGTTGAGGTAGGGATCTCCCTTATCTCAGTGAGTTATAAACTCAGCTTTGCTTTGTCCACAAGCTCTTTGGTGGTGCTTTGGGGAGCAGCATTTGACAGCACTATTCTTAGCTCCATTTTGCAAGTGAGGAAATTGAGGCCCAGAGGAGTTAGTTAATTTATCCAAAGACACAGAGCTAGTAAGTGGTGGGTCCAGGGTTCAAATCCTGCCATTCTGATTCCAGAAAGCACATTCCCAGCCATATCTACACTGCCTCCCTGTATTATATGAAATCATATAATACAGTCACTTATTCTTTCTCTACCAGCGATCAACCAAGAAAAATCAACACAAACTGTGAAAGAACGTGTGCCTTCAGGCTCCCTCTCCTTACTGCCTGTGCTATGTCTCTGCTGTCAAGGGTGGTCATAGGCCAGGACCTCCTCAGATAGGTCCTTAGTTGCAAAACCCTCTGGGAGGAGGAGGGGGAAGTTAGGTAAGGTGGGAGGCTCGGCTCTGTCAGTGAGCAATGCACTCCTCCGCCTCAATTCATGCAGCTTCTTACTAGACAATCATGGGTCACTTAAAAATCCCAGAGAAGCCATAACTTAAAATGCCTCCCTGACCTAGGCCATGCTTTAAGCTTTGCTGAAGCCAGGAATGTGGTGATTTTAAACTATCCAAGCCCCAGGGCACTCCTGCCTGCTTAGATCATTACAGAAAACACGGTGTATTACCTGGGGTCTGTTACTGCTTTCCTCTGATGTCCATCTGCCCAAGCCTCAATCACCCTCTCCCTGTTCACAGAGCAGCTGCCCGCCCACTGCCATCGTGTCCCTGGTATCCCGGGGTGAATTTGCTCCCCACTTCACACTGAAGACCAGCTGCTTCTTTCTGCTCCCCTGCTCCCCCAGCCCCCTTTCTCTGTCTCCAGCCTTCTGCCTGCCCTGTCTTGCAATCCAGCCTAGGATGCCCAACATCCTGGAAGTCTCAACAGACCACGCCCTGGCAACAGAGAGCAGGCAGGCAGGCAGATGCATGCTGCTAAGGGTGGGGAACTTTTCCCACCTGGCAGCACCTCCCAGACTGAGAAGAAAAACCAACACAAACTGTGAAAGAATGCATGCCTCCCTCTCCTTACTGCCTGTGCTATGTCTCTAAGGGTGGTCATAGGCCAGGACCTCCTCAGATAGGTCCTCAGGAAGCAAAGCCCTCTGAAGGAGGAGGGGAGAGTTAGGTAAGGTGGGAGGCTCGGCTTTGTTAATGACCAGCCCACTCCTCTACCTCAATTCATGCAGTTTCTTACTGGCCAATCAGGGGTCACTTAAGTTCAGGTCTGCTGTAAGTTAGTTCACACAAGTTGATAAAGGCACTTAAAACAGCTAATTGAGGGAGAAGTGTGTGCCTGCTCCTTTAGCAGACCCTAACCAAGTACTTGCTCACAAACCTATGCAAATCAGCTGGCTGCAGTCCGAACCCCTTGCTGCCCGCCCTACCACCCACGGCTTCAGTCTCTTGCTCCACCAGCTTACTAACTGTTTCAGTTCCATACCGCTGAATAACAAACCAACCCAACACAGGAGCTTAAAACCATCATTTTCTTTCCTGACCTTTCTGTGGGTTGGCCGGGCAGTCCTTCTGCTGGTCCTGCTGGCTCACTCACACGGACGCATTCAGCAGAGGGCGTGCTGGCCGCCGGGCTCAGAGGGGAGGTCTGGACTTGTCTTGCTATGAGGTCTCTCAAGGAGGCTGGGTTTCTTTCCATGCAGCTCTGGAGCAGCGTTCCAAGAAGGCAAGGCTGCTTGGGGCCTGGACTTGGAAGTCATACAATGTCACTTCTGCCACCTTCTGTTGGTCTAAGCAAGTCACAGGCACCCCAGACTCAAGGCATGGGGAAGTGGACTCCACTTCTTGATAGGAGGATTGTGTTTTCATTGGGACTACAATGGGTACCACCAGAGGAAGTAAACTCCATTATCCAAAAAGATGTGAGAAGCACCTTAATATCCACTAATACTAATGACTAAGGAAACAAAACCTACTTACCATGTACTGGATACTGTGCTAAGTACAATACTTCACAAGAACCCAGTGAGGTAGGTGTTAGAGATGAACATTTATCTCCCGGTGCTCCCATTTCCATGTGGAGAGGGAGAATTCCCCAGAGAAGAACTTCCTGGTTTTTGCCCTCACCCACCCCTATTTCCTCCTTCCCGTGGGAGCAGTGACTCCTCCGCTGGCGAATCTAGGAGAAGGAGTGCATTTCTTCCTCCTTGAGATCTTAGAGCCATAAGCAGAGTGTGTTCAGCCTGCTCCGGGGGCAGGTGTGCCTGGTGAGTTGAGCCAGAGGCTCAGTTCAGTTCAGGAGGAGGGGGATATTAGAAATCCAATTGGTCCACCAAAGTCACCTTCTCCAAACAGCTTTACCAATTGTAAATGAGTTGTTTTGAACTCCATCTGCCTGGGTTTCTCAATTGTTTCTGAACTCAGGCAGGGAAAGGATGGGTATAATTTATTGGAAACTTCCAAATCTCAACAGCAAACACTATTAGCCCTTTTTCATTGAGAAGTTAGGTAATTTGTAAAAGGTTGCACAGCTAATACTTGGTAAGGCCTCATTCCAGACCAACCACCTTGAACCAGAAATGGAATTGCCTTCACCCCCTCTCTCCTAGACTGCAGGAAGCCATGTAATATTTATGCTCCAATTTTTCTTCCTTCAACCAAATCCAGGTTAACAAACAAGTCTTTAACACCTTCTCTGTTCCCACTTGTTCACATCTTGTGTGTCAAGCACTTGCAATCTAGAGGTTGACAGAGGTATCCTGACCATTGAAAATTTAATTAGAGTTGACTCAAAATCCCTCCCCCACCAAAAGTGTGGTGAAAGTCCTGAGTCCCTCCCATTCCCCAGGATTTGGGGTGGGAGCACCAGTTTATCTTGTTTTACCTTATTTCTAGTGGGTTGTAAATCCATGATCCTATTTCCACCAAATTATAAACTACCTCACCATCTTGTATGTGCTAGTTCTTCCCCACACTATTCCCAGCCATGGAATACAGACACACTGCCTTGATTTCTCCCCTTAAACAGCCCTAACACCAAATGTTTGGGAGTGAAGCAGACCTAATTGGTGTGCGGCATTGGGGGAGTTTTGAGTTGCTCAGGCCCCTCAAGCCTCTGCTGAGACCTGTAACTGTCCATCCTAGCTCCCCTCCTACCTTGCACTTTATTATGTAAAACTTCAAACACATCTAACAGAAGAGAAACTATCAAATGAATAGTCTAGACAATGAACCCTAGGATTCCATCACTTAGTTTCAACAATCACCAACTCACAACCAAGAGTCATTTCATCTATACCCTCATCCACTCCCCTGTTGGGATTATTGCAAAGCAAACTCTAGATATCACTTTATCCACAATTGTCTCAGCTTGCATCTCTAAAAGAACTGTTTTTAAAAGCATAACCACCATACCAATACCCTTCTAAATATAATTAACAGCAATTCTCGAATATCAGCAAATATCAAGTCAGGATTCCCCCTCTCCTAGTCCTCCCTCTTACCCCGTAGCTCCAACCACAGCTAACTGAGATAACTTGCACATGTACACCTGCAGCAGATCTCAGGTCTCGACGCTACAACACAGACCCATGTAAGGACTGCATACCTGAACCTGGCCGACTGCCCCATTGGGCACAGTGGGCCCATTGCCTACAGACCATAACATTTTCTGGAGCTTACAAAAATGTTTTAGTTCTTTTTATACGAGAAAAAAACATGAACTTTTAATTTAAAAAAGTCTTAATATATAATATTTATATGTTCATCTTTATACTAATGCAGTCATAAAATATAATTTTTAATATTATTTTAAGGAAGAAAAGACCCAGAAAAGCAAAAGGGCCTAGGGTCCCTGAAAGTCATAATACAGCCCTGCAGCTGCCATCTCCTTTTATTTATTTATTTATTTTTTAAAAACATCTTTATTGAAGTATAATTGCCTTACAATGGTGTGTTAACTTCTGCTTTATAACAAAGTGAATCAGTTATACATATACAATATGTTCCCATATCTCTTCCCTCTTGCATCTCCCTCCCTCCCACCCTCCCCATCCCACCCCTCTCGGTGGTCACAAAGCACCGAGCTGATCTCCCTGTGCTATGCGGCTGCTTCCCACTAGCTATCTATTTTACATTTGGTAGTGTATATATGTCCATGACACTCTCTTACCTTGTCACATCTCACCCCACCCCCTCCCCATATCCTCAAGTCCATTCTCTAGTAGGTCTGTGTCTTTATTCCCGTCTTGCCACTAGGTTCTTCATGGCTTTTTTTTTTTTTTTTTTTCCTTAGATTCCGTATATATGTGTTAGCATACTGTATTTGTTTTTCTCTTTCTGACTTACTTCACTCTGTATGACAGACTCTAACTCCATCCACCTCATTACAAATACCTCCATTTCATTTCTTTTTATGGCTGAGTAATATTCCATTGTATATATGTGCCACATCTTCTTTATCCATTCATCTGTTGATGGACATTTAGGTTGCTTCCATGTCCTGGCTATTGTAAATAGAGCTGCAATGAACATTTTGGTACATGACTCTTTTTGAACTATGGTTTTCTCAGGGTATATGCCCAGTAGTGGGATTGCTGGGTCGTATGGTAGTTCTATTTGTAGTTTTTTAAGGAACCTCCATACTGTTCTCCATAGTGGCTGTATCAATTTACATTCCCACCAACAGTGCAAGAGTGTTCCCTTTCCTCCACACCCTCTCCAGCATTTATTGTTTCTAGATTTTTTGATGATGGCCATTCTGACCGGTGTGAGATGATATCTCATTGTAGTTTTGATTTGCATTTCTCTAATGATTAATGATGTTGAGCATTCTTTCATGTGTCTGTTGGCAATCTGTATATCTTCTTTGGAGAAATGTCTATTTAGGTCTTCTGCCTATTTTTGGATTGGGTTGTTCGTTTTTTTGTTATTGAGCTGCATGAGCTGCTTGTAAATCTTGGAGATTAATCCTTTGTCAGTTACTTCATTTGCAAATATTTTCTCCCATTCTGAGGGTTGTCTTTTGGTCTTGTTTATGGTCTCCTTTGCTGTGCAAAAGCTTTGAAGTTTCATTAGGTCCCATTTGTTTATTTGTGTTCTTATTTCCATTTCTCTGGGAGCTGGGTCAAAAAGAATCTTGCTGTGATGTATGTCATAGAGTGTTCTGCCTATGTTTTCCTCTAAGAGTTTGATAGTGTCTGGCCTTACACTTAGGTCTTTAATCCATTTTGAGTTTATTTTTGTGCATGGTGTCAGGGAGTGTTCTAATTTCATACTTTTACATGTATCTGTCCAGTTTTCCCAGCACCACTTATTGAAGAGGCTGTCTTTTCTCCACTGTATATGCTTGCCTCCTTTATCAAAGATAAGGTGACCATATGTGTGTGGGTTTATCTCTGGGCTTTCTATCCTGTTCCATTGATCTATATTTCTGTTTTTGTGCCAGTACCAAACTGTCTTGATTACTGTAGCTTTGTAATATAGTCTGAAGTCAGGGAGCCTGATTCCCCCAGCTCCATTTTTCGTTCTCAAGATTGCTTTGGCTATTCGGGGTCTTTTGTGTTTCCATACAAATTGTGAAATTTTTTGTTCTAGTTCTGTGAAAAATGCCAGTGGTAGTTTGATAGGGATTGCATTGAATCTGCCATCTCCTTTTAGATGTCTCAAAGGTGTCCTCTAATCTAAGTGTCCAGAAGTGAACTCATGCTTCTCCACTCTTTTCTCCTGGTCATCTCCTGGTGTTCCCTACATCAGTGAAGGGCTCACTGTTGCGGAAAAGATCAGTCAAATGAGAACACACCCAGGCTCTTTATTCAGAGCCTGCTATGGCCAGGGAGTCAGCCACCATCACTTGCAGGTGGCAGAGACTCAAAGGCAGAGGAGTGGGACAGCTTTATAGTGGGGGGGGGAGGGGGGCAGGGGACGGAGGCTTTGGGAATGCTCTGTTAGACCCTGTTGGCATGGGGAAGGTGGAGACCGCCTAACTAGAAACAGGGCATCCTAGGTGATTGGCTTAGGGAGTATATTTGGCTTTCTCTACTTGGTCCTGAGATGGAAGTGGGGGCAAAAAATAGGTATCATTTGGGACCACTGGCCAGATCCTGACCATTCTGGGCTGATTGCTGCAGAGGCTGTGGTTTGGATTCCTGACCTGGTTGCTGCAGAGGTAGTGAGTCAGAGTTCTACTGTCATATGTGGCCTGGCCATTGTCCACTTGTATATTCAGACCCTCACTAACTATCTTGTTTCATAAGTTAGAAATCGAGGAATTATCTTGAATGCTTTTCTCTCCCCAATCCCACATCCAATCCATCACCAAATCCTGTGAAAATACACCTCCTCAAATATCTCTCAAGGCCTGTCTCTTCCTTGCATCTCCACCATGGTACCACCAAACTATTTTCATCTTTCATCTGATCTACTAAGTAGCCTCCTAACTTGGTCAGTCTACCTCCACTGCCCCCTCCCCAATTTATTTGTAGAAGTAATGTTTTCAAAAGGCAACCATGGTTACATTATCCTCATGCTTAAATTATTTCAACAGCTCCCACTGGAAGACTAAAATTTTCAAGGTGGCCTCCACGGCCCTGTACAGTCTGGCTTCCATCCTCTGCCTCCTCACTGATCACACAACCCCTTTTTTCTTCCCATCTGAGCCACGCTGGCCTTTCAGTCCCCAACACCTCTACCCATCTGCCACAGGGGATTTACTGCAAGGCTGTGCACAGCTCCTGAGTCAGATGAACAGGGGAGGGCCGCGGTGGGGGCCAGGGCAGCTCCAGGTACAAAAGTAGGAGGAGAAAAGTGAAGTCTCATCAGGGCACCACTACTGGGAACGACCGCCTCCAACTACCCCTGCCTCTGCACCACTCTGCCCATGATCCAAAGCCCCAGAGGACAGTTCAATGAGCTGGCTCAGGTCACATGCCCATCCCTTGGCCAGGGTACCTGGAATAAAAGTCTCAATAAACCTTTATCTATGAAGAGAAATCCCCAAAAGAAAATTGGGAGTTCTTACCAGAAGGAGGAGGAATGGGTGCAGGGTCGCCCCCAAATCAACAAATATCCACTAACCACATTTCCCACTACCTGGACTGATTTCCTGTCCTTTCTTTGTTAGTTAACCCTACTTAATTTTTAGATTCCAGCCCAAATGTCCTTTCATTAAAGAATCCTTCCCTCACCTTCCCAAGGGAGTCAAAGTTCTCTATTCTGTCATTTTATAGCACTATAACCTCTCCTTCATAGCACTTGCCATTGCTGTATTTTACATTTATTTGTGAATGTTTGAATAACATCCATGTCTCCCAATTGGCTAAATAGCCTATGAGAGCAGAGCGCATATATGTTTGGCTTACTATGATAGCTTTAGTGCCTAGCACAGTGCCTGGCAAAGCAAAGACATCAAACAAACATTCATTTAATGTATGAATCAAGCCATAAAGATATTTCTTTTCCTAGTGATATGAATTATGCCACTCCCCCCTTAGAAGGCAAAAGGAGCTAAATTTTAAACAATTTTTTCCAATTCATACTTTATTACATAATGTTCTTATTTACTCTTTACAATAATGCCACAGGAACTCACTTTATACATAAAGAAACTGAGGCACAGGGAGTTAGGGAATTTTTTCAAAATCACATACCTGGTAAATGATCCACGTGGGATACAAACCCAGGTCTGATTCCAAAACTCAAGTTCAAATCTACCATATGGTGTCATATACCAATTTCACCTCAAAAAAAAAAAAAGTGGTTGAGGTAAAAAATATATATATAGGGGAGATTAACCAAGATGGCGGAGTAGAAGGACGTGCTCTCACTCCCTCTTGCAAGAGCACCAGAATCACAACTGGCTGCTGGACAATCATTGACAGGAAGCCCCTGGACTTCACCAAGGAGGATACCCCACGTCCAAGGACAGAGGAGAAGCCACAGTGAGACGGTAGGAGGGGTGCAATCAGAGTAAAATCAAATCCCATAACTGCTGGGTGGGTGGCTCACAGACTGGCGAACACTTATACCACAGAAGTCCACCCACTGGAGTGAAGGTTCTGAGCCCCACGTCAGGCTTCCCAACCTGGGGGTCCGGCTACGGGAGGAGGAATTCCTAGAGAATCAGACTTTGAAGCCTAGTGGGAATTGATTGCAGGACTTTGACAGGACTTGGGGAAACAGAGACCCCACTCTTGGAGGGCACACACAAAGTAATGTGTGCATCGGGACCCAGGGGAAGGAGCAGTGACCCTGGGGGGGACTGAACCAGACCTACCTGCTGGTGTTGGGGGGTCTCCTGCAGAGGCGAGTGGTGGCTCTGTTTCACCGTGGGGATAAGGACACTGGCAGCAGAGGTTCTGGGAAGTTCTCCTTGGCGTGAGCCCTCCCAGAGACTGCCATTAACCCCACCAAAGAGCACGGGTAGGCTCCAGTGTTGGATTGCCTCAGGCAAAACAACCAACAGGGAGGGAACCCAGCCCCACCCATCAACAGTCAAGTGGATTAAGGTTTTACTGAGCTCTGACCGCCACAGCAACAGGGAGGGAACCCAGCCCCACCCATCAACAGTCAAGTGGATTAAGGTTTTACTGAGCTCTGACCGCCACAGCAACAGTCAGCTCTACCCACCACCAGAGCCTCCCATCAAGCCTCTTAGATAGCCTCAACCACCAGACAGGCAGACAGCAGAAGCAAGAAAAACTACAATCCTGCAGCCTGTGGACCAAAAACCACAGTTACAGAAAGATAGAGAAGATGAAAAGGCAGAGGGCTATGTACCAGATGAAGGAACAAGAAAAAACCCCAGAAAAACAACTAAATGAAGTGGAGATAGGCAACCTTCCAGAAAAAGAATTCAGAATAATGATAGTGAAGATGATCCAGGACCTCGGAATAAGAATGGAGGCAAAGATTGAGAAGATGCAAGAAATGATTAACAAAAACCTAGAAGAATTAAAGAACAAACAAACAGAGATGACCAATACAATAACTGAAATGAAAACTACACTAGAAGGAATCAATAGCAGAATAACTGAGGCAGAAGAACGGATAAGTGACCTGGAAGACAGAATGGTGGAATTCACTGCTGCGGAACAGACTAAAGAAAAAAGAATGAAAAGAAATGAAGACAGCCTAAGAGACCTCTGGGACAACATTAAACGCAACAACATTCGCATTATAGGGGTCCCAGAAGGAGAAGAGAGAGAGAAAGGACCAGAGAAAATATTTGAAGAGATTATAGTCGAAAACTTCCCTAACATGGGAAAGGAAATAGCCACCCAAGTCCAGGAAGCGCAGAGAGTCCCATACAGAATAAACCCAAGGAGAAACACGCCGAGACACATAGTAATCAAAGTGGCAAAAATTAAAGACAAAGAAAAATTATTGAAAGCAGCAAGGGAAAAACGACAAATAACATACAAGGGAACTCCCATAAGGTTAACAGCTGATTTCTCAGCAGAAACTCTGCAAGCCAGAAGGGAGTGGCATGATATACTTAAAGTGATGAAAGGGAAGAACCTACAACCAAGATTACTCTACCCGGCAAGGATCTCATTTAGATTTGATGGAGAAATCAAAAGCTTTACAGACAAGCAAAAGCTAAGAGAATTCAGCACCACCAAACCAGCTCTACAACAAATGCTAAAGGAACTTCTCTAAGTGGGAAACACAAGAGAAGAAAAGGACCTACAAAAACAAACCCAAAACAATTAAGAAAATGGTCATAGGAACATACATATCGATAATTACCTTAAATGTGAATGGATTAAATGCCCCAACCAAAAGACATAGACTGGCTGAATGGATACAAAAACAAGACCCATATATATGCTGTCTACAAGAGACCCACTTTAGACCTAGGGACACATACAGACTGAAAGTGAGGGGATGGAAAAAGATATTCCATGCAAATGGAAATCAAAAGAAAGCTGGAGTAGCTATACTCATATCAGATAAAATAGACTTTAAAATAAAGAATGTTAAAAGAGACAAGGAAGGACACTACATAATGATCCAGGGATCAATCCATGAAGAAGATATAACAATTATAAATATATATGCACCCAACATAAGAGCATCTCAATACATAAGGCAACTGCTAACAGCTATAAAAGAGGAAATCGACAGTAACACAATAATAGTGGGGGACTTTAACACTCCACTTACACCAATGGACAGATCATCCAAAATGAAAATAAATAAGGAAACAGAAGCTTTAAATGACACAATAGACCAGATAGATTTAATTGATATATATAGGACATTCCATCCAAAAACAGCAGATTACACGTTCTTCTCAAGTGCACACGGAACATTCTCCAGGATAGATCACATCTTGGGTCACAAATCAAGCCTCAGTAAATTTAAGAAAATTGAAATCATATCAAGCATCTTTTCTGACCACAACGCTATGAGATTAGAAATGAATTACAGGGAAAAAAACGTAAAAAAGACAAACACATGGAGGCTAAACAATACGTTACTAAATAACCAAGAGATCACTGAAGAAATCAAAGAGGAAATAAAAAAATACCTAGAGACAAATGAAAATGAAAACACAACGACCCAAAACCTATGGGTATACAAGCCTACCTAAAGAAACAAGAAAAATCTCAAGTAAACAATCTAACCTTACACCTAAAGAAACTAGAGAAAGAAGAACAAACAAAACCCAAAGTTAGCAGAAGGAAAGAAATCATAAAGATCAGAGCAGAAATAAATGAAATAGAAACAAAGAAAACAATAGCAAAGATCAATAAAACTAAAAGTTGGTTCTTTGAGAAGATAAACAAAATTGATAAGCCATTAGCCAGACTCATCAAGAAAAAGAGGGAGAGGACTCAAATCAATAAAATAAGAAATGAAAAAGGAGAAGTTACAACAGACACCGCAGAAATACAAAGCATCCTAAGAGACTACTACAAGCAACTTTATGCCAATAAAATGGACAACCTGGAAGAAATGGACAAATTCTTAGAAAGGTATAACCTTCCAAGACTGAATCAGGAAGAAACAGAAAATATGAACAGACCAATCACAAGTAATGAAATTGAAACAGTGATTAAAAATCTTCCAACAAACAAAAGTCCAGGACCAGATGGCTTCACAGGTGAATTCTATCAAACATTTAGAGAAGAGCTAACACCCATCCTTCTCAAACTCTTCCAAAAAATTGCAGAGGAAGGAACACTCCCAAACTCATTCTATGAGGCCACCATCACCCTGATACCAAAACCAGACAAAGACACTACAAAAAAAGAAAATTACAGACCAATATCACTGATGAATATAGATGCAAAAATCCTCAACAAAATACTAGCAAACAGAATGCAACAACACATTAAAAGGATCATACACCACGATCAAGTGGGATTTATCCCAGGGATGCAAGGATTCTTCAATATAGGCAAATCAATCAATGTGATACACCATATTAACAAATTGAAGAAGAAAAACCATATGATCATCTCAGTAGATGCAGAAAAAGCTTTTGACAAAATTCAACACCCATTTCTGATAAAAACTCTCCAGAAAGTGGGCATAGAGGGAACCTACCTCAACATAATAAAGGCCATATATGACAAACCCACAGCAAACATCATTCTCAATGGTGAAAAACTGAACGCATTTCCTCTAAGATCAGGAACGAGACAAGGATGTCCACTCTCACCACTATTATTCAACATAGTTTTGGAAGTCCTAGCCACGGCAATCAGAGAAGAAAAAGAAATAAAAGGAATACAAATTGGAAAGGAAGAAGTAAAACTGTCACTGTTTGCAGATGACATGATACTATACATAGAGAATCCTAAAACTGCCACCAGAAAACTGCTAGAGCTAATTAATGAATATGGTAAAGTTGCAGGATACAAAATTAATGCACAGAAATCTCTTGCATTCCTATACACTAATGATGAAAAATCTGAAAGAGAAATTATGGAAACACTCCCATTTACCATTGCAACAAAAAGAATAAAATACCTAGGAATAAACCTACCTAGGGAGACAAAAGACCTGTATGCAGAAAACTATAAGACACTGATGAAAGAAATTAAAGATGATACCAATAGATGGAGAGATATACCATGTTCTTGGATTGGAAGAATCAACATTGTGAAAATGAGTATACTACCCAAAGCAATCTACAGATTCAATGCAATCCCTATCAAATTACCAATGGCATTTTTTACGGAGCTAGAACAAATCATCTTAAAATTTGTATGGAGACACAAAAGACCCCGAATAGCCAAAGCAGTCTTGAGGCAAAAAAATGGAGCTGGAGGAATCAGACTCCCAGACTTCAGACTATACTACAAAGCTACAGTAATCAAGACAATATGGTACTGGCACAAAAACAGAAACATAGATCAATGGAACAAGATAGAAAGCCCAGAGATTAACCCACGCACCTATGGTCAACTAATCTATGACAAAGGAGGCAAAGATATACAATGGAGAAAATACAGTCTCTTCAATAAGTGGTGCTGGGAAAATTGGACAGCTACATGTAAAAGAATGAAATTAGAATACTCCCTAACACCATACACAAAAATAAACTCAAAATGGATTAGAGACCTAAATATAAGACTGAACACTATAAAACTCTTAGAGGAAAACATAGGAAGAACACTCTTTGACATAAATCATAGCAAGATCTTTTTTGATCCACCTCCTAGAGTAATGGAAATAAAAACAAAAATAAACAAGTGGGACCTAATGAAACTTCAAAGCTTTTGCACAGCAAAGGAAACCATAAACAAGACAAAAAGACAACCCTCAGAATGGGAGAAAATATTTGCAAATGAATCAACAGACAAAGGATTAATCTCCAAAATATATAAACAGCTCATTCAGCTCAATATCAAAGAAACAAACATCCCAATCCAAAAATGGGCAGAAGACCTAAATAGACATTTCTACAAAGAAGACATACAGACGGCCACGAAGCACATGAAAAGATGCTCAACATCACTAATTATTAGAGAAATGCAAATCAAAACTACAATGAGGTATCACCTCACTCCTGTTAGAATGGGCATCATCAGAAAATCTACAAACAACAAATGCTGGAGAGGGTGTGGAGAAAAGGGAACACTCTTGCACTGTTGGTGGGAATGTAAATTGATACAGCCACTATGGAGAACAATATGGAGGTTCCTTAAAAAACTAAAAATAGAATTACCATATGACCCAGCAATCCCACTACTGGGCATATACCCAGAGAAAACCGTAATTCAAAAAGACACATGCACCCGAATGTTCATTGCAGCACTATTTACAATAGCCATGTCATGGAAGCAACCTAAATGCCCATCAACAGACGAATGGATAAAGAAGATGTGGTACATATATACAATGGAATATTACTCAGCCATAAAAAGGAACGAAATTGAGTCATTTGTTGAGACGTGGATGGATCTAGAGACTGTCATACAGAGTGAAGTAAGTCAGAAAGAGAAAAACAAATATCGTATATTAATGCATGTATGTGGAACCTAGAAAAATGGTACAGATGAGCCAGTTTGCAGGGCAAAAGTTGAGACACAGATGTAGAGAATGGACATATGGACACCAAGGGGGGAAAACTGCGGTGAGGTGGGGATGGTGGTGTGCTGAATTGGGCGATTGGGATTGACATGTATACACTGATGTGTATAAAATTGATGCCTAATAAGAACCTGCAGTATAAAAAAACAAACAAAACAACTAATACTAAACTTTCATTGGGTTATTTGTATGGAAATATGTTAATATAAATGTTTCAGACATTACATGAAATTTTTAAAAATCTTATATTTGTATTTGTATGGAAATATGTTAATATAAATGTTTCAGACATTACATGAAATTTCTAAAAATCTTATATTTGTATTTGTATGGAAATATGTATGGAAATATGTTAATATAAATGTTTCAGACATTGCATGAAATTTCTAAAAATCTTATATGTTCTGGTATAATGTTATAAGTAATAATCCTAGTTATTACTTTAAAATGTATATCTCAGAAATAACTAATTTTCTTGTCAACTGCATTATTATGAACTTTCATCAAATCTTTAACCATGGTCATTTTTAAGTCTTTTGTCATTTACAGACAGTTCTGGGTGTACTCTGATGATTTTGCAAATATGTTCCTATAAAAGGGTTTCATCTTCAAGAAATTCATGGAAAAGACTCTGACAAGTACAGGTTTCTGGTAACTGACTGTACTGCTGAACTGAATGAATAAGCATTTTCAGAACTCTAATGAAAAACTGATGAACTCATAAAAGTGCTAACAAAAGATCAAGATGAAAAAAAAATTAATTACATGGGACTGAGTGAACTGATGAGGATGAGTATAATTTGTGTGACTTTCTGTCTGAATTAAAAAAAAAAAAAAATCCCACAAGGACTCAGAGGCAAAGAATATACAAATCAATTTTCACTGCAAAGTAAAGGAGCTGTTACAGTGAAGAATTACTGGACTGAATGTCAATATTATGACATAGTATGAGTGTGTTTCATGTTTGGTAATTGCAATCATTGTTGCTTTTGTTGTGGTCATCCATGTACAATGCTTGGTGTCAGTCTATTTATCTCTTGTAAAAATAAAATACAGTGTGTGTGTGTGAAAAAAATAAATAAATAAAAATAAATTCCATCGACAGCTGAAAAAAAAAAAAAAAAAAAAGAAGTATAGGGTAGTTTACTTAATAATGCATTAAAAAAATATATATATATATATTTTAAATTATATAATTATATAATCTATATAGTTACATAAAATTCTTCCTCCTAGTTCCAAAAGAAGCTATTTAGAATTGCTACTAATTTTTAAAACAATCTGGAGAGACTGTTCAACATGTTTAGTTTCAGTCCTTCAGATAAAAATCCAGAGTACCGAACATTTCATTGATTGTTCAAGAAAAGCATTAAATCCATGGTTAAATCATAATAAAACAACACCTGGATGATTCATAGTTTAGTATTTTATAGTTAATTAAAGGTACATAACTTCTAGTTCTGTTTTTCAGTAAGAAATCTAAACAAAGTAGAATGTCTTCTCTATCTCTTCTTATAGTATAATTGAAGGTAAAACTAATAATATTTGGGAATTAAAGAAGTTAAAATTATTACTTAAATGTGAGGTATTTCTTTGATATTACTTTTCTTTTTTTTTAATAGATTTTATTTATTTTATTTTTGGCTGTGTTGGGTCTTCATTGCTGCGCACAGGCTTTTCTCTGGTTTTGGTGAGCAGGGACTACTCTTCGTTGGGGTGCGTGAGCTTCTCATTGTGGTGGCTTCTCTTGTCACAGAACACGGGCTCTAGGCGTGTGGGCTTCAGTAGTTGTGGCACATGGGCTTCAGTAGTTGTGGCTCGCGGGCTCTAAAGCGCGGGCTCAGTGGTTGTGGTGCACAGGCTTAGCTGCTCCACAGCATGTGGGATCTTCCCAGACCAAGGCTCGAACATGTGTCCCCTGCATTGGCAGGTGGATTCTTAACCACTGAGCCACCAGGGAAGCCCCTTACTTTTCAATTATAACTACCACAGTAATAGTGGTCAATTATTACTCACTAGTACACTATTTAAGTTTAGTAAAATACAACACCCATTAACAATGGAATGCTTTCCTTTTTACCTCCCTGTAAAAGATGCTGTTATTTATTAAATAGAGGTATTCATTTTGGCACTTTAAGGTCAGTTGACTTTCTTCATACAAATTTTACTACTACCTTCTCTTTTGAGTATTTAGATGAATATATTTAATTTTTCCTACTGTTCAAGAAATCAAAACATATTTTATATCAGCATTTTAATGAGCTTTGCTTTAATTATTAATTCAATGTGAAGTTAGTCTATACTTGAGTTATGAAAATAGAAAATAATTATTCAGATGCTTGAGTTAGGGGTGCAATGATAGCCAAGTATAACAAAATGCTGTTTAATTAAACTTATCTAGTGGGAACTTTCAATTAAGCTTTCATTTTGTTTGTTTTCGAGAACCAGAGGAGGGAAGAAGGGAATATTATCAGTTAAGGCAGAATAAAACAGTTTTAATCTTCATCCTTTGTCCTGAGAAATTTCAGGCCTTCCTGAACTAGTGGCTTTGAAAAATGTCCTTCGATAGTTTAGGCAGACCATGAATAGTCTCATTGATGCCATATTCCAAAATGAACAATCTTAACTTACCTAAATTTCACAAATCTAATAATAACATTCTCCACCTTTCTCCTAACAGGGAGCTGAAAATCACTCCAAGGGTTAACAGAGACAGTTCATACAGTAGTCTGGGAATAAAAGCTGCAGAAAGGTGGACATTTGCAGCTATTACACTTGACAGCTAAAAGGGGTGAGAAGACATTTGAGCTTCTTAGCGAAGTTATTATAACTTTTGGTAGTTAATCACAGGCCTCTGTAGTATTCCTCAACGAGATTATTTAATTTTAATTTAACCACTTCTTTAAAGGATTTAGGAAGTTTTCAATTTACACGCAAACATGTAATAAAGACAAATACAGACACACATGCTTATGAACATGCACACACATATACACTCCATGGAACAAGTAAAAATAAATTCAGATTAAATTACCGGAAACTAAGCAGAAGAGGGGCACAGATGAGCTGTCAGTCTCCTGGGGTGGTTGGTGGTGGAGGAGGTGATGATGGTGGCAGCTGTTATTGCTTAGTTTCCCGCTATGACTAGTCATGATGCTAGGAATTTTACTGGCTGAGGGGCTCACCATGTTTGAACATTACATTCATTAGGCTCTAAGATCCTTGTATCCAAGTCAAAGGGAGGAAACAGGCAAAAGGTGACTATAATTTAGGAATTTAAAAACAGAACCGTAATTCATGGCAAGAAACAATCCGCTTACATGTAGTTTGAACATCACAGACTCTCACCTTTCTTACTGAATTTTCATAGATATCCCTGAATAGATGTTTCTTCATTTGTTGTTTGTCCTAAGGGCCATTTCCAGAAGCTTTAATTTAAAAAAATAATAACATTCACTGGAGAGTGTGGTCACTGGAGTTCCCATGCCACCTTGCTGGAAGTCCATCTCTTCAGAGTACTTTTTAATGGATACATTTCATCATGTTCTGAAACATACAAACGTTGAAGGTATCTCAGAAATGTACTTGGGTTTTATAAATTTCATGATTTATTCTAGACCCAGACAAATTCCAGTTGGACTTTTTGTCCTGCAGTAATCAATTTACATACTAGGTTCAATTTGGGGCAATTTAGGTGATTTATTCCAATAGTACAAAAAATACACTTGCTGTGCAATCCAAGGATGGACAAATCTACCACGGGCCTATCTCAGAGAGCACTGACCATGAAAAGTGACTGTCTCTCTTCCTCTTTGTTGGATTCAAATTCAATAGCTCTAGACTTGTTTATTTTCATTAGAGCTAGGAAAAGAATTTAGCTTCATTTTAATCAATACACCTAGCTTTTTTTCTACCTAAAAAAAAAAAAAAAACTAAAACAAAAACCAACCAAAACTATTGTATGGTATTGCCTCTCCGACACTAGTTATCTCTTTAACATAAAGGCCTTAGAGATAGAACTCATTCATCTGTAAAACTGGTTTTCAAACAAGTTCATTTTCATGTAAATCTAGATAGGCCATAAAAGTTAGTTTACTTTGTAAAATACTAATCCATGGAGAGAATAAAGCAAATGAAATAAAAACTCTGGGCAGATGCAATTCGACAAAGCATTATAATGCTTACCAGATGTTTAGCTTCTTCTGTCATTCATGATAAATGACATTGAGCATGAGTTAAGGAACAGAAGTTGGTGGAGATGTGATCATTTAAGGTAACCTATTCCCTCAATTTCATCTACAGATTATATAAAGCATTTTGACTTAGCCACAAAGGCTTCACCATTTCAGTGTTATGGAAAAGTAACACAAGGAATGATTTCAGTTCTCAGGATTTATTAGAGAAGGCACTGAGGTGAGATCAGCTACTGGGGAACACAGATCTCACTGGGAAAAGAAAAGCAAAACCGGCAAATATAAGGAAGAATGTATCTTCAGGTCAGTCAGAGCAACGAGACAGCCAAGGTGCACGTGAGGAGATAGTAAGAATAATAAGGCAGGCTATCATTTTCTCTTTTATTGCATGCCGGAGTCCCCAAACCTGCTAAAGGCATGATTACAGGTAACAGCAGCAGTGGTGTTCCCTAGAGGTCTCGTGTGTTTTGAGGGAGTGGGGGCTATAAACTGACAGTACCAGACAAGGGAACTAAGTCATCTAATATGTCTTCTAGAAACATAATGAGTTTGACTGATGTGGCTTTCCGTGTTTAACGCGTAAGAGGTTGTGCCAACTCATGGATCCTCGGAGAACACTGTGCTTTCAAAGCAGCTGGCTTGACTTTAAAGACTTCCGGATCATAATATACAATATGCACAGGAGTCCTGAAATGGAAAAAAGGATTTGACCTAAAATAAGATGAACAGAAAAGGGAACTAACATTTCTCAGGCATCCACTATGTGTTAGGCACTATATTATCTCATTTTGATTTTCTTAAGCATCACATAAAACAGGTGTCATGACCTCCACTATACATATAAGGAAATGAAGGCTCAGGGAAGTTGTTAGAATGACCTGTGGTCAAGTCTAGATTTGTATATGTGTCAGATTCCAAAGCCTTTCCTCTTTCCATAGAAAGTAAATTCTGGAAATTTCTCAATAACTTGACGATGTTAAAACAAGCCAGACAATCCACTGGTGAACTTAAAGAAATCAATTTTTTGAAGTTTTCATCCTTAACACCTTAACCACCAAATAATAATCTTGCTACTGGGATAGACTCTTGAGCACTTGATCTTACTCCTCACTTTCCTTTGTCAGTGTACAGAGAATGAGTGTCATTTCATTTGATGTTGAACTTTTTTTTTTAAGGAAAAATACATTATAAAAATTAAAAAAATCGGGACTTCCCTGGTGGTGCAGTGGTTAAGAATCCGCCTGCCAATACAGGGGACATGGGTTCGAGCCCTGGTCCCGGAAGATCCCACATGCTGCGGAGCAACTAAGCCCGTGCACCACAACTACTGAGCCTGCGCTCTAGAGCCTGCAAGCCACAACTACTGAAACCCGCGCGCCTAGAGCCTGTGCTCCGCAACAAGAGAAGCCACCGCAATAAGAAGCCCGCGCACCGCAACAGAGTAGCCCCTCCTCGCCGCAGCTAGAGAAAGCCTGCGCACAGCAACAAAGACCCAACGCAGACAAAAATAAATAAATAAATAAATTTATTTTAAAAAAATAAAAATTAAAAAAAAATTTTTAAATATTTTATTATATAAGACCGAACACATTTCCTATTCCCTGAGCTCAAGACTACTACAACTTTTTCAGTTAGGCTTTCTTGATGGTGCTTTAAAAAGGAGATCAGGTATTATCCCTTGAAGGTAACAAAATGAATTGAGGTTCAGGCAAGTTGAGAGGTCTTCTAAAAAATGAACAGGAATTAGAGGCAATTTCTTCTTCATTGAATATATTTTCTGATTTACTTGAAATAGTTCATACATGTACATGATGCAAAAACATTGAAAAATACAAAAGCCTATTTAGTGAAAAATAAGTCTTCCTACCATCCTGGCTCCCTAGGCCCCCAAAGTAACTATTGTTACTAGCTTCTTACATACTCCTGTGAGATAGTATAGGCATATGTAAGCAAATATATGGCATATATGTATTTTTTTCTTATACAAATTATAACATATTATGTTTCTGTTCTGCAACTTGTTAGATCAATATATGTTAGATAAATAATCCTTATCAATATATGTTAGATAAATAATCCCATATCCATAATTACAGAGTTGTCTCCTAGGTCTAAAGTTCAATACTAGTCCACTAACCCTTTAACTGTAGCCTTATATTTATGGTAAGAAGACCACAGATTTGTCACAATAAATGTAACAAATAAGATGATTTTTCAAATTTTTAGTATTTCTATGATTCATTTCACTGACCTTAATAGGTCAACTTTTCCCTGTCCCTAGCACCCCATGCCTTTCCTGTCCCATCTTAGCCTTAAATTGACATACCTTGTATTTGGATTAGCTAGTTCTTGAATTCTGGGAGATATCTTGGAATGGATAGCAGCACAAGATACTGGCCAGTAGGCATCACGGGGAGGTAAATAATCTTGATGAAGAGGCCTGGCCTTAGCTAGAGCTAGTATTCGAGGGCTAGGTTTGGCGAGCAAGGCAGCACAGGATATCTATAGTGGAAGACAAAACGACACAAAAACATACCTCAAATTTCACCACGTCTCCCTCTCTTTTCAGCTATAGCCCTAATCGAGTCACCATCCTTTCTCTCCTGGATTACTGTAACAGACTCTCCTAACTGATCTCCCTGCTTCCATTCTCACTCCTCCACAACCCAGCCTTCACACAGCAGTTACTGAGGGAGAGAAGGAGCATTTTAACAAGTGTATTCCATGAGCTAGACAGTGTTCTCAGTGATCTGCCTAAATCATTCCCATGCAATCACCATAACAACTTCATGAGGGAAGTACTTTCCAAGGCCCAAGCCAGATCACGTCACTCCCAGTGTTTAAAATCTTCCAGTGGCTTTCCATTTTGCTAAGAATAACACTGAGGCTCCTTACTGTGGCCTAGAAGGTCCTACATGATCTGCCTACTATACCCTCCTCCAACCTCACCTTCCTCCCATCCCCACCTCAATCACTATGACCCCAGCCACACAAGGCCCCTCTGGCCCAGCTCTTTCCATCTCAGGACCTTTGCACTTACTAGTTCTGCTTGAAACCCTCTTTCCTCAATCTTGTCATGGCTGCCTCTTCGTCACTCAAGTCTCTAGACTCAATCATCACATCCTCAAGGAGTTCTTCCCTCACCATCCAAGATATATCACCCTTTCTAATTACCCTGTTCCACAGTACTTATTTAATCTTCTTCATAGCACTTAACAACACCTGACTTAGCTCATTTATTTCATTGTTGGTATGTTTACTGTCTGTTTCTCCCCACCAGAATATAAGCCGCTTGAGAGAAGTACTTGTTTGCCAAAAGCTAGACTAGGCTCTGGTGCATAATTGGTGCTGAATAAATATATTCTGACTGACTGACTCATCAACTCCCTTTGGTCTTACTTTGGAAACCACATCTGCCAGGAGGCCTTTCTATTATGTTGCTTTACTGGTAAAATAGGAAAGATGACATATAGCTACTATTCTCTCTCTCAAGGGCTCATTCAAAAGAATGAGGACCACAACAAACACCACTCAGTAGCCCTGAAAATGTTCTATATTGCACTGATACAGATTAGTTTGGGTTCTACGAGTATGATTATGTGCAATGGTATCACTTTTTTAAAGGATTTTTTTAAAACCCCCGAACAATCCACTGAATGTGCCAGGCTCTGTGCTGAGCACCTGCCTTATCTATTATCACAAGTCATAACAGCCCTGAAACTGGGAACTGTTATCTTCACAATCCCCTTGCTCACCTTGCTCCACCCGACTTCAAAGCTATCCAACTTAAGGACTTTGTCATGTGCTCTTCCCTCTACTAGAACATTCTCTTCTCAGATCTTCACTTAACTGACTCCTTCTCATTATTCAGGTTTCAGCTCAAATATCCCTTCCTTAAGAGAGGCTTTCCCTGACTACCATATGCAAAGAAGCTTATCCTCCACCCCCAGCCATAGTCACTCATTTCCCATTTTATTTTCTTCATAGCACTTACCACTACCTGACATTATCTTATCTGTTTCCTTATTTATTTTCTGTCTCCCTCCATCTTGTTCACTGGGCACGGTGCCTGGCACACAGTAGATATTCAAATCCTTATGGAATGAATAACGCTCAGGAAGGTTATTACAACATCACAGAACTAGTAGTGGTGAGGCAGGAATTTGAACCCAGCTCTTACTGACTCCAAAGTCCATGCTCTTCACCCTCTACCCACAGCCTCTCTCCATATCTTGCAGCTAGGTCTTCCTTCCTGCCGCAGACCACTCTTTCAAGGTTTTCTTTTCCAATGACTTTGGTCTATACCCTGTAGAAGCAAAACAACACCCTAGGAACAAACAGAAAGTGAGCTGAAGGATGCCAAGGTAGTGATGGCTTACAGGACGGATGGGCATTTCACTTCTTTCTCTTTCAAAGCACAGACCCTCTATCTTAATCCTTGGATGGGCAAGGTCTACAGTTCTTGGAGTTGCAACAGCAGTCAGGGCAGACGTCGCAATTTTGGTTTCAGTCTAGGGGAGAAAAAGAAAACAGCACCTGTAAGCATCAAACAATAAACACTATCGCAATCAAAGTTACAAAGTAGTATCTGACCACTGGACCAGACTTCTCAGTAAATACAGCAGAAAGGATGAGAATATTGCAGTAACCTATGATCACAGCTGAAAAGATCAGTTTCCATCCTTCTCAAACTAGGTTGTATAAATTCCAAGCCAGATTTTTTGGAACTTACTGTTAAACTAACGATAGGGAGAAAATGACAAGTGCACAAATGGACTAAGAGGTAAATGGCAATGCTGATTACTAGAACAATAAACTCAGCCAAGAGGGAAGTTCTCAGCCCTATCACATGAGAACACTGTAAGGGGGAGAGCTCTGCTTTGTTCTTAATTATCTTGCCCTTTGGAAATTGGAATTCACATTATTACAAATCCCCATGCTTAAAATGAATTTAAGTAGCTCTCTTCTACTTGGAATGGATAATACAAAGTAAAATTATACAAAGATAATACAAAGTAATAAAAGAGAAGAGGTAGAAAGGCAGAACAGAACCATATCTCCATAGACAATGTTGTACTGGTCCCCCAAGACACTCCTCACTACCTTAATTGTGGAAATGTGTTCAAATTACATGGTCTTCTATTTAAATTACTTATATCCAAACTCAAAACTTACCAAAAACTTTGAGGGGGCAATATAATCAATAACTGGAAATGAAATAGGGTTTTAACTGTGGGTAGAAAAGTAACACACAAGGTATATTCCAAATCCCTTCTTATGTTGTTTAAAATGATGATGATGATGATACTAACACAGACAGTATTTTACACCTATTAATTCATTTATTCCTCATCTGGGTATCATTTTTATTTCTATTTCACTAATGGAGAAACCAAGGTATTGTGAAGTTTGGCACTTTATTTAAGTTTATATAGTTTGTAAGTGGCAGAGCTGGGATTCAAACAAAGGTCCTATCTATCTACACAATACCATGAAGTACTAATCAAGCATTTCCAATGAATAAAGCTTTGTCTCTTATCAGGCTCTTGGAAAATCAAAAAAATATATGACAACCAGTGCCTTCAATTAAGGCTTACAATCAAAAAGGAAATAAAACAATCATTCATTAATTCGTTATACAAATATCTCTTAATTATATTATGTAAGACACAACAAAGAATAATAAACCAATACCTTTCCTTAAAGTAGTTTTCAACTTATAAGGAATCATAAACCTATAAGCAAATCACTGATTATTTGATATCCATAAAAAAGAATAAAGTTTTGAGGAATATCAGAGGAAAGGTGGGAGAATCCAAGAAGAATTCTCTTTTCATGGATAAAGAGATATTAAATTGGGCCTTGAGGGAAGGATCAGATTCTGACAAGTAGAGGGAGGAGAAAAGATAGGGAGAATGAAGGAAGGAAGACTGAAGGGAAAGTCTGGACACAGAAGCAAGGAGGCATGGAGCAGATTGTGTCTGGTCAGGCAGGGAGATCAGGCTTGCAAATACATCTGAAACTAGGTTAGATGTCGAGGGCACTGCTCACAGCCAGTGAAGAACCATGAAATCTTTTCACTGGAGAGGAAGCATGGTCAGGGCTGGAGATTAATCTTTCAGGCATGTGGGAGAAAGACTGAAGCAGGACATGGGAAGCTAGAAGGACAATAAGAAAGTTATGGCCAAAAGAAGAAAAACAAGGGTATACATAACCTACCCTATTCTAAAATATATATATATATTTTAAATAAATTTATTTATTTATTTTTGGCTGCACTGGGTCTTTGTTGCTGCGCACGGACTTTCTCTAGTTGTGGCGAGTGGGGGCTACTCTGCGTTGCGGTGTGCGGGCTTCTCATTGCGGTGGCTTGTCTTGTTGTGGAACACGGGCTCTAGGCGCACGGGCTCAGCAGTTGTGGCTCGTGGGCTCTAGAGCACAGGCTCAGTAGTTGTGGTGAATGGGCTTTGTTGCTCTGCGGCATGTGGGATCTTCCCGGACCAGCAGTCGAACCCGTGTCTCTTGCATTGGCAGGCAGATTCTTAACCACTGCGCCAGCAGGGAAGCCCTAAAATATTTTTTAATTTACAATTATTTAAGCAAAATGATACTTGCATAAAAACAGATCAGTGTAACCAAATAGAGAATTCAGAAATATTATCTAGTACAGTGGTTCTCAATTTTTTTGGTCTAGAGCCCATTTACACTTTTTTTTAAATTGAATAAATTTGATGTGTAACATTCTTTACCCTCTTAAAAAGTGACTGAGGGCTTCCAAAGACCGAGACGTTTAAAAACATTTATTATTTCAACTAAAAAGAACCTATTACATGGAAATACAAATATTTTTTATGATGAAGAACTATATTTTCCAAAACAAAAAAAATTGTGACAAGACTGATATGTTTTACATTTTTGCAAATCTCTCTGGTTTAAGAAGACACTGGTTTTTGGTTGAAGTATATGAAGAAAATCCAGTTCCCCATACTAGTTGGAAAAGAGTGTATTTCAACAGCTTTTTCAGATAATTGTGGATATTCTTCTTTGATACTAAAATAAAACTTGACAAAGGGTAGTTTCTTAAAAATAAGAGTTGCAATGTACAATCTGAAACTGTCAAGGAACTTTTCATACTCCATTACCATAAAATCCATTTGTCTATCTTACACATTGAATGAACCTTTTACTTGTACATAATTTTGAACTTGAAGATTACTTAAAAGGTTCTGGGAAACCTTTATGCATACCTGGGTCACATTTTTGAAAACCGTTGCCCTGGTATAAATAACATTGTGGTATATAATAACTGTGGCAGTAAACAAATAAAGGCTGGGGCAATCATGGGGGAGGGGCAGATTCTTACCCCATATTTTAAATAGAAATATACTTCAAATAAGTTGAGGAATTATCTACTTTAAAAAGAAACCACAAAAATACTACAGGAAAATAGAGGTGACCAGTGGTGTGCTGGTAAATGTTTAACAGTTAGCTCCTCAGAGAAAAAAGACTGATTTGTAGTGCTTGCCAAATTCTATGGTGTAAAAATTCCCGCCATAGTCAATTTCAAACTATGAAGGTGATCGATCTCACTAAATGCAAAGTTAGAAAGAGATGTGCACCATCAGCTCTTGTGAGCCAGTACAAGCACACTACTGGGGGTGATTTTCTGAATTCTTTTTGGGTAGAATTTTCTAATCATAAAGCAATGGAAGAAACCTCAAAATAATAAGATTATGGGTTTTACCACACATAAAATTTTAACCTCAAGGTAACCAAAACAAAATTAAAAGGCAAATTAGAAGTTCTGCTTCTAGTAATAGCAGAGTAGCTTGTATTGAACTAATCTTCTTGCCTATAACAGTTAGAGACTCTGAATAAAGCATTAAAAACAAAACAAAACAAAACTCTTTGAAGGCAATGGAAAGCAATCAGAAGTAGGCAGAAACTAGACAGGATAAGACTCTTGAAAGAAGGAAAGCAGTTCATCCTCGCCCCTTCCTGATCATTTGGGAGAGCAAAGCAAGGTAGGTGTCTCAGCCTGGTGGGAAGGGAGAAGGCACAGTGGCGCACAGCAGGATGTTAGGGCCAGAGCATCAAGAGAAGGGTCGACCAAGTAAGAGGGCTTGAGATATCAGAGACACCAGTAAGAGATCAGAGCCTTGGGAAGGGGTCTCCCAGGATGAAGTGTCAGAGACTGAGTGGCATAGTGCAGGGTGTAAGAGCCCACATGCAGAAAGAGAAGACAGCAGAGATGGGAGAATGATTATACACAGAGAGGACATGTATTAAGGTAATGGGAGCCAGGTTTTTAACTTTCAGAGACAAGCATTATAAATAAGGAAAGGGAGGAAAAGAGTAAACTCTGTAGTGTTGGATCAGAATTGGAGGTAAAGGTGAAAAATCATATATAAGTTGATATGGAAATAAATATAGATGAAAATGTGTGTATGCATGTGAATATACACCAAAGATTCATAATCTTACCCTAATTACAAGAAACATTCAGACAAATTCAATTCGTCTGCTATTCTATAAAATAACTGGATGGTAATATTCAAAAGTGTTCACGGTCAACAAGGCAAAAAAAGATTGAAGAACCATTCCAGACCGAAGGAGACTAAAGATACTTGACAACACATGATTTTGAACTGGATTATTCCTCTATAAAGGATATTACTGGGAAAAATAAGTGAAACTTGAATGGGGTCCGAAGATGGATACAATGAGTGAAGAGATTAAAGGTCCAAGAGAAATATGGAAATTATATATATTTTTAAAAAAACAAATGGAAATCCAAGAACTGAAAAACACAGTATCTAAATTAAAAATCCATTGGATGAGATTAAAGGAGATTGTTCATTGTGGTAAAAAGAACTGATGACATTGAGTACAGGTGAATATAAATTATTTAAAATAAAGCATATAGAGAAAAATATTGAAAAAATAAATAAAACAACCTCAGTGATCTATGGTATAGAATATGATGATATAGCACAGGTATAACTAGAGGCCTCAGAGTAGAGAAAGAATGACACAGAAAAAAAGTCTGAATAAATGATAGCAGAAACTATTGAAAAATTTGATTAAAAGCAACATCCCACAAATCCCTGAATTTCAGGGAACCACAGGTAGGACAAATACCAAGAAAACTATATGTAGGCATATTTAGCCATACTGCTAAAAACCAAAGATAAAGAGAAAATCTTAAAATAGCTAAAGGAAAAGGACACATTAAATATAGAGTAAAAATTATAATTTTAGCTGGCATCTCGCCAGAAACCATGCAGGCCAGAAGATCATGAAAAGATACTCTAAAGTGCTATCAACCTAAAAAATGTTTGTATATCCTACAAACAAAAATAAAGAACATTTTCAGAGTAACAAAAACTGAATGATCCACTCTCTAAGAAATGGTAAAAGAAATTCTTAAAAACAATTGAGAAGGGCTTCCCTGGTGGCGCAGTGGTTGAGAATCTGCCTGCCAATGCAGGGGACACGGGTTCGAGCCCAGGTCTGGGAAGATCCCACGTGCCGCAGAGCAACTAGGCCCGTGAGCCCCAACTACTGAGCCTGCGCGTCTGGAGCCTGTGCTCCGCAACAAGAGAGGCCGCGACAGTGAGAGGCCCGCGCACCGCGATGAAGAGTGGCCCCCGCTTGCCACAACTAGAGAAAGCCCTAGCACAGAAACGAAGACCCAACACAGCAATCAATCAATCAATAAATAAATCTTTAAAAACAATTGAGAAAAGAAATCAACAAATACAAAAGTTGACTCTTTGGAAAGATTAATAAAGCTCATTTGTTAATCCCTAGCAGGCCTGATCAAGAAGTAAAAAGAGAAAACAAATTAACAAACAGGAATTAAAGCATCAACACTATATATCTTAAAGCTCTTAAAGAGTAAAATATATATATTACCATTAAAAACTTTATGCAAATAAATTCAACACAGAAGAATGGACAAATTCTTTTAAAATACAAAACAGACACAAGAAGAAATAAAAAATCTGATTTGACCTATACCTTAAAGGAATACCTGAAGAAATTTAATTCATAATTAAAAACCTCCCCATAAAGAAAACACTAAGCCCAAATTGCTTTAAGGGTAAATTATCTCAAATATTTAAGGAAGAAATAATATGAATCTTACACAAATATACAGAGAATAAAAAAGCAGGAAATACTTCTCAACTCATTTTACAAGACCAACATAACCCTAATTCCAAAACTCAACAGATATATTTTTAACTATAGACCACTATCCATCATGAACATAGATGCAAAGTTCCTCACTAAAATATTAGGAAATCAAATTCATAATGTCTAAGTGGGATTTTCCCAGGAAAGCAAGGCTGGATTTTTACTTTTAAAATCAATAAATGTAATTAATCACATTAGTAAAATAAAGGAGAAAAATCATATGGCCATTTTAATAGATCCAGAAAATCATTTTATAAAATTCCTGGTTTAAAAAAAAAAACAACTCTAAGCAACTATGTACAGAAGTCTGCACATTAACAAAATAAAGAGAAAAGATCATTTGGGCTTCTCAGTCAAGAATAATACTTATTCTGGTATCTTGATTACGGTGGTTAATGAATGGGTATATATATTTGTTAAAAGCTTATTAAACTATACAACATAAGATCTACACATTTTAAATTTTATACTTATATTATAATTTTAGTATACTATATATATATTATTATTATATAAATTATAACCCCAAACTTTAAGTTACAAGCTGGGAAAAATATTCACATCATATATAACAGATGAAGAATTAATATCCCTAAGATGTAAAGAATTTTATGAATCAATAAAAAATGTACAGACCAGTAGAAAAATAAAGCCATGAACAGACAGATTTAGAAAAGGAAAATACAGATGGCAAATAAATGTGGAGGACGATTTGACTTTATTAATAATCAGAGAAATGAAATTTCTCCTAATCCACGAGGTCATTATACCAACATGTCTCTCCCCCATCATTCTCAATCTTGATTATTTTCTGAGAATAAAAATTCTAGAAGTAAAATGACTGAATCAAGGGTATGAACATTTTTGAGGTGATACACATAAAATCCGAAAATGTGTTACAACAAAAGTGATTTTTATTTACATATTCACTTGCATTATTTGGGCTGCCTTTTTTTACTGCACATAATATATTAATTATTTATTTTACAAAATATTAATTTTATAATAAAATATATCTCATTAAAATAGTTATGGATTAAGTGAGCTATGAAACCAAACCCTTTCTTTTTAAGTTTTGTAGTCCTAACAGTTATTATAAAAAGAGACTTGGTATGACATTCACAGAGGTAAAAGGACTTCCTACAGGGTATCCATACAAAGTCTCTGGTGGCAAGTAACCTCAGGTACCTGTAATAGTAACTTGACTTCTTTTGTGGGTGTGTGTTATTTTTAAACTCTGAGAAGATTTAGAATTAACTGTCAAAAACCTAAGAAAATCAAAATCATAGAATTAATACTTTGTCTTAATAATAAATATGTGCAAGAATTGATGAAATCTGAACAGGGACCATAGATTAGTTATAGTTTTATACCAATGTTAAATTTCCTGATCTTGATAACAGTATGGTAGTTATATAAGATAATGTCCTCTTGTTAGGAAACACACTCTGAAGTACTGAGGAAAAGGGGTATATGATGTCTGTAATTAACTTTCAGAAATGATTCAGGGAAAAAATTAAATATACACACACACACCATGGAGGAGAGAGAATGATAAAGCCAATGGACTTTAACTTTTGCAGATTTTCAGTAAATTTGAAATTATTGCTAAAACAAAAAATAAGTGTATATTATTAAAATAAAAAGCAGGTACATGTTTTAAGAGAATTTGGCCTGTAAGAGTGATAACATTACAATTGCAATTTGAAATATATAACAGAGTAACTGATTTAGAATTACGACATTAAGTTGAAATCTTAAATTTATGTCATTCTGAGACTGGCTGGGACCTGAGACCCTTGACTGTAGTGCTTCCACCTAGACAAATGCCTCCTGGAGCAACAGAATACAAAGAAACTATAAGGGACTTAAAAGAACTCCGTGCATGTGCAGTTGGGGCAAATTATGAACAATAAGAAGATACAAAAAGGCCAAAACCCAACTGCCACTTTTGAGGTACCAGGAGCAAAAGTAGGGTACTATGCATGATCCCTGCACCCAGCACCACCAAGGGGGTGGGTCCACCATGTACGCCACCCCCCAGCCTGATCCACCTATTGGCCCCTATCTTCACCCTGTTTAAGGGACCAGCTTGCCCCCTCTCAGGGAGTGAGCAAGGGCACGTGTTACTTGTTTTCCCTCCCTCCTGCTATAGCACGAGTCCCAGTAAAGCCTTGCCTGAATTTCTCATCTGGCCTCTTATCAATTTCTATTGATTAAAGAGTCCAAGAACCTTAGTCAGTATCAATTATTACAACGCTAAAAAACTTCAGGTTCACTATAAGTTTAACGTATTAGATTTTTAATAATTATTTAATATTTGAGAAGGTTTTGTTAATGTAGATGGCTGAAATAAAATACTTTAAAAAGAAATCAAGTTTAATGTATTTATAAATATAGTTTAAAGTATTTGAAGGTATTTAAATAAGTTTGGAAACCAAATCAAACATTATTTAGGACTCTTAAAAGTCATTGTCAAAAACTGCTAGAATTATTGGGACTTCCCTGGTGGCGCAGTGGTTAAGAATCCACCTGCCAATGCAGGGGACACAGGTTCAAGCCCTGGTCTGGGAAGATCCCACATGCAGCGGATCAACTAAGCCCATGTGCCACAACTGCTGCGCCTGCGTTCTAGAGCCCGCACACCACAACTACTGAAGCCCATGCACCTAGAGCCCATGCTCCGTAGGAAGAGAAGCCACTGCAACGAGAAGCCAGCGCACTGCAACGAAGAGTAGCCCCCACTCGCTGCAACTAGAGAAAGCCCACGCAGCAACGAAGACCCAAAACAGCCAAAAAAAAAAAAAGACTGCTAGAATTATAAATAGAATAATAAAAACTCCAAACTAAACTTAAAAGCCTAAGAAATAGATTTTCTAATTTGAATTTTTTTTTTTAAATTAATTATTTATTTATTTTTGGCCGTGCTGGGTCTTCGTTTCTGTGCAAGGGCTTTCTCTAGTTGCGGCAAGTGGAGGCCACTCTTCATCGCAGTGCGTGGGCCTCTCACTATCGCGGCCTCTCCTGTTGTGGAGCACAGGCTCCAGACGTGCAGGCTCAGTAGCTGTGGCTCACGGGCCCAGCTGCTCCACGGCATGTGGGATCTTCCCAGACCAGGGCTCAAACCCGTGTCCCCTACATTAGCAGGCAGATTCTCACCCACTGCGCCACCAGGGAAGCCCTGAATATTTTTAAACTATTAATCATTTAAATCAAGAGTATACTTCCGAGCAGCCTTTTCTGCAGACAAAAACCATGCTCAAGGATACCAAAAGACTCACATCACTGGGTATGGAAGCCTTTTTTTCTTAAGTGCCTATAAATTCTTTGCCACTTCTCTCATGGAGAGGTGGGGTTTGTGTCCCTGCCCCCTTGAATTTGGCCAGACTTGTATATGCATCAATCAACAGAGTATGACTGCAGTGACATAATGTGACTTCCAAGGCCAAATCATAAAAAAAATGTAGCTTCTACCTGATTCTTCTGGAAGACTCACCCTTGGGACACTACATCTTAGGATATGTCCATCCACCTCACTACAAATAACTCAATTTTGTTTCTGTAGTTTCCTCTATAAATTTTATAGTGTCTGGTCTTACATTTAAGTCTTTAATCCATTTGGAGTTTATTTTTGTGTATGGTGTTAGGGAGTGTTCTAATTTCATTCTTTTACATGTAGCTGTCCAGTTTTCCCAGCACCACTTATTGAACAGACTGTCTTTTCTCCATTACATGTTCTTGCCTCCTTTGTCATAAATTAGGTGCCCACATGGGGGCGGGTTTATCTCTGGGCATTCTATCCTGTACCATTGATCTATATTTCTATTTTTGTGCCAGTACCATACTGTCTTGATTACTGTAGCTTTGTGGTATAGTTTGAAGTTGGGGAACCTGGTTCCTCCAGCTCCATTTTTCTTTCTCAAGATTGCATTGGGGTCTTTTGTGTTTCCATACGAATTGTAAGATTTTTTGTTCTAATTCTATGAAGAATGCCATTGGTAGTTTGATAGGGATTGCACTGAATCTGTAGATTGCTTCGGGTAGTACAGTCATTTTCACAATATTGATTCTTCCAATCCAAGAACATGGTATATTTCTCCATCTGTTTATGTCATCTTTGATTTCTTTCATCAGTGTTTTATAGTTTTCTGAGTAAAAGTCTTTCACGTCCTTAGGCAGATTTATTCCTAGGCATTTTATTCTTTCTGTTGCAATGGTAAATGGGAGTGTTTCCTTAATTTCTCTTTCTCATTTTTCATTGTTGGTGTATAGGAATGCCAGAGATTTCTGTGCATTAATTTTGTATCCTGCAACCTTACCAAATTCACTGATTAGTTCTAGTAGTTTTCTGGTGGCATCTTTACGATTCTCTATGTATAGTATCATGTCATCAGCAAATAGTGAGTTTTACTTCTTTTCCAATTTGTATTCCTTTTACTTCTTTTTCTTTTCTGATTGCTGTGGCTAGGACTTCCAAAACTATGCTGAATAAGAGTGGCGAGAGTGGACATCCTTGTCTTGTTCCTGATCCTAGTGGAAATGCTTTCAGTTTTTCACCATTGAGTATGATGCTTGCTGTGGGTTTGTCATGTACGGCCTTTATTATGTTGAAGTAGTTTCCCTCTATGCCCACTTTCTGGAGAGTTTTTATCATAAATGGGTGTTGAATTTTGTCAAAAGCTTTTTCTGCATCTATTAAGATGATCATATGGTTTTTATTCTTCAATTTGTTAATATGGTGTATCATATTGATTGATTTGTGTATATTGAAGAATCCTTGCATTTCTGGGATAAACCCCACTTGATCATTGTGTATGATTCTTTTAATGTGTTGTTGGATTCTGTTTGCTAGTATTTTGTTGAGGATTTTTGCATCTATGTTCATCAGAGATATTGGCCTGTAGTTTTCTTTTTTTGTGACATCTTTTTCTGGTTTTGGTATCAGGGTGATGGTGGCTTTGTGCATGAATTTGGGAGTGTTTCTCCCTCTGCAATTTTTTGGAAGAGTTTGAGAAGATCGGTGTTAGCTCTTCTCTAAATGTTTGATAGAATTCGCCTGTGAAGCCATCTGGTCCTGGACTTTTGTGTGTTGGAAGATTTTTAATTACAGTTTCAATTTCATTACTTGTGATAGGTCTGTTTATATTTTCTAATTCTTCCTGGTTCAGTCTTGGAAAATTGTACCTTTCCAAGAATTTGTCCATTTCTTCATGGTTGCCCATTTTATTGGCATACAGTTGTTTGTAGTAGTCTCTTATAATCCTTCGTATTTCTGCAGTGTCAGTTGTGATTTCTCCTTTTTCATTTCTAATTTTATTGATTTGCATCCTCTCCCTTTTTTTCTTGATGAGTCTGGCTAAGGGTTTATCAATTTTGTTTATCTTCTCAAAGAACCAGCTTTTAGTTTTATTGATTTTTGCTATTGTTTTCTTCATTTCTATTTCATTTATTTCTGCTCTGATCTTTAGGATTTCTTTCCTTCTACTGACTTTGGGTTTTCTTTGTTCTTCTTTCTCTGGTTGCTTTAAGTGCAGGGTTAGATTGTTTATTTGAGATTTTTCTTGTTTCTCGAGGTGAGATTGAATTGCCATAAACTTCCCTCTTAGAACTGCTTTTGCTGTGTCCCATAGGTTTTGGGTCGTCGTGTTTTCATTGCCATTTGTTTCTATGTATTTTTTTATTTCTTCTTTGATTTCTCCAGTGATCTCTTGGTTATTTAGTAGCACACTGTTTAGCCTCCATGTATTTGTGTTTTTTACAGTTTTTTCCCTGAAACTGATTTCCAATCTCATAGTGTTGTGGTCAGAAAAGATGCTTGATACGATTTCAATTTTCTTAAATTTTCCGAGGCTTGATTTATGACCCAAGATGTGATCTATCCTGGAAAATGTTCCATGTGCAATTGAGAAAAAAGTGTATTCTGCCACTTTTGGGTGGAATGTTCTATAAATATCAATTAGATCTATCTGGTCTATTGTGTCATTTAAAGCTTGTGTTTCCTTATTTTCTGTTTGGATAATCTGTCCATTGGTGTAAGTGGGGTGTTAAAGTCCCCTACTATTATTGTGTTACTGTCGATTTCTCCTTTCATGGTTGTTAGCATTTGCCTTATGTACTGAGGTGTTCCTATGTTGGGTGCATAAACGTTTATAATTGTTATATCTTCTTCTTGGATTGATCCTTTGATCATTATGTAGTGTCCCTCCTTATCTCTTCTAACAGTCTTTATTTTAAAGTTTATTTTATCAGATATGAGTATTGCTACTCCAGCTTTCTTTTGATTTCCATTTGCATGGAATATCTTTTTCCATCCCTTCACTTTCAGTCTGTATCTGTCCCTAGGTCTGAAGTGGGTCTCTTATCAGCATATATATGGGTCTTGTTTTTGTATCCATTCAGCCAGTCTGTGTCCTTTGGTTGGGGCCTTTAATCCATTTACATTCAAGGTTATTATTAATATGTATGTTCCTATTACCATTTTCTTAATTGTTTTAGGTTTGTTTTTGTGGGTCTTTTTCTTCTCTTGTGTTTCCTGCTTAGAGAAGTTTCTTTAGCATTTGTTCTAAAGCTGGTTTGGTGGTGCTGAATTCTCTTAGCTTTTGTTTGTCTGAAAAGCTTTTGACTTCTCCATTGAATCTGAATGAGATCCTTGCTGGGTAGAGTAATCTTGGTTGTAGGTTTTTCTCTTTCATCAGTTTAAGTATATCCTGCCACTCCCTCCTGGCCTGCACAGTTTCCACTGAAAAATCAGCTGATAATCTTATGGGGATTCCTTCGTATGTTATTTTTTCTTTTTCCCTTGCTGCTTTTAATATTTTTTCTTTGAGTTTAATTTTTGTTAGTTTGATTAATATGTGTCTTAGTGTGTTTTTCCTAGGGTTTATCCTGTATGGAACTCTCTGTGCTCCCTGGACTTGGGTGACTATTTCCTTTCCCATGTTAGGGAAGTTTTCCACTATAATCTCTTCAAATCTTTTCTCAGACCCTTTCTTTTTCTCTTCTTCTTCTGGGACCCCTATAATTCGAATGTTGGTGCATTTAGTGTTGTCCCAGATGTCTCTGAGATTGTCTTCAATTCTTTTCATTCTTTTCTCTTTATTCTGCTCCTCAGTAGTTATTTCCACCGTTTTGTCTTCCAGCTCACTTATTCGTTCTTCTGCCTCCGTTATTCTGTTATTGATTCCTTCTAGTGTATTATTCATTTCAGTGATTGTGTTATTCATCTCTGTTTGTTTGTTCTTTAGTTCTTCTAGATCTTTGTTAAACGTTTCTTGTATTTTCTCAATCCATGCTTCCTTTCTATTTCCAAGATTCTGGATCATCTTTACTATTATTGCTCTGAATTCTTTCTCAGGTAGATTGCCTATTTCCTCTTCATTTATTTGGTCTTGTAGGTTTTTATCTTGCACCTTCACCTGTGACATATTTTTTTGCCGTCTCTTTTTTTATGAGTGGGATTGTGTTCCTGTGTTACTGGTTGTTTGGCCTGAGGCTTCCAACACTGGAGTTTGTAGGCTACTGGGTAGAGCTGGGTCTTGGTGCTGAGATGAGGAACTCTATGAGACCTCACTCTGATGAATATTCCCTGGGGTCTGAGGTTCTGTGTTAGTCCAGTGGTTTAGACTCGGAGCTCCCACCACAGGAGCTTCCACCCGACCCCGTGCTCACAAATCAAGATCCCACAAGCCACGTGGGGTGGCAAAAAAAAAAGAATAATAACAAAGTAAAAAATAAAATTAGACTAGGAAACTAAGAGATATGTTAGAAAGAATGCAAAAATAAACATATAGATGAACCAACAACCGGAAGGTATGTTAGTACCACAATAGTGAAAAAGAGGAGGAAGTTTTTTTTTTTTTCCTTCAGAGTCAGAGAATCTGGTTGCATTAATGAAATATAATGAATAAAATGATCCGTCTGACAATTCTCATAGCTGCCTAGGTTTCAGGAGAATAATGAACTAACTTTATTAATCAACAGTTCCTGATTGTTACAAAGTGCCATCCATAAATTTCCCTTCATTTTAATAATACTTGCTGAACGCTGAAAAGAAAAAAAAAAAGGAGGTGGGGAAAGGCCTTGACTGTGGAGGGCGGGGCCTAAGCAAGGGTGAGGTTTGGGTGGTGGGTGGGGCCTATGCTCAGGAACCATAGGGCTGGAAAAGGCCCTGAGGGCTTTGGGGGTGGGGCTTAGGCTCAAGGAACAGAAGGGGCCCAGGCGTGCCCCCCACCCCTGGTCTCAGAGGGCAGGGAACCTCACCTGGGAGCCCAGTAGGCTTCCTGGGCTCAAGTGGGCGAGGCAAACTCCCTCCTCTCCTCTCCCACTCCTCCGGTCTGAGGTCTGGGAGGGCCCCTCCCGCCTGCCTCTCCTGATCTCCCTGGCCTCCCTCCTATGCCCCCAGGACCAATTGGGGGGTGAGCCTTGGAGGGCATGGAACTGGCCTGGGAGCTCAGCAGGCTCCTGGTGCCCGAGTGGGCGGGGCAATCGCCCTCTGCTCCTCTCCCGCTCCTCCCACAGTGCCCCTCCCCCCTGCCTCTCCTGATCTCCCTGGCCTCCCTCCTATGCCCACAAGGACTCACGAGACCTGGAGGGGGCTCTGGAGGGCAGGGGACCGGCCTGGGAGCTCAGCAAGCTCCCCAGACCCCAGTGAGCAGGGCAATCGCTCTCTGCTCCTCTCCCACTCCTCCTGGATGGCCCCTCCCCCCTGCCACTCCTGATCTCCCTGGCCTCCCTCCTATGCCCCCAGAGCCCACGCAGCCTGGATGGGCTTTGGAGGGGGGGAACCGGCTTGGGAGCTCAGCAGGCTCTGTGGCCCCAGTGGGCCAGGTGATTGCCCTCCGCTCCTCTCCCCGCTCTTCCTGGAGAGTCCCTCCCACCTGCCTCTCCTGATCTCCCCGGCCTCAGGGGTGCCGATCCTGACTGGCCTCCACTTCTCCCCCCTCGGTCCCCCTACATCCTACCGGTTCACTCTGGGGTTCCTCCCGTCTCCTTGGTGGTTAGAGCCCCCCACCAGCGGCCAGCAGGCGCCCTAGTTGTGGGGAGAGCTAACTCCGCAGCTTCCCACACCGCCATCTTGACTCTTCCCCCCTGGCTGTTGTTTTACATCACTAAGCTTGGGGGTGGTTTGGTATAAAGCAACAGATAACCAGATCAGAACTTTAAGGATGGGTTCTCTGTTCAGGCATACTGTGTTTTATTGTACTTTGCAGATACTGCGTTTTTCACAAATTGAAGCTTTGTGGCAACCCTGCATCAAGCAAGTCTATCGGCACCATTTCCCCAACAGCATTTGCTCACTTTGTGTCTTTGTGTCAGAAATATTCTCACAATATTTCAAACTTTTCCATTTTTATTATATTATGCTGATATGTGATCAGTGATCTTTGACATTACTATTGCAAAAAGATTACAACTCACTGAAGGCTCAGATGATGGTTAAGATTTTTTAGCAGTATTTTTTTAACTAAGGTGTGTACATTGTTTTTTTAGACATAATGCTATTGCACATTTAATAGACTACAGTAGTGTAAACAACCTTTATATGCACTGGGAAAGCAAAAAGTTTGTGTGACTTGCTTTATTGCAATATTTGCTTTATTGGGGTGGTCTAGAACTGAAACCAAAATATCTCTGAAGTATGCCTGTACTGGTTCTAGACTATCTGGAATTTGTTTTCTGAGCAGATTAGATTTAAAGCTATTAATGATCCTATTGCCAGTGGTTTAAAAAAAAAAAAAAAAAAGACACTGGTAATCCGTGGCATGCACTGACAAGACAGAAAGCAAGATTTGGTAACCAAGCAGCTGCTGACAGAGATCACTTTAGTGAAATAAAGAGGTATAGTGAGGTTGGCTCATTGCTTCTAAGTACACTGGAGAACTTGAGGAAAGAAATTACCAGCTCAGGCCTTTAAATTCCCACCTTAAGGTGTAGTTAAGGGACCACAAAGTTTTTGTGACTTACCCAAAAGAAACCCTTATCTTTAATGGTCACAGGACTGAAAATTCTCAAAACCAAGCTCAAAATCTAATTCTGTGAGTGGAATTAGAATTACAGTGCAAATTGAATTCCCAAACTTATATGGTCTCCTATATTAAAGTTAGGGCAATGATTGAGAAGGAATTGGTCCTTAAAAATTGGAATCGGAACATAAGGGCACATTCCAGTGAAGGGGGGACTTTGAACCCCTGAACGTACCTGAGCCTTCCTTACCAATAGAATCAGCCCTTCCTCCCTTGTCTGAAGAGGCAAGACTCTCCTGTAATGGCCTCCCCTGAAGTAAATATCTTCCAGGGGACTGCTGAACTACCCCTAGTCTCTCACATTTCTTCTAGATCTATGACCAGACCCAAGTCCCAGCTGCTGTAACAGTCTTCCACAGACTTCTCATCAGCTCTCACAATTGCTCAAGGTTAATTCTGTAATACGCATTGTGGTTCTGCTTCTCTCATCAAATCCTGACTGATACATTAGGCACGGGGGAGATAGTCAGAAAAATTCATTTGATGAGAGGGGAAAATAAACATGAAGAAAAGGAAAATACACACCCAGAAATAAGAGGGGAGCACATTACAGTTACAAACATGCTACACGTTACAAAGTCCATCAGGAACTGTTTCTTTCACATGGACCCACTTACGCTTTTTGGAGGAACATAGTTTGGATTTGTGGCTTTGGCTATTGAGAGTTGTAATATCCGGGGAGAAGGATCAGAGATTTGAAGAGAATCTCTTAAGTAATCACTGAAGGTCCTATATGCAAATGGAACATGAAATATTATAATCATTGGAGGAACAATAACTGCATTCTTCATTGCTATAATCAACCTCCAATCAATTATATATATTGTTTCTATCTTAGGAACATCTTTTCCCATAATCATTAGTGTTCTTTCTACTAGATTGGTGTTTCTCAAAGTTGTTTTACTATGATCCACAGTAAGAAGTACATTTTATATTGTGATACAATATATGTAAATCTGTGTATCTGAAACAAAATGATCATGAAACGATGCTTTCCCTAGGCAATGCATTCTGATTTGTAAAATTTCATTTGATTTCATAAAAACAACAACAACTGGAATTGATTTCATGATCTACTGATGGGTTGAGACTTGCAGTTTAAAAAACACTTCACTGCCTACCAAAACCTCCTATTAAAACCCTGAGATAAAAATTCCAGTCACTACCAAGAACCCTCTGTGATGGCCAGTCTCCTCTGCAGTACAGTTTGAGATAGCGCTGGACATAACCCCCAGCAACCTGGCCAATTATCATAGGTGGTTTCCCCACATACTCCTTTCCCAGAACAGAAACCTATCAACCAACAAACCTACAAACCTAATATGGAAAAAGTTTTTCTCAAATAAATATGATTACCCTCTAGGGGTAGTCTGTTAGTTTTAAAAATTGATATATAGTTAACATACCATAGAAGTTACCCTTTTAAAGTGTACAATTCTATGCTTTCTAGAATATTCACAAAATTGTGCAACCATCACCACTACCTAAATTCAGAACGTTTTCAACACCCTAAAGAGAAATCTTATACCTATTAAAATCCCACCCCATTACCCCCTCCCCAGCCCCTCCCCACCTCTAGGAACTAGTAATCTACTTTCTGTCTCTATGGATTTGCCTATTCTGGAAATTTCAAATACATGGAATCATACAAATATGTCACTTTTTGTGTCTAGCTTCCTTCACTTGGCATATTTTCAAGAATCATGTATGAGTATGTCTTTCCTTTTATGGTTGAATAATATCCCATTATATGGATTTGTCACATTTTGTTTATCCATGCATCCATTGATGAACATTTGAGTTGCTTCCACTTTTTGGCTATTTTGGAATGCTGCTGTGAATATTCATGTACAAGCTTTCGTGTGAACATATGTTTTCAAGTGTCTTGGGTACATGCCTAGGAGTGGAGTTGATCATATAATTCTATGTTTAACATTTTGAGGACCTGGAAAACTATTTTCCATATAAGCTTCACCAGTTTACATTCCCACCAGCAATGTATGAGGGTTTCAATTTCTCCACATCTTCTCTAAGTTATTTTCTCTTTATTAATTATTATTATTGCCATTCTAGAGGTGTGAAGTAGAATCTCAGAGTTTTAACATGCGATTCCAAGATGACTAATGATATTTAGCATCTTCTCATGTGCTTCTTGTTCCTTGTATATTTTCTGTGGAGAAATGTCTATTCAAGTCCTTTGCCTATTTTTTAAATTGGGTTATTTGTCTTTTTTGAAGAGTATTAAGAATTCTTTGTATTTATTCTGAATACTAGTCTCTTTTCAGATATATGATCTGCAAATATTTTCTCCCAATTTACGAGTTGTCTTTTCATTCCCCTGAGAGTGTCCTTTGATGCACAAAAGTTTTCACTTTTGATGAAGTCCAATTTATTGTATTTTTGTCACATGTGTTTTTGGTGTCATATCTAAGAAACCACTGCTTAGGTCACAGAGATATATGCCTATGTTTTCTTCTAAGAGTTTTATAATTTTAGCTCTCATATTTAGGTCTGTGATCCATTTTGAATTAACTTTTGTGTATGGTGTGAAGTAGGGGTTCAACTTCATTCTTTTGCATGTGGATATCCAGTTATCCTAGCACCATTTGTTTAAAAGACTATTCTTCCTCAATTAAACTGTCTTGGCATCCTTGTCAAAAATCAACTGACATATACCATAAGGGTTTATTTCTGGACTCTCAATTCTATTCCATTGATCTATATGTCTATTCTTATGCCAGTAACACACTGTTTTGATTACTGTAGCTTTTTAGTAAGTTTTCAAATCAGAAGCTGTAAGTCTTCCAACTTTGTTATTCTTTTTCAAGATTGTTTTTGCTATTCTAGGTCTCTTGCATTTCTATATGAAGTTTAGAATCACCTTGTCAATTTCTACCCAAAAAGGAGAGCTGGACTTTTAATAGGGATTGTATTGAATCTGTAGATCAATTTGGTGAGAAGTGTCATCATAACAAAATTAAGACTTCTAATCCATGAACAGAGAATGTCTTTCCATGTATTTAAATCTTCTATTTCTTTCAACAATGTTTGTAGTTTTCTGTGTACGTACATTGCACTTCTTGTTAAGTTTATTCCTCAGTATTTTGTTCTTTTATTTTTAATTATATTAAAATACATATAACATAAAATTTACCATCTTCACCATTTTTCAGTGTATAGTACAGTAGCATTAAATGCATTCACATCGTTGTGCAACCAACCTCCAGAACAATTTTCGTCATGCAAATCTCTATACCCATTAAACAACTCCTCATTCTCCCCACCCCCTAGTCCCTGACAACCACCATCTTACTTTCTGTGTATGAATTTGACTACAGTTGGTACTGTGTATAAGTGGAGTCATATAGTATTTGGTTTCTTGTGACTGGTTTATTTCATTTAGCATAATGTCCTCAAGGTTCATCCATGTTGTAGCATTTGTCAGAATTTTCTTCCTTTTTAAGGCTAATATTCCATTGCATGTATTGTTTTGTGCTTTTTGACGTTGCTGCAAATGGGATTGTTTCTTAATTTCATTTTCAGATTGTTCATTGCTAGTGGATAGATATACAATTGATTTTTGTATATTGATCTTGGATTCTGTGCCTTCCTGAACTAATTTATTAGCTCTAATCGTTTTCATGTGGATTCCCTGAGATTTTCTATATATAAGATCATGTCATCTATGAGTAGAGAGTTATCAATACTTCTTCCTTTACAACCTGAATACCTTTATTTCTTTCTCTTGCCTAATTGCCCTGACTCAAATCTCTAGTATGATGTTGAATAGAAGTGGTGAGAGCTGATGTTCTTACCTTATTCCTGATCTTAGGGTGAAAGCTTTTAGTCTTTCACCACTAATTATGATGTTAGCTGTGGGCTCTTTGTAGATGCCCTTTATCAAGCTGAGGAAGTTCACTTCTATACCTAGTTTGTTGAGTATGATATGTGTTAAATTTTGTTAAGTGCTTTTTCTGAGTCTATTCAGGTAATCATGTAGTTTTGGGTTTTTTTATTCTATTAATTTGGTGTATTACATTGATTTTAGTATGTTGAACTCAACATATTCTTGTATTCTTAGAATAAATCCAACTTGGTCATGGTGTATAAATATTTTATATATTGTTTGATATGCTTTGCTAGTATTTTGGTGTGGATTGTTGCATGTATATTTGGACTTGGTTTGGTAGTATTTTGGTATGAATTGTTACACATATATTCATAAGAGATATTGTCTGTCATTTTCTTCTCTTGTCATTACAAACGTTTTTTGGTTTGGTATCAGGGTAACATGGACCTCACAGAATGAGTTGGGAAGTGACCTATCTTTTGGAAGAATCTGCAGGATTGGTCTAGGTCTTCTCTAAGCATATCATTGAATTCATCAATGAAGGCATCTGTTCCTGAGCTGTTCATAGAAGCTTTTAAAAAGTATTAATTAAATCTCTTTATTTGTTATGGGTCTGTTGAGATTTTCCATTATTCAGTCAGTTTCAGTGGTTTGTCTTTCTAGGAATTTGTCCATTTCATTTATGTTATCTAATCTGTTGGCCTTACAATTGCTCATAGTAATCCCTTATAATCCTTTTTTCTCTATATAAGATCAATTTGCAACCCTTCTTTTGCAAATGATTCCTTAGAAAGGTCCCTTCTTTCTTTCATGATTTTAGTAATTTGAGTCTTCTGTCTTGTTGTCTTGATGAGTCTAGCCAAAGGTTTGTTTTGTTGATCTTTTCAAAGAGCCAACTTTCAGTTTTGTTTATTTTCTCTGTCTTTCTGGTTTCCATTTATTTCCACACTAATCTTTATAATTTCCTTCTTTCTGCTTGCTTGAATTAGTTTGCTTTTCTACTTGTAATCTCTTAAGATGGAAGATTAGGTTACAATTTGCAATCTTTTTTATTTTTTATGTAGGCATCTACAGCTAAAATTTCCCACTAATCACTACTTTAGCTGCATCTCATAAGTTTTGGTATACTGTGTTTTCATTTTATTAATATCAAAGTGAGTTATTCTTTGACCCATTGTTTGTTTAGGAGTGTATTTAATTACACATATTTAAATTTTTTCTTCTGCTATTGGTTCCTAATTTCATCATTGTGGTCAGAGAACAGATTTTGTATGAATTCAATTCTTTTAAATTTATTGACATTTGTTTTATGACCTAATATATGATCTATCCTAGAGAATATTCCATGTGCACTTGAGAAGAATGTGTGTTCTGCTATTGTTGGGTATAGTGTCCTATAAATGTCAATTAGGTATTTTTGGTTTATAGTATTGTTCAAGCCTTCTACTTCCTTGTTGATCTTCTGCTTGTTATTCTTTCTATTATTGAAAGTAGAGTATTGAAAAACTCAACTTGTTGAATTATCTATTTCTCTTTTCAATTCTACCAGGTTTTGCTTCATCTATTTTGGGTTCTTGTTGTTAGGTATATATATGTTTATAATTGTTATAGTTCTCTAATGGATTGACCATTTCATTACTATAAAATGTCCTTCTTTGTCTTAAAGTCTAATCGTCCAATATGAGTATATCCACTCACTTTAGTTAGTTTTCATAGTATATCTTTTTTCATCCTTTTCCTTTCAGCTTATATATTTCTTTGAATCTAAAGTATGTGTCTTATAGACAGCATACTACTGAGTATGTTTTTTTAATCCATTCTGTCAATCCCTGCCTTTTGATTGGACTGTTCAGTTCATTTGCATTTAATGCAATTACTCATAACATGGAATTTATGCTTGCCATTTTGCTTTTGTTTTTCACATGTTACATCTTTTTATTCCTCTATTCCTCCATTCCTCCCTTCTTCCATGTTAGATATTTCCTAGTGTACCCTTTAAATTCCTTGTTATTTCTTTTACTATATTTTAAAAATTATTTTCTTAGTTGTTGCCCTGTATATCTTAACTTATAACAATCTAATTCAGATTAATATCAGTCCATTCCCTCCCCTCTCTGGGCTGTTTTTTAATACATTGTATGTCCATCGACACAGATTTATAATTATTGCTTTATGCAGTTGTCTTTTTTTTTTTTTTTGCCCATGCCACACAGCATGTGGGATATTCATTCCCCGATCAGGGATTGAACCTGCGCCCCCTGCATTGGGAGCATGGAGTCTTAACCACTGGACCACCAGGGAAGTCCTATGCAGTTGTCTTTTAAATTAGGTAGGAGAATAAAAGGGTTACAAACAGAAAAATACATGTATACTATCTTTTATATTTACCTATGTAGTTAACTCAATTTTATTTCTTCATGTGGATTCAAGTTATTGTCTAGTGTCCTTTCATTTTAGCCTGAAGGACTCCCTTCAGTATTTACTGTAAAGCAGGTCTGCTGGTGATGAATTTTCTCAGTTTTTGTTTAACTGGAAATGTCTTAATTTCTTTTATTTTTGAAGGATGATTTTGTTAGCTAGAGTATTCTTGGCTGACAGTATTTTTCTTTCAGTGCTTTAAATATGTCATGCCACTGCCTTCTGGCCTCTATGGTTTCTGATGAGAGGTCACCTGTTAATCTTACTGCAGATCCTTTGCATATGATGAGTCACTTCTCTTGCTGCTTTCAAGATTCTCTCTTTGTCTTTGATTGCGGACAGTTTGATTATGATGCATCAGGTTGTAGATCTTTTTGAGTATATCACACTTGGAGTTTGTTGAGTTACCTGGATGCGAAGATTGTTTTTCATCTAACCTGGGAAGCTTTTGGCCATTGTTTCTTTAAATATTCTTTCTGCCCCTTTACCTCTCTACTCTCTTTATGAAATTCCCATTATCAATATGTTAATACTCTTGATGCTGTCTTACAGGGCTTTGAGGCTTTGTTTATTTTATTTCATTCTTTTTTCTTTCTGTTCCTCAGACTTGATCATCTTCACTGACCTATCTTTAAGTTTTCTGATTCTTTCTTCTGACTGCTCAAATCTACTGTTGAGCCCCTCTAGTGAATCAGCTAAAATATATGTCACAAAGTCCAGGCTCATGTAGTACATTTATTGGACAACCCTGTGTGTCTGCATTAAGCACTTGCATTTTCCCCTCACACAATTCTGAACAAGCTTGGTTATCTGTTTCCAGAGCACAAAAGATCAGAAAAGAGGCTACTTAGAGACTATTCTCCCAATAAAAAGAGAAATGACAGGAAAACTATGAGAAGTGAATATCATAATCTAAAGAGGTCAGACCACTTAGCCTAAGCAATGTGCTTCATACTTAAACACTTTCTGAGAGGTTTACCAAATTAAGTTATTATGTGATAGTTGATGTTCATAATAAATATCTCAAGCCAATGGAAAAAGGTTACATGTATGTTCAGTATCAAAAGAATCTCCTTAGGAAAGCAGGAAAACAAACTTAAAAATACAGAAAGTTTTAGCACTCAAGGGGGTTTCACTTATATGAAACGTCAATCTCAGGTGTCTCAAAAATTGGTAACAGATAATTAAAGTATTCTTCTAGTTTACAGATACAGATCTTTACCAGATTTACATGCATATTTTAACTAAATTAACAGATTTTGTTTAATAAACTGACAAAATAAGCAAATTTTGTGGAGGAATTGGGCCACTTTTGCTGGATTCTATGATGGAAAAAGACTCAAATTGTCCAGTTCAACCTATGCCTGAATACAGGAATCTTTTCTAAAATCCATGTATAGTCATCATTCCAGTTTGTGCTTGAACGTTTTCAGGGATTTGGGTTTAGTTGGCAGTTGACCTTTCCAAATAAACGCCTCCATTACTGCATAGTTACCAGAAAGATTTTTCTATACTTAGCTGACATCGGCTGCTCTGTAAATTCCTTGTTCTACTTCTAGTTCTAAGTAATTTTACTTTGACTTCCCTTTTCTCTTTCAGATGCTGATCCTTGAAACATAGCTATCACTGCTACTTTAGTGTCTTCTCTAAGCTAAACATGTTATTTCTCTTAACTGTTGTTCATATAACATAGCTTCCAGAAAAATCAACATCTCATTCATCACCTCTGAATAGTCTCAAATTTATTATCAGTTTCTTCAGGTATAACATCCATAAGTGGACACATATACCTAATGTGTTCTGATTAAAGTAGTGTACAGTAGTACTATCACACTCTACACTTGGTGGAACATGTACACTGTACATATTCCACTAATGCAACCTAACATTTTTTCCAATACTCTTATCACAATCTTAACTCCCATGTGGAAAGTATCACCTAAGCTCTTTTTTTCTTTGGCCGTGCCATGTGGCTTATGGCATTTTAGTTCCCCCAGCAGGGATTGAACCCAGGCCCTCGGCAGTGAGAGCGTGAAGTCCTAACCAGTGGACCACCAGGGAATTTCCTAATCTGTCTTTTAAAGACAAGGAGAATTTCAGAATTTAAAGCAGAAGGAAGAGCATTTGCAGTCACAGAGGCATAAGAGAACATGAATTGCAAAAACCTGTAATGTTTCATTTGCATATTTTTTAATTGGCTGACAATGGTAAGTTTAGTGTGAATTTTAGCTTCACTACAATCTGAGTCAAATGTAATTACTGATGATGATCTTCTGATTACCCACAATTGCTGCAAATATTTGATTTTTCACCCTGATGCTTTGAAACACAAGTGGACTTCTATTTTATGAAATTGCATACACTAAAATTAGAACAACAATATTGTGACATTCACCAAATTAGATGAGAATTTATGGAGATTCTCAAGGTACTCTACCTATTTATTAGATTCCCTTTCTTGAATCTGTTGGGCTGTGCCAGCTTCTGGATCCTTTTGGAAGGTTGGCAAAACAGTGCAGGAGAAGGGATCTCCCAGATTACAGACTCTCTACCGCAGCTGTAATAATACTGAACCCTGCAAGTTGTAAAAGAGAAAAGAAGTGAACAAAACAGGCATGAATTCAAATTACCATAGTAATTTCCAACACTGACCCCCCCACCCCAGGTCTAGGGGAGCGGGTATGACAGTTTATCCCTTCACTGCTGAGCTATTTTCTACATAGGGGGAAATTAGAAACGGTTATAAGCCATCAAGTTTTCAGCTGCCTTCTAATATCCTATTCTAAAACAGACAATTTTCTGTAATAAATAAAGTTCATTTTCTAAATAGACCAAAAAATACCCTGATGAAGAGAAAATTTGCTGCTTTTTAAATAAAATATTTTCTTTAGCATCTCTATAGACAATTTAAATATTTTTACTAAATTTTTAGTTAATAGGATAAATTACATTGATGCTTTTCTTTGTGTTAAAGACCTCTGAGCTTAGGAATAAATGCTACTTGATCATGGTTTGTAGATTATTTAATCATTATCAGGTTTTGTTTACTAAGATTTTATTTAAGATAATAATATTGTTGTTCTTATCACTCCTGCCCTTCAATCTTTCCTTTATCAAAATATTATCATTAGTGGAAAAAGAAGTGATATTGACTACTTTAACCTGGCGTTAATTTAGATTGCAGTCCCACTCCTGCTTCTATTATTTTCCAAAGGACCTCTGCTCCTTTAGGACATTCATAGATATGGCTTTGCATTCATCTGCCCAGGCTTCTGTCTGCTGGTTGCTAATATAAGCCTTGGTCTGGGTTTAAGCCTGTATTTCCCTTGCTTTTGACCACTCAGACTTGAGGCCCATCTATACCGTCACAAATCTGCTTTTAAGGGGCTTGAGACTATGCAGCCCCGGCTCTACTGCCTGACAGAGCTGACTCAGCCACCGCCACCCACATACACAGCCAAGCTCTGACAGGCAGAGAACCTCCAGCACTTACCTGGGATTTGCCTTTTGCAGGAACTGGAAGTTCAGTTTGGGAATTGGAGACAGAGAAGGAAGAGGTGATTTTGAACAGGGGGGCATTTGGAAGAGATCAGACCCAAGAAAGGAGGGCACAGTGGGTGGAAGGAAGGAGTGAGCAGCACAAAGTTAAGGTGCTCTTGGAGAGTAGGGCAAAGGGTAGAAGTCCAAGAAGCAAATAAAACAAACAAAAACAAAAAAAAGAAGACGAAGAAGAAGAAGAAGAAAGATGGGAGGACACCAGAGACATAACTCAATTATTCAACGTTCTCTGAGGTGGGAGTGGCTAACACCAAACCATAATACTTATGCCTTACTCTGCCAACAACTAGATGTACATGAGTGTTCTAGAAGATGGAGAAGATAATACATCTTATGGTGGTTATGAAGATTAAATAAGAGAATATAAGTCATTTTATTAAGTTACAAAGCAATACTCAAATAAAATTGTATTATTAACTAACTTGTATATTAATTCTAAATTTCATGTGTACCTATCTTTTCTGCTTATAGATACTGTATATTAATAGAATGCATAGCTGCTGCCTTTAGGTGCTTCTCCTGTCTTGTAGTCATTCACACACCCAAGTCTCACCATTCCATCAATGTGGCAGGTACTCAAATATTATTTTAATATAGACTACTCTGCATTTTTCTCATTGTAAAAGAGATGAGTATTCATTATAGAAACTTTGTAAGAGCAAGAAAAGTTTAAGAGAGAAAAACAAAAAGCATATATTATCCTGCCATTCAGAGACAACAATACTTTGGAAAAATATTTCCTGACTCATACACTCAATACTTATTGAGCACCAGGCACTGTTAGGCACTAAGGAGAGAGTAGAAAGTAAGACAGACATAATCACTGCTTTCTTGGAGCTTCTTCTCTATGTTGGGAGGAGAACAGCAAAAATTAGGTAGATAGTTGTGATAAGTGCTATGAAGGGCATTGGCTATGCAGAGATAGAGGCTTTCAGAGTAGGTTTGTGAGGAGGTGGAATGTTATGTGGAGAAGAGCAGTCAGGAAAGTCTCTCTGAAAAGTTGAGACCTATGCTGAGACTTAAGGACCAGAAAGTCTTAGTCATTGTAAGCATTGCAGGCAGAGGGAGAAATATGAATAAGGTCTTGAGATGGTAAAGATCATGACATGTTTGATGAATAAACATTATTAAAAATAAAAAGAGGATAATATCATAATACAGTTTTCTATTTAATTTTTTTCACTTAATATTATAGCATAAGCATTTCCAACATATAAAAGAAGCAGCAAACATATAAAAGCAGCAAATTATTACCAATAATGAGAAAAATCAATCCCTAGAAACAGACCCACAAATGAGATAGTATAGAATTAGTAGGCAAGGAGATTAAAAAATTGAGCAAGTAGAGAAAAGATATAAAAAATACCCAAATTGAACTTCTAGTGATAAAAACTATGACACATGAAATAAAAATTACCCTGGATAGGATTAATAGTATATTATACACTACAGAGAAAAAGGTTAGTGAAAACACAGAGAAAAATAAAACAGAAAGAGAGGGAAAGAGAACAGACTCGATGAGCTGTAGGACAAATCCAAGCAGCCTAATGTGTAACTGGAGCCCACAGAGAAGAAGTAATAAATACCGATTCTATACATTTTCCGATTGATTCTATGAGGACAGCATTGCCATAAACAAAGACATTACAAAAAACAAAGATATTACAAGAAAACTACAGACCAATATCCCTCATGAACACAGATGCAAAAATTCTAAAATTTTATTGGAACACAGGCATTCTCGGTTTACATATGTCTATAGCTGCTTTCCCAGAGTTGGGTAGTTGCTGTAGATATTTAATGGCCAACTTTATATCTGGCCCCTTCCAGAAAAAGTTTGCTGACTTTTGACTAAAGGTGTATATTGAAAGAGGAGAGAAATGGCTACCTCAATTATCACGGAAACCAAACTTCAGATAAATAATAGCATCTTCACTTTTTTCTTTACTTTAACCTCCCTCACTGCCTGTACCCATCTTCCCTACACCTCACCATCTTTCCTCAAAGAGCCAACCAGCAGAAAGTCCAGTCATTCAACAAACATGCACCAAAAACAAATTTGCAATGAACGTCAAAAGTCTTAACATTATTACCTTTAGATGCCCTAATTAACTTACGGTAACCACGCCCATTGGTGGTATACAAAATTCACAGTTTCATGCACAAATAAGTTCATCCACAACAGTGTTATATATGGTACATATCCTTGCATAATACCCTTATTTTATTAAAAAATCAAAATCGTGATAAGCCAAGACACTATAAAATATAATACAAGTCTCCAAGAGCTAAATATTAGATGTTGCTCTGGAAAAGTTTTACTGTAGCATCAGATTAGAAACAGATATAGAATCCCTAATCCTCAATAAATTTTGTGTCCCTAAAAAAAAAAAAAAAAAAAAAATTTTGTGTCCCTGATAACACACAACCTGGTAACACACAAATACTAACCTGTTAGGTACATATCGGTGGGAGACTTCCTTAGGCTGGGCAAGGTTCTCAAGTCTTTTGGTCAGTTGAGCCTTCAAAGCATTCCGGGAAACAGGGCGAATAGGATCTTGATTTCCCCAAAACAGTTTTCTGTTAAAAAGCAGAAAAATAAAATGGTAAGAAATTCACTGCTAATTGGCATCTTAGAAATGGCTCTTGACATCTTCTCTACTAATTTTACTTCACTTCAAGAACTATCTCTATTACAAAATTTTAGTTTCCAGACATCAGAAGCTGAATAAACTACTTATGGAATTTAAAACAAGAACAAGACTGTTTTATCTACTGTCTTAAAAGATGATGACCAAAAATGAACCTATTAGAGATAGTTCTATTTCTGCCAACATGTAATTAACACTGTAATTTATAGTCAGGTCAGCAAAAAATGGGCATGCCAGTTATCTACACTGTGCTCTCAGTTTGGGTAAAGTACTGTACCAGGTGGTCAGACCTAATCAACTCCCAAAGGCCCCACCTCCAAATACCATCACACTGGGGGTTGGGATTTCAACATATAAATTTTAAGGGGACATAAACATTCAGTCTATATCATCTGATAAAGTACTGGTATTCAAAATACAAAAAGAACTCTTAAAATTCAACAATAAGAAAACAACCCGATCAGTGGGCAAAAGATCTGAATAGACACTTTACAAAAGACAATATACAGACGGCAAACAAACATATGTAATACGCTCATCATGTCATTACAGAATTGCAAATTAAAATAATGAGATACCACTACACACCTATTAGAAGGGCTAAAATATAAACCACTGATAACACTGTGGAGCAACAGGAACTTTCATTCATTGCTGGTGGGAATGGTGCAGACACTCTGGAAGACAGTTTCGCAGTTTCTGACAAAGCTAAGATCATATTCTTACCATATGATCCAGTAATTGCACTCCTAGGTATTTACCCAAATGAGGTGAAAACTTGTATCTACACAAAACCTGCATATGAATATTTATAGCAACTTTATTCATAACTGCCAAAAATCAGAACCAACCAACATGTCCTTCAGCAGGTGAACAGATAAACTATGGTACATCCAGACTACAGAATATTACTCAATGCTAAAAAGAAATTGCTACTGAAATGAAAAGCCATGGAGGAACCATAAATGCATATTTCTAAGTGAAAGAAGCCTGTCTGAAAAATTTACACATTGTACAATTCCAACATTATATGGCATTCTGGAAAATGTAAAACTATAGATATAGTTAAAAGATCAGTGGTCACCAGGGGTCTGAAGAAGAGGGAAAGAGGGAAGGGGTCTCTAAGTGGAGCACAAGTAATTTTTAGGGCACTGAAACTATTCTGTATAGTAATGTAGTAATGAATATATGACATTATGCATTTGTCAAGACCCATAGAACTGTACAACACGAAAAGTGAACCCTAATGTAAACTACAGACTTTTGTTAATAATAATGTGTCAATATTCATTCATTAATTGTAACAAATGTATCACATTAATGCAAGATAATAATGTTAATAACAGGGGAAACTAGTGGTTGGTAATATAGAAATTTTCTCTGTACTTCTCTGTACTTCTGTTGAGTTTTTCTGTAAATCTAAAACTGCTTTCAAAAATAAAATCTATTAATTTAAAAAATAAAAAAGCAATAGGAGATCAGAAAAAAGAAAAAAAAAATCAGGCTTCACTCGGGAGCTAAAAAAGAAAAGGGGGAGTCCTGTGGCCAAAAGTGGAAAGACAGTGGGTCCAGCCTGCTGGAAATCTAGAAAACAGGTATGCTCTAGGCAGAGGCTTAGAGACAGCAGGACCAGCTGTTAGAAGCAACAAAGTTGAACTTGGAGGATGGGCACAAGTGTTTCATGTGAGTGTGGCATAATGCCCTGGGACAGTGGTTCTCAAACCTGTCTGCGTATTGGAATCATCTGGGGAGCTTTAACACTCCTGAAGCCTATGCTGCACCCTAGGCCAAATGAGTCAGGATTTCTGGGAACGGGACTCAAGCATCAGTCAGTCTTAAAATTTTCCAGGTAATTCCAGTGTGCAGTCCAATTTGAGAATCACTGACCTAGGGTTTGCCTTCCATGTGTTAACTCAACTGAGGTGACAATATTGATTCAGTGGATCCAGTTGAGCACAGAGGTGCTGGGATGCAGTGTTAGTGGACAGGTAAGAATAATACTTACCTATTTAATGTAAGAAATACATCATCACACACAAGACTACATAATATTGCCTTACCTATCTGGGGCTCCCCATTGTTTCTTAGGCCTAGAAAGATCTTGAATTCTCTTCCTAGAAAAAGAACTAACAAATACCAGCTGATTAATTCAAAGAGAATGTTTAACAAATATGATTACATGAGATGGCTCCTACTCAAACAAATCTCATTTGAGGGAGAAAGAAAAACCAATGTCCTATTTAATGTGATTTTTTTTTAATTTTCTTTTTTTAATGTAGCAGGTTCTTATTAGCTTTCCATTTTATACATATTAGTGTATATATATCAATCCCAATATCAATGCCACTTTCCCCCTTGACGTCCATAAGTTTGTTCTCTGCATCTGTGTCTCAATTTCTGCCCTGCAAACCGGTTCATCTGTACCATTTTTCTAGGTTTCACATATATGCGTTAATATACGATATTTGTTTTTCTCTTTCTGACTTACTTCACTCTGTATGACAGTCTCTAGATGCATCCACGCCTCTACAAATGACCCAATATCGTTCTTTTTTATGGCTGAGTAATATTCCATTGTATGTATGTACCACGACTTCTTTATCCATTCATCTGTAGATGGGCATTTAGGTTGCTTCCATGACCTGGCTACTGTAAATAGTGCTGCAATGAACATTGGGGTGCATGTGTCTTTTGGAATTATGGTTTTCTCTGGGTATATGCCCAGTAGTGGGATTGCTGGGTCATATGGTAATTCTATTTTTAGTTTAAGGAACCTCCATATTGTTCTCCATAGTGGCTGTATCAATTTACATTCCCACCAACAGTGCAAGAGGGTTCCCTTTTCTCCACACCCTCTCCGGCATTTGTTGTTTGTAGATTTTCTGATGATCCCCATTCTAACTGGTGTGAGGTGATACCTCATTGTAGTTTTGATTTGCATTTCTCTAAAATTAGTGATGTTGAACAGCTTTCCATGTGCTTCTTGACCATCTGTATGTCTTCTTTGGAGAAATGTCTATTTAGGTCTTCTGCCCATTTTGGGATGGGGTTGTTTGTTTTTTTAATATTGAGCTGCATGAGCTGTTTATATATTTTGGAGATTAATCCTTTGTCTGTTGATTCATTTGCAAATATTTTCTCCCATTCTGAGGGTTGTCTTTTCGTCTTGGTTGTAGTTTCCTTTGCTGTGCAAAAGCTTTTAAGTTTCAGTAGGTCCCATTTGTTTATTTTTGTTTTTATTTCCATTACTCTAGGAGGTGGATCAAAAAAGATCTTGCTGTGATTTATGTCAAAGAGTGTTCTTCCTATGTTTTCCTCTAAGAGTTTTATAGTGTCCGATCTTACATTTAGGTCTCTAACCCATTTTGAGTTTACTTTTGTGTATGGTGTTAGGGAGTGTTCTAATTTCATTCTTTTACATGTAGCTGTCCAGTTTTCCCAGCACCACTTATTGAAGAGACTGTCTTTTCTCCATTGTATATCCTTGCCTCCTTTGTCATAGATTAGTTGACCATAGGTGCATGGGTTTATCTCTGGGCTTTCTATCCTGTTCCATTGATCTATATCTCTGTTTTTGTGCCAGTACCATATTGTCTTGATTACTGTAGCTTTGTAGAATAGTCTGAAGTCAGGGAGTCTGATTCCTCCAGCTCCGTTTTTTTCCCTCAAGACTGCTTTGGCTATTCGGGGTCTTTTGTGTCTCCATACAAATTTTAAGATTTTTTGTTCCAGTTCTGTAAAAAATGTCATTGGTAATTTGATAGGGATTGCATTGAATCTGTAGACTGCATTGGGCAGTATAGTTATTTTCACAATATTGATCCTTCCAATCCAAAAACATGGTATATCTCTCCATCTGTTGGTATCATCTTTAATTTCTTTCATCAGTGTCTTATAGTTTTCTGCATACAGGTCTTTTGTCTCCCTAGGTAGGTTTATTCCTAGGTATTTTATTCTTTTTGTTGCAATGGTAAATGGGAGTGTTTCCTTCATCTTTCAGATTTTTCATCATTAGTGTATAGGAATGCAAGAGATTTCTGTGCATTAATTTTGTATCCTGCAACTTTACCAAATTCATTGATTAGCTCTAGTAGTTTTCTGGTGGCATCTGTAGGATTCTCTACGTATAGTATAATAAAATCTGCAAACAGTGACAGCTTTACTTCTTCTTTTCCGATTTGGATTCCTTTTATTTCTTTTTCTTCTCTGATTGCTGTGGCTAGGACTTCCAGAACTATGTTGAATAACAGTGGTGAGAGTGGACATCCTTGTCTTTTTCCTGATCTTAGAGGAAATGCAGGTTTTCACCATTGAGAATGATGTTTGCTGTGGATTTGTCATATATGGCCTTTATTATGTTGAGGTAGGTTCCCTCTATGCCCACTTTCTGGGGAGTTTTTATCATAAATGGGTGTTGAATTTTGTCAAAAGCTTTTTCTGCATCTATTGAGATGACCATATGGTTTTTCTTCTTCAATTTGTTAATATGGTGTATCACATTGATGGATTTGTGTATATTGAAGAATCCTTGCATGCCTGGGATAAATCCCACTTTATCATGGTGTACAATCTTCTTAATGTGTTGTTGGATTTTGTTTGCTAGTATTTTGTTGAGGATTTTTGCATCTATATTCATGAGTGATACTGGTCTGTAATTCTCTTTTTTTGTAGTATCTTTGTCTGGTTTTGGTATCAGGGTGATGGTGGCCTCATAGAATGAGTTTGGGAGTGTTTCTTCCTTTGCAATTTTTTCGAAGAGTTTGAGAAGGATGGGTGTTAGCTCTTCTCTAAATGTTTGATAGAATTCACCTGTGAAGCCATCTGGTCCTGGACTTTTGTTTTTTGGAAGATTTTTAATCACACTTTCAATTTCATTACTTGTGATTGGTCTGTTCATATTTTCTATTTCTTCCTGGTTCAGCCTTGGAAGGTTATACCTTTCTAAGAATTTGTCCATTTCTTCCAGGTTGTCCATTTTATTGGCATAGAGCTGCTTGTAGTAGTCTCTTAGGATGCTTTGTATTTCTGCGGTGTCTGTTGTAACTTCTCCTTTTTCATTTCTAATTTTATTGATTTGAGTCCTCTCCCTCTTTTTCTTGATGAGTCTGGCTAAAGGTTCATCAATTTTGTTTATCTTCTCGAAGAACCAGCTTTTAGTTTTCTTGATCTTTGCTATTGTTTTCTTTGTTTCTATTTCATTTATTTCTGCTCTGATCTTTATGATTTCTTTCATTCTACTAACTTTGGGTTTTGTGTGTTCTTCTTTCTCTAGTTCCTTTAGGTGTAAGGTTAGATTGTTTATTTGAGATTTTTCTTGTTTCTTGAGGTAGGCTTGTATAGCTATAAACTTCCCTCTTAGAACTGCTTTTGCTGCATCCCATAGGTTTTGGATTGTCATGTTTTCATTGTCATTTGTTTCTAGGTATTTTTTGATTTCCTCTTTGATTTCTTCAGTGATCTCTTGGTTATTTAGTAATGTATTGTTTAGCCTCCATGTGTTTGTGTTTTTTACGTTTTCGCTGTAATTCATTTCTAATCTCATAGTGTTGTGGTCAAAAAAGATGCTTGATATGATTTCAATTTTCTTAAATTTACTGAGGCTTGATTTGTGACCCAAGATGTGATCTATCCTGGAGAATGTTCCGTGCGCACTTGAGAAGAAAGTGTTATCTGCTGTTTTTGGATGGAATGTCCTATAAATATCAATTAAATCTATCTGGTCTATTGTGTCATTTAAAGCTTGTGTTTCCTTAGTATTTCTGTTTGGATGATCTGTTCATTGGTGTAAGCGAGGTGTTCAAGTCCCCCTCTATACTGTGTTACTGTCTATATCCTCTTTTATAGCTGTTAGCAGTTGCCTTATGTATTGAGGTGCTCCTATGTTGGGTGCATATATATTTATAATTGTTATATCTTCTTCTTGGGTTGATCCCTTGATCATTATGTAGTGTCCTTCCTTGTCTCTTGTAACATTCTTTATTTTAAAGTCTATTTTATCTGATATGAGTATTGCTACTTCAGCTTTGTTTTGATTTCCATTTGCATGGAAAATCTTTTTCCATCCACTCACTTTCAGTCTGTATGTGTCCCTAGGTCTCAAGTGGGTGTCTTGTAGACAGCATATATATGGGTCTTGTTTTTGTATCCATTCAGCAAGCCTGTGTCTTTTGGTTGGAGCATTTAATCCATTCACGTTTAAGGTAATTATTGATATGTATGTTTCTGTTACCATTTTTTAAATTGTTTTGGGTTTGTTTTTGTAGGTCCTTTTCTTCTCTTGTGTTTCCCACTTAGAGAAGTTCCTTCAGCATTTGTTGTAGAGCTGGTTTGGTGGTGCTGAATTCTCTTAGCTTTTGCTTGTCCGTAAAGCTTTTGATTTCTCCCTTGAATCTGAATGAGATCCTTGCTGGGTAGAGTAATCGTGGTTGTAGGTTCTTCCCTTTCATCACTTTAAATATGTCATGCCACTCCCTTCTGGCTTGTAGAGTTTCTGCTGAGAAACCAGCTGTTAACCTTATGGGAGTTCCCTTGTATGTTATTTGTCGTTTTTCCCCTGCTGCTTTCAATAATTTTTCTTTGTCTTTAACTTTTGCCAATTTGATTACTATGTGTCTTGGTGTGTTTCTCCTTGGGTTTATTCTGTATGGGACTCTCTGCGCTTCCTGGACTTGGGTGGCTATTTCCTTTCCCATGTTAGGGAAGTTTTCGACTATAATCTCTTCAAATATTTTCTCGGGTCCTTTCTCTCTCGCTTCTCCTTCTGGGACCCCTATCATGTGAATGTTGTTACATTTAATGTTGTTCCAGAGGTCTCTTAGGCTGTCTTCATTTCTTTTCATTCTTTTTTCTTTATTCTGTTCCGCGGCAGTGAATTCCACCATTCTGTCTTCCAGGTCACTTATCCGTTCTTCTGCCTCAGTTATCCTGCTGTTGATTCCTTCTAGTGTATTTTTCATTTCAGTTATTGCATTGTTCATCTGTGTTTGTTTGTTCTTTAATTCTTCTAGATCTTTGTTAAACATTTCTTGCATCTTCTTGATCTTTGCCTCCATTCTTTTTCCGAGGTCCTGGATCATCTTCACTATCATTATTCTGAATTCTCTTTCTGGAAGGTTGCCTATCTCCACTTCATTTAGTTGTTTTTCTGGGGTTTTATCTTGTTCCTTCATCTGGTACATTGCCCTCTGCCTTTTCATCTTGTCTATCTTTCTATGAATGTGGTTTTTGTTCCACAGGCTGCAGATTGTAGTTCTTCTTACTTCTGCTGTCTGCCCTCTGGTGGATAAGGCTACCTAAGAGGCTTGAGCAAGTTTCCTGATGGGAGGGCCTGGTCAGCACTGTATTCTTCCTATTGGGCCACAAAACCATATCAAGTTATTTGATTCAAAGTAGATACTTTGTCCTAGAGTACGTAGGCACCATCCTCAAAAAGAATTACATCTGAGCTATTACTTCAGCTGTGCCTTCGGGAGGTTGTTCCAGCATTCAGTGAGGTCAGCAGCTTCTCCAAAGTCCGGAACTCCACACTCCAGAGGCCCTTCTTTCCACATGCTCTATTTTATGTGATTTGAAGAGTGCTAAAAAGTGCAAAGTATTCAAAATATTGTGGACCCAAAATACTCACTTCTAAAGTCATTAAAAATACAGTACATAATAAAACAAAGACAATATATATACAATATAACCAAGAGCATACTGTCTCCAGAAGAACCCAGGTAAAATGCACACTTAATGGTAAAACCCCACAATTTTCATATTAAGTAATTTAAGTAATTTTGTAAATGGCTTGATGGCATTGGATTCTGATGAGATTGTATAGATAAATTTCAGACAGAATACCTGGCTTTGAGAAAACTATGAAAAAGGCAAAATATACTCTGGGTACTGCTCATCCCCTGTTCTGCCCTACTCTGCTCCCTTGGTCCTTTCCTGACTATTCTGAAACCACTGATAGCAGACACAGTTTGTGCTCCCCAAGTATCCATGTGATCCTTTACATTTCCCAGCCTCCTTTGCAGTTGTTTGAAGCCATGTGACCAGTTATGTCTAAGTTCAGCAGAAGTGTTGGGTATCACTCCAGGGCAATGCACTTAACAACTAGTGTCCTGGCGGGGGGGACAGGGAGGGATAAACTGGGAGATTGGGATTGACATATATACACTACTATATATAAAATAGATAATTAATAAGAACCTACTGTATAGCACAGGGAACTCTACTCAATACTCTGTAATGACCTATATGGGGAAAGAATCTTAAAAAAAGAAGGGTTGATATGTGTATATGTATAAGTGATTCACTTTGCTGTACAGCAGAAACTAATACAACGTTGTAAATCAACTATACTTCAATAAAAATTAAAAAAAAAAAAAAAAGGAGAGAACTAGTGTCCTCCTCCTCCATCTCTCTTTTCCTGTTGCAGTGACCCTAGAAACTACATATTCTGTACAGCACAGCCAGCTAACTCACACTGGATTGTGACATTAGGGATAAGTAACCTTTTATTGCATCTAGTCATTGAGAGTTTTGTACCTTGTTTGTTACTGCAGCATTGTCTATCTTATGCAGACTAATACACCACCTATTTTACTATAGCTCATGTTATAATTACTTATGTACTTGCTTGGAGTTTGAAGGACCCAATAAATAACAACCCTTTTTGCCTACCACAATTAGGAACTAACTGAAAAATAGGCATAGAAGTCAGACAAGTAGAAAAAAAATACTTTCTCTGTTACTGATAAGATGATATTGAAGAGAGTCCTGTGGATCTCTGACATCCCTGTATTGAACTTGTCCCCCAAGGCTGCAAGCCTCACCCTTCAGAGGCTAAGTTTGCTATGTGACAGAAAGCAGATCACAAAGATCATTCACTGTAGATAAGCAGGTCCCAAAGAGTGAGGACCCAGAAGTGACCAGTTCTCTCTCCCAATCCCATCAAACAGATGTCACTTCCACCCCCTGGGGAGTCTAATTATGGGATAAGGAAAGAGGCCAGAATTACTCAAGGAAAGTGCTTCTATGTACAAAAAGGCAGGTGAGAGGAAAAGCATTCTCCCTTGCCTGAGCTCTCTAATAGGCTCTAAACTCTTTATGTTAAAACAAGCCCTGCCCTGGTGCCAGGTAGGATTCGGGCCTGACATAGCACAGGCAAACCCTTACATGAAGTCTTCCTAATTAAATGGTGATTGATGCATCATGAAGCTCCTTTTAGAAAGTGGGAGGAGGCAAGGGGGGATTAACAGGAACTCCTGAGGTTGCCCAGTCACAAAACTGGGCCATCCATCCTGAAGATCAAGCTGAAATCTTTCAATCAGTTTATCTATTTCCATGTTACTCTCTGTTTAACTCAACAACTTTTGTTGTCCCTCAGCCTTTAGTAATGACTTATTTGCCCCTTAATGCCTTGCCTTAGCTGTGCTAGAAGAGAAATGCAAGTCAGGATTCTAGGCACACACCCAGGCCACAGTATTAACAATGGAACATTTCCCCTGAGGCCAGTGTGGTGGTGGCAGCACTCAATCTTAGAAACATGGAATGCTTGATCCAACCATTCTTCTCATGTAAGAGATTATTATTTCAGTACCAACAATGGATATTCTGTGTTTTCTTATTTTTAAATGAAGTGCTGTTTTCTTATCCTGGAGCGAATTACTTAATTCTCTCAGCTTTCATTCATTTGTTCAACAAATATTTATTGAGCACTTACTATGTAACAAGTAGTGTTCTAGGACTGAGAGTATATAGGGGAACAAAACAGACAAAATCTTTGCCCTCAAGTCAGGGCGGAAAGACAATAATGGAAAAATAAATACATAGTATATAAGATGGCAATAAGAGCTACAAAGAAAAATAAAGTCAGTAAGGGGATGAGGAGTATGTAGAGGGGAACGGGGTTGCAATTTTAAATAGGGTGGTCAAAGAAGGCATCACTGATCAGCTTATATTTGAACAAGGATAAGGTATATAAACTTTTCAAGAAAAGATCATCTCATTGAAGCAGTGATAGCAAGTGCAAACGCCCTGGGGCAGAAGCATGCCTATATGTCTGAAAAATAACAGGAGGCCAGTGCAGTTAGCCTCATTTGTAAATAAAAATAACTATATCCATCTCGAAGGGTTATGTACCTAGCACATTCTAACCATGGAGTGAGTACTCAGTAAATGTTAGTTCCTTTTTCCTTTCTCATTCACAGCACGTAGTATGATACCTTGCATGTATAATAGTAAATGCTCAGTAAATGCTAATTGAATTGAATTGAATTGGTATTTAATTGTTTAAAATATAAACTGAGTTTAAGCATCTTATAAGGGAAAATCATGGAACCATCAGTAATCCAGATAAAGTAATACATTTAAGATTGTTTAAACTGTTATCACTCAAAGAGTTTGCTAGGTAAAATACAGGTTTGAAGGCAGTAAGAACAGAATACCGCTTCTACACCCTTTTCCCCCAGTGTCATATTCTGGACTCTTCTAACTACCCCCTTTCCTACTGCAACTAACCTATCTGCATTTTGTCCCTCAGGACTACTCTGATGCTTACCTCAAGGGTTCCTAGCCTAAAGTTCCCAAAACCTTAGGAGATCTATGAAGACAATAATGGGAGTCCACAACCTTTAGAACATCTCAGAAAATCAAATGGAATCCTACACCACGCACTAACAGGCTGTTGAGGCTCTCCAAAACACCAAATTTGTTTCTGAACTATATCAACTCCATACATTACTTCACACTGATAGAAGACTCTGATTAGTACTTTTGCATGTCCTTAATTTTTTTAAAAATTAACAAATATAATGAACAATAACAACAAAAAATATTTCCAAACATGAAATCGTGGTGGTGGATTGAGATAACCAAAAGATTCTTTGGTGGTGAAATGTTTGAGATCTGCTATGTAATTGATACAATGCACTCCCTAAGCCATGTTACTGTCAGGAAACAATGAAGACACTGTCCATTGCCAGAAGGAAAAAAAAACCCAAAAAAACTACACCCTTACTCAATAAAAGAATGGTTTTGCCATGCAGGTACTCTTTGAGCCCTGCTGAGACAGCCTGAGCCAACTTTCCAGGGGGGGTGGCTAGGTGGAGGAAAAAAGCAAGCCTTAGTCCAGACAAAACATTTTATTATATATTAATCTTTGCAAGCAAGTCAGCTTCTGGCTCCCATCATCACCTCCAAGCCAAGATTTCCCTCCCTACCTTTTCTTCATCAGCTAAACAATATTCTTTTAATGTATCATTTTACACAAGACAGTTGAGTTTCCTCATTTATTCCTATAGATACTTAAATTGGATTGTTACTTCAATTGGAAATTATCTCATTAACATCTGCTAATCCTATGTGGAGGTCTAATATCTCTCCTTTTCATTCACTTATTGTGCATTATGTCACCACAGTTACATCTGCAACCTACATCTCTTCATCTTAAGGCAGGCTTCCCTTCTCTCTCAGGTATTATATTACCTCACAATGTCTAGTCGTGATCCTGTGCAGAAACAAGAGAATGTGGTCGAAGGATTTTAACTCTTGAAGGCAAATTTTTTTTTAATGAGGATTCCCTTGCTGTTCCATGTCTTCATTGGTAATTAGTCTCCTATAGTTTGACAACAGCTAAGAAAGTTTTGGACATCCTTACCTTAGGTGCAGAGCAATAAATATATGTTTATATAGCAACAATTATGGAGATGATTTCAGGTCTGAATTATTGGATAACTCAAATAATTCTCTCTTTCAGTCAAAATGCTCTTTTACACTTGACTATTTTGCTTATATTCAGAAAATATTTTCTTTTATAACAATCAGGTACAGCACATTTGTTTAACAAGATTATTTGAGAGGACTGGGACAGGGATAGAAAATGGAGAGAGAACAATTTTCTCACAGAATCAAACCAAATTAAGCAATAAAACAAAAGCAATAAGTAGTATAACAGCAGAAACAAAAACATTTTAAAAACACTCTCTTCACAGTCTTTTTTTAAGTATAAAAACTTACCAGGTGTAAACGATTTCACTGTCTATCTAGTAATTGGAGAGTCTGCTCACTCAGCATACCTTTATTTGAAGTAATTTGGTATTTTAAGTGGCTATTCAGTAATACTCAGTAAATGTTAGTTCTACCAGATCTTCTACTCAGCCATCATACAACCTTGGGAAAGTGACATAATTTCTCTTAATTTCATTTTCTCTCAGTAAAATCTAGTGATTATATCCACCCTATCGACTTCTCAGGATTCTTGTGAGAAAAAAAATCTTTTTAAACAGCAAAGTATTACATAAAAATAAGGTAGCAGTATTTAATACCTAAAAGAGGTGAGGAAAAAACAACTAGAAAGCATAGTAAATAGAAAATGCAAAATAAGTCTAACTAATAACAATAAATGTAAATGTTAAACAATAACAATATGAATGGTTTTAACTGACTTATTAAAAGAGTAGATAAAAATAAAATCTGATATTATTTACTTCTCATCTATATGAGCCATTGATATGAACCCATGGTATTTTCTCTTTAATGATTCTATTCTGTTACCTCTTCTAAGTATATCTTAGCCAAACCAAGAGTAAGCATCTATTTTCAGGAGGCATCTAGTTTACACATTGTATGTACACACACACACACACATTTTTTTTTCATAGAGGACACTTTCTTGAAATTTCATTAGCTACTGAATTTGAATTAGAGGCAAGAGGAGACTGGGATACATTAACTTGGAGCTTCACAAAATCTATGACATGCGATTGTCAGTGCAGAATCCCAAGTCCCTTAAAGGTTCAGCCCTATTATGTGACACACATAGCATTGAGCAAACAAGTAAGCACTGAGTGAATATAAGAAGAGTTCTCCTAAATCTTCATCTTAATCACTTTATCTCTCTTCTTTCCTTTTTCCCACAGGAATTACCATGAGAAAAGGGCCTTATGACAAAGGGAAAGCATAGGAATCTTCTCAAAACCCCCAAGATAGGCTTTCACTTCAAATGCCCCAGATTGAGTGCCCCATTCAGCTAGTAAAGTCTGGGAAAATGGTACTATATCTATATTCTTACCATTTCCTTACAAAGTCACAGGGACCAGGATCTGCAAAAAGAAAAGTAAAAGCAAAAATTAGATTCAGTAAGAATCAAATATATGATAAAAATAGCCATCACAAATCAATAAATAAAGGAGCTAGGAGAAGTAACTATTTAGGGGAAAGACCAAATTAAATATGTCACACTATTTTACCAAAGTAAACCACAGGTAAATCAAAGATTAAATTTTTTTTTTTTTTTTTTTACTCAGAAAGCCTAAATTTTTTTAAAAAATTGAATTAGAGCAAAAAAAAAGAGAATACCTACTTAATCACTGGATTTTAATCTGCATTAAAGGTGACAAAAGATATAGAGGAAACATACAGATTAAAATATTTAAAACTTAAAACTTCTGTGTGTCAAAAAGTAAAACTTAGAGAGAATAAAAACTTGGAGAAATATTTGGTAAAATGATAAAGGCTTAATAGTATTAATAACTGAAGAGTATAAAAGGATAGATGAATAAGGAAAACACTAAGGAAGGTGTCAAAAGTTAAATGAACAAAGAAGAGAAATTCATCTATGGAGACACAAAGGGCTAATAATCATAAGAAAAAGTTCAAACTTGCTTTTAATCAAAACAATGCAAATAAAAAATGAGATTTTTAAAAACTATCAAATGAGCAAAAATTTTTTACAAAGGATAACAATGCAGGGACTTCCCTGGTGGTCCAGTGGTTAAGACTCTGTGCTTCCACTGCAGGGGTCACAGGTTCAGGTTCAATCCCTGGTCAGGGAACTAAGATCCCACAGGCCACAAGGCGCAGCAAAAAACAAAAACAAAAAAAAACAATGCTGGAAGGGTAAGATGAAATGAGTACTTGCATGCTGCTGGTGGACATTTAAATTAGTACACTTTGTGAAAAATAATTTGGTAGTACGAGTCAGCAATGCTTATACTCCTTAATCCAATTCTACTTCTAAAAATGTACCCTAAAGAAATAATTCCAATTGTGGGCAAAGATTTATGCACAAAAATGTTAATGGTGGTATCTTTAACAGTAGAAAGCTGGATACACCTGAACTATTCAAAACAGACAAAATGGAAGCAAATTAAAATTCATGTTTAGAGCGACTTCCCTGGTGGCACAGTGGACACGGGTTTGATCCCTGGTCCAGGAAGATCCCACATGCCGCGGAGCAACTAAGCCCGTGCGCCACAACTACTGAGCCTGCACTCTAGAGCCTGCGAGCCACAACTACTGAGCCCATGTGCCACAACTACTGAAGCCTGCGCGCCTAGAGCCCATGCTCCGCAACAAGAGAAGCCACCACGATGAGAAGCCCAGCACAGCAGTGAAGAGTAGCCCCCACTCGCCGCAACTAGAGAAAGCCTGCGCACAGCAACGAAGACCCAGCACAGCCAAAAATAAATAAAATTAAATCGTAAAAAAAAAAAAATTCATGTTTAGAAGTTTTTTTTTCACTGTGGGAAAATATAGGCGATCATACAGGCCAAATTATCCAAAGGCGTATTATAATAGGCCTCATTATGACAACTTGTTCCAGACAGTTTCTCCTTGGGAGTTTTTAATCACGCCTGGGAGTCCACCCTCTGGAGTGTCTGGGGTAAAGGAAACTGGGTGTGCTCTGGCATCAGACAGACATGGCTCAAACCCCAGATTTGTTACTTACTCAGTTGTACAATCTTGGGCAAATTACTTAACTTCTCTGAGACTCAGTTTCCTCTCCTCAGATAGGAGGATAATGGGTAGGTGTGTGTAAAGATTAGTGACATGTATGTAAAATACCCTGCATATAATAGATGCAGACAGTAGATGAATGGTAGAATTATTAGTTACAACTTTAGCGCATCAATGTAGGAGCACTGTAGAAAACACAGCAATCAGGTATTGATTGGGTTTCTAGTATGTGCAGCCTGGTGCCAAAGTTGAGAGAACAAAATTTATAAGATATGGTTTCTCTTTACAAGGAGTTTACAGCCCACTAGGAGATAGGCTATGACCTTAAAAAAAAAAAAAAAAAGTAAATGAAAATTTTGAATTCAGCTATTTTCTATTACTCTCCTTTTAAGGCTAAACTGACTCAGACCTAAGGAAGAGGGGAGAGTAGTCTACAAAAATGCCCTTGTACACAGTCATGCTGTCACTCATGAAAGATACAGCACTTGTTTTGTGGACTTTGATGCATCACCAAGCTTGGTTTCCAGCTTTATATACACAAGTCAAAGTCAGTATAACGCTGAGTCAATCCTAAAATAACTTCTACAAATGCTGGTAATATGAATGAATTATGCTATTTCCTTTTGCCCTTTCATGCTATAATTTCTCCCACAGGTAGAGCTTTCATGCTTCATTTTATTTTTTATTTTTATTTTTTTTTCAAAGTTAAAAGCGCATCAAACACGCCTAGCATTTATTATTTTAATCACAAACCTACAGACCCCTTAGTACACCCTCCTCGGGACTCGGCCCCAACAATCCAAAGCTGACAACCTTGGGTGTATGGGGTAGGAGGGATGGGGATGGGCAGGGAGTGTCTCTTGATAACTCTGAAATGGGGAAGATTTCTCCAAATGGAGAACTAGGTGGAGGCCAGAGGTTGGGGGTGACCTAGCTTCTGAGTAGGGGGTCAGTAAAAAAATCAGATAAACAAAAGAGGGGGTATATATGTTTTTGCAATCCTCCCCCTAAGCCTCTGCCTTGGTGAGACAGGCTTCCACTTGTTCCTGGGCTGGGGAACTCCCTGGAAAGGCCCCTTCCTTCATCTTGTTCCTCTACATGTTAAAAAAGAGTACCGGGGTGCTGGTTCTGGGAACATGGACCCAGTACCCCCTTATCTCCATCACCTCCCCAATCTACCCTTCAAGAAAGGAGGTAAAACTCTGCCCAAGTGTGGGGGTCTAACTCTCACTCACTCCTGATCTAGGTCTGGAATGTCAACCCACAAGATTTCAAGATCTGCCCCCTTCTTCAAGGGCCAGGTCGGCTTAGAGCCCTCCTAGGTTAAGTCACAATGGTCCCAGGTTAAGGCGGGGGAGCTTAAGTACCACTCCTCCCTGCAGTGTGGAATGATTGGATGGGATGTTGCTAAGAGACGAGGGCTGTGATCTCCACAAAGTTGCCCTATCTTACTGACTCCTCCACACCTGAAATACCTGCGCTGGGCTGTTCCTATAGGGAAAGGGCGGGGCCTGACTCCTCCATTGCTAGAAGGCCAGGACTGAGTTCCCAGGTAAAGGGGTTGGCTCTCATCCTCACTTCTGTTCCTTGCCTGCACAGGGCAGGGTTCACGGGGAAGGGGCAGGGCTTAAACCCCCAGGGTGGGACCTCCATTTTGACTCCTCTTCCTTGCCAGGATAGACTAGACTGTTGGTTCCAAGAGAGGGGATGGAGCAGTATCCTGACACTCTTTATCCCAGGAAACATGGCTAGGACAGTCCCTAGGGGCCAGCGGCTGACCTCATCCTGTCTCCTTCCCTCACCTGGGCAAGGGCGGGTCCCACGGGGCAGGGGTGAGGCTGCGTTCTGCAAGAGACAGGCCCTGATGTCCCTACCTTCTCCACGTCTGAAATACCTGCATTGGCCTGTCCTGTGGGGAAGGGGTGGGGCCTCATCTGACTCCTCCTCCTTGCTTGGTTACAGGGGTGGGGCCTCATCAGTCTCCTCTTCCCCCAGTACACCTGGGCAGGGCAGTCTCATGAAAAGGTGGGGGAAAAGGCGGGGCCTCATCCTGACATGTCCTCCTTTCCTGGGTGGGGAAGTCCCAGGGGAGGGGTGAGGCCTGATCAGGACTCCTCCTCCATGCTGAAGCTGCTGCGGCGACTGCTGGCCTTGGAGACTGCGGGGGATACTGAAGAAAGCAGGGGATCGGAGGCAGCCTGCAGTGGGGACAGGGCGCCCCCTGACAGTCCCCCCACCACCCCCTCCTCCTCCTCCATCAGAATGTCCTCCAGCCCCAGGTGGAAGGGGTCCCCCAGATCCCCCAGGTGGTCGCTGGGAAAGTGCAGGTCCAGAAGGGCATCGGAGGGTGGCGCTGGGGGCTGCTGATGGGGAGTACTCTGGGCAGGTCCCCCCGCTGCATGAAATGTTGCTGTGCCTGGCCTGCCCTCCTCTTCAACATCCAGCTGCTCTGGCTTGAGACTGTCAGAGGCTGAAGTTGTGGCCAGTGAGAGCAGCCCTGGGGTGGGAGGCACTGGCAGACCATGGATCTGGGCCTGCAGTTCTAGCTCCTGAATTCGGAGCTGCAGGCTGCGGTTGGCTTGCTCCAGGGATCGCTGCCGGCTCTCCAGGTCTTTGGAGCGCTGTTGCTCCTTCTGCAACTTGCGGATGTAATCCACAGAGGCTTTCAAGATGGTGCCCTTGTTCCAGCGCATCTCCGGGTCACTGGACTTGGGGATGAGGGTGCCCAACTCCTTGATCCTGTCGTTAATGTTGAATCGCCTGCGACGTTCAATCAGGTTGTGATTGTCTTTCTTCTGCCGTTCCTTCAAAAGGGCCTTGGCCTCTGTCTCAGAGATCTCCCGTTTGATATTCGGCAGCTCAGCTGGACAGGAGTTGCTGACGGTGATGGCTGGCGTGGCCACGCCCTGACTACTGTACACATCAAGCAGATTCCCTGACACAGGCAGCGTGCTGGGGAGCTGCAGCCCCGTGGTGCCTCCGGGCAGATAGCTGAGCATCTCATCGTTGTAACTGGACTCCAGGCTGATGATCTCATCGATGACATCATCAATCTCCTTCTCCGAGCTAGACCCGATGGTGAGCAGCGCCATGGGGCTGTTGGGAGCACTGCCAGTGGGGCCAGTAGCGTGGGCAGCCTCAGGGGCGGGGAGTGGCTGGGCACTAGCAGCCCCCGGTGGTGGGGTGAGGGCCTGGGACGCCAGCTTGGGCCCAAGTGTGGTGGACAGGTACTGCTTCACCTGCTGCCGGCGCGCCTGCTGCAGGTGGTAGCGCGTCGGGTTCTCCAGATGGGTCTGCATCTTGAGCACCTCCCTGGGCACCTGAGCAGGGGGAGGACGACCCAATGTGTGGCCCCCAGCAGAGACGCCAACCACAGAGATGGCAGGAGAGGCAGGTGCAGGACTAGGGAAGGGAGAGGCTGCAGCCTGTTCCCGACGCTCACGCCTCTCCTGCTCCTGGGCCTGGGCCCGCATTAGCTGCTGCCGCAGCAAGACCCGCGATGAAGAAGATGACGACATGGCAGGGGTCCTGGAGCCCCCTTGAGCGTAGCGATAGGGGTTGGCTTTTGAGCTCGTAGAAGCTGTCAGGATCAAGGACGTTTGCTAATTCGATGTCAGCAACAATCCCCGATTCCGGAAGCAAAGAGTTCAGGCTGAGCAGCTGGGCCGAGTCGGCCGGCCTGCGCTCCTCCAACAGCAGGAACACGGCTCGAGGACCCTCCGCGCTGGCCTCTACGCCGTCCCGAGCTGGCTCGGCCGCATGAGACATGACGCCCGGCCCCGGGCGAGCCCTGCCAGGCCGGTCGGGCCTCGGCCCGGTCCCCCTAACAAAATAAGAGTCCCCCTCCCCCGCTCTCCACCGCCTCCTCCGCTAAGCCATGGAGCAAGCTCTGCGCGGGCGGGCCTCATGCTTCATTTTAGAAACACATTTTTGATGTTATCTCATCAACTGGCAGGAAGGAATAGCTCTCAGGTGGCCATTGTGTTAGCTATGTCCCAAGCAAAGCAGTATTACAATGGTTTCCAAACTTGTCTGCACATTAGAATCACCTGGAAATCTTTTAAAAATTTTGGGTCCCAGCCCAGTTAAGTCACAACCTCAGGGGGTGGGACAAGCACTGGTATTTTTTGAAGCAAACAGGTTTAGGGAATACTATAATATTGTTTAATGGATAGGACCACTGGCTCTGGAATCAGACTGCCTAGAACCAAATCCTGGCTCTAACCTCTGATCTTGGGCAAGTTTACTAAAGCTCTCCATATCTTAGTTTTCTCACAGTCATGTACCACAAAAGGTTGTTGTCTGAAAGTTAAATAAGATAATACGTGTAAAGCAATCTGCATAGTGCCCAAAACATAGTAAATACACAATAAATCGTAGCTATAATCCTAAAAATTTAAAAATTAAGATTAATTAATTTTAAATGCTTAAATTTCTGTAAATAAAAAAAAGTTTAAGTAACTGTTAAGTTTCAGTAATTGTAAAGTTTAAGTATTGGGTTGACCAAAAAGTTCATTTGGGTTTTTCTCCAACAGCTTACAGAAAAACCCGAACGAACTTTTTGGCCAATCCAATATTTTACTATTAAAGATTCCAACTATGAAAATTAATATTAATGAAATGAGAACCTAATTGTGATCATGTACTCACATGTATTTTCATTGGTTTCCTTATGTATTTATACTCTCCCCTCATTTCTAAAAGGATTTTAGATTGCTTACATAAACGCATACACTACATTAGGATATTATCTGTTTCAAGATGAAAAATTCAAGGAAAGAGATAGAAAAATAGTGGAGGGAGAAGAGAAAGGAAAATAAAATGAAACAAAATGAAGAATGTATAATTAAAGCCTTGTACAGTTATATCTGAGCATTCTAATTCTACCATTGAAAGCAAAAAACATCAACTTTTCCTAATATTGAAAGCTGAAAGAAACTTCTCTTGTGAGGTCTCAACGGTGTTATACACACATAAAATAAATTATAGGACTTGAGAATGAAAAGGTGAAGAGAATCCTATTTTCTTAGTTTTCTTCCTTCTTTAAACTTTACTCTTGATATATGCGTTTCAAGAAACCATGATAAATTTTAAAAAATAAGAAGTTTTCAGTAGAGCACCATAAATAACTGAGAATAAGGAAAGATTTTGTTCCCAAAAATTATTCCTCAGAAACGAGGTTACCTTGCATGCAAGTTCTTATAAAAACTCATCTTATGAGGCACTTTCTCAATTACTTTATTTTCCCAACCAAGAAATGAGGAACGAAAACATATCAGCCTGAAACAACTTCAATTAATGCTAAAATAATTATAGAGCTCTCCCTACAATTTAAATTTAAATCAGTATTTAAAAAGAGGGACGAGGTAAAGAAATTTAAAACAGATTTAATAATTATTCTTGGGGATATGCTTTTGTAATCCTAAGCATTGGATGTTGCTCTAAATAATTAAACATCATTTTAAAAAGCAAAATAGAAACACAAAACACAAAGAATGAGGTAGTTGTGCAGATAAAAGTACAGCTACAGAATGAATTTTTTTTTTTAAAGTTCTGTTACATTACATGAATGGGTTCTGATGGCTTGTTACATAATTTCTAGTGACAGCATCAAACACAGCTTCAAAAGGTGCCTATCTTACCCCTAATGATATAATGGAATCTAGGCGAAGAACGAAACTGGTTGCTGAAACCATCTGGTGAAAGGTGGATGGGGAACTTTACCATGGAGGTGTTGAGCCAACCTCACCTGAACTCACTCACCAATCTTAGAACCAACACAAACGTCAGAGCCTGACATCGTATGCCCCCAAGCATGGCACCACCTACGAAAAATTCTTGCTTGAAACTATTTTCAGTCTAAGCAAGCCTTTTAATCTATATGCTTTGCAAAAAATAGGGGAGCTAGAAGAGCAAGTTAAAGACGTCACAAAGAACAAATTAAATTCAGAATATGGGATATTTTACCCAATGTTTCTAACAAATGTGTTTTAAAAAGGGAGAGAGGATTAGGGTTAGTGTTAAAGAGTAACAGAGGGACTTCCCTGGTGGTCCAGTGGTTAAGACTCTGTGCTTCCACTGCAGTGGGTGCAGGTTCCATCCATGGTCTGGGAACTAAGATCCCACATGCCGCCCAGTGCGGCCAAAAAAAAAAAAAAAAGAGTAACAGAGAAGAGACAATATGTGGCCCTTGTTTGAGGGCTAATTCAAACTAGCCAACTGTAAAAATACACTTTTGAGACAATTAAGGAAGCTTAAATATTTAGCGGGTATTAGACGGAATTAAAGAATAATTGTAAATTTTAAGTGTAAATAATGGCATGATAATTATGGGTTTTTTAAAGTCCTTAGCAATGAGAAAGGCATATAAGATACTTATGAGCAAAATGAAATGGTGTCTAGTATTTTCTTTAAAACAACTTGTCTGATGAGGCCCATGAGTGATGTTGCACAAGCAGATGACAGGCTCCCCAGCAAAGGCAGAATCAGACTAACAGGCAGCTTCTGGAACTGTGCTGTTAAGTACAAAAAGTATTTGTTCAATAAATTAATAAATTTATCCTTCAAGAAAAAACAATACTCAGCCATAAAAAGGAACAAAATTGGGTCATTTTTAGAGACGTGGATGGACCTAGAGACTGTCATACAGAGTGAAGTAAGTCAGAAAAACAAATATCGTATATTAATGCATGTATGTGGAAGCTAGAAAAATGGTACAGTGAACTGGTTTGCATGGCAGAAATAGAGACAGAGATGTAGAGAACAAACGCATGGACACCAAGCGGGGAGAGCAGGGGGTGGGGGGAATGAATTGGGAGATTGGGACTGACATATATACACTAATAATATGTGTAAAATAGATAACTAATGAGAATCTGCTGTATAAAAAATAAATTTAATTTAATTTAAAAAAAAAACAAAAAAACTTGTCCTACAGGAGGCCCAAAAATATGTGTGTGTGTGTGTGTGTGTGTGTGTGTGTGTGTGTGTGTGGTAGGGAGGGTTGGTAAGAGAATACCTAGATGAAATGAGATTAGCAAAATGTTAATAATTATTAAAGCTAAGTGATGGGTATATGGGGGTACACTATAACATTCTGTATTTTGGGTGTGTTTGAAAATTTCTAAAATAAAACTCTTAAATTTTCTATCTCAAATAACTTAAGAAATAAAAATGATTTTCCTGGAAAAAGTGTTAAATTACTCAAAAGGTAACTCTAGTGATGTCAAGCATGCAAGTGAAAAAGTTGAATAAAACTGCTTTTCCATGAAATGTAATGTTAGAAATAAGAACTATTTCTAAATTATATCATTGATTTTAATGTTATTTTAATTTTATAGGTATAACTAAATTAACACAATTCTAAATAAACATTTGTCTATCTTTCTTCCTAAAAGTTTATCTATTCAAATTGGCTAGAGTTTTTCCAAATTTCCTTATATTCAAGAATATATAGTAATCTCATTTTGGCAACATCTTGCTGTATCAAATTAAGCAGCTGTATTAAAATCCAGATTCTCAGCACTATAATTCTCATTTCACTAGGAAGGAAACAGACATGCAGCTATGACAAAACCAGAAGTAACCTCCTAGTTTAGTGCCCTTTCCAGTGGCATCAAGCTCCCTCCCCTACTAACTATGCGCTCAAATTGAAATCTCCAGTATGTGGGTGGAGCCATGACTCGGGCACAGCAGTGTTCAAGCATTCACATTTCTTTGGGGGCAGGGGCAGGATTTCAAACATCCAATCCATCCTTGGGGCAGATGTACCTGAGTAAAACTCCAGTATCACTCCCTGTTCCTAAAATATTTCCCAGCTCCTTTTTCCTAGAGAGTAACAGCAGTGCTTCTTTTCTCCATTCTCCATTCTTTTCTCCTGTATAGCCACTGCAGTATTTCACAGGCTTTGGATCAAACTAACAGGGCTTTGAATGCTGGTCCCACCACTACATGCCCACAGACAAATGCCAAGTCTCAGATTCCTCATCTGTGAATTGAGGACAAAAATACTTTGCAGAACCTTTTTTCAGGCAGCTTGGAAGATGGCAGACATTCAGACTGAGCGTGTCTACAGAAAGCAACTGATCATCTTTCAAAATAAGAAGAGGGTCCTGCTTGGAGAAACTGTCAAGGAGAAGCTCCCACAATACAACAAGAACATCAGTCTGGGCTTCAAGACACCAAAGGAGGCCGTTGAGGGCACTTACATTGACAAGAAATGCCCTTTTACTGGTAATTTCTCCATCTGAGGGCGGATCCTGTCTGGCTTGGTGACCAAGTTGAAGATGCAGAGGATCACTGTCATCTGCTGAGACTACCTCCACTACATCCGAAAGTACAACCACTTCGGGAAGCACCACAAGAACATGTCCGTGCACCTTTCCCCCTACTTCAGGGACATCCAGATCGGTGACATTTACACAGTGGTGAGGGCTGGCCCCTGAGCAAGACGGAATGCTTCAATGTGAAGGTCACCAAGGCTGCCGGCACCAAGATGCAATTCCAGAAGTTCTAAGACTGGACCCCTGCCCACTGTGCCAAACAAAATAAAATTATTTTCCCAGTCAAAAAAAAAAAAACAACTTTGCAGGGTGATACAAGAATGGGAGATAATTGTACATAGAGATAGAGGGTCTGGTTATGGTTGGACTGAAGGCCACATCACTCATCTGGGCTATAATTACATATTTTGTTATACTTACGTCTATATCATTTCCTTAAGCTTGTAAACACGTGAGGAAAGACTGCTTTATTTTGTACTCCTCACAGCACGTAACATACACAGTTGAATAGATAGAATAGACAGGCCCACTATTTACAAAACACTATAATATCTATTGAGCACTTACAATGTGCCAAGCACTGTGCTGAGCTCCTTCCCCTCATTATCTTCCTTACTTCCCTTGTCACCCATAGTACCTAGCACAGGTAGAAGTGTGGTGGTGAAGTGGAGCAGGGTGTGGGATTGCCTGCCTGGGCCCAACCTCTGCTCTGTTACTGTGTGTGTGGCCTTTGGCAAGTCACCTACCTCCTCTCTGCCTCAGTTCCCTCATCTGCAAAGTGGGGACACAAATAGTACTTACTTCAAAGGGTTGTTTTAAAGATAAAATGAGATGGTGTTACATATGTAGGACACTCAATGGACACGTTACCGTGAGCTGAATAACGACTGGATGAATCTAGACAATGTCCATATGAATGACTTTTATGCGGAAGTCACCTCGACGTTCTAAGCTTTGGACTAGAGAAGGGTCAAGATAAAGTCCCTGTCCTGCCCTCAAGCAGCTTGTCTTTCAGGTGGACAGACAATAAGCAGGTGAACAATTTCAGACGGTGGTGAGTACCCGAAGAATATAAACTAGCATGATGTTCACTGCGTGGAAGGAAGGGGGCACCTAGTGTAGGGAGATAGGGAAGTGTCTTCGGAGGAAGTTAACACTCTACCTGTGGAAATGAAAGACAAGAAAGGGCCAGATATAGGAGAGGGGAGAAAAGGAAATGAGAGAAGCAGAGCATTTCAGGCCAAGAAACAGCAAGTGTGATGGCCCTGAGATGAAATTAAGAGAAAGGCGAAGCAAGACAGCTTTGAGGGTGGCTGGAGGGAAGGGAGCAAGGAAAAGGAGAGCAGGATTTGTGGTGAGGCCAGATCACAACGAGCCCTGGAAGACTTTGGCTCTTATTCTAAGGCCAACAGGAAGGAACCTCTAAAGGATTCTGAGCAGGATGATGAATAGCATCTCCCTTTAAGAGATAATCAGAACTTTATGGCTGTGTTATGCCCTTTAGATGTTTGTATTTTATTCCGTAGCAAACAAACCACACTGCTCCTGTTGCCCCTGGAGCCAACAGTGGGATGATCTGGCTTGTGCTCCAAGCCATCTGATGGGGAAGGCTGCCATCTGCTGGGAGGAAGCATGATTAAAAAGCTGTTGTTCCCTGGTGGGGACTGAGGCACTCCTACACAGGGATTCCCGCTGCATGTAGAAGTAAAGCGTTTTGTAACACGATAAGGATGAAATATCAAAGTATAACTACTCTCCACTTGCCCTCTACCCTGCCTCCTTAAGGAGCCCATGTGTGAACTGCTCAGCCTCAGGTTCGAACGGGATACCACTGACCTATAAAGGAAAGGCAGGGAACGCCTCTCAGGACAGAACTAGGGGACACAGGAGGGCAAGCGAGAGGCAAGCTGCAGCTTGAGAGAAAGAGGAAAGGTATTTGTGGGGAACAGCTGTCATGGTGACCGGGACTTGGGAAGAGATGTGCCTCAAGAACATTTCAGCAGGATTTGCTCTGTGTTAGATGGTATAATTCCCTGGAAGGTACTTCGGTAAGACCTACATTATGTCTCAAAGCTTTCTGAAGTAAAATTTGTGCTTGTTTTAGGTGCACTATGGTTTTGAAGACCGCTCTTAAAGCAGTCCAGGTCTATGCTGGGTATGACCATGTCAACAAACATTGGGATGTTCTCTGACACGACAGATTAAGCTATATAGTCATTACTACTATTCATTCTTCCTCAGTCCTCTCCTAGGCACAGCTCCCCACTGCCTTAGCTCAGGGTCATTTGGGCAAGAGATAGGAGAATGTGGGAAAGGGTTTTGCTTGAGGGTGAGAAGGCAGAGGCAGGAAGAGGGCAAGCCCTTTCATCTGGTTCAATAACAACAAAAACTGGGACCTCCATGCAAACTAGAGCTCAAAAATATCACATCACCAAGCTAACTATTAAGCTGTGTCTCCTCTCACACCCCCTCGGTCTGCACTTTTGTGACTTTTTTCTCTTGTTTCAAATATATGTTTCATGTTCATTTTCATCCAATTTCATCTGTGTCAAGGTAGCATTGGCAACTGAGTAGGCACTAAGAAAGTTGGGTTTATAACTCATACCATACACCAGGATAAATTCTAAATGGATCAAAGATTTCAACGTTTAAGAAAAGAAAACCCATGTTGAATTCTTTCAACACCTAGAAATAGAAAAAGACCTTTCTAATTATGATTCAATACAGAAGCCATAAAAGAGGTCAGCACTGCCATTTAACTCAGAAAAATGAAGTGACGGTCCTATAGGACACTCCAGTCCACTTTACTTTCTATGCCATGGATGTGTTGAGAATGTGTTTGGCCTCCCCAATCACACTGACAGTCCTTCAAGGATGGGATCCACATCTTATTCATCTACAGCTCAGTGCCTATGCCCTGAACATAGTAAGTGCTCAATAAAGGTTAACAGTGACAGTGATGATTAGTGACGACACATTAGTAAGGTGTTAGAATGATGGAACTTACTCTACAATATACATTTTTTTTTTTTTTTTTTTAAAAGAATACTCTTTTTTTTTTTTTTTAATTTTTTATTTATTTATTTATTTTTGGCTGTGTTGGGTCTTCACTTCTGTGCGAGGGTTTTCTCTAGTTGCGGCGAGCGGGGGCCACTCTTCATAGCGGTGCGCGGGCCTCTCACTATCGCGGCCTCTCTTGTTGCGGAGCACAGGCTCCAGACACGCAGGCTCAGTAATTATGGCTCACGGGCCTAGTTGCTCCGCGGCATGTGGGATCTTCCCAGACCAGGGCTCAAACCCGTGTCCCCTGCATTGGCAGGCAGATTCTCAACCACTGCGCCACCAGGGAAGCCCCAATATACATTTTTTAAATGTGCACACAACCAAACTGCCATGTCTCAGTCATCTCAACACCCTCACAGGACACAGAAGAGTGCCTTAGTATATTCTCAGTAAACGTCTTTCATATGAAGGAATGTTTTTTGAGTGAGAGGGGCATGGTGACATGCTGACTAAATATGGCCTAATGTTTACATTATTTTATGTAAATAATATATAAATATACTCCCTACTTACTGAATTAATATAAAGACGGGAATTTTTAACAAGGAAAATCTAGAAGGTAAATTGAGAAGATAGACGCTTTAAAGTAGTCCTTTCTAAAGCAAAGTCTGAAAACTTTCTATACTGGGACTTCAGGGGGGCTACTGTGGGGCAGCACAGACAGGCAAGGCCCTCTAAAAGGTAGGCTTTCCCACCCTTTAAAAACATGGGCTGAGGGCTTCCCTGGTGGTGCAGTGGTTAAGAATCCGCCTGCCAATGCAGGGGACACGGGTTCGAGCCCTGGTCCAGGAAGATCCCACATGCCGCGGAGCAACTAAGCCCGTGCGCCACAACTACTGAGCCTGCACTCTAGAGCCCGCGAGACACAACTACTGAAGCCCATGTGCCACAACTACTGAAGCCCACGCGCCTAGAGCCTGTGCTCTGCAACAACAGAAGCCACCACAGTGAGAAGTCTGTGCCCCGCAACAAAGAGTAGCCCCCGCTCACTGCAACTAGAGAAAGCCCGCGTGCAGCAGCGAAGACCCAATGCAGCCAAAAATTAAATAAATGAATAAACAAATAAATTTATTAAAAAGAACAAAACAAAACATGGGCTGAGATCTGAACAGGAATTAACCATGAGATGATCCTAGGAAAACAATAAACATCTAGGGAGAGAAAACCACCCATGCAGATTCTGAAGCAGGAGCAAGTATGGGACTGGCCTTTTAGGGGAACAGAAAAGAAGCCAGTGTGACTAGGGCAGAGTGAGCAGGAGGGAGAGTGGTAGGGAGTGAGGTCAGAGAGCCCGTGGAGCTCTAGAGACCCCTACAAAAGGTTTGGGTTTATCCTAAGAGCAATGGGACGCCACAGGAAGGATAATATAGTAAGGGAAAGATGTGATCCAATTTGGTTTTTAAAATATCCCCTCTGGCTAAGGTAGTAAAGACCTGAAAGGGGACAAGAGCAGAAGCAGGGAGACTACTCAGGAGGAGAACGTAGAAATCCAGGTGAGAAATGACTGTAAGTGGGATGAGTGGGATGATGACCGTAAATGACCGTAAGTAGCAGAGGAAATGAATGAATTCAGGAAATGGTCTGGAAAGAAAACAAACAGAACTTCCATTGGATTTGAGGGTGAAGAAAAAGGAATCAGGGAGAAATAGATTTTGGTGCAGGGGAAATCTTCAGTCTTCAGTTGGAAGACTGAAGGAAGAACAAGATTGGGAGGAAAATCAAGACTTCTGTCTCAAAGCATATTATGTTTGAGATGCCTATGATACATCCAAATGAAGATGTCCAGTAGGCAGTTGAATACAGAAGTGTGGGACTTTAAAAACATGAGCAGACCAAAGAGTGTATTTTTGGCAGAGTGATCTGGTACACCTTTATAAGGAGGTGACAAATACTTGAGGGAAGAGTGTCCTGGGAGAGGAAAAAGCAAGTGAAATGATCGAGGTGCGAGCAAGGAGGCCCACGTGGCTGCAGAGCAGAGACAGTGGGGAGAGTGGTGGGACACGAAGCTGGAGAGGCAGGTCAGATCATGTGGGCCTTGTAGGCTTACTTAGGACTTTAGACTACAAACTCTGCAAGATGAGAACCCCCTCTGGAGAGGTGAGAGCAGGAGAGTTGTGTGTAATTTATGTTCTAAGGGATCCCTGTGACTGCCACATGAACCATGAACTGGTGGAAATGGTGTGGGGAAGGCATGAATGTGGCAAGAGTGGAAGCTACTGCAGCAGACCAAGCAAGAGATGATAGTGGCTTACAAAGGTCATGAAGGCTTGGATGTTAAGAATGGTCATTGTCATGACATATTTCAAAATTAGGGTTTGCTAATGGCTTGGAGGCAAAGTGTAAGGGAAAAACGGGTGTCAGGAATGACTCCAAGGTTTTTGACCTGAGCACCTGGATGAATGAATTGTGGTGCCATTTGCTAAAATGGGGAACAATGGAGGAAGAACAAGTTTGGGGGCAGAAGTAAGAGTTCAGTTATGGATATGTTAAATTTTACATTTCTACTAGATATTCGAGTAGGGTTGTTAAAGAGACAATTGGTTACAAAACTCTGGAGCTCAAGAAAGAAATGGAGGCTGGAGATAATTTGGGAAGTCATCAGCATACAATTAAAGCCACAGAACTGATGACATCATCCAGGGAGGAAGGAAAGTTCTAAAGAATCTGAGAGAACTGAGCTATCGCCCACTTCAACCTAGAGGTTGGAAAAAGAAAGACGATCTAGCAAAGGAAACTGAGTCAGGAACATTCAATGAGGTAGGATGACAATGAAGTGGTATCCCAGAAGTCAAGTAGAGAAAGATTTCCAAGAAAGAGGGAGTGAATGTGTCAAACAAGTAAGATGAGGATGAAGAATTAGCCATTGAATTTGGCAAGGCAGAGGTCATTGTGACCTCAACAAGAGCAACTTCAGCTAAGTAGAGGGGATAAAAGCTTAAGTCGGTTCTCAAGAGAATGGGAAGAAAGGATATGGAGATAATAACTCATAAACAGCTATTCTGAGGAATTTTCCTCTAAAAAGGAGCAGAGTATAGGAGTGGTACCTGGGGGGGTACATGGGGTTAAGGGAAGGTTTGGTTTCATCAAGTTAGGAGTTATTGCTGCATGTTCATGTGCTCATGGGAATGATCCAGTGGAGAGGGAAATAAAATGATGCAGGAAAGAGAGGGGTTAATTTTAAGGGCAAAGAACTTAAAGTTAGGTGGAATAGGATTCAACATACAGGTTGAGAGAATGGCCTCTGGTAAGAACAAAGACAGCTTGTCTATTATTAACAGGACAAAAGGTAGAGTATATATGTATAGATCCTGGTAGTTTGATAGGTTCCACATTAGCAAATGAATTGATTAGGGAAATGTAGTATGATTGCCATACAATCACTGAGAGCAATGAAAGCACACTTGAAGTTCAAGGTCATGGATTTAAAGATCAGTCAACATAGTTGTTTGTTTTCTCTTATCATTTTTTTTTTTGTATCTTTTCAAGTGCAGGCAAGAATTGGATTTAACTAAGCAAGAATGATAGAAGGAGAGACAAGGGAGCTAATACTTGCAAGGAAGTGATTCCATTGGTAGACCATGGACTATAAGGTGAGTAAGGAGAGACAGAAGGACATAAGGTAGTAAGTGATATATAATGAACAGTTGATAGCATCAGTGGATTAGAGGTCCCTTTGAAGTTGAAGAATTGAGAGGGTACAAGGAGGAGTAAGTGAGCTGGAAAGACAGACGTGCTTAGAGATTAGAGTGCTTGAAACAGAGATTTTGGAAATGATACAGCAATTGACATTATCAAAGGCTAATGCAGTGGGTGTCTAAGATGCAGTGAAGGATCCCATCATTCAAACTGAAGCGGTCAAAGAACTAAGAAGGCAAATGGATCACCTATACTGAAATATCCACACGTGACACAAGGGTTGGTGGTGGGAGAATGACAGTAAACTAGAGCAGTTTCAGTGGAGTGGAGGAGAAAGACACCTAACGAGGTGGGTTGAGGAGAGAATGGCAGGCAAGAAAAAGGAGTCAGTGAGTACAGATAACTCTTTTGACAAGCTCTGCAGTGACTTGCAGGAAAATGCAGAAAAATGGGGCTGATGGTGTGAGAGGAAGGGTCTGAAGAAGACATGGGGTTAAGGGTTATTTCAAGACAGAAGATTCTGCTCAACATCATTAATCATTAGAGAAATGCAAATCAAAACTACAATGAGGTATCATCTCACACCGGTCAGAATGGCCATCATCAAAAAATCTACAAACAGTAAGTGCTGGAGAGGGTGTGGAGAAAAAGGAACCCTCTTGCACTGTTAGTGGGAATGTAATTGATACAACCACTATGGAGAACAGTATGGAGGTTCCTTAAAAAACTAAAAATAGAACTAGCATACGACCCAGCAATTCCACTACTGGGCGTATACCCTGAGAAAACCATAATTCAAAAAGAGTCATGTACCACGTTCATTGCAGCTCTATTTACAATAGCCAGGACATGGAAGCAACCTAAGTGTCCATCGACAGATGAATGGATAAATAAGATGTGGCACATATATATATACAATGGAATATTACTCAGCCATAAAAAGAAACGAAATTGAGTTATTTGTAGTGAGGTGGATGGACCTAGAGTCTGTCATAGAGAGTGAAGTAAGTCAGAAAAAGAAAAATAAATACTGTATGCTGACACATATATATGGAATCTAAAAAACAACAACAACAAAATGGTCATGAAGAACCTAGGGGCAAGATAGGAATAAAGACGAAGACCTACTAGAGAATGGACTTGAGGATACAGGGAGGGGGAAGGGTAAGCTGGGACAAAGTGAGAGAGTGCCATGGACATATATACACTACCAAATGTAAAACAGATAGTTAGTGGGAAGCAGCTGCATAGCACAGGGAGATCAGCTCGGTGTTTTGTGACCACCTAGAGTGGTGGGATAGGGAGGGTGGGAGGGAGGGAGATGCAAGAAGGAAGAGATATGGGGATATATGTATATGTATAACTGATTCACTTTGTTATAAAGCAGAAATTAACACACCATTGTAAAGCAATTATACTCCAATAAAGATGTTAAAAAAAAAGATAGAAGATTCTAGAGTATGTGTGTATGTTCATGGGTCTGATTCATTAGAAAGGGAGAGACTGATGCTGTTAGGAGAGAGAGGGGATAGCTGCAGGAACAAAGGTCTTCAGGAGACAAGATTGGAATCTAAAGCACAAGTGGAAGCTTTTGCTTCTCATAGAAAGGGGCACAATTCTTCCCTGAAATATGAGAAAAGACAGAATCCATGGGTGCAGATTAGAGTAAGGCAATAGATTAGTGGTAAGAAAATAAGGGAGTTCATGACATCGCTTCTATTTTCTCAAGTGTGAGGCAAAGTCTTCAGCTGTTTGGGGTCAAAGGTGTGAAGGCTGGAGTAGAGTAAAGAAGGCATTTGGTCATCTCACTGATTAGGAGAACTAATTTATTAGGTGAATAAAGTGGGCTTGCTAGGCAGTGCCAAGTGACCAGCTGAGATTTGTGGTCATGAAATTGAAACAAAAGCAGTCAGTATGATTGTGTGATTTTGTACAGGAAGAGTCAGCTGCTCAGGTGTAGGCAGAGGGTGGATGGGTGGGCTTAACCAGGGTTGAGGTTTTCCCAGGAGAAGTACGGTGAACAGCCAAAGAGCCAATGGGGTGGTGAAGATGTTGTAAGTAAGCAACTGACATGACAGACCATAGAATCAAGGCTGATAAAGACAAGTCAAGGAGAACATGAGATAAAACGTGGTCAGCCAAGGAACTGGAAGCCCAATGTGGACAAGGAATTGTTCTGGGTGGAGTCATCAATCAGAGGCCATAAGTGAGCTGGATGTTTATACCCAAGTCCCATCAGCTCTGTTAGCTTGTGAACTTGGTGATGACTGAACATATAGCAAGCACTTAGTAAACATACTCTTTGAATTTTTGCTCAATGAGTGTTTTGTTACTCCATCTTTAACAATGTAATAGTATTTACTGAGCACCACCATGTGCTAAACACTGAGAAAACTATCCTCCCTTCAAGGATCCCTCCCCTTAGCTGAGGAAAACGATAGTGATATAACCCAAAATCTTAAGTGCTATAATAGAGGTATGTTCAAAGTGGCAACCCAGAGGACTGCAATGACTAACTGTAGAGAAGCCTTAAGAAGGGCTTCAAAAAGAAGTGACAGTGATTAATCGAAGACAGCTAGTGACAGTGACTAGTCAAGGACAGCTAGAAAGTCCCCAGGTGGAGAGAGAGCAGAGTGAAGAGATTGTTTCATCACCAGAGTCTCAATTTCCTATCAGAGCTTCTTGAGGTCCAAAGACAGGGCATTGTAAAACAGCAGGTAAATGACACAAGTGTTATCCTCCTTTGAAACAAAATGAGGGGACTTCCTTGGTGGCACAGTGGCTAAGAATCCACCTGCCAATGCAGGGGACACGGGTTCGAGCCCTGGTCAGGGAAGATCCCACATGCCGTGGAGCTACTAAGCCCGTGAGCCACAACTACTGAGCCTGCACTCTAGAGCCCGCGTGCCACAACTACTGAGCCCTCGTGCTTAGAGCCGGTGCTCCACAACAAGAGAAGCCACCGCAATGAGAAGCCCGCGCACTGCAATGAAGAGCAGCCCCGCTTGCCGCAACTAGAGAAAGCCCACGCAGCAGCGAAGACCCAGTGCAGCCAAAAATAAGTAAATAAATAAATTTATATTAAAAAAAAAAGGGTCCTTGCAGGCAAACCTTCCCATTAGAACCCCCAGAGGGACCCCCAACACCTACCTCTCAGGGAAGATGGCGGAAGCCGTGGCGGGAATCTGGTCAGCAGAGACGGGGAGACCATCACGCTAGCTCTGGGAAGCAACTCGACTTCGTGGGGCTTGTGGGGCTCGCGGGGAGCACGGGGCCCCTGGGGCTTATGCGGCTCGCAGGCCTCACGGGGTGGATGAGGCTTGTAGGGTGTATGGGGTTTGGGGGGCCTGTGGGGCTCACAGGGTTGGTAGAGCTCATAGGGCTCGTGGGGCTCGGGGATCTGGTGGGACTCTGCACACGCCTCGGATTCGCCTGACTGGTCTTGCTCGTCGGCCTCCTCGGGTAACTCCGGCTCCTCAGACTCCTCAGGCTGCTTGTGCACGTCAAATATCCTGACTACAAAGGGCTTCTGGAGGGCTTCGGAGCGAGCGGATATTTCTGCCGTGTCATGCCCATCGGACAGCCCAGAAGAACCGGAAAACTCTTGTCTCTCCATTGGCGGCCCAGAAGCTCCTGCTGGACGACGGCCGGAGGCTGCTCGCCTTCTAGAGGATGGGAGAGGATGGGCGGGCGGCCCGCCCTCCGCGCCCCGCCCCAGCGCGCCCCGCCCCAGCGCGCCCAACCCGGACGCGGCAGCGGCGCGACGCCTCTGGGCCCCTCCCTGCACGTTCTCCCGTTGCCAAGAGGACGCGCCAAGCTGCCAGGGCCCACCTGGGGCCCCGCCCCTTAGAGAGGAGACAGGTGAAAAAGAGAAAGGGGGCGGGCCCCTGATCAGCTGTTTTTGCTTCCCTTACTTTAAGTCTGTTTCTAAGCGCATACACTTGCGTGTAGGATCATTATATCTTCTTGCAGAGTTGACCTCTTTATCATTATGTAATTCCCCTCTTTTAAAAATTTATTTTTCCAGTTTTATTGAGAAATAACTGACATACATCCCTGTATAAGTTTAAGGTGTACAGCATGATGGTGTGATTTACATGTATTGTGAAATGATTACCACGATAAGTTTAGTTAACATCCATCCTCTCATACCAATACAATAAAAAAAATTTTTTTTTCTCCTTGTGATGAAAATTCTTAGGATCTACTCTCTTAACAACTTTCCTATAATGCATACAGCAGTGTTAACTAGAGTCATCATGTTGTAGGTTCCATCCCTGGTGCTTATTTATCTATAACTGGAAGTTTGTATCTTTTGACCACCTTCCTCTAACCGACCCCCTCCCCCCAATCCATATAACCACAAACCTGATTCCTTTTTCTGAGTTTGGTGTTTGTTTAAATTCCACATATCAGTGAGATCATATAGTATTTGTCTTTCTCTGTCTTATTTTGCTTAGCATAATGCCTTCAAGGTCCATCCATGTTGTTGCAAATGATAGGATTTCCTTGTTTTTTAATGGCTGAATAATATTCCATTGTGTGCAAGTTTGTATGCATGTATATACATATATATATATATACACTACAAATTCTTTTATCCATTCACCCATCCATGGACACTTAGGTTGTTTCCATGTCTTCACTACTGAAAATAATGCTGCTAGGAACATCGTGGTGCAGATATCTTTTTGAGTTAGTGTTTTCATTTCCTTTGGATATATTCTCAGAAGTGGAATTGCTGGATTATACGGTAGTTCTATTTTTAATTTTTTGAGGACCCTCCATGCTGTTTTCCACAGTGGCTGTACCAATTTACAATCCCACCAATGGTACCACAGATTCCCTTTTCTCTACATCCAAGCTGGCGTTTATTATCTTGTCTTTTTGATGATGGCCATTCTAATAGGCTTGGGGGGATACTTCATTGTTTAACTGGCATTTCCCTAATGAGGAGTGACGTTGAGTATCTTTTCATGTACTTGTTGGCCATTTACAGATCTTCTTCAGGAAAAATGTCTGTTCAGGTCCTTTGCCCGTTTATTTTTTCTGCTATTGAGTTGTAGGAGTTCTTTATATATTTTGAATATTAACCCCTTGTCAGATATATGGTTTGCAAATACTTGTCCCATTCCATTGGTTGTTTTCTCATTTTGTTGATGGTTTCTTTTGCTGTGTAGAAGCTTTTTAGTTTAATGTAGTCCCACTTATCTTTTATTTTGTTGCTTGTGCTTTAGGTTTAATTCCCCTCTTTATCTTTGATAACTTTCATTATTCTCAAATCTTATCTGTCTGAAATTAATATAGCTACTCCTGCTTTCTTTTGATTAGTGTTGTATCTTTCTTCATTCACATAATTTTAATCTATATGTCTCTTTATATTCAAAGTGAGTTTCTTGTAGGCAAGAAGTGAGTTTCTGGATCTTTTATTTTTTAATCCACTCTGACAATTACTGTCTTTTAGTTGGTGCATTTAGACCACTGACCTTCAAAGTGATTATTGATTTAGTTGGATTAATAGCTACCATATTTTTACTGTTTTCTATCTGTTGTCCTTGTTCTTTGTTTCTCTTTTTGTCTTCCATTCTTTTTCTACCTTTTGTGGTTTTAATTGAGCATTTTATTTGATTTCATTTTCTCTCTTTTCTTGGCATATCAGTTATAACTTCTTTTATTTTTTTTAGTGGTTGTCCTAGAGTTTGCAATATACATTAACAACAAATCCAAGTCTACTTTCAAATAACACTATACCACTTCACAGGTAATGTGAATACCTTATAATAACTAAATAATCCAAATTCCTCTCTCTCATCCCTTGTATCATTGCTGTCATAATAACATTTATACACACATATAAGCATACATAGTCAAATATAATGTTGCTATTGTTATTTTGAAGAAACTGTAATCTGTTAGATCAATTAAGAATAAGACAAATGAAAGTTTTAATTTTACCTTCACTTATTCCTTTTCCAATGTTCCTTTCTTTATGTAGGTCCAAATATCTGACCTATAGCATTTTCCTTCTGTCTAAAGAATTTCTTTTTAACATTTCTTGCAACACAGAAGTACTGGCAAAAAATTCCCTCAATTTTTGTCTAAGAAATTTTTCTCCTTCACTTTTGAAGGATTTCACAGGGTACAGAATTCTAGGCTAACAGTTTTTTTTCTCTCAACACTGTGAATATTTTACTCCACTCTTTTCTTGTTTGCATGGTTTCTGAGAAGCCTAATGTACTTCTTATCTTTGATCCTCCATAGGTAAGGTGTTTTTTCCTCTGGCTTCTTTCTGGATTTTTTCTTCATCTTTGATTTTCTGCAGCTTAAAAGTGATATGCCTATCTATAGCTTTTTGTTGTTGTTGCTGTTTTTTTTTGGGGGGGGAGGGCATTTGTCCTGCTTGGTGTTCTCTGAGCTGCTGGGATCTGTGGTTTGGTGTCCAACATTAATTTGGAGAAATTCTTACTCACTGTTTCAAATATTTATTCCATTCCTTTCTTTTCTCTCTTTCTGGTTTCCCATTACACACATGTTGCAACTTTTGCAGTTGTCCCACAGTCCTTGTATATTCTGTTCTGTTTTTTTCTAGTCTTTGTTCTCTTAGATTTTCAGTTTTGGAGGTTTCTATTGAGATATCCTCAAGCTCAGAGATTCGTTCCTCAGCTATGTCCAGTCTTTTAACAAGCCCACCAAACATGTTCTTCATTTCTGTATGGTGCTTGTGGTATCTCTTCTGTATTTTTTGCCTTTTAGTATGTCTTGTAGTTTTTCTTGATAGCCAGGCATGATGTACTGGGTAAAAGGAGCTGCTGTAAACAGGCCTTTAGTAATGTGGTGGTGAGGTGTGGGGGGAGGGGGAGTGTCCTATAGTCCTATGATTAGGTCTTAGTTTTTTAGAGACTAAGTGCCTCTGGACTGCAAACTTAAGTCTTAGTTTTCTGCCCTTTTAGGTGGAACAGAATGTCTAGAGTGGGCTGGAGTTGGGTATTTCCCCCAGGTCAGTTAGGCTCTGGTGATAACCCAGCAGGCTAGGCTCTGGTTAACTAGTTTCCCCTGAGGGCAGGCCTTGTTAAGAAGGACAGAGTGCTCTGGCATATTTCAAAAATTTTTTTCCCCTCCCTTGGAAGCACCAGGGGATTTCTCTCCAATATTTATTATGGGAATCTGGTCAAGGTCCTGGAGGTAAATCTCAAATAATTGGGGGCCCCTCCAATGACTGGGTTCCCCTAGAGTTTTTTAACTTTCAGATTACTCCACTTTGAGCAACCAGCAATTCATCAGTCACCGTTCCGTTTGTTCTACCCTGGGGTTCCCATGGGGAGTTTCCCACCATAAGTCTCTGCTCTGGTAAATTGTTAATCTCTGTATTCTCCTGTTGCTCCCTCCAATGCTGATATTTTAGTCTGTTCAGCTTTTTAACTTGTTAGAATGGAGTGGTGGCTTCCAAGCTTCTTACATGCTGGACTCAAAACTGGAAGTCCTTTTTTCTTAAAAAAAAAGATCAAGACAGGACACTAAGGTTCGAAGTTGGATTTATATCATGTCTGTAGGTAAATAGAGTTATCACTCTTACAAAATATTTCTAGTAAAGAAAGCTTATCTATATAAAAAAGCTAAATATCAAGAATTTAAAAAACAAATCCCTACGGTGTTCTTCTTTTAGTGCAATAGTTTCTTAAAAAGAAGCCTTTCTGGGGCTTCCCTGGTGGCGCCGTGGTTAAGAATCTGCCTGCCAATGCAGGGGACAAGGGTTCGAGGCCTGGTCCGGGAAGATCCCACATGCCACAGAGCAACTAAGCCCGTGCGCCACAACTACTGAGCCTGTGCTCTAGAGCCCGAGAGCCACAACTACTGAAGCCCGCACACCTAGAGCCCATGCTCCGCAACAAGAGAAGCCACCGCAGTGAGAAGCCCGTGCACCGCAATGAAGAGTAGCCCCCGCTCGCCGCAATTAGAGAAAGCCCACATGCAGCAATGAAGACCCAACGCAGCCAAAAATAAATAAATAAATAAATAAATAAAATTAAAAAAAAAAAAAGAAGCCTTTCCTAAATCTTTCTGAATGCTGTTAATTTATATTTCTATGTGGGTTTGATAGTGCTTACCTTTCTTATTGCCCTATCCTGATATTTCTTTCCCTACAGTGTTAAACGGATCCACTTAAAGGAAAGACACCTGGATTTTTTCTTGAAAAGAGAAAAATTATTAAAATATTTTAATGTAAATCTCATTTCATTGAGAAACTACAAATGGAATGAATGCTTGCTACTGTTCACTTTAATTTGGTTGATTAAAAATCCAAATCCCAGGAATTCCCTGGTGGTGCAGTGGTTAAGAATCCACCTGCCAATGCAGGGGGCACAGGTTCAAGCCCTGGTCTGGGTAGATCCCACATGCCACGGAGCAACGAAGCCCATGCACCACAACTACTGAGCCTGTGCTCTAGAGCCTGTGAGCCACAACTACTGAGCCAATGTGCCACAACTACTGAAGTCCGTGCACCTAGAGCCCGTGCTCCGCAACAAGAGAAGCCACCGCAATGAGAAGCCCATGCACCACAACGGAAAGTAGCCCCCGCTCACCGCAACTAGAGAAAGCCCGCATGCAGCAACAAAGACCCAACGCAGCCAAAAATAAATAAAAATTTAAAAAAAATATCCAAATCCCTCCAAATACATTGTTTTACCAATATTTTTGAAGTTCAAGATATAAATAGAGATCCTCTTAATCAATTAACATTATCTTATATATGTGTATATGCCGTGCATTGAGAAAATAGGAAATGCCTTATTTTTTATTGGGAAGTGGAAACTTTTGGCTTCCAGCCTGCCACTAAACATTGCCTGGTGACATTCAAATCATGAGCCTCACAGTGGGCCTAGGCCTGATCACTGCATGTCTGCAGCCAGCTGTGCAATCAGGTCTCTGGCATCTTGCATGATGGAGGGTATCTCTGAGCCATTCTCAGTCACCTGGGTTCCAAACAAGAACATCTTCCTGTCATTTCCCACCTCAGATAATGCCAAAGCTTCATGGATATCTGTAATGTGATAGGCTGCTTCAAGATCCTTCACCAAGAATGAAAAAAGAATTGAGAAAAACTTGGTTATTTTGTAATCTTTTTGGATAGATACATTTATTACTCTCATTTATTGCTCTCAATGACCCCACCTCCATTCTAATATGGAGGATACTGTAATCCCATTACTATGATCTTAATGATTGTTTGAATATAATGATTTTCATTGGAATTATATCAGCATTTATGAGTTATCATCAAAAAAGTATGTTCTGGAATGAAGTTAAGTCAATATAATACCTTAATCAATTTCCTAAACAGTGCAGTCAATCTGCTTCTAATTTTGTTTTTCCATTTTTATCTTTATTTTCCTAAGATTATTTTTAATTTGTCTTTAACAATAGAAATTTGATTCATTAATTGGTTTTTGTCCATATCATATTTTATTGATTAAGCATTTGCCAAATGTGAGTTTTCTTTTGCAACCATTATTTCTACTGAACAAAAAATTTTGGATCAAATTTGGGGGGATGGAGGGAGACTGAGAAGGGATAAGGGAGGAAGTGAATTCAGAAAATGGAGTAGTGGGTAAAGGAGGCTGAGAGGGGAGGGACAGGTGGAGGGAAAGAGGACAAGATGGAGAAGTGGGGAAGGCTTAAAGGGCGGAAACCCACTAGGAGAGGCAGAGAGAGGAGAGATTAAAATGAGGAGACAGAAAGCATGTGTTTATGCTGCATGCCAAGGTCGAAACCTCCTTGAGGTCAAAATGCCAAGGTCAAAACATATTTCTTTGCCTCTCACACATCAAGAATTATTTATGCAAATGACCTCTGACATTCCCTCTCCTAAATACATACACAGATTCAGTTATAGTTTTTAAGTCCTTTGCAAAAGTTTAAGTATTTTCACTCCTAAAATTGCATTTGTATTTGGCTTTTTGTTGTTTCATAGTGTTCTCCCATAGCTTTAGGGCATCATCTGGAAATAGTCCAATATTGTGTCATTTTTTTCTTGTACCAATATGAACCTATCAAATTCCATAACTGGGAGCCTGTGAGACTTTTCCTGATGTGGTATGATTACCTTTCTGGTCCTTCCAATATATTGCCTGTTTGAAACCTGAATTCACTTATTCCTAGAGCCCGCAGTGAATTTTACAACTGTGTTAATGAATCTAGGAACATGTGGACAATGTCTCAAGTTAAAAAAAAAAAGTCACTGATGGAGAGGAAGAAAATAGGAGAAGGAGGGTGTTGCGTGGGAGGAGGGGCTCCTTGTAATGATAAAAGCACATCAGGGATAAATATCAGGTGCATTCCACACTTACATAACTGTGCCTTAATAGAGATCATCACTCAAAGAGTAAAGATAGTAAGTTGACGTTTTAAAAATACTTATCTAATAACTTGAACCAGTGAGTCATACAAAAGAATAAATTACTTTGGCCAAGGAGTATCAACCAAGATGCATTAAACTTAAACTAGAATATCCAAACCTTTTATTATTAAACCCCAGTAAAAGTTATAAATTTGACACCAAATGGCTCTGTTTATTCAATTTGATGAAGAGATATAAACCACAAAGGAGAGTATTACTAAATTTGACTATTAAAAATGAAAACCTGGTACTTCCCTGGTGCACAGTGGTTAAGAATCCGCCTGCCAATGCAGGGGACACAGGTTTGAGTCCTGGTCCAGGAAGATCCCACATGCCACGGAACAACTAAGCCCATGTGCCACAACTACTGAGCCTGCACTCTAGAGCCCGTGAGTCACAACTACTGAGCCCACGTGCCACAACTACTGAAGCCTGCGTGCCTAGGGCCCATGCTTCACAACAAGAGAAGCCACCACAATGAGAAGCCCGAGCACCGCAACGAAGAGTAACCCCCACTCACCACTAGAGAAAGCCTGCGTGCAGCAACGAAGACCCAATACAGCCAAAAATAAAAATAAATAAATAAATTTATTTTAAAAAAATGAAAACCTATGTATTAAAAAGAGAACCATAAACAAAGTAAAATGATAAGCTAATAGATTGCTGGAGAAGATATGTGTAATGCATGTAACAGACAAAAGTTTTTCCAAAGGACATGAAAGACTTCTACAACTCAAAGGAGAAAAGATAAACACCGTAACAGGAATTTGGGGAAAGATATTAAAAGATAATTCATAAATGTGGAAATTGATTTCAGAGAATGACACTAATTTGAAACTAATAACCAGTGAACATCTGAAAAAATGTTCAAGCTCACTAGTAATTAAGGAAATGCAAATTATAATAATAAGATAAAATTTCACCCTCATGAGACTGGCAAAAATGAAAGTTTGACAAACCAAGTATTGACAAGGATGTGGAGCTTTAAAAACTGTCATATACTGCTGGTAGGAAAAATAAACTGGTTCAATATCTTTGGAAAGCAACTTGCTAATATCTAGCAAAATTGAATATGTACAAATCCAAAACCCAGCAATTCCTCATGCACTAGAGAAATACTGGTACACATCAACGAGGAGACACATACATGAAGATTCACTGTAGAACTGATTTTAACAATAAAACATTGGAAATGAACCAAATATCCAACAAGAAAATGGTAAAGCCATGGTATATTCATGCAATGGAATACTATACAGCTCACTTAAATGTACCAGGATCCTCTAAACCTTTACAGTTTGTGGTACTTAAGATGCTCATTTAAAAAAAAAATCTCCAGCTTTTCTTTTAGAAATAATCTGCTGGACTAGCATCTATGCTGGACTTTAATATAGGCTCCTACTTTTACATCATCATTTGTAATTATTTAGTTTACTTCCATAAATATTCACCCATAGAAGTAGTGGAAGAAATGGCAGGAACTGAGCTCTCTTATGACTGGCAACCCTAGCAATTAAGAGAGGGGTTTTAGCATTACAGGCATACCTCAGAGATATTTCAAATTTGGTTCCAGACTACTGCAATAAAGTGAATACTGCAATAAAGCTAGTCACATGAATTTTTTTGTCTCTCAGTGAGTATAAAAGTTATGTTTACACTACTGTAGCCTATTAAGTGTGCAATATCATTGTCTAAAAAAAGTACATACCTTAATTTAAAAATACCTTACTGCTAAAAAATGCTAACCATCATCTGAGCCTGCAGCAAGTTGTAATCTTTTTGCAATAGTAACATCAAAGATCACTGATCACAGATCATCATAACAAGTATAATAATAATTTTAAAAGTTTGAAATATTGTAAGAATTACCAAAATGCTACACAGAGACATGAAGTGAGAAATGCTTTTGGGAAAATGGTACCTATAGACTTGCGCGATGCAGGGTTGCCACAAACCTTTGATTTGTAAAAAACACAATATCTGCAAAGTGCAATAAAATGAGGTATGCCTGTACAATGCTATAGATGTCTAATACCGTTTTTAACTTTCTTTATTGTAGTAAAATACACATAAAGAAATTTGCCATATTAACCAATTTTAAGTGTACAGTTCAGTGTACAATTAAGTACATTCACATTGTTGTACACCATCCATCTCCAGAACTCTTTTCAACTTGTAAAACTGATACTCTGTACCCATTAAACAATAACTTACTGTTTCTCCCTCCCCCAGGCCCTGGCAACCACTCTTCTACTTTTTGTTTCTATGAATTTGACTACTCTAGGGACCTTATAAAAGTGTATTCAGGGACTTCACTGGTGGCGCGGTGGTTAAGAATCCACCTGCCAATGCAGGGGACATGGGTTCGAGCCCTGGTCTGGGAAGATCCCACATGCCATGGAACAACTAAGCCCACGAGCCACAACTACTGAGCCTGTGTGCCACAACTACTGAATCCCGCATGCCTAGAGCCTGTGGTCCACAATAAGAGAAGCCACCTCAATGAGAAGACCGCACACCGCAATGAAGAGTAGCCCCCACTCGCTGCAACTAAAGAAAGACTGCATGCAGCAACGAAGACCCAACGCAGCCAAAAATAAATAAATAAATAAATAAATTTTTTTAAAAAAGTGTAATCATACAGTATTTGTCCTCTTGTGACTGGCTTATTTCACTTAGCATAATGTCTTCAAAGTTCATCTATGTTGTAGCATGTGTCAGAATTTCCTTTTTTAAGGCTGAATAATATCCATTGTATGTATATATCACATTTTGTTTATCCATTCATCTGTGGATGGACACTTGGGTTGCTTCTACCTTTTGGCTACTGTGAATAATTCTGCTATGAACATGGCTGTGCAAATATCTGTTTGAGTTCCTGCTTTCAATTCTATTGGTTATATACCCAGAAGTGGAATTGCTGGACTATATGAAAACTCTATTTTTAATTTTTTAAGGAACTGCCATACTGTTTTTCACAGTGGCTGCACCGTTTGACATCCCCACCAACACTGCACAAGGGTTCCAATTTCTTCATGAACGTTTAATATTTTAATGCATGTGTGTGAAATAAATTCGGGTCAGGCTAATTGATCTAAAACTACTTCTTTATACATATTAAACACACAAATATTTTGTAGAAATCAATTCAAAAGTCAATAAATGTTTACTGAATTAAATTCAACAGGTAGATTGGATCAAGATGGTGGAGTAGAAGGACGTGTGCTCACTCCTTCTTGCAAGAGCACCGGAATCACAACTAACTGCTGAACAGTCATGGACAGGAAGACACTGGAACTCACCAAAAAAGATACCCCACATCCAAAGACAAAGGAGAAGCTGCAATGAGATGGTAGGAGGGGCGCAATCACAATAAAATCAAATCCCATAACCGCTGGGTGGGTGACTCACAAACTAGAGAACACTTATACCACAGAAGTCCACCCATTAGAGTGAAGGTTCTGAGCCCCACGTCAGGCTTCCCAACCTGGGGGTCTGGCAACAGCAGGAGGAATTCCTAGAGAATCAGACTTTGAAGGCTAGTGGGATTTGACTGCAGGACTTTGACAGGACTGGGGGGAAACAGAGACTCCACTCTTGGAGGGCACACTCAAAGCAGTGTGCACATCAGGACCCACAGGAAGGAGCAGTGACCCCATAGGAGACTGAACCAGACCTACCTGCTAGTGTTGGAAGGTCTGTGGCAGAAGCGGAGGGTGGCTGTGGCTCACCACGGGGACAAGGACACTGGTAGCAGAAGTTCTGGGAAGTACTCCTTGGTGTGAGTCCTCCCAGAGTCCGCCATTAGCCCCACCAAAGAGCTGGTAGGCTCCAGTGCTGGGTTGCCTCAGGCCAAAGAACCAACAGGGAGGGAACCCAGCCCCACCCATCAGCAGACAAGTGGATTAAAGTTTTACTGAGCTCTGCCCACCAGAGCAACACCCAACTCTACCCACCACCAGTCCCTCCCATCAGGAAGCTTGCACAAACCTCTTAGATAGCCTCATCCATCAGAGGACAGACAGCAGAAGCAAGAATAACGACAATTCTGCAGCCTGTGGAATGAAACCACATTCACAGAAAGATAGACAAAATGAAAAGGCAAAGGACTATGTCCCAGATGAAGGAACAAGATAAAACCCCAGAAAAACAACTAAAGGAAGTGGAGATAGGCAACCTTCCAGAAAAAGAATTGAGAATAATGATAGTGAAGATGATCCAGGACCTTGGAAAAACAATGGAGGCAAGGATCAAGAAGATGCAAGAAATGTTTAACAAAGACCTAGAAGAATTAAAGAGCAAACACCTAGAAGAATTAAAGAACAAACAAACAGAGATGAACAATACAATAACTGAAATGAAAAATACACTAGAAGGAATCAATAGCAGCATAACTAAAGCAGAAGAATGGATAAGTGACCTGGAAGACAGAATGGTGGAATTCACTGCTGTGGAACAGAACAAAGAAAAAAGAATGAAAAGAAATGAAGACAGCCTAAGAGACCTCTGGAACAATATTAAATGCAACAACATTCGCATTATAGGGGTCCCAGAAGGAGAAGAGAGAGAGAAAGGACCCGAGAAAATATTTGAAGAGATTATAGTCGAAAACTTCCCTAACACAGGAAAGGAAATAGCCACCCAAGTCCAGGAAGTGCAGAGAGTCCCATACAGGATAAACCCAAGGAGAAACACGCTGAGACACATAGTAATCAAACTGACAAAAATTAAAGACAAAGAAAAATTATTGAAAGCAACAAGGGAAAAACGACAAAGGACATACAAGGGAACTCCCATAACGTTAACAGCTGATTTCTCAGAAGAAACTTTACAAGCCAGAAGGGAGTGGCATGACATATTTAAAGTGATGAAAGGGAAGAACCTACAACCACGATTACTCTACCCAGCAAGGATCTCATTCAGATTCGATGGAGAAATCAAAAGCTTTACAGACAAGCGAAAGCTAAGAGAATTCATCACCACCAAACCAGCTCTACAGCAAATGCTAAAGGAACTTCTCTAGGCAGGAAACAAAAGAGGAGAAAAGGACCTACAAAAACAAACCCATAACAATAAAGAAAATGGTAATAGGAACATACATATCGATAATTACCTTAAACGTGAATGGATTAAATGCTCCAACCAATAGACACAGGCTCGCTGAATGGATACAAAAACAAGACCCATATACACTGTCTACAAGAGACCCACTTCAGACCTAGGGACACATACAGACTGAAAGTGAGGGGATGGAAAAAGATTTTCCATGCAAATGGAAATCAAAAGAAAGTTGAAGTAGCAATACTCATATCAGATAAAATAGACTTTAAAATAAAGAATGTTACAAGAGACAAGGAAGGACACTACATAATGATCAAGGGATCAACCCAAGAAGAAGATATAACAATTATAAATATATATGCACCCAACATAGGAGCACCTCAATACATAAGGCAACTGCTAACAGCCATAAAAGAGGAAATCGACAGTAACACAATAATAGTGGCAGACATTAACACCTCACTGACACCAATGGACAGATCATCCAGACAGAAAATTAATAAGGAAACACAAGCTTTAAATGACACAATAGACCAGATAGATTTAATTGATATTTATAGGACATTCCATCCAAAAACAGCAGATTACACTTTCTTCTCAAGTGCGCACGGAACATTCTCCAGGATAGACCACATCTTGGGTCACAAATCAAGCCTCGGTAAATTTAAGAAAACTGAAATCATATCAAGCATCTTTTCTGACCACAAAGGTAAGAGATTAGAAATCAATTACAGGGAAAAAAACGTAAAAAACACAAACACATGGAGGCAAACAATACATTACTAAATAACCAAGAGATCACTGAAGAAATCAAAAGAGGAAACCAAAAAAACCTAGAGACAAATGACAATGAAAACACGACAATCCAAAACCTATGGAATGCAGCAAAAGCAGTCCTAAGAGGGAAGTTTATAGCTATACAATCCTACCTCAAGAAACAAGAAAAATCTCAGATAAACAATCTAACCTTACACCTAAAGAAACTAGAGAAAGAAGAACAAACAAAACCCAAAGTTAGCAGAAGGAAAGAAATCATAAAGATCAGAGCAGAAATAAATGAAATAGAAACAAAGAAAACAATAGCAAAGATCAAGAAAACTAAAAGCTGGTTCTTTGAGAAGATAAACAAAATTGATAAACCTTTAGCTAGACTCATCAAGAAAAAGAGGGAGAGGACTCAAATCAATAAAATTACAAATGAAAAAGAAGTTACAATGGACACTGCAGAAATACAAAGCATCCTAAGAGACTACTACAAGCAAATCTATGCCAATAAAATGGATAACCTGGAAGAAATGGACAAATTCTTAGAAAGGTATAACCTTCCAAGACTGAACCAGGAAGAAATAGAAAATATGAACAGACCAATCACAAGTAATGAAATTGAAACTGTGATTAAAAATCTTCCAACAAACAAAAGTCCAGGACCAGATGGCTTCACAGGTGAATTCTATCAAACTAACACCCATCCTTCTCAAACTCTTCCAAAAACTGCAGAGGAAGGAACACTCCCAAACTCATTCTACGAGGCCACCATAAGCCTGATACCAAAACCAGACAGAGATACTACAAGAAAAGAAAATTACAGACCAATATCACTGATGCAAAAAACAGAATATGGATGCAAAAATCCTCAACAAAATACTAGCAAACAGAATCCAACAACACATTAAAAGGATCATACACCATGATCAAGTGGGATTTATCCCAGGGATGCAAGGATTCTTCAATATACGCAAATCAATCAATGTGATACACCATATTAACGAATTGAAGAATAAAAACCATATGATCGGGCTTCCCTGGTGGCGCAGTGGATAGGACTCCGTGCTCCCAGTGCAGGGGGCCTGAGTTCGATCCCTGGTCAGGGAACAAGAGCCCACATGCATGCCACAACTGAGAGGTTGCATGCCGCAACTAAGGGGCCGGTGAGCCACAGCTAAGGAGCCTGCCTGCCGCAACCAAAACCCAGTGCAACCAAATAAATAAATAAATAAGTATCAAAAAAAAAAAAAAAAAGAGAATGGGAATGATTAAAAAAAAAAAAAAAACCCATATGATCATCCCAATAGATGCAGAAAAGGCTTTTGACAAAATTCAACACCCATTTATTTTTTTTTTTTTGACTTTTTCAAGGTCTTCCAGTGTTTGCCTGCATTTTTTTTTCACACACACACACACACACACTGTATTTTATTTTTACAAGAGATAAACAGACTGACACCAAGCATTGTACATGGATGACCACAACCAAAGCAACAATGATTGCAATTACCAAACATGAAACACACTCATACTATGTCATAATATTGACATTCAGTCCAGTAATCCTCCACTCAACACCCATTTATGATTAAAAACTCTCCAGAAAGTGGGCATAGAGGGAACCTACCTCAACATAATAAAGGCCATATACGACAAACCCACAGCAAACATCATTCTCAGTGGTGAAAAACTGAAAGCACTTCCTGTAAGATCAGGAACAAGACAAGGATGTCCACTCTCACCACTATTATTCAACATAGTTTTGGAAGTCCTAGCCACAGCAGTCAGAGAGGAAAAAGATATACAAGGAATACAAATTGGAAAAGAAGAAGTAAAACTGTCACTGTTTGCAGATGACATGATACTATACATAGAGAATCCTAAAGATGCCACCAGAAAACTACTAGAGCTAATCAATGAATTTGGTAAAGTTGCAGGATACAAAAGTAATGCACAGAAATTTCTTGCATTCCTATACAATAACAATGAAAGATCAGAAAGAGAAATTAAGGAAATAATCCCATTCACCATTGCAACAAAAAGAACAGAATACCTAGGAATAAACCTACCTAAGGAGACAAAAGACCTGTACGCAGAACACTATAAGACACTGATGAAAGAAATCAAAGATGACACAAACAGATGGAGAGATATACCATGTTCTTGGATTGGAAGAAACAATATTGTGAAAATGACTATAGTACACAAAGCAATCTACAGATTCAATGCAATCCCTATCAAATTACCAGTGGCATTTTTTTTACAGAACTATAACAAAAAATCTTAAAATCTGTATGGAGACACAAAAGATCCCGAATAGCCAAAGCAGTCTTGAGGGAAAAAAACAGAGCTGGAGGAATCAGACTCCCTGACTTCAGACTATACTACAAAGCTACAGTAATCAAGATAATATGGTAGTGGCACAAAAACAGAAATATAGATCAATGGAACAGGATAGAAAGCCCAGAGATAAACCCATGCACCTATGGTCAACTAATCTATGACAAAGGAGGCAAGGATATACAATGGAGAAAAGACAGTGTCTTCAATAAGTGGTACTAGGAATACTGGACAGCTACATGTAAAAGAATGAAATTAGATCACTCCCTAACACCACACACAAAAATAAACTCAAAATGGATTAAAGACCTAAATGTAAGACTGGACACTATAAAACTATTAGAGGAAAACATAGGAAGAACACTCTTTGACATAAATCACAGCAAGATCTTTTTTGATCCACCTCCTAGAGTAATGGAAATAAAAACAAAAATAAACAAATGGGACCTACTGAAACTTAAAAGCTTTTGCACAGCAAAGGAAACTATAAACAAAACGAAAAGACAACCCTCAGAATGGGAGAAAATATTTGCAAACGAATCAACGGACAAAGGATTAATCTCCAAAATATATAAACAGCTCAAGCAGCTCAGTATTAAAAAAACAAACAACCCAATCCAAAAATGGGCAGAAGACCTAAATAGACATCTCTCCAAAGAAGACATACAGATGGCCAAGAGACACATGAAAAGCTGCTCAACATCACTAATTATTAGAGAAATGCAAATCAAAACTACAATGAGGTATCACCACACCAGTTAGAATGGGCATCATCAGAAAATCTACAAACAACTAATGCTGGAGAGGGTGTGGAGAAATGGGAACCCTCTTGCACTGTTGGTAGGAATGTAAACTGATACAGCCACTATGGAGAACAGTATGGAGGTTCCTTAAAAAACTAAAAATAGAATTACCATATGACCTAGCAATCCCACTACTGGGCATATACCCAGAGAAAACCATAATTCCAAAAGACACATGCACCCCAATGTTCATTGCAGCACTATTTACAATAGCCAGGTCATGGAAGCAACCTAAATATCCCTTGACAGACGAATGGATAAAGAAGATATGGTATATATATATACAATGGGATATTACTCAGCCATAAAAAGGAACGAAATTGGGTCACTTGTAGAGACGTAGATGGACCTAGAGACTGTCATACAGAGTGAAGTAAGTCAAAAGGAGAAAAACAAATATCATATATTAATGCATATATGTGGAACCTAGAAAAATGGTACAGATGAACCGGTTTGCAGGGCAGAAATAGAGACACAGGTGTAGAGAACAAACATGTGGACACCAAGGCGGGAAAGTTGGGTGGTGGTGGTGGGATGAATTGGGAGATCGGGATTGACATATATACACCAATATGTATAAAACAGATAACTAATAAGAACCTGCTCTGTAAAAAATAAATAAATAGAATTAAATTAAAAAAAAATAAATTCAACAGGTATTTGTTGAATTCGTACTATGTACAAGGCATTATGCTAAGTTTTACAAGGGACACAAAGGTGAATGATAGTCTCTGTTCTCAAGGAATTTACTGCTGCCCCTTGGTATCTGAGGGGGATTGGTTGCAAGACCCCAGAAGACACCAAAATCTGAGGATGCTCAAGCCCCTTACATAAAATGGCATAGTATTTGCAAATAACTTATGCACATCCTCCCATATACTTTAAATCATCTCTAGATTACTTATAATACCTAATACAATGTAAATGCTATGTAAATAGTTGCCTGTGTGTGGCAAATACAAGTTTTACTTTCTGGAACTTTCCAGAATCTTTTTTTTCCTGATCCACAGGTGGTTGAATCCACAGATATGGAGGGCTGACTGTATAATCCAATAGATCTAATAGTATAAATTGAACTGAACATACAACATATTATTGAATACCTTGCTATTAAAAGTAGACATTTCTACTTCTTGTATTAATAATAAAACTATTGAGTACAATTTTTATTTGCACAAATTTTTACCTGTTTGTTTGCAAACACAACCAGAGGAAGGATTGGATTTGTCCCAATTAGTTGATGAAGGTGCTTCTTGGCTTCAGGTAATCTGTTGTGATCTGCTGAATCCACCACAAAGATTAGCAGCAATCCCTTGGAAAGGTACATTTCCCAACAAGAACGGAAAGGTTCACTGCCACCAACTACAAAGAACAGTAGAGAAGGAAGACACACACACAAACCTCAGAAGAGTCCACTGAGGGGGGCAGGAAAGACACATCTTGATAATTTCTGGACACTGGATAAGTATTCTGATAAAAGACCTCTGTGAGACTCTACCCAATTCTTCGAACAACTTGAGCGATGTTACTGGGGAAATGTTTGGTGGGAATATTTACCCTCCACAAGCGGGTCACTCATTCTGGAACACAAAGGACCAGCATAAAGATCTTAAATTTTTACTACAGTGGATGCCTCCTGATCTGTTATACACAGCAGCCACGACGGCCAATGCCTGTCTGTCAGGTATAGCTCAGCGAATGGGAGTAGGATACTAAAATAATTCAGGGTGGTGGGTTAAAACACATATTTCTCTAAAATAAGTTTTAAATGGACTGATTTAAATGTCATAGGCTAGCCTCACTTGCACAACTTTTTTCCTTTGTCAAAATCCCAGAACTAATTTCCTCTCTTAATCTTGCACTATGATCCTGTGGGCATTCAGGAATACTTGCCTCAGAAAAAATTCCTTTGGGTTATTTCATTCTGTTGATTCTTCCCAGAAGAAACTTTTTGGAATGATAATAATACATACACAATGAATACAGTTTTTATTTTTCTCCTGGGACAGAATATGACAAACAATGGCCCACAGCATAAATCTGGCTCACTGCCTATTTTTGTACAGCCCACGAACAAAAAATGGATTCTACCTTTTTAAAGGTTTGGGGAAAAAAAGAATACCATTTTGTAACACATGAACATTATATCACATTTGGATTTCAGTACAAATAAAGTTGTATGAGAACACAGGCACGTAGATTTGTGCACATATGGTCTCCGGCTGCTTTCGCAGTACAACTGCAGGGTTGAGTAGCTGCACAGAGCCCGTGCGGCCACAAAGTCTACATTAGCTATTCTCGAGCCCTCTGCAGAAAAAGTGTGCAGACTCCTGTTGTAGGGACTTAACAATACCATTTAAAAAACTAATAGGAAAGGGTGTTGATTTGTCTTTGCTTTGTTTTCTTTTGTATGGAGAGCCAGGCTAGTCATTCTTTGAAGTATTTTGTGTTTTTAATTTTTTTAAAGAATGTGTATAATCCAAGTAATTCATATGGTTTTAACACATGTAGTTTAAAGATGAATGAACATGTCGTTCCCCATGTTTTTGACAGCACCATGACATTTCACCTACATAGGGATTGCTATCTTTTAGTTATTAACTTCCAACTTAACAGCAATGTAGTTGAGAATAGTTTGTATGATGCATCCTCTTTGAAAACTTTGTTAAGACTTGCTGTATGGCCCAGTAGGCGGTCACTGTTGGTAATTGTTCTGTGAGTGTTTAAGAACGTGAATTTTAACTTTTGTATGTGGCTAAAATTGTCTAATTGGACAATTTTATATTATTCACTAGATCAAACTTGTTGACTGTGTTCAAATTTTATATATCTCTGCAGATTTTTTTTCTCCTTGATCTTATTAGTAATTGACAAATATATGTTGAAACCCCTCACTCCAACGGCAGATCTGTCCATCTCTCCCCCTAATTGGAGTTTTCTTTTTTCTTCCTATCTCCCTTTCCTTTTTTCCTTCCCTTTCCTTTCCTTCCCTTTTTTCTTTTCATTTTTTATATTTTGAGACTTTTGTTAGCCATCCATTTCATTAAAAATATTATTTCTTCCATAGCTTCTGGGGAAACTGAAAACTCTAGTCTTAATAATGCTTTTATCATAAAGATTTGCCTACAGGTTTACCAGTTTCTCTGCCCACCATTTTCTCTTCGCAACTGAATGAAAGCAAAAATTCACAGCATTTTACTTGCAGACTGGAGATGGGGTACAAAAGGGGGTACAGAAAACTCCCAGTTTTCTGGCTTGAGCATATTGATGGGTGAGGAGACATTTACTGACCAGTTGGATTACAAGGGAAAGGAACAGATACGGAGATATAGCAAACATTTTGTCTTGATGATATTAGGCTTGAGAGGCCAATCAGACAGCCAGGTAGAGATGTCAGGCAACATTTGGATATGTTTGGCTGGAGAGATAAATTTGGGAGTCATTAGCATATAGATAGTATTTAATGTCAAGAGGAAAGATGAAATCATCCTAGGAGAGAGTGTAAAGAGGAGACAAGAGGATCTAATGCAACTTTGGGGTACAGCAATATTTTGAGAGGTGGTGATTCCAGAACTGCCAGAGGAGGGGTTTCTGGGTTGCCTTCTGGTTACAAGAGGTTTGGAGTTTACCTCTATTTGCATTTGCAGAGAAGGAAACACACTGTATTTACTTAGATTGCATTTATATTTGGGGTAGTAAGGGAGGAGGGAGGCTGTTATAGGACAGGTGCGGAAGCCTTCCTCTCAACTCCCCTTTATCATCACCACCGCAAAAAGAAAAAAATAAAAGAACAGAAAGTGATCCCCACACTGTACCCAAGCACTAAACTACACGTGCATTCTGAAAGTCTAGGAAAATCTGACCCAGTGTTTCATTTCACAAGGACCCAATGTCGATAACATTAAATCTGGCTTAAGGTATAACAATAATGTGGCTACAGGCTATCGGTTATCCCCAGAACTACTGAGAAAGACAGCTTACTCTCCAGGAACTCCAACTGGCTGTCTTCAGTGCTGATGCACACTGCATTGAAACCTTGGGTTGGTGCCACGCTGTGCTGGACTCTGTTTAAAGCTAGAGAGTGGAGAACACTGGTCTTCCCTGCTCCATCCAGGCCCAGCACTAGGATCTGCTTATTTTTCTCCTGCGAAACAAAAGATAAGTCAATAAAGCTATGCTATCAGGGCCTGGTTTTCCTGGCTCCTGGCAGTGTGCCTGCCAATAATATTGTGGAATTGTAAACCAGAACAAAACTTCGCAAAAAATTTAATAGAACAAACTGTACCAGTCAGTTTGTATTTTATATAATCAGCCATCAGTTATGTGATATTAATTGCATACCCCCTCTCCATCCCCCAACTCCTGGTCAATCTATCAAATAAATACTTTATATATATCAGGATTTATGGGAGGTGCCATATTTTCAGGGTCAATTTTCAGACTTCACTTTGCTTCCTGAGTTCACGTCTATTGGAGACTGCAACAGAATTCAATTTGTTGTATGGGGTCTTGGGGCCTACTTGTTCCATGTATTGACTTTGCCACTGAGCATGTAAGCATCTAAGTTCTCATATTATTAATCTGTCTTGTCTTCCCAGTTGAATCACTAGATTAAAAGCTCTTAGGGCAAGGTTTACCCTCAGAAATGAAAAGGCGAAGATTATAGAAACTGTTAAACCAGTTCCAATCATAATTGAGTATTTAAAAATCTGATGCTAAAACCTGATGAACTAGATGTAAACTTTAGGAAGAAGCATTCTACCAACAAGCAAAATTTTATGACAAGTGATTGAGGGGCAAGAGGGCAGGCTGGTATGAAGACAGAAATAGAAATTTCAGAGTGCTCAGAAAGGTGACTTTTAGGGTACAAACTTTAATGTAAACAGTAATAAATGAGCAACAATCCAGCCAGAGTACTCACAGGAATGCTATTTCTCAAACAGCCTACTAAAGAGATTTCTCATGTATAAAAAACACTAGTAAATGTCTTCAGTGGCATTCGTTTAAAAATAATAATCTTATACATTTCTGCTTGAACACTAAATGTTGACATTAGACTCAGACTGGATTTCTGTTTAAAAAAAAAAAAAAAAGTGATCCTAAACAGCACTAAATGTCTATCCCACCTCCCACCTCTTTTTTTTTTTTTTTTTTAAATATATAAGATCTGTGTAAAAGTAAGATGTTTTAAGGTCTGGTCTAATAGGGTCTTGTGTAGCGGGCAGCATTTAATAAACCTGTCTAGTAAATAACAGAATGTTTGTTTTTGGAGTGAATTCTTTTTTTTTTGTTTTTGGTTTTTTTTGGAGTGAATTCTTGATGGCTCTTAAAGCAAAAGGTATTTCCATAGGTGTTTCCTCTCTCCATCCCCACTTCCTCCCCGTTCCCTCTTACCCACACCTAAATGTCATAGTGTCATTCTGAGAGAGTGATGGTAAGGAAGAGGGACTTGATGCATGAAGGGGTTGCTTTAAAGCAATGATGCCACCAAGAACTGGCTGCAAGATGTGGATTGTGTCCCCCTCATTATCTCCACCAATGGCTCTATGCAGGCTATCCCAACATATTTCATCAGTTCCAAGATGCTGTGTGTTTTTTTGTTTTGTTTTTTCACATTTTAACATCTCTGAAATGAGGACTTTACAATCTATGGTATGTCATATTTTGGTTGGCAGCATTTTTTTTCTTTGTTTGTGGTACCTAAAATAATGGCACCTTAGATCCTATGAAATTTTGTGAATAAAAACAGTTCCCTACTCCCTTTCCAACCATATCGCTGCTCCTAAACCCCTAGAAATTCTGCAGTCACTGATGTTTTACATTTTGCTTATTTTTTAGTCTAAAATACAAGCCTCCTCATGTTTATAATCTCTTAAGAAAAGCAGGGGTTACTGTAAACCAGGAGTTCAGACCCAAAATGTAATTCTCAACACGACTGTTCCTTGCAAAAGTTATTCATTTAACTATATGTGAACCTATGTAGTCTGTGTTTTACCAGAGATCAAATCTCCATTAATAATTCACATTGTTTAGAACCAGAAAGCAGCTCTGAGCTCAGGAACTCCAGGAGCACACAGCCCAGTGAGCTGATCCAAATAATGCCTGTTTTTCCTTCTTCCCCCTCAATTTTTAAATCATGGTAAAATACACAACATAAAGTTCACCATCATAACCATTTTTAAACATACGGTGATATTAAATCCATTCATAATATTGTGCAACCATCACCACTATCCATCTCCAAAACTGTTCACCTTGTAAGACTGAAACTGTACTCACTAATCTCTAACTCCGCACTCCCCCTTCCCCCAGGCCCCACCATTCTATTCTCTATGATTTTGACTACTCTAGGTACATCATATACGTGGAATCATAGGTATTTGTCCTTTTGTGACTGCAATGTCTGGTTTCTGAGACCTCTCAGTTAAACCTTTGTGCCCGTCCCTTCTGGGCGCTGGTGGTCTGAAAACAATGGAAGTAGTAACCTCAGCGCCCACAGAAAATGTCCAGAGGGACCCAAAACACATCCTGCACAAATTCAGGAGCCCTGCACCTTCCCACATGGAACTTAGGAAACAGAAAAGGCTGGGAGAGAGAGTGCATGTGTGGTGAGGGTTTGGGGCTGGTTTCAGTGTCGTGGGCAGACTGGGAGCTAGCGTTGGGCATCGGACGGAGATGGGGCTGGAAAGAGGGCTGTTCCCCGCGCTCCCGTGAACCCGACTAAGGCCTCCTCTTCAACACTAGACCTGACGAGACCTGACCTTCCTCAACACTAGACCTAGACCTTGGACGCAGGGTCGGGGTTAGCGGTGAGAGCGGGCAAGGGGCTGGGGAGATGGCGTTCGCAGCTTGGCACACCCGTTCCATCCGCGGGTGTAAAGCCCGCACACGAGACCGGACTCCCACCGGCGCGAGAGCCGGCGCTCCGGCCAGAACACCGACAACGGCCTTGGGTGAGGGTCTGAGGCACCCTTCTCTTACCAGCAGCTCCAGCGTGGGCTTTGCCAACGTGCTGTTGTCCTCCTCTTTCTCTTCTTTTTCCGTAAATTGTTCCTTCCCTTTCTCCGTCTCCCGCCCTTTCCTCTTTTCCTCTTCTTTACTCTTACTTTTCTCGTCCCTCCCCCTCTCCTTTTCTTTTTCCTTAATTTTCTCCTTCTCCACTTCCTTCTTTTTATCTTTCTCCTCCTTTCCTTTTCCCCGAATTTTCTCTTTCTCCGGCTCCTTTCCCTTCTCTCTCTTCACTTTCCCCCTCTCCATCCCCACCACCCTTGTTTCCGTCCCTCCTCCCAGGCGCCCGAGCGCTGGAGCTGCGGTGCGGGGTCCCGGCAGGAGTGGCTCCTGCGGGGGGCGCAGGGAGGAGATGCAGGTCCCCGCGGCGTACAGCGCCCCAGCGGTCACCGCGCTGCCCCGAGGGGCGACGGCTGCAGTCCAGCATCTCGCGCTCGCTCGCAGGGGGCTGCACGCAGCAGACTCGCCGAAGCCTGGGGCGGTAGGCGAATTGGAGAGGGTAAGGCGCGGGTAGCTAGAGGAAGGGTCGAGCCCAGGCGAGGGGGTCAGGGAGGCCCGGCCGCGGGAGCTCGGAAAGACCGGTCAAACAGGAAAAGCGTCCCCAGGTGTCACTTCCTCGGGAGCGCGCGCTACAGCGAGATGCCCTCGGGCTGGGCAGGGTGTCTCAGAAAGGCCTTTCGAGACGCCCAGATCTTAGCCTCTCACCTCTCCCGCCTCCTCCTCGAGCCCTCCCAGCCCTCGTATCTCCGACCCGAACGCTTGAGGCGCCCCAGAGGATGCCCCGCCTTCCCCTCGTCAGTAGTCACAAGCCTGGAGAGTGAAGTTAGGGATCTCTCCGCCCTCCGTCCTGTTTAAGTCCACCAGCAGCGTCTAGAGACGCTATCCAGGATGCTTAAGGAAAAAGAGAGGAATGTGAATGGTTCCCTTAAATTTGTTACATTTCGCTTAAAAAAAAATTTCTCTGGAGATTAGTCTGCCAGGATCACAGATACTGGTAATACCGGGTATTAAAACCACAACTAAACAAAATAGTCTAGTCGCTCCCAATGATCTAATATGTAACAAATTGGGTACCCACGGGGCTTTGCAAAGGTGGTGTAACGTTGCTTACACTGCTTGAGAAGTATATGGATGGTTCTTTTTTATTATTTTGTTAAATTGGACCCTTTAGTTTACAATCTAACAAAATTATCTTAATGCAATAAACTGACTTACCTTCATCAGATCTACATTTCAAACAGGCTTAAAGGAAACAACGAATGAACTGCAGGTTTCAGAAAGCGTCAGTGATGCAACAGTTTTTAAGTAGTTCTTAAGGTTAGCAGTTTCCAAGCAGTCTTGAAAATGCTATGCATAAAAACTGAAAAAATGTTTACTCAATTTGTTTATATACAGATATCAACATGATGAATTTTCAGTCAAGTTAAAACTGGGTTCTCTCAATCCCATTAGTTTAGTTTTCCCGTTTTGGGGGGAGAGGCAAGGGATAATTTTAGATACTCAGCTTAAAAAATTCTTAGATATACTAACAGAAGTCCTCTGTAAAATGCCAACACCCCAGAACACCTTAATCCATACTCACTGCTAGATTATTTTATTTTAAAATGTGCTACAGTGAATGGTATATCCATATTGGTTTTTATAAATGCACACACACACACACACACACATATATATATATATATATATATATATATATATATATATATATACACACACAAAGTATATAGGTCATTGGTTAAAGACCTGTCCAAAAGAAGAAATAATTACTAGAAAGTTAATGTAGGTGTTTACACTTCATTTGACAATTACAATTTATTTGAACTGAGGTTTCAGTTGCTTAGTAATGACTGATAATAACGACTGGCAATTACAATGACTTAAATAGAGAACTATAAATTTCTCTGTGTGCCTTGGGTCAAAATTTTCACTGGCGGATAATTTTCACCAAAAATTCTGTAGCTTAGTTAACCTAAAAAATGATTATCCTTCACCATAGAAATTTAATGGAATCCTAAAATCATAAATTTACTAACAATTATTTTTGTAATGGGGTTTACATTCAGAAGGAATAAATATCTGTCACTTACCAAAAGACTATTCTGAGAGCTCAAAAAGTATAATGCCATAATAAATCATTCATATATGAAGGTCTCTTGTTTAGATGCTACCACAGTTTATGTTAAACAGAAAGGCAGCACCACATTTCTTACTCTTGTAAAGGAGAAAAGTCTTTAAAAAAAACTCTTTGAAGAAGTTTCAGTAGATATGGTCAGAGTCAAACACAGCAGCACTTTATTAACAAGGACAGAGCAATATGATCACAAGGAAATACTCATAAGTCTAAACTGAATGCTATCTTGGGCAGCATAAAATGAATACTAACAAGGGTAGGCATCCCAGTGTATCTGTCTCACACCTGTTCAATGGGAAGGTGACTTGTAAGCAAGGCAAGAACAGAGCAACACTGATACCACACACTGACTACAATACTTCATTACTTTGAGAAGGGTAGTGAATGGTCATACCCCCAACTAGAAAGAGGAGTCATTAGAGACCTATCAATTGGGCCAACAGTTCTTTTAAGCTTTAATACTGCCTACTCCTGAACTCTAGTATTGACTTCCTCTCTATGTAGGAAGTCAATGCTCATGCTCTTGATAGGGGCTGTTTAAATCTTTCTGATTTCTGTCAAATCCATCTGACCTCAGAACACTGGGTCTAAGAGTCAACTTCCTGCAACATCGATGTCTTTCCCTTGAGATCTTTAATAGTGCTAAATCAGCATAATGTTATCATAATTTGAAAATGACATGCGGGCACAAAGAAGTCCTAATTTATATACATGTGTATATATGTATATACATACACATACTTTTCATTACTATATATATATAGCATCCCATATTCCAGTATCACATGGCAGAGAGAATTTACAGTCAGAATAATCAAGACATTTAATTTAGTTTTCCTGTGGCCACTCATGTAGTAAACTGAAAAATACCAGTGTACTAATAAGGTCCCTTTTTATTACGTGCTATTTCTAAGCAGATATTTGGAATGCTCAGAAGACTCCACTTTCAGTCTCCTAAGGCCTCCTAAGACATAATTTAAAGTGGGACTTGATAGAACAAATATCTTTGCACTCTAGTTGAAACAGAAGTAGTTTCTGTTTACATCCTAGGAAACCTTGGATAACATGCCTTGTTTGTGAAATTGAAAAAAACAGCAGATAGTACACGAAGAGAAAGGATGCAACAGATATCAAAGTGGGTAAATGCCCAACTCTTCTGAGCCCTCCTCATCTGTACAAAGCAAGGTGGTACAAGTAGGCCAAGTCTGACTAGGCAGAGTTTGAGGAAGATGCTTTTCTGTTTGATGCACAAGAAAATAATTTTATGAAAATGTGGGGATGGGAGAGGGAGCAGCTCTGTGCTTCTTGCTGTGTTACCTTTATTATGTTCCCAGTATCACTGAGACTAGTTTAAAAATAGCCCGCAAAAAGAATGTTCTAATCACCAGCCACCTTTTCCACCTTTCTTCTTTTTCTGTTGCTGTTTCTTTTTTGTTGCTGGAGCCCCTGCAGGTTTCTGGTGTCTTGGGGGTATGATATTACTTGTAGATGTAGATGCTGTTGCTGCACTGCCAGGTCTTGGGGAGGTGGGTGGGCTGCTCACAGTTTTACTGGCATCCCTGAAATCATCAGATCAGGAAAGTGTTGGTCATTCATATACTCAACAAAGGAAAAGGCTATAAAAACGTATGTACATGGATTTCACTTTCCACCTCTCACAATCTCCCACACACATTTTCTTTTTCTTTCTTTCTTTCTTTTTTGGCCGTGCCACATGGCATGCGGGATCTTGGTTCCCCGATCAGGGCTGGCATGCGGGATCTTGGTTCCCAGACCAGGGATGGAACCCATGCCCCCTGCAGTGCCTCTGAGTTCGGAGTCTTAACCACTGGACTGCCGCGGAAGTTCCCACAAATATTTTCTTTTAAGGTGCATTCCCCAACTCCCTATCCATTTTTCTTTTGAATAAAATTTTTACTGCTTTATAATTTTTAAAAATGTAATTGATGGTACATGTCAATTTTTAGAAAGCTTAGAAAATAAAAAAAAAAACCACTTCTAATGACCTATAATCCTACCATGTAGAAATAACTGATTTAGTAACATTTTAAATTCTGCTTTCTAGTCAAATTATTTATTTATATCTGTTTCTCTAGATATTTAGTTAGTTGAATTACTCAGTGTATATAGTTTCCTTTTGAAGGTACTGTAATCCTAACATCTGCAATAGAATCCGGCAATTCTAGTATTTACAATACAACCAAGCCAGAAACAGCACGTTTTCTTTCCTTTACATAAGCATATTACAAAACATTTATTAAAGATATCTGACTATACTTCTCATACTGAAAACATATTTCAAAAATTCTTAATGATGACCCTGAGTCAATCTCAGAAAGAAGCAACCTATGCTCTGAGGACTGGGAAGCAATGACTTACAGTTCAGATGAAGCTCCGGCAGTGGCTCCCTGGGTCCCTTTTCCAATCTGATCCTTCTTTTTACCCTTCTTTCTTCCTCGGTAGTAAGAACGTTCACGCATTGGTAGCCATCTTTCTGGATCTGGGGTCACTTTTGGGTCATAATTTTTAGGCAATTTTCCTGTGTAACAATTAATTGATAAAGAAATGAGAGATCAGTCCATAATGTTTTCGAGATAGTTTGTTTAAACACTGTGTCCAAACCTGGGAATAAATAACATTAAAACTGAAATAAATTTATCTGAGAAAGTTTTATTTGTATAATCCAGCAGGGGAGAAGGACTTATTTCTAAGCATGACACAAAATTCAGAAGCCATAAAAAGATTTCATAGATGTACCTGTATAAAAAAATTTTAATTTTGATTTGGTAAAAGATAATTTTTGAGAGAAATAACAAAACAAGAAAACATTTGCGTACTATGTAACAGAGTGAATTAATATTCTTAATATGGAATGAGTTCTTGATAATCAGTAGGTAAATCATGTAAAGAAAATGGACATAGCTGTAATTAGAGTAAGCCAAGAGAAATAAAAGTCATTAACCATGTGAAAAGATGCATGACCTCACTAATTAAAAATAATAAGGATAGGGAAGTTCCCTGGTGGCCTAGTGGTTAGGATTCTAGGCTTTCACTGTCGTGGCCTGGGTTCAATCCTTGGTCAGGGAACTGAGATCCCATAAGCTGTGCAGCGTGGCCCAAAAAAAAAAAAAAAAAAAATTTAAAGGATAAAAAATTATATATTAAAAAGCATAATATGCAGTGTTTGTGAGATAGTGGGAAACTCTCAAACACTACTGGCAGAAGTATATACTAGTATAGCCTCTGTAGAGAGCAAATAATTGGCAGTACCAGTCAAAATTTATACTTTTAGAAATTTATCCTGCAGAAACTCCTAAGTCACAAAGCTATATATGTGTAAGAATACTCTCTGTGATATTCTTGAAAACAGCAAATTAACTTAAATGTCTATCAATAAGAGAATGATTAAATAAATTATAGTATCCCCACACTATAGCAAGCTATAAAACTGAGTTAAAAAATGAAGTACATCTATATTTAATAATTTGGAAAAATGTCTGCACAATATAGTCTAAAGTAGAAGATTAAAACAAATTATCCTGATGATTTGTTTATATCAGTTTTGTAAAAATATTAATTGAGCATGTAAATGTGTATGTGTTTCTATATACAAAAAAAGTTAAGTAATTATCTCTGGGAGAATGAATTTGGGGTAGGGAATTTTCCATTCTTTATGCCATTCTATAATGACAGAAGTCTGTTACCTTTGTTTTTATTTTCTTTTGTTTTTATAATGAGCATATCTCTTGTAAATTTAAAAAAATACTCATCTGGAAACCACGAAAATAGAAAAGAAACTGAAACTGGAGGTTACTGATACCTATAGTTAACAGCTATTTCCTTGCAGTATTACTAATAAATAAAACAACATGAAGCAAATACTTTAGTTTTTACCAATTTCCAAGTACAGTGATAAAAGTGAAGAACTAGTAAGACTTGTAGGTAAAGACAGTGGAGTGAATGGAACACTGGCTTCTGCACTATCCAAAACTCCACTAAAATAGTAATAAACCCATTAAAAGGAAGAATGGGAGAAAAGATATTTTCAGTAAAATTCTAGAAGCTGGAAAACAGATGGAGGAGTGGTAATAAATTTAGCAGATTTGGGAAACCTGAATCCTTGATTTTGCAGTAAGCAAAATCAAGAAGCAGACTGATTTATACCACAGATTTCCCAAAGACTCAGGAACAGGTAGGTGGCTCCAGGGATATCCTCTGACTAGTTGAAGCCAAGCATGGTAATTCCACCCTCTCTTGCTATGGATTAAAATAGGTAAGCCAATCAATGCATGGCATTCCTCTGGTTAATGGTTCAGGGCTGGACACTGACCTATATTGGCCCAATCAGGTTAATGGGAAAGACTCGCCAAATGCAGAGGCTCTCTTTACATCCTGCTGGATATAAATGACAAGTATATGGCTCTGTTTCCAACAAACATCTGATTACTCTAATGGGATTCATTTTTGTGTACAGGAGAACAAAGAGATACAACTACTGGATAAACTAACCCTGATATAACCTTCCTCTACACTGCCAGTATCATAAACAGTAAATTTTCTTAAGCCAGTTTGACGGAGTTCTATGGTACTTGTAGCCAAAAGCACTCTAATGTATAAGAGCTTACTGTGTGCCAGGCACTGTTCTAAGAGCTTTACATGTAGTATCTTATTTAATCCTATGAGGTGTATACTATCATATTCCATCTTACAGATGAAAAACTCAGGAAGGTATGTTAACCTGTTCACAGTCACAGTGAAATAGCAATGTTACTAGAGCAACAATTTGAATTCAGGCACTCATAAACTTCAGAATTGCACTCTTTAAAGTTATAAATTTAAGTAAATGTTAGCTATAGTCAAGACAAAACTCAGTTTCAAAGATATGAGAGTTTATGTCTGAAGATTTCTATGTAAGGCCAAACTCAAGCTTTTACCTTATAGAAAGAAATCTAAAGATTAAAAAAAAAAAGGCTTACCCTTCTTTTTTTTCTTCTTTTTTTTCAAATCTCCCTGTCTACAAAGAGAAGAAAAATCATTATCATCATTGTGATAAAATATTTATAGAGCATTAAGCATGTGCAAAAGAGTGAGCTGGGTACTTTATCATAAAGGTGTTTAAGATTTGGTGTCACCTCACCAAAGCTAATAAACCAGTTGGGATATTAATTCAGGTTAAATTTAATCAAGCTTCAAACACCGTGCTTTTTGGAAGGTGCTTTAGAAAAGAGGCGTGACTACTGTTTTCAGAAAATAGATACCATTTACACTGACACATATTAAGTCTATGTAAAAAGGTAAGAAATTTATACAAGCACAAAAATCTATAGTTCTGTGCTAAGTTACCTTATTATTTGGCAAAACTAGAAAACAGGTAATTTAAACTCTTTGCCAGAAGAACATGTACAGGTATCACACATGCAAAGAATATTTCTGGGAGGATACGCAAGACAAGTAATATTGGTTGTGGCCTTGGGTGGGAAGAGGGCAGACAGGGGTGGGAGGAAGACGGTACTTTTTTAATCTTTCAGGCTTTGAACCTTGTGAGTTTATTGAATTTTTTAAGTAAGTAAAATCTTTATTAAGTACACTGACCAAAAATAAATAAATAAAGGTATTGAAAGAGCATAAAAAGTCAGGGGAATACTTCAAAATAACTATTAAGTACTCTGACAGCTACAGTAGAAAAGAGGAAGACATTAAAAAAATCCCTCTGGATATACTCATGTTATATACCTCTATGGGAACTATGAAACAGTGAACTAAAAAGATAAGACAGCAACAATGTCTGCCCAAATTTCATTCTACCAAGTCATTCCATTGTGAAAGTTCTTTTAGGGTACCCTGAAGAATAAGAAATGCAACATACAGCATCTTACTTTAGGGCTTCATCTCTCACTCAGACTATGCAACAGTCTTCTGAATTGTCTCCCTACAAATCATACTACACAGCCATATCTGCAATTTCCCAAAGACTCTCTGCCATGTCTTACTTCTTTGCCTTTGCTCACATTTTGCCCGTCTCATCCTCATCTTCCTCCAGAGTCAACACAGTCACCTCCTCCATGAAGCCTCTCCTAACCTCCCACCGTCCCCGGGAAGGACTGACTATTCCCTGTGGTGTACTCCTCTATGCTTGCACAATCACAGCACGTGCAACCTTTATTTCAATTACTGCTTAAGTATATTTCCTTCTGCTAGACTGAACTTCTTTTCAGGGCAAGGACAATGATTTATTTTTGTCACCAACATACTGTTAACTTCAAAAGAAACTACACCTTTTTATGTATCCAAAAGTCAACATAAAATAAAAGGTATTAATAATGCCTAATGAAAATACTGTGCTGAAGCTGAGAAGCTTTAAAGTCAATGTACATCTTAATAATTGTCTAATGGAAAAGATAAAGACGATTAAAGGATTAGAAAAGAACTGTATGTTCTTACTAATTACCCAGCCCTGTTTTGGAAAAGGAAAAAAAAAAATACTGAAAATACTTAAATACACATTATATGAAAATCTCCTAAGGCCTGGCTTGAATTCATTATTTAGGAGTTCTTGATAAGGCTTGAAATTGGGATCATGATAAAATGAAATTTGGAACAATGTAGTATCTCTGAGACTCCAATTTCTTATTTAACTTTAAAAAATCTATTATGAGGATGGTAATACCTTTTTAACAAACACAGAGTTCATAATGAAGTCAATCATATACTGTTGCTGATATATATATTTTTTTAATTATGAAAAATTAGATTTCAAAAGTCATTCAAAAAAAGAGAAAACTGAAAAATTATGGAAGTCACAAAACTGGGGAAGTGCTATATCTCTTCCATTCTCTATTCATCCCGAGTCAAAAATAGAATCTTAAAACAGTTTATTTAGTAGGCCTCTGCTATTTTTGAGATGACAATGTATGAGAACAAGAAAAGAACTGGAATTTGACTTCTTATAAGTTATTGAAGCTGGCTAACTTTCCTCCAAATCAGCAAAATAAACCTTATCTGAAATTTGGTCTAGAATTCTAAATGATGTACTAAATGTACATCAATATCTCACAGGTAAATAAAGTAAGACACATCCAGCCTATGGAATACTATGCATAAAAAGAATAAAATATGCCTACATTGAGAATATGGAAAAATCTCTAAGACTTATTAAATGAAAGAAAATTCGAAGACAGTTAAATACAATATAATCCCATTTCTATAAAAAAAAAAATCTAATCTAAGAAAAGTATTTCTACATCAGCCTGTGTGCAAACACAAAGAAAAAGACCTGGAAGTAAACACACTAAATTAGTACCAGAGGTAAACTGTGGGTGGGGAGGAGGAGGGGAAACAAGGACAAAAAGCTGGGCACAGCAGAAGAGAAGGGAAAAGAAACAAAGTGGACTTAAACTTTATTCACATGGAACTTTCATGAGAATGCATTTTTTATTCCTTATATAACTTAAAATCAGCATTAGTGAATGTTACAATGAAAAACATTACCCTTGCTCCTTTGGTTGACTATCTCCAGCAACTTTTCCACCCTTCTTCCGAATGTACGTAGCACCAGGAGAATTTTCAAGAGCCTCAACATCTACTTTTAGAGACATACTATCTGATGAAGGCAAGTGTCTACTAAGGCTGGGATAGAACAAGAGTTCAGGAACACAATATATACACATATATATGTTTGGATCTATCACTGTATTTTTCAGGCACATTGATCAATAAATTCTCATTTTGCTTTTACTAGTTAGAGGATGGGTTTTGTTTGTTGAAATTTATAACAAAAAGCCCTGGTCAAAACAGGTAAGGGAAGGGATTTATTGCACTACTTGGGAGCTGTCTAGAACAATCAAAAGGATACGCTTTTGCCTTCTCAGGATCTACAAGTGAGTAAGCAGAAATAAGCTGTGCCAGGGTGTGAATATCTTTTGGATTTTGTCTAAAAGAAGAAATAAGAAAGTCACTGAACAGTTTATAAAACTGGAGAAAGTAACAAAAACAAGCAAAATAACTCCCTCATATCAAATAAAACTTGGATTTCTGCACCTCCACCTTTCAGAGCTTACTTCCATAGCTGTTCTAGGTCACTAATTGCCTCCTTCTTCCGCCCATATTTGAGTTTGAAGTTTGCAGCTTCTCTTATCAAGGACAAATGAGCAGGAGATTTGGGCTACAGGTTCAATAAAGAAAGAAAAAAAGTTTTAAGCTGAATATCTAGCAAGTCAATGAAGTTATATTCATTAGATCTTTAAAATGGACCTATCCATTAGAGTTCTCATCTTAAGTTTTACTGAATGCATGAAACAACAAAAAGAAATTCACACAGACACACAGACACACACGCACACGGAGAGGGATAGACAAATTAGTACAAGTGAAGACCAATGTATGAATTTGGTATACAACCCATCTCTATTTAGACTGTCTTGTCTACAACTAGAAATATTGCATAATCAAATCTTAAAGTTACGTCGCTATAGTTCTCAAACATTAATTTGACACGATACTTCCTAGAACACTGATATCTCTTCACTGCTAACAGTGCTAACAGTATTAATGCCCCCTGTGTGTATGTGTATCTGTAAGTTGGATATTGCCTATGCAGAGACCCATACTGGAAAAAAAGAAGATGTTCCTATTAGATAGAGATATACAATTATTCTACGTACTGCTGTTCTACCAATTACTACCATCCATGGGCTCTCTAGCCACTAAAGATGAGCTCTCTTATACACAATCATGTACAATTAATATTCTTATTTCTTGAGATTACACACACAAACACACATACATACACTCAGGAAGGAGCTTCAGAAAATATAACTGAGCTTTTTATTTTTTTTGGTAGCCATTTCTTTCTTCTAATAACTTTATTTGGATCTGGTATACTTAAAAACTGACTGACAGTCTAACAGCATTCCATTTTTTATTTTTTATTTTTATTTTTATTTTTTTTAATAATTTTGAAGAACTTTTTTTTTTTTTTAATTATTTATTTATTTATTTATTTTAGTTGTGTTGGGTCTTCGTTTCTGTGCAAGGGCTTTCTCTAGTTGTGGCAAGCGGGGGCCACTCTTCATCGCGATGCGCGGGTCTCTCACCATCGCGGCCTCTCTTGTTGCGGAGCACAGGCTCCAGACGCGCAGGCTCAGCAGTTGTGGCTCACGGGCCCACTTGCTCCGTGTCATGTGGGATCTTCCCAGACCAGGGCTCGAGCCCGCGTCCCCTGCATTGGCAGGCAGACTCTCAACCACTGCGCCACCAGGGAAGCCCAGCATTCCATTTTTTAAACAGCGAGTTGAAATGTTTCAATTCTCCTTAATTTTGAGTTCACTGCTGCAGCTTTTCATTCTTATGCAAAAATGTACCCTCATAACATTTTACTCCATCTATTTACCTGATGGTTTTGATACCACTGGATAGCTTGTGTGAAGACCTCAATGGCACTGTCAATATCTTCCTCATGGCTGTACATTGTCACTAATGCAGACACCTACCCAGCCAAAGGTATAAATTAGTGAACAGAATTCCTCCTTCTCTCTCAGAATAAACTTTCTGAAAATGAATAACGTTAAAGAAACAGCAAATAAAGGTTGCTAGGCTCTGTGCTAGTACCTATTTCATCATAAAAATTGCTAATGCATAACTAGAAATACCATGAACAACAATGGTGTTTTCCAAACACAAAGGTGGTTATCTGTAAAAAAAAAAAAATACCTCCCCTAAAGCTCATTCACAAATGGTTTGTTACCAGTACACCACAAGGTAAATACAGAAGTTGAGAAGAAACACTTAGAAAATTAGTTTATATGATCACTGAGGTACACACACTAAAGAGGCTAAACTTGCATGTGGCCTCCACTACATGAAGCCAGTGAACGCTTGCCTAGTGTGCTGGAGGGACAGCAAAGAGGCCCATGTAACTGGAGTGGAGTGACAGGGGGAGGAGCCATAGGCAGATGAGGACAAAAAGGAAACAGAAACAAAAAGCCAGATCATTGAGAAAAATCAATAAAATTAACAAACCTCTGGCTAGACTAATTAGAAAAAAAAGATAATAGGAACAAAATGTCCTACAGATATTAAAAGGAGAAACAGGGAATATTTGAACAACTTTTATGCCAATAAATCCAACAACCTAGATGAAAGATTATTGTTAGCCATATATTATATTTGATTCTAACATAATCACAGCCCAGTCTTAAAGTATGATTCTTCAAAAGAGAAAACACTACCATAATACTATTATACATTTACTGAGTGCCGTTTGTAAACAAGCTGTGTTGGAGAATGAAACAGTCCCTGTACAATAAATGTACATACCACCACTACAGAATGTCTTTACTTCGAAACAGATGTGCTTCACAGCTATATTAGTGATCTAAACCTGTGATGCTTGAATAATCAGAGAACTAAAAACTAAATTCGTAGGCCATTATTACCAAATTGTTTTAACTCAAAGAAATCACACTGAAGACATGATAAAATAATAGGCTAAGAAATTCCCTATATATGTCTTAGGATATTTAAGGTTGGCTTTCAAGTGGTAATATAAGGCCTAAACAGTTCCTGACACATTTGACTAAATAATAAATCAATGCAAAGCAGAGCATAAAATGTAATTAAATTTACATCAGAAAGCTATTATTTTAACTACAACTTCTACATTTTGAATAAAGAAATAAGCAGAAATTAAAGTGAAAACAAAGAAATATCAGACATACCAATGAACTATTAATTCCATTACTTTTTCAGTCTTAAAATATTTTAGTTATAAACTCACCATGCCTGCTTTATGCTTTAACTCCTCTATGCTTCTCAATATCAAACATGCTTTGGAAATATTACCTTAATAGAATAAAAACAAAATCAGCATCACATTGAAGAAAGCATCTCATGGAGGAAAAAAAAAGACAAAAAATTTAAGAGTCATATTTTGTAACATCTCTAAACACTCAAGCTTTGGGACCTTGGGAATAATGCATTCTGTTTATTCATTTTACAAAGGAAATTAAATCCTAAAGAAACAATATATCTTGCATATGCCCACAAAGTTAATGGCAGAGCTCCTACCAGAAAAGAAGTCTCCCAGCTCCCAATCTGTTGAGTTCTATTTCTCCCTTTTCAAAGTGTAACTTAAAGGTCGGAGTCCTTCCCTAAAGCCCTTGAAATTGTTACTGTAGATATAAGTGCAATGGATAGTTTCCTACAATGTTAAAGTCTGATTTTCTACTCATTGCAAACCTCAATAACAAACCTTCCAAAGTCTTTAAAGACAAAACAAAACAATAACCATGACAGACTCATTCTCAGTGATATTAGTATGATAAATAATCCTCACAAAAATAAATTGAAAACTGGATGAGAAAAGAAGATAAAGAGGAAAGCAAGAAAGAAGAAAGAGAGGTGGGAAAAGGAAAAAGAAACAAAGGAGGAAGATAAGAAATGTGAGAGGGGCTTCCCTGGTGGCGCAGTGGTTGGGAGTCTGCCTGCCAATGCGGGGGACACGGGTTCGGGCCCTGGTCTGGGAGGATCCCGCATGCCGCGGAGCGACTGGGCCTGTGAGCCACAATTGCTGAGCCTGCGCGTCTGGAGCCTGTGCTCCGCAACGGGAGAGGCCGCGATGGTGAGAGGCCCGCGCACCGCGATGAAGAGTGGCCCCTGCTTGCCGCAACTGGAGAGAGCCCTCGCACAGAGACGAAGACCCAACACAGCCATAAATAAATAAATAAATAAATAAAAATTAAAAAGAAATGTGAGAACAGGGTAGCTTATCAGGTCTCAACCTGATTTTCATTACTACCCCACTGAGGTGCCTTTTTAGACATTTTTTTCCTAATTGCCAACTCCCCTCCCCTCTACCCATGAACTTTTCATTTTAGCCATCACAATATCTAAGATTTTTTTCAATCCTGTGCACCAAACCAATTATCACCCCCATTGAGAATGTATGGTCTACACCAGAGCTGTCTGATAGAACTTTCTGTGATGATGGAAACATCCTCTAACTATGCTGTCCAGCTACCCACATGTGGCAATGAAACTTCTGAAATGTAGCCAGCACAACTGAGGAACTGAATTTTAAATTTAGTTTAATTTTGGGACTTCCCTAGTGGTCCAGTGGTAAGGAATCCACCTTGCAATGCAGGGGACACGGGTTCTATCCCTGGCCAGGGAACTAAGATCCCATATGCCTCAGGGCATCTAAGTCCATGTGCCACAACTACTGAGCTCGCGTGCCTCATCTGGAGAGCCTGTGTGCTGGAAACTACAGAGCCCACACCCTCTGGAACCCGCGCGCCGCAACTCAGAGCCCACATGCATTGGAGCCTGTGTGCCACAACTAGAGGAGAGAAAAAACCCTCACGCCACAACTAAAGAGAAGCCTGTGTACCACAGCAAAGAGCCTGTGCACCGCAACAAAGGATCCCACGTGCCGCAACGAAGACCCAACACAGCCAAAAAATAAATAAATTAATTAATAAAATAAATAATAAATAAATCTTTAAAAAAAATAAAAAATAAATTTCGTTTAATTTTAATTTAAACTTAAAATAGCTACATATGGATAGTGGCTACCAAATAGGGACAACACAGCTCTAGATACTCAACACTGGTTCAAAATTATAAACAATAAACTGTCAGTTTTCTGTACGATTCAAAAACACGAGTTCTCATTAAACTTCCTTGCCTCTTCTCTACCAAAGATACGGGTTATAAAGTATAAATGAAGAATAAAGGGCTAAGAAATTTTGAAAACTAGGAAGCAAAGTAACTCTTAATTCATGCAAATACTACCAAGTGACAGATATAAGCATTTCTACACATGACGTACACAGGAAATTCAAGTATAGAACAGAGGAATTCTATGCTTCTACAGACTTTCAAGGCATGGATTGAGAAACATTCTAACAATTTAGGAATTAACCCAAGAAAAGGCCTCCTAACTTATTACTAAATCTGTTGGAGTTCATACAATCTAGCTTCATATTTGAAACAGCATTATGCTTCACTATTATGCAAAATTTTTAAAAATCACATAGTCCACAAGTACTTCAGAATCATTCCAATCATATGTTTCCATTAACAGGATTATTGTAATCATAATGAAATAATCATGAGTACCTTGGGAAATTTTCAGCTGTGCCATGGTCAGCTTAATTTCAGCAGCGTTTTCTGGATGCTGATCTGCAAATTCCTAGAATTTTTTTAGTTGGGAAAAAAAAAATCACATTTATACAACTAAGCGCACATATTCTAATTACTTATTTCAGCCTCATTAAATTTTAAATCCAGTTTTGAAACATTAAACTTCTGGTTTCAGGTCAAAATTTTAAATTTGGAAAAATTTTATTCGACACCCACTTTGCTTAAGATTGTGCTCTGAAAGAAAGTGCAATAATGTTACGTTTCTAGGAAGTCACCAGTAGAGAAACAATAATTTAAATTACTACATAGATTTTTCTTTTTCTTTTTTTTAAAGAAAGATACTCAAAAAAAATGATGACTCCTTACTGAGGATCCCTGCTTGGCAACTTTGCCCCTCAGGATGGTCCTAATTTTATGCTGTCCAACTTTCCAATGTAGTCTACTCTCAGGAAATTCAAATGTGATTTAATGTTTGGTTTAGCTTAATTAAAAACCAAGTCAGTATCTCTGTAATTGTTTGAGGTTTTGGATTGGGACTTACTAGAAAATACATTATTGAAAAAGGGGCTAAGCATGTTCTGGTATTTTAAGTCTAAAACAAACCGTTAACTAGTGTTATATCGATCTCCAAATGAAAAGCATTCTTCGGAGTTTATAGCAAACATTTACTAATGCAAATTTCTATAAAACAAAGCTGCGGCCCAAGAACTAAAGTGACACTCTGGCATGTGTATAGTGGTATATTACCTATTAGTTTTCCCGTGAAATTTACAAGCTTGTAATTATAATAATGAAAATAAAACAAGGCTACAACTACCTGACATCTCATTAAAAATGCAAGTAATTGTTTTACCTGAAGCAGCTCTATTGCTTTTGTGTGCTGCTTTTCACGGCAGAGCTGGGCAGCTTGGATTAACACAGGAAGGAGATGCTCAGGACTCTGGGACTGTAAACTGGCAGATATTTTGCGACATTGTTCTGCCTAAAAGACAGTATTCCCCCCCCCCACAAAAATAAGTTGGTTAATTAAATCAAACATTAAGTGAATGACCAAAAAGAAAAGAAGGATGGGGAGGTGGAAGGAAACCAGTTGAAACAAAATAGTAAGTGAAGAACTACCTAGGGTAAGAGAGGTGGTTTACAGTATCCTCAATTTTTTCCTGAAAGAAAAAGATTTCCATTTACTGAATGTAAGCTATGAGTTCTTAAAGCATTTAGGAAAGAATAAGTCCTAAACATTCATTTGGATGCTTAAATTGCAGAATTTTGTTTAAAAAAAAAACCAAAACACATCAAGTGTCAGCCTTTGCTTCTAAGCAACAAAATGTATAGATATTTCTTGCTACAGTATTTAGGAACAACTTGACTCACTTCTAAATAATGAAAATGTTACTGTCTCTCAGTCCTCCACTGAAAACCTCTGCTCTAGAAGAGTACAAAATCGTAATTTATTTAGAATTTACACATATTGGAGTTAGAATTGCCCTTCTTATTTATAATTTGATGTGATTATGCACAAACTAAAATGAAAGATGGATCTTAAATTTATAATCATGATCAGCATCTTTGATGATTTTTCCTTTAATTCAGAGAAATTAGAAATAAGGTAATGAGAGAATTATCTCATTTATAGCCGTGAATAGTGTTTTCTTCCTCTTAAAAGCCACCACTGCAGACCTTTACAAAGAACTGGGCAAATTACTTACTTAACAGATAAAATCTATGATACATGACCTTCTGAAGACTACATGAGTCTAAGACAAAATATAAGCAAAAATATAAACAGACTGGACTGATACACCCATTAGGCCTCATGTGCCATACTCCAAAAGGTTTAGCCAGGGGAACCAGAGGTCTATTACCTACCTGGTTTGTGTACATAGCAAGTAAAGCTTTGTTAAATTCTATAGCTTGCAGTTGTTTCTTGGAAAGCTTAAACTCCACTCCTTCTGCATTGGTTAATTTCACCTTCTTCTTGGAGTCAAAGACATTTTGGTCCTGACAAAGAAAAGTTCATTCACCATTAACAGCAATCTCAGACTTCAACTCTTTTAACACTCCAAGGCCTTATTCCTCTTTCATTTCGTTATTTTATGTAAACACAACAAGAGAGCTTGGAAGATAATACACCTACCTGGCTGGGGTGCCTATGCTCCTAAGGTACATATAAATTTGGCTTGGTTTCTTGGTTTGGTTTTATCTTTCTATTAATTGCTTTTTTTAGCTTTTTGATGAAAAGTACAAAGGGACTGCACAAATCTTACAGTGGAAATTAGGACTACAAAGATACCTAAATTTGCAATTTCTACAAACTATCTTTAGAATTTAGATGACAAATGAGGAAAGTAACTTATTCCTCTCTGACATATTGTCATACATAAGCAAATGGAATGGAATAAGAATGGAAGACAATTAAGTCACATTGCACCCTGAGAAGGATAAAAAGGGCACCTAAGTGTCTACTATGTGCACAGTATTCTAACTTTGTTAAATATTATTTGCAAATATGTGTTACCACTGTGCTTTTTAAACCATGTCTTCTACTAGTTTAAAGACTAAAAGGAGGCAAAGAAGAAATCTAAAATAAATTCTACTTTTTACTGTGAAGCTCCAAACCAATGTGAAATTATCTTAAATGTACAGCAAGAAACTGGCTTTCATATAAATCAATCCTCAAGAAACCATATTTCTAGTTGGTACTCCTATGTCACTATTTTAGTAAAACTCACCATGCATGCCACTGCCAGACTTCTCTTAAACTTTGCTACCATGGCACTTATTAACATTTTTGATTTTTCAACGTCTCCCACACCTTCATTATCATTCAATGTAACCTTTTTTTTTTTCTTAACTAGCCAGCATGTACGTATCCTCACATCTTTTGCTCTCACTTTCCCTCCATAAGTCATTTGCTTATGCTGTTGCTTAACCTTCAAACCATATCCCTCCTTCAAGGCTCTACTCAAATTAGCCAACCCAGATCTTCCTTCACCAAATACTGTAGTTACAAAATATACGACAAGAAATTTAAATGCGCACAATTTTTTTCAACACTAGATTTTTTTATACCATGTAATGATTAAGACCACGTTTCATATTTATTTTTGCATTTCCTATTGCATCCAGCACCATACTGAATAAAAAATTAGAAATAAATGTTAACTGAAGAAAAATTCAGTGTATAAATACATTTAGATTGAGATATTTAGTACTTCACATACTCTCCTCCCCACAATTATATATCAGATAAAAACAATTTGTCCTCACTGGCATTTCAAATTGTTCATAAACATAGGCAGGTACATTTTGCTGCTAAGAGTCAAATGCCAGCATCAATTTTTGGAAACCTAAACCATGCCAATGGCCTACAACATCCTATATCTATTACCCCCTTAATGCCATTATCCTACATCTGAGAACCCTCTGAATTTCTGCTATAGGGGGAGAGAGATACCACACAGGCCTAAAAGGAGAGTGCATTGGAGTCAGAGACTAGAATCTGAATCCAAGTTCTACCTCTTACTGGCCGTGATCTTATACAAATCACTTAACTCCTTTTAGCCTCAGATTACACTCCTATAAATTGGAGACATGTACTGCCACCTAAAAAGATAATTGTGAGGATGAAATAAGCTGGCACTTGGAAAATCACATAGCCTATCAAAAGAAACTAAATGTTACTTTTCTAATTTTCTATTGACTTGAATTTCATATCTGAACTTGAAATAACTTCCCATTAAAACAATGTTCCAAAAGGTGGTTAATTTGACTAGTACAGTACTCTTTAGGATTGTTTATATACATGCTTGTAATAGTTTACACAGGGCTTGCGGGCGGGGGGGCAGAGAAAGAGAGAGAACCTGCCCATGCCTCCTCTCCCCCAAAATAAAAACCACTGGAAAGAGAAAAACTATATACAGAAGACTTGTATTCAGACTTACTAGATGAAGAAATCAAAGTCCAAACAACTTATATCTCTAATAAGTATTCTCCATATAATGATAATAATGGGAAATAATATTATAATTATATTAATATTGTAATTATATAGAATAATAATTTTTAAAAACAATGGGAAAAGGGTAAGATTTTAAAGTCCAGGGTATGTAACTACAAAATAGTTTTGTTATTTGAATATACCTTGCAGAATCATTATGAGAGTTAAATAAAACTCTCCATTGTGATTTTGCTGCAACTGGACTCTGTCATGGAAAAACTTATCCTAGAACAAGGCTGGGGTAATAGGCTTCCAGCAAAAAATAGTGTAGGAAAACCATGGATATTCCGTACCTTGTTAATTGTAATGATGTTATTTGCAATCACAGCTAGCAATGCTACATCTGTTGGTCTGTAAACAAAAAGCAACAGTCAAAAAGGAATAAACCTTTAAAAAGAAAACTCATCCCCTATAAAACACACTTCATTTTAATAACCCACTTACTTTAGTTTTATTATCTGATTGTAAAGTTGCAAAGCCTCCTCTGTACGACCCTGAAGCTGCAGAATATAGGCCATCTGCCCGTGGATGATGGCCAGTTCTGCCTGTGGGTCCTCTTCAGTCCCATCCTAAGCAGAAGAAGAAATATTTTTTTTCCTGTGAGTTCTCCAAATTGATCCACATATTAACCAAGTAATCCAAACATTCAAAAGATATATCATCCTAAAGAAGACATATAATTTCCAGGAATTTTCCCGTAGAGTCAGTTTGTTAAAATTTAGGAATAGCTACCAAAAGAGGGAAGCTTAAATGAGAATGGCAAAAAGACAAATTCTGGAAGGACATGGCGACAAGCTCAGGAATACCATTCACTGATCATTTTTATTCTCTAAAAAGCTAAGACTAAAAAAAAAAAAATGTAAAAAACAGCATACAAGTTTAACTTTTTCCAATTCCCCTAAATTCTGGAAACAATTTTCTCATAGAAACACATTTTCAAAATGCTTCACTCTTAATTCTAAAATAATTCTAATCCAAAGACTACAAAATTCTAACTAGTAACTATCACTGTACAAAGAACTTCAAAAGCTGAAACTAATTCTGTAATTAAAGTAGCAGCTCTCTTAACTGATACCCCAGATCAATCTATATTTTCCATTCCTTTGGAGAGGTTGACTGACGCCCACGTAGAGGGAATGCTCAAGGCTAGGAGGCTGCTCCTTTTTGCCATACCAGGCGCTCCTACACTCACCTGGTAAGCATATGCTGACCAGGAGGTCAGACCTGTTTGTTTCCAATCCCATTATGCCAGTTGTGTTTGATAAAAAAATGATAAAACTTAAGTATTATAGTAAGACAAGAACTATGCGTGAGAAAAAAGAGACTTGCTTCAATGAAAACTATGTTGAATGCTCAGAAATATCTGACAAAGGTTAGTTCCTAAAGAAAATTACTATCTAATTAGGTATGAGCCAGAAAATGAAGGAAAAAAAAAAAAGGACTCTGTAATGAAACTAATTCACAACTGTCTTTAAAGTATTGTTACACTTAAGAAAAAAAAACTGGAGATCATGACTGTTGGATTATGTATAGTTTATGTAAGAAATATGCATGGAATTCCTATGAATAGGACCTTACTCAAAGACCTGAGCCCTACATCTAAAACAGGAGAATGAATTTATATGAATTTAAAATGAAATGCATAAGGCATATAAAATTTTGTATTGTAATTTCTCACCCTAAGAGAGTCCATCAAATAACTGGTTAAGAGGGTTTCTGTGATTCCTATCTAATGAATCAATTATCATTTCAAAAAGTCAATAAATGCTACAAAGAAGGTTCCTACAAATTTATATTAGCAGAAGTGTAAAATCTGGGTTTAACCACAGTGGAATACTTACAGAGTCTTCTGATAATGAACGGCGGCAAAGATCTATAGGAGAAAATGGTTTTAAAATTAACATTGCTGGGTAACTCTCATTTCTTTCATGTTCCAAAGAACAAGAACTAAATTCTTAGGCAGAAGATTTAAGATAATTTTAATAACAAGTAAATTTGGAATTTATCGTTAACATCAAATATATTACATAAATATAATCAATCCTTGATTACTCTAGCTCTTTGGCATTTTCTTTCACTTGTAATCCCTATGTTAAAAAAAGTTTTTAAGGGAATTTAAAATATATAAATTTAACAAATGTTGACTGCAAAAAATCAATTATAGAAAAGTATAAAAATAAGGAAAATAATCCTGCCACCCAAAGATAACCACTGTAGCATTTCAGCTATTTTTTTTTTTAATGTAAATGCACAGCTACATTTTTAAATGAAAGTGGGATAGTCTACTATTTTGAAACCTCCCTTCCCCCATTTAATATACTGTGGACATCTTTATGTTATAACACATTTACATCTACATTATTATTTTTAACATGATTATTGTTAATGACTGCATGGTAATCTATTCTGTGATTATAATAAAGTCTTCTAATAGGACAGAAACTTATGTTTCTAAATTTTTGTTCTTATGAACATCCCTTCAATTAAATTCATATATATATATTATATATATATACATATATAATATATATATATATATATATATAAAATATATATATATCTGTATGGATGTTATCTAATTATTCCCTTATTTCCTTAAATCTCTAAAAATGAAATTCTTAGATCAAAGGGTATGAAAATTTCAAAATCTGCTACACAGCACCAAACTGCCCACGGCAAAGCCTCTACTACTTTTACATTCATACCTGCAATATATGAGGATGTCCTCCCATACCGCTGTCAATAGTGGGTATGATCCAGAAATTATAATTCTTAAACACACTTTTCTCCTCATGATGCTCTAACCTCTGCCCTTATTATTTTTATTTATTTATTTATTTATTTATTTATTTTTGGCTGTGTTGGGTCTTCGTTTCTGTGCAAGGGCTTTCTCTAGTTGCGGCAAGCGGGGGCCACTCCTCATCGCGGTGCGCGGGCCTCTCACTATCACGGCCTCTCTTGTTGCGGAGCACAGGCTCCAGATGCGCAGGCTCAGTAGTTGTGGCTCACGGGCCTAGTTGCTCTGCGGCATGTGGGATCCTCCCAGAACAGGGCTCGAACCCGTGTCCCCTGCATTGGCAGGCGGATTCTTAACCACTGAGCCACCAGGGAAGCCCCCTCTGCCCTTATCTTAACCATCAATATTTAAGAATAAAACAGACCCTGTTTCACCATTTTTCCTTCCCACCATTCACTGCAGTCCCTACAACATCACTTTTATAGCTTCCAAGGGAAATGTATGGAGAAGAAAGTCGAAATGTTTCAGGAGTTGAGACCAGACATAAGTTCTCTAATAAATTATTTTCTTTTTCACTTAATTAAGAGCTTCAAAGCATGCAGATATTGTATATGGAAACATACTAAGTGGAGTTAAAATGTGCTTGAATAGTGTTATCAATGCATAAATGTGGCACACCATATTGTTACTATATTTGTGTACTTGTTTAATACCAATAATGATGATAATAATATTTACCGAATGCTTACTCAGTTAATTTACATTTAACATTCATAGTAAGTTGTTCAAAAACCTACTCCTCAAAACTCAAACTTAAGGTTTGGTGTGGTTGAAAATGGACAAGTAGACAGGCTTAGGAATAAGATAGTAACAGAGGAGAGATAAGAGTCAAGAACCCAAGAGAAAGGCTAGATGGATTTTGAGAAATTTCCACTGCATCAATAATTTCCATTTAAAAACTTCCCAAAGTTTTTAACTTTTTAACTTTTGGAAATGCTTTGCAACGTTATATGCACATTACATTTACATATCATTTTAACAAACTTCCAACCTTCAGCTTTTTGCAGAATTTTCATTGCCTGGTTTAGCTGGCCTTGTCCTATCAGCGCACATGCAGTATTGTAGCACAGTTCGTGTGTGCCTTCTTGGAGACCCAAGTTCTCCTGTCACAGAGCAAAATACCAGTCAAACACTACACAGGAATATTATGTCATGGCTGTGTAAGTACACAGAGATACTCACTGGAACCACTCTTTCCCAGTTACTTTGAGCTGCAACAACTGCTGAAAGGTTTGTTTTTCTCTCCTCATCATAATCATCTTGAGAGTTTCGGACAAGATCTCTATACACAGCCAGGCATTCATCATAGCGTTCTAATCGGTACAACTGAAGAGATAAATAGCAAGTAAAAAATCAGAGAAGACAAATATTGTGTTACATCCTAACACCATATAAACCCTTTTTTTGGAACCACCATGTAAGAAACCTAACTCAGCATAACGTGGGCAATTAATTGTTTTTCCTTTACAATTTTTCAATTAGTTCTGTATGCTACTAATACTTCCCAAAAGTTACTTGCAATGAATCTCTACTATATTGCATATTTGTAGGCATGATTCAGTTAGAAAAGCCATTGTATTGACCCCCATCTTGAGGTGAGGTAAGTGTCTAAGTGGGTTGTGAATGAAAACCATTCTGTAGAAATCAACCGTTACCTAAATCTGACTTACAATTAAAAAAATTTCCCACAAGTTTACTAAGCCCCAGTAAACAGGAACAAAATTAGATGTTAACAAAAGGACTTACTATTTCCTAGGAGTTCATTATACCGAATCTTCATTTCTCTTTTCCAGAAACCAACTATTGTATAGGGTAGTATCAAGTATACACAACATAATTCTTGCTTATTTCATTCAAGTTGTTCTTAAAGGGCAATAAGAACTGCCACTCTGGGTCAATTAGTCTACATGTATGACAAAGATGGGTGCCCTTCATCAATATCAAAATGCTGGAATCTACCCTAAGCTAACCCAGTTTACATGAAAAGTTCTTCATAGACCTACAATCCATGAACTTGCCCAAATCTTTGTTAAACTCACACTACCTTTTGGGGACAATATATGCAATACATTATTTGCCCTAAACTGACATTTTAAAAAATTTTTAAGAGGGTTTTGCTAGTTCTAATATAACATTTCTGTCCTCTTATCATAAATAACCCTATTTTACATTAGGCTTAATTGTATGTCTCAAAACTCTTTTCGAATAAGGTATTTCCAGGGATTTCATGAACCATCTGAATTCATCCAAATTCTTATTCATCATGATTTTCTTTATTTTACACTTAGAATAAAATATCAGTTAAAAACTAAAAAGACTATTTCAAAACTGTGTAAGTATATAAGCTTACTGGCCTTCATCTTTCCAACTAAAAAGTCCAAGTTTCATAGGCTAGCTCTTAATTTTCCAATTACCCTTAGGAAGTCATTTGTTCATAGAACACTATACATGCAATTGTTCATATGAAGATCAAGGAGAGGGAATATGTTCAAACCTCAAGAACTGGTCTGGGGGCAAGTTTTACAGAGCATCAGGATGGGCTGGGTTTCCTCATCCCTGCTCCTTGCTATAGGTAGAATCACGTTCACGCAGGACGACTGTCAAACAGGGATTTTAAAGCAGTAATTACCACTTGTCCATAAAGCTCCTTTAGTTTGTCTGTCTGCTGGTTGGCACTTTCTATTGTCTTCAAGGCATTCTCAATTCTGTTCAGCCTGTACTCACAGTATGCCTTCTCGAAGGAAAGAGAGTTACTGAAAAAGGAAAAACCAACGTCTGATTATTAGCTAACACTGCAGAGCACCCACTATAAGCCAGACACTGCTCTAAGCACACTTGATACATATTATTTAAACCCCTTTAACAACAGATGACAAAGGTTAGCGACTTGTCTAAAATCAGATGGCTCATAAGTGGCAGAAAATATTACATCCATTTCCCTAGGCTCTCTTGCTTTCATGGATATTCTTATTAGAATTACTGGCCTTTGAAACGAATATATAAGAATGAAATCCTGGGCTTCCCTGGTGGCGCAGTGGTTGAGAATCTGCCTGCCAGTGCAGGGGACACGGGTTCGGGCCCTGGTCTGGGAAGATCCCACATGCCGCGGAGCAACTAGGCCCGTGAGCCACAACTACTGAGCCTGCGCGTCTGGAGCCTGTTCTCTGCAACAAGAGAGGCCGCGATAGTAAGAGGCCCGCGCACCGCGATGAAGAGTGGCCCCCGCTTGCCACAACTAGAGAAAGCCCTCGCACAGAAATGAAGACCCAACACAGCCATAAATAAACAAATAAATAAATAAATAATTAAAAAAAAAAAAAAAAAAGAATGAAATCCTGAATTAGCTAAAAACTGTTTTAGATAAAAGACAATCTGAACATTGTTTTAAATGGGTTGTTATAGAAGTTTCTTAAATCCATTTAAGAAGCTATAATAAGCCACATAATGCTGCTCTAACTTGTCAAGAAGCAAATAATTAGCAAAGAAAAAGTAACTAGAAATCTTAAAAGAACATAGCACTTGTAATCAAACAACTGGTAAACACACAACTACAAAAACACTACTTACATACAGACTTAAAAATTCATCTACATTAATGTCACATATGAAACATTTTGAAGTTTCAACCATAATCTGTGAGGAAAAATAAACATCAAGCAAATGGCAACATCCTTTATTCACCTAACAAAAAATTATTTGAAAATTTCCCTCTCTCACAAAATGGCCAAAAATCAAAACACTGAATTTTAGCATAAACATGTTTACTAGTAGAAAGCAGTGTCCCTTTTATTACCCTTTTATTTTTAATAAAGTTTAAAAATTTGTTTTTAATCTGTAATACATGCAGTTGGCCCAAGTAAAAAAACAAAAAGGTATACACTGAAAGGGTTTTACTCCCACTGTTATTCAAGTCTACTCTGTTCCGCTCACCTCCTACAAGTGACTATTTTTACTCATTGTTTCTCCATCTATTGTTTGTCTTTGCAAATACAAAAAAATACACATAGAAATTCTTATATCCTCCTTTTCTTATACAAAAGGAAGTATACAATATACTGTTCTGTACCTTATAAACATTAAATAATAAATATGCTACAACCTTCATTTCAATACACATTTCTTTTGGGGCTTAGGCATAACTGTAAAGAAAAATGAAATTACAGTACCAATTCAGATTATAAGTTCACGTTTCATGAAATGATAAATTAAATAAATAAATGAAAAAGATTAAGAGTAATAAAAAACTGCTATAGGGCTTCCCTGGTGGCACAGTGTTTAAGAATCTGCCTGCCAATGCAGGGGACATGGGTTCGAGCCTTGGTCCAGGAAGATCCCACATGCCTCCGAGCAACTAAGCCCATGCACCACAACTACTGAGCCTGCAAGCCACAACTACTGAGCTCATGTGCCACAACTACTGAGCTCATGTGCCACAACTACTGAAGCCCTCGTGCCTACAGCCCATGCTCCACAACAAGACAAGGCACCGCAATGAGAAGCCGGCGCACTGCAGTGAAGAGTAGCCCCCGCTCGCCGCAACTAGAGAAAGCCCGCGCACAGCAATGAAGATCCAACACAGCCAAAAATAAATAAATAAAAAAATAAAAAGTAGATTGAAAAAAACTGCTATATATTCTAAAGGCTGCTAAAGAACTCTGACACTGAAAGATCTTGGCCTAAAATCATACTCACCTACACAATTCTCAAAGGAGGTAGGCACAGAGGTCAGGCTAAGACTGCCATACCATCCTAGAGGCCTCGACTAATACATCCCTACCCTATATGTTCTGCCCTCTCTGTCTTTTTTTTTAAATTAAACTTCTGCTGACTTGTTTTCCCTATGTCCTCCAAGAAATCTTGTGACTCTTGTTTATGCCCCACATCCCTCCAGTTTCCCTTCTTCTTAGTGGTTCAAAGGGAAGACAGGGGTAAAGAAAAGGCTCCTTAAGGCAGAAAAGAACAAAAGTTACTATTGCTCTTTCCAGTTTCAGAAGCACCATTGGCAGGCAAAAGGAAAAAAGAGGGGAAGGAGAGAAAAAGGTCAAAAATCACTGAATAGTGGGGAAAAAAACATGGAAATGGTTATAGCTATGGTAAACATGCACAAACAACTAATTAAATCACTTACTTGGCAAACACTTTGGTGTGAGTATTGATGACATTCAAGGCTTCCTTGAAACTTCCATTCTGGATAAGGCACACCACTTTACAGTGTAGGGCAGTTACATCATCCTTGTTGATCTGCAGTACTAGAGAGCAATTTTAGGAAAGCAATTTTTAAATCCATTCCCTTTCCACATTTCCCATCTCAGGAAGCCACATTTCCAATTTTATTGCAGCAGAAATGATTAGTCAGAACATTTTTTTAAATGACTGATCTTTATTTTTAAGTTAAGAAGTGACAATAAGGAGAGTTAAGTTAGACTTTCCAGTGAGATAGCTTCCCAAGATGCATGTACCAAAAAAGTAAAGTGAGATAAAGAAGCAAGAATGAAGTTGTTTTCTACTGCTTTTTCATCTTGCAATGCATGCTATATCCAACACATTTCATTACTTCACAGGGAAAGAAAAAAGTTCACATAAAACTTGGCAGCAAATGACTTAGGTTTGAGTACAAGCTTGTCACTAAATGCCTTGATCAAGGGTCTTGGACAAGTCATTTGATTGCCAAATCTCAACTTTCTGATCTGCAAAACGAGTATGAAAGCATTACCTATTTTACAAGGTTATTTAAAAAATTACATGAGCATATTTTGAAAAAAAATCTATAAGCTGTAAAGTATACAAACACCATTTGTTTTGCTGGCAATATTTCCAAACACCATTCAAAATTTCCCTTTTCAGCTAATATAACTAAAGAGAAGTGCAAGGAAGGAGTCAGGTGGCCAAATTTCAATGCTAAACAGCTGTTCAGTGTCAAAATGACTAGGATCACCCCCCTTGCTCCTGGGCAACTATAGGAATTCAAATCTCAGTCTAAGAATCAGAGTAATTTCTATCAATTAAGAAAATATATATTGGAGAACTGACAGCCCTTGCTGATTAAACAATTCCTGCACAATACTTACTACATTGCTGATTAATATTGGTTGCAGGCCTAGCAAAGGCCAAAGTTAATTCAAAACAAGTTTAAGAATCAAATAATTGTCATTAGTAGCTATTTTCCTCAATGTCTGAAATCACCAAAAGTGCACTGTGGGCACAATCACTTCTTTTCACATTAACCCAGAAATAGTTTGTTGAAAATTCACACTTGTACGTTACAGACATACCATGTATGTTATTACTTCTTTCAACAGTCAAACCCTGTCCTGGTAATTACATTTCCAAATCTAACAAATACAGGCAACACCTTCAATAAAGAATTTAGCACGACAGAGAGCATTAAAAAGCATGGCCGTATTACAGTTAGGCAGTAAAGGATAAAAGAATATAATGAGTTGAACCTCACACCGACGACAGGTCACTCAAAATGATCAGTTACCGGGCAAAAAACAGGATTAACATTTGTCTTTGCAACGTTATTGCAAATGTTAGTGCTTTCACACACACATTTTTCTGGTCTAAGGACGCTGGAGGGATTCTATCTGTGGGAATGACAGGCCTGACGTCCAGATCCAGCCCTTCCCTCTACCCTAAGTCTGTACAGCGTCCACCTTGTCAGCGCCAGCTTCCAAATAACGTGTCCCAGGCAGGTTCCTCCCCCCGCTGCGGCCCAAGAGAAAAAGCTCCCTCAGCAATACTGTCTTGATCACTCCGCTATAAGGAAAGCGAAAAGGAGGCAATGTGGAGTATTTGCGAAATCAGGCGTGAAAACAACGGAGTAAAATAAGAAAGCAGTTTGGAAGAGACGTCGGGAGCTGCGGTCTCTTTAAATCCCTCCCTCGCTTTCTGCATTGGGGGAAGTAAAGACGGAAGTACACGTGGCTCTAAGCCACCCAGGACCCAGGGCTGGCCGCGGGGAGCGGAGGCACTGCGACCCGCGCCCGCTGGCCGTTCGGGCCCTAGCGGCGGGCGGCTGGGGTCTCCCCTCCCGCTGTCTGCTCGGAGGTGGTCGCGCGCTACAGAAGGAGGCTGCATCCTCCCACCGGCCCGGGTCCGCCCCCGCCCCGGCGCCCGCCGGGACACTTACTCTTGTTGACGGTTTTGAGAGCGCGCGTGAAGTCGCCGTTCTGGCCATAACGGTTCACTTCACTCCAGAGCGCAGGCACCGAAACCCCCCCACTACCGCCGCTCGCCATCTTGGCGGAGACGCGGGACGACCTCTTGCCCCGGAAGAGGATCTCGGAGGTGGCCAAGCGGAGAAGGAAGCAGGTGGTTGCTAAACGTTTCGCAGTCGGAAGCGTCTTTATTCGAGTCGGCGTCAAAGACCGTAGTCTTCACTCTCGTACCTAGAAATTTGCGAAGATAGAGTCGATACACCTTAGTAGAAGGGGGTCTGGAGGAACGAGGCGTCGGACCCCAGGAAGGGGTTGAAAAGGATTCACCAAACAGATTCGGCTAAAAACAGCGTGCGTTACCGGGGCGACCGCTGGGGGCGGAGAAGTGTCCAGGTCCCTAGAGGCGGAGCTGGGCGAAGGTCTATGGAAAATAAATAACAGGTCTATGGCGTGGTAAAATACCAACTAGAAACCGTAGGGGGTCATCTGAAGGAATGGGAGAGGAGGGGAGGGGGAGAGAGACGGCTTCTTGCTGCCTGGGAATACTTCATAGAGGAATTGGTATTTGACTGGGATCTTGAAAGGTGATTAGGAAAACCTGGGGTTGGTTCTGGGTGAAGTTCAGTCAGAGAAGCGAATATGAGGAAAGGCAAAGAAGAAGAAAAGAATCTCCAAGTGCAAAGCACGTTTGGTGAAAACCCCCTGGCTACCCTTTGGGCTGCATTTCAGGAGCAGTTGGCAATAAGGCTGAAAGGGTGATGTGTTTTGGCGTGAGAATACCCAGGTTCAGTTCCTGGCTTATGTGACGCACTAGATGTCTGACTTGTGAACGTGTTATCAGAGTCCCAGTTTTCCCGGCTGTAAAATAGGGATAATATATAATTGTTCTAGGGATAAACGATACTTCCTGCATCCTGTCATAGTAAGCACTCAAGTAACACAGAGACACAGGGGATTTAGAGTTTTTCTAAGACCTTAAATATCAAGATGTGCTTGTCAAAACCGAGTACCTACTGAGTACTCTTGATGAGAACGACAGGACATTTTATTGAACGCCTACTCTGCAGGCTCATTTCTGGTCACGATCCTACCAGTTCCTGCCTCTTCCCCCCTCCTCTCTTTCTCGGCACACTAGCTAATTCCTTTTCATTCTTCAATATTTCTGTATCCTTCTGGTTCCAGGTTAAAGGTTACCTCTTTGACTTTGCAGACTCTGCAAGGTTCCCCATTACACTCTCTTATTGGAGCTCTCTACTTCTGAGCACTGCTCATCGTTTAAGGCCTGTCTCTCTCCAGATGGACTGTAATTTCCATGAGGCCAAGGACTATATTTGCCTTGCTCACTGCAGCATCCCTAGGATCTAGCGCACTCCCTGGCATATAGTTGGTACTCAACTTTTTAACTAAATGAGTTTTTGCTTATTTCTCCCTTAATCTGTGAGTTCCTTGTGAGCAGAAACTATGTCCAGCTTATGGCTATATCCTATGGTGCCTGTCACATTTCATGTCTGGTTAATATGTACAATGCAAAAACAGCACTAATGATCCAATGAGCTCTAGCTCAGGAGGATATAATCTCTGTGAATTAGTAAAAATCATGAGAAGGGCTGTGGACTTCTACTAGCTGTGGAACTGTCATGTATTTCAAGCCAATTATGCCTGGATTTCAGAGGGTTTAAGGGAGTTCTGGAAGACATTTGGTATACCCAAAATTTTATTAGAATTTTTCTGAGGAAAGATTTTGTAGCTTCCATTGGATTCTCCAAAGGTGTTTATACCAACTCCTCTGTCTCCCTCCAAAAGCTAAGAACCACTGCCTTAGTAGTGCATTTCTCTCTTTTCAGAACATTGACTTTATGTTAAGGATTCACAGTTTGGATTCTATATCAGTCTGATCTCATATACTTTGTAGCTTCTAGAAATTTCCTCAGAATTCCTCTGCTGTGGATTCCTGTGTTTGTTTCTTCTGTCATTTTTAATGGGGTTTTGTGGCAAACAAGATATAAATGTATGGATTTAATTTGCCCCTTTTGAAACAGGAGTCTTCCAAACCAGAGTGATTTTTAAAAAAAATAAATTTATTTATTTTAGGCTGCGTTGGGTCTTTGTTGCTGCACATGGGCTTTCTCTAGTTGCAGCAAGTGGGGGCTGCTCTTTGCGGCGTGCAGGCTTCTCATTGCGGTGGCTTCTCTTGTTGCGGAGCACGGGCTCTAGGCGCACGGGCTTCAGTAGTTGTGGTGGGCAGGCTCAGTAGTTGTGGTGCATGAGCTTAGTTGCTCCGTGGAATGTGGGATTTTCCCGGACCAGAGATCGAACCCGTGTCCCCTGCATTGGCAGGCGGATTCTTAACCAGTGCTCCACCAGGGAAGCCCCAGAGTGATGTTTCAAAGCATATACCTGATGTCACTCTTCTATCCTCAGTATAAAATCCAAACTACAAAGCCTAGTATGGAAGGTCCTTTATGATCTTTTGTTACTGTCTACTCCCCTTGCATGTTATACTCCTCTAATATTTAGTTATGTATGGTTCCATGTTGCCATACCTATGGGAATTTGCACATATATTCATTCCAAAAATATTGAGTGCCTTCTAAATGCCAATGTCAGGCATTATATCAATACTAGTCGCTTGGGATACAATTAACAACAAAAAGACAACCTAGTGTACTCATGGAATGTATTTTCTAGTTGGGAGAGAGAGGCAATAAACAAATATATACCATGTTTGGTGGTAATAAATTCTATGAAGAAAAGTAAGGAAAGGTAAGAGGGATTGAGGACAGAGTGCAAGGAGTTACTGAAGCTCAAAGAGAAATGTGCCCAAGGAAATCTTTTCATTCCCATTCTACTGCTGTTTTCATTGTACCACAATGCTGGGTTAACAACCCCACTCCAAGTATTTGAGGTTGTGAGGAGTTAAATGCAAAAGGCACCATTATAAGTAAGCGTTTCCATTGGCTTTCCAAGGACTGCTGGGCTGCAGATGGCGGGGAGAAATTGTGGATGTTCTATGGCACGTCATGTTTTATTTAAGTCACATTATGCTCTCTGCCCTTTTTTCCTATTTTTAGAAATTAAATCAGCTGAAGGGAATATCAAATTCAAGGTAATTTTCATGGAATCAACTCCACTCATTCTATACAGTCAGCCAAATAGATTTTTACATTACACATTCATGTGCTAGGATATACTTTACATATATTGACTCATTTAGTTCTCATAATCACCTTGAGGTAGGTAGTATTAGTCCTACTTTACACACGAGGAAATTGAGGCACAAGAAATTTAAGTAACTTGTTGAAGGTCACATCTTCTCTCAACTGGACTACAGCAGCTTCTTAACCAATCTCCTTGCTTCTCCTCTAATCCACACAACAGCCAGAGAATACTTTAAAACCTGTTGAATACATCATGTCAGCCCCTGCTCAAACTTACCAATGGTTTTTCCTGACACACTTCAGTGTGGTCTGTAGGCCCTAAGTTATCTAGCCTTTGCTTACATCAACATCTCCTTCCACTCTTACCCTTGCTCACAGAGCTCCAGCAATATTAGCATGTTTGCAGGTCCTCAGAAAGGCAAAGCTGTTTTACTTTCTGTTCTTTTAGTCTGGGAAACTATTTCCCCGTATCTTTGCATGGCTTCCTCTTTTACACCATTGCCCTGCTCTCCTTAAAAACCTTCCTCTTACCCCATCACTGTCCTCTCACCTTGGGTGTTCTTCATGTGCACTTATACCTCCCTGAATCTATCTGATTTATCTTTTATGGTTTGTTATCCCCAATAAAATGTAACTTTTGTGAGGGCGAGGGCCTTGTCTCTGTTCAGTGTTGCTTTCCTAGGGCCTAGAATAAAATAAGGCAAAACATGTATTTCACACATGGATGAATGAATAAAGCTTCACACAAGAGCTTATCCTTGTCTTTTATTTGGCTGCTTTGTTTAAATTTCAGAAGGCATTAAAGCAATTCTAAGTGTGGCTTTAAGATATAAAGTTTAAGTACAGCGTTATTCGGACACAATTTTTCTTCCTCTATTTAACTATAAGCCCACAGAAAGTATAAACACCCAAAGATGGCAAACCAGGTAGGTTTGTGTAAATTACTTTTTATAACAGTTAAAATACTTTCAAACAAGTATTTACTCTAGCACTGATGAACTATACTACTGAGGATATATGTACTCTATTAAGAAACTAATAATGACCATTGATAAAGGTAAGTCCTATCTACGAGTCTCAATCAGTGTTTGAAATTTTTATGTACTGCACAGAAACAGGTGGAGCTTTTTCTAGGCAGGGACAGAACAGCTGAAATAGCAGCCAGCCAATGACTATTCAGAGACTATGAAGCCCAAGTTCAAAGATGTTAAAATCAAATCTTTTTAACTGTTCTTGTGATCTAACTTTAGAAAATAAAGCAGTACATGATTTTTATAATTCCCCCATTTCTGACAGACAGCTAGGCATTAGCACATCAGACCATAAGACAATGTAAGGGAAATAAACTGTAGAATTACGTTTTCTCCTCTTTGGGAGCTTACAATCCAACAGAGAAAGTACTTGTAGCCACTGTAGCTGGAAGGTTTATCAGGGAAGGTTGCATGGAGAAAGCGAAGATGAAGCTCTAGTAACTAACAAGTAGATTTTAATGACAAATGAGAACATTCTAAGAACGAAAGGTACAGATATGCAACAGTCTGAAAAAGAGGAAAGCAAGTTCCCTTGATGGGTTACAACAGCAATTTTAACCTACAGACTATGGATGGGCTTCAAGGAACCCAGGAACAAATGGAACCTGTTAGTAAACATACTGTGCAATTTTCTAGGGAGAGGGTCAACAGCATTCATATTTTCAAAGGAGTCTATGTTGCAAAATACATTTATTTAAGAGTTTTTGTTGTAAGTCCTTGGACAATCAACCTCAGAAAGGCTGGGTTAAGAATGAAGACCTACATCAGGCTAGTAATACAGAATTTGACCCTTGCTTGAGGTTTCTGTACAGTGGATGGGTAAACAGGGTAAATTCAAGACTTGGTGATGAGTTAGAAATGAAAGGTCAGAGAAAAACATCAAGGATCAAATTAAGCTTCTGATTTGGGACAGTGAGTGCAGCCAGATATAGGCTTGGTGAAAGATGAGTTAAGTTTGGAGCATTCAGACAGAAATGGACAGCTGAAAATACAAGTCTACAGACTTCACTATAAAGAATTAAAATTATCCTATCATTATTTGTAAACAATGGACTCAATAGTAGGAAACATCAATACTTAAGGGAAAGAGTAAAATATGAGGAATGATTAAGATTGAGGTTGGAACAACTTGGTGTATAGCCCAAGAAAGGAAGTTAGGTCAGTCATACCCAACAGTAATCAGGTGAAGGAAGTGATGAGATGCCAGCTTGTTAACAGTTGAGAGGGAGGTGAAAAAGCATAGGCAGTGTAGGCCAGTGGCAAAAGTTTTATCAAGATTTCATCTGTAGCAGAGATTCTTAACATTTTGGCGGGGACACATCTTTTTGGTAAAAATTGATTGCCCCCTTCTCACAGAAGTGAACATATACATAAAATTTTACATGTAAGCTTAAGAGGTTCATAGACACCTGGATTAAAGTTTAATGATCTATAAAATCCTCAAGGCTGCATAATGTAACATTGATATTTCCAAATATGGTTTATAGACTCATGATGAACTATCATACCTCTCAGTAACAACTGCTCCTTTAGAAGTGCATTTTGCTGGGTATACTGCCTAGACTTAATACTATTACAAGAAAGAAACTACTTATGGGTATTAACTGGGAGATTCCAATTTCTGAAAATGATGGTAGGTTGGAGATTGTTAGTCTGGCTAAAATATGTTATCAGAATTAAAAGAATTTTATGACCTACAGAGCCAAGTAAGATTTACTAACTCATTTGCAATGGCGAAGGTGACTCTACTTCTTTTCCATGGGAAATTGCCCTGACACTTAACAGAGAAGTTCTCAGAAGTCTCTCCATGGTTTCCACAGTGCCCCTTCATCTTATTTCATGTCTTTCTTACCCCCAGCGTCAATCTCAGCTTTTCTTTAAAAAGGAAATATCAAACCCAAACATCATCTCTAGCTATAGCTAGGGATAAATACAACATCATTTTCTGACATACTGACTGCAAATAAAAAACCATGCCCTAGAGTTTTGTAAAGATCATAATGTGAAAGAGGACTATATTGCCCTTAACCACCCTAAGATACAACCATTTTAAGTTTCTAAAACTTACAGACTGAGATGTAGAACGTCAAGTAGTAACTTTAGAGCTAGCTCTATAATAGGACATTATTATCATTTAAGAAATATATTTAATTATACTGCCTACCTAACAATGACCATATATGGGTAAGAGATTAATTTTAAATGTATAGTAATTTCGCTACTTATAAAGAAATACTAATATATATGTACATTTATTCTACTAATTCATGAATCTAGAGAAGCATTTACTCACTTATAAATTTTGTTTTCTCTGATTGATTTAAAATCTTTTCATCTTACTTGATTTTTTTTTTCTGCAGCTAAACTAGAAATTTATAGTTTTTCTCCTAAAAAATGCAATGATGTTCTTTCTTATAAATTGCCCTCTCTGATTTTCTTGTCAGCCTGCTTCAAGGAAATCCAGGTGTTCAATACACTTGCTCGCAGTTTGGCCCAAATCAAATGGTTGTTTAATCCAAATATCTGAGCAGCAAACTGAGCTGATCCTTCTGGAGAAAGTATGGTTGAACAGCCAAGACCTATTCATAAAAGAAAAGACAGAAAATTGAGCTGTAAATTAATAATGAAAATACCACTTACCCAACTATCTTATACTCTCAGAAACCCTGCTAGCCACAGACAATACAGCTACTATATTATCCTTGTCTGAAGTAAGATCTGTGGAAGGAGTTTCCATCTTTACTCTTTAGAGTGATAAAGTGATTATAAGATGATAAATATTCAGGATCTTACACAGGCCACTGTGAAAACGTTCCTCAAAAGATTCTCCCCAATTCTAATGATCAGAATCTAAAAATATTCTAGGTTCTGTCTCTCCTTGGATATTACTAGGTAAAAACTGCCACATATTTGCTCAAAATTCCTTTTTCTAAGCTCCATGGATAATAATATCTATACTATTCCTCTGGCATAAATTTGGGTATAGTTTCATCTATAGTTATAGATTTTTAACTTGGGAAGTTGATATAATCAGATCAGTCTAGCTAAAGATAGGTTACTCACAAGATGTATGTATCTCTGAAACCTATAAAAACAACAGTAAAGGGAATAAAGAAAATAGACATAAACATACACAAAGAGATAACAGCAATAACATTTTGGCAAATGGAGTAGTAACTAACTTAGCAGACCAAGAAAATTTAATCCTAACTAGAAGCAGGGAAAGATGAGAAGCAACCTGACATTACAGAACCCACTCAAAGGTTGAGGAATTGGTGACACCAGATACCTTTTAGGGGAGGAATCAGGTTGAAAATGGGGCTAAAAAGAAGAAGACTGAGTGAAAGTCAAGAAGAAGTAAGGCCATCAGATCCTCCTCCCCACTCTATGTACCTGAACAATGGCCCCTTCTGCACCGTGGCAGAATTTTTAATTCTTCTGGAGGCAAAACAGACTTTAGTCCAGACTTCTGTGCCAACTGGGCACAGGTGAAGCAAGGAATGCCACGGTGAAAACATGGGATTAAATTTGCACACGTTAACAAACTCAGGCAGGAGACTGAGACTAAAAAGGTTCTCTGGTAATTCTGGCCAACACATGAGAAAAGATCAAAGACACTGACGTGAGGGGTTATTCAAAGAATGACCCTACAAGATCACTCACAGTGGAGGCCACTTTTTTTTTTTTAATTTTATTTATTATTTATTTATTATTTTTGGCTGTGTTGGGTCTTCGTTTCTGTGTGAGGGCTTCCTCTAGTTGTGGCAAGCAGGGGCCACTCTTCATCGCGGTGCGCGGGCCTCTCACTATTGCGGCCTATCTTGTTGCGGAGCACAGGCTCCAGACGCGCAGGCTCAGTAATTGTGGCTCACGGGCCCAGTTGCTCCGCGGCATGTGGGATCTTCCCAGACCAGGGCTCGAACCCGTGTGCCCTGCATTGGCAGGCAGATTCTCAACCACTGCACCACCAGGGAAGCCCTGGAGGCCACTTTTGACAAGCCCTACCCACTTGCAGAGCTTCCAATTGGTTTTTTATAACACTTTTTAAAAAAAAAAAATTTATATTTATTTATTTGGCCGTACCAGGTCTTAGTTGCGGCACGCAGGATCTTCGTTGCCATGTGCGGGATCTTCATTGCAGCACGTGGGATCTTTTAGTTGCAGCATGCATGTGGGATCTAGTTCCCTGACCAGGGATCGAACCTGTGCCCCCTGCATTGGGAGCGTGAAGTCTTAGCCACTGGACCACCAGGGAAGTCCCTCCAATTGGTTTTTACAGTGCCATTCTTAAACAAGAGAAAACAGCCAAGGCTTAGCAAACAGCTATGGAAAGGAACTAATATGAAAGGAACAATAATCTCAGAGAGATAGAAGAGGTTATTGCAAAGATTAAACAAGAAAAGGATGTTTGGGGAGGTGGTAGGGGGAGACCAGAGAACAAAAAGAGCTGTAAGAAATTCAAAATACCACGTTCAAAATGAAAAGCTCAATAGATGGGTTGAAATGTAAAGTTGAAGAGATCTTCCAGAAAGTATGGCAACAAGAATAAGAAAACAGGGACTTCCCTGGTGGTCCAGTGGGTAAGACTCCACACTCCCAATGCAGGGGGCCCAGGTTCGATTCTTGGTCGGGGAACTAGATCCCACATGCATGCTGCAACTAAGAGTCCGCATGTCACAATGAAGATCCTGTGTGCCGCAACTACGAAGTCTGCATGCCACAACTAAGACCCGGCACAGCCAAAAATAAAATAAATAAATATTAAAAAAAAAAAAATAAGAAAACAAAATAGAAATCAAGGCGGTGAAAAGTAAATCCAAAAATGAAAGAAGAAAGAAAATGGAGGCAGAAGGAAATTATTAAGTAATTCAAGAAAATTTCCCACGACTAAAGAATCAAAGTTCCAGATTAAAAGAGCCCACTACAAGCCCAGGATGAAAACAGACTCACCAAGATGCATCTTCGTGAAATTTAAGAATAATGGATTGATAAAAGATCCAAGAAGTTTCCAGAAAGAAACAAAATTCATAAATGACCTAGAACCAGAATGGTGGAAGGGCACTGGAGTTCTCAATAACTCTGGAAGCTAGAAGACAGAGAGGTAATGACCTCAAAATTCTGACAGGGCTTCCCTGGTGGCACAGTGGTTAAGAATCCGCCTGCTGATGCAGGGAACACAGGTTCGAGCCCTGGTCCAGGAAGATCCCACATGCCACGGAGCAACTAAGCTCATGCACCACAACTACTGAGCCCGCCCACCACAACTACTGAAGCCCGTGCGCCTAGAGCCCGAGCTCTGCAACAAGAGAAGCCACCGCAATGAGAAGCCCGCACACTGCAATGAAGAGTAGTCCCTGCTCACGGCAACTAGAGAAAGCCCGCGAGCAGCAACAAAGACCCAACGCAGCCAAAAATAAATAAATTAAATAAATTAAAAAAAGAAAAAATTCTGACAGAAAATAGGGACCTAGGTAACAGGAGATCCGAGACTAGAGAAAGGCAAAATGAAAGTCCAGGATGCTGTAGAGAGAGATCCTAAGACAAGAGCAGTGCAGCAGGCCTAGAGAGAAGCCGTCCATATGGGAACATGTCAGAGGGCACAATTACTTAACACATATCAAGAGCGGATTTACACTTACACGACTGAGAAAAATATGAGGTTTATTAAGTAATAAGCAGATCGACTCTTACTGAAACAGTATTGACACTCAGGCCTTGTAGATCAGATCATTATCTTGGACCATGATGAGCACACAACAATATTGTTATTTTATGAGATCCTGCTCAGCTAGCCAACTGATGAAACTTCCTTGGTTTTAATTATTCTAATCCCTAATTTTTAAATATTTTATTTCCTCTACAGAAGTAACAATCACATTTACAAAAAACAAAACAAAACAAAACAACAAAATACCATGAATGATGTATTCCTGGGTGGGGAAAAAAACCAAAACCAAAACCAAAACCAAAACCAAATCTGAACTTGATCTAACTACAGACTTTACCACCACTTTACAGAAAATAGGGGATGGAAGAGCATGTTAAACAACACCCAGGAATGTAATCAGCTAAATCCAGAATGCAGAAAATTCTATAGGAGAAATGAAAGAGGAAAAAAAAAAGGAAGATTAAAAGAGACTTGAGATATATAAACTAAGTGCAATATAAGGGCTATGTTGGATCTTAATTTGAATAAACAAACTATAAAAACAAATGAGACAACTGGAAAAACTTTAACACTAATTGGAAATTAGATTTTAAGAAATTACCATTAATTTTTCTTAGGTGTGAATATGGTATCATAATTATGATTTTAAAACTAGGGTCTTTATCATTTAGAAAGGCATACGTAAATATTGAAGTATAAAATGCCATAATCTCTCAGATCTGCTTTAAATAATCCAGCAGGAGAGGGCTATAGATGCAGCAAGATGTTAATTTCTGAAGCTGGGTAACGGGTACGTGAGATTTCATTATGTTATTCTCTCTACTACAGTGCATATTTGAAACTTTTTAATAAACGTTTTTTAAAAATTCAATTATCTTACCACTGGGTAATCGAAGAGAAGACCACACATCCTGAGCTCCCCAGTCTGGAGTGAGGGGAGGACAGCTGATAACTGGATATGCTGTGTTACCAGACATCACTGGTCCTAAACCATTGCTTCTGCCTGCCACTGCCACAAATACAGTAGGAATGCCATCCCCTAGGCAAATTACAAGTTTATAATTAGGCTAAGCACTCAAGAGATTTAAAGATAGGTTAAAAAAAAAAAGGGCCCATGTGTAGTAACTCCTTGAGTTCTTTAACAATAGTCTCCAGAAAAGGCACTATATTGACACTATTATTAAATATATATTCAAAATATAAGGTTCACTCTGCCACTTACTGTATATCAAGTAATGAAGTAGCAAGAAGAAGTTTGGCCATCTTTGAGATCTGTAGTACAAAGGAGGTATAACACCAGGGTGTGAGTGAGGGAATGGTTCAAAGGCCCCCTCTACTATTGCTACTTTGGCTCGCTGAAGCAAAGAATGACACCACCTGAAGCGGCATCTCTCCTGGTGTCTTTCAACCAACAGGGTATGGGAGACACAATTAATAGAGACTATAGGTTTAGTGACACTTCTTTTTTTTTTTTTTAATTTTTCAATTTTATCTTATTTATTTTTTTATACAGCAGGTCCTTATTAGTCATCAATTTTATACACATCAGTGTATACATGTCAATCCCAATCGCCCAATTCATCACACCACCATCCCCACCCCCCTGCCGCTTTCCCCCCTTGGTGTCCATATGTTTGTTCTCTACATCTGTGTCTCGATTTCTGCCCTGCAAACTGGTTCATCTGTACCATTTTTCTAGGTTCCACATATATGCGTTTAGTGACACTTCTTGAAATAAGAGTTGAGGAACTGAATTCAATAATATAGTACCCAAATATTTAAGACCCTTCAATATATTTTTAAACATACCTCATAAATATTTTATTTTTTCATAAATTCATAAGTTATTCCTTTGTTTCCTATAACAGTGATTCTTAACTTAGAATCCAAAATTTTATGTTTGCATTTTTCTGGAGAAAGAGATCTGGCTTTTATTAGCTTATCAAAGAGGTCTGAGACATTCCCACCCACCCCCTGAAAAAAAAAAACCCTCCAAAATTCAGTAACTATGCTCCTATAGCAACTACCTTCAGAAGGAATACTCAACCAATATTTTTTCCAGTTGAGAAACATTCCAATCTACAGGGCTCCATATTTTAGATGCTATCCCATCAAGACATTTCTTTTATATACTAAATTCTGAAATTATTCCTTAATTTCATGTTTGACTGCCTCCCAGGAAAGGCTGACCGTTAAAGATACTTGAGAGAATCTGCTGCTTCAACCCTAAGCCCTCCTTCTGTAATTGACGTGGGGCCTGTCTTCTGTTGCAGCATATTAGAAACGATGCTTGAGGGGATTAGGTAAAGACTAATTCTAGTTTTCATTTTCCTCCCATGCTTGCATTTTCAGTTCTTTCTCCCTGGTCCATTCTTTTATAAGCTCCTAGAGCACCTTAAAACTTTTGGAGGTAAACATCATGAAAGCCTAGAATATCACATTTTTTCCCTTGGAATGTGGCGAAACTATTTTTCAGCATTATTAATCTAAACATAAAATTTGGGGCAAAATCAGGAGAACTTCCTGAAATGCTCTAGTTATTCTACATTTACCTTCATACTCAGCTTTAATCCTCAGCGTTTCATCTGGTCCTTTATGGGCAGATGTTACCCTAAGTTCACAGGGAATGCCAAAATTTCCACAAGTCTTCTTAATTTTTTCACAGTGACTAAGATCAGAGGTTGAGCCCATCAATACTACAACCCTGCACTGACTTTCTGGTTTCAGAAGCAACTGGAAAAGAAAAACATGAATATGCAAAAGAAGGCAAAGACAAAAATGAATAAATATAGGAATGAGTACTGTAAGAATAGTCAGTTTACAGAGCTATAGTTTATAGTAAAATTACAACCTGCCACAATATTTCCTTTAATAGACCAAATTTAAGACAGACAAGCAGAACAAAATGATAGAGGATTTATTTTTCAAAATAACCTCTATATATAAAGGAAAGTGGTCTTCATAACTAAGACCTAATGAGTAAGATTTTTAACCAGATAAATTGTTTACTATTGTAATAAAAAGCAAGGATAAATACTCAAACCTTTTAATTAATATTCAGGAAGCTACAATATAAAATATGTCATTGAAGATTTTTAGTACATTCTGTTCAATGGGGGGTTTTAAGGTATAATCAGCCATAATAGAAGTCATATTATAAATCTTTTTAAGTTAGTTGCTTGGAATTCAAAATGCATGTTCCTATGGAAATGATGTTCTAAAAAGTAGTTACTACCCTTGGATAACCATAAACCCCATTCAATTTCCATGGAATTATACTAATAATAATACCATAAATTTTAGAGTGACATTTTAATGTCACATGGAGTTCCAATTCTAAACTCTTGCTAGTGGAACTCTGAGTAGCAGTGGAGAGGTGGGTAAGAAATGTAAGGCTTCTCCTGTAGGGGGCAGGGAGGAAAGGATTCCAGGTTCCCCCAACAGGATTTGGGAGATGAGGACTGGCCAGTTTCACAGCAGGGAGTTCCAGTATGCCAGTGAGGATAGTTCAGCTGGTACATTTTTTAAAGGTGCTCCTTTCTTTAAAGTCACTGGAAAAAAGAAAAGCACTACACCCTCTCATTTTTTTTTTTTTTCTTTTTGAAGCAAGACTTTCTTGGAGAAAAACATCCAATACAATACTGATTTATTACAAAAGGTTTACCTCTACTCTTTCTGCAACCCACTCAAAATTTTTCTTTACCATCTGCAGCCCTTCAGGAGTTACTTCCTTGAGGTCACGATACGACTAGAAAATAAGATAGAAAGTTTAGAATACAAGCACTAGATGTGCATGACCTCCCCCTACTCCCTCCCCCAAAAAACACCCAGCAACTAGATCTAGTAAGCAGAGATGACTGATGTGAGCCACCATTATAGAGACTCACTACCTCTCACCCAATTCCCAGACCTAAGTCAGTGCAAAGAGCCAGAGTTTTCTGATAGAAAAGAAGACTGGGTAAAGTATTCTATTAGTAATATTCTTCCTATCTAAAATTATTTGGTTTCTGAGTTTTGGGTACAGATTATGAAGAGTTTGCATAGCAAAGGATATATCTGAAAATGTATGCAAGTCAACAAATTCATTTCCTGAATTAGACTAGAGAAAGTTCAGATGGTGATGTATACTTGTATTTTCATCTGAGTTACTATACCAGCAACTACAATTAGCTGCCCTGACAATTCTTACGTATTAAGTATAGAGAGGGTCTTGCCCTAATTTTGTTTTTCATAGGAAAGAGCAGATATGGAGCCTGATAAGATCTGCAAGACCCAAGTTCCAGATCTGCCACTTACTCTTGTAACTGTGAAGATATCTATCATCTTAGAGCCTTAGTTTTCAATTAGCCAAACAAGGATAATACTTACTCTGCGTGAGTCTATTAAGATAATAAATGAGAAATCTGCTTCATAAATGTGAAGTATCACTCCTATCTTTTTTCCATGATACATGAAACATAAGAGATATTTATCTTTAAAAATAAATAGCAATCAACAACTCAGGTTCATATCATAAGTAACAATAACTGACTTTTCTTTTCCTCCCATCTTCCCCTTCTTCTCTATCCCAGCCTGATCTTGCAAAGGATTAAAGAAAACCTGAAGCATTACCTACCTGTTTGTCTTTTTGTTGGCTTCGATCTCCTGATGGCCAGAGTCTCCAGGAATCATTATCAATAACATCAGCAAGAACAATTTCTTTGGTGGTTACATCAACACCAAATTCAATCTAGAAATAGCACATCACCAAAGAGTTTTTCAAAATTACTACAAAGACATTTCTCGGTTATAACCTTTACTTTCAAACCTCCATTTCATTTGTACCTTCATATCAACCAGTGTACAGTTCTGGGGCAACCAGGATTTCTCCAGTATTTCAAAAATAGCCTGTGTAGCATGACTCATGATATCCACTTCAGTTTGGCCTATAACAAGTCCAGCAAAGCAAAAATTTGCAGCAATTAGCTGTTCCTCAGACCACTGTGGATCATTATTAGCATCATCCTGAGAAAAAAGTATAGAAGTACAATTAAGTACAAAAATTTTGAACTTTTCAGATAAACTGAAGTCCTTTGTCCCTTGAGCATGATAAATTCCTCAGAAATATTCATTTTCTCTAAAGATTTAATGTTTGTTTAAAATACCCTTTAATTCAGAGCAATCATTTTAAACTCTTCTATTTTCAATAGCTACTTTAAAATTCAAAATTTTGGGGTAACTTATTCTATGTCAAAGTATTTGTAAATAATTTGCTTTCCATATATAAATAATTTAAATACAAGTTTGTGATTTTTATCTTTCCTTAATCAGAGGCAACAGAGATGGTAAGAAGGCCAAAACACATTTTAGTCCACCAAAATCTTTGCAGAATGCAACTTTCATAATCCCCTGACCTTATTTTTGATAAGAATTCATACAAGACTATAAGTCTTCAGGAACATTACTTGATAATTCAAGAGACTTCGTGCAAAGTAAAGAGATGGGTGAAAAAATACAATACTTTCATTTTATTCTAAGTAGTGTCCCAACTGAACATGAAATTTTTCTTTTATGGATTCTTGATTTGTATAATTATAAGACAATGCTTTAAGCTGTGCAGTTCACTGAATAAAAGTGCAACAGCAGGGAATTGCCTGGTGGTCCAGGGGTTAGGACTCCATGCTTTTACTGCCGAGGGCCTGGGTTCAACCCCTGGTTGGAGAACTAAGATCCCACAAGTTGCACAGCGCAGCCCATAAAAAAATAAATAAATAAATAAAATAAAAAGCAACAATAACATCGCTTCTGAAATAGAAGAAATATACTTAGCATAAACAAAGATGAAAAGAAAAAAGCAGTTTCAATAAAGAAAACCAATACAAATTCATGACCGTTGATTCCTACATCCTTTATTGTATGTTTTTGCTTATAAGAAACATTGAGAGTAACAGTTTTTCTACATTAGACTATAAAATGATCCCTTGGGAGTTCCCTGATGCATAGTAGTTAGGATTCCAGGCTTTTACTACCATGGCCTGGGTCCAATCCCTGGTCGGGGAACTGAGATCCTACAAGCCGCATAGTGTGGCCAAAAAAAAAAAGAATATAAAAAGGTCCCCATATTAGCCTTTACTTCAAACTCTTCAATAATAGATTTAAAAATTTACTGAATTGTTACTTTTCTCTTCTTCCTAATAACTGCTAATTGTACTTTTTATTTATTTATTTTTTTAACATCTTTATTGGAGTGTAATTGCTTTACATTGTGTTAATTTCTGCTGTATAACAAAGTGAATCAGCTATACGTATACATATATCCCCCTAACCCTTCCCTCTTGCGTCTCCCTCCCACCCTCCCTATCCCACCCCTCTAGGTGGTAACAAAGCACCAAGCTGTTCTCCCTATACTATGCGGCAGCTTCCCACTAGCTATCTATTTTACATTCGGTAGTGTATATATGTCAATGCCACTCTCTCACTTCGACCCAGCTTACCCTTCCCCATCCCCGTGTCCTCAAGTCCAGTCTCTACAACTGTGTCTTTTTTCCTGTCCTGCCCCTAGGTTCTTCAGAACTTTTTTTTTTTTTAAGATTCCATATATATGTGTAAGCATACAGTATTTGTTCTTCTCTTTCTGACTTACTTCACTCTATATGACAGACTCTAGGTCCATCCACCTCGCTACAAATAACTCAATTTCGTTTCTTTTTATGGCTGAGTAATATTCCATTGTATATATGTGCCACATCTTCTTTATCCATTCATCTGCCACTGCACACTTAGATTGCTTCCATGTCCTGGCTATTGTAAATAGTGCTACAGTGAATATTGCGGTACATGTCCCTTTTTGAATTATGGTTTCCTCAGGGTATATGCCCAGTAGTGGGATTGCTAGGTCATATGGTAGTTCTATTTTTAGTTTTTTAAGGAACCTCCATACTGTTCTCCATAGTGGCTGTATCAATTTACATTCCCACCAACAGTGAAAGAGGGTTACCTTTTCTCCACACCCTCTCCAGCATTTATTGTTTCTAGATTTTTTGATGATGGCCATTCTGACTGGTGTGAGGTGATACCTCATTGTAGTTTTGATTTGCATTTCTCTAATGATTAATGATGTTGAGCATTCTTTCATGTGCTTCTTGGCAATCTGTATATCTTCTTTGGAGAAATGTCTATTTAGGTCTTCTGCCCATTTTTGGATTGGGTTGTTTGTTTTTTGATATTGAGCTGCATGAGCTGCTTATATATTTTGGAGATTAATCCTTTGTCAGTTGCTTCGTTTGCAAATATTTTCTCCCATTCTGAGGGTTGTCTTTTCATCTTGTTTATGGTTTCCTTGGCTGTGCAAAAGCTTTTAAGTTTCATTAGGTCCCATTTGTTTATTTTTGTTTTTATTTCCATTTCTCTAGGAGGTGGGTAAAAAAGGATCTTGCTGTGATTTATGTCATAGAGTGTTCTGCCTATGTTTTCCTTTAAGAGTTTTATAGTGTCTGGCCTTACATTTACGTCTTTAATCCATTTTGAGTTTATTTTTGTATATGGTGTTAGTGAGTGTTCTAATTTCATTCCTTTACATGTAGCTGTCCAGTTTTCCCAGCAGCACTTACTGAAGAGGTTGTCTTTTCTCCACTGTATACTCTTGCCTCTTTTACCAAAGATAAGATGACCATAGGTGCATGGGTTTATCTCTGGGCTTTCTATCCTGTTCCACTGATCTATATTTCTGTTTTTGTGCCAGTATCATACTGTCTTATTACTGTACCATTGTAGTATAGTGTAAAGCCAGGGAGCCTGATTCCTCCAGCTCCGTTTTTCTTTCTCAAGATGGCTTTGGCTATTCAGGGACTTTTGTGTTTCCATACAAATTGTGAAATTTTTTGTGCTAGTTCTGTGAAAAATGCCAGTGGTAGTTTGATAGGGATTGCATTGAATCTGTAGATTGCTTTGGGTAGTAGAGTCATTTTCACAATGTTGATTCTTCCAATCCAAGAACACGGTATATCTCTCCATCTGTTTGTATCATCTTTAATTTCTTTCAACAGTGTCTTATAGTTTTCTGCATACAGGTCTTTTGTGTCCCTAGGTAGGTTTATTCCTAGGTATTTTATTCTTTTTGTTGCAATGGTAAATGGGAGTGTTTCCTTAATTTCTCTCTCAGATTTTTTCATCATCAGTGTATCGGAATGCAAGAGATTTCTGAGCATTAATTTTGTATCCTGCAACATTACCAAATTCATTGATTAGCTCTAGTAGTTTTCTGGTAGCATCTTTAGGATTCTCTATGTATACTATCATGTCATCTGCAAACAGTGACAGTTTTACTTCTTTTCTGATTTGGATTCCTTTTATTTCTTTTTCTTCTCTGATTGCTGTGGCTAAAACTTCCAAAATTATGTTGAATAATAGTGGTGAGAGTGGGCAACTTTGTCTTTTTCCTGATCTTAGTGGAAAGGGCTTCAGTTTTTCACCACTGAGAATGATGTTTGTTGTGGGTTTGTCATATATGGCCTTTATTATGTTGAGGTAAGTTCCCTCTATGCCTACTTTCTGGAGAGTTTTTATCATAAATGGGTGTTGAATTTTGTCAAAAACTTTTTCTGCATCTATTGAGATGATCATATGGTTTTTCTTCTTCAATTTGTTAATATGGTGTATCACACTGACTGATTTGCATATATTGAAGAATCCTTGCATTCCTGGGATAAACCCCACTTGATCATGGTGTATAATCCTTTTAACGTGCTGTTGGAGTTTGTTTGCTTGTATTTTGTTGAGGATTTTTGCCTCTATGTTCATCAGTGATACTGACCCGTAGTTTTCTTTTTTTGTGACATCTTTGTTTGGTTTTGGTATCAGGGTGATGGTAGCCTTGTAGAATGAGTTTGGGAGTGTTCCTCCCTCTGCTATATTTATGAAGAGTTTGAGAAGGATAGGTGTTAGCTCTTCTCTAAATGTTTGATAGAATTCACCTGTGAAGCCATCTGGTCCTGGGCTTTTGTTTGTTGGAAGATTTTTAATCAGAGTCTCAATTTCAGTGTCTGTGATTGGTCTGTTTATATTTTCTATTTCTTTCTGGTTCAGTCTTGGAAGGTTGTGTTTTTCTAAGAATTTCTCCATTTCTTCCAGATTGTCCATTTTATTGGCATATAGTGGCTTGTAGTAATCTCTCATGATCCTTTGTATTTCTGCAGTGTCAGTTGTTACTTCTCCTTTTTCATTTCTAATTCTGTTGATTTGAGTCTTCTCCCCCTTTTTTTTTTGATGAGTCTGGCTAATGGTTTATCAATTTTGTTTATCTTCTCAAAGAACCAGCTTTTAGTTTTATTGATCTTTGCTACTGTTTCCTTCATTTCTTTTCATTTATTTCTGCTCTGATCTTTATGATTTCTTTCCTTCTGCTAACTTCGGGGGTTTTTTTGTTCTTCTTTCTCTAATTGCTTTAGGTGTAAGGGTAGGTTGTTTATTTGAGATATTTCTTGTTTCTTGAGGTAGGATTGTATTGCCATAAACTTCCCTCTTAGAACTGCTTTTGCTGCATCCCATAGGTTTTGGGTTGTCGTGTTTTCATTGTCATTTGTTTCTAGGTATTTTCTGATTTCCTCTTTGATTTCTTCAGTGAACTCTTGGTTATTTAGTACTGTATTTTTTAGCCTCCATGTGTTTGTATTTTTTTACAGTTTTTTTCCTGTAATTGATATCTAGTCTCAGCGTTGTGGCTGGAAAAGATACTTGATATGATTTCAATTTTCTTAAATTTACCAAGGCTTGATTTGTGACCCAAGATATGGTCTATCCTGGAGAATGTTCCATAAGCACTTGAGAAGTGTATTCTGTTGTTTTTGGATGGAATGTCCTGTAAATATCAATTAAGTCCATCCTGTTTAATGTGTCATTTAAAGCATGAGTTTCCTTATTTATTTTCATTTTGGTTTATCTGTCCATTGGTGAAAGTGGGGTGTTAAAGTCCCATACTATTATTGTGTTACTGTCGATTTTCCCTTTTATGGCTGTTACCATTTGCCTTATGTATTGAGATGCTCTTATGTTGGGTGCGTAAATATTTACAACTGTTATATCTTCTTCTTAGATTGATCCCTTGATCATTCCGTAGTGTCCTTCTTTGTCTCTTGTAATAGTCTTTATTTTAAAGTCTATTTTTGTCTGATATGAGATTTGCTACTGTAGCTTTCTTTTGATTTCCATTTGCATGGAATATCCTTTTCCATCCCCTCACTTTCAGTCTGTATGTGTCCATAGGTCTGAAGTGGGTCTCTTGTAGACAGCATAAATACGGGTCTTGTTTTTGTATCCATTCAGCCAGTCTATGTCTTTTGGTTGGAGCATTTAATCCATTTACTTTTATGGTAATTATTGATATGTATGTTCCTATTAATATTTTCTTAATGTTTTGGGTATGTTATTGTAGGTCTTTTCCTTCTCTTGTGTTTCCTGTCTAGAGAAGTTCCTTTAGCATTTGTTGTAAAGCTGGTTTGGTGGTGCTGAATTCTCTTAGCTTTTGCTTGTCTGTAAAGGTTTTAATTTAGCCGTCGAATCTGAATGAGATCCTTGCTGGGTAGAGTAACCTTGGTTGTAGGTTTTTCCCTTTCATCACTTTAAATATGTCCTGCCACTCCCTTCTGGCTTGCAGAGTTTCTGCTGAAAGATCAGCTGTTAACCTTATGGGGATTCCCTTGTATGTTATTTGTTGCTTTTCCCTTGCTGTTTTTAATATTTTTTCTTTGTATTTAATTTCTGATAGCTTGATTAATATGTGTCTTGGCATGTTTCTCCTTGCATTTATCCTGTATGGGACTCTGCACTTCCTAGACTTGATTGACTATTTCCTTTCCCATATTAGGGAAATTTTCAACTATAATCTCTTCAAATATTTTCTCAGTCCCTTTTTTTCCCTCTTCTTCTTCTGGGACCCCTATAATTTGAATGTTGGTGCCTTTAATGTTGTCCCGGAGGTCTCTGAGACTGTCCTCAATTCTTTTCATTCTTTTCTCTTTATTCTGCTCTGTAGTAGTTATTTCCACTATTTTATCTTCCAGGTCACTTATCCCATCTTTTGCCTCAGTTATTCTGCTATTGATTCCTTCTAGAGAATTTTTAATTTCATTTACTGTGTTGTTCATCATTGTTTGTTTGCTCTTTATTTCTTCTAGGTCCTTGTTAAACATTTCTTGCGTTTTCTCCATTCTATTTCCAAGATTTTAGATCATCTTTACTATCATTATTTTGAATTCTTTTTCAGGTAGACTGCCTATTTCCTCCTCATTTGTTTGGTCTGGTAGGTTTTTACCTTGCTCCTTCATCTGCTGCGTATTTCTCTGTCTTCTCATTTTGCTTAACTTACTGTGTTTGGCGTCTCCTTTTCACAGGCTGCACATTCGTAGTTCCTGTTGTTTTTGGTGTCTGCCCTCAGTGGGTAAGGTTGGTTCAGTGGGTTGTGTAGGCTTCCTGGTGGAGGGGAGTGGTGCCTGTGTTCTGTTGGATGAGGCTGGACCTTGTTTTTCTGGTGGGCAAGACCACGTCTGGTGGTGTGTTTTGGGGTGTCTGTGACCTTATTATGATTTTAGGCAGCCTCTCTGCTAATGGGTGGGGTTGTGTTCCTGTCTTGCTAGTTGTTTGGCATGGTGTGTCCAGCACTGGAGTTTGCTTGTCGTTGGGTGGAGCAGGGTCTTAGCACTGAGACAGAGATCTCTGGGAGAGCACTCGCCGATTGATTTTATGTGGGGCCAGGAGGTCTCTGGTGGTCCAATGTCCTGAACTCGGCTCTCTTGCCTCAGAGGCTCAGGCCTGACACCTGGCTGAAGCACCAAGACCCTGTCAGCCACACGACTGTAGAAAACAGTAAGTTCAATCTCATTATGTGAAGGCCTCAATCTGGCTTCACCTAATAGGGTTCAAAGAGTACAGGTGATTTGAATCTGGTTCTTGTGTTCATCTTCTTTTCTTCACCCAGGCTTCCCACCAACCTGTTCCTGGGAATTCCCTGGCTGTCCAGTGGTTAGGACTCCGAGCTTTCACTGCCGAGGGCACGCCGTCAATCCCTGGTTGGGGAACTAAGATCCCGCAACCCGCCTCCAAAAAGAAAAAACACCTTTTCCTGAGGAGAAAGTGTCACTCCATGCTTCTGGGAAAGGCTCTTCCAGCGACTTGTAACTGCTAATTTTAATTTGTTCATTTTGTTAGTCATCTTGGTCCAAAATAAGATAAGCAGATTTTCAAAGGTTTTCTTTTAAAAATCTGAATTATCATTGCTAATTAAAGTGTACATTTTTGACAAATATTTCTGGAATGACAACTGTAGTATCAAAAGCTTTGATAATATTTAAATCTTTTGACTTTGTAATAAACTTGTTGCTATGTTATAGTAAGACAGGGAGGTATAAAATAATTACCTTGAAAAACATCTCTACTTTAGGTGGGTAGAACTTATATCCTTCCTTGACACCAGGATTTCTTTTGAGAAAAGAACCAGTTGCTATTCTTCTACAAACCCATTCAATTGGAATCATTTCACACTTAGGTGCAATGAAAGCTGTCTCTCCACATTTTCTGGTGAAAGCAGTTTTGATACCTAAAGATTGATGACAAAAAGAAAAAAAAGCATTAAAATTGTATTTAAAAAAGGGAGATCTGAGGCCTAATAAAGTTCTACCCTTTACAAAAAACAAAACAAAAAGACTATGTAGCCAAATGCATTACCCTTAAATGGCACTATCAAAAACAAATGTAATTTTTTTTAAAAAGGCAGAAGTAGGAAAAAAAGTATTAATATGGCTTTCTACTGCTTATCAGAATATTCAGGAATATTTCATGTTAATGTTGCAAGGCAAGCTGGTTCAAAAAATCTGGGTCCCAATGTTTTTACCATCATTTATCTGTTCAAAAAATACTATCTCCTCTGCCACTGTGCACCTAACTTTGCACAAGGCACATGACTAAGTGGCACTAAATTATCTCTAAATCAGATCTGGTGGCAGAATTCTCATTCTATGGTCCGGGCTTATATGGGCCTTGTAAAATATTAATCTATTTATCATAATAAGATACAGCCCTAAATTTTGGACAGCCTTTTTCTCTCCATATTTAAAGCAAAGAGTCCTTGAGAAAAGCATTCAACAGGTAGCAGCAGGAACATGGAGGCCAATCTGGCCAAGAGCAAAGAAAATATTTGCCCGTCCTCTCTTCACTCTTACGCAAACTGTTACTGGAAAACTAAGATAAAGAGCTAGTTTATGTGGCGGCCTTGAAAAATAACAACCTCTCTAATAATAGTTACAATGTATTATAAGCTATATGATCCAGCAATTCCACTCTAAGTATATACACAAAAGAACTGAAAGCAAGGTCTCAAACAGATATTTGTACACCAAAGTTCATAGTATCATTATTAACAAGAGCCAAAAAGGGGGAAATAACCCAAGTGTCTAACAACAGATGAGTGTAGTGGACAGACAAAATATAGTTTACATACAATGAATTACTATTCAGTCACAAAAAGGAAGGAATTCTGATATATGCTACAGCATGATGAATGATTCATAAAAACATTATGCTAAGTGAAATAAAGGTGAAAATTGTATAATTCCACTTGTATGAGGTACCTAAAATAGGCAAATTCATAGAGACAGAAAGTAGAATAGAGGTTATCAGGGGAGAGTTATTGTTTAATGGGTCAGAGGTTCTGTCTGAAATGATGAAAAAGTTCCAGAAATTGATAGTGGTGATGGTTGCACAACATTGTCAGTGTACCTGAACGCCACTGAATCGTACACTTAAAAACGGTTAACATGGTAAATTTTATGTGTGTATATTTTACCACAATTTGCAAGACCTACTTTAGGTCAGGCATTATAAATTCATTTTCTTTCTGCTTAATCCTCATAGCACCTGATAAGGTATGATGTTCATCCAATGAAACAGATAACAACACTGAGACACAGGAGTTACATCAGCTAGTACTAGGTAAAGCAGGGTTTCTAACCCACACTGTCTAAACTCTTTACGCTGCTCACTTAACCACTATGCTATACCGCCTCTCCTGGACGTGTTATTACATCATAGCACTAACGTGAATTAAAGTATCTCCTGGAAACCTGCATAGGTTTATCATAATGCTCATCTTTGGGCTACAATATTAGTACCTCCAATCCCCATCTAAACCTCTAATAAGATCAAATTTTTCTTATCAGGAAAGGACTGAAGATCTTTGATCTTATGTATGTATCTATGTATGTATGTACATATGTATGTATCCATATGTAAAGGGAACCTACATTTATGGAAACCCTGTATCATGCTGAGTGTTTTATTTATTTATTTAAAAATATTTATTTATTTATTTATTTTGGCTGTGCCAGGTCTTAGTTGCAGCACACGGGATCTTTAGCTGCGGCATGCAAACTCTTAGCTGCAGTATGCATGTGGGATCTAGTTCCCTGACCAGGGATAGAACCCAGGTCACCTGCATTGGGAGCATGGAGTCTTAGCCACTGGACTACCAGGGAAGTCCCCGACGTATTTTACATATTATCTCACTTAACCATACATAAAATTTTTGAGGTAGCTGTTATTATTCACATTTTACAGTGAAAGAAGTAGAGGCTCATAGCAGTTAGGTAACTTAACAAGTTAGGTCATGCTGCCAATCCGTAATGGAGCCTGGACCTGAAATGCACTTTCCGTGTTTAAACCTGTACTGTTTTCTCCACATTCCCTCTGGGTTTGACCAGGAAGATTCAATTAAAACAGGGAAAAGAATAAATTGTAGACTTCCCTGGGGGCGCAGTGGTTAAGAATCCAGCTGCCAATGCAGGGGACACGGGTTCAAGCCCTGGTCTGGGAAGATTCGACGTGCCGCTGAGCAACTAAGCCCGTGCGTCACAACTACTGAGCCTGTGCTCTAGAGCCCGCAAGCCACAACTACTGAAGCCCACGCACCTAGAGCTCGTGCTCCACAACAAGAGAAGCCACCGCAATGAGAAGCCTGCTCACCGCAACAAAGAGTAGCCCCCACTTGCCGCAACTAGAGAAAGCCCTCATGCAGCAACAAAGACCCAACGCAGCCAAAAATAAATTTATAAATAAATAAATAAATTGTTGTATGCTGCACGAACAGCAACTCTGGGAAAGAATGTTAAAAGTGTCAATATTTAGGCCATTTTAACCTTTAATGAATGATTGGGCTCATGGGCAGGCAGATGATTTAAATCAATCCTTAACTTGAGGTGGTAAGTACATGTCTGGGTTTAAGAGCTCTTCATTTTTAGGTTTGTTACCTAGTAGTCATATTTGCTCAGTTGTCTATCAAGCTTGATAGACTAGTATCCAAATCTATTGTTCAAATATATACAACAGTTATTGTTACTCAGAGGAAAGTCCTCCCCTATATCTAAGGGAATCAAAACCACAGAATCAACTTATGGTAATGATCTTGTACATTAAAAAAAAAAATTGCTACTAAGAAAAAAAGAGAGATTCAGTTTAGATGATATAATGATTGCTTCTAATATACGTGTTAATCATTAAAGCAAATTCCATGGCTTCATACGGTGAGAAAAAGAAATCCTCCCATTAGTCTCAGTTGTTTACAAAATTCAAAACTCCTATCAAGACTACTAAGAAAATGTAAATGTCATTTCACATTCTGAATTACAATGGCCAAGTATGACAGCGCAGGAGCCATCCCTCTATTAAGGTTGCCCAGCTCCCCACCTGTGGTTTAACAATTGCAAGACTATTAGTCATATCACTACTATCACACCAAAATGTAATCATAGTGCGTTTCTGTGCAGGAGGGAACTGAAATTTAAATGGTTAAATTTTGATTTTTTAGTAATGAGACTAAATTCAGGAACTTCAAAATTCAGGTACAGCATGTATAATACAGTCTTTTATAGTTTGCTCATGAGTGACAGAGAAAACTAGAATTGTGATTTACTGATTCTCATTCTGGTGCTTTTTCCATTTGAATTTCTAGAAATATCTTAATTTGGAATATATCCCTGTCTATAAAGAAAGCAGTTTTATTTTACTTTTTTAATAAACTTATAACTTTTTTATTTTAATTTTATTTTTGGCTGCGTTGGGTCTTCGTTGCTGTACGCAGGCTTTCTCTAGTTGCGACGAGCAGGGGCTACTCTTTATTGCAGTGCACGGGCTTCTCGTTGCAGTGACTTCTCTTGTTGTGGAGCATGGGCTCTAGGCATGTGGGTTTCAGTAGTTGTGGCGCACAGGCTTAGTTGCTCCGTGGCATGTGGGATCTTCCTGGACCAGGGCTCGAACCCATGTCCTCTGCACTGGCAGGTGGATTCTTAACCACTGCATCACCAGGGAAGCCCCAAGAAAGCAGTTTTAAATAGACCACTGATGGTCAACTAGACATAGCATTTAACTACTAGCAAGTAAAAATTATATAAGGCTTAATAGAACTCTTAATCCATACCCTAAAACTAATCATCTGTTTAAGAATTTTTAAAACCTTAGATTTTCCACAGTATATAAAACCTGGAAAACACCTTTCAGCATTTCTTGTGAACCAAGTAAGTTTTAGCTATGTTAAGTGTGCCAAATAGATGATTGCTGGAGTACTTCACGTGGATGACCAACCTTCCCAGCTGCATGCAGGACTTTGAGAGTCAAAACTATATCACCGGGGCTTCCCTGGTGGCGCAGTGGTTGAGAATCTGCCTGCCAATGCAGGGGACACGGGTTCGAGCCCTGGTCTGGGAAGAGCCCACATGCCGCAGAGCAACTAAGCCCGTGAGCCACAACTACTGAGCCTGCGCGTCTGGAGCCTGTGCTCCGCAACAGGAGAGGCCGCGATGGTGAGAGGCCCGCGCACCGCGATTAAGAGTGGTCCCCACTTGCCGCAACTAGAGAAAGCCCTCGCACGGAAACGAAGACTCAACACAGTCATAAATAAATAAATAAATAAATAAATAAATAAAAGAACATGAATTTCTTTAAAAAAAAAAAAAAAAAAAACTATATCACCCTAATTCACCTGTTCTTAAGCCCTGGCAAGTACACTGAATAGGTGCCGTATTAAATAAGCAAATAAAAACTTGGGCCTGTACTTATCCCCCATTACTTAAATGCATATACATAATCCCATAGAGGGGTACAATTACTATGGGGACACAGAAGCTAGTTGTATTGTTAAGAGCTTATAGTGTCTAGCAACTATAAACCATTTTAATGTGTATGGGGAGGAGATAACTTGTGAGGTTAAAAAATGGAGCAGTTATTTGTACTGCAAAAGAAACCTAATATTAGTCTGATGCTCTCTCTAGAAATCTACTCAGTCATTGGGAAACCACCAATCAAGGAGGCCTTGAAGTAAAAATCCTGGGTTGTATTACTTATGAACTGAGGGAGGTGCTTTAAATTTACAGCAATATTTTCACCCTCAATGCATAGAGGGATTTATGATATGGATGACAATTTAGGCTGTCAAGTAAACATATTTGTTACACGTTAATTAAAAATGTGAAACAGGGTACTTTGGAAGAGGCAAAACTACTTAAGAACCTATTCTGTATTGATGGAATGGGTTTAACTTGAATTACCTTGTTATTTTGTGGAAGGCAGATCTATCTTCACTGGAAACAAAGGTATTAAATTCCCCTTTGGATTTAAGAAAGAGTAATTAATTAATTTTAATTACTAATAATTAAGATTAATGCTTACTGGAAAATCTAAGAAATGTGAGGGCAACTGGGAATATTGGAAGTAAAAGGAGACAATGTTATTAAACTGTAAAATTAGAACCGGAATGATAAAGAACAAAGCTTTTACTTTACAGATAAGGAACTGGAGGCTTCACATGTTGAATGATCCAAGGCACAAGGTCTCTTACACTGTAGGCAAAGAGCTCAAATCTTTTGCTGGCTAAGATTTTATACACTACAGACCGATCAGCTTTTGCCTGAATTCCTGCAGAAAAACCGTTATCCTAATTTCCCTTCTTTCACTCCAAACGCCCTCCACACAGTGTTTTGATCTGAATTTCATCTTTCGAATAGATTTCTCTATTGGAAATAGTCTTCATTCAGTTTTAGAGCAGGAGGTAACCCTGCAGATCTTGATCTAGTCCAAATCCCTCACTTGGGGAATGGCAGGATGAGAAGGTGTGGTTGCAGTCTTCAATTACTTTTTAGGGCTTTCAAGTAGAAGAGGGATTTGAAGTTCTGTATAATCTCCAACGGGTGGAGCAAATTTATATAGAATTTTAGGAACTAAATTTCAATTCATCAATTAGAGCTGCCAAACACCAGAATGTGCTTCTTTCACAGGTTAAGCTCCTTAAGTTCCTTCATAGGTAAGCCTCTCCTAAGATGTCCTAGCAGAGGAAAGTTGCAGAAATACATGCCAGACAAAGACTGTAGCAAACTGTTAAGATTCCTTTTAACTAACTGAATGATACTACTTAAAGTAATTCCAAACCAAGTAAAGTGTTACAGTGAAATTTAAGTTTCTGGTTTAATTTAAATAAGTTTAGCATGTGAGACATCCCCAAACATGTTGTTAAACCAGATAATGCCATCTCCCCATTAAAGAGATCAGAGTGGTATGTGTGAAAGGGAGGAGGCTGCAGGGGGAGTCACTTACCTGCTTCCTATAACAACTGAAAAAAAAAAAATCAACTGGTAATCAACATCTTATTTATCCAAATAATGTCATTTCCCCATGAAAAGGACCAGTATGTATACGTGAGAAAGAACATGAAGGGGGAGGCTACTGGGAGAGCCACTCACCTGCTTCCTGTAACAGCTGAAAAATACAACTGGTAATTTTATTTGAGATTGCAGCTTTTCCTTCAAGGTGATTCTTTCTGGCTGCATTTCCTGCTGTGATCTGGTCCTTGGACTGCAGGAGGACTTTTCCTGGACTATCCAACAATTCATAGACTTCTTTTGTTTTACCCTCATAGAGTTTTTTACCTATCTTCAGTACTGTGGAAATAAAACAGAAACATCAGATTTCAGGAAGTTTCGTAGAGAAGATAATTTAGAAGACTAAATTGTCTAGAACGATGAATCAGTGAACATAGCATAATTAAATAATTTTAATAAAAATGAACTCATCTGCATAGAACCTTACACTCTACAATTTTCAATGCATCATCACATTTCATTCATAAAATTTTGTCACGAATTTTAATTATGTAAATAATTATATGGATTAGGAAACTAAGTATCAAAAAGTAGAGGTCACACAGTTAAGAAATAGCAGAGCCGGAAAAAACCCTGTCTTCCGATATCTAATGCTGTGTTGTGCTCTTTTCACTATCAACCTGCCTCTCTCACAGCAGAACTGAAGTAGAATTAGTTAAAATACATTAAAATTAATGCAACAACATGAGTAGTTTCATATATGTTCTTACAATACAATAACTAAACTAGCTTGCAGGGAAAAAAATGCTGTATTTTTCCCGTCTTCTGCTTTCCATGGCAGACAAAATGGGAAAGTTCAGCCAGATGTGTTTCTTGATTTCAAGTTAATGTGCAAGAGGGGGCACCTCCATCCACTGAAGTTAGCCCATTTGGAAGCACCCCCCCCATCCTTGATCCCCTCTCCTCACTAACAGCTATAGAAAACTGTGAGAAGTAAGGACAAGAGAATCCAATTTTGATGCAGGTCATCAGACCTAAAGAAAAGTAGACTTGGGTCATTAGAAAGAATGATTTCGATGAAGATCAGAGGTAATAGACATTTAAGGACTTAAAATTTCCAAGAGGAGAAATCACCCCTCATTCTCCCAGAACATCAACTCAGTCTCAGTATCTGCATTTTTTAGTGTCCATGTGCCAGGTACTAGGGATGTACCAGTAAACCGAGTTCCTGCTCTCAAGTGACTGGAGTCTGAGGGAAGCTGAAATTAAACATCATAATAAGTATAATGTGAGAAATACACAGACTATGGAATCACAGGTTCATAGCAGGATCACTTAACCTAACCTCTGATGTCTAGACGTCAAAGAAGGAAGTCTAGAACAAAGTGAGGATTAGGCTGAGATCTGAGGAATAGTCAAAATTTAGCTGGAAGATGGCAAGGTGTAGAGAGTGGTGGTGAAAAAGACCAGCGGATGAAAGAGCGCCTGGCAGAACTTCAGTATGTTTGGAGCACTGTGTGTGTACATTGCTGTTGGGGGTGAAGGCGTGGGGAGCGGGAGCGGGTAGCAGCTACGGAGTAGAAAGGGAAGGCAGGAGATAAGCCTGAGGAATTGGGCAGGGGTCACATCACCAGTTAATGAAGGTAACAATTAAACAAAACAGTTACAATTCAGTTTAATAGTTGCCACTGCAGGGTACCTAATTCAGAGGATGAATTCCCATCCTCTTATTGTAATGTCTTGATTCACTAACAAGGTTTAAAAGGTCCTTCCAAGAATGGAGTCCCAGCTCAGGGCTCCAAATTCAGATTTCTCTATTCCCTTCCTAGAACTCCAACTTTGTAACTGAATCTCTATATCCCCCTCTCAGGCTTCTAACATGCTCTTCCCTAGGCCTGAAACACTGTTTCCTTCCCTTCCATTTCACTACTCACCCTTCGGGTCTCACAAGCCATGCTGATTGAGTTTACACTTTATCCTAGGAACAACTATAAAGCTTTTAAGTACTTCAGTAAAATGACAGAGTTTCTATATTAGAAAGACCATTATGGCTGCTGTGTGGAGCATGAAATGAGGAGGGGGTGGGTGGAAGAAAACTAGAGACTGAGAGACCACTTACGATGCTGTGGCAGCAATCTAGGCAAGAAATGTCCTGGTCTAAAGAAAAAGCAGTTGGGTAAGACTCAAGATATTTAAAAGGTAAAAGTTTTTATAACAATTGATTCAATATGGGGGATAAAAGAAGGGAAAGTTAAGATGTTGCCTGGGTTAGATAATTCGTACCTACTGCTCCTCTCTCTCGATTTAGTTGAATCGGTATGTACGTATGTATGTATTTATTTATTTACATATGGCCTCGCAGTGCAGCTTGTGGGATCTTAGTTCCCCAACCAGGGATCGAACCTGTGCCCCCTGCAATGGAAGCAAGGAGTCCTAACCACTGGACCGCCAGGGAATTCCCTGAGTCGGTATTTATTACTTAATTTTTAAACAGGGTAGGAATTTCAACTAATGGATAGAAATAACATAACATCATAGAAGACATTTGCTGTAAGTGCCAAAATGCCTGCTACAAATTCATAGATGAATTCAGAAGAGACTGATGAGGACTGAGAATAATTCATAGAGTTGACATTTAAGAGTACTGAAAAGTACAGAACTTCCACAAAGAGGTAAGAATATCTAGGACTGTGCTGTCCAATAAGGTAGTCACTAGCCACATATGGCTATGAAATACTTGAAACGCGGCTACTCCAAATTGAGATGATGTAAGTTAAGCGTAAAATACACAGTGAATTTCAATATAAAAAAAGGTTTGCAAAAATCACTATTTTTTATATTGATTACGTGTTGAAATGATACTACTTTGGATATACTGGGTTAAATAAAATATATTAAATATCATTTCATCTGTTTCTTTTTATTTTTTAAAATGTGGCTACTAGGAAACAAAGTTACATATAGTGTCACATTATATTTCTATTAGACAGAACTGTTGTAGAAGAAACAGCAAAAACAAACATAGAGAAGAGTAAACTTGGCGAATTAACCTGCCTGGAATGTAGGCTTAGGACTCATGAGAGAAAAACCTAAGTAAGGGTTGAAGAGGTAGGAAGGAAGCAGTATGCAGGATATGAATGAAAGGTTCTTCAGACTGGATTTCAATAGTTTTTGCATTGCCAGAGAACATTTTTTGGGCAATGAAGTGTCATTTAGAAACCATAAAAGTGAAAATTTGGAAAAATTAACCTGCCAAAAAAAAATGCAAGATGGAAGGAAGTGGAAGAGCAAAGATTTTAGAGATCTGTCAGTTTAGAGGTATGGCAGGGAAAATTCTGGTCTAATGCATTTATTTTATGGAGTTGTTACTTGTTACCAGGACCATTTTGTTTAGTCTACAGTTTTTTACCTAAATTTAATTTTTCTATGTGGAAGAGAATGTAGTGACCGGGCAACACAAGGAATTTGGTTCACCCTAAGTTTAGAAATAGGGTATGGGGGCTGGGAGACAACGTTTTACAGTAAAAATAGCACAAACGATCTTTCCTGAGGATCCTAATCACGACTGGCCAAAATGATTATATAAATATGTAATATAATAAGTGCAAAGTGAAGGAAGGAAATTTTTCCCTGGTGGTTTTGTAACTCTCCAAAGCCATCACTGGCATAAAAAGGCTAAAAACACACACAAAATCTGCACAGAAAATAGCAAATTTTTCAGAAGGTTCAATTATTAACTTTCTGGAATAGCAGGTTATTATTAGCCTAACAGGAGAAAGCAAGACTTTGGTTTCAAGAGTCAACACTAGATGCTCCTGCGATTGTTTTGCAATATCTATTGATTGCAAACGCGATTTCCAAGCACCTCTCCAACCCCTGGCCATTTCTCTTCCTAATGACCCTTTGCGCCTTTTCCCCATCCCAGAAGCAGTTCTGTTTGTTTCAGAAAGTTCGGAGGCCCGGGAGCGCTTTGTTTCTGACGCACCGCTCAGCAGCGCCTGGGCCACGTGCTCGCCAGCCCAGTGGCCTAGAGGGGCGGGTGCAGGGAGACCGGGTTCTGCCCGGGGAAGGCTGCCGTCGGGGCCGCGGAGCGCGCACGTGCCGGCGTGAACCCTCGAGCTCAAGGCAGAGGGGCAGGAAGACCGTGGATGGCAGGGAGTCCCAAGTCCTGGGGACGCCTGTTACTCACCCTCGGCTGTCGCCATTATCCGGAGTGGTCTGGAAGCAGCGGCAGCTCTAGGAAGAGAGGCAGGACTCTGGAAAAGAGGAGTGATCAGAGAGGCTCACGGGGCTGGGAAGGGAGGCACGGCCCACAGACACGCCCCCGGCGGGGCCGCGTAACCCAGAGTGCCCCCTCGCGGTCTCTTCGAGCACCACCGCGGTGACGGAACCTCGGGGGTCTCTGCGGACCGAGAGGAACTTGGACTCCGGGAGCTAGCGCCTCCCGCAAGGCTTCCCGCCGCGCAGGCGCAGCGACCCGGACCGTGCCCCGCCCTGCGCGGGCGCAGTTCCAGGAAAGAGGAAAAGTGGCGCGCACTGGCGGCCCCTCCCCACCCTACAGCAGCTCGCTGACTTAGCCCCCTCCTCGGCAGCGAGAGTGGCTCAGAGGTTGGAGCATACCAAGTAGTGACGGCCGGGGGGAAAGCATGTGGGAGGGACATACAAAATTTACATCCTCTAGGAGAGAAATGACGTTAACCCCGCTAGTCTCATCATCTCAGTCTTGGGTGTTGGAAAATAACGGAGATTCCCACGTGCAGAAAAATGATCTTCCCCCAGGGCTCCGGTGGAGGGCTAGCTCCACCCCCTCAGGGCCTTTGACTCCGCCCCTCAGCCGCGGAGCCTCTCCCTCCGTCCTCGCTCATTGGTGGGCCTGTAGGGGCGGGGCAGGGTGACGGTGGGCGAGCTAATCACTCTCACTTAGGGAAAGCACGCGCCGCCGCAGTAGCGAGGGTCGAGCAGCTGGTTAGGAAGCGGCCGCAGCTGGCCCGAGCTTCTGAGGCTCACAGGCCGAACGAACAACTGGTTGGTGCTTAGACCCCTGCCGCAGCGGCGGGTCCCTCCACGTGCTTTCGGCGGCGACATGGAGCTGGAGGAGTTGGGGATCCGAGAGGAATGTGGCGTGTTCGGATGCATCGCCTCAGGAGAGTGGCCCACGCAGCTAGATGTGCCGCATGTGATCACTCTGGGACTCGTGGGGCTGCAGCACCGGTGAGCGACTGGGTGAGGGGTGGGGATGGCGGCGCGTGTGCTTCTCCATCTGCCCGAGCCGCTTCCCGCGGCCGGAGTTGGCGATTTCGCGGGCGCTTGAGGACCGGAGGCCGGATCTCTCTCTTACCTGGACGGGTACCTGCCGGTGGCGTCCACCAATTGCCAAGGAGTGCGCGGGGGCTACCTTGCCTCCCTGGATTTCAGCCTGTCCCCCGCAACTCTTCATATTCTTTAGGGGCTCTCCCCTCTCTTCCGGTGTCGTGCACCCCTCCTTGGTCTGGCCAGTTTATAAGGCTCCGATTCGCTTGGACTAGCCCAGTCGGGGTTCTTTCTTGACTGCTTGCGGGTTTTAATCTCCCAGAGCGTGGAGCGGTTCTTGTAATAGGCTTGTGTGGGGTGACTGCTGGTCCAGGACCTACAATACACCTTGAGGTTTCGCGCGGAGCCTGCAGCCACCGCCAGCTTTTGTTTGCAAGGGCAGAGCTACTGGGCAGATTGTGTATTTGAACGTAGGCATTGGGAACTTAGGGATTCAAACCCGGGGAAGCTGAATTAGTTTGGTGTTCAAAAGGAACTACCGGTTCTAGATCTCCTATGAATTAACAGAAAATAACCCAATCACAGGGAATAGTGCATCTGCAAAAAATTCATTGGTAAACGTTTTAGATAACGAATGAAAAGGTTGATAGTAAGGAAATGGCGAAATAACTCCCCTCTTTAAAAGAGGGAGAGGAGAGAAGTTCCTGTCTGACAAGATACACATTGACTTTGAAAAACTGATAGATCCTTTGAGTTAAAAAATAACTGCTTCTGTGATCTTTCCATTTTCTACTAACTGAACTAACTGGAAGTTGATATAAACAATTTCCTTAAGAAATATAAACCTAAGTTTGGCATTATCACTGAAACTATTACAAAGTTTCCATAAGGCAATACCTCAGCAACAACTTCTAGAACAGTTAAGCAACTTGGCAACAACGCTTATCAGCAGTATGGGAGCAATATGTATAAATGCATTCCAAATGATTAGCTTTCCCTCACCAAACTTAAATTAGAAGTAGTCTCTTTGCTTTTTTCAGGGTCCTGAATACTTGAGTTTGAGTTTCACATCTTGTGTGCTCCTTGTTTTCTAAGAGCTGAGAGTAACTTAGAATCTGGGATGAATCAAAAAGAATATTTCTAGTTTGGCTTACTCTAATCAGATAATTGTGGGTTGACCATAATAGAAATCTTATTTTAAAATACATTTACATTATTGAGAGGATTATATATAATCCAAGGAAAAACTAAAAGCTATTCATATGGTAGTCCAGAGCAACATTAGTTTATAACATTCTTCGGAGAAGTTATTGTGGATATTCTGTCATGGGAAGAGGTATAAAAAACAAGGGATCTTTAGAGTTGCCTGATGGTCTGTGAGAAAGCAATGAACTGACCTTGAATTTTTTTTTTAACTATTTATTTTTTAGCTAAAATAACTCAGAAAGTTCATCCCAAGATCTCCTCTTTAAATGTGTGTGTAAAGAAAAGGGGGGTGATTTTTTTTTTTTAAATGAATAACTTTATTTCTAATTACATGCACTTTTCTGCAGTGGCTTTTAAGTGAAAGGATTATGAGATAAGATAATACAAGGTAAGGGCAATAAAAATGTGATTACTACATGATGATAGAGAAAATTAAATGGATTCTATCAGGCTGCTTATTTGATGGAGCAAGTATTTGTTAAACTGTAGTATTGAAAATTGACCTTGTGATATTTTCAATAACAGTGGCAAGAAAAACAGTAGCTTCTGGGGAAGAAAGGTGTTAATGGAAAACTATTTAAATTTTTCTTGTGTAGGCATAGAATCATTAAGGTTCATTGAGAGGGCTGGTTCTTGCCCATAATCCTATCCAATTCAAAATTTTAAATTAGCAAAAGTCCTCACCCTTTAGGGGAACTGATTCTGATTCTAAGAATATGAAACTTCTTTATGCCTAGAAGATAAAATCTTCTGCTTCTCTAAGCTAGTAGGTAGGGGTCGAAGGTTAAGAAATAATGCTTTTAATAGGATGGTTAAACAACAAGGTCCTACTGTATAGCACAGGGAACTATATTCCATATCCTGTGGTACCAATAATGGAAAAGAATATGAAAAAGAATGTATGTGTATGTATAACTGAATCACTTTGCTGTACAGCAGAAGTTAACCCAACATTGTAAATCAACTATACTTCAATAAAATAAACTAACAAAAAATGTTTTAATATAGCATTGAATCAAGGAATGTCAAAATTAGAAGCCTAGATAGGTTGTTATAGTTTAATATAGAGTTAGTTATATACAGTGTACACTGGCAAGTGGTGGTTTGTTGCAGAAGGCTCTATATACCTCCTCACCCTCCTCCACTCAATGGCTAGTTTTAAAACAACAGCAACAGGAGTCAATTGATTTTTTTTTTTCCCCGTTTTTGATGAAGGGGTTTATGCCTTACACGTTTTCTTCCTAAGACATGGAATCTAGAAGGTGAAATTTCTATCACTTTTGCATTGTATTTGGTTCTGTTTTTGTCTTAGGCATAGACATTTAGTGTCAGGGATAACAGAACACCTGAAAGTTGTAATGTTATGTATTTTATATATAAAAACAAATGGAGTATCAATTACTAGACAGTCATGTACTGGATGCTTAATTCAGATGGGTTCGTCCAGAAGTACTTCTTTTTAGTAGTCTGGCTATTTGCAGATTTATACCATAGCTCTGCTTTCTCTCAGGGGGACTTTTCAATGTTAAACTAACTAGTTGTCCTCTTCAGCTGTAAAATTGTGTGTGCATGCTTGTTCGTGCCAGATTCATATAATCACCAAGTGCTTTTTCAGCCCTAAAAATGTTAGTTCAGTGGTTTGCAGAGTTCCGGACAAATCACACACCCCCTCACAGATCAGAAATCATCTTTAAACCACAGTCACATTTTATGGAGACTAGAATGACATGGACATATTTGAAGATTCCATAAAAGGAATTACTAAAATTTCATAGATTTATCCCGTGAATCAACTAGTTAGCCTTTCCTTGGTTAGTTAGGAGATGAAAATGCCTTTCAGTGAATTATCATTTCCCTGGGTTAGGAATTGAACCCTACAACTGATAAACATTTTCATACTTTTTCTAAAAATTTATGACATTTACCTGATGAAGTTGGGTCACGTAGGGGGTCTCCTGACTGCAAAAACATTCTGTACAGTCTTTTGGTTCTGTTGTTCTTTGAGGAAACTGATTTGCAGTGATCTCAGGAGCAGTTTTCTTAAGAGATACTGCCGCTGGTTCTGCAAACAGAGTATATAATGTATCACTAGAAAGGCACTTGCGAGATAGAGAGATGCACTCAGACCAACCTGGGGAATTAGTTCCCAGTTACCTTCATTTAGTTTGTTGGAAAACACAGGAGTAGATTATCAGAGGACTTGCTTTGAGTTGCATATTAAGGCTGGAGTTAACTTTTTTGATTTTTATCTCTTAGAAATAATGACCAGACATGTTACATTCCTATAGTGTTTTACACTCCCTTAGTTGGAAAAGTGACTTATCCCCAAAAGGGTCTTAAAGTACTACTGCTTTGTCATTCTGGTGAGTATTGGGAACAGCCTCTTTAACATAACACTTGAAACCTAGTCCCAAGTTTGCTAGTAACAGTTTGATCTTGGTCAAGTCTCCTTAATTTCTGAGTCTGGTTTCTTACCTGTTGGGCTAGACTTATGTATTTTAAAGGTCCGGTGCACAAATTCAGTGTATTGGGAATTATACTTTTGTGTGGTTAATCCTTAGCAGTTTCCCTTTACAATAGCGTATCCATTAAAGGGCATTAAGAGAAGGCAAACATGGGGCAACTTGTCTGATTTGTAATTTATGTCAAAAAGTGGAGAATAAAATCTTCAGCTCACTTGAGGTATAAGCATTGTTGGCAGGGCTGGGGGGCAGTGGCTTCCTGCTATTCTCCAATACTTTATTCAAAAAATATTTGTTGAGCTCTTCCTGTGTGTATGCAAGGCACTGTGATAGACACTAGGAATACTGTACTACACAGGACTGATGTGGTCCCTGCCCCTCACAGAGAGGCAACGGAGCAACAGCACAGACTTCTCTATGCCTCCATTTCCTCCTCTGTAAATTGGGGATGATGATGACACCTATACCTCATAGGGTTGTAGTAGGGATTAAATGCGTTAATATATAAAGTGCTTAGAACAGTGCCTGGATATATGCATACCCAGTGACCCTGCATCCCACTCTTGGGTGTATACTCCACAGAGGTGCATACATATGTTTATTGGGAGACATGCACAAGAATTTTTATAGCAGCATTATTCATAGTAGCCCCAATTTGGAAACATTGGATAAAGAAGGTAGTGGGATGTACGTTCCTATAATGGAAAATTCTACAGCAATATAAAAGAACAAACTCCTGCTACAAGTAAAATCATGGATGAATCTCACAAACAATGTTGTGTAAAAGAAGCTTGACATGAAAAAATACATACTAAAGAAAAAGAACATACTGTATGATTCTAAAACTAATCTGTGGTGATGGAAGTCAGAATATTGATAACTGTTATGGGGGCTAAGAGGATGATTAATGACGAAGGGGGGCCTCTAGGGTGCTGGTAATGTTTTATATCTTGACTTGAGTAGTAGTTCCATAGATGTCTTCACTTTGTAAAAACTGAGCTCTTTAACTATTTATGTGAACTCAAAACAATTCGATAAATTATAAATCTATATGCTAAAGTTGGATCATCATAGAGATCCAGAGAGATGCAGTCATTTGCTCCGTGTTGAATTTTTCGGGTAGAGAGACTAGAACTCAGGTTTTCTGAGTCTCAGACCAGTGCTTTTTCTTATATTCTCCGTTTTTCTTCTCTGTGCTATACTATATTATGTTACCTTTTCTGATACTTATAATGGGTCAGTTTGGAATTACAGCTCCATAATTAGCTGGCTTCTGCATTTGGCTTATTTGTAGAATTATCAATACTAAAATGTTACAGCCATTGCTGGCTACCTTTGGAGAAAACCAAAATTCAGAACTTACTAGTTTGTGGGGGGTTTTCCTTTTATACCCTAGTCTTCTAATAGCAATCACTGAAAAGTGTAATTTAAAGCCTCACGATAAATGCATAGTTGTGCAGAAATTTCTGATCTGGGAAAGTTTCTGTTTACTTTCTTACTTGCACTCTTAATAAGCTATGAAAGAAATCATTTTTCAGCGTTTTTTGCTCTCACACAGCTCATAAACAATGTAGTCTAATTTGTCAAGGACAGGAATAACCATCTCTTATCAGGAAAAAGCTACAGAAGTTTTTCTCAGTGTGGAAAAAGTTGGCATTTCTCAGACTCTTACCGTCTTCATGTGCTTTTCTCTTGATGCTCAAAGTTCTTGGGTTTTTGGTATGACTTTCAAATAATTCTTAAACAAGAGAACATAGGAGAAGAATCATTATATGACATCGTCTAAAATACATTAGTCTTCAAGCATTCAAGTACACTAAAGTTAGAACATTTAAGCAGTTGGACAGATGAAGAAATGAGTTTAAGAATTAGGAATATTTTGGTACAAGATTTGAAAAGACATTGAAATTCTTGACTTATATTAGGTATGTGATTTATAATAATTTAGGGGGTCATTTGAACATAAAATAGTGTTAGGAATTTATTATTGAAGAATTTCTTGCTAAGTTAAATGCAAAGGGGAAAGTTTATAGTATTTTCATTTTGAAAGGGTCAATTCCAAGGTTACCATGTTTCCATTTGGCAGTTCTGAGAGATGGTTGTCCTAGGAGGCCATCAACTTCTTCATAAAATCTCATTTTTCCTTGAGGGTTGCCATTTTTCTTTTGTAAAACTCTGTATTCATATTTTAAATTTTTGTATTTGGTACGACATTGTTTCCAGTCTCTGTCTATTCCAAACTGCATTAGTCTTCTGGCAATTTCCTCAAATATTTCTTTGTTTCTTGTGGCCCCTTCAAGCATTTGCTTAATTTTTTCGTCAGACCATATGTTTATAAGTGCTCTGACCTCATTGTCACACCAGTGTTTTCCAGCCTCTGTGTCGCTCACTGTCATAATCTGTAAATGACTTTTAGCATCTTCTAAAGGAATATGATTACCTATGAATCGACATGAGTTACAATTATTCAAACTTTTAGATACATCCTGTATTTGAATATCATTCATTTAAAACAACCTGGATTGATGTAAAGCACTGAGAATTTCAGTATAGGGATCAATTTTTTTCATATATTCATATGCAAACAAAATATTTTTTAAATTATAAGGCAGACTAATCCCCAATATTAGTGAGAATAATTTAGCTGCTTTTCATCAATAGGTATTCTTCATTGGATATTTATGAATATGGAGAGTCTCTGTATTTACAGGTTTTTTTAGTAAGAAGTGGGAATAGGGACTTCCCTGGTGGGACAGTGGTTAAGAATCTGCCTGCCAATGCAGGGGACACGGGTTCGAGCCCTGGTCCGGGAAGATCCCACATGCCGCAGAGCAACTAAGCCTGTGCGCCACAACTACTGAGCCTGCCCTCTAGAGCCCGTGAGCCACAACTACTGAAGCCCACGCGCCGCAACTACTGAAGGCCGCGCACCTAGAGCCCGTGCTCCGCAACAAGAGAAGCAACCGCGATGAGAAGCCCGCGCAGCGCAACGGAGAGTAGCCCCTGCTCGCCGCAACTAGAGAAAGCCTGTGCGCAGCAACGAAGACCCAACGCAGCCAAAAATTAAATTAATTAACTTAAAAAAAGAAGTGGGAATAGACATTTTCTTTACTCCCTACCATATTCTCTACCAACTCAGGTATAATGAGGCATTTGGGATAATACATAACAGAGATCTTCCCTGTAGCTATTTAAACTGGTATATATTAGATTTTCAGTATCAAAAGAACCTTTAAAATTCAACAATGTATATGCTGTACCTGACCCAGTGATACTGTGCAGTGCTGTAGGGCCGCCCACCTCTTCTGAGGCAGTACTTACAGTGTCTTCCTCTGTCAGAAAACAAACAGTAGCAATTTAAATTTGTTGTTCACAGAACCCTAATCTACTTTTGCAATTGAAGATTGTGCTGAAAAAGTAGTAAGACTGGATCCCAGCATCAAAACCTCAAAGCCAGGAATATTTGCCATCTGTAACCAAACTTTAAGATGCCCTTATAGGATTCACCACCAACACCAAAATGTTGGAAGTGTTCTGCCTTAAAAGTCTCAAGGCAGTATGCTCTGTTTGGGAGTATGAAAGTGCTTTGTGATCCAATTTGGTAACGTCTATCATTGTTACATTTTAATGCCTGCCAAAGTGCTCTTATATCTCTTTTTTCATTTGATCCTCATTTTAACTAAGAATGATCCTTATTGCAATACATATAAAGGAATGAAAGACTCATAAGATTTTAAGTGGTTTTAGCAGTTTTCACATTCAGATGTTAACAGCAGACAAGCGATAAATATTTTAAGGAACTTAAAATGCTTAGCCCGGTAAATATAACAGGGATTTATTCTAGTGGACCAATATATGTTTAGGATGTTTACAAGTCAGATGTTTGTAATTTGGGGAGAGCTCCTCATATGGGTATGTTGGATTGTTATGTTGAAGTACAGCAATGCTGTGACACTCTTCTTTTATCCCAGCTGTACTTTCCTATACACTGGGACATTTAAAAAAAAATCTATATTACTAAGATTAGGCGTCTAGTTGCTTGCAATCATTATTGTAAAATTAGACAAAGCTTTGTATTAGTAGATCTGCGAGGCAAAAATGTAGTTAAGAGGGCAGTAAGCATATGCAGCAATGGGTATGCGGAGATTCATATCAGGATAGGACCTGATCTTCTTATTTAGGACATGTCTGGACTATGAGACTAGGATGAAGTTTAGCTTCTGGCAACATCAAGACCTCAAATGACAGGCTGTACTCTGGACCCACATAAGGCTACCTAATAAGCTACTTTTTTAATTGAAATTTTTATTGAGATAATTATAGATTCACATGCAGTTGTAAGAAATAATAGAGATCCCTTCTAAACTTTGCCAAGTTTTCTCCCATGGTAACATTTTATAAACCATAATATTCTGTTACTTCAAGGATACTGACATTGGTACAATCTGCCACTATGATCCTGATTTCCCAGATCTTATTTGTACTCATTTGTGAATGTGTGCATGTGCACTTGCAGTGTGCATTAACTTCTATAATAATTTTATCACCTATGTAAGTTTGTGTCTTTACTATCAAGGTCAAGATACTCAACAGTTTCATCAAAAGGTTGCCCTTTTATAACTACACCTACCACCTCCTTCCTTGCCCAAACCCTTCCCCTACCCTTGCCCCAGTGGTTACTTTCGGAGAGCCCAAGTCCAAGGTAAACTTTGAGCTCAAATCTCATTTCAGCAAAACATGAATTTATACTTAAGTGAACATTTTACTTACGTGACTAAAACTGTCAGTTCCTAGGCTGAGGCACACGTTCTATTCCAGGAAATAACATTTACAGAGATTAGGTATTATGTAGAAATTTTGAGTAATTCGTTCTGGACAGTAAAATGTCATATGTGGGGGGGAGGGAGGAATTCCCTAAATTTAGTATCTTTTAAGGAAAGAGGAGCATTTAGTTTCTGTTATGTCCACCCCAACTGTGTGTACGGCAAGTCAATTCTGACACTAATTGCCCAGAATTAGCATCAGACTCTGCAGTTTTAAGGACTCAAATCTTCCACAAGACTGCCTTTACTTCACATGCCGGCCACACTTCTGGCTGCCTGGCTATAAATTCAGGGGGTGCCATGACCTCCTCAGGTTCCATAAATTTGCTAGAACGACTCTTGAACTTAGGAAAGTGCTATACTTAGGATTACAGTTTTATCATAAAAGAACTCAGGAACAGCCAAATCAAGAGGCACGTAGGGCAAGATTTGGGAGGGTCCAGGATGCAGGATGTGTCACCTTCCCAGCGTATCAGTGTGTTCATCCAAGAAGCTCACCTGAGCCAAAGTTTTCATCAACATGATTGATTTATGGCATGACCTACCTCCTGGAGGTCAGGCTGGGCCAAAATTCCAACTCTGATCACAAGGGTGGTTTTTCTGGTGACCATCCTGAAACTACCTAGAAACCCACCCTGGATCACCTCATTAGAATTAAAAACAAAAACAAAAAAAAAACCCAAAACACTTCTACCACTAGAAATTCCAAAGGTTTTGAAACTGTGCTAGGAACTAGGGGCAAAGACCAGACATAAGCTTTATTTTGTCACAGCTTTTTAAAAGTTTATTAAAGTATAAACAGTAAGAATTAGAAAAATGACACCTTTTTAATTAACAAGTTGCCTGTGTTTAAATTTATCAGCTTACCTACGTCTTAGCTTTTTTTATATACTTATAATTTTTTAAAAGTTCTCAACACTGTTTCATATGACTAAAGTACATTAGAATATATAATAATTTTACTGCTAAGTTTATCCAAATTGTATACAAAATATACAGAAGTGTTTAAATATTCCATTTTAAGGAAAACTATAGACTAATCTTCAGTCTGTTAAAAGAAATAGATGAATTGGAGAAAACAAAATGCTTGGCACGCCTTTTGAGATACTAACAATAGATACTTTAATGCCCTCTGCTGGCCATCACATTGCTAATTTTTGTGAAATTGCCAGGATAGTGAATATTTTAATTTTGGAAATACATTTTACTACAGACAAAAGGAAAATAATTTTAAGATTATTCTTAAAAGAACCATGTAGTCTTTCACATGTGATTTTTAGGCTGACGGTAAGAGTGGCCTCTAATAGGATATATGTGCCAGTCTCTACCCCTCTGAGTTGATCTACCTGTGACTGTCCTATACTAGAAAGCAGTGACTTTGGCCAGAATGCCAAGGTATTGAGGTATTCTACCTCATTTAAATAGCAACTGATATGGAGATTCATTAAGGCAATTTAATTTCTCCATATTCAGAAGAGACAGGTAGCTAGCTGATAAGATTGTCAAACACAAATTTCCCTTCAGACAACCAGCCCTTTCTCCCGCGGTAGCTTTCTGATTCCTTTTATCCTCTGTTGCCTATGCTCAGACAGGGAGAAAAATAAATTTATTTAAGATCCAAAGAAGTAGTTATTCAGTTTTCATGGGCCATTTCTTTTTACTTATTTTCTTAGGCATAGCCTAAGAGTTCTATGATTCTTTCCAGTGATTAATTTCTTCATATTTCATTGGTCATACATTTTTTAAGTGATAATTTGCTGGAAGTAGCTGATTTTTCTACCCCGAGTGGAATCAAATTGGATTTTATGTATTACTGTCTTCAGCCATCTGCTGGTATTATTCTCTAAAACCATGACAACCTGGCTGTGCTTGATGATCTTCTCTAAAAATACAGGTGCCTGAATCCACTCTACAACACACACTAAACCAAAATCTCCAGGAGTTCTAAGTTGGGAACTACTTAGTTATCCAGAATTCAGGGGTCCACAGCTCTAGCTGGATTTTTATTTGAAATACGAAAGAAGCTTATAGTATACTTTTAAGGTAGGAAAGTGTTACTTTTGGGAGATCGGTTTTATGACCAAGTGTCAACATTAACAATATGGAGCAATGGCAACTCCGATAATAATATTTATTAGTAAAATGTATAAAAACAAAATGAGGTGACCTCTACCTATTGATGTGAACTTTTTTTCTAAAGATAAATATCCATGTCTTTAACCTCAACAGAACAATCTTCCAAATAGTGGACTGGCAACTTGTGCATCAAGAGGTATATATTGCAGGTGTGCCTAAAATTCTTGCCTATTTAAATTGTTTTCATATGTATTTAGCTGCTGAGATCCATGTGGGTTTATACCTTTACTTTTATTTTCATCTGAAAGTTTAAAATAGCATTATTTCTAGAATGACTCTAAACATCCTGTTTCATATTTTCTAAATATATTCCATACTAACATGTAAACATACCAAACAACTTTTTAAAACCTATCAGTTTACATCCGACTTAATATTTTCCTTTCACATATAAAAAATTATCTTGAGGTGTTGTCCTTAAGTGAGTTTTCCAGAGGACTAACAAGCTTACATCTTCTGAATGCTAAAGTTTTTAACTTTTTTCATGGAAATCCTTCTGCCTTATTAAACACTATACGTAGTAATCTGACTTTAACTCCTAATGACAAGGGCCATTGCAGTGATACCTTTAGAATCCTTAGGAGCACAGAGCTTTGTTTACTTTTGTTGTCTCACTCTCGTCAGCTGCACATTCCTGTCTAGTTAGTCTCCTTAATTTCTCTCCATTTATACCTGTCAGTGTTCTGGCAGCTATCCTTTCTCCCATCAAGCTTTTTATCTGAAGTTTGCCAAGACCGTGGGGCACCTGATTTTTTAATCAGCATTGGTCTTTATACTTTCCAAGGCTTTATGAAGCTTTGGACTGAAAGACTACATACAAGGTCTGTGATGGCTAGGCTTCTGCTTGGGGGCTTAGTGATCCCCTCTTCCCCCAATTTTGGTTTGTGTAAAAGGCAAACCATCCGAGAGGAAACACACACTCTTCATCCCCTTACTACCCTATACCCCAGGGCAGTGGTTCTCAAATTTGAACATATATCAGAATCACCTGAAGTACTTAACAGATTGCTGGGCCTCACCTTCAGAGTTTCTGAGTCTGGATGGGGCCCAAGAATTTGCGTTTTGAATAAGTTCCCAGATAATGCTGATGCCGCTACACTTTGAGAACAACAGCCTTAGGGAACTTTACTGTCATTAATAATTTCCACCTTCCATTTCTGTATTTTGGAAATGTATTATCCAACAGTACTTCATAATGTTATAACATTCTCGTATATGTTCTTTTTTTTTAATAGATTTTTATTGGAGTATAATTACTTCACAATACTGTGTTAGTTTCTGTGGCACAACAAAGCGAATCAGCCATATGCATACACATGTCCCCATAAAACTCATCATGAAGACCTCACCCTTATGACCTCATCTAAACCTAATTATCTCCCAACGGCCCCATCTCCAAATGTAATAACAGTGGGGGTTAGGTCTTCAACATACGAATTTGGGGGTGACACAGTTCAGTCTGTAGTAGCATCTTATAATAACATCTTATGTATTTTGTCACAGACCAAAAAAAAAAAACAAAAACGAATATTGTTTTACCTGTGCCAGGGCTTTGTCTCATATCTGTCTCTCTTAGGTCTTCTGACATATTACTGACCAAGTCGTCTTCAGCTGCATCTCCAGCAATGACTGTATGAACATAGTGGGATATATGGTGGTTTGTTTTTTATTCACTTTCAGATTTGTGTTTTAAGTTCTGATATATTATTTTCCCCTTTAGAGTGAACCTGATACTAAAAACTATGGTTGTTTACTTTTCTGTAGCTTAGATTCCCCATCCTTAAACATATTTTTTAGTCTTAGGTCACTATAAATATCTGGTGTTACAAATCTCTTACTAGGTCTTCTGACATAAAACTGACAGTCATCTTCAGCTGCACCTCCAGCAATTACTGTATGAACATAATCAGGCCGCTGCTGTTGGGCTACTTGATCACCAGTTATTTTACATTTTAATTTTAATGGGGGAGATGTATAGTTCTCCAGCAGACCAGTTTCTTTTCTTGTCCACCAGTGAAACATTTTAGGACTTCTCACCACCATTTCCCAATCCTAACTCTCTATCATTTCCCTCTCTTTCCCGTAGACACACACTCATACTCTTAAGAATTAAGACTGCATCATTTAATGATGTTAAGATCCAGAAACATTATGTTTGGTAGAGGTCTTTAAGAACATCTTGTCCAGTCCGCCATTTTACATAGTCAGGTCTAGAGGAGAGACTTGTGAGTTCAAAGTTCCACAGAGACTGAGTTAGAACTTGGATTTCCTGACTCCTGGCCTAGAACTCATGCAGTTTATTTCATGCTGTCTGTCATGTCTTTGTGTATATTGCATCTCAATTCTTTGGGTTAAACTCATTTTGAAGAACTTTATGATGTGTCCCAGGACAACTCACACTTACATTCTCACAGGTTTTATATTTTTCTAAGTTTTTCACTGCCCCTTTTCTGTTTACTCATGATTTTACCACAACTAGTATGAAAATTTGCTTTAACTTCTGCCATCTGGAATTGCATTTTTGCTTTATTAAAATTGGTCTTTTTAAACTTCTAGAAATTCAAACTTCTTTCCTCCTTCTGTGTAACTCTGTACTATTCTCTGTGTTCTGATCAAATATATGTGAAATCTGTTTCATGATAAATTGAGCAATTAGCTTGTTGAATAGCAGTTAATGAAACCTATTTAACTTAGACTGTATTCATGTATTGACATTTTTTTATATGGTAGCATGATGTTAAGATTACTTTTCTTTGCCTTCCTACCTGTCTGATCCTCTTCCATTTTTACATTGGCACATCCTGTGGCTTGCTTTCCATCGTGGGATTCCTGTTCTTGTGAGTTTTCTGTTTTACTGTGTCCCAGAATAGCATCCAACTCAGTAAAAAATTTCATACTCTTAGTCATGCCTAGGTCTTGAGCCATTCTTACAATCTTGTATTCATGTTTTAAGTTTTTGTACTTTGTTCTGCACTGCTTCCAGTCTCTCTCTATTCCGAGTTTCTGAAGCTCGGCAGCAATTTGTTCAAATATCCTTTTATTTCTCACTGTTCCCTCTAGTTGTTGTTGTATGCCTTTATCAGACCAGATGCCTATTAGAGCCCTGACTTCTGGCACAGTCCAGTGTTTTCCTCCTTCATTTGCTACAGCTGGAATGAAAGTTGGATTATTAGGGGGTTCCATTATTGGTGTAGAGTTACCTGTACCGGGTGGGGAGGGAAACAGATATATGGGTTACATACGTCAGCTAAGATAAATAATTGGATGCAACATTAGTAAAGGAAGTAATTTTCTCTGTAGGAGATGGAATGCAAATCATAGCTTAGCTTTTCTCTTAAACTAGTTGGGAAATGGAAGTACAGAACCTGAATCTGTTCCTTACCGTGACAGTGACTGGCTTTAATAAAGCTGTGTTTTTAATTAGTTACATTTCGATCAACTTTCTTCTCTATCATTTCTTTCTCTTCCATTCCACTCCTTTAGTATGTGGGATGTATGTTAGTATATAGTGAAAGTCGAATATATAATTTTGTAATATTTATTTGTCAAAAGCAATAAATATAATTACATAAGAAAACAGCTTGTTGAAGACAACTTTTTCATGATAGGTGTGAGCAATTTATCTCCTTCCCAGGCTTTTTCTTTATCTAATGGTTTCCATTTGCTGCATATCAGAATCTCCTAGGGAGCTTTTATAAACCACTGCCCTCACCCCTCATCCCTGGATTGTGATTCTAGTGTGCAGTTCAGGGTTGAGAACCAAGAATATTCATGAATGAAGGGCTTGGAAGAGGCACATTAATAACTGGTGCTTCCTACTCTTTGTGAAAATAAAAGATGTCCCATTGGTTAAAGACCAAATGCCAAAGTGAAATATTATATTCTTTCAATGCAAGGAAATGTGCCAGAAATTTCATAATGCATTAGGCAGAATGTCTCCACTTAGTTATAAATCCTTTAATAACTTTGTATTACATCTCTGGTACAGTTTTGCAACTCGTTTTATGGTAATGGCATTACTTGACATTATATTGGTTATTTAACAACCCATTATCTTGATTTTCTCAGATTTCATGTTTAATAAAAAGGTAGTTCAGACCTCAGCATCCATAACATTACTTATTAAAAAACACTATCGTATTTACTTGAGGTACGGAGTTGTTTTTATTTTGTGGTGTATTTAATATCTTTAAGATGCTTTTCAGTCTTTTTCCATACTTGGATTAACTTTCAGTAAGAATTTAGAAGCAAGAAGGAGATTTATGTTGACTTTTTGGGTGAATAAAATCATCCTTGACTTCATTATGGATTTGATATTATTTACTTTCAAATATAAAATTCTGGTTTTCTTAGACCCCAGGAATGCTGAAGTCATATGCTCATTAAATATTAGGCACTTACTATGTGTAATTTTGGCCATCAGATTCCTTACTATGTTTAAAGAATAAAGATTGGAGGTTTGAAGGCTAATATTTCCAGGCAATTTACATTTTGTTAAGGAAATCATTTGTTTTAGAAATGATTTTTTTTTTTTTTTTTTGTATAGGTTGGTAAAAAAGAGGGAAACATAAATTAATCTTAAGTGTTTCTACCAGGAAAACGCATCCATTTTCTCAGATTTGAAACCAATCTTACTTTCCAATTTGAAATTGGATCAGTTTCATTATATATTTGGCCCACCATACCATACCTACCTAGTTCCATTGGTCTGACATGAGAAACCAAAAGTAAAGGATTTCCTGGGATGTCTTCCTTGTCTACTGATGTAACTGACATTTTGCCTGGAAAGAGAGAATTCCTTTTAGAAATAAGTACGAAGGAAAATTAAAATTGGATTATAGCTGATAATGCTAATAGTTTGAGTTGAATTTGTTCATATTCATGAAGGATTATAGATTTGGGGTAGATGCTTTTTGTAATAGTGGTATAATATGGTTTAAATATTTATGTACATAAAGAGAAATCTAATTTCTTCCATCCCATTGACATTTTGAACTTCCACTAGAATTGTTTGCTTATTTTATAAGTTTCTAGAGATGGTTGTAGTTAGTTTTCAAATTAAATTACATCTTTAAAATGAGGTATTTTCTTTTTTTTGTATTTTAGGTGCTTTAACATAGTTGGCCCTTTAAGTGATACTGGTAATGTGAGAGAGAAATCCTGCAATGAGATAATCAGAAAATCTTGTTTTATTGTCATATATGGTCAAATAGCTGAGTTTGTATGTATCTTATGTAACTAGTTGATGGATACATACTAAACTTTCCAGAAATTAATCTAAGTTTTGCTTAAGTGGACCAAGGAATGTACCATTTAAAAGAACCATGCCAGCCTTGAAATATGAAGACATCCTTCCTTGATCTCCTTATATCATTTCCACATGTTTTTCTAATTTTGTTTTACTGAGTAACAGAAATAGCATTATATTTTACATTAGGAGATCAAATGTTAGGTATGATTTTGATGGTGTAAACTTTCATTTTAAAATCACTATTCACCATTATAATTACAAGGCATTACATTAAAGAATAAGAAAATGAATGCTGTTTATCATCTTAAAGATTATACTGGGGATTCTTATATTAAAAAAAAAACAAGTGAAAAATAAGGGAAGTATCAGTGTTTTCAAATGGCATAATTATATAAATTTAAAACTCAAAATAAAAATTGTCAGTTTTTAAATCAAGTTTCATAATTATTTGAGGCTAAATTGCAGTTAGGGAATGTTTTGGATTTAGTTGGGAATATGGGAAATAAAAACCTGAAGTTACATAAGAATTCTCTTTAGAGAGAAGAACAAAAGATATTCATATCCCCAGGTAATTTAACAACTGAGCTTGATTAGAACAGCAAGGAAAGGTAGGGTTTGCTATTCTGTTATCTGCTTTAGGGCCTACTTTCATTTACTGAAAAGGTCCTGGAGCTGAACATATAGATGGGGGGAAAAAAGAGAAGCTCTCTCTCCCCAACTTCTTCAGGGGATTTCTCTTTTTTTCCCCTTAGGTTGGTCATTCCTAGCATGAATCCCAAAATTGTATGTCGGGGCCCCATGGCATGGAGATTTTAAACAGAAACACTTAAGTCATTATCCCTAATGCATTTGTATATAGGAAGAGGAGGGAAAGAGAGCGGAAACTTTCTTTCAGTGAAGGAATATGATTTGGCCGCAGTCAGCCAAAGGTATTCTGAGGTTGAGGATAATTACAATTTCCGGAACATGAAGCGTCTTAGAATTTGTATTTGGGTTTTTTGCCAAGGCTCAGTCAGACTACCTGCTGCCTAACAGAGGGGACCAGATCCTCTGTCCTTACCCCTTGCATGAATGCGGTTGATCCCAACAGTAGAAAAGGCACGTTCATTTCCTTCCCTTCCTCTTTTTACCCTACACCAATAAAAATTCTACTGCTTCCACCAAAAACACCAGAAGACATTATAAATGAATTAGACCTGGAGAAAGGAGAGCTTTCTAAGCCTTAGAAAAGAAACTATGTGACTATGTTAAAACTTTCAACTTTTGTGGGTTTAATAAAAATCAGCCAAACTTGTAAGGCGAAAGAGGTCACGCAGATTTTTCTAAGACCTCAATTGACATGAACAGTCAATTTGTAAAACTGAATAAATATGTAGGAAAATGTTCCACAGCACTAGTAATTAAACAAATGCAAAGTAATTTATTGCATACACTGTTGTACTCTGTTCTTTATTAAATTAGCATACTCCATTATTTATTAAATTAGCAAAGTCTCTCCCCCTTTCAACCTCACTCCATAATCTTACTTGACAGGGTTCTATAAAAGGGACAGTCTCATTGTTAAAGTACAATTCTTTTGGAAAGCAGTTATTTTAGCAATATGTTTCAAAGTAATTATACCCCCCCCCCGACCAGAAATTGAACTCTGATAGTCTATCCTAAAGTAATAATTTTAAATATGGACAAAAGATAATTGATTGTAGGGAATTCCCTGGCGGTCCAGTGTTTAGGACGTGGCGCTTTCACTGCTGGGGCCCAGGTTCAATCCCTGGTCAGGGAACTAAGATCCCGGTGTGGCCAAAAAAAGAGAAAGGTAATCGATTGCAGCATCCGTTATATAAGGGGGCAAAGACCCAAACTCTGGTATATGCACTCAGTTAAATATTATGGAACCATTAAGTAACATTTAACCCTAAATTATGGTCAATTCTGGGTATAATTTAAAGATTATTTTAAACGTAAACAAAATGCTAATTTTTTTGTAATTTTATAATTTAAAAAATTGTATAAAAACAATCAGTGGTATTGTGGAAGATAATGTGAGAAGGGCCTGAAAACTAGGGAGGCCAGTTAAGAGGTTATCCTAATGTTCCATGCGATGATGAAGTTCTGGATGGTGGTAATGAAAATGGAGCAGAGAGATAAATTTATGAAACACATCAGTAGATTTTTTTTTTTAAGGACTTAGTGACTGACAAAAAATCAAGGTTGTCTCAAACATTTCTATTTAAGTGACCAGAAATACAGTGATAGTAAGGTGGAAGCAATTTGTAGGAGGATCAGTTTTGATGGGGAAAGAGAGTTGGTTTTAGAACTGGGTGTTTGACATACCCTAAACATACATGGTTAAGGTGTATTGTGGGCCCTCTGCTTATGAGTGAAATGGGGAGTTTGGAGCCATGCAAGTAGCTGAAAGGGCTAGAAGGTCCCATTAAGAAGTGGAGATACTAGCATCACATCTTCATTACGCCAATCTGTGGTTAAATCAAGGCCTTTCAGAAGCTCAGTGAGTGATTTACTTATTGTTAATCAATACTTAAAGCATTTAGATGATGATGAGTGCAGAGTGATTAACTGAATAAAATAATATAATTACTGTTTAACTTGGTAATGACTGCAAAACTTTCTCAGAATTTGGTTTGGTATTAGAAGTGTAAAGGCAGTAAGCTGGGTGGATTTTTTACCAAAGGATTTTATTATTGAGCTTTAAACACGAAGTTCAGATAACCCAAGTTAACTCAACTGTAATCTCTCATCTTTAACCCCCCTTCTTATTTGGTACCTTTATTATACCACTTACCACTTTCTTTTGGGTTACATTTATTCACAGTTCCCTCCTTTCTGTGGTTATATCCATGAATGCATGTAACTCACTGCTTTGCACACGGTGTACACAGACAGTAGGTATTAAACAGATTTTGAATTGAATTGAACAACTCTGTTCTTAAAAATAGCTACTCTAAGATTTTGGCCATGGGAGAAATCTCATTACTGCCATTGATTTTTCCCAATTTGCCGAGTGATGCATTCGGCTTTCACAGTGAGCAAATTCTATGTAAATAGTGTTGGGTTTAACAACACAACAGCTCAAGAACCTTGTTTTAATAAGGCATATATTATTTTGCAGATATTGTATTTTTTGCAGATTAAAGGTTTGTGGCAACCCTGTGTCAAGCAAGCCTGTTAGCGCCATTTTTCCAACAGCATGCTCGTTTCGGGTCTCTGTGTCACATTTTGGTAACTCTCAAGATATTTCAAACTATTTAATTGTATTATGGTGATCTGTGATCAGTGATCTTTGATGTTACTGCTACAACTCACTGAAAGCTAAAATGATGGTTAGCATTTTTTTAGCAATGAAGTATTTTTTAATTAAGGTATATACATTGGGTTTTTTTTTAGACCTAATGCTGTTACACATTTAATAGACTACAGTATAGTGTAAACATACTGTATATGCACTGTGAAACCAAAAAGTTTGTGTGACTTGCCTTGTTGGGATATTTGCTTTATTGCAGAGGTCTAGAGCTGAACCCACAATATCCCTGAGATATGCCAGTATTTAAATCATTTAATCATAAATCATTTAATCTATCAAATCTATTTGTTTTACTTACTGTTAAAATGGAGATGTTCTTCCAAACAAGTATTGAAGTTCTTTATCAGTTATTAGTACTTTAGTGCTTTTATTTATAAATTTAGGAAAATGGGACATAATATAGAGCAGAAAGTTCTGTCTTATTTGGAGCTGTGGGAAAACAACAGTTGAGCAATATTTTTTTTTTTTCACGACTCATAAAATTAAGACTTAAAATATTTTCAGAACCCAATCCATTTTCCAAAAACTGCATCAACATGGGTAAGGAGCAGTTGGCACTAGCAGTTGGTGTCATTTTAATGTGTTTTTTCTGTATTTTACAGATTTTTTAAATGGTTGGCATTAAACTCTTTTTTAAAATTAATTTTTACCTTGTGCAAAATAGCATATACATAACAGGTCAGTTATTTTTCTCAACCTTGATATTTCAGGCTATATTTATCATATGGACTCAAGTCTGGTTCTTTTACAGTTTGTTAGGTAAAAACAAAAGAATGGTACTTTTTCTTTTTACCTTCAGTGATCTCTGGAGCTGTACTTTGGCTCAGCGTTGCCAGGCACCTGTCATTTGCATCTTCCTCTGTTAATTGTGTGGCAGGTTCATACTGCAGGATCGCATCCAAATCATGGAAGAACTTCATAGTTTTAGAGCTGTCTCCAGAGTTGTGGGCATATTTAACTGTTCTGTATTCATATTTGAGATTTTTGTACTTTGCCCGGCACTGTTTCCAATCTCTGTATACTCCTAGTGCTTGCAGCCTTTTAGCAATGTAGATAAATATTCCTTTATTTCTCAGTGTTCCATAAAGTTGTTTTCGTATATTTTTTTCTGCCCAGATACTTAGCAAAGCTTTAACCTCTTCCTCAGTCCAGTGCTTTCCTGCTCCACTCTCCATGTTGAAAGTGACCTGGAAATGATTCACTATTTCTAGCCAAGGTTTTGTTTCCTAGGAAACCAGACGGCTGGTTGTCAATAAGCTCTGAAGAGCTGAAAGGATCTAGTTTAACTGGTTCAAGCTGCCTGAGGGGAGTAACTTGAGAAACTGCCAAATAAGCAGGCTTTGTGATTAAAGAAGGCTGGACCTAAATGATTCCTAATGTTATTCATTTCAGGTTTAAAGGAAAAATTACCCTTGAGAGGAAAGGGAAAGAAAACTTTTTTTGTGTTTATTTCTAGTTTACTATATGATTGTTGATTTTTTGTTTGTTTTGGAAATGGTTGGCAGAGGTTCTTTCTGCCCTAAGGTTTATGGCTAACATTTTTATTTCTCCTCTGATATGAATCACTTAGTCTTTGAACATTGGTTAACTACAAACCACATCATTTCACTAAATAAATAAATCCTAAGTCACAAATTATTCATTTATATAGGATGTAGAGTATTATGCATGTCTGTTTTCAGCATAATAGTTCATAGTATTTAAAGCATTGGTAAGCTTTTAGTAAAATTTAAAGCATTTAGTAAAATCACTTCAATTTTAATTTTTTAGATTTTTACTTTGCAAGTACATTTAATATTGTAGTTTTTCTTGTCATTAAAATGTCTGAACAATTACAATTTTGGAAAAGATCCTTTTTACCAAATAAATCATGTATTAATTGTTAATGTATACATACATATTATGGTAGAGATTTACTTTTTATTTCTACCCTGATATATATTCTTTGGAACAAAAATTTGTTAATAAACATCTAGTATTTATAGCACTTGTTCAGAACTATTAAAAATTGTTGAGCACTTTGAACCTTTATTGTATCTTTTGAGTTTGTACTCCACTGTGGTGCAGATCCTCTAAGTCTTACCAGTGTGTTACCCTACCTAGCTAGAAGCCTAGCTTCTGGCTTTCTTTGTATCATCACCTAAAAATACTAATGCAGGAAATGAGATACAGAGTGCCTCATCAGCTTGGGGTTTTTTGAAGTAGCATTTATTTTCTGAAGACAAAAGTGATAGATATTTGTCAGAAAAAATTTGATGAGTGCAAAAAGCAAAACAAAACAAAAAAATAAATTTTGTTCATAATTCCAGTACCCACAAGCATTTTACCTGCTATTTTATTTGGAGTTTTTTATTTATATCTACATACTCAACCTTATTTAGAGGTCACATAATACAGAGGTTAGAAGTACAAGTTTTGAAGTCAGATTGTCTGTGTTCTAATCCTGGCCGTGCCACCATTCTCTGTGTGGCATTAGACAAGTTACTTCTGTTTCTTTAGTGTTGTCCTTTTCTGTAAAATGTGAATGGTAATCATAGTACCTACTTCAGAGGATTGTTTTCAAAGCCTAATAAATTAGATCATTCATGTAAATGCTTAAGACAGTGCCTGGCATATTAGTTAGAACTCAGTCTCATCTGCTGCTATTGCTAATTGTTGTCATTGTCATCATCATGACATGATGTGGAAGTGGCACTGGTGCTAGTAGCATTTACTGTGTTGTCAGACTGAGTTCATGGATGTTATTGAGAAAAGTATGTTTCATAAAAGTCATTAAGAAGCTTATCAATGGGGTAAATTTAACAGCTGATACCTTTTTATATTCACAGGGGTCAAGAGAGTGCTGGTATTGTGACCAGTGATGGGAATTCGATACCAACATTCAAAACACACAAGGTATAGTTAAGCATTAAAAAATGTTGAGTATAAAGGTAACAATAGCCCAAAGATAACTAGTATATAGTGGTGAGGGGAGGAACTTTGAATAAAAATAATCTGTAATTAGAAGTATAGTTGACCCTTGAACAATGCAGGTTATGGACGCTGACCTTCGTGGAGTCCAGTATCTGCATATATCTTTTGACTCCCCCAAAACTTAACCACTAATAGCCTACTGTTGACGGGAAACCTTAACTGATAACATAAACAGTTGATTAACACATATTTTGTATGTCATATGTATTATATACCGTTCTTACGATAAAGTAAGCTAGAGAAAAGAAAATATTATTAAAATCATAAAGGAGAGAAAATACATTTACAGTATAGTACTGCCTTTATCGATACAATAAGCTTATGTTGTCTTTTTACAAGATAAATTCTGTCGGTACCTATGTTAATGTCTTAATAATATAGAACACTGTATATGTTATATGTATTACTAACACTAGACCTCAAAAATGAAAAGATAATGTGAAAAAATTCATATTTATAGGTATAACAATTCATGCATTGGTAACAAAGAAGCAGCAATATGATTGCTTTATGGTTGCCTAGCCTATACACTAATAAATGAATCGTTATAAAGTATCACTCACTTTATGCCTATGTAAGGATGGGCTATCCACTTTAATACCGGTCTTGCACATGATGTTGTACACGATGACTACTTAGGCAATGGTGATGGTGGTGACACAAAAATGTCTCATACGGTTTTTGCTGTACAGTTACTAGATTTTCACAAGAAGACTCTCACACATCCACAACAGATAAGTTTATTAACTGTACAGTATGTTGATGATTCACTATTCATTAAGTGGAAGTGGATCATCATAAAGGACTTCATCCTAGTAGTCTTCATTCCTAATGAGTAGGCTGAGGAGGAGGAGGAAGAGGAGGGGTTGGTCTTGCTGTCCCAGGTGTGGAAGAGGTGGAGGAGGTGGGAAGGGGAGGCAGGAGAGGCAGGTACACTGTATGTAACTTGATGGGAATATGTCATAATTTCTGTCTGACTTTTTTGCTTTTTTAATTTCTCCCAGAATGTTTCTATGTGGTACCAATCGTTCCACGGTTTGCTTTAGTTTCAGTGCCTGTATCATAGAAGGGTCCATGTTGTAAAAGAAGTCCAAAAAGAGTCTTGAATAATCGGAACCCTACTGCCAGCGTGTCACTTTGTTTCTGGCACTGCTTCTTCTGTGTCTTATTCCTCATCATCTGGCACTGGTTCGAAAGCACTCATCTCCACCAAGTCATCTTCTGTTAATTCCTCTGGTATGGTGACTGTTAGCTCTTGAATTTCTCCAAGATCCCTATCTTCACCTTCATCCCACACACCTTCATCCCATCCCATTTATATTTATTTATATATTTATTTTTATTTTTTATTTTTTTGCCATATCCACAATCTTTTTCATGATTTCTTTGACTGGTTCTGTCGTAAATCCTGTGAAGTCGTGCACAACATCTGGACACAGTTTTCTCCAGCAGGAATTTATTGTTTTGGGCCTGACGGCTTTTCCAGCTTTTTCTCTAACAACAGCGGCATCTTCAGTGGTGTAATCCTTCCAGTCTTCCATGATGTTCTTTCTGTTGGGTTTGTCTTCCATGGCGTAGACAGTCCTCTCCATACAGTACCTTGTGTAATGAGCCTTGAAGGTCCTTATGATCCCCTGATAGGGAGGCTGAATTAGAGATATGTTTGGCGGCAAGCACACCACTTTGACCGCTTGGGTCTGACCGTGTTGAACTCATGGGGTTCTGGGTGGCAGGGGCGTTGTCCAATATCAAAAGAACTTTAAAAGTCAATCCCTTACTAGCAAGGTACTTCCTGACTTCAGGGATAAAGCACTGATGGAACCAGTCCAGAAAAAGTGTTCTTGTTGTGCAGGCTTTCTTGTTGTACAACCATGAGTTAAAAGACTAGCAGCCGGACTTCCCTGGTGGTGCAGTGGTTAAGAATACACCTGTCGGGCTTCCCTGGTGGTGCAGTGGTTGAGAATCTGCCTGCCAATGCAGGGGACACGGGTTCGAGCCCTGGTCTGGGAAGATCCCACATGCCGCGGAGCAGCTGGGCCTGTGAGCCACAATTACTGAGCCTGCGCATCTGGAGCCTGTGCTCCGCAACGAGAGGCCGCGATAGTGAGAGGCCTGCGCACTGCAATGAAGAGTGGCCCCCGCTCTAGAGAAAGCCAGGGAAGCCACAACTAGAGAAAGCTCTCGCACAGAAACGAAGACCCAACACAGCCATAAATAAATAAATAAATAAAAATTTGTTAAAAAAGGAATACGCCTGTCAATGCAGGGGACACGGGTTCAAGCCCTGGTCCAGGAAGACCCCATATGCCGCAGAGCAACTAAGCCCGTGCACCACAACTACTGAGCCTGCGCTCTAGAGCCTGTGAGCCACAACTACTGAGCCAGCATGCCACAACTACTGAAGCCCGCACGCCTAGAGCCCGGGCACCGCAACAAGAGAAGCCACTGCAATGAGAAGCCTGTGCAACACAACGAAGAGTAACCCCTGCTCTCCACAACTAGAGAAAGCCCGCATGCAGCAACAAAGACCCAACACAGCCAAAAATAAATAAATAAATAAATTTATTTATTTAAAAAGAAAAAAAGACTAGCAGGTGCTGTTTATCTTTTCCCCTCAAGGCTCGGGGATTAGCAGCTTTATAGATAAGGGCAGTCCTGATCCTAAACCCCACTGCATTTGCACAAAACAGGAGAGTTAGCTTATCCCTTACTGCGTTAAATCCTGGTGCTTGCATTGCTTCACTTCCTTACTGATAAATGTACTTTGTGGTATTTTATTTCCCACAGTAGGGCACTTTTGCGTTAAAACCTTTTTTTTTTTTGCGTTAAAAACCTGTTCAGGCAGATATCCTTTCTCCTCAATGATTTTCTTAATGCTGTCTGGGAACTTGTCTGCTGCCCCTTGGTCTGCAGAAGTCACTTCTCCTGTTATCTTGACATTGTTTAAGCTAAATCTCTTCCTAAAAGTATCCAACCATCTTTTACTGGCATTTAATTCTGCAGCTTTAGATCCTTCACCTTCCTTTTGCATTGCCATCATATAATGACCTCACTTTTTCTCGAATCATATTAGATAGGTATGCCTTTCTTATAACAATCATGCACCCACATAAAAGCTGCATTTTCAATATGAGATAAAAGGGTATTTCACAAAAAGTGCAAGATTTTTGTGCCTGCTGGTGTAGCTGCAGCAACGGCTTCACATATTTCCTTTTCTCTTTTTTTACAATGGTCTTTATGCTGGATTCATTTATCTTGAAATGGTGGGGCAGCCGCAGCTGCAGACCTCAGTCTACAGTAGACATCAAGCAATCCAACTTCTTCTTGTAAAGGCGTGACTGCTTCTTGGGAGCACTTCCAGCATCACTAGTGGCACTTTGTATGGGTCCCACGGTGTTACTCAAGGTTTACGGTATTGCAGTAAAACACGAAGAAAAATACACAGGAACTGGGAGAGGAGACATTTTACTGCAATAGGGAACTTGAGGTAGAGATGAAGGGCTCACCTGGAGAGGATTAGTGTCACATGGCATTTTAAGTGGGTACTTGCAGCACTTGAGCTCCCTGCAGTATTAACAGGAGGGGGCTCCGAAATTATTACAGTATTACTGTACGGACTGCAGTTCATTTTATGCAGTTATGATGTAATACTGCACCTTTATGTTTGTTTACATTTCTCGAAACAGCAAATAGCACAGTTTATGGTTTATGTTTGTTGTGTGCATAAGTTTTGATAAATGTTAACATTTTATAATAGGATTGTGTATATTTTGTGGTAGTAAATGATAAAATAGACTAGTATCTACATATATTTTATTCATGACACACCCATCTTTTTCTTAATTTTTTTCAGTTACTCTAGGCTACACGGTTCATCTGCCAAGTATTTTTAAATTGTTGCAAATCTCCAAAAAAATTTTCTGATATATTTATTGAAAAAAATCCATGAAAAAGTGGACCTGTGCAGTCCAAGCCTATATCGTTCAAGGGTCAACCATTTCTATTTGTCATTTCTATTTTTATTTCTCTCCCAGTGATAATTTGCTAGACTGACTCAGACAAGTCATTTATTTGAATACTTTAACATGCTTTAATTTAAAATTACAAATAATTTAGTTTATTGTATTTGACAAATGTTAGCTTAGTACATCTGTTCTTCAATGTTTTATCAAAAAGTATCCTATAAAACAAGCACTTCAACATTGTGACTACATTAAATACCACTGAATTTTTCACTTTAAAATGGTTAATTTTATGTTATGTGAATTTCACCTCAAATATATATTTTAATGCATCACAGTTCTTACAATTAGGTTAGTCCCTTTTTTTTTTTTAAGATTAAAATTCTGAAGCACAGAGAAATTAAGTGAACTGCATTTTGTAATTTGGGATTGTCTGAGCAGAGACATATAAAAATGCTACTAGTGTTTTTTTCCCTAAAATGAGCTCTTACTTTGACTTTGCAAGGGAATGGGTCTTGTAAATCACGTCTTTACTGAAGACAATTTGAAGAAATTATATACTTCAAATCTTGGAATTGGACACACGAGGTACGCCACTACAGGAAACTGTGAATTAGAAAATTGCCAGCCCTTTGTTGTTGAAACACTTCATGGGAAAATAGCTGTGGCACATAATGGTGAATTGGTAAATGCTGCTCGCTTAAGGAAAAAGGTAAGGTTTTTTTAATGCTTTTTTCATGATTGTAATAAATTACTGAAAAGAAGTTATTGAGGAACTTGGAAAAGGGTATTATCCTATTGTTGCTACCTGTTATCTAACTGCAAAGAACAACTGTATCAGAATTAGCTGGAGTACTTGTTATAATTACAAATTCTAAGAGATTCCTCCCCAGAGTCTGGGGAGGGACTGGTTGCTGAGTCTGCATTTTAATAAGCTCCTAAGGTGATTCTGATGCACTGCTTTGGAGTTGAGATTTGGAAAATTGATTTAAGTATTCCCAGAACTTTGTCCTGCCCTCTTCTTAAGCTCTGGCATTGTCATTACAATAATACAGTTTTTTTCCTCCGAAATGAAAAATTTTTTTTTATTCAGACAATTTAAAAAATATAAATATGAAGTAAAAATTATTTAAAAACTCACTATTTAGAGGTACCACTGGAAGTTCCATCCTAAACAATACCCAGGTCATTATTTTTCGCCTAACCCCTTACCCAGATGCTAGACTTCACCTCTACGCATTTCGCTGCATCAGGGATGATCAGTGAGGATGGGTAGCCACCGTCACCACCACCAAAAAATCTGAGTTGAGAGTCTGCACTGCAGTGTGCCACTCTTACGGGAATGTGTCCTATCTGTCAGGAGTGTCGAGGGCTGAAAAAGTTAGAACCATAATCCCAAACCCTCATGCCTTCTCCGTCCCCCTCCTCCAGCCACCCACTGCAGGTCTACATTCCATCAAACTTAGTTTTCAAAAGCTTTCCTGTATACCTCCTAAAGCACTTTTTCCCCCCTTTTTTTCCTGTTTGAAAAGATTCAGACACTTCCCATTGCCTCCAGCAGCGGTTCTCCGTTATTATGCATACACACCTACAATTGGTAGGAGGCAGGATTCCTTAACTGAGCATCTACACAATGCCTGATCTCTTCTCTTGGCAGGCTATTGGGTGAGGGGTGAGTTAAAGCTTCCCCTCTAATGATTGCAACTTTTCTCCTTTCCAAATAGCTTCTGCGTCATGGTATTGGTCTGTCAACAAGTTCTGATAGCGAAATGATCACCCAGTTACTGGCGTATACCCCTCCTCAGGAACAAGATGACACCCCAGACTGGGTGGCAAGGTAATGGTAAAAGTAGGCTGAGTGTGCAGCTCTGGTAATGAGAGCTTGGTCTTGCATGTGTTTATAACTAAAATTATTCATTCAATTATTTAATTGATTCCAGGATTAAAAACTTAATGAAGGAAGCACCCACGGCATACTCGCTGATTATAATGCACAGAGATGTGATTTATGCAGTACGAGATCCTTATGGAAATCGTCCTCTGTGCATTGGTCGTCTTATTCCTGTATCTGATATAAATGATAAAGGTAATGAACTTCAAAAGAAATATAATTTTATAATGCTTTCCCAAGTCATTGTCCTACTATTGGCACACCCTGAAATCTTTAGGTATAAGGAGCTTATTGAGTAAAAGCTAGGTAAAAAAGAAAAAAATGGCACTTAGTTTTCAAAGTACGTTTCCTTGAGTATTTCTGAGCTGAGCCATTTTTAATATATTTAATGGACATTCCTGTTTTGTCCTGTCTGAGTGGCCTATTCATATCCTTTGCCCAGCTTTTTCATTTGTGCAGTATGATTTCAGTGATTTTCTTTTTGACTTATCAGATGTCTTATTCAAGCCATGAAACCATATTGTTTGAAGGAATCCTGGGATTATTAATTTTATCTTTGTTTCTAGTCAAATGAGGAACCATATGCTCTTAAAGTCATAGTAATGGATATTCTATGAGCTCTTTTGCTTACCTATTTGGTGTTTAACTGTTCTCTTGAAATACGTAGCCTCTTTTAAAATTTCTTGAATTCAGTAACTGAATCGATTGTCTTGTGATTTACAGAAAAAAAATCTTCAGAAACAGAAGGATGGGTGGTGTCCTCAGAATCTTGTAGCTTTTTATCTATTGGTGCAAGGTAAGTTTTATCGCACTCAGCAGATCAACTTTTTCCACATCAATAAAAAAAATTTTTTTTGTTTCTGATGTCTGCAAGAATACATGTTTATAAATGCAGTTCCTTTTGTACATTGTGCTCAGCAGTTGCACTGACATTAATGTCCCAGTAATACCTTCTAATCCTGGAACTGGCATCCTGTTTTCAAAATACCATGCGACTTATTTTAGAAAGGAAGAATCTCCTCAACAAGTAATAGTTATGAGCAAAAAATTTAAGCCAGGATAAAAATGTTCTCTTTAGCCTTCATGTTTTTAAAAATCAATAAAATATAGGGCTTTTAATTTTTTAAATTCTAAATTTGAATTTAAGGGTAACAGATTTATGGAAATTACTGCTGGAGGAATACTAGTTTTTTTTTTTTAATAAATTTATTTATTTAGTTGTTTTTATTTTTGGCTGCATTGGGTCTTTGTTGCTGTGTGCGGGCTTTCTCTAGTTGCAGCGAGTGGGGGCTACTCTTTGTTGCAGTGCGCGGGCTTCTCATTGTCATGGCTTGTCTTGTCGGGGAGCACGGGCTCTAGGTGCGGGCTTCAGTAGTTGTGGCTCATGGGCTGTAGAGCACAGGCTCAGTAGTTGTGGTGCACGGGCTTAGTTGCTCCGTGGCATGTGGGATCCTCCTGGGCCAGGGATCAAACCCGTGTCCCCTGCATTGGCAGGCAGATTCTTAACCACGGTGCCACCAGGGAAGCCCAGGAATACTACTTTTTAATTTTTTAAGCCAATAGACTTTATATTAAATTGAGCCATTTTTCCTTTATAAGGGAAGGGACTCTGTGTGCTTTATAATAGATAATTTGCCTTAATTTGACTGGTTTATTTATAGTCTTCTTTAATATTGTTTCCCAAGATATTACCGTGAAATCTTGCCTGGAGAAATTGTGGAAATATCCAGACATAATGTCCAAACTCTTGATATTATACCAAGGTCTGAAGGAAACCCAATGGCTTTCTGTATCTTTGAATATGTTTATTTTGCAAGACCAGATAGTATATTTGAAGGTAAGTAAAATATCTCTAACTATTGATATAAATCTATTATTCACCTCATTGAAACATGGCAATTCTTGGGCCCAAAGGCTTACCTGGCTCTTTGAAGGCACATAGTTATATGTTGCGAATTTTGGGACTGAGCTTACAAGTCATAAGATCACAGTTTTTCCTTTTCATCTGACTCTTGGATTTTGTTTTCCTTTTAGGAGTAAGGATTATGATTTTCAGATATGTATTAAGGTTAATTCTTTTTTTAAAGAGTGAATTCCCCCAGTTTATGTTTTTCCACTTTAGTGGTTTTTTGTCTTGCTTTTCTTTTTCAATTTATTTATTTATTTATTTATTTTTGGCTGTGTTGAGTCTTCGTTGCTGCGCGCTCAATTCTATAGAGTTCTAACAAGCTAGTTTCTTAGAATAGTGATATTATGCTGTGCTATATTATAGTAAGTAAAAATTTATTTCCTTTTCCAAACATTCCAGACCAAATGGTTTACACAGTAAGATACCGTTGTGGTCTGCAGCTGGCAATTGAAGCCCCTGTGGATGCGGATTTAGTTAGCACTGTCCCGGAATCTGCTACGCCTGCTGCCCTTGGTTACGCAGCAAAGGTATTTTCTCTTAATTAACACACAGTGATTTGCTCATTTAGCACTGAGATTAGAAATCCATGTATATAAAGAGAAACTCATCAGTTTATTGTAAGGAAAAAGAAAGTGTTAGTTCCTTTGCAAGAGTTACTTATTTTCCAGCCTTTTCATTCAGTGGCACTATTTTTTAATGGGTCCACAAAAAGTTGACCCAAAGACTAGGAAAACGATCCCCTTCATTTTAAACAAGTAATATCGTGACTATATATAGAATTTAGTGGTAATATTTGCTTATTATTAAGTACCCTCACAAGCCACTGGTGTATTTATTCCCTACTGAATGTGGGTGATAATAAAGTTGTTTATGTTAATTTTGTATAATGTTCTTAGTACTATACTTAATTTCATTTTTCATAACCAGGTAGAATGTGTAATTATAGTGATCCTGGTGTATAATACCCAACATTCACTATGTTGGAAAGTTTAGTTTGTGAATTTTTAAATGAAATAATATGCATACATTTTAGAGAAGTATTACCTTGTTAGATGGATAAGTCACCTCCTGTCCCTCAGAAAGTATCTCCTTAGCCTACTGGTTTTAATTCATTTCCGGCTGACAATTTTTAAATATGTGAATTTTTCTGACAGTGATTTATTCTTTGTCATGTGTTCACATTCTTGGTGTTTTTTTCCAAGATAGAGAAATAATATGTGTTTAAGAAAGAAGCATTACAAATTCTAGCAAAATGAATTGTTTTTCCTACTAAGTAGAGGACTTTCAATAATTTTTCTTTTTGCGTTTTCTTCCCTACAGTTTAAATAGTGAAGGAAAATTATAATCTGATGATGGAGAGCTCAGAATAACAACCACATTTAAAATTTTTTACATACATGTTATAACGGAAACATGACCTAGAGAAAACAGAACCCTAGAGTTCTCTGTATATGTGCTACTCATTGTCCTTTTATTCCTTCTCTGTCAGTGTGGGCTTCCATATGTGGAGGTGCTATGTAAAAACCGGTATGTAGGAAGAACATTCATTCAGCCAAACATGAGGTTAAGACAACTTGGTGTTGCGAAAAAATTTGGAGTATTGTCGGACAACTTTAAAGGCAAAAGAATTGTTCTTGTAGATGATTCAATTGTGAGAGGCAATACCATTTCACCCATAATCAAATTGCTCAAAGAATCTGGTGCAAAAGAGGTAAGTAATGTTAAAACACCTATCCTGAAGCACCAATAATTACAATATGATAGTCATGAAAATTTTATGTTAAAATTTTTATAAACCTAATTTTAAAACTAACAGACCACAAAATAGAATACTTTTAAATTTGTAGAGTATTGATTACTTTTTCTTTTTGAAGATATAGAAGCAATCCTAGTGTAATAAATTTGACACAGTAGGTTATATTTTCAAATCTCAAAGCTTATTCTAACTAAATAGTTCAGTAATTCAAATTACTGAAGTGAGATGTCATTTACAGCTAATAGTTGATCAGATTTAGAAATAAAATCTATTGTGGAGAAAATGGTATAGAAAGCAGTATGACAGTCTATTTAGAAAGCAAGTTCAGATCCATTACAATAGTAAAAAAGAATAGACACAAATAAACAAACAAAAGAACTGGAAATAGGTCATATATCTACCAGCAGGAAATAATTTAGTAAATTGATACATCAGTATGATGAAATACGATGCAACCATTAAAAACTATGATTATGAAGACTGCAAAACACGGGAAAATCTTTGCTGTTACAAGAAAGGTAAAAAGTAAATGTGGACACTGATTATAGCTATGTAAATGTTCCTGACAAAAGGCAGAATATAATGATAGATTAAAAAAATAGACAAACATAGCTCTTTGTAGTAGTAGTAAGGTTTTTATTATATCCTGGTAGATGTTATTTTTCTTTTTAAAAAGGTAAAATAAGAGGTAGGCAAAGGTGCCATTCAAGTGTTAGAAGAAAAGAATGAAGGTGGTCCTAGGAATATAATAAATGAGAAATGACAGATCAGAAGAAAGCAAGGTCCTTGTTAGTAGGTGACAGAAGGAAACAATGGGCATCTCTGTAAAAAGAACCCTTTACAAGTGGCTAACATTTTGAAATTCTTGTTCAGGACACTTTGGAGTCTAGGACAGGGCTGCTCAAGTAGGATTCTTGGTAATGAATTAATTCTAAAAGTAGTTCTGACTGAACACTGGAGTTCTATATGTATGTCACACGATTTTCTAGGATTCTTTTCCACCTATTATAGTGAAAGAAATTTTTTAGTATGCTTTATTACCCGTATGTTGTTAAAGTATTCTGTAAAACAATTTTATGTTGTATTTGTCAGTGACAGAATTTTGCATAATTGTTCTTACAGTGAATATCAAACTAATGAATGTGTGAAATGATTTCTTTCCAAGGTACACATTCGCGTAGCTTCACCACCAATTAGATATCCATGCTTCATGGGAATAAACATACCAACAAAAGAAGAGCTTATTGCCAATAAACCAGAATTTGAGCATATCTCAGATCATCTAGGTAGGTATTACAATTTCTATAAAATTTTATCTTTATTCATTTATTAACAGAAAATCCAAGCTTGTTCATCTTTACACTTTTAATAAAAAATAGTGTTCAGTATTTATTGAAAGTAAATGTTGTATGTGTTGAGCAGATGAATAGTGAGAGAGCCTGATATGTGTGGACACCATAGTGAGTGCTGTGATGGAGAGCTAGGCTAAGGTGAGATCAGAGAAGAAGGAAGAAAGGCTTTCCTAGTAGAGAGAACTGCTAATCAGTTAAAGCCTCCCAAAGGTCAGATCAGAAGAAAAACAAAAGCAATTTCACCACAGATTCTAATAGAATAATTTGGATGTGGGTACAAATCAAAAAGTGAAAAGCTTATATAGGCTTATCTTTAATAATGAGGTCAGAAGTCTTGAAGATGGAGGTTATCCTTGATAAGACATTTGCCTTTCAAATTCAGGTGAGGTATAAACTATAAATATCACATACGTGTTCATCCATGTATGGTACCTCCACACTGATTGTTTACGGCTGTTGTTTCTCTTGACTGGTCATGCCTGTACCTTACCAATTAAATATTTTGAATGTCACCCAACTGATATATTGTGAGCACTCACTGTTTGCCAGGAACATATCTATATTATCATAATAACATCACAAAAATGCTACAATTAGGCAATATTTCCCTTATCTGATAGCTGAAAAAAAAAGGCTTAGGAAAAGTAAGTGACCTTGAGCTTAAATGTGAACCCATATCTTCCTGACTTCAAGATCTGTTATTCAAGAAAATGACTCCTAAAGCCTTCTGAAGCCATTCTAGACTTGAATCCTCCACTGCTATTTTAAATTGTTATCCCTTAAATTCCAATTTAAAATTGAAAAAAAATAATAAAGGCCCTGAGTTTTATTGATTCTCCAGCCACCACCACCACCAGCCCCCCCCCCCGCCTTTTTTTTTTTAAGAGAGGCTAATGGAGAAAATTCCCTGGTGGTCCAGTGGTTAGGACTCCAGCTCTCACTGCCGAGGGCCCGGGTTCAGTCCCTGGTCAGGGAACTAAGATCCCACAAGCCACGCAGCCAAAAAATAAATAAATAAATTTTTAAAAATTAAAAAAATAGAGAGAGACAGGGGCTAAAGGAGAAATTTTTATTTTGGCTTATGTTTTCCTGTTTGTAACTATTCACTGTTAAGGCAGTTCTTCCTTTCCAAAGGAAGTCTCATGACCTTTTTCCCCGTCTTTCCCCCGTAGGAGCAAACAGTGTTGTGTATCTGTCAGTAGAAGGACTGGTTTCATCTGTACAAGAAGGGATAACATTTAAAAAACGGAAAGTGAAAAGGCAAGATATTATGGTTCAAGAAAATGGGAATGGTCTGGAATGTTTTGAAAAGAACGGTCATTGTACAAAGGAAGATGTTATGGTTCAAGAAAATGGGAATGGTCTGGAATGTCTTGAAAAGAACCATCATTGTACAGCTTGTCTGACTGGAAAATACCCTGTGGAACTGGAATGGTAGCTGCTAGGGGCAGACACGATGTTTCAAAACACAAAGTTAGTGGAGAAGTTATAGTGGTTACACCTCCATTTACTGTTACTCGGTACAGTGTGAAATGCCACATGCTTGTGTTATGTTTTGAGATTTTTTTCTGAAAAGGGTACCAAAGTGCTATGATTTCTTTAGTAATCCTAGATAAATATTTTGGTATTATCTAGGAACTTGGATGATCCTTTCAGTTTTATTTAGTAGTTTAGTACTTTTCTTTTTAGAAATCGTATACATTTAACTTCAGATCATCAACAGTAATGCAATGAATCGGTAAATTTCTGTTTAAGAGAGGATTGCCAGGTACTCTACTCTCCCACATGTTCTTAGAGAATTTTGTGGAATGTTTGAGAGTTATGGAAATTCAGTTATGGAATATTTTCATAATTGAACCTTGCTAATTACATATAATACAACAATATGTGGTATTCTTTTTTTTCGCTCAAGCGTTGGCTAGCCTTTTTCACCTGGTCAGAGAAGGCAGGTGGTCAGTGGCATTTGCCAGGTCCATGCTTTAAAGAGTTTGCAAGAGGTTAGACTAAGGTGTTGTGATGCAAACAGGACATGTGAGTTAAGTATAACATTTCATGAAAACCTTGAATCCATTATACCCCAAAGTTATCTAGTATCAAGAGTTATCTTTAAAAAAAACAAAAAACAGAAGAAGCACCTTTTTGTGCCTCACTTTCCCCACCTGTGCAATGAGGTGCTTATATTACTAAATTAAATAACTAGCAGCAGTTATTTTGGTGGTTAGAGCCATCATTCCACCCCTCAGTTTTAAGACAGTGCATGATTATTAGCTTTTGAAATGTTGGCCGTTGGTCTGCAATCGAGATTTCAAGAGGGAGACATACAGCAGTAATTTGCAACCTATCTTTGAGATGCTCTGAGAATGACTGTAAAAAACATGGCTGTGCAAAATATTTTCCTACATTTGACCAGAAAGTATGATCCATACTACTTAGTGCCCTTATAGTAGAAGCCCAGCAAGTAACCTGGTACATTTGAAGTAAAAAATAATTTTTTAGATTCTAACAAACCTTTTACCCTTAATTTGATTATATGCTTTTTTAATGAAGTGCTTGATCACTTGCAAATATACTGTGTATGCAATGAGATGATCAAGTAGAAACATTGTAGGGGCCAATTTTAAGGAACAAGGAGACAACAACTTTTTTCAATTAGCATGCTCGTCTAATTCCGAGCATCAACGTATCACTTTTTCTACTTTGTTTTATTGGGATCTAATGAATTAGATTTTTTTAAAGGTTTTTGTTTGTTTGTTTGTTTTTTAACATCTGAGATTTAAAACTTTAAAATGACTTGCCCTGAACCCTTGTTTATGTAAGATTTTTAAAACATAAAAGTGTTTGTTTCTGTGTTATTACCATGATTTGGTGTACATAGTGTCCAAATCCACCTAGAATTGTAATATTTATTAATAACCATAATCTTTTGTCTTCATTTGGTATTTAGTCTCATGTGTTGTATCATGGCAGGCCAAGAGAAAATGCTGACAGCTCTTAAAGCCCATGTGCAGCGGGCAGCAGTGGGTCAGATAACCCTGTGGTGGTAACACAAGCAAACTGGCATCTGAATAAAGCCCTGGGACCATTTATGTGTATAGCCTCTTGCCTTAAATGTATTCCTCATGGCAGCATATGGAGGAGGCAAGACCTTATGGGTCAGTTTTGAACCAGCCTTACTTACTTTGATTTTTTTAAAAACAAGAGACTCAGGGAAAGTACTAAACCAAAATCTCTGATTTGACTTTTGTGTTTTCCATAGTTTTTATTTTGTTTTATTGAGATGCTTTTATAAAGGAAAATGGTACTGTGACAGTTTGGTAATTCTACAAATTTCTTACTCTTTCTCCATCATGGCCTTTTATTTCACAAGTTTCTGAAGTGTGAATTACAATTTTATACCAGTGTAATCTCAAATGTTGTTTAACTGCTTTAAATTTATATAGGTATTGTAAACTGCAGAGCAAATGAGAAATGTGTTTTCACAGGATCTATATTGTGTACTAAACTAAGCCTACTTTTTGTGACTTCCTTGTGATGTGCTGGTGACAAATATATGTAATGAGTACATTTAAATATGCGTGTGTACTTTTTCTAAATAGTGACTTTTAGGTAGTGCATTATGGTGAACAGCACAGTGACAGTCACATCCAGGATCCATTCTTGGCACCAGCTAGTCATATCTTATTTCTCTGGTTCAGGCATTTCAGTAAATAGACCATCTCTGATGAGCCAGGCAAAACTACTGGCTGAGTAGGAGGGACAAATAAAATAATTAGAAATGCAGTGCTAAGTAAGCACTATGTTAGTGCCAAGTTGTGTGGAAACACTAGCAAGAATAGGGAAGGTGTCACAGAAGAGGAGGCTTAGATTCCCAAACTGCGTGTGTGTGTTGGGGAGGAGTACTTTTTAAAATAAAAATAAAGTAGGTACATGAATAAACTGTGGTACATCCAGACAATGGAATATTATTCAGTCCTGAGAAGAAATGAGCTGTCAAGCCGTGAAAAGATGTGGAGGGAACTTAAATGGATATTACAAAGTGAAAGAAGCCTATCTGAAAAGAGTACATACTGTATGATTCCAACTATATGACATTCTGGAAAAGGCAAAACTATGGAGAGAATAAAAAAGATCAGTGGTTGCCAGGAGCTGGTGGGGAGAGAGGGATGAATAGGTGAAGCACAGGGGATTTTTAGGATAGTGAAACTATTTTGTATGTTACTATGATGGTGGATACATGTCATTATATATTTGTCCAAATCTGTAGAATGTATGACACCAAGAATAAACCCTAATGTAAACTATAAATTTTGGGTGATAATGATGTGTCAGTGTAATGATCACCTGTAACAAATGGACCACTTCCGGGGGGGGGATATTAATAATGGGGGAGATTATTTTATGCGGGGGCAGGGGGCATATGGGAACTCTGTACTTTCTGCTCAACTTTGCTATGAACCTAAAACTACTTTAAAAAACGAGTCTTTAAAAATAAAGATACCAGGGTCCTACCTCTAAAAAAAACTATCAAAATAATACATGCATATAGTTAAAAATGAAGAAAATAAAGAGGTCACTGCCCTCTCCAGTCCTCTGTAGTGCATCCACTTTTAAGTATTTTTTCTGTTGTTAATCTCTATGTTTTAAACAGCTCATACTATTTACTTCTTACTGTACCAACTTTAGATATTATCTCTATTTCTTCCCTGGAATCTAGCAAAGTTTGCTCTGACAGGTAGACTTAAGTTAATCATATTAATATGATTAACTCACTTGAGTTTCTGATGCCTTTCTTAGGGTTTCAAGTAGGGTGTAGTCACCTCCTCTAAGGAAAATTGCCTTCATGTTTCATAAAGAGATCAAAAAGAAAATCCAGTCCTCTCAGAAAAAAACTGCTCACTCAGACATTTTAGAGAAAACTGCAAAAAATGCCATGTTAATTTATGTTTTTGTGTGCAGAAATTGTCTTCTCATGTAGCTGAGAATTTGTTGGAGGGCAGGAACCAATGCTTTTAACCTTTTTAGAATTTCTTTCATTTTTTTTTTTAACATCTTTATTGGAGTATAATTGCTTTACACTGGTGTGTTAGTTTCTGCTTTATAACAAAGTGAATCAATTTCTCACTGCACTATGACAAACAGGAAACGATTACACAACGGAGACCCAAGTGGGCGCTTGCACTCTACCTCAATCCTTGAAGATTGCTTGTTTGGCTCCACTGATGGGTATGTTGGATGTGATGGTTAATTTTGTGTTTCAGTTTGGCTAGGCTTTGGCGCCACGTTGTTCAAACACCAGTCTGGACGTTGCTGTGAAGGTATTTTTTTTTACCTGGGATGAACGTGTAAATCAGCAGACTCTGAGTCAAGCAGATCACCCTCCGTAATGTGGGTGTGCCTCATCCAGTCAGTTGAAGGCCTTAAGAGTAAAGGCTGAGGTTTCCAGAAGAAGATAGAATTCTCAAGACTGCACCCTAGAAACCCTGCCAGAGTCTCCAACCTGTTTCAAGACTGCAACATCAATTTTTTTTTTTTTTTTTTTTGGCCACGGCACGCAGGATCTCAGTTCCCCAACCAGGTATCGAACCCATGTCCTCTGCAGTGGCAGCGCAGAGTCCTAACCACCGGACCGCCAGGGAATTCCCTCCAGAGGACTCTAACGGGCTCACTGTTGCAAAAAGCCTAACTTCCCTCATCCCTCCGTTCTTTCACAATCACCTGACAAAAATGCCAAACCTGAATGAACCCACGGGCAGCTGAGCTCCCTTAGAGTAAATCACACACCGCTGTCCCAACTGTGACGTGGGCTACAGTGCTACCAGAGCACATAACAGGGACCTAACCTTGTCTTGGGGTAGGGTCAAAGGTTTTCAAATTTTTTTGTTGTTGTTTAGAAATTTTTTAAGCGTATTTATTTTATTTATTTACTTATTTTGGCCGCGCTGCGTGGCATGCCGGACCTTCCTTGACCAAAGATCGAACCCGTGCCCCTTGCAGTAGAAGCGCAGAGCCTTAACCACAGGACCTCCAGGGAAGTCCCTCAAAATTACTTTTGAAATAATTTTTATTTTTGAAAGAAACAATGACGTTGGCAACTGAGAGATGAGTTGGGAAGTAGCTGAAGAGAAGCAGTGGAATGAGAATGTACCAATAAATGTGCAAAGGATCAGCAAGGTACTGGGGCAGGCATTTGATACTTCTTGGGAATTGGAATGATGTAGTAAATAGATGGGGAAGAGTAAAAAGATAGTTGAGGAAACAGGTGCAAAACACATGAATCTCTGCTGTCAAGAAGGGATTAAATGAAGGCAGACTTGGAAATAATGCAGCTGTTACAGGTCCTATGAGAAGTGTAAGTCACCATTTGGGAAGGCTTGTACCCTATTTAAAAGCTAATAAGCCAGTGTGTTACTGTTTCATGGTAGTGGACGTGAGATTCCTGGGTCAAAGAGAACTTCATTACTCATGGCAAAAGCAGTAGCTGGAGCTTCATGTCTGTCAATTCTCCATGCCTCCTCAGTCCCCCTCGGGTAACTAAGATAGACATAGGTGGATGTCTGCACACACAGTGGGTTGCGTTACAGGAAAGGAATACTAAGTTTGGGGGGGATTCATTCCTTTTACAGTAAGTGGAAGAAAGCTTGCTGCTTGGGGAAGGCATTACCTCAGCTCTGCAGATTGATCACCCCGAACAACCCTGAAAAATGACCTGGATAAAGAGCAGTCAGTACCTTGCATTCTTTGCGTACCCAGCAAAAATTTGCAGGGACACTCAGGGCCCATGGCAAATTGCTCTTCCCAGCAGTATGCTAGGTTTATGGGATGGGGGTTGGATGGGGTAAATTCTCATACAAGGCTTGAAGAAAGGCATTGAGGAGGTGAGGTTAGAACTTTTTTCACAAGAGGAATAAACGTTCATCAAGCAGGTGTGGGGAGGGAAAGGGTTTTTCAGCCTGTGACTCAGCCAAAGCACAGGTGTGGAGACTTGATAAGGGTTTGGTAGGCTCAGAAGACTTACTAGGGTCTTATTATAGCTGGATCTTACAGTACCAGGTGTGGGGAATGTGGAGCATGGGGGTGAGGAAGCAGTAGCCAACTGTGAGAGATTAGGCTAGAAAGATAACAAACTATCTTGTTTACCTTGCTAGAGTCTGAATGTCATGCAGGCAATGAGAGCCCACTGAAGCTTCTTAAGCAGGAGAGTGCTGTTGCTGCTCTGGTGTATGTTCTAGAATGATCACTCTAGATTACCAGGTAAAAATGAACATAGTCTTCTACATTTGCTCCCTCTTAGACCCCCTGAAAATGACAGTGAAGGGATTTTTAGAGTCACAAACTCTCAAGGATAGAGGGAAAGAGATAACAGAAACAAAATTCTGAAATCAAAAGCAACGGGCTCAGGGAATTCCTGGGCGGTCCAGTGGTTAGGACTCTGCGCTTCTACTGCAGGGGGCATGGGTTCAATCCCTCGTTGGGGAACTAAGATCCCACATGCCGCATGGCGTGGCCAATAAATAAATAAATAAACTCATTAATTTTTTTAAAAAAGCAAAAAAGCAAAGGCTTGGCTGATTTGGAAAAGCTAGACTAAACCAGCAGTGAGCAAAGCCAATAAGCACTCCTATTTACATCATAGAGCACCCTTAAAAACTGAGAAACTGGCTTTTGGAAGCAGGGGTAAAGATGGTAACTAAAAGGATTGGAAATTCACTTAGGAATGAGTTACACCCTTATGCTACCTCCCAGCACCCTTAAGCTTAACTCTGAAGGCCGTTTTGTTTGGGAGAGAGTAAAACAGAGGGTCTTTGTATTGGAGGACATCAGGCACCTGGAATAGAATTAAGTGAAAAATTTTATACTGAATTCTGAGACCCTCCTCCCACCCCTGCAGCCCTTTTCTCTCATTTGATTTTCAAAACACTTGCTCCACGGATTCAGAGCTTCCAATCAGCTTTTAAATGCCCACTTTTAAATATGATTAGATAATCAATGATTATTACCAGACACCCGTGGAAGCCTCTAACATGAAAGAATCCAAAACCAACAGAAGAAATAGAGACTGCAAGGGGGGAAAAAAAACTTTAAAAAGCTATCATTAATATCAGAATTGAAAAATGATATTTTCAATAATGAAACAGACATTATCCTGGCAGCAGTTCAGAGTCTACTGTAGCCAAGCAAGACTGGAAGGGCTTTAGGGAAACACTGACCAAGAAGACCTGAACTAACATAGCAGTAGTGGAGATGACAATGTTATCATTTAAAGAATGCAGATGGGGGGCAGGGGAGGAATGCAGATTGCAGGCCCCTCCCTCACTAGAAAATGAATTCAGAACCTCTTGGGATGGAGATCCAGGAATCTGGAATCTGTGTTGTTTAACATTACCACAAACGATTCTGATATAGCCAGCTGGGCATTGGTCTAGAGATTGCGGAGTAGAGGACGTAGGATCTAATTGCATACAGGAGGGTAAAAAAGAAGTTGGGTGGGAGTGGATATCTAGGGTTTTTTTACTGTCTCACTGGGTGGATAATGGTGTCATTCCCAAATATAGAAACAAAGAGACACCTTTGAGTGGCCCCTCCCCAAATAAAAGACCCATAGTACAACCTGGTGAATGTCTCATGGGCAAGTGGAGGTATCTCTTGCTTGGATTACTGCTACAGTTTCTTGCCACCAACGCCTAAGGACACGAAAGCATCCTATGCCTTTTCATGTATCGTTTATTGATGCCCGGCTGCCTCCTCAGTCCTTCCCCTAGCCAAAACAAAACCAAAACCCTGATCACTTTGTAACTGAGCAAGAGATCCTGTGTGCCAGGTGCAGAAAGCCAAACTCTTTGACAGCAGGTGTTTGCAGCAAAGTACGGGTTTATTTGCAGGGTGCCAAGCAAGGATGTGGGAGATAGATCTCAGATTCACCCCATCTTGGTCTTTGAGTCAGGGACGTTTTAAAGGGGAAGAACAAAGAAACTGGGGTTAATCACAGTCTTCTTACATTTCTTAATCATGGTTTTGTGAGCCAGGTTGTCTCCAGTTTATGATTCTCTGGCCAGGTGATACAGGTCTGTGAGCTCATCTTGTCTTGGAGAAACATTCTGAGTTTGTATGTTAATGATGATGCATATATCTACAACAGCAATTTTAGTACATTAACGATGTTGTCAACAACAGCAGTCTTACTCATCTGACTTTGATTAGTGTTCAGTTAACACAGGATTGAGGTCAGAAGGGACAAGAAAGGGAATACAGTTGTGGAGGGAGAGATTAATCATAAACTCAGTAGGGGGGACTCGGTTTCAATTTCCTCTCTGCTACCGGCACAGTAGCTTTAAAAAATATCACTGTTACTGCTCTTGACATTTTAAATAACTAACTTAAACGCCTCCAACTAAAATTCCCTTAAAAACAGATTTTTATTCAGCGTATAGCTTAAGTAATCCTCCTCAGACCTGTTTTCTTTATAGCTCCTGTTGAAAGTTGAAATTTTCTTAGTTATCGTTTAAATTCATCTCTTCCGATTAAAATGTCAGCCTACTTATGACAGGGACTTCGTTTGCAGGCTTTATTGTTGCACAGTTCCCCACAGTGTAGGGCAGGTTATAAAAAAAAGTCCAACGCATGAAGTCCAGTCACTCTTATTTCACAATGATTTCATCGCTCTTCACATTAACTCTACGTAATATCTTTATCCCCACTTTGTGAACGAGGAGACAGCTGCTTGGAATTAAAGATTCTTGCCCGGAGTTTCTTGGCAAATATGAAAGGGTACGACTCCAACCGGGTCAACTTCAAAGTCCTTGCAAACCCTGTCCAAAACCCAGCAAGACCAGACCAGAAATCTGAAACGAGAGCGGGCAGCAAAGCAGCCAACACTTCTCTCCCATTGGCTCCGCAGCTCCGGGAAGGGGCGGGGCAGAAGGACGCTGCCTGCCCCGGGTCGCTCGTGCTGACGTCAGCAAGGCGACGAGAAACATTTCTAGGAACCAGAGAGCCCGGTGGGCTGCGCGGTGGGTCGGCTTTAAGGTGTTGGTTTATTCGCTGTGTGTGAAGAAGTGTTGGGGTTGGATTGTCGGGAGAAGGTCCGTATGGGCTCGGACCTCCCCGCTACCCCCTCACCCCTACGCCTTCTGAGTGGGTCTCGGCAGGAGGCGGTATCCACTGGGGACATGTGTGAGGGAGGCGAAGTACGAAGACACCTGCGGCTGACTGCGCACAGGTTTGCTTAGCTTCTGGGCAACCGCCTGGCCTCGGAGTTGAATCAGTGGTGTCTGGAGGGATGGAGTGGTGCAAAAAGCTGAACTTGACCCATGTGCTCTCCCCACTCACCCTGCCTTAGACCCTCTGCTCCTTATTTCGAACGGAAATAAGCCTACCCTGTCTTGTTAGCGTGGTTTCGAAAAGCAATTGAAAAAATGTGTTGGAAGGTATAAAGTGCATTGTTATTAAACGTAGTTGCTTAGTGAAAGTTAAGAAGCTGGTGGATACGGGAAAATAAAGTTTTTAGATTATTTATGTCTTTAAAATAGCCAATAACCTAGGGAGAGCCCCTGAGACTTCTGATGACTAAAGTAGCAGCCTCTACAGATATAAAGTAGCAAATATCTTAAAACTTAATGATCCCATTACATATATAATCTGTTTATCAGATTTTGCTTCCCCCCCACCCCCTTCTTATATGGTCCCAGAAATGTTTGGGCATCCAGTTAGTATAGCATTCTCTATTGGAGCGAATGTATTTATGATTCAGTTAATGAAAATGAAAACCTTAGACAACAAGAATAGATTTTGCCTTAATTCTCTATAGCAGCCACTGGGAAACTGGCAATTAAAAGTTTAAAAACATTTTAATTGTTGTATAGATATGTGTGGTGAATCTTGTAATTTGTCATAAAAAATGACTTTTTTTAAAAGAATTTAATCCATTTTATAATCTTGCCCCTTACTTTGATGTCAAGGGATTTTAGATTATAGTATATTAATCAAATTGTCCTCCTGTGGAAAATTAACTGCTGGATGTGTTTTTGCATTAAAACAGTGCTTTTTTTTTTTTTTTTTGCATGTAGACTATAACCTTTTGTTAAAATGCTTTAGTATAATACATTCTGTAGTATAGGCAATTTGTTATTCATTTGGGGAGAGGGAAGCAGAAGGTCCCCTTCTGCACTAACTGAATCTTGAAGAATGGACTCATTCCCATAATTTTAGTGCATGTTATGAAAAGCTTTCCTTATATTTACATAACGGTCATTTGTGTGTATGAGGAAAGCTTAAAAATTTTATCTTGTGCATCACAGAAAGAGCTAGTATTTATGGAAAAGACTGTAAGTACTAAAGTTACTTTATATTTAAAAATTTTGTGTTTAGAAATCATAGCATTTCCAAACCTTATGGGTGTCAGCAGTTATTGGTTCATTTTGCTCTCTTTAGAAATGTTTTATTTTCTGTAATTGATATTGATTAAATGACATGGATGAATCAGTAGGGAAATGAGTTCAAATAAGCATAAACAAATAAAAAACTTGAATAATTAAAACAGACTATTTAATAAATCTTATTTGCTTTGAAATCCAGAAAATAAATTTCACAGTGGGAAAACAAAAATCACCTTTACCTTCAAGGAAATACTAGGAGTTGTGAAGTTTTTTTGTTGTTGTTCAGTCATCCCTAAAATTTCTTTGATGAAATACTGTTTCAGATTTCCTTTTTTTTTTAACTTTAAAAAAAATTTTTATTTATTTATTTTTGGCTGTGTTGGGTCTTCGTTGCTGCGCTTGGGCTTTTTCTAGTTGCGGCGAGCAGGGGCTACTCTACGATGTGGTGCTCGGGCTTCTCACTGCGGTGGCTTCTCTTGTTGCAGAGCACGGGCTCTAGGCATGCAGGCTTCAGTAGTTGTGGCGCGCGGGCTCAGTAGTTGTGACTCGCGGGCTCTAGAGCGCAGGCTCAGTAGTTGTGGTGCACGGGCTTAGTTGCTCCGAGGCATGTGGGATCTTCCCGGACCAGGGCTCTAACCTGTGTCCCCTGCATTGGCAGGCAGATTCTTAACCACTGGGCCACCAGGGAAGCCCCAGATTTTCTTTTTATAGAATCTGCATTGAGAAGCCCAAAGAGCATTGTATTGATACAATACTTTACCGAGTCGTAATACTATATTTAGAGTCTAAATTTAAATGAATTTATTGACAATTTAAAAATCAAACTAGAGGGAATTTCCTGGTGGTCCAGTGGTTAGGACTTGGCGCTCTTGGGGCCCTGGGTTGGATCTCTGGTCGGGGAACTAAGATCCTGCAAGCTGACAAACAAACAAACCAAACAAACAAACAAATAAATATCAAACTAGAGTATGAAGAGCTTACTTCTTAACAATTATAAAAGTGGCTTGCTGTGTTACAATAATAATAAGCATAGTTTATATATAGAGAACTAAAACTGGATGGATGTAAGGGTTTTTTCTCTTCTTTCTATCAGAGGTTGGTTTTGCTATCACCTAAATTCAGTTCCTAAAAGCAGACTTCATTTGCATTAGTCTTTTCAAAGTTACCATACAGGATTGTAACCACTTTATTTTAATCAATGTGTAACAACTGAAGAAAAATGAAAAAATTGAGCATGTGGTACTTTAGATTTGGTTTTATTTTGAGTAATTATTTATTATTATTTTTTTTTTAAAGTAAACACATGTCCAAGATTTTATTTGACTCATGGACCCAGTAAGATATTACAACTAGTTCAGACAGGAACTCAACATACCATCTTTACAGTCAGATAGGGATGCTGAAGTAAATTTGCAAATGGATGCAAAACTGGGCAATATTCATAGGGTTACAATTACTTGCATTTTACTAGATACAATTTGTATTTCTCTGGACAGAAATTGTTTGCATTACTATCAGTTTTCTGCAAATTCTACCTCTACAGAATTGTGAGATAGTCTTGTCAAGGACAAAGGTGGAGGGACTTCCCTGGCGGTCCAGTGGTTAAACACTTCTTGCTTCCGCCACAGGGGGCATGGGTTCCATCCCTGGTCAGGGGAACTAAGATCTCACATGCTGTGCAGCTCGGCCCCCCCCCAAAAAAGGACAAAGGTGGAGATAACCCAGTTGAAACCATGCACCTCAGATTGGGACTCAAACCCAGCCAAAACTCGGATTGGGACCTGAACCCACGAGGCCGGGACTTGAACCCGGCCAAAATCCGGATTGGGACTTGAACCCATGAGGCTGGGACTTGAACCTGGCCAAAACCCACAGTCTTCCAACTGAGATCACACACCTGGTTTCAGAACTTAATGAAGCTCAGGTTCTTGATGTCTCATCGCAGAAAGAATTCATTTAGAGACAAAGTGATAGATAAGAAGTGGATTTATTTAGAGAGAAACACACTCCACAGACAGAGTGTGGGCCATCTCAGAAGGTGAGAAAGGCCTGAGTAATTATTTATTATTATTCATTTCTTTTTTACTTTGTGTTCTGTTTTTTTTTTTAAATTTTATTTATTTATTCATTTATTTTTGGCTGTGTTGGGTCTTCGTTTCTGTGTGAGGGCTTTCTCTAGTTACGGCAAGTGGGGGCCACTCTTCATCGCGGTGCGCGGGCCTCTCACTATCGCGGCCTCTCTTGCTGCGGAGCACAGGCTCCAGACGCGCAGGCTCAGTAATTGTGGCTCACGGGCCTAGTCACTACGCGGCATGTGGGATCTTCCCAGACCAGGGCTCGAACCCGTGTCCCCTGCGTTGGCAGGCAGATTCTCAACCACTGCGCCACCAGGGAAGCCCTGTGTTCTGTTTTGAGAGAATTCTACATTTCTGCTTGTTTCATCCTCATCTATGTATATACCATTCCCCTCTCAAATTTTCTTCCACCTCTGACAGGGAGTTAGGTTGCTTGTATCAAAATTTCAACCTCATTGTTCTCAGCAAAGTTACCATAGACAGTTGGTAGTTCAGAGATTCTTTAACTGTGTGTCTTTGATGTAGTTATTTTTGTGAGGAGTGATTGTATAGAATTTTTTCTCTACTTCCCGCCCCCCAACAAACTCCCTAAAACTCCTTGTCCCCCTAACATTTCTGGAAATAGGTAGAATTCTCTGCTACCAGTGATGTTCAGATAAACTTCAGTGAAATGACTCTTCAGGAATTGGTGCATCAAGCTGCCTCCCGTTATTCGGATAAAATAGCTGTATGTTTTGATGAATGTAACAACCAGCCTCCAGTTTATTACACCTACAAGACTGTGGTTAACGCTGCTTCAGAATTATCAAATTTTCTGCTGTTACATTGTGACTTTCAAGGAATTCGGGAAATTGGTCTGTACTGCCATCCTGGGATAAACTTACCCTCTTGGATTTTAGGGTAATATTTTTTAGAACTAAAAATTTGATATCTTAAAGTAAGATTATTTTCAACAGATATTCTGTGCTGACTCTGTACTTTGTTTCTTTAGAATTCTCCAAGTCCCGGCTGCTTATGCACCTATTGATCCAGATTCACCACCAGCATTATCAATTCATTTTATGAAAAAATGTAATCTAAAGTATATCCTTGTTGAAAAACAGCAAATTAATGTAAGTGTGGGCATTTCAGTTGTTTGTTTGTATTTTTATGTGTTACATTTACTTTTCAATTGAAGGGGTCCCATCCCCTGTCTTGATTTCTAAATTCACTAACTCAGCAAAATTTCTTGGTCTCAGCACTGTTGACATTTTGGGTTGGGTGTTTGTTGTGAGGAGTGTCCTGTACATGAGAGGATGTTTGGTAACCCCCATGGCCTCATCTAATAATTGCCAGTAGCACCCCCTAGTTGCAACAACCAAAATTGTCTTCAGACATTGCCAGATGTCTCCTGAAGGCACCCTCCACCCCGCATGCTCCACTGAGAACCACTGCTCAATGGCATGGACATATCTTCTAGCCTTGTAATAATGTATTGTGCATTGTTTTGAATTTACTTTCTCTTTCCAAAGTTGTTCTTATAGTAGGAAACTTTTATAATACTTGATACTTTTATCTTGGTGTATTTATGGCAACTTACAGTGGTCAGCAACATTAAAGAACTGTATCCAAGCTAAGATTTTGAAAAAGAGATTGACACTTAAACCAGACCTTTCTGGAAAACTAAATTTATTATTTTTTTTATTTTTAAGTGACTGCCAACCAGAGATCTAGCCAAGAAACACTGCTTTAGGGGCAAGAATTGGTATTATATGTTAAGCAGGGTACCCCATGTTTCATTATTATTTCTTCATTTCTTGTTTATAAAATATTGTTTTACCATGGAGAAAACATTATAGAAACTATATTCAATTTAGCCTATTATTACCCATTTCCTATATGAACCATTTTATATTGTGGGTAACTTAAATGCATTTTACCTATTTGTGTATATGTGTGCATCTATATCTGTAATATATAGTAGTAAGACAATTCAAGAGCTTCAGATATTATATGGAGGACGTCCTAGAGAATAATGGGTACTAGAGTAAGGCCTCCAGAAAGAGACAATAAAGTATTAATTTGGTTAATAAATATTTTCTAAGTACACATATATCAGTGTCTGGCCACAGTTTTCTCTTCTATTCCTCAAATTGGTTATTTGTTGATAAGTTAGCAAGACTAAAATGAGGATGTGATATTTATTTTTTTAACAACCTTGGTGAAAGTTTTATAGACAAGGTGGGTGGGTGGGAGAATTAATTGTCAATATCAAGCTATTCTTTATAACTGCATATAGGAAGGAGTTGAGTACATAGCAGCAAACCCCAGAGAAAGTACCTTGCTTCCTGTTCCATGATTTTGATGATGGTGTAAAATCCTGCGGGTTTTGATGAAGTGTTCTTCCTTCACTTAACACAGGAGCAATCAGTGTATTTACTGAGCATCTACTATATGCCCATGATCCACTAGAGTAGTGGTTTTCAGCTGGCCATGATTTTACCTGCCAGGAAACATTCTGCAATGTCTGGAGATATTTTTTATTGTCATGATGGAAAGGGGGTGCACTGGCTTCTAATGGGTAGAGGCCAGGGATGCTGCTAAAAACCCTACAATGCATAAGACAGTCCCCACAAAGATTTAACTATTCCAGAATGTCAGTAGTGATTAGATTGAGAAACTCTGCACTAGAGACAGGGTGTTTGGGAGGGCATTGGTATGTGAAAGCAGCCTAAGATAATGATTCTTGCCCCCCAGTTGCTTATATAGTTGGAGAGAAAAGGTTAGTACTCCGAAGGTCTGCATAGTGTGATATTGCCCTAAGCGAAGTATATGTAACCTAGTAGAGATAGGACAGTTTTAATGGAGGAGGATGGTTTTTGAGCTAGGTCTTAAGGATATGTGGGCCTTAATATTGTTTACATTACAGGATATACCACACCTTACACCTAAAACCACAACACAAACACAAACAGAAAACTCCTGGTCCTGGGTTGTGATCTTTTCCTCTCATTTATATTGATTTCTTTATTGTGAAAACTTGTTATGCTTCATTAAGCTGCTGCTTATCAACCTAAAAAGATATACTCAAAGGAAACTTCTGTATTAATCTATTTCCATCTACCGAATAACTGAGCCAGAAACTCAGGAATCTTCTCAGGCTCACTCCCTATCCAGAAAGTCATCAAGTCCTATTGATTCTTTCTTCATAGACCCTTTCTGTCTACTTCTGCTGCAACAGACCATTCAGACCCATATAGCATATGTGAATTGTTATGAAAGGTTCATTAAAGGCTCTCATTTATCAGAGTCTTGCCTATCAGTCTCTCCTTGATAAGCAAAGTCTAGTCTGTGCTATTGCCACTTTCAGTTGGATCCCATCACAGGTTAAGGTCTAAATTCCTTGGTGTTGAGTATACAGTTATTAAGGATTAGCATCTCATCTCCTATCAACAGCACTACTTATCTTCTCCATCTCCCCCAATTCCGCAGCTTATTGGAGTGCTTACTGTTCTCCATAACACCAGCTTTGTCAGGTCAGATACTGTGTATTGACTTGTTTGTTTAAAGTACCCCTCTTTATTTGGAGAATAGCTACTTATAACACAAATATTACATATGAAGAATCAATCTCTGACCTTCCAGGCAAGTTAAGTTCACCCTTCTCTGTTCTCATTCATGTTTTTTTTTTTTTGATTGATTGATTGATTGATTTTGGCTGTGCCGCGGTATGTGGGATCTTAGTTCCCGGACCATGGATCCTGCGCCCCCTGCAGTGGAAGCATGGAGTCTTAACCACTGGACCGCCAGGGAAATCCCCTGTTCTCATTCACATTTAAAGCATATTTCATTATCACACCACATTGCACTGCAGTTGTGTGTTTTTATGTCTCTATTTTAAAGATGAGTTTGAAAGTCAGCACCGCACTTTACTCTTGGAGGTTTCTCATTTATCTTTTTATTCTTGGATATATAGCAAGTACAGTTGACCCTTGAACAACTCAGGGGTTAGGGGCACTGACTTCTGCGCAGTGGAAAATTCGCCTATAACTTTACAGTTGTCCTTGGTACCCGCATCAGCAGATTCAACCAACCTCGGATATAAGTGGACCTGCGCAATTCAAACCCATGTTCAAAAGTCAGCTGTACTTAAAAAAAAAAAAAAAAAAAACTATGTTGAATGAGTAAATGAATACTTAATATTCTATATAAAAGAGAATGCCTTTTAACATTAATGTTGTAAAACTTTGTTCCCCATTTAACATAGAAATTCAAATCTTCCTATGAAACATTATTGAACTATGATATGTTTACAGTAGAACATAACGACCTAGTACTCTTCAGACTTCACTGGAAAAATGTTGAGGTGAGCTTGATGCTAAATAATAGCATAAGAAGAGAGACATATGAAAAAGAAAAAATGACAGAGAGCATGAATTCTGAGAACAGCAGTGAAGAAAAGGCAGAAGAGCACATGGATGTGAGGCTAAAGCATTGCTTGGCCTATGTTCTCCATACATCAGGCACTACGGGAATACCTAAGATTGTCAGAGTCCCTCATGCATGTATAGTGCCAAACATCCAGCACTTCCGGTAAGTTCTATCCTTAGAATCCTTCTTCAGAACTCGTATTTTAAAGGGAAAAATGAATTTTGAAATACCTGTTCTTTATAACTCTTGTTCCTAAATTGACAGTCCTAAGTACTTGGGTCTCTTGTTTCAGCTATATCTGAACTTTAGTTCTCTGCAGAGTAGGGCTTTACCTGTTTGATCCAGACCTGGAGCCAAACAGCAATCAAATGATATGGCTGGAAGCTTTGCTTCTTAATTATTAGTAAGAAGAGAGGAAACATATTCCTGGCAGAGGTACCTACAGAGGTATGGGAGAAAGAAGGAGTTTGGCTTGCTAGAGTGCACTGGGCAGAGCTGAAGAGTGGGAGGGTAGGAGTCATATGACCTGAGGGGGCAGGCACCTGGTGTGCTCTGTTGGAGAAGTTTGAACTTAATCCAAGGAACCATTAAAAAATTTTGCATTTCATTATGTTTACTCTTGTAGCATCGTTGAGTTGGTTTTACTGTTATGGGAAATGAGAAATCTCTATAAAGTTGAGATTCTCAACTTCTGAAGAAAGGAGGAAATAGAGGAGGAAAGGAACCAGAGGAGACTAGGCTTAGAAAATCAGAGGAGGAAACAGAAATAGAAATGGAAACCTCATGGGACACATACGTAATTTTATGTCATTATAAGTTTTATGTAATTAAAAATTTTTTAGTAACCACATTTAGAAAGTAAAAAGTGGGGACTTCCCTGGTGGCGCAGTGATTAAGAATCCGCCTGCCAATGCAGGAGACATGGGTTCGATCCCTGGTCCGGGAAGATCCCACATGCCGCGGAGCAACTAAGCCTGTGTGTCACAACTACTGAGCCTGCACTCTAGAACCTGTGAGCCACAACTACCGAGCCCACGTGCCTAGAGCCTGTGCTCTGCAACAAGAGAAGCCACTGCAATGAGAAGCCCGCACACCGCAACAAAGAGTAGCCCCCACTCGCCACAGCTAGAGAAAGCCCGCGTGCAGCAACGAAGACCCAACGCAGCCAAAAATAAATTAATTAATTAATTTTAAAAAAGTGAAATTAATTTTAACAATATATCTTATTCAGTATACCCCAAATATCATTTTAATATGTATCAATATACAAATTTAGTGAGGTACTTTACATTCTTTTTTTTTTTTTTTTTTTTTTTGGCCGCGTTGGGTCTTCGTTGCCGCACAAGGGCTTTCTCTAGTTGCAGTGAGTGGGGGCTACTCTTCGTTGCTGTGAGCGGGCTTCTCATTGCAGTGGCTTCTCTTGTCGCAGAATGTGCGGGCTCGGTAGTTGTGGCTCGTGGGCTCTAGAGCACAGGCTCAGTAGTTGTGGCACATGGGCTTGGTTGCTCTGCAGCATGTGGGATCTTCCTGGATCAGGGATCGAATTGGTGTTGACTGCATTGGCAGGCAGTTTCTTAACCACTGTGCCATCAGGGAAGTCCTACGTTCTTTTTTATATACTAATTATTTTCAAAATCTAGCACGTATTTTATAAACATCTCTATGTGGACCAGTCGCATTGTTAGTGCTCAATAGGCACATGTATCTAGTGGCTACCATATTGGATGCCCAGGTCTAGAAGGAAGGAATGGTTAAATGCTGCAGAGGTGTCTGTTGTAATTGGCAATCTGTTTTTTTAGTTTTAGTTTTGTTTTTAATATTTATTTTATTTATTTATTTTAATTTTTGGCTGCATTGGGTCTTAGTTGTGGCACGTGGGATCTTCGTTGTGGCATGTGGGATCTTTTGTTGAGGCGCATGGGCTCTTCTTGTGGCTTCTCTCTGGTTCTGGTGTGCAGGTTTTCTCTCTCTAGTTGTGGTGTGTGGGCTCTGTAGTTTGCGGCACGTGGGCTTCTCTCTAGTTGAGGTGCACAGGCTTAGTTCCCCGACCAGAGATTGAACCCGCATTCCCTGCATTAGAAGGCGGATTCTTTAACACTGGACCACCAGGGAAGTCCTGACAATCTGGTTTTTAGTGACTTCACTTCTAATTCTCAGGGCTGAAGACAGTACAGGCTGGAGATAGAGAATGAGAGATAAGGAAATGGAGACAACAAAAGTAAAGTGTTATTTTCTAGAAACTAGTTTTAGTAGAAGAGAAAGGATTCTGGGAGGGTGTAGCTTTTTTATCTTTGATTTTAGATGGGAGAGACTTGTAGGCTGAGCATAAAGACCTGGTAGAGAGGATTGGTTAGAAAAATCAAGTAGTAGGAATATGGTAAAGGAGTAAGATATTTTGAGATGGGAGGAGATGATATTTAAAATACTCTCTCTTCTTTAGAGAGCCTTAAAAGGATAAGAGGGATAATAAGTTACATAAATTCTTTATGTAATAAGGAATGTTAGAGGAAGTTGATGGATTGTAACTTTAGAAAGAAATAGGATGCAATGTCCTATGCTAACATTATGGGAAGTGAGGTGGGGATGGAGATATAGGCAACTTGAAGAGAGTGGAACTGATTTGGAATCTAGGAGAGGTGGGAGAGACAGCTGACTAAGAGGCACTGGGCCTAACAGGCAGGAATTGTCTGTAAGGTGAGAGCAAATATGTGCTCAGTGAGGGATGAGGGGCTAATTTGTGAGTAGAGTGTACAAATTTCTTGATAGCTATTTTGTGCTCGAACTTAATGAACTCTATTTGCTTATTAAACCCTTTTTGGTTTACTTTTAGGTTCACAAGTAAGCAAAGTGCTAAATAATTGGATTCTGAAAGATGAAATGTTAAGATATCCAATTTAGAAATTGAAACAGTGATGTTAAATTTTCTATTTGATTTGGACTTAAATCACCAAGCTAGGGAGTACCAAATTTCAGCTGACTCCCCAGATATTATCAGAATAACCTGTTAGTAAGATAAAGCTGAGTTTATTGCTTACATTGGTAGGAGAGAATGCTGCCTACCTCCAAGACTATGATGGTCTCAGAGGGAGAAGGGCAGGATCTGATTTACTGAGATTTTGAAGTAAGGTAGATCTTTCTTTGTTTTTTTAATTAAGTAATTTATTTATTTTTGGTTGCATTGGGTCTTCGTTGCTGTGCACAGGCTTTCTCTAGCGAAAGAGAGGGCTTTCTCTTTCTTCAGCGAAGCAGGGGCTGCTCTTCTTTGCGGTCCGCGGGCTTCTCATTGCGGTGGCTTCTTTTGTTGCAGAGCACGGGCTCTAGGCTTGTGGCCTTCAGTAGCTGTGGCTCACGGGCTTCAGTACTTGTGGCTCGCAGGCTCTAGAGCACAGGCTCAGTAGTTGTGGTGCACGGGCTTAGTTGCTCCACAGCATGTGGGATCTTCCCGGACCAGGGCTCGAACCTGTGTCCCCCGCATTGGCAGGCGGATTCTTTATTTATGTATTTATTTTATTTATTTTTGTCTGCATTGGGTCTTCGTTGCTGCACGCAGGCTTTCTCTAGTTGCGACGAAGGGGGGCTACTCTTAGTTGCGGTTTGCGGGCTTCTCATTGCGGTGGCTTCTCTTGTTGTGGAGCATGGGCTCTAGGCGCGCGGGCTTCAGTAGTTGTGGCTTGCGGACTCTAGAGCGCAGGCTCAGTAGTTGTGGTGCACGGACTTAGTTGCTCCGCAGAATGTGGGATCTTCCCGGACCAGGGATCAAACCCGTGTCCCCTGCATTGGCAGGCGGATTCTTAACCACTGCACCACGAGGGAAGTCCCTGGCAGGTGGATTCTTAACCACTGCACCACCAGGGAGGTTCCTAGATCTTTCAATACAGGGGCTTAATGTAAGGATTGGGTAAGGTTTGTGATATAATCATGATGGATTGGTGGAAATAGCAAAGGAACTTTTGAGAAAAGAGGTTCAGAGAGTCTTGGGTTGTAAACTGTTTTTGATGCTTTTGCTAAAGAGATGATTTGGTTTTCATTAATGAACAATAAAGTTATATGTAACTTCTGTTTTCTTGGTTTAGAGTCTCCTAGAATAATAAAACTGTGCTAATGAAGACAATGTAAATAGTAAGTCCTGTTAACATAGGCAGTAAACTCAGTAAACTGTGTGAGGATAAACCTTTTTTGTTTTGTTTTTTTTAGTTGTGACAGTACTACTCTCTGAAAGCAGATTATGGGACTTTGATTTGCTTTTTATCTTTTGCTTTATTGTTTTAATAAGAACATGTGAGAAGAATTGTGTTGTTTATGCCCACAGACATTTTACAAAGACAGATATGGTATCTTCTGTAGTGATAACATGGAATTGAACTTCCCTTAAAATATTTACTAATCTTTCTAGATTATGCCAAAACAAAAAAAGAAAAAAAAGCTGAATAGCTGCTCTTTGATAGCTGTGCATCAAGTATATAGTCTTTAGTTGTATAAGCATTTGTGAGCTTTTAGTTTTTAAGGAACTATTTTGTTTTTTGTGCACAGTTACCTAGTTTGATTGCAGAGTCAGAAATGAAATGGAAATTTAAAACTCCTTTTGTTTCAGTCAAACAAGAAAAGTAGCTCAGTGAAGTTTAAAAAAAGTAAAAAAAAAAAAAAAAAAAAGTAGAACTTTTCTATTATTTTATTGTGGCTTTTTTTTAAGCCCCCTTTCACTTCTGGAGGTTGATGACTTAATATAGTACTCTGAAGGAAAGCCCAACAAAACATATCCTTTTTATATATTTGTTTAGATTATTTATCTTGTTAAATATATTTTTGTAATCATATCTTAAAGAGAAGTACATGGGCTTACCTGGTGGCGCAGTGGTTTAAACTCCGCCTGCCAATGCAGGGGACATGGGTTCGAGCCCTAGCCCGGGAAGATCCCACATGCTGCGAAGCAACTAAGCCCGTGCGCCACAACTACTGAGCCTGCGCTCTAGAGCTCACGAGCCACAACTGCTGAAGCCCTTGCACCTAGAGCCTGTGCTCCGCAACAAGAGAAGCCCCCACTTGCCGCAACTAGAGAAAGCAGCACAGCAGTGAAGACCCATCGCAGTCAAAAATAAATAAAATAAATTTATTTTAAAAAAATTTTATATATATATATATATAATTAGATTTAAAAACCTATATTGTTGGGGAAGAAAAACTTTACCCTCTTAAGTTCAGTGTCTGGGAACCTGTGAATTAGACTGACAAAAGACAGATTAACAAAGAAAAAATGTTTATTCATATACATATGGGAGCTAACAAAAGAAATAGCTCGCTCATTGTAGGGGAGGCAAACTTTTACCTTTGTCAATGAAAATTCAATTAACAAAGAAGAAAAAAGGGAATTTTATTCGAGCCAAACTGAGGATTATAACCCGAGAGAGTCTCAGAAAGCTCTGAGAACTGTTAATACCTGTTAAAAGTCGAAGGCACACTCATACATTTTCTGGACAAATGATCATATGCCAAAATGACATACTGATATTTTACATAAAGTTCTCCAAAGATATATATAGTCCAGGTAAGCATGTACAAAGCGAGTTGCAAGTCATTACGACCCCTTACAGAGTTGGGAAAGAATGCTGTTCTTTTAAGAAGTCACATTGCTAGCATCAGAAGAAAGGGGGGAGAAATGATCTTTTACAGTGGAGGAGGCATTCACATCTTTGAGGAGGCTTGGTTAAGGTGTAATGCAGATGCACGCTGCACAGTTGGGAAGGAGGTGGGGGAGACCCAAACAGACACAGAGAATTTTATGTTTAAATTTTCTTGTCTCGCCTTAAAACGTCAATTTTATTTCATCACTTTTTACCCTCTTAGGGTTCTTTTTGGCTGGGTCTGAGCATTAGATTGACAAAAGAAAGGTCAACGGAAGAAGAGCATACATTTAAGTATAACAAGTTTTATGTGGCACAGGATCCTTCATAAGGAATGACCCAAAGAGATGACAAGACTATATTAGGTTAAACAAAGAAAGGCAATTGTGGAAAAGTGACTAAACTGTGTGGGGAGGCTAAAGGAAGATAAGAATTATTTTAACCAGGTCTGTTTGTGTAGAGTTCTCTTGCTTTTAGCATCTCATCCTTGATATTAAGAACATTACTTTCCTTCTGGTATAGGGAGGACATCTTTCATGTGGGAATTTCGTCTGCCTTTATGAAAAACAGGAAGGTCAGAGTGTTTTTGTTTTGCTGTTTTTCAAGTGCCTTTAACTCAAAATGGTCAATATACCAGAGCTGCATATTTTGGGGTAGCATGTTCTGAACTCCATCATTAAATGCTTAAAGTTGGGGCTTATCTACCTAACTTAGTAGGGGAAAGGGAGGGGAAGAAAGGCTTCTATGGGAAATACAAATTGATTTCTTTAGGAAAGACAAAAGAAGATAAGAAACTTTGTGGTAATGTTGGCCTATGCATATGAGGGTAGTTTCATCATGTCGTCAGGGCCATAAAATTCCCCAGTAGAGGGGTTTATGGTGGGTTTACTCTTGGTGTACTTTTGGGAGTAAAAGTCACCCTGAAGATGGAATTTATGGTAGTCTCATTCCCCAGAAGTTTCTGCTATCAATCAGATAAGGGAAGCTCCAGGAAGGCTTCTTTCTGCATCTGTTGAATCCAAAATGTCTTCAGCTTAAAATAATCTTCATACCAACCCTGGGGTTCCAAGTGGGTCCCCACAATACCATACTTGAAGATATTTTGAAGTTAAGGTAATCCCTGCTTTTAGATAGAATGAGTTTTGTGTCTTTAAATTGAAAAGTGTTATAGGCTCATCGCTGACCATCCATGCTCTATAATACCCTTATCACATATATTCTGTTCTGCTCTTTGTTGAGTTACTGAGAGAAAATGCCAAATAATGGGAAAAGGGAGTCAGAGGTCTCTCTTAATCATCATTCAATAAGTAGTATAGAAGAAGTCAAGATTCTACCTGAAAAACAGAACTGGGAGTATATATCAGGGATCTATTACAAGGAATTGGCTTACACTTGTGGGGCTGGCTAAGCAAGACTGAAGTCCATTGGGTAGACCATTAGAAAGGGGTGATTGTGAACAGACTGGAACCCCATGGGCATGTGCTTGTCCACAGGCAAGTCAGGGAAGAGGATCCAGGGGAAAGGGAGAGTAACTGCTGAACTAGCTAATTGCTGATCCAGCTGCTGTTTGGAGTCTCTTCAGAGAAGGCCTAAACACTCTCTTAAAGGCCTTCCAACTGAGTTAATCCAGCTAATGCAGGATAACCTCCCTTTTGATTAAAGTCAGCTTATCAGGGACTTTAATCATATCTACAAAATCCCTTCACAGCAGCACCTAAGCTAGTGTTTGATTGAATAAATGGGAGAAGGTGTGTGTGCTATCAAATGACAGCTGTCCACCTTCTGTCCTCCAACTGTCTAGAGAGAATATCCCTTGTCTTCTACCCTAACGGGAAACATACTATCAATAGAAAGGGAATTCTGAGGACCGTAATTCAGTCCAGTCAAGTTGATGCATCAGAAGGCCATCACATATGATAAAATACGTCATGGTAAAAAGTGGCTTTGCTTTAAATGGCTTTTAATCCTTACATTTATAAAGAAGAGTTCTAGAATTAATACCACCGTTTTGGTTAATCTAAGAGAAAAAAAAAATCTGGCCAACATCTGTAAACTTAATGGTTGTAAATACTTCTTTAGGATATGTGTTTACTAAATGTTAGGCATTTCTCATAATTACATTCTGTTTTGCCTTAGGGTGCTTTTTGAGATCACTCAAGAAGATGTTTTGTTTCTGGCTTCACCTCTGACCTTTGATCCTTCTGTTGTGGAAATATTTGTTGCTCTATCAAGTGGTGCCTCTCTGCTTATTGTACCAACTTCTGTCAAAGTGCTCCCGTCAAAATTAGCTGCTGTTCTCTTTTCCCATCACAGAGTGACTATTTTACAGGTACATTTTAGTAGCAAATGAAATGTTTTGTCTTTAATTATTCAGTATTTTAGAGACTATTTTATATTCCTGTAGCTCTTTACAATGGATTAATGATAATCTAGTTAGATTATCAAGGGCTGTCTTCCTGATGATGTCGCTTTTTGTTTGTTTGAGAATGAAAAAAATCAGTTAATTCTGTCTAGAAAATTCTTTTACTATGCACTTTGTACATACTATAGTAACTAAAGGAACTTTTACTCAAATCTGTTCGGATATGCCTCTCTTGTCTTAAAGTTTTGAGTTTATTGTGTTTCCCACTAAAAGCTGCTTTAAGTAAGTTAAATTATAATTAGAAATTTAGATTTTCTGAGTTTTACATCGGTATGTCTTATATTAACCTAAAAAAAAATATTTTTTAAGTTTGGCATTTTTGAAGATTTAAAAAATATATATGTGAAAGTATGTGACTTGTACTCTAGCCTAAAGATATAGCATTGCAAGTGGTTAATGAAACTAGAGAGAATTAATAAAATTATATGCATATCATGATAAATTAAAATTTTTTAAAATGAGACTTGAGAGGATGTTAAATTTCTTCCCAGAGACAGAATTTGATGCTGACTTTCTTTTTAGGAAATGTGTTTTTCTTCCTATTAAAAAAACCATTATATATAAATGAAATGAGTATAGCAATGCAGTTTGCTAGGTATCAGTGGTATAAATTCTCATCTGTTGGTGAATCATTCTATGAATCTGGGCAAGATTTTAATACAACTTTTATTTTCCTGTAAAATTCAAGGAGCATAATTTTTCAGGGAATATTTGCTAAGTACCTTAATAGTGTCTTACACCTCTCTAAATCTGACCCCCTTGCTTAATGTTAAAGCACAATCTCAGATAAATTTACTTTAGCAGTGGTTTTTAACTTTTCTGGGATCATAGATCCTTCTGAGAAATGGATACACATTTACTAACTCTGTTCCCGAAATACAGCAAATTTCACATATAGTTTCATTGTGATTTTATATAACTCACAATACATATTTACTTGGAATATTATGAGCAGATCACATTTGACTTGGTTTGAGTAAGGAAGAGAAGCACAAAAGCTGACAGACTAACCTTTCTTTCGTATAAGACACATGTCTTGTAGTGAATTTTAGCTTTATTTTATTATCAGGGTTCAGCTTTTCCCTCCAGAGTCAATTTCTTACCAAATAATATGTAAGTCATCAAGGAGATACATATATATATATATTTTTTAAGAGCTCCTTTTACAGATTTTATTTACAGATAACCTTGCCCAAACCTAATTGGATATTAAACAAGGATCTTAAAAGCTCTCAAAGAGAATACATGCTACTAAAGTTTTGAGAATTGGAAAAAATAGAATATCTTGAGTTATTGCGGGAGAGAAAGGCCCCAAAGTGAGATGGACTAAGCCTCTGAGGAAATTAAGAACCTCTTTATCTCAGGAGTAAGAGTTTTCTCTTGCGAAGAAAGGGCCAGTATTTGGTTTCTTACAAACCTAAAGTATATTTGGGAATTTTTTGCATACTCTGGGTAACAAAGTTATATTATTTAAACTTGATGCCTTTTAAAAGTGAAACCTTTTAGTTAGAGCAAAATCTTAGGTTGCTAGCTACCAAAGGGTCAACATAAGTGTTTTTCATTTTTACGTAAATTTTTACTTAGACAATCTGGAAGAAAACTATAATATTTTCTATCACGTTTTTCTGTTATTTGCTAAGTCCTGTTTTCCTATGCCTAAGGTGATTTGGTAGCAAAGGATGTTGAGTTGTCCTGTGCCAATAAATTGATCATTTCAGTTTATCAGTATCTGAAAAGTGTTACTATGCTTTACCTTGCTGAATATTCATAGTTGTGCATTCATTTGTAGAGTTCAAAGTTGCAATTATCCTTAACACTAGAAATTAGGCCAGAATGTTTCAGATTTGCTTTACTGAAAATGGAGAGCAGGACCATTCAGTCGTCATTTTGACAAGAGATTTTCCTTATGATAAAAGTCTTGGGGGCTTCCCTGGTGGCGCAGTGGTTAAGAATCTGCCTGCCAATGCAAGGGACACGGGTTCGAGCCCTGGCCTGGGAAGATCCCACATGCCGCGGAGCAACTAAGCCCGTGCGCCACAACTACTGAGCCTGTGCTCAAGAGCCCGCAAGTGACAACTGCTGAGCCCACGTGCCACAACTACTGAAGCCTGTGCGCCTAGAGCCCATGCTCCGCAACAGGAGAAACCACAATGAAAAGCCCATGCACCTCAATGAAGAGTAGCCCCTGCTCACCGCAACTAGAGAAAGCCCGCGCACAGCAACGATGACCCAACACAGCCAAAAATAAAAACAAACAAATAAATAAATAAATTTATTTAAAAAAAAAAAAACACAACTCTTGGTGGAACAGTTAAGAGCTTGATTTAGGATCATTTCAGGATAAATAGGGTGACCACTGTAATTTATTACCAAAAACTTGGAATCCTGAGAGTGAATGAAAGCACTAAATTCCCAGACAGTAATCTGGAACAATAAGTACATACTGGGATATAGGGTCATTCTACTACTTAAATTATTTTGACAAGCCATGACCTTAAATAATCTCCCCAAATTAAAATTCAAGTTGTCCTTTTAGCTTTTATTGAAAGAAGCCATTTTAAAATCTTTATTCACGTAACCTCTGGCTACAGCCAAGTGAGGAGATTGGCAGATATGCTCCCCAAAAAGCAACTATAAAGCTGGACAAAATTGACAAAAATAACCATTTCAACACTTTAGAAATCAACTAAAGGCATATAACTATCTGAAACATGTTTATTTTTTTTTTGTTTTTATTTTTTTTAACAGAAATATGTTTACATTTTTAAAAACTGCTGAATTTTGCTTTAGAAAAGGGAATCTGTGGCATTCTAGCCAGCAAGAAGGGCCTACAGCTCCAATAGCCTGAGGTTGCTATGGTGAGGAGGGCAAGCACATTCCTGACTGACCTTGAGGCTATGTGCATGCATGTAAGAGACACAAAAGAGCCCATGGAAAATAAAAGCTGGATCAGACTTGAAAATGACCTAACTTTGAATGAGCTCCCCTATCCACACACAGATCCATCTATACAGACAATCTGTCCAGTCACTGGTTGACATCTGAGCTATGCAGACATGAGGCGACCCTTAGGAAGTAAGACTTAAAAATGAAAACAAGAATATGTATTTTGGGACTTCCCTGGTGGTCCAGTGGTAAAGAATCTGCTTTACAATGCCGGGGACACAGGTTTGATCCCTGGTCAGGGAACTAAGATCTCACATGCCGCGGGACAACTAAGCCTGCGTGCCACAACTACTGAGCTCGTGCACTTCAACTAGAGAACCTGCGTGCTGCAAACCACAGAGCCCACGCACTCTGGATCCTGCACACCACAACTAGAGAGAGAAAAACCCTCATGCCAAAACTAGAGAGAAGCCCACGGACCGCAACGAAAGATCCCGTGTGCTGCAACTAAGACCTGATGCAGCCAAAAAAAAAAAAAATGTATTTTAGGGAGTTCCCTGGCGGTCCAGCAGTTAGGATTCCAAGCTCTCACTGCCAAGGGCCAAAAAAAAAAGTATTTAATTAAATTAATTTATTTTTTGGCCATACCATGCAGCTTGTGGGATCTTAGTTCCCCCACCAGAGATTGAACCTGGGCCACGGCAGTGAAGGTGCTGAGTCTTAACCACCGGATCGCCAGGGAGTTCCCAAATACCTATTTTAAAAGCCAACCGAGCAGTGGCATCAGTGACCATATGGGGGAGACAATTTACAATGCAGGGGACCCGGGTTCGATCCCTGGTCAGGGAACTAGATCCCACATGCATGCTGCAACTGAGAGTTCACATGTCACAACTAAGGAGTCCGCCTGCTGCAACTAAGGAGCCAGCAAGCAGCAACTAAGGAGCCTGCCTCCTGCAACTAAGACCTGGTGCAAAATTAATTAATTAATTAATTAATTATTAAAAAAAGAAATATATTGTTATATCAAGAACATGATATCTGCCTGAAAATAGAGGTTCCAAATACATGAAGCAAAAATGGACAGAACTGAAAGGAGAAATAGACAACTCAATGGTTTGAAATTTTAGTGCCCTACTTTCAGTAATTCATTGAAAAACTATACAGAAATCAATGTGCATATAATAAAGAAGACTTGAATAACATTATCAGTCAAATTCCATATGTAGAACACTCCATCCACCAAATGCAGAGTACACATTTCCTAGGATAAGTCATATGCTAGGCTACAAAATAAGTCTCAGGAAATGTAAAATGTGTTGATGAAAAATTAGTCAATCTAAGAAAGAAATAAAGAATGTTCTTTGAGCCAAATTGAGGATTATAACCCGGGAGACAGTCTTTCAGAAAGATCTGAGGACCCTTCTGCCTGTTAGAAGTCAAAGCACAATTATGTACATTTTCGAGACAAAGAGTTATACATCGAAGTGACATATTGATAGTTTACATAGTCTAGATCTGCACATATAAGGCAAGTAGTGGGTCATTGTGACCCGTCACAGGATTAAGAAAGGAATGTTATCTTCTAAGGATTACCTTGTTGGTGCGAGGAGAAATTTGCTTTTTATGATGAAGCAGGAATTTCTGTGTCTTCTAAGGTGGTCTGGTTAATGTATAATGCAGATGCACATTGCACCGTAAAGCGAGGGTAGTGAGGCCCAAATGGGCAGAGAAAGAATTTTATGTTAAAAAAATTTTTTTTGTCCTGCCTTAAAAATAATTTTATTTCATCAAATGTAACTAAGTGGGATTTGTCCCAGGAATGCACATTTGCTTTAACATCCAAAAATCCACTGATGCTATATACTAGATAAAGAATAATGGACAAAAAGCACATAATTATGTCAGCAGATGCAGAAAAATTATTTGGCAAATCCAATGCCAATGATTAAAAAAAAAAGTCAACAAACTAGGAATAGAAGGGAACTTCCCCAACATGATAAAGGATGTCTACAAAAAGACTACAGCTAACATTATAATTGGATAAAAGACTGAATGCTTTCACCCTAAGATTGGGAACAAGGCAAGGATGTTTGCTTTTTCACTTCTCTTCAACATTATTCTGGTTGTTCTAGCCAGTGCAATAAAGCAAAAAGGAAGAAAGAAATTAAGCACCCACACTGGACAGGAAGAAGTAAAACTATTTGCAGACGACATGGGGGAACTACTAGAACTAATAAACAAGTTCAGCAAGGTTGGAGGGTACAAGATCAATATGCAAAATCAACTATATTTCTACATTATAGAAAAAAAAGCCCAAAAATGAAATTAAGAAAATAATTATATTCACAATAGCATCAAAAATAATAAAATAGGAATAAATTTAAAGAAGAGCAAGGCTTGTATGATGAAAACTATAGAACATTGTTGATAGAAATTGAAGAGCTAAATAAATGAGACATTTCATGTTTATGGATTGGACGTCTCAATATTGTCAAGATTGCGGTTCTCCCTATAAATTAAACCCAGTCCCTATCAAAATCCTGATAGACTTTTTTGGGGGAGAAATTGACAAGCTGATCCTAAATTTTATATGGAAATTCAAAAGCTAGTCCTGATCCATACAATAGAATAAAAAGTCCTATGAGTGTTTGTGTCCCCCCAGAATTCATATGGGGCCTTTGGGACTGCTTAGGTCATGAGGGTAAAGCCCTCATGAATGGGATTTAGTGCCCTTGTAAAAAAGACCCCACAGAGCTTTCTATCCCCTTCCACCATGTGCAGACACAGCAAGAAGTCTAACCTGGAAGAGAGCTCTCACCAGAACCTGACCATGCTGGCACCCTGGTCTTGGACTTCTATCCTCCAAGAACTGTGAGAAATAAACTTCTGCTGTTTATAACCTACCCAGTCTACAGTATTTTGTTATAGCAGCCTGAACAGACTAAGACAAAAAAGAATGAACTATTGATATATACAACATGAATCACAAAGTATTTTCACTGAACATACAGTAAAAGATGCTAGGTCAAAACAGAATACATGTTGTATGATTCCATTTTTATAAAATTCTAGAAAATGTCAGCTGATCATCAGTGACAAAAAATAGATCAGCGGTTGTCTGGAGGAGAGGTCCAGTTGGAGGGAAGAATTACAGTGGTACATATGTGATTTTAGGGTTGAAGGATATGTTCATTATCTGGATTGTGGTGATGGTTTCACTGATAATATATCTCAAAATTTGTATTGTACACTTTAAATATGTATAGTTTATTGTATGTCAATTATATTATCTTAATAAAGTTGTTTTTTAAAATCTTTATTCATTGTTTTGCTTAGGCACTTCCTTAACACTTTTATATACTTTTTCTACATAGAAATAATGGGAAAGGAAATGTAAATTCATTTTATAGATTTTTGTCCTTGTAAACATTTTTGTCTAAAGTGCATAATGAAACATAATTAATATTTGCTTATTTTTTACTGAAGCAAAATTTATGTCCACATTAAAAATGTAATGCTGCTTCAGTAGTTTTCCAAATATGATTTGCCATTTAGTAAACACAGCCTTAATTTCCTTGTGAGCTCCCAATGTTAAGCTTTGGACTAATCACTACAGTGTGTTGTTTTTTTTTTTTTTTAAAGAAGTGATGGGAAAGAAATAATTTATTTTTAATGTATCTACAGGCAACACCGACATTGCTTAGAAGATTTGGATCTCAGCGTATCAAGTCAACTGTTTTATCAACCAATACTTCTCTTCGAGTATTGGCCCTTGGTGGCGAAGCATTTCCATCATTAACTGTTCTCAAAAGCTGGAGAGGAATAGGCAATAAAACACAAATATTTAATGTTTATGGTATCACAGAAGTATCAAGTTGGGCGACTTTTTACAGGATACCAGAGAAAATTCTTAACTCTACTTTGAAGTAAGGGTTTCAGTTACTTCAGGGTAGGGTAGAGAGAAACTGTTATTTTTCCAGTATCTTAACACAAATAGTATTTTTGATAGGCACTGGAGTAATATTTTATAAACACTATTTTATCTAGAATTTTAAGCTGGGAATCCAGAACCTTTCTTATTTTAACTGGTGCTACAGATCCTGCTAGAGGTTTTTGTAACTAAACAGCAATGAATAACATGATAACTTTTCCACCTAACCTTTTCCTCTTGTCAATCTTTGAATTATAACAAAAACTTTATTTTTCTTTATTTGGTACAATGTGATTTAAATACACTGGTAAATTTTCTATTCAAATGAAAAATTTTAAATTTGGTTTGGGTTGTTGTGTTTTCATAGATGTGAATTGCCTGTACAACTGGGATTTCCACTGCTTGGAACAGTAGTTGAAGTCAAAGATACTAATGGTTTCACAGTTCAAGAAGGCAATGGCCAAGTATTTTTAGGTTGTTTTACATTTGTTGATTGGGAATAATTTCTTTTTTTTTTTCAAGAAAAAAAATCTGATGTGTTAATTTTATTCTTTCCTCAATTATTCTTAAGTCTAGTATTCTTTTCAGTGATGGTAATTTTTAATCTCATCCTCACAGTCATGAAACATTTAATTAGTTACCATAATTATTTCAGATAACAATGTCTAATACTCTAAGAGAAGATATAAAAGTAATTTAGAAACTGTAAATTGGTTGTTTGTATTTCTGTTTATAGCCAAAATTCTATTTAATTAGTATTTTAAGAATATTTTTAATCACATGTATTTTTAGAACTAGATTGTGTTTCGTCCCTTTGCTTATTTTACTAAGGTTCTTATTGTATATAATTTTATCAGATAACATTTAAAAGTGAATCCCCCTTTTTATATAAATATTCAAACTTTGAAACTTAGTAACTGAGCTTTTGGAGGTGTTCTGATTTCATGGTTTTTAATATATTTTCCATGAATTTTTAAAATTACATTGTTGTTTATATCTTGTGAAAGGTGGCCGAAATAGAGTATGTTTTCTTGATGATGAAATGACAGTACCACTTGGCACAATGAGGGCCACAGGAGACTTTGTGACTATAAAAGATGGAGAGATATTTTTCTTGGGACGAAAGGACAGTCAGATCAAACGTCATGGCAAACGTCTTAACATTGAACTTGTGCAACAGGTAGAACTGTTTAAATATTAAATATCTATTAATATATGTAGGTATTAGAGGCAGCCATAACTACTTTTCTGTTCCAGGGTTCTCTGTCAGTATTATTTAAACCTAAGACTTTTGTGTTAGTGATGAATTACAGTAGAAGATATGGATAATACATTGTGCACTTTATTCTCAGCATGAAGAGTTGTTTTTTAAATAAGTGACAAAGTGGATTTTGATAACTGTGAAAATAAGTTGACTTATTTTGCTCTGGGAGCTATTATTTTTGGAAAACATTAAGAACCCTGTGTGCTGGTAATAGTGATAGTAGGAAACAATTTTTAAAAAATCTCTAGTGAATTACAGACTTTAATTTGACTGTATTGAATGCAGAGTATTTAGGAAGTTTGTTTTTAAATGTCCTTATTGGCAAATTGAGATAATCTCTCTCATAGGTTGCTGAAGGTCTTCAACAAGTGGAGTCTTGTGCAGTTACATGGTATAATCAGGAAAAATTAATTTTGTTCATGGTGTCCAAAAATGATTTAGTAAAGGATTACATCTTTAAAGAACTGCAGAAACATCTTCCAAGTCATGCAATCCCGGATGAGCTTGTGTTGATTGATTCTCTACCATTTACATCTCATGGTAAAATAATTTGAAGCAGCTATGTTTCAATGCCAAATGATACTAACTGTATTAACTAGTTTAAAGGCCACTTAAATCCTTATTATTATAAGTAATACTAATATATATTGTGGTAGACCCTCTGTTAAATACTTTGTATAATTAACTCATTTTATCTCCAGAAACTCCTGTGAGTAGGTGGTATTATTCCCATTTACTGATGTGGAAAATAAGGCTTAAGAGGTTAAATAATTTCCCCAAAATCACATTGCTAGTTAGTAGTAGAGTTGAAATTCTGTAGGACTGTTTGACTTCAAAACATGTGCTCTTAATCACCATAGTCTATTACTTTCCCAATTTCATCTTTATTTAATATTTCAGAATGTGGTTATTGCTCAGTAAATAGTACCATTTTTTTAGCTCTTTAAATGAGAGCAACATTAGCCCCTCCTTTCTTTTTTTTTTCTTTTATTTAAAATTATTTATTTTTTGGCTGCGTTGGGTCTTTGTTGCTGCACGCGGGCTTTCTCTCCTTTTTTTTTTTTTCTTTTTTAAAAATTATTTTTGGCTGCGTTGTGTCTTTGCTGCTGTGCGCGGGCTTTATGTAGTTGCGGCGAGCGGGGGCTACTCTGTTGTGGTGCACTAGTGTTGCGGTGAGCAGGCTTCTCATTGTCATGGCTTCTCTTGTTGTGGAGCACGGGCTCTAGGCTCGCAGGCTTCAGTAATTGTGGCTCGCAGGCTCCAGAGCACAGGCTCAGTAGTTGTGGCGCACGGGCTTAGTCGCTCCGCGGCATGTGCGATCTTCCCAGACCAGGGATCGAACCGGTGTCCTCTGCATTGGCAGGCATCGGATTCCTAACCACCAGGGAAGTCCCTCTTTTCTTCTTATCTGCTACCCACTACATTCTGGGTAGCATGGGACTGTCTTCTTGATTATTGATTCTGCATGACAAACTTTTATAGGATTTTCTAACCTTAACAATGAAAAATGTGTGTATTGTGACTAACAAAGACATGAAGGGGTCAAGCTGAAATTTAAAAATTGTTATTTCTCTTTTGTATTAAGGCAAAATTGATGTTTCTGAGTTAAATAAGATTTATTTAAACTCCATAGACTTGAAGTCTGAGTGTAAACTCAATGGAAAAGAGGAACTTTGGGAAAAATTACATCATTTGTGGAAGGTACAACTTTTAAGATACAAATTTGTTATTATAAAGAGGTCGTTGTATATCTTCAAGGAATGTAGCATCCTAATAAGTCTGATAAAATTTTCTAAGAATGTTACTGCTGCCCAGATGTTAAGTAGTATAGCTTTGTTTAATTCAATTTGTATTCAAATAAGGGTTAGGTTCTCTACTGCAAGATTAGATTAAGCTCCCTATATAGAAATTTATTGGAAGTGAGGTAGTCATAAAAGGCATGAGTAGACAAAACCTCTCTTGACATAACTTTTCCCTAAGAGGGTCAGTCAAGTGCAGTAACAGTTGTCAGAGTTGAAAAAATAGCCGAATCTTCCTGTACCACAATCTGTGGTATAAAGGCTTAACATAATTATTCCAGAAGAACTTTCAGTAACAACATGTATGTTTCTGCTTAAGGAAATTAATATATATATATATATATATGTATATGTATATAACAATTAAAAACATTTTAAAATATATATATTTTATTACCTATGATTTACAGGTCAGTATAATTTTTCTTAGATAAAATTTGGAGTTTTCTAAAGGGTTCTAACAAGAGGATGTAACTGTACAGTCTTGTCTGAAAATAGAGGATATCTAGATAAAAGTAATATCCACTTCATTTTTAGATTCTTGGAAAATAATTTCGGTTTATGTGAAGTTAATGAAAATAATTATTCCTGTATTATAGAAACATCAGATATTGTTAATATCTGATATTAAATCAGATGTTTTTATAATTCCATTCCCTATTGTATGGGTAGAAAAACTGCTGTAAAGGGAAGTATAATTTGCAGTTCTAGGGTAGTTTGTGACAAAATTGGTAGCATAATGATGGTCTCCTTTACTATACAGAAAATAATTTTAAAATTTAATTGTTAAAAAATTTATTTTGTGTGTGTTTTGTGTTCATCTCATTAATGTAGTTACCATCATCTATATATTACCTTTAAATGCTGAATTCTTTTGGTTTTAGATCTTTAACTTCACCATATTTCTCACTTCTCTAATCTGTAGTCTGTTCTGAGTCTCTCAGAAGACCCTTTGAAGGTTCCTGATGAGTCACTCTTCTTAAATAGTGGTGGAGATTCTTTGAAGTCCATACGGCTCCTCAGTGAGATTGAAAACCTTGTTGGCACATCAGTACCTGGGCTTCTGGAAATTATTCTTAGCAGTTCTATTTTAGAGATTTACAATCACATCCTTCAAACAGTGTTTCCAGATGAAGATCTGACATTTAGCAAGAATTATGCCACAAAAAGAAAATACAGCGATGTTAATCAAGAGGAAACCAGTGGAAAATCTTTACATCAGGAATCTGTCATGCCTTTAAATTGTGACAGCGAGATCAATGCTTTTATTGCACTGAGCCGAGGGAGTCAGATTTTGTCTCTGAATACTACTAGGTTTTTAACTAAGTTGGAACATTGCCCTTCAGCCTATTCTTCTGATTTAATTTCACAGACTAACATTCAAAATATGAAAAGCTTAACTCCTCCAGCTCTTATTGGGAAGTCAAAAGATACGTCCTGTGTTGCAGAAGTTTCTGAAGAGGAAACATCTGTGATGGGGGCTGAAAAAATGGAGTTTCATGTGAGGTGGAGGTCAGACACAGGCAAATGTGTGGATGCTTCACCTCTGGTTGTAATACCAGCTGTTGATAAGTCATCTGCGACTGTGTACATTGGCTCCCATTCTCATAGAATGATGGCAGTTGATCTTTACTCTGGAAAGGTGAAATGGGAACAGATTTTGGGAGATCGCATTGAATCCTCAGCATGTGTATCTAAGTGTGGAGACTTTATTGTGGTGGGTAAGTTTCTGAATTTGATGTTTATAGAGTTAAATTTAATTACCATATGATAATGCTAGTAGGGCCAAGTTAAATTTAAAAAACCTATGTATAGTAGGTTTGGTTGCTGTCAAAGAATAATAGTTAACTACATGCTGATTCACAGTGTGGGCCTTGGGTCAGAGTTTCTGGATTTGAAGCTAGCTCTAAAGCTGTTACCAGCTCTGTGACCTTCAACGAGTTGCTGAACTTCTTAGAACTTCAGTTTTCTTATGAGTATATGGGCATAATAAATAAAACATGGTGCTGCATCACAGATTATCCCCAGACTTAATGGTTTAGACTAATAAACATTTATTTATTTATTTATTTTTATTGGGATATAGTTGCTTTAATAAACATTTATTATCTCACAGTTTCTGTGGGTCAGGAATTTAGGAGGGGTTTAGCTGAAAGTTCTGGCTCAGGGTTTTTCATGTGGCTGCAACCATCTGAAGGCTTGACGAGCTGGAAAAATCTGCTTCTAAGTTGGCTTACTCAACACTGCTGCAAACAGAAGACTTCAGTTTTTGCTGGTTTTTGGCAGGAAGCTTCAGTTTCTTGCCACATGGGCTTCTCCATAGGCTGCTTGAATGCCCTCACAACATGGAAGCTAACTTCCCGCAGAGTGAGTGACCCAAGAGTGACTGAGGAGGAACGCAGTACTTTTAGTGTCTAAAGTTGTATACCATTATTTGTGCTTTATTCTGTTATTAGAAGAACATCATTAAGTCTGGCCCACACTCAGAGGGAGGGGAATTAGCTTCACCTGTTGAATATCTCTTTGAGTATCAAAGAAATTGTGGATATATTTTAAAACTACCACAATAATCATAGAGCTTTTGAGAGGATTAAGTGAAATGATTGCTTGTGAATCCTTTAGTACATTGCTAGGGACAGACTAAGTGCTCAAAGAATAATAGTTAACTACATGCTGATTCACAGTGTGGGCCTTAGGTCAGAGTTTCTGGATTTGAACCTAGCTCTAAAGCTGTTACCAGCTCTGTGACCTTCAACAAGTATTAGCTACTACTTTCTACTCAGTTTCATTAAGGTGTAGGTGACTTTTACTTTACAAAGATATGGGGGTCTAGGCATAATGTCTCCTCAACTACCACTCTCTTTTTACCCCCCAAACTACATCAAGTTTTACTTTAGTGCTCGTGGCATCTGTTTACCAAAGCTTTTCAGACTAAGTGCTTAGGAATATATCTCCCTACTTATGTTATCCTGGCTAGAAGCTACTTGAATCTGAGTTTGATTCTTCTGTATTGAAAACCTACATTTTGAAAATTATACCACAGGAAACTTTAAGTTATACATGTGAATGATCATGAGTAATCCCTATCCATGAAAGTCAGCTCATTGAGGTTACTGTTTGCATTGCAAGTGTCTAAACCCAAAGCCTCTGGCACATGGTGGTCACTTAGTACTTTTTTTCTCTTTTTAAAAAAATTTCCAGTTTTATTGAGATGTAATTGACATATAAGATTTTATTAGCTTAAGGTATACAATATAATGTTTGATATATGTGTATATTGCAAAATGATTACCACAGTAAATCTAGTTAGCATACATCACCTCACAGAGTTACAATTTTTTTCTTGTGATGAGAACTTTTAAGATTCACTCTCAGCAATTTTCAAATATACAGTTCAGTGTTGTTAACTATCACTTAGTACTTTAAATATTTGTTATTAATATAATATACAGTAAAACCCTTTTTAGTATACAGTTTTATATTTTGACAGATACATACTATCATGTAACCACTACCACAATCAAGAGTCCACTGCTCCAGGGACTTCCCTGGTGGTGCAGTGGTTAAGAATCTGCCTGCCAATGCAGGGGACACAGGTTTGATCCCTCGTCTGGGAAGATCCCACGTGCAGCGGAGCAACTAAGCCCGTGCGCCACAACTACTGAGCCTGTGCTCTAGAGCCCATGCGGCACAACTACTGAAGCCCGCACGCCTAGAGCCCGTGCTCTACAACAAGAGAAGCCACTGCATTGAGAAGCCACTGCATTGAGAAGCCCGTGCACCGCAAGGAAGAGTAGCCCCCGCTCCCCGCAACTAGAGAAAGCCCGTGCGCAGCAACGAAGACCCAACACCTCCAAAATAAAAAAAATATATATATATATGTGCATATAGTAGCACTTCACTGTGAGCATTACATGAGTTAATAGATATAAAATTCTTAGAGTAGTATCCTTCACAAGGTAAAAGGTCAATAAACATTTGGTCATTGTTAATGTTAGCATTTCTGGAACACCTACTATGTACTGGGCATTCATCCTAATTATCACAGTAACCCTGATGTAGATGTATCCACATTCAGCAGAAAGATAATCTAGGCCCAGCGATGCTAGGTAATTTGCCCAAAGGATGGCCATGACAAGATCTGAATCCAGGTCTGTCAAAGCCTCTTTCTGCTGCAACATGCTCATGTTCACTGTTTTCCTGGTAGTGAAGCACTTTATGGTACTTTTTTTAAAATGTAAGGTGTACCTACTAAATAGGTTTTTTACACAAATGGTTGCTGCTTTGCTGAAATGTAAATCGAGCCAGACATAGAGCCTAAGTACACATGAAGAACATCGAATATATATTGTCATGACTTAAGCCAAATAATTATTTTCCAGTGACATATGTAAATCTCATCTTTTGTATTTTGTTTCCCAACAGGCTGTTATAATGGGTTGGTTTATATTCTGAAGAGTAATAGTGGAGAAAAATACTGGATGTTTACTACTGAGGATGCTGTCAAAAGCTCAGCAACTGTGGATCCAACCACAGGACTTTTTTACATTGGCTCTCATGACCAGCATGCATATGCTTTAGATATATATGTAAGAATTCACTTCATCAATTTCATACCATAAGCATAGATAGAAGAGTGTGAAACTATCAGGTGGTGGTGACTAGGGGAGCAGGTATTAACTATTCCCATGCCATCTTGACAATAGAGACGAATCACAAAAATATCAGTAAGAACTGATTACATAAAATTTTTAAATTTAAGAATTATAAAATTAAAAAGAAATAAGTTGGGAAAAGTTTTTGAAACAAGTGTGACAGAGTTCAAATATTTATAAGTATAAATTAAGAGCAAATACAAATTAATAAGAAAAATATAAAGGTCCAGATAGAAAAATAAACAAGGGATATAAATGCACAGGACCCCAAAGAAGAAATAGCTAGTAAATGTATTTAAATATTTAATATGTTTAAGAATCAAAGGAATGAAAATTTAAAACTTTGAGATAAAGAAGCAAATGTTATTAGATTAGAGGGTAGCATTAAATGCTGATGAGAATGGTGGGAGGTGAAGCCTTCGAGGAAAACAATTTGACCATAGGTAACAATTTCATATCCTTTGATTCAGTAAAATTCTTCTAGGAATCTATCCTGGCAAAATAATCAGAAACATGGACAGACATATGCACCAAGATGTCTATTTCCAAATTGTTTATAACACCAAGCAATTAGTTCCAGACAATTTTCAATGATAAGGTAGAGAGAGAAATTATTTTGTGTTCATATGGGATATGATCCATTAAAGTAACATTTAAAGAGTTTTACAAAATAAGTGAGCTAAATTAGATACAAAGTGTATGATATTCAGAATGATGATCTCAAGCATATTAAGCTGTGTGTGGGTGTGCATACACCAAAAAGATCACAAGGGAAAATGCTAAAATGGTAACAGTGGTAATCTCTGGGTATTGGCTTTTGTCATCTTTTTATACTAACTTGATTCTCCGCAGTGAGTATATATTATTTTTATACTAAAAATAAAAATTATATTAACTAAGATAGACATAACATCAGGAGGGACAGGATATGTATATTTTGTTAATCACCAGCAGAAACCAATTAATTTGCTTTCTTTTTCTTTTTTTTTTTTTTAATTTTGCTTTCTTATTTGCAGAAAAAGAAGTGTGTTTGGAAGTTGAAATGCGGAGGAACTGTTTTTTCTTCTCCTTGTTTGAGCCTGATTCCATATCACTTGTATTTTGCTACACTGGGAGGACTTTTACTGGCTATAAATCCTGTAGGCATAAAAGAATATTTATTGATTTTATTACCTATTTTTCTTTAATAGTTTTTATTTTTGCTTTGAATTCTGAAAATTTGAAGTAGATTTCAGTTAGATATAGTCCATACATTACTGAACCAGAATTCATTAAAAATGACTGACATGAAGTATAGAAAGATGAGAAAAATCTAAGTTCTGTGTATGTCTTTTATCAATTTTTTATTTTATTTTATTTTTTTGGCTGTGTTCGGTCTTCATTGCTGTGCATGGGCTTTCTCTAGTGGCAGAGAGCAGGGGCTACTCTTCATTGTGGTGCGTGGGCTTCTTATTGCGGTGGCTTGTTGTGGAGCACGGGCTCTAGGCGCTCTGGCTTCAGTAGTTGCAGAGTGCGGGCTTTAGGCGTGGGCTTCAGAAGTTGCAGCGTGTGGGCTTAGTTGCTCCGTGGCGTGTGGGATCTTCCCGGACCAGGGATCGAACCCGTGTCCCCTCCTTTGGCAGGCGGATTCTTAACCACTGTGCCACCAGGGAAGTCCTATCAATTTTTTAAGTTGGCAGACTGTTCTCAGTCCTGTCAAGAACTTCGTGTCCATTCTAAGGATGGAGTTTATGTGCTAGTTATTTCTTTCCTGGTTTTATTGCAAGTTTTTATCTTAGCATTCGTAAGTAGCACTCATTAATTTTATAGCTGTGTATATATGTGTACTAGCTTCATTTATAATGTCAGCATGCCATTATAGCATTTTTTGGTGTTTATAGCTTTACCTCTGGGAGGTTTATGAGTTTATTTTATAAAGGGTAGTTGATTAGTAGAATGATTTAAATGCTGTGAATTGCTTTTGCCCATGACAGGCCACTGGGAAGAGAGTTTGGAAACATTCCTGTGGAAAGCCACTCTTTTCTTCTCCACGGTGTTGCCTACAGTATATTTGTATTGGCTGTGTAGATGGGAATTTTCTCTGCTTTACTCACTTTGGAGAACAGGTAAAAATTTCTAGTTCTGTTTTACTTACATTTCTCAAAGGCATAGTAGCTGGTGACAACTGAAGTAAAATTTTAAACAGTATTCGAACCATTGTGTTGAAAAATAATTCTATTTTATTTGTCAAACCTCGGGTATTTAAATTTTAGAATGACACTATAATAGATTTAAAAGATTCTATCGAAATGTTGTTTTACTTTTGCCATTCTCCTCTCACAATTTAAAAAATGTTACCAGTTTTTAGCCAACTTTATTATAACCTCTATTCAGATTGTGAACATTGAAATAAACTCCTGCTTTTTCTATGAAAACCTAAATCTGTTACATAACCCAATTTACATTGTATGGAAGTTCCATCTTCAACTTCATGATCGGCAGGGTAGGCTCCTTCTTTCGTTGGGATAATAATCTCTACTTCTTTACCCATAAGTGACTATGGCACAACTTCTGTGTTTTTGATTTTGGGGATTATTTTGTGGACTTGAGAGTGTACTAGCTCCAACATAAGTTAGCCCATTGCTGGCTAGAGTTGACTCTGGGTGCTTTTTATTCTACATTCACCCCTCATAGCCTAGCAGTTTCTTTTGTTCTGTGTGACAATTACTCTGTGATGAAATCTTTTATTAAGTTCACTTAATATTTTTTATTTACAAAGTAATTTGAATATATTCTCACCTTTGGATTTCTAAAAAGAAGGAGCAAATGCTATTACCCCTTTTTTTACCTTTTCTGAATGAACCAAAGAAAGATTAAAGTGATTTTGTCCAAGTCAGGGACAGAATTGAAATTACAAATCATATTTCATGAATATACCCACTCTTTTTATTTTGCTTTTACTATACTGCAATTACTGTGGATTTGTAAACACTATCTTAGACTTATGGTTTTTCTTCCTTGTGTGTTTTCTTTAAAATATGGCTGACAGGTTAATCTATAGTAGCTTTGAAATAAGCAAACAGTGTATATATCTACAGGGTAGACACACAACTCATAGCTCTTTGTTTAAAGCTTTAAATTATTGCACATAAACTCTTCCTTTCAGCCTACTTTACCCCCTTATTCCTCCATTAGGAGACCAGAATAAGATACAGTTTTTAATAAGATACACTGAAAACTGTGTAGTTTTTTCTTTGAAATAAGTGTCTCTGAACATATTAGTAATAACTTTTGAATGGGGTTCGAAATGAATTTTACTTCATAATATTATGCATAGCGGTGATTTATGTAATAAGGACACTGGTGCGTTTTGTGCTAGATTTTACCATTGGGACAGAGGTCTAATCTGAGGGTGCTACTTTTGGGAGAAAGCCATTATTTTCTCTATGTATAGTTACCATTCAGTAGCCTGCATCTCTCACATTTTATTAAGAATTTCAAAAAGCTTTACAGAATTGTTGAAATGAGATGAATGAATTATTTTTGCCTTTATCACCCTTCAGATTTGGCAGTTCTCTACCAATGAACCAATCTTTTCATCCCCATGTACCTCAGCATCAGAGCAAGAAATATTTTTTGGTTCCCATGATTGCTTTATCTACTGTTGTAGTATGAAAGGTCACCTCCAATGGAAATTTGAAACTACTTCAAGGGTGTATTCAACACCATTTGCTTTCCATAACCACAACCGTGGCAATGAAATGTTGCTGGCAGCAGCATCTACTGATGGGAAGCTATGGATCTTGGAATCTAAGAGTGGAGAGTTGCAAAGTGTGTATCAACTTCCTGGAGAAGTTTTCTCTTCTCCTGTGGTCTGGGAATCAATGCTTATTATTGGATGTAGAAATAATTATGTTTATTGTCTGGATTTATTGGGTGGCAATCAAAGATAATGAAGTACAGTCCTTGCTAGAATATATCTGTGAGATGTTTGAAAATATTTTACATTATGGAGCATGTGGATAGTCTTATTTTATGTTAAAGATTATATTTTGTTTAAGAAACTTGTCTATTACACTTTATTGGAAAACGACCCTATTTTACTTCCTATAGGAGCAACAAATGCTTTTAACAGGAATTATAGAACAAAACACATCAATATGTTAAGTGGCAGTTTCTTTTAATTAGGCTACAGATGTTCTACTTGGTTTTTTTATAAAAGACTTCTGGAAAAAAAGATCAGAATATACTTGGTGGGTTAAAAAATTAGTCTGTGATGTAATACACCATTCACTCATTTATACTGAGATTCATAACAAAAGATTTTCAAAGAAAGGATCTATTTATCAAATTAGTTTCCATAATTTAAAATTTTTTATTTTTATTTTTTAAAATTATTTATTTATTTGGTTGCACCAGGTTGTAGTTGGGGCAGGAGGGCTCCTTTAGTTGTGGATCACGGGCTCCTTAGTTGCGGCACATGGCCTCCATAGTTGCGGCTCGCCAGCTCCTTAGTTGTGGCACGTGGGCTCCTTAGTTGTGGATCACGGGCTCCTTAGTTGTAGCATGTGAACTCTTAGTTGTGGCATGCATATGGGATCTAGTTCCCTGACCAGGGATCGAACCCAGGCCCCCTGCACTGGGAGCAGGGAGTCTTAACCACTGCGCCACCAGGGAAGTCCCTGTAGTAGTCTCTTATGATCTTTCATATTTCTGTGGTGTCAGTTGTAACTTCTTCTTTTCCATTTCTGATTTTATTGATTTGGGCCCTCTCTCTTTTTTTCTTGATGAGTCTGGCTAAAGGTTTATCAATTTTTTTTTAATCTTTTCAGAGAAGCAGCTTTTAGTTTCATTTTATTGTTTTTTAAGTCTCCTTCGTTTATTTCTGCTCTGATCTTTATGATTTCTTTCCTTATACTAACTTTGGGTTTTGTTTGTTCTTTTTCTAGTTTAGATGTAAGGTTAGGTTGTTTGAGCTTTTTCTCATTTCCTGAGGTAAGCTTGTATTGCCATAAACTTCTCTCTTAGAACTGCTTTTGCTGTGTCCCATAGATTTTGGATCATTGTTTTTCATTTTCATTTGTCTCCAGGTATTTTAAAATTTCCTCTTTGATTTCTTCAGTGATCCATTGGTTTTTTAGTAGCATATTGTTTAGCCTCCACATGTTTGTGTTTTTGCAGTTTTTTTCTTGTAGTTGATTTCTGGTCTTCTAGTGTTGTGGTCAGAAAAGATGCTTGATATGATTTCAATTTTCTTAAATTTACTGAGGCTTGTTTTGTGGCCTAGCATGTGATTTATCCTGGAGAGTGTTCTATGTGCACTTGAAAAGAATGTATTCTGCTGCTATTGGATGGAATGTTCTAAATGTATTAAGTCTTATCTGGTCTAATGTGTCATTTAAGACACAGTGTTTCCTTACTGATTTTCTGTCTGGATGATCTGTCCATTGATGTAATTGGGGTGTAAAAGTTCCCTACTATTATTGTGTTACTGTTGATCTCTCCTTTTATGTCTGCTGGTATTTGCTTTATGTATTTTGGTGTTCCTATGTTGGTGTTTATATATTTACAATTGTTATGTCTTCTTGAATTGATCCCTTGATCATTATGTAGTGTCCTTCTTTGTCTCTTCCAACAGTCTTTATTGTAACATCTATTTTATCATATATAAGTATTGCTACTTACCCTGGCTTTCTTTTGATTTCCATTTGTGTTCAATACCTTTTGCATCTCTTCACTTTCAATCTGTGTATGTCTTTAGATCTGAAGTGAGTCTCCTGTAGGCAGGAAGGCGGGATATATATGGGTCTTTTTATTTATTTTTTAATCCATTCAGCCACTCTGTGTCTTTTGATTGGAGCATTTAGTCCGTTTACATTTAAAGTAATTATATGTATGTTCTAATTGCCATTTTGTTAATTATTTCAGGGTTTTTTTGTAGGGCTTTTTTGTTCCTTCTTTTGTTCTCTTGTGATTTGATGACTATCTTTAGTGTTATGTTTGGATTCCTTTTCTCTTCTTTTGTGTATCTATTATAGATTTTTGGCTTGTAGTTACCATGAGGTATTTATATAGTAATCTGTATTTATACATGATTGTTTTATGTTGTTGATCTCTTAATTTCAAATACATTTTAACAATCCTGCATTTGTATTCTCCTCCCCTCACAATTATTATTTTTGGTATCATATTTTACCTCTAATTGTTTTGTGTATCCCTTAACTGCTTATTTTAGATATAGATGATTTTACTACTCTTTTAACCTCCCTGCTAGCTTTGTGCATGGATGATTTCCTACCTTTACTGTATGTTTGCCTTTACCAACGAGTTTTTTCATTTCATAATTTTTATTTATCTAGTTGTGGCCTTTTCTTTTTCGTTAAGAGAAGTTCCTTAAATATTTCTTGTAAGTGTGGTGGTGCTGAACTCTTTTAGTTTTTGCTTGTCTGTAAAGATTTTGATCTTTCCATCAAATCTGAATGAGAGCCTTGCTGGGAGTATTCCTGGTTGTGGGTTTTTTCCTTTCATCACTTTAAATATGTTGCCCTCTGGCCTGCAGAGTTTCTGATGAAAGGTCAGCCGATAGCTTTATGGGAGTTCCCTTCTATGTTATTTGTTGTTTTCCCTTGGCTGCTTTTAATATTGTCTCTGTCTTTAATTTTTGACATTTTAATTACAGCATATTTTCGTGTATTCCTCTTTGGGTTAATCTTGTATGGGACTCTCTGTGCTTCCTGGACTTGGATGTCTGTTTCCTTTCCCAGGTTAGGGAAGTTTTCAGTTATTATGTCTCAGATATGTTCTCAGTCCCTTTCTGTCCCTCTTCTCCTTGTGGGACCCCTATAATGAGAATATTAGTGCACTCAATGTTGTCCCAGAGGTCTCTTATACTGTCCTCATTTCTTTTCCTTTCTTTTTTCTGTTCAGCATCAATGATTTCCACTACTCTGTCTTCCAGCTCACTGATCTGTTTCTCTGTATCATTTAGTCTACTGTTGATCCTTCTAGTGTATTTTTAATTTCAGTTATCATGTTCTTCATATGTTTGGTTATTCTTTATATTTTTTAGCTCTTTGTTAAAAACTTTTAATTTTTACTCTGTGTATCCATTCTTTTCCCAAGTTCTCTGATCATCTTTACAATCACTGCCCTGAGCTCTTTCTTGGGTATTTGCCTACTTCCACTTCATTTTGTTTTTCTTGTGGGGTTTTATCTTGTTCCTTCATCTAGAACATGTTCCTCTGTTGCCTCATTTTGCCTAAGTTGCTGTTTGCATTTTTATGTTTCTGGTAGGTTGGTTATGTTTCCTGACCTTGGAGAAGTGGCCTCCTGTAGGCGACGACCTATGTGTCCCAGCAGTGCATTCCCCTCTTATCACCCAAGCTATATGCTCTGGTGGTTTCCTGCTATGAGGGCTGTGTGGGTCCTTCTGTTGTGGTGAGCTAACTATGTGGGCCGTCTGGTAGGCTTGGTTGGCCCCTGTTCAGGTTGGTTGCTAAGCCCTGCCCTTTGCAGAGGCTGCTGGCCACTGGTTGGTATGACCAGGTCACAAGGTGGCTGACTGCAGAACCCCAGGGGCCCCAGGGCTAGTGCTGGCTCATTGGTGGGTGGAGTCAGGGTCTAGAAGACACCAGGGCTGTTGCCCATCCTATGGTGGGTGAAGCCAAGTCCTGGGGTTAGTGCTGGTCTACTGGCAGGCAGAGCCAGGTCCTGGAGTCTGGATGCAAGGCCAGTGGTCCCAGAGCTGTTGTCAGATCGCTGGGGGGAAGGAGGAGGGGCTGTTCCTGACACAGTTGGGTATGGGGTTTGGGATGTCCCAGAGCTTATGTTGGCCTGCTAGTGGCCAGGGCCAGGCCCCAGGCCCAGATAGTCCCAGGACATGGTCTGGCCTACTGAAGGGCTGGATGCATCTGCAGCCTGTGGGAATGTGGTTTTCTTTTTTTTTTTTTGGAGACTAAAGCTTTTTTAAATTTTTTATTTATTAATTTATTTATTTATATTTATTTTTGGCTGTGTTGGGGCTTCGTTTCTGTGCGAGGGCTATCTCCAGTTGTGGCGAGCGGGGGCCACTCTTCATCGCGGTGCGCGGGCCTCTCCCGTTGCGGAGCACAGGCTCCAGACGCGCAGGCTCAGCAGGTGCGGCTCACGGGCCCAGTTGCTCCGCGGCATGTGGGATCCTCCCAGACCAGGGCTCGAACCTGTGTCCCCTGCCTTGGCAGGCAGACTCCCAACTACTGCGCCACCAGGGAAGCCCGTGATTTTCTTGCATCTGGTGTCTGCCCTCTGGTGGCTGAGGCTGGTCCAGAGGCTAGAACTGGCTGCCTGGACAGCACGGCCAGGGCAGGGCTGGGTCTTGGGGCTAAAAACCAAAGGGAGGATTCGACAATGGCCCTTGCCAACACCAATGTCCACGTGGTAGAAGGAACTCCCAAGAATGGCTGCCGCCATTGTCTACGTCCTCAGGGTGAGCTGCAGCTGCTTCCTGCCTCTTTAGAAGACTCTCCAAGATCAGCAGGTAGGTCTAATCCAGGCTTCTATCAAATGACTGCTTTTGCCCCAGGTCCTGGAGCATGTGAGATTTTGTGTGTGCCCTTTAAGAATGAAGTCTCTCTTTCCCCCAGCCCTCTGGGACTCCTGAAAGTAAACCTGACTGGCCTTCAAAGCAAAATGCTCTGGAGGCTTGTCTTCCTGGTGCAGGGCCCCTGGGCTGGGGAGCCCGATGTGGGGCTCAGACCTCATAGTGCTTTGGGAGAACCTCTGCAATGTAGTTATTCTCCTATATTTGGGTCTTCCTTCCAGGGGTATGGGACTTGACTATATCGCAGATCCTACCCTTCTACCCATCTTGTTGTGTTTCCTTCTTTATGTCTTTAGTTGTAGAAGATCTTTTCTGGAAGGTTCTGGTATTTTTCATCAAAGGTTATTCTGCAAATAGTTGTGATTTTGGTGTGCCCATGAAAGAAGGTGAGCTCAGGGTCTTTCTATTCCACTGTCTTGGCCTCCAGAATGAATTTTTAAAAGAATATTGAGTCTCTTGCAGAATTACAGAGAGGGCTAGAGCTATATACAGCCAGAAACAATGAATGCCTGAAATACATTTCGGCCAGAAGACAGCTGCTGTCCTTGAGGCTCTAAATGCTTACCTTATGGCTGACCCCACTAATGCTGGACACTGTTTCCTACCACTGCCAGACTTCCTCACAGTCCCATCTTTTGGTCAGTTGCTCCCAAACCACAGTCCCTTCCAATTTGAAGTGAAACATGTTGTTATGCCCACGAGAGAGTATAGGAAGGCACCTAACAGGCATTTCAGCTGTGGTAGAAGGTGAGTGCTGCCCTCTACCAAGACCCACAAGGTAGAGATTTCCGCAAACACAGAAAGGGGATTGAGGCCATGGCTGGCCCAAAAGAACATATCTTCTGCCAGGTTTTAGACCCGTGCAGATTCGTCTTTAATGTATTAACCACCTGGAGCTCTTGCTAAATGCACATTCCAATTGAGAGGGCTGGAAGGAGGGGGGCTTGGCTTAGCCACACGGGAGACTGAGGCAAAAGGAAAAATCAGTAATACTGACCCTGTCTTTATTTAAAATTTTGGTATTTGTTCATCATGGAATTTGCATTAACCTTGATTTTTAAAATATTGCATTAAAATAGCATTCCTCTTAATTACTTGGTTTTTTGACACCTAAGGCAAGTGCCTTGCTCACGTCACTCACTTTGCCCTTGTCTGGCCTTGTGAGTCAGTAGGTCTGGTCTGCGGCCCTAAGCTGCGTTTCTCACATGCTCTTGGCTTGTGCCCATGCTGTTGTTCCATGGCCCACGCTTTGAGTAAAGAGGTTGTAGGATCATTTTGTCTGAGATGCCAGACCATTCAGTTCCAATTTAGGATTGAGATAAACATTTTATTTGTCCCTAATCATTATTTTTCTCCGAAAACATCTAGTTAAAAGTATAATAAGGTACCATATAAAATGCCTTGAAATTTTTCTTTCTCAACAAAAGCTGTATAAATACAAGCTTTCTATAGATGGTCATTGAAATCAGTAAAAACTTCAGCTTGAAATTCCATCAGTGCCAAAGATCTTGTGGGTATTTTTTATTGAAAGATCTTTTTCCTTCAATAATGGACATTTTACATTAAAACTTTATACAACCAAAATCTCAAAATAATAATAAAATCACACTAAGGTATTTTTATTGTTAAGTCTCTACTTCATTTTATTGTTGATAAAAATATTGCAAGACACTTGTAACTAATGTTTCTGCTTTAAAATAAGCAATTAAAACTAAACATCACAAGAAGAGACAATGAATACATACTACAATTTGCTAATAACTGGCTAAAATGATAATTTAATAGTAATTAATATATAAGAAACAATTGCACTTGAAAAATTAAAAAAGTAAAGAAAAAACCTCTAGTTTTGTAATATGTCTTATGAACAGAGGTTAATCATCTATAACCTTGCCAGGAGAAGTGTATGTTTGTTTAAATTAAAAAAAAAAAAAAAAGCTTGTGTATTTAACTAGCAATCATTCATTTCTTTTAAGTTTTGAAGTTTTTATATGCTTTATAGAATTTCCCCCATAGTTTGTTGGTCAGAAAAGACTGCAACACAACTAAAGCAAAATAACACTTCATTGGTATTTAGTGCAAAGTAGGAGTAATTTTTACATGAAATATTAAACATGTAGCCTTTAGAAGTTGTTGAAAGTAAGTGCTATGACTTACGTCCAGTATACTTTCCTCAGTATACTCTTAAAAAGATTTTGATGGAAATTTTTTAACTGAGGTATTTCTCCTCCTTTGTATGGGATCAGTGGTAGGTAAGCCAGTACAGAGTTGACTTGTCTACCATTCTTTGTTAATGATCTGATTTATTCACCTGTTCTCTGCAATTACTGTGATATTATTCAAAGCTGATAGGATGACAGAAAAAGACAATGCAGAAGAATTAATGTAGCAGTATAATTCCAGGGCTCTAGGTGGAAAGATTCCTATTAAGAAGTGTTATATTAGTGAGGAAATCATTGAAACTAACAAATGTCTACATATTTGATTTAGAAATGAACATTACTGTGGAAAACATGCAGTGGAATATTAATTGCTTCTCATAGCCATAAAAAAAATTAACGTTCCATTGATTCTTAACAGTCTGAAGGTCCACTATATATAATATTAACTCCAACTTGCAAAAGTACAACTATCCACTTCACCACACATGCCAGCTGCTACCATGAGGCTGAGCCATCATTTCCAGAAAGAAAATGCCTTGTATATGGTAAACAACTTTGCTGTCATCCTTTCTTTAAGGTACATAATAGTGTAACAGCACACTGTCTGTTGAGTAAGCATAGAGGAAAATGACACTAATAAAGTACTAATGTGTTTTTGTAGGAGAGGAAAAAAGGATGTAATTCCTTCCCCTGCTGCACTAGGCAAAGGATTTGTACTTAGATTTTGAAGTCAGGATTGAAGAAAAAGGTAATATGCCAACACCACGAAATGTAGGTTAGTACCAGCAATATGTGGGTTTGCTGTATGTCTGTCTGTGTGTCATGTAAAGCAAATTTAGGGAAATAAAAGTGAATATATGTGGCTTTTAAATTGCCAAGTCCTTTTTTTTAATCACATGTATAACAACAAGGCCACTTAAAACTCTGAGATGTTTTTAAAGGTAGCAAGGTGAATGCTCGACATTATAAATGCTATTGAACATTTGACTCTAAATATGAATTACTTGATTATGGTAAAGAAAGAAACTTCCCACGGGAAGTCCTTAGTACAAAGGCTTCAAATCTTGTCTTACTGTTAACTTTCCCTAAAGATTTAAAAGATTTTCAGAGACATGTAATGTCAATAGACTCTTTTATGCCCTGTAATAAATGGCTGGTTTGGGGGGTGGTTTTATTATTTTTCCTGTCGTCTCACCTTTGCTGCTTTGGGTGAAATGAGCCTCCCCTTCAGAGTTTTAAAAACTAAATTACACTAGAAGCAGTGTGTCCCACGCTTCTCAACCTCTGTGATATACCGGAAGTCATCTGAAGAGTTTTTACCAGAATATACACATCTGGCCCCATCCTCACAGGATCTCTGATGATTGAGTAGGTCTGGGATGGAGCCTGAACTTCTTAAGAACAACTGCACTAGATGGGGATTCTCAGAGACAGAGAATTTGTAGCTTCTTTTTTCTTTTTAAATCATTTTAAATAAAAATATTCCCTAGGAGCCAGCTGGGCCAAATGGTTAACATGTCCTTGAGGAGAGTTGTGGTATAACGGGGCCTGTAGCTCAACAGTGCAGTAGAAGAGTCAATGGACTCGCTGTCTGTGTTTGTTACAGTTTCCTGTTGGGGCAAAATCATGAGAAGCAGACATGGGCAAAGAGTTGGGAGCCAGACTTTTACTTGCAATTCCCAGTTACTCACTGCATTCAGGCGAATGGGCACTCTTGTTTATATAAGATCCTTTCACTATCACTATAGAAAAGGGTAGAAATCCCCAAGCACATGGTAAATGGTTTGGAAAAAAGAAGCAGGACTACAGAATCAAGAAAACTATTACAAAGATTGGCAAAAGTACATGTTCTGAATGGTGTGTGGGTGTGTATGTGTGTGGAAGGGCCATGGAATGGGTGTGGCAGGCTCTCGTGAGAAGTTCTCAGTCTGGAGATTTTGCTTCATGTGGTCCCTAGGACGGAATTTTCTCTTTAGAACTAGGAGGAGCTCAAGGCACCAGGACCTAGGGTTGTGCAAATACACTCTTTACAAGGAACACCACCAGTTCAGTTTCTAAACATTATTTTAGAGCCTATAAAACATGCTGCTTTTCCCTAGCTTCGTTTCTTTCTTTACCTCATATAAAAAATAAATAAATAAAAAGGGCAAGAGAAGAGCCAATAACTGGCAATAGGAATGGATAAGAGTCACTCTTTACTTAATAATCTGTGGACAGTCGCTCCAGGCCTTGGCTTTCCTTTTGGCCAAAGCCAGCCAGGCTGGTTCTGTTGACACGGGGGCAGCGTCTGGGGTAGAGAATCTCTTTGTGACTTCTTTCACCAGTGGTGCTGGGGGAGCCGAATCAGAGATCTCCACTAGATTGCATTTTGAAGGAAAAGGAGAAAGGAATAAGTCAGAGCCACATTTTGATTTAGCAGAAGTATGAGATTCAGAAAGGAAAACCCAGTGAAACACTGGGTATCTCTGGTGAGAAGAGTTAGTTAAAGAAAGCTACGTACGTGATCATAACTGTTCCATACAGAATTACGGTGATCACAGTGCAGTCGATTCTAATTTCAGAGAATGTCTAGAAACCTAATTTTCTCTGTGCACAGAAGCTATGCCTGTGTGATAATAATAAGAGGTAAATTCTGTGATTCTAGGCATACAACCAGTCAATTTCATGAAGAAAAAGCTTAAACCAAGTAGTTTGAAGTTTGAACCTGTTAGCTGCTGAGGTTAAAAGCTACCTTCTCTACCAGGCATGCCCTGGGTCCCTCCTCCCTCTGAGGCCCATGGATCCTGCCAGCTCCTATCACTCAGACTCGTCTAACACAATTCCTTTGCATCCCATCACTATTTATCAGACCTTAGAGGCTTTGTGTGGTGAGCGTTCCCATCTTATCTTTGGGTCTTTCTTATTGTAGGCAATGGCCTACAAAATACTGAAAAGACAAAAACTTCAGAAGAAGGCTTGCTTTATTAAGGTGGAGCCAGCTCTGAATTGCATTAACCCTTTGGTGCTTCTAAGAAATCAGGCAGACAAAGGTTGATCTCTGACTTCGGAGCTTTCACTATTCTGCAAGAATTCTCTCTTGACACACACCAATATGATGTTTAGAATCCTTAATTCCTGGGTATAAGATCAAACGAAATAATGCCCTTGGAGGTTCTTGAGAAAATGCTCCAAAGTTGTTTTCAAATATAAAGGTTTTTTCTCCTCACCAAATAGTAAATATAGCTTTAATAGTGAGACCTCTTTACGTTTCCAGACCTCAGCTAGCAGGTATCCAAGGCATAAAAAAATCTTGGGTCCAGAAGTTGGGTGTCCTCCGAGGAACAGGGCTGCCTAGTGGGGAAAACAGATGCCCTAATAACCCCTGAGAGGAAGCTCTTTCAGACTCTCCATCCGCCAAGTGATGTGTAACAAGGAAATAGTTATAAACATTATTGGATCATTTTATCTTTTAACAGAATAAAGAGTTGGTTTTTTTTTTTAATGTGCATGCGTCTCCTATGTGTCATGAACATATAAACACTGCTGCTGTTAATTAACATCAAGGACTTAGAGCACAACAACCTTGCTCTGTAAAGTCACACCTGGGTCAGAAATTTGCTGTCTGAAATCACATCAGTGAGAAGGGACCACCCCACTTTTGCCTGGAGCATCTGAGCCACTTGGATGACCATGATTCAGAGAGACAATCTCCATTTCCAACTGGAGCAGACAGAGCTCCAGGTAGGGGTTTTCCAATACAGCTTCCTCACATTTACCTTAAGTTTGTGGTGTCAAAGGAAACAGGCTCCTGAGTCCACTTTTCAGCTCAGGCTTGATATCAACTACTTTGCTTTGAGTCACTGCTTCATTTAAATTTTACCTAAAATTCACCCTTTCCCCTGAATCCTAATATAATCTTATCTCTTGTTTTGTTTAGAAGGTTCTTATGGTGTGCAGTCTTCCTTGCTGCAGGAAGTTAATAAACCTAATTTTGTTGGACTACAGGCAGTGGAGTTGGAGAGGGCTCATATCACCTTGTTAAAGGTTCAGGAATTTAACGAGTCACTTGATATCACATTAGTAGCTTGAAATTAGCCATGGTTGGGAGTATTTACACCACAGCAAATACTACAAATCAGAGGTCTCTCCACTCCCTGAAGAACTGATTGTTAAACGTTTATCATCACACCACTGATAGTGGGTGAGTTTCTGATGATCTTTATCAGAGGAGCTTTATCAGTCTCAGAGTTGATGAGTGGGGTCATGAGACAGCTTGTGCTCTGAAAGGCCTAAAATGCCGTGCTAGTTATGACGCTAGAGGAAATAAAACACACCCTAAGAAGAAAAACCTTTAAGTACGGTTAAATAGAAATGGACCTGTTCTCTACCTGTCACAGATGTAGGAAGAGTGTTGGCCTTTTTCAGCTGTTCTCGGCGCTCGAGCCTGGACGCTGCTGTCTCTGGCTTCTTCTCTTCCGGCTGAGCGGTGGACTTGTGCAGGGAACCAGCTCTGCTGACACTGCTGCTTCCAGGCTGCGGGCTGACACTGACCTGGGTGGACAGAGGAAGTCAGGGGAAGACTGACCATGCAAGGCAAGGCCTTGGAGGCTTCCATTGGCCAGCCCCCGTTCTCTGCTCCCAGAGGAGGGGCCGGACTGCACGGGGAAGCAGTGTGTGCTCAACCACGGAGCCGCTCAGTGCAAATGTCCCAAAGGGGGGACGCCACATACTTTCCCAGAAGAGCCCTTCAAATTAACTATACCGTCAGGGCCACAGAGCAAGATTCCTAATTTCCTCTGCTCACTGCTCAAATAAAATGCTTTTTGTATTTCTCATATAACTTGTGTGAACGGATTCTGCCAAATCAGGCTAACCTGAGAGCATAAGGAAACCAAATTTCTAACCTGAAACGCCTCCTTGTCTTAACAGTGGTCAGCTTATTTATTGCTCTACTGTCTAAGTATTCTCCACCACTCTCAGCTAGCCTTGTTTTGTTATTGTTGTTGTCTTAAATCCTGTGAACTAAAAGAGCCAAGCTCAGGAATTCCCTGGCGGTCCAGTGGTTAGGACTCGGCCCTTTCACTGCCAGGGCCCAGGTTCAGTCCGTGGTTGGGGAACTAAGATCCCGCAAGCTGCGCAGCGCAGCCAAAAAGAGAGCCAAGCTCAGGAAAACAAAGTTAAAGCTGAAGACTAAGCTACTTACGTTTTCTTTGGAGAGCTTTTCTGCCTGTTTGGCCTCCCTGGCTTGCTTCCTCTCCTCTCGAGTCGCTTGCTGCTCCCGAAACCCCTTCTGCTTTTGCAGTGCCAACGTTATCCACAGTGGCTGCGCGGTTTCAACTTTCTCCGCAAGTTTGGAGCCGTCTAAAGAGTGTCTGCTCTGAAGCGTCGGCTTTTCTGTGGGAAAAAAGACTGTGATATTGTGATGTACAAGTAAGAAATACATATTTGGTCTTTGTCCCTGTTTCTGGCACAGAACTAAAACCCTTGCAGTTCCCTAAGTGATGAGAGCATAAAGGTGTCTTTTGTTCTGCTAATGAGGTAACTTTTGGAAAGCACCTGAAGATGGAGGTTGGTTGCCAGTAGAACCAATCATGTGATTAGAGGGTTAGAACTTTTAGTCCCACCCCCAAGCTCTCGGGGAGGGGCAAAGGGTTGGAGGCTGAGTTCAATCACCCATGGCCAGTGATTTAATTGATCACGACTATGTGATGAAGCCTCCATAAAAAGCCAAAAGAACTGGTAAGGAGAGCTTCTGAGTTGGGAACACATGGAGGTACTGGGAGAGTGACTAGCTCCAAAAGCATGGAAGCTCTATGCCCCTTTCCCCATTCATCTCTTCCATCTGGCTGTTGCTGAGTTCTATTCTTTATATATAAACATATATATATATATATATATATAAACTAGTAAGTAAAATGGTTCCCTGAGGCCCTGTAGCAAATTAATTGAGCAACGTAGATTTGCAATTGGCATCTAATTAGATGGGGGCAGTCTGGTAGGACTGAGCCCATAACCTGTGCAATCTGATGCTATGTCCAGGTAGAAAGTCAGGACTGAGAGAAGTGAGTTGAACTGACACCAGCTGGTGTCAGAGAATCGTTTGGAGGTGTGGGCATCCACCCCCCACATCTCCCCAACAGAGTCAGTAAAAAATCAGATGTGCATTGAAACTAACTACTCACTTGCCTCAGTCCCTCATCCCCTAAAACTTGTGACAGTCATCAGCCCAAGAAATAGTCAACTATCCCTTTCTAACACAAACACCGTGCCAATACCTGAGCGACTCCGCTGGGTGGGAAAGTAATATCTTCCTTCGATCAGTGGGAAAAAAACAGGAGCATGTGTCTCCCCTCAAAATGGAAGAAAAAATAGTCTCAAGTGTCAAAAAACCTCAGGCCTACAGAGGACCCAGGTAGTTATTTGATTCATTGTCCTCTTTTTATTTATTGCTTTTTAAAATTTATTTTTTCAATGGAAACTTCTCCATGTCCCCACCCCACCCCCCATCCAAACAAGTGGAATCCCAACGTATGAAAGAGGAAAAGGGGACACTGCTCAGCCTAGTGGGGCTGCTGAGGGCACCAGGACTCTGAGGAACACAGTGGGAAGCTGCAGTTTTGGTCCAATGCCCTCATTTTTGTTGTTTTAATTTTTTAAAATTTATTTATTTACTGGCCGCACTGGTTGGCGTGTGGAACTTCCACAACCAGGGATGGAACCCGTGCCCCCCGCAGTGGAAGCGCGGAGTCTTAACCACTGGACCGCCAGGGAAGTCCCCAGTGCCCTCATTTGATAGATGTGAGCACTTGGGGCCATAACCATCAACTGCAGTGACCACGGTCACCCAGCAGTTAGTGCACGGGCTGAAGCCTGAGCCTAGGACTTCTGACTTCCAGTCTGTGCTTTTATTGTGGTGGACTGTCTTGCCTATGCAACTGGGGGCAACAAACTTCCCAGGTAGATGGGGTCAAACACTGAGTAGTAACTGGGCTCTGGAATTGAGCAGACCTGGGTTTGACCTTATGTGACCTTAGAAAAGCTACTTAACCTCTCCAAGCTTTCATTTTCTAATCCATAAAATGGAGATGAGAATGGCACATGCCTCACCAGGCTGATGTGAAGATTAAAAGGGGTCCTCGGTATGAAAACATTTAGAATAGTGCTTGGCATGTAGTAACCGCTCTACAAAAGTGAGTGTTCTTGTTATTTATGACTGTGAGACAATGATCCCCACCCGCCTTCTACTCCCCAAGTAAAAATTATGCGCTATTAGAGGTAACCATTCTGGCATTGGCATTGAATCCTTTACTATCTCCAAGGGAAAGGGCCCATTCTAGTCCTGTTCTTTGAAACCAAACAGAAGTCTACACTTTGATACAGACCTTACCAAACAGGGCTTTCAGTTAAGTGAACGTCATATTGAGGAGAAAGAACCAAAATAAGTTCGAATTGGGAATTCAAGCACAAAAATTCAGGCAGATCCTTAATTTTCTACAACTCTTAGATCTATAATGCTGTACAAAGAATTCCTATAATGGGCCTTGTGAATTGTAATATTCCTAACCAAATAAGGATTCAGTTATGATCTAACATAGGAAAGAAAACCGACACATTTCAGAAGTATTTTTTTAAAAAACTAAAACTGAAACTGAAAGGAGTTTTTGATTAGTTAACCAGAAGATCAAAAAATATTTACCACTTCGAGCATTCTGCTTAACTGAGAAGCTTTACGTACACTGGAACAAAATGAGTTTCACCTTTTTACTCAAGGGCTGTGTAACACCTGTGTGTAAAATGGCTAAAAACCAAATTCCCCAGATCTAAGTGATTTCCATTTAAAGCAGTTATGTAAAAGAGAGTCTCACCTGAACTTGCTTGGGAAGGTCATTCAAGCAACAGGCCCGTTTCCTGCCAACAACTTTGACTGGGTTTATCACAAGGGTCGAAATACCTTTAAAGTATAATTGCCTAAACTTACAGTTGACTAAAATAATTTGAAAAGATAAATCTCTAGCCAGATTTTTATCTTCTTAGATCTGTAGTTTGAATAGTACATCCTGGAGTTATGGACCAGACTCTTTGAAAGGCTGTAACATAATATGTATTAAGGGCCTAACAGGTCTGGATTGTAGTTGGGGATCAATAAACAGAAAACAGGATGTTAAAATGGGACTCATGCCTGAGTTTCAGCCAGGGATGCCCCAAAAGGTCGTAACAAATAATAAATGGCACTTACTCCCGTGTTGTGAAGTGATGTGCTTGATCACCTACTCAGGACTAGCCAACGAGGTGACCAAAACAGCCACCTCAAGGTCCTAGGAAAATCAGAGCTGAGGCAGAAGCAGCCAGAGTAGAGAATTTCTTTGAAAAACATTGTTGGAGCATGGTGTGTTCCCACGTCCTCTCCCCAGCAGAGGAAAGGGGGCTAAGCCAAGTGAGAGGATCTCTAATGAGACCACTCAGACAAACTCCTGGAGTCTGTGGGGCACAGACTTGAGGTTCTATTCACACCAGGAAAAGTCCAAAGGCAAGGACAGTGGCTGCCAGGGGCCTGGAGAAGAGGCGTTTGTGCTGGGAAGACATCTGTTATTGAGTGATGCTTGAGGTTCAGGTGCTAGCCATGTGGATGGGGGAGAGAGGGGCAGTCTGGAGGGGAAGCAGGGACCCAGGGCTGCCTGGAGGAGGCACCACTGAAGTAAGGGAATTGCAGGAGGAGAAAGAGCCCAGGTGGCACATGAGAGGTCTGAGGAACACACAGAAGAATCAGCACTGAACATCCCCCAAGAGCAGTGAACGTTGCTGCCTCACCTCTCTCCCTTCCTTCGCTCCAGCTATGGAGCCTGTTTGTGGGCCAGGAGGAAGGGCAGAAGTCGACCACGCCTGCATCCCCACTTTAGGCGTTTCAGCCCAAAGCAGGCCAAATTAGGAGGGAGACACTTAGTTTGAAATACTGTTTGGAGTTTGATTATGACACTGGAGGCAGCATATTAATTACTAACATGAGATAGTTGTTACTAAAGGTGCCTAGAGGACTTTTTACTATCAAAAAGTAGGTGAAAAGATAGAAAGAACTCCAACTCAACAACAACTAAAAAACCCAATTAAAAAATGGGCAAAGGACTTAAATGGATATTTCTCCTAAAAAGACATACAAATGACCAACAGCATATGAAAAGGTGCTCAACATCATTAATCATCAGGGAAATACAATCAAAACCACAATGAGGTATCACCTCACATCTGTGAGAATGGCACATGTGTGTGTGTGTGTGTGTGTGTGTGTGTATCTCCCAGAAAATAACAAGCGTTGACCAGAATGTGGAGAAATTAGAACACTTGAGTGATGCAGGTGGGATATAAAATGGTGCAGGCACTATGGAAACAGTAGGGTGGTTCCTCAAAAAATTAAAAATAGAATTACCATATGATCCAGCAATTCCACTTCTGGGTATTTATCCAAAAGAATTGAAAACAGGATCTAGAAAAGATATTTGCACACCCATGTTCATAGCAGCACTATTCACGATAACCAATAGGTGGAAGCAACCCAAATGTCCATCAACAGATGAATGAATAAACAAAATGTGGTGTATACATACAATGGGATATTATTCAGCCTTAAAAAGGAAGGAAATTCTAATAGATAACTAATGAGAACCTATTGTATAGCACAAGGAACTCTACTCAATGCTCTGTGGTGCCCTAACTGGGAAGGAAACCCAAAAGAGAGGGGATACAGGTATATGTATAGCTGATTCACTTTGCTGTACAGCAGAAACTAACACAACATTCTAAAGCAACCATATGCCAATAAAAATTAATTAAAAAAAAAAAGGAAATTCTGACACATGCTACAATATGGACAAACCTTAAAAACATTATATTAAGTGGAAGAAGCCAGTCACAAAAGGACAAATACTGCATGATTCCACATATATAAGGTATCTAGAGTAGTCAGATTCATAGAGACAGAAAGTGAAACAGTGGCTGCCAGGGGCTAGGGGAGATGAAAACGGGAATTGATTAACGGATATAGAGTTTCAGTTTTGCAAGAAAAAGTTCTGGAAATTGGTTGTACAACAATGTGAATGTAGCATTACTGAACTATACACTGAGAAATGGTTAAGATAGTAAATTTTACATTATGTATCTTTTACCACAATAAAAAAAACTTGTAAAAGTGACTGAAAGAATTATGCCCAAGATATTATCCAAGAGATGGGGGAAAAATGAGAATCACAGATCAGATTTTTAAAAACAGCCCCAAAAAATACAATAAATAAAACAAGGTTTTGCTAAATTCTGTGGAATTTTTGAACAATTTTTTGGAACAAATATATGACTATGGTCATTCAGTCCAAGAAGTAACATTAAGAACATTTATGTAAAAAGTGTTTCTAAAGGCTTAATTACAGCATTTCACAAATACCAGGTGAGAATTACGGCAAGAAGTCCTAGGATAACAAATGGGAAGATCATTTAACCTGGGAAAGAACCCCTCATCCAGGTTTTACGACTGCGAGGAGCAGGCAAGGCACCTAACTTTTTGGATGTTGATGTCCTCATCTGTAAAATGGAGCCAGGACAATCCACATGTGCTGTGAGATTAAATGAGATGCTGTAAACAAAAGCACTTTGTAAGTGATTAAGCACAAAGGATGACTGTTGTTGAAATTTTCCGAAAGAGTAAAATCCCTAACTTAAGTCCAGGTTTTAAAAGACAGAGAAGTTCTTTGTTAATCGCATAATCTTTTTAATGGGGGAGTTCAAAGTGTCTAATTAAAATTTTATTTTGTGACAATGCTTAATTAAACCTATTCTCTTTCGTTCTAAACTCACTGGATGAGGAGAACCACAGCCAGCCCACTGAAGTTCCCCCCTCTAGGTTCTGGGGAGACGAGCAAGTGCCTCCTGGCATCTAATCACTGCTCCTGTAGGTCACTTCTTGGAGAAAGGACTACTTAGTATCTGTTCTACCCATTGGAAGGAGGTGAGAATCTCAGAATGAGATGATATCTGGTGATATCTATAATCAAAGCATTGGAGGAAAGACACTGGGGGATTATTATTGCTATTTCCATTCCCACTGGAGTGGGTTCAGTCAGTGCCTTCCCAGTGCCTTGTCCCATGTATTGGTCCTTGCTGAGCTCCACCTAGGGAATGGAGACCTCTTTCTAAATTGGTGTCCCCCAAAAAATGTGTGTGTCTGCCTTAAAGGATGTGCAAGGCAATTCACTGAGAGTGAAGAAAGAAAAGATTAAAATTTCTATTTACCTATTTTAAAATCTAGAAATAATAGAATCGAGCTTTTCTAATTCTGAATACCCAGATGCAAACACCTCACTCAGCCCATGTATCAGAAGGCCGTGTATAACAAATGGTATGTTTAAGGACTCTGGAGGCGGGGAGGGATCGAGATGGCAGAGTAGGAAGATGTAGAGCTCTCACCTCCTGCCACAAACACATTAAAAATACATCTACATGCAGAACACTGTTCATGGAACACTAGCTGGAAACTGGCAGAAGAACTCCTATACAACCAAAGCTGCAAGAAAGAGTTCCACGTGACTGGGTAGGATGGAAAAAAAGGCATAGGGTTGGGACCCCTGCCCCTGAGGGGGATCTGAAAGGAAGAGAAGGTCTGTATGGGCGGACCCTTGCCCTGGGGAGCCAGCAGGTTGAGCCACAGACTGGGCATCCCAATCCTAGTGTTGTACATGGAGGAGACAAGTCCCCTTGGCTGCCGGGAGAACCTCTGGGACAGACAGAAGGGCTGGAGAAGCCTAGACTCTACTCGTGAGGAGTGTGCATGCACTGGCTGGTCAACAATCATGGTGGAGAGAACTCTGCACTGGTGGCTGCCACCTTGCCGCACTCCCCAGTCTGAGCTGGGTGAACACCCCAGCCCCACTCACTCCACACCGCCGCGTGGCGTGAAACCTGGGCCAACTGGCCCCCTGGGGAAAGACTCAGTCTAGCTACACAGACAGACTGGGGGCCCTGGGTGTGATCTGGGTGGGGTGGTGGTCACTGTCAGTGTGCGCTCAGGCGGCCCCGCAGAAGCATGCCACAGTTTGTCTCCCAGCCTAGCAAGAGTGCCCCACCCGCTCCACACTGCAGCTTGGCTCTGGATCTGGGGCAGACAGGTCCTGGGAGAAAACTGCCACAGAGGCAGCCCGGATTTCTGGTGGCAGCATGGCCATCTCAATTCCTGCAGCCACAACACCCGGATCCCCAGCCCCAGCCTACTCCACACCACAGCCTTGCACCAGATGGAGGATGAACACAACAGGGGAAGGGACATAACCCTGGGCTGCATCTGAGCAGAGCCGTGGACGCCTACAAAGGAGGTGCACAGGTCCTCTGGATGCGTGGGCCTCACTCGCTTCAGCAATCCCCTCCTTTAGGGCAGGGCATACACTAAAGGGGAACAGAGCCTGATCGAGCCCAACCCACAAGGCTACTCCAACAACTGGGGAGCACACCTCACTGCTATCGGGGTGGCAAGAGCCACAGAGCAGAGAGGAAGTCCCATCTCACACCCTGCATAGGCTTTAGATCCCCCAACACCAACCACACCCTTTCTCAAGGTGATAACGGCCAGCACACCCTGAGGAAAGGCATGGCTGGCATCCATATCAAACCAGGCCTCATACCAAAGACACTGGACACACATAATCTACACAGGGATGCTCCCACGTAAAAACACTCCTTCAAGACCACAACAGATAATGTTTCTCCTACATGCACCGAGACAGATAAAGTTAAGTAAAATGAAAAGGCAGAAGAACTACTCCCAATTAAAAGAGCAAAAGAAATTCCCTGAAAGAACAAATAATGAAACAGAGCTCACTAGTCTACCAGACCCCAGTTCAAAAAGGTGGTAATAAAAATGCTAACTGAATTAAGAAAGACTATTAATAGAAATGCAGATCACTGTAACAAGGAACTAGAAATTACAAAGATGAACCAATGAAAAACAGATAATTCAATTGCCAAGATTAAAAAAAAAAAAAAAAAGTAATCTAGATGCAATGAATAGCTGACCAAATGACACAGAAGAGTAAGTGACCTGGAAGACAGAATAATGGAAACCACCCAATCAGAACACCAGACAGAAAAACAAATGAAAAAAAAAAAAAAAAAAAGAAAGCAACTGGGATTTCCCTGGTGGTCCAGTGGTTAAGACTCTGCACTACAAATGTGTGCGTGTGTCGGGGTGGGGGGGGGCCTGGGTTCAATCCCTGGTTGGGGAACTAAGATCCCACATGCTGCGTGGTGTGGCAAAAAAGAAAAAGAGCAACATACAAGACCTATGGTATATATAAAACTTGCCAGCCTATGCATAATAGGGGTTCTAAAAGGAGAAGTAGGAGAGAAGGGGATTAAAAATGTATTTGAAAAAACTATGGCTGAAAACTTCCCAAAGTTAAAAGAAGGAAACAGAAATCCAGGTACAAGAAGCTCAGAGTGTCCCAAACAAGATGAATCCAAACAGAACCACAAGAAGACATATCATAATTAAAATGGCAAAAGTTAGAGAGAGGATTCTAAAGGCAGCAAGAGAAAAACAGACTCATTTACAAGGGAATCACCATAAGGCTATGAGCTGATTTCTCTGCAGAAACTTTGCAGGCCAGAAGGGAGTGTAATAATATATTCAAAGTCCTGTAAGGGAAAAACTTGCAACCTAGGATACTCTTCCCAGTAAGATTATCATTTAGAATAGGAGGAGAGATAAAGAATTTCTCAGACAAGCAAAAACTAAAAGAATTCAGCAATACTAAACTTACTCTAACAGAAATATTGAAGGGTCTTCTCTAAATAGAAAAGAAGCAAGGATCTGTAGGAAAGGGAAAATCATGATAGGAAAGGCGAACCTAGAGTAAGGATTGAAAATCACCTAAATAATCCAGTACTTACACTAACAAAGAAACAAAAAAATTGTAAAAGCAATTATAACTACAATAAACAGTAAAAGGATAAGCATGAAGATGTAAAATAGGACAGCAAAATCACAAAATGTGAGGGAGGGGAGTATAATACTAGATCTTTTAAAATGTATTTGAAGTTGAATGACTATCAGTTTAAAGCAAGTAGATACAGTTATGGGTCAACATATAGGAACTCCATCATAAGCACATATCAAAAACATACCATAGATTCATGAAAACCAAAAATAAAGGAACTGAAGCATACTACAAAAGAAAATCATCAAACCACAAAAGGAAAAACAAAAAGAAGAAGAAATGAACAAAAAAACTATAAAAACAATTGGAAAACAAGGATTAAAATGGTAATAAGTACATGCCTATCAGTAATTACTTTATGTCAAATGTCAAAGGACTAAATGCTCTGATCAAAGACATAGAGTGGCTGATTGGATAAAAAAAAAATAAGAACCTACAATATGCAGCCTACAAGAGACCCCCTTCAGGGCAAAAGTCATACATAAAGTGAAGGGATGGAAAAAGATATGTCATGCAAGTGGAAACAACAAGAAAGCGGCGGGGGGGTGGGGGGGAGGGGGGAGAAGGGTGGGTGGGTGGGTAGCAATACTCATATCAGACAAAATAAACTTTAAAACAAGGGCCATAAAGAAAGACAAAGAAGGGCATTATATAATGATAAAGGGATCAATACAAGAAGAGGATATTACACTCGTTAACATATACTCACCTAATATAGAAGCACCTAAATAAATAAAGCAAATACTAACAGACATAAGGGGAGAAATAGACAATAATACAATAATAGTAGGAGACTAACACCCCACCGACATCAACTGTCAGACCTTGCAGACAGAAAATCAACAAGGCAAGAGGTCCTAAATGACACGCTAGGCCAGTTGGACTTAAATGATATCTACAGGACACTATATCCAAAAAAAGCAGCATACACATTCTTTTCAAATGCATGTAGAAAGTTCTCTAGGAAAGACCACATACTAGGTCACAAAACAAGCCTCAACAATTTCAAAAGGGCAGAAATTACATCAAGTGTATTTTCTGACCACAGCAGTATGTAACTAGAAATCAATTACAGAAAGCAAAACGGGAAAAGAACACTGCGGAGACTAAACAGCATGCTATTAAAGAACCAATCAATGATGAAATCAAAGAAGAAATCAGAAAATACCTCAAGACAAATGAAAATGAAAACACAACTTTACAAAATCTATGGGATGCAGAAAAGACGTTCTAACATGGATGTTGATAGCAATACAGGCCTTCCTCAATAAACAAGAAAAACCTCAAATAAACAACCTAACCTACCACCTACAAGAATGAGAAAAAGAACAAATAAAGCCCAAAGTCAGTGGAAGGAAGGAAATAATAAAGATTAGAGAGGAAATAAATAAAATAGAGATTTTAAAAAAATAGAAAAGATCAATAAAACTAAGAGCTTATTTTTTGAAAAGATAGACAAAAATTGACAAACCTCTAGCCAGGCTAAACAAGAAGAAAAGAGAGAGGACTCAAATAAACAAAATAAGAAATGAAAGAGGAAAAATAACCAATATCACAGAAACAAAAAATCATAAGAGAATACTATGAAAAGTTGTATGCCAACTTAGAAGAAACTGGACAACTTAGAAGAAATAAAAAATTTTCTAGAAAAATTTCTCAGCCTGCTGACTGAGTCGAGAAGAAACAGACAATTTGAACAGACTGAACACTAGAAGTGAAATAGAATCTGTAATTTAAAAACAAAAAACAAAAAAACCTCCCTACAAAAGTCAAGGACCAGATGCCTTCACTGGAGAATTCTACAAAACATATAAAGAACTTAAACCGATCCTTCTCAAACTATTCCCCAAAAATTGAAGAGGAGGGAACACTCCCAAATTCATTCTACGAGGCCACTGTTACCCTAATACCAAAACCAGACAAAGACACTACAAAAAAAATTACAGGCCAATATCTTTGATGAATATAGATGCAAAAATCCTCAACGAAGTATTAGCAAACGAATCCAACGATACATAAAAAGGATTGCACACCATGATCAAGTTGGATTCATTCCAGGGTCACAAGGATGATTCAACATACACAAAAATCAATGTGATACACCACATTAACAAAAGGAAAGACAAAAATCACATGATCATCTCAACAGACACAGAAAAAATATTTGACAAAATTCAACATCCATTCACATCAAAAACTCTCATCAAAGTGGGTATAGAGGGAACATATCTCAACATAATAAAGGCCATTTACGACAAACTCACAACCAACATCATACTCAACAGTGAAAAGCTGAAAGCCTTCCCACTAAATTCAGGAACAAGACAAGACTCTCACCACTTCTATTCAACATAGCACTGGAAGTACTAGCAACAGCAATCAGACCAGAAAAAGAAGTAATAGGTATCCAAATTGGAAGGGAAGAGGTAAAACTGTCACTATTTACAGATGGCATGATATTCAATATAGAGAACCCTAAAGTCTCCACACAAAAAATATTAGAACTAACAAATGAATTCAGCAAGGTAGCAGGATACATGATTAATAAATAGAAATCTGTTGTGTTTCTATACACTAACAATAAACTGTCAGAAAAAGTAAAAAACCCAAAAAATCCCATTTAAAAATCACATCAAAAAAATACCTAGAAATAAACTTAACCAAGGAGATGAAAGACCTATATGCTGAAAAGTATAAAACATTGATAAAGGAAACTGAAGATGATTCAAAGAAATGGAAAGATATCTCATGCTCTTCAACTGGAAGAATTAATGTTGTTAAAAATGGCCATACCACCCAAAGCAATCTACAGATTTAATGCAATCCCTATCAAAATACCCATGACATTTTTCACAGAACTAGAACAAATAATCCTAAAATTTATATGGAACCACAAAAGACCCAGAATTGCCATAGCAATCCTGAGAAAAAAGAAGAAAGCTGGAGGTATAACCTTTCCAGACTTCAGACTATACTACAAAGCTACAGTAATGAAAACAGCATGATATTAGCACAAAGAGAGACATAAATCAATGGAACAGAATAGAGAGCCCAGAAATAAACCCACACACCTACAGTCAATTAATCTACAACAAAGGAAGCAAGAATATACAATGGAGAAAAGAGAGTCTCTTCAGCAAGTGGTGTTGGGAAGGTGGACAGCTACATGTAAAGAAACTAGAACATTCCTTCACACCATACACAAACGGAAACTCAAAATGGTTTAAAGATCTTAATATAAGAAATGACACCATAAAACTGCTAGAAGAGAACACAGGTGAAACATTCTTGACGTAAATTGTAGTAATATTTTCTTAGATCAGTCTCCTGATGCAAAAGATATAAAAAGCAGAAATAAGCAAATGTAACCCAATCAAACTTAAAAGCTCTTGCACAAGGAAGGAAACCATCAACAAAATGAAAACTCAACCTACAGAATGGGAGAAAATATTTGCAAACAATGCAAACAATAAGGGGTTAATATGCAAAATATACAAACAGCTCATATGACTCAGTATCAAAAAGACAAACAGGGACTTCCCTGGCTGTCCAGTGGCTAAGACGCCATGCTTCCACTACAGGGGGCGCAGGTTCGATCCCTCGTCAGGGAACTAAGATCCTGCATGCCGTGTGGTGCGCCCAAAAAATAGAAGAAACACAAAAAGACAAACAACCCAATCAAAAAATGCGCAGAAGACCTCAATAGACATTTTTCCACAGAAGATATACAGATGGCTAACAGGCACATGAAAAGATGCTCAATAATGCTAATTATTAGAGAAATGCAAATCAAAACCACAATGAGGTATCACCTCACACAGGTCAGAATGGCTGTCATCAAAAAGTCTACAGATAATAAATACTGGAAAAGATGTGGAGAAAAGGGAACCTTCCTACACTGTTGGTGGGAATGTAAAATGGTGCCATCACAATGAAGAACAGTATGGAGGTTCCTTAAAAAACTAAACATAGAACTACCATGTGATCCAGCAATTCCACTCCTGGGTGTACATATGGTGGAAAAAATGAAAACTCTGATTCAAAAAGATACATGCACCTCAGTGTTCACAGCAGCACTATTTACAATAGTCAAGATGTGGAAGCAACCCAAATGCCCATCAACAGATAACTGACTGGGCTTCGCTGCTGGCGCAGTGGTTAAGAATCCGCCTGCCAATGCAGGGGACACGGGTTTGAGTCCTGGTCCGGGAAGATCCCACATGCCGCAGAGCAACTAAGCCCGTGCACCACAACTACTGAGCCTGCGCTCTAGAGCCCGCGTGCCACAACTACTGAAGCCCGCACACCTAGAGCCCGGTGCTCCGCACCAAGAGAAGCCACCGCAATGAGAAGTCCGTGCACCGCAATGAAGAGTAGCCCCCGCTCGCCACAACTAGAGAAAGCCTGCGCACAGCAACGAAGACCCAACACAGCCAAAAATAAAATAAATAAAATAAAAATAAAGGTTAAAAAAACCCCACAGATAATTGACTTAAGATGTGATATATATATATATGTGTATATATTTATATATGTGTGTGTGTGTATATATAGTGGGATACTCAGCCATAAAAACGAATGAAATATCGCCTTTTGCAGCAACATGGATTTACCTAGAGAATATTATGCTTAGTGAAAAAAGTCAGAGAAAGACAAATACTATATGATATCACATGCGAAATCTAAAAAATAATACAAATGACTGTATACAAAACAGAAACAGATTAACAGACATAGAAAACAAACTTATGGTTACCAAAGAGGACAGGGAAGTGGGAGGGACAAATTAGGAGTATGGGGTTAACAGATACAAACTTCTATACATAAAATATATAAGCAACAAGGGAATTATACCCAATATCCTGTAACAACCTATAATGGAATATAATGGAATATAACCTACAAAAAAACGCACAAAAAGTGAATCACTATGCTGTACACCTGAAACTAACACAGTATTGTAAATCAACTACACTTCAATTTCAAAAATTTGGAAATAAAGACAGACAGACAGACTCTGGAGGGAAGCTGGGAGTGCTGTGATACGATGCTGGGAGTGCTGTGATACGATGCAGGGAGAGGACTTGCATTCTTGTCCTCATTTGTTTTGCTTATTTGCATTGTGAGTTTCAGCAGTTCAGTGAGTTTATGGCATATCATATCTTCTCTGAACCAGATGATCTGTTATGAAATGGACAAATGGTGTAAAGAAATTCCAGTAAACAAACCACAGATTGGGATATACTACTAATAATGCAAGCATAACAACACGGCAGAGCTGTCACGCTCTTTGCCTGATACTTGGTGCAGAAATCAGATCTGACAAGAAGGTGGCCAAAGAAAATAAAAAGCAGCACCATGATTTGCAATGTGGATTTACATCCACTGTATTTCAGTGAACCTCACCCTAAGTACATATGGTGCTCCACGGGTTTTAGCTAATGATGGTATTGTATGTATACAGTTGACACATAAATTGGAGGTCCAGGCTTAACGTTTTTATCCTGATAAGGTGTTCAGTTAAACAAAGTTGGTCAGCCCAGGCCTGGAGTCGCATAGCGTGTAAAACCCCAATGGTCATAGGTAGAAACCACCACATGGTCCTTGCTCTCATGCTTCTTTTCTACCAAATAAAGAAAAATTCAATTAGCAGAGACTGTTAGCCCAGAATCTGGATACTGAGAAAGAAAACAGGGGCAGCAACAGTTTTTGGTAGAAAACTGTAAGAATTCTCTCTAAGAGAAAGAAGCAGTACAGAGCGTTATTTCTCTGGGAGAAGACAAGAGAGTGATAGAGCGGGTCAGTCTGTGAACTCTGATGATACCACCAAAGCTAACCGCACAAAAGCTAATGTCAAAACTGAAAATGGGGGTTCCGGTTCAAGAGGGTGACATAGGAGGATCCTGAACTCCCCTCCTCCCACGGACACACTGGGTTTACAGCCCCATACTGAACAATTCCTTCTGAAAGAAATCCAGAAACTAGCTGAGTGACTTCAACACATCAAGGGAACAGAAAAAAAAACCACATGGAAATGGGTAGGAGAGGCTGAGACACAATCTCGCCATAAACCCCATCCCCAGCAGAGTGACCCACAACCAGGAGGGAATTCAGAACTCCCCGTCTCTCTCTGAGGAGCAAAGGTTTGGACCCCACATCTGGAACCTCATCTGTTAAGACTTCCACCTGAGTGACAGGCCCCCAAAACATCTAGCTCTGAAAGCCAATGGGGCTTATGTCCACGAGACCCACAAGGCCATAAGGAAACTAAGGCACAGATCTTAACAGGCTTGTGGGGACTTACCGTGGCTATCACCCCAGAGCCCAGCGCAGAGGTAAAACAACAACAAAAACCTGAAAAATGGGTTCCTCTTCGGCAGGACAAACAGAAACCAATAGGGAGATATGGTCTGGACACTGCTAATCAACATGCTGGTCCAAGAAACCAAGCAAGGTTTGGTTATAAAGGACGGTAGCGTCTTCCATGAGGCAAGTAACCAAACCAACATCTCTGGGAAACAGCTCTTTTCTCTGCAAAAATCACCCCAAACCTAAAGAATTAACCTAAATCTTCCCTAAAAAACCTGAGGGGAGAATTTCTCTGAGAAATATGAGTAACTTCCTGGGCTATGAACCACACCTGACCACCTACTCTGCAAAACAGAAAAGAAAAAGTATCAGATGAAGGTTCTTGGGGCCCCAAAGCCAATCCAAGTGATCACCATGCTGCCCCAAACATCCAGCATGAAGAAACACTAGGGGCAGGCAGGAGTAACGGTTGCTCTAAAATTTCCTTATCGGAGGGCTTCTCAGTGGCAAGCTGGTGGGGTCAGGATGCATATGTGGGCATTGTGCATTAAATTGAGACAAACTTCATTATGCACACAGAGGCTCCTGAGGGGGACTGTCCAAAGCCCCCTAACTTCCCACCTGGGTGCCGCTAGTGCCCAGAGACAGAACACAGACACTGGTCTAGGAAACTCCAGTCTTTACTGTCACTGCACAGGCCCCTCATAAAGATTAATAACATCTGCATTAACTTGGACGACGTTTCAATTTCCACTGCCAACCGAAAGAGAATCAGTCTGTGCCAGCACCTCCAACTTATTACTTGGGTAAGTAAGGATCATTAACGGTGTGAACTACAGACACGCAACAGTCAGTCCACATTTCCAAAACGGTAAAGAGAAATAAAGAGCCTCACCATGATCCATAAGTGAGGGCACCTGGGGAACGGGGCACCAGGCTCTAATTAAAGAAGTGCTCCAACGCCAGCTCCGGGGGCTACTTCCGGCCCTGGGCACGGACAACAGGCTGGACAGAGGCAGAGTTTTGCAACCTACAGTTACGCACCTTTCCTCCCCGCCTCGGGTGTTGCGGAAGGCTTTTCTTGCCGGGCGGCAGACAGAGCCGGGGAAGCTGGCTTCCTCTCTGTTTCCACCTCTTCCTCCTCATCCCGCTTCTGGTCCTTCCTCTCCTCAGTCGGCGGGGCTGAGGGTATCCGGGGGTCCCCGTTGTCCCGGCCCTCCTTGCACGGCTCGCCGGGCTCCGGGTCAGGCTTCCCCGCCCGGCGAGCCAACAGCTCCACCAAGTAGGGCCTGCTCAGCTTGGAGATCGGGGAGGACGGTGGAGTCTGGCCCGCGGGCTTGGGAGCCAGGGCTGGCTTCTGGGCCAAGGGCGTTCTGTTTGCTGCCCTGTCCCGCTCTGGAGCCGGGGGCTGGCTGCTGGCTGCTGGGGGCCCAGGCTGGGCTGCAAGAGGAGACTGGCTGGGAGGGCTTTCAGCAGAGTCCTTCCAGGGAGCCGGGGCTTGCTTCCTCTCGGGGGGGAGGGACGGGCCATGCTTGAGGGCCGCAGCCTCTGTCTCTCTCTCTCCAGCTGTGCTCCCCGGAGCTGACGGTGCCCCACTGATACTGTCCCCCATGCTGCCGTGCTTTTTCTTCTTCTTTTGTTCTGTTTGTTGGTCGCAGTGGAAGCGCAAGGAGTAGTTGGTCCTTCTCAATTTTATTCCAAAAGGGGAAGCTTTATCCTCCCCACCTGGCATCACGGGCTCCGGCTTTCCTACTCCACCTGTGGTCTCGCTGTCCGAAGTGACCACGGGTTCTGCTTGGGCCACTGCTTTCTGTGGAGGGTAAGGAAGGCTTGGAACAAGGAAAGATGGAAGGTCTTTGGCAAATTTGCACCCCTCTGTGGTGTCCGTTGGCTCCTGGTGCGCCCCCGGTTTCTCTGCACCCTTCACGGGCTCTTTAGTATCAGCAGCAGCGAGCTGGGGCCGAGCCTCTTCGCTGGGGCCCGGCAGGGATCTTTTTCTAATGCTTTCCGCTTCCGTGTTCTGTTTGGAGGTCTCCCAGCCCCCATCAGAGAATTTCTGCCAGGCAGGCTTAATGGAGAACTTTGCATTTACCGGCGGGGTCCTCCGGAGGTTCCCGCGGGAATCACATCGGCCCCTGGGAGTGTGTTCATCACCCGGCCGAGACTCGTCTCTCTCGCCGCGCTGGTCACTCTCTGCATTCTTCAGGATTCTGGACCGAATGGAAGCCCATTCAGCGAGCGCAGCCATGCTGCTCGGAGACTCCTGTGAGGGCCTGGTCTTCCCACTTCCTGCCCGGGGGTCGCCTGGGGCTCGGGGTGGGTTCTCCAGGGCAGGGACATCTACGTGCTTCTTTTCTTCTGACAAGCCCAGAAGAGACTTGCACGCTGTGTCCTTGATCTGGCTCAGGTTGACGGCTGGGCCGCAGAGCTGGGCTCCCGTAACCAGAATGGCCGTGTGTGGGATGCTCAGGGACGAGGGCAGGGCGTGGGAGGCCGGGCTGGCTTTGGGGACCTTTGGCTCTTGGGGACCAGAGGCGAGCCCCTCGTCTTTCATGGGCTTCACCGGGCTCAGATTGACTTTGGGGAAGAGAATTTGTTTCCCTCCAGATGACACCTGGAAAGTGTAGGGTCTGGGCATGGTCTGCCTCTCATCTACCTCCTGCCATCTGAGTTCCTCCACCTTTCTGTCTGTTTCTGGAGCGGCAGCTTCTTTCTTCTCTCCTGGAGCCAACGCCTCTTCCACCTGGGCCTCTTGTTTCTGGGGCGGCTCTGCGTTGGTTTCTTCCCTCTCTTCCTGCCATCCACAACGATGATCCCCGGGAACATCCCCCTGCTTTCCGGGCTGCTCGCCTGGTGGCCCGGTGGCCTCTTGGCTCTGCTTCACCCAAATACTCGGTTCCTCAGAGTTTTCTCTTGGCTTCTCGAGTTTCAGGTGTTCCTGTTCTGCTTTCTCTGCAATGTCGCTCTGAAATGGGCTCCTCAAGCCCCTTTTGTGGTCCAGCAGCGGCTGATTCTCCTCTTCCACTCTCGGTGCTTCCTGAAGCTTCTTTTCCGCTTCCTGCCTGCTCTTCGCCTCCGCGTCCTCCCGCAGTCTCTGCGCCTCCAGCTCTTCCTGCTTTCTGAGCTCCTGCATCCGTTTCTCCTCCTCCTCCCGCTGCCTCTGCGCCTCCAGCTCCTGCCGCCTGAGCTCCTCCCGCCGCCTCTCCTCTTCCAGCCGCTGCTTCTCGGCCGCCCGCCGCCTCTGCTCCTCCAGTCTTCTGAGTTCCTCCAACGCTCTTTCCTCTTCTTCCCGCCGCAGCTCCTCGGCCTCCTGCCGGCCCCGAGCCTCCAGCTCCTCCTGCTGCGCGCGTCTCTCCAGGCGCCGCGCCTCTTCCTCCAGGCGCCACGCCTCTTCCTCCAGGCGTCTCGGCTCCTCGGCTTCTGGGGGCCCTCCTTCGTCTTGCTCCCTCCGCTCTGGGTCTCGGCAGCCTGGCTCTTCCGGACTCTGTGCCGCCTCTTCACGCTGCCTCTTTGCTGCCTCTAGCTGTACTTCTCCCTCCTCTTCCTCCCCTTCCTCCTCCAAGAGCTCCTCCTGCCTTCTTTTCTCCTCCCAAAGCCTCCTCTCCAGGACCTGGAGCCTCTGCTCTTCCAGGCGTTGCCTCTCTGCCGCTTCGGCCTTTTGCCGTTTGCACTTGGCCTCAAGTTCTTGCCAGTATTCTTCTTGGCGTCGCTTCTCTTCCTCCGAGTCCAGCGCCTCTGGCTCCTCTTCATGCCAGATTGGCTTGTCTTCTCCAGGGTGCCCATTCTGGTCTAGGGACAGCTGATGCCGGAAGCCACCTTGCTCGTTCTGTCGATCCTAACATTGGTAAGGGAAACAGAATTAGCTTTCCTTGTGCACAGGCTACCATTACAATCCTATTCACAATGCGGGTGGCCCTCCTAATCTCAAAAGTAGGAGTAGCGTTCCCCTCTCTACGCACAGAGACAGGTAACCTCGGGTATCCCTCACACCAAGAGTAAACTGGTGGTGGGGAAAAGAATTTCATCTTTGTGTTTCCTCTCTACATGTCATCCTCAAATTCCTTTTTTTTTTTTTAATACACGTGAATAATCATAGGAAAACTGGTAGTCCAGCATTAGAAAGGTGAGGAAAAATGAGATTTGCGCTTCATCAATATCCCCCGAAACTTGTGACTGAGAAGTCTAATCAAACTGAAGAAGCTTTGGCTAAGCCATAGCACAGGAAAGTGGGCCATCCTTCTGCTGCGAAGCACACAGTATCCAGAGCCCCTCGGAAGGCAGCCTCTCTCTCTGAGGTCCACCAGCCACCGGCGGGCAACAAGTCAGAAAGGGTGGTGGAAAGGAAATGGGCCCCTTCACCCTTGTGCCTGCAACACAGCCATCCCCGACAGGGACAGACCGAGTTCCTTCCATAGGCCCCTCACAGCACTATCCTGCTAGGCAACATTAATGCCCAGCCAGCAAGGGTGTCTGCCAGGCCGTACATACCCCGACAAGTCGCCTGTGCCTCCTTGACACCCTCTGTTTTTTTGGCTTAATGGACAGTTTGTGCTTGGCGGCACTGTTGTCCAGGCGGGCGATGGCCAGGGGGATGGCATCTAGGTTGACGCTTTCGATGGTGCTGGCAGAGGAGAAGTGCCTTTTTGGCCGAGACGGTTTAACTGGAGCAGCCTACAGTGGAGATTGAAACGTGAAGTCAGTCCGGATCAGAGAACGACCTGCAGGGAATCCCGGAATGGCAGCACTTGTTGGAGCTTGCACCTTGCCCAGCCTGGCCCAGGAGATGCTGGCAAGCGGTCAGGGCTCGTGGGCACAGTGAAGTGAACACTGCTTTTATAATCAAAAGACGCTGAGTATTTGTTTTGCCAGTGATAATCTGTATTAACTTGTAAAGGTCATTTAATCTTTCAGGGACTAATTTTCCTACTCTGAATGGTACGGGGGTTAGATTAGATCAGGGGTCAGTAAGACATAGTCAAGGTGGTCCAGTCCTGCCTGAAGACTGTTTGGGTGAATAAAGTTTTCCTGGCACAGAGCTACACCATTGCCCTCAGCTGCCTTTGCGCTAAAAGGAAGAGCAGGGCAAAGCAGAGTCTGGTAGTTGCAACTTATGGCCACAAGGCCTAAAATAAGTAGTAGTTTGCTAAACACTGGACTAGCTCATCTCTATGCTAAGAACTCTGTAATTCTAAGAGCCTCCCACTGCCACAGACATGGTGTGTACATACCTCAGCTCCTACTTTAGCCTCTTCAAACAGGGAATGTATCTTTCTGGCCTTTGTATCAATCCTCTTTATGCCCAAGTAGCAAATCTCATTTGGTAAGTGCTCAATAAATATTTGCTAAAAGAATGAAGGAACAATAAAGTATAATAACCTCTCTGCCTAGGGCGTAAAATTTCTAATCAGCAAAAATGTTTTAGCACGATCATGCCAAAGTCACCGAGCACTGGTGCAATGGAAGCGAAAAGGAGGAGGCCTGGGTGAGAAGGTGAAGGGCAGAAATGTGCTACACCCAGGGGAAAGGCAATTCTGCAAAGGATGAACCGCAGAACTGCTCGCGGCTCTGTAATACAGGTGTGGTCACTTAAAAAAGCGCAACCTCAGACCAACCGTATACATTTAGTTATAGGTCAGAGAGACCGAGGCTCACAGTCCACGCTGAATCAGATGGTAAGAAGCCACACCTGTAACTTCAGAGTATTCACAGGCAAGCGGCGAGGCAAGGGCTCCTGGCCACAGCACGCCACCGCCACCGCGCAGCAGAGGGCGCTCACGGCCCTAACTGCCTTCTCCAGCAGCTAAGATACGGGCTCAGCATCAGCGGAGGCCAGGGTTCCCCTGTTTTGACTGTGTCCGTGCACAGTAAGGGCAGAGTCAATGGGGTTTAGCTGGTGGCTTTGCTTTTTGCAATTATCTTCCATATATATATATATTTATTTATCTTCCTTATTTATTTATTTATTTATTTATGGCTGTGTTGGGTCTTTGTTTCTGTGCGAGGGCTTTCTCTAGTTGCGGCAAGTGGGGGCCACTCTTCATCGCGGTGCATGGGCCTCTCACTGTCGTGGCCTCTCTTGTTGTGGAGCACAGGCTCCAGATGCGCAGGCTCAGTAGTTGTGGCTCACGGGCCCAGCTGCTCCGTGGCATGTGGGATCTTCGCAGACCAGGGCTCGAACCCGTGTCCCCTGCATTGGCAGGCGGATTCTCAACCACTGCGCCACCAGGGAAGCCCTACCTTCCATATTTATGCACAAAGATAAAGGAGCCAGCTAGCTCCAAGAGCAAAACGAACGCTCAGTAAATACTAATTTATGACAAGAAGCACGGAAGTAAGGAAAAATAATCCCAGCCTTTGGTCTCCCAAGCTTTTATTTATTTATGGTTATCTTTATAATAGGTGTCAAATTCTAAACTACTGTTGAAGAGAGATGAATTAAACATTTATTTCCACCCCCTAATGGATGCGTGAGTAAAAGGAGTTAAAGCCAAATGTGATAGATTGAAGACACAGATAAAGCATTTCAAGCTGAGATTTAATGCCATGTTTCGTTTCTAGTTATTCAAGCTGGGCCTCTTCATCTGGGTGGTGGAACTGTCTTGAGTCATCCCCTTCAGAAGACTCAGGGACATGCCCTGTTCTCACCGTACTGTCTGCCAGACCCTGGGAAGACCCCTGGACCCCTGTGCAGGTGAAAGGTCCTCATGGGAGCGGACTGGCCTCTGTAGAAGAGGTGCACGGGATCTCCACAGGGCTCCCTAGGCTCCTGCAGGTAACGTCCCAGGTTTCAGTGGAACGTGTGTAAGTTAAAAACCAAAAATACACACAAGTAGAGAAATGCTAAGGTCTTTTGGGGGGCATCTCTAAATAGAAGGAGGCTTTTCCTTACACACTCTTTACCTTCAGGTGTTTTTGAATGTTTTTTTCAGTGGCTTACCGGTGTCTTAAAATACATGCTGCACCTAGGAAAACCACCAACACCTGAGACTCCAAACACAGGCATGGTGAGAGTGTGGCTCTTTTTCAGAGCAGGGTTCAGTTCCAGCAGTTACATCACCATAGCAACAGACGGTCCAACATCTACCACTGGTTGCATTTTGCAGGAATTTAAAGTAATGGACAAAGGTAGCATTTATGAATGGAAAAGTGAGGCAGCAGATCGCCCAACAAAAGGAAGAATGGAACTTAAAGTAAGGAAGCTACATACACAAGTTCAAATCGTATTACCTTCTCTTCCATCTCACTTCCGGCTCCAGGCGGGTTCAGAGGACTCAGAGAACTTGGCGTCTCACTGGACTGGAACAGTAGAGAGAGTGCTCAAGTCAAACGCCAGCACAAGAAGTCCTGGGCAGACAACCAGACAGTGTCTGTGCAGGCAAGGGCCACCCCCTCCTCCACGCAGGGGCGCAGCTGGCTGCAGAGAGCCGGCAGGTTCACGGCGGGGACTCTGCTAACGTCCGGACTCCACCAGGGCTCCTGAGGCACGGTGTGTGCTCCCCTCTCCCCCGAGTTCAACACATTTCCCATCTGGGCGGTCTCCAACCTCAGTCCTTGAGGTGTTTCCCCACTGATGAGAGAATCTCAGGTGCTGCCCTGCTGCCACCCTACCTGGGAAGCAGGGCTCCAACTTCAGAGCTCTCGGCTTTGCTGGCTGCCTTCCACCTCATGAAGAGGAAAGAGGGCCCTTCCAGGGGCACACAGGGGCTGGGCTGAGGAGGTGGGTGACCAGAGGAGGCAAGAAAACTTGGAAGGAAGGGAGGAAGGAAGGAGAAGACCCTCCTCTCATTAGAATGTAAACTACACGGAGGCAGCCCCTTGTCTAATCCGGCCCATCTCTGCGATGCCCACAGCTGGGGGAGCACCTGCTGAACGAATGACCCTCCTTCTCCCCCAGGCCACAGTGCCCTGCACTTATTAGATCTTCAGTAACAGGGAAGACATTTGCTTTGGTCCACAGGAAATCCCTGAATCAAGGCTGATGGCCCATGCTGCTGCCCAGCACTCAAGAGGCTGGAGAGAGCATTGTTGGACCAGTGGGAGAGACGGGCCCCATGCCTGCTTCACCACCACGCACGAGTGTGGGCGCCAGGAGTCACCAGGGCCAGGGCCAGGCAGAGATGGGCAACAGAGGAGATTGTCCATCTTTTCTTTCCTTCCTTCCTTTGCTCTACAAGTCACTTATCTTTTGTTCTACTCTTACGACATATTAGCTGATAACAAGCACGACTTCTTCCAGGGGCATCTTAATAACACCCAATGTCATTTCAGGCACCATGGTAGGCACAGCACAGAGAATACTTTCTTTTAAGCATGGGAAGACTCAGAGCCTCAGCTAGAGAACAGTTTATCTAGCTACTGGTAGGACTGTTCTTCCTTTTCCCATAAGAGGCCTGAGGGTGTCCCTTCTGCTGCTAGAGCGACTCTCATTTCAGGATATACTCAGAGTGTTTCTTTCAAAGTGTCAAGAGACCAAATTTAGATACGACAGTGCTGGACCAGTGTGACTTTCTTTCCACACTAAGTAGACTTCAAGCTGGTCTGTTTGATATGTTCTGTCTTATTGAGCACCTACTTCTTTCCTCATTTCCCTTTAAATTAGTCCAATTCGACAAGTAATCATTCAGTGCTCCTAAGTAAGCAGTAACGATGTCCTGGGGAGACAGAGACATGTAAGATCCAGATTGTCCTCAAGGAACTCAACGTTTAGAGATGCAGAGAAAATAGTTACGTGGACCCAGATGCAGATGGAGTACAAATGTGTAAGGAGCACTAAGGATGCACAGTGAAGGCACAGAGGAGATAGCGCAGCTTGGAGGTGAGGCCGGGCAAGGCTCCCAGAAGAGGTGGGTCAGCCCGAGTCTCCGAGAGTAAGTGGAAGACACTGGGAAGAGCTGGTGCGAGGGGCACTTCTCCCCTGCCTCCCCCTCTTCCAAGCTGGTCCCCCTGCAGATCAAGGCACTGGCCCGGGAAGTGCCCTCCAGCCCTGGGCTACTCATCAGGAAAGCTTCTCCCACCTTATTCCCCACATTGCAGACCCCAGGGTTACTGATGCCCCTGTCCACTGCCCAGCACCCTCCTGGGCTTATTAGCAATCAAGTCATTCCCTGGAGGAGCCTTACTTTGTTCTCGGTGTCTGAGAGGATGACGTCCTGCTGAGCCACAATTTCCATGGGACTGGTCAGGAACGGATCCTCTTCCAAGTGAGCCTCGCCACTGTCTGCCTTCTTCATGGGAATGGCATTGGGTGGTGGCTGCCCAAACTTGATGTTCGTGCCCAACTGTCGCTGGAGAGAAACAAAAGAAAGACGTTCTGAAGCAGTGAAGCGGTTCACAATAACCACAGCCAGAATACCCATAGCTAGCAGGCACTGAGGCATATTCTGTACACGACCGGTTTCCAGACTAGACACCATGCCAGTAAACCCTGATGCGGTCCTGTAATAACTGAATTTGTTTCCTGGTATTTCTCTCCCACCTTCGAGCCATGAGCTTTTTCATCCAGTCACCTCTTTCATGGAGATGCCAACATTTCCAGGGGCGTAGAGAGACCAAAAGTTGGGTATGACAAAAATTTTTTGATTAACCTATGAGTTTATTTATATAAAAGTCTTTTAAGGGTACCAAAATTGGATAGAAAATCGCTTCATGAAATGCAGAAACCACTGGGGGAAATCAAGACCCTTGTGGTTGCACAAAGAAGGGAACCCTTCAGCCTTTTTGGACATACTCCCCTTGAATATTTATGTTTCATCTACCTTCCTCACCAACCCCAAACATCCTGTTTGGGTTACAGTGGGTACCACTGCCAAATGGAAGAAGGCCCCAGGGCCCACAAGTCTTTCCATGATTGATGCTGAGTTCACGGAAAAAATGGAAGCAATCTTGTCCTGCCAATAGGACGGCCTCTTCGCCTTGCTGCAGCTACCCACTGTGCCCTACAGGCCAGAAGGAACCAAGTGGGTAAGGGACAGAGAAGGAGGCCAGAGGAAGGGCCAAAGAGGGACTGATCACTGGTGGGAGGGAGCTGAATGGATGGGGAGAAGGAGGGAAAAACGGGATAGAAATTAGGAAGATAAATAGTATTCAGAATTAGAGAAAAGCCAGATTAAAAAAAGGAATTATATTCCCTGAAGAAAAATATATAAACATAATAATTTTTAATAAGAGGCAAAATATTTAATGGGCTAGATATATTAGATATAAAATATTTAATGGGTAGAGAAAGTGAATGACACTCAGGAAGAAAAAGAGGTAAGCCGTGGTCATCTGAAAGATTACTGTACTGAATCGAACATATTGTACAAACTACTGCCTTTATCTACATCAGGGATTCTCAAGCTCCGCGCTACTGACATTTGAGGCCAGATAATTCTTTGTTGTGGGAGCTGTCCTGTGCACTGCAGGACGTTTAGCATCACCCCAGGACAGCAGATGCTAGTAGCAACCCCTCTTCAACCTGTTTAGACAACCAAAAATGCCTCCAGGCTTTGTCCAATGTCCCCTGGGGGCTAAAGTCACCTCCGGCTGAGAATTACTGCTCTAGATCTAGGTACTTGGGTTTCACAGTCTTTTTATGCTTCAAAGGAAAAAAAAATAGAGACTACATTATCTGATATTTATCTCTAATGTGGCCAATATTTAATCCCACAAAGCTGCAAAAAGCCTTAGCAATCACATTATCCAACCCCCTCACTTTACAAAAAAAGTCAGAGGTCCAGTGGGGAGAGGTGACCGGCCCAAGCTTATGGAAAGAATGAGTGGTCCCAAAGGGATTTGAATCCATGTCTTCTAAACCACATTCAGTGTTATTTTCATTGCACTCCACTGGTTCTCATAAATTTAACGTTGCACTTCCTTCTTCTTTTAGGGGCAGAAAGAAAGAGAGGATGCAGCATTTTTACTACCTCACTGAAGTTCCCCAGCAGAGGACTCCCTCGAGGGAAATATGCCCCTTCTCTCTCTGAACTCCAGGGTATCAAATCCACCCACCTTCACTCAGCTCCCCCTCGGCCTTGCATGGTGGATGGTGAGATTGCAGAGACATGAAAGAGATGAGCCCCAGGCCCCCCTCCCCACATCCCGGGGGCACGCACCCCAGCATGCCAAGTCAGGAGCACAGAGAGACAAGGACTCGTATTTGATCTGCTGGTATCTCAGCCTCAGCCTGGCTCTCCTGGCACCCCAGGGAGGGAGCACACATCAAAAGCCTGAGTTCAGCCAGTGAAGTACAGCTTGAGCAGCCTAAAAGGGTTTTGGGGAGGAGAAGGCTGAAAAAGGGTATCTTCTAAAAACAAGTTTAGCAGGAAGCGGCAGTTAGTATCTACTCTAAGCAGATCAATAAGCAGGCACAGTTAGAACAGCCGATGGTATCAGACGAGAGGACACGGTGTAACAAAGCCACAGGCCCGTCTCACTTGCTGCCCTGTGGGAGAGGGACGGGGACGTGGGCAGAAGTGGCAGGAGGAGTTCCAGCATCCTAGTGACGGCCTGAGCAGGGATTCGTTCTGGGACTCCCAGCCCAGCCTTTGGTTGACCAGTTATCCCTTCTCTAGGAGTGCTGGCCAAGAGCTGGAAACTTTTCCCAATCACCTTAGACTGAGACCCCCTGCTGTCAGGGTGTGCCATCTACCAATGCTCTTGAATGTCTAAGATGAGGGTATTTCTTCTACTTATAATGGAAAGAATAATCCTTGAATGAGCTTCCAAGGAGAACCTGGCTTAATACCCTAAATGCCCTTTAGTTAGGATTTCTGCCACCATCACAGAAAAGAATGAATATGCTGATATTATTCTTCATTAGGGCACTTTTTAGAACACTGACATTGGTCCACCCGGATGCTTAGGATAAAAAAAAAAAAAAAAGAAAAAGAAAATATGGCCAAATGTAATCCCAGTCTGGATTGAAATAAACTCCAAAGATGGGATGGGTATCATGGCTGCCAATGGAAAATGAAAGAGAAAATGGGAAAAAATATTAGATGCAATAAGAACAGGTGAAATAAGGTGCATGGGACAAAGCTGGGAAATGGAGAGAGTGATATTAAGAAATGAAGTAGAGAGTTAAAGAAAGAGGCAAATTGAGAGGAGGGTGCAGGGGGCAGAGAAGAGGCATAGGGAGGAGAAGCTGCAGCCTTGGTGGCAGGTACAACAGCTGAAGGGAGTGGGGTCGGGGTAGGGAAGGTGGATGGGAAAGAAGGAAGAGGAAGCGGGAGGGAGGGAGGGAGAATGTGTGTGTATACCAGAGGGTTGATTTATGCCACAGATATGTGCATCCTGGCAAAAGAAACACAATGCTGTTGCCTTTGAGAGTAACGATGAGCATCTCCATAAAACAGCTGGATTTAAAATCCCTCTAGAGAAAACAAGTTCGGGCTGCTGGCTAGGGAGCTTGGGAGGTGGGTGTGGGATGGAGGAGGGGAGGACCCAGGTCATGAAAGAAATGACGGCCATCGTCTAGGGATAGGGCTGCAGCCTCTCTGTCCAGACAAAGGACTGTCTTCACAGACACACCCTGCAGTGGTTGGGGACGAGACAGTGGAACAGGCCAGGCCAGGGCTGAAGGTCCAAGGCCATGGTGACTGAGCCTTGGGCTCTCGAGGCCAAGGCTCTTGCACCTGCCCTGTGGTTCCTGCTCCAAATGCTTCCTTCAGCTGACTCGAAGGAGACTGGACTGTTGGACACTTTGTGTGATTTACTGACAACTAAAAGGTGACTGCTGAAACCTATCTGGCAATCTCAGGTGTCGAGTGAATTGAGTATGGGGATAAATGCGGCTTTTTGGTGACTTTTATTCTGCGCACCATTCAGGCATGGTCCTGGGAAGAACTGTGATATAAGCAATCACTGAAAACCAGTCTGTTGAGATGAGCTTGCCCTTAAGTTTTCAGGAAAATAAACTATTACCACTCCCTCCATATATAGATATATATTTTTTACATACCCATGGATTCTTTATATGTACTGAGATAATAGCCAGAGGGGAGAGTGGAACCGCTGTGCCTAAACTGAGTCCATGTTACTTGTGGCTATGAATGGAGTTACTGTTAGACTGGAATGTGAGCTAAAAGGGGCGATATTTTATTCACTCAAATGGGGCCATTTTGTTGTAATATGGAATGTTGGAGAACGATGTTATAGGAATGCACATCCATATTTATGAGGCTTTTCTCCTATGGTGTGGAAATTCCAAGCACATCATATTCTGCAGCTCTCACACTGCCAGTTTAGATTTCCCCAGACTTTTCACAGCCATCCTTCAGACCACGTCTGTAAGAACAAGGCAGAAGAAGAATAAAGTTGCTGTCCTCTTGAGCGAACTACGTATACTCCCATAGTTAAAATGAATTTGAAAGAACAAGCAAAATCAAAAGCACACAGATTTAAAGACGTTTGCTCTGTGCAGAAGTGGCTAAGAGCAGCTATTTATTCTTTGTGTCCTCGACAGCTGCGTGAGGTGCCCAAATCCTCAAAGGTAAGACACTTTGGCATTTTAAAGTGAAATCCAGCTCAGCAGGAGATAGCAGCTACTGAATATGGAGGTTTTCCCTCCTGAGCTAAACAGTCCGTGGGCTAACTAAGCATTTTCTGACAGAGATCTGGTATAATTCTAAAAGATCACTTGCAGGCTTAGACTGTGATGTTCCTGAGTCTTATCATCGACAGGTGCATACATACTTCACAGCCTGGTTTGATCTGAAATAAACAGCCACCTCCCTGATCTGTGCTCTGGGCAGCTGTAGGGAACATCAAGGTCATTGTGGTCTAAATGCAGTGAAGTGCAAAGCTTACAAAGCCACTCTGTGCTATAGCAGGTGAACAGTGATTTTGTATAAATGGCCGATTTTAAGAACTGGAGGGGCCCTTCAGATCATCCATCACATGCATCCTCTTATTTTTCAGATAGGGCACATGAAGGTCAGAGAGGTTAAATGAACTGCTCCAAGGCCGCACAGCTAGGTGGTGGCAGAGGCCTGGCGGGGGCTTTTTATTTCACCCACTGGCCATAGAACAACTGACTGTTATGGATAGGGTCCTCAAAAAGGACACCACTGTTGTTTCTGTCCCTGTAACTGTCCTATATATTAAAATCTGTTCTCACTCTGCAATAATAATAAATGAATTATTTTTATACTCAGGGGAAAAAAGTAATTTTTCTTTTAAAGGTTCAATTGCTTGCCACAGACATTTTGGCAGGTGGTAGATTCACTTTGTTCAGAGAAGAGCAGGCTTATTTATGCTGTGTTCAGTCATTCCGTACTCAGCATCAGCAGACAGATACTAACCATCACGGGTGCAACATAGGACAGTTCTGGCTGAGATGACTACGTGTGGACACTAGGGGGCAACCTTTCCAAGTGCAGTCATTACAGGCGTGGCTCCGGTTTCCAAGGACTAGGAAGTTTCTTAAGCCAGAGAAAAATGGCATTTTTTTTTTTTTAAATGACATTCCAGTAGAAATCTCATTTCAAAAGAATGTCTTAATAATGGTGGCAAATCAGCTTGCTAGGACATTTACTGTCAAATAGGTGTTAGCCATTACTTCTCTCTCTCTTTTTAAAATAAACATACACACATACACAAAGACAATTTCAGACAAAAAACATACATGCCTCTGACGTAACTAAACACCCTCATTCCATGCTGGAGTCTACGAGGGGGCGGTCTTTTATGCTGCTTACTAAGCATCAATACCAGCATAACGTTTTTATGGAAAAATGCAAAGCATTCATGCAAGTTAATAAAGTTAACTACTATTTCTACGACTTACCAGGAACATACTGCTTAGTCGACTGAAAAATAAAAGCACAGTCTTTTGGGGGTGATACAGTTATATCTTATGTCACTCCAAAAATCACATTTGCTATGATAATGGTCCCCATATTTCCCTCTTCGAAGAGCAAAAGTCTCTTATTTTATTGTTTAAAAACATAACTTTGGAGCTGTAAGGAAGCTTTTGAATCCATGCAGCAGAAGCAAAATTAGGCAGACCTTGTATGAGTAGATAATGTCCAAAGGAGAGCACTCAAATTAGACAGCTATTCTGCTTTACTCACATTTCTTCTCCTGTTTTAACAGAATTGTTGCTTCAGGGAAGTTAGTTGTTTTACATTTTATTAGTTATGAGATCAGATTCTTTAAACTTATGGCTTACATCATTAACACAAACAACTGGCATTCACATATTTCTATGGAGTTTCTGTATTTTCAATACTGAGGAATTATCTATTTTTTACAACTCAAAATCCACTTCTTGGAGTGGCAGTGGCAGGTGGTGTGACATTACAAAGCTGATACCATTTAAGATGACAGACTATTATCTAATTTTTAAAGAACTCCTTGAAAGCCCTTGTAAAATACAGTTGTTTTGTAGACTGAAATCTTTAAGTCATTCCCCTTAGAAAGGGAATATTATGAAGCTTCATTACTTTGCAGCAATAATATTCCAGGAAATAAAAGACCTGAAGAAGGAAAGGTAAGGAGGAAGGGGATCAAGGTTTTCTTTGGCCGTCACACCCTTCCCCCTTCTCCAGCTTATGAGAAGAGACAGCTTACTTTTTCTTCTGAGTCTATAAAATGTGTAGCAGTACAACCAGCAAGAACCAAGAACGGGGGAGCTAGTTAGGAAAGCTGAAATTTGAAGGAAGTGCCTAGGTTAGTTCTGAGGGCAGGACTATGGCCTTGGGCAGTGGTGTGGTAGGTACAAAGATCTAGGCAAGTTCGGGTGTGGTTTCAGGGTGTTGGCTATTTCCCACCGCACCATATGCTATATTCAGCTGAGTGTGTGTGGAATATGTAACCAAACAGAGATCACAAAATACATAGCTAATAATCAGTAGAAACGAGAATATTTCAAGAAAACAGAAAAATTTGAGTGTCAGTAGCTATTCAAGCCAGCTGTCCCCTTTATTTTTTATGTTTTTGCTGGTTCATTCACTCATTCATTTATTGGTTCATTCGTTGTTGTAGACTTAGATGGAAACCAGCAGACCAGAGCCCCCTGTTCATAGTCTGCATTGCTTCCAAGCACCCCCGGCTCAGAGAAGTGCTTGCTTAGGCACTTCTGTCGGGTGAGTGAGTCCTACTGAGCACTCGGGCAGACTTACTTGGTCAGATCCCAGGGGTCTTTGCTCCCCTTGCTTTTCCTGGATTTCCCGTTATTTCAATTTCATTTAGTGAAAAATTATTTTATTATATTTTCATTCTTAAGGAGATACCATCTGAGTCAATTTTATGTAGGAAAACTGCCCAACTCTGCAGTGTGAACAGGAGCGAAGCTGAAGAGCTTCACAGCACCCCTCTGAGATAGGTTGGCTCAGGGCAGCCAGATTTACAAACACAACAGAATAATAAAGAGTCTCACCATTCACTGGCCAAGTATGGAGACTTGGAAAGGGAACGCTTGCTGTGCTTACCCCCAGCTGACAGTCAACCCTATGCTCAGGGATTATGGCCAACACTTAATGGTTAGGAGCTCTTTCCTCTCACCCAAGTTCTGCAGCCTCTCTAGGGCACTTGTCCTCATTAAGTCCAGTTAAAAATGAGGGAGCAACTTGAGAGAAAAGGAGAGGGCGTGTTATGTAGGTGGGTACAACGGTGATAGTGAACCTCTCACAGGTGGACGGAGGCTTCCAGAAAACTGAGTGAGGTTTGAGAAAGCAAACATTCTCCCCAGGAGCTACCCCCTGGACCTCCCAATCCACTACTCAAGGCCAAGTTAGGAACTTTTCCCACTTCCCTCCATAGCCGAGCCCCTTCCCTATGGCTCTGACCTTCCAATCTCAAGCTGTCTTACCTGAAGAGTTTTGACTTTGCCCAGGATGTTGTCCTGTGACATTGCTTGAACTGTCTGCTCACTTTCTGCTCCCCCATCAGGGATAAAAATACTGTCATGGGAAAACGCCCGGGTTCCCACAGAATAGTTGAAGGACCTGGAATGCAAATCATGTGCTTCATTTTATTAGGATGATAAGATTCCTTTTGGCAATTCAATTTCCTTTTCCTCCTGATTTAGGGGACTCCACCCACATCCCCTGTCTCATTCAGAAAGCACTTCCAGCATGGTGTCCTTTTCTGTGAGAGGTCAGCCAAGTAGCTGGGTAGACAGAAGGGTCCCGCTGGAATAAGGGAGCATGTCTCCAACACAGAAATGTTTCAGAGCCACTCGGTGGGAGAACTCAGACTGCTACTTGTTTGTAGAGAACCCAGGACAGAAGGCACTGCAGAAATGTTAACTGTAGGAGCCTTTCTCCTGACGAGCTGTCACTGTCAGTTTTACCCCAGTAAAGTCTTGTCAACAAGTACTTTTTAAGTAACATGCAGATCTGGAAGTAAGAGGCAAGAGTTTCTTTCTTTCAGATTGCGATCAAAGTGGAAGGAAGATATATACCTCTAAAACAAAGACTTGATGAGGACTGGAATTGCTACAGAGACTATAGGAATAAAGAGTCTCTCTGTCGAGACTCTAGGAATTCAGAGAAGAGGAGGAGAAATGTGTGTTAGGGAGCTTCTAATGGGTGGCATGCACTGGGCAGCTTATAGGTGGTAGGTACCCAACAATAAACACTTTTCAGTTGAAAGGCTGGACTTCAAAGAAGTCTGGACTTCAAGGAAATCTGGACTTCTACCTGACTGGGAGGTACAGGCTGGGTGAACTGCAGGAGGAGGAAGCAGCAGACGCCAGCTGTTCCTTACCTGATCTTGGAAATTAAGTTACCTCTGGGAAGTAACACGCAGGGGCAGAATCACACACTCCCCATAAGGCAAGGCAGGCACATTTCCGTGATGCCAGGCACACAGGCAGCTCTCTCAGGGGTGAGACAGCCCCACTTCTCCCTCTCCCCTCCCCAGAAAGGGGTTTCACCTGGAGGTTTTATCAGTGACCTAGGGCAAGAAAGAAGACGCAGTACTGGGGGAAACGGGCCTCCAGCTGTACCTCTGAACTGAATTACAGAAATGCAGCAGGCAGGGTCCCGACCAAGTTTAGACCTACTTGGAAAGGCTGAGTACCAAATTTTTTCATCAAATTTGCCAAATTACGAGCAGCATGGTAACAAAGCATATGAGGTTTAGAAACAGAAGACTTGGATGTGAGCCTCCTGGCTGTGTGATCTTCGGCAATAATAATATATATATATTAAAATTTATTTATTTAGTTTTGGCTGCGTTGGGTCTTCGTTGCTGTGCACGGGCTTCCTCTAGTTGCGGGGAACGGGGGCTACTCTTCGTTGTGGCACGCGGGCTTCTCACTGCGGTGGCTTCTCTTGTTGCAGAGCACGGGCTCTAGGTGCGCGGGCTTCCGTAGTTGTGGCACGTGGGCTTCAGTAGTTGTGGCTCACAGGCTCTAGAGCACAGGCTCAGCAGTTGTGGCGCACGGGCTTAGTTGCTCCGCGGCATGTGGGATCTTCCCAGACCAGGGATCGAACCCGTGTCCCCCTGCCTTGGCAGGCAGATTCTTAACCACTGCACCGCCAGGGAAGCCCCCGGCAATAATAATAATAACCACCAATCCCTACTTTGATGAAAACATTGTGCTGAGAGTTTTACTTTCATTATCTCATCACCAATATTTTGTTGCAAATAAAACTCAGGGAGTAAATAACCTTATTTAAAGTCGCCTAAATAGAAGTTGTAGCATAAGAAACATAATTCAGATCTGCTGAATACAATCCCAGGCCAGGCAACTGAAGTGTTTTAAAGTGGTGGAAGGTCTCTAGTATTCCTTCCCATGAGTGAGATGGAGTTTGGGCGGATCAGTGGGAGAGGAAGACAGGATGCCAATTCCAGCCATGTGGGCTGGAATATGGGAGGGCTGGAGACACTAAATAGCTGGAATAATGGGTAAGCCTTCGGCTAAATAGCACAGGGCACTATATAGCAGCAACCCACTTTATGAAATATGAGGCATTGTTTTAAGATATGAATATGAATATGAAAAGGAAATTAAATGTATCACTATCTCCCTGTCCTCAGAGACTTTGTGACCTATGCTATAAAATGAACTTCCAAGTTCACCTAAAGATGCTATGAAATAAACTTTCCATTAAAAGTTATGGAATCAAACCTTTTAATATTGTGTCTAAACTTTTTTCTCAGATCCCTGGCTATGATTCAGATGAAACAAGAGGTAACTGACTTCATTTTCTACACAGTGTTTTTACAAATGGCTTACATACGCACGCAGGCTCTCAAATATTCTTATAAACACATATATGGACAAGTCCACTTTAGACGCTTAATAAATGCTTACTAATGTCTCACAGTTGTATGTACATTATACACCAGCACTAGGCCAAGTTCCCTTCCAGTTTCCAAGTCAATCTTTTGACTGAATCATGAAATTTAACTCTCTGCTCTAATTCTTTTTTCCAGGAAGGCTAAGAACTGACAGTTTCCTGCTCTTCTGTGTTGCCCCAAATATTCCTTGTTGCCAACCAGGATTTAATGTCCCCACATTCCCCAATTCCAGATGATCTTATTGAAAAATAGAGAAAATGAATAGTAATAGTAGTAGTAGTAATAATTATAATAACAGTGGTAGTCACAGTGGTAATATTAATACTGGCTAAATGTTACTGGGCACTTGCTATGTCCCTTCCATGTGTGCTAACTTCTTTAATATAACACCTAAATCCTTGTGATATATAATATTTAAACCTTATGTGGAAGGCACTATTATTAAGCCTATTTATAGATGAGGAAACTGAGGCTTAAAGACAATGAGTGACTTGCCGTAAATTGAATGACTGTATATGTGTGAACCTGTTTCTGGACTGTGTTCTACGGGTCTATTTGTCTGTTTTTACAGCAGTAATACCACACTGTCTTAGTTACTATAGCTTTTTAATGAGTCTTGATATCTAGCAGTTTATGTTCTCCAGCTTTGTTTTTTTTTTCCAGATGGCTACTCTTGTCTCTGCATTTCTACATAAACTCACACACACACACACACACACACACACTCTAATACACTCCTAGGATTACTTTTGTGATGGCATTGGATCTATAGATAAACTTTGGGATACCTGACATCTTTACAATAGTCAATCTTCTAATCCATGAACACTGGATATTCCTTCATTTATTAATATTTAGATCCTCTTTACTTACTCTCAATAATGTTTTGTAGTCCTCTGTATAGAGGTCTTTTACATATTTCGATAGATTTATTCCTACATATTTGATGTTTCTAAATCTACTGTAAATGGTATAGGCTAAAATTTTTATTTTTCTAATTGTTTATTGGCAGACTATTGAAGTATCACTTGGTTATTGATTATTGATGTTATAACTAGGCTTAGCTAAATTTATTTGTTAATCATAATAATATGACTGTTGATTCTTCTGGATTTTCTATGTATAGAATCATGTTATATATGACAAAAGAGTTTTATTTGTTCATTTTCAATCTCCTTCTCTCCTTCCTCCCTTCCTTCCTTTCTCCCTTCCTTCCATACTGCAATTAGCTAGGATCTTCACATGAACTTAAATAGAAGTGGTAATGATGGACTTTGTCATATTCCCAAACTGAGCAAAAAAGTATTCAATATTTTACCTTAAGTTATGATGTTAGCTATAGAATTTCTATAGATGCACTTATATTACTGCTTCTTTGAAAAGACAAGCAGTCTGTCTCTTATAGCTGACTTTAAGATTTTTGTCTTTGGTTTTCTCAGTTTTAGTCTGTTGTGGCTAGGTGTGAATTTCTTCTAATTTATCTAGCTTAGGGTACATAATACTCCTTAAACCTGTGGCTTGGTGTCTTTCATCAGTTTGGGAAAATTCTCAGCCATTATTTCTTCAAATACTGCTTCTGCCCCGTTTTTCTCTATTCCCCCTCTGATTCTCCAATGTTAGACCTTTTCAACATGAGCCACATGTCTTTCATGCTCTTTTCTGTATCTGTTGTTCTTTTTACTCAATATGATTCAGTCTGGATTTTTCTACTGACCTAGCTTGCTTTCAGCTCATTAATCCTCTCTTTAGTGGTGTCCAGTCTGTTGTTAAAACTACCTACTGAGTTCTTACTATCAGTAGCATTTTTCAAATCAAGAATTTCCAACCAAATGTAAAATCGATAGCTCGTGGGAAGCAGCCGCATGGCACAGGGAGATCAGCTCCGTGCTCTGTGACCACCTAGAGGGGTGGGATAGGGAGGGTGGGAGGGAGATGCAAGAGGGAGGGGATATGGGGATATATGTATATGTATAGCTGATTCACTTTGTGATACAGCAGAAACTAACACACCATTGTAAAGCAATTATACTCCAATAAAGACATTTAAAAAAAAAAGAATTTCCATATGATCCTTTTTAATAGATTCTAGTTCTCTAGTGAAATTATCCACCTTGTCAACTATTTTGTTGAATATATTAATCACAATTGTTTAAAAGGCTCTGTCTGAATCTGCAGTATCTTAGCCCCCTTTGGGTCTATTTCTATTATCTTGTTTTCTTCATAATCTGATTCTTAACTGCCTGGTAATTTTTTAATTGAATTCTGCACATAATGCACAAAAAACTGTAGAGGCTGGGTTCTCTCCTTTCAGAGAGGACTTGCTCACTCCTCTAGCAAGCAGCAAAGGAGCAAAAACACCTCAATCCAATCAGAAACCAAGCTGATCTTGGCTGGTTAGCAATCTTTGTCAGGCTCAGACTACCTCTGCTTGGTCCCCACTTGTAGGGTACAGGCCTCCCGGAGTCTTAACTAAGAATCTGGGTTATTTCCTAAGGCCCTTCTCCTTGGTGGATTCTCAAACTCCAATTTTTGTCTTTCCAGCACCCTAGACTGCCCTGTTTTTCAGCCTGCATTCCTGTGCAGCTGTATCAACAGATTCCTCAAAAGGAAAACTGTTGCCTAGATTTAGGTTCATTCTGGGCTTCTCTTCTCTTGGGGGGAACTTAGTCCCTCAAGTCCTGGCTGTCATGGCAGCCTCAAACTCTAATTTTTGTGTTCCCAGCTCCATGAGATTGCCTACAGCTCTGCTGCCTTCTCCTCCTCTTGGCAGCCACCCTGAGCCTTTTTGGTCTCTTGACCTGCACCCTGAGAGTCAACTAATGCCAACAGGAGAGAAGCAATATGCAGAAAGTTGGCCTCAACTCAATGGGCCTCCCTTCTCTCCAGGATCTCACTGCTCAAGTCTGGTGTCTTAGCAGCAATCTGACAGCTTCAAACAGACGTCTCTGTTTTAATATTTTATATGTATTTCCAGTTGTTCTTGGTGGGAGCACCGATTTGCTACAAGCTACTTCATCACAGCCAGAAGTGAAAGTAACTAAATAATTTTTTTGATATTTATTAAGTTTCTAGACATGACAGGACCTACTTTTTGATAAGGCTTAAGGTTCTTAAGAGGATTACTTTTCAAAGTGATGAAAAACATTTGTACCTTTTTCTTCCTATATTTGGTTTTTGTCCCTTTTTAAAGCTCTGAGAAGAAACAGTGCAGGAGAATGGTCATTGGTTTATTAGTTACACTAATGAACACTCTCTTCTAAATAATTCAGTTTACATAATGCAAGTTAACATTACATCCTTGGCAATTTGTGTAACTTTAGATCTTTGGTAATCCTGGTTACCAATGTCGGCTCCAAACAACTCTACAATGTAGATTATTTCCTTTTCTCTGAAGAGGAAGCTGAGACAAAGAGTGGGTAAGAATGTTGCCCCAAGTTCCAGATTTTGAGGCAGGGTTGGAATGGAAACTGAATAGCCCACGTGTGGCGATCTCAGCTTGAAATTATGTTCTAATGAACAAAGAGCTTGGTGGGAATCTTTGTCCTTAACCAGCTGGGAACTATAAACTACATGATTAGGAGGTGGAGGGGCAATTTACCACAAATTGTACCTTAGCCGAGTTCATCTGGACTTCTTTACTCTTGACATTTAAAGATCTTTCACAACTGATTGCAAAGTAGGCCAATTCTCCGCCCTTCCATTTATTACGAGTGAGCCAAGAGGCGAGGGGCCTCTGAGCCTCAGTGCCGCAACTTACCCTCAGACTATCTGCTCAGATGGAAGAAATGGGACTTGCTGTGTGGGAACCTTTTCTTGTGATGCTTAGGACACAGAGTAGCCTGTTGATCGGTTGTGAGATATATAAGGACCTCTAAAATCCCCCAGATTTTTAACTTGTAACTGAAGGATTGTCAATACAGTCATTTAACAGACATCTTAATGAAAACAAGATCTGAGGTCAAATGTCAAGCACATGTGGGAAAAGCAAACTCTAGAAGGAGAGGAAAAGAGGCCCACTTGGGAAATTTGGAACAACATTGGGCTCTGAGGAACAGTCTTCATAAGCTTAGAGAAGAATCGCAGAGCCATGACTTACAGACGCCAGAAAAATGGTCCGTTTGGACTTAGAGGTCCAAAGAGCAGAAGTTCCTGGGGCCTTTATGCAAAGAAAGGTTTTGTTGTTGTTGTCATTGATAATATTGTTATAGGCAGAGAGGCTGGGATTCCAAACATCTAATCAGAGGCTTCTAATCAGCCCATGGAGGCCAGCTTTTCATCTTCTCCTCAACTCTTCACTGACGCCTATGGTTATCTTTCCAAAGGCAGAGATGGTAGAACGACCTGAGGCTACTCTTTGGGCTTTAACAATCACTTTTAATAACTGTCTATCTAACTCCAATACTACGCTCTCTTCTACCCACGTGTCTCCAGCTACTTGGCTATCCCACTGTCTCTGCAAACTCAACATGAACAAAACCAAACTCAACAAGCGTTTCCCACAAAACTCCAATCTTTCCTATTTCTGTGTTACTATCATCCCTCAGGTTCTGTGCTATATTATTTTGCAAGTAAGGTCAGACCCAGGTTAGGGGAAAGGTATTGTGCAAAAGACCTTAGTGAGTAACATTATCTGTCCTTTCACAGGCAGAAATCTTTCAAAAACAATACAGAAATCAATGAGTAGCACTGCAAATCCTGAGCTCCCGGACCCATTTTAGGCCTGCACTGGATTCTGCCTGCCACACTCCTCCACGACTGTGCTTGGAGGCCCGGAGAACTGCTTGTCGCATCTCTAGTGGGTCTCTAACGGAAACGAGCGCCAAGAGAGGGAGCTGCGAATCCAGGGCAGCGGCAGCTCTGGCAGATGGCAGCCCTGGCACAGCCAGCAGTCTCTGCTGACTCTGTGATCAGGGAGGCCACTGCTGGAATCCTTTCGGACAAAGAAGCTAAGGCCCTGGGAGGTGAAGGGAGAGACTTGATCAAGACAGAACTGAAACCAGGCGGGCAGTGACAGTAATACTCGCTGGCCTTTCGACTGCCCTCAGAGGATCCTCTGCTTATTTCTGTAATATGACTGACACCTGTAAATGGTCTCCAACTGAAGTCCTCTCCAATTCCACTTCCTCTCAAATCCTACATCAATCTTCAAGCAATTACTTTGCCAGCTCAGAAACCTCTAGTGGTTCCTTTTTTGCCAAAGTCCTACCAGATGAAGCTGTAATGGTTGCTTGGCATTTAATGCTCTTCATGTTTGGCCTTTAAGGACCCTGAACCACTCTGGCTCTATGAAATCCATGCAGTGCAGGGATTTAGCACTCGGACTCGGGCCAGTGTGCCTTCTTGTGAAACCTGGTTCTCCCACTTCTAGCTGTGTGGCCTTGGGCACGTCACTAAACCTCCAGGTGCCTCAGTTTCCTTATCTGAAAATGAGGATGATAATAGGACCCACCTCATGGAGCTTTTGTTAGGATTAAATGAGCTAAGTTCTTATAGAAGTGTTACCTATTATTATCAAATGTTACCCTACTTCAAACATCCTGTAAGGCAAACCCAACCATTCGGTTCCCCGAATACCCTCTCTGGGCTCTGTCACTGCATGGGTTCTTCCTCCCCATGGATGGACTGCCCAAGGCCAATCTCTCAGTTCAGGTCCTACCCACCCTTCAAGGTCCAGCTCACATCTTATCAACCCCACACAGCCTTTCCTATTTCCTTGGAAGAAGGGGATCTTTTCTCCCACTGAAAGCCCTATGCATGCATCTCCTGTTACATACATGTCTATGTTATGGTTACTATAATCATGCCTTAAATGAGAGGGAAAATAAAAGTGCTTTGCATATTGTAAAATGCTCCATAGATGTGATTCTAATAATGATAATGGTATCATCTTTTCTCCACCACAGTACTAGGAGTTTCGTGAGGGCAGGGATCACATCTGTTATCTTTGTTTCGCCCATAGAACTTTACCAGATAAAGTTTGTGAATAAGTTTTTTTTAAATGGATGAGTAAAGGATTAACACTGAAGGGTAGTTAACCAGATGTGTTTCCCATGGAGAGGTCACTGAGGGAGTGAAAGCATGATGCAAACATACTGATGGGAGGAGGGGGAATATTTTCTGATGGTGGGTATTTTTCAGGGAGGGCAGGCCTATGTAGGAGGCCATCAGAGAAAGTTCTGAGGAGCCAAGGGGTGGGCAAGCCAGGATGTTCAGCACCTTTAAAGGTTCCTTCTAGGCCTCCTTTTCAACTCAAACCAGGGAATTGCTCCAGGCTTTGTTTCCCACCTTCTATTTCATGCCGTCTCTCTCTCTCACCAAGTTTTTCAGGTTTCTTTCTATGTCAGTTATAGTTCTTTGTTGCAAGTTAACAGAAACTAACTTTGTCTCCCTCAACCAAAAGAAAATCTACTAGGTGAACAGTGAGGGCTCACAGAACAACGAAATCTAGAGTCAAAGCTTGGAGAAAGACAGGGGTAAAGAGTGGTCTAGAGGTCTAGGCATCAGGAAACACAGCGGCCATCACACCACGGGAAGAGCCCAGTTACACGCTGCTCTCGTGGTTGTGTCCTTACTTCCTGGACCCACTTGCCAAGTCAAAGCCCTAGGAGACAAAGACTGATGGGCCAGGCTGGGTCACATGCTCATGCCAGGCTTCAGCGGGAGGGCAAGTAAAAGATCTGGTCCTTTTGGCTTCTGTCATAGGAAGCAGGCACTATATCCTGTCAGAAGGGCACACAGTGAGGCAAAGTTGATTCCCTGAAAGGAAATGTGGGTGCTGTTGAGAAGAAGAACCGGATGCTAACAGCTGAATGACCAAAAACAGCCATCACACTATGCCTTTGGATCTCCTTTTGATTCTCCTTTCCCACCTAGCCCACCTGCATGGACAGCTCATTTGGACAGTTCTCTGGTGTTCTGATATCACTTCTCCCCCAAGAGGCTGCCTTTCTTTCTTAGTGGCACATGCTGCTGCCTGAGAGCAAAGGATGACATGCCCCATGCTCCTAGGATGTCCAAGCCCAGGTCCAGTGCCCTATGCCCATGCTTATCTGCAGAAGTGGTAGAGATCAGATAGAGGGTGTGTGATGGGCCTGTGGCCTGGAGCTTAGGCACTGGAAGGTGACAGTAAAGAGAGAAGGTGAGAAAGAAAGCAATACAAAGTTATCCCTTAGACATGCTATTCCATCCCTCACCCACTGCGCAGTTAGTGCTAAGGAGCGCAGGGAGGAGTCAAGCAGAGTCATCTCCATTTTAAGTTCTGTTGTCTGGAACTACTGTTTGCAGTGGGGTCTGCTGTGAAAGGAACAATGAAAAGGGAGGGAAAGTTTGCTGGGGGAGGCGTTTCTGGGCAAGGTCTCCTCATGAATAAAATGTGACACAAGACAGGGATGATCCCCTTTCCATTCCTGGTCTGTGTCATCTGCATGTGACACCTGGAACAGTGGCAGCCATCTTGGAGCTATGAGGAAACAAGCCTGAGGACAAGAGCCTACTCCCTGAAAATACGAGAGAAAAAAAGGAATCAGACTGGATCTTAATGATGTTGCTAGGTTGCTTCATTAATGGACCTTGGAACTTGGAAAGTCTTCCAGACTATCAGGAATCAGATAATATATTTCATTACTGTTGAAGAAAGATACCAGTAGAAGTGTTTTCTGTTACAACTGAAATCATCCTACCTGATACAGTCTTCTAGCCACTACTCTAAACTCTGGGCACATCTAAGACCCACTGACATCATCTAACCTTGGAGTATGAGCCTACAGAGGGAAATTCTCCCCACCCAAAAAAGAAGAAGGCTCTCTGCAGCTGCACAGTTAACACATATCTCAGGCCAGCCCTCCTACTCCTCCTTTGTCTTTTTTGGACAAGCATCATGTAATTTGGGACCATAGATATTGGGTAATTACCACGGCAATGATTAGGGATTCACTTCAGGAATAAGGAAATATAATTATAGTCCAATTGCAGCTTGTTTCCATGACAACAGGGGCAATTGTAATTGATCAGCACTTTTCTTCCTAAGCAGATCCGTGAGTCTCATTCAAATGAAATGCTAAAGAGCAATTAACTATCTTCATCAAACAAACTAGAGTTGCTGGAAGAGCCTGAAGTCAGATTACATTTTGTGTGGCGTCTTGGAGGTTCACCCTGGACTCTGGTAGTTTATGAAAATATTTGGTACTCAATAGGCTATAGAGTACCAAATCACCTAATAATTACAATAGAAACAGGATACATCATAAAAAATTCAAGGAAGAGGAAGAAAGTTTGGAATCTTAAAACACAGATTTTCAGAACTGGAAGTCAAAGGATCATCTACTTCAGCCCCTTGGCTCAGTCCTATGCTTAGATCACGTAGGACGAGCAATCGTCTAGCCTGCCTCTAACGCTCTGTAGGGGTTCCACGGGCTTCCACGCTACCTGTTCCACTCCTCAGATGCCCCACCTGGAGAAAGATCTTTTCATAAACCTCTCTAGCCAGGCTTCCCTGGTGGCGCAGTGGTTAAGAATCCGCCTGCCAATGCAGGGGACATGGGTTCGATCCCTGGTCCGAGAAGATCCCACATGCCCGCGGAGCAAGTAAGCCCGTGGACCACAACTACTGAGCCTGCGCTCTAGAGCCCGCGAGCCACAACTACTGAAGCCTGCGTGCCTAGAGCCCGTGCTCCGCAAAAAGAGAAGCCATCACAATGCGAAGCCCGTGCACTGCAACACCCGCGCACTGCAACAAAGTAGCGCCTGCTCGCCGCAACTAGAGAAAGCCGCGCACAGCAGCGAAGACCCAACACATCCAAAAATAATAAATAAATAAAAGTAAATAAATTTATTTTACAAAAATCAAAAAACCTCTCTAGCCACTGTTGGAATCAATTTAGTCTTGGTCTATGCTCTGGAAATAGAAAGCTAGTTATCGACAACCTCTTTATCTCAGTAGTAATATTATGCCCTGCATTTGTAAAGTGCTTTTTTATAGCAGATAGTGTAATGTCATGTGCATTTTTTTGTCCTCATAATAATCCTTGAAGACAGCATATCCATTTAACAGATAAAGAGGCTGGTTTGGTTAAGGTCACACAGCTCATGAGTGAAAGCACCTGTATTCACAAGAGGACCCTGGCTCCTGATCTGCTGCTCTCCCACATCTTGTATCTCCAATAATAGCCAAAACTGATTTATCATCTTTCTTTCCCCGAGACTTACTCAGCCCAGCTCTATTTGTTCTCCTGCTTAGCCCTAATTTTCATGCATTTAATGCTTTTGTACCTCTTCTCTACTCCCTGTTCAATTTCAGCACATTCCAGGTTCCTATGGATAGAGGATAAATGATCAAGTAAAATAAGTCTTTTCTGACTTCATCTTCTGAAAAGCAGCAAGGCCAAGGGACCTAAGCACACACGGTAATCAGGGAGCCTGAGCTTCACTGTAATTTCACTGGTGACATGCTGTCTCACTACACCAACCATGTAATTTTCCTTTTCCAGCAGGTCAGAGGGACAGCGATACTCTTCATCATGATGGGAAACTGAAGGATGAATTAGACAAACACTGACTGGTACAGTGGGAAGAGTCAGTATGGTAAAAAGGGCAGGATTCATGTACTCATTCATTCAATGAATAACTACTGAATGCCTGCTATGTGCCAGGCACAGTGCTAGAGGCTGGAAATACGATGAAAGGCAAGGCATGCAGGCCTGCTTTTATGGAAGTTGTGTGAACATTGGAGGCAGGGGTCCTGATCTAGGCTCAGGGGGCCAGAGAAAGCTTGCTCCCTCGAGGAAGGTGCGTTTGTGCAGAAAACTGAAGGATGAAGAGGAATTAGCTGGGGGAAGGTGGTGGAGATGGGGGTGGGGCTGTTCTAGACAAAAGGATTACCATGTGCAAAATCAGCTGACCTGGAGTCCAGTCATATCTCTAACACTAACAGCACTTGTGAAGTGAAGGTACTGGATCAGCACTAAAAACGACCTTAAACTTTTAACACTGGTGTGTGCACGCACGTGTATGTGTGTGTGTGTGTGTATATCTGTGTGTGCTGGTGGCGGGGAGAGACTACTGAATAAGGGTCTCATATAAGTGAAGAGTACAATTTACATTATTAGGGGGGCAGGGGTGTGGGGTCAGCCAGAGGCACATATTTCAAGTAGGCAGCCTCAAACATGACCTGTATCTTTCCCCAGGTCCCCTCTCCTCTATCAAGATGCCCATGGACCCCCAATGCAGGGCACAAAACCCTCAAGTAAATGGGAGCAGCTGCTTACCCTTCCAAGCTAGCCTGTTACACTCTGCACTTACATCCTACTTCAAAATTACCCCTTTCTGTTCCACCCCAAATTTCTACCTCCTATTTTAGGGTTTCAGAGGAGGAAAATATGCCCCTTGTCTCTCCTGCCAACATGAACTTAACCACCTCAGCCAGGTATAACCTCATCAAGACTACATTTATTCCTTTCTTAAAAAACATCTTAAACAGGTGGGGTCCGCACAGTCCGCCTGGAGGATTCAACCCAGCAGCGGGTCCGGCCGTGCCGGCATTCCAGCGGATCTTTCCCGCTCCCCGTTCCTCCTGACCCCTCCCCCAGCCCTTCTCCGCCCCTCGCCTCTCCCCCGGCGCCTCTCCCCCCGCGTCTCCGCGGGTGGAGGTGGGCCGGCGGGGCCGGGGGTGGGGCCGGTGGGGGACTGCCCCCCAGCTGGTGACCAGCCGCCGCCAGGCATATTTCCACCGCAGCGGTGTGCTGCGACCGGCTCCAGGACGGCTGGGAAGGCCGAAGGGGAAGGTGGCTCGGGGGGGGGGGCCGCGTCATCTCCACGGCCGGCCCACCCTCCCCGAGTGTTACAGCCCCCGGGCAGCAGGGTTATAAATATATATGCACCCAACATAGGAGCACCTCAATACATAAGGCAACTGCTAACAGCCGTAAAAGAGGAAATCAACAGTAACACAATAATAGGGGCAGACATTAACACGTCACTTACACCAATGGACAGATCATCCAGACAGAAAATTAATAAGGAAACAGAAGCTTTAAATGACACAATAGACCAGATAGATTTAATTGATATTTATAGGACGTTCCATCCAAAAACAGCAGATTACACTTTCTTCTCAAGTGTGCACTCTCCAGGATAGATCACATCTTGGGTCACAAATCAAGCCTCAGTAAATTTAAGAAAATTGAAATCATACCAAGCATCTTTTCTGACCACAATGCTATGAGATTAGAAATGAATTACAGGGGAAAAAAACGTAAAAAACACAAACACATGGAGGCTAAACAATATGTTACTAAATAACCAAGAGATCACTGAAGAAATCAAAGAGGAAATCAAAAAATACCTAGAGACAAATGACAATGAAAACACGACGATCCAAAACCTATGGGATGCAGCAAAAGCAGTTCTAAGAGGGAAGGTTATAGCTATACAAGCCTACCTCAAGAAACAAGAAACATCTCAAGTAAACAATCTAACCTCACACCTAAAGGAACTAGAGAAAGAAGAACACACAAAACCCAGAGTTAGCAGAAGGAAAGAAATCATAAAGATCAGAGCAGAAATAAATGAAATAGAAACAAAGAAAACAATAGCAAAGATCAATAAAACTAAAAGCTGGTTCTTTGAGAAGATAAACCATTATCCAGATGCATCAAGAAAAAGAGGGAGAGGACTCAAATCAATAAAATTAGAAATGAAAAAGGAGAAGTTACAACAGACACCAAAGAAATACAAAGCATTCTAAGAGACTACTACAAGCAACTCTATGCCAATAAAATGGACAACCTAGAAGAAATGGACAAATTCTTAGAAAGGTATAACCTTCCAAGACTGAACCAGGAAGAAACAGAAAATATGAACAGACCAATCACAAGTAATGAAATTGAAAGTGTGATTAAAAATCTTCCAACAAACAAAACTCCAGGACCAGATGGCTTCACAGGTGAATTCTATCAAACATTTAGAGAAGAGCTAATACCCATCCTTCTCAAACTCTTCCAAAAATTGCAGAGGAAGGAACACTCCCAAACTCATTCTATGAGGTCACCATCACCCTGATACCAAAACCAGACAAAGATACTACAAAAAAAAGAAAATTACAGACCAATATCACTGATGAATATAGATGCAAAAAACCTCAACAAAATACTAGCAAACAGAATCCAACAACACATCAAAAGGATCATACACCATGATCAAGTGGGATTTATCCCAGGGATGCAAGGATTATTCAATATACGCAAATCAATCAATGTGATACACCATATTAACAAATTGAAGAATAAAAACCATATGATCATCTCAATAGATGCAGAAAAAGCTTCTGACAAAATTCAACACCCATTTATCATAAAAACTCTCCAGAAAGTGGGCACAGAGGGAACCTACCTCAACATAATAAAGGCCATATATGACAAACCCACAGCAAGCATCATTCTCAATGGTGAAAAACTGAAAGCATTTCCTCTAAGATCAGGAACGAGACAAGGACGTCCACTCTCACCACTATTATTCAACATAGCTTTGGAAGTCCTAGCCACGGCAATCAGAGAAGAAAAAGAAATAAAAGGAATACAAATAGGAAAAGAAGAAGTAAAACTGTCACTGTTTGCAGATGATATGATACTATACATAGAGAATCCTAAAAATGCCACCAGAAAACTACTAGAGCTAATCAATGAATTTGGTAAAGCAGCAGGATACAAAATTAATGCACAGAAATCTCTTGCATTCCTACACACTAATGATGAAAAATCTGAAAGAGAAATTAAGGAAACACTCCCATTTACCACTGCAACAAAAAGAATAAAATACCTAGGAATAAACCTACCTAGGGAGACAAAAGACCTGTATGAAGAAAACTACAAGACACTGATGAAAGAAATTAAAGATGATACCAACAGATGGAGAGATATACCATGTTCTTGGATTGGAAGAATCAATATTGTGAAAATGACTATACTACCCAAAGCAATCTACAGATTCAATGCAATCCCTATCAAATTACCAATGGCATTTTTTACGGAACTAGAACAAATCATCTTAAAATTTGTATGGAGACACAAAAGACCCCGAATAGCCAAAGCAGTCTTGAGGGGAAAAAACGGAGCTGGAGGAATCAGACTCCCTGACTTCAGACTATACTACAAAGCTACAGTAATCAAGACAATATGGTACTGGCACAAAAACAGAAACATAGATCAATGGAACAAGACAGAAAGCCCAGAGATAAACCCACGCACCTGTGGTCAACTAGTCTGTGACAAAGGAGGCAAGGCTATACAATGGAGAAAAGACAGTCTCTTCAATAAGTGGTGCTGGGAAAACTGGACAGCTACATGTAAAAGAATGAAATTAGAACACTCCCTAACACCATACACAAAAATAAACTCAAAATGGATTCGAGACCTAAATGTAAGACCGCACACTATAAAACTCTTAGAGGAAAACATAGGAAGAACACTCTTTGACATAAATCACAGCAAGATCTTTTTTGATCCACCTCCTAGAGTAATGGAAATAAAAACAAAAATAAACAAATGGGACCTAATGAAACTTCAAAGCTTTTGCACAGCAAAGGAAACCATAAACAAGACAAAAAGACAACCCTCAGAATGGGAGAAAATATTTGCAAACGAAGCAACGGACAAAGGATTAATCTCCAAAATATATAAACAGCTCATGCAGCTCAATATTAAAGAAACAAACAACCCAATCCAAAAATGGGCAGAAGACCTAAATAGACATTTCTCCAAAGAAGACATACAGATGGCCAAGAAGCACATGAAAAGCTGCTCAACATTACTAATTATTAGAGAAATGCAAATCAAAACTACAATGAGGTATCACCTCACACCAGTTAGAATGGGGATCATCAGAAAATCTACAAACAACAAATGCTGGAGAGGGTGTGGAGAAAAGGGAAACCTCTTGCACTCTTGGTGGGAATGTAAATTGATACAGCCACTATGGAGAACAGTATGGAGGTTCCTTAAAAAACTAAAAATAGAATTACCATATGATCCAGCAATCCCACTACTGGGCATATACCCAGAGAAAACCATAATTCCAAAAGACACATGCACCCCAATGTTCATTGCAGCACTATTTACAATAGCCAGGTCATGGAAGCAACCTAAATGCCCATCAACAGACGAATGGTTAAAGAAGCTGTGGTACATATATACAATGGAATATTACTCAGCCATAAAAAGGAACGAAATTGAGTCAGTTGTTGAGACGTGGATGGATCTAGAGACTGTCCTACAGAGTGAAGTAAGTCAGAAAGAGAAAAACAAATATCGTATATTAACGCATGTATGTGGAACCTAGAAAAATGGTACAGATGAACTGGTTTGCAGGGCAGAAGTTGAGACCCAGATGTAGAGAACAAACGTATGGACACCAAGGGGGGAAAACCACGGGGGGGTGGGGGTGGAGGTGTGATGAATTGGGCGATTGGGATTGACAAGTTGAGATCCAGATGTAGAGAACAAACGTATGGACACCAAGGGGGGAAAACCACGGTGGGAGTGGGGGTGGAGGTGTGATGAATTGGGCGATCGGGATTGTGATGTGTATAAATTCAATGACTAATAAGAACCTGCTCTATAAAACAAAACAAAACAAAACAAAAAACATCTTTATTGAGATGCAATTGCAATACCATAAAATTCACCCTTTTAAAGGGTACATTTAAATGATTTTTAGTATATTCACAAAATTGGGCAACCATCACTGCCACCTAAATTTGGAAGATTTTTATAACCCCAAAGAAACCACGTACCCATTAGCAGTCACCCCCACCCTACCAAGCACCTGTCAACCACTAATCTTTCTGTCTCTGTGGATTTGCCTGTTTGGAACATTTCATATAAATGGAATCATATAATAGGTGGTATTTTTTTATTTGGCTTCTTTCACTCAACGTATTGTTTTCAAAGTTTATCCATGTTATACCATGTATCAGGATTTCATTCTTTTCCATTCCCAAATAATATTCCATTGTATGGATATACGCCATGTTGTATTTATCCATTCATCTTTTGATGGACATTTGGATGGTTTCCACTTTGGGGCTATTATGAATAATGCTGCTTTGAACATTTGTATACAAGTTTTTGTGTGGACATATATTTTCATTCCTCTTGGGTATATACCTAGGAGTGGAATTGCTAGGTCATATGGTAACTCTATGTTTAACATTTTGAGGAGCTGTCAAAGTGTTTTCCAAAGTGGCTGCATCATTTTACATTATCAGCAATGTATGAGGGTTCCAATTTCTCCACATCCTCACCAACACGTACTATTGTCTGTCTTTTTTATTATAGCCTTCCTAATGGGTGTGAAGTGATCAGTTCAGAACCTGCGTCCCAGGGAGGGGATTCAGAGGGAAAGGCAGATTATATGGGCAGAGATCCTCCCTGAGGAGTGGAGGGGTTCAAGCCACATATTGGGTGCCCCAGTCCTGGGGTCCAACACAGGGGAGACGAGCTCCCTTGGCTGGTTGGAGGGCCAGTGGGACTAACAGGGGGGCTGTGGGAAGCCTGGACTCTTCTCAGGAGGAGTAGGTACATTGAAATGCAAAAACCCTAATCTCGTATTTTGCAGTCTGTTTCAACTTTATTAGTCAAATGGTTTATTTGTGGATTCCTTAGGATTTTCTATATACAAGATCATGGTATCTGCAAATAGATAGCTTTTATTTCTTCCTTTCCAAAATTGATGCCTTTTATTTCCTTTTCTTGCCTAACTGTCCTAGCTATAACCTATGGTATAGTACAGTACAATGTTGAATAGCCATTCTTGTCTTTTTCCTGATCTCAAGGGGAACACATTCATTCTTTCACCATTTAGTATAATATTAGCTGTGGATTTTCATAGATGTCCTTTATCAAGTTGAAGAAGTTCCTTTCCATGCCCAGTTTTGAGTGTTTTTATCATGTAAGGGTGTTGGATTTTGTGAAACGCTTTTTTCTACATCAACTGAGATGATCATGTGGTTTTTGTCCTTTATTTTATTAACATGGTGTGTTATATTGATTGATTTTTGTATATAAAACGAACCTTGTACTCCTGGCTTAGATCCCATTCGGTCATGGTGTAGAATCCTTTTTTATATGTTGTTGGATTCAGTTTGCTAGTATTTTGTTTGGGATTTTTTATGTCTTTATTCATAAGAGCTATTATTGGTCCGTAGTTTTCTTTTGTGTGTGATGTTTTGGTGTTAGGGTAACACTGGCCTCATACAACGAGTGGGAAAGTTTCCTCCTATTCTATTCGTGTCACACTCATTCTTGTGTGAAAGTCTCTGCTCATGCCATTCCTGGTCTGAAACATCCGTGCCTTGCCTCTCAGCACTCCAAGTCCTGTCCCTTGTTGGGAGACAGCTCAAGCTCAAGTTCTCCTCATTCCTGAGCCCCTTCCTATCTGCTCCAGCCCCACAGTGAGCTCACCCACCGTGGAGCCCCTTCGGTTCTCACCATGCTTACAGCTGGCGCTTACTGTAAAGTGCTGCAGCTATGCATGATCACAGTAAATGCCAGGTGTTAGGCAGAAATTGGAAGTAGGACAAGTGGTGTCCCAATAAGTAGCAGAGCCTCCATCAGGCAGCTGAAGGCAGGAAGATACCCGAGCCTGGTGACCCAGGACCAGCAGGGCAACTCAGGGCCATATGACTAGCTCCCTAGTATGGCCGCAGCAGAATACAGAGGCAGAATAGCAGCAATGCGCTCATTACTGCTTGAATAGTGGCTCAGCAACTTACTAGCAAGTCATTCTCTAGCCCTAGTTTTCTCATCTTTGAAATGGGAATAATAATGTCAATCTCAGAGTCACGGTAAATATTACAGGAATTCACCTATGCAAAACACATTGTATTAAGTTTAATATGTGGTAGCTTTAATATACACCCATGGATATTCTCTGTGAAACAAAAATTTGTGGTTAAATCTTGGAAATGCTGCAAACTACATCCTTCTTCTTGGAAATTCCCAGGGCACACTGGCATAGTAAAAGATCTGAAAAGTCCCATGTAAAGAATCCTATTTAATTCATTTTGGTCCAGGATTTCCCAGATCTCTTTGTCAAACTGACCCTCTCCCCCTTTTAAATTTAACATCTATTAAACACACTTTGGGAAACACAATATTAGCTGTATTTAGTTACTAAAGGAAGTCACATTCAATTGTTAAAAACTGATCACGTTTGTTTTACTGTTTTGCTTTTCCCATAGGCATGTATAATTTAAAAGTAGTAGCCTAGGAGAAATAAAGGCTTCTAACCTAGAGAGAACAGAATTCTTTTAAACCCAAAGGAAATGAGAAATTTCAGGCAGAAGGAGATCAATAAAGAGCTATTTTGGGCCATGGAGACATTTCTAGAATTACAGATTCTTAGAGTTTGACAGCATGTTAAAGTTCAGCTCCTTTAAATTCTCACCCAGTGCAGAAATTGCCCTTCATCAGTTCCAATGCCTCTGGCACATACCCAGCCTCCCCATTTTTAAGCAGCTCTAGTAATTAAGAAATTTTCCCTCACATTGGGCTGAAATCTGCCTCCTTGGAACCTCCACCAGAGATCATGTTAATGGAATTTTGACTTTTGTGCTTTAGTGAGAGCTGCCCATTTTGGAAATAGCAAATAAAAGGCACAGACATTTTTTGAATCCTTACGCAATGTGAAGTAACATATCTGTTAATTGAACAGTGAACTGAAAATAAGAATTGTTGGAAGCAACATTTTTCATTTTCTCCATCTGTAAATAGGGCGAATAATCAGATGTTCAGCTATACTGTAAGTGATGCATGTAATATTTACTTTGTGGGCGGAATTATTTTTCAATTGGAAGTTTCTGAGAAGAAAGAAGGAATATATATTTTAAGCAACTTCTATTTTCCTATTTTTTTAATTTTAAAAACATTTGAAGAGCCTTTTTTAAACTCATCGTCCCAAGCTTATCCTTCTAGCTTCCTGTATTATACAAATAAGTATTAAATAATTAAAATATAGTATACGTCTCATAAATATAGGTTTATCAATAAGAACAGGTAATATTACCTACATTTAATGGAAATGTAGCTGTTTGATCCAATGTAAATTTCCCCAAGGTAAATCTTAAAATCTTTAAGTTTTAAAACTTAAAACCTTAAGGAAAACCCCAAGGGGTAAACAGAATACCACTTAAATGGGAAGAGAACAAGGGTCTAGGGTCTTCTAAGAGTCTAATAAAATTCAGCAAGAAATCAGAGACTTGACAAAACCATAACCTGCTATAAAAAAGACAAGTTGTGTTTTCATAGGACAGTCCTTCCAAAGGAGAACTTTCCAGACTTGATCTCAGATTTTGCATTAAACTGCTACTTGGTCACATTTTAGTATCTGTACCTCATTCTGATGCTGTGAAGCAAAAAGGTTCACATTCCTATTTTGCACGGGAAGAAACCAAAGTAAAGTCAAACCTGATTCGTGCTGGACAACACTCAATTCTATATTGATACTGACGTTCCAACAATTGGGTTAGTTTGGTGCTAGCTGTGTTCTCCTTTCAGTGAAATTGTTCTCTTTGGTTAAATTCAATAGTTTCCTTAATAAAGACAATGGAAAACAAATACAGGCCTGTGGAGGAAAAGACTCAGCATTACTTAGGGCTAACAAATGCTGTTGTGGGCACCATAATGCTTAATGTGCACGGCTTGCCTGAGGATTCTGTAATCTGGGCTCAACTGTAGTTGACAACACTATACTCACAGACAGACCACCGAGGCTGTTTTCGTCTTTGTCCTTCAAACACAGTGAGAATATCACAGGTTACATCATCTATGCCTTCAACACGTACTAGGGCAACTTAATGCAGTGTCAGTCATTCATAGGAAACACTTTCTGAGTGCCTAAGGTGAGGCTGAATAATACCTGGTCCCTGGCTTCATAGAACCGGCAGCTGAGAGAGACAGACTAGCCGATCCATCATTTGCAGAGAAAGTAACAAGTTCTTTGCCGGAGCCAGGCAGTCAAGGGCAAACAAATCAGAGCGGGTAGTGGGAAAGGGCTTCTCAGAGGAGCTGACTTCTGAGCTGTCAGTAGCAGAACGTAACCATCTCTGACTTCAATTCCCAGCACTCAGGTGAGAAAGTACCTCCTTACCCTGCTTCTCTGAGTTCTTGACACGGTAACAGCCAGATGTAGTGCCTGTGCTCTAAGAGGAAGAGAAAGAGAGAGAAAACAGGAAAGAGCAACGAGAAGGAGAGAGAGAGAAGGAGAAGGACGACGAGAGGGAGAAGGGAGGGGAGGAGAGAGAGAGAGAGAACAAGACGCAGAAACTGAAAGCCCCATTGTAGGCAGGTTCTGGAAGCTGCTAGACATGGCCAGGGGGATGAAGAGTGACACCCTGAGCCCCAGCAGTTTGCATCCTCAACGCGGGTGTAAAACCTAGTGTACGAACCACCCTTCCTCCTCGCCAGGCAATGGGACAGGGGGACATGGTCTCCTCCAACCCGAGGAGCTTGAGTCGAGCCAAGGCAGTGAGCTGCTGCCTTCCTCCCCCAGTGAGGGCAGCAAGATAAAGGCGCACATCTCTACGCTCTCCCACAAAGTGCGGCCAGACGCGTATGCTAATTCCCCGAGGTAAGGTCTCCGCACAGAGCGCACCACGCACCGCAGGCCTCCACCTTCCCAGAAGTGGAGCCCACGAAGATGCCGCTCTGCCTCCTTCGGGACCCCACTCCCCACCCCGGAACTCCGCTGAAGGTCAGGAAAAAAAGTGCGAGTGATTACCTCAGGCTGTCCTCCAGGGTCTCCTCGTCGGAAGAGAAGGTCCCATTGCTGACACTCGGGGGAGAGCGACCCTTGCGCCCTGCAGACGCCTCCCGGGCCGTCGACGTGCCTTTCTTTCTCCTTTTGCCAAACAACTTCTTCAAAGGCTGGAATTTGCCTCCCTTCTTCTTGTCTGCGGATTACAAGATAAACACACGCTGCAGTTTGACAGGGCTGCCCCTCTGAGCCTAGAGAGAATTACCACCGGGCTGCGAGCCGGGGCAAAGGGCGGCCCAGCTGTTGGAGCCAAGAGCCACCGGGCCGCGCGCCAGCGCCGTCGTCGGGCAGCCGGTGCGCGCAGCAGCGGGCGAGGCGGGCCCCGGGCATGGGTCCCCCGCCCCCCGGGCTCTCGACAAGCGCCCGCGGGCACCACGAAGGGCTTCCAAGCTTCATGGTGGTCGGCAGCACGTGCCACACGAAGCTGCTGCCTGCTTTCTTTTAACAAAGCAGATGGCCAGGGCCCCTTTCCACGGAAGAAGCTGAGAAAAACACCTAAGTCAGACAGGTGGTTAAAAGATTTATATATCTGTGTATGTGACTTACATATATATATCATCTCCCCTGAGAATCACTCTCTTTCAGCCTTTGTTAGGTAACAGAAGATGACTTCTAACTCTTGGCGTAAGCTTTGTCCCCAATTCCTTCCATCCCCATATATTTCCAGTTTATTCTTCTTGTCTCCTTTTAAGATCTACTATGACGAGCCCCCAGAGGAGTTGCTATGCACATCTTTCCATATATTACTTGATCCAGTCAGGACCCAGGCTCACTGCCAGCACTTTCTACAGATATTTTAGGTACCTTTCAGTTCTGCTCCTTCAGATACAAATCCCTCCAAATTACTCCATTCCTACCCCAGAAAAGAAAGTGTAAATCATCCTTTACCAGGAGAAGTATCTTCTCAGATCTTTCCTTTTCTTTAAGAAGCTTAAAGAGTCATTTATCCAGTGGTCAATCTTTTTTTTTAAGTATTTAACCCTTACTATGCACAACTGCTCTAAGACCTTTACAGATATTAACTCAGTTATCTTCAAAACAACCCTGGGAAGTAGTTACTACTAACATCCCTATTTCACGGGTGAGGAACCTGAGGCCCAGAGAGATGAAATTACTTGTCTGTGTCATGGGAAACATATCTTGGAAGCTGAAGTCAGGAGCTTTGAGGGAAAAGGAGAGATGAACACTCACAATGTGTATAGGAAAGTACTCGCACAAAACACACAGGTACGAGCCCCCAGCTGGGTATCAGAGCCCCCAGATCTCTGCTGGCCAGAGTCTACAGAGAGATCTGAGTATAAAAATGACATTAATGAGGTTCAAGGTAGTCATATCATTTCCTCTGGTGATCTGCAGCTCTGGCCTTACTAAGAGTTCACAGAAAATCTGACGTGAGGAAGAAACTACTTTGCTCTGAGCAGTGGCGTGAGGCAGTGAGGAAGCAGAAAGTATAATCACCAATTACAAAAAGATAACAGTCTGGAATCCTTAGTATAAATACAAACACACCTTCAAACTTCATCAATCCCTGAAATAACATACTGTATCACCCTTAAAAGGAAAGGAGATTTACAACATAGCAGATGCCCCCATACATAAGGCATTGTGCTAGGCATGTAGTCCTCAGAGTTAAATTATTTAAAAGACAAGGAAATGTGCAATATAATTGAGATCATATCATTTAAAAATGGTAAAAAAAAAAAAAACCCCAAAATTGGAGGGTTTATTTCAGAATGTCTGTATGTTTTCAGTGGTTATTTATTCAGGAGTATAGGCCAGATTTTCACAAAACCTACTTTTGGTTCCCATCAGTAAAATCTCCAAAGGCTAATATAAAAAATTATAATCAGTAGTTTTTGAAGACCACCACAGAATATTAGGGAAATGTTAGAAGAATTGAAATTCTATAAGGTGCCTCAAGTATCATTACAATTACTATAGAATTGGTCTTTGGCACTGCCTGATGAAATAAGTGAGTACTTTCTCTACAACTGTCCAAGGCTCAAAATATGTAAGTGACATCTGATTTCTAAGTTTGACAGCATCATAGTAAATGGTCAAACAGTAACTTATGCTACATTTCACTTATTTCTGAGGTAAAATTCTTCCTTTTTCCTTTTATATCATTTGCTTTTTTTCCCACTGTAGAAATACCTAACCCCAAATTCTCTAATCAGAAATATTCTAAAAGACCATAGCAAAATTCTGAAAGTATCAGTTATGATAACATCATTACCTCCAGCCTGGGCCCACAAATCTAGTTTTTAAGCTAAGTAGAGAATTTTAGAATGTTAGAATTTATTGATGGGGGGAAAAAAGTCATCCCTTTCTCTAAAATCAAGGTGGATTTGGTGGGGTTCAGTTGAGCTGGAACCAAGAGAGTTAACTGTAATTAAAGGCAAATTAAATTACAGTTTCTTGAATGGGTATTTAACTGATGGGTGACTTGGTCTACATGGTCAGCCAAGAAGGCTGATGAGGGCCTTTGTAATGCTCGGTGTCTTTTTTTTTTTTTTTTAATTGGGGTATAATTGATTTACAATGTTGTGTTAGTTTCTGCTGTACAGCAAAGTGAATCTGCTATGCAAATACATATACCCACTCTTTTTTAGATTCTTTTCCCATATAGGCCATTGCAGAGTATTAAGTAGAGTTCCCTGTGCCATACAGTCGGTCCTTATTAGTTATCCGTTTTATATATAGTAGTGTGTATGTGTCAATCCCAATCTTCCAATTTATCCCTCCCCCCATTACCCCCTGGTAATCATAAGTTTATTTTCTACATCTGTAACTCTATTTCGGTTTTGTAGATAAGTTCATTTGTAGCCTTTTTTTTTACATTCCACATATAAGCGATATCATATGATATTTGTCTTTCTCTGACTTACTTCACTCAGTATGAGAATCTCTAGGTCCATCCATGTTGCTGCAAATGGCATTATTTTGTTCTTTTTTATGGCTGAGTAATGCCTGTCTTTTTTTTTTTAAACTTATTTTTGTCTGCATTGGGTCTTTGTTGCTGCGCGTGGGCTTTTCTCTAGTTGCGGTGAGCAGGGGCTACTCTTCGTTGCAGTGCGCAGGCTTCTCATTGCAGTGACTTGTCCTGTTGCAGAGCACGGGCTCTAGGCACGCAGGCTTCAATAGTTGTGGCGTGTGGGCTCAGTAGTTGTGGCTCGCAGGCTCTAGAGCACAGGCTCAGTACTTGTGGTGCAGGGGCTTAGTTGCTCCGTGGCATGTGGGATCTTCCTGGACCAGGGCTTGAACCCATGTCCCCTGCATTAGCAGGTGGATTCTTAACCACTGTGCCACCAGGGAAGTCCTGCCTCAAGTGTCTTGAATGGGGGCAGCCACCAGATAAAATATTTGCTGCACTGGTCATATTGGGGGGGGCGGGGCAGAAAGTGAACAGACAGTCTAGGAGAGGGCACCAGGGTATGGAAGCCTCAGCTCGGAGAACTTGGTGGGCTTCATGTGAGTACAGAATGGTCTCCTTCAGGTGACCTATCTGTAGAGCTGGTCGTTTGAGGACTGATTGTAATCCAGGCAGCCTAGCACTTTGTGCTGCATGTTATATGGGCAATCACTTGGCATGAGCCCACACACATCATCCTGGAAGACATGTCAAAGTCCAGATGTCAGATAGCGCCCTTCTCATAAATTACTTGGGAAAGGCTGCTTCTTCATCAATGCCTTACTTATTACCCGGAAGGTAAAAGAACAGTAAAACCTACCTGAACTCTCCATCCAACAAACAATCCTCTTACCATGAGAAAAAAAAAGATTCAAAGTCCTAAGAACACCAATCTTTCTTCGGAGGAGGAGTCAGAACACAGAAGCTTTTGTTAGACGTCTGCTTCAAAGTCTTAGTGTTTGGTGACATCTCAGTTATAAAAAAAAAAATTTCCCACATTCTCATTTCCAACATTAATTATACATTCCTGTCAGAAGTATCTTTACATTTTGAATAAAATTTAGAAGTTTATTTTTATGATTATTTTATTACTGACTGTGGCAATTAATTATTTTTCCAGGATTAACTTTAGGAAAAACTCAGTAACTGCAACGAGGTCCACCCAACATTCGGACAGCAAACTGTGATTTAGCAACGTTAATAGGGAATAAAATTTTATAAATCAGGGAAGGAGTTATACTCTTATTTACTTGATTCCCCAATTTTACTCTCAATGTTTAGGTCTAAGATCTTTTATATCAAAAAAGCGAGTACTTAAGAAGCAGCCGGGGTCTCCTCCGAGTCTCGCTCTTCTAGACCCCGCTTCGCCGCGCATTTAAGGTGCCTCGTGGAAGCCGAAGCCGCACACCCCGCGTGGCCCCTCCGGCCAGCCGGGCACCTCAGATGAGAAGTGCACCCAGGCCAGCGCCCGCAGCTCAGCCGCCCGCAGCGGCTCCACCATCTGCCGTTGGCTCCCTGCTTCTGCTCCCCGGCGGCCAGGTCTGATGGCCCAGGTGGCAACCACTGCAGCCGGCGTGGCTGTGGGTTCTGCCATCGGCCACACTCTGGGTCATGCCCTCCCTGGTGGCTTCAGTGGAGGAAGTAATGCTGAGCCCTCAAGGCCTGACATCTCTTACCAGGAGCCTCAGGGAACCCAGCCTGCACAGCAGCAGCAGAGTGGCCCGTGCTTTTTTGAGGTGAAACAGTTTTTGGAGTGTGCCCAGAACCAGGGTGACCTTAAGCTTTGTGAAGGCTTCAGCGAGGTGCTGAAAACAGTGCAGATTGGCGAACGGGTTAGCTTCATCAAGAAGTCCCAATTGGAGGCATGAAAAATCATCTCTCATGACCACGTCGGTTTAGCATTAAAAATATAATTGATGGTGAAGATGTGAAGTGTGAAGCCACCAGTTAAACCTCTCCTCGATCATTAATAGCTTTTGTGCTTCAGGATTGCAGTGGAAGAGGGTATTCTCACCGTATAGAAGCTCACGGAGATGGTATTGCGTTTGGGGCTGGGTGAGTGTGTGTGTGGCCTCTTAAACATGCTTTTGTTTGTGAATTAATTAGAATAAAGTGATTTTCTTTCCAGAAAAAAGCAAGTACCTAAATTGTATGAAGCACTTGAAATTCTATGCTACAACTGCCATTATGAAAACCTGAGCGTGTGTCTGTACATAGCCACTCGATAAACTATTTTATGACCAGTTTATGATTTGGGGGCTGTAATAACTGTCTGTCTCCCCGGAATCAACTGGATTAAGTGCACGGTCATCAACAGCAGCTATTTTTCTTGACGAATAACGCCAATTGTCATTGTGAATATATTTGTACAGATGGGGCCTAAAAGATCAAAGCAATTTTCACAATGCAGTAAAACAGAACACTTCTGCAATGTTATTAATATTCCAAAATACAATGGTCATGTAGAAGGAGTATGGCTTCGCAAAGTATTCTCTAACATTGAAGTATTTAGAATGGCATTTTAGAAGTTTACAACAGAAATTTACTTTTGTTGGGTGGTTGGGACAGTGGGGAGAGGAGGGGAGGGAGAAGAAAGAAATGTTATTTCTACTAAATTTGTTTTTTTAATGACTGCAGCTCTAGTTAGGGGTTAAGTATGTAGGCCCCAGAGATGAGAGCAGTTGGCCTGAATCCTGATCCCATGTCTTACTAGCTATGAAACATCTGCTTACCAGCTTCTGTGGAAATGGACCATCTTAAATGGTAAGATTGAGTTTATAGGAGAAAAAACAGTGGGTATCACATTTTCTTAATATTTCAGCATTTCTGTGCCATAATTTTTCACATGAAAGAACCTGTATCTGCACATACACTGCTTCAGGGATCACAGTAATTTTCATTCTTTAAGTACTGAATTAAATTAATTTATTTTCATCATCCAATAATTACTTTAGGGAATTTGTTTTCATTTTAAAAAGTACTCACTATCCGTTATTTCATGGATATAATTACATACCATTTGATGGCTGCATCATCATAATTGCTAGTTTATATAGAAGATTCTAAAAATTAAAAATCACTGGGCAAGTCAAGCAAATCTGATTCATTTTCCATTTGTCATAAGAATGCACTTCTTACATTTTCATTTCTAAACCTAAAATAATAAAAGCATACAATTTCTCTGCATTGGATTTATATGCTACACTTCCAAATGAGAAACAGAATTTCCTCTCATAGTTCATCTGGAGCATCATAAACGTCTTAGTCTGGAGTTTCTCAGAATGTGCTCTGTGGGTCAGTACCAGGTTCTTATCCAAAGACCAGTACATTTGAGAATCCACGTAAAACAAAGTTAAACATGCTTCTTTACTATGGGACCTTTCAGGGTCTTTAATATGCTGATATCATTATTGTGCTCCAGAAGAGCAGAGAATACGCAGTGCTGCCCAAACTTGACTTTCTGGACATCTATCATGACTAGTGTTCCTCTGAACACACTCGGGGAAACAATGTCTTCACTATTTCTTTCAAATGTCTTCTAGTTTCTTTAGGTACCATATATTTTATACACACTAAATTCCTCCCCTAAATTCCAGAGCACACTGCCCAGTAAACACGAGTTTACATTACTAGAGTGTACGTCTAGCAATCTTTTTTAACTGAACAGTTTCTTCTCTAAAGTATTCTGATGTTCCAGGGCTAAGAAAAGCACTGCAAAATTCCTCTTAAATTAGTAAAATTATAGGATTCAGGCAACTGCTGTGGACCATGCCTCAACACGATGCCTCACACTAAACAGACACTCAGTATACAGATGGACTGTTCCCTATTCCCTTAGGGCTAGACATGCTTTAGAAATCAGAAGTTTTCAGATTGTAGAGAGGCATATTTAAACCCCAGTGGGGTCTGTGACAGCACTTTACAATCAAATGCAGTGTTTCTGGAAAACATTTATATTCACCTTACTTTTTGCTAACAAATGAATTTGCGCCAAACTTACAAAGAACCTTTGGGAGTTTGAAAGTACAGATAAAGGGTGGTGATCTCTTTAGGCAGCACCGTCAGCCCCGTAATCACACTTTTTCTGAAAATGCAAGTTTGTTCCAATGTGATTGACATATGTTATCCCAACCACGAGAAACACTGAGTGCGGAAAACTGCACTCAGCTGAACTGAGGTGGGTAGGAATACACAAACCCCACACACACATACACCTCAAATGTCTACCAGTTCCCGCAGATTGCCACCTGTGTTATGAGATAAACCCACACACATGTGATGTTACAGCTTTCTGTCCAATTTCGGAAAAAAACCCTTCCACAGCCTCACGATAGCTCACAAGTTGCAGCCGTCCGATGCTCTAGTCCACGAGAAAACTTTGTCTTTTTCAAGGTAAAGTACCATATATATTGGAGTATTGTTTATTTCATTATCATTTAACATGTGTAAAACTGTGCTACAATTTTTATTAGGTGCCTACCCTTTTAAATAAGTCACTTAAAATTTTTTGTGTTGTGCTGCTATCCCATTTTCCCATTAGCCCTTGGTTTTCACTTTGTGATTCTGCAGAGCTCATTGATTTTCAGCAATACCTATGTCATGTTATAGCAAAATTGACTGCACATGCTAAGCAGAACCTGCTGAAATAGGTTTGTACTGTACTTACTAGGTTTAAGCAAGGACCAATCGTTTCTTTGGCCCTTTGTTTCTCCAAACCACATTAATTTTTCATTTTTCTGGTTTTTCCCATTGGACTATCTCAGAACCCCCTTTTACATGTTTCACAACAATTCACAAGAGAAACCAAATAATATTGAGAAGCAGTAACAGAGGCAGATACGATTTTTCATGTGAAGTCTCAGTGTTTGGCCACATTTCTCCCACATACTATAAGACGTGTGGGTGGTGGTTCTTTTCGCTGCCAATTTCTGCCACTTGAGTTTCAGAGAGTGCTGTGAATCAACGCCCGACTCTGAGCGGAGAATACTGGCAGGGGGAGCTGCCTGATACCTTGCCCTACATATTTAGTGCAGCAGCCAACTACCTCAACAAAGGATACCTCTACATGAGGGCTGAACACCTTAAATTCATTTCCATTCAACACATACTATTGAACACCCAACACCTGTGGGATCAGTGCAGGGGCCCAGCTGGCAGCACTAATGGGTAAAACAAAAGCTTTAGGGATATCTGAGGCTGTATCAGTCAGGGTTTAATCAGAGAAACAGAACCAGCAGGAGGTGTTTTTGCACGGGCATGTGTGCATGTGCATGTGTGTGTGTGTGTGTTTGTGTGTGTGTGTGTGTGTGTGTGTGTGTAAAATACATTAAGAGATTTATTGCAAGAAATTGGCTTATGCCAGGTGGAGGCTGGCTAAGCAAGTTTGAAACCCATAGGGCAAGTCCTCAGGGAGGGCAGGCTGGAATTTGCTGCTGGTTCCCAGGTGGAATTTCTTCTCCCAGGGAAGCCTGAGTCCTGTTTTAAAGGCTTTTCAATTTATAGACTCAGGCCCACCCAGATTATGCTGTATAATCTCCCTTGCTTAAAGTCAACTGATTATGGACTTTAATTACATACAAAACATCTGTACAGCAACAGCTCAATGAAACAATATTTGTGTTTGATTAAATAACTAGGGAGTATAGCCTAGTCCAGCTGACGCAGCAAAATGATCACACCCCACCCTCTGTCAACTTGGCACTTGTGCTCAGCTCCTCAAACCACGCTTCATTTCCACACAAAGCCAATAACAAAGACATACTTCCACTGACATGACACAACTATCCTACGTACATCTGAAAACACACTAACCCGTTCCCCAGAAGAAGATGTGAAGTGCTTGGGTGGTGCTCACACTTCTCCTGTAACTTATAAACTGAGACATAGAGTTATTATTAATACATCTTATGTTAGATGATAAGGAGATAAGAAAAACATATTTGCTTAATATATATACAAACATATTCATAACAAAATAAGGAAGAAATACTCATAGCTATCATGGGTTGTTTCTGCAATGGTCATGTGGTTGTACCTGGTCTGTATAGCTATCTTCTTCTACTACCCATTCCACATTCCTTTTGCTCTCGGCAAGGACCTCAGCTGGTTGTGGTTCTTTGCCTTATGAGTTGACTCAAACCTGCATTCCTGAAGACCTTGGTCCATTAGCTGTCCTGAACTGGGTTGTTGTAGTTTTTGATTACCGCACAGGACATGGGAATGCTAGTATGCCCTAAGGGACCTCCTCTATGCCAGAAAAACTCTTCCTTACCTCCATTATATAGTAGCAGCAATTTTCCCTTGGTAATCAGAATCAATCACTCCAGCTCATACAGCAACCCTCTTCCTTGCCTGTTGATTGAGAGGCATGAGGAGCCCAAAGGAGCCATGTGAGAGTCTCAACAACTAGTTCAGTGGAATCATTGTTGTGTCTCCTAGTGGAAGCATTCCACCTATTGGAACTAAGAACTCTAGACAAGCAGAACCTAAGGTCAAGGGGACAGAAAGGAAAATTTTCCTACTGGATCACTAGGGGTAAAAGAAAATGGAGTCACTCCCATTTCCACCCACTGATTCCTGGACCAATAAGCCTGGCTATGAGAGAAACAGCACCATATATTGGATACTGACTTAGAACATATACTGCATCTGAGAGGACATTATCCCAGCCCCACGAAGTATTGCTACCTCACTGGCACTGTAACTGAGTCTTCTAAAGGCCGTCCCACCACTATATCAAGCCAGCTGCTACAGGATGATGGGGAACATGGCAAGACTAGTGAATTCCATGAGCATGGGCCTATCAAGTTCCTTGATCAGAAGTGATGTCATGTGACCTACCATTATAGTAGATGAGACAGTATGTAACCGCACGGATGATAGTTTTGACAGAAGCACTGCATGCAGAGGAGGCAAAGCTGTATCCAGAATGTCTGTTCTAGTAAGAACAAAGTGCTGCTCCTTCCATGATGGAAGCAGTCCAATTTAATGAACTTGTACCAGGTAGCTAGATGATTACCCCAGGGAACGATGTCATACTGGGGACTCAGTGTTGGTTTCTGGCCCTGGTGAGTGGAAGTCAATGATGCTGCTGAGCTCATCCACATCCTCCATCCCTGACACCATGGCCATTTTGTTCATGAGCCCATTGGGCAATGACAGGGGTGGCTGGGAAAAGAGGCTGCCAGGTATCCACAGAATGGGTCATCCTATCCCTTGACTATTAAAATCCCCCTCAGGTCACTCTTTGGAGAGCATCTACATGAGTCACAAATAGCTTTTTTTTTTTAACTTTTTATTTTATATTGGAGTATAGTTGATTAACAATGTTGTATTAGTTTCAGGTGTAAGTGATATCATACGATATTTCTTTCTCTGTCTGCTTACTTCACTCAGTATGACAATCTCTAGGTTCACCCATGTTGCTGAAAATGGCATTATTTCATTCTTTTTAATGGCTGAGTAATATTCCATTGTACATATGTACCACATCTTCTTTATCCATTCCTCTGTCGATGGATATTTAGGTTGCTTCCATGTCTTGGCTATCGTAAACAGTGCTGCAATGAACACTGGGGTGTATGTATCCTTTCGGACCATGTTTTTCTCTGGATATATGCACAGGAGTGGGATTGCAGGATCATATGGTAGCTCTATTTTTAGTTTTTTAAGGAACCTCCATACTGTTCTCCATAGTGGCTGTATCAATTTACATTCCCACCAACAGTGCAAGAGGGTTCCCTTTTCTCCACACTCTCTCCAGCATTTATTGTTTGTGGATTTTTTGATGATGGCCATTTTGACCAGTGTGAGGTGATATCTCATTGTAGTTTTGATTTACATTTCTCTAATAATTAGTGATGTTGAACATCTTTTCATGTCTTCTTTGGAGAAATGTCTATTTAGGTCTTCTGCCAATTTTTTGACTGGGTTGTTTGTTTTGATACTAAGCCGCATGAGCTGTTTGTAAATTTTGGAGACTAATCCCTTGTCGGTCACATCATTTGCAAATATTTTTCTCCCAATCTGTGGGCTGTCTTATCATTTTGTTTATGGTTCCCTTTGCTGTGCAAAAGCTTTGAGCTTAATTAGGTCCCATTTGTTTATTTTTGTTTTTATTTCCATTACTCTGGGAGATGGACAGAAAAAGATATTGCTGAGATTTATGTCAGAGAGTGTTCTGCCTATGTTTTCCTCTAAGAGTTTTATAGTGTCCGGTCTCACATTTAGGTCTTTAATCCATTGTGAGCTTATTTTTGTGTGTGGTGTTAAAGAATGTTCTAATTTCATTTTTTTAACATGTAGCTGTCTGGTTTTCCCAGCACCATTTATTGAAGAGACTGTCTTTCCACCATTGTATAGTCTTGCCCTGAGACACAAATATCTTAAAATCCTTCGCCCATTCAGGGAGGTCTATCAACATACTTCTTGCCCAGATCTCTCTGTCACCAATTTTCCAATCATATTCCTTCCAAGTCCCTGACCATCCTGCCGAACCACTGGCCACAACCTATGAATTGTTATAGACTTATACCTTTGGCCATTTCTCCTTACAAAAAAAACAAACAATCAGATGCGCTGACTGACATTCTACCCACTGGAAGGATTTCCCTTCCCCACTGTCCTTCAGGGCTGCCCTAGGATGGGGCTAGAGCATAACAGCTTTCAAGTGGTACCTGAATATCATGCAAAACCATCAATAATGAGCCCCAGTTTTTCTCTTCCTCAGTCAACTGGTCATAGGGAACTCCCCATGAGGCCATAGGTGCAAGCTGGGAGAGAGAAGGCAGTGAGCAGGGCTGGGGACCACGGGCATTTGAGCCACTTCTTCATATAATTTTCTTGTGCCTTCAGGGCCTGCTTGAACCTGATTTAGTATATAGCACTTCCTTTTGATGATGGAGGGCTGCCATGCATGTCCAGCTTTATGGCTTGGTGGGTCAGACAACACCCAGGTCATAAAGGGCAACTCAGGTCACACGGTAACTTGGTGGGCCGTGGTTAAGCGTTGAGTCTCTGCTAACACCCACGGGCAAGCCAAAAGCTGTTTCTCAAAAGGACAGTTATCTACAGAGGATGGTAGGGTTTTGCTCCAAAATCCTAAGGGTGTGTGCTGTGATTCACCTATAGGGACCACCAAAGGCTCCAAACACCATTCCTATCTGCCACTTAGACTTCAAGCAGCCCTGCATCTACTGGATCATACGGCCCAAAGGGCAGAGCAGCTTGCGCGGCAGACTCGACCTGTTGCAGAACCTTCTCTTGTTCTAGGCCCTACTCAAAAGAACAGCTTTCGGGTCCCTTGGTAAATGGGCCCCAGACCCAGGTGAGGAATATGTTGCCTCCAGCATCCAAAGAAGCCAACTGGGTGCTGGACCTCTTGCTGGTGGTGGGAGGGGCCAGATGCAACAACTTATCCCTCGCCTTAAAAGGGATATATGACATGCCCCAGGCCACTGACCTCTAGAATTGTATTAATATGAAAATCCCCTGAATTTCAGTGGGATTTATTTCCCATCCTCTGGGCATGAAAAGGTTTTACCAATATGTCTAGAGTAATTGGTGTCTTCTGCTTACCATGTCCAATCATCATGTTTGCAAGGTTGTAGCCTCTGTGATATTATTATGCGTCACTTGTTTCTTTAAAAAAAAATGATTTTTAAAAGATTCAGTGGTCTCAGTTTGCTATTCTTTCAATATTGAACTGTTAACAGTTCAAGTTCAAAATCTTTATGTCTTTACATTGGTACCTTCATTAAAGTGAGAGCTGGGTGGTACTGATAAACCAGAAAAGGGCCCTAAAGAATGTAATGCTTACTGAGGATTGATGAGTGGAGGATATTTAGTAACTCGTGTGACTATAATGGGTTTAACTGGAAATGACCTAAGTGGTTAGACAGCTGAAAATTCTGAGGAAAAACTGTAGTAATTATTGATAATACAGAGATTCAATTAAGATTAGTTAAATAATTAGTTACAGATTTCAGAATGACTTGATTGACTAATAATTTTTTAAAACATTTATTTATTTGGTTGCTTGGGGTCTTTAGGTGCGGCATGCGGGATTTTCGTTGCGACATGCAGGATCTTTAGTTGCAGCATGCGGGATCTAGTTCCCTGACCAGGGATCAAAGCTGGGCCCCCTGCATCGGGAGCGTGGAGTCTTAACCACTGACCACGAGGGAAGTCCCTGACTAATAATTTTTTAAACTTAAGGGCAGGTGCAGTTTTAGTCCCCACAGGATAAAAGGTGACTTGAGGGTCAAATTCTCAAACCTTGCCTGAGTATGTAAAATTCTTAGAGATGTAAGACAGAAGCCACTAGGTTCTACTATGTGAGCATCAATTCTTTTTTTTTTTTTTTTAGAAATTCACGTTCTTTTATTTATTTATTTATTTATTTATGACTGTGTTGAGTCTTCGTTTCTGTGCGAGGGCTTTCTCTAGTTGCGGCAAGTGGGGACCACTCTTCATCACGGTGCGCGGGCCTCTCACCATCGCGGCCTCTCTTGTTGCGGAGCACAGGCTCCAGACGCGCAGGCTCAGTAATTGTGGCTCACGGGCCCAGTTGCTCCGTGGCATGTGGGATCTTCCCAAACCAGGGCTCGAACCCGTGTCCCCTGCATTGGCAGGCAGATTCTCAACCACTGCGCCACCAGGGAAGCCCCGAGCATCAATTCTTGATAAATTTAGCAGGAATTCTCAATGGTACTATTGGGAAATGAACCAAAGTCAAAGTGACATTCATTCCAAGTGGTCTTGGAGCCACTGGGCCAAGTGCTTGTTGCTTACTGAGTCGATGACCTGTGAAATACAGACCCAAGTGGTAGCAGAATGAAACCGCTAGTGTTCAAATGGTCTAGGAAAGGAATACAACCTCACCTGGTCCTCTGTGCCTACCTATGGGTAGAGCTACTCTGATATCATTTCTGAAAACAGAAAAAAATACTGTTTTAAAAGATTTTCAAATGAAATGATATAGTCTGTCTCAGTACTCCAGGTTGGGTCAGACAGTCCGGTCAGGCTATTCTTCTTTGATCCGAACACCATTCTTTTGCACTAATACCAAGTTTCTTTCTTTTGGCTCCTTACTCTGTTCTTACTGGAGAGCACTCTGTGGGGATGAGGCAGTCCCTTGAGAATCACTGCCCCCCACCAGGTTTCTCATGCCCAGACTGAATCTTGGACAACAGCTCAGAAAGGTAATAGATTCACTCTGGCAATGTCTTATTCTGGAGAGACAAAGAAGACACAACCACTATCTGTTTTGTAGAACCTTTCCATTAATTCGTGCACCAGATACTGGTAGAATAAATGACAACCTAATTCTGAGATTCCAAGGGTCAGTGATTTAAATTAACACCCATATCTTGGATGTGTTACCTCTTTGACTAGTAACCACTGGGTTTGTGTGATGTGGAATCAGGGGAAAAAACCCAAAGCTGTCCTTTGCCTTGTATGGTTGGGAATCATTTCTGTGAGGTAATCTAGGTTCTGTGGTGACAAGTGTCTTAGAAATGCAAATATTTGCCACACAACTCACTGTCCAAAGCCTTCAAGGAGAGTCACAGGAGCTCTACAACAAACATCAGGAAACCTCACAAAGGTCACTCCTGAACCACAAACATTATGGCTTTCATTTTATTACCTAAATGCAGCCCTCTGGGCAAATATTTCTGCTTTTTTTTTTTTTTAATTTTTATTTATTTATTTATTTATTTATTTATGGCTGTGTTGGGTCTTCGTTTCTGTGTGAGGGCTTTCTCTAGTTGCGGCAAGTGGGGGCCACTCTTCATCGCGGTGCGTGGGCCTCTCACTATCGTGGCCTCTCCCGTTGCGGAGCACAGGCTCCAGACGCGCAGGCTCAGCAATTGTGGCTCACGGGCTTAGTCGCTCCGTGGCATGTGGGATCCTCCCAGACCAGGGCTCGACCCCGTGTCCCCTGCATTGGTAGGCAGATTCTCAACCACTGCGCCACCAGGGAAGCCCTATTTCTGCTTTTTGGGTTGTCTGTTTAGCATCACCAAGTCCAACAGTCGCTAAAACTGTTATTTTTTTGTGTGTACTATTTCTCAACAAAAAAGAGAGATGCTCTTCACCTCAACAGGTCATGTGAATGTGGGGAAACAAGCCCCAGAATCTTGAAGATCTGGGTTTATTTAGTCACCGCTACCATTTTCTTGCTTCTTGGGACCTCAGTTTCCACATCTGTAAGATAAAGAGACTAAACTATATACTATCTAAAGTCCCTCCCTGTTCTAAAATTCTATGAACCATTTCTTTAAAAATTTAGGGAAGTTTAGAATGTATTCTGGCTCATAAAACCTATAACTCTTTTCATAAATTATCTATTCATTATATTCATTATATTTTCTCCATTCCTGGTTTGTCTCCTAATTACACTTGTTTTGTTACATCATGCTTATTTTGCAACATTAAGGACCTTCAGGGTTTGGAAGAGGCAATATCATAGTCTGCAAGTTGGCAAAGAGAGCCAAGTCATTCCATTTCTTTGTGTCAGAATCCAGGTTCCCAGTCCTAGGAATGACAGTGTTGATAGAGAAGGAATAGTGCCACAATCCTAGAACCTGAATCCCCAAACCTCATCACCCAACTGCCTTCCTGGGTCGGACTCAGTGAGGTTTTCTAAGAAAAGGGACTACTATGAGCCTCAACTCTGGGCAAAACATGTGGACCTGCCTTCAGACACACTTCTAAGATATAAGGGATTACATTAGCCACTCAGGGTTCTTTTTAAGTTCTGAAGGGCAAAGCCAGATGGGTCCCAGACAATCTCAGATTTATGGGTCAATGATACAAATGGAGACAGCTTTAGTCGATGACCAATTCTGCCCCAGTATATTCAGATTTTGCCAGCCTTGCATTTGCCTGTCTGTTTTTCTCAGTTGTATATTAAGGAATGTACACCCTATCTGGATTCTCACTCTACCTAATAATCCCACAACTTTATGCCCTGTCTACCAAACTCAGTCCATCTATGGAGAAGCAGTGTTATTCTGTCTAGCACAGGTCAGCGCTACCTCTGCAAGAGCCCTGTTTCCATGGTGATCAGTGCAGATCTGGGATGATGACTAATCAACAAATATTGACTGCAGTCCTACTGGGTACAGAGCACTGAGCTGGCATTGGCATATCACAGGAATTCTTGAGTTCCTGACACCAGCTAGTACTCAAAATTTAGGAGGAGAATAATTTGTTTTTCAAAAGTCACAAAGTTTTCAAGATTCTGGCCTCCTATGAGAAAAAGTTGGAGTCTTGCTAGGGGATAACCCCCTGATAGCAGTTGATAGGGTTTTCTCTATCCAACGATCCAAAGGTTTTAGTGGTAGTGGCGACGGCAGTATATGTGTGTACTGGGGGTGAGCTGAAAAGAAGATGTAAAGTCTTCCCTCGAGGGCTTGTAAAGCCAGGGAGGTTTGGTCTAAGATGAATCCTAAGGCCAGTGTCCTTCAAATACTGGGTGACAGCCCATTTAGTAGACCCTGCAATCAATTTAGTGGGATTTAGAATGCTTTAAAACTCAGTAGAAAAGAAAAAAAGAGAAGAGAGTGGAGTAGAATACAAAACAGGGTGAGTACAATTTCATGAAACTTATGTTTCTAGTTTATATATGTGTGTTTATGTCTATGGGTATTTATGACTTTATACACACATATGTTCTGATATAAGATATATTTCTTGCTCTAGATCAAGTCATAAATACTTGAGAAATGCTAATAAAAAAATTAACACACTTCCCAGTAAGCTAGGCATGCATTTCAATGCAAGAGTCAACAACTATTTATCGACACAAGCCATTGCATATGTGGCAGGCACTCTGCCTAATGAGAGAAAGTAATGCATGCAAAAACAAGCTAAGAGCTGCCAAAGTGATTAAATAAACTGCCAAAGTCAGAGCTGACGTTCATACTGCTGAAATCTCTACTCTGGCTTTGATCATTCTGCTTCTCAAGCAGCGAAACTCTATCTCAGAGTTGACCAAAATCTTCCACTTCTTAATTTAAAAAGGAAGAAAGCTTTATTAAACTTGAGTCTTTGTGGCTGTTGAGCTTGGTTTTAGAGTATAACTTTAAAACTCCTAATTTGGGGCCTAACTTTAAAAAAGGTATTATGCTTTACCTTTTGTATATGCTTTACCTTCAATATAAAATTCCTTCAAGGGCTTCCCTGGTGGCGCAGTGGTCGAGAATCTGCCTGCCAATGCAGGGGACACGGGTTCGAGCCCTGGTCTGGGAAGATCCCACATGCCGCGGAGCAACTAGGCCTGTGAGCCACAACTACTGAGCCTCTGCGTCTGGAGCCTGTGCTCCACAACAAGAGAGGCCGCGATAGTAAGAGGCCCGCGCACTGCGATGAAGAGTGGCCCCCGCTTGCTGCAACTAGAGAAAGCCCTCACACAGAAATGAAGACCCAACACAGCCATAAATAAATAAATAAATAAATAAATAAAATTTTTAAAAAATTCCTTCAATAAAAAATTTCACGCAGGAAATCAACTCTGCTTGCACCAGATTCATTTCTGCCAAATCACATTACTTTATTTTTCAAGTGCCTTTCACAGAACAATTTCAAGGAGTTGGGAGTGACGGTTAAGTCACTACTTGCTTTCCATGTCGGACTAGAGAAGCTAAGTTAGCTGAACAAGGTCAGATGCCAAGTGAGTGAAGAAAACAGGTCCCCAGACTCTGAGCCTGCTCTCCAGCCACCTAGCCAGGCAGGCACTCAGATCAGAAGACAGCCTGTTGAGGAATACTCTATTCCTCTCCATCACTTTTGCAAGGATTCCCTTCCTAGACCAATATCTATCCTTTCCTAGACCAATATGAAGCACCAGGATATTAGGCAAAAGACTGAAGAAGGTCATTCTGGAACTGTTAAACAGAAGTAATGTATTAGGCTACAAATCATGTGGGAAATTTCAAAACTTGTTGCTCAGCCCCCCAACCACACAGGATGAAGATATGAATGGATTCAAGGAATCTTTACATATACTCATGAATGATAAATTCCCAGCGGTTACAGGGGACACTTAAAAGATATTTCAAAATATGTCTAATGAAATGAAATTGCTAGCAGAGGGGGTAGATGCTATTTTTTCCCATAAAGAATAAGACTAGTAAACTTTGTTAAACTTTGGCTATGTGCCAGGCTTAAAGTTTTACATGGAATATCTCACAACCACTCTGTAAATTATTATTTTTCACATTTTATAAGCGAGGAAACTGAGGCTCAGAGAGGTGAAACGATTTGTCCAGTGCTACATGGCTGATAAGTGGCAGTGCTGAGATTCAAACCAAGTCTGTCTGATTCCAAATACCATGATCTTAACCATTTTGCTGCATTCCGAACGCGTGTCTTGGTGACACTACTTGACTGAGTGCTCACTCTACATGAGGCAGATGAGCTCCAGGGTCAGATACTAGGTTTGAGTCTCAATTCACTTACTAGCTATGAGACTCTGGGCAAGTTCCATAGTCTCCTAAATTTCTGTTCTATTGGCTGTAAAATATGAATAATAATACAAAGCTTACTGACTTCTAAGGATTAAATTAAATATTGCATATAAAGTATTCAGCAGAACATCAGCATGTAGTAAGTACTCAAAAAACGTTAGCAATTATAGTGCTAGTTAGCATTAAGAGATTCACTGAATTGATGAATGGGTATGTCCTGACCTTTATGTGACATTTCTTAGTTAATACTAAAAAGAGAAAAGATGAGGAAAAGGAGAAGGGAGAGGAGAAGAGTCGGAAATAGGGGAGCCAAATGGGAGAAATAAGAAAATAAAGAGGAAAAAAGAATGTTAAGAAGTACTTAATGAGAAAAAAAGTTAAAGAGCTTTAGATATTTTTCAGAGTAATTCAGATTTACTCAGAAAATACAAATAAGGTTTCTTGATCCTGTTTCACCCCAATCCCAGAACATATTAAATCTCACTGGCACGTGGTAGTATTCTAGATAGTGAAAGTAATGTTAACCCTCTTTCAAGGTGCCTACGATTCTAGACAAACATATAAACAAGTAATGTTTGTAACATACAGATACACAGGCAATAATAGACATATATACAATTTACAATTAGAGTTCAAATAACCATGAGGTGAGGCATTCTCTTTTTTTCTAGGAGGGCTAGAAACCAACCTATATCCTAATAATAGCACTAACTCTGCAGGTCGCTGCCAGGCCCTGGGGTAAAAGGCAAACAGACACGTTCCTAGAGGAACCCTCCTCCCTCCAACACAATCCAAGAGGACTCTGGAAATGGAGGCTTTAGCAGACTCTGAAAGACAACTGCCAAGATAGGGACGTGGTGTTTCAGTGAAATATAGTGCCTCTAAATAATGCACTGAGTCTTGACTGCATCTTAATTTTTAAAAATCCATGCTGATGTTTTCTCTCCAAGCAGACTGTAAGCTCCATGAGGGCAGTATTCTCTGCTTCCTTGCACCCACCCCTTATGTGACCCACCTAATTGTGGTGGAAGCAAAGAGGCACTTAATAAATATTTCCTGGCTGAGCTGTACTTCTAGCTCACTGAAACTGAGCAGATTAATTACCAAACGTTTAAAACACAGAGTCTTTCATGCATGAGCAACACCAGGTCCCTCAAATGTGCATTTTTCCTAGTAAGGCGCCAGCTCTGACTCAGGATGAGTTATTTCGAGAAATATTTTCTAATAACTTGAATGAAGGAAGCTCTCCGAAAACAAATCGCACTGTGCCACCCTCTGTGACGCTCCTGACTTTTCAGTGGGAAACAAATCATGCTCCTGGTCTGTCTGCAAGAAGAGCCTGCATGAGGACGATAAGCTGAGTATTCTCTAATGGGATCCCACAGCCCTGCCACTGGGAAGAAATTCCACATCTGGGGCTGCTGGGATGTTTTATTCATTTACTTATTTATTTGGGGAAGGGGGTACCACATAAAATTATCCTCAGCCTCATGGAATCCACTCTCGCATATTATTTATCTTGATAAAATACTGTGGGATGCTGAAAGCAGGAAGCAACTCATGCAAAATCCCCTTCCAAATTTCACGACAGAACTCTCTGGTGAGTTTTCCTCTCCCAGTTATTGATTGGAAGGTCCCCAACTATGGGAAGAGAGGAAAGGAGTTGAGATCCCTCATGTAACTCTGAAAACCAAAATGGGCTTTTCTTGAGATGCCGGAGTCACCACCAGCTGCCACTCAACGACTGCCAGATCACACAGCTGGAAAAGTGGCTGATACATTATCACTCACTCACAACACAGAAATAAAGCCAGGTGAGAAAAGACCATGAGGAGAACAGTGCTTCATTGTACAGGATGGATCTAGCAAGAGAGACTTAAGAGTTTCAAAAGATACTGACTACATCTGGGCCCCGACTCTCAGCTGATGAGACAGAAACAGAGGAATAGTTTGCAAAAGGGTCTCAAACCACAGTGGTTTTTAGGCTTTCAGTCTTTCCCACAACCCCCATGACAGGTGATGGTCACAGAGCACAAAGCTTGGATTATGTGTAACTCCCTGCCCTAGCAATAATGCATCCTTTTCTCTCACATACAACAAAACTTATTAAAATGAAGGTAAGTGGGAATGGTTTGCAGACGGCTAACTCTGAATGCCCTCAGACTTTTTTGAGAACGTAAGTCCCTGACTAGTAATAACAGAGTGCTTAGGGGATACACCACTATAGAAAACTGTTGCCATGGAGGCCAGAAGCTGGAGGCCATGTTCTGATGTCATTAAGGGTGACACTGGTGCCTATTTTTCCCCCCATTGCCCAATTTCAGACAGCAAGTCCAGGGCCTTTTCTTCACATTCCACGCACTTACCTTCTGGGCTGACTAAAGCCTGAAGTTTCCCAATCAAACAAATGAGACTCTTCCAGCTGGCAAATTACCCCAGTCAGAGACACTGCAATATGGGGGGACGCATGGTCCAGTAGGGTATTTAGGGTAAAACCTTCCACAGCACGACTCAGGTTAGGTACAGGTACCGTGGGGTTGGCTTTTGACATGGTTCTAATTCCAGTAAGGAGAAAACGGCCAGTGGAGTGAGTATTCAACTCAGGATTCTGCCCTGACAGTTACTACAAGAAACACTGTGTGAAACGGCAGAACTGCCCTCCACGCTACTGTGCCTGCTTTCCTTCCTGACCCTGAAGTTATCTGTACGTCAACTAACTTCTCGTACCTTCACCTCCCACATGTGGCCCCAGGTGAAGATATGTACACAGATATATAGATATAATCTTTTCATCACAGTAAGGGAGTTGAGAGGGAAGAGATTAGATATTTTAGTTCCATTCAGCATTTCCTAGTTTTAGAGGATAGGAAAACGGCATCTCAAGGAAGTTTCACTTCCCCTATATCTGGCAAAATAAAGATCTGAGCATTGCAGACAGGAGATGCAGCCGGGCCCTCAGGCTGGCAGGTTGGAGCTGGATGTCATAGTCTTAAGTACCCGCAAGTCTCTGCCAATGCCTCCTGCCCATCCTCCTCTCCATCATGTCTACCTAGAGCAAATGCCAGACACGGCCTCTGAGCAAAACAGACTGAGGCATCACATGAGAAACACATCGTAGTCTATCTTTTGCTTGAATCTTATTTAAAAGAAGAGAGAAAGAAAGGAATTAGATGTATGCTAATATAACAATAACCTTAAGTGCATATTATCTGCTACCTCAACCAAACATTGGAAGTTTGATTTTTATTTCACTTCAATGCAGGGCAATAGGAGAGTGAATGTTTTTTTTTGTTTTTTGTTTTTTTTTTTTATTTTTTTTATTTTTTTATAAATTTATTTATTTATTTATTTATTTTTGGCTGTGTTGGGTCTTCGTTTCTGTGCGAGGGCTTTCTCTAGTTGTGGCAAGCGGGGGCCACTCTTCATCGCGGTGCGCAGGCCTCTCACTATCGCAGCCTCTCTTGTTGAAGAGCTCAAGCTCCAGACGCGCAGGCTCAGTAGTTGTGGCTCACGGGCCCAGCCGCTCCGCGGCATGTGGGATCTTCCCAGACCAGGGCTCGAACCCGTGTCCCCTGCATTGGCAGGCAGATTCTCAACCACTGCGCCACCAGGGAAGCCCGAGAGTGAATGTTTGAGAGAGATTACAGGTAGCAAGGTACCATTAGGTATTCTGCTCTTGTATCTGACTTCAGGAAACACTCTCCCAGCCAAAGCAATGACTCATCTGCTGCTGCCAATGTTACAACAGGAGCTTGATTTGCTGCAGCAAAGCAAACAATGTTAACACTCCTTAGAAGAAAAGCTCTGCTCTAGCATTTCTGAAAGATTAAATAAAGTCAGTGCAGAAAATGGAAAAACACTATCACCCTTTTACATTAAAGAGAGATGACCACAACACGACTTGAAAGTACCAAAAGCCTTAGTTCAGAAAATCAGCAAACATTTCTACATCTGTTTGTTTTTCATTGTTGCTGTTTTGTCTTATTTTGTTTTTTAGCATGTAATGAATATTATATTATAGAAATCAGGCCCAGGGAGATTTGGGGAGAATCTGAGGTTATACTACATTGACATTCTAAAGAAATGATGAAACTGCTAGCAACTATATACCAATGATAATTGGTAGAAAGTCTTTAAATTTAGATTCATATTCTCATTCACCCAACAATTATTATTGCCTATCCACTATGAAAAACTCTCTACAGAAAGGACAAAGATATCACCAATATAAGATAGGAAATGATATGCCACATGGGAAGGGGATGGTTATTTCAAGGAGGGAGTGATCATTTCTAAGATAAGGAAGGCTTTCTGGTAGAAGAGGAAAAGGAACTGGCCTTGAGGATGAATAAAAACACGGAATGTTCAGAAAATCAGGGTGAAGACTTTATGAGTAATGGGCACAGAGATGAAGGTGAGAAAGTGTAGGGAGTCAGGGAGCAGTGAATAGTTCAGATTGCCGGAGGCAGAGGAGACTTAGAGAGGAGAGCTACCAGATTGGGAGGCCAGATCCGTGGAAGGTCATGACACAGCCTAGACACACGGATACATGGAGAGTGGGTTCAGCCTTCCTGAGCTGTAAGCAGGAGGAGAATAAAAACTTTAACAGGACAGCTACAGGGCTGGGACAGCCCACTTCTGGGCCTGATGTTAACTCTTTAGTTCCTGTAAAGGATTGAATGGATAGGAAGCGATAGGACAGCTAGGGTGTGGGGAGGGGTGGCCCTGGGGGGCTTGGAAGAGGTTACCATTTACCAACGAGTACAGAGTATTTCATCATTTTAGCAACTGACACAACCAGACCAATGTATGCTAGCTGAATTTCAGTTCTAAGGTAAGACAGATAGATAGATAAAGAGAGAGACAAATAAATAAATAAACACATGCCAAAAGCTAACTAAAGCTTCTGTTTTTCAGATCTGTGGACTGGATCTCTACTTAGATATCCCATAGATACCTCAAACTCAGTAAGTCTAAAACTAAACCCAACATATTCTTTCCTAAGCAAGTAACATCTTATGATCACTTCAGGAAACAGCATCGTAAACTACTCAAGCACTCATGTCATGATCTGGGAATCATTATCAGGCCTATAACATCATTGCCAGCATATGAACCCCCTTCCTAGTTTGGGGGAACCATCATTGTGTGAATTTTGATGGGAGCCCAGTCTACTCTCTCTTTCACACTCTATGCTTCTGTCTTCAGAACCTTCTAAAGTTTCCAGAACATATCAAATATAAGGTGGTCCTGAATCTCAGGCATTCTCACATTTTTCCTACAGTAAGACCATCTTCCTATTCCCTGACTTCGATTGCCTTACATACATAATATTTTAGGGATATAGTTGAAATACAGTCAAACATGTTCTTAAAATATTATATTAATTTAATTATGCCTATGTTAAATTAAGTAATATATTAATCTGGAAATACTCTATTATTCAACTATGACATTTTATAAATCAATAATAAACTGTTTTTGATAATGTCTTTAATAATCCTTCTCACTATTTCTCTTCCCACTCTTTCTGAAACCTATATTAATAATATGTTGGACTTACTGTAATATTCTCCAGTTTTCTCACTTTTTCTCACCATTGTCCATCCTTTTTTTTTTTTTTTTAACTTTCTGCAACTTCATCTTCCAAACCTTTTACTGAACTATCTACTTTGTAAATGATTAATTTCCGAGAGTTCTTTCTTATCCTCTGAATGAATAGCATCCTACTCTTTTTTCTCATAGGCACTGTCTTTCTCTTATCTCTGAGGATTTAACTATGTTTTCTTTGAAGTTTTCTTGTGCTCCCTGTGTTCCTTCTGATGCTTTTGAGTTCCTTTTTCCTGTTTCTTCACTCTGGTCTCTGCCTTTCATGCTGGATGCTTTAATCAAATGTCTAGTGATTCTTAGCTGTCCATTCATATTTAATAATGAAGCATGAAAAAGCTGTTTTGAAGCTAGCATATGATATGAACTGGTAGGCTTCACTATAAAGTATTTGAGCAAAAAGCCAGGTTGATTTTTTTCTTTTTTAATACATAGTATATAGGTTACAGGCTAAGTTGCTACAACAAAGAGGTCCCCAAATCCAGTGGCTCGTACACATTAGGAGTTCACTTCTTTCTCTTTTAACATTCCATAGTCGATGGTTGGTGCTGGACAGGTTGCTGCTGGTCTGTTCTTTCTATTTTGCTGTTCCACTGTCCCCCAGAGTCTTGCCCTTGTCCACATAGCTGAGGCTGTCTCACCAGCAACACATCTACATCCCACCCTTGAAGGGAGCAAGAGAAAGGGGAGGACAAGCAAGTTTAAGAGAGTGAAGCAGAAGCTGCTCACAGGGCTCAGAAGAATTTAGTCAGTGGTCGCACCTCGCTGCAAGGGAGCCTGGGAAATGTAGTCCCTGCCTAGGCAGCCCTGTTCCTTACCAAAACTCAGAGGTATTCTGCTGGTAAAAAGGATAAATGGGAGAATAGATACTGGGGGGCTTTAGAGTCGTCTCCAAATCAGGGACTCCCAAATGTCAGGATCCCCAGGTATTTCTTCTAGAGGTGGATCGTCCAACCTCTTCCCTGGCATATCCAGGCTGCTGGCATTCACTGTCAAGTGTACAAACTAAGGTTCCTTACTCCTACCTCCTCTGTGCCTGATATCTGAGTCCAGCGGTCCTCTGGTTTACTTCTTCCAGAAGATAAACTTCTGATTTTATGTGAGGGTGGAGGGGGAGGAGGCCTGGTTTCCTGTCCATTGGGAATGGGGGTGGGGAACTGGGGTACAATGGCTCCTTGGACACACTTTCTTCTAAAACCCCTATTCTCGGCCTCCCACCCCTTCCATCTCCTGTGGTCCTGGACGCCTTTATTTCTGAGCTTTTCAGGAGTTCTCTTTAAACATCTTTATTGGAGTATAATTGCTTTACAATGGTGTGTTAGTTTCTGCTGTATAACAGTGAATCAGCTATACATAAACATATATCCCCATATCCCCTCCCTCTTGCGTCTCCCTCCTTCAGGGATTCTTTGGATGCCTGAAAATGAGGGAACCTAAGTTTGACCTTCCTGTTCTCTTACCATTCCTCTGCCACTTTTCAGTCTTCAAAAATTCTAGTTCAAGGTTACATACATCTCCTAGCATCATCAAAGGTGAAGTCTGGATTTCTGCTTCTTGTTCACTTTATTATTTCAGGGAATTGAAAAAGGAGAAGGAAATGAAAATGGCTTTCCTTTACTATCTTGAAACTGGAAATATTTTTTTCCTCTGTACATGATGTTATCACTGGAAATTTTATCTCAAGCCACAAATATCCATTTGCTTAAAATAAGAACAGTTTTATTTTTCCGTTCATCCTGTGGGTGTATACTCATGATCTCCACAAAGTAACCACTAATTGTATTTCATTTTAAAGTGATCTTTAAAAGGCTGATTTGCAATGATATCCAAGATGTGCAGTTGTGAAGTCATTCCCCACCCCTGCCCCCAAATACTTATTAAATCTATATTGAATTTCTTTGCTTCCTTTGTCAAATGACCTCTATAAGCATGCAAACCAGCAGTGACATAGGTAGTTCTGGGCTATTGTGTCTTTCCTAAACAATTCTTTGTGGTTCAAAATAAAGTAATTGAGAGAGTGTCTTATAATGTAAAATGGTTTTACAGACCTGGATATAAGGCAACAACTTTCTTTATCCTGAAAGATAATTTTTGGGAATAAAACTTTATATAAAAACTTTATAATCTGGCATGAAAGAACTGGACTTTTACTTTCCTATTTTTGCCTATGTTAGATTATGTACACGGTACACACTCTTCAGCTTCTTTCTCTGGCTAACTCGTACTCATCCTTCAAGACTCATTTCAGGTGTCAGCTTCTAGAAGAAGCCTTCCTTGACTGCCTCCCAGATCTCTTCCAAAGGTGCTGCCCCTCTGTTTCCATATCACTCAGTGCTTCCCTAAATAGCATTTATTGTATTGTAATTCCTTGTTTGTCATTCTCCTCCACTAAACTGTGAGCTCCTGGAGGACAAGGTCCATGTCTTATTTATCTTCACATCCCCAATGCCTATAAACCATGCCTGGAACACAGCAGTTGCTGGTTATATATTCACTTATTGAATGAATAAGAGAAGTGCTGGTTTCCAGTTGGAAATAAAAGTCTCTTGATAAAATGAGGGGAAGAGGAATCAGGAGGGATCATTCCCTTTGGTTACTTCCATTCACTCCTTCCCTCAGTGGCTCAACATAAACTGAGCCAAGCATAGAAACCGTCTTCAGTAAGACTCAACTGAACGAAATTTCAGGAATAGAAATTTACCTCGGAGAATTAAGCCAATGGATTGCTGATCAGATAAAAAGATGCATAAACGTGGGGCTTTGAGTATTTGTTTTAGTCAAGGCCCTATGGTTGCAATGGACGGAAACCCATCCAGGTTAAAAAGGGGGTGGGACGGGGGGAGACTGGGACTTCCCTGGCGGTTCAGTGGTTAAGACTCCACGCTTCCACTGCAGTGGGCGCGGGTTTGATCCCTGGTCAGGGAATTAAGATCCCACACGCGGGATCCTGTGCGGCGTGGCCAAAAAATAAAAAATTTAAAAAGGGGGAATTAATGGACTCAGAAAACAAAAAAGCCCTACAATGTGCAGCCATATTGGAGAGAAGAGCCATAGAGGGTAGGAAAATTTCGTGAGCACTGGGTATAGTCTGCCCTTTTCTATATGTCAACCAGATACGTGGAAGAAAACGGCATCTGCTCTAGCATGGACTTTGACTCCTAGGCTGAACAGCTGACTGCAAGGTTGGAGGTCCTCTACTGCTTTCATCCACTGCAGCTGCCATGATGTGACCCATTCATCAGGCAGACAGTGTGGCGGGACGTCTCCCAAGCCATGGGGGATGTGCCTACGGACTTAATCACAGCTGCGCTAGTGCAACTCTTGGGGCGGGGAGTCGGGGCAGGGGTGGGGGGACGGGACATAAGTTTCTGAGATGTAGAGGAATGGGCTGGAGGAGCAGCAAATACAACCTACGAAACTTCTTTTTAATGATCAGCCATGCAGCGGGCTAAATGCAAGAGCAACTCTGTGGCTGAGCCCAGCCCCCCAACCCCCTGCTTGAAGTCGTGGTTGGTCTCCCAGGACCAAGCAAGCAAGGAAAGAGGCAAACAGAGCAAAGCGTGAACCATATATACTCAGCAAGACGGTGTTGATGATATTTGTGTAGTTTACCTATCCCTCCAGGGACTGTCTCTTGGGGGTGCCCCACTCCCCTACCCCAGTCTGTGTTAGGTGTTCCCTCCCTAGCCACCAGGTGCTTTGTCAGATCTTTGGCATATCTCTCTCAGGATATTTATCGTCTGCATCCTTGTCAATCTTCCCCACTTCTTGAGGTTGGGAATGATAGCATATACCTTTTGGTATGAAGAAGGGTATACTTTTAATAAATGAATATTATGCCATTTAGCTCTGTATTTCTTGGAGCCTAGTATAGACCTGGGTCATGTTAGATGAATGAACAGTAAAAAAAAAAAAAAAAAAATCAAGAATGAAATGAAAACATCTGGAATGTAATTGCTTTTTAAAAAGTTCTACAGGTTTAATAGTTTCTCATGACTTTCATCTGATTTCACACATTAATACCAGCAGAGCAGATGTCCATCTGTCCTTTAAAAAGTGTTCGTCTTCCAGAAGTCTGTAAGTTTTGAGGTAATTATAAGACAAAACTTTATTATGGTCTGGTGTTCTTAACACAGAGGAGACTGGGGCAGGGAGTGGGGGTGGGGTCCATGACATCCTCAAGCAGAGGGCTAATCAACTCTGATGGTGGCTGATTTTGTTTTCACAATGGTTGATTTAACCTGACAATAACCATCCTATTTCTAGATTTAGACACTTTTTTTCCGGGTGCAAAGGTGACTTGAATTTGCTCCAGGTTCAGTTCTGCTTAAATGCATTTAGATGGCATGTAGGCCATTGCTCATTTCAGCTGAACTTGGGGGAAAGGGAGGTTCTGATGGTTCTCTTTATTATTCTTTGATGTCGATGTTTTACATTAAAGGTCAATTTCCACATCTGTTAATTGAACATGATGACATCCTTCTCCCAAGGCTACGGTGAGGGATAAATGAGACTGACGTCAGTTCACCACAGTGCCTGGGACATGGCAGGTGTTTGGTATATGTTTGCGGGTCTGAATCAGTTTAATTAAATAAGGATTCTAGTCCAAAGATGCTTTTATTTATTTTTTTCCTCATGGAAGGCAACTTTCTTACAAAGAATTTCTTTCTTAGGGCACTGCCGCAGAGGAAATAGAACGTTTTGATAAAACAGTGGGGAAAAAGTTTGAAAAACAGAGGATCTGGAAGTTGTTCCCATCTCCCTCTAAGCTGCTCCACGCCACTCAATTCTCTTCTGTTGAGAAACCCTAGGCCTTCATTGTGCTATTTCTCCTCTGCTTCAGGAAGTGAGGAAAAGCTAAAGAGAAGTCAGAGAGCGTGTCAGAAGGCGTCTTTCCCTCCCTTGCCTGCTGGAGCATCAAATCAGAAAACCACAGTTCACTCCGGACAGCCTTGGCGCCACAGGGCCACACTGAAGTCGCTCTGACATGTTAGGGACAGATTTAGAAGAGAACACCGTCAATAAGGGCAAAGCACTTCAGGGCCCTGGGATACAGAATGAATCAGACAGTACTGAAGTGTGAAGGAGAACAGCAGTAACCCCTACCTTAAAATATTTGTCACATGTTTGCCTATTTACCTTCAGCACTCTTGTCCAAGACACTCTCATTTTTGCTTACCGACCCCAGCCCTTTCATAGTAGCCAAAGGATCTTTTAACAAGTAGGTCAGATAAGGGCCTGAAACTTTATTGTTGGCTCACCTGCTCTGGCCTTGCCTGCCTCTCCAGCTTCATCTTTGCTCACACCCCTCGGGGAACATGGATATCCTTTCAGTTCCCCCTTTCTTTGGGTCTTTGCCTCCTCAGGGTAAACCCTTCCCCTAACTCTCGCCACCTCGGTATCTCCTACTCTTCTTTCAGGTTTCAGCTGAAGTGTCACTCCCTCAACAGCATTTCAATAGACCCCCTACTTGGTGCTTCATGCACCCTGTACTTTTCCTTCACGACATTCATGGCAACTTACAACTTGATATTTGTTTTTGTGACTCTTTGTTTCTAGTCCATTGCTACTGGCAGAGGAAAAGCTCCTGAGGGCAGAGAGTCGGTTTTACAAACCACTGTGTATCCAGGACCCAACACAGTGCTTGACTCATTGTTGAGTAAGTGGAAGCAAAAAGGCATCTGTTAACCACATATTCTTTCGTTGGGGATGTACTCTGGAGTAGTACTGAAACCTTTTCTAAGAGATATTATATAGTTAGGATCCTCTTTATAGAGACAGGGCTCCTTTTCACAAAATTTCTACCAAGACATTATCTACAACCCACCACAGTTCCATATAGTGGCTTATCTTCCATCACAGCCACACCCATCCAGTGTTTAGTATCAGTTCCAAGTGCTGAATTACCTGACATAAGCTTTACATTGAGTTCATGGAACTCTGACCTTGGGGCTCTTTGTGACTCAGTTTCCCTATCAGTAAAAGGAGGGAGTTTGAAGAAACTGCCTTCTGGGACTTGAATTTAAAATTAAACTTCTAATAAGATATTATGACTATCTTATTATTTCTGGAAAATGTGAGAACAGGCAGCTCACAAGATAAGTTAAAATGGCCAACAGTAACCAAAAAAGTAAATTAAAAAAATGAGGCATCATCTCTGCTGATCAGATTGGCAAAGATGAAAAATAATAACACCCTTGTTTAGCATTTCCTTTTTCAAAAAAATAATTTTCATCACTGTACAATATTTGAAGTGGCTCTTTGGCACTGTATATAAAAAGTCTTAAAAACATATGTAGCAGATTATATTTTCCAAAGATGGCCACACCAATATAGCCCATCATCCCATTTTGCTCTTCTGACAACGTGGTGCTGATGCCCCTCCGTTGAAAGGTGCGAGTCTATGTGCCCTCCGCAACCTGCATGGGCCTGTACAACGGAAATGATGCTGCAGGATTCCAAGGCCAAGTTAGAAAAGGCCACACTGCTTCTACCGGTGCTCTACTGGGACACAAGCCTTTGGAGCCCAAAGCTGCCATGTGAGAAGCCTAGCTACCCTAAAGCTGACATGCTAAAGAGACCACATACAGATGGAGAAAAATGCCCGGGGAGTCCCAGCTGTTCCAGCCCCCAGCTATTGAACTCTTCCCTGCCTAGTACCACGCAGGTGAGTGAAAGCCTTCAGAAGATTCCAGCTTCCCTGGCCAATGTCAGATGGAACAGAAATAGACCATCCTAACTGAGCCCTGTCCAGACTGCAGATTCATGAGTAAAATAAATACTGTTTGAAGTACTAAGTTTTGGGTAGTTTGTTATATAGCACTAGATAACTAAAACATTATATATACTGCTGGGTTAAAAGATATCTATATTCACATATATATATATACACACACACACACAAATATAGAGTTCTGCAGTAGTTTGTTATATATTACTAGATAACTAGGACATTATATATTATATATAATATATGTTAATATATCATAATATATAATATATATTGCTGCATTTAAAGATATCGATATAATTTATACATCTGTATTTATGCATCAGTCTATCTATATACATACAGGTGTATAGATATAGGTATCTTTTAACCTAGCAATTTCAGTTCTAGGAATTTATGCTAAGAAAATACTTAGAAAATATACAAAAATAGCTCCATAGCATTATTTAGAAAACTAAATATTTTGAAGCCATCTAAAATGTTCAGCAATAGGCAAGTGATTAAATATATTACTTTATACTCATATGATCAATTACTAAGCAGTCACCAAAAAAGTGATGATGTGAGGCTGCATTTGCTGACAAGACAGTGAGTCATGAATCAAAAATTATAATTAATCAAATTCTTTGTGCCTAAGGTCCATTTTTCTTACCAGTTTTTATGATAGGACCTTATGTGCAAATAAATGGACCTCAGGTGTAAAAAACTAGATTAATCATATTTATCAGTGGCTCATGCGTGGCTCTTTTTAAGTCATTTATTCATACAAAGATATTAAAGCATATTTCCCTGCACCCTCACCAGCAACTAACTACCTCTCTCTCTCTCTCTCTCTCTCTAATAGGTAGAAAACAGTCTCAGTGCTATGCACTTTTTTATATATCTAAGATATAAACCACTTGTCATATGTTGCAAATATTTTTCCTGTTTGCTTTTAAACTGTTTTCATGGCATATTTTGTAGCACAAACGTTATAATATGGTCAGATTTTATATGGTCAAATCTATCAATCTTTTCCTTTATAGTTGCTTAGACCTTTGTTTTAAAAGCTAAATACACTGTTAATGATTAGCATTAGTGGGTACGGGAATGGTTGAATAGATTCATCTGGACAGGATTTTCCTTTCTACACTGAGCACCTGAAGTATGACCTTCAGTTAATACTTTGCTGCCACTGTTCAGGGAGACTGTATACTTGTGTGATTATGAGTTCTAGACAAGTGGTTTGTCTGATACCTTTGTTCAAAAGAGAGCAATTCCATTCCTCAGTGAACTTAGCTTTACTGACAGGAATGTGAGTTGGTATTTAATGAGTCTATAGCACTACAAAGCACGCTAATCTATTTCTTGTTCCTCCAAGGGAATAAAAATAACCTTCAAAATAAACTTTCCATAGACATCTCATAAAATGCAAGTTTCTAAGTTCTATAATTTTTCACTGTTCCTAAACAGAATCCTTTAGTGGTTTATGCAAATCCAGGCAGCTCCAGCTTAGATGTCTTATCTGCTTTTGATGAAAGCCTTGACTTGACAAATACCCTAAGATTTATTGCTTTATGGCATCTGGTCAGATATGAGTTAGTAAGAGATTTTATAATTCTTCCTCCAATCCCACTGTATCTTTTCAAACACATAATCTTGCGTTTTTATCTATCAAATGAAAATAGGGTGAGGCACTTTAATTATTTTAAAATCCACAGTATGGGCTTCCCTGGTGGCGCAGTGGTTGGGAATCTGCCTGACAATGCAGGGGACACGGGATCGTGCCCCGGTCCGGGAAGATCCCACATGCCGCGGAGCGGCTAGGCCCGTGAGAGCTACAACTACTGAGCCTGCGCGACTGGAGCCTGTGCTCCGCAGCGGGAAAGGCCGCGACAGTGAGAGGCCTGCGCACCGCGATGAAGAGTGGCCCCCGCTCTCCACAACTGGAGAAAGCCCTTGCACAGAAACGAAGACCCAACACAACCAAAAATAAATAAATAAATAAATAAATAAAATAAAATCCACAGTATGAAGACACCTTAAAAGTCAATTTTATCCTAAGTCTACAAATGTCAACGAATTGTTGAAAACATGATCTAAAACACAATAGGACGCTACCCTTGAATAAGATCAGAGGGTGGAGAGAGGGCAGTATGTGCTTAATTCCCTATTAATGCTTGGGAAAAATCAGAAAGCTCCCTTGGCTTTAACAGTACTGCCATGGTAATTTCTAAGTCTGTATTTTCAGCCTTAATCTTCCACCTAAGTTTGAACTGTCTACCAAAACTTTTCCACTTGTCGTGTTATATACAATGATGTCATGCAAAACCAAATCAGTCAACATCCCTACCATTTCCCAGCTTCTGTCAATGGCACCACTAGTGCTTGAAATGTTGTAGTCACCTTTGCCCCTGCCTTTCCTTCACCCTATCAAACCTGTTGACTTTTTAACCATTTATTCATTCAATAAACATTTATTGCACATCTATTCTTTTTTATTGTAGTAAAATATACATAACATAAAATTTACCATTTTAACCATTTCTAAGTATACAGTTCAGTGGCATTAAGCACATTTACACTGTTGTGCAACCATCACCACCAACCATCTTCAGAACTGTTTCATCATCCCAAACTGAAACTCTGTACCCATTAAATAACTCTCTATTCCCCTACCCCTAGGCCCTGGCAACCACCATTCTTTCTGTCTTCATGAGTTTGAACACTCTAGGTATGTCATGTAAGTGGAACCATACAGTATTTGTCCTTTTGTGAGTGGCTTCTTTCACTTAACATTATGTTTTCAAGGTTCATTCACATTGTAGCATGTGTCAGCACTTCCTTCCTTGTAAAGACTAAATAATATACTACTGTATGTATATCCCACATTTTGTTTATCCATTCATCTTTCAATACTGAGAAGCCTTCATTTTTTGCATGTATTTTCCCAACATCGAAGACTGTCCTTTTTCCATTGAATGGACTCGGCACCACGGTTAAAAATCCTTTGACCATATATGCGAGGGTTTACATCCGGGCTCTCCATCCTATTTTTTTTTTTTTTTTGGCCATACCACATGGCCTGCGGGATCTAGTTCCCTGACCAGGAATTGAACCTGTGTCCCCTGCAGTGGAAGCATGGATGCTGAACCACCGGACCACCAGGGAAGTCCCTCTATCCTATTCTATTGCTCTATGTGTCTGTCTTTATGCCAGGACCACACCGCTCTGATTATTGTAACTTTGCAGTAAGTTTGGAAATCAGAAAGTATGAGACCTCCAATTTTGTTCTTTTTCAAGATTGTTTTGGCTATTCAGAGTAGTCTCTTGAGATCCCACAGAGCGTGTAGGATGGGTTTTTCTATTTCTTCAAAAAAAGTCATTGGGGTTGCACATCTACCACACGTAGGGCAGTGTTACTTGTATTTATTCCTTTCTTTCCACTTTCATCAGTCACCTTATGAATATGCTACAATTGCCTCCTTGTTGGTATTCCTCTCGCAAACTCTCCACACTATAATACATTCTACAGGCTGCTACAGATAAATAGCCCTAACACATCACATTTTTATATTACTCATTGGATTAAAGACCTATAGTGCTTCCTAGTGCCCGTTCATACACCTCTGCTTGGCATTTAAGACCCTGCATCATTTGTTCTTGATCTGCTTATAATCTTTATTTTCTACCACTTCCTGGCACCAAACCTTCACTCTCATCATTCTGTTTTCCTTTCCCCATGCTCTCCTATCATCTGAAATAACCTCACTCCCCCAACTCCCCCATTCCACGTTTTTATATAACCTCACCCATCCTATACGGCCCATTTCTAGCCCTGTAATCTTTATTAAACCTCTAGTGACAATACTGTCTCACCATGATCACTTCTTTTCTAAGCTTTTTGTCCTACAATTTTCCCTTTTTACAAAAATAATACTTTATTTGTAGCAAACTGAGTTTAAAATTGGTAGAATCACCACACAAAAACTTGTATACAAATGTTCACAGTAGCATTATGGATAATAGTTTAAAAGTAGAAACAATCCAAATGTCCAACAATTGATGAATGAATAAACAAAATGTGACAGATTTCCATACAATGCAATATTATTTAGCCATAAAAAGGATTAAGTACTTATTCATGCTACAATATAGATGAATCTTGAAAATATTGTTACATGAAAGATGCCAGTAACAAAAGGCCACATATTGTATAATCACAATTATATGACATTCTAGAAAAGACAAAAAGTAGAGGGACAGAAAACAGATCAGTGATTGCCAGGGGCTGTCGGAGGGGAGGAAATGGGGAGTGACCGCTAACGGGTATCGGTTTGTTCTTTGGGAGATGAAGATGTTCTAAAATTGATAGTGGAGATCACTGCATGACATTTTGAATGTGCTAAGAAACACTGAATCGTATAGTTTAAAAGAGTGAACTTTATAGTATGTGAATTATATCTCAATAAAATATAAAAATTATGGAATCTACAAATAAGTTACCGGAACTAGTGAATGAGCAGCAAGATTGCAGCATACAAGATCAATATATAAAAAATTGACTGAATTTCTATGTGACAACAATAAGCAATTAGAAATTAAAATTATGAAAACAATATCATTTGTAAAATATAACATACTTAGAATAAATCTGACAAAAGATGTGAAAGACCTGTACATGGAAAAAATACAAAACACTGATAAAAGAAATTAAAGATGACCTACATAACTGGTGAGATGTACCATAGCCAGGAATTGGAAGACTCAGTATTATTGTCAATTCCTCCCCAGACTGACCCACAAATTCAACATGATCCCAATCAAATTCTCTTTGGGTTTTTTTTGTTGAAACTGACTGATTCTAAAATTCATATGGAATGGCAAAGGATCTAGAAGATGAATAAAATGGGAGAAATAACACTGCCTGATTTCAAGTCATAAGGATGCAGTTATCAAGACTGTGGTACTGGCAAAAACAAAGAAATAAAAGATAAACAAAAAAATAAATAGAACAGAGTCCAACCCTCGTATACATTGTCAACTGATTTTTGACAAAGGTATAAAGGCAATTTGGTGAAGAAATGTTAGTCTTTTCAACAAATGATGCTAGAAACTTGGATATTCATATGTGAAAAAAGAACTCTGACTCACTCTCACACCATATACAAAAATGAACCAAAAATGTAATATAGACCTAACTATACAACCTAAAACTATAAAACTTCTACAGGAAAACAGAGGAGAAAACCTTTGAGAACTTGGATTAAGCAAAGATGTCTTAGACTTGACATCAAAAGCATGATCTATAACAAAACAGAGGAGAAAACCTTTGAGAACTTGGATTAAGCAAAGATGTCTTAGACTTGACATCAAAAGCATGATCTATAACAAACTCATAAACTGGACTTCATCAAAACTAAAAACTGTTCTTGAAAAGACATGGTTAAGAGAATAAAATGATAAGCCATAGACTGGGAGCAAATATGTACACATCATATATCTGATAAAGAACTTGAGTCCAAACTATATAAAAAATTCTTGCAACTAAATAACAAGAAAACCAGTTACCCAATGAAAAAAATGGGGAAACACTTGAACGGACATTTCACCAAAATAGATATAAAATGGTAACTAAGCACACGAAAAGTTCAACAAAATTAGTTACTAGAGAAATGCATATTTTAAGCCACAGTGAGATACCACTACACACCTATTACATTAGCTAAAATTAAAAGGACTGAACATACCAATTGTTGGCAAGGATGTGGGGGAACTGTAACTCATACACTGCTAGTGGGAATACAACTCTGGAAAACACTTCGGCAGTTTCTTAAAAAGTTAAGCATACATCTACCAAACGATCAGCCATTTCACTCCTGGGAATTTCCCCAAGAGAAATGAAAACATACCCAAGAGAAAAGAAAGACTTATACTAGAATATTCATTCATAGCAGCCCCAAATGGGAAACAACCTAAATGTCTATCAACAGACAAATGGATAAACAAACTGTGACAAATCCATACAATGGAATACTACTTGGCAATGAAAAGGAATGAACCATTTATACATGCTATAACATAGATGAATCTGAGTTGCTCAAAATAATTATCCTGAGTTAAGAAGCTAGACAAAAAGGAGAACAAACATACTGTATGATTCCATTGTATAAAATTCAAAAAAATGTAAACTAATATAATGTGACAGAAAGCAGATTAGTGGTTGCCTGGGGGTGGGGGGGGGGGTGGGGGAACAGGAATGGGAATGGAGGAAGGGGGCAGGAAGGGGGAGGGTTACATATATCTCTGCTGTTGGAGATGGGTTGTTTTCATTTTTCTCCATGTTTATAAATGTATCATAACTGCCATAAATAGCATTATTCACCTTTAGTACTCCTTTATGATGCATAGTATATATTCAACAAATGTTTTTTAGTGAATTAATCATTGGGTGATCAATTGTATAGCTGCTTGAATGTAAAGTCTGAAAACTAAATTGCTGGGTCAAAGAATAGCCAGATTTTAATACTTTTTATACAATGGCAAATTTTATTCCAGAATGATGCCAATGGTTAAGCGGGTTTGTATTTATCTATTCCATACCATAATTTACCCATACAAACAAGCTGCTGATTTGTAGATGAAAATGTTCACTCTCCTTTTGATATACAATTACTTATCTATTAATGAGTTTGAATTTTTTATTGTTTATTTGCTTATTAGCCATTTTCACTCCTTCTTCTAGCTTTTTTTGCACCAAATTTGTATAGCACACAATTAGCACTATATTATATATTTTTATTTGTATTGAATAATTTGGCACTTTATCATCTTACCATACAATGTGGTTATTTATGTTGCTGTTGTCCTTTGTGTATCTTAATGCAGAGGCGTGACAGGGTTGCTTATGAGATGCCGTTGTCGGTCTTATAATCCCAGCATGCAATATTATTATTCACTAAGTGTTTTTCCCATGCTGTGTACAGAATATAGTTTTCTTTTTTCCTTTTTCCTATATATTTTTATTCAGATTTTAAATTAACTGATATAGGGACCATACTAATTATACATTACCAATATAAAGGCAGATTATGTAATCCCGTTATATGTAATTAGTGGATGATCTGACTCAAAACATAAAAGATTATCAAAGGACAGGATGGAGGGTTGGTCTGATATGATTCCAACTGTGGTTCTTGCAGCACTATTTTTAAGTGATTTAGAGCACAACACTTTATCATCAGTTTTCTCCCGTATAAAACGTGTGCAAAATCAGGATAAGGGCATCAACTTTGCAAAACATCATAAATAAAACAGTAGAATGACTACCAAGAGCCCAGGACGGTGCCCCTATTCACAGATCTTCCTCGTGTGGACTATTCATTCTATCCTCTCAACAAGTGCTTGAGTCCCATCAGCTGCTGAGGATATAATAGTGATCAAGCTAGACAATGTTCCTGACTCCCAAAAACTTAAAATCTGCTGTGGAGAAAAGAAAAATAGACAATTATAATATAGTGTGATAAGTGCTATAACAGGGAACTATAGTGACATCAGAGTACATCCAAGGGGTACCTTAATCAATAGATGCATAAGAGATTCCATTCTACCTTTTAAAGTGAAATATGATTAAATCCTTAAAGTACTTAACAGTGATTTACTATTATATTGGATGACCTATAATTTAGAAAACTACAGGTCTTTCAAAATTTTATATATAATATACATATGGAAAGCTCATATGTCTTAAGCATACAGCTTGATTAGCTTTTGCAAACTGTTACAATCATGTAACCAGCCCCTAAATCAAGAAATCAAACAGTGCCAGCATCCAGAAGTCCTCCCCATGCTCCCTAAACTGGCTTCTAACAGCACAGATTGGTTCTTCCCAGAACTTTTAAATGGAATCATGTGGCACGCACTCTTTTGTGTCTGGCTTTGTGTCTAGTTGTGGATTGTGCATTATCATTGCTGTTTTGTATTCCTTGTGTGAATCCACAGATCTACCTCAACATATGTTGATAGGCTGCTGGGTAATTTCTACTGGGTTGGCCAAAAAGTTCATTCAGTTTTAAGTAAGAATAAAAGACACATTTTTCATTTTCATGAAGAACTTTATTGAACAACGTATTCACTAACTAAACGAACTTTTTGGCCAACCCAATAGTTTAGGGCTATTATTAGTATTGCTCCTACAACATTCCAAAACTTGTCTTTTGGTGAATATAAGTATGCATTTCTATTGGATATTCACTTAGGAGTGGAGCTGCCGGATCCTACAGTGTGCATATATTCAGCTTTAGAAAACAGGCAATAGGAGCTTTTAATATCACAGAACAGGCAGAAATATAACTTTTACATTTGCTTGGGATTAACTTAACAAATAACTTGATTAGTTACTATTTTCTGAGCACCTCCTGTTGGCCAGGCATTGTGCTACGTGTTTGTTATGTACTGGCTTTTGCCTTGCAGCCCTTAGGAAAACATCTCTACTCTAAGATTAAATAAAAAGCCAGGATATAGGGCTTCCCTGGTGGCGCAGTGGTTGAGAATCTGCCTGCCAGTGCAGGGGACACGGGTTCGGGCCCTGGTCTGGGAGGATCCCACATGCCGCGGAGCGGCTGGGCCCGTGAGCCACAATTGCTGAGCCTGCGCGTCTGGAGCCTGTGCTCCGCAACAGGAGAGGCCGCGATGGTGAGAGGCCTGCACACCGCGATGAGGAGTGGTCCCCACTTGCCGCAACTAGAGAAAGCCCTGGCACAGAAACGAAGACTCAACACAGTCATAAATAAATAAACAAATAAAAGAACGTGAATTTAAAAAAAAAAAAAAAGCCAGGATATAAAACTGTGTGTGTATATATACTCAAAACTATGTTAAAATATCATGGTATACAGGAAAACAACCTGGAAGGAAAATAAATCAGCAATGTAAGAATGATTGTCTTTATTAAGTAGATGATCTATTAGCAATATTTTTCTACTCTTCTGTATTTTCTAGGACTACCAGCCATATAAAATTTCACATACGTTTTGATCTGAATCCATAGAATACCCGACTGAAGATAGTATGGTGTTCAGAAGCTACGATATTCTCTAATCTGCAAGGAACCTAGTGAAAGTTGAATGACTGATGGAGAATTCTATGTCACACACTTAGCATGTGCTACATTTACATTAACATATGTAAATATGTTCTTATATTTTGTTGCAAAGTCGTAGGCTCACAAAAAATCAGAATTGGAAGAGATGCTTTCAAATACTTTTAGCTCTGCAAGCCTTCATTTGAAAATTTACATGGAAATCTAATGTATAAAAGTGAGAGACTTGGAGCACTTGGAAGAAGTCTTGGGAGCCAGAGCCCACCCTGCTTAGCACTCTAACGTAGATGGTCTTAGGCGTCAAGAATCTTTGAGAGAGACTGTTTGAAACCATTGATCCAATTCAATCCATTCATTTTCTAGAAAAAGCTGAAACAAGGCCATAAAGCAAGATAGCTACAGATCTTCTGACTTGGAGTCTAATCTTTTCCAACACACCATTGTGTTTCAAGCGGACTCTACACTCTCCAAATTGCAGGAGCAATGCCTACACCTCCATGTCTCCGATCCAGGCCAGCACAGACAGGCAGCAGTGCTTAGAACATCTTTTTTAATCAAACAATTGATATATACCTGCTATTCAACTAGAAAAGGCCAGATCACCACCCAAGGTGAATTATATACAGAAAAAGCCTACGCATACTTTTTATAAAGGAACTAAGGATCCTTTCAGTCTCCATACCTAATGTGCTCAGTGGCACCAAGAACATTTCCCAATACCAATAATAGGAAGATTAAGAAGTTAAACAATAAAGCAGCTGCAGTTATGAAATGGACTTAAAATCAACAGCAGGAAGAAGACCTATATTGAAGAAACTCCTTCCAGCCCAGAGCAATTAATGTGGTGAACAGATGGGAAGGGAAGTGGACTATTTTCAAGCTTTAAAGATAAAAGACACAAAGAAATAATAAGCAGTAAGCCCCACAGTGCAGGGGCAAACACGAAGGCATGTCTTTCTTTTTTTTCAAAAGATATTTTTGTTGCTATAAAAATATTACTATACTTGCTCCAAGTTCTATCCTGTTGTTTTTCCATCAATAAAGGAACTGAGTACTGGAGAGACGGAATAACACAACTAGAGAGAAAGTGCAGAGCAGAGACATCAACGGAAGCAATGGGGATGAAAATGAGCTTCCGAATTCTGGTATGTGCCTTCCCCTAACTGAGTTTATGAAAGGTCAAGCTTCCCTTTATTTAGAAGATAGCATATAGTACTTTTAGAATTGAAGCTTATAATGATGATCATGAGGTGGCATTTGTATCGGCAAAGAAGTATCAGGGTATATGTTCAATGAAGTCTTACCGTGGATTCTTAAAATTGTGTTTGTGTTACTTCTCCATTGGTAATCCATACACAGCACAGTATAGGTTCTCTTCAGTGATTCATGTGCTACTGAAACAAGCTTGTCTCCTAGGTCTCGTTCATTACAAATCCCGTCGCTCATACCTACAAGTGCACTCTTCCTGGATCACCACTGTCGTAATATTATCGCAGTGTCTGGCATTTGTAGAGAATGTTACGACGTTCAAAACACTTCTCCCATTTATTTTTTCATTTCACCCTCATGACATCTCTGTGTACTTGCCATTTGACAGATAAGGAAACAGGCTCAAGGACTGTAAGTAATGACTTCAAGGTCTCAGAGTTAATAAGTGGCAGCATTGAAATAGGAACCTTGAACTTCTGGTTTTTAGTCCATCATTCTTTAATAACAACTAACTTTCCACTAAACTACATTAAACACCATCAAATGTTCCCTACTGTCCTCTTGATAAACTCCTTAGCCTCAGCGTGGCTTTCTAGTTCCTCCCCACCCGGTGCCTTGCCCTGGCGAACATTCTCTTCCACTTGCCTCCAATACACTCTAGCTGCTTGCTCGTAACAATACCCTCCCTGGAATGTCCTCCCTTCTTCATTTCACCAAACTCTAACATGGCTTTCAAGACCCAGCACAAGTGTCTGGTAGAGATAATCTTCCACCAAAAGCAATTCACGTCTGAAATGCATATTTTAGCATTTCATTATATTCAATATAATTAGTAGTAAACCACAGTTATTACATTATTTGTTACACCATATTAGTTAAATTATTTTATATTTAATTGTTTAACATGTCGAAGTCTTATTTCTGCTAAAGACCAAATCCTTTGGCAGTAAAGGAAGGTATCACATGCTTTGATTCATGGACATGTACCAGTGTCTAGCACAGGGTAGACACTCAATAACAAAAGTTGATTATTTTGGTTTTGTTTCAACAAAGTGCCTAGTGTTGTGTAAGGACATAGTCACTGCAATGACTGGGGTTAGGAGGATAAGCTAGAATTTCAGTCTTAGAGGAACTGAAGTACCAGGAAGCCTCCAAGGTAGAGATCCAAGCCCTGAAACTAAGTACACAGTGAAAGCAGAACAAGTAGCAAGGCTGGCTTGATGCTCCTTATACATTTTCTGCTTAAGAAAGAAAATTAGCTTCAATACTGGGCCAGGACTGAACTATGGGTGGAGGTTAAGTAGCTCCTGAGAGACACAGAAGGAGAGGAAGACAGAAAAAGGGAAAGAGAGAAGGTGACAAGGTAGACCATTGGTGGGCTGAGTGCCATAAAATAGTTACCTTCTGTCGGACAGTTTGTATGATATATAACGCACCTGCTGCTGATCATGGGAAGTAGCACTCACTTCAAGAATCCACGTAATTCTCTAAACAGACTTGTGGTTACCAAGGAGGAGGGGGAGAGGGAAAGGGATGGCCTGGGAGTTTGGGGTTGGTAGATGCAAACTATTACATTTAGAATGGGTAAACAACAAAATCCTAATGTACAGCACAGGGAACTATATTCAACATCCTGTGATAAACCATAATGGAAAAGAATATAAAAAAAGAATGCCTGTATGTGTATAATTGAGTCACTCTGCTGTACAGCAGAGACTGGAACAACACTGTAAATCAACCGTATTTCAATTAAAAAAAAATCCAGGTAATTCTCTAAAACAAGGTCCAGCCCACACTTGTTTTTGTAAATAAAATTTTATTGAAACATAGACACACGTGTTTGTTTAAGCACCGTCTATGGCTACTTTTACACTAGGAGGATTGAGCTGAGGAGGTGCAGCAGAGCTTAAAATATTTGCCATCTGGCCCTGTACAGAAGCTTGCCGACCTCTGCTGTAAAATCTGGTTCTGCTTTTTATAAGGAGATCACATAGCAATTTTTGACAAGGGAGATCCAGAAGCTGTCAGTAGATTCAGAAAAGCCAGAAAGTTTCCTTCCTTATGATCCATTGCTCTGCTCTATGACCCCATCACTCGACCACTCTGTCTTACTTTATCTATTTGTGAAGCTGAGGTTATTCTTCCCACTCTTGGGTCTTGGATCTGAAGTTTTCTAGCACGTGTGCACTGTGTCTAACTATGATTACTCCCTAATGCTCATGTTCATATGAAACGTTAGGGTAGACAAAGAATGAGTTGTTCATGCAATAGTCAGTAGAAGGAGTCAGAGCAACAACTTGCTTTATCTGACCGTAAGGAAGTAGCATATTTTTTGAGTTAACAGAAGTATACCCTCATATTATGTTTACCACTTTTAATGCAATCTTAAAGTCTTAGCAACAGCCTATAGAAAACATAATTTAACCTCTTTTTGCTGACTCAGACTCATCATAATGAAATTTGTTACACTGTAGGCCTCTGGGACCACCAAGGAAGGGCAGTTAATTGAGCTAACACAAAGAGCTGAGAAAACTGACTTTATAAGTTCTTGTATCTGCTTTTCTGCTTCCCTTATTCTCAGAAGTCAGCCTGCCGTGGATGCCAGGACTGGAAGGTGATCTAAATCAACCACCAATCTCATGCCGAAATTCCTAGATTAAAAAAAAAAGTGCCTATCTAATGGGATGGTCTGTGTCTTAGTCCATTTGGGCTGCTATAACAAAGTACCACAGACTGGGTTGGGGGGCTTATAAACAACAGAAATTTGCGTCTCACAGTTCTAGAGGATGGAAGTCTGAGATGAGGGTGCCAGCAGGCTCAGGGAAGGGCCCTCTTCGGGGCTGCAGACTTTTATATCCTCACGTGGTGAAGGGGCCAGGGAGCTCTCTGGAATATCTTCCATGAAGGCTCTAATCCCGTTCAGGAAGGCTCTGCCCTCATGACTGACCACTTCCCAAAGGCCCCACACCTCCTAATACCATCACACTGGGCATTAGGATTTCAACAAATGAATTTTGGGGGCACATAAACATTCAAACCATAGCCATCAGTCAAGTTCACCAAATCATCAAATACTTACAATATGTCTCCTCACAGTTTTACATTCAAAGATGATTAAGACATAATTTCTACCTTTATGAAACATAAGATTCCATCCTTGGTGGAAAGCCCAATGTTCTCATATAAGATTGGATGTGGATAAGAAGGACCCATTTCACCTTTTGCTATTTTGCTCTTTCAATGCTATCTGATAAAGTCAAATATCCTCTTTTAGGGCCCCCCACACACAGTTATTATATTTTCTGATGACAGTGAACAATGTCTAAATGGATAAGGAGAAAGTTCATAAACAGTCAGAACACTTGCTTTTCATGGGCAGGATTTTGCCTCACAACAAGAGCTTTAAGATGTGGTTTCCAAGAATAAATTCTATTTTAAAATGGAGATTTCTCTGTATTACACTGGAATATCTCAAAGAGCTGTTCTACAACTAATGTTCTGACCTTGAATTACTTCCTAAAGGTCCAAGAGACATTAGGGAGACTCCAAAATGAGGCTCCTGCTGCTCTAACCTGTCATTCCTGCCTCAGTTTCACAACAATGAGCTAAAAGAAAGTCCTAAATATTTCTACCTAATAAAGCATGGCTAGTCCAGCTATAAGATTGTTTCTTTATAAAAAGAATTTAACAACCCCAAGACTCAAAATCAAATATAATACAAGGAATAAGGTGGAACCAGGAAAAGAGAAAAATGGAAGAGAGAGAAGAGAAAAATAAAAACAAAAGAGAGATAAGAAGAAAAGTTTCCAGGGAGGCAGAGGGAAATGGAAGTGAAAGAAAAGAAGATCAAAAAGAGTAATACACACGTCCACCTGAGACTGACACAGCATTGTAAATCAACTACACTCCAACAAAATGTAAAAAAGAGTAATACACACGTCCACCTGAGACTGACACAACATTGTAAATCAACTATACTCCAATAAAATGTAGAAAGGAGTAATACATAGATGGGCTTCCCTGGTGGCGCAGTGGTTAAGAATCCGTCTGCCAATGCAGGGGACACGGGTTTGAGCCCTGGTCTGGGAAGGTCCCACGTGCCGTGGAGCAGCTAAGCCCATGCGCCACAACTACTGAGCCTGCGCTCTAGAGCCCGCAAGCCACAGCTACTGAGCTGCGTGCCACAACTATTGAAGCACGCGCACCTAGAGCCCGTGTTCCACAACAAGAGAAGCCACTGCAATGAGAAGCCCGCGCACCGCAACAAAGAGTAGCCCCCGCTCACCACAACTAGAGAAAACCCGCGTGCAGCAACAAAGACCCAACACAGCCAAAAATAAAAATAATTTTAAAAAAAGAGTAATACATAGAAAGGTAAGATTCAATCAAGATGTCTATTCAAAAATTACAGTGTTGAGAGAAGATCACAAATGAAGAGCTATTTACCTATGTCCCTTAAAAGAGTAAGAGTATGAGGAGCCTACTGTTTAGATGGAGAGGCACAGCCTACCTAGCACATGTATCCTCTGACACTCAACTCTCCCTAGATCTGATACCAGTTTATCACACCTGGCACCCAGCTCCAGGGCAAAGGAGGCAGTTGTGTCACCTGCTGCCAGGTAGTGCTGGAAAAGTTGGATTTAAGCCAAAGCAACTATGCAGTAAAATAGTACTAACAGCTGAGAAATAAACCAGGTTTGAACCAGGATTAAATAAGTAAAAGAGTTAGCCAACACAATAGAAAGGAATTAGATGAATAAAAGACTGGAATAGAGTAAGTTAAACCATGCTATTTACAGATGATATGATGAAAAACCGAAGAAAGTCAACTGAAAAAGTACTAAAATAGAAGAGAATTTCTAAGTCTGATGGCGTATGGATCAACGGCTTCATAAACAACAAAGAGAAGATACAACGGATGAAAAGTCCTTAATTATAACAACAGCCAAAACAACAAAATACCTAGGAATAAACTTAATAAGAATTTGAAGGGATTGTATGAAGAAAACTTCAGGACACTTCTAAGGGACAGACAAGTGATCAAATGGAGGGGCATACCATGCTCATGGGCAGGAAAACCTGACATCATGAAGGCATCATTTTCCTTAAATTAACCTAGAATAAGGCAAAGGTAATTCCTATAAAAAAGAATAATGAGCAAAGCTCTGAAAAAGAAGAGTAATAAGGGGAAACTAGCTCTACCAGATATCAAGATGTTTTATAAACCCTCAATAACTAAGACAGTATGAAACTATTGCATGAATACACAGATAGATCAGTGGAACAGAACAGAAACCCAGAAAATAGACCCAAATACATTTGGGAATTTAATATATGATAGAAGTGGCATCTTAAATCAGTGGGGAAAGATTGGTTCAAGATGGAGGAGTAGAAGGACGTGGGCTCACTCCCTCTTGTGAGAACACCAGAATCACAACTAACTGCTGAACAATCATCGACAGGAAGACACTGGAACTCACCAAAGATACCCCACATCCAAAGACAAAGGAGAAGCCGCAATAAGACGGTAGGAGGGGCGCAATCACAATAAAATCAAATCCCGTAACTGCTGGGTGGGTAACTCACACACTGCACAACACTTATACCACAGAAGTTGACCCACTGGAGAGAAGGTTCTGAGCCCCAGGTCAGGCTTCCCAACCTGGGGGTCTGGCAATGGGAGGAGGAATTCCTAGGGAATCAGACTTTGAAGGCTAGCGGGATTTGATTACAGGACTTCAACAGGACTGGGGGAAACAGAGACTCCGCTCTTGGACGGTGCACACAAAGTAGTGTGTGCATCGGGATCCAGGGTAAGGAGCAGTGACCCCAGGGGAGACTGAACCAGACATACCTGCTAGTATAGGAGGGTCTCCTGCAGAGGCGGGGAGTGGCTCTGTCTCACAGTGAGGACAAGGACACTGGCAGCAGAAGTTCTGGGAAGTACTCCTTGGCATGAGCCCTCCCAGAGTCCGCCATTAGCCCCACCAAAGAGGCTGGGTTAGGCTCCAGTGTTAGATTGCCTCAGGCCAAAGAACCAACAGGGAGGGAACCCAGCCCCACCCATCAGCAGTCAAGCAGATTAAACTTTTACTGAGCTCTGCCCACCAGAGCAACAGCCAGCTCTACCCACCACCAGTGCCTCCCATCAGGAAACTTGCACAAGGCTCTTAGATAGCCTCATCCACCAGAGGGCAGATAGCAGAAGCAAGAAGAACTACAATCCTCCAGCCTGTGGAACAAAAACCACATTCACAGAAAGATAGACAAGATGAAAAGGCAGAGGGCTATGTACCAGATGAAGGAACAAGATAAAACCCCAGAAAAACAACTAAATGAAGTGAAGATAGGCAACCTTCCAGAAAAAGAATTCAGAATAATGATAGTAAAGATGATCCAGGACCTCGGAAAAAGATTGGAGGCAAAGATCGAGAAGATGCAAGAAATGTTTAACAAAGACCTAGAAGAATTAAAGAACAAACAAACAGAGATGAACAATACAATAACTGAAATGAAAAATACACTAGAAGGAATCAATAGCAGAATAACTGAGGCAGAAGAACAGATAAGTGACCTGGAAGACAGAATGGTGGAATTCACTGCTGTGGAACAGAATAAAGAAAAAAGAATGAAAAGAAATGAAGACAGCCTAAGAGACCTCTGGGACAACATTAAACACACCAACATTTGCATTATAGGGGTCCCAGAAGGAAAAGAGAGAGAGAAAGGACCAGAGAAAATATCTGAAGAGATTATAGTCGAAAACTTCCCTAACATGGGAAAGGAAATAGCCACCAAAGTCCAGGAAGCGCAGGGAGTCCCATACAGGATAAACCCAAGAAGAAACACGTCGAGACACATAGTAATCAAATTGGCAAAAATTAAGGACAAAGAAAAATTACTGAAAGCAGCAAGGGAAAAATGACAAATAACACACAAGGGAACTCCCATAAGGTTAACAGCTGATTTCTCAGCAGAAACTCTACAAGCCAGAAGGGAGTGGCATGTTATACTTAAAGTGATGAAAGGGAAGAACCTACAACCAAGATTACTCTACCTGGCAAGGATCTCATTCAGATACGATGGAGAAATCAAAAGTTTTACAGACAAGCAAAAGCTAAGAGAATTCAGCACCACCAAACCAGCTCTACAACAAATGCTAAAGGAACTTCTCTAAGTGGGAAACACAAGAGAAGAAAAGGACCTACAAAAACAGACCCAAAACAATTAAGAAAATGGTCATAGGAACATACATATCGATAATTACCTAAAATGTGAATGGATTAAATGCTCCAAACAAGAGACACAGGCTTGCTGGATGGATACAAAAACAAGACCCATATATATGCTGTCTACAAGAGACCCACTTCAGACCTAGGGACACATACAGACTGAAAGTGAGGGGATGGAAAAAGATATTCCATGCAAATGGAAATCAAAAGAAAGCTGGAGTAGCAATACTCATATCAGATAAAATAGACTTTAAAATAAAGAATGTTACAAGAGTCAAGGAAGGACACTAACTACATAATGATCAAGGGATCAATCCAAGAAGATATAACAACTATAAATATATATACACCCAACATAGGAGCACCTCAATACATAAGGCAACTGCTAACAGCTATAAAAGAGGAAATCGACAGTAACACAATAATAGTGGGGGACTTTAACACCTCACTTACACCAGTGGACAGAACATCCAGGCAGAAAATTAATAAGGAAACACAAGCTTTAAATGACACAATAGACCAGATAGATTTAATTGATATTTATAGAACATTCCAACCAAAACCAGCAGATTACACTTTCTTCTCAAGTGCACACAGAACATTCTACAGGCTAGAACACATCTTGGGTCACAAATCAAGCCTCAGTAAACTTAAGAAAAATGAAATCATACCAAGCATCTTTTCTGACCACAACGCTATGAGATTAGAAATGAATTACAGGGAAAAAAACGTAAAAAACACGAACACATGGAGGCTAAACAATACGTTACTCAATAACCAAGAGATCACTGAAGAAATCAAAAAGGAAATCAAAAAATACCTAGAGATAAATGACAATGAAAACACGATGATCCAAAACCTACGGGATGCAGCAAAAGCAGTTCTAAGAAGGAAGATTATAGCTATACAAGCCTACCTCAAGAAATAAGAAAAATGTCAAACAATCTAACCTTACACCTAAAGGAACTAGAGAAAGAAGAACAAACAAAACCCAAAGTTAGCAGAAGGAAAGAAATCATAAAGATCTGAGCAGAAATAAATGAAATAGAAACAAAGAAAACATAGCAAAGAGCAAGAAAACTAAAAGCTGGTTCTTTGAGAAGATAAACAAAATTGATAAACCATTAGCCAGACTCATCACGAAAAAGAGGGAGAGGACTCAAATCAATAAAATTAGAAATGAAAAAGGAGAAGTTACAACAGACACCGCAGAAATACAAAGCATCCTAAGAGACTACTACAAGCAACTCTATGCCAATAAAATGGACAACCTAGAAGAAATGGACAAATGATTAGAAAGGTATAAGCTTCCAAGACTGAACCAGGAAGAAATAGAAAATATGAACAGACCAATCACAAGTAATGAAATGGAAACTGTGATTTAAAATCTTCCAACAAACAAAAGTCCAGGACCAGATGACTTCACAGGTGAATTCTATCAAACATTTAGAGAAGAGCTAACACGCATCCATCTCAAACTCTTCCAAAAAATTGCAGAGGAAGGAAACTCCCAAACTCATTCTATGAAGCCACCATCACCCTGATACCAAAACCAGAAAAAGATACTACAAAAAAAGAAAATTACAGACCAATAACACTGATGAATATAGATGCAAAAATCCTCAACAAAATACTAGCAAACAGAATCCAACAGCACATTAAAAGGATCATACACCATGATCAAGTGGGATTTATCCCAGGGATGCAAGGATTATTCAATATACGCAAATCAATCACTGTGATACATCATATTAACGAATTGAAGAAGAAAAACCATATGATATCTCAATAGATGCAGAAAAAGCTTCTGACAAAATTCAACACTCATTTATGATAAAAATTCTCCAGAAAGTGGGCATAGAGGGAACCTACCTCAACATAATAAAGGTCATATATGACAAAACCACAGCAAACATCATTCTCAATGGTGAAAAACTGAAAGCATTTCCTCTAAGATCAGGAACAAGGCAAGGATGTCCACTCTCACCACTATTATTCAACATAGTTTTGGAAGTCCTAGCCACGGCAATCAGAGAACAAAAAGAAATAAGAGGAATACAAATTGGAAAAGAAGAAGTAAAACTGTCACTGTTTGCAGATGACATGATATTATACATAGAGAATCCTAAAGATGCCACAAGAAAACTGCTAGAGCTAATCAATGAATTTGATAAAGTTGCAGGATACAAAATTAATGCCCAGAAATCTCCTGCATTCCTGTATACTAATGATGAAAAATCTGAAAGAGAAATTAAGGAAACACTCCTATTTGCCATTGCAACAAAAAGAATAAAATACCTAGGAATAAACCTACCTAGGGAGACAAAAGACCTGTATGCAGAAAACTATAAGACACTGATGAAAGAAATTAAAGATGATACCAACAGATGGAGAGATATACCATGTTCTTGGATTGGAAGAATCAATATTGTGAAAATGACTATACTACCCAAAGCAATCTACAGATTCAATGCAATCCCTATCAAATTACCAATGGCATTTTTTACAGAACTGGGACAAAAAATCTTAAAATCTGTATGGAGACACAAAAGACCCCGAATAGCCAAAGCAGTCTTGAGGGAAAAAAGTGGAGCTGGAGGAATCAGACTCCCTGACTTCAGACTATACTACAAAGCTACAGTAATCAAGACAATATGGTACTGGCACAAAAACAGAAACACAGATCAATGGAACAAGATAGAGAGCCCAGAGATAAACCCACGCACTTATGCTCAACTAATCTATGACAAAGGAGGCAAGGCTATACAATGGAGAAAAGAGAGCCTCTTCAATAAGTGGTGCTGGGAACACTGGACAGCTACATGTAAAAGAATGAAATTAGAACACTCCCTAACACCGTACACAAAAATAAACTCAAAATGGATTCGAGACCTAAATGTAAGACCGGACACTGTAAGACTCTTAGAGGAAAACACAGGAAGAACACTCTGACATAAATCACAGCAAGATCTTTTTTGATCCACCTCCTAGAATAGTGGAAAAAAAAGAAAAATAAACAAATGGGACCTAATGAAACTTAAAAGCTTTTGCACAGCAAAGGAAACCATAAACAAGACGAAAAGACAACCCTCAGAGTGGGAGAAAATATTTGCAAACATACCAACAGACAACGCATTAATCTCCAAAATATATAAACAGCTCATGCAGCTTAATATTAAAGAAACAAATAACCCAATCCAAAAATGGGCAGAAGACCTAAGTAGACATTTCTCCAAAGAAGACATACAGGTGGCCAAGAAACACATGAAAAGCTGCTCAACATCACTAATTATTAGAGAAATGCAAATCAAAACTACAATGAGGTGTCACCTCACACCAGTTAGAATGGGCATCATCAGAAAATCTACAAACAACAAATGCTGGAGAGGGTGTGGAGAAAAGGGAACCCTCTTGCACTGTTGGTGGGAATGTAAATTGATACAGTCACTATGGAGAACAGTATGGAGGTTCCTTTAAAAACTAAAAATAGAATTACCATATGACCCAGCAATCCCACTATGGGGCATATGCCCTGAGAAAACCATAATTCCAAAAGACACATGCACCCCAATGTTCATTGCAGCACTATTTACAATAGCCAGGTCATGGAAGCAACCTAAATGCCCATCAACAGACGAATGGATAAAGAAGATGTGGTACATATATACAATGGAATATTACTCAGTCATAAAAAGGAATGAAATTAGGTCATTTGTAGAGACGTGGATGGATCTAGAGACTGTCATACAGAGTGAAGTAAGTCAGAAAGAGAAAAACAAATATCGGATATTAACGCATATATGCGGAACCTAGAAAAATGGTACAGATGAACCAGTCTGCAGGGCAGAAATTGAGACACAGATGTAGAGAACAAACGTATGGACACCAAGGGGGGAAAGTGGCGGAGGGGGTGGGGATGGTGGTGGGATGAATTGGGAGATTGGGATTGACATGTATACACTAATATGTATAAAATAGATAACTAATTAGAAAAAAAAGAGATGCTTATCAAAAATAAATAAATAAATACAAATAAATAAATAAAAATAAAATGAATAAAAACATTAGGATAAAAAAAAATCAGTGGGGAAAGATAGATCATTCCATAAATGTTGTTGGAATTACTGGATAGCCAACTGGAAAAAGATAAATTTGTAACCATACTCACACCATACACCAAGAAAAACTCCAAGTGGGGCAAATATTAAAATGTTAAAAATGAAACCATAAAAGTACTAGAAGCCACAGAAAAAGAGACAACCTGGTATTGTCTGCCCCTAGCTGGAAGAGCACACCACCTACGAAACAGTCTTGGGAAAAAATCTAATCTAAATCTGACAGCGCTTTGATCCAACTACCAATTTACAAAAAACACAGAGGACAGAGGAACATATAAACTCCACTTCAGGGATGCAATCAGCAAAATCCAGACTGTGGGAGACTCTACAGGACACTCACAGTGCAGAACTGCAGTGAAAACAGCAAGCACTGTGTGCCTGGCATACATATTTGTTATAAGGAGTGAAAGAATATAGATTAGTCTCTTCTTATATATACATGAAAAAACCTCTGGCGAGATTCACGTAAAACTAAAAACAGTGGTACCGTGGGGCGGGGGAAATTGACATGAGAAATGGTGTGGGAAGAAGAGTTCACTTTATACCTTTTAAACTTTGGTATTTTTGACATATGTAAATTCATCACCTGTTTAAAAATTACATCAAAGAAAGATTTTAAAACCCAATGAACTTTAAAAAAAAAAAAAGCAGCAGCTCTTAACCTTGTAACAATCATGATAAACGCTCCTGAGTAGAAGCTCCTGAAAAGGTTAACAGCAGGCAAGAGGAAATAAGCTCCTGAAAAAAGGAAATGTGTCTTGCTTTTCTCAATGTGCTACTGCAATAGTTTCCAAATTCATTTTCCTGACCGTGGTTTTGGGCCTTTCAATCCATACTCCATGTGGCTGTCAGAATGATCTTCCTAAACTGCAGATCTGATTATGTTTAAAAACTTTCGGGCTTCCCTGGTGGCGCAGTGGTTGGGAATCTGCCTGCCAATACAGGAGACACGGGTTCGAGCCCTGGTCTGGGAAGATCCCACATGCCGCGGAGCAACTGGGCCCGTGAGCCGCAATTGCTGAGCCTGCGCGTCTGGAGCCTGTGCTTGGCAACAAGAGAGGCCGCGATAGTGAGAGGCCCGCGCACTGCGATGAAGAGTGGCCCCCGCTCGCCGCAACTAGAGAAAGCCCTGGCACAGAGGCGAAGACCCAACACAGCCAAAAATAAATTAAAAAACAAACAAACAAACAAAAAAAACGTACCGATGACTGAGCCGCACCCCGCAGCAATTAAATCTGAATGTCTACAGATAGGACCCAGTCCAGACACTATACTTTAAAAAAACTTTCAGTGTCTCTCTTACCCCACAGGATCAAGTTTAGCTCCCTAGCATGGCACAACATTGACATCTTTCATAATCTAGCCTTAATCTACTCCCTTTTCAGAGGTTTGCCCTGTCTCTTCTCACTACAAACTCTCAAACTCAAGCATGCTGGATTACTGGCTGCATTCTGAATACATAAAGCACTTTCTTCTTTGCCATGGTTATCCATCTGCCTGGAACTTCCTTTCACTTCTCCATCTAGTGAGTGTTTACTCTCTACCCCTCCTTTGAGACCTAACTAAAATGCTACATCTAGGAAGCCTGCCCTCACTTCCTCCAAGCAGGACTTTCAGGGACCGTGTTCCCCTTCCACTCATTTCCCCCTTCCACTAGGCTCCCAGAGTCCTTTTTTTCAAACCTCTAATATAGTATGTGTCACTGCGTTCCGTAACTATTATTTCTTCTAGTCAATATTTAATAAATGAATAATCATGCCTTACAGCCAACCAAACTCCTTCTCCAAGAGTCCTAAGCTCAAAGAACAAAATTCCAAAAAAAAAAAAATCAAAAGCCAGGCTTGCAAAAAAATTACTAGGCCATTAAAATGAATTTATTGGCTTGTCCTCATTGCAGATGGTCCTGAAATCAACATCCTGTATTATTCACACAGCACACCAAGAACTGCAGTGAGGCTTGTGCCCTTCCTCCAACAGGCTCCAGCAGGCTATCCAACTCCTTCAAATAAGGGCAAGTTTCCCTTTGGCATAAACCAACTAAAACCCTACCATCTCATTTCTTAGGGAGAGGAGTGAAGTTCAAAGAGCTTGTTTATGGAGAGCCAAAAGTTGGTCACAAGAGCAGAGACTAGAAATCACAAGTCCTCCTAATTAGACTCCTGTGCTAATCTCCGAGAAAGAAAAGGAAGCCTGTGATCTGATTACTTTTTCTTGCATGTTCAGGATATTTGAGATTATGGGGAAAGTAAATATTTGGCTTCAGAAATACACCTGAGCGGTAATAAAGATACAGGTGTGGCTACTGATCAAGGTGCTGGAGGAGTGGGGGTAGCAGGTAGGTGCCTGCCTACCATAGCCACGGGTGGGTTTCTGAGAGCTTTTACTCCTCCTTTTCTTTCTTTCACTCAAATAAATCTTTCAGTCTCCTTTCTCATATTTCTTACAACCGAATTTCCCCAATTCCTTTCCTCATTTTACCTCCTTGCAGTGTAAGCCTCAGTGCACCTGATAATCATTTATGTTTTCACAGATTATGTTGAGTCTCTGACCCAACACCTTTTAAGACTTCCCCAAGCACAACAGTTGGGCACTGACCTAAATCATTACTATCTGTCTCTTCTTGTGTAGCAGTGACTCTGGAATCACAGGACTTTAAGTTGGAAGGTCACCTAATGATCTAATGCCCACACCATACAGTCAGTAAACAGAAAGGTGAATTTACTTGTCCAAGGTCACGTTAGTTAATTGCAGAATCTTGACCAGAGTCTGTTTCCCTAATATCTGGTTCACTGTTATTTCTATCACATCAAGCCATCTTCATTCCTTCCATTTTATTTCCTTAATCTTAGATATTATACTCAAATTTCTGTTTCATAACAAACTGTGATTGAGCCCACCAGAATCTTCAAATGAAGGAATTTCCTGATACTAGAATCATCTTCCTGAATTATATTCAAACTCCTCTTATAACAGGGCGTAGAAGTGGTGGGGAAGAGAAGAACTGGGGTTGGGGGAAGACTCATGTTATTCAGCTTTAACTAGCAGAACTCATCTTCAGTTCACCTACCAGTTAGAAGGTTCTGAGGTGACCTGCTATTATCAATTCTTTCACAACATCTTGTATTCAGTAAGTTGTATTCAGGGCAGTGAAGGTCAAAAGGCAGCCCAGGCTCCACTGCAACTACTTGGCCAAATATCAGAAAGATGGTAGATTTAAATGCTCCATGTTACAGCCCAAAATAAATAAAAGGAACCATATCACTATAAAATAAATAATTCTTGTGAGAGTCTTCCTGCAATCATCCAAAAGTCTTTTAGGGCACAAATTATTTGTAACTATTATAAGAAGAAAATTTCTGCATATTCAAGTAGACATCTGTTATGAGTTGAATGGAGTCCCCTCCAGAAAAGATGTGTTAAGAGTCCTAACCCCCAGTGCCTCAGAATGTGACCTTATTTGGAGACAGGATCTTTACAGAAGCAATCAAGTTAAAATGAGGTCTTTAGGGTGGGTCCTAATCCATATGACTGATGTCCTTATAAAAAGGGGAGATTTGGACAGAGACACACAGAAAGAACATCATGTACAAGCCAAGGAACACCTGAAGCTACCAGAAGCTGCGAGAGAGGAATAAACAGATTCTCTCTCACAGCACTCAGAAGGAATCAAACCTGCCAACACCTTGATTTTGGACTTCTAGCCTCCAGAACACAGAGAACAAAACAATCAATTTCTGTTATTTAAGCCACCCAGTCTGTGGTACTTTGTTATGCCAGCCCTAAGAAATAATAACAACATTTGAGGACCAGTGGGTTTCCAATGAACACTTGCCAGTGCTGGCAGGAATCAACTTCAGGTTGCCAGAGGGAATACCTCTGAATGTTAACAGAGGTATACAGCTTAGCTTACTGCAGAAAATAAATCCAAGAGTTTTTCCACTTTAGAATATGTAATTTACATATTTATGCAAAGGCCAATTTTAAATGATGCTTCTCTGTAAATATCACACTGCTACTTTTGCCAAACCAGGGTACAGAAAGAGGTCACACACACAGAACCCCCCCCCCCCATAGAGTATATTCCTATATTTGGCCTCGAATAGACTGAAAGTTCCCACAGTTGCTAGGACAATGATTCCAACAATCCCTGTCAGCTTAGCAGATGAGATTGGAACAGCTGCATCTTCAGTACACATCATTGTCTTAAAAAGATGCTCAGAGTGAATTACAATTAAATTACAGAGCTGTCAAAAAGGGTTATAATTATAGCATTTATTCACCACATTTACAAGGCCAGACATACACAAAAGGAACTGAAAGCTGAAGAGAAAAACAAAAAACCCACTCCGCACTCCTTACCTCAGCAGGAAATCTGGTTGAGGGGAGAGGGGAAGATGAGTTAGTTATCATGCAAAGAGCCCATTTACCGTGACAACAATGCTTCCTGCTTCCAGAGGGTCTTCCATTCCAGAAGTCGGAGGCACTTTAAGACATCTGGTGGTAACTCATCTCTCTTTTACAATTGGAAAAAGGAGGGCAGCAAGGTTGCCATGACTCACCCACAGTTACAGACAGCAAGGGAGGATCTGGGACCAGAACCAAAAGGAAGGAGACTCCGGCCAGTGGGCTGCACAGGGAAAGCAAAATCAGGGCAGCCAGATCTGACCCCTTGTTTTGCTCTCATCTAGATGAGGATACTAATTTATCCAGCAATTATTTATCATGAAGCTTGGAGAGGCTTGAAAACTGTCCTTCACTTCTCCTGCCAAAACGACACAAGGTAAAAGAGAGGAAGAAAATCCTCAACTGCCATTTATGCTAGTAGTCAATCCTGCTACTAATCAATAATGCATTCAGAACCACCGGAAGAATGGTATAATTCACTTAGTCACCTTCAACCTCAGCGTCCGGAAGACAAATAGAGGTAGTAACGCTTATGCAGTGAGCAAACTCCTTGAATACACACAAAAAATTGCAAACTAGAACACCATGCATGGTTTCAATCCAGCAATCAACAAATATCTATTGCACTCTTTCTGTGTAAGACGTTGTGTGTAGACTTTTTCTCAAGACCTCATACATAGCTAGCTGAAGAGACAAGACACATAAAAAGATAAAGCAAAACAAGGCAGCACACACACAGAATTTGAAACTACAAACTCAGTCATATAAACAATTTCGGAGCAAGGAGAAAATTAACTGATTCTTACCAATCTGTTTCTCACCCTTTCTTTTCTGAATATGATCACATAATGGTGGCTTTCTTAGTGCCTTCAGGTTTTCTTGTGTGTTCTAAAAATCTATTTCACTTGGTCCTTCAATTGAACCTGCCTTTCCATTAGTCAGTGGTATTTCCCTTGTATATAAAGTCCCAATCCCATCCTCCAACTTAACTACTTGCTTGGTGGTAATGGAATGAATCATTGGGAAAAAAAGAAAACATCTCTTAACAGTGCTACTGACAACAAAATCTATGACTTTATAAGAGTTGTTCTCTGAATTAAGATGATGATAACAAATACATGATGTTATTTTCCTATCCTGGGCCCAGGGCAGGTATCACTTATTGATCATGTAATTATTTTCCTGTTCAGTGCAAATACAGAACTACAATCCTTCTTAACAAGCCACAGGCAGCCACTGGCATATAATCAAAATTGACTGGTGATACGGAAGCCATTTGCAATTCATGTCAGATTTTGCACCTAACTTCTTTGTTTTGTTGTTTTTTTTAACATCTTTAATGGAGTATAATTGCTTTACAATGGTGTTAGTTTCTGCTTTATAACAAAGTGAATCAGTTATACATATATATATGTCCCCATATCTCTTCTCTCTTGCATCTCCTGCCCGCCCACCCTCCCTACCCCACCCCTCTAGGTGGTCACAAAGCACCGAGCTGATCTCCCTGTGCTATGCAGCTGCTTCCCACTAGCTATCTATTTTACGTTTGGTAGTGTATATATGTCCATGCCACTGTCTCACTTTGTCCCAGCTTACCATTCCCCCTCCCCGTATCCTCAAGTCCATTCTCTAGTAGGTCTGCATCTTTATTCCCGTCTTGCCCCTAGGTTCTTCTGACCATTTTTTTTTCTTTTTTTCTTTTTTTTTTTTAAGATTCCATATATATGTGTTAGCATACGGTATTTGTTTTTCTCTTTCTGACTTACTTCACTCTGTATGATAGTCTCTAGGTCCATCCACCTCATTACAAATAACTCAGTTTCGTTCCTTTTTATGGCTGAGTAATATTCCATTGTATATATGTGCCACATCTTCTTTATCCATTCATCTGTTGATGGACACTTAGGTTGCTTCCATGTCCTGGCTATTGCAAATAGCAATGAACATTTTGGTACATGACTCTTTTTGAATTATAGTTTTCTCAGGGTATATGCCCAGTAGTGGGATTGCTGGGTCATATGGTAGTTGTATTTTTAGTTTTTTAAGGAACCTCCATACTGTTCTCCATAGTGGCTGTATCAATTTACATTCCCACCAACAGTGCAAGAGGGTTCCCTTTTCTCCATACCCTCTCCAGCATTTATTGTTTGTAGAGTTTTTGATGATGTCCATTCTAACCGGTGTGAGATGATATCTCATTGTAGTTTTGATTTGAATTTCTCTAATGATTAATGATGTTGAGCATTCTTTCATGTGTTTGTTGGCAATCTGTATATCTTCTTTGGAGAAATGTCTATTTAGGTCTTCTGCCCATTTTTGGATTGGGTTGTTTGTTTTTTTGATATTGAGCTGCATGAGCTGCCTGTATGTCTTGGAGATTAATCCTTTGTCAGTTGCTTCATTTGCAAATATTTTCTCCCATTCTGAGGGTTGTCTTTTCGTCTTGTTTATGGTTTCCTTTGCTGTGCAAAAGCTTTTAAGTTTCATTAGGTCCCATTTGTTTATTTTTGTTTTTATTTCCATTTCTCTAGGAGGTGGGTCAAAAAGGATCTTGCTGTGATTTATGTCATGGAGTGTTCTGCTTATGTTTTCCTCTAATAGTTTTATAGTGTCTGGCCTTACATTTAGGTCTTTAATCCATTTTGAGTTTACTTTCGTGTATGGTGTTAGGGAGTGTTCTAATTTCATTCTTTTATATGTAGCTGTCCAGTTTTCTCCGCACCACTTATTGAAGAGGCTGTCTTTTCTCCATTGTATATTCTTGCCTCCTTTATCAAAGATAAGGTGATCATATGTACGTGGGTTTATCTCTGGGCTTTCTATTCTGTTCCATTGATCTATATTTCTGTTTTTGTGCCAGTACCATACTGTCTTGATTACTGTAGCTTTGTAGTATAGTCTGAAGTCAGGGAGCCTGATTCCTCCAGCTCCGTTTTTCTTTCTCAAGATTGCTTTGGCTATTGGGGGTCTTTTGTGTTTCCATACAAATTGTGAAATTTTTTTTTCTAGTTCTGTGAAAAATGCCAGTGGTCGTTTGATAGGGATTGCATTGAATCTGTAGATTGCTTTGGGTAGTAGAGTCATTTTCACAATGTTGATTCTTCCAATCCAAGAACATGGTATATCTCTCCATCTATTTGTATCATCTTTAATTTCATTCATCAGTGTCTTATAATTTTCTGCATACAGGTCTTTTGTTTCTTTAGGTAGGTTTATTCCTAGATATTTTATTCTTTTTGTTGCAATGGTAAATGGGAGTGTTTTCTTAATTTCACTTTCAGATTTGTCATCATTAGTGTATAGGAATGCAAGAGATTTCTGTGCATTAATTTTGTATCCTGCTACTTTACCAAATTCATTGATTAGCTCTAGTAGTTTTCTGGTAGCATCTTTAGGATTCTCTATGTATAGTATTATGTCATCTGCAAACAGTGACAGCTTTGCTTCTTCTTTTCCGATTTGGATTCCTTTTATTTCTTTTTCTGCTCTGATTGCTGTGGCTAAAACTTCCAAAACTATGTTGAATAATAGTGGTGAGAGTGGGCAACCTTGTCTTGTTCCTGATCTTAGTGGAAATGGTTTCAGTTTTTCACCATTGAGAATGATGTTGGCTGTGGGTTTGTCATATATGGCATTTATTATGTTGAGGAAAGTTCCCTCTATGCCTACTTTCTGGAGGGTTTTTATCATAAATGGGTGTTGAATTTTGTCAAAAGCTTTCTCTGCATCTATTGAGATGATCATATGATTTTTCTCCTTCAATTTGATAATATGGTGTATCATGTTGATTGATTTGCATATATTGAAGAATCCTTGCATTCCTGGGATAAACCCCACTTGATCATAGTGTATGATCCTTGCACCTAACTTCTTAATAAGCTAATTATGTTATGTAACATATAGTGCTCTGGGTTCAAAATGTGAGGAGCAGAATGATCTCAGAGATGAGTATGACAGAGACTGACAGCTGTCAGTCCCCCAGTGTCCACTCTCCCTTTCTTCAACGACATTAAACTCCATGGTTTTCAGCGAGGTGCCTGGCTGTCCACTATGAAAGTTATGGCTAAGGTCTGGCTAATGGGATATAGGCAACTTCCAGGATGTGTGCTTAAAGTGAAGGCATATGCTGTTTTTCTTCCCCTTCCTCCATCCTGGTCCCGAGAACATGGACATGGTAGCAAGCCACCTTGGACCACACTGGTGAGGAACACACACTAGGGATGGCCGAGTAACAACGGAGAAGGAACTTAGGTCCCAGAGTAGGGCCACCGTACTGTCCTGAACCTTCTATCCCTGAGGTGTTACAAGAGAGAGAAATACATTTCCATTGTATTCCTGTTATTTGGGGTCTTGCTCTTCATGGTCAAGCTTATATCCTAACTAGTAAAATAAGCACATATTAATTCACACTAACCTAGAGATCCAATTCTTTTATCAGAAACAACGCAGTATGGAAGAGTAAAAGGAAATTCTGCTTTCAAATAAAAATCAAAGAAAATATTCTTCTCGTCTGCCTTAAATACTTTTAATGGCAGGAATCTAATATTCTTATAAATTCCAGATCTATCTATAGGAAAGGTGAGCAAGAACACATGCACACATATTATGTATCTTTGTTTATAAATCTGTTCATACAGAATAACTCTAAATTCACAGTTACAATACTAAGCCACAGGAGTACCGAAACCTGTTTCAAAACCAAAGACCCTGAATTTCTGCCATCAGAAATGGCAAACAGATCAGAAACAAATCTGAGGATCCAAGCAGGTAAATAAAAGAAAGGGTTTTTTTCTGTAATAAGTACTGGACTTTTTTAGTTTCCAGCCCTCTCCCTAACACACACAGACACATGTTCCCACACTCACACACACATATGCACTCACACAAACACACACATGCACACACACAAACATTTAAACAGGTTATAAAAGAGTTTAGCAAAGTTCATGGGGGCTTAGTCTGTTTTGGATGATTTTCCCCTGTGCCACCTCAACCCATTCCTGGGCTTGACTGAAATCTGAATACCAGGCTGGATGGTCTGATAGCAACTCAGCATGGCCCTTCTGCTGCTTTACTATGATTTCATGGGAGGAACGTATGCAGGGTTTTAAACAGCCAACATGAACAGAGTCCATCTCCCATAACTCTTTCTGCGTGTATGCATTATTTACTTTTGGTGGGTGTGGAAAGAAGGGAATCTGACGTCCTTTTAATTTTTAACGTGTCAAAACCCAGTCTGAAAAAACCCTCTCAAGAATCTGACTTCACTTGTTTTTCTCCTCTCCTACCTCAGTCCTCACGTTTCCCTGGCTTACTCTAAAGCAAAGCTAGCCAGGAATCACAAAATACTGTAAAGAGTATAATAATTCATGTTTCTCTTTTTATATTTCATTCATTTCTTTTCTTTGTTGAAACGTATACCATCTTAGGAGTGAGACTGAAAACCCCACCAACTTGAAACAGAACGATAGGAGAAGAGTCTAACGGATCTGTACCTCCTACTAAAGAAATTCATGCAGCAAAGCTAAGTAGATGGATCCCAATAACACATGATTTGTAATCATAAAAAAAGGAATTTTGGAAATAAGTGAGCAAAACCAACCAATAAAAAGGGCAAAGAAGTTTAGCCTAGAGTACAAATCCAAGAAGCCTCAAGTCAAGGGATTTGGATGGTCATGTGGGAACAATTAAGGAGAAAGGACATTCTAGCCTGTTGACCTTGCCATTCTGTGACAAGGGAACAGCCAGGTTGTTCCCTGGGCAAGGCGACTGTGTAGGATTATGCAGTCTATTCCCTGCATGAGGATGCCCAGTCAGGCATGCTAGAGGTGAATGAAATCCAGCTTGCCTGCCACTCACCGAGTGCTGAGCCCCAGCACAGGGCTGTGTCTGCAGGAAGGAAGTGCAGTCTTTTTTGAATGTGTACAAGGTGTCAGATGGGCTACGTGTGCCCAGAAAGGACACTGTAGGATAGCAGAAAATGCCCTCCCAATATATGCCACTCTACCATAAGGATTATTTTGAGCTGAAGGCAACTGAGAAAAAGCAGACACAAGGAAAGATCTCTGTGTCCCCCTCTTTGCCTAAAAGCAGGACATAAATTTACAAAGGTGTCCCCCCTCTAACTCTCTACCAGAAAGGACAAAAGTTAACCACCAGAGACAACTTTAGACCTGTGTCAGCCCAGAGATGGCACCAGAGGAGTCTGCATAACAAACCTTACTGACTGGCTCTTATTCCTTATCCATTAGTTTCCCATATACTTGCTTTCTAACAATCTGCTGTCCCTAGACACTCAAAGTCCTTTTCCTTTCTCTTGTCACTTCTCTAAAAATGTATTGTTATTTTGCTAAGGTGCTATGTAAGCCCAAGTTCTAACCATCCCTTGGAACTACTCAACTCTGGGTACTCCCATGTGTAAGTGTTTTGCACATGTTAATAAACGTTTGTTTGTTTTCCCCTTGTTAATCTGTCCTTGTCAGTACAATCTACAAGGCCCCGGGTGGAAAACCAAGGAGGGCAGTAGGAAAAAGAATGTGTTCCCCCACTACAATACCTGTTCTTATCAAAGAACAGTTTTGTTCCAAGGATCAGAAGGCCAGTAGCCCCCTACGATGTTAAGTACTAGGTGAACTCAAGCAAGGAAAGGAGGAGGAATGGGGGTACTATCTATGTGCCCTCTGTCAGTAACAGGAGACCTCTGGTGAGGAGGTGAGGCTAAGGTGAGCAGAGCCAGCTTCGTGGGCAGGCAAATTGCAGTTCCAAAAGCCACCCCCCCCCCCCGTCCACCTGTTCTAATGCTTTGCCTACACTGTCTCAAAATTCTTAATTTTTGAACAAGGGGCCCACATTTTTGTTTTGCCCTGGACCCCACAAATTATGTGCCATTGTTAAGGTGAGGATGGCATAGTAAAGTGCTGAGGAGTTAGAAGCTACTCAATGCTCTGAAACTAGTTAGAAACTACTCAGAGCCTGTGGGAGCACAGCTCACTATGCAACTTTGGACTTGATGGGGAAGGGAGGAAGGGATCTCAAAAAGCTACTGACCAGAACTGCCTGTGATGTATGGGCTGATCATGAGGGAGGAATCAGGGCCTGGCATGGCAAAGGGGAGACTCAAGGAATACTGCCGGGGTGAGAAGCTTAGGATGGTTAACTCTGTAATCCAATCTCTCCTCCTACAAGTATGAGTATACCGTGAGGGTTCGAGTCCCTCAGAGAATTACTCTCCGGGTACCAATTAACACAAGTACTCAGGTCACTGATGGTTCTTTCCACTCTCGCCAGCTCCTCAATGATTGTTGGTTGGCTGCCAGCACTAACAGCAGGAGGGGAGAAACAAAGGGAAATTTCTTTACTGCCTGGTTTGATCACAGCCACTTCTACTCCCTTCTTTAATAACGTGAAAATGTAGGACTTGCCTGTCACACTTGTCTGTCACCCGAGCTCCCTTCTTTTTTTACCTTTCAGCATTTCTATCCTACTCTTTTAATTCTGATTACAATGTGCAATATTACCAAAGCTAATTTTCTACAGGAAACATTCAGGAAACTTCATTAAGATTGTATGGATCCCACCTCTAATTCAGCAATTAGACAAGGTGGTCAGGGGGATGCATACACTCATTGTGAAAATAAAATCGTTTTGAAATTTCAAATTGATGGCATAGATGAGGTTTTAAGACTTAGCCTACTATTATCTCTACATGATAGAATTACAGGTAATTTTTATTATCTTCTTTATATTCTTATTTTTTTGATATCTTACTTTTATGATTAGAAAAAAATAAAAATTATTTCAAAAGATTTAGCCTGAGTAGACACTATTTCCATCTACTTTAGAAACATCTTTTTCCATATAAACTGCTGATATACTAATTAGAAATCAATGCTGGCTAGTCATTAAAGCTGGTTTCTTAAGGAGTTCCACCTGTCAATACTTTAAAAGCCTGGCTCGAATTGTTGCATTCTTTCATCTGTGAGAGACTTAAGAATGTCACTTAATTTTCCAAATTTTGGGTTTGAAAAACGCAGGGGGAAAAAACGTAAAAATTACTCATAATCCAATCACTTGAAAAATCATATAAAACAAAAAGTAAAATAGCCTTCAACCCGTTTTCCTACACATAAACAGACTTACCTACAAATGCACTTTTTTAAAAAAAATAAAAGGGGCATTATAATAGTTCCAGTTTTTTAAAAAATAAATTTATTTATTTATTTATTTATTTTTGGCTGCGTTGGGTCTTCGTTGCTGTGCGTGGACTTTCCCTAGTTGTGGCGAGCAGGGGCTACTCTTTGTTGCAGTGCACGGCTTCTTGCTGCAGAGGCTTCTCTTGTTGCGGAGCACGGGCTCTAGGCGTGCGGGCTTCAGTGGTTGTGGCACAGGGGCTCAACAGTTGCGGCACGCGGGCTCAGTAGTTGTGGTGCACAGGCTTAGTTGCTCCGCGGCATGTGGGATCTTCCCGGACCAGGGCTCGAACCCGTGTCCCCTGCATTGGCAGGCGGATTCTTAACCACTGTGCCACCAGGGAAGTCCTAGTTCCACTTTTTCACATGTACATCTGCACTGGGCAATACATATATTATACCTTGTCCTTTTTATTGTCTGTCTGAACCATAATTTATTTAACCAATTTTCCTATTGCTGAGCAACGGATTGTTTCAAATTTCTTGTCATTCCAAGTATGGCTTCAATGGACATCTCTGTACATGTTTTTATATATAATGATATTACTTCTGCAAAATTCTTAAGAGTGCTATTCTTCAATTAAAGATGATAGTCATTCTAAATAAATGCTATCAAATTAGCCTCTTAAAAGACTGAACCATTACACTCTCATAGTATAAGTATCTCATTTCCCATGTCCTTTACTGCATTTAACGTAACCCATTTTTTTCAATTGTTCTTACTCTGATTCCAGAAAAAAAAATGTTTTCATTCACATCCTCAGAGTATCTTTTCATATATTTTTTGGCCATTTGTGTAACTTTTGTGAATGTGTTCAGATCCATTGTCTATGTTTCTACTGACTGCCTTTCTCCTATTGTTCACTCTTATATACTTATTGTCTGATGCTCATTGAAATCACTCCTTCACAATGCCTAGTACTGAATCTGCCCTTAGTTTAAGGGGACATCATCATCTAAGGACATTCCAGCTTTATTAAATAAGTTAAGTTTTTAATGTTTTCATACTGTAGCACAATGGAATAAAAGACATCTGTTCACTACTAGTGACCAAAAGTCTAAAGCTTTAACAGTGCATTGGATGCTCAAATACCAAGAGAAATAGCATCACACCACAGCATACACAGCCATGAAGTTATTTCTTCACTTGAATAATTTCATGTGTACACACAGCAGTAAGAATCACAGCACACTTCATCACACTGGGAGCAGCTTAAAGAGACAAAGCCATCTACTCACAACAGAAAAATTTTGAATAATGACATAAAAGACTCTCATCATTCTTCATAAAAATATCTCGATGCTAAAAAGTCTAAAATAAAATGCACCAAAAATGACAAGAATTTAGTTAGAATGGGGAGTTTGAAGGATATTTTTCCTTTTTCTTTATATTCTCTAAATGATATTTTAATTTCATCATTTAAAAGTAAATTTTAATGATGAATTTAGAGTGGTGACGGTTGCACAACTCCATGAATATACTGAAAAACAGAATTCTACAATTTAAAAAGGTAAATTTTATGATACGTGTATAGTAAATCAATGAAGTTATTTTTGTATAAGTAGAATTTTAAAGTTAAAATACTACACTGATTGATTTTGCTGTGAACCTAAAACTGCTCTAAAAAATAAAATGTATTTTAAAAAAAAAACCTAGAGTATCCTGTGTTAAGTTCCCATTAATTTCATGTTGAAAATTCTGGAAGACAGTAGCATGCATAAAGCAATAGCATGACAAGTCTATTTGCAACCCCTTGTTCTTGGCAATGATATCTGATGAGCAGGTGGAGTGGCTTCTTAGAGAATCAGTGGAGTGTCAGCGTATTCAAAAACTTCTGGGTGACTTTTATCCTAACGCAACTTATAGAGCCTGCACAAGAGTGATCCACGCTCCCATTATGCTTATTAGTATTAACACTGTTAATATTGGGAGAGAGGGACACACAGTTTTGAGGGCATTAGCCTGCTGTGGTCTCCTTTGCCTGGCAAAGCAATAAAGCTATTCTTTTCTATTTCAACCCCCCCCCCAATAAATATTGGGAGAGACATAGCCATTCCTTCTCTTTCTATTCTGGCTCAGCTTCTGGGGTCCCAGCTGATGATTAATGAAAACTTCATTGAGTAGAACTATTTCATAGGGAAAAAAAAATAAGTTCTAGGTTAATTAAAAAGCAGCAGAGAATAAATTAATTCCATTTATCACTAGCATCACGTAATGGATGAGAGCACCCTGGGGCCTGGTTATTCTTTTAGAGCGTCCTATATGAATGCTAAGCCAAAAAGAAAGGAGAACTTGCAACAAATATTGCATCTAGATGCTAATCAAGAAGCCAGAGTAGTCATCAAGATACAAGTGAAACTGTTTTACTCAATGAATTTGACAAAAATAGACTTCTGCATGTTTTAAAGTTTCCACTCCCTGAAAGGAAATAATAAAAATAAAATCCATTTTTATTCCTAAATCGAGAATGGGGGACTTCCCTGGTGGTCCAGTGGTTAAGACTCCACGCTCCCAATGCAGGGGGCCCGGGTTCGATCCCTGGTCGAGGAACGAGATTCCCCCATTCATGCCGCAACTAAAGATCCTGCATGCCACAACTAAGACCAGGCACAGCCTAATAAATAAATACTGAAAAAAAGAGTAGGAACAAAAGAATATTTCCACATTATGGTTGTCTGGTCGATGGAGAGAGCCACTACCCTCAACCTAGGAGTCTAAAAGTCAGAAACTTCAATTAACTTTCAGTGATATGAAATCCATTCTTGGAAGTTCAGGGAGAAGAATATTTCTTTCTGGAAGGAAACTTGAGGCGTTCTTAGGGAGTGAGGCATAAATCACGCCAGTATCAGTCAGACTTCGAACTAAGGGCATAAAGAAATGTTAGGTTCTCTCTAACCAAGCCTGTCCCTCATTTCCAAATTAACATACCACCAAAAAGCATGAAAAAGATTTAAACAATATTTGCCACAGAATTCCAGCACTTCTTCTACTTTCAGTTTGCCACCTCGACAGTATTTTTGTGGGCCACACCTCATTCTAGTGGCTGTATTTTCCAGATCATCTTCCCAAGACAGTGTAACTTAGGAGGAGCATCTAGGACTGGAGATAACTTCCTTTAGGATTTGTCTTTCCTGCTATGCCTCATGCTGGGGGGGATGACCTCCCTAAAAGGTCACTCAGCTCTTGGAAGAGCTGAGAAGGAGCCCACCAAAACACACACAAAAACCTGGCAGCTGATAAAATACAAGGAAATCCACTCGACGAATGAAAACGGTGGGAAGATTTTGACTGAAGCTAAGTGATTTATGGCTGCTCAGGTTTTACTAAATTTGAATCACCGATCAGCAGCACAAAAATTAGTGCCCTGGGCTTCCCTGGTGGCGCAGTGGTTAAGAATCTGCCTGCCAATGCAAGGCACACGGGTTCAAGCCCTGGCCTGGGAAGATCCCACATGCCGTGGAGCAACTAAGCCCGTGCGCCACAACTACTGAGCCTGAGCTCTAGAGCCCGCAAGCCACAACTACTGAACCCACGTGCCACAACTACTGAAGCCTGCATGCCTAGAGCCCGTGCTCCACAACAAGAGAAGCCACGACAATGAGAAGCCTGCGCACTGCAACGAAGAGTAGCCCCCGCTCACCGCAACTAAAGAAAGCCTGCGCGCAGCAACAAAGACCCAAGACAGCCAAAAATAAATTAATTAATTTTTTTAAAAAAAGAACCCTTCTCTTTAAAAAAAAAAAAAAAAATTAGTGCCCTAAGATAACACTTTGGTCTCATTTTAAAGTACATTATCTTCTCTATGCCGTTTATTTTCCCCTTCAACTTTAAGGACACCAATCTTCTATTCTGCCTTTTCTTTTTTTTTTTAAGTCAGCATGGGAAAGGGACAAATTTTCTTTTTCTATCCTGTGTACAATATAGCCATGGCTCTAAGAAAAAATGATACCTGTGAAGTAACGTAGAGTACAGTGCCTGGCACACAGGAGGTAATAAACAAACGAACAAACAAACAAACAAAAAAACTCCTGTAGGTACAGAATAAGAGCATGTTTATGTAGGTTTCATGTATCTTCTTTGTCACAGGTACTAAGCAGCTCAGCAAATACTTTTTTTTCCCTTCCTTTTCCTGTATTAAATACTACTCTTACCCTGTCCAAGGAATAGCTAGATAGAAATATCTTACTGTATTACAGGAGTGTAGGAATGAGATCATTATAGGTTTGTTTCTTTCCCAATTAAAGGCTAGAGTCAAAGAACTATGAGATCATAAATTCCCTCAGGAAAAATTGCCTTCTCCCATCTTCTTATCAAGGTTCATGGTCAATGGACTGAACAATTTCTTATATCTCAAAGAAATGATAGCTTAAAATAGATGGCAGGTGTACTGCCATTCTATATATGGCAGTATACATACATTTTTTTCTAATCCATAAATGGAATCTGGTTTATTTGTCGGTAAGGTAAGAGAAACTTAAGAAACCGACACTTTTATACCCCAGATAACAACACATAATTGTAGAATTATGTAGATGAATCACACAGCAAAGTGAAATTGTGATTTCTAATGAGGTAAGATAAATAATGTTGTCAAGGCAGCCATCTGATCAGAAAAATAAAATACATTTCCTAAAAAAAATTTACCCTACACAATAAGGAAATAGGGAAGTCTAATAGACCTTGCAACCTCCCTAGAAATGTAGTAAAAGCTTCACAGTATGAGTCACAGAAAGTTATTCTCGGGACAGGCTTCAACAAACACACTGTGAAGTCATATTGGCCAGATGGGTTTGTGTTGGGGGTAAAGAAGGAGAAAGGGAAGTTTAGTGCAGGCATCATGCAGAATGTCTTCCAAAGCTCTCACTTACCCTGAGATTTCTACTGTCTCAAAGAGAAAAGTGTATAACATCCAAGTAATCTATTTTTAACCTACCATTTTTTTTAAAGGGAGAGAAACTGTTCTGGATAAAATAAAACAAAATAAAAACATAGAACACCCAGGAAATTAACCAGCAAGAATGAACTAGAATACACATATCCTTTTTATCTCTGCCAAGGAAAGTAGGGTAAATCCAATTGTTGGCAGTTTCCATGTAATTTATTTGAAGGAATTTTGAGGAAAAAAAAAAAGAAATTGAAGTGGGAGCTGAAAATCAAAATGTTCTGATTACTAGCAATAAAAATAGATGTATTTTAGGGTTCATTCAATGCACTATATAATAATGCTTATTTATATGGTATTATTGAAGGGAGAGGTTAACTAAATGTTATCCCTATCAGTATCAAAATTTTTAAAAACTAAAGCATTTTGAACAAAAATTTTTCTGTGAAATATTATACATAGAATAGAATATTAACTGTTCTTGATGACTCAGGGCTATTACTACTAAGCTTCGATGCAATAAAGTGATATCTTGAAGAGAAACTAAAGTAGACAGGATGGTCTGTCCCTATCAATGGTCCATCTACCTTGAAAAATGTTTGTGCCTGCTCTAAAATAAGTATTCTGCTGCCTTCTTTCACATGTTTAAATGTCACTTCTTATTAGGTTGGTGAGTCTGATTATCAAACTTCCTTCTCCTTTCTAATTTATTGCTTCTTGTGCCTGTGAGATAGGAAGTTAGATCATCCACCATGATAGAATTATATGTAAAGAGAAAATCACTAGGTGCTGAGCGAAAGCCTAGGAAACTCCCCCAAGAGTTTAGAGGATGAATTGGCAACTCTTTTAGCTGCCTTTCCTTTGCTTCCCTTACATCTGGCTGCTTCCCTCTGTCCCAGACAGTTGAGATTATTGCACGGGTTATTTGTGGTTAATCCACTAAAAACAATAGGGAAAAGATGGCTTCTGTCTCTTTAATTTGCGACTCAAGAGTAGCCACTTCATACCATACCTGAAACATCAGCACTCAGAGACTCAGCATGGACATTTTGTATAAGTTTAATTTCCTCCATGGCCATGATTTTGTTAAGTGTTACTGAAATAAAAAGTACAGCATACAATCTATAAGCACAAAGCTTCTGAAAGTGGAAAAATAAAAAGTGGCCCACACTTATATTGCCAATTCTTTTCTACATCTTCCACTTCAGCGAAAGAAAACACATTACCTTTCATCATGTTGATGCATATAATATGTAATAAAATGGAAGAGGTGGAGGAGACAAAGTGATACCTGTAATAAAACACTGAAATTATTATTGCATTTCATAATCTACAAAACTGCAAATTCACTGAATTACAGCCTCCATCAAATTGCTGACCCCTGCCCCCAGGGAGGAATGTACTGTATTCCTCATACCTGAAAAGGAAAGGTGGGATTAGTTCAGGGATGCTTTCCTTTTTAGTAGTAATAGAGCCAATGTTTATGCTGGGTAAAATGACATAATTTCCAAACTATGCATAAAAAAAAATATCTTGCCAAATTTACAGCCTTCTCATATCTCACCTCTTCTGTTTCAAAGTGCTCTTTCATACCCAAGATTTGTATTCTGTTTATTACAGTCTAATTTCTCTTAATATTTTTAGGATAAGAGAAAAGGTTTAAAAAACATCATCATCATGTTTTCTTTTGTTCCTGCATTATTTTCCAAGTAACTCAAAATTGTTTGCAAATATTCATCCTCATAGAGGTATTGGAGAAAAAATTATCCTGGATTGACAAACTAAGGCAAAAATAACTTTTGAAACATTTACACACTTATACAAGGTCAATGTTTATCCTCCTGCTTTGCCAGATATAACACATTTCCATTTTAAGTTCTCTTTCTTTAGAAAAATTAAATTCCATGAGCTTTTCTAGCTTATGCCCACAGGTTCCTCTGGCCATCTTTCTACTTGGTATAAGTAATCACCAAAATTGTCTTAATATCATAATGTCATATATATCTTTTTACCTTTATTAAACTTTTTCAAATACCAATCACATTTTTGAGGCATTCATCTCTCTGCATTTCCATAAATTTTAAACTTTGGATCTTTGTAATTTGCATAGTTTTTATCAGCTGTTTCTTATAACATTTTGCCATGAAGCATTCATGCATCTTTTTCCTACATATTTAGAGCCATCTTTTGACTATGCTCCCTTCTATGCCTCGAAACTCCCATATCCTGGCACAGTGGCTGCATTAAGCAAGTTATATATTCTCCCTACTTCTCCATCACAGTATGAAGTTATTTTCTTAAACTCAAAATATCCTTTTCATGACCCACATCACCCACAAAAAATCTCAAGTATAAAGATGAAACTGAATATTTCTCTTACACCATTTTTAAAAATATTTATTTATTTATTTTATTTGGCTGCGCTGGGTCTTAGTTGCGGCACGTGGGATCTTTGTTGTGGCATGCGGGACCTTTAGTTGCAGCACATGGACTCTTAGTTGCAGCATGCATGTGGGATCTAGTTCCTTGACCAGGGATCGAACCTGGGCCCCCTGCATTGGGAGCGTGGAGTCTTAACCACTGGACCACCAGGGAGGTCCCCTCTTACACCTTTTATCAACATTACAACACAAGTCTCTAAAGTTATTACTTCCATCCCTCTCTTATGGTTACTGAATTTACTGATATGACAATTAGTCTCAACTTAAATGTCATCTCTCTATTTAGACTTGTCCAGATCTATCCAAGAGGGTCAAACCACAGGAGGAGGTCAAACCACTTTCAGAGAACTACCCCTATTTCGCATGGTTTTACTTTTCATTTTGCTTATCTCTGAAACATAAGCCATAATATTAACAGTTCTTTATTCAATTTTGATTCCTTTTATGTACCTCTTAGCTGCTTCCTTAGCTTCATAACTCTGTTAGTGGTAAACTTAAATTCCGTCATCACTGAAGAACTGGATTTTTGAAGCATCACTACATTTTTCTTTGTTACCACTGTCATATTGCTGTGAATGCCACAATATTGCTTTTTTAAAAAAATTTATTTATTTTATTTATTTTTGGCTGCGTTGGGTCTTCATTGCTGGGCACGGGCTTCTCACTGCAATGGCTTCTCCTGTTGTGGAGCACGGGTTCCAGGTGCGCGGGCTTCAGTAGTTGTGGCACGAGGGCTCAGTAGTTGTGGCTTGCAGGTACTAGAGTGCAGGCTCAGTAGTTGTGGTGCACGGGCTTAGTTGCTCCGCGGCATGTGGGATCTTCCCAGACCAGGGCTCGAACCCGTGTCCCCTGCACTGGCAGGCAGATTCTTAACCACTGCGCCACCAGGGAAGTCCCCACAATATTGCTTTTGAATTCAGTTTCCTGGGGCTGACTTATAAATGTCCTCTGTTCCATTGGCCTGGAAATCAGATACATGTTTTCTTTTATAGGATCTATTGCCACTGTATACTGCAAATTACTGCCTGTGGATCTGTGTTTTACAATCTACCCAACCGAATGTGAAACTAGTGAAGAGTTGGCAAAATATATCAATATAGTGCACTGTATAAGAAAATGTGTTTCTAATCATTTTATGCCTACCCACACTGACTTACAGTGCTCATATTGGTATATTTTCCCATTTAATCCAAGTCCTCTGCTACTTACTGAGGGCCCATGAAGCCCACGCAATTGAACTACACAAATTGGGGATAGAAAAAAGAGGCATAAATCATATTCTGTCCTCGGCAAATATATAATCTCCACAGAGGCAGGACAGAGAATGCTCCAGTATTGGAATACAAACAAAACAAAACTCTTCTTCCTAATCTTCTAAAAGTAGCCTATGAGCATTCTTTGATTAAGTACTTGCCAATTTGATTATCTGCAAGTGATTTTTGAGATTATGTATACAACAGTGGCATACAACAAGTAACAATATGCAATTTAGTTGAAGAATGATTCTATAACTTAGTATCAACATTGGAATCTCAATACACTTTTGTTGTTCTCTATTGAGAGTGCATATGTTTTTTGATGGAAAATTTTGGTATAACTGTAGTGAAATTAACATTTTGGGAGTGAAGAAAATCTCTACACATGTCCTTTGAAAATCTCAACATACCATACTCTTTTTCTTTTCTCATACACCCCTTCTCTGTCAGTTTTTTTAAACATAATTTCCTCAAAATGAATCAATATGCAGGAAGGGACTAACTCTGCAACCGTTTTACTTGGTGAGCGACAAACATCATGACAATATGCCACATTACGTGTGAGGGCTGGGGACCCGAAGATTAATTAGACATTGTCCCTGCCCTGGAGGAACTCCCTGTCTTATGAGCCAGTGTTGTCTGTCTGGGGTGAGGGGAGGCTGGCATTAATCACTCTTACACTGCTCCCTTTTAATGCCTGATATTATAATTCTGTGTGGAATTTCGAAGACCTTTCATGCCTGTAGTTTGTAAGAAAAAGTTCATATTTTTGAGACTAGGGAAAAGTATTCTCATTCTACCTATCTGCAATCAAACATCTTCCTTTGATAACTTGGTTTCCTCTGCACAGGACAATGTTTATGGATTTTTTTTCCCCAAAGTCTTTTAAACATGACACATGTTAGACTTCAGTTCATAACTCTATCCCTTGGTCAGCTTTCTTTTCATCTCTAGTTTCATTTTTCCACTTGTCCTCACGGTCAACCTCTTCCCACAAGTCTTCAAACATTATTAACCTTCTCATACACCATGTTTCTATTTTAGCACTTGCATCATGCCCTCCTTAGTGACTACAGTATTGGATAGATGTTGCTGAAGTCTACAGGGCAGTGGGCAGGACATGTTTAAAAGTAAGACTACCAGCAGAGTATAGCCTCCTGAACAAAGAGTAAACTCATTACAAATGGTGTATAATAGGTTTGTATTTATATACAGTTTAAAAGGTCTTGAAAAACTCTGAAGTGAAAAATGATGCTAGTGGGCAGTTCTATCATGAAATTTATCTGATGTACTCTGAAAACAAGGGCTATATACCTGGGACTGCGAGAGAAGAGTGTAACCAGATTTGGGTGCAGGAAGGCCATCAGTGATCTTTATTGTTATAACTACTATACAAAGTTTAATCCATGGTTGTATACCGCAGATGTGAATCTGTTTTGTATCACAACTCAGAATTCACTTTCCCTTAGAAATAATGTTACAGGTGGTGGTGGGTATTCCACCCAGTTCTCTGTTGGGGAATGAAAGGCTTATTCCCCTAAGTGCTGCAGACACATGTCCCAGGGCAGGTAGAATAACGGCCCCCAGAGATGGTCACTTTCTAATCCCCGGAACCTGTGAATATGTTACCTTCCATGCAACGGAACTTTGCAGAGGTGATTAAGTTAAGGGTGTTGCAATGGGAAGATTACCCTGGATTTTCCAGGCGGGCCCAGTACAATCACAAGCACCCTTATAAGAAGGAGGCAAGAGCGTCAGGAGTCACAGGAAGAGATGTGATAACAGAAGCAGAGGTCAGAGAGGGAGAGAGATTGGAACATACTACTGAAGGCAAGCAGAATATGTCACCCTAAGATATACCATTTTGGCACACTGATTATTTAGAATTAAAGTTACTTGGGAAACAGCCAGTACAAGAAGGACACTTTGACCCTCCTGTGTCCCCCCTAAAAGTGGAAAATAAATCTCCCATGTGAAAGGTACCCTCCCTGCACCAGAGGATGGAAGGCATCCTTATCACCAGATATAGGGAATTCAGGGCCAAGAAGGCTGTACAAACAAGCCTTGTTACTTCTTCACTCACTTACGATTCCAAGCCCAAACCACTTTGTTTTGTCAATTCTTCACAAATTTATTGTTTCTTTGTCTAAGAGGTATAAAAGCTTCCTACTCTGGTGACTTCTTTGACTCTCATATTTTTTATGGGACTCTCATACATAAAAATTAAATTTGTTTTTCTCCTGTTCATCTGTCTTATGGCAATTTAATTATTAGACTAGCCAAAGAACCTAGAAGGGAAGAAGAGAAAAATTTTCCATCCCTATGCTACGTGGCCAGCTTTGAAGATGGAGGAAGGGGCCACAAGCCAAGGAAGCCAGGAGGTCTCTAAAAGCTAGAAAAGGCAAGGAAAGGGATTCTCCGCTCCAGCATACAGAAGGAACACAGCCCTGATGCCTCATTTTAGACTTCTGAAACTATAACTCCTCAATGCTTACAATTTGAGAAGTCCTACTAATAGGAATCCTGTTTAACTTTGTTGAGAATTTCCCAAAGTATTTAACCATAGACATTTTAAGGATTATTTTTTTAAACATTCTTTAGAATAACTGTTCATGGAACCTACTTTAGGAAATAATGGTTTAAGGATTTATCCTACGGATGATGCCATCTGGAAGGGATGCAGACATTCTTGGATACATTTAGTGAGACTGAAATTCCATCCACTGTCTCCACTCAGTGAATTATTACCAAGTGTCTGTTATGGCTTTACGTTGAGATACGTATTGGGATGAGGGAAGAAGGGATGAGGTATAAAGACATAAAGAAGATATCACTCGGACTTCACTGGTGGTCCAGTGGGTAAGATTCCATGCTCCCAATGCAGGGGGCCCGGGTTCGATCCCTGGTCGGGGAACTAGATCCCGCATGCAAGCCGCAACTAAGAAGTCCACAGGCCGCAACTAAGAAGCCCCCATGCCTCAGTGAAGATCCCTTGTGCCGCAACTAAGACCCAGCACAGCCAAAATAAATAAATATTTAAAATATATATATATATATATCACTGTCTCCACAGGAAGTGTCATTTAGTAGGGGGTATGAGATATTTACCAAAAAATTATAAATCAGGTAGAAAATGTTAGGTTTTGTGTGTGTATGGGTGGAAGAAGGGATGATGGTACAGTGAGCTGCTGTGGATGTTTGGAGGACAAAAAAAAGAAGCACTTCTGGAAAGACGGGGAGCTGTCAGAGAATGAATTATGGAAGGTCTGACATATGAATTTGAAGTCCTTTAAGGACAGCTAGGCTGATGAAAGGAACAACAAGAGAGAAGAGGGGGAGCCCGGGTGAGCAACCTTAGCTGTTACAGGCACCACCCAACTCAAGAACGACATGGGGAAGGCAAGACAAGCCTAGCTAAGCCACATCCTTATCTGTGCAATAATCAGAATTATAAATCGGGGTTCTAGTTCTAGGAAATTCTTAAGTCCCACAAAACACCAAAATTTATCACAAATAAATGAAAAAAAAAGTGATAGAGGTTCTTAAAAGACTTGCGTATATATAACCAAATGCTTAATATAAAATTTAAGTCTGTCTTAAATGTTCCTTTTGGGGATATTTTTCCACATGGGAAGGACTTTCTGAGGCTTCTTAAAATATATGCCAGTCAAGTTTAGACTAAAGGTGCTTTTTCCTTTTTCTGGTAAATCTTCCGGTGGTAAGTATAGCTCTCCTCACTGTTCCCTGGGCCTCTAAACTTCTAAACTTCAGTTCAGGATGACAGTCATCTATTTCAAAAAGTTTCAATGTCAATTCTGCGTGCATGGAAGACTTTGCTTTAATAGTAAACAGTAGAGAAGGCGCATTTCTGTGCTGATGTTAGCTTCCTGTTTAGCGTGGATTTTAGGCTCTTTGGGAGTAGAAACTGTCTCCCCGTTGGTTCTTTGTAAGCCTCTGCTGCAGAGGAGCTGCAGCCATCCTGTACATGTTTGCTACAATGGTGAGAGGCTCATAGAAGTGAAATCTTGGCTCCAACTCGAACTCGTTTAGGAAACGAAATTTTGGATTTTTAAAACTTATTTCAATAAGGAAAAGTAAGATTAAAGCAAGTGGCGTTTTAGGGGTGAGGAAGTCAGCAGAGCTTTTTTTAGGTGGGGGAGGGGCTTTAGCCCCTAGAAGAAACAAGCCTGTCACTTTCTGGAAAGATGCCTATTCTGTCCCAGGGCTATATCCAAAGCAAATCAAGCAGAATCATTTACTTCCTGAAATTTCATTAAAGAAGGAAAGGGCAGGATTTAGAGGATCAAAGAGCCCCTCCCAAGAAACATATTCACATAGGTGTGACCTCTGGAGATTGTGTGCTCCCCTTGTTTGTCTGGCAAACACCTTCTCATCTTTCAAGACAGCTCCAATGACACCTCTGGGAGGCCCTCTGGTTCCCTTTGGCAGTTGTTTACTCTGCCCTTTGTGCTTCCAGACATTCTGTGCAAAAACTCTCTCAAATATCACTAATCGCATTTTATCCGGTTATCTGTTTACATATCTGAATTCAATTCAATAAAGTTCTGCTAGGGCAATGTTAGATTCAAAGGCTCAAAGGCAGGAAGGACTCTGGCCTTTAGAAGCTACTTCCTACCATAGGTGACAGACAAATATACAACTGCCTAGAGTTCTCTGTAATAGCAGAGGAACAGAAGGCAATGGAGAGAAAAGAGGAAGGAGGGGGTGACCCAGATCTCCTGGGTGGCAGGATCTAATTTCATATCCTTAGCCCTTAGCACAAGGTCTGGTGCATAACAAGTTCCATACATGTTAATGAAGGGAGGGAGATGGGGAGAGAGGAGAGAAGGAGGGAGCAAGGGAGGGAGGGAGGGAGAGAAGGGAGGGGAATCAACAAAAATGCCCCACCGCACCCCAGTCACTGCTGTACGCTGTCAAATCCATCAGTTACTCTAAAGTGGTATTTTCAGGCTCCTGGAAGAGATATTTCAGAGCAGACAGTTGATGATTCAATTTTACCTAGCACATAAATCAGTACATGATAATCACCAACTGAGGGAGACAAGTCATAATTTGTCCCATATTTAACTGTCATCCCACAGAGCATGTTAATAACACTCCCAGGGGGTCTACGGAAAAGAAACTTGCATTCACTAAACCACTAGCACTACACCAATTATTTCTTGGATTCTGCATTATTAGATCAGCAGGCTCTTTTGCTCCCACAAAAGGATTTAGCTAGGATTTCCGTCCCCTTAGGACCTTGTTTGCCATCCAGTTCCCCATTTCTCTGCCAGCTTCATCTGTGCAACTCATCTTGGGTTACCTCTGGCAGATGGAGAGAGGAATCTAATTTCAAGCCTCTGCTGTCTGCATCCCAAAGCCCTCCCCCAGCAGCCTCTATTTCATCAGGAAGAGAAGGGAGGACGGAGGATGAGCAGCCTCCCTAAGAGAGGAGAGTGTAAAGTATTTCTCAAATTTTCGTCTTCAACGGCTGGTATCATTTTACTCCCTGAGGGGAGACTATGCTTTGTTGTTTAGGCCAGCCATATAATCTCCAGTATCCCGATGCCACAATATCAATTACAGGTTCATTTGGATAATGGGATAAATTGGTGTCCAGACTGCTAGACAAGACATAAATTGGAGGTGGTGGGGCACGGCGGAGGGGAGGGGATGTTGGAGGGGATTGAGGATATAAGTGAAATACGGTAAAGTCGAATTCTTCGTATCCTTGCAAATTAAGTAGCTTAATTCTGAACTGTTACTTGTCTCATGAAGAGAAGCTCACCAGCAACCAAAGTGAAGCAGATATTCCTGAAGAGGTTTTCTTAGGTCCTAAGTAGAGAGATATTAATTCTCCCATAGCACCCCAGCTCTCCCAGTGTAATGCTAAGAGCAGACAGGAAAAATAAATGACTTGTAATTTAACATACATGTGTTACCAGACACAGAAAGTCATGTATCGTAAGATTCCATTTATATGAAATAGCTAGAATAGGTAAACTCATAGAGACAGAAAGCAGATTGGTGGTTTCCAAGGGTTGAGGAGAGGGAGAAACATGGAGTAACTGCTTAATGGGTGTGGTGTTTTATTTGGGGGTCATGAACACATTTGGGGATTAGACACAGGTGGTGGTGTACAATCTGGTGAATGTACTAAGCGCCACTGAATAGTTCACTTGAAAGTGGTTAATTTTATGTTGTGTGCATTTCACCTGAATAAAAAATAGATATTTTATAATAAGATGTCTTCTAATTAATGGCCTATTTCTCATTGCTTAACAATCTACCTGGAAACAGGGAGGATTTTATTTCCTTCCATAGTGAAAAGAGGGATTAAATAGGTCTCTAGGTTCTAATATTTGTCACCTTTTGGTTTTTCTTACAGAAAGTCTGGTGTTTTCCCAGAATGTCTGTTGCACAGAAGTAATTCTAACCCACTACCCCTGACTTGCTTGCTGAAACAGAGCCCCCCTAAAACTGAGTTCCTCTGCTGAGTTTATGATTACCCTCTCTATCCAAAACTTTACTTCCTTTCTTTTCCTGAACCTGTTCCCCTTAAGATTGAGAAGTATCAAAGAAAAGGGGAGACTGAAACCGTATACAAGCCCCCGTGTCCCTGTCCTTTAAAGTAAAAGGCTTTTGCTTTAGTCTTCCAGGCCTCCCTTGAGTCTCTAAAGGCTGGCTCAAGAGTTAATGATTATGAAATGTGAAGATGCAGAAACAAAGAATAGCTGTTGGGCCGGGAAACTGGTAACAATTTAGACTATAAATCCAACATATCACAGAATCACCAAACTCCCAGTTCCTTGAAAGATATAGATAAAGGCCTGACACACATTCCTAAGTTGTTTTTACAGGAAGCAGCCCCTACCAGATGAAAACTGTGACCACAAGCACATAGACCCTAGACTGGTTGAAACCAGAAGGCTGATGAAGTTTGAAACTTCATCTTGATGCCAACCAATCTGAGAATTGTCCATGAGCTGATATGTACCCTGAAGCCCCCTCCCTCACACTGCCTTTAAAACCCCTTCCCTAAAAGCCATCAGGTATTTTGGGTCTTTGGAGCATGAGCTGCCTGTTCTCCTTGCCTCGTGCCCTGCAATAAATGCTGTACTTTGCTTCACAACAACCCAGTGTCAGTAGTTGACTTTACTGCCCAAGGGTGAGTGGACCCAGGTTTGGTTCTGTAACAATGTCACTCCTCCCTGTGACTCATGGAAAAGTGTCCAGTTCTGTTTTGGTGTATACTTCCTTTTCTTGGTGTATCCCTCAAGACTAAGCCTAAAATAAGGTTCTAATATTGATTTCAGGCTCACAAATGGCTAGATAAGCTGCATATCAAGAAGAAATGTTTAAATATAATGAGAAAGCAAAATATATTAAGTGCTTTCAAAATCCCCTAATTCTATTGCAATATGCCGACTGACTCAGAGAGTCTTATTTTTTCCCTACGTTGTGTGAGAAAAAAACATGTGGTCCTGTCACAAAATGTTCTACACGCCACAGAAACTGTAGCATTATTTTTCTGGAAAAAATCCTAAAAGAGGGAAAAACCATCTGTTCCCTACGTTTGTCATGCTATGAATGAAACGCAAAATGGGGAGTGGGTTATGCAGGGGCATCTATTTTCCCTTTGATAGCAATGCTGAGGTAGAGCATCAATTTTGAGCTATCCTATGGTTAAGCAGCATGGATGAGGACTGCAATGTTGTATGTGTGTAACTCCTGTCTTAAGCTGAGCAATTCCCTGTCACCTCCATCCTGACATCACTGCCACAGCCATGATAAAATTGCACTGATAAAGCCCATGATAAAATCACACTGCCCAGGCTCTTCTGCTTACTGACTCTGACCTTGGGCAAGTCATTTAAGCTTTCGGAGCCTGTTTCTCTACTTTCAAGATGGTAATAGTAATGCCTATTATTTATTATTTAAGGTGCCGTTATGGTGGAATATGTCCCCCCGAAAGATGCATTGAATTCCTAACCCCCCAGTACCTCAGAATGTGACCTTATTTGGAAATAGGGTGATTGCAGATGTCATAGTTAAGATGAAGTCACACTGGAGTAGGTTTGACCCTTAATCCAGTATGTCTGGCGTCCTTATAAGAGGAAGGACAGCCAAGGGGAAGACACAAACACATAGGGAGAATGTCACATGACTGTGGACAGAGAGACTGGAGTGACGCAGCTGCAGGCCGAGGAATGGCAGCCAATGCCAGCCATCACCACAAGCTCCAAAGAGGCCAGGAAGGATGCTCCCCTACATGTCTCTGAAGGAGCACGGCCCTACCTTGCTTTTGGACTTCTAGCCTGCAGAAATGTGAGACAATAAATTTCTGTTGTTTTAAGCCACCCGGTTTGTGGTATTTTGTTACAGCAACACTGGGAAAGTAATACGGTGGATAAAGTGTAATTTACTTACTGTATGTGTGTGTATTTTAATTGCGGAGGAAAGACACTTAGAATAAACCAGATAGACAAGAAGAAAACATGGTAACTTTTCTTATGTATCTAAACCAAGGAAATGACATTATTTCCTCTGGAGCTGACATTGCTACTCTCCTTCCCACCCACTCTACTCTAGCTCACTGGCCTCCTGGCTGTGCCTGCGACATCTGACCATGTTTCCTCCTTAGGGACTTTGCATCAGCTGCATCTCTGCTGGGAACACACCAGGGCTAACCCCCAAATTCCTGTCATTCCTCAATAAGGCAGACCCTGCCACTCCATTTAACCCTGCAATCTGCCTTCCCACCCACCCAGCATATTTCCAATTCCCTTTACTTGGCTCTACTTTTTTCTTTTTTCCATATTCTTACTGACTTCTAATGGCCTAGTAATTTATTTAATTCTCTATTGCGTGCATTATTATCTGTCTCCCTCTGTGATAGAACAAGCTCCAGGAGGGCAGGGATCTTCACCTGTTTTGTTCATTGATGAGAACAAGCATCTAGAACAGTACCTAGTTCATAAGAGGTGCTCAACAAAGATTTTTTAAAATCCATCATTTATTTTTAATTAGCCACTTTATAATTATAGAAGCTGTACGTGTGCATCAAAAAACATTAGAAAAAATTAAAAACTTCAAATTCCCTCCATCCAATAATATCTCCCCAATCATGATAAACCAAAATGGTTTTTATCTCCTTTTAAGTGATTCCCTAAGGAATCCTGTCTCTTGAGGAAAAATGTCATGATAGGAATAACACACATCTTCTAAGGCTTGGTATGTGGATTAAACGAAACAATACTTAATACAATGCTTGTTGTAACAACTAACACAGGTTGTTGTTATTTTCTCTCCTTTGATCTTGTCCTTAACTTCCACCCTTCCCCCCCCAACTTTCAAAAAGTAGGTGACAGATATCTGCAGCAAAAAGAATGGTGTGATGTTGTTCTTACAGGGGGGCAGGTGGGGAATGCCTTCCACTCCCGGCACTCAGGACAAAGCCCCCAAATTCACAGTACCAAGCTCTACGGTCCAAACGCACCATGAGACACAAGGCCACCAACTATTCCATAGAATTTTACAACAGCAACCAGTAACAGTAATTAACAATAAACAATAACAATTACACTTTTATATTGCACTCTCCCATTTGCAAAGCATTTTCATATGAAATTTTCTTTTATAGATAAAAGAACTGAAGCTCTGAGAATTTACATGATTTATCCAAGTTTACACAGCTGGTAAGGAAAAAGACTGGGAATTAAATCTAGAACTAGAAGATCATCAGTGACAAGGATCTTTTAACTTGCTATTTAGTGAAAAGTGTACTATCCATTTTGAGTCCCACTCACAATAAATGAAATATTATTTAGCATTTTCTTTGTAAGCTACTTCCTTCCCCATCCTCTAAACAAATGACTTACCTCTCTGAATAGCCACACGGCCTTTCCTTGTTAGAGAGCTCTCCTCCAAAATTTGCTTCTTGTAAAAAGGAGACTTCACCCTCAGTGGTACGTGTGCCAGGAAGTAGAGTACATTGTTGAGAAAGCCTGGGAATCACTGGTCTTGTGAACTGTTGAGAAAAAAACAAAACATCAAGAGCTTTATATCATCAATTCTCTCCGGGGACACCTTTAAAATAAATCTCTTTTCCATTCTTTGGCAGAAGTCATTACAAAAGAGGTTTTTTGTTTTTGTTTTTGTTTTTTTTTTGAGGTTTCCAATTAGGTTTAGTAATATATTTTTTAATGAATTTATTTATAATTTAATTATATTTGGCTGCGTTGGGTCTTAGTTGCTGCGCACGGGCTTTCTCTAGTTGTGGCGAGCGGGGGCTACTCTTCGTTGTGGTGCGTGGGCTTCTCATTGCAGTGGCTTCTCTTGTTGCGGAGCACGGGCTCTCGGTGCGCGGGCTTCAGCAGTTGTGGCACGTGGACTCAGTAGGTGTGGCTTGTGGGCTCTAGAGCGCAGAATCAGTAGTCATGGCGCATGGGCTTAGTTGCTCCGCGGTATGTGGGATCTTCCCGGACCAGGGCTTGAACCCGTGTCCCCTGCAATGGCAGGTGGATTCTTAACCACTGTGCCACCAGGGAAGTCCTAGGTTTAGTAATATTAAATTTGCATTCCTTAGCTTAAATTTATTCTAGGGCCTTCAAAGCATTTATTATAAACTGTTCCCACTTTTGAAGGGACTGAAAGAATCACATTCATGACTACTGAGGCTCCCATCCTTCCTATACACAGAATTCTCACATTTATTTTTCATGGTAATTTAACTAAAATTCAAGGAGCTAGAAGACACAAAGTCAACCTATCAGAGAAGTAAAAGCAGTAATCATTAGATTATTTCCTCCCCCAGAGGTAATAAGGCACCTTTTTATTCAAATACCAACCACTGTGTTAACACAGTGCCCACGGGTAGGGCACCCACTATCCCTTCTAAACACATGAAATGAAAACCATGATGTAATGACTGTAACTTTTAACTGGAAAGGAGGTGGGAAGTGTCCAGGAAACAACCCCAGATTCAAATATGCCCTTTGCAAAGCCCAGGAAAAGAAGACAACATTCTGGGGCAATGATACAGGAAGAAATCACTTCAATTGTCAGGATGACAATGGCTATTGGGCCCTTTTGAGGAGTTCACAGTGTGGGCTTAGAGAAGGATTCCCAGTCATGGCTATGAGGGACGAGCTTGTATCAGACCAACTTCCACTGACCACAGCTAGAAAAGCTAGATAAAATTATTTTTAAAATCTATTTGAAGGTACTCGAGTGCTACCATGGCAGCCAGGACATGAGAGGATGTCCTGAGAGGACAAGATCTTAGGGAGAAGGGAAATAAAAATGAGGCAAGTCATCATACTACTTTTCCTCTCAAGAAATCTACTGATCTTTAAGAGGCACAGGGCAAAACTGCTGAGAAGCCAAGCAGAAAGCAGCTGTTTAGAGGCCTGCTTTTGGCAGGTTCACAGGGCTGAGGAGACTCCAAAGAGAAGGGAAGTCCAGAGAAGCAAGCTCAACATTCTGCCTCTCTAAGCGTTCGGTCATTGATAAACGACGTAACCCAAGCAGAAGACAGCAGCTAAGCGGCTGAGGAGTTAAACAGAGCATCTGACAGTTTCATGATGCTGGAGGAATGAAAATTAGACTTCAGGGCCCACCAGAAAAGGAAGAGCCCAGGTAAATAACCCATGCTTTCAGTTAGGACCCCTTAAAGGGCTACATCCTAGGATGAAGGCCTTAAAAATACTGGAACTGAGCCTCAAATCAGTTCAGTCCCTCATTAAAGAGGTCTGCCTTGCTCTAACTGCCTATCAGAAGCAAAAGCCAGACTCTGGAGAAAGACACCATCATCCACAGTCTCTATGATTCGTTATACATAATGTCCTGCGTTCAATCAACAATTACTAGGCATACCAGGACATAGGCTTAAGAGAAAAAGAGACAATGAAAACAGACCCAGAGGTGACCCAGATAAAGTCATGGCATATGGTCTTTAAAATACTTATGATTAATATATTCAAAATTGTAAAGATTATAAAATATTTTAACACACTTCTCTCAGCAACTCACAAAACAAGCAAAAAAAAAAGTAAGGACACAAAAGATTGGAACAATACAATTAACAAACTCAACCTTAGTAAGTTTATTTAGAATACTGCACTCAACAACTGATTACGTAGTGTTTAAGGTACACACATTAACATTTATGGAAATTAACCACATGGATCATAAAAGTTTCAAGAAATTTCAACAAATGGAAACCAGAGTACTTTTTTGAACCTATTATTTAGAAGTAATATAGATTCACAGGAAATTGCAAAAACAGTATCATTTTTTAAATTGAAGTAAAATTTACATACAGTAAAATAGACTGGCTTTAAGTGTACAATTTTATACATTTTGATAGAGAAATCCAACTGTGTAATCGCCAACAAAATACAAATATGGAACATTTCCATCACTCCAGAAAGTTCCCTCAGGTGCCTTTTAGTCGATCCCCACATCCCAGAGGCAAGCACTGTTCTCATTACTATTACCACAGATTAGTTTTGCCTGTTCTTGAACTTCATAAAAAATGGGCTGTAGTATGTACTCTTTTGTGTCTGGCTTTATTTACTCAGCATAATGTCTCTGAGATTCATCTACACTGTTGAGTGTCTCAAGAGTTCACTCTTCTTTATTGCTAAGCAATAAATAGTCCATTGTATGAAAATACCACAACTTTTTAATATATTCCCTTATAGATGGATATTTGGTTGCTTCCATTTTAGGGTTATTATGAGTAAAGCTGTTATAAATATTCTTATAAAAGCCTTTCTGTGAATATATATTTTCATTCCTCTTGGGTAAATACCTAGGAATAGAATTGCTAGATTACAGAGTTGGTGAATACTTAACCTTACAAGAAACTGCCATTTTCCCAAAATAGCTGTATCATTTTATACTCCCATCAGTAACACATGAGAGTTCCAGCTTACACAGCCTCATCGACATTTGGTATTGGCAGACTTTTAGTTTGTGCCATTCCAGTGTGAGGTTTTGATATGCATATCTTCTTTGTGCAGTGTCTGTTCAAGTCTTTAGTCCATTTTTTTCAAATTGTGTTTTCTTTTAAATTACTGATTTATAGGAGCTCATTTGATATTCTGATGCCAGTCTGCATCAGGTATATGTATTACTTATATTTTCTCCCAGCCTGTGGTTTGCCTTTTCAATTTCTAACAGTCTTTTGATGAGCAGAAGCTTTTAATGCTGATGAATCCTAACTTACCATTTTTTTCTTTACATTTAGTGCTTTTGGCATCCTTTAAGAAATCTTTGCCTACCTCAAAGCCTAAAAGATATTCACCTACTTTTTTTTTCAAGAAGTTTTACAGTGTTAGCTTTATGTTTATGCCTATGATATATCTCAAATTAATTTTTGTTTGTGGTGTAAGGAAGGGGTAAGAGGTTCATCCCCCCCCACTTGTTCCCCTTCATCAAAGCTTAATTGACATATATTACAGTATGTTTTCAATTAAGCTAGAAATCAACACAAAAACGTTAACCAGAGAATTCTCAAATGTTTGAAAATTAAGCAGTACACATCTAAATGGCATGTGACAAAGAAGAAATCACAAGGGTAATTAGAAAAAAATTTTACTTAAGTAATAATAAAATGATGACAAATAAAAAGCAGTGAAATGCAGCTAAGCTATATTTTAAAAGGTCAGAAATCAATAATTTATATATCCATATCAAGGAATTAGAAAAAGAACATAGAAATAAATCCGAAGAAAGAGGAAATAAGCAATAACAATAAGAGCAGAAATAAATGAACTAGATAGAAAACAATGATAACCAGAGAAAAATCAACAAAGGCAAAAAGTTGGTTCTTTGAAAAAGATAAACACTGATTAACCCTTTAGCCAGTCCTCAAAAAGCAGAGCCAAAGCTTCTCACCCCAACTCTATGACCTAAGAATCTTCTCCCTACAACACTGATTTCAGACAGAATAAGTCTCCTCATCTCCCCTACTGTTGGTCCCAAAGACACAAGGTCTATTTTACTTGTAAGAGTTTTGCTTTTATTCTTTACAGAGAAACAAATGGAGAAAAACAAAAATAAACACAAGGACATCGCAAAGCTTCCAGAATTTCGAATATGAGCTCTTTGTCAACAACATTATGAGGTGAAAACAATGTCGACCTGACATTTGATGAGACATCAGCCCCCAAGATGTGAAGCTGTCAATATGAGTATTTGAAATATTGATTTACATCTACTATCATTAGGCGTGAACTTTATTCTAAGTGCCTTAAAAGGGCAACTAACACTACTGTATAGCCAGTGTGATTAGCAAGACATTTTACAATTAAGTCTACAAAATGTGAATACAGGGCTTCCCGGGTGGCGCAGTGGTTGAGAATCTGCCTGCCAATGCAGGGGACACGGGTTCGAGCCCTGGTCTGGGAAGATCCCACATGCCGCGGAGCAACCGGGCCCGTGAGCCACAATTACTGAGCCTGCGCGTCTGGAGCCTGTGCTCTGCAACGGGAGAGGCCGCGATGGTGAGAGGCCCGCGCGCCGCAATGAAGAGCGGCCCCCGCTTGCCACAACTAGTGAAAGCCCTCACATAGAAACGAAGACCCAACACAGCCATAAATAAATAAATTAATTAATTTAAAAAAAAATCAATCTGGAATATGAAGATGTCTTTCTTAAAAAAATCTGGCAGCTTGTTAAAATTACAAAATAAATTAAAAAAAAAAATGTGAATACAAATCTATTTTTCACTGACATTAAGTCACTATGATACTCAATACAACACTCAGTAATAATTATTTTCAAACAAAAGACAACAAGCCATACATCATCTGTGAAATATTTGTTCTCCCTGCCTCTGTAAAAAATGATTTAAATAATACACAAAAATCAACCAATGGTATTAATAATTTACTGATAATTAAATAATGCACAGATGAAAAACTGGCAATCAGTCAAATTCACTCCTTAGTCAATAGGTGAAGAAAATGTTGGTGGAGATCCGAGGAAATCAATATTTAAAAATTACTTGACATGCAAAATTTATCATACTATTGGATGAAATACAGATGTTTCTGTCTCAATAATGAAATTCATAAAGAAGTACTTTTTTAGTAAGCCACTAAAGAAAGAAGTACAGCAGAAGAAATATACGTTCTAATAATAAATGACTTCTTTAATAAAAACAACTGTTTTATGGAGAGCCTGTGACATCGATGGAGTGAAGAAAGGAGTCCAGGAAAAGATAACACCAGCTGTGAAAGGCATTTGTTGCATCATTCAGAGGCAAACTATTACATAAAGGAGGCTGACTCCAGAAAAGCACCAAGTGCGACAGAATGTCAATGGCACGGTTAATTTAGTAGAATCATTGTAAAACCTTGTCATAACATGGGATTGAGCATGAAAATCTTTTATACTACACAGTGGTTCCTTGGTTATTTCACACCACTGCACCAACAAGACTTGTCAAATTTTAAGTTGACTCACATTTGTTCTTTTCAAGTAGACATGTTCTAAAATATCCTGACTGCTTCAGTGAAAGCAACTGTCAGCTGTATGCTTCAGAAGAGATGTTTTTTGGTGGGGAAAAAAAAAAAAGAACACGTTTATTCTTTTTTTTCCCTCCAGATTTTCTAAATAGCATTCAGGCTGATAAGTTAGTTGTCATTTACTTTTCTGATAAAGTTGATGCTTTAATAATGAGTGATAAATAACTACTATTCAAGGAAACTGACTCTAAAAAGAATACTTTGAAAACAGGTGTTTGGAGAGTTTTCCATCAGGTGATTTTGTTGTTGCTGAAAACGATGGAAGTCATCACCTTCAGGAATCATCCTTAAATGATGATTCACACTCTCTCTCTCACACTTCCCACAACGAATTGTCCAGAGCCTAATTTTCTTGTCCAACAACTAACTGATATACCTTTCAAATACATCAAGACCACAACCACTTCGCATCAGCTACGATGCTCCCAGGCTAGTCCCAGCTACCATCATCTGCCTCCCAGATTACAGCAGCAGCTTCCTCGTTGATCTGCCTGCATATACTCCCCCAGCTCCTTCACTGCACCATTGCCCCCAGCAGCCAGAGTCACTCTATTAACAATCATCTGCTCAAAACCATCTAATGGTTTCTCATATGTCTCAGAGTAAAAGTCAAATTCCCTACAATGGCCTACAAGCCCCTATGTGATTGGTCCATTATACCATTACCTCACTGACAGCATTTCTTCTTCCCCTCTTCTTTACTTACTCCACTCCAGCCCCAACGGTGCTATGACTCAAAGAAGCCAGGCACACGCTGCCTCAGGGCCTTTGCACTGGTCGCTCCCTTTGCCTGTATTATTTCCCCAGATACCTTCCTGCACCTCATGCAGATTTTTACTGAAATATCACTTTCCCATGAGGCCTTCCCTGGCCCCCATCTAAAACACCAACTACTCCCAACACTTCCCATCCCCCTTCATTGCTTTATTTTTCTCTTTAATGTTTATCACCATCTAACATATTTTAACTACACTTGTTTATCTGTTATTGTCCATCTCCCTCTCCCAATGAATGAGGGCAGGAATTTTGTCTGTTGTATGTTCACTGTTCTAGCTCCAAAGTCTAGGACAATGGCTAGCAATAATACTTGAATATGTGAATACCTGAATACTTGATGCTTAAAGGACGAGTAGCTTGTAAAGACCTTAGTATCTACACACTTTTAAAAACTTGGGAACAGAATTTTCTAAATCTTCCAAATGAATTTTAATGAGTTTTAACTCTTTGTTAGAAATATAAAAATGTAATACCTTAATAATAATTTGTAAGAATAATTGAATGGCATGGAAAAATAACAATTATTAGCTGAATTGAAACAAAAATCTTGGCATAGTTGTTGAATGTGATTGAAAAATATATATTTTGATTTACTAAGTACAGCCAATGATGTCATTCTTCTATTTGGATCAATACCTCTTTATGAATTATCTTTTTTGGCTATTAAAATTTAATTATCGAAATAAAATGAACTCATAACCACACCATCAAATGTATCACACAGTGTTAAACCAAAACAAAACAAAGCAAAAAATAATGATATGTATTCAGTTACTGTGCTCTCATAAAGCAAAGGGAATTTTTTTGAAATGTTAATCAATAAAATAAAATTTAAAAATTTTATCTTTATCTCACCCTTTAAAAATTTCAATTTCATGAATGTTTTATGATATTCAACATATTCAACACTTATAAACAAACATTTTTTTGTCTGAAGGAAGTGTATCTTCATTTATAGCTGGGAAACCGCTGTGCTAGAGAGTTGGGAAACAGGAAAGAGGCACATCTTGCCCTAGCTGAGAGAAACAGAAAAATCATCAAATAATTACCGCTGTGTTGTTAAGTATCATGATAAAAGGTCCTTTATGACTTGGCCTCTGCCCTCCTCTATAGCTTTGTCCCTCACTACTCCCTAAATGACTCCAACTCTACAAAGTTTATGCTCCAGCAACACCTAATTTCTGGTAATTTCTCATGCACAACTCTTGACTCTAGACCGCTGTGCATGGATCTAGGGTTGCCAGGAAAATACAGGATGCCCCATTAAATTTGAACTTCAGATAAACAATAAATAATTTTTGGTGTAGGTATATCTGATGCAATACTGGCATCTCCTGCATTTTATCTGGCAGTTCTATGCCATGGAAACCCACAATTATGGCCCCTAACTCAGGCTGAATTGGAAACGCTTCCTCAAAAAGGTAATACTTGAGATGATACTTGTCTTCCGTTTCCTTTTCTTAGGGTGTACAAACCCTTAAAAGGATAAAACATTGACGGCCATTTAATATTAATAATCTTGGAGGACATCTTTGGCTACTTTATAAAATTTCAGAATAAAAGTGGAGTGAGGAATCTTAACATAATACAGTATCATATTGTATTTGTCAGGATACATTTATTGCATGTAACAGAAACTGACTTAGGCGAGCCTGAGCGAAAAATTATAGTTATTATAATCTATTATAATTATACTTACATATTTACACAGAACGTTTGGGATAAGTGTACAGTTTGGCTGCAGAAAAAAAGTTTAAAACTTGGACCTACAGACCATTTCTTGTATCTGCTTCTCTCCTTGTATCTACTATTTGTTTTTCTCTCTACAGGTCATTTTTGGTACTCTCTAAGGCAGGCAGAAGATGGGTCATGCCACATTTTTTAGATCCCTTCTTTTTAACAGTACAGCCCAGATTAAGGTTAAAATCTCTTAATTCCAATTCAAATTGGACTCTGATTGGGCCCAACTGGGGTCAGTATGATTTACTATAACCTGAGAGTCAGAGTTAAACATTGTGTAAAAATGGGTGCCAGGGAGTCATCCCTGGAGAATGGAGGCCAGGGAGTTGTAATTCCCAAAGAAAAAGGAGTTGAAGGCATGGACATTTGGGCGAAACTACAAAACGGCACCTAGCACATACATCCAAGTGTGGGCTACACACAACATCACGTCCACCACCATCACCCTCCCCATCATCACCTACTGCCATCTACAACTACCACCTCTACCACCTCTACCACCGCCTTCACATGGTGCCCATCCTTCTGTCAATCTCCACTCTTTTTATCAAGCAGGTAATCCTTTCCTGGCTTTAAGGAAGAGGTAAGGCAACTAAAGACTGGGGTCTTTGTTACTGTACATGCCTCCCAGCAAGAGTTTGGCTCCGCCGAACCAGCTTCATGGAAGCCCCTGTACTGTGTAGGCAGCAATTTAGAACTCATCTTTCGTCCCACGTTGAACACTTAGGTTTGAACCCCCTCCCCATCTCTATTCATTTCCTTTCTCACATCCTCAGGAGGAACTTTGCAGAACCCTTGTAATGTTAACAGTTTTGTTTGTAATTCAAGAATGACTACATCTGGGTGTTTCCAGACACAAGAACAAAGTCAGGAATAATAATGAGGCCATATATATTCAGTACCATACCCTAGGGCCTGACTGTGATCCTTCAGTGGACCCAGAGTATGTACCTCCAGGTAAACTCCTTTGAATAAACTGAAATGTGGACATTTTCCATTTGCCATGGCCATGTGTAGGATGTTTCACAGCCCCTGCTGGCTGTGTGGTCCGCCTCCCAAAAACAAGTGCTAAGAATCAGTTCCCTGTATTTCAAGCTCTTGGTCCAGCAGTCAGGAAGACTGTGTGTCAGGACCACATCTCCAGGATTCCTTTACTTCTGCAAGTCATGATGCCTGTGACCTGCCACTTGAGAACAGATTGTAACAGAGAAACTGCAGCTGAATTTCTTGGAAGGTTTCTGCCTAGACTGGTAACCGTGATGCTGGGTCTGGCCAGGTAGAATTAGGTTTCTGTCTGGGTGGCTTCAGCTTTGCAGGCAGACACAACTTCGAGCAGTGTATTTTCAGCCCATTCTCAATAGCAATTGGCAAGAAAAGCGGTGACACCAGTTTTGGTGACTCTTAGCAGACAGCAGGACCTGGGTAGTGATACTATCCTCCTTTTCCTCCTGTAAGGCCCCCAACCTGACAGCAGGGTGCAGTAGAAATGATCTGGACTTCAGGCCAGGAGAGCCATATTCCAGTCTTGGCTGGATGTGAAATTACATTGTGCAGTTCAAAAAAATTGATATAAATGACCTCTTTCCCTCTCTCCTCCATCTCCATGCACTAGCAGGAGGAAAACAGAAATTCTGCTCCTTCATCTCTCGCTTTCCCAGCCTCTTACCCAAAGGAACTTCTAGGAATGCGCAGGTACAAAAGATACCCCTAAAGCTGTGTGGTTGGAGATATAAAAGGGAACAATCTAAAGCCATTAGCACATGGAAACATCTTCACAGAAGTCCTATCCACAAGAGTCAGGCTCAAGGATTGAAATCCACCCTTTCCCCTTCCCAGAGCTTATAATTTTCTACTATTCCTCTACACAGAAAACAGTCAGCTAAACTACAAGTTTGGGTGACCTGTAAGGTCGCTGCTACTATTAATGGTCATGAATTAATAGTTTCCCTTTCACTGTTAAACTTCAGAGGCAAGTGGTCTATATCTTTTATTTGTCTCAGCATTGTTCTCTCCTTACCCCCCTCCCCCAAATCACTCCTGATCTCACTGTTCTACTCAGATTGTACTTCTGAAAGTCACCAATGACCTCTGAGTCCCAAACAAGTCTGTGCTCAATTCACATTTGTCTCGACACTCACCACCCTCCCATCGACAGCCCTTAATACGTGATGCTGTCAACTGGACACCACTGCTTGAATTTGTCTGTTTCTTTAGGTTCCTTGAAAACTGTCTTCCTGATTGCTTTTAACCTTCCACATACTCTTTTTCCCTTCTACTGATAAATCTTCAAAGCAAAGCAAATATTACACAGTTTTTCTAAGACTAACACCTGTCATTTTACTTTTTCATTTCCGTCATTCTCCATGCCTGGATAGTTTTTTTTTTTTTTTAATCTTATTTGTTTCTTTCCTTGATGCCTCTTTAATCTGTTTTCTCTGTTATTCCAGGCTCTCATCTAGTCACGCCTGACTTGCTCAATATCCCATTATTCAGTTAGTCTGCCTCTGCTATGCCCTAAACATTACTGTCATATTAATTCAGGAAATTCTGCTTGCATTAAGTTACTCCCTTTCTACAAAACATGCAATGACTCCCCGTTATTTATTTCAGAATAAATTTCTAGCTGAGTCTGGCATTCAAGACCCCCTCACCTAAAAACCTGGCCCCGCTTAACCTACCCAACCTATTTTTATTACCTAACATCTACCATCCCCCAGCACAAATTATCTCTTGGACAAATCAGTGTCCTTGCATCTCACAAATATCTAGGATGAGTCTCAACTCTAAGCCTCCCTTACTTTCAATGAGCAGCAGAGAAAAACATTTGCTTTTCTCTGAACCTTCCATTTAACATTCCCACTACCACTGTGATTCATGGTCACCATTTCCAACAGAGCCACAGCACACGCATACCCCCCAGCAAAGAGCTTGCAATCTTCAGGGCTAACTGGATTCTACCAGGAAGTATTACTCCACTCAAACCAGAACGCATGTGATAGGCAGGGAGTGGCAAGCCAAGTGACGAAGCGTCCTCTGTGTTCGTAAAGCAAGTACAAACAGAACCTGAGCATCACAGACTGAACGCATTCAATTCTTTGAAGTAAAGTAGCTCACCAGATAAATACCTCTGCTGGTTGTTTGAATTACAGATGAGTAAACTAATCTGTTTCTTTATTTGTAACTTCTCAGAGGCAACTGTTCAAAAGCACATCTTAAGGAATAAACTGAAATCTCTCTGCTATTTGGGTGGAGAATAAATGGCTATTTATTTCCTATATTCTTAAAGGAAATTCTAGGGTTCAGGCATGAGAGGATAGATTTAGCATGGGATCACGAACTTGTTCACCTGTTCACCAGGTATGGAAGGAAGAGGTTTGAGAGAGATGGCCAACAATCCTTTTGAGAGTACAGTACGTACTACTACTTAAGCTAATGCTAAGCAGCCATGGTTCTTGATCAGATGATAAAAATGATTTATACTTTAGACATAATTCTAAGACAACAATTCTCAAGTGTATAACCCTCTTGGTGGCTCTCCAGAATTTCCAATTCTCCTATTTTCATTTTCCCATCTCTTTTCACCTCGTTTTATCTTGTAAAGTACTTTTTGACTCAACTCAGCTTTGGTCTCCTTTGATGGGATTTGAGAATACAGTAGAGAATCTTCCCTGATTTAGCTACAAAGAAACTTTCTCCCCATTTGTTTGCTCTCTAGCAGTGGGAATAGACTTCCAGTGATCCACCCACACTCCAGCCCCTGATGAATCTTACTCGTTTCAGTAATGCCTCTTTTTGTGGCATTAACATAGGTAGTCTTTAACCCCCCCAAAATATGATTATATATATTGGTTTGTAAAGTCAGTCTCTGTTTTATATGTTGGTTTTATATGTTGGCTTGTAAAGCCAGTTGTGAAAATGCTGATGGTCTTTTCCCTATAGAAACCATGTGATAAATGGTTGTTAGGCTCCCAGGCTGGTTTTGTGACTAATTATCCACACCATTGCAGTAGTATGAGAGGGATCCAAAGTCTTTCTGTTTCTGTGTTCCTGAATCCCGTTGATCTCAAGGATGGTGGGTAAGGATGGTTTCAGCTTCTTCTATGTCTTTCCAGGGATTCTCTGTATCTATACTATACATGTGTATGTCCTCAACTCTTTTTCCCTTTCTTTTTTCTTAACACAAAAATTAGATATAATACATGCTGTCCTACATATTTCTATTTTCCCTTAACAACTGAGGCGATTGCATCAGTACAATGTAGATTGGCGTGGTTTTTTTAAATAGCTCTATGGAAACAACATGGCTTACTTAAAAAAATTAAAATATAAAGGTGTTACTAATTTAATAAATTGTATAAAGTAAATTTTAAATTCCATTTTTCACTGTAAAAGCCACCACAAAAGAAAAATCAAGGCATTAAAAAATTATCCACAATCCCACTAAACTATGTTGGTTTAGTTCTTTTAAGATAGTGTTTTTCAAGTCTGGTGGGGCTTCCCTGGTGGTGCAGTAGTTAAGAATCTGCCTGCCAGTGCAGGGGACACAGGTTTGAGCCCTGGTCTGGGAAGATCCCACATGCCACGGAGCAACTACGCCCATGTGCCACAACTACTGAAGCCCGCGCGCCTAGAGCCCATGCTCCGCAACAAGAGAGGCCACCACAGTGAGAAGCCCGCGCACTGCAACGAAGAGTAGCCCCTGCTCGCTGCAACTAGACAAAGCCTGCGTGCAGCAACGAAGACCCAACGCAGCCAAAAATAAATAAATTTATTAAAAAAAAAAAAGTCTGGTGGATGGACTGTTCACACCAGAATCACGTCAGGTGCCTGTCAAATAGGCAGATTCCAGGGTACTCCCATACACTTATTAAATCAGAACTTCTGAGTATGGGGCCTTATTAGCACTGCAAGATTTACAGTTCAAGTTTGAAAATAGGTACTTGAAGGCCTTTGCTCTGCCTTAAAAAAAAGTTTTAATTATAGGTGACATGCAATTCTGTGTTCCCACTTTTTTCAACATTTAAAGCTAATGTTTTATAATAAGCATTTTTCCATATTACTAAATTGTCTTCACTATCATCATTTTATTTGCTTGCTTACTACTCCATTTCTTAATTTACTTATCTGTTCACCTGTTGTTGGACTTCTAGGATCATTCAAATTTTACCTTCACATTTCTTGCTCTTTCATATTGTCCTTTGAAACAAGTAAGTAGTTGAAAGCCAAGACTGATACTTATAAACACATTATTCACGTACAGCTTATCGAATACAATTTCGCATTTGAGACAAGTTTATTGAAGCCCGCCATGTCCACAGTATTGTGCATTTACACTGGGGCCAACCAAGGTGAGGAATTCAAGGCTCTACCTATCAAGGAGTTTAAAATCTAGTAGATAGTTTACAATCTGGAAATAATCGGCCAAAGTTCTATTTAATGTCAGTCCTGAGAGGAAAGAGAAACAACTTAGGCAGTTGGAATGTCCTGACCCAGATGGCAGTTTTAATGCCTCCAAGGGAGCTACTCCTATGATCCCTAGTTTGCAGAGGAAGAGACTCCAGCTTAGAGTAATCAAGCAGTTTGCACAGCATCACACAGTAAGTAGAAGAACTGAGATTTGAACCTGGACAGTATGACTGTAAGGCAGGGATTGGCAAACTTTTTCTATAAAGGACCAAACAGTACATGTTTTAGGTTCTGGGGCCAGACGGTCCCCGATGCAAGTACTCAACTCTGCTGTTGCAGAGAAAAAGCATCTACAGAGGATACTTTAATGAATGGGCATATCTAGGTTCCAATAACTTTACTTGCCAAAAACAGGCTCCTGTTCTAAGACGTATAGTCTTTATTCCCAGGCTACTCTGCTTCCTCACTCAGCCAATCTGATATATTGAGCATCTTCTCCATGCAAGGTAAACGCACAAATGAAGCCACAAATGAGGCCGCAAAATGAATAAAATGAGTCTCTGCCCTCCAAAACTCCAAGGTGAGAAAAAGATCATGGAACTTTGAGTAAGACATTTAACCTCTGTCAATGACTCCATTTTAAAACTATAAATATTGATAATATTTCCCTCATACAACACAGATGTCGTGAAGATTAATGAGACAGTTCACGTATTCTGATTTACTTAGCTGAATGACTTTTTCTTATGTTAAATTGATCCTTGCTCTTTCGCAGTCCCAAAGGAGATGAGTAAATAAACCAATCTATCCTTTGCTCATGTAGGAAGGAGTCCCCTTAAATTAGTAAACTAGAAATTTTTATGTAGTATTGCAACACTTTATTTTTATGAAGCACTTTTAAAATTTATATGTAATTTTCTACTGGGACCAAATAGGTTTTTTGTTTTTGTTTTTTAATAAATTTATTTATTTATTTTTGGCTGCCCTGGGTCTTCATTGCTGCGCGCGGGCTTTCTCTAGTTGTGGCGAGTGGGGGCTACTCTTCGTTGCAGTGCACAGGCTTCTCATTGTGGTGGCTTCTCTTGTTGCGGAACACGGGCTCTAGGCGTGCGGGCTTCAGTAGTTGTGGCTCACGGGCTCTAGACGCAGGCTCAGTAGTTGTGGCCCACAGGCTTAGTTGCTCCACGGCATGTGGGATCTTCCCGGACCAGGGCTCGAACCCATGTCCCCTGCGTTGGCAGGTGGATTCTTAACCACTGTGTCACCAGAGAAGTCCCGACCAAATAGTTTTTAAACTTTTATTTCTTAACACAATCGAAAGGAACACAAAGGAAAAATGGAAAGAAACACAAAGGAAAAAAAATCTGTGTAATTCAGAAACACTGTGATATGTGCTCACAAGTTACACATCCACGATATCCTCCCGTTATTCAGATTTTCTGAGTTATAAAAGTTCTTTGCTTGTACCTCACGGTCATCCTGACACTCATGGAGTCTCTGTAAAGACAGTCAGGAAGAGTCAGTCATTTACTCTTACAGGGTAATTTTTAAATTGCTCAGAAAAGTATACACCCAGAAATAAAAAGGGAGGTGACTTCCCTGGTGGTCGAGTGGCTAAGACTCTGCACTCCCAATGCAGAGGGCCCAGGGTTCGATCCCTGGTCAGGGAACTAGATCCACATGCGTGCCACAACTAAGAGTTCGCATGCCGCAACTAAAGATCCCGCGTGCCACATCTAAGACCCGGCACAGTCCAATAAATAAATAAATAATTTTTAAAAAAAGATTAAAAGAAAAAGAAATAAAAAGGGAGGAAATACTGATACATGCAACAATGTGGATGAATCTCAAAAGCACTATGCTGAGTGAAAGAAGCCAGACACAAAAGACTGAGTACTGTATGATACCACTTACATGACACTTGGGAAAGGGCAAAACTATGCAGGCATATTTCAGGTCAGTGGTTGCCGAGGTTGGGGACAAGAGGAGGGGACTAATGGTAAAGGGACATGAGGGGACTATCTGGAGTGACAGGAATGTTCTGTACTGATTGTGATACAGCCACATTGTTCAAAGTGCACCCGGAAAAGGCTGAAGTTCGCTGTTTATAAACTAGACCTCAATAAACCTGTCCAAAACTGCTATAGAGAGTTCCTCGGGCAAAGATAAATGGAGAACAGGCCCCAAAGGTTGCAGTCAATTGCTGTTCAGGTTAAATTCTGAACGGGAGCTAGCACTGGGATCTGGGCCAGAGGCACTACATTTGCTTCCTCTCAAAGACAGCCCAGCACGCACCTGGGGCAGGGCCAATCTCCGAAAGCGACTGGGAGGAAAGAGAAACAGCGTGGGCAGTTGGAAGGTCCTGACCCAGATGGCAGTTTCTGGCCATTCTTCACAGACTCCTGAGAAGCTCCTGTTTCCCTGTGTTAAGGAGGCTGGGGTAAACTGTACCACTTTCTCCTATGTACAGACTGACCCACATCTCTACCTCAAACTGCCCGGGAAAAAGAAAAGTGCCAATTGCAGACACTTGGGCGGTCCTATTACTGCTCTTAATAATGTTTCTGGGACTAGTCATTTAAGGAACACCCAGTGGGGATTCTGCTGAGCGCCTGACATAGCAGCAAACCAGACTGAAGGCGCTGCTCTCCCGGAGCCTGAATTCTAAAGGATGGCGAAGAGCTCACATTTATTGAGTGCTTGCTATGTGCCAGGTGCTACGGGGACTGACATTGAATTGATACAACTATGGAGTGCAGAGGCTATTATTACCACGCCTATTTAAAGTTTAGGAGCCTGAAGCCCTGCAAGCAAAGTAACTTGTCCAAAGATGTGCAGCTAGAAGGTAGCAGAATCTGGCTTGAAACCCAGGCAGACTCACTCCCTCAGTCCATGCCCTTAGCTACACTGTCTCTCTGAGTGGTGGACAGGTCAGCAAAAAGACTGTCCTTATAGGGTCCCAGAATGTCAGTACTAGATGCCTTGGGAAATATCTGCAAACACTGAATAAAGCTATCCCATTTACAAAGAAAGAGTGTTACCTCATGAGATAAAAGATCAAATATCACTAATAGACAATTTACCAAAAAATAAATAAATAAATACTAATTAACATACCTACAGAAAAATGATCACCTTACAATCAAAGGAATAAAGCAATAAAATGAGATGTATATTTTGCTTATTAAATTCGCAAGCAAAGAGTTCAAATGCAGACAGCTAAGATGAATGCACTGCTAATGGAAATGGAAATTAATACAGTTTGGAAGGCAGTTTGCATTCTGAACCATAAACATATTAATTCCTCTTAACCAGGTTTTCCATTTTTATGACTTTATCTTTAGGAAATAATCCAAAGTATGGGAAAAGTTATGTGCAGCAAAGATATCTGTTGCAGTGAGTGGTGTTTATAAATTTATGACAACATTTATTATTTATACAATATATTCTTTATATAATTTATTCAATTTAGCAATCCAATCATAAAAATAAAAAGTAAAATAAAACCTACACATCTCTGATCCAGCACTGTGCTTTTCAACAAAGTAGGTCTCTATAGTTTCACCTGCCCTGGTTAGGCTGTGGTTAATATCAGCTAAAAGAATGCTTAAGCAGAAGTGTGTCAAAACACAAAGTATCAACAGTTTAAAAAGGAATATATTTCATTTGCCAGAAATGCAAATAGGCTGGTGGGCATAGTGATACAATCATTCTCGGGCCCCAAATCACATCAAACTGTGTGGCTCTTTTTTCTCATCCCCAACTGCCAGAAGAAAATAGAAAGGGTTTTTTCTTTCCACAGTCTCTCCTAATTTTACACATTGCTTAAACATGTAAAGGTATGCAAAAGCAAAATACTATTTTAGTCCTTCCTGATAGAATCACTTTCATTAAGTGATCTTCCTATAAAAACAAACATCTCATGCTGTGTTACCCCTAGAAATCCAAAGACTGAGAGCTAGTTATTACAAATACCAGGAACAATGAACATTTCTCAGCTAATTATTTTCTTTATAGACATTAATGGGTTTTTTTAAACTATAGATTTTATTTAGGATGAGGAATATCTCTGTAGTTATCTTACTATATCCAGAACCCCCAGGTAAAGCCTTTGCCTGGAGCCCTTTATCTTCCTCTACGTCTTCCTCCTGCACTAGTGAACAGCATCAGATGTAATGAGTAATGAGTAAATCTTCACAAGGTATTATGGTCTAGTTGGTGAACTGCAGGAAGTTCAAATGGCAGAATCTCAGAGGGCAAAGGGCACTGACAGTGAAGCTCTACAGGTAGGTAGAGGTGAACAGACTAAAAACATTATGTAACAGGTGCGCATATGCACATCAAATCATTTCATTTTCTAAAAAATTTATTTATTTTATTTATTTATTTTTGGCTGCACTGGGTCTTTGTTGCTGCGTGCGGGCTTTCTCTAGTTGCAGCGAGCGGAGGCTACTCTTCCTTGCGGTGTGCAGTCTTCTCATTGCGGTGGCTTCTCCTATTGCGGAGCACAGGCTCTAGGCGCATGGGCTTCAATAGTTGTGGCACGTGGGCTCAGTAGTTGTGGCTCACGGGCTCTAGAGCACAGGCTTAGTAGTTGTGGCGCACGGGCTTAGCTGCTCCGCAGCATGTGGGATGTTCTCAGACCAGGGCTCGAACCCGTGTCCCCTGTGTTGGCAGGCGGTTTCTTAACCACTGTGCCACCAGGGAAGCACAAATCATCTCATTTTTATAGTGCCTGGGAAAGGTAAGTATAACTGTCCTCATTTTACTGGTGAGGAAAGCAAGGCTCCCAAGGTTTAAGCAGATTGCCCAAAGTCACATAGCTGACAAAGGGCAAAAGCAAAATTCAAACCTGGATTCAGTGCACAGTCTCTATTTGGGGTCCTTAATGATCTGTCATGCAGTACCTGTCTTCTGTAGAAGAGGGACACATCTTCTGTAGAGTCTGCTCATATTAATATGAACTTTATAAGTAGCTTGGTTTAAAAATCAGGTAGCAAAATAGTATAAAACTTTTCCCTATTCAAAATATGGGATGGTTAAAAATATCAAAACACAGGAGTGACTTAGCTATGAGTTTTCTTGTATGGCTGCTTTTGCTAGATTTTCTATAATAAGCATTAATTTTTATACAAAGGTAAATTCGAATAAAAGTTATTTTTAATAGTTCAATATTTTTAAAGTCCAAGATAAGAGCACAGGTGCTAAGTAGCACGACATCTGGGAGGCTGGGGTTAGTTAACATTGGTGACACAGCATTTGGATAGCGTGACTACATTTAGAAAGATTTTGTATACCTTTACTGAAGAGACCCTCTCCCAAGAAATAGGAGAAAATGTACTAGAGATATGGCAGTGAGTGCTAGAATTTTTTTCCTCCACCGTGAATATTAATGACAATTTTCCTTCCTTTTTCATAATTTCATAACAGGACTTTAAGAGTGAGTCTTCCCCTAGAGGGGTGAGCTATCATGACACTAGAAAGTAATAACTGTTATCACATAACATACAACATGCAACTACTTCTGCACAGAGGAGGTGGGCAGTGGTCCACAGAGAAAACGACTTTGGGCTGAATATGAAGAGCGAGTCAGATTTTTGCCCGCTGGGAAAGCAAGAAAGGAGAAAAGAGCCTTTAAAGGTTCAGAGGAGCAAGAATGCAAGCTTGTATTTCTCTGGAGTTCAAATGACATTACTGAAAAAGAAGCTGTGCTCTAAAATCTGTCCTGAAATGGTTCTCTATCTTTCATCAATATGCAAATTTAGAATTCAGCCAGAATCCTTAAAGAGCTCATTGATGGCGGTGCCAGCTCAGTGACATCACCCTGATGGATGCAGCACTTTGCTGTCACCTCGTGACATACATTCTTCTCTCCTGTTGACATATCATCACAAAGGTGACAGCCAGCCATAAAGATAAGGCATTATTTCCCCTTAAAACAAATATCAAGTAGACAAGCTGTAGGTCTTTATGCAGAGATTTATCCTGTTCTACAAACCACTAACAAAATAGTTGCCAACTGAGCTGAAATGGTTACAACTCCCCAAAATGTCCTTTTTTGAGAATAACAGGCAGAGCAAAAACAAGGTCTACCTTTATCCAAGAAGGCAAGAACTTACTGGATGATCTCTGCTCTTTCCTTTGAGGAAGTTAGAAAAAACATTAATTTATTTATAGGATGGGCCAAGAGACTTTCAGGAAAAAGCACTACTTTAGCAAACTGAAAGAACACAAAAGTAGGCCACTCATCTTCAGAAAGCTACACCTGCCTGCGCCATCCACTTTAAAGAACTTATTTATACCATAGGAACCAAAGAGACAATGCAGAGAAACAGCATATGTTAGTTCTACTTGGTCTGTGGAAAAGAGATTCTTCCTACTAAGTGTCAGCAACCCAATTTAGAGGCCTTTGTATAAGTAGTTGTTTTGGGACTGTAAGAATGCATGCATGTGTATTTATTTATAATATACCTCATTCTATAGGGATTTGGCGTGGCTTTCAGCAAGTACATGTGTAACCAAATGACAGTAATATATTAATAGACATTTTAAAGTCCAGACAGGGAAAACATAAGTGAGGGCAGAAATTCAAGACAACTGAAATGAAAGACACAAATATATGTGCTATAATTATACTCCAAGTTTGATTCTGGGGCTCCAGGCAGTCAAAATGAAAGAAGGGGCACAATTAGCCACATCATTCTCATAAGCAGAAAGGAGGAGGCATGAAACACTTCAAGAAAGCAAAGTGTTCCTAGCCCGAGATTTTAAAAAGAAATTCTCAAATGGAATGTTCTTTTGGGTGCGGGGGAGAAGGGACTGAATTGAGATACTAGACGCTGCCCTCAAAACTTCTGTAATAAAGGCAGTAACTGATTTTGTTTTTATTTCCTTGTATCATCCTTTGATTTTTTTTTGTAAAAAAACACAGGACAAAACATTAAAACTCAACTCTATGCAGGGGATTCTTTGTGACTAAGGTGATTTTGCTCAGCAGTGTTATCTGGTAGCAGATTGAATGACAGGACCCAGGAGTTCAGAAAAAGAATGGGTGGATGACATTTCTTCCCATCGATCTTTCAGAGAATAGACACTCATCCATCCATCATTTGTCCATTCATTTCTTGAGCTTCTCCTAAATGCTGGGAATCAAGCTAGGTGCATGGATTCAGAGGCAAAGTAAGACACAGTCCCAATTCTTGAAGAACTCATGGTCTGGTAAACTCTGATTTTCAAAGATATTTTTTGTCAGGGACCTTGTCTCCACAAGTTTTGCCTATAACTCTTCATGGCAACTTGGAAAGAATGAGACATAGAACGGTATTTACCATGCTTCACGAAAAGCATTCAAAAAAACCCCACATAATTTCAAGGTAATGCAAATAGACATCTAGTCAGTGTCATGAAAGAATGAAAAATAATTGTCTAAGAGTACTTGTAGCCTTAATTTAACGTTAAAAGATACAGTCTTGATGGTTTGTTTTTAAAACATAAACTCATTTTCCTACAGAAATCTCAAAGAATTAATTTTTTTAAATAGAAAGGATGTTTTAATTCAATGATAGTGAATGACTAATCATTATATGCCAATAAATATATCTAATAATCAGCTAAAATTTAATCTCTGAATATTCAAAGATTAAAATAAAAGCAAAGATGAAAAAAAAGCACTTGCTACATGATTTCACCTTGTCCTTTAATTTTTTTTCCTCCACAAGGCTTATCATATTCACTCATTCATGTAACAAATATTTATTGAGTACTTATTATTTCTAGGCACTGTTCTTGGCACTGGGTTATAGCCATGAAATCACTGCCCTTATGGACAGCATACATTCTAGCAGGTAATGATATATGTCAGGCAGAGATCTAAACTTATTAGATATATTAATTAATTTAATCCCCACAATTAAGCCAAGAGATAAAGGTATTATTACTGTTTCCATTTTAAAGATTAGAAAATTAAGGCAGGGTAAGGTTAAATACCAAACTGACACAGTGAATTCATGGTAGAGCAGGGATTTAAACTCAAGCAGTCTGGCCCCAGAGTCCGTGTCCCTAAACAGTGCAGTGACTGTCCCTAACAGCAGGGGCTCAGGAAATATCTGTTGAGTGAATCAACAGAAGAGAGGAGGACAGAAAGGTCAGAGGAGAAGTCAGGAAGAATGTTATAAAGATTCATCAAATCCTTACATTTTTGCAGAAAGCCTTAATGGTCACAAAGTACTTCCAAATGAAACGTTACTGAAGCTTCATGACCATTCTATGAGGTATATATTTTGATCCTTTTTACTCAGGGGAGACAGAGCCTGTCCCCAGGTCACATGCTTGGTAAGTGGTGACGTCTCCTGGGCTCTTTCTAATGCACCTCAGAGGCAGGAGTGGCAAACTCAGCTTGAGATGCCAAGGAAGGTTTCCCAAGGGAAGAGACATTGAGCTGTGCCTTTAAGAGAACCAGCGGGATTTTAATGTCACACTTCTAGCAGATTAAGAAAATCAAGAAAACCAAAGTGCTAGGCAAATAGTATGAACTCAATAAATACATGAACCAAGTATACTTATTTCCATAGGTTCACAAATCAGAATGCTGATATGAAAGACACATTGGAATGGAGAGAATTCTCAGGTCCTTAGAGATCAATGGATTGGTCCATCTAGTTATCACAGTTAATATCCCTTTAAATTTTTAGTTCCTTGGAAATATACTATACCCAGGAGAATAACCACTAATACAACTTAACATTAATCATTATGCAGCACTGTCCTCAAAAAGCACACACAAAATGTTTCAATCAACAACTTGTGCTCATTCTCAAATTTCCTAGAGTGAGGATGCCTTCAAACCTAGATGCCTGGGTTTGAAGTCTGGCTCTGGTAGTTACCAGTTGTGGGGACTTGGGCCTCAGTTTCCACATCTGTAAAATGGGAGTAATTAATAATACCTATCTGATAGGATAATTGTGGGGATTCAATGAGTTAATAAATGTAAAGCACGTGAAAAAGTACCTGGCAAATAGCATTTGCTAAATGTTTGCCAATGTGGTACACTGTACTACTATTTCCAAATACTCAGTTCCCTTCCTGGTTCCTCAGGTATCCACAGGATGTGCCCTGGTATCTCCACTGGTTCCATGTGGTTCGCAGGATGCTGCAGGAGGATTACTTATCCCCAAACCACTGACAATGGGCTTGGCCATGTGACTCGCCTTGGCCACTAGCCTGTGAGTAGACATGACATAGATAATGTCTGATGAGAAGTTTTAATGGGCAATACATGTTTCCACTGGCTCTCTCTCTTTGCCATGAGCACACCATGTCCCAGAGAGAGGCTGCTCCTTTGGCCTGGATCATGGAATGAAAAGACACAGGGAGCAGGAGCAGATTCAACGCCAATCTGCCAAAGACACATAATGTGGGCAAGAAATAATCTTCTGTCCTTGCAAGCCACTGAAATTTTGGGGCTATTTGCTACCATAGAACAGTTGACTAAAACAGCTATTGTTATCAGTATTATTGGATTAAATTTCTATTTTAACCAAAAAAATTACCTTTGAAAAACTTTAAAAAATCAATAGGTAAAAATCTCAAATCTTCACAACAGATTTCAATGGGTCTAATTGTTACGAAAATCTCTTAGAAAAGTGAGTAACTGAGTTCCTATTCTTTATTGCTGATCGTTTTCCCTTTACCTAGTAACCATGTCCCCTGACAAAACCTTATAGATAGTGACGAGCATCTCTGCCGAACTCAGTTTTCCACTCTGCATATAAGTACAGTACACCCTTCTTGGAAGCCATGATTTACACAAAGAAAGTTGGGAGACTGGTTTTCAAAAGCCTCTCTTATAAGCTCTATAGCCTTGTAAAAGAAGATGTTTTTCATTTTAAAGGTAAGAGAACTCACTGATGCAGATTTCATTATGGTTTATTAATAGATTCTCACTGATTCTGTTTTCCTGTCTCAGCCTTTTGTAGTTTTGGGAAAATTAGCTTCTAAAAATCATTTTATTCTCTTACATCAACAATAGCATTTAATCTTCTTCTCCATACCTCAAAAGGGTGCATTTCCTCTTTTAGGCAATTGCACTGTGTTCATTTCTGGTGGCACTGAGTACTGAACCACTGTTACTTTCTTCTAACACTCTGTGAGCACCTGGGCACAGGCTGCTATTCTCCTGAGCCTGCAGTCTAATGCGGAAAAGAAAACAACAAGCAAGTAAAGAACCAAATGCCTTCAGAGCATGTTAAGTACTATGAAGAAAAGAGGGTGTTTAGTAGAGAGTAATGAGGTATGGGGCCAGATGAACTTCAATGATAATCCAGGAAGACCCATCTCAGGAGAGGACAATTAAGGTGAGACCTGAAGGCTAAGAAAAGTGCAGCTGTGTGAAGGGCACCAGGACACATGTTCAGATGAGGCCTTGAGGTAGAAAAGAGCTTAGAAGGTTTAAGGAACTGAAAGAAGAAACTGTTTCCCTTGCTCTCCACATTTCAGCAAGAGAAAGAGGAACACGAGATGGAGTTGAAGAACAAAGCAGACGTAAGAGCATGTGGAGCTTCATGGGTTTGGACTGTATCCTGAGAGGGATGAGAAGACATTACAGTGTTTTAAGCAAGTAAGTGACCTGGTCTGATTTGCACTGATAAAAGGTGTGTGGAAATGGACTTGAGTGAAGCAAGAATGAAAGTGGAGAAACCAGTAAAGAGGCTACTGTAAACATCCAAGAGGAAGGAAAGAGTGAGCCAAGAGGAACTGGAGAGAAGCGGACAGACATGAGGCATATTTAGGAGTTAAATGCACAAAACTTGCTGACAGTCTGAACCTGGGTGTGGTGGGGAAGAGAGCAAAGACTAAAGGCTGACATCTAGGTTTCTTGGGCCTGAGGAAGGAGGAAGATGACAATGCAACTGAATGAGATGGAGATGCCTAGGGGAGAAACCCATTTAATGGGTAAAGTCGGGAACTGTATTCTGAACAAATAAAATTTAAGATGCCCATTAGCTACCCAACTGGAAATGTCAGATAGGCAACGGGATAGACAGGGATGAAATTCAAAGGGGAAATCTGAGCAAGCAAGCAATTTGGGAGGGGTTACCTATAGGCAAGGAGGGCATTCCCATGGGACAATGACTTAGCATGGAGAGTCGATGCCAGAAAGTAAGGAAGTAGTAATAGAGGGTGAACTGTCAAAAGACAAGCCAGCTTGAAGTGGCTCTCATTGGCCAAAAATACTTATTTATTACAAAAAGAAAAAAGAGTAAGTGTATGATGGAGAAGCTCAGCAGGCACCACCTTAATCAAGTGTTCATCAGCTGCAGCAGTAATAAGATGAATCAAAATCATCTGCTACTGGATAGGATGCAATGAGAAGAACATAGTAGACCATCTTCTGTGATACTCCTGGAAAGATATCTAACTTGAATTTAATCATGAGGAAACAACAGACTATCATAAACTGAGAGATATTCAACAAAATAACTGGACTGTTATTTGCAAAAGTATCAAGGCCATGAGAGTCAAGACAAGAGTGGTTCCAGATTGGAGACCAGAGGAATGTGGCAACTATACACAGTATGCGTTCTAAACTGGATCCTTTTACCATAGAGGACGTAAGTCAGACAATTAGTGAACCTGTAGGGGGTTTGTAGATTGGATGGTCACAATGTTATCAAGTAAGTTTTCTGATTTTGTTGGTTATATTATGGATACATAAAAGAATGTCCTTGTTTGTAGAACACACAAACTAAAGTATTCTGGGACATTACGATATCATGTTGGCAAATTATCCTCAAATGGTTCAAGAGAAAAGGTTATTTGTATTGTACTTGCAACTTTTCTGTAAGTTTGAGATTGTTTTTTAAAAAATGAGTTCCAATAATATAATCTACATACCAGACTGTACACATTAAAAGTCTAACCTGGACTTCCCTGGTGGCTTAGTGCTTAAGAATCTGCCTGCCAGACGGGAATAAAGACACAGACCTACTAGAGAATGGACTTGAGGATATGGGGAGGGGGTGGGGTGAGATGTGACAGGGTAAGAGAGTGTCATGGACATATATACACTACCAAATGTAAAATAGATAGCTAGTGGGAAGCAGCCGCATAGCACAGGGAGATCAGCTCGGTGCTTTGTGACCACCTAGAGGGGTGGGATGGGGAGGGTGGGAGGGAGGGAGATGCAAGAGGGAAGAGAAATGGGAACATATTGTATATGTATAACTGATTCACTTTGTTATAAAGCAGAAGCTAACACACTATTGTAAGGCAATTATACTTCAATAAAGATGTTTAAAAAAAAAAAAAAAAAAAAAGAATCTGCCTGCCAATGCAGGGGACATGGGTTCAATCACTGGTCTGGGAAGATCCCACATGCCTCAGAGCAACTAAGCCCATGTGCCACAACTACTGAAGCCCGTGCGCCTAGAGCCTGTGCTCCACAACAAGAGAAGCCACCACAATGAGAAGCCCGTGAACCACAACAAAGAGTAGCCCCTGCTCACTGAAACTAGAGAAAGCCCACGCGCAGCAACAAAGATCCAATGCAGCCATAAATAAATAAATAAATAAATAAATAAATAAATAAATAAATAAATTTATACTAAAAAGAAGTCTAACCAATACCAGGTATTTGTGAGAATATGAAGTAATGGAAACCCTCATTCAGGGCTAATGAGACTGAAAATTGGAAGAACAATTTTAGAAAACTGTTTGGCTTTATCTCAGAAAATTGAAGATACATATCCTTTATGACTCAGCAACTGCATTCCTAGAGAATCTCTTGAATATGAGGACCAGGATGTTCATAGTGGCACTGTTTTTAAGAATCAAAAACTGAAAATAGCTTATATATCCATCAATAATAAAACAGACCAATAAATTGTTTATATATTTATATAGTGGAATACCATACAGTGATGAAAAGGAATGAATGAGAGCAACACTCATCCACAAGGATGGTTCTCAAGGACAGTGCTGAATGAAAGCAGCAAAATACAATCATTTAATAGAGTCCAAAAATAGACAAAACTAAAATATATTGTTTAGGTGGTAAAACTTTAAGAAAAGTAAGAAAATGATTATAACACATGTCAAGATAGTGGAGGCAGGGAGGGAATGAGTTACGATGGGGAAGATGCACAGAGAGTCTGTTTCTAGAGGCTGGCACTGTTCCATTTCTTGCCACTGGAGTGATTCCATCAGAGCTCATTTTACTACGATTTGTTAATGTGCACATGTATGATTTGATCACTTTCTGGATATATATAATTTTTAATAATTTAAAAATTACTAAAAACAACTGCTTACATTTACTGAATGCTTACTATGTATCAGCTACTATACTGAGCATATAAACATGTTTTATCCTATTTAAACTTTCCTAGCCTATGAGGCAGGTAATATTACTATATTCTCCATTCTACATATGTTCAAACTGAACTGACTTATCCATCATCAGCACTAAAAAATGGGGATGTGAGGCTGACTTGGAGCTTGCAAATTTAACCACTAAGTTATGCTTTCAAGTACTGCTTTGATTTTTCTCTATTTTTGGATATATGTTATTAGAATTTGGATTCATGAAGGATTTCTCTGTAAGTTTCCATAGTATTTAGTACAATGCTTTAAAACAGGCTTGATAAGTATTGTTGACTAGCTGAGCCATTTGTTATTTCTAATAGAACCATAAACTATTGTGTAATGTGCTGAGATATTTTTTAGTCCTTCCATCAATGCTGAGAGCCTGAGTTTTAAATTATAAGGCAGAAGTCTTTAAAAGCTCATTTAAACTACAAAAGCATTTACACTGAAGTAAAAGGCAAGAGGTTTACATGATTTTGACAGCAAGAATGCATTTAAGTACATTAAAGCACTCTCAAAGAGACCAAAGGGCATGAGATAGCATTCCACTACAGCCCATTTGAAGGAATTATGTGTAACCATAAAAATTCAAACTCACTCTGAAAACCAGGTTTTTATACTTGACAAAAATCTACTGAGCCAAATTCACTACATCGTATTTTCAAAAGAAATCATAGGTTTTGATTTTCTTCACTGACTTTGGATTTATGTAACGTCTTTCTCCCTAAAAAACTCCGCATTCTGTTTGCCCAAACATTATCCCACTCACTTTCCATTTTTCAGGAGTTAACATTTCCAAAATTTACAGATAAATAAATATAGAACTTTTTAAAAAATAACTATTTTTATTTTATTTATTTTATTTTTGGCTGCGTTGGGTCTTCATTGCTGCGCACGGGTTTTCTCTAGTTGTGGTGGGTGGGATCTACTCTTCGTTGCGGTGCACGGGTTTCTCATTATAGTGGCTTCTCTTGTTGCGGAGCACGGGCTCTAGGTGCACAGGCTTCAGTAGTTGTGGCTCGCAGGTTCTAGAGTGCAGGCTCAGTAGTTGTGGCACACGGGCTTAGTTGCTCCGCGGCATGTGGGATCTTCCCAGACCAGGGCTCAAACCCGTGTCCCCTGCATTGGCAGGCGGATTCATAATCACTGCACCACCAGGGAATCCCAATATAGAACATTTAAAAGAAACTTTAAAAGGCAACGCCCAAAAAGGAATCAATTTTTTTTTTTTCTATTTGAAAGATTTACCAATCTCAAGCTGTAGGACTTGAGGAGTTTGAGAATTGTTATCTTTCTTCTTGAAAGGCTAGAACTTTGTACTGAACTTTCAGTACAGTTCAGCAATAGGTTTCATCCCTTATGTGACTCTTATTTGTTTTATGATGACAAAGAAAACAGAGTTGAGATCAATAAGCAGCAGTGGTAGGGGATCAGGGAGAAGAGTTAGCAGTCATGGTACCGGCGAAGAGAAGAAAAAGATTGCTATGGGTTCTTGCCATGGACAGAAAATATATGTTTAAATACATTCATAAAAACCTAAGGGTAAAACAGTATTACAACTGAAGTAGGATTTTTAACTTATGAATCTGATCAATTCAGCAAAAGGTAGGAAAGAAAATTAAAGGAACAACATGAAATCATAATAAATAGAAGACATTAAAAAATGCAAGGGATAATAACAAATATAACCTTCCTACACTGTAAGATGGTGTAACCACTTTGGAAAATAGTCTGTTGGTTTCTCAAAAGGTTAAACATAGGGTTCCATATTATCCAGCAACTCTACTCCTAGGCATATACTCAAAAGAAATGAAAGCAGGGCTTCCCTGGTGGTGCAGTGGTTGAGAATCTGCCTGCCAATGCAGGGGACATGGGTTTGAGCCCTGGTCTGGGAGGATCCCACATGCCGCGGAGCAATTAGGCCCATGAGCCACAACTGCTGAGCCTGTGCGTCTGGAGCTTGTGCTCCTCAACAAGAGAGGCTGCGACAGTGAGAGGCCCACGCACCGCAATGAAGAGTGGCCCCTGCTCGCCGCAACTAGAGAAAGCCCTCGCACAGAAACGAAGACCCAACACAGCCAAAATAAATAAATAAATAAATCGCATTTCCTTAAAAAAAAAAAAAAAGAAATGAAAGCATATGTCTACACAAAAAGTTGTACATGAATGTTCATAGCGGTATCATTATAATAGCCTGAAGTGGAAACAGCCAAACATCCATCAACTGATGAATGGTTAAATAAAGTGTGAAATATCCATATAATGGAGTATTATCTGGGAATAAAAAGGAATGAATTATTGATACATGTTACAACATGGATAAACTTTGAAAATATTATGCTAAATGAAAGAAGTCAATCACAAAAGGCTACATATTATATGCTCCCATTTATAAAAAATGTCCAGAACAGGCAAATCTATAGAGACAGAAAGTGGATTAGTGGTTGCCTAGGGCTAGAGATGGGAGAGAAGTTGGGGGAAAATGGTAGTGACTGCTAGTGGATACAGGGTTTCTTTTTGGGGTGATAAAAATTTTCTAAAATTGACTGTGATGATAGTTGCAAAAATCTATGAATATATTAAAAACCACTGAATTAATATACTTTAAATAACTTAATTATATAGTATGTGAATTATATCTCAATAAAGCTGTTAGAAAAGAAGAAATATGTCATTGCCAAAATATATGTAAATGGGTTAAATTCATCTATTAAAAGGGTAGGACTCTCTGGGGACGTAATGTACAGCACGGTGAATATAGTTATTAACACTAATATATTGTATATTTGAAAGTTGCTAAGAGAGTAAATCTTAAAAGTTCTCATTGCAAAAAAAAAAAAATCATAACTGTGTGGTGATGGATGTTAACTAGGCTTACTGTGGTGATCATTTTGCAATATGTACAAATATTGAATCATTATGTTATATACATGAAACTAATATAATGTTATATATTAATTATACCTCAATTTAAAAAAAGAGTAAGCAGGACTCTCAGCATGGGTTAAAAATATCATATATTAGGGACAAGAAAACATAAAATAAAAATTGCCAAGAAATTTTGAAAATAAAGACTGAGCAAAAATATATATCAGACAAATGTAAAAAGAAAAAAGGGTGGCAATATTACTATTAGATAAAATATTCTCTGATCATGCTTATAAAAAAAATAATAAAGTACTGAACACATTTATATTTAGTCAACTGTAAATTAAAATGACAAGCAAGAGACTTCCCTGGTGGTCCAGTGGTTAAGACTTTGCCTTCCAATGCAGGGTGTGTGGGTTCAATCCCTGATCCGGGAGCTAAGATCCCACGTGCCTTGGGGCCAAAAAACCAAAACATAAAGCAGAAACAATATTGTAAGAAATTCAATAAAGACTTTAAAAATGGTCCACATCAAAAAAAAAACTTTTTTTAAATAAAATAAAATGACAAGCAAAATCTAATGAATCACTGGATACTAGAAAGCACTCTTTAGAATAATTCTTGGGTAAAAACAAAAGTCAAAACTGAAATGACAGGTTATTCAGAAATTAATGACAAAGGATACATAAATAATAAAATCTATAGGATGTAGTCAAAGCTATATGCAGAGGAAAATTAATAGCCTTAAAATGTTCTTTATGATAACCTTGAAAGCTGCTAATGAAAACACTAGGCATTTAACTCTAGGGAAATAGAAAAAGAACAAGAAAATAAGCCCAAAAAAGTAAGAAAAAATAATATAGATAATGAATTAGAAAACAAAGAGGGAATTAATAAATAAAACTAAGAGCTAGTTCTTTGAAATCATCAAATTGTGTTTCACTGAATACCCATTCCAGGAGCTATTAATAGATGTTCTGTGGGGAGGAAAAGATTTTGTAGCAAAAATGTATGAAAAACACTGCTTAGTAAACCTTCCACTTAAGAATTCATAATGCAGATTAGCCTATTAAAAATTCTGAAAAATCCTAAAGCATGTAACTATTTCAAATAGTGGGATCCAGTCTCACAAAGTTATTTGAGCATGAATACTTTTACTCATCAGCGTTCTTTGGAATAGTGCTCCATGGAATACCCATTTGGGAAATGATGATATAGGTAAATCTCTAATATGTATAATCAAAAATAAATGAGAAGATATGAATATGGAGCATCTGGAATGGGAAATGAGATTTAACATAGAAATGGATGAGATTAAAATAAGAGAACTGCACATAAGCTTTATACTTAAAATTTTGCAAATATACACAAAATGGACAATTTTCAAGAAAAATACGCATTACCAAAGTTTATTCAGAAAGAGGTAGAAAAATGAATCATCTAATAAACATGCAAGGAATAGAAAAGGTTATGATTAAACACAAGTACAGTCAAAATCAATTAACTCTTCTTGGAACAGAGGAACTTCCTAGTTCTCTAGCATCCAGTTACCCTACTTTTCAGTACTGCCATCCCTCTCTAGGATTACCACAACAGCTTTCCAAGTGGTATCCTCCTTTTCTATCGAGCAAGTGAGATTCCTCCAATAAAGAAATTTGATCATACCACTTCTCTGCTTAAAATCCTTTAATGACTCCTCATTAATCTTGGGAAGAAAATCCAAACTTCTGGACATATTCTACAAGGTTCTGTAAGTTATGATCTGTAGGAAGCACTCTAGCCTCATCTCTCAACTCTCTCCTTCCCCCACTTTTGCTCCAGTCCTACTGAACACTTTTCCTTTTTTCAGAAGCACCATGTTCTCCCTCACCTTCGGGTCTTCCCACAGGCTCTTCCATCTCCCAGGGACACTCTCCTCTCCACTGCACTACTCGTTTTTTTTTTTTTTTTAAGATTTATTTATTTATTGATTGATTGATTGCTATGTTGGGTCTTCGTTTCTGTGCGAGGGCTTTCTCTAGTTGTGGCAAGCGGGGGTCACTCTTCATCGCGGTGTGAGGGCCTCTCACTATCGTGGCCTCTCTTGTTGCGGAGCACAGGCTTCAGACGCGCAGGCTCAGTAGTTGTGGCTCACGGACCCAGTTGCTCCGCACCATGTGGGATCTTCCCAGACCAGGGCTCGAACCCGTGTCCCCTGCACTAGCAGGCAGATTCTCAACCACTGCACCACCAGGGAAGCCCTCCACTACTCTTCTGAATGGACATGCTTACTTAAATTTTGTTTTAAATGCTGGAAAGCATCTTCCAATTTCCCTAAATATGGGATAGAGGCTCCTCCTATTTTTCCCATATCCTTATTGTAGCATTTACACAACACTGTTTTAATATCCTGTTTTTTTAACCCCATTCCTCAATAGACTACAAGTTCCAAGATGGCAGAGATTTTACTGTCTTGTGTACCACTTAATCCCCAGTACCTAACAACATTCCAGGCACATAACAGAAATCCAATGTAAGTTTATTGAGAGAATGAATGAAATTGAACACTGATACCAAAGATAAAAAAGACAGCATCCATAATAAAATTGTAGGTCAATCGTATTTATGAATATAGATGTAAAATGTGAAATAAAATATTAGCAAGTCAAATCCAGCAGTCTAACAAAAGAATACTATATCATGGTCAAGATGCATTTACTCTAAGACTACAAGGATGACTCAACACTAGGAAACCTAAGAAGAAAAACTATGTAATTGTTTTGATAGATGATAAAGAACATTTGATGGATTTCAAAATTCATCATGATAATCATTCAATAAATTTAAAAGAGAAAGATATTTAACTTGATGTAAAGCATTTATTGGAAGAGAACAGAAAATTCTATCTTAATGGTGAATTAACAGAGACAAAAACAAATAAGACAGGAGGCCTGTGAAAACTGCTATTATTGTTTTGAACATTTTAGCTGAAAGGCAGTAAGACAAAAAAGAAACAGTGAAAATACTGGAAAAGACACAAAAGTCATTATTTTAGCTAATGACTATCTTATTACTACTTAGGACTAGTTGGAAATTTTAATAAGTTTTCCAGTTACAAGATAACAACTTTCCCACATTAACTAGTTAGAAAGTATAATGGAGGGGGAAAAAAGGTATCATTCATGAAAACAGCAAAAACATTAAATTCCTGAGAATAAATATAACAAAAAAAATACAGAACATAAAGGAAGAAAAATTTCCCAAACTAATCCCTTATTTATTAAATCAAGTCCAACCAAGTCAATGAAATTTTTATGTCTGGAATTGCATACTACAATCTAAAATTCTTCTGATAAAATAAATAACTGAAAATATATAAAAAAGAGAAAGAAATTCAATGAAAAAGTGCTTGCCTTGTAAAATGAAATACAACACTGAAATTTAAATAATGTGCTATCAGACAGGAATATCGAAAATAATCATGGGGCCAAGCTGGAAAATATATAAATAGATCTAAAAATTACTGGAATTCAATATAGGTGACATATGGACTTTTAAATTAGTGTGGAAAGAATGTATAGCTTAGTAAATTCTCTTCTGACAACCAAATAAACATTTGGGAAAAATTAAGATGGATGACTACTTTATAAGTTATACCTAAATATTATCCCAGGTAGATTAAGAGAGTAAATATTTTAAAAACTCATTAGAATACTAAAAGAAAATGTTAGAGTGTTGAAAGATGTAGGCTTTTATAAGCATGAAAACAAACCCAAACACATGAGAGGAAAGACTGCTAGATATAATTACATGAAAATTTACATTTCAACTAGTATTAAATACTTAGCACAAAAGTATTCTTAAAAAAGGTAAATTGGGAAAAGAATTGATAACTCCCCGATTTCTCAAGGATATGGAGAAATGGATATTTTTCTTACAAGGTTGATAGTACAAAATTGCATAAACTTTCAGAAGCACACTCTGGAATATTTTCACAAAAAAATAAAGATGAAGAAGTGGAATCAACCTACATGCCATCATTAGAGAAGTGGTTAGTTAAATTGTGGCACAGCCATGCAATATAATACTATCTAGCCATTAAATATATATAGATCTACATTTCTTTTTGGAAGAACACCCACAATATATTAAAAAGAAAAAAGGTTTAAGAAATAATCTGTGTAACATAATCCTTTTGTTGTAAAATACTTACATATATATAAAAATAGACAATAAAATGTTAACAATGGCTACTTATGGGTTTAAAAAAAAGGAAGATTTTAAATTTCTTCTTTAAAACTTTTCTTACATCTAAGTTTTTTCTTTGAATACCTATTTCTTTCATAATACTGAAGGGTATTAAAGCAAACAACCAAAACAAGAGAAATTGAAATTTTCTGAACTGAACAAGAATTATCTTTAAGGAAATTTTATTTGAAGTTCTAGGGTATCTCTTGAAAGCTTTCATGACAGGTAAATCACTGTTAGATGACAGGTAACTACAAGAAAATATTTCCAACAAGTTTTAAAATCCTCCATCTAGTATTTCAAGACCTTCCAAACAACTGGCCGAACTTTATCTTCCAGTTGCCTGTGACTCCCTATGTAAACTTTCTGTCAAGTCAGTCTGTATTTCTTTAGTGGAAAATATACAAAAATCTGTTTGGCGTTTATCTCTGGTATGTAGAGTTTAAACAACTCTAGTTTTGTTGTTAAATATTTGGGTTTGGCAATTCATAAAATCCCGCTTGGTAGCAGTTACCAGAAGTAATGGCAGAAAACTGAAGAGAAGTTAAACCTCATCCCTTCTCTGATTATCCCACTCCACAATGATCTCCTCTTTCTCTGACTTCTGGAACAATTATTGTGTGCCACCATAACTTTCTACTTGTTCATATACTTTGGACAGTACTTTTCTCTCATTCATTCATTCATTTATGCTTGGTTGTATGACTTACTGTTTTCCAGATGAACTCAGCAGCCTGGGGCAGGCATGGAGAAAAGAAAATATTTGGGATTCATTCAGGATTTAGCTTTTGCAGGGCTTGTATTATGGAAGGGCAAGAAAGTTCAGGATATTGCCAAGAGCATGGCTGATGGAATGGACTACGGACTCTTAATGTGGATGGGATAAAAATGAGGATGAGAGAGCTGACAGGGAGAAAGTGGATGTTTCAAAGAACTAGCCCTCTGAAAGGCTCCCTAGGCTTTGCAGGATTGTTTTTCATTTACCTTTCATTATCTGAGACTACGACTGCACATATTCAGAGAATAGGAATATTTGTGTGCACCAGTAATTATATAACTTAGGAATATTTATGTCATTCTGCTAAGAATAAGAAACAGAAATTCAATAGTAGAGAGAAGTTCCATCAATCACACTTATTAAGGAAAGATTTTTCTCTTTTTTTAACGGTGAGTATAATGCATGCTTCCGAGACTGAGCTTACTAAAAGAGCAAAACGAACACAAATAACAAAGGGCAACTATAGTAGAAGGTGACAGGCCACGAAAAAGAGCATGTTAATAACTAAGCAGTATTTATTAGCCAATGTACCTTCCCCAAACCCACTCAAAATCATTTGTAGTCTCTGCTATGATCCAGAGCAAAGGCTGAAGAACAAGGTAAATGTGATGCACAGTGACAGTGCCTGAGAGACTTCCAGCCCTTCTAGATCTCAGTTAAAATGAACCTTAGAGAGGTTCTGTGGACAGAAGGGATAGAGGGCAGGAGAGCTAAGGCATAAAATGCTAAAAGGGGTTAAAATACACATTTCCCCAAAGAAGAGAGGAAAATTGATTCTGTCTTCTGGTGACCATACTTTTAAATTTATTTATTTATTTATTTTTGGCTGCACTGGGTCTTTGTTGCTGCACGCGGGCCCTCTCCAGCTGTGGCGAGCGGGGGCTGCTCTTCGTTGCGGTGCACGGGCTTCTCACCGCGGCGGCCTCCCCCAGTGCGGAACACAGGCTCCAGGCGCACAGGCTCCAGTAGTTGTGGCACTTGGGCTCAGCAGTTGTGGCTCACGGGCTCCAGAGCACAGGGCCAGCAGTTGTGGCGCCCGGGCTTAGTTACTCCGTGGCATGTGGGATCCTCCTGGACCAGGGCCCGAACCCATGTCCCCTGCATTGGCAGGCAGACTCCCAACCACTGCACCACCAGGGAAGCCCTGGTGACCATACTTTTATAAATATACTTAGTTATGCAAAACTAAATGACTCCACAGAAATCCAGAAAAAAACTGTTGAACGTGTGTAAAATTTGTACTATGTAAAGCTGACTTAAGAAACCTGAATATCAAGTTGTATTTATGTTATGATTTTTATTTCAAAATCATTATGCAGGTGGGCAAATATTGAAAGGGAACAGAAAAGTTTAAATTGCGGAGATGGTTATGGACTTTTCCCCTTTATTTATATATACATATATATGTAATTATATTTGTACAAAAAAGAAAAATGCAGAAAGAAACCCACATTTTTTTCTCTTATGTAAGAATTTTCACATTCACTGTATTCCCAGGGACATAAACCCATGTTCTACCTATATGTCAATTACCTCAGCATAATGAAGCATTTCTCTTCCTCTCATATGGTCACTGTTTCATTTGCAAGCATTCCTTCTGAGGTAGGTTGGAGATTCAGGGACTGTGATATAAAATAAAAACTGAACAGACAATGCCTCAGCATTCGTTTCAGAACCTCCTCTTTCTTTCATTATCTGTTCAAAGACAAAGGAATCCATATATATGTGTTCGCATACAGTATTTGTTTTTCTCTTTCTGACTTACTTCACTCTGTATGACAGACTCTATACATATAGCTGATTCACTTTGTTATACAGCAGCAACTAACACAACAATGTAAAGCAATTATACTCCAATAAAGATGTTAAAAAAAAAAAAGGAATTGCTCTAAGCTTTCCAGTTACTACAAGGTTTAAGGAGGATCGCTTTTCCTGTCTACATCCTTGCCTCTGGGGATAAAGTAAAAAGGAAAGAACAAGGCTCTTTCCCAAGCAATCATGAAGAAGACAGAGAGAGACAGACACAAAGAGAGAGACAGACAAACAGAAAGAGAGACGACTCTACTTCAAGACTCAAAAAGAAGAGAAAGAGGTAAAGCAAGGTTTTTTCCCTTGCTCCTAAGAAAGCTTCAGAGGCATGACAGTAATATTATGACATACAATTATTATTAAATATTAAAGCAATTTCACAAGTCAAGTATCATAAGGAAAAGAGATTTGATCACTTAAAGATATTTGTAATTGAGTATATGGAAGAATCTTTTGGTGAAAACAAACTTCAAAATGACTTTTCTGGCTTAATTTGGACCCACTGATAAACAGACGCCATTGACAACTTCATGAGCACTTTTCTTTATGTCATCAGTAGTCCTTCCTTTCATTAGAAGTATTATACACACTGGCCTAATTCTGAAGTCTACTAAAGTTATGCTTACTATTGGAGGCACTGATAATCACAGCTTTTTGAAATCTGCTGAGAAAAAAGAAGATATCTTCAAAAAAGTCTGAGAAACAGAAATCATCAAATGTGTTTTCTTTGTTGAATGAAAGAGGGACAAGTTATTTTCAGTCTTCTAGGTCAAAAGGTTTGAAATTAGAAGAGGACTTTCTTCTAGTCTTAGGTAGAGTCAAACCTTTTCAAATCTCATGTTTCAGACTCTTCTGATAGAGTATTATAAACTATCCTTTTACACACAGGTAGTTCAAGTGTAGTCACATGGTACAGAATAGTTAATACATAAAGTCTGAATTCAGAATCAGGGACTGAAGTGTTATCATTCCTTCATCACTCAATCTATCTCCTAAATCAATGATGTAAACCTTTAGATCATACAGGCTTCCGTGGTGGCGCAGTGGTTAAGAATCCACCTGCCAATGCAGGGGACACGGGTTTGAATCCATGGGCCAATGCAGGACATGCCCTGGTTCGGGAAGATCCCACATGTCGCGGAGCAACTGGGCCTGTGCACCACAACTACTGAGCCTGCGCTCTAGAGCCCGAGAGCCACAATTACTGACCCCAAGTGCCACAACTACTAAAGCCCACGTGCCTAGAGCCCGTGCTCCACAACAAGAGAAGCCACCGCAATGAGAAGCCCACGCACTGCGACGAAGAGTAGCCCCCGCTTGCCCCAGCTAGAGAAAGCCCATGTAGCAACGAAGACCCAACGCAGCCAAAAATAAATTAATTAATTAATTAAAAAAAAAAAACCTTTAGATCATAATCTCAGAGAAAGTCATGAAGGTCAAAGTAGAAAAATTAGGGGCCACTGTCACCCAAACCTGGACTAGAAGAACATCTAATCCTCTGAAAGATATATTCAAAGGAAAGGCTTAATGAGCTAAACTAGGCTTAATGCAAAAGCTCTCTGCTGAAGTTCAGTGGAGAAAGAAGCCTTATCTAATTTTGCTACCCCCACGCTTAAATCAAAATTATCAGAACAAATGGGACCTAATTGAACTCAGAAGATTTTGCACAGCAAAGGAAACCATCAACAAAACGAAAAGACAACCTACATATTGGGAGAAAATATTTGCAAACAATGCGACCAACAAGGGCTTAAGTTCCGAAATATACGAACAGCTCATACAACAGAATAACAAAAAAACAAACAATCCAATCGAAAAATGGGCAGAAGACATAAACAGACAGGTCTCCAAAAAAAACATACAGATTGCCAATAGGCACATGAAAGATGCTCATCATCGCTAATTATTAGAGAAATGCAAATCAAAACAACAATGAGGTACCACCTCACACTGGTCAGAATGGCCGTATCATTAAAAAGTTTACAAATGACAAATGCTAGGGAGGGTGTGGAGAAAAGGGAACCCTCCTACACTGTTGATGGGAATGTAAATTGGTGCAGCCACTATGGAAAACAGTATGGAGATTCCTTAGAAAACTAAAAATAAAGTTGCTATATGATCCAGCAATCCCACTCCTGGGCATATATCCGGAAAAAGTGTAATTCGAAAAGATACATGGACCCCAGTGTTCATAGAAGCACTATTTATAAAACATGGAAGAAACCTAAATGTCCATTGACAGATGAATGGATAAAGATGTGGTATACATACTCAGCCATTAAAAAGAATGAAATAATGCCTTTTGCAGCAACATGGATGGACCTAGAGATTATCATACTAAGTGAAGTAAGTGAGAAAGAGAAAGACAAATACCATATGATATCGCTCATATGTGGAATCTAAAATCTGATACAAATGAACTTATTTATGAAACAGAGGCAGGCTCACAGACATAGAAAACAAACTTATGGTTACCAAAGGGGAAGGGAGGTGGGGCAAGGATAAATTAGGAGTTTGGGATTAGCAGATACAAACTACTATATATGAAATGGATAAACAACAAGGACCTGCTGTATAGCACAGGGAACTATATTCAGTATCCTGTAATAAACCGTAATGGAAAAGAATATGAAAAAGAATATGTGTGTGTGTGTGTGTGTGTGTGTGTGTGTATATATATATATATATATATATATATATATATATATATGCATAAATGAACCACTTTGCTGTACAGCAGAAATTAACACAACATTGTAAATCAACTACACTTCAATAAAAAAAAAGATGTGAGTATCTGAAACAATACTCTTTAAATACACACTCTTTCCATTTTTCTCATTCTTTAAAATGTTATCTGAACTGTGGCCATGATGAAGTAAGAGGGACCAGATTTTCCTTCTCAGCTTAAAACAGCTAAAAAATGGACAAAATATATGAAGCAATGTTTTTCAGACACTAGATAACCGTCAGTGCAGGACAGCAGTCCCCAAGAGAAGGGAAATAAAAGAGGTAAGCCCTACAATTGCCCTAGTTTACTGACTGGAGAGAATTTACAGCCCATGGTTCAGGAGGAAGGAGACCAGGAGCAGCCCTGTGATCTCTCTGAGTTGAGGAAATAGAGTTGAGTGTTAGGAAAACCAAGTCAGCTGGAATTCAGGGACAGGGTAGTAATAAGGAGAAGGCTACAGAGAGAGCGGTCTGGAGATCTGTAGAGGATTACCCTGAGTCTTTAGCTGAGTACTGATTGGCACATGCATGGAAGAAACTACCTAAACCACGGATTAGAGGGCACAGTAAGTGGAGTTCACACAGGACCATGAATAGTTCATGTTCCCAATGGCCTGAATGGAAAGATCTTCTAACATATAGGCAAGGAGTAGAATCCTCAGAGGGTATTGCCTGAGTTGTGGAAACAATTGAGCACTAGACTAAAGGCTTTTATGAGCTCACTTAACAAAGGCCAATAGGAAAATTTGAACAGATCGACTGTTTCTCAGAAGGTCAAACTGTTCCCCAGTTAGCTGCATCCTAGTACAAAGTTCAAAACTATTCTAAGGAATTAAAAAAATATATTCTAAGGAATTACAAAGTCCAGCACCCAACAACATCAAACTCACAATGCCCAGCATCCAATAAAAATTTCCAGACCTAGGATGTAGCAAAAAATATGACCAGTAATGAGAAGAAAAATTAATCAATAGAAACAGACTTGGAAATGACATGGACAAGAAGCTTAGTAGACAAGGGTGTTAAAATAGCTAATAGCCTGAGGATTTGTTTATCGGACTCTAAGCATATATAAAATATACTCAACATGTTTCAGAAGATACAGTCAAGTATGAGCATGATAGAGAGAGAAATAGAAGATATAAAGAAGACCAAATAAAACTTCTAGAGATTAAAAAATACACTGGATGGGATTAACCGTAGACAAGATAGTGTAGAAGAAAAGATTAGCAAATGTGAAGACATAGCAATAAAAATTCTCCAAAATGAAATACAGAGAGCAAAATTACTGAAATAAAGGAAACAAACAGACCAACAGTGAGCTGTGGGAAAGAGCAGTGGCCTAACATAAGTGTAACTGGAGTTTCAGAGGGAGAGAATAAAGGTAAGAAGAGAGAAAATTTATTTGAAGAAATAATGGTGACCATTTCCCCCATTTCCTGAAAACTATAAATTCAGATCCAGTAAGCTAAACAAATCCTCATGCAGAAAAAAATACACAGAAAACCATACCAAGATACAACAAAACCAAATTATTGAAAACCAGTGGTAAAGAGAAAAATCATTAAAGAGCCAGAAAAAAAAAGATACAGTATACACAGAAGAATAAAGAATGACAGTGGATTTCAAAAGAGGCCAGATAATAGTAGTATGAAATTTGTAAAGTCTGAAAGCAAAAAAAACTTGTTAATACAGAATTCTCTATCCAGTGAAAATATCTCTCAAAAATAAAGGTGACATAAAATTCATCACCAGCAGTACAGCACTACAAGAAATTTTAGGTAGAAGAAAAGTGATACTAGATGGAAATCTGAATCTACACAAAAGCACCAAAAATGGTAAATTTGGGAGTAAATACAAATACCTGTTTTTCTTAAATTTAAAGTATCTTTAACAGATAATTAAATGTTTAAGGGCTTCCTTGGTGGCACAGTGGTTAAGAATCCACCTGCCAATGCAGGGGACACAGGTTTGAGCCCTGGTCCGGGAAGATCCCACATGCCACAGAGCAACTAAGCCTGTGTACCACAACTACTGAGCCTGTACTCTAGAGCCCACAAGCCACAACTACTGAGCCCACGTGCCACAACTACTGAAGCCCAAATGCCTAGAGGCTGTGCTCCACAACAACAAGAAGCCACCACAATGAGAAGCCTGTGCACCGCAACAAAGAGTAGCCCCCGCCCACCGCAACTAGAGAAAGCCCACGTGCATCAACGAAGACCCAATGCAGCCAAAAATAAAATAAGTAAAAAAATAAACTTTTAAAAAAAGATAATTAAATGTTTAAAGCAAAAATAACATAAATTACAGGGTTTATAATCCCAAATCATATAGAAGTAAAACATACGATAACAATACACAAAAGTCAATAGGGGGAAATAAAAGCATACTATTATAAGATTCTTATAGTATATGTGAGATGATATACTATTACTTGGATATATAGTAAATTCTAGAGCAACCACAAAAATATAATAAGCCAATAAATGAAGATAATTCGAATCATAAAAAATACTAAATCCTGCCAAAAAAAAAAATACCCATTGCCAAAAGAAGGCAGGAAAAGAAGAAAAGAAGACAAAGAACAACTGGAACAAATGAAAAACAAGTAGAAAGATGGTAGCTTTAACTGCAATAACCGAAACAGCATAGTACTGGCACAAAAACAGACATATATCAATGGAACAGAACAGAGAGCCCAGAAATAAACCCACACACCTATGCTCAATTAATGTATGACAAAGGAGGCAAGAATATACAATGGAGAAAAGACAGTTGCTTTAATAAGTGGTGTTGGGAAAGCTGGACAGCTACATGTAAATCAATGAAATTAGAACACTCCCTCATACCACATAAAAAAATAAACTCGAAATGGTTTAAAGACTTAAATTTTAAGACATGATACCATAAAACTCCTAGAAGAGAATGTAGACAAAACATTCTCTGACATAAATCGTAGCAATATGTTCTTAGACCAGTCTCCCAAAGCAAAAGAAAGCAAAAATAAACAAATGGAACCTAATCAAACTTAAAAGCTTTTGCCCAGCAAAGGAAACCATCAACGAAACGAAAAGCCAACCTACGGAATGGGAGAAAATATTTGCAAAAGATGGAGAATACATACAGATGACCAACAGGCACATGAAAAGATGCTCAACATTGCTAATTATTAGAGAAATGCAAATCAAAACCACAGTGAGGTATTACCTCACACCAATCAGAATGGCTATCATCAAAAGGTCTACAAATAATAAATGCTGGAGAGGGTGTGGAGAAAAGAGAACTCTACTACACTGTTGGTGAGAATGTAAATCAATAAGATTGATGAAGAAAAAATGAGAGAGAAGACATAAATTATCAATATCAGGAATGAGAAAAGAGGTATCACTACATATTTTAAAAACATTAATAGCAAGGAAAAATTAAACAACATGGACAAATTCCATAAAGACATAAGCTATAATAACTTCCTTGGAAATAAACAGATAACTTGAAAATCCCAATAGCTAGTAAAGAAACTGAATTTTTAGTTAAAGACATTTTCACAAAAAAACCTCTAGGCTCAGCTGCCTTCACTTATTTTTTTTTCTTTCAGTTTTATTGAGATATAATTGACACATAGCATTGCATAAATTCAAGATGTACAATGATGACTTTTATTAGATGATTATTACAATAATTTTAATTAACAGCTATTATCTTCCTTAGATACAAAAAAGAAAAGAAAAAAAACATTTTTTTTCCTTGTGATGAGAACTTTTAGGATCTACTCTCTTAGCAACTTAGCACTTACTAATTCCACCTATCATTTAAAGAGGACATAATACTAATACTACAAAACTTTTTCAGAAAATAAAAGATGAAGGAATACTCCCCAATTCATTCCATGAGGCCAACATTACCCTGACACCAAAACCAAAGACACTAAAAGCAAAAAACAAAAACAAAACAAAAACACCCTATCTACCTATCCCCTTCGTGAATGTACACACAAAAATACTTATCAAATAAAATCTAACATATATAAAAAGGTTAATACAAAGACCAAGCGGGTTTCATTTCAGTACTGCAAAGTTGCTTTAACAATCAAAAATCAATTTATTTTACCATATCAACAGACTAAAATGGAAAATATGTATCATCATTTCAATAAATACAGATAAAGTAGTTAACAAAAATCCACATCCATCCATGATAAAAGCTCTCAGCATACTAGGAACAGAAGAATAAAGAACATCTACAAAAAATCTACACCTAACAATATATCTAATGGTGAAAGACAATGTTCTCACCCTAAGATCATGAACAAAGCAAGGACGTCTGCTCTCACCAATTCTATTGAACACTATTAAGAAAACCACAGCCAGTTCAATAAAACAAGAAAGAGAAATGGCAGACAGTTTAAAAAGGAAATAGTAATGTTGTCTTTATTTGTAGATGACATTACATTAGCAGAAAATCCTAAGGAATTTATAAAAAACTACGAGCACTAATAAGTATGCGTAACAATATTACATGACACAAGATCAATATAGAAATAAATTATATTTCTAGACACTAGCAACCCACAATTTGAAATTGAAATTTGAAAAACAATACCATAAACAGTACTATGAAAATATGAAACATGGGGAAAATGTGACAGAAATATGCAAGATGTACACTGAAAACTCGGAAACATTGCTGAGAGAAATTAAAGAAGACTTAACAAATAGAGAGTAATCATTCATGCTCATGGATTGGAAGACTCAATATTGATAAGATGTCAGTTCTCACCAAACTGATGTAAGTGATTTAATGTAATCCCAAACCCCTGCAAACATTTTTTTTCTTTGTAGAAAAGAGAAACTGATTCTAAAATGTCTATAGAAATACAAAGGACCTAGAAGCGCAAAAAATAATTTTGAAAAAGAACAAAGTTGGAGGACTTTATGTGTTTTCAAGACTTATTATAAAGCTACACTAGTTGGGACAGTGTGGTATTGGTGTAAAGACAAACCTAAAGATGAACAAAACAGAACAGAGAATCCAGAAATAGACCCATACATATATGTCAACTGATTTTCAACAAAAGTGTGAGGGCAACAGGGATGATATGCATAAGCAAAAAAATAAATAAAACTTGCTCAATCCTTACTCACACCATAAACAAAATTAACATAAGACAGATGACAGACCTAAATGTAAGAACTAAAACTAAAACTTCTAGAGGAAAACATAAGATAAAATCTTTATTTTGGATTAGGCAAATATTTCTTAATAGGACACAAGCACAAACTAGAAAACAAGCAATACAGTGGACTTCACCAAAACTAAAAACTGCTGCTCTTCAAAAGACACTGTTAAGAAAATGAAAAAGCAAGCCGTAAAGTGGGAGAAAATATTTGTAAAATATCTATCCAACAAAATACTTGTATCCAGAATACGCAAAGAACTCTTATAACTCAATAACAAGAAAAAAAGCCCCCAGTAAGAAAATGGGCCAAATATTTGAATAGACATTTTACTAAAGAGGATATACAGATGGCAAACAAGCATATGAAATGTCATTCAACATTCAATGTTCAACGTCATTAGTCATTAAGCAAATGCAAATTAAAACCACAAATAGACACCATATCCAGTAGAATGGCTAAAATTAAAAAAGACTGACCATAGCAACTATTGCTAAGGATGTGGAGCAACTGGACCTCTCAAAAACTGCTAGTGAGAATGCAAAATGGTACAGCCACTTTGGAAAACAGTTTATCAGTTCCTTACAAACTTAAACATACATGTACCATACAATCCAGCCATTTTACTTCTACATATTTTTATTCAAGAGAAATAAAAGCATACATCCATACAAAGAATGGCATGTGAATGTTCATGGCAGCTTTATTTTAAATTTCCATCAATGGGAAAATAAACAAAATTATATACCCATACAATAGAATACTACTCAGCAATAAAAAGGAATAAGCTGATATATACAACATGGATGAATCTCAGAATTATTATGTTGAGACTAAAAAAAGAGTACATACTGTATAATTTCATTTAGATAAAATTCTATAAAATGCAAATTAGGGGCTTCCCTAGTGGCACAGTGGTTAAGAATCCACCTGCCAATGCAGGGGACACAGGTTCGAGCCCTGGTCAGGGAAGATCCCACATGCCGCGGAGCAACTAAGCCCACGAGCCACAACTACTGAGCCTGCATGCAACAACTATTGAAGCCCACGCGCCTACAGCCCATGCTCCGCAGCAAGAGAAGCCACTGCAGTGAGAAGCCCGCGCACCACAATGAAGAGTAGCCCCCGCTCGATGCAACTAGAGAAAGCCCGTGTGCAGCAACGGAGACCCAATGCAGCCAAAAATAAAACAAAATAAATTTATTTTTTAAAAATGCAAATTAATTTATGGTGACAGAAAGCATATAAGTTGTCTGGAACAGAGGTGGAAGGAAGGATGATTTCAAAGGAGCATGAATACACTTTGCAGGATGAAATATTCTTAATTGTAGTGACAGTTTCCTCATTATTTCCCTAAGAGAGTAGAATACAGTTCAGGTGTAGTCATATGTCAAATTTCATCAAATTGCACACTTAAATATGTGCAGTTTATTGTATGTAGATCTCATCTCAATAAAACTGTTAAAAAAACAAATACCCTGAGCATTCAACTGTTCACTGTTCCTTCAACAAGCAATTTCACACTTCCTCATTCCCAACTCACTCAATAACTTTTGTTTTTTTTAACATCTTTATTGGAGTATAATTGCTTTACAATGGTGTGTTAGTTTCTGCTTTATAACAAAGTGAATCAGTTATACATATACATATGTTCCCATATCTCTTCCCTCTTGCGTCTCCCTCCCTCCCACCCTCCCTATCCCACCCCTCTAGGTGGTCACAAAGCACCGAGCTGATCTCCCTGTGCTATGCAGCTGCTTCCCACTAGCTATCTATTTTACATTTTGTAGTGTATATATGTCCATGCCACTCTCTCACCTGGCACTCAATAGCTTTTTAAGTGGCGTTGACATCCATCCATGAAATACTATTTTAAATAAGACCCTATTTTCCTCTACTAGAAAGTGTAGGTGGAGGTGACGGTGTCAGGAAACAATAGAGCAAACACCTGATCAACACTAAGGGAGCGTGGAGGGAGCACTGAAAGTGGACGCTGGATATTTCCTTGTTCCTTTTTATGCCACCTGCGTACCCCCTTAACCTGGAATTGCTTTGGACCTCTCAAAGTTAACCTGTCCTTCTTTTCCAAATAACACACTGTTCCAAGAAACTGCTTGAATTGCCACATGGCTTTTAGCAAAAACATAACTCAGCTTGTGTTCATAACTCAGCTATTACTACATGCTAGTCAGAAAGAAAAAAAAAAAACTGTGTGAATCTGTTCTTTCCATCTGAATCACAGACACAGCTCAAGTTCTACCATCTTCAGGCAGTCAGCCTTCCCTGACCATTCTAGGACCCTCTGACATCCCTTCTCCCTGATCTCTGCTCTAGGTAGAATTCTCTGTGTTGTGCAGTTTATCATTGCAGTTGTCCGTTTTCTTACCTAGTGTAGAGGGATTTCTTCTATTCCTCTCCCCAAGTTTCCAGCTTTGCCTATACCATGGGAACTTCTGCCCACAGTTTTGCTCTCTTAGGGAAGTAATGAGGAGGAAGTTTTCACTCTTACCATTTCTCATATTTCCTCCCCTTAATAGACATAAACCATCTAATTGGGGAGAAGGGCAGTGCTCAGGCATGACCGAGCTTCTGGTTGGCCCCTTTTCTCAGACAGAGCCTCTTGCCCATAAGCAGAGCACATCCTCCTCTAGAAGGCAGCATGCAGTTTCGCAGCTCATATGCCTCTGAACAAAGAAGACACATGAAATTGAGCTGGAAGGAAAACCTTTGTAGGCCCCATGGGTCCCAGGCACATTCCTCAATCCAGCTTGATCAGCAATTCAGCTGATGAGATATTTTAATCTCTACCACCAACAGGTGTGGATGAGAGGTATGATTAATTAGCACCCCCATCTAGAATGCCTTTCCTTCTTTCATTTGATGGTCAAAATGTCTACCCTTCTAGACTGACTTCTTATTCATGGAGTCTTTTGCAATTCCTGAGGCCTCGATTAATCATTTTCTAGTCTTTGCCTCAAAGTACAAGATTTATTCTGCCTGGCATTCTAGTAAATTGTATATATCTTTTTCGACAGTTAAAGTATAAGCTCCTTAAGAAAAAGGGGCTATGTCATAGTTATCTTTGTATCAATCCATGCAGTTTCATTTTATACACACTTAATCTAGATCACCTTTGTAATTACCTGTTTACTGTTTGTTTTCAGGCAGATTATAAATTCAAAGAGGCAGGGAGTCAATTCTTGTTAACTGCTGTATCACTTCCACTGGCACAGGGCTTGACACCAAATAAATGCTCTGTAAATATTTGTTGAATTGAATTACATTTTCTCTCACACATTTATAATCATGCCTAATAAATACTTGTTGATTGATTGCTTATTTGATGGAACGGTGAGATGCAGCAGATCAATCTAAAATCAAAGTGCCACCTTTTAAAAATCCAGAGTAACTAAAATCAAAACATCAACAACAACAAATATGCACTTCCTTTGAAGATAATGTTGAAATGATGAAAATTATTCCCTTTCCCACACTACATACCGTCTTTTGGAGTTTTCATACCTATAAATTACTAATCTATTAAGAGCACCCAATTCAAAGGGTAAAATCCTTGCCTCATCACTGATTGCTCTCGTCTCTAAATGATCAATTTCTAACGAAATAAAGGTTTTTCACATTGCAGGTATAAGAAAATGCTGGAAATAGAATCCAGCCAATTTAACAGAGTTCTGAAATAGTGACTCAGCATACCAGTGCAAGCTACAAGGGCAATCAGACCTCCAACCGCTTTCTGCTGTGTTGTTTCTATTGCAAAACTGTTCAGTATTAGAACTCTCTGCTCTCCACAGCCAGTGGCAATTGGTGCCTCTTGGCCTCACAGAGGTCCCTTGATGTTTCTCCAATAGCTCAGTAGCACTATATAGCATTTATTTTAGATGTTTGAATTTAGATGTATTAGTTAATTGATTAAAAGGCGAAAAGAGAAAAATAAAGCTCAAGAAAGTGCCTAATAACTTAAAGAAGTAAGTACCTAGGAAGTGACTAGTGACCATCCAGTCTTATGATGGGTCCTCTGGGAAGAACGTGTCTGTCCTCTAGAAGTCCACAGGATGTCTGATTTATACTGAAGCCATCATACAACAATATGAAGCAGAATATAAGGAAGTGTGAGTGACCGCGGTACAGCCAATCAGAGCAGAGGAGAAGGGTAAGGGGGGTGTTTTACTGATAAGCTGAGTCTTGGGGAAAAAATGTAGGATTTAAACTGGTAGAGGTGAATGCAGGAAAGGAGGTAAATCCCCAAAGTCACACTCTACGTGCAAGAATACTTTCAAAAGTTCTTCCTCAGAGCAGGTAACAGTCCATTGACAGATATGGGTTACAAAATCAAACCTGATTAAGACTCTCCTGAGTAGCTTCTGAGTGGGTCCCCGTTTTAGAAAAGCCCCTGAAATTGCTGCAATCACTAAGGCCAGGAAAAGGGCACCTCACAGTTGATACATACTCAACAGAGCACTTACTATGACCAATGAATGATTACTATTTTACAGCAGACTTTCTGGAAGATGCCACCTACTAGTAAACTAGGTACCCCTGGGTGACTTGTCTGTCTTTCTCTTTCTGACTTACTTCACTTAGTATGATAATCTCTAGGTCCACCTATGTTGCTGCAAATGGCATTATTTCATTCTTTTTCATGGTGAGTAGTATTCCATTATATATATATATATATTATATATATATAATATATATACACACATACCACATCTTCTTTATCCATTCATCTGCCAATGGACATTTAGGTTGCTTCCATGTCTTGGCTATTGTAAATAGTGCTGCTGTGAACATTGGGGTGCATGTCTTTTTGAATTATAGCTTTTGTCTGGATATATGCCCAGGAGTGGGATTGCTGGATCATATGGTAATTCTGTTTTTAGTTTTTTAAGGAACCTCCATACTGTCTCCATAGTGGCTGCACCAATTTACATTCCCACCAACAGCATAAGAGGGTTCCCTTTTCTCCACACCCTCTCCAGCATTCGTTATTTGTAGACTTTTTAATGATGGTCGTTCTGACCGGTGAGAGGTGGTACCTCATTGTAGTTTTGCATTTTGCTAATAATTTGTGATGATGAGCATTTTTTCATGTGCTTATTGGCCATCTGTATGTCTTCTTTGGAAAGTGTCTATTTAGGTCTTCTGCCCATATTTTGATTGGGTTGTTTGGATCCACTGAGTTTTGATATTAAAAAATTTAGGTAATTGTTTTTAATTTAAAAGTTTTTTTTAATTTAGGGTAATTTTAAGATGGTTTTAAACCAAGATTGGCATAAGAATTGGTTGTTAACAATGGGAGATTAACCAGATGATAATTAAATATATTAGGACATTTATATTCTTTTAAATTTTGTTCTAAATAACTTTCCTACAGGTATTATATTAATTATTATTTTTAGTAATTGGAGACCTAGCATTTTTGATTTGAGTTTATGCTTATAATTTTCCAGAAAAACACAACTTATAGTATGTTCTCTTGGAATCAGTTGTCTGCAAGACTATCCTCACTTTAACCTAACTCACAGTCACCCTCAAGGTGCGGCTCCAGAGCGGGTCCCTTCAGGACATCTTCCACAAAATCAAGGTTAGCGATTTGTTTTCTCTTTGTCCTTCTGGAGCACTGTATGCATAATTCTACTGGTTTTGTGTCTGCCTCTCACAGGCAGAGATTCTGTCCTTTTCATCTTTGTACTCCCAGCACCTAGCACAGTGCCTGACGCATAGTAAGTTCAATAAACTCCTGTTAAATTGCTGAATCACTGCCTTCCAGTTTCCAGTTTGGATCCCGTAGCCATGGCTAGGCACCAGCATCCACCTGGTGGCAGCAGCCCCATGGTGCAGAATAGCGAGGAGGAAGTAAACAGTCTATGGAGAATTACTCTTACAAGCCTAAAACATCTGCAAAGCAACAGTAAATCTACATATACTCCAAATTCCCCACTTTCCCTCCACCTCCTCCCTCACCTAAACATCTAAATCCATACCACAAAAAGCCAGTTCATACAAAGTTTTAATGCTTATCTGTTTTCTCAGAATCAATCAGATGCTTGTGATGAACATTACAAGAAAAAAGTTTTATAAGTAGATAAAACAATTCACTAGTACTGTTAGATTTTTTTAAAACAGATTCCCAAAATAACTATGCTGGACATATTTTCTACTGAAAAATAAATACTAGTGTAAGAAATTTTATCTCAGAAATATTGTTGACTCAACATTATTTATTTAAGTATCTTTAGCACTTGTCCAGTTATCACAGAATATGGTCTTTGATTGTTTTTCAATGCAGAAGAGAACATTTTACGTGAGAGGTTCAGCAACTTAAGAAATATTTGTATTTATATCTTATTTGAACTATTATTTTTATCCATCTACTGCATAAAAATAAAAATTGAAACACCTTCCTAATTGCCTTACCAGTTTGTTTGCATCTCAAAGCAGCAGAAAACCATCCAGTCACCCTTGTCAAGAAGCATTTACGGGGATGGGATGAGGGATCTGCCCAGTAAACAAATTAATTACAACATCAGGCATCAGACTAAAGGATTCCAGAAGCAGCAGTGACTAAGGATTCCTTTACACACAAGGAGAGAGAAACAGGAACTCCGTTGCATCCTGATAAAAGCTCTGTGATCAGTGGTCTCAGTGGTCTGCAGGTCACGCTTTGCAGACTATCTTATACTCTACGAAAAGCAGTAAATTAAAGTCATCTATTATTTTACAGACTCTCAGTGTAGCCTGTTTGGGTTAAAATCATTCCCTGGTTTACCTACATTTTAAGAAGCCTGTATTTTTCCAGCATTATTTAACTTCCAGCCCTCTCTACACCACCACGGCCCCCTCTACACACACATACAAACCAGGAAATATTGTTAAGATGGGACATTGTGACAACTTCCATCTTATGTTGCTCAAATTCTACTGCCTGCTTGTACTTCAGTCAATCTTCCACTACAAGAAAACATCAGCTAGAAAATGATAACATTTCCCTCTTCCACCCATTGTGATACCAAGGACACTGTAATAGAAGTGTCCCTTTGTGCAAACAAAGCCTACAGACAGCTACAATCTGTGCTGCCCTGGAGCTGGCTTTGGCTCTCTGGAGCAAGGCTGAGATGTATTGAGGCTTTCCAGACAGAAGGTCACAATGGTGTGTTGAATAGCACGGTTTCTGCAGAAATCCTTAAAAACTACATTAATCCTAAAATACTGTATATGGCTCAGAGACAACTGAGACATGCTAATAGAAAACAGCCAGTGACCAATGACAGCGTTTCATAAAGCCAGCCACACGCACCCAGATACCTATCTTAGGAGACCCTTAGGTAACAGGTGCTGTACCAGAGGGAAAGCTCCCGTTCAGAGGGAGAAGAGTTCCATCACCCATTCGTGTCCCAAAACATTGTGTTGGCCTCTGCCTCCAAAGATATCAGCCACCTTTCACACTAATATGAGAGTGAAGAAAGCAAGAAAGAGGAATTATAGAAAACATAATTTCAGCAACAAAGAATTCTATTCTTTTGAAACTGGAAAACTCAGGTGCCCTGCTTTCATGGACTCTTGTCCTTAAAATAAAAATCCACTCCTCTCTTCACTCTACAAGGCCATTCTTTTTATTTGAAGATCTTTTTCTCACTACATTCCAGAACTTTTTGAGAGATATAAGTGGGGGCAAACCAGCTGTTTTTCATGAGGATAAAAAACAAACAAGCAAAAACCTCTAGGCTCTAGTTTATTTCTGTTAGTGTATAACCTTAAGGAAGTCACCTAAACCTTCACAGACCCCAAGCTGCCTTATACGAACATAATAAGGCAGGGTTGGAACACAACCTAGGATCTTATATAAGGGGGGTTTCATAGAGATAACTGGGCTTTAGAAGTCTAAGAACCCAATAAAATTATATGTAAAATGTTTGTGTATGACCATTTTTCCTGGATTAGCATCCACTTTCATCAGATTTTCTAAATGGGCTGAGACCCACTGGTTAAGACAGTTTCTAAGTAAAAAGTTGTAAACTGAAGAGTCTACAACTCTGATTCTTCAGTAGCAACAGAGCAGGTAAAATTTTAATTGCAAGAGAAAAGAGCCTACAAATTTTCATCCTTAGAGAATAAACAAATGTCAGTGGAAATCATACTCTATTGACAACGCTAAGGGATCTGTGATGAAGGGGCTGTCTCAGCACCTGGTATCTTCCCTGGTATCTATAAGGGCCTGGTATCTTCCCTCCACCCTCAGCAGAAGATTTAGGGCCACGTCAAAAAAGGACACAGAAAGAAGCAATGAGAACACCGAGTGCCCAGATTTTGGTTTTTAAATACCATTCCTCACTACAGAAGTGGGAACCCTTGAAGAAATGGCTGAGTTCTAATCTGGGGAGAGGAAAGTATGAGGCGACCCTGAGATGTCTTGTTGGGCTAGGAAGTGCTAGAAGACTAATGGATCATGTTAAAAGCTGACAGGAGCTGGTGTGAAGCGGATCCCACTGGCCAAATCTAGGCAATATGAACATCAAAAAGGATGACAGTAAAAGATTATAAAAATTAAAACTTTTAATCCCATGACTATAAAATGAGGAAATAAAAAGAGGGCATGGAATCAGAGCATATCAAAGAGAAAAATAAGGAAAGTTTTTCTTTACAGAAGAATGCCAACTAACAAATGTAGAAGAAACAATAAAATTAGAAAAATCACCACTTTGCAGCCCCCATGTAATCACTGATTTAGGCACAGGCCATCAATGGATATAAAAATCACTGGGCAATAAGATATTTATATGGTCTCAAAGTATCATGCAACATATTCCTTAACACCAAAGTTTCCATTTCTTGAATCTAGACTTTAAGAATAAACACAGCATTGCATATTCTAATTAAACTGTATCCTAGTTAACAGAAATTAATGTTATTGAAATCTGTGAACTTATTAGTTTTCAAAGAATTAGAACATATCAGTTAATCCATACTCATTATCCAATCCATAATCCATAATTATCATACTCATTTGATAATTATTTGAGGATTCAGAAGGCCCTCCTGTACCTTTCTGTGCCTCTTTATTATCAGTATGAACATAAAAGATAAAAGGATCACTGCTCAGAAAGAGGTCCCCAATAGCACACTGGGATCATCGAACTAGCTGTTGTCCCTCTCAGCTTCCCAGTGGCCAGCGGTTCCACTTGGGGATATCACGGTCCACACTGTTCTACTATCCTCTCCTACACTTCAGGGAAATAAAAAGCAACTCTTTCTCACCCAAAGGTAGAGAAAGACAGCACAGAAAATTCTAAAGAACAAATGACCATGTTTCTTCGACAAGTTGTAAGAGGGGGGAAAAAAAAGGAAGAGAGGGAATGTTGATGGGTTGAAAGAGGCTCAAGAAATATATCAACCAAAAGCAACGTAAGAATCTTATTTGGATACTGACTCAAACAGGAAAATTTCAATACTGCTAGATATTAGATATTAATTAATTAATTTTAATTTTTAGGTGATAATGTGACTGAGATTACACTTTTAAAAGAGTCCTTTTTGAAAAATAAATAAATAAATAAAATAGAAGAGTCCTTTTTGGATAAGATACATACTGAAAAACTTGCAGCTAATACGACGTCTGAAATTTGCTTTAAAATATTCCAGCGAGGGTGGCAGTGGCGGTGGGGGGGATATAGAGGGAACAAGAGTGGTCACTTGATAACTGTCAAATCTGGGTAATGGGTTTGCAAGGGTTCATTATACTATCCTCTCTACTTGTGCCTATGCTTGGAAATTTCCATCGTTAAAAATCTTTTTTAAGTAAGGAAGCCCTATTAGTCATAGGTATGAACAAACTGTGGTTAGTCGGGATGTGTTCAGATTCTGGATTTATGTATAATTAACTTTATTTCAGTAACCACTTACTGACTGCCTGCTTGGTTCTGGCATTTCTAGAACTAGGTGATACTCAATGGTCCTTTTAAGTACCATCGAGAGTATAATGCTTAATAGTGCAGTGTCTGGAGCCAGATGGCCCAGACTAGAATCCCAGCTCTGGCACCTACTAGCTGTGTGATATGGATAAAACTAGTTGATCTCCTTATGCCTCAGTTTCCTCATCTATAAAATGGGAATAATAAGAGTACCTACCTCAGCAAACCCATGTGTACCCAGAACAGTGTACTTAGAACACAGTAAGCATTCAACAAATGTTAGCTATTAACAGCATTCACCAGCTGATCATATTAAATGTAAATCTATGACTTCTACTCTACTGCCATAGAAAATCTCATATAAAACACTGTCTTACTTTGACAGCTATCAAACACTTTGATACCATTCCACATTTCCTAAAATTTAATAGATGTGGCATTTGCTGGTGACACATCTATGCTTATAACAGTTTGAGGAAACATTATGTTCCTTCATATTAATTGACCAAAAAAGATATCAAGATGCAGAATAGCAAGAAGTCACCCCAGCTGCCCTTTAGTAAATCAATTTATTTGAAAATACATTTTGTCCTCAGGCAATACATCACTGATACTCATCTGCACATATGAGGTCAGACCAGCATAAGCAGGGCTGGAAAATGCAAATCAAGATGATTCACCAATAACATTTTCTACTCTTGAGATTTTAAAATATAATAAAACTAAAGCTTAATAAAAAGGGACGACCTCCCGCCTCTTCCCTGACAGCCAGTGTTTGATGAAACTGCTTATGTTACTGAGGATGAGGAATGAAGGTCAGGAGGGAAGATGTAGGAGATACTGCAGGCAACTGAATCCAGGACAACTGAATCCGGGACAGAGGTCAGGCTCCATCTGAGGAGAATGTATAATGCATGTTCATCAGCATAGGTTGCAATAAATAGAGACATGAAAGAGAAATCAAAACAACTCAAGACTCTGATCAATGATGTCCAAAGCGCAGGGCAGTGGGAGTGGTCTGCTTTAGTATATAGAATTTAAAAACATGGATAAACTGATGAAAACTCAGTGCGCGTTTTATTATCATCAGGCACTGGCAAATCAAAACAGTGATAAAACATTCCTCCCCCAAAAAGTCTTTTGTTAGTCTAAATTCTAAACCACTACTGCAGTCACTGTCAAATTTTAATAAGATACATGTAATCTTCAAATTAGCACATTTTTCTAATTTTGTAACTCAAACATTTATTTGATATAGAAGTTAGGCAAATGCCCATTTATACACCCGTGGAAGCAGATTCAGCTACAAAGATTCATTTTCAGAGTAAATGAATTTGTAATGATTTAGAATTGTTCAATCTGGCTTCACGGTTCATGTAACTCCTGACATGGCACATATTCCTGCACTGAAACAACAGATCCAAATAAACAATGATAGTCCAGTGACTGTAATATGAAGAAACAGAATTTTAGTTACTTCATTTCTGTCATTTAGGTGACCATCTGACGTTTTTAATTTCATTTTAAAACAGTGAGACTTGGGCTTCCCTGGTGGCGCAGTGGTTGAGAATCTTCCTGCCAATGCAGGGGACACGGGTTCGAGCCCTGGTCTGGGAAGATCCCACATGCCGCAGAGCAACTTAGGCCCATGAGCCACAATTACTGAGCCTGCGCGTTTGAAGCCTGTGCTCCGCAACAAGACAGGCCAAGATAGTGAGAGGCCCGCGCACCGCGATGAAGAGTGGCCCCCACTTGCCGCAACTAGAGAAAGCCCTCGCACAGAAACGAAGACCCAACACAGCCATAAATAATAAATAAATAAATAAATAAATAAACAGTGAGACTTGAAAGATGCAATATTTTTGTTTGGTAAGTGTAAAGTTTATTTTATACAGGAAACACTTTAATGAATATAAATAATATCTTTATACTTGGAATTTATTATTGTTTATAACTGTTTTTTTAAAACTAAAGGATATAATAATTCTTTAATGAAATGATTATTTACTGATAATGGGCTTCCCTGGTGGTGCAGTGGTTAAGAATCCGCCTGCCAATGCAGGGGACATGGGTTCGAGCCCTGGTCAGGGAAGAGCCCACATGCCGCGGAGCAACTAAGCTCGTGCGCCACAATTAGTGAGCCTGTGCTCTACAGCCCGTGAGCCACAACTACTGAGCCCACGTGCCACAACTACTGAACCCCGCGCACCTAGAGCCCGTGCTCCGTGACAAGAGAAGCCTCCGCAATGAGAAGCCCACGCATCACAACAAACAGTAGCCCCCGCTCACCATAACTAGAGGAAGCCCACGTACAGCAATGAAGACACAACGCAGTGAAAAATTAATTAATTTTTTGAAAAAGGGCAGGACAACTCAAATCAGAAAGATATGTCTTTCACAAAAGAAATATGAAACGAGACCCAAATTGCTATTTGCTGGAATTAATGCTACTGAATCATGATTCACAAATGAATATTTATAACTATTCTAGTTACTGCGGCATACTATCTACCTTATTTTCATATCAGATTTTAGGATCCTTCAGGCAGGAAATCAGAGACTGGAGCTTTATAACCAGAGTTGAAAGGACACTTGATTAATAGGTAATGAGCAGCTACTCAAGATTTTTAAGCAGAGACATTGTATATTCTGAGATTTAACCCTTTGTACTGTGTGAATTGATGTTAAAAAGGCTAAAATTTTTCTAAAGTTATTTGACTGACTGCTTATTAATAGAGAACAATTTGATAACTTCTTAGAAAATTAAATTATGCTTTCCTAGTCCATTTGTGGTTAATTTTCATTTTTAAAATTATTGTGAATAAGTCCTTCAAACAGCAAACATTATTTAAATGTTTGCTCTGTGTCTGGCACTGTGCTTGCCGGTGGTGGTTGGGTCTTTCAAAGACATATAGGACCACAGTCTCTGCTATTCAACAGAATGGTAAACAAATAATTATGAAAATGTGACTAGTGAGATAACAGAGATACACACAAAGTGCTACAGGGGCAAAAAGAATTAGCTCATAGTAAGTTCTAAACCTCAACTACTTTGAAATCTAGACAGAATTCTGACATCTATGTTGGAATTAAATATATAACCAGTGAAAATTGATTTTGCATGGACTTACTCTTCACATTCAAGCAGTGTGATCATTTTGAACAGTTTCATCTTCATGAAACCTATTTAATAAATTAAGCCTATTTAATTAATTCACCACAAAATCCTGAAATCAATGTATTAAATAAATGGGCACAATGAAAATGGAGGATTAAAGTGAAGTCAGAGCAGAAGCAAGAAGAACTACAATTCTTCAGGCTGTGGAAGGAAAACCACATTCACAGAAAGATAAACAAAATGAAAAGGCAGAGGACTTTGTACCAGATGAAGGAACAAGATAAAACCCCAGAAGCACAACTAAATGAAGTGGAGATAGGCAAACTTCCAGAAAAAGAATTCAGAATAAAGATAGTGAAGATGATCAAGGACCTTGGAAAAAGAATGGAGGCAAAGATTGAGAAGATGCAAGAAACGTTTAACAAAGACCTAGAAGAAGTAAAGAGCAAACACCTAGAAGAATTAAAGAACAAACAAACAGAGATGACCAATACAATAACTGAAATGAAAAATACACTAGAAGGAATCAATAGCAGAATAACTGAGGCAGAAGAACAGATAACTGACCTGGAAGATAGAATGGTGGAATTCACTGCCGCAGAACAGAATAAAGAAAAAAGAATGAAAAGAAAAAAAGACAGCCTAAGAGACCGCTGGGACAACATTAAACACAACAACATTCTCATTATAGGGGTCCCAGAAGGAGAAGAGAAAGGACCCAAGAAAATATTTGAAGAGATTACAGTCGAAAAGTTCCCTAACATGGGAAAGGAAATAGCCACCCAAGTCCAGGAAGCGCAGCGAGTCCCATACAGGATAAACCCAAGGAGAAACACGCCGAGACACACAGTAATCAAACTGACAAAAATTAAATACAAAGAAAAATTATTGAAAGCAGCAAGGGAAAAACGACAAATAACACACAAGGGAACTCCCATAAGATTAACAGCTGATTTCTCAGCAGAAACTCTACAAGCCAAAAGGGAGTGGCACAGTATATTTAAAGTGATGAAAGGGAAGAACCTACAACCAAGATTACTCTACCCGGCAAGTATCTCATTCAGATTCAACAGAGAAATCAAAAGCTTTACAGACAAGCAAAAGCTAAGAGAATTCAACACCACCAAACAAGCTCTACAACAAATGCTAAAGGAACTTCTCTAAGTGGGAAACACAACAGAAGAAAAGGACCTACAAAAACAAACCCATAACAATTCAGAAAATAGTAATAGGAACATACATATCAATAATTACCCTAAACATGAATGGATTAATGCTCCAACCAAAAGACACAGGCTCGCTGAATGGATACAAAAACAAGACCCATCTATATGCTGTCTACAAGAGACCCACTTCAGAACTAGGGACACATACAGACTGAAAGTGAGGGGATGGAAAAAGATATCCCATGCAAATGGAAATCAAAAGAAAGCTGGAGTAGCAATACTCATATAAGATAAAACAGACTTTAAAATAAAGAATGTTACAAGAGACAAGGAAGGACACTACATAATGATCAGGGGATCAATCCAAGAAGAAGATATAACAATTATAAATATATATGCACCCAACATAGGAGCACTTCAATACATAAGGCAACTGCTAACAGCTATAAAAGAGGAAATCGACAGTAACACAATAATAGTGGGGGACTTTAACAACTCACTTACATCAATGGACAGATCATCCAGGCAGAAAATTAATAAGGAAACACAAGCTTTAAATGACACAATAGACCAGATAGATTTAATTGATATTTATAGGACATTCCATCCAAAAACAGCAGATTACACTTTCTTCTCAAGTGCACACAGAACATTCTCCAGGATAGATCACATCCTGGGTCACAAATCAAGCCTCAGTAAATTTAAGAAAACTGAAATCATATCAAGCATCTTTTCCAACCACAATGCCATGAGATTAGAAATCAATTACAGGGGGAAAAAAAGTAAAAAACACAAACACATGGAGGCTAAACAATACATTACTAAATAACCAAGAGATCACTGAAGAAATAAAAGAGGAAATCAAAAAATTCCTAGAGAAAAATTACAACGAAAACGTGACAATCCAAAATTTATGGGATACCACAAAAGCAGTTCTAAGAGGAAAGTTTATAGCAATACAAGCCTACCTCAAGAAACAAGAAAAATCTCAAATAAACAATCTAACCTTACACCTAAAGGAACTAGAGAAAGAAGAACAAACAAAACCCAAAGTTAGTAGAAGGAAAGAAATCATAAAGATCAGAGCAGAAATAAATGAAATAGAAACAAAGAAAATAATGGCAAAGATCAATAAAACTAAAAGCTGGTTCTTTGAGGAGATAAACAAAATTGATAAACCTTTAGCCAGACTCATCAAGAAAAAGAGGGAGAGGACTCAAATCAATAAAATTAGAAATGAAAAAGGAGAAGTTACAACAGACACCGCAGAACTACAAAAGCATCCTAAGAGACTACTACAAGCAACTCTATGCCAATAAAATGGACAACCTGGAAGAAATGGACAAATCCTTAGAAAAGTATAACCTTCCAAGACTGAACCAGGAAGAAATAGAAAATATGAACAGACCAATCAAAAGTATTGAAATTGAAACAGTGATTAAAAATCTTCCAACAAACAAAAGTCCAGGACCAGATGACCTCACAGGTGAATTCTATCAAACATTTAGAGAAGAGCTAATACCCATCCTTCTCAAACTCTTCCAAAAAATTGCAGAGGAAGAAACACTCCCAAACTCATTCTATGAGGCCACCATCACCCTGATCCCCAAACCAGACAAAGATACTACAAAAAAAGAAAATTACAGACCAGTATCACTGATGAATATAGATGCAAAAATCCTCAACAAAATACTAGCAAACAGAATCCAACAACACATTAAAAGGATCATACACCATGATCAAGTGGGATTTATTCCAGGGATGCAAGGATTCTTCAGTATATGCAAATCAATCAATGTGATGCATCATATTAACAAACTGAAGAAGAAAAACCATATGATCATCTCAATAGATGCAGAAAAAGCTTCTGACAAAATTCAACACCCATTTATGATAAAAGCTCTCCAGAAAGTGGGCACAGAGGGAACCTACCTCAACATAATAAAGGCCATATACAACAAACCCACAGCCAGCATCATTCTCAATGGTGAAAAACTGAAAGCATTTCCTCTAAGATCAGGAACAAGACAAGGATGTCCACTCTCACCACTATTATTCAACATAGTTTTGGAAGTTCTAGCCATGGCAATCAGAGAAGAAAAATAAATAAAAGGAATACAAATTGGAAAAGAAGAAGTAAAATTGTCACTGTTTGCAGATGACATGATACTATACATAGAAAATCCTAAAGATGCCACCAGAAAACTACTAGAGCTAATCAATGAATTTGGTAAAGTTGCAGGATACAAAATTAATGCACAGAAATCTGTTGCATTCCTATACACTAACAACAAAAGATCAGAAAGAGAAAGTAAGGAAACAATCCCATTCACCATTGCAAGATAAAGAATAAAATACCTAGGAATAAACCTACCTAAGGAGGTAAAAATTTGTACTCAGTATACTATAAGACACTGATGAAAGAAATCAAAGATGACACAAACAGATGGGAGAGATATACCATGTTCTCGGATTGGAAGAATCAATATTGTGAAAATGACTATACTACCCAAAGCAATCTACAGATTCAATGCAATCCCTATCAAATTACCAATGGCATTTTTTACAGAACTAGAACAAAAAATCTTAAAATTTGTACGGAGACACAAAAGACCCCGAATAGCCAAAGTGGTATTGAGGGAAAAAAATGGAGCTGGAGGAATCAGACTCCCTGACTTCAGACTATACTACAAAGCTACAGTAATCAAGACAATATGGTACTGGCACAAAAACAGAAATATAGATCAATGGAACAGGATAGAAAGCCCAGAGATAAACCCACACACCTATGGTCAACTAATTTATGACAAAGGAGGCAAGGATATACAATGGAGAAAAGACAGTCTCTTCAATAAGTGGTGCTGGGAAAACTAGACAGCTACATTTAAAAGAATGAAATTAGATCACTCCTTAACACCATACACAAAAATAAACTCAAAATGGATTAGAGACCTAAATATAAGACTGGACACTATAAAACTCTTAGAGGAAAACATAGGAAGAACACTCCTTGACATAAATCACAGCAAGATCTTTTTTTTTTTTTTAAACATCTTTATTGAAGTATAATTGCCTTACAATGGTGTGTTAGCTTCTGCTTTATAACAAAGTGAATCAGTTATACATATACAATATGTTCCCATTTCTCTTCCCTCTTGCATCTCCCTCCCTCCCACCCTCCCCATCCCACCCCTCTAGGTGGTCACAAAGCACCGAGCTGATATCCCTGTGCTATGCAGCTGCTTCCCACTAGCTAGCAAGATCTTTTTTGATCCATCTCCTAGAGTAATGGAAATAAAAATAAAAATAAACAAATGGGACCTAGTGAAACTTAAAAGCTTTTGCAAAGAAAGGAAACTACAAACAAGACAAAAAGACAACCCTTAGAATGGGAGAAAATATTTGCAGCAGATGAATCAACGGACAAAGGATTAATCTCCAAAATATATAAACAGCTCATACAGCTCAATATTAAAAAAACAAACAACCCAATCCAAAAATGGGCAGAAGACCTAAATAGACATTTCTCCATAGAAGACATACAGATGGCCAAGAAGCACATGAAAAGCTGCTCAACATCACTAATTATTAGAGAAATGCAAATCAAAACTACAATGAGGGATCACCTCACACCAGTTAGAATGGGCATCATCAGAAAATCTACAAACAACAAATGCTGGAGAGGGTGTGGAGAAAAGGGAACCCTCTTGCGCTGTTGGTGGGAATGTAAATTGATACAGCCACTATGGAGAACAGTATGGAGGTTCCTTGAAAAACTAAAAATAGAAATACCATATGACCCAGCAATCCCACTACTGGGCATATACCCAGAGAAAACCATAATTCAAAAAGACACATGCACCCCAATGTTCATTGCAGCACTATTTACAATAGCCAGGTCAGGGAAGCAACCTAAATGCCCACTGACAGATGAATGGATAAAGAAGATGTGGTACATATATACAATGGAATATTACTCAGCTGTAACAAGGAACAAAATTGGGTCATTTGTAGAGACGTGGATGGATCTAGAGACTGTCCTACAGAGTGAAGTAAGTCAGAAAGAGACAAACAAATATGGTGTATTAACGCATATATGTGAACCTAGAAAAATGGTACAGATGAACCGGTTTGCAGGGCAGATATTGAGACACAGATGTAGAAAACAAACGTATGGACACCAAGGGGGGAAAGCGGTGGGGGGGTGGGGGTGGTGGTGTGATGAATTGGGCGATTGGGATTGACATGTATACACTGATGTGTATAAAATTGATGACTAATAAGAATCTGCTGTATAAAAAATAAATAAAATAAAATTCAAAAAACAATTTAGATAAAATAAAGTGAAGTCAGCTATAGGATGATGGGGAAAAAAAGGGCATCATCTGGTTGCTTGTGCTTTGGAGAAGGGCATAGTCAGCAATGCCATTAACAAATTCTGGAATAGAATGAGCAGATACGAATGAGCAGCTCATAAGTTTATTTTTAGACACAATGAGTATGAGATGTCTATGGGACAACAATATGCACATGTCCAGCAGAAGTTGGAAAAGCAGGTCTGGAGTCGTAAGAGAGGCGGGGCTTGCTGATATAGCTTCAGCACTCATCAGTTGAGAGATGGGAATTAGAATCAGCAGGTTGGATGAGATTGGCTAGAGGGAGTATGTGTAAGTGGAAGAGAAAAGACTAAGAATGGAACTTGTTTATACATGGTTTCACATTATCGCTTAAAATTTTACCTTGCCATAAAAAGCATAAACTTTCCTAAGCTACAGGTCCCTATCTTTTGCTTCTTTCATCCAGAGTAGCTGTTAAGAGCATGGGCTCTGAGAAAGGTAGTCCTAACTCTGCCACTAGGAGCTCAGTGATCATGGGTAAATTTCATAATCTCCCTGGGCCTCAGTTTCCTTATCTGTATAATAGGGATATTGCAGTAACCACCATGTATGGTTTTTGTGAGAATTAGATGAGGTGATGCGTGTAAAGTGCTTAGCACAGTGTCTGGCACAGAGAAAGCACTCAATAAATGTTAGCTACTATGACGGGGGCAATGAAGAATCCTCCACAGAACTTACCACAACTCTGGCCATATGACAGGAACGTAATAAATACTGGCTGTACTGTTCTATGTTTTTAACATCTATTTTAATTTCTCAATGGGTGGCTCATATAAAGAGTATTTTGTTGATTTGAGTAAAACATAATTCACTATATAATAAATACAGACTCAGTGAGCACAGGGGACTGTATTCAGTATCCTGTAATAAACCACAATGGAAAAGAATATGAAGAAGAATATATATACATATAACTGAATCACATTGCTGTATACCAGAAACTAACACAACATTGTAAATCAACTATACTTCAATTTGAAAAATATATATATAGACTGAGTGTATTCTCTGATTATGTACATACAGTAACATACATTGTTACTATATAAAAAACTTGATTGAGAAGTTACTACATTGAAAGAAATTGCATTCTTGTATTCTTTTCCTGTTGATATTAGTAACAACCTTCTGTCTCTGATCGTTTCCAACCTTAAACATTCCAAGCATCCATGAACAAAAATAAGCTTCCTAATCACCCACTACAAAAGGATGAAAATGTTAAGTTAGAAATAACCAATGGGTCCTCAGAACTTCCATAGTTTATGGCTCCATTACTCCACTTATAAATTGTACCACAGTTAGCCATATGCGAGTCTCTTTCTTCCCATAGATTTGTAGGCACCCTAAAGTCAAAGCATGTACTGTTTTCATCACTGTGTCTTCAGGACCCAACCCAATACTTAGCATGCAGTAATGTTCTGAATGAATGAATATATGAATGAAGAAACAAACAAATGAACAAAAGAACTCAGGAGCATGCAGGACAGGAAAAGGGATAATTTAGACTGTACAAAATAAGGAGGGTGGGCCAGATGATCTCTGCTGTCCCTTCTGGTCCAGTTGATGCTGAGCCTATGGTTGATGGATCTTTTTTTTTTTATATATATATAAACATTTGAGATATTGTACAATTTAAAAAAAAATTTTTTTTTAATGCTATTCTTGTCTGCTTACATTCTTTTTTTTTTATATATATATGTATGTATGTATGGCTGTGTTGGGTCTTCGTTTCCGTGCGAGGGCTTTCTCTAGTTGTGGCAAGCGGGGGCCACTCTTCATCGTGGTGCGCGGGCCTCTCACTATCGCGGCCTCCCGTTGCCAAGCACAGGCTCCAGACGCGCAGGCTCAGCAACTGTGGCTCACGGGCCGAGTTGCTCCGCGGCATGTGGGATCTTCCCAGACCAGGGCTCGAACCCGCTTCCCCTGCATTGGCAGGCAGATTCTCAACCACTGCGCCACCAGGGAAGCCCGATGGATCTTTTAATAATGGCATTACATATGTCCACTGTCATTAATGATGAAAATCTGTCAGTTGAGTAGAATCAAATGATACAGAGGACAGGCTTTGTTTTAGTTGTTTCAATATTCAAAAAGTATTGCTGTTTTTATGAAAAAGCAATTTTAAAGATAAAAAATCCAGTCACTTGGAAAAAGCCAAAAAGATGTATTATGGCACATATTTTTTAATTGCTTAAGTTTACATACAATAAGGAGACTAAAAAAAGATAGGGCAGAGATTTGACAAACTTGGTGATGAGAACAGAAATTACTGCAGCAGAGTCTATGAATATCCCAGCCTTTTAAGAAACCTACTATTAAGCAATCTCTTTCTATGTCCTGTATCGCCAACGTGCAGCACAGAGTGGAATCAGAAGGACCTGAGATTGAATTACAGCTCCATTACTTACTCTGACCTTGTAAAAAGAAGACAAGAACGTCTACCCCGTAGATATGAAGACAATGATACCCACACTGGTTGTCTACAGGGTCTATCCTGCCACGTCTAGGCTCTAGATAAAATTGGTTCCATTTATTTTCTTCTTACAAAAGTTCCTTTTCCCCTATGCTATTATGAAACCAGAACTTCAGTGTCAGGCTTCCTGAGTCAAGGAACGGGAGTCACATCCTTTAGGCAGCTGGATAAGATCTATATACCCACATGAGAAAGAAAATTTATTATAATCTCTGATAAGATAGAACTGGTACAACTTATCACCTTCCACACCAGACAGAGAAGATGACTAAGCTTGTTGGTTAAAGCAATTATTCAAGAGTGCAGGCAGAGGAAAACAAGGAGCGGCCAACACCTAACACTGACTGGCAAGGAGACAGATTAGCTGATGTTTTTGATTCTGAAAATGGGTCACTGTATCCCCAGCAGTAACCTCGGAATTCTAATGACTGCAGAACCCAGTCGGCGAAACAGAGAATGCTGATCAGAGAACAGAACAGTGGGGACGAAAACAATGAACTTTGGTAGTTCTGACTACATTAGTGTCACGTAATTTGCAAAGTGTGAAATCACTTTGTTTCTAGCAAGAATAGGTCTTTTTTTTTTAACATCTTTATTGGAGTATAATTGCTTTACAATGGTGTGTTAGCTTCTGCTTTATATCAAAGTGAATCACAGAATAGAAGATCTTAAAATAGCATTCTCCCAGGTTCTCACTTCCTCTTCCCTCTTAAAATTACTAACTGGAGATAGTAAAACATAGCAACAGACTGGGAAGTCAATGACCCAGGGGGGGTTCCTGATTTATGCTTCATTACTTTAACTTCTTTGAATCTCCATTTCCTCAGTATAAGTTAGGTGAGGTTGGACCACCTATCTCTGAAGGATCCTCCAACACTAAAACTCCAAGTCTAGGTGCACTCTGATTTTAAAACAAACTTTGTCTTATCTTACTAGCAACACCAATCTTATATTTCTATAATAGCTTTACCATTATCTCACTGGAAAAATAAATGAGCACATATATGATCCTATTTTTTGCCAGTAAGATAAGAACAGCAATTACTATCTGAGACCTGGAAGTAAAGATGATTTGTCCAAAAGTCACCCTAATATTCTGGGATTTAGAAAATGCAGTCATTTTTTTTAAAAGCCAAAATGAATAGGTCCAGAGTGAAGCAGTGAAATAAAGGTATTCTTAAAATTCTTACAATTCTAAAATATTTGGTTCTGAAATGGGCCCAATCAGCTCTGACACAGGTGTGAACAATGCCCAGTGCACTATGGGAGCAGGCAAAAAGGAGGACCCTCTGATCCATCAAGTCTCAGTTCAAATGCCACACTCCCTTCAAAGACCTTTCTGGACCTCTGCTCACCCCATCCCCTCCCCGTTAGAATTACTACCAATCGAACTCCACTGACCTCACACAGCACTTTTTATCAGTATCTTTTATAGCACATACAGCTTTCTTCCTAGATTACAAATATTTATGCACATGTTTTATCTGCTCTATTTTAAGTTCATCACATTGCTTGTAATAATAAATAAATACTTGTAGGATCAATGATTCTCCAGAAAAATGGCTCTCTGTTTTTTTACTAGAATGCACAGGTAAGAAATATTTTACATTTTGACCCAGTACACACGTACTACATATAAATATAAATATATAAATGAAACAATAGATAGCTAGTGCGAAGCAGCCGCATAGCACAGGGAGATCAGCTCAATGCTCTGTGACCACCTAGAGGGGTGGGATAGGGAGGGTGGGAGGGAGATGCAAGAGGGAGGATATATGGGGATATATGTACACGTATAGCTGATTCACTTTGTTATACAGCAGAAACTAACACAACATTGTAAAGCAATTATACTCCAATAAAGATGTAAAAAGAGGGCTTCCCTGGTGGCGCAGTGGTTGAGAATCTGCCTGCCAATGCAGGGGACGTGGGTTCGAGCCCTGGTCTGGGAAGATCCCACGTGCCGTGGAGCAACTAGGCCCGTGAGCCACAATTACTGAGCCTGCGCGTCTGGAGCCTGTGCTCTGCAACAAGAGAGGCCGCGATAATGAGAGGCCCGTGCACCGCGATGAAGAGTGGCCCCCACTTGCCGCAAATAGAGAAAGCCCTCGCACAGAAACGAAGACCCAACACAGCCATAAATAAATAAATAAATAAATAAACAAACAAACCCCTCCCCCCAAAAAACCCTTTAAAAAAAAAATAGAAAAACCAAAATAAATAAATAAATAAATGAAACAAGTATTTCACAAATACTTGCCCTAATCAAGTTAAGATACATTCTGATATTCTCTATTCTTTTCTATTTTAGTCTGTTTCATTTCTTTTAATCATGGTAGCAACTGACTAGATTTATGTTTATGAATCTCTAATGAATCTCACCCTACAATTTGAAAATTAGTGCTCTATGAGAGTTATTAAAAAAGAAAAAAAATTTAAAGGAATATCTATTTTCTGAAATTCATTTTTTAAACAAAATTATGTCATCTTTGTTCTTGGGCTCCCATCCTTTTTTCTTAATTAGTTTTTACTGGAGTATAGTTGATTTATTAAAACTCATTTTATACTTGGACTACCCAAAAGTCATTCATGATTTACTTATTCCTAACCTTCCTACAGATGCTGAAAAGCTAAATACTTATCTTCCCAGGCTCCCTTGCAGCTATGCACAGTCATAACCCATTTCTGGCAAATGAAGCGTAAGCAGAGTCACTGGAGTGCTTTTAGGAATGTTTTCTAAAGGGGCCAGATTCTCCTGCCATGCCCCTCAGCCCTTTGACCTCCTCCCCCTTCTTCTTGTCTGAAATGTGGAGACAACACGTGGAGGTGTGATGGGCACCTGACAAGCATGAGAACAAGACCTACAAGGAGGAGTGGAAGAAGAGAAGGAACCCAAGTCCACGGTATCATCACAGAGCCACCAGATCAGCCATGGGCTGTCCACCCCAGACATTTTATTATGGCAGATAAACAACATCCTTACTTGCTTAAGCCACTGTTAGGTTTTTCGTTATTTACAGTTGAACATATTCCAAAAGATCCTACACTCAATAAACCTTTTTTGGATTCAATGATCCTCCATGGGAGGTAAATTTTTTAAAAGGGAAGGGTATCTTTTCTGAAATTTATTATGGAGGGCCTCCAATGCTTTTATTTATACAAGAAAGGCTTTGGAGACCTCGAGTATAGAAAATGCTTACAGTGATCAGTTCACAGAAAAGAATTCTTTTTTGTAAAAATTTTAATCATGTATTAGTTTAATTTCATCCCCAGGCACAGTGCTACTCACTGAAGATACCATAAAGACTAGAACCCTAAGAGGCTTATAGTCTGATGCAAGAAGCAAAGAGATAACGGGTCTGTACAATATTATGAGATAAACGCTGCAATAGGTGCCACCAGGGCACTGGGAGGGAACCAAGATGAGGCAGAAGGGATTCACATGCCTTTCAAAGTGTCACAGGCAATAAAAACTAGCAAACTTTGTTCAACTGTCTCAGCAACTTCATTTCTCCTCTAAAAATGCACTGAACAGGATTATTTGTAAATGGAATAATGTGGAGAAATATCTTCCCGTGGCCTCCAGTGAAACCCTTCTACGATCGCTAAAAACGTCCCATGGAAAAGAACTTCATTTTTTCAATTAAATCTCCAAATAGCTTTTTGCAAACTAGGAAAAAGACTTAGTGCCTATCATCTCACATCACACTTATTTTGCATCTGTCAGTTAAACTGGTGCCATTGTGGGTGTCAAATGACTTCTATTTTAGCACTTTGAAAAGATCAACAATCAAAGATAACTGATATTTTTATTAATCATCACATACTAGAACAACAGACAGCTGACTAACCAGAACAGTAAGACAGTAAATGTTGTCAAATTAAAAGGATAAAAATAAAAATTTAAAACAATGCATGCTAGAAACAAGGATTTTTATTAATACAGCAACTTAGCTAATCGAATCAATCTATTAGAGCAAAGTCCACATTAAGATCACAGTGACCTCAATACAGTAGTTTCAACATTACAACAAGACTCTGAACAGACAGATAGATCCACTTAAGTCTATCTATTTTTTTCTTTTCTTTTTTTTTTTTTTTGGTATTAGATCCAACACCCTTATGCACAGTGGCCGTTATTTTCAAACCAAAAATTAATTGAGCCTAATTACTGACACTGAAACTAATCTAAAAAGCCAGTGACAATACAGATAAACACCATGCCTGATCCCCAGCCAGCCAGAAGGAATGGGGGTGAGGGAGAGTAAGGACTGTGTTAAACATAGATTTCAAGCAATATGGTTTAGGTGCAATGTTAGCCCATAACGGTCTTTTTTTCTGAAAGAAAACAGAAGGTTTTCAAGAAGGTTTAGGTAAGCAGGACAATTGGCAAATTGTCATGTACACAAAGTCAGTGCCTCCTCTAACTATAAATCCTTCAGCTGTTTTTTATAACTCTTAAGGTTGCCATTCAGAACTATAAAAATTCACTTCTTAGGGAAAATTAAATATTTTAAACTTTTTGAATAACTTACACCTGGAGGGTTAGTTTCCACTTCTATTCACTTGTTTTCCTTTTTTATATTTATGCTTCCTTGACTCCAAAGTTACACACACAGGTAGTTTACAGAATCAAATCATTCTGCATGGCCTATTACACAAGCAGTGTCTTCCCATTCCATTTTTCCCACTTCCCAGAGGCAACCACATTCAAATTTTTTAGTTGTTTCTTTTAGCATTGATCTCCGTATCTTCAAATGCAATGTTTCTACTCTTGGTTTTTTAGCTATGAAAGTTTATTATCTTTTGCTTTCCCGTTATGGAAACCAACCCTCCTCCCAATCCACATCCACACACCCCCTACTTCCCATCCTCCCAATATAGTTATACCACCATTTTGAATGGTTCTATATTCAATGTCTACATTATTACCATGTAAACACTATTTACAGCTGAGCCAAATGGTACACTAATGATTATTCTTCTTTTCTTGAAAACCTCCTATTCCTAACCCCACCCTCAATGACTGTCTTATCTTTTAGTTTCCTTTATGTATTTAACACCAATTATTTTTGAAAATGCTCCACAAATTGTTTAAATCTTCTCTTAATGGGTTAAATCAAGATTTACATCAATTTCATCTTCTTGGAGACATGGCCCCTGAATATTTCTGACCTGCTCAAATTTGGACTACTTTGCGCTCAAGGCCTCCCACAAAGCTGTCATCTTGAGATTTTCCTTCATTGTCATCCTGAAGATTCTCTTTGCCTCACTTTTATGTTGAATCTATTATTTCTTGCTTTTCATGTTTTTCTATCTTTTTTGACACCCTTACTTCTACAAAGCCTATCTTCTAGTAACTTCCTGGGAAGTAAAATTTTTGAGACGCTGAATATCTGAAAATGTATTTATTCCACCCTCATTTACTGTTTACCAAAAGACAGCATCCTAGGGTGAAAATACTTCACTGAATTTTGAAGGCATTTGCTTCATATTCTTACTGTATTCTTTCCACTGCCTTATTATGTCCATGTGTTTCAGCAGTGCTGTTGAGAAGTCTGATGCCATTTTGATTCTTACCTTTGGGTATGTATCATGTGTTCTCTCTTTTCTCTGAAAGCTTTTAAGACCTTCTCTTTATCCCCAATATTTTGCAATGTCACACCAGTATGCAGAGTAGGTCACTGGCAACTATTATGCTGAGTGCTCAATGGGCCTTCTCAGTATGGAAACTCATGTCCTCCAGGAAATTGTCCTGAAATATTTCCGTGATGATGTTCTCCCTTCCATTTCTCCTTCTTTGTGGATTCCCTGTGATTGGGATCTTGGGCCTCCAGTACTGATACTCTAATTTTCTTCTATTTTCTATCTCTTTTGTCTTTTTTCTCTACTTTCTGGGAGTTTTCTTCAACTTTATCTTCCAAATCTTTTTATTATATTTTTTAATTTACCTGTGGTATTTTAATTTCATCTTTTTCATATTTAATTTTGAAATAATTTTAAATTTAAATAAAAGTTGAAAAATTTTACAGAGTGCATACACACCTTTCACTCAGCTTTCCCTAATGTCAAGAATGTACACACTCACAGTAAAACTAGCAAAACCAGAAAATTAACATTGGAATAATACAATTAACTAAACTTCTAACCTTATTCAAATTTCACCAGTCTTTCCCCTAATGACCCTTTTCTGTTCCAGGATCCAATTCAGGATCCCACATTGTATTTAGTTGTTACAGCTCCTTAATCTCCTCTAATCTGTGACAGGTCCTTAGTCTTTCCTTATCTTTCATAACCTTGACACCTGGGATGAGTACTAGTCAGTTAATAGTATTTTGTATAATCTCTCAATTTGAGTTTGTCTGATATTTTCTCATGATTGGATTGAGGTTATGCATTTTTGATAAAAATACCAGAGAAGTGATGTTGCATCCTTCAAAGGGCATTGTATCAGGGATACTTGCCTGATACAAAAATACATTGTATTTTTGGTGGTGTTAATCTTGATCACTTAGTTAAGGTGGTACCCGCCATATTTCTCAACTGTAAATACAATAATTTCCCCTTTGTAATTGGGAAAAGGTAGCAGGCAGGCAAGCAACTAACTAGCCTATTTTAACCAAAAGTAAGTGCTCTGGGTTAACTTGTTACTGTTTTTCCTGTACTCCATCGAAAACAAACAGAAGAGGGCTCTTTTCCTTCTGAAAACTTCAAAAATAAGTAGTTGTCCAGGGAAAGAGGACTCCCAGCATCCTTAGATCTAACATAGTCTGGGGATCTACAAACATAGCGTTTATGTTTATGTTATGGTCCCTTTTGTTAAATAAGACTAAAAATTTGGCAAGTGGCTAGCGATGGTCTAATGTTTGAATCCTAACTTGGACAAAAATGTAGGTACCTCCCGAAGGAGAAAAGGATTCACATACCGTGTGTCAGCTCCATCACCCATAATGTCTTCTCCAGCTCAATCAACCCATTTTTGTCTTGCCTCCCAGCAGTAAATGCCCATCTCAGCTAGGACATCAGTTGTGTTCACCTTCTCTAAGGTAGAAAGAATGCCTGGGTTCAATGATCTGAAGATGAAGCTCTAATTTGGAAACTCCATAAATGAAAAGGACATCTCTTTCCACTACAAGAGGTATCCCTGAATAGACCAAAGGGACTGCCAAGGGCTGGTGGTCCCTGGGGAGGTCAAAAACTAAAGACATGACAAGTTGGAAAACTGAAAAGAGGGAAAGAAGAGATGAAAAAAAGTGTCAGGTTAGAAACAAGAAGAGAGAATAAAAGGAATAATAATACTAGCTAAAATTTACTAAGTATGTATGTGCCACTGTTCAAAGTGCATAATGAACACAGCAACAGCCCTTTAAGGTGGGTACTATCACTGCCCTCATTATACAGAGGGGAAAATGGAGGCAATAAGAGGGTAATAACCTGTCCAAGGTCATACAGTAAGTGGCCAGTCCAGGATACGATCCCAGGCCATTTAGCCACTAATGCTCTTCAAATATTATGTCCGCAGCCTCCATTAGAAGTTCACGTACATGGTTGGCAAGTTCCACCAATTATCTCTGGTGCCACCCATGGCACTATTATCTTAAGTTGCATAGCCTTAGTGCGGAAACAGAGCTCGGCCTTACATATGCCTTGTGCTTTTCTAGTAGATATATTATTTGTGCTTTTCTGCAAGGACAACCATCACAGTTCACTGGTGTTCATTAAATATTCTCAGGTTCTTGTACAACCCAAATGAGATCTGATTATTAAAGACCAAGCTATTACAGAGGAACCAAGAAAAAAGAGGAAAAAAGAATAACGATTTCCCTTACTGCACTCAGATAAGCCAGCCTGCTATTTGCTTTAGGGAACTATGTGACCTGCTCTGACTATAAAACAGCTTTCTTATGGCTGATGAGAAAACTTCCACACAGCTAACACTGAAAAGGTTTGCAGACTGGAATAAATCAATCTTGCCAGCCTAGGAACTTTCCAAATATACTATTCAGATTGACAGTGTCAGAAAGTCAAGACAAGTACAGATCTCCTTCGATAAGGATGAGTGTTTTTAAAGACAAGCAGTCTTCAGGGTTTCGTTTTTATAATTCTGTAGAGTAGGATCCACTCTTGGGACATGAACTTCATGTCTCCTCTCACTGTGCTTTTGGCTGTTTACAGTTTATAATTCTGAGGATCCCATGGGCCTTTCCCGACTCCTGCAGAAGTCTAAAGGACAGAAAGGGTTTGGCTTAAAGATGTGTGGCCTGGGGACAAATGAGATTATAAAGAGCTTTAAAAAGACAAGAAGCCCAGACTTGCAGGGACAGCCTGACCCTGCATCCAGGCCCCCAACTGGGAGATCGGAAAGGATGCTGCTGAGAAAACCCCCCTACATACCATTTCAGCCTGGCCTGAAAGTCCTTGAAAAGAGACCAAGCTCGAACATAATAACTTCCACATACACCCAGAAACTTTCCGGAAAGTAGGTTTTAATGAGGACAAGAGCTTGGGGATGGAAAAAAGATTCTGAAGGAAGTCATATGTCACAAGAAGGCTTACTTGGAGGCACTAGCCCAAAGCTCAGGAAGAAAGAATTAGATTTTCCAGGGATGGATTTGCAGAGTTTCAGGAGTGGAAAGCAGAGAGTAGGATTAGATGTAATATATGTCCAACAAACATCACAGATATTCCGCATTTAGAATCCTATTCTAGCTAATGTTCAGACTCAATAAATTTTGACAGAAAACAAAGGCATTAACGGTTGGAAAGGATGCTGTCTCATCACTGAAAAAAGACAACCTAGGTTTGCTATCGTGAAAGGCATCAGATAATAGTAATAACTATAAATAATTAATAACCAACACTTAATATAGAGATTATGTGGGAGGCAAGCTCTAAATCTATAAACTCATTTCTATTACCCATTTGACACACAACCATATCAGGTAGGTCCTTTAATGACAGATTAGTAGGTCCTATTATTTTATTAGAAATGAGAACAGACATAAGTGTGCACTTTGCTCCTAACACACGAAACAACTCAAGCTCACTGCTCCAGTTATTTTTACTTTGTTAAAAATCAAAATAACTGTATGTTCATAATAACTACCTTAAAGAGTCCTTTGAAAGATCAGTGATATACTACAGGCAAATATCTTCTATTCTGTAGCAAAAGACATGACTTGGGGGCAGGTAGTTTTATTTAATTAGCTTTGATGTTCTTACTCTGCATTCTTGCAACATCTTAGTTGCTCTTTGCTTTTAATGAAAACACAGAGCTCAAAGAATGTGTTCCACTGAGAACCCTGAGTTCCCAAGGCTGTGAGCAAAGTGAAGACTTGCAAAAGTTCTTAACTCCTTGCCTAAGAAATAGATACCAGAACTAAATAGAAAATAAGACAATTCGTTATCATCCATCTTAAAAACATGTGTTTGCTACCAACTGCTAAGTGAACAATGCTAAGAGAATTTATTTCTTTTGATAATGAGTTAGGAATAACAGAGAAGAATTATAGCTATTTAATGTTTTTAATAGAATTATGGACATGCCTACAAAAAGGTAGAGATGTCTCCTCTCTTCTTCTATCTTAGGCAATGCTGAGTTTACAAAAGACAAAGAATAGAAAATCTAATAATAAAAGTAAGCTTTCTACTTGGATGTAGAATCTCACCACTTGGACTTTGCCAGGAGTTCCACTATTCTTTAAGAATTAATGTAATGAAATGATTAGTCATATATAGAAGGCACTTTCATCTTGGGCAAGTAAAAGTAATCATTTGGGAGCAGGGAAACACAAAACGGCTTCTTATTCTTACACTGTACACTCATTTTGAGTTCTTCAAACCAGAACCTTGGAAGGAAAGGCCCAGCTAAGATCTACTCAGAGGTTTCCCCCTCTAAGTTAATAATACGGGCTTCTAGAGTAGAAGTGACCCATCCTACCACGGTGCAGACCCTCTTCGGTTTGGAGTTTAGCCAGCCAACCAGCTGTACTGGAAACCCTCAAAGGGAGCTCAAATGGCCCACCCTAGGGGCTGCCTGATTAGGTACCTACTGATCTAGCGCTCCTTCTCCCAAGGACCAATTTGGTTTTTTTCCTTTTTCTCCTCTTCTGCCTATCCTCTTGCCATATCCTTTAAGCCATGAGGGTAAATCTTTAATACAGTCCATCTGGTTTTGTTCTCTTCCTGAAGAACGCAGCATAGGGTTAGGCTGAGAAGGAAATGGGGGAGTCCAATTAGATACAGTTTTGCCTCCAGGGAGTTAGGTAAGATGAACTTCTTAAAGACTCTGAACATTTATTCATTCACTTATTCCACAAATAGTTATTGAGTTCCAACCATCTGTCAGGCACACCGCTAACAGCTAGGGATAGAATAGTGAGTGACCAGAAACAGATGCAGGCCCTGACTTCATGAGACTCAAGGACAGATGGGGAAAGAGACCTTCATAAACAATCATACATGTAAATGTACATCTGCAGCTGTGGTGAGTGCTGTGAAAGGTACAAGGCCTTGAGAGCATAAAGGAGGGATGTGGTCTAGTAGGAAAGCTCAGGAAGGCTTCCCTGAGGAAGTGACGGCCGGAGCTGAGAGCTACAAGCAGAGAGAAAGAACCAAGGGCCCTGCTGAGGAAGGCGGCTGGCTGGGCAAGTGTGAAGCCAAAAGCAAGCCTTATGGCCAGAAGAAAGACAGTGAGGGATACAGGAGAGCTGGAAGAGGCAGTAGGGGCCCCCCCCAGCAGACTGAGCTAAGTAAGCGGCTCTGACTTTCCAGCAAGCAGTGGGAAACCAGAAGGGTTTCGACAAGGAGGTGATGACTCAGGTTTGCAGAAAATTCAGATACAACAAAATCCCGTATGTAATCCGCCCACAGTCACCAATTAAACTCTCCTGATCGGTCAGTTTAGCCCTGGACCCTATTTGCGACAACACCAAAAAGGTCATTCATCCAAACACATGATGTGGCTATCTGGCATAACAGAAAGAACAGTCGACTGGGAGTTTTTGTCTGTTTGGGGGCAAAGAACTAGTCACTACTTTTCTCTAGTGTATCCCTTTGTTTCTGCCTTTTTTTGATGAGGAGGTGGGCAGTGGACCACTTAGTCCATTCTGGCCCTGGGACTCTGATTGCAAAAAGGAAAAAAAAAAAGATATACTTTTAAAAACTCAAGTGGCCAATAAACATGGAAGAGATGATAATATTCGTACATAATTAGAGAAATTAAAATGCACTCGATTGGCACAAAAATCGCTGCCAGCAAGGATGTGGAACAACAGGAACCTACGCTATTAAACAGGAGTATAAATAGGTACAACCACTTCTCAGAACGATTGGGCGGTATCTTGAAAAGACTGAAAATGTACACAACCCATGACTTAGCAGGTCCACCCACAGACACCTTTCCTAAATAAACTTTCACACATGGAAAGTTTATGCACAAGGAAATACATACAAAAATAGTTATAGCAGCATCATTCCTGAACAAAGTAGAAACAGCCTAAATATTAGCAAGAGGACAGAGAAATTTAGTATACTCATAAAAGGCAAAACTCCACAGCAGTGGAAATGAATGAGATGGAGCAATGTATACAGCAACAAGGATAAATCTCATAGACAAAACTGAGTGGAATAAAAACAAATCGAGGGGCTTCCCTGGTGGCGCAGTGGTTGAGAATCTGCCTGCCAATGCAGGGGACACGGGTTCGAGCCCTGGTCTGGGAAGATCCCACATGCCGTGGAGCGGCTGGGCCCGTGAGCCACAACTACTGAGCCTGCGTGTCTGGAGCCTGTGCTCCGCAACAAGAGAGGCCGCGATAGTGAGAGGCCTGCGCATCACGATGAGGAGCGGCCCCCGCTTGCCACAACTAGAGAAAGCCCTCGCACAGAAATGAAGACCCAACACAGCCATAAATAAATAAATAAATAAATTTTAAAAAAACAAACAAATCGAAAAGTATACATTTAACATGATATCTTTACATAATGTTTAAGACATACACAATGATGCTATATATTGTTTAGTAATATAGTCATTTTTGGTAAAACTACAAAGATACATGGTAAAACTAGTCACCTCTAGGGGAAGGGAGGGAAATATGACCAGGGGAGGGCTCTTACTCAGTTTGTAATATTTTAACTGCTTCAAGGGGGTGGTGGATACACAAGGTAATTATTATGTTACCTTTATGCCTTTTTGTATATAGAAAGTATTCTTAACAACAACAACAGAAAGGATGGGAGGAAGGGAGGAAGAAAAACAGGTTGCTTTTCTAAATCAAATGTGTCAAAACAGTAGAACTTGATTACGTATATACAGATACAGCCTTGAGAAGAAAAGGAGTTGGGCTCAGCTTTGAGCCAGAAAGTGAGAGACCTGGGCATGGAGGTGCCCATACGTAACAGTGCTCCCCTGAATCAATCCTCTAAGCACTCCAGGCTGTAGTTCCCTCGTCTGTAAATCAGGAGGTTGCAACAGAGGATGCCTAAGGTCCTTCCTTTCCAGACCTAAAATCTCATGGTTTTCTACTATACTCCACCTCCACAATCCCCATCTTAGCTGGGGCTCTGGCACTGGCAACAGAGAGGCTAAGTCCTGATTTTCCCCACTCAGATAATTTGTAATCTAAATTAAGGTTTTAAAACTTGCATTTACCTTTTTATCTATAAAATCATATGTTTTTATTCTCTTGCTCACACCTGATATGTGTATTAGTGTGCTAAGGCTGCTATAACAGAGTACCACAGACTGGGTGGCTTAAATAACGGAAATTTATTTTCTCACAGTTTTGGAGGCTGGAAGTCCATGATCAAGGCAGGGTTGGTTGCTTCTGAAGCCCTCTCCCCTTGGCTTGTAGATGGCTGCCTTTTCCCCATGTCTTCACATGGTCTTCCCTCTGTGTGTATCTGTGTCCAACTTTGCTCTTCTTATAAGGAAACCAATCATACTGGATTAGGGCCCACCCTCATTTTAACTTAATTACCTCGGTAAAGACTTTATCTCCAAATAGTCACATTTTGAGATACTAGGGGTTAGGACTTCACCATATGAATTTTGGTGGGGGACATAATTCAACCCATAACAATAGGAAAGCCCTAAATCTTCCTACTGATAGGTTTGTGGGAAGAAGTAGCAAAAACTTACTAACTTACCACTAATTTAAATTTGTTAGCTACTCTAATTCTATAACTGTTTACTTCTTGTCACTAAAATGTCACACATTTATCTTAGTTGCGGCATGCATGTGGTAGTTCCCCAACCAGGGATTGAACCTGGGCCCCCTGCATTGAGAGCATGGAGTCTTGCCCGCTGGACCGCCAGGGAAGTCCCACTATGTCTTTTCTTTTAAGAAAAACTCATTCATTTTCTAGAAATAATTTGGTTGGAAAAACACCACACAACTGGTTTCCAAGAACTAACGTCTGGTGCCAAAAATGACATATATATATACACACACATATATATGTGTCATATATGTCATTATACATATATATGTGTGTGTATATATATATATATATGTCATTTCTCCAGCATATCATTTCACTAGACTCTGCTAATGGAGAGACATGGCCATTTCGGAGTTAGCCCACAGCAACACATACGGCATTATATGATGTGTAGTTGGCCAGTTTGTCCCACTTCCAGCATGCTGCTCACTTAATTTAGCCCAGTGAGTGACAAACTGAACTCTGTTGGCTTGGCATGCAGAAGTCTCAATGTCTGCTAACTCACACAGAGCCTCCTTTCTTGAGCCTGTAATCATAGGAAAGAGAGCCAGCTCTCATTAGGGCAAAACCATCAAAGGACACTGGGAGTCATGGAAACTGGCCATTTTGGAACAGTCAATATGCCAAAACCTTAAATGGCCAGTGTGGGCAGCTGAAGGACACTGTTCCTTAAGCCACAGACATGTCTATTTTTCACTTGGGGAAACTGTGGTTTTAGCCAAGACATACCTTACACCAAAGACAGGTGAGTACATCATCAAAGCATGTCCCCAAAGAGCAGATACTTAGAAGATCCAGCTTCATTTGGAACAAAAAAAGGAGCCAGAGGAAACACAGAACATCAAATACTAATGTCAGATCCTGGTCCTAGAAATGGTACTTGAATAAGGTAGTCACTAGCAGACAAATCCAGCAGACCCAAAGTCTTCTCCTGAAAGATGAAGGTCCAGATTCTCAAAAGAGACTTTGATGATTCAGATAGAGGCCCACGGTTACCTAAACCTTCAAGTGAAACTAAACAGCTACCTGTTCCTCAATGAATGGTCACCAAATCTATACGATCACTGTTTCTCATGTAATTAACAGGGCAGAAATTCAGCAGAGAGTTCTTGCTGTTTACCTTGATAAAGAATAGCTAATGGTGGCAGCATCAAGTTTAAATGTGGAGGTCTCTTGGGAAACAAGCTGTTGACCCCTGGGAATTACCCTGCTGACACCTTAAGTTCTCATTATTATTAAGTGGAAGAAGTGTTAACTATATCAGTTTTATTAAAAATGAAGCAACAGTGCTCTAAATCTGTGACAACTAAAATTATTCTTAAAGGGTGGGTCAGAATAAGCCTCAGTAATTAATGTTCTTTTTAAAGTTGATCACACTTTGTAGAATTTCCCAAAACCATAATAATATTTACTTACATTGTTACCAAAGCAGTATAAGTATATGCATACATAAAGAGTTAACATTGAACTTATGTCATCATATGTGAAAATGAAAAACTTCAAAAGTTTTTCAAAGTTTCATATGTGAAAATATGAAAAATCAAGGAGATTTTGCAACCTGTCCATAGCAAAATCTATCACACTGCTCTACCAGAAAACCTTAAGTCCTTACTGTTTTTCACATTATGCTTTAAATGCCAGAAAATTTTACTACAATTTCAAAGAAACTACTCTACGTATGCTGCAGTAAAACATTTGTCAAGTAAATGTGCAAAGCTAGCTTAAAGCACCAGAACTTCAAACCAGAAAGTCTAAATTCATTGGATTTGCCAAAGGGCGTTTTGAAAGTATTTTAAAGAAGCAGTAAAAACCAGCAAAGCACTTAGGGCTTTAAAAACTTTTTTTTTGAAAACTAAACATACATATAAATGTTTTCATTTTAGTTCTTTTTTTTGAATTTTTTTTCATTTTAGGGTTCTTTTGGAGAAATTTAAGCTTTGGTTTATAGAATGTTAACTACTGAGGGGAGAGTAGGTCAACGAGATAATTGTTTTAAATAATTGCCAACTAAAAATCAGATCAAAAATGAAAATGCTACTTCTCTAAAATGATCAGTAACAGCAACCCCTCCATCCAATTCTCTATCACTTCCTTTTTTCACTCCAAACATCTCTAAAGATTGCTTGACCCCTCTGTACTCGCAAGTCGTTGATCCCATACCTTTTTCACCATCATTCACTGTTTTCTTGTCCTCAGATTTCATCTAAGCCAGTTTCAATCCGTGGTCTATCATAACCATCACCTCCCTGCACACACCTTTACCTCGCTAGCTCTTCTTCTCATTTCATCCTATTCACACGTCAAAACACCAAACCCAGCAAAACCCAATCCTTACCTCTTCCACAACTGTGCCAGTGTTTTTGAACATGGCTAGAAAAATACAGTCAACTAGAATGACGGGTCAAATTTTCAATTCATGGTCATGAACCTCAAGGCAGCAGAGCCCTTAGTGCGGTCAGACAATCCTAATATAGTACCATACCATCCATTCTTCCACTGTCATGGACAACCATTCCATACCTTTCCCCTTTCCTCCAACATCCAGCAGGGCCTCCCCGCACCCTCACTCTCATCTGGTGGAATAGAGGCAATCAGAAGAGAACTTCCACAAGCTCTCAGCACTGCATCTACTTACCTGCCTGTAGCTGGGCCCATTTATGGTATTCTCTCTTCCCTCCTATTACTATGGATGACATGTCCAATTCCCTAAGACCAACCCCTCCACTTTGTGCACTAGACCCCATTCACTCTCATCCACTCAAGGGGAAACATCCAGCAATTCTTCCCCTTCTCCTACATCATTAATTTTCCCACTCTACTTCGACATCCACTGGCACATATGGGAGCACAGAAACATACTATATTTCCCATCTTAAAAAAAATAACTTTCTTGACTCTGGTTTTCCTTTATAGCTTTGGTTCCATTTCTCTGTTCCACATGACAGTAACCTCAAAAAGTTGTCTCTGTTTGCTGTCTTCAATTCAACTCCTTTTATCCCTTAAACCTATTCTAATCAATTTGTCGCCACCAACGTTCCACTGAGTTGCTCCTGTCCGTGTCACCGATGATCTTCATACCACTAAATCCGATGGTCAGTTCACAGTCCTCATCATCCTTGACCTCTCAGCAGCAATGGAGACGCAGGTCGTTTCCTCCTTTCCTGAAACACTGTCTTCTTCAGAACTTCATCCTCACTGGCTCACCAGAGGCTTTCTCAGTTGAGTCCCCCTCATATTCCAAGCCTTTAAACATTAAAGTGCTCGAGGGCTCAGTCCTTGAACCTCTTGCTTTTGTAATTTATACTCACTCTTTGGGTTACTTCATCCAGCCTCATAGCTTTAAATACCAATTATGTACTGATGCTTCCCAAATGTGTATTTCCACCCAGATCTCTCCCCTGAATGCAAGCCTCAGGTAGCCCTCTGCCTCTTCTACATCTCTACTTGAACGTCTAATACACATCTCAACTTACTTTGTCCAAAACTGAGCCTCTGGTCTTCCCCTCCAAACGTGCTCCTTCTACAACCTTCCTCATCCCAATAAATAGCAACTCCACACTTCCAATGGCTCAGACGAAAAAACTCTGGTGTCACCCCTGACTCCTCTCTCTCACCTCCCACATCCAATGCATCATCAAATCCTGTTGGTTCTACCTCTGAAAAATATGAAAGATTCAAAGACATATTTCAAATCCGACCATTTCTCACTACTCCATAGCTAACACCATCACACCTCCAAGGGATGAACAAGAGCCTCTCACCTGGTCTCCCTGACCCCTCACCATTACTCTCCACACAGATGTCAGAGTGACCCTGATAAGTCAGGTTCTATCCCCCTCTGTCAGAACCCTCCAATGACTTTCCACCCCTCTGAGGTAAAAGCCAAAGCTTCTGCAATGACCTACAAGGTATCAGGCATGAGGATATCAGGCTACTTCATCTCCCGCTACTCTTCCCCCAACTTACTCCATTCCACCCACATGATCTTGTTCCCTGAACAAGGCAGGCGCACTCCCACCTCAGAGCCTTTCCACACGCTCTGTCCTCGGCTTGGTTCATTCTTTTCCATTATAACCACACGCTGCCATCTCAATTTCTTCAGGTCTTTGCTCAAATGCCACCTCCTGACTGAGGCCTCCCTAATAATTCTACTTATAATTGTAACACTCCCTATTCCTTTTCCCTGATTTTTCTCCATGGAAGTCACTGATATTTCTCCACTGCAGTACCGATAGCACTGATAAATTACGTATTCTTGACTTTTTAGTTTATTATCTGTTTCTTCCACTAAAATGTAAGTGCAGGAGAGCCGGGATTCTTGTACATAGTTATACCCTCAGAGTCCAGGAGAGTTCCTGGCATATTATAGGCAATAAGTATTTAGAATGAATGAAAGAATGAACGAACATATTATATGATTTAAACTATATACTATAATATGTTTTTAATTTTGATGTAGTCTAATTTATCAATCTTTTTCTTTATTACCTATGCATTTTAATGTCTTATTTAAGAAATCCTACTTGACTCAGATATAACTTTATGCCATTTCTTTAAAAAGAAACAAACAGGGACTTCCCTGGCGGTCCAGTGGTTAAGACTCCGCACTTCCAGTGCAAGCGGTGCAGGTTCAATCCCTGGTCGGGGAACTAAGATCCCACATGCTGCATGTTGTGGCCAAGAAAATTAAAAAACAAAACATACCATAAAATAAAATGAAACAAACAGTACGAATTATAAAGGAGGGAATTGGTAAGTTGCTTTACTTCTTCCTAAGACAACATAAATAAAGCTAAAAGACAACAAACAGATGGAGGTAAGATCCAAAATATATAAATACTTCCTTGAAATTAGAAAGAAAAAGACCACAAGAATTGAAAAATGGACAACACTGATGATGAGGCAATTCGCAGGGAGAAGTTTCAACAGGTCAATAATTCTAAGAAAAAATGCTCAGCCATACTGCTGATCAGAAAATGCAGATTGAAACAACTGTGAAATACCATTTTGTATTCATGAAATGAGGAAAACAATCAAGCTATCTGCTAATAGTAAGTGGTGGTAAGGATGCAAACAAATTGTAACTTTCACACTTTTCTGGTGGATGTATAAGTGGGTATACAAAATAAATTATATTTCTTTTATTCCAGGAAATTTAAGTTTTAAGATTTCTAGTAGATAATTCTGTTAAGTGTATATAGATAAATGTACATGGAGTTATGGAATACACATAAACGAATATACATAAAGTCACTATATAAATTCCTTCCATATTTTCCTATGCCTACATTTCCAACTAAAACACTGCAGTAGCCAATAGAGTCGAGTCACAAACATTATTATGACTTGTTAGGGAAGAAGGCGAAAGCTCTTTGTGACACAAGGATTCAAAAGAAACAAGCAATTACTGGAAGAAAAGGTATATGTAAACCAACCCAGCTTTTATTGCATTTCAAACAGTTTCCTTCAAATACAATTTCAAAATCTCTCAGACATTTAATAAAACAGCAAACTATTTTTCCAACCTTGAACTCAGTAACTGTTACTTGAATTGAACTAAAATTTAAGCAAACCTTTCCATGCCATGCAATCAACTCCTGGTGACCATCTTAACAAAGAGCCAAATTCAGTCCTCCAAATGATATCATTTCAAGGTGTCCTTAATTCAAACCAAATTATCATGACTGGGTGTCCCAATCTGAAACCTAGAAACTGCCAGCCATGGTGCATACATTACTGACAGGGAAGGAAAGACCTTTGTGTTTCTGCCAGAAAAAAGAAAAAAAGACACCAGCATTTTCTTCTAACCAATCATTATCTAAAATGGCATTAGGCCAGAAGGGCCTCTGGTTACCTACCCTCTTGAAGCATAAACAAGGTCTTCAGGATTCTGATATTGTCACTTTTGTAGAACAAGAGTATCAAAAACATTCAGAAGATAAGGCATCGATTTGGCATGGAATTCCTATTCACGGCTTCCAGTGGAAGAACTCACCTACCTTGTGGAGAAAGACAAGAGCATTTAAGGGAAGGGAAGGGAAGGGAAGTTGGCCTGGGTGCAGGAAACATGAGGCCAGCCTCTATGTGCCTAAGGAACTCCAGAGGGCCACTCTGGATATAATGTAATCTCTTTACTTGTAAAATGGGAATAATTATTTTCATCATATGATAAAGACCTCAGAAACCTCATGTGAAAAGAATAAGACAAAAATGCAAATTAAAATACTGTCATGAACATGCCTAGCAATTTCTCAACACAGTCACTCTGAGTTCCAAACATATTCCCAAATACCCACAGGCAGGTATGACTAACTTATGTCACATCAGAAAGTTAGGGAAGGAACCAACATTTATAAATCAGAGGCTAGCAGGATTTCCCAGTGCCTAATACACAGTAGACACTCTACCAAAGCTGATTTAGCCCTCAAAACAACCCCACAAGGTAGTATTTGCCCCATTTGATAGATGAAAAAGGACTGAAGAGAATCAAATAAATTGTCCATAGTAAAACAAACACAGAAACTACAACAAAATCCTTAAGTACTCAAACCCCCATCAGTCTGAGTCCAAAGCACTGGCTAATTCATCTACACCAGTGTTGTCCACTGGAAGCATAACACAAGCCACAGATGCAGTTTTTTAAAAAATATTTGGATCTACTTCCTTTTTTATTTATTTTTTTATTTTACATATTTTTATTGAAGTATAGTTGATTTACAATGCTGTGTTAGTTTCAGGTGTACAGCACAGTGATTCAGTTATATATAGAGACACATATTCTTTTTCAGATTCTTTTCTCTTATAGGTTATTACAAAATACTGAGTATAGTTCCCTGTGCTATACAGTAGTTCCTTGTTGGTTATCCATTTTATATATAGTAGGGTGTATATGTTAATCCCAACCTCCTAATTTATCCCTCCCCCACCCCATCCCCTTTGGTAACCATAAGTTTGTTTTCTCTGTCTGTGGGTCTATTTCTGTTTTATAAATAAGTTCATTTATACACAGATGCAATTTTTAATCTTCTAGTAGTCTCATTAAAAAAGGTAAAAAGAAATCAGTGAGATTTATTTTAATCACATATTTTATATACCCAATATGTCAAAATATTATCAATTCATTGTGTAATCAATATAAAAAAATATTGGAAATGTTTACATTCTTTTTTTCATTCAAAATCTTTGTAAGTCTGGTGTATATTTTACACTTATGGAACATTTTGGTTTGGACTAGCCACGTTTAGTGCTCAAGAGCCACTTGTGGCTAGTGGTCACGGCACTGGGACAGTCCATGTCTATACCCCACTGACTTCCACAAGCAAAGAAACTGTTCCTCAGGGCCCAAGACTGACAAGTGCTCTCCATCTCACAGCTGGTGGCATGGAGGGGCGAGTTCCTGCAGGCATCATGTCCCCTTCTTTCCCTGGGTCAGGTGCCTCTCACCTGAAAACTTCCCTCTGTAGTGATGCCTTTCCTGACCCAAAATCACTCTCCACCCCACCCTGGTCACCTTCTTCCACCACATCCTCTTTCACTTTTCTTCATGGTGCGTATCACTAACTAAATTATCTGTTCATTTATTTGTTCACTGTTTATTGCCCATCTCCCCACCCTAAAATTTAAGCTCCATGATAGCAGAGCCTTTTCCATATCTTTCATCACTGCTGCCAAAGCTTGGAGCAGCGCCCGACACGTAGAAGGTATTCAAAAAATATTTGTTGCATTAATGAACTGTTATAGCGAAAGGGCAGAAATTCTCCTTCCCACCAACTAGGAAATGCATTTACCATAGAAACAATGTCATATGGAAGTCAGTTTCCCTGACTAGCCCACCAAAGTCTACTTAAGCCATAATGTAACCAAAACCTAGGAGGAAGTAACAGTACACGGGACAATGTCAGCAAGTGGCTTAGTAAAGAGCAAGTAAAGACCTCCTCCAAAGCCCAGGTCATTGTAATCACTTTACTTTCCCAGGTCCTGGTATATAATCCCTGGGACACAGCAGGCCTTCAATATGAATGAATGAATCCATTCAAAGGGGAAACAGTATTCAAGTCCAGCTACACTATGGGTTAGATCATCATGTGTAGGTTATCCTGGGAATCTAACCAACAACTACAACACTGTGTAAAAATATGTTGTAAGTGGCTTTCCCTGATTCCTTGATTTGGGTTAGGTCCCCATGTTATACACGTCTGTATCACAAAAGACTGCTCTGGTGTCATCCAACAGAAATTCAACCCAAACTACCTTAAGTAAAGAAGTGATACTTATTGTAAAGACTCTCATGGAGAACTCTAGCCAGAAACCCAAACATTGCGAGAACTTTCTCTCCATCTCTGGTACCCAACCTCTGAGCATCAGGTTCATTTCTTCCCATTCTCTTCCTGTGGCTTCCTTCCCTCATCCAGGCCTTATGGTGACCTTAAAGGCTCCCATGCTTTCACATTCCTGTTTAGACACCCAGAAATTCCTTGGCCTTTCTGTCTCTGTTCCATCTTCCAACATTCCTGGGGAAGAATAGTTACTGGCCCAGTGTGACAGGTGCTCACCTTTGAACCAATCAACTGTGACTCCCAGCATTGGTTCAACTTGTAATAACCATGTAGATGGTTGGGTATAAGAGGTGATTCCTAGAAAAGGGCTGCCAGGTAGACAAACCCACTGCAGTCCATTACAGTCCTCTAAACCCTGCATTTCCCCTTTCACTATATTCATCACACCTAAGTACAACTACTGATTTAAAGTTTACCTTTCAGATTATGCCATAAGCTCAAGGAAGGCAGAATATGTCTCTCTCTTGGTCTCTATCCCCTCACCGGGAGTAGTTTCTGGCACGTAGATGCCCTTCAATATACTTCTGTTAAATAAATGAAACTATTTTAAAAGGAAAATTTAAGGTGAAGACATACAGGAAAGGTAAAACTCCTCATTGAGAACTTTTTATATAAATTAATGATATCAACCCACGAAATAAATCCTCCTCCTTTAGAAGCAGACACCTGCAGCAATTCGACTGGGAATCCAGTGTTGCAGACCATAAAACCCTATAATACCCTCACCATAAACCACTTTGTCTGAATGACTCCTGTACACACTAGTTAGGCTCCCTACAGGAAGCAGTGCCCATAGGCGGCAATTTAACAGTAGACGTTCTATCAAGAAAAGTGATAGGGCTCAGGAAAAAAAAGTCTGCAAAGTGAACCCTCAGGTAACAAAAGCAACAACAGAGCAGTGCGGGAGAGGGAAGCATCGTGTTTACAGCTTAACAAAAGGAAGGATAAGCAGCCCTGTGTCCGGAGCAATACAAGCTCCTTTCACTTAGAAAGTGACCCAATTTAGCTGGCATTTGAAATCCTACTTTGGAGCGAAGGTATACACTCTTCAAGACATGTACATTTGTACTCCCAGAGTTTTGTAGGGCATTCTAAATGTTGTACTTTACTGGTGATACTAAGGATTAACTCATTTACTCCTCAAAACTAAAGGAAAATATCTCTAATACCACAAAGAAACGAACATAATTTGCCAGAATTTGGTCTCTGAGGTGTACCCACACGTGTAAACTCAAATGAAAAACTAAGTTACAAGTCCTATTTGCATAACCCTTACAAAGCACTCCCACATGCTGGATATGGTTTGAATAAAGGCTCAGGGGGAGGAAGTAACTTGGCATGAATCAGTTTGGCTAGAAATGCCTAAAACAATATTTCAAACTAGGCCTTTGATACCAAACCCATTGTTCTTTTTTTCCTTCCAGTTTTATTGAGATATAATTGACATACAGCACTGTATAAGTCTAAGGTACGCAGCATAAAGCTCTGACTTACACACATCATGAAATGATCACCACAATAAGTGTAGTGAACATCCGTCATCTCACATAGATACAACATGAAAGAAATAAAAGAAGTATTTTTTTCCGTATGTTAAGAACTCTTGGGATTTACTCTCTTAACTTTCATATATAACATACAGCAGTGTTATATTTATCAGGTTGTATACTCTATCCCTAGTACTTATCTTATAACTGGCAGTTGGTACCTTTTGACTGCCTTCATCCTATTCCCCCTCCCCCCGCACTCCATTGTTCTTTCTACTGCCTCAAAAATCACAGGTAAATTCTAGTAAAGTGAATATTTCTTAAATTTACGACTTCAGGTTATTTGTTTCACTCTGGATGCATAACTAGCATGTGTAAATACTAACAAAATCCCAGCTCTCCTGCTACACAGCTATGTGACATTGAGCAAGATGTTTATTTAGCTTCTTTTGAGCTTTAGTTTCCTCATCCATAGAATGGGTATAATAATGTCAACTGCATGGGGTTATCATAAGTGTTAATTGAGAGGGAGGCTCTGGATTCAATGAGGAACAAACAAGATTCCTCTGTCTTGGAAGAGTGCACAGTCCATGAGTAAGACATAGATACCAACAAATAACTTCAATAATAGTGGTAAGAGCGGGATGCACAATGTGTGGGATCAAATATGAGCTGAAGTCCATGAAAAGGAACAGTTGGGACTTCTCCTGTGCACAGTGGTTAAGAATCCGCCTGCAATGCAGGGGACACACGTTCAATCCCTGGTCCGGGAAGATCCCACATGCCGCAGAGCAACTAAGCCTGTGCGCCACAACTACTGAGCCTGCGCTCTAGAGCCCAAGAGCCACAACTACGGAGCCTGCACGCCACAACTACCGAAGCCTGCATACCTAGAGCCCGTGTTCCGCAACAAGACAAGCCACCGCAATGAAAAGCATGCACACCGCAACGAAAGTAACCCCTGCTTGCCGCAACTAGAGAAAGCCCGCACGCAGCAACAAAACCCAACGCAGCCAAAAAAATAAATAAATAAAATAAAATAAATAAATTTATAAGAAGGAAAAGGAACAGCACAAGAAAAAGTAAGGAAACATGAAATAGTATAGAGCTCCCTGAACTCTGAGAAGGTGGTATTACTAGGCAGCAAAGGACAAAGAATGTCAGGAAACAGGTCTGGAGAGGTAGAGGTGCCAGATCTAAGGAGTTGGGCTTTATTCTGTAGATGATGGGTTGCCACTGAAGAATTTTAAGGAGTGTGACATGATAACAGGTGTGAATTTTAGATATGGCTACAGAGGGAAGGATGGATTTATGGAGGACAAAACTGGAGAAAAAGATGGCAGAGAGAGGTGATGAGGGCCTGAATTAGTGATGTGGTATCAGAGAAGGAGGGATACAGAGGAGAGGCAGTGATGGGATAAAATCAGCAGAGCTTACTAAGTGACTGGAAGGGGAAGGGAACGGACAAAGGAGAAACGTCGAGGTCTAGGAAGATGTTCGTACTTCTGGCTTGGGTGAGACAGGGAAGAAAAGAAGAGCTTTGGGTTTGGGAGAGAAGGTGCTGACGTTAGTTTTGCACAGACTGAATTTTGTGATGCCCATGGGGAATCTAACTAGTGATGTCCAAGAAGGCATCTGGATAAAGGAGCATGAGGTTTAGGAGGAAAGGCTGGGACGAAGATGCACATTCGGCAGAGCAATGCCTCAAGAATGAACGAAATCAGCTCAAGAAAGCACGTAGGAGAAGAGGGTTTTGGAAAGCACCTGGGGAAGGGAAACTGCCACATTCAAGTGGTGGGCAGAGTGTGAGCCCAGAAAGGAGACCACGGGAGAAGGAGCAGAGAAGCATGAGAAGAATCCAAGAAACCTGGTAAGAAGGCATCTCAAAGCGTCAATGGCCAACAATGTCTCTGTAACAAACATGTTCAGTTAGAGAAGGACTGAAAAGGCGTCCATCCATTCTATGTATCAATGCCCAAATCACTATCATCCTTCCGAAAGAAAAAAAAAAAGGCAGAGTGCATTTTTGTGGAGTAGGGGGAACGATTACCAAATTACTGAGGTGGAGGAGAGAACAGAAGGTGAAAAAGTGGAGCGCAGGCTTCTTTTTCAAATGTGCCTGCCTGAAAAAAGCGTTCACAGTGGTTCTGGAGTCAAAACCCCAAGGTCATCATCAGACCCCAAGGTCATAATCAGACCCCATGGCATTAATGGAGGCTGGGCCAACTCACTAACTGTACCACCAACAGCAACAGTGCAGAAAGTTGGAAGAAACTCACTGGGCCTTGCTGGGAGAGTGATATGGCTGGACAGCTCCTGACCACCATGGAAATCAGACAAGAGGAGCAGAGAAGAGGAGGAAACAGGAGTGGGCGCTGGATTGGGGTGTACGGGTGGGGGAAGAGGTGGAGGGAAAGTGGGGGAGTTTGGGGCGCACGGTCCAGAGAGCCCACTTCTGGGTCTTGTCCTCCGGGAAACGAAAACGCCAACACATCCCAGTACGGGCTAAGGGGTCTCTATTTTTTTTAATTTTTTTTTAATTTTTTTATTTTTTTTTATTTTTGGCTGTGTTGGGTCTTCGTTTCTGTGCGAGGGCTTTCTCCAGTTGCGGAAAGCGGGGGCCACTCTTCATCGCGGTGCGCGGGCCTCTCACTATCGCGGCCTCTCGTTGCGGAGCACAGGCTCCAGACGCGCAGGCTCAGTAGTTGTGGCTCACGGGCCTAGTTGCTCCGCGGCATGTGGGATCCTCCCAGACCAGGGCTCGAACCCGTGTCCCCTGCATTGGCAGGCAGACTCTCAACCACTGCGCCACCAGGGAAGCCCAGGGGTCTCTTTAAATGGAACTTTGGACTGTTGGTTAAGTGTGAGCAACAGGCTGCAACTCTGTCAGAAAGGAAGGACTCGGGTATTTCTTAACATTCATTCCCACCCCCACTGCCATCCCCTGCTCCCTCCCAGCCACTCCCTCCCAAAATTCAGAGCAGCTGGGGTCAGGCCTGTTTAATACTTATTTCTTTGCTTAGGCCTCCAGGGGCAATAAAATGTCTGCTTCCTTTTAGTAAGTGAAAGGTCACATCTCCATCTGCAAAGAAAGCCATTCCTCTAACTAGTTTGCTTCTCTGGGCAATTTGTATGCAATAAGAAATCTGCAGCGTGCTACAAAGGGTAAACAGCGATATGCTTGGAAAGTTGAAGAATAGGACTTAGGAGTGAAATCAAATTTAAAACAGAGAAAATTACAAAACGGAAACTGTATCATGAACAAATACATAATATTTAAAATAAAACAAAAAGCAAACAAGCAAACAAAAACCCTTGCCTCCAGAATCTCCTCTCTAGCCTGGTGTTCCTCAGAGTCTCACATCTCAAGACTGGCGGTTCAAACTCCTCCTTTTGACTTTCCCCCCGTCCTTTTCTATTATATATTGGTATATCAGTAGATTGGGGTGGGCAAACTAAGGCAAGGGAGCCAAAGTCAGCCCACAACCTGCTTATGTGTGGGCCGGGAGCTAAGAATGGTTTTTATATTTTTCAAGCGTTATAACAAACAAATGAAACCAAAGTAGAATACTCAACGGAGACCACATGTGGCCTGGGAAGCCTGAAATATTTACTTTCTGGTCCATTACAGGAAAAGGTTGTCCCCTGAGTACGATGAAGACTTTGGTGCCCAGCAGGGCAGAGACTTTCCTGGAGCCACACAGCTGTTTAGCAGGAGAACTTCCACAAGAATCCTTGGCTCCGAGCCCCGGGCACCCTCCCAACCACCGCCCTGTAGAGCTGATAGGACTGTCAGCCAAACACAGACTTGCAGTAATTCCCACTTGAAAATAAAAAGCGGAGACTTTAAGGTTTCTGAGAGAGCCACATAAATAAACGTGAGAGATTCTACTACTATTTTTTAAGGACTCCTGGTTGAGGGTATGAAACGGGAGGGAAATATTTAGTGATGGGCAACACACATCCCTCAGACTCTCCCTTTCTACACTCACCTTTTCCTCTAACAGTGCCTCCTGAAATCTAATCTCTGTCACCTGGATAAGAATGTTTGTAGAAAAGATATGTCAGGAAGTAGGATTTGTTCTTGGCCAAGCGCCGCTCCACTCAGACCTACCCGCACTCACACATAAAACCACACTGTGAAGCTATGTGACAATCACACTGCCTGCAGTGAAGGCTATGCCCCAAGAGATTTTTCATGTGGCTTAAGTGGTAATCCAAGTCAAAATGTCTCTCTTTTAATATTTAAAACTGTTTCCTACGTAATTCATTTACCTAACTTTTGATGAAGTTTTGTGTAATGATCAAAATTCACCTTGAAACGGCCAAGGAAAATTCACATGGTACTGACCCCTGCATGAATCTTTCCATACTAACCAGACTATTTTCCGGTTTACCTCTCTGTCCTGAATGGCCATTCAGAAACAACTCCTCTTGGGGCAGATATTTAATATCATTCACTAAGAAAGGGTGGTGATAATTTATGTCTTTCTAAATCACAACACATCCCCAGTCATTTCATCAGACATTTCTCAGTGCCCGTGGCCTCATTCTATCCTGGAGCTGGGCAGAGCTGACCCTGATGATAACAATATTATGAACACCATCATAAAAAACCTAAAAGGCAAGAAGCTGGGACAAGAAGATAAATGCAGATTTCATAGTGAGTATTATTTTCAAATGTCAAAGTAAATTTTAGAAATCGAGTCCAGTTTTTTCAAAAAGATACTAGGACGTCATCATAAATAACAGAACCCAAGTATAATGTCTTAACTGAGTGTTCTTTCATGTCTCTTAAGAAAATATTAATAATTCAAAAGAAAAGAAAAAGGAAAGATGGAGGGAAGGAAAGGGGATGGATAAAAAGAAAAATCCTCAGCCCAAGGTAGTTCCATGGCTTTTAAACTCTCTCAATTACTTTTATTATTTGTAATAATTTCACTGGTCTTTTGGGGTGAAGCAGACTGGAGGTCCCAATAACATACCTCCTTTTACAGTATACCTAGCATGTTTCTTGGTCTTCTAATTACACATTTATCTAAAATCCCTGTTCCTCTTATCTCCTTGTTGAATTGATTCATTTGTAGGTCCTTACAGATTTCTAGTAAACACATTTTTAACCAATATCCAATTTTTAAGAAAATTAACAATGAGTCTAGGATGGCTATAGATCCTACTTACAATAATCAAACAAAAAAAATCTCAAATTGTTTTTCTATTCCAAATGGAGCCTATTTATTACGTCTAGAAATGTAGGTGGGTTTAGGGTATGGTATGGCATGGTATGGAATGTATGCATGTGTTTACTGTGTATTTGTTTATGAGTTTATTCCCGCAGCTCAGCTTAACCTGTTAATTGATGGTTAATTTCTCACTTTTTCCACTAAGGAGGAAGAACTCCTTCTGGGAGCCTCTTTTCTTTACAAAAAGAATAATTGTGCATTGCTACTGATTTATTTTTCAGGTCATATTCAACCTGCTGCTTAGCTAATAACAAACTGCAAAAAACATTTTCATCTGGAAACATTTCAGGGTACAAGATCCTTTCTAATAACAAAGAATGGAATCAAGGCAATTTCCTACTTTTTTTTTTTTCTTTTTTTTTTTTTTTTCACACACACACACTGTATTTTATTTTTACAAGAGATAAATCGACTGACACCAAGCATTGTACATGGATGACCACAACAAAAGCAACAATGATTGCAATTACGAAACATGAAACACACTCATACTATGTCATAATATTGACATTCAGTCCAGTAATCCTCCACTATAACAGCTCCTTTACTTCAATTTCCTACTTTTGAAAACAATTTGGTCTCATTTGCTTTTGGTTGGTGTCTTGGTGTCACTTCCACAGTCAATTACAAGAAAGAAAAAATGTTGTGACCTCCTTACAAGCCTCCAGATCTGTCTTTGGCTCTAAGGGTAGAAAGCAGGAGAATGCAGAATCTGTGTGGGAATGTGTGTCCTTTGTGTCTCTAATTTTGAGCGTCTGTCTCTTTTGTCTGTAAATTTTCTTTCTGTATCTTTCCATCTCTGTGTCTTTCTCTGACTTGCTTATTGCTCTTGTTTCTATTTTCCACTCTTTTTTCTTTTTCCCAAACTTCCTGTTCCACTTCTGCTGACAGGCCAGCATGTAGAAAATAACGATACATTTATAATGGTTTTTCTCTTTTCTTCAAATTTATTGAATAGAATGTGATGTCTCTGTTCTTGGAAGCACTGGGAAAAAAATCTTTTGGTTTTTACCAAATCTTAAAAGCCTACCCCCTAAGCCCTATCTATTCCTACCTCTGTATCTGAAACTCTTGGCTCCTTTTCTCTAAATTCCATCCTTTCTTCAAAGTTCGCCACCATTTACCCAGTTGCTTAAGCCAGAAACCTAGAAGTCATCTTTGATTTCTAATTTCCTCATATCCCATTTCATTTTTTTAAAATTCTCATATAGTTGATTTATAATGTTGTGTTAGTTTCAGGTGTAGAGCAAAGTGATTCAGTTATCAACTGAATATATATATATACATATATATATATTCTTTTCCCATATAGGCTATTACAAAATATTGAGTATAGTTCCCCATGCTATACAGTAGGTCCGTGTTGTTTATCTATTTTATATATAAAATATATAACATCCTGACATCCCACTTCAAATCCATAAGCAGATGCTGCAGGCTCTACACCCAAAACACATGCCAAATCTATCCACTTCACCCCATGCCCCCTACCACCCTCCTGTAGAAGACACCATAATCCCTCACTTGGACTTCTATAGTCGCCCCCTATTTAGCACCTCTGCTTCTGCTCTTGCCTTCCTTAAATACATTCTTCACACAGTGTCCATAATGAAATTCTACAACAGAAACCAGCTCATGGCCCTGCTTTAAGGCCTCCCATTGTTTACCATTGCAATTAGCATTTCATCCAAACTTATCAAAAACCCCACAGGTCCATATGATCTGGGATCCCTACCAACCCTCCTGATCTCATCTTCTTGTTCCTCAAACATACCAAGCTCCTTCCTGCCTTGGGGCCTGGGCACCGGCTACCCCTCTGCCTGGAGGGCCCAAATGTCGCATGGCTGCTTCCTTCTTGTCATTCAAGTCTCAGTTAAAACATCACCACTTCCAAGCAGCCTATGTTGACCAACAATCTAATCTCCCAAGGTACTCTATCATACCACCCTATATTAAAGTTCTGCAAAACCATTATCAAATATTTCTTGTTAAATAGACTTTTCTGTTTACTGTCTTGTTCTCCCACCAGAACATAAGCACTTTAAAAGCAGAGAACTGGTAAGTCTTGTCCACTGCTGTATGCCCAATACCTAGAGAGATTCCAAGAACTTAGTAAGATCTCAATAAACCTTTTTCTATTTTTATGCAATTTTTAAAGGTTACTTTCCATTTACAGTTATTAGAAAATATTGCTATATTTCCTGTGTTGTACAATAAATCCTTGAGTCTATCTTACGCCCAATAGTTTGTGCTTCCCACCTTCCACAACTCTTGACCACTAGTTTGTTCTCTATATCTGTGAGTTCACTTCTCTTTTGTTATATCCACTAGCTTGTTATATTTTTTTAGATTCCACACATAAGTGATATCATACAGTATTTGTCTTCCTCTGACTTATTTCACGTGGCATAATGTCCTCCAAGTCCATCCATGTTGCTGCAAATGGCAACATTTTGTTCTTTTTTGTGGCTGAGTAGTATTCCATTGCATGTGTATGTGTGTGTGTATACCTGCTGATGTACACTTAGGCTGCTTCCATATCTTGGCAATTGTAAATAATGCTGCTGTGAACATTGCTGTGCATGTATCTTTTCGAATTAGTGTTTTTGTTTCTTTCTGATATATGCCCAGGAGTGGAATTGCTGGGTCATATGGTAGTTCTACTTTTAATTTTTTGAGAAACCTCCCTACTACTGTCTTCCACAGTGGCTGCACCAATTTACATTCCCACCAACAATGTACAAGGGTTCCCTTTACTCCACATTCTTGCCAACATTTGTTATTTGTGTTCTTTTTGCTGATAACCATCTGACAGGTGTGAGGTGATAACTTGTGGTTTTAATTTGCATTTCCCTGATGATTAGTGATATTGGGCCTCTTTTCATGTGCCTGCTGGCCATCTGCATTTCCTTTTTGGAAAAATGTCTATTCAGGTCTTCTGTCCATTTTTAATCAGGCTGTTTGGTTTTTCTGGGGGGAGGGGTCTTTTTTTTTTTTAATTGAAGTGTAGTTAATTTACCATGTTGTGTTAGTTTAATCGGGTTGTTTTTTTTTTGATGTTGAGTTGTATAAGCTATTTATATATGTTGGATATTAACCCCTATGGGTCATATCATTTGCAAATAATTTTTCCCATTCAGTAGGTTGTCTTTTCATTTTGTCAATGGTTTCCTTTGCTGTGCAAAAGCTTTTAAGTTTGTTTAGGTCCCATTTGTTTATTTGTACTTTTACTCCCTTTACTTTGGGAGGCGGCTCCAAAAACTATTGCTGCAATTTATGTCAAAGAGTGTTCTGCTCTTGTTTTCCTCTAGGAGTTTTATAGTGTCCGATCTTACATTTAGGTCTTTAATCCATTTTTAGTTTATTTTTGTTTATGGTGTTAGGGAGTGTTCTAATTTCATTCTTTTACATGTAGCTGTCCAGTTTTCCCAGCACCACTTATTGAATAAATGAACAAAAATCCCCATAGTCTGCCCAAAGTCGCTCCTCACCACTCTAGCCTACAATGATAATTTTCCTTTACGACTTCAGAGCATTTATTGACTCTTTGTGTCTTGCTACATCTCTTATACTGATGCTTTCAATAAATACATGATTTAACTTTTCATGATGTCACCATTATCAACCACAAATATTAATTAACTTAAATATTAAATATGTACCTCCTATAGTTGAATGAATAGAGGCAGGAAACAAAAAATATTTTGGTCAGAAAATTAATTAGCCTTTTTACCTGAGCATTCTACCTCAAGAAGATCTTTGAGTTTCTGGCAGTCATGCTGTACAGGTGCTCAGATCATTAAAAATAAAACTATACTTGATACACTCTCCATACACCATCCAGGTGGGTCTTAGGCAAAATAGTACTAAGTATACAGTGGCGTTGATATGAAAGAATTTGAACAGAAGATGTCACATAGGTGTTTAATTTGATCTATGGTAACTAGATAATTGGGGCAAGAGAAAATAAGTGTACAAATCTAATATAGCCTGAGAAATGAGAAATTTTCGGAATTTTGTTTTTAGAGAGAAGGGCATCGCTGCTCTAAACATATCATTTGTCTTCGTTAATAAAGGTCTGGTGCCCTGGTTGCTGGTCACAAAAGGGTGGATGCCTTTAAAGGCAATAAATATTTTAAGTCTTGTCACCTTGACTTTGCCACTGAAACTCTCTGTTGATGAGAGAGGGGCCTTTATTTTGTAACTATATCTTCTAGAAAACTGACCTTACTAATGAGTTGGCAAACTACCACCAGCTACCACAGCATATTCCAGTTCAAAGGAGGTTCCATAAAAGTGGGAGCCACTCTTTAGTTTATAATCAGAGATTATCTGACAAGCAAAACAAGACTTCTTTAATCACCCATGCAGTAACGCGTGTGTGTAACATCACTGTAAAAAAAAAAAAAAAAAAATGAAAACGTATGTAGGGCTTCTTAAGCAGAGGTGACATCTGATCTCTAGACGCACACCACAACAGGTCCTGAAGGCGAGGGAAAATCTGGTGCAATTTAATATCTGATCCAGCGTATGTGGTCGCTTACAATGTAAGATGATTTATGGAAATCAAACTTAGAATTGTTTAAGCCACTGCTGAAAAAGAATATAGCATTCTATGGGCCAGAACCCATGATCATATTGAATTGTTTAAGCCATCGCTGAAAAAGAATATAGCATTCTATGGGCCAGAACCCATGATCATATTTCCAGCAAATGCTACTATTTTAAAAGAATTCCTTCCAGTTTTCTTTTTGCCACCATTTCTTTTAACATCGTTCTGAAAAGTAAATTTAAAATATTCAATACTCAGCTAATAACACAAATTATAAGCCATTAGAAAACAGCGCTTCTGAGTTGCAGTTTTCCTTATCCTGTCTCCTATACCCCCTCTCATCTCACTCTTCTAGCGCTCATGTTCTGGTCACTCAAATTATTAAACTGTTCAAATGGTAAACCGACACTTGCCTTCTGTTGCTGGGGAAAAGACAAATCTGCTATTGCACAAAGTGGCGGTTTTTTCATTTTAAGGAAGAGAAAGAAGATTAAAAGAAAAAGTTATTAGGGGGACATGAGAAATAAGTTTGGTTTGGACCCAGATGCAATCAACAATTATTAGACAAAAAAACCAAATCTTAAGCATCTAACCCATAAGCCATGTCTATTCCTACCTCCTCTGAAAGGGGGAAAAGAAACCAAAACAGTGTGATGATTCAAATATGAAGTAATTAAAAATCTTTTTTTTTTTAAATCTTCCTTCCAAAAATGAAATCAGAAAGGAGACATCTTTGCATATAGACCTTTAGAGTTGATGGTAACCTTCAGTATACACAGTGCACTGAAAAGTCTATTCAGCCTCGCTCTGAAGTTGTTTTGGGAAAACCTCCAGCGCCTGGCGACTGGGCCAGCATGGTGCCTTTAAATGGCTTCCCCTGCCCTGGCAAGACACGCTGGACTTCACATAAAAGGAGCCTTCTACCACCAGCCAAGTGTCTGCAGACTTCGTTTTCTGAACAGCCCAACTTCACCTGCCCAGTTTTTTCGCTCCATTCCCTGGACCTGCTGTGCCTCTGAGAGTTCCGTCTGTGGATTCTTCCCTTGTAACTAAAATAACCCAGGCTCTCCCAGGTCCCTCCCAGCCACCCTGCTGTCTCACCTTCTTGGTTGAATGCATTCCATTAATTGCATCCGGGGTAAACTCTCTCTGCCAACCAGGCGAAAAGACACATTTTCCCCATGTACTTCAGCAAATAACCCCCCTCCAGGCCTATCGTGGCGGCCCAGATGACAGCCAGGCAATGAAAACTCAAGGGAAAAGGAAACCTGGGGCCTGTTTAGCAAAAAACGAACCAAATGGTACCCTGTTCTGTGTCTTCTCCTTAAAAACCTAATAACAATTTAGTCAAATGGGCAATACTAGGTTTTTAATCTGGATGTTAAATTAAGTACAAATACAGGGAATGATGAAGTAATTCACTCTAACGCTCTGATACAATCACCACAGGCTTTTCTTTCATTTTATTTTGAGTTATGAAAACACTAGAGCAACAATATTAAAGGAAATTCTGAAAAAGGAAAAAGAAACCTACTGATAATTCCACAACCATAAAACACCAACTATTTATTTAGGGATATTCTTTTTCAGTTTTTTTGCCACATACATATTCATCTTTGGACCAGATCTTTCCATAGGTTGGTGCCTTTGTGTATTTCTTTCCCACTTTTCATCTGGCAAATTCCCACTCTCCTTTCAAACCCAGCTCATATATGATGTCCTCCCAAAACATCTCCAGGAAGAGCATCTGCTGGGCTCATCAGGCCTCACAGCATCCTCTCCCTGTCTCTGCTGTAGCACTAACCTGCTGAATTCATCTGACCCTGCAGAATTCATCTGTTTTCATGACCAGTCGTGAACAAACTGCATGCTCCATGAGAAGAGAGGCCGCCCTTAGTCAACTTTATATCCCAGGACCTAGCCCACCACTTGCAGGTTGTACATGAAAAGAAGGAATGAAACAATTACAATTGTGTTGTACATATAATTTGGATTTACTTTGGTTAGCTTCATGTTGTATCATAAACATTGTCCAATACCCATCTCGAGCAACTGCTGAAGGAAGAAGGAATCTGTTTGTATCACAATCTCCAATAAGAAGTTACTAGGAAACTATAAAGGGACTAATAGGAGTCTTTTTCAATGAGGTAGGTAGCATGAAATCCTCTGGGGAACAAGTCAAAGTTGAGTCCATTATACACATACACACACACACATACATACATGCATGCACACATATATGCCACACTGGCAGAATATGAAAGGGACCTACAGTACATGCAGAGCAGACCCCACTAGTATTCTTTTGTACTTAGAGACAAAACTACACCCATTATGACAAATAATTCAGATGAATTATTAGAGAAGCAGCATGGTATCGTTGAGAAAGTGCTGAATTTAGATGCTAAAAAACTAAGTTCAAATTATTAGCTATATGATCTGATACATCCATAAACAAAATATCCTCGCACTCTGCTGGATGCTGGAAATTCAGTGATGAGAGACAGCGTTCCCATTCACAGGGCTGCCAGTCTGGTAAAGGAAACAGACAACAAACAGGCAACACAGTTCAGGTGGTTGGCACCATGGTGGGGAAATAGTACTAAGAAGGTTAGCAGGTCAGGGAAAGCTAGGTCCTGAAAGAGTTTAGCAGAGAAAAGAGGTGGTACGTAGGGAGGCAGGGAAGTGTCTTTCTAGGCAACAGGAACAACGTGTATAAATGCCCACAGGCATCTATAGGATAGGAATCTGAATGCCAAAGCACCGCATGGAGCAATTTTGAGGTTCAAATTAGATATTGGTGTGGAAGGTACTTATTAATAAGATTATAAAATTGAAAACCAATTTTGCAATTTTTTAATAACATCAACAACTGGAAAGAAATAGATGTGAATTTAAAAGAACATAAAATAGAGTAAGTTATTCTACATTGGTGTTTCTCAACCCTTTTGTCAGGATTACCCCCCTTTATTAGTCTGCTAGGGATGCCATAACAAAGTACTGTGGCTTAAACAACAGAAATTTATTCTCTCACAGCTCTAGAGGCTAGAAGTCCCAGATCAAAGTGTCAGCAGGGTTTTCTTCTAAGGCCTCCCTCCTTGGATTGTAGATGGCCACCTTCTCCCTTCGTCTTCACATGGTCTTCCCTCTATGCTCAACTTTGTACTAATGTCCTCTTCTTAAAAAGACACCAGTTATGTTGGATTAGGGCCCATCCTAATGACCTCATTTTCCCTTAATTACCTCTATAAGGCCCTATCCTCAAATTAGTCACGTTCTGAGGTACAAGGGGTTAGAACTTCAACATATGAATTTGAGGGAGAAGCACCCTCCAAGGAACCTTTTAAGACATCTTCTTCCCTAATCACTCCCCTCACCCATGAAATGTAAATATCTGCTTATATACTGTGGCATTTTGGAGGGCCACAAACCATTGTTATATCTAAGATTTTAGCTCCTCCAAGAACCATTTTTTGTGCCCTTGAAGGCAGTATCCTGCCTGTTGAGAACACATGCTCCTCATTAAAAACAACCAGATCAAGGGACTTCCCTGGATGTCCAGTGGTTAAGACTCCCCGTTTCCAATGCAGGGGGTGCAAGTTCATCCCCTGGTTGGGGAACTAAGATCCCGCATGTCACGCAGCACAGCCAAAAAACAAAACAAAACAACCAGATCAACGTCCAGCCAAAGGGCATGAGATGGTGAATTATACTGAACTAAAATGCCATGTGACCCCAATGTGGCTAACAGGATGATTTTTACTTTTTTGTTAATAATTTTCTGAGTTTCATACATTTTTTACAATGATTATGTCACATTCTCTTTAATCAGGAAGCTAAGCAAACTATGTTTTTTTATGATCTATTTGGTGTCAAGACAATTCAATGGGGGAAAAGAATGGACAATTCCACATCCACATGCAAAAGAATGAAGTTGGAGTCCTACCTTACACCATATACAAAAATTAACTAAAATGGATCAAAGGCCTAAAGGGCTAAAACTATAAAGCTCATAGAAGAAAACATAGGCATAAATCTTCATGACCATTGATCAGTCAACGGTTTCTTATATTTGACATGAAAAGCACAAATGATAAAAGAAAAAATAAATAAATTGAACTATATCACAATGTAAAACTTTTGTGGTTCAAAGGACACCATCAAGAAAGTAAGAAGACAACCCACAGAAGAAAATATTTGCAAATCATATAGCTAGAATATATAAAGTACTCTTACAAAATAATTTTTAGAAAACCAACCCAATATAAAATTGGCAAAGAATCTCAATAGACAGTTCTCCAAAGAAGATATACTAATGGCCCATAAGCATATCAAAAGAAGCTCTAAGTCATTAGCCATCAGGGAAGTGCAAATCAAAATCACACTGAGATACCACTTCATAGTCACTAGGATAGTTATAATCCAAAACACTCTCATAATAATAAGTGTTGCACAAAAAGAATAAAATATCTAGGAATAAACCTACCTAAGGAGACAAAAGACCTGTATGCAGAAAATTATAAGACACTGATGAAAGAAATTAAAGATGATACAAATAGATGGAGAGATATACCATGTTCTTGGATTGGAAGAATCAACATTGTGAAAATGACTCTACTACCCAAAGCAATCTACAGATTCAATGCAATCCCTATCAAACTACTACTTGCATTTTTCACAGAACTAGAACAAAAAATTTCACAATTTGTATGGAAACACAAAAGACCCCGAATAGCCAAAGCAATCTTGAGAATGAAAAACGGAGATGGAGGAATCAGGCTCCCTGACTTCAGACTATATTACAAAGCTACAGTAATCAAGACAGTTTGGTACTGGCACAAAAACAGAAATATAGATCAATGGAATAGGATAGAAAGCCCAGAGATAAACCCACGCACATATGGTCACCTTATCTTTGATAAAGGAGGCAAGCATATACAGTGGAGAAAAGACAGCCTCTTCAATAAGTGGTGCTGGGAAAATTGGACAGATACATGTAAAAGTATGAAATTAGAACACTCCCTAACACCATACACAAAAATAAACTCAAAATGGATTAAAGACCTAAGTGTAAGGCCAGACACTATCAAACTCTTAGAGGAAAACATAGGCAGAACACTCTATGACATAAATCACAGCAAGATTCTTTTTGACCCAGCTCCTAGAGAAATGGAAATAAAAACTCAAATAAACAAATGGGACCTAATGAAACTTAAAAGCTTTTGCACAGCAAAGGAAACCATAAACAAGACCAAAAGACAACCATCAGAATGGGAGAAAATATTTGCAAATGAAGCAACTGACAAAGGATTAATCTCCAAGATTTACAAGCAGCTCATGCAGCTCAATAACAAAAAAACGAACAACCCAATCCAAAAATGGGCAGAAGACCTAAATAGACATTTCTCCAAAGAAGATATACAGATGGCCTACAGACACATGAAAGAATGCTCAACATCATTAATCATTAGAGAAATGCAAATCAAAACTACAATGAGATATTATCTCACACCGGTCAGAATGGCCATCATCAAAAAATCTAGAAACAATAAATGCTGGAGAGGGTGTGGAGGAAAGGGAACACTCTTGCACTGTTGGTGGGAATGTAAATTGATACAGCCACTATGGAGAACAGTATGGAGCTTCCTTAAAAAACTAAAAATAGAACTACCATATGACCCAGCAATCCCACTACTGGGCATATACCCTGAGAAAACCATAGTTCAAAAAGAGTCATGTACCAAAATGTTCATTGCAGCTCTACTTACAATAGCCAGGACATGGAAGCAACCTAAGTGTCCATCATCAGATGAATGGATAAAGAAGATGTGGCACATATATACAATGGAATATTACTCAGCCATAAAAAGAAATGAAATGGAGGTATTTGTAATGAGGTGGATGGAGTTAGAGTCTGTCATACAGAGTGAAGTAAGTCAGAAAGTGAAAAACAAATACAGTATGCTAACACATATATATGGAATCTAAGGGGGGAAAAAAAGGCCATGAAGAACCTAGTGGCAAGACGGTAATAAAGACACAGACCTACCAAAGAATGGACTTGAGGATATGGGGAGGGGGAGGGGTGAGATGTGACAGGGTGAGAGAGTGTCATGGACATATATACACTACCAAATGTAAAATAGATAGCTAGTGGGAAGCAGCCGCACAGCACAGGGAGATCAACTCAGTGCTTTGTGACCACCTAGAGGGGTGGGATGGGGAGGGTGGGAGGGAGGGAGATGCAAGAGGGAAGAGATATGGGAACATATGTATATGTATAACTGATTCACTTTGTTATAAAGCAGAAACTAACACACCATTGTAAAGCAATTATACTTCAATAAAGATGTTTAAAAAAAAAGAATAAATAAAGCAGGAATTAAAAACAAAACAAAACAAAAATAATAATAATAAGTGTTGCAAGGATATAGAGAAACTAGAACCTTCATACACTGCTGGTGGGAATGTAAAATGGTACAGCCACCTTGGATAAGTCTGGCAGTTCCTCAAAATATTAAAGACAAGTTACCACATGATCCAGCAATTCCACTCCTAGAAATACACCCAAGAGATTGAAAATGTACATCCACTCAAAAACTTGTCCACAAATGTTCGTTATGTACAAAGTATAATATAAAGTTACGTACCCAGATAGAAAAACTTATATAAAAATAATTTATGAGAATGAAAGGATAAACAGAAGCATAATTTGTGTCTCTTATACTATGAACTTTAGCCGGAGTTCATACTTTATCTGAACCCAGATATTCCAATTTTGAAACTTTTGTAAGAATTAAAGAAATAAATAAATACAACCTGCACTAACAGTGACTGTTACCATCACAACATATTAAGGTAGAGAAAAACCACCTAGATCTTCTATTGACAAGGTAAATACAATTTACCTTGAGCAAAGGTAAATACAAGAGGACGGATCCTTCATTACTGTCACCAGGGAAGCTCTGGTATATCTCAGACCCTGAAGGAAGAAACTGTCTATCTGAAAAGACACCAGCTAGCATGGGTACATGTCACTGTCACCAGTATCTTTCTTGCAAAGAATCAGTTTTCTCTCTTCCTTGGTTGTCCTAAGTTTATGCTAGTGCAAAAACTTTAGGGGAATGAAAGTCTTAACCAAAAGAAGTTAAGTATTTGATTCTTAGAAGTTGTCAGTTCTAATAGGGTTCTTAACGCTAGCTATTTCAATCCAGATACTAATATGAGAGGCATCCAACTTCAAAGCCTTACAAGGTCTTTTTACAAGGTAATAAAGACTGGCAAAATGTTACACAGGTCATGCCAGACACAACACAAAACTTCTGCTAGGAGAGACTCATCAGGGGAGCTGCCAAGCAGAAAAGACAGTTTTCCTCTCACTGGGAGCCCAAAGGTACACCTGCCCATGGGGGTGCCCTGTGCATGTGTGCTCACACGTACACACACACACATACACAACGCACAGCCCCTGGGCTGCTTTCCTCCATATGTACCCAGCAGGTTCTGCTCTGAGGCACAGGCAGGAAGCATCTGCAGAAGAGGGATGGGGGGCTGGAAGCTAAAGCATTCTACTCCCCACTACCACCACCAGCATAGTTGCAGCACCCACATATTGTCCTGGGAATCATGCTAAAGAATTTCAAAGAGGAAGAGAGAAATGTGACTAGACAGGTCAGGAAGGAATTCACAGGTGTTGTCAGAGCTGTGAAAATGGGCCAGGACCTGCACAGGGAGAGAGGAAGTGGGAGGGGCCGCAGACAAAGCACACAGTGGGGAAAGCAGGGAATTGACAGGGACCGATGGCGGCAGAGAGGGGGTGACTGGAGGCACTGAGCAGAGGGTTGAACAAGAGAGTGAGACGCAAGACACGGTGGGGGAGGAAGTGGAATGGAAATGGAGTTGGAACCAGAAAGCAGAGAGCCTTAGGTGCCAAGCAAATGACTTTTCACTGATTGCTCTTTTTGTCTAGCTTAAGGGAATTGTTGTTGGTTCCTGAACATCTGAGTCTCAATCTCCTTATCTATAAAGTGACAGTTTAGGATTAGAAAATAGCTATTAACTAATAATAATTACATAAGTTGCTCACCCATTACATGTAGAGCTGTGTGCTGCGCTTGTGCACACACTATCACATTAATTAAGCCCCTTCCAGTCTCAACCTGCTACAACTCTTTGAAAGGGTCTATCTCTCTAATTGATTCTAATTCCTCCTTTGACCTGGCGTATTCTCTCTTTGGAGTGGGAGACGAGAAAACAGCACACACAGCTTCTCTGCAGCTCCAGTTGTATTCTGGCAGCTTTCTACGCAAGCTCATTCTTGAACTGGATAAAGGGTCCCCCATCCTTTCTTCCTCCTCTGATATAAAGTGTTCCCTGGTGGAAGATATCTGAGGTTAGTACAGAACAAAAACTAGGGACTTTCCCTGGCGGCCCAGTGGTTAAGCCTCCGCGCTTCCAGTGCAGGGGGCGTGGGCTCCATCCCTGGTCGGGGAACTAAGATCCCACAAGCCATGTGCCATGGCCAAAAACAAGAAGAAAAAAAAAAAAAGGGAAAAAATCAGTGGGGAAAAGGAGATAACCTGAGAAGATGGGAGGTAATAACGTCAAGAGAACAAACACAAAGTTTGACTTCAGAAAAAGAGAAGTTTTTCTTCTGGAACACTAAAGAAGAGAAGCTTGGGTAAAGATTAAGTGAGATTAATGTATATGCAAGCACTTTGTGAAGTGTACTGCTCCCTCTAAAGTTAGTTATTATGCAGCATCTACCAAATGCCAAAAGAGCAGGCATTCAAAACATGTCTTTAAAAACAAAAATGAAAACCATGTCTGTTAAAATAAATGAGATCTTGGGACTTCCCTGGTGGTGCAGTGGTTAAGAATCCGCCTGCCAATACAGGGCACACGGGTTCAATCCCTGGTCCGGAAGATCCCACATGCCGCGGAGCAACTAAGCCCGTGCGCCAAAACGACTGAGCCTGTGCTCTAGAGCCCGCGAGCCACAACTACTGAGCCCACGTGCCACAACTGCTGAAGCCTGGGCGCCTAGAGCCCGTGCTCCGCAACAAGAGAAGCCAACACAACGAGAAGCCCGCACACCACAACAAAGAGTAGCCCCCGCTCGCCGCAACTAGAGAAAGCCCGTGCGCAGCAACAAAGACCCAATGCAGCCAAAAATAAATAAATAAATAAATAAGATCTAGAGAAAACCTAAGACAGTGAAATAGTTATGGGAACTGAAATGCTTAAGAAAAAGAGAAGAGAAGCAAGTTCATGCTGAATTTCCTGAGAAAAGCAAGAGGCTAAGTCACCCAAAATTGAAGGCAGATTTGAAACGTATGGAAAAGGTTTGAAATAACTGCTTTGAAAACTGTGTGAAGCAAGAGGGAGGAGATATGGGGGATGTATGTGCACGTATAGCTGATTCACTTTGTTACAGAGCAGAAACTAACACACCATTGTAAAGCAATTATACTCCAGTAAAGATGTTAAAAATAAAGAAAAATAAAGAAAAAAAAGAAAAATGCGTGAAGGAGTCAAGGGCAGTAAAATAAGTCACTGAAAATTTTAATTAGTATTTTATTGGAAACCTTTTAGTCCTGACAAACAATGATGGCTCAGTCAAGGACTGGCAATATAAATGTGTAACTAACAGTGAAGAGGACTGGAGGCAGGGGTGCAACAGCTGGGGTTGGGGGTGTCTTTAGGGCGTTAGGAGGGAAGTACTGGTGCATATTGACATGCTTGCTCATGGAGCCCAGGCTGAGCATGAGGGTGAGTAAAACGAGGAGACTGACGCACTGGGCAAATGGGAGGGGGTAGAAAAGGGGAAAAACTCAGAATGAAGGCAGAAAAGAAAGACTATCACTATGAGGAAATGGTGGGACTGAAAGGCAAGAAGACTGTGCTCAGAGAAGGGGGCTCCATCCGCAGGGTTTGGAGCAAGAAGTCCAGAATGCTAGCAGATGGGGATGAGCTCAATGTTCAATCCTGAATCCCAGCTGTCCCTACCCTTTAAACAGCACAGAGATATGCAGAGATACTGGACAAAATGAGATCCGCTAAGGCCAAGGTCCAAAAGTTCCAGTCCACTCAGAATGAGAAAGTGCGTATTTATTTCTTCTCTTGTTGCAAGGTTGGTGGGTGGTATGGAATTTATATTAAACTATTCTTAGCTCTGGGACAGATGCTAACACATTCATCATAGCTGAAGGAAGGAGGTCAAAGAACACTGCGAGACTCTATAACCTGAGGCTAGGTACGGAAATGGCTCATTTCTTTTACACTGAAACATTACTTGGTGCAGTAAAACTCTGAAATATCCTCTAAGGAAATACTTGTTTCCTTATTACATTTTTAAAGATACTGGCTCTCTAACCAATCAAAAACAAATACTCTATTCGGAGAAACTATTTTTAAACAAGTTTGCATAAAAACAAAGTCGCACATATATATGTACACGCACATTTATACACATAAAAAATTCCGTAACCATAAAATTATTCCAGCAAAGCAGTTTTATGATGTTTCATAAAACTTTTTTAAAAAATAAAGATTCAACTGCATCTAAGAATAATTCTTGTTATCTTACAAGAAGACAAAAATGCCCCCCCCCCAATTCTATACTGGCTGAAACTATTTGTGCAGTCCTGGGGACATGAAATTTACCCATTCTTGAGAACTGAGATGGCACCCTGGGATTGGAAAGAGAACATGATTAATAGCTCTATTCTTGTTTTTATATTAACCTATTCGTCAATACCAATTCTACACTTGGAGTTGATCTCATGCACAAAAAGTGGGCTCTTCTATGCACCCCTCTTATCAATTAAAGATGGAACTATAGGGCTTCCCTGGTGGCACAGTGGTTAAGAATCCACCTGCCAATGCAGGGGACACAGGTTCGAGCCCTGCTCCGGGAAGAGCCTGCATGAAGTGGAGCAACTAAGCCCACGAGCCACAACTACTGAGCCTGTGCTCTAGAGCCCACGAGTCACAACTACTGAGCCCACGTGACACAACTACTGAAGCCCACACGCCTAGAGCCTGTGCTCCACAACAAGAGAAGCCACCGCAATGAGAAGCCCGTGCACTGCAACGAAGAGTAGCCTCCGCTCGCTGCAACTAGAGAAAGCCCATGCGCAGCAACAAAGACCCAATGCAGACAAAAATAAATAAAAATAAAAACAAATAGATTTATTTTTAAAAAAAAGATGGAACTATAGTGGTTAGCATCTTTGCATCTCTACAGACATGTCAGGAAACATCACTAATTCTAAACTTCTTAACAACCCTCAATCTCCTAGAGAACGATTTCTGTTTTGTTTTGATTTTACATATTAGACTTAAAGACAAGAGACCACATACTGAAAACTTATGCTACCTCCTCATGCCGTTTCTCCATCTATCACACTGTAAAGACAATTTCCTGAAAATCTGTATTGCAAGTTTTTTGCTTACTTACTCAGCCTCACATACCACCACAAATTCTTCGCCAGCTTGAGAGAACCAGTAAGTACACAATTGGGACTTCCCTGGTGGTGCAGTGGTTAAGAATCCACCTGCCAATGCAGGGGACACAGGTTCAATCCCTGGTCTGGGAAGATCCCACATGCTGTGAGGCAACTAAGCCCGTGCACCACAAATGCTGAGCCTGTGCTCTGGAGCCCATGAGCCACAACTACTGAACCTGTGTGCCACAACTGCTGAAGCCCACGTGCCTAGAGCCCATGCTCCGCAACAGGGGAGGTCACTGCAATGAGAGTCCTGTGCGCCGCAGCAGAGTGGCCCCCATTCACCACAACTAGAGGAAGCCCGCATGCAGCAACGAAGACCCAACGCAGCCAAAAATAAATGAAAAAAAAGGAAAAAAAAAGAAGTACACAATTGTGTTTTCTTCCCATTGTCCTAAGTATGAGTTTAGGGAGATTAATAAAGGAAATTTGCTTCATTTTGACAGTGAAAACCATAAGCACCACCACTGTAAGCTTCAGGTGGTAAACAATGACTGTTCCAGTCAAAAAGGCAGATTGCTTGAGAAAGTTGGATACAGCAGTTGCAAACAGAAGATTTATAATTTAAAAAATCTTGTAGATGGAAATGTAACAGATAATCCTGTCCCCAAAAGAAATAACAAGAGTGAAAGTGTATCTGGTTACTCACTGAACTAGTGTATAGCTTTTCTCTCACCAATATAAGAGACACTAGGACAAACATACAATTAGCACAGAAGGAGATACAACAGGGAAAAGCAGGTGAGCACCATGGGCAGAATATCACTGCTGAATCAAAGTGGATCAAAATTTGTAAGAAAACCAGAACATGGGGTTATCAGCAAAGTTTTGGGAAGCAACATGGAGGAAAAATATATGAATGACCAATACTAAACTACACTCTATGTCAGATGCCCTGGCTGTAGGAAGCCCTACATTTCTCAGTATTCACTCATGGCTTTGCCCACTGGCTTCCCAGAAGGAGCACTTGTAAATTCTCAGGGAACCTGAATCCAGATTGTGACTCAGAGACTTCATCTTGTCTTCTCCTGGAAGCTTTAATCAAACAGCATCAATATTACCATCTACTTGAAGAGCTGAGTTTGTGGCTTGCTTTCTAATCCTATTTCACATACATGTATTAACTTTTACAGTTAAGAAAACATGTAAACGCCATCAAGAAAATGAAAAGACAACCCTTAGAATAAGAGAAAATAGTTACAAATGATGTATCTGATAAGTGACTGATATCCAGAATATATAAAGAATTCCTACAACTCAACAACAAAAAAAGCAAACATCTCAATTCAAAAATGGGCAAAGGGGAGAGGGGTTCTGGGAAGATGGCAGAGAATCTGTCTCTCCACCTAGAAAACAACTGCACTGGCAGAATCTGTTAGATGTAACTATCTGGAATTCTGGAGTCTGTTGAAGGCTTGCAATTTCCAGGGGAAGACCTTGGCTGTAAGTTGTGGTTAATTTAAGTCAACTTCAGCTCTTAGCACCATGGCAGGTATCATCCCCCACCCCAGCCACATGGCAGGCAGCTGTGCATGGTTACTGGAGCAGCTTGCACACAGCCTGAGACAGCCAGGGTGGGCAAAACGGAATCTGTCTTCCAAATACTTGGGAACTGTGCTGTGATTGTTGATTGCTGCCCCTCATCACAGAGGTGCAGACAAAGAGGCTGGCAGCCATTGCTGTATCTCTTCCCGTTGTTGTAAGCCCCTCTCCCTGTGGCTGAAGTGACTTATGGGAATTTACAAGGCCAGTGCCCTTCCCCCACCACCACCATTTTTCACTTTTTCCCCTTTTGGGAGCCAGATATTGAGGACTCGGACATTCAAAAACAACTGCATATATGGGGAAAATTAGAAAGTGGCCATACATACTCTGGGAAAGGTTCAGAAAAGATCTGAGAAGACATTAAGTTTACACTTCAGACTAATTCTCAGCACAGGGACAGCCTACAACAATCACAACAATACACAGTAACAGAAAATAGCAAATCCCAGAGAAGGTAGAGAATCTGATTTCCAGAGTTAGATTCAAATGTCCAATGTTCAACAAAAAAATAACATGGCTTACAAAGAAACAAGAAATCAAGGTCCATTCAAAAGAGAAAATAAATCGATAGAATAGTAACTGTCACTGAAAAAGACCTTATGGCATATATACTAGACAAAGACTCTAAAACAAAGACTCTAAAACAACTATCTTAAAGATGCTCAAGGAACTAAAAGAAGATGTGGAGAAAGTCAAGAAAATGGAAATGTCAAAAAAGAAATACAAAACTTAAAAAGAAATTCTGGAGCTGAAAAGTATAACAGAAAGGAAAAATTCACTAGACAGATTCAAAGGCAGATTTAAGTAGATAGAAGAATGAATCAGTGAACTTGAAGATAGAACAATGGAAATTAATGAGGCTGAGGAACAGAAAGAAAAAAGATTGAAGAAAAGCAAAGAGAGCTTAAGGGACCTGTGGGACACCGTCAAGCTGACCAACATACGCATCGTGGGAATCCTAGAGTGAGAAGAGAGGGAAAGGGACAGAGAGAGTATTTGAAGAAATAAAGGCTAAAACTGCCCAAATTTGATGAAAGACATGAATATAAAAATCCAGAAAGTTCAATGAATTTCAAGTAAGATGACCTCAGAGACCCACACCAAGACACATTATAATCAAACTTTCAAAGCAGCAAGAGAGAAGCAAATCATCACATACAAGGAATTCTCAACAGAAAAAGACCTGAGATTATCAACAGATTTCTCATGGGAAACTTTGGAGGCCAGAAGGCAGTGGGCTGGTATATTCAGTGTGCCAAAAGAAAAACACTGTCAACCAAGAATCCAACATCCACCAAAATGTCCTTCAAAAGTGAGGGAGAAATTAAGACATTCCCAGATAAACAAAAGTTGAAGGGGTTCATGATCACTAAACCTGACCTGCAAGAAATGCTCAAGAGAGTCCTGCAAGGTAAAATGAAAGGACACCAGACAGTAACTTAAAACCATATGGAGAAATAATGATCTCAATAAAGGTAACCATATGGGCAATTATAAAAGCTAGTATTATTGTAACAGTGGTTTGTAACTATGCATTTTGTTTGCTTTCTATATGATTTAGGAGACTAATCCATTTACAGAAAAAAATAATTATTAATATAAAGCTAGTATTACTGTAACTTTGGTATGTAACTCCAAATCTTGATTTCTACAAAAGTTAGGAGACTAATGCATTTAAAAGAATTAATAGGGTATGTATTTTGTCATACAATGTATATAAAGATATAATTTTGTGACAAAAACAACCAAAAGGGGTGGGGACAGAGCTATAAAGGAGCAGTTTTTGTATGTTATTGAAGTTAAGCTGATATAAAGTCTAATTAGAGTATTATAAATTTAGAATGGTAAATGTAATCCCCATGGTAACCACAAAGAAAATAACTATAGAATATACACAAAAGGAAATGAGAAAGGAATTTAAACATTTCACTAAAAAAATCAACTAAACAAAGATGACAGTAATGCAGGAAATGAGGGATAAAAACGTCATAGGGCAAATAGAAGACAAACAGCACAATGACAGAAGTCCCTTCTTATCAGTAATCACTTTAAACATAAATGAATTAAACTCCCCAATCAAAAGACACAGACTGGCAGAGTAAATAAAAACACATGACCCAATAACAGGTCCCCTATTTATGATGGCTCAATTCATAATTCTCTGAATTTACAACGGTGCTAAAGCAATATGCATTCAGTAGAAACTATACTTTGAATTTTGAATTTTGTTCTTTTCCTGAGCTAGTGATATGCAGTACAATACTCTCTGGTGATGATGGGCAGCAGCAGCGAGCTGCAGATCCTAATCAGCCGTACAATCATGAAAGTAAACAACCAATACACTTACAACCATTCTGTTTTTCACTTATAGTTCAATAGTCAATGAATTATATGAAATATTCAATACTTTATTATAAAATAGACTGTGTCAGATGATTTTGCCCAACTGTAGGCTAATGTGAGTGACTGAGCACACTTAAGGTAGGCTAGGTATGATGTTCAGTAGGTTAGGTGTATTAAATGCATTTTTGACTTATGATACTTTCAGCTTATGATGGGTTTACTGGGACATTACCCCACTGTAAGTCAAGGAAGATGTGTATATGTTGTCTATAAGAGACTCATTTGAGATCCAGAGATACAAACAGGTTAAAAGTGAAAGGATGGGAAAAAGATATTCTGTGCAAATAGTAACCAAAATAGAGTATGGTGGCTATGCTAACATCAGAAAAAATAGATTTTAAATCAGAAAAAGTTTACAAGGACATTATAAAGTAATAAAAGGTTTAATACATCAAGGAAATATAACAATTACATAAACACTTAGGCATCTAATGACAGGCCACCAAAATATATGAAGCAAAACTGACAGAATTGAAAGGAGAACTAGATAGTTTTAAAATAGCAGTTGGAGACTTCAATATCCCACTCACAATAATGGATAGAACAACCAGACAAAAGATAGATAAGGAAATAGAGGACTTAAACAACATAATAAACCAACTAAATCTAACAGACATACAGAACACTCTACCTAACAAGTGCATGTGGGACATTTTCCAGGATAAACCATCTGTTAGACCACAAATTAAGTCTCAAAAGATTTTAAAACATAGGTATCATACAAAGTATCTTCTCTGACCATAACAGAATAAAGTTAGAAATCAATAACAAAAGTAAAAGTGGAAAACTAATAAAATTGTGGAAATTAAACAATACACTTTTAAACAACCAATGGGTCAAAGAAGAAATCACAAGGGAAATTAGAAAATAGAGATGAATGAAAATGAAAACAACAACATACCAAAACATATGAGACACAGCAAAAGCAGCACTAAGAGGGAAATTTACAGCTACAAACACTTACATTAAAAAACAAGAGCTCAAATCAACAACCTAACTTTATAACTTAAGGAACTAGAAAAAGAACAAACTAAACCCAAAACTAGCAAAAGGAAGGAAATAATAAAGATGAGAGCAGAGATAAACAAAATAGAGAATAGTAAAACAGCAGAGAACATCAATGGAACCAAAAGTTGGTTCCTTGAAAAAAATCAACAATATTGACAAGCCATTAGCTGGACTAAGAAAAAATGAGAGAACACTCAAATTACTAAAATCAGAAATGAAAGTGGGGGTCATTAATACTGATTCTATACATATAAAATATATTATAAGAAAGTACTATGAACAACTGTATGCCAAAAAATTGAATAACCTAGGTGAAATGGACAAACTCCTTGAAACAAAAAACCTACCAAGATTAAATCATGAAAAAATAGAAAATCTGAATAGACCTATAACAAGTAAGGAAAAAAAATCAGTAATCAAAAATTTCCTAACAAAGAAAAAGTCCTAGACCTGACAGCTTCACTGGTGAATTCTACCAAACATTTAAAGAAGAACTAATACCAATCAAACCTCAAACTTTTCCAGAAAATTCAAGAGGAGGCTACACTTCCTAACCCATTCTATGAGGCCAACATAACCCTGATACCAAAGCCAAAGACACTACAAGAAAAGAAAACTATAGACCAGTATCTCTTAGGAACACTGATGCAAAAATCCACAATAAAATACTAGCAAGAAAAGAAAAATACCACATGATCATCTCAACTGATGCAGAAAAAAACATTTGACAAAATCTAACACCCTTTCATGATAAAAAAAACAACCAAATAGAAATAGAAGGAATAGAAGGAAACTACCTCAACATAATAAAAGCCATATATTAAAAACCCACAGCAAACATCATATTCAATGGTAAAAGACGGAAAGTTTTCCCCCTAATATCAGCAAGAACATAAGGATGTCTGCTTTCACCACTTCTATTCAACATAGTACTGGAAGTTCTAGCCAGAGCAATTAAGCAAGAAAAAGAAAAAAAGGCATCCAAACTGGAAAGAAAGATGTAAAATTATCTGTTTACAAATGATAGATCTAGAAAATCATAAAGACTCCACAAAAAAAGCTGTTAGAACTAATAAATGAACTCAGCGAAGTAAAAGGATACAAAGTCAGCACACAAAAATCAGCTGTATTTCTACACACAAACAATGAACAATCTGAAAAGGAAATTACAAAAACAATTCCATTTACATTAGCATCAAAAAGAATAAAATACTTCACAATTAACTTAACCCAAGAGGTGTAGACTTGTACAATGAAAACTGCAAAACACTGCTGGAAGAAATTAAAGAAGACATAAATAAATGGAAACACATCCCATGTTCATGGATTAGAAGACCTGATATTGTTAAAATGTTAATACTACTCAAAGCTATCTACAGACTCAGTGTAATCCCTATCAAAATCCCAATGATGTTTTTTGGCAGACATGGAAAACTCATCCTAAAATTCATATGGACTCTCTAGGAGCCCCAAGTAGCCAAAACGATCTTGAAAAAGAAGTACAAAACTGGGAGATTCACATTTCTGAATTTCAAAACTTACTACAAATCTACAGTAATCCAAACAGTGTAGTATTGGCATTAAGGACAGATATATAGACCAATAGAATACAACACAGAGCCCAGAAATAAACTCTTACATATAGGGTCAAATGATTTTTGACAAGGGCACTAACACCATTCAATATGGAAAGAACAGTCTTTTCAACAAATGGTGCTAGAAAAACTTGATATCCACCTGCAGAAAAATGAAGTTGGACCCTTGCCTAACACCATATACAAAAATTAACTCAAAATGAATCAAGGATCAAAATGTAAGACCTAAAACAATAAAACTCTTAGAAGAAATCATAGGACAAAAGCTTCACAATATTGGATTTGGCAATGATTTCTTGGATATGACACCAAAGACACAGGTAACAAAAGAAAAAATAGACAAATTGGACTTCATGAAAACTTAAATTTTGTGCATTAAAAGGCACTATCCACTGAGTAAAAAGGCAACCACAGAATGGAAGAAAATATCTGCAAATCATATACCTGATAAGGGATTGATATCCAGAATATATAGAGAACTCCTAAAACTCAACAACAAAAAAAGCAAACAATCTGATTCAAAAGAGGGCAAAGGACTTGAATAGACATTTCTCCAAAGAAGATATAGGAATGGACAATAAGCACATGATAAGATGCTTAATGTAACTAATCCTTAGGGAAATGCAAATCAAAACCACAGTGAGATATCACTTCACACCTGTCAGGATGACTATTATGAAAAAACAAAAGACAATAAGTACTGGTGAGGATGTAGAGAAATTGGAACCCTTGTGCACTGACGGTAGGAATGTAAAATGGTATAGCCACACTGGAAAACAGTATGGTGGCTCCTCAAAAAATTAAAAATAGAATTACCATATGATCCAGCAATTCATTTCTGGGTATATATCCAAAAGAACTGAAAGCAGGTTCTCAAAGAGATATTTATACACCCTTGTTCATGGCAGCATTATTTACGATAGCTAAGATATGGAGGGAATTCCCTGGCAGTCCAGTGGTCAGGGCTTTGCACTTCCACTGCAGGGTGCACGGGTTCAACCCCTGGCCAGGGAACTAAGATCCCACATGTCGCATGGCACAGCCAACAAAAAAAAAAAACCACCCATGGGAGTAACACAAGTTTTCACTGACAGATGAATGAATAAACAAAATGTGGTATATACATACAATGGAATATTAATTGTTATAACAAGCAACACCAGTGAGGCAGTGGAGAAACTGAAACCCTTGTACATTGCTGGTGGGAATTTAAAATGGTATAGTCACCATGGAAAACAATTTGGCAGGTCCTTAAAAGGTTAAACAAAGAATTACCATATGACCCAGCAATTCCACTCCTACCTATATATCCAAAAGAATAGAAAGCAGGGACTCAATCAGATACTATATAACAATGTTCATAGCAGCATTATTCACAATAACCAAAAGGTGGAAACAACCCAAATGTCTATCAACAGATGAATGGATTTTTTTAAATGTATACACACACACACACACACACACACACACACACGCACACAGTGGAATCTTATTCAGCCATAAAAAGGAATAAAGGTCTGATACTTGCTACAACATAAATGAACCTTGAAAACAGTATTCTAAGTGAAATAAGTCAGCCACAAAAGGAAAAATATTGTATGATCCCACTTCTATGAGGTACCTAGAATTCATAGAAAATTCACAGAGACAGAAAGAAGAATAGAGGTTACCAGGGGATGGAGGGAATGAAGAGTTATCGTTTAACAGATACAGAGTTTCTGTCTGGAATGTGAAAAAGTTCTGGAAATGGATAAAGGTGATGGTTGCATGACTTTTTTTGTTTTTTGGCCACACAGTGTAGCTTGCAGGATCTTAGTTCCCCGACCAGGTATGGAACCTGGGCCCCGGGCAGTGGAAGCACGGAGTCCTAACCACTGGACGACCAGGGAATTCCCCCCAACCTTTTATTTTTTTTTTGCATAACATTTTGAATGTACTTAATGCTAATAAACTGTACACTTAAAAATGGTTAAAATGATACATTTTGTTATAAATATTTTACCATAATAAAAAATATTTTTAACATTTGAAGGAAAAAAAGCAGAATATTGTAAATTCATATATAATGAGCAAATCAAATACTAACATGACCTGTTAGTACAGTGTCCAAACAGAATTCCCTTTCTTCTTTCCCTCCTTTCCTTCCTTCCTTGCCTTCCTTTCTCTTTCTTAAGCTATACCAAACAACAAAACATTCTCAGGAAGACAGATGCATGAGGGAATTATAATGAAAATTTAATTTTAAAACAATAGGGCTTCCCTGGTGGCGCAGTGGTTAAGAATCCGCCTGCCAATGCAGGGGACACGGGTTCGAGCCCTAGTCTGGGAAGATCCCACATACCGCGGAGCAACTAAGCCCGTGAGCCACAACTACCGAGCCTGCGCGTCTGGAGTCTGTGCTCCACAACGGGAGAGGCCACGACAGTGAGAGGCCCCCACTTGCCGCAACTAGAGAAAGCCCTTGCACAGAAACGAAGACCCAACACAGCCATAAATAAAAAAAAAAAAATTAAAAAAAAATCATATTGCAACAGAGACTGGCAGAATGAGGTAATCCAGAGCAGGGATTATAAAAAACCAGCAGCCAGAACCAAAGACCAGGAGGTATTTCTATCTTCGGTAAAAGTGAAAATGAAGAAAAGACAAAAATGTATATGCAAACCCCAAATTTGTAAGTCATTTAGTTCTAGAACAACTCCTTGTAATTATCTTAAAGGATAAGATGAGTTAAATAATTCAGGTGGGGCCAGTCTCACTGGCTGTGAACTACTAGGCAAGGAGACAAAGCAACAGCCTGGATTCCATGCCAGCGGAGGCCAGGGATCACATCTTACACCATCTCTGAAAGTACAGTCTACCACTCTACCTTCCCAACACTGCAGACATAATTTGTGGGAAATCAATTTAAAACTCTATGTGAGGAAAAAAAAAAATCTATGTGAATGGTCCTCACTAAATAGTAAGTCCAGATTGCCCAAGCTCATAGCTCATGTTCAACAACAAGCCAGTTTAAAGCATGCTCTTCTGCGGATTACTGCTCAGCTGTTTCACATCTCCAAGAAAAAGGTTTAGGGCCAAAGAAGAATGTTTGCATTCTTCTGCCTTTCACTTGATTTGACAAGAATCATCTACAAAATAAACTTTAAGACCTCAGGAAAGATTCAGCTTATTAAGGATTCTTTTAAAAAATCATGCCACTGTTACGATTATAACTGGCAGAAATGGTCTCCTAAGATGCATTCCAACTCTAATTAAAACAGAGCTTTCCCAGGGCTCCCACTTAATTTTAATTTATATTACAATAGAAGAGCCATTCAATACACTGAACAACCACCCTAAATCTAGTGGCTTAAACATGAGCATCGGGGCTTCCCTGGTGGTCCAGTGGTTAAAAATCCGCCTGCCAATGCAGGGGACACAGGTTCGTGCCCTGGTCCGGGAAGATCCCACGTGCTGCGGAGCAACTAAGCCTGTGCGCCACAACTACTGAGCCGGCGCTCTAGAGCCCGCGAGCCACAACTACTGAAGCCCGCACACCTAGAGCCCGTGCTCTGCAACAAGAGAAGCCACCGCAATGAGAAGCCTGCGCACCACAACAAAGAGTAGCCCCCGCTCGTCACAACTAGAGAAAGCCCGCACTCAGCAACAAAGATCCAATGCAGCCAAAAATAAATTAAATTAAAAAAAAAAAAAAAATGAGCATCTTCCCATTCCATAAGCCATAAGCTTTGAGATGGGTAATGCACTGAGGGATAACGTGCAGAATTACCCATGCAAGGGGCATTTTTCCAAAACACTGAAGAAACTGTTTTCTAAAATGCGATTATGCTGTACTTAGTCGATTATGCTGTACTTTCAAAGATGGAGCACTAAAAAGAGTCTGTCCATTGACAGCCATACTGGTGGACCTAATCGAAACTGTAAGAACAACATCTATTTGGAAACTGACTTTAATCAATATTGAAGAGATTGAACTCCGTAGCTTTTCACTTAATTATACCTATGATTTGAGATCTGGAAGAGATTCCAAAGAGTCCCATGGCTTCTTCCACTTCATCCAAAGTTTTCTGGGCTGCTCTGTGGAAACCTCTCACTCCACTCGCTCAGCTTGACTTCCCTTACAGCACTTATCACGACGTGACACTGTGTTATATACTATTTGTGTACTGTTTCTTGTCCCTCTCTCCCACCAGAATATCATCTCCACAGTACAGGGGCCCTGGCTGTATGTCTGCTTTTGTATCCCAGCACCAACAGCAGCACCTAGCACAGACCAGGCCCTTGGTAAGTCCTGTCTTTGTTTACTGATTGACCAGATAACTCTTGCCCCACCCTTTTGTTTTATATGAGATTATACGAGGCCCAGAGGAGTAAAGTGACTTGCCCATGGTCACTAGACTAATTAGAGGGAAAGCTAGACTTAGAGCCAAGCTTAACTCCCAGTCATCCTTCCAAAGTAGACACAATTATGCCACGCCCTGCTTTTGATAGCTCCTAAAAAATATCAGTATGCTTCAGCCTTTCAAATCTCTCCAAATTTTGCCTGATCCACTTCCTCTAGTCTTGTCTCCTGCCACTCCCCACCATGCCTGAATGTTCCTGCCACCTCAGTATACCATGGCCTCATGCTTGCCATATCTTTGCTCACTCTGTTCCCTACCTCTGGAATACCTTTCCACCTCCTCTCCATCTGTCAAAATTCTACCCATCCTTCAAGACCCAGCTCAAATATCACTTCCTCTGTAAGCAACCTCCTTATCTTTCTTCATTCTATCCTCCTTCCCCAGAACAGTCACCCCTTCCTCTGAGTCACCATAGCACCTGGACTTCTATCACAGCACATTTTACGTTCTTGTCTTTCTTCTTTACTAGACTGAATGCTTCATTTTTATATTCACTAGCAACTCCACAGTGCCTGGTATGAACAGCTGGATCAGGGAAAGAAGGAGAAATACAGGGGACATGTGCTACCTTTCCATATTCAATATGATTCCCAACATGACAACAAGCCTCCCAGCACCCCAACTGACTGTCCCAATGACCCAAATTTAAAAAAAAAATCAGTTACAACTAGAAATGGGATGTGACAGCACATGAAATCAACTAGTGAATTGTATGACATAAATCATAATGCATTCATTCATTCTGCAGCAATGTAAAAATGCTACATTCTTTTCTCAAGCTAGAAACTACAAGAAAAGTTCTCATTCAAGTGACCTGTACTCCCCCAATCTTTGTTCTTTTCACGCTATGTCCATGGTGCCCAGCCCACGGTTCGCAGCACTCAACACACGTCTGCTGACGTGAGATAAAGTGGATTTACGATGACTCAGGCTGCATGGGATGTGGATGGTCATGGTACTTTTCATTAAGCTTCATACAGCAGGACACAGTTACTTATTTCTGGTCTACTCCAAGGTAACCATTTAAGACTGCTATCTTGTTTTGTTTCTCTGATAACTCCGGTTGTTTGCAACAGACAAAAAGCATAGAAAAATGATCATCTTGATAGATTTTTATAAGCCACCCTTCTGGAAGTAATTGCCTATCTTCTCTCAACCTCCACACTGCCCCTAGTAAAAGCATAAGTTCGTGCACATTACTAGCTAGTATGGATGATGAGAGTAAGTGAAGTGTCAAGTGGTTGCCTGACGAAGTCCGCTGCTCATGAGTTGTCACTGATAACAAACTGATCGTGACTTACAACTCTGTGTGGGCAAGGGAGAGAAAAAGGCAGACTAGATCTGAGCTGCATAATGTAAACATCTTTAAGATGTTAATCTGAGCTGCCTATGTTGGTTAGGAAAACAAAAATCTCAACTAAAAATAACAAATTTGGTCCTGAGCTTTTCTTCCTTTCTATCTTTGCCAATTAAAGACTATTATGTCACAAAATTGCCAGGAAGCCCCCACTGGGGGCCACGGCTTTCGCATCGCCTGATCCTGGCTATTTCTTCTTTGACTGGAACATCAGTCACGTCCATGGTTAAGAGACAGTCACTAACAGCTCATAAGCTCTTCCTGTGGAACACCGGCTAAGCAACCTCTCTTCACTTCAGCTCTCCTCCCTCCAAAAGGAATACAGCCTGAAAAGCTTGCTGCTTTGTCCTCAAGGGTCATTCAAAACTGTCTGAAATCTTCACAAAATATATTAAAGTATTCACTCAATTGAGCACCATATTTACTCCAGAGTTACAACTGTTAATGTCTAATAATTTAATGTGCTTTTCTCAGAACTAAATAAAGCCACAGGGCTTCTGGCCTATAATAGGAAGGTAAAACTGAGCCTAAATATCAACACCATAAACAAAACAAAGCCCCCCTCCCACGCACGCGCGCGCACGCGTGCACACACACACCTGGCATGATACCTAATATGCAATGACTCAGGCACAGATCTTGCAACATATGATAATTGCCATGCACTAAATGGTCTTTTAATGGTTCAAAGGGTTCCCATCTTCCTGAACACCTAACCTACTAGCAGGGAGAGATTACAGGCAATGGAAAGAACTCAGCTCAGTTACTTAACCTCTGAACTTAGCCTTCTCATCTGGAAAATGAACGGTTGGTCTAGAACAACACCACCCAACAGAAATATAATGCAAGCCGCATATGTAGCTTTTAATTTTCTAGTAGGTACATTTTAAAAAGTAAAAAAAAAGGTAAAATTAACTTTAATAATGTTTTAGCCAATCTAACATAGCTAAAACATTATTTCAACATGTTATATTTTTAAATTATCAATGATGTATTGTACATTTTTTTCATACCAAGTGTTTGAAATCCAGTGTGTATTTTAAACTTAGGGCTCCTCCCAATTTGGACAGGCCACATTTCAAATGCTCAATAACCACATGGGGGACCAGTTACTGTATGAGACAGCACTGGTCTAGACGATCTTGGATATTTCTCTCGACACTAGAAGTAATTTTAATAAAGAGAATAAGAGATTTGGAGATGAAGGTATGCTTAGAAAAACTATAAAGTGTTTTCCGGATATTCTCAGTCTATTCATTCTTATGCAAAATGGTGTTTTGCTTTTTTTTAACTTTTATTTTTTTAATTCAAATGGGGTTGGATCTGTAAACAAGTGACTAGGTGGTCTGACCTATTACTGTCAGACTTACCCTGTTCTCACAGAGCCACTGCCCTACAAATCTATAAGGAAGTTAAGAACATTCAAGACAATGTATAACTGCTAAATAAATGAGACTTCTAAAACCTCAGAACTAGAAAAAACAACTGTTAAAATGGGAGTTCAACAGAAATGACAAATAAAATTATGGGACGACCATGTTATCTTCCACATATTAAGATAATGCTAGGAAACACAAATGTGCACGTGCTTTTGGAATTGTTTCTCTAATTACTCAACATCCACTGAGGAAGATTCATGCTACTCCTCCCACACCGTCTTGCTTATTAGTCCCTTTGTGATCAATGATCTGCCTTCGCCAGATGGCTGGTCTGGGTTAAGAGCACAATATGAGATCAGAGAACAAAGCAAAGCTAACTGGCCTTCCCGGGAATTGAACCTGTGACCCTGACCTCATTAACTCTAGAAAACAGTTAACCCATCACAAACATGCCTGGGCAGCTGCATCCTAAGTAGTGCCAAGCAAGCCCACTACATCTGTCACAATAATACTCCGGTAGAGAAAAAGCCACTCTACATTTATTAAGAACTTTTCAAAATGAAGAAAAGCTGGAATGCAATCATTGAGGGCAGCTGGAATTCATCGGCAGTGTCTTACCAGCTCTGCTGAATCCGTCGCAAGCTTCCCTAAGAACGTCAGCTGTGGCCCTGGCCTGAGACCACAAATGGCTTTGACAACGGGGTCCTGATGTTTCCTCTTCCAAAAACCATGATCTTGGGGCCATGGACTTTCCTTTTTTTTTCTCCCAAGTTGGGAAAGCGTGGGTTAACAATTATATACAAGAACTTTCACAGATTATTTGTTGAATCCAGCTTATCCCAGATTTAAACAATAACTGAGTTTCTCTGTTGCCCCCCGCCTGCTCCCCTTCTCCCCTATTAGTGCCAGCCAATCCCTGACCAGGGGAGTGGAGACAGGCCAGTGGACCTCTGGGTGGCTTATTCCTACTCTCCCTGGTAAAAAGCCCAACACCTTTTTTACAAGTGTTCCCTCCTTTCTTGTTAATGAGAATAATTCTTAGCAGCTGGTATCAGCTCTAAATTCTACTCTAAAAACCTGTCTCTAGTGAGCTGAGTACTTACTTCCAATTTAAATATTTCCCAAAGTGTTTCAGGGATGCAGCTTCTGTATCTTTTCCTCAAAGACACATTTTTAAAATGGTACCAGTTTCAGAAGTAAGTTTATTAAAATTTCCACGCAAGCCTCAAAGAATACTATTTGAAAAATTCTACAAACATCTGGGAGAGCTGGTGAAGATTTTAAAATCTGATTGAAAATATTTCTGCATTTCATTTTTGACATTTTAAATGGAATCATCTTTCCACATGCAAACTCACTAAAATACAAAAGCTATTACGTACGGTTGTTCTATTTGGCTTCTTAAATATTTCTGATAACATGTGACTAAAGCATTCAACATCTCTTAAATGTTTTAACTCAGTTTTTTCATTTCCACAAAGTTACTTAAGACAATTTTTAAATTTATGGATTAAGAGCTTGTAATCTTGCACTTCTCATGTAACTGTGGAAATCATACATGTAAGTACATCCAAAATATGCCTATGTATCCGCCTCAAAGGCACTAGTACAAGTACATATCTAAATTGATTTTGCTCTTTTCATCTCTAAGAATTTTCACATCAAGAATAAAAGTAGTACAAAATGTAATGGGAACCCAGTTTACTTGCCTGAATATAAAAACATTACAGTGACCATTCAATAGCTGTAATGTTTCTTGATGCTCATAAAAACTATACCAATCCACTAAGGGTCAAGTGTTAGACAAAAGGAATAAATTAATAAAATAAGCATAAAACATAAGCTTATGACAACTGTACACAATTTCGTCAGGGGCAAAACAAGTTTTTGAGGGCTCATCTAAGGATAAAATCTGATGTCCAACAGTAAATGAAACAATATACTCACTTTTATCTAATCTTAACAGAAAATGATGGTTGATGAAAAGAAATATGTGGTTTCACATAAACCATGAAACTGATCTTTGTCTAATATAGCATCATGATCTACACAAACTCTGATTTTAAAAAATTGTCAGTTTTGAAAATACCAACCTTAATTCAACAAATAAACTAGTTAAACATACCGGGGAAAGTTTAAAGCTCCATACACATGGAAGCTATAATGCAAAAGCAAGAGCGTATTTATATATCTTTAAGCACCTGGTAATTATCTTATTTATAAGATACACTCCTACGCATTCAACCAGACACTGAAAGAGCCTGAATCTGTCAGACATAAGTGTGAAAGAAACAGTGAAATTTGCCTTTCCATTGTCATGTAAAATTATCTATTTGTGTTTCAAAGTACTCTTTATAAAATATATTTCCTAAATTCTTTCTCACAATATTTTTAAAAGAGGAGGGAAGTCCCAGAACTACCAAAAAATTAAAATTAAAATACTGTTAAAAATTTAAGAAACATTTGCAAGGAAGTGAAACACAAAAACAAAAAATTAATAGTACAGTTAGTGGTGGTTTCTTACAAGTACTTTACAAAATACTTTCACTGCCTGGTGAGTTTGAAACAAATCAACATACTATAAAGTACTCTTGTAGCTCTTAAGTCTTCATTTTGTGCCTTAACAAAAGCTGACATTCATTTGTAATGAAATATTTTTATAGTGACACAGCTATTTCATGTCTGTTCTGAATATATATTAAACCTTTGGGTGCACAATAAAACTGACCAATTGAGTGACTCTGTCATAAAAACCTGAGAAGTTATTCCAAAATGTTTACATCAAAGACCAGCCAAAGCCAAAATGAAATACTAGTCTATGCAGTATACTTTCTTACTTTACTAACTTGAAGATTTTCTTCAAATGGGTCCTTTCAAAGGAAACTACAAAAGATGCACCACAACGGGTAAGTTCTCAATATTGCCATTCAAATTTATGCAAAAGAAGGAATGATATGTCTAAAGAAATCACTGTGAGAGAACCTCAGAACACAGTGTTGAGGCTGAAAGAGCAGAGAGCTTTGGGGTCAAACAGAACAATTCTTGCTTCAACTCTCACTAACTTTGTGACCTTGTGCAAGTTCCTAAAACCACTTTGAGTCTTAATTTCAATTACCAAATGGAAACAGAAGACCTTCTTACAAGGCTGTCATGAGCACTAAATTAGATAACATACAAAAATAGACTGCTTAGCACAGTACCTAGACGGTAATAAATACTCAATATATGGTTATAATTACTAAGAAATGTTTAAAAACCTATTTTCAGTGTAATTTAATATTCAAATTCCAAAAGATGCTGTAAATCATTAGAGGGAAAAACGTAAAGATTCAATAACACATTTTTCTTTAATGCACTCATTAACCTGACTATCCTTTACATTAGTGCTTTTCAAATTGCAGGTCCTGGTGCATTAACGGGATATGAAATTATTTAGTGTATCTCAACCAGCATTTCTAAATAAAACAGAATGAAAAATACAAGAATGCATTGCACATAGGAAGTCTGAGCACTGATTAATGAATTTTTTTTAATTAAACACACTTGTAATGTATCTGTATACTGGATGGCAAAGTAAAACTCATCTCTTATTGTGCCAAAAAAAAGAGTTTAAAAGCCACTGCTTCATTACAATAATGAGAATAAAAGTAATTAGCTGACACTGAATGCTTAGTTTCTACTAGACACTGTGCTAAGCATTATGCTAAGCACATTATTTCATTTGATCCTCCCCCAAATCCTGTAAAGTATGTAGGTACTATTACTTTCACCATTTTACAGATGAGAAAACTGAGACTTAGAGAGATTAAGTCACTTGCCAAAGATGCAGAACTAGTAACTGGTAAATCCAGAGTTCAAATTTAGTCACCTGTCTCCAGAACTTGCACATTTAACCACTTCACTAAGTAGTGGGTTATAAGATGTAACTTTTCCTTACGTTAAAGTTATTCAAAAGGTAGACTTTAGTAAGGCCTAATTCAAGAGAGATTTTCTGGAGGTACAGCGTATCTTGGAGAGGACAGTGTGATTCAGAGATGAAAGCACCAGGCGTGAGGTCGAGCTTCTGTCCCTGGCATTGTTGCTTCAGTGGCGAGGAGTTGGCAAGTCATTTAATCTCGCTGTGTCTGGATTTCCTCACCTACAAAACGGGAATGATAGTATCTGCCCTGCCTCCCCACAGGCCATTGTGAGAAAGTATTTGTACATATAACAAGTGAAATGTTCTATTGTGCTACTCAGTTACATGAGATGATCATTAACGTGACCCAAGGGGCCCCGGTCTTCATAGAAACATACATCACACATGATCAAAAAAGGAAGGTCACCAGGCTTTTATTATAAACTGTGTGTGGAAACAGTCTGTACAGCTCTTGGCACACAGTAGGCCTTCAGTAAATGTTCATTAAACTAAAAGAAGTAAACCAATTCGATCTGTATGCATATTTTATCCATTTGCATTTTATTTTTCATTAATTCATTCTTTCCTCAACTATTTTTTTTTTTTTTTTTTTTTAATTTTATTTATTTATTTATTTATGGCTGTGTTGGGTCTTCATTTCTGTGCGAGGGCTTCCTCTAGTTGTGGCAAGCGGGGGCCACTCTTCATCGCGGTGCGCGGGCCTCTCACTATCGCGGCCTCTCTTGTTGCGGAGCACAGGCTCCAGATGCGCAGGCTCAGTAACTGTGGCTCAAGGGCCTAGCTGCTCTGCGGCATGTGGGATCTTCCCAGACCAGGGCATGAACCTGTGTCCCCTGCATTAGCAGGCAGACTCTCAACCACTGCGCCACCAGGGAAGCCCTTTCCTCAACTATTTATTGAACACTTAGTATATACCAGACTGTTCCTTACCCTGGAGAATTTCATATTAATTTCAATTAATTTTCCCAAAATTGTGTAAGAGAAAACTGTAAAATACAGCTTCCTCACCTAGCAATAATAATAACTTACATTTATTACAGTGCTTTATAGTTTTTGGAAAGAACTATGTGGAAGCTTTTGTTTCTCACACCAATTGCCTAAGTGTGTCAAGTCAGTATTATTATCTTCCTGACTCCAAATTCAGTGCTAAATGACTGCTAAGTCTTTAAAGTGAAAGTTTCCCCATTTCTGAGATGACTGTAAATATCGGATTTGAAGAAACTACCTTTTAATCCTGGAAAGGGGCAATCTAGTAGCCTGATTTTCCTCCCTTCACATGTCTGAGCTGAAGTAACGCAACCATATCGCCTACATGAGATGCATTTTTCAAAATGTTTCTTAAAAAACCTGCCTTTGAAACCTTTTTTTCTTACAGCTAATTTTCTGTTGAATATATTGAACTAGGATTCAGTTTTCTCATAGCATAAAGGAGGGAGTAGTGGAAGTGTCTTTCCTTTGTTGACTTTTTAAAATTACTCAAAATTGTTGTTTTCAGATTCCTGAGTCACATACAACACCAAATAATTGTTAGCCTTCTTATATATAATTCAACAACTACTACAGGTGATTTTTACAGGGAAACAATGATTTAATGACAACTTGATGATCTGAAAATTTGCTACATGATACTAAGAAGGCTTTACTAAAATTGCCTTATCCTTTGTATTCTAACCACTCCCTCTCCATCACCACCACCCCCAACACACACGCACTCCCTCACCTACACCAGATCAGTTTCCGGGCCATTATTCTTAAAACCATATTAAAATTTCACAACACACGGTGGTGGTTACTAGATTTTCTGCCCCCTGCCACCCCGCCCATCCGCTGAATCAATGTGTCTTTATATATTTTCTCTGAAAATTTGAAATTCATAATATGATTACGATGCCTCTATTCTGAGACTATCTCAAATGTAGCCGTCTGCCCTTCTGTTTACTGATAAGCCGGAATAAAAGCCATACCCCACCCACCGTCTCGGTAGGGTTAGGAGGTCCAATCTCGCCACTACAGAGCTCTGCAAGAAAGGAGGGTTATAGAACCAGAAAAACCTCAGGGAGAAGATAAGGAAAACACATTTTACACCACTGGCAGCGTGCAGTCTCCCGACTCCAGCCCTTGTAAACAGGGAAAACCTTTGTCTTGCCTCAGCCATCAAACTGGTGGCTCATCAGAATTGGAGCAACAAGAGTTTGTGCGAAATAGCTCGGCAGAGGTTAAACAAAGCAATGCAGCTCAGGCCCGGGGAAAGGGCTGAGCCGGGTCAGCGTCCGAGATCCCAGACGGGGAGGTCTCGCTTTGACCCCCGCCGCAGTCGGGACCCAAGCCGGGGACCCCGGGACAGGCTGCTGCGGCGCGGGAAGAACAGAGGGAATTAGAAGGTCCCACGCTCTCGGCAAGTTCCCGGGGGCACAGCCCGTCCGCAGGTTCCTCGAGTGGGATCCAAAGCGGCGCACACCACGCGCGGGTGCCTCAGGGAGGGTCCGCGCACAACGCGCGGGGACACCGCCCCAAAGTCCACGGCCGGCCACGCCGAGCCCACGCCCCCAGGGCACAGGCAAGGTCGGAGATCCCGGGGCGCCGCGGGGGCCTGGCCCGCGGGTCGCGAGGGGAACGGAGAAGCCCGCCCGCTGCACCCATTGTCTGGCTCCGGCCGCGGGCCGGGAGGGCGCTCACCTGAGGTCCCCGCCTGGCGCCGGGGCTGGCAGAGGGGCTGGACGGCGACGGGCGGTCCCGCGCGGGCGGCGGGCGCGGATGCACAGTCCGCGGCGCTGCCGCAGCACCAGCAGACTCCGCAGCAGCACCGGCAGCGCACCCGCCTCTCAGGCGGCCGCGGCCTCCATTGCTCTCCCCGCCGCCGCCAGCGTGCGGCACTGCGCTCCCGGCCCCGCGCGGCGTGGTCACATGCTCCGCCCGCGCCTCGGGCGCTCGGACCCGCGCCGCGGCCCCGCCTGGCTTCGCGCGTGGACCGCTGGGCCCTGCTGCGGCGCGCGGGGAGCCCCGAGTTCCCTTTCGCGCCCTCCAGGAAAGACAGGCGCCGGACGGCTCCCTTCCCGGGCGAGTGGGGGGGGGGTGCCCAAAAACCGGAGCCGGGCGCAGGGAAGGGCGTGGGATTGGTCAGTGCCCTCCCTACCACTGCAGGGGACGTCCCGGCTGAACCCGTGGTGTCGGAGGTTACTGTGGTGAGCTCCCAGGGGGGCTCACGTGGGGCAAGAACCGGGGACCGTAAGTCACCACCCCACGGGATGCAAGTCTGGCCCCTGGTACCTGGATGAGCCAGAGACTAATGGGAGCGACCTGGACTCCAGAAGGAGTTGCGCCCTGCAGAGCCCAGACAGTGAGAAATGGCACTGGACTCCTGAAAGTCAAACAAGTTGAAAGATGCTACACAGAAATAGAAAGGCTCAAAATTGCTTTGCTGAGTCGCTGTACGTCTGAACAGACTGACACTGACACTGGGCATTATTATCCCTAGCCATAATTAAATATTGACTTTGATATTTTAAGAAAACTATTTATCTTTTCCTTTTTTGGCCTAACTGGAAACACTAAGGTTTTTTCTACATATGTTTTGCTATGACTCTTTCGATGGAACTTGGAAATCCGTTTCTAGTGATCTTTTCCTTCACTATGCATGCAAAGATGCTAAAAAACAATTTTGTATCATTATTAATCAAGAAGTTGAAAACAAAGAAAAAAAAAAAAAACCACAATATTCTGTGACAAAAGATGCAGAAGATGAGGGGTAACCCTAATAGGTGCTCCATCTTGAGTTGGATGTCCCAATGCCAAAACCAGGACTACTAATTTAAATGCAGGTGCCTGACTTAAAGGAGCAACTTTGGTAGTGGGAGAATAGTGCATATTGCCTTATCCAACGGAGTTTTTCTAGATAAACAATTAACTACAGAATATGGTTGTGTATTTTTGTAAATATAGATATCATTGTTCAGTGCTTGCATATTCTAAATGATGTCTGCTTTATTCCAAATAAGCATAATGAAGAGTTTTGTAAAGGCTTGAGCAAGTTCTCTTTGATTTGATCTAGCAGCACTAGAAGTTCTCAGAAGCCAAAAATTAAATCGGTGTAGAACATATAACTGGGGTCTTTTTCTTGACATATTATAGTCTTGCCAAGGACATGAATACACACACTATAAATATGCAAATTTACATAAATCAAGTGTAGGTCTACTGTCTTTTAATTTTGCAGGGCAAGGAATACCAAATTATACACCCTTAAAATATTGAAAGAGTTCTAGAGAATTTATGCTTATGTTAGCATTCTCTACCTCCAATGGACTTTGTGTCTCATGGGCCTCAGAAATCAGCAGCTATCAGGCACCACTTTTGACAGGTGCTGTTTTTTCCCTCACTTTTCAAACACATTGGTTTCTAGTTACTACATTCAGGGCTATAATAACAATGTGGCACATCAAACCAGGTATCAGTCCACTATTCCACTTTTGACGTGTAACACATGGATTTTCAGAGACCATAATACAATACAAAAGAAAGATGCAGAATGTTAAGAATTTTAAAAGTATTTAACCATTTAACTGCTGCATTAGAGGATACAGGTTAAAGGATATGAGAAAGACATTATATAGTTAAACCAATAGTTCTCAATTGTGAGTGATTTTTCCTCTAGGAAACATTTGGCAGTTTCTGGAGACATCTTTGGTTGTCACAACTGGTTGGTAGGTGCTACTACGAGCATCTAGTGGGTAGAGGCCAGAGATGCTGCCAAACATCCTACAGTGCACAGGACTGCCTCCACAACCAAGAATTATCGAACCTAAAATGTCAACAGTGCCAAGGCTGAGAAACCCTGAATTAGACCGTGGACTTCCAGAGCCTCAAGATTCTATACTCCACCATGTCTGCTTAACATCCCTTTCCCTGTGTATTCACATGGAATTTTCTTAGTGCTCAGGAAAGGAGTACAATAGTAAAATCTTTCACTGGGAGGAGAGACCAATGAACTGAATGGGACAAAAAGTAATTGTGCAAATAAAAGGTATATAGGTAATAAATAAATAAAGATAGGAAAAAGCTAAAGTAGTAGAAATAAATACTGTGGTGTAGGAAGTACCGTGATTGTCCCTTGCAACTTCTTCAGAACCTTGTTGTGTTCCCAACAGCTTTAATCTCCAAAGTGAGAAAATTGAAGTATACCATCATTTTGAAAATTTCTATTAGTCAAGGATAAGGTTAGTAATTCCCTTCTGACCACTCCAGGGGATGGGCTGTTGTGAATATTCAGAGTTCAAGGTGAGTGAGGTGGACTTATTTAAAAGACTCAAAGGGCAGGCAGTGGCTCTTGGGATGGGGTGACACTCAGAATAACACCTACCCTATCCATAGTACTGGCTTTGTGTTCTGTGCATGGGTTTGTGGATGATTCACTTAATTTCAGACGTTTCTTCAAGTCTGTAAAATGGGGATAATTGTTGCATGTTACATATCTTACATCTAAATTACAAAGTTATTCCTGTGATAAACCATAATGGAAAAGAATATGAAAAAGAATGTATATACATGTATAACTGAATCATTTTGCCAAACAGTAGAAATTAAAACATTGTAAATCAACTATATTTCAATAAAATAAATTTTAAAAAATAAATTACAAAGTTATAATGGTGTCTAAAAATAAAGTAACAGCAAAGTATACTAGGCAAATACTAACAAAAAGAAAGCACATGGAGACAACTGGATATTAATATGCAAAAGAATGAAGCACCATCTCACACCATATACAAAAATTAATTCAAAATATATCATAGACCTAAAAGTAAGAGCTAAAACTGTAAAACTCTTCGAACAAAACATGGGAGTAAATCTTCACATCCTTGGCTTAGACAATGGTTTCTTAGCTAAAACACCAAAAGCACAAGCAACTAAAGAAAAAATAAATAAAACAAGACTACATCAAAATTCAAAACTTTTGTGCTGCAAATAATATCATCAAGAGAGTGAAAATAGGACCCACAGGGTGGGAAATATACAGGTTTCCCCTGCTATCTGAAAGCAGAGCATTCCTATGAAGACTTTCATAATCCAAAGTGGTGTAAAGCAAAGAAGCAATTACCTTAGGATACAGCTTGCTAACAGATGCACAGAATAAATCAAGATAAAGCACTTAAACAATAAGGTCTTCCAGTATAGCACGAGAATTATATTCAATATTCTATGACAAAATATAATGGAAAAGAATATAAAAAAAGAATGTATATATATGTATAACTGAATCACTTTGCTGTACAGCAGTAATCAACACAACATTGTAAATCAACTATACTTCAATAAAAAACTAATAATACAATTTTTAAAAGATAAGGCACAGATACAGACAGTTCAAACTATGGCAGCTTGATGCTGAGATGCTAAGTGTAGTTTCTGGGGAAAGAGCTTGGCAGTGCCACTCTCACTGCTTGGGATGCACATCTTCTCTATAACAGCTTGCTGTAAAACACTGACCACTATTTTTGCTTTTTGACTTTTTCTGTAAAAAAGAAAATCCTCTTTGGATTTCTTTCAGTTAGCAAAAACAGATACTAATACAACGAAGCGGCATAAAGCAAACTTTTGAAAATCCGGGGATACCTGTATTTGCAAATCATATATATATCTGATAAGGGACTTGTATACAAAATATATAAAGAACTGTACAACTCAATAGTTTAAAAGAGAAATATCCCAATTTTTAAATGGGCAAAGGATCTCAATAGACATTTCTCTAGTAAAGATATACAAACAGCCAATAAGCAAATGAAAAGATGCTCAACACCATTAACCAACAGGGAAATGCAAATCAAAGCCACAATGAAATACCACTTTACACCCACTAGGATAGCAATAATTAAAAAGATAGATAATACCAATTGTTGGTGAGGATGTAGAAACATTCAACCCTCACACATTGCTGATAGTAATGTAAAATGGTGCAGCCACTTTGGGAAATAGTTGGCAGTTCCGAAATATGTTAAATATGGAGCTACCTACCATATGACCCAGAAATTCCACTCCTAGGTACACACCTAAGAGAAATGAAAGATATGCGGCACAAACCATGTACATGAATGTTTATGGTAGCATTACTTATAATGGCCAAAAGTGGAAATAATCAAAAAGTCCATCGACTCATGAATGGATTAAACAAAATGTAGTATTATCCATACAGTGGAATATTTGGCAATAAAAAAGGAATGAAATACTGATGCATGCTACCACACGGATGAACCTTGAAAACGTTATGCTAAGTGGAAGAAGCTAGGCACAAAAGACCATATACCACATGATTCCATTTATATCAAATGTCCAGACAGGCAAATCTATAGACAGTAGGAGATTCATGGCTGGCGGGAGGGGGAGTGGGGAGAACGGAGAGTGACTCTTAATAGGTATGAGGTTTCTTTTTAGGATGATGAAAATATTCTAAAATTGGTTGTGGTAATGGTTGTACAACGCTGTGAATGTACCAAAAATCATCAAATCATACAATTTAAATGGGTGCACTTTATGGAGATATATAAAGTATATCTCAATAAAGCTGTTCAAAAAGAGTAGAAAGCATAAGTAGCAATATTAATATTTGATAAAAGAGATTTTAAGGTAAAAAGTATCAAATGCTAAAAGGTACAAGCCAACAACAAAAAAACAGTCTTGAAAATTTACGTATCTAGCAATAGAAATTTTGAATTATATAAGCCAAAAACGGAAATAAAAGGAAAAGTTAAAAATCTGCCGTCATAGTGGGAGAGATTTTAACTTTTCTTAGAAATTGACACATCACATAAACAAAGATAACAACACAGAAAATTAACAAGCTTGATCTAAAAGATGTCAAGAAATGTGTATCCAACAGAAAACATGCACATTCCGTACAGCACCATGTGGCACAGTCACAAAACTTTACCAAGTCTTAGCGCCACACACCCCCAAAAGCTCAATAAATTAAAAAAAAAAAAAAATCCTTGCAGACCACATTCTGTGATTAAAATTCAGTACATTAGAAAGTTGTAACAAGATCCTATGTCCTATGTGAAAGATTTAAACTTCCTTTTAAATAACATGTTAAAAATAGGGTGATCATACTTTCTTTTTCACCCAAAACAGTCCCAGCTTACACTTATTGTCTGGACATAATATGCATATTTCACTCACAAAAGTATCCCAGTTTGGATGGTGAATTATATAGTGACCCCAGTTAATGAATAATCCAGAACTGAAATAGGAATCTATTTAGAAAGCAATGACAAAATACCTTTGGGGTTACAGCCCAAGGTTCTTAGAGGAAATTTAAGAAAGATTAAAAGTAAACTAAGTATATAACTCAAGAATGAAAACCCATAAAGGCAAAGAAAGCAGAAAAGAGGAAATGAAAGCAGAAGTAATGAAATAAAAACAAACAGTAGATCTTGATCAGCAAAATAAAATGTTGATTCTTAGGAAAAGGTCAGTCAGTGAAGAGACACAAAAAATAAGCGTTTCACAAGAGAAACAATTAAGGTATGGATTTTTAAAAATCTAGATGAAATAGATAGTCCAGAAAAACTGAATTTCCAAAAGTGACTTGAGAAGGGGAAGAAAATCATAATAGATGAATATTGTAGGAGAAATCAAAAAGGTGGTCAAATGTTTTCTTCTAAAAAAGACACCTACCCAGGTAATTTCATGAGTCAGCTCTAACAAACTTTCAAGGAGTCAACAATTCCCATGTAATGCAAAGGGTTCCAGGGCATGGGAAAAGAGAAATTTCACTACCCATTCCAGGACATTATTGGCCAGAGACGTATTAATACGTCTTTTGTTACCCGAACGTTATTGACCAGAAACGTATCAATACGTATTTTAGAGAGTGATTAGTTAACATCACCTTGCGAAGTTGTTAGAGCTTAAAATTGATCAAGAGTTCATTATACAACTTATGATTGTCGGTATCATTCATATTTTGCTCTGTTAGGTTTTTGTTCCAACCTTGTGTATATTATAAATGCAAGTTTATTACCATAAAATTTTCAAAAATGACACCGTGAAATTTTGAGTGAAGAATTTTTCAGTGAATTTTATGCAGATACTTTCTCTGATTGTCCGAGTGACATATATACTAATGTCTCAGAAGATGATAGTTCTTCAGACGATGTGAATATTAGACCAACAGAAAGACAAAAAACCTTAGTGATTGATTCTGATACAGAAAGTGAAAATGAAACTCACGGTGCTGGAGAATGCTCCTTTGCTTCTACAGAAGAGTGGATTGAAGACAACATTGCACGAAAATTAGAAGACTTTACAGGTGTGTCAGGTGTAACTACTGAATGTAATCACCCGCAAAGTGTTAGTGAAATAACAGAATTAATTTTTGGTAACGACTTTTTTTTTTTTGGCTGCGTTGGGTCTTCATTGCTGCGCGCAGGCTTTCTCTAGTTGCAGCGAGCGGGGGGCTACTGTTAGTTGTGGTGCACGGGCTTCTCATTGCGGTGGCTTCTCCTGTTGCAGAGCCCCGGCTCTAGGCGCCTGGGCCTCAGTAGCTGTGGCTCACGGGCTCAGTTGTTGTCACTCGAGGGCTGTAGAGCGCAGGCTCGGTAGCTGTGGCGCACGGGCTTAGTTGCTCCGCTTCATGTGGGATCTTCCTGGACCAGGGCTCGAACCCCTGTCCGCTGCATTGGCAGGTGGATTCTTAACCACTGCGCCACCAGGGAAGTCCCGGTAACGACTTTTTTGAGTTGGTTGCTTCAGAATCGCCAACAGAATGAAGAATCATATAAAAAGTATGATAAGGCTTTAAAATGGACTATCAGTCCATTTTATGTAGCCAATAGTGACATGAAGTTTCTTGGATTAATAATTTTGATGGAAAAAATAAGAAAGTCACACTGGAAAAATATTGGTCAACTGATCCCTTACTTGAAACACTTATCTTTCCAAAGATTATGACGAGAAGAAGGTTCAAACAAATAATTTCTTCACTTTAACAATAACTCGGAAACTCCACTTCCCGTGGACAGAATTTCAAAAGTTAAACCTCTTTTGGATTATTTTCTACCAATATTTCAATTGATCTGTATACCCAAACAAGAGCTATCACTCGATGAGGCAACGATAAAGTGGAGAGGACAACTCAGATTCGAAACCTATAATCTCGAGGACTTCCGTGGCGGTCCAGTGGACTCCACGCTACAGCGCAGAGGGCCCGGATTCAATCCCTGATCAGGGAACTAGATTCCGCACGCCCCAACGAAGATCCTGCATGCTGCAACTAAGACCCGGCGCAGCCAAATAAATAAATAAATAAATATTTTTTAAAAAATCCTATAATCCTGGAAAATTTACAAAATATGGAGCTTTGGTCAGGATGGTTAGCAAAAGTGAAACTGGATATATATGCAACCTTGAGATTTACACGGGTGAAGGAAAGAAACTGCAAGAAACAATATTATCAGTCCTACAACCTTATCTTGGTTCATGGCACCATAGTTACCAAAACAATTATTACAACAGTGTGTCCACATCTGAAATATTGTTGAAAAATAAAACCAGAGTTTGTGGGATTATAAGAGAGAATCGTGGTCTACCAAACCAATTAAAGGAGAAATCTAAAAATCTACAGAGGGGAGAAGTGACATTCTTACGAAGGGAGAAGTGATTCTTCTCATGTGGAAAGACAAGAGGCTAGTCCACATGGTGACAACTATTCATGACACCTCCATAGCTTCTACAGGAAAGGAAGACAGGAGGACTGGCCATCAGATAACTAAGCCCACTTGTATATTAGAGTATAATAAATATATGAAAGGAGTTGATTGCTCCTATCAATGTCTGGCAAACTTCAATATCCTCTGGAAAACTCGAAAATGGTATAAGAAAGTGGGTTTCTATTTGAGTAATTGCAGTTTATTCAATGCGTTTAAAATTTATTGTAGCCTTAGTGCACAGAATAAAATGACTTACAAGCAATTTTTGTTAGCACTAGCTAGAGAATGGGTAACTGACCATTCTGGTGAATGTAATGGTAGTCCAACACCTGGTCCTTCTTGTGGAGTTTCTGAAAGAGCCCCCAGCAAAGATTCACCTTGTCGACTATCAGGTAAAATAAAAGAACATATTCTAGAGGAAATAATACCCACAGGACTAAGAAAAAAAGTGCCGCCAGAAAGTGTAGTCTGCTCTTCCAGGGAAAGTGCAGTGAAACACGGTATAGTTGTAATAGATGTTCTGTTCCCCTGCACGAAGGTGCCTGTTATAATGCCTATCACACTCTAACAAAATATTAAAATGCCTTAGTATGACATGTACGAAGTTTCAAATAAATACATGAAGTGCAAAAAATGTTGTTGATATTTACTCAAATGCAGGTGTTTCAATATTCACTTACATAACACATCGCTGGACACAGGCATTAGTTTCTGCAAAAATCCCCTGGTCAATAATGTGCCGGGAAGCAAGGATGACTATGACATCAAAGCTAGACAACACTGCTTTCACACAAAAGATGACTATGGGCCAGTCCCACCTATGAGCACAGATAAAAAATTCAACTTAAATGCAAAAAAAATAATATTACATTATTTTAAATAATGTAATATTATTTAAAAATAATATTTTTATTATTAAAATAATAAAAATTTAAAATTATTAATTATATTATAATAATTATTATATATAATATAATAATATATTAATATATTATATATAATATAATAATATATTAATATATTATATATAATATAATAATATAATATATATTATATTAATATATGCATTAATTAATGCATTAAAATAATATTACAGTTCTGGAAATGGATAGTGGTGATAGTACTACAACATTGTGAATGTATTTAATGCCACTGAACTGTACACTTAAAAATTGTTAAAATGGTACATTTCATGTACATCTTACCAGAATTTTAAAAAAGATAACATTCCAGGTGTTGGAGACAACTCTCCACAGAGCTCTCATTTCTGCATGTTTTTTTCGCTGAGGCAGGGACAGTTTTTGTTCTGAACAATCTTTTCAAGGATGCTTGTAAAGCTTTGGGAGGTAGAGACAATGTCACCCCAGAGAACAAGGCAGCTTTGTTTTCCGTCCAATAGAAGAAAGATAACATCCCCTTCCAGGGCAAAGGTTGTGCAGGTTTGCCTGAAGCCCCTTATTTGGGACTGAGGTTTCCTAAATTCCAGTTCCTCAGTTGGGATATAAACCCACTGCATGTGCAGCACCCATCTAGGTGTGCCTGCATGCCCCCTGTGGGATATGGGGGCAGGAGGAGCTGGTGTAAAACTCACGGCTGCCTGCTGTGCAGTGATAAAGAGCTTCGTCCCTGACCCAGGCGTCTCTTGTCCTCTGCTGGCACTCATGAACGTGTGGCAGGCTACATGCCAGGCTGTGAGCAGAACAAAGTCTCAGACCACTCACAGTTCTCCAGTTTGGGCCACAAAAGGATGGGTGCTGACAGACAAGGCTCTCTGAAGTGAAAGGATGAAGGCAGGGGACAGGAGAAGATTGCGCAGGAACTGACTGTAGTGAATGCTCTCACCCAAGTGCTGAGTGAAGGCGAGGAAACAGGGGTCCCGGACTGTCCTACCTGTTAGTGAATATTTAGAGGCTGAGCAATGAGAGGTGGGATTGAAACAAGCTGTTGGAATGGTGTTCTCCTGCTCAGGTGGGACAGGAAAGAGATGTCATCGTGACAACGGGCAGCAAGCCCTACAGCCCCAGTCAAAAGGCAATACACTGTGGCTGCTGAAATAAATGGTGTCAGCAATAAGGACATAGAACTTTGGTTCAGCCACTTGAAATTAGAAGTCAGTACAAAGCTTTGCTTATTGGGGATGTCAACTGAAAAAAAAAAAAAGGTACAACCTAAAAGTTGGGAATTATGTTTTATTTGGTGGACCAAACTGAGGACTTAAGCCTGGAAGACAGCCTCTCAGATAGCTCTGTGGGAATGCTCCAAAGAGGTAAGGGAGGGGCCAGGGTACATAAGGGAGGGGCCGGTTTTCTTTGCAACAAAAACCAGGTAGTTGGAACATCAAAATATTACTGTTGATTAAAGAAAAACAGACATCTCAAGTTAATGAATTTGGTGCTTTTCTAGGTATGGGAAGATGCAAGGGTCTGGGCTCATTGAAATCATTCCTTTGATATGAACCTTAGCTATCCAGGGCCAGGATCCTGCTTTTGTCCATCCTGAAATGCCCTCAGAGTGCAGTCACTGATGGCTTGATGGCCACAACATCCTTTACTTACTGATATGGCCGGCGACATTCTTCGTCCAAAGGCAGGAGCTGCTCTCTCCCTCTGCGCCCTCCAATCTCTCCCTCCTTCTTTTTTCTGACCTCAGGAAAGTCTTGTTACTCTAAGAAACCAAATGTTTGGGTCAAGGTCTCCTTGTCCCAAAGGAGGACTGAAGGCCATACACACATACAAATATACTTAGGAACCTCAGGGAGGGGAGGGACTCAAATTTCTATGGCTTCCTTGGATATAGGCACCCAAGTCACCATCCTACCTGGTCCACTGATGCTCAAATTTAACTGATGGGATTAGGACAGGGTTCTGAATGGGGAAGAGAAGCTAATTTGACCATATGGGTGGAACTAATTCAATGTGCTGCTGTTGCCTGTACATCTGAATAAATAGTAGGAATTGAGGTGCTATAGGCTTATACTCCCATCCTGTAAGTATCAGAGGGGATTATCCCAATCAGGGAAGTATAGAAAGTAGAGATATGCTTGTGAGATGAACTCACTGCTATTTGTCACTAGTGGGTGTGCCTTTACCCTCTGATTTCAAAGTTTTCACCCTATAGATGATATCCTATTGGTTGGCAAGTCAGAAGCCTCTGTCTCAAGGCCCCTGACTATCACACCTACACTAGCGGGGTGGCTGATAAACCCCAACAAAATTCAGAGGCTGCCTTTCCAAGTGAAGTTTCTTGGACTTAAATGGGCAGATTCACAACCCTCTATTTCTCTGGCACCCCAGGAAAAAGTGCTGTATATCTGCTCCACCTACCCTCTTCCTCCAACCAAACCTTTGAGGTTTAGCTTCTTGTTGGACTTTTTGGGGAACTGGAGAGAGTATGTGCCCACTTGGGCTTTCTATTTGGTCCTTTATATCAGCTAACCCACAAATCAGCATTTTTTGAGCAGGGCCCAAACCAATAGCAATGAATGCTCTCTTTGTCCCCTACAAAGAGCCTACATTGCAGCCTGCAAAAAATCATATGCTCTGCCTGAATCAAGAAACTGCAGTGGCTGGCAATCTGACCTGCTGCTCTGTCTGTCATCCCTGTCCACATGCTATGAAAACAGAAAAACTCATCCACTCTTGAACCATTTATTTTGCTATGCCTAATGCCATCGATGGAAGCTCCCAGGCATGGACTCTGCCTCGTACATGTACAAACACACACACCAACACAGTCTATTAAAAATCTGATTGAGGGCTTCCCTGGTGGCGCAGTGGTTGAGAGTCTGCCTGCCAATGCAGGGGACGCGGGTTCGAGCCCTGGTCTGGGAGGATCCCACATGCCGCGGAGCGGCTGGGCCCGTGAGCCACAACTACTGAGCCTGCGCATCTGGAGCCTGTGCTCCACAACAAGAGGGGCCGCGGCAGTGAGAGGCCCGCGCGCCGCGATGAAGAGTGGCTCCCCACTTGCCACAACTAGAGAAAGCCCTCGCACAGAAACGAAGACCCAACACAGCCAAACATAAATAAATAAATAAATAAATAAATAATTAAATAAATAAATAAATAAATAAATAAATAAATAAATAATGCAACTGCAGAAAAAAAAAAAAACTTAAAAAAAAAAAATCTGATTGATACAAATTCATATGCTTCTCCTGACTGCTGAGCAGCTTTGGGTTATGCCATGTACAACTCTCAAGGCTATCACTACCCAATGACATAGCCCAGGTTTCTCAGCCAAACCAATGTGATGATGATCCAAATCAAGTTTAACAACAAACCCCAAACTGGAGTGACTTGTGACCTTTGGGCTATCTGTTTGTATGTGGGGGAGAGATGGCTATGGACTCTCCATTGTGGATGAGGGTTGCTTTTTGGCTCATCTATTGCCCCATTGGCAATGACACCAGAGATTAGCCAGTCAATCTAAATTGCATGAGTCATAATGGATAACAGAATGACTTTAGACCACATCCTTCATGTCTAAAATAAGACCCTCTGCTCCCCATGATAACTACAGTTGGCTATGTCTGGGATCCTGGAAGGCACAATTGAGATCAGCACTGCTGGTTAGCCTCTTCCTTCTGCTTTTGGAATCTTACTGATATTAGCCTTAATTAATGCTATATGAGACACATTGAACAGGTTTGGTCCCAGCCTCTGTTGGGCATTTTAAGCAGGTGGTCAATGGAGTGGCATACTCAACTTTGGCCAAGAATGTATAGGATCAAGGGATAGAATATCCTTGGGAGAGGCAATTTGCCATACACCCCTGAGTATCCCTGTACATTCTTTCTTTTTTTAAATTTATTTATTTTTGGCTGCATTGGGTCTTCGTTGCTGCACACGGGCTTTTCTCTGGTTGCTGTGAGCGGGGTCTACTCTTTGTTGTGGTGCACAGGCTTCTCATTGTGGTGGCTTCTCTTGTTGGGAGCACAGGCTCTAGGTGCGCGGACTTCCGTAGTTGTGGCACATGGGCTCAGTAGCTGTGGCTCGGGGGCTCTAGAGTGCAGGCTCAATAGTTGTGGTGCACGGGCTTAGTTGCTCCGCAGCATGTGGGATCTTCCCGGACCAGGGCTCAAACCCTTGTCTCCTGCATTGGCAGGCGGATTCTTAACCACTGCACCACCAGGGAAGCCCCTCCCTGTACCTTCTTGTTGTGGGTATGCAAAGAATGCAAGGCCCTGATTGATCTTCATCCAGACCATTTCGCAGCATTGTGTTTGCAGTGAGCAACCTTGGGGGATGAAGTGATGCATCCTTCTGGGACAAAGAGCAGGCTTACTAATTGCTTGCTATAAAAGAGATGGATTAACTAAGTTCAGTGTTCCAGGCTGCTACGTGAACCTCTGCCTGCTTAGTATTCATCTGGGCCCCTCCACATTGCCCCTGTGGGGATTGGGGAGGTAAGGAGAACCAGTGCAAACACGATGCTTATGCTGCTTGCTGTGCCATGAGTAACAAAGGCCTCTGTCTCTGATCCAGGAGTCTCCTATTTTATTCCTGCATCTAGAAAATAGCAATAGGTTAACTTATTAGCTTGCAACTAAGGTAAAATAAAATCCCAACCCTTATATTTGACTGTCTCTCAATTTCTTTAATACATATTTTTCTCGTTGAGTTCTATTTTATTTCTTGTACAAAATTTCAGCATTTTTAGTTTTTATTGCATTTATCCATTTCATATATTAGCATATATTCACTTTTCATACTTTTATTTTCTTAATATCTAAAATATTTGTAGTTACTTTCCCCTTCTGTGTTTTGACTATATATTTGTCTTGTTTCAAATAAAGTTCATTAATCAGTCCTTTTATAGATCCGGCTCTTAATTTTGTAAATCTCAATTTTTGTGGTTGATACTATTGTTCTCCGACTCATTGTTTTCTGTCCTTTATTATTTCTGTTATTTTTGGCAGGGGAGGAGCAGGGGTTATTGTTACTTTTTTCCAATCTCTTGATTTAAATGCTTGCTCATTTGTGAACAGTTTTATTTCCTGATTAACATATTTAAAATTACAGGTTTTCCTCTAATTACTCTTCTTTAGCTGTGTCCCACAATTTTGATTTTAGTGGTTTATTACTTGATTATCACTCTAAATTATTTTACTTTCTTTATGATTTTCATCTTTATCAAAGGGTAATTTAGAAAGACATTTTTAGTTTCCAGACATACTGAAGTTTTTTCTATCCTTTTGAAAAATTATTTTCTAATTTTATGCATTATGGTCAGAGAAATGATTTATATGATTTAATTCTTTTGAATCTGAGGCTTCCTTTTAGGGCTACTATATGGTCTATTTTTTCAAATGTAAGAGATATGCTTGAAAAACATGTGTATTCTCAGTTTATAGGGTGTGGAGTTTTATACATGTATGTACATATATAGCCATATGTTTATGTTGGCTATATCTTCTTGTTCTATTGTACTTGTTATTCTTCTTCTTGTTCACCACTATATCACACTTTTTTTCCACCCTAAGATTCTATCTTTTTAGATAATAAGGTTAGTACTCCAGCTTTCTTTTGGTTCCCATTTGCCTGGTGAAATTTTTTCTTTCCTTCTATTTTCAAATTTTTAAAAGCATATCTCTCTTGTAACTCACATACTGTCTTTTTTAAAAAAATAAATTTATTAAAATAAATAAATAAATAAATTTATTTATTTATTTTTTTATATTTATTTTTAGCTGTGTTAGGTCTTCGTTGCTGCATGCAGGCTTTCTCTAGTTGCGGTGAACGGGGGCTACTCTTCGTTGCGGTGCGCAGGCTTCTTATTGCAGTGGCTTCTCTTGTTGCGGAGCACAGGCTCTAGGCACGCAGGCTTCAGTAGTTGTGGCACACAGGCTCAGTAGTTGTGGCTCGTGGGCTCTAGAGCGCAGGCTCAGTAGTTGTGGCACACAGGCTTAGTTGCTACATGGCATGTGGGATCTTCCTGGACCAGGGCTTGAAACCATGTCTCCTGCATTGGCAGGAGGATTCTTAACCACTGTGCCACCAGGGAAGTCCCCTGTCTTTTAAATCTAATCTGATTCTGTCTTTTTTTAAAAAATAAATTTATTTATTTATTTATTTTTGGCTGCGTTGGGTCTTCATTGCCGTGCGTGGGCTTTCTCTAGTTGCTGCAAGTCGGGGCTACTCTTTGTTGCAGTGCGTTGGCTTCTCATTGTGGTGGCTTCTCTTGCTGCGGAGCACAGGTTCTAGGCGTGCAGGCTTCAGTAGTTGTGGTGCATGGGCTCAGTAGTTGTGGCTCATGGGCTCTAGAGCACAGGCTCAGTAGTTGTGGCTCATGGGCTTAGTTGCTCCGCAGCATGTGGCATCTTCCCAGACCAGGGATCGAACCTGTGTCCCCTGCACTGGCAGGTAGATTCTTAACCACTGCATCACCAGGGAAGCCCCCTGATTCTTTCTTTTTATTGATGGATTTTATCCATCAATTTACAATTTATTGTGGTTATTCTTGCATAAGGATTTATTTCTGCCATTTTGTTTCATATTTTCCATCTACTGTACTTCAATTTTGTTTTTTTGTTTTGATTTTTTCCCTCTTTTTCTGCTTTCCACTGCAGAGATCAAGTGTTCTGCTGGTTTAAATATTAAATTACTTTTGAAAGCATCCCAAAGTGACTTCGTCATTATTAGTTAAGTGGTCATGGGCAAGTCTTGCCTGTGCTCTCATCTGTAAAATGAGAATAAAGGAGAATATGGTTGTTGTGGGAATTAAATTAATTAATATATGTAAAACTCTTGAGAGAGTGCCTGGTAAGAATAAAGTTCTATGTGTTTACTGTTACATCATTTTGATAGTTGCTCTTAAGACACCTGTTTGTGTTACCCCTCCTTGTTGATTTCTGAAATATCGAGATTTGTGTGTTCTCCTGACAGGTATTTTACCTCTTCTCATGTGCCTTTCTTCTCTTTCTGTCCTCCTTCCCACTATCCAGCATGTTGGTATTATCCAGATTCTAAAATTTTAAGTCTTAATTTTTATAGATATATTTTGTTTCTTTTTTTGTCCCTCCTCTTCTTTTTATTAATATGCTTTACCAAGCTATTTGATTATCTTTAATTATCACATCTCTTGCAGCATCTTCTATACTTACTTCTCTAATTGATTATTTCCTTCAAGTTTTTTCAGTGTTGATCTTCACTTGACAAACATTCTGAGACTTTGTATGCCTAAGAACATTTTTATTACACCTTCAGATTTGAATGACAGCATAGTTATAATAGGTTCAAAATTCATTTCTTTCAATATTCTAAAAATACTATGTTGCTCTTGTTTCCAGTGTAATTATCGAGAAGTTTGATGTTGTCTCAGTCTGCTGGAATTGCTATAATAATTTACCATAGATTGGTAAACAATAAAAATTTATTTCTCATGGTTTTGGAGGCTAGAAGTCCGAGATAAGGGTGCCAGCATGGTCAGGTTCTGGTGAGAGCCCTTTTCTGGGTTATAGACTGCTGACTTATTATAGTACCCTCAAACAGCAGAGAGGGCAAGAGAGCTTCTTGGGATTCCTTTTACAAGGGTACTAATCTCAGTCATGAGGGCTCCATCCTCATGACCTAATTACTTCCCAAAGGCCCCACCTCCTAATATCATCACATTAGAAAACAGGATTTCCACATAGCAATTTTGGGAGACACATTCAGTCCATAACAGATGTAAATCTGATCGTTGTTCCTTTTTAGGTGACCTGTTTTCTCTCTGAAGCTTTTATAATTTCTCTCCTGTCTTCAGTATTGTTTCTAAGTGTGGGTTTTTCCTTCTCTCCTACTTGGCTTTCTCTGAGCCCTTTTAATAAAGACCTCAGACTTTATTAAAGTATCCTTAATTTGGGGATATTTATCTCCATTATTTCTTAAACTATTTTCTGCACTACTTTCTAATATTTCTCATTTCTAAGGCTCATTATTACCTGGATGTTGGCACTCCTACACATATCCTCTATGATGCTCATCTTTACTTTTACATTTTTGATCTCTTTTTCTGATGCCTTCTGGAAGAAGTCCTCAATCTTATCTTCAAATGTACTATTTTAAAGCTATATCTATACCTAATCCTTGCTCAAAGAAAAATAGGAGCAGTATCAAATAACAAAACATAACAAAAAAAGCACTAAGTGGAAATACTAGGTATGAAAAAGGTAATAGTGGAAATAAAGAACACATGGGGGTTGTTGGTGTCTTGATAAGAATGGTTTGACTGGAGTAATGGGAATAAATTGTGATTAGAATAGTTCAAGAAGGAAAGGTGGCATGAAGTGAATATGGAAAACTCCTTTCAAGGAATTTTTGCTATAAAGAGTGTGAAAAATGGAATGGTATGGTTCGAGAGGGTTTTAAAATGGGAGATTAAAAATGGGAGGTATTTTTTGATGATGGCCATTCCGACCGGTGTGAAGTGATACCTCATTGTGGTCTTCATTTGCATTTCTCTAACGATTAGTGATGTTGAGCAACCTTTCATGTGTTTGTTAGCAATCTGTATATCATTCTTTGGAGAAATGTCTATTTAGGTCTTCTGCCCATTTTTGGATTGGGTTATTTGTTTTTCTGATATTGAGCTGCATGAACTGCTTGTAAATTTTGGAGATTAATCCTTTGTCAGTTGCTTTGTTTGCAAATATTTTCTCTCATCCTGAGGGTTGTCTTTTCGTCTTTTTTTATGGTTTCCTTTGTTGTGCAAAAGCTTTTAAGTTTCATTAGGTCCCATTTGTTTATTTTTGTTTTTATTTCCATTTCTCTAGGAGGTGGGTCAAAAAGGATCTTGCTGTGATTTATCTCATAGAGTGTTCTGCCTATGATTTCCTCTAAGAGTTTTATAGTGTCTGGCCTTACATTTGGGTCTTTAATCCATTTTGAGTTTATTTTTGTGTATGGTGTTAGGGAGTGTTCTAATTTCATTCTTTTACATGTAGCTGTCCAGTTTTCCCAGCACCACTTATTGAAGAGGCTGTCTTTTCCCCATTGTATATTCTTGCCTCCTTTATCAAAGATAAGGTGACCATATGTGTGTGGGTTTATCTCTGGGCTTTCTATCCTGTTCCATTGATCTGTATTTCTGTTTTTGTGCCAGTTGGCCATCATCAAAAAATCTACAAACAATAAATGCTGGAGAGGGTGTGGAGAAAAGGGAACCCTCTTGCACTGTTGGTGGGAATGTAAATTGATACAGCCACTATGGAGAACAGTATGGAGGTTCCTTAAACAACTAAAAATAGAACTACCATAGGACCCAGCAATCCCACTACTGGGCATATACCCTGAGAAAACCATAATTCAAAAGGAGTCATGTACCACAATGTTCATTGCAGCTCTATTTACAATTAAAAGGACATGGAAGCAACCTAAGTGTCCATCGACAGACGAATGGATAAAGAAGACGTGGCACATATATACAATGGAATATTACTCCGCCATAAAAAGAAACGAAATTGAGTTATTTGTAGTGAGGTGGATGGACATAGAGTCTGTCATACAGAGTGAAGTAAGTCAGAAAGAGAAAAACAAATACCATATGCTAACACATATATATGGAATCTGAAAAAAAAAAAGGTTCTCACGAACCTAGGGGCAGGACAGGAATAAAGATGCAGATGTAGAGAATGGACTTGAGGATATGGGGAGGGGGAAGGGTAAGCTGTGACAAAGTGAGAGAGTGGCATGGACATATATACACTACCAAATGTAAAACAGATGGCTAGTGGGAAGCAGCCGCATAGCACCGGGAGATCAGCTCCATGCTTTGTGACCACCCAGAGGAGCGGGATAGGGAGGGTAGGAGGGAGATGCAAGAGGGAGGGGATATGGGGATATATGTATACATATAGCTGATTCACTCTGTTATACAGCAGAAACTAACACAACATTGTAAAGCAATTATACTCCAATAAAGATGTTAAAAAAAAAAAAAAAAAGAAAGTACCTGGAATCTGAGTTCAGAGACTTCTCCATATCCCACCATGATAAAATTTGATTTGAATAAATTATACTTAACTTTAGAATTAAGAATATTGCTACCATTATACAAAATTATTTGTAAGAAAGAAAATAAATTGACTGGAAAGTTTATTGGAAAATCTATGTCAAGCTCCATAATTTAAAATTATTTAGAACAAATTAAAAACATCTATAAAAGGTCACAACATTCAGTATTTCAAGATAAAACTACTTTAAAAAATTGTATCATGGTTATGAAAATAACAATTATGGCAAACTATACATTTTTTAATTATAGAAACATTAAAAATAAAATATCTAACAAAATATGCCTTGCTGTTGCTTTGGGGAAAAGGTGGGGACAAATTTTTAAATTTTATTTACATATATTTATTAAAAGATTTTCCATATGACATTGTAAATAGTCCCATTTCTATTGTATTTTGCTGTAATACACGAATTCACACACAGGAGATAGAATACATAAAATTACATAGATGGTGAAAAAGTAAGCCACATCACACCAAATACACACTTAATTACTGCAAAGGGCATAATGAGAACATATAAGGAATATTAGTTTTAGAAAAAGAGCACTGCCCACCCCCAGGTACACACAAACACTCACACACAAACTCCACTTTATTAAACCACAGGAGGAAATAAAATGTATCATAAATAATTGGTCTTCCATTTTCCAATGCTAGTTTTTAAGTTCTTCTTTTTCGATCATAATGAAATCTATTAAGAACAGGATTTTCTTCAAATGTGTATGGTTTAAACACTATTAGTTTTTTTATGACAATCTATTTTGTACTTTTGTTCTTTTTTTAATATCTGTATATATCTAAATCCTTTAAAGTTACAACTTTGAAAATTCATTGTAAAAAGCTGTTTTCTATTTAATATGCCACAACAGGTCAGTGTTTACATACTATTCTGGAAGACTGATAAATTACACCACACAGGTTTAGAAGCAAAAAACTGGATATTACTGAATGTATAGTGGAATTTTAACAAAATGTTTTACTGTATTTACCCCATATATTGATATTTTTGTATTCAAAATTTTAGATTAGTACAGTGAGAAATTTTATTTACTGAAAAATATCCCAAATTTCTGTTCTGTCGTTTTACAAAATTCTAAATACAGCTTTTAGTTTAATTTTGATAGCATTTATAGTATGTGAAGAGTCCATGTGATAGCCAAAATAGTATAATATTGTATACAATATATGAATGTATCTTTTCTATCACAGTTCTTCTAGTTGGCAATATCAAATTATATAGGGCAACCATTATTTTACCAAGACCTTTGTTATTATAAGAATAGACCTGAATATAGTCCCCTCAATGATAGATGGCATATTGGTGCATAATTAATTTTACATTTAGAAGAAAAAAGTTAAACATGACAGCATAGCATCAAAGTTGATCATCCCTTGTGAATGTATTAAAGATATGGGTTATAAACACAGGCATGGAAACTAGAATATTTACATACATATATCATGGCTCATTAAGAAAAAGATTATTAAAGGATAATGTGAGTAATACATCATATTAATTCATAGTATAAACACATTTTGAGAAGTAATTTAAGTCAGGAATAATAAAAATACAGATATAACATTAGCACTATTCATACATATTCTGTTCTGTCATATATATGAAAATATACACATGGATATAGCTCTTTTAAACCAAATTTTTACATAAATATTCACTGATTTAAATAAAAGTTGACAGAGGTAGAATTTGCATCAATGTTCATAATTTTCAGGAACAAGTGCTTCAAATATTTCATTACTGTTTGTCCTTTAAAAAAATCCATATAGCCAACTCACTGAAAGCCATCATTCTGAAAAAGGGGGGAGGGGAAAGGTGGATTAAGCAAAAAATGATGAAATTACTCAGTACTTTCACGAAAAACTGCAATTCAGTAATGTTTTAACTGAAATTATAATCTCTAATAAAACCTTTGCCCACAATCAAATTATAGTTAATAGTCAAGAAGTATTGTTCTATATTTAAAGGGAAAAGATATTCCCTTTAAACTATTATACAAAAGCACATCAAAGTATATGAGTACTAAAAGAATGATACACAGTGAAAAGAAGGGGTAACATAGAATGTAAACTGAGAAAAATCGCTCAAAAGAAGGGATACTATGATGTATAGGTTTCATAAAATTGCAAACAAGTACTGTAAATTATGTTGTCTGAGTCTTAAAATAGCATGTTAGGGATAGTCAAATATTTTTCCAAGTATTCTGACCTTATGTGCTATCTAACCACCCTCCCAATTAAAAAACACAGACATTAAAATATAAAAAATCACACAATGGAAACACTGAGAAAGTAATTATTTTTTTCTATACCGAGGAAGACATACTTAAGAAGAAATTATCAGACAGGTTGTCAAATACTGATGTAAAACATTGTTTATAAGAAAAAAAAGTTGGAAACAAACTATCAATACATGTTCCATAAGAGGAGCATGATTAAATAATTCATGGAATATCCATGTGACGAACTGTTAAATCACTATTTTAAAATGGCATTTTTGAAAATGCTTTTAATGATAAGAATAAATGCATGCAACTATATTAAGGGGAAAACCCCTCACAGAACAGAACAAAACAAAAAAACTGATGAAAACTATTTTGAGTATGATTTCTATTAGAATTATACATGTATGTCTATGCTTGTGTGTATATTTATTATAAACTAAACATAAGAAAGGAGTAGGGGCTTCCCTGGTGGTCCAGTGGTTGAGACTCCGTGCTCCCCTCCCAATGCAGGGGTCACGGGTTTGACCCCTTGTTGGGGAACTAAGATCCTGCAAAGATCCCGCATGCCGCATGTCACGGCCAAAATAAATAAATAAATAAAGTTAAAAAAAAAAAAAAATCTTTTTTTTTTTTTAAAAAAGAAGGGAGTATACCAAATGGCTAATTGCTATTTTCTCTGGGTTGTAGGATTAAAAGTGATTTTGATTTGTACATCCATGTTCACAGCAGCATTTTCACAATAGCCAAAAGGTGGAAGCAACCCAAGTGATGAATGGATAAACAAAGTGTGTTATATACATAGAATGGAATAATATTCAGCCTCAAAAAGGAAGGGAATTCTGACACATACTCCCTCCCTCATGGATAAAACTTGAAAACATTATAGTAAATGAAATAAGTCAGTCACAAAAACACAAACACTGCATGATTCCACTTACTTAAGGTACAAAGAATAGTCAAATTCATAGAGACAGAAATTGTCATGGTGATTGCCAGAGGTTAGGGGAAGGGGAGAATGGGGAGTTAGTGTTTAATGGGTACAGAGTTTTAGCTGGGGAAGATGAAAAAGTTCTGGAGATTGATGGTGGAGATGATTTTTGCACAAGAGTGTGAATGTACTAACTGCCAGAGAAATGTACACTTAAAAATGGTTAAAATGATAAATTTGACCTTATGTATGTTTTACTCCAATTAAAAAAATGTAAAGAAAAGTGATTTTGGTTATCTTCTTTATACTTTTGTATTTTATGTTGTCTCAGTGAGCATTTTTTAGATGCAATAATCAAAACAGTAAAAGCAAAACTGGATTATATATGTTAACTATTAGAGACACTGTAAATATAGCTTGATATGAATATTTCATATTCATTTCTGGGTACTCATGGGGAAATCCCATAAAATTAGTTTTGGTGACAACGTTAGAAAATATGAATGGAAATGTGTTACCAATTAACAACATCATTAGGATACTCTGGGAATTTGTTAACAGTTGTAGACATTTTCTAATATACATCTACTAGAATGGCTATAATAAAAAATGGAAAATAACAAGTGTTGACAAGGACTTGGAAAACTGGAACTCTTAGACTGCTGGTGAGAATGTTAAATGGTACAGTCATGTGGAAAAAGTTTGGCAGGTATTCAAAAAGTTAAACACAGAATTACCTTATGACCCAGCAACTCTAGGTACTCCCAAAAGATATTAAAACAGAGTAAAAGAGATACTTGTACACCAATGTTCATAGCACTATTATTCACAATAGCTAAGAGATGAAAACAACCCAGGTGTCCATCAACTGATGAACAAAAGAACAAAATGTGGTATAAACACAAAGGAATATCATTCAGGAATGAAAAGGAATGAAGTTCTGATACATGCTACAACACAGATGAACCCTGAAGACATTATTCTAAATGAAATAAGCTAGGTGCAAAAAGACAAATATTGTATAAATTCACTTATATGAAAACCTAGAGTAGGCTAATTTATAGAGATAGAAAGTAGATTAGAGGTTATCAGGGGCAGGGAAGTGAAGACAGGGGACTGGAGAGTTATTGCTTAATAGATACAAAGTTTCTGTTTGGGTGATAAAAAATTCTGGAAATAGTGGTGATGGTTGTACAACATTGTGAATTTAATGCCACTGAGTTGTACACTTTACAAAATAGTTAAGAAGGCAAAGTTCAGGGACTTCCCTGGTGGTCCAGTGGTTAAGACTTCGCCTTCCAATGCAGGGGGTGTGGGTTCCATCCCTGGTCAGGGAAATAAGATCCCACACGCCTCCTGGTCAGAAACAAAACAAAACAAAACATGAAACAGAAGCAATATTGTAACAAATTCAATAAAGACTTTAAAAATGGTCCACATCAAAAAAATCTTAAAAAAAAAAAGTAGGCAAAGTTCATGTTATATATATTTTATCATAATTTAAAAAAGTTTTCTAATTCATTACAGCTTTAGAGATTGCTGGAAACCACTATGTTCTAGATCAGTGGTTCTTAAAGTATAGTTTGGGGATCCCTGGGAGTCAAGCCTCTTTTCATAAACTAAGGAATTACTTGCTTTTTCACTCTTATTATCTCACAAGTATACAGATAAGTTTTCCAGGGGCTATGTGATGTGAAAGGCCAGTTAGTAAATAAATATTTCAGATTTGTGGGCCACAGGGTCTCTGTCACAACTACCTAATTCTGCCACTGCAGAAAAGCAGTCTGAGACAATATGTAAACAAATAGGTGTGGCTTAATAAAGCTTAATTTACAAAAATAGGCAGTGGTGTGGATTTGGCCTATAGGGCCTAGTTTACCAACCCTTGATCTAAAATGCAGCTGTGAATCAAGCATGAAAAAAATGCTTGTGTCACAACTGCCAAAAGGCTTTATAATGAGAAGCAGAACCTCCATCTAATCACATTCAAATTAATGCAGCAGCTTAGAAGTTGTGAGGACACAGTGACTGCTGCCAGCACTAGGAAGTGGTCCTCAAAATGAAAGAGGAAAACAAATGTTTTAATCAAATAAACAAACACAAGAGCAAAAGCACAGCAATCAGGAATCATTTAAACATAGGCCCTACAAATACCAATAAACCCTGGGGCATCAGTATATTAAAGAATAGAACATAGCTAATACTCTTAGGAGGATTCTGAAGTCACCAAGGAAATGCTTAATTATCTCCTATAAAATTCTATTGAGAGAGGCCAAAAAATGAATAATTTTTAAAAGGACTGACTTTACTATTTCTGTCAATAAGCCTGCATTTTTCAGTCATCTACTTTTCAAACCCTGGGTCTGACATGCTTCTTTCCCATTCACTCCCATCTCCAATGAATGAGCACATCACTTTGATCCTGCCTCAGCCAAATGTGTCCTAGCTCTTTACAATCATTTTGGAAAACTGACTTACCATAGCTACTCAAGCTCAAACACATGCATGTCCAGTGACCTGACAATCTCACTCCTAAGTGTATACCCAAAAGAAATGCACACATCTGTTCGCCAACATAAGGTACTAGAATGTTCATCATAATTCCATCTGTAATAGCCTAAACTGGAAAATATCAAATGCCCATCAAAAACAGAAAGAGTAAATGGACTGTGGTATGTTCACATAATGGAATACTCTACAGCAACAAGACTGAACCATCTACAAGTACACAGCAGTATGGATGAATGTCACAAAGGTACTATTGAGAAAAAAAGCCAGAAATATATGATTTCATTTATAAAATGTCCAGAAACAGACAAAAGAAATCTATGCTTTTAATAACCGAGACAGTTACTTTTAGAGTAAGGCTTATGACCAGAAGGACACCCAAGAGAGGTCATATTTTGTTTCTTGATCCGGGTGCAGGTTGCATAGGTGTGTTCAGTTTGTAAAAATTCATTGAGCTGCATAACCTATGATATAGCACTTTTCTGTATGTATATTATAGTTTATTTAAAAATATCTAGCTTTCAATATTAAGTAATATTTTCTATGTCTTTGTCCATACTTTCACTATCTGTTATTTGTGCCTTGAGTTTGGCACTTCATCAAATATTACCCTGTGATATCTCATATTGTCATTTAATTTTTGTTGTGGATGTCTTCTCTCTCTCTCTTTTTTAATCTGCATTGGGTCTTAGTTGCGGCGTGTGGGATCTTCATTGAGGCATGTGGGATCTTTCGTTGTGGCGTGCAGGCTCTTCCTTGCAGTGCGTGGGCTTCTCTCTAGTTGTGGCGTGAAGGTTTTCTCTCTAGTTGTAGCGGCACGTGGGCTTCTCTCTAGTTGTGGCGTGAAGGTTTTCTCTCTAGTTGTAGCGGCACGTGGGCTTCTCTCTAGTTGTGGCGTGAAGGTTTTCTCTCTAGTTGTAGCGGCACGTGGGCTTCTCTCTAGTTGTGGTGCGTGAGTTTTCTCTCTCTAGTTGTGGTGTGTGCGTTTTCTCTCTCTAGTTGTGGTGCGTGGGTTTTCTCTCTCTAGTTGTGGTGCGTGGGTTTTCTCTCTCTAGTTGTAGTGGCGCATGGGCTTCTCTCTAGTTGTGGTGTGCAGGTTTTCTCTCTAGTTGTGGTGTGCAGGTTTTCTCTCTAGTTGTAGTGGCGCGTGGGCTTCTCTCTAGTTGTGGCGTGCAGGTTCTCTCTCTAGTTGTAGCGGCACGTGGGCTTCTCTCTAGTTGTGGTGCGTGAGTTTTCTCTCTCTAGTTGTGGTGTGCAGGCTCCAGAGCGCGTGGGCTCTGTAGTTTGTGGCACCCAGGCTCTCACTGAGGAGCACGAGCTCAGTAGTTGTGGTGCACAGGCTTAGTTGCCCCACGGCATGTGGGATCTTAGTTCCCCGATCAGGGATCAAACCCACGTCCCCTGCATTGGAAGGCAGATTCTTTACCACTGGACCACCAGGGAAGTCCCCAGATGTCCTCTCTTTTTTAATTAAGGTATAATTTATGTACAATAAAATACATGGACTGTAAACGTTCAGTTCAACGAATTTTTTACAATTGTATACACCCATGTAACCATCACCACCATGATACAGTACGTTCCATTACCTCTGAAAGTTCCCTACCACCTTTATAGGCAATCTCCTCTCCCCCCACACAGAAAACAACTCTTGTAATTTTTATAACCAGAGATAAGTTTTGCTTGTACTTGGTGTTACACGCATACCTTTCTGATAATCAGTTTATATGTTCAGGAGAATGTAAAGGAGACTTCAGAGTAGAACTAAGGGGTGGTGTGCGAAGACCATGCCGACGCATCTCTTGGATTGCTCGTTCTCTGTCAATAAAGACAAAATAAGAGATTATACCAAAAAGTGGTAAACAAATAAAAGGTCCTGTTATTGTTATTAGTTAAGTAATTTCTACTCAATTGATTAATTACTATTTCTACTAAATTTAAATCCTTTGTAGGGACTTCCCTGGTGGCACAGTGGTTAAGAATCCACCTGCCAATGCAGGCTACACAGGTTTGAGCCCTGGTCCAGGAAGATCCCACATGCCGTGGAGCAACTAAGTCCATGTGCCACAACTACTGAGCCGGCGTTCTAGAGCCCGTGAGCTACAACTACTGAGCCCACGTGCCACAACTACTGAAGCCTGCGCGCCTAGAGCCCATGCTCCGCAACAAGAGAAGCCACTGCATTGAGAAGCCTGCACACCTCAATGAAGAGTAGCCCCTGCTCGCCACCGCAACTAGAGAAAGCACAGGCAGCAACGAAGACCCAATGAAGCCATGAACAAACAAGCAAACAAATAAATAAATCCTATGTCTTTATATCATTTTTAAGTTGAGGATAAAAGATTTCAATTAAAGGAATATGTACTTTAAGAGATTGTTCAAAGCCCCTCTGAATATAGATTTTCAAAGTTGGTTGGTTCCCCTCTCTGCCCCTACCTTTCCCACCTCTTCTTGCACATAAATCTAGTCCTCTTCCTTCTTCCTGTCTCAAAACGCCCAAATGTTAGAAGTAAAATAATCTACTTTCTGCTATGTCTGGGTTTGCCCCACAAAGCATGATGACTGTGTTGCCACCTCTACTGTGGGCTATTCACAGTCCCTGGCCCAGACTTTCTGACTTGAGCTCTTCAGTACTTAGGATTTCTACCTAGATGGGTGCTTCACAAACTTTTTTCATTATAATCCCCTAAAAAAACTTTTTTAGATGCCCCTCCCCAAATTATTCCCCCTCCGTCCAATTTTAATACATCAGATTTTAATACACAGATACACTGTTAATATACTGTGGCTCTTCGGAGGGCCATAAATCACTGTAATACCTAAGGTTTCTTTGCCATTCCCTCTTCCCCAAGAATCCATATTGTTCCCTGCAGTGACAATACTGCCCCTTTAAAAATGCATGATCTAGTTGCATGGTAAAGAGAAGGAAAGACATGGTCATGTGGGTCAAGGTTTCTTTGGGGACCAGGGGCAAGGAAAAAGGAGAAGAATTAAGGGAGTCTATAACCCTAGGCAACAGAGAGCTTGATTTAGGACCCTTGAATTGAAGAGAATTTCAGTTGTCATTAATAAATGAAAATCATTACACATATAGAAATCATTACACATATAGATCTATTTCAGAAAATAGATCTTCTAAATTATAAGAAATTAACAACACTGCTTTCATGACACTGATGCAACCTCAGGCTTCATTTCTCTTTGAAATCACAAATATTGATTTCCTAGCAAATTCCATCTATAATCCAAATTGCACATCACTTAAAAGTTTTGAAGCAAATGGTTAAGAATAAGATTAGAGAACTCAAAATATTGACCTAAATAAGCAATCTGACCACTATTTGAGAATGAAATCTTAGGAATGCTGATGCCTATGGTATTAATACAGTAGTAAAGAAAAATGGAAGAAAAGTAAATTGACAAATTGATTCACAAATTAGACTTGGATTTTCACTGTTAAAGCAGGTCTCATTCCTGTTTGTAACACTTGGAGATTAAAATTTTCAACATAATAAAGCAAATGAACTGAAATATAAGTGACTATGAAAATTCCTAAGCTGTAGGGAATATACTGAAAAGATTAAGAGCACAGGCTTTAAAATTAGACAAACCTGTTTGGATTTTAGTCTTGGCTCTGCTATTTACTATTTGCGTGACCTTAGTTTCTAATAATAATATAGGCACAATAATAGATAGTTAATAGGATTAATCAGATACATACATAGTATCTGGCATATATTTGTTAAATGCCCTTAAGATCATCAGCATCATCGCTTTTACGACGATTTGTATTTGGAATTTCCTATTGGACCATAATGTTTTGGGCTCTTGTAGAATCCTTACTAGCTTGCTGATTCCCTAACTATATCCTTTGAAATAATGCCCTAATTTTGCCCTGAGGAATGCTACAGCAAACATTTATACAATACTTGCTACTTTACTGTGGGGATATTATCTTCTACAACACTTGTTGCCTTTTTAGGAAGAATTACCAACGAAATTTATTTTACATATTAATGCTAAGAAAAGTTTGCTATTTGTAAGCCATATTAAATCCTTTTGTAATAGAATAGGGAATAAATAAAAACGCTGTTCAACACTAAAAATATATTCTTACCGTTCATATCTTTCAGTTGAAATCTGCCTTTTCAGAACATCAAGATCTGTTTGTAATTGTGCCATTTTGGCCCGAAGCATGGTGTTTTCCCGCCTTTGACTATTTCTTAAAAACAAATTTAGAAAATCAAATAAATAATAAATATTCTGTTTTATAGCATCAAGTGCTATGGATTTTTGTTTTTGTTATTAATAAATACAAATGGAGGTGACATATAAGGATGAAAAAAAGAGAAGACTTTTCAACAATAATTCCATAAACGTCTGGAGCTTCTATCACAAAGTTTTCTTTTTCATTCATCTCATTTATTTAACGAACATTTACTGAGCTTCTAGTATGTGCTAGGCACTGCAGCAATGCTGGAGATACAAATGTGAGAAGACATGAATTGTAACATCAAAAAGTAAAGTATCTTTATTGGCTCTTTCTTGACTCCTACCTCAGAAAGAGATATATTTCTAATACCTTTTAAAAGTTAATTATTCCACTCATACTATCTACACTGTGTTTCCTCCCTTCTTCCAAAAATATGTCCAAACTTCTCCATCATCAATCTCCTAAAAGGTAATCAATATCCTTATGAGGGTCAAATTTCATGGTCTTTTCAAAGTCCTTTTTCCTAATCCACAGCATGAAACACAGCCAACTCTCCCCATTCTGAAATGCTCTCCCCTTCGCTGACTTCTCTCTTCATTCCTCAAATTTAGGTATTTTTCTAAAGTCCACTCGTTCACTTCCACGGATACCACCTCTGTGGAGAACATATACAAATTACACCCCCAAACATGATGTTTCTTCTGAGCTAAACCCCCTGAGTCTCCCAAAGCAGTGGCCATGTAATCAAATACTTTGCTTTGCACTCCCATCCCCCACTCCCCCAACACTTCGAAAAAAAATTTTTTGGTTCCTCCACTATTTTTCTATCATTTGTTTTATGCTACAAATCTATAAAAAATTATTCATATTGAAAAATTATTTGTGACAAGCTATTTTCCTCACATAAGTTGATTCATGACGCTTACAATTTGCTTTCTGAAAGGGTTAACTTCTCTTTAAGCAGCTGAATTTCTGTATCCTTCTCGTGGGAGGTTAAATGGGAATGAAATTCTTTATCTCTATTTGTAGCCAACAATGATTCAAGGTTTTTAATTGTATGTCTCTCACTTGACAGTTGTTTTTTTAACAGCTCTGATTCTGATTTTACATTTTCTAATTCCACTGCAACCTACAAGAAAAACAAAGCAAGATTACTTCAGTATAATTTTAGACTTACTCTGAAAAATTATCTGCAGAGCTATACACACATCAGTTGCTTCATTTTGGGTACTGATTAAAGATTCTGTAATACTTTTCACATATAAGAAAAACATCTTATTTTCAAAATAATCTTTGCTAATTTTTTAGCAAACACCTATCCCAACCCTCAAATAGTTTTCTTTCGTGTTATCTTGTCAAGAGAGGGTAATTAGCATAAAATCCTAAAATGTGGCCACCCTATCAGTAAGGAGGCCCTTATGGTTTATTAAATATGTATATTCTGATTACATAGTCAAACCAGTCTTGAAGCTTCTCAGTACCTGAAAATAAAGTTACTACTAAATGAGTGAAAACTGGAAACACCCATGTTTAAAAACACACATTGGGTTGTTTAAAGTAATGCTTCAGTTTGGGAATGGGACGTTCCAGTTAACTCGACTTTTAAAATTAAGTAAGATTTTTATCAGGAAAAATATTCCACTTAGAAAGGAATGAACTGCTCAATTCTTCATATAAGTCTTATTTTTAAACAGAGAAAGAATGTATTGGGATATGTTCCTATTCTATAATTAGAAGACTTGTATTCTCCTAAATACCCATTTGCTTCAAAACAGCACCTAATTTTATCATCATGTTTGCCAAAGAAACCTCGACAAAGAATGTAGTAGTCAAATTAGAGTAGGGCTGAATAAAACAGTACGCTACTGTGACTTCCTGGTGGCGCAGTGGTTACGAATCCGCCTGCCAATGTAGGGGACACGGGTCTGAGCCCTGGTCCGGGAAGATCCCACATGCCGTGGAGCAACTAAGCCCATGTGCCACGACTACTGAGCCTGTGCTCTAGAGCCTGTGAGCCACAACTACTGAAGCCCACGTGCCACAGTTACTGAAGCCTATGCGCCTAGAGCCCGTGCTCTGCAACAAGAGAAACCACTGCAATGAGAAGCCCATGCACCACAACGAAGAGTAGCTCCTGCTTGCCCCAACTAGAGAAAGCCCGCATGCAGCAATGAAGACCCAATACAGCCAAAAATAAGTAAATAAATAAATTTATATATAAAAAAAACAATATGCTACAATATTATCTTTTAAGTTCTTACCCTCTCAAATTCAAGGTTTTTGGAATTCAATTGCTGGGTCATAATATCTTTGCCTGAATCAAGCTTAATGCAAAGTTCTCTGAGAGATGACACATCATTTAATACTGTTGCTTTCTCATCTTCTTGGTGTCTCAGCTCTTCTTCTAATCTAGATATGGCTTTTGCCATTGATGAGATCTGAGATTCATAAGCATGATGTGCATTTATGTGCTGAAAATAAGAAAACAGGTACAAAGTTAAAGTAACCTAGTAATTTTAAAGGTTTGAATCTGTGTAGCTACAACGTCACTTTATAAAACTATAAAAGCCAATTTTTGCAATTTTAAAAATTTTGCAATTTTAAGATACTCTCAGGAAGTTGTCTGCTATTTAAAGATGCCCTATTTAATGCTTAAAAAAAATACTGTGTTTAATTATTAATCATGGTAACTAAGTACCTCATGTATATATTTGGAAGATGCAAAGATGAAAATTACTGCTTTAGGGTTGTGAACATGAGAGATCTTTGAAGTCATATTAAATTTTTCCTTTATAAACTCTTTGTTATAATAATGCTTTTTAGAGTAACATATATACTTATCACTCCTCAATTGCCTTTAAATTCTGAATTTCAAAAATGGAGTTTGCTTTAAAACTATATACCTAATGTCATATTTACATTTAATTTAACCTAATAATAGTATACTACTTTATAAGATTTTAATAACTGAAATAACGAGCAAAATTTGAAATACTGATAAACACTTCTTTCCTAAAGTAATACACATTAAAAAAAGAATTAATTAATTAATTTATTTTTGGTTGCATTGGGTCTTCATTGCTGCACGTGGGCTTTCTCTAGTTGCAGCAAGCGGGGGCTACTCTTTGTTGCGGTGCACGGGCTTCTCATTGCAGTGGCTTCTCTTGTTGTGGAGCATGGGTTCTAGGCGTACGGGCTTCAGTAGCTGTGGCACACAGGCTTCAGTAGTTGTGCTTGCAGGCTCTGGAGCGCAGGCTCAGTAGTTGTGGTGCACGGGCTTTGTTGCTCCGTAGCATGTGGGATCTTCCTGGACCAGGGCTCAAACCCATGTCCCCTGCACTGGCAGGCAGATTCTTAACCACCGCGCCACCAGGGAAGCCCCGAGTAATGCACATTTAAAATTTTTCACAATTTAAAATGTGAGTGATAAATACAAACAGATATAAACTCTACTTCTAGAATTTAGAAAGAATTCCACATTTGAAAATTAAATTATTAAACAAGTTTTACTAAAATGAATCAACATTAAAAATCTAATACACTGCTTTGAAGATTTAATAAATTTCAACAATTGTAGAAAAGTACTTGGATTTTCCAAATATTAATGAATTAATTAATCAAAATTCCCCCAAAGAAATATAAATATGTAAGTCAATTTTATATATCACATAAGAACATGAACAATGACAAAGAACCAAAGAACTAAAGAATAGTTTCTCCTGAGAACTATTCTGAAGGTTGAAAAACATTCCTTTAGTTATTATACTCTTAACAGAAAAACTTACAGAAATAGTGTATTCGTTTCCTACGACTGCTGTAACAAATTATTGCAAATTGCTGGGTGGCTTAAAACAACAGAAATTTATTCCCTCACAATTCTGGAGGTTACAAGTCTGAAATTTAGATGCTGGCAGAGTTGGCTTCTTCTGGAGGTTCTGAGGGAGAATCTGTTCCATGCCTCTCTCCAAACTTCTGGTGATTGCTGGCAATCCTTGGTGTTCCTTGCCTTGTAGACACATAACTCCAATCTCTGCCTTCATCTTCACTTGACATTCTCCTTGTGTCTTCTGTGTCCAGATTTCTCTTATCTCATCAGGATACCAAACATTGGGTTATGGCCTGCCCTAGTCCAGTGTGACCTCATCTTAAATTGATTACACCTGCAAAGGTCCTATTTTCAAAAAGGTCACATTCACAGGTTCTGGTGGTTAGCATTTCAATATATTTCAGGGGGGCCATAATTCTATCAACTCTCTGGCTCCCCCAAATTCATGTCCTTCCCATGTGCAAAATATATTCATTCTATTCCAACATTCTAGCATCAACTCTAAGTCCAAAATCTTATCTAAATCAGAATGGGTAAGACTCTGGGTATGGTCCTTCCCGGGGCAAAATTCCTCTCCTTCCAAGGACCTGTGATACTAGAAAACAAGTTACCTCCCTCTGAAATAAAATGGTGGAACAGGCATAAAATGGTCCTATTCTGAAAGGGAGAAAATAGAAGGAATAAAGGAGTTACTAGTCCAAAGTAAGCTTGCAGCCAAGTAGGGCAAATTCCATTAGATTTCAAGGCCTAAAAATAATTATCTGTGTCTTGATACTCTGTCCTCTGGACCTGCTAGGGCAGCCCCACCTTCTCAGCCCTCAGCTATAGCCCCATCTCTTGGCTCACAGTGGCAGTGGCGCTGCCTTCTGGAATCAAGGAAGAAATAGCCCAGTCCCCTGGGCCCATGGTAGCGTAGCAGGTCCACCAGCTTTTGAGCTGCCCTTGGCAGCCCTGCTGATCTCTGAGCCACCTTCATTCTTCCCTTTTCTTGAAGGAGAACATATGTCCATAACTCTAGTGGCCTGTTTTCTGCTAGTAGGATCCAAGAAGTTTAGCCTTCTTTCCTTTTATCCTGTTTCTGTCTCTTTCAGCCCAAGCTGGCAGTGTTTCTGCTGAGGTGATTGGTTGGATCTATGAGTCACTCACCTACTCTCTTTGCCTAGCCACACTCTCGGCCCTGAACACGCTCTCGGCCTCCGGAACACGCTATCTGGATAGGCTAAGACTTTTCCAAATCATCAAGTCCCGGCTCTTTTTTTGCTTGGCAATTTCTTCTTCAATTTACCTCTTTCCTTCACATCTTACTATAAGCAGCCAGGAGAAACCAGGCTGCACCTTTCATACTCTGCTTGGAAATTTCCTCAGCTAAACATCCAAGTTCATAACTTATAAGTTCTACTTTCCTAAGAGTACACCATAATTCAGCCAAGTCCTCTGCCATTTTATAATAAGAATTACCTTTTCTCCAGTGTCCAATAACATGTTCCTCAATCCCATCTGAGACCTCACTAGAAGAAACATTCTTATTTCTGGACAAATTCCATTCATGACGATTTATGTATTTTGTAAATAATAGAAGTTTTCTCTACAGCTTTCCTCCTTTTTTCTGAGTTCTCACCAGAATTGCCTTTAATGTCCATCTTTCTACCTACAAACTTTTCAAGGTAATCTAGACTTTTCTATCAGGCACCTCAAAACTGTTCCAGCCTGTACCCATTACAAAACTCTTCTAACCTGTACCCATTACAAAACTCTTCCAGCCTGGGGGCTTCCCTGGTGGCGCAGTGGTTGAGAGTCTGCCTGCCAATGCAGGGGACACGGGTTCGAGCCCTGGTCTGGGAAGATCCCACATGCCGCGGAGCAACTAGGCCCGTGAGCCACAATTACTGAGCCTGCGCGTCTGGAGCCTGTGCTCCGCAACAAGAGAGGCCGCGACAGTGAGAGGCCCGCACACTGCGATGAAGAGTGGCCCCCGCTTGCCGCAACTAGAGAAAGCCCTCGCACAGAAACGAAGACCCAACACAGCCATAAATAAAAATAAATAAATAAAAGGTAAACCCAAAAGTTTAAAAACAAAAAAAAATAAAATAAAATAAAAAAAAAAAAAAAAAAAAAAAAAAAAACAAAAAACAAAAAAAAACTCTTCCAGCCTGTACCCGTTACTCTTCCAGCCTGTATCCAATTCCAAAGACCCTTTTTAGGTTTGTTACAAAAGCATCCCACTTCCTGGTACCAAAATCTGTACTAGTTTCTTAACGTTGCCATAACAAATTACCATAAACTAGATAGCTTAAAACAACAGAAATGTATTCCCTCTCAGTTCTGGAGGCCACAAGTCTGAAATCCAGATGTCAGCAGGATCGGTTCCTTCTGGAGGTTCTGAGGGAGAACCTGTTCCACACCTCTCTCCCAGCTCAAGTGATTGCTGGCAATCCTTGGGGTTCCTTGCCTTGGTAGACACATCATTTCAATCTCTGCCTCTATCCTCATGTGGCATTCTCCCCTGTGTCTTCTGTGTCTGAATCTCCCTTATTTTACAAGGACACCAGTTATCAGATTAGGGTCCATCCTACCCAGTATCACCTCATTTTAACCTTTTAAAAAGTATTTATTTATTTATTTTTGGCTGCGTTGGGTCTTCGTTGCTGTGCGCGGGCTTTTCTCCAGTTGCGGCGAGCGGGGGCTACTCTTTGTTACGGCGCGCAGGCTTCTCATTGCGGTGGCTTCTCTTGTTGTGGAGCATGGGCTCTAGGCGCACAGGTTTCAGTAGCTGTGGATCGCGGGCTCTAGAGTGCAGGCTCAGCAGTTGTGGCGCACGGGCTTAGTTGCTCCACAGCATGTGGGATCGTCCCAGACCAGGGCTTGAACCCGTGTCCCCTGCACTGGCAGGCGGATTCTCAACCACTGCACCACCAGGGAAGCCCACCTCATTTTAACTTGATTAAATCTGCAAAGATGCTATTTCCAAATAAGGTCACATTCACAGGTACTGGGAGCTAGGACCTAAATATATTTTGGTGGGTAGGGGGTGCATAATTCTACGCACTACAGATAATCAATACTTTCTTCTAAAAAATAAAGACCGACTACAATACTATACCAACAAAACAAAACAAAAGTAGAACTAATAGCCAACTGTTCCTTATCAATCTAACTTATTTAGGGTCCCTATATTTTAACTAAACTCAAAATTTTATTAAGAGACTTTTATTAGACTGTCTTTATGACAAAAGCTTATTTAAATCCACATGCAAAAGAATGAAGTTGGAACCTTACCTTATATCATGTATAAAAATTAACTCAAAATGGATCAAAGACCTCAACATAAGAGCTAAAACTATAAAACGCATAGAAAAAACAGGGGAAAAGCTGCATTATGTTGGATTTAGCAACGATTTCTTAGATATGACACCAAAAATACAGGCAAGAAGAAAAAAATAGATAAATTGGACTTCATCAAAATTTAAAACTCCTGTGCATCAAAGGATAAAACTGAGTGACAAGGTAAGCCATGAGATGGGAGAAAATATTCACAAATCACATATCTAATAAGGGATTGAAATCCAGAATATACAAACAATTCCTACAACTCAACAACAACAGAAAACAACCTGATTAAAAACTAGGCAAAGGATTTGAATAGATATTTCTCCAAAGAAAATACACAAATGGCCAATAAACACACAAAATATGCTCAACATTACTAATCATTAAGAAAATACAAGTCAAAACCAAAATGAAATACCACTTCACTCCCATTGGGATGGCCATTATTAAAACAGAAAAACAAAACAAAAAACCCCAGAAAATAACAAGTGCTGGTGAAGATGTGGAGAAACTGGAACCCTAACATTGCAGGTGGGAATGTAAAATGGTGCAGCCCCTGTGAAAAACTGTATGGTAGTTATTCAAAAAATTAAACATAAAATTACAATATGATCCAGTAATTCCATGTCTGGGTATATCCTAAAGAACTGAAAATAAAGACTCGAATAGATATTGTACATCCATGTTCATAGCAGCATTATTTTCAATAGCCAGAGAAGGAAACAAACCAAATGTTCATCGACAGATGAATGTTTAGACTGTGGTATATGCATACAATGGGATACTATTCAGCCTTAAAAAGGAATGAAATTCTGACACATGCTACAACATGGGTGAACCTTGAGATTTAAGTGAACCTTAGGCCTAAGTAAAATAATTCAGTCACAAAAAGACAAATATTGTATGACTCCACTTATAAGAGGGACATGGAGTAGTCAAATTCATAGAGAGAGAAAGCAGAATGGTGGTTGTCAGTGGCTGGGGGAGGGGAAAATGGGGAGTTAGTATTTAATGGGTACAGAGTTTTAACTAGGGAAGATGAAAAACTTCTGGAGAAGGATGGTGGTGATAGTTGCACAACAATATGCATGTACTAATTGCCACTGTATACTTAAAAATGGTTAAAATGGTAAATTTTATATTATGTATATGTATATTTGTATATTATGTATACAGTATATTATGTATATTTTACTTACAATATAAAAGTAATGGGGCTCTCCTAAGCAAATTACCAGAATTAATAACAGATTACCATTGAACTTGATTTTTACCAATGCTTAAACCTCACTTCAATAAAGTGCCTTTGAATGTTTTCTGTTTTACTAAATTCTGTCTGTGCGAGACCAATGAATATATTACCTCCTGAATTTCTTTTTCTAGTAGCTCCACTCTTTCTCGAAGGTGTCTCCTCTCTGTGTCAATAGAAAGAAGTTCCAGTCGAACTGAGCTGCTTTCTCCCTCAGCTTGATGGGCTTTGACCTCCCAGTCTTCAGCACGGTCATGAAGCATCTGAAATCTATCTAACAAATCTTGATTTTCTCTTTCCTGGTTTAACCACAATCAAATTGTTTCTAAATTAGTCATCATTACTCACTGGAATACCCATGTCATAAACATATACACACATTGGGATTTTTGTTTTAATTTAGGAAGCATAAGCTATCTGTGCAGACACTATACTAAGTAAGATCTGTAAGAAAATATACAGACAGTAGGCAAGATCTCCACTTTCATATGTTAATATCTAATAGAGGAGACAGAATAAAGAAACATGAAAAAGTTAAAAAAAAAATCAGTCTTAAGTCCAACCTAAACAATGTTTTTTCACCTTAGCAGCCATTAAGCTCTCCCATCGTGACACTTCAGTTATGTAATTATGAACTCTACTCTTCATTTCTTCTTTTTCTTGCACTGCTGCTTCTAATTCCAATGAAATTTGCTATAAATCAGAAAATTGAAGACAAATCTAAAATCAATGTAGCACCTAATGAGTTCTATTCATGTTCAAATAGCTCTTTCTGAATTTGGGGAATAAGTGAGAGTAGGAAAAAAGGAAAACTGTTCCTGACTGTTATTTTCACATGTTTTTCTTGACTGATCTTGACTTTTTAACCAAATATTACCATGTATCTCCCACAATATATGTGACCACATATCTGGTATTTAAACTAAGGGCTAGCTACGCTCAGGGGTTGACATTTAAAAAAATATATATCAGCAATATGCTCTATAATGAATAATTTTTTAAAATATTTAAAATAAGAAAATCATTGGTTTTCTTGGTGTAATCCTTTAATAAACCAGCACAAACAAAACCAATACCTTTTAGTATTTGCCATTCTAAACTATTCATTAATTAACTTACAGGCATATCTCTAAGCCACTGGAAGTAAGTATGAATAATTAAAATCTATCATGGGTCTTTAAAACACAGCAACTTTGCCCTGGGGGTGATGCTGAGGTCCTCACCCAGTAGGGTAACACCAATTTCTGCCATAGAGAACACCATGCTCCCAGCTTCAGGATTCCTTGCAACAAAGACCACAATGGTGAGGGGACTACAGTTGTACCCATTAGACACCCTGTAATATACCGCAGCATTCTAAACCACATTTTAAAATACCCTTATAAACACTATTCTCCTTAAAGAATTATTCCTTTTGTTGTTGATATTTATATAATTAAAATTTAGAAAGCATATTTAGAGCTTTAAAATTTAGCAAACAATGAATATATTGTATAACTGTATACTATAAAACTATCAAAGTTTATGCATTGTGCTCATACCTGGTTTTCTCTTGCCACTGTAGCCAGATCATCCTGTAATCTTCTGTTTTCCTTAAAAGACATTTCTTTAGATCTTCCTACTTCATCAAGTTCCTTGTGAGCTGCATCAAGTTGGCGCCGGAGGCTGCTTATCTCACGGTCCCGATTAATCAGTGTTTCCTTTAGGTGGCTGTTACATGGGTGGTTAGCAATAATAAAGAAAGCTTTTTGAAAAATTTAGTTCATTTACAAGAAAACTGTTGTACTCTGATTTAAGTATACTAGGAATGCAAGAAATTACAACTACTCAACCTATGGACTGGGAGAAAATATTTGTAAATGATGCAACCAACAAGGGTGTATACCAACAGCTCATACAACTCAATAACAAAAAAACAAACAACCCAAGCAAAAACTGGACAGAAGATCTAAATGGACATTTCTCCAAAGAAGAAATGCAGATGGCCAATAGGCACATGAAAAGATGCTCAACATTGCTAATTATTAGAGAAATGAAAATCAAAGCTACAATAAGGTACCACCTCACACCAGTCAAAATGGCCAACATTAAAAAGTCTACAAATAATAAATGTTGGAAAGGGTGTGGAGAAAAGGGAACCCTCCTACACTGTTGGTGGGAATGTAAATTGATACAGCCACTATGGAGAACAGTATGGAGGTTCCTTAAAAAGCTAAAAAGAGAGTTACCATATGATCCAGCAAACCCACACCTGGGCCTATACCCAGACAAAACTATAATTTAAAAAGATACACACACCCCTATGTTCATAGCAGCATTATTTACAATAGCCAAGACATGGAAGCAACCTAAATGTCCACTGACAGTGAAATCTATAAAGAAGATGTGGTACATATATACAATGGAAGACTACTCAGCCATTAAAAAGAATGAAATAAAGCCATTTGCAGCAACATGGAGGGACCTAGAGATTATCATACTAAACGAATAAGTCAGAAAGAGAAAGACAAATACCATATGGTACCACTTATATGTGGACTCTAAAATATGACACAAATGAACATATCGAAGAAACAGAAACAGACTCACAGACATAGACTGTGGTTGCCAATGGGGAGGGGGCTGGAGGAGGGAAGGATTGGGAGTTTGGGATTAGCAGATGCAAAGTAGTATTACAGAATGGATAAACAACAAGTCCTGCTATATAACACAGGGAACTATATTCAGTATCCTATAATAAACCATAATGGGAAACTTCCCTGGTGGTGCAGTGGTTAAGAATCTGCCTGCCAATGCAGGGGACACAGGTTCGATCCCTGGTCCGGGAAGATCCCACATGCCTCGGAACAACTATGCTCGTGCCCCACAACTACTGAGCCTGCGCTCTAGAGCCCGCGAGCCACAACTACTGAAGCCCGCATGCCCTAGAGCCCACGCACTGCAACAACAGAAGCCACCACAATGAGAAGCCTGTGCACCGCAATGAAGAGTAGCTCCCGCTCACCGCAACTAGAGAAACCCCGCGCACAGCAATGAAGACCCAATGCAGCCAAAAAAACCAAAAAAAAACATAATGGAAAAGAATATGATAAAGAATATATATATATAACTGAATCACTTTGCTGTATAGCAGAAATTAACACATTATAAATCAACCATACTGCAATAAAATTTAAAAAAAGAAATTACAACTACTTCATTAAGATACTGATTAGGTGAAGCAGATATTTTAGATCTCTACCAATCATTATGTGCAAATAAAGTCATAAAATAAATTTATTATTCTAAAAGTCAAGTAAAAACAGAAGACTTTCAAGTGTTAGGAGCAGAACATAAATGGTTCAATTGGCACTTATTTAATGTTTAAGTCCCCACTATTATATAATATGTAAGGGTGTATAAAATAAATACAATTAGTGACTTTTGTCTTGAAGTAGAGAGACCAGACATAAAATGTAAAGTCTTGTAACAATGTTCAAAAAGGTTTAGATGTGGAATAAATTCAACACTGGCTACTAGGGTAATCTGAGTTTTAATGATTAGGGCCTGCACAGGGTAATTACAGTAGAAATAAGGAGCAAGTAGGTATGTAAAAGAATAATTAATAAGACATAATTGTTTAGATGTGGATGACAGAGGAAGGGAGAAAGTTAAAGAGGATAACATTTCCATGCAGGAAACTGAGAAAATAACTGATACTGGTAAAAATAGGAAAACTGGAAAAGAAATTTTCCTATTGCCAGATTGCTATTCAAATAGATAAAGCTGTATTCACTGAAAATTTCTAAAAAAGCTGGATGCCGTTCCATTGATTACTTACTTCATAGAAGATTCATACTCTGAGACTGTTGTCTTCATCTGAGAAATAGCTTTTTCCTATAGAAATTATAAAAATATGTAAGATTCTAAACCATTCATATAGAAATGTCTTCATTTGAATTGATACAATGTCACTTTTATATAGTTTAAATCCAATTATATAAATTATGTTACAAAAGAAACCTCCAGTAAACATATTTCCATGTACCAATTATATTTCATATATTGTCATATTTCTACTCACTCTAAGAATGTGAATTGTTCCTTGAGTTTGCTATAATCATATATGATAAAACTGTATTCTAGAAATAGAACTTTTAAAGATTCAAATTATTGGTATAAAATGAAATTTAAACACATTAGAAGATACGGCCTTGGGTCTTAGGAACTTGTACACAGGCAGTAAGAACTGCATATCTAAAACAGAGAATAAAATAAGCTTTTCTGTTCAGATGCTGGATAACATTACTTAACAGTCACATACTTTATTAGCTAGGTTTTCATGCAAGTTTGCAATCTTTTCTGTCTTCTCATCTACAGTCTCCTGAAGAATGTCTTTTTCTTTATCAATAACACCAATGGTCTTTTTCATTACATGAGCCTCTTCATTCTGTGAAGTCATCTTGAAGTGTAGTTTACCTATAAATGAAAAAGAAATGTTTGTTAGACAAAGTAAATTAGGATTAGCAAAAACAAAATTTAAGAATACTTACCTATTTTTTCCTCCAGTATTTTAACTTGTGCTTGTGCTGATTCAAGTTCACTTCTTTTCATGGAAAGTTGGTGCTGAGAGTCCTCAAGTGACCGCTGTAGCTGCTCATTTACTAGCCTAAAGAGTCAGTGGACAAAAACAAATGGTATTCTTTACCTCTGGTAGAAATAATTTTTTTTTAATGAAAGATCTTAACAAATAATTTTCTTATTTTTAAAGTTTCTTTTATTCCTTATTTTAAAGCTCTTCCAGTATAATCAAGGGCATTATACTATATATATTATTCCTTTCTTCAAAACTGTTCCATCTTCCTCAAAATAATATGGTGTAAAAATCAAATTAATTGTATACATTTTTCTAGAGGCTTCCTAGTAGTTTTAAAGCTTTTCTCAGTTTCCTAATATCAACCCTCTTTCTCTTAAAATCTATTTCCAATAGTCAAGGCAAAGGAAAAGTCTTGTTTTTACAGAATGGCCTAGCACTTCAAGATCCTGACCATCCTGACCAGCAAGCTTTTAATTCTGCTTCACATTCTGACTTTTTTTGATAGGTAGTCAACTGGAGGTCATAGTAAACAGGGAAATAGGTATTTACTGTAGTGCAATGAGGATTTAAGACTAAAGACTGGTTTCAGGGAGCAAAAAAAAAGGACATACAGCAAAAATAAAGACAATTTCAGACGAATCCTTTACTGATCAGTAAGATTAATTTTTTTTCAGAAGTAACAAGAATTTGCTCTCATGTCATCTAGGGTCTTTGGAAGCTTTTAGTCCTGGCCTAGGAATTCTTAGCCTGGCCTTGCTGGAAAAACATGGCTCTCACGTTAGGCTATTTACTGGGGACTTCCACAGGTTCCTTTTAGGGTTTGTTTGAAGATGAGATAGTAGAAGATACTAAAGGTGGCTTAGCTTAGAATTGCCTAATAGGGAGGAGGTTGGATTCTGAAACCACTAGTAAGATGGGACATCTCCCACAGAAATGAAGAAGTTTTACATGCAACACTGAGATATTCTGAAACACAAAAGACATGACCCTGACTGCTCTAATAGCAAGTGAATGATGACCCAGAGGCAGGGAGGGAAGTCAAGGTGAGGCTGACTTCTTTAGAATTGCACAACCAAATAAAACCAAGTCAGAAAGATTCTTGGTTCAAGCAATTTTACTTCATAAAATCATCTGTGAGGTCCAGGTGACTCACTGTATTCAAGCTGCTTGTAAAAGCTACAGCTATTACTCTGAGGGATATAACTACACGGAGTGGAGAAAAAAGAAAGCTAATATTCACTGTACTGATAATTTACAGACATTAGCTCATTTATTCCTAGGACAGTTCCATAATTAGAACCATTATCTCGATATTAGAGAAACAAATAACTAATAACGTGTTCAAGATGGCAAAGCTATTAAGGCAAAGAAAACATATAAATCCAGTTTAGTCTACCCTGATATCCATGTTTTTCTACTACATCACATTGACTACTACGAAGAGCACAGGACATCTTCTATGTGGAAGGGAAAATGTCTGCCAGTAAGCTATGAAGAATCCTTTCAAAAATGGAATGGCTCCCAGAGTTCCTAATGAAGGACACCCAGTAGTTGGCAGTGCTTGAAACCCTAGGTAGAAATGTAAAGATTTTTTTACATCTAAGTTCATTAGCAGGGTTAATTCCTAATGAAAGTAGGATTGATAAATGAAGGCAGGATAACATCTTGATTGATTATACATATAAAGGAGGCCCTTACTGAGTCTTAAAAATAGCTTTGCCTTTTCATATTCTAGTGTAGACAGGCAAGGGAATAATAGAGATTCCACACAGACCTCGGTGGTAACTTTCTGACAGAAGGATTGCTGCTAAGATAAAGGTCTTCTTAACGAAAGAACTGAGGTATAAAGTTCATAGGAAAGAATAGTTGAGTGACTATCATATTATTTGTCATCATGGTGTTTGGAAAGGAAAATTTGAGAAACTGTTGAGCACTAAGTTGCTAGGATGAGCTAATTTCTTAGCTTCGAAAGTGCTATAAGCAAAAAGCAAAGGGAAGTGATGACTTCCCACCAGAGAGCGAAGCAATAAAACTTAGAATCAAAATTCTAGCTCTCTACTTACCAGCCATGTGGCTGGATAAGACCATCTCTCTGAGCCTCAAATTCCTCAGTTTTATTACAGTACATGGATGTATACATGTTTTCATCTTAGGGGGCAAAAGTAATTACTTCTCTTCATGATGGACTATATTTTAAACAAAGACAGCATCATAAAGGGTCCTTTATTCATAAGAAGTGTTCAAGTTGTAAAATGGAGCTGAAGCTCCATCTAAGAGGCGTAGGTTTGGAATTTTAATGGCCTCTTAGAAGAAAGAGAGATTGATATGGTATCCCTGTTTTTTAAAATTTATTTATTTATTTATTTATTTTTGGCTGCGTTGGGTCTTTGTTGCTGCCCATGGGCTTTCTCTAGTTGTGGAGAGCGGGCTACTCTTCGTTGCGGTGTGCAGGCTTCTCATTGCAGTGGCTTCTCTTGTTGCGGAGCATGGGCTTTAGGCACACGGGCTTCAGTAGTTGTGGCTCGTGCGCTCTAGAGCGCAGGCTCAGTAGTTGTGGCACACGGGCTTAGCTGCTCTGCGGCATGTGGGATCCTCCTGGACCAGGGTTCGAACCTGTGTCTCCTGCATTGGCAGGCGGATTCTTAACCACTGCGCCACCAGGGAAGCCCAGTATCGCTGTTTTTTTTGTGTTTTTTTTTGGTATCCCTGTTTTATTTCAGATGTCTCCAAGACTCTATGGTTATGACCCACCACTAACTGAGAAAGTATCATCTCTTGATAACTGAGAGAGGGGAAAAGAGATCAGGACTGGCTTTTCTTTCACATTTCTGCAAAAGGATGATGATTTATATCTGGTGGTCCTAGGTCCCTTGGCCCTTCTAAGTCCAGTCCCATGAGCTCAGCTGTCCTTACTTAGGGCCCTGGCTCCTCTTCTTGTCTTGGTAGAAAAAAATGTTAGGCATGCCCAAAAGATAATTCTTAGGCATCCTAAGGAATCTATGAGCCTTATCTAAAATGGTTCTCAATTCCCTTAACAAATAAATACTTCTCGAAGGAGACCAGTTATATTTGGTTTTCTGAATATACAAACACACTCTACTATAATAGCTGATACTTATTGCCATAATAATAACTCTAACTAGAGCTTATGGGCTCTTTCCAGGAAAATCCGCTAATGCATTTATTTGATCCTGGATAAATACATAACCCTCTAGTTTTAAAGAAGGTACACAGAGTAACTAAAGACTAAGGTGAAATGAAAACAGTCTGACGGTATTTTCATCTGCAGGAATCTAAATGTTTAGAGCCTCATAGCTAGCAGTGGTAAGGATTAAGGCTATTGTCCTCTGCTGCTGCACCAAGAGACTAGACCAAAGATCCTCTATTTGGACAATTAGAGACTGTGCTTGATATAGAAAAGACTGTTTGGTGGCACTGAAATTTAATGAAAAATGCCTAACTCAGGGAGGGAAAGAGAAAATGGGCCCACCAGGTGGATGAAAAGGAATATATGCTTTATCTATCTGAGTATCAGCTTCTTAAATGTCTTCATGTTAAGGGAAACAGAACTTGATGTGATTAAAGGGACAGCAAGATCTCTACTAAACATATCAAAAGTTGCATGAGGTTTGGACAAGGAGACTTTATTTCCATACAGTGCTTGGTATTATGTTTGTATTGGGTTCAGCTTTGGATGTGAACTTGACAGCTTGAACTCATGGTTCTAATGTTTACCAATGTATACTGATATGGAGAATGTGACTGACACACCTTCCTCAGAGACAAGTCTGATATTTGTCAGAGCAAAAAAAAGTTATGGAATCCTGCAATCCCCCCGTTATTACCTATCTCTGTTTACAGACAAACAAATACCGGTAAAGAGAAAATTCTCCACAACCCATTCCTATAACAAGGTAAAAAGAAAATTCTCCACAACCCATTCCTATAACACAGTGACTGGATTATTCCTTGGTGAGGGAAGTAGCAGACTGGGTAAGAGAAAAGGGTACTAGCATAGCAGAGAAAACGCCAAAGGAGCCGCACGGTAGGGGATCCAAGGGAGGGCACTGAAAGCTCTGTCTTATAAGACTGGAAAGGGCATCCTGTGAGGGGAGGAAAGGGGAGTTATAGCTATAGTTTGAAGGAAAAAGCAAAATGGACTAAATGCAGCTCCAATCATCTGGACACAGAACGGAAAAGGGTAGACTAGTAATTCTGGGTGACAGAAATATACCATGGTATTTGTACTTTGGAGCTGAACATAGACATGAACCAGAGGGGGAGAGGCCATTCCATTCAGGTAGCTCTCCTTCATAGGATGTATGTAGTGCCTTGCAAGGAAAAAAAAAAACCAAAACGGAAAAAGAAGCTTCTACCTTAGTTCTTCCTAAACAGTATTCCTTAATTAAACAGACAAACAGCCAGCTCTTGGTCTTATTACATAGTTTGTTTTGATTTTGTGTAACAAATGTTTCCTAAATCTGGCCACTGTTCTCCAAGTTCATTGTCACTGTTTCACTCCAGACACATTGTCTCCATTGTCTGCCATCAGTCTCTTAAGACTCCAAATTCACCTTCCCTATTTTTGTGAGAGTTCACTTCCTAAGAGGAATGGTAGGAAGTCACCCCCTTGGTTAAAAATCTGTTTGTTCTCCATGTTTGTAAGATAAAATCCAGACACTCTTGGTTATCATACCAAGTTCTTTATTACCTGACTTCAACCTGTAGATACACCCTACTTGGGCCATACTGACTTTTTTTTACCATTTTTCAGACACATCACCTTTTAGACTCTGTATATAAATATTCTGATTTTACATTTCTTTGAAAGAAGAACGAGAAGAACAATGACATAGGTAGCAAAAAACTCTGTAATTTCCAGCAATTCTACACTAAGGAGTACAAACAATCTGAAGTACAGGCATACCTTGGAGATACTGTGGGTTTGGTTCCAGACCACCAAAGAAAATATGGCAATAAAGTGAATCATGTGGATTTTTTGGTTTCCCAGGGCATATAAAATTATGTTTAATACTCACAAACATAAAAAACAAACTTATGGTTAACAAAGGGGAAGGGGGAAGGGGGAAGGGGTAAATTAGGAGTTTGGGATTAGCAGATACAAACTACTATATATAAAATAAACAACAAGGTCTTACTGTATAGCACAGAGAACTGTAATCAATATCTTGTTATAAATCATAACGGGAAGAATATGAAAAAGTATATATGTGTGTATATGTATAAATATATATATATATATGCACATATGTATAAGTGAATCACTTTGCTGTACACCAGAAACACAGCATTGTAAACAACTATACTTCAATAAAAAAAATTAAATTAAAAATTCAAAGCCATTGAAAAAATAAGTAAGTAAAAATAAAAGTTATGTCTGTACTATACTGTAGTCTATTAGGTGTGCAATAGCATTATGTCTGAAAAAAACGATGCACATACCTTAAATTAAAAAACCTTATTTCTAAAAAATACTAACCATCGGGGCTTCCCTGGTGGCGCAGTGGTTGAGAATCTGCCTGCCAATGCCGGGGACACGGGTTCGAGCCCTGGTCTGGGAAGATCCCACATGCCGCGGAGCAACTAGGCCCGTGAGCCACAACTACTGAGCCTGAGCGTCTGGAGCCTGTGCTCCGCAACAAGAGAGGCCGCGATAGTGAGAGGCCCGCGCGCCACTATGAAAAGTGGCCCCCACTTGCCGCAACTGGAGAAAGCCCTTGCACAGAAACGAAGACCCAACGCAGTCAAAAATAAAAAAAATAAAAAAAATAAAAAATACTAACCATCATCTGAGCCTTCAGAGAGTTGTAGTAATAGACAAAGCTCACTGATCACAGATCATAACAAATATAATAATTATGAAAAAGTTTGAAATATTGCAAGAATTACCAAAATGTGACACAGAAACACGAAGTGAGCAAATGCTGTTGGAAATACGGCACCAATAAACTTGCTTGATGCAGGATTGCCAAAAACCTTCAATTTGTAAAAAACACGACATCTGCAAAGCACAATAAACTGAAGCACAATAAAACAAAGTACGCCTGTATCTGTTAGGGAGATGTTAGAAGGAGGTAGGTACAAAAATTTGCCTGCAATCATATCAAGTTATTAAAGTCTTTAAAAGTACAGATACTCAAAACTTACCCAGATTCACTCAGTGAACAGGAACCTCCAGAGATCAGTCCCTAAATCCATACTTTACAAAAGCTCCCCAAGTGATTCTGCTGCAAAGCCAACTTTGAGAACTACTGCTTTTCAAAGGCCTAGTCCAAAATGCCACCATTATGAACCTTATATAGCAACAAGCTTGTTCCCGGAAGAGAAATGAAACTTTCAATAAACTTACCTAAGTGAGTTCATCTCTGTTTTCTGATGAGATGAGTCACCAGCCACATGGCTAAGTTTTTGAGTTTGGAGTTTTACTTTTTTCTCTAAAGCCTCTATTGTTTCTTTCATTTTTAACATTTTAGACTTTAATTCACATTTTTCATTTTCAAGCTATAATTAAAGTTTAAAAATTAATAGGTATGTGTCTCAGTTTCTTTTCCTTAAGCACTCTTTCATAATATTTCTGGAAGAAAACTAAGGAAATAAATTAGATTTATTTAAAAATACTTTAAAAGTCATGTGTACACTTTAGGTTCTAGACGTCAGAATAGGCAAACACATTTTTCTCTCTCTCCTCTTCAATATCATTGAAATCAAAGAAAAGATACCAAAAAAGAAAGGCAAGAAAGGAAGAAAAGAATGTATCCATAACAGCAATGAGGGGAAACCACTAGCAGACCAAAATTTTGAGAAATTTCTAAAAAGAAAAGTAGCTAGGACTGAACTGAAGAAAAATCAGAGCAGAAAATACCGTAACCCAAACACAAAATGGAGAAGATTTATATGAGGAACCTGTAACATTTTCCTGAAGAGCATAAAACACAACCTGACTTCATGTGAAGACACACCATGTTTCTGAATGGGAACACAATATTGGAAACGGATTAAAATTTCCTGAAATAATTGTAAATTCAATAAAATTTCAGTAAGAATCCTGACACAACCTTTTTAAAATTAGATGGGTGACTCAGATTTCATTCTAAAATTTATTTAGGAAAAAAGAAAGTTAAGAAAAAACAGTAAGAATGGGGGGCAGGAGGAAGACTGCAGCTCGACTTGCTTTATGAGATATCAAAATAAATGAAAAAGCTACTATAATTAAGATAGTATGGATTTCACATATGGACAAGCAGATACATCACAAATGTAAGTTTAGGAAAGGCAGCATTTTAAGAAAGTGGGAAAAGAATAAACTCTTTAAAAATAGAGCTGGGATAGCCACTCACTAGAGACAAAAAATTAGCTAGATTCTATTTTATTTTACGTACAAAAATAAATTCTAGATGCAATAATGATCTATATACAAAATTCAAAACCAAGAAACATTAGTGATAAATTTAAGCCTTCCAGTTGAAACTGTAGACTGACCACACACATTTTTAACATCCCTTCTTCTGGAAAAAGTGCTAAAATGACAGTAAAGAAATAAGAAGGTTATATACTCATAATACAGAGAGAACAAGAGAGAAAACAAGGGTGAACACGTGACTTCAAAAACTTGTGGAAGACAAAGAGCAGAGAGCGGTTCAGAGTGGAAGAAAGATATATACAATCTAAAGCAGGGTCTGAACCTAGGAACTAATGACCTTTGATGCCAGATAATTCTTTGTTGTGAGGGCCGTCCTGTGCACTGTAGGACATTTAGCAGCATCCCTGCCCTCTGCTTACCAGATACAAGAAGTACTTTTTCCCCTAATTGTGACAGACAAAAATTCTCCAGATATTGCCAAATATCTCTTAGGAGGCAGAACTGACCCCAGTAGAGAATCACTGACCTAAAATGGCCACAATAGGGAATACCAATGAGCGCAGCCAGTTGACTTACCCTGAAGAAGCTCAACACGTGGAGGCATGAAGCTGTGGGGTGGGGTCACGGGGAGAACTGAACAAGGAGATTGGCTGAAAGTCTATATACTGGGACACTCATACCCCAGTTATCTCTTTCTAGAAAGTTTTCTTGGAAATCAAATATATTAAAAAAACCAATAGAAGGGCTAAAAGACAAAGTTGAGGCAATCTCCCAGAAAGCAGAACAAGAAGTCAAAGAGAAAATAAAGGGGAAAAGATAAGAACATTAGATCTCTTTAGGAAGTCTAAAACCAACAAATAAAGCTCCAGAGAGAGAAAACAGAAGAGTAGAGTAAATTACCAAAGAAATTGAGAACATAAGATAAAGAGAAAACCCCAAATCCTTTCAGAAATAAAAACATGTCATGTACAGAGGACTCAGAAAAGAATAGCATCAGACATCTCAAAGAAAGTTGAAAGACCAATGGAGAACAGTATTCAAAATTTTTAGTGAAAATAATTTTCCAATGTAGACTGCCATATGCCTAAGCCAAATAATAAATTATGAAAGTTGAATAAAGACATTTTCAGACAAGCAGAGTACCAAAAAAATTTCCTCCCATGTATTCTTTTTCAGGAAACTGCTGGAGAAGATGCTATACCATAATGAAGGAACAAACCAAGAAAAGAAGAAAACATGAGGTTCAACACAGGAGAGGGGGACAGGGAAAGTCTTATGAGGACAGCTATGGAGAGACATAGTCCATAATGAAGCAAGATAGAAAGCTCAAGAAGGGAGGTATTCGGGGGAAAAAGACCAGAACTGGTAAAAAATATTGAAAGGCATGAGGCAGAGATGGAGTTCTTGATAAAAATTAGCAATGAAAAACAGAAGAGTAACAAAAAACAAAACAAAAGCAATTATTATTAACTCCAGGAAAATGGTCTACAAGAAAAAAGGTAAGAGTAGTACTGTCCCACTTGGCTGAGCCGTAAACCACGAGAAGTCTTGGTAATATAAACAATAACTACTTAAGTGAGCAAAATATGTAATTAAACTATGTAATGGGGGAAGAAAAGGGGAGTGCTAATCCATCATCTACCATCACGGAGACTCACTAAATAACCTTAAATCAATAAAGACTAAATAGCACAAGCACATTATTTAGAAACAGGGAGGTAAACACCAGGAAAGAGAGCTGTGGATGGTAATTTGTGGGATACGGAGGTGGGAAAGGAAAAAAAATTTTTTTTGCACTAAAAATCTTCCAGAATTCTTGTTCAAACAAGAGTACATGTGTGGTATAAAGATTAAAAACAGGAACATTTGTGTACCCATCACCTGGCTTAAAAAATATTACCTGAACCTTTGAAACTACTGTGAGCAGTCTCCAATGACATCCCCTAACTCCTGCCCACAGTATCCACTATCCTGAGTCTTCTGTTTCTCATTTCTTGCTTTTCCTTAGCACACCACATTTGTATGAATCTCCAAACAATTTACAGTTTAGGTTAGCATGTTTTTGAACATTACATAAGCAGAATCATACTGCATGTTTTTTTCAACATCATATTTGCAAGATTCATGCATGTTGATGTTTGTAGCTATTATTCATTCATTTTTGTTGCTCTGTAACATGCCATTGTATGACTTACCACTGTTTATTTTCCTCACAACTGACATCCAGATTGTTTTCTTTTTTCTGTCAGAGAGTAAACATTTTAGGTTTTGTGAGCCATATGGTCCTTTGCCACTACTCTACTGTAACAAAGAAACAGCCATAAGCAATGTATTAACAAATAAGCATGGCTGTGTTCCAATAAAAACTTTATTACAAAAACAGACTGGAGACCAGATTTGGTCTAGGGGCCATAGTTTATTGACTTTGATCCAAGGTTCATATCTAGAAATGGATTTGCTGGCTAATAGAGTATGCCTTTGCTAACCTAGAACAATGCCAAATTATTCTCCAAAGAGGTACCACCAGTTTGCACTCCCAGAAGCTTCACAAACTAATAATACTAGCTATAACTTGTTAATTTCTGATGACCTGATGGATGTGAAATGATTTTGCTGTGGTTGTAATTGGTATTTCCCTTATTATTGAGATAGAACATCTTTTTATATTTATTAACCATTTATAATTTCTTCTGCCATGAAGTGTCAATTCACACCTTCTGTTGAGTTTTTTTTAGGTTAAATGTACGGTAAGTTGTTCTCTGCATTAGCGGCTTGTCTTTTCAATTTATGGCTATTTGATAAACAAAGATGTTCTTGTCAATGTGGTCCTATTTATCTATGTTTTCTTTAAAGGAATAAACTTATTTGTGTCTTGTTTAGGAGCAAACACTGGCACCAGACACCTGCTAGCTGTGTGATCTTGGGCAAGCTTCCCCTCTGTTTCCTTATCTGTGAAATAAGGATAATATTAGCATTTACTTCTTATGGTTGTTGTGAGAATTAAAATTATATACATGAATATATATAAAATGTTGAGAAAAGTACCTGACACACAGTAAATGCTATATAAATGATTGCTATTATTATTATTTTGCCAAGGTAAAAAAGATTTTTCTCTTGTATTTTCTTCTAAAATTTGTAGCTATTTCTTGAACATTCAAGGCTGCAAGTAACCTTGAACTGATTTTTGCGTCTGGTATATTTTAAGTAGGATCCAATTCCTCTTTTATTTTATTTTTTATTTAAAAAAAAATCTATCTATCTATCTATCTATCCATCCATCCATCCATCCATCTATCTAGACTGCGCCGGGTCTTAGTTGCGGCACATGAGATCTTCGTTGCGGCATGTGGGATATTTTAGTTGTGGCATGTGGACCCTTAGTTACGGCATGCATGTGTGATCTAGTTCCCTGATCAGGGATCGAACCTGGGCCCTCTTCATTGGGAGTGCAGAGTCTTACCCACTGGACCACTAGGGAAGTCCCCAATTACTTTTTTATGTACGTATATATGAACAGTCAATTGTCCCAGAAACAATAAATTACTGAATAATCCTCTCTTACCCCATTCATCTGAGTCCTCGACATATCAAATTTCCATAATTTGTGGGTTTGCTCTCTACTGGGTTTTATCACTCTCTTAATCCCTGAGCACTACCACCCTATCTTAATTAATGACTCTAAAGCCTTCATATCTAGTAAGACAAGTTCCACACCACGTTCTTCTTTAAAATTTCTTTGTGATTCTTGGCTCTTTGCTTCCATGTAAATTTTAAAATCTATTGTCAGTGTTCACTCTCACACACATCCACCCACCCACCCACCCATCTTCTTGGGATTTCAGCTGAAACTATGTCAACTCTACAGATGAATTTGGGAAGAATTTACATTTTTTTATAAACATAATATCTGTCACCTTTTTAATAAATTGGATATATCTCTCCATTTATTTAGGTCTTCCTTAATGTCTTTCAGTAAGGATGCAAAATGTTTTCTATTAAGATCATGCAAAATTATACATAGGTATCTTGTATTATTTATTGTTATAAAAATGGTATGGATTTTCTTTTTATCTATCTTGCTTGGGATTTGTTATGCTACTGGAATTCACTGTACATCCTGAATCAGAGGACTCCTGTGTTTTCTATCATACCTAGAAAAGTATCAATTATGCCTCTCCCATATTTTATTATATTCTCCTAGAATTTTGACTAAATAAATGTTGGACCTTCTCACTTTATTCTCTAAGGCTTTAACTTATTTTATATTTTCTATCTCCTAGTCTCTTTCCAATGACTTCTAGTACTTCAGATATATTTTCCAGTTCATTAATTCTTGCTTTCAGATTCCGGGCAGGCTAGAGTGACAGGGACCCTTCTACCTGAAATAACTAAAAATTTGGGCAAAGTATATGGAACAATGGTTTTCAAGACACTGGGCATTAGGCAATGATGGGTAGTGACCCCTGAGAGATGAAACAAGTGAGATGAGCCCTATAATTGTTCCAGTTTATTGCCTGAAGAATTTCCAGGCTGTGGCACAGGGAAAGAAACCAGCTGGACCTGGTGATTCCCCTAAGTTCAGAATACAGGACTGAGAGTCAAGGGAGGCCAAAGCAGTTAGAATTCGCAGGGCGGATACTGGAGGAGAACTGCACAGAGTAAGAGCACCAGAGATTTATAAAGGGTGCCCCTTGAATCTTCAGCTGAGTAGGGCTCAGCTCACAGAGAGCTACCCAAGGCCAGGGAAAGAACCATCAAAGAATTAGAGGGAACAGTACTGAGGGCTCATGCAGGGCCAGGAATAGCTTCTTTTTCCATCAGTCATTTGAAAACCTCATAATTCATGAGGCAACAGGTAGTGAGCGTAATCAAAAAGATTTGGTTTCAGTAGTAAAACAAAATTAGTCCAAAACTAAATGCCGTTCTAGTCCCACCTAATTAAGCTTAAAAGCAAAACCAGAAAGTAACAAGCTACTTCCATCTGACTTAAGTGTATCCCAGAACAAACTTCAAGAGTGTTTCTAGGAATACAAGCTCTCCAGCAACCAAGAAAATAAAATTCACATCCAATCTAAAGTTACCAGGCATGCAAAGAAACAGGAAAATACAACCTATGAGGAAGAGGAAAAAAAATCAACTGGTCCAAAGCTGATAGAAACAGATGATAGAATTAGTAGACAAATAAAAACAGTGAAGACAGGGAAAAGGACACTAGTCAAAACAAAACACAGAAAGATAATAAGACTATCAGAACACATACCAATTTGTTAAAAGCCCTATCTCTAGTGAGAGCAATAAGGAATGAAAATGATTTTCACTTTTTACTCTAAGTCTGTATTACATGATTTTTTAAACAAGAGCAAAACAACAATAATCACAGCTAACACTTACTGAGTGCTTACGATATGCCAGTAACTATACTAAGTTCTTGATATGTATTAACTCATTTAATTTTCACAAAAACTCTAAGAAGTAAGTATTAGCACCATTTCTATCTTACAAATAAAGAAATTAAGGGATGAAAAGTTTAAGAAACTTGCCTACAGGTAATAGGTGACAAGGATGGATTTGAATCCAAGTAGTCAACCTTCAGAGTACATACTCCTAGTCACTGTTATACAGTTTCTCTAACATATTATTTTGTAATTTTAAAAACATACAGTACATTAAAACTATAATTAAAATAGTCATTCATACAACAAAATATACCCCAAATTCAGTTTGATAAATTACCTGGTGATTAACACATGTCAAATGTTCAACAGTTTTCTCTAATTCTGATTTTTCAAAAATACTCATTTCATGGAGATGCTGTAAGAGAATTTTATAGAAGATGTTCATTCACATCAAATAATAAAACAAAATTACCCAAGTAAGCAATGCAAGTCTATAGTACTATTTTATGTATTTTTATAACAGAAATGTTTTAGAAAGAAAATCATTAGAAATTTTACAAAAACAATGCTTTTGGTTGAAAACAAAAACACAAGAGGTTCTCATCTTTTATGCTTTACCTCCATGTATGACTATAACAGAATACACAGATTGGTATGGGTTCATTTATAAAGATTTATACAGATCAATCCATTAGCACAACTATACAGGGAAAAACCCAGCAGGTTAAGTAAGCTCAGGAGAATGCCCTCATTAGAGGAGATGTAAGAGGAACAGAGTATAAAGGAAGAACAGATGGGATCAGAAAGACACAGGAAGCAGAATACTACAGGGCCATGCAAGAGATCAGAGTTTCAACAATGAGCTGGTCAACAGTGTAAACACGAGTGTTGTTATTTTTGATTATATTACCCTATCCAACTTTTGCTGATGCTAAGTCTAGGACAAGTGATATGTTGGTGTTCTGTGAGAATTTTTCGTGCAAATTCTTACTTCCATCCATGTTATTCATTAAAAATAAGTAAAGACATCTGATGTTTGGATTATATATTTCACTGAAAAGGTCACTGTGCTGTATGCATTTTTTTGTTTATTAAATCATTCAACCGGTATTGAGTACATACTATATACCCAGCACCAAGTAAGGTATTAGGAATACAGTAAAATGGATAAAGTCTCTGATGTCATAGACATTATAGTCTATTAAAGACAAACCTTAAACAAGATATTAAAATAAAATCATGAATATTCTGCTAGGAAAAGGAACTTTATGGCGACATATTGAAAGGGAGTCTAGGATCTAGGGTTCATTTCCTTTGTGAGGAAATGATGTTTAACTTGGCTATAAAGGATGAACAGGAATTAGCCAGGTGAGGGGACTGGAAGGGGTGAAGGATTTTCTCCTAGAAAGGTGGGGGCAAGAAAAAGTCCATTAAGCCTGGCGTTGAGAAACTGAGGGGTGAGGAATGGGGGGGATGAGCTTCGGGAAAAGAAGCTAGACCTTGAAGTAGGCAAGGGCCAATCATCGAAGTCCCTGAAAACAGTTAATGGATTTTAAATAGGAAGTGATGTGATCGGATTTATATCTTTGAAAGATGACTCTGACTTCAGTGTGAAATACAGATTTGAGAGGCCGCTAATACACTAGTGCAGTTGAGAGAGAATAATGGCCAGAATAGGATGGTAGCAGGGGAACAGAAACAAGTAGGCTGACTGAAGAGAAACCAATGTGAGCTGAGGAGCCAGATTCTTTGTGACTTCATTAGCAGGTGATCTTGGACAAATTATTATTACTGTTTTTTTTTATTAAGGTACAGTTGACTCACAATATTATATGTCTTAGGTGTACAACATAGTGATTCACAACTTTTAAAGATTATACCTCATTTATAGTTTTTATAAAATATTGGCTATATCCCCCGTGCTGTACAATATATCCTTGTAGCTTATTTATTTTATACATAGTCATTTGTACCTCTTAATCTCCTACCCCATTTTGCTGCTCTCCCCTTCCCTCTCCCCAGTGGTAACCACTAGTTTATTCTCTATATCTGTGAGTCTGATTCTTTTTTGTTATATTCACTAGTTTGTTTTATTTAGATTCTATATATAAGTGATAACATACAGTATTTGTCTTCCTCTGACTTACCTAAGCATAATACCCTCCAAGTCCACCCATGTTGTTGCAAATGCCAAAATTTAATTCTTTTATATGGCTGAGTGGGTACTCCATTGTGTGTGTGTGTGTGTGTGTGTGTGTGTGTGTGTGTGTGTATATATATATATACACACACACACACACACACACACCACACATCTTCTTTATCCGTTCATTTGTTGACGGACACTTAAGTTGCGTCCATATCTTGGCAACTATAAATAAGGCTGCTATGAACATATCTTTTCAAATTAGTGTTTTCATTTTCTTCAGATATATACCCAGGAGCGGAATTGCTGGATCATACAGAAGTTGCATTTTTAGGTTTCTGAGGAACCTGCATACTGTTTTCCACAGTGGCTGCACCAATTTACATTCCCACCAACAGTATACAAGGGTTCCCTTTTCTCGACATCCTTGCCAACATTCGCTATTTGTGGTTTTTTTGACGATAGCCATTCTGACAGGTATAAGGTGATATCTCGTTGCGGTTTTGAATTTCATTTCTCTGATGATTAGTGATGTTGAGCATCTCTTCATGTGTCTATTGGTTGGGCAAATTATTTAAACTCACTGTAACTCAGAGACCGCATCTGTAAGCATTACCCAATTGAAAAGGCAATTGTAAAGATTTATTGAGATAGCTCTTGTAAAAAGCACTCAGAACAGAGCTTCCCACATGGAAAGGGCTTAATAAATGTTAACTATTATTTAAGAGGTGGCATCAATAGGACTTTGTGATTAAATGAGAGATAGGAGCTTTCAGGGAAAGAGGACTCAGTGCCTGGGTTCAACAACTGGGTAGATAGACAGTGGAACAACAGGAAACTACTAGAGAAGACTTAAAGACTGAGAGGATTAGTTCAGTTTTTATGTAAAAGACCTATTGTAAACTCATAAATCCTGACTCTTGTAATCCAGAAAGATTCTGGTAATATGAATGTCACTTTTTCTGAGTTTTTGGTACAAGTGCATTTTTTTAATCCTGTTTTTACATTCCTTAGTCATTTCAATGATATGGAAAAGGCTAAACCAGTAGCTTGTACTAAAAGTTGCCATATTGCACAGAAGTTTTCCATTTGGTAATTTTAACAATTATTTTTATTAAAAAGCACTTTCTGGAAGGCAATATTCCAAAGGATCCCAATTAAAAGTATTTTGTAGGGGTAAAACTTTAACTGAAAATTTATGACATAAAGACTACCCTTATAATACTTAAATGTTTTTATTCTTAATCTTAGCAACTAATTTCTAAGCATTAATTCAATAATATTTATTGGAAGTAAACTATGGACTCCGTAATAGTGACAGTAATAGTTAATACTGAATTCTTATAATGTACTGAGCAGTATTAAGTGCTTTATGTATATTAAAATTTTGGGGGAGATTATGAAATATAAAATACTGCTGCTAGATATTATACCAAAAGCACAAGCAATAAAAGAAAAAATAGATAAACTGGACTTCATCAAAATTAAAAACTATCTGTGCTTCAAAGGACAATACTAAGAAAATGAAAAGACAACCCACTGAATGGGGGAAAGTATTTGCAAATCATATATCTGATAAGGGGATTGTATTGAGAATATGTTGATATAAAGTATTCTTACAATTCAATAATAATGAGACAACCCCATTTAAAAATGGGTAAAGGATCTGAATAGACACTAAAGAAGATATACAAGTGGCCAAATAAGCACTGAAAATAAGCACATTAGCTAACAGAGAAATGCAAATGAAAACCACAATGGATACTACTTCACACCCACCAGCATGATGATAATAAAAAAGATAGATAATAACAAGTATTGGTGAGGATGTAGAGAAATTAGAACTCGTAAACACTGTTGGTGGGAATATAAATGGTAAAGCCACTTTGGAAAACAGCTTGGCAGTTGCTCAAATGGTTAGTTATAGTTATCATATGAATCTAGGTATATGTTCAAGATAAATGAAAACATATATCCACACAAAAAGTTATATACAAATGTTCATAGCACCATTATTCATAACAGCCAAAAAGTAGAAACCACCCCAATGATAAATAAAATATTTTCTATCCATAAAATGGAATATTATTCCACAATAAAAAGGAATAAAGTATTAATACATACTACATAATGGATGAACCTTGAAAACATTATGCTAAGCTACAGAAGCCAGACATAAAGAAACACATACTGAATGATTCAATTTATATGAAATGTCCAGAGTAGGTAAATCTAGAGATAGAAAGTAGATTAGTGGTTGTCTAGGCCTGAGGAGGCTGGGGGAAATTACGAGTGGCTGCTATTGGGTACAGGGTTTCTTTTTGAGGTAATGAAAATGCTCTAAAATTGATTGTGGTGATGGTTGAACAAGGTTGTGAATATACTAAAACCAAAGAATTGTACACTTTAAATGGGTGAATTATATGGTAAAGTGAATATCTCAATTAAGTTGTTTTACAAAAAAGATAATGCCCCTCCACATGAAGGACTTCCTATTGAGATCAGAGGTTGGTTCTTTTCTATAAAGAACCAGATAATAAATATTTTAGGCTTTGTGGACCATACAGTTTTTGTTGCAGTTACTCAACTCTGCCACTGCAGCACAAAAAAAGCTACACAAAACACATAAACGAATGAGTATTCCAATGAGGATTCCAATTAATGAGTATTATCAACAATGAAATCTGAGTTTCATAATTTTCATGTGTCACGAAATATTTTTCTTTTGATATTTTTTCAATGATTTTAAAATGTAAAAACCATTCTTAGCACACGGGCCATACAAAAACACAGCATTCTGGATTTGGCTCATGTGCCATTGTTTGCCAACCCCTGATCTAGATTCAAAATAGTCATGTCACAGGAAAACATAAAAAGACCTCCCCTTTTCTCAATAAATTATCTTTTAAAAATAAGTCAATTAAGTCAATACGTACTTTTAATTTTTCTTTTAAAGCTTCTTTTTCTGCCATAATCCTTCTTAAGTCAGATAATGCAAGTTCTTTTTCCTTTTCCATAAGACTAACAGTATTATGGGAGACTGTGGTTTGGGTAGATTCTTGTCTGAGTGCAGATAATTCTTCCTGTGCCTTAATGTATTAAAGATATAAATTAAAAAACATTGGATATGCTCCCAGTTAAAAAAAGGCAAACTAAACATATGCTACTTTTGCTCTCTTCCCAAATGCCACCAAAATGAGAGTAAAAGGATTAATGTAATAATAGTAATAATAAAAACAAAGGACAAGGAGATTGAGGGAAGTGCCAGCCACAAAATTTGGGAAACCAAACAGCAGATGGACAACTAGTAATTAACTAAGCAGTCCCAAGAAAGCAGAAATCTAAGCCAACAGTGGGAAAAGCCCAGAAGTGGATCAATTTGTACTGCAGAATCCCAAAAAAGCACCAGAAGTGAAAACGGCTTTTTCAACTTGGCCTCTTAACCTGTATGTCCTTCTCTCCCTCCAAAATAGCAAAAGGATTTCATGGGTGATTGGTATGGGAACAAATTTTGGTGATAAACACCATGCTTTGCTCAGACTCACCTTGCCCTCTGACAACTGAGGCTTTATAATTAGCCCAAACTGTACTGAATCTCCCCTCCCTATCCCTAGAGGCTAAGTCCTTAATATCCAATTAGTGAGTGCTACCCACTGTTTCATAGACATATCCCAACATGTCTGAATCCCAAGGATACACTTGGTTCAGAGTCAGGCTGAGACTCATTCAGTAGTTTTAGAAATAGGGAATTATCCCTAACTGACCTGACCCGTAGATAAGCTAGAAAAGAGGAAGAATAAATATAAAAAAGCAATAGAAATCTCTGCTTTGGGAACAGGATGATAGCAGAAACTATTACTTATTAATTCTAACTGTGAAGGAGAATCACTAAGGTCCATATATTACAGTAATTTAAAGGATATATACTGGTACCATTACAGTTAACTGGTGCTATATAATCTTTTGGCTTAATTATAATCAATATCTTACTTCATTATATAAGACACTTAGTTTATCTCTTTCTGCTGTCAATAATTTAACATTGGACTGTATATCCTCCATATGTTTTTCAAATCTTTCTAGCATATGCTGAAGTTCATCTCTTTCTCTTGTGATCAGATGAATTTCTGAGTTGTAATCACCCTGAAACATAATTCAAAAACAGAAGTTATCATTTGTTATAATTATCACCATTTGGTTGCCACAAGGATGCTGATGATGAGACTGACTGAAAGATGCTAACAGACAAAAAGAACACAACTTCTTTAATGTAATTAAGGAACACAACATTTAATCTATAAGGAGAGAAGGAGAGAGAGTGCTGGCAGTACTGGGGCAAATTTTCTGGCCTTCAAGTTCCCAGCAAGGGACCCAGTTGCCACTGATACTACTTGATCAGATTCTATGAGATGTTTCAACTGTCATTCTCCCTGAGTTGTTTATACTGGTGGTAACTAAAGTATAATCCCCAGACCAGAAGCATGTAGCATCTGGGAACTTGTTAGGCATGCAAGTTTTGGGACCCACCCCAGACCTACTCAATCAGAAACTTTGGGGACAGGGCCCAGTAACTGGTTCATCAAGCCCTCCAGGTGATTCTGATTCATACTGATTGTTGGGAATCCCTAGTTTATAACCCACTCCAGGGGAGGAATTAAGAGGGTATGTGTATAGCTGCTCATCCAGTACAAGTAACTGTACAGCCTCGCACATTCCTCAGTGTCTTCTGTGACTAAATCTAAGATCAATTTCCCTAGCACACCAACCCCCAACTATCCCAGCTTCAAACCTATGTGAGGTCTATTTTTGCAATCAGATAAATATATTGCTTTTTTAAAGATTTATTTTATTATTTATTTATTTATTTTATTTATTTTTGGCTGCGTCGGGTCTTAGTTGCGGCACGCAGGCCCTTTGCTGCGGCACGCGGGATTCTCTACAGTTGTGGAGTGTGGGTTTTCTCTTCTGAAGTTGTGGCGTGCAGGCTCCAGGGAGCGTGGGCTCTGTAGTTTGCGGCACGTGGGCTCTCTAGTTGAGGCGGGCGAGCTCAGTAGTTGTGGCGCGCGCAGGCTTAGTTGCCCTGCGGCATGTGGGATCTTAGTTCCCCGACCAGGGATCGAACCCACGTCCCCTGCACTGGAAGGCCGATTCTTTACCACTGGACCACCAGGAAAGTCCCAATATAAATATTTCTACCAGACGGTGTACATTAGGGACGTTCACTGAATAAGCAACTACTTCCAACATTTCTAAAACAAGATTATGCCTATTATTCCAGTACAATTCAAAAAATCCACTATCTTCATAGCTATTGTAGAAAATAAATATGGTAAATGTAGACTTGGGATCTGTGGTATATTAATGTTCAAGTACTAAATGCAGAAGCTCCAGATAGTGATAATCTGATAATTTGGTACACTGGGAAGCATCCTGATCTATGTTATTCAATATCTACTGTGCACATACCATGACCAATGTAGACTTGGTAAATGGTAGATATCTGTGAAGTTCCCTTCACCTGCCACTTGGAAATAAGTTATCCTCTTGGTTAAACAAGCAAAATCAAGGCATAATGGATGAGATTAGCTATCTGGACACCTTAAAGGACAAGATGTATTATAGGACAAAAGCAATTAGGGTGAGGACTTAATCAAGATTTAAATAACGATAAAAGAAAATCTGTAACTTAACAGTATCTAAATAAAAATATCTTATAAAAAGGAGATGGGCTGCCTATGTTTTAGAAAAGGAGAGCTCAATGAATAAGGATTTGACAGTCTATTTTCATTACTGTCTAGGTCTCAGCTTAAACGTCACTTTCTCTAAGGAGTCCTTCAAGATTCTTCAACCTAATTCAGATCTCCCTCAATGTACTCTCATAGCATTCTGAATCTTTCCTGTATTCTTTCCTCATTAACACTTACTATACATGAGATTATAAAGTTATTTACATGATTGGGTGTTTAATGTGTCTTTGCCACTAAAATGTAAGCTCTATCAGGGACACAGTAGGTATCTGGTCTTACCACATCTTCAGCACCTAGCACGGTACCCAGTAAAATGAATGAATTCCCTACTTTTCCAAATATATCTTGTATGTAGGTATTTATATTTGTGTTAATAATTCCCTTTTACCACTCCACTGTTCCTAACACACACACACACACGCGCGTGCACACACAATGCTAAAGACTGTGAGGATAGGAAATAGGTCTTCTTTATCTCATATTCTGGGTGTCTCATTCATAGTACATTCTCAGTATATGTCTACTGAACCGAACCTAATTTTCTACCTAGACCTGATGTGCTTTGAACCAGCAAATAATAAGGAAATGAAACATTTACTAGGAACTAGGTGTTATGTTGAACCCTTCTACAAATTATCTCATGTAACCTTCACAAGAGGCTGTAGTTACTTTCCTCACTTTGCAAATGAGGAAACGTGAAGTTAGGTAACTTGTCTAAGGTCATAAAGCCAGTGTGCAGAGTTGAAACTTCTATCAGGTTTCCAACTCCAAAGCACTTTCCGCTACACTATACTCAAAACTCACATTTGGAACCCTAGTGAGTACAAGGTGAAAGAGGACAGTGCTGTCCCTACACAGACAACAGAGAATCAATGGGTGTACTGTTGACAAAAATCATTGATATTAAAAATGTCAATATTTTTCTGAGTTGCTGCAATCCCAAGAAACTCTGCCTAACAATTTGCCATAAAGCAGGGGTTGAAAACTCACAGCCTGTCCCTAATTCAGCTTTAGAGAGGTCTTTGTTGTCTGCCAACAAGTGTTTCTAAACACGTTTAAAATACCAAATTTTAGGTGGGAATTTACTCTAGTTCCCAGCACTCACAACTGTCTTATACTCCATCCATTTCACTCATGTACATCACCCATTATTCCTTACCATGCCTGAAATTTATTACTGGGACTTTAAAATGCTATCAATGTCCCAACTTTCTAAACTTTAGAAAGTAAATTCTTTATCTATGTCAGGTAACATTAGAACATTTCAAGAAGTAAATAAGTTGAAGGGGGGGAAAGTCTTTCCTAATTTCACCAGTACCTTACCAATATATCTCAATTTATCTTTCAATTATGAATTCACACCAAGCAAACAAATCAAACATTTAAAAGCGTTGAGGTACTTATCTACTCAGTTCTATTTAATAAATACTTGATTAAACTCATCAACCATCTTGTAGAAGATTGTCTGACACAATGAAGGTGATCAATTCAGTGATTTTTTCCTGATCCCTAGGTATATATGGAGCTTGAAAGACAACTCAGTACACATAAATTAACTTACACTGTATTTTCCACTAGTTCATTGTGCTTGTAACAGATAACATAGCATAGTGTTTAAACTAAACTTTGTAAATCAAATTCAGCCACTAGCCAATGAGGTTAAAAAACAGTCTAATCAGAAAATGACTCAAAACCATTTGACAATGGACAGAGATCTTCAGGAAAAAGATGACATAATTGGTTAATAGAGCCAAGTCTGAAATCAAATGTTCTGAGTTTTAATGATTTTACTCCCAACTTCCCCTAATTTTATCTAGTGTGTAGACAACGTTAGGGTCACATAAGCCTCCAGGACTCCTATAGTTCCAAAGCTTAAAATAAAGAAAAATCTAAAGAACCCAAATGATATTAATAAAACGTTGAAAATAATTAAGACCTAAAATAGAGATACATGCTTTTAATCTCTTATACATCATGGTTAACTTTAAGTAATATATGTCTTTAGACCACCGAGTTGTAAATGTGATTGTAGTGGACAAATGGGATGATCTGTCCAGCACTCACTGACATTTTGTACCTTCCCCTGTTGCATAGTTATCATGGAAGATGACTGGTCTGTACAATGTGGCCTGGCTTTCTGACTGGTCCAAGGCTGGGAATGGCATGAAGCCATATAAACAAAGCCACTCTGTTTCAAGAGACAAAATGCATCTGATACAGAAAGTAAAGGATAGAAAGAGTGGAAATGTCCAATAGCACGAGTTCCTGGTTCCAGTTTCTGGAAGCTCAGATGCCCCCGCACTCCTCCCATATATATAATGAGCTATTCAATCTTTCCTTAATTTCCAGGAGTCAGTATGCTTTGCTTTGTTCTTAAGTAGTTTTCCTAATTAATTCAGTGTTCCTAAAGTACAGGTCATGGAGGAAAACAAAAATCAAAATTAAGAAAGACTTCTTAAAAGCAAGTAGAATAACGTTACATTTAATACAATAATAAACCATAAAAGTTTGCTCATAAAGATACTTTCTTGCCTTATCAATTACTCTCATAAAGAGATATTACCTTTTCTAGTGTCTTAAATACTGGAATTTTTTCACATGTAGAATGACTTCGAGAGCAAGATCTTCGCTGTATTAAATGCTGGAGTCTTTCTAGCTCTTTCTTATAAAAATCTCGTTCATCTTCTATACCTTTCAGAAATGTATCTAAACGAGAAGGTGACTTGTCTCGTCGTTTTATTCCATGTTCTAGCCTCATCCTCTCAACTTCCAAAGTAAGTTCTTTTTCTGCAAATTAAAGTATAAAATATTAAAACAATGTTGCATATAAAATGTATAATCAGCCAAATAAATTATATCAATAACTTTTACAATGTAGGTTACTAAAAATCATTAGCTATTTCGTATATCACCTATAACTGCCAGATATCAAAGAGGTAAATGCTGAAAGGAAAAGAGAAAAAAAACAAAAGCAAAAATTAAAAGTTTAAATAAAATCCAATAAGTCAAAGTCCTCTGCTTTTGTCATATACAAGGATAGGTACTATTTAGTACTACACAGTAGTACTGAAGCAGTAAATCACCACATGGTACATTATGATGACCTGAAAATGCACTAAAAGAAAATTTACCTGTAAACAACTGATCATAATGTGGGCAATTTTAACATTAAGCTTGAATTTAATATAGTATATACACAAAGAGGTCAAAACAACTAGTCTTTCTTCAAATAAACACAATTATTAACTTTTACCATAGAAATCACCTTTTCAGGAGTCAAAAGTAGCCTAATACTGGCAATTTCATATAGTTCAATTTAACTGATATTCTTTACAACTCTAAAGCATGAAATGATTTTCAACACATTTTCTGATTCACTTTCCAGCTTTTCTTTCATTCATTCCACAGATAATTATTGAGTATTTACTATATGCCCAGCATGAGCTAAGGATACAAGTATGAAAAACATAGCCAAGGTCAAATAATTATTCTAGTTGTAGTAGGACAAGAGCTACAAAAGAACACCATGCAATGCAATCTGGAGGATGAATAGGGGAATTCATTCTGAGGAGTGACCAGAGAGGTAAGAAAGTATGAGAGTGGAAGGAACAGGCAAATGTGTTAAATGCTAAGTCAAATAAATTGATGAATGGAAAGTGTCCACTGCATTTACCATAATGGAGGTGAGTGGTGACCCTAACAAGAGCTGTTTTATTGGTGATGTGAGGACAGAGCCAACTGGAGTGGACTGAGGTGCTAAAGGGTAGTTGGTGATCAAGCAGAAAAGTATAGATGACTTTTTAAGATGTTAAAGCTATGATGAGAAGGAAAGAGTGGCTGGATAGGAATGGGTACAATTTTTGCTTTTAGAATGGGAGAAGGGTAAGCACGTTTGAATACCAATGGGAAAAAACAGTACAAAGGCTAAAGTTAGGAAAGGAGATAATTAATATGAAAGCGTTTTAAAATTAGAGAAAATGGGATCAGAGAGAACAGATGGAGGCAGTGGCCTTTCATAAGAGGTACATGTAACAGGAGGGAAGATAAAGACGGACAGGTTCAAGACCTGGGGACAGGAAACCGACGGAATCCCTCCCTGACGGCTTCCATTTTCTTAGGGGAAACCAAAGGTTAAGATCATCCTCTTAGAATGGGTTTACTGAGAATGAAAAATATTTGAAAATGTTCCCTGCAGAGACTGGACAACTAAGCAGTAAGAAATATAGAGTAAGAGTTCCATACATCACTGAGGGGGTGGGTGCTGTGGTTTGGGGTCATATATAATTTACGGTGCCATCGATACTGTCGGGTGCACACGCAAGGAGTGCTTAGCTGCTCGTGTGTAAGTGTTTTGGTTGATCCATGGCTAGGTTTTGGGCAGGGGGATGTATTCAAAACACAAAGAAACGAGGGAGTTTCAGGTATCTGAAAAATTACACTGAAATGGCAGGATAGAGCTAGCATGAAAGGAAGTAAATTGCAAACTTTTATATGTAGGTCTAAGCACTTTAATAATATATTAACCCATTTAATCCTCACAACAACCTTTTGGGTTAGGTGCCATCATTAACCACATAGATATGGAAACTGAAGCAATGTTAAGTAACATGCTCAAGTCATGCAGCTGGTAAGTAGAGAAGGTCAGACAGATAATCCACACGAATGCTGAAGAGCCTAGGATATAGCTTCTTCTTAAAATAGCACACTGGCTTTCTTTCACTACATGGAGTTTGATGGCACCGGGCTTCCACACTTGCCATCCCCTCTGCCTGGAAAATTGCCCCAGATCTTCATATGGCTGGTGTCCTGTCACTAAGCCCTTGGATCAGTCGATCTCTAGCATACCCTCCCACTGTATTGGAAAACCCTCATCACCTAAAACTAACTTCTTCACTTATGTGCTACTAGTTTGTCTCCCTAACTAGATTAAAGCCGCCACAAGAGCAGGGGCCTTGTGTATCTTGTTTACCATTATGTACCATGGCACCAAAATCGGTTCATAAACACTTGTCAAATGAATGAATGAACAAATGAATGAATTCTTACAAGTTCCTTAAACCAACTCATTTAGGATGGGGTACCTGGCAGAAAGCCTATTTCAAGTGTGTGTGTGTGTACTTTAAGATGATAAAACTGCATTTACTTAAAAAGATTCTATACTTCAATTTTCCACTATTTCAGAATGGTCTTCCACGTAGTCTTAATTAATTCTATTATTGCATGCCTCAAAGAAGGATATATATACATTAAAAAATATTCAACCGTGGTTCCCTGTACCAACTAGTCAGAATGTAAAAGGCCCCTGTAAGGTCCTTGAGGCAGAGAGGTTTTCTACTGTATCTCAGTGCCTACTCTGGTTTCTGATACACAGCAAGCACTCAACAAATATTTATTGAATGAATGAATGAAAGATCATCTACTACTAAAAATAATACATTAAGAGGAAATTACAATCACTTTTTAAGTTATCAACATTTTATATTTTACCTGTAACTGCAAAACTTTCAATTTTTTTGTTAAGTCTTTGCTTTTCTTGTTCAAGCTGATGAACAACAGTTTCCAGGTCTGATTTTATAAGGAGTTCATCACTCAGTCTCTCCTTTTCTTTATGACATAAGTTTAATTCCTGAAAATTTTAACACTATAATTAAGATTTCTAGCAACTTTATAAATATTATAGCACTTAAAATAGATATTTGTAAGCACATTTATTTAAGAGTAATTCACATACACACTTTTAGTCAGTCAAATATATATGGTTTCAATGAAAGTTAATTATCAACTGTGGCTAAAAGCAACAATAAAACCCAAATTCAACAGTGCTCCTTCTAAAGTAGTAGAACTATTGGATTTTATTTTCTTTTAATTTGTTTAGCATATTGTCTTTTTAAAAAATGAATATGTACTTGTGCAATAAAAAATTTTTAAGCTTTTTTTATGTTTAAAGGAAAGCAGAAGACAGTGCTGTAAGACTACCATAGGTATATGTAAGTACAAAGGTTTCTCTCTCAGCCTCATCTGCGCAATGAGGATAAGACCAGTACCTGGACACTGAGGAGTCATCTATGAATGGATGAGTCTATGAATGTGAAGCACTCTGTACAGTGTCCGGCACATGGCAAGTACTTAATAAGTGTTAGCTAATAATATCATTAGTATTTACCTTAAAAATACATAAAATGTGGTACCAATGGAAAAAATAAGAAGGTCAGAAAGTACAGCAAGATCTTGCTGTCAGGCAACAATACTGAAACTTGGTCAGAGTTCTGAGACAAGCATTATGAATCACATATAACTGTATACAGTGTGCATACAAAGAGCAGTGAACAAACAGCAAAAATCCCTGTCCTCATGGAGCTTACACTGTAGTGAAAACATCATCAAAACATCTACTTTACATTTATTGACCTCACTGGAGAATTTAAAAATATCTATTAAACTCAAGAGTAGACAACATTTAGCAGGTTTAGCTAATTCAATTATTCAATATTGAGCTGAGGGACTTCCCTGGTGGCACAGTGGTTGAGAATCCGCCTGCCAATGCAGGGGACACGGGTTCAAGCCCTGGTCTGGGAAGATCCCACATGCCACTGAGCAACTAAGCCCGTGCGCCACAACTACTGAGCCTGCGCTCTAGAGCCCGCGAGCCACAACTACTGAAGCCCACGTGCCACAACTACTGAGCCCGTGTGCCTAGAGCCTGTGCTCTGCAACAAGAGAACACCACGGTGAGAAGCCTGCGCACCGCAACAAAGAGTAGCCCCCGCTCTCCGCAACTAGAGAAAGCCCGTGCGCATCAATGAAGACCCAACGCAGCCAAAAATAAATAAATAAATAAATAAATAAATAAATAAATAAATTTATAAAAAAAATATATTGAGCTGAACTGAATACCTGCAGTTGAATAAAACAGGAAGCCATTGTGATGCACTGTTAATAGTGAGCATATAAAAATCAACAAGTATTTGAACACCTATGTGCCAGCATATCACAAATGGCTTTGTTTTTTAATTTGCCTTATGACTGCCACCAGAACATTACAGCTTGACTGTAAAAAGAGTATAAGTAATGAGAAAACTTGGAAATTAGTATTAGTCTTTGCAATATTAGTGGAAACTCATCCAATTTAACAGGCTATTAAAAAAAATTCTTAACAATCTTTTGGATGACCACCTAGAAGTTTCTACCTGTAAGCAAGACATTCTTTCTGCCAGTTCTAGGCTCTAAGACTATATGCTATATCTAGGTTTATGCTGGGATGATTACTAGTTTTCTCATTTGAAGACCACCAGAACAAACAATATGACTAGTAAAATGGTTTGTAATGCCAAACAAAATTATTAAAAGACGATTGAGTGCTTTTAATAAAAGTCAACAAAATTTTACGAAGTAACTATCAATTTTTAGTTTAAATATTAGTAAACTGACAAGTCATGAAGTCATTTAAAAAATATAAAATTCCTAACAGGTTTTCCAAATTTGAGTGTAACTTGCTACCTATTATGTATGCTATTAAACAATTATAAAAATATAAATGAAATTAAATATATATATACAATGGAATATTACTTAGCCATAAAAAGAAGTAATGATACATGCTATGACATGCTTGAACCTTGAAAACACTGTGCTAAGTGAAAGCCAAACACAAAAGGTCACATATTATATAATTCCATTTATACAGAATATCCAGGATAGGCAAATCTACAGAAACAGATAGCAGACCAGTGGTTGTCAGAGGCTGAGCAGAGGAAAATGAGGAGTGGCTGCTAATGGATATGAAGTTTTTTTCTGGAGTGATAAAATGTTTTGGAATTAGACAGTAATGAAAAACACCACTGCACCTCCTATCTTCCTCCTCACTCTTTTGCCCACGCCAGCCTTGCCAATGGCAAGTTAAAGACTGACCAGACAGCCCCTCAGGGAGTGGATACAAAACTGCGGGAGCAGAGTAGCAATGAGACCACTGACAGATGAAGATCATTTTAATACCTTAAATTACTTTCTCACATTTTCTAAGAAACCAGTTCATTCATTTTAATCTCCGATGCCTTTATCTTATTCTGCTTACACTTTAGATAGCTTTCTATTGTCCACTAGAATAAAATCCAAACATCCTGCCACGGTTTAGAAGGTCTTCCATAATTTGGACAAACTATGGTTGCACTACTTTGTGCCTATACCAAAACCGCTGAATTGTTCACTTAAAAGAGTGAATATCATGATAGGTTAATTATATCTTAGTAAAAAAAAAGTAAAATAAAACATAAAAATTTTCTTGATGAAAACGCTGGCAATTCAATATAACAGCAGTCCCCAACCTTTATTGGCACCAGGGACCGGTTTCGTGGAAGACCATTTTTCCACAGATGGGAGGTGGGGGGATGGCTCAGGCGGTAATGCGCGTGACGGGGAGCAGCAGATGAAGCTCTGCTCGCCCGCCGCTCACCTCCTGCTGCGCGGCCCGGCTCCTAACAGGCCAAGGACTGGTACTGGTCCACGGCCCGAGGGTTGGGGACCCCTGCAATATAACACCTACTTACCAGTTGAAGTTTTCCCATTGTTTCTTCAAGATTCCGCATTTCAGATAGCTTTTTCTTAATCTCTTTCTAGGAATAAAAAGCCTATTAGGTAAATACCTAAAAGTCAAGAATACTTATCACTAAGTCACAGTGCCAATGAGACCAAGCCATTTTTCGAGCAGTTCATGTTCCCTCTCACCAGTGAGATCTGAGGTGTTAGCCAGCCCTAAGCCTCAGTTTCAATGAGGAAGAGGCAAAGTTTAGGTTTCTCTTTAACTCTTGGTATCCTGAATGCTTACAGGGACCTATCTGTAACATGTGAAACGAGAGGGCTACTTGAAAATCTTTTTCTATCTGTATACTTGTAGGACTTTCCTTGACCCTTGATTTTTAGGATTCACCTTGTGGCCCTGTCATTTCCTGACTTTCTTATCTTATTTGCTTTCTCACCACCTGCTACTAACAACCTGGATCCTCTATACTGCAACTGAGAGTGCTGAATGCCAAGATTAAAATATTATAACCTAATAGGAATCTTCTATTGAGCCAAGTTGTCATTCTTGATTACTGCCAATGGGACACGTGAAGCTGTGTTCAATATGTTGTATGCACAGCACAGAATATGCAAAAGGAAGTGGAAAAGAAGAGGAATGAGATATAGGAGTGCTGCAATGAAACTAAAGCCACAAAAGCAAAATTAAAACTGCAATAATTATGTTCTTCATTTTCAAGACTGTCTTGACTATTCTGGGTCCCTTAAGATTCCACATGAATTTCAGGATTTTTTTCCTATTTCTGTAAAAAATGCCATTGGGATTTGGAGAGGTATTACACTGAATCTGCACATTGTTTTGGGTAGTATGGCCATTCGAGCAGTATGCAGTCTTCCAATCCATGAACACAGGATATCTTTCCATTTATTTCTGTCTTTATTTCTTTCAGCAGTGTTTTATAGCTGTCAGGGTACAAGTCTTTTGCCTCCTTGATTAAGTTTATCCTTAAGTACTTTATTCTTTTTTTTTTTTTAATTTATTTATTTATTTTTGGCTGTGTTGGGTCTTCGTTTCTGTGCGAGGGCTCTCTCCAGTTGCAGCAAGTGGGGGCCACTCTTCATCGCGGTGCGCAGGCCTCTCACTATCGCGGCCTCTCTTGTTGCGGAGCACAGGCTCCAGACGCGCAGGCTCAGTAGTTGTGGCTCACGGGCCTAGTCGCTCCGCAGCATGTGGGATTTTCCCAGACCAGGGCTCGAACCCGTTTCCCCTGCATTGGCAGGCAGATTCTCAACCACTGCACCATCAGGGAAGCCCTCTTTATTCTTTTTTGACGCTATTGTAAATGGGATTATTTTCTTAATTTCCTTTTTGTATTTTAATTACTAGCATATAGAAATGCACCAGGTTTTTATGCAATGATTTTGTATCCTGCAAGTTTGCTGAATTTATTAGTTCTGTTTTTTTTTTTTCTTTTTAATGGAATCTTTAGGGTTTTCTACATATAAGATCATCTCATCTGGAAACATAATTTTACTTCTTTCTTTTAATTTGGATGCCTTTTATTTCTTTTTCTTGCCTAATTCCTCTGGTTAGGACTGCCAGTACTATGTTGAATAGAAGTAGTGAGAATGGGCATCCTTCCCTTGCTCCTAACCTTAGAGGAAAAGTTTTCAGTCTTTTGTGACTGGGTATGATGTTAGCTGTGGGCTTTTCATAATATGGCCTTTATTATGTTGAGGTAGTTTCCTTCTATTCCCCTAGTTAGTGGAGGTGACACTACAAAATTAACTCATATTATTCAACTGATGTAAAGTAGTGATCTTCAAACTAGGTTATACTCATTCCTGGGATAACATAAAGACTATCCAAGTATTATGTAAAACTATCATATATATATATATATAAATGATATATTATTTACAATATATATTATATATATAATATATATATGTATATATAGTTTTAAGGAATCAATATCTGGATTCTTAATTTGCACATACAGTCCTTCTTAAAAATTATCTACCTGAGAACTTGCTTGTGCTCTAGGTATCATGTGAGTTCTTCTTTCCCACCTCCCCTTCCACAACTGCCTTTCCCCCACTTTTCAAAAGAAGGGCATGCATCTAATGTAATTCTATCTCAACTTATAAAAAACTTCTGAAGCCCAGACAAAAAGATAACCTGAAATGTTGGAGCTGGCCGAGGCCTTTGATTAAGACACTATTTTCTCCCATTATATCTTACTAAGAGATGTATTTCCAATAAAATTTTACTTTTTTATTTAATAAGTATTTATCAACATTTGTACTACAGTTGTCACTTTGATCCACTGATTACTAATAATTATAATGATAACACTATTTAGAGGAAAATACTAAATACTAACACTCTGAACCTTACAATCGCAGGACATTTTTTAAAACAAAAAATTTCAATTCATGTATTTTTTTAATTGCAGAGACATTTGACATGAGTTATTATAAAAAGATATTCAAGCATAAAATATGTTAAAATAGGATAAAATTCTGTGAGGATTTCAAGAAGGGTCATTTGGATTATACTGGCTATATTTAAAAGAATGATATGACAGTTTTAAGAGATCAATACTTACAATTGATTAGAAATTACATCCTTTGCATCTATTTAAACTTGAAGATGAAAAATGTTAGCTATCAACTTAAAAATGTGCAAGGACATACACAGTTTCAAAAAATACCTTTAAAAGTTCATGAGCACAAAATGACTTAGAGGACAAACTTCAGAAGCCTGCTCACAATGCAGAGATAAAAGGACAGAGAAGAAAATCTTGTAGGAAAAGAGGATAGAGTCTGGTGAGCTGTCCTAGGAAGAGATGTGCTTCAGAAAGACAAACAACTAGAAAAAGGCCAAGAATTTAGGGGATGTAAACAACACCTTAGAAAAACGTGAATCAAAAAACAAACCAAAAGGCCCGAATAGGACATCAAAAGGTCTCAAGCTCACCATACTCCAGGAGAATTAATGAGCACCTCCACAATCTAGACACACCTTTGCTTCCTCAAGTTCTTTGTCGGCAGTCTCAAGCACTTCTTCTTTATGTCTTTCCAACTGCTGTGCTAACTGGTCAATTTCAGTTAATTCCTGGCAGAGTTTTTCATTTTTGTTACTTAAATTAACAACTTCAGTAGTTACTGTTTCCTTGGTTTCCATAAGCTCTTGTATATGCTTTTCCAGGTCTTTATTAGCTTGCTGAAGAAAGTCAACCTAAATTGAATTTGTAATTCATAAGGTATATAAATTGGAAAATTATTAAAATACTGAACTTCCAAAATATTTCAAAATACTATATGTTTTTAAAAACCAAAAGTTAAAACCCCAGCTATTTTACATTTGCAAACTTATACTGTTTTGATTTGCAAAACTGACAATGTGTGGTTTAGTAAAAATATATATCCACTGTCTTCAATTTTCAAGCATGGAAGGAAAGGATAAGTAAGGAATTTGTGTGAACTTTTTCCCAATACAGAGTTTTAAAAATATGACAAGATTATCACTACGAAGATAATATTAGTCTAGAGTGCTGTCCAATATAGTAGCCACTAGCATCCACACATGGCTACTGAGCACTTAAAATGTGGCTAGTCCAAACAGAGATGTGCTATAAATGTAAAATACAAACAGGATCCCAAAGACTTAGTACAAAAAAAGTAAAATGTTGCAATGATATTTGACAACATTGATTACATGTTGAAATGGTAATATTTTGGATATATTTAGGTAGATACATTATTAAAATTAATCTCATCTGTTTTCTTTTTACTTTTTTAATCAGGCTACTAGGAAATTTTAAATTACATATGTGGCTCATATCCTATTTCTACTGAACAGCACTGCTCGAGAGCTACTGCTGATATTTGGGGCTTACTCTATTCTGATTGCAGTCTAGGCAGCAATGACATCTAAATTTCTGAAGGTCATGGAAACAACCTAAATGTCCATCAGACGAATGGATAAAGAAGTTGTGGTGTGTATATATATATATACACACACACACACAATGGAATATTATCTAGCCATAAAAAAGAATGAAATAATGCCATTTACAAACACATGGATGGACCTAGAGATTATCATACATCATAAATGAAGTAAGTCAGAAAGAGAAAGACAAACACCATATGATATCACTTATATGTGGAATAAAAAAAAATAATACAAATGAACTTATTTACTAAACATAAACAGACTCATAGACACAGAAAACAAACTTATGGTTACCAAAGGGGTAAGGGGATGGAGGACGGATAAATCAGGAGTTTGGAATTAGCAGATACAAACTACCATATATAAAATAAAGAACAAGGTCCTACTGTATAGCACAGGGAACTATATTCAATATCATGTAATAAAAGACAATGGAAAAGAATATGAAAAAGAATACATATATAATATGTATAACTGAATCACTTTGCTGTATACCAGAAACTAACACACATTGTAACTCAACTATACTTCAATTAAAAAACAAATAAATAAATTTCTAAAGGTCATTTGTCATGCTTCATAGAAGTCTCTTGTTCTTTCACTCTTAGGTCAAATGCATGACAAGGGAAACCACTACATAAGTAAGTGAAAACTATATGTTTAATTTTTATATTTATTTTAAAAAATCATCTTTTTTATATTATAAAAGACATACTGTCATAAAAATTTTGAAAATGGAGAAAATCATAAAGAAGACTATCCCATCACACAAAGATAAACTTTGTTAGTGTATTTTGGTGTATTCTCTTCTAGTGTTTTCTCTCTCTGAATGCATACACACATTTTTTTTTTCTGTGTTCACCAAGTTTTTTTTTTTTTTTAATTTTTTAAAAATTAAAAATTTTTTTATACAGCAAGTTCTTATTAGTCATCAATTTTATACACACACATTTTTTTAAAAAGCAAACTGAAGGTTATATTTTACCTATGGTTTATTCTCTTCTTTTAAATATTTGTCATTATGGTATATATATATTCCTACCTCATTAAATATTCTTTAAAAAACATGATTTTTCAATAGCTGCACCCAATTTTGGATACCTTGACTCTATCAAATTTTTTCCACTGTAAATAACAGCCAAGCAAACAACCCTGTCACTTTCACAAACCCATAGACCATTATAAACACTTATGATTTTATATGCTCAGTGAAATAATTATAAAAGTCATTACCTGAATATTTAAATGAGCAATAAGCTTTTCGTTGGCTTTATTTCTAGTCTCCAGAGAAAGGATATCAGGGGAGCGACCCCCATCCAATGCAACTGACAGTCGTTCTATCTCTCGTTCTCTTAGTTCAATCTGAAGACATAAAGTCATGCTATCATTTTAAAAACTCGGGTTTTAAACTGAAATGATTAACACTGGACAAACATTTATTTGGATATACTTCCATTTTTCTTACGTCCCACAATATATAAAAAAGATTAACATTCATATATATATACCCACACATAAATGGGATTATGAAATGAATTTATGCAGAGCAAAAATATACACAGAAAATATCAACCTAAGAATTGTCAACATAGGTTTCACAAGTATTTTTATTGAAGAGATTCTTCCTAATTTAATTTTTTTGTTTTGTATTTTCCTCCTCTAAGAGTAGGCAATGTTTATATAAAAAGAAACTACTAACTACTGGAACTGAGTCTGAACTACTTCACTGCCTGGTGGAATAAATGTGGGATAAACGAATGTAAAACACAAAGGAAAGTGATTTGCTACTGAAACTCAATATTAAAAAGAATATGAGGCTGGAGTGAATTTAATTAATTATCTATTATTTAGAAAACAACAGACTATGATTAAAAACATCACTACCAACCACGAATTCACATACAAGAATCTGGAAAAACTGGAACCTGAACCAAGATGGTGGAGAATGACGTGCTCTCACTCCCTCTTGTGAGAACACCAGAATCACAACTAGCTGCTGGACAATCATTGACAGGAAGACACTGAAACTCACCAAAAAAGATACCCCACATCCAAAGACAAAGGAGTAGCCACAATGAGACGGTAGGAGGGACGCAATCACAGTAAAATCAAGTCGTGTAACTGCTGGGTGGGTGACTCACAGACTGGAGAACACTTATACCACAGAAGTCCACCCACTGGAGTGAAGGTTCTGAGCCCCACGTCAGGCTTCCCAACCTGGGGGTCCGGCAACGGGAGGAGGAATTCCTAGAGAATCAGACTTTGAAGGCTAGAGGGATTTGATTGCAGGACTTCAACAGGACTGGGGGAAACAGAGACTCCACTCTTGGAGGGCACACACAAAGTGGTGTGCGCATCGGGACCCAGGGGAAGGAGCAGTGACCCCAGGGGAGACTGAACCAGACATACCTGCTAGTGTTGGAGGGTCTCCTGCAGAGGTGGGGGGTGGCTGGGGCTCACCATGGGGACAAGGACACTGGCAGCAGAAGTTCTGGGCAGTACTCCTTGACGTGAGCCCTCCCAGAGTCTGTCATTAGCCCCACCTAAGAGCCCACATAGGCTCCAGTGTTGCGTTGCCTCAGGCCAAACAACCAACAGGGAGGGAACCCAGCCCCACTCATCAGCATTCAAGCGGATTAAAGTTTTACTGAGCTCTGCCCACCAGAGTAACAGTCAGCTCTACCCACCACCAGTGCCTCCCATCAGGAAACCTACATAAGCCTCTTATATAGCCTCATCCACCAGAGGGCAGACAGCAGAAGCAAGAAGAACTATAATCCTGCAGCCTGTGGATCAAAAACCACATTCACAGAAAGAGAGACAAGATGAAAAGGCAGAGGGCTATGTACCAGATGAAGGAACAAGATAAAACCCCAGAAAAACAACTAAATGAAGTGGAGATAGGCAACCTTCCAGAAAAAGAATTCAGAATAATGATAGTGAAGATGATCCAGGACCTTGGAAAAAGAATGGAGGCAAGGATCAAGAAGATGCAAGAAATGTTTAACAAAGACCTAGAAGAATTAAAGAAGAAACAAACAGAGATGAACAATACAATAACTGAAATGAAAACTACAACAGAAGAAATCAATAGCAGAATAACTGAGGCAGAAGAATGGATAAGTGACCTGGAAGACAGAATGGTAGAATTCACTGTTGTGGAACGGAATAAAGAAAAAAGAATGAAAAGAAATGAAGACAGCCTAAGAGACCTCTGGGACAACATTAAACGCAACAACATTCGCATTATAGGGGTCCCAGAAGGAGAAGAGAGAGAGAAAGGACCAGAGAAAATATTTGAAGAGATTATAGTCGAAAACTTCCCTAACATGGGAAAGGAAATAGCTACCCAAATCCAGGAAGCGCAGAGAGTCCCATACAGGATAAACCCAAGAAGAAACACGCTGAGACACATAGTAATCAAATTGGCAAAAATTAAAGACGAAGAAAAATTATTGAATGCAGCAAGGGAAAAACGACAAATAACATACAAGGGAACTCCCATAAGGTTAACAGCTGATTTCTCAGCAGAAACTCTACAAGCCAGAAGGGAGTGGCATGATATATTTAAAGTGATGAAAGGGAAGAACCTACAACCAAGATTACTCTACCCAGCAAGGATCTCATTCAGATATGATGGAGAAATCAAAAGTTTTACAGACAAGCAAAAGCTAAGAGAATTCAGCACCACCAAACCAGCTCTACAACAAATGCTAAAGGAACTTCTCTAAGTGGGAAACACAAGAGAAGAAAAGGACCTACAAAAACAAACCCAAAACAATTAAGAAAATGGTCATAGGAACATACATATCAATAATTACCTTAAACGTGAATGGATTAAATGCTCCAACCAAAAGACACAGACTTGCTGAATGGATACAAAAACAAGACCCATCTATATGCTGTCTACAAGAGACCCACTTCAGAACTAGGGACACATACAGACTGAAAGTGAGGGGAAGGAAAAAGATATTCCATGTAAATGGAAATGAAAAGAAAGTTGGAGTAGCAATACTCATATCTGATAAAACAGACTTTAAAACAAAGAATGTTACAAGAGACAAGGAAGGACACTACATAATGATCAAGGGATCAATCCAAGAAGAAGAGAGAACAATTATAAATATATATGCACCCAACAAAGCAGCACCTCAATACATAAGGCAACTGCTAACAGCTATAAAAGAGGAAATTGACAGTAACACAATAATAGTGGGGGACCTTAACACCTCACTTACACCAATGGACAGATCATCCAAAATGAAAATAAATAAGAAAACAGAAGCTTTAAATGACACAATAGATCAGATATATTTAATTGATATTTATAGGACATTCGATCCAAAAACAGCAGATTACACGTTCTTCTCAAGTGCGTATGGAACATTCTCCAGGATATATCACATCTGGGGTCACAAATCAAGCCTCAGTAAATTTAAGAAAATTGAAATCATATCAACCATCTTTTCTGTTCACAAAGCTATGAGATTAGAAATGAATTACAGGGAAAAAAACGTAAAAAACACAAACATATAGAGGCTAAACAATACGTTACTCAATAACCAAGAGATCACTGAAGAAATCAAAGAGGCAATCAAAAAATACCTAGAGACAAATGACAATGAAAACACGACGATCCAAAACCTATGGGATGCAGCAAAAGCAGTTCTAAGAGGGAAGTTTATAGACATACAAGCCCACCTCAAGAAACAAGAAAAATCTCAAATAAACAATCTAACCTTACACCTAAAGGAACTAGAGAAAGAAGAACACACGAAACCCAAAGTTAGCAAAAGGAAAGAAATTGTAAAGATCAGAGCAGAAATAAATGAAACAGAAACAAAGAAAACAATAGCAAAGATCAGTAAAACTAAAAGCTGGTTCTTTGAGAAGATAAACAAAATTGATAAACAATTAGCCAGACTCATCAAGAAAAAGAGGGAGCGGACTCAAATCAATAAATGTAGAAATGAAAAAGGAGAAGTTACAACAGACACCACAGAAATACAAAGCATCCTAAGAGACTACTGCAAGCAACTCTATGCCAATAAAATGGACAACCTGGAAGAAATGGACAAACTGGAAGAAATGGACAAATTCTTAGAAAGGTATAACCTTCCAAGACTGAACCAGGAAGAAACAGAAAATATGAACAGACCAATCACAAGTAATGAAATTGAAACTGTGATTAAAAATCTTCCAACAAACAAAACTCCAGGACCAGATGGCTTCACAGGTGAATTTTATCAAACATTTAGAGAAGAACTAACACCCATCCTTCTCAAACTCTTCCAAAAAATTGCAGAGGAAGGAACACTCCTAAACTCATTCTATGAGGCCACCATCACCCTGATACCAAAACCAGACAAAGATAAAAAAAAAAAAAAAAAGAAAATTACAGACCAATATCACTGATGAAAATAGATGCAAAAATCCTCATCAAAATACTAGCAAACAGAATCCAACAACACATTAAAAGGATCATACACCACGATCAAGTGGGATTTATCCCAGGGATGCAAAGATTCTTCAATATACGCAAATCAATCAATGTGATACACCATATTAACAAATTGAAGAATAAAAACCATATGATCATCTCAAAAGATGCAGAAAAAGCTTTTGACAAAATTCAACACCCATTTATGATAAAAACTCCCCAGAAAGTGGGCATAGAGGGAACCTACCTCAACATAATAGAGGCCATATATGACAAACCCCCAGCAAACATCATTCTCAATGGTGAAAAACTGAAAGCATTTCCTCTAAGATCAGGAACAAGACAAGGATGTCCACTCTCACCACTATTATTCAACATAGTTTTGGAAGTCCTAGCCACGGCAATCAGAGAAGAAAAAGAAATAAAAGGAATACAAATTGGAAAAGAAGTAAAACTATCACTGTCTGCAGATGACATGATACTATACATAGAGAATCCTAAAAATGCCACCAGAAAACTACTAGAGCTAATCAATGAATTTGGTAAAGTTGCAGGATACAAAATTAATGCACAGAAATCTCCTGCATTCCTATACACTAATGATGAAAAATCTGAAAGAGAAATTAAGGGAACACTCCCATTTACCATTGCAACAAAAAGAATAAAATACCTAGGAATAAACCTATCTAGGGAGACAAAAGACCTGTATGCAGAAAACTATAAGACACTGATGAAAGAAATTAAAGATGATACCAACAGATGGAGAGATATACCATGTTCTTGGATTGGAAGAATCAATATTGTGAAAATGACTATACTACCCAAAGCAATCTACAGATTCAATGCAATCCCTATCAAATTACCAATGGCATTTTTTACAGAACTAGAACAAATCATCTTAAAATTTGTATGGAGACACAAAAGACCCCGAATAGCCAAAGCAGTCTTGAGGGAAAAAAACGGTGCTGCAGGAATCAGACTCCCTGACTTCAGACTATACTACAAAGCTACAGTAATCAAGACAATATGGTACTGGCACAAAAACAGAAACATAGATCAATGGAACAAGATAGAAAGCCCAGAGGTAAACCCATGCACCTATGGTCAACTAATCTATGACAAAGGAGGCAAGGATATACAATGGAGAAAAGACAGTCTACAGTCTCTTCAATAAGTGGTGCCGGGAAAACTGGACAGCTACATGTAAAAGAATGAAATTAGAACACTCCCTAACACCATACACAAAAATAAACTCAAAACGGATTAAATTTAAGACCGGACACTATAAAACTCTTAGAGGAAAACATAGGAAGAACACTCTTTGACATAAATCACAGCAAGATCTTTTTTGATCCACCTCCTAGAGTAATGGAAATAAAAACAAAAATAAACAAATGGGACCTAATGAAACTTCAGAGCTTTTGCACAGCAAAGGAAACCATAAACAAGACAAAAAGACAACCTTCAGAATGGGAGAAAATATTTGCAAATGAATCAACGGATAAAGGATTAATCTCCAAAATATATAAACAGCTCATGCAGCTCAATATTAAAGAAACAAACAACCCAATCCAAAAATGGGCAGAAGACCTAAATAGACATTTCTCCAAAGAAGACATACAGATGGCCAAGAAGCACATGAAAAGCTGCTCAACATCACTAATTATTAGAGAAATGCAAATCAAAACTACAATGAGGTATCACCTCACACCAGTTAGAATGGGCATGATCAGAAAATCTACAAACCACAAATGCTGGAGAGGGTGTGGAGAAAAGGGAACCCTCTTGCATTGTTGGTGGGAATGTAAACTGATACAGCCACTATGGAGAACAATATGGAGGTTCCTTAAAAAACTAAAAATAGAACTACCATATGACCCAGCAATCCCACTACTGGGCATATACCCAGAGAAAACCATAATTCAAAAACACGCATGCACCCCAATGTTCATTGCAGCACTATTTACAATAGCCAGGTCATGGAAGCAACCTAAATCGACAGACGAATGGATAAAGAAGTTGTGGTACATATATACAATGGAATATTACTAAGCCATAAGAAGCAATGAAATTGGGTCATTTTTGACATGTGGATGGATCTAGAGACTGTCATAGAGTGAGGTAAGTCAGAAAGAGAAAAACAAATATCGTATATTAATGCATGTATGTGGAACCTAGAAAAATGGTACAGATGAACTGGTTTTCAGGGAAGAAGTTGAGACACAGACGTAGAGAGAAAACGTATGGACACCAATGGGGGAAAGCTGCGGGGGGATGGGGATGGTGGTTTGATGAATTGGGCGATTGGAATTGACATGTATACACCGATGTGTATAAAATTGATGACTAATAATTACCTGCTGTATAAAAAAATAAATAAAATAAAATTCAAATATTTAAAAAAAGAAAAAAGAATCTGGAAAAACCCACACACTTTCAATCTTTGGTTTTCTTTTCCAAAAAATTTGAAAACAACAGCCAAGTATTCAATTTAACAATTATTGGGCTTAGTTCTAAGTATACAAAGATGAATAAAACACAGTCCCTTACTTTCAGGAACACACAGCTTTACAGGAAAAGCAAGCAAGCCAACCAATAATTGCTTTAATATGTTGTTCAATGGTAGAAAAATAGAAATAGGTATATGGTACCAAAGTAGTCAAGGGAATAAAGTGATTTAGACTCCATAATATAGTCGTGTCTATCGAAATTAATGAAGGCCTTATCAAATAAACAAGTCCAAAAAAGTTATAAATGATGCTAGGCAGAGGAGAAAGGAGGGATGTTCCAGGCAGTGACAAAGAAGCATAAAGCAACACGCTATGTTTGAGGGAGCAGAAATGACTCAGTATGACTGGATTGTAATGTGCGAGGAAACTAATAGTTGGAGATGAGTCTGAAGAATTAGGCAGGAACTAATTATGATAAGCACTGAATACTTCGCTGGGAGAAATATTACTCTGGACTAAAGGATGAATTTGATAAGAATAAGACCAGAGGCAGGAAGACCTCTTGTAGGAATAGATGAGAGATGATTAGGGCCAGTGGGATAGGGCAGAGCGAAGTAGTAAGTTTAAGAAGCACTCAGAACTGACAGAGCATGGTGAGTGGTGTGTGACAGGAGGAGAATGAGATCTAGAAAGACTACAGAATGTTGGCTTGGGCAAATGCTGATGCTTCCAACCAAAGTAGAGAATATAGGAGGAAAAAGAGATTTGAGACAAAAGTTGGCAATTTCAGTACTAGGCATATGTGTACAGAGAGCATTCATCCAAGTGGAAATGCCCAGTGTCAAGTTGGGTATGTGGGTCTGGTCCTCAGCAGAGAGGTTTGAGCCTGAGACACTGGGGAGTCATCAGTATTCAGGTAATAAACTAAGAGAGTGGATGAGACTATTTGAGAAAACACAGAGGGAGAGGAGAAGGAGTCAAAGACAGAATCTTGAGAAACAGTGATATTTTAGGGAGCAGGCAAAGGAAAAAAGCAAAGAAGATATTATAAGAGGTTAAAAAAAAAAAGCAAGAAAAGGTAAACCAAAAGAAAATGAAGCCATGGATGAGTTTCAAAGAAAAATTATGAATGATGTCTAATACTACAGAGTGCGTCACGAAAATGAAGACTTAAAGTATCCTTCTGGAGGTAGCAATTAATGTCAGTGGTATCAATTACTAGATCAATTTATAAAGTGTGGGACAGAAGCCAGATTGAAAAATGTTACAGAGTGAACAGGAAGTGAAGAAGAAGAGAAAGAAGAATAAGATACTCTTTAGAGAAGTATACATGAGGGAGAAGACATTAATTAGCAAGAGGGAAATGTAGTTAAAAGAGATTTTTAAAGGGATATTAGTGATGACACTAGTGCCTCCTCACAGGACTGTTAAGAAGACTAAAAAATTTATAATTGTAAAGCGGCCATGTAAGCTTGTTAAAGAATAACTGATTAAAGCAATATCCTAAGGAGAAGAGAGGAAATGGGGCCAAATGCACAGGCAGAAAGACTAAACCTTAAACAGGAAGAACACCACCCTACCCACTAAGTCTTAAGGAGAGGCTGAGTGTGAATATTGCTCATTTTAAAGGGGTAGAGATAGGAAATTGAAAAAAAGGTGATATCCTGAGAAGGAGGGTCTTACAGGCAGGGAAAGAGCTTGAAGAGAACAGTAAAATCTGGAATATATGTTGAGAAAAACAGAACAAGTTCAAGCCAAAAAAAAAAAACCAACTGATAGGGAACAGAGTGGACTCAATCAAGATTGATAACCACAATAAATTGGTGGTTTCAATCAGAATGGTCAGGTTATTTTCTCCAAACACCCCAGCCACCTCATACAGAGATAGTAAAGATTGGTCAGTTTATGTTCATAAAGTACTTGGAAAAAAAATATGATGAAAGAATGACTGAATATAAATTGAAAAATATCAATACAATTCATCTCATGTGCATATTTGATATCTTCCACATCTCTCCATGAAGTAAGTTTTTTGGTTGACATTATAACAATTCCTTTTAACTCCATTTTATCCAAGTAATCTTCAAAGTACTTTATAAACTTAACAGTTACACCAACACATAAGTTACATCTATATTTGTATGTGCAGATTTCTTCACTCCAAAAAAACGTAGTCATGTGCAGAAAATGAAAAACATGTTACCCAATTTAAACTTCAGTAAGCATGTTAAGAAAGCAAGCCTATAATTATCCAAGTCAGAATTTAGCCAAGACACCAACAGAAAGTAGGAAAGAACAAAGCTTGTTAAAGTTATAATCTAACTCTGCATCTATTAATTCCCCTGCTTCCTCAGAAAACTGTTATGGGGTACTAGTGCTTGTAGCAAAAGCATGCAACAAATACGGCAACACAGAAAAGTAACTTTCAAAGAGCCTTATATTCAAAATGACAAAATCTACAGTAAGATTAAAAAATTATTTAAAATACCATTACAAAGCATAACACACTTTAATAAAATACCTCCTGAGATGGAAACAGTTAATATGGTTATATTTGGGGAGACAGATGATTCACCTTAAAAAATCAAAGCAAAACAAAAAGCTACTATTCACCTCCATGCACAATGAAGGGAATGGACTGAACGCCCTGAAGCCATCTAAGCCATTCCATCTATTAATTCTAAATATTAACAAATTTATGAAAAAGGAGAGCTGTATTAAAAACTCAGTATCAGGGCTTCCCTGGTGGCGCAGTGGTTGAGAATCTGCCTGCCAATGCAGGGGACACGGGTTCGGGCCCTGGTCCGGGAAGATCCCACATGCCGCGGAGCAACTGGGCCCGTGAGCCACAACTACTGAGCCTGTGCGTCTGGAGCCTGTGCTCCGCAACGGGAAAGGCCGCAATAGTGAGAGGCCCGCACACCGCGATGAAGAGTGGCCCCACTTGCCGCAATTAGAGGAAGCCTTCGCACAGAAACGAAGACCCAACACAGCCAAAAATAAATAAATAAATAAATAATTAAAAAAAAAAAAAAAACTTAAAAAAAAAAAAAAAAAAAAAAAAAACTCAGTATCAGTAATATCAAGTATAACTTAATTTCACTTACAATCACACCTACTATGCAAGTAAATAAAAATCCTACCTGCTTGTTACAATCTCTCAGTCCACTTTCCATCACTGCTAACTTTTCTTGTAACTGGTAGACTTCTTGCTGAAGTTCCTGAATTCTGAAACACATTTATAACTAATGCCAATATACTTTCGTTAAGAAATACAAAATAACAAGAAGTGAAACTAGATGTCTTCTCTTAAAAACCCTCTACTTTCTGTTTCTCAGTGAGGTAGGAGGTGCTGTGCCAAAGGGTTCCAAAGCCACAGCGTGAAGTACATCGTCTTGCAGATTTAATTTTCCAAGAATAGATAAAAAATTGAGTGGTAAATAATTTGAAACTCAGATACATTATGCCTACTACTGCATTTTGATCCTCAGGACAACTCTTCCAGGTACTGTTGCCAATTCTCAGGTTCAGGGAACTAAGCGTCTAGTCCAAAATTTACAATATTATAAAGTGAAATAAGGGACCCTACATGACCCTGTATTTTCTAATGAACTATCCTGCAATCCTAGAAAAAAGAAAAATATTGAGAAATACTACCATTTTCCAAGTAACTACAGCAAAAAACCTACTCCTTTCCGGAACTCGTTAATTCTAAGAGAAACAAGATTTGTCTAAATTAAATGAATTCTGAAACTGCCCAAATGTATTTGTTTTACATCAAGCTTTGCCACGCATTAACATAAATATGACACAACCACTTTCATACTGGAAAAATAAAGCCTGAAGCCAGGTCTGCTTTTACGAGAGATTTTCCATGGAGTAGGGTAAGGCTAAACACTGCTCGTCCCTGCCATCACTGGAACCAACATTTCCTACTAATCTAGGTGTAGGAAGGAGTATGTATGCACCCACACTTACATATGCACGAATGACTCTGAATACAGGTAAATGTGCATGTGCAAATTAAAACAAACAAGATAATCAAGAGACTAGTGCTACCTATGATGGTTTGATAGAAAAGAAGAATGAAGAAGAATGTTAAGGCGAAAGAAAAAGACAGAAAATGCTAACACATGTAGCCCCCAAAAACTTCTTGCATAATACTAACACACTGTCTAAATCCTAGATTGTAACTGTACCAGAAAAACAAAACACAAGATATTTCATGGGTAAGGTCAGATAACTATATAAATACAGGTATATAATACTGTGTGAGAAGAACTGAGCTAAAAGATCCTAATTAGTCCCTCAATCAATGTCTTTTTCTTTTTTGCTATATTGAGATTAATAAAGTATAAAACTCCCCCACACTCTCTGCATAATCTACAAAGTAAAAAGTTAACTGCACTAACCATTTCCACTAGTGTGTTCCGTATTTTAAACTGTTTCTGCAGCTATGACCACAGAGGCTGTCACTAGTGCTCTCTCACTCCTCTGTACCTCTTATAATTTTCTTAATGGCATTTTGTGTATTTCCCTTGTCTCATCTTTATTATACTGGGTTATAAGCTTCTCAAAAGCTGCAACACCACCTTATTCATCTTTACATCCCCAGAACAGTTACATAGTGCCTTTTCCAGAGAGCTTAATGAAGTTTTAATTAAAACAGAATTTATATCTGATTCCAATTTAAGGAAATATCAACATATAGAGCTAGAGAATCATGAAGCAGAATTTCAAAGCCAGTTACAACTCTACTCATGTCTACTGGTATTTGACAAAAATCTGAAGTAATAAAGAGTCTGTAAAAGATTTACTGGGTGATGAAACTAAATGTCAAAGCAACTCTACTGAAATAGGCTCTAGATGGCACTAAATTGTTTTAAATCAAATATGGACAGAAACATCAGATATATGATCTCTTTGAAATCAGAAGTTTCAAAACAAGTAAAAACCTTCTATATTCAGAATACACTCAGAAAGCATTTACTGAGTGCTTGTGCAAAAGTTCTGTGCTAGGCACCAAAGATACGCTAGTTAAGAAGACAGAAGCCCTACTATGAAGAAACTGAAGGCGAACCAAGTGATCAATTAACTAAAGCCAACAAAGAATTATTTAATGCACCTGTTATCAGCCACTTGCAGGAGGTCTGCAATGTACGGGTCATCTGGCTGAGGAACTGGGTAAGAACTGACTTCAGAGGGAGGGACTGGTTCGTCAATTTGCATACGCTGGCGCCTGAAAGCAATACTTCTTTTCTTGCCACCTAAAAAAAGCAAATGTGTATTTCAAAAAAATTTAAAACAAAACAAAACACTGTCTTAGAATTAAATATTTCAGAAGGTTAGCCTTTTAGTTATAAAGTGTGTCTCTAGCTCATATTACATACTGATAAAATGTTTTCTCCCTTATATATAAATACCCACCTGATCTTTAAACAACGCATTCCTGAAAACCTCAACAAGATATGGTTATAAAACAAGCTTTATTTTCTGCATGCTTGGTACATATGCCCAGATTTAATCTCTTCCTCCAGGAGATGAGGACCAGACTTTGGCAAGATTAAAAGTTGAGTGTGCCTTGTGGTATTCGCTACTATGAGCTCAAGAAATCATCACCAGCAGGAAACTGTCAAATGAGGAGCTTAAGGCAGTGATAACTAAAATAAACATGCTTACTAAGCAATGCCAAAGGAGAAGATAACTGAAACTTTAAGAAGCAAAATTAGTATATAGCAGAATGTATATACCCTGAATTAGTATAATTTCTTAATTAGTAAATTGTCTCAATTATCCTTAAAACTAGCAGGAGTAATTTATTTTTATGGTTAGATATATCCTGCCTTGGTCCAAACCACATGGATAATTTACCTTTTCCAGTATCTGGCGAAGATTAGACATGTACTTGAAAAACTAATTGACCCTCACAAAGAACAAACGTAACCCTTAACTTTGTCCTCATTAGAATCCTAACAAATTTTTTATACTCCTAATCTCTTGTTTTGAGGATGAAGAAACTGGGTCAAAAGTATTTAAATGACCTGCTTGTATACACACCTGAACAAGTAAACCATTTTCTTCTTCCCTTATCTCCTGGTTTTCCTCCTTGGTTGCTCCTCAGTTTCTTTCAAAGACCCTCTTCTTCCACCTGTGCCTTAAATGCCAATTTTCCTAGGGTCTGTCTTTGGTTCTCCTCTCTTACCAGTCTACATAATCTTACTAGATAATTCCTACCACATTCAGAGCTTCAATTCTCATGATATTCCAATGATTCCCAAATGTGAATCTCCATCTGGGCTCATACTTCTGAGAACAGATCTACATATCCCACTGCATACTAGAAATCTCAGTGTGAATGTCCTGTAGGTATAACATACTCAACACACCCTTTGTGGAGGGTGGACTCCTGTTCTGCTTTCCACATTCTCTATCTTAAGAAATAGTACCATCATCTACCCACTCATTCCCTTCAAACAGAAATTTAGGAATTCCTCTACTTCCCAAGTCTATCACATTCAGTCACTAAATTTTAGAGATTAAAATTTCCTCCTAAATCTCTCTTGAATCTGTCCCACTCTTTCCTCAGAAAAATCTATCCTCTTTTTTGTTTTCTTAATCTTCCAGGTACTTCTGAGATCTTCTCCCACATTCCTCCATCTTTTCTGCCTTTGGCTCACGGTCCTCCCTTTCCATCTCATTTCCTGCCATTTCAAGTCCCACTGATTCCTCCCCCACCCTGACCCCTCGGTTCCCAATTCCTCAACTCTCATGAGTCTCCTCTTCACTCAGCTATAGGCACACAATAACATGATTACGCCTGGACTTTGTCACTGGTTAGAACTGTGCCAGTGTCCAGATCTTCAACTCTCTTCTGATGGCAACCTTCATTCTGACCAAATTACTTCAGTTTCTACCTAGTCTCATAATTCAGCCCTTTCCTACACCTCACTTACTTCCATAATCTTAATCCCATGGTTTAGACATCTCAATGATCTGGTTACTAGTACTGGAGATTCTTCAACTGACTTTATGCCCAGACAACCACCAACTCTGCATATACCCCATCATTTCCAAATTCTTTAATGAGTATGAATTACTTTTATAACTGAAATAATAATAATGATAAAAATAATAGAAAAAAGAATTTAAATTAATGATTAAGGAAATAAAACTCTGGGCACTGAAGCCAGACTACTTGTATCTAAGAAGTTATTATTATATAAATTTCTAAGCACATGTATAGAATATAAGCTGGATCTTCAGAAATAAATTTAAAAGTTTTTGTGACTAGCCAAGTACATCTTTTCAAATACTAAAGCCTAAGCATGAAAATCCAAAGTCCCATTTCAGTCAACAGTTCTAACATCTTTAAAATATTACCTGCGTACAATTTGTTTTGAGAGGGAACAGACGCACCTGGAGTTTGTACTACAGCTTGCAAATTCTTTTCTTGAAGTTGTTGAATTTTTTCATTCTTAGCTTTGCTCTCTTTCTCCAAAAGTTTGAGTTTATGAACATATTGATTATTTAGAAATTTCAGATCAGATGTTTCACGTGCACACTTTTTCAATGTGGTTTTCAACTCTTAAAATGAAAAAGATTCAGAGTATTTTACAATCTAGAAATTCTTCCATTTCACAAAATACAAAAAGTCATAGTAATCTGAAAGGCTCCACCTGATTCTCATGTATGCTTTGTTAGAAAGGCTATACCTTTTCTACCACTATTAACAAACTGCAAATAAGTCATTAAGCACAAAAAGGAATTATATTTTTCTTCTGTGGTATGAGCCTAATATAAATCATGGCATTTGATCCAGTAAACTGAATATGAAGCTAAAGGATTATGAATTCATGCCAGGTATCAGACAGGGCTTCCTACTGAATATAAGAAGATTTTATAATAAGTTAGCCGTATAATTACCCCTTGCCCAGTACCTTTGAAATCATTCTAATTCTACCTTCCAGGTCAAAGACGGTATATTAAAGAATCAGAACGACAGACACATGGCTTTCTCTCAGTAAGAGAAAAACAAAAGTTATTTCAAGAACATTTCTTCAGCACCAGCATTTAATATTTTCTACAGCAATTAAAAATATATATATATTTATTTATTTATTTATGGCTGTGTTGGGTCTTTGTTGCTGCGTGCGGGCTTTTCTCCAGTTGCAGCAAGCAGGGGCTACTCTTCCTTGCGGTGTGCGGGCTTTTCTTGTTGCACAGCATGGGCTCTAGGCACACAGGCTTCAGCAGTTATGGCACGTGGGCTTCAGTAGTTGTGGCTCACGAGCTCTAGAGCACAGGCTCAGTAGTTGTGGTTCATGGGCTCTAGAGCACAGGCTCATTAGTTGTGGTGCACAGGCTTAGTTGCTCCACGGCATGTGGTATCTTCCCGGACCAGGGCTCGAACCCATGTCCCCTGCATTGGCAGGTGGATTCTTAACCACTGTGCCACCAGGGAGGGCCCTCTATAGCAATTTTAATTCTAAAAATTTAATCCACATAAGGTAAAAAATGAATACAGTTATGGAATGCAAATTTATTTTCCTTCGTGGAAACTCTTCAATACACCCTACAATATTTCAAGAGGTGTCAATAAGATGACTATCACATTTTCTAATCAACAGTTTTAAAGGTAGACTAGGCTTTCTTACATATAAAATGAAAAGGGCAAAAATATTGCATTTTAAAAATCACAAAATTTTACCTTTAATGTGTTGGCCTGATTGTTCTCTCAGTTTCATTAATTCCAGGTATAATTCATTATTTTCCTTACTCAATCTTGCATTTTCAAGTTTATAAGGTTCCAATACAAAATCAAAATTGGCACTTTCTTTTTCAGCTTTCACAGCAGATAATTTTGATTTCCGAAGACTTTCTGTTGTATGAACTAGATCACTAATATTCAAGAACAGAAAATGTAAATACAAGGAAACATTCCATTAACTTTTAATAACTAAAAACATATTTGTAAAAAGACTTAAAATAAATGTTAAAGTGAGCTCAAATCTAAAAACAAACAAACAAAAACAAACACTAGGAGTCTTTCAAGGTACCAGGAAGTACTCAAAAATTTCTCAAAACAGGATTAAAGATTTTTTTAAAATATAAGTTTGTTTTATTTTTGGCTGCGTTGGGTCTTAGTTGCTGTGCGCAGGCTTTCACTAGTTGCAGCGAGCAGGGGCTACTCTTTGTTGTGGTGCACGGGCTATAGGCGCGTGGGCTTCAGTAGTTGTGGCATGCAGGCTCAGTAGTTATGGCCCACGGGCTCTAGAGCGCAGGCTCAGTAGTTATGGCTCACGGGCTCAGTCACTCCGCGGCATGTAGGATCTTCCCGGACCAGGGATCGAACCTGTGTCCCCTGCATTGGCAGGCAGATTCTTAACCACTGAGCCACAAGTGAAGTCCCAAAACAGGATTAATTAAAAGTTATGAAACATATACACACAGGCAGAATCATCTTTCAATCTCCCCTCTAACTCACCCCGCCATGTCTAATTAGTCACCTGATCCTGTGGAATCTGTGAAACTTATTTGTTCATTCAACAAACATTTACTGAATGCCTGCTATATGCTGTGTCAGGGATGCAACAAATAATGAGTCAGTTCCCGACCTCTAAGAACACAGACCAGTGGAATATTCACTCCATCAACATTTACTGAGCAGGGAACACAGTAAAGAACCCACTACCATAGATCTTATATTCTACTAACAATTTGTCAAAAGTTATAATACTACGTGATAACCTCAACAAATATTTCAGTGCCAACAACGTGTTCAGCCTGTTCTAGGTATGCCAGTTATAAACTCAGTCTCTAGTCTCATGGAGTTTGCATTCTATCGGGAAGATAAAACAAGTTTCCAACAATGATAATAGCTAATAACATGCAGCAGATGTGACAGAGTCCTGCAGGCCATATGGCTAACTGAACATAAGGGCAAGGCAGGAGGGAGAGGAGAAAGGGACTTTACAGGCAGATAGAATAGCATATGGAGAGACCAAGGGAGAAAGTGAACACATGTTTAGGAGCTTCAGGTGGTTAATACATGGGAGATGAAGGTGTACAAGTATAAAATCACTGTGGAAAAAGTTTGTCAGTTTCCTGAAAAGTTAAATATACTTCTACCCTATAACTCCGAATTGTCGATCTAGTACTAGATCATGAAGGATTCTGCAGGCCATGCTAAAGACCATAAAGTATCTTTCATCCATTCTCTCCTTTCCATCATCATCACTTATAGTCCTACTGCAAAAGCTTCCTAGGCCACTTCCCTGCTCTAGTCTCAAATCACAGTAATAGAATTCATGCGGAAAAGAACAAAAATCACAAAGACTCTTTCAGTTAAAGTAACTAGTAACAGCTAAAGTCATGGTCAACCACATTAGAGAAACATTATAAATGTAATAGTAATTAGAGACCAGTGACTAACATAATAAGTCAACTATATTTCAATAAAAAAATAAAGACCAGTGAATAAAGCAGTTACAGAACTCCTAACCAGATCAGAAAATCACATTAAAAATTGTACTTTTACTCACAGACAAAACCTGCAGAAACATTCACTCTGAATAGTATAGTGTGAAAGGTGACCCTAGAGTTTTGCAATGTGGAGGCCCTGAATCGATGACAGCAGAGTAGAATCTAAGAAGAATAGAGAAACTTCAGATGACTTAAGGACTTTTAAAAAATCTACCCATTTCTCTACTGAAGGATAAAGTTCAATCAGAAACTAGATAAATGGGATTAAGGATCACACAGGTTTAGAACTGTATTTTCATCTTTACCTGAAAAGTTTTTCTACCAAAGGTAAACACTCCACTGTCAGAGTCTGGCGGTATCCCAACTGATCCAATCTTTTCCTAATATTAATATATTTTCTTTCTGCAGCTGTAGTCATCTTGTCTTCCAAACTAGTTTTATTCATTTCCAAAAATTAAAATCCTAAAAGAAAAGAACGAAACATCATTCTATTATCAGCTATTATTATTGTTTCACGTTAAGAAGAAAAGAATCTTTTAATATGAAGCAATTATTTTTTGTTTCTTTTCAGGTAGGCAGTCTTCTGGAATATTTAGATTGATTTAAATCCGATGTTTATGATATTCACGTTGCTGCATTAAAATAAACATCTCCTCATAAACCTATACGGAAAAGTTAAAACAGGGACTTACCTGGTGGCGCGGTCGTTAAGAATCCGCCTGCCAATGCAGGGCACATGGGTTCGAGCCCTGGTCCAGGAAGATCCCACATGCCGCAGAGCAACTAAACCCCTGTGCCACAACTACTGAGCCCGTGTGCCACAACTACTGAGCCCGTGCACCTAGAGCCCATGCTCTGCAACAAGAGAAGCCCACGCACCACAACGAAGAGCAGCCCCTGCTCTCCGCAACTAGAGAAAGCCCACGTGCAGCAATGATGACCCAAGGCAGCCAATAAATAAATAAATAAATAAATAAAAAGAGAGTAACTATCTTCCCAAACCACAAGGCCACGACGTAGGTGGGTATTCAGGTCCCCTGAGTCCTGATCCAGCACTCTGGTTTCTGTACTATGCTGCCTCAACTTACCAAATCACTCCTAAATTAGTACCTCTCCTTGATTACTCCTTTCTACAAATCCTTCCTTCTCCACACTCTTGCTAGCCTTTTCTTTGAATGGTGTCCCCATTCCATACTAGGTTCTTTCTAGGTTCCTTCCACAAGAGGGACCTGACTGATGCAGGGTGTTCTAGAAAAAGTCCTGGAGACATCAGAAATGCACCTGTCAAATCAAGAACTAGTAGGGCCTCAACATTCAAACATTTCTCCATTTTGTCTGGTACCCACTTTGGTTACCCAGAAATAATACTTCCTCACATCCTTCTGAGAGAGAGGGAGAATATGAATATGAATCAAAAAATCATCAACACACAGGACAGATGAAAAAGATTAAAATCCTCCCAACAAGGACAAAAAACACGTATTAGGCTTTCCCCACCCATAGGCTGCTGTCCTCCACCACCACCCCCATCTCCATTATCCAAACACTGTGGCTATACTGAAAATTTCTAGCAAAACAGCATAAAAGGTAAGGTTTGGAGGTCCTCCACGCATACGTGTTTAGAACCAGCCACTTGCTTAACTCTGGGGGGTTGACGTCTGAAAGCCAGTACATCTTATTTTTACAAAAATATCCTGTGCGTACATATGCACAGAGGCCAAAAAAACAAAACAAAACAAACCCCAAGACCAACCTTAACTGAGCTTATCTCGGGAATCCTCACTCATTTCAGAGAGTGGAAGCAAGAGGGGATGTTAACTAAGGTGCCGGACAATGGTTAATAAACGACTCTCGTCCTACGCTTTTGTTTTTACAAAGAGCCTGTATGATTCTCATACGAAAAGAGCATTTTAACTTTTAAATCAACCCATCAGTCAGTAGGAGGCGGGGCCGCGGGGGCCGCACAGACGCTCGCGGCGAGAGGGGTAGGAGGAATCAGGGGGCTCCCGCGGCCCCACGGCGACCTCCGGGCCGCAGCTCCGCAGTCGGGTGTTGAAGGGAAGGGGTGTCGGCAGCGGGGCGGCGGGGAGTCTCCGCGCCCCGTCCGTCCGCCCGCCCGCCCGGGCCCCACTTCCTCCCGAGGCCGCGCGGCCTCCCTCCCGGCAGCGCCCCGGCCCGGCCCGCCGGGACCGCCCGGGAGGCGGAGGCACCGCCCAGCCCGGCCCTCCCGCCCCGCGCCGCGCTCACCCGCAGCCCCGGCCGCTGCTCCCTCCGCCTGCGGTCGCATTCTCCCTCGCGCCTCGCCTCCCTTGCTGGCTCCTTCCGCCCCAGACACCGGTTCCGTCTCCAGGACAGTTTGAAAATGGCGCGGAGAGACTATCGGGGCCGGCGCGGAGGAGGCGCCGCGGTTGCCCCGGTAACGGGAGCGGCAGTCGTTTTGCCGCGCGCGGCGGGGTCGCGCCCCACAGCGATGGCGGCGCGAGGCCCGGCCCGGAAACGCAACGGCCCGCACGGCGCGACGCTGCGGCGCCCCCTAGCGGCCGGAAAGCCCCGAACCTCAGCGGGCGCCAGAGACGGTGTCATCCTATCCGTCGGGTGCCTTAACCTTCTGGGCGCGGGGTTAAAACCCTGCCCAGCCCTGGTCCCTGCTGAGGATTAGCCTTCACCCGCTAGGGGGACGCCTACTCCACGTAAGCTCCAGCTTAAATAGCCAGTTGTCTGTGCAACTTTCCCTGAGAACCACCCACACCCATGTCCCCGATGTGTAGACCCTTATATTCATCCCATTATGATGAGTATAATATCACTATGTTTTGATCCCATGAGTTATAACTCATCCCGTCAAAATGTAATTATTTGTTTATATGTCTCTCCCTGCCTCCTCCAATTTTGAATTCCTTGAGTCAAGATTATTTTACTCAGCTAATTTCTCTGGGACCGACCGCAGTAATCATTTGTGAATGGAATTACATTTAAATCAACTGGTTATAGAGAGCCTGCTCATATATAGAAAACACATGGCCAAATCCTAGAATTCCATTTCTCGCGTGAAAACTTCTAGATGATCAGAGAGGAGCTCATTTCCTCCTTTCTATTTACTACTCTCCCAAGTAGGACTTACATTCTGAAAATGTACCTAATCTTTGGATATCACCTAACTGCTCTGTGGGTTGTGAATACTTTGTATCCATTCATATATTGCTTTATCCGTTTTCGTTGTGTGTGCCTTGTCTGTTTTCCCACGTGCTTTAATAAGTTGTTTTATGAATTGTGGGGCAATCCTGTTGGGGCCACCCTCAAAACTGATAATTGGGGGGAGGGAAAGCCAGATGCAGAGAGAATAAAAAATAACCTTTCACTGAAGGTGCACTTACAAAACAAAAACAATGAAGAAATCTAATGCTAACAAGGATAGCCAACAAAATAAAACATCAAAACATGAATTCTCTCTATATGAAATGAAAGAGTCTGATGAAGCCTTTAAAATGAGTATGTGTAAGGTGATCTAGATCGAAGTTTCTTGACCTTGGCACTTTTGACATTTGGGGCTGAATAATTCTTTGTTTTAGAGGGCTTGTCCTGTGTATTGTAGAATGTTTAATAACATTCTTGGCTTCTACCCACTAGATGCCAGTGGCATCCCCCAAGTTGTGACAACCAAAAATCTCTCCTGACATTGCCAGCTGTCCCTTGGGAGGATAAATCACTCCTGGTTGAGAACCACTGGTCTAGATAGACGGAAGGAATAACAGCCATTAGAAAGAACAAGAATTGTTAAATGAAACAAGAACAGATGCATATGAAAGGGAGTCAATCAGAAAAATTGGAAATTAAAAATACAGTCATCAAATTTTTTTTTACATTACGTGGGATGAACTGTAGATTAGCTATAGTGAAAAGAATTAGAAAATTTACCTAGAACCTAGTGCAAAGAAATATATTTAGAAAGCAATTAAGAAATACAAATAATAGCTTGAGAGACTCAAAGAAGGCCCCAGAGCTATGAAAGGCAGACGCCCCCCGCAAAGGTGTCCACACCCAAATTTCTGGAACCTATGAATATGTTATATTACATGGCAAGAGGGATTTTGCAGATATAATTAAGGTCGTTAAAGGCCTTAAAACCGGGAGATTGTCCTGGATATTCCAGGTGGGCCCAATGCCTTTGCACAAACCCTTAAAAACAGACAAGTGTGAGCAGGACTTGACGGCTGTTGGGGGTTTGAAGATGGAGGGTGCAGTGTGATGAGGAATGCGGGGATCCTGGGACAGCTGAGGGAGGCTAAGAGCCCGCAGAGAATCATGAACCTCAGCCCTCCAGGAACAGGGAACGGAATTCCTGCCAATAACCTAAGTGAATGTGGAAGCAGATTTCCTCCTTTATTCTCTTACCTTGAGATAAAAGCCCAGGCTACTGATACCTTGATTTTGGCAGCAGGGCTTACCTAGACTTCTGACCTACAGAACTATGAGATAATCAATTTGTATTGTCTTAAGCTGCTAGGTTTATGGTGACTTGTTACAGTAGGAAGAGAAAAACTAATTCAGCAAAGAAGCAATGTTTGAAGAGATAATCGCTAAGAATTTTCCAGAACTGAATCAAGGTACAAATCTTCAGATAAAAATTTTGCATCCTTCTAATTAAAGATGGCAGATTAAATGTACACATTAGCTTCAGCCTTCCTCTTGCCCTCCCTTCCTCCTTCATCCTTTTAAAATGACAGTAAAGGTACTTTCATTAATTAATTAATTAATTAATTTTTGGCTGTGTTGGGTCTTTGTTGCTGCGCATGGGCTTTCTCTAGTTGCGGTGAGCAGGGGCTACTCTTCGTTGCGGTGTGCGAGCTTCTCATTGTGGTCGGAGCACGGGCTCTAGGTGCATGGGCTTCAGTAGTTGTTGCACACGGGCTCAGCAGTTGTGGCGCATGGGCTCAGCTGCTCCGCGGCATGTGGGATCTTCCTGGACCAGGGCTCGAACCTGTGTCCCCTGCATTGGCAGGCGGATTCTTTTTTATTTATTTATTTATTTATTTATTTATTTATTTATTTATTTATTGGCTGCATTGGGTCTTTGTTGCTGCGTGCTGGCTTTCTCTAGTTGCAGCGAGTGTGGGCTACTCTTCGTTGTGGTGTGCAGGCTTCTCATTGCAGTGGTTTATCTTGTGGAGCATGGGCTCTAGGCGCATGGGCTTCAGTAGTTGTGGCACATGGGCTCAGTCATTGTGGCTCTTGGGCTCTAGAGCGCAGGCTCAGTAGTTGTGGCGCATGGGCTTAGTTGCTCCGTGGCATGTGGGATCTTCCTGGACCAGGGCTCAAACCCTTGTCCCCTGCATTGGCAGGTGGATTCTTAACCACTGTGCCACCAGGGAAGTCCAAAAGTACTTTTTAAAAGGTTTTAGAACCAAGAGAATAGTGGAGGAGACAAGATCAGTAAAATTTGGGGACTGGCAAGCAGTTGGACAGCAGAAAACAGACTTCTCAGCCTTGAAAAATCTGAATCCCAAACAGCAGTGGTAAAAGCTAAGAAGTAAGCTAACTACTCTGCAGAAACCCTAAAGGCCCAGGAACTGGTAGTATCAGGTAGCCCTGATGGGGCTAACAGCAGCAGAGTTGTTCTTGGTAGTTTTCTGCTGTCTTGCTCTGTAGGCAATCTGGAGCTAGTTCCATGTAGTTCCACCTTCATCAGGAGTAGATGCTTTGCCCCCTCACCTTCATTACTTCATTACAGGTCCCCCAGCAGGATGGATCAGTTGCAGGCTGAGCAAACTCTGTGGGTACAGACAGGAATTATTCATGCCGGCCATCAGCAAGCTATTTGCTGGCTGCTATCAATGTGGGGTGCTCTCCTGGTAGTAATGAGAAAGACAACTGAGAAAGCTCCTAGACACAGTGATATACACGCACAGACTAGCCTGTCTCCCGGAAGCTCCTTGGCACTTGCTTGCTCAGTGTGTGGGGCTGTGGGAGGCAGGGATTTCCTAGGCCCTGGGCTTTGATATTGATTCTATTAAGTCCATCTGATCCCTCCCCTACTTTTACTCCCTGTATTAGTTTCCTCGGCTGCCGTTATAAGTGATCACAAACTGGGTGGCTTACCACGACAGAAATGTAACCTCTCACGGTTCTGGAGGCCAGAAGTCCATGTGTGTCTTTTATAAAGGCGCTTATCATCGGATTTAGGGCCCACCCAGATAATCCAGATGATCTCTTCATCTCAAGGTCCTTAACTTTTCACATCTGCTAAAATCCTTTTTCCAAATAAGGTAACCATGTCATGTATCCTACAGAGCCTCACACTTGCGTAAGGTTTTTCATCTTTTGTTTCCTTCCTTTCTTCCTCCCTCACTCCCTCCCTTTCTGTTTCACTTAAAAGCTGAGAACTTTCCATCTTTGCTTATTTGTTTAGTTATGGCTGAGGTGGGAGAGGGATGGAGAGGGCTGTCCAGGTAAAAGGGAAAGAATTCAGTGAAGTGTAAAAGCATTATTCTGTCATTGCTGTATAGTGAAATAGAGCAGCCCAGCAAAATAGGAGATAGCATCTCATTGGAAGTGAGATTATAAAGCCAGACTATAGGGCAAATATCACATATTATCAAATACGTATTTTTAAACACTAGGTCACATTCAGAGTGACTAGATGCTGAGTTTCCAAGAAGCAAAACGAAATTGCATCTGACTGAGTGAACAGCAGAATCTCATCTTGCATCTCAATTTCCCTTTGGGAGCATAAAATAAAATAGTGGGTAAAGCTGCCTAGATGATTCAAATTGTGTTTTTCCTTTCTTCCTATTTTTATAGTTCTTGGCTGAGAGCATTTTGCTGAATTTAAACGAGCGCTTTGTGTTAGAACTTTTTATATTGTTATGGGTTGAATTTTGTCCTCCCCAAAATTCATATATTGAAGTCCTAACCCCCTCAGAATGTGACCTTATTTGGAAATTGGGTCATTGCAGATATAATTGATTAAGATGAATTCATAATGCTATAGGATGGGCCCCTAATCCAATAGGCCTGGTGTCCTTATAAAAAGAACACACTATGTAAAGAGAAAGAGACACATACAGAGAAAAGACAACATGAAGACAAGGAGAATGTTGTCTACAAGGAATGCTGAATATTGCCAACAAACCACCACAAGTTAGGAGAGCAGCATGAAGCAGATCCTTCCTCACAGCCCTCAGAAGGAACCAGCCCTGCCAACACATTTATCTCAGATTTCTAGCCTCCAGACAATAAATTTCTGTTGTTTGAGCCCCCCAATTTGTGCTACTTTGTTACTGCAGTCTTAGCACACTAATACATATGTGTTTAACTACCAGTTGATGGCACAGAATAAGTGTCTCAGGAACTCATAAAAGAAAAAAAATCCTTTGAGGAAAAGAACAACCAAAATTTCATGGATCAGATGGAACTTGGAGTCGAACCTTGAAACAACTAGAACTTAGATGTATAGAGAAGAGGAACAGACCACTTCCAAGCCCTCTCTTTGTGGCTGTTGACAGCATGGCTTAGTCTCTTCCCATGTGGGTCTCTCTGTAGGGCAGCAGGAGTGTCCTCACACCATGGCAGCTGACTTGCCCCCAAGTGAGTGATCCCAGAGAGAGAGAGGTCAAGGAGGAATCTGCACTGCCTTTTATGACAGTCTCCGAAAGCACCCACAGTCACTTCTTCCATCATCATCATCATCACATCATCACATCATCATGTATTACATGGTAGCAAGCCACTAAGCCAGCCTATACTCAAGAGGAGGGGAATTATACCCCACCTACTGAATGGAGCAGTGTCAAACAATTTGTGGATATATCTTAAAACCATCACATTCCCAATAGAGGATGAAACCAGGTCGACAGGGGTAGGTTTAAACCAGACGATACACTGAGAGATATGTTGGTACTTCTGCCTGACTGCCAGCAGCCCGAAGATGTTTATTTGCTAGTCCTTGGCTTGGTGTCTCCGAGACTCAATTATTTGCTGTCTCCCTTAGAAGGAATTGACAAAGAAAGGGAATTGGATCCTTCTAGCTGAGCCACTAAAGCTGATTTAATTGGAGTAAGGATTTGTCAAGCAAAGGGAGCAAATGTGAATTAGATATTAGGTTACTGGGCTGAAGAAAAGTTCACAGTTCAGATTCAGGGTGAAATAGATGATAGTATCTGGAAGTCAGGTCCCCACAAGAATCAATGCGGGGTACTTAATCCTTCCAACCACACTAGCTTAAACAGACTTGAGCAGGCTCTCCCATCCAAGAAGCCACTTCTCAATAAAGTAGGGAACATCTGGGAATTAGAAATGTCTGTCTGTGCTTGACTGCTCCTTTAAATCCAGTGTGCAGGTTAACTCTATGGGGTCCCCTTGTCCTGGGCTTCCTGATGGAAATGTGTTCTTGAAGAGAACCAGTCCTGTCTTCACCCTCAGGAGAAACTTATATGAGGCTTGTCAGTTCAACACACATTCTTAGTGAATGTTTCATTCTTGGTGAATGTTTACTGTATTTCTGGCACCCGTGACCAACCAAATTTTTAGAGATTTCAGACATCTTCAAGATGCAAATTTCTGTTTAGATTTATGCTCTGCCTCTTCCTACCATATTCTTATCTATAGCCTTGCTTGCTTTAGAATATACTTGAATAAGAAGCATTGCTGCTGAGGCAGCTTATTCAAAAAAAAAAAAAGTACTTCTTCCACAAGTCAGGAGCTCATCTTTAAAGCACCTTTAAATAAATTTTGTTTTTCCTTCTGATTTTGAGATGGAGTCAAAATAGATGGTCTTTTATTTATTTATTTATTTAAACTGTTTGGGTTACCAGCTTTTTGGGACTCTCAGAATTTACTGTCTCAGTTCCAACATTTCCATTAGAATGCAGCCTGCTAGCACTGTTTACAATAGCCAAGACATGGAAGCAACCTAAATGTCCATTGACAAATGAATGGATAAAGAAGATGTGGTACATATATACAATGGAATATTACTCAGCCATTAAAAAGAATGAAATAATGCCATTTGCAGCCACATGGATGGACCTAGAGATTGTCATACTGAGTGAAGTAAGTCAGACAGAGAAAGACAAATATTGTATGATATCGCTTATATGCAGCATCTAAAAAAAAAGATACAAATGAACATATTTACAAAACAGAAACAGACTCACAGACATAGAAAACTTATGGCTACCAAAGGGGAGGGTGCAGGGATTAATTGGGGGTATAGGATTAATAAATGCACACTACCATATATAAAGTAAACAACAAGGATTTACTGTATAGCACAGGGAACTATATTAAATATCTTGTAATAAACTATAATGGAAAAGAATCAAAAAATATAGATACATATATACGTATAACCATATCACTTTGCTGTACACCTGAAACTAACACAATATTGTAAATCAACTATATTTCAATTAAAAAACAAAACAAAACAAAAACTCTCACCCTGCCATCTTTCTAAGAGTGGGAGGCTGGCAGAGAGGGGCTGAAATGCTTGATAGTCATTTGGCCACACTGAAATTTCCAAAGGGAGCACTTGCCAGTGCTTGAAACCAAAATCCCTGGACACTTCAAACTTAGAGAATCCCATGAATCTAGCACAGAATATCCATTCTTGCTCCAATGTACCCGCTTACTCTCTATCTTAATGTTAAAATAAAACAAAACAAAGCGAAACCTCTAGCCCAGACCAAGGGTAATTTTACAGGAAACCAGGAGAGCTGGGGAGGGACGCTGTCGAGATAAGGGGCAAGCAGGGTGGTGAGCCATCCTGCACCCATTGTCTATATCCAAGTCACCGAGGACTGGGAGCCAGTGCCTCTCCTTCACCTGAAGATGGAGCCCATCTCTTTCCACCTGGGTGAGGAGACCCTCTGCTTCCCCAGGGATCAACCCGAAAGGTGTCCTGCAGAGCCTAGAGGACACTCTCATTTGCAGGCGTCCATTTAAAGCATCTTTTAAATATTTTATATATTTTAAAACACCCTTTCCTGTCTTAGTGCCACCAGTGGCCCAGTTCCATCCATTCTGAATGGAAAAGCAGAGACTGCCAGTACTTTCCTTGGTCTTCTCTTCATCTCTGTTGATCTGGGAGTTCCCCTACCCGTCCCATTCATCTCTCTGTTGTGGACGGATAGCAGAGGGCACCAAGCAGTCCTGTGTGACTCCTCCATGATCAGTTTTTTGTGTCTTGTTTTTGTAACTGTCCTTCCGAACCAGCAGGTGTTTGGAAATTAGGGAAAAAATTAAATTCTCACCAGTGGTTGCTGTTATAGTTGAATCAATAAAGATCTTGAGTATTAAAAAAAGAAGAGCGGGAGAGAGAGATTTGGAGAGGGGAGGAAAGGAGGAGAGGAGATAACATGATGAGAAAGATACTTATGGGGAAGATGATTGCTTCAGGAATAACAAAGGCAGCAAACTGATGGGGACAAGGATGAGCAGAGTGGCATAGATGACAACACTGGAAATGAAAAGTGATATCGGGGGGTGGGGGTGGTGGTGGGATGAATTGAGAGATTGGGATTGACATGTATACACTAATATGTATAAAATAGATAATAGTAAATTATCTAACCTGAGAGGGGGTTACGGGAACATCCAATGTATAGCTGGTCAGTCAGAAATATGGGAGGCCTGGGACTTGTGACTGGCATCTGAAATAGGGACAGTCTTGTGGGACTGAGCCCTTAACCTCTGGGGTCTCTACTAACACAGTAGTAAGTAGTTAGTGTCAGAAATGAATTCTGTAGACTTCCCTGGTGGTCCAGTGGTAAAGCATCTGCCTTCCAATGCAGGGGACACGGGTTCAACCCCTGGTCGGGGAACTAAGATCCCACATGCTGCGGGGCAACTAAGCCTGCACGCCACAACTATTGAGCTTGCGTGCCCTGGAGCCCGCGCGCCACAACTCGAGAAGAGAAAACCCACACGCTACAACTAGGGAGAAGCCACAGCCCAAGGGCCACGGTGAAGAGACCACGTGCCGTAATGGGAGATCCTGCATGCCTCAATGAAGATCCCGCATGCCGCAACTAAGACCTGAGTCAGCCAAAAAAATAAGGAAAATAAAAAATAAATAAATATTTTTAGAAAAGGAAATGAATTGAATTCTGGACCAGTTGGTGTCCAAGAGAGTTGGAGAAGTGGTTTTGGAAAAGACACCACGTATTTGGGTGTCAGGAGGAAAAAACCCTCTCATTTGGTGTTTAAAGTGTTGTGAGTAAAGAAAATTCACCAGGAAACACCTGGGTGTATGCAGATAACATCTAGGAGAAACTGAGAGATAACTTGAGGTTCCTTTTTCAGGTTTCTGCTCTGTATATTCAAAACATATTCTGTGTATCTGGATGTTGCTAACTCACTCTACTGTAGTCACAGATTATCCTGTTTCCCCTTTTAGACTGTGAGCTCCTGACAGTACACAGAAGACTAATGTGTTCTTCTTTGTGCCTATAACCCAGGCAGAGTGTCTGGCACTTAACAAAAGATCAGGATGTATGAACTGAATTGAATTGAACAGAACTGAACTGAATGAACCAGGCCTTCTGATACAAGTCCAGTATAGCAGAGCTGCCTCCTTTCAGTGACTGGCCTAAAGATGGGGCTGAAATATCAACATTACTGTCAACGAATTCAGGTCCTTTTATTTAAACAGCAGGGACTCAATTTCCCTATTGCCAGAGGTGTATAGTTTGGCTGGCAAGTTCATTATTTACCGGCAGATAAGGATAATGGTTATGATAGTTCCAGTCTGTCTGGAGCCTTGCAGTGGAGCCTCTGTAGTGAGTTGGCTACAAAATAATCAGGTGCTATGAAAAGCTATTCTTTAGCAGCAGAGACACTGGAAAATTATTGGCAAGAAAGGGCGAGTCCCTTTTAAAAGCACAGTGCTGAAGCATCTTGATGATGGAGTAGTTTATTTTGTGTGTCTACAAAGACATCAGAATGTTCATTTCATAATTTTAATGCAAGGAACTACACCTTTAATCACCTTTTGGAGTCAGGAAGCATAGAGATAAGAGCGGGGGCTCTGCATGAATAAAAAGATTAATAAACACTAATATATATATTAAAAACCTTCTACATGCTCTAACCTTCAAAAGTTCTATGGCCAAAAGACAAAGGATAAGCTGGGGAAAATGTTACAACTATTATCATAGACCTAATATATAAAAAGTTCCTACAAATTGCTAGTAAAATGACTAACACATGATAGAATATATCAGGAAATTAATTTTTAAATGAAAAAGGTATGAAAATGTAATTGCTCAAATAGCTCTTTATCATGTGACAAGAGACTCAAACTCACTGAAAATAAGAGACATATACATTAAAACCAACAGAGACTTGAAGGATGAGTAGGTAGCCAAGTGAAAGGTGGAGAAAGACAATAAGTGAAGATGCTAAACAACTAATAACAACCATTGGGTACTGAGCGCTTGTTAGGTTCTATTTTAAGTGCTGTGCATGCTTTACAGGTACTATTTCATTTAATCACCATACTAACCCTATGAAGTAGGAAGTATTGGTATCCCCATTTTACAGATGAGATTAAGTAATTTACCAGGAGTCACAAAGTAAGTGATAGAGCCTTGACTTTAACTCTGGAAATTAAAACAACTCTGAATTTGGCAGACTATCAAGGAAGGGAATGCTATAGGACAATGGCTAAAAGGAGAATATTCAGATGATGATCCATTAAACTTGGTGGAGACATAGAGTTGTCAGGGTCCTAAAATGTCAATTAGACCAACCTCCCACATCAAACACAGATTTCTTCTGCAACCCCTCCAACAGATGGTCATCCCAGCTGCCACCTGACAATGACAAGAGGACTCACTACTTTTCAAAGCAGCTAATTTTATTGCTGAAATCTTTGTTAGAAAAATTCTTCTTTATATGATGCCAAAATCTGCCTCTCCTTGTGTGTGAGCCATTTGTTCTGAGCAATCAAAAGAAAGTGAACCTTTTCCCTCATACGTGGGATGACCTTTCAGAATACTCAGATCCTTCCACCTTTGCTCACATGATAGGGTCTCCAAGCCCATCACTTATCTGGCTACTTCCTCTGGAGTAGAAACACTGTAGTTTCTCAGTTTTCTTATTGAGATTTATACCCAGAAATGGTTGCATCAGATTAGGACTGAAGCTTGGGATATATTTGTTTCCCTTGCGATATCTGCACAGTACTTTCAACGTATCCTAATACTGTCTAGTATCACATTAGTCTTTTTAGCAACTGAGTCACATTCTCCAGTGAAGAACCATGCCCGAGCCTCTTTCTACAGCTGACCGGTTTTTAATATCTATATTTATGTATATTATCCTGAAGGCAAATATGAGGTTTCTGGTGCAGAGATCAGTTTTTATTACTTACATCAATAACTATCCTTGCCCAACCCCCCAGGGTGAGGTGAAGAGAGTCAGATGCTGTCCTGTATGTACCGGGTTCTGTACTGCAGGAGAGGAACTACCCCCGCAAATAAGAATCTGAGAGTTTATGTATGAGAGGAATAGTTCTCTTCCTTCCTCTCTTGAGAAAGGGAGAGAAAGCTTTGCTGCCTAGTTAACACTAATTTTCCTTGGGAAGATAAGGGAAAGGTCCTGGGCTCTGACCTTCTGGAATATAAACAGATATCTGGGGTGGGGGGGAAGACAAGTGAAGCCTCTCCTGGTTTACATCTCCTGGGAGGTCTCCTTAGTTCCAGGTTTTGCCCCCATTTGAAATGTAAACACATACCTCCAGGGAGGTAACTCTTTCCAGAGTTTTCTCACTATCTATTCTGTCATAGTCATAATTAAACTTCCAAGCCTTGTTCTTTAACCCGGGTTCTGGTAAATCTTACTCAGAAAGTCCTAACTGTGCAGAAACATGAAAATACTCACTTGCTGACTTGGGCTCCAAATCTCTCTCTCTCACTTATCATGGGTTCCAGTGATTCATCCTGAGTGTCAGTCAACATGCATTTGGCTGCAAGTATCAGAATGCCTGACTAAGAACTGGTTGAGTAATAAAAGCATTTCGTGGTCTCACTTGACAAAATACCTGACAAAAGCGAGTCCTGTTCTGGTTTGTCGTTCAATGGCGCCATCAAGGACCTGACCACTTCCCATGCTTCCACTCTCTCTCCTCAGTGGGTGACTTTCATCCTCAGACCTTTTGCCCCATGGTCACAGGATGGCTGCCACAAGTCTAAGTAACAGGTCCACATGCATCAGCACCCAAAACAAGAAGCGAGGGTGGGGAGCAGGGATTTCATGACAAGAAAATAAAAGGTTTTTCCTCACAGGCCTTTTTCTCATCAAAGAGAAATGTCTCCCAGAATCCACTGGTAAAGTTCCCTTAATTGGCCAGAACTGAGTTCCAGGCCCACTTCTAGAGCAGTCACTGGCAAGAAGGCCTGAATCCGTTATGACCTATTCTCATACCAAATTAGGGTTCTATTAACAAGTGTAACCAAATGTTAGAAGTGATCCAGGAATTTTTGGAGGACTTCTCTCTTCATCTCAAATCAAGAGAGAGGGCACTTAAAGAGACCACTTAATTCGTGTCCCCTGAACAAAGGAGAGAATCCTGAGTTAAGGGCACCTTCTCAGACTTTGTCATATCTTTTCCACAATCAGGTATGAGCCTCATGTGAGAGATCTTTGTTCCTGTACCAGATCCTGTGAATTGGGTCCCTTGGCATCAACTCCAGGCTCCTGGCATGCCTTCCTGTCTGAGAGGCTGGAAAGCTGAGTGTTGTTTTTCCTGGATTGCCTGCAGCTGAAGTTCCACCATCATCTGCACTCATGTGAGACACATTAGGAATGGGATGAAGGAAGGAGAGTGCGGGACGGGAGGCATCCACTTGGTTGGGATGGGTGGTGGAGCAGGTAGCTTCAGGAGCTGCCGGCAGCATTGGTGGAAGCTTTCCTGACCACAAAGGAGATGTGATCTTGGGAGTGGGAGCTGTTTCTAGAAGCTTTGCCTAGAGCCTGTTCCTCTATCCCTTCCAAACAATTTTGTAAGCCTCCTGCAAACCTGGTTGTAAGTCCATTTCCACTGAAACAATCTAGAGGGGTTTCTCTGGTCTGCAACTAAACCCTAACAGAAGAAGGTCCTGTTTAGGAAGGCTGGCAGGAAGACGAGGAGTCTTCTGCTGAGGGAAGCTGGGGCTGGTGCCAGTTCGGGAGGCAGAGAAGGAGTAAGAGCCTACTGGGAATTGAGATGCACTGACTCTTGGCAAATGAGCTGTAGGTGAGAAACCCACAGAGCGGGGAGGAGGGTCTCCAAAGCATCTGCAACAACAAAGAAGAAGTCAGGTTTAAACACCTGAGAGCAGACGTTGGAGCACAGAAACACTGGTCAAGTAACAACTTCCCTCCTCTCTCTCCTGTGGCAATTTGGGTAGAGGAGGAATTGAAGTGGGAATGGGAAAAGAGGAAAACAAGGGGCCACTTCCCTTTGTTTCTCTGCCAGCAGCGGACCCAAGCTGGCAAAGGGTGAGAACATTGACCACCAAGCCACGTTTAGTGTTCTGCTTATGACAGGGAACTGCTGTAGGTATTTTAATTACTAACCAAGGACTTCTTCCTCTTCAGAGACACCAAAAAAGTCATGGGTTCTGCCTGAGTTATTATCCAGGGGCAAGAGGAAGAACTGGATGTGAGGAAATAAAACATGTTTTGAGCCATTCTGAGCAAACTATGCTTACTATCTAAACCTCAAACATAAATAAACATGGTGGCTTCCTTTTTTCTCAAAGTAGGGAAAAACCATCTGAAGAGGAAGATGCTGATACACAGAGAACTTGCCTTGCCTCACTCTTCCTAACTCACCAAAATTGGGTGATGACGAACAGAACTTTCCGAAATAGCCTCTAAACAGAGATTTAAAGCCTCCAAGAAATGGTGCAGATGTATAAAAATGTTCAAGGAGAGTTGTAGAAATCACTGGATGCCAAACTGGTGATATTTTAAGGAATACCCTTAAGTTTCCAGTTAATGAAATGCCGAGTCAAAATCAACCATGCTCCCTCGCTCGGCCCCTCAGCACGTGTGCGCTGGTTTCCCTGGGAGGACCAAATCCTGGGTGGGATGCTCTATGGGTCTGATCTAATACATTAATTACTTCTGCTGCATAGAGCTCCCATAGCAGCTTCTTTTCATAGCATTTAATACCCTGAATTGTAATTGGTTTTTAGACTGACTTAGCAGGATTGTGAATTTAACTCACACCACATCTCGGAAGTTTGGAGAAACTGTGGTCCCTTTGTTAACTGATCCAGCCTTCTTCCCCGGTCCCCACCTGCTGGTAAGGAGTAAAAACAATTAATGTTTAGATCTGACCCAGTAATTTAAACACTCCCTTTAAAGGGGGTTGTTAGTATGTCCAGGAAAATAAAAGCTCAGTCTGTCAGGTTTCTCACCCTTTGGGCTCCAAGGCGTGAACTGGGTGTATGCATATGGGGAGGTGTGGAGTTGCCTCACCTTGTAGCTGAGGGCAGACTGTGGGCCTTGGGAACCTCTTCTACCCTTGTCTACCTGGTTGCTCTTACCATCGCCGGCATTGCAGCTGCCTGTGGCTGGTGTGAGGCATGGGTTTCTCTTTCTCTCCCTAGTGGTGCTCTCTCTCTGCCTCCCTGGGGCTCCTCCCAACACAACTTATTCCTCTGACTTCTGGCTGTGACTCATCCCAGCCCATCTCGCAGGCCCTCACCCACTTCACTGGCACTATGAGTCCCCAGCCAGATTCTTGGAGAGTCTTGGTCACAGGGGCGCCATGAAGAGAGTATAGCTGACTCTAAAGTTAAACCTCATGACCTCCCTCTGTCTGGTCATGCTGGCCCCACTAGGGTTGATATGAAGCAGGCTGGAATGAGGCCTCTTCTCCGAGTCTCAAATGGGGAGTGGAGATAAGCGCCCCCTTCGGCCTTTGACGTCTTCCCCAGCTAATACTACATGCCAGGATGCGTGTCTGACCACTCTGTTCCTCTCTTGCTCTTTCCTTCCCACAACCCTGGGGCTGAAGAGGACTGGCTCCCCTTCCCGTTCCTCTGTATCACACCTTCCTTCCACCATAGAGTAATTAGACCCTCTCTAAGGGGGTGTCTTCTCTACCCCAGGTGAGAACTCTCTGAGCCAAGGCATCCAGGCTTAGTACCTAATGGATGGGGGCTGAAGGTGAATAAAAGAATTTAGAAAATCCCCTCCCAATACAATAGCCTGGCTTTTGGACTATTGTTTGGCTGCACAATCTTATTTTGAAGGCCAGAAGCTGAGTATTAATTCTTTCTCCTTGCATTACATGTAAATTGCTTAGAGCAGTGCCTGGAGCCCAGTAAGCAATCAGTGTTCTCATTCTGTAACAGATCTCCTTGTCTCCTTCTGAGACTGGTTGATGTCTTGGGCCAACTAGAAAAATATGTGCTAGGAAAAGCAAAAGAGAGCAATTATGTTGATGATGTCTAAGATATTAACCTTATTAACATTTCATTTTACCATGTTTCAAATTTATCAACTAGTATATGCTTGTAGAGGAATTCAAACCGTATAGGAGATTACAAATCGAAAGTCACAAGAAACTTCTAATATTTTCCCTGTTCTGGTCCCCCATTTTACTCTTTTCTCTAAAGATAATGACTGTAAGCATTTGGGTTGGATATTTTTACTTGCCCATCTCTACCATTACACTATGTGCTTTTTGATCTTGTCTCTGTAGCCCCACAGGCCATTAGTAAGTGTTTGATGAATGAATAAATGATTGAATAATGAATTATCAAATAATATAAGTAAATGAAATGTCTTAAAAATTTGCTGTTTTGTAAACTTGTTAAGATGCTAGTTTAGTTACTTTTTGGGCTTTCTTCATAGGATTACATCTGATTAACATAGAACAGCAATTAAATTATGATGCTTCATTTACAGTTTTCTTTTAAATGCTTCCCATTATACTTAAGGAACCTTATACTGAGTAATAGAATGAGGAGTTTGGATGATGACAAGGCAATTCATCAAGGCTTTTGTGTTTTTGTGTGAATACCTGATACCATAGCAGTAATGTCCAGAGCTTCATGGTTTATTTTATTTTTGATGTGTTATAAAGTATAGCCAATACATACTCTGCTATCTAATGTGCTCAAGTAAAATGAACTGTGGCGACTGATCAATTGGATTCATCAGTGTTTTAAAAGGTAGTAATATAATTCTTTTTTAAATTAAAAAGGACGTAACTTTGGCGGTCTGATTAAAATGGCAGAAGAGACATACCAATCTAGTGAATAGATTATTGGTGTATGAATAAGAAACAGGACCCAGTTCATATCTAGTTTCCAGAATCCGTGAATGAGCTTCTTTCCCATGTCATTTGGGGGAATTCGAAACCAATTTCTTGGAAGTCTGGTTGAAGCTAGAAACTTTCTTCTGTGCTTTGTCTCACAGGTTTGCAAAAGGCTAATGAAATAACATTAGCAAGTTACTAAAGACTTTGTGGGTAATGGCTTCACAGACAAAAGCCTTGATGAGACTCCCTCTGTCCTGAGAACGTGCGTGCGCGCGCGCGCGTGTGTGTGTGTGTGTGTGTGTGTGTGTGTGTGTGTGTTGGGGGGTTGGGTTGGGGTGAGGAGTGGATCCCTGTTAGGTGTTGTCATTTTTTTGACCCAAGGATGTTGCTCATTTCATCCACGCACCCTGGAGAGATGAGTCTGATTTCTCAACCATTGCAAAGAACTGCATGATTGATTTGTTTCTTTTTAAAATTGAATGCTTATTAGTACTGTGCTGAACATTTTACAAACATTATCTGGTTTAATCCTTACAATGAACCTATGAGAGGAGTACTCCTCTTTCCATTTTACAAATAGGGATACTGAGGCACAAAGGCTGACTTACTTGAACAAGATCATACAGCCAGAGAGAGGAGTGTTTGAGCCCAGTTCTCTCTGACTTCAGAGCCTGAGCTCTTAGCTCAATGTTACACTGCTATTTATCTTCATGGGTGCTGCCCAATGGGTGGGTGGCAGTAACTCAGTGATGCATATCCCAATTCCTTTATAAAGTCTTTCTTGACTTTATCAGACCACAGATATATCTAACTCCTCTGAGCTATTACAACACTTACTGTCTGTATCGTTCATTTGGCATCTATCATTTATTGTCTTATATAGTTCGTTTGATTTTGTGTACATACATGTTTCAGTCTGCATTCATTGGGGATCTTTGGTTGCAAGCTACAGAAACTAACTTCAGCTAACATAAGGGCTCCCTACCACTCCCTGACTGCAGTATGGGAAGAATATTGGGTGATTCACAGAATCAGAGGAAAACAGAACCACTTGATTTTGGGAGCAATAGAAACCAGGGCAACTTTGGAGATCTTTATAGAAGACATTTATGGGTGGTCTCTTTTGGTGTGACCATTGGAATGATTTAACTCTAAGTGCCTTCATTCCACTCAGCGTCACTCTGCCCAAGATTCAGATTCCTGGCAGAGAAAGAGAGTCTGATTGGTCCAGCTAATATAGTCATCTGCCTAATCTTTGTAGAGCATGGAGACTGTGATGGATAGTCTTACCAGGATCCAGAATGATTCTACTATGATATAGAAGGAGAAACAGTTCAATTCATTTCTAGATTATTTTGATAAATTTTATACCCCTGGATGAACAGCAATACTATAATTTTTCAGGCAGAAAAAAAAAAATCTGTGGTCCAAAGACAAGGCTAAGAGGCAGGAAATTATTTTAAAGACAAGGGACCCTGAGAATAAGAAGAGAAATCACAGTTCTTAAGGTGATGCCCTAGGGAGAGGTGCATAATTTCAGGCTACATCAGTAAAGGTTAAAGTATTCATCTATTACACTCTCATTAACTGTTCCTCCTCTCTCTTCTACTTAGAGAACTGTTCACTGTGATAAATGTTATGGTTTGAGCAATCTTACAGCAGATTACTCCTCCTGAATAAACAAATATGGAAATGACTTTTTATGAGCACAAGTTAGATATAGTACATTTATAGCTGTAGTTAATTTAAAGTAAACTTGGCTTAAAAAATGTAAGTAAAATTATAATGAGTAAATTTTAATACAAACCACTTCAAGATTTTTTGTTTTTTCAAATTAAATTTAGGGCCTACAGACTGTCTTAGAAAAGCATGTGGTGTTTTGGATTAAATGTTGTATTATTCCACTCCTTAGAAATCCTTTTAGAAAGTTCTCTTTCCCTAAGTGCTACAATATTGACTGGTCAACCTGACCTCAAAGTAGTTGCAGAGAATCGATATTGGCTTAGTTACAGCTTGGCAAAGTCTGGGGGAGTAAAATAAGAGCTGTTGGTCCAGAAAAATATCCAAAGATAAAGGGCTCTTTTAAACTATAGCAAATGAAAGAAATATTAAATTCTAATAAAACAACATAAAATTTCTTCCAAAGAACTCTCAGACCTGTTTGCAATACTACTATTTAAATCATCTACAAAGCTAAAAGGATCATGATTGTGCAATGAAAATTAAATAGAAACCTCTAATGATTAATAGTAACATTTGGATAATCATTAAAGAAATTAAATTCAATACCCTAAAATTTCAAATAATTGTACCTACTCTCTCTACTGTTTACATACATATTATTTTTTGACATGTATCATTCCATGATTTACATTTTCTTTGATGGCTCAGGTAATCCCCCTACCTTCATGATCCTACCTCATGATCTCTTCATATCACAACATACCAAGAAGGAAGAAGACATAGAGGATTAAGACCCTGCATATCTTATGAACTTCCTCTTATATCAGGGTGGAAAATCTTTTCTAGGACCCCTTAGCAGATTTTTCTCTTACATCTCACTGACCAGAACTGGGTCGCACGGATGCATATTCCTAAATTAACTACAGGCAAAGGAGAGCTGGATTGTCATGGAGGGCTTAGACCAGGGCAAACATGCTGCCCATTATAATCACCTGGGAGGTTTGTAAAAACTTGGGCCCCCCCTTCAGAGATTCTTATTTATTTGGCCGGGGTGGGGTGCAGATATCAGTATTTTTAAACTTTCCCCAACAACTGTAATATGCAGCAGGTTGAGATCCAAGGGTTTATGCCAACCTTGATTTTTCACTTTTGTCTGGCATGTTCCTACTCTGTAAAAAACAGAGCTCTGTTAGCAAGGAAGAGTAGGCAGACGCCACAGCCCACAGTGTCTATCAGAGGAAATGACAGTAGATCTAGAAAACTCTCCTCCCAAAAAGAGCATATCGGAAATCTACAGAAGACATTGTTTATTTAGGTCCTCCATGAATTTAATTCATCAAGTCTTTGTTGAATTTATATCACTGTGCAAGACCCTGTATAAAAACAGGGAGTAGAGCAGTTTTTCTTTTTGCTTTATCTTGTGGCTCAATTTCCTTATAACAGTTCCTTCACTCAGCACCTAGAATGAACATTATCTTCCACATCTAGTTACCGAGCACTTAAAGCAAGGTGGCACATTAAGCGCTGGGATCAAGCACTGAACAAAGCAGGCAGAGCCTCTGCCCTAATGCAACTTACTTTCAAGAATATGGTCGTGCTGTAGACATGGAAGAGAATTGTAAAGAAATACGCGTGTAAAGAAACCTCATGGAGGAGGTTTCCTCCTTCCATGCATTAACGATTCAGGTCTCCCTGTTCACCTTTTACTTTTTATTTTTATTTATTTATTTATTTATTATTTTAAAAATATTTTTTATTTGGCTGCATGGGGTCTTAGTTGTGGCACATGGGATCTTCGTTGCCGCATGCGGGATCTTCCTTGCGGCCTGTGGGATCTTTTTAGTTGTGGTGTGCCGGCTCTTTTTTTAGTTGTGGCATAGTTGCGGTATGCGGGATCTAGTTCCCTGATCAGAGATCAAACCCGGGCCCCCTGCATTGGGAGCTCGGAGTCTTAGCCACTGGACCACCAGGGAAGTCCCACTTTTTACTTTTTAAATTCAACATTTATTAAGTACTTACATGTGCTAGATAGATACTGGTAAACAGAACAGTCTTGATTCTAGTCATAAAGACTGCAGGCTAAGTAGGGGAGATAAGACACTGAAGAAGTAGAAAGACAAACATATTTCATATTATGGTAAGTGCCATGAAGTAAAAGAATAGGCTCTTATGAGAGTATTACAGGGTAATGTAATTTAAAGGCGATTCGGAAAGGCTAACTGTTTAAAATTAAATGGAGACAAGTATAAAATTCAGATTAGAGCACATTCCTTCAATTACTTAATTTCTTTTCCACTGCCTTCTCCTCTAGCTAACTAGGCTGGAACTTCTTGAAGGACTCACCATGTTGCAAGTGAAATTGATTGAGATGCTAATCTCACAGAAGCTGCTTTCTCAAGATTGCTGGGCAAGTGATTTGCTCATAGATCGATGTTGCTTTGTCTGCTTGCTGTATTTTCCATTGTTAGCACCTGCTTTCTCTGTCTTTTTTCATATATACCTCTCCCCGTTTCCATCTACCCCACTGTCTTTTGAATGCTCCCCCCATCCTCTTTTGAAAATATGAATTACTCCTAAATGCATTTAGTACTATACTCAGTCAGGGATTAAGTGAGCATTATACCACGGTATCATGGTGCCACCAAATATTACAAACTGAGAACTCTTTAAAAACCACAAGCATACAGGGCTTCCCTGGTGGCGCAGTGGTTGAGAATCTGCCTGCCAATGCAGGGGACACGGGTTCGAGCCCTGGTCTGGGAGGATCCCACATGCTGCGGAGCGACTAGGCCCGTGAGCCACAATTGCTGAGCCTGCACGTCTGGAGCCTGTGCTCCGCAACAAGACAGGCAGCGATAGTGAGAGGCCCACGCACCGCGATGAAGAGTGGCCCCCACTTGCTGCAACTAGAGAAAGCCCTCGCACAGAAACAAAGACCCAACACAGCCATAAATAAATAAATAAAAACAAACAAAAAAAACCCACAAGCATAAATGTCAGCTATCTCCCAAAGGAGAAAAAAACCAAATTATCCTGATTTGTTCAGAGGTATGAATGATGTAACTCTACATCACTGTTAAGCTTTGCAACACAAACTGTGGACTATAGACCAGCAGCATTGATATTACCTGGGATCTTGCTAGAAATGCAGAATCTTGGACCACACAAAACCTGCTGGATCAGAAACTACATTTCAACAAGATTCCTGGTTGTTCCCTATGTACATTAACATTTGAGAAGTGCCAATGTAGAGGATCCCAAAGCAGATAGTTATGAGAAAATAATCTTACTTCTTTGACACCACTCTAATATTGCATATTTAACCTTCCTGGCATAGCCATTTTTACTTTCTCAGCACTTTTTCATTTATTTATATTCTCTAAGTCAGCGGTCTCCAACATTTTTGGCACCAGGGACCAGTTTCGTGGAAAACAATTCTTCCATGGACTGGGGTGTGGGGGGATGGTGCAGGTGGTAATGCTAGTGATGGTTCAGGCAGTCATTTGAGCGATGGGGAGCGGCAGATGAAGCTTCACTTGCTCGCCCGCCGCTCACCTCCTGCTGTGCGGCCTGGTTCCTAACAGGCCGCGGGCTGGTACCGGTCCACAGCCTGGGCGTTGGGGATCCCTGCTCTAAGTTATCATTTTCTGTAGTTTGTTTAAAAGTTCTATGTTTCTCCTTCCCTATCCCATCTAGCATAAAATAGTATAGATCTTTAAGATCCAGAAAACTATAGCTGATGGGAGTCATCCACTGCCTTTTCTTTCTTTTACCTGCCATACCACCTCAGGTAAAATTAACCTTTGCCTGTTAATGGAGATATCAGACAGTGTTTGGTCCTTAGATGTAAGTATATTTATATTTGTATCATTCCTGCTATCAACAGGGTAAAAGAAAGGCCAGCACTTTGAGAGGAAGGTTATTGTTGTGTGGAATATCAGCTCTGTTAATATTTGGCTTAGACCTTGAGCAAGTCACTCGATCTTCTTTGGCTCCAGATCACCATCTATAAATGTTCAAGTTTTATTATATATCAATAAAGATATATACACACATATATGTGAGTTTGATTTTATGTTTTTAAATTAAATGTTGAACTAAAATAAAATAAGATTTATAAGGTATATGTAAGCTATAAAGTGTCATGGTACAATGAAATCCATGTAGCCACTAGCCAGTTAAGTAAAAGAACATGACAATATGCCTTTAAAATCCTGTCCCTGCCAGGTACCATAAACTTCCCTTCTTGCTCCCTAATCACTCTCCAGGATTTTATGATCATTTCCTTGCTTTTCTTCAGTTTTACCACATTTGCAACTCTAAACAACATATAGTTTAATTTTGGGTTTTGAACTTTTATAATAATAGAATCATACAGTATGTATTCTGTGATTTTTTTTACCTGACATTATTTTTCTGGCATTTATCTGCACTGTTGTATGTAGATAAAATTCACTAATTTTCACTACTGTATTGGCATATAATGAATATACCTTAATTTATCCATCTACTGTTAATGGACATTTGGGATATTTGCAATTTTTTGCTATTACAAACTGTACTGATAGGGTCTTTGTTAAGACTTTGTGCTAATGCCTAAGTACACGAGTCTCTTTATGGCAGTGATTCTCAATCCACACTGAGTACCAGAATCACTGGGGAGCTTTGAAAAACTATAGATGCCTGCCCTCCACCCTGGCTCAGCTGAAATTTAATGTCCCAGGCATCCGTATTACACAAGCACACCAGGTGGTTCTAACGTGTAGTTTGGATTCAGATTGACTGCGTTGGAGAACAGACTTAGGGGTGGAATTGCTGAGTCATAGGTTACACTAATCTTTAACTTTACTAGACAGTGTTAAATTGTTTAAGTGATTATACCAACTTATGCTTCCTCCAGAAGCATTTGTGTTCTGTTGACCTCACATCCTTTCAAATTTAATTTAAATTCAATCAGGGAAAACATTTCCCTTATGTCAAGTGAACACTTCATGTGCTTATTAGTCGTACTGTCACTTTCTTCTGTGAAATGCCTGTACTTTTTTTTTTTTTTTGTCCTTTTTATCTATTGGTTTGTCTTTTTCTATTTTGGCTGCACCGTGTGGCTTGCAGGATCTTAGTTCCCCGACCAGGGATGGAACCCTTCCCCCCTGCAGTGGAAGCTCGGAGTCCTAACCAGTAGACTGCCATGGAATTCCCTGGTTTGTCTTTTTTGTTTTAAACTGATTTTTAGGAGTTCCTTATAAGTTTTGGATGCTGATTGTCATATGTGTTGCAGTTATCATTTCTCAGTTTGTGGTCTGTTGTTTCATTTTCATGAAAGATGAACACAAGTTCCTAATTTGGACATAGTCAAATCTATCAACTTTTTTTCCTTTATGATTTGCATTTTTGCATCTTGTTTAACAAAATCCTTCCCATTCCTGAGGTAAAAAGATACTCTCTTAAGTTCTATAGTTTTACATTTCACAATTAGGAATCCAATCCATGTGGAATTCATTTTGTACATGGTGTGAGATAAGGGCTCGATTTTTACCTTTTCTCTTATGGACAACCTGTTCCAGCACTATTTATTCCAAGTCTCTTTACCCCACTGATTTGCCATGCCACATCTGTAATAAAGCAAGGGTCTCTATTTGTATGGGTCTGTTTCTGGACTCCTGGTTTTGTTCCACTTGTTTATTTATTTATTTATCTTTGCACCAATACAATGCTGCTTTAATTATAATTCTTGATAAGGAAATTCCTTCTACCTCATTCTTCAGGAGTGTCTTGGCTATTAGCCTTTTGTTTCTCCATATACATTTTAGAAACAGCTTGTTGGGTCCCACGAAAACCAACCAAACCAAAACAGTTGTGACTTTGACTGGAATTGCACTGAATCTTTAATCTCCAAATATTTTGGGATTTTCCTGTTATCTTTCTGTTTTTGGTTTCTAGTTTAATTCCACTGTGATCTGAAAGCAGACATTAGATAATTTCTATTCTTTTAAATTTATTCTGAACCATTTTTTATGGTCTAGAATGTGGTCTATCTTGGTGAATGTTCCATATGATCAGGAGAAGAATGTGTACTCTGCTCTTGTGGATGAAGTAGTCTATTGATGTCCATTATCTCCATTTGATTGATGGTACTGTTGAGTTCAGTTACGTCCTTACTGATTTTCTGCCTGTTGGATCTGTCCATTTCTGATAAAGGTATACTGAAATCTCCAACTATAGTAGTGGATTCGTTTATTTCTCCTTGTAATTCTATTAGTATTCGCCTCACATATTTCAATGCTCTGTTGTTAGGCATATACACATTAAGGATTGTTAGGTCTTGCTGGAGAATTGGCCTCTTTATCATTATGTAATGCCCTTCTTTTTTTTTTTTTTTAATTTATTTATTTTTATTTATTTATGGCTGTGTTGGGTCTTCGTCTCTGTGCGAGGGCTTTCTCTAGTTGTGGCAAGCGGGGGCCACTCTTCATCGCGGTGCGCGGGCCTCTCACTATCGCGGCCTCTCTTGTTGCGGGGCACAGGCTCCAGACGCGCAGGCTCAGTAGTTGTGGCTCACGGGCCCAGCTGCTCCGTGGCATGTGGGATCTTCCCAGACCAGGGCTCGAACCCGTGCCCCCTGCATTAGCAGGCAGATTCTCAACCACTGCGCCACCAGGGAAGCCCCTGTAATGCCCTTCTTTATCCCTGATAACTTTCCTTACTCTGCAGTCTGCTCTGTCGGAAATTAATATATCTTCCCCTGCTTTCTTTTGATTAGTGTTAGCATGGTATATTTTTTCCCATTCATTTGCTTTTATTTTGTATATGTCTTTATATTTAAAGTAGATTTCTTGTAGACAACATACGGTTGGGTCTTGTTTTTTGATCCACTCTGACAATCTCTGTCTTTCAATTGGTGCATTTAGACCACTGACATTCAAAATGATTTTTGATATAGTTGGATTAATAGCTACCCATATATGTTACTGTTTTCTATTTGTTGCCCTTGTTCTTTGTTCCTAGCTTTGTCATTCTTTCTTTTTCTGTCTTTTGTAGTTTTAACTGAGCATTTTATATGATTCCATTTTCTCTCCTTTCTTAGCATATCAGTTATACTTCTTTTAAACCTTTTTTTTTTTATTGTTTGCCCTAGAGTTTGCAATATACATTTACAACTAATCCAAGTCTTTCAAATAACCCTACAATGTGTCATGGATAGTAAGAGTAGCTTATAGTAATAAAATAATCCTAATTCCTCCCTCTCATCCTTTTTTATCACTGCTATCGTTCATTTCACTTATACATAAGCATATTTATATATGCATAAATAATTGAATACATTGTTGCTATTTTGAACAAACTGTTATGTTAGATCAATTAAGAATAAGAAAAATAAGTTTTAATTTTCCCTTCACTTATTCCTTCTCTGATGGTCTTCCTTTCTTCATGCAGATCTGAGTTTCTGAACTGTGTCATTTTCCTTCTCTCCAAAGAAGTTCTTTTAACATTTTTTGCAAGGCAGTTCTACTGGCAGCAAATTCCCTCAATTTTTGTTTATCTGAAAAAGTCTTTCTCTCTCCTTCACTTTTGAAGAATAATTTCACAGGTTAAAGAATTCTAGGTTGGTTTTTTCTCTCAACACTTTAAGTATTTCACTCCACTTTCTTCTTGCTTGCATGGTTTCTGAGAAGTGGGATGTAATTATCTTTGTTCCTCTATAGCTAAGATGTTTTTTTCCCCTCTGGCGTCCTTCAGGAGTTTTTTAATCTTTATCTTTGATTTTTCTGTAGCTTGAAAATGATATGCATAGGTATAGTTTTTCTGGCATTCATCCTGCTTGTAGTTCTCTGAGCTTCCTGGATCTGTGATTTGGTGTCAAACATTGATTTGGGGTTAATTCTCAGTCATGATTGTTTCAAAGATTTCTTCTGTTCCTTTCTGTCTTTCCTGTCCTTCTGGCATTCTCATTACATGCACGTTATATCCTTTGTCCCATAGTCCTTGGACATTGTTTTTTTTAAAAAATCTTTGTTCTCTTTGCTTTTCAGTTTTGGAGGTATCTATTGTGATATCCTTAAGATCAGAGATTCTTTTCTCAGCTGTGTCCAGTCTGCCAGTAAGCCTATCAAAGGCCTTCTTCATTTCTGTTATAGAGGTTTATCTATAGCATTTTCTTTTGGTTCTTTGGATTTCCATCTCTCTGCTTACATTGCCCATCTGTTCTTGCATGCTTTCTACTTTATCCATTAGACCCCTTAGCATATTAATCAGTTATTTTGAATTCCTGATCTGATAATTCCAACATCCCTGCCATATCTGAGTCTGTTCTAATGCTTGTTTTGTCTCTTCAAACTGTTTTTTGCCTTTTAGTATGTCTTATAATTTTTTCTTGGTAGTCAAATAATGATGTACTGGGTAAAAAGGACTGTTGTAAATAGGTCTTAGTAAGGTGATGGTGAGGTGTAGAGGGAGAGGAAGCACTCTGTAGCCCTAAAATAAGGTCTCAGTCTTTTAATGAGCCTGTACTCTTGACTGTGAACTTTACCTGTGCTTTTCAGTGCCCTCTCCCCCTTTAGGTGAAAAAGGATGACTAGAGTGGGCTGAAGTTGGGTATTTCTCTTCCATTCCATGTGGAAGGCTTGAGTCAACTGGAGTTGGGTGTTTCCCTTCTCCCAGATCAGTTAGGCTCTGGTTAAATAATTCTCCTGACAGCAGACTTTGTTAAGAGTAGAATATTCTGGCATATTTCAAATTGGTTCCTTTTTCCCTCCTTTTGCTAGAAGCACAAGGGAATTTTCCTCCGATATTCAATGTAAGAACTTGGTAGAGCTATAGGAGGTAAAACTCACAAAAGTTTTACCCCCAAAGACTGGGTTCCCCCAGAGATTTTATTTCTCTGACTTACCCACACTCCTCTCCAGCAATTTGTCAATTACAGTTGTTTTTCCTACTTTAGCACTGGTTCCTATGGAGGTTTCAGTAAGTTGTAATTCTCCCTGTTCTATTGATCTCTCCAATTGTGGCAGTGGTTTGCCCTGTGACCTTGCTTCTCTTATAGTTCTAAGAAGAGTTGCTTTTAAGTTTTTTCAGCTTTTTACTTGTTGTTAGGATGGAGAGGTGACTTTCAAGCTTACTTGCTGGACTGGAAACTGGAAGTTTGCACTGAATTTTTAAATTTGGGAATAACTCTCATTTCTACCATGTTATGTGTTCTTATCTGGAAACATGAAATAGTCCTCTACTTATTTAAGCCTTTTAAAATATCTTTTAATAATTTTATAATTTTCTCCATAAAGGTCTTATACTGATTTTGTGTTAGTCAGCTCAGGCTGCCATAACAAGATACCAGAGATCAGGTGATTTAAACAACAGAAATTTATTTTCTCATGGTTTTGGAGGCTGGAAGTTTGAGATCAGGGTGCCAGAATGGCTGGGTTCTGGTGGTGTCTCTCTTCCTGCCTTGCAGATGGCTGCCTTCTTGCTGTGTCCTCACATTGTAGACAGAGGGCTCTGGTGTCTCTTCTCATAAGGGTACCAGTTCTACTGGATCAGGGTCCACCCTTATGACCTCATTTAACCTCAATCACCCCCCTTAAAGGCCTTATCTCTAATACAGTCACATGGCAGGGCATGGTTAGGGCTTCCATATAGCAATTTTGAGGGGACACAATTCAGTCCATAGCACATGTTTTGTTAGATTTAGTCCTAAATACTAAATGTTTTTAATGTTATTATAAGTGGTTTTATTTTTCTTATTATCTTATTATACTTTTAAGTGGTTTATGGTAAATGGACATGTAATTCATTTTTATATACTGATTTTATAAGAACTTGCTTTTATACAAATGATAGCATGATAGATCTAAGAATAATACTACCAAATTTTAATTTTTTTGAAAACTTCTTTATTTTAGATTCACTGCTACACAGAGTCGCATAATCCTCAAATTCCAAGTTTACAACTGATTATCACAAGATCCCTATCCATATATACATTGGTTAGAGGGAAAAAGTTCTATACAAAATTTTAGTAGTTACATTTGTAAGCAATACTGAATTAGTGAAAACTGAAGAACTCCCAATGCATTACACATAGGATAACCACTCTTAAATATAAGAAGCGAGGCAATACAGGAAAATTTCCTGGACAGTCTAGAAAAATGATAAAGGCATTTATGATGAGATAAATGCTTTAAATTAATTAATTAATTAATTAATTTTTGGCTGCGTTGGGTCTTCGTTGCTGCACGCGGGCTTTCTCTAGTTGCAGCGAGCAGGGGCTACTCTTCGTTGTGGTGTGCACGCTTCTCATTGCAGTGGCTTCTCTTGTTGCAGAGCATGGGCTCTAGGGTGCGCGGACTTCAGCAGTTGTGGGAAACAGGCTTAGTTGCTCCGCGGCATGTGGGATCTTCCTGGACCAGAGCGTGAATCCGTGTCTCCTGCATTGGCAGGCGGATTCTTAACCATTGCACCACCAGGGAAGCCTGAGATAAATGCTTTTAGTACACAACTTATTGGGCAAATGAAACTGCCACATAGGTTGGTACTTTCACTTTTGAATATTTGTGGTATGGTATTACCCATTTATCTGACATTCATACATAAAATTTCAAGTCTGGTTCTCCAAACGGTTGCTTGATGTTTTTTGAATAGTGTCTGGTGTACTCAGAGTGCTTTTTTCATTTATCTTTTCTTCTTTTGTAAGGTTTAGTGGGACTGCGCAATGCTGGAGCAATAATCCAGAATGTCCTGAATAGTGAATTCCATTGTAACACCAGATCCAGGATAACAGCGAGCTATCAAGCCTTCAAAATGCTTGTACTGGCGTATAAATTCATCCTGCATGGAGTGCCACACCACCTATAATAAAAATGAAAATAAGAGTCATTAAACTATGAATGGAAATAATACACAGTCAAGTATGTAGAAATAATGTCAAGATATATTCTAAGGATTTAGAATAGCATAATAGTTAAGAACATACATTCTGGAGCTAGAAACTAGCTCCTTCCACTTATAAGGTTTGTGACCTTGAGTATGTTACATCATTGCTCTGTGCCTCAAGTTCCTTATCTGTAAACTGGGGTAATGATAATAATACCTTCCTCACAAGCTTCAGGTGAGGTTAAATGAGTGGATACACGTAAAGTGCTCAGAACAGTGTGACACAGTAAGCACTCATTACATTTACCTGTTATTATATTTACTCCAATATCCAACAGCGATGTGGATATGCACAACTATGTATGAAACTAAGACTAATGATTAAATGAAATGCAACACTGAATGCTTAAATTTCATTTCATGTGAAAGTTTAACAATTTCTTTATCTAAAACTGATGATGCAAAACATTGCTTGATGCCATGGAGGACACCAAGATGAGTCAGACCAATCACCTGCAATCAAAGGAATTTATAATCTGGAAGTGGAAATCACGATGCAGACAATTATCAAGACAGAATCTGATACACACATTGACATATTAGCTAATATTAATAGGTTATATTTATTGACTTATTTCATATCAGCACAGTACAAAGTGCTTTATGTATACATTATCCTTTTTAAGTCTCATGACAACCTGGTGAGGTGGGTACTATGAAATTATCCCTATCTGCCAGTTGAGGGGATTTTTCCTTATAAACCCTAAATCTCATAAACCCTAAATTCCTAATAGACAACTTAAGACTATTTACTGAACAGTTTTACTTACACTTTTTTGCTTCTCATCTTTTAGCTCATGGTATTTCATCCACCTGGAAGGCCACTTCTCCTACTTTATCTGTTAAGTTAGTATCTGACTTTCAGAGGCTAACACAAATGCTTTCCTTCATGAAGCCTTCCATGGTGTTAAAATCAGAATTATTCTCACTCATCTTTGGGCCTTTTAGTATGGCTTATAAAGAATGATGGCTCAGTTGGCAGTTTAAGTCTGACTCTACCATTCATTAGCTATGGGATCATGGTCATATTACTCCACCTCTCTAAGCTTTGATTTTCTCATGTATAAAATGGCAATGACAGTAATAGTAGTGCCCACTATACAGGAGAGGTATTATTTCTACTTTTCAAATCAGGAAATTGAGGCTCAGAGAGGTGAAGTAATTTGCCCCAAATCATGAAGCTTTATCTGGAGCCAGATTATGAACCCATTTCCAGCTCCAACCCCCATGCTCAGAATCACTCCACTGTACTATATACACCATTCCATTTCCTTGCTTCCCTCAAAACTAAAACAAAATGAAAAAACCCATCCCCAAACAATAGAAAAACAACTTAATGCCTCAAAACAATAAAAAACAAATACAAAATAAACAGGAATAGCCATATAAACTTATATAAATATTACTCCTTTCTTCCCCTCACAATTCATTAATCTGGTCTGTACCTTGTGGAACTTTCCTCCTACACTAAAATTAGAAAATGCATAGTATTTCTAGAGGAATATTTTGGAGAAAAGTAATATATGTAAGGATGTGCAATCTAGGATGGTTCAAAGAACTAAAGCATACCTGGAGTAAGTTCTCCTCTTCACATAAATGTTTGTCAACCTTCTTGTAGAGGTTATCTAGACCTTTTTTTACTTCCTTTCCAGGATACTCTTTAATAACTTTTCGGAGTTCTTGTTTGTTAAATGCAAGTTGATAGCTTACTTCCTCTTCTCTTATACCCTGTGCTACCCGAGCTTCAACGCCTTCAAAGAAATGCTTCGAGGAAATGGAAAGAAATAATAGCTAAGAACTGCTTTCATGACCACTTAAATTAAAAAAAAATCTGATTATAAAATAGTATATATTCATTATATAAAAAATCAATGTGTGAAAATATAAAGGATAAAATAATAATCAGCTATTATCATACCACTCAGAGATAACCACTGTCAACATTTTAGATTTCCTGCTAGTCTTTTGATGTGTGAGTACATAAATGAGATTATAATTTTGCACGCTGTTTTTCCACTTAATATTTTATGTTTTCCCAAAGTATAAATTTTAATGGCTGCATAATGTTCCTTCCAATGACTGAACTATAATTTGTTTATTCATTCCTCCAGTATTGGGTATTTAATATTTTTCACTCTTTTTTCTTGGAGTTGGCAAAATCTACTCATCAAAAAAAAAAAAAAAACTCTTATAAATACAGTCGTCACAAATAACTTTCATTCGTAAGTATTTACCCACATTATTGATTACTACCCAGCATAAATTTCTAGACTATAATTCCTCAGTTGAGGAGTATAATTGCTAAGCATTCTGAAGACTCTTCATATACACAAATTGCTTCCCAGGAAAGTTCAATCAGTTTATATTTCTGTCAACAGTATATGAGAATGTTATCTTACCATACTATCATCAGCATTAGCACAATTAAAAAACAAATCTTTTCCACTTTAAAAAGTGAAAAAGTTTGTCATTTTATTTCACAATTCTTTGGCTATAAATGAAGTTAACCTGCTTTTCAGATGCTTAGTGGTACCTTCAGAACCCTTGCCCATTTATATGTTGAGGTCTTAGTGCTTTCCTTATTGATTTTAAAAAGATCTTTTATATTAAATATACTGACATGGTGTTACAAATATTCTCCTCAGGTTGTCTTTTAAGTATAATTGGTCTTTTAATATGCATATTGATTGGCAAGTCTTTATTTGAGCACAATACGACTTAATATCGACAAGCCAAATCCAGTCATTACTTTTCTCTAAAATTTTCTTAGCAATTATTATTTATTTATTCTTATAAATTATTAATTTTTTGACAGTAATTTTTGGACAAGTCTATTCCTGGTAATTTTAAAATTTTGTTTCTACATAGACTTTCATATTATATATAGGTAATTATAACCTTGACTCTCCTTTGTATATCTTTATGTTTTGGTCTTATTGCATTGGCTAGATCTTCCATAACAATGTTAAATAATAAGGGGTCTATCAATGTTTCTGCTTTAAATTTGATTTCAAAGGAAGTGCCTCTATGTTGCAGGTAAGTATCATGTAGGCTTTAGGTCTGAGACCAACCTTCTACCCTAAAGGAATATCTGTCTGTTCTTAAGTTTTAGAAAGAACTGGTTCTGCATTTGATTAAATGTCTTTTAATCAAAACAATTCTTTGAATTATCGACAACAGATACATAATTTTTATTTGACTCATTTCAAGTTAAAAACTTAGAGAAGATGACTAATCATATTGTGGACAAAGTTAGTTAGAAGGGTCCATTTAAGCTTCTACTATGTTGCACAACTCTCTAAAACTATCATTTCTCACTTTTTAAAAAATATTTATTTTGTTTATTTATTATTTATTATTTTTTGGCTGTGTCGGGCCTTAGTTGTGATATGCGGGCTCTTCTGTTGCGGCGCACAGGCTCCAGAGCGCGTGGGCTCTGTAATTTGCGGCACTTGGGCTCTCTATTTGAGGTGCGCGGGCTCAGTTGCCCCACGGCATGTGGGATCTTAGTTCCCCGATCCCGTGTCCCCTGCACTGGAAGGCAGATTCTTTACCACTGGACCACCAGGGAAGTCCCTCATTTCTCACTTTTAATGATCAGACTTGCTCTGGGGAATGAGAAGTCAAGAAAAGAAGGGAAAAGAAAAGGCAACGAACAAAACAATTTTTGGTTTTCCTTTTATCTTGATAAAGTTTTCAAAATCTTCATCTGAACTAGGGATAAAGGTTAGCCATTTATGAGGTAAGAAATAAAAGAGTCTGGTATAATGGAAAAGCCTAAATCTACGGTTCATCCCCCAGCTTTGCTACTTTCCAGTTATTATAACTTTTCATTTACTTTCAGTTTCTTCGTTTGTAAAATGGGGATAATACCATCTTACCCCACATCACTGTTTATAGGAACTAAAAGAAATAATGTATATAAAACATCTAGCAGTGTCTTGGCACACTGGCAGCTTAAGTATCTGAGTCTCTCCTTCCTTATCCTCCTGCATCAATATATGAGCAAATTTAAAACAAATGTCTATTGTGTTATTCACATGTACACAGGTTCAAAACCAGGAAAGATACACTGAATGAAAATATACTTACATTTAGTTTTTCAAGAGGTTGTCCTAAAGAGTAAATGACGTAAGACTGAAGGTGATCTGTGTATTTTTGTTTGGCTTCTTTTTTTTCAGCTTCTAGACATGAGATTTTCAAACGAGAAAGTGTTGCAAAAATATGGTGGAAGTTTTCCATCATGACTACATCCCTGGGCGTCTTCTGGCTTTCGTTAGCTACTTTCTCCACTAAGATGAAAACAGGAAAAACATAGTAACATCCTGATATAAGTATAACCATATTTAGCTAGGAAAAATTTACATGATTTTTTTCATTTGTAAGTATAAGAAGTAAGCACATTTCTGGACTTAATAAAATATATTGTATTGAAGGATCTTCACATCTACGTAAACCTAATAAAAAATCATTCTAAAACAGTCCCAAATACATATATATGGAAACTTAGTATAGAGTAAAGGTGGCTTTTCAAATCAGTGGGGAAATGATGAATTATTCAAAATGTTTAGGACAACTAGCTGGTCCTTTTGAATACACTAAATTTGGATTCCTATTTCACATCTTTCAGACAAACAAATTCTAAATTGCTCAAGTACTTAAAATGTTAAAAGCAAATAAATAAATGAATACAATCATAAGTACTAAGAAAAATAAAGCCAATTAAAGAAATAATTTTGTGATAGTATGAACTTTCTAAGAATGGCCCAAAACTTAGAATCATAAAGAGAAAGATGAATAAATATTTCAAATAAAATTTGAAAGCTCTTGCATGGTAAAACATACCATAAACAAAATTGATTTATAGTCTTTCAGGTTTACAAAGAATAAAAAGATTGATAATACCTAGTAATATTGGGCTTTGATGCAGATGTGATAGAAACTTTCACCAAATGCTCAAAGCACTAAACTGGTATAATCTTTCTATGTGGCTATTTGGCAAAAGCCTCAACACAGACACAAAACTTTTGACCCAGTAATTCCATTTCTAATAATTGACCCTAAGGAAATTATTGGACAAGTATACAAAAATATATGGAGGAAACTGGAAACAAACTAAATGCCTATTAACAAAAGATGTGGTAAATAAATAATGATACATGGAATACTATGCAATCATTAAAAATGATTATGGTTATCTATATTAATAGACAAGGAAAGACACTAGAAGTATAGAGTATAGTAGGTTCCAAAACAGTGTGTAAGGTATGATAAAACTTTTAAAATTAGAGAACACACACAATATGCACATATACACCAGCGAGAGAGATATACTCAAAAGTTTAGCAGCGAAAAATTAAATGTTATTTTTGCATGATTAGATTACAAATTATCCTTATTTTCTTCCTGATTTTTAAAATCAGTTTGCTGATTTTTGGGGGTATGTAATGAGCATATATTACTTTACAATCAGAAAACGCAAAGCTACTTTGAATTTTAAAAGAACTATCAACCATACAAACATTCAATCATATAATTAATCTATCTTTCCCCTAAACCTGTTTCCACTGAAAATATGTTATCTATAACTTCCTGTCAATTTTTTAGCTTTAAAAATTCCTGAATAGATGCAATCAGATCATTTATTTCAAATTAAACAACACATCCACACTGTTTCTGTAACTTAATTGTGTGGTCTGACATAGGAAGACGGTGAATTATAGTATTTTAGCATTAATCTACCATATGTGACACATATGAAAATAGGCCTAAAGAAGTGAATTGATTTGTTTAAGGTTACACAGACATCACTGCTGATCATCTCTGGAAGACTCTTGCTAAAAAGCAATGTAATCTGGGAGATCATTTTTTGTGTTTAAACAATGAATTTCAATTTTCCATAGTGATAAGCACATATGAACCCTAAAATATAAGTGGTTCGTGGTGAATACAAATGGGTTTTATGTACTGCTTATTTTTCAAATTTAAGAAATCTTTAATTTCAGAAAACTTAAAAAAGACTACAGAATATGCAAAATAATGAACACATCTGTCCCCAACTTCTAACTTACCAGAAATAATGAAAACAATCAACCAAAAAATTCTTTAGAATGTAACAAAAGCTTACCATTAACAAACACTCCTCTGATAAGTTTAGTATATGCTTTATCTAGATCTCCACGACGCTCAGCATTTTTAAAGATTGATTCTGCAAGTCCAGCAAATTCTTCAAATTCAGCAACAAATGGGAGAATTCCTACTTTACTCTTCTTTGAGATCTTTACTTCCTCCATTTGCCTTATTTGGTTACTCTAAAGATAGGCAGAATGCAAAGGAGAAAAATAGCCAATCAACTTAGAAACAGCATATAATAAAAAGCAAATGTATACATCATAGAGACAGGACATAATTTAATACCTAGAACATTTTGAATGTTTACTAAATAAAGATTAATAGGGATAACTACGAAAAACTATTTCTACAGATTAAAAAGTACATATATTTTACATAAGAAAATAAAGTCAAGGAAAAATATACAAATTATTTAAAACAAGATGCAATCAAAGCTTGTGAACCTCAGGTCTTTGTTTAAAGTAAAAACAACCAATAAACATTTTTATCATTTACGAAAGATAAGTATACAGTGATTGCCCATTCTGGGGCAGAGCAGATATCAGAGCACACACAGGATTTCTCAACATTATTTCTGGTTGGTGGCTATGAGGTCAAGTTTGAGAACCATAGTTTATTTCCAAATCACACCAGCCTAAAACTTGTTTGGATAGAGAAGTTCTGTATTTTTGGGGTATGAGAACAGAGAAGGAAAACAGGCATTTCTACTATGGGTTTGTATTATATAATTTTCCATGTATCTATTAGTTACTTATTCTAAATATGTAAGCAAAGTGCTTCTGTATGATGGTGACAAAGTGCAAAAGAGATGTTTCATATAGACAGAATCTAGACACTTGGGTTCAAAATGATCTGTGGGTTCAATTATGGTTCTGTGTACTTCTCAGGTTAGCTAGATCTATTCACAGTAAAAATTACATTGCCAAGTAGTGTTGGATCATTTTCAGCTCTTACCTAAAATTTCATTGTGTTGAGGTTTTGGGGGTAAAACCTGAAAACCATATGACATGTGGCTTAGAAAAGTAATTGTTCTTTTATTCAATATGTTATTGGAAGTCCCAGTCACAGCAAAAGGTAAGAAAAAGAAATAAGAAATAAGAAATAAATAAGAAATAAGAAAAAGAAATAAAAGGACTCTAAAGAAAAAGAAATAAAAGGAATCTAAATTGAAAAAGAAATAAAAAAGAAATAAAAGAATAAAAGGAATAAAAAAAAGAAATAAAAGGAATCTAAATTGGAAAGGAAGATGTAAAACTCTCACTATCTGCAGATGACATGATAGTATACATAGAAAATCCTAAAGATGCCACCAAAAAACTCTTAGAACTAATAAATGAATTCAGCAAGACTGCAGATAACAAAGTTAATATACAGAAATCTGTTGTGTTTCTGTATACTAATAAGGAACCATCAGAAAGAGAAATTAAGAAAACAATCCCATTTACAGTTGTAACAAAAAGAATAAAATACCTAGGAATAAATCTAACCATGGAGGTAAAAGACTTATACTCTGAAAACTGTAAGACACTGGTGAAAAAAACTGAAGACAACACAAACAAATGGAAAGATAAACCGTGCTCAATGATTGGAAGAATTAATATTGTTAAAATGACCATACTTCCCAAGGCAATCAAGAGAGTCAATGCAATCCCTATCAAAATACCAATGGCATTTTTCACAGAACTAGGACAAATAATTCTAAAATTGCTATGGAAACACAAAAGACCATAATAGTCAAAGCAATCTGGAGAAAGAAGAACAAAGCCAGACATATTATGCTCCTTGATTTCAAACTATACTACAAAACTACAGTCATCAAAACAGTATGGTACCGGCACAGAAACAGATACATAGATTTACAGAACAGAACACAGAGCCCAGAAATAAACCTGTGCTTATATGGTTAATTAATCTACGACAAAGAAGGCAAGAATAAACAATGATAAGACAGCCAAATCTTATTATTTTCAAAGGTTTAAGAGTGCAAATCCATGTCACTATAGTGTGAGGAATCCTGAAAAGCAAACTAAATGCAGCTAAGAAATGTACTGGACTGCAGAGTCCAGCTTGGTAGAACTTGATGTGTCAGTTACTTTCTAATTTTATCTCTGGTTCTTGCTAGGCTAACATTTTTAGCCCTGTTCCTTGAAGAATAGTTTGGGCTTGGTCACCAGATGAAAGTGCCAAACTCAGGTGCTGTCTATTCCACTTTCTGCAGTCATCTGACATTCATGTTTCTGTCTTAATACACAAAGACCCATTCATTACCCATTCATTATGCCCTAGGTTCTGATATTGTCTCATGTACCAAAACATATAACACTTACTGAGCACACAAAATCAGCCAGACACTGAGAAGACATGAGTTAAAATAAGAAACAGAGAGTGATGACAGACAGCAGAAGGAACCATCCTTCTCCCTTTGGTGATAAGAGGTATATCCTTTAGAAATACACGCAATTTAGGAGAAAATGAGTTTATACCTTTGTCTAGGTTAATTTTGCTTTCTTCACTTCCCAGTCTTGAGAGTAACATGAACATTCTTTAATAAACTATTATTAATTACTAGTACTATTATCACCACCACCACCACCATTGCAAGTGATCCATTAGTAAGCTCTTATTCTGTGCCAGGCAATGTGCTAAGCACTTCATTTGAACCCATGTCTACATCTACCTGATACTACATCTTATGCTTTCAACAACTATGTTCTATTGGGTTGAGAGGTATTATATAAAGTTATATTTTCCTGATAAAAGCAACAGAACCTTCATATTCTGTAAATGTATAGTGTCCTCATGATTCAGTGTTCCAGTTATGTTAAATGGGACTCATTATCTTAGCCTTTGGTAGTTCTTCCTTTTCCTTTTGGCTATCAGCTTGCAATCAGACCTTCCAGGTTTATCATCACCTCTGGAGAAGGCAGGGTAGGGAAGAGGATAAGCCTTAAATGGTTAAATTTCATAATATTTCAAATGCCAAGTGAAATCACTCGGTAGGGAAGGAGGATTAACAAGACTGTTGAGATGACATTTAAGTTTCTACAGTGGACACAGACTGTTTTTAAACTTTCAGAATCTCAATAAATATTTTTAGAAAGTATAAAAAATGATATGGATTTTAATTGCCCTTAATATTTTTATTATTCTCCCATTATTCTATGGCTATTCAAAAGCTGGATTTAACTTAGAGGTTACACAGTAGAAAAATTCAGATGATAAATATCCACTTTTATATACTAAATATATTAATAAAATGAAACTTTTTTTTTAGAACCTGGCCCAGTCCAGTTCATACCTACAAGCTTACCAAAACCTAACAGAAAAAAAAAAAAGTTAATGATTTTTTTTCCCTATTAGAAGGAGGAAATGGTGATTGCCAAAAGTTAACATAAGAACAATTTATTCTTAAAATAAAGCAATATGATTATTAATTAAAGCTATTAAACTAATAAACTAATTTAAATAAGCAATTAAAATAATCCAGTTATTAATTATCCTATTGGAGTATATTAAAAGAAGAAAAACAATAAATTCAAGTGATAGTTTCAACTGTTTCATTAAATCTATGGTCATTAATAGTCAACTGAGATTTCAGTTACTTAGTGGATCTCTTATGCAGCTGCTGCCTCCATGCCACCTACTCCAGAACTTGCCAAGATTCACCGTGTAGATGGGAAACTAGCTGGCACAGCACCATCCAACTAACTCTGTTCATGTAAATTGTAGCCAACACCCTGCTTCAAGGCTTTGGGCAGTAGATCCCACAGTGGAAAGCTGGAAATCTCTTGGCTTAAATACATTTTTTTTGCAACAGTTAGAATTCTAAGTTATTAAAAAACAAACAAAAACAAAAAACAAAACAAAAAAAACGAACTTACAATACATTTATCAAAGTTCCTTTTGACAGTCACCAAAACATTTCCCAATGTAGTACTTAGAAAAGAAGCAGGGTCCACATTTTGTGCAGTCCACACATGATGACTCATTTTGACTAGCATATAAAGGGAGTTAAAGCTATCGATTTTGTCTCCTAATGCAATCAGGTTGTTCAGTTCTGGCTCAATGCAGCGAAATATTTTAATCATCATTTGGCGAATCATATCTTTCCTGTTCAGAAAACATACAAAATATAGAAAAGTTATTACAAGCTTCAGGTGTATTCATCTTCAACTTTATCCCCCGGGTATACACAAAATGACTAAAATTTGATATTTCAACTAACACTGTCCAAATATGATGAACTAATTATCCTATAGTGGTTTCCAATATAAACATATTTTTTTGAAGTTAAGTTTTATCACTCAAAATAACTTGGTCATTTGTAAAACTGGGTCCTGAAATGTACTTTGTGATTTCTGAGAAATACACTGCAATTCAAATGCTACTTCCTACCAGCAAATATCAAAATTGATTGCATTTCTGTGATCACTATAGTAAAGAAGAGCTAAAGAGCCATAAACAGGACCAATTTTACTTCAGTAAGATGTTCGATAAGACACCGGGCACACAGGCTGATGCTCTGAGTGCTGTCAGTTATGGAGAGTCATCTGAACTCCTCACTCCTCACTGAGCGGCACTCCTTTCTGCTCAATTTAACGTTTATTTTTTTCCCAAAATAAACAATAGATAGTAACAAACACGTACTCAGATGAAACAGGCAGTGGTGTGCCAGCATTATGTTGCCGTGACGACGTTCCTCCATCTAGGTCCTCTGCTTCAGTCTGAAAAAAATTATTCAGGTACTTTACATAATAAAAGACCAACAATTTGACTAGTTTATATAGCAATAGCCTGCTCAGTCTTAAAATTCCTAGGAGAGAATATGTTATGAGAAATAATGATTTTTAAAGGCAGTATTACCGACAAAACTATACAATTTAGTATGCTGTTTAAGAATGTTCAGGAAGTGCTTTGTTCTTAGATTTTATCTGAGAATTACTGTGGCATGAGAAGTTGTGTTTGTATGTGTGCACATGAGGGGAAAGGAGGAGAGAGAAGGTTGAGGAGGCTCAGATGCAGCATGGGAATGGAAAGGCAGCTCAACAAAAAGCTAAAAACATCCAGAAACAACTTTTAAGAGAGAATTTTAAAAATTAAAGAAATCTCAATGATCATTTTAATAAAATTTTGGTATTAAAAAATGCTATCGAAAGTTTTACAGAAGCTAACAAGTAAACACATTAACTACCTGGACCACTTACAACAACAAGTCCCTAATCATTTAAAATAATTAATTTGTCATTCATTTTAGGCCTGCTTTTGATATGTTGGTTCTCTTTTTTAAGATGACCTTAATCTAAAAAAAAATCACTCAATTTGCACTGTGCTTTTAAGTTCTTCAAAATAGTCTTACAAATCTCTCATTTTATTTTCTTACACTTATGCCATCAGAGAAGCATGATGAATAGGTATTATTATACCTATTGCACAGATGAGGAAAAACAGGGATTAAATAATTGCTTTAAGGACTCATAGCTAGTTAGTAACAAAGCCATAAGATTCGGATTTGAGGCCTCCCCATTTTTTTTTCTTTCTTTCCTTATAAAAAAGACCATGGTATATATACGCAAACATCTTTTTTATTTTTTTAGTTCTATTTTTTCTTGATGATTACTAAAACTGTTTTTTAAATAATGTTTTTTGTGGGAACTGCCTAGCAGTACAGTGGTTAGGACTCCGTGCTTCCACTGCACGGGGCCTGGGTTCCATCCCTGTTCCGGGAAGATCCCGCATGCCACACGGCACGGTCAAAAAAAAAAAAAAAAAAAGTTTTTTGCAAAGTAAATTCAGACATTTCCCCCCCTTACTAATTTAGACAATGTTTAGGCCTAAAATAGTCTGGAATACTAGATTAGATGCCCAAACTCTATCACGGTTTTTATTATCTTGTATGACAAAATGTATTTAAAAAATCCTTAATTACAAATTTTGTCTTTTTCTGTTCTGATATTAAAATTGTGGCAATATATTAATTAGGTTAATTATGCTACAGGTCATAAATACTAGCCAATAAATAAATGTGACTCATACCATAGTTCCAGGCATGCTTTGATGTTGCTGTAGTTTGAAAAATTTACTTATGAAGTCCTGTTCTGCCAGACACAGGGGCTCCAGTTCACTTAGTACCTGTTCAAAGATCTGAAGAAAACCAAAATGATCCTACAAAGAACTGAACCAAAATGCTTAAAATAACATTCCACATTTAATTACTTTTCTGCAGGGACCAGGGATGCTTCATCTATAATCTCAACAGAACCCCCAAAACAAACACTTTCAAGATTGAAAGGACAACACAGTATTAACAAGGCATAACAGGGCCAGAACATACTTAAAATAAAACTCACAACAATTATTTACTCGAAATCTGGAAAGAGGAACACAGAGATAAACTTTTTTTTTTTAACATCTTTATTGGAGTATAACTGCTTTACGAGATAAACTTTTTAAACTTATTTAATGCATTGCAGAGAACAGTTTAGCTTCATAAAAGCTATTTCCTCTTTACTCTGTAGCTGCTCAAATAAATGGATTTATGATTGCAAGCACTTTATGATTTATAACAAACTTTAATAAAACTGTTACGTCATTTAATTGATAAATCACATTTCAGTTGACATTTGACAATATTTTTTTCAGATTCAGAACTGTAAAGTAGGATATGGTTAATTAAAAGAGCCAACGGAGCCCAAATCTTTGAACAAAATTAAAGGAATAAAAAACTGATGCTAGAAAACTAATAGTAATGTTTAAGAAGTACTTGTTATTTTATTTTACCTTATCAAATTTGGTTCTGTCGGCAACATCGAGATCAGAGGCTGACATGTTTCCCATATCCAACAAGGAAGATGACTGAGATCTGCGATTCCCTGAACTCTGAACACTGAGTTTATTTAGACTAGAAGTAGATCCAGTTAATTTACCGGAACTTCCATGAAGACCTAAGAAATAATAAAACTTTAAACCTTCATGAATAAAAGATCCATAGCATAAATGAGGGTTATCTTCTACTGTCTTGGTCTTCTGGGGCTCATACTAGTTAGGGCACAAATCTACCACATGGGACAGATTGTAAGCGGTCCTCTTTCATTAACATTTGTGTCCTATTCCTGAACATACTGTAAAGAGCAGTGAAACTATACAGAATCACAGAATAGGACTGAACAAGATCTTAAAGATCACATTATGCCCCGACCAGTCTCACCATAAAGATTAAGCTGCCTGATGATTTCTGTAGACTAAAGTAGATGAGGATTTCTTTCCCACTCAAATGACATGAATATGGATGAAAGTCACTGACCCTCTAGTGTACTAGTTAACATGACGGTTATATTTCTGAAAAAAACTGCCATATCCCAATATTACTCACCTCCACCTCAAATCAACACATTAGGTGGAACCATATCAAATTATTCTTGCCCTACCAAAAAAGTCAATTACACACGATTCAACTTTAATACACCCCTGAACCCAGAAACTCTGCTTTTACAGTAAGTGAACTGATTACAGTTCTTTAAAAACTAAACAAAATGAAGAGAAAAAAAACACCCTGAAAATTTGTTATATTTAAAATACAACTAAAATATAATACATACATCATTAACTATATATATATATATTTTAATTTTTAAATTAAATTTTATTTTTTTTATAAAGCAGGTTATTATTAGTCATCCATTTTATACACATCAGGGTATACATGTCAATCCCAATCGCCCAATGTAAATGTTTGCGCCAATGTAAATGTTTGCTGTGGGTTTGTCGTATATGGCCTTTATTATGTTGAGGTAGGTTCCCTCTATGCCCACTTTCTGGAGAGTTTTTATCATAAATGGGTGTTGAATTTTGTCAAAAGCTTTCTCTGCATCTATTGAGATGATCATATAGTTTTTATTCTTCAATTTGTTAATATGGTGTATCACATTGATTGATTTGCATATATTGAAGAATCCTTGCATCCCTGGGATAAATCCCACTTGATAATGGTGTATGATCTTTTTAATGTGTTGTTGGCTTCTGTTTGCTAGTATTTTGTTGAGGACTTTTGCATCTATATTCATCAGTGATATTGGTCTGTAATTTTCTTTTTTTGTAGTATCTTTTTCTGGTTTTGGTATCAGGGTGATGGTGGCCTCATAGAATGAGTTTAGGAGTGTTCCTTCCTCTGCAGTTTTTTGGAAGAGTTTGAGAAGGATGGGTGTTAGCTCTTCTCTAAATGTTTGATAGAATTCACCTGTGAAGCCATCTGGTCCTGGACTTTTGTTTGTTGGAAGATTTTTAATCACAGTTTCAATTTCATTACTTGTGATTGGTCTGTTCATATTTTCTATTTCTTCCTGGTTCAGTCTTAGAAGGTTATACCTTTCTAAGAATTTGTCCATTTCTTCCAGGTTGTCCAGTTTATTGGCATAGAGTTGCTGGTAGTAGTCTCTTAAGGATGCTTTGTATTTCTGTGGTGTCTGTTGTAACTTCTCCTTTTTCATTTCTAATTTTATTGATTTGAGTCCTCTCCCTCTTTTTCTTGATGAGTCTGGCTAATGGTTTATCAATTTTGTTTATCTCCTCAAAGAACCAGCTTTTAGTTTTATTGATCTTTGCCATTATTTTCTTTGTTTCTATTTCATTTATTTCTGCTCTGATCTTTATGATTTCTTTTCTTCTGCCAACTTTGGGTTTTGTTTGTTCTTCTTTCTCTAGTTCCTTTAGGTTTAAGGTTAGATTGTTTATTTGAGATTTTTCTTGTTTCTTGAGGTAGGTTTGTATAGCTATAAACTTCCCTCTTAGAACTGCTTTTGCTGCATCCCATAGGTTTTTGGATTGTCTTGTTTTCATTGTCACTTGTCTCTAGGTATTTTTTGATTGCCTCTTTGATTTCTTCAGTGATCTCTTGGTTATTTAGTAACGTACTGTTTAGCCTCCATGTGTTTGTGTTTTTTGTTTTTTCCCCTGTAATTCATTTCTAATCTCATAGCATCGTGGTCAGAAAAGATGCTTGATATGATTTCAATTTTCTTAAATTTACTGAGGCTTGATTTGTGACCCAAGATGTGATCTATCCTGGAGAATGTTCCATATGCACTTGAGAAGAAAGTGTAATCTGCTGTTTTTGGATGGAATGTTCTATCAATATCAATTAAATCTATCTGGTCTACTGTGTCATTTAAAGCTTCTGTTTCCTTATTTATTTTCATTTTGGATGATCTGTCCATTGGTGTAAGTGAGGTGCTAAAGTCCCCCACTATTACTGTGTTACTGTCAATTTCCTTTTTCACAGCTGTTAGCAGTTGCCTTATGTATTGAGGTGCTCCTATATTGGGTGCATATATATTTATAATTGTTATATCTTCTTCTTGGATTGATCCCTTGATCATTATGTAGTGTCCTTCCTTGTCTCTTGTAACATTCTTTATTTTAAAGTCTATTTTATCTGATATGAGTATTGCTACTCCAGCTTTCTTTTGATTTCCATTTGCATGGAATATCTTTTTCCATCCCCTCACTTTCAGGCTGTATGTGTCCCTAGGTCTGAAGTGGGTCTCTTGTAGACAGCATATATATGGGTCTTGGTTTTGTATCCATTCAGCAAGCCTGTGTCTTTTGGTTGGAGCATTTAATCCATTCACATTTAAGGTAATTATCGATATGTATGTTCTTGTGACCATTTTCTTAATTGTTTTGGGTTTGTTTTTGTAGGTCCTTTTCTCTCTTGTGTTTCCCACTTAGAGAAGTTCCTTTAGCATTTGCTGTAGAGCTGGTTTGGTGGTGCTGAATTCTCTTAGCTTTTGTGTGTCTGTAAAGCTTTTGATTTCTCCATTGAATCTGAATGAGATCCTTGCCGGGTAGAGTAATCTTGGTTTTAGGTTTCTCCCTTTCATCACTTTAAGTATATCATGCCACTACCTTCTGGCTTGTAGAGTTTCTGCTGAGAAATCAGCTGTTAACCTTATGGGAGTTCCCTTGTATGTTATTTGTCATTTTTCCCTTGTTGTTTTCAATAATTTTTGTCTTTAATTTTTGCCAATTTGATTACTATGTGTCTCGGTGTGTTTCTCCTTGGGTTTATCCTGTATGGGACTCGCTGCGCTTCCTGGACTTGGGTGGCTATTTCCTTTCCCATGTTAGGGAAGTTTTCGACTATAATCTCTTCAAATATTTTCTCGGGTCCTTTCTCTCTCTCTTCTCCTTCTGGGACCCCTATAATGCTAATGTTGTTGCCTTTAATGTTGTCCCAGAGGTCTCTTAGGCTGTCTTCATTTCTTTTCATTCTTTTTTCTTCTGTTCTACAGCAGTGAATTCCACCATTCTGTCTTCCAGGTCACTTATCCGTTCTTCTGCCTCAGTTATTCTGCTATTGATTCCTTCTAGTGTAGTTTTTATTTCAGTTATTGTATTGTTCATCTCTGTTTGTTCTTTAATTCTTCTAGGTCTTTGTTAAACATTTCTTGCATCTTCTCGATCTTTGCCTCCATTCTTTTTCCGAGGTCCTGGATTATCTTCACTATCATTATTCTGAATTCTTTTTCTGGCATCTTCACTATCATTATTCTGAATTCTTTTTCTGGAAGGTTTTCTGTCTCCACTTCATTTAGTTGCTTTTCTGGGGTTTTATCTTGTTCCTTCATCTGGTACATAGCCCTCTGTCTTTTCATCTTGTCTATCTTTCTGTGAATATGGTTTTTGTTTTACAGGCTGCAGGATTGTAGTTCTTCTTGCTTCTGCTGTCTGACCTCCGGTGGATGAGGCTATCTAAGAGGCTTGTGCAGGTTTCCTCCATCATTAAGTATATTAATATGGGACATGTGAGTTTAGGTATAAACAAAGGTATCTATCGTAGCCATGGGGAAAAATGAGAACAATATGTCTGGACAATATCCTACATACATAAAAGAATTAAAAGAGTCCATTTACAAGAAAATGTGATATTTTTACTAGAATTAAATTTAAACAATAAAAACATTTTATTCTTCTTGAATATTTCTCAGCTAACCTGTATTATTTGCTGATGGTCAGGAGGGACAAATGATATAAGAAGTGATAAAAAGATATAAGGACAATTAGAGATAAACTTTGATTTCATTATGCAAAATCTGACCATATCTACAAGAATTTTTATAGTTTCTAAACACAGCCTGAAAACAAAAGTATAATGGTTAAGACTTTTCATAAATTTCTGACTACCCACCAAATATTTTTAACTATATTATGTATTTCTTGGATGTAGTCATACCACTACCATCATGTTGGTTTTCTTTCACCAATACCTGGCAACTCAGAGAAATCAGTATTTTTGGTGTAACTTTTTTCAAGAAAAATAACTAATTTCTAGACATTAAACAAACATGCATTGAGAATACCTACTAATACACTAAGCATACTCACTCTCTGTTTCCTGTTTGACAGCACTTTCTTTTCGAGGCAGTGTAGCTGTGATGGATTAGGTTGCAAGCATCAAAGACAAAGACAAGTTAATAAACTGCAATTTGCACAAACCATGCACAAGAGGAAGTTAAAGCTCTAGTTTAAAAGACACATGCAAAGAACCATGAGCATCAAGTAACGAGAGATGCAACGTATGTTTAGTTGGTCAGCTACTGTTTGAAAAATTATATGAGGGAAAAAACTTTACTAGTCTTTTAATGTACTGTTTTATGTAAATATTCAGGTAAAAATATCTACATCTGTAAGCCTCCCCCATACTTTTAAATGATTTTTTTTAAAGTTTATTGAGTTGATGTACTTAAATTTAAAGACTATATTTGCAAGTTTTGGTTTCTGAAGAAAACAGAGTTCAAGTAAATAATTTAATACAGTGAAAATTTATCAGGATGAAGTTGTAGATTTAGACTTTAAATGCATTAACACTCTTGTATTCACTGAAAGCTCCTGAAAGGAATCTCCACTGTACTAAATAATTGTATACTCCATCTGATAGAACATTATACAAATGAGGCTTTAAAACCATTTTAGAATAACAACCTGAACTACTAAGAAACTTAAACTGGTTTTGTGAACACCTAGAATGAAAGGTATGTATCAAAATACTAATTATTAGGAGATGGGTAGATGGAAGGGTAAAGCTGAGGGAACAGGTTTAATGCAGGAACTGGAGCTCTTTTAGGGTCATCTGGCATTTCTTTTATCTAAAATCTCTCTCTAATATTTATTAGATCAATTGTAGAGATCATCTTGTGAAACATTCTAAACCCAAATTAGAAGTTAATTTGAAAGGCAAAGAAAGAAATTATAGAATGAAACAGAAAATTAAAGAATATAACTCTAATCTAGAAATATTTAAAAACTAGAAAACAATGTGTCAACTGTCACTATTCCTGCCAAACTTCAAGGCAAAATCCCAAGTATGAACTACTAACTTGCCACACCAGAGACATGTGAATCTTCCCAGGCTTGGCTACTCAAAGTTCAAGGGAATATGAAACAATAAGGCTGGACATTAAAGTGGCAAGCAAGGAGGGATGTGCTGGAGCTACTAGCTGGCCATCCTGACTAGTACCTTCTGGTGGCCTTAAGGTGTCACTCTACTAAGTTCACCAATTCCAGAGCAAAGCCTAATGCTATATATATATATATATATACACACACACATATTTTAGTAGTCAATAAAGAATACAGAGTTAATAGTAGTGCCCCATTTGGGGCTCATAAAAAGTGTATATTATCATCAACAAGCACCAATATGCTGGTAAACTTTTAAATATCTTTAAATAATTCCTGCTAGACTATAAGCTTCCAGAGGGTAGGGTCTTTGCTCATTGCTGGATTCTCAGTACCTAGCAGTGCTTATTATATAATAGGTAATTAATAAACATTTATTGAATGAATCTTCCAGTCAGGATTGAATTCAGTCTTGCGTTCAAGACTCCCTTTGGAATCAAAAAGATTTCTTAATTTAGTGGAGAAACAATGAAAAAATGTTTCTGGCATATCAATTTTAAATTTTGGATTATAAATATGAGGAAGTAATTATGTAAATGTATATGTTAATGGGCTTAAATAATATATGTATCTGTATCTTTCTCAGCTGCAGAAAGAAAAAAAACAAGCAATTTGAAAAATAATTACTAAATTTTGTTTTCCTGCCTTTTCATTAAGTACATCTGTAGAATACAAAGGGAAAACAAAACACCAAAGTATCAATCTTGGGGGGGAAATTCCACACCTTTGAGGATATCAAAGTAAACCTACAGATCAAAAAAGGCAGACCTACAAAAAGACCTTATCACAAAGAAAAAGTACTTTACTGGCATTTTAACATTATTTTAAATTATTTGAACTCAGTAGACGTTAAAGACTTGAATCAAGAGTGACTGAAAAAGAGAGAACTCCCCTGAATCTCCATGACTATATATTGACTACACAATTTCCTTTGGTAAAATACATTCAATCTGACTTTCTACTTGTATTAGTATCTGTGACCCAGCATTTTCAGAGCAAGTCAAAAACAAAACAAATTAAAATTTTATTCATAATTACTTAATTTTAATTCATTGAAAAGTTATCTTCCCAAAATTTTAGGTGTCCCTTTTAATTATAATTACTACTAAAAACTAATTTAAACATAATTTAAATCACTGAAAAGATACCTTTAGAAAGTTTACATTCTACCTATTTAAGAACTTCTTAAACCATTTGTATTTAACTTGAAATTTATTTTTAAATGTTGACTAACAAGTTAGATCTTCAAAGATGAACAAAACCGTTTTTATCTTCTGAATTATTATTTAGTTTTTCTTCTCTTGTAACTGATAATATCAAAGTAACAGAAACTATAATTTTTTTGATTACATCAACTGTTACAAATTACTCTCCTATTCCTTATTATTTAATAGATACATAGAAGAGAGATAATTTTAACACTGTTTTAGAACTATAAAAGTATCTTCTGTATCTTGTATTAGGTTAATTAAAAATAATTTTTAACAAGATAATTTAAGAACTTCTCAAGGGGTAAGAAAAGAAAAAACATTTCAGGTTAATGCAATGATACCATTAAGATACTATTATACTTGATTTAAATTAGATTTCTATTATGTCATTTATCTCAATGAGAATCTTAGGCTTGATAAGCTATTATGATATCGGCATTAATAACCTCCTGAGGAGATAATTTTAGAAAGATTTCTCTTTTACTTCAGTTTTCACTGTAGAAGAGTTCTCTCAAAATAAAATGGTTCACTAACAAGTGGTGACAAATATACTAAATGAAAACATTAAACATGTAACTGTATTAATATGTCATTTACTAAAAAAAAAAAAAGTATAACATACCCATGGTGAAACATTAACAAGGATATAAACACACTGCTTTTTAAGAACAATTAACCTTTAGGATGAGTTAGCATTTCTGTTTCCAAAAGCCTATTGTCCCAAGATTCTTATCAGTGTCTTTACCAAAGTGTAATCAATACATTTGTACACAAATTCAAACCATTTAAAAAATCTGGACTAGTATCATCAATATATTAGTGTTGGATTTAAAAAAAAACAACCCACAAACCAGTGAATCACAAAATAATTACCCACTAAAGATAGTCTTCTTTGTCCTAAAGAATGGAAAGATGAGCTATCAATTTCAATCCTATCTCCTGATTACGGAAGTTGCTTAGGGCATAGGCTCCTTTCAACAAGCAAATGCTAAACTCATGGTTCTAAAGGGGAGCTATGCAGACACACTGAGTACACACTGTAGCCATTTAAGGCCAGGTTTTGACTTGAGTAGGCACAGAACTCCATCCAAAAGGAAGTCCAGAGATGGGTACATGCAAGAGCAGAATGTGGCCTCGGCAAATCACTTCCTCGCAACTTGATACTTTCACTGGTTATCCTTTAAAATCATGTTTTTGTCTAACATATTTAGAAGGAACAAAAACCAACTTGTTTCAAAAATATCTCTTTGGAAAAATAAGGTATAATTACAGGATAAATTTTGGTGACATTTTTATAGCCCCTTGCCAGGGGAGAAAACACTTAAAACCTTTTTTGATTCAAAATAGCCAGTGAGAAGTAAGAAGCCAGGAATCACTTTCACTTCCCTGTGGAGAGCAATGACTTAAGAGATCACAGACTTGCCTCCAACTGTTATGAAAGGTCTTTTAGGAAATCAGAAACTGAACTTTCAACATGTGTCTCTTAGTTTAGTTCTTTTCTCTACCAGACTGCACTTCGTTTTCTGGTCAACTGCTTCTCCTATGAATATACATAGTTGTCCCTCGGTTACTGTGCAGGGTTGGTTCCAGCACCCGTTGTGGATATCAAAATCCATGGATGCTCAAGTCCCATAGGTGGACCTCCATATCTATGGGTTGCACAGCTGCGGATATGAGGCTAACTGTACTTTTAAACATAGCACGAATACACAATTGCTGTCAGATTCACATACTGTAGAATTTTAATTAGTAAAAAATGTATTTACAGACATAAATATTTTTTCTATGAAATACCTATAAATTAAACCAATGCATTAGATTTATTCTTTCATTAATTCTACTGTATCTCCTTCCACTTTGCCTAAAAAGTCTCAGAATTATTTGTCATAAATAAAAATAAAACCATTTTTAATAGAATAGAAAACAAGGGACTGAGGTGCCTAAGCTTACCAAACTTCTTGCTTTCTTTAGTTGTGCCAGTCATCTTGATCTTTGCAACTTCAAAGAAATCTTTAATTTCTCTCTCATAGAGTCGTGATAAATAATCCATGTAATTCTTAAAAAGAAAAGTAACACATACTTCTTATTAATAAAACAAACATAACAACTTCCATTTTTCAACCCCCCCCAGTCCTTTGTGCTTGTTTTGAATATTGTGGTCTTAAAATTTTTTTTTTTGAATTTTATTTTATTTTTTTTAATACAGCAGGTTCTTATTAATACGTATTAGTGTATATATGTCAATCCTGATCTCCCAATTCATCACCCCCCCACCCCGCATCCCAGCTTTCCCCACTTGGTGTCCCTACGTTTTTTCTCTACATGTGCTCTTAAAATTTTGATGCATTTCATAGGATATAAAAAGAAGGCTATTTTCTGTCCTTTAAAAAAATTAAACACATCATAACATTAAGAATTTACAAAAATACGAAGTTGAACATAATCACACTTACATTTTCATTTTTACGTATTACCTTTCACATATTTTAAATATAGTTACAATCATACTGTATAGGGTATTTGGGTTACAGCAATTATGTTTCTCCAGCCTCACACTCTAATGACTGCACAGTATTATGCTTTGTTGATGTGCCACAATTTAGTAAACCAATCTCCTAACACAGGCCACTTAAGTGGTTTCAATGTTTTGCTATGATAGACAATGTTACAATAAGCTTTTCACCTCTAATGAATTGTTTCCTTGGAATAACTTCCTAAGGGTGGAATTACAGTGCCAAAGAATAAGGGAATCTTTATAACTCTTCCTCCATATTGCCATGTTGCTTTAAGAACGATTAGACCAATAGACAGTGTCAATGGCAACGAAGGAATACACTGAGTTTTACCATACCTTGCCAGCATAGGGTATTACATTACCCCCAAATAGGTTACTTTCAACAAGAATTTAATTAATACATCTTACAGTTTTCATAATTAAATAATTTATTTTTAAAAAAGCAAATTTAATTTAATCTAGTTCAAATGAAAAAGTCTATTATTTAACATGCAAACTCATTTCTTTATCATATTTGCTTATCATCACATAAAAACATCTTATACCCTTACAAAAGATTCTTCAACAGTGGGAGACCATGTATTTTTCCAAGTCCTAAGTTAAATGCCATATGTAGAGTTTCACTAAATTTAAATAAATCCACAGCAGAAAAACTGCTGTACCTAGCTATTCTTTTAAATTTATTATGGAATCTACGCTTCAACTTCCTTTATTATTTCAAATTAACATACCCAGTTTTAGAGCAGGTTTACTTTGCTTTAAACATCAGGTGCACCTTTCAAAGGTATACATTATTTAAATGTTTGTATACTGACTCATAGTCCACCACTGATTTTTTTTTAGATATTTTATAGATATATCCTTATAAAACAATTTTTGGATAAAACATAATACAGATCCTGCTTTTTTCAATCTGTAGGCCATATACATTCCCACACAGTCTCTGTAAGAAAATTAGTCAAACAGGAAATTCTTTCCTGTGATCTTTGGGTAACTTTAAAAGGAAATATAAATTAAAATATACTCTAAAATTATTCCTATTTCATTGGGCTGTTTCACCTTTTCAGCATCTCATTTTTTCAAGTTTAAATTCTCATAACAATATTGATCACTGAAAATCATTGTAAAGGACTGACAAATGGGAAATTAGCTTCTTACAATTCATAAGATCTTCATTAGTGGTTTCTACTCAAATCACTCAATATTACAGACTGCATTCCAATACCCAAATTGTTTAAAGAGCACATTATGACCCAAGCAATTTAAACAGTTTCAAAACAGCTATTTTGGCATTTTGCAAACAGTGATTTGAGCAGACTACTGAAAATCATCTTCGTTTTCAATGCAATTCAAATGACTGAATAGCTTCCCCCCAGGTCCTCAAGAGAATTCACTGGTGGGAAAGGCCACAGACAGGTGTGACTCTCGTTCATTCATTTACCAAATTCTGATATCTCTCACTGTGAGTATGTATTCTTCTTAGCACCTTGTATACAGCACCTTACTTAAAATTTAAATATTATGAATATAAATATTGTTATTTCAGACAGTGTTTTCAACTTTATTTTGTGCTGACTGTAGAGCCTTACAGATAACTCCGTGTTTTACTTTCTCTTTACACAAAAAGAAAATTCCACAAATGTAAAACTGCGGTTAAGAGAAGATGTCCGAGCAATCTTCAAGACTGACTGCCAACCTCAGGGGGCTATTAGGAGAGGAAAGCTCATTTCCTACCTAAGCGTGGATGGACCATCTCCATTATGGATTGCCCTACATGCATAACCCAGGGCCACAGTTGGGAAAGAAGGACTCTGACAGCAGAGCTCATTACATGACCAAGGCACCTCTATTTTCCTTAAGCTCTAATTATGTATACCAAACATCAGGGCTTTGCTTAGATTCAGCCATAAGTAGAGTTGGGGCTGGGTCTAGTGATTCTTATCCCTCAAGAATTTAAAACAGGCATTTCCTGGTCCTGCCAGAAAGTGTGAGCTGTGTACACCCAACCAAGTGCAAATAGTACCTGGATTTAATTATCATTTCTTACTAAAGAAACACTGGTTTAGTCTGTTTCCTTCTTTCACTCCTTTCTTCCTTCTTTCTTTTTAATAAAATCCTGTTTATGAAAACACTTCGGCTACCAAATTAGATTATGAGGCATAAAATACATGGTCTGTCAAAAGTTCAAAACACAGGATCAAGTAATATTCCTGGGAATTAAGTCAATTTCATTTAAAAAAGCACATTAATATTGTCAATTGAAACTATACTGTGAGCAGAGAATGATTCCATAATTCAGTGCTAGATTGGCTATCGTCACGTTTCTTCACTTTAAATTACATTCATGAATACATTATATATAAAGATAGGGCAATAATACTCACTGAGAACACAATTAGGAAAAAGCTTATTGAGTGTTTTACTCATTTGAATACTCACTAGGGGACAAAGCACTTGTTGGCACAAAACTCTTAAGGAGATATAACAATGTTTAATTATCTAAAATATTAATCCTCTTAAAACTTCAAAAGGCAAAGATTCCAGTAATGCAAATACTTTTCTTTAAGCTATCTCCAAATCAGAATTCTGCTGAATCAAAACAAAACAAAACAACACACAACAGTAGAGTACTGAACCCATGGGTTCCTGCTACGATGGCCATGTATCTAAGTCAGATCGTGTCATTCCACTACTCAAAGCGCACCAACACCACTCCCCCATCTCCCTCAAAGTAAAAGCCAAATCCTTACAGTGGTGCACAGTCCCTTCCAGATCTGCCCTGCCACACCCACCTTACCTCTCCCACCTGCCCCTCTAATCCTGAACCTGGCTCGCTGTGCTCCAACTACACTGGCCTCCTCGCCGCTCCTCAAGTGCTCCAGGCTGCTCTTGCCTTGGGGCACTTGCACTGCGCCGGGAAAGCTTTCCCCAGAAACTCCCACTGCTCACCCCTCCTTATTTTTAAAATCTGTGCTCAAATGTCACCTTCTCATGACACCTTCGACCATCCTTTTTGAAACTGCAAACCTTTCTGACGTCCTGGCATTCCCTGCTTTATTTTCTCTAGAGTCCTCAGCAGTACCTTCCAACAGGCTATACAACTGACCTTTGTGTCAGTCCTTCTCCACCAGCATATGCACTCTGAACAGGCAAGTGTTCACCTACTTCCTTCAGCGCTACATCTCTAGCGCTTACCACAGTGTTAGCACATAACAGGTGCTCAATTCATTTGCTGAATGAATATATGAATGACTCTTATCTTGTCCACTTGCTGACATTTAGTCAGTGGTATATACCACTGTTCTTCTAATCTCCAAGTCTAGCAAGTTTGGCATCATCCTGTCCCTTGTCTTTGGATTCTCTCTTTTGGTTTATATTCTCTATGCCTATTATCATCTTTCTGGTTCAAGATTTCATTTCATTTCAGTTATTACATTAAGTTCTAAATTAGTTTCCCCCATCTAGGCTTTTCCCATGTGTGAAGAATACTGTTAGGTCTCAAGGCTCAGATTTTTTAACCTAACTTCTCACTCTTCCAGAATATGGAATTTCTGCTTTAATCAGGCTTGCCTTCTTATAGTCCTGGGAAAAGGGCATATTTTCCCACTTTTGTCTGCACATCTTGCTCCTCATCCCTGGAATGCCCTTCCTCTTATTTCTGGCTAATTTAATTCCACTCATTACTTAAAAGTCAATTCAAGTCCAATGTTTTCCATTAAGTTTTCCCCCGTGGCTTCCGGTCACGGATTTCCCTTCTCTAAACTGCCACATATTTAAACTCATTTCCAGTTTAGCACTTAATTTTTTGCTGATTGTTTTAATTATAATCGCTCTTCCCAGTTGTCCCACAACCAGGAATAGAAATACCCATGTTTCTGTGTGCCTAGAAGAGCGGAATGTTTGCTTAATAAAGAGGCACACTGCACTTGCTTAAAAGAACAGATTATAGATTCTTAGAGGGCAAATGTCTCACTTACAGCATCTTCATACTCCCTAGTTTCTATATTGTATATAAAGAAACTCAGGAAATAATTATACCATTTAACTAAACTGAATGATGCTTCAGGCTACAGTATGGCCTAAACTACATTATATTGGAAGTTCAAAATCTAGCTCTTCTACACCCAAGTAAATAAATGTTCTCCCTGGCTAATGAGCACTTAGAAATTCAATTATTTCCTACTTTGCTAAGAATAAACAATAGTATTTCAAATGTCACCTGGGGAACTGAACACATGGCCTCTTGATTCTAAAAGATTATGCTCTATACTCAGTAACTGGCATCAAATCCATACCTTTGTTAGTCCCTCATATTTTCCATAATCGGTACTCTTTAGCCACTCCATCAGCTTGGCATATCGGAGCAAGTCTCTATGAAATGGATGATGATTAGGTAAAGTCAGTTCAACAGAGTGCTGAGCAAGAGTTGAACTCTGATCATGGCCCTAGAATGAGTAAGTAAGTAAATAAATATCATTGACAGTATAAAGAAACATTGTTGTAACTAAAAATTCTAAACAGTGATCAAATATGGCCAAGCAAAACCAACAGCACATACAAAAATAAGAACTGAGTACTTACTTGGCTTCTTTTATCATCCTGTGTATGTGAACTGAACACCACCACCATAAAACAGTCATAAACACACAAGAATGGTTTCTCTGATAAATCAACTACTTGTTTTATCTTCTAAAGGAGTTGAGATGAATGGTTTTTTTTTTTTTTTGAGAATCAATGTTTTAATCAAGCTTGCCTCTCCCATATCATTTTACAATTTACTAAGCAAATAAATATCATGATACAAACTGTATTAAGAAACACAGCAAATAGGGAAGTCATTCAAAACAAATTGTCTACATCTATGGTATTTCCATTGGAGTCTACAATATTTAAAGCAACAGACGAGAATATATAGGATATAGAATTTTGGAACTAGGAAGGACTACAGATGACTATAACCTGGGCTTTCCAGGATAACCCCTAATAATAGTGTAATTTTAATTTTTCCAATGATTTGTTAAGCAAATAAAAATATGATTTTGTTTTTCATCCTTGACATGACTTATATAAATTAATAAGTTTTCAAATAGCCTGAGACAGATAATGCTTCCTGACTTCTGCTTTAGAGTATATAGAACTAGTAGATCATCTGATCCAATAGAAAAACTGAAGAACAAATTGACTCAAAGAGTTAAGTGATTTGCACAGGTCACAAAGGAGGAAAGCTAGAATCTGAACCTTAGTCATCTGAGTCTCATTTCTGTTTTCCTTTAAAAACATGTCAAACAAAATCATTTTAACCAGACTCAAAAATTGCCAAAGGTCAATCAATACAAACATTACATTACAGAAATGATTTCTAATGGCCACATCAGAAGGATGACTGGGATTCCATTAAATCACAGATATCAGATACTAAAGCATAAATAGATATTATAGTTTTAAGTCTGCTAAGGTCTCCAAATTGTGTTTTAACTAGTTACACTGACTAAAAGCAAAGAACATTTGACAAAACTGTTATAGCTTATAAATGTTTTTCAAACATTCTGTCTTTATTAATAACAATATTAGATATCTTTTCATTATCCCAATCTTCCTCATTAATTTTTCTCAATGACTTAATAAGACTCAAAATCACTGTTTATGTTCTTCTACAACTGTGTACTCAGACCATTACATGTTAAGTTATATTATTTAATTTAATGTCAGGAAAGCTCTTCAATTAAAAACCTTTACCTCTCCTGCAAAATGGAGAGTTAACATTTATAGAGGATTTTACAGTTTACAAAGATCTTTCGCATATATTACTATTCAAAGCTTTCTTTTGCAAACAGCATTTTAAAGATCACCATCATTTGAAAATTCACTCTGATATAAAGAACATCATTACCTTCAAACTATTACTATTAAGATAGATTAAATGTTATTAGTGTTAACAGAAAGATTTTAGAGAAAATGGTTCCAAAATACCTATAGGAAACAGGAAAATCAAATACTTAAATTGTTTAGTTCAATCAGTAATATAGAGGGACTTGCCCCATGGTCCAGTGGTAAAGAATCCACCTTCCAATGCAGGGGACGCGGGTTCAGTCCCTAGTAGGGAAACTAAGATCCCACATGCCACTGGACAAATAAGCCAGTGTGCCGCAACTACTGAGCTTGTGCGCCTCAACAAGTGAGCCCATGTGCTACAAACTATAGAGCCTGTACGCCACAACTACAGAGCCCATGTGCACTGGAGCCCGTGCGCCACAACTAGAGAGAGAAAACCCGCATGCCACAACTAGAGAGAAGCCTGCGTGCCACAACGAAGAGCCCGCATGCCTCAACAAAGACCTCACGTGCCACAACTAAGACCCGACGTGGCCAAAAAAAATAAAGAAAATAAATAAAACAAATTCTAAAAAAATATAGAAAACGATCACATATAGAAATCAAATGTGCTAAGAATTTTATTCATTATATATTTTTAAAATTAAGACATTGTTTAAAGTTTCTTATTATAGATAAATAAATTAGTAACAATAACAATTTACTGAATGCCTACTACCATGCTAGGTTCTTTATATATATAAATTCTAATCCTTACAATAACTCTGCAGACTACTTTTCTCCTCATTTAAAAAATAGCAAAACCCTATTATTAACATAATTTTAAAATAATATACTAGATTTTCTCCAAATTAAGCTAAGACAAATACGTTTTCTAAAAACTTAGTGAATTACAAATTTTCATTAGTGTGTGTGTATATATAATATTATTATAATATGTATTATAATATATAATATATATTAATATATAATGTATATATAATATATATACATATACATATAACTAGAATTTATAATAAAATTAGCTAATTTCGAACACTTTACTAAAACCAAGCACTGTTCTAAGTGCTGAGCATGTAACAACACATTAATCCTCATAACAACCCTATGAAGTAGGTATTTTTATTACCCCCATTCATTTGATAGGGCAACTAAGATGGCACAAAGAGGTTAACTTGCCCAAGGTCACCCAGGCAGCAGAATCAGGATTTGGAATCCAGGAAACTTGGCTCCAGCATCCACACTCTTAACCACTTTGCTTTACTGACCTTCTAACAGAAATGACGCATTCATGTTAAATACTGAACAAATTTTCAAGATTTGGGAACTCTTTCTATGTTAAGGCATGTTTATTTTTATTTTCTTAAAGGAAAAAGAAAATATGAGCAAAGTTTCAACAAACATCATGAATACCGATCTTAAGTAATCATAGTTCTTTCTAAGTTTTTAACCACATCAACCTATGTTTAGAAGATTGTGAAATGTGCTTAAGGAAATAATTTTTGTGGCATGAACTGAATATTGCTGGTTTATTACACAGGTTTTATTTTGCTATATAATGTTTCTGTAAATATATGTTGAAAGAAAAATTTCCAAATTTAAGCATAGAGCAAAACCTCCCACAACTTCAGTTTTTTCCTGGCTGTACTTTTAGTTCAGTGCATAATTGGTCTTATCATGTTCCTAAAGGTGGAGCACAGAATCATGAGGTCTCTGTAGAACCAAAGGGGGAAAAGGAGCAGGGAACAGTTATCCTTTCAAGACAAATCTTTCAAAAAACCAAAAAATTTTTTACAAGGACATATCCCTTTTGCAAATATTTCAATTTTATTAGCCTTAATTTGATTGCCTGCTTCCAATATCAGAATCCTAATTAGTGTAACTGGTCTGATTCCCCCAGATGAATATATTTCTAGATACATGAATCCCTAGTAAATGTGTAAGTTATGGGTAAGAGTCTATTATTTCAATGGAAGCTGAGTGTGTAAGAAGATCTAAGAGCCAAAAAAATTTTGCCAGTTGTTAAAAATATTACTCTTACGTTACAGTAAGAAGTGAATATTAAAGACACATTTCAAGTTTCATTAAAATATAGCTATGTGGAAGTATTACTGTGAAAGTTGTATCACAGAGAGTGTGCTCTGAATCAGTGATTCCCAAATGTGAAGATGTTCTCACTGGCCTGCAGCAATAAGAAAACAAGAAAAGGATGGGAGCCAGTTTCTCATAAAGGTAAATGTATTAATTTAGAAAGTCTGAAATTATGTTCTTCCTTTTCTTTTAGTACCAAATGTCATTTTAAAAATAAAACGATAGTGAAAGCAGATGGAGATATTTCTTTTTCAAGGTTTTTACTTCGTAAAATAAATTGGTGACTTGGTCAGTCTCCAAATTTACTTTTATTGATGTGTGAATTTTAAAAAGACCAGAAATCAGTGCTCTTAAATCACTGTTATGTTGTGGTCATTAGATTATTTCCACCGGATTCTTCTGTACCGTAGTTATAATATTATGATATCTATACATTTGCTATAAACTGCATTGCACGAACTCTGTTCAAGACTTGTCTTAATCTGTGATGCCATATCTGACTATTTAAATCCTCAGTAAACTTACTTTAGATTAAACCTCTTTAGCACTTATACATATGAATACTATGTATATGTGGCTATACAATTAACAAATTAATATACAAGCGTATCTCATTTTATTGTGCTTTGCTTTTACTGCGCTTTGCAGAAATTGCATGTTTTACAAATTGAAGGTTTATGGCAACGCTGTGTCAAGCAAGTGTACTGGCGCCATTTTTCTAAAAGCATTTACTCACTGCATGTCTCTGTGTCACATTTTGATGATTCTTGCAAAATTTCAAACATTTTCATTATTATATTTGTTATGGTGATCTGTGATCGGTGATCTTTGACGTTACTATTGTAATTGTTTTGGGGCACCATGAACTGTGTCCACATAAGACGGTGAACTTTAATTGATATATGTTGTGTGTTCTGACTGCTCCATCAACTGGTCATTCCCCTATTTCTCTCCTCCGGCCTCCCTAATCCTTGAGACACAGCAATATTGAAATTATACCAATTAATACTCTGATAATCGCCTCTAAGTGTTCAAGTGAAAGGAGGAGTCACACATCTCTCACTTTAAACCAATGATTAAGTTTACTGAGGAAGGCATGTTGAAAGCCAAGATCGGCTGAAAGCTAGGCCTCTTGTATCAAACAGCCAAGCTGTGAATGCAAAGGAAAAGTTCTTGAAGGAAATTAAAAGTGCTACTCGAGTGAACACTTGAATGATTAGAAAGCAAGACAACCTTATTGCTGATATGGAGAAAGTTTCAGTGGTCTGGAGAGAAGACCAAACCAGCCACAACAATCCCACAAGCCAAAGCCTAATCCAGAGCAAGGCCCTAACTGTCTTCAATTCTATGAAGGCTGAGAGAGGTGAGGAAGCTGCAGAAGAGAAGTCTGAAGCTAGTAGAGGTTGGTTTATGAGGTTTAAGGAAAGAAGCTGTCTCCATAACATAAAAGTGCAAGGTAAAGCACAATTGCTGATGTAGAAGCTGAAGCAAGTTATCCAGAAGATCTAGCTAAGATAATTAAAGGTGGCTACACTAAACAACAGATTTTTCAAGTAGATGAAACAGCCTTCTATTAGAAGAAGATGCTATCTAAGACTTTCACAGCTAGAGAGGAGAAGTAAATGCCTGGCTTTAAAGCTTCAAAGCACAGGTTGACTCTCTTGTTAGGGGCTAATGCAGCTGGTGACTTTAAGTTGAAGCCAATGCTCATTTACCATTCTGAAAATCCTAGGGTCCTTAAGAAGTATGCTAAATCTACTCTGCCTGTGCCCTAAAAATGCAACAACAAAGTCTGGATGACAGCACATCTGCTCACAACATGAATATTTTACTGAATACTTTGAGCTCACTGTTGAGACCTACTGCTCAGAAAAAAAAACTCCTTTTAAAATATTACTGCTCACTGACAAGGCACCTGGTCACCCAAGAGCTCTGATGGAGATGTATAAAGAGATTAATGTTGTTTTCATGCCTGCTAACACAATTTCCATTCTGCAGCCCATGATCAAAGAGTCATTTTGACTTTCAAGTCTTATTATTTAAGAAATAACATTTTGTAAGGCCATAGCTGCCATAGATAGTGACTCCTCTGATAGACCTGGGTAAAGACAACTGAAAACATGTTGGAAAGGATTCACCACTCTAGATACCACTAAGAACATTCGTGATTCATGAGAAGAGATCAAAATATCAACATTAACAGGAGTTTTGGAAGAAGCTGATTCCAACCCTCATGAATGACTTGGAGGGGTTCAAGACTTCAGTACAGGAAGTAACTACAGATGTGGTAGAAATAGCAAGAGAACTAGAATTAGAAGTGGAGCCTGAAGATGTGACTGAATTGCTATAATCTCACTTAATGGATTTTAATGGATGAGGAGTTGCTTCTTATGGCTGAGCAAAGAAAGTGGTTTCCTGAGATGGAATCTACTCCTGGTGAAGATGCTGTGAAGACTATTGAAATGACAACAAAGGATTTAGGCTATTACATAAAGTTAGTTGATAAAACAGAGGCAGGATTTGAGAGGACTGACTCCAGTTTTGAAAGAATTCTACTGTGGTAAAATGCTATCACCAGCATCGCATGCCCTAGAGAAATTGTTTGGGAATGGAAAAGTCAATCATTATAGCAAACTTCATTGTCTTATTTTAAAAAATTGCCATAGCCACCCCACTCTTCAGCAACCACCACCTTGATCCCTCAGTGCCATCAACATTGAGGAAAGACCCCCCCACCAGCAAAAATATTATGACTCATTGAAGGCTCAGATGATGGTTAGCAATTTTCAGCAATAAAGTATTTTTTAAATTAAGGTGTGTACATTCTTTTGTTAGACATAATGCTATTGTACACTTAATAGGCTACAATATAGTGTAAACATAAATTTTACATGCACTGGGAAACAAAAAAATTTGTGTGACTTGCTTTATTGAGATATTCACTTTATTGTGGTGGTCTGGAACTGAACCTTCAATGTCTCCAAGGTACTCTGTATACATTGCGGTAGAGCTTTAAGTACATTACTTTTAACACCTCCTCACAAGCATCTTGAGGGTGGGAGCCATTTCTTATTCTTATATATGGATGACAGTGAGTACAAAACAGGCATGCAATAAAAATCTGGTGACTGACAAAGAGATAAACCATAATGTGGTAATCAAATTTTCCCAGCTAGTGTGTCCCACAACCAGGAAAAGAAATACCCATGTTTCCCAACTCTTTTGCTAGGTGACACAATGCATTAAATTTAACACACAGAAAATCTCTTTTCTATACTTGGGACATCATCTTCCACCTTCTTCAGCACATTCTAGGTTGTTGCAACATTCTGGTTTTCAACATGCATTACTCACATGTAACAATACATGTTAGATTTTCAGAACTCGGAAGCATTCACTTTAAACAAAGCCATTAGTTTATAAGGCAAGAAAGCAAAATCATAAATAGTAGCATGTTACAACAAACAATTAAGGGTGCAGAAAGGATTATCGTTTACTGACTAGTATTTTCAGTACCATCTGCAAGTGTGGCCTATATCACTGTCAACAGGATTATTTTTAAAAACTAGGGAACTGTGTAGAAATAGATATTATTTAAATAATAGTGTAAGAAAAATGTGCATTAATATTTCCTATGTGATTTCTAGGCTTACTTTTTTCTTGATGCTTTTCACGTCAAGTAAAATGTTAAGAGTCTTCCCCAATTTCCCCCTTGTATGCTTAGTTAGATGGTCTTCCTTTATGCTCCCATAGTACCACTATCATAACTTACACCCTCCCTCAGTCCATCAGTCTATTATATCTCCCTTCTCTAGAGTGTGAGTGACTTGAGGGCAGAATCAGCCTCTCATCTATTCCAAGTAAATGTCTGGTATGCATCTCTAATCACTTGGCAAATGATTTCTAAATATATGAAGGAGAAAGTGAGTGAGTGATAGGATGACAGGAAGAAAGGCAAGCAGGATGAGATTAAATGCTTTTTTGGCCTAAATAAACTTTTTGTTATGGGACATTAAAAAACTGCTATAAATATGGTTAACAGGTAGCTTAAATCAGTAAATTATAATCTATAAAGATTCTGCTGTTGTTAAGTTTAGTAAACTTTACAGAAAAAAGAGAAGAATCAAAGAAGCTGGAGCCAAAGTTGATGTACTCACAGGCACCGAAAGAAAGTAGGACCTGTTATAGAGTTGAAGGAGGGCCTGAGTAAACTAATCAGAAATAAAATATAGTAAATACAATTGTTTTAGAATACTACCAAGTGAAAACAAAATAAGAATCCACTATTTCAGACAGCATTACCTGATGAACAGAATTTCCCTCAATTTTTTTTTTTGCCCAATAACCCTATTAAAATAAAGGAGATGAAAAATATACGAAACCTAATTTATTAAAATGCCCAGATATTAAAATGCCTTCTATTCAAGTCCCTCTAAGATACCCTTAATAATATTAGCATTATTATCATTGCCACAACCTTAATTATAACATCCCTTTCCATATAAAAATGCAGACAAAGGGTTTATATAAGATTAAATCAACTGGAATTTACAAATGACTTAGTCATTTTTCTCATATATGTAAGTACACGAAGCCAATGATACACTTCAAACATGGAATCAAGTCCTAGTTCTCACTTCAAAATACTGAAAAATAAAACAAGCCAAACAGTAAACATGTAACAGGTTTGGACTTATTTTTATAAATAAGAATGTCTAAATGGTATATGCAACATGTAAGCACAGTTATTTAAAACTCAGGGAGTTTTAGCTAAAAGGAACTAGACTGTCTTCCTTAAGGAGGCCATTGAGGCCCCAAATACATCTATGAGCAAATATGCACATATTAAATATTAAAACTTAAAAATACTAAAATATTAAACTTTAAATTACTAAAATATTAAATATTAAATATTAATATTTAAACTTAATATTAAATATTAAACTTAAAAATACTAAAAATATTAAAATCAAAGAAATGTGTGCAGGAATATACTGTGATCCCAATTAAACACACTAAATTTTTTTCTGGGAATTTAATTTTAAGCTAATATATATAAATTTTAAGTTAATATATATATAAACAGGCTACAGGAACATGCCAGTATTAATAATAAAATAAAATTACCTGTTGAACAAAAACATTGTTGAGGTGACTGGCTAGTCTCCGGGCAAAATGCTCTCGCAAATCACTGAAACGCTGCTGTTGCTGTTTGACTGCCAGAAGCATGTCATGGCCTGAAATCATAACATTTTTTGACTTATTTAATGCGTAAAAAGGGTTCCTCGATGTTTAATGAATACCTTTATAACAGTATCCATATTTCAGTTTTGAGGAACCCAAAGTTTTACTGGTTTATTCGTATGCTTTGTAAAAGAAAGGTAAGGGGAAAAAAACAGTATAGCACAGTGGTTCTCACAGTGGGGTCCTGCCTCAGCATCATCTGGGAACTGTTAGAAACATGGATTCCAAGGTCTCAGCCCAGACCTACTGATTCTGGAGGTGGCACCTGGCAATTTGTATGTTCTCAAGCCTTCTAGGTCAGTGGTCCCCAACCTTTTTGGTACCAGGGACCGGTTTCGTGGAAGACAATTTTTCCACAGATGGTGGTGGCGGGGAATGGTTCAGGCGGTAACGCGAGCGATGGGGAGCAGCAGATGAAGCTTCGCTCGCTCGCCTGCCGCTCACCTCCTGCTGCGCGGCCCAGTTCCTAACAGGCCGCGGACCAGTATCAGTTGCAGCCCCAGGGGTTGGGGACCCCTGCTCTAGGTGATTCTGATGCAAACTCAAGTTTTGGAACTGCTGGCGTAGCAAAACCTTATGTCATCTACTTTGTGCTAGGTTCTATGGACAGTACTGAAGAAAAATCCTGGTGTTAACCAGAGTCATTGATGGTCAATCAGAAGGAATTGAAATGAAAAATTTCTTAGTGCTAATATGAATTATGTTTGATAATAAGTGAAACTTGTTTTAATAGCTAAGAATGTAACCCTAAACCGCTTGCCCCACGTACTTCTTGTCAAAAGTTTTATACTAAGTCACAGGCTTAGTCTCAGGTTCTTGGGCAGATTTTATTGTCATACCTGGTCGAAGAGCCACATTCATGCACTGCAGAAGGGCATCCGCGGCGTTGGTACAGGCCTCGATGCCCCTGGAGGAAGCAAGATCTCCTTCCTGAAGGGCCTTTATATGACCTTTGGCCAAGTCCATGTGGTTCTGGAATATATATAAATACACCGTTTGTACATGTACTCTTCAGGAAATTTACAGGTAAGATGCTACTCAATCCTATTACTAGGTCTTTGGAATTTCAGTATTTTAAACCTTGCTCTCCTAAGGAAATCAGAAAATGTTTACAAATGGGCTTTACATATTATTAGATTTTTTTTTATTGTTGTTGGTAATTTATAATCATGCTTACCACAAGGAACTCTATCTCTGATAGGAGTTTTACATTATTAGTGTTACTAAGATGAATCAGGTGGTTGCTCTCAGAGATCTGATCCATTTGTTCTTTTACACTTTGGAGCATTTCCTCATAACTGCTCAGTTTCAATTCAATCTGATCCACCTCCTTTAGAGCCTCATCCAGCAACTTCATTAGGATGTTTACTTGCTTTTCAGAGGCCATGATTGACTGGATGTTGGCCTACAAAGTTAAAAAGATAAGTAATACTTCATATTCTTCAAATGTGTAAAAGAGGTATAAAAATGAAATACTGATAAATCTCTTTGACAGCAGAGTAACAAAGGTTGACATACACATTTAAACATCTAATTTATCACTTTGTGTTTACATTCCACTTTTTTACACAGTATTTCAGGAAAGTACACTTTCCCTTATATCAAGGTTAGAGACCATACCTCAGTATTGCGTATTTCTGCAGACTGAACAAGTAGGGTTCTGCCCCATGATGCATCATCAGTAATGGTATATTCTCATTTCTATAAATTAAGTGGCATTACACTATGTCATCTCTGATACTTCTTTCAACTCTATCAGCTATAAAAATTTTCTATACTCTGTAATATTTACATAAAACCCTAAATAAAAGCATAATCATCTATGTTAATACCTTAGTCAAGAGGGTAGCAGCAGTATGCCAGTCTTAGAAGAATTCATGGAACTAATTTATAACTGTTGTATGATTTGTACTAACAGGATGTGGAAGAGCCTATTGCCATAAGATAGCTCCTTCTATGGTATTCTTTCTTTTCTCTTTCATTTGGGACTACTTTTTTTCCGAGGCAAAGCAGTAACAAACCACCATCCCTTTATTAATGTTTTCTAAATGATTCTGACTATTGATTCTGAATTCCCTGAAATATGGAAGCTTTCAAATCCAAAATTAAACTGCAAAGTAATATGATGACTTGCAACACAGATGCAATATTAACTAGAAAAGAAAATACAAACCACTAAGCCACATTAAGAAGGCAGATAACACAATATGAGGAAAAAATTTGGGCAAGGAATTAGAAGAGTATCATTCATTGTACAGTTGATGCTATAATTTCACATGTGTTATTTTATACACTATTCATAATAACTCAATTGTAGGTGCAGCCCAACTGTAAAGGCAGCAGGGCTCAGACCCACTGACATCGAGTAGCAAAGGTGGGGTTTGAACTGACCCAGGACAATTTCTACTTTAACATCTTGAAGTCTCTTCTAGGCTTTACTTCCAGAGAGTTTTATAGATTTGTAAGCTTGGACTGTTCGTGTAATCTCTGGGCCTGAGTTCAATCTCATAACTTCCGTACCTTTCATGTATAAAAGGCCAACATTCTTTAAGTCTTTGAATATTTTTTATTCTCTGAGGGTTTTTCTTAAACGCATACCTTGTCTAAACAACACAAAAAAAACCCAAATGTTCCCATTTTAGGTTTTTCTCACAACAGAGGTGCTACTTGCAGCTTTTTACTTTCTAAAAAAAAGTAAATAAATAAAGATGTGCATTCAGATACAAACTTAGAAATGTGCGTACAAATGAATAGAGTCTATTCCAAAACATTTCAGCAGGGGAGTCAAACATCCTTTTCCCCTGGCTCTCTGTTTTCACCACACTATCTTGCTCTCTTTGGGTACATGATTCACTTCTTTCAGCCCAATTTCTCTCTTTCTAACCTGTACCTTTTTTTTTTTCAAACCACAAAAACGCTATTCTTTTGTACTGAACTATTCTGAGGTGTTTCAGAGGCTGGGGGAATCAACCCCCAAGTTGGCTTTGGGTTGGCTACTTTTTACTTCCATCACTTCATATCAAGAAGCTCCCCAAATCCAGAACCTCAGCCAACTGCCTTCATTGGCCTATTAGGAATGGTTGTCTTTTGAACCAGAACAGTGAAAGACTGAGGGCAGCTGGTAATGCACTTACAGAGGAAGACAGCAATAATCACCCTACCCAGGCTTAAGTGCTCAGGCAGTAAAATATGAACATCACCAGTCTCCTCGATCCACTACACATCACTAATCATAGATTACAAGAAAGGCTTACCCCATCTAGCACCTGCAGCTCTCTGGACAACCTTTCTGCAAAGGCCTCGGCATTCGAAATTGCATACTCACAGCCTTCCATCATTATCTCAATATCCTGCTCTTCTCTTGCATTTAACTCTTGGTATTCATCCACTGCTTCTTCATCGCCTCCTGTCACACTCTGATTTTCTCCACTTGGAACAGATTCTTAAAGAGGGTAAAATTTAAAAATAAACTAGTAAAAAAAAGTAGGATGGACAATAGCACTGTACTTATAGGTAAGGTCAGTTATAAGCACAGGTCACATTTAGTGGCTGAAAAACAGGAAAAAATGATTCAAAATATATGAAAAAAAACCCCTTATTATTATGAAGAACCGCATGTGTTAACATAGTATCTATTATAACAAAAGCATGCAGTCTAATTCACTGACTTGTGTTAAAATAGGCTTTAGTCACAGTTTCCCAAAACATAATCAAACTATAAAACAAATACAAACCCAGAAACAAAGCACGTGTACAAGACTAACCTTTTCCCCCTACCTGAAGTGACTGTTGATCTAACAAAACAATGATTATGAGTTCAGGACACATGAAAAACAATTTGCTTCCCTTTTTTCCCAGGTAACATTTTCTTCTGTTATCTTTGTTCTTTTTGTCTTTGTTATGTTTTGTTTTTTTCTCCAAATAACTTTCAATTGAAATTTTAAAAATGCATCTACAATTCACAATTTATTTTGGGCACTGAAAATATTAACCGAATTTTCCATTTCTTTCTTTAAAAATTTTTCACATGTGTTAATAAAATTTCTAAAGATCAGCTAATAGAAACTTTCTCAGTAACTGTATAATGTAGTAAGAAGAGCAACAACTACATGCTGCATGAAATTACAAAAATTTAAACTGTCTTCCTGCTTCAAAACAAAAGACCACGAGGTCAAATCTGAGATGCTTTCTGGGTAAATGTCTCAGTTCAGTGTTTTGAGAGAATACACTCAGCATGTGGGATTTATATAAATCTTGAGGTTAAGAGAGGTAAAATGAAAAAAATAATTTTTACCCCTAAATAAACCTCAAAACAAAGTCACTGATTTTCATCAACTCATGTGACACGTTAAAATCACAAACACTGGATGTTCGAAATATTCATTATTTTGTATGAAAATGAATATTTGCATTCAGCGTGACATGACACGTTAATCTGTCCTAGAACAAAAAACACCTAATTCAAAGTAACAAATGGTTTACTCTTAAGAATGGCAATTAGGCAGATTTAGATAATGTCCCAGAAAAAAAAGGAGGGGGATAAAACTTTTGGTACAGGCAATTACAGATTACAGTATATAAATATAAGTTCCTTACAGTAGCATCGCCGAGCTCCTAGTCCTTTGAAAGAGTCACTGTGGAAATGTTAAACTGTCATGTGTGACAGCTTCTTAGCCGCTAGGGGGCAGGGAATACCTAAACCATTCTGTACAGCTCCTTGCACAAGTAAATATTTAAAAATAAACAAATATTTTAAATGATCATAATTGCTTCAGAAGTATTTTCTCTTCCATAAAACAGCCCTTTGGAAGTGAATAATGAATACTATCATCGATTTTTATTACCATATGGATTTTGTAGTAATATACTTTTCCCTGCACACAATTTCATAAAATATGCAACCAACAGTACATAACAACATCAAGTAATAAAAATCTATGGAATAGAATAAGAAGAAAAGGTGTTACGCACCTTCTGTAACTTTAGGCAGTTCTGGAGAGTAAAAAGGTATGAAAAAAGCAGAGGAAAGTAAGCAAAGAATATTAGCTGGCTAGAAACGTACACAGGTTTAAATTTTAAAAATACTACCCATATTTCATTTGAACTTCATGCTACATTAAAGCTTAAAAGACAACGTCAAATACAACTACAAACTGGAAATATCCACAAGAAGCTAAATTTCCAGTGTTCATCTTTCTTATTCATTTTCTGACAGTGACTAAAAATACATGTATCTTTCTATTTTCTCTTAGTCTTTTAAGAAACAGTACTGCCGAGTCCTTGGAGGAGAAAACTGGGAAACAGATCACTTCCTGGGGATTGTTTATAGGCCATTTGTGACTCATGCGTTTAGTCTAGTTATTTTCACTCAAGGCCCAAACCTTTACCCGGACACTCCCTCACAATGGATTAGTCATAAAACATTGTTAGAAAGGACAAGATGGAAGCAGTTTAAAAAACCACACACGATTATCAGTTCAAGCTGGCTTTTAAGGATTCAAGTCAATGATTTAAAAAAAATCTGGCTGCAAGAATGAAAAAGAAAAGGCCAAACAAAAACTTCACTCTACTTCAGCTGCTAACAAAGTCCTGTTTTAAGAACCTTATTCTACTAAGAAGCCCCAATTATTAGCACGAACATTCAACTGTCACCAATAAAAACTACTAAAGCTGCTACTGCTAACATTTCCAATGAACAGTCTTATTTACTTGAATGATTACTTAGCTCTTAAAAGGAGATGTTGATAATTTCTCATTTGTTTTCTAACATAACCCAAAGCTTAGAGACTTTTTTTTAAAAATGGGAGTTAGTGGCCATAATTTTAAAGTCCAGTAAAACATTAAACAAGTTCATGGACATTAATAAAGCCACTATATGAACTCCATTGAACCAAAGCAACAGTTACTGATTTATAGAAAGTGATTTTCAAAATGAGATCCTTAAGGATCTCAGTATTCTTAAAATTGATCTCAATTAGGTAATATTTATAAAAATAAAAATGTCTACACCTTTGTTTAAGGCCCTGAAAAATTAAATGTCGTCTTTTTTTAAAGCTAGTCGCCTCATTCTCAAAAAACAGCAATACTCTTCTCATTGATTTTGGTAATATTCCTTAATGAGGTACATACAGGTAGGTATGTACTTGCCCATATTGTTGACTGAATGAAATATATTGGTTTAAAATACATCTTAGGCAATAAGTAACAATTGGAAACACATCATATTCGAAAACAGAACAGAAAGCTTATGAATCATTCACTGATCAGAATGTTCAACCCTGAAATGGTTAAAAAAAAAAAAAATGAAAGCTACTCAGAACAAATTAAGCCGCTATTCAAGGCATGGAAAATTACCATAAATTTCTTAAAGGTCATTCCCTCAACACACTCAACCACCAAGACACTGGAGGCTAATGTTGGCGAGATGGCAACCCTGAGGTCTCCGACACAAGGCCAGCCCCACTGCAGGGAGAAGCATGTGGCCTGAGAGATGTGACTTGCCTCTGCCAGTTCCAAGCATCAAGCCTGAAACCAGTAACGGCCTCACTAATTAATAAGTGATGGACAAGAATACTACATTTAAGGACAGAAAGATAGATGACCAAACAGCAAAGGAATTAAGTAAAACAAAATGGAGAAAGGACAGAGGCAAATGACTAAGTCAAGGAATAGTTTGAAGCATCTGAAATTGCCATTTTTATAGGTCAAAATGGTTGAATATTGGCAATTTCAGATGTTTCACTTGACAGAAGCTTCTATTTTTAAATGCTAACATACAACTTAGGACAAATCTAAGTTTTCTTTCTAATATATAATTTAGAACAAATATACTTTTTTTTTTCTCAATAAACAGGGGCAACAACTCTGTCCACCTGCTGTTACTTCAATTGCTTCCTTTGAGATAAAGAATACAACACAAATTGCATCCGCAAGGCACACAGAACCCATCTTCTCACAACGTGTATGTCTTTATAAAAGAAATTTTAAAAGAAAAAAAACTCATTGTATGTTTTCAACAATTAACAGTAGAGTTTTTGTCTTATAACACAAAACAATCCCTAGTAATATTCCTGAAGACATACTGATCTAAAATACCCTAATTAACCTCATGTCTTAGGACTTTATCCTGATAATAGAATAATTGTTAATATATAATTGAGTACTTACTATATATCTGGCATTGTTCTCATCATGTTCATATATTAATTTAATCCCTACAACAATCCTATGGAGTTGACACTATTATTATCTCTGTTTCTGACACACGAGAAACTGAAACATAGAGTAACCCAAGGTCACACAGCTATAGTAAGTGACAAAGCCAGTATTTGAACCCAGGCAGTCTGACTCCAGAGTTGTTTCTTAAACACTACACCTACACTCTACACAAAAATACAGCTACAAGGATATTCATCTCAGAGTTGTTTAAGATAAGCAAAGATTGGAAAATTTTTTAAAAGTGATTAGTTAAAAAATTATAGTATATCCAATACAATGGAATACTATGGTGCCATTAAAAATAATGATGGGGTAAGTGTTTAATAACATGGAAAACGTTCATGAAACATTATATGAAAAAGCATGTTAGGTAGCAACATAAATTTCTTTATTTTAAAAAAAGCATTTCAGTATGCATAGAAATGCATAGTTATCTCTGAGGATTAAGTTTATAAGTGATATTCATTTAATTTAATGAATCAGTTTTCTATAATGAACAAGCATCACTTCTGCAATAAGAAAAATTATCTTAAAATTCCTTTACAAAAAAGATAATTCAGAGTTTTAAATACTTTGAGAAATGCCAAATTATATATTCACTTATAGATATACCTGATTTTACATATACATTTTTATTTAACTTTACCTTCCAAAAGCTGTGAGCTAACATTGACAAAATCAATTTTCTTCCGGAGATATCGCTGATTCAGTTTCCAAATGCACGAAATAAATGCATTCTTTTCAGCAGTGCTGCTGGCAACCCATTTATATATTTTTTCAAAATGTAAATCAAATTCAGGATTTTCCTGAAATAAAAATATACAAAAGATACTGTTTTTGATCATAACCTCTTTTCATTATTGTAAAATATATATTTCAATAAAACAAAAAGAAGTTGAAGCTGTTGTTGGAAAAAATAATCAGCATTACAAATCTACTAAAAGGGGGACTTCCCTGGTGGCACAGTGCTTAAGAATCCGCCTGCCAATGCAGGGGACACAGGTTCGAGCCCTGGTCCAGGAAGATCCCACATGCCGCAGAGCAACTAAGCCCGTGCAGCACAACTACTGAGCCTGCGCTCTAGAGCCCACGAGCCACAACTACTGAGCCTCTGTGCCACAACTACTGAAGGCCGCATGCCTAGAGCCTGTGCTCCACAAGAGAAGCCACTGCAATGAGAAGCCCATGCACTGCAATGAAGAGTAGCCCCCGCTCGCTGCAACTAGAGAAAGCGCACGCACAGCAATGAAGACCCAACGCAGCAAAAAAAAAAAAAAAAAATCGACTAAAAGGTTTTTTCCCCTCACTGAAACTGGTAATGTCAACACAAGCACAACTAAGTTATGTTTATATAATGTCATATCTAAATATCTACACAGAGATACTCTCCAATAACTATAAATAAATCAAAATTAAATTCTACTTGAAATGGATGAGATGGAGAATAGATTAGTGGTTGTCAGGAGTCAGGGATTGTTGGGGGGAGGAAAGAGGATGGGTGTGCTATAAAGAGGTAGCTGAGGGAGCTCTTTAAGGTGCTGTAATACTTCTGTACCTTGATTGTAGCAGTGGTTACATGGACCCGCACATAATAAAATGGCAAAGAATGGCACACACACACACACACACACAAACACACACACACAAAATCGACTAAGTGACTTGCAGAGAATGGTTCGGAGAATTCAATTTATAGCACAAATTTTGTTTACCTCTCAAAAGAAGCTGGATTAAAAACAACATAGTGTTTTGGTAATTTCCTTTCTATGCCCCTTGGGTCTATGAGTGAAAGTATAGGATGTCTACTTAATGGCCTGTGTCTCAGCTTCCTAGTTTATAGGATGACAGTGGTTTCTGGTTTTGATGTGGACCTAATTTTTCTTTTTAAATTGTCTATGGGGTTTTAGAGTTATACTTTTTCTTTGATAATGTGCTATTATTCACAGCTGTGACTCTTCTCATTATAACATGTGAGAAAAAATACAATCTATACCCTAGTGTGATTTCCAAGAACAAATGAGGTGAAAAGCAGGGACTGCTCCTGTTTACAATTCTGAAAATACAGAACAAATAAAGGTGTCTCAAAAGTAAAAAATACTGGCCTTTTAAGGTCCTTTCAAATGAAAAAGAAGTTCAACTGGTGTGAGAGAGCTGCAATATGCTCTCTACATGTCTCTTAAGCCACATTACAGAAATATTTTCATGCCTTGATATTCTCCCTTGAATTTAGAACTACTTGACCACTGTATAAAATATGAAAACATATGGATGTATACTTTTCTTCACATCCAAGGAATTAAAAATAGGCTCAAATGTTTTTAATGTTCTATAGAAGGCTAATCATGTATTCAATTAATTTGAAGTGTTATTTAGGGGGAATAAAATGTAGTAAAGACCATAAGTAGGCAAGGAAAGTGATATGACTTTCACTGTGAAGATGTGGGATAATTTAGGGATCAAGACTTACCTATGGTACAATCATATTACAGTAGCATGGATGTACTAATGAATTTATAGCTCAATAAGCAGAATTAAAGTGACAAAAGATTAAAAACTTTCACTTACAACGAAAAGGTAACTGCATTATAAATTGGGCAGCCACTATGGAAAACAGTATGGAGGTTCCTCAAAGAGCTAAAAATAGAGTTGCCATATGATACAGCAATCCCACTCCTGGGCATACACCTGGACGAAACTATAATCTGAAAAGATAAATGCACCCCAATGTTCACTGCAGCACTATTTACCACAGCCACGACAGAAAAACAACCTATATGTCCATCGACAGATGAATGGATAAAGATGATGTGGTACATATATACAATGAAATACTACTTAGCCATAAAAAAGAATGAAATAATGCCATTTGCAGCAACATGGATGCAACTAGAGAGTATCATACTAAGTGAAGTAAGTCAGACGGAGGACAAATACATATGATATCACTTATATGTGGAATCTAAAATGTGACACAAATGAACTTATCTGTGAAACAGAAACAGACTCACTGACATAGAGAACAGACTTGCGGTTGCCAAGGGGGAGGAAAGGTGGGGAAGGGATGTATTGCGAGTTTGGGATTAGCGGATCCAAACTATTATACATAGATTAGATAAACAAGGTCCTACTGTATAGCACAGGGAACTATATTCAATATTCTGTGATAAACCATAGTAGAAAAGAATATGAAAAAGAATGTTGGGCTTCCCTGGTGGCACAGTGGTTGGGAATCTGCCTGCCAATGCAGGGGACACGGGTTCAAGCCCTGGTCTGGGAAGATCCCACATGCCGCGGAGCAACTAGGCCCGTGAGCCACAATTGCTGAGCCTGCGCGTCTGAAGCCTGTGCTCCGCAACAAGAGAGGCCGTGATAGTGAGAGGCCCGCGCACTGCGATGAAGAGTGGCCCCCGCTCGCCACAGCTAGAGAAAGCCCTCACACAGAAACGAAGACCCAACACAGCCAAAAATAAATAAATAAATAAAAATTAAAAAAAATAAGTAAATAAAAGGAACATAAAAAAAGAAAGAATGTATATATATGTATAACTGAATCACTTTTCTGTACAGCAGAAATTAACACAACATTGTAAACCAACTATACTTCAATAAATTTTTTTTAAAAAAAGGCAAATGTGGACAAGGATGTCCACTCTCACCACTATTCAACATAGTTTTGGAAGTCCTAGCCACGGCAATCAGAGAAGAAAAAGAAATAAAAGGAATACAAATTGGAAAAGAAGTAAAACTGTCACTGTTTGCAGATGACATGACACTATACATAGAAAATCCTAAAGATGCTACCAGAAAACTACTAGAGCTAATCAATGAATTTGGTAAAGTTGCAGGATACAAAATTAATGCCCAGAAATCTCTTGCATTCCTATACACTAACAACGAAAGATCGGAAAGAGAAAGTAAGGAAACAATCCCATTCACCACTGCAATAAAAAGAATAAAATACCTAGGAATAAAGCTACCTAGGGAGACAAAAGACCTGTATGCAGAAAACTATAAGACACTGATGAAAGAAATTAAAGATGATACCAACAGTTGGAGAGATATACCATGTTCTTGGATTGGAAGGATCAATATTGTGAAAATGACTATACTACGGAAAGCAAACTACAGATTCAATGCAATCCCTATCAAATTACCAATGGCATTTTTTAGAGAACAAGAACAAAAAATCTTAAAATTTGTATGGAGACACAAAAGACCCCGAAAAGGCAAAGCGGTCTTGAGGGAAAAACACGGAGCTGGAGGAATCAGACTCCCTGACTTCAGACTATACTACAAAGCTACAGTAATCAAGACAATATGGTACTGGCACAAAAACAGAAACATAGATCAATGGAACAGGATAGAAAGCCCAGAGATAAACCCACGCACCTATGGTCAACTAATCTATGACAAAGGAGGCAAGGATATACAATGGAGAAAAGACAGTCTCTTCAGTAAGTGGTGCCAGGAAAACTGGACAGCTACATGTAAAAGAATGAAATTAGAACACTCCCTAACACCGTACACAAAAATAAACTCAAAATGGATTAGAGACCTAAATGTAAGACTGGACACTGTAAGACTCTTAGAGGAAAACATAGGAAGAACACTCTTTGACATAAATCACAGCAAGATCTTTTTTGATCCACCTCCTAGAGTAATGGAAATAAAAACAAAAATAAACAAATGGGACTTAATGAAACTTCAAAGCTTTTGCACAGCAAAGGAAACCATAAACAAGACGAAAAGACAACCCTCAAAATGGGAGAAAATATTTGCAAATGAATCAATGGACAAAGGATTAATCTCCAAAATATATAAACAGCTCATGCAGCTCAATATTAAAAAAACAAACAATCCAATCAAAAAATGGGCAGAAGACCTAAGTAGACATTTCTCCAAAGAAGACATACAGATGGCCAAGAAGCACATGAAAAGCTGCTCAGCATCACTAATCATTAGAGAAATGCAAATCAAAACTACAATGAGGTATCACCTCACACCAGTTAGAATGGGGATCATCAGAAAATCTACAAACAACAAATGCTGGAGAGGGTGTGGAGAAAAGGGAACCCTCTTGCACTGTTGGTGGGAATGTAAATTGATATAGCCACTATGGAGAAGAGTATGGAGGTTCCTTAAAAAACTAAAAATAGAATTACCATATGATCCAGCAATCCCACTACTGGGCATATACCCAGAGAAAACCATAATTCAAAAAGACACATGAGGGCTTCCCTGGTGGCACAGTGGTTGAGAATCTGCCTGCCAATGCAGGCGACACGGGTTCGAGCCCTGGTCTGGGAAGATCCCACATGCCACGGAGCAACTAGGCCCGTGAGCCACAATTACTGAGCCTGCGCGTCTGGAGCCTGTGCTCCGCAACAAGAGAGGCCGCGACAGTGAGAGGCCCGCGCACCACGATGAAGAGTGGCCCCCGCTTGCCACAACTAGAGAAAGTCCTCGCACAGAAACAAAGACCCAACACAGCCAAAAATAAATTAATAAAAAAAAAAAAAAAAAAAAAAAAAAAGACACATGAACCCCAATGTTCACTGCAGCACTATTTACAATAGCCAGGTCATGGAAGCAACCTAAATGCCCATCGACAGACGAATGGATAGAGAAGATGTGGTACATATATACAATGGAATATTACTCAGCCATAAAAAGGAACGAAACTGGGTCATTTGTAGAGACGTGGATGGATCTAGAGACTGTCATACAGAGTGAAGTAAGTCAGAAAGAGAAAAACACATATCGTATATTAACGCATATATGTGGAACCTAGAAAAATGGTACAGATGAACCGGTTTGCAGGGCAGAAACTGAGACACAAATGTAGAGAACAAACGTATGGACACCAAGGGGGGAAAGCGGTGGAGGGGGGTGGTGGTGGTGGTGGTGTGATGAATTGGGACATTGGGATTGACATGTATACACTGATGTATATAAAATGGATGACTAATAAGAACCTGCTGTATAAAAAAATAAATAAAATAAAATTCAAAAATTCAAAAAAAAATTGCATTAGTATTTATAAAGAAATCTAAGAGTCTTGGCAACTCATATGAAGCTTGACGGGAAATGATCTCTTCCCTGGGAATATTTCACATAATGCCATAAAAGAGGCTGACTGCTCCAGCAGCAACACTCACACAAATCAATGTGTGATGCAGGGACTTCCCTGGTGGTGCAGTGGTTAAGAATCCGCCTGCCAATGCAGGGGACACGGGTTCGAGCCCTGGTCTGGGAAGATGCCACGTGCCGCAGAGCAACTAAGCCCAGGAGCCACAACTACTGAGCCCATGTGCCACAACTACTGAAGCCTGTGTGCCTAGATCCCGTGCTTCGCAACAAGCGAAGCCACGACAATGAGAAGCCCATGCACCACAACGAAGAGTAGCCCCCGCTCACCGCAACTAGAGAAAGCCCAAGTGCAGCAACGAAGACGCAACGCAACCATAAATAAATAAATAAATAAAATTAAAAAAAAAAAATGAGTGATGCAAAATGGCTAATGTTAGGCTATGTATAAAAATTTTATGTTTTATATCCATATGTAGCATACACACACCAAGATGCCTGCATAAAATGAAAAAAAATCCATTAAGCAAGTCAGCAATGAGGTGTCAGCTGAGGAAAGCATTTAAATAAGCATTCAGCAATGTTAATGAATTACACAAGTCAATGGGGTTATGAAGTGTGGAACTATTGAAGAGAAAAAGGCTTTTTAATAAAGGTGAATTTCTAAAAAGCCTTTGAAGTATTTTGTCTTAAACAGAAAATCTCTACTCTTGATCCTTCTCGTAATAACAGAAATTATTAAATAATTGAAGTGTTTTTAACAATCTCATTTTCACGTTCTTTCCAAATACATATACACGCACCCACATTCAAAGCCCCTGCCAGACCCCGTTTTCCACATCCCACATTTTTCTAAAAACTGGGTGCTTTTTAGGAATAAAGCAAAGGCCCAGTTTGCCTAAAATATTTAAAGAAAAGGCATTCTTTACATTTTGGAAGAAATCTCAACTCTACAGATATGCAGGACTCTCCTAAAGCTGTTTCTGCTTCATTAAAAAAATCTTCTTGCACCTGACTCAACTGCCTGTCATGCTGTCCAGCTTTTAGTTCCTCAGAGGTCTGTAACCAGGTCAGCATAAAACCTGACTTTTATTTTATCAGACTGCTCTACAAAGGTAGTTTTCACTTCTCTGTGCCTTTTTAATCACCGTATGAGACTTGCAGAGTTCAGTCAACGGGCACATGTAGTTACAGTACTGTAAGCCTTGCTATCAGCCCCATCCACAGCACAGTAGATGTGGTGCAAGGCATTCCCTAGAGCTCTGGAGGTGCCTCTGGGCTGCAGAGGAAGATGAGGGGCAGGGTTAGAGAGGCTGAAGAGGAAGAAGCACCTACTTTAACCTGAGGGGCTCTACTTTATTTCTTTTTTTTTTTTTAAAAAAAGGGTATTGCTGTGAAATGCCTCGAATTGTCAGGAATAAAGGTGGCCCTTTATCACGATTATCGTATTATTCAACTTTCCTGGAGTTTGAGTGTGACTTAAGGTGTAAGGTATCTTATTCTTTAATATCTTATTTAATATCTTATTTAATGTCTTATATCTTATTCTTCAAAGTCCTTAAAATAAGGGGTGAAACTCACTATCACTGCCATCACTTGAGCCACATTATTCAAACCATAGCTTCAGAGGGCCAGCTTGGCTGCCTCAGCTGGTGATTCTATATTATTTTTAAGGACTACCTAAGGAAGATTCACTTTGGTTATATTTTCTGTGATTTCTGAACTAGGTTTTACCAAAACAATGATTTTTTAAAAAACTACTCACACAACACACCACTTTAAAATCCATACTAATTTATGGATTTTATACTAAGTATACCTAATCTAAATACAGATATGTACAGTCAAGGTTATTTTGCTCTAGTTATGTAGCTTGTGAACAAACATAATTGTAGCTCAAAAAAAAAAAAAGCACAAACAATGAAACCAGCTTACATACATACTTATATTAAGTAGCCTGCGAATGAGAAGTGAGAGAATGGAAGGTTGGATAATACACTTTAGACTAATTGCTGGTTAGGTGGTGAACTACTGGGTCACAAAACAAGTTTAGATCATCTTAGAAGACAACATACTATGTTATAAAATGAAAGACACTTTCTGAATTCATGTCAAAGAACAAAAACATACTTTAATAGCATCCTTGGCATCTACCACAGCAAGGTCTCGAAGGGCCCAAGCAATCTGCCTTTTGTAGAAATCTCCTTTATCAGATTTCTTGACTTTGACCACCTTCACCTGCACGGGGCGTTCCGTTGTCACTGTTGAATAAAACACACACTTTCATTAGAGACATTATTCATTTCCTCATTCTTCATTCATTCATGGCAAACACAGCTGTCAGGTGCCTGGACACAATACTAAAACAGGAATAGTATTTCATAACAAATGCTATGACTGAGGAATACACAGAATACTAATGGAAGAATCTAAATCAGACTAAGAAGGTCAGAGGCAGATTACTTGAGAAGTAAAACTCTTAAAACTCAAAAATAAGAAAAAAAATTCAGGTTAAAAAAATGGGCCAAAGACCTTGACAGACACCCGACCAAAGAAGATATATAGACCACAAATAAGCATATGAAAAGATGCTCCACAGCATAAGCCATCAGGGAAACGTAAATTCAAATGACAAGGAGATACCACTACACACCTATTAGAATGGCCAAAATCCAGAGCACTGCCAACACCAAATGCTGGTGAGGATGCGAAGCAACATGCACTGTCATTCACTGACGGTGGGAATTAAAAATGGTACAGTCACTTTGGAGGAGAGTTTGGCAGTTTCCTAACAAAACTAAACATACTCTTACCATATTATCCAGCAACTGCATTCCTTGGTATTTACACAAAGGAGCTGAAAACATATGTCCACACAAAAATCTGCACACGGATATTTATAGCTGCTTTATTTATAACTGCTAACTTGGAAGCAACCAAGATGTCCTTCAGTAGGTGAATGGATAAATAAACTGTGGTACATCCAGACAATGGAATGTTATGCAGCACTAAAAAGAAATGAGCTATAAGCCATGAAAACACATGGAGGAAAGCTAAATGCATATTACTAAGTGAAAGAAACCAATCTGGGAAGGTTACATACTATTTGATTCCAATTACTGTATGACATTCTGGAAAAGGCAAAACTGTGGAGACAGTAAAAAGATCAGTGGTTGCCAGGGATTGGGGAAGAGATGACCAGGCAGAGCACGGAGGATTTTTAGGGCAGTTAAAATACTCTATATGACATTATCCATTTGTCCAAACCCAACACCAAGAGTGAAACCTACAGTAAACGATGGACTTTGGGTGATTATGATTTGTTAACGTAGATTCATTCTTGGTAACAAATGTACCACTGTGGTGAGTAGTGTTAACAAAGTGAAAGGCTATGCATGTGTGGGGAAAGGGGCATAAGGGAAATCTCTGTACCTACCTCTCAATTTTCTTATAAACCTAAAGCTGCTCTAAAAAAAATAAAGTCTTAAAAATGTATTAATACTAACAAGAGTTATTATTTACGATAGTATTAAAAATCTAGGAATAAATAAATACCTAGGGGTAAATATAACACATGTACAAAGCCTTTAAAATTATAAAACTTGGGACTTCCCTGGTGGTCCAGTGGTTAAGACTCCGTGCTCCCAATGCAGGGGGCCCAGGTTTGAGCCCTGGTCAGGTAACTAAATCCCGCATGCCGCAACTAAGAGCCCACATGCTGCAACTAAATATCCCGCATGTGTCAACAAAGATCCCTCGTGCTGCAACTAAGACCCAGCACAGCCAAATAAATAAATAAACATTTAAAAAATAATAATAATAAAATTATAAAACTTATTGAAAGTCTTTAAAACTATAAACCTTATTGCAAGGCATTAAAGAAGACCAAGATAAATGGAGAACCACACCATATTCACGAACAGAAGACTTAATATCATAAAATGCAAGTTCTCTCCAAAGTGAACTATAGATTCAAAACAATTCCAATCAAAATCCCAACAAAATTTGGGACTTGATTCTAAAATTCAGATGAAAAAACAAAATACCCACAAGACAACATAAAATCCAGATATAAGAAAGGACCCAGAAACAAACACACTCACACTCATCACTATAAACACAGACACAGGTAAATCAAAGATTGAAATGCGAAAGGTAAAATTATAAAACTTATAGAATGTAATATAGAATACTTTTATTACTCCAGGGTATGGAAGGACATCTTAAATAAGACACAAAAAGGGGAAGCCATAAATGATCAGATTGATTAATCTGATTTCATTAAAAGGCATCACAAAAAGTGAAAAGATAAGCCATAAACTGGGATGCATACAACCAACAAATTGGTATCCAAATTACATGCAGAACTTAAAGAAATCAGTAAAAGGACGACCAACAGAATAGAAAAACGAGTAAAAGGCTTAAACAGGTAAATTTCTTAGGCAAGAAAATTAATGGCTAATCAATCCATGAAAAGAGGCTCAATCTCATTATTACTTAGGGAAATGCAATTTAAAACCACAACGAGATTCTATTTCACACCCACCAGATTGGAAACAAGTCTGTCAAAACCAAGTTTAGACTAGGATGTGGAGAACCTGAAACACACACTGCTTGTGGGAGTGAAAACCAGTACAACTACTTTTGAAAATAATCTGGTATTAGGGTAGTGTTGACCATTCACTGCCTATGACCCGGCAATCTCACATTTAGGTGTCTACCCTAGAAGATTCTTGCCTGTATACACTGGCAGACAAGGACAAACATGCTCACAGAAGTGCTGCCCGCATAGGAAACCTGGAAACAAACCTCCTGGTCATCCCTGGTAGGATGGGTAAGTAAACAGCAGTACTCTCAGAGTAGAATACTACACAGCAGTAGAAATGAAAGAATTACAGCTATAGGAGAAAATCAAGAGATAACACTCACAAACACAAACATACTGTTGAGTGGAAAAAGTCACAAATGAATACCTGTGCTATGATTCAATTTATGTGAAGTTCAAAGTCACGCAAATATAACAATGTATATTCGAGATTACAAATACATATGGTAAAATGATAAAGAAAAGCAAGGAAAGAGTAAATCAAAACTCAGGACACTAGCTACCTCTTAATGAGGGAGAGAAGGGAATGGGAGCAGGGCAGGGCACACAGGAGACTTCAAAGGTAATGGTAAAATTCTTCTTATTCTGGATAGTGGTATATATAAGTGTTCACACCTTATATGTATGTTACAGAAATACTTTTGTGGGACTTCCCTGGTGGTGCAGTGGTTAAGAATCTGCCTGCCAATGCAGGGGACACGGGTTTGATCCCTGGTCTGGGAAGATTCCACACGCCACGGAGCAACTAAGCCTGTGCGCCACAACTACTGAGCCTGTGCTCCAGAGCCCTGAGCCACAACTACTGAGCCCGAGTGCCGCAACTACTGAAGCCCAAGCACCTAGAGCCCGTGCTCCACAACAAGAGAAGCCACCACAATGAGAAGCCTGTGCACGGCAACTAGAGAAAGACTGTGCGCAGCAACAAAGACCCAATGCGGCCAAAAATAAATAAAATAAATAAATTAAAAAAAAAAAAATTTTGTGTCTACTCAAGATTTACTTAAAGACAATTGAAAAAAAACGAATTTGTTGGCCCAATTTTCCAATCACAGAAACAATGAGAATATTTAATTTTATTTATTTATTTTTTAAATTGAATTTCTTTTTTTTTTTAAAGTGATACATGGTCATTCTTTTATTTTTAAAATTTTTAAAATTTATTTATTTGGCTGCATCAGGTCTTAGTTGCAGTTCACAGGATCTTCTTTGTGGGATGCAGGATCTTTCGTTGCAGCACGCAGGCTTCTCTAGTTGTGCTGTGCAGGCTTAGCTGCCCCGTGGCACGTGGGATCTTAGTTCCCTGACCAGGGATCGAATGCATGTCCCCTGCACTGGAAGGCAGATTCTTAACCACTGGACCACCAGGGAAGTCCGAGAATATTTTAAACAATGAGGAAATGACCCCTAGGGAATAAAAGAATGCCAAACAAGAACCTTGACTTACTAGATACCCACCTGTGGCACACAAAAAACAGTTCTTTTTCTTTTTTCCTGCTTTGCAGACATTGACAATACTCAGCAGGCGTTCGTCATTTGGTGTAAAAATGTCTCTTTGTAATGCGTGCTTGATTGCTGTCATCTTTACTCAGCTGAAAAAATTCAGAGTATAGATATTATACTCATTCTCAAAATCATTCTATCTTACATTGTTCCATTTAGGATTAAAAAATGATCTTATTTATGGCAAATAAGTGTAGGATGAATGATTTAATACATTAGTACACCTACATCATAAAAATAAAAAGCTGTATGTCTGGAAAAGAAATTAGAGAACCAGTGATATCAAACTCTAAAATCTTTGGAAGTGTTCACCAAATATTATAATATTTTTTAAAAATTTAGGAAAAAATTAAAAAACCCACGCCCAATCTTCAAATATAAATTTCCTATATAAAGAACTCTTACAACTCAACAATAAAAAGACAAGTAACCCAGTTAAAAACTGAGCAAAGGATCTGAATAGACATTTCTCCAAGGAAGAGATACAAATGGCCAATAAGCACATGGAAAGATGCGCAACATCATTAGCCATTAGGGAAATGCAAATCAAACCCACATTGAGATACCTACCACTTTACACCGCTAGGATGGCTAAAATTAAAAAGACAAGTGTTGGTAAAGGTGTAGAGAAAAAGGAAGTCTCATATATTGCTGGTGACTATAAAATGCTGCAGCCACTTCAGAAAACAGCTTGGTGGTTCCTCAAAAAGTTAAACATGGTTTTACCATATGACCCAGCAATTCCACTCCTAGGTATATACTCAAGAGAACTGCTAAACATATGTCCACACAAAATCGTGTACATAGATGTCCATAGCAGTATTGTTCACCATAGTCAAAATGTGGAAACATCTCAAATGTCCTGATGAACAGCAAAATGAAATATATCCATACAGTATAATATTATTTGGCCATAAAAAAGGAACAAAGTACTGATACATACTACAACATCAGTGAATCCTGAAAACATGATGCTACGTGAAAGAAGCCAGTTACAAAGAACCACATATTTTATGATTCCATTCATGTGAAATGTCCAGAGTAGACAAATCCACATAGATGGATTGATTTGTGGTTGCCAGGGGCTGAGGGCAAGAAGGAATGGGGAGTGACTGCTAATGTGTATGGGGCTTCTTTTTGGGGTGATGAAAATGTCCTTGAATTAGATAGTAGTGATGTTTTTACAACCCTTTGAATATACTGGAAACCACTGAATTACATACTGAAAAAGGGTGAATTTTATGGTATATTAATCATTTTTCTTCAAATATAACAAGTTACATATTTGAAAAAAAACTCACTGCAACTTTATTTTTTGAATATACTGTATATATATATTCGTGTGTATATACATTATTATTTCCAATGCAGATGTATAGTATTTCATACGTGTGAGCTTGCTTAGGAAATTTAACTCCTAGTTCTAACACTGCTTCTATGGGAAAATGAAGAAATTATGAGTTTTAAATAAATGACTTAGAGTGAATTTTTAAAACACACGGACACTTTTGTAAACTATAGGTATCTCCTATATTTTACTCAATTTGGAAAACTTCTATCCCTGCTCCAACTCAAAAAATTGCTTTTCTCACAAAAATCGCACTTCTATCCCTCTTTCTCCTCATCTCTGCCTCTAGTCTCCTGACGGCCTCCCCCCCCTCCTGTTCTCCTAGTCCATCTGGCCTCTCCAAGCTTAGTTTCTTTTCCAACCTAGCCTGGAGGCAGTGTTCATTTCCCTACACCCACACCATCCCCTTCAATGATCTTGCTCCATTTGTAGACCAGTTCACTCAGTTCACCAATCTCCACAAACTGTCTTTTTTCTCTACTTCTCTTGGCTACCATATGCCATTTAAGAAGGCCTCATATCCATGTTCATTGCACTCATTACAAATATTTAAATCCAATCAAAGCTAAACTTTCAAAGTTGCTCAGCAATTCCTTAACACCTTCTTTGGTGATTCCTCTTCCTACTCACCATCAATACTGCAAATCCTTATTTCTCTCCTTCAACCCCCAACTCTAGTGTCAGCCTCCTCCCTCTCTGCAAATGACTTCACCGTCTACCCTGCAGAGAATATAGAAGCCATGAAGAGCAAGTTTCCCCAACTGCTTTCTTCTTCATCTCTCTACATTTTCACCCATCTTAACCTCCATTCCACCTATTATAAAATGTCCATGTTACTACCCCTTAATATGTTCTAGGGCCTACACACTGTGTTAAAAGCTCAACTCTATCCTATGCCCAAGCCACGCTGGATACTGGCCAGTTTGCTTTTCTGTCTCTAGGCTCTTGTTTGTGCAATTTCTTTTTCCTGAAATTCTTTTCTCCCTGGGAAATTCCAATTCATCCTTAAGATCCTGCTGAAATGTCACCTCTTCTGTGAAGTAGTCACACACTCAAAGAAAAAAAAAAATTCCTTTCCTACTTCTCTAATATTTCCCTCTATTCTGCTAACATAGCACTTATAAACCATATTGTCTAGCTAGTTGTATTCTCTCCCCCATTAAAAGTATTTCCTTGCAGGCAAGACCACGTCTTACTCATCTTTGCATTCCAAGAACTTGGCAAAGACATACCAGGCATTTAATAAATTAACCAAAATGACAGCACCAAATAACATGACAACTAAAGCATTCTGCTGATTTTCCTTCATCTACACATAATTTATCCTTTCTGCTCCTGCTGCCAACACACTAACCCAGGTTCACATCAACCACATCTATTAAACACCACAGCATCTGGTTATCTCTTTGCAAGCTTCTACAACCCCAAAACTCTCGACAAATAATAAGAAAACATAGCTTTCATCACAATATGCCCTTGCTCAACCTTTTCCTAATGTTCCCAAATACAAACCTTCCACTCCAAGCTCTCTGTTCATTCTGGTCTTTAAATCTTTGCTTAGGAGCTTTTCCATGCAGGGAGTATCATGTATCCAAACCCTAACTACACTCCATAATTTATATGAAGTTGATTCAATAAAGATCTTAATCCAAACTGATCTCTCCTCTCAATTGCTACAGCACTTATTGCATTTACTAAACAATCAAGCACTTGCTGTCCACCTGGTTCATAAAATCACAAGCTCCTGGATCTCAACAACTCTCTTGAAAGAAAGGGGGGATGGGGGGTGTTTTAGCATAGTTTTGTGTCCTTTATTAGTGGGTACTCAACAAATACCTCTTGTGGTAACTTGAACTGAATAGTAAAAACTGGTTAAATGAATCACTAATAGTGGTCCCTCTTTGGTCAAAAGCAAAGGACTGACTGTATGGTAAGTGGTAAAACAAGACTGGACTGGGCAGAGTTCATAAAGGAGGTAGTCATAATGAAAAGCACTATGCGACTCTCATTCATTCGGCAAATATCGATGCCTGCGAAGTGCCAGGCACAATTCTAGGTTACGGTGGTGTATGTGACAGATACGTCCAATGGCATCTACGTTCTCAGGGTGGAGTGATTAACTCTTGAGTCTTTACAGCACATTTTTTGTAAGTCAGTGAATGAACCATTAGACGTCCTCCAAAACTATTTCCCAGGTTTAAGAACCCATGTCTGACCATGTTCCAGTGGCAGTCAGCCACAAAACTCTACGTTGGTTCTCTTCCTTAAATTCAGCTGGATCATTACAGGGTGCGGCAGGTAACTTGTCAGCAGGAGTGCTATGTCAGTGAGTGAGTGTGGGCTGGGCCCTGGACGCTCTCGAGACATCTTAGCGCGTGGAGCACTGTCCTCCAGACGAGAACACGGTGCCTGGAGCCAGGGAAATGCACTTAAAAGATGTAGAAGAAAATGTGGATTTGGACCCCTCCTGGTTCACGCCAGAGAGCAAACGGATCAGGGCCGTTTTTTACAGTGAAATCTGGTTTTCATGGGCGGAACCGGAAAGGGGTGTCAGGATTGCCCTCCCAGCCCCCCGGGGCGGGGGATGCTCCTACCGGACTCTGCGTCTTACCCAGACAGGCAGGAAAAGAAGGGGGCCCTGACGGCGGAGGGAGCGGCACCCGACCCCCCGGTGCTGGGCCAGCAGCGGAACTGAGGAGCCGCCTCAGACCCTGGCGTCCACCCGTCCGCTCGTCGGTGCGCCGCCGCCAGGACTGCCCGGCAGCCGCGGCCGAAGGCTTACCGCAAGGCCGGACCGAGCCCGCCTGTGCCGAGGCGGGTCCTCCGCAGCAGAGATGGGACGGGGCTGGAACGGACACCGCTACGAGGACGCGCCCCTCGGTCGAGCGGCGAACCGGAAGCGGCGGATCGGCCCCACCTCCCATATCCGGGCACGTGACCAGCCACCACGCCGGAAATCGGTCGGGTAGAGCCGGAAGGAGTCGCGGCAGTGGCCTTGGCGAGGGCGGGTGGGCAGGTTTCGCCGTAGGGGAGTGTTTAGAACTGGTAGGGGCTGGACCCCGTCGCTCGGAGACTGACTCGGGAGCTGGGGCGTTTGGTGCCTAGTGTTAGTTTCTCTTGAAGAGTTATTTATTCAGCTGTTTTCAGCAGTTCATTTAAGAAGAGATGCAATTACATGTTTTCTTTTTTGCACACGTAAAGCTCTGTTAACTCTAGATACTTGCTGCTTATGGCATGGAGAGTTTAAATGAGTTAAATCAGAATGTGGGAGGGGTGGGACGGGGGAGACCAAGACACCAGCACTTAAAAAAATTTTTTTTTTTTTACTTTTTTAGGCCCGCAGCATGCGTGATCTTAGTTCCCCCACCAGCGATCGCACTCGCACCCCCTGCAGTGGAAGGGGGGAGTCTTAACCACTGGACCGCCAGGGAAGTTCCCACCAGCACTTTTCACATCTTTGGGGAAAATTCTAATATGCAGCTATGGTGGAGAACCATTGATACAGTGACGTTGGTATTTCAAAATGTGGTCTGTGGACCAGCTGCTTGGGCATCATCTAGGGGTTCTTTAGAAAATGCAGCCTCTCAGGCTTACTTCAGAGCTACTGAATGGTAATCTACATCTTAACGCCTTAAGATGACGCCTGTGCACGTTTAAGTTTGAGAAGCACAGGTGATGCCAGTGTTGCTGGTTGCAAGGCAAGTGGTTTATTTATTCCATATGTTTGGCACCTGTTTTATGCCAGGCACTTTGATCGAGGTGCAGAGGTGATTCAGACATGAATCTCACCCTGAAGATGTTCCCGGTATGGTAGGGCCAAACAAGGTATACATGCAAATACGTATAAAATAAGACAAAATAAATGACCAAAGAGAGATACAGGTCAGATAAATGTGCTGGTAATTCAGAGGAGCGATTTCTTTGCTCTAGCTCAATAGCGTCCTTTGCAAGGGTTCTTCAGGGACCCATTCAATGCAAGCATTCGTTCATTTGAAAACAGAGCCACCTCAATGCTGGGCACTGTATTAGGTGCTGGAGATACAAAGACAGGGATACCACTAAGAAGGGGACACACCGTCATTGGAGAGACAGAATTAAATAGAGGGATAAATTACAGTCTAGTGTGGTAAACTAAACAACAAAAGTAGAAAAAAAGAGATGTAGCACCATAGGAATGCGAAAGAGGGTGTAACTCACTCTGTCAAGATGGATTCACTGAGGAAGGGACAAATGAGCTGTGCAAAGTATCTTTCAGTGTTTAGCTGAAGATATAATTTGGTGGAAAAATCAGCAGACATAGTAGGGACCTGTCTGCTACTGAGATCAATATGCTCTAGTCAATGCTACTTGAAATGCTTTTCAGTTTCATTGAATGACTTCCCTTTTAAGAGCAGGATCTGATCTGATCTTTAGAAAGACCTCTTGGGTCCTTCCTGCTCAGTCCCAGAATGCTTACTGTGAGCACTCTTTATATAACAATTGCATGTGCTATTTTGTCCTTTTTTTTCTTTCTCTTTTCTTCCTTTTTTTTTTTACTTGTATGTTTACAGCCCTCTTCAAAGTTGGGAAGTGAATTGCTTTTCAGTAGCCTGGACTTCTTCCCTGAACTCTAGATTTGTTGTTGTTGTTCTCTAGTTTTTTGGTTTTTTTAATTAATTTTTACTGCAATATAGTTGCTTTACAACGTGAACTCCAGATTTGTGTATCCACTGCCTCCCCAACACTTCCACTCGGATGTCCGTTAGGCATCTCAAACTAAAATTTAAAAATTTCTAAAAATTAAATTCTCCTTTCTCCCCTCCCCTCCTGGATTCCCCTCAAAGTAGAGGCTGAAACAAAGGCTTATGTGCAATATTTTATTTGGGGCTTTGATAGCAGGGAGCAAGAGTGAGAGAAGAGGGAGGGGAAGTGAAACAAGGAAAAGGGAGAGGCAGTATAAGGATGTGTTATTGAGTTCGTCGTCACCATATCTGAATGTTTTCTTGATCCCTTAGGACTTTCTGGGAAGCTTCGTGAGATGATTCGCAAAACTGTCTACTGAAAGCCAGAATGGAAGAGGTATTTCTCTGTCAGCTCCTGTCTCCCTTTGATCAAAGGTTAATGTCCCTGGCCATTACCTACTCCACACTTCCCAAATGCACAATTGTGAATGCCAAGCTGACTTCCACATCAGAGGAGTCCTGAGGAAGAAGAGAGGTGCAGTCATGTTGTACTTGCCCAAAGTTCATCAAACTCTCTTCAGAAAAGTTTGCTGCAGCAGTGGTTGGAATAAGAGGCTGAAAGGATTTGAGGTGGTGACAGAGGATACACAGATGCTGTCTATTTCAGCCCACTCTTTTTTTTTTTTTAAACTTTGGGTTTATTTATTTATTTATTTATTTATTTATTTATGGCTGTGTTGGGTCTTCGTTTCTGTGCGAGGGCTTTCTCTAGTTGTGGCGAGCGGGGCCACTCTTCATCGCAGTGCGCGGGCCTCTCACTATTGTGGCCTCTCTTGTTGTGGAGCACAGGCTCCAGACGCGCAGGCTCAGTAGTTGTGGCTCACGGGCCTAGTTGCCCCGCGGCATGTGGGATCTTCCCAGACCAGGGCTCGAACCCGTGTCCCCTGCATTGGCAGGCAGATTCTCAACCACTGCGCCACCAGGGAAGCCCTCAGTCCACTCTTTGTACCACTACATCTGCTTGGCCTTTCGTTACGTCTGGTCTTTTACAGAGTCCCCTTCAAGGTGATGGCCACCTACCATCTCTGCGAAGACTTAACATAAGAGAGTTGGTGGAATAAGCTTCAGTCCCTGCTGCTACACTGATGCCAGTACCGTGCTTGTTTTCATTAACTCCCTCCTCTACTATCCATCCTAACCTCCCTTCACCCTGGGCCAGCACATCAGCTGATATAGGTTGTTTCCTCAGCGAGGTAACTGGAACCTTCACCCTTTGTTTACCTTGCTCTGGTTGGGCCATGATTGTGTAATTGCCTGTTCAACTTATCCCTGGGTACAGAAACACCAAGATAAGCCTCAGTTGAATTCCTTCCAGATTTATTCCTCCCTACTGCTATTGTGTAGCAACAATTCCAGATTTTTTTGCCAGTCACAGTTGAGTACTCCCACTACTGTAGTAACTCTTTCCGTTGCTACGTGACTACTGCCATGAGAAACCAAGTAACCAAATGATAGTGAGGGAGTTTCAAGTTCAGTGAAGCATCCTCCACCCAACTCATGGAGAGCTAATTACTGTAATCTACCAAAGCCTAAATTTGGGAGTCAGGAAACACAAATTCTGTGAGTGGGTCACTGGAAGTGATGATAAAACGGGCCAATCCTGCTCCCATTCTGGGGTTTCCAGAGCTATGTCTTTAGCTGTTGGGAACACTCTTTATTGCTTGGTTTTAAGCATTTACCACATCAGAAGCTGGCTACTTCTGAGTGATGAGGGATATGGCAATATCAGTGGAGTCTCTGGTCATGTGTATATTGTCACCTTTTTTTTTAGGAGGAGGCTATAAAATGGATTCCTTGGTTAAAGTAGCATTGATCAGGATACTATAATTCTGGTGTTATGGATGTTGGCAGAGTCACTTCAGTCAGGAAAGACAAACCTAGGAGTCTGTAAATATTTGTACTTCGGGCCACTTCTCTCTATAAACAAAGCTAACAATAAAGAATACTGCTCCCAGCTCTACCAACTGGCAAGATTTCATTTCACCTTTGTTCTTTAAAGCCACCCCTGAGTGGAGCTATGTGCAACAGCAGTCCAGTTTTTCCTACACACCGACACAATGTGCCAACCCGTCTGTGAACCAGGCTCAAATGTTTTATTCTGAGATAGGTAGTCACAGGGAACTCCAAGAGGGCATAGGAGTGAGCTGAGGAAGATATACCAGAGCTACAGAAGTGCCATGGGAGTCTGAGTCACCCATTCATGTAATTTACAATACTTGTGTCTTCTGGACCTGCTCAGGCTCAGTTCTATACCATTTACAGACTTCAGTGGATTGCTGCTGTACCCATGCACTTATGACTTAGAGGATCTGATAATATCCAGCTCATGATAGTTAGCTCTAGTGTTCCCAGTGGAGAATAGTTCTCTGCCTCAGGCATGGCCTTGCAGAACACTAAGGCTCTGTGATGCAACTCTTACTGGGGGCTTTCCAGAGATTTCACACAGGGCTCTTATCCATCACAGATACCTCTAGCACCCTTAGATCTGCGGGAACAAATGGCCTGAGCATTAGGCAACTGGCATCATAGCCCTTCTGGGCAACGTATCCAACCGATAGGTACTTTAGTTTTACAATAAATTCATTCCAACACCCTTACTTCTGGGAAACATATTCTGGTAGTTCTTTCATCTCACATAATAAATTCGTCCTAACACTTCTGCTCCCCTGAGTCTTCTGATTCCTTTCTCAATACTCATTCAGAATTGTTCTATAACATCTCATTTAGCACAGGCCATCAGCATAGCCAAGCTTTAAGGAGGCACCAAGGCTTTGTACTAGGACTGGCTCCGGGTGTCCTTGCCAAAACATTAAATCCAGAATCACAGGTGAATGGCCCCATGTCATAAATTCTCACATATCCAGCCTTATAACCTGATTCCTCTGGTTTAGTGCTCTAAATATTCACTCTTACAAATAATCCCCTGGTTTCTATTAGATAGTTTTGCAATTCTTTTTGAGTTCATCTATAATTCAGTGGTTCTCACCTGGGATGATTTTGACTCCCAGGGGACGTTTGGTAATGTCTGGAGACATTTTTGGTTGTCATTACCGAGGGGGTTCTACTAACGTCTAGTGAGTAGAGGGCAGGGATGCTGCTGAACAACTTGCAATACACAGGACAGCTCCACAGCAAAGAATCCAGCCCCAAATGTCACTAGTGCTGAGGTTGAGGAACTCTGGTCTAGACTTCCCTGGAGCAGGGATTGCAATCCCCACATAGGTTTGCTGAGCTCTGACCCCGGTTAGAGGCTTGAGGCAGTGGTCGTTGGGGGAAGATATTGGGAAAATTAAGGTAATAAATTAGGCTCTTGCCTTAGATATATTCTTTGAATTAGTTCCAGACAAGAAGAGGCTGCTTTCCTTTATCAAGAGAAAGGAGTCTGTTGGCACAGAGGATGACAAAAAATCTGGGGGTTTAAGATTATAAGACATGTGCACACAAATGTCCCCATTCTAGATCTCAAGGTTTCATTATTTTCCTATCAGGGCCCTAGCTTTGACACGGGTAATATTTTAAGGCTGTGCATTTAGACTCCTTTGCCGCTCTGCCACCCTTTTGATTATATGTCGAGGCTGATTTTTAGCACAGTCGGCTCAGTGGCCACTCTGCCCTAGAGGCTTCTGGCTTTCACAGTGTGCCATGATTTGATTGTTGGCTGAACAGAGCCTGTCATTTTCTTTTGTTAAGATCTCCAAAGCAGTTAACAGAAGTCAGCCCACTTTATGACTATAGCATTGCTCCATAACGCTCAAGTACCATAGCCACATGTAATTCAATGTTTCATCTTCTGTCTGCACCTCATTCTAATCTACAACAGTAGAGAGTCTTGGTAATTAGCGATGCTACTGTATGCCAGGGGTTGTCACCACTTGCAATTTACCACCAACTACTTAACCACCAGCAGGGGTCCTTATTGTCTTGTGATCAGTGTTGTAGGATCAGCCTCCAAAATCCCATACTGAGGCTTTACATTCTGGAGTCACCTTTTTTTTTTTTTTAAATTGGATTATAGTTGCTTTACAACGTTGTGTTAGTTTCTGCTGTACAGCAAAGTGAATCAGCTATATGTATACATATATCCCCTCTTCTTTGGATTTCCTTCCCATTTAGGTCACCACAGAGCACTGCGTAGAGTTCCCTGTGCTATATGGTAGGGTCTCTGGAGTCAATTTTGATGCCCAGTGTTCCCCTGAAAGCAGAGCCCCAAACAAAGGCTTAGGTGCTAGTAGTTTATTTGAGAAAATGAGTTCAGGGAATAGACTAAGGGGCCCAGGGGAAACAAAATAGAGAAAGCGGAAAAGCCAATACAAGGATGCATTATTAAGTTGACAAATGCAGTGGGCGATTTGTTGATTGATACTGTGGAAGCTTCTGAGAAGACTTAGCGAAATGGGTCTCAGAATTCTGTACTGAAGTGAAGAAGAACAAAGAGGAGGCACTTATCTATCGGCTCTGGTCTGCCATTGGTTAAGCTTGCACCACATGCTTCTAATTGCGCATGTGCACTGTGGGCTGGTTTCTGCAGTATCCCATGCTAGAAGCAGGGAGTGAGAGAGGCAAGGTGCTGGAATATTGTTCTTGGGAGATGATCTTGAGGTTGAGGCCTGCACAGAATTGGTCACTGCAGCAACACCTGGAATAAGAGGTGAGGCTGAAAGGATTTAAAATAATGCATGAAAGATTTCTAAACATGGCTTCTCCCTGAGTTTTCTCCATTTGAGTTAATGGTGTCTCTATCTTCTCAGCTGCTCAGGCCGGTCCTTGACTTCTCTCTTTCTCTCATATTCTACATCCAATCTCTCAAGAAATCTTATGGGTTCTACCTCTAGAGTATTTCCAGAATCTGATCACTTCTCCCCATCTCCAATGCTACTCTTTCCTTGATTATTGCCGTTTTCTTGTCTCTCCTGAATTACTGCTTATCTCCCTACAGTGTATTCTTAACACAGCTGCCAGAGGGATCCTTTTTAAAACATGAGCCATATCATGTTACTCTTTGCCCAGAACCCTCCAGTAGCTTCAGAGTGAAAGTCAGAGTTCTTACAATGACCTACAAGATCCTGCACAATCTCCCCATTTCCCCACCCACCAGGACTTCATCTTCTACTACCCTCCTTGGTCACTCTACTCCAGTTCCTTAGACCTCCTTGTTGTTCCTTGAAAAGTCTAGGCAAGCTGGACTTTTGCTCTTGCTTTTCCCTCTGCTTGAAATGTTTTTCCATTAAATATCTGCATGGCTCACTACCGCATCCCTTTCATGTCTTTGCTCAAAGATTACCTCAATGAGGCCTTCCATGATAGACCTATTTAAAATAGTGCCCCAACCTAGCATTCTTTATCTTTCATTTTTGCTTTGTTTTTCTTCATGGTTCTTATTACATCCTGCAATACTATGGCATTATATCTGATATATATATATATATATATATATATATATATATATCAGATATAATGCCATATATATATATATATATACACACACATATATATATATATAGTTAACATATGTTATTTGTTTATTTGTTAACTTATTCTTTCCCTTTCACCAGAATGAAGCCTTATGAAGACAAAGACTTCTGTTTTGCTCACTGATGTATTCCCAGTTCCTAGAACTCATATCAATTCACTTATTATGTTCTCTGTACTATCCTAAGCATTTTACATGTATTAACTACTTTGGTCCTATGAGGTAGGAATCTTTATTATCCTTATTTTAAAGATTAGAAAATGGCACAGATTATTTAGCCCAAAGACATATAGTAGGCACATAGTAGTATTTCACTGAATATCTCTTTATATTACTATAGTTCTCTGCATAAAGTATACTTGGAAAGCAACATAAGACAGTGGAAAGAACATGGTTGCTGGGGTTGTGCACACCTGGGTTCAAATCTGGTCTTTACTGGTTCAGTGATCACAGGGCAGATTACTTAACTCTTCTGAGCTTGAGTTTCCTCATCTGTAAATTCAAAATTATAAATGCCATCTTTTGGGACTGTCCTGCAATTCGCTGAGATATATTTTTTGTAAAGCACTTGCACATTACTCGGCACATAGTAAGCACCCAATAAATGGTAGCTATTATTTATATGCAGGTTGGTTAGAAGATTAAATTGGGTAGATTTATGTTCTCAAAAGCCATGAAATAGTCACTCAGGCCCTGCAGTCCTGCTTCCTTTTCATAGGCAGAAGGCCACATATATTAACATATATCATATATGAAGCAATCTCATATTTGGATACCATGGAATAAATTTTTCATTGTTAATGAGCTCCAAGGGAAAAGTTTCTTCTAAATGGCCAGGAGTAGTGAGTATTGATGTTTGAACAATATTGGCAAAATTGAAATTGGTTCAAGATGGTGGAGTAGAAGGATGTGCTCTCACTCCCTCTTCCAAGAGCGCCAGAATCACAACTAACCGCTGAACAATCATCGGCAGGAAGACGCTGGAACTCACCAAAAAAGTTACCCCACCTCCAAAGACACAGGAAAAGCTGCAATGAAATGGTAGGAGGGGTGCAATCACAATAAAATCAAATCCCATAACTGCTGGGTGGGTGACTCACAAACTGGAGAACAATTATACCACAGAAGTCCACCCACTGGATTGAAGGTTCTGAGCCCCATGTCAGGCTTCCCAACCTGGGGTCTGGAAACGGGAGGAGGAATTCCCAGAGATTCAGACTTTGTAGGATAGCAGGATTTGATTGCAGGACTTCAACAGGACAGGGGGAAACAGAGACTCCACTCTTGGAGGGCACACTCAAAGTAGGGTGCACATCAGGACCCAAGGGGAAGGAGCAGTGATCCCATAGGAGACTGAACCAGACCTACCAGCTAGAGTGTTGGAGGGTCTCCTGCAGAGGCAGGGGGTGGCTGTGGCTCACCGCAGGGACAAGGACACTGACAGCAGAAGCTCTGGGAAGTACTCCTTGGCATAAGCCCTCCTGTACTCCACCATTAGTCCCACCAAAGAGCCTGTAGCCTCCAGTGCTGGGTCGCCTCAGGCCAAACAACCAACAGGGAGGGAACTCAGCCCCACCCATCAGTAGACAAGTGGATTAAAGTTTTACTGAGCTCTGCCCACCAGAGCAACACCCAACTCTACCCACCACCAGTCTCTCCCATCAGGAAGCTTGCACAAGCCTCTTAGATAGCCTCATCCACTAGAGGGCAGACAGCAGAAACAAGAAGAACTACAATCCTGCAGCCTGTGGAATGAAAACCACAGTCACAGAAAGGTAGACAAAATGAAAAGGCAGAGGACTATGTACCAGATGAAGGAACAAGACAAAACCCCAGAAAAACAGCTAAATGAAGTGGAGATAGGCAACCTTCCAGAAAAAGAATTCATTATAATGATAGTGAAGATGATCCAGGACCTCAGAAAAAGAATGGAGGAAAAGACTGAGAAGATGCAAGAAATGTTTAACGAAGACCTAGAAGAATTAAAGAACATACACCTAGATAGGAATTAAAGAACAAACAGAGATGAACAATACAATAACTGAGAAGAAAAATACACTGGAAGGAATCAATAGCAAATAACTGAGGCAGAAGAATGTATAAGTGACCTGGAACACAGAATGGTGGAATTCACTACTGCAGAACAGAATAAAGAAAGAAGAATGAAAAGAAATGAAGACAGACTAAGAGACCTCTGGAACAACATTAAACGCACCAACATTTGCATTATAGGGGTCCCAGAAGGAGAAGAGAGAGAGAAAGGACCTGAGAAAATATTTGAAGATATTATAGTCAAAAAATTCCCTAACATGGGAAGGGAAATAGCCACCCAAGTCCAGGAAGCATAGAGAGTCCCAGGCAGGATAAACCCGAGGAGAAACATGCCTAGACATATAGTAATCAAACTGACAAAAAATAAAGACAAAGAAAAATTATTAAAAGCAACAAGGGAAAACGACAAATAACATACAAGGGAACTCCCATAAGATTAACAGCTGATTTCTCAGCAGAAACTCTACAAGCCAGAAGGGAGTGGCATGACATACTTAAAGTGATGAAAGGGAAGAAACTACAACCAAGATTACTCTACTCGGCAAAGATCTCATTCAGATTCGATGGAGAAATCAAAAGCTTTACAGATAAGCAAAAGCTAAGAGAATTCAGCACCACCAAACCAGCTCTACAACAAATGCTAAAGGAACTTCTCTAAGTGGGAAACACAAGAGAAGAAAAGGACCTACAAAAACAAACCTAAAACAGTTCAGAAAATGGTAATAGGAACATACGTATCAATATTTACCTTAAATGTGAATGGATTAAATGCTCCAACCAAAAGACACAGGCTTGCTGAATGGATACAAAAACAAGACCCATATATATGCTGTCTACAAGAGACCCATTTCAAACCTAGGGACACATACAGACTGAAAGTGAGGGGATAGGAAAAGATATTCCATGCAAATGGAAATCAAAAGAAAGCTGGAGTAGCAATACTCATATCAGATAAAATAGACTTTAAAATAAAGCATGTTATAAGAGACAAGGAAGGACACTACACAATGATCAAGGGATCAATCCAAGAAGAAGATATAACAATTATAAATATATATGCACCCAACATAGGAGCACCTCAATACATAAGGCAAATGCTAACAGCTATAAAAGAGGATATCGACAGTAACACAATAATAGTGGGGGACCTTAACACCTCACTTACACCAATGGACATATCATCCAGACAGAAAATTATAAGGAAACACAAGCTTTAAATAATGACACAATAGACCAGACAGATTTACTTGATATTTATAGGACATTCCATCCGAAAACAGCAGATTACACTTTCTTCTGAAGTGCACACGGAACATTCTCCAGGATAGATCACATCTTGGGTCACAAATCAAGCCTCGGTAAATTTAAGAAAATTAAAATCATATCAAGTATCTTTTCTGACCACAATGCTATGAGATTAGAAATCAATTACAGGGAAAAAAACGTAAAATACACAAACACATGGAGGCTAAACAGTACATTTCTAAATAACCAAGAAATCACTGAAGAAATCAAAGAGGAAATCAAAAAATACCTAGAGACAAATGACAATGAAAACACGATGATCCAAAACCTATGGGATGCAGCAAAAGCAGTTCTAAGAGGGAAGTTTATAGCTATACAAGCCTACCTCAAGAAACAAGAAAAGTCTCAAATAAACAATCTAACCTTATGCCTAAAGGAACTAGAGAAAGAAGAACAAACAAAACCCAAATTTAGCAGAAGGAAAGAAATCATAAAGATCAGAGCAGAAATAAATGAAATAGAAACAAAGAAAACAATGGCAAAGATCAATAAAACTAAAAGCTGGTTCTTTGAGAAGATAAACAAAATTGATAAACCATTAACCAGACTCATCAAGAAAAAGAAGGAGAGAACTCAAATCAATAAAATTAGAACTGAAAAAGGAGAAGTTACAACAGACACCGCAGAAATACAAAGCATCCTAAGAGACTACTACCAGCAACTCTATGCCAATAAAATGGACAACCTGAAAGAAATGGACAAATTCTTAGAAAGGTATAACCTTCCAAGACTGAACCAGGAAGAAATAGAAAATATGAACAGACCAATCACAAGTAATGAAATTGAAACTGTGATTAAAAATCTTCCAACAAACAAAAGTCCAGGACCAGATGGTTTCACAGGTGAATTCTATCAAACATTTAGAGAAGAGCTAACACCCATCCTTCTTAAACTCTTCCAAAAAATTGCAGAAGAAGGAACACTCCCAAACTCATTCTATGAGGCCACCATCACCCTGATACCAAAACCAGACAAAGACACTACAAAAAAAGAAAATTACAGACCAATATCACTGATGAAAAAAGCTGCAAAAATCCTCATCAAAATACTAGCAAACAGAATCCAACAACACATTAAAAGGATCATACACCATGATCAAGTGGGGTTTATCCCAGGGATGCAAAGATTCTTCAATATATGCAAATCAATCAATGTGATACACCATATTAACAACTTGAAGAATAAAAACCATATGATTATCTCAACAGATGCAGAAAAAGCTTTTGACAAAATTCAACACCCATTTATGATAAAAACTCTCCAGAAAGTGGGCATAGAGGGAACCTACCTCAACATCATAAAGGCCATATACGACAAACCCAACAACAAACATCATTCTCAATGGTGAAAAACTGTAAGTATTTCCTCTAAGATCAGGAACAAGACAAGGATGTCCACTCTCATCACTATTATTCAACATAGTTTTGGAAGTCCTAGCCACGGCAATCAGAGAAGAAAAAGAAATAAAAGGAATACAAATTGGAAAAGAAGAAGTAAAACTATCACTGTTTGCAGATGACATGATACTATACATAGATAATCCTAAAGATGCCACCAGAAAACTACTAGAGCTAATGAATTTGGTAAAGTTGCAGGATACAAAATTAATGCACAGAAATCTCTTGCATTCCTATACACTAACAATGGAAGATCAGAAAGAGAAATTAAGGCAACAATACCATTCACCACTGCAACAAAAATTAAAATACCTAGGAATAAACCTACCTAAGGAGGTAAAAGACCTGTACTCAGAAAACTATAAGACACTGATGAAATAAATTAAAGATGACACAGATGGAGAGATATACCATGTTCCTGGAATGGAAGAATCAATATTGTGAAAATGACTATACTACCCAAAGCAATCTACAGATTCACTGCAATCCCTATCAAATTACCAATGACATTTTTTACAGAACTGGAACAAAAAATCTTAAAATTTGTATGGAGACACAAAAGACCCTGAATAGCCAAACCAGTCTTGAGGGAAAAAAGTGGAGCTGGAGGAATCAGACTCCCTGACTTCAGACTATACTACAAAGCTACAGTAATCAAGACAATATCGTACTGGCACAAAAACAGAAATATAGATCAATGGCACAGGATAGAAAGCCCAGAGATAAACCCATGCACCTATAGTCAACTAATCTATGACAAAGGAGGCAAGGATATACAATGAAGAGAAGACAGTCTCTTCAATAAGTGGTGCTGGGAAAACTGGACAGCTACGTGTAAAAGAATGAAGTTAGAATACTCCCTAACACCATACACAAAAATAAACTAAAAATGGATTAAAGACCTAAATGTAAGACCAGACACTATAAAACTCTTAGAGGAAAACATAGGAAGAACACCCCTTGACATAAATCACAGCAAGATCTTTTTTGACCCACCTCCTAGAGTAATGGAAATAAAAACAAAAATAAACAAGTGGGACCTAATGAAACTTCAAAGCTTTTGCACAGAAAAGGAAACTATAAACAAGATGAAAAGACAACCTTCAGAATGGGAGAAAATATTTGCAAACGAATCAATGGACAAAGGATTAATCTCCAAAATATATAAACAGCTCATGCAGCTCAATATTAAAAAAACAAACAACCCCATCCAAAAATGGGCAGAAGACCTAAATAGACATTTCTCCAAAGAAGACATAACAGATGGCCAAGAAGCACATGAAAAGCTGCTCAGCATCACTAATCATTAGAGAAATGCAAATCAAAACTACAATGAGTTATCACCTCACATCAGTTAGAATGGGCATCGTCAGAGAATCTACAAACAACAAATGCTGGAGAGGGTGTGGAGAAAAGGGAACCCTCTTGCGCTGTTCGTGGGAATGTAAATTGATACAGCCACTATGGAGAACAGTATGGAGGTTCCTTAAAAAACTAATAATAGAATTACCATATGACCCAGCAATCCCACTCCTGGGCATATACCCAGAGAAAACCATAATTCAAAAAGAGACATGCACCCCAGTGTTCATTGCAGCACTATTTACAATAGCCAGGTCATGGAAGCAACCTAAATGTCCATCGACAGATGAATGGATAAAGAAGATGTGGTACATATATAGAATGTAATATTACTCATCCATAAAAGGGAATGAAGTTGGGTCATTTGTAGAGACGTGGATGGACCTAGAGACTGTCATACAGAGTGAAGTAAGTCAGAGGAAAACAAATATCCTATATTAATGCATATATATGGAACCTAGAAAAATGTTACAGATGAACTGGTTTGCAGGGCAGAAATAGAGACACAGATGTAGAGAACAAATGTATGGACACCAAGGGGGGAAAGCGGGGTGGGTGGTGGTGGTGGGATGATTTGGGAGATTGGGATTGACATATACACACGAATATGTATAAAATAGATAACTAATAAGAACCTGTTGTATAAAAAAATAATAATAAAATAAAAATTTTAAAACGTATTGGCAAAATTACCCAACAATATTGGCAGGAAGTTGTTTCCTCAGGGAAATCACTCTTGATACCTGCACCAGTAAAGCAGAGGTGTGAGGCTTGTGGAGACTTGATCTCAGAGCCCTCAGAGTAACCTGCACTCATTTCACCCATTTGGAGGGACGGGGGAGTCCCTTTTCCTCATTTTGAAAGCCCTGAAGGAGAAGAACAGAAGTGTCCTACTGAACACAGAGCTCTGCCTGATGAAGTACCAACAGCTGGGCAGCGCCACTAGCTTTGAGGACTTTGGTGAGAAACCCCGCAGATCTCACGGAAGTGGATTGAGGCATAGCCCACTTTTACTGCAGTCCCAACTGCCGTTAATTTAAGTCTAATTGACTTTAATTTGAGTGTGAGGCCAAGGGATCTCTATATTTTGAAGAAATCATATGGGTTTATTTAATCTCATTTTTTCCTTATCCCTAATTTTGGGAACTTTTTATTATGTCAATTACTTTGGTATTTCTCTTTTCTATTTCTTAGCATTGTTTTCTTATAACTCAATTATGCACATTCCTGTCTAAGGAAGGAAGAACAATTTTTCAGAGACGTCAGACCATTAGTATCAACACAAAGAACGCCAAGAAAATTTTTTTGGAACAAGGAGGATTACAGTGCTCCACTTTCCAGATTCTTTCATTATAAATGGCTTTAACAGTGACTGGATGAGAGAAGAGCTTCTGCTATTATGCACATAAAGCAATCAGTGTTTGTTTTGGTTTTATTAGAAACAGATGTAAATATCCCCACAGAATACTTTCCATTTCTTTGCAGCTTTATAGAAGGAAGTCAGGAGACACTAAATGAGGATGGTAATTACCTGTATTGCTATTAATTAAATAAATACTAAAAATAGATATTAACTAGATATAGATACACATCTGAAAAACATAGAAAAGTAATACAATAAGGCATACGAATACTATAAGGAAGGCAGAGGTTGGCTTGCAGAATCGCATTGCATCTCCAAGCTTTTTAAATGCAGTTGCCTTATTCAATGTACATATTGTAGGGTGATATTAAAATAAAAGGCACAGTGCTAAGCTCCCTATTTACGTTTGGAGAGATTCTCTCAGAAGTGCAGAGATCATCTCTCACCTAATTCGGAATCTCTTCTGGGAATTGACTACCATGGACAAAAATACACCACATATTGTGACTTGAAGTGGAGGTTAATGATTCTCAGAGTGACTTCTTTAATACACTCATGTCAAGCCTTGGACACAATCTTTTTCTCCTCTTTGTACTTGGGGAATTCAGGAGCAATGCTGTTGGCAAGCCTAGACCTGCACCCTAGAAGTGTAAGCAAATCAAGATAAATATTAATGGCTTGACTGTGTTCATTTTTTAAAATAAATTTGTTTATTTTTTATTTATTTATTTTTGGCTGCGCTGGGTCTTTGGTGCTGCGGAGGCTTTCTCTAGTTGCAGCAAGCGGGGGCTACTCTTCATTGCGGTGTGTGGGCTTCTCATTGCGGTGGCTTCTCTTGCTGCAGAGCACGGGCTCTAGGCGCTCGGGCTCAGTAGTTGTGGCTTATGGGCTCTAGAGTGCAGGCTCAGTAGTTGTGGTGCATGGGCTTCGTTGCTCTGCAGCATGTGGGATCTTCCCAGATCAGGGCTCGAACCTGTGTCCCCTGCATTGGCAGGCGAATTCCCAACCACTGGGTCACCAGGGAAGTCCCTGACTGTGTTCATTTTTACGGAAAATCAGATTTAATGTTAACTATTCTAACTGCTTTAAACTTATATCCTTTCTTTGTCCCAAAGAGTTATTAAATTGTTTACCATTTGTATGGATAAAATTCAGTGGGACGATATATTGTCACATATACTAAGTCATAAGTGTTTAAACAGCAGTCAGTAAGTAACTTTCTGGTAAGTGGCACTTAAACTGTACAAAGATAAGGTTTTGCTGTTGCCATTGTTACTTAGTGACAGGTAGTGTAGATCATTAATTTTTACCATTAATGAAGGCCCTTGAGGGTCAAGGGCTTTCTACGAGAGTCCTCAAGACTGTTTTTTTCCCTAGAATTGTGTATAAACTCTGGGACTTCTATAATAAGCTTGTTACCTATTTTTCCACAGACTCTTCAGGCAAAATATTTAAAGTTGGTAGCAAAAAAGGGATAGTCAAACCATGAAATAGAAAAGCATGATTGTTAGGAGAAATTCAATAAAAGTGATCTGCTCTAAGCTGTTCAGTCTGAAATGGTTATGTTAGAACAACTTACAAAAACTTGATATTAAGACTAGCTAGCCATCACTAAAAAGTTAGTTTACCTGGAACAATTTCCATCAGCATGGTTGAAATAAAAGATTTCTTTCTGAAAGCTGTGGGTGTCTACAAAATTTATTTTATGTTTTCTTGACAACGAAACATAAATGGGGCTTGTCAATATTTGCATTGGTGGAGAATTACAGTACAGGTATTTCTATTTGGCTTAACATTCTCAGCAATGTTAATTTTGGGGATAGTTTATGGTTTTTAGGTTGTCTTGTTATTTGTTTAAGGGTGGGAAATTTGAAAGCACAGTGGATTGTTCATTTTCTTTACATTTTCAATTATTTTTTTAACTTAAAAAATTGTGTTAAAGTACATGTAATATAAAATGTACCATCTTAACTATTTTTAAGTGTACAGTTCAGTGGCATTAAGTACATTCATATTGTTGTGCAACCATCACCACCATCCATCTCCATGACTCTTTTCATCTTGCAAAACTGAAACTCATTAAACAATAACTCCTCATTTCCCCTCTCCCAGTCCCTGACAATCACTATTCTACTTGTAGTGAAGTTTTCTTTAAATAGGATTTTTGGGATAGAGATTTAGATGATTAAAATATATTAGATAAGATTTAAAAATTTGTTTTTTTTAAGTACCCCTACAGTATCAGGGAAGTAATGAATTCATAATTTCTTGGCTCAAATTTCCCCTAGAAGGTGAAAATGGTTGCTCTCAGCTCATGAATAAGCTACTCTTATAGAATGTGGAAACAAGTAGCCAAAGTGTCCCAGCAGTTCTCCTTTATCAGGACTTGCCTCTACTTACCACTAAATTGGAAGTTTTCAATCTTCTCCCACAACCAGACTTCCAGGGTAACAAGTCAATGGACTTTCAGGATCATACACTTATTTGCTACTTGCTTAAGGATAAAAAAAAAATGTACCATTTGCAAATGAGAAGTATGGCAACTATCAAAGTAATGCCTTTAAAATGTAGGTCTCTGTTACAAAAAAAAATCTGGTCTTCTAAACAAAATCTCTTTTGTTTAGAAAACAAAACAAATTTATATTTATAAGACCTCTATTGGGGCAGGCAGTGTACTTTTTTTCAGATATATATATAATTTTCCATTATAGTTTATTACAATATATTGAGTATAGCTCCCTGTGCTATGCAGTAAATCCTTGTTGCTTATTTATTTTATATATAGTAGTTTGTTTCTGTTAATCCTGTACTCCTAATTTATTCCTCCCCTGCTCCCTTTCCCCTTTGGTAACCATAAATTTGTTTCCTATGTCTGTGAGTCTGTTTTTGATTTTTGATTACATAGATTCATTTGTACTATTTTTTAGATTCCACATACAAATGATATAATGTTTGTCTTTCTCTGTCTGACTTACTTTACTTAGTATAATATTCTCAAGGTCCATCTATGTTGCTGCAAATGGCAATATTTCATTCTGTTTTATGGCTAATATTCTATTGTATATATATATGTGTACACATATATACTGTATATGTATGTGTGTGTGTGTGTATATATATATATATATATATATATATATATATATATATATATATTTATATACCACAAAGAGATGTGGAGTAAACCTGAATTCAACCTGAAGCTTGGTGCCCAACCCAGCCCAGTCTAGCCCAGCCTAGCCTACATCAGCCATATTCCAGCAAACCTAAAGATATATGAGCTAGAGCTAAATGCTTGTTGTTTATAAGCCACTCCAACTTAGAGTTGCTTGTTATATGGCATTATTGTGAAAATAGCCAGCTGATACAAAGAGATGCTCAGAATGTAGTCAAGTGGGAGTGTGGACAATTGCTAGAGTGTGTGCCAGTTCACTGGTACTCTCTATGAGTGCAGATGGGAGTTTATGAAGGAGGGAGCTTGCCCCAACCATTCCACAACTCAACAGAGTGGCCTGAAATTGTAGATTTCACCTGCAAATTCCCTGGTGGCACAATGGTTGAGAGTCCGTCTGCAAATGCAGGGGACACGGGTTCGAGCCCTGGTCCAGGAAGATCCCACATGCTGTGGAGCAACTGGGCCTGTGTGCCACAGCTACTGAGCCTGCGCTCTAGAGCCCGCAAGCCACAACTACCGAGCTTGTGCACCACAACTACTGAAGCCCTTGTGCCCTAGAGCCCGCGAGCCACAACTACTGAGCCCGCATGCTACAACTACTGAAGCCCGCATGCCTAGAGCCTATGTCATCTCAATTAATTTTTGTCAATGATAGGGATAATTCTCCTTTAGATATGACCCTCTTGTGTGGTGTACAACCTGAATGACTATATGGGTGATCCTGCTAGTCTTGGCTACTAGGCACTAGGAGTTTCAAACTGATTGCAGTGGCTTAGGTAAAAAAGGAGTAAAAGAAAAAATATACGACAGAGTCTAGAGAATTAAAGACATTGTGGCTTACACATAAATTAAACTTTAAAAGAGTAGTGGGAAAAAAGAACACAGAGAAGGCAAAGGTAAGAGAGAGAAGAAGCATAACATAATGCTAATGTGATCCGATTTTCAGTAAGTACCTAAAAAGTCAGATTTCCTTTGCAAGGCTTACATGTTAAGAAAGCAAATACACATATCTTGAGTGCCTCCAGTGTACAATCCAAACATAAATAAGACACTATCTTTATTCTCTCTTTAAAGACATCACTCCAATATGGGATGCGGTCACTTTTGTTGACCACATTCTGAACTTTTTACCTGAGAAGCAAACACGTGAGCTATATGGATAGTTTTTTATTAGTTCGAGAGGGCAAAGTGAGACTTGGCATAGGACATATGAGATTTTTCAAGCATATCCTCATTTGAACTGCCTGCTTTGATAAAAGGTATTTTTACCTGTTGTCCTAACTATAGGGCATTTCCCATTTTCAGCATAACTAGATAAAGCAGCGACTTGGTTTCAGGGAGGGAGATGCAGCTAACTCATTTTTCCACAATTTGATACTATCTGTATACGATGGCCTTTTTCATCTTTTAGCTGCTTCATAGAAATCAACTCAAATAGGTCTTATTTTTTTAAAAAAATTTAATCTTACAGAGCAATTGCAAATATAGTAGAGAGAGCTCCGATACACTCTTGGCCCAGCTTTTCCCAAAGCTAACATCTTGCATAACCATAGTCAAATTATCAAAACTAAGAAATTAACTTTAGTATAATATCACTAAGTAAATTACAGATCTTATTCAGATTTCTAAAGTTTCTCTACCAATATCCTTTTTCTGTTGTAGGCTCCAATCCAGGACCCCACATTGCATTTAGTTGTCATGTCCCCTTAGGTGTCCTCCAATCTGTTTCTCAGTGTTATGGATTGAATTGTTACACCCCACTCCTCGCCTTCCCCAATTCATGTTTTGAAGTCCTAATCCCCAGTATCTCAGAATATGACCTTACTTGGACATAAGGTCTTCAGAGAGGTAATTAAAATGAGATCATTAAAGTGGGCTCTAATGCAATATGACTCTTTGCAATATGACTCTTCCTCATAAAAAGAGGAAATTTGGACACAGATACATGCACAGAGGGAAGATCATGTGAAGACCCTAGGAGAAAATGGCCATTACAAACCATCTTGTAGAGAGAGAGGTGCCTGGAATAGATTCTTTCCTCACAGCTCTGGCCAGATAATTGAAAAAAGTCAATTAAGTCAGGAAGTTATACAAATATACACACCTTATACTTTTGTTTCCTTTACTTTCCTTCCCTTTGCCTGGCTCAGAAAGCTGACCTTATTGTTTTTTCATTTTTATTTACTTTATTGTAATTATTTTTTCTTTTTACCTTTGACCGCCTTCACCCATTTCTCCCACCACTGCCCCTGGCAACCACCAGTCTGTTCTCTGTATCTATGAGCTTTTTTCTTTCTTCCTTTTTTTAAGATTCCACATATAAGAGAGATCATCTGGTATTTATCTTTCACTGTCTGACCTATTTCACTTAGTATAATGTCCTCAAGATCCATCCATGTTGTAGCAAATGGCTAGATTTCACTCTTTTTTTATGGCTGAATAATATTCCACTGTATGTGTGTGTGTGTGTGTGTGTGTGTGTGTGTGTGGTATGTGTGCATGTATGTCACATTTTCTTTATCCATTCATCTATCTATGGTTGTTTCCATATCTTGACTATCATAAATAATGCTGCAGTGAACATATGGGGTATATATATCTCTTCGAGTTAGTGTTTTCATTTTCTGGGTATTTAAAAATACCCAGAAGTGGAATTGCTGGATCATATGTTAGTTATATTTTTAGTTTTTTGAGGAACCTCCATACTGTTTGCACCAATTTACATTCCTACCAACAGTGCATGAGAGTTTCCTTTTCTCCACATCCTCACCAACACTTGCTATTTCTTGTCTTTTTGGTAGTGGCCATTTTAAATGGTGGGAGGTGATATCTCACTGTGGTTTTGATTTGCATTTCCCTGATGATTAACGATGTTGAGCACCTTTTTATGTGCCTGTTGGCCATCTGAATGTCTTCCTTGGAAAAATGTCTATTCAGATCTTTTGCCCATTTTTTAATTGGATTGCTTAGTTTTTTGCTCTTGAAGTGTATGAGTTCTTTATGTATTTTGGATATTAGCCCCTTATCAGATCTAAGATTTGCAAATGTTTTCTACCATTCACTAGGTTGCCTTTTCATTTTGTTACAACAGCCATTTTGTTATGTTTCAAGAGTAGTAACTTACAGAATGTCCCTCAATTTGGATTTGTCTGATGTTTTCTCACAATTAGACAAAGTTTTGGATTTGGGGGAAGATTGGCACAGAGGTGATGTGCCTTTCTTGAATAAAAGGATATTTTGAGGCTATGAAAATGTTCTATTTCTCCTTAAACTTTCAGTCACTAATTTAACACACATTTATTGATCTTACCTGCAGCAATTATTACTATGGTGTTTTGATGGTGACTCTCTATTTCTCTCATTTTTCTACACTTACTAGTTTTCCTCATTCCTTCTACTTCTCTTATTTGGAATTATACCATAAGGAAGAATTATCCCTTCTTTCCTCATTCATTCATTTTTGTCAGTATGGACTCAGATATTTACTTTATTCTTGTTTTGTTGTTCAAATTGTTCCAGTGCTGGTCATTGGGAACTATTTAAAGTTCTCTCCTGTGTATTTTTGCTCTCATTCTTTTTTTTTCTTTTCTTTCTTTCTTTTTTTTTTTTAAGAATTTTTTTTTTTTTTTTTTATGGCTGTGTTGGGTCTTCGTTTCTCTGTGAGGGCTTTCTCTAGTTGTGGCAAGCGGGGGCCACTCTTCATCGCGGTGCGCGGGCCTCTCACTATCGCGGCCTTTCTTGTTGCGGAGCAAAGGCTCCAGACGCGCAGGCTCAGTAATTGTGGCTCACGGGCCCAGTTGCTCCGTGGCATGTGGGATCTTCCCAGACCAGGGCTCGAACCCGTGTCCCCTGCATTGGCAGGCAGATTCTCAACCACTGCACCACCAGGGAAGCCCTCCTTCTTTCTTTCTTTCTTTCTTTTTTTTTTGAGCACTTTCTTATCCTCTGGCACCTAGATGTTCTGGGCTCATCTAGTATTTTCCTTGCTCCAGCCATTCTCAAGTAACTCTGCCTCCTTTTATAAGAGAATGGTATTTCAAAATGATCTTCAACCTTTGCTTCAGAATGATAGATGTAAGTATTTAAAAATGTCTTATTATGAAAAATTAAAAACATACACAAAAGTGGAGAGACTCGTATAATAAACTCCAATGGATTCATCACCCAGTTTCAATAATGGCTATAACAATCCTATTTTACATTGTTCTCCATTTTTAATTCCTGAAACATTGGACAATAAATCCCCACTTCATGCCATATCACCAGTAAATATCCTAGTATCTAACTGTCTTGTCTAATTTATAAAGACTTTTATAAAACATACTCATCACAGCCTTGTAACATTTAAGAAAATTAACCATTGTTCCTTACTATCTAATACCCTCCAAATTCAAATTTCCCTGTTTCAGTCTTTTTATACGTGGGATATTCAAATCAGGGTCCACACCAGGTCCCTGGATAGCCTCCAACATGCTATATTTGGATGTTATATTTCTTGTCTCTTTTATATTAAGAAATAAGATAATAATAAACAGTTTTCCTACCCCTTCCCCCAACACACTTAAAAAAATTGATTTGTAGAGAAACTGAGTCATTGGTGCTATAGAATGTCACATTCTGTATTTGCATGCCATTTAGCTTATTCCTTCATTTCCCATATTTCTTAAAACTCAGTAACTAAACCTAGAAGACTGATTAGATTCACATTCATCTTTTAGATAGGACTCCTTCATTGATGGTGCTTATGTACTTCTTACCACATCGCATCATGAGCACTTCAGGCTGGCTGACCCACTTTTGGTGATACTAAGATTGCTCATTGGGTTCGGGTAGAGTCAGCCTGCTCCCTCCATTATAAAGTTCCCCATAACCTTTCACCTAATGGTTTTTAACATTCATTGATAATTTTTGCCTAAATCCATTATTTCATTAGAGATTGAAAAATGGTAATTTTCTAGTTCTATCATTCCTACAGCACTCACTATTTGGAATTCTTCTTTAAAAGTTCCCCTTATCATGTGTCACCTGAAATACAGTTCCTACGGGAATGGCAAGATACATGCTTGAGTCTATCCTTTACTTGTCTATTTTCAGATATTTCAATGACAACAAATGATATATTTTTGTTAGTACTGTAAATTCATGAACTTAAGTATATCTGCTGTGCTTCATTCTAGTATAGTCATTTTCCTGTTATGCTCAAATTGTCTTGTCTTAGGCCAGTGGGAGCTACTTCAAGTTGGCTCCTGTGTCCTTGGACTGACCCCAGTTGACTTTGATAGCTTCCTTTCTTCCTGGTACATCAAGATGTCCCATGTTCATCTTGTACATTTTCTGTCCCAGACCTGGAATCAGTAATTTCTTTAAATAGTCTCCAGTCTTTTCAGTGGGAGATGGTATTTGCAGAACACTCTTGCATGCTAAGATGCTCATGCCTCATGATGTCTTTGCTTCACGGTTTCAGTAGACAAACCTAGAAAATGCATGCATTTTTTTTTAAAAAAAAGAGGAGTTTATATTCATAAGTTTATATTACCATTTCCAGTTAAATTTACTGTTACCAGACTTTAATTTCTTTGATTTTTTACTTGTATATTCCCTCTGTTAAGCTTAAAAATCTCGGTTTCTAATGACATGAACGTGATAACATGTGTTTAATCTTACAATACTCACACTCCTATGATACTGTAAAAATAACACTACCAATATTACTAACAATTAAGCTTCTGGATATGCTTTTAGGTTCGATGGATTTTGACAAGTGTATACAGTCATGTAACCACCACCATAAACAAGATATTTCTGAATATACAAATAGACAATGGCCAGATTATATATAAAAATAGAACTCTGCCCCACCACCTGCAGCAGCCAGCTGAGGAAGCCAAACTAGTATGTTCAGTAACCAGTCCAGGAAGTCAAACTACTATCTGTAGCAATCAATCTAGAAAGCCTAATAATAGCCCCTGTAGTAATGGGCCCCAAACGACCAGGGCTTGATTAATAATCCAGCTTCCCTAATTTTGGCCCCCACTTCTGACTTAGGACCAACTATAGAGAAAGCCATATACATACCTTTAACCAATCACCTAGTATGCTCGGGTTCTTGTTAGCCCGCCAACACCTCCGCCATGCCAATGACCTCCAATCAGACCTCTTCCTCTAAAGATGGATATTCGGACTATTTGAAATATTTCTCTCTTGCAAACAATGTCACATGCTTTATGCATTTGTCATTCTGTATCTTTGCCAAAGTACCTTTGGGATACCTTTGAGTCATAGAAATAAAATAAAATTTCCATATCAAAGAATAAATGCATACGTAGTTCTGCAAGATATTCTCAAATTCCTCTCCTATCAGATTTGTACTCTCTTGCATTTCCAACAGCCGTGAATGAGGGGAACTGTTTTCCCATTCCCGATTGAATATTGTCAAAGTTTTGAATTTTTTCCAATAGAGAGGTGAGAAACAGGATCACACTGTATATTTAATTTGTATTTCTCCTATTATGGGCAAGGTTAAGCATCTTATCATATGTTTAAGTGTCATTTGCAATTCTTTTTCTATGTATGTATCTTTTACTAATTTTTCAGCAAATTGTAGTTAGTTTTTTTAACTCTTCAGTTTTAGGAGCAATCTGTATATGAAAGATATAAGTGTATTGCTACATAGCTTGCACTTTTTCCAGTTTGTCATTTGTCGTTTGATTGAATATAGTTTTTCTTTTCATGCAAAGGCTTCTTATATTGATGTAGTTAAATTAATCATTTTTCTTCATTGTTTCTAGATTTGAGTGATAGCTAGGAGTTTTCCCCACTCTCAGTTTATAAAAAAATTCACCCATGTTTTCTTCTAGTAGATTTAAAGTAGTCCTTTTTTTCTTTTTAACATTTTTATTGATGTATAATTCACACACCATGCAATTCACCAATTTAAAGTGTACAATTCAATTATTTTTAACATATTACATTATTTTAAAAATTTATGGTATAATATATATAACATTAAATTTGCCATTTTAACCATTTAAAAATGTATAATTCAGCAGCATTAATTACATTCACAGTGTTGTGCAACCATCACCACCATCTATTTCCAAAACTTTTTCATCACCCCAAACAGAAACTCTATAACCATTCAGTAATAACTCCCCATTTTTTCTTCCTCCCAGCCCCTGGTAATAGCTAATCTACTTTCTGTCTCTGATTTTGCCTAGTGTATATATTTCATATAAGCGAAAGCATACAATATTTGTCCTTTTGTGTCTGGTTTATTTTACTTCACGTATTTTCGATGTTCATCCATGTTGTAGCATGTATCAGAACTTCATTGCTTTTTATGGCAGAATAATATTCCACTGTATGGATATATCACATTTTGTATATCCATTCTTCTGTTGATGGACACTTGCATTGTTTCCATCTTTCGGCTGCTGGGAATAATGCTGCAATGAATATTGGTGTACAAACATCTATTCAACTCCTTGCTTTCAATTCCTCTGGGTATATACCTAGGAGTGAAATTGCTGGGTTGTTTGGTAATTCTGTGTTTAACTTTTTGAGGACAAGTCAAACTGTTTTCCACCATGGCTATACCATTTTACATTCCCATAAGCAATGTATGAGGGTTTCAATTTCTCCACATCTTTGCCAACACTTCTTGTTTTCTGTGTTTTTAAAAAATAGCCATCCTGGTAGGTGTGAAGGGGGATACATTTTGGTTTTGATTTGCATTTCCCTAATGACTCATGCTGCTGAGTTTCTTTTCTTGTGCTTATTGTATACTTTGCAGAGATGTCTATTCAAGTTTCTTGTCTATCTTTGAATTAGGTGTTTGTCTTTTTGTTACTGAGTTGTAGGAGTTTTTTACATTAAACCCTTATCAGATATACAATTTGCAAATGTTTTCTTTCATTCTGTAGGTTTGTTTTTCACTTTCTTGATAATGTTCTTTGATGCAAAAGTAACTCTGTTGAAGTCCAATTTATCTAATTTTTCTTTTGTTGCTCTTCCTTTTGATGTCATAAAAATCTATTGCCAAATCTAAGGTCCTGAAGATTTACCCCTATGTTTTCTTCTAGGAGTTTAATGCTCTCAGGTTTTACATTCACATCTTTAATCCATTTTAAGGATATTTGTGTATGCTGTAAGAAAGGGGTTCAATTTCTTTATTTTGCATGTAGATATCCAGTTGTCCCAGCACTATCTGTTGAAGAGATTATTTTTTCTCCTTTGAATGAACTTGGCATCCTTTCCAAAAATCAGTTGACCATAGATGTATGAGTTTATTTCTGAACTCTCAATTCTATTCCATTCGTCTGTATGTCTATCTTTATGCCAGTACTATACTGCTTTGATCACTATACCTTTGTAGTAAGTTTTGAAATTGGGAGGTGTGAGTCCTCCAACTTTGTACTTCTTTTTCAAGATTGTTTGTCTATGTGGGGTCCCTTGCAGCTCCATATGAATTTGACTATTGACTTTTCCATTCCTACAAAAAAAGCCATTGGAATTTTGATAGGGATTATATTGATCTGCAGATCACTTTGGGTAGTACTGACATCTTGACAATATTAAATCTTCCTGTCCGTGAAAACAGGACGTATTTCCACTTATTTAGGCCTTTCAAGATAATTTTTGATACCCCTTAGTAGAATACTAGTTTAGGCAAAACCATCCAACTCCTTCCAAAGTTACCAAAGAACACATAGGCAAAAGTCCAGAATGTTGAATGAATGCATCGAAACACATTTCACTGCAATTCACAAAGCATCAGTTTATTTTCATATAAATAGTAGTCACTGATAAAGGGAAAAAACAAAATCATGAGTATCAATATTTACTTAGGGAACCATTTTCATAGAACACTGATGAAGGAACATGGTATACATATTCAGAGTGGCAAGGGACACAGGGACAAGCACACTAGATTGAAAGCATAAAAGCATATTCTCATAAGGACCAAGCAATCCTTGTTGTTGGAGGACCAAATGGAATCATCATTAAGGTAAGTAGAATCAAAGTTCACGATCCGTAAGTCCTTCTTAAGGTATGCATGATTCAGCTTGTTTACAGTTCGAACAAAGGCATATTTGGAAGCACAACTATATGCTTCCAAACTGTACACTTTCTTGAAGTGCAGATCAAAAAATGGATTGTCCTAGAAGAAAAAGAGAGACATGATTTTGTTTATAGCCAGGAAAGTAGCTAGACTTCCTGGATTCTCTCATATTGATTGTTGTATTGATTGTAAAGTATCAGTATCAAACGTTTTCCCAAAATCTACAAATGAGCTTTCCAAAACTACTTGTTTCAAACATGTTGCTTCTAAAAAGAACAACAATAAGAAAGATTATTTTTGAAGCATCTGTGATTTTTCAATTATGCAAATAAATGTGTCAAAATGTGCAGTTACCAAGTCTTCCCAGGGTAGTGAATTTGAGAGGATGGATGGGGATGGAAGAAAAGAATAAACCCAATTATAGATTTCCACAGGAGAGAAAAGGTTTCTCCTTTTCTCTACTAGGAGGTCGTCCGTTGTGCTATTTCAATGGTAGAAGGGGGAAATACAGAATGGCTAATCAGCCTTTGGCATACAACAGATCACCAACTTGCTGGCTTTGGAGTTAATAGCAAGGAATTACTTTTAAAGTTAATAGCAAGGATCATTAAATCATTTGACTGAAACTGACAATTTACTAAAGACTGACTCACTGGATTGCTCTAGGCTGTATACTTCTAGTGGAGATGTTTCAGGGAAAAGTAGGCATCAAACCTGATCTGGGTCCTACATGTTAAAATAATAATCATTGCTACTGTTACTAATAGCAGTAACAACTATGCCTTGCATTTATAAAGTGCTTTTCAGTTTACAAAATGCTTTCGCATTCATTATCTGCCTAACTCCTAACTCTCTTTGAGGGCAGAGGTTTTCAGTCATTTATCTTTTGTGTATCCACAGCAACTACTAAGTTCTCAACAAATGTGTGTTGAACTGATCTGAAGTCATCCTATAAAAAGAGAAGTGGAGGTAAACATTGCCCTAAATGATAAAGAGGCAGAGAGAGACCAGACCAAACAAAAGTATTAATGACTTCTTACCATGCAGTGTGTAAAGTTTGTATAAAAGAACTTATGTATTTGCAATTTCTTTTTCAAATAGGAAAATTCTTAGAGGAAACAGGAAAAAGAACAAGGGTTTTGGAGTTCGCCAACTGTTTTGACTCTGATGTAACCATGGGCAGGGCACTTATTATATTTGGCCTTCACTTATTAGATAGGGTTGCTATGAAGTTTGCATGAGATTAATCATTTAAACTGTGATACTAGTATGGAGCTTAATGAATGATAGTTCCTTTTCCCAAATCTGTCCCCAAAGATTGTGATACTGGTGTTAATATCACCTTGCTTTACACTATTAAAATTTTTAAAAAACAAAACAATACTTTAAGAAAAAGAATGCACAAGAGTGATGTGATTTTAAGTACAATGTTCTCTAGTCACACCTTGCAAAATGTTTCCTAGCTGTCATGATTGCAGATTGAAGGACAGTTCTTTAGAGAATCTCAATGAAAGGAAATCACACCCATTCCATCACCAGATACTAATCATACTCCTTATGTAGTTTCCTCACAGAAACATTTACTCCTTATCATGTAGAAAATATCCTTTGTTCTTTTGAGATACTTGGAGAGGATTAAGTTTTTCCATTAGCCTGATAATTGAAGCCTAAGCAGGCATGAACATAGAATACAAGTTCGTCCATCTGTCCCTTCCTTCCTTCCTCCCTCCTGCCCTCCCTCCCTTCCTCTATCCCTCTGTCTCCCCCTTCCTTTCTCTTTCTTTCTTTTGATAGAGCTAAAAAGGAATCTCATAGTTCATTCAGTAATCCCTTGTTTATAGTAGATTAAATATAATGTAATATAATGTAATGTAATAGTGAATAATAGTTTCCAGAGGGGTGAAGCCCAGGCCACACATGTAGTTATTGGCAGAGCCAAGACAAGGACTAAGCTCTCACTCAGCCCAACCCCATTTCCTGCTCCATCATTCTCTCTTCTGTTGCACCACGTCAGTCTCCAAATCCCCAGTCATTCTGATTTCTGCTTTATAAATTGACTTCAATTTCAATTCCATTCCATTTTAAAGTTGACAACTTTTGGCTTGAAATAGCTCTGTTTAAAACATTGCTATCGAGAAAAATATAATAAATGCTGACTCCTGAGGATTCAATTACAAGAGGGAGGGCAAGTGGTAATTCCCAGAACAACTGAGATATTTTTACTTCATCCACAGAAAAGAAATATTTAAAAGAACTACTCTTTGGATATTATAGGTTTTCTTCTGGCAATTTAATATTTTAGGCTCTAAAGTGATCAGAAAAATAGAAATACTCAATTTCCCTTTTGTATCTAGTTCACTATGAAAGATAACAATCTTCAAATGGGAAAGGGAATAATTAACAACATAGAGATGGAATTAAAGGCCAGAAAGGTGAGGAGAAAATAGAGCAGAGCTAGCTGCGTCCAGTGAATCTAAGCTGACAGGCTTGATTAATACATCCTGGGCACTGACCAAGCTTATAGAAAATAATTATGACATTAGTAATATTTGGGGTATTACTGTTGGGGTGGGTATAAAAGATGGGGTCTATAAAATCTTTCTTTCTTAGAAATTTATTTCCTAGTTCTGTAGAAATGGTTGTATTAGATGTTCTCTATCATTTAATAATATACTTGCAGACTAAAAGATATAAGTGCTGTATAATTGGCTGTATAAAATCAGCCAATTATGTTAGACTAGCATATCTACCTTTACTGTGTTTGTCATTAGCCTGATTAGAAAGCCCTTTAAAATTGATTTTTTTTAGAAAGCATTTGAATGCATTTTGTTTGGTATTATATTTATTCAATAAAGTATTTAATTAGTGCTAAGTTGGACCCTGTTGCTAAGCCCCAGCAAGCAATCATCCTAGATAAGGTTAAACCCCCAGTAAAATTGCCATATTGCACATATCTTAATGAAGTTTGAATGTTAAATAAATTGTACATTCACTTGAGCACTTGAGAAAAAAAATAAGAAAATGGTCAAAAAAAGAGGTGGGCATGATTAATTCTTGAAACTACAGATTAGTGAACTTGACACTGACTTGTGATAAAATTCAATGCAGTATAGAAATTTTGGCAAATACCTAAAAGCATATAGAAGAAAATACTTTAAAAATTTGTACTCCTATGATACAGAGATAATTATTGTTAAAGTACTGATTAGTTTCATATATACATTTACATACCCACATACATATTTTTTTGTATTAAAATTTAAGGTTCAGCTTTCAATTTTCAATACTATGATAAATTAAATATGTAAAATAAGATAATATTATAGAAAAGTTTTATATTCAGCTGACTTTTAAAAAACTTATTAAATGGTGAACAATTGTGTTCTGAGGTATTCTTTTGGAAACATGACTTTTAATGACCATGTAATGTTCCGGCATATTGACATGAAAAAATATATTTAACTATTTCCTAAGTGTTGAACATTTAGGTAGAATATATTGTCAGAAAAATGCTATGTGATTACTTAGGAAAGAAAGCAATGAAATCCAGCATGCTTTCACCAAGAAGTCATGCCAAACACACCAAATTTTAAAAATAGGATTCCTAGGTGATAAGATAATAGCAGGTAACATATTGATTTCAGTAAAGATCTTAAGGGAAAAATTTAGATATTCAGACTAGATAATTAATAAGGCAGAATTAAGTGGCAGAATTAAGAGCTTGTGTCCATCTAACTTACCACTGTATCCTCAGAGCCTAGCAGAGCCTGGTATACCATAAATTCTCAGTGAATGACTGAATACACAAATTTGTAGAGATGATAAACAACCAGTCCAATGAAGACAAATTGATAGATTTGGAGGTAAAGTCTAGTTCCATCTCTAGAGTAGTTTTTTGACCTTAGGCAAGTCAGTTAATCTCTTTATGTCTCATTTTCCTCATCTGTAAATCAGGAGTAATGATAGAATCTAATTCATGGGATTTTTGTGACACTTATGTGAAGTTATATATGGAAAGAGCTTTTCGTGGTTCCTGTCATCTGGTAAGAGTTTACTGAGTGTGAGATGGTAGCAGGTAGCAGTACTACTAGTAGTGGTAATAATAGTAGTAGTAATGATAACCTATCGATTACCTAGAGGTATGCACTTAGCCCTGCCTGCTTCATCATTTTTACTATTGACTTGAATGGAGTCCTAAATGCTGTGCACATTAAATCTGTATCATACTATAGTGAATATTTAAAAATCAAAATATTAGAAGATTTGATAGGTAGGAACAATAGGCCAACCTAAGAATATGGCATTTAATCAGATTAAGAATAAATGAGCTTAAATTCTAATTCATCCAACAATAACAGAAATATTTATTGAGTCCCTGATAACTGCCAGGCAGAAGGCTACAATAAAAGATGAAAAGGAATGGTTACAGTTTTTTATCCAGAGGGGAGACAGAGTAAGCCAACAGTTGCAGATTGTTGGATTATTTACATCCACTGTGCAATGGGGTTATAGGGCAGGGGGACATGAGTACGACTTTACTCCATGGGGAATCTGAGAATGGGGTGAGGGATGGAGCTGACTGGGCTTTCTAAGCCCCGAGGGTATTAAAGCACTTTTGCTGTATAAAGTTTTAGGGGAAATGACCAGATATAAAGAAGCCAGATCATCAAGGGCTTTTATCTGGATTTTATTCCATGTACGTAGAAGGTATGGCAGATCAGGTTAAATGGCAATTCATGCCCAAAAGACCTGAGGTCTCAGTTGAGTGCTTACTAGAAATAAGAATCCAGATCAAAGGAAATACAAACTGGTCATGCTAATTCTAAAGTATTGTATTTAATTCTGGAAAAACTGAAACATTCCAGAGGAGAAGAAATTGCATAGTGAAGGGTGTTGCAGCAACGTCATGGGAGAAAATAACAACAGCTCTATGACCTCTTAGTGTTTGTATAATCCTGTCATATTATCTTATTTGATCTTCATATGAACATTATTTAAAGAATGAAATGGTTACATTTAACCCAGAAAAGAGAAAACTTGAGGGAACCTTATTAGTGTCTTCAAACATTGGAAAGGCTGCTATGTGAAAGGAGGGTTGGGTTTGTTCTGGTTGCTTCAAATGATGAAGCTAGGACTGATGGGTGGATGTTATAGTGAAGGAGATTTTAGTTAAACATAAGTGGGACATGTAAAAATAAAAGATGTTAATTTGGAAATAGAATGGATTTACTCATGTGGTAATGAGTTCTCCATCAGTAGAAGAGTTCAAGGAGAGACTGGGAAAACCACTTTCAAGTGGTCATACAAGAGATTAAAGTACACGCCCTTTCCCCACTTTCAACACGGAGGTTGTAGGATTTCCAAGGGTTATTGATCCTTCCAGAGGATCAAGCAGCTAACCGACAGTAAAATCTGAAGAAGATGAGGAAAGGAATCCCCACAACTTATAGAGGAAACTGGGCTGGGGAGAGAGTGGTGGTGGAAGCATCAGATATTTAAAGTTTCAGAACTGACTGGAAGATTGTGTTTAACCTGTTAAGAAGACCTTGGGAAAGATGCTTTAAATCTAATAGACAAAATTCAAATTTAAACTCATAAAAACAGAACAAACAAACCAGTAGGTCATCCCAGTAGATTAAACTGTACCACTTAAGAATAATATGTCATTTTAACACTCAGTACGTGCCAAAAATATATGAAGTAAGATATTAACCATAAAGGTCTCCAGCATATTGATCCCACATCTCCCTTACAAAACATAACACTTACTGTATCTGCTTCTTTTCCATCGATCATCCGCAGATCGTTCAAAGACCACTTTTTGGTTACTTCATATTTTTCATCTAAACCTATTCTGTAGTGTTTCACCATAACTATTTTTACTTCTTCATTTTTGGTCACTGTAGGACAGAAAAACACTTCGTTTACATAGACTCTTAGAAGATAATAAATTATTCATCATCATACTTTTCAGTATTTATGAATCTCCTTTTCCTATAATAAGCTTGAACGTACATTGTATCTGCACCCCAGTTATGAACCCTGAGGTATCTGAAGCTTCATGAGTATGCCCTCAAATTTCCTCAGTGTGTTAACTTTATTTTTGCTGCAATTGTGGTCACATACAGCCACGGTAATGTCTGTCAGATAGAACACCGAGCTCTGTGCTTTCAGCTCTGAGCTTTGTGGTGGAGGATAGAGTTCAACTCAGGGCAGGAAATAGGAGGCTTAGTGTGAGCATACAGTCAGTGCCAAAGTATTTACCAGAACAAGTTGGAATTTTAATTTATGACAATATAAGAAAATGAGGTCAGGAAAGTAAACAGTTCTGCTCACACAGCAACCCACTGTTGAAGACTGACCATGCAAATACTTGTGCACACTTTTTTTTTTTAAAGTTGCTGTGAGATTTTTGATGTAAGAGTGCTTGCAAAACAGCAACTACTGACCTATTTGGTATTGTTTGAAATTTTTAATCCTCTGTAGTATGTATCCAAAATCCTAGTATTCAAAATGGGCCATCGAGACAAAAAACTTTAGTACTGTACTTTGAAAGATATGGGAAAATCATTGCTTATTTTATGTGAACAACATGAGGGAAATAATTTCCTGGTCTTAAAATCATTGTGTTTGGTCTCATATGAACACATTAGAAGAATCAACATTTGATGTTAGAGTTCCTGGACTGAAAGTTATCAATGAGTTCCCAAGGGAGTATTTATGGGGTATCCACTATTTGCCTGACAGAACTATTACAAATGCCACAGGGGGTACAAGTATGAGACATGGTCCCTGCCCTCTGGAAACTTATGGTTTTGTTGAAGAGACAAGGCTAACACACATGTGTCACATAAAATATATAATATGAAGGTATACATGTATATTATAAAGAGGTGGCAGTGGGAATTGAATATCTTAAACTTTCAAGATGGATGATGTCACTTGGAGAGTTACAAGCTGGTTCTGTCTTCTAAGAATGAGACTGGAATTTGTCTTTGGGGAAGACTCTCTTTTGGTTCTGGAAAGCATCACTTTGGCATGACCTCCTAGTTAAGAAGATTAAAACAATATATTACAATATAATCATAGTGATAGATAAGCAATATGGAACAGACTATATGTTCAACAGAAGTTCTAAGAAGGGAGAGGATTCGAATAGTTAAGGAAAGAATTATGGAAGAAACAGAATTGGAGATAGAGCTTTAAAATTAGTAAAGGCAAGGATGATACTGATGGCATTTCTAGGTGAAGGACAGTATGACAAAATGAGTAGACAATAGACCCTGAACTTCACCAGGTAGGATTAGAGACAGTGGATTGTATAGATTGATTGGTGTTAGGATATGGTGGACAACAAAGTTAACCAGGTTGTGAAAATGTTTTGAAAAGTGACAGAAACCACTGTGGTCTCATGGTGTCTCAACCCCCCTCTGATGGGAGGGATTGGAATCTGGCCTGGACATTGAGGGCTCCAGAGTTGGAACTGGTGGAGGGAGTATCCTCTGTAAGTACAGGTGATACTGAAATTAAGGCAACCAGTTGAGCTTAGACTTCATGATGGAGCTGAGCTCAGTCTCCCAGAGAAGGGAGTCTGAGCAGGTTGACAAATCTAAGAAGAGGGCACTATGTCAGGAGTTCAGTGAAAGCTCATACTGTAACACATATTCAGTAAGTCTCTTTCCTCCTTGAGCAGGAGACTAATACAGCTGTGTCCTGTTGAAGGAGTATTTTTCTGGAGTCAGTGATGCCCAGGATACATTGAAGAAGAAAAGAAAGAAGAACTGGAGGTCCCTAGAAGAGGCAGTGTGTCTTAGTGGGCTCTGGCATTAAACATTCCGGATTCAAATCATGACACCACTTCTTTCAGTGTGGTCTGTAATCTCATTATTTAATCTCTAGAGAGATTAAACCTCAGTTTTCTCATGTTGTAAAGTGGACATCAGAGTGATACAAACCCATAGGGTATAAAGATTAAAGTATATAAATGACTTAGGATAGTGCCTGGTTTATAGTAATTGTTTCCATTTTTGTTTTGTTTTGTTTTTGAGGCTGTTGTTGGAATCTAGGCATAGGATGTAGGCAATGGAAATAGAAGTGGTAAATCTAAGTTAGATTTTAAATGAGGCATTCACAACACTGGATGGAAACCAAATACATAAGCATGGTTGGGCGGAATAGTGAATTTAGTCTTTGATATACAGATGAGCTCCATAAACTATCTCAGAAGAGAAGGAGATGATGGAAGTTTATAGTTTAGGAATGAAGATACAGACTTGGGATTTTTCTGTGTGAACAGGTTTCCAAAACTAGGTTTATAGGGAAAAGAGCAGAGGAAAGAGGTGAAACAGAGTAGAGAAAAAAAAAGGTGCCAGCAGAGAGGTCTAAGAAGGGCCCATCAGAAAAGAGACAAGCCCAACAGTGCAATGCTACGGAAATCAAGAGGACAGAGAATTTCAAGAGTTGGAGACAATCCCATGAAGTTACTTTGTTGGGTAACTTTGTTCAGTCCTGGCACTGAATCTGACTTGGGGAAGATCATTGATTTCTTCCTTGAGGGCAGTTTCTCTAGAATGGGGAGGGCAGAAAACAGCTTGTAGAGGGCTCCTTCATGGACTAACCATACTGAGTGTGTACTATGCGCCAGTTCTTATGTTACGTAGGGTTTAAAAAGAGAGATAAGAGAATAAAGGCTATGATTTAGATCACATATTCCAAGAGTTTGGAAGAGGAGTGATTGCATATTTTGAGGACAAAAGGAGTGACTGAGGGGCATGTCCTGGAGGGGACCCAGTGTGGAAGATCTTAACCCTGGGTAAGGAAACTGGCTCAGAGACTGTGAGTCTCCTGAAACTGTGCAAAATTTGGTGGGTTTCTGCCCGTGTACACTTCCCCAACCCTAAAAAAGGTCCACTTCCACTGGTCTAGATGTTAGCTTTGGGAAGAGGAAAGGAAAAGAGAAAAGAAGCCATTAGGCTGGTGTGTTGAAGTGGAAGCATGGTTGATTCTGTGATACTTACTAAGGACAAGATTTTGGAGGCAGTTCCTTCCACTAGGAGGTAATTGTCTGTCCAGACAAAGGCTCTACCTCAGAACCAAATAATAATGTTCTTGTTCTGGCTAGCTGTCTCACTGGCGACTTAGGAAGTGGGAGAGGATGGGGATGGGGAGAAATAACTGGATACTGTATAAAAATATCATTTGAAGCAAATTCCACTGCCTCATCTACATGTTATGATAACCAGCTAATTGGCTGTAGACCCACTGATTTGTTTCATTAATTTGATAAGTATTTGAGTGCCCCTTTTGTACAAAGCCCTGGGCTAGGCATTGAAAAAATGCATTCCCCTATGGCACCATTCCTGCTCTTGCTGAGATTACAGAGAGTGGGGCTTCAGAGAGAAAATACACGATCAAGTGCTGTGAATGAGGCATGGACAGGGTCTTATAGGAACGTGGAGAAGGGACATCTTCATCCTACTAGGGGTCAGAGAGAGCTTCTTGAAGGAGGTTATCTGAGTTGTAAAGGACCATGGGAGTTAGCAGAATGAAGAAAGGGGTAAAGGGAGTTCTGGAACAGCATGTGGATAAAAGCGTAAAATACTGGAATCTTTTGAGTCCTTACAGGCATTTAGTATTGCTGGCATGAAGGGTAGGGGTGAATAGGTGGTAGGAATCAGGGTAGGCAGGAGCTGGTTCCTGAATGGTCTAGAATGCTACGCTAAGGAATTCAAATATTATCCTGAAAGCTCTGTTTGTGGGGACATTGACGAGGGCAAAGAGTGTTGTCGCTGAAGGACGTTAAGTGAATGGTCAGGCTGAGCTTTACATTTTAGAAAGTTTTCTTGGGCAGTTCTGTAAAGGATGGGTGGGAGGGAGGGAATGAAGAAAGAGATGTTAAGAAGGTAGGATCTACCAGTCATCAAGTTTTCTTACATTAATGGTCACTGTCCCACTAATAACAAACTAAGAAAATAAAATGCATGCTTTAAAAGTTAACCTTTTGATACAGTGATGCAGCACAGAGACGGTACAACCTCCTTAATTTGGCAAAATAGTCTCCTCTGTAGCCAAGAGCTTCCAAGAACTGTCTTTAGCCAAGAGTCAAAGTCTGCTCAGGCTGGAGTGGACCCAATCCCTAAGTTCCATACTTGAGTTCTGCTGCCAGCTAAAATTAAATGGCCGTATTCACATTAATGCAGCGGCAAAGTGGAAACATCACGTTGTCTTAAAACAGAAATGTGTTTATATAGTCAAAATGTTACAGAGTTGGTTTCCGTAACATCAGATGGGCCGCTATCTAATTATGATTTAGTGATATCTATAGACCCAGGGACTTTCAGAATGAACCTGCTCCAGTTTCACTATTTTAGTTAACATTTTCAGAACAACCATCTTAACTTCACGCTAACAACTTATCTTCACTTTTAATTTCAAAGTAAACATTGTTGTTAATAACTGCCTCTATTATCACGGTGAAATAGTCACTATTATTCATGAGGCTAAGTGGAAAGAAGATTGGCCAAGTGAACCAATATAATTTGGCAGAACAGGAAAAATAGTAGCTCATGAGTAAACTGCACAGAAAAACTTTAAATACATAAACCACTGTCATTTTACAATCCCAGTGTTACATAATTGTTTTCATCATTGAAATTAAGTAATAGGGAAAAACTACCATGAGATATCAAAGACAAGAAGCCTCAGTGAAAATGTTTCAATGTGTTGGTGATGTCTTGGGGTTGTTGAGAATGCTATTACTGATTTCATCAAAAAAGTAACTTTCAAATAATTTTTCTAGAAATATTTAATCACATCGATTTTGGAGCAATACTGGGTACTCTAGATTTAATGTTTGTCCCTCCTTCCCCTCAATTCCTATGTTGAAATCATAACCCCCAAGATTATGGTAGTTGGAGGTGGGGTCTTTCAGAGGTGATTAGGTCATGAGGGCAGAGCCCTCATGAATGGGATTAGTGTCCCTATAAAAAGACCCCAGAGAGCTCCCTTGCCCTTTCCACCCTGCATAGTTAGAGGGAGAAAAAGTGGTCTATGAGGACGCAGATCCCCACCAGACACCGAATCTGCAGGCACCATGTTCTTGGACTTCCCAGCCTCCAGAGCTGTGAGAAATAAATGTTTGTTGTTTATAAGCCACCCAGTCTCTAGTATTTTGTTTCCTCTTCTTGTAACTTATTCTTATTTAACACTCTTATTGTGAACAGTATAAATGATTTCACAAAATTATTCATTTCTCCGGTTCACAGAGAAGAAGTTGTTTTTTGGCATCAAAATGTAATAGGTATGGAGAATTTATGCATACTATCTTCACAATTCTAGCAAATGCCATTTATTTTCAAATTAATTACCTGTGAATGGAGAATATTTTCTAAATATATGTGAATACTTCAATCTGTATCAGAATATGTATACAATTTTTATTTATAAAATAGAAATATACATACTTCCATATGTTTACTGTATATTTTATTTTTATTATAAATATTTATTTACAGCATATACTATGTATAAATAAATACTTCAGCATATGTTTTCACAATAGATACATTCTTTTCTGTAATTTTAACAATATAACCCCACCTTCCAATTTGGAATAAAATTCTAGCCCTATTTGGAATAGAATTTATTATTTTTTTCCCTCTAGTTAGGATTTAAGAGGAGAGCACTATGTGTAGATGTAAATGTTATTATTTCTGGTTGAGAGGTCAACACCGAGGCCAGAGCATTGCCTCATATATCACAGCTGGCAGGTGGGCAAAGCAGAGTCATGTTTCACATCAGCTGTGTCAGACTTCTAGCCTTCCAAGGTCCATTCCACCATGCCCTGCTACTTCCCATCCAATCAGCCATAATCACTTTACATGCGATTTCAAGTCCTTCAGAATTTCTTTTAACTCATTTGCATTCTCATCACTGCACAACTGACTTGTCCCTTTCTTGTTCCAGTACTTTATAGAGCTCCTCCCTCCTTCCTAAGAAGTTGCTGCTTTTAACAGCCAGGGATAATGATGTTCTAGGCTAGGGGAAGCTAATTTCAAGGGGAAATGACCATGTAAACCCTGACGTGGGAGGAGACCGAGGTGCCAGGAAATCCCCAATGTAAATCCTAGCAAACTTCAGAGAGGGAGACAGAATTTAAGACATCTGCTTTTTGACATTGACCAAGTAAGTTATCAAGGCAACAGTAAATCACAATCATCTGGTTGTGAGACCCCTGCAAAAGACAGACTCTGATTGGATAAATAGAAAGTTTAACTTATTTAAACATATCTTCTTTAATTTGAGAAATGCATGATGGGATTTAACTACTCTAGACTTGTTTCTCACAAATTTAGAACTGCTGGATTGTAGGATATAAAGAGGAAATCATAACTATACGTCTCCCTACTCCCAGAAGGTGGCCAACATTCAAAACCTGGAGTTACCTGCCTCAACAGTTGAGATATGGCCTGCTTGATTCCTATCAATGGAGATTTTCTGAGTAAAGCATAGTCAAAGATTTAGGACTAGCAAGCATCACACTGACTTTATTTTAAATTACTGTTCCGTCTAATTGCATTTGAAATGGTCATAAAGAGAGGCCACATTTGGGGAAAGTGCTCTCAAGTTGATGGATGTCATATGTAGAAGAGTCATAAAGTTGGTGAGTGAACATGACTTATAATGTTAACTTTTACCTGGAATATCACAATATTGTCTTCTCTTTCTCAAATCTAAGAGAACCTTGTTTTTCCTTTGCTTCTAACATGACAGAATCATTGAATTTTACTAATGAAAGTGATCACCTACTTTCTGTGGTCATTGTCCAGGTGAAAACATTGAACCCTAAAGAGGTTGCCTTCACACGTGTTAACAATGCCAACCCCTTGTTGTTCCAATCCTGGTTAAAAGGATTCATGTCATTTATGAAAACAGACAGCAGGTGACCCCAGCCCACAGTGTCTTTCTCAGAACTTGAGGATATTGGGAAAAAAATTACATCCCTTTCCAAAAATTTAATTGTAGGAGTGTTTTGGGTTTTTTTTCATGCCAGATAGAACAAGTTAATTATATAGTTGGAGGCGGGCGTTAAGATACATGTGGTAAATTAGATGTAAATAATGCCTGGTAAATAAATATGCATTATTGATTGTTCTATTTTTTATAAGTTTCTTAAAAAACATGTATACACTAATGCTATGTGATGAGTAATTAGCTTTATAAAGTAGGATTATAATAGGTATAAAATTATTAAATTTTAATGTTGGAATAAGCATATTCTCTAATATATTAAGTCAAGATACTTTGAGATATAGTGATCTGATCATTTGAATATAATACAGTTTCTAAAATTGTTTCATTTGACCTTTTTCCATTTGATTTCTTTCTTTTTCCCGGACTGATTAAGTTTTGTACCTTGCTGATATGCTAAGCCTTACACTTTTTATTTATTTGGCAAAATATGCTAGGTAACGTATTACATAAATGTTAGTATTCTTATTATTAAGTAAATATTGGTATACTTATTAGGAATTACAGAATTTTAAAGAGTTCTTAGCACTTTCTTTAAAGATGTTCTACTTCCCTTATAGTACCCCCTCTTGACAACTTTTGAAAGTTCTTCTAAGCAAATTATCAGGAAAGGAATTATAACAAATTTTCTGAAAATGCTGAACTGTGTGCCTTAAAAAGCAAAGTCTACAATGAAAACTTAGAGTTTCTAAGCTCTTTCCTCCGAAGCCCCTGAAAACTATTAAAAAGCATGGATTGGGAAAAGGAAATGCTGTATATTAAATTCAATAATGGCACAAGAATTTCTGTCTAAATTCAGCACAAAAATTACAGGATAGGTAAATCATAATTAAGTGCAAAAGCGTATTCCTACATTTGGACAATTTTCATGAATTTTTAAAATATGAGGGAAAATATTTTAATTAGTTTAGAGAACATTTCCTTAAAGTTCCATCTTCATGAACTAATTTCTACCATTAAAATATTGTTTCTGTGAGCATACTGTGAGAAAGAATTTTTAAAAGATCATTTCTCTTTTCAAAATAAGCCACCAGGAAGTCTAAATAAGCCTCAGAAGAAAATCTAAGGTCTTTTTTTTTTTTCTTTCCTAGCATGAAAAGAGAGAACCCTAGTTGTCCAGATTTGTTGGAAATAGAGCTGTATAACTCAGTTCTCCAATATGTTTTAAAATATATAGAGAGCTCTCCGTTGAATTTTTTAAAACAAGCTCTTACACAAGAAAATCGCATGCCATGCAAGTGAATTAAATAAAAGACTGGAGACTAAATAATCAAATCAGCAAAAGCACATACCCAGTTTCATTTCTGAACAATTAACCAAAATATTCTTAATACAATATTTTTTTGTCTTCCATTTTAGCACTTAAAAAAATTCTGTAGAATCCAAATTCTTAATCTTCGCATAGTTAAGTTCTATCACAAGAAGATACATCTGCTGTTATTGCATAGGAAAATAAACACCCAAAAATGTCCTTCTATCACCCAAGCATCTTGGGGTTATTTACATTTTGAAATGATAACAGAAAGAACAGATTACCTGACACACAGAGGTAATACCTGTCCTGGACCGAGAACTCTATTTCAATAAACTCGTACAGATTCTGTGAGAGTGGCTTAAACAGTTTCTTCTCCAAGTCCTCCTTTACCAATGATGACATTTCCTCCAGTTCCACTTGGCCTGAGGTCTTGGCTCCAGCTCACTCTTTCTCTCCTTCTGCTCCCTAGATTTCTTGTTTTGGTTTGCAGCTCCTCGGTGAGTCCTGCCCACCTCCCAACCCTTACTTTCAACTTCTCATTCCTAGCCAGACCCAGGCTCCCGAGAGCACTCAGCGCGGTCAGACCCCTCACTGCGGTATCTGCCCAGTGGCAGCAGCGGCGGCAGCCAAAATACAGCAGCGGCATCAGCTCCGCTGTCACTCTCCAGCATCCAGGCTCAAGGAGGCTGCTCTCTGGAGCTCTCCTGTGGTTTGTGGATGAGGAACATATTTATGAACACCAGCAGATACACTTGTGGAGTCCGCTGGTCTCCCTAGTCTAGTAACCTTTTCCCCTGTCACATCACTCTGCAGAGGAAGACCACTATTTCAGCTTGATTCCGTTACATAAATCAGCTGTCTGGCTCTATTGATTGGGATCATCTTCCATTAAGAACTTTGCTGTCATCGGCAAGAGAAAAAGCACCCGTGCTTTCTCCTGACACTTCCAACAAGTCTCTTTCCCTCCTTTCTTTCCCCTCCTGCCATTCATTCAGACCTTTGTTTTCATGAGAGTCAGCATCCATTCCTGCCTCCAAATTATTTTTTAAATGGGCTTACTTTAATGTTATTCATTTCTTTACTCACAAAGAGAAATTTACTAGGTACCTACTGGAGCAAAGCATGGTATCTGTTTCTTGGGAGGGTGGATTTCCTATCCTCAAGAAGCTTATAATCTAATAGAGATGAGTACACCAAATAATTATCATAAATGTTTAAAAGTGATAAATGGCACAAGAGAAAGGAAATATAGAAAAGTTATTTGTTCCTGGAGAGTATCAGAGACAGTGCTATGGGGGAAGATCTGGAACTTGAAGGGTGAGAGGAAAGTATCCAAGTGGAGGAGGGGGAGATGCATATTCTGTGGAAGGAATGTTGGAACGAAAGCTCTGATCAGTAAGCCACAGGGGGTGTTTGGGAGGACAGGAAGCAGTCCCGTTTGCTTAAATTATATAATTTGTGGAAGTAAAAGATAAGGGTGGAAAGGTAAATTGAGTGGGACCAGCTCATGAAGGGCCTTGAATGCCAGGATAAACATTTGGATTTTATTCTATGGAAGTAGAGAACCAATGAAGATTTGGGGGCATTCATTCATTCGACAAATATTTTTCAAGGGCTGATTTTTGTGCCAGGCTCTGCTCTAGGACTGGGAATATGGCAATGAAGAAAATAGGTCCATTCCTTGCTCTTCTGGAGCTTAGGGGGGTAGATGGACAATAAATAAACAAAGCAGGAGTCCATCCAAGGTATGCTCAGCTGCAAGTAACAGAATACATGACATCAAGTTGTAAATAGGAAAGACTTTAAACGATCTCTCATACTAAGAGGTCTGCAAGTAGGCAGTCCCAAATTTAGCTCAGGACTCATAGGTGAGGGTCCCAAGTGCTGGCCATTTTCTGATCTTCTGTCCTCAGAGGTTGGCTTTTTATCCTCAGGCCACTGTTGTTCAGCTCCAAAGACAGGAAGAAAGAGGAGTGGTTGTTGCTGGCCTTGATTTCTCTTTTTGTCAGAAGCAAACTCTTTCTCAGACACCAGCCAACAGACTTTCTTTTACATCTTGGTGGCCATAACTGGGTCACATGGCCATCCATAGGAAAGCCAGAATTTGTCATTTTTGGTTCCTATCATGGGAAGACAGATTTTCTAACAAGGAAGAAGGGCTGGGAATGACTGCAAGCAGGCAGCCAAAAATGTCGTCCGTGGCTCCCCTAAGAAACGTTAATGGCATGTGTGACTAGGCTGAATCGTGGGGTCCTGGGTGAGACATTTGCCTTTCTGAGCCTGTTTCCTTATCTGAAGAATGATCTCTAGGCTCTTTTCCTACTTTAATATCTCCTATTCTGTTTGTGATTCTGGGAATCTATTAAAATAATTTGGGTAAGAGGACCAGAGAACTGGTACTCTGCTTTTGGGTATGGAAAATGGAGAAGAAGGAATGAATACAAGATATATTTGGATGATAAAATCAATAAGCTGTGCACCTAATTGGATGTGGAAGGAGGAAGGTGGAGTCAATATGACACAACGACTTTCCACTTTCACCCAGAGAATGAGTAAATGGGTTCACATCACGGGAGGTAGGTTTTCAGAGAATTATTTTCAGCTTTCACTTAAAAAATTATTTTCCTATGGAGGAAAAAAAGACTGGTATGACAAGCAGAACAACTCATCAGCAATACTGTCATAAATATTTGATTAGGTATTTATTTATGTGATTCTTTGTTTTATGTTTTTCTCCCCTCCTAGACTGTAAGTTTCATGAGGGCAGGAACCCATGTTTTTCCCACTTGCTATACATCCAGGGTATGTGATACACAGTATCTAGTACATCATAGGCATTCTTGCATTCATTTATTCACTCAATTTATTTGTAACAATTTACTAAAAGAACAAATAAGAATCAAATAGTCTTCTAATGACTTAAATTTTTTTTTTTTTTTTTTTGCATAGTTGATTTTGCAGTGAAATATCTTCACAGCTGGAGCAGACAGCTGTTAGTGCCGGAGAGGGGGAAAATTTCCCTTTACCCCTCTTGAATTCTTTTGGCTGGTCTAATAATTACATTGACGCAAGACAGATTAACAGGAGAAAATAAAACTATTTAATTCGTACACACAGAGGTCTCATAGAAATGGGACTTCTGAAGTGGCCAAAGCAGGCTGTATACATATCATTTTTAGATAAAGAAACAATTATTTGTGAAGATTTAACAAAACAAAGAGGATTGTGCTTGGGGTAGCAGACTAATGGAGAAGTAATAGGGTTTTTCTATACAGCTTTCATAACCTTGAATTCCCTAACAGTGATAAGGATGCTTTCTATCCTCCTGGTATAGGGAAAATAATAATCACATGGGAGATTTATTTCCTGCTTTCAGGGGGAAAGAAAGGGGTCAGAGTTGGCTTTTTAACTTCATTTTTTTCCACTGGCTGTTTCTCAAGTAACTTTAATTCAAAATAATCAATATGTCATTGAGGTACATTTTGGGGCAGCCTGTCTTGGGCTCCAACATTAGTCTTACCAATCACTTATCCTGTATCAGTATGCATTTGCTCTTGTTGCCGTGAACACATGAACTTTAGCTGTGAGACTCAAATACACTTCTGAAGGAAATAAATGCTAGAACTTTCTCTGGACATTCTTAAGAAAAGAGTGACTGTGCAGAGATAAACCCATGCACCTATGGTCAACTAATCTATGACAAAGGAGGCAAGGCTATACAATGGAGAAAAGACAGTCTCTTCAATAAGTGGTGTTGGGAAAACTGGACAGCTACATGTAAAAGAATGAAATTAGAACACTCCCTAACACCACACACAAAAATAAACTCAAAATGGATTAAAGACCTAAACGTAAGACCGGACACTACAAAACTCTTAGAGGAAACATAGGAAGAACACTCTGACATAAATCACAGCAAGATCTTTTTTGATCCACCTCCTAGAGTAATGGAAATAAAAACAAAAATAAACAAATGGGACCTAATGAAACTTCAAAGCTTTTGCACAGCAAAGGAAACTATAAACAAGACGAAAAGACAACCTTCAGAATGGGAGAAAATATTTGCAAACGAATCAACGGACAAAGGATTAATCTCCAAAATATATAAACAGCTCATGCAGCTCAGTATTAAAAAAACAAACAACCCAATCCAAAAATGGGCAGAAGACCTAAATAGACGTTTTTCCAAAGAAGACACACAAATGGCCAAGAAGCACATGAAAAGCTGCTCAACATCACTAATTATTAGAGAAATGCAAATCAAAACTACAATGAGGTATCACCTCACACCAGTTAGAATGGGAATCATCAGAAAATCTACAAACAACAAATGCTGGAGAGGGTGTGGAGAAAAGGGAACCCTCCTACACTGTTCGTGAGAATGTAAATTGATACAGTCACTATGGAGAACAGTATGGAGGTTCCTTAAAAAACTAAAAATAGAATTACCATATGATCCAGCAATCCCACTGCTGGGCATATACCCAGAGAAAACCATAATTGAAAAACACACGTGCACCCCAATGTTCATTGCAGCACTATTTACAATAGCCAGGTCATGGAAGCAACCTAAATGCCCATCGACAGACGAATGGATAAAGTAGTTGTGGTACATATATACAATGGGATATTACTCAGCCATAGAAAGGAACGAAAATGGGTCATTTATAGAGATGTGGATGGACCTAGAGACTGTCCTACAGAGTGAAGTAAGTCAGAAAGAGAAAAAAAAATATCGTATATTAACGCATATATGTGGAATCTAGAAAAATGGTACAGATGAACCGGTTTGCAGGGCAGAAATAGAGACACAGATGTAGAGAACAAACGTATGGACGCCAAGTGGGGGAAGTGGGGTGGGAGTAGGGGAGGAATGAAGTGGGAGATTGGGATTGACATGTATACACTAATATGTATAAAATAGATAACTAATAAAAAAGAAAAAGAAAAGAGTGGCTGTGTATTCCAATGTGGTCTCAAGTAACATTGAAATTAGAGGCTCAGGAACTGACATAGTGAGATTTTAGTTCCAAAATGAAATGTTTGGTATCAACTAAGTGTGTTTGGAAATGATTCGCCAGCTGGTTTGAATATTCTTAAGGTATCAATTTGGTTGACAGGGGAAAATCGTGTTAAAATGATTGTAAATGTCTTTTTTAAGGTTTTAAATAATTCTATAAGAACGATCTATCAAAGCATTATCTACATTATAAAGAATCAAAAGAGTCAACCTTAAAAGAAATGCAAATGACAATTCATTAAAAGTGGAAATAAGGAAGATCTTTAGAGACCCTAATTTCTTTGTCATTTAAGAGGAGTACAGTACTAACCCTTTGGAAACATCAACAGAAGAGGTAATAGCAAAAAAAAAATAGACCCTCCCGAAAGTGTTCATTAAGATACTTAATAGAGATATTAAAACATTCTTTTCTCATAGCCAAAGATCATTCTAGTCTCTTAATTTATTTTCTGAAATGCCATAGAATTGTCAATGAGATGAGGGGAAAACCATAACAAAATGGCGTATTTCTGGAAACACTTATTTTTAAAACTCCAACATTCCCTAAATATATTTCCAACCGGGAAATAATTTTTAAAAATCCATTGATTCACTAATGAGGCCCTGATAGTCCACAATCCTGGGTAAAGTAATGAAGCTCGTGTGTATGTAGATATAGCCCGGCTGGTGTACAAGGAGGCCAATTACTTAGAAGAAAAGATTTCCTTGCATATAAGGCTCATAGATTAATGAACTTTTGTGTTAACTGAGGAACTGAAGCCTGGATTCTAAAAGACCCACAACTACAAGAGTGGACTATAATTTCTAAGTCTATAAACAGTCCAGATCTATTTTACTCTTACTATTCTTTTTCAGAGACCAAGGAACTCTTTTTCTTTTAATTTTCAGTTTTGGAATCTTGCTTTAATCACTTTCCAACACAGTCTTTAAAAATTTTACATCCTCTTGCAACCACAGAATGATTTATTTGCTGAAGAAATCGGGGAGCAAGTGTCCTACCTGTCCATAAGTAACAGGATCACAGTGTTCAAATGGTAATATGATTCTCCGTTTTGCACGTTCACAAATTAAAGGAGGGTAGGTCTCCACAGAGCTCAGGGCTAAGGCAGCTCATTGGTCTTCAGGAATTACACATTTGGACTAGTTGGGAGTATGTTGAACAAAGTTCTGTTTTTCTCAGCGTGCCTGAGGAAGTAGTGGTAAACACTATAAATACAGGCTGGGCCCCAACTCTGTGTCTTCTTTCAGACTCACATCCCACATCCCTTTTGCTTCAGCAAAATGCTTTGGTTGTGTCCACCCTCATGTGAGTAAGTCCTGGAGTGGCCTCCAGGAGAGGAGGGAAAATACTATTTGTCAGCAGGAATCATTGCCAGACTCTGTGTGTTGGCCTTTGCAATACCTGTTGTTTAATCTTCCAACAAAGCTAAGAGATAGATATGATTGTCCCCATTTTTCCTCTTAGGAAACAGAGTATTCTGTGGAAGCATGGTAGCCCTCCTCAAAGCTTGACGAGGAAGATGATGCACCTCTGTCCCACATTTATAGCTTCTACCTTTGGTACGAATATCTTCAGTAGTAAAATGTTTTGTAAATCTTCATTCATAGATCGTGAACTTGATACCTTTTTATGTGTATTCTATACCATATTGAAATACGCCAGTTCTATGTTGTATTTGTTAAACTTTTATTGCAGGAATCAGGATCGTGTTGGTATCAAAACATTTAACCTTTTTTATGCACAAAAAATTCCATTACTGTACCATATCATATGTTACTTAATCCAGCAAATATTTGTTCTTTAATCAAGGTATTCCTTGGTAATTCTAGTTTACGGACATTGTGTGTGTGTGTGTGTGTGTGTGTATGTGAGTGTGTGCAATGGGCTGAATATTTATGCCCCCTCAAATTCATATGTTGAAATCCTAACCCCTAGTGTGATGGTATTAGGAGGTGAGGCCTTTGGGAAGTGATTAGGTCATGAGAGTGGAGCCCTCATGAATGGGATTAGTGTCCTTATAAAAGAGACCCCAGAGAGCTCCCTTGCCCCTTCCGTGAGGAGGACACAGGGAAAAGAACCAGGAAGCAGGTCCTCACCAGAAACTGAATCTGTTGGCACCTTGAACTTAAACTTCCCAGCCTCCAGAACAATGAGAAATAAATTCTGTTGTTTAAGCCACTCAGTCTGTAGTATTGTTACGGCCGCCTGAACAGACTAAGCATGAGTGTGTGTGTGTGTGTGTGTGTGTGTGTGTGTGTGTGTACACACTTTGATGATTCAGGATAGATTCCAAATGGATGTAGTTTGTAAGGTGTTTTCTCTTGTTTCTATTTGTTTTCCTCCAGGTATGGATACTCCATATAGTCCCATAACTCTGACTGTTGTAAGAGTTATTAGAGAGCACAGCCCTATCCCTGAGAGGAGAAGGAATGCAGTTCCTTCTTTTCATGCCCATTCTTCCCTGACATCTTAACATTCACCGACGAGGCCCTGCTGAGAGACTCAGTATCTGAGACTTCAGTTTATCACTAATGTTGCAGAATGTGTCACTGTTGGAAGGCTTCAGTGGTTCACAGTCAGTGCCAGAGTCCTCATTAGGAAAGGGTTTCTCTGACTCAGCCAGAGAAGGAGTACATTTCTCGCTCGGAATACTCAGAGGCAGTTTCCTTTTCAAAACAAAAAAGAAGTTCTAAAAGTACTCTGTGAAAAAATGTTCTTTTGATAAGATATATACACAAATCCATTTTCAGGGAAGAGTTTGTCTTTTCATACAATTTTATAAACATTTAAAGAGAGATGATAAAGGAAAGGTTTGTATTTTCTTCCATATGCTGTAGAATAACACGAAGAACCAGTTTTTGTTTGCTTTTACTTGGTTCCATGGGATACATGATTTATGTTCATAAAGAGACAGAAGGTAGTGAAAAGAATAAAATTATTTTTATAGAATGGCCTCTTTTGTGGGTGCTAAAATATACATAGCAGTTAGATACTTCTAAACAAAAAAAAAATTTTTTTTTCTTATTTTGAAGATAAAAGCATTTCAAATTAGTCAATGGAGAGAAAGCCGCATTACTTGATATCCAGCTAATAATGGCAAATTCATAATAAGTGCTAATGGTCATATAGTACTTACTTACTATGTGACAAGAGCTATTCTAAGAGCTTTACAGATGTTAGCTTGTTAATCTTCCCACCAATCCTAGGAGGTAGGTATTATTGTTATTCAAATTTTGTATGTGAGAAAACTTTCATACAAGTCACCACTTCCCTGCCCCTTGTCACATTGTAGTGAGACTGGATTTGAGCTCCTGCAGTCCTGCCCTACAATCTGTGCTCTCAACCATGGGGCCATACTGCCTTGTTCTCATTTGACCATGAGTAGTATTTTAAAACTTTGCTACAAAGGTGTAGATACATCTCTTAGGACATTTAATCTGTAAATAAAGGTACCATTTTCTTGTCTCAGCCTTTTTTCCAACGGCCTTTTCATTTTGAGACCTTTTAATTCAGCCTGTGTCCACAAAGATGTCAGCGGTCCAGGACTAGTGAGGATGAGCTCCTCTTATAGTAGGTGCTTAATAAATGTCTCTTGAATGAATTAAAACGCAGTTATCATTCTTAAAGAAAGGCTTTAATTTTTCCTTTCCTATATGAACAAATCCAAATAAAACCAGACGTCTTAAGGTCAATACACAACATACAAAGGAGAGCGATTGTTTTTATGTGCCTAGCACTCTCCTTTCTTCTGGCTGAAGAATCCGTCTGTTCTATGGAGAAGCCGCTCCATGCGGAGTGGTGGGGCTGCTCCTCCTACCACTTGGTCGGTCACAGCACAGGTATGAGCACATGACCCTGGCCTGCTGGTCACAGGGGAATCTATGACCTGAACCTGGTTGGTTCGGGGCTGTGTGGTGAACCAAGTAGGATGGTGCCTAACCTATTGTCTCTCCAAATCCACCCTTCTTTGCCTTGCTTTTTGATCTTAAAGCTGGGCCCTGTAAACATTTCTCCTTTACCTGCTAATGGAATACTAAACTTCATCAATAGAAGGCAATAGAATAACCCTGCACAGCAATAGCAGCAGGAAGATACTTCCCTTCCGGCTTCTGGTCCTCCATCGTTACTACTATTTAGGATGGGAGCCTAGCAAGTGCACAGGAGAATTCTAGCTGTGCCCTCAGGCCATGATCTCCTCAACAACAGCCACCTATCCCCTCTGGCAACAGCTGACTCTTGTACAGATCAGCTGCAGCCTGTCCACACCCTGTCTCAAGGGCAAGCTGCTTCTATAGCCTGGCCCTGGCTGGTGCCCTATGGCAAGTTTCTTGGCCAGCAGCAAGCTTCTGGCTCTTGTGTTAGTTCTGCCCTCTTCAAAGAGGCCTGAATCTCATCCTGGGTGGAGAGGGGGCTCCTTTGGTCCTTAGTCTTTTATTGTTCAGTCATCCTTAATCTAAAGTAAATAACTGCTGTTTTGTACCTGTTCCCTGATCCAATAACCAATGTGGTTTTTATCTCCAGACTGGATACTGACTGAAGTAAAGGTCCATCAGTTTCCTCTCTGAAATTTTACATAGGGATTCTGGGGGAAAAAAGATGGTTTCTCTCCTTACAGAATCGAGAGCTGTAAGTATAAAGTAAGCTGGAGCTGCTTGAGGCCATTGTCCCCAAACACAGAGAAGCTATTTGGAGTTTAAAAAAAAAAAGATGAGGTCATGAATAGAGATAAATAGATGTGAGAGATAAATGAAGATGGAGAGAATTCTGATGACATCATTTGACCCCTTAGATCCAGCTATGCCTGAAGACAGTTTTCCAGTCATATTATCAGTAAATTCTATTTAAAAAAAAATTTTATTGGAGTATAGTTGATTTACAATGTTGTGTTAGTTTCTGCTGTACAGCAAAGTGAATCAGTTATACATATACATATATCCGCTCTTTTTTAGATCTTTTTTCCATATAGGTCATTACAGAGTATTGAATAGAGTTCCCTGTGCTATACAGTAGGTCCTTATTAATTACCTATTTTATATATACTAGTGTGGATATGTCAATCCCAATCTCCCAATTATCCGTCTCCCCACCTTTCCCCCTCCATTTTTTTTCTTAAGCAAGTTTGAGTTAGATTTCTGTCTCTTGAAATTGAAAGAACACTAATTATGATACAAAGTAGTTTTGCCATAAAAGAAGTAACCAGTCTTATTCATTTTTCATTTTTGTTTTAATAGTATCTTTAATTTTTAAAAGGATCACTTATCTAATTTTTGTTCACAATCTCGCAAAGGCAGACTCGGAAGGCTGTCTGCTGTCAACCCTCCTTCACTGAAGGGGGGTTGGGGCCATGCGTTGCAGTGTCCACCTCAGGGATGCCTACCTTAGTCTGAGGGCCTCCCTGAGAGATTGACCACCACTGAGATGACACACAATCGTATATGAGAGTTGTCCAACTCCAGCAAAGTTTAAGAGTCAAAGAGAGGATGTATTAACCTGTCACTCAACAAACCTTTACTGAGTCTCTCCATATTATGTACAAAGGATCGTGGTGGGTGTTAGGGACACAAAACTAAATAAACTCCCTCCCATACTTTTAAGGAGATTGTATCAATATTAACCGTGTGTTTTATTTTCTGTGCTCTGTTGGTTTGACATCTGCGGGCTTGCTGACCCTGGAAGGGTCACACCCACATCACCTTCTTTATCAGGTTCTCATACTCTGGGCCTCTTGTCATAATCACTGCAGAGCCATGTAGCAGACATACAGGGACAGCCCCTAGCCCCAGAGCCTGCTGAAATTAATCAAGCTAGCCAATCCTAAGCCTGCTTATCCTACCTTGCTTTTTCCTTCCCTTTCCCTCTGATGGAAACCACAATAAAGACCCTTGCCCATGATTTCCCCCTCCCCCTCTGCCTCCTGACAGACCCCGGTGCTCCCCTTGTGGTCCCCTGTGGTGTGGCATGGCATGGCATGGCCCCTCCTCTTGGGATCTGTGAATTTAACAAACCATCTCTTCAGTGACAATTGTCTCCTGACCTTTTGATCTTATTGAACCTCCAATATCCTATTTCTATACTATATTTAAAAACAGAGACCATATTAGGGAAATTAAAAATTTTTTTTCCTATTCCCAACTAATCTAAAGCTCATTGAAAACAGAGGCCGTGCCCACCTATTCACCGTTGTATCCTTACCAGTAACTCAGTTACTATTATAATTATCACCCCTGAACTTCCAAGCATTGTTCATCTCGTATCACTTACACTCATTTCTTCTGTCTGATTTCTACTAACTCCACTCCACTCAGGCTCTTATTGACAGCTAACTAGGCTCGCTCTTCTGGTCATTCCCTGTATCTTTCCTTCTTTCAGGTTTTTGTTCACTGTCAGTTCAAATAGCACTAGACCCACAAAGCCTCTTCTGACTCTCTCAACTACGCGTATGCCTTGTGTTTCATTAACTGCCACGCTGATTTGTTTCAAATTTAGTTGCACACTCCACCACTTGTTCTAGTTATCTGTGGCCTTGTTTTAGCTCTCTTTCAGATTGTGAGCCCCTTGAATGAGAGAGCCATATTTTAGACATCTCTGTATTCTTAACTCCTGGCACAGTGCCTGGAAGGAGGTGCTCCATAACTGTTAAATGCATAGAAAAATACTGGAGTATAAATTCCTTGAAGTCAGGGACCATGTTTTACTTCCTTTTGTATATCTTGGAATACCTACCTATAGATGATGTATAACTACTTCGTGAATTGAGTAAGCCTGTAAGGTACGTGGAATAAGTAGTATTAATAATCCCATTTGACAGATAAGGAAACTGAGGCTCAGAGAAGTTAATGCTTTTCCCAAGGTCAACAAGTTAGTATGAAGTAGTATAGCTGGATTAGAACCCAGGTACTTTGCCATCTACCAGAGTACTTCTCACTACCCACCATCACAGTAATAGCTGGTATACCTGAGTCATTGTTGCATACTAGAAGATAAGGATGTCCTCTCATAGGGCAAGATCTTGTTCTCTATTATATATGTTGTTGTGGACTGAATGTTTATGTCTCCCCAAAATTCGTATGTTAAATCCTAACTCCCAATGTGATGGTATTACAAGGTGGGGCCTTTGAGAGGTAATTAGGTCAGGAGGGTAGAGCCCTCATGATGGGATTATAAGAAGAGGCTAACAGCTAGCTTACTCTCTTTCCTTCATATGAGGATACAAGGAGAAACCAGCTGTCTGCAACCCAGAAGAGTGTTCTCACCAGAACCTGACCATGCTGGCACTGATCTCGGACTCGCAGCCTACAGAACCATGAGAGATAAATGTTTGTTGATAAGCCACCCAGCTTATGGTACTTTGTTATAATGGCCCAAACTGACAATGACATAAGTTTTTGAAACCTTCTTGATGTTCATAAGATTAGAAATGTATCATGACCTTTATTGACAACAAATACTTGGATATGTCTCCAGTATTGATCTAATAAAATGTGAAGATGTAGAATAGCATTTCTGCATAAGATGAGGAATTGGCAGGTATGAGGAATTTAGCATTATTTTCTCAAGAATGACACATCGTAAATTGATATGAATCTCTTCGATTTCCCAGAATTTTTACTGGCTGAGTTTATTCCACATACCACCCCTTCTACCTTGGCAACATCTCATGAGCTATTGATAAATTATTAAGCTCTGATGCAAACCCAAGTGCCAGGATTAACCATAAAATTGTGTATTCATCAGGGTCTAGTAAAGAGGCAGAAAACACAATGGTTATTTTGACAGAGAAAAATTAATATGAAGAAGATATAAAGAGTCTTTATTGAAAAGGTAAAAGAAGCACTCAGTGTCATGGATGTAGCAGGAAGCTATCACCACCTTAGGACTAGGGAAACAAAGGAAAGAAGTTGAAATTATTCAGACTTAGAAACTTAGAGGAGAAGCCCCCTGGAGCTGAAAGTCAGGTCTCTGAGGAGGGGTGCTGTTAGGCTGGTGTGCTGAGAAATGTACCTGGGATTGTTTTTAATCAGGTATGGAGGGCTTCCCTGGTGGCGCAATGGTTAAGAATCTGCCTGCCAATGCAGGAGACACGGGTTCAAGCCCTGGTCCAAGAAGATCCCACATGCCACAGAACAACTAAGCCCATGTGGCGCAACTACTGAGCCTGCGCTCTAGAGCCCACGAGCCACAACTACTGAAGCCCGTGCACCTACAGCCCGTGCTCTGCAACAAGAGAAGCCACCACAATGAGAAGCCTGTGTACCGCAATGAAGAGTAGCCCCTGCTCACCGCAACTAGAGAAAGCCCGTGCACAGCAACGAAGACCCAACACAGCCAAAAATAAATAAATAAATTTATAAAAAAAAAAATTAGGTGTGGTAAGACATGCAGACAAATGATTTTCATGCAGGAGGAAATTTATACTCATAGATGTCTGGAAACAGGAGGCACAACATTCCATGCAGGGCTGCATAGGGAAGCACCAGGGTGGGTCAGGAGACAGAAGGAAGAGGAGAAAGCATGAGCACAATCTTTACTGTGATCTCTTCAGGAAAGGCAAAGCAGGGCACATTAAACAGTTTAAGATTGGGTAGTTTGAATAATTTCTTCAGGTTCTGGGCTGTAGTAGTGGTTCCTATCTAGTACCTGGCTCTGGAGTGATTTAGGGCAGGGGGAATATTGGCTTGGTGTGTGAGAGTTTGATAAAAGAGGCGGTTGGAGTATGGGCTCTGGACTGGTTGATTTGCATATAAAGGCATGCACATGGCAAGTTGTTTCCATCTCTAGAAATTAGCCAACCCTGGGAGGGGCAGCCCTCCAGGGTCTGCAAGGCCCCTACAATGTCAAAGTATCATAAAATATAGAAAATAAAAACCATGATTAATAGAGCTGGGCTGGTGTTTCTAAGTTCCGAGGGCTGCCACCTGCTTTCCTAGGCCTTTCTTCCCATAAATTAAACCTCCTCCCTCCTTCAAGATCCGAGAGGGTAGCTAACATATACCTTTCAAAGGGAAGAGAGTTTCTGCCCTAATCATTGAACTTAATGGCAATTCAAAGAGTCTATACTAGAAGTGATTACCTAAGTATTCTAGATATCCTAGAAGAATATACACACCCATCTCCTCACCTCACTTGAAGACTTTCTCTTCTAGATTCTATGTTCATTACTAAACATCAAATATCTGCAGATAGCAGTGATGTTAAACTGCTTTTTAAACTGGAGACAAAAGTGGGGGCCTGTGATGAACATTATGTTACCTTCTATCTCTTCTGTGCTTCCTCCTGTGTGTCCCATCTCCCCATTACCAGGACTCAGGAGATCTCAGGGAAAAAAAATTTTTTTTTCTAAAATAATTGCCAGCTGAGTTTGTGAAAGTATATTTTTAATTTGTAAGAATTTTATTTCTCCAAAATTGAAACTTTTATGGTCTGAGTTGACTGAAAAACAGAGCCCAAGACAAAGCCTTCATGTGAATGTTTTATTGGGGGATGCAATCCCAGGACAGCAAGAGTGAGGAGGAAGGGAGTGTGAGGCAGAGAAGGGTGAACCATTCCTGCACTGGCCACAGCTTCAAAAGAAAACACAGCTGGAAATTTGCTCACACAAGATGTCTCCAGATAGGCCATAAGGAACCACTGCATGTTGAAGCAGTTCATTGCGGGAAAGAAACGAAATGAATTTACCTGTTGGTTCCCTCCTTATGACTCTCATCGGTCAAAATTTGCCCCATTTTTGTTGTGTTACTTGACCCCTTTGGACATCCGATGGGAAATTCATATCCCATGCTTCGCAGCCCAGAGCCTCTGTGGGTCTGTAAGAGCTGCCATGGCTTCTGCTGTGGTGGGCATGATGGAGGCCATGCCAGGCTCCAGTCCTCCCCCGGTAGAAGAAGGAGACTTCAGCAGTGTTCGGTGGAGCGGCAATGGTGGCAGTAGCCAGAGCTCTCAAGTTGCAAGTGGCAAAGAGCCCATGTGAGGATGCACATAAATTGCATCTGATATAGATAGTAATGGGTAAGGAGTAAATCGGAGGTTGGAAATATTTGTAAATACAAATGAAATTAATTGGAGAGATGAAAAGTCCCAGAACGATATGTCTGGAATATGGGTTTACAGAACATGGGAGCCAGAGGTCTCTATCAACGCATGGAACCAGCACGTGTGTGGGGGTGGGGCAGCCCTGCCTCAGGAGGGCAGGAGATCTCGTCCCAGTTCCCTGTGTTCCCTTAGCTGTGGCAAGATCTTGAATTAGTTTCTTCTCTCTGAGCCTCTGCCGCCTTATTTAAGAAATGAAAGAGAATCAAATCTGACGTTCTAAGATACATGTTTCAGAGAAACAATTTTGCAGGAGTAATTTACATGTACAGTCTTTTCAAATTTCACTATATGAAAATGAGGAATTATAATCAAGAGCATCACCAGACGGAAACCCATTTTTTTTTAACATCTCTATTGGAGTATAATTGCTTTACAATGGTGTGTTAGTTTCTGCTTCATAACAAAGTGAATCAGTTGTACATATACATATATCCCCATAGCTCTTCCCTCTTGCGTCTCCCTCCGTCCCATCTTCCCTATCCCACTGCTCTAGGTGGTCACAAAGCACAGAGCTGATCACCCTGTGCTATGTGGCTGCTTCCCACTAGCTATCTATTTTACGTTTGGTATGTATATATGTCCATGCCACTCTCTCACTTTGTCACAGCTTACCCTTCCCCCTCCCCATATCCTCAAGTCCATTATCTAGTAGGTCTGTGTCTTTATTCCCGTCTTGTCCCTAGGTTCTTCATGACCATTTTTTTTTAGATTCCGTATATATGTGTTAGCATACGGTATTTGTTTTTCTCTTTCTGACTTACCTCACTCTGTATGACAGACTCTAGGTCCGTCCACCTCACTACAAATAACTCAATTTCGTTTCTTTTTATGGCTGGGTAATATTCCATTGTATATATGTGCCACATCTTCTATATCAATTCATCTGTCAATGGACACTTAGGTTGCTTCCATGTCCTGGCTATTGTAAATAGAGCTGCAATGGACATTGTGGTACATGACTCTTTTTGAATTATGATTTTCTCAGGGTATATGCCCAGTAATGGGATTGCTGGGTCGTATGGTAGTTCTAATTTTAGTTTTTTAAGGAACCTCCATACTATTCTCCATAATGGCTGTATCAATTTACATTCCCACCGACAGTGCAAGAGGGTTCCCTTTTCTCCACACCCTCTCCAGCATGTATTGTTTGTAGATTGTTTGATGGTGGCCATTCTGACCAGTGTGAGATGATACCTCATTGTAGTTTTGATTTGCATTTCTCTAATGATTAATGATGTTGAGCATTCTTTCATGTGTTTGTTGGCAATCTGTATATCTTCTCTGGAGAAATGTCTATTTAGGTCTTCTGCCCATTTTTGGATTGGGTTGTTTGTTTTTTTGATATTGAGCTGCATGAGCTGCTTGTAAATTTTGGAGATTAATCCTTTGTCAGTTGCTTCATTTGCAAATATTTTCTCCCATTCTGAGGGTTGTCTTTTGGTCTTGTTTATGGTTTCCTTTGCTGAGCAAAAGCTTTTAAGTTTCATTAGGTCCCATTTGTTTATTTTTGTTTTTATTTCCATTTCTCTAGGAGGTGGGGCAAAAAGAATCTTGCTGTGATTTATGTCATAGAGTATTCTGCCTATGTTTTCCTCTAAGAGTTTGATAGTGTCTGGCCTTACATTTAGGTCTTTAATCCATTTTAAGTTTATTTTTGTGTATGGTGTTAGGGAGTGTTCTAATTTCATTCTTTTATATGTAGCTGTCCAGTTTTCCCAGCACCACTTATTGAAGAGGCTGTCTTTTCTCCATTGTATATTCTTGCCTCCTTTATCAAAGATAAGGTGACCGACCCTATGTGCATGGGTTTATCTCTGGGGTTTCTATCCTGTTCCATTGATCTATATTTCCGTTTTTGTGCCAGTATCATACTGTCTTGATTACTGTAGCTTTGTAGTATAGTCTGAAGTCAGGGAGCCTGATTCCTCCAGCTCTGTTTTTCTTTCTCAAGATTGCTTTGGCTATTTGGGGTCTTTTGTGTTTCCATACAAATTGTGAAATTTTTTGTTCTAGTTCTGTGAAAAATACCAGTGGTAGTTTGATAGGGATTGCATTGAATCTGTAGTTTGCTTTGGGTAGTAGAGTCATTTTCACAATGTTGATTCTTCCCATCCAAGAATATGGTATATCTCTCCATCTATTTGTATCATCTTTAATTTCTTTCATCAGTGTCTTATATTTTTCTGCAGACAGGTCTTTTGTCTCCTTGGGTAGGTTTACTCCTAGGTATTTTATTCTTTTTGTTGCAGTGGTAAATGGGAGTGTTTTCTTAATTTCACTTTCAGATATTTCATCATTAGTGTATAGGAACTCAAGAGATTTCTGTGCATTAATTTTGTATCCTGCTACTTTACTAAATTCATTGATTAGCTCTAGTAGTTTTCTGGTAGCATCTTTAGGATTCTCTATGTATAGCATCATGTCATCTGCAAACAGTGACAGCTTAACTTCTTCTTTTCCAATTTGTATTCCTTTTATTTCTTTTTCTTCTCTGACTGCTGTGGCTAAAACTTCCAAAACTATGTTGAATAATAGTGGTGAGAGTGGGCAACCTTGTCTTGTTCCTGATCTTGGAAATGGTTTCAGTTTTTCACCACTGAGGAAGATGTTGGCTGTGGGTTTGTCATATATGGCCTTTATTATGTTGAGGTAAGTTCCCTCTATGCCTACTTTCTGGAGGGTTTTTATCATAAATGGGTGTTTACTTTTGTTGAAAGCTTTCTCTGCATCTACTGAAATGATCATATGGTTTTTCTCCTTCAGTTTGTTAATATGGTGTATCACATTGATTGATTTGTGTATATTGAAGAATCCTTGCATTCCTGGGATAAACCCCACTTGATCATGGTGTATGATCCTTTTAATGTGCTGTTGGATTTTGTTTGCTAGTATTTTGTTGAGGATTTTTGCATCTATGTTCATCAGTGATATTGGCCTGTAGTTTTCTTTCCTTGTGACATCTTTGTCTGGTTTTTGTAGCAGGGTGATAGTGGCCTCGTAGAATGAGTTTGGGTGTGTTCCTCCCTCTGCTATATTTTGGAAGAGTTTGAGAAGGATAGGTGTTAGCTCTTCTCAAAACGTTTGAAAGAATTTGCCTGTGAAACCATCTGGTCCTGGGCTTTTGTTTATTGGAAGATTTTTAATCATAGTTTCAATTTCAGTGCTTGTGATTGGTCTGTAAAAATTTTAATTTCTCCATCAAATCTGAATGAGATCCTTACTGCGTAGAGTAATCTTGGTTGTAGGTTTTTTCTTTTCATCACTTTATATATGTCCTGCCACTCCCTTCTGGCTTGCAGAGTTTCTGCTGAAAGATCAGCTGTTAACCTTATGGGGATTCCCTTGTATGTTATTTGTTGTTTTTCCCTTGCTGTTTTTAATAATTTTTCTTTGTATTTAATTTTTGATAGTTTGATTAATATGTGTCTTGGAGTGTTTCTCCTTGGATTTATCCTGTATGGGACTCTCTGCGCTTCCTGGACTTGATTATTTCCTTTCCCACATTAGGGAAGTTTTCAACTATAATCTCTTCAAATATTTTCTCAGTCCTTTTCTTTTTCTCTTCTTCTGGGACCCCTATAATTTGAATGTTGGTGCATTTAATGTTGTCCCAGAGGTCTCTGAGACTGTCCTCAAATCTTTTCATTCTTTTTTCTTTATTCTACTCTGCAGTACTTATTTCTACTATTTTATTTTCCAGGTCACTTATCCGTTCTTCTGCCTCAGTTATTCTGCTATTGATTCCTTCTAGAGAATTTTAAGTTTCATTTATTGTGTTGTTCATCATTTTTTGTTTGCTCTTTAGTTCTTCTAGGTCCTTCTTAAACGTTTCTTGTATTTTCTCCATTGTATTTCAAAGATTTTGGATCTTCTTTACTATCATTACTCTGAATTCTTTTTCAGGTAGACTGCCTATTTCCTCTTCAGTTGTTTGGTCCGGTAGGTTTTTACCTTGCTCCTTCATCTGCTGTGTGTTTCTCTGTCTTCTCATTTTGCCTAACTTACTGTGTTTGGGGTCTCCTTTTCGCAGACTGCAGGTTCGTAGTTTCTGTTGTTTTTGGTGTCTGCCCCAAGTGGCTAAGTTTGGTTCAGTGGGTTGTGTAGGCTTCCTGGTAGAAGAGTGCCTGTGTTCTGGTGGATGAGGATGGATCTTGTCTTTCTGGTGGGCAGGTTCACGTCTGGTGGTGTGTTTTGGGGTGTCTGTGACCTTATTATGATTTTAGGCAGCCTCTCTGCTAATGGATGGGGTTGTGTTCCTGTCTTGCTAGCTGTTTGGCATAGGGTGTCCAGCACTGTAGCTTGCTGGTCATTGAGTGGATCTGGGTCTTGGCGTTGAGGTGGAGATCTCTGGGAGATTTTCACCATTTGATATTACCTGGAGCTAGGAGGTCTCTGGTGGACGAATGTCCTGAACTTGGGTCTCCCACCTCAGAGGCACAGCCCTGACTCCTGGCCGGAGCCCCAAGAGCCTGTTATCCACACGGCTCAGAATAAAAGGGAGAAAGAAAGAAAGAAAGAAAGAAGAAGATAAAATAAAATAAAATAAAATAAAATAGAATGAAATAATTAAAATAAATAATTATTAAAAAAAATTTTTTAAGTAATAAAAAGAAAAAGAAAGACAGAAAGAAGAAAGCAACCAAACCAAAAAACAAATCCACCAATGATAACAAGTGCTAAAAACTATACTAAAAAAAAGAAAAAGAAAAAAAATGGACAGACAGAACCTTAGGACTAATGGTAAAAGCAAAGTTATACAGACAAAATCACACACAGAGGTACACACATACACACTCACAAAAAGAGGAAAAGGGAAAAAATATATATATCCTTGCTCCCAAAGTCCACCTCCTCAATTTGGAATGATTCGTTGTCTGTTCAGATATTCCACAGATGTAGGTACATCAAGTTGATTGTGGAGCTTTAATCCACTGCTCCTGAGGCTGCTGGGAGAGATTTCCCTTTCTCTTCTTTGTTTGCACAGTTCCCGGGGTTCAGCTTTGGATTTGGACCCGCCTCTGCATGTAGGTCGCCTGAGGGCGCCTGTTCTTCACTCAGACAGAACGGGGTTAAAGGGTCAGCCGATTCGGTGGGTCTGGCTCACTCAGGTGGTGGGGAGGGAAGGGTATGGATGTGGGGCGAGCCTGCGGCGGCAGAGGCCAGCGTGATGTTGCAGCAGCCTGAGGCACGCCGTGTGTTCTCCCAGGGAAGTTGTCCCTGGATCACGGGACCCTGGCAGTGGCGGGCTCCACCGGCTCCCAGGAGGGGAGGTGTGTAGAGTGACCTGTGCTTGCACACAGGCTTCTTGGTGGCTGCAGCAGCAGCCTTAGCATCTCATGCCCGTCTCTGGGGTCCGTGCTGATAGCCGCGGCTGGCACCCATCTCTGGAGCTCCTTTAAGCGCGTTCTTAATCCCCTCTCCTCGCGCACCAGGAAACAAAGAGGCAAGAAAAAGTCTCTTGCCTCTTCGGCAGCTCCAGACCTTTTCCCGAACTCCCTCCCGGCTAGCTGTGGCACACTAGCCCCCTTCAGGCTGTGTTCGTGCAGCCAACCCCAGTCCTCTCCCACTGAATAATATTGCATTCTCTGGATGTACCACAATTCGTTTATCTATTCACCTACGGAAGGATATTGCAGTTGCTTCCAAGTTTTAACTTATGAGTAAAGCTGCTATAAACACCTTATGCAGGTTATTGTGTGGGCATAAGTTTTCAAGTCCTTTGGGTAAATACTAAGCAGCATTATTGCTGGATTATATGGTTTGTAATGAATATGAATATGTTTAGTTTTGTAAGAAGCCAAACTGTCTTCCAAAGTGGCTGTACCATTTTGCATTCCCACCAGCAGTATATGAGAGTTCCTGTTGTTCCACATTCTTGTTCGTAATTGGTGTTGTCAGTGTTCTAGATTTTGACCACAATAATAGATGCGTAATAGTATCTCATTGTTGTTTATTTGCAATTCCTTGATGACATATGATGTAGAGTATCTTTTCATACACTTATAGGTCACCTATATATCTTCTTCAGTGAGGTGTCTGTTAAGGTCTTTGGTCCATTTTTTAATTGAGTTGTTTTTTTCTTATTGTTGAACTTTAAGAGTTTTTGTATATTTTGCATAACAGTCCTTTATCAGATGTGTCTTTTGCAAATATTTTCTCCCATTCTGTGGCTTGTCTTCTCATTCTCTTGATATTGTCATACACAGAACAGAAGTTTTTAACTTTAATGAAGTCCAGCTTATCAATTCTTTTTTTCATGGGTCATGTCTTTGGTGTCATATCTAAAAGGGCATCGTTGAATCCAAGGTCATTTAGGTTTTCTCCTATGTTATCCTCTACTAGTTTATAGTTTTGTGTTTTACATTTAAGTTATGATCCATTTTGAGTTAATTTTTGTGAAGGGTGTAAGGTCTGTGCCTAGATTCTTTTTTTTTTTTTTTTTTTTGCATCTGGATGTCTAGTTGTTCCAGCACCATTTGTTGAAGAGACAAATTTTGCTCCATTATACCATCTTTACTTCTTTGTCAGAGATCAGTTGACTATATTTATGGGGGTCTATTTCTGGGCTCTCTATTCTGATCCAGTGATCTATTTGTTTATTCTTTCACCTATATCTTACTGTCTTGATTACTGTAACTTTATAGTAAGTCTTGAAGTCCAGTGTCTTTTTCTTTTTCTATGGGTAAAATAGCTTTTCCTCTTTGGGCACTTTAATTACATTTATTTAAGGCATTATTTTGCCTATATGGTCTCCTTTTTTCTAAGTTGGCTCCGCCAAACCCCCACCACCCATTCCTTTGTTTTAGTTTTTGTCTTTTGTGCTACCGACTTTCCTTCAGATATCTGGTGATCTTTGGCCATCTGCTCATATTTAAGGGCTCTGAGCTTATTGGAAGCTCTGGGCTTGTTGATGATAGGATTCACTGAAGGGTGATTTGGCCAGAAAATTTTGTCATATCTATAGATATTATTTTGGACTACTCATGTTCTCTAGAGAAATATTTTCCAATTTCCTGCTTCGAAGATATAGCCCTGGCTCCCTTCATTCTGGAGCTCATCAAGAAAAGACATTGAGGAGGCATCGGTGTAGGGTCTTCTCAATGTTCACTATATAAATATTCTGCTAATACTTCTGGGTTCAGTACTCTCAACTGGGCCAAATGTCCAGAAACTGTTTTCTATCTCCAGAGAGTAAACTTCCAGTATTTGGATGGGGTGGTAGAGAGACATTTGATCTGCTGCATGGAGTGAGAGACAGTGATCTGAGGGTCTAATTGCTTCTTAAACAGAAATTAACTCAATCCCTCAGTAGGCCTATATTGGCCCTATTTCAGAGGTACTTGGTGCTGCCAACCCCAGACCTTCCTGGGATTCTGTAGTGGAACTGGTTTGCTTCTTAGCTTTTCCTCTGCAGGTTTAGGATTTAAATCTAAGTCAGCTATCTGAGTCAATTACCACTCATTCACTATTTTCCAGCTTACAACATTTTGTTGCTATGCTTCCTCTCTCATTCTTTTTAGCTTGTGTGTTTTAACACAATCTTTTTACTGTCATTTTTGAAGAATTTGGAGGGAAGGAAATGAAATATATATGTGTTCAGTCTTCTCTTTTTTTTCCAGAATGCTAATGTGTTTTTTAGTTCTAATAGCCTGTGAGTCTAAGATTGATGATAAATTGTAAAAAACTTAATCTCAATTATGCACGGCTGTGTTGCCCAGAATATAGCTTTTCCTGACTACTAGGGCTTCCTCTGCTAGCCGCTCACTTGCTTAGTTCCACTACTGTCATAGTAGATGGGGACAGAAAGTGTGGTGAAATTCCCAGCAACCTGTTTTACAACTTGTCTTTTCTGGTAAAAAGAATACAGAGAGGAAAATGTTACGGGTCATGACTAAAAGTGAGGGTTTACTGTTTTACATTATTTATGGTCTTTTAGCTTCCAATTAGTTTCAATATATATATATTTTTTTGGTCTTTGATTAATTAATTAATTAATTTATTTTGGCTTCATTGGGTCTCCGTTGCTGCACGCAGGCTTTCTCTAGTTGTGGCGAGTGGGGGCTGCTCTTCTCTGTGGTGTGCGGGCTTCTCATTGCAGTGGCTTCTCTTGTTGTGGAGCACGGGCTCTAGGGCACATGGGCTTCAGTAGTTGTGGCACTCAGGCTCAGTAGTTGTGGCTCACGGGCTCAGTAGTTGTGGCTCGTGGGCTCTAGAGCGCAGGCTCAGTAGTTGTGGCACACGGGCTTAGTTACTCTGCGGCATGTGGGATCTCCCCAGACCAGGGCTCGAACCCATGTCCCCTGCATTGGCAGGTGGATTCTTAAACACTGAGCCACCAGGGAAGTCCCTAGTTTCAATATTTTAATGTTTTAAAATCACATTTCTTTTGGGGGAAATTCCCTGGTGGTCCAGTGGTTAGGACATGGAGCTTTCACTGAGGTGGCCTGGGTTCAATCCCTGGTCAGGGAACTAAGATCCTGCAAGCTGTGCAGTGTGGCCAAAGGAAAATCATATTCCTTTCAACAAATAATAAGCAAGGGGATGTATCATTTCAAGATGTTGTATTTGTTGATAAAGAAACTGAGGCATGAAAGACCAGTCAGATAACCTCCTTTACGTGTATATAACTAATGAGGATCTTTTGGAGGGGGTCAGAAAAATCAGTTTTCTCTTTCATCTCTCTCTACTTGGTAGTGATAAGAGGGTGTTCACTCTCTTGAGAGCAGTCCAGTCTATGGAGGAGATTTGGGGGGCAGAAATGTTACCATTTGTAACTACTATTTATTCAGCATCTACTAAGTGCCCAGCTGTGTGCAAATACTTTACACGTTGTCTCATTAATCTTTATAATGGTCCTCTTTCTTTACAGATAGGAAACTGAGACCCAGGCTGATTACAAAACTTGCTGAAGCGCACACAACTTATGCCTGCAGGAACCGGTCTCTCTGATTTGAAAGCTCAGACTCTTTCCACATGTAGCTTCCTTCAGGGCACGGTTTAGTAGCTTAGTGGAACTGGAGGAAAATGGTGATTACAGTACTGTGTGATAAGGGCTGTGGTAGGGTTACAGTGTGGTGTTATGAGGGCCGGTGCGAGGGGAACCTGGGAGACTACTTGGAGGAAGTCATCTAATCAGAGACCTGATGGGACAGTAGGAGCTAGCCAGGGAAGAAAGGGCCAAAGAGCATTTCAGGCTGAGTGGGCCAAGAGACATTCCTGTACTTGGGGGAAATCAGAGTAACTGAGCAGGGCCATGGCAGAAGATGGAGAGGTGGGCTTGGCAAAAAGGGGAGAGGGTAAAGAGGAAGGCGAGGGTCGGGGGGTGGGAGGGAGGCAACTATAAAGAGCCTTGAAAGTCTACTGAGGGGGTTAGGAGTTTATCCTCAGGCCAGTAGGGAACCACTTAAGGGTTTTTAGCAAGAGAGGGACACATGTAAAAATCTGCATTTTATAAAGACCATTCTGGTAACTTCGGGGAGAATGGATTTGTGAGGGGCTGGAATGGGGGAGAAGTTGAGAATGATTCTCAGATCTCTTTCTTGAACAAGTGGACAGAGTGGTGCCATTCACTGAGACAGGGATCAGCCTCAGGAAAAAAGTCTATTACATTATCTAGGAGAGTGATCTGATTCATTAGAACTGATTTTGCACAAAAATTCAGTGTATGTTTAGAGCTAACTGGATAGACCTATGTTCATAACCATTATCTACATCAGGTTCAGAATCAGGTTCAATCTTAAGAGATTTGGGTATCCTTGTACTGATCCCCGTATCCTCTCCCATTTAAAAAAATCTTGATGGTGTATATGGGTTTTTTAAAACATTAAATTGAATTATACAAGCCACAGTGGTTTTCATACATTTACTGTTTCAGGCAAGATTCTTTATAAAAAGGAAATACCAACATGGGATTTAAAAAATATGTATTATATTATCAGATTTCCAATTTTTCTAGGTACTGGTAATTACTAAAAATGCACAAAATTGAAGGAGTAGTGGAATTATACAACTTTTCAAAACGGGTATGGTTGCACGGTAAGGAAAAAGTTGCCCAATGTACTATACTTGCTTATTGATTCCTTCCTCTAATATTTATGATCTTTAGAAAATGTTACTGTTGGTTGTTCTGGGCATTCTGTAGAACATACAATATTAAAAATAATAAAATTATAGAGCTGGAAAGAAGTTTAGATAATTCAGTTCTCTCATTTTACAGTTGAGGATAATGGGCATCAGAAAGTTCCTACAGTTGAGGAATCTGGGCAAAAGAAAATCCACTTCTTTGGCGGTGGAATGAAATAACTCTGTATCCTTGGACACTCATACTGTTACAGGAAAGGAAACTGATAACTTCAATCTTCATGTTCTTTCATTGTAATGAAAAGTGGAAAAAAAATACAGTTTTGTGGAGAGGATTTGTATTGTTTCTTAAATACATCATTGGGTCTCAACATTTATTTTTAGATGGAATGAAACTTCTCCACAGCTGTTTTGGGAAAATAATAATACAGATCAACTTCACATTAAAGGTGCCAGTAGCATATATGTATATAGGATATTGGCTTGTAAAATATGAGAATGGAAACCAACTAATAAAGGCTATAGTGTGCCAAAGAAATTGTTACCATTAAACATTTGTAGAGCTTAGAGTATTTGCAAAATATCTGTCATTTGTATAACCACAATTTCCCCACATTCTAACAATGAAATTTCTTGTTGAAAGTTAATAAAAATATAAAGCACTTTTAAGAGCTATGTATTTCATATACACGTAACAACATCGTACATTCTAAATAACATAACAACTGTTATGGCAAAAGAGAATAAAAATTTATATTTCTATCAGGGACAAAATGAAGTAGGTGAAAAAGTTTATTGAAATAGACTTCTGACAGATAAAACATTGTTTCTAACATGTTCAGCAACTGATCTGAGGCAACACAAAACTACAAATTAAATATTTAATTCTTCACTATTGGAAATGATAAAGCATAGTAGAAATTCCTCAATAAATGCAATGTAATATTTAGTGTATCAGATGCATCAAATATGGTACAGTCTAGAGTCTGTGTGTGAGATAATAGAAAAAATATATATTGGTCTATGTCCCTGGTTCCTGACACAGTGCTCCCCAAACCTTTGTAAATTCTCAAGTGGCAAGAGCACTAGAAGCATCTTTTGTTCTATTGCAGTGACTCCGAGTGGGCTCCTAGATGGCTCCTAGATGGGGGCTGGTCACCAGAGAGACCACGCCATACTTAGAAGCTTGAAATTTTCAGGCCTGCTCCCCATTTCTCCAGAGAGGGCAGAGGGGATGGAAATGGAGTTAATAATTGATCGTGCCTACATGAGGAAGCCTCCGTAATCCCAGTGGTACCCTTTGGAGAGCTTCCAGCCCAATGAATACATTCACCTTTGGAGGGGTGATGTACCCCAGCTCCACGGGGATGGGGGTTTCTGCGGCGGCACCCTCTCAGACTATGTATGTTTTCATCTGGCTGTTCATCTGTATCCCTTACTTATCCTTTAACAAACTGGTAAACATCAGTAAGTTTTTCCCTGAGTTCTGTAAGCTATTCTAACAAATAATCAAATCAAAGGGGAAGGGGGTGGTGGGAAATCAGACCGAAGTTGTGGGTAACCTGGGGACCTGCTACTTGGGATTGGCATCTGAAGTAAGGTGGGAGCAGTCTTGTAGGACTGAGCCCTTAACCCCTGGGATCTGACACTGTCTCCAGGTAGATAGTGTTAGATTTGAGTTAAATTGTAGGGTACCCAGCTGGTGCGGTAGGGAATTGCTTGGTGTGGGAAAAACCTCCATATACTTGGTGACCAGAGGTGAAGTGTTTTGTGTGAGTAGCAAAGGAGAAACACAGAAGAAAGACACAGCAGGAGAACTGTAGGTTAATTTCAATGCACTGTTTCTCTCCTAGGACCCCTCCACTCTTGAGAGTCTCTGAAAAGACAACGTAAACTTGTTATTTTTTCTCTCCAAGAAAACATAAAAAGGCAACCTTCTTCTACATTTGTATTTTCTCCCAACTGAACATTGCTGTAGAGAGAGTCCATATATTACTGGCATAATTCCGTTTTGAGGCCTTTGTAATGGAAGGAACCTGTTACATGGCAGGTGTTTGACGAAACTGTAAGTACTTGAAAACAACCAAAGTGTATTTAACTTCGTTTCCCAGGAAACTTAAAGCAAACGGGGCTATTCTGTTGTTAAATTGCCCCACCCAAACGGGCGATCACATAAATCGGCCTAGTAAAAGACCTCCTAGGGCCCTTTAAGCCATCAGTACCATCTACACTACAGCCAGTCTCTTAAGGGCTTTCACTGCAAAGTTCCCTCAAGTTCTCCTTGTGGCTGTTTAAACCCCGTCCTTACAGTTTTTGCCAAGAAGGCCCAGATGCAGCAGGTCTCACGATGTTTCAGTAAACGAGTTTGACCGGGGGGTGGGGAGGTGGATTTGCGGTCCTCTTCGCAGAGGGGCTTGCTGCGGGGAAGCTCCACGCCCAGCGCGGGACAGGGCGTCTCCTGGATCCGGGCTCAGGGCGCGCATCGAGAGGCAAGAACTCGTTTACAGAAAGAGCCATCCGGGTAGATGACAGCGTTTCTCAACCTGGCCCCCGAGGACGCCTCCCTGCAGATCGCTACCCCGAGGGTCTCCCTCCCCTTAGCTAAATTAATTTTAAAGTCATGTATTATTCTAAGAACGCATGCATATGTTACATTTACTTCCACAGCTTAGCCTCATTAGTTTCAATATAAAAATAAAAGTTCACTTTTCCCCACCACCACGCACCCATTTCCGTTCCGGCCGCAGCGGAAGGTTTGCGTGGCCTCCCCGGACCCCGCCCCTCGCCCCTCGCCGCCTCCTTGTAGGGAGCGGAGCCCACGGCGTCCAGGGGAAGGCGAGGCCGAAGGCTCTCTCGTGGCCAATGGCCGGGCTTCCGAGCCCCGCCGACTCCTCCCGACCGCGCCCGGCGGGGGCTAGGGGAAGGCTCCGGCGGGCGGCCATGATCCTGGCGCACGTCTGCGGGTTGACCCAGTGCAAGAAAAGGTAACAGCCGCCCAGGGGCCTGCCCGCAGCGGCCAGGGCCGCCTCTCCCGCGAGGGCTTCCCTTGGTGTGCTCATTCCCAAAAGCCGCCAAGCCGAGGCGAACCAGCCACCTCAGCGAGGCCCGCCCCCTCCTCGAATTCGCTGGCATTCCTTCCCTCTCCTGGGAACCGAGTCTAGTCGCCACTGACCCATCCCACTTTCTTTAGTCAGCTGTAAGAGATGTCAATTTGGTTTCCAAAACTAGGAGAGAGAACCAGAGGAAGAGTCTAAATTTTCTATGTATTTGCTTCTGGAGAATGCAGGAACCAGAGAATTAGCCCCTGGGACTTTAAGTTATGCTCCAAGTATGGGGTGTACCTGTGGGAACTCTGCTGCTTGAGGAAGACTGGTTTCATGATTGGGGTCACGCAGCATAGGTGAGAGAGGGGTTTTGTTTTTGGTTTTGTTTTTCCTATCACACTCTAGATGAAGACCATTTATTGAGGATCTCCCACAGAAGTAAAAAGCAGCTGATGTGGGACTTCCCTGGTGGCACAGTGGTTAAGAATCCGCCTGCCAATGCAGGGGACACGGGTTGGAGCCCTGGTCTGGGAAGATCCCACGTGCCGCGGAGCAACTAAGCCCGTGCGCCACAACTACTGAGCCTGCGCTCTAGAGCCCACGTGCCACAACTACTGAGCCTGCGCTCTAGAGCCCACATGCCACAACTACTGAGCCTGCGCTCTAGAGCCCACGTGCCACAACTACTGAGCCTGCGCTCTAGAGCCCATGTGCCACAACTACTGAAGCCCGCGTGCCTAGAGCCCGTGCTCCGCAACAAGAGAAGCCACCGCAATGAGAAGCCGCGCACCCCAAAGAAGAGTAGACCCTGCTCACCACAACTAGAGAAAGCCCGCATGCGCCCAGAAATGAAGACCCAATGCAGCCAAAAATAAATGAATAAATAAATATTTTAAAAAAGCAGCTGATATTGAGATAGCACCATTCCCACTCTTTAAAGAGAAACAGAAAAGGTTATCCTTGCTTGATTTTGAACTTGGGGAAAATGTCAGATAAAATGGATATGTTTATCTAGGCAGTCACCTAAATATGAAATCTTTAGATTGCCCTTAATTAAGTAATGATGGGGCAAAAATTTCTCCTGGGTGTGCAGCTGTGTAGGGCGTTTGGATTACACCTGGGCAGTGAGACGCCCAGTGTGGGCATCTCTGAAGACACAACAGCAGCAATAACATATTTATTGAGCACGTGCTATGTGTGATTCTAAGCATATGAAGTAGCTGATGTCGTTAGTCCCATTTTACAGACGAGGAAACGGAAACACTGTGTTTTTCAGGGTGGTAGGTGCCCTCATTCTCCAGCTGCTATGAGTATAGGCTGCCAACAGCTCACAGTTGTACCTTCTCTCAAGAATTGCCCTCGCTGATGGAAGCTGCCTTTCCAGGACATGCTCAGGTGGTTACACCGCAGGGCTTTCAGGTGTGGTCTGTAGCTAAAGGATGATTGCTAGGAGGGCTCCTTCCTGCTCCAGGGGGAACCGGTTGGCAGTGTCATTCCTGCCCCACAGCTGCTTGTGGGATCAGGCTGGGGTGGACTACAGCGGCACCCACATCTTTGCTTTGCTTCTTCCCTTTCCCTGTCTTGCACGCCCCATTTCCTTATAGTTTTCACCTGAGAACCTCAAATCACTAGTACAAGAATCCCCATCTCAGGCTTCTGTGAAACCCAACCTAAGACAGCTACTGTGCTCTACAGGTATACTTAAGGTTCGGTTCCAGACCACCACAATAAATCGAATATCACAATGAAGTGATTCACATGAATTTTTTTTTGTTTCCCAGTGCATGTAAGAGTTATGTTTACACTATACTGTTGTCTATTAAGTGTGCAATAACGTTATATCTAAAAAATGTACATACCTTAATTTAAAAGTACTTTATTGCTAAAAAATGCTAACCATCATCTGAGCCTTCAGTGAGTCGTGATCTTTTTGCTGATAGACTTGCTCAATGCAGGGTTGCCACAAGCCTTCAATTTATAAAAGCAAAACAAAATGCAGTGTCTGCGATGCACAATAAAATGAGGTATGCCTGTACTGGGTTGTGAAGTTTTCAGAGTTTTATTTTTAATTCCCTAGAGATAATTCTGTGGAAAGACAACTCACTAGTTTCGAACATATATCAGATGAGTTTTTCCTCTGGTTAACACAATGAAATACATTAAGGAAGCTATGCTGCTAAAATACTACTTTATTTGCGTAAAGGAAATAATAGAATGGCTTCTTTTAGATGCCGTTTGGCCAAGAAAACGCTATTTCTACCAGGGATGGAGATAGCCAGAGTAGGTGATAGATAAGTATTTATTCATTAATTTCTTGATTGATGAAACTGATTATGAGAAGGAAACATGTTAATACTGTTTTTAACAGCTTTATGGAGGTATACTTGATAGCCTTTATGGAGGTATAATTGATAACAGCTTTATGGAGGTGCATATTTTGATAATATATGTGTATACCGATAAACCATCACCACAATCAAAGTAGTGAAAATATGCATCACTCCCCAAAGTTTCTTCAGCCCCTTTCTGGCTCCAGGCAACCGCTGCTTTTTGTTTTAGTAACATAAGGTTGAAAAAGGTCCTGAGCTTCAGTTGTTCAGTAGTTGGGCATGCCTGAGCACAAGGCACGCAGGGATTTCCACGGGGTAAGAACATGAGTGAAGTTGAAGTAACTGGGGCCAGGCTGCCATCTGCTTATTGGAAAGGAGATGGATACAAAGCTGGACGCTGATGACAACTTTGGCATCCAAGGCACAGATTCCGTAGCATGTGGCAAATTCTGGTGAGGTTCAGGCAAACTTTGGGATTGGGACAGCCTGGGGTTTTGTTACAGGTTAAAGGAGGCTCTGTGAGGGAGTGATACCATCTTTGAAATGCACAACCAAAATAAAAACATACAAACAAAACTCTCCACCCAGACTGAGAACTCCCAGGCTGACACTGGAAAAGGAATCTCCTGGGTTGTGGGACATGGGAGGGGGGGGGGGAGTTGGACAGCTGATTTCTGCCCTTCCAGTTCGTTGTCCTCTTGGTTCTCTTATTGGCAGCTCCTGGATATAGGAGACATACTTTCCCATTTTAACCCTTTGGCTCAAGCTTGCTACCTCATAGTCCAGCTCAGACATGATTAGAGTGTTCTGAGGCACTGCTGAAGGCTCTGGCAGAAGCAGCAGAGAGATAACACAGTGAGGGCCATAGTTCTAGAAAATCTGGCATTTAAAACCGAGTTTTCTCATCTTTGCTTTATGGTCCTTTCTCCCATGCCTGGTAATCCCCTTCTTCGACTCCACAAAGTCAAAACCAGCCAAACCCAGTTCACAGCTAGCTCCTTCCTCCTCTCACTTCTTTGCTCCTTTCTGAAATTCTTAGAGCACAACAACGGATGGTTAGCTTCATAATCTAGCCCTTGATCTCAGTGGTCTAGATCTCAATGGTGTAGGTCATTGCTGTCCAATAGAAATATAATATAATGTGAGCCACACATGTAATTTTAAATTTCCAGTGGCCACATTTTTTAAAAAAGGGGAGGGAACAAACAGGTGAAATTATTTTTTAATAATATATTTGCAACTCAGTATTTCCAAAATACGATCATTTCAACAAGTCATCTATATAAAAATTATAATGAGATATTTTACATCCTGTTTTATACTAAGTCTTTGAAGTCCAGTGAGTACTTACAGCACATCTCAGTTTGTATGAGCCATATTTACGTATTGCACATTACAAGTCTAGATATAACATCATGGCCTAGATCCAAAATTAACTAAGTGTTCTGCGGGGAAGAGAGGAAGTATATGAGTTTTCTTTTGGACACGCTGAGTCTGGGGTACTGGTAGACATTCTTGTGGACGGTGACAATAAGCTTTTGGAAATGCAGTTCTAGAACAGCAAGACAGCATCTTTCAGCTTCATTTGTCAGAGCAACATATACACCTCCACAGTAAGTTCCCAATTTCATCTTGTTTTTTGAGTCCATACCTTAAGAGTTTTTCCCCACATCCTAACTTGCACGTTAAACTGTGTATGTTCTACTCCAGTCAGTTCATCTCCACGTTAGCTGGTTTTCCTGCACGTTTTCTCTATCAAGTAAGTACTTATCATATACATTTTCTGTATATTTATATCGTCTCTCCTTCAGGTACCTTGAAAAGAGTTGAGCAGCAGGATGGGCACTGTTTTACTTGAACATAAAGAACCATTCAGCTAATGAACTTTTATTCAGCATGAGCAATTATCCTAAATATAACTTGGTTAGTATTTTTTAACTGCATCCTAATTAATAGCTATCTAGTTTTAAGAATAGCAAAACCTGTAATGTCTTAATTTTTTTTTCTAATTGTAAAAGCGACGAATGATAATATCACTCTGAAGGTTTAAAAAAGGGTGACAATACTCAGTATTTAAAAGATACAAAGAAACGGACACTTTTATCCATTGATGGTGGGAATGTAAATATCTACAAGGATTTTGGAGGGCAATTTGGCAATATTTATTACAATTCAAAACGTGCATACCTCTGTCTCTGCAACTCCAGTTTTAGAAATTTATGCTGTGGGAATAATTGGACAAGTGCACAAATTTGTGTGTACAGGAATGTTGATTCTATTATTGTATTTTTATTTAAAAAAAGGAAACAACTTATATTTCAACAGCTATTTACTAGGCACTGTAGTAGGTATGGGGCTACAACATTTAATCAGACATAGACGGTCCCTTATGGTTTAGGAAAGAAGACAGTCAACTAGACATTCATTGATGCAGTGTTGACAGTATAGATTGTGGTTGAAATGCATCTGAGGGGAGCTGAACCCAGACTTGGGAGGAAGTGAAAGCTGCTTAAGTGATGTCTAAACTGGGTTCTAAGGGGTAATTGATAAATTACATAATGGAGTACAATGCAGCTATTAAAAGTAACTGTGTACATGTGGAAAGGAGTAAATAGTATATCACTGAAGAAAAAAAAAATCAAGCCAAAAAACAGAATAGTATAATTTTATGTTTATAAAATTATGTATGTTTCTTTAGTGTGCAGATATGTATATATGTGAATATATATTCATATACACACACAGAAACAGAGACACAGAGCTCTAGAATGCGTCAAAATATAACTATGGTTGGTAGGATTTCAATAGATTTTCAGTTTTAAATGTAAATATATTATTTTCATAATCAGAAAAAAATTGAGCTATTTTTTAAAATAAAATTTGAAATAAAAGTAATACAGGTTAAGTGTAGGAAATTTGGGTTTTAGAAAGATGAAGAAGAAAATAAAAATGACTAAAAATTCTATACCCAGGGTGACAGATCATCAATTATGACATTCTGGTGTATTTCCCTCCATTCTTTATATGCATGTGAATGTATTAGCTCTTTTCATAATGATACGTGTTTTGTAGGCCAGTTTTAAATTTTAATATATTCAGTATTAAAAGTAATTTGAACTTATATGTATTCTATCACAGAGTAAAAGTTAATTCCCCAAATTACAGTTTACTATGCTTAATAGAGTTAAATTCTTATATATATTTGGGGAATGTATTGACATCAAATGAAACAACTCACTTGCCTCTGTTTTCTTTTTTTAATTTGGCACAATTAAATTATTATATGTTAATCCTATCAGTAATTTCTTCTGGTTGCTGGCATTTGTATGAGTAGATTATGGGTAAAAATTCACTTTTCATGAGCACAGATGAATAATATTACTAGATCCCATTAGAACAGTGCCAGCCATGATATGAGTGCGTTACACTGTGCTGTATAGTTTCCAGCGTAGGCAGGAGATGTAGTGAAGCACAGTTCCTTGATTTAAGGATTATGTGTTGCATCTTCTCTGCTATATTGCTTGGGTAGACTGTGGTAGTGCTGTCATTCATTCCTTATTTATTTATTTATTTATTTATTTATTCATTCATTCATTCATTCATTCATTCATTCATGGCTGTGTTGGGTCTTCGTTTCTGTGCGAGGGTTTTCTCCAGTTGCGGCAAGCGGGGGCCACTCTTCATCGCGGTGCGCGGGCCTCTCACTATCGCGGCTTCTCTTGTTGCGGAGCACAGGCTCCAGACGCGCAGGCTCAGTAATTGACTCACGGGCCTACTTGCTCCGTGGCATGTGGGATCTTCCCAGACCAGGGCTCGAACCCGTGTCCCCTGCATTGGCAGGCAGATTCTCAACCACTGCGCCACCAGGGAAGCCCCATTCATTCCTTTTTAAAAATAGCTACTACAAACCAGAAGAATTAAGTCAGCGTATTCCCTGTGTCATTGACAGGCATGTTAAACAGCCAGAGTTTCTTCCTTATATAGGAAGTCAAAAAATATAAACTGCTTTTTGAGTTAATGGATGTAAAGTACTTGAAACAGTGCCTGATACATAATAAATGCTCAATAAATTGTTATTTTTACTATTAATAAGAACAAACAAGCTATCAGAATACATCTAGGAGTATCTTAGATCTATATTCAGTTTCTCATCATTGGCTATGGGATATGAAGAGTAAACTGATATCAGGATTTGGCTGGAGGTCATGCTTTTTCATGTTGATGCCTAAGATCTGGAATAAAAAGTTAATGAAAGACGCTGTATTGGGATAAATAAACTTAACTAAACTGAGTTGTATTTCACCTCAGAGTGTAGCCCTCAGTCAGTAACACTGTTTTGAAACTGAATTCCCTAGATAAAAAGGAAACAGTTACTCTTGATACTTTTGTATAGGTTCATGGAGTCTGTTTGGTGAATGTGATTATGATCTCATATGATCAGCTGAGCTGACATGAGAGTAAGTTACATTCATGGGATGACTTATAACAAGAAATATCACTTCGTCAGGCAAACAACTCTCAATTTGCTATAATGGTCCTGTTAGAATCAAACTTGTCTATCTATATAACATGACCAGTGAATTCCATGCTTGGTGCTTTAGTTGTTTTAAGTAATTCTGTTTCTTAAAGTTATTTCAACAAAGTTTACGTGCAAAGTTAGAAGTCACTATTACATAAATATAACACTCTATGTTACCCAGGCTATAAATGCTTTCCAAATTTTTAGAAGTTGTATCCTTGGGGACAAGTGAGATGCATTCAATGTAAATACACTTTGTTTTACAGAGCAAAGAATTTGGAAAGCTGAAAACATTGTTGTTCGTTCAGCCTAAGCAAAGAAGCCAAGAAAATCTCAGAGAGGTAAAGAAATTTAAAAAGTTTGTTTTCTAATAATGATTATTCCAATGTTATTAATAGTGCTTTTCTTCTATAATTTTAAGCGAATACAGGTTAACACTATGAAAACATCATGCCAAATTATTTTTCTTACACTTCTACTCTCCTAATCCTTGCCTTAAGTTTAGGGTTTTAGAAAACAAAATGGGATTAAATAAAGATGGTTGTAATATTTATATTTTCTTTTGGTCTAGTGAAGCAATCTTTCATTTATATCATATATGAATTAAAGAAATACTGATCATTGAGTTCCTACTGTGTGTTATGTTTGAGGTATGTGTTTAAGATAAATCATTGATTTTGAATATAAATAAATTTATTTAAGCCTATTAAAATGTTTTCTGTAATTTTAATTTACTAATCTTTGAACAGACTTCACAGCAATCCATTATGTAGCTATGAATTTCTGTTCCTAAGATATTAGGTGGACCTTCTCTACTTCTATTAAAATTTTAATATACTTAGGTAAATTGGATTTACATTTGTTGTTTTTTAGCCTCTAAAGGCTGTTTTGTAAACCAGCTCTAAAGTAAAAAGAGATATTGATTTTAAACATTTTAAGATATAAAGCATTTCAGAGTATCCTAAAAAATAAAGTGCTATATTACAGGTATTCATCATCTTTGGCATCAGACGTTTCTAAAAGTCACTGTTTTCTGTGCTATGACATTGTCTTGAATCCACCTATACCATTTTAGTCCAGGAGATTCCAACACTGGTATCATAGCCATGTAAGTTCTTGTAATAACGAGCTGAAATTCTTATCTGGTTACAGACAGTCCTCGACTTAGCAGTGAATTTACAATTTGGAAAAAGTAGTATAAACAAACATGATTAAGTTCAATTTATCTTTCTTATAGAATCTAATTTAAATACAGAATTGTGTTCCTAAAGGTGTAAAAATAGATATTTACTCACTCTTTATGAGTCATAGGCATACTATGAGAGATTTTAGTTTGGAAAACTTGGACATTCAGATTGTATGGGTGAATAGTAATAACTGGATACAGCTGATTTGCTTTTATTTTGGGCTTCAGTTACCTGGGATTGAGACCCATTTATTTCAAATTACTGTGTTTAGCTGAAGCTAAAAAATTTTTAAACTTTTTATGTTGATAATTTTAGGCTTACAGAAGAATTGCAGAGATAGTACAGATAATTCTGGTATACTCTCTACCCAGTCTCCCCAGATGTTAACATCTCATGTAGCCATGGAACAATGACCAAAACTAAGAGATTAAGATTGGTTCAACAAATACTGTAAATTAAACTACAGACTATTTAGATTTCCCCAGTGCTTCCACTGTCTTTTTTTCTGTTCCAGGATTCAAGTCAGGAGACCACAGTGCTTTTAGTTTTCATGTCTCCTTACTCTCCTTCAATCTGTGAAAGTTCCTCATTTTTTTCCTTGTCTTTCATTACATTGACAGTTTTGAGGTGTACTGGTTAGATGTTTTCTAGAATGTCCTTCAGTTTGGGTTTTTTTCTCATGATCAGACTGAAGTTATAGATTTTGGGTGCATGACATTAATGTCTTATTACTGGCGATGTTATCCTTGATCAGTTGGCTAAGGTGGTATCTGCCAGGATTCTCCATGGAAAGTTACCATTTCCCCTTTCCATAGTCTGTCCTTTGGAAGTGAGTTACTAAGTCCAGCCCAGTCCAGGGGAATTAAGGTACATCTTCTGGAGGGAGGAATATTTAAGAAATTGTAGACATATGTTAAACCTCCACAGTTATTAATAAATATTTTATGGGAGATACTTGGAGGCAATGTGGATACCCTGTTTCTGTCACTAATTTTAGCATTCATCAGTGGATCTTCCCTGCAGCAATTATTACTTTGGTACTCTAGTGGTGATGCTCGGTTTTCCTCATTCTGTTTGCATTAATAATTCTTCTGAAAGGAAGAATTGCCTCTTTTCATTTATTCATTCATTCATTCGCTTGTATATTTATATCAGTATGGTCTCATAGATATTTATTGCCATATGGATATTTATTCTATTCTTTGGGTTATAATTCTTTATTATCATTGTTTATTATATTGCTTAAATTATTCCAGCTCTGGGTATCAGGACCTCTTAAGGGTTGGCTCATGTGTCCATTTGACAGACCCATGTCTTTTATTTATTTTATTTTTATTTCCTTTATAATAATAATTATTTTCACCAACTTACTTTCTGGCACTGTAAGATTCTCCAGGCTTATCTTGTATTTTCTATGCCCTGGCCCAAGAACCAGCCATTCTTTAAGAAGTATAGTTCCTTTTATTGGAGAATGGTATTTAGAAACCAAAACCTGTCCCCTAGGTGTTCTTGTTACAACTGGAGAGTCATTACTTCTAGGCCCTCTCAGTGCATAGAGCTGGCAAGTGTTGGTAGTATATTAACCCATTTATCTATATTCATTTCTGTATATATCCATCTGTATATATATTAAAATAAACATTAGTTCAAATGGATGTCTTCAACTTCAGCCTGTTACCGTAGGATTTATTCTAGCATTCCTCCTTTGCTTGTTTGAAACGTCTTTCTCCCACAGATACAAACCTGACTGTCATTATCTATTGTACAGTACCATTTGTTGGAGAGACTGTCCTTTCCCCATTGTGCATTCTTGACACCCTTGTTGAAGATCAGTTGACCATACATGTGTGGATTCATTTCTGGGCTCTCTATTTTGTTCAATTGATCTATATCTGTCTTTATGCCAGTACCATACTGTTTTAATTACTGTAACTTTGTAATATATTTTGAAATCAAGAAGTGTGATATTTCCAGCTTTGTTCTTCTTTCTCAAGATCGTTTTGGCAATTCGCTGTCCTTTGTGGTTCCATATGAATTTTAGAATGTTTTTTCTATTTCTGAAAAAAAAGCTGTTGGAATTTGATAGGGATTGATTGAATCTGTAGATTGCTTTGCGTAGTATGGACATTTAAACAATATTAAGTCTTCCAATCCATGAACGTGAGATGTCTTTCCATTTGTTTGTATCTTCTTTAATTCCTTTCATCAATGTTTTATAGTTTTTAGTGTACAGATCTTTTACCTCCCTAGTTAACTTTATTCCTAAATATTTTCTTTTTGATGCTATTGTGAAGGGGACATCCATTGTGACAGTGATCTTAGCAATTATTTCATTGATATGACAAAAGCTCAGGCAACAAAAGCAAAAATAGACAAGTGGGACTTGGAAATTCCCCGGCAGCCCAGTGGTTAAGACTCCGCACTTCCATTGCAGGGGACACGGGTTATCCCTGGTTGGGGAACTAAGAGCCACATGGGGTGCAGTGCGGCCAAAAAAAAAAAAAAAAAAAATAGACAAGTGGGACTACATCAAACTAAAAGGCTTCTGCACATCAAAGGAAAGGAAATAATCAACAAAATAAAAAGGCAGCCAATGGAATGAGAGATAATATTTGCAAACCATTTATCTGATAAGGGCTTAATATCCAAAATATGTAAGAAATGCAACAGCGCAATAGCAAAAAAACAAATAATCAGATTAAAAAATGGGCAAAGGAACTAAATAGACATTTCTCCAAAGAAGACATACAAAAACCCAACAGGCAAATGAAAAGATGCTTAAGGTCAGGAAAATGCAAATTAAACCACAATAAGATATCACCTCACACCTGTTAGGATGGCTATTATCAAAAATTCAAAAGACAAAAAGTGTTGGCAAGGATGTGGAAAAATTAGAATCCTTGTATACTGTTGGTGGGAATGTAAAACGGTGTAACCACTGTAGAAAACAGTATGGAGGTTCCTCAAAAAATTAAAAATAGAACTACTCTATGATCAAACAGTCTCACTTCTGATATTTTTCCAAAAGAATTAAAATCAAGACCTCGAAGAGGTATCAACACTCCTAGGTTCATTGCAGCATTATTTACAATAGCCAAGACATGGAAATAATCTAAATGTCCATCGACAAATGAGTGGATAAATAAGTTGTAGTATATCTGTCTAATGGAAAGTTATTTAGCCTTCAAAAGGAATGACAGTTCTGATACACATAACCGTATGGATGAGCTTGAGGACATTATGTTAAGTGAAATAAGCCAGTCACAGAATGACAAATACTATATGATTCCACTGACATGAGGTATCTAGAGTAGTCAAACTCAGAAGCAGAGAGTACAACAGTGCTTGCTAGGGGCTGGGGTGAGGTGGTTATGGAGAGTCATTACTTAATAGTTACAGAGTTTCTCTATGGGGTGATGGAAAAGATTTGGCAACAGTGGTGATGGTTGCACAACAGCGTGAATGTAATTAATGCCATTGAAATGCACACTTAAAAATGGTTAAAATGTCATTAAAAATTTAAAAGATATGGTCATAACATGTAGAAGTTGATACTTAAGATTTTAAGCACCCTAAAATTTCAAAATTTTTAATCAAATCGCCTTTGCAGAAAACTTACCTAGCAGGTCAGAAAATGAGGCCTTTTAGTTAGTCAAGTGTTTTTATAAATAGTAAATTAAGTCTGTACGTCATAAACACCAAATTTCAAAAAATTAAAATAAAATATTAACACAAAACTATACTCATTTAGGAATTAAATGGAATTTTAATTATTTAGTAATGAAAAGGGAAATTTAAGGATCATCCTTATAAATGTCCTTCAAGAGGTGAATGGATAAACAAACTGATATAGCCATACAATGAAATACAACTGAACAATAAAAAGGAACAAACTGTTGATTCATACAAGACACGGATGATCTTACATGCATTTTGCTAAGCCAGACACAAAAAGTAATGCATTGTATGATTCTATTTATATGATATTGTGGATGGTAAAACTGTAGGGAAAGAAAACAATTAGTGGTTGCCAGGAATTAGGTGTCAAGGAAGGGGTTACCTAAGAGTAGAATTGCTGGGTCGTATGATAATTCTGTAGCTTTTTGAGTAATTGCCATACTGTTTTCCACAGTAGCTGCACCAATTGCATTCACACCAACAACCCCCAAGGGTTCCAATTTCTTCACATCCTTATCAATACTTGTTATTTTCTACTACTACTACTACTATTATTATTACTGCTGTGCTAGTAGGTGTGAAGTGGTATCTCATTCTGTGTTTGATTTGCATTTCCCAAGTGAGTAAGGTGTTTAAGCATCTTTTCATGTACCATTTCATGGCCATTTGTATATCTTCTTTGGAGAAACACCTATTCAAGTCCACTGCCCATTTTTAAATTGGCCTGTTTGTCTTTTTGTTACCGAGTTGGGAGTTCTTTATATATTCTGGGTATTAAACCCTTGTCAAATATGTGACTTGCAAATATTTTCTCCCATTCTATAGGTTTTCTTTTCATTTTCTTTGATAATGTCCTTTGATGCAAAAAGTTTTAAGTTTGGATAAAGTCCAAAGTTTATTTTTTCTATTGCTGCTTGTGTGTTATATCTAAGAATCTATTACCAAATCCAAGGTCATGAAGGTTTACCCCTATATTTTGCGGTTTAATATTTTTGCATCTTATATTTACATCACTGATCCACTTTTTTTTTTTTTTTAATTTATTTATTTATTTTTGGCTGTGTTGGGTCTTCGTTTCTGTACGAGGGCTTTCTCTAGTTGCGGCGAGCGGGGGCCACTCTTCATCGCGGTGCGCGGGCCTCTCACTATCGTGGCCTCTCTTGTTGCGGAGCATAGGCTCCAGACGCGCAGGCTCAGTAGTTGTGGCTCACGGGCCCAGTTGCTCCGCGGCATGTGGGATCTTCCCAGTCCAGGGCTCGAACCCGTGTCCCCTGCATTGGCAGGCGGATTCTCAACCACTGCACCACCAGGGAAGCCCCACTGATCCACTTTTGGAGTTAATCTTTGTATATGGTATGAAGTAGGGGTTGTGAACATATCTTTGTTTTCAGACCTTTTAGAAATGCAAACATTTTAAAGATTTAGTAGCCACCTCACAGTTCTTTCTCAGTGATAGCAGGCAGATGCAATATTAATGTGTATTAAAACCTAATACTTTGGAAAAGGAAAAAAAAGGCATGCTTGAACTTTTTACCTCAAAGTCTTCCAGTAAAGGATTCCTGGACACCATCAGATTTTACTTTTCTGGTCCTCGGTTTGTCCTAACTGTTTTGCTGGGCAAGCTAGGTTCTGAAGGATTCCTTACCAACTTCTTCACAGAGGTTGAGGGCCTAACACCATGGAACTTCATGAGTACTGGGGAAGACCATCTCCTCACTGTCTCAATGTCTCCTTCCCTTCCATAGGAAAAGTTTTGCTCTGTGAGGATCATACCAAATTCTCATGAATCCAGATATGGAAGATTTTAATTACCAATATCTATCACATAAAAAGTGGCTGGACTTTGGGGAACACATAAAATCTACTCTTGTTTTGGTTATCAGAAACATTGAAGGGATCTGAGCTAATTGCAGAGCATCATAATCTTTTTCCTTTAGCTCTTTTCTACGCTATTATTTATTTATTTTCTTTCTTCTTCTTTTGTTAAAAGCTTCAACTATGTCTAAAGAATAGGTCATTTCACAGTTTGCCAAATGAAGTACAGCTTCAACTTTGCCAGACCACAATCTATCAAGAGTAAGTGACACGAAAATATTCCATTTGGGTCTTGGCAAACCCCTAAGAAAAGCAGTGGCAGATGGTGAATAGAGTTTAACAAAACTTTGAAGACAAAAGACATGTTACAAATTGAATATTGATCAAAAGAAATGTGTAATAATTTGGGGTTTGTGCTTTGAACTCTGTAATGTAATGATGAATTTTCCAACCAACCTGAAGGAAACTAGAATTGAAAATAGGATGAAGATCAAAACTTAAAAGCAAAATTCCAAAACAATTAAAAAAATGACTGGACTACTATAACAGTCTACTTACTTGTCTAGAAAGAGGAAAAACATGCCAAATATATTAGATAAGGTACCCTGAATTTTATGATAAAGTTGAAGTTGACATTTGCAATCTGGGGTTACCCAAACTCTTTTGAAAAAACTCTACATTTTAATATTTCCCCATAATGTAAACCCTGCCATCTCAGTGTAGAATATTAACCAAAACAAAACAACGAAACAAAAATCTGCCTTTTCCCCTCCTCACTTTCTTTTAGCGTATCAGTGCAAGGTTTAGATTCTGACAGATATATCTTCATGACATTTGATTTGTAGTTAATATATGGGGCGGGGAAGGGTAGGACATGGGACATCCGTTTTGCTGGTGCAGGAACTGGCAAAACCCACAGGATTCTTTGTTTAGGTGTGGCGGCCCCAGTTTCCTGACTGTGGTGGAGACAAAGTGGTTCTGGGATCTGCCCAGCATTTTCATCAAAGTTATTCCTGTAAGTTTGGCTTAGAAACTATTTCACTAACCTTTCCAAAGATTCTATAGGCTACCTAATACCTGTAGTAAATCCTTTCTTTTTTTAAACCGATCAGAGTGGATTCTTTTGTCTGGAATCCAGAACCCTGCTTAATACAAGATCCATTGTGTATGTGAGTCTTTCTTGGAAAAAGTTAAATAATGTAGTATTAACGTGGTGTCATTTTTAAAATCATGGATATTTAGAAATTTTAATGGGGAGTTACTTTTATTAAGCACCAGGTCATTCAGTGAAGAGTGATATTAATATTTATTCAAATTTACCCTTTTAAATGGAGAATAAAACCAAAATGAATCAGTGTATCTATAAATAATAATATTCATAGGTTCTTCTTAGAGTTCAATATACAATATACATATATAGCCATATGTATATTAATGAGGACATTTTAGTTTTTGATTGTGAGGGTATTAAGTCTGTCTTTTTCTGTTCCTAGCAGAAGTACTCTGATTTCTATATTTGTCAGGTTGGAGCAGTTGTAGCTATATACTAAACAAGAAAACAATGCTTGAGGAAAATGATGATTCCAATCAAACTGTAAATATTCACAAGTGTGTCTAATGCTCCGGAAGTATAAAATTAAATGTTTAAGCATGAGAAACCTATTTAGTATTGGCATTGCTTCACATCACTCATGTAGGCTATTGAAGAATCATTCCAGAGTTACAATATAATACAAAAGTAGAGTACAGGCCCATGTGAATATTTTATGGTTTACTGTATGTGTGGCATTCTTAAATTTTAATGCTGCAGAAGAAATGGGTAGCCCTGGAATCCTTGTGTCAACAAGATATAGAGGAAACTGGTGATCCAATTAGTATAATGGGCATCTGGCAGCCAAATGATGCACTTCAAAACCTGGCTGGGAATGACTGGCTCTCATCTGCACTTGCACAGTATAACAGAGAGAAAACAGAATGTGGAATCCTCCTGCCCTTTCTGTGATGCTTTAAATCCAATTGAGTGTTGAATTCCAGACTTTTTTTATTAAAGTGCTTGTCCTAAATTTATTAGTTTTCAATTCCACACACCTTCTCCTTCCTTTTCCATCACATACTTATTACTGGCCTCATTCTCATGATTCCTCGGTGCTCCTATTGACCATTCTCCTATTTTTGGTTCATAGAAACTAAGCATTATCTTGAGGATATTTCTGTGACGTGGCAGTTACCTCAGGAATTTTTGATATTTTGTTCAAGTCTACAGAGTTTGAGTAGTGGTTTTTAAAAATTGCTATTAACATAATCGAAAGTCAGGAGTCTTCACATTGTCATCTCGTGATCCTTTTCTCAAAGGCAGTGAAAATAGCACTGTAAAACTTCTCCTTGTATTTTTTTCCTTTTGGAATCATAATTCTTTAGGTAACCATCTAGCTGTATTTTAAAATTCCATTCATTTGTATTACTGTGCCCTGTATGTTGAGATACAGTCTGCTTGGAGCTTCTTGTGTGCCTAAACTTCTTACTGAATGTGCCAAAATCCCAAGGCTTTGACTGTTCTTTTACCTGGGCCATTTCTTGGATTGTTTATGCAGCTGGCAGTCCTGAGAAAAGTAATGCATTGCTGTTCTTCATGGCACTTTGTTGCCTTCCAGACAAACCAGCTTGCTTACTGCCTGTTATAAAAGCAGCGGATTCCCTATGCACAGGATCCTCCCCTGTGATTCACCCCACTGCATATGCAGGCTCCACTGGGCGCTCCCCATTGCCTTGAGGGATTTGGGGACTGGTGCAACAATACTGATACTCCTGTTACTCCTTTTGCTGCAACTAGTAAAGTCCTTTGTCTCTGACTGAAGAGTCCCATGCCTTCTGTCAGCATCTATGGAACTGTGACAGGCTTACTTATCAGCTTGTATGGTTGTTTTGTTGGGAGTTTTCCTGCTTCTGACTCTCCTTCACAACATCAAACTTATTGAAGTAGGGCAAAATCCCAATACTTTATAAAATATCTTCCTTTTGAATAATTAAAATCACTGCTATATACTCCATGTTTTTATGTCTATTAAAGTTTACCATGTATTATTACTAGGGGTAGGTTGTTTCTAGAAATTAAGGGTGGACAAACGGCTATTTCTGGCTAAAGAGCTATGAATAGGGGAGATAGCAGATTTGCAAAACTGATCTTGAATATAGTACTTAAAAAAAGTCTTGATAAAAGGAACGCAAATCAACACCAAATTTATGTCTCCCAGAAAGTGAAAAATCTGGCTTTACGTCATGAATTCAGCAGTAGTAGTTTTAAAAAATACCTATATTTTGTGAGGTAGCAGGGCTCATCTAATGAATTAATTTGTAGGGAGACCTTCTGTTCTGTGGTTGTGTGACACCCCTATTTTGCCTATTCATAAATCTACTCAGTATATATTCATTGAGTGTCTATGTTCTGAGCCAAGCACCATTCTAGGCTCTGATGCTACAGCTGTGGACAAGTTGGCTAGGGTCCCTGCTTCAAGGTCTTTACCAGAAGAGGATGATAATTGCTTCTTAATAAAAAGTAAAATTCTTTACAGGTGAAGTTGACAGGATTTTGTTAGCCAATAATGACTTCAAACTTACCATTTTACAGAAGAGATGTTTTTAATATTCTTTCTGCTCAGATTTGAAGCTGAAAGTATGATTCTAAGACAAGGACACGTACCCTTAGAATGCTACTTGGTTCTTGCTGGACATTTAAAGGTCATGTCAAGTAATACAAGCACAAACAAAAATATCAACTCTGAAATTTTAAGTGAGTTTGAAGAAGGTGACTTCATAGGGATAACTACTATCTCAATTTCTCAGTCTCTCATCATCATTTTTTAGGTTAAAATGTAAAAAAATTATGTGTCATTGCATTAAAATAATTAACATAGTATGCTATAGTATTGTCCTTGAGTATTAAATTATTTCAGTAATTGAAATGCTTAGAAAAAACATGTTTCCTTAACATTGTAGAGCCAATATATAGCCTGTTATATAGTTTATCAATGTACAGGACACACAACAAGATTCACAAATGATTGCTATATGAATGACTGACAAGTTAAATGAATGAGTTACAAACCATGTAGCTTGGGAGGCAGGGTGGTATTAAAAATAGAGAAATTATACCAAAACATTTATTGATTCAAGCAGCTCTTTTTGATTCTTTAAAGAAATTTATGCTTCCAAAAGATTTTATGCAAGAGGGATAAGATATAGGCTAAGAAAAGAAGCTTATATGTAATGGTAAAACTTGCTTCATTTCTATATTTGGTCAAGGGCAGATTGGATTTAGAGATCCTTGAATCCAAAAGTCCCTAAGTGTAGAGATCCTGGGAGGTGAGAGCAGTTGCTGGGATTGAGGTCAGATACCACATCGGAAACAATGCTAAAGAGTCTGGACTTAATTCTACAGGCAGTGGAGCTCACTGAGGGTTTTTAAGTAGGGAGGGAGATGGATCAGATTAACATTTAGATAGATGACTGGTGAGATGATGTGGGGCTGTATTATCAGAGAAGGGACAGCATGGAATTGGAGAACAGTTGGGAGATCAATGAGCAGACCCTGGACCAGGGCACTGATCGTGGGGATACTAATTAGGAGATGAATCCAAGATATTTTATTGGTAACAAATTCAATGAGAAGGGCAGAGAAGAAATAAATCAAACCTGATTTTTCCATGGCATTCCCACTGTTAAATTAATTATGAATCATCATCGTTGGGTAAGAAATTTCTTGATAGGTTGAGCAGTGGATAAGGAGTTGGCCAGCCTGGGCCTGAATGGACCTTCAAATGCTGGAGGCTCTTTGGAGGCACTGTTAGAACCTGATGATCCTCCGTGGACTCCAAGATCTTCCCCAGGATCAGCGACTGGTAGTGTTAGATGGAGCCTCACAAGTCAGCCACACAGAGCCTTTCACTTTACACCTTAGTGAATGGAGAACCAGGGTGGTTCACTGAATTGCTCACGTTGACACAGGTAGTGGCAGAAATGGGAGCAGAATCCTGAATTCAGTGCTCTGTTCACTCTGCCATGCTGCCCCAACTGTGTGCAGATTAAGTAGAGCCATTGGTTTTTCAACTAAAGAGAGGAAACCTGGAGATCATCTGTACTGGTGTTTCTCAGCCAAAATCTGTACTAGTCAGCATTTTCCAGAGAAACAGAACCAATAGGATATATTATATAGATATGTATAAGAGGAGATTTATTATAGGAATTGGCTCATACTTTCATGGAGGCCGAGAAGTCCTATAATCTGCCGTCTGCAAACTGGAGGACTAGGAAAGCCAGTGGTGGAATATGGTCCGAGTCCAGAGGCCTGAGAACCAGGGGGACCAATGGCGTAAGTCCCAGCTGGATTCCAAAGGCCTGAGAATCAAAGGGCCAGTGGTATGAGGCCCAGTCCAAGTCTGAAGGCCTGGGAACTAGGAATGCCAATGTCCAAGGCAGGAGAAGATGGATATTCCAGCTCAAGCAAAGAGATTTAAATTTTTTGGGGCTTCCCTGGTGGCGCAGTGGTTGAGAATCTGCCTGCCAATGCAGGGGACACGGGTTCGAGCCCTGGTCTGGGAAGATCCCACATGCCGCGGAGCGGCTAAGCCCATGAGCCACAACTACTGAGCCTGCGTGTCTGGAGCCTGTGCTCCGCAACAAGAGAGGCCGCGATAGTGAGAGGCCCATGCACCGCGATGAAGACTGGCCCCCACTTGCCACAACTAGAGAAAGCCCTCGCACAGAAACGAAGACCCAACACAGCCAAAAAATAAATAAATAATAAGTGTTTAAATAAATAAATAAATAAAAATTAAAAAAAATAAAAACAGAAGCCCGGCTGAATGAGTTCTTAGTTTGGAATATTTATGTGCTAACACAGCAGCATGATCTACAAACATGCACAAGGCTATATCCTAGCTCCACTCAACACTTTATTACTAAGAAAAGAGGGTGCTTTGTTCTGAAGACAGCAAACTTGGGGTGGAGATGCTGACCTGGATCCATGATGCTCAGTCAGGGGGGTGATGTTAGTGTAACTGTATACAAAAACTGTAACACTTTAATGATTATAATATTGAAAAGATTTAGCAGTAAAGAATCAAGGTGGGATTATCCTAGAGAAAGGAGAGTGGCAAGAATTTTTTTTTTTTTTTTAAACTATGGCCAGCTGCCTTTTTTTTTTTTTTTTCTTAATTTTATTTTTATTTATTTATTTATTTATGGCTGTGTTGGGTCTTCGTTTGTGTGCGAGGGCTTTCTCTAGTTGCGGCAAGTGGGGGTCACTCTTCATCACGGTGCGCAGGCCTCTCACTATCGCGGCCTCTCTTGCTGCGGAGCACAGGCTCCAGACGCGCAGGCTCAGTAACTGCGGCTCACGGGCCTAGTTGCTCCGCGGCAGGTGGGATCTTCCCAGACCAGGGCTCGAACCCGTGTCCCCTGCATTGGCAGGCAGATTCTCAACCACTGCGCCACCAGGGAAGCCCCGGGCTTCTGTTTTTATAATGTAGTTTGGGGGCTACAAATTAATCCTGCTGGGGCTGATAGATCATGTGAAAGTCCAGGCCAATGGTTATTTATTAATCCTATAAGCTCAAGTTTTATTTAAAAAATCATTTGCTTACAATGATGCATACTTATAATTTCACACGTTCCCAGAGTTTCATTGTAAGAATAATGTCAGAAATTATTCTACAAGATATGCATTTGTTTTTATTTTTCAGGAAATTTGCCTTTTAACGAATGCAAATTGACCTACTTCAATTTTATGTAGAACAGGTGTAAAACTTCTAGTAATAAGTAAAGAAGTAAGTATTTGATGATATTCATAAAAATGATTAATGTTTTTTTTTGAGTTTTTTTGTTTAACATCTTTATTGGAGTATAATTGCTTTACAATGGTGTGTTAGTTTCTGCTTTATAACAAAGTGAATCAGCTATACATATACATATATCCCTATATCTCCTCCCTCTTGCATCTCCCTCCCACCCCCCTAGCCTACCCTTCTAGGTGGTCACAAAGCACTGAGCTGATCTCCCTGTGCTATGTGGCTGCTTCCCACTAGCTAGCTATTTTACATTTGGTAGTGTATATAAGTCCATGCCACTCTCTCACTTCGTCCCAGTTTACCCTTCCCCCTCCCTGTGTCCTCAAGTCCATTCTCTACGTCTGTGTCTTTATTCCTGTCCTGCCCCTAGGTTCTTCATAACCTTTTTTTTTTTTTTTGGATTCCATATATATGTGTTAGCGTACGGTATTTGTTTTTCTCTTTTTGACTTACTTCACTCTGTATGACAGACTCTAGGTCCATCCACCTCACTACAAATAACTCAATTTCATTTCTTTTTATGGCTGAGTAATATTCCACTGTATATATGTGCCACATCTCCTTTATCCATTCATCTGTCAGTGGACACTTAGGTTGCTTCCATGTCCTGGCTATTGTAAATAGAGCTGCAATGAACATTGTGGTACATGACTCTTTTTGAATTATGGTTTTCTCAGGGTATATGCCCAGTAGTGGGATTGCTGGGTCGTATGGTAGTTCTATTTTTAGTTTTTTAAGGAACCTCCATACTGTTCTCCATAGTGGCTGTATCAATTTACATTCCCACCAACAGTGCAAGAGGGTTCCCTTTTCTCCACACCCTCTCCAGCATTTACTGTTTGTAGATTTTTTAATGATGGCAAAATGATTAATATTTTAAGGAAACTTTCTTGGGAAGCCTAGATAAATTTCAAAGCCAAAAATATTTACATTGAGAATGAATACTAAGGCAAATTAAGTGTCTATATTTTTTAAAAATGTTAGATCTTAATGCTTTGTGCTGATGGGTCAGTGGATTTAATTAGATAACAAACGATCACAGATGTAGGGGAGGCAAAATTTTCTCTCTATCCTCTTAGGGTTTTTTTTTTTTTTAAACATCTTTATTGAAGTATAATTGCTTCACAATGGTGTGTTAGTTTCTGCTTTATAACAAAGTGAATCAGCTACACATATACACACGTTCCCATATCTCCTCCCTCCTGCATCTCCCTCCCTCCCATCCTCCCCATCCCACCCCCCCAGGTGGTCACAAAGCACCGAGCTGATCTCCCTGTGCTATGCGGCTGCTTCCCACTAGCTATCTATTTTACATTTGGTAGTGTATATATGTCCATGACACTCTCTCACCCTATCACATCTCACCCCTCCCCCTCCCCATATCCTCAAGTCCATTCTTTGGTAGGTCTGTGTCTTTATTCCCATCTTGCCACTAGGTTCTTCATGACCTTTTTTTTTTTTTTTTTTTCCTTAGATTCCATATATATGTGTTAGCATACTGTATTTGTTTTTCTCTTTCTGACTTACTTCACTCTGTATGACAGACTCTAACTCCATCCACCTCATTACAAATACCTCCATTTCATTTCTTTTTATGGCTGAGTAATATTCCATTGTATATATGTGCCACATCTTCTTTATCCATTCATCCAATGATGGACACTTAGGTTGCTTCCATGTCCTGGCTATTGTAAATAGAGCTGCAATGAACATTGTGGTACATGACTCTTTTTGAATTATGGTTTTCTCAGGGTATATGCCCAGTAGTGGGATTGCTGGGTCGTATGGTAGTTCTATTTTTAGTTTTTTAAGGAACCTCCATACTGTTCTCCATAGTGGCTGTATCAATTCACATTCCCACCAACAGTGCAAGAGTGTTCCCTTTTCTCCACACACACCCTCTTCAGCATTTATTGTTTCTAGATTTTTTGATGATGGCCATTCTGACCGGTGTGAGATGATACCTCATTGTAGTTATGATTTGCATTTCTCTAATGATTAATGATGTTGAGCATTCTTTCATGTGTCTGTTGGCCATCTGTATATCTTCTTTGGAGAAATGTCTGTTTAGGTCTTCTGCCCATTTTTGGATTGGGTTCTTTGTTTTTTTGTTATTGAGCTGCATGAGCTGCTTGTAAATCTTGGAGATTAATCCTTTGTCAGTTGCTTCATTAGCAAATATTTTCTCCCATTCTGAAGGTTGTCTTTTGGTCTTGTTTATGGTTTCCTTTGCTGTGCAAAAGCTTTTAAGTTTTATTAGGTCCCATTTGTTTGTGTTTTTATTTCCATTTCTCTAGGAGCTGGGTCAAAAAGGATCTTACTGCGATTTATGTCATAGAGTGTTCTGCCTATGTTTTCCTCTAAGAGTTTGATAGTGTCTGGCTTAACATTTAGGTCTTTAATCCATTTTGAGTTTATTTTTGTGTATGGTGTCAGGGAGTGTTCTAGTTTCATACTTTTACATGTACCTGTCCAATTTTCCCAGCACCACTTATTGAAGAGACTGTCTTTTCTCCACTGTATATGCTTGCCTCCTTTATCAAAGATAAGGTGACCATATGTGCGTGGGTTTATCTCTGGGCTTTCTATCCTGTTCCATTGATCTATATTTCTGTTTTTGTGCCAGTACCAAACTGTCTTGATTACTGTAGCTTTGTAATATAGTCTGAAGTCAGGGAGCCTGATTCCTCCAGCTCCATTTTTCGTTCTCAAGATTGCTTTGGCTATTCGGGGTCTTTTGTGTCTCCATACAAATTGTGAAATTTTTTGTTCTAGTTCTGTGAAAAATGCCTGTGGTAGTTTGATAGGGATTGCATTGAATCTGTAGATTGCTTTGGGTAGTAGAGTCATTTTCACAATGTTGATTCTTCCAATCCAAGAACATGGTATATCTCTCCATCTATTTGTATCATCTTTAATTTCTTTCATCAGTGTCCTATAATTTTCTGCATACAGGTCTTTTGTCTCCTTAGGTAGGTTTATTCCTAGATATTTTATTCTTTTTGTTGCAATGGTAAACGGGAGTGTTTTCTTAATTTCACTTTCATATTTTTCATCATTAGTATATAGGAATGCAAGAGATTTCTGTGCATTAATTTTGTATCCTGCTACTTTACCAAATTCATTGATTAGCTCTAGTAGTTTTCTGGTAGCAGTTTTAGGATTCTCTATGTATAGTATCATGTCATCTGCAAACAGTGACAGCTTTACTTCTTCTTTTCCGATTTGGATTCCTTTTATTTCTTTTTCTTCTCTGATTGCTGTGGCTAACACTTACAAAACTATGTTGAATAATAGTGGTAAGAGTGGGCAACCTTGTCTTGTTCCTGATCTTAGTGGAAATGGTTTCAGTTTTTCACCATTGAGGACAATGTTGGCTGTGGGTTTGTCATATATGGCCTTTATTATGTTGAGGAAAGTTCCCTCTATGCCTACTTTCTGCAGGGCTTTTATCATAAATGGGTGTTGAATTTTGTCAAAAGCTTTCTCTGCATCTATTGAGATGATCATATGGTTTTTCTCCTTCAGTTTATTAATATCCTCTTAGGGTTTTTTGGCTAGGCCTGAAAATTAAACTAATATAAAACAGATTAACAGAAAAGCATACAAATTTCCATAAGGTTTACATGACACAGGAGCCCTCATAATGACATGAAAACCCAAAGAAGTGACAAAATCTAAATACTTTATACCAGGTTGAACAAAGAGAGGCAATTCTGGGGAAGTAACTAAAATACATGGGGAGGCTGAAGGAGGATAAGAATTATTTTAACAAGGTCTGTTTGTGCAGAATTCTCTTGGCTTTGACTGCCCATGGAAGAATGTTTCTTTTCTCTTGGTACAAGGAGGGCATCTTTCACATGAGAATTTTTAATATTCTATTTTCAGGAAGAAAAGGGAGATTAGAATGCCCTTCTTCGATGTTGTTTTTTAAGTGTCTTTAGCTCTAAATAATTCTTATGCCAAACTGGTGTATTTTGGGGTGGTATAATATGTCACCTATCACAGACCATAAAGATTTTTCAGGGATTAAAATTGATAATGCACGTAAAATAATAGACCGGTGCCTGGCAGAACAACACTCAGTAAGTGGTAGTTGCTACTTTTGTTGTTACTAATTATAATAACAACAATCATGTGCTATTGATAGATACATGCCCTTCAAATTAACTTTAAAACAGTGTGCTTATAACTGCTGCATTGTTAATGAAGATGGTTGGCTGGTTCATTGCTAGGTTTATAATTTGAACTTAAAGTGCTTATTCACAGGGATGTGCTGTGATGCTGCTGAAATTCTTGCTGAGGCAGGAGTTGTGTGTGATTCTCTTGGTTGGCAGTTGAACTGCATTTTGTTATACAAGCCTGTGTCAAGCGCAAAGCAGTTTTTCATTTTCATTATTTTTGGAAAGTGATTTACAAGTGTTTAACAGTTCTTAGAGCAGGCTCAGGGGTGTACTATCATTCCCGTATTATTTTAAAAATATTTCTCAGATAAATCTCATGAGACGTTGCATTAGTTTCAGGGTGTTGGTAATCCAGCAGCAGCTGCTATAAGTTGTGTGTTTTGTTTTGTTTTTTATTCATTACTCAAGACAAATGGCTTTCCGAAACTGTTTAGGACATGTGTTCCTAATCTGCCTATAAATCTTGATGTGCCAGGTACTGGAGCGATTGCTTAGTTGATCCCTTGGGAAGCCTGAAGTGAAAGCATTGATTAGGCTTTTTTGGGCTGAGAGCCCTATTCAGCTCTTTAGCTGGCAGGAAAGTCTTCATTTCTTCATTAGAGAAGCTAGTGGCAGGAGAATCTTGCCTAGAGCCATTTATTACTTTTAGCATGGTTGCAAGCACTGGCTACTATCTACTCACAAGTTCTGTTGGTAAGCCGTCTGGAAGCAAAGGAATGCTCTTGAATCTGTGTTTGTTTAGAATTTTTTTTTTTTTTTTTAAGAAATTCACGTTCTTTTATTTATTTATTTATTTATTTATGACTGTGTTGAGTCTTTGTTTCTGTGCGAGGGCTTTCTCTAGTTGCGGCAAGTGGGGACCACTCTTCATCGCGGTGCGCGGGCCTCTCACCGTCGCGGCCTCTCTTGTTGCGGAGCACAGGCTCTAGACGCGCAGGCTCAGTAATTGTGGCTCACGGGCCCAGTTGCTCCGTGGCATGTGGGATCTTCCCAGACCAGGGCTCGAACCCGTGTCCCCTGCATTGGCAGGCAGATTCTCAACCACTGCGCCACCAGGGAAGCCCTAGAATGTTTTAAATGGATATCTTTGTCAATACTTAGCAGATAAAGCTCATGAGATTTTCTGTATATTTGCTAGGATAAATCATTCTGTGATACACTCCTCGAATTCAGAGTGGAATGTACTATAATCTGATTTGAAAATGTCCTAGGAAATTTCGTGAACATTTTAGGATTGATAAATATCAATTTAATAGACACATGCTGAGTACTTCTTTACTGAACCCGTGCTGTGGGAACTTGATGAGCTGTAACAATTATGGCCATAGTAAGTGCCGGTACTCAAATGTCCTATGAAGAAAAGCATCAGAAATACAATGATGCCCAGGATGTGGTTTTCTTTTTAAATATTATATTTGATTTATTATTTATGGACTAAAAAAGGAAGGTGAGCTCCATTAACCCAGTGACCTTTATTTTTTCCCATACAGGATAATTGCATTATAATGGAAATATAGGAACAGTAGGTATTGTAAGTACAACTCCCTGTACAAGTGGGGCTGCTCACTTTAGCCTCTGAAAGCATCCAGTGGGTTTCAGCATAAATTTATAAGCAACTCAAATTCTTTACTACACAAAATAGAAAAATGATGCCAACGTGTTAGCATCAGGAAAATCTAATAATGTTCCTGGAGTTAATCTTATATTTTATTTAAGTGTATTATGTTCTCTTTAAAGTAATGGTCATCAGTTTCATTCAAGACTGAAATTACAGCCTTCAATGTCACTGTGGCGTATCTCAAAGATTGCAGTCATGTGCTCTTATTTGGGAGTGCTATGCACATCTTGTGTGAAAACCACAAATTTAGGGCTCCTATTCTGGCCACTCCTCACAGACTTTCTGTATTTTTTGATCTGATCACATCTTCTGAATCTTAAGAGACTTAATTTTGAGAACTTCCTGGAATCCAGCCAGGAGAAGGATGGAGTCTCAGTTCTGCTTTTGGGTCCTTGGTGTTCTGGGGTCACAGAGAGATGCCCACGGGAGGCTGTCAGTGGTTCTTGAATGCTAGTTCATGCATCATTGATATTCTCTGATATTTCTTCACCTGCCAGAGAGCAAATGAGAAAGATATGGACAAGGTATGCTTTTCAGAAAGCTGAATTTATTCAGAATTTAAAAACAAGATCCTGTTTTAGATTCTTTCTTTCCTTCTTCTTTCTTTTTTTTCTTTCTTTCTTTTTCTTTCTCTTTCTTCCTTCCTTCCTTCCTTTCTTTTTCTTTCTTTCTTTCTTTCTTTTTCTTTCTTTCTTTAATTCTTTCTTTCTTTCTTTCTCTTTCTTTCTTTCTTTCTTCCCTTCCTTCCTTCCTTTCTTTCTTTTTCTTTCTTTCTTTCTTTCTTTCTTTCTTTCTTTCTTTCTTTCTTTTCTCTCTCTTTCTCTTTCGTGCTTAAGTATCATTTATTTCATGAAATAATGTTGACAGTTCTTGGTAGTTGTTGTTTTAATGTCCTTACTTGACACACACAAGCAAAACAGAGGTTGCCAGCTGTACATCGTATTCTTCCACTGCCAAAATTTAAAAAAAAAATGAACTGAACTGGGAAATCCCCAAATCTGGATGCTAGTGTACTTTGTTAAACTGTTTTGTCTTTATGAGGGCTCAGAGCTCAGTGTTGGGAAATGCATCCTCTAAACTGCTGGTTTGCTATTACTAGTTTTATGTTATCTATCAAAACAGCATTGCTTAGTCTTGAAGAGCCTGGGCTGTGAGCCCAGGCAATTATGGTTCCAATTTCAGTGCTGCCTCTGTGAGCACAGGGCCACTTATTTAATCTTTCAGAGCCTCAGGTTCTCGTCTGTGTAAACAGTGACAACAGACTCCTAATTCATAGAGGGTTGTGACCACTAAGTGAGTTAATACATGTACAATGTTTAGAATAGTGGCTGGCATATATTAATATATATGAATTTTGCAACTGATTGTCTTTTCCTTCTTTGTTTTGGTAACAGAACATTTATAGCCAGACTTGTCCCTGTTTAGCCCAAGATTGTCTGGGACACAATCAAGTGAAATCATATGGCTGGCCTTGGTTTTTCCCTAGCTGTATTCTCTCCATCCTCTGATTCCCTCAACTGTTTATTTCCACCATTGATTATGTACATTTTAAAAACACCCCACCAATATTGGGATTGGGGTAAGATATAAATAAATTAAATAATTAACTTAAGGGACTTCCCTGGTGGTCCAGTGGTAAAGAATCTGCCTTGCAATGCAGGGGACACGGGTTCCATCTCTGGTCAGGGAACTAAGATCCCACATGCCACGGGGCAACTAAGCCCGCGCGCACCACAAATATTGAGCTCGTGCGCCTCAACTAGAGAGCCCACATGCCTCAAACTACAGAGCCCGTGTGCCCTGGAGCCTGCACGCCACAACTAGAGAGAGAAAACCCGCACACCGCAACTAGAGAGAAGTCTGAGTGCCACGACAAAAGATCCCGCATGCCTCAACGAAGGTCCAGTGTGCCACAACTAAGACCTGACACAGCCAAAAATAAATAAATTAAATAAATAAATAATAAATAAATCTTTAAAAAAAAGTAATTAACTTAAAAGTCCCATTTCCTGCACCAAGCCTTCACATGACTCTTCAGGCTGGAGTGATTTCACCATCCTCTGACTTTAGAGCTGCTTTGATTATACAACTCACTTGGCTATCCATGGACTCTTAGAATATTAGAGCAGGAAATGTGAGTGAGTTGGCTATGGCCATGAGGCTCTGTGGGACCCCAGAGAGCCAGCTGCCAAGAAGAGGCCATTGAGAGAGCCGAGCCCAAGTAGGAGAGGATCAGAGGAACTGACACCGCTGTAACTCACAGTATCAAACACTACCATTTATTGGACACCTTTTAAAAAAATTGGATTTGTGATAAGTATATTACTTGCAGTAATATTTAATTCATTTAAGTCTCATGATAACTCTATTAGCTGTTATTCTTATTCCCTTTCACAGATTAAGGAAAAAAGCTAAAAGATCTTTTAAAAGTTGTTCCAGGGTCCAAGACTAATAAGCTGTAGGACTTATTAGCCTCACACTCAGAGTCCCTGACTCTAAAACTCTGCTCCTAACCCCTGTAGTTTGTCCATTAAGTTATTTCTAGGGAGTGAAGCAGTGAAAGATATAGGTCTCCCAGAAAGTTCCAAAAGATTTCCCTGGCAAGCTTGGAGAGATAGTTGTGAAACTTCCTGATTTCCAGGATAATTAAAAAGGCCTTTTACAGAAATATAGATCAATGGAACATGATAGAAAACCCAGAGATAAACCCATGCACATATGGTCACCTTATCTTTGATAAAGGAGGCAAGAGTACGCAATGGAGAAAAGACAGCCTCTTCAATAAGTGGTGCTGGGAAAACTGGACAGCTACATGTAAAAGAATGAAATTAGAACACTCCCTAACACCATACACAAAAATAAACTAAAAATGGATTAAAGACGTAAATGTAAGGCCAGATACTATAAAAACTCTTAGAGGAAAACGTAGGCAGAACACTCTATGACATAAATCACAGCAAGCTCCTTTTTGACTCACTTCCTAGAGAAATGGAAATAAAAACAAAAATAAACAAATGGGACCTAATGAAACTTAAAAGCTTTTGCTCAGCAGAGGAAACCATAAACAAGAGGAAAAGACAGCCCTCAGAATGGGAGAAGATATTTGCAAACGAAGCAACTGACAAAGGATTAATCTCCAAACTATACAAGCAGCTCATGCAGCTCAATATCAAAAAAACAAACAACCCAACCCAAAAATGGGCAGAAGACCTAAATAGACATTTCTCCAGAGAAGATATACAGATTGCCAACAAACACATGAAAAGCTGCTCAATATCACTAATCATTAGAGAAATGCAAATCAAAACTACAATGAGGTATCACCTCACACAGTTCAGAATGGCCATCATCAAAAAATCTACAAACAATAAATGCTGGAGAGGGTGTGGAGAAAAGAGAACCCTCTTGCACTGTTGGTGGGAATGTAAATTGATACAGCCACTATGGAGAACAGTATGGAGGTTCCTTAAAAAACTGAAAATAGAACTACCATATGACCCAGCAATCCCACTACTGGGCATATACTCTGAGACAACCATAGTTCAAAAAGAGACATGTACCACAATGTTCATTCAGCACTATTTACAATAGCCAGGACAGGGAAGCAACGTAAGTGTCCACTGACAGATGAATGGATAAAGAAGATGTGGTACATATACAAAATTGAGTTATTTGTAGTGAGATGGATGGACCTAGAGTCTGTCATACAGAGTGAAGTAAGTCAGAAAGAGAGAAACAAATACCATATACTAGCACATATATATGGAATCTAAAAAAAAAAAAGGTTCTGAAGAAACTAGGGGCAGGACAGGACTAAACATGCAGGTGTAGAGCATGAACTTGAGGACACGGGGAGGGGGAAGGGTAAGCTGGGACAAAGTGAGAGAGTGGCATGGACATATATACACTACCAAACGTAAAATAGCTAGCTAGTGGGAAGCAGCTGCATAGCACAGGGAGATCAGCTCGGTGCTTTGTGACCACCTAGAGGGGTGGGCTAGGGAGGGTGGGAAGGAGATGCAAGAGGGAGGGGATATGGGGATATATGTATAATATAACTTATTCACTTTGTTATACAGCGGAAACTAACATAACAATGTAAAGCAATTATACTCCAATAACGATGTTAAAAAAATAAAAGGCCTTTTTATTCATTTGTGTCAAAATTTATTGTATAGCAGTCCATCCCATAACATGCCAGAACATTTGTACAAACCTAGCTTTGTGGCCTGACTCACTGTCTTAATCACAGACTTGTACATTCTATGCTTACTGTCTGGTTGAATCATGGGTAGAAATGTTTACTTACTATTGTATATACTTCCAATTTTCCCTAATTAAAGGTGGTGCTGGGTACTGAGCAGTAAACAGTTGGCACTCCTAGGCCACTTTGCACTTGGCAGCCGAGCAGTCAGGGAAACCTGAGCAATGGAAGTTCATCTCAGGACGTAAGCATGTCCCAGAAGTCAATGACTGCCCTGTATTTGGGATAAGAGTTTCATGCAGGTACATCTAGTACCATGCAGGTAATCTTTTCTTGTCAGGCAGTGGGGTGGTCTCAGTGGTGTTTGCCTTTTGGGGAAAACAAATACTGTGCCGGAGACTGAGTAGCCACAGGAAACATGGAAGCCCTCATTTTATATTTTGAACACGTGCATTACAGGTTGTACCTAAAATTGAGTGGGTGGTTATCAGCAGTACCTGGTGTGGTTGCCTAAGAAAGCTGTAGTGGACATTACAATCTCACAGTTTTCTTTTACTAGTTTTGTTTTGTTTGTTGTTTGCTCAGAAACTCAACACATCAAAACTGTTTCAGGTTTTATGGGATCTGGAGTCCTAGAAAAGAGAGTTCTAATTATTGAGAAGTGAATATTCCTTTGGGAATGGCAATGATTGTTCAGCCAAAGTCCAGATTATGTAAAAGCTTGTCCCCAACAACTTTAGGAAATTGAGTGATTTTTGCATGTATTTTACCCAGTTATTCACAGCACACTTAGAGTTTCCAGTCTTGACTCTATTTCTAATTCAGTTGGAACAACTCATTTAATATGAGCAACTTATTCAAGAAGTCTGAAAGCACTGTAGTGTCGTGAACAGAGTTTTGCAGTCAGAGAGGGCAAAGTTCTAATCTTGGCTCTGTCACTCACTTGCTGTGTGACTTTGGGTAAATGACTTACCCTCTCTGAGCCTCAGAGAACTCATTTTTAAATTGGGGATGATAAGGCCTGTCATGCAGAGTGGGTGCAAAATGAATTCAAGAAAGCAACTCAGAGTAGTTACTGAGCCCTTACTATGTGTCAGGGGCTGTTCCAGGCGTATGAATACAATGGTGAACTTGAACTTGCCTTCAAGGAGCTTGTGTTCAAAGGACAGAGCCAAGCTAACGAGTGATTACAATAAAGCAAGATGCAGGCTAAGATAGTTTGAAGCGTGAGGGGCCTCAGGTGCTCAGGGAAAATAAGTAACTCAGTTTAGCTCAGTGGTTCTCTGCCTTGACTATTGATTAGAATTCCCTGGAGAGTTAAAAAAAATACCAATACCCTGGACACAGCATTGACCAGCTAAATCAGATTTCTAGGCTGTATCTTGGGGACCAATAATTTTCAAGTCCCCCCAGTGATTCTGATGTGGAGCCAGGTGTGAGAAACACTGGTTTAGGCTGTGATCCGGGGGTTATCAGAGGAAGCTGAACTCTTGAGGCTGAAGCCTGCAGGATGATCCAAATGTAGAGGGTTGTGAACCATATGTAAAACAAGAACAGCCGTGTGTGTGTGTGTGTGTGTGTGTGTGTGTGTGTGTGTGTGTGTTTATAGAGCTGCAGGGGAAAGGCAAACGATTCTGTCTGGGTTGAGCACGGAGTCAGAGAAGAGTTGGGTGGGAGAGTTAAGCTGGGGTTGGAACCCAAGGGTCTTGAATTACATTCTAATGAAATGCCTTGTGTAGAGGGAGCGCTGGCTCATGGCAGGTCATCAGTAAATGATAACGATGGCTATTAAGTTCTTAGACTCATTTACATCTGGGGTGGGAGGGGCATTCTAGCTATGTCTGCTCAGGGGTCTTAATGAAAAATTAATTCTCAGGACATTTCACTATCCCAGCCCTGTGAGCGGGAAGAAGAAGTTACACTGTCTGAGTTGCTGGTTTCGCTCCATTCAGATTGTGCCTTCTGAGTCTAGTGAGTGACTAATTCCTCACTAGATTTTTTTTTGTTTTTATTGTGGTAGGATATACTTATACAAAACTTACCATTTTAACCATTTTTAAGTGTACAGCTCAGTGGCATTAAGTACGTTCACATTGTTATGCAACCATCACCACCATCCATCTCCATGACTTTTTCATCATTCCCCAATGAAACTCTGTACCCATTAAACAAGAACTCTCATTCCTCCTTCCCCTGGGCCCTCATAACCTCTCTTCTGCTTTCTGTCTCTATGATTTGACTATTCTAGTTACCTTATATAAGTGGAATCATACAATATTAGTTCTTTTGTGTCTGGTGCTTTTCACTTAACACAGTGTCCTCACTAGATTTTTTTTTTTAATTAATTAATTTATTTATTTATTCTTTTTTTTGGCTGTCTTCGTTTCTGTGCGAGGGCTTTCTCTAGTTGTGGCGAGCGTGGGCCACTCTTCATCGCGGTGCGCGGGCCTCTCACTATCGCGGCCTCTCTTGTTGCGGAGCACAGGCTCCAGACGCGCAGGCTCAGTAGTTGTGGCTCACGGGCCCAGTTGCTCCGCGGCATGTGGGATCTTCCCAGACCAGGGCTCGAACCCGTGTCCCCTGCATTGGCAGGCGGATTCTCAACCGCTGCGCCACCAGGGAAGCCCCTCACTAGATTTTAATAGATCTTTTGCTTGGACCGTTTTTTTAAAAAAAATTTTATTTATTTATTTATTTTTGGCTGCGTTGGGTCTTCGTTTCTGCGTGCGGGCTTTCTCTAGTTGCGGCGAGCGGGGGCTACTCTTAGTTGCGGTGCGCGGGCTTCTCATTGCGGTGGCTTCTATTGTTGTGGAACATGGGCTCTAGGGCACGCGGGCTTCAATAGTTGTGGCACATGGGCTCAGTAGTTGTGGCTTGCAGGCTCTAGAGCACTGGCTCAGTAGTTGTGACACATGGGCTTAGTTGCTCCACGACATGTGGGATCTTCCCGGACCAGGGCTTGAACCCGTGTCCCCTGCATTGGCAGGCAGATTCTTAACCACTGCGCCACCAGGGAAGTCCCTGCTTGGACCTTAAACTCCAACCTTTTAACAGTGTAGGAGTAGCTTCAATGTTAGGGAGTTCATAATGTTTCAACCCAGCATAATATGACAAAGCAGTGTCTAGAGTGTGTGCAAAGTCCTGCTGAGTCTCCATGACAAACATATGAGCTTCCTGAATTACCTGCTATGGCTTATCTCTCTCTGTTTCCTCAGATGACATAAGGACAACGTACAGGTTGTTATTCTCTCTTTATTTTTCTGTCAATCATATTTTTTGGTCGTAACTCATCACTGTAGGCTATTTATACCTGAGTCAAGTACTAGACAAATACAGTGGACTTTCAGATGTCTCTTTTCTTCAAGCTGGATAATACGTAGGAAATGGTTTTTAAATAACCTCAGTTTGTGTTTATATTAAAGCAGGAACAACTTGCATCTTCACAGCCTTGTGTTGTAATGAGTAGTCCAGTTGCATGACTGATCTGTTTTCACAGTTTTCTCTGTCCTCCGAAAATATTTGTGAATAACTACTCAAAAGGATGGAAAGCACTTGGCCTAACAGTCAGCTTAATCTTCTGGAAAGAACCTGAATTCTTTCTCTTTTTTTCCTTATCTTACTTTTTCCTTTCTTAAAATTTTATTTATTCAAAAATATTTCTCGGGCCCTAATATATGTCAAGCACTGCATTAGGGCCCAAAACAAACAGAATAGATATGGTGTCTATTCTTGTACAATCTAATGGGGTTGATATCGGTTATTGATTTGTAGAGTTGATTTCTGATTCACCATCATCTAGTGCTAAGTTCACAGGATATTAAGTGGATCATGTATTCTTACATGTTTCTTTTTTTGTAACATGAGAGGGTAAAGCCACTTAAGGGGCTGCTAAGATGCCCCACGGGGTGGTGAAATTCCTGTCGTGTGGGTCTGATGTTAGATTTGTAGTTCCAGAAGTTTATATGCCAGTGCCTTGTGAAATACCTCCTGATATAAGAGAAGACAGACTCATGTTAATGTATAAGAGAATGGTGTAAATCCAAATGTTGATTTATTAATTTTGAGAATATCTGTTTCCAGCCACAAAAATATTCATTTTTATCATTCTATGAATCCTTTCTGCATCAGGGTACCTGAGGGGCTGAATTCATAGTCAAAGAGATACTAAAGTGAAGACAAAATTGAAGTGAAGTTATGTAGGTGGTCTCGAGGGATGTTTTATCCAGACCAGGGAGATGCCTGGTATAATCCAAACCCCATAGCTGAGAGCACATGGAGAGTGAACCGATTTATCCCCCCAAGTCGTGTCTGGCCAGTGATGGGTCCTTACCACGCTTTCCTTTCTATGCCCTCTTTCCTTCTGGTTCTAGGCTGATTACTGTTCTGAGTGACACATTCCCTCATCACATATGCTAACATCATCAAGATTGAGCTATAGTCAGATCAGACTCTTAATTTATTCCATCTCTTATCTTTGCTTAACTCTGATCTCATCCGTAATGGGTTATGATTGCCAGCCAAACTCTAAGAGTTCTAGGACTCTTCTTGTATCTCTGTCTAATCATATTGTTCTCTCCCTCCACTTATCACTGCATTCAAAAAAGTGCTGGATTTCTTTAGGACAGAAACATTATCCTTACATAATCCATGAGGTTTTTTTAAAAAAATTAATTAATTAATTATATTTTTGGCTGCGTTCGGTCCCCGTTGCTGCACATGGGCTTTCTCCAGTTGTGGCGAGCGGGGGGCCACTCCCCGTTGTGGTGCACGGGCTTCCCATTGCGGTGGCCCCCCTTGCTGCAGAGCATGGGCCCTGGGCGCGTGTGCTCAGTAGTTGTGGCGCACGGGCCTAGCCACTCCACAGCATGTGGGATCTTCCTGGACCAGGGCTCGAACCCGTGTCCCCTGCATTGGCAGGCGGACTCCTAACCACTGCACCACCAGGGAAGCCCTGGTTAGGCCTTTCTATTCCTTCATCCATTGAATCCATTTCTACTGTGTTTGCCTATTGACTAAATTTTAAGGAAGTGCTTTGAACTGAATTCAGACCCAAGCTTTCAGGGAAAGAAGATTTGGTTCTTCATCATGACCTAGACTGCAAGGATTTGGTTTGAAAATATCAGAAATACCCATTTTTCACTCTTTCATCACTTTCTCAGGGATCCCACTTTGCCCTGAGACTGGGTCAGTTTCCCTGCTTCTGGCCAGTCTCCTCCTTTTTCCTGTGGGCCCTTTCTAGACGGTAATGTCCTGACTGGACCTACTTGAGTTATAACCATCTTGGATTTATGTGCCATTTTTATGAGAGTCTTTGAAATGTGATGGGGTAAGCAGCCGCCTTATGTACTAAGTCTGGGCCTTTGTCCAGATGTCTTTATATTTTCAAAATAATGCCTACTTAAATTTTATACTTCTATATTATATTCCTGACAATTTTACATTATCTTTCATAGCTGGAGAGAACTGAATTTCTTTTGTTCATGGACTTCTAACAGTGACTTCACGCCCCTGGACTTCATCATCCGTTTGCAACCATCTGTTGGTAAATGCAAACTATAGAGTTTAACCCTTCACACTTCCCGTGTGGGAATCTAGTGCATTGATATCACCTTTGTCATCATTTATGATATTGCTTACCTCTGGAAAATTAATGTGCTGGCTAGTGGCATTTTCACTTCCCATTTTAGGACTTTTGGGTGTGATGCGTTTTTATGAACTGTCCAGTATATTAATAATAGACGAGCGATGGAGTCATACAGGCACACGGGGCCTTGGCGATTAAGGTCCCTGGGGATTCAGAAGAGCAAATTATAGAGCACATTTTATGTCTTGGAAAGGGAGCAGATACTATAATGAATTTTTAAGATAGCATTTTGTTTAGTCTTCTGAGGCCCTGGCAGCTTGCTGAGTTTACAGGGGTAAAAAGCACCTGCAGAGAGGAATTTCTCAGTCAGAACTGACATTTAAAGTAGTGATGTGTTAATGCTGAGAAAGAAATCCTACATGCATTTTTTAAAACTTCTAGCTTTTGCAGCTGGATCTAACGAATGATGCTCCAAGAGTTTGAGCCAGCTTGCCATTTTCCAGGCTCCAGTTCCATTATTTATGTCCTTTCCAATAAAGTCTATGGCACATACTTAAATTAAAGACTTAGCTTTGCTAAAAGTACAGCCCAGTACCTGAATGGAGGCCTGTGTAAATGCACTGGACCTCCATGGTTTTCTTCTTAACCCTGCTATTCTTACTTAGATATACTCAGTGATTTAACTGAAAATCAAGTACGTTTTCAAAGATTCTGAGTTCATGGGGCTCTTCTTTGAAGAACGAATCTTATGTGATTAGTGTTTGATTAAGTGTTCAAAGAGGACAGTTTTCATCACAATCTCAAGTGGAGATGTGTCCTAAAAAATCAGATCAGAACTCAAAGGTAAATTGAAAATTCCATGAATTTTTATGATATTAGCACAGAGGAATTTGAGATTAAAAAGAGAAACCAAGTATTTTGGCAGTCTTCAGCAACAGGCTAAAAAAGTTATGACCTAAATTCAAATGTAATCCTATAGGCCACAGTTTTTTTAAGGGACCAAAACCATGGAAGTAAGGAATATATAATCTACTCCCCTGTCCACCCCCCATCAGAGCAGAAGCTATGGACCCTGACTCTTGGACAGACTGACTAACTTCTGATACCGTGTTTGATAGTGCACACGTGAGCCCCATGTAGGCCTTGAGTGCACATGTAGTCCTATTGTTGTCCAGATCATAGTAAGTCTTGGCCACCATTTTATCCTTTCCTTAAATATCCCTCCATATTTCAGGCATCCCCAAGGTGGTATCTGCTTGTGTTCCGGAACTTATGCACTCAAGTTCTTTTGCTCTTGTCTCCTCACTGAGCTGCTTCTGCTGCCCTGGGAATGTTTCTGGTCACAGAGCCAATTCTATACTATAATCTTTTGGTCTGTTGCTGGATGGGGTGGGCTTCTTCTCCAGGGCCTTCAGTTTCATGGTTAAACCTTCTCTCCATCACGGTTCAGACCAAGGCCTTGGACGGTGAAGGGGAAGACTCCATCCTATTCCATCCATCCATCCATCTCCTTGTCTTCCTTCCTCCAGGCACCCCTGCTAACCCGGAAAAGAACTGATTCTTCAGTCAAAGAATGATCCCCTTTGATTACCAACTCAGGCTGATAGATTTCTGCCAGGATCACTAGGTCGTCAGTTCTGTAGATCACAATCAGTTTGGACACAGGACACCCTGCTGCAAATGCAGTTTACTTGAACAGCAGGAAATGAAGGAGCTGTAGAGATACACTAGTCAGTGCAACAGTGAGTTTTCAGACAAGCTTAAAGGACAAACAGGATTCATCCAAGGAATGTTAATACCTTTTGATTGATCTTTGAGATTCTCTGCTGGCCATGATAAATAGAACCTTATTTATTTATCCCTCATTCCTCTGTGCTACAACTGGACACTAAAAAAGATGTAAAAACTGTAGAAACTTCAAAATGGAAATCCAGTGTTTCTACGCTCAAGAAGTAACACCTAAAAATGATCCATCATATATAACTCTCTTTTTCACGTGTGCATGCTCTCTTTCTCCACACACACACATACATTCTGTATGTTGTATGATATATCTTCCTTTTTTCTCCTTTATTGGCATATATAGATGTACTTCATTTTTATAAATTTATTTTATTTATTTATTTTTGGCTGCATTGGGTCTTTGTTGCTGCGCACGGGCTCTCTCTAGTTGCGGTGAGCGGGGGCTACTCTTTGTTGTGGTGCACGGACTTCTCATTGCGGTGGCTTCTCTTGTTGCAGAGCGTGGGCTCTAGGTGCGCGGGCTTCAGTAGTTGTGGCATGCAGGCTCAGTAGTTGTGGCTCTCTGGTTCTAGAGGACTGGCTCAGTAGTTGTGGCACATGGGCTTAGTTGCTCCGCGACATGTGGGATCTTCCCGGACCAGGGCTCGAACCCTTGTCCCCTGCATTGGCAGGCAGATTCTTAATCCCTGCGCCACCAGGGAAGCCCAAGATGTACTCCGTTTTTAATAGGTATATTGTATGGTATATTATGTAGAAAATTAGAATTTTATCAACTAGCCATTCATTCATGGACATTTGAATTATGAAATATTGTATTTAGAAACAAAGCAATATAGCAAGATTATCTGTCATAAATAACAATTGAATGCCTGCCAGTGTCACAATGCATTTTTCAGCAGAATCAAGTCTGAATACTTTCTGTTCTGATGATTCTAATCAACGTTCACAGCAGCAGAGAACTCTGAAGAAGGATCTTGTTTGTGCTTATTCCATCTAAGTAAATCAGTTGTGTGTTTTAATTATAGGTTTGCCAAATCATTAGTGTTACAAGTGTGGTTGAGACCATAAGTTTATTTCAAAAGCATGCTTGGAATTTTGTAGTTTCACAATTCACAGCAAGAACCACACTGATTCAATTCTTTCTAATAAATAATACCTTTAATAACTGTCCTACTTAAGCAGGTAAATGATTATTCTTTGTTGAACAATAGAACCAGAACTGTGATTAATTAATTTCCTGGTTCTTTCTTTCTGTTCTGTTGTGCCTGCACTGCCAGCCCCTCCCTGTGTACAGACAGGTGAAGGAGGCCCTCACCCCCTGGCTTCTTGCACAGGCCACCACACTGTCAAGGTCAGCAGGAGAGGACTGTTGCCCAGTGGCCCCGCGTTGTTCAGCTTGGCCTGGACGCCCAGCCTCCCCAAGGGCTCATCAGAACTGATCCCCTCAGCCTCACATCCCACCTGAAGCCCACACCCCTCCAAGGCTTCCACATTGTCTGTGCCCTCTGCTACCGCTCACCACCTCCACTCATCTGACCTAACTTCCCGCTGTTCTCCAACCTCCCAAAACTCCTCCCTGTGCCATTTGAACTGATGGACTGCCAGGGCAAACTGGTGCTCTGAGGGCCCTTACCATCTGCCTGACCTAATCGAAGCCCGGGTGCTTCCTATGGACATCACTTCCCCTGCAGCCCTCTTCAGTGGACGTGGCTTATTATCATTGTTCTATTATGATTATGTTATTATTATTATTAATAGTCCCAGTGCAAGTACCACAGGCCCTTGAGCTTGAGGTGAGTGTCCTCCTAGCACCCCATTGCAGCTTCCAGACCGTATCTCTTCTATCTTCCTTAGAACACCCAGCTCCTGTGAATTTTGTGCCTTCAGACTTTACTTCCCATCTCTGTTGCTGTTATCTACAGCCCCTAGGTCCTCCCCGTTCACTGCTGACCAGACTGCTTCACTGTCTTCCTGTCACTAGTGCCTGGCATTGTTCTTGGAGATTTGCATCCAGCACCTCGCTTCTTTGATCCTCTCCCCCTCTGTCACTCCTACAGTCCTAACTTTGACCTTTCTGTCGCCAGTAGCTGGACTACCTCCCAGCCCTTTACTGCGGGCATTCATCTCTTGACCACTGTCTTCTGTGCTTCCAGCTTGCCTCTTCTGGTCCTCACACTTTAGGTCATTTGGACCTTTACTCCATTGACCTTTCTTTCACTTTGTTTTTCTTTTGCTATCATTCTTCTGCTCCTATTGTTGGTTCCCTCCATGTCCAGCTTAGATTCTTTGTTCTGTCACTGTGATCACACCCCAGCAAATATCTGTACCCTTTCTTGTCTCCCTCCCTCTCTTAAACTTGAAACTAAATAAATAATGTTAGCCAGCCTCTCTTTAAATTCTTGGCCACTGCACCATAATTCTACTTTATTTCCTTGATATATGAGCTTTCGCTTTCCCTAAAGTGACTATTTCAATTATTTCCTGCTCCTGAATTCTGCTCCCCACTTGCATTGATCCGATGATTTGCCTTTTATACTGCTTAATCAGATAAATAATAAAGCAGGAACCCCCTTATCATTCTGTCATGGTTCCATCAAACAGCTTCTCTCTACCTGTAACCACAGTCTTCAGTTCACTCCTGTTACTGTGGATGAAGCTCTCCTGAGCGTATTTTTTATTTAAAAAAATTTTTAATTGAAGTCTAATTGGCTTACAATATTATATTAGTTTCAGGTATACAACATAGTAATTCAATATTTTTATACATTACAAAATGATCACCATGATAAGTCTAGTTACCATCTGTCACCATACAAGGTTATTATAATATTATTGATTATATTCCCCATGTTGGACATTCCTGAGCATATTGAACACCAGCCTGCTGTTGTGCCCTGGTCCTGTCGTAGTGAGAGCTATGAGTTTCAGTTTTATTTGGGAACTTGCTGAGGACTATAGCCCAGGAGACAGCCTCTCAGTAGCTCTGAGGAACTGTTCTGAAGAGGTAGGGGAGGAACCAGGCTGTATATATGAATTTTCCAGGCTGGGAAATACATGTAGTCAAGCATACATCTTGGCGAAAGGTTACTGCTAGCCACGAGGATCAGATATCTTAGTTAATGAAGTTAGTGCTTTTCTATGTATGGGAAATGCAAGAGTCTGGGCTCACTGAAATTCTCCCTTAGATATGCATTTTAACTATCGAGGGGCCCATATATCCAAAACACAGAATGCTTCATCCTGAATTCCTCTCAGGGTGTCCTTGTAGGTCAGCGACTGCAGTGGCCAATGACTTGACCCTTGTAGGACTGGAAAGGCGGGCAATATTCTTTGTTGACAGTCCCATATCCCCTCTCATTCATGTCTTGGGGTCTGGACTCCAGTGGTAATCGCTTGCCTTGGTGGCCAAGTATGCAGGCAAATCTCGTCTCTGCCACCTCCTAGGTGCATTTAGGAAAATTATGTAACTTTCCTGTGCCTCAGTTGCCCCATCTGTGAGATGCAGTGTTAGTGATATCTACTTTGCAGAGTTTTTTTTTTTTTTTTTAAAAGATTTAAAAAAAAATTTTTTTTTATTATTATTATTTTTAATTTTTTAAATTTTATTTATTTATTTATTTATGACTGTGTTGAGTCTTCGTTTCTGTGCGAGGGCTTTCTCTAGTTGCGGCAAGTGGGGACCACTCCTCATCGCGGTGCGCGGGCCTCTCACCATCGCGGCCTCTCTTGTTGCGGAGCACAGGCTCACAGGCTCCAGACGCGCAGGCTCAGTAATTGTGGCTCACGGGCCCAGTTGCTCCGTGGCATGTGGGATCTTCCCAGACCAGGGCTCGAACCCGTGTCCCCTGCATTGGCAGGCAGATTCTCAACCACTGCGCCACCAGGGAAGCCCTACTTTGCAGAGTTTTTATGCAGATGTAAGGTGAATTTAGTGACGTGCATAGGACAGGCTGTGTCTGCCTTAGCTGTTCTTCACATGTCAGCCCTTCCCTTCAGCAGGCGGACTTGCTCTAGTAATTTCATCTTGAACCAATAGACCCTTCCCTTCTCTTCACATTTCCCTAGACCCCCAACTCCCACTTTGTTTCTCTGCTCCTCCAAACCACAAAGCTTCTTGTTTCCATCTGCTTCTCTTCACCTTCAATCTTCTCGCTTTAGTCCAAGCTTCTCTTGCCTGGATTGCTGCAGTAGTTTTATGATACCTTCATTGTTAATCAGATAATGTGACCGACTTTAAAAACCTCTCCCAGGAATAAAACCAGCACTCTTATTCTGGCATACAGAGCCCCACAAGATCGGGACTGGTTGGATATTGCCTCAGTGATACTGAGAAGCAAACCACCCTAAAAACTCTGGCTTAAAACATCTCTCGTTCTCCTGGATCTGCTGATGTCAGCTAGTTTGCCCACGTGCCTGCAGGTTGGCGGGGAGGGCTGGGGGTGCTGGCTGACCTGGGCTCTGCAGACTGGGAAGCCCTGCTTCACGCTGCAGGTTTGCTCGGGGCCAGTCTGCTCCAGGTGTCTCTCATTCTCCTCTTGGCATCAGTCACCAGTGGGCGGTAGCAGAGCGCAAGAGGGCTGCCTACGCACCCGAGCCCAATTCTTGTGTCCTATCTGCTGACATCCCATCGACCAAAGAAAGTGTCATGGCAAACCTGAAGTCCAGGGGTAGGGAAATACTTCCTCTTTTGTGAGAGGAGTTGCTAAGTGACATGGCAAAAGGCATGGGCACGTGTGTGTGTGTTTGTGTGTGCGTGCACATGAGAGAGAGAGGGAGAGAGAGATAGATTGGGTCTAATATTTCAGTTTACCACACCATCCTCTGACATCTCACACCAGTTACCTCCTCGCCCACAATGCTCCAGCCATACGGGGCCTTTTCCCTGTTACTTGAACACAACCGATTCCTTCCCGTTCTAGGGCTGTTTGTACTACATTACACTATGCTATAAATTTACACGTAGATTTAGCACTAGTTTGTTTTCCAGAGGATTCCAGTGACATGACAGCTATTCCTTTTCTTTCTTCACTGTTTTTAGCCCTTAAATTTTATTTTATTTTTGATGATCTATTCCCTTAGAGCCTTCATTGACTTGAGGATAAATCTGAAAGCCTTTCAGATTCACCATCAAATCACAGAACACTTTTATTTTCCTCTAATACTGTGAAACCTGCCAAAAGATGAAAAACAAATTAATTTGCTATACATTTGCTCAATAGGAATAATGGATAACAGGCAGAACACTATGAGGAAAAACCAAATTTAATGGAACTTTAGAATTTGGGAGTTGAGATGATTTGGATTTTGTGAACTTCTGCATTTAATAGATGTCATTTTTTAAGCATTTGTGAGCTCGTTTATTTTCTTTATTCACATTACAACATATTCGATGGTCAGTTGGGTGTTAATTTGCCAAGTGCATCCCAGGCAGCTTGTGGGGTATCCTGTGACTCTGGGGGTGCAGGGTTTGCAAAGATGGAAGGACCCAATATAAAGTGCAGGTTGGGGTTGGGGGTTGACCCAGGAGGCACTTCAGCAACAGGTTCATGGATGAAAGGGACCAGTGGAGGGGGAATTCAAGGCATGGTACTTTTTGCTTCCAAGAGAGGAGTTTGGGACCTGGGAGACAAGGCATGCTATTTTCTTATTCAGCAGGTGTAGGGAGAGCAGGCAGGAACCATTTTCCTGGTGGAGAAAAAGGGCAGCTTTACAGCAGTGCTTGGTGGCCCCAGGCCCAAAATGGGGGAGGTGTGTGTGTGCATGTGTGTGTGTCCTTCTGCACAGCTGAAAGGCACATTTTATCACGATTGTGATTAACGTAACAGCAGTAGCTAACATAAGTGAGGGCTTTCTGCAGGTCAGCTATTATGACAAATGCTTTACAACTGAACTCATTTAACCCCTGTAATAACCCTCAGCAGCTCTATTAGTGTCATTTCCATTTTAAAGATGAGTTAATAGAGGAGCAAAGAGTTTTCAGAGGACATTCAAGTGATAGAATCAGATTTGAGCTCAGGTCTGTCTGATGGTAGCACCGTGTGCTTAACCGCTGTGTGATTCTGCCCCAAGCAGGGGGCTGCAGAGTCCAGGTGAGAAGCACCAGGACCCACTACAGCCTACAAACCCCTCTTACTACACCCCCTCCAGGGAATGCAGTACATACAGCACCTGGGGTCCAGGAGTGGCAGCAGCCCAGCAGGGAACAAAGGGACTCAGTCTGCAAGCTGCTACTGCCTGCTTTTCAGCCACTCTGGGAGGGAAAGGTGCTGTGACTGTGGTGACCCGAGGTGATGATTGTGGCAGAAGCAGTGAGCTTGTTGACATCTGGGTCAGGAACAATCTGTGGGGCACCCTGGGCCCCTTCTGGACACCAAAGGGCCTAACACCCCTAAGAGCCCTGGCTGAGTTGTATCAACTGGGAATTCACCTACCTTATTACCTATGCCATTATGTTATTTATTAACATTAATCCAACAAGGTACACCTGGAGCAGACACCCTGCCTTCTCATTATGAATATTTCTATCGCTCTTCAGGGACGCAGCTGCACGCTGGCACAGCTCCATGTCCTCAGATCTGATGACCAGGCTTCACTACCCTGGGGCAGGGGCGGGGACTTCCTTGGGTCCCACTACAGCCCTGTCCTGTCACTCACCTCCCCTCTGGCCCCACCCACTCCACTCCTGGGATTATTCGCGAGGACAAGGAATTGGGAGCACTCAGAAGGCGGGAACTGGAATGGATGAAGCTGGTGGGCATGAGAGCAGCTTGGAAGGGGCCTTGGTCTGGCTTGGTCCCTCCCCTTGTGCCAGTCTGATTGGCTGACGCGGAAGACCAGAAATAGCAGAAGCAGTGCACACTGTTGAGTTCATTCAGCTGAAATGCTCTGCAGCATATTCCCACTTTCCTGTACCTTGTATCACCAAGGGCTGTTATCAGGATCAAATGAGATGATGTAGATAGCCTATTTCATGAACTATAATCCTAGGTATAGGGTACTTTTTGAGCTTGCAGAAGACTATTATTTGTAAACGTTCAATGTCTCTCTGTGGAAGGACTGTTCATCCCCACCCTGTTGCTATCAGGCTTGGTCATGTGACTTGCTTTGGCCAATAACCTGTGACTGGAAGTGATATATATGTCATTTCTGGGCAGAAGCTTAAAGACCCAGCCCATGGTTCTCCATGTTCTCTCTTCCCTGCCTCTGTCTTCGTTAGGATGGAGCCTCTGTCAGCTTGGGTACCCTTGTGATTCACTGAGCAAGCAAAGCCAATTGCTGACCCAGGATGGATATGCACATGAGTGAGAAATAAAGGTTGTTTTAAATTGCTGAGAGTTTTCAGGTTGTTTGATCCTGCAGAATAGCCTAGCCTAGCCTGAATGATACACAGATAAACCCTGAACATCTTCAGATATTTCTGGAAATTAGTGCTCAGTTGTGAAATGCAAATGCTGCTATCAGTAACCAAGTTTGAAACGCTTAGGAAAAAAGCAGAGGAACAATCCTATCCTTGGTTTCAGTTTGAACAGAATAGAAAGATGCCTTTTTATTCATTGTTGTATTTTTTATTTTTCTCCATATCTTGTGCTTTGGTCTTTAGTGGGAGTTTGGTTTTTAACTGGCATGTACACATCCCAGTGTGCAGAAAATGCAATACAGTGTATTTCCTTACCTTCACTGCACAGATTTTATATATTTTTTATATTAGTGTTAGGGGATATGATAAAACTGATTATTGTCTTAAAAATTATTTTATACATTTGTACTCCATTATCTTTTTATGTAGTATTATGCACTTTGTGGAAAAATATCATCTATGACATAGATTAGCTTGTTTGAAGCAATTAATAATGTCACTACAGTTTATATCATAAAAACTATGCAATTTAAAAATTAAGGAGAAGTTTATTTTAACAAATTTACTTTAGAAAAATTAAGGCTACCTGAAACTATCGTGCATTTATTTTTAAGTGAAAGTGGAAACACTTTAAAAATATTACTGCCATTGAAATTTATTTCATGAAATAAATGATGAATTTTTTTTTTTAAGAAATCTGCACCCCAGGGGAGGTATATGAGATTTAAAAAAAATTCAAGTCTTGTGGCTTGACTGGAGGAAGATAGAGCAGATGACTTTACAAGGTTGCTTCATATGTGTGTGTGTGTGTATAGTTTTGTGTGTGTTTGTATATGTGTGTGTGTGTAGTATGTGTGTGTGGAGAGAGGGAGAAAGACTTATTCTTTTTTATTTTCGTTTTTAGGATTTTTATTGTATTCTTGCACAGAGAGTACAAGAACAATATCAAGAAACTTGCAGCTTTTTAAGGCATGCATTTCCTGTAGACAATTCGTACAATTTTAAAGGAAAGTCATTAACAGATTCATCTGATATTTTTGACTTGAAATTCAGGGCAATCTCCTATAAATGTTTACTGTGGTGGAAGGCAGCAAGGGGTATTGAAAAATACATGGGCCTTGAAGACACACAGACCTGGATCTGAATCCCCATGTTATCACTTCTTAGTTATGTGCCTTTGGGCAAGTAAATATACCTTTTACCCTCAGTTTTTTTCATATATAAAATGGACATAATGGTACAGTTCTCTATGCTATAGATTAAAAAAATAAGGCAGAATTCGTTTTTTGGATCTTTGTTTTAATCAGGATACCTAGGACAGTGCTTGACACATGTTCAATAAATATTTGTTGAGTAAATGAATGATTGAATGAATGAATAGCATAGGTAAAAATACTAAAACAGTTCTATAAACCATATGAGTTTGTATCTATTTCTGGATCCCTTATTCTCTTCTACTGCTTTGTCTATTCCTGGAACACCACCAAATCAGGCAGTGCAGTCATCTGTCAGAAACCAGTAGCATATTTGTGTGTGTGTGTTCTTTAGAATACTGTTCATTTTAAGATTTCATGACACCAATGCACCCAATGAGGTAAATACATTTTCATGCTTTTAATTTACATATGATTTATACGTTTCCCACAACTGATATCAGACCAGCTGTATGTTACATTACCTATGAATAAGTGCATGAATTAAGACAAGACAAGTAGTGGAAACATTTTTAAAATCAACAATAATAATCACCAAGCAACTGAGAGCTACGAAGCTTAAAAGCAGCTCAATTGGTTTCTTATTTCATTTATTTTTGGTTTTGTTACAGCAGTATTCTTATAGCTCATTTATGCTCATGCCTCCTTACAGCCTGGACTTTTACATGGGAATAATGGCTCAGAGAAAGGAAAGAACAAGAGACACAGGATACTTTTGTCAATAGGAAGTTTGTAATCTAAAAAGAGACAAGCCGCAAAAATGTGTCATTCAATCAGTGCACCAATAAGGTACTATGTAAAGTCTCAAAATGTGTAGCACAGACAATGGGAAAATGAGAGTAGATAATAAGGAACAAAATGTGTCTAACTACACCAAATTCAGAAGTCAAGGTAGGGAGAATCAAGGTGAATGGGCATTTTCAAGAGAGGCTTCACCTATCAATCTTGAGGTAAGGGCTACTGATCCCACAGTCGCATATTCAGATCAGAGTCTTAATAGCATCTTAGAAATAGGAAAACCGCTATGTATCTTTGCAAAAGATTAACCATACCATGATATGTAATATCAATTCTAAATGACAGGTAAGTGAAAAATTAGCCATTGATATTCTGGGTAGGTGTGAATTCTCTGTGTTATTGCTCGAAGGGAACAGCACTATTGTAGCTTGAGAGTTTGCTTCCAAAAGTGATATTTTCCCTTCCAAGAAGGATCAAAAAAATCCTTTTCATGGGGTTTTGCTTTTGCTATTGTGGAGTCTGAGTCCTACGCCCCATATTATCCTACAAAGAGACTGGAGTCCCCGGACCAGCGGGAGGTTTGTGGAGGTACAATAGAACTAGTGTGGCATGTTAGCAAGGAACTGGGCTTTTTAGTCCTGGTGTTGCCTCTAATTAGCTCTACAACTTTGGACAAGTTCCTGAACCTATTTTAGAGTATGTTTGGATATAAGTGTGTTAACCATGCTTCTAGCTTCTATACATTTGATGCTTTAACATCTGCCTTACATGCATATGCTGGACATCCCTCGTTCTGGGCAACCCAGTAATATGCCTCAGTCATTTTTCTTGGCCTCCTGCCTCTCTCATTCCCTCCCTGGCCCCCTCAGGAGGCGCCCTCTCACCAGGGGCACACTTCTGCAATGCAGACCAACCAATCCAGAGTCCACGCCACCAACCATCTCCTTTCTCAGGCTCTTACACTCTGGACCATTGCACACTTGTTCTAATGACCCCAGGGCCAGGCACCAAACAACTAGGGACAGCTCCTGTGCCCCAGAGCTTGCTGAAATTCTTCAAACTTGTCAATCCTAAACCTACTGACTCTGTCTCCCCTGTCCCTTTCAGTGGGAACCACATTAAAGGCTCTTGATTACTGTTTCCCTCTCCTTCCTCTTAATGAGCAACCCCGGTGCTTCCTCCTGTGGCCCACTGCTCTTGGGAACTGTCTTTCCATGGCAGTCATCTCCTGATCTGTTGGCCTAACTAGACCTCAACTTTTCTATTAATATACTCTATTTTAAGACCGTAAGGAACTGACTCCACTCTAAGTCCACTTAACTATAGTGGAGGCTCAGAAGGATGAGAACTGGGAACTGTGGAGAAAGTGTTTCTAGGTTGCCAGGGCTGCTTCTCTTTGCTTTGCTCTGTGCACCTGCTTCATTCCTCTTGCTTTCTGAGAGCTGGCTTCCTTTGCTGTCCTGGGCGTGACTCATCTGCATTGCTCTCAAATGGTGCCCTTGGCTGACAAGTCTGTTCAAATCCAGAGTTCATATCTTACTGCCTTAGGCTTTCTCTGTCCTTCTTCCAAATTCCTGTGAGAAAAAAAAACCCGATCAGGCCAGTCCAGCCTTGGGTCAGTTGTCCATTAATCAGCTGCTGCCAGGGGGTAGGCGGGACATGGCTTACAGAGGGGAAATGGGAGGAGCAAGACCTTTGACTAATGTCTAGCACCTGAGGGCATTTTGCAGTAATTTTTCAAAAAAGTATTCAAAGGGATTCTATTTTAAAAAATCGTAAATAACTGAAAATATGACAAGTTATTATTTCTTCAAAACCAGATTTGCTTGGTCAGGTAGCTCATTTCCCAAAGAACAAAGATAAAATTGAGAGGTCTAGAATGTTATTAAGTCCAATCTCCTGATAGGAATTATAAATTGAAGCCTTCCCAGAGTTCTAAAGCAAATTCTGAAAAAAAGTCGTACCTATTGTTTACATTATAAGTAACAATAAAGTTTATTTTTTGAAGTCCCAGGAAAGCTAAAACTAGAAATTATTTAGCAATAAAGGAAGGATTATTTCAGAGACCAAGTTGAAACATTATGAAAGGCTAGCAAATATCTGAAGGTAACAGCAAATACACCTATTAGAGTTTGAAAAGATCGTAGGTCAGGGTAAAGAGATTTGAAAGTAATTTGGCTAAAATAAAGAATCCAGCATTAGAACTTATAATTTTAAAAAAGGAGATGATTTAATTATCAATATTTTAGTTTCAAGAGGAGTTCTGCAAATGATAAAGAAGTATGGTGCAGCTCCTTTGTTATGGGCTGAATGTTTGTGTCCCTCCCCCGCCCCCAAATTTGTATGTTGAAGCCCTAACATCCAGCACGGCTGTGTTTTGAGATGGGGTTCCTTAGGAAGTAAAGTTAAATGAGGTCATAAGGATGGTGCCCTGATCTGACAGGAATAGTGTCTTATAAGAAAAGACACCAGAGGGCGCTCTCTCCACGTACATACAATGAGGAAAGGCCACGTGAGGACACAGCAAGAAGGTGGCTGTCTGCAAGCCAGGAAGAGTGTCCTCATCAGGAACGGAATCAGCCAACACCTTGATCTTGGACTTCTAGCCTCCAGAACTATGAAGAAATAAGTTTCTGTTGTTCATGTCACCCAGTCTATGGTATTTGTCATGGCAGCCCAAGCAGACAGACATCCTTTGTCTTTTTTGCCATGCTACTTGTTTTTAAAATATCATGGTTGTGTCCTCTATGAGTTATTTCCATGCCAAAACAAAGAACAAAAAATGTTGCACTGTTTCCCGGAGAACTCTGAGGAAGGAAGCTAATTTAAAATGTGTAAATGGTGTCAGCATCTTTCCTACGTCAATTAGCGATTGGTTGCCTCTTATTGCCCCAGTAGAGTGTATGGATGGGGAAGCTTAGTTGTAAGGCAAGATGGCCCAAATTTGAGTTAAGGTATTTTTTGCTTAAGTAAACTATGAAAAACCTAACAAACTTTTTATCTTAGGTATTGGCATATCCCAATGATCTGTACTGTTCTAGGGTGTGATGGCTTAGGAGTGAATATGATTTGAACCTAATACATTTTTAGAGGGTGTCAAATTCAGAACCAGGCAGATCCATCGCCTGACCCTAAACATGGTCCTAAAGTAAATCGCTTGAGGAGATTGGATCCCAAAGATTACAGGTGGGGAATTTTGAAGTGTGTCCATATTTCATTGGAGATCAAAGAAGCCTAACTAAAAGAATTGTGGGCTGATTCACACGATAACTTCTTTTTGAAAGGGCTACTTTATCTTGAAGATTATGAATTTGGAGGAACTAAGGTGATTGGCAGTGGAAAGAATCAGAACATGTGAAATTCCTTAAAAATTTATTGACTTAAATAACTTTGTGTTACACATAATTAAAAAAAACCCTTTACACTTTGTGCAGAAAAATATATATATATTTTAAAACTTGAATATTAATTTGTTCGGAAATGCAGTGCAAACTTCAAGCCCATGAGCGCCACAGCTGCTTTTCCCAGCTCTGCTAAACTGTTTCTAGTTGGGGCTGAAATCTGAACCTTGGATTATTTCAAGGCACATGGATAGTCACAGAGATAAAAGGCCACTGCCAGGACATCTTAACTCTCCATTATCCTGTATTAAGACTTTGTTAAGGAACAGGGGGTAATGACACAGACTTGCTGATTGTGAAGTGGTAGAGGTTCTTGGGCATGGTAAAAGTGATCTGTTTAGGGATTGGGTTGGGTTTTAGCTGCAGACTGCTTACTCATTCATAGTCTGTCATCCAGTGAATGAAGTCCAAATTCCCACAACTTCAAATCAGGGGTTGGCCTATGGCCCACTTCTGGCCTGCAGGCATTTTTTTGGTAAATTCTCTCATAAAAATCAAGCTTTTCGGCTTCCCTTTATTTTTCTGTTAATTTTTATTATTTATTTATTTAATTATTTTTGGCTGCATCGGGTCTTAGTTGTAGAATGCAGGATCTTTGTTGAGGCATGCAGGATCTTTTGTTGAGGTGCACAGGCTTCTCTCTAGTTGTGGTGTGTGGGGTTTTCTCTCTCTACTTGAGGCACGCAGGCTCCAGGGCGCATGGGCTCTGTAGTTGTGGCGTGTGAGCTCCAGAGCACGTGGGCGCTGTAGTTGGCAGCACGCAGGCTCTCTAGTTGAGGCGTGTGAGCTCAGTAGTTGTGGTGCGCTGGCTTAGTTGCCCCATGGCATGTGGGATCCTAGTTCCCTGACCAGGGATTGAACCTGCATCCCCTGCACTGGAAGGTGAATTCTTTACCACTGGGCCACCAGGGAAGTCCCTTGGCTTCCCTTTAAAAACAGGAAGAGCTGGCACGATCAGAATAATGTATACCCCTGTGGACAAGTCATGAGGTCTCTAGGTCCCCAGTCTCCATCACTCCCTAATGTCTTTGCTTGTCCCCTTCCACTCATTCATATTACTAGTGGGTCATTTGGGATCAGAGACGTTTAAGACGTTTGCTCCAAACCAACCTTCACTTTCTCAAAAGTCAGTGGGCAGCTAGATCAGGACAACTGGCTAAAACACTATAAGTTAGTCAACTTTAGTCATTATTTACAAATAAAATATGAAAGAGGGGTTCTAACAGGATGACGGTTTCTATGTAAAACAGATGAGCAAAAACTCCTCCTTGGAAAACACAAACCTATCCTTGAGCAGAAAGATTCAGTCTCTGGAAGAAGACTGAATTTTGCAACTTCAAATATATTTGCCTTTATACTTGAAATTTACAAACCCCTTAGATTTTATGAAATTAGGCATAAGCGAGCTCCTTAGCGGCTCTGAGGACTCAGCAGTACTCATAGAGGCAGGACAAGCTTAAAGTGTAAACAGAGGCAGGAGAGATTGGATAGGAAACGAAAAGAGGGAGAGGAGGAGAGAGGAAAAGAATGAGAGCCAAAGAGAGGAAAAAGAGAAGGGATGAGCCTCTCAGGGTTCCATCACCCGTTGTTTCAGAGCCTTTTTTTTTTTTTTTTTCAATAAAGACAGTGAAATAGAAAGTCTTTATTTATTTATTTATTTATTTATTTATTTATTTATTTATTTATTTATGGCTGTGTTGGGTCTCCATTTCTGTGCGAGGGCTTTCTCTAGTTGTGGCGAGCGGGGGCCAGCCTTCATTGTGGTGTGCGGGCCTCTCACTATCGCGGCCTCTCTTGTTGTGGAGCACAGGCTCAGTAATTGTGGCTCACGGGCCTAGTTGCTCCGCGGCATGTGGGTTCTTCCCAGACCAGGGCTTGAACCCGTGTGCCCTACATTGGCAGGCAGACTCTCAACCACTGCGCTACCAGGGAAGCCCTCAGAGCCATTTTGATTCACTTTTGCTCTGGGCTGTTATTGTTAACTAATCCACCAGGTGGTGCTCTGAAATACCAAATAAATTTTGGTCCTTAATTTTAAAAAATTACATTGCCTGGACTTTCCCGTGCGGACTGTTATCAAAACTGGAAAGGATACATGTCTGATTATTCTTTATTTGAAAATATTCATATTATAAAAATACATGAAGTATTTTTATAGAAGGATGAAATTTAGGAGGAAAATTTGAAATCCATTTACATTATGATATTTTCAGCACTCTTAAAAATGTCGTTATAAATTGCAATGAATATTTGTGCCCCCCAAATCAATATGTTTACATATCCTCTTCCCAGTGTCTTAGGGCTGAAGCCAGCCCCCTGTTAGAGCCATCTGTCTCCACTGTGTGCCTGTGGAGTGCTGAGAAAAGTTCACTGGAGGAGTCTAATTTTCTGTATTCAGCCTAGGCTCACCAGTCACACCCCAGCTCCATTCTTCATGTTTTGGTCTCTGCTTTTGGAATAGCTGTATCCTCTGGGGACCCTCAGAAGCCTAGGTCTGGCTTGTTCATCCAGCATCCTGCTTTCCTCTTGGCCGTTTTCAAGCACCATTCCAGGATAGGTCTGACTCTACTCCCCGTCCCAGAGCCACTGGAAGTGAATTCAGACTATTTTAAAAGTCTCTAATTTATGGTACAATATAATTTAAGGAGGAAAAAACAAATGACATGAGGAGAAATATGCTTTGGGCAAATATGCATTGGGGGCTGTGTTTGCAAAGATTTGGCATTAAATAATCATAAATATGATAAATGAGAATGTGAATTTAGCAACAATATCTTTGGAGTTAGACTGTCCTGAGTTCAAATTCTGCTACCCCACATGTTACCTCTGTGATTATGGCAAAACTAGATAGCCTCTTTGAACCTCAGTTTTCTCTCCTGTGTAATGAGGATAATGATTCCTGTTTTGCATGGTGGTTGCGGGGATTAAATGAGATCATGTGCTTAAAGCACCTAGGTTAGTCGGCTGCCTATCAATTTCAGTGCCCTTTCCTTTCCCTTCCTTACTTTATACCTGTGCTCCAACTCTAAATTTGTACTCCAGTGCCAGTAACAAGGACAATTCTGTGCTCCCCGAAGCCTTACCCCTGCCGCGGTAATCTGCTTCCAAACTTTCCCGACCCTGCCCACTAGCTGCATCTCCACCATCTTGCTTCTTCCAGCTCCTCATTGCCCTGTGCTCTGTCCTGCTGGGATGACCACCTGATGTGGTTTGTTGTACCTCTTTGTGGCCTGTTGTCTGCCTGCCTTCTGGAATGGCTGCTATCCCTAACACCATGCCCTCTGGGTACATCTTCCACTCCCCTTCCCCCAATGAGATCCTCATTCCCGCTGCTGGGTTAACCCCCTAACTAGTTAACCCATTTTGAAGACCTCTTCTAAATCACTGGGCCTGATGCCTTAGGAAGAGAGCTGTCCAGCTGCACTGTGCATAGCATCTCTTGCACACCTGGACGTGTGCAGAAAAGTTATGATTTTTAAGTTGGACTTGGAATCAGGTGGTCTGTATGTCCTGACAGAGACTGCTGGCCTCTGGTAGTACAGCTTGAGGATCTGCAAAGGGACCCCCTGGGTCCCTCATAAAACCTGGCTCCTCCCTCATAAAACCTGAATCCTTTCAAGGCAGGAGTCCACCTAGGGGAGCCCAAGGCAGCATTGCCAAGGTTGTAATAGGAAGTCTGAAAGGTGAGGGGAGGCTATCAACAGAAGACTGAATGAAGAGCTCAGAAGCTCTGTGTCCTCAGAGCAGGTGGTTCAAGCTCAAGGCCAAATACACTGACAGAAGTAGTTATAGGAGCCTGTGGGAATGGAAAGCTGCCAGCCGGGAATAGCCATTAGGGACGTGTGATTGTTACTGTAGTGGTTTAGCTGGGCATTCCCATTTACATATATTTAAAAACCAATTTAATAGCTCCTGGATACAACTTTCTACCATATTTCTGAAACAGTTTTTATGCTACAAAGAGCCCTTTAGGAAGTCCACTTTTCTGAATTATTTTGTATTCTCCACAAATGCTTTTTCTGCCATGAAGGATTGACTCAACTTATTAAAATTTAGCCTCATGCAGATTTTACGTTAAAGTCTTAAAATCCAAGCATTTAAAATTCTGAGAGAAGTAACAAACATATTTTAATAGACTCTTTGCAAATGTGCCACTTTGTTTATGATAGAAATGGTTGTGAAAATCTGCTCCTTTTCCTAGATAGTATTCCTAATTACAGATACAGAAATAGTGCAGTAATTGGCATTTGATCAAGTTCAAGGTTCTGTTAAACTCATTCTTTTTTTTTCTTTTTTTTTGTGGCTGTGTTGGGTCTTCATTGCTGCACGCGGGGCTTTCTCTCGTTGCAGCGAGCGGGGGCTACTCTTTGTTGCGGTGTGCAGGCTTCTCATTGCGGTGGCTTCTCTTGTTGTGGAGCGTGGGCCCTAGAGCGCATGACCTTCGGTAGTTGTGGCACGCGGGCTCCGTAGTTGTGGCACGCGGGCTCTGTAGTTGTGGCTCGCGGGCTCTAGAGCGCAGCCTCGGTAGTTGTGGCACGTGGGCTTAGTTGCTCCACTTCATGTGGGATCTTCCTAGACCAGGGATCAAACCCATGTCCCCTGCATTGGCAGGCGGATTCTTAACCACTGCGCCACCAGGGAAGTCCCTAAACTTGTTCTTAATGCAGATTTTATCTTCAAAACTTTAGTCTGCTCTCCACAAACAGTAACAACTATTTGAGCAATAAACCAAAATGCTGGTGGTTCCAGTGATCCCAATGTTATAGTTTTAGGGAGGCCAAAATAAGATGATTCAACTTGCCAAAGCCGTTTCTTCTTAACCTCCTCCAAAGAGTAATGCCATTAGCAGCTCTGCAGTTCATTCCAAATTGCACATGCAATCATTCTCTCTCTTGTAAAAAACAAAACACTAATTATTCTGAATTTTTTTTCCCTGAATAGTGCAAGTGGAAAAAACTTAGATAAGTTCTGATCACAAGGTGTTTTGGGTTTTATTTTAAGTTTTGCTTAAGTGAACTTTAAAAATCAATGTAAAGGTTGGATCTTAAGGGCAAACGCAAAAAGCCTATCTCAAAAGCTTATGTATTGTATGATTATATATTATAACAGCCTCCAAATGACAAAGTTACAGTAATGGAGAATGGATGGGTGTTTGCCCGGGCCAGTGCTGGGGGAAGGGTGTGACAATTAAGGAATAACACTGGGGAGTTTCTTTGTGGTTATAGAACAGTTCTATATCCTGATTGAGGTGTTGGTTACTTGAATCTACACCTGTGGTAAAACTTCATATAACAATAGACCAGAAAAAGAAAAGAAAAAAATGTATGTAAAATTTGTGAGATACGAATAAGGACTACACGTTAATAATAAGGTGAGTTAATAATATTGAAAAACATCAATGTCCTGTCTTTGGCTATGTGCTAAGGCTGTGTAACATGTTATTATTGGGGAAGCTGGGTGAAGGGTACATGGGAACTCTACTATTTTTATAATTTCTTGTGTGCCTTAAATTACTTCAAAGATAAAGTTTATTTTTAAAAAAATATTTTTAAAAAATCAATGGAAGGAAATAATTAGATATATGAAAGGTTTCTTTTTTCTTTTTAATGCCAGAGTGTAAGTTCTTTGAGTACCTATGGAAATGATATTAAATGTTTTAGGAAAAAAGGAAGGTTTGCAATAATCCGTAGCAATTTTCCAGTAATGATTTCCTAAATAATGTTTCCTTTTAGTCATAGTTTCTTTTTCCCTCAGTAATTTCCATTTATAGTTATGAATTTGGTCCCTAGTCTGTGTGCATTTCTGTGTATTTCTGGAGAGAGGATGGGGTATTGGAAGAACCTTGACCAGTAGGTATAGGTGAGGCAGAGAAGAGAAATTCTTATCTTTTATACTTTACTAAGGGTAAGAGCCTCAGCTTTTAAAGCTCTAAATTATTCCTTTGCATGGCAAGAATGCATTTAGATTGGAAAAAAAAAAAAACTACAAATGAATAAAGGTACCTCCAGTTGCCCTCAATCCCTAGATGGCTCACTTTTATGAGTGTTCTTTAGGAGACATTTGGGAAGGGACTGGAATAAACAAGAATAAGATGGTAATATTTTCTGCAGTATTGGCCTTGGTCAAAGTGTTGGCAATATAAGATCATGCTCAAAATTGCTAATTTTCTCATTCCAATGCAAGACTTCTTTGTACTACAGAGGTCAAAGTAAATTTTCCCAAAATTGTTTTAAGGTTGATGCTTACCCTGAATCTTTAGGTCAATATGGTACCAAATCTCAAGGCAATAATCCTGAGTTGATTTTTAGTCTATCCTTAAAAGGAAAAAAAAATATCGATGCAGAGGAAGATTTCTGTTTGATATTCAAGAATGATTCTACATTGCTCAGTAATATAAACAAACTTTCGAGATTCTTGGAAATGGCTTGCTAAGTTTAATTTCCTTTGCAGTTTTGGCCACTCTAAACTCTTCTCCAAAGCCTTTGGACGTTTTGAGGTCAAGGGAGGCCACAATAGGAATTACAGTTGCAGCTACATGGAGTGTCTGTGTGGAATGGAGACTATGACTTCTTTTATTAAATATGACACAAATAATTACCAAAGTGGACCCTGGCACCTACGGCTATATAATACGGTTTGGTGCTGTAGAGTAGTAGTAGTTGCAGATGAATCATGAAATTAACATTTATGAGACATTAATTAGGCCCTTTCTAATATCATTCAGTACCTGTATGTCTTCTCTGCCTTTCATTGATTTTGAAATAAAGGAAAAATTGCCCTGGTTCTAGTGAGCCTTATAGAAATGACGGCAGAATATCTCTGGATGGGGTTCTTGTTGATTTAGGACCCAGATAGCATCATCATTCCTTTCTCAGTGTCTCTCTAGACATTTTAAAGATATCTTAAATATCCCGAATGATGACTTGAGAATCCCTAAAATATAGATTCCTTGAAGGCAGGGAATCTGTGTTCCATGCAATACCCCTGATGTCAGAACAGGTCCCGACACAAGTCCTCAATAGCTTTTTTGTTGACTTGAATTGGTCACTTGATGTTGGGAAAAGAACTTTATCTCTGGAGTCAGACCAACCTTGGTTAGTATCTTAACTCTGCCACTGGATGACCTGGGACAAGTTACTTCACTTCCTAGGAGCTTCGGTTTTCTCATGTATAAGCTGCTGTCCAGACTGAAATAGCATGAACAAAGCACCATGCACAGAGTTTGGGAGGTACTGAAGGGCTTAGTGAGTGACCGACCATTCCCTCATTAACTCCCATCGATCCCATCCTTTTCCTGTTAGAGCTTTCTATTTTTCAGAATGCCACTGATTTAAAAGGAAGCATTTCAGAGAAGGCTATCATGATATCTAAGAATTCCTGGACAGTAGAACTAACTCCTTCTTGTATTCCTCAGCTTTACCAACCCTAAGTCAACTTCCACACTGGATCTATGCCAACATATACATGGAAAGCACCACTTTCTAGATTTCCACCAATGTTCACATTCATTATTTTCAGGTAGGAGGGGAAGTCTGGGTTTTGTTGTGTTTTTGTTTGTTCTATTTTATTTTCCACTTATCCAGTACATTCATATTTGGCCCTCTTGGATGTCTAGGATGGCCCAAAGAGCTAAAAATGCAGACCTTTCTTCTTCCTTGACATTCATGGTTGATACGTGAAATTCCTCTAACAAATGATTTTCTGGCATTCTAGTCTTTGCGGTTGATGAACGTTCTCACTATCACTCAGTTGTGATATAACTTAAGTCTCTCATTTATTTGATTAGTTAATGTTGTAGTCAGTTGTTGATTGCTTACTGTGTATCTGTGCATTCTAGTGCTCTGAAGGATAAGTGGAGTAAGAAAGAAGTTGAGGGTATGGGCTCTATTCTCAGGGAGATAATAAGTATAAAGAAAAATTTGAATATATTATTGTATTTATAAAATGGCTTGCATAAATAAAGGTGTTAAATAAGTGGTTAGTATAATTGCTGGGTTTATGGTTAAACTCTATAGACTAATTTTGTATGCATTAGACAACAAGGAAAAATTATTTGGGAATATAGGCATATGCATGACAGTGTGGTTTATGCCATATTTATATGTTGTTTTAAAGAGCAAGAATGGTCATAAATAGGCTGCTTACATCATAGGCTGTCCAACAAAGAGGAAGCTGCCAATAAGGGCCAAAAGAAACTAATGGGTATAAAGAGCTGGTGCCCTTTCAGGAAGACGCAGAGATTAAAATCACCATGTCCATGGAATGTAGAAAATTCCATTCTGGTATGGGCCTGCAATTCTGTTCGAGGGAATGAATCCAAGAGGCTCAGCAGGTGGGGGTAGGAACTCTTAGGTAGAGATGGTTCTCTGTGAGGCAAGTGACAAAATCATGGGTCAGGGAGGTCCTTCTGGGTAAAAGAAGTGCCATGGTCTGGGTGACCCTGTCTGTAAGACATGCTGCGAATGTGGAAGAAAGAAGGGCTGGATTAAGAGCTGGCCGGAGTTGGAACCAGGGGGAATTCACTGGGACAAAAGCGTTGACCTCCCCTTTAGACAGGGACTAAAAGTCCAAATCACTAGGTCTAAGAAGGTATAGCAAACTCTAATTCACATTTTCCCTAAGTGGCAAAAAGTCCTAGGGATGGATCATCTAGGGTACTTGTTAAAAATACGTTGTCAGACCCTCCTCGGATGTCCTGAACCAGCACCTCTAGGAGAAGGGCTTGGGATTCTGTATTTTTCATGAGTGAACCTGACTTTTTATGGCAGTAAGTTTGGAAAATGCTGCTTTAGTCCAATGCAGTCTGGCATCAGAATTCAAGTTCTGTTATCCAAGAGGCAGGACAAGGCTGGGAAGCAGGGCTTTTTGGATTCAGAGGGATATTGCAAAGAGTATGTCAGGAAGGATCCTGGAAACAGGATGCAGTCCTGAGAAATAGGACTGTTACTTTCTCGGTGTTAGAATTAGGGCTCCAGTGAACTGATCTGCTTACATACGGCATGGCTCTAGTGCTAATCGGAAACTAGAGGAGATCCTGAGAGACAAAATAGCAGTCCAGCATCCCAGCCACAGATGAGTGTGGTGGTAAAACTCCTCCAGCCCTCTTGATGCAATTGAAAGATTTAGGCTTGTGTGGTATTCCTGTCTGATGGCCTGTGGAGGCCATGGGGTAAAGCCACACACTTGTGGGCAAGCAGCGGGTGGTGTCTCTCTTGAAAAGCATCTTGTTCCTGGATGGCACCCACTGGGGAAAATGGATAGTCCCTGACCAATTTATTTCAAGCCTTCATTCTTTGGGTCCAGATGTAAAAGGGTCTGGGTGTCCTTGAAGCTTCACCCTCTTGAGTTCATCAGGGTCATGTGATAGATCTCCCTAAAGAGAAAGAGGGATATGAGAGGACTTGAATAGTGCTATGAAGCTGAGGAGACCCTTCCCACAAGAGAACCTAGTCTCCTGCAGCCTTGGAAGATGCTCTGGAGGTGGACATTACTCTCAGGTGAGGCTAGAGCAGGCAGGTAGAGGTGAGCGTGAGATGTAAGGAAATGATTAGTGGGTTCTGTTGGGCTAAGAGTAGGACTTGTTAACCTGGGAAGTAGTGCATTTTGACTTCGATCACTCCTAGAAACTGAATGTTTGTGTTCCCCACCCCCCCAAATTCACATGTTGAAACCTAATGCCCAGTGTGATGATGTTTAGAGGCATTTGGCAGGTGATTAGGTCATCAGGGTGGAGTTATCAAGGATGGGGTCAGTGCCCTTTATATAAGGGGATGAAGAGACCAGAGTTCTCTCATTCCAGTCTCTGAGGACGTAGGAAAAACATGGCCTCTGTGAACCGGAAAGTGGACCCTCACCAGACTGAATCTGCTGGCCTCCTGATTGATCTTGGACTTTCCAGCCTTTATAACTGTGAGAATTAAATTTCTGGTGTTTATAAACCACCCAGTCCATGATATTCTGTTATAGTAACCGAATGAACTGAGACAATCATAGAATGAACAGTAGACATTACAACTGCTTTAAAAAATTCAAATAACTCCCTGACACCATACACAAAAATAAACTCAAAATGGATTAAAGACCTAAGTGTAAGGCCAGATACTATCAAACTCTTAGAGGAAAACATAGGCAGAACACTCTATGACATAAATCACAGCAAGATCCTTTTTGACCCAGCTCCTAGAGAAATGGAAATAGAAACACAAATAAACAAATGGGACCTAATAAAACTTAAAAGCTTTTGCACAGCAAAGGAAACCATAAACAAGACCAAAAGACAACCCTCAGAATGGGAGAAAATATTTGCAAATGAAGCAACTGACAAAGGATTAATCTCCAAGATTTACAAGCAGCTCATGCAGCTCAATAACAAAAAAACAAACAACCCAATCCAAAAATGGGCAGAAGACCTAAACAGACATTTCTCCAAAGAAGATATACAGATGGCCAACAGACACATGAAAGAATGCTCAACATCATTAATCATTAGAGAAATGCAAATCATAACTACAATGAGGTATCATCTCACACCGGTCAGAATGGCCATCATCAAAAAATCTAGAAACAATAAATGCTGGAGAGTGTGTGGAGAAAAGGGAACCCTCTTGCACTGTTGGTGGGAATGTAAATTGATACAGCCACTATGGAGAACAGTATGGAGGTTCCTTAAAAAACTAAAAATAGAACTACCATACGACCCAGCAATCCCACTACTGGGCATATACCCTGAGAAAACCATAATTCAAAAAGAGTCATGTACCACAATGTTCATTGCAGCTCTATTTACAATAGCCAGGACATGGAAGCAACCTAAGTGTCCATCATCAGATGAATGGATAAAGAAGATGTGGCACATATATACAATGGAATATTACTCAGCCATAAAAAGAAATGAAATGGAGGTATTTGTAATGAGGTGGATGGAGTTAGAGTCTGTCATACAGAGTGAAGTAAGTCAGAAAGAGAAAAATACAGTATGCTAACACATATATATGGAATCTAAGGAAAAAAAAAAGGTCATGAAGAACCTAGTGGCGGAAATAAAGACACAGACCTACTAGAGAATGGACTTGAGGATATGGGGAGGGGGAGGGGTGAGATGTGACAGGGTGAGAGAGTGTCATGGACATATATACACTACCAAATGTAAAATAGATAGCTAGTGGGAAGCAGCCGCATAGCACAGGGAGATCAGCTCGGTGCTTTGTGACCACCTAGAGGGGTGGGATAGGGAGGGTGGGAGGGAGGGAGATGCAAGAGGGAAGAGATATGGGAACATATGTATATGTATAACTGATTCACTTTGTTATAAAGCAGAAACTAACACACCATTGTAAAGCAATTATACTTCAATAAAAATGTTTAAAAAAAAAAATGAAAAAAAAAATTCAAATAGTTGGGCTTCCCTGGTGGCGCAGTGGTTGAGAATCTGCCTGCCAATGCAGGGGACACGGGTTTGAGCCCTGGTCTGGGAAGATCCCACATGCCGTGGAGCAACTAGTCCTGTGAGCCACAATTGCTGAGCCTGCGCGTCTGGAGCCTGTGCTCTGCAATAAGAGAGGCCGCGATAGTGAGAGGCCCGCGCACCGCAATGAAGAGTGGCCCCCGCTTGCCACAACTGGAGAAAGCCCTCGCACAGAAACGAAGACCCAACACAGCTGTAAATAAATAAATAAATAAAATTTAAAAAAGAAAAAAAAAAAGCAAATAATTAAAAAAAAAAATTCAAATAGTAGCTTGGAGTATCCTTAATCCTAAATTCTGATAAATTTGTTTTCCTCTCTCAACTGGAATCTCCCATTATTCTTTTCATGGCCGAAAAAAAAGATAGACTTCCTGGTTCACTGTTCGTTACGCCGATACTACCGGTTATATTGTTATATTTTGTATCCTAAGCTTCTCTCTTAGAATCAGTAAATAAATATTTGAGTAAAATTTATTAAATGAATTAGAAGAGTAGGCTGTCTTCATCTATCAGAATCCTCTCTGCCAGTCACACTCCTATCTATGCTTATAGGAGTGTCAAAATCACCTCTTCTATGAAACCTCACTGGGCTTCTGTATCCATATGTGACTTCTCCATCCTTTGAAAGCCCATAGCACCTTGGTTTGTAAGTCTTTATGACACTCATTCCCATGGCACTGTTTACATTCTTCCTTTTGCTCTTCAAGAACATTTCATTTACCTTTTATATAGTATTTATTTATAACCCTTCTTGTTCCATGAAGGAAACCTGTGAAAGAAAATATAAATAAAATGGTAAGAAGGGAAAATAAAATAGGAATATGAGATAAAGCCAACTGTTACAAACATTTATTGGGTACTTGCCATGTCCTACATGCTAGACAGTCCCTGCTTTCCTGGAATGCAGAATTGAGTCAGGGCAGAGCTGTGACTAATGGACCAGTTCAACCCTAGGAAGCTCTCAGACACCAGCTTCAAACCATCACCAGAGGTTTGCTGTTAATAATTTAGCCCCCTACCTACCCAATTTCTCCCTGAAGCACCCACTTCTTAACTATTGTTCATCCCAGAAATCGGTCAACATTGTATTCTCAATTGTGCTAGTATTTTTCATTAAAAGACTTATTTTCTAACTCCATGGATATCTTGGTAGCTCTTCCCTGAACCTTCTTCAAGGTTGAAGGGCTTGCATACCAGACTGTAAGACCATTCCTATAGTTATGCTGGGGAGACAGGGTATCCCTCAATTTTTCCAGGGAATTTCCATTCCAGCTTGTAAGTAATTTAACATATAATATGTAGGAAGATGATTCCTTGTCAGTTTTTCATCAAGTTATAGCTGCCTTTGTAAAAGAAACCTCATTTGTATGTTGTTTTCTCTACATTGGCTAAATGGCAGCAAATAAGATAAGGAAACGATTATAATTTTTTAAATGTTGTGAGAGCAACTGATGGCACCAATGTAGTCATTTTTGGTTCCAGAGCAAACTGTGAATGGAAAGTTATGACTATACAAATATGTGGAAATATCGATTATTACCATGGTAATGTAAAAAGCTATAAATTTCCCCCAAATCACTACCTAATTTCTATATTTTGACCAAAATAATTCTGGAGGAAAGTCCCTACTAGGTCATTTTTAAAAGCAAAACATTTGCACTAGGAACATTTGAAAAAATTATAAGAATATTTACTTTAATTTTCTATTTATATCTCTATGAATGAAGCAAGAATAAGAAAAAGTATGACTGCAGTATAATTGTCATTCTAATTGACCTTTAAATAGTATTTTTATTATAATAACTATCACCTCAGACAAAAACTAGTAATTAGAATTTTTTTATATTATTTTATTTTATTTATTTATTTATGGCTGTGTTGGGTCTTCGTTTCTGTGCGAGGGCTTTCTCCAGTTGTGGCAAGCGGGGGCCACTCTTCATCGCGGTGCGCGGGCCTCTCACTATCGTGGCCTCTCTTGTGGCGGAGCACAGGCTTCAGATAAGCAGGCTCAGTAGTTGTGGCTCACGGGCCTAGTTGCTCCGTGGCATGTGGGATCTTCCCAGACCAGGGCGTGAACCTGTGTCCCCTGCATTGGCAGGCAGACTCTCAACCACTGCGCCACCAGGGAAGCACGTAATTAGAATTTTTTAATGCTGAATTTTTGCTGCTCTATTTTCAAAATTTAACTAAGTTGTTATTTTAAGATCATGGGTTTAATTACTCCTCCATGAATTGGAGTTTTACTCCTAGGGAGCGCCAAGAAATGTTCCTCAGTCTTATTTTTCATTATATAATAAAGTCAGTTACTTTAACATGGAAAGAGGATATTAGACCCTCCTCCCTAAAAGAGCCAGCTGTGTGCATTTATGTATATCAGGAGCTTTGCCATCATCATTTCTGGGCTTTTTCTTGAGACAAGTTTGGATCTGGGACAACGTGAGAGAGAAGAGTGTAGAGACCAAGGCACACAGGGTCAAAGTGGATGGCGGCATGCAGGGGTCAGCCTGCGATCCACGGGGCAGGCAGGGTCTAATCTGGGAGGTCATTAAGTGATGCTTGGAGCCAACAGGTGTGACATCAAAAGCCAAAGGGAAATAAGCCAGGAGCCCAGGAGCAATGGCTAGGGGGATCCAAATAAATGTGCAAAAGGTAACTTTCTCACTTAGGATAAATATGTAGTCAATCTCTGGCCATATTTCTCAAGGTTTTCTGATCACAACTTAGTAAGAAATACATTTTATATCATGGTCTAATGCACATTCACACACAGCCCTGTGTCAGATTTTTAAAAATATCCTTGCCCTCACCATGGAAGAGGCACTCTGAGTTACTATTCTATTTCATTTAAAAGTTGTTGGGGGCGTCCCTGGTGGCGCAGTGGTTGAGAGTCTGCCTGCCGATGCAGGGGACACGGGTTCGAGCCCTGGTCTGGGAAGATCCCACGTGCCGTGGAGCAACTAGGCCCGTGAGCCACAATTACTGAGCCTGCGCGCCTGGAGCCTGTGCTCCGCAACAAGAGAGGCCGCGATAGTGAGAGGCCCGTGCACCGCGATGAAGAGTGGCCCCCACTTGCCGCAACGGGAGAGAGCCCTTGCACAGAAACGAAGACCCAATGCAGCCATAAATAAATAAATAAATAAAAATGTAAAAAAAAAAAAAAGAAGAAAGAAAAATATCCCCCAGGAATCTGAAAACAAAGACTAGATTCCAAAAAAAAAAAAGTTGTTGGTAGGAGGCTTACAAATCTGATTTCATGATCTGCTAATTGATAGAAATCCATAGCTTAAAATGTATTGTCTTGGAGACTGGGGAGATGGGATGAACAGAGTACCAAAAAAACCCCAAAAACTAAAATAAACAAACAAAAAAAACAAGAAACAAAGACTGGAGGACATGGTATCTGATTTTAAGGAGATTGAAAGTTCTTTGGAAAGTTAGCATGTAGCATGTGAAACAACAAAATAACATATTTGGAGTAGAATAAATCAAAATAAGCAAATTAATAGGCAAGTCACTATTAATACAAGTTAGTTCTAGAAGTGTCTGCTTGAGATATGAATAGTTAAGGTCAGTGATTAGAGGTTTCCTGGAAAAGTAAGTGTAAAGCCTGCTTTTGAATGATACTGATTGAAGGAGGGTCCAGGGGAGTAAACAGCCCAGATAGCGTAACAGCAGGTTCCTACAGAGGACCCTGAAGTGTGGTTCTTGATTGGAGTGGAGAGTGCATGTAACACAGAAGGAGGATGAAAATAACTCAGGAGAGAGGAGGTAGGTGGAAGCTTTCAGTACTTTAGCCAACCTCAAAGGCAGTAGAAGAAAACTACCTTTGCTTATAGAAATGACATGATGTAACTGTGTTTAAGCATTATTCTAGTGACCTTGCTGAGAGAGGATCCATTGCCATCAGATTTTATTGGAGACAAGGAAGACTGTTGTTGTAACCTAGGGAGTGTGAAAAACTTGATCTAATGTCACAGAAATGAAAATGTAAGAAGGGAGGATCCAGGAGATGGGAACACATTTGGCTCCTGTAGATCAGCTTTGTGACTTGTCTTCTTAGTATAAGACTCCAGTGCTGGGTGTGACTTGAGAGGTGATTAAAGGGGTTAGTTGTCCACAGTTATATCTTTGTTGATCTGGCAAGGCACTGTCTTTCCTCCAACCTGACCTGGAATTACCAGTGTTCATCGCTGGGTTAAACCACAAAGACAAAACTCATTTGAAAGTCTTTGTATCTGGTAGGGTGGGACAGTAACCTTTTATCAGCCTCCCTCCCATCTCTGAAAATTACTGTTACTATTTAAGGAAACCTGCCAGCTCTTTTGAAAAATCGGCCCTAGACCCTCCAAGGCAATGAAAGTGGCTGGACCTCAGAGCCCAGGCTTCTCTTTCTAGAGGTTCATCTTTCCCTTGGAGATCTCACTGATTCCTCCCGTTAGTGCTGGGATTGCCCTTCTCTACCTCTCCTACCTAGGAAGACCTAGGCTGGGGTTCATTAAAGGAGCTTGATGACAGGTTTAGCTGCAAGAACCTATTGACCTCAAGCAATGCTGTACCCCAGAACCTCAAGAGTTCATAAGTGGCAGCTGGTGTGGGATGAAAGCTCAGCCCTCGCTTGGCCCTCATGCCCATGCCATCCCCGCTGTTCACTGCTTTGGTTAAAGTTGCTCATATATTGATCTCTCCTCCTTATAAGGTCCCTTATAAACAAGGTTAATGTCTTATTCATCTTTATAGCCCCTTACCGTTGAACACCCAGTACCTTGCATTGGTGCTTGTAAATACGTTAACAGCACAATGAGAATATACGGCATTGTTGTTATTCTAGGTTTATTTAGGAAAATAACCCTAAATTAATTATTAGAAATCAGTTCATCAAATTAGTATAAACTAGTTTAGTAGACACTTTAGTAGAAATCAGTTTGTCAAATTAGTTATTTGGCCTTGGATTAGCTTTGAGGCCGTGGATAGTGAACATCAAGGCGAAGACCTTAGGAAAGTGCCAGGGAGCCTCAGAGACACTGAAAGAAAGGAAGTACATAAAAACAGAAGGGGCTTCCCTGGTGGCGCAGTGGTTGAGAATCTGCCTGCTAATGCAGGGGACACGGGTTCGAGCCCTGGTCTGGGAGGATCCTACATGCAGCGGAGCAACTAGGCCCGTGAGCCACAACTACTGAGCCTGCGCGTCTGGAGCCTGTGCTCCGCAACGAGAGAGGCCGCGATAGTGAGAGGCCCGCACACTGCGATGAAGAGTGGCCCCCACTTGCCCCAAGTAGAGAAAGCCCTAGCACAGAAACGAAGACCCAACATAGCAATCAATCAATCAATAAATAAATCTTTAAAAAAAAAAAAAATAGAAGCGGAGAACCAAAGTCAAACTTCATTTACTTAATAATCTTACCTCGAATTATTCTGCCTATACCATTGCACATTCACTTGAGTGATATCTCCCCCTGCCCTTTTTTAATGGTGTATTTCCTCAGTATCTCCAAAGAGAGCACAAATAGAGCATAGTATTGCTTTTCAAGACTAGGCACTGTGGGCTGTCTCTCCCCCCAACCCCCCGCCCCAAATCTATAATATTGGCATAAAGATGATGCTCAAGAATTGCTTGTGAGTGGAAAATACATAAAACTTCATACAGTGAGGCACTGTCTCTTTCTTGTTCCTTTTATCTTTAGCCTAGCATGCAGTAGTTTCAATGAGTATTTTTGTATGAATAAATAAATTTTCTTGGTGGTCTTTGAATCCAGCACCCCACCTTTTTCTTTCAGGGCTGGAACAACCATTATCTCTGACAACTTAAACTCTCACTCCCTTGTATTGATCACATCTGTAAATACACAATAGAAGCATTACACTCTTCAGTTAAAATTCCAGCAGGGAGCTATGACCAACAATTATTTCCCTTAAATGACTTTCATATCTGTGATCAGCTCTAGAGCTAAGGGGCTAGTTGAACCTGACCACAGATGACATTAGATGATTTAATAGTATCAACTCGCTTTTGAACTTATAAGTTAAATAACGTTCATATGTCAATATAGAAGGTGACGCACTTAAGAACCCCAAGTTTCTTTCATATTCAGTTATTCAGAGTCTTTTTCAGGGTCATTGTCAGATAATTGCTCAGATGAACTCTAAGGAAATACCTGTGTGTTCCTGTGTAATGAAGACTGGTTCTTCCACCCTGAAAGATGTCCACACCATTCCTCCACCAAGAGGAACTCTTGATGTAACTGGAAGAATTTTAGAAAATAAGAATATTTCTGTGTAGTAATGTTGCACAAACACTGGAGTTTATTTCTGAGTTGCAGTTCATCAATTCTGGGTCCATATGCTTATTTATTTTTATTATATTTATTAATTTATGATATGTAATTTGTATATTTTTATTACATGAAATATTTTTCAATATACCATAGAAAGAAGGAAAATTTTATTTATTATTTTTATTTTTTGATTTTTATTTTTTATAAATTTATTTATTTTATTTTTGGCTGCGTTGGTTCTTCACTGCTGCATGCGGGCTCTCTCTAGTTGCGGTGAGTGGGGGCTACTCTTTGTTGTGGTGCACAGGCTTCTTGTCACAGTGGCTTCTCTTGCTGCGGAGCATGGGTTCTAGGCACGCGGGCTTCAGTAGTTGTGGCACACAGGCTCAGTAGTTGTGACTCACGGGCTCTAGAGTGCAGGCTCAGTAGTTGTGTGCACGGGCTTAGTTGCTCTGCGGCATGTGAGATCCTCCTGGACCAGGGCTCGAACCCATGTCCCCTGCATTGGCAGGCTGATTCTTAACCACCGCGCCACCAGGGAAGCTGAAGAAGGAAAATTTTAAATGAACATTAACTTTTTCATTAAATTGTTCTATACCGCCATTTTAAGAAGTGCCTAGTATTCCACCTAATGAATGGATCATAATGTGAATAAGTTTAAAATAAAATTTGCTAAAACAAAATATCTTCTCTTAGTCAGCCATCCACAGTTTCTTCCAAGACTTCATTCTCAGCTGCTAGGGAGAAAACACTCAACACCAAAAAACCTCAGCTCCAGGTAAGATAAATGGTTTAAATTTCACTTTAAAAAAAAATTAAATATAAATATAGTTGATTAAATAGAAATATAGTTGATTTACAATGTTGTGTTAATTTCTGCTGTACAGCAAAGTGATTCAGTTATATATATATATATGTATATATGTGTATATATATATACACATTCTCTTTTTTAATATTCTTTTCCATTATGCCTTTTCACAGAATATTGACTATAGTTCCCTTTGCTATGCAATAGGACCTTGTTGTTTATCCATTCTATATATAATAGTTTGCATGTGCTAACCCCAAACTCCCACTCCATCCCTTTCCTCCCATCACCCTTGGCAACCACAAGTCTGTTCTCTATATCTGTGAGTCTGTTTCTGTTTCATAAAAGTTATTTGCGTCATATTTTAGATTCCACATAATAAGTGATATCATATGGTATTTGTCTTTCTCCTTCTGACTTAACTTCACTTAGTATGATAATCTCTAGTTCCATCCATATTGCTGCAAATGGCATTTCGTTCTTTTTTTATGGCTGAGTAGTATTCCATTGTATATATGTACCACATCTTCTTTATCCTAAATGGTTTAAATTTGATGTCTCATTGAAGATCTGGATATTAGGTTCTTTTCTCTCTAAAATACAGGAGACTGATCCCAGGATGCCCAGTAGATACCAAAATCCAGGGAGCTCAAGTCCCTTATGGCATAGTATTTGCATATAACCTATGCAATCCTCCCGTATACTCTAAATCATCTCTAGATGACTTATGATACCTAATATATGTAAATACTATGTAAATAGTTGTAAACACAGTGTAAATGCTATGTAAATAGTTGCCTCACCTGGCAAATTCATGTTTGGCTTTCTGGAACTTTCTGGATATTTTCAATCTGTGGTTGGTTGAATCTGCAGATTTGGAACTGTGGATAAGGAGGGCTGACTGTATCAAGGATCTTTGTTCCAGGGGGTGCTGAGTAGACATAGAAAGATCCCTCTTGTCTTGGTACTCACCAAGGGAGCACCCCAAATTCCTTTGTTTGTTTCTTTAAGTCTTGGGTAGCACCTAGATGTCAAGCTGATAATTACTTTTTCAGGAAGTTTTTTGGATGAGAAATCCACTCCTTCTCTGTGATATAGGGTGGTCTAGCAAGCTAGGTAAAATAAATAGCATGATTTTGTAGGATCTTCCTTGATTATACTTAAATCACGTTCTTGCTCATACTTAAAGTATAAATCCACAGTCATTTATAAAGCAGCAACTCTTTGCTGAAATTGGGGCACAAACATGAGTAAGACCGAATCTTTTAAAGAAGAGAGCTTTCCATCTCTATTGGCAAAGTGAATCATTATTGTAAATGCTTCCGAAGAGTGTAAGTTATTTGTAAATAACATTTGTAGGGTTTTTTAAAATGTAAAATTTATTGTCATACATATATTTATGGCATAAATGGCCTGGCCTGCTTCTTTCAGAGTCTCATACTTCTTCTGTCTTGACGCCCCATACCTGGGACTTTGGGTTGCTTCCAAATTTACTAGTCCTTAGTAATAAATTACCAATAAAGAAGTGTTTAATAACTAAAGACAGAAGTTGTATTTGATATCTACATTGATAATCATCAGCTTGATGCCATTCCTTAATGTCCCACAAAAACACATGTTCTTTCAGAGGAGGATCTAACCATTTCATCTTCCTTCATTTGGTGGATATCCTATCAGTTCTTCTTAAGGTTAATGGCTCCCTATTCAAAGAGGGATTTCTGTCCTCCTAGCAGCACTAGCTACGTCTTTTTTCTTTCATTGATTCATCAGATATTTACTGAGCGCCTACGCTATGGTACTGCTCTCTGCTTATGATACCACGTCTTGGGCCCAAGGCATTTCCCTGCCTCTGTCAAAGTCACAGTTTTGATCATTGTTCCAGCACACGTCCTAGATACACTAGAGGTTTTCCCTGGGACTTGGACTAAAAGTAAGGTAACTCAGCTTTAATTGAACGTGCTCTGTCTTATTTGATAGAACTAATGAAAATTACAAGCATTTAAAAATATGAATTACTTTAATAAGGACAAAGTAATTTCATAAATTAATTAATATATCATTTATTAACTGCCATTAAACCCTTGTTAATTAAGTAAAATGGTAAAGTTAAATAAAAAGATGGATGATTTCCTAAAGGAGATGAAATTGTGATTTAAGCATCTTTTCTTAATTGGTTTAATTGACAAGCACAGCATTGTACAAAATAATTCATCCAGGACTGGGAACTACAGGCTGACAAAAGACTCCACATAGATAGAGCATTTTGTGAGCAGGAAGCAGTGAGGATTATTTTCTAGAGAATGATCATATTCTATTTTACTCTACTCCAGTGGTTATTAACTTTATCTTGGTTAAGGGTTCAATATACATAAGTCAACTAATGTTTATTGAGTATCTCTTATATGCCAAGCATTTAGGGCATAAGAACTAAGGATTTGTTTGAACAAAAATAGATCCTTTTGAGAATTTGGTGAAAGCTAAAGATTTCTTCCAACAGAGTAAATAAAATATAAACATGCAAACTCACACCAGCTTTTACACGCAAACTCTCAGGAGGTATATGGACCCCTAAAGTTCATTCATGGAGACCCTCAGGTCTGTGGACTTAATTTAAGGACCCTCCCCTATTTGAAGTTATTCAAGCAAGGAATGATGTGTGTGTCTTAGGACCAGGCACTTCACCTCCCTAGGCTTCCATATTTTTGCCTATTAAATGAGAGCGGTAGATGAAAGCCTTCCATTTTAAAAAATCTGTAAATCTACGAATGGGTGTTATAAGTATGCTTGTCTGTTTACATCATTTATCTCTCTGTTGCTCATATTTGTGTGTGGAGGTAGAAAAGAATAGCACAAAACAGAGCATAACAAAACAGAATAGGAATCAGAGAATCCTCTGGAGTTTAGATATCATATCAACTCGTCCATGAGAAGAGACAGTGGCAATCCAGATGGTAAATGGTCCCACAGTGAGTGAGTGTCAGAGTCGGGACTTGGCTCTGCATTTCCTGACCTCCAGTCAGCTGACCACAGTGCCACAGTGTGTATGAAGATTTATCTCCCACGGATGCCTACAAGTGGTTACACTAGCTTAATAACATCTTTGAAAATTGATATCAAAATTCATACATTGAAGTTCCACCCCCCAGGACCTCAGACTATGATATTATTCTTTACCAAGGTAATCAAATTAAAATTAGATCATTAGAGTCGGCCCTAATCCAATATGTCTGTTGTCCTAATAAAAAGGAGAAGTTTTGAGATGGGTACTCACACGGGGAGAATGTCATGTGTAGATAAAGGCGGAGATCAGGTGATGCTTCTATAAACCAGGGAACACCCAATGTTGTTCACAAACCCCCAGAAGCTAGGAGAGTCTTGAAACACATTCTCTCTCACAGCTCTCAGAAGAAACAACCTTGATTTTGGACTTCCAGCCTCCAGAAATGTTCTTTAAGCCACCCAGTTTGTGGTACTTTGTTACAATAGGCCTAGGAGGTCAAATGGCCTCTCTGGGCCTTGGTTTCCTCATCTGTCAAGTGAGGGGTAACCCAGATAGGTGAGTAGTTCTCAGATGGTGTTCTGGGAGCCCTTCAGGGGCCCGTGTGTTTGTGATACAAGGAAACTGTGAAGAAAAAAAATATATCTATGTATGTATATAAGTAAGTATGTCTGTTCGTTCAGGATTCCCCTCACCCCCTCCTCCTCTGTACCAGCTGCTTCCCCAGAAACAAGTCCTCTCTATTTTCCTGTTAGGGAAAGATCTCTAAGATACTGTGTGGAAAAAGCAATCATGCAGCAGTGTGCATGGTATGCTGTCTTATTTTGTGTTAAAAAATGGAGGTAATCAAAAAGATGAACAGTGACAACTGTTGGTGAGGATGTGGAGAAATTGGAACATGCATACATTGTTGGTGGGAATGTAAAATGATGCAGCCCCTTTGGAAAATAGTCTGAAAGCTTCTCAAAAATTAAACATAGAGTTGCTATGTGCCTAGCAGTTCTACTCCTAGGTATATCCCAAGAGAATTGAAAATATGCTCACACAAAAACTTGTATGCCACTGCTCTTAGCAGCATTACTCATAGTAGCCCAAAAAAGTGGAAACAGCACAAATGTCTATCAGCCAATGAATAGCTAAACAAAATGGATTTAAAATTCCACTAATGTAATTAATTGATTAATATAAACTTCCATTTTGTATTCTTAAAATGGAATATTCAACCACAGAGAGGAAGTACTGATACATGTTACAACACAGATGAGCCTTGAAAACATTATGCTAAGTGAGAGAAGCCAGTCATCAAAGGCCACCGATTATATGATTCCATTTATATGAAATGTCCAGAACAGGCAAATCTATGAACTCAGAAAGTAGATGAATAGTTTCTTAGGCATAGGGGAGTTGGTGGGGGTGGGGGGGTGATAGCTGAGGGATGTTCATTCTTTTTGGAGTAATGACAAAGTCCTTTAGTTAGATAGTGGTGATGGTTGTGCAGCCTCGTGAATAAACCAAAACCCACTTAATTGTACACTTTAATTTGTACATTTTTGAATTTTATGGTATGTGAATTGTATTTTAATTTAAAAACCCTCTGGAAGGGAATAAAAAATTTTTAAAGGGAGGCAAATAATTCATATTTTCTTGACTATGCACAAAGAAATTCTATAAGGAGACATAAGACACTTACCAGTGGTTACCAAGATTGGGATGGGCTTCTGAGAGAGTGGGAACTGAGCAGATGCGAGACAGGTGAGAGAGAGAGATTTTTTAAAAACCACAAAATTATATACACCTTTTACAATTTTTATTTAATTTTATGTATTTATTTATTTTTGGCTGTGTTGGGTCTTCATTGCGAGTGGGCTTTCTTTAGTTGTGGCAAACGGGAGCTACTCTTCGTTGCAGTGCGCAGGCTTCTCATTGCAGTGGCTTCTCTTATTGTGGAGCACAGGCTGTAGATGCACGGGCTTCAGTAGTTGTGGCACATGGGCTCAGTAGTTGTGGCTTGTGGGCTGTAGAGCGTAGGCTCAGTGGTTGTGGCGCCGGGGCTTAGTTGCTCTGCGGCATGTGGGATCTTCCCAGACCAGGGCTCGAACCCGTGTCCCCTGCATTGGCAGGCGGATTCTTAACCACTGCACCACCAGGTAAGTCCCAATACACCTTTTAATATTTTATAATTTTATATTAAAATTTGAACCATGTGAATAGATTGTCTTTTGAAATTTAGGTAAGAATAAAATTAATTAAAACTATATATGTTGTATTAGAGTTTTATTATGGTTAGTTTGGTATCATATAGGTTTCAGTTCCTAGATATGAGAGATTGAGTACACATATTTAACTTTTGTTTTTACAACATTTGGTTAATTTATCATTAGGAAACAGGTTTGTTGGATCCCTTTTCTACTTGATTATGTTGTTTGATTACCCATGCTGGACAATCCTTTCTCTTTTTGATACAATTTCTTTTTCAAATTATTATATTTTTACTGAAGCATAGTTGATTTACAATATTATGTTATTTTCAGATGTACAACATAGTGATTCAAAAATTTTTAATAGACTGTACTCCTTTTAAAGTTATTATACAATATTGGCTGTATTCCCTGTGTTGTACAATATATTCTTGTAGCTTATTTATTTTATACATTGTGGTGTGTACTTTTAATCCTCTATCCTTGTCTTGACCCTCTCCCCTTCCCTCTCCCCACTGGTAACCACTAGTTTGTTCTGTATATCTGTGAGTCTGTTTCTGTTTTGTTATATCATTCGTTTTATTTTTTAGATTCTACATATAGGTTATAACATACAGTATTTGTCTTTCTCTGTCTGACTTATTTCCCTAAGCATAATGCCGTCTAGGTCTGTCCATGTTGTTGCACATGGCAAAATTTCAATCTTTTTTATGGCTGAGTAGTATTCCTCTGTGTGTGTGTGTGTGTGTGTGTGTGTGTGTGTATGTGTATGTGTGTGTGTGTGTGTGTATCAGTCACATCTTTATCCATTCATCTGTTGTTGGACACTTAGGTTACTTCCATATTTTGGCTATTGTAAACAATGCTGCTATGAACATTGGGGTGCATATATCTTTTCAAATTAGTGTTTTTGTTTTCTTTGGATATATACTCAGGAGTGGAATTGCTGGATCATATGGTAGTTCTATTTTTAGTTTTTTGAGGACCCTCCATACAGTTTTCCACAGTGGCTGCACCAGTTAACATTCCCACCAACAGTATACAAGGGTTTCCTTTTCTCCACATCCTTGCCAACATTTGTTATTTGTGGTCTTTTTGTTGATAACCATTCTGACAGGTGTGAGGTGATATCTCATTGTGGTTTTGATTTGCATTCTCTGATGATTAGTGATGTTGAGGATCTTTTCATGTGCCTGTTGGCCATCTGTATACCTTTTTTTGAAAAATGTCTATTTAGGTCTTCTTCCTATTTTTAATTGGGTTGTTAAGGATTTTTTTTTGATATTGAGTTGTATGAGCTGTTTATATATTTTGGATAATAACCCCTTATTGGTCATATCATTTGCAAATATTTTCTCCCATTCAGTAGGTTGTCTTTTCATTTTGTTGACAGTTTCCTTTGCTGTGCAAAAACTTTTAAGTTTAAGTAGGTCCCATTTGTTTATTTTTGCTTTTGTTTTGTTTGCCTTAGGAGACAGATCCAAAAAAATATTGCTATGATTTATGTTAAAGAGTGTTCTGTCTATGTTTTCTTCTAGGAATTTTATGGTTTCAGAGCTGAAATTTATGTCTTTAATCCACTTTGAGTTTACTTTTGTATATGGTGTGAGAAAATTTTCTAATTTCAATTTTTTACATGTAGCTGTTCAGTTTCCCCAGCACTGATTATTGAGGAGACTGTCTTTTTTCCATTGTATATTCTTGCCTCCTTTGTTGTATATTAATTGACCATAGGTATGTGGGTTTATTTCTGGGCTTTCTATTCTGTTCCATTTATCTATGTGTCTGTTTTTGTGCTAGTACCATACTGTTTTGATGACTGTAGCTTTATAGTATAGTCCGAAGTCAGGGAGCATGATTCTCTTCTTGGTACAATTCTTATTTTTTCTAGGACTATTCAGTTTACTTTTTATTTCTCTGCATTTGTTCTTCTCAGCATACATAAAAGGAAATAAGTACTCATCTTGTATACATATAAGCAGACATGTAATTAGTGAAACAAAATGCCTACATATAAGAATATTCCTACTTATCAAAACCTTAAAATCAGTAAAAAGGAACCTTATCCTTTTTCATTTCAACGAACTTTTTGTAATTTTAATCAGTGTTTTATAAACTATAGATTGCAGCTGTTTTTTTATGCAATTAGTTTCTTAAATAGATTAAAAAGTTGAATAAAATAGAAATAAACAGTTCATGAGACATAAGAAGAGTGAGTAGAATTTTGTGTAGCATTTAAGGTGTGTGATGTGTATGTGTGTGTAGTATAATTCTAGCTGTGGGCCTTGGTTTAAAAAATTGAAAGTCACTGCTTTCTATTAATTCTTTTCTTTAGAGTATTGTTATGAACTTGTGTCTTTTATAGACTTGATTTATTTCAATTAACCAAAATGATGTGTAATTCTTATTACTCAGGTTAGTAATTACTAATTACTATTATTCATATTATTATAATTAATAATAATTATTATTGTTTCCATGGATGGCCAAATTATGACAACTTGACCAGTGAGAGGTCTTTTACATTGGCTCCTGTGAGATTCATCAGTGGTAGTGTATCAGTAGTTTGTTCTTTTTTATCATACAGAATTTCATTGAATCAGTATCCACAATTCATTAGTCCATTTTCCTCTTGATGGATATTTGTGTTATTTCTGTTTTGAGGCTACTATTAATAAAAGTGCTACAAACATTCTTGTGTAAGTCTTTTTGTGGACATAAGCATTTCTTTCTCTTGGATATACTATATAAATATATGAGGGGTAGAATTATAGGTCATTGGGCAGGTAGATGTCTGTTTAACTTTCAGAGAAATTGCCAAGCAGTTTTCCAATGTGGTTGTACAGTTTTATACTTCCACCAGCAATGTATAAGAATTCTTATCGCTCCATATCATTGCCAATGTTTCATATTGTTAATCTTTTAATTTTAGCTACTCTGATAGGCATATGGTGGCATCTCATTGAAGTTTTAATTTGCATTTTCCTGATGACTGAAGATATTGAGCACCTATTCAGCATGCTTATTGGTTATTTGGATATCTTCTTTTGTGAAGTGCCTGCTTAGCTCTTTTGCTCATTTTTTTAAAATTACTATTGATTTTTTTTAATCTTTTCTGTTAATCTGTGGCTTGCTTTTTCACCTTAATAATGATTTCTTTTGGTGAACAGATATTTTTAAATTTGATGAGATCCCATTTATCTAATTTTTTTCTTTTAGGATTAATATCTTTTTTGTGTTAAGAAATTGTTGTCTACCTCAGTGTCTTGAATAGTGAGCTACTCTGAACAGAAATAGAGGAGAGGATGTATTTTTTTAAGGTTATGAGTTCACATCTATTTTTTAATTTCACCTATTGTTTCTTATTTGTTTCATGTTTATTTCTTACTTAGCTTATTATTCTCTACTTTCCTCATAGTGTTGATCACTAAGACTTTCTACTGCATTTATAACATAATCTTTTATTTGAAAAAAAAGGTGTTGAAACTTAAGAGAAAATATATGAAACTCCCTACCGGACTACATGGTATTTAAAGTCAATATCATCTTTTAGATATTATGATTCACTGTGTGAGGATAATCTAGGAAGAATTGCATACAAGGGACAAATCCAGGTTTTGTGGGACTTGGAGCTTATATGAGTTAGAGATCGCTTTTTTTTTTTTTTTTTTTAATTTATTTTTGGCTGTGTTGGGTCTTCGTTTTTGTGCGAGGGCTTTCTCCAGTTGTGGCGAGCGGGGGCCACTCTTCATCGTGGTGTGCGGGCCTCTCACCATCGCGGCCTGTCCCGTTGCGGAGCACAGGCTCCAGACGCTCAGGCTCAGTAATTGTGGCTCACGGGCCCAGCTGCTCCACGGCATGTGGGATCTTCCCAGACCAGGGCTCGAACCCGTGTCCCCTGCATTGGCAGGCAGATTCTTAACCACTGCGCCACCAAGGAAGCCCGAGATTGCTTTTTAAGAAAAAGAATTTTACAGGCCATTTCTCCTGGGGTTGCCACATTTCAAGATGTGTCAGTCATGCCAAGATGTGATCTGATGTGTTGAGATGCATAGATATGTGAGTTTGCTCACAGAAACACTCATTGTTTGTGGTGTTGCTGTAAATTTGTACCCTACATTCATAGGAATTGTAAAAACTTTTGTAAGATTTCCATAAAAAATACATATGATGTGTTTATATTTGTATATATTGCAGTATAGAGCATATTTATGAAAAAATAGAAATTCCATTTTGACTAGGAGACAGTGAGGTCAAACCTTCAAGTTACAATTTTATACATCTGATAATTGGAAGAATTCCTCACAGACTAGCTTTTGGCTGTTTCTCTCCAGTTTTCATAACACAATATAGTCAGTGCCCTTCATCTTCATATCATGATGCAAGATGAGTCAGAGTGGGCACTGGAATTGTTCTTGGAAGAAATTATATCCTGGGAGGCTAACAGTACCTAATTATATAGAAGAGTGACTGATAACTGCATCAGTTTATCCCATTAAATCCAAGTTAACTGTGTCTCCAGCTCAACTTCCACTTAGCTGGATCTTTAGAATACCTCTGGTCACTGCAATACCACCCAACAAGATGGAAAATGTGATTGTAGTGGAAAGAGAAAGCTACCTTAAACAGTTATAATTAAAATATTTTACTTCTACAAAATTTACAAAAATATGAGTTCATGTGAATATGTTGCTGGAGCCTCTCCTAGACTTTGGAAGGGGAGTGACTCTAAAGCTTAAGATTCATTATTTCATGGTAAATTTGCCTCTGCTTATTACTTAAAATTGGAAATATAAAAGAAGCATGATATATACATTATTTAATAATTACTCCCTGCTGTAAATATTAGATAATATTTAAATTTTAGCTTAGAGTATATTAGGTGCTGATGCATATACACACATCCACCATGTGTTGTAGAAAACAACCCCTCCATACCTGGTCCGTATCAGGTAGTCAAGAATGTTTTAGGAATAAGTATCTGCATGAAAAAAATATTTAAAATATGTGATAGTGAGGACCGTTACCAGAGACTAATGTAAAAGTAACATATCCCCATTTTTCATTATATCTTATTATTGAAAATGTTGAGTCATGTGATAATGTAATAAAAAAAAGGTTCTATTTATTAAGTGTTACTCTATGCCAAATATCATGAGACAGATAAATATACTATGTTACTTTATTTACATTAGTATCTTTCTGAAATCTTTTTAATATTTCAGTAATGATAAGGGCTATGCCTTTTTATTCCACTAAATGACTCATGCACTCACTGATGTCAACAATATTTGAGTATTTGAGTTAAAATGTGGTTCCAACATTAAATAAATCTACCACATTTCACAATGAGTATTTTTAGAAAATATTTTCCAGTATTCTATTTTAGTAGAAAAATAGTACATTTTTCCACTAACTATTTGCCCTGATCTGAAAAATATTTCTGGCATCCATAGTTACATATTTTGACAGTCATGTGAATCTAATAAGAACAAAGCAAACTCTGAGGTACTAAGAGAAGGTACCATGGAAAGAGAGATAAAATAATCATTTTGGAGGAAATTATTATTTACTCCATGGCATAATTCAATTGCATAAAATGAAAAAAATTTTAGAACACTTATAATAAATTTTGTAAGCATATTTTTAAAGCATGATTACTGCTATAAATTATTTGAGAATATGCTTTAAAATGTTATAAAGCATACTGAGTATTTTAAGTTTGACATTTTCATGATGACGAGGTGGGTCAAGGCAGAAATTCAGGATTCTGAAGAATGATCTCTTGAGTAGCTAAATTAGTTTAACCAGCATTTTTAAGTTGATAAAAATAATACATCTTGTTTGTCCATCCTAAATGCATAATGTTTATGTGTGACTCACATTTTATTCCATTTAATTAAATAAAATTATTCATGCAAAGTATCAAGATCCTTGCCTGGAACAGAGAAAATTGTTAAGTATTTGCAACCCCTTATCTCTTAATTAAATTTAACAAAGATGTCAGTTGCATACTGTTGTGACCAGTTATGGTAGATTGTCTAATTAAGAAAATATATCTTTTGTTTAATTTATTTTAGATGTAAATGTAACTCAGACTTTGAAAAAAAACTGTGAAGAGTAGCATTCAATCCAAAAAATATTGATTTAGGGAATTCCCTGGTTGCCCAGTGTTAGGACTCTGCACTTGCACTGTAAGGGGCACGGGTTCCATCCCTGGTGGGGGAACTAAGATCCCACATGGCACACTGCCAAAAAGGAAAAACAAAAAACAAATAATATTGATTTAAGTTTCAAGCTATAACTGGTAGGAATTTTTTTTAAAGGATTCTGACATTGTCTCTACCCTTGAGGAGTTTATAGCTTTGCTGCCACAATTTGAGAATAAAACCATATGCAAATAGGCATTTCTCCAAAGAAGATATACAGATTGCCAACAAACACATGAAAGGATGCTCAACATCACTAATCATTAGAGAAATGCAAATCAAAACTACAATGAGGTATCACCTCACACCAGTCAGAATGGCCATCATCAATAAATCTACAAACAATACATGCTGGAGAGGGTGTGGAGAAAAGGGAACCCTCTTGCACTGTTGGTGGGAATGTAAATTGATACAGCCACTATGGAGAACAGTATGGAGGTTCTTTAAACAACTAAAAATAGAACTACCATACAGCCCGGCAATCCCACTACTGGGCATATACCCTGAGAAAACCATAATTCAAAAAGAGTCATGTACCACAATGTTCATTGCAGCACTATTTACAATAGCCAGGTCATGGAAGCAACCTAAATGTCCATCGGCAGATGAATGGATAAAGAAGATGTGGTACATATATACAATGGAATATTACTCAGCCATAAAAAGAAACAAAATTGAGTTATTTGTAGTGAGGTGGATGGACCTAGAGTCTGACATACAGAGTGAAGTAAGTCAGAAAGAGAAAAACAAATACCGTATGCTAATACATATATATGGAATCTAAGGAAAAAAAAAAAAAAGGTCATGAAGAACCTAGTGGCAAGACGGGAATAAAGACACAGACCTACTAGAGAATGGACTTGAGGATATGGGGAGGGGGAAGGGTAAGCTGGGACAAAGTGAGAGAGTGGCACTGGCATATATACACTACCAAATGTAAAATAGATAGCTAGTGGGAAGCAGCTGCATACCACAGGGAGATCAGCTCGGTGCTTTGTGGCCACCTAGAGGGGTGGGTTGGGAGTGTGGGAAGGAGATGCAAGAGGGAGGGGGGGATATGGAGATATATGTATATGTATAGCTGATTCACTTTGTTATACAGCAGTGACTAACACAACATTGTAAAGCAATTATACTCCAATAAAGATGTTAAAAAAATCATATGCGAATAAGTGCTCAATTGTCTCATATAAATGGCAGGTAGGTAACCGTTTAGGGAAGGGCAGTTGCATGGCCTGGACTGCTCAGATAGAATGTGAACCGAATCTTAACGAATGGGAAAGGTTTGGCTAGGCAATGAAGAAAGAGCTTCCTGGGAGAGTAAATGTTTTCTCATTCATAAGTAGAGCAGGTAGTTTTTTAAAACTGTTTTGAAATTTACTCTACAGATTGTGACATTTGGTGATGCCCTGTTAGATTTAAGGTTATAGGACGCTCCCTTAACAGATGCTTTGCTTAGGTCATGTTCAGAATCTCCTTTAGAAATTCAAAGGACTCAGAATAACTGAAACAATCTTGAAAAAGAAGAGCAGAGTTGGTCAAGGTTGTGCTTAAACCTCCTTAGCCAGTTATTTTTACCTTTTACCATTGAATGTGTATGCAGCTCAGAGGCTGCTACGTAGTTCAGAGAGTTTACTTTTGTTGTGTTTGTTGTTGGACCTTTATAGCCAGAAGCAGGAGCTTGGAGCTTTCTTCTCTGATTGCTCCTGAGGTATGTTGGGAAAATATAATTAAAAACAAAATCTCTCAACCCAGAGAACTTCTCCATAGAGATCATAGAAAAAGAAAACAGTTTTATTATCGATTAAGAATTAAACCAGAATGTGATGTGCATCCCTGACAATCACTAAAAGATTGTAAAGACAGAAAGAAATCCTCACTCTTAGGTAGCCAAGCAGATACAACCCATCGCATGCATGTTTTCAAGATAAACAGCGACTAGTCAAGTAAGAGGTCTTGATGGCACATTTTGTCACACATAGTTTGTACTAACTTTACCTGGTAATTGGGGTGACCATCTGTGTTGGCTAATTGGCTTTATCCAGAAAAAAAAAAGCTCTAATTTCTCATGTTTTTATGACAGCTGGTAGTTTTGCAGCTTGGAACAAGGTCCCAGGCTCTTACCTTCCCACAGACACTGGGAGATAGAGGTGCTGTCTCCGCTGATCATTACATTTTAAAGAGATGGCTCCCACGTCCTTGAAAAAGACAGTTCTGGGTCTTAAAGACCAATTGGCCCTGAAAAAGGCCAATCTAGTCTTCGAAAGGACTTATATACATTTCAAAGAGAGGAGAAAGTACTTACCATTATAAGTTTTCTAAAGCAAATGACCTGAGAAAAAGGAAGGGTAGGCACACAGTTTTCTAGCCCGCCAGGGGTGAATGTGGTGGTATTTTTAAGCCTGGCTTCCTAGGAGTTGCCCCGAAGTCAGAGCAGCTTATTGTCCAGTCAGCATTTGCTCAGAGGTTGTGTTTAAGCCCCTTGGCCAGTGAGCCTTCTGCCCTGGGTTGATGGGTCTGTGTGCAGCTTGGAGAATGCTTTCCACTTTGCCCAGTGATTGCTTCTGAGTAGGGGCTGCCCAGGCTTGCTGACGCCTAGAGTTGACTCTGATCCCAGGATGACTCTTCTTGGCTATCTCTTTCCTGTTTCTCTCTCTTAAACTTCTAGCTGCTTTAATGTTTGGCTAATTCAAGGAGCTACTAGCCACCTCTTAATGGTTCTCCACTGAGATGGGTATTATTTTTCAGCAATGCCTGTAGGCATGGAGTTCTTCATTCTCAGTTCCAAATAAAGTCATTCTTCTCAGGCAGAGCTGCAAACCTTCATCATGTGGACTGCCTTTCCTCTTGGGAAGAACCCGCTTTCCACTCTACCACATTTGGCTGTGAGGACTCGCTTTCCCTGGAATGACACTCCTGCTCTATTAGTTTGCACTGAGGTGGGCATGGGGAGGAGTTGGCAGCCCCTGGTCTTCTCAGCTTGTGCCTCCAAGTGGGAAACTTTTACCCCATGAATGAGCTGGGGCGGGCGTAACTGGAGCCCCAGGATATTTGACCTTCTGTACCTGGGGTATAGCTTCTGCCCTATGAGTGGGGGGTTGGGTAGAGGATGAGAGACTTGGTCCTTAGCCATGCCTGCCTATAATAGAGCTTCCTAGAATAGATGAGAAATGTCAACAACCTGTCCTTCCTGTGATGAAACTGTAGCCCCAGACTGTAGCTGAGGGGGTGATGGAGCTCCCATTTTCTTGTCTGCACATGAATAGAACTTCTATAATGAGGAGCTGGCGAGATAGTGGAGTGGGTTGTGGTTCAAATACTACTATTTTTACTGATATTTAGTAGATTTTCTTGAATGAATATTTCTCTATTTGCTGTATGCCCCTAGGACAATTTCCAGACTTTAAAAAAATAAAAATTATTTTTTCACCCGTTCAATTATTTTGCTGGAAATTCAGTTGAGCTCCTTACTCCATCATTCCAGAAGTCCCACTTCTCACCTTCATTTTGAAATATGTTTTCACTAGATATAGAATTCTTGAAATCTTGGTTGACTTTCTTTCTTTCTTTAAGTATTTTGAAGATGTTGCTGTATTGTATTTTGACTTGCATAGTTTCTAATAGTCTGATGTCATTCATATCTTTGTTCTCTGAAAGATTTTTTCTTTATCTTTGGCTTTCAACAGTTTGACTATAATGTGGTCAGGTATAAATTTTTTTCTATTTTTCCTGCTTGGTGTTCTCTGAGCTTCTTGGATTTGTGTTTGTTGTCTACTACTAATTTTGGAAAAATTATCAGCCATTATCTCTTCAAATATTTCTGTTGATCTGTTCTCTCCTTCTTCTCCTTCTGGTACTTCAACTATATCTGTATTAGACCATTTGATATTATCCCCAGAGCTCTTAAGATGTTCTGGCTTTGGTGTTATTGTTTGGTTTTTTTTCTCACTCTGTTTTTACTTTGTGTTTCAGTCTGGATAATTTCTGTTGGCTTATCTTCAAGTTTATTGATTCTTTCCTCTGTTATGACCAGTTGCCTAATAAGCCCATTGAAAGAATTTTTCAACTATGTTACTACACTTTTTTCAATTTTTAGAATTTCAATTTGACTGTTTTTTATATGTTCCATCTCTTTGTTAACATTCTCCATCTGTCTGCTGTTTCTACTAGAGACTTTAACATATTAATCATAATTATTTTAAAGTCTCTATCTTAACATCTGAGGCATCTTTGGTTCTACTTCTATGGGCTGCTTTAACTTGTGACAATGATTTGGCTTTATTTGCTTTTTGTGTCTTATAACTTTTAAAGTTGAATGCTAGAAATGTGTAAAAGAACAGCAGAGGCTAAGGTAAAAGGTAATTACACCTGGAAATGGACGTGCTCTTTCTTCGGTCAGGTTAGTCAGTAGTTTAGCTAGGTTATTCGTTGCCGTACTTGCCTTCAGTATAACATAGACTTCAAATTCCTCCATCAGTGGATTACTGATACCTGTACTTAGTGTAGAACCTGGAGTGAAAAAGAGTTTTTCTTAGTTTTCCTGCTCCACCTTCAGTCTTCAGTGGGCTCCGCATACTTGTATCACAAAGAGGTTCTCTTGTCCTCCCCCAACCCCTGCCCCACCAACAGTGGTATACTGTTATTGCTTGTTACTTGGTGCAATAATTAGGGTGGGGACATGGGGTTTCTCAGTTCCCCTGCTCTGTTTTCAGCGATGGATAAGCCCTGTGTGCCTGGGCCTTAGAGCTAATAAGTCTTTCTCAGCCTTTCTGCCCTTTCATGTCAATGAGCTTTGCTTTGTTTTGGTGGGGGATCTTTGGCAGGAGCTAGTTTCACACCTCCCCTTCAATAGATGTGGGCCTTTGGTTTGTATTAGTGCAGGATCCTGGGCCTGAGTAGGTTTACTTCCCCTCTTCCAGTGGCAGAGAACTTTTGTTTCTATCTCTTTCTCAGTGAAAAAGGGCATCCTGGGGCTTCCCTGGTGGTGCAGTGGTTAAGAATCCGCCTGCCAATGCAGGGAACATGGGTTCGAGCCCTGGTCCAGGAAGATCCCACATGCTGCGGAGCAACTAAGCCTGTGGGCCACAACTACTGAGCCTGTGCTCTAGAGCCCGCATGCCACAACTACTGAAGCCCACACGCCTAGAGCCCATGCTCCGCAACAAGCGAAGCCATCACAATGAGAAGCCCACGCACTACAACCAAGAGTAGCCCCTGCTCGCCGCAACTAGAGAAAGCCTGCACACAGCAACGAAGACCCAACATAGCCAAAAATAAATAAATAAAATAAATAAATTTATTAAAAAGAAAAAGAAAAAGGGCATCCTCCTAGAATGGGGGAAATTGGAGGATTTCCTACCCCTCCTCCAATGGTAGCAGGTCTTTGTCTGGGACCATGGGGTGAGAGTGTTTCCTTTTCTTCTCCTGGAATCTAATATTTTTTGCTTTTTATGAGACAAGGGTCTTTGAAGCAGCTGGGTTTCCATGTCAGTTACCTGGGAGGACGTGGGTGGTTCTCTCAGTTTTCCTACCCTGACCCCAGTTCTTTTTGTGAGTACCCAGTGACTGCCCTTGGAAATAGCTGATGAGAAAGTTCAGACTCCTTCTGTGTCTGGGGTTCCTAGAGATTCTAAAGTGTTATGCTATCCCACACTCAGCTTTTAAGAATTCTTTGGAATTTCAGTTATTTTCTATTTGTCTGCTTTTTGGGCAGCCACCTCTTCTCTGTCAGCTCATCTCTCTTTGCAAGGGCTTGTTATCCTTTGGAATTCTTTTTGCCTGGTTGCCTTATGACCTCAGCTCTCTGATAGTGGTGTGTCAATCTATTACAATCATTATACTTTGCCTAAAGGCTAAATGTTCAGCCTTTTAAAAACATTTTTCCTCCTTCATTTTGATTGCTGTGCCTTTGGGGATGACCCAGTAATCTTTGAGTGTTTCCTTCCTTTCTGACATAATAAGATAGCCCAGTCTCATCTTGTATGTTTCCTGCTCTACACCTGGAATTAGACGTTTCTTCAAGAAGATCTAGTTCCTTTTAGTGGGAAGTAATATTTAGAAATCACACTCTGGGGACTGTGGCTGTTTTTGACATTGAGTTGTCTTTGCTTCTACACTTTGCCTTTATAGTGTATAGAGCTAGAAAATATGTGCTTTTCTTTTTTTTTTTAATATATATGTTTACCTACTTTTCTTTTTTCTTTTTTTTAATTAATTAATTAATTAATTTATTTATTTACTTTTGGCTGTGTTGGGTCTTCGTTTCTGTGCGAGGGCTTTGTCTAGTTGCGGCGAGCGGGGGCCGCTCTTCATCGCGGTGCGCGGGCCTCTCACTGTCGCGGCCTCTCTTGTTGAGGAGCACAAGCTCCAGACGCGCAGGCTCAGTAGTTGTGGCTCACGGGCCTAGTTGCTCCGCGGCATGTGGGATCTTCCCAGACCAGGGCTTGAACCCGTGTCCCCTGCATCGGCAGGCAGATTCTCGACCACTGCACCACCAGGGAAACCCTGTGCTTTTCTTTAAGAGGGAAAAATCTTACAGTTTATACTGATATTTTTAGTTCATGTCTAAGATTATTTAATGTGTTTGATTTTATACGTGTATTGTTTTATGTTACAGTTAAAATCTTGGTTCCTAATGACTATAAGATACTTATTTGCTTTATCCTACAATATATATGGAATACTTTCAAAATAATGATACGACTATTAACAGTAAGATTCTCGAATGCAGTTTAAGATTTCTTTGCAATTCTTTTAGTCATTAAGATATATGCCAGTGAAGTACAAGTGTCCAACTCAAAATCCACTTTCTCTGTGAGACCTTTGTGTTGGTCTACTCTACAATAGCTTTTTTCACCTCTGAACTTTTATAATTTTGATCTTAAATCTCATACTCTGCACCTGACTCAGAAGATCTTGAATTGCCTTTTACTTATTTAAATATCAAAGTTGAGTATAAGGCAGAACAATCTTCCTGAGCGGCCTATGGAGTCAATCTAATTTATTATTGCCACAGTAAACTCTGAAGGGCAGGTGCATTTCTTCTTTTATATACCAGAAGGAAATAGTCTCCCTAATTAAATTAAGTGTAATTAGATTCTTTTGAGAACTTGTCTCAGAATAACACAGACTGGACCGGTGGACCCTCTCCCAGGATCAGGAAGTAGGAAGGATCCCCAAGATTTAATGCCAGATGACAGGTGGGACTAGGGTCAGAAAAAAGCAGGGCAAGATATTTGAGCATCTGTGCCAGTCCATTGAAGCTGGATAGTATGTGTTCAGAAACCTACACTTTGGAAAGCTACTTTCCCCTTCACATTTAGTAAATTTCTCCTTTAGAAATGTTTGCTCATCTCGGACAAGGACAGGCTATTTCTTTGTCCTTGTATAGACCACCATACTTAAGGGACTTGGACAAGATGAAATCGACAGAAATCAAAGCACGAGAACCCCAAGAGGGAGCCACATCCAGGAAATCAGAATGAGAGACGGGGCATAGTCACTTTTTCCATGCCTTTCAGAGCTGGGCCAGCCTGTGTTTTCTTTGGGTGAGTGGCTGTTACCTCTCATGTTCCCCACTGAAGCAGAGTGTCAGGGGGAGAGCAAAGGGACCTCGAGCTATAAATTAGAAGATTCAAGCTCTAGTCCTTATTGCTTATGCAACATCAGAATAATCCCTAAAGCCCAACATGATCCGACAGCTGCCTCCCGTGCCGACCTTAGCTCGTATCATCTCCCACCCTCTCGGCTCAGTCACTGTGCTCAGTGGCCAGCTTGACTCCAGGCCAGCTGCTTCCTGACTGACCACTACACTTACTGTTTGCTCTGCCCGGATGCTCTTCCCATGCACTTTCCTCTCATTGTTCCCATCTCAGGTTTACAAACCACCTCTTCAGAGAGGCCCTCCCATAACATGACCCCTTCCCACCCAGTGTCTCTCACATGTCTTTATCAAACTTTTCAGAGCTCTTATAAGTTTCTGAAATCATCTTGTATTTCTGTTTGATCTCATGCTTATTGTCTATCTTCCTCCCTCTGAATGAGCAGCTTCACAAGGCACTTGGTAGGCACTCAATAAGTATTTGTTGAATGAATTGAATGAATGATGGTGAAGTGAAAGAGAAAAAGTTATATGTGTGTGTATGGATGTGTGTGCGTGTGAGCATGCATTTATTTGTGCCTTGATTTATTTCACAAAAGGATATGAGGTGGCTTATGAGAAATACCTGACCTTGAGTCTAGGGATCAATTGATTTCTCACTTTATTGGTACTTATGCCATTTTCATTGTGATCTGCTATTCAACTGCAGTAAAGGGCATAGATTTTACTTTCTGGTTCTCACTGACTATATAAAATGGCTGCTTCTCTTCTTCCTGTCTGTGACACTGTTATTAACCTATTGCTACAGTTGGTAGTTATTTATCAAGTCACCACTAAGTGTTTCAGGTTTTTGTTTTTGTTTTTTTTTTTTTGCTCTGATAGATACAGTGTAAAAATCTAGGAGCAACTAAAACAAGTTATATATTTTATTGGCAAAAAGATCAATGAGTTTTCTTCAAATGTGAGAGTATTTGTCAGTATTTTGTTGACCTACCAGGTTTATTCCCATAAGACATGAAATTTTAGTAAGTTTGCATCTCTATCATTATTCATGACCAGTGAAGACATGTAAAAAGAGAGGTCAGATTAAAAATTTTAAATGATATAATTATAAGGCAGAATGCCAGATCCCAAATTGCTTGCTGTCTCCTTGCAAGAATTAATTTTGCCATTCAGGCAATAGAAAAAAAGCATCTAATTGGTTTGTTTCTTGTATATAATTGGAGTATGGAAGGATAGCAATCCATCATTATAGTAGGAATTAAAGGAGTGAGACTATCATTTGAAGTAGAGTCCAGGAAAACCCCACGAAAGTGGTTTTCAGTAAGTTGCTTATGTTTTTGTTTATTATTCCTGCCTGTCTCCTCATCTGTAAGTATAGAAGGTTAGACCCTCTAAGCATCCACTTCTAGCTCTGAAATTCATTGATAGATCTGTCTTCTTTCCTCAGTCTCCTTTGGTTACATTTCAGAGGACACCAGTAGGCATCCCCAAACTAATATAAATTTTCTAAAATGATCTCTTGTGAATTTGGGGAGAGCAGAGAAAAAGTTTCCAACTGAAGAGGTGATGGGCAATACTCCTACCTGCTGGACATCTCTTCAAGTTCATATCATAGTCACAGCCATCTTGGACCTCCAGTCTGGCCTGTGGCTCGTGGTCAGCTTGTGGGACATTGTGTTCAAAGGACAAACATTACAAACATTATAAGATACAAATTTTCCTTTAGTTGTTAAAAAGAATCTCCCAATTAGAATTCACCATTTATCAGTGGTATCTGGACATTCAAGCTACATGTGGAATAGGTTGTTTTTATTTAATCATTTGCAGTGTAGTTTATCTCAAAGTATGGTCTGTGGACCTCAAGCATCTGAGACCTCCCCCACCCCACCCCTCCCTATGTGTGGCTAAAATACACATTCCTTGGCCTCACCCCAGACCTGCTGAATCAGAATCTGGTGGAAGCAGATGGTGCCCAGGGAGCTGCAAAATTTCGCAAATTCTCCAGGTGATTCTTATTCACACTCAGGTTTGAAAACCATCATGTTAATGAGCTGGAAATAATTCCTCTCTGACTATCCTGCTGAAAGCGTAGAAGTAAGGCAGACCTACACAAACTTAGTAGGTGAATCCTACATCATTATACTGAAAGAAAATGAGCTTGACCTATATAACAGGTTGATCTGCCTTGTAATATGTAATTTGTACAGCAACTTCATTTGAATATTGTCCTCTTTAATTTCTGTTCTTGAATTTATTTTTGAGTGATTGTAAACACAAAGAATTTGTGGTATTTCTGCTGTTTTAAGCTACTATTTATTTAAAAGTAATAGAAAAAAATCATTTGATTCCCTTCTTAATGTTCTAAAAGTATATACTAGTTTAATTTAGCATCAAGTGGGAGATACAGTGTATAATAATTTCTTTGACTATGAACCACTACCTCCCTCCAACAAAAAACAATATAAGAAAAGAAACCCCTCACACTTTTTTTTTTAAGATTTATTATTTATTTATTTATTTTTGGCTGTGTCGGGTCTGAGTTGCGGCATGTGGGATATTCATTGAGGCATGCAGGATCTTTCGTTGCAGTGCTCAGGCTTCTCTCTAGTTGTGGTGGGCGGGTTTTCTCTTCTCTAGTTGTGGCATGCAGGCTCCAGGGCACATGGGCTCTGTAGTTTGCAGCATGCAGGCTCTCTAATTGAGGCGCAGGAGCTTAGTGTTTGTGGCGTGTGGGCTTAGTTGCCCCGTGGCATGTAGGATCTTAGTTCCCTGACCAGGGATCAAACCCACGTCCCCTGCATTGGAAGGCGGATTCTTTACCACTCGACCACCAGGGAAGTCCCCCCTCACAGTTTAAATGTTTTGAAACTAACTCTTTTGTATCATGATCATTGTTCATAGAGCCCTTTAATGCAGTTTTTAATTTATTAAAGATCATCAATATATCATCAGTATATTTTAAAGTCATGGCAAAATACACTTAACATAAAACTAACCATCGTAGCCAGTTCGAGGGTAAGCCTGTTCACTTGTGTTAAATATATTCACATTGTTGTACAACCAATCTCCAGAAATTTTTTATCTTGTAAAACTGAAACTTTATAACCATTAAATAACAACTCCCCATTTTCTCCCTCTCCCAGCCCCTGGCAACCACCATTCTACTGTTTCTATGGATTTGACTATTCTAGGGATCTCATATAAATGGAATCATAACAGTATTTGTCCTTCTGTGACTGGCTTATTTCACTTAGTGCAATGTCCTCAAAGTTTATCCATGTTGTAGCATGTGTCAAAACTTCCTTTTTTTTTTTTTTAAAGGAAATGAATAATATTCCCTTGTATGTATGTACCACACTTTGTTGATCCAGTCATCCCTTGATGGATACCTGGGTAGCTTCCATCTTTTGGCTATTATGAATAATGCTGCTATAATGGGTGTATATATACCCATTATATATGGGTGTACAAATATCTCTCTGAGACCCTGCTTTCAAATTTTTGAATACATACCCAGAAGTGGAATTGCTGGATCATATGGTAATTCTGTTTTTAATATTTTGAAGAACTCCCATACTCTTTTCCATACATTCCCATCAACATTGCACAAGGGTTTCATTTCTCCACATCCTCGCCAACACTTATTATTTTCAAAGATCATCAATATTTTAATTTTTTCTTTTGCGGGAACTTCACCAGCAATATGTTTTGTTGAGATAAGAGTTCTGGAACAAGGTGAAATTTTTTCAAGTCTCCTTAATTTATTATTACAATTCATTTCTGATTGAAAAAGTATTTTGTTTCATAGGTTTATTTATTTAAATAAGTACATAGAGTTAGATAGAATTCATATTTTATCAATCATGCATGGTCTCTAATATAGCAAATCATGACTTATATTGAACTAAGTATAAAAGCAAACATTTATATAGTGATTTATATAGTGATCTGCAGTTTACAATGGGTCTTCTTGTTTTCTTATAACATTCTCATACTGATTCTCCACTCTATAGCTGTAGTCTTTCTCAAATGCAGATCTGATCATTTCACTCTAACTTAGGGGTTTTTAAAGATTTCCCAATGCCTATAGAATAAAATGAAACCTGCTCAGCACGGCAGACCATCCTCCCTAGCCTCATCTCTAGCTGCGTCTTCCTTCCACCCTACGTTTCAGCCAAATCAGGCTGCATGTAGTTTGCTGGCTACCACACTATAGCATACCTTTGAGTATTTATTTATGTGGTTCCCTCCAGCTGGAACACCCTTTCCAATATCACACCCCAGATTCACTGGGAAAAATTACTTGTACTTTGCCAGCTCTTGCGTCACCTCTTTCGTGACGCCTGTCTTACCCCTCCCATGGTGTCAGTGAGATGTCCTTCCAGCCACCTCTCACCAAGTAGAAGTGATGTCTCCTTTCTGCCTGCTGTGGCCAAGACAGGTTTTCTTTACAGCACCCACCACATTTTACTACACTCCTTTGTGCCTTCCTTTATATTCGTCTGTTTCTCGTCCCAGACTGTGGACTCCTTGAGGGGAGAGTATGAGTCTAGTTTAACTCTAAAATGTCTCCAGTGACTGGCACTTAGTAAATGCTCAATAAATGTATGTTGAATGAATCATTGAATAACTGAATGGGTGGGTGGATGAGTAGGTAGGTGGGTAGGTGAGTAGATGGCTGGATGGAGTTGGATAGGTATTAATATTCCTACAAGATTAAAAGCAATTAAATGAGCTGCCCAGGATCATACCACAGTAATTTGGGGGCTAAAAATCAAATCCAGATTTTCTAACCTAATGCTTTTTCCTCTCCACAGTGTTGTCTTCTAAATTTGAAATGCCAACATTAAAAGCATTGCATAACAGGACAGTAATACATTTATTTAAATTTTTTAGTCTTTTTAAATAGGTGGATAAACCTAATCTGATTCTTTTTTTTAAATTTTAATTTTATGTATGTATGTATTTATTTATTTATATTTTTGGCTGCGTTGGGTCTTCGTTGCTGCACGTGGGCTTTCTCTAGTTGCGGCGCGTGGGCTTTCTCTAGTTGCGGCGAGCTGGGGCTACCCTTCGTTGCTGTGCGCGGGCTTCTCTTGTGGTGGCTTCTTCTCACCGGCTTTAGGCACGTGGGCTTCAGTAGTTGTGGCTCGCGGGCTCTAGAGCACAGGCTCAGTAGTTGTGGCGCACGGGCTTAGTTGCTCCGTGGCATGTGGGATCTTCCCGGACCAGGGCTCGAACCCGTGTCCCCTGCATTGGCAGGCAGATTTTTAACCACTGCACCACCAGGGAAGTCCCGCTGATCATTTTTATTAGGCATGTGTATTTATAAAATACTTCTTAGTAACCTTTATGGATTATCATTGACTATGTACCTCAGACAAAGAAATGACTTTTCCTGGAATCTCAGATGGTCACCAATGAAGTAAGGTGACTGATGATGGCCTTTGCATATTGTCACCGTGCTACATGTTTATGGATGGGACCCAGGCAGAGAATCAGAAACAAAGTTCATTGGGCCTTACATTATCTGGCTTTTTATACTGACTCCATTCCTGATGATCTCTGGAGGAAGGAGCCTTGAGATTAAATTTCAGTCTTCTTAGAGTCTGCTATTAGAAATCTAATATATACAGTATTTAATTTTTAGATTGCATAGATGTCATTAAAACAGTCATTTTCAAACTAATATTTACATATTCCCTCAGAGTCTAGACAACTATAATTTTTAGATTGGGGATGTCTGTGCTCCCTCATACAAAAGGAAAAGCCTCTCATTTGCTGAGTACCTAATACAGGAACACTGCACTAGGGGTTCCATGTATGTTCTCTCATTTGATCCTTACAAAAACCTTGTAAGTTAATTATTATCTCTATTTTACAAATTAAAAAACAAAACAAAACTGGGATCCATGAAGTTAAGGCTCCAGGGTCCCTTAGTTAGTAAGTTGCAGGACCAGGATTGATAATAGGGTCTATCTGTCTGATTCCCCAACTCCTACTCTTATAATCATAACCAGTATTTTCCAATGATGAGACCAAAGATATGGAAACACAAGTTGGAACGATGTTCACAAACTTAAGTAAGAACAAGTTTCACAGGTAGTAGAAAACATCACCAAACAAATTCAGACATATGTTCCAGAAAATTGTAATATTTTATGTGGAAAGAATTATTATAAAATTTTCTTTTTGGCAAAACCTATATTTGATCAGAAAAATATTTTTTATATAATTTTAAGTTGTTGAAGACCAAAATATTTTAATTAATAATAGCTGTATTAGACTAGCCAAACTGTTTGTTACATAATCACATACACGTACACTTTGAAAAGTTCTGTTTTTCCCTCCACAAACATTTGCTTCAGAGACATTAGGAACACCTAGCTTTGGGGTGCTGAATCCTCAGATTGGCTTGCAGGTTCCTTCTTATTTCCGGTTTTTACTTTCTTGTATGGAAGTGCAAACTCAATGTTGATCAGATGTTCACCAATAAACGGTCCAGTTCTGGGTTCCATAACTTAAGAGAAATGTGTAAAAATCTAATGAGTTAAGGAATGAGGATCATGTATGGGTGGAGTGGTAAATAAGACTCATCATATTGGTTACTAAGTAAATGGGAAGTAATTTAGATCATGTGTCCTCCAGAGCGAAAACTATTCTGTCCTACAAGTTCCAGCTTAAGTCCCACTAACTCAAAAAGTAATAATCATTAATTTCTGCTGTTAGGAAGAATTTCTTAAAGCTTAATATAAATATAGATTATCTGCCTTGGATATGTTAAGTTTTAATTGGTGGTGTGTCTCAGTCCTTGTAAATATATGGTTCTTGGCTTTATATGGATTTTAGAGTACTGGAAACATAGTTTAGATTCCCATTTTATTTGACTCCTGGAGAACCATGTGTAGGTCTATTGCTATAGTAGAAGTAATCAAAATCCATGTTTCTGCTTCTACTCTTCTTGTCTTCTTGCTTAATTTAACTGATAAAGAGTTACCTTTGATTTTTAGTGACTGGGGTTGTCTTACAATTTTAGGGCTTGGTAGAAACAGTGGACAATTCATGTGAACTTCATTTGTGCCTGGTAAGAGCAGTCCTTTTTCCAAAGTGGTCTCTGAATCATTCTTAGCAAAGTCATGTGCTTTGTCCATCTGGTCAGCTCGCAGGAGCTCACAGACAAGACACAGGGTTTCTAGCAGCATTCCACAATGTAGAAATCCAAAGACGAGGATGATGTCATGGGAATCAAAAACTTCAGGTTCAGAATTATTGAAATAATTTAAATAGAATTAAATTTTTTTTGATTTGCCTTGAAATTTTACTTGGTCTTACTGGTTTTTTTTTTTTTTTTTTTTCCCCAAGAGTAAATACCTTTCTTTGATCTGCCATTTTCCATGTCATATATATTCAGGATTTATCCTATATTCACTAAAACCTTATAGATTTTCCTAAGAGTAGATAGACTCTTAGGCTTTTTTCTAACTTTTTGAGATTCACAAAAGTTTTCAAACAATATAAAGTAAGAATATTCAAGGAAGTTTTGAAATTCATAACCAGTGCAGAGTTAGCCTGCAGAGCTGTTCACTATGAGGCCAACCTCTGTCCTCTAGAACAGGCAGTTGCAATGGAAACATTTGTATTGGAACAGAGGCACAACTCTAGAAGAAAAGCCACTTATTAAATAATAAGACTGCATTTCAGGCATATCCAACCTAGAAGATTCTCTTTTCCTCTTTTAAATTTTTAGAGGATTCCAATTCACTCCCATCCTGCTACAGAAAGTATTTAAGAGGCCCTAATTTCTGATACATTGGCATTGGGCAATAGCAATTTTAAAAAGAATGAAAATTGCAAAACCAAAAGAAATAACCCTGCTGAACCTTGAGAGTGAAAATTTTTTGAATAATTGAAGAGAGAATGAAGCCTAATATGAGAAAGTGATCAGTCTCTTATTCACGACTCTATTCCTGGCACATAGAGACCCATCTAGAACACAGAAGTGTACAGTAGAGGTCAGAAGCATAGAATCTGACCCAATAGAAGAAAAGAAAGATCTGGACTAGGACCAGAACAGAGGCACTATGTCCTACAGAGGGAAGATTAATAATTAATATCAGACCCATACTCCATGCTACCTGCAAATTGTGATATAACTACCCATGTTATATGCAAACTGTGTATGGCTTGTCCCATTAGGAGTTCATATTTTCTTAACTAATCCTTTTATATTTCTTATGCAGAATCCCTTAAGGTATTGATAAGAGAGATGTCAGGACTAGATGGATCCAAATGACGTTTATTTATTTATTTTTTAAGATTTTTTTTTTGATGTGGACCATTTTAAAAGTCTTTACTGAATTTGTTACAATATTGCTTCTGTTTGATGTTTTGGGTTTTTGGCCACGAGGCATTTGGGAATTTAGCCCCCGACGAGTGATCGAACCTGTACCCCTGCATTGGAAGGCGAAGTCTTAACCACTGGACCACCAGGGAAGTCCTCAAATGACCTTTATAGCTGCCATCCTGTTTCCCAGATTAGGTGGAACAGTCAGCAGATCCTCATACACACTGCACATCCAGGTTGAGTGATTAGGCCCACGAGGGGTTGAGAGGAGCACATTAACTCTTTCAGATCTATGTTTGATCCTGAACTACGTTTCTCTTGTGCATTAAACAACTAAACCTCTCCGTATTCATTCTCTCTTCTAGATTAGTGAAGGAATGGAATGCATTTTTATTCCCAAAAACTTGTTTCTGGCGGAAGCCAGCACTGAATTCAGGAGAATTGCTTTGGAGCTGGCGTGTGCCTAACCCCACAGAGGAGGCCATTAGGGAGCATCTGGTCAAACAACAAGTGTGAAATGAGTACAAGGCCAGACTCGTGGCTCAGCAGCTGAAGAGAGGAAGCTGACCCACTGGCTCAGTTCATTTTTACTTTTGATGAAAAATTTTAACAGAGATTGAGAAACACAATTGGAAGGTTATTTCATTCTACACTCAGAAATTCCTCCATCGTGGTCAAGCCATGGGGTTTATTAGTGTTGCTTAAATAAGTGATGCCACGCCCTAACTTGCTCAGAGCTCCAACTGCTAACTTCCTCATTCTGGAAAACATAATTGAAACCTGATATGGTTTATTGTTTTTCATTGAATGGTGTGTTTAAGATTTAGACATTGAAGTCGTATCACTGCACATTAGGAATTGCTCTCAATATATTTTTTAGTGATAAAAGCATCTATAAACCTATGACTAATATGATTTCAATAAAAATGTATATGCATTTTTATAGCACACTAAATGGCCCCACATTTTAACAGTGGTAGTCTGTGAACGGTGCATTTGTTTTCATGTTTTAAATTTTTCTTCTTTGGTTATTTTGTATTTTCAAATATATTTTAATAAGAGAGATGACTTTTTTAATCAGAAAAATTGTCTTAAAAATTCCATTTCTGGCTAGGTTAATGCTTCTGTGAGATGAACTTTGCAGATTTTGAAAGACTAACACAGTAAATAAAGAGGGGAATGCGCCTAAGGAGAGCTTCATGTTACATGAAACCTGTACGTTGTCCTAGAAAAGTTAAAGGCAGTATTATCATGAAGTACTTCAGCAGATGCTTATTGGTGTCCCCACCTCACATACTCTCAGCCCCACTATGATTTCGTCTGTGTTTGCTTTGGCATGTTGACAGCATCCCACATCCAGTGCCCACTCTGGAATTCGGGTTATGTGGATAATTGCCTCAGCCTCCCAGACTGTGATGGAAGGTTTCTGAGGTGTATTAATACAGTTCCTCAAAGGGTCCTATATTAGTTACCTGTGTAACAAATTACCTCAAACTTGGAGATCTAGAATAACACAAATTTCTTGTTTCAGAGTTTCTATGGGTCAGAAATCAGGGAGCAGCTTATTTAGCTAGGTGGTTTTGGCTCAGAGTTCCTTACAAGATTAACCATGTGTCAGCCAAGACCATAGTCATCTGAGGTGTGACTGGGTCTGAAGGGTTCACTTCCAACTCACTCATGTGGCTGTTGGCAGGAGGATTCCCCTCACTATGTGGACCCCTTCCTAGGGCTCCTCACCATATGGCTTCCCCCAGAGCTAGTGGTCTGAAAGAGAGAGGGCCAGTGCCCAAAATGGAAGCCGTAGTCTTTTTTATGACCTAATCTCAGAAATGACATAACATCACTTCTGCTGTATGCTATTGGTCACACAGACCAACCCTGGTGAAGTCTGGAAGGACACTGCACAGAGGTGTGATTACAAGGAGGCAGGGACCACTGGGGACCCACTTGGAGGCTGGCTACCACCGGTCCCCAGCAAGATTGAGTCTCAGGTGCCTACAGGGAAAGATAAACTAATAATGAGTTCTTGTGTTGTCTTTTTCTTCTTCCCTGTGTCACTCTCCCCATCCCTTCACTTCTGCTTCTTGAGATGACCCTCCTCCCAACCCCACAAAAAACTGACCTAAACCTAAGCCTGACTTAGGTTCTCATTTCAGAGGGACCCTAAAGAAGAGAAATCCTGCCCATTGTGCAAAATATCAGTCAGGGTCTACCTTGAACTTTGCTAGTTGAGAAGAAAATGGGCCCACTTCAAATTTTTAACTTTTTATTTTGAAATAGCTTAAAACATAAAGTTGCAATAATACTGTAAAGAGCTCCCATATACCTCTACCCAGATTCACCAATTTTTAATGTTTTGCCACATTTACTTTCATTCTCAAGGGCCTGGATTCTGAACCTAATTAAAATATCAAGTGTCATTCATGCTTTGCTGTTATTCTATATTCACAATATAATTTAGTTTGATTTCATTTTCATTGAATTTGCCTTTATCTTTGGAAAGTCCCTCAATCTTTTTACACTTGCTTTGTCATCTGAAATGTGAAGATATTTATGGTTTAGAGTTGTTACAAACATTAAATGAGACAGTGCATGCAAAGCATTTAGCACAGGGCCTGGCACACAGTAAGTGCTTAATAAATATTACACTTTTGTTCATTGTATCAGCAAATATTTATTGAGAAACTTGTGGATGTTGTTGTTGTTATTAAGTGTCTTTGATGACTGATAGATAATTCAATCCCAGGAGGTAAGCACTGATAATAATATTTAGAATTGGAAGGGGCAGAGTCAAGATGGTGACCTGGGAAGATGCAGAGTTCACGTCTCCCCACAACTAGGGTGCCTGCCAGATGCTGGTGGGGGACCTAGACACCCAAGGAGATGGGAGGAACCCCCAAGCAAACCGGTAGGATGTGGGGGGACTGAAGAGGAGGAGAAGTGGAGGCCAACAAGACTGGTGCCCCTGAGGGGTGGCTGGGAGTGGGGAGGGGTTCCCATGCCTGGGGGGACGCTCGGAGGCTCGGATTGGGTGGGAGTGAGCCCAGCGTTTCCCCTGAACAATCAGGAAGTCTGCCCAGCTCTCAGGCCATGTCCTACGCCCTCAGAGGCCCCCTCCAGGCCACGTTGGTCTTGGGGGCATAGGAGGGAGGTGGGGGAGAACAGGAGAGGCAGGCCAGGAGGGGCCCTCCAGGACCAGAGGAGGGGGAGAGGAGCAGAGGGCGTTTGCCCCGCCCACTTGGGCAGGGAAGCCTGCTGGGCTCCCAGGCCAGGTCCCCTACCCTCTGAGACCAGAGGCACGCCTGGGCCTATTCTGTTCTGTTGGGCCTAAGCCCCACCCCACACCACCCTGAAGGCCTTGTCCAACCCTGTGGGTCCTGAGCATAGTCCCCACCGCCTGCTGCCTAAACCCTGCCCCTGCCTAAGCCCCGCCCCTGCCTAAGCCCCACCCCCACAGCTAAGGCCTTTTCCCTCTTTTTTTTTTCTTCTCTTTTTTACTATTGTGTTTCTGTTTTACCTTCCAGTTGTTTCATCTATATTTTTATTTTTATAGTCTAACATATCTGTTAGTTTCCTAGTCTAATTTTATTCTTTACTCTTTATTACTGTTCTCTTTTTTTTCTTTTTGCCACCCCACGTGGCTTGCTGGATCTTGGTTCATGAGCCACAGGTCAGGCCGAACCTCCTGCGGTGGGAGCTCCGAGTCTGAACCACTGGACTAACAGAGAACCTCAGACCCCAGAGAATATTCATCAGAGTTAGGTCTCCTGGAGGTCCTCATCTCGGCACCAAGACCCAGCTCTACCCAACAGTCTACAAACTCCAGTGTTGGAAGCTTCAGGCCAAACAACCAGTAAGACAAGAACACAATCCCACCCATCAAAAAAAAAAAAAAAAATGAAACGGCAAAAAAATATGTCACAGATGAAGGAGCAAGGTAAAAACCTATAAGGCCAAATAAATGAAGAGGAAATTGGCAATCTACCTGAAAGAGAATTCAGAGTAATGATAGTAAAGATAATCCAGAATCTCAGAAATAGAATGGAGACACAGATTGAGAAAATACAAGAAATGTTTAACAAAGATCTAGAAGAACTAAAGAACAAACAAACAGAGATGAACAACACAATAACTGATATGAAAAATACAATAGAAGGGATCAATAACAGAATAACAGAGGCAGAAGAGCGAATAAGTGAGCTGGAAGACAAAATGGTGGAAGTATCTGCTGAGGAGCAGAATAAAGAAAAAAGAATGAAAAGAATTGAAGACAATCTCGGAGACCTCTGGGACAACACTAAACACACCAACATTCGAATTATAGGGGTCCCAGAAGAAGAAGAGAGAAAGAAAGGGTCTGAGAAAATATTTGAAGAGATTATAGTGGAAAACTTCCCTAACATGGGAAATGAAATAGTCACCCAAGTGCAAGAAGCACAGAGAGTCCCATACAGGATAAACCCTAGGAGAAACACACCAAGACACATATTAATCAAACTAACAAAAATTAAATTCAAGGAATAAATATTAAAAGCAGCAAGGGAAAAGCAAAAAATAACATACGAAGGAATCCCCATAAGGTTATCAGCTGATGTTTCAGCAGAAACTCTTCAGGCCAGAAGGGAGTGGCAGGATATACTTAAAGTGATGAAAGAGAAAAACCTGCAACCAAGGTTACTCTACCCAGCAAGGATCTCATTCAGATTCAATGGAGAAATCAAAAGCTTTTCAGACAAGCATAAGCTAAGAGAATTCAGCACCACCAAACCAGCTTTACAACAAATGCTAAAGAAACTCCTCTAGGCAGGAAACAGAAGAGAAGAAAAAGACCCACAAATCAAACCCAAAACAATTAAGAAAATGGTCATAGGAACATACATATCAATAATAACCTTGAATGTAAATGGATTAAATGCCCCAACCAAAACACACAGGCTGGCTGAATGGATACAAAAACAAGACCCATATATATGCTGTCTACAAGAGACCCACTTCAGACCTAGGGACACATACAGACTGAAAGTGAGGGGATGGAAAAAGATATTCCATGCAAATGGAAATCCAAAGAAAGCTGCAGTAGTTTTGATACCAAAACCAGAAAAAGATATCACAAAAAAAAGAAAATTATAGCCAATATCACTGATGAACATAGATGCAAAAATCCTGAACAAAATACTAGCCAACATAATCCAACAACATATTAAAAGGCTCATACACCATGATCAAGTGGGATTTATCCCAGGAATGCAAGTATCCTTCAATATATGCAAATCAATCAATGTGATACACCATATTAACAAATTAAGGAATAAAAACCATATGATCATCTCAATAGATGCAAAAAAAGCTTTTGACAAAATTCAACACCCATTTATGATAAAAACCCTCCAGAAAATGGGCATAGAGGGAACCTACCTCAACATAATAAAGGCCATATATGACAAACCCACAGCAAACATCATACTCAATGGTGAAAAACTGAAAGCATTTCCACTAAGATCAGGAAAAAGACAAGGATGTCCACCCTCACCATTCTTATTCAACATACTTTTGGAAGTCCTAGCCATGGCAATCAGAGAAGAAAAAGAAATAAAAGGAATACAAATTGGAAAAGAAGTAAAATTGTCACTGTGTGTAGATGACATGACACTATACATAGAAAATCCTAAAGATGCCACCAGAAAACTACTAGAAATAAATCAATGAATTTGGTAAGGTTGCAGGATACAAAATTAATGCACAGACATCTCTTGCATTCCTATACACTAACAATGAAAAATCAGAAAGAGAAATTAAGGAAACAATCCCATTTACCATAGCAACAAAAAGAATAAAATACCTAGGAATAAACCTACCTAAGGAGGTGAAAGACTTGTACTCAGAAAACTATAAAACACTGATGAAAGAAATCAAAGGTGACATAAACAGGTGGAGATATATACCATGTTCTTGGATTGGAAGAATCAGTATTGTGAAAATGACTATACTACCCAAAGCAATCTACAGATTCAGTGCAATCCCTTTCAAACTACCAATGGCATTCTTCACAGAATTAAAACAAAAAATTTTACAATTCATATGGAAACACAAAAGACCCCGAATAGTCAAAACAATCTTGAGAAAGAAAAACAGAGCTGGAGGAATCAGGCTCCCCAACTTCAAACTATACTACAAAGCTAACAGTAATCAAGACAGTCTGGTACTGGCACAAAAACAGAAATATATATCAATGGTACAGGATAGAAAGCCCAGAGATAAACCCACGCACATATGGTCACCTAATTTACGACAAAGGAGGCAAGAACATACAATAGAGAGAAGACAACCACTTCAATAAGTGGTGCTGGGAAAACTGGACAGCTACATGTAAAAGAATGAAATTAGAACACTCCCTAACACCATACACAAAAATAAACTCAAAATGGATTAAAGACCTAAATGTAAGACCACACACTGTAAAACTCTTAGAGGAAAACATAGGAAAAACACTCTGACATAAATCACAGCAAGATCTTTTTTGACCCACCTTCTAGAGTAATGGAAATAAAAACAAAAATAAACAAATGGGAGCTAATGAAACTTAAAAGCTTTTGCACAGCAAAGGAAACCATAAACAAGATGAAAAGACAGTCCTCAGAATGGGAGAAAATATTTGCAACAACGCACAAAGGATTAATCTCCAAAATATACAAACAGCTCATGGAGCTCAGTATTAAAAAAACAAACAACCCAATTAAAAAATGGGCAGAAGACCTAAATAAACATTTCACCAAGGAAGACATACACATGGCCAAGAGGCACATGAAAAGATGCTCAATATCACTAATTATTAGAGAAATGCAAATCAAAACTACAATGAGGTATCACCCCACACCGTCCAGAATGGCCATCACAAAAAATCTACAAACAGTAAATGCTGGAGAGGGTGTGGTGAAAACTGAACCCTCCTGCACTGTTGGTGGGAATGTAAATTGATACAACCATTATGGAGAACAGTATGGAGGTTCCTTAAAAAACTAAAAATAGAGCTACCATATGACCCAGCAATCCCACTACTGGGCATATACCCTGAGAAATCCATAGTTCAAAGGAGTCATGTACCACAATGTTAATTGCAGCACTGTTTACAATAGCCAGGACATGGAAGCAACCTAAGTGTCCATCGACAGATGAATGGATAAGGAAGATGTGGCACATATATACAATGGAATATTAACTCAGCCATAAAAAGAAACGAAATTGAGTTATTTGTAGTGAGGTGGATGGACCTAGAGTCTGTCATACAGAGCAAAGTGAGTCAGAAAGAGAAAAACAAATACCGTATGCTAACGCATATATATGGAATGTAAAAAAAAAAAAAAATGGTACTGATGAACCTAGTGGCAGGGCAGGAATAAATACACAGACATAGAGAATGCACTCGAGCACATGTGGCGGGGAGAGGGGGATGCAGGGCCGAAGTGAGAGAAGCATGGACATATATACACTACCACATGTAAAATAGATAGCTAGTGGGAAGCAGCCCCATAGCACAGGGAGATCAGCTTGGTGCTTTTCTACACCTAGAGGGGTGGGATAGGGAAGGTGGGAAGGAGGCTCAAGAGGGAGAGGATATGGGGGTATATGTATGCATATGGCTAATTCACTTTGATGTACAACAGAAACTAACACAGCATTGTGAAGCAATTGTACTCCAATAAAGATGTATAAAAATGTACGTATATAAAATAATAGAATTGTAATACGTAGACACAGAGGAAATAAAATGACATGTGAGCTTTGCTTCAAAATAATTTGCAGGGAGAACGGGTGATGGGTACATGAAGTTTCATTATACTGTCTTCTTTTTTGCATATGTTTAAAATTTTCCATAATACAAAGTTTGAAAAAAGCACAAAGATACACATACCAAATTAATCATTCTCAAATGCCTAGTAAATGTCACATTTTCCCAGAGTTGGGTCATTTAACTGGTTTGAAAAATATTAAAATGAGTCAATGAATCTTAAGATTCCGATGGTCACAGAGGTCGGCTCCCTGTACTTTCGCCATTAATTTGACAGCCACTTTTCTGCAGTTTTTAAGCATTGAACCTTGACACTGTTGTGTCCAGGAAATTACCCATTGGCTATGGCTGAATAGTACATTGTTTGTTTATATCTTGCTTATTCTGTTATATAGGCATTTGGAAAACTACATTTATAAATGTGATTCTTAAATCTACTAATCAATTCAGGCCTTAATTAACGGGAACTCAAACAGCTTCAGTGCCATGAAGCCAATATAGTTTAAATTTGTATTATGAATGGAAAAATTTTTTGAATTATTATTATTTTACTATATTACTTTGATAAGAAGAAACAAATATAAGCAGTAGAGGAGTTGTAAAGTTGAATAGTTTCCGATTTAGAGAACTCTGAGCTTTTGTAGCAGACCTCTGGAACTGAGTCTTAAAATGACTTTTCAGATGAATGAGCATTTGTTAGACCCCTCGCACCTCTTCCAGAATCTTGCTCCGTTAATTATCTCCTTGCCAATTGTATCTTCAGTCTTTCTCCATGTTCTTACTTTTTTCAGTTTTGTCAACAAGTCTGGTATGATATTTCTTATCTTAAAATACAACAAAACTCTTCCCAGGCACAAAACTCTTGTAGATGCACAAGAAGGGAACAAGAGTACATTCTCTAGGTGTTGAGACATCTGGACAGAGAAAGCAGTGACTGCTGAATGTCCCAAGGGCAGAGGCCATGAAGTGTGGCATTAATTTGTTTTCAAGCTGCTTCTCACATGGCCATCTGTGGGCAGCATGTTCCAGGAAAAATGAGAGCAGATATATATTTAATAACAATGGATGCATCTCCCAAGACTAAGCCAGAGAGTAAAGAATAAAATAAGTTGCACAGAGAAATTTAAATGGTTAAAGAGTTCATTTTGTTCTCTTTAAGGCCAGAATCAGCTCTGGGCTATTCCTTCATGAGCCTCTGTTCCTTCAGTTCATTCATGATCCCCTCTGCGCACCTCACCTGACAGCAGGAGCCCAAAGTCTGGCTTCAATCTTCCATCAGAGGTACATGGTTTTAGAATGTGAAAGTTACATTTGGAAAAACAAGGAATTCTAAATGGAGGCTTTCACTGCTGGCGACATCCTGGTAAAAGGGAATTTGAATTTTTTCATCTCTGTCCTTACACATTTGAACTCTTTGGAAGGACTCGCTGGAAACAGACTCAGTTGGGCTTTGTTTAGTGTACTCTTAAGAAAGGCTAGTCGGAATCACTAGGGTGGTTCCTTATTTTAGTTCTCACAGTTGCTTCCCACAAGATATTAACTTAATTCTCCTTCTCCCATTCTTTGTTAATTATAGCTATGGCTCATCAAAAAGGAGTAATTCCAATACTCAAAGTCCATAATATGTCTTTAATGAAGTCAGATATGACTGCAGTTTGGGATGGAAACCTGGTCCTGAATGTCATACATTTTCATTTTTTCTTTTTCTGTCTTACGGTGTTAAACAGATTTGCTCCGTGTAATCACCAGCTCTTAGAATGGAAAATTCTCTTATACATCAGTGCAGGCATTGATTCAGAACTGTACCTAGCTCCTGGAACACAGTACGTGCTTAGCAGATACTTGCTGACTGGCTTGAGCTTGTTCAGTCGTTCCACCGGCACAGGCATATTTTCAACCCTTTGCTTGAAAGATGGTCCTTCATATCCTCTGCTTGAATCTTTCTAGTTCTGGGGAGTCTCTTCTTCCTCCTCCTCTGCCCCTCCCCTCCCCTCCTTGTTCAGGAGGTCTGTGCTGAGTAGATCTGTGCAGGCACCGTGCTGGGCTCTGGGATACTGTGAGTAACGATACATTCCCTACCCTTGTGGAATTCATGGGTTAGTAGGCGAGACAGACATTAATTAAAGGGCCAAAGAAGACAAGTAAAGCCACAACTCTGACAAGTACTAAGAAGGGGAGCACAGGGGGCGGGGTGAGCTCCTCCAGGAGGTAGAAAGGACTCCATGAAGATGGGAAAACTGAGATCTGAAGGATGAACCGGAGTTGGTTTGGTATAGAAAAGAAGGAAGACCACACAGGCAGAGGGACCTGCACATTCAAGATGGGAGGTGGGAAGGAGCCTGCTGTGCTCCAGGGACTAAAGAAGGTCAGTGTGGCTGCAGCCAGCGGAGTGACAGGGAGAGGGTACGAGCTGGGGCTGGACACCAACTGAACAGCCCGTCCACAAAGAACTCGTAAACTCTACTAAGGACTTTGGACATTATCGTAAGAGGACTAGGAAACCATCCAGTGGTTTTTAAAAGGGGGCAACATGATCAGATTTGCATCCTGCTCACTGCTAGACGTGTGTGTGTGTGTGTGTGTGTGTGTGTGTGTGTGTGTGTGTGTGTGTGTGTATGTGTGTATGTGTGCATATGTTAGAAAGTTCTTCCTTCCATTGACTTAAAACTGCCTCCATATGACTTTCTCTCACTGCTCTTGGTTCTGTCTTTTTTCTGGAGCTCTGCAGAAGCAAGTCCCCTCCCTCTTCTCAGTGAGGACTTTCCAAATTCCAGTTCTGTTTCAGCTTCTTAGTATCCTGATCATATCTTTCTGTATTCCCTGCATCATCAATCTTCCTAATAAAGTGCGGTTCATAGAGTTGAATACGATTCTCCAGAAAGTTTTGGAGAACAGATTAGTTGTTTTCTGTGATCTGGACCCTATACTTAAGCCACACATGTGACCAATAGTTTCATGCTAATTTTTTAGTCTATGAAACAACCCCAAAGCCCAACTTTTTCAGGTGCAATGCTAATAAATCAGGAGGTCTCTCTTTTTCTGTTTTTGCTCTTTTTTTTTTAAACACAGATAAATAAAACAGCTCTGGCTTTCAGCCCTGACACTGCCACCAATCCTGGAAAGTTCACATATTCTCTCTGGGCCTCCATGCTTTACAGAGGGACAAACTTCTTTCCCCACTCCTGATGTTTCCTTCTGTGTGGTGGGAACCCCATTCCTGAACCAGGCCTGGGCTCTCTCCACTCCTCTCACTCAGTCTTCCCAAAGGAGAAGTGGCTTCATCTGATGGGAGGAGGAGTGACTTCATCTGATGGAGAAAATGGACATCCTTAACTCTGCCTTTCTCTCTTCTCTTTCTTTGGGAGCAAGCTGGCCCACAGAAAGCACGTGCTCTGGCCTGTTCTCCCCGTGCTGTAAGTTTTGCAAAGAGTTTTCGTCCCAGGGAGCTGGCAATAATCCAGTGGGGCTCTGTGAAGCCTACTTGTCTATAGATTTAAGTCAGTTTCTTCATTATCAACTTTATCAGTAATAAAGTAATAGTCTTGCCTGAATGGCCTTATGTCATTGTCTTGTTTCTCTTTTGGTTCATCACTCAGTGCTATTTATTGGGCTCTTCCAAACAATGAGAGGATAACCAATGATTGTTTTCCAAAATTCCTTGTCCCTAGGAATATGACTTTACATTTATCCCACTAAATGTCTTCAGGTTGGTTTCAGCCCATTCTTCATTATAGCCAAAATTAGCACTAATTGGCACCCAGTGGTCTGGAGGAATTTACTCATGTCCTTAACCAATTAGTTAACTCTGAGGAAGTAATGTTGGCCCTGGGATCCATTCTAGGTTGCAGTGTGCTGGGATGTTGCCATAGCTTTATTCTCAAAGCCATATTACAATTTTATGGGAGCCCCCATTAGTAAAATGTCATTTCAAAATCAGATCTGCTCTGTATTCAATTCCACTCTATTGTAGCTAATGTCACAGCAAGATCATATGCTTCACATTTGACATATCTTTGAAAAGTTTGTCCATGGTGCCTGTCATGTAACAAATGCAGAAGTAATCATAAACATTGATGATGGTGATGATTCAAAGTGTTAGTAATAGTAGCTTATATTTGCCAAGTGCTTTGTGTGATTCAAAGAACTTTCAGGTACCGTATCTCACTTGAGCTTCCCAGCTGCCCTGTGCAGCAGACAGGGCAAGAAGTATTGTCTTCATTTTACAAATGAGGAAACAGAGGGGTTCAATAATATGTCCCAAATCACATGGTGTATTTAGCAGTAGAGTCAGACCCAGAACACAAGCCTGCAAATATTGTCTAAAATTTGCTACTAAACCTGATATCCACTTCAATAGTATTTATCTTCCACCTTGAATGGGTTCTTTATGACCCTGATTTAGGCGTGAATATCACACATTCATCACTAGACTCAGCGATCCTAGTAAGTTGCGCCTTCATGTGGTTCACTGGTGTCCATGGCACAGTGCCTGTCTTCATTAGACCCCAGGGTCCTCAAGACGGGGGGCGGGGCCACGTGCATGCTGTTCTTTCAGCAGCCAGCTTAACGTAGAATGGCAGAAGCATACTTGACTTTTTAAAGCGCTGGGAGAAAATGTGTTTGTTATCTGCCCCTTCTTTTTTCCCTTTTGGCTTGGTTTTACGGATATGTTAATGTTAACTCACAGTGGGGAGCGTCTCTAAGACCACGGGTGTTGGAAACAGATGGTTTAGGTTCCAGTCCTGGCTCTGCCAATGGCTGTTTGGCTTAGGGCAAGTTACCTAATCTACTTGCCTTATTTTGGGTTCTCCTGAGACAAGAACTTGGGTGAAGATAATTTACTTCAGAGGTGATCCCAGGAAGCAGAAGTGAGGGAAATAGGACTTGGAAGGAAGAAAAGCCAATAAAGGGTATATTAATGATTTGGTTGCTGTTGGGGGAACTGGACTCAGTTGTGCTGGGGACATTCTAAGGACTTGTATAGAATTGTCTCATCACAAGATGGAAATCCTGGTGCATTTACCTGCTGATTCTTGCCCACATTGGTTGAGAGTGACTCTGAGAGTCATTAATATTTCCCCACTCCCTTTCCAGATTTCTGCATAACTGAGCAGCTTCCCAAGGCTTCAAAGAAACTTCTGGCAGCAAAGCAGGGAGATGCTGAGGCCCAGAATTGATGTGGGACACTGGCCTCATGCATGGAAATGTACATCTAAGACACGCTGAAATCAAGTGTACTAGGGCATGTTGCATGATCCTCCACAGACATCTGCTACAGTCCTCAAGCTTTGGTTATTGCATCTGTGATAAGGAGTTGCAATATACCTCTTCACAGAGTAATAATGATGATTAAACGAGAGAGTATACAGTTCCTGGCATATCTGATAGACTTGATAAATATTAGTGATAATGATGATGGTGATGTTATTTATCTTATATTAAATCCATAGGAATTCCAACTGAAATTAAGGTCAGCAAGCAGGTCATATTTTTGCCATTTCTGTGTGTTCGTATTATTGGTCAGATTCTAACTAATCTGGAACTATTTATCTAGAACTGGCTATATGCTGCATTGCTGCATTAAAGATTGTCTCTTAAGTTTAATAATCACTAACAAATTAAAAATAGCAATTGATAATCCTGTGTGTATGTCACCATATAATTAAAAGCAATAAATTTATAGGAGTACAGAAACCCAAGGATTGGGGTGTATGCCCATGTGTGTGCACATACATGTATGTGCCTAATTTTAATAATTCATGAAAGATTTAACCCATATGATCTTCATATTTCATATGTTTTATATTTTGGATCCCCAGTTTTGTTAGTTTTCAGTTTGGCATTTTCTTAAGATAAAATCTGATACTATTATCTTTGTTCTCATAAGTACCGTATAAGTACCTTCTTCTTCCTTAAAAATCTTCAGTTCTTTAGGAAACCCCATGATCAGTTCAAGCTTCAGTTCTACTATTGTTTACCAGCTCTCTCACCCTTGGATCTGTTACTTGGCTTCATTTCCCTCATGCTAACACAATAAAAACTCAAAAATGTTAGTACTCTTATCTTTCACTTTCTTAGTAGGGAATCCCTCTCCTTTTCCATTGTACAGAGTGTCCCTAAGAACAAAATTAAAATTGGCAGGTGATTTTGTGGCTGTGATTCCTTCCACATACATTTGCTTAGTGCAGCAAAGAACTGGAAAGTCCTCATATTAGGCTGAAGTTTGAAATGCACTTCAAACTCAGTTTTAAACAGGGATGGCCAGTGTAGCTATGACTTTCACTATAGGATGACTTCCATTTAAAATACGACATTTATAGTGAAATTTTGGCATCTTAAGATTTTCCTTAGCAAGTGATTTAAAAGTTACAGGATGAAAACTGAGTCCAGGATTTATGATTTTGGGTCATTCCTCAGTGAAGAACCATGAATAGCAGAAGTGGTTAAAGGAATATATCCCAGAGCGTTTCTGTCCTTTGGAGACATTCCCCACATTTCCAACCTTCCCTAAAAGAGGACGTATTTGGGACAAATATAACTTTCTTCAAGGTGACCAGTAGCCACTAAAAAACAATAAACAACTGCCTTATTCAAACATAGGACCTACACTTAGAATTTGGGACTAAAATAATCACCCTTTGTCTTCAAGTCATAAATCACTCCCAGATTCTATGGAAGTTCACAACTTTCTTAGAAACTATAACTAGAGTTTCAGGTATGGAGAACAACTTAAAACCAGAAGAATTTTGCCCTAATTTCAGTTCCCAAAAGTTTAATAAATTAATACAACCAAAACTTAGGATAATTTTTTAGGGATAATTATATCTGAACTACCTACCTAAAAGAGTTGGAAATATCCAATTAAATAACCGTTCAACTGCTTATTCTGGTTAAAATAATACAATTGCAGTTAATTTTTCAACTGATTCAAAGATAAAATTTAACTCTGGTGTTACTAATGGATATACTAAATATTTATTTTACTCAAAAGCAATGTAGAAGTGCTTTGATGCTAGCATCCTTTATTATTGTAATTGCTATCAATAGTGATAGTAATGTGTCACCTAAATAATTCAATCCAGTGGAGAAAAGTTCATCTTAATTTATCAAAAAATACATTCAAGTGCATACAGTTATCGGAGTTAGATAAAAGGTTCTGGAGACCTTTAGTGAATGGATAGGAATTAGTGAAAATTTCCAAATAGTGGGTTGTGAGTGTATTCACAAGTCAACTCTTTGGAACTTTGTCACCTTTTCCCAAATACATGGTATAAGAACTGGAATTTAAGATGAAACCCGTAATTCTGAACTATGACAGCATATGTAAATAATACTGTGGCCTGCATTGGTACTAATAGGACGCATCTCAATTTGGGTCCTGGTGTTATGGAACCAAACCTGGGTCCACTCACCTGTGCACAGTAAAGCCAATCTACTGACATTGGGTTGTGGTGAAAGAAAGTGCAGCATTTACTGTAAGGTGCCAGACTAGGAGGCCAGGACAGCTAACGCTCAAAAAGCCAGAACTGCCTGATGGGTTTCAGGAAAGCATTTTTAAAGGCATGGTGAGGGAGGGGAGTCACAGGGTATGTGATGAGCTCATGCACAATTCTCTGATTGGTTGATGGCGAGGTAACAGGGTAGCGTCACAGGGGTTAACACTGTCATTCCTCAGGCTCCGGTAGGTCTGGGGGTTACATGCTCATAGTCACCAAGTCGTTAACATTGTCTTTCATTTGGTGGGGTTTTAGCATCTATAACACAACTCAGGAAATGTGCATCAGATACTGTTATGTAGGTACTTCAGAGAGGAGCTACAACAGAGGACATGGGGGAGAGGTCTGTCCTGGGAAGTCCCCATAGGGTCCTGCTCAAGGTTACACTGGGAACAGTAATGAGGTGCTGAAGTGAAGAAGAAGAGAAAAGGTGTTTCCTCTCTTTTATCTGCGTTATGAAGTACAAAGCTCTGGCCTCTCCCTCCTATTTCCTAAGGTGTCTCCTCCCAGTCCTATTATGTTCCACTTCTGCCCCATTAAAGGGTCTGAGCCTAAATGCCCACCCTTCACAGTAATCTGAGGATGACTAACCTGACCTTAACAGTCTCTGCAGTACTTGCATTTTTTAACGGAATATTTGTGAACCCAAGGGAACTGCTAATTGGTAGAATTTCTGGCTAGATGATCAAAGCAACATGTAAAGACCCAGGTAGTGAGGGAGAAGGAGTTTGAGGTTTTGCAGGCCGCTTTGCTGGCAGCTCCTCACCCCGTCACGGTTTATCATTGCTCCTTCTTTTCTTCCCCTTCAACTCCATAGTTTGTCGAATATCACTGAGATTTTTTCCCCCTGACTATTTGGCAACCACAGACGTTCCGTTCGGGTGAGGAGCAGAGGGTGGACATAATGATGTGACTTCTTATGTGGATTAGGAGTCAGCAGTGCCATATTTCTGTGGACTTCCATGCTTTCTAAAGGCTCAAAACTGCTGTCTTCAGAAGAAAAATTTTTTTGCAATCTCGTTTATAATATTAATTTGCTTAGTAAATCTTCCCTCCTTCCTTCCTTCCTTCTTCCCTCCCTCCCTCCCTCCCTTTGTTTCTTTTTTAGTAGCTAGGGCCAAGTTAAATTGTACCTTTGTCACAAATTCTGAACTAGTCTAAAATAATGAGCAATCACAAAACATGGGCAAGTAGAATAAAATTCATAACCTGTAGTTTCTTAGGTGCTGTGCTTAAGGAATAAACGAAAAAACTGAGTTTGAGTATATGGGCGGGCAAATATGCACACCCTCCCATGTGCCGTAATCACTGTGAATAGCAAGGTAACTAAGTTCTGTTGAACTGTCACATCCGTCTCCTCCTCTCCACGCCCACTGCCTGAGGCAGTCCTGAATGTGCACAATAGTCCTTATCTCCTGGCTCACTCTTCTCCCATCCAGCCTCCCACATTGCCTTAGAGTGGTCTATCTAAAACACAGATCTTACCATGGCATCTACCCACTTGAAACTCCTGATGGCTTCTCATCGCCTTCTGAATAACGCCTGTACATCCTAGCACAGTAAACAAAGCCCCTTTCCAACCTCGCTAAGCCCGACTCTCCAGACTTGCCTCCATCCACTCTCCCCAACAGTGAGATTTCTCACTGTCCTTTACCTGGGCATCCTGTGTACATTCCTACCGATGAGGCTTCTCTCCTGCTTTTCCCTCTGCCTGGACTTCCTCCTTTACTTTGCTCACCTGAGCTGCCTTCTCAAAGGCAGAAATAATCATTCCCTCCATTTCCCTGTACATTATATATAATATAAAATGTTGCAATTTATTATAACATCTATTGTGGTAGTTATTTTTGTTTGCTTTTCTGTACTCCAACCTAAGAAGTGAGCTCTGTCAAGACAGGGACTTCAGTGCTTCTGGAACATAAAAGATGCACAAATGTCAAGATCAAATATTGAAAAATGATGGAAGGAGTTGAGTCAATGTAAATGAAGCAGAACAGGCAATATAGGGTGGGGGAGTGAGAGGTACAAACTATTGGGTGTAAGATAGGCCCAAGGATGTAGTGTACAACACAAGGAATATAGCCAATATTTTGCAACAACTGTAAATGGAAAGTAACCTTTAAAAATTGTATAAAAATTAAAAAAAAATTTTTTTAAAGACAACTATGTGTAGTTAATGTTAAGCCATGGGATGATTAAATTTGCCCAGTGAGAGGGTATAAACTGAGAAGAGTTCCAAAGCCAGAATTCTGGGAAAGCCTATATTCAAGGAAAGAGGATCAGAATAGGTTGAGGTGTAACCAGAGAGACAGGAGGGGAAGTGAAAGGAGGGGTTGGCATAGATGCCAAGAGAGGTGAGTCAGGAGAGCTGGTCATTGGGTCAGATGCTCTAGAGAGGCAGGATGTGGTGTGAGGAGCTTCTGAGTTTGGCTGTAGAAAGTCACTGGTGATCTTTGATGAGGGTATTTAGTAAAGTAGAGGAACTGGAGGCCAGATCATCTCGATGGTGAGTAATTATGCAGGAATGAAGAAGGAGAAATGCAAACTACTCTTTCTAGGGTTTGTGGCAGGGTAGAGAAATAGGGCTAGAGCTAGTGAAACAAAGTGCAGAGACTGGTTGTGCTTCTGGGCTGCGGGAAAGGAGCCAGGGGCCGGGGAGGCTGAAGTCACAGTTGTAAACTGACCAGGTTGTCATTCTCAGCATTGTGTGATGGCTTAAGTGGGGGATTAGACTGGGAGAAGTTGGTTTTTTGTTGGTGAACTGAGGTTTGACCCTGGTAAATGAGACAGAGTTTGTTTTGTGGCCTGTAAAATGGCTCTGAGGGAAAATTCCAAGGTAAAGTTCCAAAAAAGCATTTTGAACAGTAACTTTTTTGGAAAGAACATAGAGGTGCTTAGGATGAATTTGGAAGACAGTAGTTATTTGTATGTTTAAGTTCTGGTGCTCTGGCAGGAGCAGATATTATAATTATTTCCATTTTACAGATGAAGGTAGAGGTACAGAGTGTCCTGGCTATCCTCCCCCACAAAGTCTGGCCTCTTCAGGCTGTATGGGCCCTCTTTGCCTGTGTGTATTGAGAACGTTCTCTTTTGGAGATGTTTTTCCACATTTACTACTAATGTGGGTAATACTATCCAGTTAGAAGGTACAGAGATCATCCGGGTGAGGGTTGCTTCACTGGTTGTCTAGAAAGATGTCATAGATTAACCTTAACCTTGGTGAAGTCACCGGACTCCCAAGTCTGGTTCTTAGCTTTGAGACCCAGGAACTTCCCTTTCTCAGCGTACCAGAAAAGTCATCTGACGCAAGTGGTCTGACTTAAACTTAACAACACTTACCAAGCTATCAGTTTATGATGGGGGCTGTTCGTTCACCATGACACGTGCGCATCTGCCCTCCAGGAGGCTCTTCCTGGTTTCACAATATCTTAAAACCTGTATGGACATAAATCAGGTGGTTGCTCTATGAGCACAAAGACAGAGCAAAGGAGGTTGATAGTATAGCCAGAACTCTCAGGAAGCTAAGTGAGTTGTTTCTAACTCAGAGCAAGGCACTGCCCTTTAGTAAGCATATTTATTTTCCTCAGGGTCAGTGTTTTTTCCCCTGAGCAATGTTACATGGATGAACTCTGCCAACTTTAGCTGTTCTGATCCCTGTTTCTATATTTTCATGTAGACCACCCTCTCATATTGAAACATTCCTTATTAAGAGATATTAATATCACCCAGATAAATTCGCTTTTTCTGTTTTTGAGCCAGAATCCATTTTTAAAAAATTGTGGCTACCTTTGGCATATGTGTTGATTTTTTTCAATCAAGTCCGTTCTTTACCCCTTTTCCCTACCTACACTGTACTGCCCGCACAGACATGGCTTGATCTGAAGGGGGTAACTCACAGAACTCCTTGCAAGAAGTTACTTTTTAAAAATTGCATTTTGCTTACTTAGATAGCTGTAAAAACACTGCTTGGGGAAATTAAAGAAATAACATAGCACTACTCCCCATAAGCTATTATCAGAGATTCTAGCCATTTATATTTTTCTCCTATATTGGTTTGTTCTCCGTAAAACTCCCTGATGAAAACCCAGAGATCTTTGGACCACAAGCACAGTTGCATTGTATGGCTATTCAGGTTCTTAATACCTTTTTCCCTTTGAGGTGTACTCTCCCAGATCCCATCTGCTGACTTCTTTATTAACTTGATCTTTAAATGTCTTTATATTTATTTGACTTCTCCATGACTGAAGGCCATGTTCTTCATTTGCAGTTTGTGCTCATCTTGTTTTGACTAAAACATTTTTTTAAATTTCTTGACGTATAGTGGATATTCAGCTATTCCTTGAAGTTATAACCTCATCTATAATGCAAACATAATCCTGGTACCAATTTATATTAGACTTTATCCATGGGTTCAATCTCATATTACTTTCAGGCTTCCAACCGCCTATGTTCTTTAGTTCCAAAGATAGGGAATTTGTGTTGTGTTCTAGGAGTTAAGAAACTACTATTGGGACTTCCCTGGTGGTGCAGTGGTTAAGAATCTGCCTGCCAGTGCAGAGGATGTGGGTTCGAGCCTTGGTCCGAGAAGATCCCACATGCCGCGGAGCAACTAAGCCCATGCGCCACAACTACTGAGCCTGTGCTCTAGAGCCTACGAGCCACAACTACTGAGCCCACGTGCCACAACTACTGAAGCCCACGTGCCGAGAGCCCATGCTCCACAACAAGAGAAGCCATCTTAATGAGAGGCCTGTGCACCACAACAAAGAGTAGCCCCTGCTCACCGCAACTAAAACGAAAACCCGCATGCAGCAACAAAGACCCAACGCAGCCAAAAATAAATAAATTAATTCATTAATTCATTAAAAAAAAAAAAAAAGAAAGAAAGAAACTACTATCAAGTGAGAATGACTGGAAACCTTCCAGAATTCTAACTCATGTTCCTCCTCCACAACCTTGGGGGATTTCTTTTTGTTAATTCTTTAATACAATTTTTAAAGGTTATACTCCATTTATAGTTATTACAAAATATTGGCTATATTCCCCATGTTGTACAATATATCCTTGTAACCTATCTTACACCCAATAGTTTGTACCTCCCACTCCCCAACCCCTTCCTTCCCTCCACCACTGGTAACCACTAGTTTGTTCTCTAGTTTGTTTGAGTCTACTTCTTTTTTGTTATATTCACTAATTTGTTGTAGTTTTTAGATTCCACATATAAGTGATATCATATAATATTTGTCTTTCTCTGTCTGACTTATTTCACTTAGCGTAATAGCATCATGCTCTCCAAGTCTATCCATGTGGCTGCAAACGGCAAAATTTTATTCTTTTTTATTACTGAACAGTATTCTACATGTAACGCGTCTTCTTTATCCATTCATCTGTTGATGGACACTTAGGTTACTTCCATATCTTGGCAATTGTAAATAATGCTTCTGTGAACATTGGGGTGCATGTATCTTTTCGAATTAGTGTTCTTGTTTCAGATATATACCCAGGAGTAGAATTGCTGGGTCATATGGTAATTCTGTTTTTAGTTTTTTGGACCTCCATACTGTTTTCCATAGTGGCTGTGCCAATTTCCATTCCCACCAACAGTGTACAGGGTTTGCTTTTCTCCCAACCCTAGTGTGTTTTAGAGTGGCTTCCTAGCAGACGCTGTCAGTGCCACACCCAGATTCCTCGCCTGCCACCGCGGCATGCTCTAGCCCACTTCCAGATGCCAGGATCTGCACCTCTTTGACTGAGTGCTTTTCCAGAGCCATGTGCTTTTCTCAGTTATAAAGGGAGGGCTAGAAGAAAGGAGTAGGGAATTAATACCCCAAGCACCCTCAACCAAGGACTGATGGGACATGGTGTACAAATGCCCAACAACCCTTCCTCTAGGGTTTTTTTACTTTACTGCTTCCTTCCTTTCCCTGTCCTAGTTCCTCACCCCCTGCTAGTGCTTCCTGCACCTCCCAAACTGCTTTCACTGCAATCCTTATCTCAGGATTTGCTTCTGAGCCCAAACTGAGGCGTGATATAACGGAGAAGAGGAAACTTCCTAGCCAAAGGGCCAAACAAATCAATATCCAGAAGTTACAGCTGATGAACTATAGTGGACATAGAGCCTGGTACTGAATAATAATTGTTTTATGAATGCTTTCCAAATAATCATTGCTTGTGGTCCTCCTCTCAAGGAGTGCCCAATCCAGTGGGAGAGGTTGATATATAAACCATGAGACTTTAGTATTGTGTAGTTAGTGCTATAGGGAGGTGTGAGAAACCTCCTGTGGGAGAAGATGTGAGGCAGCAGTTCCACAGGATGGGATTAGGAGTGAAAGAGGGGTTTAGGGAAAGCTTTATTGATGCAGTGGTATTAGGTATGGAAGTTGGAAGAGAGCACTTCAAAAGGAGGAGCATGAACACACATAGAGAGAGAGGGAGAGAGAGATATTTGAACAAACCAGGAATACTGCCATGGTGAGGGGAACAATGGGCTGGAACAAGGGGTGTTGGGGAGCAGTGGCTGGGATGAGATGGTGAGAGGCCTCAAATGCCATGCTAAGGAGAGTTGGCCTTATCCTACAAGTGATAAGTAACATGATCATATTTTTGTATTAGAATATCTTGTTTCTAGGTATATATGGAGTAACTCTGGGATACTTAAGGCTATTCTCGGAGCTCAGTTTACATAGAAGGGGCAGTAGAAGGTGAATGGTTAACGTGTGGGATGCCTTTATTTGAATCCCAACCCTGCCGCTTACTAATTGTGTGATTAAAATAACTAACATTTAAAAGATTTTTATTGAAGTATATTTGGCATACAATATTATATTAGTTTCAGGTGTACAACATAATGCTTCAGCATTTGTGTGCATTGCAAAATAATCATCACAATAAGTCTAGTTACCATCTGTCACCATACAAAGTTAATACAATATTATTGACTGTATTACCCATATTGTACATTACATCCCCATGACTTATTTATAACTGGAAGTTTGTACCTCTTGATCCCCTTCACCCATTTGTTTCCTCTCAACTCCCCTCTGCACTAGCAACCACCAATCTGTGTTTTGTATCTATGAATCTGGGTTATGTTTTGTTTTGTTTGTTTTGTTTTTTAGATTCCACATGTAAGTGAAATAACGTTGTATTTGTCTTTCTCTGTCTGACCATTCACTTAGCATAATACCCACAAGGTTCATTCATGTTGCTGTAAATGGCAAGATTTCATTCTTTTTTATGGCTGAGTAGTATTTCTCTCTCTCTTTCTCTATCATATTTTCTTTATTCATTCATCTATCAATGGATACTTAGGTTGTGGTCATATCTTGACTATTGTAAATAATGCTGTAATAAACATAGGGTTGCAGATATCTTTTCAAATTAGTGTTTTTGTTTTCTTCAAATAGATACCAAGAAGAGGAATTGCTGGATTGTATGGTAGTTATATTTTTAATTTTTTGAGGAAACTCCATACTGTTTTCCATAGTGGTTGCACCAATTTACTTTCCCACCAACAGTGCATGAAGGTTCCCTTTGCTACCAACACTTGTTATTTCTTGTCTTTCTGATAATATCTATCCTGGAGAACGTTGCATATGCATTCGAGAAGAATGTATATTCTGCTACTTTTGGGTGGAATATTCTACATATATCTATTAAGTTCATTTGATCTCATGTGTTGTTTAAGGCCAATGTTTCCTTATTGATTTTCTGTCTGGATGATCTATCCATTGATGTAAGTGAGATGTTAAAGTCCCCTACTATTATTGTTGTCAGTTTCTCCCTTTAAGTCTGTTAATATTTGCTTTACATATTTTGGTGCTCCCATGTTGGGTACATGTATATTTATAAGTGTTATATCTTCTTGCTGGATTGACCCCTTTATCATTATATAATGCCCATTGTCTTTCATTACAGTCTTTGTTTTAAAGTCTGTTTTGTCTGATAAGTATATACTTACACCAGCTTTCTTTTTATTTCTATTTGCATGGAATATCTTTCTCCATCCCTTCACTTTCAGTTTGTGTGTGTGTCTTTACTTTGGAAGTGAGTCTCTTGTAGGCAGCATATAGATGTTTTGTTTGTTTGTTTGTTTGTTTGTTTTTATCCATTCAGCCACTCTATGATTTTTTTTAAAATTTATTTTATTTATTTATTTTTGGCTGCATTGGGTCTTCACTGCTGCACGTGGGCTTTCTCTAGTTGCAGTGAGCGGGGGCTACTCTTCGTTGTGGTGCGCGGGCTTCTCGTTGCGGTGGCTTCTCTTGCTGCAGAGCACGGGCTCTAGGCGTGCGGGCTTCAGTAGTTGTGGCTTGCGCGCTCTAGAGTGCAGGCTCAGTAGTTGTGGCGCACGGGCTTAGTTGCTCCGCGGCATGTGGGATATTCCTGGACCAGGGCTCGAACCCGTGACCCCTGCATCGGCAGGCAGATTCTTAACCACTGCGCCACTAGGGAAGTCCACTCTATGATTTTTGACTGGAGAATTTTGTCTATTTACATTTAAAGTAATTATTGATAGATATGAACTTATTGCCATTTTATTAATTGTTTTCTGAATGTTTTTTGTAGTTCTTCTCTGTTCCTTTCTTCTTTCTTTCTCTCTTCCCTTGTGGTTTGAGGACTTTCTTTAGTGAGAAATAAGTAGCATTTATTGAGTCTGCTATGTGCCTGGCACAGTTTTAAGTCCTTTACATGTACTCAATTATTAAGTCACTTACCCTTCAGATTCCTCATCTATGCAATGGAGATAATGTTACTTTACATTAATAAAATATTACTTTGTGACAATATTTTATGTAGCTGCCTTGCAAAATAGTTTGTGTAAACTTCTTATAACAGTGCCTGCCTGGTACATAGCAGGTAAAAGGTGCTGGGTAAGTGCTATTGTTATTATTATACGGCCCCTCTGCTCTCAGAAGAGCTCATATGAAGGGGAATCTATGGCTTTGCCTAAGTTTCCCTACATCTGAGTTCAGACATTACCGAACAACATCTCTGGCAGGCACTTGCCCTAGTTGAAGGATAACATCTCTGGCAGGCACCTGCCCTAGTTGAAGGATAGGTAGGAGGCTGATATGGTGCAGTACTCCATAGCCTTACTTCCCTTATACAGCTCTAAGAATTTTTGTCCACTGAAAAAGCTGTTCAACCTAGACCAGAGCCTGTGGAGAGCTGTCCTTTGGTGGAGGTGCTGAAGGAGTTAGGATAAGTTGTTCAGCTGTCAAGGCACCTGAGCAGTGTTCTAGGTCTTAGAACCTAGAAGGAAAAAAAAAAAAAAAAAGCATAAAACCGGCCGTGAGTTTCAGGATCAGGATTTGGAGCAGCATCTGTCTGATGTACCTGACGCCAAGGAAGTTCTGCTCTGCTGTCTGTGGGGCTGTCTGTGGAGCCTCCAGTGAGCAACTAAGAAGTGGCCCAGCCCAAGGAGAAGATTCACACAGCTTTGATTGTCTGGGGAAAGAGCTGCTGAGTTTCCTTCTGGAAGGCTCTTACTCCTGAAGCTCCAGGTTCTAGTTCTGAATGTCCCAGCTGAAGCTATGACATCTTAAGGGACAATGGGGACTGTGGAGTACAAAGTGATTAAGTTTCTGATCCAGACATCTGATGAAATTGCAGATTCCGAATTAGGGATGTGGGCTCCAGGCATCCATGACTATTTTGTATTAGAAATCAACTTTCAAATTTCCGGAAACAAATGAGGTCTGAAAAGAGAGACGTGCACTGATATTATGATTTAATTTTTATATTCATAATTTGAACTAATTGTAACTTTTTCAGAAAACTGTTGCATGACTATACTGCTTGCTTCAATATAGCCTTCCTGATTTTTGTCCTTTTCACTGAGTCTTCCACCCCGAGGCAAGCAAAAGAAGTGGAATTCAACTTTCATCATAAAGCATGATGAACTTGAGTCTTAAGAAGTTTCATGTTCACAAGGAGCTGCTGGGCCATTTTCTGGTATTGATAATCTCAGTACATACTCTTGTCTCTTTCTTGAGTGTGTGTGAGTCTGTCTGTACTATTGACATCAAATTATATATGCTGGTCTGAAAACTGTGTACTTTCTTTTTTGAATAATACATCATATTACACAAATACCTTTGACATTTGCCTCACTTTAAAATTTAAAAGGATAGGTGTGAGTTATCATTTTGCAATTTGTGCTCCCTTGTGCCATGTAGGCAATAAATATTTTTGATCTACATTCTGTAGCCCACTTTTAAAATCCAAACTTCAGCATCTTTTCAAAATAATATATATAAAACATTTGTATTGTTTGTTTCACTATGACAGAGTGCAATAAAAGAGAATTCACTTGTGTCTACAACCTGGAAGTTAAATTACTATTTTTTACTATTTATTTGGTTCATGTGTTTATTATTTTAGGTAAAATTTGAAACATTAAGCAGGTTAGGTATCAACTAAGGAAATAACATTAGCAACTATTATCATCAGTGAGGTAAGAAACATACTTTAGAATACCTTCATGCTAAACATATCAGTGATACCAAATTACAAGAGTACAAAAATTCAAATTCTCACCACAGAGTATCAGAAACCATTTGACTCTCCCTTTGCCCCTCTGCGGAGCATTTCTAAGTCCTACTAACAGTTAGATTGGAGCAACCTCACAGACTTGTAGGATGAAATGCTTGCTACATAATCTATTTAGCAAGAGGTGAGATTGTGATTTTATGCATTAAAAAATATATATTTATGTATCCTGTGGCCTCGCTACTCTAATTGTGGACCCTGGACCAGCAACATTAACGTTAAATTGGAGCTTATTAGAAATGCAAAATCTTGGGCCCTACTCTAGATATTCTGAGTCAGAATCTGCATTTTAAAAAAGATTCCTGACTCATTCATATGCCCATTAAAGTTTGAAAGGTGTTGCATTGGAGAGATAAAATATTACTGAAGATTTTGAAGTCTGCATCTATCTAATTGTTTGTAGAACTTAGAAATACTCCCAGATGAGCAAAAGAGAGAGTCCAATGGCCTCCTTCCCTTTTACTATATTGATTCTCCATATAGTAAGGTCTACTGCCTTGTGTTGGAGGTATCAGGCCACCTCGGTTTGAATCCTGCTTTACCATTTATATAACTTCTCTGTATCTTGGTTTCCCCACCTGTATAAGAGGAATAATAATAGTATCTCAAACAGTTGTGAAGATTAAATGAATTAATACTTTTAAGGCTCTTAGAACAATGCTTAGCACATAGTAAGTGCTCAAAAATGATTCATTACCATCATTTTCAAGGTCTGAGTTTTGTAAGCCATTATCTTAAAATCTCAAGTCTTCCTCTAAGGCTGTTGCTGGCAGAATGGTCCAGAGACAAGGCTGGTCAGCTCAGAGCATCTGGGGTGGAAGGATTTGACTGAAACTCCTTCAAGGCAGGTCTAGGCCTGGCATAGACTGCCATTTAGTAGCTTAGTGCCCAAGTGTAATGACCATGGGATGTTAATTACTGACTTCTCTTCTCCCAAATTTTACTCATTAAAAGTCACAGAAGATTTTTAGCCAATTCCCTGAAACCTTATTATCTTTACTTTGTAAAATAAGCCTCTTGAGTATAGTGGAAACCCACTCTGAACATATCTCCTAATTACATAAGCTGATATAATTGATGGACTAGCTTCTGGCATCTTCCCATTCTTCTCTTTACCCCCTGCAAATAACTGTAAGTAGAGTTAAGATGATAGACTGAATGAGATGGAAATGATAGGAACCTGATTCCATCCTTCACCAACCATCTACAGGAAGAAATGTGCCAGACCAAGGAACACTTATCAGCTAGAGATTTGGTCTCTAATTTCAATATGGAGCCCTGGGGTATAAGGAGGAGTCCTCTTGCCTAGGTCACCGCTTCTGAAATTTTAATATACAATAAATCACCTAAATATTTTGTTACAATTCAGATTCTGACTTAAGCTAGCTGGGGAGGGCCTAAGATTCTGCATCTCTAACAAGCTTCCAGGTGGAGTCAATGCTGCTAATCCATGGGCCACATTTAGGCTGGAACCAGTCTAAGTAGGTTAGAAGGATTCTTCCACACCTGCCTGCCTGAGCCCTCACCTGAATCTCGGCCCTCTGCATAACTGGTTCTCAGCCCTAGCTTCACATTACAATCGCCTGGGGTCCTGGTCCCCAATTCCAGATATTCTGATTTAATTGGTTTGGGGTTTATGGAAGAGAGCCAAAAAGGAAGGGTCAGAAAGACATGAATCTGGGAAAGCTTGGACTTTTCACTCCTCTGCATTAACAATGAAATTCCTTCTTGGCACTGTGATCCAATAAAATAACCTTGCCCTTGACCCTGATCCACATTTGGAGTAGAAAGTCAACGAGAGTGGGGATCCTTGAGCTTTTCACGGAGGTAAATAATAAGTGCATGCAATCGACGTGGGTGTCAAACCAGTTTTATAGAGCAGTTCCAGAGTATTTTTCAAAATGTAATACTGAAACACGTTCTTGGGAGAAAACTAAGTTCAGGAATTTTGAAATGCTGATTTGCTCTGATTCTGGCAAAGAGACAACCAAGTATGTATTCACTTCAGGTAAAACTGTGTAAATATATGATCCTTTTCTTTGAGGACCATGTGCTCTAGTTAGGAAGATGAAACCAATGCATGTGTGCAGTAAAAGGTTAACTTAGCAGGTCTGGGTTTCCCCAAACCTGTGCATTCCAAAGAAAGCCTGTCTCTATAGGACTGACCCCTGGCTAACTCCTAGGAGATAACCTCTGATCCCTTAGAATATACTCACTGAAAAGAGTATTTTTATATGCTTGAGGCCCGACCCTACCTTGAGTCCAGTCCAGAGCCCTCATGATGGTGGCTGGCCACAATCCCTACAAAAGTCTCAAGTCAGGACAGTTAATGTAACAAGCTACAGTCCCTAGTGCTGCAAATGATCTCAAGGCTATAGTTGATATTTGTTATCTACCTCCTCTATCATCCATTCTAGATTCCCCTCACCCTAATCCTGCAACCTAGGCTAGCAAAGTTCAAGCTATAAGAAGTGAGCATCTAGAACATGCAAAAGGAAATAAATGAAATGTATTGGATGTTTATTAAAACCCAAACTGATACACTGTCTTGTTCTGTTGGACTCCAGGCATAGGAATTGTTGCTGGCTGTGTAAATGATATTTTGTGAATTGCTGTTACTGAAGGGAATATGTTGTATCCCTCTGTGTTTTGAGGCAGAAAAAAGAAGATTGAAAACTACTGATCTAGAAAACCACTGATATTTGAAAACCTGATTTAAATTTAAAATTTTCTAGAGAGTAAAGAAATATCTTGAGTAAATATGTACAACTGATCATCCATAATTTATGAGGCAAAGAAACATTTTTTATGCTTATATGAGAATTATATCCTGTCATTTTCTTAATATCTGCCAGAACCCTATTTCACAACACTGGTCACTAAAGCCCTTAATTTGTTACTGTGGTCAAACTATATTAAGACAACAAAATAAAAATTTAGTGCCATTCCTCTTTAAATCAAATCATCAGAGAGGCTTCTATTTAAGAAAAACTTAGAAAAAAGAAACACACACACACACACACACACACACACACGCACGCACACACACACCCCCCCCAGCATTCTCTGTTTCTGATTTGAATTCATTTCTATTTTAAGAAGTTAAAAGCCACGTCTTTTTTTTTTTTTTTAATTGGAGTATAGTTGCTTTACAATGTTGTGTTAGTTTCTGCTGTACAGTAAATTGACTCAGTTATACGTACACACATATTCACTCTTTTTTAGATTTCCTTCCCATTTAGGTCACCACAGATCATTGAGCAGAGTTCCCTGTGCTAAACAGTAGGTTCTCATTAGTTATCTATTTTATACATAGTATCAATAGTGTATATATGTCAATCCCAATCTCCCATTTTGTCCCATCCTCCCTTCCCCCCTTGGTAACTGTAAGTTTGTTCTCTACATCTGTGACTCTTATTTCTGCTCTGCCAATAAGTTCATCTGTACCATTTTTCTAGATTCCACATATAAGCGATATTATATGATGTTTGTTTTTCTCTTTCTGACTTACTTCACTCTGTATGACAGTCTCTAGGTCCATCCACGTCTCTGCAAATGGCACCATTTCATTCCTTTTTATGGCTGAGTAATATTCCATTGTATGTATGTACCACATCTTCTTTATCCATTCCTCTGTCGATGGACATTTAGGTTACTTCCATGTCCTGGCTATTGTAAATAGTGCACTATAAAACTCTCAGAGGAAAACATAGGCAGAACACTCTTTCACATAAATCACAGGAAGATCTTTTTTGATCCACCTCCTATAGTAATGAAAATAAAAACAAAAATAAACAAATGGGATCTAATTAAACTTAAAAGCTTTTGCACAGCAGAGGAAACCATAAACAAAACAAAAAGACAACCCACAGAATGGGAGAAAATATTTGCAAATGAAGCAACCAACAAGGGATTAATCTCCAAAATATACAAACAGCTCATGCAGCTCAATATCAAAAACACAAATAACCCAATCAAAAAATGGGGGGGGGAGATCTAAATAGACATTTCTCCAAAGAAGACATACAGATGGCCAAGAGACACATGAAAAGATGCTCAACATCACTAATTATTAGAGAAATGCAAATCAAAACTACAATGAGGTATCACCTCACACCAGCCAGAATGGCCATCATCAAAAAATCTATAAACAATAAATGCTGGAGAGGGTGTGGAGCAAAGGAAACCCTCATACACTGTTGGTGGGAATGTAAATTGATACAGCCACTATGGAGAACAATATGGAGGTTCCTTAAAGAACTAAAAATAGAATTCCCATATGACCCAGCAATCCCACTACTGGGCATATACCCAGAGAAAACCATAATTCAAAAAAACACATGCACCCCAATGTTCACAGCAACACTATTTACAATAACCAGGACATGGAAACAACCTAAATGTCCATCAACAGATGAATGGATAAAGAAGATATGGTACATATATACAATGGAATATTTTTTTTATAAATTTATTTATTTTATTTATTTACTTTTGGCTGCATTGGGTCTTTGTTGCTGTGTGTGGGCTTTCTCTAGTTGTGGCGAGCGGGGGCTACTCTTTGTTGCAGCACGTGGGCTTCTTATTGCGGTGGCTTCTCTTGTTGCAGAGTACGGGCTCTAGGCGCACGGACTTCAGTAGTTTTGGCACACAGGCTCAGTTGTTGTGGCTCACGGGCTCTAGAGTGCAGGCTCAGTAGTTGTGGTGCACGGGCTTAGTTGCTCCACAGCATGTGGGATCTTCCTGGACCAGGGCTTGAACCCGTGTCCCCTGCATTGGCAGGTGGATTCTTAACCACTGCGCCACCATGGAAGCCAATACAATGGAGTATTACTCAGCCATAAAAAGGAATCTAACTGGGTCATTTATAGAGACGTGGATGGACCTAGAGAGTGTCATACATAGTGAAGTAAGTCAGAAAGAGAAAAACAAATATCATATAATAATGCATATATATGGAATCTAGAAAAATGGTATAGATGATCTTATTTGCAAAGCAGAATTAGAGACACAGACGTAGAGAATAAATGTATGGATACCAAGAGGGAAAGGGGTGGGGTGAGAGGAATTGGGAGACTGAAATTGACACACATAAATTATTGATATTATGTATAAATAGACAACTGGTGGGAACATACTGTATAGCACAGGGAACTCTACCCAGTGCACTGTAGTAACCCAAGTGGGAGGGAAGTCCAAAAGGGAGGAGATATCTCTATGTGTATGGCTGATTCATTTTGTTGTGCAGTGGAGGCTAACACAATATTGTAAAGCAGCCATACTCCAATAAAAATTAATAAAAAAAAATTTGTATAGCCACTATGGAGAACAGTATGGAGGTTCCTTAAAAAACTAAAAATAGAGCTACCATATGACCCAGCAATCCGGCTCCTAGGCATATATCCGGAGAAAACCATGATTCGAAAGGATGCATGCACCGTGATGTTCTTTGCAGCACTATTTACAAAAGCTAGGTCTTTTTTGTTTTTTTAATTTATTGTTGGCTGTGTTGGGTCTTTGTTTCTCTGCGAGGGCTTTCTCTAGTTGCGGCAAGTGGGAGCCACTCTTCATCACGGTGCGCGGGCCTCTCACTATCGTGGCCTCTCTTGTTGCGGAGCACAGGCTCCAGACGCGCAGGCTCAGTAGTTGTGGCTCATGGGCCTAGTTGCTCCGCGGCATGTGGGATCCTCCCAGACCAGGGCTCGAACCCGTGTCCCCTGCATTGGCAGGCTGATTCTCAACCACTGCGCCACCAGGGAAGCTCCAAAGCCAGGTCTTTTGATGTCAGGTTACATATGACCAAGAGACTTCATGGAGTCAAGAGCTGAGTCATGTTTTTCCTTCCCTCTAAATAGATAATCAGGGCAAACCTATTCAAAGAAGTTAGGAAGTTTTCACATTATGATGACAAATGCAATAAAAATATATATGAAATTATTTTATAAAAAAAAATAAAGATGAGATAAAACTGTAAAATTCAACTTTTACTATCGGTGTTATTATTATTGTTGCTGTTGTTATTCAGATCTCTAATTCCTTGCCTAAAACCCTTGGAGCAGATGTGTGTCAGAATTCAGAGTTTTTTGGCTTTTGAAAAATAACATCATATGTTTACCATGAATTACAAAAAAACTCCCATTTGGTCTGGGGAAGAATCCTGTAATGAACAGATAAATATCTCTGCTGCAAAATGTTGAATACTCAAAGTAAATGGTATAAATAAGGGCTATGAGTAGTCCTTACATTTCAGGCCAAGTTTTGCCACCAAATTAATTCAGGTCATGTCAGATTTCTCTGCCAAATGAGTTATAAAACCTAGTTTGGGCTTTTGTGACTTAAAAATTGCAGTTATGGGTTTGTGGACTCTATTATTATTATTATAATTACATAGCTCAAACTTGGATTTAAAAGGGCAAATATCACCTGTACCCAGAATGTTTGCTCAGTGTCACTGCTTAGAAGGTCCTACTCATGGCGGAAGGAAATAGGCTTTCTTGTTAGACAGATCTGGGTATGAATCAGACTTGAAAAAGTCACTTACTGTCTGTGAACTTTCTTTTTTTCATATATAAAATATGTATAGTTAACTCTTTGGACCCTTGGCCTTCTCCCAGGGTGTATCTTGAGAACTTATGATACTACAAACTTGTGAATATCTCTAGATAACATAAATTCCCTCACAAAATTTAGTATATTGTTACTGAACCCAACTGCTTATCCTCTAGCTAATCTGTTGATAGTTACAAGTAGTGGGGAGGTCTGGATGGTGGAGCTCATAAGAAATGATTATTCAAAAGGCAGTTGGAACAAAAATGACTGTTGCTGGTTTTTTTGGCTGCCCCTAACGCAGCATCTCTTAGTCACTTATGGGGAGACACACTTTGTTCCTTACGTGCAGCTCTATCTTGCCTTGGGCATGACGCATCCACGAGAAACATCCAAATATGAAAGAAAAATATGAGGCTTAGCTTGGACTTTTTATATCATGAAAGAAAATGCTGTTTGAAGGTCACTACTAGAAAAAAAAATGTGCATGGCAAGTGTTGAAAAGAGTAGTCATTTACATCAAATAACTCAATAATTTGAAATGAAAATTTCTCCAAGAGATTGAGAAAAAATAGTAAATATATTTTCAATAATGGCTGCCAAAGCAAGGGCACTTTAAATACCTAAGTCGGCAGAAGGTTTGTTCATAAAACAAACTTTTATAAACTTTAAATTTTCACTTTTCTGTTACTTGTATTTCTGTACCAAAAAAAGGCATTTGGAAATAGACATTCTGCTGATGTTATTTTTAATGTAATTCATGACAGGCATATAATTTTCAGGTACTTTTGTGATGTTTAAGGATCCTTCACTTGAGGAGATACAGGATTTAGGGCATCTCTAGAGCCATTTACATTTACCATAATCACAATCCAGCTGAGCTTAGTTAAGTATGGTTCATGAATCTAGAGTTGTACAGGATAAAGTAAAATAATTCAGGATGCCTGGAGTGTGTTATTTTTTGGTGTATAAGATTCAAAAATGAGTCAAATGAATTTTAAGATTTCACAGTTAATAACAAAAAAAGTAACACTTCAGTTCTCTCTTGGGGAATTAAAACGACTCTCATGAAATCATATCCTCACAGAGTAGAAAGTCACAGAATGAAATCATCAGTCAAACCTTGGAGAAGAAAGGAGACATTATCCACTTGATATCTTTATGTTTTAAATAAGTACAGTGTGTGCTTGGAAATGAAAGTCTGGCCATTAAAGCTACTGACAGGCAATGAGAGCCTGCTTTGCTTCTGTCCCAAGAGAATGTTAATAATGCTTAGGGGTGATGTTTAGAATGGGCTGTGTTCTCTGAGCTGTCCTTTGACATAAGAGTGATCAGTTATCTTGTGTGACTGGGTCTAGATGGTGTCCTTTTTGAGTGTGTCCTTACTGTGTTTTTAAAAATAGCAACCATTATAAATGAGAATGCTAATGTTTGGCAGTTTTGATATCACCAATAAATATTATAACTAACTTCTAACAAATAAGAACAAAAATAATACATTCGAAATCTATATCCAAAGATAATTTTCTTATTTATTCATCTGTCATCTGGGCAAGTTATTTAGTCTCCTTAAGTTATTGAAAATAATGCTAATGATTTAATAATAATTTGATTACAGTGACTTTATTGTTTTTCTAGATTTCAATTTTCTTTTATTCTGACAGTTTTCTAATGTTTACAATTACACTTCTAAACATTTTCCTTAAAATGACAGATAACGTTTAAAGAGAAAAATTTCTGACGTTTATTTTACCGGTTAATGCCTATCTTTTTATATCACAATATTGCGTTCCTGACATTTTTTAGTCTAATGTACAGGAGTTTCAGGTGTGTAATGTCAGGATTATTATTATAAAATTCTGTTTAGTAGAAACGTGAATAATCTTACAAAGAGATTTCGAAACAGGTAAGAAAACATATCAAATAGGAGGTTATAGATTTATGTAGTTGAAGTCAAGGGCAAGTGGTAGTACTTTTTACAATTCTTCTAGGAAGCATTTCCTAGATTTCTTTTTTTTTCTTTGAAATATTGAGGAGAAAATCTTTTAAAGTAGTTTCTATACAATATAAATAACATGTAAACAATATTTCTGATAATTGATAAATTTTTGTTTATTTTTAGGAAACATAGTCCAACATTTACAGCCAATTTGCTTTTTGGAAAGTCTTACTAGAAGGAAGAGTTATACCTACCCAAAGCCTCACAACCTGTTTTACTCCTTTTAACCTTGAATATCACACTTTACAGACTGAAAACACTCCATCACTAAAAAGCTTAATTAAAAGATTTCCAAACTTTGCCAGGAAATCTAGGGAACCATGATTTCAAGTTAATATCTTTATAAATTTGGTGTTAAACTGTTACCAAAAAAAAGTATGTATTGTATTGTAACTTCCCCTATATACAGAGACGCAAAATAAAATTAAATCCATGATCCCTCACAGCCCTCTGAGATTATATTCACATCCCAGATTCACAGTAAACTATGGCACACAGGGTAACCATCCCCCAAAATGACAGACTCCAAGCTGACATACACAAAGCTCTAAAAGAAACTTTACTTGAAAAGCAGGTGTATCCAGGATCCCAACACCAGGTCATTCAATTTAAGTCCTAAGGAAACTGAACTCTGGTCAGCAGGTTTTCGCTATACCTATCTTATTGTCCACCAATCAATCATGGGTGGCACATCATTCAACAAATATTTATTGAGCACTTACTACATTGATTACAGTGACTTTAAATAATTTTCCATGTTCCTAGGATAATCAAAGTGCTCAGAGAAAAAAAGTTATTATGAATGCTTCTATTTTCTTGCCAATAGATTTTTCTTAGATGGTACAACTGATACCATCAGGATTTCACAAGAATTAGCCTGTGTGAAAATCACCCATGTTAGTCAGAAAAGCTCTAAATGATAACATTTCCTCGTTATTAAGACTTGTTTCTCTCTGAAATAATCAAATCATGGGACAATAGAGCTGTTATATTACTAAATGTAACAATGATATTCTTTCATACAAGAAGGGTAGTTTTTAAGGAGAACTTGTGTGTAAGGCACTTAAACTCTATTAACTTTTAGTACTCTGAGGCAGTTATTTGCTAAGTAATACCTAAGGAACAAATTTTAGATGTTCCCAAGTGAAATATTGTGGCTGGTTCAACAGTTTAAATACTTGGTTCATTTTTTAAAATGTATACATATATTTAAAATTTTTTTATTGTTTTAACATTTTATTAGGAATATTTCAAACCACATGATTAGAGAGAAAGGTTCAGTGAACACCTAGGCATTCATTCCCCAGCTACAAAACCATCAAAACATGTTCCATCTAACTCAGCCTCACTCCCTGCCCCTCCCCCCACTGGATTATTATGAATCAAATTCCAGATAACATTTAATTTCATTTGTAAAAATTTCAACATTATCGCTAAAATATAAGGCCACACAAAAAATTAACTCCAATCCTATCATCACCTTAAAAAGTAATAATATTAGGAAAGCTAAAATTAAAAATGATGGATATCAAAAGTTGGTGAGCATGTGGAGCAACTGGAACTCCAGTGCTGGGAGTGTAAAATAGCACAATTACTTTACAACTTCTTATAAAATTAAATATACATCTACACTATCACCTAGCAATTTCACTCCTAGGAATTTACCCCCAAAGAAACAAAAACATATACAGAGGGTCCTGGCTTAGGATTTTTCAGCTTTACAATGGTGTGAAGGTGATATGCATTCAGTAGAAACCATACTTGGAATTTTGAATTTTGATGTTTTCCGGGCTAGCAATATGTGGTACAATCCTCTCTCATGCTGCTGAGCCAAGCAGTGAGCCACATTTCCCAGTGAGCCATGTGATCACAAGAGTAAACAACCAATACACTAAAAGCATTCTGTACCCAGACAATCATTATGTTTTCCACTTTCAAAAAAAGTGTTCAATACATTACATGAAGTATTAAGCAATTTACTATAAAATAGGCTTTGTGTGAGGTGATTTTGTCCAACTGTAGGCTAATGTAAGTGTTCTGAGCATGTTTAAGATAGACTAGGCTAAGCTATGATGTTTGGTAAGTTGGATGTATTAAATTCACTTTCGAATTATGATATATTCATACAATGGGTTTATTGGGAAGTAACCCCATCCTAAGTTAAGGAATATCTGAGTGCACAGAAAGACCTGTGCAAGAATGTTGATAATGTTTTACTCATAATACCCCAAACTGGAAACCACCCAAGTGTCCATGAACAGGAGAATGGATTGTTTTTAAAGTGGAATATTTATACAATGGAATGCTACTGAGCAATAAATAGAAACTAACTACTAGTATATGCAACAGCATGGATAGATCTCAAAAACATTATTTGATATATAATCATTAGAATGGATGCAATCAAAAAGACAGTAACAGATGTTGGCAAGGATATGGAAAAACTAAAACTCTCATACTTTGCTGGTGAGAGAGTAAAATGACATAGCCACTTTGGAAAATAGTTTGACTGCTTCTTTACAAGTTAAACATAAATGTACCATATGACCCGGTAATACACCTACTTATCTACACAAGATAAATGAAAACATATATGAGGACAAAGACTCACATGTGAGTGTTAACAGCAGCATTTTCACACCAGCCCCAAATTCGAAATAACCCAAATACTCAATAAGAGATGAATGAATAAATAAAATATGGTCTATCTGTACAATGGAATATTATTCAGCCAATAAAAAGGAATGCTACAACATGGATGAACCTAAAAATATTATGCTAAGTGAAAGAAGCCAGACACAAAGACCACAAATTGTATGATTCAGTTTATATGAGTTGTCCAGAGAAGGCAAACGTGTGGAGACAGAAAATAGATTAGTAGCTGCCTGGGTTGGATGTAGAAATGGGGATTACTTGAAAATGACCCTACTGGATCTTTTTTTTTTTTTTTAATTTTGGTTTCTGCTCTGATTCTTTTTATTTATTTGTTTGTTTGTTTGTGGCTGCATTGGGGTCTTTGGCTGCACATGAGCTTTTCTCTAGTTGTGGCGAGTGGGGGCTACTCTTTGTTGCGGTGCGCGGGCTTCTCATTGCAGTGGCTTCTCTTGTTGCGGAGCATGGGCTCTAGACGCACGGGCTTTGGTAGTTGTGGTACAAGGGCTAAGGAGTTGTGGCTCATGGGCTCAGTAGTTGTGGCTCGCGGACTTTAGAGAGCAGGCTCAGTAGTTGTGGCACACGGGCTTAGTTGCTCCGCACCATGTGGGATCTTCCCGGACCAGGACTAGAACCAGTGTCTCCTGTATTGGCAGGAGGATTTTTAACCCCTGTGCCATCATGGAAGCCCGGGCCTACTGGACCTTACTGGGATGATAAAATATTCTAAAACTGGATTATATGATTGTTGCACATCTTGGTAAACTTACTAAAAGTCATTCAATTGTATACTTAGAGTGAGTGAATTTAATGATATGTAATGATATGTAAAGAAGCCAGATACAAAAGAGTGTGTTAGTGTATGATCTTTTTATATGAAGTACAGAATAGGTGAAATTAACCTATTGTGCTAGAAGCTAGAAATTGGTTACTCTGAGGTAAGAGCTGGGGGTTATTGACTGGAAAGGAACAGGAGAAAACTTTCTGGGGTGATGGAAATTTTCTACATCTACATCTATATCTTATTTTGGGTGGTGGCTACCCAAATTGTTAAAGCAGATACAATTATTAAAACTGGTCATACTGGGCTTCCCTGGTGGCGCAGTGGTTAAGAATCTGCCTGCCAATGCAGGGGACACGGGTTCGAGCCCTGGTCTGGGAAGATCCCACATGCCGTGGAGCAACTAAGCCCGTGAGCCACAATTACTGAGCCTGTGCTCTGCAAGAAGAGAGGCCGCGACAGTGAGAGGCCCGCGCACCGTGGTGAAGAGTGGCCCCCGCTCGCCGCAACTGGAGAAAGCCCGCACACAGAAACGAAGACTCAAGACAGCCAAAAATAAATAAATTAACTAATTAATTAAAAAAAAAAAAAACTGGTCATACTGAATACCTAATATCTGTGCACTTTATTGTATGCAAATTATACATTGATTAGAATCATAACAATATTTCCCTTAATACTATAGAATATTCACTTCTGAATCCCCAATTGTTTATTTGTGTATAATTGATTTGTTTGAATTAGTATCTAAACAAATTCCCTACATTGCCCTTAACTGGTATGTCTCTCAAGTCTTTTTTTTCCTCAAGAAAAATAACAAAATTGATTTATAGGTAGTGTGTGTTTTGCACATGCATTTCCTTCACTCCATTTTTTCAGTACTTTTTAAAGAAATAATTTACATATGATAAAATGCAAAGTGTTCAGTGTATAGCTTGATAATCTTTTGAATATGAACATGTATTTCTAATTTAAAAGGTAAATTGGCCACATTGTAAAATGTGTGAAATTGAGAGAAAGTAAAAACAATCACAATCACCATTTTGGTGTATTTCTTCTTATCTTTTTTTGCAACTGCCTCTTAGTGAAATAATATATATAAAGTGCTATATCATCATCATCATCATCATTTCACAGGCATATATTGCTGAGGAAATGGTCAAATTAAACAGAGTATGTTTTCTTGAAAATGAAGTCTTGTCCCAGCATATGTTTTGATCTCACTTACTGTAAACTGACTTATTCCTTACATGGGCTTTTTGAAAACAGTTTCCATGTAATGCTTGAGGTGTTGATTTTTCTTGCGATTGCATTAATTCCCATATAAATGCCAGGTTTTGTTGAAGAAGAAGAAACTAGGCTAAATGATGGGACCCTTGGGACGTGGATATTACTATTTTTACAAGCAGCATTTTTCTCTGGTCTGGAAAAGTTCACAGCATTTCTGTTCTGTTTTGTTTTTTGAGGGGGTGGGGTGGGGCCGCTGCTGTTCCCTTTCCTGAGATGTAATGAGATGCAATTGATCTGTTAGCAAAAATGGCTTTCAGAGGCTGCAGATACAGTAAAATCTAATCAAGCAAACAATATTATGCTAAATTGACTTTGAGTAAAAAGTGGTTATCCCACTTTCTGAACAGTTTTTAAAATAATACCAAAAGGATGAAAACACAATCAAAGGCAATTTAATGTTCTTAAAAGTTTATGATAGGGCTTCCCTAGTGTCACAGTGGTTAAGAATCCACCTGCCAATGCGGGAGACACGGGTTCGAGCCCTGGTCCGGGAAGATCCCACATGCCGCAGAGCAACTAAGCCTGTGTACCACAACTACTGAGCCTGCGCTCTAGAGCCCACGAGCCACAGTTCCTGAGCCGGAGTGCCACAGCTACTGAAGCCTGCGCACCTAGAGCCCATGCTCTGCAACAAGAGAAGCCACTGCAATGAGAAGCCCACGCACTGCAACGAAGAATAGCCCCCGCTCACAGCAACTAGAGAAAACCTGCACGCAGCAATGAAGACCCAATGCAGCCAAAAACAAATAAATAAAATAAATTTTTTAAAAACTATAAAAAAAAGTTTATGAGAGCTTTTTCAAAAAATAGTGCTGGAGCAGTTAGACATCCATAGGCAAAAAAAAAGAAAGAAAGAAAGAAAAAAAACAAAGAATCTTGAGTTAAACTTTATACTTTACGTAAAAATTAACTTAAAAATAATCACAGACTTAATTAAAAATAAAATACAAAAATACAAAACTTTTATATTTAAGAGAAAATCTTCAGAACCTAGGACTGGGCAAAAAGCTTTCAGACTTGACACCAAAAGCATGACTCATAAAAGGAGAAATGTGATAAATTGCATCTCACCAAAATTAAAATTTTTGCACTGTATGATATCACTTCTATGTGGGATCTAAAAGATAAAACAAACTAGTGAATATAACAAAAAAGAAACAAACTCACAGTTATAGAGAACAAACTAGTGGTTACCAGTGGTGAGAGAAGAGGGGAGGGGCAAGATGGGATAGGGGATTAAGAGGTACAAACAACTATGTATAAAATAAGTAAGCTACAAGGATATATTGTACAACACAGGTAATATAGCCAATATCTTATAATAACTATAAATGGGGTATAACCTTTAAAAATTGTGAATCACTATGTTGTATACCTGAAACTTATATAATATTGTACATCAATTATACCTCAATGAAAATTTTTAATAAAAATTAAAATATTCTAGATTTCAAAAAAATTAAAAATTTTGCTCTTTATGAGGAGGATGAAGGGCCAAGCTGCAAACTGGAAGAAAATGTTTGTGAATCACATATTCAAAATAAGACCTTGTATCTAGAATACAGAAAGAGCTCTCAAAACTCAATCTAATTAGAAAATGGGCAAAAGACATTAGCACACATTTCACTGAAGAGAACATACAGATGGCAAACAAACAAATGAAAAGATGCACAACATCAATGGCTATTAGGAAAGTGCAAATTAAACCCACAACAAGATATCACTATACACCCATCAGAATGGCTGAGATAAAAACAAAAATAACAATAACATCAAATGCTGGAAAGGATACAGAGAAACTGGATCACTCTTTGCTGATGGGAAAGTAATATGGTACTGCCACTCTGGAAAACAGTTTGTCAACCTCTTATAATATTAAATGAGCACTTACCATATGACCCAGCAATTGCACCCTAGGGCATTTATCTCACGGAAGTGAAAACTTATGTCAACACAAAAACTGTACACAAATGTTCACAGCAGCTTTATTCGCAATAGCCCAAAACTGGATGCCCTTCTGTAGGTGAATGGTTAAATGTAATATAATAAAAAGGAACAACCTCCTGGTAATATATAAGAATTTAAATGGATCCCAAGGGAATTATGCTGAGTTGGGGGGGGAAGACATTCTCCAAAGGTAACATAGTATATGATTCCATTTATGTAACATTCTTAAAATAACAAAGTAAAAGGAAAAGCAGGTGGCTGCTGGAGTTAGGGATGAGGAGAGGGGGTGAGTATGGCTAAAAAAGGGTAGTACAAGGGAGCTTTGTGGTGATGGAATTGCTCTGTGTCTTGACTGTGATGGTGGTTAGAAGAATCTGTGCAATTCATAAATTGCACAGATTTGCATAGAACCACAAATTACATAGAACTCACACACACACACACACACAAGTACACGTAAAACTGGTGAAATCTGAATAAGCTCTATGGATTGTACCAATGTCACTTTCCTGATTTTGATATTGTTCTATAATTATACAAGATATTACCTTCGGGAGAAAATAAGCAAAGAACACATAGGACTTCTCTGTAAGTTGTTTGGCAACTTCTTGTGAATCTATAATTATTTCAAAATAAAAAGTTTAAAAAGTTTATGAGAGCTTGGGCTGTGTGTTTAGTAAGAGGTCTGGATGGTAAAAGACCATTGTAGTAATTTGTCCCATCGCCTCCTTCTGCCTTCCTGAAAAATTGGTGGGTCTACATCTTGAAAGTTTCATGGAAGTAAATGAATTCTCCTCCTTCTTGTGTCTGTTCTTCCTATTCTCGGCATTGACACTCTTCATTATGAAATACACAAAAATGGAGTAAAACTTTAGAAGAAGTTTTCAAAACCCTCCCTTCTATTTAATGATTTCTCTTCCTCATCCACTTGTTAGTCATCACCAACATAGTAAAACTTACTGTGCACTTATTTCGTGCCGGTCACTGTTGCAAATGTAAGAATCCCAACTTAAAAGAGAAATGGAAATTTTTGATTTACTTAACTCTGAACATCGAAGGATGACCTGGCTTCAGGCCTGGCCAGATGTCAGCATGTATAACAAATTCCATCTCTCTCTCTTTCTCTGTCTCTCCATTTCTCATGGCTACTTGGTATCATTCCAAGACAGCCTCTCTGCATGTGGTAACCCACATGGTCCATGTATGTCAGACTCACAGAGAAAGAGAAAGCCTTTGCTATAGCTCTGAGGCAAATTCAGGGATCAATCCTTGAATCATGTGAGATTCTTACAGAAAAAGGAATGGTTTTCCAAAGGAAGGGATGTTATGCAGGCAAAAAAAATTTATGCACTCCTAGTTTACAGATAATCAAAACTGGATCTTTCAAAGGTCAATTAGTATCGCAACGTCTTGCTGCTAGTAGGTGGTGCTGCTCTGAATCAAGAGCTAGATTGGGGGCTTCCCTGGTGGCGCAGTGGTTGAGAATCCGCCTGCCAATGCAGGGGACATAGGTTCGAGCCCTGGTCTGGGAAGATACCACATGCCGCGGAGCAACTAGGCCCGTGAGCCACAACTACTGAGCCTGCGCGTCTGGAGCCTGTGCTCCGCAACAAGAGAGGCCACGATAGTGAGAGGCCCGCGCACCGCGATGAAGAGTGGCCCCCGCTTGCCGCAACTAGAGAAAAGCCCTCGCACAAAAACAAAGACCCAACACAGCCAAAAATAAATAAATAAATAAACAATTAAAAAAAAAAAAAAAAAAGAGCTAGATTGTCCAGCTCCTGTGCTCAGGTTCTCAATCATGAGGTCATACTGCCTCCAAGAATTCTTGCTCTCCTGGTTACATAATCCCAGTGTCTAACAGCATTTCTATATTTATGTTTATTTTCTACCATATGCTGATTGACTCTTTTCTTTATAAATTCCATCTTCTCAAGTCTCCCACACTGACTAGGTCAGAATAAGAGACAGAACCCAGGACAATGAAAGATCGCTTTATCATTCCAATATAGTTATAGGGTGTATCACCATTTATACAGTAGATATATGCTTCAAGGTTGTATACTATTATAAATAAAAGTTTTATACATCAGTTTTTTGTTTTCCTTATTCATGTATATATATTTTTGTGCTTATTGCATGCCAAGTACTCTTAACACTGAGAACTTGAGTTATAGAACAATATGAAAGTGACTGTGTTTTTAAAAGGATAAAAGGATTAAAAACCTGAGTTGGTATTCTCCTAGCAAAGGGAGACAAATAAAAAACAAACCAACAACTCTATAGATAGAAATATCTAGTATGATGTCAGGTGGTAATAAGTGTTAAGGAGAAAAAGGTGTGTAAAGGAGACGGGAAGTGCTGAGAGGAAGAGGGTGCTATTTACTATCCAGGGATCAGGGAAGGGAGACATCATCAATTATGTAACATATTTGCCTTGAGTGCTTTGCCCAATATAGAATTAACTCAACACTCCTGAAGGTCTCTATTATATGATAGGGTATAATGTGGTAGGATAGGAAAGGAGTTGAAGGCAATTCTTTGGTATATTTTTAAAGAGAATAAAAGTACAGGAGGACAGAAGGATGAGAAAAAGAAGCTCAAGTTATTTTTATTGATCAACTACAATTGCCACAAATCAAGTGTTGGTAGTTAAATCATTAAACATATGGATGTCATGATGAGAATATCAGGGTTGATCTGCTTGGAAACACACTGAATTAAGGCAATGATTGCCTTAATTTTATTTTTCAGTTTTCTCTAAGAAGTAAATCTATTATTTTGCCTACTTCTGCTTTTTCCTTTTAAGCTGTTTAAAAACTCTGAAATTAGGGTTGAAACTCAAGATTGAAAGTAGCTTACATATGTACTAATGGGTGAAAACAGAAAAAAGGACCTGTGATTAATTTTTGAGAAAAAGGGATTTGATCACTTCACAGATGAACAAAGAGAATAAACTACTCAACATTGACTAATTTTATTCTTCTCAGAAATGTCTTAAATTTCTAGTATTTAATTTAGAGCAACATGACATACATCCATATACATTGAGCATTTCATATCTGTTATGGTCCACTTAAAAAATCAGAGCTAAAAGTATTTGAGACACTAGAGATAAAATGAGTAGTGATTACTCCTTTTATGATACTAACTGAAATGGTGCTTATTTTTATATTCAGAAACTCATTCCAGGTCTCTTTTGATTAGTTTATTTTAGCATTTTTTAAAAGATCAAATAATACCAATTTTCTTTTCCTTTCTTTCAATTACCTTTGACCAAATGCAGTAAAAAATTTTATTTTAACACACCTGTGTAAAGAAATCACATATTTTTTCATAAATACAGATGTCTTTAGAAAATATAATCGTTTTGACTCATTTTGAAATAGATTGAAAAACCAGTCTAGTGATAAAAAATGGTTGCACAACTTATTGTGTAGAAATAATAAATTTTACTTTATCCTTGTATTTTTTAACTGTCATTTAATTTTAGGTTCCATTTTTATAAAACTTCCTATGTCTGGAAGTATCTGTTTTGCTTCCAGCTTTGCCACGATGTGACTCATAAGCATGTCAAGAAAATCTAATAAATCTTTCATTAGTGTGTATAAATATTTTAATTGCAGTTTAAGGAACAGGGAAAGATCCTGCCTTCAACGGATTGGAATTTTTTTTAACGTCATGTTTCAAATTAGTAATAACAGTGCTGCATTTCTATAATGGCTTTACCCTCGGAACATCTATCATGTGAAAATCTAGCCTTGTGGGCATCAGTGTAACTGCAAAAAGTTATTGACTTCTTGCTTTTTTTTTTTTTAATTTTTATTTATTTATTTTTGGCTGTGTTGGGTCTTCGTTTCTGTGCGAGGGCTTTCTCTAGTTGCGGCAAGTGGGGGCCACTCTTCATCGCGGCGCGCGGGCCTCTCACTATCGCGGCCTCTCTTGTTGCGGAGCACAGGCTCCAGACGCTCAGGCTCAGTAGTTGTGGCTCACGGGCCCAGTTGCTCTGCGGCATGTGGGATCTTCCCAGACCAGGGCTCGAACCCGTGTCCCCTGCATTGGCAGGCGGATTCTCAACCACTGCGCCACCAGGGAAGCCCTGACTTCTTGCTTTTTAAGAAATTCTCTTATTACTTTTCTCAAAAGGAATTTATCTCTAAAGTCTCTCTGCGATAAACCTATGCTGCTTTCAGGCTGCACGGCAACCTTCTCTGGCCTGTACTTGGAGAATTCACCAACAGTATCTCCACCCACAGCTCCTCCTGAATGCAAGAGACCGAAGAGATGAAATCTAGCTCCTTTTGCAAAGACATTAGCAAGAATGCCTCTTGAACATACAAATCTTTTATTCACCATTAGTCCACATCACAGTCACTACGTGCATCGGATGAACCTGAAAAACAACCTCAAGCGGAAGGACTTTTAATGATGTTGCTCATTATTCCTGTAAACTGTTTAAAATAAATTTTATCAAATACTTAGAGAAAATAAGAAGAGTTTCCCTCTCCTGTAAAGGATGATGTTGCATTTCTTAAATTTTGTGAGCTGCTACATCATTATCAGGGCAAAGTTAATTATCCTACAACAGAAAGCCTTAAGAAATGTAGATGTATTTGGTCTGTGGTCCCCCATTTCTTGTATTCATTATTCTTTTGTTGTCTCTTAGAAGAGTGTTTTTCCTGCGTTGATTTCTCAGTACAGTGTAGTTCATCCAAAAGTCTTTCTGAGTCAAGAGATTTTCCTGGAAGCAGAGAGGCCGATATCTACCTAGTTTGAAGACACAGATGGGAAAAGGAAAAGTTAGGATTATTGGAGTTACTATAAAATGTATGAAATACTATTGTTCAAAGAGAAGGCAAACTCAGTTATAAACTGGGAATTTCATCCAGATGCCAAAGTTGTTTGTGGAAAGAGCTGAAAAGTATCCTTGTCACTAAATAATAGATACCCATCTTCAGAAGTAAATAGACCCCCCAATCATTTGGTCATTTTCTTGTAATTGCCACAAATGACCCTCTCCCCTTGAACCTGTGCTCTGTAACCCCACAGTTGGCTTCTCCCCTGAATTCTATTTAGAGACCAAAGGCTAAATTGAGTCTTTGGAGCAGTTTGCTTTTAACTTCCATAATCTCATCAGAACTTTACTCTTCAGTATTAGATACCTTTAAGCAAAAACTTTTCTCTAAACTTCAAATTTGATATTAGGGTGGTATTTCTAAGTGAATCATCCTGCATGAACTTAAGCAGTAAATAACAGAAAATTGGGAAGATGCACGACAAGGTACAGGTGGTCTTAGGAAAGATAAAACAAGACGCAGAGTTTTCAGCATTTTGTTAGTCTATAAATCTTACAGGTGACAATGGCTTAATAAATGCTTCCTGAATGAGTGAGTGTCCTATAAACCGTTTAGAACAGGTTATCACAAAATCCACTTGCCATTATTTATATAATGATGCTATTCATAAATAACAGTTATATCAAAGTGACTATTAAGACCAATATTCTCCATCTGGGTTTTATGAAGTATATATTTTCTGCCCTGAAAAAATTAGTTAATGACTACAGCATGATACAGACATGTCTTAGGTGAATGCCTTCACAAAGTTCTAGAAGAGGATTTCATAGTTACCAAGAACATCCAGGACTGTTATTTGTTAAATAACAAAATTTGTTATTTTGTACTGTTATTTGTTAAATAACAAAATTTGGATATTTAATGCCAAAAATAGACAAATTTTTTTTGTGCTAAATTGCAGAGGCTGCCACCATCCTCTGCCACAGGTCATCATCATTGTATCTGGCCTGAACTTCTTTCTTTTTTTTTTTTAATTGAGATGTAATTAACATACCATAAAATGTATCCTTTTAAAGTGTACACTTCAATGATTTTTACTATATTCACATCATCACTGTCTAATTCCAGAACACTTTTTATCACCCTAAAAGGAATGCCCCTAAAAGGAATCGTCTATTCTTATTAGCAGTCACTCTTCTTTCTTCCCAGCCTCTGGAAACTACTGATCTATTTTCTGTCTGTATGGAGTTGCCTCTTCTGGATATTATGTATAAATGGGATCATGCCATTTGAAACCTTTTGTGTCTGACTTCTTTCACTTAGCATAATGTTTTCAAGGTTCATCCATGTTATAGCATGCATCAGTACTTCCTCCAGTTTTATGGCTCTGGTGTGGACTTCTACCATGTTCTCCCTGCTTCTACTGGGGTCCTCCACAGTCTGTTCTCCACTGAAGTCAGGGTGATGTTTTGCAAATGTAAATCAAATCATCTCACTCTTCTACTTAAAATCCTTCAGAGACTTCCCATTTTACTTAGAGAAAAAAAAAACTGAACTCCTACCCATGGTCTCTAAGACCTTTCAATGATCAGGACTCTACCCTGCCTACTTCCCAACATCAGCTCCCCATATTCCACTTACTCACTCTGTACCAGTTCTGTGCCAGTTACACTGGCTTCCTTCTGCTCCTGGAAACTTCAGGCTTGGCATTTCTTTCAGTTTCTGCCTCAGGGCCTTTGCACTTGATGGTCCCATTGCCTGAGGCTCTTTTTTCACAGAACTTTCTGGTTTCTTCTTATCTTTCAGGGCCTTTCATATCATCCCCTCAGAGAGGCAACCCTAGATAATCCTGTGTCAAGTATCTTTCCCCCAACTCCCAGTCACCTTCTATCGTTTCATTACCCTGTTTTCTTTATAGCATTTACTACTATCTGAAATTGTTCTGTTTTGTTTACTTGCTTATTATCTACCTCTCCTTGAAAATCTGTCAACTCCATGAAGGCAGAGACTTTAAATGACTTGGTCTCTGCTATATCCCAAGCTTCTAGAATGGAGCCTAGAAGGTGCTCAATTAATATTTGAAGGAATGCATGGCTATCTTGCCTAGAACTCCTAAATCTTCCAGATCTTGCCCCTACTCTCAGCTCCTAAAGCTGAGTCTCTTTATTAGACTTTACTAGACTTAGCTATTGCCAACTACTGCCTGCCTGAGTTTCCATCTGTTGCTGACTCTCCCATTCTCCTGACATTCAACCATCCTCCCCTCCCTAATGCTCTCCATGATGACTTTTCTAGATACCTCTGTCACAAGCTAGCAGGTCTCACTAATCTGTAGGTCCATGATTTAATTGAACCTTCATTCTTATAGGTTGCAAACAGAAAGCACAGTCCAGTTGCCAATTTGCAAGAGATAAATAGGTGAGAGGAGTCAGCATGGTACCAAGAATCAAACTTTCAGTCTTGAACAGAGTAAGTAGGAATGCATTAGATGCTGCACTATACCTGGTGGTATATACTGATGTATAAGCTCATGTTAGATGAATGTGAACTACATACAGATTGGAATGTTTCTAACTAAATTGTTAAGCCTCCACTGTAGAGATCTGGGTTCTTGCTTCTTTGGAATATTTGGACAAAAGGGAACCTTGGGAATCAGCTTCTTCCCATTTAGTCATTTGTGGAATTCCACACCCCACCCCTGCCCCACTTAGCTCCTAGATAAATAAAGTGTCTATTTTCCCTCATTGCCTCGTCCATCTTCTCTTATCATCCAAGTCACACAATAGCACCACCATTTGTCTGCAAGTCTTTTCTTAAGCATTTCTTCAAAATAACAACTCATATACAGTGAGTAAAAGGAAAAGCCCTATATAGGGAGGAAATAGTTGCCACACAGTTAACCAACAAAAGCTCCAGATGCATAAAGCATTTCTATAATGGGTAAGAAAAAAGCTGACAACCCAAAGGGGAAGAATGGGCAAAAGAGATAAATGGACATTTCACTGAAGAGAAAACAATAATGGCCAATACATTTGTGAAAAGATACTCATCCTCATTAGTAGTGGGAATTGCAAATTAAATCCACAATGAGATACCACACCCACCAGGGTGTCAAAGGTTTTTGCAAGGATGTGCAGCAATGGAAACTTCATGCACTGCTAGTGAAGTGTAAATTGGTACAACACATTGGAAAACAATCCAGAGTTTAACTAGATATCCCTATGACCTAATAACTCTATTCCTAGGTATATAACTCAGAAAACTCTTACATATGTGCACCAAGGGCCATGTACAGGCACATCCAGAGCAGCCTGATTCATGCAGGAAAAAACCTTGTAATACACAAGTCATTTCTTTTCCTGACCTGCTGGGGGTATAAAAGCATCGAGCCCACCATTTCCAGGTTTTTCTGTTCTCACTGACATCTCACCCCACACAAGTGGCTGAGACTAGTGATCTTTCACTGCGCCGCCAGGAGACACAAGGAAGGCAACGGGAAACCAGAGGCTTCTTCCCCCGCCAACATCCTTATTTCATTTACATTCTTTGCACTACTTTTTTACTACTTTGGGGATAAATCAAGGTACACACGATCTTGACTCAAATCTATTCTCATCCATCTTTGAACCTGGACCAGACTCTATAATCTGTCCTTGCTCACATGCTTCATGGGTACAAGGAACTTTAAAGTGGTAGGCATTATTTTTTCACTTTATCTATCAGGGTTATTCTCTTGCCTCTCTGTATTTCTGCCAGAGCACCATCCCAATGGGCCTTGTAATACAGCTATTTGAGTGTGGGTTTGGGGTCCTTTATTAAATTGTAATTTCCTTCAGGAAGATTACTAAATGTTGTATCCTTAAGGACATGTCTTGCCTATGGTGGGTTGCACAGTGCATGTCTGATACATTAAAATCCCTGATTTAGAGGAGACGCACCTTCAGAGAGTAGAATGGCCAGCGGCTCCCTCACATGCTGATACCTGTAGATTGTTTAATATCTCTAAGCATCATCAAATGAGAATCATAATACTTTTATATCCCAGAGGTGCTGTGCATTTTAAATGAAATAGCACAGGAAAGTGCCTGACATAAAGATGTCTCTTAAGAAATGTTAATGTACTTCCTTTTCTACCCTTTCCTCAGCGTTCCTTTCAAAAGGAGGTCAAATAAGATCCGTCTTCCAACTTTCTGGAGAAAGAAATTAAAACTATCAGCTGGTGCTCTGGAGGAGGCTGCTTCGTGGATGTTTCCACTTAGGAAGGAAAGTATAGAGAGGGATAGCAGAAGTCAGGTCACTCTGGAAATCAGAATGCAATAGCTAGGGAGTGACAGCAGGAGAAATGCATAGAAAAGGGAGTTACCTTAGGACTGGAATTCCACAGGACAGCCAGAGACCTTCTAGAACTGTTAGAAATGTAGTGTGGTCAAGCCTCTCAGCAGCCCTTTCTTCTTAACCGTCTTTAACAGACAACCGCTTTTCCCTAAAAGGTCTCAGACCAGGTAGGAATTTGGGGAACACCACCATCATGAACCTGTGTTGCTCTAATATGCCCCGGGCGTTGGGCCAGGAGCTGAGGATGAGCAAGGGAACAGAACAGAGGTGCTTTGCAGCGAGGTGGTTACTGGAGCGCTGGGACAGGAAGGAGGGGCAGAGAAGGCTTCCCGGGGAGGGTGCATAAGGGGCGTCCCAGGCAGAGCGTCGCCACCGTCCGGTGTAAAAACCGGTATCCCAGCCTCTTCGGGCCGCCTGCCTTGCCATTTCCCTCCAGCTCCCATTCATTGCTTCCAAAGAAGGGAAGGGACTTGCCTCGTTTTAATTCCATTCTCCTCTATCCCAGAGACCCTAGGGCGGGGGCGACGAAAATGAGTGGTACTCTGAGTCAGAAACTTGTGAAGGGGGCGCGGGAGCCGGCAGCGGGTTGGGAGTGACGCGAGGGAAGCCGGGGGCGGGGAGGTGACGCGCGCGGGGACCTCGCCGCCTCAGCCCACGTGTCCGCGAGATTTAAAAGTTGGCAGAGCGCGGGTGGGTCAGTCTGGCGGCCGAACTGGGCGAACAGCGCGCCAGGGACGCAGAGGCTCAGCCAGAGCATCGCTTGGAGCGCGGGCTGGTGCAGTGCAGGGTCCCGGGATGCTGCGAGCCGCGAGCCGCCGCCCCGGGCCGCCCCCCGGTCAGGTGGCCGCTGCGTCCCCGCTCCTGCTGCTACTACTGCTGTCTTGTTGCGCGGACACCTGCGGAGGTAAGCCGACCCCGCGCCTTCCAGGGCACCCGCGCCACCACCTGGTCCCGCGCCGCTCCTCCCCGCTGTGATCGCCGCGCTCTCTTCCCTCCCTTTCTTGCCTCTTCTCTTGGCTTCTGGGATTTGCCACCCCCTCGTGCCGCAGGGGTCCCCAGGTTCTCGCTCTTAATCACAGGAGCGGGTCGGCGCCCGAGGGCAGCCAGCGGCGCAGGTGCCAGTGGCCGGGCTCGAGCGCGGACCTGGGCCTGGCCTAAATCCCCAGACCGGGCAGCCTGAGGTCGGTGGAAACTTGTAGGGCTCCCTCGGGTAATGGGAGTTAAAACAGTGAAAATGAATGCTTTTCCTTTGACTGCAATCGCTGGAGGGATTGACGGTGAAGCACAACTAGAGTAGGTTTGATAGGAAGCCTCTGCTGCTGATGCGAGGTCAACTTGCAAAGTGCTCAACTTCCTTGGTGAGTGATCTGTTCAGATAATCCCCAGCAATAACATGCCCCGTTCTGGCCGTATCGAAGGGGAAAGAGTCAGCTCTGTGCCTCGTAGGTTTTCAGGGACCAGATCAGGAAAAGGAACAGAGGCCTTCTTACAATGCGGAGTTGGAGAAGCAAATGTGCAAGCCGGGCTTTCAGTCAGTGCTACAGCTAAAGCCAGTGAAGGCAGATGTGGTTTGATAACAGTAGGGACTTCCTGAGCTTTGCTTAGAGGAAAGGTGTGGGAAAAGCAAAAGCAAGGTCAGGAAGGGGTGTCTGAAGCTTGGGAGACAGTGTAGAGCAGATGCAACTTGTTCCAGTGGAGAGATCACTTCCCTGTTCCCTTAAGGTTACCTTTCCAGGTACCTTGAGGGGACCATCCCTCATCTCCCAGCTCTGAGCCAGGGCCCCTCCAGCGCCAGCCACTGACCTACTAAGATTATGAATTTTCTAGCTTCTCAGCAGGTCTTCTTAGTTTCCCTCTGCTCTCCTTCCTGTCAGTAGGATAAACGAGGGCTGACTTTCATCATTGCTCAGAATGTTAGGGACTTGAAACCATAACTGTGGGGACCTTTCTTAGCATGTAGCCCAGCCCTCAGTTAGAGGTGGGGGAACTGAAACTATCATTCTTTTCCTAATTTTTTTTTTTTTTTTTGCTGTCCTTTCATTGTTTTCCCCCTTTCCTTAAGGAATTGGAGATGTAGGGAGGTGGGGACACCCGTGCTTGAAAAGTAAGGTAATTTGGCTATGAAATCTAAGCAGTCAGAAGCTAGGAGACCTCAACCTTCTCCATCACTTATTCAGCAGTGCTACAGCATGACTTATGCAAAATAATATTAATCTTTTTCAATTTTAAATTTGTTATTGGTAAAATTAGTTTGGTAATTTTTATCTACCTTATTAAGGAAGAAGATAATCATAGTTTAATTTTTTTCCTCTGTAAAGCAAATGTACTTTCCATGCATGTTACGTACTATATGCTTGCAGTGATTTTTGCATCAGTGGTAGGTAACTTCTTTTTGGGGGGGGAGGCAGGGAAATTTTCAGGCTTCTGGTGATTGAGCAGAAACTATAGAAAACAGCAACTCATTTCTAAAAAAGGCAAGTCTTGGGTTTTATTTTCAAAAGAGCATATCATGTGGTTGACCAGTCATCTCATAAATATCCCCAATATTTCTCAAGCAAAGGGATGAGATACCTCTTTCCCTACTACCCTTTTCTGTCTTCTTTCCCCTTCAGATCTGCTCTTGATACCAAAAAATTAATTTTATCTCTCTAAAAATGTGATGGGGAGGGAAGAGGGTGAATTTATCCTAGTATGATCTGCCCTAGTCCTGAGCCCCTAAAGATAGCACTGGAGGGGAAGCATGACATACATAAGCAAAACTGGGAGATAATCTACCAAGATTAATCATTACGCAATATGCAAGTGGATGTATTGAAAAACAACAAAGCAAATGCCACAATGCCAGAGGAAAAAAAAGTCTTGTCAATAAGTGCAACATCCTTGGCAAAAATGAGTTAGCAGAGCATAAAATAGCAATGGGAAGATAAAGGACCAGCCACAGATTCGGTGGCTGGAAATGGTTTACTATTCAGAGAACATTAAAATAAAGGACATTTCCTGAAAGAGGGGCACATCTGTATATCTGCAACAAACTGTCACTTGATGTGGCCTCTGACAATAAGTGATCAAGCGCCCAAGACTAAATTAAGAAGTGTCTTTTCCTACTCAGACCCCTATTCATGGAATAATTCTTAAAATTCAGTCAGCAGTAACAGTTTCTGACTTCCAAACACTACACTAGTTAAGTACTAGCAATGAGAAAAGAAAATTGATACCACTTTTAAAATAATCAAGTCTGTTTTTCTTTCTCTTACACATGGTATATTTACAGATCACAAGTTGTCTATCCATATTATTTGCATTAGTTAGATTGTACAGTATAAGACTAAAGATTTCACTTAACTAGATAGTGTGAAGTATAAATATCTTGCAACTGATTGATCAAAAACAGTGCAGTTTTTAGGGCTGTAGATGACAGTGGCACTGTCCCTGACAATACTTGGGAAAGTATCTAGTATGGCTATTTGATTAGTATAAAGCCCACATCTGGGGTATCTTGCGAGGAAAATCACATCAACGTTAGTTAACAAATAGACAAAGGGGGAAAATTTTTCCCTTATGTTTGGAATTCAGTCATAGGATATTAATGGTTTTCTATAAATTATAGATAAACATTTTGAAATTTTGGCTTCTCTAACCTTTTTACCCTGAGACTGTGTTTTGTGTAAGAGCCACAAAGTACCCCTTTTTGATTATATAAGTGCTTGGGACTAGGTTAGACATAATGGCAATTTTGGTGTGGCCCATGCAAGCTTGGGGACATGGAAGGAGGCAAACTCTCCATGCTCTTGGTAAGGCAGTGGGGAGGGGGAGCTTCCACTTTTACTGGAGGATGGGGGTTCGTCAGGAGAAGAAATAATATGAAACTGTATTCTTTAAACAGGAATGCCCTGTCAAACAGAGATTAACCATGGTATCTTGAGTGGAGAAATCAGAAGTACAGGCAGGTGAAGACTGAATCCAACAAGTGGAATTCCTTGTGTATTTCCCTGCATCATACTTGACTCTGGTTCTCATCAATCAAATACTGCTCTCTCCCTCCATTCCTCTTTCTTTTACCTTCCTATTTTTCAAAGCTGTGCACTCTTAGTAAAAACGGATGAGTAATGCATCCAAGCTGTAAGGAATGGGCCTATGGATTTTAGATTTTTTTCATGACAACATTCGTATCCCCCTTTTGGAAATATTCAGACTTGTTAGAAAGGTTACACCTAAAATGTGTATTTGAGCTCCCTAGTTCTGTCAAATAAGAGGCATCCTCTGTTTCTTTCTACAATGCGGAGCTCACTCCCCCTGGCTATTCACTGTTATTCATGCACCAGCAGCATCGGTATCAGGTATCACCGGGAAGCTTGCTAGAAATGCAGACTCTTGGGCCTGTCCCCCAGTGACTGAATCAGAAGCTCATTTAAGTAAGATCACCAGGTGTTTTGCATGAAAATTTGAGAAGCACAGCTTTATCCCTTCCTGAAAACAGAATCAGCTCAGAGTAATACCCACCAGACAACAGTGACTTTGGGATATACATTTGTGCTAGGGTGGGAAATATTTAATTGAGAAGTGTGTAAGTTCATTTGTCCACCTTGAATAGCTGTCCCATGAAAGGGGATTCAAACAAATCAACTCTCTACTATGGACTACATGAGCTCTGTAAGTTACTTCTATTGCTGGGTACAGATAATGTAGCTAAATACTATTACTATTATTAGAACATAGATTAAATACTAGCACAAATTTTTGTGCACTCAAGGCAAGACTTATCTGAAAAGTGTTAGAATTAGAAAAAAAAAATCTGTCAGGATTTGGAGTCTGGTTTGAAATCTGCTTCTGCTATGTATATATTTTGGTAATCTGAGACAAATTACTTAATCTTTCCTTCCTTCAATTTCCTCATCTTAAAATGGGAGTAAGTAGAATAGCTAGCTTAAAAGGTTGCTATGAAGGTTAAAGGACATGATACATTTTCTTTTCTTTTCTTTTATTATTATTATTTTTTTACTTCTACAGACAAGTTTATTGACCTAGATTGAACATTTTAGAAAAACATTTTCTAAATGTTTACTGTAATGTATAGTTAATTTTCCCAATGGTAGTTAACCCTGGATTTTACAACTAAGCCTATGATTTTGTTACCAAATGTAATGAAAAGCTTTTAAAACCCTTTAACAATCAATGGTATAAGTTTCACATTCTCCTGAATATATAAATTTGCTATAATTCACTTCTACTGATAAAGTTTGTATTGTTTCTAAGAGACCTTAACTTTTTATTTTCTGGAACATATTATCATTAGTCACAAATAATCTTATTTTTTTCTGGTGATAAGAATGAATAGCAGGAGCAGCATTTGTGAAACCAAATCTAATATGAAACTGACTCTTTCTTGTGAGTAAATTTGAATTTTGAAACAGTAAAACAATAAGGTTTAATATAAAGCAAAATAAATTTTTTATGTTTATGATCTGCCAATTTCCCAGAAAAAATTTTGTGGTGACTTTAGTTATATACCAGATACATTAAAATCACCAATGGACAACACATCTTTTATTCAGGTGCCATCTGAAAGTTGTAAAAATTTGTTGACTTAATATCACTGAACTGTCCACTTTAAAATGGTTAAAATGATAAATTTTCTGTTTTGTGTATTTTACCACAATTTTAAAAAAATGTGTTGTTTGACGATTTTTAGGTTTTATAAAGGTATTGTATTAGCATAACAATGAAAAATTTAAGACTGCCTCTAATCTCACTACCCTATCAAGCAATATTTACATTTTTATTTTCTCTTCCTATTGTCTAAAAACATAATTCCACATAGCTTCAATATAATTTTCCATTCTTATCTTTTCATACTAAATTTAAATTTTATGATTCATAGTTATACTTTTTAACATTGTATTCACAAGGTTTCATTGAGTTGGTCATTTTTTTTTTCAAGGTAACAGTAGTGTTTTATTTTTTTTAAATTGCACACATGTCTATAAACCTAATAAATAGGTTTTCTCTATTTTTTTTTTATACAGCAGGTTCTTATTAGTCATCAGTTTTATGCACATCAGTGTATACATGTCAATCCCAATCGCCCAATTCATCCCACCATCACCACACCCCCAGCCGCTTTCCCACCTTGGTGTCCATACGTTTGTTCTCTACATCAGTGTCTCTATTTCTGCCCTGCAAACCAGTCCATCTGTACCATTTTCTAGGTTCCACATATATGCGTTAATATACGATATTTGTTTTTCTCTTTCTGACTTACTTCACTCTGTATGACAGTCTCTAGATCCATCCACGTCTCAACAAATGACCCAATTTCGTTCCTTTTTATGGCTGAGTAATATTCCATTGTATATATGTACCACATCTTCTTTATCCATTCATCTGTCAATGGGCATTTAGGTTGCTTCCATGACCTGGCTATTGTAAATAGTGCTGCAATGAACATTGGGGTGCATGTGTCTTTTTGAATTGTGGTTTTCTCTGGGTATATGCCCAGGAGTGGGATTGCTGGGTCATATGGTAGTTCTATTTTTAGTTTTTTAAGGAACCTCCATACTGTTCTCCATAGTGGCTGTATCAGTTTACATTCCCACCAACAGTGCAAGAGGATTCCCTTTTCTCCACACCCTCTCCAGCATTTGTTGTTTGTAGATTTTCTGATGAAGCCCATTCTAACTGGTGTGAGGTGATAACCTCATTGTAGTTTTGATTTGCATTTCTCTAATAATTAGTGATGCTGAACAGCTTTTCATGTGCTTCTTGGCCATCTGTATGTCTTCTTTGGAGAAATGTCTATTTAGGTCTTCTGCCCATTTTTGGATTGGGTTGTTTGTTTTTTTTAATATTGAGCTGCATGAGCTGTTTATATATTTTGGAGATTAATCCTTTGTCCGCTGATTCCTTTGCAAATATTTTGTCCCATTCTGAGGGTTGTCTTTTCATCTTGTTTATGGTTTCCTTTGCTGTGCAAAAGCTTTGAAGTCTCATTAGGTCCCATTTGTTTATTTTTGTTTTTATTTCCATTACTCTAGGAGGTGGATCACAAAAGATCCTGCTGTGATTTATGTCAAAGAGTGTTCTTCCTATGTTTTCCTCTAAAACTTTGATAGTGTCTGGCCTTACATTTAGGTCTCTAATCCATTTTGAGTTTATTTTTGTGTATTGTGTTAGGGAGTGTTCTAATTTCACTATTTTACATGTAGCTGTCCAGTTTTCCCAGCACCACTTATTGAAGAGACTGTCTTTTCTCCATTGTATATCCTTGCCTCATTTGTCATAGGTTAGTTGACCATAGGTGCATGGGTTTATCTCTGGGCTTTCTATCTTGTTCCATTGATCTATGTTTCTGTTTTTGTGCCAGTACCATATTGTCTTGATTACTGTAGCTTTGTAGTATAGTCTGAAGTCAGGGAGTCTGATTCCTCCAGCTCCGTTTTTTTCCCTCAAGACCGCTTTGGCTATTCGGGGTCTTTTGTGTCTCCGTACAAATTTTAAGATTTTTTGTTCTAGTTCTGTAAAAAATGCCATTGGTAAATTGATAGGGATTGCGTTGAATCTGTAGATTGCTTTGGGTGGTATAGTCGTTTTCACAATATTGATTCTTCCAATCCAAGAACATGGTGTATCTCTCCATCTGTTGGTATTGTCTTTAATTTCTTTCATCAGTGTCTTATAGTTTTCTGCATACAGGTCTTTTGTCTCCCTAGGTAGGTTTATTCCTAGGTATTTTATTCTTTTTGTTGCAGTGGCAAATGGGAGTGTTTCCTTAATTTCTCTTTCAGATTTTTTGTCATTAGTGTATAGGAATGCAAGAGATTTATGTGCATTAATTTTGTCTCCTGCTACTTTACCAAATTCATTGATTAGCTCTAGTAGTTTTCTGGTGGCATCTTTAGGATTCTCTATGTATAGTATCATAAAGGACATGATACATTTTAATGCTTAGCATAGAGCTTGGCATCAAGTAACTGCTCAATCAGTATTAGTAGGTGCTATCTTTATTTTTAAAAACTTCTCTATTTTTTTAATTATTTGATTTAGGTGTGGTTGAAATCTTAGACAAATTTATAGTCTTCTACTAAAGGATGTTTTCTTGATTTTAGTAAAGGTAAATGTATACATATAAAGAAAACCAGTAATTACATTTAATATTTATAATTTATATAGCATGAATTAGAAAATTAAACCTATGAAGAAAATATTATTTTGGAGGATGTAGGCTAGTTAAAATTTTATTTCAATAATAATTAAGGCCTTACCAAGTAATTCGTTTTTAAAAAATCTTGTTTGAGATACAGTTTATGTACAATGAAATTTATCTCTTTTAAGTATACAACTCAGTGATTTTTTTTTAACATCTTTATTGGAGTATAATTGCTTTATAATGTTGTGCTAGTTTCTGCTGTATAACAAAGCAAATCAGCTATAAGTATACATATATCCCCATATGCCTTCCCTCTTGCGTCTCCCTCCCACCCTCCCTATCCCACCCCTCTAGGTGGTCACAAAGCACCAAGCTGATCTCCCTGTGCTATGTGGCTGCTTCCCACTAGCTATCTGTTTTACATTTGGTAGTGTATATATGTCAATGCCACTCTGTCACTTTGTCCCAGTTTACCCTTCCCCTTCCCCGTGTCCTCAAGTCCATTCTCCACGTCTGCGTCTTTATTCTTGTCCTGCCCCTAGGTTCTCAAAACCATTTTTTTTTTTTAGATTCCATATATATGTGTTAGCATACGGTATTTGTTTTTCTCTTTCTGACTTACTTCACTCTGTATGACAGTCTCTAGGTCCATCCACCTCACTACAAATAACTCAGTTTCATTTCATTTTATGGCTAAGAAATATTCCATTGTATATATGTAGTACATCTTCTTCATCCATTCGTCTGTCTATGGACATTTAGGTTGCTTCCATGACCTGGCTATTGTAAATAGTGCTGCAATGAACATTGTGGTACATGTCTCTTTTTGAATTATGGTTTTCTCTGGGTATATGCCCAGGAGTGGGATTGCTGGGTCATATGGTAGTTCTATTTTTAGTTTTCTCAGGAACTTCCATACTGTTCTCCATAGTGGCTGTATCAATTTACATTCCCGCCAGCAGTGCAGGAGGGTTCCCTTTTCTCCACACCCTCTCCAGCATGTATTGTTTGTAGATTTTTTGATGAGGGCCATTCTGACTGGTGTGAGGTGATACCTCAATGTAGTTTTATTTACATTTCTCTAATGATTAGTGATGTTGAGCATTCTTTCATGTGTTTGTTGGCAACCTGTATATCTTCTTTGGAGAAATGTCTATTTAGGTCTTCTGCCCATTTTTGGATTGGGTTGTTTGTTTTTTGATATTGAGCTGCATGAGCTGCTTGTATAGTTTGGAGATTAATCCTTTGTCAGTTGCTTCATTTGCAAATATTTTCTCCCATTCTGAGAGTTTTCTTTTCGTCTTGTTTATGGTTTCCATTGCTGTGCAAAAGCTTTTAAGTTTCCTTAGGTCCCATTTGTTTATTTTTGTTTTTATTTCCATTTCTCTAGGAGGTGGGTTAAAAAGTATCTTACTCTGATTTATGTCATAGAGTGTTCTGCCTATGTTTTCCCCTAAGACTTTGATAGTGTCTGGCCTTACATTTAGGTCTTTAATCCATTTTGAGTTTATTTCTGTGTACAGTGTTAGGGAGTGTTCTAATTTCATTCTGTTACATCTAGCTGTCCAGTTTTCCCAGCACCGCTTATTGAAGAGACTGTCTTTTCTCCATTGTATATTCTTGCCTCCTTTATCAAAGATAAGGTGACCATATGTGCATGGGTTTATCTCTGGGCTTTCTAGCCTATTCCATTAATCTATATTTCTGCTTTTGCGCCAGTATCATACTGTCTTGATTACTGTAGCTTTGTAGTATAGTCTGAAGTCAGGGAGCCTGATTCCTCCAGCTCCGTTTTTCTTTCTCAAGATTGCTTTAGCTCTTCGGGGTCTTTTGTGTTTCCATACAAATTGTGAAATTTTTTGTTCTAGTTCTGTGAAAAATGCCATTGGTAGTTTCATAGAGATTGCACTGAATCTGTAGATTGCTTTGGGTAGTATAGTCATTTTCACAATGTTGATTCTTCCAATACAAGAACATGGTATATCTCTCCATATGTTGGTATCATCTTTAATTTCTTTCATCAGTGTCTTATAGTTTTCTGCATACAGGTCTTCTGTCTCCCTAGGTAGGTTTATTCCTAGGTATTTTATTCCTTTTGTTGCAGTGGTAAATGGGAGTGTTTCCTTAATTTCTCTTTCAGATTATTCATCATTAGTGTATAGGAATGCAAGAGATTTCTGTGCATTAATTTTGTCTCCTGCAACTTTACCAAATTCATTGATTAGCTCTATTAGTTTTCTGGTAGCATCTTTAGGATTCTCTATTTATAGTATCATCATCTGCAAACAGTGACAGCGTTACTTCTTCTTTTCTGATTTGGAGTCCTTTTATTTCTTTTTCTTCTCTGATTGCTGTGGCTAAAACTTCCAAACCTATGTTGAATAACAGTGGTGAGATTGGGCAACCTTGTCTTATTCCTGATCCTAGTGGAAATGGTTTTAGTTTTTCACCATTGAGAATGATGTTGGCTGTGGGTTTGTCATATATGGCCTTTATTATGTTGCAACTCAGTGATTTTTAAGTAGACTTAAGGAGTTGGGCAGTCATTTGCCTATTAATGTTTTCTTTAATGTATTGATTTGAAAGAGTTCTATATTATAAGGATATTTACCATCACATTTTATTAAATATGTTTCATACATTTCGGGAGTTTTCATTTGTCTTTTAATTTAAATTAATTTGTGATTTATGCTAAAATAAGTTAGGATGAAGGTGGTCAAAAGGTACAAACTTCCAGTTATAAGATGAATAAGTACTAGGGAATGTAACATACAACATGATGACTGTAGTGAACACTGCTCTGTGGCATATTTGAAAGTTAAGACAGTATATTCTGAGAGTTCTCATCACAAGGAAAAAAAACATTTTTTTTTTTGGGTATCTATATGAGGTGATGGATATTAACTAAATTTATTGTGATAATCATTTCACAATATCTGTAAGTCAAATCATTATGCTGTATACCTTAAACGTATTCAGTGCTGTATGTCAATTACATCTTCGTAAAACTGGGAAGAAAAGAAACAGAAGAAAAAACTGATCCTCACTCATCATAGTTAATGTGCTACAACATCATACCATTTACATAAATTTTATCTGATACTTCATCATCCAAATTCTATTTCAGGATCACACTAGCAATACCCTGGAGGCATTGTCTTACTTGAAAAATGTTATTTCAGTTAGTTGAATATCATTCTTTACAAGATTTAAGTCAAACAAGGTCCAGCACTATATCCAAACCAAAATAGATGTGTCTGTAATAAATTTCTGCCCCTGCATTATTCATACATAGTGGCATAGATGATTCTTCAAGCGTTCTGAATTAAGTACAATGGATTTCTCACTTTTTTATGTTCTGCCGTATAAGCCTTTTTGTACTTTTACTTCTCCTTAACAAATAAAGTGTTGTTTCATCTCCACCAAAAAAAAAAAAGTTGTGCAGCTATCACAACAATACAATTTTCCATCACCCCCCAAAGATCTGTTATGTCCATTTGCAGTCAATCCGCATTCCTACCCTCAGCCCCAAGCAACCACTAGTCTTTCTATCACTATAGGTTTGCCTTCTCTGGACATTCCATATGAATGGATTCATACAGTATTTGATCTTTTGCATCTCGCTTATTTGATTTAGCATGATATGTTTGAGATTCATCTCTGTTGAAGCATATATCAGTAGTTCATTCCTTTTTATTGACAACAGTTTTCCATTGTGTGGATGTACTACATTTTGTTTATCTGTTTACCAGGTGATGGACATCTGGATTGTTTCTGCTTTGAGCTTATTATGAATAATGCTGCTATGCACATTCATGTACAAGTTTTGTGTAGACATGTAAGAAATTCACTCTTGAGAGTAATGTCTTTGTAATGTTTTAAGGTTTATTTAATAATTATGTCTCTTTATACTAAGTCAGATATTGAAATATCTAGTTGAAATAGGAGGGTAGTGATGTACAGTGAAAAATGAGAAATATCATCCAAAAGTAAATCAAAACTTTATCATCCAAAACTTTATTTTTAGGTGCTCCAGTATTGCCTCAAGGATTACAGCTGGAACAAGGATTACAGTTGTGGAATGAGGTAAAGAATTATCCTTACACAAACTAGTGGAAACTTTACCCTTTTTAAAATTATCATGGTAAAGTGAAATAATGTAATTGAGCTTTGGGACAACTGTGATTTTACTGACATTCTGAATTCAAAATTATTCTCTTTATCAAGTGAAAGAAGGAAAGATGAAAAAGAAACCAAAAATACAGTAAGTGGTAAATTAAGGTGGCAGAAATATGTCCTAATAATAGAGTAATTATAATAAATATGAATGTGCTAAAATACACCCCTTAAAAGAGATTCTCAGGCTGGATTTTAAAAACAGATTTAGCAATATGATCTCTATAAGAGTCACACTTAAAGCAGAAAACGAGGGCTTCCCTGGTGGCGCAGTGGTTGAGAATCTGCCTGCCAATGCAGGGGACACGGGTTCGAGCCCTGGTCTGGGAGGATCCCACATGCCGCGGAGTGACTGGGCCCGTGAGCCACAATTGCTGAGCCTGCGCGTCTGGAGCCTGTGCTCCGCAACAAGAGAGGCTGCGATGATGAGAGGCCCGCGCACCGCGATGAAGAGTGGCCCCCACTTGCCGCAACTAGAGAAAGCCCTTGCACAGAAACGAAGACCCAACACAGCCATAAATAAATAAATAAAAATTAAAAAAAAAAAAAAAAAAAAAAAAGCAGAAAACGAAAAATGGCTAAGAATGGAAAGTGACATACCAAGCAAATATAAACTGCTAGAAAATTGGAGTAGCAGTCTTAATATCTGATAAAATAGAATTCAAATACACAAACCATTTTAATAGACAAAGCGGGATCTTATATGCTGATAAAAGAACAACAGAGCAAAAAGATACAGCCATCATTAATATATATTAACAGAACAATCTCAAAATTTATTTAACAGTTGATAGAAATTCAGGGAAAGATAGATAAATGAACATTTGTAGTTGGAGATTTTAATATTCCTCTCTCAAAACTGATAGTTAAAGCAAATAGCACACAAGTAGATATGTCAAAGACACAACAGTACAATTAATAAATTTGAATTTGAACTATTAGAAATATTTTTAAAAACCTGTACTAAACAGTATGAACATTCTTTTTGAGAATAATTGGGGCATTTTAAAAACAGACCATGTCTTAGAAGACAAAGAAAGTTTTCATGAGTTAGGATCCATTTTAAATGTTTTCCAATCATAATGCAATGAAGTTAGAAACTATTAACAAAAGTATAACTTAAATATCCCATCTGTTAGGAAAATATGTGGAATTTCGGTAAATAGCCCTAGACTGAAAAAGAATGACATAAAAATATTATGAGTCAAAATTTGTATGCTACAACTAAAACAGTAGCTAGAAAGAAATTTTAACTTCATATATATTTATCAGGAAAAAAGAAAATTTAAAAACAAATATGCTTAGCATTCAACTGAAAAATGTGGGGGAAAAGAACAACAGAGAAAATTCAAAGAAACAGGAATGAAGTAAATAATAAAAATAAGGGCAGAAATAAATATTAAAAAGAGAGAGGAGAGAACAAATCAACAATATTAACAAAATCATATGTTTGTTCTTTCAAAATGTTAATAAGCACTGGCAGTACTGATTTAAAAGGCAGAGGAGAAGATAAAGATAAAAAAAGACATACACTGAAAAAGGGTAGATCACCAAGAAAAAGAGAGATTTAAAAAATGTTTTATACGATATTTGCTTTTCTTCTTCTGACTTACTTCACTCTGTATGACACTTTATAGGTCCATCCGTGTCTCTATAAATGACCCAATTTCATTGCTTTTTATGGCTGAGTAATATTCCATTGTATACATGTACCACATCTTCTTTATCCATCCATACCAAGGGGGAAAGTGGTGGTGTGGGAGGAATTGGGAGACTGGGATTGACACATATACATTATTGATACTATGTATAAAATAAACATCTGATGGGAACATACTGTAATAGCACAGGGAACTCTACCTAAAGCACTGTGGTAACCTAAATGGGAGGGAAGTCCAAAAGAGAGGGGATATCTGTATGTTTATGGCTGATTCATTTTGTTGTGCAGTGGAGGCTAACACAACATTGTAAAGCAACCATACTCCAATAAAAATTAATAAGAAATAAAAACAGAAAAAAAATTTTAAATAAGTATTATGGACAATTGACTGGCGAAGTTTGCACAACTCAGTAAATAACACTAAAAACTAGTGAATTGTGTCATGTTGGTCTGGAGTCATCATACTGGTCTAGACAAAAATTATCAGCTAAGGGATGGACAGTGGTGGGTCATGACTTGTAATTTAAAAAGTCCGTGGCTGTAAAGGCCCTATGGAAAGACCCCTTGTTATTTGTAGCTCTGAACCAGAGAGTTCCTATATTCTGTGGTTCAGTTTGAAGGTCTGTATTCAAAACATGAACTTTAGGTCCAGTAACAAGGTAGTTAGAGTATAGATTTACTGCTTTACCTATCAATGACATCACCCTCTAAACTGATAAAGAAAAAAACAGATTGAGGAGACTCAGTGCCCCTCTAATCTGGTGGGACTCCCATCCTGCATTAGTCCCATAAACCCACAGATCTAGGGCACATCTCAGGGAGAGAAAAGAAGGGCGCTGGAAGCGGCACCTGTTCTATTACCTAAGGCATTCTCTGCTCTAACTAGTTGAGTTATAGCCTTCATCTGAGGTAAGCTAATTCTTGCTACCGTCAGGGTTAAATTCTGACATTTATCTTGACCCACAAGCCTAATTTCTGTGTGTACATATATATTCTCTAGAAGGCTATTATATCAAGCTGTTATTTTCTTTCTAGATAAACGGGATAATAGCTTAAAAAAAAAAACTAGTGAATTGTACACTCTAAATGGGCAAATTATACAGAATCTGAATTATATTTCAGTAAGCTGTTACCCCCACCAAAGTATTATGGACAGTTATATGGTAATAATTTTGAAAACTTAGATGAAATGAATAAATTCCTAGAAAAATATCTGATGCCAAAAAGGTGCTATAGTAATACAATAAGCACTGAAGAAACAGTTTCTTCTTTCCTTCTAATCATTGGCCAAAGGCCTCCAGTACTATGTTACACAATAAATGTAACTAAAGCTTCTCCATAGGGTATAAATTTGCTCTAGAATTTTGTTATATAACCTTTACCTAGTTAAGGAATGTCTATTCTTCTCCTATCTTCCTAAGAGTTTTGTTAATCCTAAATAAAATGTGAACTTAATCAAATATTTTATCTGCACCAATATTGAGATAAGCAATATGCCTTTTCTCCTTTAATCTATAATCATGATAATTTACATTAATAAATTTCTCGCTCTTAAACTATTAGAGCTAAGATGAGAATTTAGAAGAGTTTTGGATATAATACCAATATACAATAATCAATAACATTTCTTTTCACTAGGAAAAAGTAACATGAAAATATTACATCATTCACAATGGCAACAAAAACTATAAGTATCTAGGAATTAACCAAAAATACACAATAGCTTATGGAGAAAAAATTAAATTTTAATAAAGGAATTAGAAGATAATGTGAATATATGGAGAGACATTCTTTACTTTTGGATGGAACAATTAATTTAATGTAATAAAAATATCAATTCTCCCTAAATTAGTCAATGTAAACCCTATAAAATCAATGCAACCCAATCGGAATTCCACTTAACTTTTTTTTTGGAAAGTTTATAAATTTAACCTAAAATTGATGTGGAAAAATAAAGGTCTACAAATGGCTAAGGAAATTTTAAATATAAAGAGCTAAGAGCCAGAACTTGCCCTACCAGATATCAAGATATACTAAGAAACTGTACTAATAAAAAAGGTATGGTGAGGGCGTAAGAATAGATGAACGAACCAGTGGAACTGAGACTAGAGCTTGGAGAGTTTAGCAGACACTGTCAGTGCCTTGTCATATCCCTTTGTCATTCACCATTCTAGCACACTCCAAACTTACTGTTTCTAATTGCAAGCACATGTGACTCTGCCTGTTTGGCCTGTGCTCAGGACAGATCAGAAGTGCCTGGGACCAAATGCCCCCACCACAGGAATAGCCATCAGTTGGTGACCCAAGAGAGTAGGTGAATGAATACCTTAGCTGCCTCTCCCCTCAGGTGGGATAACTCTGAGATGTATTCTGCATTGTGTCTCAGAGTACCCCAGACAGATTGATCCCAGTTACAATGGTGGTAACCTGCTTGATAACATACCCTTGACTGGATTCCTTCCCTTCCCTGTTTTACTTCTCCACTCTTCTACCAGTGCTTTTTGGGTTATCTTCCAAATGATCTACTCATAGCCACATCCTTATCTCAAGGTCTCTTTCTGGGGGAACCCAGCCTAAGACAACCTAAGACAAATGCATGTGCACATAAACTTAACTTATAATAGAAGTAACACGAAAATTCAGAGGCAAAAGGACAGATTGTTCGGCAAATGAGGGTTGAGAAACTGGCTCACTGTATAGAGAAACATAAAATTAACACCCCTTACAAAGGTAGGCTCCAGGTGGATTAAAGGTCTAAACATACAGGGTAAAATTATAGAGTTAATAGGAAATATCTTTTCTATTAGGAAACCATTTTTGTGAGCTAGGAGCAGGGAAAGTCTTCTTTCCACAAATTTTAATAAGTTTTTCCATAAAAAATTTCCATAAGTTTTTCCATAAAAAACTTCCACCATAAATTATAAGGCCAAAAACATCATGATTTGAATTACATTAAAAGTAAAGATTTCTTTCAACAAAGGACTCCCTTGAAAAAATGTAAGAGCCTTAGAAAGAAGATATTGACAATGCCTAAAACTGATAAGGAATTAGTTTCTAGAATATCTAAGAAATTCTAGCTAATTGGATAAAGACAGGACTCCAAAGTAAAAGTAGTCAAAGAATAGAACAATTTACAAAGAGGAAACCTAAAGACCAACGAGCATCTAAAGAGATGCTCAAATCCATTAGTAACAATGACATGAAAATTAAGACAAAAATATTGTCACTTTCTATCCGTTAGACTGGCAAAAAATTGAAATCGAGAGAATGGCAAACGTTAGCAAGGATGTAGGGTGTAGGAATCCCCATGCATTGCTGATGAGAGTATCAACTGGTGTAGCCATCTGGAAAGCCGCCTAGATACCCCTGTGGTTTAGCATGCCCTCTCCTGAGTGTGTAGCCCAAACATATTCTCCTACAGAACCATATGTGGAGGACAGATACAAGGAGGTAATGCGAGGAGTGGAGGGAACCGGCCTCGCATCACTGGGGAGTAGGTAGGCAACATGTGGTGCATGCACATTATAAATACTCTCTGGCAGTTAGGAGCAACACGCTAGAGGTATCCAGGAGCAGGGAGAGATCTTAAAGTATAGTGTTAAGTTTAAAAAAGTAAGAAAATACCATATGTGCACAGCAAACAGCAGTACAGATTTTATAAGAACATAAACAGAGGATACACGTCAAATACATTAGAAGAGCTGCTTATGGGAGGATGGTATAGGAGTATGAAATGGAAATATAAAAGGATAAATAAAGTGAGTCCAGTGATGATAGCAAGCTATGAACTGAGGAGAATACCCTTTATACCTAAGCCACCCCCTAACAAAATACATAAGGGCAAAGAAAGACAGATGATAAGGGCCAAGTACTAAAGAGTCTTAAATAGCACAGAAATTTGTAAGACTATTTTAAGGGCCTCTGCCTTGGTATATCATAATACATGCTTGAAAAATATAAGCAAGATGAAGAATAATTTAAAAACAGATATTAATGTAGAGTACAGAAACATTTAGTTTAGCTTGAAATTATATTTCTGAGGAAAATCTTTGAAAAAAACTTTTAGATGATAATGCTGGGGAAAAAACTCAAATGGAGCTGTAAAAGCACTATACATTCTTTTATAGAAAAAGATATTTTAAGAAGATGCTAAGAACATATAGTTAAGCTTTCTGCTGGAGGTTTTAAATATTACATAGCTATTCAGATGCTAGAAACACATACTTTTCAAACCGTATACAGAGACCTAACCATTTTCAAACGGGTTCATCGATGGACTCCACAGAGTTCTCAAAAGCATTAGTGGCACTTAAAACCATTAGGGCCATAAGCTGAGTGAAGTGAACACATGCTTACCCAAAGGGAAAGGGGGAGGGCAGTGCAGCCATGCCTTTTAAAGAAAGGAGAACAAAGACTGAAAAGCTTTGCACTTATCTCCTAATTTGATTAATTGGTGTTTTTTCTTATTCTGGTGTTTTTATTCAAGCCATATTGATGCACTGATTAGTGAGCCCTGAAGTTCAAGGGTCCGCTGTCCTTGGACACGGCCACCTCATACAAATGAGCAGCCTGGGCTGGGGGTGGACAGCTTTCCCCTTGAGCATGTAAAGTCTTCAGATACCTAAACATCACAACAATTTCGAGAGGGACCACTTCCTCCTACCCTATTAGAGCAAATTAAATCGCATTTGGGGGGTGATACATAAAGCATTAGTCACAATTTGAAGCTTAAAAGGGTACCTTTTTCGCTTTCCCTTCTCAATTGACTTCTCTTTTTATTTTTTTCCCCACAAACTCAATGCAATTTAATTAAAGAATATTTATTGAACACTTATTTGGGCACGTTAGATAGCCCCTGCCCTCAAGAAGTTTACCACTGTCTCTGTGTGTTTGTATCCATGATTCTGGGTTTGTATGGCATGGAAGAGGGAGCAGGTGCATGGACACAAGGGACAAATAGAATAAAACATTTCTCCCAGTATTTGTGATATATAGAGAGGATAAGTTCTGTGAACATGAAAAGGAGACATAAACGTATGCTTTTCTATCATACCGTATACCTTTGTTATTCTCTAAATTACAGAATTATATATATTAGTTCATGTTCAACTTGGAAACCAGAGGAGCTTAAGAAATTATGACTAAAGGGTATGATTATCCCCCTTCAGTTTAGTGTGAGAATGGCAATTAAATTAAATTCAACAAATTCTGAAACTAGACAGGGGCCCCTGAGATGTTATGCCATAAATAGGACTCAACCTAAATCATCCCAGACAGACAAGAATCAGTACCATTTTTTCCAGTCCTGTTTTAAAAGGCCACCAAAGAAATAAATGCCATAGATAACTCTAGACACCTAGCTTAGTGCTTAACGTCTCAGCACAGTTTTTAATGATTAGTATAAATCTCATACTACAGTTTAAGGTTTCTTTTAAGGATAAAAGCCGAGGACAGAGCACTGGAGCCTACCTGGCTCTTTGGTGGGGCTAATTGTGGACTCTGGGAGGGCTCACGCCAAGGAGTACTTCCCAGAACTTCTGCTGCCAGTGTCCTTTTCCCCACGGTGAGCCACAGCCACCCCCCGCCTCTGCAGGAGACCCTCCAACACTAGCAGATGGAAGATTCAGACAAAACCGATCAAACCTCACCTGTCTACTAGTGCAGCCCATCTCAGCATCTCTCGTTGCAAAACTCATCTCTTCGCCGAAAGATAGAATCACACACAGTGCCTGTGGCCCTCTAGAACTTCCAAATAATGAGGAAAGAATTGCCAGCATGCAAATTCAGACAGTCACAAAATTTGAAACCGTTACTAATGTTGTTGGATATTTAAAGGGCTCGACATCTCCAGACCGTTATATCATAGTTGGCAGCCATCGTCATACCGCATACAGTTATAATGGACAAGAATGGGCCAGCGGCACTGCCGTCATCACAGCTTTTATCCGGGCCTTGATGTTAAGAGTCAAGAGAGGGTGGAGACCAGACCACACTATTGTTTTCTGTTCATGGGGTGGAACAGCTTTTGGAAATATTGGCTTGTATGAATGGGGAGAGGATTTCAAGAAGGTTCTGCAGAGAAATGTTGTGGCTTATGTTAGTCTCCACAGTCCTGTAAGCGGTAACTCAAGTCTCTACTCTGTAGCTTCCCCATCTTCTTCAGCAACTGGTAGCTGAGAAAAATAATTTCAACTGTTCCAGAAGAGATCAGTGCCCAGAAACAAATATCAGTTCTGTACAGATGCAAGATGATGCCGATTACTTCATCAACCATCTTGGAGTTCCCACCGTGAGGTTTACTTATGAGGACATCAAAGCATTAGAGGGTCCAGGTTTTCTCTCTGAAGGCTTTTTCCCTAAATGTGCAACAAAAATTGAAGAAATGGATCCTTTTTTCAACCTTCACGAGACCATTACCAAGATCTGGTGTACCCCCAGCAGAGCTTTGTAATAACATTCAGCAGAAAGTGCTTCACAAATGAGTGTGCATAACAGTGGAAACAAGGTCTTTGGCAAGGCCTCCTAAGCATGTCATCAAAACTCCACAGAGGGACTTCCCTGGTGGCTCAGTGGTTAAGAATCCACCTGCCGATGAGGGGCCACGGGTTCAATCCCTGGTCCGGGAAGATCCCACATGCCGCGGAGCAACTAAGCCCATGCGCCACAACTACGGAGCCTGCATTCTAGAGCCCACGAGCCACAACTACTGAAACCCATATGCCTAGAGCCCGTGCTCCACAACAAGAGAAGCCACCGCAATGAGAAGCCCACACACCGCAAGGAAGAGTAGCCCCCACTCACCGCAACTAGAGAAAGCCAGCACGCAGCAACAAAGACCCAACGCAGCCAAAAATAAATAAATAAAATAAATTAATTAAAAAAAAAAAACTCCACAGAAAGGAGCCCTCAAGATAAATTAGGAGTGTGGGATTAACATATACACACTTCTATATATAAAATAGATAATCAACAAGAACCTATTATACAGCACAGGGAACTCTACTCAGTCTTCTGTAATCACCTATATGGTAAAAGAACCTGAAAAAGAATGGATATATGTATATGTATAACTGAACCACTTTGCTGTACACCTGAAACTAACATAATGTTGTAAATCAACTGTATCCCAATATAAAATAAAAATTAAATTAGTTGGCAAAAAACAAAAAAAGCTGAGGACAGCTAGTTGCCAAGCATAGTTCAGTAAACCTTCACTGTAAAATAGAACTATTTTCTCAGGCTGGCTTCTTGGTAGAGAACTGGAAGATGGCCCATGTTGTGTAAGACTTTTTACTTACGCTCTTTGTCATTTAGCACACATGCTATTATCATGTTAATTTAGATGGTGTGATTAGATTTATATGGAGATATGATTAGATTTAAAGAACCACATAGCAGGGTGCTCCTTAATTTTGAGGCCATTCTTTAGTCACTACTCACGTTTCTCAGGCTGAATAATACCAGCAGTTTTTCCATTCAATGTTTGAAGCATCTTTATGCTCTGATGATCCCTACTGACTGTTAATGGGGATGTATATCCCTGTGCCTGGGGGTGAATCTTGGGGAGATCCCAATTCCAGGACTTCCTTAGATAGTTTAAAAGGCTCCTGCCTCCCCAATCCAGAGTCCTGAACAGTCATGGAACTTTAATTAATGTTGCATAGGTAACTTGACTTCGTAAAATCTGCTTCCCGTTTTTCGCTATCTTCTCTCTGTTTCCAAGATGTAACTGGCATTTTTGTTTTCTACAGATAGATAATGCTTGTTTGTCTTTCCTGTCCATGGATCCTCTGCCTCAGGTAATTCCAAATGGAGGTGTTTCATAGTGATGTAAGCATTTGTGTCATGCTGAAATACTCCATCTCTCCCTTTGGACCCATCATTATTTTATGGACTTACTAAAATGTCAACATATTAGAAATTATTACATCATCTGCAGGTAATAATGAGTGCTATGAGTTTATGGTGTAAAGTGTTAGGGCTTTTATCTCTAAGAAAAATAGATTTGCAGATAATATACCCATATTTTTGAAATTAAAATGCTAATTTCAAAATCAAATTCTGTGTTAGATTAAAAATAATGAATCCATTGCTCTATTGGGGGACTACTATCCTGGCCCTCAATAGAGTTTGCAACCCATGGAGAGATGAACTTACAGAGTCAGACTTAGGAGATCAAAATATCATTGTAACTGAAAAGTCAATTTGTGAATGTGGCCTTAGATCTGCTGCTAAGTGTGTCTGCTAAAACTACCCCCAGAATTAAACTGAGGTTAGACTGTGACTCAAGCCTCCTGCCAGAATCAGGTTTTCTGCCACGGGGCAGCAATAAGGCAAGAACAACTGGCCAGAGAGCTGGCTCTCTAAGAGGAAAGGGCTCAACAGAGCGTGCCCAATTTCCTCCTCTCAGTCATCTGTCAGGTAACTCACTCCTCTTCCCGCAGGAAAGAGTTAAGAGGACTGGGGAGAGAGGAGTGTGGGTCTAGCTTCTGTACCTGGAAATGATACAGACCAGTGTTCTTGGCCTTCCCTAATCAATAGAAATTGACTAGAGGCCAGACAAGAAATTCAGGCAAAGCTTTACTGGGGCCCCTGCTGCAGCAGGGGGAGCTAGAACAAGTAACAGGTGCCCTCGCTCACTCTCCGAGGGGGGTGAGCTGGTTCCTTATATGGGGTGAGGGTAGGGGTGTGTCCAGCGGTCAGGCTGGAGGGGTGGCTTAAGTGTTTGGCCCACTCCTCTGGTGGTGTTGAGTGCAGGGAGCATGCTCTGTACCCTGCTTTTGCCCCCCACACCCTGTTTTTTGCCCCCAGCTCTTCAGAAGTGGCAGTAAGGTTTTTTGGTCTGTTTGTATCTTTTTGTTCATAATTTGCCCCAACTGTGCATACACTCAGTTATTTTTAGTCCCACATAGTTTCTTTGTATTTTGTTGGTCAAGGAGAGGTCTGTCCAGGTGCAAGCCTTGCAGCAGTGCAGCAAAGGGTCCCAGGTCCCAGCAGTCTCAGAAACACGAGCCGCGGGAAATGTGTGTCCTTCTTACACGTCTCTACTGGACGCTGCTCCCTCTGTCTGCAGCTCTGTCTCTGAGTGCAGGTGTAGCAGAGTTAGGCTTGGTGTCTTAACTTTCTTAATCAGCATCACTAAGTCTCCTGAACAGAGGAGAGGGCTCAGCAGAGGCTCTTGGTTCAACCTTCTCAACACAGTCAGCTGTGTGCCTGGGGTGAAACCCTACATGGTCTGGCCAGGGCGCGATGCCTGTCCTTCACGTAGTCCTTCCAGAATGTCATCCTGGCCGGTGTGGAGAAGCAGCCTTTCTCCTGCCTCGACCGGTTCCTCAGCCTGCAGAGGATCACTTGCAGCAAGTTAGAGGCATTAAGTGGTAAAGCAAGACCAGAATCAAAATAGACAACATTTATGAATGATATTTCGAATTGCTTGAGGAGCATTGACGGATATATAACATGTGGTGGATATTAATCAGCACACAAGCTTTTGCATTACATTGGAAATTCAGGAACACCCTCAGAATCACTTTTATGTCTTCAAAATTAAAAGGATGAATTTTAAAGCACTCATCTGAACACCATCAAGGTAAACTAAGCTTTTATTGGATTTGGAGACTGTACCTTTTGAGGAGAGCTTTGTAAATTTACTATGAAATCTTTTACACTAACTAATACCATTTTTTAAAAATCATTAATTTCCTGTTAACTGTTATTATATTATGTATGTGATTATCTGAATAGTTCTTCAAAACATTTTTGCCAAATAGAAAATAAAGGCTCTTTAAAAGGTCCACAAATAAAAAATAAAATATTAAAAATCTCAGATGAGAAAAATTCTTAAGAATAGTTGTAGCTCAGTGAATAATGGCTTCATGTAAAAAGTTGCTGGAGAAAATGCAATTTGTTTTGAAACTTTTTCTGTCAAACTTCAGTCTTGTTGCCAAGCCTCAGCTGGCTTAGAAGATGTTTTCTAAGGAGACACTCATATATCTAAATTTATTCTTCTTTGAGTTAAGAGACACATGGTATAACTAGATTTTTTTAAAAATTATTTTGTATTTTTTCAGCATTTCTAGATGGGCCATAAGAGGAAGTTTCAGGGATTTATTTCTAGATTTTTCTGGGGTGAACTGCACACCCAATCCTGAAGGGAAAAAGTGAGAAAAGATGTATCACGCTCTACTTCTTCTCTCATCCAACTCCCAACCGTAGGCTTAACAGTCAATACCAGTGCAACACAGGGATACCTATAGATCAGACGACCTAGCCGTGTGTAGTATTGGGCAAGTGAGAGTCTCTTAGAATCTCACTTGCTTTATATGTGAGAATAACAATTCCCATCCTGTATATGTCAAGCTGTGTTTTAAAGACAAAGTGTGGATTATGTATATGAAAATGTGTTATAATTTATTGAAATACTACTTAAATATGAGCCATTTAATACTATTAATAAATATCCCAACAATTTGCATTGGGCAGGCAAACAAATAGAAGAGAACAAAGCAGGCCTTTGACATGCTAGGTGGGATACTCAGAGAAGCTGTTTCATGACTCCAACTGTATCCCTAAACTACAGCCAATCCTGTTAAACATGTGCTGTTGTTCGAAGGGTGAGGATCTTGCTGGCTCTGAACAATCCTTTGACACGTCTTCTGAATTAGCGGTAACTGCAGCTGTTAAATCAAGCTTTACAGGTCACACATTTTTCAGTGCTACTATTGTTAACTAATTGCTCTGTATGTGGCAGTGTTAAGAGCTTTACCTGCGTGTAATCCTTCCAAGAATTCTGCATTGATGTTATCATCCCCGATTTACGGCTGCAGGAACTGAAGTTTAGAGAGGTTAGGTAACCCGCCCAAGGTCACACAGCTAATAAAGGGGAGAAATGGAATTTGCACTGCTCTGGAGTTGCAGGCCGCTCCACTCCACAGCCCTACCCCACTCCCACACTGTTTCAGCTCCTCATTATTTCCCATATGTATTTATTAAGTAATCAATTACTCCTGGTGCGATTATGCTGAATTCTGTGCAAGGTAGGTTTCGCCCCTGCTTGTCCAGTTGGGCTCCTCCTCGCCACACCCAGCTGGCTGCAAACCATAAGAGCCCTGCCCTGCTTCTGTGCTCAGGTGCTTAGAAAACCCTGATCCTGGGGTATGCAGTCAGCAGCCTGGAAGCGTGGGAACTCATACTAGGTGCACCATACACGGCTTCTTCTCTTCCAAACTCCCATTGTTTGCGAGCAATTGAAGGATTTTCAAATTAGCCAGTAATGAGTACTATTCAGCGAGGCTCACCACTTTGGCATGTAGATTCAGACTTTGCTGCAAGGTGGGAAGAATAATCCTTCTTTTGGCACTGCCTTAGTTACTCTCAGTCATAGAATTTCATAGAATTTTAGCAAATTCTGAGAATTTTGTATCTGGACCCACAGTGGAAGCCTTAATCAGTGCATATAGACAATACAAAACTTTTATATTTTCCTGGTTGGAAGGAAGGTTTTACTTTTAGGAGCCAAGTTTTTGTCATGAGAGAAATCAAGGGATTCCAACAGAGTGTCAATGGGCCACAAGGATTCTATTTGGTGTAGTTGTGTTGCAGGAAGGGGGACCCCTTCCAGGGCCCGAGAGTGGGCTCTTGTCTAACACTCGGAAATGAATTGTCCGAGGAGACACATGTGCTGACAAAGCAAGAGACTTTATTGGGAAGGGGAGCCCGGGCGGAGAGCAGCAGGGCAGGGAACCAGAACTGTTCTGCCACGTGGCTCGCAGTCTCGGGTTTTATGGTAATGGGGTTAGTTTCCGGGTTGTCTCTGGCCAATCACTCCGACTCAGGGTCCTTCCTGGTGGCGCGCGCATCACTCAGCCAAGATGGATTCCAGCGAGAAGAATACTGGGAGGTTGGTAGGACATGTGTAACAGGGAAGAACCACATCTAATTACATGTTGCATCTGTTTGTTTTACTTTAACCTTTGCTTCCCATTGCTTTTGTTCACTAAAAGGATATTGTCTCCACATAATGGCCTGCCTCGGGGAACCCCGCCCCTCTGCCCGAATGTTAAACCAAAGTGCCTTTGTTCAGGGAAACATCCAGACCCTGTCCACCTGTGGATGGCTGCAAGAAAGAAGAAATTAACACATCCCCTCCCCGAGGCTGGCCATTCCAGGGGATATTGCAAAACGTATGAACCTTTTTACTTTACTTCCTAATCTCCTCCCCCTCTCTGTGCTATAAAAGAAACTGGCATCCAAACCCCGATAAGATGGTTATTGTGAGACATTAGTCTGCCATCTTTCCAAATAAAGTCGTATTCCTTGCCTCAGCACCTTGTCTCCAATTTATTGGCCTGTTGTGCGGCAAGCAGAGTGAGCTTGGACTCAGTAACATATGGACTGGACTCTCTTCTCTCCTTTTGAGCTTTCCTGAATCCTTCCGGTTGGTACTAGCTTGTTAGTTCCGCATTCTTACCAGGACCTCCTGTTGTAAGATAACTCATGCAGGTGGTTGCTGTGGTGCCTGGCCAGGGCGGGCAGTTTCTGTCAGTGGTTCTCCTAACGGTTGGAATGTCCTTGTGATCCTAACATTTTATGGTTATCTCTTCTATGCAAATCATGATAAAGCAGAAGCATGGCCTATATATCTTCTCATTTCCATTAGGCATCCAGTGCATTGGAGGAGCTTTGCTTCATAATTATGGGGACTCTACCAAAGCCCCAGGTAAGGTTCAAATAGTGTTTAATTTGTAGGCAAAAAAATTGCTCAGTGGTATCTTGGAATTCCTCCTGGAAGAAAATATACCCAATTTAGGAAGCATGCCAAGAGGAGCTAGAAGAGCATAAATTGACTCTGGATAAGAAACAAATACTTCAGTTTCTTTGACGCCTGAGAATTTAGGGTTATATTAATGGAGTTGGCAATCATCTAATTGGAAAATGGTATGTCCCCTTCAAGTATAAGATGTGTTCTAGTTCTGATGAGGGAAATTTGAGGTCATTTTGGCTCTTTCTCTCTTTTTGAATCATACTACAATTGGAGAACAGATGCATTTTTCTAAGCCCAGAGGTTAGGACAGTGTACTTTGTCAGAGAGGACATTAAGAATGCAAAAAAAGCAAACTATATTGTCAATGTCGGTTTGAAAATTATATTCTTACTGTGATGTCTCTGTTTTTATTAAAATTATTATTTGATTCTTGTGTGAGAACTTTTTGTCCCAAAGTGAGGCAATGGGAACTTGAAAAATGGCATGAGGTACCATACCTCAGTTATGTTCTGTATCTTATAGGTAAACTAATTTTAAAATTACCTTATTAAGGATAAGAGCCTTAGGTTTAGAATGTATTTTTCATTAGCAGTTTAACCTATGATCACTGGTTTGGTCTGACTTCCATGACTTTCACATACAGTAATTCAAAGAAAACTTGATATTTTGAAAGCATAAATGTTCTCTTAAACTAAATAAGTGTTTACAACTGTATTTTTTTCCAATGTTTTTAATAGTGACATTTTCCAAAACACTTAATTGATTTTTTTCCTAATTAAGAGAAAATAAATGGCAATGGTGTTTATCCATGAGTTTCTATTTATTTTAAAAGCAAATGAGAAAAAAAAAGAATAACAAAAAAGGAATGATATGTCTTTTTCTTAAAGACAGATAGGGAGAGAGGACTATAAAAAAGTTTATGGAAGAAAGCAAAAATAACTGATAATCTTGTTCTTTCATGATAACAACTACAAATATTTTGATGTGATTCCTTCTGGTCTTTTTCTCTGAATTTTCTATCATGTGATCCTATCAGTATTTCCTATTCCACCACTACTGAACATTTAGGATGTTTCTAGTTTTTTACTCTTATGAATAATGCTGTAGTAAAGATCTTTGTTCATACTTTTATTTATAAACATACTTTTATTTATAAAGCTTTTGATTAATTGCCCATTTATTTTTAGAGTAATATATGCTTAACCAATTGCAGTCTTATGTTTTATGTATAGCACATGTGTCATATATTTTAAAAATTATATAATATAATCTTATAATAAATTATAAATTTTAAACTATACATTTATATTATACATATTATGATTTTCTAATATAATATAATGACATTTCTATATCTCTCTTTTCAACAGGAAACAGATGAAAAAGATAATACCAAAAGGGTAAGGTGATTTCCATAAATATATACATTAAAAAATAATAAAGGAAACCACTAATTATCTATAGTAAAGCTCACTATTTTTTTAACAGTTCTTATTTCATTATTCGAAGACACAAAAGTTGGGCAATTCAAATGCTGTGGTAAGTTGTAGAATTACTTCTTATTAGTAATCACTAGTATTTTTTTTTTAAACCTGTTTTTGCAGTTTATCTTACAGAGTAGATCAAAATTCATGTTTTTTTCTTTAAAAGTTTACATGTGGGTGAACAAATGGAATTCGATATTTATTATACATTTATTTTATATCTCAATAACTACAAGTACATTAAATTCATTCATTTATTCATTCAACAGTTATTTACTGGATATCTACTATGTGCCAAGCACAATTCTAGGTACTAGAAATATAGCAGTAAATGTCATGCAACTTACATTTTAGAGGCAAAAAAAGCAAATGATTAAGTAAAACATATTGTTTTAGATGGTGATTAGTGCAAGGGAAAAACAGACTTATGCAAAGTCATTTTAAGAATTATTTTAAAAGATGATTGTCAAAAATGTATTTAAATATAACTAGAAATACCACTTGTATTCCTAAGAGCTCCTTATTTGTTAACTAGGCACTTAATTTGAGAATTTACTCTCTAAGATTAGCCAGATACCAATAACTTGAATTCATTTTACTTCTAAATTGTGTGGTTTTAGTGGTAGTTTTTCTTTTTGTATGCATGGATTTTTAAAATGCTAACCAATCTATTTTGGTGTTTCAATCTAGAATACTTAAGAATTACTTGACTATAATATTCTTTCTAAGCTTGTGACTCACTACCATGGACCAATTTATGAAACGAGGAGCATAGTGTATTTTAAACATGTGTTTACCTGTGGGAAAGTAACTGTAACCATAAACTCAGTTTTAAATGTTTATCCCGTTGAATATTCTTACATGTGAGGAGTTGAAAGTTAGGTTATACTGGCTTCAAATGAAATACAAGTTGAATTGATTAACAAATAACCATTATATGGGGCTTATAGTAGTCCATTTGATGAATGAATTTAATATTTGTGAGAAGGTTCAATTGAAGTCATGCCTTTAAAATGAAACCGTTATCAGGTAGCCACATGTCTCAAATGTGCTTTCATTTTCTTCTGCTCGGCATCTTTACATCTTGAGAAAATGTATCTTAGTCACATTTTTCACTAGCAATGACACATTGCCATTTTTGTGTCTCCTGTTGTCTTGTTCCACATGTTCAATTTAAATGAAATCTATATTTTATAAAGAAGATTACTAGATGTGTGTACAGTATAATCTTCCAGATAAAAATGTTCATGATGGAAAACTGATTCTCACAGAGTTGGCTTCATGTGTCCCAAATCATTCTGAGTAAGTCTGGAAACAGACAGACAGCTTTTTTGCTTCTCAGAGATGCAGGTGGGTGTTTTCCTTGTTGGCTGCTGCAGGTGGAGCTCAGGCCCTCAGGAAAGAGCATCATCAATAGAATGACCAAGATCCCAGCATAAAACTGCCAACTTTTACTCCATCTCTTGGTTTATTCTCCACAGCTCTTTGAAAGGCTCACAAAGGACTGTCTTAGGTCACATCTTTCTTGTTCTTTTTTGTCTGGAGCAAGGATGGTGGGTAAAAACAAAAACAAATAGGAAGCCGTCTTTATGCCCAATGCTGAGAAACCTGTGTGCTCATCACGTGTGTGTGTTCGTGTCTCTCAGTCATCTGTCCTGCATCCGCTGCTGCAGCTCGTTCCACAACTGCATGAGAAAAGAATGAAGAGGTTCAAAGTGGACGTATGTAACACAAACTGCATGCTTCCTTCGCCACTCTGTGCGTGGCAGCCCTTTCTGTTCGTTCCCTTTGGTGGTGGTTTATAAGATCTTCTTCCGGGTGAGCCTCATGTAACACCCAGGTAGCCTACAGAAGAGCATCTATTCGCAGAAGTGTTTTCACACTCAGGAAGAAGAGAACTGTCCTCCTCCCCATTATATGTCCCTTCTAACCCAGGTTGTGGGCAGTGAGGAAAACCGGGATTAGACTTCCTGCCAAGGGCCGTGCCCCTCCCAGTGAGGAAACCTATTCATTCTTGGTTTAAGAAAGGACATGGCAGTGTGCCTAGTCATTAGATAGGAATAGGAGAAAAGATCAAGGACCATTTACTGCCCCTCTGTGTACAGGTCGGCAGATGGCTGGAATGACAAGCTTTCTATCCAGGTATTAAAGCATTAGTAAGAGTAAGGCTCATGAAGTATTATAAATATAGCAGACATTAAACGTAGGTATTTCGTTTTTTCCACAGTTAACAAAAATATGGCCCAAACTCAGTGTCTGTGTTTAAGATGAACATAACTAAGAGGAACATAAATGAGTTAACACATTTTTAAACTAGAAATTGTGGCATTTTTATTGTCCTTTGAAAAGAATCCTAACTCTTTTGATGATGAAAGTTTCTAGGCGTTATTTTTAAGTAATGCCTTACATTGTTGGAATGCCTTATAGTTTTTAGTCTTATAGGATCTCATTTTATTCTTTTGACAACTCTGTTGGCACTTAACAAGTATTGTTATCCCCCGTTTACAAAAAGGAAAACAACTCAGAATAGTTAAAGGAGTTTCCCAAGATCATAGTAGTAAGTGGGATTAGAGATTATAACAATCTCTTGACTTCCAGTCTAGGCAAATATTTTTTTTCACTATGCTGTTTCCTTTGTAGTCGAATCTTGAATATTTCTATTATTGTTAAATTTTTTCTTAATTTAAATACCATATTAATTTTATTCTTCTACTACCAAAAGTTTTCAAATACTTTTTAAAACACATACAGTTTAGGCAAATAAATTCCTCAAAATTTATTTTTATGATCACTATTTCCTCCCTAAATTCTTCACATCGTTGAACTAAGCTTTCATCATGGAAGACAATACTGCTGCCAACTTTAATGAGAAATGTAAGAGGGACTGTAGTAGCCCTTAACATTTTAGAATTTCCAATATGAAAAAAATCAAATCAGTTTTCATCAAACTTTCTAGAAGTAATATATGCTTTTTTGAATTAACTTTTACTTTCTGAAGAATCTTCCCGACTTATGAATAGTGTAAGATTTCAACTTAAAGATCCAGTTTCTTAAAATACACCAGCAAATTATTAGTTTACTACAACACTTCAGTGTTAGTATTTGCAAAATCAAAGCTACTCAGTATTGTGGGCGGTTTGGTACTTTATCTAAATGTTCCACCTTGAGTGAGACTATCTATATTTACAGATAACTATCTAAAAGTGTGAACTCTGACTTAGTAGTAATATCTTGTTGGACAAATGATAGCTCTTAAAAGTATTTTGCAGCAAGCCAGGTTTTCTAGGAATCTCTAAGAGAAAAAAATGTAAAACATGAATTTTAGAAAATTACAGTAAAGTATTACTTTTGCTGGGCCTAAGTCACCTAATTTTAAACCATATTTTTGATAGTGAAATATTTTGGGTTCTTAAAGAAAATGAGTTTTCAGATTTTAGTGCACTCAAACCCTTTTCTTACATGTTCTTTGCTAGACATCCTCACTTCCATCCCCGCATGTTTTTCAGCTCTACCACCCAAATTCTTTTATATACTGTTCTATCTCCAATAAGACTAAAAAGACCTGTATGTTTGAGTTTGAAATTTTTAAATTTGGGCACATTTTAAGTTACATTTGTCCCACTTTTCTTTTTTTCTGTGTAATATAAAATACATAGCTGTTCTTATATAACCATATAAATATAAAGTTTCTATGTGTACATTTTAAAATATTAAACATTTCAATCTTTAAAGTAATTTGGGAGGACTTAATAATCAGGATGAGAATTAGATATAGAATGTTGAGAATTTAAGATACATTTGTTGTAAAGAAGGGATTTTAGAATTTTAATAGACGTCAGCGCCATTTCTTAGAATCTAAAAATGTGATTGTACTTATATTATGGAATACTTGAAAAAGGTCTTGATGACAAATTTCATATAATTGCTGTCCTGATACTTTTATAACTTGCTGTTGAAAATAGGAAGCTATGAGAACCAACTTTATGGAAATCATAAAATATTAAATATTTTTTTCCATTAACTTTGAAATGAAATATTTTGAGAAAAGAAACACTTCAAAATACATCCATTATGAATAATCAGTTTGTTCCTATTTGTTTTTTTTTTTCAGTACCATTTCTGTTAATATAATTATATTGGGAAATATCTCCTCAGAAGTCTCATTGAATAAATATAGTTTACCAAATTTGTCCCTCAATTTCAATTTAAATTTCTATAGATATATTATGTATTTTAGCTATGACACAATTCTATTTTATATTTTTGCCTGTTCATGTGTTAGCACATACAATATGTATTGTAAAGAAATCATTTCATTCTAACAAACTGCTGAAGGGAGATTTTAAATATAGTTAATTATCTATGAAATGTCCTCTGCCTACTTATCGATGAATATATGTACAACTGACAAATTTCATGAAAATAGTATCTGTTAGACTAATAAGGAAATTACCTTAAAATACAACACACTGATGATACTGCTAGTATCACTGAAAATTCTTCCAGTAGAAATATAATAATTACTTATTGATATGAATTATATACTCAAGTCCTTGATTCCCTCATTATTTAATTATGATAGTTGAAAATAACTATACTCTCAAGAAGCATTTGTACTTATTTTTACTGTTGTTTGATTTGTAATGCCCTCATTTTCTCTTCCAGGAAGAATTCCAAGGTCCTATTACAGGCCAAAGTAGAGGATTCTTTTTATTCAGGGTATGCACGTACTATATTTTTTAAAAAATCAATCAACATCAACATTGAAAAATACTTTCACTGTGCATTTATTTACATTAACTCATAAGTTTTAATTAAGTTTTGAAGTTTATCTAAAGATACTTGACAGCAAGTGTTACAGTCTGAGATTCACTTCTGTCGCCACCTTATTGCCTTAATATCATGGCATCTCTGATCTCTTCTCTAATCCACTACTCATGTTTGTAAATACCCCAAATGACATTCGCCTATTTCACAGTTTAGTTCCATAACATTTCATGTCGGAAATGCGTGTCTGAAAGATGTATTACTCCTTAAGTTCTAATGAAATATTTAGCTAAAGAAATATTAGCCAATGAAATATTTAGCTAAGGAATTACAACTTTATTATAAAGTCTAAGGAGAGCTATATGGTAAGATTTGCATTTCGGAAACTAATTCTAACAATAAATTGGAGGAGAATGGACTGAAAGAAGGAGGAAAATAACAGATATAGATAAGGAAGAAATAATACCACTCATCAAGATCATTAGGCTGCTTTCTATGAAAATTAACTTCTCTCCTTAGTTACATTGATGTGTTTCTCACTTATTATTTTCCAGCCACGCAATGGAAGAAGGTCAGAAGGTTACATTTAAAATGGTATGTGCATCACAATTCAACCCAGTTTGAAAATTTCTGTCATTTTCAGATCTTCACAAGTTAACCTATGCTCAGTTTATTTCTATTATTTGATTGCATGTGTACATTAATATTCTATATAAATACTGCAAATATAGAGGCTGTGAGGACTTCATATGACGGAAAATGCCAGTATTTTAGGGCCAGATTTGCTTTGCCCATGTCGTGCATTCCTCACACTATGTCACAATAGTCATCATCAGTTTTGCAGACACTGACCTAATCATCATTTACTGTGCAAGTAGAATGTGTCAGGGATCATGTTCTTATTTTGGTAATCAGTGTCCATAATAGTGGGCCATAACTTACAGACTGGATGCATTTCTGACTTCCAAATGACCTATATTCAAAGATTCTTTATAAGAGCTGTGATTTACCATTTCCAGAGAAATAAGAAAATGTGGAAAGACATGAAAGCATGACTTCTACTTCGGGACTCCCAGAGTTTCCACCTCAGTGCTGGAGATACAGTAGACACTTAGTAGCTATTGAATGGCCCTACACATTTAATAAATATGTTAATCTTAATATCTTATTAGGCTATGAATTTTAAAATTAAATGCAAATGCACATTGATAAATTTATACCACAGAAATAAAACTATATTCTACTAACTTTATGTAATCCTAAATGCAGATTCTACGCTGAACATATTTTTGCAAATATTTCATTCATATAATTTATCTCAACCCTTTAATACATACATATTTAGCTTAAGAATATAAAATTCTTAATATTTTCTCATAGAAACGAAAATCAAAACACATTATTTCCAACTAAAGAAGATAACAAAATTTATCAATACAAAATTATACAATATCTAGAAAATGAAGATAATGAAAACACTACATGTTAAAACTTGTGGGACTCCGACAAAACCATATTTAGTGGAAAATTTAAGGCTTTAAACACTATCAAGCAAGAAAAAGTGAGTGAATTAGGAATTTGTCATTAAGTTAAAAAGAACAACAAGGTGAACCTCAGGAAAGCAGAGGAAGAAAATTATAAAATGAAAGATGAAATTAATTGATTATAAAATAGTAAAATACAACAATTGGTAAATAAACCAAAAATCTTATTCTTTATTAAAAATGAAATAAACTATCCTAATTTTCCTAGCCTAATCAATGAAAAGAAGAAACCATAAATATACAAAAATACAAATGAAAAGAGGGAAATTAAAACAGATACAGAAGAAATGGGAATCATAAGAGTACTTTTCAAATCTCTGTGCCTATCAGTTTGAAAACCTAGATAAAATGGAGAATATGTAATAAAGTAGACGCTACCAAAATTGACCTCAGAAAAAAGAAAAAAAAAAAAATCTAAGCATACTGATGGCCTTGGAAAAATATCGAGAATGTTATCTAGAAACTCTCCTGTCAAGAGTACTAGGACAAGAAATTTCAGATTTTTCCAGCTCAGAGAAGGAAGAAAAATTTCAAAATATTTTTATGAAGTCAGCAAATACTAATACCAAAACCTTACAAAGTTAGTATAAGGAAGGAAGCTGTAGGTCAATTCTGTTTATAAATATCAATGCAAACATTTAAAAGAAATATTAGTAAATAGTATTCAGCAATACATTGAAATAATTATATGACCCCATGAAGTGAAATTCATTCCAGCAACTAAGATGGTTCAATATCAGGAAGTCTATGAAAATATTTTCACCATTAAAAGAAAAATTATACAATCAACTCAATACAGGCATACCTCCATTTTATTGCACTTTGCTTTATTGTGCCTCACAGATATTATGTTTTTTACAATTTGAAGGTTTGTGACAACCCTGTTGAGCAGGTCTATCAGTGTCATTTTTCCCAAAAGCATTTGCTCACTTCGTGTCTCATTTTGGTAATTGTTAAAATATTTCAAACTTTTCCATTATCATTATATTCGTTATGGTGATCTGTGATCAGTGATCTTTGATATTACGACTGAAATTGTTTTGGGGTGCCATGATCCACGCCCATGTAAGATGGCAAACTTAACTGATAAATGTGTGTGTTCTGACTGCTCCACTGACCAGCCATTCCACGGTCACTCTCCCTCTCGTCAGGCCTCCCTATTCCCTGAGACACAAAAATATTTAAATTAGGCCAATTAATAATCCTACAATGGCCTCTAAGGTCTCAAGTGAAAGGAAGAGTTACACGGCTCTCATTTTAAATCGAAAGCTAGAAATGATTAAGCTTAGTGAGGAAGGCATGTCAAAAGCCGAGACAGGCCAAAAGCTAGGCTCCTTGTGCCAAACAGCCAAGTTGTGAATGCAAAGAAAAAGTTCTTGAAGGAAATTAAAAGTGCTACTCCAGTGACCACGTGAATAAGAAATTGAAGTAGCCTTCAACTGGAGAACATTCCAGTTGTCTGGATAAAAGATCAAACCAGCCACAATGCTACCTTGAGCCAAAGCCTAATCCAGAGCAAGGTCCTAACTCTCTTCAATTCTGTGAAGGCTGAGAGAGTTGAGGAAGCTGCAGAAGAAAAGTTTGAAGCTAGCAGAGGTTGTTTCATGAGGTTCAAGGAAAGAAGCTGTCTTCATAGCATAAAAGTTCAAGTTGAAGCAGTAAGTGCTAATGTAGAAGCTGTAGCAAAATCCAGAAGATCTAGCTAAGATAATTAATGAAGGTGGCTACACTGAACAACAGATTTTCAATGTAGACAAAACCACCTTCTATTGAAAGAAGATGCCATCTAGGACTTTCAAAGCTAGAGAGAAGTCACTGCCCGGTTTCAAAGCTTTGAAGGACAAGCTGACTCTTGTTAGGAGCTAGCGCAGCTGGTGACTGTAAGTTGAAGCCAATGCTCACTTACCATTCAGAAAACCCTAGGGCCCTTAAGAATTACATTGAATCTACTCTGCCTGTGCTCTAAAAATGGAAAAACAAAGGCTAGATGACAGCATATCTTATGCAACAAAGTTTATTGACTATTTTAAGCCCAGTATCGAGACTTACTGCTCAGAAAAAAAGATTCCTTTCAAAATATTACTGCTCATTGACAATGCATCTGGTCACCCAGGCACTCTGATGGAGATGTACAGCGAGATTGTTTTCAAGCCTCCTAACACAACATCCCATGGATCAAGGAATAATTTCTTCAAGTCTTATTATTTAAGAAATGCATTGTGTAAGGTGATAGCTACCATAGATAGTGATTCCTCCAGTGGATCTAGGCAAAGTATAATAAATTGAAAACCTTTTGGAAAGGGTTCATCATTCTAGATACCATTAAGAATATTTTTGATTCATAGGAAGAGGTTAAAATAACAGGAGTTTGGAAGAGCTGATTCTAAACCTCATGGATGACTTTGAGGGTTCAAGACTTCAGTGGAGGAAGTAACTACAGATGTGAATTGCTATAATCTCATGATAAAACTTTAACAGATGAGCAGTTGCTTCTTATGGCTGAGCAAAGAAAGTGGTTTCTTGAGACGGAATCTACACCCAGTGAAGACGCTGTAAAAATTGTTGAAATGACAACAACTTCAATGACAGGGATTTAGAATATTACATAAACTTAGTTGATAAAGCAGCAGCAGGGGGACTTCCCTGGGGGTCCAGTGGTTAAGACTCCATGCTTCCACTGCAGGGAGTGCAGGTCCGATCCGGTGCGGAACTGAGATCCCGCACGCCGCTCGGCGCAGCCAAAAAGAAAAACAAAGCAGCAGCAGCAGCAGCAGGGTTTGAGAGGATTGACTCCAATTTTGAAAGAAGTTTTACTATGAGTAAAATGCCATCAAACAGCATTGCATGCTATCGAGAAATTGTCCCTGAAAGGAAGAGTCAATCGATGTGGCAGACTTCATTGTTGTCTTATTTTAAGAAATTGTCACCGTCACCCCAGCCTTCAGCGACTAATACCCTGATCCCTCAGCAGCCATTAACATCTAGGCAAGACCCTCCACCAGCAAAGAGATTATGAATCTCTGAAGGCTCAGTTGATGGTTAGCAATTTTTAGCAATAAGGTATTTTTAAATTGAGGTATGTGTGTTTGTCTTTTTAGACATAAAGCTACTGTGCACTTAATAAACTATTGTATAGTGTAAACATAACTTTTATATGCAACAGGAGACTAAAAAATTTGTATGACTTGCTTTATTGAGATATTCACTGGAACTGAACCTGCAGTATCTCTGAGGTATGCCTGTAGATGCTTTTGGTAAAGTTCCATGTCAATTTCTGATGTTTTCAAAGAAGATCCTGTAGAAAGAGATGAATCTTTATTAACAATATTTATATAATGGTCTGAAACAAAGTCAGTAGAAGGCTTGATAGTAAAACATTTTGGAGTATTTCTATTAACATCAGAAACAAAACAAGGACGCTCTGTTCTCTTTTATTTCATGTAGTTCTTATGCATTAGCCAACTCAGACAAGAAAGAAATAAAAGATACAAATATTGGAAAAGTGAAGAAAAAATTTTATGTTCTCATGGGGCATAATTATGAACTTGAATTTTCAAACTATATTTGGTATTAACTCATGTTTCAACAAAGGCTTGTTATGTTCACATCAAGAATATGAGCAGGGCTTCACTGGTGGCTCAGTGGTTAAGAATCCGCCTGCCAATGCAGGGGACACGGGTTCGAGCCCTGGTCCAGTAAGATCCCACATGCTGCAGAGCAACTAAGCCCGTGAGCCACAATTACTGAGCCTGTGCTCTAGAGCCCATAAGCCACAACTACTGAAGCCTGCATGCCACAACTACTGAAGCCCGCGTGCCTAGAGCCCATGGTCCGCAATAAGAGAAGCCACCACAGTGAGAAGCCCGTGCACCACAACGAAGAGTAGCCCCTGCTCGCCACAACTAGAGAAAGACCACGTGCAGCAACAAAGACCCAACGCAGCCAAAAATAAATAAATAAATAAAATAAATTTATTAAAAAAAAAGAATATGAGCAATCATATTTATAATTTTTTCTTGTTTCAAGGAACTAAGAACAAAAAGTTAATGGAAAAGAACTGTATTTTATAATTTACAAATGTTGAGGCATTTTATAAAATGTGAACAAAAAATAGTTTAATACTAAATGGAAAAAATGTCTGATTTTAACACTAAACTAAGTGTTAGAGTGCTCATAAATGTGAAATGGAATTTAATCCATGATTTGATCAAGTTAGCAAAAAATCCTCTCTGAAACTGAGAAAAATAGCTTTATTTGGATTGTTTCCAAGATTAGGGCCCACATATACTAATTCACTCAGGATTTCATTTTATCTTGTCAATAGAGAAACACTTCAATAATAATTTTTCTTTGTTTTTCTCATCTGATTATCTGAGATCTTACTCTGTCCTGATGACTTATATTTATTTAGACTATGGTTAGATATAAAATAGGATGATTTAGTCACAAATACATGAGGAATAACTGCAACATATTCATAAATCTTATTGGCATCAATGAGCTTTAGGAAACTACTTTTATACAGTTAAATAATTTTTGTAAAACTTTGGAAAATAGTGGCATACAGAATAAGCATTTCCTCAGAGAGATATTTAACAATAATTAAAAATATGCAGATTGAAGAATAGCTGAGAAATATCTCAGATGTCAATTTTATCATACATGACAAAATATTTATAGAAATGTCTATATATAAAGGAAGTGTATATAGACTTGTATATATGCTCATTATATACATACATTCATATACCCGTTTATACTTGAATCTAAATTCAATTTTTTTTTAACAGAATGCCAACTATTTTCTGCAGAAACAACGCTATGGAATACAAGATGTACTGACATTTTGTTTTCTTCTGAAAAACAATCCTTGCTAAGTTTAACATGTTTGAGAATCCCTGTGTTGTAAGCATTCTCAGTAAAAGTTGATTGAGATTGTAAATGTTTAATTTGTTGAAAATTAAAGAAGCATCTTAAAATATTTTTTCTTAGTGTTGTAATGATAGATAGTGTATAATAAAGCTGTGAATAATTATGTTCCTTAGATCCTTGAGGCTGTTGATGGTACTCATATACAATGCTCTTTTGATATTTTTATTAAAGGTAGTTAGTAGAGCTGAGTTTTAATGAGCGATTTTAGTTTATTCTATTTGGATTTCTTCAGTGACAAAATCACCAGCTCTTACAAAATAGCAGAATGCCAAATAGCTAACAATCTTAGAACATGAATACCAACTAAAACTATACTAGTTGGAGGATTTGGCCATGATCCATCCAATAGTCCAATAAGCAAGTTCTGATATATACACTGTAAAATAGATGTCTTATTGCTACTAACATAACAGGAGGCCAGCTTTTTCTACCAAGTAGTAGTATTAAGTTTATCTTTTTTTTTTTTTATTGGAGTATAGTTGATTTACAATGTTGTGTTAGTTTCTGCTGTACAGCAAAGTGAGTCAGTTATACATATACATATATCCACTCTCTTTTAGATTCTTACCCCATATAGGTCATTACAGAGTATTGAGTAGAGTTCCCTATGCTATACAATAGATTCTTATCAGTTATCTAGTTGTTTCACCCTGCAGCATCTGAAAGGCAACCAGCCTTGTCCAGAAAGAATGCAATCTTACTAGTAGAGAATCATGAACACAGTGGGTGAACTTTTTACATCAAATCAGTGTCTAGTGGGCACAATTAACCTCATATGGATGTTGAGATTCTCTCCCTTCAGGTTCCCCTGGGTTTTCCCTTCAGATTCCCCTGGATTTTCCCTTCTGACCTGGCCTCTTGGATAACCGCCTACTCTACCAGCCAGTTGCTGGCTGATTAGAGAAGGCTGGCTCTCTGTGTGGGTAGGATTAGTTCTTACATTCTTCAGAGTATATAACAAGGCTTTGTCTTACTAATGATGACCACTGATTATAGCTTAAATTATGCCTTTTTCTAACAGAGTCCCTGAATTTCACTTCTTGTCAACCCACGTGAAGAACATGAGAAAGAAGGAGCAGAAGAGAACAAAAAGTATCTTCTTTAAAAAATGAATTGCCTTGATGAGATGCGGACTTGAGACAGAGAATGTTGCCAGAGCTGCTCCAGGTCTTTGCTCAAAACCTGCCAACCCCCACTTTTAGCAAGAGTTAACATAAATCTTTAAAGGGTCCAGAAATAAAAAAGGAAGCTACAAACAAACAAAAACCAGATGGAACCAGCTAGGACCAAGATGGTGACAGATCTGACCTCCAACAGACCCTGAATCTCATTATATGCTGATTTTACTACATTAGCATATTAAATGACATGCCTACTGGTGGCCAAGACTGGATATTAAGGACCAAAAAAGGATAAAAAGGGGTGGCACTCCATTCCCTTGGAAAAAAACTCTGCCTCTTCCCCAGTAGACTAATGCATATGCCTCCCCATCATTAACCTCACTCCTCCTCCCTTTGTCTTTACTCTTTAAAATTAAAGCCCTCTGGACACGTGGGCAAGAAGTGGATCTGTGAACTTAGTTCCTGCTTCTCCATTCTTTGGCCACTGAATAAAGCTTGTGCTGTGTTGATCTCAGCTTTGGCTTCGTTATTTGGCTGCTCGAACGTGAATGGAAAAAGAACCCTCCTCCCGCCAAGGCAGAGAGCCATTGCCCAGCTAGGGGCTGAGCAGGGTCCGTAGGACTTAATTCGGTAACAAAAGGGCTCTAAAGCTCTAAATGTATAGGCAGTGTTAGCTAGTGCTATGCACAGTAATTCAACTAGCCTGGATTTTAGATTGTCAAAATAAGAAAGGGAGTTGACTGCTAATTCAAGCAGCAGCTCCCAGGGCCTGTCGGAAATCTAGAGAGACTTAGGCCACTTACATTTTGGGGGGTTCCCCTGATATTAAAAAGAAGACGGAGAAGAAGAAGAAAGAGGAGGAGTAGAAGGGGAATGAGGGAGGAAGGGGGGAGGGGAGAGGAGGAGGAGGGGAATGAGAAAAAGAAGAAAACAAAACATGGTTACAAAAATAGTGTGATGTTTTAAAATATTTTATATTTAATATTAATATTTTACACACAAAACAAAACATATAGACTGTTAGGAATGTACGATTTGTATTAACTGGGCACTACAGATGGAGTAGTCCAATGCTGAGCCCGAGTTTAAAACTGTGTCACTAAAAACATTTTTTCTTCTTTTCCAACTCTTTTCGCATCTTTGTGACCATGGGTATAACCTTATTTGGCAATAACATCATATGTTTTCCTCATGTTCCTGGCAGCTCCCAGTAAACATCCTTTCCTTCATCTAAACACCAAGGAACCAAACTGTCTAGGTTTCCTACCTAAAGTCTGAGCTCCTGTCTCCTAAGGCAATGGGTTTTTAAGGTGGCGGCAGAGAGCCATTTGAGAATCTGATGAAAGCTCTGGTCCTTAAATACCCCCCAAAACTTACACATACAACACAATTATGTGTGCATCGAGGGCTGGGGCTAGGCACCACCTGAAGTCCATCCAAATATAGGCTATGGGTTCCACGTTAAGAACTTCTACTCTGAAGAGTTCTCTCCCCAGGATTTTGTTACTTCTCCATGAAGACAGGACTCAGGGATTGAAGGGTGCCGGGGGCACGGAAACAACGAGTGATTTTGGAGGTGGTGGAGGGAAGGGTGGGAGGAATGCCGGCACCAGTTATCATGAACGAAAGAGGCGCTGCTTGGGATAAATGCCCAAGTCCAGGTGCGTCAGTACCCACAGCCACTTCCTAGGCCACGCCTCCGCGTTGCCTGGCAACAGAGCTGCGCCAGGCGCACGTGCGTCAGAGGCCCTTGTTCTCCCGTCGTCCTCCCCGTGGGCAGTGGGAATAGCTAGGACCTCGGCGGTCTCCCTTGTGGCTTCGAGGGGACGTCGGAGCCAGGAGTCCCCGCCAGGAGTTAGACGACACCGGCGTGTGAGGGGCGAGGCGGAACACCATGCAGGTGGGAGTCGCGGCTTCCGGGGAACCTGGACACCCCAGCGGGGTCCCTGGCTGGGCCTGAGGCTGAGCGCGATGGGGAGGGCGGCCTACCGGGGTTAGGTTCTAACATTTGTTTTCAGTGAGAGCTGAATTTTGCTTGCGTCTCTGTCACGATTGGAGAGAAATTCAAATTACCTCTAGGAGAACGCCGTTTTTTCAACACTCAAGAAAGACTTCCGCTTGTCGCTGGAGGAAGCCTTTGGATTGCGTTTCACACCTATATCCTGGAAATCTTACTGCTGCACTATTTCTGACTTAAGAAATAGACCATCAGCTTTAGCCCAAGTGTAATTAAATTTAAGTATCCTGCCCCACTACATTTTAAAAAGGTCAGAGAGGAAACCCTAATAGTCGCATCTGTCTTGAGAAAGACCAGCTGTCCCTGGAGTTTCTCCTACCTGATCACAAAAACTCTGTTAAACTTCCATTAATTCGTAAGAAGGTTGCTCCTCTATCTAAAGCTGCATTATTAAGCAGAAGGCTGTGCTTTTATTTCCTTTTTTTAATCAGAGTAAAATTCTCATTTCCAACTTCAGAAAAAAGCTTCTTCCCACCTGCTGTCCCAGATTAAAACCACTGTGATTTTTCTAGTTTTACATATTTAATTTTGGAAATCGTTTATGCTGTATAATTTGTTAGGATATTTTGAACACAAATTACATATAATTTTAAAGGGTATTCCTTTTGTGTTAATAATAGATTCCTAGCAAGTGCATTTTATTCACTATGTAAAAACATTGCAAATTTGTCCTGATTTTTGTCTGCTCTTCAAGAAATAGGCTGAAATGTAATTGAGAGTAGAGACGACAGCATATTAATCTTTGTTCATTTATTTATTCATTGATTTATTCAATAGCCAGTTTTTCAGTGCTTATTTGTAGTTGTGGACTTGTTCTAAAAGAGCTTACTGTGGGGGAATAAGAGAGAGTCAGATATAACTGTGTCATGATAAATGCCATAATACCTTTATCAAATAGATTGCGATGCCTATTTCTATTTCTCTTATTACAATTTCATAGATAATTTCTAAAGGTGAAGGGAAGATCAGAGTATAGAGCATTTACTATTAAATCCCATTGCAACTAACTCCCAGATCAGTTAAGGAAGAGCAGTCACGGAGAGGTATGAATAAAACCATAAGTATGTGATATCATGAATATCAAGAAAGAGTGTTTTAACGAAAAGAATGACAAACTCTCCCCAGTTCTGCCTGAGATATCAAATACAATGAAAATCCATTGAAAATAACAACATGGAGCTCATAGGTGACCTTAGAACAGTTTTGAAAGGAGTATTGGAGGTAGAAGCCAAATTTGGAGTAGGTCAAAGAATGAATGGGAGATGGAAGTGGTTACAGCATATATAGACAATTATTTTAAGAAGTTTGAGTAGGAAGGAGAAAAGAGAGATAGGGTGGTAGGGGGTGCAAAGTGCAGAGAGGGTTTTTTAAAAAGGTGACTGCTGGATTTTCTGATAATAGAGGGCTCAGTTATTTGGACCAACTCTCCTGCTGAATAATGCTGGCTAGAATGTAAAACCTATCTCCTTAAAAGCATCAGAGATAACGTGATAGTAAATGATGAGACCAAAATCAAAGGGAAAGTGGAAAAGCAGGTGAATGGATTTCCAGAGCTTTAAAGCCAGTTTTACCACAAGGCCATCTTAGCAATCTGCAGTTCGTTCCTGGGTGTAATCACAGGGTGATGAGGAATCAAAGGGTATGGTCCATGGAAGCATGGGAAACTAATAGGAGCATGAACCAGAGATAAACCCATGTCTAGGGGAATTCAGGGAAGGTCGTCTTGATGCCTAGTGGAGCAGGAGAGAAAAAGAAAAGCAATAAAACCTATCCCCAAGAAGTTGTGGCTCAAGAGAGCTCTCACATAGATTGCAACCTAAGGCATATTGTCTGGGTGATCCAACAAACTTCAAACTGTGAATTTGATATAAATTAGTTATATGGGGCTTCCCTGGTGACGCAGTGGTTGAGAATTTGCCTGCTAATTCAGGGGACACGGGTTCGAGCCCTGGTCTGGGAAGATCCCACATGCTGCGGAGCAACTAGGCCCATGAGCCACAACTACTGAGCCTGCGCGTCTGGAGCCTGTGCTCCGCAACAAGAGAGGCCACGATAGTGAGAGGCCCGTGCACCACGATGAAGAGTGGCCCCTGCTTGCCACAACTAGAGAAAGCCCTAGCACAGAAACGGAGACCCAACATAGCAATTAATCAATCAATAAAAAATAAATCTTTAAAAAAAAATTAGTTATATACTAATTAGTGCTTGTTAATACCTGGAAGAAATAGCAAATCCTCGTGCAGGAAGACATCTTTATGTTAGAATTCATGGAGATAAGTTTTCAAGGACATCAAGCAGAAATCAGTCAAAAGTGACCAAGCACACAAGGGAACAGGGCACTATGAGCATGAACCAACAAAAACAGACTTGCAGAGACTTCAGTTATCTGAATGATCAGAAACAGGTATAAAATAACTATGCTTATTATGTTTAAAAAAACAAAAGACCAAATTGAAATTATCTTCAAAGAGTAGGAGACTATAAAAAGTGACCATAAAATTTGATGAAGACATTTCTATACACTACAATGAATAATAAGAAAGGAAATTAAGAAAACAATTCCATGTATAATTGCATCAAAAAGAATAAAATACTCAGGAATAAACATAAACAAGGAGGCAAAAGACTTGTACACTGAAAACTACAAAACATTGCTGATAGGATCAGTGTCCTTATAAGAAGAGGAAGAGACACTAGAGCATGCTCTCTCTCTTTGCACACACACAGAGGAAAGGCTATGTGAGCACACAACAAGAAGGTGGCCTCCTGCAAGCTAGGAGAAGAGTTCTCACCAGTAGCAGCCCTGCTGGCACCTTGATTTTAGACTTCCAGCCTCCAGAATTGTGAGAAAATAAATTTCTATTTAAGTCACCTGGTCTGTGATATTCTGTTATGGAATCCCAAGCAGACTAACACAGGCTCTTCTGCCATCTGCAATCTGCTGTAAAGCCCATTCAGTGAATTTTTTATTTCAGTTGTTGATCTTTTCAGTTCAAGAATTTCCATTTGCTTGAGTGTCCTCAAAACATGGCAACTGGTTTCCCCCCAGAGCAAGTGATGAGAGAGACTGAGAGGAAAAAGCAGCAGCAGTGCCTTTTGTGACTTAGTCTTAGAAATCACATAGTGTCACTTCTATCATATTTTCAGTTTATTAGAAATGAGACAGCAGGTTCAGCGTATACTCAATGGAAGTGGGTTAAGCTTCAACTCTCAAAAAAGGTGCATGAAAGAATTTGTGAACATATTTTAAAATTAACACAATAGTTTAAAAAGAAGATTAGATGTAGTTGAGGGCGTTTTACAATCATATGGCATGGGGTGGCAGAAAACTACCATTTTAATACAGATGTTGGAGGGCAAAGTCCTGGGCTGGTAGAGTGGTGGGAGAATCATGAGGAAGTCTCAGAAAGGAAAATAACACAGAAGGGATGATCCTTAAATTCTGCGTATAAAATCCACACAAATTCTTATTTGTCAGCCAAACTCCATATGTATATAGGAGACCCCAAGGTGCCTGGCAAAAAGCAGCCACTAGAAGGTCAAAGAACTGAAGTGATCTGAGGTTTTGGCTGCTGCCCATTTCAATTGAAGTAGTTTGGTGTTTGAGTCCAACCAAGTTAACTGCCTTCAAGTATGAAAATCAACATACTTTAGAGGAACATAAAAAATCATAAATTTCTATGATGTATCTTCCTGAATGTCTAGTATGCAATAAAAATTATATAAGCAAAAAGAAAAAAATGAAAAGCCATATTCAAAATGTGACTCATATTCAAAAGCAAAGCAACCAATGGAAACAAATCCTGAGACTATCCAGATGTTGATATTAGCAAAAGAAGACTTTAAAGCAGCTATTATAAATATATTCAAGGACTTAAAGGAAAATGAATTAACAGTTGGAGAATCATAACAGAGAAATAGAAACAGTAATAAAGCAAATGGAAATTCTTGAACTGAAAAGATCAACAACTGAAATAAAAAATTCACTGAATGGGCTTTACAGCAGATTGCAGATGGCAGAAGGGTCAGGGAACTTGGATTCATCAATAGAAAGTGTCCAACTTTAAGAACAGAGAGAAAAATATTAAAAGTGAATAGAGATTCAGTGAACTGAAGGGACATTGTTAAATTGGTTAACATACATCTAACTGTAATACATGGTTAACATACATGTAACATCCTGTCAAAAATCCTAGAAGGAGAGGAAAGACGGGGTGGGGGGGCAGGAAAAAATTAAAAGGATGATGGATAAAATTGTCCAGAGTTTGAGGGAAGACATAAACTTAACAATCTAAGAAGTTCAGGGAACTCCAAACAGGGTAAATACAAATAAAACCACACCAAGCACATAGACACACTTCTGAAATCAAAAGATAAAATCTTGAAAACATCCAGAGAAAAGACATAATGTAAAGATGTGTATGTTACGTATATACAGGAGAACAGCAATATGATTGACAGCTGACTTCTCATCAGAAACATTGGAGGCCAGAAGGCTTTTAAAATGCTTTAAATGCTGGAGGGAAAACTTTCAAAACAAAATTCTATATCCAGCTAAACTATCCATCAAAAAAACTGGGAAAAAATAGACATTTTCAGAAATATGAAAACTGAGAGAATTAGGTTCCAACAGACCTGAAGGGTAAGAAATGCAAGGAAGTTTCTTCAGACGGAAAGGAAATTACATCAGGTGGAAAACTGGATCTAAAAGTAAGTGTGAAGAGCACCTTAAATGGTAAATATGTGGGTAAATTCTAAAAACTAAATATATTTATTCTCTTAATTTTCTTAAAAGACATAATTGTTTATGGTAGAAATCATAACATTGTATTATAGGGGTTCAAATATATTGTAAATGTTAATATATATAACAGCAGTAAGACAAAGGATGGGATAGTGGTAAATGGAACTATACTAAGTGAGGTTCCCATATTTTATGTAAAATACTACAATATTAACTGTAATATGTTAAAGATACCATTATAATTTCTAGAACAATTATTAAGGCAATAATGCAAAGATGTATACCTAAAAGGCCAGTTGCAAAGAACATAATTCTAGAAAATATTTAATCGAAAGAAGGCAAAAAAGGAACAGAGGAACAAAAAAGCAAACAATACTAATTAAAAACAGGAAAATAGTAGCTCTACATCTAATATTAACAATTATATTAATTTGCTGTACAGCAGAAACTAACACAACACTGTAAAGCAACTATACTCCAATAAAAATTAAAAAGACAATTATAGTAAGTGTAAATGGAATAAACACTTAAATTAAAAAGTAGAGCTTATCAGAATAGTTTAAAAAGCAATACATAGCTACATATTGCTAAAAGAGACACACTTTAAATACAAAGAAACAGATGGGTTAAAGTAAAAGGATTGAAAAAGACATGTTATTTAAACAGTACTTAGGAATAAGGGGTAAAAACTATATTAATAACAAACAAAATAGACATCAGGATGAGGATTACTGCTAGAAGTTAAAAGGAACATTTTATAATGATAGGAGAAATTCATCAGGAAAATATCATAAATATAGCTGTGGATTTGCATAATCAAGCCTCAAACACATAAAGCAAAAACTGACGGAGAAATAGACAAATCCACAGTCATAACTAGAGATTTTAACACCCCTCCTCCTAGTAATTGATAGAACAAGTAGATATAGAAATCACAGAATAGAAGATCTGAACAAATCTGTCAACAGTCTATTGATTTGTGGAGAAAAAAGCCCATCAGTGGCAAAATACACATTCTTTTCACACTATGTAGAACATTCACTAAGATATGCCATATGCTGGGTCATAAAACAAGTAAATGCATTTCAAAAAATCAAAATCTTAACAAAGTATGTTTTCCGACCATGCAGAAGTAACTTAGAAATTATTAATAAGATACCTAGGAAAGTCCAAAATATTTGAAAATTAAGCAGTATCCTTCCAAGTAAAAATGTCAGCAAAAAATCATAAGATTAGAAATATTTTTAACTGAATAATAATAAAAATACAGCATACCAAAACTTGTAGGATGCAGCTAAAGAATTTGTTAAAGGAAAATTTGTAGCTTTAAGTGGTTATAATTAGAAAAGAACTCCAATAAAGATGTTAAAAAAAATTTTTTTAATTAAAAAAAAAAAGACTCTAAAAAAAAAGTTCTATGTGTGCTTGAAAAGAAAAAAAAAAAAAAAAAAGAAAGGTTTATAGTTTGATCTAAGCTTCCACCCTAAAGTAGAAAAAAATATGAGCAAAACACAATAGAGAGGCTTCTCTTTTTAAATATTTGTATTATCTGTCAGGAGTTCTCCTTTTTCATTTTTAATACTGGTGATGTCTTCTCACTTTTTTTCTTTATCAGTTTTGGCAAGTGTTTATTTTATTAGTCTTCTCTAAGACCCAATTTTTGTCCTTGTTAACCCACTCTATTATATATTTGATTCTTATTTCATTAATTTCTATTTTCATCTTTATTATTTCCTTCCTTCTACCTTTGGTTTATTTTGATATTCTTTTCCCAGCTTTTTAGGTTGCATGCTTGTATATTAATTTGTAAGCCTTTTCCATTTTCTAATATGTTACATTCAGGGTGTAAAATTCCTTTCATGAACTGCTCTCATTGCAGCCCACATATTTTTGATACGTGGCTTTATTATCATTCAATTCCTAATGCTTTTAAATTTCCATTGTGATTTCTTCTTTGACCCTTTGGTCATTTAGCATTTTTTTTTAATTCCAAATATATGATGATCTCCTAGTTATCATTTTCTTATTGATTTCTGTCTTTGGTCACTGTGCTCGAATCTGTGCACCTTTATTCAATTTCTCAGCCTCTTGGCCTCTTTCAGAATTGGTAGTTGATTGAAGGGGAGTGGACCCAAACATAGAGCTTCTTTCTCTGGGTCTCCTTCTCATCCAGGATTTTCTTACCGTAATTCTCTTCACTGCTTTGTTGATTCTCCAGTGCCTTCAAATTAATTTTCATCTATTTTGTCCAGTTTTACTAGCTGTTCTCAGTAAGAGGCTTGATCAAATTATCTAGTCTGCCATTATCAAGTGCAGAACTCCTGCTGATGGTGACTTAATTGTTTTAAGACATATAGAATGAATGGAGATCAGAAGATTTTGTGGATAGAGAGACCAGTAAAAGACCAGTGTGAATAAAAAACCGAAACTTTGCCCAAAGAATAGGATGAAGAGGAGAAATAAGATGATACTTGTATTAGTTATCCATTGTTGCATAACAAATCACCACAAACTTGGTGACTTAAAATAACACATTTATTATCTCAGAGTTTTTATGGGTCAAGGATCCAGGCATTGCTTAGCTGGGCCATCTGCTTCAGAGTCTCCAACAAGGTTGCAATTAAAGTGTCAGCTAGAGCTGGGGTTGAATCTGAAGGTACAACAGAGTACATCTGAAGGATCCCCTTCTAAGTTTATTTGCATGGTAGTTGGCAGAATTCAGTTCTTTTGGAGCTATTTGACAGAGGATCTCAGTGTCTAGCTGATTGCTGAATACATTTTCCTTGTCACAGAGTTCTCTCCATGGGGGACCTCACAGTATGACAGCTTGCTTTATCAAAGCCAGCAACTGTGAGAGAATGTTGGCAAGATGGAAGTTACGATCTTATGGAATGAAATCAAAGAAATTATATTCCTTTACCTTTGCCATATTCTATTGATTAGAAGCATGCCATGGTTCCCACCCATAATCAAGGAGAGGGGATCATGCAGGATGTGAATACCCGGAGGTGGAGCTCATTCAAGGCTATCTTTTACTTTGTTTGCAGCAGTATTTACTCATGTATATAATTAAGTTCTCCTTTTTTCTGAAAACCTCAGAGAAAAGGTACAGCAGACTAGAAAGACAATATAGTTGATATGTGACAGACAATTACAGGAAGAGCAGCAAATAAAACATCAAAGCCTAAGTAACATGGAAAACAAGGTTACATTTCAAAGACAGAAATTATGGTTAGACAAAAATTGAACTATGAAAAGATTCCTAACCTCTTCTAAGATTTAACTTGGGAGTAAGAATTCCATGAAGCTATATAGCTGAAAAGAAGCAAGTCCACCTTGAGGTCTTCAATGCTTATGTAGAAAAAGAAAACAGTATTTTGCATGATGTGAATTGGTTTTGCCTATTATAGTCTTCAGAGAATTTTCCATGACTTACAAGTTTCTTCATTAACATTTGATATATGTTTTTTAGATTTATTTTTTATTAAACATCTCAGTGTAACTTTGAGGGTGGAGGATGTATTCTTTTTATCAAAGTATGTAGTTGCATTACGGAACTGGGATATGGGAAAAAAGTAGGCCATTTTGTTGTATTCTTTGAAACTAATTTTCTAGTTTACCTGTAGAGTTCATGAACAATTACATGGTTGGAAATCGATTTTACATATATTAAAATGCACAACTGTGCTAATAGATTTTTTATTTTTTTTATATAGGATCCAAATGAAGATACAGAATGGAATGAAATTTTAAGAGATTTTGGCATTCTTCCTCCAAAAGAAGAGCCAAAAGATGAAATTGAAGAAATGGTTTTACGTTTACAGAAAGAAGCAATGGGTATAGTTGTGCATTTGGTGGGCTGGGTGAAGGGAATAATACGGTTATGACAGTGATCATGTATTTCATGAATTTAGAGGGAGAGAGGACATTAGAAATAATTTAATATAAATCCCACTCATACTTTTGAAATTAGGATGCTGACACCTAAAATTTCTAATTCATGTGTTGAAAGTTACATGCTAGTTAATATCAGAGCTGAAATGCCCTGGTATCTAAGCTAGTGAGCTTTTTTTTCTCTATCATATTTCTCTACCTTGTGATTACTTTCTATTTTGATCATTCTATATAAAATGTATTATTTGTCAAAATTTCCAGGTACTTGAGGAAATCTAAATTTATGAGGTCTAATTGATTTTCACATCTGCTTTTAAATGCAGCCTGGTAGTTCTGTGAACTCTGAGGGAGTAACAGCACTTTAAACAAACCTGAAGCAGTCAGCCACAATATAGCTTATATGCTGGAGAAACTGCAACATTAAAGATATTCTTGATCTCCATTTATCTAATATATTGTTTTTTCTAGACATGTGATTCTAAAGTAAAATTGGCTTTTAAATAACTCAGTTATCTACAACTTATTTTGTTTTAGTTAAACCATATGAAAAGATGACTCTTGCACACTTGAAGGAAGCTGAAGATGAATTTGATGATGAAGATATGAGAGCTATTGAAATATATAGGTACAGTGATTCATTTGGATAATTTATGAGTTTATGAATGAAGTATTGTAAGAATGAAACTAAGAAAAAGTCCTTTTTTGTCTACAGACTATATTTTAAAAAGAACAAAACTAATTTTTAATTAACATTTTAAAACTCACCTTATATAAGATGGTTTTTTTTCTTGACCTTTTTTGCCTTTGCTTAAATAAAAAGCTATTCAATAATATACAGTAGAACTTCATCAAGCTACATGTGAATAAATGGAAAATGTCAATAGAAGGCCAATAAAAAGAGGGCCATGGTTTTCCTTCTAGCCTGATGTTTGTCAAGGGTTTCTGTCATTTAATGAATAATTAATTACCAGTCATAAACAAATTCTTTCAGAAATTAGAACAGGTGCATAGGTTTCCCAACTTATCCTGATACAAAAACTTGACAAAGAAATTGCAAAAACAGAATGCTACAGAAAAATATCTCCTATAAATGTAGGTATGAAAAATTTTGACAAAATATTAGCAAATTAAGTCCAGCAATTTAAAAGAAGAAGAATACATTCTGATCAAGTGGGATTGGTCCCAGGAATACAAGGTTGTTTTCACACGAAACAAATCAGTGAACTGTGTTAGAAGCAGCAATACTCTGGTAGCAATGAACACACCTAGAATTCAGCTCTTGATTCACAATACTATTCTCCAATAAAAGGAACCAGTGATTCTTTTTTTTTTTTAAGATATTTATTGCAGTATAATTGCTTCACAATGGTGTGTTACTTTCTGCTTTATAACAAAGTGAATCAGCTATACATAAACATATATCCCCATATCTCCTCCCTCTCGCGTCTCCCTCCCACCCTCCCTATCCCACCCCTCTAGGTGGTCACAAAGCACAGAGCTGATCTCCCTGTGCTATGTGGCTGCTTCCCACTAGCTATCTATTTTACATTTGGCAGTATATATAAGTCCATGCCACTCTCTCACTTCATCCCAGCTTACCTTTCCCCCTCCCTGTGTCCTCAAGTTCATTCTCTACGTCTGCATCTTTATTCCTGTCCTGCCACTGGGTTCTTCAGAACCTTTTTTTTTTTTTAGATTTCATATATATGTGTTAGCATACGATATTTGTTTTTCTCTTTCTGACTTACTTCACTCTGTATGACAGACTCTAGGTCCATCCACCTCACTACATATAACTCAATTTCGTTTCTTTGTATGGCTGAATAATACTCCATTGTATATATGTGCCACATCTTCTTTATCCACTCATCTGTTGATGGACACTTAGGTTGCTTCCATGTCCTGGCTATTGTAAATGGTGCTGCAGTGAACATTTTTGTACATGACTCTTTTTGAATTACGGTTTTCTCAGGGTGTATGCCCAGTAGTGGGATTGCTGGGTCGTATGGTACTTCTATTTTTAATTTTCTAAGGAACCTCAATACTGTTCTCCATAGTGGCTGTATCAATTTACATTCCCACCAGCAGTGCAAGAGTGTTCCCTTTTCTCCACACCCTCTCCAGCATTTATTGTTTGTAGATTTTTTGATGATGGCCATTCTGACTGGTGTGAGGTGATACCTCATTGTAGTTTTTATTCGCATTTCTCTGATGATTAGTGATGTTGAGCATCCTTTCATGTGTTTGTTGGCAATCTGTATATCTGCTTTGGAGAAATGTCTGTTTTGGTCTTCTGCCCATTTTTGGATTGGGTTGTTTGTTTTTTTGATATTGAGCTGCATGAGCTGCTTGTAAACTTTGGAGATTAATCCTTTGTCAGTTGCTTCATTTGCAAATGTTTTCTCCCATTCTGAGGGTTGCCTTTTTGTCTTGTTTATGGTTTCCTTTGCTGTGCAAAAGCTTTTAAGTTTCCTTAGGTCCCATTTGTTTATTTTTGTTTTTATTTCCATTTCTCTAGGAGGTGGGTCGAAAAGGATCTTGCTCTGATTTATGTCATAGAGTGTTCTGCCTATGTTTTCCTCTAAGAGTTTGGTAGTGTCTGGCCTTACATTTAGGTCTTTAATCCATTTTGAGTTTATTTTTGTATACGGTGTTAGGGAATGTTCTAATTTCATTCTTTTACATGTAGCTGTCCAGTTTTCCCAGCACCACTTATTGAAGGGACTGTCTTTTCTCCATTGTATATTCATGCCTCCTTTATCAAAGATAAGGTGACCATATGTGCGTGGGTTTATCTCTGGGCTTTCTATCCTGTTCCATTGATTTATATTTGTTTTTGTGCCAGTACCATACTGTCTTGATTACTGTAGCTTTGTAGTCTGAAGTCAGGGAGCCTGATTCCTCCAGCTCCGTTTTTCTTTCTCAATATTGCTTTAGCTATTCGGAGTCTTTTGTGTTTCCATACAAACTGTAAAATTTTTTGTTCTAGTTCTGTGAAAAATGCCATTGGTAGTTTGATAGGGATTGCACTGAATCTGCAGATTGCTTTGGGTAGTATAGTCATTTTCACAATGTTGATTCTTCCAATCCAAGAACATGGTATATCTCTCCATCTGTTGGTATCATCTTTAATTTCTTTCATCAGTGTGTTATAGTTTTATGCATAGAGGTCTTTTGTCTCCTTAGCCTAGGTATTTTATTCTTTTTGTTGTAATGGTAAATGGGAGTGTTTCCTTAATTTCTCTTTCAGATTTTTCATCATTAGTGTATAGGAATACAAGAGATTTCTGTGCAATAGTTTGTATGCTACTATTTTACCAAATTCATTGATTAGCTGTAGTAGTTTTCTGGTAGCATCTTTAGGATCCTCTATGTATAGTATCATGTCATCTGCAAACAGTGACAGCTTTACTTCTTCTTTTCTGATTTGGATTCCTTTTATTTCTTTTTCTTCTCTGATTGCTGTGGCTAAACCTTCCAAAACTATGTTGAATAATAGTGGTGAGAGTGGACAACTGTATCCTGTTCCTGATCTTAGTGGAAAAGGTTTCAGTTTTCACCATTGAGAATGATGTTGGCTGTGGGTTTGTCATATATGGCCTTTATTATGTTGAGGTAAATTTTTCCTCTATGCCTACTTTCTGGAGGGTTTTTATCATAAATGGGTATTGAATTTTGTCAAAAGCTTTCTCTGCATCTCTTGAGATGATCATATGGTTTTTCTCCTTCAGTTTGTTAATATGGTTTGTCACATTGATTGATTTGCCTATATTGAAGAATCCTTGCGTTCCTGGGTAAACCCCGCTTGATCATGGTGTATGATCCTTTTAATGTGCTGTTGGATTCTGTTTGCTAGTATGTTGTTGAGGATTTTTGCATCTATGTTCATCAGTGATATTGGCCTGTAGTTTTCTTTCTTTGTGACATCTTTGTCTGGTTTTGGTATCAGGGTGATGGTGGCCTCATAGAATGAGTTTGGGAGTGTTCCTCCCTCTGCTATATTTTGGAAGAGTTTGAGAAGGTTAGGTGTTAGCTCTTCTCTAAATGTTTGATAGAATTCACCTGTGAAGCCATCTGGTCCTGGGCTTTTTTTTGTTGGAAGATTTTTAATCACAGTCTCAATTTCAGTTGTTGTGATTGGTCTGTTTATATTTTCTATTTCTTCCTGGTTCAGTCTTGGAAGGTTGTGCTTTTCTAAGAATTTGTGCATTTCTTCCAGGTTGTCCATTTTATTGGCATATTGTTGCTTGTAGTAATCTCTCATGCTCCTTTGTATTTCTGCAGTGTCAGTTGTTACTTCTCCTTTTTCATTTCTAATTCTATTGATTTGAGTCTTCTCCCTTTTTTTCTTGATGAGTCTTGCTAATGGTTTATCAATTTTGTTTATCTTCTCAAAGAACCAGCTTTTAGTTTTATTGATCTTTGCTGTCGTTTCCTTCATTTCTTTTTCATTTATTACTGCTCTGATCTTTATGATTTCTTTCCTTCTGCTAACTTTGGGGTTTTTTTGTTCTTCTTTCTCTAATTGCTCTAGGTATAACGTTAGGTTGTTTATTTGAGGTGATTCTTGTTTCCTGAGGTAGGATTGTATTGCTATAAACTTCCCTCTTAGAACTGCTTTTGTTGCATTCCATAGGTTTTGGGTCGTCGTGTTTTCATTGTCATTTGTTTCTAGGTATTTTTTGATTTCCTCTTTGATTTCTTCAGTGATCTCTTGGTTATTAAGTAGTGTATTGTTTAGCTTCCATGGGTTTGTATTTTTTACAGATTTTTTCCTGTAATTGATATCTAGTCTCATAGAGTTGTGGTTGGAAAAGATACTTGATATGATTTCAATTTTCTTAAATTTACCAAGGCTTGATTTTTGACCCAAGATATGATCTGTCCTGGAGAGTGTTCCATGAGCACTTGAGAAGGAAGTGTATTCTGTTGTTTTTGGATGGAATGTCCTATAAATATCAATTAAGTCCATCTTGTTTAATGTATCATTTAAAGCTTGTGTTTCCTTATTTATTTTCATTTTGGATGATCTGTCCATTGGTGAAAATGGGGTGTTAAAGTCCCCTACTATGATTGTGTTACTGTCGATTTCCCCTTTTTATGGCTGTTAGCGTTTGCCTTATGTGTTGAGGTGCTCCTATGTTGGGTGCATAAATATTTACAATTGTTATATCTTCTTGGATTGATCCCTTGATCATTATGTAGTGTCCTTCTTTGTCTCTTGTAATAGTCTTTATTTTAAAGTCTATTTTGTCTGATGTGAGAATTGCTACTTCAGCTTTCTTTTGATTTCCATTTGCATGGAATATCTTTTTCCATCCCCTCACTTTCAGTCTGTATGTGTCCCTAGGCCTGAAGTGGGTCTCTTGTAGACAGCATATATACAGGTCTTGTTTTTGTTTCCATTCAGTGAGCCTGTGTCTTTTGGTTGGAGCATTTAATCCATTCACGTTTAAGGTAATTATCGATATGTATGTTCCTATTACCATTTTCTTAATTGTTTTGGGTTTGTTATTGTAGGTCTTTTCCTTCTCTTGTGTTTCCTACCTATAGAAGTTCCTTTAGCATTTGTTGTAAAGCTGGTTTGGTGATGCTGAATTCTCTTAGCTTTTGATTGTCTGTAAGATTTTAATTTCTCCATCGAATCTTTCTGAGAACCTTTCTGGGTAGAGTAATCTTGGTTTTAGGTCTTTCCCTTTCATCACTTTAAATATGCCCTGACACCCCCTTCTGGCTTACAGAGTTTCTGCTAAAAGATCATCTGTTAACCTTATGGGGATTCCCTTGTATGTTATTTGTTGTTTTTCCCTTGCTGCTTTTAATATTTTTTCTTTGTATTTAATTTTTGATAGTTTGATTAATATGTGTCTTGGCATGTTTCTCCTTGGATTTATCCTGTATGGGACTCTCTGCGCGTCCTGGACTTGATTATTTCCTTTCCCATATTAGGGAAGTTTTCAACTCTAATCTCTTCAAATACTTTCTCAGTCCCTTTCTTTTTCTCTTCTTCTTCTGGGACCCTATAATTTGAATGTTGGTGCATTTAATGTTGTCCCAGAGGTCTCTGAGACTGTCCTCAATTCTTTTCATTCTTTTTTCTTTATTCTGCTCTGTGGTAATTATTTCCACTATTTTATCTTCCAGGTCAATTATCCATTCTTCTGCTTCAGTTATTCTGCTATTGATTCCTTCTAGAGAATTTTCAATTTCATTTATTGTGTTATTCATCATTGTTTGTTTGCTCTTTAGTTCTTCTAGGTCCTTTTTAAACATTTCATGTAATTTCTCCATTCTGTTTCCAAGATTTTGGATCATCTTTACCGTCACTACTCTGAATTCTTTTTCAGGTAGACTCTCTATTTCCTCTTCATTTGTTAGGTCTGGTGGGTTTTTAACCTTGCTCCTTCATCTGCTGTGTGTTTCTCTGTCTTTTCATTTTGCTTAACTTACTGTGTTTGGGGTCTCCTTTTCGCAGGCTGCAGGTTCATAGTTCCCATTGTTTTTGGTGTCTGCCCCCAGTGGCTAAGGTTGGTTCAGTGGGTTGTAGGCTTCCTAGTGGAGGGGACTGGTGCCTGTGTTCTGGTGGATGAGGCTGGATCTTGTCTTTCTGGTGGGCAGGGCCGTGTCTGGTGGTGTGTTTTGGGGTGTCTGTGACCTTATTATGATTTTAAGCAGCCTCTCTGCTAATGGATGGGGTTGTGTTCCTGTCTTGCTAGTTGTTTGGCATAGGGTGTCCAGCACTGTAGCTTGATGGTCGTTGAGTGGAGCTGGGTCTTAGCGTTGAGACAGAGATCTCTGGGAGAGCTTTTGCCCTTTGATATTACGTGGAGCCAGGAGGTGTGTGGTGGACCAATGTCCTGAACTTGGCTGTCCCACCTCAGAGGCACAGGCCTGACACCCTGCCGGAGCACCAAGACCCTGTCAGCCACGTGGCCAGGTACAGTAGGTGTTCTATAGGAGTTTTTCCACATGTAGATGTATTTCTGATATATTTGCGAGGAGGAAGGTGATCTCCACGTCTTACTCCTCCGCCATCTTGAAGGTCTCCTCTAGAACCAGTGATTCTTAAAGAACTGCTTTATTCAACAGTGTGAGTTGAGAAAGAACAGTATGAGTCTGGGGCATTTTGTAGTATCAGAAAGTTAAGGAAGTGCTAAAAACTTTTTTCAAGGCACAGGAGCCAAACTAAAAGATCTCAGAATGGCCAGAGTTGGAACAACTTGAACAACAAAATTAATTACTATAATACTGAATTATAAAATAAGTAATAAAATAATTATCCTTGAGTCCATAGTGACATAGATAAGTAAATGAATACATGAACAAATTCAGAGGAAGTAACAATTCTTCCTCACTGAAGAATTCCAATTAATAAGTGTAGACAGAATGAGGAAAATAGAAAGATCACCATTAAAACACCATAGTAATAATCCCCCATGGGCAAGATCTGCTGATAGATGCTAAAATGAGTGAGTGGAAGTTTAAATAGAAACAGGATATTTGCATAATCTCAAAGTATTGCCCGCAAATGTTTAGTAATTATAAAGGAGGAAATAGTAAGTTTACAGTGTAAAATATTGGCAGACCCCATCTTAGGGATGTGACCAAAGTTAACATCACCAGTAATACACATTGACATCAAGTAACTCCTGATATAATGTGCTGAGGAGGACTCATCAGCCCTGGAGTATCCTTCTCAATAATGCATAGCACCTGTCTAATCATAAGAATACATTAAAGAAACCCAAATTTGAGGGATTTTCCAAAAATGACTGGCCAAGTGGACAGCAGGAAAGGTGAAGTAGAAAGCTCCAAGAATCCATCTGTCCACCTAGGCAGCAATTGTACTGGCAGAAACAGTCTGAAATGATGGCTTTGGAACTCTGGAGTCTATTTGAACACTTGTAGCTTACAGCATAAAGCTTGGCTGGTAAATTTCAGTTAGTATTGGTTGATTTCAGTCCTCCGTGTAGTAACAGCTATCCATCCCTCACCCCCCAGCCCCATGGCAGGCAGCTGTTTCAACAGCATCCTGTGTTTCTTGCTGGAGCCAGGGTAGGCAATAAGGACTTTGTCCTCAAATATCAGGATTCTGTGTTCTGATTGCAGATTGCTGCTCTAAATGCAGAGGTACAGACCCAGAGACTGGCAGTCATTGTGTCAACCCTCACTGGCTCAAGTGGCTTCCAGGAGATTTTAAGGAGCCACTTCTGGTTTCTTTTTTTTAACATTCAAAACAACCATATATATGGGGGAATTTAGAAAGACTTGGGAAAGATGAAGGCTCAGAAAAGACCTGAGAAGACCTTATGCTTTCACCTGAGGCTGATGCTGGCACAGACATACCCACTGTAAAAGAACAAAAACAAAAACAAAAACATGGGTTAGAAGAATAATCTGATTTCTAGAGTTACCAATTGAATGAAATATTCAATTTTCAACAACAACAAAAAAATCAGGAGGTGTAAAAAGAAACAGGAAAGTATGGCCCAGACAAAGGAACAAAATAAATCAATACAAAATATACCTGAGAAAGCCAAAGTGTCAAACTTACTAGACAAAGACTTTAAGACAAGTTAGTTAAAGATGCTCAAAGAGCTAAAGGAAGACATGGACAAAGACAGAAAAACATCATATGAGCTAAATGAGAATAACAATAAAGAGATTGGAATTATAAAAAGGAACCAAAAAGACATTCTGAAACTAAAAAGTACAATAATTGAATTGAAATATACACTAAAGGGCTTCAAAAGCAGATATGAACCAGCAGAAGATAGAGAAAATTTGAAGATAGGACAACTGAAAGTATTGAGTCTGAGAATAAAGAAGAGTGAACAGAGCCTAACTGGCCTTGTGGTACACTACTAGATGAACTAGCATATATAGTATGGGAGTCCCAGCAAAGAAAAAGAGAAAGAAAGGGGCACAAATCATATTTGTAGAAATAATGGCTGAAAACTCCCCAAATTTGACAAAAGGCATAAATCTACAAATCCAAGGTGCTCAATGGACTCCAAGTAGGATAAACTCAGAGACCCACACAAAGACACATCCCTTAAAAAGACTGTCAGCCAATTTCTCCTCAGTAATCTTAGAGGCTGCAAGAGAAAAAAAAAAACACTTGTCAATCAAGAATTCCATATTTGGCAAAACTATGCTGCAAGGATGAAGGAGAAATTAAGACATTCCTAGATAAAATCTAAGTGAGTTTGTTACTACAGCAAGTCCCCTACATATGAACGAGTTCCATTCTGAGAGCACATTCGTAAGTCCAATTTGTTCATAAGTCCAACAAAGGTAGCCTAGGTACCCAACTAACACAATTGGCTATATAGTACTGTACTGTAATAGGTTTATAAACCTTTCACACAAATAAAACATAAAAAAGAAACACAAAAAATAAAGAAAACATTTTTAATCTTAACCTTGGAAAGTACAGTAGTATAGTACAACAGCTGGCACTTCTTAGCAGTACCAGCTACATCACTGCTGCTTTTACGCTTGTTTCTTGACATCCTGGGCTTGAAATAAAGATACTGTACTACTGTACTACTGTGCTGTATACAGTACTGTACAGTAAAGTACCAAAAGTTCAACCACTTGTAGAGGATGCACGCATGTGACAATGTACACCAGACACATGAACTAACTTACATGATTGGACATACAAATGCATGTTCGCATCTTTTAAAGTTTGCAACTTGAAGGTTCGTATGTAGGGGACTTACTGTACTAGAATTTCCCTAAAAATTAGCTAAAGGAGTCTGTCAGCCTGAAATTAAAGGGCACTAGACAGTAACTCAAAACCATACGAAGAATAAATATCATAGGTAAAGGTAACTGTATAGGTAAATATAAAAGCCAATATTACTGTATTTTTGGTTTTTAACTCTCTTTTTTCTATATGATTTAAAAGGCAAGTTTATAAAACAATAATTATAAATCGATGTTAACGGACACAGTATATAACAATGTAGTCTGTAACAATAATAATATAAAGAGGGAGGGATGAAGATGTATAAGAGCAGAGTGTTTGTATGCTATTGAAGCTAAGTTGGCATTATTCACAGTAGGTTATTGTAAGATATTAATTTTAATCCTTAAGGTAATCACTAAGAGAAAACTAAAAGAATACAGAAAAGGAAAGAGAAAGGAAATCAAAAGGGTATACCACAATACAAAAATACAAAAAGAAACAATGATGGAAGAATTGAGGAACAAAAAGCATGTAAGATATAAAAATACAGAAAATAGCTAAATGGCAGAAGTAAGTCCTTCCTTTTCAGTAATTTGTTATGTTAGTCCCAGCCTATTGATAATGAGGCTATTGGCTAGGAATGCCTGAGGCACTCACCTCCTGGATTACTCATAGCTGTGACTGGACCAGTTCCTGTGGTTTGTATTATGATTGTAGGATGCACTTCAGCAAGAAACTTTGAGAGAACTTCGAGAAACAAGATTTATTCCTCAGAAATCCTGAAGAACACACAGCATGCCTGAGGGCCATTCAGCCAGGTCTGGTGGAGGGGTGGGAGTGGGACCTGGGTCTGTGCCTTTATGAGAGTCCATTGATGGGGTATCTGGGTTTCACGGGTTCACTCTTTATTGGCTAATCTAGAGCATAAGAGCTGGAATTAGAGCACAGGAAGGGAGAAGAGGGGTCACTCAATTGGTCAGTTATCTAGGTTACCCAGGGCTCTCTGAAAGAAAGACTTTCATGGATGGGAGCAGCCTAATTCCTAATCTTGTTGTTTTGCTAGTAGTTGTGTCATACAGCTGGCAGTATAGTTTTCAAGATGGATGTCTTTTGAAATAGGTGCCTCAGTAATCAAAAGCTTAATGTCAGGCACTTATATTACATACTTTAAATGTAAATGGATTTTAAATTAATCCAAGTAATCTAAAATTAAAGGCAGAAATTGGCAGAATGAATAAAAAGAAACACATCCAGATCCTGGAAACTAAGCAATCTTGAGAAAGAACAATGTTGGAAGACCAATACTTCCTGATTTCAAAGCTTACTACAAAGCAACAGTAATCAAAACAGTGTTATAGTGACATAAGGATAGACATACAGACCAGAGGAATAGAATAGAGAGACCAGAAGGAAACTCTCTCATAAATAATCAAATGATTTTTCAACAAGGTGTCAAGAACATTCAATGGGGAAAGGACAATCTTTTCAACCAATGGTGCTAGGAAAACTGGATATCCACATGCAGAAGAATAAAGTTGGACTCCTACCTCATATCATATATAAAGATTAACTCAAAATGGATCAAAGACCCAAATGTAAGAACTAAAACTATAAAACTCTTCAAACAAAACACAGGGGAATATGTCCATGACATTGGATTTGGAAATGATTTCTCAGATGACACCAAAAATAACAAAAGGCAACAAAAAGGAAAAAATAGATAAATTTGACTTCATCAAAATTTAAAATATTTGTGCATCAAAGGACACTATCAAGAAAGTGAAAAGACAACCCACAGAATGGGAGAAAATATTTGCAAATTAGATACACGATAAGGGGTTACTAACAAGAATATATAAAGAACTCATAAAACTCAACAACAAAAAAACAAATAATTAAAAAACATGCAAAGGACTTGAATAGACATTTCTCCAAAGAAGGTGTACAAATGGAAAATAAGCACATGAAAAGATGCTTAATATCATTAGTTATTAAGGAAATGCAAATCAAAACCACAGTGAGTTTCCATTTCACTCCCACCAGGGTGGTTATAATAAAGAAGACAGAAAAATAACAAAAGTGTTGGTGAACAGGTGGAGAATTTTGAACCACCATACATTGCTGGTGGGAATGTAAAATGGTGCAGTCTGGAATTTCTTCAAATATTAAACATAGAATTACCATGATCCAGCAATTCCACTCCTAGATATGTACACCCAAGAGAATCGAAAACACAAAACGTGTACATGAATGTTCATAGCAGCATTCACAATAGCCAAAAAGTACAAAGAAACTTACTGTCCATCAACTGGTGAGTGGATATACAAAATATGGTGTATTCATACAATGGAAAATTATTCAGCCATGTAAAGAAATGATGAACTGGTACATGCTACAACAGGACTGAACCTTGTAAATGTTATGCTAAGGAAAGAAGCCAGTGACAAAAGGTCACATTTTATATGATTCTACTTATATGAAATGTTCAGATTAGGAAAATTTATAGAGACAGAAAGCAGATTATTAATTTCCAGGGCCTGGGATGGGGGGATAGGGAATAACTACAAATGGATATGGGGTTTCTTTTAGTAAGTAAAACTATTCTGGAACTAGATAGTGGTAATGGATGCACAGCTTTGTGAATATTTTAAAAATCACTGAGTTATACACTTTAAATCATTGAATTTTATTGTATATGAATTATGTTATAATTTAAAACTAAAGATTTTAGAGGAACTGGAATTCTCATATGATAACTTAGGGAAATAGTTTGGCAATTTCTTCTAAAGTTATATATGCATTTAACGTATAACCTATCAATTAAATTCCTGGATATTTACTTGAGAGAATTGAAGGTATATGTCAATACAAAGACTTGTACATGAATATTCATAATAGCCAGAAACTGGAAACAACCCAAAAGTCCATCAATATGATAAATGAATACAAGGTGAATGAATAAACAAACTGTAGTGTGTTCATGAAAGGGAATACTACTCTGTAAGAAAGTAAGCAAACTGCTGATACACACAAACTTTGGTGAAATTTGAAAACATTATATGGAATTAAAGAAGCCAGACACAGGAGAGTATCTGATACATGATCATATATATCATTTTTAAAATGAAAAAATAGTTTCCAAAATTGATACAATAAGAGAGAGAAAAGCATAATTAAGAAGACAGCCTGCTTCCTAAAATTTATTGTATAGCTCATTTTTCCTCTACTTTTCAAGGCACAGATAATCCCTATGTTTTTATTAAGATGAAAAGCTTACTAATAAATTGCATATGACATTGTTACATTTATTGATAATATAATCTTACTATCACAATCAGATAAGGCTAGTACAGACAGGAAATAATAGACTCATGGATCTTAAGTTGGTTAGTCAAAATAATCACCTAGCTTTACTACTAAAAATTTTGATTTCTTGTGTGAATTGATTTCATGATAATATAATAAGCTAAATTCAGACTGTGGGAAAGTTTGGACAAGCAATCTAGTTTCCTTCAACAAAGAAATTTCTAGGGGAAATATAGATGGAAAAGAGTCTGTGTATTAAATGAGATTTAAGAGATATAATAACCACTCTATAAATCTAATTTGGATTCCCATTTGAATAAACAAACTTTAAAAATGGGACCATGGGGCTTCCCTGGTGGCGCAGTGGTTGAGAGTCTGCCTGCTAATGCAGGGGACACGGGTTCGAGCCCTGGTCTGGGAGGATCCCACATGCCGCACAGCGGCTGGGCCCATGAGCCACAATTACTGAGCCTGCGCGTCTGGAGCCTGTGCTCTGCAACAAGAGAGGCCGCGATAGTGAGAGGCCCGCGCACCGCGGTGAAGAGTGGCCCCCGCTTGCCGCAGCTGGAGAAAGCCCTCGCACAGAAACGAAGACCCAACACAGCCAAAAATAATTAAATAAATTAATTTAAAATAATAATAGTAAATTCAAAAAAAAAAAAAAAGGGACCAGAACTTAATGCTACTGAACTGTACACTTAAAAATGGTTAACATGGTAAATTTTATGTTATGGATATTTTATAACAATTAAATAAAAATTTTAAATGGAGAAAATAGGATTATTTGAACAATATCTGAATATATTAAGGAATTACCATTGTTTTATATATGATTATGCCATGTGAATTAAAAATTTTAAAGTATCCTCATCTTTTAGAGATATATGATGAAATATTTACAGATGAAATGACATGATGTCTTATATTTGCTTCAAAATAGCCCTTGAAATGGGGAGTTAGTGGGGGTTGAGATGAAAGAGAATTGGCCATAGAAATTATTGATGGAAGATACATACATCTGGGGTCGCTTTACTACTGTAAGTGTTAATAACCATCCATAATATAAAGTTAAAAGTACTCATTCCTGAGTCCAGTACCAAGAGGTAATATTCAGTAACTTTGGGTTGAGTCTCAGGAATATGCCCATCTGTGGAACCTGCCATTCCCAAGTAATTCTCATGTGGGATGTCCACATGCCTCAACTTGATAAATACTGCTTTAAATTAATCTGACTTTTGAAACATAGATGCAAAAATCTTAAATGCAATATTAGCAAATAAAACAGTGTATTAAAATAATCATATATAGTGAATAATTAGGGTTTATTCAAGGAGTGCAAGGATCGTTCAACAATCACAAATCTATTGATACAGTCACGTCAGCAGAATTTATTAAGATAATGCTAGCTGCTGTAACAAACAAGTGCAAAATCTCAGTGGTTTCACACAGGAAAGTTCCTCACTCACAGATGATGCATGTTTTACAAGCTTCTTCTGAGCAGCTCTTCTCCAGGTGATGACTAGGGACCTGGGCTCTATTTTTTTTTTTTTTTAATTGGAGTATAATTGCTTTACAATGTTATGTTACTTTCTGCTGTACAATGAAAAGAATCAGCTATATGTATACATATATCCCCTCCCTCTTGGACCTCCCTCCTACCCCCCACCCCATCCCACCCATCTAGGTCATTACAGAGCACCGAGCTGAGCTCTCTGGGCTATACCGCAGGTTCCCACTAGCTATTTATTTTACACGTGGTAGTGTATTTATGTCAAACCTAATCTCCCAATTCATCCCACCATCCCCTTCCCCCACTGTGTCCACAAGTCCATTCTCTACGTCTGCGTCTCTATTCCTGCTCTGCCAATAAGTTCATCTGTACCATTTTTCTAGATTCCACATATATGTGTTAATATACGATATTTATTTTTCTCTTTCTGACTTCACTCTATATGACAGACTCTAGGTCCATCCACATCTCTACAAGTGACCCAATTTCGTTCCTTTTTATGGCTGAGTAATATTCCATTGTATATATGTACCACATCTTCCTTATCCATTCATCTGTCGATGGACATTTAGGTTGTTTCCATGTCCTGGCTAATGTAAATAGTGCTGCAATGAACATTTCATTAGGGGCTTCATCATCTCAGAATCCTTAACATCCAGGCTTGTGGACCAGGAAAACAGTATGAAAGATGGGATGGGACATTTCAGGGATAAGTCATAGAAATGTACATATCATTTTCACACATGTTCCATTGGACGTAATCCAGTCTCATGGCCCTAATCTAACTGCCAAGGATGCTGGCAAATATAGTCTTCCTGTGAGTCCTGGAAGAGGAAGCTATACTGATGAACACCCAAACAGTCTCTGCCACAGAGATTAAAGAGATATTATACACAGAAGTTCTTTCCCTTGCATGTTCCACATCAAAAGTACAACTCTAATTCTGGTCACCAAATTCTAGTATTATTTCAGGATCTCTGCTGTCACTTTGGATCTAAGGAAAAAGGAACCTGTAGCCTTTTAAAATTTTACTTATTCTTAAGAAGAGAAAATTCTGTAATAATCTTGATAGTGCTGATTTAAAGCAAATTCCTCATTTAAAGCCAAAACAAAAGAGCAATGACAAAAAACAAACTTTAAGACTTTTTTATAAAGCAGTTTTAGGTTCACAGCAAAATTGATGGAAGGTATAGATTTCTAATATACCTCCTGCCCCACACATACATAACCTCCCCCATTGTCAATATTCCCCACCAGAGTGATATATTTGTTATAATTGATGAACCTACACTGATACATCAGAATCACCCAAAGTCCATAATGTACATTACAGTTCATTCTTGGGTTTGGACAAATGTATGACGACATATATCCATCATTATGGTACCATTCACAGTATTTTCACTGCCCTAAAAATCCTCTGTGGTCTGCCTATTCATTCCTCTCCCCTGCCAACCCCTGATGTTTGTATTGTCTCCACTGTTCTGCCTTTTCCAGACTGTCATATAGTTGGGATCATATAGTATGTAGCCTTCTTAGATTGGCTTCTTTCACTTAGTAATATGCATTTAAGGTTTCTTCGTGTCTTTCCATGGCTTGATAGCTCATTTCTTTTTAGCACTGAATAATACTTCGTTATCTGGATATACCACAGTTTATTTATCCATTCACCTACTGAAGGACATCTTAGTTGCTATCAACTTTTGGCAATTATTTATTTATTTATTTATTTATTTATTTATGGCTGCATTTGGTCTTTGTTGCTGTGCATGGGCTATCTCTATTTGCGGCGAGTAGGGCCTACTCTTCGTCGTGGTGCGTGGGCTTCTCATTGCAGTGGCTTCTCTTGTGGAGCACGGGCTCTAGGCACATGGGCTTCAGTAGTCATGGCACGCGGGCTCAGTAGTTGTGGCTTGTGGGCTCAGTAGTTGTGGCCTGCGGGCTCTAGAGCGCAGGCTCAGCAGCTGTGGCGCACGGGCTTAGTTGCTCCGTGGCATGTGGGATCTTCCCAGAACAGGGATCGAACCCGTGTCCCCCCTGCAGTGGCAGGTAGATTTTTAACCACTGCGCCACCAGGGAAGTCCCCAACTTCTGGCAATTATGAGTAAAGTTGCTGTAAACATCTGTGTGCAGGTTTTTGTGTGGACATGTTTTCAACACCTCTGGGTAAATATCAAGGAGCTTGATAGCTGGATCAAATGATAAGAGTATGTTTAGTTTTGTAAAAAAAAAAAACAAACAAACGGCCAAACTGTCTTCCAAAGTGGCTGTACCATTTTGCATTCCCATCAGCAATGAACGAGAGCTCCTGTTTCTCCAGTCCTCTCCAGCATTTGGTGTTATGAGTGTTCCAGATACTGGCCATTCTAATAGGTGTGTAGTGGCCTCTCATTGTTTTAATTTTGTTTTCCTGTTGACATAGATGTGGAGCATCCTTTCATATGCTTATTTATCATCTGTGTTATCTTCTTTGGTGAGGTGTCTGTTAAGACCTTTGGCCCATTTTTTAAATCAGGTTGTCTTCTTATTGTGGAGTTGTTAGAGTTGTGTATATTTCAAATAACAGTCCAGTTCCGATACGACTTTTGCAAATATTTTCTCCCAGTCTCTGCTAAGGAGATAGGTTCCTAGAGACAACTGCTCCAGGGGTTTTCTGATCGCCAGAGTAGGGGATACTAGGGCACAATTGGAACGTTAGTTCCAGGTGCCCCAGTGTCTGGACTGCAGCGGAGAAAGCTGTCCCCTTGGCAGACCAGTTTTGCAAAGTTGTTCTGGGAGTCTTCCTGGTAGCCCAGTCTGGAGCCTCCTCCTTCACCTTTCCATTAAGTTTGGAAAGCACTTAATTCCTCCGATTAAGCTTCTTGCTGCTTAAAATAGCTAGAGGGCTTTCTGTTTATGCGACTGAATCACAAGGGGTATGACTGTTAGATGAAAAATGCAGGCCATTGAACACTCTGTCACTTCCTGATGGCAAAGCTAACCCAGGTTTTTATGTCTTTCCCTGCCCAATTCTGTTGAAAGTAAAGAAAAATGAGGAGGAGAAGGTGGAAGAGCGGAGGAAGAAGAAAAGTCGTTGATAGCTGCACCATTAAGTAGGGCATAGTGCCATCACTGGAACAAAAACTTTTTGAAAATTCTGAAAGATATTAAGCCAATGAGATCAAATTGAGGGACGTTAATGATAGTGATGCCAAATACTCAATGCAAACAAAATAGGGCTCCCAGAAGCTCTCTGGAGTGACTGTAAGTTCTGAATATCTGGGCCAGTAGAAGGAAAATTGAAGACCTTCAGTTTGAAAACTGAGAGGGCCCTAGACTTGGATTACTATTCTTGACATTCTCCTCTAGGCTTAATTTTGCTTGGATTACTTGTTACATAAAGTGAGTGGTCTTACTGGACATGTTTCTAATATGTGAAATAAGGACACAGTGTTTTAAAATAGACCCAGGATTTTGTATATATTCAGGTATGGTGAAGCCAACAGATCAGGAGATAATTGTCATTATTATTCACAGGTCTCAAGAGTAGGGGGCATGCCCCACAATGCAGGGCCACACAGGGAAGCACCAGTTGGTCAAGAGGCAGGAGGAGGGAGAGGCTAACATGGATATGAGGCTTTATGTAGTTTCTGTGGGAAAGACGAGCTAGGCAGGGTAAGCAGACTTAGGACTGGCTAGTTTGAAAAAATTGGGCAGGCTCTGGACTGTAGTGCCTATCTCTAATTGTGTGGTACCAAGCTCAGGGTATGATTTGGGCAGGGGGATAGTGGCTCAGCCCAGTAAAGGAGGTAGTTGAGGGACTGGGCTCTGGATCGGTTGGTTTGCTGTGCTTTCTGGTGAGTGTTTGCTATCTTTGGGAATTAGCTAGCTCAGAGAGGGGCAGTCTCTCTAGGATCAGGAAGACCCCAGATGCCAGAGCTGAATATAGTAAGTCCCCTACGTACAAACCTTCAAGTTGCGAACTTTCAAAGATGCCAAAGTGCCCCTGTATGCCAGCTGTTGTACTGTACTACTGTACTTTTCAAGGTACTGTACTGTAAGATCAAAAATGTTTTATTTTTTGCGTTTGTTTTTTATGTATTATTTGTGTGAAAAGTATTATAAACTTTTTACTGTACAGTACTATATAACCGATTGTGTTAGTTGGATACCTAGGCTAACTTTGTTGGACTTACAAACGAATTGGATTTAATGAATGTGCTCTCAGAATGGAACTCGTTCGTATGTAGAGGACTTACTGTACAGAAAACAAGAAAATACAGTTAATACCCAGAGAAGGAAGGGGAGTAAGTACTTCCAGGTACTTAGAGATACACAGTCAGTAACTTTTAACATACTTGCAGATATGTCAGAACCATTTGGATTTGCTTCATAAACTCAAGTATTCAACAGCTAAATCAAAGTATGTAAATTTTGAGATTTGTTTAACAAAGTTTTGAGGTTCTCTATAGATGAATAACTAGGTAACCTTTATGAAAGGCTCATGGTGTGCTAGACGCTGCCCTAAGAAATTTATATGTTTACACTTAATCCCGAACAATCCCATGAGAGCAGATTTTAGTTTTATTCACATTGGGGGAAACTGAAGCTTGGAAAGATTAAATAACTTGCCCAAGTCCACGCTACTAGTAAGTGGGAGCTGGCACTTAGACCCAGTTCAGTCTGACCTTAGAGTCCATATCATAATCACTCTTTCTCTACCACCTCTCTACCTGCAATACATTTATAACAATTAATTGCATCTATTCACAAAGGCTTTGAACTGAAAGTCAGCTTAGCATGATAGTTAAGAGCATGTCAATGGGGATAGTAATAGTACTAACTTCATAAAGTTTTTGCAAGGATTAAATTAGTTAACGCACTTAAAACAGCACCTAGCAACATAGTAAGCCCTCAATAAATGTTAGTTATTATGTATACTCTCCCTTTATTTATTTAAGCTGTATATGAGCATTTGTTGGCCCAATGTCTAAATAAACTCTCTATAGCTATGATTGACTTAGTCTTAAACAAAAATAAAGTCAATAGCTAATTTCTTACATTTTACAATACCCATGATAAAGCAAATGCCCATATAAAAAGAGAAACTGGCATTGTAAAGCCGTTAATAGTTATTCTTTAAAGTGTTTGATATGTACTAGCATTACATTCATTGCTCTAAATTATTACTGTATATGGGAATGGCCTTAAGAATATAACAATATTCTTATGTAATTTAATTTCTTTTTTTTAACTAGAGAAAAGCGGTTACAGGAATGGAAAGCTCTTAAGAAAAAACAAAAATTTGGGGAATTAAGAGAAATTTCTGGAAATCAGTATGTGAATGAAGTCACAAATGCAGAAAAGGATGTGTGGGTTATAATTCACCTATACAGATCAAGGTAATTACCATAGCTTTTTGCAAAAGGCTAATATACTAATTTTTAGTATACGTATTTCTGGTTTTAATGTTTTATAAAACATATAACAAAGATTAATCAAGAAAAATAAAGTAAATCAACCATACTTCAGTTAAAAAAAGAAAAATATGGACTTCCCTGGTGGCGCAGTGGTTAAGAATCTGCCTGCCAATGCAGGGGACATGGGTTCGAGCCCTGGTCCGGGAAGATCCCACATGCCGCAGAGCAACTAAGCCCGTGCGCCACAACTACTGAGGCTGCGCTCTAGAGCCTGTGAGCCACAACTACTGAGCCTGCGTGCCACAACTACTGAAGCCCGCGTGCCTAGAGCCCGTGCTCCACAACAAGAGAAGCCACCGCAATGAGAAGCCCACGTGCCACAACTAGAGAAAGCCCGCGCGCAGCAACAAGGACCCAACACAGCCAAAAATAAATAAAGAAAAATATATGTGTAGAGTCATTGGCTTCAGGGATTAAATTAGGTATTTTAATATATTTTCATGTCTAATTTAAAGAACTTGTCATACTTCTTAGAAAAATAAGTACTCTTTGACAGTTAATTAAAAAAACTTATAGAAAATTTCAAACATACAGAAAAGTAAAAAGAATGATAAAATGAGCACCCTAAATACCAGACAGGTATATTCAACAATGAACATTTTGCCATATTTGTATCATTTTGTTTATATGTGTATGTGTGTGTATTTGTAGTACCATTTCAAAATAAATTACACGATGCTTTACTCTGAAGTACCTCAGCATGCATCTTCAAAATATAAGGGCATTTTTCTATATAACCATTTTCTCACCTAATACCCAGGCAGTCCTTACTCAAATTTCTCCAACTGACTTCAAAATCTCTTTCATAAATACATATATTTTTGAACAAGGGTCCAATCAAGGATCATGCAGTGCATTTGGATATATCAGGTCTCTTAAGTCTCTCTTTTTTTTTTTTGGCCAAGCCACATGGCTTGCAGGATCTTAGCTCCATGACCAGATATTGGGGCCACGGCAGAGAAAGCACTGAGTCCTAACCCCTGGACCGCTAGGGAATTCCGCTCTTAAGTCTCTTTTAACTGAATAATTCCCTTGCATTCCCTTATTCCCCCAAAACAGATAATTTTAGAGTGCCTAGTTGTATTAAGTATAACCCACATGTCCCCAGGCCTCACCAGCCTGCTGTAACAGTTACCAGGAAGAGTGGACTTTTCCCTAACTCCCGGCCAGAGGAGCTGCCAGCTCCCATAGTTTCACACATCTCTCATGGAAACAGCCCCTCTAGCTTTTGGTCCCAGCCCCTCTGCCTGGGCTCCAAGCCAAACAGGAACAGAGGTCATGACAGTAGCCCTCATGTCCTCATCTCATTCTCTGTATAAAAAATTTCTTCTCTCTTCAGATCCTCAGAGAAATTCTGAACAGAGCAACTTAGGCAAATTAGAACCCTGCTGTTTACCAACTCACCAGTTTCTCAAACTTTAATAGCACACCATGCCCCATAAAAGAAGACATTACTTTTATTGTAACTAAAGAGATTGGTAATGAATTTTTGAGTAGTTTAAAGCCTTAGAAAGAATCAATTCCCATTTTACCTATACCACTTATATGGTAAAACCAATGTGTAAATGCTGCTGATTTTCATTCTTCATAAATAGGTATGAGAAACACTGACATTTATAATACTGGGATCTGTGTGTGATAAATGTTATATGCTGAAGTGATTCACTGAATGTCTTTTCTGAGACCCATTCTGATTAGCAGAATAGATGTTGGTTTTGAATGCTCATACCATAGTATAAAATTTAATGGTTATTTCTAGATAAATAACTAGTTTTGACCAATAATTTTCAAAAATTCATAAAAGAGGTTGAATGTGTTTTAGTCTCATCTAGGCTGTTTCAAACTGTTATGCTTTGATGGACTCAAAGAGTAAGAATCTGTTTTCATAATATTTTAAGTATTTATGACCTTCTCAGAAGGTTCCTGGGGGGCAATCTAAGATAGTTACATAAAATACGTGCTTTGGGACTTCCCTGGTGGTCCAGTGGCTAAGACTCCACACTCCCAATGCAGTGGGCCCGGGTTCGATCCCTGGTCAGGGAACTAGATCCCACATGCTGCAACTAAGAGTTCGCATGCTGCAACTAAAAGATTCCACACGCCACAACAAAGATCCCGCGTGCCGCAACAAAGATCCCGTGTGCCGCAACTAAGACCCAGCACAGCCAGAAAAAATAAAATTAGTTTTCTTGACATTAAGAAAATGTATTAATGTGTTGGTACAAAATTAAGAAAATTAATCTATAATCAAAGTTATAAAACAGAAAACAATTATTTATGTTACATGTTCTTTAGAAAAGTCTAGTTTTTAATAACTTTTTAATATTGTAAAGTATAACTGATAAATTTGTGTTTCTAGCTGCCTTCTAAAAATTTTACAGGAGGGTAAGAGTTTGTTTTTTAACTAGATTCCTAAGTTCTGTAATTTTAATGTCTCTTTGCCATTAAGTTTATAGGCTCAGCCTGCTTAGGGTACCTTAAAGGGATCTAGTTCACTCTGGGCCAGTGAACCTAGTGGCTTAATTTCAAGTCAGCCTTGTTTTCGATTTTATTCAATCTTATGCCTGTGTCCAAGTTCTAATCTGGGGCTTCTACATTATTCCTGTACCCAACTGTATATTTTGAGCCTCAAATATCATAAACAAGGCCCTTAACTTGTTTTTGGATGTCAGAGGTCTCCCTTAGTTTTTACAGTTCTTCTGGGGTTCAATTCTGGCCCTTGAACCCCAACACCAAGTCTTTTCCCTACCGCTTGCTGTCAGAACTGCCTTTAAGTAGCCACTTTCTCCCTGCACTGCGGTCTATTGTGCCATACTCTCCTAGTTCCGTACTTTTCACTGCCACCACCAATGCCCACCTGCCTTCTGCCATTAACACCACTCACCCCATAAGTGGGTCATACCACCGACTCAGCTCTCATTGTGATAGTAATCATAAAATTCTTCTAAATTAGATATTTGTGGGTTCATTTCACCTATTTGAGGGAAACTGAAACTTATAAAGTATTTATGTCATTGCTTTGTGTGGAAAACTGATTTAAGTTAGGCTGTACGTGTTTTTCTAATATGACCTTTAGTATGCTATCCACTAAAATAAAGCAGTATCTAGATTTGTAGCAGGTTATACTTATCAGGATATATATGTATACATATATTCTGAAATGTAAATTAAACATATAATGCATTTAATTTGTTTTTCTCTTAGCTTCTTGTTACATAAATTGATATATAACATCACTTAGCGTTAAGCTGATTTCTGAGGATTTTGTAGATGCTGGAGGTGCAAAGACATGTAAGGCATCTATCTCTCCCATTAAAGAAATTTCAGTAGAGGGAGACAATTAGATGTAATAATAATGTCTTTTAGGTGCTATGATTGAATTCTATACAGAGTAGAGTAAAGGCACTGAAGAGGGAGTAGTAAGTTCTACTCTTGGAGGGTGGAAGTACAGCACTTTCTGTGAAATAATTCTTGGTCTTGGCCTCAAAAATTAAGAAAAGATTCCCCGAGTTTACAGAGTTGGAGGAAGTAGACAGACTGAATGGGGTATTTCCGATGGGGTATGCAGCTTGAACAAAGGTACAGAAATAAGAGGGGTCATCTTGCTTTAGAGGACCTTGAGTAATATGGTGGCAGGCAGACAATAATGCTGGAGAGATGGGCAGGAGCCAGACCACAGAGAAGCTTGAAAGCTACACTGAGGAGCCCAGACTTTATCCTGAAGGCAGTGAGGAGCCACTGGAGGATTTTACAATCGAGGGAAGGGCATTTGTTACATGATGAGATTTTCCTGCTGAGCCAGCTTTGTCAGTAGGGTCTAGGATGGGTTTGGGGAACCATGACTGGAAACACAGAGACCACTTAGGGCAATCTGATGTTGTTCAGATGAGACAGGAAAGGAGGAAAGCAGTAGAGAAAGAGAGGAGAGGTTAGGTATAAGATTAGGAGGTAGAATCAATATAACTTGATTACTTATTAGATATTGTAGAGGAAATGGAGATTTTTTGGGCTGAGTGCACTGAGAAAATACAGATGTATTATGGTACAATGTATTATGGTATAGTTTAGATGAGAAAAGCTATAGATGAGCAGCTCATGAGCCAATATCAAAGATTACTAAATTAATGTATGTTTATATATGTCAGATGAAAATAAAATATTTAAGTTAAAATTATTTTTGTGTGATTTCCTGCTTTGACTTTTTTACCTTTGGTCCCGCTTTATACATTTCCCCCACCTCTGGCAGCCACCAATCTGTGCTCTGTATCTAGGAGCTTTTTTTTTCTTTCTTTCTAGATTCCACATATAAGAGAGATCATATGGCATTTGCTTTTCTCTGTCTAACTTATTTCACTTATCGTAATACCCTTTAGGTACATTCATGTTGTCCCAAAAGGCAAATTTTTGTTCTTTTTTATGGCTGAATAATATTCCATTGTATATATACCACAGTTTCTTTGTCCATTCATCCATTGATGGACATCTAGGTTGTTTCCATATCTTGGCTATTGTAAATAATGCTGCAATGAATATGGGGGTGCATGTATCTTCTCGAGTTAGTGTTTTTTTTCTCCAGATAAATAACCAAAGGTAGAATTGCTAGATCATATGGTAGTTCTATTTTTAATTTTTTGAGGAACCTCTATACTGTTTTCCATAGTGGCTGTACCAATTTACATTCCCAGCAACAGTGCACAAGAATTCTCTTTTCTCCATATCCTTGCCAACATGTTATTTCCTGTCTTTTTGATAATAGCCATTTTAATAGGTGTGAGGTGATATCTCACTGTGGTTTTGATTTGCATTTCCCTGATGATTAATAATGTTGAGTATATTTTCATGTTCCTGTTGGCCGTCTGTATGTCTTCTTTGGAAAAATGTGTATTCAGATCTTCTGCCCATTTTTAAATCAGATTGTTTTTTTGCTATTGAGTTATATGAGTTCTTTATATATTTTGATATTAGCTCCTTATCAGACATATGATTTGCAAATATTTTCTCCCATTCAGTAGGTTGCCTTTCATTTTATTGATAGTTTCTTTTGGTGTGCAGAAGCTTTTCAGTATAATGTAGTCTCATTTACTTTTGCTTTCATTGCTCTTGCTTTTGGTGTCAGATTCAAAAAATCATTACCAAGACCTCTGTCATTGCTTATGTTCTCTTCTAGGAGTTCTGTGGTTTCAGATCTTACATTCAAGCCTTTAATCCATTTTGAGTTAATTTTTGTGTATGGTGTAAGATAGGGATCAAGTTTCATTTTTCTGCATGTGGCTGTCCAGTTTTCCCAACACCATTTATTTATTTATTTATTTATTATTTTTTTTAATAATGAATTGGCAGTTCTAGGCCTAGGTCTTTTTTTTTTTAATTTATTTTTTTATTTATTTATGGCTGTGTTTGGTCTTCGTTTCTGTGCGAGGGCTTTCTCTAGTTGTGGCAAGGGGGCGCCACTCTTCATCGCGGTGCGCGGGCCTATCACTATCATGGCCTCTCTTGTTGCGGAGCACAGGCTCCAGACGCGCAGGCTCAGTAATTGCGGCTCACGGGCCCAATTGCTCCGCGGCATGTGGGATCTTCCCAGACCAGGGCACGAACCCGTGTCCCCTGCATTGGCAGGCAGGCTCTCAACCACTGCGCCACCAGGGAAGCCCCCAACACCATTTATTGAAGAGACTGTCCTTTCCCCATTGTATATTCTTGCCTTCTTTGTCATAAATTAACCATATAAGGTGTGGGTTTATTTCTGGGCTCCCTATGCTGTTCCACTGATCTTTGTGTCTATTTTTATGCCAATGCCATAACATTTTAATTACTATACCTTTATAATACAGTTTGAAATCAGGAAGCAAGATGCCTCCAGCTTTGTTCTTCTTTCTCAAGATTGCTTTGGCTATTTGGGTTTTTTGTGATTCTATACAAATTTTAGGATTATTTGTTCTCTTTCTGTGAAGAATTCCATTGGCATTTTGATAAGGATTGCATCGAATCTGTAGATTGCTTTGGGTACTGTGAACACTTTAACAAAAATAATTTCCAATCCATGAGCACAAAGTATCTTTCATGTTTGTTTCTTTTTCAATTTCTTTCATTAATGTCTTGTAATTTTCAATATGCAGGTCTTTCACATCCTCGGGTAAGTTTATTCCTGGGTATTTTATTCTTTCTGATGCAATTATAAATGGGATTGTTTTCTTTATTTCTCCTTCTGATAGTTCATTATTAGTGTATAGAAACACAGCTGGTTTTTGTGGATTGATTTTTTTTATCTTGCAACTTTACTGAATTCTTTTGTTCAGTTTTTTTTTTTTGATGGAGTCTTCAGGGTTTTCTACATATAATATCATGTCATCTGCAAATAGTGACAATTTTACTTCTCCCTTTCCTATTTGGATGCCATTTATTTATTTATTTATGTATCTTGCCTAATTGCTCTGGCTAGGACTTACAATATTATGTTGAATAAAAGTGGTAAGAGTGGGCATTCTTGTCTTTTTCCTCATCTTGAGGAAAGGCTTTCAACTTTTCACTGTTGAGTATGACATAAGCTGTGGGCTTGTCATATATGGCCTTTATTATGTTGAGATACGTTCCCTCTATACCCACTTTGTTGAGATTTTTTTTTTTTTAATTTGTGAAACAAGTTTAGCAAAATATATTGAGGATAAAAGCCAGAAACTGGTAAAGAAAAGCCAAATTAAAAAATATACAAGTCTTCCCCCAAATATTGATAAGACCTAGCGCATTACCATTGATTTCAGTTTTCAGGGTTTGTTTAAAAATGGAGCAAGAACTCAAAAGTACATGCGAAGCAATTTGAGTGCAGAAGTCCTTATTCTTCCTCTATCATTTATGTTTGTCTGGCCTACAATGAACTAAACTGCAATTTTTTTCTTAGTGGTTCAGCTTTATCAAGTTTTTCCAAAGCATGCATTCGATTTTCTTAAGAACTACAATGATTTTTGTTGTCCCATTTTTATTTATTTGTTAATTATAATAAAATGTGCAATGGGCATAAATAGGTGTAGAGGGAAAAAACAGACAAAAGTCCAGAAGGGTTACCACCTGTCTGGGGCATGCAGTATGCCCTGGCATGAGCCACTCAGTTAAGAGAGCTTCGACTTCAAGTATAGGTGTGACAGGTTTTAGGAGCTGAGAATACAAAGGGGAATAAGATGCTTTTATGGTATAGTACAAGAGGCCAATTAAACATTATATATATATATATTTTGAAAGGACATATAAAGTGTAGTACAAGAGAAAAAAGTACTAATTTTGTCTGTTTAAAGAACTTTTCCCAAATTAACATCAGTTCACACAAATATTTCTTTCCTCTATGCTGTTGTTTCAAATATGCTCTATATGAATGATGAGAAAATGCATACAAAGGAGAAATACATGTATCAAATTCAGTGTTTTTTTTTTTTTAAAGAAAATACTGATAAAGATCAGATTTTTTTTTTTTTTTTGGTTGAGGGAGGAGGGGAGATGAAGTTCATCAGCTGTTGATATCAGAATGGATAAGACTGCCCAGTGAATGTGTCTAGAATTAGAAAAGGGTCTAGGACATAATTACAAGGAATATCTACATTTGAGGTATAGACAGAAGAAGGAAGTCAAAGGAGTAAAAAGGAAATTAATAGAGAGTGTTATCCCTTTAACAAAGGAAGTGAACAGAACATAGAGATTTGTTTTTATCTTTTTCATCTAGGCTGTGACCAGAAGGAGAGAGAGTAGTTTATTAGAGGGAGAGTGAGAAGGGACTTTTTAAAAAATTTAGTAATTTGAATATGTTTATGTAAAGTGGAGAAGGAAAGGTTAAGAAAACAGGAAGAGAGGGAAGCAGAATAACAAATAAAGGCCCCATAGGAAATGGAAAGAGTGTGGGATAAAGCAGAGCATTAGCTTTGAAAGAATTTGATAAATCTGTGAGTGAGTGATAGACTGAGAGAAAAGGGACTAATTAAAGTGTGAGTGTGATGAGAGTTAAGTGATAGAGCAGGAAGAATTGTAGGTTTTGGTTACATTTCCAATCAATTTTAAATTTCTGATAAAGAATAGTTCTGGATGATGGGGAACAGGATATGGCATGTCAAAGAGAAGGATGGATGAAGTTTGTTAGAGAAAAGGAATTCAAGGAAGCTTGAAATAAGAACTTCAGATGTGATGATCTCATGTGGAAATAAGAACTTCAGATGTGATGATCTCATGTGGAAATAAACCCTTGATGAAGAGTTGGGATCCCCTTGTTTCAATTCAGAGCTGCTAAGGAGTCCCTAGATATGTCCTGTTTTTTTCTTTTCTTTTTTCTTTCTTTCTCCAACCCCCCACTGCCCCCCCCCCCCGCCGCCGCCATGTGCTATAAACTAGGAACTGGCTCGATTAAATTGATGCTAAGTCAGATGTGGTTAGCTTCAGTTAGGCAGCAAACTCCTGTGTTAGCAAGCTTCATTCCCAGGCTATAACGGTGTTTGTGATAAAAATCAGAGAACTTGGGACTTCCCTGGTGGTCCAGTAGCTAAGGCTCCATGCTCCCAATGCAGGGGACCTGGGTTCAATCCCTGGTCAGGGAACTAGATCCCACAAGATGCAACTAAAGATTCCACAAGATGCAACTAAAGATTCCACAAGGTGCAACTAAAGCTCTCACAAGATGCAACTAAATATCCCACAAGATGCAACTAAAGATTCCACAAGATGCAACTAAAGATTCCACAAGGTGCAACTAAAGCTCCCACAAGATGCAACTAAATATCCCACAAGACACAACTAAAGAAACTGCATGCCGCAACTAAAAGATCTCCCATGCTGCAACGAAGATCCTGTGTGCCACAACTAAGACCCAGTGCAGGCAAATAAATAAATAAATATTTTTTAATAAAAATCAGAGAACTCTATAGTTCATCATTACTAAAGGTAAAAATAGAGGATAGCAATTGATATGCTCTTATATTAAAAGAATATCTAAAGATATATTTTTGTCATGGAGATGTTTCACTTATTTTATTAGATTGAGATGAGTAATCTTGTTTTTTAACGACGTTGTGTGTACTGTTTCTCTTTTTAGCATCCCAATGTGTTCGTTGGTTAACCAGCATCTTAGTCTCCTAGCAAGAAAGTTTCCTGAAACTAAATTTGTTAAAGCCATTGTGAATAGCTGTATTCAACACTACCATGACAATTGTTTACCAACAATTTTTGTTTATAAAAATGGTCAGATAGAAGGCAAATTCATTGGAATTATAGAATGTGGAGGGATAAATCTCAAGCTGGAAGGTAATGATGTTACTTTTAAATTCATTTGTAAAAAAACTTCTATAAATTAACATATATCATGAAAGTTTATTTTCATAAAACATAAGGTTTTTCCTCTTATTTCTTATTTCCTCTTACTTCTCTTTCTTCTTAGATGCCTCCAGATTAATTTTCCTACAGTAATACTATCATAACATGCATTTGCTTAAATCCTTAATGGTTCCTTGTTTCAAATAAGTTAAAAATTCAGAATCATATGCTTGAAACTTTCAGCCCGTCTATACAATTATACTTCTCAGTGCTTCCTAGTTGCTGCTCCAGCCAGGCTGGTCTTCAACCACTACCCCAGACGCACTTAACTCATTTATGGCTTTATACTTTGTTTCATACTCTTTCCCTGTACCCCAAATACCCTACCCTACTTTTTTCTTCCATCCAAACCCTATTCCTTCGTGGGTCTCCTAGGTTACCATTTATTCCATTATGTGATTCTGGACCAATTTATAATCTGTTTTCATCTTCTCTACTGAATTTCTATAGCATATATTCTCTGTACAACTTATTTTCCACTTACCTACATACTGTCAGATTTTGTTGGTTAACCAATTCCCTTTGAGTTTTGTCTCCCTAACAGGTACAAGGACTATGCCTATTACTATTTTCTTTTTGATAGTACACAGCACAGGACTTTATATTTTTACCTTTTTTAATAATGTTTACTTTCTAACCTAGTTCTAAGACCATATTCTTCAGTTAGTCATTTCTTGGAACTGCTTTAATCCTGTATTATTAAAATCTTTCTCTCAGACAATCGTATTAAAGCCATTGTGAATATCTATTTTTAACAGTTCTTTCTTTCACTCTCTCATTCCCCTAAAACTGCTTTTGGCCTTACTAAGACCTCCAGTATTTTGATTGTTCCAGAATTTTCCTTCTCCCAGTCTCTAAGGCCCCTCTTTGTTTTACTACCTTGTTTTTTCAGCTTGTACCTTATCCTCTAAATTTAAAAACTACGTAAGAATACAGACAATAATATAGTAAATATTCATGTAATCATTACCAAAAATAACAAATGTGAACATTTGTTCATGTTTGCTTCAGCTATTTGTTTATTATTGAAAAAACAGTACAGATATTGTTGAGGTTGCCTGTATTTCCATTCCTAATCCTGTTCCCCTCCCTGCCTCACTAAGCAATCACTATCATGAATAGCGTGTTATCTGGTCCATGCTTTTTAAAATTGTTATATTTGAAAAAAATTTTTTAATTGTAAAATACACATAACATGAAATTTACCATTTTAACCATTTAAAAATATACAATACGGTATTATTAACTGTAGTTATTGTGGTATACATTACATACCTGGGACTTAATTTATAAATAATGTTATTTTATTTAATCATTTTTAAGTATATCTTTAAGTGACATTAAGTATTGATATATTTTCACTGTTGTGCTGCTATCATCACCATTATCCATCTCTAGAACTCTTTGCATCTTGCATAAGTGCAACTCTACATCTTTAAACAGTAACTCCCTATTCTCTGCTCCCTCCAGCCCCTGGCAACCACCATTCTGGTTTCTACCTCTGAATTTGACTCCTCTCAGTACCTCGTATAAATGAATCATACAGTGTTTGTCCTTTTGTGACTGGCTCATTTCACTTGGCATAATGTCCTCAAGGTTCATCCATGTTGTAGCATGGGTCAGCATTTCCTTCCTTTTTAAGGCTTTAAGCCTGAATAATATTCCACTGTATGTTTTTATAGCACATTTTGTTTACCCATTAATGTGTTGATGGAAAGATTTGTTGCTTCTATCTTTGGCTGTTGTGAATAATGCTGCTATGAACATGGACGTGCAAATAACCTGTTCTAGCCCCTGTTTTCAGTTCTTTTGAGTGTATACTCAGAAGTAGAGTTGCTAGATCATATGATAATTCTACTTTAGTTTTCTGAGCGACAGCATACTGTTTTCCATAGGGGCTGCACCATATTGCACTCCCACCAACAGTACACAGGAGCTGTAATTTCTCTGCATCCACACCAACACCTGTTATGTTGTTTTGTTTTTTAAAATAGTAACCATCCTAATGTATGTGATGTGTTTTTCCCCCACTGGCTTTTACTATTTCCAGTGTCATTTTTCAGGATTAAAAAAAATGCTTCAATCTGTTTCTGAAATTTCTACTATGTTCCACTGGTCTGTTTTTCTATCCCTGAATCAATACAGCACTGTGTTAATTACTGTACCTTTCTAACAATCTAGTTGTCTCTAGTAGGGCAAGACTTTTTCAAAATTTAATATAAATGTTGGAATTAGTCAAGTTCTGTGAGAAATACTGTTGGTTAGTTATTAGAATTATATTTATAGATTAATTGTTGGAGACTTGATATCCTAATAATAGTGAATGTTCCTATCCATGAATAAGATATAGCATGTCACTTATTTTGGTCTTCTTTCATTTTTTGGTAATTTTCCTCATAAATATAATATATTTACAGTTGGCCCTTGAACAACACAGGGGTTAGGAGCACTGACCCCATGCAGTCGAAAATCCACACATAACTTTACAGTTGGCCCTGTATATTTGCAGTTCTGCATCTGTGGATTCAACCAACCATGGATCATGTAGTACTATAATATACATTTACTGAAAAAAATCCACGTATAAGTGAACCCCTGCAGTTCAAACCTGTGTTGTTCAAGAGTCAATTGTATTACTTTTCATAATGTAATATATTTTGTAATTTTCCTCATAAGTGTATTTTGTAATTTTCCTCACAAATGGTCTGTTCATTTATACAGTGATTAGGAATAAATTTAACAAATAAGGAATTTGCAGGGTTGGGGGATTTTGGTTATCAGTTCAATTCTTTTCAGTTTCTCTCTTGAATATGTTTTTGTAATTCACATTTTTGTTGAAATTTTCCCACTAAAATTTTCAAATGTATTGGCATACTTTTTTTCTCATAGTAGTCTCATGGCTTTAAAATCTTTATCTTGGTTATGCCCCATGTAAAATCTTTATATTATTTGGTTTCTTTCCTTTACTTGTGATCATTTTGGCCCAAGGTGTGTCTATTAGTCTCTTCAAAGAATCAACTTTTGATTTTGTTGGTCACCTCTACTGATCTTGTTTTTCTACTTTTGCTAAAGTCTTTTCTTCATTATATGCCTCATTCTGCTTTCTTTGGGTTTACTTTGGTTTTTTCCCTAACTTCTTTTTTTTATTTTTTATTTTTATTTATTTATTTATTTTGATAGCACTCCAGTTTATTTATTTATTTATTTTTGGCTGTGTTGGGTCTTCGTTTCTGTGCGAGGGCTTTCTCTAGTTGTGGCAAGCGGTGCGGAGGCCACTCTTCATCACGGTGCACGGCCCTTTCACTATCGCGGCCCCTCCCGTTGCAGGGCACAGGCTCCAGATGCGCATGCTCAGCAGCCGTGGCTCACGGGCCCAGTTGCTCCGCGGCATGTGGGATCTTCCCAGACTAGGGCTTGAACCTGCGTCCCCTGCATCGGCAGGCAGACTCTCAACCACTGTGCCACCAGGGAAGCCCTTCCCTAACTTCTTGATTTGTACTTTCAAAGCACTATTTTCAGTCATTTTAAAATAAACATTTTAACCATAATTTCTCCCTTTAAGTATAACTTTTCTGTATCCAATGTGTATCTTGATGTTGTAGTACTTTCATTGTAATCTAGTTCTAAATACATCATCATTTCCACATTAATTTTATTAGAGTCAACTTCTGTTTCATATAGATGTTCCAAGATTTTTATCTGATTTATTGATGGATTATTTATTGCAGAACTTGAATGGAAGCTAGCAGAAGTTGGAGCAATACAGACTGATTTGGAAGAAAACCCCAAAAAAGTCATTGTAGATGTGATGGTATCTTCAATTAGAAACACTTCTATTTATGATGACACTAATAGTTCAAACAGTGATAATGATGATACCAAATAGAAATATTTAATAAATAGCTTTAAAGTGTTTATATATGGAATATTTTATTTGCCACTGCCTTTATAATCAAAGATCAGAAAATTCATAAATAAATTTCTTTTCTTTTTTGTATTAGAATTATAGCTTATATGTCATTATAAAACTTTCAGGTATTTTAGAATATTCATTGCCTCCAACAAAACTAGAATTTGTACTGAACCCTAAATATTTTTTTGTGATTTATCCTTTTTCGGGTCCTTATTGGACAAAAACAAAAATATTACAAGTCCTCTGTGTTGCCTGCTTACTTCCAAAGAGGCCTATGGGTAAAAATGATGAAAGAGAACCATGAAATTTCATTTAATTTACTTCAATCAATATTAAAGTCTATTATTTAGGGGCTTTGAATGAAAATACTTAAATTTATGACCATACGACTTTTCTTTGGAATCTCTTACCTATTAAAAAAATTAACCAATCAATAGAAAAAATGCAATTTAAAGATTCTGAAAAGTACACAAGAAACTTCTCCACTCATTATTGTAGTTTTTAATAGTTGTTCTATTATTAAGTTAGAAAATATTGACTTACTAAGTATACTCACTCACAGTTAGGCTACAGAATCATTAGAACTGTATGACATTGTAAGTCATACAATGTAAGTTTCTAAATCATGAGGAGAAGTGAGAAAATATATTGTGAGGCTTACCTATGTTTTAATAGTAATCACAGAAGAATTCATCATGAGAAAATATGTAATACGAGGACACTGAAGAAGACCTGCAGGATGTTTTATCTTGGCTTAATAATTAACACCACTTTTAGAGAAAATGGTGTTAAATCCAGCATGTAATAATAGTTCAATAACAGATTTTATTCTTCTACTATTTTTGTATTGATGACCCATCATTCTGATTATGGATATTCACTGATGTCTGTGAGAGAATCTAGACTTTAAATGATTAGATTACAAAAATAAATTGGTGAGAATTGAGGCAGTTTAACACGGAATCAGAAAAGGCTCTTTGCTGTTCTTGGGGGTGAGTTGGGATCACAGAGGCTGCAGAGAATGATGAAGTAGAGGAAAGTTAAATACAGATTGAGTAAGGTAATGATAATTTATTTCACCAGATAAGGTAAAATCAAATGATCTAACTTTGGAAAGAATCAGGAAGACCCCTTCTGAGATAGCAAAGAAAGGTTTTGAAAATATACATATTGGGATGAAGGGAAGGAAAGTTGGGAGTTGCACACAGTAGTCTTTATTATAGCATTATGCACACATATCAGAGACATAATTACCTATAAGATCCAACTCCTGAAATTCTCTAACAAATGGATGGAAAAATTCCTATTGAGGATAAAACAGTTGTGGAAATTAAGGGAAAAGCCATATTATCATAAAGTTAAAATGTAACTTTAATGCCGTCTAATACATATAAGTATAAACATTATTTTCCTTCCAATTGAAACTAAATGCAAAAGGTTCCCCTAAATGTAATCTTTTTTTAGTAAATCCATATTTTCCTATTTCCATTTTTAAGTTAAAATTAACAGAGGAAGTACTAAAACTATTTAAGATGTCTGAATAAAAAGATCCATATTTCTTTTAACTCTTAACTCAAATCCACCAGGTGGCAGTAGTTTTTACATACAAGCACAGTTCATGAAAACTTTAACATTTGTAAAATTCATAAAATTATAGCATGTTAGAGGTGGCTGGTTTTGATTCCAGCCTCAGCCTTTTTCAAGTAACGCGCACACACACACACACACACACACACACACAAATACATTCTTCTAGCAAGTACTCCTGCTTGCCAATATAGGTCGGTACTATTTCATACCCTACTTCATTTATACATTCTCACTTAAGTAGGGTATAAATAATTGTTAGAATGTGGGGGAATTATTTAATATTGTGTTTCCCATTTTATTGAATGAATTTTTATTTGCTGGGACAAACACTTAAAAGGTTTTTTGAAATTGCCAATATTCAAACATTTTTGACCTACAAAAATGGATATTTCATATAGCCAACCTAATATTTTTCTCTATTCCTTGCTGCCAACCATGCTGTACTGAAACTCCCTTCCCTACTTTATAGTGTCTCTTATTGGTCAAAGTGTGGTCCTAGAATCAGCAGCAGCCCCAGGGAGCTTGTTAGAAATGCAATCTCTGGCCCCATCCCAGACTAGCTGAATTGGAATTTTTGTGTTAATGAGATCCTCAGTTGATTAAGCTGCACTAGTTAGCAAGTCCCCTAAAGACATCTTGAACATATTCTTTAACTCTTCTCTCACACTTTTGGTTATGAAAAGTCTGTCTGGTTTAAAACTCCAATCTCAGTTCCCAGGCAAGTGTTCTCTGGCTGAACTTGTGACTCAGGAACTCTGAAGATGGAAGGTGGAGTTTGTTTTTAGCCAATTACTTCCCTCTCTTTTCAAGGTCCATTCTCTGTGGTTTGGGGACTGGGAGGGAGATTAAGGAAGAAAGGGATAAGTTTCTCTTAACTGGGTAAATACAATCCATATTGCATCAAAATGTTCACTCTTTAATGGGCACATTGAGTTCTAGAAACTCAGAGGCAGCCTCTCCACTGCATGGTTCCTTGATACGGGCGATCAGTCTGCAGCTCTTTCTCTTTTGATCTCTCTCAGTTCCCACTCTCAGAAGTATACCAGCCTCTTGCTGCTAGAATTTCTTTTCCCCTTAGGTGTCAAGATGTTTCAAACCTGGACGGCACTTTCTCCACAGCACTGATGGACCCTGTAGAAATTTACATATCCTTGCCATGCCAAATTGTAGGAGTTACATTATTCCAGCCAACTTCCTGGCTAGCTGTTTCTCTCCAAGTCTCTATCCTCCTGTTCATGTAGTTGGATGCAGAGCATATCAACAATCTGCAAGAGATGAGATGCCAGTCTCTTCTTACAGTCACTGCAGTTTCTCTAGCTGATTCTGTTGGAGCCTTGTTCACTTAACTTAGAGTGGGGTGGGGAATAAATGGGAAATGAAAAGCCACAGTGCTCTCCAGGAACCTCGTAAGACATGGCTCCAATGATTCTCTCATCCTCCTCTTCTCATGTGTTCTGCTTATATGCCTGAAAGTGGGAGTGGGAGGTTTTGACCATGTTAGGTCCAGTTTTGTCCAGCTTGTAGTCTTGGCTGAAGGAGTAAGTATGTGGGTCCAAATGTAAGCAGCTATTTAGAGGGTGAGTACTTCATGTTCTTTGTTGCCTATTTTGGACCTCATTCAGCAGCCTCTCATACAGGTGTTAGCTGTGTCTATTACAGTGTTATATATTCTTGTGGGTCCTCAAATACTCAATTACTAACACAGTACTAGTGTTTCACTAACCATTTTCAGTTTATCTCTCCTTTGTACTTTAATACACATTGCTAAGTTTACCTCCTGACAAGACTATAATCTGCCTACAGTCATAATTTGGAATATAAGAATGATCCTAAAAATCTTCTAGCATGTTTTAACTTCCATCTCATTCATTCATTCCTTCAATCATTCATTTAACTCAAGCATTGAAATGGATGCTGCATGTACAGTGGTGAAGAAAACACATGGTTCTTTTGCCTCCTGGAATTTACCATGTAGTGGTGACAGGGGGAAGATAGTTAATAGGTAAGAAAACAAATATCAAAAAAAGCACAGTAATAGAGAATAACTGTGGGTACTATGTGCGGGGGGCAGGTGAGAGGTAGGAGGGAGACCTCTTAAATAGGGTAGGTAGATCTTTGAGACATGAAGATTGAGTAGGAACCAGCCAGGAGAAAAGGTAGGAGGGTGGTCCAGGCAAGGGCACAGCATGTACCAAAGTCTGAGAATACACAGAGGTTAGCAAGGAACTGGAAGTGTTACAGGAAAAGAAGAAAATGGTAGGACATGAGGTTGGAGAGGTAGCAGGGGCTAGATCAAAGAGGTTATTATGGCCACAATCAGGAATTTGGATATAATGGGAAACAATAAGGATTTTAAGTAGGAACATGTGATTTTATTTATATTTTTAAAAGAATATTCTGGCTGCTCTGTGGAGAAGAGATTGAAGGGAGCATCTAAGATATCTGAGACAGTCAAGAGGAGACATCAGATAGACAATTGGATATGTGTTTGGAACCCAAAGGAGAGGTGTAGGCTGGAGTTGCAAACCTATGAGTTGTTTCAACCATTCCTAGGGTTTCAACAACAAATCATAAAAATCTAAAACCACCCATCCTTATCACCTAACCTTTCTGCAGTAGTTTGTAAGTTACACTTGATCATCACAATTCTGAGATGCTTTTCTTCTCACTTTACAGATAAATACCCTGATGCTCAGAGAAATTACTTAACTTGCTCAGTGTCTCTTAGTAAGTATTAGTCAGGATTTAAGCCTAGACTTTTGATTACAAAGTTTATAATACCACCTCATATTATTGACTTCCCTCTATTTTAAAGGCTCTAGAAAGGATAAGAGTAATTGATTAAACCATAAAGGATTCTTAAAAAAAAAAAAAAAACCCTAACAGTATATTCCCTATTATGCATATCAAACTTCCCATGTTCTAATTCACCTTAAACTATAGTGGTAAAACTAGGAATGTCAAGGAAAGGATGGATGAGAGAGGTATTATGAAAGAACAGAAAGGACATAAGGACACAGGGAACTAGGGGAAGAAATTGAGCAAGAGATCTAAGACCTACACAAAAAGGAACATCATTAATAATAGCCAATGTGGGATTTCTTATGTACCAGGTAGTACCACACACACACACACACACACACACACACACACGCACACACACACACTATATTCTTTATCTTCTCTCAATTATCCTATGAGACAGGATTATTATTATCCTTTATTTACAGATGAGGAAAGTGAAGAACAGAGAAATAACTTACTCAGAGTCATGCAGATATTAAGTATTGGGGCTGGAATAAATCCTGGCCTTTAATTCCCAATTCTGTACTCTTAGCCACTAAGCTATATTGCCTCCATCAAGACATCAACTGTGGAGATCAGCTGGGAAGGGAGTTGGAAATGCTCAGTTTAAATTATAGCAAGGTGGACAAGAAGAAATGAACAATATTTGAATTACATAAATTGTGTTTAAGGAGAGGATTTAGGCTGGGGGACAATTTAGGGTCTATGAAACTATGAGGTAGGATTTTTCTTTTAGGGAAAAGTGGAGTCTGGCAGTTGGAAATGTGATTAAAAATATACAGTTTCGTCTTGGAGAGAATATGGGTAGAAAGATAACTTGTGAACTGAGCCACGGGAAATGGCTGAGTGGTGGCAGAGGACTGAGCAGAAAAACGGGATTATCAACAGGTCTTGGTAAATGATTAAATACATAAAGTAAGAGAGGAAGGAGTCAAAGATGAACATGATATATTCCTAGTGAGTAAGAGGACAATGGAACCATTAAAAAGGGCAAAGGTATTTTTGAAGATATGTGGTTCTAGATGATGCAGAATATGAGATCACTTTCTCTAGAATAAAATCCAAACATCCACATCCTAGGAAAAGCGTTCAAACCCTCTTGTCTAGTTGAAACCTTCCTTATCAGTATTATTAATTTTGCCTCCTCTCTTGCTACCAGTATGTTAGGACTCATGATCGCAAGTGACAGAAAACTTCTCATTGGTTTAAGCAATAAATACGTGAAAGAATTTATTGAGTAACTTAGCTGAAATTTCCAGAATTATCTAGTCCACAATGGATTCAGGGCATCAAACATGTCTCCAGGCCAAATCTCCATTTTTGAATCTGCTTTCTTCCACGTTGCCTTCTTTCTCAGAATCTGTGAGTGGGAAGATGGCTTCAGGCTTCCATTTTTCCAGACTTAAATCCATTGGAAAAGAGAGATCACCCTTCTTAGTAAGTCTAACCTAAGGCAGAGGATTAACTCAAATATGTTTTCCTCTGGAGTCCTGCCCCAGCCATATGGTCTGAGAGTGAAGAAAGGATAGTTCTCCAAAGGAAATGATCAGATTAGGGAAAGACTGCTAAGCAGGAAAAAAAATGTCTACTAAAATCCTGTCATATGATGACTCCATCATGCTTTCCCACTGTCGACAGAAAAATCCTCAGGTGAATGATCAGGGATCTGAGTAAGTTCCTCGATTCTGATGTTCCTTTTCTCTTGAGTACACTGCAAGAATTTGAAATGTTTACTGAGATGAATGTTACCTTGAAGGAAGGATTTTATAGTCACAACAGTTGTTTATTTTTTTAAACAAGAAAATGGCTTCTATTTCAAACCCCAAGGACATTCATTAAAATATGAAAACTATTAGGAATTAGGAAAGTAAAAGATCTCTTTTCCAATAATTTTCAACTACTGAAATGTGCTTTCCCTTGTGAACCAAGTGTGTCTTAACCATCGAGGGAAGTAATTTCCCCCTAGATAAGGGGGAGATATTCACACGTTTTTCTAACATGGGAAGCAGTGCAAATTAGGGTCCTGGTTTATCCCCACTGCTTCATCTCCCATCTTCCTTTATACTGTCACCTGGCCTTTAGGGCCAAGTAAAAAACTCCAAAGGAGCACATCCATACCTTTTTTTTTTTTTTTAATTATTTATTTATTTATTTATTTATGGCTGTGTTGGGTCTTCGTTTCTGTGCGAGGGCTTTCTCTAGTTGTGGCAAGTGGGGGCCACTCTTCATCGCGGTGCGCGGGCCTCTCACTATCGCGGCCTGTTTTGTTGCGGAGCACAGGCTCCAGACGCGCAGGCTCAGTAATTGTGGCTCACGGGCCCAGTTGCTCCGCGGCATGTGGGATCTTCCCAGACCAGGGCTCGAACCCATGTCCCCTGCATTGGCAGGCAGATTCTCAACCACTGCGCCACCGGGGAAGCCCCATCCATACCTTCTTTGGCTTCCCTCCTCCAGCCAAGGATTCACGTCCGGTCTCCCCAGGCCCACCCTCCAATAAGAAGCAACTAAAGCAGTGCACCTGCAGGAGAGGGGAAGGGAAGAGTCTGGAGATCCAGTCACCTTCACAAATCCCCTCTTCCAGTCCAAGGAGACAAAACGCAAGTGATACCATTGGAAGGGGAAAAAAAGTCTTTCGCCCGCTAACACCCGAAAATTTTTTCCTGGCGTTGGCAAAATGATTTGCTTTTCAAGAGAGAGAGGGTCCGCTTTTTGGCCTCTGCATCCCTCATACAAGAAACTCTCCTTTCTTTCCTCCTCCTCGCTCCTCGAATCCAGGGTGAAAACCAAAGCCGCCCTGAGCCAAAGTTAACACTCCCGGGTTCGGCCGCACCCTCAGCCGACCAGGCCCCGCCTCCCCTGCTTTCCAGTAACCGGTGCGGGGAAGGAGCGCCAGGGAGATCTCGGTTTTCCTGCACGGCCGGCGGCGGCCGCGGATCGCGCAAACGCGCGGCCCAAGGGAGCGGGAGTCTCCTCCGGCGCCCGGGAACCCCTTCGCAGCTCAGGGCTGCCTAACGGAGCAAGTCGCATGCGCACCAAGACGCGCCAGGGAAAGGGAGAGTGAGGGGAGGGGCGAACGCAGAGCACCGGCCGTCGGAGCCCGAGGGGAGGGGAGGGGAGGGGAGGAGGGGGGGGGGGGTCACTGATGACGCATGCGCCGAGAAGGAGTGCAATCACAGCCTCGGCTTGCGGCGACCGGCTTAAAAAAGGAAACACCCGAGACCGAGAGGGCGAAGGAAATCTGGCCGCCGACGCGTGCGCGCTCCCGGTGAGTGGCGCCCCACCGGGTGGGCCTGGGGCTTGACGTCCGCCGGTAGGCTTGCCTGGGCGGCGCATGCGTGCTACCGGTGCTGGTGGAGGAGGGGAAGGAAAGGGAGGGGGAGGAGGAGCGGGAGGCAGTCGCGGTGAATTGTTTGGGGGTGGGTGGGGGGCGCCGCTCAGCCGCAGGTACTGCCTGAGCTGGGAGCCACGGCGTCTTCCGGGCTCAGCCGGGTTAGCTGTTCCGAGTCACCGCAGCTAGGCTCCAGGGTGGGGGAGGGAAGAAGCCGGAGCCGCCGCAAGCCACACGGTGAGGGCGCGGGGAAGGGGAGGGAGCGGGGGGCGGTGTGTACGGGGCCGGGGGGCGGCGGCCAGGGGAGGGGCGGGCGGGTGCTGAAGCCCAAGTTTTGCCCGTCGCCCTAGTGTGTCTTTTCTCGGGAGTTGGGGCGGAGGCCCGCCGCGGTTGAGGGGCCCTCCGGAAAAGCTGGGGTTACCTGCGGGGCAGGGGCGGGATTGGGGTGCACGGCGGGGCCGGGTAGCTGGAGCGCGCTCTTGGGCTGGGGCCGATTCGAGCGGCAGAGCGGCCGGGAAAGCCGGAGACCGGGTGCGGAGAGGGCTTTCGCTGGGGACCCGTTAGGCCTTGTGACCCACTTTATTCCTGTCACAACTCGGGCACGTTTGGAGCGGAGCCCAATGGGGCGCCAGGACGGCCAGCTCCTCCGGGGAACCCCCGCCCTCCCGGCCCTCGGCCCTCGCGCCGCGGTCCGCAGTCCGTGCGGCGGCCACCGCCGCCCGTGGGCTGGTTCCGTCAGTGGTCGCGGTTCCGGGGCTCGGTCCCCGGGGAGCGCGCGGCTCCGCGCGTCCGACTCGAGCGACTGCGCGGGTTCGAGGGTGCCCCGCGCGACGCCGCTCCTCCTTCCTTCCGTCCACCCGCGCCCGCCTGCTCCCTGTCACCGCGGCAGCTGGCTCTTCTAGCTGCCTTCCCGCTGGCGAAGCCGGAGTCTCTAGCTAGTCCTGGAGCTCTGGCCCCAGGAGTGTAGTTTCCAACGCGTAGCGCCGCAGAGCTTATATTCTTGAGTGCGTTTTCGCCGGTGTAGAAGTCGTCCTGTTAGTAATAGTGAGTAGAATCCTGAAAGGTAAAAGCCTCGGCCTCTGACCTGGCAAATGAAAGATCGAATCAGGTGGCGGTTTCTTGCTATCAGAATGCCACGCTCTACGACTTTAAGCCTTTCTAACCTTAAAAAAAAAAAAAGAAAAAGAAAAAAACCAATGTCTTCTTTTACAGTGAAAGAAAAGCCCAAGAAGTAAAGAAACTTTTACAGTAATTGTTGATTTGGCTATTATGCTGATCCCCCGAATCAAAAAAAGGTAATTTCACTTGAAGTCTGCATTCTAATTTGTAGCTTCATTTTAAGTGATAAGAGGAGAAAATTGTGCGGCGTTTTCCCTCTACCCGGTTGAAAAATAAACGTTCTAAAAAGGATAAAATTTAGGTAATGAGTTGCTTTCTCTGTTTTAAAATCTTTGGGGGGGGGGAGAAATTAACTCAGGTGTTAAGTAGTTGACTGAACAGAATGTCATTAAAGGTTATTCTGAAGAAGATAGATGAAAGTTGTGGTAGAACTAGTCATGCTCAGCTGTGAAAAGAAGAATGAGGAAGCTTTCTGTGTAATGACATGGAAAGATCTCCAAAATATGTTATAAAGTGAAAAAAAGCAAGATGTAGGACAGTGTGAATAATGTGCTACTTTGTGTGTTAAGGGGGCACCCGTGGAATAAGAATACAGATTTGTGTTTGTTTTTCTAAGTACAAAGAAAGTCTGGAGGGATAGTGGAAAACTAACAATGATGGGGCAGAGGGAAAAGTAGCCTGATGAGGGGATAGTGGGAAATGACATGCACACTGTATGTCCTTATATTTTAAAATATTTGTGACTATATTATGGGTTTATAAACTAGATTAAACAGAGTTTTCCTCTCCAAAATAATTTGCTATGTGGTTTTTTTGTTGCTTGTCTTTCCTTCCTAATTTATGGTAATTTTGACTATTTTCAATATGGTTTCTTTTAATTTTCTTTAGGAAAATGAACTAAAATTGAAAGAAAGTTTAGGATAAGTTTGGCTATCTATACTTCAGTTTTTAAGAGGCTGAGGTCACCAGTTTAACTCTTAAAGATGTTTAGTCTTATTTTGCTTTGCTAAAATATATGACGTTATTTACATTTGGCATTATGGCTGGATTATGCTGTTTTCAGAGCATAGTTTGTCCTCCCTTCCTTTCTTCCCCAGGAATCGTAGTTGTATAAAATTTTACTTTTACTTATTTTAACTCCAAAGTTGTCATGACAAATAGTTGGAGAATATGAACACTCCATTAAAGTGATAGAAGAATTGATTGTCCAGGTAGTTTGCTTTTCAGATTGGGAAATGCTTTTCTCAAGGCAATCAGACATGAACCTCAGTGACATGTAAATTTATATTTGTATATATGTATATAGTACTACTTATGGAAAATTAAACCGATAGTCAATGATCTGTTGGTGCAAAACACTAAAAACTTTTTACGACTTATGGATTGTTATAAGCAGTATGTAATTTTGGGGGGTGGGTACTCAAAATTCCTCTGGTGGCTAATGTTGTATAATCAAAAGTAGTGAATGTTGAGTGACAGTTGCTATGGGCATTTTTGTTATGTTACCAGCATTCCTTTTTATTTTGTAGGATAGGATAATTGTGTTATTTCTGTTTGGTCTGTAGGTCTCTAGTAGCCAAACTTCTGCAAATGGCATTTATTTTTCGTTTGAATTCCATGTGGGTCTATTCAGTCTTTTTGAAAAAACAGAATCGCGTTTCAAAATTTTACTTAAAATTTTGTTTTTAACATTATAGAAGTAAGTCAATGTTCATGAAAAATTAAAACAATACAGTGTATATATAATAAGAGAAAACGCCGTTTGCACACTTCCACTTTATGTCACATCTCTCCCCAGAGATAACTGCTGCTAACACTGTTATATAACCTTCCAGTTCTTTTTTTCTGTGCATTTACAAACATAGACTTTTCAATCTTGAAAATAGAATTATATTGATTGATCGTCTACTTTACCAGTTTGCCTCTACTGTGGGCTGTTACTAACCCACAGGACAGGGAAATGACCTGGAGTATGTGAGAAAGTTTAACATGTAGTATACACCTTAGGACACTCTCATCTTTTCACTTGTGAGGGGCTGGTTGGTTTGGGGTACATTTACAGAGTTTGTAGTGAGGTCTTAACTGGTGTGAGATTTATGTGATGTAGATTGAATTCACCTGTAAGACATAGATTCCATGGCTTTTATAGGACTCTTTAGGGTCCACATTCTAGCGTTTTCTTTGGGTTTTGACCTGGTCAGTAGCTCACAGGTTAAGCTTTGATTTTATTCTGTACTTGCAGACCACTAGAAAGCCCCTTAGATTACATCAGCCTCTCCTGGTCCTCTGAAGTGAACCTAGGCAGGCTTTGTCCTTAACTAAGAGACATTGATTGACTTGGATGGAATCCAGCCTTGGATGGAATCCAGCCTTTGAAGCGGAAAGGGGAGAAGAGGCATTTTGGTCTGGTTTGTGCTTTACTGACAGCAGACAAGTTGCATGCATACTTCCACTCAGAGAGAACATTGCCCTTCTAATAGTTCCAGAGGTGGTGGTTTTTTTTGTTTTGTTTTGTTTTTTTAAACCAAGCTGCGAATAATTAGCAAGACTTAATTCTTTTTAGGTGATAGAAAGTTGAGTATTAGTCAAGACACTTTACTAAGCTATGTGAGATACATAGAAAGATGCAGTATAATTGACCCTGCCCTCAGTGGGTTTGAAATCTAGTATGGTTAAAAGAGCATGTATGTAATGATTATAACACAAGATAGGAAATGATAGATTCCAGAAGAAAAACATACATGAGGTTTGTAATGGTAAGACTGTTTCTAGCTTTTTATTTTTGTGGGCATGGAGTTTGGAGGGAGAGTAGATATCTCAACGTTTTAAATAGTTAAGAAAGGATAGAACAAACTTATAAAGCTCAAATCTTAGCTCTTAAGGGGTAAGGAAGTTAGGAGTTAAATTGCATCCTCATAGCAGGCACTTATGAACACTAATTGATAGTTTATTTTTGTTTGTTTGCTTTTTACTCTCTCCCACTGGAAAGAACCATTTGATGTTTTATTTGATCATTATAATACAGCCTCTCTTAGATTTCAGGATTTTAGAATAGGAGGTTTAATTCTGCCAGTTAACTGTTGTCTACCATCTAATATGTCAGGCAGTGTTAGTATTAAAAGTAAGTTGTTTTTTCCTATCATGTTTTTTTCCTTCAAAGCACATATTTAATGTCCCCTCTCCCCCACATTTTTACTTCTGGTGCTGTGTCAAATAAAATATTTATTTGCTGTACATATTTTAAACTATGAAAGCAAACAACAATATGGGGAAAACTCAGAGTTCCACAGCAAAACTACCTTTTGTTGTTTGTGTCTCTTTCCAGTTCTTTGCAGATGCATAAAGTAAAAAAATAATTTTAAAGTGTAGTTTCTTGTAAGCATTGTACCAGTGGACATTGTATTTTCTCCTTTTCTGAGTCTAAAATTCTAGATGGAGTTGTATGAATTATAGAATACATTTTAAGTGTCAGAGCAATTTAATTCTTGCTAATTGACTGCGATTTTTATAATGGCATTTATATTTGTAGGTTGCTTTACAACCATTTGTTACTTATTTTTATAGCTCTGTTAGGTATAACTCCTGTGAATTAGGTGGGTAAGAGATTGCTGTTTTTCTCCATGTTTTTGATTATGTGAATGTTAAATTACCTAAACTCCTATAAGTATAGTGTCAACTTTGAGTTATTAGTTATTTTAGATGTGTATTTCATAAAGATGTAAGTCTATTTATTATTTTAAGTCTTAGAAGTCTACAGAAAAATCACTTGTAAAAAATAAATTTTTATGTATTATTTTTGACTTTCATAGGATACTGTTTAGAATGTGATTTACCTTTTATTTTTCAGAAATATTTTTTCATTTTTATATTAATAAGATCCAAGGATAAGACAAAAATTCCGATCTTTTTCAAAGAGGGCACATTTAATCAGATATGTACTAATTCCCATCCAAAATAGTAGAAAATGAAAATACAGATTGATTCATGTTCAAAATTTTGTGTTTAAAAAATAAAACACAAGTAGGTGTTGCAACAATGAGAGTTAAACCATATACCTTGCTAAGAATTTATCATTTGCATTAAAATATGGCTGTAACGTAAATAGCTTATTTCTTTCTTAATCTCTTTCCCCCCAGTTATAAAAATAGTGTATCCCTAACGTAGAAAACTTGGGAAACATGCAGAGCATGAATTAAATTTTGAAAACACCACTGGAATTCTCACAACCACGAAACGCCATTGTTAACCTTCTGAAATATCTTCTCCCTGTGTTTTGCTTAGCCACATCACATGTCTATAAGTGTACATATACTTACAGACATCACATGTACACTTATAGACATGTGATGTTTACAAAATGGTCTCATAATGCGTCCACTGTTGTGCAAACTATTCATTTAACAGTGAATCTTGAACATTCTTATGTCAGTATTTTTCTACAACATTATTATTTTTAATAGCTATGTGATACCCTCATTTATGTTTGTGTAATAATTTACTTACTGGTCTATTTCTGTTGGATGCAAGTTTTCAGTTTTTAAAATTATAAACAATGGGACTCCCCTAGCAGTCCAGTGGGTAAGACTCTGCGCTTCCACTGCAGAGGGCGTGGGTTTGATCCCTCATCGGGGAACTAAGATCCCGCATGCCCCATGGAGCAGCCAAATAATAAATAAATAAATAAATACTTTAAAAAATTATAAAAAAATGGTCACTTTTAGAAGTGACAGCATTAGTCATCCGGTAGAGTCGGTACTTAAAAAAATTTCAATAGAATAGTCTTCAGAAGAATTAGAATTCAAGTAGAATTATACTGAATTTGTATTAATGTTGAGATTAAACAGAAATCTTGTGCTTTTTGTTGAAAAAATATGCCAGAAGCATACGATAAATTATCTAATATTGATTCATAATAACGAAGACTCCAAGATTTTTATAATGGTATATTTTCTTTCTAAGGTAGGTTTAACTTTGAATTGTATTAAAGTAACTTTGCATTTCATGAGCATACATGATTTGGATAGCAGTGCTCTTGAATAAGCCTTCAAATAAGGTAGGAATCTTTGAAGCAGTCTGCACACACTCAATTAAAATTTAAGCTGTAACATTTTTTACAACAGAACAGAGAGTTTGTTTGATTGCTCCAAAAAACTTCCTTAAAAGGAAAGTCTGAATACCAAGAAAGAATACTTTCACCCAAAGAATTGACATTACTTGTGTATAGGACTTCTGTGAAATTTTATTCAACTCTTAGGTATCTATATCCTTCAGTTTAAATCGGGGAGAAAAACTGTTAAGTTAAACTGTTTTCAGGGGAAAATAGATATGATCTTAAAGTTTAATGCAGTAGTTTTAAGGTGTCTTCTGTTGCCTGTTTTTGGAAGTTACATATTTTATCAGGTTCCTATGACTATTACTTTTTAAAAATTTTTATTGGAGTATAGTTGATTTATAATGTGCTAGTTTCTGCTATACAGCAAAGTGAATCAGTTATACATACACATATATACACTCTTTTTTAGATTCTTTTCCCATATAAGTCATTACAGAGTATTGAGTAGAGTTACAGTAGGTCCTTATTAGTCATCTATTTTATATATAATAGTGCGTATATGTCAATCGCACTCTCCCAGTTTATCCCTCTTCCTAGCCCCCCCCCCACCCTCTGGTAACCATAAGTTTGTTTTCTACATCTATAACTCTTATTTCTGTTTTGTAGATCAGTTCATTTGAACCATTTTTTAGATTCCACATATAAGGGATATCATATGATATTTGTCTTTCTTTGACTTATTTCACTCAGTATGACAATCTCTAGGTCCATCCATGTTGCTGTAAATGGCATTATTTTGACCTTTTTTATGGCTGATATTCCATTATGTATATGTACCACATCTTCTTTATCCATTCATCTGTTGATGGACATTTAGGTTGCTTACATGTCCTGGCTATTGTAAATAGTGCTGCAATGAACATTGGGGTGCATGTATCTTTTCAAATTATGATTTTCTCTGGATATATGCCCAGGAGTGGGATTGCAGGATCATATGGTAGTTCTATTTTTAGTTTTTTTAAGGAACCTCCATACTGTTCTCTGTAGTGGCTGGACCAGTTTACATTCCCACCAAAAGTGTAGGAGGGTTCCCTTTTCTCCACACCCTCTCCAGCATTTACTGTTTGTAGAGTTTTTGATGATGGCCATTCTGACTGGTGTGAGGTGATACCTCATTGTAGTTTTGATTTGCACCTCTCTAATAATTAGTGATGTTGAGCATCCTTTCATGTGCCTCTTGGCCATCTGTGTGTCTTCTTTGGAAAAATGTCTATTTAGGTCTTCTGCCCATTTTTTGATTGGGTTGTTTGTTTTTTTGAGCTGCATGAGCTGTTTGTGTATTTTGGAGATTAATGCCTTGTCAGTTGCTTCATTTGCACGAGGGTTGTCTTTTCATCTTGTTTATGGTTTCCTTTGCTGTGCAAAAGCTTTTAAGTTTAATTAGGTCCCATTTGTTTATTTTTGTTTTTTTTTCTTTCATTACTCTAGGAGGTGGATTGAAAAAGATCTTGCTGCAATTTATGTCAGAGAGTGTTCTGCCCATCTCTATGACATAAATCACAGCAAGATCCTTTTTTGACCCACCTCCTAGAGAAAGGGAAATAAAAACAAAAATAAACAAATGGGACCTAATGAAACTTTAAAAGCTTTAGGAAACCATAAACAAGGCGAAAAGACAACCCTCAGAATGGGATAAAATATTTGCAAACGAAGCAACTGACAAAGGATTTATCTCCAAACTATGCAAGCAGCTCATGCAGCTCAATGTCAAAAAAAAACCCAATCCAAAAATGGGCAGAAGACCTAAATAGACATTTCTCCAAAGAAGATATACAGATTGCCAACAAACACATGAAAGGATGCTCAACATCACTAATCATCAGAGAAATGCAAATCAAAACTACAGTGCGGTATCACCTCACAGCAGTCAGAATGTCCATCATCAAAATATCTACAAACAATAATGCTGGAGAGGGTGTGGAGAAAAGGGAACCCTCTTGCCCTGTTGGTGGGAATGTAAATTGGTACAGCCACTGTGGAGAACAGTATGGAGGTTCCTTAAAAAACTAAAAATAGAACTACCATATGACTCAGCAATCCCACTACTGGGCACATACCCTGAGAAAACCATAATTCAAAAAGCGTCATGTACCACAATGTTCATTGCAGCACTGTTTACAATAGCCAGGACATGGAAGCAACCTAAGTGTCCATCGACAGATGAATGGATAAAGAAGATGTGGCACATATATACAATGCAGTATTACTCAGCCATAAAAAGAAATGAAATTGAGTTATTTGTAGTGAGGTGGATGGACCTAGAGTCTGTTATACAAAATGAAGCAAGTCATAGAGAGAAAAACAAATACTGTATGCTAACACATATATATGGAATCTAAAAAAAAAAAAAAAAAGGTTCTGAAGAACTTAGGGGCAGGACAGGAATAAAGACTCAGACGTACAGAATGGACTTGAGGACATGGGGAGGGGGAAGGGTAAGCTGAGACGAAGTGAGAGAGTGGCATGGACATATATACACTACCAAATGTAAAATAGATAGCTGGTGGGAAGCAGCCGCATAGCACAGGGAGATCAGCTTGGTGCTTTGTGACCACCTAGAGGGGTGGGAGAGGGAGCGTGGGAGGGAGATGCAAGAGGGAGGGGATATGGGGATATATGTATACGTATAGCTGATTCACTTTGTGATACAGCAGAAACTAACACCATTGAAAAGCAATTATACTCCAATAAAGATCTTAAAAAAAAAAAAAAGTGTTCTGCCTATGTTTTCCTCTAAGAGTCTTATGGTATCTGGTCTTCCATTTAGGTCTTTAATCCATTTTGAATTTATTTTTGTGTATGGTGTTACGGTATGACTATTACTTTTGATAGCGACTGCTTTTTGCTTTTTGCTTTTTTGTCATGAAAATAGGAAATTTTGGGGTGTTTATTTTTTCCATTTATTTATTATCAGTGACATGATCAGATTACTAAAATATCTGGTTTTATTCTAAATAAAGCTTATTATTACCTGAAATTTAGTAACGAAGACAGCAAACTACTTTAAAGGTCTTAGTTACATTTACGGCATGGTATAGGGATGAAGAGTGCACAGCTCTATAGCTAGCCTGCTTGGCATTTACATCCTGGTTTTATTGCTAGTGATTGGACAAATATTACCTCAATTTCTCATCTGTAAAATGAAGATAATACTAGTTCATAATATTATGTGAGAATTAAACAACATGTGCAAAGTAATTAGAATAATGAGTGTTTATCACATAGTTAATTGTTCAGTAAATGTTAGCTGTTATTATTTCTGTTGTTTTGTTACTTTCATAATGTGTACCAAACATGGCTCTTATCATTTTTTGGAGGGGAGTTCCAATTTCAATAAGTTGCCTAGAGTTTTGTATCTACATAGAGAGTTTGGGAGTACTTGACCTTTTTATGTGACTCAGAACAATGAAAAAGTTATTAGAAGATGTTGCCAAGGTGCGTGGTATTGCATATTTCTTTGAGATACTTTTGCCAAATCAATTTATGGAAAACTGGTGACTGTTTTTTTCTATGTCGAAACTTAAATTTTAGTTGAAACAATATTAGAAGTTATTTAGGAAAAAACCCACAAATTAAAATGAAATAAGTTAGAACTCAAATTTTATTTTACAACTTTAACTTACGTAGTTCTATAGAAATTTCACAAAATTTTATTAGAAGCGAGAAGAGAAATGAGAGAAACATTAGTTAATGGAAAATGCTATTTCCAACTCTTACATGGTAATTTTTGTCTCCATCAGAAATGGTGATGATATAATATATCTGTAATTATAAAGGTGTCTGTTTCACCAGTAGTTTATTGTATGAAACAGGTTTACATTGTTTAGCTTCTGTTTAGACTTGATCACATTCTTATATTTTTTTTTTAAGTCTCTTACTTCTGTTGGGGCTGATCATTATTAAAACTTAAGACTTTTTTCTTTTGAAAATAGTTTTTTGTTTTTTATAAAAATGAGTCTTGTTCCTTGGGAAAGAGTTAAAGTACCAAAAACTACAAAGAAAATCTATGATGAAAAAAAATCACCCAAAATCTCAGGGATAAAGCTCTGTTAATATTTTTTTCAGCATTTTCTAAGGCAGTTGGGATGGGTGTGGGTGTGCGTGTGTATGTATGTACATGTACATGTTACAATTTTATAGCAAGTGGAATATATGCAGTTTTATAAACTGCTTTTTTCCTCTCATCATGTTTTCTGTATATCTTTACTTGTAAAGTAATGTTTTCATTATTTTTATCTAGTCTTAGTCTTTTACTTTGTTTTCAGTTGACCCTTGAGCATTGTGGCAGTTAGGGGCACTAACCTTCTGTGTGGTTGAAAAGGTCGAAAATCTATGTATAACTTATAGTGGGTCCCTCCATGGTTCATCCATATATGCAGTTCCTCAGTATTCAGGGTTCCGCATGCTTTAATTCAACCAACTACGGATCGTTTATTACTGAAGTATTGGGTTGGCCAAAAAGTTTGCTTGATTTTAAGTAAAAATAAAAGACATATTTCATTTTCACCAAGAAATTTATTGAACAACGTAATCATTAACCGAACGAACTTTTTGGGGAACCCAATATTTACTACTGGAAAAAAATCTGTGTATAGGTGGACCTGTGGAGTTCAAACCTGTGTTGTTCAAGGGTCAACTGAAATTTATTTACATTTTTGCTGATAATAGCCAAGTTTGTAACCACCATCAACTTTGACTTTTCTTTGAGTCATCTGTTTTGCATTCCTTTTTATCCCTCCTATTTTGCTCTTTTTTTGGTGTTAATCTAATTATTTTTCCTGCTTTTCCTCCTATTAATTTGTTAGTTATATATTCTTTCATTATACCTTTAGTGGTTATTCTAGAGGTTAAAACAAGCATACTTGACTTACAATACAAATTACTTATGATACAGATAATACAAATTATTACTTTTACCATTCCCCAATAATGACAGCTTCTTACACATTAACTCATACTCCAACCTTTTTGCATTGTTACTGTTCTGTATTTTATTTATACATATTTTAAACTCCACAAGATAGTATGGTTTTGGACAGTCAATTTTTGTTCATGTTTACCCTTTCCAGGGTTCTTCCTTCCTGCATTTCTATTTCTGTCGGGGATCATTTTCCTTCTGTCTGAATAACTTCCTTTAGTAGTATGTATTTTAATACCGACCTACGTACTGACAGTGAATTTTTCCATTTTTGTTTATCTGAAAACATCTTAATTTCACCTTTTTTAAAATTAATTTATTTATTTATTTTTGGCTGTGTTGGGTCTTTGTTTCTGTGTGAGGGCTTTCTCTAGTTGTAGCAAGCGGGGGCCACTCTTCATCGCGGTGCGCGGGCCTCTCACTATCGCGGCCTCTCTTGTTGCGGAGCACAGGCTCCAGACGCGCAGGCTCAGTAGTTGTGGCTCACGGGCCTAGTTGCCCCGCGACATGTGGGATCTTCCCAGACCCGGGCTCGAACCCGTGTCCCCTGCATTAGCAGGCAGATTCTCAACCACTGCGCCACCAGGGAAGCCCCTTCACCTTTTTTTGAGTTATATTTTCACTGGGTATAGAATTCTATGTCAGTAGTTATTTCATTGTCTTATGGCTTTCTGTTAAAGTCTTATTGAAGGTAATGTGTCAGCTTATAGTCTTGCTAATAATTCTTTTGTTTTTTTCAAAAGACTTCTCAAAATGCCTTCCTTCTCTGTTATAGTTTTTTAGCAGTTTGACTATGATGTGTTGAGTTGTGTTTTTCTTTGTATTTGCTCTTTGTTCATAGAGCTTTTTTGAATCTGTAGCTTGGTGCTTTTAGTTTTGGAAAGTTCTCTGTCATTATGTCTTCAATTATTGCTTCTGCCCCCTCCTCCTTTATGGATTTTAATTTAAACATTTATTACACCCTGTCATCATGTTTCACATTTCTCTTAAAAATTTTTTCTCTATATATTTCAGTTTGGGTATCTTACAATGACCTATCTTATAGTATACCAACAACTATCTTATTTTTTCTCCAAGCCAATCTATTGTGTTCTTAATTTTACATTGAAACTTTGAATTCTAAAACATCCATTTGATCGTATTTTATACATTTTTAATAGACTTCAAGTCTCTTGAACACACTGATTATAATTATTTAAATGCTTGTCTATTAATTTCAGTAACTGCATCAACCATTGGTCTACTTATATTGTTCTGTTGTTTTTCATGTGGTTGTGTGGTTCTGTCACTTCATATGTTGCTAGGTTTTTCAAAGAACTTGTCCATTTCATCTAGGTTGTTGAATTAGTAAAGTTGTTTATAATATTCTCTTATTATCCTTTAAATAGCTATAGAATATATCATGAGTCTAGTATCTGTATAATCTGCAGAGATTTGGTGTCACTCCTGATACTGGGAAATTGTGTCTTCTCTCTTTTTTCCCTGATCAGTCTGGCTTGAGATTTATTAATTTTATTAAGATTCTCAAAGGATCAGCTTTTGGTTTAACTGATTTCCTCTAGTTCTCCAGTTTTTTGTTTCCTTATTTGGACTCTGATCTTTATTAATTCCTTTCTTTAACTTACTTTAGGTTTGTTTTCTTTTTCTAGTTTCTTAAGGTAGAAGCTGAGGTCATTAATTTGTGACCTTTTTCCCCACTATATGTGTGCTACAAATTTCCCTCTAAATATTGCTTACAAATTTTAATATATATATTTGTTTTTCATTTTCATCCAGTTCAGAGTACTTTTTAATTTACTTTTTGATGTCTTCTTTGGCCTTGAGATTATTTAGAAGTATATTATTTAGTTTCCAAGAATTTGAGGGTTTTCCAGAGATCTGTCTGTTATTTTAAAGTTAATTCTCTTGTGATGAGAGAATATACTTTTATGACTTGGATCCTTTTAAATTTATTGATTTGTTTTATGGCCCAGAATATGATCTGTCTTAGTAAATGCTCCATGTGCACTTGAAAAGAATGTGGATTCTGTTGTTGGGTGGAGTGTTCTGTAAATATCAATTAGGTCAAGTTGGTTGATTGTTTTTGTTTATGTCTTGTAATTTTTGATTGAATGCCAGACATCGTGAATTAAAAAACAAAATAAAGCAAGCATCACCAAGTATGTTCTGCCAGAGGGTGTTTACCTTTTCTTCTAGGCAGATAGACTAGGGAGCCAGTCACCTTAATTTATACAGAGGCTAGGTTGCTATTTGAGTAGTTTGGTGGTATTCTTCTTCTTTCCTTTATTTGTAGGGTGTGGTTTTCCAGGACTTTCATTTCAAAGCCTTTCATTTCGTTTCAAAGGGTCTTTATCCCCTTAGCAGAGCCAAAGGTGGAAAATTTCACTTTGCTTTTCAAAGTTTTTCAATTATTATTTAGCCGCTTACCCTGTATTGTTTTAAAATTAAGCAAATGTCCTGTGAGAGATATTGGCCTTGAGTTTGAGGTCCCTGCAGTTTGCCGTTTTTGTTACTCCAGCCTTGTGTGAACACCGAAAGCACTCCTGGTTTCTTGGTTCCTCAGCAGCAGCGTTTTGTACAGTCCAAATCTCAAGTTTTTAGCCTTCACCCTCAGCCCATAATCTGGAAATACCCCCAGGGAAAGCAACTGCAGATCATCTAAACACCTTTAAAAGATTCCCCCTTCCCTGGAGTGGTAGACCTTCTTGTCCCCCATGTTTTAAAGACATCTATACGCTGCCTTTAAAAATATGTTTTTTTGTAATTTATTTAGCTTTTCTAGTTGTTCTCAAGAAGAATGTTGACCTGCTGCAAACTGTTTCATCCTACTTGGGTGTGGACAACTCCCTACTGGTTTTTAGAAGCTTCACATAATACTCAGTTTTCCTGAGCAATTTTGTATTAAGTTATTCTTTTGGGTTTTGGGTAGTTGGGTTTTAGTTTTGACCTAGTATACTTTCTAAAAATCAGATTTATTGAGGTATAATTTATATATGTTAAAACGCATCCATTGTAAGTATACATGTTGAATTTTGACGGATGTATACATTTTTGTAACCACTACCACAATCAAGATACAGAAAATTCCTATCAACCTGAAAAGTTCTCTCTCCCTGGCAACCACCAATCTGTTTTCTGTTAATACAATTTCACCTTTTATACAGTATGATATAAATGGGATACTACAGTATATGGTCTTTGGGGTCTAGCTTGCACTTAGCATAATGCTTTTGATACTCATCTGTGTTAGTAGTTTTCTCTTTTTATTTCTGAATACTTTTCCATTGTATGAGATATGGCATAGTTTGTTTATAATTATTAGTTGTTGGACCTTTGGATTGCTTCCAGTTTTTGGCTATTATAAACAAAACTGCTAAGCATTTGTGGACATGTGTTTTCATTTCACTTGGGCAGATATGTAGGAATAGAATTGCTGGGCTGTATGGTAATTATATGTTTAACTTCATAAGACACTGATGAACTGTTTTCTAAAGTGGTTTTACCATTTTACATTCCCTTCAGCAATGTGAGATTTTCAGTTGGTCTGCATTCTTGCTAACACTTGGTATTGTCAGCGTTTTTGAATTTCTGCCATTCTAGTGGGTATGTAATGTTATATCTCATTGTGGTTTTAATTTGCATTTCCCTAATGACATGATATTGAGCATGTTTATGTGTGCTTATTTGGTCATTCATATATTTTCTTTTGTGAGGTGTCTCCTCAGATCTTTTGCCCATTAAAAAAATTGGGTTGTTTGCTTATTTACTGAGATGTAAGAGGTTTGTTTTTGTTTTTGTGAATATATTCTGATATGAGGCTTTTATCAGTTATTAGAATTGTGAAAATTTGATCTCCCAATCTATGGCTGCCCTTTATATTTTCTTAATGGTATCTGAAGAGCAAAGTTTTAAATTTTGATGAAATCAAATTGATTAATTCTTTTATGCTTCATATTTTTGTGTCCTAAGAACTGTTTGTCTACTTTAAAGTATATGTTTCATTTCAGTTGATTTTTATATATGATATGAAAAAGGGTTGAGATTCTTAAAAAAATTTTTTTCCATGTAGATGTACAGTTGTAGCACCATTTGTTGAGAGACTATTCTTTTTCTCCACTGAATTACCTTGTCACTTTTGTCAAAAATCAATTAATCATATGTGTGTGGGTCTTTTTTTGAACTCTATTTTATGTAGTGAACTTTATATCTATCTTTACATCAGTATCTCAAAGTCTTGATTACTGTAGCTTTAAATCTGGTAATGGAAGTCCTCCAATACCATAAACATAATATACTTCTGTATTCATTTAGGCCTTTAATTTCTCTCAGTAAAGCTTTTTAACAGTTTTTGAATATACTTTTAGTAGTGGACTTTATCCTATTTTTTCAGCAAGTACCTAGTGAACACCTACTGTGTGCCAGGCACTGTTCTAGTTGCTGGTGTTACAGCAGTGAACAAAGAATGCAAAAAGGCCTGCCCTTGGGGAGCTTACATTCCAACTGGGGGAAACCAGATGAGAAACTCTTAACTTAAATGTATGTTAGATGGTGATTAATTAATACTATGGAGGAAAACAAATCAGGGGAGGGGGCTGGAGTGTTGGGGTGGGGACAGAGGGATTTATAATTTTAAATTGTGTGGACAGAAAGGTCTTCATTGAGAAATTGATATTTAAGCAGACCTTAGTCTGCTCTATACCCTAATAATGAAACAACTAACAATTCAGAAGGAAAAGGGAAAAGAAGGTGGGAGCTTGAATAAGTGTGCTAAGTATGCTAGTTGCCTCCTGTGTAGTAACTGGAAGTCCATAGCATTTAAAATCAACAAGTGTAGTAATAGAAGTATACCTAACAGCAGAAAGGTAGACCGTAAGAAAGATCATGTTTTTGGTTGAAATCTGGTGATGAGAAAGTGTAACATCTTAACGTAGCTTATAGTAGAGAACTAATAGGTAACGTGAAGAAATGGAAGACGGACTTCAATACATATGATGTGATTACAAAAGTATTATCTTAATAAAAACCTTATTAAAATAATAGAACTATCTGTAAAATGTAAATATAGAGAGAAGATGGAATTAAATGAGACAAAGATGGGTATTTTGATTGTAAAGTTTATAATTTACAATGAAGATATACCAACTATACCTGCAAAAATAGTAGAGCATTAATATTCAAAAAGTAAAAGTGATCCTGGAAAGTTATTCAGAAAAACTTTACTGGTGGACTTTAATGGATCTCTCTTAGACCAAAGTGTATCAAGTGAACAAAAAATTAAGGCTATAGAACAACAATATCCCAATTAATAAGCAAAATTTGATGGATAAACTGAACCCTACCTTGAAAAATAGAGACTATACCTTCTTTCCAAGCATTTATAGAACATATACAAAAATTGATTATAGTACTAGATCATAAAGAAAAGAAAACTTTTGTACATTCCTAAAGGTAGGAATAATTTAGAACTGCCCATCTAATATGATAGCCACTAGCTACATCTAGCAATTTAAATTCATTAAAGTTGAGTAAAATTTAAAATGCAGTTTCTCAGTCTTACTAACTACATATCAAGTGCTCAAATAGGATTGATTGCCATTGGAATGAGGAGAGAAGAAAGCAGATTGAAGACAGTATATGTGAACTAAATCTTCCTGTTTCATAGCAAGGAGTTAGTAGACATAATTTGAAGTTAGTCAAGAAATACAGACATGTTATTTATAATTATAGAGATAAATATAAAAACTACAGACAAGTAGGTGAAAGTGAATGCTTCTAGCGAACAGGACTGCAGTTTTTTACTATTTGTTTTTTTAAAACCATGTGCATGTATTACATCAATAATATGCAAGTTTTAAGAGACTAACAGGATATACAAACAAAATAAAAGCTTATAAACTGTCTTTGCACAATAGCTTCTTATCCAGTAAATGTTAAGTGTAACTTTATTCCTTTGCATATAGTAAAAAACGCTCTAGTTTTTTTTGATATTTGATTAAAATTAATTTATACTGAAAGTATTAAAAAAAATTTTCAGGCACCAGTTGCCAGTCTTCTCTTCCATTTACAAATGAAGATAGCAAGCAGCTTTCTGTGACTTTGGGCATATACTACTTATCTTTAATTGATGAAATAGTTAATTCGATTTCAGTAGTGAGTAAAAAAGATTCATATAAAATATTTGGAGTACTTTAAGATTTTAATCTAAATAAACATCTTTCAGACAACAAAAGGGCACTTACTTGGGTCAGGAAATAAAAATCAAAGCCTATACTCACAGCCCCTGAGGACTTATGATATATTTCAAAGGTAATTTCTCTTTAATTTCTAGGGAATATTTTAAATATAAGTAAAGAGTGACATCTTTAACAAGGACATTTGACAAATAACTATATGAAAATTTTACTGCTTATATAGTGAAGGTATTGGTTATTATTTAAGATGCCACTTTATATTGCTTTATTTATTCACAACCTGTTGCTGTAGTTATTATCTATTTTCAGAATATTATTACATCTTTTTGCAGATTTACTATGAGAGAGGGACTATAGATAAGGTTTAGGGCAAAAGAGAAAGAAGTTTTGCCCTGTGATTTAATATTACTTGAAAACGTATATAGGCAGACTAGTTCAGTGTCATTTGTTGAATGTGTATAATATTTGTTTTCCAGTTTCCCAAATTGACTGGCCAAGCCAGTTTTTACAGCTTGATACTCTGAAACTGTCAGTATATTGTAGTTTGATAATTCAAGTAACTTTACACATAAGAAAATTAAACGTATAGGGATTAAATCTAAACACTTAGCTTAGAGGAACAGCATTACACAGCAAATCATCAAAAAGACTGAAAATAAATCCCCAATGTAGTGGAAGATTTACGGAATATGGTGTTAGTAATTTATCTTTATAGCAATAAAGTCTTGGTCTCCAAATACTTTTTCAACATTTAAAAATTCAGTATTTTAGAAATAATATTAGGATTTTTTCTGCCTTGGAATGTAATTTACATCATTTTAATAATTAAAGATCTTTATGGCTATACTTAAATCAATTACAAAGTACTTGCTGAAGGTGTAGGAGATTGGGAACTTATCTACTGACTTCTAGGCACAATCTAAAACTTTGCTTTTCAATAAATCTTTGACGTTTTCTTGTTTGTCTTTGTTCTAAAACATTAATGCATGTTTTAAAAGATCCAATAGTAATGAAATGTTCTATAAATGTGTTTGTCACTTAACCTAGGTTGTACTACATTGTGATTACCAGCCCTAAAATAATTATTATAATCATATGGTTTACAGTATACAGCAAGAGTATAATGGCACCACTGGAACAATACCCAACCTGAAACAAGTGTTTATTCTATTCTTTCAACTCTCATCAAGTCATATGCCTGTATATGTTTAGAGGAGAGTATCTCTTCTTCCTCAGGCTAGGCTCACTCTGCCTCTCACTACCTTTTTTTTGAAGGCCCTGACATTTTAAAATTCTCTAAAGGTGTTACTAGTGAGTGTTTTCCGTACATACTATTAGAATAAAAATGAAAATATTATATTGCTAACATAAGTCATAGTTTCTAATGGTAGGGACTTTGTTTTGTTCAGTCATACAGCCCTGGTACCTAAAATGCCTGGCCATAGTATATACTCAATAGTTTTTGAGCATAGGTAAATGCAGAAACAACTGATGTATCCATATTTTTATGTATATTTACTCTATTCATATTTAGCAAATATTTTAACATTATTGTATATAACATGATAGTCTTGCAATTTATCTTCCTATCTAAAAGAATATTTAGTTGTATATAATCCAGTTAGACTCTAAGCTCCTTAAGGAGTTTGAGATTAACTTTCACACCACTGGAATACTAAACTGTAAGTGGGAGTAATATTCCACATTATAACTTAGCTGCCCAAATGTAAATTCTCTAGTTTGTGCCAGTTGGGAGTTCTCACTCATAATAGTCTACTAATCATCCACTTAAGAAAATTAATGCTCTGGCAACTTTAGTTGGTCAAACACATTTATTTAAGTAGTAAGATTTAAACCATATGTTCAAGACTTTATTTTTAAGTTTCTAAAATCTTTAATTATTAAAGATTAGCAATAGTATGTGAGATTTCATCATCAGACCAAATTGGCAGCATAGGGATTCCTATCACTCATCCCTTGCCAAAACATCATTTTGCTCCTGCAAACCCAGGTCCCATCTCTACCTAGTGTCTGTCAGCTCCAGTGGCCCCAGGCAGCTCCTGCTACTACTCCTCAGCTCCAGGTCATGAGAATTCCAACAAACCCAGTCCCCTGATCCATTGTAGCACTAGCCAGCTGTGAACCCAGGCTACAGGGTTACTTTGGTGCTGGTCAACTACTGTGACACCAGGCCCTCAGCAGGCTCCTGACTCACCTCAGCACCAGCTGCCTTCCATGACCCTGGGCATCTTCCATAGCACCAGGCTACTGGCAGTTTACCATGAACCCAGGTCCTGGCACATCCCAGCACCAACTGCCTCTGTGGCCCCTGGTTCCTAATCAATGCCTGTGAATGCAGACTCCCAGCTGGGCTCAGCACCTGGCCAACTACCATGACCACAGGTCCCTGACACACCCCAGCTCAAGTCTGGCCCATGTGGAACTAGACTCCAGACCGGCTTCTGTGGGCCCTGAATCAGGTCCTCCCTCTTGTACCCAGGCACCAGGATGGTCCCTGAATATGCAAGCATCTGGCCTGCCCACCTGTTGACCCAGGCACCACACCTGCCTACCCCATGGCTCCAGCAGTAAACTTGCCTGTGGAAACCACCTTATGTGTCACCCAGAATCTCTGGATGGGCTGACTGGTGAAGGACTTTGCCTGCTGAAGCATGTTGTAAAGACTAGAAGAAGTGCCCATTTTCTCAAATGTGCAGACTCCAGTGTGAGCCACAAGAATCATGAATCATCAGGGAAACATGACACCATCAAAGGAAACTAACAAAACTCCAATGACTGCCCCTAAAGGAAGAGATCTGTGAACTATCTGGCAAAGAATTGAGAATAATCCTCTTGCAGAAATTCACTGAACTATTAAAGGAATACATACAAGTAAATGAAAGTAGGAAAACAATGAGTGAACAAAATGAGAAGTTTAACAAAGAAATGGAAACCATGAGTAAAAAACCACAGAAATCCTAGAGTTGAAGAATACAATGACTGAAGTGAAGATTTCTTAGAAATCTTCAACTGCAGATTTGACCAAGCAGAAGAAAGAAATAACGGATGAGGAGACAGGTCATTTGAAACCATCCAATCAGAGAAACAAAAAGAAAAGAGAATGAGAAAGTGTGAAGAAAGCCTGTGTAAATCATGGAATGCCATTAAAAGAAACAATCTACTCGTTATTGGAATCCCAGAGGAGAAGAGAGGGAGAAAGAAGCATAAAGCTAATTTAAAGAAATAATGGCTAAGAAGTTCCCAAATCTGGGGAGAGATTTGGATATCCAAGTTCATGAGGGTTGAAGCTAACAGGTCACCCCAAAATTTCAACTGAAAATGATCTTCTCCAAGACATGTTATAATACAACTCTGTAAAATCCAGCCCATTTTAAAAGCAGCAAGATAAAAAAAATTCTTCACATATAAGGGAACCCCCATAAGGTTATCAACAGAATTATCAGCAGAAACTTTGCAGACCAGGAGTACGGGGGATGATATATTCAAAGTGCTGAAAGAAGAAAACTGCCAATCAAGAATACTTTACCCAGCAAGGTTGTTTTATATACATGAAGGAGAGATACTTTCCCAAACAAAAGCTGAGGGTATTCATCACCACTAGATCTGCCTTATGAGAAATGGTGAAAGGAGTTCAAGGTGAAAGCAAAGGATGCTAATTAGTAACATGAAAACATATGGAAATATAAAACATACTGGTAAAGGTAAGTATATAATCAAATTCAGAGTATTAGATAATATGAGAGTATTGAGAGTAACATGGTGGTTAAGTTAATCACTTAACTCTAATACAAAGGTTTAAAGGACAACTGTGTTAAAAGTAACTATAGCTACGGGACTTCCCTGGTGGTCCAGTGGCTAAGACTCCACGCTCCCAATACAGGGGGCCCAGGTTCAATCCCTGGGGGTCAGGGAACTAGATCTCACATGCTGCAACTAAGAGTTCACATGCTGCAACTAAAGATCCCACATGCCACAACTAGAGATCCCGCATGTTGCAACTAAAGACCCTGTGTGCCGTGACGAAGATCCCACCTGCTGCAACTAAGACCCAACACAGCCAAATAAATAAATATTAAAAAAGGTAACTATAGCTACAGTAATTTGTTAATGGATGCACAGTATTAAAAGAGGTAAATTGTGACATCAAAAGCATAAAGTAAAAGATTAGAGTTCTTGTATGTGATCTAAGTTGTTAGCTTCAGGTAGACTGTTACAGCTAGAAGCTGTTTTACGTAAGCCTCATGATAATCATAAAACAAAACCTGCAGTAGATAGACAAAAGATAAAGAGAAGGGAGTCAAAGCATACCACTATGGAAAATCATCAGTTCACAAAGAAAGACATCACAAGATGGAGAAAGGAACAAGGGAACTACAAAACAGGCAGAAAACATTTAATAAAATGGCATGAGAAAGTTCTTACCTATCAATAATTACTTTAAATGGATAAAATTTTCCAGTCAAAACTCATGGAGTAGCTGCCTGGATTAAAAAACAAGATCAACTATATGCTGCCTATAAGAAACTCATTTCACCTTAAGGATACATGTAGGCTCAAAGGGAAGGAATGGAAAAAGATATTCCATGCAAATGGAAACCAAAGAGAGCAGGGGTAGCTAACCTTATATCAGACAAAATAGACTTTACATCAAAAATGATAACAAGGGGCAAAGACTGTCATTATACAATGAAAAAGAGATTGATTCATCAAGAGGATATAACAATTGCAGATATATATGCACCCAACATTGGAGCACCTAAAAATATTAAGCAAATACGAACAGATCTTAAGGGAGAAATCGACAACAATTCAGTAATAGTAGGGGACCTCAGTACCCCCACTTTCAGCAATGGATAGGTCATCTAGAAGAATGAAGGAAAACCCTGGACGTGAAATATACCTTAGACCAAATAGACCTAACAGACATATACAGAACATTCCACCCAACAGCAGCAGAATACGTATTCTCAAGTGTACGTGGAAACTCTCCAGGATAGATCATATGTTAGGTCACAAAACAAGCCTTAGCAAACATAAGAAGATTGGTATTGTACCACCTATCTTTTCCATACAATGGTGTTAAACTTGAAATCAATAAGAGGAAAATTGAAAAATTAACAATTGTGTGGAAATTAAATAACACACTCCTAAACAGCCAATCAGTTAAAGAAGAAATCAAAAGGGAAATTAAAAAATACCTTGAAAGAAACAAAAATGGAAATACAACATACCAAAACAGATGGTATGCAGCAAAAGCAGTGTAAGAGGGAATTTCATAGCAATAAATGCCTAGATTCAGGGGGGGAAAAAAGATCACAAATAAACAACCTAACTACACCTCAAGGAACTAGAAGGGAAAAGCCTGGGACCAGTTGGCTTCACAGGAAAATGCTCCAAAACATTTAAAGCAGTTAGCAGAAGGAAGGAAAGAGTAGCACAGAAATAAATGAAAGAGACTAGGAAAATAATATAAAAGATAAATGAAACTAATGGCTGTTTTTTGTTTGTCTTTTTTTTTTTTTTTTGAGAAGATAACATTGACAAATCTTTAGCTGGACTAAGGAAAAAAGAAGACTCAAAATCAGAAATGAGACAGATGTAGAGAACAAATGTATGGACACCAAGGGGGGAAAGTGGCAGGGGGCGGTGGTGGTGGTGGGATGAATTGGGAGATTGGGACTGACATATATACACCCATATGTATAAAATAGATAACTAATAAAAACCTGCTGTATTAAAAAAAATAAAATTCAAAAAAAAAATCAGAAATGAAAGAGGAGACATTACAACTGACACAACAGAAATACAAAGGAAAATATGAGACTACTGTGAACAATCATGCCAACAAATTGGTTAATCTAGAAGAAATGGATGAATTCCTAGAAACATACAACCTACCAAGACTGAATCATGAAGAAGTAGAAAATTTGAACAGACCAATAATGGATAAGGAGATTGAAACAGTAACCAAAAGCCTTGCAGCAAAGAAGAGCCAGGACCAGATGGTTTCACTGGTGAAACGTTCTACCAAACATTTAAAGAATAATTAACACCAATCCTTCTTAAACCCTTCCAAAAAATTGAAGAAGAAGGAACACTCGATACCAAAGCCAGATTAGCATACTACAAGAAAAGAAAACTACAGGCCAAAATCCTTGAGGAATATAGGTGCAAAAATTATCAACAAATTCTACTAGTAAACTGAATTCAGCAGCACATTAAAAAAATCAGACACCATGATCAAGTTAGATTTATCCCCGGGATACAGGGATGGTTCAGTATACACAAATCAATAAATGTGTACACCACATTACTAGAATGAAAGATAAAAAACATATCAATTATTACTGAATAGATACTTTCTGCATATGTGATCTGTGAACAGAGGTAATTTTTTGCTTCTTCCTTCCATATTTGGATGACTTTTTTTTTTTCTTGCCTAATTGCTTTAGCTAGGACTTTGAGTACAATGTTGAATATAAGTGATGTGAGTAGGCATCCTTGATTTGTCCATAATCTTGGAGGAAAAGCTTTCAGTTTTCATTGTTGAGTATGATGTTAGCTGTGACCATTTCGTATATGGCTTTTATTATGTTGAGGTGGTTTACTTCTGTTTCTAGTTTAGTGTTTTTATTATGAAAGAGTGTTTAATTTTGTCAGATGCTTTTTCTTCATCAATTGAGGTGATATTTCCTCCCCCTTCATTCTGTTAATGTGGTATATGACACTGATTGATTTTCATGTTTTGAATCATCCTTGTATTCCACCTGATCATGGTATATAATCCATTTAATGTGCTATTGAATTTGGCTTCTTAGTATTTTGTTGAGGATTTTTGCATCATTATTCATCAGGAATATTAGTCTGTAGTTTTCTTGTGTCTTTTTCTGGTTTTGCTATCAGGGTAATGCTGGCATCATGAAATGGGTTGGAAATGTTCCCTCCTATTTAATTATTTGGAAGAGTTTGAGGAGGATTGGTGTTAATTCTTCTTTAAATGTTTTGGAGAATTTTCCCATGAAGCCATCTGGTCCCAGACTTTTCTTTGTTGGGATCTGCTTTTATTTCTTGATTAATTGACTTTAAATTATTCTCTTGATTCTTCTAAGAAAGATGAAGATTTAATTCACTTATGCTGTCCTTAATCTCTCATATTTCTTCATCCCAAAGTGTGAAACATTGTAATTAGTTCTTTTATTAGTACCTTTGCAACTGTAAATAAAATGTTTCTTAGACATTATATTTTAAATCCCTACTGTGTAAGATAAGGATAGTAGGGCCTTTATCCATTTCTCCATCTTGTCTTTTCTACTCCTTCACTTCCATTTCTACCTTTTCTTTTGTGTTTGACCAGGTTGATCACATAACATTTACGTTCTGTTATGTAATGAGATTTAAGACATTCAGTCTTTTTGGTAGGTTGATTCTAAAAGCTGAACAAAATAAATTACAGTTAATCATTGAGCTATTTGTTTTCCATGGGTACAAAGTTATGATAATGGAACTCAAAAAATAAAATATGTGATATCAAGGTAAGGTTGGTTATCTTTACTTACAGTTCATAAGTTTTTTTCACAGTCATGCCACTAGTTTGCCTTATATTCTGACTTTATATTCTGATTAGTTTGCTTAATATTGTTCATCTTTCCCCCCTATAGTCTGTAATTGCCTTTTTCTCCTTGGTCAAAATGTTTCCTGCTTGAAACACAATATCTTGTTCCATCTTGTTGGATGGAATCCCTGGTTTTCCTGGAGACATCCCTTTTAGAGTTGTCCTACCTTCTCCTTCAGTCTTCATGGGTTGGAAGCCTGCTGTATTTCTGTCATTCTGAGATACTCTTTCACTGCATTTCTGGGTTAGACTTACTGTTTCTTAGATATCACATCTTTGTCTTTTATGACATTCTCCTTCTTTTTGCTGGAGTATATTCTAAATTAACTTTCATATACAGGGTACTTAAGATGTAAACATTCTTACATGCCTGAACATGGCTTTCACCTTGTTCATAACTGCTTGATAGTTTGTCTGAGTGTAGAAATTTAGATTCAGATTAAATTCCTTTAGAACTTACGGGTTTTGCTCTGTTCTGTTTAGATCAAGATGGTAGGAAGTCTGGTGCTACTCTTGAGTCTTGTTACTTTTTTTTTTTTTTTAAATAAATAGGTATTTTTTATAGTGGGTAATGTGAAGACTTCAGATGAAATAGATTGAGAAACTGATTGGAAATTGAATGCAAACTAAGACCACTTGACTGTTACTGAAATGAATAGCCCAGTTCGCTTTTTTTTTTTTTTTTAAAGAAATTCCCGTTCTTTTATTTATTTATTTATGACTGTGTTGAGTCTTCGTTTCTGTGCAAGGGCTTTCTCTAGTTGCGGCAAGTGGGGATCACTCTTCATCGCGGTGCGCGGGCCTCTCACCATCGCGGCCTCTCTTGTTGCGGAGCACAGGCTCCAGACGCGCAGGCTCAGTAATTGTGGCTCATGGGCCCAGTTGCTCCATGGCATGTGGGATCTTCCCAGACCAGGGCTCGAACCCGTGTCCCCTGCATTGGCAGGCAGATTCTCAACCACTGCGCCACCAGGGAAGCCCCGAGTCTTGTTACTTTTTAATGACCCTTTCCCCTTGTCTTTGGAAGCTTTAGTATCTTACCTTTGTCTTTGTAGTTCTGGAATTTTATAGTTACGTGTCTAGGTATGAGTTGTTCTTATTATTGTATCTGAACTCTCTGGGGTAGGTAGGCCCTTTCAGTTGAAATGCAGATGTCTCCCTCCAGGTATGGGAAATGTTCTCCATTATTTTTTTGGTAATATTTCTTGGTTTTCTATGTTCTCCCACTTCAGAATGCTCACCAGCAGAATTTTGGCTTTCTGGTTTGATCCTTATGTCTTTTATCTCTTCTCATGTTTTCTGTCATTGCCTTTTTATTCTATATTCTGACAGATTTCTTCAACTGTATGTTCCTACTTTTCTGTGAATGTCTGTAACCAGACTGTAAGTATTCCAGTAGCTTTGCTTAGTTTTTGTTCATATCATTTCAAGAGGCAACATGGTATAGTAGTTAAAAGCATATACAATGGAACTAGACTGCCAGACTGTGTGAGTTAAGATCCCGGCTCCACCACTTAATACCCATGTGACCTTGGGTAAGTTATTTAACCTCTCTGTGCTCAGTTTCTGAACTACAAAATGAGGATAATAACTACTTTGTGGGCAAAGGAGTTCATATTTGTAAAGCATTTACAATGGTTCTTGGTGTAGTAAAATCTATGTCATTGTTTGTTAAATATGTAGCATTCTGTTTTTGTTGTACTGAATGCAGTGTCTTTAGGAGTATCTTAAAGATATTTTGTTTTTTATCCTTTTCTTCTGTACCCTGAGTAATGTATGAGTCTTCTGGGGTTAGTTGATCTACTTATTTATCTTGTTCTTTTTCTAGCTGCGGTTTTTCCTCATATGACTAGAAATTATCATTGTTGGTTCATGTATATTGCTACAGGATTATCTTGATTATTTTAGGTAGCTATGGTGGGTTTTTTTTCTTGTTGTATAGGTGGATATTTTTTCCAATTACCATCTCTGTTTGAAAAGACTGGTTGGTAATTCTTTGTACATAGATGGAGTGTCTTGTCTGCTGGGAAGTTTAGGTTTAGAGCCTAAGAGCAGGGAACCTATTGCTATTTTCAGGAGCTTTCCGGTTGTCATATTGACATGAGCTCTGTGGACACTAACATCCATCTAGTTTCTTTCTGAGCAGTTTGCTAAATTTCTGCTAGATTTCTTTAGAAAAGAGTGGTGCAGTTTTGGGCCTAGGGGTGATGCTGGACCTTGCTTAGCCAGGGAAGGGGTGCAGAGAAAGGAGACAGGTAGAGCTTTTTCCTAGGTCACCTGTATTCAGCCTCTGTACCTGCAAACTCTAGAGCCTAGAGTCTCAGGACGATTGACTCAGAACTCCACTGTAGTCCCTTTATGTGTGAATTTTGCGTGTGCTTAACCTGTTAATACACTTGGATCTGCTTTCTGCTCTCCAGAAATCTACTGTATCATTTCATCTCTTCATAACTTCCTTCTCCATTCTTTTCATTGTTTTATAGATCTTACTTTTTGTTCTTCTGTGCTGTCTTACCAGTAGGCTTTCCAAAGGGAAGAGAGGCAAAACTGAGTGTTTGTCATCATTATCTCTTTTCATTCTTCAGATTTTCTTGAAAGAAAGAAAGAAAGAAAGAAAGAAAAGAATGAAAGAAATTGTCACTTCACCCCTAAGTAATTCTATGTTTCTTTAAAAAAATAAAGATATTTTCTTACATAAACTCAATATCATTACTATATCTAACCAAATTAACCATAACTTCTTAATATCATATAATGCCTAGTCCTTATTCAGATTTTTTTCAGTTGTTTCAAAAGTACTTTTTGATATTGTCTGAATCAGGATTCAAATGAGGTATTAACAATTGGTTGTAATGTTTCTTGAGTCCTTTTTTTTTATGAGTACAATTTATTTGGAAGAAGGGTGATATCAGTTTGTAGATCACCTTTGATAGAAAATGTTTGCCACAGGTATGTATTACACAGTAATGCTCCAATTTCTTAACAATGAAAAATCTTCCTCAAATAACACATACTTTGTTGTAATGGAAAACATATACAACAGTATACAGAATAGAATAATGAACTCCCATCTACCGATCACCCAGCTTTAATAACTATCAACTCAGAACCTGTCTTGTTTCGTCCATACCTTCACCCATGTACCCTCTCCTAAAGCTATTTGAAGAATATTCCACATTTAACTCATTGTAAATATTTCTAAATGTAAATGTAAATATTTCTGAAACTAAAGGCTCTGAGGCTTTTTAAAATTTAGGACAGTTGACAACCCCCACCCCCTTTTCCCTTTTTTCCCTCCATGTTGAAGAAACTAGATCAGTTCTGTATAATATTTCACATTCTAGATTTATCTGATTGCTTCTTCCTGATGCCATTTTACTTATTCCTTTTCTATATTAATTTAAACTGAAAGTTTGATCTAAAGCAGTGTTTCTCAACCTTTTTCTTCTTTTTTTTTTTTTACTCCTTTAAAGGCCCTTTTTAGACATTTTTTTCCTTTATTGTCTTCTCTCTGAAACCCAAGAATAGATATAGCACTGTGCTTTGGAGGGCAAGAAACCATTTTAATATACTACTATTGAAGATATTTTTCACCCCTGGGTGTGACATTGCTACTGTTAAGAATATACGATATAAAGGTCTGATAGATTCCAGTGTGACTCTTTTACACAAGAACATTTTATAAGTAGTACTATGTACTACATATTTCATTACATTGGGAGGTGCATAATGTCTGTCTCACTTTTGGAGATGGTAAGATTGATCAGTTGCACTCATTTGGTGACAGCATGATTTGTTGTGCAATTCACTATCACTTTTTCTCCTCATGGCTTTAAAATCCATTGATGATTGTTGCCCATCTATTTATGTAATTTCTTTTTGTTCTTATTAGCTAAAATTCTTTGAAGGACTGCCCCTCACCAATTAGGTCTCTTTGGTTACCTTGAAATATAGTTTGATAGGACAGACAAGAAAAATGCTTTATCAGTTACCTTTTACTTACCAATTTTTGATTAACCCTTAGTATACCATCAGCATCCATTGGATTTAATTTTAGACTTTTTGATTTTTTAAGCATTCCAACTACTTATAAGGACTAGTATTTCATGATTATTATTCGTTGAGGTCTCCTAAAGAACAAAGCAAAATGTACTTTTAAAAAACTGAAGAAATCTCAATTTTTTCATTAATTATATTTTCTTACCTTTAAGCATTGTGTGTTTCAACATTTTAAGATTTCTTTTATCATGACTCACCAGTTATTGCTATCTTTCATTAAAAGATAACATGAAAATAGAAGAATAATGGAATCGTGTAGAAGGGTGATAGAATATGGAAAAGTTTGTGGCTATTGCATCATTTTTTTCAGTCTAATTTTTGTATTGCCCAAGTTATTGCATCATCTTTCAAGAAGTTATTAAAGAAGCCTGGAGACACTATTTTTGTAGGCTGCTTTTAGTTTTCATTGAACACAGTTGAGAATTCAGAAACTTTCATTTCTGCCCATAATGGCAAAGAAAAGAAAAATCACAGCAGAAAATGTTTCACATCTCTTCGACAAATCAGCTGCTGAGTGCAAAGAGAAATTGCAGCACTCCAGGCTCTATACTTGCATTATCCAATAGAAATATAATGTGAACCACAAATGAAGCCACATGCATTATTTAAAATTTACCTTAAAAAAGTAAGCAAAGAAAATGGTGTCACTGAGTCTGAAGTCAGGGAGCCGGATTCCTCCAGCTTCGTTTTTCTTTCTCAAGATTGCTTTGGCTATTTGAGGTCTTTTGTGTCCCCATAAAAATTTAAAGATTTTTTTGTTCTAGTTCTGTGAAAAATTGCTGATTTGATAGGGATTGCATTGAATCTGTAGATTGCCTTGGGTAGTATAGTCATTTTGACAATGTTGATTCTTCCAATCCAAAAACATGGTATATCTCTCCATCTGTTTAAGTTGTCTTTGGTTTCTTTCATCAGTGTCTTATACTTTTCAGAGTACAGGTCTTTTGTTTCCTTAGGTAGGTTTATTTGTAGGTATTTTATTCTTTTTGGTGTGATGGTAAATGGGATTGTTTCTGGAATTTCTCTTTCTGATCTTTCGTTGTTAGTGTATAGAAATACAACAGATTTCTATGTATTAATTTTGTAACCTGCAGCTTTACCAAATTCATTGATGAGCTCTAGTAGTCTTTTTTGTAGCATCTTCAGGATTTTCTATGTACAGTATCATGTCATCTGCAAACAGTGACAGTTTAACGTCTTCTTTTCCAGTTTGGATTCCTTCTATTTCTTCTTCTCTGATTGCCATAGCTAGGACTTCCAAAACTATGTTGAATAAAAGTGGCAAGAGTGGACATCCTTGTCTTGTTTCTGATCTTAGAGGGAATGCTTTTAACTTTTCACCATTGAGTATGATGTTAGCTGTAGGTTTGTCATATATGGCCTTTATTATGTTGAGGTATGTTCCCCCTATGCCCACTTTCTGGAGAGTTTTTGTCATAAATGGGTGTTGAATTTTGTCAAAAGCTTTTCCTGCATCTAGTGAGATCATATGGTTTTTATTCTTCAGTTTGTTGATATGGTGTATCACATTGATTGATTTGTGGATATTGAAAAATCCTTGCTTCCCTGGGATAAATCCCACTTGATCATGGTGTATGATCCTTTTAATGTATTGCTGGATTCAGATTGCTAGTATTTTGTTGAGGATTCTTGCGTCTATGTTCATCAGTGATATTGGCCTGTAATTTCCTTTGTTTGTGATGTCTTTGTCTGGTTTTGGTATCAGGGTGATGGTGACCTCATAGAGTAAGTTTGAGAGTTTTCCTTCCTCTGCCATTTTTTTGGAACAGTTTCAGAAGGATAGGTGTTAGCTCTTCTGTAAATGTTTGATAGAATTCACCTGTGAAGCCACCTGGTCCTGGACTTTTGTTTGTTGGAAGTTTTTAATCACAGTTTCAATTTCAGTACTTGTGATTGGTGTGTCCATTTTTTCTATTTCTTCCTGGTTCAGTCTTGGGAGATTGTACCTTCTAAGAATTTGTCATTTCTTCCAGGTTGTTTGTTTTATTGGCATACAGTTGCTTGTAGTAGTCTCTTATGATTCTTCTTATTTCTGTGGTGTCAGGTGTAACTTCTTTTTCATTTCTAATTTTATTGATTTCAGTCCTCTCCCTTTTTTTCCTTAATGAGTCTAGCCAAAGGTTTATCAATTTTGTTTATCTTTTCAAAGAATCAGCTTTTAGTTTCATTGATCTTTGCTGTTGTTTTCTTTGTCTCTGTTTCATTTATTTCTGCTCTGGTCTGTATGATTTCTTTCCTTCTACTAACTTTAGGTTTTGCTTGTTCTTCTTTGTCTATTTGCTTTAGATGTAAAGTTAGGTTGTTTATTTGAGATTTTTCTTGTTTCCTGGGGTAAGATTGTATTGCTATAAACTTCCCTCTTAGAACTGCTTTTGCTGCATCGCATAGGTTTTGGATCATTGTGCTTTCATTTTCATTTGTCTCTAGCTATTTTTTGATTTCCTTTTTGATTTCTTCAGTAATCCATTGGTTGTTTAGTAGCATATTGTTTAGCCTCCGCGTGTTTGTGTTTTTTTACAGTTTATACTACAAAGCCATAGTCATCAAAACAGTATGGTACTGGCACAAAAATAGAACTATAGATCAATGGAACAGGATAGAAAGCCCAGAAATAAACCCATGCACCTCTGGTCAATTAATCTCTGACAGAGAAGGCAAGACTATACAATGGAGGAAAGACAGTCTCTTCAATAAATGGTGCTGGGAAAACTGGACAGCTACATGTAAAAAAAAAATGAAATTAGAACATTCTCTAACACCATACACAAAAATAAACTCAAAATCGATTAAAGACATAAATGTGAGACTGGACACTATAAAACTCTTAGAGGAAAACAGAGGCAGAACACTCTCTGACATAAATCATAGCAATATCTTTTTCAGTCCATCTCCCAGAGTAATGGAAATAAAAACAAACAAATGGGACCTAATTAAACTCAAAAGCTTTTACACCACAAAGAAAACCATAAACAAAACGAAAAGATAACCCACAGAATGGGAGAAAATATTTGCAAATGGTGTGACTGACAAGAGATTAGTTTCCAAAGTTTACAAACAGGTTTTGCAGCTCAATATCAAAAAAACAACACAATCAAAAAATGGGCAGAAGACCTAAATAGACATTTCTCCATAGAAGACATACAGATGGCCAGGAGGCACATGAAAAGGTGTTCAACATTGTTAATTATTAGAGAAATGCACATCCAAACTACAATGAGATATCACCTCACACTAGTCAAAATGGCTATCATCAAAAAATTCACAAACAGAAAATGCTGGAGAGTGTGTGGAGAGAAGGGAACCCTCCTACACTGTTGGTGGGAATGTAAATTGGTGCAGCCACTATGGAGGACAGTATGGTGGTTCCTTAAGAAACTAAAAATAGAGCTACCATATGATTATGCAGTCCCACTCCTGGGCATAATACCTGGAGGAAAACATGGTCTGAAAGGATACATGTACCCCAATGTTCATTGCAACGCTGTTTACGATAGCCAAGACATGGAAGCAACCTAAGTGTCCATCAACAGACAAATGGATAAAGAAGAAGTGGTACATATATATATATAATGGAATATTACTCAGCCATTAAAAAGAATGAAATAATGACATTTGCAGCAACATGGATGGACCTAGAGATTGTCATACTGAGTGAAGTAAGTCAGACAGAGAAAGAGAAATATCGTGTGATATTGTTTATATGTGGTATCTAAAAAAAAATTATACAAATGAACTTATTTACAAAATAGGAACCGACTCACAGACTTAGAGAATGAACTTATGGTTACCAGGGGGGAAGTGGTAGGGAGGGATAGTTGGGGAATTTGGAATTGACATGTACACACTGCTATATTTAAAATGGATAACCAACAAGGACCTACTGTGTAGCACAGGGAGCTCTGCTAAATATTCTGTAACAACCTAATTGGGAAAAGAATTTGAAAAAGAATAGATACATATATATGTATAACTGAATCACTTTGTTGTACATCTGAAACTAACACAACATTGTTAATCAACTATACTCCAATATAAAATAAAAAGTTAAAAAAAAAAAGAAAACGGTGTCATTGAGGAAAGCAAGAAATTCCTTTTAGGAATTCACACTCTGAGGGACAAACTTTGATGGATTGCTTCTGTCTCTTCTTTGGCCCCAGTCAGATAAATTCTCTCCCTTCCTCATCTCCTCTGCATTCACCCCAAAGAGGCCATGTTTCTCATGGCTCTGCGTAGCTCGGTAACGTACTACCTTGGATTTGCTTTGTCTCCTTATATGCCTTTCTTCCCTTTCACTTATTCACATCCAGGCATTGAACCCTCCCTTTCCAAAGTGTCAGCTTGTCCCTATGCCTCAGGCTATCTTTTTGAGGTGAAACAGTGGCTTCCAAACTTCTTTGATCACAGCCTATAGTAAGAAATATGTTTCATGTTGTGACCCAGTACCCACACACTCAATAAACACATACCTGAAACAACAGTTACAGGAAATATCCTAACTATTACTAGGTGTCCTGTACTTTGACTTTTTTTTCTTTTTCGTTTCATTTAAAAAAATGCTTGTTATAACCCCTGTATTGCTGGACCAAAGTGTAGGAACGTTTATAATTTTGTTAATATATTGATATATTGTCCTCCATAAGTCAGCACCTATTTCTACTCCCACCAGCAGTGCATGAGAGTAATGCCAAAACTGATATTATAAATGCTTTGAAAATTCTGCCTTTAGAGTATGTGACTCATCAATGTCTTCAAACTTGTTACACTCCTGTCTTGCCTGGGGATAGAGTATCTTGTGCATTAACTCAGCTCCTTTTTCAGTAGTAGTGGGAGAGCGAAAGAGAAGCCTGTGGGTTAGTTGAACACTTCAGGATTCCATCCTGATTTATTTATAATGTTTTGATTGTATCTCTTTGGATAGCTTTTTTGTGGTTGCTCTAGGTACTTTATGTATAGGTAACTTATTACAGTCTACTGGTTAACTCCCTTTACCTACCCCCTCCATTTCTAATGTGATTGCCTTTTATATTTTCTCTCTATATATTGAGAACTGTATCACACAGTGTTAATAATTTTTGCTTAAATCATCAAAAGTAATATAGAAGACTTAGGAGAAGAAAAAGGCTATTTACCCATATTCTTCCTCTTTGCAGTTTTTCCCTCCTGATTTTCCAATATTCCTTCTTTTATCATTTCCTTTCTGTTAGAAGAACTTCCTATAGTCATTTCTTTTTTTAGGGCAGGTCTACTGATGACAAATTCTCTTAGTTTTCTGTCATTTGTGGATATTTTAATTTCTCTCTCTTTCCCGAAGGATATTTTGTCTGGATATAGAATTCTGGGTTGGCAGTTCCTTTCTTTCAATACTTGAAGAATGCTTCTGGGCATCAAAAATATGAATAGAAATTGAAATTCAGAATGTTTATTAACTATGACCATAATGGTCTAAGTGTTAACAGAAAAACTTTTTTCGGAATTATAATTACTATGAGTATAACATAAATGTATTATTGATTTTATTATTAAACAATTACTAAATGTAAATGTATCTCTTCAGAGGGGACTTTTCTTTTCATGGAATTTATGTATCCATAGATGAATATTATGTATATGTTAGAATGAGACTGGTTTCAGTGGAAATTAATAGTAAAAAGAAAAGATGTTGGGTCACTAATAAGTGTGAAGTTTACAAAACACTTATGCTTTCGTTAAGTATATCATTTATAGTAGGCTTTACAGTGTATTCCTGCTAAACTAATCTATATGTAATATGTCCATATAGGAATGAAAAACAAGCAGAGAAATGGTTGGAATGTGACAGTATAAAGACTTGTCCCAGTTTTTAGAAAAATATGGATTTACTGTGTGCATTATTCTTTTCATAAAAGTTAATAAAAATGTTTCTCCATAAATGTTCAAGAAAATATAAAACACTAACTTAACTTTGGTATGTGTTACGTTTACTTGAAGATATGACATTAACTGAAGTAAGGGGTCTTTTCAGCTCTTTGAAATCATGTAAAATATCTTCACGTCACAGACACAAGACACAGGTGATTGATAGAATGTACTAATTTCTTTCTCATTTCTCTGAGAATGGTGAAAGTACAGATCTTGAATTCTAATTTAAGATGCTTCCCAGATCTTGAGTTCTAAATAATTCTATATAAATTATGTAAGGAGTCTGGCCACAAGCTTTTAACCTGGATGAACTAAATTCTAGCTGTCTTCAATATTTATCATCACTGTTTTCATTGGATTCTCTCTCAGATGAGCTTCTTAATCAGAAGGTTTTTTTTATTCTCACATCCTGAAGTTTTAACAGTGCATTGGGGCCAGGCCAGAATATCTGCTTTTTAATGTCATGTATTGTTCTCAACAGATGTGTGTGGGACAGGGAAAAACAAGACCACCTTGGATATATGGTACTTCCATTAGAGGATACTCCCTTGATATCAACATTTAAAATTATTCCTTTGGTATTCTGGATATTTCTACAGGGAAATGCATTGTAGTGAATTTTAGATGTGTAAGAGATACATCTTTCTTTTGTGAGCTGGAAGAAGGAAGATATAAAATACACTGTAGGAAAGGAGAAAGCAGTATGATGCTCTGACCTTGATATTAGTTCTAGTAGCTGGTTGGTAATTATAGACATGAAGGATTTGGAAATTGATTCCCTAAAACCATCTGGTCCCTAGTGTGAAGACTGCTGGATTAAGGTATAATCTTTCTTCACTAGATTATAGTCTTGAATCCTCTACTGTGTAATATTCATCTGCTTTTTATCTTCATAACTGTTTTGAGTCCCTTAAGGACCTTCATCATTGTGGGCTGATTACCGGTACTTCGCTGTGCTCTCTTTTCTCTTTTTCATTCTTCATGAGTGTGTTCCTCAGTGGAACAGATTTTTTTTTTTTAATTAAGTTATACTTGACATACAACATTAGTTTCAGGTATACAATGTGGTGATAAGATATTTTTATACGTTATGAAATAATCAGAATAAGTCCACTTACCTTCTGTCACTATACAAAGTTGTTACTGTATTACTGACTGTATTCCCATTACATCCCCTTGACTTAGTTTATAGCTGGAAGTTTTATACCACTTAATCCCCTTCACCTGTTTCATCCATCATCCTCTTCTCCCAGCAGTTTGTGCTCTCTGAGTCTGTTTCTGTTTTCTTTCATTTGTTTATTTTTCTTGTTTTTTGGATTCCACATATGAGTGAAATAATTCAGTATTGGCATTATTTTTTTTTTAACATCTTTATTGGAGTATAATTGCTCCACAACAGTGCGTTAGTTTCTGCCCCATAACAAAGTGAATCAGCCATACGTATACATATATCCCCACATCTCCTCCCTCCTGCGTCTCCCTCCCACCCTCCCCATCCCACCCCTCTAGGTGGCCACAAAGCACGGAGCTGATCTCCCTGTGCTATGCGGCTGCTTCCCACTAGCTATCTGTTTTACATTTGGTAGTGTATATATGTCCATGCTACTCTCTCACTTCGTCCCAGCTTACCCTTCCCACTCCCCGTGTCCTCAAGTCCATTCTCTACATCTGCGTCTTTATTCTTGTCCTGCCCCTAGGTTCTTCATAACCATTTTCTTTTTTCTTTTTGTCTGACTTATTTCACTTAGCATGATATCCTCAAGGTCCATCCACGTTGTTGTAAATGGCAGGATTTAATTCTTTTTTATGGTAGAGTATTATTCCTGTGTGTGTGTGTGTGTGTGTGTATACACCACATCTTTGTTATCTGTTTATCTATTGAAGGACACTTAGGTTGCTTCTGTATCTTGGCTATTGTAAATAATGCTGCAGTGAACATAGGGATACATATATCTTTTCAAATTAGTGTTTTTGTTTTCTTTGGATAAATAGCCAGAAGTGGAATTGCTGGATCATATTGTAGTTCTATTTTCAGTTTTTGGAGGAACCTCTATACTGTTTTCCATAATGGCTGCACCAATTTACATTTCCACCAACAGTACATGAGGGTTCCCTTTTTTAGTGGAGCAGTTTTTTATTCTTCCTCTTCCTCCTTCTTTAACATGTATATATATATTTTATTCACAATCCACTCCCCTCAGGTTTTAATTTTCCTCTGTGCATCAGATTTTGTATGGTTGTTGATTCTTCATTCATTCAAAAAACTTAGGATATGTTACAAAAACATAATTGCCAATTGTATTTCAATGACTAAAATTCCATGAGGGCAGGAATTTGGTGTGTTTTTCCCCTAATCATTGGATATGTAGAACCTATCATAGTAAGTGAATGAATGAGCACGAAACAAAATTTCCAACTCTTTCCCTAACAGAGAAATAACCAAATTAATGTTGTAAAGTCTTTTGTTTTTGTCAATTAATCTTTTAAAATAGTACTTTTCTGATTTAACGGTAATTAAAATGCTTTTAATATTGTGGTAAGAAGTATCATTAACATTTCTGATAATTTTAATTTTAATTGTTAATAAAAATTAATGACCATGATTGGGCTATTTCATAAAACCATACTGGAAATATAGGGTTATAAAAGCACCGACCTCATAGGGATGTTGTGAGGGTTGAATTAGTTAATACGTGTAAAGCACTTAGAACTGGACTTCACACATAGTAAAATGCTTGGCAACTATTAATTTGTAACTGAGAATGGTGCTGAAACTGACTTCTTCCCCATCGTTTTGCAGGAGGGCCCCTGATGGTCAGTTGATCAATTCATCCATTCATAGGGAGGCTGGCAGTTTTCCCTCAGGCCTTTGCAAAAGCCCCCTGAAAGGATCATCCTCCACAGGACTTTGACTCACCTTCCTTCCCAGGGGTCAACCTCTAAGACCCTTGAGGCTAGGGGACTGGGAAGAGCTTCAGAATGGCTAATATATTGCAGTCAAGTGGTGAGAGTTTAAAATGGTCTCTGCCTGTTAGCCCTGTGTGACTGAGTGACGCAGGGCAAATTGCTTCACTTCTTACTTTCCTCCCTTGCCCATCTCATCTCAGAGAATGACCTTCTCATCCCTTTTCTTACTCTGAGCAGCCATACTAGATTTCTTTTACTTGCACACAAATGCCATATCCTCTCCTACATCTGGCCCTTTGAACATGCCATCCCCTTCTAATGAAACATGTTCTTTCTCTCCCCTCCCCTCTTGCTTTATTTGGTCAGACCCTACTCATGCTTGCATTAATTGCCTCTTTTTTAGGAAACCTTTCCTAACCAGTTCCCACCAGCCTGGTTTGTATCTCTGCCATGCTTTCCCTTCACACCATCATGATTCTTAAAGCCTTTCATCCCATTTGGAGTTGGCCTACAGACTGAGCTCCCAGAGGAATTGATGGAATCTGACATGTTCATTGCTGCATCCCCTATTCCTGGCACATAGGAAGCCCCAATTAATGCTGTATATGTGGATGGGAAAAAATACTGGCGGTATTGTTACTTAGAATTTGGTTAACATTATTTCCACAGCTGCCCTTGTTTTACAGATTTTGTTTTTTGTTTTTTGTTTTTCCTGTAAAGCTGCTGAAACTTAGAAGCTGATTTTGTCACAGTGTAAGATGCCTTTGGAAAATTCTGCATTCCTCTTAGATGAATCTTTACAACTTGGTGAGTTTCACTAGATATATTCAATCTTCATTTTGAGTTCAGCAGTATGCCTTCTCTTTTTCTTTTCTTTTTTCTCTTTTCTCTTTTCCCTTTCCCTTTCCCTTTCCTTTTCCTTTTCCTCCCCTCCCCTCCCTTCCCCTTCCCCTTCCCTTCCCTTCTTCGCTCTCCTTCTTCCCTCCCTCCCTTCCTCCCTCCCTTCCTCCCTCCCTTCCTTCCTTCCTTCCTTCCTTCCTTTTCTGTCATAATTATTGGGTACAGTGAGGTTTGCAATCTCCTGGCAAGGCACATAGGACAGAGTATTATAAAAATATTTAGGACATGATCTGCTACCTTCTTTGATAGTTTTTATTTATCTTTAGATTTTTTATTCTTCAGCGGAATGAAACATTATTTATTGGTAAGGTAATTGATATCCAGATGTATTTTCTTTCAGCAATTCTTGAAATTTTTCAAAGTTACTACCTGAAAGTAAGAATTATAACTCGTCTTTTTTTGAGAGAAAGGTGATTTGCAAATGACTGAAAAGTAGAATAAGAATTATTTCCTGTCAGGTTTTATGTTTAGAGATAAAGAAGCAGTTGACTGAGGTACAGAAGGGCCAGTCACCTACTGCATCTCTGCCTTACAAGCAAGTCTCTCCATCAGGGGTCTGCACACCACCAAATCCAGCTTGCTGCCTGTTTTTGTATGACCCATGAACTAAGAATAGTGTTTACATTTTTAAATGGTTGGGGGAAAATAAATCCTGGAAGAAGAATACTATTTTATGATATTTGAAAATTATATGAAATTCAGATTTTAGTGTCTGTGAATAAAGCTTTATTGGAACACAGCCACTCTTAATTTTTACATATTGTGTATGGCTGTTTTCAAGCTATAGTGGCAGAGTTAGGTAGTTGCATCAGAGATGTTAGGGCCCAGAAAGCCAAAAATATTTACTTTGTGACCCTTTACAGAATAAGTTAGCTGACCCCTGCTCTACCTGGGTAGAGAAGTATCTATAGATTGAGTGCAAAGTAAGAGATGAGTGGGGGAAAATTAGAGGGAGGTAAGAGTTGATACCAGCTCTCAGTGACTGACTTACACTTTTTTCGTGTCCTGGAAAGCATAATCCATATTCTCATTAGACTGACCTGTGTTGCTGTTTTAAAATAGAAAATAAGAGAAGTTGATTCTCCTATTACTTTTCTTCTAAAATGAATGGACGTTTGTAGAAAGAAAATTAGTATAGTACTCTCAGTTTTTTACCAGGTTTTAGTGTTACCATAATAACTTAAGCATCAAGCACACTAAAATAGTAGCTCATAATGCTTTGCTTAGCGATGCCCTTACAGGAAACAGCAGTGATAAAAATTAAGCCATAAATGAAAGTTCAACTAAGTTATGTTATTTAGGGTTGGTAAATTTCGTGCCAGCCACCGTGGTCATACGATTCACCCAAATTAATAGAAAATTGGTGTAAAATGTGTTAAAGAATAATAAAAAATAAAGTTCTAGCTAAGCCTTAAAAAGCTATAGCTATTTAAAAATGAACTACAAAAGTGACTTTAACAGTTACTGATCACGTGACAGCTAAGACCCCAAATAGGACTAGATACCCCACTATGCTTAGCCCTACACACAAATAATTATCGTAACAAAATTATTCGCCGGAGTACTACTAGCAATAGCTTAAAACTCAAGGGACCTGATGGTGCTTCATTCCCCTCTAGAGGAGGGTGTTCTCTCTGTAATCAGTAAACCCTGATAAACCTCACCAGCATTTGCTAATTCAGTGTGTATACCGCCATCTTCAGCAAACCCTAAAAAGGAGTAACAGTAAGCATAATTATTATACATGAAAACATTAGGTCAAGGTGTAACTTACGGGATGGGAAAAAATGGGCTACATTTTCTATTTCAAGAACATATTTCTTATTATACAAAAGTTTTGATGAAACTAAAAACCAAAGGAGAATTTAGTAGTAAATTAAGAATAGAGTGCTTAGTTGAGTCAGGCCGTGAAGCATGCACACTCCGCCCATCACCCTTCTCAAGTATTAATAACTCTTATAACTTCTTAGCAAGTACCACACATATGAGAGGAGATAAAGTCGTAACAAGGGAAGCATACTGGAAAGTGTGCTTGGATAAATCAAAGTATAGCTTAAACAAAAGCACCTAGTTTACACTCAGGAGATTTCATAGTGTATGGACACTTTGAACTAAATCTAGCCCAAACCTCCCACAAATTCAACTATTATAAGCAGATTAAATAAATCATTCACCCAATATTTAAAGTAGAGGAGATAGAAATTAAAAATTTTTTGGCACTATAGAGAAAGTATCGTAAGGGCATGATGAAAGAAGCATTAAAAGAAATAAAAAGTAAAGCTTTCCCCTTTTACCTTTCGTATAATGAGTTAACTGAAATTTTTAACAAAGAGAAGTTAAGTTAAATATGCCGAAACCAGACGAGCTACTTATGTACAGCTTATTAGAACAAACTCATCTATGTGGCAAACTTGTGAGAAGATTTATAAGTAGAGGTGACAAGCCTAATGAGCCTGTTGATAACTGGTTGTCCAGGAAAAGGATCTTAGTTCAACTTTAAAAACTATTTAAAAAATCATAAATTTTAATGTATTTTTAAATACTAATCTAAAAAGTTGCAGCTTTTTAGAAACAGGATACAACCTTATCTAGAGAGTAAAAATAACACCATAGTTGGCTTAAAAGCAGCCATCAATTAAGGAAGCGTTCAAGTTCAACAACACATTTACCTTAATACTAGCAGTAAGTAAATCAACTCCTAGTTTAATACTGGACTAATCAATTAATAGAAGCAATAATGTTAATATGAGTAACAAGAAATATTTGTCCTTGCATAAGCTTATATAAGTAATAGATATATCACTGGTAGTTAACAACAAATAAACCTAAGTCAATGTTAGATTATTTATTAAAATTACTGTTAACCCGACACAGGTATGCACCTAAGGAAAGATTAAAAAGAGTAAAAGGAACTCGGCAAATACAAATCTTGCCTGTTTACGAAAAACATCACCTCTAGCGTAACTAGTATTACAGGCATTGCTTGCCCAGTGACATCTGTCACATGGCCGCGGTATCCTGACCATGCAAAGGTTGCATAATCATTTGTTCTCTGAATAAAGATGTGTATGAATGGCCACATGAGGGTTTTACTGTCTTTTACTTTTAATCAGTGAAATTGACAAAATAAGATAAGAAGACCCTATGGAGCTTTAATAACCGCCTGCCCCCCCAAAGAAGGAACTAAACCATCAAGGGATAACAAAACTTTTATATGGGTTAACAGTTTTGATTGGGGTGACCTCAGAGAACAAAAAAGCTTCTGAATGATTAAAATTTAGACCAACTAGTCAAAATATCTTCACTTATTGATCCAAAAAACTGATCAACGGGGCAAGTTATGCTAGGGATAATAGCACAATCCTATTCTGGAGTTCATGTCGACAGTAGGGTTTAGGACCTTGATGTTGGATCAGGACATCCCAATGGTGTAACTGCTATTAAAGCTTAGTTTGTTCAACAATTAAAGTCCTATGTGATATGAGTTCACACCAGAGTAACCCAGGTCAGTTTCTATCTATTAATATTTCTCCCAGTACGAAAAGACAAGAGAAATAAGGTCTACTTTACAAAAGCGCCTTAAAACTAATTAATGATATAATCTTAATTCATTAAAACACCCTGCCTGAGAACAGGGTTTGTTAGGGTGGCAGAGCCCAGTAATTATGTAAAACTTAAACATTTATTATCAGCTGTTCAACTCCTCTCCCTAACAAAATGTTTATAATTAACATTCTAACACTTATTGTCCCAATTCTTCTAGCTGTAGCATTCCTCACACTAATGAATGAAAAGTATTGGGTTATATACAGCTTCAAAAAGGACCAAACTTCGTTGGACCATATGGCCTATTACAACCTATCACCGACGAAGTTAAATTATTTATTAAAGAACCACTGCAACCAGCCACATCATCTGTTTCCACATTTATTATCACATGCATTCTAAAAGTATCTAATAGTATATACCTTTTGTACAGTTTCTGGTTTTTTCTGTCTGTGGAGATTACCTGTTATTTTTTAAGTGAAAGTACTAGTACATTACTTGGAAACTAGTTGGTGACTGACTCAGTGGAACAAAGCTAATACGTACATTGGGGATGACGGTACATGTCCCTTTTGGAGTCAGTGGATAGATTGGAGGATACTCTTAAGGAGCTCTTCTGCAGTCTGACAGAGGCAAGTTAAGTCCTCTGTTAGGAGATTAAAGATCACGATTTCAGGATCTACCTTTCTTGTCCTCTAGAACATTTCATAGTTTTGTCTTTGGACACATTTATCACGCTGCATCGTAGTTGCTTCCTTTTCAAAATAGGAAAACATAATACTTTTCCTGTCTGAAAGTAGGAATCTTAGGTTTGCTAAATTATAAGTTTCTTAAGGGTAGGTACCATGACTTTTTTTATCTGTTGGATCCCTCTGTAGCTATCATAGGTCTGGCACATAGTTGGCACACAGTCAGTGTTTGTTGAGTGAAAGAACAAGATCTCTCGTATCTCAAATAGCTATTGTATCTATGCATGATCACAATAATTCCATTTCATTTAAAGGTTTGCTTACTGGGATTGCATGTCTTTTTGTTAACTGTAGGAGAGAATTTTGATGAGAACAGTAATTTTTTCTGGATCCATTCCTTACAGATAGCTATCAAATCATTGATTTATTTGTCTAAGTTGATTATATATTGTAATTTTTTGGTATCTTGAGGGACAGGATTTCGAAACCACTAATCCATGAATTACCAATATCAAAGAAACCTAGAAACCTCCTCATTATAAAGCTTTAAAATGTATATATACTAAAGCCACTCTTGGATAGGAAGATTTTTGTATTCTCATCTTAGTCTTCTGAAACTTTTCCTAGCTCTTCCACTGAATCTCTTTTTTTAATGAAACTTCCCTATATAGTTTGCTTAAGAACCCAAGTTTTAAAATCTTATCTTGCAGAGTACCTTGTAAACATAAGACAGTTTAAAAGGTATTTAGCTGAAGGAAAACTTCCAGATTAAAGGACTCTAGGGAGATAAAATAGCTAATGCAATACATGACTCAGAACTGGATCCTGTACTAGAGGGGAAGAAAGCCTTAAAGGACTTTATTATTTGCTCTCTTAAAAAAAATAGACGTTAATATTGTATAATTGTTAAATTTCCTGAAGTTAGTAACTATACTATGGTTATTTAAGAGAATGTCTTTGTTCCCAGGCTGTACACATTTAAGTAATTGGGGGTAAAAGGGCATGATATATGCAACATACTCTCAGATGGTTCAGAAAATATGTTTATTGGTATATAAAGAAAATGATGTAAGTGTTAACAGTTGGCAAACTGGATAAATTATATGTAGAAGTTCTAATCCTAATGTCATAGTTAAATATCTATTAGTACAACTTAGAACTTAAAAAAAACCTTAGGTATAGTTTATTAAATTTTCATGTATCCTGTACTTTTCTTTAATGTTCACTTTGGCTTGTTTCATTAAAAATCTATTAAGTTTTCCCTTAGCTCCATAAATATGCTTTGTTTGTTTTTAAAAGAGATCTGTTTTTATCGTCTTAAATATTTTGAAGGAAATTCAAGAGTAAGGATGTATTATAGGGTTTTTCAAACTGGTATAAAGAATTGCAGACCTTTTTTGAGCATTTACTTTGTGTTACACATTATATTCTAAGCACTTTACATTTAATAATTCATTGTATTTCACAACAACCTTATGCTTACACCTTGCCTTGATTTGCTTTTTTCAGGTTTAGCTAAAACTGAGCTTAGATGCTAAGCCTCAGAAGCTTTGCATTTTCTTCTTTTTTTCCAAACACAAACTGTGGGAACTGGTGACCTGGAACTTAATATAGAAAATTGATTATATTTACATTAAGAAAAAAATATCATCTTAGAATTATCTAGTTTGTGAACATGAGATAGGTCTAACTTCAAGGTAGACTTTTGCCGTCATAATGTGGGAAGGATCCACATATCAAAACTATCAGTAATTATCCAGGAAAAAGTAAATAATGACTTTTAGTACCCAAGTAAGAGGCAGATTGATGTAGAAACCTAGTTCTACTAGACTTCAATTTCACCAAGTAAAATAAACAAAAAATTAAAAATTAAATATCAAGAGGCTGATATAGTATTGCTAACTTTTAAAATGTTTTATATTGAATTAAAACATGCATATTATACAGTGCATAAATACTGAGTGTCATTTTGATGAAATTTTATGAAGTCAACACTCGTTTAACCAATACCAAGATCAAGATATAGAACATTTTCATCAATCCAGGAGCCTCCTTCATGCCCCCTGACAGTCATCACGCACTCCCAAAGGTAACTATTATTCTTGCTTGATTCACTATTCATTAGTATTGTCTATTTTTGAACTTCTTTTGTCTTTTTATGATCAACATCTTGTTGGTGTGAGTCATTCATATTGATTCATATAGCAGTAGTTCATCCTTTTTCATTGCTTTGTAATACTTCATTATATGTATATACCAAAATTTATTCATCCATTGTACTGTTGATAAGCATTTGGTTTACTATCAGTTTTTGGCTGTTATGAACAATTCTGCTGTGAACATTCTTGAACATGTCTTTTGGCACATATGTATGCATTTCTGTTGGATAAATATCCAGTGATGAAAATGCTGGGTCAGGGTATTTGGCTGTTTAGCTTTTGTAGATGCTCCTAATGGTTGAATCAGTTTACACTTCCACCAACAGTGTACATGAATTCTTGTTGCTCTTCATCCTCAACACTTGAAATTATCAGTGTTTCAAATTAATAACTCTTCTGCTGTGTATGTAGTGAAATTTTATTGTAGTTTTAATTTGTTATTCCCTGATAACTTAAAAGGTTAGCACATATTTATATGCTTACTGACCCTTTGGATATCCTCTTTTGAGAAATGCCTGTTCATGTTTTTTGCCCATTTTTCTATTGTGTTGTCTGTCTTATGGATTTGCAGAAGTTCTTTATTTCTAGGATAAGTTTTTTGTTGGATTAAGTATTGAAGATATCTCTTCTACTTCTTCACTCTCTTAGTAGTGTGTCTTAATTAAGATAATTTCTTAATTTTAATAAAGTCTATTTTATCAAAGTGTTCTTTTATGGTTAGTTTTTTGTGTTTTAAGGATTCTTTGTCTATCTCAAAGCCAAGAAGATACTGTGCTATGTTTTCCTCTGTAAACTTGAGTGTTTTAACTTTCATATTTAGGTTTCTGCATGATATGTGGTAGGATTCATGGTTTATTTTATTTTCCATTTGGAAATCCATTTGGTCCAGCATTATTTATTGAAAAGACTGTCCTTTCCTACTGTAATGCAGTAGTAGTGCCTTTGTTGTAATTCAGGTGACTTTATTTGTGGGTCTCTTTTTGGACTCTGTTTCTGTTCCATTGGTCTGTTGTTGTACCAGTCCCATACTCTTTTAGTTATTATAGCTTTAAGTTCTCCAACTTTTGTCCTTCAAAATTGCCTTGGTTCTTCTTGGTCCTTACGAATTTCAATAAAGATTTTACACTCAGCCTGTCAGTTTCCTAAATGAGTAAATAAATAACAAATCCCTGCTTAACATTAAGCAAGTTAAATATTATCTATTATTTCATATTATTATTGTCTAGTTTAATATTGAATCTGTAGATCAATTTGAATATATTAAATATCTTTCCATATTGAGACTTTCAATATGTTAACCACAGTATATCTCCATATATTTAGGTCTTTTAAAATTTCTCTCAGAAATATTTTGTGTGTAGAGGTCTTAGACATCTTTTATTAACTTTTAAAGGTAATGATATTGTGGTTATTTTTTTTTTAAGTCCTTATAATTTATACATTCGTACTAGAGTATTTACAGATGACATGATATAGTTTTGGGGATTCGCTTCAAATAATACAAAGGAGGATGGGAAGGAATGGGGAAGGGGAAGAATAGATGAAACAAGATTGACCATGATTTGATAATTGTTGAAAATGGGTGATGAATATATGGGTTAATAATTATTCTTTTTTACTTCTGTGTATGTTTGAAATTTTCCATAAAAATAGGTTCAAAAATATGTATAACAACTGAAGATTGAAACACAAATATTTAAGAATTCAGAAGTTTATAATAATACTTAAAAAAAACACCTCATTTCATTACTCTGAAAATCACGGTTAAATGAAAAAATCAACCATTTATTCTTCATTTTCTGTACAGATTTCATTCCAGGATAACCAAATAGTTAAGAGGGAAAGTTTACTGTTATAGAAAAATCACAGATAATAACAAATGCTGGGAGAATGATAGGATTAGAAACTCACCACAGTGCAATTTCTAATAGAATTATGATCTAGATAATGATCAATCAGTGACTACTAAAGCCTTTAGGTGAAAGTCTGTTGAGAAATGGATATAATACAATGCATAGGCCAAAATGGAGTAAGCCTCTCTCTGACTGATAGAACTAAATACTCTCAATAGAATACTAAAAGCAACTATCTAAAGACTTTGAAAATTAATAATAGGCAAATCGAGAAGGGAAGTCATAACTTGAAGACTAGCCTGTATAATGGTGAATATACCTTTTCTTTCTTTTCATGACCCAGCTTTGACCAAATGGTGGGCTGAATTAGGGAACTGCACAGTGGATGCAGCAGTTTAGAGAAACCCCTATTTCTAGCCAGAAGACAAGGAAAAGGAGTTCCCCTTTTTTCCCTCCCAAGCCTGCCCTGAGACCATCTCTACCTATCAAGTTACATTGCCAGGTAGCACAAGCACTTTTAAACTCTGAGAGAAAACGATTTTTCTGGTCAGAGGATTTGGGAAAAAGACCCCTGCAAACTGGAGCATGCTGGGGAAATCTCAGAGAAGAGAGCTGATGTGAGAGGAGACCCACAAAGGTCCCACCTTACTTATGAGCTACACATGCATGTACAGACCCCAAGGAACACAGCAAAGACAGAGAACTGACCTACAATATAAACCACTGTTCAAATCCCAGACTTGCCTCTGAGCAGTGCATGCAGAGGATAAACCCAAAAAACATAGCAAAGACTTTGAAAACTGAGCTGACAGTGGTACTGCCACGCCTAGAAGGCAATATATAACTTGTAGTATAAACTTAAGCAAAAAAAATACCAGATTCTCCAGAAGATGTTTATAGGATCTAGTTTCATAACCTAATATTCAGAATGCCTAGGATATAATCCAAAATTACTTGACATACAAAGAAACAGGAAAATCTGACTTTTTTAAGAGAAAAGACAATAAATAGATGCCAACCCTGAGATGATTCAGATGGTAGAATTATCAGAAAAAGACTTTAAAGCAGCTGTTATATTATATCCATGGCCCTTGAGACAAAAGTGAACATTTTTGAAGTGAATAGAAAGATAGTTCTCCTCTGAAATAAAAACCATATAAAAGAATCAAGTGATAACTTCAGAACTGAAAAATATGATATATGCAATACAAATTTACTGCATGGGCTCAATAGCAGACTTGAAGATATATCAATAGAAATCTCAAATTGTATCTTCTGTATCAAGGGTATGTCTCTGTTCTGTAATACTTGTTAAGTCCAGGTTGTACCCTGTGAAGCCTGGTCATAGGCCTTCTGGCTGTGAATGAGCATGCCATATACATATCCTTTTTTATTCTTAATTACTCTTACTTGCATGCTGCAAATAAAATGTGTCTGTATCAAGGGAGTTCCATCTCCCTTGATACTCCACAGATTCAGATAGGGTCTTGGCCTGTGATTTTCCCAGACCTTGTCATTTCAGGTAAGGATCAAGCAGTGAGTAAGTGTGTTAAAAAAAATAATAGTCAACTAAGGAACTTAATATACTCATGTATTTTTGTTCATTTGAAAACTTTGAGAGTACATAGGTATAGAAAAGTGGGAATGGACAGTATATATATAAATCATATATTGCAAAATCTTACAATTTAAACAGTGAATTTTATCTTAAGTATAAATGTAGATATAAAAATTTTAGTGAAGAAAAAATAGTTTATGGTGGTAGTTCTCTAAATAATCTGTGGTTCAGAATGCATCTAAATGTATTTGAACTAGTCTTCAGATGGTTGTGAACTTGCTTGACCTACTTGGCTGCACAAAAGCAACCTGGCAGTTTACTCAAGTTTTCATAGGTCAAAACAACTGTCTTTTTTATGAAGTGTTTACACTGCAAGAAGAGGAATATTCGTGGCCTTGAAAATTGACATTTTTTTGGTTGTATTTTATATGGATCTGGTGGCCTCATTGATGAGGTGTATGTCAAAACATTGTCATTATATTTATACATATTAATTGTAAGTTATTAAATAGTTCATGAGCTGACCCTAAACCTATTATTTTCGTAATACTACTTAATCAAATTTCTTAACAGGTCCCTGTAGATTTATAGCACTAATGAAATTCTGTACTTCTTTTGGGTTGATATAATTCACTCTCTTTTTCTGGAGATCCATCTCAGAAATTTACATACACTTGACTTTTAAAAACAAAACATTCCAGATCAGGAAACTTGCTCAAGCCTCTTAGATAGCCTCATCCACCAGAGGGCAGAGAGCAGGAGCAAGAAGAACTACAATCCTGCAGCCTGTGGAACAAAAAGCACATTCACAGAAAGATAGACAAGATGAAAAGGCAGAGGGCTATGTACCAGATAAAGGAACAAGATAAAACCCCAGAAAAACAAACGAAATGAAGTGGAGGTAGGCAACCTTCCAGAAAAAGAATTCAGAATAATGATAGTGAAGATGATCCAGGACCTCGGAAAAAGAATGGAGGCAAAGATCGAGAAGATGCAAGAAATGTTTAACAAAGACCTAGAAGAATGAAAGAACAAACAAACTGAGATGAACAATACAGTAGCTGAAATGAAAACTACACTAGAAGGAATCAATAGCAGAATAACTGAGGCAGAAGAACGGATAAGTGACCTGGAAGACGGAATGGTGGAATTCACTGCTGTGGAACAGAATAAAGAAAAAAAGAATGAAAAGAAATGAAGACAGCCTAAGAGACCTCTGGGACAACATTAAACGCAACATTCGCATTATAGGGATCCCAGAAGGAGAAGAGAGAGAGAAAGGACCTGAGAAAATATTTGAGGAGATTATAGTTGAAAACTTCCCTAACATGGGAAAGGAAATAGCCACCCAACTCCAGGAAGCACAGAGAGTCCCATACAGGATAAACCCAAGGAGAAACATGCCAAGACACATACTAATCAAACTGGCAAAAATTAAAGACAAAGAAAAATTATTGAAAGCAGCAAGGGAAAAACGACAAGTAACATACAAGGGAACTCGCATAGGTTAACAGCTGATTTCTCAGCAGAAACTCTACAAGCCAGAAGGGAGTGGCATGACATACTTAAAGTGATGAAAGGGAAGAACCTACAACCAAGATTACTCTGCCCGGCAAGGATCTCATTCAGATTCTATGGAGAAATCAAAAGCTTTACAGACAAGCAAAAGCTAAGAGAATTCAGCACCACCAAACCAGCTCTACAACAAATGCTAAGGAACTTCTCTAAGTGGGAAACAAAAGAGAAGAAAAGGACCTACAAAAACAAACCTAAAACAATTAAGAAAATTGTCATAGGAACATACATATTGATAATTACCTTAAACGTGAATGGATTAAATGCTCCAACCAAAAGACACAGACTCGCTGAATGGATACTAAAACAAGACCCATATATATGCTGTCTGCAAGAGACCCACTTCAGACCTAGGGACACATACAGACTGAAAGTGAGGGGATGGAAAAAGATATTCCATTCAAATGGTAATCAAAAGAAAGCTGGAGTAGCAATACTCATATCAGATAAAATAGACTTTAAAATAAAGAATGTTACAAGAGACAAGGAAGGACACTACATAATGATCAAGGGATCAATCCAAGAAGAAGATAGAACAATGATAAATATATATGCACCCAACATAGGAACACCTCAATACATAAGGCAACTGCTAACAGCTATAAAAGAGGAAATCGACAGTAACACAATTATAGTGGGGGACTTTAAAACCTCACACCAATGAACAGATCACCCAAACAGAAAATTAATAAGGAAACACAAGCTTTAAATGACACAATAGACCAGATAGACTTAATTGATATTTATAGGACATGCCATCCAAAAACAGCATATTACACTTTCTTCTCAAGTGCGCACAGAACATTCTCCAGGATAGATCACATCTTGGGTCACAAATCAAGCCTCAGTAAATTTAAGAAAATTGAAATCATATCAAGCATCTTTTCTGACCACAACGCTATGAGATTACAAATCAATTACAGGGAAAAAAACGTAAAAAATGCAAATACGTGGAGGCTAAACAGTACATTACTAAATAACCAAGAGATCACTGAAGAAATCAAAGAGGAAATCAAAAAATACTTAGAAACAAATGACAATGAAAACACGATGATCCAAAACCTATGGGATGCAGCAAAAGCAGTTCTAAGAGGGAAGTTTATAGCAATACAAACCTACCTCAAGAAACAAGAAAAATCTCAAACAATCTGACTTTACTCCTAAAGAAATTAGAGAAAGAAGAAAAAAAAAAAAAACCCAAGGTTAGCAGAAGGAAAGAAATCATAAAGAGCAGAGCAGAAATAAATGATATAGAAACAAAGAAATCAGTGGCAAAGATCAATAAAACTAAAAGCTGGTTCTTTGAGAAGATAAACAAAATTGATAAACCATTAGCCAGACTCATCAAGAAAAAGAGGGTGAGGACTGAAATCAATAAAGTTAGACATGAAAAAGGAGAAGTTACAACAGACACCGCAGAAATACAAAGCATCCTAAGAGTCTATTACAAGCAATTCTATGCCAATAAAATGGACAACCTGGAAGAAATGGACAAATTCTTAGAAAGGTATAACCTTCCAAGACTGAACCAGGAAGAAATAGAAAATATGAACAGACCAATCACAAGTAATGAAATAGAAACTGTGATTAAAAATCTTCCAACAAACAAAAGTCCAGGACCAGATGGCTTCATAGGTGAATTCTATGAAACATTTAGAGAAGAGCTAACACCCATCCTTCTCAAACTCTTCCAGAAAATTGCAGAGGAAGGAACACTCCCGAACTCATTCTATGAGGTCGCCATCACCCTGATACCAAAACCAGACACAGATACAAAAATAAAAGGAAAATTACAGACCAATATCACTGATGAATACAGATGCAAAAATCCTCAACAAAATACTAGCAAACAGAATCCAACAATACGTTAAAAGGATCATACACCATGATCAAGTAGGATTTATCCCAGGGATGCAGGTATTCTTCAATATATGCAAATCAATCAATGTGATACACCATATTAACAAATTGAAGGAGAAAAACCATATGATCATCTCAATAGATGCAGAAAAAGCTTTTGACAAAATTCAACAGCCATTTATGATAAAAACTCTCCAGAAAGTGTGCATAGAGGGAACCTACCTCAACGTAATAAAGGCCATATACGACTAACCCACAGCAAACGTCATTCTCAATGGTGAAAAACTGAAAGCATTTCCTCTAAGATCAGGAACAAGACCAGGATGTCCACTCTCACCACTATTATTCAACATAGTTTTGGAAGTCCTAGCCACGCCAATCAGAGAAGAAAAAGAAATAAAAGGAATACAAATTGGAAAAGAAGAAGTAAAACTGTCACTGTTTGCAGATGACATGATACTATACATAGAGAATCCTAAAGATGCCACCAGAAAACTACTAGAGCTAATCAATGAATTTGGTAAAGTAGCAGGATACAAAATTAATGCACAGAAATCTCTTGCATTCCTATACACTAATGATGAAAAATCTGAAAGAGAAATTAAGGAAACACTCTCATTTACCATTGCAGCAAAAAGAATAAAATACCTAGGAATAAACCTACCTAGGGAGCCAAAGACCTGTATGCAGAAAACTATAAGACACTGATGAAAGAAATTAAAGATGATACAAACAGATGGAGAGATATACTATGTTCTTGGATGGGAAGAATCAACATTGTGAAAATGACTATACTATCCAAAGCAATCTACAGATTCACTGCAATCCCTATCAAATTACCAATGGCATTTTTTACAGAACTAGAACAAAAAATCTTAAAATTTGTATGGAGACACAAAAGACCCCGAATAGCCCAAGCAGTCTTGAGGGAAAAAAGTGGAGCTGGAGGAATCAGACTCCCTGACTTCAGACTATACTACAAAGCTACAGTAATCAAGACAATATTTTACTGGCACAAAAACAGAAACATAGATCAGTGGAACAGGATAGAAAGCCCAGAGATAAACCCACTCACCTATGGTCAACTAATCTATGACAAAGGAAGCAAGGATATACCATTGAGAAAAGACAGTGTCTTCAATAAGTAGTGCTGCGAAAACTGAACAGCTACATGTAAAAGAATGAAATTAGAACACTCCCTAACACCACACACAAAAGTAAACTCAAAATGGATTAGAGACCTAAATATAAGACCGGACACTATAAAACTCTTAGATGAAAACATAGGAAGAACACTCTTTGACATAAATCACAGCAAGATCTTTTTTGATCCACCTCCTAGAGTAATGGAAATAAAAACAAAACTAAACAAATGGGACCTAATGAAACTTAAAAGCTTTTGCAAAGTAAAGGAAACTACAAACAAGACGAAAAGACAACCCTCAGAATGGGAGAAAGTATTTGCAAATGAATCAACAGACAAAGAATTAATCTCCAAAATATATAAACAGCTCATGCAGCTCAATATTAAAGAAACAAACAACCCAATCCAAAAATGGGCAGAAGACCTAAGTAGACATTTATCCAAAGAAGACATAGAGATGGCCAAGAAACACATGAAAAGCTGCTCAACATCACTAATGATTAGAGAAATGCAAATCAAAACTACAATGAGGTTATCACCTCACACCAGTTAGAATGGGCATCATCAGAAAATCTACAAACAACAAATGCTGGAGAGGGTGTGGAGAAAAGGGAACCCTCTTGCACTGTTGGTGGGAATGTAAATTGTTACAGCCACTATGGAGAACAGTATTGAGGTTCCTTAGAAAACTAAAAATAGAATTACCATATGACCCAGCAATCCCACTACTGGGCATATACCCAGAGAAAACCATAATTCAAAAAGACACATGCACCCCAGTGTTCTTTGCAGCACTATTTACAATAGCCAGGTCATGGAAGCAACCTAAATGCCCATCGACAGACGAATGGATAAAGAAGTTGTGGTACATATATACAATGGAATATTACTCGGCCATAAAAGGAACGAAATTGGGTCATTTGTAGAGACGTGGATGAATCTAGAGACTGTCATACAGAGTGAAGTAAGTCAGAAGGAGAAAAATAAATATCGTATATTAACGCATATATGTGGATCCTAGAAAAATGGTACAGATGAACCAGTTTGCAGGACAGAAATTGAAACACAGATGTAGAGAATAAACGTATGGACACCATGGGGGCGAAAGCAACCGGGGGGTGGGGTGGTGGTGTGATGAATTGGGAGATTGGGATTGACATATATACTCTAATATGTATAAAATGGATAACCAATAAGAACCTGCTGTATAAAAAAATAAATTTAAAAATTAAAAAAAAAAAAACAGGAAATGACAAGAAAGTAATAATACCAGAGCAGAAAACAAGCTCTTCTCTGAAAACCAGAAGGGGAGCTTCTGTCTTCTCAATCCTGAAAAAAAAAAAATTTAAAAAATGAAACATTCCAGGAAGGCTGGGATTGATCAATCTTGTTTCGACATTTGTTTGATACTTACAAATTATGCCATTTTTGTATATGGCGTAGCTCATTAAGTAATTGTCCAAAAGGGAAAGTATGCTGTCATATTCATTTGGACGTTAAAACTTTTGCCATTCAGAAAAGCATCCATAGAGCCTGTTGCTTATAGCAATCAAGTTTGACCTTCAGTTGCAGTTGAACTCATGCAACTGGAATTCTCATCTACATTATTTTTCAATTCCCTTGAAGAAACATGAAAGGAAAATATAGTTCAGATAGTTATAAACTTCTGAATGGTGATATAGTCTTTTATCTGTTGATAGATCAAATTATTTATTGTTTATCCCCAAAAGATACTTTGTGTTCACCAAAGAGATTTCTTGGGTTATGGGATGTGGTAGGCAGAATAATGGCCTTTCAAAGATGTTCATATCCTAAGTTGCCAGAAACTGTGACTATGTTAGGTTAAATGACCTTATAATGGGAAGATTGTCTTGGATTATCTGGGTGGGCCCAGTGTATCAGAAGGGTCTTAATAAGGGAAGAGGGAAGCAAGAGATGGCAACCTGAGGAGGACTTGGTCTGCTGCTGGATTTGAAGATTGAGGAGGAGATCCATGAGCCAAGGAATGCAGGCAGCCTCTAGAAGCTTGTAAAGGCAGGGAAACAGATTTTTCTGTTCAAGTTTCCAGAAAGAAATGCAGCCCTGCTGGCACCTTGAGTTTAGCCCAGTAAGACCTGTGTTGGACTCTGACCTACAGAACTGGGAGATAATAAATTTGTGTTGTTTTCTTCCATTGAGGTTGTAATAATTTGTTACAGCAGCCACAGGAAACTAATACAGGGTACCTCTGTTTAGTTTTTCACTAACATGAGTTTTACATGTTGATTAATTGAATCGTAATGTGAATGACAATGTGATTTCCTGCAAAGATCAGTTTTAGTTTAGTATATTAAGACGTCATTTGTGTTGATAATATGCTGGACACTGATGGGCAGACCTTTGTGTACCCAGGGATCTTTATTTTCTACTTCACAGGAATGGTGACATGTTTAGTGTGGCCAGAGAATAAGGAGTATGTATACAGTGAAGGTGGAGTGGGAGATGAGGCTGGAGAGAGAGAATGAAGCTAGAAAGGAAAATTGGGGTCTTATAATGTGGCAGAGCAAATGATCTTCAGAAGCCTTGGTTTCCTTCCACCTGTTCTTTAATATTTGTATTATTTGCACCTCTATTAGTAAATGCTGTAAATAAGTTGGAATTATAAGACGTTTTTATTATCAGCTTGACTTTAGCTGTATTAGAGTTGTAAGCAAGTTGCATTTTGCCACAGAATGGCTCATGGAATGGCTTATCTATATGTTAAATATACTAAGGAATCAATGGCAAAAAGGAAGCCTAGAGTTTAGACAAACATGAAAAAGAATTAAGTGTTTCTGATAAGGAATAATGAACAACCTGACCAACAGAGACTGTTACTAGATGTCCCCTGACCATCTCAGATAAACTTGCCTTACTCCTTCGTACCTTTTATGGGATGAGAAACTGTAAGGGCTCAGCAAAGATTAGGAGGCTAGGACAGGTTAAAAAAAAAAAAAAAGACATAGACATAAATAAATAAATTAGAGCTATATGGCCAGTTAGAAAAAAATGCTTGTGGTTTTTTGTTTTTTGGTTTTTTTTGATGGGTTTGAATCAAGCAGATCACATGCTATCCTAGCCCTTGTGTGAGATTCAGAGAGATAAAGTGCTTGAAATTGAAAATATGGAGGGGGCGTGTGATTATTGCTAATGGTGAATTCTAGAGTAACTCCAGGGGAATGAGTGGGAGGTAAGCGCAGGATTGTTGGAGGAGAGGAGATCAGGGAATTGACTGGCCAAGATGTTGGGAGGATCATTTATGTAGATATCAAAATCAAAAACAACGACAAAAGAGGTATTGGAGAGAGACAGCCCTCAGAAAAAGAGGGCTGATTCTGGGGGTTTATGAATGCTTACAACAAGCAAATGGAAATAACTGATATAGTGTGGGGGCATGAGATTCAAAGCTGGGGGGTTTAGGGAGGGAGAGAAAGAATAATTCAGAAATGACAATGAGGCCCTCACACCAGGGCCTTGACATATGAGACATGGGAGAGAAGAACAGCTGTCACTTGAAAGGCCTGGAGATAGAGCAGAACTCCTGGAGGAGAGCAAGAGATCTGTTGGTGCAGGAAACGTGAAGCGAGTGTACAACAGCAATATTCAGGAAGTAGGATATTTTGCTAATGGTATACTGTGAGTTCCAGAGGACACAATGAAAGGATTTTGGAAATTGGGAAAGAAAGGGGAAAGGGGTCAATGTGGGGATATACAGAGTATATAGGGACAAGAGTCTAGGTAAGGGGGGTGACCTGAGAGTCTTGGGCCTCTCCTGGTGACTGATATAAAAGGAAAGTAGGGCATAATGGGATTAGTCCTGGTGGTTTCCTAGGTAGATTATTGTAAATATGGAGGGAGAGAGGGTTTGGGAAAGGCAGATTTATCAAGAGCAGCCAGAGATTTTAGACCTGTATTAAATTTCTGTCATAGAACAACAAACTTAGAAACTACCACAAACTTAATGGCTTAAAACAGTACAAATTTATTATCTTACTGTTCTGCAGCTCAGAAATTCCACAAGGGTCTCATTGGGCTAAAAGCAAGGTGTCAGTAGGGTTGCATTCCTTTCTGGAAGCTTCAGAGGAGAATGTTTCCTTGTGTTTTCAAGCTTCTAGAAGCTGCCCCTATTTCTTGGCTTGTGGCTCTCTTCTTTCACCATCAAAACCAGCAACACTGCATCCTTCTGACTTTTCTGTCTCACAGCTCTCTGACCACAGCCAGGAAAGGTCCTCTGCTTTTAAAGACTCTTGTGATTACGTTGGACCACCCAGATAATCCAGCATAAACTACCCATCTCAAAATCTTTAACCTTGATCGCATCTGCATAGTCCTTTTTTGAAACATATTCACAGGTTTCAGGGATTAGGGCGTGGCCCATTTAGTGGGGCCATTATTCTGCCTACCACAGGGTCCCATCTTTCTTCCTGTGGATACTAGTGTGAGGCCTAGTGCAGGGTGGTATAGGTTCAGGGTTATGGTACCTGGTTCAGTGTGTAGTTCACATTGAGACTCAGCCTTGGGCTCTTCCTGCAGCTTCAGATCTTTTATGGGGCTCATTTGAGGCTGGGGACAGGCTCAGGCCTCAGTCTCATGTCAAAAAAGGGTTAAGGTGCTCATGTATTCTGTGGACCAGATCAGTCCATCACATGAAGAGGGAGCTCAGACGTTATTTGAAGAAATACGTTAGTTGAATAATTGCAGTAGTCTTGCGTGCCACTAAGAGAGCTGTATAAATATTTCAGTTTTTGTTTACTTAATGAGGCTTCAAAAATACCTCACGTCTAGACATCTGACAGTCTAGAATTTTGGTAGCGTTTGATGTTTGTCTTGAGCCAGCATCTTCTTTGGTTCTAAGAGGTCTGGTTCATGAGACTTTGGTGTGGGGTGTGTTTCTTGTTCTTACTGTCAATTTTAAATTTAAGTTGGTCTTAGAAACTGCTGTAGAGTCAAGAATGTTTTTCATCTTGCTAATATTTTATATAGAGGTGGACTAATGTTCCCATTCGGTATTGAATAAATTGAGAACTACTGTTAAATTTCATCTTTACTCATACGTTAAATAATTAATTTTAAAAGTATTTCAGTCTTTTTTTACAAGTTAAAATTGTTCTCTTAGAAATACTTACCTTTTTAGCTGTAATACAAACAGTAATCTGCAGAAGCAAGTTTGAATTTTTCATAAATGGTGATAAATATAGTTAAGTATTGTTGGGTTTTGTATTATACCAGTCAGTTAAATTTCAGCACTACTTTTAATTAATGTTAATAGATCCATCAGTCCCAGAAAGATCTGTGATATCAGATTGAACTAACCTAAATTCCAAAGTAGGTCAGTGGGTCAATAGGTTATTAGGTTAGAAAAGGGTTTATTGTGGTTTCCATTTTTTAAGCCCAGGTTCTTGAGTTAAACCTTTTTAATGAATAATTTAAAAATTATCAATAATTAGATGAAATTTAAAGTTTTTTCTTTAAGTTACATGAACAGTACATAGGGAAATAGTCTCTGTTACTCATGTTTTTTAATAGTAATGTGTTACTTTGTTACTCATGTTTTGTTCTCTGGAATGGATAACATGTATCTTAAGTTTTTATGGTAGCCAGGGCTCTAGTATTGGACAATTAAAAGAAAACAAACATTAAAAAGGCAGCAGTTAAGTTTTTCTGATTATAAAATAATACATGTTCTTGGAAAAATTTTAGAAAGTGCTAAAGAAAAACTAAAAATGGAAAAAATCCATAAGCAAATTACTCAGGAATAACAACAGTTGGTACTTAAACATATTTGGATTTATGTTTGATACATTTTAATGCCACTGTTAACTGCTGTTGGATGTTTAAATCTTCCAAGCTTTACTATTTTAAATAATAGTGCAATGAATATAAAACTTTGGCTACATCTCTGATTATTTCCTTTTTTTTTTTCAAAATGAAATTACTAGGTCAAAAGATGTAAGTGCTTGAAGTTATTGACACTTCTCACCAAACTTTTTTGAAGAAAGGGAGTCCTAATTTACTCTCTTAAAGCATTGTTCAGTGTCTGTTTCATATCTCCATCACCAAACTTATCAAACTGTTATTAAATGTAATAGACACTTTAGAGTCATTTTCTTTTCCACAGTGCAGTGTTGACATTGTCAACTTCTTAAAGCACTCTTTTCCTTTAATTTTAGTGACAAATAATCCTTCCTGGCTTTCTTCTATATCTTTGGTCCTTTTCCATCTAGTTGATACTATTATTAACACTAATCATACTTAAAATTCATTGAGCATTTGCTGTTTTCTATATACTGTCCAAATGTGTAACATAGTTAATCCTCAAAAGAACTCTATGTGGTAGGTACTACTATTATCTCCATTTTAGAAATGAAAAAAATGATGCACAGAGATTTAGTGACTGGTCTCAGACTCATAGCTAATAAGGGGGCTGGTCCATAATTCACACCCAGGAAATATTTCTAGAGCCATTTCTTTACATTGTTTTTCTGCCTCCTCCCCATTTTACTAGCTACTCTTCTGCCTGTCTGTAAAATGTTAATTTTTCATCAGGTTTCAGTCTTAGCCTTTTTTTCCCTAATTTTATATGTTTTTCCTAGAGAAGCCCATCTAATCATTATCTTTAATTTACCTATTTACATTGATGGCTCCCACTTTACATCTTCACCCAGTTCTTTCCGGAATGCCAAACCCACATTTCCAACTGCCTACTGGACATATTTCCTCTTGCATGTCCCATAGATATCTTAAACATAACATGTCTAAAACTGAATCCATCATTAAAAGTGTTTGTGAGGTATTTGTTACATAGTGATTAAGAGCATAGTTCAGGCTAAACTGTCAGGGTTCCTATCTTAGCTTTACTGCTGATCTTGGCCAGCTTACCTGTTCTCTTTGTGTTTCAGTTTCCTCATCTGTAAAATGGAGATAATAATAGAGCCTACCTCATATGATTGTTGAGTCTTAAATGAGAGAAAACTTTGGAGAGTGCCCAATACGTAGTAAATGTTCAATAAATGTTAGCCACTGCTTTCAACACCTTTCCCTCCAACTACCCTCCAACTTACTCCTCCTGTGTTACCTATCAACCCACAGACGTGTCCAAGCCAAAATCTGAGTGATATTCTTGACTGCTTCCTGCCCCCAGCTTCTGTTAATCAGTCACCAGATTCTGTCTAGTCATCTCAGGATCTATTAAATTTCCTATATTTCTTTCTATAATCTCTGCTTCTATATTATTTTACCTGAACTATTATAATGCTCTACTTCTACTAGTCTCTCTAATTCTAGTCGAGCCTCCTTCCATTCCATTCTCTGTGTTGTAGCCAGTATGATGGTTCAAAAGAACAAATGTCTATTAATGTCACTTTCCTGCTTAAAACCTTTCAATGTCTTTGTTGAGGGGGCGGGGGTGTTGGGAGTTACCTTCATGTGACCTTTCACGATCTACTCACCTCACCATTATCATCTCTTACCACAACCTCTGTTACCCCCTGTTCTTAGGTTTTTGCCCTAATCATAGGAAACTACTTGTAGTATTCTAAAATCACAGTTCCTTCTCATGTCTTCAGACCTTTGCATATACTGTTCTTTTGGTATAGATCAAATTTCTCTATCTCTTTGCCTGGTGAACTGTTATTTTATTCTTCACATCTCAGCTTACGTATATCAGTTCTCCAGGAGGCTCCTTTAACTTCTTTGTCACTCCCAGTGTGTGCAGAGAGCACTTTGTGGGTTCTCTGGGAAGTGCCTCAAATGTAGTGGCTGTGTCTATTTCACCGTTTCCAAACTACAGTCAGCGTCGTATCAGACACTTACTTGTATTGGTACTCAGTAAATATTTGCTGAATGATAAATATATGAAGTAGAATTTTTAAGGAATCACTAATATTTAACTATAATATGTTTTTACTTACGGTTCTTTGATTTCTAGCCAGGAATAATTTTTACATTTATTAGCCGTTTGTTTTTTTCGTGGCTCCTCATTTAGTTATACTCTTTGTTGTTTGTTTGTTTGTTTGTTTTTAGCTGGGTTTTAACCTTTTTTCAGATAACTTTTAGAGACCATTATATGATAAAAATATTAACCTTTTGAAGTGCTGCAAATATTTAAGCCTTTTTTGGTTTTAAAGGGGGAGTTTCCATTTGTGTTTATCTGGTTAATAATTGGTATCCCTATATATTATATCCTTTAGTCTTCACAACAGTTGCCTTAGGTAAGAAATCTGAGGCTTAGGATAACTAAGTAAATTGTCCAAAGATTTTCATCCATGCTTTTCTGACTGTAAACTCATGGTCTTAACTTCTATACTTACTCCTCCAGCATGCTGAATTTGTTAGGTGCTTTAACTCTGACGAGTAACTCGATCCCAAAGTACTTAAAACCAAGTAGGACACTAGGATCTGCATCTGAATTTTGCTTCATGCACATTTTAGGAATTAAGTTCTATTGCTCTGGTGTTTTTGACTCAGACCTCTTACTTTTATTTGAGCCCGTAATCTCCAGGGATTTTTTTGTTGTTGCCATCAAAAAAATCCCTTTTTGTACTCAAAAATACCCCCTCTTTTTTTTTTTGCTATCAAAAATATCCCTCCTTCTTGCTGTCATATTACATATATAGCAAATTCTTGGTTTTTAAAAAAAATTCTAGAATGGACATTGGATGGGTCAGAAGCAAAGTATGAGGGTAAAGTTTTGCATTAACTTTGGTGTGGCAAGGTTGGGTTGGTCTTGGTTAATTCAGTTATTCACAATGATTATTGAGTTTTTAGTATTTGTCAAATATTCTGACAGGTCCTAATAATAGATGAATAAGTGAAGCTTCACTCCTGCTTTGAAGGAGCTCATGATTTAGAAGAATGTTAAAAATGAGAATGTTATAGTGATATCTCAGTTCTACAATGAGAAATAGTAAGAATACAGCAATTCCTGATTTTCCTTGTTAGTGAAAGAACATTTCTATCCGAAACTGACAAGTTCCTGAAGTTCTTTCCACACCAGAAATTTTACCTTTTGATTAAGTTTATTCCTAAGTGTTTTATCCTTTTGATGCTGTTATAGGTGACATTGTTTTCTTAATTTCCTTTTCAGATTGTTTTGTTTTTAGTGTATACAGAAATGCAACTGAGTTTTGTATATTTATTTTGTGTCCTGCTATTTGATGTTTATTAGCTCTAACAGTTTTTTTTTTGCTAGACTCTTTAGGGCTTTCTACATATAAGATCATGTCATCTGTAAAGAGACATAATTTTACTTCAAACTTTCCAATTTTGATTTCTTTCACTTCTTGCTTAATTGTTCTATATAGTACTATGTTGAATAGAAGTAACGAGAGTGGCCATCCCTGCCTTATTCCTCTAATCTTAGAGGAAAAGCTTTCAATTTTTCGCTGTTGAGCATGATGTTAGCTGTGGAGCTTTTCATATATGGCTTTTATTATCTTGAGAAAATTGCTATCTATCCCTTGTTTGTTTAGTGTTTTTACCATGAAAAGGTATTGAATTATGTCAAATGCTTTTTCTGCCTTAATTGATACGATTGTGTGATTTTAATACTTTGTTCCTTAATGTGGTGTATCACATTAACTGATTTTTGTATGTGGAACCGTCCTTGTACCCCAAGGATAAATCCCATTTGGTCATGGTGTATGATCCTTTTAATATGCTATTAAATTTGGTTTGTTAATATTTTGCTGAGGATTTTTGCATCTATATTTATCAGGGATATTGTAGTTTTTACTTGTGGAGTCTGTCTGGCTTTGGTGTCAAGGTAATGTTGGCTTCACAAAATAAGCTTGGAGGTGTTTCTTTCCCTTCAATTTTTTGGAGGGGTTTGAGCAGGATTGGTGCTAATTAATTCTTCTTTACATGTTTGGTATGATTCTTCAGTGAATGTTTGGTCCTGGCTTTTCTTTGTTGGGAGGTTTTTGATTACTGATTCAATTTTCTAATTAGTTATAGGTATGCTAAGATTTTCTGTTTCTTCATGATTCAGTCTCGATAGGTTCTATATTTCTAGGAATTTATCTGTTTCCTCTAGATTATCCAGTTTGTTGGCATTTAATTGTTCATGATAGTTTATTATGATCCTTTGTATTACTTGGTATCAGTTGTAATGTTTCCTCTTTTTGTTGTTCTTTGCTAAAAACACTTTTTTTCTGCTGTTTTATTTATGCTCTATTTTGTTTCTGCTTTAATCTTTATTATTTCCTTCCTTCTGCTAACTTTGGGCTTTTTCTAGTTCCTTGAGGTATAAAGTTAGGTTCTTTATATTTGACATCTTTCTTCTTTTTTAATGTAGTATTTACCACTATAAACTTCCCTCTTAATGATGCTTTTGCTGCATCCCATAAGTTTTGATGTTTTGTGCTTTTGTCTCAAAATATTTTCTAATTTCCATTTTGATTTCTTCTTTGACCCATTGATTGTTCAAGAATGTGTTTAATTTCTACATGATTTGAATTTTCCAGTTTACCTTGTACTACTGATTTCTAGTTTTATTCCATTGTGGTCAGAAAAGATATTTGATAAAGCATTTCAATCCTCTTAAATTTGTTAAGACTTGTTTCGCTACCTGATGTGATCCATCCTGGCGAATGTTCCCTGTGCATTTAAGGAAAATGTGTATTCTGCTCCTGTTGGGTGGAATATTCTGTTAAGTCCATTGGTCTGTAGTGTTGTTCAAGCCATCCGTTTTCTTGTTGGTCTTCTCTGTTTAGGGTTCTGTCCATTATTGAAACTGGGGTATTGAGATTTCCTACTGTTACTGTGTTGTTGTCTGTTCCTCAGTTCATTTCTGTCAATCTTTGCTACAAATATTTGGGTGCTTTGATGTTGGGTGTATATATATCTATAATTGTTATATCTTCCTGATAAATTTGACCGTTTTATTATATAATGTCCTTTTTGTCTCTTGTGACAGTTTTTTACTTAAAGTCTGTTTTGTCTGATGTAAGTATGGCCATTTGTGCTTTCTTGGTTACCATTTGCATGGAATCTCTTTTTCCAGTCTTTTAGTCTCTGTGTGTCCTTAAATCTAAAGTGAGTCTTGTAGATAGCATGTAGTTGGATCTTGTTTTTTTAATCCGTTTACCTACTTTGTCTTTTGACTGGCAACTTTAATTCGTTTGCATTTAAAGTAATTACTGACAGGGAAGGACTTACTGTTATTTTGTTCATTGTTTTTGTCTGTCTTGTAGCTTTTTGTCACTTTTTTCCTGTCGTGTCTTTGTTTGTGTTTCATTGTTTTCTTTTAGTGACATGCTTTGATTCTTTTCTCAATTTACTTTTGTGTATCCTGTATAGATGTTTTCTTTGTGCTTACCATGGGTCTACATAAAACATCTTATAGATTTAACAATCTATTTTAAGCTGATAACAATTTAACTTCAGAAACTCTGCTCTTTTACTTCACTCCCCCCACCACACTTTATCTCTGTCACAAATTGCATCTTTTTATATTCATTATATATGAGTATTCATTAACACATATATGTGTGTATTCATTAACATATTTTTATAGCTGTACTTATTTTTATACTTTTGTCTTTTAACTTCTGTAGTAGAATTAAAAGTGATTGTTGTAGTTTTTTTTATTTTTATTTTTAAGTTATTTTCTTTTAGAGACAATTTATAGAGTTTAGCATTTGTTATATATTGGTTTGACCAAAAAGTTCATTTCGGTTTTTCCATAAGATATTACAGGAAAACCCAAACAAACATTTTGGCAAACCCAATATATTTTTGTGACAAAGTTATAAATTTTGTTATGTTTCAAAATTATTTTGAAACCTTTTTCATGATAAATGTCTATATAAGTTGAGTAAATCTAACACATGTTTTTCTTGTTTAAACAGAATTCTGAGACTGATGGTCAGCCATACAGAAGAATACATTGAACTTACAGTTTTCTGAAGAATCAGTTCAAAAGATCCCCAAAATACAAAAGGTAATGAAAGGGTTGTATCTTGGAATGTACTTTGAAATGACACTTGCCCAGGAAAATGGGAATTACAACCAACTTAAAAGATTTGAAGATACTGACATTAAGAATTTCCTCAATGAGGACTTCCCCAGTGGCACAGTGATTAAGGATCCTCCTGCCAAGGCAGGGGACATGGGTTCGAGCCCTGCTCCAGGAAGATCCCACATGCCGTGGAGCAACTAAGCCCATGTGCCACAACTACTGAGCCTGCGCTCTAGACCCCAAGAGCTACAACTACTGAGCCTGCGGGCCACAACTACTGAAGCCTGTGCGCCTAGAGCCCGTGCTCCACAACAAGAGAAGCCACTGCAATGAGAAGCCCACGCACTGCAACGAAGAGTAGCCTCCGCTTACCGCAACTAGAGAAAACCCACGCATAGCAACGAAGACCCAACACAGCCAAAAACAAATAAATAAATTTATTAAAAAAAAAAAAAAGAATTTCCTCAGTGAAATGCCCCAACCTGATATCCTTACAATAAAGTTCACAGGATCCCATCCTTAAATATGAGCTGTAGCCAAAGATCACTAGACATTTTAGGAAAGCCTCTTTTGTGAGAGTCAAAGACCAAACCAAAATAGAAAATACCAAGTTAGGGGAAATGGAGACCAGGTAGGCAGGTAAAAATGGAAAGAAACACAAAACTGTCATTTAATAGTTTGAGAAATAAGAGGAGATGCTAAATCCATGAACATGAGAGAGAAAAAAATAAGAAATGAAATCAGAAATGGAAAACTCAATGGAAGGTCTAAAAAATGATACTGATGTTGAAAGTTAAGCAAAGAGAAAATGAGAGAGAAAAGATAAGAAAATTGGGGCAACTGTCCAGGATCTCCAATGTTAAAAAAAACAGGAGCTCTAGAAAGAGAATAGAGGGACTAGAGGGGAGAAATACAGAATAGTGAATGATTCAGCAAAACTCTCCAGAAATTAGAGGACACACATTTCCAGGTAGAAAGAGCCCATAGAGTGACCAATGCAGATATGAAAATTAGTCCAAAATAGGGCATATAACTGTTAAATTTTGTTAAACATAAAACTACATCTCTGATAGTTTAGTCCAAGATCTTTTCTCTACTTTTCCAGCCAGTTGATAGACATGCTATATTTAAGGGAGAGATAAAGGAAGAGCTTCCAGAATAAGAAAAATAATAGGCCACATATAAGGGATCAGTAATCAGAATGGCTTTGGACTTCTTGATCCCACACTGGAAACTAGAAGACAGTGGAGAAGGGTGTCTCCACTGAAGATAGAAGGGAAAAATGATTTCCCTTCATAATTCTGAGGGAAAAATGATTTCCAACTCAGTATTCAGAATCTAGCTAGACTGTTGATTAAGGATAGACCAATGCCAGTTTTAGACTTGTGATGTCTCAAAAAAATTTATCTGCCATGTTTCCTTTCTTGGGCAGTTAATGTAGGAGGTACTCAACAAAAATAAAGAAGTAAATTTAAAAAATGAAGCCGTAGGATACAAGAAACAGGGAATGCAACTTACGTAGAGACCCAGGAAATCACCAGGATGATAGTGAAGAGTGATCCCAAGATTACAGCTGGTCACCAATGATAGTTATCCATTCCCAGTAGGGGTAGGTCAGAAGGTGCCAGGAAAAATAGCTGCAAGAAGATTAAATTGGTAGAATCTGTAATGTATTTGAAAATATTAAGAGTAGATTTAGACAAGGAAGAGTTTAGGGCTGAATTGTAAGTATGTATTTAGAAAACCAGGTAAATAACAAAACAAAACAATGATTAACTCTAGGGAAAGCTATTCCAAAAAAAAAATTGTAGTATACCATATGGCTTAACTGTGAATTGTATTTACAGAGTCATAATAATGTTAACTCTGAATATAACCACCTAGCCAAAATCACGGTATTGGAAATTTGGGCAAGCATGCGTGTATATGAGGTAAGGATGGGGGAGTCAAAGCTAAATTATTATTTTTTATAGTGGAATTCAGTAGATGATGGCTTAAAAAAAAAGACGCTTTAGAGAGCAAAAGCAAGCACTTTTAATAATTACATTGGGGACAGCTCAAATAAATTGGGAGTGTATAGGCATCCTACCTAAAACAGAAGGAATCAAGAAGTAATAAAGTAAAAGTTATTAGAGATAGGGAGTTAACTACCAAGGGAAACAGTTAAAGAGATGAAAGTGATTGAAAGTAGGAAATGGGGATCAGAAGACTTCTGATTTTTTAAAAAGTCTTGTAAGACTGGATACTTTAAACTCTGAACAAGTATACATTTGTGAAAATAAACACTTAAGTTTTAAAATGAGAGAGCGGAATGAATTAAAGATGTTGAAACACCAACTGTACACAACAACTCTGACAAGTGGTTTTTCTGTGAAAGGGAGCAGAAAAGGAGGGCTGTCCCTGAAGGGGGTTGCTGGGTCGAGGAAGTTTTTGTCTGTGTTTTGTTTGTTTTTTTAAGGTAAAATACTAAGATGTTGATAGAATATTCCAGTTATAGAGGGAGAAATTAGTGATGTAGAAATGGAAAGCTTTGAGAAGTGACAGCAGGTGGGATTCAGAGGACAAGATACTGATACTGCATAATTTATTTTTAATGCAGAATGTGTTATATTGGATGTAAGAGTTCTTTTCCAAAGATGGACTGGCAAGCACTGAGATTTTCTGTTAATTATGTGTAATGTTGTATGCTGAATTTAAAACATACCTGCTTCCATATTTTGCAAAGTTTGAATTGCTTAGAAGGTTTGTTAGTTAATACCTGCCCATGTGATAAATGTTTTAAAACTTGTTTTTTAAATGATGTTTATTAAAAAAAATGCCATCCTGCCCTCCACTGTGATAAAATAATAATGTGGTGCTTACTCAGCTGGGAATTCATATCATTGAATGACTTTGAGCTCAAGTTGCTTAAGTAAAGGAGCATTTGATTCCTAGCAGTAACTTGATCCTTTATCATTTCATTTGCTCCAATGACTGTAACTGATCCTTTTAAAGACAGATTATTTCATACCATAGTGGTCTGTTAATATCAATATTTAAGGAAAAAGACTTTTAATAATATTTAATCTGTATTAGATCATCTACTTGAAATTCCTTGCTATGAGTAGGGACATCGCATGTCTTCTAAAAATGACTCCTTAGAATCTATGGATGAGCAAGTGTGACTCTGCCTAGTCTTTTTTTACTGAAAGTGTGAGTCCTAGGATAGACCCCACACAAGACCTTTGGCTGCTCCCACATTACCACTTTGTTTTGTTAAAGTTAATTCGACACCATGTAAAGAAGTCAAGAGGAATCTCCTAACAGTTGCTTTAGAGTACTTAGTTGGGCCTATTTCACTTCTTCCTTTATCTTTCCCTTAAATATAGCATGCCTATCAATTGGCTGGAAAAGTAGAGAAAAGATCTTGGACTGAACTATCAGAGATATAGTTTTATGTTGTTCAGTTAGCTGGACAACAAATAGTGTTTGGAAAAATATTGTTAACCAACAAAAGTAAAATAGCTTAATAAAGCATCAGTCTATCTTCTAACGCGTTTTGGATTCACTTCCCTTATAGTCAGCATGGCCTCTCCTATATAGTATAAGTTCTTATTCTTGGGGTCTTTTTTTCCCTCTAGTTTGCCCTATTTCTACCTTCTGATAATTAAACAAGCATATACTTGCTGCCATATAAGGCTCAGATCTGGTCTTTTAACTTTAAACTGAAACTGTTCTTTTTTTAATTCACTCAAATTGGCTGTGTTACCTTTGCATTGTTCTTTTTGTTCTAGTGATAGAACCAACCTCTGTTATTACCATGATGCTAAGTATGTCTGTTAGACCAGAGGGCTGTACTTAGGTGATCTTTAAAGTCTCTTCTAACTCTAAAATTCTGTAATTTTCTGTTCCATCTGCTGATGTTGACCCAGACACTTAAAATCACTATTTTATCCTGGAATTAGTTCTTTTTATTTTTCCTGACTCCCCCACTCATTATCTTTTAAGAACTCATAGCCCTTCACAGTTCTGCTTCTGCAGCCATAACCACATGGGCAACCCAGCATCATTTATCAAGAGTTATTCTCTCTTCCTCTCATGAATGTACATTTAAAAACAATGATAGAGTATTTTAGAGTCTCATATCCTTTAATATTCTCTCATTTAGTTAGAGTTACACAATAATTTACACTATTTTCTAAACTTTAATTAAAAAATAATTCTTATGCCTCAAAACTGTTAGGATATTTATTAGAGTTAAGGTGGTTATTCAATATTTAACTCATGACTATAAGATATAAGTATCTTATATGGGTAAAACCTGCTTTATACTTTAGCAAAACTGTATAGAATATAGAGAGATAAATTTTAGGCTTATGACTGAGTTTTAAAGCAGTAAATTTTAATCCCTTCGATGTGAGTATGAAACTTTATAATAAGGCTCTTCTCTGCTTGACTTGCCTTCACCCCTTTACCACTCCTGTTGTCTCTCACTTTATGCTCTAGTAATTAGAACTTTCACTTGTAATATGCCTACATTTTTCTCTAAAGAGAAAACTTTCTCAAATATGACACTCTCTCATAAATGCCTGTGCCTTTGCAAATCGCTTTTCTTGTGGCTTAGAATCCCTTCAACTATTACCTCTTCCTGTTCTTTAGTCTGTTATTTCTCAAACTTAAATGGTCATACAAATCACATGAAGACCTTGTTAAAATGTAGATTTTGCTTCAGTGGGACTAGAGTTGGGATCAAGATTCTGTATTTTAATAAGCTCTCAGATGATGGTGATGGTCTCTGGAGCACATTTTCAGTAACAAGAATCTAGACTGCCTAACAAACTCACTGCCATCAAGAATATTTCCTCTGACTGCCCCCCCCCGACCAATATACCTTCATCATCCCTTTTATTATAATTATTTAGTTATCCATCTCCCTCTTTAATTGCAGATTTTTGCCTATAGTGATTGTGTCTCTCATCCTTCTATTTCCAAAGCTAACTATACTGTTTAACAGAAAGCAGGCTTTCAACAAATGTTTATTGCCCACTAGCTGGTGTTATTATAGCCTACTTACATAGGCTTACATATGTAGCCTACATAGTCTAATATATATACCGAATGTTAAGAGTGGCTTTTTAATTTCCACTATTTTGTTATAGAAAGAAAATGAATTGTGGTCTTCAAATTTTTTTCCCCTGTTGTCCTTTTTTTAAAAGGAAAAAAAGCCTCAAATGTGCCTCAGCTAAGTATATTTGCTTGAAAATAATGTTATAGCCTTCAGTAGAAACAAAAACATTTTGAAGTCTCTATGAAAACATAGTGTTTCTCAAATTACTGTGTTTGTAGACATAAGTTTTTTAGAAAACTAATGACCATTTATTTTTCTTTCCACCCAAGGAGAAGTACAAATGTCTACTACAAGACGAAAACGTAATATGTTATGTTGTTTACCGTAAGCTGTAGTAAAATGAGCTCACTTGTTGACAGGTATGTTTTTAGAGACTTGTTTATTTTGAATTATATAAAGCTATTTAAAAAATTCACTATTAGAGTAATGGTCTATATCAAACTGATAAAAGGAGTGTTATGCTTAAGCATAATTACTGTTACATTTACCTTCTGTACCGAGCAAATTTCATATAATAGTAAGTTAGGTATATTATCTAGAGCCAAAGTCAACAGCATGTGGCTTGTGTTCTGAATGGATCTTGAAGTGTAATTCTGAGTGATTTGGTCAGAACTGCTCTGAAATAAATTATGACAATTGCAGATGTTTCCTTGGCACTTTGTGGAATCATCTGTCTCCTTATCTATTGGTTCTAACTTCAGCCCTTTAAGCATCTTAGCATTTGTGACTCATGAGAGGTGACTATAATTAGGATTTCATTAGTTGAAATTATAATCTTTAAATCTTACTATTGGGAAAAGGATGGGCCTCGTTTCTTTGATTTAAAGACTTTATTTTTTATTTTTTTACATTTTAACATGTCTGACATTGGGATTCATCTTACAATTGGCTTATAGTTTAATTGGTGGCATTTTTTTCTTTCATAGTGGCACATAAAATAGTAAGTCTTATAGTCAGTGGTGTCTTAAATTAGATGAAATACAGTACCAGTTTTTAAAAAATACCTGCTCTTTGACAGATAATGTACAGAGCACTTTTTATGTCTTACTTCATTTAACTTCACAATAATTCCATGAGATTTTACAGATGAGGAGTCTATAGGCCAGAGAGGTTAAATAACTTGTTTAAGGTCACATAGTAAGTAATAAGGTGGAGTTATGACTTATATTGGTCTGACACTAAAGTTCCTAAAGTTCCTGTGCTTTTATTATAGTGTAATGTGTGATTCTTCCATAGGGGATTCTTTAAGAGTTTTGTAGCTAGAGTTGTGCATAGATGTGACTTTGACATCTAGGGACAGCTTTCCTCCCTTTTCTATGAGGTAAATAGTGAAGGTATGTACTCTATCAGCGCTTAAGACTTAAGGGGCAAGGAGTTTCCTCAGGGAGGCCTGCCTGCCACTGCCATGGATGTGGGCTGTGCTATAGTTTCAGGTGGAATCTATGTGTAGTCTTTTCCTCAGAAAGGATGTTTCTTCACTACTCCTGAGAGATTAAATATGATTTTGGCATTATGCTTCTGAATGATTGTCAGTTCCCATTCTAGACAGTATGACCTGTAGGGACAACATCTGGGTGTTCAGACATAAAGCAGTGGTTCTTAATATGAGTTCATTATCTCTCTGAATATCATGAAAGTTATGGACTCTCTTCTCAATAATGTACATTTACATACAGAATTTTTTATAAATTTCATTGTATACATGGAACCCCAAAAGTCTACTCATGAACCTCTATGATACGAGATTTGTAGATGATCTCAGTTGTGGGGCTCGTAGGCACTTTATAGGCCACAGAAAGATGTGGTTGAAGTGAATAGTGAGTTCATGTAAAAGCTCATATCACTTGCAACTATTCACTATTTCCCCTTAGATTAAGGAGGTAGCCACCAGTGCTCTTGATTTCATTTGTTAGAATGCTCTTCCCCTTGGTCTTCCCATAACCAACCCCTTCTTATTACTTAGATCTCAGGCTCAAACGTCCCCACTTCAGCAAGTCCTTTTCTAACCACTCAGACTAAAGTAACCACCCAGTAATTAAAACATCACCCCTTTTAAAAAAAAATAAAATTCATACATTTTCATGTTGATTTGTTTCTTTCTACTAGAAAATAAGCTATATGAGAGCGGGGACCTGTATGTCTAATTAACTGCTCTGTAACCATGTCCAGATCAGAGCCTGGTACATGAGTGCTAACAAATACTTGTCAAATGAATCAGTACTGAATGAAAATATATCAGTCAGTATAAGTTAATATGCTAGATATTGTGATGTTTCTGAGTGATTTGTATTTTATAAATGTCTCAGAAAATATGTTTTTTAAATGTGCTACTATAATTAAAAATAATTTCAAGCGAATCATTTTATATAATGGCAAATATACTGACTTTCTATAGATTTTCACTGGTTACTAAAAGTTTGGAATAAGATATTTAACCTCTGGTAAAGTTAAATTCTTGTTTATTGTAATAAACTTTTTAAAATGTAAAACATAGTTGAACTTTGTTTGTCTATATGTGTTAGAAAACAGGTTGGTAGTTACTGAGTTTGAATTTATGCAATCCATAACTCTACAAAAATCCTAGGATATAACTGATTTGATTCATACGTTGTTTTAGTATTGCTGTTGCTTAGTGAGTCTGCCCTCTTATTTACTCTATCCACTTTCTTTTTCTTTTAGAGACGATGGTAGTATTTTTGATGGGTTGGTGGAAGAAGATGACAAGGACAAAGCAAAAAGGTAGTTCAACTTCAGATGTAAAATAGTAAATAAATGAATAATAAATAAATGTAATAGTAAATCAGTGATTTCCAAAATCTATCTGCCTTAAGAACTTAGATATGTTAGAAAGGTGGAAGAGTTTAGAGTATCAGTATGTAGTTTATAAACTAAATAAAATTATCCTCTAAAAGTGCCCTTCTCACCACATTATATTATGGCACATAATATTTACATGACATCACTGGGGATGTTAGCCTTCGTCACTTGACTAAGGCAGGGTTTGCCTAGATTTACCATTGTAGTTACTATTTTCTGTTAACCCACTCTATTCTTTGGAAATAATTTATTTAGGATAACACACCTTCAGAGTAGGGATGGGGGAATTAAGCTTCACCTCCCATAGGAGGGGGTATCTACACATATTTGAAATTCTTCTGTAAAAAAAAAAGTCTCTTTCCCATTTATTTATATCTCTATGGACTCATGTATATTTTGTATGGACTCATGATTTATTTTGTACTTTAGGTTATACTTCAGTGCTATGTTATTTATTCTGTTGCTCAGTTTGTTCCAGCTTTGGCCTTTGGGAGGTCTTTCAGGGTGGGCTTCTGTGTCTTTTGACATGCCTCCATTCTCCAACAGAAGGGAAAGTGGGTGATGGAGAGTGGGCGTGGTGGGGAAGAATTGATGGAGAGGTATCATCAAGTAGGTGACAGGATGGGATCTAGAGCCGTGGTGGTGATGGTGGGGGCTTGACCTTAGATACGGGCCTTGATGGTGATTACAGTATCAGGAGGGAGGGTCCAGAGAGCATTGCAGCCAAGTTTGTAGTCATTGAGGGTAAGCAGTAAATACTTTATGGCTTTTTCCCAGCCACATTGAACTACTTGGGTGCTTAGACACGAGGGTAGAGAGTGTTGTAGCCTTACATACAGATACAAAAGATAAACATATAATAAGTAGTAGTTCCTAAATGTCTGTATTTAGCAAAATAAAAGGTACTGGGATAAGAAAAATATTCACACAACCAGGTAAACTGCTAAATTCTTAAATGAATGATTAAAATATATCTGGGAAGAAGATTTTGAGGAAAGCTATACAACTTTATTCAAGGAAATAAAAAGACCTGAATTTGAAGCTAAAAATATATCGGATAACTCCTTTCCCTTAACTTCAATCTAGTGGGGGAAGGTTCTTATAAAATATTTCAGGGTAGAGAGAAAGTCACTGATAAGGTGGGAATAATCAGTCTTGCCTGAATGAAGAGGGAGAACTTTGAGGAATTAACTTGGACAGATTTAAAGGCCAAGTTTAGAGATGGATAAGGTGAGCTAAGGGTATTCTGTTCGCAGAGACTTTGAAGGTTTGATCGTGTTTTTAGGGGACCAAAAATGCTATGGCTGTGGGAAACCTTGGAGAAAGAGAAGGCCTCATAATAATGCTGTCAGAATTAAATGGACCATGTTGAACGCTGACATCTGTGGCCTGTTACTATTGAGGTCATCACAAGGGCTGAGTACGTCCAACCTGAACGTAACATGAAATAAAGTTGCTTTAATGAGTGTGATCCACTGGTAGAATTGGCAGTGATATTTGATTTCTGTATATTTCTTATGCTGGAGTTAAGATGCCTGTTTTGAATTATTACTTCATGGTAACTGTATGATCCTGGGCATATTCTCTTTTATGCCTGAGTTGTCACACTTGTAACATGAAAAATAATAAAGTCTGCTTTGTAGGAATTAAATGAAATTTCATATATGTTTCCAGTAGTGCCTAACTTATATACAACAAATAATGGTTCTAAATTTTACCCATGTCTTCAGATATTTCATATATAAATAATTCTCAGATGCTTATTTCCTACTTACTCCTTTCTAGAGGAATATAACTAGATCTGTATGTCTAACTTCCTCTAGTATGTGTCCTTTAAAATATCAAACAGGCAATTTCACCATATTTAAATTCTCCCCAAACCATCTGTCTACCGAAACTAATATCTCGTGTTATATTACACATTGATAAACAGCATTATCAGTAACTTGGGAATCCTCTTCGATTTTTCTTTTGCTTCCCCACTCCAAACTAAATCTGACTTACCTAGAATTGCTAGTTCTGCCTGTTAACCCTCAGACCCACACTGCTCTGTTAACACTGCCACTGCCATGGTTTATAGCCTAGGATATTGCAGTTGCCTCCTAAATGGTCATCTGGCCTCCAGTCTTGTTTGGCATACAGTAAATTTCCAGTAGTATTTGTTAAATGAATTTGTTTTGCCAAGCACTGATCTTTTCATTACTCTGGTGCTAGAATGGTCTTAACAAGCAGTTCTGTTCATGTCAGTCATTTCTTTGCTTAAAACCTTTTAGTGCCTTCCCATGGCTTTCACTATTAAACTAAATCCTTTTGTGCAGCATAAAAACTTCATGATTTTTTCTTCCAGTACTTATTATTCCTAACTGCCACCCACCCTCCTCCCCCAACTCCAGCATAGCTGGGCACAGAAAGCTTGTACACTAGGTACATTAGCCATGCTGAGCTACTTGTGAGAGATGTGTGGCCCTTTTTTTTTGGCCACACCGCACAGCATGCAGGGACATCAGTTCCGTGACCAGGGATCAGACCCGGGCCCCCTGCAGTGGAAGCACGGAGTCCTGACCCCTGGACCGCCAGGGAAGTCCTGTTAGGTTTTCATCTTCGTGCAGGTTTCCTGTGTCTGGGATGCCCTGCTCACACCCCGCCACCATCCCTTTCTCACTTAGCCTTCATGACTCAATTCGGCACACTTAGGAGGTTCCATAGGTATTAGGTGGATTTCTTGAAAGGGCATCTTTCTCTAGTATCCCTAGTCCTTATTAGCACAGCCTCTGTCATTATAACAAAGCGCACTCCATGTTTGGTGAGGGAGTCAGTTAATTTCTGTTATGTTTCTTAAGAGGTTTGAACAGTTGTATTTTTTCCCAGTGCTAATACAGAATAAATGCTCCTTCTTTACTGAAAAAAATTAAATTAATAGAATTATCCTCTGACTTTTTGGGATCTTTTGGGAAAGTAGTGTACTTTCTAAAATGGAATTCTAAAATCTGACTTCCCAAAGCAGGTAATTAGAAGTATTATGGAATGATTAATTGCTCTGTAAATAATTGTGTTTATCTCAAGAGTTCTCAGTGCAACTAAGAATTTGCTTCTAGTTACTGCTTCACATAGAACAGTGGGAATTATTCCTTTAGCACATATATTTTGAGCGCTTACTGTTTGTTAGGTGTTATGCTTAAGTGCTTAGATGAAAAAACTGGGGCTCTGTTATCAAGAAGCCTACAACCCAGTGGAGAGACAGCTATGCAAAAGAGTGGTTACAGCTCTGTGTTGGAGGCTGGGATGAAGGAATAAAGAGGAAGAATGTGTGGGTAAGCCTGAGGGTAGGGAAATTTTCATTTTTAGATTTCTGTTTATAATTTAAAACTTACAGGAGATGGATAACTTTCTCCTATTCAATAATTTTTAATGATTTGTACTTATACATTATATGTGCTTTCAGAAACTGTATCTCAGTAATATTCATAATAACCTTATAAGGAAAATACAGATTCTTGGTAAATATTAGATTAAATAAAACCTGAGATTTGAATGTAGTTTGTCTTACTGATATTTTCATAAAAACATGTATGCCGAATGCTTAATATGTAAAAGTTTCTTTAGTGGTTAAACCAAGAAGAAAAATTATTGCCCTAATTAACTGTATATTGTTGGTAACCTAGAATATAAATATTTATTACCATCTGTATTGACAGAAGTACATGCTCTGTGGTTGTGTCTTTATTGAGCACTGTATTAAACTATTTGTGTAATTAAATGGACTGTTTGAAAACTGGTTATCTAATTTTTTTATTTCAACAGAGTATCTAGAAACAAATCTGAAAAGAAACGTAGAGATCAGTTTAATGTTCTCATTAAAGAACTGGGATCCATGCTTCCTGGGAATGCTAGAAAGATGGACAAATCTACTGTTCTACAGAAGAGCATTGATTTTTTACGAAAACATAAAGGTACATTTTTAACTTTGTAAAATGGATTTTTTTTTTTGAATAATAACAGACTGTCTCTTAAAGCATAATGTGATGGAATCTTGGCAGTGATGGCTAGAGACGGTATGCTTCCTAACCATTTTTAAGAAAAGGAAATAATTGCCTTTTTAAAGATTTCCTGGTATATTCTTTCTTTCATTCAACAAACATGTATTTAGTGCCTACTAGTATATCCTAGATTCTTGTGGTGCGGGGTAACAGTCCTGGCCCTCAAGTAACTCAGGCCAAGGGAGACAAACATATAAACAGCTAATTGCAATGCAAGTAATTATAATGTGAGTAGTGCTCGTAAACTGTAAACTTTGTGTGAGAACACAGAGGAAAGAATGTGTCAGGGAAGTCTTAACAGTTAATTTTTCAACTGAGTCTTCCTGTTAGCTTAAGAAAAACAGCACTTCACATGGAGGAAATAGCATGTGTAAAACCAGAGAAGCAGGGAGAGTTCAGTTTAACTGGAGCATAGTTTGAGTTGGAAAGTTATGGGTATATTTGAAAGAGAAGCAAGAGTCAGATCATGAGAACTTTATATGTCATTTTAAAAGATTGCTTCAGTGTATATTTAGGAAATAAATACTGTGTTTTAAAGTGATTATTTGTTAATCAAAGAAAATCACTTTGAGTAAATGTCATGAAAAGAAAATTTTAAAGAATGTTAAGTATTTTGGTACTTAATAAATGCTACTTAATAGAAAATAGGTGAAAAACTTGTAAAAGGACATTTCTTTTTCAGATGGAAATGAAACTGCAGAACTTCTCAGAAAGAGAATTTGTAACTAGTACCTCTATTTCTTGCTAGCTCACTCTGTGATACATTACTAGCCTGGTTTATGCTCCACCACTGTTTAAAATTATTTTTTGTTAATTTCATTAATGCCATGACCCCCCCACACGCTCTGCTACCAATAAATCGGTAGCTTTTTCTTATATTTCATCCTCTTCTGCATCTCTGAAGCACTGGAAATTTTCATCCATCCTCCACTGGCTCCCTTTTCCCTTGGCCTGAGATACACTGTACTTCTTCATTCACCTCCCCCTCCCAGCTGAGCTAACTTCTTTCCTCTTTCTTTTTCTGCCCTCTGAACAGGACATTTCTCAAGGTCTTGTCTTTTGTGCTCTTGCTTTCTCTATGCTCCTTCCCTTAGTTTTGCCTCTCTCTTAAACTACTAAATCTATATTTTTAGATGCAAACTTTTCCGTTTTTTTTTTCCAGGTAACTTCTGGGTCTTTGTTTTATGTGTCCTCAGACTCAACGCATCTGAAGTTGAATTCATTTTCATTTGTCAAGTCATCTTTTTCTCTCAGCTTTCCTTTTTCCATTTTCACACCACTGTCCTTTCAATCCCCTGGGACTCAAACCTGAGAAGAGTTTTGCATTTTTTTCATCTTCTGTAGTACAGTATCACAGTTGCCAGTTTTGTTGATTATTCTCAAAATTGCTGGTCTTCATTTTTATTGCCACCATTATCATTACATTTTATCTCTACAAATAGTATTCTCACTAACTTCAGTGCCCCTTGTTAGATAGCACACTCATTCCTCAGACATTGTAGGAGTTCAGTAAATGATTGTTGAATGAAATGAAATAATATACATGCATATTTATTTCCCCCTGACAATAGAGGATTCATTTTGGCATTTAGATATTTTTTTCAAAATTGGGTGTATGATTCTCACACCAAAAAAATTTACCTTAAATTGAAAGGTAATTCTTATATACTTCTTACTCTAAAAATAAACCTGGGTTTAACTAAACTTGATGGGATTTGCTTATGGATTTAAGTCCTTTTTCCTGAATGTATATAATGTGAATTTGAAAAGCATGACTATGTTCCACAGAATTAGTAGCTATACTTCTCAGTTACTCTTCATATCTAGTACAGGCATTTCCAATATGCCAAATTTTGGGTGCCAATTTAATATGCTATATTTATATATCTGGTAATAGAAAAATCAAAACAACTTAGTCCATTTTTTTCACTGCAACATAGAGTATATTTTGTAGAGTAAACTCTGTGACATAGATTTTAATTTTACTTGTTTGTTTTAATATGTCCACATTTAAAAATGGAAAAATATTACCTAAATAGTTCACATTTCATCGTTTATGAATAGTTTTCTCATAACTAAATCCATTAGAAGTATGTTGCAAGATAAACTGTAATTATTGTGTTAAAATGTGTGCCTTAAGCCAGGAATCTGCAAATTTTTGAACCACTAAGAAAACATACCAGAGGACACTAAGCAGGATTACTCTGGGTTTATTACTATAAAGTTTTTGCCTAAAATTTTATTTTAGTCTCCTTGATTAATTAAGAATAGAATACCTTAGACTGGAAAGAATCTTTCTGCCTGGCAATAGGCAGGCCTAAAGTCATTCTTTTTTTTAATTTTTTTTTTTTTTGGAGTGAAATAAAGTCATTCTTTTTTAAAAGCAGACTGACTGATCTCCTTGGCTCCTTTCCTCCAGGTTCACGTCCTTATGTCTGCTCTAGGTGCTACCGTTTGAATGGCAAAGAAAGGAAGGGGAAAAAGAATATATTCCTAATGCTTGGTCTAATCTGCTTGTTCTGATTCTTGTTTGGTCATTGTGTAAAGCAGGAAGCAATCTCAGGCCTGTCAGCAACACAGGTTCTCAGAGCTCCCCAAAGAAAATCCAAAGAGACTGGTATTTTCAGGAGAGCAAATCTAAGGAGATAACTTGCTACATTAGCTCAAATATTTCATCATCCCCAAACTTGGACCTCCTGATAACCTACCTAGACCAATGAATGTTATTGACTATGGTTTAGAGTGGGAGAAGGGAAGGCAACTTGTAGGACTTTTGTACCACCACCCTCTCCCTGTGTGTGGTTGGACTATACCGCTAATGTGTCAATCTGTTTACAGAAATCACTGCACAGTCAGATGCTAGTGAAATTCGACAGGACTGGAAACCTACATTCCTTAGTAATGAAGAGTTTACACAATTAATGCTAGAGGTATGTCCAGATTTAATTTTTGAAAAGTTTTATTTTCCTTAAAAAAGAAATCACAGGGGTTACCAATTTTAGTATAGTTTTAACAATATTAATTTAATATTGAAAAATCTTAATTCAGTGTAAGTCAATCAACTATCTCTTCAGTTAAAATTAACTGATATAAGTATTGTAAGGAAATAGTACTATGTGGTAAAATAATGCCAAATCTTTGTGGTTTCAATATCATCTGAATTTTTGAGAGGCTTAATAAAAGTCAGAAACCTATAACTACCAAGTTCTCTACCTGGACCACAGTAACATTCAAATGAAAAATAAAATATATTATTCATCACATACTAAATATTATTATGAAATGTATTCTACTAGACAGTAGGATTTTTTTTAACAAATTAAAATCCACCTACACACAACATAAAATGGTAATAAATGAAGTATTTTGAAAATATTAAAATAATGAAATATACATTGAAAGGCAACTCTTCTCAATTCAAATAGAAACGTCTAAAACGAAATAAGTAGATGTTCTTTTGCAACAAAATTATTTTTGAAAATAATTCAGGTCATATTTGCTTAGAATTGCAAAACTTAATAACTCATACAATCAATTATAAAATCCACAAAAATTTTGAGTCACTCATACCTATCTATTTTACTTTTTTACTTTTTAATCATTTCCTATTTACATTAATAAGGTGTCATCTATGCACACAAAGTACGGAGTTCAGTATCAGATTTCCATGAAAACTTACAATAAGTTTACTTTGGTGGTAACAGTTAAGGACAAGAAAAATACATACTTTGGTATACTTTGGTGGTAACAGTTAAGGACAAGAAAAATACATATACAGAAGAAGGTAGACATGGAAGAAGTAGAGGAAAGCACTTGAGGTAGGAATATACAGAGGTTGTTAAATAATTTACATTTCTTATTCTGTTTGTTTGGGTCTGTTATTTTAGAACTTAAGCATTTTTCTGTGTGGTGTATGTATATGTAATAGCCATGTCTCAAGTGTCTTTGTATATTGACTAAAGCCTAAAGCAACATTATTTTGCAAATTAATGAACTATTTTTCTATTTATACTTTAGGTGGAACAGTTAATTGCTGGATTAATTAAGTCTTTACCTATTCAGCAGAAATGCTACCGTATGAAAATTTGTTGGAGTATAAATACATTGTATATATATTTAAAGCTGTGCTTAAAATCTGAAAAATAACTGAGCACTTTTCACATATTACCTCAGTGAATACTTACAATAATCTTCTGAAGATAAACTATTTGTATCCCTTTCTAACTTTCAGATGAGGAAATTGAGGAACAAAGGGATTATGAAATTTGCTCAAAATAAAACAGTAATTAGCTTAGCTAGGATTCACTGCAGGAAGACTAGCCTCTGGTCCCTGTGGCCCCAGCCCTTGTGCCCACTGCCGCTCATGAGACTTCTTTTCAGTGAAGGCTAGCCGTGGCACAGGACTTCTGGCTTAGTAACCAGCAGTCAACTCTTTAACTTAGTGGACACTTAAGTTACAAACCAAATAATAGTTCCACTTTGGTTAAATTTTTTCTCCTCTTAAAAGTAGTTTGCCATTGTCCGAAATTATCTCTTTAGATAGAAGTAATACATTTATGAAAGGGTACACACAAGCTAATGTCTATAACCACAAGAAGAAATCAACTCATTTAATTCCTCTTTAATTTTTTCTTTGATTATTTCTCAGTGTAATCATTTAATAAGATCTTCTGTGTTAATCATAAGCTATTTATGTACCCTGCTTTATTGGTATGAAAAATTTTTTATAAATTCATAAATTGATGTAATATCTACACTTAAGAATCTCAGCAAGGTAAATTACCTATTCACTAATAAGCTAAACGGAAAGCATTGTCCTCAAATTTTTCTTTACAATGAACAGATTTTTTTAAATTAATTGCCAAGACACATGTAGTGCATATGTAGATAAGTGTTAAAAATAAAGAGTCTAGAGATTGTAACATTATATATAATATGCAACAGAGAAAATTTAAACAGGTTAATTTTGAAAATATAAATTAGTTGTCTCATGATTATCCTCACTGCTTTTAAAATTACATTCCTGAAAAATACTACATTTATTTATTTTCAATATGTCAAGCATATTTTTGATTTTTAGTGAATATTTACAACTACTAAGTAAATATGCATTTTAAGTTCATATTGCCAAGATTGAAGGATGTGTATAAATGTGTGTACTGTAACCTGGGTCCAACTAACCTAGTTATGTTACTGTTCGCTGGTCATATTGATGAGATTATAGTTAGGCAGTCTGGATACCCTTTTCAGCAGAATTTCGGATGTAGGCTGTATCGTAGAATGTTAGAGCTGCTAGTAGAGGAGTTGGGTCATTCAGCTCAACCTCTTCATTTTACGGATGAGGCCTGGAGAGGCTGCAGCTTGTCTGGTCAGATTGCTAATTAATTCAAGAACTCAGACTAAGATCTTAAAATTCACTTACACCTTATGTGTTGGCTGTCTTTCTCCATTCTTCCGTTGCCACCCGTCCCTCTCCCTCTTGTCTCTGTTGCTTCAGGAATATTCCTTGCTACCCTTGCTGGGGGTGTTGAGAGTAGCCAAGGAAATCAGGGCAGTTTAGCCTGACCAGACCTCTATGCAAAGTCATCTCTGTGTGAAGTCATCTCCCTGTAAGGAGTTCTTTCTCCTCGGCAGCTGGCAGCTCTCTCCAGTAATCTACAGGGAAGGGCCAGTGCCCTGCCTGCCTCATCACAAGGTGGTTCTGTCCCCTTCCCTAGAACTTCCATCCAGTCTTCCCATATTAGACACCCACTAAGGAAACAGCGAAGGTTTACACAGGCCTTTTGTTGTGGGTAAAGTAGATGTCAAATAGGAAGATGAGTTTTAACTAATGAGCCCTTTCCCTCCTATCATACAACGTGGGCAAGGGATAACCTTCAGGGTCTTCAGTCTTGGTATGAGGATGTCCTTCTGTATCTTGCTCTTCCTTCCACATCTCTCGAGTCTTCCTCCTCAAGGCCCCTTCAGTTTTTGGTGTACCTACTTACCTTCTTGGGAAATTACATTCCTCCACTCAAAAGAAGTTTGAGCCCTGGATCCCTTCTTGTGTTAAGATTTGGCGAGATGCTGGTGGAGGCTTTTCTCTGCTGAATCTTTGACTGCTTTGAAAGAGGAAGGGTCAGGCTCTGGTTCTGGGAGTGGGATCAAGTCATTAAGAGTTCTGATTTTAGTTGATTCTCTTCACAGAAGAGAGCTGCATCCTAATTTCTAGCAAATAGAGATCATCATAGAAAATAGTAATTTGCTTTCAAAGATGACACAATCTAGCCTCACATGAGAAAAGCATGTCTTTCTTAACATCATTTTGACCCTTTTCCTTAGGAAATAATACCAGCATTATTGTACCAAGGAGTTTTTGTAAAAATTTCATGAATTTGCTTAAATTATAAGATTTTCACCCCTTCCCCTTACATTAGCCAAGAATGAGTTTGAGCCATTCTAGAAAACAGGCATCTACTCAAAATAAGTACTTTCTGATATCCAAACGTCTTCCTCAATAGAAGGGGAGGTGGGGGATGCCTTTTTCCCTACTTCCAACACGTACCTCAACAGTTACTTGGAGGGAGGTTACTCTAACTCTCAGATCCATAAATTACATACAGGTTATTTTTTACTTGCCACGGGCCACACATATGCTAGGTGCTGCAGATACAGTATTGGAGGAGTTATACATAGTTCTCACTAGAGATTGTATCCTTTGAGAGAACCCTATACTTAAACAAGAAATTCAGATTTAGTGTGATAACTATTTTGATAGGAGAAGAGGAACTCCTCTTACGGTGTATCTTTTCTGCTGTATATCTTCAACATCTTTTCTATTGCATCTTCTTTTCCTTCAGCCTGCAAATATATTTCAGTTACTTTTTAAAAAAATGACTTCCCTTGATACTTTGTCCCCTCAAAATGTGTCCTTTCATGAACTTCAGAAGGGAAGAAAGAGTGGTTTATAATAGACTTCTGATCATCCACCCATCTCTAAACTCATTGTGATGTGACTCACCTTCCTATTGAAATTACTCTTAAAAGTCACCAAAATTCAGTCCTCATTTTCTCATTCCTTGTCTTATTTGATTCTATGTTATACTGAACCATCCCTCTTCCTCCTCATTCACTTTGTCATTCTTTCTTCCATTGACTTCATCGACAACAGTGTATTCAGTCTTTGTCATTTTCTCTGGTGCTTTTGCTCCTCCTCATTCCCATAAATAGATTATTCCCCAAGGATTTGTCTTTGGCAGTCTCCTCTCTTTTGCAGATCTCATTTCTTCAGCTGCAACTTTGGTGCCTAGGATTCTCAAATGAAAAACTTTGTGATATGTGAATACAGGATTGCTTTATTATTATTATTACTATTTTATAAATTTATTTTTAAAAATTTTTGGCTGAGTTGGGTCTTCGTTGCTGCGCACGGGCTTTCTCTAGTTGTGGTGAGCGGGGACTACTCTTCATTGCGGTGCGCATGCTTCTCATTGCAGTGGCTTCTCTTGTTGCAGAGCATGAGCTCTAGGCACGCAGGCTTCAGTAGTTGTGGCATGTGGGCTCAGTAGTTGTGGCTCACGGGCTCTAGAGCGCAGGCTCAGTAGTTGTAGCGCACGGGCTTAGTTGCTCCGTGGCATGTGGGATCTTCCCGGACCAGGGCTCGAATCCATGTCCCCTGCATTGGCAGGCAGATTCTTAACCACTGCGCCACCAGGGAAGTCCCAGGATTGCTTTATTATTAAGTATTGTTCCCCTATGCTGACTTCTCTCCTGAACTCTAACATTACATTTCTTAATGTTTGCCTAAGTCCTTTCTTCTCTATTCTTACTGCTGCTAATTTCATTTGGATTCGCCTTAACTTCCCCTACTATTCTGAAGGCCACTGAGATTTTCCTCTTAATTCACTTTTTCCTCTAAATCCGTTTTACACACTTCTTCCAGACCGCTCTTGAACAAAGTCCATATGTCTTGCCCTGGTATTCAAGGCCTTTCATGATCTGACCTCAGCCTACTTTTTCAGCTTATTCCCTTTCACTTTATTCCCCATGTATCTCCCTGTGCTTCAGTCTGTACATAATATCTGTCTGTTAATATATCCGAAGGTGGTAATGTGTTCTTTTGTGTGCCAAAGACATATTATTGGTGGCCTATGTGCTTCGGAGATATTAACATCTTCAAATAAGGCCATTGTTGTATAATAACGTGATAAAGGTAGAACATTGTTTCTACCTTTTAGAAACCAATCATCCAATAATGGCCATAGAGTGATTTCTTTTTTTCCAGAAGCATTTTAAAATGCACAAAGATAGATACTAAGGTATTGTAAAGGGGAAAAGCTAGCATTTTGACAGTGCTCTGGAAATTTCCACAGTTAAGTCCTTTGTCATTTATCTTAGATTTTTATTTCTGTCCTGTGAAATACTTTTTTCTTTTCATTTAACTGACCATTATGTTTAATTTCAGGCTCTTGATGGTTTTTTTTTAGCAATCATGACAGATGGAAGCATAATATATGTGTCTGAGAGTGTAACTTCATTACTTGAACATTTACCAGTAAGTATAAAAATCCTGTGATCTTCTTCTTATTTAATGCCTACTCTAAACGTTCTAAAGCACTAAGAAGTGGACCCCTCAGAGCAGTGCTGAACAATGGTTGGAGCGGGGATGAGACCTCTGAATATGTCTCTTGTTTTAGCATGGCTGTATTTTCTCAGGTCAGTCGTAACTCTAATCTATAGTGACTAAATATTCAACTACCACTTTATCTAACCTCTATTCTTCCTGCCCTCTTTATTCTAATGCTGAATTTTCAGTATTAACTTTTTAATCAGCGTGGTGAAGACGTTGCTTAATCACTGAAATTATCTTGAGAATAAGTTTCTACTGAGATATTTGTTGCAGCTAAATAATAATTTTCTCAAAAGAATGACTTATAAGAACATACTGAAAATAATAGATACAGAACTTTTGTGCTCTGTGGCTTGAGTTGATAACATTTTAATGGCCATATTCAATTTGTTATTAATATGATCAAAAGGGTAGATAATTCGAAAAGAATTATAATTTTGATTAGAATGGTGAATACCTGAATTATGTATTTGCTGTTTTACTTAACATATATTTATTGAACATCTGCTCTGCCAGGTACTATGCTAGGTGCTCTGCTACAATTGACAGTTCTTATGAATTTGAAGTTTTTATTGAATATGTAATGTTCTTATCTAAGATGGTGTTACCCAGAAACTGGGTTCGCCTCTTGGTGGGTGCCAACCCAATAGACCCAACCAAGCCAAAGATTGGGAGAAGGAAGGATTTATCATAACTCGCAGCAAGTAAGGAGAACACATTGGCGGGGGAGGGGCGCGGATCTTTCCCAAAGCAGAGTCTCCCCAGACAGCAAAATGGGGGAAGTTTTCAGCTAAGGGCACATGCATATTCATGAAGGGGCTTTAGCAGAGGAGAATTCAGCATAGAAGTGGGGCAAAGGTTGACAGAGTCCCAGCTTTACTTGACTGAAGTCAGAAGAGGTCAGCATCATCATTATATCCTCCACTTGGGGTGGGGGGCCTTGGTTCCTACAGAACTCAGATGTATTATTATGTATATCCTTTGAGAAGGAACTAGGACTCTGGTTTATCCCTGCACTATTGTTTGCCTGCCTTTTCTCTCTCCCTGCATTCCTTTGTTCCCTTCAGATCATTAAATACTGAGATCAGGGCAAGCATTGTGGCCAGGCTGAGATTACAAAATGGCTTCTCTTATGTCAAGAAAGCCATTCCTGGTTCTCTTTCTCCAGGGACCCCCTAACTTATCTGCTTACAGTGGGGCTTGTGGTGTAAATATTTTGAAGTTACTTATAAATTACTCTTAAAATGCCCATCTCTTGAAAATGTATAACAGTACAAAGTCAACTGTTCTATAAGGATCTCTTTCAAGAGATGTTGAAAAGCAGTATCTCCTTCCCTCTGATTACTCTGCTACTTTGTACTTTGTAAAGAGAATGGACTCTATACTTAAAAGGTCAGATTCGAAAAGGGTACTTTGTTTCTGAAAGCCAGGCAGTAAGTAATTTGCTAATTTCTTTGGGTCATGCAGAAAATGACTCTTGGCTTTACTGCTTCTCTAGGGGCTATCTTTACAAGTAAGCTCAAACAATAGGTGATCAGCCCAACATCTAAAAATTGTTTGGGAATAAACAGTGAGATTATAGCAACATGTAAGTAAACTACTATGGGCAGAGAAAAGGACAGAATTTTCTGGAGGACTCTTTTTAAAAAAATATTTACGTAGTGAAAAAAGCCAGGGAAAGAAATCCTCCATAGGATTAAGATATGACTAAGATAAGATTGACTAGTGGACTCTAATAAATAAAACAAAAGAATGTATATAACAAAACAGAAGCAGGCTCACAGATAAAGAAAACAAACTGGTGGTTATCCGTGGCGAGAAAGATGGGGGGAGGGGCGAGATAAGGGTATGGGGTTACCCCTACTACGTATAAAATAGATCAGCAACAAGAATATATTGTACAGCACGGAAATATAGCCATTATTTTGTAATAACTTTAAAGTGTAAATAACTTTTGTAATAACCTTGTAAAAACTTTTGTAGTAACTTTGGAGTGTAATCTATAAAAAAAATTTGGATCACTATATTGTGCACCTGAAACTAATAATACTATAAATCAACTACACTTCAATTTAAAAAAATAAGGTTAAGTAACTTGAATAAAGGTATAATTATATGCTTTTAAACCACAGACATTTTTATTGGATTTTCTTTTGGTTATGTATTTATAGAAACTATATAATCTTTAATTTAGTCATAGTCAGGGTATAATTTGCAATGTGGTCAGACTTTTTAAAAGCCTGCTTCTTGGGCATTTTCCCTGGACTTCATTGAGAATTAGATTCCTTTTCTCTGTGTTCTCACGTTACCTTATATGTACTGCCACCCTGACACTTAACAACGAATTGTAATTTTCTGTTTATTTTGATAATAATGGTAGATGTAAGCTTCCTAAGTGCAGGGACTTCATCTCTGTATCCACGTGTGCTGGCTGATTTCTCAGAGAGGCACTTAGGAATTATTGATTGAGTATAAGAAACTGAGTAGATTATTTGATGAAGATGTTTGAAAAACTTCTTCCTAATGGCACACTGGTGTTGGATCTTTAGTGAGGGAATATTTAATTGCATTTTGAAATAACAACATGTCTACCACAGATCTAGTTGGGATCCAAGTGTTTGATCATTAACATTCTCCCCTCAGTGAGAAACCTCGTCACCATTCCCTCCTGGATTTTTTTTTTTAAACTTTTAATTTTAGAACTATTTGTAGATTTATAGAAAAATCGAGAAGATAGTACAGAGAGTTCCCATAGGTCCCCTACCCAGTTTTCTCTGTTGGTAACATCTTCTGGATCTTTCTGATTGTCGTGCCAGCCAAAGCGTGTAGCAGGTGAACGTGTGGGCAGAGGAGGTCGCTGCTGATCCAGCAGACCCGTTTCGTGCGGAGTTCATAGTAGCCTTTATTAAAACAGTTTTGTTTTTTTTTTTACCGCTCTCCAGTTACAGTGGATACTTTCCTTCGCATCACTGACAATGTTGTATGTTATTTGAAGGTTTGAAAACAAAAACACAAGTGTGTTTTGAGAAAATGAAGTAATACTTGTTTAGGATCAAACACAGTAAGGAAAAAAGTATGTGATTTTCTGTTTTGGCTTGCCATTAATAATTAAACTGTAACAGATGCTAAACAAAAGGTTTAAAACAATGGTGTGCCTTTCTTTGTATTTGAACATGCATACCTTTTGGTCTAAAATAGAATTTTGGCTCTTGCCCAGAGGGGGAGAAACATTAGCAAATCTCTAAATATAGGCTTTAGTGTTTATAATTCAGTTCTGTTGAGAAATTAAAATTTGCCATCTTAATCAGTGGTCAATGTGACTTAACATTTTTTAATTTAAATTTGACTGTAAAATTGCAAGACTGATTCTAGAGGTCCTGCAAAAAATTTTTTCTTAACTTTGTCATGTCATACTTATGAAATTAATTTAGGTACATTTTAACCTATTTGTGGCTAATAATCAGGAAAGGAAATTTATGAATTTTTTTTTTTTCCTGGTGTGGCTTTCTACAACAAAATTATGGGGTCATACCACCTCCTTGCTGGAAGGGATTTTAGACATCCTTAGCCCAGCCCCTTTATGTTTGTTAGAAGCATACATGAAACCCAGAGAAATTGGACTTAATTGTACAATTTAGTGGAAGTGCCAAGACATAAAGTTGGGTCTCTTTACCAGGAACTTAAAATTTGTAAAATTTTACAATTTAAGATTGTTTTCCTCATACTTGCTTAAATGTGTTCCTGAGAAGAGAGTATATTAAATTTGTTACCATGTAATATAGGGAGGAAGATTCACCATGTTACAGCCTAACAGAGTCCAGGACTAAAAGTGCCCCTATTAAGATACTGTATGAGCATTTCATTTTCTACTCTTCTTAACTTGGTAATTTTGAACTATAAACACAAGAATGTACTAAGGAAGTCAGTAACATCTTTGGTGTAAATGCAGTATGCAGAAATAACAATTTAGAATTTTTTTCAATAGTTATATGATTATTGGCAAATTAATATTTTTAATAAGAAAACAAATATTTGAAATAAGCAAATAAAGCTTACTTGATAGGACCAGAATCTCTGTTCCTTATGCCTGTGCATAAGGAACATAGTTGTTTAAAAATATGTTATATCCAACATATACCTGAGATTTTTTTGGAGGAGCTTTCAGTCCCTTTTGAGCAGCTACTCTCTATAGCAGTTATTTGTCAGTTTTCTCACTGAGGAAAAGATAATTGATGATAGTTAATAATGTCCACTGAATGGTTGCATTGACCTAATGTAAAGAAAACAGCCTGTTGATTTATATCATATGGCAATCAGCAGGATTTACATTTCTTCTTCATGAAAATAATTGAGGGAAACAGAAGGATCCAGATAGCTGTCACTTCCTTCTCTTTCCTTTGAATTGTGCTTGGGAACTGAGTGGATGGTATGGCAACATCAAGTATGATCAACTTCATTTTGAGATTGGAAGTGTAATGGTTAATGGAAAATCACACATCAGTTAGTTGCCTGCTAAGTCTGATACTTCAGTTTATCAAGTGTCTGGGGAAGCAGAATGGTGAAGTAGTGCTTGTGATTATACCACTCTGTATACTAGATAGTCATATTATTTTCTCTATGCATATGAGACAGCCTATAGATTTATAGATAAAAAAGCAAGGGTAACAAAGGTCAGATCATAATTTACTGAAATAGTGGAAGAAATGTCAGTAAAAGTAAATAATTGTAGGAAACTGTAATCATCTCCAAAATGAGTTTTAGTTCTACAAATAGGTATCTTATTTTTCTATCAAGACTATTTTTTACACTAATGTCAATGCCTATATTTTAATACTTTATTTTATGAATAAAAGGCAATTTTTTAGCCTTTTTTGTTGTTCATGCCTTAATTTTTTGTTTATTCCTTCTGTTCTAGAGACTTTTCAGACATTCAGAAAAATTCCTTGTTAAAATGCAGATATATTTTTGGTGTGGTTACCCCTTAAGGCTTATCAAGTAACTCCTTAATTCAAAATAATTTACTGCACTAATAACCGTTATGTGCAAAGCTCAGTGTTATTGTGTCTTGATTTGAAGGATAGGAGATAAAGGTGTAAGAAATAGGGCCCTTTAATTCACCCACAGAGCGGTAGGACATAGAGATTAAAATATAATTAAATATTTTTGATGGGAAATGAAGGATATGAGTAGTAATTACTAAAGGAACTTTATTATTTTTACTGTGGATTATGCAGTTAAGGGACATATTTTTGAAGGAAATAATTTGAACTGGTCTTTGCAAGATGGAAGTGTACAAACATGTGGTGAGAGAGGGGAAAGATACTCCACTTCATGAGGTGGACCTTGAAGGCTAGAGAAGATACAGAAGGAAGAGTGTAAATGTATGGCTTGTACAAGAGTGGTAAACACCCCTTTTCCCACCTCTTACCATCCCCAGTGGCTGTTTTTTGTTACTGTTAGAAGTTTTTTTTGTTTTGTTTTTAACAATCTTTACAGTGTTTGAAATACAAACAAAAGTGAAATTTCTTAGTGGAACCCTTAGCCTGCTTTCACAACTCCTTTTCACTTCCCTTGCCCTCCATGCCTACCTCCGTAGTCTTCGAGATACCACTTCAGTAACCCCAGGATTCCACAGGGCAGTTTGAAAATGTAGAGAAGCAGGGTAGACTGCATGGGATTTGGCAGGAAATGTGAAGTCACTAAAGTTTTGTTGTCGATGGTTCTTACGGACGGGCACTGTCCTATTCACTTTTTTTTTTTTTTTTTTTTTTTTTTTTTTTTATTTTTGTTATTTTTTATTTATTTTTGGCTGTGTTGAGTCTTTGTTGCTGAGCGGGCTTTCTCTAGTTGCGGCGAGCGGGGGCTGCTCTTCATTGCGGTGCGCGGGCTTCTCATTGCAGTGGCTTCTCTTGTTGCGGAGCACGGGCTCTAGGCATGCAGGCTTCAGTAGTTGTGGCACACGGGCTCAGTAGTTGTGGCTCGCAGGCTCTAGGGCACAGGCTCAGTAGTTGTGGCACACGGGCTTAGTTGCTCCGTGGCATGTGGGATCTTCCTGGACCAGGGCTCAAACCTGTGTCCCCTGCATTGGCAGGCGGATTCTTAACCACTGTGCCACCAGGGAAGTCCCCCTATTCACTTTTGATTCCACAGCCATGGCGCATTGTAGGCCACCTGATGCTTGTCAAATTACTGTTGATTAAAGCCGTATTTTAGCAAGGATTATAATGCTCAACACATGACTTGCCTTTTTTTTGGGGAAGAGGGTGGTTATCTTAAAGCATGGCTTTTTGACAGTGGGATACAGGATAGATGGCTGGAAAAGATGAAATAAAAAAGAAAGGACACATTGGACAACTGAAATGACACCAAAGTCAAGTCTCCTCTTCATGTAGCCTGTGGCCACTCCTGTTGTCCTTTATTGTAATGTACACCACCGTAACGTACCAAGAGTTTGGGATGTATGGTAAGGCTACATCTGGTAGCCTAAGATCCTTCTAATTAACTTTCTTAGTCCTGTTATATTTTACATGTTCAAATTTGAAACTCACCTTAGCAAATAACTTATCAGACTTTCAAAGGTCATATTGATCATGAATCTGATGACACTAGTCTCAGAGGCAATGAGGTCATGTTAACCTCTTTCACCTTCTCAGTCTTGTTTTTTGAGTTGTGCTCTGTAACGTGACATTTGTCAGTTTTTACAGATAATTAAACATTAGCCATATGCTCATCTGATGTTTTAAGAGTGATTATGTACTTTTAAAATAAATGTCTCTTGAATCACTATAATTACTTAATTTTTAAAAATTTCTTTTTCAGTCAGATCTTGTGGATCAAAGTATATTTAATTTTATCCCAGAGGGGGAACATTCAGAAGTTTATAAAATACTCTCTACGCATCTGCTGGAAAGTGATTCATTAACCCCTGAATATTTAAAATGTAAGTAGTAGTTCTTAAGCAAAAAGTTAAACAGATTTGGTTGCGTTATCCTTTACTTCTGTAATTTTGTGACAAACCCAGGTATGTTTAACCAAATTAACACATGGCATCGTTCCAAATGCCCTATTAGATCCTTTTTAAATATTAACATATGATGGAATTATGACCATATTAGAAGTCTGAACTCTTCCAGAATACATTGAAATCTCATCTTTTTGTTATAATATGCCATAAAACTGTAGTTTACATAAAAATGGAACTTGCAGTATATTCTTCTTAATTTTTATATAAAATCTTACTGTGTTTAATGAGAGAAAATGAAACATTCTCATTTTCACCATCACTAACCAATTGAACACTGAAACTATGGGGCAAGACTTCTATATTTAAAAAAATTATTTAATAAAGGAAATTGTTTGCTTTATTAATTAAACAGAATTAAACAGTAATTTATTGGCTATGTCTAGTGTGCCAGACATTTGTGCGCTATATCATAAAAGTGCCAAGAATAGGGAAAAATAGTCCCTGCCTTTAATAAGTATAAAATACCATGGTATAATCTGACTTTTCTTCTAGATTCACTGGACAAATTAATTTGACCAGAATACCTCATTTTCTTGCATAAATTATCCTGTGTAAAATCTGAAATCATTACAGCACTACATTTGGCCATTAGTGATTAGATGTCTTCTACTTTTTCCATGATTTTTAAGTTTTGACTTTTCCGGTAATACTGACATTAATCATTTTAAAGGTTCTTTATATTTTGAATCTTCAAATTCTGTAGAACACTAACCATTCAAGAATTGAGATACACATACACACACAGACACACACACACACGTGTAAATATGTGTGAACATACATCTTTGATAAGATAGCCTGTCAGAAGGAGTTGAGAAGAAGAAAAACTGGAGACCAGGCGAATCCATTTGAAGCCTATTTATAATTGTTTAAAAATCAAGTTCCTATGACATTGACCAAAGGACTAGTCTTTCACCTAGGAGAAAGATTTGGGTTGGATATAATGATGTAGAGGCCAGTTATAGGCCTGTAAACGGTATTTGAAGCCATGGATTGAATGACGTTGCTTGAGGTAAATATATAGAATAAGGAGAGAAAAATTAGAAAGATGGAACCCTGGGCCATGGCGAGAGGTGGACAGAAGAGGAGTCTGCTTTAGAGACCTTCACAAGGGCAACATTGTCTGGAGAACTGGACGAAAGCCTTTGGCAGAAATACAGACCTTAGGCTTCTGTATCAGGCAAGAATACTCTTTTTTTTTTAATTAATTAATTAATTTGTTTATTTATTTTTGGCTGCGTTGGGTCTTCGTTGCTGCTCACGGGCTTCCTCTAGTTGTGGTGAGCGGGGGGGCTACCCTTCATTGCGGTGTGCGGGCTTCTCATCGCGGTGGCTTCTCTTGTTGCGGAACACGGGCTCAGTAGTTGTGGCACGTGAGCTCAGTAGTTGTGGCTTGTGGACACTAGAGCAGAGGCTCAGTAGTTGTGGTGCACGGGCTTAGTTGCTCCGAGACATGTGGGATCTTCCCGGACCAGGGCTCGAACCCGTGTCCCCTGCATTGGCAGGCGGATTCTTAACCACTGTGCCACCAGGGAAGTCCCCAAAAATACTTTTTAATAGAGAAAAGCCTTAATTAAATGACTTGCAGATCTCCTGCTTAAAGAACTGATATACAAAAAAAGTTATTTCTTTTTTTGTATATGAAAAGGATGTTTCATGTCAAAGGAGTAAACGAGATGTAGAACAGAGGGTAAATTGCTTGGAAAATTCAGGATTCTGTAAATATGCCATTTGGGTCATAATGAAGGTGAGGTAGTACAGGTGATGTGATCTGTGTCTAGAGAAGGAAACAGGGCCTAATGTTTCATCCTAAACAGTTTGGTTTTTATTTTTTAACGTAGTGAGAAGCCAGTGCAAGGGGATTTGGGTGGTTTTGTGGTCTGAAAAGGAAGTCTCTCAGGTGGAAAATTTTGAAAAATAACAAGAGTGGAGATTAAAAGGATAGCAGTAGAAGTAAGGATGGAGAGGAAAGCATGCATTCGATTGTTGAGTGCATAAACTCAGTAGGACTTGATGTTAGGCACAGGTGTCCAAACAGCTAGGGATCGTCAGTGGGGAAGGTTTTAGGAAGAGTGTAGTTAGAGTTTGAACCTGTTGAGTTTGATGATAAACCCATTCATGATAATAACAGAAGAGTATGTGTTTGATGCTGTAAGTGAAGAGAGGTGTTATTACTCCTTGAGTGCTGAAATAATAATAATGAAAGTGATGTTAGTCTTAGAGTAACAGGCAAGGGTGAATCTGAGTGGGAAGAGTGTGGAGGCATGGAGAATCCATTTTTGCAGTTACCTAGATGCAGGGTAATTTACATCTGTACCAAGTTGGTGGTACTGGATGCTCATTTGGAAAAAATGACTCATGAGAGCTTCCTTGGTGAAATGAACAGCACATCCTGTGACAGATTCGTTTGGGAACTGGTGATAGGACGAGAAGAGACCAAATTGATATGATTTCTAACTAAGGAGATAAGCATACATACATAGGACGAAGGGTAAGGACAGCTGGCTTAGGAAGAAAGGGGGATAAATTCACTTTCAAATATTTTGAGTTTCATTTACTGATGGGACAATCAGGTAGAGATGTTCTGAAATCAAATAGTGATATGAGACTTGGTCTTATATAAAATGTTAGAGTTGGGGAGAGAGATTTAGGAGTAAATAAGTTTGTCAATGCTGGTAAGTTTGTAAAGGATAATAGATTACAATCAAAAGAACTTTTGTGATGCCCATAGTTTGAAGACTGATTAGCAGAAGAGGTAGAAATAGTCAGTAAGGTAGGAAGGTAAGTTTCATACTATGGGAATGAAAATATGTGAATTTTAAGAAGAGGTAGAAACAATGAGGAAAGACCATTGAGCTTAATACAGACGTGGGTGATTTTTAGAGGAGCAGTTTCTATAGAGGTGTGAGGGCAAAAGCCACAATGCATAAAGTTAAGGGAGGTGAACATATGGAAACTAGAGCACATAATGAAAAGGAAGGAGATCTGTGTTACTAAAAAGAGTAGCATGAAAAACTCTTTATATGTTTGAGATGGAAAGACCTGAACAAATTTAAAAGTAGAAAGTAAGGACCCAAAAAAGAACATGTGTGGATGTTAAAGGAATAAATACCGTGGTGTGGCCCTGGTCCTAGAGAAGGAAGAGAGGAAAGACTGTTCAAGGTAGAGATAGAAGTATTAGCTTTGGAATAGGAAGCAAAACCTTTCTTTGAAATTAGAGTGAAGAATGAGAAGGAAGGACAAATAAAAATGGAGGAACATGGAGTGGCTTGTATCAGAAGATCTGTTTTCTTTATTAAGGACAAGGTGAGATCATCTAAAGAAACTCTGCTTTTATGGACTAAACAAAATGTCATTGAGGACCTCTGTTGGAGGAAATAATGATTGTAGACTTATACAACTGTTACAATCTTACTTTGTGTGATATATCATTCATTATGATAAATCACAAATATGTCATATTTTTTCTCTTATTTCAGCAAAAAATCAGTTAGAATTTTGTTGTCATATGCTTCGAGGAACAATAGACCCAAAGGAGCCATCTACTTATGAATATGTGAAATTTATAGGAAATTTCAAATCTTTAAACAGTGGTAAGTTAAAATGCTTCTTTTGCAATGTAATTTCACTTGGTATTCTTTTAAGCTCTTAAGGACAGATGTTTGAATATCAGTAAAAACTAGATTTTACTGGAGTAACTGTTGATACTTATTTCCTTATTGTTTTAGTATCCACTTCAGCACACAATGGTTTTGAAGGAACAATACAACGCACACACAGGCCTTCTTATGAAGATAGAGTTTGTTTTGTAGCTACTGTCAGATTAGCTACACCTCAGTTCATCAAGGTATGTTTCTAATTTTATTTCGCAAAGGGGTTTCACTTTATATTATGAGAATTGCCTGTGTAATTTTTTTGTTGTTTCCAGATACTTCCTGTACGCATTGAAGTGGTAGTGGCCATGAGACATTAAATATACAGGATCATGATATTTTTGAAGCAAATAATGAGTTACCAAGGCACTCATTAAATTATATAACTAATTTTTAAATGTATACCCTTTGTAGTTAACCGGTGGTTATGTATCACCATTGTCCTGCTTTTGTGCAAAATTTTAAGATGCTTTTTTTGTATGGTTCACAACTACATTAAAGGGGAAAAGCCAAAAATCTAGGTAGATTTAAAAGATTGGTTTTGAAATTTTCTTTTGAAATACACAAGTGGCTTTTTACTGCCTTTCATGTACCTTTTCAGTTTTGAAATTCAGATAAATAATTTATTTTTATATCCTGGGCCCAGGAAGCAGATGATTAGTAGGGAAGTGGGAAAATCAAAGACTTCAGTCACTGGAAAGTGGCTGGAAATAAGCCAGGCTAAGATTTTAAATTTAGGGAAACACCATATTATAGGACAAAGTACTGAATTAGCAGTTAGAGGATCTTGAACCAGTCTCGCTCTGCTTGTTTTGATCTTAATAGCAGTGGCTAAAATGTTTATTGAGTGCTTACCACATGCTGTATACTTTACATGCGTTATCTCATTTAATTCTTAGAAATGCTGGTATGATCACCATTTTATATATAAGGAAACTGTGGCCTTAGGGAAGTTAAGTTACTTGCCCAAAGTCACAGCTATTAAGCAGTAGAACTGAGATTGATTCTAATTCTTTTTCTCTCAAAGCCCAAACTCTTAATCACTGCACTGTGCTACAGAAGGTTATTCAAGGACACAGAGGCAGGTTGGAATACATTGTTGAGTATGACTAGAGTCTAGGGTTACTGTGTGTGGAGGAGCAGTTACGGATGGTGAGAGATGATGTTAGAAAAGTAAGCAGATGCCGGCAATGATATGTGCTTCTTTCTTTGTTGTTTGTTTCTCCTTGCTGAAGAGTGTAGATTTTATCCTGATGGAATGAGCAACCATTAAGGTTTTTAAGCAGGGAAGTTATACAATCATATTTGAGTATTTATAAGGTAATTGTGGCCAGAATAGAAGATGAGTTGAAGGACAGGGAGACTTGTTTGGGGAGACACTTTGGCAATAGTGTGAGCCAATGATGGCAAGGGTCTAGAGTCCAAACTACGACCCTGAAGATGGATGGGCTCGAACAGATTTCTTAAAAACTTAGAAGGTGAAATTGAAAGGATTTAGTAGTGGCCATTTAGATGGTGAATGGTGAAAATGAGTGTATTGTGACTATCAGATTTCTAGACTTAATGGCGTAACACAGGTATGCCTCTGTTAATGAGATGGAACATTGTGTAACTGGGTATGAGGAGTAAAGCAGTTAGTTTATTTTAGGACACGTTGAGTTTGTGATGTGCAGGAACATCCAGACAGAAATACAGAGCTCTAATTCAGGAGAGAGACCTGAATTCAGAATTAGGGTTTATAGGCATGTGAGTGAGTAGAGAAATGTGTTGAGTGAGAAGTACTCCCCCAGAAGCCTGCATCTATTTATTGCCATATTCCTTGCTACTAGAAAATAAAAATGTATTTAAAAAAATGTTTAGGGAAAAGTTAGCTAAGAATGACTTTTACAGCTAACAATGTTTGGGACTGTGCTAAGGACACAGAAAAGTATTTCTAAATTTTAATTATTAATTTATTTGTAGGAAATGTGCACTGTTGAAGAACCTAATGAAGAGTTTACATCTAGACATAGTTTAGAATGGAAGTTTCTATTTCTAGATCACAGGTAACTCCCATTTTTCAATTCTATAAAAAGATAATAATCATATTATAATTCTTGAAATTAATGGATTTCAAGGACAAACTTTTTCTCATCAGGACGCTCAAACTCATTATCCATTATTTAAAAAATAAAGGTTCCTCCCAAAATTGATTTCTAGTTGAGTATTTTTTGTTATGGAAAAATTCATAATATTGGTTGTTTTATATGTAATTTAGGGCACCACCCATAATAGGATATTTGCCATTTGAAGTTCTGGGAACATCAGGCTATGATTACTATCATGTGGATGACCTAGAAAATTTGGCAAAATGTCACGAGCACTGTAAGTAGATTTTAATATTTCTGGTGATAATTTTTAATCTGTAAGTAACTATCATATTAATAGAAGGTGGTGAAATACCAACTTAGAACCATTTTTCTATTTTTGAAATATATTGGAAATTTTTTCTTTGTATATATAACTAATTCCAATAGGAATCCTAGATCAAGTCTAAATTAAACTTCTTCCTATTTTACATATTTCAGTCTATAGTAGTAAGTACAGTTTTATAATATGGCATCTAATAAACCTTGTTTTGAAGTGTTTAAGCTCTACATCTAGAGTAAGAGAAGTAGATTCGTTTGAAAATTGTAATAGTGTGTCAAAATATTAGAACACTATTTCATAAATTTTGATATCCAGGCCCAGGAGGTAGGGACACATTTATAGAATCTCTTTTAGAAAACTCATAGTGAAAGAGGGAAGAGATACAGGAACATATGTATATGTATAACTGTTTCACTTTGTTATAAAGCAGAAACTAACACACCATTGTAAAGCAATTATACTCCGATAAAGATGTTAAAAAAAAAAAAAAAAAGAAAACTCATAGTGAGTGCTTCATTAATGTTACCTGCCATTGTTATATTAGCAGAAGGAACATTATCATCGCATTTTTTGCCCTGTTCTAAACAATTTACGTACATTATTCTCTATTATTCATCATCACAGTTGTAGAAAGTAGGTACTATTATTATCTCCACAAGTAAACTGAGACGCAGAAAGGCTAACTAATTTACTTACAAGCCCATAACTCATTGGTGGCAGAGACAGGATTAGAGTCTAGCCCTACCCCTTTACCACGTGCTATTCATTCCTTGTTTCAGAAGTTTGTTTTTAATAGGTTTTATTTGCTTCTCTGATCCTCCTCTCCAAATACTTCCCTTTTGAGTGTCCTCTAAATTAGATATTTAAGATACTTTCATAATTTCTTAGGTTGGTCTCATAAACCTCTCTCTATGAAAATAAAGCATGTTATATAATATCATCAGCTATATGGAAGATTTTCACAGTAAAGTCACTTCACAAAAGAAACATTCCTCACTTCAAGTGATAATGGGCACTAAGCTCCATGATGTATTAAAAATATCTGACACCTCTATTAGCTAGGTGGGTAGTTTTGGACAAGCAGTTTCAAGTATGTAGAACTTGGTTTCCTCATTAATAGAGCAAGCGATTCCTGTCCAGCATTTCCTAAGGTTTGTTGCATGAATGCCAGTCTATTAAAAATGAATTTTATGGTCAAGGAAAACTAGGTAACAGCTTATAATCAATCCCCATCTTCCCACCACCAGAATCTTGACATATATTAGCATACTCAAGGCTTTGAGAAGACCTATTTAACAAATTTTCACAAGTTAATTTAACCACAAAACCCATTTTTTGCTTAATATCATTAAAAGGCTTCCGAACTTACAATCTACAGAGAATGTTTTGGGAAATACTGTATTGTCAGTTACTTTAAATGATTAAGTTTTTCTGATTTTGGTTAGTTAAGGTTTAGAATTAAATGCCTCAAAGGTGCTGTACTTGTGGGGGCCGGGAGGGTGGGTGGAGCTCAGGTGTGATTACTTATTGCTGTTGCCCTCAGTATGTCTTAGCAGGAGAAAGTCAGTATGTGAATAATTTATTCTTGAGTATTTGGAAATTTGTTGTATGTGAAAAGTATCTAAGATCAGCTGTAAATTGGGCACTGTGGAAGATATGCTAATTGCTATCTCTACAGAATAGCATTTTCTTATAATTGATGTACTATATGTTATTGAAAAGCCAGAAGAAGAATTATAGAGAGAGATATAAATGTGGGTGATACCTTTGGCTAAAAATCTAATAATATGAATCAAAACATATTTCTTTTCTTCTTAGTAATGCAATACGGGAAAGGCAAATCATGTTACTATAGGTTCCTGACCAAAGGACAACAGTGGATTTGGCTTCAAACTCATTATTATATCACTTATCATCAGTGGAATTCAAGGCCAGAGTTCATTGTTTGTACTCACACCGTAGTAAGGTAATAATTCTTTTTACAGAATTTCTGAATATAGAAACATCCATAATGATTCTGGAATGTAATTTTATGTATAACTTATTAATGAAATACAAAGTGATTTTTTCACCATTTTGGATATATATTTCAATTTATTATTACATTTACTTATAGGCATTATATAGAAAGAAATACAGTACAGATATATAGAGATATATAATTCTTGACATAAATTTTATGGTTTAGAGCAGATGTTGTAACTGTCTTTTATATACCACAGTCAGTCATGTAAAAGGAGAACTGGAGTAGATAAAGCATACTCTTCCTTTATTTAATTCCTCTTAATTTAAGTTCTGTGTGGTTATGGATCATTTACAGTAGCACATAAAACTTTTGAGATATGTAGAAAAATGGAATTTGAATTAAGATATACACTGCATGTATATATGTTTTAGGTTTTTGTGGTGCATAGAAAAAGAGTCTGGAATTTGTGATGAACAAGTAAGACACATAACAAACACTGAATGGGTGCACCTCTGCAGTATTTTAAATGAATGATCAAACAGTGAAATTCTATTTTTTACCATTTGTAGTTACGCAGAAGTTAGGGCTGAAAGACGACGAGAACTTGGCATTGAAGAGTCTCTTCCGGAGACAGCTGCTGACAAAGTATGTTATCCTACAGTTTTTAAAAATTATTTTTATTTCTTCCCAGTGAAAGACAAGACTCAATAATTTACAGGAAAATTGTTTTTCAAATATTTCATTTCCTTACTTGTGACAGGGTTATAACTATACTTTACTATTTATTTTTATATTAAATTTAATATCTTACAACCTTGTGTGCTTCTAAAAAAGATTTGAAGGGCTGCTATTTAGTGATAATTGTATGAGAGACATGTATGATCTCAGATTTAAACTAACATTTGTTACAATGTGCTAGGCTCTGGCTTGGTTTTTATATAAATTACAAAATGTCATTTATTTCTCAGACATCCTTATCTGAGTAGGTGATATCCCCACTTTGAAAATATTAAAACTGAGCTTAAAGACTCATGGCTGGCAAGTTACAGTCAGATTTTGAACTCTGGTTTCTCTTTTCATTGTATCAGGTAGGAGTGTAGTATATTAGCTACCTACTGCTGTGTAACAGAACTTAATGATGTAAAATAACACACATATATTATCTGATAGTTTCTGTGAGTCAAGAATCCAGACACAGTTTAGTTGGGCCCTCTGCTTCAGAATTGGTCATGAGGCACAACGTTTCAGCACAGGGTCTCTTACAAGTCTGTAATCAAGGCGTCACTGGGGGCCACAGTCATCTCAAGGTTCAACCTAGGCAGAATCTGTTTCCAAACTCACTTAGTGGTTGTTGGAAGGATTGGGTTCCTAATGGGCAGTTAGACTGAGGGCCTTGGTGCCTTGCTGGCTGATGGCCAGAGGCAACCCTCAGTTCCTTTCCAGGTGACCCTTTCTATCTGAACAAGTATGCAAGAAGATCTAGGGAGAGAAAAATCCAGCAAGATTAGAGTCAGTCTTTTGTAACCTAATCACAGAAGTGATATCCCATCACTTTTGTTTGTTCTGTTCATTAGAAGTAAGTCACTAGATCCAGCCTACAGTAAAGGGGAGGGATTATACAAGGTTATGAATACCTGAAGGTAGGAATCATTATGAGCCATATCAGAAGTTGCCTACAACAAGTATTTTTGACCTGTAGAAAAATAAGTGGAATGAAAAGGTCAAAAATATATATAAAAAAATGAGTTAAAATAGGCAGCATGCCAGGGGACAGAATGGGAGGATGTCATTCAGTCATTCAACAAACCTTATTAAGTACCTTCCATGCACAGTGAAGAAAACCATCAATGAAACGAAAAGGAAATCTACTGAATGGGAGAAGATATTTGAGGTGATAATCCAATAAGGGGTTAATATCCGAAATATATAGAGAACTCATAGGACTCAGTAACAAAAAAGAAGTCCGATTAAAAAATGGGCAGACAACCTGAATAGACATTTTCCCACCAGACACATGAAAAGATGCTCAACACCTTTCTAATCATCTAATCATCAGGGAAATGCAAATCAAAACCACAGTAAGGTATCACCTCCTACCTGTCAAAATGGCTGTTATCAAAAAGACAACAAACAAAAAGTGTTGGCGAGGATGTGGAGAAAAGAGAGCCCTCATGTGCTGTTGGTGGGATTGTAAGTTGGTGTAGCCACTGTGGAAAACAGTATGGAGGTTCCTCAAAAAATTAAAAATAGGACGACCTATCAGTTTCACTTCTGATTATTTACCTGGAGAAAACAAAAACAGTCGAAAAGATTTATGCACCCATGTTCATGGCAGGATTATTTACAATAACCAAGATACAGAAGCAACCTAAGTAAAGATGTGGTACATATATACAGTGGAATACTTTGCAGCTGTAAAAAATGAAATCTTGCTATTTGCAGCAATATGGATGGATCTTGAGGGCATTATGCTAAGTGAAATAAGTCAGAGAAAGACAACTGATCTCACTTATATGTAGAATTTAAAAAACAAAACAAATGAACAAACAAAACAGACCCATAGATACAGAGAACAAACTGGTGGTTTCCAGAGTGAGGCGGGGGGTGGTGTGGGCTGGGTGAATGGGATTAAGAGGTACAGACTTCCGGTTGTAAAATAAGTAAGTCATGTAGGAATATGGTTAATAAAACTGTAATAACTTTGTATGGGGACAGATGGGTACCAGACTTACCATGATATTCATATTTAAATGTTGAATCGCTATGTTGTACGCCTGAAACTAACAATATTGTTCATCAACCATACTTCAGTTAAAAAAGAAGAGTGCCTTCCCTGTGCCAGGAAGTACTGGACATCGCTCTAGCTGCTGAGAATATGGCTGCTGCTCTCATGGGTCCCACATGAAAGAATTTTTCCAAAGAGGAAAAATGCTTAGGGGAGGAAGATCCAGCATGTTTTTAGTGACAGAAATTTTCTGAGGGAAGTGCTTAAATCTAGGGTTCCTTGAAATAAGGACTATCATAGAAACCAAAGTAATACATATGGAGATTGTTCTCTTTACTTCTTTTTTTCCCCTCATGCCCATGTCCAGTCCTAGGAAATTCAGCTAGCCCTACTTCCAAAATATACTCCAACTATGTCTACTTTCTCCCCACATTAATGTTACCACCATGATGCTCCTGAGTTTAGGGAAGAGGTCCACTTGAGATATATTTTTCAGAAATGTCCATGTGTGGATGGTTTTAGTCAGGAATCTAAATGTGATCACCAAGGGAATGAGTGTAGAGGGAAGATGACCAGGCACTAAGCGCTGGGGCACTCCAACATTAAGACGTGAAGGGGTCAAGGAAGAACCAATCACAGGAGACCAAGGAGAAATATCCACTGAGGTAGGAATAAAACCAGGAAACTAAGTTGTCCTAAAAGCCAAGAAAAGAAAGCGAGCGTGTCAGGGAGGAATGAACAGTCAGCTTTGTCAGGTTCTGCTGAAATAAGTTAAATTAGATGAGTACTGAGAATTGAGCATTCAGTTCAGTAACATGTATTCATTGATCAGTAAGAACAGACCAGGTGGAATAGTAATATGAGGGAAAGCTTGATTAGAGTGGGTTTAGAAGAGAATTTTCTGAGACAAGGGGAATTAGAGATGGTGAGTAAGGAAGGGTTTTACTACAAAGAGGAGAGAGATCTGGCAATAATAGGGAGAACTGGGCTAAGAAGAAGCTTTTGCTTTTTAAGGTGGGAGAAATAATAGCATATTTGTATATGGACGAGAATGGTCTGAAGGAGAGAGAAAAATTGGTGATAGGAGAGAGAGTGGTAGAAATGCTAGAGCAGTGTTCTTGAGTAGGTGAAAGAAGATGGGATCTAGTGGACAAGTGAATGGATTAGGCTTAGCTAGATAGAGGAGCAGATGATTTCAGCTACAGAAGGGGTTAGGAAACTATGGCCTTTCGGCTTGATCTGGCCTTCTGCCTTGGTTTGTAACACCCACAAGCTACAAATATGTTTTTTACATGTTTTTAAGTGATTGAAAAAAAAAAGAATGTTTTGTGACACACAAAGATAATATCAGATTTCACAGCCACACGTACTTGTATATTGCATATGGCTGCTTTTGTACTACAACAGTTGAATCGTTGTGACAGAGACTGTGTGGCCCACAAAGCCTAAAATATTGACTCTCTGACCTGTACAGAAAAGTGTGCTGGTCCCTGAATTACAGTAACATGAAGAAGGGTAGAATATGTGAGTATGTATGCTGGTAGGAAGGTTGATATAGTAGTGGAGCTGTGGCATTTCTCTACAGTGAAATAGGAAGTGGAGTTTGGGGTTTGAAAAGAGGGAAAAGTGTTGAATGGTTTTCTAGGAGAGTGAGAAAGTGAATGGACAAGGGAATTTTAGTCTGTTTGGCAGGCAGGATTAAGGGCTCATTGAGGGTCTTGGTCATTTATTTAAAGAGAGAACAACGGTTACCATGTGTGTTTCTTCAGCCATGTTCAGCTGTGCAGGAACAGATGTGGAATAGGTTAAAAATTGGGTTTCACCAGCACTGGGATTTTCCTAAGGGAGTATGGTGAAGGGAGATAGGGGCAAGGGAGTTGATGATACACTCAAGGGTGTGTTTGTGATGATTAACCATGATTTTAAGCTGGTTAAAGAGGGAAGAGAAGACAGAGTGATTATGAAAATGTGGTAGAATCGATGTATTTTAGGTTCCACTGAAGGATTATTGGAGTTGGGATACTAAAGGGAATGAGGAAGAAACAGGGGGAAAGGTGGTTAGAGAGTAGGATGTTTGAAACTGAGGTTATGGAATGTTTATTTTTATTGATTATGACAAGGTCTAGGGTTTAACTATAAGAATAAGTGACTGAGGACAAGTGGATGTCAAGGTCTTCATCAAGGAATAGAGAAGTCATGGTGTCGAATATGTGAATGTTGATAACCTAGGAATTAAGAATCAGTGAGGGCAACATCTAACATCATACTCAGCAGGAGAAAAGCTGAAAGCATTTCCTCTAAGATCAGGAACAAGACAAGGATGTCCACTCTCACCACTTTTATTCAACATAGTTTTGGAAGTCCTAGCCACGGCAGTCAGAGAAGAAAAAGAAATAAAAGGAATCCAAATTGGAAAAGAAGAAGTAAAACTGTTGCTGTTTGCAAATGACATGATACTATACATAGCAAATCCTAAAGATGCTTCCAGAAAACTACTAGAGCTCATCAATGAATTCGGTAAAGTTGCAGGATACAAAATTAATACACGGAAATCTGTTGCATTTCTATACACTAACAACGAAAGACCAGAAAGATAAATTAATGAAACGATTCCATTTACCACCGCATCAAAAAGAATAAAATATCTAGAAATAGACCTACCTAAGGAGGCAAAAGACCTGTACTCTGAAAACTATAAGATGCTGAAGAAAGAAATTGAAGATGACACCAATGGATGGGAAGATATACCATGTTCTTGGATTGGAAGAATCGATATTGTCAAAATGACTGTACTACCCAAGGCAATCTACAGATTGCAATGCAATCCCTATCAAATTACCAATGACATTTTTTGCAGATCTAGAACAAAAAATCTTAAAATTTGTATGGAAACACAAAAAACCCCAAATAGCCAAAGCAATCTTTTTTTAAAATTAATTAATTAATTTATTTATTTATGGCTGCATCAGGTCTTTGTTGCTGTGCACGGGCTCTCTCTAGTTGCGGTGAGCCGGGGCTACTCTTCATTGCTGTGTGCAGGCTTCTCATTGTGGTGGCTTCTTTTGTTGCGGAGCATGGTCTCTAGGCGCTCAGGCTTTAGTAGTTGTGGCGTGCAGGCTCAGTAGTTGTGGCTCGGAGGCTCTAGAGTGCAGGCTCAGTAGTTGTGGCGCACAGGCTTAGTAGCTCCACGGCATGTGGGCTCTTCCCGGACCAGGGCTCGAACCCATGTCCCCTGCATTGGCAGGCAGATTCTTAACCACTGAGCCATCAGAGAAGCCCCCAAAGCAATCTTGAGATGAAAAATGGAGCTGGAAGAATCAGTCTTCCTGGCTTCAGACTATACTATAAAACTACAGTCATCAAAACAGTAAGGTACTGGCACAAAAACAGACTTACAGATCAGTGGAACAGGATAGAAAGCCCAGAAATAAACCCACACACCTATGGTCAATTAATCTATGATAAAGAAGGCAAGAATATACAATGGAGAAAAGACAGTTTCTTCAATAAGTGGTGCTGGGAAAACTGGGCAGCCACATGTAAAAGAATGAAATTAGAACATTCTCTAACAACATACACAAAAATAAACTCAAAATGAATTAAAGACCTAAATGTAAGACCGGATACCATAAGACTCTTAGAGGAAAACATAGGCAGAACACTCTTTGACATCAATCACAACAATATCTTTTTGGATCCACCTTCTAGAGTAATGAAAATAAAAATAAACAAATGGGACCTAATTTAACGTAAAAGCTTTTGCACAGCAAACAAAACCTTAAACAAAATGAAAAGGCAACCCACAGAATGGGGGAAAATATTTGCAAATGATGCAACCAACAAGGGATTAATCTCCAAAATATACAAATAGCTCATGCAGCTCAATACTAAAAAACAAACAAATAAACAGCTCATCCAAAAAAATGGGCAGAAGATCTAAATAGACATTTCTCCAAAGGAGACATGCAGATGGCTAATAGGCACATGAGAAGATGCTCAACATCGCTACTTATTAGAGAAATGCAAATCAAAACTACAATGAGGTATCACCTCACACGGGTCAGAATGACCATCATCAAAAAGTCTACAAATGATAAATGCTGGAGTGAGTGTGGAGAAAAGGGCACCTTCCTACACTTTTGGTGGGAATGTAAACTGGTACAGCCACTATGGAGAACAGTATGGAGGTTCCTTAAAAAACTAAAAATAGAATTACCATATAATCCACCAATCCCACTCCTGGGCATATATATGGAGAAAACCATAATTCGAAAAGATACATGCACCACAATGTTCATTGCAGTACTATTTACAATAGCCAGGACATGGAACCAACCTAAATGTCCATCAACAGAGGAATGGATAAAGAAGATGTGGTACATATACATAATGGAATATTAGCCATAAAAAAGAACGAAATAATGTCATTTACAGCAACATGGATGGACCTAGAGATTATCATACTGAATGAAGTAAGTCAGACAGAGAAAGACAAATATCATATGATATCCCTCATATGTGGAATCTAAAAAATGATACAAATGAACTTATTTACAAAACAGAAGCAGACTCACAGACTTAGAGAACGGACTTGTGGTTACCAAAGGGGAAAGGTGGGCGGGAGGGATAAATTAGGATGCTGAGATTAACATATGCAGACTACTATGTATAAAATAGGTATTCAACAAGGACCTACTTCCCTCCATTATAATGAGGAGGAAAGAGAAGATGGTTGTATTCATATACCTGGTATGTTAATAGGTAGAGTTACATATTTGGTGGTGGCAAGTTTTCTCATCTATATAAGACAAAGCTATCAGTTGAGAGAGGGAGAAAGTTTAAGAACAATGGGAAAGATATGGAGTAATTGTGAAGAGTAGGAAGATGAGCCCACTAGAAAACTTAATGTTTCTGCTTAGTGTTTATCTTTTTTAGGTTGGCGATCATTTTAGGTTGACTGTAATTGTCTCCAAAGGAACAAGTGAGCTGGAAGGCTAGGTAGGACAGGGATGGTTTAAAGTCAGATTTTAATTTGTGCTTTTAGAGGTGCTAGAGTATCTGGTAATGACAAGGAGTAGAGATTGAATGCGGTAGAGTAGAGGAAAAAGTTTCTTGGAGACGAGGAGTTCCTAGAAAGCTGAGAGGACAGGACAGGATATTGGATGAATCACCAATATGGATATTGAATTCTGGAGAAAGGTCAGAGTTGATGTGAAGGAGAAGATTTTGAGCAGGCAAATGTGGAGTTCCAAAGACGCTTTTAGTGCCTTGTCTGTAAACTTAAGTGTCATCTTAATTCTGTTGGGGTTTTTTTTCACTTTTTTTTTTTTCTGATGTGGTGAAATATATGTAACAAAATTTAACATCTTAACCTATTTTAAGTATATAGTTGAGTGGTATTAAGTACATTCACACTGTTGTGCAAGCATCGCCACCATCCATCACCAAAACTTTTTCATCTTTCCAAACTGAAACTCCATATCCATTAAACAGTAACTCCCCATTCCCTCCTCCCTCCAGCCCCTGGCAGCCACCAATCTACTTCTGACTCTGTGAATTTGATTCCTATAGGTACCTCATGTAAGTGGACTCATACAGTATTTGTCTGTATGTGACCGGCTTATTTCACTTGGCATAATGTCCTCAAGGTTCGTCCATACTGTAGCATGGGTCAGCATTTCCTTTTAAAGGCTGAGTAATATTCCATTGTATGTATATACCACATTATGTTTATCCATTCATCCATCAATGGACACTTGAGTTGCATCCGTCTTTTGGCTATTGTGATTAATGCTGCTATGAACATGGCTGTACAAATATGTGTTTGAGTACCTGCTTTCAATTCTTTTGAGGATATACCCAGAAATGAAATTTCTGGATCATATGGTAATTCTATATTTAATTTTTTCAGAAGCTGTTATACTGTTTTCCATAGTAGCTGTACTGTTTTATTTTATACATTCTTGTCAGCACTGCACAAGGGTTCCAATTTCTTCATATCCTCACCAACACTGGTTATTTTCTGGTTTTTTTTTTTTATAATAGCCGTCTTGCTTGAAGTGGTATTTCTTGGTTTTGATTTGCATTTCCCTAATGATTAGTGATATTAAGCATCTTTTCATGTGTTTGCTGCTTATATATCTTCTTTGGAGAAATGTCTCTGCAAGACTTTTGCCCATTTTTTAACTGGATTTTTTGTGGCAGGTTTTTTTGGGTTTTGTTTTTGTTGTTGTTTTTTGGTTTTTTGTTTGTTTGTTTTTTGCTGTTGAGTGGTAGGAGCTCTTTATATATTCTGGGTATTAATTCCTTATCAAATAAATGACTTACAAATGTTTTCTCCCATTCCGTGGTGCTTTTCCACTTTGTTTATAGTGTCCTTTGATACACTTCTGTTGCCTGTGCTTTTAGTGTCATATCCAAGAAATCATTGCCCAATCGAATGTTATAAAGCTTTTTCCCTTTTTTTTCCTTAAAAGTTTTATAGTTTTCGTTCTTAATGTTTAGATCTTTGATCCGCTTTGAGTTAACTTTTATATATGGTATAAGGTAAGAGTCCAGCTTCATTCCTTTGCATCTGTTGTTTCTTTAAATAGAGAATGAAACCAAAACTTTCTGGCTATTAAATTTTTTTTTTCATTTCTTTACCTAATATTACACAGGTACACTTCCCTTGTTATGGGGTAAAAACTGATTTTGGGGAGGAGGAATTAGTAAGCAGTATTGCTAATTTGGGAACTCTGAACTGAACCACAAGAAAACATTTATTTTACTCTTGTCTCCTTAGAGCCAAGATTCTGGGTCTGATAATCGTATAAATACAGTCAGCCTCAAGGAAGCATTGGAAAGGTTTGATCACAGCCCAACTCCTTCTGCTTCCTCCCGGAGTTCAAGAAAATCATCTCACACTGCAGTCTCAGACCCTTCCTGTGAGTACCCTAGCTTGAAAGCAGACTTCCTTTAAAGAGAGTCCTTCTAAATTGTTTATGTTGCCGCTATCAGCATTTTTCATCACTGCCACTTTCAAATTGTAAGTGTTTACATTTCTGAAATACACTAACCTTTTCAGTGAGCAAGAGGCACATTGCTCACATTTAGCAGAGTTAAGTTTATAAAGTAGCCTATAAAATATGTAGGTAGTAATATTGGTCTTGTTAAGTTATTTTTAATCGTTCCTCTAAAAGAAAGCAAAACTATTACAGTAATTCCTTTTTTATTGGTAGAGCCAGTAAGTAGTGTTCTTTGAGTTTGCTTTTTGAAAATGTTTTGTGTGTATCTTGTCTTTATGAAGACTTACATAATTGTCATTAAATTAATATCCTTTTTAATTTTTTAAAAAGAGTCTAGCACCTTTGTTTCTCAGAGTATTAAAACTATATATAATGAAAAAGGAGGTTGTCTGAACTACTCAACATTGTGGGTAGAACATCAAAAGAGGTTAAATATAGAAATTTCTGAGATCTTAGAAAAAAAATTTTTCCCTATTATAGCTATTTCTTTCTTTTAAAAAACAAATTATTTTACTGTGGTAAGAACACTTAAAATGAGATCTACCCTCTTAAATTTTTAAGTGTACAGTACATTATTGTTGACTATAGGTATGACGTTGTACTGCAGATCTCTAGAGCTTATTCATTGTGCTTATCTGAAACTTTATGCCCATTAATTAATAATTCCCCATTCCCTGCCTCCTGGCCATTGGCAGTCACCATTGTGCTCTTTGATTCAATGAATCTGACTATTTCAGATACCTCATACAATGGAGTCATGTGGTACTTGTCTTTTTCTGTCACTGGCTTATTTCACTTAGCATAATGGCCTCAAGCTTCATCCAAGTCACAAATTGCAGAATGTCTTTCCTTTTCCAGGTTGAATAGTAGTATTTCACTGTATGTATACACCACATTTTGTTAATCCATTCATCTGTCAATAGACATTTAGATTGTTTCCGTACCTTGGCTATTATGAATAGTGCTGCAGTGAACGTTGGAATGCTAATATCTCTTCGAGATGCTGATCTCAATTCTTTTGGATAAATACCCAGAAGTGGGATTTTTAGATCATATATGGTAGTTCTAATTTTAATTTTTTTGAGAAGCATCCATACTGTTTCTACGGTGTCTGCAACATTTCCCATCCCCACCAACGGTGTGCAAGGGTTCCAGTTTCTCCACGTTCTTACGACCACTTGTCTTCAGATTTGTTTTTTGAACAGTTTATAAGCTGTTTGTTTTTTTTTTTAATTGTATAGTTAAAGTATACAATTAAGGTATAGTTTAATTGTATATTTTTTGAATTGAAGTATAGTTGATTTACAGTGTGATATTTTTGATAATAGCCATCCTGACAGGTAGAGGTGATATCTCATTGTGGTTTTGATTTGCATTTCCCTGATGATTAGTGACATTGAATATTATTTTATATATCGGCTGGCCATCTCTGTGTCTTTTTTGGATAAATATCTGTGCAAGTCCTTAGGCCGTTTTTTAATTGAGTTATTGGGTTTTTTTTTACTATTGAGTTATAGGAGTAATAACCATTTTTATATTTGAAGTTTTCCTATTTCAGATATTTTCTTTGTCCTTAAAAAAGAAGTGATTAAAATGAATCATCTTGTTGTCATAGACTTCACTTTATATGAATAATTTAGAAAAATAACTCAAAAACCACTTTTATTCACTGAAATGCATTTTGAGATTGATCTTTGAAAATTATATTTTATAAAGTACTAATGCTATTCTGTTTTTGTTGACCAACCTTAGCTACACCTACAAAGATCCCAACGGATACTAGCACTCCTCCCAGACAGCATTTACCAGCTCATGAAAAGATGGCACAAAGGAGGTCATCATTTAGTAGTCAGGTAAACTCTTCAGGTAGTATTCTTCTGAATAAAGATTTATTAAAGGGGAAAAAAAAATCATCTAAATCTTCAGAAATTCATTTATTCATTATCCCTTTCTATGAAATTCAAAATAGTTGTTGATACATAACACTTACTCAAGATCTTTATTTTTTTGTGAAGTAGTTGTCAAACATACCAGTCCTTTTGATTATTTTTCAGGTAAAATGTTAGATTTCTTTTTTTCAGTTATGGAAGACTGATAATTTAGAGCCATTTTATATCTAATTTCAAATACCAATCACTTTCAGTAAAGTCCAGCCAGCTTTTATTGAGAGCCCATGCAAGGTAATGTGGCAGATGCCTTGAAAGACAAAAAGATAAATAGGGAATAGGCATTTCCAGTTTAGAGGGGGGAGACATGCCTATACTCAGCTAAAAAAGTATGAGGCTAGTTGTAATTCCGTTATAAAGATGCCATGGTGATATTTCTGGTGGAAGTGCTCATGTATGGGAATGGTTGTCACCCCAGTGTTATTTTTTATTTTGCTTCTAGTCCATGAATTCCCAGTCTGTTGGTCAGTCATTGACACAGCCAGTGATGTCTCAAGCTGCAAATCTACCGGTTCCACAAGGCATGTCCCAGGTATTTCTGTTTGTTTCAGTTAAGTATTTTAAAATTATAAATTGTTTCTAAGCTACTAGAGGTTTTTCAAAGTACATACTTATAGGTGCAGTAAATCTCAACTGTGGGCATTTAGAATATCTGGGGATTTTTTGATTGTCAGTGATATTGGGGTACCACTGACCCTTTAGTCAGCAAGAACCAGGGGTGCTAATTGTCTTTTAGGGTGTGTGACAGTTTTGCACGACAAAAAACTATCCTGTTTAATCCCTATTGAGAAACAGTATAGGCAGAAAGATATTAAAGATGAAATATAGCTGTTCATTTTGTTCTTCTTATAGATAGTAGAAGAATTGAGTAATTCATATATTCATCCATTTGTTTATATACAGGACATTTATTGAGTTCCTTGTATTATCAGATATTGCAGGTGCTGGCAGTAAATATATCTGTACTAAGAGACTTTATTACATCTAGAGGGAAGGACAGTTAACTACAATACAGTGTTCTATAGTCTATGCTCAGGGTCTGAAGGCTTGGTATGTGAGCACATTAGATGGACCCTTAATGCAGCCTGAGGAAGTGAAAGAGAACTTCCTGGAAGAATTGTTACTTGGACTGAGTCCCAGAGGAGGCTTAAATATAAAAACCAGCAAGACAAAGGAGAGGTATTGCAAAAGTGACACTTTTGATTATAACTTCACAACTTGTATGTAATTTATGACTGCACTCATTCAGTGCCTCAGACACGTTAAAAATACTACTAAGTTGTGCTAAAAATAATCCAGAAGTTTCTGTTCTGTTTGGTGTTAAAGATATCTTAACAGTATCTTAATTTCAAAAAATGATAGTTAGCAATAGGTAAAAACAATATTTTTCTAAAAATACCCTTATCATATGTGGTTATTTAAATTATATATATATAACTATAGCTATTATATATTATGACACTTGTACAAATATATTGACAGTGCTATAAATTAGCTAAACATCATAATCTTGACTTTTAGCAACATATAATTGTGTAAGGTATTTATAACAGCACTGTATTATTAAATAGTATCTGGAGTTGCAGTAGTTTTTATCAGCACTGAGTCCTCAAAAGCTTTTTATTCTGAAGGGTAACAGAATTTTTATGTAAATATTTGACATATTTTCAATATTATTAGTTCATTAATCTCAAGATACTGAATAAGCATTTTTAAACATTGTTAAGGAATATTTTCATGAAATAAATAGTATCGACTATGTCAAAAATGTTAATAAGTATTCAAATCTCGTATTTCATTCAGTGATAAAGCCAAGCACTCTGCCTCTTAGTTCTATGATTTTATTTCCCATTATTCTGCTTTCTGTGTTTATTTTTATTTTCGTATTTGTATTTAATAGAAATCCTTTAAGTGGTGACAGTGTAATGTTTACCTAAAGGTATAAATAACTTTAGTTAAAATAAAATATATTTGTATGACATAAATATAAAATTTCAAATAATGAAAAATTAAGGCATGAGGGTATTAAACTTGTAATGTTTTCTCACACCTAGTGTAATCTAATGTATGATTTGATCTGGTATTGTCAACTTCAGAAGTCAGAGCTGTATACTTTGAAAAGTAATATTCAGTATTCTCAATACAAACTTTTGAAGATAGAGTAAAAAAGCTTTTGGCGGGCATTTCTCACTTTTACATGAATTGTAGGAGACTATTTTAAGATTAAGACAGATTTCCAATACAGTGAAATTCTTTCTGCTCTTATACTGTATCCTGTGCAGAATATTCCTAGAATTAAGTAAACGCGCTTAAGTGGTGAATCAACAAATGTGACTAAGTTTCAAGCAGTAGTAAATAGAAGCTGCCTATAACTCAGGTGAAACAGAGGAATAAGTAAGATTGAAACCCTTATTTACTCTGTAGGTAGAATATCTGTGCTTTCATTTGCGTATGCATGCATTCATTTATAATCGCTTAGTCTTTAAAAGCCTAGGTTTTGTACTTGTCTGAGAACAATTTCAGTTGAAAATATTATGTTTGGTTATGTCAGATTTTTACAACTTTCTAATGTCAGATTTTTATAACTTTTATAACTTTCTAATGCACAAAGAGGACATTCTAGGGATGACAGAGTTTGATGTGAACAACTCTAGGTGCAGGCTACTTTTTAAGTTGTTAAAGAGTAGAAATGAAGTTCAGTAACTTGTTCTAGTAAGTGGTAGTGCCACAATAGGAACCTAGGTCTCCTAAAGCCAGTGTTATTAATTCATCTTGTAATCAGTCAAGATCTAGTCAGAAGCTAGACCAGAAATTTGAACAGGGGTAGTATAACAAATTACTGGTAACAGGGATTAACTACTGAAAGCAGTTAAGAGAATTCAAAAGAATACAGGGAAAACAGGTGTAGAGAGCAGCCACTAAATGTAAGTGAAAGGGAGAGTAGCCAAGGGGGAGCAACTTGGAAGACTCCCTCGACCCTCCTGAACTGCTGCTCTTCCAGGCCAGGCTGAGACTCAGATCCCATTAGGGCAGGTGTGGCTGTAGCCACTGGATGGTACACACACTCACGGAGGTGCCACAGACTAGGGCTGGAGAGCAAGAAGCCACTTGCTGGGGTACCAGTAACATTTGCTGGGGAGCTGCCCACTAGGATGCCAGTGACTTGCTGGAAAGCCACCTGCTGGAGCGCTGATGACACTCGCTAGGATGCTACCCATTGGCCTAAGAACAAGAAGGAGAAGCACCAGAACCAGAAAGATAGGCACCTCCCTTTGCACCATCCCTCCAGCATCATCACTGACAGGACTGCTTGTGCCTGCTGACTAAGGAGATATATTTATAGGGTCCAGCTCCAGTATCACAAAGCCGAGCAAAGATAGGTAAATTAGGAGTTGAGAGGCAATATATTAATAACTGGCATGACATTCTTAGCTCATGATGTACTGCTTATGTTTCACATTTTACAGTTATGAGAAGTGATTGTAAAATATGTTACACTCTTTCCATCCACCGTACTTAAGTTTCAGTTCTCAGCTCAGTTAGGAGCCATGCAGCATCTGAAAGACCAGTTGGAGCAACGGACTCGGATGATAGAGGCAAACATTCATCGGCAACAAGAAGAACTAAGAAAAATTCAAGAGCAGCTTCAAATGGTCCATGGTCAAGGGCTTCAGGTAAGTTATTACATTTGAATTCAAACAAAGCATGCTATTTGCATTTTGGCTTCTTAGGAAATTGACTTTTCTTAATTAAAAGTGAGATGCAAAAGATACATTTCCTCAGTTTAGTTCCATAAATACTCATTGGTTATTTACTCAATAGGATTGTATTAACAGTCTCTAAAGATGATTCATTCCTAAGAGTGTTTCCATCAGCATCCTTGTTTCTCCAGATCACAGTCATCTTTTAGCAGGCTAATGTTTAGTAAGCTTTAAACCCATAACATCAAAATACTTTACATAGACTTTTAGGTACATGTAGGTACAGAATTTATGAATCAATCATCAATCATTTTTTAAAAAACATACTAGTAGGTGTGATTCAAATTAGTCTCATTTGGTCAACCAACAAGGCCACTCTAAAGTTATGTCTATCCAAGGAGACTAGGACTTTGGTAAAAGGAAACTTTAAGTGAAGACTGCTTTTATCTAATGCCGTGAATAATAAATGATGAGTGATGCAGAGCTGCCAGTGCACAGACCTTTGAGTAGCTCTGAGTTAGAGTAACGCTAGCTGATATAATAATCCCCAACATGTAAAAATGTCAAACAAGTGGAGATTTTGAAATTTATAACGCTTTTTCTGACAATTAGAAACATGATAGGGTTAGGGTGACTGGAAGAATGAAAATGAGTATCATGTTTTATTCAGTAATTATTTATTGCTCAGTGTTCATTCAGAATGACTTAGTCTTCTTGTTACTTGCGTTTTAAACTTAATTTTTAGCTGTTTTTTTTTAAATGCTCTCATTCTTTTTAACTTAAAAAGATCATTTCAATGTAATCTTTATTTTTAAAGATGTTTTTACAACAATCAACCCCTGGATTGAATTTTGGTTCTGTTCAACTTTCTTCTGGAAATTCATCTAATATCCAGCAGCTTGCACCTATAAATATGCAAAGCCAGGTTGTTCAGACTAACCAGATTCAAAGTGGAATGAATACTGGACACATTGGCACAACTCAGCACATGATACAACAGCAGACTTTACAAAGTACATCAAGTCAGGTAACGTTAACGAGTACAGTGGGCTGTGGGGTGTTCAGTGATTGAAATGTATGGTGTTGCTAAAACAAAAATAAAGCTTCGTCTTGAACAATACCATATTTAAAACTTTAATAGTAATAATTAGAAACTATAGTATTGAGAGTGATAATTAAAATATTTTGAGCAAAATTGTTCTTAATTGTTGAATGCTTTTTGTTGAATGCTTAATTGAATGCTTTCAGTATTTTGACATTTAAAAATTTTGCAGTTTGCTTAAAATGAACATATGGACTAGTTCTGTGTGTTTAAAAAAAAAAAAAGTTTGACTTGCAAGAGTCTGACTAGGACGTGTTACCATAGGTGAAGAATGTATTGTTAGGGCAGTGATGGCTTAATCAGCATTCTAGGAAATTTTGGTAATTGGTGTGCATCTGTGATTATGAATCTCAAGACTTCAAATGAAATATATAAAAATGTGTAATGTCAGTCACCTACTCTGGGTGTTTGAAGAAATTCTTCATGTATGTTTCCTATCATCCCTGTTAAGATCATGTTCCTTTTCAAAAGTCATAGCTTACCTTCCAGCAAGATACTGAAGGCTGATTCATTCTCAATGACTACAAGTTATTCCTTGATTTCTCCCAGAGTAATATGTTCTGCCACTTCTGTTTCTGTCATGTCAACTATTGTTAGAATGACGAGTAGTAGAATCATACTTCCTGAATAAATTTTTTTCAGGTAATCTATCTGTAAAATCTTCTCTTTTCTAGCAGAATCAACAGAATGTACTGAGCGGGCACAGTCAGCAAACATCTCTTCCCAGTCAGACACAGAGCACTCTTACAGCCCCACTGTATAACACTATGGTGATTTCTCAGCCGACGGCCGGAAGCATGGTCCAGATTCCATCTAGTATGCCACAAAACAGTTCCCAGAGTGCTGCAGTAACTACATTCACTCAGGACAGACAGATAAGGTAGTGGTCATATTTCATTAGTCATTCCAAAGATGTAAATTGTTTGATTAAAGAACAATACTTTGATCTTTAAAAACGTGATTTTAATTTGTCGCTCACTCTTGAATTTGAAATAAAAACACAGGATGTATCCATTGTTTACGGACTTTATAATAAAAGAGTAACAAGAAGTTTCGTTTTGTTCAGAAATGTGCTAACAAATATTGTAGAATCCAAATTCTACAGCACACTGTTACACAAGTTTTATAATCGGGTTTGTCTATATCACTATAAAACTTCTATCATTTCAATACAGATGCTGTGAGTTGTCAGTGTAGTGACAGTGGTCAGGGTGTTTGCTACCACGGTTTATATGTGTTACGGAGTAAGAGTAGCCCACCTTTCTTGATTTCTATTAAGTACTGTACTAAATGCTCCAACTATATTATCTCATTTAATTTTTATTTTAAAAAAATAGGTGTTAGGGTCTTTTATTCCCCAGGTAAGAATAAAGTGAGTTTTTAATAATTTGGTCAAGGGTCTATAGCTGTTAAGGGAGTGAAGAAGGGTATCTGAATTCAAGCCTGGGTGTCTGATTTCAAAGCTCAAGTGCTTTAACATATACTACGCTAAAGTTCTGTGGGCAGTTCTAGAAAAACCGCCATCTGTGACTTAGTTTAGTCATCCGAATAGCTGACTTAGAAACAAATATTATGAAGAAATACCCTTTTCGAATATTAGGAAGGAGTCTTTCAACAACTATAGGATTTCTATAGTCTTAATTATATTTTAAATACATTTTATTTTTTACTTATTTTAGTACAATATAAGTAGGCTGCTGCTTTTATAATAAAATCTTGCTGTTGTAGTAGACTGTGTAATAGATTTTATTAAAGTCCTATTAATAATTTCCAGAGACTAAAGAAGCTGCAGGATTGCAGAAGCAATAAGAGCAGAGAGAAACTCATTTCTTCTCTTTGGAACTCAGTTCCTTCAAGTTAAAAAGTCCAGCTTTCAGCTTTGACTTCTGAAAAGAAGTATTATGAATACGCTCCACAGAAATATAGAGGACTAGTTTTAAAGCCTGAGGGAAAATCCATTAACGTAGAGTGTTGACATGCATTTGGGAGGACACAATTTAGCAATTATTTGTAGACAACTGTTTTTTGAAGGGGGAAAAACATACTTCAGCAAACATTTGAGTGCCTACTTAGATGAGTATGGCACATTCTTTATCCCAGGAGAAAGATCAGACTAGTCAAAGCCATAGAAAGGTAAATAATCAGTATTGTTTGATGTGATAAATCCTTACTAGGTCTTTAGAAAGGAGGAAGTGAGCAGTTTTATGGGTTGAGGCAAGCAGGCGAAGAGAGGAGTGTGGTCAGGGAAAGCTTCAGGGAGGAGATACTTGACCTGAGTCTTAAAGAGCTTGGCTTTGGATATGCGTGTGGCAGGGAGTCCAGGAGGGTGTTCTAGGCAAAGGTAGGAGTATATACAAAGCCACGGAAGTTAAGCCAAGGTAGATTGCAGACTCTTTTAGTGCCAGAGAGGGATGAGGTAGTCTCATAGTATACCAGTGGGCAGTTGGACAATTCAGATACTAATTACTTTTAAGATTACAGAGAAATTAGTGCTTAGCACTTCTATGATTAAGCCACTTTGTAATGTTATTTGTTTCTTTGTGCTTTCTTTATAGGTAAATTTTTTACTATATATGTTTTTGCATTAAATAATGCATTTGGTCCTGAAGTATATAATATACAGTATTTTATTTTTAAGATTTGGAATGGATTCAGAATAGATTTATTTTGTCTTGTGGAGCATATAAAGTATGTATATGTGCTAAGTTTAATCGTAGTTATGTGCTTTGAACAGTTTGTAATTGCAGCTGTGTCATGCTAAATCGACGGTAGTCATGTCTCAGTTTCCTCACTGTGATGACCAGTGTTGGAAACTAACTTCATCTCACAGAAAAGGCAGATAGAAATAATATTGCTCCCTGAAGAGGCATCGTTTTTTGTTGTTGTCCTTTTACTAAAGACTGTGGAAGAAGGAAGGTGGGTGGGAGGGAATATTAGTGAATTGTAACACGGTGGGTACTCTGCTCCTTGATAAATTTATAAATTGAGTGTATTTTTATGTACTGTTAGAATGTCATTTAGTTTTGAATTATGTTTATAAGATACAACTTGCAATGTAAACATCTGTAAACCTAGAGAGTTTTTTAAAAATTCCCTTATGACCGCTTTATTTTGATTAGTTTGATTTAAGTTTATTTTGATTAGCAAAATGAACCATGTGTCACATATACCTACCTCCCAAGTACCTAGTAATTTTATAAAAAGAAAAAAGTTGATATTTTTAACAGGTTAAATTTTTTTTTATTGTGGTAGAATATACATAACATAATAGTTACTGTGTTAACCGTTTTCACATTTACAGTTCATTGACATGAGTGCATTCGCACCATTGTGACAATCACTACCATCAATCGCCAGAATTTTTTCTTCTTCCCAAACTAAAAATCTGTATCCATCAGACGATAACTCCTCACTCGTCTTCCCCCTAGCTCCTGGGAACCACCATTCCACTTTCTAAGCACATAAGTCTGTGACTTTGACTACTCTAGATACCTCATATAAATGGAATCACGTATGTCTTTTCTAACTGGCTCATTTCACTTGGCACGAAGTCCTCAAGGCTCATCCATGTTATAGTATGTGTCAGCATCTCCTTCCTTTTTAAGGCTAAATAATATTCCATTGTAATATATATACCACAGTTTGTGGATCCATTTATCTACTGATGCACACTTGGGTTGTATCCATCTTTTGACTGTTTTGAATAGCTGCTATGAACATGGGTGTACAAGTATTTATTTGAGTCCCTGTTTTCAGTTCTTTTGAGTATATGTCCAGAATTGGAATTGCTGGATCATATGGTAGTTACATTTTTAATATATTTGAAAAAACACCATACTGTTTTCCATAGTGGATGAACCACTTTACATTCCCACCAACAGTGCACAAAGATTCCAATTTCTCCACACCCTTGTCAACACTTTGTTTGATAGTAGCCATCCTAATGGATGTGAAGTGGTATCTCCTAGTGGTTTTGATGTGCATTTCCCTAATGATTAGTGATGTTGAGCCTCTTTTCAGTGCGTATTGACCATTTGTATATCGTCTTTGAAGAAATATCTATTCAAGACTCTTGGCCATTTTTTAATCAGTGTGTGTTTGTTGCTGCGTTGTAGGATTGCTTTATATTTTCTAGTTATTAACCCCTTATTAGATGTATGATTTGCAAATATTTTCTCCCACTCTGTGGAGTGCCCTTTCACTGTGTTGATAGTGTCCTTTGATATATAAACATTTTTAATTTTGTTGTACAGTTTATCTATTTTTTCTTTTGTTGTCTGTGCTTTTAGTGTCATATCCAAGAAATTATTGCCCGATCCAGTGTCATGAAACTTTCCCCCTATGTTTTGTTCCAAGAGTTTCATAGTTTCAACATTTATGTTTAGGTCTTTAATCCATTTTGAGTTAATTTTTATATATGACGTAAAGGTCAAATTTCATTCTTTTGCATTTGGATATCAAAAAAAAGTTTTGTGTTTTTGTTTGTGATCACTTCATTTTGCTCTACACGTTTTTGTTTCACTGATATCCCAAAGGGAATCTTTAAAAACATGAAAGAAAATTGGAATGTACAGCTTTTAATATGGCAGTATTAAAAGGGTATTATCTTAGAGTTATACCCTATCAGTTCACTGGCAATATCATGGGTATTGTCTTAGAGAAATGTTCAGCCCACCGCCTTTCATAATGTATACCTTGTACTTCTGACTCCCTTTCCTGTTCTTTCCTCCTAACAGATTTTCTCAAGGTCAGCAGCTTGTGACCAAGTTAGTAACTGCTCCTGTGGCCTGCGGGGCGGTCGTGGTGCCCAGCGCTATGCTCATGGGTCAGGTGGTGACTGCCTACCCTACCTTTGCTCCGCAAGCGCCGCAGTCACAGACGCTGCCGGTCACGCAGCAGCAGCAGCAGCAGAGTTCCCAGGAACAGCAGCTCCCTGCAGTTCAGCAGCCGCCGCAGGCGCAGCTGGCTCAGCCGCCGCAGCAGTTTTTACAGGTAATTCCCCCCGTGGGGAAGCTGTCCCAGACCTGTTTACTTCTATGGAGTGAAATCAGGGATTAAAGGAACATTTTTTAAATGATCTGAGAAGTCCATACAGGCTCATTGTACGACTTAAATTTATATGAAGACAGAAAGCTTATCCCAGTTGGCTATTTTTTCTTCTCTTGTTCTGTCTTTGGAAAACCTTTAACCTTGCTGTGGAGATAATCCACTGTCTGAACTGCTGGATAGAGTAAGTGGCTGCTTCTTGCCCATATCAAGGTACTTTACATAGAGTTCTCTCTGGCTAGAGTTTCTGGAATTCAAGCAAAGGCACCTTTCTCTCTTCTCTTGTTTTCCTAGTAGCCCATCAAGCTGTACTCTCTACAGGGCAGAGGTGTTGAAAGGGATTTTTTTAAAAAATTAGTTTAGGCATTATCTTAAATTATTTTATTGGATTAAATTTTATAGTAACTTTTTGGTAATAAATTAACATCAGAGGAGATACACTGTGGAGGCATAGGCTGCGCTGAGATTGAGTCACTGCTGTACCACATACTGTGTGAACTTTGGCAGGTTACTCAACTTGCTTAAATTCACTTTCCTCATCTGTAATATGGAGGTGCTAGTAGTTAATATCTCATGGGTAAAAGAAGCATGCAAATCACTGAGTATGGTATAAGGCACGTAACTAGCTTTATTTTATGACTACTGTCTTGATAAATGTATTAATAGACACTCAGATTAACCAAAATGCAGACACAGATCTCATGTGGGTATATCAGACAGAATCTACTTATCTAAAGGGTGCAGAACAAAGTCACCTAGATCGGGATCCTCAGCAAAGAAATCAGCAGGACAAATTTCTGGACCTCAGTACCCTTATTGGGGGTACACAGTAGCAGACTATGACATCTGGAAATCCAGCTTTTTCCTTACTGGTCTAAAAGGCCAGCAATTTTGAATGTAGGCTAAGCCTAGATTTGTGCTGGTTACCATTCCGTGTATGCCAGGCACGTATCATCAGTTTTAAAGTTATACAGCATATGGTATGATTAGAAGATTCAGTGCTATACTGTATACTCAGACATAAATACAGTGTTAATTTATCGCCATTGGTGTTCTGGTACAAATATAATTCTGAACTTGGTGATGTGCTGAACTAAAAGAGGTTAGTTGCCTAAATATCTCTGAGAATCATACAACCCCTTAGACCTTAAGCCTGTAGTGCAGCCATTAATGACTGGGTTAGCTATTGTTACAAATGAATTAATGACAAGAATTTATAATAAGTTATAAACTATTCTCTAGGGGAAATGTATTCAATGAAAATTAAGCAAAAGCTTAGAAAGGGAGAAGACTTGCCTTAAGAGCTCAGTTTTCTAAGTCTCTCAGGGAACGAGGGCTCTTAAAAGAATGAACATTCTCTTCCACTTCTAAAAAAACATTCCAAAGACATGGGACCACTAAAGAAATAAGATAGGCAATACCCTCTAGAAATACACTCATATGTAGATAGAAATAAACAATTTGTCTTTTCTGGTTCTATAACACCTAGTTCCAAAGTGTACCTCTGTTGTAACCCTGTAAGGCTCATAAATATCCTGAGTTCTTTATCTTACAAAAGCTTTTCCTAATAACAAAGAGAAAAAGAAAATGTCTCCAGGTCCTTAGCAAAGCTTAATGGCCTTAAAGTTTCAAAGAACTGTCCTTTTGTGTGCGTGTGCAGGTGTCCTTCATATACATTTTCAGAAATCACCCATCACAGTTCCATTTTAAAATTATGAACCCTGCATCAAGATGTGTTGTCAGTAGTGAGGAAAGACTTGCACTTTCTTTTGGCTAGTTTCCTTTATATCTCTAGAAGGAGCAATTAGGCAAAAGAAACTGAAGTTCATGGACTTGACACTTGCCCAAGGCCACACAGCTAATAAATAGCAGAGCAAAACTCAAAGCCAGGGCTTCTGACTTCAGATTGCGCGCTCATTTTTTGTTTTGCTTTTTCTTTGTTACATCATACTGCTACTTATAGGACATAAGTCTCTAACTTTGCCTGCCCTCATTTTTATGGTACTTTTAAATAATAATAATCTTAATCTTTAATCTTCACAAAAACCCAGTGTGGGAGGTACTGTGATTATCCTTATTTTGTAAATGAAGAAACTGAGGCCCAGAGATGTAAATAGCTTGACCAAGTTACACATCTGGTAAATGGGGCAGCCAGAGTTTGAACCCAGGCAGTGTGCCTCAGGGCCCATGCTCTTGGCCACTGAACTGCTGCTGTCACCAATCAAAAAGCCTGTGCAGAAGGCGTTGTCTGTTTGACCTCAGAATGTTCATGTTTCATATGCTCTTAGCGATGCTTAAATTGTATCATCTGTTTAAAACGTGGTCTTTAGGACATATAAAGTGAAAGAATATGTGTGGTTTGTCTCAGGACATAGATTGCTTTCTGTACCATAAAACCTCTAGCTCAGCTTCCTTTTAAAAAATGAAATTCTGTTATACTTTCAGGAAGAGGGAAATCCTCATAAGCATTTTCCAAAATATTATTTTTAAATGAGAAAGCAAAACTTATGTACAGATTTTGTTCCTGCGGAGAGTGGAAAAGTTGAGTAAATCTTAATGTAGACAGTATAGTGGGGGTAAAGCAGTGTTGCATAATCCATTTGTTTTTTTAGACTTCTAGATTGCTCCATGGGAACCCTTCAACTCAGCTTATCCTCTCTGCTGCATTTCCACTACAGCAGAGCACTTTCCCTCAGTCACATCACCAGCAACACCAGTCTCAGCAACAGCAGCAACTGAATCGGCGCAGGACTGACAGTTTGACTGATCCTTCCAAGGTTCAACCACAGTAACACACACGCTTCCTTTCTGCCCTCAAGGGAGGAAGGGGGTGGCCCATAAAAGAGTTGCTCGGATGATCTGAGGATAGGATGAAAAGTTCCAGTGGTTTCATGAGATGCAGTATTGAGTGTTCTAGTTCCTGGAATTAGTTAGCAGAGAAAATGCTGCCTCGTGCTGCGGATGTGCATTAAATACCAGCCAGCAGGAGATGATCATAGGGCCATAGCCAATTCTGACATGTTTTACTTGCCCAGATATTTTTTGATGGAAAAAGAGTATATTGCCAAATGTTAAGAAACTCAGCTATGAAACATGACCTCCAGTGAATAAGAAAGGCACTAACAATGTTAGTAACTTTGAGCGGTTCTGTGCCTGTTTTCAAGTGTTACAGAGGATACACCACTGCCATGTCAGGGGTTTGCTTACAATGATGCCATGAAGACAGTCCAGTAGACTCAGTAGGCCCCCTTCCCCAACCCCTCTCCCTTTTCGGATAATGATGGAATAGTAATTAATTTCAGAATGTTGTGTGAGTTTAAATTCTCTATGTACAGATGCTGTAAAAATAATATTATGTATATGTCTGGATAAAAGGAGAGAAAGCAAAACATTTTGTATGCTGCATGAAAGCATTATCTCCTCCTTTAGGTATGAGTACGTTTCCTTAGATTCTGACACCATGTGCAAACTAATACATCCTCTTTTCCCTTTTGTTTACCATACAGTAGTGTTTTCTTCAGTTTTCCGGGGCACAAGTCTTTTTTTGTTCATACTTTGGCTGTGATGTCACAGTTTGTTCAGTGAGGTATGATGTGCTGCTGGGAATGGATTTTTTTTTTCAGGTTAAATTATTTGAAACAGGATTTTCAAGTTACTCAGAAATATCCCTCATTTCATTATTTTTCAATTATGTTTGAAAATAGGATTTGCACTGCTTTATTTTAAGATGGTTGGGAGTTTTGATCACGTATTTTGATCTAGTTCATAGTTGGAAATAGTTGTGTAAATGGTTTTTAACAAGCCTGAAAGTAATTTCAAGAATGTTTCAGTTATAGGAGTGAATTTGCACACAAAATATTTTAGGCACTTTTTAACGTTCTCACTGGTGGGAATTTTAACTTTTAGGATTTGTTGGAACCTTTTTATTATCCCCACAATTTCAATGCTTCTTTTAGTCAGAAATGATTCAGGGTTATTTGAGGAAAAAAAAAAAAAAAAAAAAAACAACCCATAGTGCCTTGATTTTGATTCAGGTGATAACTCACCATCTTGAACTCATCGTCTGGTTTCAGTAGCAGTTTTGAAATCTTGGTACATTTTTAATAGCATGTGGGTGTCAGTGCCATTAAGTTTCTAATGAAGACTGCTTTGAGTCTCTTGGTTTAGAGGTACAAATAATTTCGAAATTAAAGATGACATCCTAATGATACATCAGAGTTACTGATGTGATCACAAAGTTGTTTTGCTAAATCATCATTTTCCTTAAAGCTATGTAGTCATTTAGGAATTACCAGTAAATATTTGCTCAATGTGATCTTAAAATCCTGTGAAGAAAAAAGAAGGGGTAGGAATTGGCTTTGCCTTCACTACAGCACTAGAATATTGTAGCTCACATGCTTCATAAACATGAACTAAGATTTCATTTGTTAATGCATTCTAAAGGTAGTAAGTTCCAACCAGAATTACGTACATTAAAAAAAAAAGCATTTTATAGATTTTATGGTACTAATAATTAAATTTATAACTACAGGACAAAGGAAAATTAATGGGAAAATGTCTTACTAGAATATCAAAAATTATTACTGAGGAAAGGGAAGACAGCAAGCTATAATAAATCAAAATTGACCTTAAAAGAAAATGTGTAACAGAATTGAGGTTGTTAAATAGAAAAGATTTCAGCAATGAACATAATCTGGTACAGAATTGCTAGATAAAGGAGTCAGGGGAACTCTCAGTCGGTTCCTAAGACTTTTCTGTTCTCAGCTTTGCCATCATCCTTAAGGGGTGTACTTTGTCTTTCTGTAGAAAACCATGCCTGGCCACACATAAACTAGAAAATTAACGTTGAAAACAACCAAAGAGACTTGGTACCTACCCTTCTACAAAAGAAGTGTCACTAGATGCCAATCAGTAATTAACATATCAAGGAGCTCCTCTTCTAGCTAAATGATCATCTGACTTTCTCATGAATGTCAAGAATAAATATCAGAATATCTGCGTACTTGAGCATATGTACACGTGGACAACATTGATGTTGTAGAGTATGGCAACAGTATTTTTTTCCCCTTTCAAATTGCCTTTCTTAACCTTATCATGCCATTCCATATATATCTGAGTTGTGCCTCATTTATTTATTGGCAATATGTAGTGGTACAGATTTAGCAAACAAAAGATATGATGAACTGTTATATTAAGGTTTATTTTCTAAGTCCCATATGTAAAAAGAAAGATGGTGAACCGTGAGTACTGTGTACTTAGGTTAACACAAGCAAAGTGTAAGACAAGCCGCAGGGTAAATCTGTAGACTGTTTATGCACATTCTCCTCCACCAGTCCCTTCAAGCATTTTTCCATCCTCACAAATATTTGGGAAAGAAAATTAGACAAGATCTTGCTTTATAGTTCTTGCTGTTCCTCACAGCTCATTTTTTTCCTGCTTAGAATTGGTTGCTACACTTAAAGGAGCAGCTGGCTGCTTGTCTTTTGCTGTCAGAATGAAGTGTTGCATCAGAAGAGCTAGTAGCTGCCTCTCAGCTCCTCCTTTAACTTTGTTTTCCTCCTGCTTCCCCGCAACTTGGGCTGCAAAGCAGTCCCTGTGCCCTCCTCCATGAATTGAGACTGGAGCATTCTGATGAAGATTCAGCAGTTGCCTGTTCTTCATTCATTTCTGTAGCCAAAGTTGTTAATCAAAATCCAAATCTAAGTCGTGAAAAAATACCAAATAGGAACACCTTTCAACTACTTAAAAATCTTATCTTCCCTCTGCTTTACACTCACAGATACTCAGTTTTTCTTAAAAAACACTTTATTCCGGGTGGCAGTCATTAGGTGTTACCTTCTTTGGACTGCTGTGGCACTGGGTGGGGCACTGTTGTTTCAACAACTACCAGCGAGGGCTGTAAGGATTAATACAGTTGCTGCCGCGAGTGGTGTCAAGCCGGAACCAAGACACTCAAAAGCACTTCATTTTTTGAGTGAAAAGATTGGCAGAAAAGCAAATACGGGGGAAGATGGGGGTAGCATGTGAGTAAATACTACAGTTCAGTCTCCCAACTCTGTCCCAGGTTGAGGGGGTAATTTGAGTCCTGTGCTCTGCTTTGTCACGTAAATCTGGTTTAGGAATGTACTAGTAATAAAAGGATGCCAGTGACTTTGAATAGTTTGTTGTAGAATTCTCAGTGTAGATTCGTGAAAGTGTTATTGTAATTCTTCAGAAGTGCTTGGGCTGTTGGTCATTGCCTTAAAGCGGTCTGCTTGCAGTTAGTTAAGGGCACTGCTTGTTGAAGGGAGATGAACCCTTGTTCAAGAAGCCTTAGGAAGGGGCCCCTTAAAATAGTACTCTATTTGCCGGCTCTACACAGACAGGTGAAAATTATTTTAAACTGGAAGTTACTCAGCGTGTTTTAAAATGTCTCCACGACATTGAGGTAGCCTATTTTTTTTTTTTAAGTGGACTGCAGATAGCATTTTGCTCTGGTATTGCTCATTTCTACTTGTTTTCTTTTCCTATATTTCTCTGGTAATGGAAAGTTTGTTGACGAACATTTGTGTAAAACTCATTCAAGTCTATAACCTTTCCAATGTCTGTGACCCTGTTCTTAGTCCCTCGGGAGTCAGTGCTGGAAGGTATAAACACTGGATATTATTATTGCTGAGTGAGTCTAGCCAGGAATAAGCTGATTGGAATTTTTAAACAGAGGAAAAGAAACGGCACAAAGGCACTTGCCATTTTATAGTGATTGGAGAAAAAGAGTCTTTTGTTTGGGGTGGGTGAGCATTCTTCTAAAAGGAGCTTCTGAAGTAATTGCAAAGGAAAAGAGTTGACTATTTTTATAGCATATTTAATATATTTGTATATAACTATGAATATAATAGGAACCCTTCACATGCCTCCCCACTTTTCTAATTTACTTCCCCTTTGGCCATAGCTCTAGCTTAGCCTCATCCGCATGGGTAACGTGCCTATTGTCAGCCTACCAAAAGATAGTGCTGCTGCTTTCTGAGACAGGTGAGAAGACCCAACTCTCATGCCTGGGGATCCTTTATATAGGAATAGCACACACTTCGCAGACAACACACCACAGTCTAAAAGCATCATTTTGAAAGGTAACAAGCACTTTATTGCAATTACTCATTTTGATAAAGTTTATTATCTTAGATATTACCATTTCTAAAGGATCCCCAAATCATCACTTAGGTGAAATTTTTAAATGACACATTTCTGAGAAATGTTTAGATCCGGTGAACCATAGTAGGTTTATGGGAGTGATTTCATGGTAGCCAAATGAACTTTGACTTTTGTTTTGAATGTGGTGGAGTCGAGAGACTGTGGATGCCTAGCTCCATTTAGACACTATTGTAAACCTATCTTGCCTATTGTGTGGACACCAAAAGAGACCAATGAGCCTGTTTATTTTCAGAGGTCTAGGAGAATTGCATCAGTGTGAATAGATGTATAGAACTAACCTAAAAGTGATTGGTAGTCATATTTTAGAATACAGTAATTTCAAGAATTATTCTGGGTGTTTTAAATGTGCTCTGAAATGTTGGCATGTCATTTCAGTGTTTCCATTTGAATTGCTCTTGTAATATTTTTGCACAAAAAGGACTGAGAAAGACTACTTTGGTTGAAGAAAAGGAAAAAAAATAATAATTTGGTCATATTTTAATGTCTCCTGTGGAAACACTGGGGATGAATTTTGTTGGTACAGTTATTAATTCAGGATGTTTGAAACAGTATTGAACAGCTCACAAGAAATTAAGCAAACGTGGATGTTAAAAATTAAAACACTTTCCATGTGACTGTTTTGCATACTTTTTCCCCATGTCATAATTTAACACTACATTCCTTGTTTTTGTTAAATAAAATAATACTTTGCAGGTTCTGTTTTTGAGTATTTAACAATATTTTGTAAGCTGCCTGAGTTTTCCTAGGGAAACGTTCTTTAGTGAAATAGTTTATGAAGAGGTATTAAGTGAAAGTCCATCACCACCACCACCAGCAAATACTGAGGTGCTGCATTAAGTGACAATCAAAATAGTATTTATGGGAGAATTTAGAAAGTGGTTTTTAAAGAAGCAATTGCTTTGAAAGCAGTTCTCTGGGTTTCTTGAATAAAAATGGCTAAATGTATTTATTTATATTTTTAAATATCTTTGTGTTCTGTTTTCTCATCAGAGTGATTTCACAGCGTTATTTAATTGTGGTTTGTTTCGTTTTGCCTTGTAATCTTCTATGTGGAGGACTGGCTCTTCCCATCTGGGGTGCAGTCCTTAGCCCTCGCGACGCCTCTTCATGGCGATCGGAACCTGTTCCACTTCAGGACAGCAGTGGAGCCCCAGTCCAGATGCCCCTGTGCTTCCCTGCTGTTCTCAACTTAGATAAGAAACAGTAAAGGTAACTCCTTTCAAATCTGCTTCATATAGCTCCAACTTTTTTCTAGTTTCACTTGCTGCCTTTTCTATTTTATGGGCACTTTTAATATGATAACTTCCCCAACACAGCCAAACGCCAGTATGACAGAACCCAAAACACGCGTTGCCTGTTTTGCCCATTTGGGAAAATGTTATTAAAACAGCCAGCATCTTCTAATGGCCGTCACTATCATATCCATATTAAAATCCATCTAAAGTCCTTAAATATAGGTGGAACACTGCAAAACTCTTCTAGAAAAAATATTTGCTGTGTTTATATAGTGTAATGTTGCTTGGTCCTTTAAAAACAAAGCCACACCAAACCTCCATACACAGCATTGTCCAATAAAGCAGTGTTTGAGCATTTGAGGCCTAGAAATTTGAGGATACTTCTTGCTGGTCTGCATTGGAACAGAATTCTCCACCTTAGGGCTCCCAGAGTAGTTCTTGAGTCCCACAGGCCAGGTCCAGAGCACACTCTAGCTTTTGGGATCCCTTAGAGAATGGTAATTAAAGGAGGTCAACCACAAGTTGGATTTAATGACATAAAAAATGTTTCTTGACTCTAAGGGTTAAATTGGAGATATGATGTTTTTAAATGTATGCTTTTTAGTTTCTGAGGAAACAAACGGTGACATTGCTTTAAAAACTACATTCAGATGTTTTATGATGTGTATTTTGAGTTGGCCTATACTGGTACAGATTCACTGCTGGCAATGGTTGTACCAATACTAAAGAGTTAAAATGTTAGGAAAGGTCCGTTATCTTCAGATTGATGTATTACGTAACCGGACAATCACCATCAAGCAGAAAGAAAAAGAATTTGGCCAGGAAATGTCCTTTTCCTTTATAGATGTCAGCCAGAACAGCTGTAATTTAGATCATCCTAGAATTACTGTGAAATCTGTTTTATCATGGTGTAAGTTGGGGAAGGTGCTCGGTATGGCACTTGCACATTCATTCTATGTAAAGACTGAAGCCCAAAGACGAGTTAAATTCAGTGCTGTATTGAAACCAGTTAGTGCAAAAAAAAAGAAAGTTTTATCTCTGTAAATTTTTAATTGTTAATTTAACATCGGTTGGTAATTGTAAAAACACACACCAAATTCTTTCTAATGTTCTGTGTGGTTCTTAGTGTACTACTCTTGACATTGATGTGTCCTTACTGCTTGGTTCTTGGTTTTAAATTAAAATTAGATATAGCCTGTCATTCCTTCTGAAAGGGTGGAGCTATAAATGGCTAAGAATACCTTTATTTTCCTAAAGCAAACATTTCATTGAAATCCAGATTGATTTACAAAAACAAGACTGACATTTTCCAAGTAATATCTTCAGACCAAATCCTAAATTACACAGAAGCACAATGGGATAATGAATGGTTTCAACGGTGCTATAATAGGTTCTCTGCTGATTTTCATGAGCTATGTTTGGAAATTCAATCTTATATAAAATGTGGATCATTTTGTTACTTATTTAATATTGCCATTTTAATTTGGTTTTACAATTGGTTACACTTGTTTCTCAAAGCTGTCCTTTGAGAACAGGTAAAGTGTTATTAGCCTACCTCCACTCAGGCCTCTTGCTGTATGATCATTTTTCCAGGTTATGATGTGCACAGTTTTTAAAAACTATATGTACTATTATAATGCTCTTTCCCATACTCTTGTAATGTATTCAGAACCTAAAATTATAGCAAAAGAAAGAGCCAAGCAGTAGCATTGAGTTTTTTTTTTTTATAAATGTAAAATTAGATTCAGACTTTGTTTCCTTATTCAGTTTTAAAAATAAAAAATACCTCAGTGCTATGTTTTCCAGTATCACCTGCATTTCTCAAAGAAATAACACCTGCTTTATGTGGCACATAACTTGTAAGAATCACATTATTTTGGATTTTAAAGAATATTAAATATTTTAAAAGCACTACCAATGACATTTTCCTCTCTTTTATTCAGCAATGGAGTGTAACTGCATTAGCAATTTTTACCTTGTAGCTAAGGTCCGAGCTGCCAGATTCTCTGAGTAGTTGTGTCCTGTTACAAGATTGTGGTGCCTCAGAAAGCTTCGCTGTTATTCGCCGTTACGCTGGTGCTGGGACCAGGCTGCCTGCACTTCCAGGTCTGTGCTGTGATGGTACCAGCTACTTTCTAACAAGGAATTATCCTTTCTATTCTTGGAAAAGAAATAATGCAATTCCTCACTTATTCTGTTTGTAATAATCTAAGGCAGTATTAGGGGTATTTAACTACAGAGAATTCTGGTGTAGTTTCGGGATTTAACCTGAGATTTCTTTGAAGTGCTTTATCTTAACTCATGGACATTGTATTTTTTTTACCCTGTAACACACACTTTTCATGGTAGAGAACTCCTTAAAAGTTTCTAAAAATGACTTTTTCAGAAATATGTGAACTGCTGCTTTTTAACTGACACTTTTAGATCTCCTCACAATAATGGTTACTACTGCAGAATGACTGCTGTATTGAGAATGCTGGGTGATTAACTAGATTATTTCACAGTCTGTTCAAGTTACAAATGACTGTACATTGTGAACTTTGTAGTAGCTCAGTAAACCTGACTTGCTCTGGGTCTGCTATTACTTCACACAAGGAATATGTGGGAGTTTCTACAGAACTGTCCCTTCAGGTCTCTAGAGGCTTCTGATGGCAGTGTTATTTGCATATGGTAATAGAGCATATGAGGCTAGGAGAAAACAGTTATGCTGCTTGGACGGAACAGTTAGTACTCAAGTTAGAAGAGACTTAGTTAAATGACAGTGATTACTGAAGTTGCTATGATAACATGAGGTGGCCTTCACCATAATCAGTGATTATGGTCTCTAGAAGGAGACTGTCTGGCTTGACTCCCTGCTCTACCATGTAACCCTGGATGAGTTAACCCTTTTTTTTTTTTTTTTTAACTTTTTATTAGTAGCTACTCCCTCACAAAACTGTGTGAAGGTTAAGACAGTGCTTTAGAACAATGCTTGGCTACTGTTTTTTATATCAACAACTTTAGAAACTGGTCTATAAATGTTAATGAGTTGATAAATTAGTTATGAACTTGCATAACACACGGAAAAACAAGCACTGGTCATATCACTTTTATTTATGTTGTATCTCTTTGTTACATTGTTTATTCAATATAGAAAAAATATGAATACACTCACAGTATTCTCTTTTAATTTGGTAATTCCACATGGTCAAATATTGACTGTTATTATATTGGGTTTCCTACCCAATTGAAAAAAAGAGGAAGAATGGACCTGGCAGACAATTCTTGTCATGTTATTAACAGTAATACATTTCTCTTGCTCTTAAAAAAAAAAACACACAAACAAAAACACCCCACAAAAACCTACTTTTGAAAAGACTTCTGATTATTCTGATAAACCACTGCTTACTGGCTCAGGAAAGTGTTTTAAAAGATAGATGATAGAAATTAATTCATTCTTTCCCCCAGGAAAAATTTTAAGGTAAACAAACAAACATCATAAAACACCTCAGTTATTCAGGACAAAACTCATATGCCTTACAAAGGGGTCAGTGCTGAAAGAGAATCAAGTGGCGGACCCCCTGCTGAACAATGGCTGTCTATATACTACCCTCACCTTGCCCCCGGCCAAGAAAAGGAGACCATGTTAACAAAATTATGCTGGAGAAAAGAAAAAATCCACACTTAGATATCAGTTTTTTAAAAAAAAAAATCCATTTTGCAAATAGAATCGGTGATTATTTCTCTTGGACATAATACTTCATTAAATGGGTCAAACTCACAAATCAATGCTACAAAATACAGTATTTTCCATCACTTTTAGTTATAATATACACTATGTACATAGTTCACCTATCTATCTTAGACTAGACTAAATATAAATGAACAGTATCATGTTAAAAACCAGAATCAGGACTTATAAATAGTGCAGAAAATGCAAACGCCAAAAATACGATGCCTCCTATGATTGTCACTGTAAGAGAACAGAAAAAAGTTTAAGGCAAAATTCCTCTAAATAAGCCCTGATGTTGCCTATTATTCTTCTAATCTAGTAAACTAACATTATAAACAAATCAGGAATACTTTTGAACAAATTAGAAACACTTCAACCTCATTTCCACAGCAAAATACTTAACATGCCTGACTCTGAACAGTTAAGAATCAGTTTATTTTCCAGCACTTTTAATAACAGAATTATGAAATTGAAACAGTACTGACAAGCAACAATAGAACTATAACTCATCTTAAAACCCAATTATATAAAAAGAATTTTCAACAACTTCTGACTAGCAGAGGCTATTTTTTTTATTCCATCTTTAAGATCTATCAGCTACGTAGGAAATTTTCAGCTGAATCAGTAAATATGGTCTCCATCTATGATTCCCAATCCCGAAGACACATTTTCAAAGCTAACAAGTTCTCGTATTTCCACAGCGTTGTTTCACTGACTTAAATATGTTGACAAAAAGCTACTATGAATCCAGTAATGCTTTGAGATTGTTCTGTATTTTACTAACACCTCCACGTGAAAAACAGTCCATGTTTGCCACAGCAGAGCCAGTACGTTGGACCTCTAAGAGATGATCGTAGCAAAGACCAAGTCTACTTCAGAAGAAACACATTCTCTTTTCTAAACTCAGTGATTCTAAAAGTTAAAATAAATGGTATTTTCTTTCTAATTAAAAAAAAAAAAAAAAAAGAGGCTCACCGGTTCTGACGGAGATTTTCTGTGCTATCATTCTCCCTCCGATTACTGCCAGTCCGGTGCAGAGGCCGTGTCCCGCTGTGCCACCCACCGCCACGCCACAGGGGTCCTGCAAACACACCACTCATTTAAAACCAAGGCTGAAACTGCTACCTGAGGAAGATAACTATCAAACAATGAAAACAGAGGTCAGTAACAACAACAAAAAAAGCATAAAACAATTCTATGAATTCAGCTGTATAATTTATGAAAAGTGTTACGGCTGCTTGAAGGAATATGTTCCAATTATACCTAGGACTAGAGATAAAAGGAGAATAAACTCAAACCAATGTGTAAGATCAAAGGAACCTAATTCAACCTTTCAGCAGTTGTTGAACTTACTTCACAGGCACTATTTAGCTCTTAAGTGACGAGTGCTAAGGAGACCTACCCTAGACACCTCTTCCCTCAGGCGGTATTTGATACTGTCTAGAAACTACGTTAAGAGTGTAGTCTGACTGTGCTTCCCAAGAACAGAGGCCCTGCCTCTCAGTCTCCACTGTGTCCCAGTGCTTTAGCTCAGTGTCAGGACACAGTATGCATTCAGTAAACACCTGCCACCAAAGCAAAGTGGAGGCACTCAGATTGGGAAGACCAGTGAAAGTTTTCCAGAAAAGACAGCCCTGAAGAACCAAGCGGGAGCACCTGACCTGGCAGCAGGCCAGCAGCAAGAGACAGCTGCGGAGCACTTGAGCATTTCTAGAGAGAACCAATGAGTCACAAGGGGAGGAGGCCCATCAAGGTAGGAGGGGGCTGGGTCATGAAGGACCCGTATAAGCTTGGAGTTTAGACTTTTTAAGACACCGGTTTTTATCTGGGGAGTGACAGACAGGTTATGCTTTAAAAGTCAAGTCTAGAGAGTGAACTGGAGGGGAAGAAGACTGAAGGCAAAGTGATCAATTGAGAGGCTACTGCAATAGCCCTGGGAAGAGACAATGCTGGCCTGGATTGGCGTGGGAGACTAGGCAGAGAAAAGCAGACGGATTCGAGAGAAACTGAGGCACTACTTGATATACCTCAGTGATAAGTGAATGACAGGAGTGAAAAAAATCAGGCCTGACACTTGAGTTCCTCACCCATAATTCTCTGGATGAATTATGGCAATACCAATGTGATTAAAAAGGTAGAGGAAGCAAGGGAGAAAGGGTTTGTGGCTGCCAACAGGAGTTAAAAGTAGAGAAGTTCAGGAGTCAGTTGAGTTCAATGGAGAAGAAGTGATGGGACTGAATATAATAACCCCAGGAGAGGATGTAGGAAAGTGCTGACGATACGATCACGAGGAAAGCAACACTGAAGAGCTGACAGGGGAAGAGGAGCCCAAGGGAGACTGAACAGGTGGCCAAGCAATTAGCCTCCCAAGATGACCACGGCAGGCCCCACCGGTGGCTGCAGTGAACTTAAAGCACCAAATCAACCGGTGAGTCAGAAACTAGAGCCCAGTGGGTTTAGTAAGCAAGGAAGTAGAGCCAACTCCTGTTCCCATCACAGCCAAGCCCTCTAAAAACTGAGGGAAGTGGGGGAGGAAGAGGCTTATATTTGGAAGAGAAGCAGAATTGAGGAAGGGGTAAAACTTTTTTTAGATGAGAAAAACTTGTGCATATGCTCACAAAATTGGGCTGGAAGAAAGGCAAAGATTTAACCTGTAAGTGGGAGCACGGGGGGCTGGAATCCAGAATACAGGCGGGAAAGGACCCACTGTGATGCGTGGCAATGAAGAAACAATGACTTCTGCTTTCCTCTGTGAAGTGGCAGGAAGGCCTGTTTGCTGGGGTGGGCAGCGTGTGTGTGGACTGGGGAAATGGAGAGAGCTGGAAACACTGTCTGTGGGGAATGGAAGAGTGGGACCACGTTTCCTAAATGCTATTATAACCTCTAAAACTAATATCCCAGAAGATGGTTTCATTCTATTTGAAAGTGACACTTGAAAAATCACTGGATTTAAATAAAATTAAATGGTTCCTTGAATACAGGATTTTTCAGTCTTTGGTATTTTGTATACTCCATCTTCAAAACAAAAAAAAAACAGGATATATTATTTGCCAAATTTATTTGACCCTGGAAACTTTTTCCTCAATTGTTTTTTTTGTTTTTTGCTTAGTACCCATTAACATCTCAAAGGATACTAGGATTCTGTGAAATCCAAAGTGAGAACACTGAATTCTACTGGGAGCAGAAATGAAGTTCAGACTAAAATGGACTGGACTAGACTACTACATGGGTTATACAAAAATGTTACCAAAAAAAATTAGGAAGATTAAAGTAACAAAGATAGACAACTGCATCTGTGCTCGTGAAGAGCCCATTCCATGTGCCTGTGGTGCTGCAGCGTGGAAGGTGGCTAACGCTGAGTGCTCCCCATGGTGGGGACCCTACGTGCATCACTTTGTTTCAGCCCAGAGCCACCCTGGAAGTAGACGCTGCAGTGATGTGCTCGCGTGGCCAGACACTCAACCCCAGGCCGCAGGGGCCGCACTGCTGGCAGGGAGCGGACCCCAGGGGCTCAGGGAGTCTCGAGCCTGTCCCAGGTTGCTCTGTGCCGTTTAGACGACAGTATTAAGAAAAATGCAATGATTCTGCCGTCACAACAGCTCACACGGCAGAACCAACCGCCACAGAATGATCACTTGCTTTCAAGTCCCAATTCTGACAATCTGAATGCCAATAAAAAAGGCTGGGGACCAAGAAGAATATAGGTCAAAGCCATTAAAATGACATTTTAAAAGAAAGCTTATTTTTAAATACGGGACTCAAATGAAAAATCGAGTTCCTTTTTGTCCGCATTTTTGAGGCTTCTGTGACAAAACAGCCCATCCTCAACTATCTTCGCCCTGGCTTTCAACTCTTGTTTTTTTTTTTTTTTAAATGTTATTTATTTATTTATTTATGGCTGTGTTGGGTCTTCATTTCTGTGCGAGGGCTTTCTCTAATTGCGGCAAGTGGGGGCCCCTCTTCATCGCGGTGCGCGGGCCTCTCACTATCGCGGCCTCTCTTGTTGCGGAGCACAGGCTCCAGACGCGCAGGCTCAGTAATTGTGGCTCACGGGCCTATTTGCTCCGCGGCATGTGGGATCTTCCCAGACCAGGGCTCGAACCCGTGTCCCCTGCATTGGCAGGCAGATTCTCAACCACTGCGCCACCAGGGAAGCCCCTCAACTCTTGTTTTATATTTTGAACTGCAGCCTATGTTGAGGAACTTGTTCTTTTATGGTAGATATTTCCCAGGAGTTAAAAATAAATTAAAAGCAAGTTTGCTATCTAATAATCTTACCATCTGATTAAAAACAATGTAGTTTCATAGATATAGAAATATAAGAAATAGCATTAGTTAAGATCAAGAAGAGCTGAAAAGCAGCAGCAGCCTTCCATCCCACAACCATCTCTTCAGTAGACCTCAATCAGTGTGAACAATAACAGACACCGCATGTAAAACTTCAGTCCCCTCAAAAGGAATGAGGGTTAAACATTTTCTCAACAAACAGTTATCTTTTACAGAGTGGCATCTGACAACTATGAACAAGATACAGCAGAAAAGCCTAGAAGGCAGACAGCCTCGGCTCTAGTCCTTGTCCCGGCTACCAACTAGCTTATGCCCTCGGACAAGTCACCCAGCCTCTCTGAGCCTCAGGATCTTATCTGTAGAGCAAAGGCTAGAACAAGATCATCTGAAGTCTCTTCTGGCTTAACATTCTAGGACTGAGTAACCTGGGGCTAAAGACTTAACAAGTTTTCTAAGTAACCTCTGCAACACTCAAATTAGTTTTTTAGCACAAGGAACAGAAGAAGCCAAAGATATCTATCTACTTTTAAGGCATTAGGTATTTATTGCCAAATTGGCCTTCAATAATAATATACCAATTTATTTTATGTTCTCAACGTAAAGTGAAGTTTCTGAGAAAAGAAAAAACTAAGCCAAAACAACTGCCACACCATCATATTGGCAAAACTGAAGGGAAGAGGAGTCAAAAGAGTAATCTGACCGACTGTAGAAACTGGGAGAAGGTCAGTTTTCAAGAGCAGCCGCGTTATTAGGTCTAAAACAGTCCAGCATATGAAGTCCTCCCTTGACCCACCCTGACTCTGTCCCATGACCTCTGGAGCAAAGTACCATTCGTTATGCTTAGTTTTAATACAGAAGCAGTCTCCAAGTACCACTCACCTCTCTAGCTGCCAAAACAATTGTAGTTAGTTGAGAGCGATCACCCCATTCTGCTAAGAATGTTAACGTAAGAGCCTGAACAAAGATGGGTGAAATAAAATGCAGCCACTTTTTCTGAGGTATTGTTGTGCTTGTACCCGTTTCAACATCTCCTGGTCCATTTAAGAGTTTGGTTCGTTGAAACTAAATTTCAAAAAAAAAAAAAAAGACATTAATTCTAGGAACCAAGTCGATAGAGCACAAAATTACTTAATATTTCTTTTAAACCGTGTTTAAATTCCATGGGAATATGCTCCGAGAAACTAAAGTTATGTGACCCCAAACTTCTCTTTTGAACCACTGGTCTCACATAGCAACAAATGCTATATTCTCAATTTTTCCCTTTCTTCCCAATGAAATAAATCAAACAATATTTACTGATCACTCGTTATCCTAGATGCTATGGAAAGAAACAGGTAAAATTATAAACTACAGTTCCTGTTTTTCAGGAGCTTATAGTCAATCTAATTAAGGAACTTGATTACAGGTGTTCAGTATTCATCCCCGAGTCCTTTCTCTACCGCATTCACACTTACCCAGTCCTATCACAGCCAGATGTAAGAACGGAAAATAAACAAAATAAGCTGTTTTCTGTGTAGCCCACACATATCACAGATATGGATGACTATTGGAAAACCTCTGGATAGTGTTTACTCTTAATGGTTGAGTGCCTTTTTGGTCCAGATGTTTAACAGTGCTTTGACTTACTTCTTCATCTTTTTTCTTTAATTCTGCTTGAACTTCTTCTAGTTCCTCTTGACCTTCATCTGGACTCATCTTTAAGCCTTCCCGAAGCATTCTAATGCCAAAAATGGCAAATAATGCAGTTGAAACATAGTATGTATACACCCTGGGGATGACTGTGGTGGCATAGCCAAACAAAACTGCAAGAAAGTGCAACAGTGTATTGGTTAATTAGCACATTATACACCAACCAAAGAAACAGTTAACTTCAGAAGTCATCATTTACCACTGTTTTAAAGAGAAAATGGTTCACATTAGAAGCTCAGCTAATACATAATAACCTTAAACTCTTACTTCTTTCCCTCCACCAATATTGAACCCTTAGCTCTAGCCAATGACTCATCACAGCTTAGCAAGAAATCAGTGTTGCAGGTTGAGGTGGCAGGGCTTCCACACGGATCTCTCATGAGATGAACATCTCCTCTTCAGACACCCGCCAGGGGCTGGCTCACCACAGGTCGTGCAGGGCACAGAACTTTAGTTAGGAGGTTAACTTTGATGCCCTCTACGGATCCCATGATCTAATAACCTGGAAGCTATGCCACTGTCCTGTGGGATATTTCTTCATCACAAATCTTTAAATTACAAACTTCTGTAGTGAAGAATCACAAGATTCTCATGTGGCATTATTCAAACTCTGCTTCTTTGCAACTATTTAAAAATAAGTATATCTTATGAAAGAAAACTAATAATTCCGTATCTATACATATACACATACATATATACCCATACAAGCTCACATATATGTAACATAACAGACAAACTTATTCAGTACTATTCTTTCCTATCATCAAGTACAGAGGGACAATTGTATAAATTATACAAAAAAACTATACTTGGAACTATCAATATATCAAGAACCTAAATCCTAACTGTGAAATACATTCACATTGGTAATATGAAGTTAGTAATTAAAAACTATGGAAGGGCCAGAGGGTATTTGCATATATATAACAAATGCCATTACTCTTTACTTCACCAGCTCTTTTTATAAAATGGGCACAACACTTATAAAACTGCCTGAACATCAAAAATATAACTGCATAGGTAAAGCATTCCTTGCTTCATTATATTACAAAATGAAAAAGACTTTAAAATCATGTTTAGAAATGTAAACCTATGCTTACGTGCATACCTATATCCAAGTTACATAGGTATGTGTGTATATGTACCCGCACACACACCCATAATACAGACATATATTTTCTAGCTCTGTCCACTGAAAAGGCCAAGAAGCCAAGACATCTCAATAACAATGAGCCAACTTTGCACCCAGATCTTGATTTCTAATACATTCCCCACTAAAAGGCTCCTCAGAGAAATGGCTAATTCCAGGACTGGGCAGAGCAGGTACAAGATGAACCTGCACTATCCTGTTACACTAGACAGTAAGGAAGAACAAAAACACATGATAGCAGGTCACAAGGACCCAGGAGTCAGGCTGGAGGGGCTCCTAGCCGCCACATCTGGGACAATTGAAGGAACAATATAGTTAAGTAATTAATCATAAACCACTGAAAAAAAAGTTCATGAGTTTATATTGATAATAAACAGACAAACCAATGGGAGGTGGGGAGAGCTCTTTATCTTAGAGTAGCATGCCAGGGCCCACTGGTAAATGTGGATGGGGTACTGGAATTAGCCATCATTTTGCAAGCGTCAAGGTGAAGTTCAGATCATGTAAGAGTCATCAACTGATGCTAAACTATGGGGAACAGGGTATTTGTATTGTCTTAAAGTGTCTCCCTAAAGATTACATATTAATTGCAAGGGAAGAAAAAACACAGTATACAAAGAGAAATCCTGACAGGGTGATCAAAATTAACATCATCAGTGAGGGACAAATGGACACCATGTGCTACCAGATGTGATACTCTTTAAGAGGGACATGCATCACCTATACAGTGTTCTAGTCAAGAATGCATAACCTCAATCTAGTCATGAGGAAACATCACACAAACACAAAATGAGGAACAGCCCGTTAAAGGGGAGGGGGATGTATCTTAGAAAAATATTACACAACGCATAAGACTATAGAAATATTTCAGATTAAAAGACTGAAAAGAACTTAATGTACCACCTGACCTAGACTAGATTCTCTACAGGAAGGAAAAAACTGCTAGAGAGAATATTTTAGATCAACTGACAAAATTAAAATATGGATGACAGAGCAATGTATCCATCTATGTCTATAAAGATACATGTGTCTATGTACTTTATTTCTCTATAGATATATAAACTGTGTGTATATGTACATATATTATACACCTAGAGATATATAAATTATGTGTGTATACACATAATTTTATTCAGATATAAAGGGAAAGGTCACAAATGCTAAAGCAAATGTGGTAAAATGTTAACAACAGGTGAATCTGGAAAAAAGGTTTATAGGTGTTCTTATACTATTTTATTTTTGCAACTTTGTAAATTTGAAATATTTTCCATAAAAGGTTTTAAAAATTTTTAAAAGCGACATAGCAAACCTTTTAAAATCTCCTAAATTTGGCTTTCCTTTTACCTTCAGATAATCTAAAAGAACTATTTACTGACACAATCCCATGTTTTCTGCCTTGACGTCTCCATAGAAAGAAAAAAACGATCTGGCACTATAACCTTGTTCTTCTTCCCCTGGTTTCTGTCCCTCAATGTCCTCTTTCTTTGGAAGCCTTTCCTCAGACACTCGAGTACTTTGGTTCTGTGAACAAGGAGAGGTTACTTCTCTTTAAGCAAGTGATTTGCATCAAGTCAGAAATCACTGATTTACAAGTAATTAAACTGAAAACACTTGGCACAAGAACATTAGTGTGAGGTGGAAAAATGGGCCAAGGATAAAACTGTGGGGAATATCAATATTTATGGTACAGTTTTGTTTTTTTCTCAGAGGGATAAGACTATAACTCGAAGCAGGGGGTGTCTTAGAAGCCAAGAGAATACAAGGACGAGAATGCCCATGAATGTGGCCTGAGGGGCGCATTAAAATGAAAATTGAACTCTGTAATAACGAAAGCTGATTACTGAAGCCTTTAAAACACAAAGACTTTCCAGGGGACACGGATGAACAGTTTGTGAAAGAATCTATTTGCAGAAGTTCAACTTCCACGGGTACTTTTCCCTAAAACTCACCTGCCTGAAAACATGCTTGTAGCTGAGGAGTTGTGCGGTTCTCCTTTCTCACGTCCCTTCTTCACAGCTGCCCTCTGCTCGCTCTACAAAGATGCCTTTCACCCAGCACCTATGGTGCGTTTCCCACAGTATGGAAAGATATCCTAGGGCACCAAAGAGAGGGTCTGAAATACTGGTATCCCCAGTCAAGGCATCATAAACCAGAGACGGGGCTTTGGGTCTTCCCTGTCTTATACAAGTTTCCTATAAGGCCATGGCATTAGAAATAATGGCATTTTAGGCGCTGGAAATAACGGCCTTTTAGGCACTGGAAATAATGGTCATGGATGAGAAATAGGGTATTTGGACCTCAGCAGGAATACTTTTTACTTAGAAATTGTGCTTCCTTCATCCTCCATCCAGGGGGATGCTTTTCCCTAAGGCACAGTCTTGATACAGCAAAGAGAGCATCAGAAAAGATAACTAAATCCCAGTGGCTTATTTCCCCAGGCAGCTCACACCAAGCTGGGTTCCAGGCCCAATCTGGCCAGCCAACCATTTTAGAATTAGAATTTTAAACAGCTGGTTGCCATGGGGATGTATATCATGTTTATTAAATTCAAAAACCAAGTAAATGTCTTCTGACAGAAAATAAGCCTGACTTAGATGGTTTACTATGGAGCAACTGCCATGGCAATTAGGCAATGTGGTAGACATTTTCCATAAATTGAACAAGCTAAATCTGTGGCTCCAAGGCTCCAGAAAAATATTTTTTAAACATGTGATCTGATACAATTTTTAAGATGAAATCCTTTATTGGTGAAAGTACACTGAAATTAAAAATATTTCAATTTTCTCAACCATTTCTAAATATATCCCATTAAACAAGGTATTGGGCTGGCCAGAAAGTTTGTTTGGGCTTTTCCCCAAGAAGTTATGGAAACATCCAAATGAACTTTTTGGCCAACCCAATACTTCTAAGTAAAAGACTAAACATGTATAAGAACAGTCATTTGATGAATTTCAGAAAAACACTTTTTGGTATACTTGATGGTTTCCAACTCTCTGCTTTTAACAAAATTGACAGAAGACCTTATTAAGTTGTCAGTTGGTAAATCATTTAAAATCTCCTGATGATAGACCAGTATGTGATTTTGAGCATATAACCCAGGAGTTCAATGAACTGAGTGATGTGACTATAACAAAATTCCTTCCCGTCTGCTTATGTGAATAAAATTTCTCAGCTCTTATATCTATTTTTTTTTAAAAAGACCAGAATTGATTCTAAACCTAGCTTCATTCTAGCAATAATTATCATCCATGGACATATAAACTAATTTTAAAAGAACAGTTCTATCATCACATTAAGAGATGCATTTCCAACTTTTAAAATATGTTTACTTAAATTCGTGATATATTTTGCTTTGTTCAACTGTGTGCTAGTAACTATAACTCAATCGATAAATGTTAACATTTAGAGACTTAACAAAGGAAATTTTCACCATCTTCTAAAGTTCAATTTAAATGCATATTTTTGCTGCAGATAAATGACAGTGTAATCCATAAAAGATTTTCAAGCAAAAAACTTATCATCATTAGAGTAAAATTCTATGAGAAAAGTAAATGAAAGTAAGAATTAAAGGAGGAAAGAGAACAATGTAAATTTCCAAATGTTAAAGCAGAGTTTATTCATGTTTTTTTTAAAGGAATGATGGTGGCAGTGATGGTTAAGTATCAAGTTGCTAATAGTATTTAGATGCCATTAGGTGTATTTTAAAAGAACAGGCCAAGTAGGCCGGAGACCTGGGACAGCTGGTGCAGGCCCACTCTGGCGGAGTCAGGAAGGAAATCAGTGTTGACCTTACAGCTGCTCCCTCTCCTTCCTCTCAGGCCTTCTTCCACATCTGCCCTGGGTTTCTCTACAGTCACTCCTCCTAAGGAACAAACTCACAAAAACGGAGAAGTTGCCTCTCTTGACGGCTTTGAATTTTAGTGAGAAATTTTGAAAACAGCCAAAGACAAGAATGCCCGATGGAGGCTCTTCAGACATCAAGCTCTCTTCAGGGTGGGGTGGGGCAGGCGGGGACACCGCTCACAGCCTCCGTGCCACCTGGCTGCCGACCCCCCTCCACCAGGCATGCCTGGCCACAGACCCAACACTCCTCTAGGCACACAGTTGGTTCTAAACAAGTACTTGTTGAATTAATTAGCCATTTTGGTAAATAATGTGAAAATATCCAAATAAATGGTTCAGTTGTGCCCTGGGCACAGGTGAGCCATACCTAGATGCAAAGCCTTTTTATGATAAGGGGGAAGAGAACTAACTGTTACAGAACTAACCATCCTATACAAGATGGTTTGCTAGTTTTACTTCATTTAATCTTTCTTACAATTCTGTAAGGATTGTTACTATCAGTATCCTGAGTTTACAGCAGACAAAGATTCTCCAGGAGCTTAAATAACTTAGAAAGTCATAATGGAGTAAAGATATAATTATTTCCCAATGACTTTTAAGCTTCAAACCTTTTCCCAATAAAATTTTAATTATCAAACAGATGACAGTAAATTGTTCTCAGAGGAAGGATTGGGGGCCCATAGCCACCCTGACTGTGCAGCCTCCAGCCCTCATCCACCTCCCCCTGCAGAACCTCTTACCCCAAAGAAAACCATCGGAAACACCCGGATTCAGAGACAGACACAGCCTTTGCATCCCAGCTCCACTGCCTGTGAGCCATGAGTGCATAATATGTCTCTGCTCTCTGTTTGTCCATCTGTAGCAGGACAAAGGGTTGTCCTGAAGCGGGCCTGAAGCATCACGCACACAGATGGTGCTCAGCAAATGGCAGCCGTGTGACCTGCTCCTGTCTGCACGATGAGCAAGCAGCAGAGGCTAGATTTGGCCCCAGGCTCAAGACGTCAGGTCTCGGGCCTTTCCTGCCCCCCACCCCCCAGCAGCTCCACGCTCCTAAACAGAACGTAGAGAAAGGGCTCAGGACCCAAAGGCAAGCCAGTTTAGGAGCGAATCTGGAATGCTAACAAGAAAGAAATAACACTGGCAAACGGAAATTTTGCAAAGGAAAGCACTGGCTCCACGCTTACAGACTGCTGAAATTCCCCAGGAACTGAACTCAACCATCTGGGGGAATGGGTACAGTGTGACCAGGCTGATGGGAAAACAAGTGGGGTCAACGGATTTGACCGGGGAAGCAGTGTTTAACCTATCTCGAAAGACTGTGTTTAAAATGTATGATGTCTGAAATTTCTTTTTTAATCAGTTTGCAAATGTAATATAAATTTAAATATTGCGTAATAAATGTTAAAACACTTATAAGACAAACATTAAAAAAAAAAAGGAATACCAACTATAACAGTTCTACACAATATACCAAAAATTAGATCTTTGAAACTCCTTGAACTTACAATGAAAAGTGAGAGGGGGTACATAGTTTTTCAAAATTAGTTTAGAGATACACAAGGAAGAGGTGTGAAGACCACTGATACAGCCCGGTCCTTCAAATAGTCCAGGTGAGAGGAGCTGTCAGTACCAGCGGCCAGAGGGAGGCGGGCCAATGGTCAGGGCGAAAGAGACCAGCCCCGCTCACCCTGAGGGAAGGGAGCTAAACCCCTAGAAGGGGGCGGACGCGTGGGGCCAGGCTCTGAGGAGGGCATGGGCGGAGAGAGGACAGCCTTCTACTTCATCCTCAAAGCTGGAAGTTTCAAAACTAAAATTCTCTGATATTATTCAGACTCATTCCAAACAAGTGACATCACCATTTACAACCTGCTCCACTCTTCCCATTTCCTAGAATCAAAATTTGCTTTTGAAGAGAAAGTCTTTTTGTGTGTGAAATATGAATAATGCTAATATCCAAATGTGAAAAGTAGTCAATTTTTTTATTCAATAAAATACTCATTATAGTAGGTTTAAAAAGACAAACTTTAACAAGCATCCAAACATCCAGAAATAGAACCTGTCCTGTACTTTAAGAGCTGTGTTTCAGGAGAAATCTAAGGCATGCTGAGAGAGAGGAGTGAATGACGGAGCACCTGAAATATAAGATCTCATTTTAATACAAACCGCAACCCTGTGAGGCAGCTAGATACTATCTCCAGTTTACAGCTGGGGAACTGAAACTCAAAGACGTTAAGTAACTTACCATTAAGTTAATACACAGCAGAATGAGACTCCAATCCAAGTCTGGCTCTAAGGGGAAAACTCGCTATTTTCCATCCAACTATGTGGCTCAAGGTAGCTTTTGAATCAGAGACTAAACTATGTTTAATTACGTAGTGTTAAGTTTACTTTCTCCTGGTCTTAATTCTTTGAAAAATTGAAGCCTATATAATAGTAACTCAAATAGTAATACAAACTGGGAATCTAAGAATGTTTCATTCCCTTACTGTTGGGGTAAGGGGTTAAGAATAGCTTAACAGAACACAATACACTGAACATGACCCCTCACTATTGATTACCAAATGCCCTTCAACAGAAAATACGCAATTCTCTGTGGTTGCTTGCGTCCTGTTTCTAAGATATCAGATATAAATTTCTCTGGACTTAAAAAGGAAAAAGAAAAAAAAGCAAGGACAGCCATAGCAAAAGCAAGGATCAAAAAACTAGTGAATAAATGAGCATGTATCTTGACTGTGAATAGCTAAAAAATTAATTTCAAAAGTGCAATATGGTTTTTAGGAATTTATGTACTGTAAACATGTTCTGCTTACTAAGTTCTGAAACATGAACCAAATTCCAATATAACTAGTTGAATGATTCAGTGACTTAATACCACCATGCTTTCTCTTTAATAAACTCATTAGGAGGAAAAAGCACTCACCTGATAAGCACGTCATTAGGCCCAAGGCAAGCATAGCACCAGCCAACACTGTCAAACGATTATAGCGCATTGCCATGATGGCTGCTATAAAAAATGTCTTATCACCCAGTTCAGATACAATGATAACTGATATGGCAGCCACAAATGCATGGATAAATCCCAAATTAGTTTGGGTAGCTGGATCTTCTTTATTGGTATGAACTGGAGCAGCTGGTGTAAATCCTTTCTGAAATAAAAACAAAATACATATTAGCTATTTTTTTGAAAAAAGTCATTATTTTAAATTATTTTATTTTGTATGTGAATTAAGATTGTTTTTCTGTCATGGTCATTAGACTTATTTACTGCCTAATCACTTTGAAAGCCATTAGTAATGACAGAAACCTCTGATTGATGCCTGCTACAATGGAAATCCAAGTACAAGTCTACAAAGCAATTAAAAACAAAAAAAAAACAACAACAAAAAAAGAGAGACCAGCTATATCCACATATCAAAATTACCTTGTGGGCTTCCCTGGTGGCGCAGTGGTTGAGAATCTGCCTGCCGGTGCAGGGGACGCGGGTTCGGGCCCTGGTCTAGGAGGATCCCACATGCCGCGGAGCACCTAGGCCCGTGAGCCACAATTACTGAGCCTGCGCGTCTGGAGCCTGTGCTCCGCAACAGGAGGGGCCGCGATGGTGGGAGGCCCGCGCACCGCAATGAAGAGTGGCCCCCACTTGCCGCAACTAGAGAAAGCCCTCGCACAGAAACGAAGACCCAACACACCCAAAAATAAATTAAAAAAAAAAAATTACCTTGTTTTCTAAGTGAGTTGAGATTTAGTTCTTAGCTATGTCTCATTCAAATTTTTATTCATAACTTGGGTGTAAGACCCAAGGTATGCTTATCAAACATTTAACAGGAAGCTGAGAGAAATTTCATGAACACTTATGAGAACAAAGTAGGATCCGGAAAGCTCTCAACAGGCTAGGAGAAGAGTTGGCTCTAGCTAAGATGAGATCTAATATAGCCGGATATATGGTTGGTCCTACACTAAAAATATCCTAGGCTGAAATGTGGCCTAATAAAAAAGATAAGCCAGAGTCTGGGTTGCTGTTAAGGTCATTTTGAGTTGAAAATGTGACAAAGCTCCAAAAAGGCAGCAAGCACGTTAAGCACTTTAAAGAGTCAGTGACAAGCCCATCTTCTGTGCTGCACAGCCCTTACCCAAAGGTCTGTACTGGCTCTGAGGCACCACATTTTAAGAATGCACTGCCCTCTGAAGATTACTGCAGACAAAAGAGACTCTAAAACCAGGGACTGGCAAGCAACAGCTAAGAGTAAATCCAGCTGAAAATGATTTTTCCGTTTTTTAAGGGTTTGCAAAAAAAAAGAAAAAAAGAGGGAGGGAAAGGGATGGAGGGAAGTAGGAAAAGAAAATTATGCAACAGAGACCTTAAGTAGCCTGCAAACATGTGGCCCAAACCTAAAATATTTATAATCTGGCCCATGACAAAAAAAAAGTTTGCCAACTCAGGCTCTAAAACAATCACATAAGGGACCAGGAAGGACTGGGTGCCTATGTTCCAATAATTGAGAAAGTCTGTATGAAAGTCTATGTGGTCCCAAGAGATAGAACTAAAAAGTTATAGGTGGCATGGCAGGTTGTAGCTTAACACACAGAAAAGATTTCTACTCCACAGGAGCCCCCAGAGGCTGAAATGGACTTCTAGAGAGGGTAGCAAATTCCCTCCTCAACGTGAGAGTTCCAGAGAAGAGAACCACCACCTACAGGAAGTGTGCTCATCAGAGGTTCTCAACCAGGGCGATTCTGTGTCCCAGGGGACTTTGGCAAAGTCCAGAGACATTGTTTGGTCACAGCTGAAGGGAAACTAATGGCATCCAGTGGGCGGAGGCGAGAGCTGCTGCTCTGGGCACAGGACATGATGCGCAGGGCAGCTCCCCACTGCCAAACATTATGTAATCCAAAACATCCGTAGTTCCCAGGGAGAGACCCTGGACCAAAGGAATCACTTCTAAAGGTCTCTTCCAGTCCTAATTGCCTATCTTTACTTAATTTTTAAAGCCTGTGAGTCTCTAGAAACCGAAGGGATAAAAAAGAAAAAGAAACCCAAGAATGTAGGTGATTTTTGACAGAGTATAAAAAGAAGTACTTTTATTCACAAAGGCTCCAGTCAGAGATAAGAATAAAATCCTAAATTTTTAGTGTGTATGTCATTCCTTAACACATGACATAAACTTGACTCCCAGATTCCACGGTAAAGATCAGAAAACTTTAAGCATTACTCAGACTAGACCTCTGAGCTAAAAATTGGGGAAATTTAACAATTGAGAAAATACTTGGTGTGAGGGCTAAATCAAAAGGGCAGCCTTGGAAGCCAGCTCTTGATTAAGCAAGTACCATTTTAAGGGATTCTAGCTTTCTCTCCATTATCATTTTAATTCCAACTATGCTGATCTTCTTGTTTCTTCCAATACCCTATGAGCATTAAGCATCATAAAAAATATAAGCATTTTCATTCAGCTTTCACTAATGCAACATTTTCCTCTTGGAAATACCTTTTGAATGAAAAAATTTCATTGCAAAATATTTAGGACCTGAAATCCAAGAAAATTTTTTAGGAATAAATATTCCTAAAACATTTATTTACAACCAATTAGCTGCAAGCTCAAACAGAAAATGTTTACTTTTTAAAACAAACAATAATGATCAAAACCACAAATTCTCATTTTATAATTCGCAGCCATAAAACCGTGGCCACATTACTTAGCCTCTCTGTTCCTCTGTGAAATGATGAGAATAAAACTTGCCTTGCAAGCACAAAGCAAAACAAAAACTACATATTCTTAAAACCTTTCTATATACAAAGCACAAGAAAAATTAATTTACAGTTTTTGTTATATATTGAGCTGGTCCTGGATAGCCAAAATCAGTGTTAAACAGCCACCAACCATGGTGTGATAAGAATTTAAAACAAAAGTACCAGGGTTATTATGAAGATAGAAGATTTAAAAAACTTTAAGTGTTAATAAATAGGGGCAAAAAATGATCAATTACCATTCATTCATTTGTTGTCGATCAATTGCCCAAGTGATTACTGTGTACAAGGATCATCGCCCTTTTCTAATTCACCTTCAGAGTGACAGAATGTACTGGTTTAATAGGTGGGCTCTGGAATCAGACTTCCAGGGTTCATAGCCAAGGCATTACTGGTTACTGTACGACCCTGGGCCAGTAAGTTTACCTCCCTGTGACTCAAGTTACATCTCTAAGATGAGGGGTACCCATACCTTACAAGGTTGTTGTGAGGATTAAATGAATTACTACACATAAAGCCCCTAGGATGGTGCCTAATATACAGTAAGCACTCAGTTACAGTCAGTTATTATTGCACACCACAACGTGACCAGTTTAATCTTCCTAAAACTAATTTTATCATGACCTTCTTGTGCCTAGAACATAAAATGCAAATACTTAATTCTGGTAACTATCCAACATGTCCCATCTAATCACATACCAATTCCCAAAGTGAACCTTAGTGAACCTCCCTAATGAAGGATGAGCCAGAGCAGCACTGTCCAACAGAAAATAATGCAAGCCACATAATGTAATTTTAAAATTTCTAAGGGGGGGCTTCCCTGGTGGCACAGTGTAAGAATCCGCCTGCCAATGCAGGGGACATGGGTTCGATCCCTGGTCTGGGAAGATCCCACATGCCGCAGAACAGCGAAGCCCTGGCGCCACAACTACTGAGCCTGTGCTCTAGAGCCCGCAAGCCACAACTACTGAACCCGCGTGCCACAACTACTGAAGCCCATGCGCCTAGAGTCCGTGCTCTGCAACAAGAGAAGCCACCACAATGAGAAGCCCTCACAACGAAGACCAGCCCCCGCTCGCCGCAACTAGAGAAAGCCCGCACGCAGCAACCAAGACCCAACACAGCCAAAAATTAATTAATTAATTAATTAATTTTAAAAAATTAAAAAATAAAATAAAATTTCTAGGGAATTCCCTAGCGGTCCAGTGGAGTTAGGACTCCATGCTTCCACTCCAAGGGGCACGAGTTCGATCCTGGTTGGGGAACTGGGATCCCGCAAGCTGTGCAGTGCAGCCCAAAACAATAAAATAAAATAAAATTTCTAGTAGCCAGATATTAAAAAGTAAAAACAGATAAAATTATTTTTAATATTATTTAATTTAACCCAATATATCCAAAATACTACTCTAGGAATATTTTTCAAATGACTAATGAGATATCAGTATTTAACCCTCTTTTTTTGTTCTTACCAAATCTTCAAACACCGGTGTGTATCTTGTGTATCTACTCACTGCACACATCTCATGCACATCTCAGTTTGGACCTGCCACATCTTCTCAGTGCTTAAAAACTGCCACATGGCTCATGGCTGTAGTACTGGGCAGTGTGGCTCAAGAACACTTCAAGTTTTTGGGTAACACAAGCCTTCAGTCATGCAGTCCTGCTTCCCTTCCTACCTTCCTATCATTATGCCCCTATTCATCCACATTCCTCAAGACCCAACTTATGTAGAGCGTCTTGAGCAAGCCGTACCTCAACAACTCCAGCCCCTTAAGGATCCCACTTCCCTCAAACTGCAGGCATACTGTGGGCAATGAGTCATGGCAAGTACATGACTGCAACAAAGTTTGAGGTAGGAACACTCAGGGAGTTAACCGTTTTGTCCTAGAAACACGTATAAATGTAATGTTATCATTTGTAATAATTAAGAGACAAAAATAACTAAATGTCCATCCATAAGGAACTGGTTAAATAAATGGTAGCTCCATATACTGGAATATTACGGGGCTAAAAATAAGAACGTTTATATACACTAATAAGAAAAAAAAAATCACTAGGGCATTTTTAAGTTGAAAAAAGTACGTCTTATGTACATAGTTACTGTATGTATGTTATGAGGCGGAGAGTTAGGTAGGTATATAAAGTATATACACAGTTGCTAATGAACCGGAAATCTCAGGACACAGTAACAGTGGCCAGGGAAGGAACCAGGATGACTAGAACAGGTGTTGGCAAACTTTTACTTAAAGGGCCAAATATTTAACCTCATGGACTGTAAAGTTTCTGTGGTAATTACCCAACTCTGAGGTTACACCCTGAGATCAGCCACAGGTAATACTTAAACGAATGGCCTGGCTGTATTCCAACAAAACTTTATTTACAAAAACAGGCAGTCAGTGGTAAACTACAGTTTGCTGACCCCTGAGCTAGAATACAAGAGGAGGTGACACACTTCTCCTTCTACATTTTTCTGTACCTTTTGGATTTTTCACCATGCACATGATTAAAGACACCTATTGTGCACCACTTCAAAAATCTCTTGACCCAATCTCTTACTCCAGCTATGGAGGACCAATTCCTTGCAGGCTGTAACTAGCTTTAGGCAGATCCAACCAGAAAGTAAGCGGTACACATACTTACTCACTACACTATCCAGAAGTATACAGGAGTTAACCCCTGTGGGGCAACCTTTGACCAACACGGAGGAATCAATTCTGAGCTTCATTACATTAGGCTCCCAGAAAGTCGCAGCAGGATTCATACTAGTCACTCGTAGAGTGGCTAACTTCAAAATGCATCAGGTACATGCATTCACCTTCTGCCCTGGACTGACAATTTGAGAAAATACAGGCTTTATTCTGGTAACAGGAAGTAAACCACCAGATGAATGGTTGGGGTAAGATAAGAAAGATAAACTGGGCTCGGACCGAAAAGCCTGTATATTTATGGACCAGCTTAGAGGCAAGCGAGAAGCCCTTTAAAGTTTCTGAGTAGAAGACACAAACGTAATTAAGGCACTGTGACTAACAGATCAGGGCAGAAAGCAGAGAATACAGGCCACTGGACCAATTAATTAGGAGTAGGAGGTCTGCTGCACAAAACCAATGTTGAAGACAAAATAAAGGAAAAAAATTCTGCACATGATGAAAAAGAAAAATTAACAGAATTTTAAAAAGGCAAAGAATCAAAGATGCTATTCATATTCCCATAAGGTATATGGGAAAGAGGAATAAAAATAAGGGGTTTGTTTCACACATGTTTAATTGGAGGATAAAAAGCATTTCAAATAAAGCTTTCCAAGAAGTCATCAGAAATGAAAACCTGAGTTTAGGCCAGCACAGCCTCAAGGTATGTATTTGGTTGCTGGCAACCTGAATTTATCAGCTAGAGTTTTGCAAGACTAGATTTCTAAGGGCAAAGGCAGAGATTACATTGAAAAAATGAGCCTTAGACAATGTCTATATTTAGGGAAGGGAGTGGAGGGGGGACAAAAAGAGAAAACAAAATTGTCTTAGATATTTAGAGGCGCAGGCAGGAGAACACCACAGATGGTTCAAGTTAGGGGCAATCACCATTTCACTGAGCTGCTTGCTAACTAACTAAAGGCCAGGGATTTGCATATACATTGTTCTGATACTCAAAACCTTAAAGCTGTTATCCCAACTTAACACAAAAGGAGAAGCTGAGAACCAACAGGGTTAAATCATTTCCTCAAGTTCATACAAACCAAGATAGAGCAGGACTCTTAAAAAAGTGGATAGATAATAGTGTCAAACAGGAACTGAAAAAGAGCCCTGGATTTAGCAATTAAGTAGGTTACAGGTATCCTTCAAAAATGAAGTTTCAATGTAAAGACAGCTGATGCAAAGCAGCTAATTACCTAGTTAAAAATTTCATTTACAAAACTGAAGAACAGAAACTAATGCAGCCAAGTAGAGTTAAATCAATGGCCTTTTTTTTTTCCCTCCAAACAGGAGAAACCTGTGGGCATGTGTAAGCAGATAAAAAGGAACCAAAGAAAAGGAGAGAATAAAGATACTGAAGGGAAAGTACTGGAGGTCAGAGGAGAATGGGCACATGGACAGAAAGAAATATGGAAAGGGTGATAGTTTTGTCCAATTCAGGAGAAAGGCAGAAAGTACTGGCATAGAAGCAAATATTTAGATTAGTAAAGGACAGTCACATGCAGCAGTGACTATAATTCCAATTTTGGCATTCCACTAGTTACACAGTGTTAAAGTAATGAAACAGTGTTTTGCTTAGTACAAATACCACCCTTTCAGTATTTTAATTTGGGTCTGAAACTCAGATCATTTAATTTGGATCTGAAACCCAAATTCACATCCTGATAGCAGAGTCAACAACTTATAATTAGAAAACAAAAACAAAAAACTTACTGAATAAAACTCTTTAAGTTAAAATTAGTTCCAAATTGAAAAATTGTTAAAAAGCTCCCTCATTTAGAGAGTATCCTTTTATTCTTTCATTTTTTTTCAAGAGACGAAAAACAATTAACAATGAAAAAATAATTCCTATTCTAGTTCCAGAGCTCAAATGAACACATATGTGACTGTAATGAAATTGATAGATACCTGCATCAGAATCATCTACACGTGATGAACTAGAGAAGATGAAGATGCTTTCTTTGGAACAAAATCTAGAGCCTGCTACCAAGAAAAAGACTTATGTCCCTGCAAAAACAAAGTCCCTCAACAAAAGTTACCACGCAAGAGGTGAGATTATTTGAAGATAAAGAAGTCACAGGAAAACGCTTAGAATTGTCTTAGAACTGTCTCCTTGCCATTACTTTATTGTATAGTCAAAAAAACCTTTCAGAAATTGGAAAAATGTGCACAAAAATACACGTGTAACTTAAACAATGACACCATGGATAAGCTTGGTTTTAAAAGACTGCATTAAAGAAATAAAATTATATTTTATTATAAATTTTCATTATCATCTTTTTATTTGTGGATGTTTAACTTTTTTTTCCATAAATTTATTTAATTTATTTATTTAATTTGGGCTGGGTTGGGTCTTCATTGCTGTGCGCGGGCTTTCTCTAGTTGCGGCGAGCAGGGGCTACTTACTCTTCCTTGCGGTGTGCGGGCCTCTCATTGTGGAGCACGGGCTCTAGGCACAAAGGCTTCAGTAGTTGTGGCACACGGGCTCAACAGATGTGGCTCATGGGCTCTAGGTGCGTGGCTTCAGTAGTTGTGGCTCACGGGCTCTAGAGCGCAGGCTCAGTAGTTATGGCACACAGGCTTAGTTGCTCCGCGTCATGTGGGATCTTCCCAGACCAGGGCTCGAACCCGTGTCCCCTGCATTGGCAGGCAGATTCTTAACCACTGAGCCACCAGGGAAGCCCTAGCTTGTTGTTTTTTAAATAGTATTTTTTATGAATGTTACTGTTAATTCATATTAGAATAATATATTTAACAATTATATTTTTATAAATACATTTTTAATGAATCTTTAAACAGCTTTGTTTTTATGAATGTTAGTTTTATAATGTATTTATAAATTTTGACATTTGAAATGTATTAAGTGTATTTAATTTCACTGATTTTTTTTTTTTTTAATGAATTGCTTTGATAGCAGAACACCAACAAATAAATGCAGTAACATCATGATCATTTCATTCTGACGCAGCATTCATGAGTAAGACAAGGGTCTTCATACCCTTGGCGTCAGTCTTAGCTGTAAGGAGGCTAGAATTGGGAGTCTGGACTGGATGGAACCGGACTGCAACTTAATGAAAATGGAAAAAAGTTTAAAATATTGTGTGGAAGGCCTTGGTGTTAAAAGATAATAGACAATAGAAATGCCAAGAAACAGTAAAGCAGAAATACAGTAAGGAGAATTTGTACTGGGTTGAGGGATAGGCTTCTGCGGCTTTATCCACAGTGCTTCACAACCAGAGCAGTGCTTCACTGGCCCTTCCAGAATACGCAGCAAATTATAAATTACCTCTGTTAAATCTAGCTGATTTCCCCCAACTAAAGGAACTTAATGCTTCTTGTACTACATACTCTGCCCAAGGAAGGAATAAGAAAAAAAACTGAGTATGTCACTAGAAGTAAACTGCATAAACGAAAGGATCCCAGTGGTCAACAGTGCTTTTTTCATGGGTTTGTAAATTGGGGTTTATTTTTAACTGTAAGTTTAACTGTAACCTCCCTAAACTTTTTTTTACCTGATTATAGAGGGGAAAAAAAACACCTATTGGAGAAAATCATATTAGAAGTTCAGTAATCTTGCTTTAAAGCACCCTGTAAGATACAACTACATTTTTATAATACATCTTACATTTGAAAGCTTACCAATACATTTTTTCCTCTCCATTTTCAGAAGTCCACACTCACATAGTGGCATGAAAGCATATATTTAAATATCCTACCCTTTTAAAAGATCTGCTCCATGTAGTTGCAAAGCAAAACAGTTGAAACTTTCGGATATTCAGCGATGCTGAATCCTTGCTTACGTGGATATTAAACTGAACTCTGACCGTATTTTACTTCCGCCAAGTGGACAAAAAAAGCAAATGATACTTATATTACATAGTTTAGAAAATATGTGAAAGAAAAATCTCTTCCGATATACTGTAATACCGTAGAGGAAAAAAGAAACTTGAGCCATAACAAAAAGTTACGTGAAAATATAATTAAAACAAAATAATTAGATTCTACTATAATACAGAACAAAGACAGTAAATTCCTATCTAAGAACCACCAAGAATATATCAAAATAGTAAAGACAAAAATCATACTATCTTGTGCCTGTCCCTTCCCTCCACGTCCCCAGTTTTAAAGACAAGGATCCTTAAGACACTTAAATATGGTCACTGGATACTGCTGCCTTTTTTTTTTTACACGGCTATATTTCTCCTAGCTGTCTAAAAAGGTATCAATAAGCATACCTACCATTATTTGTATCTCAAAAACCACTATATGACTAAAACTTTAATGCAAGGCCTGGAAAGTTACACAACCCAAAATATTTACCGCTTTAAAATAAACTTCTAATAGTGAGTTAAGTGACAGAAAGCTAAAAGATGAACACTAAGAATGAATTTCATAAATCAGCATTTCAGTTCAATTTCAGAAGTGGAAATGGTGAGCCGGGTCAGCTGAGCCCAGGAGTGACAGGCAGGAGAGAGAAGTAACTTTTTGCCCAGAAATTTCAGGGAAGTCTTCACGGAGAGGAGATATCTGCTGGTTCTTGAAAGGTGGGAAAGGTTCTGATCAGTAGGCTTCAAGCTCACTAAAGCCCTTTTATTTAGAGGCCTTTTGTTGGAGAGACTAGCAACAGAGCACATGGCATGTCTTGGATTTGAGTACAGCATATGATTGAGCAAGGGAATGGGGACTAAAAAGCCTAGAGAGGTTGACTGGAGCCGGATCACCAAAAAACCTGAACATCTTGCTGAAGAGGCTGGACTGAAATCATTATGCCGGGAAACTCACTGAAGATTTCTGAGAAGGAAAATGGAATTCAATGTTTAGGAAGATTAGTTACGTGGGGACATGTTGAAGGTAGCCTGGGGTGGAAACGGGAGGGGTTGAGTGACAAATGGTCCCCTACTAGAAGACACTACAGAGGGCCTGGATTCAGGAATTCAAATTGGAAACGAGGAGAAAGCCCAGGACCCCTACTGGGACTAAATTTTAAAACGCTGCTGAGATTTTGAACATTAGTGACTGATTCTATTAACATAAATTAAGATGTTAATTAATATCTACTTAGTGAAGGCCAAAATGCAGGGTTCTGGTACACTTATAAATTTAGTTGTGGCATCCCACACCGCTGCAGCACTCCTTACTGTCAAAGACTGACTGTTCCTCTGCATTCCTAAGGGCTCCTTCCTGAAAGCCAGAGCACGTTTTTAAAAAAGTGAGAGTCACACTTCGTTATCCATATACATTTGGCAAAAATCACAAGTCGTGCAAAGGTGAATTTGGTAAACAATTTGGGATAGTCTGTTTCAACAATGAAATGGCCAATGTTATTATTCTCAGAGAATACGAAAAGCCTCCCAGCTGCCCTCCGTTAAAAACTTTCTACTTGGGATGAGTATTTCCATCTCTCTAGAATACATGTGATCAACAAGACGCCCATTCCTCAGCAGCATCTTTATCCTCCCGAGCTGAAGGTCTACAGTGGACTCCCAGCTCTGCCCTCCCCTCCCCTCCCCACCTAAGGAGCCGGGCGAGGCCAGGCCCGACCCGGGAAAAGCGCACTCCTCGGTCTTCCACCCCAGGGAGCCGGGGCCGGGCTCCCCTCCCCCCGCTGGCAGCCTGCGTCAAGGGCGGCGCTCCGGTGGCGGCGAGCCTGGTACCCGGGCTGTCCTGCTCACCTCGGCCCGGGCCGGCTCGGGGCCCTGCACGGCCGCGGGCTGCTGCTGCAGCTCCTGGGCAGGCGCCGGAGGTTCCTTGTTCCGGTGGCTGAGGTCTTCGTCGGGTACGGCCCGGACCCCGGCCGGGGCCCACAGCAGCGAAAACAGCAGGAGCAGAAGCAGCCGGGGCGCAGATGCGCGGCCGTTTCCCTGGGCCGCCGCCGCCATCCCGCCCGCCGAGACAGCCGCGCACGGGCGCCTCAAGAGGAAGTGCGGGCGACTGGAAGCCTCGACCCCGAGCCGTCCCCGGGCGCGTCCCCCACGCCTCGCCGCCGCCTTTCAGGGAGGAGCCTGCAGCATGCGGGAAGTGGCCAGGGCGGACGTGAGGCTTAGGTCAGGCCGGCGTCCGCAGCCGGGAACTCGTCCTCTCCTCGCCCACGGTAGCCACACGACTCCGCTAACTGCCTCAGCGCAGCCCGGCCCAATTCCTCCGGGCTCCGCCCCTGCCTGTGACGGCCTCCCATTGGCCCGGCGTCCGCCTCGGCGTCGTGACGTCCTCGGGCAGGTTGAGGTGCGGCTCGCGCCCTCTTCCCATTGGACCCGGCGCTCCCGAGGTACAGGGCGCTGCGTGACCTTCCTCGCCTCGCATCCTTCTCGCGCTCCACGCGGCACCTTTTTCCCCTCTGTCTGCTCACGGTCCCAGAACCGCACGGCTCTTTACTTCTTGTTCCCTCCTGAGTCTTTTGCCCTAATATCCAGTCCAGCCTGTCTCTTAGCCTTTCCTAGATGTCACATTAGTTCGAACGCCCTGGCTACGTGGCAATTGCGGGAGCTGCAACTGCTTAGCCGGGTTCCGCACTCCTTCACCGATTCTCGGTGCCGCCTCCGACCCGGCGATCTACTGAGGACAATGTGCTTAGAGCGTCAGGATGCGATTATTTAAAACGAACCTCTGAGATGAGACTTAGGAAATAACAAGAAAAATTTCAAGCCTTGTTTTAGATGTTGTTTGTTTGCCTATAATCGCCCCCAGACCAAAAACATCTAACAGTACCCTTTTCCTGCAACGCCTTTTCGTTTTACGTGTTTTGTGCCACACCTATCTTAGACTGGCCTCTTAAAATGTTTGGCTTTTGAAATTGAGTGTTTAGGATTTTTGAAGGATGGGGATTGGGGTGGGCAAGCATAGGAAATAGGAAAGGATGATTGGTTGAGAATATTTTTACATCTTATTTTTAAAAAGTTGAGCTATTTAGTTATCAGAAGTGTGACTAAGGTTGTGCTAACCTTGAGGCCAAGGCACTATTATAAATACTTTATATATATTTATATATATTAAGCCTGTACTTTGTGAAGAACTAAGGAAGGTTCTCAGTAAATACTGGAACAAGAAATTAATCTACCAAAACAATCTGTGGAAGAGTGGACAAACCTACTTTGAATTCACTGAAGATACAATGTTATATCATGGGTTAGTAAAGCTTTTGTCCATGCTGTTCCTGTCTGTAACTAACTTCCTCCTTTCTGTCGTTGTAAACTCCTACTCATACTTCCAAAACCTGTTCAGGCCTGACTGCTCAGAAGTCTTCCCCCAACACCTCCTCTTACAGAATTCATCACTCACTGTGTTGCTTCATGCTACTGTAGATTACGCATGCTTCTATTACTGTGTTAGTAACTAGGATGCCGTACAGTTTGGCATACAACTATTGTGCCTCCCAGTTCATCCCTAGGATGCAAATGTTTGAGTCTCACAAACTAGTAGAGAACCCAGAGGTGTGAACTATCCTCCCTCCAACACCCTCTCCTTTACACCTACAGCATTTGCTGAGCTTAAGAGGTAACTGAAAGGAAGTCTGGTGGCTCAGTCTAATGACTGAGACAGAAGGGTGAATGCAGCAACACTGGCCATGTGTCCTGGATTCCTGGAAGGTGCTTGGCTTATTTTCTGGAGTGGGCACCTACACTCCAGAGCTCTCTAACAGGAAGTACTCATGGCTGAATTCCCAGTCACCTTGGCAGATGTGGCAATGAGGACTTATGGGTTAAGCTGCAGGATGCCTATGCACCAGCCACTGAGTGAGGGGTGGCTCAAGGGCAAGGCAGCAAAGCTCTTTAGCAGACGTAAACAGACATAAAGCCTTGTCCTCAGGGGGGACCTGCACAGTGGGGTCAGTGTCAGAATCTTGGCCAGAGTGGGGCTCTTCCAGGCTGTTCCAGTGCACCCTGATCCAAGGGCCCTCAGGCTCGTCAGCCAGTTTAGGCTCCAGGTGTCAGATTCCAAAGTGATCAGCTCTTTCCATGCCCAGCAGTGCTACATCAGGGCTGGTTCTAGCTTTCACCACCTTGAGGATTTAGAGCTATCATTGTTCTATTCCTCACTGGTGACTAACTCCTTTGGAAAACAAAACAAAACAAAAAAACTAAAAACACAGGCAGTTTCCTGATACCTTTCTTGCAAACAGAGGTGCTTACTTGACCCCAACCAATAAGGATGTAGGAGGCTCAGCAATTCCAAGATGATTTTTTTTTTTTTTTGTCCTGGCCTGCATAGATAGAGTCTCACTAAAATGCAATCACTGGTAGGCATCCTTCTGGTAAGAAACCCGACTACATGTGCATTACACTGTATTTTTTAAATATAAATTTTATTTATTTATTCATTTATTCATTTGTTTATTTATTTTTGGCTGCATTGGGTCTTTGTTGCTGTGCACGGGCTTCCTCTAGTTGTGGCGAGCGGGGGCTACTCTTTGTTGCAGTGCGTGGGCTTCTCATTGTGGTGGCTTCTCTTTGTTGTGGAGCACGGGCTCTAGGCACGCAGGCTTCAGTAGTTGTGGCACTCAGGCTCCAGAGTTGTGGCTCACGGGCTCTAGAGCACAGGCTCAGTAGTTTTGGCGCACGGGCTTAGTTGTTCTGTGGCCTGTGAGATCTTCCCGGACCAGGGCTCAAACCCATGTCCCTTGAATTGGCAGGCGGATTCTTAACCACTGCACCACCAGGGAAGCCCTACACTGTATTTTAATGTTTTTTTCCTTACTGAGCTTCAGATGGTAAGATTATGTCTTTTATATTTTATATCCCTGGCACCTAGCTGATTTCCTAACTTGCTGATAGTGGTAGCCATCATGACAGTAGTAATAGTGGCAGGAAATCTTTACTGAGTGCTTATTCTGACCCATGCAGTGCACTCAATGTGTTACGTGAATGATCTCACGAGGCAGGTACTCTTTTTTTTTTTAATTTAATTTATTTTTTACACAGCAGGTTCTTATTAGTTATCTATTTTATACATATTAGTGTATACATGTCATTCCCAATCTCCCAATTCATCCCACCACCACCACCCACCCCGCTTTCCCCCCTTGGTGTCCATACGTTTGTTCTCTACATCTGTGTCTCTATTTCAAGGCAGGTACTCTTAAACTCGTTTTTACAAATGAGAAATTTGAGACAGCTCAAGTAACTTTCCCAAAATTGCACAGTTCGTAAGTGGCAGAATTGTGCTTGATATCTGCTTGTTGAACTTAACTGTGTCCTACTTACTAAAAAGCCAAATGTATAAAACCAGCCAATTAATGGTGAACATTTCCATTATCATTAGGGGAGAATGTCCTTTCTCCACTCCCAAGTTTCCATGAGGAGGATTGTTTCCTGGCTTCTGAGGCTTAACCATTTCACCTCTGATGATGGAAAGTAAATTTGGGCAGAGTAACTGAGCATACTGGGCTCAGTTCTGCCACCTTTATCCTCTTGGAAGGTGCAGCCCACAGGCAAAAACAAGTTTCTTCAGCTCTCCCTGCGGTCTGCCCGCTCCCAGTCCAGAGCTGCTTGGAACTGGGTGGGGACAGCTCTTAATTCTGGAATTCAGTAGTAGTTCAGCACACCTGGCTCCCAGACCTAAAGTCACTCCTGGGGGCCTGTCTCAGTCTTTGTTTTCTTCCTCAGCTTTTCAGAAGTAAGGAAGAGGTGATGAGCTATTTCCTGAGCTCTCTTAGAGACCTCTCCCTGCACTCCAGTATCATCAAAGGGTGAACATAAGCGTTTTAACATGAAACAGTCCACAGAGGAAAGGCCGGTTAGAAAAGCCAGGGCACGGAGTGATGAGAAAGGAGAGGGGGAAGCAGAAACCAGAAACTTCCTGCTAACAGTCAACTGAAGATCATTCAGAATTAAGGAGAAGGTGCTTGGCAAATTGAAATGTAAGTGAATGACAGAGAGCAATTTACAAGTTGCTGGACCTGCACAACTCTTTAGAGCACTTCTACTGTGTGAAATGAAGCCTATCGCTACCCGTAGGGATGCTAAAACCCTTTAGATGATGGGGATCTGGACCTTGTAGGGCACCTCCACTGGTCCAGAGGAAAGGGGAACTGCCCTTTTAGGGTCATTCTTGGACTTTCCTAGGTTTCCACAAGCAGGCTGAAAATTCCAAAAAGGATGCTAAATATGTCTCCATGAATTCTTATTTATCCAACAATATGTTCATCATCTCTAGCTGTTTCACAGGCATTTCAAATAAAGCATGGGACAAAGAGTTCTCTTGATTTTCTTCCAAAAAGCTGTTCCTTCTTCAGGCTTCCATCTCAGTAGATGGAAGCAGCAAACCCCTTTAGATTCCTCTCATTTTCTCCTACTCCATATCCAATCCACTTGCCAAGTTCTGTTGTCTCTACCTCTAAAACAGATCCTGAATCTGTTCCCCCCTCTCTATCTCCACTATTACCACCTTGTCCAAACTAGGTGTCATTTCTTACTTGGACTGTTAAAATGACTCCTACTTGGCCTCCCTGCTTGCACTCTTGCCAATCTATAATCTAACCAGCATCCAGGGAGAGCTTTCAAAATTAATAAAAGTCATTTCATCCCCCTGTTTAACATTGTCTTAATGGCTTCTAAATGCCCTTATAATTAAGTGCAATTAATGCCCTTAGAATAAGTCCAAGTCTGAATTAAAGTTCGATGTGATCTAACCCCTGCCTTTTGTGTGACTTCATCTCTTGGCTTTCTCTACCTCATGTGTCATGCCCAACCAAGCTTTCTTCCACCTCAGGACCTTTGTAGTTGCTGTTTCTCTTCTTAGAGTACTCTTTTTTCAGATCTTCTTTGGGTCATTCAGGGTGAATATCACCTCCTCAAAAGATAACTTCCTGCCCATCCATCTAAAGTAGATTGCTCCCTTCTCCCTTGTCACCCTCTGTCTCACCTTTTTTTTTCTTGTTGGGTTTTCTTTTTTTTTTTAATTTTTTCATAGCACTTATCACTATCTGAAATTACCTTGATTATCTAATTTTTTACTTGTTATATTTATTATCTGTATCCCTCAATTAAAATGTAAGCTCCATCAGGGCAGGAATCCTACCTGTTTTGCTCACTGTATTTCCAAGGTCTAAAACAGTGCCTGGCCATTGAAGACACTCAGATATAAATGAATCATTAGTTTAACGAAATTCTGAGAGTGAAAAGAAAAGGCAAAGACAAATCTAGATACAGACATAGGCATAGTTTGGCTTGAAAACACAGATTCCTAATCTTGTCATAGCTTCCCCTTTGAAGGTTAGCCTCATTCCACACCCAAAAGGCCTGAGCAGTTTTGAAGGGTCTTTTATGCCTTCTTTGTCCTTAGCCTGATTCTGAGAGACAGAGTTCATCCTACTTTCTCCTCACATCCTAGTGTCGTTGAGTTCATTCATAGCCAAAGATAAGAATCAGTCTTTACTTCACCAAGAACTCTTCAAGCCAGAACATCTCTCCTCCCCAAACGATTGCCAGGTCCATTTAGGTCTGACAGCAACTGGGCCTCCAACCTCCATCCCCTCCCCCAAATTAGGGGGAATCCTCTTAGGCCATGTCAAGTCAATGCAGGAAGTTTGGTGATGCTATAAAGGGGCAAAGATGACTGGAAACTGGATGGGGGTGATACACTTTCACTAAAATAAAACGAGTATATTAGTGAGGAACTGGGTCAAAATTATGTGGACTACAGGAATGCAAATTCATTAGACTAGATGAAGGTCTTTGCAATGAGAAGACGGTTGCAGCCATGGAGTGGAAGACCCTCTGTATCCCTCCTCCCAAGCCTTGAGTAGCACTTCCCCACCATGAGAAGTCTGCACACACTGAGACCTGTCCCGCGCCTCCCGTGGGCAGGCCTATAGGGCTATGATGCAGTATCTCAGATGGCAGAGGAAGGCCCGTTTCCACCAGCATCAGACACATCTTCCTTTGTGGACTACACCAACTTGGGAATGCTCCTGCTGCAAGTGATGCAGAGAGGAAAGACTAAGTTAGAAGGTTGGCATCCATGATTTTCCATCCTTCCTAGTCTCCAAAAAAAGTAGCTGGAGAAACAGCCTAAGAGGACAAAGTAAGTTTGTGCAAGGGCCTATCACACAGTAGAAGTAAAACCCCATCATCTATGTCAGGGAATAGCAAGCTCGAATGCCTTCAGGAACTTAAACAGAGGAAAAGAAACTGATGGGGTCTCCAGCTCTGTCTAAAGCAGGTGAGCATCCATTATCCTGCCCTAGGCTGTTGCTAAAATGAGGAGCATGACCCCAAGTTTATCAGATATTCCAAATGGTCAAGGGAGAAGCCACGGATTAGAATTTTTATGTGATATTTTCTAATTTTTAAACTAGGATTACCTTCCACTAAATATAACAGAAAATCTAAAACACCACCTAGCATGAATTAGATAAGAAGGTTTTCCTTTGTGAGAGGCAGTTTAGAACTAAGGTAGTAGGTCCCAAGGGATCAGGGATCCAGGTTCCTTCCAACCTTCTGCTCTATCCTAGGGTGTGGCCTTTATCTTTTTAATAAATTTATTTATTTATTTATTTATTTTTGGCCGTGTTGGGTCGTTGCTGAGTGCTGGCTTTCTCTAGTTGGGGCGAGTGGGGGCTACTCCTCGTTGCGGTGCGCGGGCTTCTCATTGCGGTGGCTTCTCTTTGTTGCAGAGCATGGGCTCTAGGCGCGCGGGCCTCAGTAGTTGTGGCACGAGGGCTCAGTAGTTGTGGCTCACGGGCTTAGTTGCCCCGCAGCATGTGGGATCCTCCCAGACTAGGGCTCGAACCCGCGTCCCCTGCACTGGCAGGCGGATTCTTAACCACTGCGCCACCAGGGAAGTCCCTGGCCTTTATCTTTATGACCCAGTATAGCTGCTAGAGCTCTAACGGCCTGGTCAGGACAGCAGGATAGAGGACTGGCTGGAAAAAGAAGGGCCACAGGATACGTGTCTTTTAAGGAAGCTGGCACAAAGCACATCTGCTTACATCTTATTGGCTAGAACCTAGCTGCATGGGCACTGTTAACTGCAATGTCACTTTTCCCAACTTCCCTTGCAGTTACGTGTGTATGTATGTGTATGTGTGTGTGTGTGTGTGTGTGTGTGTGTGTGTACAGAGAAAGATGCTTATTTTAAGAAATTGGCTCAGGTGATTGCGGGGACTGGCAAGTCTGATATGCTTAGGGCAGGCCAGCAGGCTGGAAGCTCAGGGAACATTTTTATCTTGTAGTCCTGGAGCATCATTCCTTCTCCAGGAAACCTCAGATTTTGCTTTCAAGGACTTTGATTTATCAGATGAAGGCCACCCTCATTATTGAGGGCAATTTCCTTTACTTAAGGTAAACTAATTACAGATGTTAATCACACCTAGGAAACATCTTCACAAGCAACATCTAGATTAGTGTTTGAACAAGCAATTGAGCACCATAGCCTAGCTAAATTGACATGTAAAACTATCACAGCCGCTCATTAAAAAATGTTCAAAACTGTGCTGGCAAAGTAACACCTCTGAGTCTGATTTGGGCTTCAGCCTGCCAGTTTGCAATCCTTCCCCTACACTAGAGCAAGGAGCTCGGTTCTTTATAGCCCTAGAATATAACAACCCCATATACCCTCCACACAGCTGGAATCACACATGTATGATAACAAGAGGCCTGCAGTCCCACCCTTTCCGGGAGACTATACCTAGATAAATAGCTAATCTCAGGTTTTTGTGTATGTGTGTTTCTGTTTTTATTTTTGTTTTTGCCTGCTGTGTTGATGGTATCTGATAAACAACATCCTTTTCTCTTTGACCTTGTTCTAGCTCATTAAATTATTTTCACTGTAAATTCCAAGCTTTCTGGTGCTAGTGGTTTAGAGAGAGGAGGGCGGGCTGAGGGGGCAGGCAAGGCATTTTGACTAATAAAGCCAAACCACCAGTCACTCTATTCCCTGAGGACCACCCAGACAGAGGAATGCCACTCTTTTCCACACTCTCCTCAGACAGTTCTTTTAAACTTGCTTTTGTCTTTCAAATCTAACTTTGATACAGTCAGCCTAGAAAACTGAGGCCTGCTGCAGTTATTTTTGTCACTAATTTGTAAGAGGGCTTTATATGAGTATTTATTTTCTCATTTTTATATGTATTGCGCTTGTTTTTCCTAATTTTGTAAACATTGTTCATGATGCCTTTCTCTGTAATTCCGTACATGCTTGCAGCTTTTCTCAGTCTATTTTAACATTATAGGTACTAGAAATGTGACCCATTAAAAGCACTGATACACAAATTATATCACTTAGAAATCCATAACTTCATTAAGTCAAAGACAGAACTAAATTTGTTTTGGGTAAATGTGCATCTTCTTTTAAAGTTGTTTTATATAACAATCATCACACAAAAATAATTTTAATTAAGTGGATCTTTTTTATTAGCCTTATGGGAAGCAAATTTGGTTTATCTGGTTTAAATGCTTTTCCCTGATGTTTCATTTTCAAATGTAAGTCATCTCTACGGTGATTTTGTATCTACGGTAAAGTTCACTAGAAGTCGTCAGTTCTGAAGAATCCTAGAAGGGGAGGGCCCATATTGTGGTGCCATTTCTCTGATTTTGGGAAAAATAACTCTTCGTACTTGAAAATCACAGAATGCTGACAGGACAATCTGACCGACTTACTGCTTATAAAGTATGAGTTTGACCCTCATTTGAATGGATGTTTATCCCTGTTAATCTCATGCTTTGGATGGCAAACACTATAATTTTAATCAGGATGCCAACCCATTGGAGCCATTGTCCCCAACTGTTCTTTTGTGACGTCCGTTTTGGATCAAATACAGATTTTTCCTTATGCCAAATTCTGCACTCTGGCCCATAGTATTACATTGTTTTACTCTTAACATAGGTAAAATGCCTACCAGCTGATAGATTTTTGTATGGAACACATTAAGAACATGCATTTTCTTGCATATCTTGCTCTTTTCTATACTTCTTAAGCATTCATAGCACAAACTGTCTTCAATAATGGCTTATGATGAAAACTTGTCATTCTCTGACCTGACCAGGGCTAGCTACATAATTTGCTGGGCCCAGTGCAGAATGAAAATGTGGGACCCCTGTTCAAAAGCAGGGAAAAAAGTGCAGTTAAAGGTACTAGTGTAATAGGGGTAATGGTGATAAATGGGTAACTCGGTGAACTTAAAAATTGCAAAAATAATATTTGGGGGGATCAATATTCTATATAATGCCATAAACAACAACAGTATATTAATGTGATATCTTGATTATGAAAATTTTTCTGGCTCACCTGTCTGCAAATTAACATTTATACTTGTCATTTTATTTTCATTTTCAACAGGTAAGAAATTCATTTCACATAGTTTTTTTTTCCAAGAGATATGACTGAAAGAAAAATCAGTCACTCTCGGCAAATGCAAGATCACAAGTTATGACCATTTGCATTCTGAAAAGGATTTTTCTGCTGATGCAACTGTTAAGAAAATTTTATAGGCTGTGACAACACAGATAAATTTCTAATGACATTTTGAGATATAAATTTTAGTAGTTCTATTCTAGTGTTGATTCTTGTGGAACTATTTTTCTAAACAGATTTAATTTTTCACGTGAATTCATTTTATGTAAGTCTTAATTTAATTTTAAGTACAAATTTATATAATGGCATTTTAATGTTTCCTCAGACATGGGGAAATGTTTCCTGAAACTTGTGGAGGTCGTACAAGCAACTGAAAGTGACTTTATGGTTTGAGTATAAATCAAAAGGCCTGTTTATGCTTTCTGTTGTTGTAGATTCAATTACAAGGAAAAAGATTTAATTGCCTTCCCCATTAACAATTGGTTCATTCAAACCTTAAATGAAAATAGTGTTTTTTAAAAACTGAAGTATAGTTGATTTCAATAACATAATATTAGTTTTGGGTGTACAACATAGTCATTCGATGTCTTTATAGTTATAGTCTGTATAAAGTTATTGTAAAATACTGGCTATATTCCCTGTGCTGTATATTACATCCTTGTATCTTACTTACTTTATACCTAGTAGTTTGTACCTCTTAATCCCCTACCCCGATATTGCCTTTCCTCCTACCTCTCTCCCCAGCAGTAGCCACTAGTTTGTTCTCTGTATCTGCAAGTCTGTTTCTGTTTTGTTATATTCATTTGTTTTATTTTTTTAGATTCCACATATAAGTGATAACACACAGTATGTCTCTGACTTATTCCACTAAGTATAATACCCTCCAAGTCCACCCATGTTGTTGAAATGGCAAAATTTCATTCTTTTTAATGGCTGAGTAATATTCCGCTATATATGTACCACATCTTTCTAGTGTTCTTTTCTGTAGAATGTGATGATCCTTATATTTAATTTCTATTTCTACATGTGTGGTTATTTGCTTCACCATTTTGCAGCAGTTTTCAAAACCAGAGATTCTAAATCCTTTAAGAATTCTAATAATTCCCTGATAGGCTTTATTGCAATGTTCATGTATTTTGTACTAATTTACTGATAAAGTCTGCTGCCTGAGTGCCAGCAGTTCCCGTCCCAGGGTCAGGCTGGTGAGTTCATATTTTTGCGGATGACAGGGATTTGCAAGCTGGCTTCCCACTGCAGGTCCTGGTGCTGCCCCCGTGCAGAGCCCCTTCCCACCTGTCGAGCCAGGCCTGCCACGGCTGTTGCCGCCACCATCCCCACTGCCGTGCAGGCCCAGGAACCTGCCCGGCTGCAGCGAGCTGCTCGGAGGCGTGTGTGTGCTCGCTGGGTTGCCTGCGCTGCCCGAGCCCTCTGCGCATGTGCAAGCATAACCTCTGGTCATGTTTCCACTGCTTACGTGCATGTTCCATTGTCCTATCAGACTTCACTTACCAAACACAAGTTCAAAAATAAAATTATTAAGAATTTCAAGACAGGAACAGCAGAGGATTAAACTAAGCGTGGGGTCCCTCTGAGAGAAGGGCCCTGTGAGACTGCACGGCTCATACGCTCGCGAGGCTGCATATGGTTCCCTAGTCTGTCAAGTGTCAGGATTTGAGCTGGAAGGAGGAGAACATGAGGTGGTAGGGAAATGATGAAACTGACGGATTCCCTCCATGACTTTAACGTAAGGAAATAGGTTGTTGATAAATCTGTGTCATCCTCATACTGAAATGTGTGCTTATTGAGAGCAAGAATCGTGTCTTATATAACCCAGTACGCACCACAGAGCCTACCTCCATGCTTTGGATATAGCAGATGTTAAATAAATTTGGTTGAATAGATAAATTGCTATTCTTCTGTTTTCAGAGGGGTAACATCTAAAGACCTGGCCACAGATAGATGGTCTTTTTATGTAAGTCACTAAACTGATCAAAGTCGGTGTAAAAAACTCTGATCTGATTGTCTGATCCAGGAGGAGGAATATTGTTAGTAAGCATTGTGTTTCCTGTACCGATTCTCTAAACGTGCCTGTATGTAAACTTCCTGAGTTTGGCAGGAACCTTTCTGCCTTTCCCTGGACTTAAAGAGAATCTCATAACTGATTTCCATTTTTTTCTCCTTTGTTTCCTGAGGGGACTTAATTCTTTTCCAGACCCGAGATTAAGATGGCATTATTCTTTACCCAGAGTTTCCAAAGGTGATTTTGTAAATATTGTCTTAGACCTAACGATGAAAGACTGCTGACTAGGGAAATCTAATCAGCAAGTGGGAGATGAAGGGAGGAGCAAAGTCTATAATTCTGCCTGTAACTTTTTATTAAAAACTGTCTTCTATAGCAGGCAAATCAGGGTGCTGCTCCATCAAGTAGCACAAGTACTTGCCTTGGGGGCTTCCTTGTTTCACTTACTGTATAAAAGTTTGAATTTAGGGTAATAAAAACAGACCTTGTTGAGTCATGAAAATGGAAGATAGGCCTGGCTTCTGCAGGGCAGTTGCAATAAGTGCTCAGTCTACAGACAGGCAGGCCCTTTGCCAACCTCTACTAACCAGTGTTAAGGTCTATCCACAGCCCAAAATTCCTGTCGATCTTGATAAGTCTACACTCTACGAATAAGTAGAATTTATTAGTATGCATGCCAAAATGGCATACTCAGATGTTACTTATTCATACTGACACACCCTGATACTATCAGGCGCTTCCAATTCTAAATTACCACACATTCCAGACGATGCGATCCAGGGAGTACAAATAACATTCACCTGGGTTAAGAGCCTATGTCCCTCTTATATAAAACAACAACAAGAACAATAAAACTTACTGATGGGACCTCAGCCCTGGTGACATCTTGACTGCAGTGAATTCTTGAGGCAGAGGCACCCAGCTAAGTTGTACCTGAAATCCTGACCCACAGAAACTATGAGAGATGTTTGCGGTCTTATGCTGCTAAGATTTGGAGTACGTCATTACACAGCGGCAGGTGATACGACTTAAAGGAGGTGAGGGAGTCAGCCATGTGGCTCTCTGGAGGAGGAGCACTCTGGGCAGAAGCAGCAGCCAGTGCAAAGGCCCTAAAATAGGAGCACGACGGATATGTACACGGAACAGCAAGGAGGCCAGTGTGTAGGAAGAGGGAGTGAGGGCAAGACTAGGAGATGAGGTAAGAGAGATGACTGGGGGTCCGATCATATGGGAAGCTAGTAGGTTACTGGAGTAACTTTGGCTTTAATGTGAGAGAAATTGGGAGCTGTTGCAGGGTTTTGAGAGAGTAGTGGCATGATCTACGTTTTTTTTTTTTTTTTTTGATCTACGTTTTTGAAAGATCACTCTGGCTTGTGCTGAGAATCAGCTGTAGAGAATAAAGGAGAAAGCTAGGACACCAATTATGAGTCTGGGGCAGTAAATTAGGCAAGAAATGATGGTGGCTAAAATCAAGATGGTAGCTCATAGAGTTAATGTAACAGGCATGACTTCTGGATGTAGAACCACTGATTGGTCTGCGGGGCATGAGAGAAAGAGAAGAGTCAAGGAAGACCTCATCATTTTCAGTCTGAGTAATAAAGAAATGGGAAGACTGTAGGAGGATCAGGTGTGGGGATGAGGAAAATCAGAAATTCACATTTAATCACATCTATCGAGATATCTATTACACACCAAGTAGAGACATTAAGCAGGAAATTGGACATATGAGTCTAGAGTTGGGGAATGATGTTTAGGCTGGATATATATATTTAGAAGTTGTCAGTATACAAATAGTATTTAAAGTCATGAGACTATATGAGATCACCATCTAAAGATAGAGGGACCAAGGGACCAAGAACTGGGAATTGGCGTATTCCTACATTCAGAAGTCAGGATAGAGAGAAGGCATTGTAGAGAAACCTGGGAAGGAATAGCCAGGGAGGTAGGGGGAGAACTCAGAGTGTGTGGAGTCTTGGAGTCAATTGAAGCGGCAGACTGCCGCTGCTGTGTTGGTATGAATACCGAGAAGTGACCGCTGCATTTAGCATGGACTTTGAAGAGCAGTGTCAGTTGAGTCGTGAGGTCTGGAGAGTGACTGGAATGGGTTTAGCAGTGAGAGAAAAAGAACTGGAGCTAGTAAGAACAAAATAACTCTTTCTAGTTTTGCTGCAAAGCCACCAGAAAAATCAGGTGGTATCTGGTGAGGGCAATGGGGTTAGGTTTTAAAAAGGTATTTTTCTGCTGATGGGAAAACTGAGAAATGGCAAAACTTTGCTGATTTAGTAGGAGGAAGAATGGCTAACCAATGTCCTTAGGTAGACTCTAGTGCCCAAGTAGAGGGCCTAGCTTTGAGCAGAAACCCAGAGAGATTGTTTAGTCTCAGGAAAAACTGTAAATGACTTTGAAATGAGCAAAAAATAGTACTGGTGCCCTGTCCAGCACACTCCTCAGGTTATCTGCACCTCGTCTTTGAGCTATTTTACAACTTTGTTAAGTCGTAGACTCTCAGTACCGGTTCTAACATCTTACTAGTTCCTTCATTATGAGTTCAATAAAATCTTTGGCATGCGTTCATTTTATATTTGTGTGAGAATCATGATTATACATTCTCTTTTAAAAAGAAAGTATCCTTCAATAGTAACGAGGGCAGACAACATAAACGGGCAAATGCTTAGGTGGGTAGAGGTAGTGGTGGTAACGATGGAAGCTGTCTTCCAGCAGCTTCATTTTCCTGAGGACAGGGATGTGACACAGTCAGCAGAGTGGAAGAGTGAATGGACTGGGGAAGTTTAGTATGACCGCAGCAGTGAACACCACTTGAGGTTAATGGCCATGAATTCGAAGGGGGATGTTCGTGGACTGTATTTCTCCAGCCACAGTTCGGTTGCATAGGTGCACGCACCAAGGAGGGAGGGTTGAATTTAACCAGGGGTGTGCCTTGGTTAAACCACCAGGAAGAAGCAATGTGGGGAGGCAAGAGAGTTGGGGATATATACAAAGAATGATTAGAGTGATTCACTTAAGCAGGGTAAGGAGATATGACTTAGGAAAGGTGAAGGACAATAACGTTCTATCGACAGACTGGAGGTCCCAATGGGGTGGAAAGACTTGGAGTTGCTGTACTAGAACAATAAGCTGGGAAGACAGGAGTTGGTAATCAGAGAAGCAAAATATTCTCTCTACTTGGGGCCAGCATCCTAGCATCTGAACAGACATTCTACTGTTTGAGGGTCACTTACCTGTTAACCACCGGACTCCTCTTTTAGTGTGTGGAAGCACAGATGTTTTGCATGGAGTGCTTACTTCCCCTTCTCCTAGTTTAGTTCTTATGGTCTTTCTCAATGAGATGATTCCACGAAATCAAGTTTTGTTTTCTTCAAGAGTGAACAGAATCTGCAGACAGACAGGCAGCACAATGAGCAGGGTCTCTCTGGAAGGTTGTGCAGTCTGTGCACTGCACAAAGGACCCCAGGCTGAAGGGTGAGTGGGCTGAGATCCAGCTCAAGCTCTGCTCACTGAGCTGCAGTCCTATCACCAGCTGCCTTTTGTGTCCACAAAGGTTCATGCCCTGCTCTCGAGGGGATATTCTAGAGTAACGACTTGTCTAATTCACAGGAAGATGCTAGGTAGACCAAGGAGCCCTGATAAAAGCTGCACATGCGCTACGAGGCTTTACCCCGAGGGCTAGACTCAGGAGGCACACTTGTCTTTCTGCAGAGAAATCTCCTGTGTTCTTCTGTCCTCTAAGCATTTCAAGCGTTCAGAGTCTTTTTGAAGGAAGAGACCTGGTATTATATGTGCATAGAGTAGCTGTTTCCCCAAAACCAATACATGGCTTTCTAGATCACTGGTATTTGAGAAAAATGATGAAGTGTGCATCATGTGAATTACTTAGGGATCACTGCCACCTCCACTGTTTCTTGTCCATTTATCAGAAAAATCTTAGAAAGTTAGACTAATGTAAGACACTGATAAAAATCAGCTGAATATTTTTTTTTTCTGATAAGCAATGTAAGCGAGTGGGCAGAAACTGCTTAGATAGTTGTAAAAAATTTCTACTTGCTCATTTACTATTTTAAGACCTTTAATACATCAGTTCATTTTAAGATATGTTATTTATCAATGGTCTTTGAATTTTCAGGTAACTTTAGTTATGCAAATGTTTACAGTCTCCTTAAACTATCCATTAAGCTTCGTATAAAAATATCGGCAAAGGCTTTTTTTTGGGATAGGAATTCTAGCAATAACCACTCATTGAATTAAAAACATAATACAGAACAAAGCTTTGTGGAGACAAAATAATCCATGCTCATTGAAAGCAAATGTTAGTATAGAGGATGAGCTACAACTTGGAGACTTAAAAACAAAGGCTATTTTCAGCACACTTTTATAGTCAATAGCTAATCCAGGGAATGCTGTCATGAGGTAGTTCAGTATCATTTCCCTGAACTTAATAGTAACAGAATTAAAGAGTAAAGCTATTCAACTAAGCCAGTAGGAAAATCAAGAATCTCCAGCCCCAAGCTATTTCTGGATTATCCGTGTGAAGAACCTGCAGACTCTCTCTGGTGTGCTCCCTTTAGGCACATGGACTATTTTCACCGGCACAAAGAGCGACGCTGACTGTGATCTTGCAAGCACAATTCTCAATTATTCTCCACGGCTGAGCTTTTGTCAAAGACCACACAACTTTGTTCTGAGCCCCTCTGAGGACATCATTACTTCCTTTTCTGTCTTCACCTAGAAATGCAATGTTTGGGCAAGGAAGGGGGAGGGAGAGTAGAAGACAGGAGAAGCATGAGAAGGATGGCAAGAACATGGGGAGCACAGAGCTGACTGGGAACCCTCTCTCATGGCCCGACAGGCTTCTTCACAGGGAATATTCATTATTTTACTTAAAAGTACAATGAAATTCCAGAATAGCAGACAAATTCCTAGTCTAACCTAGTATAAAACCGCATGCTAAAGCAAAATACATTTTTCTCCCCAAATAATATGCTGCTAAAATTATTTATGCCATTTGTGTGGAAATTAAGACCAAAATGCAATATGCTTTACATTTCTGGTGTAGAAAGTTTTGTTCCTGAGTCCCGGTCCTGAGGATGGCAAATCTAAATGATAAATGAAATGAATATGTCATTTATTAGATGGAACAGCTGATGGAAGTGGTATTTGATTATTGGGGAGAAAAGGCTACTTCAGAAATCTAAGAACTTTAGAAAATGTGCTGATATACATATATTGAAAGTTGGGTTAAAAAGAATCTGTTTACCAGCTTTGGTTTACTACTCCAGAGATGCAGGTGGGGAGGATATTCTTAGACTGTGCCTTCCATACGTGTCTGGTTAATAATGAGGTGCTTTCCCCCACAGCATGGTACGTCTTAGTGCAAAACTTTAGTACCTAGTAGACTATAATAAGATATCTGTATAAAAGGAATAAAGTTAATACCTCGGCCAATAAGCCAGTAAATCTTACGCTGCACGAATGTGCAGTTTTTACTGCGTTGCTCAGGCTATAGTATTATTTTCTACTTTCACACCATGCAGTTATATCCACTTGATTTAATCATGGATATTTTCTTTAACATAAGCTATCTTAAGTGTAAACTTTATTTTAAAATATCTTCAGATTCATTCTATTAGTTAAAATACACTCAGGCAGACATTAATCCAATTTGAATAACTACATATGAATGAGGCACTATCCAATACCGAGTGTAAGTCAGTTCCATTCACGAAGGCTTTTTATGCTTAAATATAAAAATATTTTATTTCAGATGCTTACACTTCTAAGGTACTCCCTAGAAAGGGATGTCAAAAAAATATTAAATAAAAGAGGTTTCAAACTTTGTTAGGCTATGATTTGAGGGGGAAATGACTACTGATGGTTACATAGCTGGAAATCTTTGTGGTAATAAGTAAAAGTATAAGCTAACTTCAATAAACTCACTTTTCCCAGAATCCATTGGTGTGAAATTATACATTGTTGTTATTTTCAAAGGCTATTAAGCTTTGGCTGATATGCAACAAGCAGTTACTGAGCATCTGCTATATTGCTTACTGTGTAGTCTAGTTAATTTGTCTGTAGCGAAAACAAAGCCACAGATGACCTTATCTCTTCCATTGTGTATGTAAGTGTTTGTTTGAAGTTGTTTGTATATTCTTGATTAGTTTGTTTTTGAAGCAGATTGGACAAGTCTCATCTACTTTTTAGCACTTGGTTGCTTTTATAAAGCATCTCAGAAAGCAGACATAGCACTCCCAGGTCTGCCAGAAGTATTTCTTCTCTGAAGACTCAATTTCTTCCACTGTTTAAAAAAATTTTATTTATTTTGCCACGCTGAGCAGCAAGTGAGATCTTAGTTCCCCAACCAGGGATCGAACCCATGCCCCCTGCAGTGGAAGTGCGGAGCCTTAACCATTGGACTGCCAGGGAAGTCCCAAGACTCATTTTCTTGAGTGGTATTGCTTTGCTCATGCAGTGAAGACTTCAGGTAACAGAAATGGACCAGAGAGTTTCAAACAGTTCTACAGAAATTGTACTTTGGTCTCTAGACTTCGTTGTCCTTAGGAATTGAAACTGTCACCTGGTGTGCATTCCTCATAACTGAGATTATCTTAAAATAGAAATGGTAGGAAAGCTTTCCTGTGCTTCGGGTAGGAGACGAATTTGCTTTTGTAGAATTTGTGGCTGAGGAAAGCAGACAGGGCCTGGCTGAAGAAGACATATGTTACCACGAGCCACCAAGTTAAGTTGTGGAAACCAAAGGTGACAGCCATGGAAATGTAGATCATCAGCTCTGCCAAGTAGTTAGGGGAAGAAACATATTCAAACCAGTCTCCAAAAGGGATTCGGTGGTTACAGTGAATGACCACTCCTGAAATGGAAAAAGAAGATACCCTGAACATTTGAAGTTGCCAAAACAAAGTTTTACCACTTCACCCTCCAAATAATTTATAAAACTCATTTAGAAAAAGGTGTCACAGACCTGTACAAACCACCATCCTGTCACACCTCCACTGTCATTCTACTACATATTAAAAAGTCACATGCTGAGGTTATACTAACAACTGTAAATAAGTTTCTCCAACAATCCTCCAAGCTATTAAGAGCTCAGACTCCAGAGTCAGACTGCATGAGTTCAAATCCTAGCTCTGCCACTTACAAGCTGTGTAACTTTAGATAAGTTGCTTAACCTCTCTGTGCCTCTCTTTCCTCATCTATAAAATGAGGATAAGACTGTACCCGCCTAAAGCGAGTACTGTGAAGTTACATATAAAGCACTCAGAACAGGGCCGGCACAAAGTAAGCACTTGATAAATGCTGAATAGTACTATTCCATTTTTAATATTTCAGAAAGTCTAATAAAAACTGTACCTGTGATAAGTCAACACAAGCTAACTAAAGAGTCAAGTTTTCTTTGCTTTAGCTGGAATGATACTAACTTGGCACAGTAATACTAGGGCTCACATGCTGGTTAGACACATATATACAGTGTAGGCCCCAAAATGTGGGCACAGAACAGAGTCACAGAATGTCAGGGCTAGATGGTGCCAGGGAGGTCTTTCAGTAAAATGCTCTCATTTTACAGACGGGAAGATCAAGACCCAGAGAGTCTTGTCAAAAATGAGCATTTGATAGATTAGTCAACTAATTAGGGCAGGAAAGAAAAGAGAGAAGGAATATGTACACCTAACTTCTGAGGGCTAAAATCCCCATGCAGTGGTTCTAAAAGATATCTCACCTGCTTTATTTTTCCTGAGATTGCCGAGAATGACATGACACTTATACTGATGGACAGATGACCAGATGAACATCATCATTCCGAGGATATGGAACCACCGAGCTTGCATCAAGAGATTTTTCCCTACCACATAGACTACAGAAATAAGAATTATCTTATTAGCCAACTCTGCAAAATTTCAGAGGCTCAGAGCATTAAAAAAATCATATAATCAGTAGAACACAATTACCTACTTATTCTGTTCTTCACGACTGGAAAATCATCCTGCTATAATTTCCCAAGTACAGAGGGGAGAACACCATCCCTGTGGATGAGGGAGGTGTGCTCCTCAGCCAGGGGCAGCTTCAGGGGCCCCTGGCAGAGAATTCCATATCAACACATTTTCTTGCTCCTTCTTCAAGTGCTTCAAGCACAGGGGTCAGCTCTGTCTCCCACTCTTGTGATGTACTCTCGTGTGGTGAGACTACTTCGCATTTTTATTTCAAAGCCTGGTTTTATGTCCTCTTTCTTACAGTCTGCTGTCAGAAAAACACTTCCTAAGGGATCTCATCCCGAGCCATTTCTAAGGAAACCTTTAATGCTGACTTGACTGGCTCTGGCCAATGAAGAAAATCACTGGAAGTAAAGGCTAACAGTGGAACTTCTCAAAGAGCCGAGAAATGGAAACTGCAAGATAAAGACCAAAACAGCATCCCTTTCTCATTAGAGAGAACCTAGTCAGAGAGATTTCGTTTCAGGAGTAGAAACACTCAAAAGTTTCATCTTCTTTCTTCTCCAGCTACCAAGAAGACGGGAAGAATGCAGGTTTTCTAAGGACTGGCATTAGAAAAACAAATTAAGGACTTCCCTATGTTCAGCAGGAAGCAGTGAGGCTAGTCAGGGATTTGACTGAAAAAACAAAGCTGTCCATTGACAACGGGGAAGAGCCGGAGGCTCTGCAGCCAAGAGGGAGCCCCTACAAAGCTGGTTCAGGTAGGAGAACCAAGGATCAAGCTATTCCATATGGGTACTTGGAGGCAGGACTCAGCTGATGACAGCTAATGACAGTCCACCAAAATCGAATTGTGTTAATTTCTTTTAAAAACTTGCTTTCTCTAAACAATCTACCACAATCTCTTAATGTTGACTAAGTTTAGCCATTTAACTAAATAGTTATATTTTTATAAGTTAAAAATAAACAGAATATGAAAAGTAGTTTTAAATCAGAGGGCTATAAGAGCAAGTCACCACAGGATTAAAAGTTGAAGCAAGTGTCTGAGAGTTCACGTTACAGCCAAGTCACCTACTCTAAAGGCAGAGAAATTACCTATGAGAGAAAAAAAAATTTTAAGAGTAAGTTATGATACAGGAAAGGGGAGGCAGGAGGAAGGCTATTTACTGAGGGTCTAATCTGTGTAGTATTTAATTATTCATTTATTCATTCGTTCCTTATTGAGTGTCTACTGAGCGTGGCATCTCTCACAAGGGATAAAGCAGTGGGTAAGTCAGGTCAGATCCCAGTCCTCATGAACTCACACTCTAGTAGCAAGAGATGAAACACGTAAAAAAAATCAATAACCAAGATAATTTAAGGTACAGATGGTACTCTGAAGAAAAAACAACAGAACAATGTAATGGAGAGTGACTGGGGCGGACCCTCTAGACTCTGAAGGCAAGGAGATGTGAAGATCTGGGTAGTTTACAGATACACTTTCTTTCCACTTTCACAAGAACCCTCTGAAATCAGTATATGTCCCTAATTCCAGATGAAGGTTCTGAGGCTCTGAGAAGTTAATAAGCCAGAATTCAGACTCAGGCCCATCTGACGCCCAAGCCCCTGTCATTTCTATCAGACTCTGCAGCTGGCAAATACCCCAGCGTGTTCTCTTCCAATGAATTCCTGAAACCAGTCTTCCCCATACTGTCCCAGATGACCTCTTGAAGGACAGGTAGGTGAAACACAAGTTTCAGAAAACTTCAGCAAGGAGTGTCTAAAAGCTATTTTGTGGGTGTCTCAGCAGCCTGTCCTTGACTTCTTATACAGGAGGGAAGGTGGAAGTTGGGGTCCAGCCAGCAGAGGAAACTCCAGGAGAGATACGTAATGCTAACAGACTGCAAGCTAGTGGGTTACCAAAGTGCTTTGGAAAGCTCCTTTGGGTAAAAACCTCGGACTGTTCTCCAGGAATGACGGCTCAAACTGTGACATGGGATGCACAAGGATGCCACAGCCGAAAGCTCAGGGAGGAAAAACTGACTTACGTTCAGGGAAATTAGATGGAGAGATGCTAACTGAGTGGCTGGAGCCAATAAACAGCTCAGGAATTGAGAAGGAGCGTCAGTAAGTCATACTTCAAAATCGTTCCTTGCGCCATGGAGGCCACGGCTTGTCCTACAGCAACAGAGGGAGAGGCCAATCAAGGGGCACTTGACACTGAAATCAAACCTGAGGAGAGAGCTCACTCACTGAGTACTGGAAATACCCAGACCTTGGGCTCAATTTACAAGGAGGCATAGGGCAGCTTTAGGAAAGAGGGAGACTTGGGCTTAGAGAAAACAGCTGTGAAGGACCTCCCCTAGAGCGTGTGGGCTGACGGATACCAAGGGTGCGAGATGAAGTTAAGCTCAGCACTAAAAGACTCATTTCCATCACTCAAAATGACTTGAATTCTTTATGATAAGCATGCACTGTTTTTACAAAAACGATGGTCAGATATGTCAGATATCCAATCCTCCCTCTCCCCCATCCCCCAAATCACATTTCATTTCCTCCTCATAAACAAAGTCATGATTTTGCTTCCCTCTTCCTGGCTAGTGAGAGCTCAGAAGTGTTAAGACACAATTTTGATTTACCACAGTAGTCTTTTGTCCTCTCCGCTCAGGCTGCCTCACTTGAAAAAAGCTTTGTCACAACGGGAACAATCACAAGAACGAAATGGCAACAAAATGGCTCCCTACCTCCCCTTCCAATCCCAACTATTCACCAGGAGCTTCAGGCCACCCTTTCCTCCTCTGGTAGTCCATGATTTCACCCTGCACAACCTTCCCTTCCCCACCCTCACCCCTCACCCCTCCACCCCTGGATGATGAGGCCTTGGTGAGGCAGCTTGGCTTGCTGACCCTTTCTCCTGTTCCAGTGTGTTCCCCTGCTTCCTGTTCTACTCTTGACCACACTGCCTCTTTCTTTCCAGACTAACTCCACAGAAGTTCACTGACTTCAGTCCCACTGATGGAAACCCCACCTCCCACTTCTTCATCCCTAAACCAGGCCTCCTGAAGACTTTGCACTTTATTCTCTTTACTGAAGGCACTGCTGCTTACGTTGGTGTCTCTCAGGTTTTAGCAGTTATGGTTAATGTGATGTGTATCTGCTAGGCACCCGTGGGCATGTTGACTTTTTAAAGCTACAATTAGAGCCCAAACTCCTCAAATGCAAAGTGAACTGGGCGGGTCTCCTACTTTCTAACTTCCATAATGCTTGGTGGGATGCTTCACCCAGAGTCCCTCGTATACCCAGTGACTCAGCTGACAGACCCCAGCAACCACTCACCATTCCTGCCGTCCATTGGCACTTGGCTCAACACAGTCAGGCCAACAAGGACATAGTAGACAAGTCCAAAACCGTACTGCACGACGTGAATCACGGCACTGGAGAAGACACTGACATAGAAGCACTCGAAGAGTCTTCGTAGGCTGTGCAGCCACAGAAACACTAGCGCTAAGAACGCAGACAGCACAAGCTCATCCCCTACAATTCAGAACGGAACATACTCAGGTCTCTCTCCAGGACTAATCCAAAGCTATGATTTTCCCTGCTGTTAAACAGGGTATTAAACAAGATCAGAGCTAGGGAAGGGCCCTAGATATCATCCAGTCCAACACCTCCTTTTTTTGGGCAGTGAGGGAGTGAGCCAAGTGAAGTCAAGGCATTTGGCTCAAAGTTACACAGTAAGCTAGTGACAGAGCTGAGACAGACTCAGGTCTGCTGACTCTACTCTGTGATGTGAAAGCCTTCTGGGTTACGTGGCTGTGAAGGGATCCGTGCTCTCAGAACCCAGACTCCATGGTCTCTGGTCCCTGGCACTAATCCCCATTTGAAGATAGTCAGGAAGAGTTCCTGGATGACCTCTGAGCAAGGACTCCTGCTGGGATCCCTGAGGTCAGGGGGGGAGAAGAGACACAGGCATATACAGAAGCAGAAAGGGGGATAGGAACAGAGACAGGAAGAGTTATGCATTTCTTTCCGTATTAAAAAAAAAAAAGAAATGATACTTTTGGGGGACTGTGAGCCTTGAGATCGATCTTCCTATCTGCCTCTCACCCCTCTGCCTCAAGAGAAGTCAGAAGAAATGCTGGTTTGTAAAATGACATAAAATCTAGATGTATTTTTAAAATGTTATCACACACATCATAAAAACACAATAAGGACACAGCCTAATGAATTTTTGCAAAGTACACCAGCCCATCCCACCCGTACGACCAGCCCCTAGATCAAGAGACAGAGCACAACCAGCACCTCGTGCCCCCTCCCGGCACTGCCCCTCCCCGCACCCTCCCACGGGTACGCTCTATGGAGACTTCCATCACACAGATCGGCTTTGCCTGCCTTTCTCTTTTAAATATAGTGAAACCTAGTTCTAACCCTTCAGAAATAGGATAAAACAAACAACCAAATACAACTCCTCACAGCCACCCTTCAAATATCAGAACCTGAGAAAACCATAGGTCAAAAAGAGTCATGTACCAAAATGTTCATTGCAGCTCTATTTACAATAGCCAGGACATGGAAGCAACCTAAATGTCCATCGACAGATGAATGGATAAAGAAGATGTGGCACATATATACAATGGAATATTACTCAGCCATAAAAAGAAATGAAATGGAGGTATTTGTAATGAGGTGGATGGAGTTAGAGTCTGTCATACAAAGTGAAGTAAGTCAGAAAGAGAAAAACAAATACAGTATGCTAACACATATATACGGAATCTAAGGAAAAAAAAAAGAAAAAAAAAAAAAAAAGGCCATGAAGAACCTAGTGGCAAGACGGGAATAAAGACACAGACCTACTAGAGAATGGACTTGAGGATATGGGGAGGGGGTGGGGTGAGATGTGACAGGGTAAGAGAGTGTCATGGACATATATACACTACCAAATGTAAAATAGATAACTAGTGGGAAGCAGCCGCATAGCACAGGGAGATCAGCTCGGTGCTTTGTGACCACCTAGAGGGGTGGGATGGGGAGGGTGGGAGGGAGGGAGATGCAAGAGGGAAGAGAAATGGGAACATATTGTATATGTATAACTGATTCACTTTGTTATAAAGCAGAAGCTAACACACCATTGTAAGGCAATTATACTTCAATAAAGATGTTTAAAAAAAAAAAAAATATATCAGAACCCCAGCCAGCTCCCAGTAAGCAAATGAAGAGGTAAAGCGGAATTCGCCGAGGTATCTTCCCCTCCCAAGTAGGATCTGCATAGCTTTTTCTTTCTGTCATCTTTTGCAACAAGTTCCTCTGGTTACAAAGAAAAGGACTGTTCCTAGGAAGCCAGCGGTTTGGCTGCTGGAACAAAGGACAGAGATAGCACCAGAACAATTTGTTTCTAATTCTGCCCCTCTCCTGATGCCTGACATCAATTGAGGCCACTTTATGGTTTTCACCTTCAATTCCTTACCTTTTAAATTGTTCTGTGTATCCTTCATTCAAGGCACAGTGAGGCAAATTTAAATGCTATTTTGTAATCATCTGATCAACAACTATTTACAGTCAATTTTTTCATATAACCAAAGCCTCATAGCATAACAAACATTTTTAACCTGTGATCAAAAAGTAATTTTCTATCAAATTTCTGGAGTCCAGAGGCATGACTGTGGTTGGAACTATATATATGATAAATGTTTCAAGGCAAACCTGAGGGATCCTAAAGTACTAAAAATACCAGAGGGAGAGCACAGCCAGTCCTGTTCAGCACAGCACTCGCTGGGAAATCAGGGATGAAGAGCTGACTCTCAGCTCTGCCATGATCTCCGTGAAGGACTTGGGGCCTTCCCCTTGGCCAACTGGCTGTGATCCACGCAGAACCCTTTCTGCCCCACCCTTCACTTCCCAGCCCCGCCAAGAAGCTGAGAGTGGCTATGAAATACCGAGAACACCTCCCCGCAGGCAGGAGAGACAGGAACACGGTGCAATGGTTGGTATTAGCCAGAGGAGTTGTTACCTCGGAATTGCGTAGCCCCAAGAATTCTGAGTAAATGATGAAGCCAGTTTGGAAAAGGTGCTCCCACAAACAGAGACTGAGTAAGGCTCCAAAGCAGGAAGCCATTCCACAGCACTGAGATGATATAGAAGTGAGAAAAATACCTGCGAAGGGAAAACAAGTTAGGTAATGATCAGAGTGGATCCACTTTAAGCCTTTATACAGGAAGACTATTTTTAGTTTCTCTATCCTCTTTCCTCCATTCCGCAAGTATAGTTTTGCTTTTTTAATAGAACCTGAATCCTACAGATGTTCAGATTTTTGAAATTTCCTTTCAAATGATGGGACTGGTTAACTAATAAGAAAAAGAGGCTTCCTAAGGTTAACAACAACATGAATGACCTCGTTAAACTTAGATGTAGGGTTAATTAGCTATCTCTCTTATCTCCAGGTAACAGGATTGGGCTCAAACTCAAAAATAGGGGGCCCCAGGGCCTGGCAGAGACAGCCTAGATTGTGCTAACACTAGCCAAATCTGTGGAAGATTTCTAAATCTTGAGTGATATTGCTGCAATAGCCATACAACTGTTACACAAGATTTGCACAATCACAGGCTCTCAGGGTTGCAAGAAACCTTAAAGGTCTACTGATTCAGTGTTTTCTTAAACTGTGTTGACCTAAATTACTTTTATAATAACATGACAAATATTAACTCATAAAACTAGCTATCAACTCCTGATGGGTACCGCTCTCATACAAATACAATACATATTTTGCAATCAACACAGTAACGAATGAAGTAAATAAAACCACAAAACCAATAAAAGTTGAAATTAGCAATTAGCAACGTCAATTTAACGTGAAAGGTTATGCTGGTTTGCTGCAAAGGAATCACCTAATATGGCACCAGGGCCTAACATGTTTTTCTGAGGTCTCTTTACCTATACCTCTACTATTTTTCTCTAATCAAATCAATGCAAAATCTTTCTGACTCTGCAGGGTGCCTGGAGGTCACCTGGCCTTCCCTGGTCTTCAATGCATCACATCTATATTAAGCCCTCCTTCTTGTCTCATTAATCTGTGATGCAGTAAGACAGCCTGGAGTCACCAGGATTACACATAGACTCAGGGACTCCTCTTCCAGTTGATTCAGAATATGCTTGTATGTACCAGACCTCACAGTCCCCCAGACTATGCCCACAACCCGTCTGACAAACACTAATCTAAGCTGACCATTCCATAGCAACCCACTTATTCTCCCCACTACAAATTCTATCACCAGATCTGTCCTCTCTGAGATGTCCTGTTATTCTGGATTCGGATCTTCTCTAGGCTCAAGAGCTTAGTTTCCTGCAAAGTTCATGCATGAGTGTCAATTCTACCCCCTCGTCCCCATCCCCGGGGCCCCCGGCCTTTGGTTGCCTCCCAGGGTCTTCCCTAAGACACACTTCCTAGAACTGAGCCCATGTCTGGTCTGAGCCAGCAGAGCAGAATGGCAGCTGCAAGGTGCTCTGCAGGCTCCCATGGAAAGAGGAGGGGCCAGCTTCTGAGGAGCAACTTTTAAGCCGCTTTACCTACTTCATGTTTTCAAAAAAAATTTACTGAGCACGTAGAACGTGCTAGGTGATGTTCTTGGAGCAGGAGACGCAGCAGGGAGCAAACTGAGCAGGTGGTTGCCGTGCTGAAGTTTATCTTTTGGCAGACAGTCCGCAAACGAACCTGCAGACTTCTAGCCCCGTGCTGGGTGAGGGGACAGAGAGGGTGCAGAGGGGAGGCCATTTTGGGTGAGCGGTCAAGGATGGCCTCTCTGGAAGTGACACTTGGCTAGAATGAGTAACCTTTGTGAATTTCTGAGGAAAGAATTTTCTAGGCAGAGGAAACCACCACCACAAAGGCCCTGAGGCATGACAAAGGACACGTGTGTGGAGGGTGCTAGGGCATGAAAAGGAAGGGCAGACCCTACAGGATCCTGTAAGGACACTGGCTTTTAAGTGGGATGGGAAGGCATCCAAACACAGCAACCTGAAGTAATACTTCATGTTTTAAAAATCCTTCTGGCTGATGGAAAAGTTCTGGAGATGATGACAGTGGTGATGGCTGCACAACAATGTGAATGTACTTAAAGCCACTGAACTGTACGCTCAAAAAGTGTTAAAGTGGAAAATGGTATGTCATGTATATTTTATCAAAATCAAAAAACAAAAAAGAGAGAGAGCATTGCTCATTCATTTTGGTCTTTTTTAAGTTAAAAAAAAATCCCCCTGGTAAGGAAAGAGAATCATCCAGTTGTGGGGAGACCAGTTAAAGAGTATTTCATTTCATCTTCCCAACAATCCTGTCAAGTTTGCATTATATTTACATGCGGCTGATGAGAAAACTAAGGCTCAGAAGGTTAAGTTACTTATCCAAGGTCAGGCAGTAAGTGGCAGTGTTTGGCTCCACACTCAGCCCTGATGACTCTGAAGTTAAAATCACATGGCTGTGCTCCTATTCATGTGATCTAGACTTGCCTGAACCTGCTTTTCCACCTCTATGTTACATGTAGCAATTTATACGAAACCATAAGTCAAACAAATTACTCAAGAATGTTTGATATAAGATGCTAAGCCACATTTTGCTGTGCCCTACTTGTGCCATGGGGTTTTGATTCACAGGCAGATTGTTTTTCTTATTCCTACATTTGGCACATTCTCTCTCTTGTTTTGCTTGCCTGATTTCCTGCTACAGGAAACGTGTCCTACTCTTTATTTGCGGTTATATCTGTGTTTTGAAAATACCTAGCTCTAGCCTCAAAAGCAGATCTGAAAACTCAACTTCCTTCTCTTCTAGACGCTCTCCCTCTTTTTCCTCCCTTGGCACTTTGCTTAACTGAAGTGAGCCCCTGCAGCAGGGATAAGGGGACCCTTATGGTAACTCAGGGCTGGGCACCGAGCAAGCACTGCTCTGACTTAACAAACATTTTGGTGCTTAGTATAAGCCAGGGACTGCTCTAGGCTCTGGGGATATAGCAATGAACACAAAAGACAACAGTTCCTGCCCTCATGGAGCTTATACTTACAGTTACACAGAAGTAAAATTTACAGCATGTCAGTAGGTGATAATTGCTAACAAGAAAACTAAAGCTGGGAAGAGACGAAGGAGTGCTGGGGATGGTAGTATTATACTTTTAAACAGGGTGGATAGGGCAGGCCTCGTTGAGAAGGTTATACCTGAGCAGAATTATAGGAAGTGAGGGCGTAAACCATCTGGCTATCTGGGGGAAGAGCTTTCCAGGTAGAGGAAAGGCCTCTACAGGGCGAAGGCCCTGAGGGGACAGACAACAAGCAGAGAGACCCAGAAAACTGGATTGGAGCCACACAGGGGGAAAACGATAGGATCTCAGTGAGGTGGTGGGGACAAGACTGTACAGGGTCTTGGGCTCCTCCTGGGAGTGAGCTGGAAGCCACTAGGTGGTTCTGAGACAGGAGATATCTGATCTAACACTACTTGCTGATTGCCAGAACTGACCTCAGGACCAGTTAGGGGAGTTATAGTTTAACTAAGGAAGGAAACCAGTGGTTCCTGAGTCCTGACTTGGTGCCTGGCCCTGTGCCACGTGCTTTAATGTCTTCACCACCTGTACGAGGAACAGGTGCTGCGATGCTAACACTCTACCCCATACCACCACCTCTTGCCTGGAGCACCGCTAACGGCCTCTTACCCAGTCTTCTCCACACAACGGCTAGTCATCGTCTCAAACGTGAATCCCATAATGCCATGCCCCCTTCCCCATCCTAAAGCTGCTTTCCATACCCTCAGAATGAAATCTAATCTCCACTATGGTCTGTAAGGCCCGCTGTCCGTCCTGGCCTCCCAAAATGAACTCATCTCCTGCCCTGCCCCTTTCTTTTTTTTTAATGTAAATGACTGCTTATATTTATTTATTTATTTATGACTGTGTTGAGTCTTTGTTTCTGCGCGAGGGCTTTCTCTAGTTGCGGCAAGTGGGGACCACTCTTCATCGCGGTGCGCGGGCCTCTCACCATCGTGGCCTCTCTTGTTGTGGAGCACAGGCTCCAGACGCGCAGGCTCAGTAGTTGTGGCTCACGGGCCTAGTTGCTCCGTGGCATGTGGGATCTTCCCAGACCAGGGCTCGAACCCGTGTCCCCTGCATTGGCAGGCAGATTCTCAACCACTGCGCCACCAGGGAAGCCCCTGCCCTGCCCCTTTCTGATCGTCCTTTCCGGCGTTGTCATCGGCAACCCCAGCTTGCTCATCATCAAGTAACCAGGCTGCATTTCCTCTGAAGCACTTATTACCATCTGAAATTATTTTGCTTGTTTTACAAGATTTGTTTACATATTTACCGTTTTACAAAAACAAAGGCTCCAAAGGACCTAGAATAGCTCCTGGCAATACTAAGTACTCTATAAACAATGGTTAAATAAATGAATGAAAGAGAAGGTACCACATCCAAAGTTACTCTCAGAGAAAGCAGTCAAGTTAATCAACAAACCAATTAAACCTAAAACCTTTTTTTTTTTTTTTTTTTGATTCATTCAAAACATTGATCGAGGACCTTATCGTTATCAGGCATTGAGCCCGGGATATGGCAACAAACAAGACAAATGTAAACATATGGAGTTTACAGTCTGGAGCAGGGATTCCTGACATTTTTCTTCCATGGACTCCTTTGGCAGTCTGGTGAAGGCTACATGCCTAAAAGACATAGGAATAAACGAAACCAATTATGCTGAAATATAGGTAACACAACCACTAAGAAACATTTGTGATATATGTGCTTCTTAATTAATGTGTTAAATAACAAGGTATAGTGGAGGATAATACAGTATTCTTATAGCGATGAAAATAATGTTTTGAGGTCTCCTCAATATTTTTAATATAACATTAAAAAAACTTGTCACAAAATTGCAGGTATTGCTAATTCTACTGTGGTTTGTTGATTACATTCATCATTAAGAAAGTGCCGAATTTCGGCTAGAGGTTAGTGAAATAAAGATGCAATTTTTTCCAATCCAATTTGCCCCAAATTCTATCCACAGATCCCCTGGACTGCTGGTTAGGACCCCTGAACCCTTGTAGGGAAAGTCTGGATGGTTCTCTTTGTCTCCACAGCTCAATTCAATTGCAATGTTTCTATAACATTTTGAAATATTAGAAACAGAAGTACCTCCATATACACTATGCAAGTCAAGAGCACTGTGACTCACGTTCAAGGTCACGTATTTATTCAGACTTTCTGGGAAATCAAAACTCCAGGAAGGGCTTCCCTGGTGGCACAGTGGTTAAGAAACCGCCTTCCAATGCTGGGGACATGGGTTCGAGCCCTGGTCCGGGAAGATTCCACATGCCGCGGAGCAACTAAGCCCGTGTGCCACAACTACTGAGCCTGTGCTCTAGAGCCTGCAAACCACAACTACTGAACCTGCGAGCCACAACAACTGAAGCCTACAGGCCTAGAGCCCGTGCTCCGCAACAAGAGAAGCCACCGCAATGAGAAGCCTGCGCACCTCAACGAAGAGTAGCTGCAACTAGAGAAAGCCCGCCCGCAGCAATGAAGACCCAATGCAGCCAAAAATAAATAAATAAAATAAATAAATTTTTTTAAAAAATTAAATAAAAACAAAAAACAAAACTCCAGGAACCAAAAGAAAACGAGAAAAGCAATTATCACCTTAATTAAAAAAAAAAAATCTACCAGGCAGGGGTAATGGAATCAAACATTCCATGAATTCAATTAAGGTTTAATTCTTTCCTCTTTAGGAAAAAATAATCCCAAACAAATTCACCTAAGCTTTTGGGTGCAGAAACGTGATATACAGCTGCCTATTTCTAAGTGTAAAACTTACAGGCTTATTTTCACCTTTAAGAGTACTACTGAATTCTGAACAAGGAAAAATATTTAAATATAGCATCTAGACATTTTTGCCTTTCATGACTGGCCTGGATTTGCTGTACCTTTTCTAGTATGAAAAGAAATTTTAGTTTAAATTTAGAAAAAAGACCAAACAAAACACCATGCGAGGGTCTGTTCTAGAATTTTGGAAGAAGAAAAACTTATAAATTATTTCATAATATAGTAGAAATTACAAGGAGCCCAAAGAGTACCAATTTTGTAGTAAAGAGTAAGGGAAAGGTACAAAATCTGTTTCTTGGCTGTCAACTATAACGACAGACTGGAGTAGTAACAGGTAGGGTATGGGAGCCAAAGAAACAGGTAAGTGCAGGGAATGATTTGAAATGTGCCCTCTACTCCAGCAACAGTAGTACCTTTTTTAAAATTCAGAAAATAAATTGTTAGAACTCACACTCTCAAAAGAATTTTTTCTTCACCTTGTAACATTAAAAAAATGACAATCTAGCAATGTCCCTGCTATGAAATAGAAAAGTACTACACTCAAAACCTGATTAAAAATAGGATGACCGGAAATTTTAGCTTACAAAGAGCCTCTAAGAAATAGGAGGTTTAATCACTGTGTGTGACTCGTCTACTTCTTCCCAGAGCCTCATTCCCGTTACCTTTCCTCAGAATGACCTAGTGCTCGCTTCTCAGTGTTAATACCTGATGAATATTTCTCCAACAGTCAAAAGTAGGAAGCCAAGTTTATTTAGACCCTTTCTTGTCTGCAGACCTGGGGCACTGCCTATGCGAGGTTTAAGCGAGAACCAAGGTGTTTTAATACATCAGAAACCCTATCACATTTCTCCAGATTCCTTCCTAAACGCCAACTTAGGCTGTATCTCCAAGAAAAGCCACTGCTATATTCCTACCGTCTAGCAGTGTTTGGCTGACTCTTCCCGGTAATGTTCTGAATTTAAAGAAAAGCAAACAAAAAACCGAAACTATAACAAGCCTTACAATTTCTGAAAGAATTCTATTGAAGTCCTAACGATTTAATCTCTCGTTGAACTTCGTTATGAAATCTGCTGAAAGTCAAATGGGGCTTAGGGATCAGGCCTGCCTAAAATGTGCCATCTTGGGCAACATTTCTCCAGGGGCACCTGCCGAGATGCGGGTTAGGAGCGTCAGTGCGACCGAAGGAGGTGTGCGCCAGTGGGTGACCCGCGTCTCACCCTTCATCCTAACTGTTGAGGGTTGGGAAACAAATAGGGGACACAAAGGCGCGAAAGGAGGGCCTGCCTTCATTTCTAGTGAGTTCCGGCGACCTCAAGTTAGCTTACGAGCCCCTAGAGTGCAGGAGAGGGGAAAGAGGAGAATTTGGGGACAAAGGAAACTTTAATTTACCGCCTGGTGACCGGGCCTAAATTGGGAAGCGCTGCCATTTCCCCCGAAGGAAAGGCTACGTGCGGCCACAAGTTCACGTTCCTGCGCCCCCGAAGGTGCGCGCGGCTCAGCACCCTCGGTGTCGGCGGACACTCGCGGCATTCAGCCCCCGGGGCCACGCAGCGGACACGGGCAGAGCCGGCGGGCGGGCAGGCGTTGCGCTGCGTCGAGGAACCCGCCTGGGCCTCCTGGGCCGGTCCGTGCCGGCCCCGGCGGCCCCGCGCCCGCCTCTGCTGCCCCCTGCCGGCTGCTCGAGCGGGGCGCCCCCGGCTCTCCGCGCCTAGGCAGCCAGGACTCGCGCCCAGGCGAGGTTACCTCTTGGGGACATCAAAGGCCCGACAGGCGGCCGGGCGCGACGGCCCCCCTTCCTTGGTTTTTCCATAGCGGATCAGGTCCTGGAAGAGCGCGCAGCCCGGAAGCAGGCCGGACGGCACGAGCTGCAGCAGTAGGGTCAGCAGGAAGGCCGCGGCCAGCGTGAGCCACACGGCACGCAGCGGATTCAGTGCTGAGAGTTCGGCCCCCGCCCAGGGAGCCATGGCCGGCGCCCGGCGTCCGCACTCCCCGGGCCCTCGCCACCCGTTGGCGGAGGAACGGCCACTCGAGCGCGGCGCGCCGGACTTCGCCGGGCGGGACGTGGGTGACGCAGCGCAGGGCTGGGACGCGCTCGGCCCCGCCCAGGACACGCCTCCCGGGGGGAGGCACCGCCCCGCCGCGCGGAATCCTTGGTCTGGGTCTTGCTGGAGGTTGGTGGTCGCTCTATCGCTTATCTGAGTCGGGGGTGCCTATATGGAACCCCAGGAATACGACTCAACAGTATGATTCAAAGCAGCGGAACGAGCAAGACCACGTCTGCAAGTCTTCACTGCAGCATTATTTTCATTGGAAAAGTGGAAACAATCCAGAATGTTCCACGTTAAGGTATCTAGCTAAATTATGGTACAATAACATTGGAATATCATGAATCCATTAACATAATTATGAAGACGTTTGAAACACGGAAAACTGTTTATGATAACTGAAACTGTAGGTTAAGCGAAAAAAAGACTAAAATATATAGCTATGATTGCGAACAACTATATTAATATGAATGTATGAATATATGGATGAAGAAGGCGAGTCATACACGAAAATGAATAATTGTATTAGGATGTTAGGAATGTGTATAATTTAAACATGTAAAGTAGAAAGTCAAGGCAATTGCACATACAAAAATGAAAGTGGTAAAAATTCTATTTTAAAAACTGCAGTCCTCTCCGTACTAGAGTTCCACTTCTTAAAGTTTTTAACACTATCTGCCGTTTCTTCTGATATTTATTCCGTGTAGTGACTGCTATTTTTATTGACTCAACAGTTTTAAACAACACTGATTTTCAGTTAGGACAAATGTAAATTTAACTCTTTTAGGTAATTTTTTTAAAGCCTTGAAAATGTCAATGCCAAAAAATATTGTATGCCTATTATGTGACAGGCATCGTTTTGCACACCGAGGACAGAGAGGCCTACAGGACAATGTCCCTGCCTTTCTGGAGCTTACGTTCTTGAGGTTGGGTGGCAGGTGAGGGGTAGGAGAGGGGAGTGGCCGCCCTTACCCCAGTGTGATACCCTACATTTGTGGTGAATGAGCAACAGGGAACTGGGTGGGAAGGGTAATGTGGCTTGAACAGTCCTTTGGAATGTTAAATGTGCCAGCTTCTTAAGAGTTTTGGTTCTTTGTTCAAGGACACTTCAGGCTTTACCAGTGACTTGAGAAACATGTGATAAAGGTTAGTCAAATTGGCCTTCCAGCTGGGACAATGAGGTCTCTTTGTATGACCCAGGGTTTCATCTGCAAGGGTCACCTCTTCATTGTCTCTTCACTGTTCTTAGGTTAACCCCATAGAAATGCTGCTGGACTTTCTAGAACATCTTTCCAGACAAGCTACCTGGAAGTTCATTGCAGGGATCAAGTTTCCTGAGCGGGAGGTTCTCTTGTAGTTACCTGATCTGGGGAAAGATCACAAAACAAGATGTGGGGTGTGTGTGTGTGTGTGTGTGTAGTGGAAACAGGAAAGACTGAAGCTGTAGGGAAAAAATTATCCCATATTTTCTGGCTTGAATTTTAGTTAGAGTTCACAGCTCATATTCAGACAAGCCCCCGGTAGAGGGCAGTGGCTGAACAGGAAGCCACAAGTCAAACCCAGCTGTAAGCATTTGTAAATGTTTAAATCCTTACTGGAGTGAGTTATTTCAAAAGTGGAAAACCAGGCTAAAGCCTGTTAGACAGATCATCGCCAAGAAGTATCAATCAGTTTTTGTCTTTCTTCATTTAATTATCTGCACTGTATAATCAACAAACCTCTGGCTTGGCCTGCAGTAAATGACAATGCCGTTTTTCCAGTTGTTCAGGCCAAAAACCTTGAACTCAGCCTTGATTCCTCTCTTGCTAAATACAGTCTGTCAGCAAATCCTGTTGGCTCTACCTTCAAAATAAGAAACCAAAATTCAATCACCTTTGGAGTCAGTGCTTTCCTGAAGGCCCTAGCTAGCTCAATAAATAGGAGAAAGAAATAACAGGTCTACAGACTACAAAGTAAGAAACGAGCTGTTATTATTTGAAGGTAATATGAAACTCCAAGAGAGTCTGCAGATAACATATTAGAACTAATAGAGTTTGGTAAGGTTGGATACAAAAATCAGTTTCTAAATACTGATCATTTCTATTTCTGAGCAACAAACAGAAAATAAATGCTTTAAAGATAACATTTTCAGTGGCATAAACTTATGTGTCTAGGAATAAATCTAATAAAAGGTATGTAAATCTTCAAAGAAAATAAAATGTTACTGGTATTAAAGAAGACATATTTAAAGGGAGAGATATACTAAACTCACAGATCAGAAGACTCCATATAGTTAAAATGACAATTCCCCCCAAGCTGATTATGGAATAAATGTAGTACCAATCAGACCCCAGCTTTTTATGGAACTTAAGAAGCCGATCCTAAAATTTATATGAAAGTAGGAAGGGCTAAAGATAGCTAAGGTACTCTCAAAAATAAAAAGAGGACTTGCTTCATGAGATAACAAGACTAATACAGAGATGTAGTAATTATGTCAATGTGGTGTGGAAGCAGGGATAGACAAAAAGACAGTGGAGCATAATGGAGAGTCCAGAAACAGAACTTCCTCCCGCTTCCCACACTCCCTTTATATTTCTGCATAGCCTTTGCCACGACATGCCATGCCATATGCATTCATTTCTCAATTTAGGAAGCACATTTGTACCTCCTGGTACATAGGGTATGCTCAGTAATTATCTGTGGAATGATTGAATGAATGAACAAACTTACTGAGCTTCCACCATGCATAAGGTTTTATACAGTAAACTATGGGGTGGGGTCCACAGGGCCATGATCATAGGCTCCTTGAACAGCATATCAGAGTGAAAACCTGGGGGCTTTGGAGCAGACACACTTGCATTAGACTGACTGCTCCATTACCTACAATCAGCTATGTAACTTACAGTCACCTCTAAAATAGAAGCACAGGGTTGTTGTACAGGTTGAGTGAAATTATGTATGGAAAGCTTTGTACACAGAATAGGTCCTCAACAAGCGTTAACACCTCTCTGCATTCTCCTCATCTGTACATTGGGCACGATACAAATCTTCCTTAAGGAGATCCAATAAGATTCTTCCAAATGAAAACACCCCACGCACCACCTGTCACACAGATGTTCAAAAATGCTAATTTCACATACATTTGAAAAAATAACCACAATGAGGAAGAGAATAAGGGCTAAATGGGTGGAGGGGTCATTTCTAACTGGCATGGTCAGTGAAGTCTTCCTGAAGGAAGCTAGATCTTGAAGGATGGTGAGAGTTCCTAATAAATGAAGAGCCAAAAGGGAAAGAGAACCTTTTAGACTAAGGAAATGGCATCAACAAGGTCCTGTTTTGGTGGTGGTGGTGCATCAAATCCCAGTGAAAAAAGTTACCTTTGTTCAACCTTTGCAAGCAGATGCAGTGTTGACATCAGCTGCAGGTGTCTCTGATTTGGTGCCACCGCTTCTTTGACTACATGATTTGGCTTCCCCTGCTGAACAGAAGACCTAGGTGTACAGCACACTATGTCTGCTGTATTTAGTCAGCGGACAGCGACTGAATTTTAAACAAAGGAGTTACATGATTAGACCTTTCAGTTCATTCTGGCAGCAGGGTGGAGAATGGGTGGGAATAGGCTGGGGGCAAGGGTGGGTGAGATGAAAGGCAGGAGAGCAGGTAGAAGCCTTTGTAAAAGTTTTGTTGTGGCCTAAAGGAAAACTGTGCCTGTGGGGTGTGAGGAGTGAATGCTTCTGAGACATGTATGCTTTGATGCTTTTCCTTCCCAGCCTGAATTCATGCTCTATTGGTGCTTTTTTTCTTTTTTTAAATACATTTATTTTATTTATTTATTTATTTTTGGCCGCGTTGGGTCTTCACAGCTGCACGCGGCCCTCTCCAGTTGCGCAGAGCGTGGGCTACTCCGCACCGCGGTGCGCGGGCCTCTCACCATGGTGGCTTCTCCCGTTGCGGAGCCTGGGCTCCAGGCACGCGGGCCTCAGCAGTCCGGGCACATGGGCTCTAGAGCGCAGGCTCAGTAGCTGTGGTGCACGGGCTTGGCTGCTCCGCGGCATGTGGGATCCTCTGGACCAGGGCTCGAACCCCGTGTCCCCTGCATTGGCAGGCAGATTCTCAACCACTGCACCACCAAGGAAGCCCCTATTTGTGCTTTTTTTCTACTTCCTATTACACACACACACACACACATCAGTTCTCATTCCTGTTCTTCTCTTGCAGTGGCCCTGCAAATCCCCAACCCTGTGTGGACCCAATCACCCACTTTCTATCAGAGCTACTGAGCAGGATGGGCTCATTATAGGATTATGACCTGAACTCATGGGACAACCTGAGCCACCTGACAGTCCTTTCATTTGCTTTTTGTCAAATTCGAAGCCCATCATCCTGCACTGAGTCTTCACAACCTTCTCCATCCAAATCACCTGGCACTTTGCCATATCACCCTTTACTCTCAGAAGGTTATCTGAATACCTACTTCACAAAAAAGGTCTTTGGGGTGCACTTTATGCACCTGTGGTTATATTGATGGGCACACCTGTCTTTACCTCCTTTCTGCCAATCAGGCCTGAGCAGGTGACGATAATCTGACTGCCTGAATCTTGGCACAGCTGCTGGGCTTGCTCCTCTAGCTCTTATCAGCATTCTGCCAGAGTCTTGAAGGTCTCTGGCTTTATTTCCCAATAACTGAGCCTGGGGCCCATGGCTTCCCATTCCCTCAGCCTGTTTGCTCTCAGCTGTTCCAGGTCAATGCCTTTCCTGCCCTAAGGTCCAGTTTTGCCTTATGCCTTCCATTCCATCCCATGTTATGGGTTGAATTGTGTCCCACAAAAAATTTGTGTGTTGAAGTCCTAGCCTTCAGTGCCTCAGAGTGTAACGTTATTTGGAGATCATATTTATTCATCCAATATATTTTTCAAGCACAAGCACTTTTTGTTACCATATGCCCTCTTCCCCATCCATTAAGAATAATCTTCTTCTCCCCACCCTTCCGTGCTCAACCCTGCTGATGGGACATGCCTCAGGGGTTTTTTCTTAATTAATAGACTTTATTTTAGAGCAGTTTTAGGTTTATAGAGTAATAAGCAAAGTATAGACAACTCCCATGTACTCCTTTATTATCCTTTTAATGTCCATGGGGTCTGTAGTGATGTCCCCTCTTTAATTTCTGATATTAGTAATTTGTGTTCTCTTTCTTCTTTTCTTAGTTAGCCTGGATAGAGGCTTATCAGTTTTATTAATTTTTTCAGAGAACCAGCTTTCGATTTTGTTAATTTTCTCTATTGATTTCCTGTTTTTAATTTCATTGATTTCTGCTTTAATTCTTATTATTTCTTTTCTTCTGCTTACTTTGGGCTTAATTTGCTCTTCTTTTTCTAGTTTTCTAAGGTTGGAACTTAGATTATTGATTTACTTTTTAAATTTTTTAATAAATTTATTTATTTTTGGCTGCACTGGGTCTTCGTTGCTGCACGGGGGCTTTCTCTAGTTGCCGAGAGCAGGGGCTACTCTTTGTTGCGGTGCGTGGGCTTCTCATTGTGGTGGCTTCTCTTGTTGTGGAACATGGGCTCTAAGTGCGCGGGCTTCAGTAGTTGTGGTTCGCTGGATCTAGAGTGCAAGCTCAGTAGTTGTGGCACATGGGTTTAGTTGCTCTGCGGCATGTGGGATCTTGCCAGACCAGGGCTCTAACCCATGTCCCCTGCATTGGCAGGCGGATTCTTAACCACTGCGCCACCAGGGAAGTCCTGATTATGGATTTTAGATCTTTCTTTTTTTCTAATATATGCATTCAATGCTATAAATTTCCTTTTAAATACTGCTTTTGCTGCTTCCCACAAATTTTGATAAGTTGTGTTTTCATTTTCGTTTAGTTCAAAATATTTTTAAACTTTCCCTGAGATTTCGTGTTTGACCCATGTATTATGTAGAAGTGTGTTGTTTAATATCCATGTATTTTGAAATTTTCCAGTTATCTTTCTGTTATTGACTGCTAACTTAATTCCATTGTGATCTGAGAGCAGACATTATATAATTCCTATTTTAAAAAATTTGTTAAGGGGTGTTTTATGGCCCAGAATGCAGTTTATTTTAGTGAATGTTCCATGTGAGCTTGAGATAAATAAATATGACACAATAAATGGAGAAATAGATCATGTTCCTGTTTTTGAAGATTCGGTGTTGTTAAGATGTTAATTCCTCCTTTATTGATCTAATTATTCAACATAACTACAATTGAAATCCCAGCAAGAATTTTGTGGAAACTGACAAGATGAATCTAAAATGTATATGGAAAACAAAGGATCTAAAATAGTCCAAGATAAGATCAAAGAAGAAAAAAGGTAGAGGATTTAAGTGATCATATTTCAAGACTTAATATAAAGCTATAGTAATTAAGATAGCGTAGTATTGGTGTAAGGATACATAGATTTATGTAATAAAAATTATTCCATAAATAGACCAACATATATTGGTTGCTTGATTTATGATGAAGGCCGCTTGCAATACAGTGAAGAGAAAGGTCTTTTCAGTAAATGGTGCTGGAGCAATTGGCTATCCACATAGGAAAAAATATACTCTTGACCTTTACCTAATACCATACACAAAATTTAATTCAAATGATTCATAGACTTATTGTTCAAGAGTAAGGGGAAATAAAGACTTTCTGGGACAAACAAAAATGGAGAGAATTTGCCACCAGTAGACCTACCTGGCAAGAAATTCTTTAAAAAGAAGGAAAACAATGTAAGTCAGAAACTTGGATCTACATAAAGAAGTGAAGAGCATCTAAAAAGGATTAAGTGAAGGTAAAATAAAAACTTTTGATCTTGCAAAACTTAGTTATTCCAAGAGTTTGTAGCTACCTTAGAATTTTCCGTTTGTGTTATCTGTGAATGAGGAGAGTTTTACTTCTTCCTCTCTCATCTGGATGCTCTTATTTATTTTTATTGCCTTATGCACTGGGTGAAGCCTCCAGTATGTTGAATAGAAATGGTGAGAGGAAACATCTTTGTCTTGTTGCCAGACATTCTTGCCTTATTCCTGATTTTCAGGGCAAAGGATTCAGTCTTTCATCATTAAACGTGATGTTAATAGTAGGTTTTACATAAATACCTTTTGTTAGGTTGAAAAAGTTCCTTTTATTTCAAGTTTTATTAGAATTTTTTTAAGTCATGAAAGGTGCTGAATATTATATAATTTTTAAGCACTTATTGAGGTAATCATATATTTTTTCCATTTACAGTTGACCCTTGAACAACATGGGGGACTAGGGATGCCAACCCTCTGTGAGGTTGAAAATCCACGTATAATTTATAGTTAACCCATCTGTATCCAGGGTTCCTCTGTATCTGCTGTTCCTCCGTATCAGAGGATTCAACCAATCGCAGATTGTGTAGTACTGTAGTGTTTGCTGTTGAAAAATATCTGAGTATAAGTGGACCCTTGCAGTTCAAACCCATGTTTGAAGGTCAACTGTATTCTCTTAATGTAATTAATGTCACTGATTTATGAAAAATATAGCAACTTCACATATTTGGGATAAATCTTGCTTGGTTACAACTTGGCATACTTTTATATTTAATTGGGTTTGATTTGTTAATATTCTGAAAAGGATTTTTTTGATGTCTTTTCTCATGAGGGATACTAGTCCACAAATTTCTTTTCTTGTAATGTCCTTGTCAAGTTTTAGTACCAGTGTCCTGTTAGTTCATAAAACAAGTTGGGAATTGTTCCTTCTTCCTCTTTTCTCTAAAAGAATTTGTATAGGAATGGTTTATTTTTTCATTAAATATTAACAGAATTTACCAGTGACACCATCTGGGCCTGGAGTTTTCCTTGGGACTGAGAGTTATGTTTATTTTTGTATCAGTTTAGGAAATAAATTTGTCATTTCTTCTAAGTTGTATAGTTATTCAGAATAATTATATTTACTAATTATATTATTTACAATAATCTTGTATCCTTTTTAACATCAATAGGGATCTATAGTGATGTCCTCTTTTTCTTTTCTAATATTGATAATTTGTATTTTCTTTCTTTACCAGTCTTGTTAGAGTTTTATCAATTTTAGTAATGTTTTCAAAGAATGAACTGTTGGGTTTGTTGATTTTCCCTATTTTATGTTTGTCTTCTATTTCACTGATTTTTTGTTCTTATCTTTATTCCCTTTCTAATTTCTTTGATGTAACTGCTAATTTTTTTTGGCTTTTTGAGACGGAAACTTAGATCTTAATTTAAAATCTTTTTTTCCTAATGAGCATTTAAACTGTCACTTTCCCTCTAAACACTGCTTTAGCTGCATCCCACAAATTTTGATACATTATTATTTATTATTGTTTAGTTAAAAATATTTTCCAATTTCCATTATGACTTCTTCCCTCAATTCTTTAGTTATCTCTCTGTTATTTATTTCTAGTTTAATTCTGCTGTGGCTAGTGAACATTGTTGTGTGGTTTCAATTTTTGGAATGTGTTGAGGCTTACTTTATGTTCCAGTACATGGTATTTTGTAAATGTTTAAGTGTACTTGAGAAGAAAGTGTGTTCTATAGTAGTTGAGCATAGTATTTTATAAATATCAATTAGATCAAATTGGTTGATAGTATTTGAATATTTTATATGTCCTTGTCTGCTTGCTCTATCATTTCCTGAAGGAGATGTGTTAATATGTAGGGGCAATTATGGATTTGCCTGTATTTCCCTTTATTTCTTTATTTTTAGTCAATTTTCTTTCTGTATTTTAAAGCTATGTTATTAGGTATGTACCCATTAAGGATTATTGTGTCTTTCTATTTAACTGAATCATCTGTGTGTCTGCTTCTATTGTCTATTTTTCTTTTGATTGTAGTTCACATTGCATGTGCTTCGCACTTTACAATTTTTAATTATATATCAGACTTTTTTTAAAGCGCATTCTGGTTTAATCAGCACCATGACTCTATGAAGTGGTGTTAGCACCCATCCTGTGGATGAGAGACCAACTCCTTAGGATGCCTGGCTTGTCCTTGGCAGAGGGGGTGACCTGGGTGTGCCTATAAAAGGGCCATAGATATTAAAGTCAGTGTTTTCCCTCAGAGAAACCCTGCCCTTTATTCGGTCATGACAGGAGAGAAATGACTGCCTGGAAGGACTTTTCCTTCTCTGGAATTGAACTCATCTAGACTTTGTTTCTACAGCCTTTCAGTGTCTTAAAATGAGATATTTGTTTTGTTTCTATTTTTTCTATTTGTTGTGGCAGGAGTAATAGCCTGCTGCTATCATTTACAACCTAACCAACAATAAGTAGCTTATAAAGTTTCTCTGTAGCTTTCTATGGTGAAAATGTATAAAGATGAATTAGAAAAAAAAATCTACCCACTGGCAGAAATAGATGAAAAAAGGCTTGTATGTAGTAGTTTGGGCTTTGGATGGGAGGAAAAATATCAACCTGTCTGCTTTCTAGGTGTTTACCTCAGGTTCAGTTTCCTGGTCACCAGTTCTATCTTACCTTTAGCTGTCTTTCTTAGGTGAGAAAGTAATATAAAAATTGGTCTAAGCTTTTGATACTTCTGCCTGGCACAGCAAATGCCAAAACACTTGGAAGAAATTGTCAGAGAAAAAGAACTCGCACTAAAGATGTCCTAAAAGGAGACAGAACTCATTTGGAAGCAATCTCCTATGAGTGGCAAAAGTCAGGAATACAGAACAATAAGAAATTGAGATAATTGAACTGCAGTCTGAAAGATATAAAATAAATATGTTTGCAGTGGTCAAAGACACAATAGAAGGGCTTAAAATCCTAGAAAAGAATGAACTGTTAGGGAAAGACCAGGCAAGTTTTGTAGAACCAAATAGGACTTCTAGAAAAGGAAAGAAAATTGATTAAATAGCTAGTTAGAGATAGCTGACAAGAAACCTGGAAGGTAAATCTAGGGTAGATACTCAGAAAGCAGCAAAAATTGATAGAGATGGGAAGTGAAAGAAAAGAACAAGGCGGAAGAAAGAGAACCAACATATAACCAAGGATGCCAGAAGGAAAGAAAAGAGGAAATGCAGAACAGATAAAGTTTGAAAAGGTAGTGTTTGAAAAAATTTCCAATTTGATTAAAATTTTGCATAATGAAACTTGAGCAGAATAAATAAAAATAGACATTTAGACACAAGTAAAAATGAATATCAGAGGCAAACCACACACACACAAAATCTTAAATGCAATTAGAGAAGCGATGGAAGAAATTTTCACATATTGAGGTATGGGAAAGCCACTCTGGTCTATATGTGATTTAACTTAAACTTTATGCTAACCTCAACAGGCTGTTTTGTGGCCTGTCAGGTATGCATTGCTCATCTGCTTTAACCATTAAAGAAAAGAATGCATTAAAAAAATCAAAATGGAGTAACTGTGGTTCAGGCATTCAGGATGGAACTGGGTGGCCATTGTGGATGTGGTTTCAGACATGTTCTGTGTCACCAAGAACCTGAATTTTCTGAACTGTATCAGACTCAAGGACACCACCAACTATTCTCAAAACAATATCTGCTAGCAGCTGCCAGCTGCAACCTTATGGTCTCAAGGTCTCCTCTTGTAACTATGCAACCATCTTGCACCCAATCAGTCCTTACTTAACAAACACCCTTATTTTTTGCCAGCTACAGTTATAATTCTTGACCAACACATTACGTAATTTTGTGGTTTTTGCCTTTATAAGCCTCCCCCATTTGGTAGTCCAGTGGAACATAATTCAAGTGCTTCTTGAATCTGTGTCTCCTGGGCTATAGTTCTCAGGTTGGCTCAAATAAAATTCTTTTCTATTCCTATTATAGATTGGTTTATTGATTATTTCCGTAGACAGAAGGAAGACATTTATCTAGAGAAGTAATAACTAGACCAACAACAGCAATTATAGAATCTAGAAATCAATGGAATCATATTTTAGAATATTAAAGCAAAGTAGCTCTCAATTAGAAACTATACAAAATAAACTATCATCCAAAAATAAGAAAATAAAAAAACTGAAGAAATATAATTTAATACTCATAGGGTCTTTTTGAAAAAAGTACTTGAGCATGTCCTTTAGGAAGAAGGAAATTGAACCCAGAAGGAAAGAGTGAGATGCAGTAAACAATGGTAAACAATGTAATTAGCAAATTTGAGTGTTTAGATTACCAAGGAAGCACTGACTTCATAAAATAATAATAATGACAAATTTGTAAGGTATAAGAAATAAAGTTGGAGTAAGATACTATATAACAGTGAAAATGGGATGAAGTGGTAAATTTTTTTAAGGTCTTTGTGTTTGGGAGAAGGATAAGAGCTGTCATATTTGACTTAAAGGCTCAAAAAGAAAAAAAAAGTAAGGTTAACCAGTACAATAGAAATAGGATCCAAAGCAGTCTGTGTGGTGAGGAAAGAATAAAGAAGAATATACAGATGGCCAATAAGCACATCAAGAGATGCTCAACATTGTGATCCATCAGGGAAATGCAAATCCAAACCTCAGTGAGATACCACTTCATACCCAGTGGGACCACTGTGATCAACTAACAAGTGTTAGGGAGAGATCAGAACCCTCATACACTACTGGTGGGAATGTACAAGTGAGCATCTAGCTTGAAAAACACTCTGGAAGCTCCTCAGAAAGTTAAACTTAGAGGTACTCTTTGATCTAGCAATTTTACTCCTAGGAATATGCCCAAAAGAATTGAAAATATATATCTACACAAAAACTTGTACATGAGTGTTCATAGCAGCATTATTCATAATTGCCAAAGGTGGAAACAATCCACATGTCTATCAGCTGATGAATGGATAAACAAAATTCAGTACATGCTTACAATGGGATACTGTTTGGCCATAAGAAGGAATGAAAGACTGATACACGCTACAGTATGGATGGGCCTTGAAAAAAGTATGTATGCTAAGTGAAAGAAACCAATCACAAAAGACCATATAGCAATACACTGAGATTTGAAGAGGGGATAATTTATCATTCCTCTCTCCCTCTCCTAGCTCCCAAATGGTAATCTTACAACTTGAGAACTCTCCCTGGAAAAGTAAGAGCCCAGAAACTGCTGAGCCTCCCAGTCTCAATTTCCTTTTCCAGATTCATCAAGTAGGTAAGTCATTCTTTCCCCCATGGGGAGGAGTGAGTGATGGGGACTGGAGAAAGATGCCAGATATGGTCCTCCTATACTTTTTCTTCCTTTGTCTTGGCAACCCCTCTAAACATTGCATGGTACATTCATTTATTCATTCATTCACCAGGTATTTATTGAGCACCCACCATAGGCAAAGTGCATAATGAAAAATGTAAAGGCTGGGCTGCCGCCTCAGGGAGCTAGCATGTTGTTTGGGGGATGACAACACTGAACATCTTAACAGTTAAGCAGCCGTCAGCCCCTTTCAGTATTGGATATTCCAAAGCTCAGTTCTGAAATTCTTGTTGGCTCCATTTCCACTCTCTTCTTTGTTGATCCCATATCTCGGGACTGAAATAATGCCAAGGACTCCAGCCTCAACCTTTCCCTTGAATTCTGTTCTAGTCTGTCTCATTTTTAAAAATGAATATTTAAAAGTCATCTTAAATTCATCTCTAAAATCAATCTCTGATCTCCCTCCCTCCGCCTCTCCCCAACCAAATCTGCTCACTTCTCAGTTTTCCCAGGAACTGGTATCTCCGTTGGTCAAAAAACTTGAGGTCTTATCTTGTCTTTTCACGCACCACGTCTAATCCACCTGAAAATCCTGCTAGTTTTACCTTCAAAATATGTCTAGAATTTTATACCATTTCACTATGATCCTGGACCAAGTCATCATCATTTCTTGCCTGGATTATTATTATAATCTTCTAACTCCCGCTTCTGCCTTGACCCCTAAGGTCTATTTCCAACACAGCAGCTAGAGTGAGTCCTTCTAAAGGTTAAGTCAGATCATGTCATGTCATGATACACCCTCTAGTTGTTTTTCCTCATACTTAGAGGAATAGCCGAAGTGCTTACAATGGTGTGCAGTGTCCTACCTGATCTGGCCCCTGCCCCCTCTCTGACTTCATCTCCTCCGACTCTTGCTCGCGTCCACCCCTCTCCCCTCACATTGGCCTCCATGTTGCTCCTCAACCCACTAAGCATGCTCCTGCCTTATGGCCTTTGTACTTTGTTCCATTTGATCAGGCAGCTCTCCCCCAGATATCTGCGTGACCTCCTCCCTCGCTTCTTACAGGTTCCCACCCAAAATTAAGAGAGACCACCCTTAATGTTCCCTGCATCACTCATTACAGTATGATGTACCACGTATTTCATTACTTGTGTGTTTGAGAACAAATGCTCCAGGAGGGCAGTGATTATTTTATTCCATGTGTATAGTGTTGAATGAGTGAATCATTCTATATCTGTTCAAGACATCAATAAAAGAAATGTTGTAAGGCAGTGCACATCTCAGTGTCAAATAAATGATATATACATTTTTTGAATATTAATGATATGTAATTTAATGATTTATATACTATTTTTGCCTATTATTATATATATATTCTTTTTCAGATTCTTTTCCATTATAGGTTATTACAAGATATTGAATATAGCTCTCTGTGTGTATATACTGTCCTATATACAGTAGGACCTTGTTGTTTATTTTATATAAAGAAGTGTGTATCTGTTATTCCCAAGCTCCTAATTTATCCCTCCCCCAGTTTCCCCTCTGGCAACCATAAGTTTAGTTTCTATGTCTGTGAGTCTGTTTCTGTTTTGTAAATAAGTTCATTTGTATCATTTCTTTAGATGCCACATATAAGTGATATCATATGGTATTTGTCTTTCTCTGTCTGACTGACTTCACTTAGTATGATGATCTCTAGGTCCATCCATGTTGCTGCAAATTGCCTATTATTTTTATTGTTATTACCATTCCAATAATTATATGCAACAGTCATCTGTTCATTATTATATATAACAGGCAAGATTGATGTCCTATTATTTTATTTAGGTTAATAACAAAACCTGACATGAGTAATGGATAAAACATGAGGAAATGGGACAATTGAAAGGAAGAGAGTGGGAGTTAAACTTTCCTTCCTATATGACTTACATCATTAAAAAAATCATTTCATTAATGTGCTTCCTATTCTAGTTAGTATAGTCAATTCATATAGCACAGAAGTTCATTTCCTAAGTTAAATCTACAGTTTCCAGTTGGCATACAAAAAAAGTAATTTCTTATGAGAGAAAACATTTTGGTCATACACATGGTACACTGGAAATTGATTAGGTTTGATTAATCTGTCTTACAAAAATCTTTACAAAAATGAGTGAAAATATTTTAACAACTTCTGCTCTTTGGAATTCCTCACCAATATTATCTTGTTTACCTGGAGCCTCCTCTTTCTATAAGATGAATTACATTTTCATGACCAAAGTTAGTATCTATTTGAATTTTTTCTTAACAATGTGCTTAATTACAAAGGGATTTTGGCTTAAAAGCACGACTGATTTTAGCTACGGTTCCTACTTAAGTGTTTTCCTAAATTTCTTTACATTGTTGTTAGACAATGTAAAGAAAGGAACATTTCCTGAGGTATAGAACCTAAGCAACAGAAATGAATGTGTTCATTCAACACATTTATTCAAAGCTATGAGCTAAACATATTGTGAGGAGCTGGACATTCAAAAAATGAATAAGACCCTCCTGCAAGGAGGTGGGTTACAAAACTGACTCAGTGACTGGAATGCACATTATTGATTTTAAACTCTGACCCTTTTTCATGGTCCTGGATGTTATTTGTAGGAATAGTTAAGAAAGCACAGGTTTTCTACAATCTTATGTAGTGACTTATAGTGACTGACTTGCTCAAGGACTGAAGAATACCCTAGAATATTCCTGAGATCACCATCTGTTTTTTATATGTTTGCAGTAATATGTTTTGCTTTTTGCTAGTGAAGCAGCAGTCTGTTTTATTTTTACTCTACAGGATGGAAGGGTCTTCAGGAGGATGCAGTGTGGGGTGCGGTATTTGGCAGTTTCAATACCTCTGGGGAATCAGGCTTTAGGTAACCAGCTAGGTAACCGTGAACAAGCCACTCTGGGTCTCAGTTTGCCCAGTTGGATTACAGCAGCAAGTCTCAAAGTTAATATAAATAACAGTCACCTGGGGATTTTGCTAAAATGCAGATTCCTATTCAGTACATTGGGATGGGGCCTGAGATTCTGCATTTCTAACAAGCTCTCAGGTAATGAACACCCCTGCTGCTGGTCCGTGGCCCACATACTGAGTGGTAAGGGTGAGAGCAGCATCGTCCAATACAAAGATAAAGTGAGCTATGTATGTAATTTTAAACATCTAGAAGCCACATTAGAAAGGTAAAAATAAATAAGTGAAATTAGTTTTAATATTTTATTTAATCTCATATAATAAAAAATATTTTAACATGTCATCAATATAAAAATTATGAACGAGATATTTTGCATTATTTTTTCCATATTGTCTTTGATATCAGGTGTGTATTTTACACTTATGGCACATCTCAATTTGGACTAGCCCCAGTTCAACTGCTCAATAGCCACACATGTGCTACCGTTTAGGACCATGCAAGGCTAGACCATCTCTGCTGCCAGTTTAAGTGCTGTTAAAGTTATGTTCCTTACATGTCAAATTGACTGTTGCCTCCAGGTGGCGCTAACGTTCTTTGTTTCATCCCTGGGGAAAAAATTATTTTTTTCCACTTGGGTGAGAGCTCTACAAAAGGTCACTTAATATATTTACTTATTTACTCATCTAGTCCCTTCTCTTAATTCATTCATCCTATAATATATATTTACAGGCTGTACTAATGGTTAGTATATTATATTCTCTGTAACTTTGTCCAATAACTTTGTCCAATAAAGTGCAATAAATTATCATTAATTATGCCAAAGTAAATTACAGAAGGAATGCTTAAAGTCATTTTTAGGAATGTTATCCATTCTTGGGGGGAGGTGCTATATAAGGTTGATCCCTGATTATATAATATTTTTAGACACAGGATGGTGACCAGCTATTTAACAGAGCAAACGTAGAAACAGGAAAATTGCTGACTAGTATACAAAAGATTTAAATAATAACTTTGTGACATGGTTGTTTTATGAAGAGGAGGAAAATATTTCTCCTCCTTCAGTTTTACCTAATACAGGATGACTGGTACTCTGTACGGTGATTTAGGTGTTGAATTTTCTGGAAGGGAAATGATGAATATAAAAATCTCTATTTCAACTCTATAATTTTGCCTATACTCCAGGCATACTATATACTTAGAGATTACATTTTCTAGAAGAATAATTTTAACACTCAGACTTAGTTTTAAGAAGGTATGTCCAATGCCCAAGTTTTTTAAAAGCTTGGTATTATTTCTTTTGTCTGCTTGTGGCTCTAATGATAACTAAAACATCAGGCATACCATGAACAAGTAGTGTAAATGTGTTAACCCATCCTCACAGTAAACCAATGAGGTAGATACTTTTATTACCCCCACATTTGAAGTGAGGAAATGGATGCTCTAGAGATTAAATAATCTGTCCTGGGCACGTGACCATTAAGAAGAGACAGAGTGTGAACTCACATCCGGTCTGTTGGACCCTCAAGTTCATTCCCTTGCCTACCATGCTTATTGAGGAGGCTCTCTTCCTCTGTCTTAAGCTGAATTTGCTGATCAGTCAATAAAAAGTACAGTCTACAATATCCAAATCTATAATATCTGTGAGGTTGTCTTTTATAATGAGGTTGTCTTTTATAATGATAAGCCATGAATGTTTAAAACAAGGTCAGAGAGCCAAAAGCTCAGATATCTTTGGTCTTAGTTCTCATTTGACTTGTGACTCTCTATACCAAGTCACCTAAACTCTATTTTCTATAAGACAGAATGAATGGGGAGTCTCTTTCACGGATAGATAGGTTGAATTCATGACATGATTTCATGACAACTCATGTCACAAATACAAACTCCTCCCACTTGACCATTGTAAAAATATATTCATTATATTGTTTCATACATAGATTTCCCAACAGTTATGTGCTTTCTTTTTGATGCATATAGTACAAAATGGCATGTGTGCATGCGCTCATGTGTATGTGTGTGTGTGAGAGAGAGAGAGAGAGAGAGAGAGAGAGGGAGCAGAATTGAGTTCAGATCCTTTCTTTGCCACCCTCTGGCTCTGTTATCTTGAGTCCCTTAGTGAAACTCTCTTGGAACATCAGTTTCCCCAACTGAAAATCGGGGTTGATGTATTTTTTTTTCCTGAGGATGTGTCATGAGAATTAAGTGAGATGGTATATGCAAAGTCTCTAGCATATATAGCATATAGCATGTATAGCATATAGTTTAGTTAATACTTAACAATGTTAGTTTTATAGAATGATGAGATAGAAATATTGGCAAGCTACATCCATACCTGCTTACTTTACTTTTTAGAGGAGCTTGATATCTGCTAACAAATGGAGCAGAAAAGTGAGGCTACTCCCCAGGCAAAGAAAGTCTACTCCCCCCAATTCCCCAAATTCTCAACTTTTTATGAAATTGGTCCAAGTTCATCTAATTTATGCAGCAAACTGCTTTAGTTCTTTACTTTGCCTTGGCAATGAAAACCACTCTCTTAAGTCATCTTGTTGAAGGGCTTATGAAGACATTATGGTATTTGGCTCCCTATCTTATCCAAGTTGCCTGGATGAAAAATTGGTCTTTCCTTCCCATCTTTCAGACAAAGGATTTATAACTACTTTAGCATATTATTGAAGCAAAGAGACACGACAGAAACGTTACTCTGGGCTGACTTTTATAGGTCCTGATTTGGACGCAGAGCTTAAAGTTCACAGGTGGAAAAAATACATTGTTTTAAAAATGTCCGCATTTCCTGATATAAAAGGAATGATTTTCTTTTTGTTTTTTTTTCTTTTCTTTCTTCTCTTTCTTCTTCTTCCTCCTCCTCCTCCGTGTGTATGACTGCATCTAAGAACATACAAATCTTGAAACATTACACTGGATTCCTGAAAACAGGCTCAAATGATTTTCCTCCTTCAATACCCTCTTTTGTTGCTGGTCAGGAACAAAGCCACCTAAGCCCCGTGGTCACAGTTCACTTCACACATAGGGAGAAGAAAACTCTGTTTTAATCCCCTGAAGATGCAGAGACAATCTGATTCTGACACTAGAAGGGGATCTTGGAAAAAAAGATTCACGGATAGAACGGATGATCTCAGAATATCCTCCAGGGACTCAGAAGGTGCCCAAACAAATATGGAGTATAAAAGTTTCCCTGTGTCATGCGTTTGGGAAAGGAGTGGAGAGTTGGAGAAAGAAGGAAAACTTTATCAAGGAGAGAGGCAGACAATGGCCAGACGTGAATGATATCTTAAAATGGATAAGGGAGATTCAAGCATGGTGATTAGATTGTATACAAGGTTGAACCGAGAGAGAATTTTCCCACAAAGGAAGCTGGGATCTGCTGTCCTTTCTGCGGAGCAGCTCTGAAGTAGATAGTGACATGTGGTGAACTGGTGGTGGGAGACAATCCAGAAATGGTTTCCCTTAGCCTCTACCCCACCCCCAACCTTGCATTATTGAACGGCCGAGGGTAAGGTGCAGGGGTGCAGCGGCAGTATCAATGGTACAGGCTTTGTAAGCACAAGAAAGTGAGTGTGAATGCCAGCTCTACTCCTGAGTCTGGCAAGTCACTCAGCTCTCAGAGCCCCAATTTCCTCCTCTGGAAATGCAAATAATATCTGTCCCAATAACCTAACCAAGTTGTTGTGAGAATCACATTAGGTAATGGAGAGGAAAGTGCTGTGCAAATTATCAAGTGCTGCAAATGTAGTCTAGTGATAACAACAACCCACAGAACTGATGAATCTCATGTCTGTGGGTTTCTGCAGATCTGAGGTTCAGGTTCTCTGATGAACTCTCCTTCCCTTATCTTTGTCAAATAACAGGTGGGAGGACTTGGGGTCAGCCTCCATCAGGTGGAATTAATCATATTCCAATGTGGAAGAGTCAGCCAACACCTTGCCCTCAGGCTCTCTTGCCCTATAGCCCTGATCAGAAGCATGTTTCCGTACTCCCTACTATATACCAGACCCCAAGCCAGACAACTTACCTGGGCTTTCTTACTAACTCTCTGGTTTGCGGAAGATAAAACGGAGGATCCAGTAATGAAGACACTTGCTCAAGTTGACACAGCTGTTAAGTGGGAGGACCAGGATTCTCAGGCAGGAGCTCTTTCTTCCCCACAGGGTACAGGGGCAAGTATGGTTTTCCCTAGTTTTCCCCACCTTACCTTTTCTCTCCTCCTCCTTATCATCCTCCTCTCTCCTCTCTCTCTTCCTCTTCCCCATGTCTTCTCCTTCTTGAGGTATGAAGCTTTCTTTACTAAATAAACACAGGAAATTTAAAAAGGAATGAAAATACAGGTGAGCAGGACTAGAAACTCTGCTAAATGTGGCTTTTTCCAGAGTCCTCAGGGAAAGCACCAAAGAAGTAAGTTCTTGAATACATGGAGTTTCTGTGGTGTGTACAGCCTACATGGGTATATGCCTGTCTCTGTAAGAGCTTCTTGCTTTAAAAGTATTGTTCCTAGGGATCCCTCCTGCACTGTTGGTGGGAATGTAAATTGATACAGCCACTATGGAGAACAGTATGGAGATTCCTTAAAAAACTAAAAGTAGAACTACCATACGACCCAGCAGTCGCACTACTGGGCATATACCCTGAGAAAACCATAATTCCAAAAGATACATGTACCACAATGTTCATTGCAGCACTATTTACAATAGCCAGGACATGGAAGCAATCTAAATGTCCATCAACAAATGAATGGATAAAGAAGATGTGGCACATATATACAATGGAATATTACTCAGCCATAAAAAGGAACGAAACTGAGTTATTTGTAATGAGGTGGATGGACCTAGAGTCTGTCATACAGAGTGAAGTAAGTCAGAAAGAGAAAAATACCGTATGCTAATGCACATATATGGAATCTAAAAAACAGTACTGATGAACCTAGTGGCAGGACAGGAATAAAGATGCAGACGTAGAGAACGGACTTGAGGACACAGTGGGTGAAGGATAAGCTGGGCGGAGTGAGAGAGTGGCATGGACATATATACACTACCAAATGTAAAATAGATAGCTAGTGGGAAGCTGCTGCATAGCACAGGGAGATCAGCTTGGTGCTTTGTGACCACCTAGAGGGGTGGGATAGGGAGGGTGGGATAGGGAGGCTCAAGAAGGAGGGGGTATGGGGATACATGTATACATATAGCTGATTCACTCTGTTATAAAGCAGAAACTATAATACAACATTGTAAAGCAATTATACTCCAATAAAGATATAAAAAAAAATACAGACCAAATAAAACATAACTACATTTAAAAAAAATTGTTCCTATTAATTACACAGGAAATACATGAATACATTTTTATTGTAAATTTAAAAGGTTGAACATTACGGATCAAGTTAAACTCTCTTTTGACGCCTTTTATCCTATTTCCTATCCCAGATGTAACTATTACTATCATTTTAGTATATATTTTTCTAAAACTGATAAAAATTAATAGTATATAAAAATTATATTTAAATTGAATTATTTTTCTTAATTTTTAATTATAAAAATTAATTTTATATCTTATATATATAATTTTAAATTATATTTTTCTAAAATTAAATTAAAAATTAACTTATGCATATTTAGCCACAAATATTTATGTATTTTATTTTTACATGTGTGGCATCAGTTGTACTTATCATCTTGTGGCTTGTTTTAAAAATTTGTATTCAATAACATATCTTGGAGATAACCTATGTCTGGCACATGTATTTACCTCTTTCTTTTATTGAAGTATAATTAATTTATACTTCAGTATTGTGTTAGTTTCAGACATTGCCTTGTTTCTTTACTGCTTCGTAGTATGAGGCCTTGGTAATTTAAATATCCCCCTGCTAATGGACTTTTAGGAGGTTTCCATTCTATTGCAAACAGTGTTCAAATGAGCAATCTTGTACTCATATGTGAGTGTTGCTCTAGGGTAGATACTATAATGTTGTGAATCTGAATATAATGAAATAGGTTGATTGGCTTCCATCCTCCATCTAACGCCTGTTCTCAAAAGGCAGTCAGCTAAAAACCTCTCAACGGTGATTACTTGGCTTTCTCTCATTTCAGCAGATTGTCAGTTTCGTATGATATAATTTTCATGATCTTTATTTTTGTGCTTTTGTGATATAACAGACTGACTGAAAAATGTTGTTTGCATCATTCTTACAATAATCAACTCTGCACTTGACATGGTTGAGTGGTGTGTGTGTTTATGTGTGTGCAGTTAAGGAATTAATAGTGTCATCCAAATTGCTCTCTCAAATGGCTGTAATTAACTTATGCTCCTGCTAGCACTGTCCAAGAAAACCCATTTCCTAAACCTTCACCAACACCTGATATTTTCAAACATTAAACATTTTGCCAATCTAATGGGATGGGTGAAAATGACATTTTATTATTATTTTAATTTGCATTTTTGACCTAATTTTCTTCGTATGGCAGAAATGTCCTCCTTAGGGAATTCTTTTTTTTTTTTTAATTTATTTATTTATTCATTTATTTTTGGCTGTGTTGGGTGTTCGTTTCTGTGCGAGGGCTTTCTCTAGTTGCGGCAAGTGGGGGCCACTCTTCATCGCGGTGCGCGGGCCTCTCACTGTCGCGGCCTCTCCTGTTGTGGAGCACAGGCTCCAGACGTGCAGGCTCAGTAGTTGAGGCTCACGGGCCTAGTTGCTCCGTGGCATGTGGGATCTTCCCAGACCAGGGCTTGAACCCGTGTCCCCTGCATTGGCAGGCAGATTCTCAACCACTGCGCCACCAGGGAAGCCTCCTTAGGGACTTCTTACATCCTCATTAAGCAGTGGGGAGTCCCTTCCCCAGATCTGTTCCATCCCAGCACCCCCAGGTGTGGGCTAGAGAAAGTGCCTGGAGCAGTGGTGAGGTCCAGAGTTGCACACACAGCCTCCGCTCCCCCAGGGCTCTGGATTCTCTATTGGAAATTCTCGTAGCATCCCAGTCCAGCTCTGGACTATCAGGCTGTTTTAGAAGTTCTTCAGAGATGCTGTAAGATGATCACATGCTCAGTTTCTCCGTGTTGTTTGTTTACCTATTGTAGGCGTTATATTTTATGCCTAATATGTCAATTGTTTTTAAACATGGGGACCTACACTGTGGCATTTTAACAGTACGCATATATTTTCTGATTATGAAAATACTGCATGTGCATTTTTTAACACCTGAAAAAGTTTTAAAGAAGTATAAAGAAGTAGAAAGCTATCTTTCACTCAAAGGCAACGATGGTTAAGGTGAAAATACACGTTTTGAAGAAAATAAGTTTTCAGATAGAAGCATATCTGTCTTCTATCCAGATTTTACAAGTGTCTCCCATACTCATTTTTTTCACCACTCAGAGAGGTCGCTTTCTCTTTATTTCCTCTGTTATTTTGTTTATGAGTGTATTCCTGTATCGCTCATTTGGAATATATCTTTTTTAAAAAATTTATTTTATTCACTTATTTTTGGCTGGGTTGGGTCTTCATTGCTCCCCGCAGGCTTTCTCTAGTTGCGGCGAGCGGGGGCTACTCTTTGTTGTGGTGCACGGGCTTCGCACTGTGGTGGCTTCCCTTTGCTGTGGAGCACGGGCTCCAGGGCGCACGGGCTTCAGTAGTTGTGGCACGTGGGCTCCGTAGTTGTGGCTCGCAGGCCCTCGAGTGCAGCCTCAGTAGTTGTGGTGCACGGGCTTAGTTGCTCCGTGGCGTGTGGGATCTTCCTGGACCAGGGCTTGAAACCGTGTCCCTTGCATTGGCAGATGGATTCTTAACCACTGCACCACCAGGGAAGCCCCTTGGAATATATCTTTATACTTACTGTTTAAACCTTACAAGAGGTGATTACTCCTCTCACATGTCTACTAAAAGCTCATCAATCTATGAGGCCCTCTTGGTTGAGTGGGACTTCAGACCCTGAGGGTCTGTGTGTGTCCTCAGGGTAGACAGGCCTCTTAAACTACCCTGAGTAATAAGGTAACTTCATTACTATCTCACAGTTTGCTCAGGGACAGCACCTAATTTGCACAATGGCCGAGAACCCCAACTGGCAAGAGCGCAAACCCTTTCCACAACTGGTGTTGGGGAGCATGACCTAAGGAGAAGCTCGAGGCCCTGGGAAGAAGTCTAGTGTGTGTCCGGATGGGGTGTAGGAGAGCAGTGTCTCCAAGTTTCACAGGAGCATGAGCCTGCCCAGTGTCCCAGCTCTTCTGCTGAACTCCCAGACTGTGCCAGCTGGGGAGACAAAGACTCCTTCTTGCCCCCCACTCCCCAGTGCAGCCAAAGGGAGAGTCAACTGGCTGTTAATTATGCACACTGAATTCTTGGAGAGAGTTCTTCTTCCATAAACACAGAAGCTTATTCTTCATATTATGGCTAAGGTAAATGCACGAGGCTGCATAATTTTTCACAGTTGGATAGGAGGAATGTTGAATTAAATGCTCTGATTCATTTCAGTTCTATTGTGAAAATTATTTGTTGGCTGCTACTTATTTCCTTTCTTGATCCTCAGTTTATTTAATTGACTCTGAACACACAGCGATGATTGAAATGGTTTGCTTCAGAACAGATGGTTTCATGCTATTATATAGAAAGTGCTCTGAAAGCTCCAGCTTTATGAACTGGCGCTGTGATTCCTGGCAGCAATTATTTTAACAATTAAGACTTATTTCCCAATATTTGTTGGCACTTAAAAGTGCCATTATATCTTTGGATCAGTTGGCTGAAAGCAGTGGTTCCCAATCAGTGCATCAAGAATGGAGGTGGATTGTACAGGCCAGGGGCTAGCTTTTAGGAGAGCTGGTGAAGATTCTTATTTTGCTTGTAATTTTGGCAGCGTTCGCAAGGGAGGACTCAATGTTTGAGACTAAGATGCTCGTGCTGGGATTACCACTCTCAGAAGAAAGCTCTAAATTCCAGGGTGTGCATGGTAGGATAAAGGTCAGAGAGCCAACTGGATGTCACGCCTAGCTGTGGCCTTGGAAGGGCCACCCTAAAGGAGATGGGGGAGTAGGAAGGGAAACAATGAGAGAGGAGAAAGGGGAAAGAATATGAAAGGAAGGAAGAAGAGAATGAAAGGGGCTCAGGGTGGTGAAGTTGCCTAGCACTAGCGAAGACTTCTGGCCGGGGCACGTGGGGCCTGAGGTCACCCTGCTTTTACTCACCAGCTAAGTAGACCAGGACACAGGGCACCTCAAGTCCCTGAGAGCCTTCCTAATTCTCAGGAAAGCTCCATTTAGGCTAGTGTGGCCCTGGAGGGATGAGCAACGAAGTCCCCTTGGCTTCATCGCTGAGCTCCTTTGTGGAACCAGAAAGTGACCAGAGGTTCAAAGATCTTATTATTTTCTGTTATGGGCAGTTATGCAAGTACACGTAACACTCGAATTGAGGGTTGTTATACTTGAGGTGGTATCAAGGGGCTCCCTTAAAAGGTAAGGATCACATTCTGTTCTCTTGGATCAATACTTCCTCCAACCAGTCCAAGGATCTTTTGGCTTCAGAAGATTTTGGTTCAGACTCCAGAGCTGATGTTTTTTAGTAGAGGGGACTGGGAGAATTCCTTGAACTTTCTGAGCCTTGTTTTCCTTGCTTGAAAATGGAAAACGTGAGGATTAAAATGGAAAACGTGAGGATTAAAATAAAGTTTGAGGGTATGGAAGCTTTGTCAAGTGTAAAGTGCTATGTAAATATTAATTCTTATCTTTTGGAAGGAATCATCTTTAAAAAGATGTGGCTAGCAGTAGACATCAGAACTATGTGGTATGCACCCCAGTGTTCATTGCAGCACTATTTACCATAGCCAGGTCATGGAAGCAACCTAAATGCCCATCGACAGACGAATGGATAAAGAAGATGTGGTACATATATACAATGGAATATTACTCAGCCATAAAAAGGAACGAAATTGGGTCATTTGTTGAGACGTGGATGGATCTAGAGACTGTCATACAGGGTGAAGTTAAGTCAGAAAGAGAAAAACAAATATCATATATTAACGCATATATGTGGAACCTAGAAAAATGGTACAGATGAACCGGTTTGCAGGGCAGAAACTGAGACACAGATGTAGAGAACAAACATATGGACACCAAAGGGGGAAAGCCACGGGGGTGGGGTGGTGGTGGTGTGATGAATTGGGCTATTGGGATTGACATGTATACACTGATGTGTATAAAATTGATGACTAATAAGAACCTGCTGTATAAAAAAATAAATAAAATTTAAAAATTAAAAAAAAAACTATGTGGTAATACATGCACACACACACAAATATGTGGCATATAAAAGTATACACACACACACGAATTCAAGGATATGAATGAAATAGTCACCATATTGTAAAACTTTGCATATGTACTTTATTATATACTGCATGTTAGGGCAATATAAGGTATTTTTTCAGGTCACTTTTACCCTATATGACTTATCCATTATACCCTGTATAAGTCAGCATTCTCCAGAGAAGCAGAACCAATAGGAAATTGGGGGACTTTCCTGGTGGACTAGTGGTTAAGACTCCTCGCTTCCACTGCAGAACCAATAGGAGATATATATATGCCAATTTCTTATAACAAATCTCTTGATTTCGTATATATATATCATTTCACATATTGTGTCAAATCACATTTAGTATGTATGTGATTAAGGAGGCTGGGCAGTCTAGACCCAGGAGATCCAAACAGATGTCCCAGCTTGAAGCCAGTGGGGCAGAGAGAGAGAATTCTTTCTCACTCAGCCTTTTATTCTATTCAGGCCTTGAATGAATTGGATGAGGCCCAGTCACATTGGAGAGAGCAATATTTATTCGGTCTATCAATTCAAATGTTAATCTCATCCAGAAACACATTCCTAGACATACCCCCAAATTTAATGTTTAACCATATATCTGGGCACCCCATGGCCCAATTAAGTTGACACAAAAGATTAACCATTACATACTCTATTTAGAATTCCACTCTAAATAGAAGATGGGGAAAAGAATGTAGGGAAAAGACCATATCCAGGAAAAAGCATGTAAATATGCACACTTACTATAAGGATTAATATAGATGCTGGAATAGGACTTGAGCTTTGTGAGCTTTCTGGCAGCCAAAGCAAAAATGGAAACGCCATCAGTGACATAAACCTCATTATCAGAATGGTGGGAGCATACCAGTCCTTTAAGGGGAAATAAAAAAGGTTTTTCTAGTACTTGTATAATAAATTCTTCAAATGAGATTTATGTAGGGAATACTCAAATGGGTAGTACATAATGATCCTAACAATGTTTTTGTGGTAAAGGCAGTAATAGATATTTCTTCATAAAAGTTAAGGACATGACCTTAAAACGCAACACAGTGAAGGTAAACTGTGAAAGGGCCTAAGGTGATGTGGTCCAACTAAGAAATGCTCTGTGGATTTGGCTTTATTTAAGCCTAGAATTTTAGAGATTCTCACAGAATGGAAGAGCTAGAGCTCTTCAAATGGTCTCCTGTACTTCAATTTTTGGCTATTTTGATATGAGTTGGGGAGCAAAGAGTGTAAGGGAATAACACTGCTGATGATACTGTTGTCTGCCTCATTGTTTGAGGGTGCAGCCATATGTGTGTAGTCATTACCATCCTTGCTAAGTATGAGCAAAATACATCCTACAAAACATGACTTACGGAGTCAGAAGAACTAGGCTAGAGTCACATTATAATATCTTAAATTTTGTGCTTGTGATGCTTGTCATATTTCATCTCTTTGAAAAGTTTCCTCATAGGTATGAAATGAGATAGAGAAAAATTATCATCTTAATGGCTGTTACGGGAATTCATTTTAATGACCAGCTGTGTCATTTAAGTCTCTCTCCTGCAAGTGACAAAAAAAGCTCAACTTAAAAATGGCCTAAGGAAAAAAGGGAGGGTTTTTTTGACTCAGTAAATGAAAAGTCCAGGGATAGGGCTCATGAATTAGTTTCCTAATTGCTGCAAGCTTGGTGGTTTAAAATAACAGAAGTTTGTTGACTCATAGTTCTGGAGGGCAGAAGCCCAAAGTAAGGTGTTGGCAGGGCTGCACTCCTTCCAGACACGCTGGGAGACCTTGCCTCTTCTAGCCTCTGATGGCTACCTGACATTCCTTGGTGTTCCTTGGAACCACAACTAGAACCACAATTGGAGTGATTATGGTTGTATCACTCCAATCTCTGCCTTCATCTTCACACCAGCTTCTCCTCTTTGTGTCTGCTTTCTCTTCTTCTGTCTGCATTTACTCTCTCTCTCTCTCTCATAGGAATAAATGAGATTACATTTAAGGCCTGGATAATCCAGGATAAACTCCTTGCAAGATTCTTAACTTAATCACAGGGTTTTTTTGCCTCATAAAGTAATATTAATTTTTTGCCATATAAGGTATCATTTACATGTTCCAGGGAATAGAAGGTGGATATATCTTTGTGGCCACCATTCAGCCCATTGCAGTTGGCTTCAGACGTTGCTGACATCAGGCCCAAATTACGTCATCAAGACTCGGTTTCGTACCATCGTTCAGCTATCTTTGGTGTGTGGGTTCGGTCTCAGGCTCCATTTATTGCAAGATGATGGCAGCAGCTCTAGATTTTATATCCTCTCTGCTTCATATCTGTTGAAATCAAATCCTCTCTCCCAGAAGTGTCAGTGAAAGTCTCATAGGGCATCCTTGTATCTGGGGAGTCACTCATCTGTTCCCAAACCCGTCACAGTGACCAGGGGAATGTGAGGCTCTAATTGGTTTGGTCTGAGTCATATGATTATGGTGTCAGCTCTTCTGGGACCACATGCACTGGGAATTGGGGAGAAATGGCTCCCCAAATTAAAATAAAGGCTATTCCCACAAGAAAGGGAAGTGGATGCTGGGTGGCAAGATTAGGAAACAAAACAAAACAAATTTTAAAACTCCACAAATATCTATTACTTTAGCTTTGTTGATAAGTTGCTTTAATAAGCCTGTTATTCATGTAAAAGAAGGAAGCTATTGTGTGTAATACAGGAGGGAAAGGAAAGTTTCCAGGGGGAAGATCTGATGAGTGGAGCAGGAGGTGAGACTCAGGGGAGGTCTAATTGAGATTTTGCAGAGCTGTGTACTGTGTAAGATGACCCTTGAGGGGCTTCATGAATCTGATAATTCTAGAAATATGATATGTTTGGTTAAATCAACTGGATTTCTCTTTGGAATGGTGAAGGGATTGTGTTTGTATCAAGCTTGGGGTTTGGCCAAAGTATAGTCAGCTCTTGTAGATGAAGTTGAGAGTAGAGACCACCGTTATATATAAAACAGGGCTAATGACCTTATCTTCATAGGACTGTTGGGCGTCAGTTGAGATCTAGGGTATGAAAAGACTTTCTAACTGTAAAGGGATATACTCCTGGGAGGTACCCTTGTGGTGTTCTCATGACTTTCCTAATGAATTCATATCCATGTAGGCCTGTTAGTTTTCCTCTGCATCACGCCCAGGCACTAATCAGGGAATCAGTCAAGAATGTAGATGTATCTGCTGAAATTCCTCTTCCCACCGGCAAGAGACCTCAGAGCACATCTCTGCTGATGGTAAGGCATCTTGGTAATCAACACTGCCATCCACAGTTTATTGTGTGGACAACGATGCAAGGGTGGGAGCAGAGTTTCAACAAAGTGGAATTCTTATGTTACCTTACGTCAGGGACCCTTTACCTGGGACACACCCATAGGCATGTTGCATCTGTCGATCTACTAAAATTGTGTGCAGAATGTGTGCACAGAATTTTTTTTTTTAAATGTAACCAGTGGCTGTTTTGAAGTGCTAGGACTTTTTTCAGTGTTTCCATATTTTATTTATTTATTTATTTATTTGGCTGCATTGGGTCTTCGTTGCTGCACGCGGCTTTCTCTAGCTGCGGTGAGCGGGGGCTACTCTTCGTTGCGGTGCGAGGGCTTCTCATTGCAGTGGCTTCTTTTGTTGCGGAGCACAGGCTCTAGGCGCACGGGCTTCAGTAGTTGTGGCACGTGGGCTCAGTAGTTGTGTCTCCTGGGCTCTAGAGAGCAGGCTCAGTAGTTGTGGCGCACGGGCTTAGTTGCTCCGTGGCATGTGGGATCTTCCCGGACCAGGGCTCGAACCCGTGTCCCCTGCATTGGCAGGCAGATTCTTAACCACTGCACCACCAGGGAAGCCCTGGTGTGTGCAGATGCATGCACGTGCTTCTCGCATTGTCCTGGGAAGAGGGTCCACAGCTTTCAGCAGATTCTCAGAGGAGTCATGACCCCTCATAGGTGGAGTACTATTGACTCTCCTTGTTTATGGTAATGGGGCTTTGGTGAAAGGTGAATGAAGAAACTTGAGAATTCTGACCCCACTCAGTTTTCAGCTCACTTATCCTGGCTCTTCTCTGAGGCTCTGCAGTGCCACTCAAACACTCCATTTCAGGAAGAAGCAAAACGTTTTGTTTGTGTTTGGGTGCTTGTTCCTTTTTTGAAAAAATTAAGTATTTCGTATGTATGTTTGCAGTTAGAAAGGTAATACTACTTTTAGAGAATTCAGAAACGAAAGAAAAGCAGAAAGATGCTTTAAAAATTATTTAAAAACCTCCTGAAGAAGTTTGCTGGCAAGAGAGATAATGAGCATGGCCTTTGGTGTCAGATACACTGGAGTTTGTGTTCTGTGAAATTTGGGGAAAGTTGCTTAATCTCATCAAGTCTGTCTTCTCATTAATAAAATTGAAATAAAAATTGTACTTACCTCATAGGTCCTTGGGGATTACATGAGAAAATGCACGTAAAGTGCTTAGCAGAGTGCCTGGAAAGCAGTAAGTGCTTAACACATGATAGTGTTCTGTTGTGACTGTTATTTTCTTTTCAGTCTTTTTTACATATTTGAGATCATACTGTGTTTACAGTTTCATATCCTGCCTTTTATCTCTTTTCATTGTATCATTACACACTCTTTGTAAATGTTAGTTTTAATGGCTACATTGTATTAAACACAGGAAATATACAGACATTCTTTGACTTACAATGGGGTTATGTCCCCATAAACCCATCTTAAGTTGAAAACACATTTAATACGTCTAACCGACCAGACATCATCGCTGAGCCTAGTCTACCTTAAATGTGCTCAGGTCACCTAATGTTAGCCTACAGTTGGGCAAAATCATCTCACACAAAGCCTATTCTATAATAAAGTGTTGAATATCTCATGTAATTTACCGAATACTGTACTGAAAGTGAAAAACAGAATGGTCGTAATGGTACAGAGTGGTTGTAAGTGAATCAGTTGTTCACCCTCGTGATCGTGTGCTGACGGGAGCTGCTGCCCTGCCCAGCATGGTGATTTGTAGAGAGGATGGTACGGCATAATCACTTGCCGGGGAAAATACCAAAATTCAAAATTCGAAGAGCAGTTTCTACTGACTGCCTATTGTTTTTGCACCGTTGTAAAGTCGAAACATTGTAAGACAGGAACTGCCTGTACTCACATTTACTTGACAATTTCCCCGTTGTTGGATATTGGGGGTGTTTTTGATTCTTAACTACTATAAATGTATATTGTCATGAACAACTTGTTGGTATTTGTTGGTTTCCTCGTATCCAAGTCTGATGGTCCTATCAATGTATTTTAGGCAAATGCACTTTTGAAACCAATCTGATCATGCAGAGCACTGGGGCTTTTTTCAGAGGATACATGTGATTGCTGGAAGACAGTTGAAAGACTGGGAGATGGAGAACCATCATGGATTTCACTTGCGACGGCTCCTTCTGGCCACTGGGAACTTTGAATTCTAATAGTTTCAATTCAAAACAAAAGGAGGGGGACTTCTCTGGTGGTGCAGTGGTTAATAATCTGCCTGACAATGTAGGGGACACGGGTTCGGTCCCTGGTCCGGGAAGAGCCCACATGCTGTGGAGCAACTAAGCCTGTGCACCACAACTACTGAGCCTGCTCTCTAGAGCCCAAGAGCCACAACTACTGAGCCCGTGAGCCACAACTACTGAAGCCCTCGAGCCTGGAGCCCGTGATCCGCAACAAGAGAAGGCACCGCAGTGAGAAATGAGAAGCCCGTGCACCGCAACGAAGAGTAGCCCTCGCTCGCCACAACTAGAGAAAGCCTGCGTGCAGCAATGAAGACCCAACGCGGCCAAAAATAAATATATTAAAAAACAAACAAACAAAGCAAAAGGAAAAAAACACAGGAGAGACCAAGAAGTTGTATAACGATATGAGCTTGCCAGTTGAAATAGAGACCCTCTAATCATAGGCTTAAATAAGTTAGAAGTTTGTTTTCTCTCTCACGTAATGGTTCTGGTATCTGGTATCATGGTCCAGGACTGATATGGTGGCTTTAGGGACCCATCCTCTTTTCATCTTATTCTCATCCTCGGAGTCCAGAATGGCTCATGCATCCAGCTTGTGGGAGTGGACAAATGGGGAAGAAAGCAACTGTTTACTCTTTAGGAAGAAGCATGCACCACTTCAGCTCATATCCCATTGGCCAGAAAATAATCATAGGGCCACACATAGCTGCTAAGGAGTCTGGGGTATGTAGTTCTAATTCTGGACATCCTTGTATCCAGCAAAGTATCAGGGGTTCTATTTCTATAGAAGAAGAGGAGAACTGATATTGAAGGAGAACTAGCTATCTCTGCCACATTAAAAAGCTGTCTCTTTTTAATACAAAAAGTAAACGTGAAAAGATCCCAGGTGTGGGTGATAATGGGGTAGAAAGAGAGTGTAAGTACCGCTACTAGAGCAATGAAAGTGTTAGGGGTGTAAATCACGTTTGCCTGTATATCACCCCTCCTCCATCTTATTTAGATTCAGTTTCTCTTCTAAACTAGATGATTGGACACAATTTCTCTTGCTTGTTCTTTTTCACTCCTTTTTGTTGCGCTTCTTCCCACAAACTCCTGTTTTGATAATGTCTTTTCCGTTCAATAAGCATTCAGAAAGTGCTGGGGATGCCAAACTATGACACCTCCCTTTGAAGGACTGAGGGGCTTACAGTCACATAGACAATGAAGCGTGATTAGTGTAAATAAGAGATAGCATACTCTGCTGGAAGTCAGCACAGGGTACTGTGGAAGCGCCAGGGATTGAGGAGCTTTTTCTAACTAGAGTGGAGATGAGGACTGGTCTAGAAAGATTCATAGATAGGTGGTGCTGGAACTGAATCTTTTTTTTTTTCTTTCGGCCACACCGTGCGGCTTGTGGGATCTAAGTTCCCTGACAAAGGATTGAACCTGGGCCACGGCTGTGAAAGCACCAAGTCCTAACCACTGGACTGCCAGGGAATTCCCTAGAACTTAATCTTGAAGAGTGAAAAGGTGTTTATCAGACCACAAGGGTGTGATGAGGAGAAGAAACAGAATGAAACACAGAAAAGCATCCTCCTTGGATGCTTACAACTCATGGTTGTAAGATAATAGAAGACCAATTCAAATGGGTTTAAACCTAAAGAGCATGTTTGTTGGCTTGCACAGTTGAAAAGTCTAAAGGGGTGGGAAATGCAGGGCCAGCTTCAGAAGCAGCTGGATCCAGGCACTCATTGGATGCCATTATGCCTGGGGTTCTTGCTTTCTCCAGGATTCATTCTTTCTGTTGGCTTCATTTAGGCAGGATCTTCCCAGATCCTGGCAGAGATGGCAACAAAAATTCAGGTTTCAATCTAGTTTCTGAGATGCCCCATGAAAAGATAGCTTGTTTTCCCTAATGGTTCCAATTAAAATGTCTAGATGACCTCTGATTGGACATATGTCCAACGCAGAATATGAGTGTGGTGGAGCAGCTCCCAGCAAACCACATAAACTGAGGGTGGATTGAGTGCTGTTTCCTGGAGGAAAATGGGTGATGTTAGCAGAAGAAAAAGTGGATGTTGGGCAGGCAGGCAAAAACATCAGATGAACATGAGAGTTTAGGGAACTAGTAATCCTGGATGGGTAGAGCAAGGGACCAGATGATGGAGGGCTTTGGATGCTCTTGTGCAGAGCATGGGCTTTCTTAGGTGGGCAGTGGGGTACCACTGAAGGGTTTTAATCAGGAGTAACATGGTCCTTTGATATATTATTAGTAACTGAAGTTTGTAGTTTATATTAAGGTTCATTCTTTGTGTTGTACATTCTATGGGTTCTGACAAATGCATAATGACATGTATCCAGCATTACAGTGTCATACAAAATAGTTTCACTGCCCTGAAAATCCTCTGTGCTACACATATTCATCCTTTCCTCCCTCTAAACCCCTGGCAACCACTGGTCTTCTTACTGTCTCCCTAGTTTTACCTTTTCCAGAATGTCAGATAGTTGGAATCATATAGTATGTACCCTTTTTAGATTGACTTCTTGCACTTAGCAATATGCATTTAAGGTTCCTCCCTGCCTTTACATGGCTTGATAGCTCATTCCTTTTTATTGCTGAACAATATCCTACTGTATGGATGTACCAAATTTTGTTTATCCATTCACCTATTGAAGGACATCTTTGTTGCTTCCAAATATTGGCAATTTCATGATTGCCAATTTGTGCACAGGTTTTTGGGTGGACATAAGTTTTCAACTCACTTGGGTTAAATACCAAGGAAAGTGATTGCCGGATCAAACATGGCCTTTTGACTAACCCTCTTTTATTTGCACGGTACTCTCACATTCATTAATTGACTTGATTTTCACAGGAGCTCTCTGAAGTTGTGAGGCCTATATTATTATTCCCACTTTTTATGCAAAACTGAGGCTCTAAGACGTTAAGTAAAACATATAAATTCACATAGTTGGTGAATGTGTAACCCAGGCACTTCTTAATCCAGTCTCTTCACACGGCCTAAAGTTTACAATAAAGCAATTAGCTCTAGCCAGAATAATTCCCATGATCTCAGCCCAAACCACTCAAACAATGAGACTGGGCCGGTCCCAGCAAAATGGGGAAGCAGTAAGGTTCTTTTTCATGTCTTCCTGGGCCCACACCCAGAGTCTGTCTTTCAGACAGACATCCTCTGGCCTTCTCCCCAGGATCAAAAAGGCATCTTTACTGTTACCCTGGAAACTGCCCAGTAATTGGACGGGAGTTTAACCTGATGAAGTCATTTGAGTAATTGTTATTACTGATGACTCAATGTGCCACCCCTCCCAGATAAAATGTGCATTTTCATAGTAGCGTTTAATATCTTCACTCAAAAAAGTTTAAAAAAATGTGGGAATTTTCAGCACCATGCAGAGCTTGGGGTGGGGGGGGAATGAGATGAAGTGAATTCTCCCAGTGCTCCACACATTTAGTTCACACTGAATGTCTCACCCACAGCTAATGGCATTTATTCTTTCATTTCATTCCTAGATGCAGAGATTATCCCCATAGAATGGGAAGAAGGTATCAGTGGACAAAATGACTTCAGTATGGTCACATGTTCTTCCAGGAACAGCCTTAATTTCCCCGTCAGTCATATTTATTAGCCTCACAGGTTAATTACCCTCAGTGGGACATACCACATTTATTGAGTGGTGGTGACATCACAAGAGGATAGTTTAGGAGTATTCTAGCTGCCTTTATTTAATCTCCAAGCCATTACAAATAAACATACAATCTGAATAAAAACAGTGTCCTAGTTACAAAGATGTAGCTTCAGGACAAATCTCTTCCAAGCAGGTTATTGGCCTTAAGCCCCTTCTTTGTAGAAACTCTGTAGTTGAGAAAGACTCCTTCATAGGATTTTAGAAAATAAAACAAACATTTCTAGCATGAATTTTGACATGATCCCTCAAACACTGAAAGAGTAATGTCTTGATTATTACAATGGGTGGCTGGCCTCCATCTAGCATACACTATTTTTACTACTAAAATGACTCAAATTCCTTCCTTTTGCCTTCAAAATTTTAGTAGTCAGTTTTTAAAAATTTTTTTTAAAAATTCAAAGCCCTGGCCTTGGGCACCTCTAATCTTATGATTTGGGTAATCTTGGGAATCTTACAGTAAATGAAGGCTTTGCTTGCCTGAATATGATTCTTGTTTTTTTAAAAAAGATAATTTTTCTGGGTTTCAGTCTACCTGAGTGAAGTTTTACCTGTTTCAGGGATCTCAGGGTAGCTGTTGCCTGTTACTGTTGTTGGGTGAGGATAATGTAACTTATCCCCAAAAGGCATAATCTTTGGGTGGTAGTGATTTTTCAAGGGGGAGGTTTTAATTTAGTTCATTCTGAGTGCCAGAATCTAGATGAGGTATTTGGGGTTCACCCAATGTGAGAATGTTACATTGGTGGAACATTTAATTAATATATCTTTCAACGGCTCCCTTAACCAGAATAAAGTGTAAGCTCCTTAATCAGGCTTCAGGGCCCTTCCTGATGTACCCTTCTAAGCATTCCAGTGTTTCCCTAGCCCGGTACTTAGTACCCATGTAGAACTTGAGTCTGCATTGTAAATGTTGTTTACCATTCTATCTCCCCTGCTAAGCTGTAAGCTCTGTACTCCCATTCCTGAGCACAGGGTAGGGAATTCTGTAGCAATCCATAAATACCAGCTGAATGAACGAATGAAAGCAATTCGTGAAAGAACCCAAACTATGGGGTAAGCTGTAAACACTTTCCTAAACAGTCAGCTTAAACAAATGTCCTAATAAAACAAAAGAACAATATTAATTATGGGAAGAGTATGGGCCTGGTATTAACTTGTCTCTCCTCACTGTGAATGCAGGAACCCCTTCAGTGGAGAGAAGTCAGGAGAATCATTCTCCCTGGTTCCGTGTGCCTTGGTTTATTTTCTTTCTTGTCTTTGGCTTTTCCTTGTCCCAGAGGCTCTTCTCTGAGCCAGACTCCTCTGTACCCTGTGCTGTGTGCACCGGAAAGGGCTCTTCCCTTTATCAGGGTTTCAGTGGAAATCACCAGGACTTCTCAGTCTGTCTGAATGAAGTTGTGCAAAGTTCACAGTCTAAAAAGACCTTATTTCTATAACCTGGGTTCTTGTTGTTTCTAATTTGTTATTGTAAGACCTCTGCCTGGGATTTCCCTGGTGGCGCAGTGGTTAAGAATCCGCCTGCCAATGCAGGGGACACAGGTTCGATCCCTGGTCCGGGAAGATCCCACATGCCGTGGAACAACTAAACCTGTGTGCCACAGCTACTGAGCCTGCGCTCTAGAGCCCACGAGCCGCAACTACTGAAGCCCGCACACTCTAGAGCCCGTGTGCTGCAACTACTGAGCCCATGTGCCACAACTAGTGAAGCCCGCACGCTCTGCGGCCTGTGTGCCACAACTACTGAGCCCGCATCCTGCAACTACTGAAGCCCGTGTGCCTAGAGCCCGTGCTCCCCAACAAGAGAAGCCACGGCAATGAGAAGCCCGTGCACCGCAACGAAGAGTAGCCCCCGCTCGCTGCAACTAGAGAAAGTCTGCACGCAGCAATGAAGACCCAGTGCAGCCAAAAAAAAAAAAAAAAAGACCTCTGCCTGCCCTAATCTTGAGGAAGCCTGGTGCTATACTCAATGTTTCTGTCCTCCCCTCCCCCCCAATTCATATGCTGAAACCCTAACTCCTGAGGTGATGGTGTTAGGAGGGGCCTTTGGTAGGTGATTAGGTGATGAGGGCAGAGTCCTCATGAATGAGATCAGTGCCCTGTAAAAGAGACTCTGGAGAGCTCTCTCACCTTTGTACCATATGAGAACACATATGGGCCCCTTGCACCACATGAGGAGAAGATAGCCATCTATGAACGAGGAAGCAAGTTCTCACCAGACACTGAATCTGATGGCACCTTAATCTTGGACTTTCAGCCTCTGGAGCTGTGAGAAACAAATATTTGTTGTTTAAGCACCCAGTTTATGGTATTTTTATTATAGCAGCCTGAATGGACTAAGACATCTGGTTTCCTTCAGTGTGCCCTCTGCAGAAAGCAGAGGCCGGTTTCTTCTTCCTGGGGCAGTCCTCTCACTGCTCCGCTCTGTCTCTTAGCTTTACATGGGAGCAGGGCCGGTGTGGTCAAAACCACCACCAACGCCATTATCACCACCACCACCACCATCAGCACCATCAACACATGTCACTTAACTTGCTCAGCTGCAGTGCTAAGTGTCCCATCCATGTTCATTCACTGAATCCTCACAGAAGCTGTAAGGAGTAGGTGCCATTATTATAATCTTCCTTTTAAGGCATGGAAGGACTCTGATTTGCTAAAGGTCACATAGTGTTAAATGACCCTTGTAGTCTGGCTCTAGGGCCAATGCATTACACCTGCCTGGATTTTTCTTGGGACAACTTCCCCTCTGGACTCTGTGTCACACTAACAAATATCCTGCACCCTCCACCATCCTAACTCTAGCAGCCAAAGTTTTTAATGTCATACTCACCTTCCTGTGGACTTTATAGGCAGAGTCTTGAAAGCAAAATGTTTTCCTTTCATGTGGTCTTCGTTTCTTTGGTCTGCCTTTCTTTTTTGCTGATAGTCAGCTCTTGACCTTGTGTTGAGTGATCCTTGGGTATTGGGCACTTTTTCCAGCAATAAGAGAATCCTGCCAGAGGGAAGATGCTATGATAGTAGGAAGCAGTGGGGGTTAAGTTTAGGGTGGAGCATGTTGGGGAGTTTCTAAGGGAAAATACAGGGAAAAAAGGTCTAAGACCCTTTGGTATAATATTGCAGAGTGATGTAGGCTTCATACCTTCCATTTCTACCACTCTTTAGAGTTTTCAAAAACAGAAAATCATCTGTCTTTACAGCAGCTTCATGAGCTAGGCAGGGTAGGACTTGGTGCTTCTTTTTTGCCAAAGAGAAAACAGCAGCTTAGAAAGTTAAACCATTTGCTGTAGGTCACCCAGCTACTAAGCAGTGAAGCAGGTCTAGTACTTCTGTCTCCTTGTCCTATTTTCACTATAGCACCCTTTTTCTCTATCATGTACAAGCAGAGAATGATTAAAAATGACCATGTTCCATCTTAATAATTTGTTTTTCTTTTGTTACTTCCTCAGGAAACAATGAATGAAAATGAACTTGGCATCCCCGTTGACTAGCTTAGCTCTTGTTGCAACCTTCATTCTCACTGACAAATTCCAGCAGGTTATGTCTGGAATTTGTGATGAGTGACTTCAGAAGGGCCAAGGCTTTTAGTGCTGAACCGAGGATGTTCAAATCCTTTTGTCTGGAAATCAAGTTGACTCTTATACTAGTCTGGATTTTTGAAGCCAACTGATGTGTGAGACTGTGAGAAAGTCACCTTATCACTTTGTTCCTATTTCTGTCTCTGTCCCAGGTGATGGGGGTGGATTACTGTACCTGAAGTATAGAGAAATAGGAGGAGAAATGTTGTTCTGGGGCTTCCAAATGATATAATTCTATTCAGTCCTACCCTGGATTTGTGTGGCATCCACTTTTACTGTCCCCTCTCCATCCTTCACCAGACTTTTAATTTTTTCCTCATGAGAATGTATTATTCTTATAGTAACAACAAAGAGCTAATGTAAAATGACCAGCAACAAATTGACTCTATTTTAATTCTGACTTGAGCCTCCAAAGTGGAATGAAGAATGAGTGCAAAATTTGCTTTATGATATAATGGGTGGAAAACCCCACCTAATTCTAATTATTCTCTACATTTCTTCCTCTACATGTTTGTATAGTCTTGGCTATTTTATTTAAATGAAAGTTCTTTGTATTCATTTTATTTTCTTTTTTTAAAATTGAAGTATAGTTGATTTACACTATTGTGTTAGTTGCAGTTGTACAGCATAGTGATTCAGTGTTTTTACAGATGATAATCCATTACAGGTTATTTTAAGATACTGGGTATAGTTCACTGTGCTATACAGTATATCCGTGTTGCTTATCTATTTTATATATAGTAGCTTGTATCTATTAATCCCATACCCCTAATTTGGCCCTCCCCCCTTCCTTCTCCCCTTTGGTAACCACTAGGTTTTTTTTTCTGTATCTGTGAGTCTGTTTTGGTTTTGCATATAGATCCATTTGTATTATTTTTTAGATTCTACATATAAGTGATATTGTAGAGTATTTGAAGTATGTGTCTTTCTCTGTCTGACATATTTTGCTAAGCCTAATAATCCCTAGGTCCATTCATGTTACTGCAGATGGCATTATTTCACTCTTTTTCATGGCCGAGTAATATTCCATTCTCTATATACATCTTCTTAGTCTAGTCATCTGTTGATGGGCACTTGGGTTGCTTCCATATGTCTTGGCTACTGTAAATAGTGCTGCTACAAACATCCTTCACATTCATTTTAATTCAACAAAACTTTGTTCCATACCTACTTTTGGCTAGTTACTGATTTGATTCTTCAAACAATAGGATACAGTACCTGCCCTTATAGCAATGACAAATTGGTGGATGAGAAGTGAAAAAAATGCTGATTTCCCTAAGACATGCTCTTGAGGGGGAAATAGGGTCCTGACCTGCACAGGATCCCAGAGCTTCCAGACACACCCCTTCCCAATGCTGCTTCCTCTGCTTCTGCTGTGGAGGTGGGCTGCTGGTCACCCCAGATGCTTGGATGCTGCGGACGATAACCCCATTTCCTGTTTCTTCTCTGGCTGGTCCAGCTCCAGTCTCACACCATTGTGCCATTTCTTGCCTCAGCCTTCCCCAACTTTCACATCAAGAGGGAAAATCATCCTTTATCCCTAATTCTGTTACACTCTCATGGGTAGACCACAAAGCAGAGGTGCCTTCTATTCTCCCAGTCCTACAGGAATTCAAATTACAAATAAAAATTAAAATTATAAAAAACTGTAAAAAAAAAAAACAACAACAACAAACAAAAACCACCCACTTCTGACATTGAAGCTCCCCTTTCTTTAGAACTCCCACTAGGCTTTAAGTTCCCTGAGGTCGGGAATGGGTCTGTCTTGCTCACTTGTGTATTCCCAGTGCCCAGTCCAGCGCCTGACTCAGAGTAGGAACTCACTAAATGTTTGTTAAGTGCAAATGGATTACTGCATGACTCAGGCATGCATCCCTGTGATCTTGGCCAAGGGCAAGCTGAGTGGCAGGCGCCCTGCTGTACTCAAATTGAGCCCCTCCTCGGACACTGGCTGACTGTCCTTGGAACGTATTTGTGTGACTTGGCCTCTCTCCCGTGAGGATGAGTTCATTTCCCAGGAGGCTCCCCAGACCCTCATGTACTAGAACCTTGGCAGACCTATCCCAGGGGCCCTCCAGACTTGTCCAGGCCCTGTCTTTATCCTGGAGTGAAGATGGCCTGGGTTCAAGCAGGCCTCAGCTACTTAAATGACAGCTGGAATGTTAAATGCAGGGGCTTCTGACTGGGAAAGTCGAGGAAGGCGTTGGGCAGGTGATCAGAGTGAGGGACCAGCTGCGGGAGCAGGTCACAGGGCACCCAGGCACACAGTGTTCTGGGGCAGTGGTCAGAAGCCCACTGTGGAGAATAATCTTGGGAGATGATGAAAGAAAGATTGTTTGGGGACAATCATGGACTTTATTCTCGAGGCCAAGAGAAGCAACTGACTTGAGTTTTGGGAAGTGTCACAGTGAAGGATGGCTTGTAGGGAGAGAGAGTGGAAACCTGCTTAGGAAGAAGCTCTATTGATAATCCAAGGGAGAGGAAGGTTGAGAATGACCAAAGGCAGGGGCAATGGGGATGCAAGGTCCCCTCCACTGTACAGTACTCAGCCTTTGTTTACTTATCTTTGTATTCACAACCAGTGTCAGGCTCAGAAATAGTGGTCAGTAGATGATTGTAGAATGAATAAATACAGCACAGAGAGAAAAGATCTTGGGGACATAGACTCAATAAGTTCTGAGGCTGAGCGGACTTTGGTGAGAGAAAGGGAGAAGGTGAAGATAAGATGAGGAGTTAGGTGTTGTGTCTCCATGGTTGGGGTGCTCCGACCAGGGCAGGAGGTACAAGGGAAAGTAACAGGAAGGCTCTTTCAGATCTGCGGAGCACGTTCCCATCCTACTAGGAGTAAGTGAGTTTTCTGCCTGGCCCTGACTTTTTGGGCAATAATGAGCATTGCCCAGTGGTGTTTGAGAGGGGATTATGACAACATCTAATGAGCCCTTATACTATGCCAGGTGTGCTTCTAAATGCCTCATGTATAACTTATTTTATCCCTATGATGGCCTTACACAGTAAGTACTATTATTCTTTGGCAGAAGAGGACACTGAGACACAGGGATGTCAGGTAATATCCTCAAGTAACACAGCTAAGAAATGGCACAGCCAGAATTTGAACCTTGCCTCTTGGTTTGGGACCTATTACCTTTGAGATATCTGTGAGATACGTGTGGCCAAATCTTGCAGGTGTTGGAAGACAAGCCACTTTGCAAATGCTCTTCAGGCCCTTTTAGTGTCACTGTTCTGTGATTCTAACCAATGTATTAGTCAGGGTTCTTCAGAGAAACAGAACCAATAGGATGTCTGTCTATCTGTCTATCTATCTATCTATCCATCCATCCATCTATCATCTTATCAAGATTCATTTTAAAGAATTGGCTCACATGAGTATGGCAAGTCCAAAATCTGCAGGGTAGTCCGGCAGGCTGGAGACTGAGGGAAGAGTTGCAGTTTGAGTCCAAACTCAAGTCTGGGACTGGTATATTTGAGTCTGCTGGCAGATTCCCTGTTCTTCTGGGGAGGGCAGTCTTTTTCTATTGGGGCCTTCAACTGATTGGATGAGGCCCACCCACATTGTGGAGGCCAACCTGCTTTCCTCAAAGTCTCCTGGTTTAACTGTTAATCTCTTCTTTAAAAATGTCTTCACAGAGACATCTAGCATACTGTTTGATCAAATATCTTGCTACCATGGCCTCACCAAGTTGACACCTAAAACTAACCATCACACTAAGGCTCAGAAAATAAGGACTGTGGCAGGTCCTTAGCATACACTGCAGGTAGCCTTGCTGACACGGGAGGAAGTGTGACTCAGCGCTTGGTGAATTTGGAACATTCTAGGCTTGGATTATCAACACTTACGACCTTTAGAACCAGACCTCTAGTGGTGGTTTGACTCTGCCTCGTTTTGATAAGGAAGATTATGGATTAGCTATAGTTTCCAGGTATATTTAATATTTCTGGGGATATAGAATGACACGACTGTGGTTGTAGCACCTATATTAGTGCAACCCACCTCCAATTTATCATGATCGTAAAAAGAAGGCTGTTTCAGACATGGGGAGTGCATTTCCATCTCCCTACGAACGTGTGAGTTTCCTGCCTGGCCCTGACTTTTTGAGCAAAGATGAGCAGTGTCATCACGGGCAGTCAGCATGGCCCTAAGTTAAAGTCCTATCACAGCTCAATCTTAGCATCGAGTTATTTTCTTTCTTTTGAATCACCACACTTAGATTCCTACATGTTTTCTGTGTGAGCATTTTTGATGAATATTTATTGGCCTGGGTTGTATTACCTCTCCCCCTCATATATATTTATTTTGGGGTTAGCACTTTTAAATTCTCAGAAACTACCGCAAGTATTGACATTTATTTTCTAGGCTCCAAGAAACCATTATCTATGCTGTTTGGAATGACATTATTTGGTGTCTGGTTAGTCAAGAAATGGAGACATTGAAATCTAATCTTAGTTTGGGGTGCTAGAATGTCTTTTTGAGAGTATAATTTTTATCTGTATATAAGAATATTTTAAAAATAAGAGTATATTTAGGCTTTACATAGTACTCTATAAACATGAATTCATTCTTTTTGAGTTCTTATGATGCTATGCAAAGTACAATTATATTTTGAGTGGAGTCAGAAAAACCCTTAAAAGGATAAATTACTTGGTTGGTCAAGCCAGGAATTAAACCCTTGTCTCCAGATTCCCTCACCAGAGCACCCTGAGAGCTGGCGGAGGTCTGGTTGACATCCTGGGAGGTCTGGTGAAAAGAGTATAGACTCTGGAGTCATGGGTTCAAGTCTCTGTTCTACCCCTTACTAGCTGTGTGAACTTGGATGAGTTCTTTGATATCTCTAAGCCTTGCTTACCTTATTGGTCCAACATACACCCATCAGGGGGTTATTTGTGAGCATAAAATGAGGTAATTGTAAGTGTCCAGCATGGAGCACACATGAAGTGTCGGTGCCCTCTTCCTCCTGCTTCTGGTTAGTTATCACATGTATGCCTCTCTGACAGGGGATGAATCTTTCTCATTCTGAGCACTCAGAAAAAATCCTGCTCAGGAGCTAAGGGAAAATGTCCCACTAATTGTTGTTGCATGCTCTCGTGGGCTTTTTAAATAATATATTCTATGGCATTATTTATGAAATACCTGTATCACATGTACTAGAGCAAGGTTTCCCACTAAACAGTAATGCATGTTTTTCATCACTTTTTACTTATCCCTATTCCCATCCTTGATAACGGAAGTTGGGGCGTAGATTCTTTTTCTCCTCTTTCCTCCTCTTCCTCCTCACATTGGGGGCCCACAGAAATACACAGAAGATAATTTACTTGGCTTTCTTCCTGGTTCATTGTTAAATTTGGGATGGGAAAGACTGATAAACAGAATATTAAGTTTGGTGATTAGTCCAAGAAGCAGAGTAGAGTATGTTGAGTGTAAGGGAATTAAGAGAGGAGGCACTTTCTGGTGGATCTGAGGGAATCTGGAGATGCCCTGTCATTTAAGACACACCTAATGAGGAAAACTATCAAAATGAAATAATCACAATAAAGATTTATTTAATAATAATCCACCATTTATTGAGCATCTATTTAGTACAGGTACTATGATAAGCATTTTACATGCTTTGACTCGAGGCAGGGCTACCATTATTCTCAAGTTACAGATAAGGAAAATAAGACTTATAGAAGCCTGCACAGCTTGTGGTTAGTGGCAGAGATGGGATTAGTATCAACAACTGTATCATGTGTCTTCTAGTAACTACCATTCAATGAAGAGCTGATAATGTGCTGGGCATCATGCTACGTGCAGTTCAAACATTATTGCAGCATCCCCGTGAAGTAGGCATTATTATCCTCATTTTAGAGACGTAGAAACTGAGGCAATATAATTATTGGAATGACTCATTAACTTGTACTTCAACCATTTATATCAGCATATTGATGAATGGTGTTCATAGTTGAGGTACTGTTAAATCTTGAAAGTATTAAAAAATAAAAATAACTTCATCAAAGTGTTCAATGCACTTGCTAAAAAATTATATAGAGCTAGGAGCTTATAATCAAAAGTCTACTTGTACTTCTCTTGTCTGCTTCTCTCTACTCCATTCTCACTCTCCAGAAGCAATCGCTTTCAACAGTTGATGTTTTGGATTCTTTTGGGCAGTGTGTTCATAAACCTAGAAAATGTACTCCTAGAAATAGTTCTTAATTCCAATTTAGTATTTTCTGTTGATGATAATTTAACTCATTTACACCGCCTACCTCATGCATGCCTCGTCTCCTCTCAATATAGTTGTATATCTATATTCAAATTCAAAAGCAAAACCTTCATTTCTTTTTTATTCCCTTCTTTTATGGGAGTATATTCTCAAGTAACTTCTTAAGTAAAGGTGCTCCTTTCTTTGATGTATCATTGCATGACTGAATATGGCTTTTATTTTTCTTTTCTGATTGATTATTTGGTGGGGTAAAAAATTCTCGGGTGAAAATCATCTTTCCTCAGAAATTGGAAGGCTTTGCCCTAGTGTTTTCTGGCATCCAGTATTGCTGATGAGAAATCTGATACTATGTTTATTCTCATTTCTTTGTAGGTGACCTGCTTTTTCTCTCTGAAATTTATGTATATAAAAATATATTTATCTTTATATATTTATATATAAATATCTTTATATAAATATATAAATCTATTTAGCTTATATAAATATATATTTATTTTTAGTGTTTAAAAATTTTATGTGGATGTGTCTAGTTAATCAGTCTATTTTTAGTCATCCTTCTGGGAATGTGGTACTTCTTTCAGTCTGAAGACATGTATTTTTTGACTTACAGAAGGTTTTCTTTAATAATTATATCCTTTTTGTATTCTTTGTTCTCTTTTTCTGGAACTTGTGTTAGTTGGGTAATGGACATTCTGGTTTGGTCTCCATCTCATATTTTCTTCCATATATATTCATATTTTATGTGTATTGTACATGTCTGTATTTCTCTACCTTCTGAGAATTTTCTTCAACTTTACCTACCAACTCTTCTATTGAACTTTCTATATTGGCAATTATATTTTAAACACTGGCTTCTACTAATTCTTTAGTTATACTTTTAAAAATAGCATCTTGTTCTTTTTTTTATTAATTAATTTTTTTTTTATATTTATTTTTGTCTGTGTTGGGTCTTCGTTTCTGTGCAAGAGCTTTCTCTAGTTGCGGCAAGTGGGGGCCACTCTTCATCGCGGTGCGCGGGCCTCTCACTGTCGCGGCCTCTCCTGTTGTGGAGCACAGGCTCCAGACGCGCAGGCTCAGTAGTTGTGGCTCACGGGCCTAGTTGCTCCGTGGCATGTGGGATCTTCCCAGACCAGGGCTCGAACCCGTGTCCCCTGCATTGGCAGGCAGATTCTCAACCACTGCACCACCAGGAAAGCCCTTGTTCTTTTCATAAAGATACAGTCTCTTCTAAAATCTGAAAAGGTGTCAACATTTAAAAAAAGGTCTCTTCTGTTAGCTCTGAGTTATCTCTCCTCCTCTTCCCCTACCCTTTTCCTCCCTCTTTCCCTCCCTCCCGCCTTCTCTTTCTTTCTCTCCCTCCCTCTCTCTTTTTTCCCTCTCTCTGTCTTAATATTTTTCTGTCATGGTACAGACTTTTCTCAAATTTGGGGACAGAAAGCCTCCTTTTATATTAGTATGGCTCTTTGACTGTCATACTTTGCTCTAGCAAGTCCCTAGAGAGCTAGTCAGTACAGGGGTGGAGAGTAAATGCCAGCTTTGGGAGGCTTTTATTTTGGAGCACTAATGCTTGCAGTAGTCAACTTAATTCTCCCAGGACTGTTTGTCCAATTTCCTTGAAGAAGAACGTTCTGATTTTTGCCTGGGTTTAGCTATGGGCAGTTCTTTGTGAAGGGGCAGGAAAAGAGTGGGGATGTGTGAATTGTTCTCTATATAGATCTTTAGTCATACGCTGTTTTTAGTGGCACTTCTCACTTCCATCATCCTGGTACCTGCCTTCTTTAAATCCAGAGTCTCCTTGGAACTCTGCTGGGTAGATTGCTCCCACCCCAGCTGTAGCATAAATCCCAAACTGTGGCTTCTTTTCTCTCCTTCTTCAATCACCAGACTTTCGTGTATTTTCCATCTTCTAGACTTTTGCTGAACTCTCTTGAGTGCTCATGACCTTTGCAGTGTTCTTTGGTTATTGAGAGTTTATATCATTTTAATACTTTTTTCTTATCATTTTAATGGAGTCCAGAAAGGAGAGGAAATAACTTTTCTTGGCCTATTGTCTTGAACTGGAAGCCCTCTCACTATCTTTTGGAGTTTATTAATTCACCAGTACTTGTTGAACACATACTATATACCAGGTGCTGGCTTAGGCACTAGAGATACAAATTGGAATCAGATACAGTTTTTCAGATATAGATCTAGTGTTTCTAGATCTAGAAGGAGACAGATGTTTAACAAGTAACTGTGTGTTGCAGTGTTGAAAGTGAGTAATAAAAGCACATACAAGATGATGAAGATCGCAGAAGGAAGGACAGTTAATTCTGTTGGCAGTAGAAGGGAGGTTACAGAATAACCAAGTATACCATTTAAGAAGTTTCTATATCTTTCAGGCCACAGCAGTCTGAAGACAAAGTGGCGTCATATTATCGGGAACAAAAAAGTCACCATTTCTCTAGCTCAGCGGTCCCCAACCTTTTTGGCACCAGGGACCGGTTTCGTGGAAGACAGTTTTTCCACTGACGGGGGCGGGGGGGAGGGTGCGGAGGGGGATGGTTCAGGAGGTAATGTGAGTGATGGGGAGCGATGGGGAGCGATGGGGAGCGGCAGATGAAGCTTGGCTCGCTTGCCTGCTGCTCACCTCCTAATGGGCAGTCCGGTTCCTAACAGACTGTGGACTGCTACAGGTCCACGGCCGGGGGGTTGGGGACCCCTGCTCTAGCTGATGTAAGACCTCGGTTGAGTAGCCCCAAGGGCAGAGTGAGACACAAGCCATGTTACAGGTAGTTTGGGAGAGATAATCCCAGGAAGCACAATGAGGAAGTAGGGAGGATGAGACAGGAAAGGAAGAAAATCCAGTACAGGTATTTTATTGAGCTGGTTGCAGCTGTGAGCAACTGGGGCTCTGAAGAAATTTGTAGAAAGCACCTCAAAATAATTTTTTAACGGGCAGGAAGCGGGGGCATTTATCCACTGACCCCGGGACCCCAACTGTTGAGGGTTGCTTTGGGAGGTGTTATTTCTCTTTCTCTTCTGGGCTATGGCTACACGCAGGCTCGGTCATCTTCCTTGGTTTTGGAGAAAATCCCTGAGCAGAAAAGCTGGGGATGCTTTGGAAGGAGCTTGAGTTGGAATCTGGCGTTGCACGGAACTGTGCAGAATCTGGTGGGCTGAAGGGAGTGTCAAGGACCGCAGAAACAATTTGCTGCAGACCTCCATCTCCCGCTCAAGAGTTTCTGATAATGTGCAGGGCAACCTCATGTGTGATTGCAAACATGTGGCCAGAGCCCTGTGCAGTAGTAGCTGATGTGAGAGCCCCACAGAGCTCCTCACATCTGTGGTGGCCACTGGCCCAGTGTGTCTCTTCAGTCTGCTGCCCCCATCTCTGCCGTCTCCCACTGAGCCATATCACGGCCACACTGTGCCAACATCAAACCACCGAGGTGGGGAGAATCCCGTCTGCCTGACTTTGTACCCTAACACTCTGACCTTGATCCTAAAAGCATTAAGGCATTGAGAATCTGGGAAACTTCTGTGAAGCTGCAAATGTCACCTGGAAGAGGGACACCTCGATCCACTGGGACTTCTTCCTGCATCATCTGGGGTCAGTTAATATGTTTTGTACCAGAGAGCACAGAGTTGAGGGAGTATGAAAGCAGATGGGTATGTTTTGTTGTGGGAATCAGGAGTCTAGACATATCTGGGAGGAATTGGGTGCTTTCTCTTCCCTTTTGAGATCCAGGCAGGAAAGGCAAGGAGTGTGAAGAAGGGAACTAGCACGCTGAGGGGCTTCTATGTGTCTGATGTTTTATAATATTAGATCTCATTTAACTTTTATAGCACTTCACACTACTATGAAGTAAAGGTTATTATTTCCAAGGCAATCAGAGCAACAAAAATTCAGAGAGAATAAAGCATTTTTCGAAGGCTACAGAATTAGGAAGAAGCAGAGGCAGGATTTGAACCCTGGTCTATTTAGTTCTATAGTTTGATCAACCATACAGCAGCTGAAAGGAGGAAAGAAGGGAGAAAAATCAGTTTTTCTTAAACAGCAGGAAAAATATAATTTGTGCTTTTCATAAGCCTAGGCGAAGTCATAACTTATGTGTTGTTCTGCTTGCCGGTTTATTTTTTTAATTGTATGTTCATTTGTTTAATATTTAACACATTTTTATGGAGCATCCTCTGCTCAACATATATATACCTGGTACAGCTCTAGGGCTCTAAGCACAAGGCATACAGCTATGAATGACACGCCCACAGGATAAATACCTAGAAGAAGCATTGGGTCAGAGGGTAAGCACAACTAAAATTTAATAGATATTGCTAAATTGTCCTGAAAATGTCTATACCAACTGGTATTTTTTATTAGGTGAGGTATTTTTGATGTGGTATTAATAGGGGCACTTTCCAATTATTTGTTTCTCTAAATGCGGATGAAAGGGAGTGAGAGGAAGGGAGTTAGGAAGAATCCTAAGGAAAGATGGGATTTGAGCCATACATTTTGTGTGAGCTGAGACAGCCCTGACAGAGCAATGTCTGATGTGTATGAGAGGCACATGCTACCCAGGCCTCCTCATCCCAGCCCAGCCTCCCCTGACCTGGGCATTTCCCTCTTGGGTCATTTGGCAGTGGGCTCTGACATCAAGCACCTGCCATGGCAGGGAGAGAGGAAAACCCATCTCATGATTATTCCTTACCCATTGTTACCTTAGCAGGAGTGCAGCATCTGTGCCGTGGGCTGGCACCCCTACCAGGCTTCCGATGTGCTTTCCATCCAACTGCCACAGCCCTAGATGGCAACCCCTGGGCTCCACCCAGAGCCCGTGGCGGAAACAGGATGTAATGCTTCCAAGCGGGGTGAGCAGCAATGGCTTATCTGCAGTGGTCAGTGAGGCAGACAGAAACATTCTCTGTGACCTTCCTTCCTTTGCGTGTTTGAAAACCAGGACCCTACTCCCCTTTATGGAGGAGGCAACTGAGCAGTTGTAACGAAGTGGGGTATAAACATGAAGTGTTTGTGTTTCTTCCAGTGACTGATTTCTGAAGTGTTCAGCTGAATTCCCATTCCCCACCCTTTAGCATCTTTGGCAGATTCCATAACTCTCTGCTCTCTGTCGGTAATAAAAATTTCAGTCCATTGTGGTTTAAAGTGTCAACCTCAGACTCAGTTTAAGTCTAATCTCCTCGCTCGTCCCAACCACGGGTTTGAGCTGAGGCTTGGGAGATCTGGGGCAGGAGTGTATAAACTGTCTTTTCACTTTCCCACAAATCCAGCACTTTGGAATAGAGAGGGGGGTGATAGGCAGGAGTAGGGGGGCAATGGAGGAGAAACAGTCTACAGTCTGACCCTTTCCTGGGTCTACCAGTATGTTTCTCTATAGGGAGTCGTCTTGTCATTTGGGGGTGGGACAATTCCTAGCGTAGAACAGTTCTGTACATTTCAGAATACTTAACACTTTCCCCCTTGACCTCCACACAAATTCCCATAGCACCCTTCAGTCTTTATGACATACAACACTTTCCCAAACACCTCCTACAGGAGCCATTCTGCCCTGGTTGAGAACCACTGGAACCTTCTTGGGTTGGGGCCAAGGAGGAGGGACGGAGGAACAAGATCTTAGATTCCTGGGCCTGAGTCAGGGGTGGGAAGGAATCCTGCTTGTCTTCTGGTTGGGTCTGGCTTCATTTGGATCTTTCTGCTGCTGTGTGTCAGTCTCTGTAAAAGACGCTGTGATGGAAAATCTAAGGCTGTTGTTCATCTTCTTTTGGACCTTTCTATTGTTGAGGACCATCTTAGAGAGGGTAGCTGTGTCTTCCTTTGCTCCCAACACTGGTCCATGCTTCCAGCACTTTCTCAGGGGAAGGGGTAGCCCTAGGGTAAATGGGTTCACTTCCCTTCACCTGAAAGCCCCTTGAGCAGCCCCCAAATTCTACTCCTCCCTCTAACTCCATGCTCCTGTAACTCTATGTCCTGTGCAGTAGCCGTGGGAACCGCTAGAGCACTCTTAAGAAACCTCTCATAGGTTGTCTCCATCTTCTTCCTAGCAAGGATTTTGCCTTCATAAATCTCCAGAAGAGCATGAGACACCAAGCTCTGCATTCATGGATGTCTCCAAACTCTAGGGGAAGCATGTCAAGTACATCAAGCTCTCCCAGGAGACACCTTACAACACTCTACTTGGATGGCAATCCCAGTATGGGATTTAGGATTGTAAGGGTGAGGTGCCAGCTTCCCCTTTTTCATATACCCTCAGTCTCTAAACGTGATTATCTTCCAACCTGCTCACCTCTTGGCTTTATGAGGAATGGGGAAGCACACCTCTCCAGTATAGTCTACAAATGTTTCTCCCCAAGAACCCATGAGGTTGGTAGACCTCAATTCCAACTCTGTATCCCCTCTCTTTCTTTTAGATTACCTTGAAAAAGGTTCTGTGCATGTAGGGGGTGGTGAGGTTGGGGTGATGTTGGTAATGGTAGTAGAAAATTAGTAGTTCTGGCGATTTTCAGAAAGCCCTTTGTCAGTGCACTTTAACGGGTGGTGTATTTACGTCCTTTTTTGTCCTCGGCCATGAACCCTGTCCCTATTCCTGGGCAACAGGAAAAGTCCTACTCAACCTCTTCTGATATAAGAACAGCCTGCTAGGGGAAAACTTCCAGAGTTTTAACACTAGGCCTGATGCCAGATGTAGAAACTGGAGGATAGGACCACATTCTCAGAATTAAACAAAGAGGAAAGGAAAGCTCCCCCTCCATAGCCTAAGAGCCCACAATTATCTCCCTTGGCTGTTGGTCTCTCCTTTTAAATATTCTATGGCAGGTGGAGTAGGAAAGAAGAAAATATGTGTCGAGAGAACAAATCGAGGTAGAAAGACCATTTGCGGGGAAGAAAGAGATGGTCTGCTACTCTCTCTGCTTAAGGAGTATGGAATGGCTGGGAACTTCCTGAGGTGGAAGTGAGATTCCATCTTCTGACACCACAGGAGGAACAACATTTACAACTAAAACCCTTCCAACTATCTGTCCATCCATCCACCCACCCATCCACCCATCAGTTGTTATTATGTGTCTACTCTGAGACAGGTACTTAACTACTGTCATTGTTAATGAAAATAATCTTTGTGCTATGACTTTTCTCTCCTTCTATACCTGCCTCATATGATCTTCCTGTCTAGGTATAGAACTATTAGGACCATATGTTCCTAGATACCTTGCTGGGCAGAGGCCCCATTACTGAGCAAAGTGGACCAAGGAAGATCCCTAGGGGCTAGAGCTTTGAGGCTGCTGATCTGCTGAAGTTCTTAATAAGTAATTTAATTCCTCTTTTTTTTTTTAAATTTTATTTATTTATTTATTTATTTATTTATTTTTGGCTGTGTTGGGTCTTCGTTTCTGTGCGAGGGCTTTCTCCAGTTGCGGCAAGTAGGGGCCACTCTTCATCACGGTGCACGGGCCTCTCACTATCGCAGACTCCCTTGTTGTGGAGCACAGGCTCCAGACGCGCAGGCTCAGTAATTGTGGCTCACGGGCCCAGTCGTTCCGCGGCATGTGGGATCTTCCCAGACCAGGGCTCAAACCCGTGTCCCCTGCATTGGCAGGCAGATTCTCAACCACTGCGCCACCAGGGAAGCCCCCCTCTTTGTTTTTTTAATTTATAAAATGAGATATAAATGTAATTCAGATTTTTTTCTATTTGGTATTGTGAGCTTTAGAGAAAAGGATCTGAATTATACGATGACTGTGTGTATCAGTGACATAGAGAGATATACGTATACTCAGCTATAGATGCAGATATTATTATTCCTGTTATTTAGATGAGGAAACAGAATGTCAGAGGGGTTAAGTCTTACCTAAGGACTCAGAGTACTAGTAAGAGTCTGAATTTGAATTCAGGACTGTTTGATTCTAAAGCCTACCTTTTTACTCACACCATAATGCCTCTAAGTCAGTAGGATACATAAAGGGAGGATAAGTTAAAAAAGAAGAAATCACATGTATTCCACAAAACATATGAGGCCTTTAGAAGACTATCCTTATGGCAGTGCTTTGGGGAAGATACTGAGGAGTTCATTATTTGTGTGATTTAAAATTTGTGTCTATCATTGGTGTTTGCTTTTCTTGTTATTGTTTTCATGTCTGCTTCTTAGTAATGTAGTTGGCTTAACATCTTTGTAAGAACTTCCCCATTCCCAGAGCCTCATGGGGGCCAGACTCCCCTCTTTTGCTTCTTCCCAACAGGGCAACATAAAGATTTGTGCTTCACAGATATGACAATAGTAGTTAGTCTCCAAAGATCAACCCAACACCTCTTAGAATTCATATCCTTTGTAGTATTCTCCCCTTGAATCTGGCTCTGCCTCGTACTCACTGTTGACCAATAGAATTTGGTGGAAATGATGCTGCAGAACTTCTGAGACTAGATCATAAGAAACTTTGCAACCTCTGCTTGGTTTTTTTGGAATCCTTGTTCTTAGAATGCTCCCTTTTCAGAACTCTCCCTGTTGGAACCCACCTGCCATGAAAAACCTAAGTTACGTGTATGGTCATGTATTGGTGCTCTGCCAGTAGCCCTCCCTGGCCTGCCAGCTGACAGCCAGCATCACCTGGCAGCCATGTGAGTGTGCCATCTTGGATATCCAGCCCAGCCCCATCATTTAAATGGCCAATGCAGTCAGATAACTTCTGGCCCAGCCGTCACATACGACTGTAACTATATGAGAGACCTTAAGCAAAGACTGCCTCACTGAGCTCACTTAACCCACAGAACCATGAGAGAGAAGAATAAATTATAGAGTTTTAAGCCGTTATGTTTAAGGTGGTTTATTACATAGCAGAAGATAACTGGAACAATTCCTCTGGGGAGAGACCAGACTCCTAGGCTCGAGTTGACCATTGGAGCTTGGGAGTTAGAATCTGGAACTTATTAGCGTCTTGACCTCGTGCAAGTTCCTCCCCTTCTGTGTATATCAGTGTGCTCATCTGTAAAATGGAGACAATAATAGTACATTCCTCATAGGATTTTTGTGAGAATTAAATGTGATGATCTGTGTAAAGGACTTAATGTGGTACCTGGCATTTACTAAGCACGGACTAAATAATTATTGAAATTAGTGGTTTTATGGAAAGTTTCTTCTAAACACAGTCATTAATTACATTTTTCTTTATTTTTGTCTTAGTCTTTTTTCTACCAGTCCTAACCTACCAGATCCCCTGGAAGCCAGTCATGCAAACTTTGTGGCAAAGATGCCTTGTACTATTTTTGCCACAGATTTTAACTGAAGGGTGGATTTTCTGAGTTGACCTGATTATTTCTTGGGTTGAGGGAATATGAACCTTCTCTTCACCCATTTTGATCTCATCTCTTCTTCAAATGCCCTATCAGTTTTGCTTTTCCTTCAGTTTCCTCCAGGTAATTGCTTTTCCTGATCTGACGGGCAGAGGGAACTGAGTGGGTAATTGATGTATAAAGATGACAAGAATGAGGGTCATTGGGATGAGAATGAAAACTGACACTAAAATTGTCCTCTGTGGTCTCTTAATGACTTGTGGCTAAGAGCATTATGCTGTTTCCATAAAAGGGAAGCAAACATATACTAGGGTTTGTTGAAATGCCAAGATGAGCGAGGCTTTCCAGAATAGCAAACATTTTCCTGTGACTTTACAGCTCCTGTAATTATGTTCATGCTGGGACCTGGGGGTGCACCATGACCACCAGGAATCCTACCTCCTCCCATGCCCGTACTGTAGATGCCAAGCTTCAACAACAAAATCGCTTTGAAACCTTAGCTCTCTGAGCGGTGTGCTCTGTACCTAACCTACCTCCTACCTCTCACTAGATTTGCTCTTTTTTTTTTTTTACAGTCTCAGGACATGACTTAGAAGAGAGGGTCAAGTGACTTATGTTGGGAATTTTATGCACACTAGGAATCTGCATGTAGGGGTGAGATAGATAAGGAGAAAGATTGCTATATTTCATTTAGCTTTGTTTCTTTGTCCTTAATAGAAAAACATCTGGTTTAAGTCTTCAATTTGTACCTGAAAGAAATCTAAACCACAGAAATCTTGAAGTAAATTTTATCATCTGAGATACGGGGGGGCGGGGGGGGGGCAGTGACCTATTTTTTGACACTTTACAGCAGAAAAATCCCAGGGACCAGTTACCATGAATCAAACTTGTTATCAGCAGCAACTTGAGCAGTTATCAGTTATCAACTGCTTACTTGAATGATAGTTTTTTGGGGTTGCCTGAAACTCTGCACCGTGGTTAACACTGTTCGGCTCCACATGAGCTTGGCATACAGTTGGCACACCATAAACGTCTGATAATAGAATGAAAGAATGATACACATCTGCCAGTCACTCAAACCAACTGTGGCTTCTTCTGCTCATCAAATCGGCTTCTATCACGAGTTTTGCTTGTGTTTTTAAACTTGCATCAACCTCTGTAGTTCTAGCTGCTTCTTTTTCCTTTTTATGTCTGGAGACAAAGCCCACATTCTTATTATCTATCTGAGACAGAGGGCCAGGTAATTGAATTTCATGGGCTGTGGTCTGGAATGAAAGATGAGTCCTGACTCTTACTTCATGAAAAATTATCTCTGCTTTGTAATGATATAATTCTGTTGCATGTTTGTTGACGGTGATCCATATTTCTGAATTCTTGGTGTCTGTGATGGTGGAAAATTGTACATTTGGAATAAAAATTTGAAAATCTAGATTTAGAGTAATAGATTTTTGAATCAATAACTAATTTAATAAAAGGCTTATGTTTGACTTAGTTGCTGTATTTAAGCTCTGTTGATTAGTATGGAAAATCATTACTCACTAAGGGGTGATGGCTTACTGGCTCTAGGAGGGAAAAACTTATGGTCTTAGTGCACTTTTAATCAAATTGATTTCCTTATCAGGAACAAGCATGTTTTATTGACAATTTTACCCAAGAGATTAAAGACTGAACATAATGAGCTTTCCTTTGTTTTTTTTCCAATTTTGAAAGAAAGGCTTCCCCCCTGGAGTCTAGAGACTAGCCTCGTCTGGTCTACTAGCCATGTGAAGTCTGGAACTCTCAATCTGTGAAATACATGGAAAAAAACATGACTTATCTATGACCATCTTTCTTTTTCCAGTACTCAGTGGTCAAGGTGAAAGTTTGTAGTTCTAGCTTTGGAAGCTTCCACTGCTATTTCCTGTTCTATCCTCATCCTACTTTCAAGTGATTATAGAATATATGTTTCTATAGTCTTTCTTTATTTTAAACCATTCTGCCCCCTACCCCCCAATATTCCCCTGTCCCTAACTCTCTGAAGTTTCAAGTGATAAACTGGCAGGGGAAAATTGATAGATGAACAGAAGGAAAAATAGATCCAATTTACGTTTTAAATGTCCAGCTGAAGCTCCAAAACTAGAGAAAAATACCTAAAAGAAATTGAGGCTTTCAGGTAAAAAAATATATCATTGTTGTTATTATTTTTAATGGTAATAATAATAATCCATGACTAACAGATGTCAAAATCTATGTGGAAAAAAACAGGCATGTCTTTCTGTCAGAGGAGTGAATTTGAAAACAGATGATCAAGAAAGTAAGGCTGCTTGTTATCTCTGTCTAGTTATTATCGTACAGCACTGGTTCATCTTTGCCAAGTACAGTGTCCCTCAGTATCTGTGGGGGATTGGTTCCAGGGGTCCCTGTGGATACCAGAATCCTCAGATGTTCAGGTTCCTTACATATAAAATGGTGTCATACAATTAATACAGTCAGCCCTCTGATCTGTGGATTCGATCAATCCATGAAACCCACAGATACCAAGGGCCGACAGTAGGGGTATTTGTGTGCACTTACTTCAAAGGAAATGTCAAGTCTGAGAATAACAATTGAGATATTATTAGTTCCTATGAGACTAAGATTGTCATGTAATCTATAATATAATAAATCTAATTTCTCTGAACTTCAAAATTAAAATGAATTACTTACTGATAGTAAGTAATCCTAATTATTTACTAATCCCATTTGCTGAGGACTTCTTGTGTGTCAGGTAATGTGATAAATCCTCTCTTTACATTATTTCATCTAATCATTTCAGTAACTCAGTGCCATAGGGAGAACTATTATTCTATTTTATAGATGAGGAAACTGAGGCTTGTAAGAGTTAGGTAACTTGTCCAGGTAAAGTAAGGTAATGTTGACAAGCTACATGCAAGAGTACCTGTTAGGGTTGTTGTTTTCCATTCTAAAAACAAACATTTTATTGAGCACTTTCTATATGCCAGGGGGTTTCACATATGTTATTATATTTTAGTCTTTAAAACAATCCTCTGTAGTAAGGCATGGATAGTCCCACTTTAGAGATAAGGAAACTGAGGTTCAGCAAGGTCAGGTGTCTTGCTCAAGACATTATAGGTAGAAAGTGATGAAGCTAGGATTTGAGTCCAAATCTTCTGATTTGAAATCAGAATAGAGTCTCAAAATTGTTAAAGTGGTAACACACCTGGAAATTATAGTTGTTGTAGACTTCAATTAGGAATATTATGCTCTTTTTGGGACATGGGGGCAGAATGGTATATTTAATTCCAACACAAGAACAAAGGACAATTTTAGTAGCAAAAAATAAATCTACATGTATGATTATAAAACAAATCAACCTGTGGCAACGACCTAAATATGCCACTCAGCTCTCCCTTCGAGAGAGAGCCTGCTGCAGGAAAACAGTGAGCTGTCAGCTTTTGCACCTTTGGGGTCTGCTCCGGCCTTCACCCTGAGGCCACGTTCTCCCCAGCTAATGACTGGGCATAATGGAGGTACTAGAGCTGGGCCATTTTTATTCAATGTGAAACTTCTCAATGGGCAGTCGTCTCTCTGAGGTGCCCACAAGTCTGGCTGAGACCTTCACAGAGGTCACTGCAGTCTGAGGCTCTTGTACCATGTCCTCCTTCCCTCCCTCTCTAGAAACACAGTCTGAGTCGCTCTTGGGCTACTCCTGCTCCCACTCCCCTTTGTCCTTCATAAACATTTCCCCCAGTAAATCTATTATGTTTCTGTTTCCTGGAAGTCCTATTTCCTGGAGGTCCCAAACTGATGCAGAACCTAAAACATTATTGTCTGTGAAAAAATAACAATGAGCTATTGAACTAAGTATTGTTTATTAATATTTATTTGCTATTTTATCATTTGTTTTGTTAGCTACTTATATTTGCTAGCAGATAGGTGATAATACCAACATTTTAAGAAAAAGTTAGAAAGAGATACAGTTTAAAAATAGAGTTAATCTATTCATGAATCTGATTCTTTTGAGAGAGACTGCCATTATTTTCTGTAAGTATCTTATACCTTTTTCAAACTTGAGGGATCATAAGAGAATCACAGGTACAACTATATGGGTATTTTAATTTTGCAAGTTCAGAAATTTGATTTTCTTCCCACACGTGGATGAACTGACCAAGGCAGATTGATTTGTGTCAGCTACATTCACACTAAACTAATTTATAAACCCAAATTCCAGCTAACTGATTTATATTTAGACACATACCAGGCCCAATCAAGTAACAGGGGGATCATTTGCACAGGTTGTTATAAAATGGTTTGTTATTATTATCATTATAATTGCCACTTTATTATTATTACAGCTACTATTAATATCAACAAGTATCAGTTGACTAGAATTAGAACTCATGTAGTCTGAACTGTGTTGATGACATACTGACAAATCATTCTCCAACTCTCCATGTCCAACTTAAATTTTTACTTTTTCTTCTTTATAAAAGCAATACATATCATTGTAGAAAATTGAGAAAATACAGACAAGCCAATAGCAAAACAAAATAAGACAATAACAACAAAAATTATACGTAATCCCACTACTCAGAGATTATTCTTACTAACATTTTGGTGTATATTTTTCCATTATTACTTACGAAGCATACATCAAAATGTTCTAAGTACTGTATGAGCTCACTGTATGAGCTCTTTAATATTTTCCTTTACACTTAGCAATATAACTTGAACATTTTACCATTGCATTAAATATTCTTCTGCTACACTGTTTCCTAACTTTTTTGGGGTGTTATAACACATTGATTCAGAGTTAGGGTCTCTTGCCCTAGAAACGTGAACATGCATGCAAAAGTTGCATACAAATCTTAGAAGTTTCACTGCCTGAATAGAGACTGTACATTTCCTGTCCCTGCCTATCCCATTATAGACAGCTACACAGTATTCTATCCAGTTTAAGTTAGTACTATCATTTATTTAATCACATTCCTATAGATAGTTTTCCCTATCATGAACAGGGTGATTGAGATCTTTTATATTTGTTATTATGATATTCTTTCACATCACAATTCCCAATACTGCAACTTCATAGTTACAATTTAGCTCAAAGGTTTAAGTATAAATGACCAGAGCTTATACCTCTGGAAGAGTGAGGGCAGCTTTTGGAAGATTTTACCTTTGGGAGCATTACACTAAATCCAGTGATGCTGATATTGGAATCAGTTTTTGAAATGCCACCTGTGCAGTGGTTTCTAGTGACACATGCTTTTAAAAATTCTCAAAGGTGGTAAATTTTCAACTTTGAAAGTGAATTTGATTTTTAAAAATGGTCCCAACTTCTTTGGAACAAAGTTATTTTAACGAAATAATTAAATAAACTGAATAATAGCATTTTGGCTATTTTAAAAAATTACTGTAAGCAAAAAGATTAATTTTCTTTTTTTGCTTGGGTTTGGCTCTGCCTTGTACAGACAGAGACTTAGCAAAAGAGAACAAAGAAAGCATCAGTGGAGTAGTGTATAATTTCCCAAGTTCACTCCTTGGAATTAGAAATTCACTTATACAAATACAGATAGGTTCATTTAAAAGAAAATCTATGTCATAACTGTGTTGGTTAATTTTATTTGTGAGCTTAGCTAGGTTACAGTACCAGTTGTTTGGTCCAGTACCAGTGTAGATGTGGCTGTGAAGGTATTTTTTAGACAAGATTAACATTAAGTTTTAACTGATTAACATTTAAATGAGATTATTCTTATTAAGTGAGATTAACATTTTATATCAGTAGATGTTGAATAAAACAGATTATCCTCCATGATGGGGTGGGCCTCATCTAATCAGTCAAAGGTCTTAAAGCCAAAGATGGAGGTCCCCTAAAGAGGAAGGAATTCTGCCTCGAGACTGTAACGTAGAAACCCTGCCCGAGTTTCTGGCCTTTGGACTCAAGACTACAACATCAACTCTTGCCAGAATTTCCTGCCTGCAGCCTGCCCTATAGATTCTGGACCTGCCAGCCTCACAATTATGAGCCAGTTGTGAGCCATCTCCTTAAAATAAATCTCCCTCTATGTATCCTATTGGTTTTGTTTCTCTGGTGAACCCTGAATAATTCAATTGTCAGTTGTTCCCAGATCCCTTCTGTCGTGTGGTATTTTTTACTATTATCAATTGTGAGGAGAGATGCTTGCTGACTTTGTCTTAGATTTGGGACGCCATGTTCCCTTTGGGTTGATGGCCCTCTGTTGACTCCAATTGATACATAGCAGATTTTTAAAACATTGAGAACAGTATTTGTTTAAAGAAATCAACTTTCTAAAATTGCATTGGGATCATTCACTTATTGTTTTTAATTGTGATAAAATACATGTAGCATAAAATTTACCGTCTTAACATTTTAAGTGTACAGTTCAGTAGTGTTCAATATATTCACATTATTGTGAAACAGATCTCCAGAACTCCTTTATTCTTGCTGATCTGAAACTCTATACCCATTAAACAACAACTTGCCATTTCTCTCTACCCCGCAGCTCCTGAAGACCACCATTCTGCTTTCTGTCTCTATGACTCTAGATACCTCACATAAGTAGAATCATATGGTATTTGTTTTTTGTGACTAGTGTATTTCACTTGGCATAACGTCGTCAAGGTTCATCCATGTTATAGCATCTGTCAGAATTTTCTTCCTTTTTAAGGCTAAATACTATTCTATTGTATGTATATACCACATTTTATTTATCCATTCATCCATTGATGGACATTTGGGTTGCTTCTACCTTTTGGCTATTGCGCATAATGCTGCTATGGTTGTGGGTGTATAAATATTTGAGACCCTGCTCTCAATTCTTTTGACTATATACCCAGAAGTAGAATTGCTGGATCATATGGTAGTTCTATTTTTCATTTTTTTGGAAAAACTACTATTATTTTCCGTAAGGGATGAACCACTTTACATTCCCATCAGTGGTGCACAAAGATTCCAATTTCTCCACATCCTTTTCAACACTTGTTATTTTCTGTTTATTTGATAGCCATCCTAATGCGTATAAAGTGGTATCTCATTGTGGTTTTGATTTCTATTTCTCTAATGGTTAGTGAGGCTGAGCATCTTTTCGTATGCTTATTGGCCATTTGTACATCTCCTTTGGAGAAATGTCTATTCAAATTCTTTGCCCATTTTTTAATTGGGTTGTTTGTTTTTTGTTGTTGAGTTGTAGGATTTATTTGTATATTCTAGATAATAACCTCTTATCAGATCTATGATTTGCAGGTATTTTCTTCCGTTCCATGGTTTGACTTTTCACTCTGTTGATTGTGTCTTTTGGCGCAGATGTTTGGACTTTTGATATAGTTCTGTTTATTTTCTTCTTTTGTTGTCTGCGCTTTTGGTGTCATAGGGACCATTAACTTTTTTCTAAAATCACACCATATTTGTATAAATCACACCATATGAATAGTCTATATATCACTCCAGTCATACACATATTTTTTGCCTTCAGTAACACTCAACATTGTCCCCATCAACACATCCATAGGAATCCTAAGAAAAATTTCATAGGACAGCGATTTGGGCTGTTTTTCTATGACCATGGCCAAGACTTGGTCATCATGATTTACTGTGGCTCTAAAGTGAGTGAAGAGGACATTTGGAAGCAATTTTCTGGTGCAACAGCTAGCACCAAGTAGATATCTAGGCCATATTTATTGAATGATTGAATGATAGTCTCATTCTTTGACATCTGAAAATATTTTCAGAATTTATTTCATGTTTCTTTTAGTTCTACCACAGTCATTCCCTCAGATGGAGCAGCTACAATTTGCGCAACTGGAAATTCAGTCCAACAGGTTGTCATTGCCACAGAATGCTTGAAAATTGTTGTTTTGAAAGACTTATGTCATCTCTCTAAGGCAAGTTGAAGTGATGGCAAAAAGTTGAGGCTCAGAGAGTTTTAAGGCTGATTTCAGTTTAAGGCTAACTCAATGGAAAACAAGACAGCCCGTTGTGACAGATGAAAATTCAAAATCTTATACCCTATCACTGCTCAGTGAATGAATGGCCTTTTACTATATAAACAAAGATTGTCAGAGAAAATCATGTCAAGTGAACCAGCTTTAACATGCAACTACTAGATTAAGAGCTCCTTGAAGGCAAGGGCCATATCTGTGAATCCTTGCCAACACACACACGCAGCCATGCATAGACACACGTATGTGTACACATCTCAAAGACAAATAAAATTTTGTGTCAGTTCTCTAACTTAGAGTCCCAAAGAATTTATCTGTACCTATATAATTAAATTATATACACATACTAAATATGTCTAAATATAGTTTAATGTGAATATCCATGTTTACAAATATTTTATTGGGTTAGGAGAATTCTGGCAAATCAACAACCATGATTCAAAGAAGTATGAGAATACATTTTTTTTTTTAAAGGTAAAGCTATTTTAATTAATTATTTATTTATTTATTTATTTATGGCTGTGTCGGGTCTTCGTTTTTGTGCAAGGGCTTTCTCTAGTTGCGGCAAGTGGGGGCCACTCTTCATCGCGGTGCGCGGGCCTCTCACTATGGCGGCCTCTCTTGTTGCGGAGCACAGGCTCAGCAATTGTGGCTCACAGGCCTAGTCGCTCCACGGCATGTGGGATCTTCCCAGACCCGGGCTCGAACCCGTGTCCCCTGCATTGGCAGGCAGATTCTCAACCACTGCGCCACCAGGGAAGCCTGAGAATACATTTTGATTTTGGTTGTAAGCTGACTTTTTGGGGAAAGCAATATATTTTCTAATTATTCCTTGGCCAAAATGAAAAACTAACTGGGTTTCTTAAAAATAATTATTGTTTGAGTCTTTCTCTTTGGAGACTCTGATTTGTTTCCTTTTGTTTTTTGATATCACTGCACTGGTTTCCCCAGAGGACGTTGACGTTGACAGAGAAAGACCAAAGGAACTTTTGTGACTTTATCCAAATGTCATAACAAAAGTAAGTCTTAGCATGCTTCTGAGGGATTGACTTTCAAGCAGGAACTAGGTTGTTTTGGAAACTTAGCTAATGACATTGTTATTATTTCTCATGAGTGATTAGGTTGATAGATCAGTCCCACTTGCATTTAGTGTAATCCCTCCAGACCGGAGCGGTGACCCATCAGTACAGAAGCTGTGTGGCCCTGAAGCTTGGCCAAAGCTCTCTTCTCTGTAAGAAGGATGTGGCATTTGCCTCTGAAATCTTTACATTTGGCTGTGAACTGCCCCCCCACCCCCGCCAATGATGTTTTCTTAATAAGTACACCTAAAGATTTTGAGGCATCTTTCATCCTTGGAATATTAATAGACTTTGAAAAATTTAAAGAATAAATTTGCAAAGCACAAATGACATTTGTAAAAATTCAGACAAGACACAAATATTACAGGTATTAGAATTCATTTGATTTGCAGGTTTTAACTGTGCCTGGCAGACAGTAGGAGTGCAATAAATATTTACTGAATGTTGAATAAATGAAGTGAATTTGGAAATAAGCAGAGAGCCCTTGTTGCATTGTAAATCATCGCAGAAGTATGTTTTTACAGATATCATTGGGACTCAGTCGTATCTTCTTGACCTTCTTATGCCTTTATTGATATGTTTTGACTGATGCTAAGAAGATGCTAGTTTAAAAGGAGATGCTATAATTTATAAACATGATTTTTACCATCTCCTAACACTTCACAAAGGTCAAGAGGGTAGATAAACAACTTCCTACAGCTGCTGCTACATCTGGCACACGCCTGCAGCAGAAAGTGTGCGCTGAAAAGATAAACACATCAGGTTGTATCTACTTGCACGCCTATGCTTTTTGTGTCTGAACTTGACCCTTAGCCATTAAGTTTAAAACCAGGCTTGACATTAATGAATACAAATTCAAAAGAAGTTATGCTGAATTGAAATTACAAGCATTCCCAAGAGGACATATTTCTCTGATGGTTTTGAGGTTAACTTTGATTTTGTAATCCTGGCTCAGCATTTTATCTTTGTTGCTTCCTTCTGGGAATCATCTCATCTTGATTTCTGCGCAGTTTCGGGTCCCTTATGATTTCCTAATTGTTCTGTCTAGGTGGATTTACTTATATATGGCTATGTGTCAAGTGTTACTTCATTTTGTGACCTCTTGAGGCTGCTTCCAGCTCTGAGATTCAGCCACACTTGAGGTATATCTAAAATTTGCAGGTGAGTTTTCAAAGAAGTCATCACACAGAATTCTGTTCTAGCTTTCAAGTGAATAATCTGTTGGTTGATTATCTTGCATACTTCTTATAAATACTGCTCATGACTCAGAGCCTTAAGAAACCTATTCAGCCTGGATCCTTTCACTGAAGACTTTAGGGATTAGGTATGACTTTATAATGTTCACTCATTGTATTTGTGATGAAGCTGGAAATGCTCTCAATGAACATTTATTGAATCAAACAGAGACCTCTCAATTCCAAGTTGATTTTCCTATCCAGGAAACCACAGCAGCTGTCAAACATAGTATTGCTGATTCTCTTATTTGCTAACTAAGCATCCAGATGCTATTATTCACATCGTTTGGATCCATTCACATATTCCTATCTCAAATATTTTCCAAAGAACCAAGTTATGTCTTTATATAATATGCTTAAGTTTGTGAGAATTATAATTTCAATCCCCTGTCCTTGTTTATTGCCACAAATAATCATTGATATAAGTATATTGGTTTTCCTAGTATTATGTTCAACACATCTGAAACTTCTAGAAAAACATTTGAATATTCTGTTTCTTTTTGTGGTGGCAGACACAGCCTCTGTGGTGGTCATTTCTGCATTGATCCTTGACCAACAAATGCAGGTATCCAGGCATGATGTTTACACTCTGTTTTTGCCAAATTGCTGGGTGAGCACTTTACAAGATCACAGAGTGTTCTCTATCTCCTCATTAACATTTAGAGAACCTTGGCAACAGGGATGGAGCCATAGGAGGGAAGCCGGCTGCTATTTAAATGGAGGAAAGTCACTCTATGGCTGATAAGCAGGAGGAGTGATAAATGGCAATCGGCCTTTCAGCCTGAGGAATTCACAGTGCGGGTCTATCGTGAACCCGGTCGCATCTGATGAACTTTTACTTTTCACAACATCATCTGAGGGCAGCGATAGGGGCGAAGTAATGTCCTTGCATGGTCTGCCTTGGATACCTGTCAGTTGGTTTACAGATAATCTACAGACCACAGAGTATTTTGCTGACGTACTTAAGACCAGAAACACAGCAGCAGGAAATGCTAAGTTCAGAAGGCTTCTAGGAATAAGAGTCGCCAGTCTGCAGTATGATATTTCCGCTTTAAGAAAGATCAAAATATTGTTGATAAACACTAGGTTTTAGACCTGTACAAAGCCCTGTAAATGCATGCTTGTTTTTCTTTAAACTTAGGAATACTGCACCTGTTGACATAGTAAATACTAATAAAACTCCAGGGATGAACTGGGAAGCCCCTTCATCTGCACAGGGTGGGGTGGGGGGGCATAGTTTGAGAAAAAAACATTGTTGACCCAGTTCGGTTTCTAGTTATGCTCCACTGGTGCCCATTTGTGATTTCCACATTGTCTGCGTGAGAACCTTCAGGGCTGTGAGAGCATCCCTGATGTCTAGCACAGTGCCTGATAATCACAGTTATTAAATAAATATTTGTGAACAAACGAAAGGCTAGAAATAGGATTTACTGGGTCACATGCCTGCCTGTTCTCACGGAGGCCTGTTTTGGGTTAAGTTGCTGTGATTGAGCAACAGGTATCCAGCATGACTGTGAAGTTATAACATGGATGGATTATGGAACTATGCCTGTGAAGTCGTAACACGGGTGGCTTTTGGAATTAGGCTCTACTTACGCACGTTCCTGATGGCTACTGCGTGTTTCATGCTGGGCAGAGGACAATGAGGAATGAGAAGAATGATGCATGATCTCTGTCTTCAAAGAGTTTTTAACCTAGATGGGGAGACAAGACTAAAAGACTTTCAACAATAGCATAGTCACGGGAGTCTAAATGATATAGTGCTAAATTGTTTATCCTAGGGCGTGAGAGCTTGGGGGCTATTACTCTCATCATCTGGTTTTATTCTACTTCAGACAGTTCATGGCATTAAGTAGAATTATAGAACGTTAGGGTGAAATGAGACCTCTCAGGAGTTTTGATACCTTTTCGTCCAGCTCATTTTATTTAGATGAGAACACCAAGAGGTTAAGTGTCTTGTCCAAGAGCACATGATGACACAGTCAGTGGCAATCTTCACTTATTTCTCTAGGATTTTGGTTCCAAAGTATGCTAGGGCCCCAGGCTCATGCCAAGAGTTTGCTTTGTTTCTAAACGAAGCCTTTGTTTTGTGATAATAAAGCCCCTACTGCGTGGGTTCTAAGATAGATGCAACTTATCCTAATTCTACTCCTTAGCAAATATATTAAAGTTAGTTTCCACTGTGTCTGTATTTTCTTTCTTTCTTTTTTTTTTTTAAAGAAAAACAGCCCCTTAGGATTATGCCCATAATCTGCACAGTGTAAGAAATGTTGGAAGTCATGCATGTCATCTGATATTTAACAGTAAACATTTCTTGAGCCCAGTGGCCCAGGCCCCTGCTCTTTCCATCCACCACCTCACTTAATCGTCATAATCACCCTGTGAGGCAGACAGGGAGGCTTAGAGAGTTTAAGGAACTCATCTAAGTTCTCAGAGATAGCATGTGCTGGGGTTACACTGTGAACCCAACAAGTCAGGCTCCGGAGCCTGTGGCCTGAACTGCAGCTCCACGGTACTCATGCATTTTAAATGCCAGACCCCTAAAAGTTGGCATGGTGGGAACCCACCACACCTCCGAGCCACTGGAGCATTCCAACATCCATCCAGAATCTTGGCTGCACCCTCCAGCTAGACTCTCAGTGCTTCTCCTTTTCAAATGTTCACATCTTTTCAAGAAGGAGATATCAGTGCTAGGACTATCTCAGGGCACTGTTTAGCCCGTTGGGAATTTAAACATAAGAGTCATAGCCCATCAGCTCTTATATTTTCAGTGGCTATCTCTTCTCTTCCCTTCCCTCCCCTCCCCTCCCCTCCCCTCTCCTCTCCTTCCTTTCCCTTTCTTTCCTGCTTGCTTTTTTTCATCAGATTTAGTGAAAAATCTGGAAGGAGTGAATTGATTGGAGAATGTTACAACAGCTATAGAATTTACGGTACCTATATGGTGATTCGGTGAAAAGTTAATTATTTTAAGCGTTTCTCCTTTTCCTTAGCCCACTCTTAAATTTTTTTTTTAGGTAAAGTAAGAATGGAGAAACAGGAAACAACCTCGTGGTTTCAGTATAGCTCACCCCCTGATCCTTCCAGGGGAGCCTCCTGTCCTGCAGAGCACTGGAATCTAGGACATCTAATCCACCCAGAGGGGGCTTCAGATTTGATTAGGCCCTTGGAATTCAGCTTAGAAAACGAGCTGTTAAAAAGTTGAGGCAGAATAGAGAGTGGTCCCCTGACTCTTCGGGTGCGATGGTGGCCTCTCTGAGCAGGAAGTGTTCTGATGTGCTGACAATGAGGAAACAGGCCGTGTTTTTGTTTATTTTCTCATAAAGTGCTGATGAACAAATGAGGGAGTTGCATTAAGGGGCTCCGAAGGCAAGCTGTGAAGAGAGATTGGGGTTTATCAGCCTTTTAGCTTGGTTTCCTTTGGAAAGAATGCTTATGACATGGCCGGGCTCTGCAAGCCCGCGGGTCCACCCCCTCCTCCTGGTGCCCCTCCTCCCCTCACACACCCCTTGATAACTTTGAATGCCTCAAACTGATGTCAGCCCTTTTTGGCAGATGGGGAGAAGGTAGGCCTCATGGATTCCTTAATAAGAGAAGCAAATGCATGAGAGATAAAGCCAATTTCCACACACTAAATAACCTTTTTTTTTTGTTTTATTGTGCTTGGCCTAATAGTTCTAAATTTAATTTCTGGACTCCTTTAAAGAGGTACCTAGGAAATTGGTGGTGGGGAGGCGGAGTTGGAGAGGGATTCTGTTGGGAGGAACATTCATATTTTTTGGGATCTAAGATCTTACCTGCCATAAGAGTGGAAGAATATCAGAAAAATAAGGGAAGCATTGCCTATAGCTATGAATAAATCTGTCACTTGGAAGATAAAAATTCTTAAGCAGCATACCTTAAAAAAAAAAAAAAAAAGGATGAACTTTGAATCCTTGGTGGAGCAAGGCATGAAATAAAGAAATAAGTGATCAAATAAATTTAAAATAATTAAATAACCCAGAAGCTTGCTTTGCTGCTAAACTCTGTGTCCTTACAAGTTTCATAAAGAATGATTCTAGAGCAGTCATTATCACTGCTCCTCAGTTGCGGTTACATCAGCTTCAGAGGTCATTCCATCTTCCTCTGGGGGAGAAAAGAAGTCTGTTTCCCTGAGCTAGAGTTGACATCGTAGGGGTAAGGTAATGTCTGGTAAAAGAACTCACTAAAAATCAAGTTTGACCAGTGTGCTTCTGAGTCAAGGGATTTAAAATGTTTCACAGATGATAGCAGTTTTAACCAATGTGACCTCGAGTAATCCAATAAAAAATAGCAATAAGTGGTTCAGAAATGGATTTGACCCATTCCTGAAGGTTTTTTTAGGTGTTTTTTTTTAAATTTCTTGCAATGCATGAATATACAATGAAAATAATAATGGGGATTTGGAAGTAATTGGATTATGTATTGGAAGAAGATGAAATATTTGATGTGAAACTCAATCTGCTCAGAAATCAAGACTAGCATACACTTTGCTCTTTCTTGCTGTATGTTTTAATATATGTGAGGATCCAGTATCTGACACCTGAAGCATTTACTATCAGGTACAAAGGAGTAATGTGGTCTAGTGGAATCTCCAGCTTGGTATTCACTAAAAATGAAGACCAATGCAAGTTAGTGGAGCCAGTCAACAATACTGATGGAGAGAGCTTTTTATTTCCTTCTTGAGTGGGCATGCTGATGGAATGTTACCATGGGGGAGTGAGTATATGGGAATTTTTGGAAAATGTTCTAGTTACTAACCTTTAATGAGCCTCAGTTTCCCCGCATGAGGGTGGAGGTGATGACTGTGGGCTCTGGAGCCAGACTGCTGGAGTCAAGTCCCAGCTCTGTGAGTGACCAGTGGTCAGCTCTTGAACCAGGTTACTCTCTTCTCTCTGCCTTTGTTTCCTCATCTGTAAAATGGGGGCATCATAACCTACCTCATAAGGTTGAGGGGCTTAAATGAGTTAACACTTGTAATACACTTGGAACAATGACCAGAACAGAGTAGACACCTCATAATTACTTGCTACTGCTACTAATAAACATCACAAATACATGGATTCTTCTTTAGAATTTGCCTGGATTCAGTTCTTCTAGCTGAAAAACTAAAATACATAGGGTGATGAAACATTGTTTAAAACTAAAAGGTTCAGCACTTCCTGTATGTAAGGTACAACTGAAAAAAGCTGAGTTTATTATTAAATGTCATTGTGTTACTTTGAAGAGCTCCCATAATATCAGTGGTCTAGACATCCTAGGACTTTAATGTGACCTACCAAAAAAAATAATAACACACATGGCTTATAAAAATACCATACAGGAAGGCCTCAGATCAAAGATACTATTTAAATGTGAAGAATTATTATTTTTATTTTTTTCTATTACTCAGAATTTCTTACCAAAAAAGAAAAAAAATAGGGTTTTAGTGAAAACTGCCCCAGCTTTTGTTTTGATATGAGCTAACTACAGAAATAAAGGAGTAGGATCAGTGTTATGAAAACTAAAATTACAATACCGTATTGTAAATATTATGAATTCGTTTGGAAAACTTCAACCTCAGCATCTTTCATCTTTTTTCCACTTTATGTCGCTTAAAAAAAAATTGCCTAAGATTCATGAGGCTGCATATCAGAAGATTTTGATTTTATGATTTTGATTTTTTTAAAAAAATCTTGATTTTGGTTAACAGCAGAACGTGCTATTAGAGATCATCTAGTTCACATTCCTTGTTTCACAGGTAGAGAAACTGAGGCCCAGAGAGAAACAATGCTTCACTCCGCCGGGTGAGGGTGGAGCCCAGACCGGAGCCCAGACCAGAGCCCAGGCGGTGCCTAGCTCTGGCTCTCCCGTCTGTACTCCCTTTTGGAAAGATGAGTGTTTGCGATAGCATCCCTGCCCACCGCCCCACTTCTTCTCCAGCATTGCTTCTATTTCTTGCTTTAATTTCGAGTCAGTCTGGAATCCTCAGAAGTTTCTCTGAGTCTCAGCCTCCTCATCTGTAAAACCAGATGATTATCACCTGGTTTGCAGAGCTGTGGTAAGGTCTACGTGAGGTGACCTTTGGGAAATGCCTGGCAAATGATGAGCTTTCAATAAATATTGTTGTTGAAAATATTGGGGTCCTGAGAACCCATGTTTTTGAAAAATATTTATATCTTAAGACAGGCAAGAAATTGTGAAAAAGTATGTTTTGGGGGAGTCTGGGCTCACCGTGAACATAGCGAGGCTGTCTCTCCTTCAGAACTGGTGAACGTTGAGTGCTTTTAGTTTGTAGATGGGTCCTGCTGAGTAGTAGCTGAACAAAAGACAGAAGAGGACTGGACCCTAAAAGCACATCTGACTATAACCACTCATTCCTTCCTTCAAGGATGGGAGGTGTTTCTGAAGATGGAAGAGTGATAACAGTATAATAATGATATAGCAGCTACGCTTTAGTGGGGGCTTACTATGGGATGGGCACTTGGCAAGCTCTACACAGAGGTGTCCCCTCTAAATCTCACAGCCACCTTATGGGGTAAGTTCCCATTTTACGTATGAAAAGCTGGGGCTTAGAGTTTAGTAACTTGAACAAGGTAAAGGATAGAGTTAAGGCCCAATCTAGACTTTCTGATTCCAAAGCCCCAACTTTTAACCCCTGTCCAGTTTAAGTCACTTTTCCCAAATTGTTGGTGGTCAAATTCATCAAATAAGTACTCAATTTTCTACTTTGCTAATGTAGATTCAGTTGATTTCCCATTACCTGGTAGTTTCCCTCTCTTCCAGTGCTGGGGCAAAGGCGCCCATGACTGGCATATTAGTTTCCTAGGGCTGCCGTAACAAATTACCACAAACTGGGTGGCTTAAAACTGCAGACATTTGTTCTCTCACAGTTCTGGAGGCTAGAAGTCTGAAAGCAAGGTGTTAGGGGGCCTTGCTCCTTCTGAAGTCTGTAGGAATGAATCCTTCCTTGCCTCTGCTAGCTTCTGGTGCTTACCCAGCAATCCTTGGTGTTCCTTGGTTTATAACTGCATCACTCCAATCTCTGCCTCTGGTTTCACATGGCCTGCCTCCATGTGTGTATGTGTGTGTGAATCTCCCTCTCTTTTCTTTTATAAAGACGTCAGTCATTGAATTTAGGATTCAATCCCGCCCTGATCCAGTGTGACTTCATCTTAAATAATTTCCTCTGCAAAGACCCTATGTCTAAATAAGATCACATTCTGAGGTTTTGATAGGACATGAATTTTGGGGGGGGCTATGATTCAACCCTCCACAGCTGTTATACCTGGAAAGAATATTACCTGCATAAGAATCCACTCCCAGAAAGGGTACATTTTTGTCTTTTCTAGGGCACTGTGGTGAGATACAGGCAAAACATAAGGTATTTTTCACTTTAAATTCCTATTATGGCTATAATCAGGTATTTTCTGTTGCAGATTGCAATGGCACATAGTCTGGAATTCATTTCATAAGTCTTTTGAAATTTTAATAGACTGCAAACAAAATATAATTTTTCAGAAGAGTTAACGCAGCAGCTCCTTCTGAAGCAGACTCAGAGAGGTTGTGGCCATGAACTCTTCAAGGAGGCACCCTGAGAAATGTTCCAAGGCTCACGTCTCCTTCCTTCAGAGCCCCAGGCCTTGGAAAGTGGGACCATTTGTCTCAGGAAGCCATTTATCTGTCTTCTTTGCTGGTGGGAGTGAAAAGTGACAAAACAATGTTATCAGAGGCCGTGTTCACAGTTGTGATAGGCGTCAAGGAGACTCAACTGATCCTACATTTATTTACCAGAACTGCCAATAAGATTTGTGCCCGCACAAACGTGTACAATTATGCATCATATTTATGTTGCAAATCTGGTTGAATTGGGAGGAAAAATTGGCATGTTTTTAAGCTGACTTTTTGAGCCCACTTTCATGTTTAAAGCAAATTATTTATTTGTCAATTGTGACTCCAGCCTCGCTGGTCTTTTTTCCATCCCTGGAAGATGCCAAGCTCATTCCTGCCTCAAAGCCTTTATATCTGTTGCTCCCTCTTCTACAAAACTCTCTTCTTCCAAATCTTCCCAAGGCTTGCTCCTTATTGTCACTCATATTTCCCCTCAAGAGGTCTTCCCTAATCACCCCAGAATCTGTCTATGCCACCCTGTTTCATTTTCATTATAGCATAATCCTAACCCGACTTGTAATTATTATTTTGTCTTAATTGTTCATACATTTGTCTTTCCCACCCTCTATCTAGATTCTAAACTCCCTGAGATCAGAGACCTTGTTTGATTCTCTGCTGTATTCTCAGCACATAGGGTAGTGCCTGGCACATAGGAGGTGCTCAATTAGTATTTGTCACTGAGTTCCCCTGATGAAGATGTATTCAGTCCTCATCTTAGACTAAAGGGACACCAGGAACTCCGTCCAAGAGAACTCAGTGTCCAGTCTCTCTTCCCAGGCAAGCAAGAGGCCAGGTCACTGGACACAGGCTGCTCCAGCCCAGCTGGAATCACCATGGCCACATTCAGGGAAGGGTAGGAAGGACTTGCCAAGGGCTACAGAGCATATCGTTGAAGGTCCAAGATGGAGCAAGGCAAGCCAGGCAACTCAGTTATCAACCCAAAGAGAATAGGCAAAGAGGGAAAATCCAGGTTCAAGGAAACAGGAAGGAACTAGGGAAACCAGACCAAAACAATAGGGTTCAAAGTAAAGAATGGGAGGTGGAAGCTGGAGGAAGTTCCTGAACCATGGAATCGTAGATACAGCTGCTTATAGGATCTTTGCCCAAGTGCACAGGTGGAAAGGAAGCTATTAAGGGCAGTGACTTACACTCACTCGCTCAGCATCAAATCAGACTTTCTATTGGACCAGTTCTGGTCTTGTGCCCAATCCTAGTTGCTGGATCTTGATCTTTCCCCCAAAACCCAGTGCCTTCCGTGTAACCAAGTCCTAGATTTCAATATTAGTCTTGTTCCCAGTTATGGAGAGACGAGTTTAGCAGAGGGCAGAACTAGGTATAGAGTGACAGATCTTCTACTGAGAGTGTATTTGGCAAGCCTGGTTTCTTAGTATTAAGTGTGAGATTTGAAATGTTAAAATACTTCTGAAAAATAATTAATAAGGGAAGAACTTACTTAAAGTGAGCTTTGGGAATAAACGGGGGACATATGTTGCCACTTAGCTAGTTATCCCTATGGATAGGCACTGTTTAATCTTTAGCCAGAAGAAAAATGAGGTGTTTATGAGCTGATCTATTAAAGTTTTAAGTGTGCTTTATTCACAGTGAAATCTTAAAAGTCTGAGGAGTTATCGTTGGCTGGAGTTATGTGGGGTAGAGTCCTCAAGGTGCAGCAGAAACTCTGGGAGTAAAGAGACGAGTTAGGCTTCTAGCCTGGCCTTGCTGTTAAGTAGCAACAAGACTTTGGGTCCCCCTCACATCATCTGCCAAATGAGCAGATTTCTAACATGCTTGATTCTCTGTTTATCTGTAATATGTATGAGATCAGAATTCTTACAGCAAAATATACATATAAGTATGTTTTCAAAATATATCTACAATTAGGTTGATGTCAGTCTAAAAGTAAATTTTCCTGGTGACATTCACATCATCTGCTTGCATCAAATACAGTGTCAAAATGCAGCTTGGTGTTTCGGATGAAGTTTCATCCTTTGAAGTCAGGACTCCGATCTGTTCATCTTGCCTCTGGGCTTCTACCGTAAGGCCATAGTGGGCATCTCAGTTGTTTTACCATCTCAGCATCCATATTTTGTCCTGGTAACAGCCTTGTGATTTTCTTTGGGGACAATGTCTCTTCTACTCTTGGTCCATTTCCAGCGGAGGTTATATATGAACCTAGGATTGGCTGATCAGAGCATTATGCTCCTCGGGCCATGGTGAGTGGTTCAAGGGCCGGCACATGATATTGTTAGAACCAACTGGACTCAATCCTTTTTTTTTTTTTTAAACTGTTGGAAAGCTAGTATCTGTATTTCTGTTGTGGTTGTTGGGGACATTGGATACAAGTCTGGAGTGGTAGGCAGCCATTGTAACACCATCAGGAAAGCCTTACTGATAGTGGAGTGATCACAAAGAAAAGTAGGCTGAAATTTCATGAGATATCAAGTTCTGAAGATTCCAAATGATTTAGCAACGTGTGAAGTCCCATGGACTTCAGTTTTGTGAACTCCTGAATTTTCCTTTTTGCTAAAGCCAATTTGAACTGGATGTTGTTTTTTTGCAACGAATGGAGTCTTGATATAAAGGCACTTATCTTCCCCACTTTAACTGACTAAGCAATAAAAATGAAATCTTCTAAATGGTAAGTCCCACAAGAGCAGGGATATTGCCTGATTTCCGATCACCTAGGTCAGTGCCTGGCCCATAGGAGGTGCTCAACAAATATTTGTTACAATAATTATAGTGATGAGGCCTATTAACCAGTTCTATTTTTAAAATATCCCTTTTTCTTATTATGGTAGTAAATGTTTGTTATAGAAACTTTATTTAAAAAGATAGAAAGAAATAACTATCACTTGCTACTTTACCCTTCAGAGATAAGCATGGTTAACTTTAGCCATGGTATATGGTATAGTTTTTCAATCATATATTTTTCAAAATGATATTGTCTTTCATATATTGTTTTGCTCACAAATTTTCCAATTAATGTATAACAGACTAATTTCCAAGCCACTACATAATGTTTTGCAGCATACTTTTAAATGGCTACATAGTATTTCATTGTATGGATGAAGTAAGAGTTATTTAAGAATTCCCCAATTATGGACTTTTGCATTACTTCCAATTTTCAATAATATAAACAAAAATATTTACAAATCACAATTACTATTTCCTTAGCGTCATTTCCTAGAGAGAGAATTATTGAACCAAAGAGTATGAACAATTTCAAGACTCTTGCCCAATGACTCTGCACTCTCACTAACCCATGTATTAAAGAGTTTTTTAAATCTTTGAAAAATTGATAGGTAAGAAATATTATATATTTATTTATTTTGCTTTGTTGTTGGTAAGGTTTATATACGTATATGTATATTTTTTGCTGTGTGTAAAATAGGAGATTTTATTTTCTGAACATTTAGCAGTTTATTTTTCTACATGTAATCTTGTGTTACCGTCTGTAACGTCTGAGGAGGCATGCGTGCACGGTCCATTGCCAGGAAAAAATACAGTCTTACTAGTAGCTGACTGCAAACATTCTCAGAGTCCAGATTATGATGCAAACTTTTTTTTTCTTTTTTTTACTATTCTCATTGTGCTCTTTTAGCCTACCTGAGTCAGCTTTAGCTCCCTTTTCCCCTGGACATTCTCCTTTCCTCCCTTCTTCTTTTACTTATTCCTCTACCCACCCCCTGTGGTCAGAGCTGGGAAACCACTATTCCTGGGTCTCTTCTGGAAGGCAGTGAGGAATCAGAGTTGGTGGCAATGAGGTTTATATTTTTTAAAAATATTATAGGTCACTGGTACTTCTCCTTTTGTGAATTCTAGGACAGTTCTTTATTTAACCATCTGTTTCTTAATACATTTATTGTGTTTTACGTTCAAAGATGCTCCTGTAAGCCTGTGGCTTCCAGAATGCCTGTTTTCCCAATAGAGAGTGGGTATTTGGCTGTCCCATGAATAGCCATGTTAGCCTTTCAGAAAACCAATCACTGTGGACTTTGTCTTTTAGTTCCATGAACTGCAAAAACATTTTGCGTCCCACTGAGATGCTCATACTGACAGTTCTGCTTGATTTAATCACTTTAAAGGTCTCTTTGCTTATTCCAGACCATCAGTGTCAGTAGCGTCATCAGATGCTTCTATTTCTCTAGCTCAAACCATCATCCCCTTTCACCAGATTATTGCAATAGTCTCCCAAATGGTCGTTCTGCCTCCTTCTCCTCCCTGGTCCAATCTATCCCCTGCCTTCTCACCTGGAAAATAAGCAACTAATCAACCAATCAAAAACTCATAGCTTTCATGGCTTTACTGCTCATGAACCTTCAATGACTCCATATTGCTTCCTGAGTACAGCCCAAGCTTCTTGCACTCAAGGCTTATTGTGCTAAAAGCCTTTCATGATTTGGTCCCAGCTCGCCTTTCCATTCTCATTCTGCATTACTCTCATCAATCACAAACCTTACCCATCAACCAATCTGAACTGTCTCTATGCTCTTTATTCACATTCTCTTCTCCTTGAATGCCCTTCCTCACCTCTGCTTGTCAAAATCATTGAAGATACAGTCCATGTGCCCCCTTACCCCTGCCACGAAGTCATCTTCACTCCCCCAGCTAGGAAAGTCTCTCCCTTTGTGCATCAAACACAAATTACATATAAATCTTAGAGAACTTACCTCCCCCTGTTGCCTCCTGTGGTTATTTTTATAGATGACTTGTCTTGCTTAATGAGAGGGAAAACACTCATCTAAATATATAACTATAGCTCCCAAAGGTTTTGGGGATATATCAGTCAAAATAGTTAAGCCTATTTTTTTTTTCCCCTTACATGGCGGATCTTGTCTCCCACATTTCCTGCTCCTGTGTGTCTGCATCCATCTTGACCTAGGCACTTGATTGTTTCTATAGCTCTGACTGTCCCTGATTTTAATCCTGAAATTTGCACAGAGTTTTCTGAAATGCACTTCAGGATTCCACTTTGTTTTTCTTCTGTGTTTAGGAGGCAGGGAGGCAGGGAGTTGGTAAACACAGCCTGGAGAGCTTCCCCAAACAGGCAGCTAGATACTTTGATCATGAGTTCTGTTAAGCGTCTTCCTTTCTGCTGCCTCATGAGGATCTATTTTCCAGGTCTGTTTGGAGGAAGCAGGAGTGGCCGCTCCCCCATAATCAGGGAGTCATGGGGCTGTTTAATAGGGTGTTTGTTTCTTGTAAATGTAATTACTTACAGTCAAAATTCTACAATCTAGAACAGGAGTTACTCTTTCCCTTTTACACTCAGATTGGGTTGACTGGGCAGAGGGCCTAAGCTTCTTATCCATGGTGCCATATGGTTGTGAATTCCCTGACCATCCTGATCTTAATATGATCATGATTTCGCTTGGCACTGTCCTGTTGGAAATCCTCTCTTAAGTCACATCAATTTTAAGATTGCTAAAATAAATACTCTTAAAAACACCACACTGTATTTACACAGTAAGAGAGTTAAAGACATCCCATTTCTCCAACCTTCCCCTCAACCCCTTTTTGCTCACCAAGGCTCACAACAACAAGGTATGGTGAGTGGTTGAAAACAAACTTAATTTCCCATGTGGTGTCGAATACATTTGGTTCTAGCAAGGGAAGGCTTCGCTTAAGCTGGGATGCAAGTCCTTGGCTTGCCAAGAGTCACCAGGGGCTACAGGGAATGTGCTCAGGAGCCAGGCATAGGAGTCAGCCTCCAAGTGGAAAGTTCCACAGCCCATCAGCCCTCAGCAAGGAATCTCCGTTAGCTCTTGCTATCTGCTGCCCCCTGTCCCGGTCTTCTCCACACTCTCCACCACCTTCCTGACTCCTTCATTTCTGTCCAGCGTTTCTTCTGGTATGTGGCAGCTGTGTCAGTGCCTGGCACTGGGATCCTGACCTGCAGAGGAAAACACAGAACCTCTTGGTCTGAGCTTCACTGCCAACTGGGCTTCAGGCCCAGGCGGAAGCTGGGGCAGGTGTTTACTAAGCACCTCCCATTTGCTGGGCACTGAGCAGATTGGGCCAAGGGCAACCACAGCACAAGGTGGAGGCAAAAGGAGGGGAGAACAGCCTTCTTTCATTTAATATTTAAGGAGACCAGCCCTAAAGATGAGCCATCATCTTCACCGGGGGACGCCTTTCCGTCCTTTTGAGCAAAATGTGTATTGTCAGTTGAGCTCACCGATTTGCTCTCTCGTCTCTGAAAGGGCTGAGGCGAATGTTCCATCAGAAACTTCCAGTGTCTCACTCCATTGCTTAAGGAACTGCTGATGGTTCCCTGACTACATTATGTCATTCACTCGTTCATTCATTTTCACGTATCAATCTCTGTGCAAGACCCTGGGCTCACCACTGTGAAGGAAACACATGAAAATAATAAATTCCTGATGCCAGCTTTCAAGGAACTTCTAGAGTAAGAGTAAAGACAACCATTATACAACCAACCATTATAGAAATACATAGAAAATAAGTATTTATTAGTGGCATATAATACAGTGGGAACCCAGAAAAGGAATACTTCATTCTACTTGGGGATCTCTGTGGTGGTCTTACAGAGAGGTGAAACTTAACTTGAGTCTTAGAGGACGAGTTGGACTTCGGTAGATGAAGAATAGAGAAGGGCAGTCTAGGTTGAAGAAATGAAATGAACGTGATGCTGAGGCTTGAAAATGCAGCATATTCGGCTAACGGTCAGTTGAGCTTGGAATATGGGGCAGATGGATAGAGTTAAGGTATTGAGGTAGGAAAAGAAGGCTGGTGTTGAACTTTGGAAGGTCTTGAATACTATACCAAGGACGTCTGAACTTTTATTCTGCAGGTAAGAGAGAGCCGTTAAAGTTTTCTGAGGAGGACAGCGACCTGAACTAAGTTGTGTTTAACAAACACTGTCCTGGCAGCAATGTAAAGGATGAGTCGAAGGGAAGAAGTCGAGGGCAGAGAAACCAGGTAAGGAGCTTATCCAAACAAGAGATAAGAAGAGCCTAAACAAGGACAACAGAAGGGACTTGAGGCTATTTTATTAACCTAATCTACTCAATTCTTCCCTTTAGTTTAAAAAAGGTTGATTGCCAGAAACACTTGCAGAATGAGGGTCATAATATAATTTTTAAAAAAGCAGACAGAAAGAGGAAGGACCTTTCTAAATTCTGTGTTAGACTGTTACTATCCAGAAGCATTTATTGAACCCCTAGAGTTTGCTGGTCTGCCTGGGGGATACATGGGAGGAAAAAGACTTAAAAGGCCACAATTCATTTTGAAGAACCAGACATAGACTCATAGGCAAATAACCAAGGATATAAAACACTACATGCAATTAAGGGTTTAGATAATCAAATGCACCAGGAGCATGGTTTTCCTGCATCTATTTTTTATAAGAAGAATTCTGTTAACTTTATTCATTCTGATGGCATCAACAACTCCTGGCAGGAAGCCAGAGGCAGGAGAGGAGTTCGGATATTTTCTGGGGTCCTTGATTGGAAGATGAGAGTTTGCCACATCTAAAGCCTTAAGCCTTTGTTTGTTGTTATAAAAAACTGAATATGGACACTCTTTAGTAATATATAATCTATTCAGTTAAATTCAGCTAACTTTCATGATGTAGCTATTATGTATAAGCCACTGTTCAAGAGGACAAAGATGAACAAGGAATGATCTTGTCTTTGCCAACACATGGGAGAGCTGAGGTATGTTCTCCCACAACTGTATTTGATTCAAACAAAACCTTCTCATTGACATACTGCTGATGAGATAAAGACCGTGAGTGAAGGTCAAATGACATAATGTAGTGGGTTGTTTTCCCTGCCTTCTTTTTTCTTACGTTGTGAGAGAATTGGCTGAATTTTTGTTCTAATCACTCTGTAAAGTTGATTTAGTCACTGTTTATTTTCCTCATCTGAAATATGAGTCATAATTACAAATGTGAAAGTACTGAGTTCTGGGCCCTGGGTACTTCATTTTCTTTCCTTTCCCTGTTGGATCTGATTCCTCACCATCGGAACTTCACCTCTTTGTTAGATGAATTTATTATTTCTTCCATGGTCATTTCTTTTTCCCTTTTTCCTCCTTCAGTCCCTCTTTCTCCTCCCCTCGGATGCTGTCTTTTCCTCTCTTTTCGCCCTCAGTTGACTAGCTGCTTACCCTTTCCCCTGCTTCTTGATACCAAATGTCTGTCTCTTGGGACTCTGATAGAGAAATGAAGTTTCCATTTTAAGAGTACATTGTGTTTATTACATAAACTCTTAAGCTTTTGATTCTAAACTTAAAAACTGGCAAATTTAATGTTTATTTATTTCAAAAAACAAGGAGGTACCTTTTACTTTATTTCGCTTTGTCATTTCTCCTTCTCCATGGAGAGGTGACCAAGGGTAAAAGGTCTGATAGGGATAAGAATTGCCCTTGTAAACTTTATAAATGGATTAATCTGTCTGATTATTGTTTCATGTAATTGTCTAGGCCAACTTTGACCAAGGTATCTCACTGTACATTTTTAACTGTGCCAAAACTCAGTACTCACAGGCAGCCAGATTTCAGATCAGCTGTTCTGAGCAAAGCCAATCTCTAGAATAAATTTTGGAAGGCAATTCCAGTGAAGTTGCTTTGCCTCTGCCTTCCAATGGCCCATGTTCTCTGATTTGGAGAGGGGAACTGATCTCAGGGGATTTAAAGGGAATCTCTGGAAGTCTATGTCTATTTCTCTTGCTTTCCTTGGAGGATAGTAGCATTCATTTATTCACTCATAATGTGTGTCTACGTTCAGCCTGTGCCAGCTTCTGTGCTAAGTGCTTTATGTTGAACCCTATCTGATAGTATAATTATATTTTACAGATGAGGAAACTGAGGCTCAGAAAGAGTAGTGTTACCATGAGCAGTTCTCTGAGATTTAGGCCCAACTCTGTGTGACTTCCATGCCTCCTCCCATTTTTTGAACAATTACCATGTCCTAGCCTCCATGCTAAGTACGTTTGTACTTAATTTACATTAAATTCTACAACCAGCAGAAATAAAGATTATTAACCCATTTTACAGTTGAGGACCCTGGAATAATAGCTTGAACTTAAGTATCAAAGAGAATAGTTTTGAGATGGAGTGGAAGGTAAGACTAGGAAGGCAGATCAGGGGCCAAGTTATGGACTTTGAATACTAAGTGAAATACTAAGACTTTATCTAAGGGGTAATTGTGAACCCAGGACTTTTTTCTTTTTCTTTTTTAGCTTTATTCCCATATGAGAAATCATATTCCCCAGCCTTTGAAGTTTAAAAATTATTAAAAAAATAAGTGAGTATGTGAGGTTGGATATTTCTTGAAAAACTTCCAGTTTTTCACAGAAAGGAAACTTGTTAAATTAAGGGCACCACTAAATTTTAATATGTATAAAACCTGAAAGATATTATTTTGTTGGGATTTATAAATGGAATAAATGAGAAGCTGGCTGTATGGATTGGTGAAGATTAAAGTCACAGCAAAAAACAAATTATCAGGAAAAATCAAAAGGAATACTCAGCTGATATAAAAGTAAAATAAATCTGCTCCACTTAAGGAGGTTTCACTAGAACCAGGGTCAAGGATATCTACAAAGTCAGAGTTGAGAAATGATGCAGAAGTCTAACATGATTGGGATTTTACTCTAATCTGAAGACATTCTCATTAATTGGACACCATGGGTTCCAAATTCATGGAAGTTTACTTTTGTATCTATGAAAAAAAGGATTGCCAAATAATTTAATAGTCTAAACAAGATGCCATGAAGATATTTAAAGTGCTTGAGAGTACAAATCATAATTAAGCACCTTCAAGTGTTTCAGAAAAACATTTTATATACAATTTATATACTACAAATTATTTTTATTATCTGCTAAAATAGTTTCCTAAGGCCATCTTCTAAGCCTCATTTAAATTAATTAATTAATTAATTAATTTTTTAACATCTTTATTGGAGTATAATTGCTTTACGGTGTTGTGTTAGTTTCTGCTGTATAACAAAGTGAATCAGCCACATGCATATGTGTATCCCCGTATCCCCTCTCTCTTGCATCTCCCTCCCACCCTCCTTATCCCACCCCTATAGGTGGTCGCAAAACACCTAGCTGATCTCCCTGTGCCATGCAGCTTAAGCCTCATTTTAATTAGTTTGTCTTTAGTATTTATTTTGAAGGTAAATGTACATATATAAAATCTTTAAAAATATTAATTAGTACAAAGTAGAAGCTTTTTATTCTTCAAAATATATGTATACTTTTAGCGTATTATATCAAATAAATCAGGTGGGTTTCAAAAATGCAAGATAGGTTATATGAGCCAAGCACATTCATTTGAATAAACTGGCAGAGCCATTACTTAATTTTAGACTTGCAACCTACTTATTAGAACTAGAAACTTCCTTTTGCTAATGGTATTTAGAATGTTTTGGAAGATAAAGGGTCAGAATCTTATTTCATTAAGCTTGTTGTACACAATTACATATGAAAATAGTTATTTTTGACATAGAACTAGGGAATATTGTGATCCAGGCTGAAAATATCATAAAGAATGGTACAGTATAGGCAGCTTACTTTTTTTTTTCACACACACACACTGTATTTTATTTTTACAAGAGATAAATAAACTGACACCAAGCATTGTAAATGGATGACCACAACAAAAGCAACAATGATTGCAATTACCAAACACGAAACACACTCATACTATGTCATAATATTGACATTCAGTCCAGTAATCCTCCACTGTAACACCTTTACTTTGCAGTGAAAATTGATTTGTATATTTTTAGGCAGCTTACTTTGATCTTCATTTTTTTTCCTTTGTAAAACTTTATATATGTAAGATGGAAAGGAGATCTGAAGCTATTATCCTAAATAAATAAAAGCCCTTCATTTTGCATTATCTTCAATTATTTTTGTATTTTAGGTAGAAGAAGTTTTTATTTTTTGCCTATAATTTCCAGATATTTATGTAAATTTTCAGTTCATATTTCATGGATACTTACTTACTGTCTTTTCATTTTGAAGCTGTTCTCAGACTAGCTCTGGTATTCTCAAGAGTAAAGAACATGTATTTTACATACTTTGTATTTCTCCAAGTGCCTGGTACAGTGTTCTGCACATGCTAAAACCTTAATAAAGGGTTTTTTTAAAAATTTATTTATTTAATTTATTTATTTTTGGCTGTGTTGGGTCTTTGTTGCTGTGCACGGGCTTTCTCTAGTTGCAGCGAGCAGGGGCTACTCTTTGTTGAGGTGCACAGGCTTCTCATTGCGGTGGCTTCTCTTGTTGTGGAGCACAGGCTCTAGGCGCAGAGGCTTCAGTAGCTGTGGCACGTGGGTTCAGTAGTTGTGGCTTGTGGGCTCTAGAGCACAGGCTCAGTAGTTGTGGCGCACGGGCTTAGTTGCTCCGTGGCATGTGGGATCTTCCTGGACCAGGGCTTGAACCCGTGTCCCCTGCATTGGCAGGCAGATTCTTAACCACTGCGCAACCAGGGAAGCCCAATAAAGGGTTTTAAGTGATGGTGGTATTACGATTGATAGTGATGATGATGACGATGATGATGGTGGTGGTGGTGGTGATAACAGATGGTGCTACACTGGGCGTGTAGCAATCTCAAAATACCAAAAGCATAACGAAGTCCCATTGCAACATGAAGCCAGCCAGTGGACTACTTTAAAATGGTTACACCTTAAATATATTTAGAAAGCACACTCTATTTTTTTTTTTTTTTAAGTATAGCATATATGTCAAGAGCGTAGACCCTGAGTTGCACTGCCTGAGTTAAAGTCCTCGCTGCTCTACTTATTGGCTCTGTAACTTTGTGTAACTCGCTTAATTGCTCTGTGCCTCAGTTTCCTCATCTATAAAATGAGGATAGTAATAGTATTTATTTTTTAGGGTAGTTATAAGGATTAAATGTTGGAAGGTGGAATATTGTATAAAGGATTTAGAAGAGTGCCTGCTATATAGTAAACACTTGGTAAGTGGTAGTTATTATTATTAAATAAAGTCTTAAAATAAAAAGATACATGTTCATTATAGAAAATTTAGGAACTACAAAAGCAGAAAGAAGAAAAATTACCCAGTGTCCCATCCCCTAGAGCGACAATTTATTAATATTTTGATATATTTATTTTTATCGTATATCAAGTTAAGCAACTTAGCGGTATAGTCTTAGAATAGATAAGGTATCCGGTTGACATTACTGGTGACAAAATTAGGTGAATTTTAGGTAAAAATACTGCGCAGCCATTATAAAAATGAAATGTGAAGACTGTGGAAACATACGAAAATGTTTAGCATAATGTTAAGTGGAAAAAGACGAATGTAAAATTAACGTGCACATGCAGTATATTCAATTTTGTAAAGTTAAATATGCAAAGTAAAATTTGTATTAGTGGTGTAGGATTATGTGTAATTTATTATAATCATCATTACTAGACTTAATGCTGCTATTGTTTTTAACATTTCTATGTCAAATTTATTTTTAAAAATATGGTGCCTGGTAGAATTGTAATTATTCCATGGCTGAGTCATTGGATGACAGTGTGAACTCTGCTGTCTCCTTGTATCTTGGACCTAGAAGGGATATGTAAAGGGGGTACTTGCTTGGTACAGGGTGGTACTCACAAGAGACCAACATGTTGGGTTGAATAGTTATATATCCTGAGGTTGTTCAGATCAACATCAGTTAGATGTGGTGTCGTGGCAATGTGGGGACAAGCATTCCAAAGCAGGAAAGCGTGTGTGTGTGCGCGCGTGTGTGTGTGCGTGTGTGCACGCGTGCGTGCGTGTGTGTGTGTGTGTGTGTGTATGTTGGGAAGGAGGGAGAGGAAAAGATAGAGGTAGGTGCAAAAGTAAGAGGTGAAGGAAGTGATATCTAAGGTAAAAGAGGTTAAAGAGGGGAAGGTTCCTTGGGTTGGAATTTGTAGGAAACATTCAGACAATTGTGAATTACATATCTTGTTTTAAATGATAATTAAAGCACCTTAATATCTGTATTTCCTTTGCCACTATGTTTTGATATTTAAATAAAAAGGCGTTGTAAAAGAAGTTGGAGATTATATGCCATCTCTATTGGGAGTCCTGAGGGGTAAGTGGCATAACGACTTGTCAAGGGGAAGTGGGTGGGACATTTGTAAAACCTACAAAAATGTCACAGGACAAATAACTTTATTTAAACTGCCTGAGATTTTCCTAAAGAAGTAGCCAGATTATTACACTGTGCATCCTGCTCTGCCCATGGTAACTTGACCCCTGGCCCAGGGTAAATAACAGTGTTTGCCAGGTTTCAGTGAATTCTAGTAGCTGTCATTTTACTGTGATTTTGAAAGGGGGCAGCGAGAGGTGAAGCCTGGTGAAAAGCCTCAGGGTGTTCAGAAATACTTATTTGTTGGACTCATTTTAGAAGCATCTCTTAAGATAGACGAATGAGGTGCCTCTATTGCACAGAATGTCTGCCTGCTGCCAGATCAGAATTTTTCCCATGAAACCTCTCCTATTGAATAGGATAGCAATAAGCGACTAACTCAGACACACCGAGTTTCTCTCAATTAAAAAAAAACCCTGGAACTTCCCTGGTCATCCATTGGGTAAGACCCCTCGCTCCCGATGCAGGGGGCCCGGGTTCCATCCCTGGTGGGAGAACTAGATCCTGCGTGCATGCTGTAACTAAGAAGCCCGCATGCTGCAACTAAGACCTGGCACAGCCTAAATAAATAAATAAATAGCGTTTAAATAATGCTTAAAAAAGAGAAAATCCTTATTTAAAGTCAAAAGAACATTTTAATTTTACTTCTTGAGGTGAAGGAAAATAATAGCAACATATATCTTCCATTTTGCATAGTTTTATGAAGCTTTATCTTTAGGAGTTTTGTTTTACTTCTAGCTCGGGGAGGGTTACAGTTTCAGGTTTGCAGAGGGCTTCTTTTGGATGTGGTTGCTGAAACTGTCTGGAACCAATGTTTTGTTAAAAGTGACATCAAAATGCAGAAAATAGTCCCTGTGAGAAGGAGTAGAAAGTGGTTCCTGCCATGACACTCACAGAGATATAAGAGCAGTGAAAAATTTGAGACTCAGAAGCAAAAACAGGAAGGACAAGAAATTCACTTTCAGGGAGAGCTGGAGGACTTCCTACCGTAATCCTATCTTCTCTCCATGTGTTTGTGTAACTAATACCCGCCATCTGCGCAAACAGATCAAGGGATGTGCACCTTTTGGGGGTGTTTCTCTGGGAGGCCTTTTCTATCTCTGGGTTGAGGTGGAGGACTTCAGCACTAATTAATTCCACCTTAAAAGCAGGATGGATAGTTAATGAGTACGATTTCCTTAGCATATTTCAGAATGAATCTGCACAAAGTTACAGGGAAAGAGAGTTGAACACTGGAGGTTTTCTAGCCTATTAAATTTTCCAGCAGTTTAATCATGGACAAAATGCATATCAGCATGTTTAAAACCCAGTAATACCAGGCAGATAGATGCAAGTGGGCTTTTGGGCAACTCTGTGGGGACTGGGGGATGTTGGGAACTGATTTGAATATTCCACCTTGCTTTGGGTGACTGAGGTGTTGACAGCGCTAGGATAGGCATGTGTCACTCCTGCGCTGGGTCCAGAAGGGAGGTAAACATAAGATTCCTAAGCCCTCCTCCCCCACCATGCTGTATGAATGCATTTAATTTTTTATTGTATGTAATATAAATATTTAATTATAACTATAAGCTATATATTGAACATGTTGGAGCCTATGTTCAAGGAGCCCAAGGTAACTGGAGAATAGACACATAAAGAACTAACCATAAGATAGTGTGACTATTGGAATAATTCAGAGATGTAGAAAGTTTTAAGTACAAACACTTTGGAAAACTGTTTACCAGTGCATGCTCAAGTAAAACACACACACACACACACACACACACACACATATCTATATATATCTATATATAGATATAGATATATATAGATATATTGCTATGACCTAGCAATTCTACTTCTGAGTATATACCCAACAGAAGTAGTGCATAAGTCCACAAAAAAGATATGTACAATAATTTTCATGACAGCTTTAATTATAACAGCCCCCAAATTGAAGCACCCCAAATATCCATTCACAGAATGGATAAATAAAATGTGGTATGTTCATAAAATAGAATACCACATAGAAGAGTGCTTACTGTGTGATTCCATTTATATACCACTTATAGACAGGCAGATAAATCTAGTGTGACAGATATTAGAATAGTGGTTACCTTTGGGTGGCAAAGTATTGACTGGGAGGGGGTACAAGAGAACTTTGAGGAGCTGCTGGAATGTTTGATATCTTGATCTGGGTGGTGGCTACAGGTTGTACACATATGTAAAAATTAATCAAGCAGTACCCTTAAGATTTGTGCCCTTTGCTGTATGTAAGTTAAATCTCAATAAAATAATTTTATACAATGATTATGTTAAAACCAAAAGAGAGTGGTATGGAAACATTGATGAGGGAACCATTGATTTTTCCTGGGAGAATGAGATGCACACGTGAGGGACATTTGGCCTGTTGTGTTGAGGGTGTTTGCCCCTTCTGGTCAAGGTTTCAAGGATTCGGACGTGAGTCAAGAGGCAGCGTTCGTAGTCCAGAGAGAAAAGGTGATTGGGGCCAAAAGTAGGGCACTGGGAATGGAGGGAGGCAGAGGTGAGGGCATTTCAGAGGAAGTATGAGATAGGGTCTCAAGTGACTAAAACTGCGTGTGTGCATGAAGAGCGTGGGGGAGAGGGTAAAGACAAGAATGGCTCAATGTGTTCTCCTTTGGGTGCCTGGGTTGCTGATGCCATTGCTAATGGAGAAGGTTGGAGAAAAAACACATTTGGAAATATCTTAAATCATATGAACAGTTGGTTTGACTTGGCCCCAGTCAGAACCAGCATTTGACTTAATTAACAGCACCTGCTATATGACTTGAACTTTGCTCCTTTTTTCTTCTACAAATAGATCTCAAAGCATGGATCACTTATACTATGCCTGTGTGATGTAGATCTTATGTAGATCCTTTTCGTTTGAAAATGTTTAATCATGATGATACTTATATATCGGTATATTTTGGCACATTCAACACTTAACTCTCTTCTATTTCTAAACTGAGGTTTATTCTGGAGTATTGTTAAATCTTGTGAAGAAATGCTAACACTACTTTTTTAAGCTGTGGGTGCACTACTATACCAAGTCCAGAAGGCTAGGTACAGCACTGTATTTGTGGAAGCATGGATAGCTTCTCTCATTATTGTTACATTTGCTAGGAGGCATTGTAACTTATCTTACTGTTTCTGCTCATTTTGAGTTCTTATAGTTGAGAGCTATGTTGATTTAGGGTGGTGTTCACCCAGAGGAGTTTGGGGCCCAGCAAAAGACTTCTGCAGATGGAAGGTGTATAGCTTATCTTCTGCTTGTTTACTGCCAGTTGACAAAACTCTCTTCCCTTTTGTTTAAAGCCTAATAAATGTGTTTTGAGTATACATTTCCTTTTCATTTCCTCAGTATTAAAACTGAGTGGGGGGCTTCCCTGGTGGCGCAGTGGTTGAGAATCCTCCTGTCAACGCAGGGGACACGGGTTCGAGCCCTGGTCTGGGAGGATCCCACATGCCGCGGAGCAACTAGGCCCGTGAGCCACAACTACTGAGCCTGCGCGTCTGGAGCCTGTGCTCCGCAACAAGAGAGGCCGCGATAGTGAGAGGCCCGCGCACCGCGATGAAGAGTGGCCCCCGCTCGCCGCAACTAGAGAAAAGCCCTCGCACAGAAACGAAGACCCAACACAGCCAAAAATAAATAAATAAATTTATTAAAAACAAACAAACAAACAAACAAACTGAGTGGGTGTTACCTGGCTGTCCGGGAGAGTTGCAGTGGATTGCAGGTGCTGTCTGCGCTCTACCTAGCAGCCCAGGTCTGCGGATGAATAAGCCATCTTGTTTCCTGGGCTGTGTCAAAGTAACTGATGTGGTTCCTGCCACCGCTTTTCCTGCTCTGGGGCAGGGTAAGAATGGCTGACAGAGAGCTTCCTGTTTCCTGTTTGCCTCTGGGAGAGCACAATTCGAAATGGCCCCGGTTCTCTGCCTTTGGAAAGGCGATTGTCCTCTGCTCTTAATCACCCCTCCTGGGAAGTCACCTGCGGATTCTTCGGAGGGCCCAGCCTTCTAGAGATAACACTGTTGTTAAGAATTCCTCACTCTGCTGTTAGAGGAAAAAATGGGGCTTCCCTGGTGGCGCAGTGGTTGAGAACCTGCCTGACAATGCAGGGGACACGGGTTCGAGCCCTGGTCTGGGAAGATCCCACATGCCACGGAGCAACTGGGCCCGTGAGCCACAACTACTGAGCCTGCGCGTCTGGAGCCTGTGCTCCGCAAGGAGAGGCCGCGACAGTGAGAGGCCTGCGCACTGCAATGAAGAGTGGCCCCCGCTTGCCGCAACTGGAGAAAGCCCTCGCACAGAAACGAAGACCCAACACAGCCAAAAATAAATAATAAATAAATAAAAAAGCCTCTCTTAAAAAAAAAAAAAAAAAAAAAAATGAACATGGTAAAATTGCTGATGAATTACAGCTAATTTGAGGAAGACGTTCTGGAATGAAGATATTATTAACTAATCCTTTGAATATTTCTGTATTTTATTCATTTTGGATATGTAAGAAATTATGTCTTTAATCTGGAAATTCTTAGAATAAACTTTCGATTTACATTTTATTTTATTTTATTTTTAATTAAAACACATTTTTTTGGCCGTGCTGCATGTGGGATCTTAGTTCCCTGACCAGGGATTGAACCCGCACCCCCCCCCCCCCCCCCCCTGCAGTGGAAGTGCGGAATCCTAACCACTGGACCGCCAGGGAAGTCCCTTGATTTACCTTTTTAAAAGTAAAAAAAATTATTTTTCTAGGTCAGTCTGTTAAATTTATGAATTGGAACAGATTAATTTTATGCCTCATGAAATGAATGAGGGTTTTCAGTTAGGTACATTGTTTCTTTTTTGTGAAATGTGTAGGAGGGCCACCAAATTCATATTTGGAGACAGAAATTTACCTGTATGTGACCCTTTGCCTGAGATTCCAGGTTCTCCATGCTGAGTCCATCCATGCTCTTGTGCTCTCGGAATCCTCTGTCCCCGTGAAGCCTGTCTACTCACAAGACCTCTGCACCTGCTTTGCCTTTCCCCGGACGCTCTGGCAGTGCCTCTCAGAGTGGTTTAGTGTGCATCAGAATCACCTGGACGGCTTGCTCCAGCCAGATTGCTGGGCCTCACCAGAGTTTCTGACTCAGCAGGTCTGGGATGAGGGCTGAGAATTTGCATTTCTAACAAATTACCAGGTGATGCTGATGCCGCTGATTCCAGGCCACTGCGTTAGACCTTTGCTGAAACATCCGTGGTTGGTAGAATAATGGACCTCCGAATATGTCCACATCCCAATCCCCAGAACCTGTGAATATGTTAACTTACGTGAAAAAAGGGACATTGCAGCTGTGGTGAAGTTAAGGCTCTTAAGATGGGGAGATGATCCTGGATTATCCATCTGTACCCAGTGTCACCACAATGGTCCTTATAAGAGGGAAGCAAGAGGATCAAAGGCAGAAAAAGGAGAAGTGATGAAAGAAGCAGAGGTTCAAGGGATGTACTTTGAAGATGAAGGAAGGAAGGGACCACAAACCAAGGAATTCGGGTGAACTTTAGAAGATGGAAAAGGCAAGGAAACATTCTTTCCTGGAGCCTCTAGAAAGAACAGCACTCTGCCAAAATGATGATTTTAGCCCTGGAAGGCTCATTTCAGACTTCTGACCTCAGAACTGTAATAAATTTGTGTTGTTTTAATCCGCTAGGTTTGTGGTCCTTGGTTTCAGCCGCAATTAGAGACTAATAAATACAGCATCCTACCCCAGATAGCAGGCTACCTAAATTCTATCCACTTTGGCTCAAATGTTAACAGAAGTCTACCTCAACCTACATCTTCATGATGTTTTCACTCAGTGATTTCAGTTCAGAATTTTCTATCCTCCTGTGACCAGTTGTATAGATTTAAAAGATCTCATTTATTTAACAGTTTGCTGTGTTGCAGACCTCCAGCTGAGGCTGACAGTGAAAAGCCAGCATTCCTACCCTTAAGGGGCTCCTAATCTATCAGGGGAGACAGACATAACATGACCACCTTAATCATATATATCACATACACGATTGTGTTACATAGCTAATGTGATTTATGTGTGTATCACATATCACATATCTAAAGTAAATGTATACTGCCTTAGAGTATGATCCTTCATTTATATATCTTTCTACATAGAGATTGTAAACTTCTGGCAGGAAGGGACAATTTCTTTTTTTTTTTTTTATTGGAGTATAGTTGCTTTACAATATTGTGTTAGTTTATACTGTACAGCAAAGTGAATCAGCTATACGTATATATATATATCCCCTCCTTTTTGGATTTCCTTCTCATTTAAGTCACCATAGAGCGTTGAGTAGAGCTCCCTGTGCTATACAGTAGGTTCTCATTAGTTATCTATTTTATACATAGTGTCAATAGTGTATATATGTCAATCCCAATCTCCCAATTCATCCCACCCCCCCTTTTCCCCTTGGTATCCATATGTTTGTTCTCTACATCTGTGTCTCTATTTCTTCTTTGTAAATAAGATCGTCTATACCAAGTTTTTCAGATTGCACATGTATGCATTAATATACGATATTTGTTTTTCTCTTTCTGACTTATTTCACACTGTGTGACAGTCTCTAGATCCATCCATAAGGAAGAGACAATTTCTTATACTGCTTATTTCCTCAGTAATGGGTCTTTTTTTTTTGAGCTATGTTCATAACTTTTAAAAGCCTGATAGAAAAAATATGCTTTTCTTATATTAGGATTACATGAATCATCATTTCAGAATTATATTTTATTTAGTAAAGTCTTTTTAAAAGTTTGAGTCCATAGTGGATAAGGGGAGAGAGATAGAGAGGAATCTTTTTTTTTCGAACCAACAAATGTACTTCATCATGAAAAGAGCATTGAACAGGAGTTAAAAAGCCAGAGAGCTTGTTTTGGGACAAATAAGTCTTCTGCAAAATGAATGAGTCTAATTAGACGATCTCTGAATTTCTTTCAGATCTAAAGTTCTGTGGTCTGTAATCTTTTCTCACAACCCAAAAAGCACAATGCCTTGCATGTGAGAAGGACTAGATAAATGAAGTAATCTGAGTGCTATTTTAGAAGTAACAAAATGTTTTATATTTCACACATTGCTAAAGTATATGCATCTCTGTTTCTAGAACAAAGTGGGGTTCTCAGACTCAAAGTAAAATGAAAGTTCAGACTTAGGATAAAATGACCTATTCGAAAATTAATTCAGATGAGTTAATGTACCATACCAACTTAGCATATATGTAATACCTCTTGTTCTCTGTTAACTCAAAAAATGTCACAATGTTCTAAAACACCTTGCAGCATGAGGGAAAGGCTGTTTAGCACAAAGTGAGGTGGAGATTTGGCAATCAGTGGGTCAATTTGACAAATGTAGGTTATGAGAGAATATGATTCATTCTAGGGCAATTATTCAAAATTCATCAATCAGGATGCTTCTGGTAAACTGATTAATTATTCAGCTGACAACAATTAGAAATGATGGATAAAATTTAAAAAAAATAAATATTTGAAGACATCTGAGAGTTACCAAGACAGAGGTTGAGGGACCAAGATGCTGGAAAGAAGAGAAACACAATAATGAACCCAACTTTTGTTGCCAGTTTCTCTCTTAAGGCATTGGGTAATTCATAAATGGAAGATGAAACATGAAAAAGCTGAACAGAAAATGGTGGCTAAGAGGCTGAGTTTCTACCAGTGTTATAGCTGGAGAAACAATATTGGAATCTAGGGCCTACCAAGAAGGTGGGACTCTTGAAACAAAATATTCCAGGTTTTCGTTTGGAATCCCCAAAAGATTGCATCCTAGGAGTAAGGATGAAGTAGAAATAGACAACCTTCACAAAAAACAAAATCCTTTATCACACCAGCTCAGTTGGATTAAGGTGATCTGTTCTTACTCTGAATACCTGCCAGAAGCAAAAGTAAATCATCTCTGGAGGACTGTAATATCACACAGAGCCTCAAATTATCTCCATAGGTTTTTATCCCCAATGTCTGGCAATTTACCAGGCATGCTAGCAAACAAAACAAAATGATCAAAAATCAAGAGGAAAAAACTCCAGACAATAAATGTAGACCAACAAAATATCCTGATATTTGAGGTAGCAGATAAAGGGTTTAAAATGATATGTTCAAGAGATAAGATGACAAGGTGGAAAATTTCCATAGAGAACTGGAAAGCATGAAATAAAGCTAAACAGTACTTTTACAACTGAAAATTTCAATAATTGAAATTAAGAATTCAATAGATAGGATTAAAAAGCACATTAGAGCAAAACAAACAAACAAAACCAAAAAAGATAGATCAGAAGAAAATATCTGGACTGAGGAATCAAGAGAAGAACATACAAAATTGAATGTAAGAGAGACAGGGACGTAATGTAAAGAGGTAACACGTGTATGGTTGGACTGTCAGGAGAGGAAAGAGAGAATAGAGCAAACTCAGTACTTAAATAATGATCAGAGTTCCCTGAAACTGATGGAAGATGTCAAGCCACTGATACAGAAGTGCTATGGACCCCAAGCAGGATAAATATAAAGAGTCACTCTGGGGCCTAGATTATCTAGAACTAGTTACTTTGGCAGACTGCTGGTTTTCCCAACTAAAATAGTACAGTTTCCACCTGAGATGTAAGCAGAAGATATTGATTAGGATTGCCAGGAAAATTCCTTAAGAGAAATAGAAACTGTCACACTCCCTTTGTCCTTGCCCATTTCCTCCTTCCTGCTTCTTAGAATGAGGCATGATGGCTGAGTTTCAGCAGCTATATTGGTGCATTATGCCAAGGTAGTAGTTAATTTTCTGGGTCAACTTTTTGTGTATCAGATTCCTCCCTTTTCTCTGAAGTTTTATGTTTTACATTTAAGTCTATGATCCATTTTGAGTTGTTTTTTGATATCAGGTATGAGACTTAGGTTAAGATTTTTTTTTCTTTTCTCTTTCCCTTCCCTTCCCTTCCCTTGGGACGTGCAATTTATCCAGCATCTTGAAAAGGCTATCTTTCCTCCACTGAACTTTTTGCAGCTTTGTTAAAAAGCAGTTGGGCGTATTCATGTGGATCTATTTCTGAGTTCTCTGTTCTGTTACATTGATCTATATGTCTGTCCCTGTGACAATACCTCACAGTCTTTATTACTATAGCTATATCATGTCTTGAAATTGGGTAGACTAAAACTCCCACTTTATCCTTCTTTTTAAAAATTGTTTTAACTATTCTAGTTCCTTTGCCTTTCCATATAGATTTTAAAATAATCTGTATTTACAAAACAATCTTGCTGGGATTTTGCTAGGAATTTCGTTAAGCCAGTATATCAATTTGGAAAAAATTGACATCTTGACTATAGTGGTTTCCCAATCCATGAGCATGGTATGTCTTTCTGTCTATTTAGATCTTTAATTTCTTTCATCAGTGTTGTGTAGTTTTCATGATGGAAGTTTTGTACATGTTTTGTTATATTTATACCTAAGCATTTCATTTTATTTGAGTGATTGTACATGGAACTATATTTTTAACATTTTAGTGTGTTTATTGCTAGTATATAGAAGTATGATTGAGTTTAGTTTGCTTATCTTGTATTCTGTGACCTTGCTGAACTCACTTATTAGGTCTGGGATTTTTTCGTAAACTTCTTGGGATTTTTCGATGTTGACAATTATGTCATATGAAAATAGGGACAGTTTTATTTCTTCCTTTATGGTGTGTATGTCCTTTATTTCCTTTTCATGCCTTACTGCACTGGCTAGAACTTCCAACACTATGTTGAATAAGAGTGCTAAGAGTGGACATCCTACCTTGTTCCTGATCTTAGAGGAAAAGCATTGTCTTTCTATTAAGTATAATGTTAGTTGCAAGTTTTGATAGATGCTTTTTATCAGGCTGAGGAATTTCCTCTCTATTATTTTTCTGAGAGTGTTTAACATGTATTGAATTTTGTCAAATGCTTTTTTGTATTGATTGATATGATCATGTGATTTTTCTTCCTTAGCCTGTTAATATGGTAGATTACATTGATGAATTTTCAAGTATTGAACTGGCTTTCATCCCTGGAATAAACCCCACTTGGACATGATGTATAATTCTTCGTATATATTGTTGAATTCTATTTGCTAATACTTTGTTAATGATGTTTGCTTTTATTCATGAAGGATAGTGGTCTGTAGTTTTCTTTTATTGTACTGTCTTTTTCTCATTTTGATATCAGAGTAATGCTAGCTTTATAAAATGAATTGGGAGGAATTTCCTTCTTTTCTATTTCCTAGGAAGAGGTTTTATAGAATTGGTATTAATTACTCTTTAAATGTTTGATAGAATTCTCTACCAGTGAAACCATCTGGACCTGGAGATTTCTTTGTTGGGAGTTTTTAAATTGTGAACTCAGTTTCCTTAATAGTTATATGGATACTATTCCAATTATCTCTTTCATGTTGTATGAATTGTGGTAGTTTGTGTTTTTCAAGGAGTTGGTCTATTTTGTCTAGATGATTAAACGTGTGTAGGGTTTTTTGTAGTCTTCCCTTATTCTCCTTTCAATGTCTGCAAAGTTTGTAGTGATATCCCTTTATCATTTCTGATACTTATATTGGCATTTTTTGTCTTCTGTCTTTTTTCTTTGTTAGTTTTCTAGAGGTTTGTCAATTTTACTGATCTTTTCAAAGCATTAGCTCTCTGTTTTGTTGTTTTTCTCTACTGTATTTTCCATTTTTAATTTCATTGACTTCTACTCTTATCTTTATTATTTCCTTCCTTCCTCTCAATCTGCCTTCTTCTCTTCACCTTTCAGAGTCTTTTAATATTTGTTTTATATATAATGTCTGGGTTTTTAGATATAGTTAATGGGAGGAGTAGGGAAAAGTATCTCTACTCCATCTTCCCAGACTGTACATTTTGCTTTTGTGTAGATAATGTCCTTGGATTTTACTGACCTTAGGTCAGGTTCAACCTTATTCTTTTCTGTGTTACGGGACAACCTTTGAGATATGGGTATGTTGGGAAATAGTTTTTTGTGATGATTTTTCATTCTTGTTGTGATGGATGTTCAGTGTAATTATTGAAAGCAGATAAGACATAACTTAGGGCAGGGGTGGTCTAATATTTACAGTAGATCTAAAACTTTTCCTACACTTCTGCTAGTTGGCTGCTGCCATCAGGACTTCTCCCACATAGCTGACTTCTTGGTGGGGAGGGGAAGGAGCAGTTGGCTCAGAAACCTTGTTGTCAACTTCTTTCCTCCCTCCCTCTTCCTTTGCTTCAAAATGGTCTCAAATCTGGAAAGAGAGAAGAAACACCATTTCATGATAGTGATAGCAAAAACCATGCTTGGCTTTATAGTATTTATATATAAAAATAGTATATATATATATTATATATATATACACACACACACACACACACACACACACATACTTCAACAAACAGTTTAATTGTGCTCATATTAACTGTGGGTCCGTTTCGTACTACAATGGTTCTTACTTTTTGGTTTCCCTTTATCATTCTGACGTGAAAATCATGTGGAAGGGGAAATTGTTTTTGCATATAATGAGTATAACTTGCATCCTAGGGGCCTTGAAATGCGGTTTACTAAACTAGATACAAAAGACAACAGTCTAAACATAGATTTCTTCATAGTCAAGCTCTTCCTGTGAAGGTTTAAAAAAAAAACAAAACACCTAGGGAATTGTCACACTTCCCATTGTTATTCACATGCTTGTTTGGGATCTGATGGTGGCAGCTGCCAGAGGCCTGACATTTCAGCAGGGAGAGAAACAGGACGAAAAGAGCCAGAAATCTCTGGGTCTGAGCAACACTTTCAAATTCACTGTAGCCCCTAGGCATTCTGGAAAATGTGGTAATGGTTGTAGAATTCGGATAGATGATTCCTATATTAAAACAAATTCAATTACCTAACAACATGTTTGAACACTACGGAATACAGAATTAAAATTCCACCAAATCCTATCCATTGCTTTAAATTCTGCTCCTTAAATGGCTTGCTAGCCAAGTCTACAAATACTGTTTATCAAGAAAGGACAAAGTGCTGGGCACTATACTTGGGGGCTGTTGGGGATACAAAGATGAACAAGCCCCAGTTCTTGAATCTGAGTAAATCATCTAGAGGGGAAATAAAAATGTATACAAGTGACTGCTATAATGTGCTTGAGATGAGGCTTCATGAAGGAGTTGCCATTTGAACAGAATCTTGAAGGACTGTTTGGTGGCTGCAAGCAGCAGAGATGGACTATGGCTAATTGAAAGGGGAAGGGGGGAAGGAAAAGAGGGGAATCTATTGGGGATTGTGGGAGTAGCTCCTGAATTAAAATAAAAACTGAACCTCTAAGGGAACAGGCATTGTGGATTGATGTATGGAGACTGGTGGCCGATTTTTTTTCAGAGCGTGGTCTGTAGGATGGGTCAACTCCAACACTATAGGGTTGGGTCACTCCTCTCAAGGTACAAATTTCAAGGTAAGAGGGCCTGATAGATATGACTTGGATCACGTGTCCACCTCTTGGCCAATGCAGTGCCAGGGGAGTCATTCCTTAAAGGAAGATCACGAGCTCTAATCGAAGGCCAACCACAGACAGGTGGAGGGAACAGCTGAGACACAGAGGTCGGGAAATCAGGAGCATGTCTGAGCATCGCACAGAATCTAGTCTGTCTGATGCATAAAGTAAAGGAGGGGCCTAAGGTGGGAGAGGTGAGGAAGGAGAGGCCGATTGGAAGTGGGCAGTGGAAGGCCTGGGTCACTGTGTTTGAAATTGGGGAGAGAATCACTGGCTGGGTGTGGGAGGAGCAGATCTGGTAAGACCTATTCTTTAAGAATACTTTTCTGGAAACAGACTTGGGTTGTGAAAAGAGAAGACTGGCTTCAGGAAGGTCAAAAAAGAGGTTGCTTAGCTGAAAAGGGGTCGAGAAGGCTTAGAATGATACTGTACTTACCACTAAACTACATCAAGAGTGAAGACTTTTACGCATTTTTATTTTTCCCCAGCAAAGGAGACAGCGCATGCATTATTTACCCCTTTTAGTACGAAGGCTGGAGTAGCTAAGGACCTGTTCTAGATCCCGTGATGGAAAGGGAGAGCCAGGACTCACCTTCAGGCCATCTGCCAGGGCTCCTCTAACACGTGAGACCCTGTAGCGGCATCCAGCCAACTTTGCTTCATTGCACCACAGGCCGGATCCCTTTTTTCCCACCACAAGGATAATGCCCTTTTGAGGTTGTGCCCTTGAGTAAACAGCTCCAGTTCGTTTGAATCTTAGCTTGTGCCTGACGTGCTTATGTGGGTTGAATGGGGTTTTTCTTCCTCCCTCTTGAGAGAGGATTTCCCAAGAGGAGTTTCAAAATAACCTGTGGTCGTATTGAACCTGTGCTCAGCAGCTGAGTGTCCGGACAATGATAGCATGGGAGGAAGCAGAACAGTGGTAAGAACCGTGGAAAGTCCGGTTGCTTACATTAAAGTCCCTGCTCTGCCTCTTTCTAGCCATGGGACCTTGTTCAAGATAGTTGCCTCTCTAAAGCTCAGTTTCTTCATTTGTAATGTGGAATTAGTAAGGGATCGACTCCATGGAGTTGCTCTGAGAATTAGGTGAGATAATGCTTGTAGAGGCAGAGTAAGTGCTTAATAATGCTGCTACTATGTTGTTGTTGTTATCTCAATTAAAATATGGCGGGAGAAGGATTCTAAATAGTTTTGTGACATTTGAGTTTCGGTGCCATCTAGTGGCCAGGACGTTTCAGAATGTGCTATGGGCCCGGGTGTTGCACCCACAGATGACAAAAGGGCCTGTTATTCTGTAGCTGAAAGAATTGCTGCTAACTGATTTCAAAGGTGAGTCTTGGGCATGCAGGCCGGGAGCAGGAATATTGTGTGACCTCTTTACTGGCCTGAGTTGCATATAGAGGATAGTTTTGTCTCTATAGACAGAAAAGGAAGTCAGACCTTGGATTCTCTAGTGCCTTCTCTTCCTTGGACTGGCCACACAAGGGAACTCTATGTTTCCAACAGGTGTAGCAGCCGCTTGGGGCAATGCAGACCCCAGACCAACTTGCCAGTGTAGTGGTGAGGAATGTGATTATGGTGGTCATGTGGTTTGTGACTTATAAGTGGAATGACATCAGTAAGTTACTTAACCTCTTTAAGCCTTTGGGGGTGTGGAGAGAAATAGTACCTACTTCACAGGGTTTTCCTGCGAATGCGTGTCTGTGCTTAGCATAGGGCCTGATACAGAGAAGGTGGTAGCATAGGGCCTAATACAGAGAAGGTGGTCAGGGAACATCAGCCATGCTTAGTTTTCACTTTTTTTGATTTTTTTAAATTGAGGTATAGCTGATGAACAATATAAGTTACAGGTGTATAATGCAGTGATTCGTAATTTTTAAAGGTTATACTCAATTTATAGTTATAAAATATTGGCTGTATTCTGTGTTATAGAATATATCCTTATTTATTTTATACATAATAGTTTGTACTTCTTTATCCACATCCCTATCTTGCCCCTCCCCCTTCCCTCTCCCCACTGGTCACCACTAGTTTGTTTTCTGTATCTGTGAGTCTGTTTCTTTTTTGTTGTATTCACTAGTTTTATTTTTTAGATTTCACACTTAAGTGATATCATACAGTATTTATCTTTCTCTGTCTGACTTATTTCACTTCGCATAATACCCTCCAAATTCATCCACGCTATTGCAATTGGAAAATTTTCCTTCTTTTTTATGACTGAGTAGTACTCCGTTGTATATATGTACCACATCTTCTCTATCCATTCAATAGTGCTGCTATGAACATTGGGGTGCGTGTATCTTTTTGAATTAGTGTTTTCACTTTAGGGGAGATATATACCCAGGAATCGAATTGCTGGGTCATACAGTAGTTCTATTTTTAGTTCTTTGAGAAACCTCCATACTGCTTTCCACAGCAGCTGCACCAATGTACATTCCCCTTAGTTTTCACTTCTGTAGTAGATTCTTGTATTAAAGGAGGAACTTTCATTCATTCATTCAATCAATCATTCAATGGATATATATATTGAGAACCTACTATGTACCAGGAGCTGAGCTAGATGAACTGAGCATACATAAAACAGACACAGTGCCTCATGGTTGGGGTGATGGGCATTAAACAAGTGATTCCCAGGGGAGCTGTGTGTCACTGAGCTTGAGTTGTAGACTGAACAAAGGACCTTTCGTGGGGCATCATTCACGTCACAGGCATTGTAGAGTTGTGCAAATTTACGTGACACTTTAAAAGTAGATGGGAGTTAAGTTTCTTGTTCTTAAAAAAATCAATACCTTACAATGATTTTTCAGAAGATGAAAGCAGTGCTTTGAGGAATGGGTGTGCTTTCCTAATTTGCCTAAATGCACTATGTGGGCAGGTGGTGGACCTGGCAATGACATTAAAATATACTTGGATTCACCCATTATTAATATTCACTTGAATATTATTATTATTCACCCATTATTAAGGCTTTGGTGGCTCAGGTGACCACTTTCATTTTGTTGAAAGGCTAAAGAGCATCCTATTTATCTTTAACCTGTCTATATAATCATTATAATCCTCCTCCTCCTCTCCTCCAACTTTTCTGCACATTAGCCTTATGTTTCTGAATATTTTCTGCCTTCAGTTCACAGGAATTTAGCAAGCTCCTGAAGTCCCGCTTCTTTCAGAAAACCACTCTGCAATATGTATTACAGATGGAATAATTCTCCTAGGCTAAGTTCTAAAGCAGTGATTTTTATGAAGGGTTTGGTGAGGGACATTGAGGAGAGGAGAAAATAGCTGTGTATGCTTGGGAAAAACACGTTCGGTATGAAAATATATTAAGTAATATATAAAGCAATGTATGACTCTATACATGAAATATTCTGTATTATACAGAACAATAGAAAATGTGTATTCTTTTCATTATATAATCAACAAAAAAGTAAAGCTCAAGAAAATTTTCCTGCCTGAAAGATAGACTCTTCAGGGATTCTTAGGGATATTCCCATACAGGGGCACATACTAAATAAACTCTGGTTGAGACACTGGGTAATATTTTTTCCATTTATCAAAATGGAATGTGGATTAAAACAAAATTGGCAAAGAAACCAAAGGCTGGAAAATGTCTGCTTATCTGGTTTCAATTATCTTCTAAATGAACATTGCTTGGGAATTCCCAAATAATAGCAATAACGATGATGGTGATGACATCGATTTTTGTGCCAGGCTCTGTGTCAGGAACATACCACATGGTACCTCATCCACTCCTTACCTTGTCAAGGAGGAAGGTAAGAAAAGTTTTGGTGGTAAGACTGCTACTGTTGCCGCTTCAGCCAAGCTCGGTGACTTTCCTGGGGTCAGTTAATTCTTGTCTTTCTGGGACCTGCATGCCTGCCTCGGTGCTGTTTGCTTCCTGAAAAGCAAGCACCTTCTTTGATCCTACTTGGCAGCCTTTTTCATAAATTCATTTCCCTTCATTTAAGTGTGTTCTGCAGCCCCTAGAGGATAATTAAAAAGTTAATTTTATAATAGTTAATATTAGTGTTCCTCTTCAAGGTCAGAGTCTTCTACCAAAATCCCACTTCTTTTATATTTCCTTTTCAGCTTCCATTGTTGAGAGGTTCTGCAAAAAAGATTTCTGTTTACACACTGCTGACAGGGAGAGAGCAGAATCTTTCCTACGTCGCTGTTTTTTGACTTTAAAAAATTTGGCTTAAAAATGTGTTTTTGTGGGATCTTCTTTTTCATTTTGTTCTGTGGGACTGGTTTGTTGCTACTGATCAAGCTTTGCCTAAAAGTTACTATTACTGAATACGTTTCCAGTAGATCCTAGACTGAGATGACATACTTTCAGAATTTCTTTTTAGGCAGTTAAATTAGGGAAGAAATGGCCACATAATTAAAATAAAGCTGTTTGAGTGTTGGCCTTTAGCATGTGTTCTCCAAAGCGTAACGATTGTTTGAAATCTCACTCCCCTTTATGCTCTTAAATGGGCACCTTCAGTTGCATCAGATGCCATGCTATGTCTATCCATCCTGAACTGTAATTCGTTTCTTGGTACTGTGCTCTATCATCTATTTATTCTATGAAGGCTGGTGTTTTAGAGGACTGTATGTGAATCTATTTCTTGGTGGTGCTGGTGGCGGTAGTTAATGTTCTTACTTCCCCTGATGGCTTACACAGGAAGCTTAAGGCGCAATCAGACTATAAAATCCCGACCAGAGGAGAGATCGTAATTTCAGCTACAGACTAAGCAGATAACAGACGATGGCTATTCACTAATCAGAAAGATAAGGGAATGAGTTTGATTCCTCATTAAAAGCTTCATGGTTTAAGTCTTTTTTTAAAAAAAAGCTCTGGGTCTTAGCTTATTAAGTTACATAAACAGAGTGAAGTGCCATGGGGGAGAATGGAAACTCTCCGTGTGACCTATAATTAGAAAATTTCCACACAGAGAATAAAAACAGAGACTGTATGCCACTTCCTGACCCCACTCACCCATAGAGGCTAAGCCATTGGTGGGAGACAGATAAGAAAACACCAAGGAAAGGAAACCTGAGTAGTCAGTCGGCCAGTTTGCTGTGATGTGACTCAGCCTGAGATCCATGCATGGAACATGCCCTTGTAGTTTAAATCACCTCCAAGGCAGCAGTCAGGAGAAAGGCTTCCTAGTGCCAAACTCTACGCTAGGGAAGAGCAGTTGCCATGTGATTCCTGGGTGTAAGGCAGGGAATCAGAATCCTGCTCCCCTACTTACTCATTTTGTGACTTTGGGAAAATACACTTTTCTGAGCCTCCATTTCTGCCTGTGTATCTTCCTCCTATGTATCCCCATAGACCCTGAAACAGGATGAGAATATTGAGCCCACCAATTTGTTGGTCAATCGATTGGTGAACTGTTTGAGGACAGAGATTGTCTCCTAAGCACATAACACAGTGGCTGACATATAGTAAATGCTCAATTAATATTAACTGAATAAAAATATGTGTGTGTGGAGAAAAGGGAACCCTTGTGCACTGTTGGTGGGAATGTAAATTTGTGCAGCCCCTATGGAATACAGTGTGGGGATTCCTCAAAAAAATTAAAATAGAACTACCATACAATCCAGCAATTCCACTTCTGGGTATTTACCTGAAGAAAACAAAAATGCTAACTTGAAAAGATATATGGAGCCCAATGTTCATGGCAGCATTATTTACATTAACCAAAGTATGGAAGCAACCTAAGTGCCCATCAGTTGATAGATTGATAATGAAGATGGGGTATATATATATATATATATATATATATATATATATATATATATGCAATGGAATATTACTCAGCCATAAAAGGAATGAAATCTTGCCATTTGCAACAACATGGGTGGGCCTAGAGAATATTACGCTAAGTGAAATGTCAGACAGAGAATGATAAATACTATATGATTTCACTTAAATGTGGAATCAAAAAAGACAAAACAAGTGAACAAACATAACTAAACAGGGCTTCCCTGGTGGTGCAGTGGTTAACAATCCACCTGCTAGTGCAGGGGACGCGGGTTCGAGCCCTGGTCCAGGAGGATCCTACATGCCTTGGAGCAACTAAGCCCGTGCACCACAACTACTGAGCCCGTGAGCCTAGAGCCCACGCTCCGCAACAAGAGAAACCACCGCAATGAGAAGCCTGTGCACCGCAACAAAGAGTAGCCCCCGCTCGTCTCAATTAGAGAAAGCCCGCGTGCAGCAACGAAGACCCAGCGCAGCCAAAATTAAATGAATAAAGTAAATGAATTTATTTAAAAAAATAACTAAACAGAAACAGAGTTAGAGTTACAGAGAACAAACAGGTGGTTGCCAGAGGGGAGGAGGATGGGAGGAAGAGAGAAATAGGTGAGGGAGATTAAGAGGCATAAAGTTTTAATTACAAAATAAATGAGTCACAGGTATGAAATACACAGTGTGGGGAGTATAGTCAATGATTATGTAATATCTTTGTATGATGAAAAATGACAACGAGATATAGCATGGTAATAATTTTGAAATGTATAGAAATATTGTATCACTATGTTGTGTACCAGGAATTAACATAGAGTTGTAGGTCAATTACACTTCAAAAATAAGCAAACAAACAAACTCGTAGAAAAAGAGATCAGAGGAGGCAGGGGTGTGGGGAGGGGAAGTAGATGAAGGTAGTCAAAAAGTACAAACTTCCAGTTATAAGATGAATAATTACTAAGGATGTAATGGACAACATGATAAAGTAAATCCTAAGAGTTCTCATCACAAGGAAAAAATATTTTCTTTTTTTTTATTGGAGTATAATTGCTTTACAATGTTGTGTTAGTCTCTGCTGTACAGTGAAGTGAAACAGCTATATGTATACATATATCCCCTAACTCTTGAGTCTCCCTCCCACCCCCCCATCCCACCCCTCTAGGTCATCACAGAGCACCAAGCTGAGCTCCCTGTGCTATACAGCAGCCCTCTACTAGTTATCTATTTTACACATGGTAGTGTATATATGTCAGTGCTACTCTCTCAATTCCCACCCTCCCCTTCCCCTCCTGTGTCCACAAATCCATTCTCTACGTCTGCATCTCTTTTCCTGCCCCACAAATAGGTTCATCAGTACCATTTTTCTAGATTCCATATATATGCGTTAATATACGATATTTGTTTTTCTCTTTATGACTTGCTTCACTTGCTATAACAGACTCTAGGTTCATCCACATCATTACAAATGACCTAATTTCTTTCCTTTTTATGGCTAAGTAATAGTCCATTGTATATATGTACCACATCTTCTTTATCCATTCATCTGTCAATGGACATTTAGGTTGCTTCCATGTCCTAGCTACTGTAAATACATGGGGTACATGTATCTCTTTGAATTATGTTTTTCTCAGGGTATACGCCCAGTAGTGGGATTGCTGGGTCATATGGTAGTTCTATTTTTAGTTTTTTAAGGAACCTCCATACTGTTCTCCAAAGTGGCTGTATCAATTTATATTCCCACCAACAGTGCAAGAGGGTTCCCTTTTCTCCACACCCTCTCCAGCATTTATTGTTTGTAGATTTTTTTTTTTAATATTTATTTATTTATGGCTGTGTTGGGTCTTCGTTTCTGTGCGAGGGCCCTCCCTAGTTGCGGCAAGCGGGGGCCACTCTTCATCGTGGTGCGCGGGCCTCTCACTATCGCGGCCTCTCCTGTTGCGGAGCACAGGCTCCAGACGCGCAGGCTCAGTAATTGTGGCTCACGGGCCCAGTTGATCCGCGGCATGTGAGATCTTCCCAGACCAGGGCCCGAACCCGCGTGCCCTGCACTGGCAGGCGGACTCTCAACCACTGCGCCACCAGGGAAGCCCTGTTTGTAGATTTTTTGATGATGGCCATTCTTACTGGTGTGAGGTGATACCTCATTGTGGTTTTGATTTCCATTTCTCTAATAATTAGGGATGTTGAGCATGTTTTCATGTGTTTGTTGGCCATCTGTATATCTTCTTTGGAGAAATGTCTGTTTAGGTCTTACACCCATTTTTTGACTGGGTTGTTTGTTTTTCTGATATTGAGCTACATGAGCTGCTTGTATATTTTGGAGATTAATCCTTTGTCAGTTGCTTCATTTGCAAATATCTTCTCCCATTCTGAGGGTTGTCTTTTTGTCTTTTTTATGGTTTCGTTTGTTGCGCAAAAGCTTGTTAAGTTTAATTAGGTCCCATTTATTTAAGGATGTAATGGACAACATGATAAAGATAATTCACACTGCTGTACATTATATGTGAAAGTTATTAAGAAAGTAAATCCTAAGAGTTCTCATCACAAGGAAAAAAATTTTTTTTTCCATTTTTTAATGATGTATCTACATGAGATGATGGATGTTCCCTAACTTACTGTGATAATCATTTCATGACGTATGTAAGTTAAATCATTATGCTGTACACCTTAAACTTATATAGTGCTGTATGTCAATTATATCTCAATAAAATTGGGAAAAAAAATCCTGGTATGGTGACTGGCACATAGTAGGTGCTGGTTAGAATTTTGGTCCTATTTCCCCTATACTTTTTTTTTCCTTAAAAAATATGTCACTAGGACTTCCCTGGTGGCACAGTGGTTAACAATCCGCCGGCCAATGCAGGGGACATGGGTTCAAGCCCTGGTCCGGGAAGATCCCACATGCCGCGGAGCAACTAAGCCCGTGCACCACAACTACTGAGCCTGTGCTGTAGAGCCCGTGAGCCACAACTACTGAGCCTGTGAGCCACAACTATTGAAGCCCACGCGCCTAGAGCCCCTGCTCCGCAATAAGAGAAGCCACCGCAATGAGAAGCCCACGCACCACAAGGAAGAGTAGCCCCTGCTCGCTGCAACTAGAGAAAGCCCCCGCGCAGCAACAAAGACCCAGCGCAGCCAAAAGTATAAAAAAAAAAAAAAAAAGCTGGTGGCAGAAGTATGTATAGACTCTGATCCCATTTATATAAAAATGCACACATATGTAACTCTGTGTATACGTAGAAAACGTCTGAGTATGCTGAATGGAAAAACCACTGTTAAGAGGAGATACTTCGGAGAGTAGAATTTGGTGGAGTGTAGTGGGAGAACTTAAATGTTTTTCTTTACAAACTTTCATAATACTTTATATTACAAACTCCTGTGTTATTTGAATTATCATGGATTTTTTTTTTAAGAATAAATGAGGGAAAAGTTGTAATGAGAGAAAGTAACACATAATGTAAGGAAGAGAATTAGAACCATCAGTACTCAAAAGAAGAACATTAGTTGCCTTTGGAAGTAGTGAGTTCCCCTTCTCTGGAGATATCTGAGGTTTACTTTAATGGTTACACTTATCACCATTTTAAACCATAATCCTGGGCCAAAAAGCAGGAATTAGGCTGTTTCTATTACTCTTTGTTATAAGATTTCCTCTGCTGATGTTGTTTTTATTATTCTTTTTAGTTGTAGGGTTATCATGGGATATTTCCTGAACGGCTACTGTGTTGTAGACATCGTGTTTTACATACGCAATCTCATTTAATTCTCACAATAATGCATGATAGCATGATTATTATTTCCATTTTATGGATGAGGAAACTGAGGCCAAGAGAGGTAAAACAACTTAGTGTCACAGAGCTAGAAATGTGGTGAAGATTTGGGGTGTCAAGTCTTTAATATCCTTTTTTTTTAAGCATCTTTGACCTCTCCCATATTACATCCAAAAATGTGACCTTGGTAATTACCTCCTCTCTAAAGACAGTTCCTGATTAGTCAAAGCCAACAATCATAATAAAACATTTTAATTAACATTTTTCCTCCTCATCGTAGCTGGTATGATGATTTGGAACTTCTTCGTGTGCTTTTTAGTATTCATCTTTCTGAAGAAATGACCTTGACCCTCGTGGGACAGGCAGGGCATTCATCTGCCTGGGTTGGTGAGGTGGGAAAGCACAAAGGGAGGGTGTGGAGATTAGAAATCTTATGTATAAAACGCAAAGACAAAGGTGCAAGTAACAATCCCTCCTGACATTGCAAATAAAATTGCATTCTGCCTACAGAGAGCTGTTGTTTTGAGGAGGGCTTTTCTAGATTCCTTCATTTCCCCCTAAAATACACACAGGAAAAGGCCTTGCTTTTTTGACTAGGGATGAGAAAGCCTGGTTAGTTACTCTGCCATATAACACTGGGTAGTAAATGAATATCCCACTCCTTTCTACCCCAGGGAGCGATGGGAAGAAGAGAAGTGGGCAAGAGAGAAAAAGGAGAGAGGGGAGAGGGGAGAAGCAGGAACCTGTCTGCTCTGCTCTGGGTTGAAACTTCTGAGGGAGGTTTTGTGTTAAATGCAGCCAGAGAAGTTTCAGGGAGTCTGAGGGCTGGGCCCTGCCCTGCTTTGTGGGCAAAGCCTGGGACAATTGTAGTCTCCTGAGAGAGGCCCTCAGTGCATCAGACTCTGGAAAAACCGGGCGGCCTTTGGACTTGAGATCTGAGGGAGGCGTCTGGTGGAATAAGGTTCCCAGCTTCTTGAGGTACTAAGGCTGGAGTGGCGGGCAATCTAGAGAATCCGGTGGGCCTAGGCTGCAGAGTAGGTCTCAGAAGGTGGTCGGCTGTGGGAGGTTGGCAGGCCTCCTCCTGACCCCTCTCAGGCCTGCTTATGGATTGGAGGACCGTGTCAGTGGAAGGAACAGAGACTTGGCCTCTGTAAGGCCCCGAAGCCAGGAATTTGAGGGAGGGATGTTTGTATGGGAACCCGAAGGCTGCCGAGGGACCCCAAAGTTGACGTAGCCTGAACTCACTGAAGACCAGCACCAGGCCACCCGGCTCCTGGGGGAAGGGAAGTCACACCCCTTTCTCCACACATGCAGACCCCCTCCAGACCTCACCCAGACCCCGTCCAGCCAGGAAGGAGCTGAATGGCTCAGAAATCTGAGACTGAGCATTATCTGGAGCGGCACTGTCCAATAGAACATTCTGCAATGACGCGGACATTCTCAGTGTCCGATACGGTAGCTGTGAGCCACGTGCGGCTATTAAACACTTAAAATGTGGCTCGTGACTCTGAGGAAATGAATTTTTTTTCATTTTTAACCATTATTTTTATTGTAAAAAAACAATTTAACAATATAAAAGGAGAATTTATCAAAATAGGAAACAGTACCACTCATAATCCTTACACCCTAACATAAAGTTATTTGTATATAATCTTTGAGTCTTTATTCTTTTGTATATGTACTTTTACATTTTTAAAATCAACACATTCAAGATAAAAAAATCAACTTTTAATTATTTTCTCTCTCAGGATATCTAGGAAGAGAGCTAAAATATTTCTGAGTAAAGGGCAGTGAAAATAAACTTTGTAGTTTTTTGAGAATTATTTTAAAGAATTCAAAGGGAAATCAAATCATACAGCTGTGTGGAGAACTGAATTTTAAATATGAACTAATTAACATTTAAAATTAGATCGCCACAAATGGCTCGTGACTACCATACTGGATAATGAATATATTAGAGGGGCCATTTAATGTGCTGAATTGAACTATGTTTTAAAGTAGAAAGGATGAAAAGGTAATGTTTCCCCTCTAATAAGTGGTTATGGTAAAGAAGAATGGGTTAGTTACAGATCAAATAAGGAAATTACCTCTTCTCTGTATATCCAATGGTTGTGAGATACAATTTTGACTCCACTCTATATTATTGCTAATGAACGTGTGTTCATTGTTGAAAAATCTGGAAAATACAGATGAGCCAAAAGGAAAAATTAATATCTAGAGTCCCACCTTTTCCCTTTTTATTTTAATAAATACCCGTCCAGTCCGGTCACATGTGCGTGTAGGTGTATATATGTGTGTATGTATAATTATTTTTAAGAGTGGAATTACAGTGTCCTATTGTTTTATAATTTGCTTTTCCCCTGATTTATATCACAAATAATCCCCAAATGAAAACACCGAGGCTGTCTTCAGTGTTTCCGGATCATGAACAATGCTTTGATAAATGTCCTGGTGGCTAAATCTTTGTGCACAGCCATGACTGTTTTCCTGGCTACTGCTCTCCTGGATCCCATGTCCCCCTGACTTCCGTAAAATCTCCATGGCACATTCATTGTCCCCTTCCCTTCAACCAACCAATCCACCTTGCTCTTTTTCTCCCTCAGGAACCCCACCTTACCCCACTGTGAAGGAATCAGAGGAAGATTATTTACTTCACTTGAATCTAGTTGAATATTTACCAGGATTAATCCAGATGGGAGAAGGCAGGTCCTCTCTCCTGGTTGGGAGTGGGGTTCTCCGCTTGTCTCCACATAAAATTTAAGAGGTAAAGAGGCCCTACGGTTGTTTCCTGTTTATGGAAACCTCATCTTTCTTCACCTGTCCTTCCTGTTCCCTCTTCCTGTCTTTGCCTTCATGTGCACCCCGCGATTTCCTGTTCTGTGACCTGCCGTGAGGCTTCTCTGGGCTCACGGTGGGAATGTTTGAGAGAATCCCCACCAGGTAGGATCATTGTGAATCCCACTTACTCAGCGATAAATTACTTACAACACCCCCCCCCTTTCTAATTTGACTGATTTCCACACTTTAGAAATGTTTCCCCAGCCTGACACCATTCTCTTGGTGGCAAGCCATGGCTCTACCGTCACCTCTCTGACAGATCCTTTAAATTACTGAACGATGACGAGAGTAAAGGGAATAGGAGAGTCATTCATCGCTGATAATTGTCTTCACGTTGTATGAATCATCTGTCTCTATTTGTATGCCAAGGTGATTAAGAAGTTACTGTAAAGAGTTGCCGTAAAAATTATTTTATTCTTTTTATTCTGAAAAGGCAATACATGCACAAGGCATGAAATTAAGAGAACGTGAAAAGGTATAGAGTGAAAATTAATTCTCCCTTTTACCCCCATCCCCAGAGAGGTTTTCTTTCTAGAGGTAACTGTTGTTGTTATCAGTTTCTTGTGTTATCAGTTTTTTGAGGACCTGCGATGTCCAGTAAGGACACCCTGCCCTATGTGCCGATGTGTATATAGCTGCACTGAACACACAAAAGGTAGCTACTCCAAACTGAGATGTGCTGTAACTGTAAAACACACAAAATATTTTAAAGACATATGAAAGAGAGCATGTAAAATATCTCATAAATAATTTTTGTATTGATTGCATGTTGAAGTGATAATATTTTGGATATTCTTTTTTTTTTTTTTTTTTTTAAAGATTTATTGATTGATTGATTGCTATGTTGGGTCTTCGTTTCTGTGCGAGGGCTTTCTCTAGTTGCGGCAAGTGGGGGCCACTCTTCATCGCGGTGCGCGGGCCTCTCACTATCGCGGCCTCTCTTGTTGCGGAGCACAGGCTCCAGACGCGCAGGCTCAGTAGTTGTGGCTCATGGGCCTAGTTGCTCCGCGGCATGTGGGATCCTCCCAGACCAGGGCTCGAACCCGTGTCCCCTGCACTAGCAGGCAGATTCTCAACCACTGCACCACCAGGGAAGCCCTATTTTGGATATTCTTAAGTGCATTTTACCCGTTTCTTTTTACTTTCTTTGTAACAACTAGAAATTTTTAAATTAACATATGTGGCTCACATTTGCAGCTTGCATTATATTTCAGCCCAAAAGTGGTGGACACTTAGATTGTTTCGAGTTTTCTTCTCCCCACTTTTTACAGATGATGCTATAATAAATAGCCTTTTATATTATCACACTGATGCAGTTGGATAAGCTAGATCAAATAATATTTATTTACATTTTAAATTTTGACAAATGTTGTCCAGTTTGTCTCCTGAGAGGTTGTGACAATTTATACACCCATAAGTTTGCTCATGCCCCTTACCTCCCTAACACGTGTAGTACCAAACATTTGGATCTTTGCCAATCTGATAATTGGCAAACGATATGGTTAGTTTAGACTACCTGGTCAAGTATCTTAGTTTAAAATATATCTAAGAATAATAATTACTAATTTTATGTAGCAAATTATCATTTCCAAAGCATTTTCATATGTTTCCTCATTCAATTCTTACAATAACCTGGTGATACAAGCATTTTACCTAGAAGCAAACTGAAGCTGAGATAAGGGGGAGAAATGAACCTCTGTATGTGGTGAATACTTTATGTACATAAATTCATTTAATTCTCAACACAATATGGAAGCAGATTTTATAAGCTTTATGATTCCCATCTTACAGATGAGGGCACTGAGGTTCAGCATGGTTAGGTGACTCACAGAAATCACACAGCAAATAGAGGGGTAAATGGTGCAACTTTGCTGTCAGACTAGCGTGAATGAACTACCTTACTAGCTGTTTGAACTTGGACAAGTGTATTAATATGTAGAATTGGGAGAATAAAAGTACCTACCCTATGGGGGGGTGTCAAAATTAACTGAGGTGTTGTATATAAATAGCACAGTGCCTGGCACACAGCAAACCCTAAACAAGTGTGTGTATGTGTGTATATGTGTGTATGTACATGTATGTGTGCATTTGTGTGTGTGTGTGTGTGTGTGTGTGTGTGTGTGTGTGCATGCCAGGATTCAAACCCAGGTTCTTGGTTTCCTGAGCCCTCACCTCTTTGTTTTCCCCCTCCCAATGACTCAGTCTGTCTAGGCAGTAGACTCAGTATTCTGACCCAGTTATTATCTTTGTGTGAGTCGAGGGAAGGGCAGGAGCAGAGGGGAGGGGAGGCATTTCCAGGTTTTCATGTGCCTGCCACCTCCTCTCCAGCCAGGGGAGAGGTTGACCCTTTCTGTACCTGATTATCTTCTTCATCAAATGGGTCATGGGGCAGTATTGATAAGGTGGAGACTCTTACAAGCTTTCTTTTTTTTTTTTTTTTTAAAGAAGAACGTGACTGGGAGCTCAGGTAGTTTTTGGCTTTTTAAAAATTTTTATTTATTCGTTTATTTTTGGCTGTGTTGGGTCTTCGTTTCTGCGTGAGGGCTTTCTCTAGTTGCGGCAAGTGGGGGCCACTCTTCATCGCGGTGCGCGGGCCTCTCACTGTCGCGGCATCTCTTATTGCGGAGCACAGGCTCCAGACGCACAGGCTCAGTAGTTGTGGCTCACGGGCCCAGTTGCTCCACGGCATGTGGGATCTTCCCAGACCAGGGCTCGAACCCGTGTCCCCTGCATTGGCAGGCAGATTCTCAACCACTGCGCCACCAGGGAAGCCCCTACAAGCTTTCTTTGACGTCTTGGAGCAAAATAATTTGCAAGCCACATGGACTTGTGAGTGAAAAGGTGACGCTTGTACTAGGGACTCATGTGGAAGTTGCCCATGGCTCAGGGGCACTGTTGATTAGGGTAGGCTAGTACTGGTGTATTTAGATGCCTCCAAATCAAGTAAATAATTATAATCCAATAAACTGCAGTTGTGAAGTTGAGCAGAACCTTCTGTGATTTTAGAAGGGTCTTTATTCTTTCCCTTTTGAAAAAAAAATGACAGGAAGTAAGTGATCAGGAAGTGCAGGAACAATAGGCTTTTCCTGGAAGAGTGGCTCTGAAGTGATGACTAAACATTCAGACATGCTGGGCTGAACCGGCAGAGGCTGAGGCCATGGCCACAGCGGAGAGAGGGGCCAGAGGTAACTTCAGAGAGAGGGACATCAGCTGAAGTGTATTACTGACTACTCCCTATCTGGTGGAAATAAGTGAGAGATTAGGGCAAGGTTACACTGGACCTGGAGACCATCACGTTGTTAACTGGCAAAAACTGCTGCCTGACTCGAAGCCTTTAAGGAGTTCTTAGTATCAGTCAGGAACAGCCAAGAGAGACTGCTTTCATTTGCTTCGGTAAAGGAAACATCCTAGAGGTTTTTGAAATGTCTTAAGAATGGTAGCAGACAGCGAAGGTCTGTTGCCTGTTGGTCTTCCATCTTTTAATCCACTGAATTCTGTTTTGAAAGACTTTGTATGACTAGCAACATTTATTAAGCCGAGTTGTTTTTCTCTTTATAATTAATCATGATTTGTAAAAAATAAAACTACCCCTCTGAATGCCTCATCAGCCTGATGTAATCCGTGTGATCACGCTGAATTAATGTAATCTGGGGCAGGAGAAGAGACACACGATGCTTAAGGTATGCTAAGCTGCCTTCTTACCAGCGAATGCATGATTTTTCCTAGGCTTTGTGACATGTTGACAAACCCCTCTGGAGCCCTTCCTTCTAGCTCCTCAGACCCTTTAGAGAACCAGGAGCCTTAGCATCTGTTTTGTAGGGGTTCCTAGGAAAGGAGAGGGTCCCTTTCCAATGGAGCATCAGATTGAAGTAACATTAACGTTTTATTTCTTTGAAAAATATTTAAAGATGATAAAGGAAAAAAAAATCATTCATAATCTTACCACTTAAATTATATAAGAAGAGTATCTTCTTCAGCTCTCTCATTTCATGTCCCTGAGGTAACATTATGAAGAAACAAGGTGTATATTCCTCTCATTTCTTTTCTTAACTGTGTAATTATACACACGCACACACACACACACACACACTCTCTCTCACACACACACACCCCTGCTTTCTTAAACAGAATGGGATGCAGTTTGCTGTTTTTTACTTGATTCTCTACATTAGTACTTAGAATTTTTCTTTTTTAAAAATGATTACAAAATAGTTGACGCATAACAAAGTTTATTACGTGCTATTTATTCTTCTAAGCATTTCCAAGTATTAACTAACTTTAATGCTCACAACAACCTCTGAGGTAACCACTTTTCTCATTCCCATTTAACAAAGGGAGGAACCTGAGGCCTTGAGAGGCTGCGTGATTTGCCTGGGATCATAAACATTAGTGCAGCCAGGACCCCAGCTCAGGCAGTTCGGCTCTATCACCCACACAGCTCACTCTACCGCTCACATTTGCAGCCACTGTGCCATGGATGGACCATGGCTTAGTCAGCCTTTCCAATTTTTTTCTTCTTTGTTATTTCAGTGCTTAGTAAATACCTCTGTACATACATCTTTATGTCCTTTTGCTTTTCTGTCTGAAGTGTTATCTCCTACAAGTGGGATTGCTGGGTCAAAGAATATATGTATATAAAATTTGAATTAAAGTTATTTTTTCTTCCAGTTTTATTGAGATATAATTGACATACAGCACTGTATAAGTTTAAGATGTACAGCATAATGATTTGACTTACATACATCGTGAAATAATTGCCAAAAGTTTAGTGAATATCCATTATCTCATATAGATACAAAATAAAAGAATAAAAAAAACAATTTTTTCCTCATGATGAGAACTCTTAGGATTTTCTGCTAAGAGCAGTATATAATATATAGCAGTGTTAATTATATTAACCATGTTGTACATTATAATATATATATATATATTATATTAACCACATTGTACATCCCTAGTATTTACTTATAACTGGAAGTTTGTACCTTTTGACCACCTTCATCCAATCCGCCCTATAGTTTTAATTATTCCTCACGTTTTAACATGCCTTACATCAAAGAATACAGTCTATACAATTTTTATATCAAGTGTTTGCTTAGCGGTCGTTCTAAAAAGAGGATCATAGCTTTACTTAAAAATATAAACATAGTCTGATCGTGGAACAACAGATTAGGCAATATGTGGATTTTCTAGGTCCCTTCTTTCTTCTCTCCATTTTCGTGTCATGTCACTGCTCTACCACTTATTAATAGGTTAACCTTGGGCAAGTTAAGCCAAATTTCCTCATCTGGAAAATGGGGATAACAAGAGTATCCCATTCTGTGGAAGTATTGTGAGGACTGAATCAAATAATTCATGCCCAGCATTTGACGTCGTGCCTCGCACACAGGAGGCCTGAGACAATGTTAGCAGGGAGCTGAGGCAGCAGCACAAATCAACATCAAGAGTGGACAGTTTGGGGGCTTCCCTGGTGGCTCAGTGGTTAAGAGTCTGCCTGCCAAGGCAGGGGCACGGGTTCGAGCCCTGGCCCGGGAAGATCCCACATGCCGCGGAGCAACTAAGCCCGTGAGCCACAACTACTGAGCCTGAGCTCTAGAGCCTGCAAGCCACAACTACTGAGCCCACGTGCCACAGGTACTGAAGCCTGCGCGCCTGGAGCCCGTGCTCCACAATAAGAGAAGCCACGACAATGAGAAGCCCGCGCACCCCAACGAAGAGTAGCCCCCGCTCACCGCAACTAGAGGAAACCTGCGCGCAGCAACGAAGACCCAACACAGCCAAAAATAAATAAATTAATTAATTAAAAAAAAGGAGTGGACAGTTTGTTAGCAATCAAACTGGGTTCAATATGCAAGAGATTTCCGAAACAGAGTATGAAGAAGGCTTCTGATGATTACAACGAGGTTATCTGGCAGTTGGAGTGAATGGGGTGAGAATTTCATGAAATTGACCACTAAGTGGGATGCCATGGGCAGCCCCTTCTAAGTTGCCCTCCATTCAGAAAACCCCCTCCACAGCCCGTCCAGCATCTCTGACCAGCTGGCTTCTCTTCATCCTCCTACCTTCAAGGTTCTATCTTCCACCTTTGCCATTTCTTGTCTACAGCCTGTCCCCGGTGATCTGTTTATGCTTCGGTGGTTACAGAAACTTAGAGAATAATTAAGGACAGAGGAGAAAGAAGTGATTTTTTGTTATGAGGATGGGAGGAAAGAGGGTTGAGAATGTTGGCCAACTTGGAGATGGGGGTAGGACAGGAAGGAATTCAGTTTAAAATGTCACCTTTTGGGCTTGATTTTCACCATTGGCTTTTTGAGTCTCGGTTAATTGAGTCTTTTTGCCAAAATGATAAAATGCTCCCCTTTTGCATTTGGGGTAAGTTGATAGGAATTAATCAGACTCTGTGAAGTGTGTAGAGGAGTGTATAACCTATCTAGGTATGTGTGGGAGTAGTTCCACCAGATGTGAAAGTCAAATTAGTCAGCGCAGTTGCTCCCTGCAGCTGGGGGGAAGGTTTATCTGGGAAAGAGGCTGAGTCTGTTGGCTAAAGCAAGACTTTGGGTTTTATCCATGGTTTCTCATATTCCATGCATTTAATAATTAGGAGTTGGCTCTATACCAGTAATGTGGAGCCTCAGAATTAATATGTGGGAGTTTGGGTGAATAACGTTTTGATGCTTATTATTACCTGGAGATAACTACTGGGTCTGTAAGACTAGCCAGGAAATCTCATGAAAAGAGTTCCTTTGTTGATATACTGGCTCCTGTTTTATTGTATTTGGTGGAGCGATCTAATGAAAATAATAATTTTTACTTTTCTGGTTTATTTGTGGCTTCAACTGAGAAGCTAAGGAACACGATACTGAAAAAAGGACCAGGGGAAAAATGAATTAATGAAGCCTCCCCAAGCTCTGAGTGAAGAATACTATAGAGGCCATCTGTGGTCTGCCTGCCCAGTGCCCTTCGTTTCCACAGGGTACATCTCTTTCTGCGGGAAAATCACATCTCCCTGACCCTGATCTTATTTGGATGGAGAGGGCACTACCTCCTGGCTCTGGTGGGAACTCAGTTTCAACCAATAACACCACATCCCTCCGGTCACAGTAACTAATTCTGGGGCTGGCCCTTGACCGATGCCAGATCAGACAGAGACAAGCCTGAACCTCTTGCTCAAATCCGTGGGATTGCTAAACTGGCAGTACGTACACCCAGAGCTTCTGGAAGTCATCTTGCTACCACAGGAGGGGAACCTGCCAGAGAAGAAATCCAACATAAAGGAGAGCAGAGCCAGGGATGGCTACTAATTCCTGATGACACCATATGAGTATCTGGATCCAGCTGCACTTACAGCCAGAACCACTTGGATGTTTGTTATCTAAACAAATAAAAAGTCTTTTGTTGTTGTTGTTAAGTCAGTAATAACTTGAATTCTAAGTATTCTATACCCAGGAAGGAAGAATCTATCCGTATACAAATTTATAGCCTAGAGAAATAAAATGTCAGACTCTTCTGTTAATTTTCATGGTGTCGAAAAAAGAAAAATATCTCAGTGATGAGACTATTGGCTAGTTTCCAAAATGTGTCAGGAGGAGGAATCATATTATTCTTTTCCTTGCTCCCAAATATGTTTCTGACAGCCACATGGTGTTCAGATAGCCAGCGTTTGTGTAGAAATCCCCTGTCTGTCCAGCCTTATCGTGCTCAGCGGATCTCTGTTTTGCAGAGACTAGGTGTCCCTTCTCCCTCTTTTGCCTTTGCTCAACACATCCTATGTCTTATCTGGAGCTCCTGGAAGCCAAGTTTCTCTTTTCAGATGAGCACCTCCCCGTGTTAGCACATGAATCATGCTGACAGTACGGACTATCCTTACCCTGCAGGTCCTGAGGAAAGGAGAAGGCTTGGAAGGCTTATGTAGCTGTATGATGACAATCTACAGACAGAGAAATAAGACTGCTGAGACCACACATGCAAATGGAGGTTGACTTTAGCCCTATGTTAGGAGAATCATTTCCCCCAGAGAACAGAGTTAGTTAGTGCCACCCATCTGTTGCCAAGAGCCATCCCTTAGACCCTTGATGTGGGATTGTGAAGTAGAGTTGGCCTAATGACAAGGGGGCATAAAAATGGGAACTTCCTCACTCCAAATGTCTGCTTTATATGGTAGAAAACTATGCTCAATTTGTAAGAATTTATTTCATATTCTGCACCACTTTGCAATGGTCATAGGAGACCCAGCACTGGCCTGAGGATCTCTAGATTAGGGATTGGGAACTCAAGTGCCTGCAGGTGCCAGGCAGCTGGCAGAGTTGGGTGACGTGGACTGGGTGGGGCCTGAGCACTTGCTTGCATGATTCAAGGGAGCTGTCACCGTTCAGCTCCGTCTGAGGGTCAGGTGCACGTGCAGCATGCACTCTGTGCTGTTGGATCTTACGTGCTTCACCAGAGGGCCTGGAACCCAGAAGCCATCCGTTTGCAACCTCTGACTTGATAATAACGTAGGTGATTGTTCCAGGTGGCTGGATGTTGGGTTGGGTCTAAACCTAATTTAGTTCACTTTGAATAGGACCCAAAGTGTCGTGGTTTAGAGCACAGACTCTGGTGTCAGGCCGACCTGGGTTTGTGGCCTGGCTTTGACATTTACTAATGTTATGACCTTAGCCAAGGAATTTAACGTCTTGGAGATGCAGTTTCCACATTTGTAAAATGGGGTTGCATCTGGCTTGTGGGTGGGCTTGGGGGGTAGCAGAATTTGAGGTTAAGTGACATGATCCTCTTAAAGCTCTTATGCAGTGGTTTTGTAAAAGCGTAAAGCTTTCATAAATGCTAGCAGTTCTATGACTAGAAGTGACAGAAATCTAAGTAAGAAGTTGTTTTTTTATTCTCCAGAAGCATAAAGTCAGAGAGACAATATTGTGTAGTGGTTAAGAGGTACAAACCCTGGAGTCAAATCTTGCTCTCTTTCTAGCCATGAGACTTTAGCCTCAGTTTTCTCATCTGTAAAATGGAGATCTAAGGTTGTCTATCCCCAGAGATTCTAAATGATTACGTGATTTAACACTTATAACTGAGTTAGCATTCCTAAAACATTTAGAACAGAGCCTGACACACAGTAAGGGCTATGGGAGTGAAAGTTTACAATACTGTGGTTGCAGTGAAGTTTTAATAGCTCTTGTAACTTTGTCATTTGAGTAACACTGTATACGTATCCTGGAACTTGTCGTTTACATTATACTAACTTTAATAACACCTGATGCAATTATTTTTAACTTAAAGAGTCACAAAAGTTTATTTACTATTATAAAGGCCACTTCAAATCCACAGTGAAAGGTATAAAAATGTAGAGTATAAAAAAATGAATGCAATTATGTCAAGTTCTTTAAAAGCAGGTTTTACAAAACTCATCTAGATGAGAGTCACGTACATTAGGAAAAAAATAACAATTTGTTGAGAGCCTGTTTTGTGCAATGCACGTGGTGAAGCCTAGAATCAAAGCTAAAGCAATAAATGGGGAAAGATAAACACCTCTACTTCAAGCCAACGTCCGTGTCCACCCACACGAGCATATTGTCGGTATGGGGACATTTCCTGAGATCTTTTTCTACCTTCAGAAGTTACCTGGTAGCGCTGGTGTACAGGGGATAAAGATCAGTACTAGTGAGTTCAGAAGTAATGCAGACACAAGTTGCTTCCAGGGCGGGTATAAGGAGCTCAGCCAGGAGGCGTCCGGGGTCTTGCACGGTGGGAAATGGGGAAGAAGACCAGTGGAGGGGTTGGGCGTGCTCCTTCGCTGTTTCTTCTTCCCAAAGCCTAGGGGGAGAGTGCGTCTCCAAAAGATTTCGATCTGAATTTCGTGGGTGTCTGAAAGTAGGGGAGACTGGCATCTTCTGCCCCGCCTGGAAGCGCGTGCAAGAGCCCAGGGAGAAGGGGAGGGACGGGGTGACCGGGAGGCCAGGGGTGCGGAGGAGGCTCCGTCCCGGACGAGGGCCGCGGGGTCTAGAGCTTAGAGGCCGAGGAGCGCAGGCTGCCGGCTTGCTGGGCGTCGCAGAAGCCAAGTGGCCAAGTGGGAGAGGCGCGTTTCCTGGCCCACAGTGGCACCCTCCACCGAGGTCAGGCCGGGCTCCGGGACACCCGCCCGGGGCCCCCAGGCAGAACCCTCCTCGGCAGGTCCTGTCGAGGCCTCCACGAGGTCCCAGGAACCCGCAGCCCTGCTGGCCCACGAAAGGGGACTGCCACCACCTCGCCGTGCACGGAATGCCCTCCTACTCCGCGCCAACTCCAAGCCCAGAGTCACCGTCGACTGCCTGCCCTGGGAAGGAAGGGAGCTAACTGAAATGAGACGCTGATTAACCAAAAAGGGGTGGGAAGTTAGGGAATCGGCCTGAGGTGTGATTACGGGAGGCACTTTCCAGCTGGAAAAGGGCAAAGGAGGTTGTCCACAGAGTAGTTGGTGGCAGTTATTTGAAAAAGTAAAAACATCTCATGTGTATGCACTTCTGATGAATTGAGTTACACACGCACAGGCAGGGCTGCTTTTGCAGCTCAGCCAGCTTGGGTGTTGGTGTCAGCGAGCTGGTTTACTTGTGGGTTGACCTCAGGTGAGCAGTCATGTAACTTCCCTGAGGCTTAGTTTCTTCTTTGTTAATGTGAGGCTGACAATAACCTCTTAGCTACCTCACAGGGTTCTGTTTAGGGGCAACTGAGGCAATTTCTGAGTGAAAGTTCAGAATGATCAAGTATTGTATAAACCTTAGCTCTTATTAAATGAATTTCAAATTCACTCCTCCCCATGCTTTCTGATTCATCTCATGATTTAGGGTATAACTGCTTAAAGTGGAGAGTTGAATATTCAGCTCAATTTGATAGATATTTATTGAATGACTCCTCTTGTAAGCTGCCTATAGAATTAGATCAGTGTGGACAACTGGTCTGAATCACATGAGCCTCCTTTAGGATTTTGTCAGTGGCTTTTGGGAGGGTTGGGTATATATTACTGACATGTCATCTTCAACTGTTCAGTTCATTTTCTGCATGATTGCCTGTTGACCTTCCATTTTTTACTATGGAAAATACCTGTTATGATGATGAATAATTGGCTTTGTTTCCAAGTTATTTCCTATACCTAATTTATTCTTATTTAGAATTGTAATCAAACACTGTTCAGTGGTTTAATGGGGGGCTTCACAGTTCAAGCTAAGACTGACTTTATTCAAGGGGGAGAATACAATTTTATTATTTATGCTATTTCAGGTTAGGTTATTTTCAAATAGTTGAATAAAGCTAAATATGTTAAATATGTACATAAACTTGAGAACTCTAAAGAGAGAAAAATCCTTCTGCAAGCAACTACATAATAGTTTGGAGGAGGAAAAAGCCCAAAGTTGTATTTTAAGGTAAAGAAGTATACTTTAACTAGAATAATTTATAATTTAAAGAACTGACCCTGTAGCTTGAGTTCTACATTATAATTTCACTGCAGTTAAATCCAAAGAACTATTTTCTCCCTGATGGAAGTCTATTTACATGTATGGTTCCTTCATAGTTTTAAAAGTGTAATCATATATTGCCTCATATTACTTAAATTTATTGCCTAAGTATTATTCTAACAGGAAAGACAGTCCTTAGAGCAGAGAGATTGTGTGGCTCTTTCCTAAGCCCCTCCACTCAGTGTTTTTGACAGAACTAAGCCTAAAATAATTACGTAATATATATCTTTGACTTGATTAATTGTCCAGTTGCTTTTGTTGTACTGTGATTTGTTTCTATTGGGCCAGATATTGTTATCCCTAATTTAGCTAAACTTAGACTTTTTGTAAATTTAAACCTTATCTCATAAATTACCTTGGGCTGTCAGGCTTCTGTAACAATTTCAAGGGGGTTATCATTTCCCTTCTTTAATCTACAGAAGATTAAGAGAATAAAGTCTCTTAGAATAGTTCAGAATGGCACTCATTGCGAGCAACTTTGAAGAAATAAAGTTGGAGAAATGTCTTGCAGCTATGACCAGCCAACGCATCCACTGTCCTTTGCTTTGGGTTTTGGTTTGAGGTTCATAGAAAGTCATCTCCTTAAAGGGAGAGCCATCTTGGATGATATTTAGCCTCTAGTTTCTGTCTAGGGATGGGCCGGGGGGGTGGGGGGAGCGGGTGGGTGCGTAAGAATGATGCTTCTTTCATCACTGATCACTTTGGTGACATCAAAGGATTAAGGGAAGTGTTTTTCCCTAGGCCTCTCACCTATTTCTCTTGTCCCTTCCTCTTCACTCTCCATAAAGCTTATCTTGGAAGCCAGGCACCATTTGCCATGTGACAGTAAGGTGTGTGTAATACATGCTTTGATGGGTTTGTGTTTATAACACAAATACATGGAGTTGTCATTGAGGCAGGAATTGCTTGCTATCAGGAGGTACATCCTGAACAGGGATTACCAAGGCTGGCCTGTGGTCAGATCGGCTTCCTCACATAACTTTCTCTCCCCCTTCATATCTATACCTTTACTTATGAGAGTCTCACTTTTTTTTTGGTTGCTTTTGTTGTTCATTTTCTTTTCTAATCTCACCCCTTCTGTGAATAAACTTTTGTTTCATCCCGAGGAAAAAAACCTCTTCCAGTTTCACGGGGGGTAGAGGTGAAAACAAAATGAAACGGAAAGCTGTTCGGATAACCCAGGAGGATTTTAAGACCGCTTTGTTATAACAATCCTTTTATGTTTGAAATATTTATTGGGCCTCTTCCTGGTCACGATCGGAAGGGAAACCTGAATTGGTGCCCTCTAAGTTGCTCGGGCGGACAGAAGAGTACATGTTTACAGTCAAGATGGTGCTTGATCTTGGAACGACAGGAAATGATTTTGCAAATCCAGATAAACTATTTTATCCTAGAAAGCATACATGCCAAACACAGTTTAAAGTAAACACATAAGAATCCTTGTGTTGTTCCGAATGGGTAGGGTGTTGGGAGAAGCTAGCATTTCTCCAGATTAAGGACAATTCGGTGTGACAGTTGCCTCTAAGTGACCTGTTTTGCCTGTGTGTCCTCTTGCAGGTGTAAGCTTTTGGATTTCCATAATGGAGCAATGCATAGCGAAATAGTGGAATTTGTTTGAATGAATGAATGAATGGGATAACCCCCCTGCCCCCCAGCAACTTCTGGAATTTGCATCCTATGCTAAAAGTTGTGAGTGCCTTCGAGTAAATCACGATATACTTGATCTCCACTTTTGGTAGTAGTTCTGTACTAGTTTGGTACTAGTTCCCTTCCAGACAGGGTGAAGCTGGTATCTTAGTTCTATTCTTCCTTCCAAAATTATTAAAAAAAATTTTTTAAGTTTGTATAGATGAATATTTTAGGACAATATTACTTTAAAGTTTATTTAGATAAATACTATGGAAAATCACCAAGAAAGTTTTGAAAAAGAAGATTAGAGAGAAGGACTTGCCCCACCAGATTTTAAAATTTGTTGTAAAGCTAATAATAAAACAATATGAAATAGAAAATATAACAGACCAATCACAAGCACTGAAATTGAGACGGTGATTAAAAATCTTCCAGCAAACAAAGCCAAGGACCAGATGGCTTCACAGGCAAATTCAATCAAACATTTAGAGAAGAGCTAACACCTATCCTTCTCAAACTCTTCCAAAATATAACAGAGGGAGGAACACTCTCAAACTCATTCTGTGAGGCCACCATCACCCTAATACCAAAACCAGACAAAGATGTCACAAAGAAAGAAAACTACAGGCCAATATCACTGATGAACATAGATACAAAAATCCTCAACAAAATACTAGCAAACAGGATCCAACAGCCCATTAAAAAGATCATACACCATGATCAAGTCGGGTGTATCCCAGGAATGCAAGGATTCTTCAATATATGCAAATAAATCAATATGATACACCATATTAACAAATTGAAGGAGAAAAACCATATGATCATCTCAATAGATGCAGAAAAAGATTCAACAAAATTCAACACTCATTTAAAAAAACCCTCCAGAAAGTAGGCATAGAGGGAACTTACCTCAACATAATAAAGGCCATATATGACAAACCCACAGCCAACATCATTCTCAATGGTGAAAAACGGAAACCATTTTCTCTAAGATCAGGAACAAGACAAGGTTGTCCACTCTCACCACTATTATTCAACATAGTTTTGGAAGTTTTAGACACAGCAATCAGAGAAGAAAAAGAAAGAAAAGGAATCCAAATCGGAAAAGAAGAAATAAAGCTGTCACTGTTTGCAGATGACATGATACTATACATAGAAAATCCTAAAGATGCTACCAGAAGACTGCTAGAGCTAATCAATGAATTTGGTAAAGTAGCAGGATACAAAATTAATGCACAGAAATCTCTTGCTTTCCTACACACTAATGATGAAAAATCTGAAATAGAAATTAAGGAAACACTCCCATTTACCATTCCAACAAAAAGAATAAAATACCTAGGAATAAACCTACCTAAGGAGACAAAAGACCTGTATGCCGAAAACTATAAGACATTGATGAAAGAAATTAAAGATGATACAAAGAGATGGAAAGATATACCATGTTCTTGGATTGGAAGAATCAACATTGTGAAAATGACTATACTACCCAAAGCGATCTACAAATTCAGTGCAATCCCTATCAAACTACTAATGGCATTTTCCACAGAACTAGAACAAAAAATTTCACAATTTGCATGGAAACACAAAAGACCCCAAATAGCCAAAGCAATCTTGAGAAACAAAAACAGAGCTGGAGGACTCAGGCTCCCTGACTTCAGACAAAGCTACAGTAATCAAGACAGTATGGTACAGGCACAAAAACAGAAATATAGATCAATGGAACAGGATAGGAAGCCCAGAGATAAACCCATGCGCATATGGTCACCTTATTTTTGATAAAGGAGGCAAGAATATACAATGGAGAAAAGACAGCCTCTTCAGTAAGTGGTGCTGGGAAAACTGGACTACATGTAAAAGAATGAAATTAGAACACTCCCTAACACCATACACAAAATAAACTCAAAATGGATTAAAGACCTAAATGTAAGGCCAGAGACCATAAAACTCTTTAGAGGAAAACATAGGCAGAACACTCTATGACATAAATCACAGCAAGATCCTTTTTGACCCACCTCCTAGAGAAATGGAAATAAAAACAAAAATAAACAAATGGGACCTAATGAAACTTAAAAGCTTTTGCACAGCAAAGGAAAACATAAACAAGACCAAAAGACAACCCTCAGAATGGGAGAAAATATTTGCAAATGAAGCAACTGACAAAGGATTAATCTCCAAAATTTACAAGCAGATCATGCAGCTCAATACCAAAAAAACAAACAACCCAATCCAAAAATGGGCAAAAGACCTAAATAGACATTTCTCCAAAGAAGATATACAGATTGCCAACAAACACATGAAAGGATGCTCAACACCACTAATCATTAGAGAAATGCAAATCAAAACTACAATGAGGTATCACCTCACACTGGTCAGAATGGCCTTCATCAAAAACTCTACAAACAATAAATGCTGGAGAGTGTGTGGAGAAAGGGAACCCTCTTGAACTGTTGGTGGGAATGTAAATTGATACAGCCACTATGGAGAACAGTATGGAGGTTCCTTAAAAAACTACAAATAGAACTACCATACGACCCAGCAATCCCACTACTGGGCATATACCCTGAGAAAACCATAGGTCAAAAAGAGTCATGTACCAAAATGTTCATTGCAGCTCTATTTACAATAGCCAGGACATGGAAGCAACCTAAGTGTCCATCATCAGATGAATGGATAAAGAAGATGTGGCACATATATACAATGGAATATTACTCAGCCATAAAAAGAAATGAAATGGAGGTATTTGTAATGAGGTGGATGGAGTTAGAGTCTGTCATACAGAGTGAAGTAAGTCAGAAAGAGAAAAACAAATACAGTATGCTAACACATATATATGGAATCTAAGGAAAAAAAAAAAAAAAAGGTCATGAAGAACCTAGTGGCAAGATGGGAATAAAGACACAGACCTACTAGAGAATGGACTTGAGGATATGGGGAGGGGGAGGGGTGAGATGTGACAGGGTGAGAGAGTGTCATGGACATATATACACTACCAAATGTAAAATAGATAGCTAGTGGGAAGCAGCCGCATAGCACAGGGAGATGAGCTCGGTGCTTTGTGACCACCTAGAGGGGTGGGATAGGGAGGGTGGGAGGGAGGGAGATGCAAGAGGGAAGAGATATGGGAACATATGTATATGCATAACTGATTCACTTTGTTATAAAGCAGAAACTAACACACCATTGTAAAGCAATTATACTCCAGTAAAGATGTTTAAAAAAAAAAAAAAAGGAAACGAAATTGAGTTATTTGTAGTGAGGTGGATGGACCTAGAGTCTGTCAAACAGAGTGAAGTAAGTCAGAAAGAGAAAAACAAATACTGTATGCTAACACACATATATATGGAATCTAAAAAAAAAGTTTCTGAAGAATTAGGGGCAGGACAGGGATAAAGACGCAGATGTAGAGAATGGACTTGAGGACACGGGGAGGGGGAAGGGTAAGCTGGGACGAAGTGAGAGAGTGGCATGGACATATATACACTACCAAATGTAAAATAGATAGCTAGTGGGAAGCAGCCACATAGCACAGGGAGATCAGCTCGGTGCTTTGTGATCACCTAGAGGGGTGGGGTAGGGAGGGTGGGAGGGAGACGCAAGAGGGAGGAAATATGGGGATATATGTATATGTATAGCTGATTCACTTTGTTATAAAGCAGAAACTAACACACCATTGTAAAGCAATTATACTCCAATAAAGATGTTAAAAAAAAAAAATCGTGGCAGGGTTTTTCCACTGGGTCAGTTAACAGCTAGCATTTAGTGAGCATTTACTGTGTGTCAGATACTATTCTAAGACCTTTTCATGTATTAAGTCAATCCTCAATACAGCCTTTTGACATCAAAACTGTTTTTATCCCTATTTGAAGTTGAAAGAAATGGAACATAGGGAGGTTTAGTAACTGGTTCAAAGTCACATAGCTAAGAAGTGGTGGAGTCAGGATTTGAACCCAGGCAATAAAATCAGATCATTACCTAGGTTATGCTATAGTATAAAAACTGAAATTCCAGCTGGATTAAAAATCTAACTGTATAAAATAACATCTTTATAACATACACGATAAAAAGGTAATCCAGAAAAACAGTTATACAATCTTGAAATTGGAGAGACTTTCTTAAGCAAGATAGAAATTCCAGAAAAAAAAAAAGAAAAATATTGATCTGACAACATTAAAAACAAAACCCCAAATTTCTGTTGACAGGATACCATGAGCAAAATCAAAAGTTCAGTGGTTACCAAAGAGGAAATATATTTGCACTACATTTCACAGAAAAAGTGTTTGTATTTGCACTCTACAAAGAACTTTTATAAAATGACATTTTTAGAAAAGTCCAGTTGAAAAGGATATGGACTGGCAATTCAGAGAGGATAAAGTGCAAATGGACAATAAATAGTTAACAGTGGCAACGTGTACGGTGCTAATAGGCTTTTAGGGAAACTCCCAGTTCTGTTTGGGTTTGCTTTGGTCAGGGAACTAAGGTTTTCCTTTAAGTTCTTCGTCCCCCACCCTGATTTCTTTTCTCCACCACCCCACCTTCCACCCCTATCACCTTTCAAGATGTTAAAATTCCTTATCCTATGTTCAGAGAGTCCAGGACTGTTGGGTGGAGGGCTGTCAGTATCTGGGGAGTGAGTCGTTGGAGGTGAACACTTAAAAGCTACCTGGCAGTGATTTCCTGCTGCTCTGCTTCCTGGTCCTCTGAACAGAAGATATTTCTCCTTCCTACTCTGTGACCTGGAATCCTTCCTATCCCTTTCTCTGCCCCTAGTTAGGATGGGTCTTCTGCCTCCAATTTCCATCTTCAAGCCGGAGTCTTATCTAGCCTTTGAGAGAGCAAAAGCATTAAAGTCTTCCTGTTCTACACTTGGGCCTGAGGCTTCTTTGAGTCTCTGTTGCAGCTTAGAGTGGGCTTGGGGCTGGGGTGATAGAAAAATAACCATCAGAGTTCAAAGGTACCAGGGAGAGAACACGGAAAATGTGTAAATTAACATTTTGAGATATTATCTTGCCAGAGGTCTATGTTTTTAACTTCTCTGGTACTCAAGAAATGCAAGTAACAATGAAATGACCTTTTTTTTTGCCCATTAGATTGGTCAGAGTTTAAAATATTGATAGCATTCAATATAGGCCAGAGCTAGGGGGAAGGATACCCTTATATATTGTTGGGAGATGAATTGCTGAAACTTTCTAGGAATTGTTAAAACATGTCTGTACCCACTGAAACTTAAATTGACATAAGCTATGACCTAGCAGTATACGACTATGAATTGAGCCCAAAGAAACAAAAGCACTAGACATATGGATTTACTTACAAGGTTGTATATTGCAAAATTATTTACCAGGGGGCTCTAGACCATCCAAATGCCTATCAAGGAATACTTGAATAAGTTATAGCTCATTCATATAATGGAATACCATATAGCTACTAAAAAGAACATCTTAACTCTGTGATCTCTTTTATTTTATAAAAAACAATATTAAGAGCTTTAAGTATGGTAAATAAGTTTATATTCTGTAAGTGCAGAAAGTATGAAAGATATACGCCACACGATTAATTTAAGGCAAGCATTATAAACTTCAGTGACTCCAGGGACCAGGCTGAATGTCAATGCAGCAGAATGGACACTGAAACCTCTGTGGAGTAAGAAAGGGTTATTGTGTGTTGGGGTCCTAAGAAAGTGGCAAAGGATGGGTTCCAAAGCAAAGAAGAAGGGATATTTGGGGGTCAGAAGAAACAAAAATAGGACAGGAACAGATGTAGGTAGGTCGACATGATAGATAATGGGAGATGAGGCATTCCAACTGATGGCTTTTCTTTTTCCCATAATGTTGGAGTAAAGGGTTCGAAGGAAGTAAAGACAGCTTAGAGAAGGTTTCCTGGAGAATGAGAAAGAAAAAAGTAGGAATGCAAAGGTCCATTTAAGGTTAATGAGCATTAATTTAGAGTGGAGCCATTATATCCTTTTATTAGATTGACATGAGCACCAGAAACTGTATTAAAAATGAATAAAAATTCTTGGTAAAGTAGAAGTTAAGTTTTTTTTACTTTTCTAGGAGAAAAATTCAAAAGTCCAATATTAGTAACAATCTCAAGAAATGGAGGGAGTTACTTGCTCTTTCACATTAGAAAATTTATTTTTAGTCATAGAATTTTTTAAACAGCTTTGTTGAGGTATGATTCATTTACCATACAATTCAGCCACCTAAAGTGTACAATTCAATGGGTTTTAGTATCTTTGTAGATATATATGCAACCATCACCACAGTCAATTTTAGAACATTTTTATTTCTCCCCAAGGAAATCCATACCCTTTAGCCATCACCCTCCCCTCCCCACCCCAATTTAATCTTCCCGCCCCCCAATCCCTGCTCCCACCTTCCACCCCAGCCCCTGGCAACCATTAATCTACTTTCTGTCTCTATAGATTTGCCTATTCTGGACATTTCATATAAATGGAATCATATAATATGTGGTCCTTTGTGACTGGCTTCTTTCATTTAGCATAATGTTTTCAAGTTTTATCCATGTGGTAGCATGTATCAGTACCTCATTCCTTCTCATTGCCGAATGATAGTCCATTGCATGGATAAACCACCTTTTCTTTATCCATTCAGCAGTCCATGGGCATTTGGGATGTTTCCACTTTTTGGCTATTATTAATAATGCTGCTATTAACATTCTTGTACAAGTTTTTGGGTGGACATACGTTTTCATTTCTCCTGAGTATATAACTATAAGTGGAATTGCTGGTAACTCTAGGCTTAGCCTTTTGAGGAACTGTCAGAATGTTTTCCAAAACATAGAATTTAGAACTAGATGGGATCATAGAAATTACTAGAGATATTTAAGTCATCTCTAACTGTAAGTGGGAGACCAAACTCAAAAAGCTAATTAGTGGGAGATAAGAACCTAGATTTTGATTTTTTTGTTTAATGTTGTTAATTATTTTTTATTTCTTTAACTTTTTTATCTTAAATGTTTAAAATTTCTTTACACATGTACTCATACACATACATTAGTTTCCATTAATATGATTTTAAACGTACGATTTAGTATAAATTTTTGGATTTTCTTTTCCCTTTTTTATGCTTATCTTATTTCTCCTTCTCACATTACCTTCATCCCCTCCACGAGGTAATTAATACTAATAACCTAAAAAAAAATTCTCTCATGTTTTCTCCATGATAATATAATCCTACATATACACACATACACAAAGGGAATTTTAATCACTATTTTACAAAAATGGGATCATCTTATACTATTTTTCTGCACATTGCTTGTGGAATTTCCTCCAAATCAACCAGTGTACTCTTTTTTTTTTTTTTTTAAACTTTTGGGTTTATTTATTATTTATTTATTTATTTATGGATGTGTTGGGTCTTCGTTTCTGTGCGAGGGCTTTCTCTAGTTGCAGCGAGCGGGGGCCACTCTTCATCGCGGTGCACGGGCCTCTCACTATCGCGGCCTCTCTTGTTGCGGAGCACAGGCTCCAGACGCGCAGGCTCAGTAGTTGTGGCTCACGGGCCTAGTTGCTCCGCGGCATGTGGGATCTTCCCGGACCAGGGCTCGAACCCGTGTTCCCTGCATTGGCAGGAAGATTCTCAACCACTGCGCCACCAGGGAAGCCCCAACCAGCGTACTTTTATTTTTATTTTAAATGTCTGCAGAATACTCAGTGATATGGGTGTTTTATAACTTATTGAGCCTATCAGTGAATGTTCACTCATTGTTTCTGGTTTTAATTTAATTTTTGGATAAACAGCACTACGATAAACATCCTTGCTGCTCAGTTGTGGTCCATGACCTGGCAGCATTGTCGTGCCAGGGAGCTTTATAGACATACAGACACTCAGGTTCCAGCCTGCCCTACTGAATTAGACTTTGCATTTTAACAAGATCCCCAGGAGATTCATATTCACATTGAAAACTGAGCACTGACCTAGTTAGTACATATGACCTTTCAGTCAAGTGCTATCATATCTATAGTTAGATTCCAAGGAGTGAATTCTGGGGCAAAAGGGTACACATACTTTCAATTTTAATAGATGCTTTAACAGACTGCTTCCTTTAAAGACTGCAGCACATTGGATTTCTACCAGCGCTGTTTGAGAATACCCTTTTCCCCCAGGTTCCCATTAACAATGAGTGTTGATGTTGAGATTTTAAAGGAAATTGGCTATGATAGGAACATTTAGGTTTTATTTGACTTTTCCCACGTAATTGAGCAAACTATTCATAAGATAGTATTATTAGAATAGTACCAATTTCAGTTTTTAGATTTCGAAGTCAAATGATAGAAGGAACGAAATACAAAGAATAGCAAAGCATAAAGATGCAATTATCTAATAGAAAACTTCTCTCCTCTTTGTTAACCTTCCTTGGTGCTAACATGAGAAAATGGGTACCCAGGATAGTGATCACGTGACCAGCTGGATGTTTACAGTGCCTTGTTCACACTTACTGGGAACGTTTTCAGATAAATGATTGGGAGAAAAGGTAAAACGCAGTAAAGGTTTAACAAAGTCTGCTTAATCTCAAAACTAATCATGAAGTTGTAAATTAAAATAAAATACCGTATTTTGCCCATCAGATTGACAGGTTTTTTTTTTAACATCTTTATTGGAGTATAATTGCTTTACAATGGTGTGTTAGTTTCTGCTTTATAACAAAGTGAATCAGCTACACATATACATATATCCCCATGTCTCCTCCCTCTTGCGTCTCCCTTCCATCCTCCCTATCCCACCCCTCTAGATGGTCACAAAGCACGGAGCTGATCTCCCTGTGCTATGCGGCTGCTTCCCACTAGCTTTCTATTTTACATTTGGTAGCGTATATATGTCAATGCCACTCTCTCACTTCGTCCCAGCTTACCCTTCCCCCTCCCCGTGTCCTCAAGTCCATTCTCTACGTCTGTGTCTTTATTCCTGTCCAGATTGGCAGATTTTATTTTATTTTTGGCAGATTTTAAAATTAACAGTATTCAATGTTGGAAAAGATGTGGAAAAACAGACATGCTCATAAATTGTTGATGGGAATATAAATTGATAATGTCCTTTTAGGGAATGAAACAGCAGTGTATATAAGACATTTCAGTGCACATACCTTATGACTCAGCAAGAGAGTAATCTGTCTTACAGATTTAGTCATACGTGAGAAAAAAGATATACTAAAGGACATCCATTGGAAATTTGAGACCACTTAAATGCCCATCCATAGGGACATGAACTTACATATTTTGGTGTATTGATATTGTCTATATCTGGTATGGGGAAAGCTCTACAAGACATATAGCTAAACAACAAAAAAATCAAGTCTCAAAACAATGTATCTTGTACAATCCACTTTTGGAAGTGATAACACAAAAGATGTGTGTTTGTGTACACGTATCTATGTATATAATAGAAAAACACAAACCAAACTGCTAGCAGTGGTTACCTCTGGGTGTGTGTTGGAGGGAGGGTGGTTGGAATGGTGGTGAAAGAGTAACATATACACTGTTTCCTAAACAATATCAATTGTTAACATTTACGGAGCACATTATATGTCTAGCATATGCTAAAAACTTTCCATGAATAATCTTAATCCTGACAACCACCTGATGACGTAAGTACTATCGTTACTATCTGAATTTTACCATTAAGTTAACTGCGTCACAAATAGGTGAAGTAATTTGCTTAAGGTGATGTAGCCAGAAAGATGTGGTGCTGTAATTTGAACCAAGGTAGCCTGACTCTAGAGACCATGCTCAGAACCTCAATTCTGTCTACCCATCTATCCATTACCTACCCTCCCATCACCTATGTTTGTTTATCTATCAGCTATTTATCTATCTATCTACCTACCTACCTACCATCTTCCATCTATCGGTTCTGTCACACTAAGGTTCTCAAGCCACCATAGAGAAAATTAACCCAGTTTTCTATTTACATCATTGAGGTACAATATAATTTATGAAAACACACTGAGATTTTCAGAGAATAGCATAATTGACAGGTGATGTAACTGATTCTGATTCTTTACCAGAGTGAGGGAGAATTGCCTCATTCCAGGACATTGTGTGATGGCCTGATTGTAGATCTCTGGATGGAGTAGAAAAAGCAACCTGGTATAATCCATCCGCCTAGCTGGCCACTGATCTACAGAACCAAACATTCCATAATGTTAGTGATCCTCTCCTTTATTTTGCTAAAGAAGATCATCTCCCTTATTTCTTCCAGAGTGTGTGAGTGGCAGAATTGGTATTGAAATCAGGTTTTCTGACTCTGAGTTCAGTGTTCTTTCCACTATATTATGATTTGGGATTTATGACACACATCTTACTTCCTGTAGGATGTAACCAGACAGATGGATACACAGTGCAGACCCATTCCTGTGTTTGGAGACCCCAAATTTGTATATCATTATTTAGAAGGAAAGAAAGGACTGAACAGCCAGTGTTGAGTGATGTTTTATCACCAGCTTCAAAGGTTTGGCCATTATATGCTCTTAAAAATTAAGGAGGTCCAACTAATTTCCTGGGTGTTATGTTTAACTATGTAAATTAATTAGCTAGTTGGTTTTACAGAGACACCCTCCAAAAAGTTTTGTTCCTCTTAAACAAAAAAACCCCAGCTTGGTGGTATGGTTAGGTGATGGTGTAGTTAAGTGATGGTGTGGTCATATGATGGCTGGACATGAAGCAAATCACCCGCAGAAGACATGGGCAGCCTGATGAAGCACAATGATGGGTCCAGGACATAGAGATGGGCAGGATGTCATTGTCAGCTAAGCCCATGTGCAGGTGACTGCCCCTGAACAGAAAAAAAAGGTCAAGGGTCAGGAAACATGTGGACCCTGAGGAGAGCAGAGAAAGTACTGAGTCTAAACCACTTTTCCTGATTTTATTCAAGCCAAGAGGAAGGCAAAGGGCTGTGTCATCTAACTTTCCCTGAACCGGTGCATCAGCAGAACGGGCTGAGCCTCTCCCACTTACCTCCTGATCCCACACACAGAGTTCATGGCCATCCAGCTGCCCTGTTCGGATCTCCAGCAGGCAAAGGAGAAAGGCCACTTGGACGTCTGGAACTCCTCAATCTTGCTCAAGGCTGGCAGCTGTCACAGAATGTCATCAGCTAAGAGAGCATCATAGCAACATGTTTCCCACTTCTTAAACCATTAGTCTCTCACATTTTATGGTTAGTTCTATGAGCACATTTTTTTTCAGCTACGGGACTCAAGCTTCTGAGGTTTTGAACTATTTATTAGCGCCTAAAAGTCAAAATATTCATCCATCTATTGCTTGAGGAAAATTTGATTTTCTGTAAGGGAATGACCTATATCCTGAAATAAAAAAAATCTGTGTGTAGTGACCATTCTTCATGCCTAATGTTTCATTTTTATGAACCTTCTGTTAACATTCTGCCTCACTTTGAGTGGATGTCTCTAGGTCATTCATTGACAAAGAAGAATATTTGAAAAACAAAAATGTCCATATTACGTATGTACATGTAGATTAAACTATTTTTTAAAGTATAAATGTGATATACTTTTAAAAACTCCACCAGCACTGAAAATATTAAAGTAAAAAATAAAAGTCAGTTACTGCTCTCACAAATATCACGTTGTTAACAATTTCTCACATTGCCTCCTGGAATTGATTGGTGTATGAGGGGCATTCATGAGGTACAGATGTCCTTTTTTGTTTTAACTAAATGGGATCATACGAGACATTACTGCTTGGCAGTTTGATCTTTTCCATTTGCAATATCCTTATTGATGGATATTAAGGTTGTTTTCAAAACCTTTTAATCATCTAACATTGCAATGAATATCCTTGTTATAGGCAACTTTGCAGACTTGTGCATGTATGTCTTCAAATCATTACACTTGGGTTCTTGTTACCAAAGTTTTCAAAAGCAAAGTTTTGAAAACTGGAAACAGAGCCTGAAGGCAAAAATAAAGGGTATGACATGTCCCTAGATTTATCCTCTTCAGTCTCTATCCTCAAATGCTACAGGTAATTGGAAGCTGACTATAGGAAAAGAAGAGAAGCAAAAAGAAATATATTTATGAAATATGGACAAGGATTTTCTTGGGTGTCACTCAGTTCAGCTCTTAGGAGAGATGTGACTTGGTAATTTTTATCCTGGTAAAGTATTTAAAAGAAAGTGATTTCATTTGTCACAAAATAAGTAATTTTTTTCTTCTTCGAGTCTTACCACCACTGAGGTTTTCCTATCCTTTCCAACTCTCAGTTTTTGTTCCTTCTAAGAAATGCCTATGATACTAATTGTTTGTCTTGTAAATTTGACATGCTGTGTATTTAGCCTTACAGATTGATTTTCTAAGGTATGTTTTTTGACTTGCTTGTAATCTTATAAACCCCTTCAAGGCAAGCTTGGTCCTCTCTATATCCCTTGTAGCACCTCTGAAGCAATATGCAATGCTTTGGAAATGGTAGTGAATACTTAGTCACTTGTAAATTGACTTCTCTAGGCTCTAGACTCCTGACTTATTTTTTTATCTAACACTATCTGATGAATAAGGGAAATATTTTTTCCACAGCCCCTTAGTAAGGTGGCCCAATGCTTGGCATCCCATTTCCTAATCTGTGTTTCCAAGGTCTGGGTGGACCAAAACACGGCATTTTGGTAGACAATGACCATGAACCTTTGTTTTGTTTCCTTTCACAGGTCAGGGGGCCTCAGCTGGCACATAAGTAGAAACAGATGTTCAAAAGGCTAAGGAGGTACGTGGTGCCAATGTCTCAGTTCTGGGAAAAGGAAACACTTCACAGAGAATAGGTGCCACCTGTAGGGGTTATAGTTTGCCAAGCAAAACCAGTTTGGCTAAAAATTGCTAAAAATAATTCCCAAGGGCATAAGGTAATGTTTGCTTAAACATGAAATTGAACGAGGGTGTTGTGTGTGTACGTGTCTATGTCTGTGTGTGTACCTGGCACTCCAATGAAGCCTATTCACCCATTTATGAATTCCAATTGCTGACAGAACATTTTTATTTAATATTTGACCCATTCATAAGGATAGAGTTGTTAAATTTGTATCTAACAGGCATAGAAGAAAGAATTTTAAATTTTCTTTTTTTCAACCATCTCACTGAGATTTTTTTTTTTTGCGGGGGGTGGGGGGGGAAGGGGGATTCAATGCTTTTTATTCCGAAGACATTTCTTTCAAAGCTACATCTTCTTGGCATCATTCCTGGCTATTAGCATTCCTCTAGTTAAAATTTAAGAAAAATAAGGAAGCAGAAAGGTATTGTAAATAATAATAAAGAATTAAGCGTAGGGTATACTGAATGCTTCCCTAAGTTTTCATCTATTTTTTTTTTAACATCTTTATTGGAGTATAATTGCTTTACAATGGTGTGTTAGTTTCTGCTTTATAGCAAAGTGAATCAGCTATACATATACATATATCCCCATATTTCCTCCCTCTTGCATCTCCCTCCCACCCTCCCTATCCCACCCCTCTAAGCCATCACAAAGCACCGAGCTGATCTCCCTGTGCTATGCGGCTGCTTCCCACTAGCTATCTATTTTACATTTGGTAGTGTATATATGTCCATGCCCCTCTCTCACTTTGTTCCAGCTTACCCTTCCCCCTCCCCGTGTCCTTAAGTCCATTCTCCACGTCTGCGTCTTTATTCCTGTCCTGCCCCTAGGTTCTTCAGAACCATTTTTTTTTTTTTTTTTTAGATTCCATGTATATGTGTTAGCATACGGTATTTGTTTTTCTCTTTCTGACTTACTTCACTCTGTATGACAGACTCTAGGTCTATCCACCTCACTACAAATAACTCAATTTCGTTTCTTTTTATGACTGAGTAATATTTCATTGCATATATGTGCCACATCTTCTTTTTCTAAAAACATCTTTATTGGAGTATAATTGCTTTACAATGGTGTGTTAGTTTCTGCAGTATAACAAAGTAAATCAGCTATACATATACATATGTCCCCATATCTCCTCCCTCTTGCGTCTCCTTCCCACTCTCCCTATCCCACCCCTCTAGGTGGTCACAAAGCATTGAGCTGATCTCCCTGTGCTATGCGGCTGCTTCACACTAGCTATCTATTTTACATTTGGTAGTATATATAAGTCCATGCCACTCTCTCACTTCGTCCCAGCTTACCCTTCCCCCTCCCTGTGTCCTTAAGTCCATTCTCTACGTCTGCATCTTTATTCCTGTCCTGCCCCTAGGTTCTTCATAACCTTTTTTAGTTTTTAGTTTTTTTAGATTCCATATATATGTGTAAGCATACGGTATTTGTTTTTCTCTTTCTGACTTACTTCACTCTGTATGACAGACTCTAGGTTCATCCACCTCACTACAGATAACTCAATTTTGTTTCTTTTTATGGCTGAGTAATATTCCATTGTATATATGTGCCACATCTTCTTTATCCATTCATCTGTTGATGGACACTTAGGTTGCTTCCATGTCCTGGCTATTGTAAATAGAGCTGCAGTGAACATTGTGGTACATGACTCTTTTTGAATTATGGTTTTCTCAGGGTATATGCCCAGTAGTGGGATTGCTGGGTCGTATGGTAGTTCTATTTTTAGTTTTTTAAGGAACCTCCATACTGTTCTCCATAGTGGCTGTATCAATTTACATTCCCACCAACAGTGCAAGAGGGTCCCCTTTTCTCCACACCCTCTCCAGCATTTATTGTTTGTAGATTTTTTGATGATGGCCATTCTGACTGGTGTGAGGTGATACCTCATTGTAGTTTTGATTTGCATTCCTCTAATGATTAGTGATGTTGAACATCCTTTCATGTGTTTGTTGGCAATCTGTATATCTTCTCTGGAGAAATGTGTTTAGGTCTTCTGCCCATTTTTGGATTGGGTTATTTGTTTTTTTTTTGATATTGAGCTGCATGCGCTGCTTGTAAATTTTGGAGATTAATCCTTTGTCAGTTGCTTCATTTGCAAATATTTTCTCCCATTCTGAGGGTTGTCTTTTGGTCTTGTTTATGTTTTCCTTTGCTATGCAAAAGCTTTTAAGTTTCATTAGGTCCCATTTGTTTATTTTTGTTTTTATTTCCATTTTTCTAGGAGGTGAGTCAAAAAGGATCTTGCTGTGATTTATGTTATAGAATGTTCTGCCTATGTTTTCCTCTAAAGAGTTTTATAGTCTCTGGCCTTACATTTAGGTCTTTAATCCATTTTGAGTTTATTTTTGTGTATGGTGTTAGGGAGTGTTCTAATTTCATTCTTTTACATGTAGTCCAGTTTTCCCAGCACCACTTACTGAAGAGGCTGTCTTTTCGCCATTGTATATTCTTGCCTTCTTTATCAAAAATAAGGTGACCATATGTGTGTGGGTTTATCTCTGGGCTTCCTATCCTGTTCCATTGATCTATATTTCTGTTTTTGTGCCAGTACCATACTGTCTTGATTACTGTAGCTTTGTCTGAAGTCAGGGAGCCTGATTCCTCCAGCTCTGTTTTTCTTTCTCAAGATTGCTTTGGCTATTCAGGGTCTTTTGTGTTTCCATACGAATTGTGAAATTTTTTGTTCTAGTTCTGTGAAAAATGCCATTGCTAGTTTGATAGGGATTGCACTGGATCTGTAGATTGCTTTGGGTAGTATAGTCATTTTCACAATGTTGATTCTTCCAATCCAAGAACATGGTATGTCTCTCCATCTCTTTGTATCATCTTTAATTTCTTTCATCAATGTCTTATAGTTTTCAGCATACAGGTCTTTTGTCTCCTTAGGTAGGTTTATTCCTAGGTATTTTATTCATTTTGTTGCAGTGGTAAATGGGAGTGTGTCCTTAATTTCTATTTCAGATTTTTCATCATTAGTGTGTAGGAATGCAAGAGATTTCTGTGCATTAATTTTGTATCCTGCTACTTTACCAAATTCATTGATTAGCTCTAGCAGTCTTCTGGTAGCATCTTTAGGATTTTCTATGTATAGTATCATGTCATCTGCAAACAGTGACAGCTTTATTTCTTCTTTTCCGATTTGGATTCCTTTTCTTTCTTTTTCTTCTCTGATTGCTGTGTCTAAAACTTCCAAAACTATGTTGAATAATAGTGGTGAGAGTGGACAACCTTGTCTTGTTCCTGATCTTAGAGAAAATGGTTTCAGTTTTTCACCATTGAGAACGATGTTGGCTGTGGGTTTGTCATATATGGCCTTTATTATGTTGAGGTAAGTTCCCTCTATGCCTACTTTCTGGAGGTTTTTTTTTAAATGGGTGTTGAATTTTGTCAAAAGCTTTTTCTGCATCTATTGAAATGATCATATGGTTTTTCTCCTTCAATTTGTTAATATGGTGTATCCATTGATTTATTTGCATATATTGAAGAATCCTTGCATTCCTGGGATGAACCGCACTTGTTCATGGTGTATGATCCTTTTAATGTGCTGTTGGATCCTGTTTGCTAGTATTTTGTTGAGGATTTTTGCATCTATGTTCATCAGTGATATTGGCCTGTAGTTTTCTTTCTTTGTGACATCTTTGTCTGGTTTTGGTATTAGGGTGATGGTGGCCTCATAGAATGAGTTTGGGAGTGTTCCTTCCTCTGTTATATTTTGGAAGAATTTGAGAAGGATAGGTGTTAACTCTTCTCTAAATGTTTGATAGAATTCGCCTGTGAAGCCCTCTGGTCCTGGGCTTTTGTTTGTTGGAAGACTTTTAATCACAGTCTCAGTTTCAGTGCTTGTGATTGGTCTGTTTATATTTTCTGTTTCTTCCTGGTTCAGTCTTGGAAGGTTGTTAAGCTATCCAAAAAGGACTGGGGGCTTTGAAGAACTATGAATCTTTATACAGTGGTTAAATCTTACTTAAATTTTCCTCCTGGCAGAATTTAGTTACAGTTGGGGGATTAATATATTCAAGGCCATTAGACAGAATTTAGTGCAAATGCCATGTCTCTTTGGGCAAACTACTATACTTCTTTGTGCTTCAGTTTCCTCATCTGTAAAATGGGTGTAATAATTGTACATATCTCGTGGTTTTATTGAGAAGAGTGAGTGTTCTAAGAAAGTCACAGTACACAGCACATAAGAAGTCATCTATTACTGCTACACTTTACTGCAACTACTAATGCCATCACGACAATGACCACCACTACTCCAGTCTTTCATCTTTTTCTCTCCACATTGTCTCCTTTAGTTCACAAAGATCATCAATAATTTAATGTAATCATGAAATTCCACTGAAATTTGTGAATTATTTCCTAGATATGGGAATCCATAATTTTCCTTGATGTTGGAATTTAAGTCATGAGGCCAGATGTCATGGGAAGATGACCATATTCAGAGTCCAATGACTTGGATTTAGTTCTAGCTCTGTCACTTACTACCTTAGTGGCCCTGGGAAAGTTGTCACATCTTTCTGGGCTTCTGTTTCCTCAACTGTAAAATGGGGGTGGGCAAATGAATGAGATGATTTCTAAGGTCTCTTTTGGGAGACGCTTAGGAGAACTTGGACTATAAGACCAAGATGTAGAAAAAAACCCTGTAATATTTTATACTACCAGCTGAACTCAACTGTTAATTTAATTTACCAAAACAAATGTAAAAATAATCTACTTCAAATGAAACAGCTTAGATAAAAATTAAACAAAATATTCTATAAAATTAATAAATAGGATTAAAGATAAGGACATCAGACTATAAAACCTTCAATGTCAGGGACAATGCATTAATATATATCCTTGTCCTTGTATCTCCAGAGGCTAGCAGAAGACCTGGTACATGGTTGGTATTCAAACAAAGTTTGCCAAAATGAAACAAACAGAATTGAGAGTCAGCGTAGCTTGTGAACTAAATAATATTCTATTTGGATTGGATCCAGGATGTAAATTGTGAGAAAGCTGGAATTTCTGAAATCTGAGGCTTTATATTAAAGCAGAAGTTCTCTCATTGTTGTTGGATCAACATCATCATTATCACCCGGGCACCTGTTAGACATGCAGATTTTGGGGCTCTACCCACATCTACTGCATGAGAAACTCTGAGGATGGAGTCTAACAACCTGTGTCTTTGTTGTTGGTTTTTAATTAGACTTTATTTTCTTAGAGCAGTTTTAGGTTCGCCTCAAAACTGGGCACAAAGTACAGAGAGTTCCCACATACCCCCTGTCCACCCATACAGCCTCTGGTGGGAGGTGTTGATAGTTACAGTTGGGGGATTATATTCAACATCATCCCCCGCCAGAGTGGTACATGTGTTACAGCTGATGAAACTGCATTGACACATCATGATCACCCAAAGTCCCTAGTTCACATTAAGTTCATTCTTAGTGGTGTACGTTCTATGGGTTTTGACAAATATATGACATGAATCCACCGTTACAGCATCACATAGAATAGTTTCACTGCCTTAAACAATCTGTGTTTTAAGAAGCCCTCCAGATGATTTTCGTGCACATTAATGTTTGACAACCATTGCATTGCAGGATAGAATTTTTCAAAGCTAAGTTGGAGAAATAGCCAAGAAATTAAGACTGTCATAAATCCTACATCTAAACTGAAGCTATAATTGATTTATCCTACTCTCCTCTTAGTACACATTTGGATGCTAATGGTCAGGACAGTCTTTAAAATGATTTGGGAACTCTCAGCGTCTGGGCTTCTGCTTCACTCTTTGCTGAAATTTTAGGGCACCCTTTTCTCTAGCATATTCACTGGAAAGTAGGATAGAGCTGTGGAAAGGACACATTTCTAAGAGAAAATGTTTTATTATTGAAAATTATTGAAAATATTTTATTATTGAAAATTTATTATTGAAAATTTTCAATTTTATATTGAAAATATACCGATTTTAAACTTCAGTAATTATCAACTCCTGGCCTATCTCATTTTATCTGTATTCACATTCATCCCTCCCTTCATTCCAAATTATTTTTAAACAAATCTAAGATGATGGTATCATTTCACCTGTAAATATATATGGTCCAGAAAAATAGAAGAGAAGGGAACACTTCCCAACTAAATCATTTACCATGATTTAAAAAAAAAAACCCAGAAAATGTTATTACAAGGAAAGTAAACTGTAGACCAATATCCCTCCTAAACATGGATTTTAAAAAATTTTATTATCAAACCAAATCTAACTATATATAGAAAAGATAACATATCATGTCCAAGCGGGGTTTATCCCAGGGATGCAAGTTTGGTTCAACATTCAAAAATCAATAAATGCAATTTGCCAGAACAACCATAGGATTGTCTCAACAGATTCAGAAAAAGCATTTGACAAAATACAACATTCATAATAACGTCTAATAAATTAGGACTAGAAAGGAATTTCTTCAGCCTGATAAAAGGAATCTATGCAAAACTTATAATGTCATACTTAATGATGAGGGACTGACTGCTTTCTTCTCAAGCATGGATTTGAGGCAAGGATGTCTACTCTTATCACTTCTGTTTGATGTTATATTGGAGATCCTAGCCTATATAAGAAGCCAACAAAGAAAAGCATACAGATTAGAAAGGAAGAAATAAAATTGTCTTTATTCACAGAAACATGATTGTCTACAAAGAAAATCCTAAAGAACCTACCAAAAAGCTACTAGAACTTATATGTGAGTCTAACAAGGGCACAGGTTACTAGGATAATACAAAAAATAATTGTATTTTTATATAGTGGCAAAAAAACAATTGGAAATTAGAACTTACAGTGGCATCAATGAACACGAAATACTTTGGGGTAAATCTATCAAAATATGGTGAAGATTTGAATGCTGAAAACTATATAACACTAATAAGAGAAATTACAGTCAAATCCTTGATGATCCCCAATGACCTCTGTCTCCTGTATTTAAACCCTGGGTATTAATGTCCTCAGACTGTGAATAGGGCTGAACTGTGTAATAGGATATTGTGGACACGGTCATATATGACTTCCAGTTCTAGGTCATAAAAGACACTGTGGCTTCCACCTTGCTGTCTTGGATCACTTGCTCTGGGAAAACCAACTTCCATGTCTGAGGACACAAGTAGCCCTGGCCCTATGGAGACTCCCAACGTTCAATGAGGATCTGAATTCTTCTGCCATGGTCATGCGAGTGAGTCACACTAGAGATGGATTTTTCAGCCCTAATCAGGCCTTCACATGACTGCATCCCAGGCTGACATCTTGTCTGTAACCTTATGAGAGACCTGGAACTAGAAAGACCCAGCTAAACTGCTCCCACACTCCTGAACCACAAAGACTCTGCAATAATAAACGCCTATGGTTTGAAGCCACTAGACTTTGGAGTAATTTGTTATGTGGCAATAGAAAACTAGCACAGGTTTTGGTACCTGGAAGTGAGGTGTCGCCACAATAAACATTTAAAAATGTGGGAGCGGCTTTCAAGTGCAGCAGTTGGAAGAGGCTGTAAGAACTTTGAGAAGCTTGTTAGTGAAAACCTAAGGGATATTGAAGAGATGATCATGTGATTTTCATCCTTCATTCTGTTAATGTGGTGTATCACATTAATTGATTTTCATATGTTGAGCCATCTACGCATCCCAGGGATCAGTCCCACTTGGTTATGGTGTATGATCCTTTTAATGTGCTGTTGAATTCAGTTTCCTAATATTTTGTTGAGGATTTTTGCATCAATGTTCATCAGGGATATTGGCCTGCAGTTATCTTTTCTTGTGGTGTCTTTGTCTGGCTTTAGTATCAGAGTAATGCTAACTTCATAAAGTAAGTTTGGAAATGTTCCCTCCTGTACAATTTTTATTTTTTTGGAAAAGTTTAGAAGGATTGGTGTTAATTCTTCTTTAAATGTTTGGTAGAATTAAGTTTCAGTTACGCAAGATGAATAAGTTCTAGAGATCTGCTGTACATTGCGCCTGTAGATAACAATACTATATTCTACACTTAAAACATCTATGAAGAGGATAAAGCTCATGTTCAGTGTTCTTCCCACAGTAAATTTTTTTTTAAGTAGAATAAAATTTAAGAAAGAAAATTGGGCCTGAGCACAGTTAAAATTGCCCATGGAGCAGAGCTGAGATTCTAATCTCGGTTCATCTGGCGCCAGAGCTCCCACTCCTCCACTACATCATTGTACTTCCCCTTCAAACAAATATGGGAAACTGGAAGAGGAAAATATCTTTAGAACAAGCCATGTGAAACTAAATACAGTACGTTACTCCATAGGAAATCGATTAAAAAAAACAATGGCAGCCTTTACACGTAAGGTATTATTTTATATATATGAAAAATCACCTATTATATTTCACATATATGTGAAAAATCACCTATTATATTTTTTTTTTTTTTTTAAATAATTTTTTTTTTTTAAAGGAATGTAGTTTATTTATTTATTTATGGCTGTGTTGGGTCTTCGTTTCTGTGCGAGGGCCTTCTCCAGCTGCAGCAAGCGGGGGCCACTCTTCATCGCGGCGCGCGGGCCTCTCACTGCCGCGGCCTCTCCCGTTGCGGAGCACAGGCTCCAGACGCGCAGGCTCAGCAGTTGTGGCTCACGGGCCTAGCCGCTCCGCGGCACGTGGGATCCTCCCAGACCAGGGCCCGAACCCGCGTCCCCTGCATTGGCAGGCAGACCCCCAACCACTGCGCCACCAGGGAAGCCCCACCTATTATATTTTGAAGATTATTCCCCCTTCACAGTTATGGGGGATATATTTTGAAGGATTTTCCCCATTTTCAGTCACGGGAATAGTTATTTAGGAACTTATTATGAAGAAAGGACGTATGCTGAAGAGTTGAACAGGCATCAATGAAAAATTGCAATCGATCAATGCAAAATTAAAAAAATAATAATATGGACCAAACCCTGTATCTTGAAACTTCTCCATACAAAAAATTTAAACTATTACAGTATGTATGTGTGGAAGAAATTATATGTAAAAAAAAGAATATTGCTGAGGTTGTTAGCAAAATCATGATGGCATTTGAGAAGCCTGCCAGTGAGGGCTAGAAGGAAAATATTGGATCCTGGAGGCAGAAAGTTTAGCAGAACGATTGAAGGTCTTGCCTTAGGATTATTTGGTCAAACAATTGAGTTTCTAAGATACCTGGGGGGCCATTGTCCCCCAGCAGTTTCAGCAGAAGCCCAAGGTAGAGAAACACTTGCCTCAAAGAGATTTGCAGATGTGGATTTTGACTAATAGAGTGAATCTCAAGAAGAGTTGTAGGAGAACTACAGAGTTTTAAGAAGGATTGTATCAGCAGAAATGTTACCAACTTAAATGGATATCCACTTACTGTTCAAATTTCCTGATTGTTTCACGATTTGAATTTCTTTCCATTGTAGGACACTGGTTTGTGAAGCCAGAAAGATGTAGATTTAAATCCTGGCACTTCCATTTACTCGCTGTGTGGGCTGTCAACGATACTTGAAATTTCCGAGTCTCATAGGATTATTTGGAAGAGAAAATGAGATAATGTATAAGGAAACATTTTGGACAGCAGGTATATAATTCATTTGAACTTTTTAAATGAATTATTATTGATAAGTTATGGCTTCTCTGAGGTTAAGCTCCTGCTTTGGCACCACCATGAAACCCATGAGGAAACAGGGAGTATTCCAGGAGAACTACTCCATGCCCTCTAAGCAGGAGAGAGAAGGGCAAGCACTTCTGTTCACATTCTCTTACCCACCTGGGCAAATAAAAATACAAATAAAAATAAAAATAAAAATAAAGATACCTTCAAATTAGAGAGGATGAGGGTGGCCTTTAATAGCTTTCTAAAAATCCAAAATATACATGTTTATTATTATTTAAATTATGATTTTAAATGATCAATTATCAATGAAAATACTAAAAAATATAAAAGAGCATAGAGTAATAAATGAAACCTCTTCTATCTACCATTTCCATCCTGGTCCTCAGGAGTAATTATTTTTAAGTTTCATGTGTGCCCTTCAACAATTTTCTTTTCTTTTCTTTTTTTTAAAATTTAATTTAATTAATTTATTTTTTTAACATCTTTATTGGAGTATAATTGCTTTACGATGTTGTGTTAGTTTCTGCTGTACAACAAAGTGAATCAGCTATATGTATACATATATGCCCATATACCCTCCCTCTTGCGTCTCCCTCCCACCCTCCCTATCCCACCCCTCTAGGTGGTCACAAAGCACCGAACTGGTCTCCCTGTGCAATGCAGCTGCTTCCCACTAGCTAGCTATTTTACATTTGGTAGTGTATATATAACAATGTTCTTTTCTGCATATGTGTGTAAAAAGTGTTCTGTGATTCTTGAAGATCATTTAAGTCCTCCGTATTTTTCTCAAATAACCACTGTTAAATTCTGATGTGTATATCTTCAGTCTGTTTTCTGTACACAAGCATACACATAAAGACATTTTCCAACTTTTTGAAACACGAGCTCATAAAGAATTTTAGAGATGTTTGTAGTCTGGGGTCCTCATTTTAGACCCTGAAGAATTCTTATAACTGAATATAAGAGCTAGTGCTACATGTTACTCCAATTCATTGGAATTTGGCTTTTGATTTTAGGAGCTAAGGAAGGGTGAAAGATAACGTCACATACTGCATTGCATTCAGCAGTGTTTCTAGATCAGAGAAACTGATTTAGATAATTCATCTTTCTTGAAACTCAGTTTGGGTGTCTTCCTCCTTCCCAACCTCCCCCAGGCAGTTCTTTCCTTCAGAATAGCATTTATCGAAAGGCATAACTCAGAAAGAATGGGAGAGTTGCCTCAATAAACATAAAAAGCTTATCTTCTTTTTGAAGCTGTAATTCTTTGTATCAAAATGAATTGTTGTTACCAGACTGTTGACTTCAGACTCTTTTACTTGCTTGACATTTACTTCAGCAGTAGCTAGGAACATTTCAAGCTGTAAATATTGAATTAAAATTTGAAATACTCTATTGAGGAGGCTTTAAGATCTTTTTATGTTGTAGGTGCTCTTACTTTTGGAAAACTCACCCTGAATCATGACAAACACATTAAAATGTACTGCCATCTCACATATTTTTTTGGTTGAAAAATAAAAGTATTTTTAATAACGTTGAGTTTGCTAAGAATAATTTGTTCTTATGAGTTATACTTTTAAAATTTCTCACATATTTTTATACTTTTTAGAAATCTCACTGTGACTATAGTACCCAATGCATGAAATCGTCCTGGAGCTATAATGTTTTCAAAGTTTCGGAAGGATCTTTTCTGTTCTCATGAACAAGAGTTTAACGTGATGTTTCTCTGCTCTGGCTGCACATTAGAATCACATTCGAATGCAAAAAAAAAAATCTGTTGGTCAGGTTTTCCTCCCAGAGATTCTGATTTAATTGATGTAGGATGGTTCCAGGTACCAGTATTTTTTCAAAGCTCCCCAGACCCAGGAGATTCTAATGTGTAGTCAGGATTGAGAACCACCACTGTTTTGTTGTTAATAAATAAATTCTCTAATAAATAAAAAAGTAGATAAAATAATTTAATAAACTTATAAATAAGACTAAAATAATAAATGTCCAATAAAGCCTCTAATAAAAACATGAACAGTATATCTAGTTCAACTACTTTTAGACAGTCTAAAATTCTGGTGTTTGCATAGATATGTCATAATTCACTTGCTATTAAAAAGTAAATTAGGGACTTCCCTGGTGGCGCAGTGGATAGGACTCCGCGCTTCCAATGCAGGGGGCCTGGGTTCGATCCCTGGTCAGGGAACTAGATCCCACATGCATGCCGCAACTAAGGAGCCCGCCTGATGCAACTAAGGAGCCAATGAGCCGCAACTAAGGAGCCAGTGAGCCACAACTAAGACCCAGGGCAACCAAATAAATAAATAAAGCAATAAAAAAAAAAAAGTAAATTAATAATTTGCTGAATGAATAGGGATTGCTCAGAAATCTGCCATCTGTACTCAAGGAGCAGGCCTCTGGTACTATAGCAGGTTTCTGGGTACAGAGTGTGAGGTGAGACCTCATGGTGTTGACATCTTGGGAAGACTCTGTCACAGTCACATGCTAGAAAAGATTCTGTGCTGCTGAGTGTGGTTGTGAAGAATCTTTTCAGTATTTCTTCAAGAGGCAAATAATCAAGACCTGTCTTTAGTGGCTAATGACTTGTTGACTAAAGATAGGAGACTGAGTTGAGTAATCTCTTAAGGGCCCCTATAGTTCTGTGAGTTCCGTTTCCTGGGAGGGACAGCATCAAGGAGTTAGTTGACATGCAGTCTCATAAGAATTATTGTCAGGAGCAATTCTAAATATGACCCAACATCAGTTCCTCATGGTATATGATTATGAGGTGAAAGACATCAACTATTTGATATTGGAGATCAGGTCAGGAAGAAGAGTGTAGAGACTAGGAGGATAGTTTGGGGTCAACACATGAGATTGATTGATTTTCAAATATATTATTCTAGAAGTTGAGCCAAGAGATGGTCAGAACTTGATGGTCAGTTTAATATAAGAATAAATTAGAAAGAACAAATATGTTAGGAAAGGAGAATTGGCAATATTGAGTGATGCTTGGGATGGGAGGGATGAAAGACAAGAAGTAGCTTTTTAGTGACTGTTTTACCAAGAGGTGTATTTTTTGAGAGATGAACTAGCACAAATCTGCTTTAGAGTGTAGCTTTGGATTCATCCTGCTTTGGCTCAAATCCTGGCTCTACCACATGCAAGCTACATGGCAGTGGGCAAGTTACTTAACCTCTCTGAGCCTTAGTTTACACATCTAGGAAGTGAAGATAATAATAGTACCTACTCTGTAAGACAGTGGTGAGGATTAAGGGAGTCAACACATGTAAAGTGCTTACAACAGGGCCTGACTTAATAAATGATAGTTATTTTTATGATATGTTATGATGATAACATTGGAAGAAAGGGGAATATTTCCAGAAGACCGAAAAGGCTTGTCTTCAATTAATTGGAAGGTTAGAAAAACAGCCAGGAAAGCTACACTAAACTGGTCCTCAATCTCACGATATAATGAAGAAGACAGATACAGAGACCAAATAAATCTGATATAAAGCAGGATATCATATAGCTACAACAGGTATAGAATAATGTATTCTTGGAGTATGGGGAATATAGTAGTCATTAGTTGGTTGTCTCCTTAACATTCATATCCCCCTACTTTCTACAAAAACCTTCAGATTTTTCCTTGAGAAACAGTCCCTTCCCCATTTCAATGATGTGGTTTATTTGTTTTTGTTTTTTTTTAGAAATTGGAGAGTAGGGGCTTCCCTGGTGGCACAGTGGTTGAGAGTCTGCCTGCCAATGCAGGGGACACGGGTTCGAGCCCTGGTCTGGGAAGATCCCACATGCCGCGGAACAACTGGGCCCGTGGGCCACAATTGCTGAGCCTGCGCGTCTGGAGCCTGTGCTCCGCAACAAGAGAGGCCGCGATGGTGAGAGGCCCGCGCACCGCGATGAAGAGTGGCCCCCGCTTGCCACAACTAGGGAAAGCCTTCGCACAGAAATGAAGACCCAACACAGCCATAAATAAAATAAATAAATAAAAAATTTAAAAAAAAACCAAGGAATTGGAGAGCAGCCTTCCCTTATTATTATTATTTTTTAATTAATTTATTTATTTTTATATTTATTTTTGGCCGTGTTGGGTCTTCGTCTCTGCGCGAGGGCTTTCTCTAGTTGCGGCAAGCGGGGGCCACTCCTCATCGCGGTGCGCGGGCCTCCCACTATTGCGGCCTCTCTTGTTGCGGAGCACAGGTTCCAGCTGCACAGGCTCAGTAGTTGTGGCCCACGGGCCCAGCCGCTCCGCGGCATGTGGGATCTTCCCGGACCAGGGCTCGAACCAGTGTCCCCCACATTGGCAGGCAGACTCTCAACCACTGCGCCACCAGGGAAGCCCCAGTGATGTGGTTTTGATGTTATTGACCCCACTCTTAATTGCAGAGGTGGACTCTGATTAACCTAACCCTACTCGCATCCTTCTTGTCTGCTATGGTCTGAATGTTTGTGTCCCCCAAAATTCATATGTTGAAATAGTAACCCGGAAGGTGATGGTATTAGTAGATGGAGCCTTTGATAGGTGATTAGGTCATGAGGGTGGAGCCCTCATGAATGGGATTAGTGCTCTTATAAGAGAGACCCCACAGAGCTCCCCAGCCTTTTTTGCCATGTCAGGATACAATGAGAAGTCTGCAACTTCAAAAAGGGCCCTCACTCAACCGTGCTGGCACCCTGATCTCAGACTTCCAGCCTCCAGGATTGTGAGAAATAAGTTTCTGTTGTTTGTATGCCACCCAGTCTGTGGTTTCTTGTTATAGCAGCCTAAATGGACTAAGATACTGCCCCTAGTAACTGGTATAGGGGTGAGCAAATGAGATGCAAGAGAATGTTTGCTGAGGACAGAGTCTTCCTCATTTTTTCTCAAGAGCTTCTGGCAAAGAATTTTCTGTGGACAGTGTGCTGTGAAGATATACAGCATTTTTTTTTTTTTTTTTACAGTGAGCCTGAGGGCAGAATTGAGAAAATTATACAGAAAAATAGCAGGATGACACACTGAGATTCTAGATAAAACTATCTGAAATCAGCCCAGAACTTACAGCAACATGATCCTATACATTTAAGCCAGATTGAGTTGGTTTTTTCTGTTGCTTACAATCCAAGGAATCCTAACTATTGCAGGTAGGGAACGAGTAATTCAGTTGGCCAGGGGTGCAGCAGTAGGGATTGAGGAGACTTCTTGGGGCCTGGTTTTAAACGGAGGCCAGTCTCCTATAGGCAGATCTTGGGATAAAGTACATTCTAAGCAAAGAGAACATATATTGGGCAAAGCCTGGAGACGAGAGAGTATAAAGCATTTTTTGGAAGTGGCCAGTGGACTCTATATGGCTGGAAAATAGAGTATGTCTATGGTATACTAGAAGATAAGCTGGAAAAACAGGAAGCAGGCGAGGAATGAAGCTTTGAACACTAGGCTCAGGGTTTGGGGCTTTATGCTGTGTGCAAATGCCAACTGTCAAAGATAAAGGACAGATGAACCTTGTGTTTTAGGGAGATAACTTTGGCAGCAGAGTGATGGATGGATTGGAAAATTCCAGGACAAAGGCAAAATGGTCATGAATCAGGGCAGTCTGGTGAATGAAAATAGGGGATAGATATGAGAGATATAAAGAATGTAGACAAGATTGGTTTGGGTGGGAGAAAAACGTCAGGGGAGTAACACAGCTGCAAGGTATGGGGTATAAGCACTTGGAAGGACTGCACTTGAGGGTGCTGCAGGAGGCAGTACAGGAGTAAGAGAAACAGTGTTCAGTTTTGTACACTTTGAATTTCAGAGCCTCATGGGATGTACACAGGGAGATATCCAGGAAGGGCTGGAGGTTAGAGTCTGGAGCTAGGGTAGAAACCAGAGCTGGAAAGCACAACTTTGCATGTTATCCCCATAGAGAAGACAGTTGAAGGCACAAGGGGGAATGAGGTCCCTGAGAGAGTCATGGAAGAGGAAAAGGGATGATGACCAAGAATGATTTGGAGATTCCCTGTGTTTAAGGTTGAGCAAAGGAGCTTAAGCCAGTGAAAGGCATTGGCTGGAGAGGTAGGCGTGTACAGTGTAATGAGAATCAAGCAAAGACAGAGCTTTAAGATGGGGTGGGCAATGGGATGGATGTGCTGGAGATGCTGGGTAGAGTCAAAACTGAGAAGAAGCTATTGTATTTGAGAAGAGAAGATGCAGGATCACCTCTCTCTTTCCAGAACTTTTACAATGAGGAATGGTAAAAGTAACCAAAAACCAAGTAGCTTTAGGAAGAAGCAAGGTCAAGGTCCTTATTTCTTAGGATAAGGAAATCTAAGTGTTTTTGTATACAATCCAAAGACCATTTTAGTGTCTAATATTTTCTATGTGTTGCTTTGTTACAAGACTCATTTTCTCTACATCTGGAACTTCTATTTATATTACGTGGTCAGATGCATGAAATGACTCCCTTATGGCCTTTCATCTGCCTATAACCAGCCTGACTAATTTTGGGATGATTATCAGTTAGATCTGAAGTTGTATTTTTTACTTTATTTAAAACTGTCTCTCTGTGTGAGGTGTTCCTTGCTGAGTTGTTCTGCTTGGTTTTATTATGTTCACCAAAGCAGTAATGTATGAGAAGTGAATGTTCAGAAACACACGGAAAGAGAATTTTAATTTGTGCCTCAAGGGACTCCTCACCAATGTTTTGCAAACTCTGGAAACAAAATTTCTATACAAAGACCATAAAACTTTTCTGCTTCCATTGATTAGCTGTCATTGCTGGTGAAGCAACACTACTGGAAAATGCTATCTTTATTCTGGAGAAATGTGAAAAGCACTGAATACTAATACAACTAAACTGGAAGTGGCTATATTCTTCTGTGAGGGACGAGTGACTTATAATAATTCTCTAGGAAACAAAAGCATTTGTTTTTGCACTGTTCAGTTCCTTGAAAACTTGAGAAACTTTTAAGAGGGGAGATGACATTAATTCACTGGAAAATGGTTACAACCTGCAAAGGGCACAGACATAAAGTTCGGGACACACATTTTTTGTATAGCACATGCAAACCTTATAAATGCTCTTTTTCTTTTTCTTCGTTACTCAAAATAAAAATACAAAACTCCAATCTCCACTGATTAATAAATTAAGAACTTTTTCACTCTGTGTCTATGTTGATGTTGTATGGTTCTATTTATTCCAGTAAGTTGCTTCCTGTAAAGATAATTGTGATGGATACCCAAGAGGCATGTGATTCTGAGGGGGAAAAAAGTGCAGAAGAAACAAAGAACAGCAGAAATGGAAATAATAAAAATTATTTGAACTTTATCAAAGTATTGAGAAGAGAGGATGCACAGAGACCGTGCTAGGCATTGAAAATACAAAATAGATTTGACCTAAACTCCTGCTTTTGAGGGAGAAACATTCACATAAACATAGTCATATTATCATATATCATATCACAAAAGTGCTGTGTGTATATAGGAAAAGGAAAGTAATTTCCTGGCTCTGTGAATAACAAAATAGTCCAAATTAATTGGTCTAGGATAAAGTATAAATTCAGTATAGCTCTGGATATATTTATTAAGTGTATGACTTATTTAAATGTGAATTTAAGAATGATTTGTAAGGTACATTTTACATAGCTAGTACATAGCATTTGAACCCCACAGTATTTTTGATGATAGCTCTATTTAACTAGACATATCATATGAGATAAGTGTGTAATGTACAGGGTACATTTTACTAAATATGCATCAACGTCATGCATTTCACCATTCTTATTATACCTTAACAACCATCCTCCTAAACTCAACCACCTGCTCAAGTAAGATTTAACCTCTGCCTGTTTTTTCTGGGAGGATCTCAACTGAAGAAGGCAATTGAATAAAAAGCTAACACATTACTTGGGAAGGACATTTGAGCTGGGTATTGAAGGTCAAATAAAAGTTTTCTAAGACACTAAAGGACAAAAAAAAAATCCATGGCAGAAAACAAATACCCCAAATGCCCAAGTGATTATGCACATAGGAGCAACTGCTTCTCTTTGAAGGGGTAAGAAGGTGACGATCCAGTTGGGTTGGGGTTCCTGGGGCGGGGGAGAGGGAGATCTAGTTACCTGCCTTTAATTCTGCCTTGATTGTCGCAGAGTGATTCTCCGAAGTCACCCTTGGCCTTCCATCCACCTAGGAAAATGGAAGCCATCATCATGGAGAGGCTGAGGAAGCCAATGGCATCTATTGACTCAGCCTCACCCCTTGAAGGAGACCAGTCCTCATCAAGAAACTATGTGCTTGAATTATACTCCAATAAAGATGTTAAAAAAAAAAGAAGGGAAGTATGTTAAATAAAAATATTAAACTATTCCCTTAAAAAAAAAAAAAAGAAAGAAAGAAACTATATGCTTGGAGACGTCTGTCTTGGATGTTTACTACCTCTCTGCTTTTAAGTCCTGATTCCACTACTTATAGTTGTGGGACTTTGGAAAAGTTACTTAAACCTTCAAATCTCACCCCCCACCCCCATATGAAAATAATTATAGTATCTTCACTGAGTTATTGTAAACATTACAATAAGTTAAGCGAAAGAAAATACCTGGCATATAATAAGTGCTCCAAAAATCGACTTATTCTTATTCTTATCATAAAAAAAAAAGCAAAGAGTGTTTTGATTTTTAACCAATCATTAACTAATGGTAAGAAAACTATGCATTGATTGTTTGCAAAGAGATAAAACAACTTTTTCTTTTCTTTTTTGCAAGACTTTTAGGAAGGCAAAGGAGCATTTACTTAAGGGTAAGCAATTCCTTGTCTTCACTCTTCTTCTTCACTGAGAACTGCTAACAGTGCTTGCTGCCTTCATGGGATGTTGCAAGGATGAAGCAAAGGATGCAGCAAAGCGTTCAGAACAGTACCTGCTCACAGAATGTGCTCAGTGGGTGTTGGCTACTTTTATTATTTTCTAACATCCTTCTCTGGTGTTATGTGGATTTTCAGTTGGTTACTTAAATTCCCTGCATACTTTCCACTTTTAAAAATTGTTATATTTATCCTTGTGAGATATAGCAAGCAACTATATGGGTGAGTTTGGGGAGGGCACATAGGCATGCATATTTATAGTAACTGAGATTTTTCCTGTGCAGGTGGCAAGTAATGAAGTTCTGTTTCACCAAAAGAATGGGGAGTTTGTTTTATCTTTATTAGAATGTAAGACTTGATGAATGAAGCCAAACACTGATAGAAACATCCAAGGCAAGCCTGGCTTTGTGGTGACAAAACCTTCTTTTCCTTGAACATACAAATATGTTTTAAGTTTAAGTTAAAAATAAGTCACACACACACACACACAAAAAAAAAGTCACACAGAAAAATACACATAGGTGTGTAAGGAAGGTGGATAATGAGAGATAAAGGGTGCTCAGGATCTCCCAGCGCATGATAGTCATGAGTACTATGGGCTATGAAATCCAGCCAACATCTGGCAAGGTAGTCAGGGCTCTGGTAAGTTAGAGCATAAACAAATATTGGAAACAAATTAAGTGAAATAAACAGGAGAAAGTGACATGCAAATACGTAATCAACAAATGGCAATATTTGAAAACTATAACAGCCACTAGAAGGGAGAGTTGAAATTTGATTTATATATTTTATTTGTAAAAGTTACACTTTCTCATTTTGACAAAATGTTGTAGAAATACATGAAGTAAAAAGTGCAAGTTCCCATCCACCTGCCTCCCTGCTTCAACCATTTCCCAGAGGTAATGTCAAGACCGACTATGGAAAAGTCAATGGTATTATACAAAACCGGCCAGCACTTTGATTATAGTTACTTAAAACAGGTTTTTTTAATCATGGAAAATTTTAAATGTGTAACTGTAGAGAGAATAGTAAAATGAACCCTTTATGTACTCATCATCCAACTTCCGCAGTTATTAACCTTTTGCTAGCCTTCGTACCTACTTTTTTAAGATATGAAGTCCAAAATACTGGTGGCGATGGAACAGAAGTTGGCACTGTGGAGTTTAATTTATGCAGTATGCTTTGATGATATGAGCAATTTATATTCTTTGTGCACAAAGCCCGATGAAACAGCTGGAGATACAGAGCACTCTGTGATTAAGTTAAATTTGCCCTGGGTGGAGCTATTGTGAGGACTGCTCATTTCTGCTCACGTTCACCACTGTAACCCTAGTCTCTCCTGTAATATCTAGCATGTAGTAGGACCGGAAACTGTTGTTGAAGAAATCAGCCTTATTTACCATTCAGATCTTAGCAACATGAAGGAGATAGTATAATTAATCTTTGCACAATGCTTCCCAGTGTGCATTGCGTGCTTACTATGTGCTAGGTGCTTGTGCTTATTAGGTGTTAGGTCAGGCTTTATGTGCAGTAACTCATTCAATTCCTGCAAAAACCCTAGGGAGAAGGTATTATTATCATCTTTTGTGTTTCATAGATACACAACCAGTAAGTTGGTCAAGATCATGTGGATAGTAAGGTGGTAGACCTGGGAGGCAAGCCCAGCCGGTGTGGCCCCTGTGTACTTAGCACCACTCTTGGCTGCTTCACCCCCAAAGGTGTCTGAATACCATTTACGGGGCACTGTACACACTTGCCTACTTTTTGATAGGTGGTGATCTTACCTGTACTGTCTGATTAACTCACAAATCACTCCTTTGCAGCAGTGCCAGATAATGGGGGGGGGGGGGGTGTTGCACATGGAACAGACTTAAAAAAAAAAAAAAAAGAGAAAGAAAACAAAAAAACCCCACCAGACTTTGTCATTTTTCATGAACACAAGGCACTTCTTAGTGCTGTGTGGGAGGGAATGTGGTAGACTGATTTCATTGAGACCCTGCCAAATTCTGGTCTTGTGGCCATCAAAGACGCATCATTTCCTCCAAGACTTCTAAAGGGGGCTATTACCATGGGCCTGCAGGTTCTGGTTTGCATTCAGAGGAGACACTATCTTCTTAAGTGAGACGTGGAAGAGGAAGTGTCATGAATTGTAAATAAAGCTGAGAGAGAAGAATTGTTTGGAGATGGAGATGGAGAAAAACTGCCTGCTCCAAACCAGGTTCCATCTCCCTCCCCCTTATCCAACTTTGCCAGAGCCCATCCTGTTTTCCTTGCTAAGTTTACTTGCAGGAAGAGAGGAGTTTCTTTTAAGTATACCCCTGGCCCTGACAAATACCTCCTAGATTAAATATTAGTGCATCTATACAGTGCAACACCATGCCACTATGAAAAAGAACAAGATGGAGCCCTAAAGCTTGATGTAGAATGACCTCCAAGTTATATTTTTAAGTGAAAAAAGCCAACACTCAAGCAGTATTTATACCAAGGGTACCCTTTGTGGAAGGAGGAGCATGATATACGTATACCTATATGTGCATAGAATTTGCTTGGGAAAAAAGGAAAGGTAAAAATGCCTCCCTCTGCCGAAGGAAGAACTTTTCATTCTAAACCTTTTCATATTAAAAAGATTTTTTAAGCATAATGCACTCATTATATTTCAGAGTTAAAGCATTTCAACTGTCACCCCGGCAAAGTAGAAGAGTAAATACAGTACATATAAAAAATAGCAGAAGAGAAGAAACACTTTACATTAATGTGTATTTCAGGAGGAGGAGTTTGGACTAGATGTAGAAATAAAATATTTCTACCTCTTCATCTCCCTGAAGGATGGTCCTTTAAGTTGTCATTTAAAAGCACCTGTGAAGTAAGAGACGGAGGGATCTGGAAGATCGCATTTAATGAAGTTAGGGGACGTCTGTCACTTCCCAGGTGTGCGGACAGATGGAGAGAAAAGAAGAACAAATGTGGTTAGAAAGGAAACAAGAGAGTCTACAGAGCCACAAGGAATCTACACCTGCTGAGAGAGTTGGGAGGTTTGGTACAGAGTGTTCTGGGTGCCCAGGGTCTGGGCAGTAACTCATTGTCTCATTGTCAGAGTGAGACAGGGTCTGGGCTTTGCTTCATTGCGTCTCCAGGGAAGCCCGCTGCTGCGGGCCTCCTTCCCCGCGGCCTAAGGGGAGCTTGGCTGGAAGCTCTGCTCTGAAAATGCCCGGGAAGCGTCAAGCGACGGACTCCTGGTCGGGTAACCCGGTGGACAAAACCTTTTCTCAAGGAGACCCGGATATTCCAGAGCCCTGGGTACTTCCAGCTCCCCGGAGGCCTGAGGTAGGTTTTTGGAGAAAGCCAGGTAGAGGGGGAGCGTCTCAAATTTAAATGCATTGGGGGGCGAGGCAGGTATCTTAAAAACAATTGAAGCCGTCAGGTGTAAGAGGAAATAGTGGGAACTTCGGAGAGCTGGGCAAGTGAATATTCGTACTACAGGCATTCAGATTCAGATTTTTAAACTACAGCTGTGCTGGCCAAGCAAAACACTCATACTGGCTGGAGTCGCAGTTTGCGATCCTGCATTCGCCTCTGCTCGGTATCCGCTTCGGCCTCGTTGCTTCAGCCTGCCGCTGGTCCTCAGCCTGTCCGCCAGCCACTTCAGAGGCGCGCAGAGCCAAGGCCGCCCCAGACTTCGGCGCTCCTCCTGAGGGCGCAGTGTCCCTCGCCGCACTCCGTGTTGCTCCCCAACATCTCGGGGTGGGAGGGCGGCCACCGACTGAAACTTGGAGTGGCTCAGAACCCGTTATGGGCTACATCTTCTTTCAGAAATGGAGCGGTTGCGCCCGGGACGTTCACCCTCGGGCCACTCCGGGCCAGACGCAGTCCAGGGCAAGTGGGGAGATGGGGAGATGTGGTGGGCGTGGGAAGCACCGGGTCCACTCACAGAACCCGGCTGAGGGGCGGGGCCGGCTGCGAAGGGAAGCCCCGCCCCGCATAGCCCCGCCCCCGCGCTCTAGAGTTTCGGCTCTGGCTCCCACCCAGCACTGAATCCCGGGACCCCGGGAGAGCCAGAGGTGCATGGTTGCGTTTCGTCTGCCCGCGCGGGTTACCACTTGCGCGCTACAGAAAGCCCGGAGCTGTCTGGCAGCCGGGATACCCTCTCCTACTGGCACCCGCAGACGCCCCTGCAGCCGCGGCCGAAGCCGGGGCACGCACGCCCTGCGAGCGCGGGAGCCCTGCGCGGCGGCGCGCATTCCACCTCCGCGCCTTGTTCGCGGAGCAGGACCAGGGAGAGAGAACCGCCGGCGAGTTCTGGGCACTGCGCCCGGCGCGAGGTGCGGGATGGAGAGCAAGGCGCTGCTGGCCTTTGCTCTGTGGCTCTGCGTGGAGACCCGGGCTGCCTCTGTGGGTAAGGAGCCCACTCCCTAGAAGGAAAGCGGAGAGGTCGGGTACGGGCGGAGAGATAGGGATGCGGAGAGGACCTGGAGGCCGGACCTAACTCGGAGTCATAGAGCTGGAGAGGTGAAAGTGACTTCACACTGTGTTCTTTCATTTACCAAAGAGGAAACTGAAGCTCAGTGACTGGCCCAAGATTACGCAGCGAGTTGGTGGTCTCCTGAGCCCAGTTCCATTTCCGCGACTCTGGCCTCCGACAGGGCCTGGGCTGGAGCGTGTCCTGCAGAACCGATACACCCGTGCTCTTAGGAGGCGGGAGTGGGAAAGCACCTGGGGCTGGCAGGCGGGAGGTGCCCCCGCAGGCGGGAGATGCCCCCGCAGGCGGGAACAGGCGGTGAAACGTTGTCCGGCTGCGCGCACCATCCTAGCCAGGACGCGGGGAAGGAAGCTCTTAGGGGGCCGCGAGCCGGCTCGGCAGACGGTACCGTACGCTTAGCTCTGCCTCTGTAGGAGTCGAACCGGGAGCCCGGTCTACTGTTCCCTTTTGGTTCGAACTCACATACACACCCACTGGATAAGGTGGGGTCTAAGGGAGAGGGAAACTTTTTCTTCTTCCTGGTGCAGGACGCCGCTCTCCTCGCAGAGAGAAAGGGGAATTGGGGCTTGGACCTGGGGCTGTGACAGCTTCCCAAAGTGTCTCCAAGTAATAGTCACCTTCTTATGTAAAACAATTTAACATCTTTCAAAGCGCTTTGGTCTTTCGGGGAAGCACATGGTCAGAAGTTCACGTTCTGAAAACTTACTCTGAGGGATTTGGTACCTAGATTGGGCGCCACTCGCCACTCTCCTTGCCGTCTAAAATTTCACTCTCCTTCAAGATTAGGAACACGCATGCCCTTGATGCAGTAAATTCTCTCTCTCCCCCATCCCTCTTTCCTTCTCTGTTTATCTCTCCTTCTCATCTCTCTCGCATTTCTCTCTCTAATCTCTTTTCTGTAGCCAGTTTGCTGATTTCCAGATTTCCACTCTTCGGAGGGTGAGAAAGGGGAGAGGGTGGAAAAGGAAGAAAAGGTAAAATGATTCAGGCGAAAATTCCTTATAAATTAAGAACCACATGTCTTTTTTTTTTTTTTTTTAAGACACCCACACACATATACAGTAACAAGATCATCTGTCTATAGTTACTGAATTTTCTGAATAATGACTTGGTTCATCCAGGCCAGCTCCACCAGGAACACTCATTTGTCCCTGACAAGACCTCTCTCTTCCCCTTTATGGTGAGAGAATAAAGGTCTGGAACTTGTGGTTTGTTCTGTATCCCACAAAGAAGTGAGTTGCTTTTAAGCCTGGGGTGTTTCATAGCACAGCAGTAGTAACCGTAATCGGGTTGCCCTGAATATAATGATGAGCTTACCCTTTTGGAGTGTGTGACTTGCTTAATTGGATTGGGCTATAATTGATGCCATCAAATTCTAGAGACAGAGGCACTGTTGTTTTTCCTTCCTGTCTTTGAGCTGGAAGGGTAATAGTGCACAAATGAATTAATTTTGGCTATGGAATTTGAACATAGAAGAGCTTTTTATTGAGTAGCAGCGTATGTACTTCTTAGAGTTATTTCTTTAGAACTTTCTGAAGAGCAGAACTCAAACTTGCCTGTGAAAATGAATGAAGCTTATTGGAGCAAAAAGAAATTGAGTGTTGGTCTACATATATGAATTTGAAGTTATCATTATTGATAGCCTTGTTGAATAGTTTTTTGTTGGAGACATGTCTCTAGAATAGTATGGTGTTGTTCTGGCTCCCTATGAATGAAGAACCTTTTTTTTTTTTTTAACATTGGAAAGTGTGTCTAGAGTGTGAGATAATCTGTGGCAGTGATTTACAAGAGAGTTTCAAGAATCTCTTATTTTTGTGGTGGGGTGAGCTTGGCTTAATTAGAGCTTAGTCTTTACTGCCATTTTTTTCTCACATGAATGTGCCCAAATAATGGGTTCTTTCTCATTTGGGTCATCATGGGAATTGTATTAAGTTACTGTTTTTGACATGTTTCTCAACCTAGTGTTTCCCAGTCAAGTTTGATATCTGTGCTCATCCAAATGAATTATTTTCATTTTCCTTCTGTTAGACAAAATGGGGCTCCATTATTGGAAGACTTTTCTTTTGCTTTTAAACACTTTGCTTTATTGTTTGCCTACTTTGGGAGCAGTTATTTCCTTCATATTGAAAAGTGCTCTGCTGATTAACTTAGCATGACCACCCAGACCAATAGCCGTCCAACAGTGGCCCATAGACCATGTATGACCGCGTCACCTACAAATGCAGATTTGTAGGCCTAGGCATATTCTGACACATGCTAAAGTTTAAGAACCACTGCCCCAAACTCATGGCAGTTCCAACGCCAATTAGTTTCTGAGATTTATTGATATAAAGTAATTTCCAGTTAAAAAAAATTTTTTTTAATATTGATTAACACATCTACAGCAACCTACTTTGCACATCTGAGTGAGTGTATGAGAACACGAGTGATCAGTTGTTCATCCTGCCTGCAGCTGTTCACATTGGGGTCCACAGATTCAATGCTCTGCATATTTACACTGGATATTTGCTCATACTCTATTTATTCATACTCTTTCATATTTGCTAATACTCTTTTATTTGCCCAACAATGTCAATCCCAGTTTAGGCCTAGAGAGTCATTTGTTCTTAGTGGATGTGAGTAAAGGATCATATGAAGCTTGGGTGCTTACCCAGCATCAATCACGTTTTAAGGTGGTGTTTTGAAGATCTAGATGTGAGTTAAGACCCTAACATGGTGGACAGTTTTTCTTTCTCCGATGCTTTTTCAACACCTGGTAGCTCTTTGCATTTAGTTGGCAGAGAACTCAGTCTTCTTGCTGTGGAGTGACCCATGGCAAGGAATCTGTCCCATGGTATATTTAGGTGGACACTTTTCCTGTGTTCCAAGCTTGGTGTCAGGACAAGCTCAGCGCTTTGATCAGTAAGTTGAGATCCCCCAGTTGTAATTCATTAGCATTACCCTTTTTTTAAACTTATTTTTATTTATTTATTTATTTATTTATTTATCTACGACTGCGCTGGGTCTTCGTAGCTGTGTGCAAGCTTTCTCTAGTTGCGGCGAGCGGGGGCTACTCTTCGTTGTGGTGCACAGGCTTCTCAATGCCATGGTTTCTCTTGTTGCAGAGCATGGGCTCTAGGTGCACGGGCTTCAGTAGCCGAAGCATGTGGGCTCAGTAGTGGTGGCTCGCAGGCCCTAGAGCGGGGGCTAAGTAGTTGTGGTGCATGGGCTTAGTTGCTCCGCGGCATGTGGGATCTTCCCAGACCAGGGATCAAACTCATGTCCCCTGCATTGGCAGGCAGATTCTTAACCAATGGACTACCAGGGAAGTCCTGCATTACCCTTTTTAGGTTCTGTTCTCTGAGGAAAAATATATGCATGTTATATGACATGGGAACATGTTTCTTTCCTCAGTTCCTCTCATCTAGTTCTAATGTACAGTCTTTCAACCTTGGCAGTTCAGTTACCAGAGGAAGTGCACTAGAAAATTGATAAAGGAAAATGAGACAATGTCATGGACATTCCCACCCCCCTCAAAGTACATGGATGAACTATATAGAAATCTCTCTAAGTAGTATTCATTAATCAGCAATTTAGTCGAATGTGTGCATCCTATGTTTTATAAGAAATGTCAGTGGGTCCTTTCCCAGGGGAGTGAGATCATCAGATGAAGGTTCATTTGGTTTCAATGTCCCATATCCTTTTGTAAGACCTTGAAGTTGGCAATGCAGGAAAACAGGAACTCCACCCTCGCTCAATGAATTGCAGAACTGTTGTGTTGGTTTATGACCATCTGCCCATTCTTCCTGTTATGACACAACTTGTGAACTTTTACTGGGAATGGTGAAAAGTAAATTCACAAGTTTTACACAATGAATTGCTGAAGAGGCCTTTTAAAGTATAGAGTGTGCATTGTTTATGGAAGGTGTTTCCTATTGGGTCTGAGTGGCAATTATATTCATTTATTTAATTTGTTTCTAGGTTTGTCTAGTGTTTCTCTTGATCCACCCAGGCTCAGCATAAAAAAAGACATACTTACAATTATGGCTAACACAACGCTTCAAATTACTTGCAGGTAAGGATACATTTTAGATTCAGATTTCCTGTGTCAAATATCATTGTTTATTAAAGAAAAAATAATTTCCATACAGCAGAATTATAATAGAGTTGTCGTAATTGTGTATAAGTAGTGAGGTTTCTAAGAACTAATGTAATAATGAAAACATGAGGAAGGTCTTCTCCGGAAAATACTGTACAATTTTGCTGGCATTTTTTTCCTACTACCCTCTGCCAACACACACATACACACACACACACACACACACACACACCCTAATAACCAGTATAGCACCTAGCATATATTATGTAATACACATTCAATAAATATTGAATGAATAAATGAAATCTTTAGAGTTAAAGAAGTTTGGGGACATATTTGTTATACTCAGAATGGCTCTTAGACATCTGTTTAGCACTTTTCAAGAACTTTATTTTATGGTAAAATTCTGACTGTAGTAGCAATTTTATATTCAGTCATTAATACTGCTGAGTGCATGTCATGCTCTGGCTTGAGGTTCTGGCATGTCTCTTTCACCAGCTAGCAAGAAGTCATGCTCTTGATTTTTGCTAACTGGGGAAATAGGCCTCTTTGAGAAGAAGAGGAGGCTTTTAAATTTTGCTTTCCAGCCCCTACCTCAGGAAGAAAAGTAGAAGACTTCAGGGTTTAATGTAGTGATTATGCATGACAGACCCAGAGGCTTCTTGGGACCAGTGTGGTTTTGGCAGAGATGGTGGGTAGAGGTGACCTTGCCCCCTGAGAAGAGTGCTGATCGTCCACAAAGAACCTTGTGGAGCTTGTTGCCATTGTTTCTGCTTGATGAATGCCAAGTGTTCAGCACAGTGACACAGATCTGTTTTAGCTTGCCGAGTGTAAAGGATACCCTAGTTGCCTTATCAAGGGTAGGTCGCCAATACCCAACCCTTGGGAAAAACATAGTAACAGGTGCCGTTTGCTTAGCTTTGCTACTTCAAGATGCATTTCTCAGCAGATTTTCCTCTTACCCACCCTTAACAACAAAGGTTATTTAAAATTCCCCAAGATTCTATATATACTCCTCTTATGTCCCCAGAAAAACAACGGAGTGTGTTAAAAGTAACTTCATTAATGTAGCTGCAACTTCGTGGAAATTTCAAGTTCTTTAAAGAAGGGTCAGTGATGTTACATTCTTCTTGATGTTGACTGTCTTCCTTGGGGCTTTGTAGAGAAATGCTGCAATGAAAGTAATCTGTGCTTTAATGCCATCCTTCCAAGGTCCTACGAGGCCCTTAGACAGTTGCATCCCCTTCCTTCCTAACCTCACCTCTTACTCTCCTGACTGCCCATTCTTCTCTAGCTACTCTGGCTTCCTTGCCATTCCCCGAATACTCCAGATAGGCACCCACCCCAGGGCCTTGACACTGGCTGTTCTCTCTGCCTGAAACTCTGTTCCTCCTGATATCTATACGGCCCACTTCACCAAGCCCCCTCCCTCTAGAACTCTTCACTTATTTCTTTGCATCTTCTAGACTTTCCTCATAGTATTTATCACCACCTTTTATACAATATATTTTACTTACTTTTTAAAAGTTTCAGCTTTATTGAAGTTTACTTACTTTTTTACTGCCTGTCTCCTCCAACTAGACTGAAGTTCCGTGAAGGCATTGATTTTTATCTGATTTGTTCACTGCTGTATTCCCAGTCTTCAACAACGTTTGACACATAACACATGCTTAATAAATATATGTTGGATGAATGAAATAAGTAATAGAAAACTCGGGAATCCTTATAAGTGATTTCTGAAGCTGAGACTCTGGCTTTTTGTCATTTGTCCGTATAATCTGTCATTGTTGGTAGAAGGCTATGAATCTGTCTGTTGAGGAGTTTGTATAAGTTTGAGAACTAAAACTTCTATTTTCTTAGAAACAGTCTCATAGGCATTTCACTTGAATACTTGCTTGGAATGAATTTTTCAGGGGTCAGAGGGACTTGGACTGGCTCTGGCCCAACAATCAGAGCGGCTCTGAGAAAAAGGTGGAGGTGACGGATTGCAGTGACAGCGTCTTCTGTAAGATGCTCACCATTCCAAAAGTGATCGGAAATGATACTGGAGCCTACAAGTGCTTCTACCGGGACACTGACATGGCCTCCGTCGTCTATGTGTATGTTCAAGGTAAGTGGTTAAATGGAATTCACTTCCCAAGTTAATTTACCAGTTACAAAACACAACAGGTGCAAAGAAGAATCCGGACAACAAAGGCTCGCTCTAAAGGCTCTCTGCCAACAGGAATCTACAAAATTCTTCCCTCCCAAGGCCTCCTCTGGGTACAAGACTCAGTGATTTGTTCTGCAGCTTGGGCCTTGCTACACTATTGCCCAGTTGATTTGGTTCTGATCTTTGTTTCTAAGGGAAATCTGTGTTCACAGTTGGCAATGGAGATTTATAAGAAGTCTTCTGATGTTTGAGAAAAAAAAAACCCTGAAATTCTCGAAAAGGAAGATTCAGGGGAGAATTACAGAGAGGTTTCTGTGGAGAGATAGGTTATCTACAGCAGATTCGGAGATTTCCCCAAGAATGCACAGGGAATCAGCCAAAGGCTCTGGAGCTATTTTTGTTCATAGGAACTTTTCTTTTCCCACTTAAACTTTATATAATACAATTTCCATACACTTGTGCAAATAAAGTCACTGTCTCAAAAGACCTTCTGAGGGCAGTGTGTCTTTCCTTTGCTTGTGTGGTCTGAGATCTTGGATGACATGCTCCATCTTTCTATAGTTTGCAATTTGGGATTTACACTGTGGAGGCCAACTTAACATCCATGTAGGGTAAACTCCATGTCACATGGATTTAGCATTTATAATCTGAATTATTCTTTCCTTCGTGTTTCAAAAATCTTATGTTAACTTAAGAAAACCTGACTTAACTAATGAGATATGAATCATATAACTTGGGTGGGTATAAGTCTATAGTATAGTATTTTGCTTAGATATACTAAATATTTTTCTTTTCGGTAAAGATGAGCTTTTTAGACATTTTATTTATACATTGACATACCTCTGTACATCCCAGAGAATTTGAAGCAGGTGAAGATGGCTTAGACTTTTTTCCAGAAGCATCTTTTACAGAACAGGAATTTCATCAGCTTTGGGAGACACACTTGCATATCTCCATTTGCATTTCAGTAGTGCAATATGGTCAGTGCAAGGGAGGAATGGGGACCACATCAGAATAACGTATGTCACTCCTGAATTGCACAATATTTGAGAATTACTTTTGCCCAGGGTAAGCACAATCCAAGGTAGAATTTCGTGCTCTCCTCCTCCCCTCTGCAGAAGTTGAAAGAGACAAGGCTCAGATCTTCGAGAATTTCTGGCTCCTTTTGATCTGGCAGTCTTGGGAGATCAGGCTTTCTCAGAAGATTGCAAGGATTTCCTGCTTTCAGGCTGTCTGGAAATACTACAAGATGAACCTCTCCCATAATATCTCGTTATTTCCTTCTTCCCAAGTCAGGAAACCTGGAGACATGTGAAAATTCATTTCATGAGTTACAGTAAATATTTTATTTTGAGAGGATGGGTGGTTGTTTGGGTTTCTTTTGTTTATTTCCTCTTCTTGGGATACTGAAATAGAATTGATTTACTGAATAGCTTTAGTCTTACGTCAAGGGGTTAATTTAGCTTCCAAAGACTTGCTCTGTAAGCAAGCTATGTAATATTTCATAGCATGCAGATGAAAGGTAGGTAATATTAAGAAGTAGCAATCCCCAGCACTGTTTATTTGTACACTGCCTGTCTTTGAGTATACCATCAAATTCTGCTTCCCGTCTAAGCCTGGTGTTCTAGGAGGTGAGTTGTCCAGGATTTTGGTCATGAAGTTTAACAGTGGAAAAGAAAACATTGAAGTATTCCCTATGGACGGTCCTTTAATATCCTCTCTGGTCCCCACCTTACTTCCTTAGTCTTCTGACCCCATTACCTCCAGCAATGGATGGAGCCGGGAAGTGGGTCTTGTTCTCGTAAGATAATGGCTATGGCATGTGGTGGCTGGATTGGCTGCCTTTCTGTGCTTTCCAGCTGGGAGGGAAATCAAACTTCTGCTCTTGCAGGGAATTAGCTGCTTTTCTCCCCTTTGGTTTAATTAACTCTTTCTTTACTTGAACCAACCATCCTGAAGAGCTCTGAAAATGCTTGGTCAGGTGTGTTGGGGAGAGCGGCATGAACCATTATCTCTCTGAGATTTCAAGCATGGCTTCATACCCATCAACTCTATCTCTGGGAAAAGGAGTCGTTTCCCAGCAGCGTGTTAACATCATACGAACAATGTTTGAACGGCATTAAAATCTCTTTTGTTTTTTTCTCAGTCTTTGCCATGGTGGCTTTTCAGGTTTTTGTCATTGAAGATATTAATGATTGCTGAATCTTAAACTAAATGCAATTAAACAGTAAACATAAACAATTTAACTATTCAACATTATTATATAAAGAATCTTATATCTAGTCTTCACAATCTTAAAATACTCACATGAAACTTTCTCTTGAATTATTGAATTAAAAATGGTTAGTTATTTCTTTACTTTAAAGAGTCTTTGGGAGCCATTAACCTATTTTCATGACAGTTACACTATTTGCCTTAAGAGAGAGAACATTAATTTTTTAACATCAATAAAACTCAGTAGGTAAACTATACAGGTTTAACTTTAAATTTACTTTAAAATTTATGTACATGAAAGATGTATAGTGCATATGAAAATGAAGACGTATGCTCCTTCACTTTGAAAAAACTGTAATGATCAATCTGCTTAAATGTGGAACCTATAAAGTACACTCTACTTGTTGATCATCAGTACACAAGGAGCCAGTCTCATTCTGGGAGTTTTCTTCCAGATTTTTCACACACACACACACACACACCCCTCCTGTAACATAACCTTGGAGCCAGATATTTACCAGCAGACCTACCTCTGGATTCCTTTGCCTAGTGTGAAATGTCTTTCCCAATAGTTTACTTCTCTGGTTAGAGTTTATGAACCTGAAAGATGACCCACTTTTCTAGTAAATGCCATTAACTAATGGAATTACATTTTCTTCTAGATTACAGATCTCCGTTTATTGCTTCTGTCAGCGACCAACATGGAGTTGTGTACATCACTGAGAACAAAAACAAAACTGTGGTGATTCCGTGTCTGGGGACCATTTCAAACCTCAATGTGTCACTTTGTGCAGTAAGTTACATCTTCTTTCTTCATCTCTTACCCTTTCATAATTTTAAGCTAGTATTAAGATGGGTAGCCTGTTTATAACATTATATATATTATAAATATATATATTACATGCATTATATAGCATTAAGTCAACAGTGAGTTTTAAAGGAAACTTTAGGAAGGGTCAAAATGACAATAAATAAAACCAATTTGTATTCTTAAAATAAGATGAATTCTTTAGTGTTCATGGTTTTTACTTTTGGATAGCACTTGATTAAATATTTGATGTTTCTTTTTCTACCCAGAGGTATCCAGAAAAGAGGTTTGTTCCTGATGGGAACAGAATTTCCTGGGACAGCAAGAAAGGCTTCACTATTCCCAGCTACATGATCAGCTATGCTGGCATGGTCTTCTGTGAAGCAAAAATTAATGATGAAAGTTACCAGTCTATTATGTACATAGTTGTGGTTGTAGGTAAGAGGACAATTCCTTTCTGTATCATTAATGTCAGACAATAAAGATTAGCTTCTTATATTAAGATTCTGGAGGACAAGAGATATTGAGAAATATATTATTTCAAGATTTGTTTTTAAGCAATTCATTACATCTGCTCTTCTCTACCCAGTAAACCTATGTGCAACTGAGGTTTTTCTCCTTCCTTACCAAGACCAAGGATGAATAAGAGTTCTGTTATGGGAGCGTATTTTTTTGGAAAATTCAATGTTCAGAGCATTGCTTGGCATCAAATCTTTTAACTATACCTATTTTATGGAAAGTTTGGTAACCCCATTGACTATTGACTTCTCAGATTTTACTGCTTTTCTATCCACTGGGCTACAACATCTTTGAGATCCCTTTAGGGCTGCTTTGTGAATCTCTGTAGACCATTTTCCTGGGAGTTAACCAAGGTTTGGGGAGGCCCTCAGGGAAAAATGATGTGACACATTTTGAAGTTGCATCGTGTCTGAAAAAATGTGTGCCAAGTTATAGATTTTGGTTTCCCTCTCACTTTCTGTTTTTCCAATTTACTTGCTCCAGGATACAAGATTTATGATGTGGTTCTGAGCCCCCCTCACGGAGTTGAGCTGTCTGTTGGAGAGAAGCTTGTCTTAAATTGTACGGCAAGAACTGAACTAAATGTGGGGATTGACTTCAACTGGGAATACCCTTCTTTGAAGGTAACACTAACAATTCAAAGCCAGACCTCCAAATACTTTGATAATAAGCTCCAACGACGTTTGCTTGAGAGAGATAGGGACCTCTTTGGCCAGATAAAATGTAAGGGCCTTAACTTACACTAACACACACACACACACACACACACACACACACACACACACACACATTTTAAGAAAACTGTAGGACATACAGCACCCATGGAAAAAAAAGATGCAAAACCAAGAACTCTGTCCAGGCTGTGAAGATTAGTTTTCTTTAGGGGATTATGTCTTTCTAGGTTGCATTATTTCTCTGTTCTCCAAAGTCCTTGATCTATTTTCCCTTTAAGGGAATTTCTTTTCAAGAGGTGGCATGAGACTTCTCCTTAAACAGTGGTCATATTTCCTTGTGTTTCTGCAGTTTATATTGAGCTCATTCCCATTATGTGAGGTTTTAAAATGCCTGATTCGGTTGATTCTATTTATTTCTCCTGAAACCAAATGTATTTGTCATCAGCATGATGATAAAAGTTCAGAAGTATCTATTATTAGCATTAAATAGTGTTCACTGAAGGCCAAGACTTTTGTGGGTATCTAGAAGCTACCAGGGAATGTTATTCTGGACTTTGGAAGTTCACTAAACTCTTTTTCAGCATCAGCATAAGAAACTTGTAAACCGGGACCTAAAAACCCAGTCTGGGAGTGAGATGAAGAAATTTTTGAGCACCTTGACTATAGATGGTGTAACCCGGAGTGACCAAGGATGGTACACCTGTGCCGCTTCCAGTGGGCTCATGACCAAGAGGAACAGCACATTCATCAGGGTCCATGGTAAGCTAAGATTTCCTCTGGAATTATGCTCTGCCTTGAAAAGTGAGATGATTTCAATAAATTTAGGTCAGCTAGTGATTCCTATTTTGCTCGTTCAGAAGGTGTGTTTGAGCTCTTGCTAGGAAGGCCACTTGACCTCAAGGTCAAGAGCATAGCTTGGGTTCAAATCCCAACTTTAAAGATGAGATGAACTGATGTAGTAAGGGCTCACTACGTATTACTTGTTGTTGCTATTATTATTATCACTATAGTAAGCAGAGGGTTATTATCTAAGATCATTTTAAAATTTTCATTTGATCGCAAGGCTGAGGGGCTTCCTTGAATAAGCATGGGCCTTGCAATTGGGGAAACCTGTATTTAGTTACTTTCTGTGGGGCTTTGAGAAAATAACTTAATTTCCCATTTATTCTCTTTCACTCACATAAACGTCTCAGTTTAGATGATAATTTGTATGGCATCCAACTTATAGGCCTTCATAAGGGGTTGGATTTTATAATATGGGAATGCATAGAAGGGTTTTGAGCAGAGAGAGACATGCTCTGGCTTATGTTTTTTATAGGCTCACTATGTGGGTTATTTTAATGTGAAATACTTTAGGGAAGTAAGGGCAGAAGTAGAGAGACTAGTTAGAAGGCTAATTGCAGTCATCCGGGTGAGAGATGGTGGGTGGCTTAGACAAGGGTGGTAGAAGTGGAGGTGGTCAGAAGTGACCTGATTCTGGATGTATTTTTGAAGATAGAGCCAATAGGGTTTGCCTGTCGATTCCCTGGCTGCGGGGTATAAGAGAAAAAGAATGGAAGATGACCTTTGCGTTTTTAGTGTGAGCAACTGAGTGAACGGTAGTTTTCTTAACCGAGACAGGGAAGATAGGAAGAGGAGTAGGATTTGGGGACACAGGGTTGGGTGGCTTCATTTGGAGGTGCCCACTAAACATCCAAGTGGAGACTTTAATATATTAACCTAGAACCCAGGGAAGTCAGGGGCAGGAGATATAGATTTAGGAGGAATGTGTAATTGACAAGAGGAAGGTGTTGGTAAAGAGAAGAGGTCGGAGGACTGAGTCCTGGGGCACATGGGAGGTATGTATAGGGTGTCATGGGAGCAGAGGAGAAGGAGCACCCAAGGTCCCGTGGGGGACGTAGGGAAAGCTTCACAGAGAAGCAAATGCTTGAATTGAGTGAGATCTGAGTGCTCGGTAGACTTGTGGAGCAGACTGGGGAGAGAGAAAAGCTAACGCAGAGACCACAGGTGAGGGAGAACCTGGGGTGGGACCTGTAGAAGGGTGAGATGGGGACTCTCTGAACAGCAGTGACTCAGACCCCCAAGGTCTTTGACTCTTCACTTGAAATGAAAAACTAAACCAAATGGCCATTTATAAGAAGTTGCCATTTATGAGAAAAATGATTTTTATTTTCTTCCAGAAAAACCTTTTGTTGCTTTCGGTAGTGGCATGGAATCTTTGGTGGAAGCCACCGTGGGAGACCGTGTCAGAGTCCCTGTGAAGTGCCTTGGTTACCCTCCTCCAGAAATAAAATGGTAACGACTGGAAATAAATGCAAAGCCTTGTTCCACGTGAAAGCAGATCCTTAGATCGGACTCATTTCTGGGATTTGTTTTTCCCCACAGGTATAAAAATGGAAGACCCATTGAGTCCAATCACACAATTAAAGTGGGGCACGTACTGACCATTATGGAAGTGAGTGAAAAAGATACAGGAAATTACACTGTCATCCTTACCAATCCCATTTCAAAGGAGAAACAGAGCCACGTGGTATCTCTGGTTGTGAATGGTGAGTCCATTCAGTTTTCCTTCTCTTTATCTATTATAAAGAGTATGATTATGTCCTCCTGAAGAGCCAGGCCACCATTCCTTTGGTATCTCTGCCTCACTTACATCATGAGTAGCTCCAGTGTATAAAAATGATCCAGGACAGTGCGGCTGAAGTGAGATGTGGGGCAGTATGCTCTGGACATGTTTGCTTAAGAGGCCATGTGAATGAACCATTTGGTGGTCGAACTCGAGCCTAAAGTAGATGGTGCAGCCAATGGCTAAATGCTGTGACATAAGAGTGCCCACAGGGACAGTCATCAGGCTCCAGTTGCAGTACCTTTGAATTGTGCTCCTGGCATGCAAATGTTTAAGACTCTTCTTGGATTTTGTGGGAAGCTGCTAGTTTGATTTGGGGGTTGATGTATCAGTGATGCACAGGCAGATTCCAATGCAGAAGGCTTTTGCAGGTGGACACTGTTGGCTGGTTGGAAGTGTTTTAATTTTTTTTTCAACAGGAGTCTGGGATCTGACTCTGAGGCTGTAAAGGGGGAGATATTAAGTTTTTGATTTAAGAATGATTTGAACTTTATTTTTCCAAACTGAAAGATACTTATTTACAATAAGTACTCCGGGTGGGGAGGAAAAGGGCATCATGGTCAAGTAAATGTGGGAGATGCTAAGTTGATGGACATAGTCTATTGCCATTCTCCAGTGGTGGGTGGGAGACATAGAGTAGCCAAGGTTTAACAAACTTATTTGACCAGAGCAACCCTCCCCCATACATCCATTAATATCTTGCTCCAAACACAGGTTGGGAAATGCTTCTCTGTTGTAATTCTTTGTGCTTTCTACTGTCATGGCAGATTAAAACTTCAGGATCTTCTCATGTGACATTAAGGTGCTTCCCTGTATATCCTGCCAAGCTCTGTATGTCTGCTGAGCTTGGCTTCATTTCTTTGCTGGGACATCAGCTTCGGGGAGTATTTTAAAGATAACAGGTTCCAGAAATGTCACTTAGGAGCCACTTGGGTGTAGGAGTTTGGGGAGTATAGAGAAGCTGGGAAGCTGAAAAGTAGGGTGGGGAGAAGGAAAGGAACAAGAAATAAAGATATAAAAATGGACAATGAATAACTCTATCTCATTCATCCAGGAAGTCACTAAACGTTTGATTCACCCTAGCATTTACCCTGCTCTATAAAACAAAGATAAAAAAAGAAGTCAAGGTTTGAAAGTATAATGAGGCTTTAGGTTGGTAGTGATGAGAAGATAGTTTCGCATTAATGACTTTGGAGCCAAAAAAAGAAAGAGAGAAAAAAGGGAGAGAAGGAGGAAAAGACAGGGAAGGAATGGAGGGAGGAAGGGACGAAAACAAGAAAGGATGGGAGAGAGGAGGGGAGAAAGGAAGGAAGGGGAAGAAGGAGGGAGAGATGGAGAAGCAGGCGTGGCGGGTGACCTTGGGCAAGTCATTTCACTTTTAAATTTTTCCCACGTGTAAAGTGGAGGACAGTAACGGTGGCTGTGAGGATTAAATGAATTAATTGATGTAAATGAATTAATTGATGTAAAGCACTTAGAACAATGCTCAGTACATAATACATGTACCTACTGTATTATTCACAACTATTTTCTTCCTGGAGCCTTGTCTGATCTTGTGAAATTGGGAGGATGAGGAGAACTATCTCTGTAATGTAGATGAGAAAAAGGTGAGGCACAGGGTGACGAGACTGGCACAAAGTCACTCAACTTACTAGTTTATTATTATTGTTATCATGAGTATCACTAGAAGTCAGGTGTCCTGTTTCCAAATCTAGATGTTCTTTGAAAAAGCAAATGGGGGCAAAAATTCTATGCTTGGAAAAACACAGGCTTTAGTTGCTGAAAACTTCTACTTTCCATTCCTCAAAGCTGATTGACAATTCAAAAGCTGTCTTTCCCATCTCCAGTCCCACCCCAGATTGGTGAGAAATCTCTGATCTCTCCCGTGGACTCTTACCAGTATGGCACCTCCCAAACGCTGACGTGCACGATCTATGCCGTTCCTCCCCCCAGTCACGTCCACTGGTACTGGCAGCTGGAAACAGAGTGTACCTACCAGCCCACGTGAGTAGGGCCACACCCTTTTTTTTCCTGCTCTTTTGCATTAAAAAAAATATTTATTCATTTGTTTTATTTTTAGATTCCACATGTAAGTGATATCCTACAGTATTTGTTTTTGTCTGGCTTACTTAGTATGATAACCTCTAGGTCCATCCATGTTGCCGCAAATGGCATTATTTCATTCTTTATATGGCAGAGTAGTATTCCACTGTATATATGTACCACATCTTCTTTATCTATTCCTCTGTCGATGGACATAGCCAAGCTATGATATGACACCATTCTAAGCCAAGAAGACTATCTCTAAGAAGGTTATCCCTCAAGTGGTACTCTTAATCTCCTTCCGTCTTTCTCTGTGCTTACATCTTTAGGAGATGTCGTTCCTTGGGGTATCACGCTTTGAGATTAGCTAGCTCTCTCTTCAGGTTGGCCCTGATGTCCATCTCTCTGAATGCAGTTTCTTTGCTCACTTTGTTAATTGCCAGTCTTTGGTTTTTCTCCTTATGCCAATCAACCGGTGAATACCACAATCTCCTTATCTGTGAGAAGGTACATCTCAGAGGAAGTGCCGATGGGTGCAAGGGAGTGGTAGACCTCGGAGCCTCAGGCCCGGCTTATCAGGTCCTAACACAAGTCCAGACATCCTTAGGAAAAAAACAACAACAAGTCACCCACCACCACCCTAAGCAGTTCACTTCCTGTTGTTGTTTTTGAGATGGCCTCTCTTAGTTTCTTCCTCAGATGCTGACCATTTCCTACACAAAGGCCACAGTCCCAGGGAGATTAAGAAGCCCAATGGCTTCTTAGTTTCCTTGCCTTCCTTTGAACTAAATTAACTTGAATTGTCTTGTCGATCCAATTTATGAATGGAGGTTTGTTCCCAGAATAGCTGCTTCCCTCCTGTATCCTGAATGAATCTACCTAGAACCTTTTCCTTCATTGCTGAGGCCTATTTTTAATTGGCGCCAAGTCTTGTAACGTGGTAGGGTGCGTTGGAAGTTATTTCTAAGAACGTAATAACCGAAGTCTGACTCCTTTCCTTGCTATTGATATGAATTAAAGAAAAATTAAGTCATGATATCATCTGTTACCTCTTTCTTATAGCCAAGCTGCCTTAACGACAAACCCACATACCTGTAAAGAATGGAGAAACGTGGAGGACTTCCAGGGGGGAAACAAAATCGAAGTCAACAAAAATCAATTTGCCCTAATTGAAGGAAAAAACAAAGTGAGTTTGAAGTTCTTTAATCTGAAAATCTATCTCTCTTTTATGGAAGGATGGAGTGAAAGCAGGGTAAAATAATATCAATGTGTGAGGAATATTGGCGATTGATCGTCAAAGAAATTGGATGATAAAATACTAGCATATTAAGTCAGTTTGAAAACACCATTAACTTTTAGAAACACCATTGACTTATTGTTACTGTATCAGAGAAAAATAAAACACATATGCCATTAACTCTGTACATAGGATGTATGGTAATTCTGATTTTATAAACATGAAAATGAGAAAAGGTATGTGATGTTGTATTAAAACGCATTCTTTATTCCATGGTTTCCAAAGCTCATTTTGTATGATGTGTGAGCTGCACCAGCATAATTATAATTGCACAGATTTGAGCGTGGTCAGTGCTGTAGTCTGAATGGAGTAGGCAGGTCGCAGCAGTGGTGGGGATGCTGAATTTTAGTTTGAATGCACGTGCGTAAACACAGCCTCCATTGTTTATGGCCTGGGATTTGTTTTTTTCACAGACTGTAAGTACCCTTGTTATCCAAGCAGCCAATGTATCCGCTTTGTACAAATGTGAAGCGGTGAACAAAGCTGGGAGAGGAGAGAGGGTTATCTCCTTCCACGTGACCAGTAAGTGCTCTCCAGGGGCTGGGCTGTCTGATACTCTGTTGCCCTGGCCATTCCCACGAGTGGCGTGGCTTTAGGAAGGGGAGTTGGATGGCTAATTGATGCCTTTGTTCATAAAGGAGAGTTCCTCCGGTAGCTCCTGGGCTCACGTGAAGTCAGTATATCTGACTTCACAGGAGAGGGAGTATGGTTTCACACGTGCTTCTGAAGCTTAAGTCCTGCATCAGATTTTTGTCTTTGTCATCAGAGTGTAGCACAGTGCTTGGCTTAGAGAAGTTCAGTCAACATTTATGCGCTTGCTATTGAACAGCTGACAAGGTTGGGTTTTTGGGAGGCAATTGTAATGACATTGGATCAGTGCCTTCCCAATACTACCGACTTTGTCCATCTTAATTTTATGGCTCAGCTTTAGCTGACTGGATGGAATAAAATATTTCAGTCTGAGCTAATTCACTGTAATAAACATAGTTTTCCTGTCAGTGAGTGTTATATATTAATGAGGAATTAATTTTTTAAATCCCAAGTTATAATTATCTGCTTTGAATTGGGGGGGTGGTTAAATCTTAAAAACCGTGCTTAGAGCTCAAAATGGAGATTTCATATATATCTGAGGAATTCATTTACATTTCCAAATAATGTAGTTTGGTAGACTAATACATTTTGAATCTGGAATTGTCCAGTTTGGTTATCTCCTTGTATTCCATCGTCTGGGAATGCCAGAGCTTCACTTCTCTTGGTGCTTTATCGCAGACTGAAGGCAACAAGGAAGCAATAGTGTGCTGCCCAAGTTAAATCACTGTCTCCTAAGCATGGGTTTTACATTTCAGGGGGTCCTGAAATCACTTTGCAACCCAGCACACAGCCCACCGAGCAGGAGAGCGTGTCTCTGTGGTGCTCCGCAGACAGAACTATGTTTGAGAACCTCACATGGTACAAACTTGGCCCACAGGCTCTGCCCATCCACGTGGGAGAGCTGCCCACACCTGTTTGCAAGAACTTGGATGCTCTTTGGAGAATGAATGCCACGATGATCTCTAATAGCACAAATGACATTTTGATCATGGAGCTGCAGAATGCATCCTTGCAGGACCAAGGAGACTACATCTGCTTTGCTCAGGACAGGAAGACCAAGAAAAGACATTGCGTGGCCAGGCAGCTCACAGTCCTAGGTAGGGAGGTAACTCTGGACCATCCAGAAGCAGTTGGGATGCCGTAAATGTAATGCTTTCAGGGGCTGTGTGAAGATTGTCCTCTAGCAGCTTATGAAGTAGACCGGTGAGCACTTATCTTACAGAAAGTTCTCAAGGCAGAAGGAAGCTAATCATGGTGAAGTGATGTATTAAAAAGAGCAAATAACCCCATTCTTTCCAACCCTGATGGTGGGGTCACTCACTACTATCTGCAAGGGATTCCCCTAAACCAGGGAAGTTTCTGCCTCATTCTTGGGCATTCAGTTATTTAAATAGACACATATTTGTGAATGCCTACCGTGAGCTAGGAGGGTGCCGGAAGTTCATAGTGGCGGACAGAGTGAGAACACAGACAACTGCTGGGCTGTGGAGTACAGTGAGGTCTCTGTGTCCATGAGGACAGGGGTTGTTTCTGTTTTACTCTTTGCTGAGCTCCAGGCATAGAACATAGTGGCACATACTGCGTGCTTGATAAAACATCTGCTGCCTGAAGAGTGTGGTGATGGGGTTGTTTAAGACCTGTGAGAGCCTCTGGGAGGGATGCTGCACTCAGTGCCTGTACCTCTGTGGTACAGCTCACGGTCAATGAGATGAGCATTTTAGTGAGCAGAAAACTCTGTAAATCCCACACCAAGTCACTCTCTACACCTCCTCTAACCCCGTGCCTTGCACAAAATCCGTGCAGACACGGCCCTGTCTCTGGGAAAATCAGTCAAATTTGGGGAGTTTCTCTGTGCTATCTCCTTCCATTTTCTCCTCTCCCTAGTGTCCCTTCCTAGTTTCTAGGATGCATGTGTTCTGTTTTTGTTTTTGTTTTTAACTGATGGGAAGGGGGAACTGCCCAGATAAACTAATTTATACCGAAGTTTTAGAGGAATAATATTTTCAAAGGCCTTGACATATTTTCAGAGGTATTTTCAGACAGGCACTAGGATAGATTTTGCTAGTGTTGAGACTCTGGTGTCAGAAGAAGAGATGTTTTCGAGTGAAGTCATCCCAAGGCCCTTCAAATCACACCCCATATATGATCATGTTTTTTCTGTTCATCTTGGTGACTGGTCTGGTTTCAAGCTAATGAAAAAATTCAGAAAGAGATGTGAAGGAGGTTCCTGGCTTTGCCATGCCCAGGAAATACATGCTCACAATGAGCTGGTTTGCTCTCTAAGGGCTCCCAAGTTGTTTTCCAAAAATTATTCTTGGAAATAGACTAGAGTCCATTTGCTTAAGCCCCAGCGTAGTTCACCATTGAGGTAATCTAATTTTGCTAAATGTTGAAGTGGATTCTTCCAGCAGGATTCTTTTCGATGTTCAGTTGGTTTGGACAAGATATTTCCACAGCACTTTGATGATTTGTAGGAAAGGTTAAATCTAAAGTTGTCCTGTACATTTAAACGAGTACCTATGGGCTTCATTTTTTTAAAAATCTTTGACTTTCCTTAGAGTATCATTGTTTTGTCTGTGTTTTAGTGGAAATGCTGAGTTCAACTGTTTACTTAGTTATAAGGACGGGGATAAGTTGTTTAACCCCTTTCATCTGCAAAATAAGGCTCATACTGCCCACCATAGGGTTGATAGTGAAAAACAGAAACAGGACAAATGAGTTTTGTAAAAAGTACCAAATAAATATAAGGCATTCTTTGTTGAATTACACTGAAGTTATGTACTTTCCAAGAGAAACATGGCAGAATTCTTGTGTGTCACTGGCTAGAATTTATTTATTTATTTGGAGGGAAGTCAAGGGTGACAACTTTTATTTTGTGATGTGATTACCAGCTTGAATCACTAATATGAATGTTCAAAGAGATGCGGTAATCCGTCTGAACTGACTGACTTGTTTCATTTAACTTTACGCCATGAACAATGCTCCAGTTATCGACCTCTGTGTATTTTTGGCTTAGTAAATTAACAGTTTACTAAATGGTTTAATAGTTTACTGATATGAAAACCACTTCAAAACTTATAACTAAAGGTCCTATGATTTTTTTTTTTTGCGCGTGTGCGTAGAGCGCATGGCACCTACGATCACAGGAAACCTGGAGAACCAGACAACAAGTATTGGTGAAACCATCGAAGTTTCCTGCACAGCGTCTGGGAATCCCCCTCCACAGATTACGTGGTTCAAAGATAATGAGACGCTTGTGGAAGATTCAGGTGAGAATAGAGCATGTCGGTCTCTTTTTGGCTGCAAAATTTCCCTAGAGATATTAACTAAAATCCATATTATTTCTTTCTTAAAAAAATGATTTATTTACTCATTTATTTATTTATTTTTATTAAGGTATATCGATGTACAATATTATTTAAGTTGCAGGTGGACAGCATAGTGAGTCTCGATTTTTAACGATTATTCTCCATTTATAGTTATAAAATATTGACTGTATCCCCTGTGCTGTGCAATATATCCTTGTAGCTTATTTATTTTATACATAGTAGTTTGTACCTCTTAATCCCCTCCCCCTGTCTTGCCTCTCTCTCCCCTGTTCCCTCTCCCCACTGGTCACCACTACTTTGTTCTCTATATCTGTGAGTCTGTTTCTTTTTTGTTATATTCACTAGTTTGTTTTATTTTTTAGATTCCACCTAGAAGTGTCATACAGTATAAAATCCATATGGTTTCTTGATTTGTCTTGGGTAGAACAGAAAGCAATATTACTGTCCATGGTCTGGCTCATCTCATACACTCGGAACCCGAGTCTTCAGAGCCTGCTGAATTCTCGTGGAAGCCAGGGGTGCTGAGACAGCAGTTGACCCTGTATGACTCTTTTTAGACTTAGATAATAGCCCAAGATAAAGGGAAACATTTACATTAAAATTTTTTTTGTCCTGAAAAACTCTACCAGACTACATCATAAATCAAAACCATCATTTTCCCCCTTTCTCAGGCATCGTGCTAAAAGATGGGAACCGGAACCTAACTATCCGCAGGGTGAGGAAAGAGGATGAAGGCCTGTACACCTGCCAGGCATGCAGTATTCTCGGGTGTGCAAAAGTGGAGGCGTTTTTCATAGTGGAAGGTCAGTGGGAATTCATCGACAATCAGGTGGTTTTTAAAAATTAGCTTGTATCTTATATATACTCATATACTTTGGGCAGGAGGGTTATGGGTGGTTTTAATATTCTTTGTACTTTGTATGTTTTCTACTCTAAGTATATGTTATTTTAACCAGAAAACATAATTAATGCTATTTTAATTCTGCTCTCATCACATTTCTATCCCCGCAGTTCTCACTGTGGAAAAATTCTTAGCCAGGCGGGTGGAATGTCCTCCTTTCCCTGATTCTTTCTTCATATGAATGGCTTAATTAACTTGTTATGAAAATTATGCCTCGATATTTATTAGGTAGAATTACTGCGTAGTCATGAAAGTCAGTGCTATCTAGATAGTCACAAAGGTTCATAGTTTTTATTGGACTAAAGATAATTAAGATTCATTTGTAAACAATAGACCATTGCTTTTCTGAAATGGAAAATTTGGGGTTCTTATCTAAATGTGTATGCAGGAATGATGTGAAATCTGGCATTTTCTCAGATGGGAAAGGTGAATTTGTGACAGAATATTTTATCTTCAAAAGTGTATTCCTATGTCTTTTTAAAAATAACCCATCAGGGGACAATGAAACTGTATTATGTGGATGAAGGAATGGTATGCAAGGGGAAAAGAGAGGGGTGGTGATAGATGGAGAAACTGATGGATTTCTAGAAGCACTCATCCTAATTTGTCTCTCAAAGACTAGATTTTAGTCCCTTTAGTCTGTCAAATCTATGTTGCCAAGTATTACATCTCAATACCTTGACTTCTTTTCAAATCTATAGGCTTATTACCATTTTGTAAACTGCACTTGCAAATAAAGATTTCAAGTGACACGGTAGTTTTGTCACTTTCAAAGTGCTTCATGTTTTAGGCAGAATCCTAAGGGAGACTTCCAGTTCTCTCCCATGCTTTGCCTCAGCTCTGTTAGCTGTCTGCAGCTGGTTACCAAGAGGCCTAACTAGGTAACCTTGGCACAGAGATTATATTTACTTCTCACCAGAAGAGAATACTAAGAAAGGAAGAGGTAAATATTTAATGCTTCCTGCTAGTTTCCCAAATGTTCATATGGGAATATTAATGCACCAAATATATAGACAGTTGAATCTTTGAACTTTTTACTATGAACAAGCAGGCTTTTAAATCTCTATTTATAAATAGAGAACTCCTTCAGTAAGACCACCAGAGAAACAAAATCTACTTCCAAGCATACTTGGTGCTTGTCTCTCAACTATAACTCTTATTTTGCTAACTAATTAATTACTTGTCTTTCTGTCTTCTTGAGGCTGCCTGAGCCACTCTCACAGCTTGTGGCCCAGTTTGATTCACACTGTACTCATCCAATGGGAGACCCTAAGTGATAATTGCTTCCTTATCACCACTGTGCTAATCACTCTTGGTTGAAAGCCTCCTCTGGGCTTAATTTTCCCCACTCAGAGCTGTCCTCTGGGGTCCTGAACATCTGCAGCTTTCCTTGCTGACCTCCAGCTTTTTCTCTTCTCTTTCCTTTCCTGAGCATGTTTAAACTCATACTGCCAGGCCACGCCTGAGGCAGTCCCCTCAGCTCTTTCTCTTTCCTCACTGAGGCTCCTGCCACACAAGGATGGGGTAGTGAAATGTTAGCCAGTGTTGGACAGACCTTGTTTAACTCCTGACCATTCCATCAACTTGCTGTGTGCCCTTGATGAAGTAGCTTAGCCTCTCTGAGCTTGCTTCTCCATCTGAAAACTGAGAGTTATTGAGAAGACTGAGCGACATGACATATCTAAAGTGACGAGCATCTTGTAGGTGCCTAGTCACCAATAGCTCTCTGGCCAAAGGACTACATTTATTTCCCTACTTGTTTTCTTAGACAGTCCTTCCGCAAACTCCATACAGATCAAAATATAGACCAACAGCATAAAACCAAACATTTATTTTCCCCAAATAGAATACTTTTCTTCTCTATAGAACATGATCTGTTTTTTTTTCCATCAAAGTCTGCTCTTCTTCCAAATGCTTTCTGTTTGTCTTTTAGGACATTAATATTTCTCTGTTAATTACTTTAGAATTTTACTGTTGGAAGTTTTCATGAGCAATGTTTTGCAAACTTTAAATTATCCATTAAGAATATTATAAACTCCATTCAAGTTAGAGGTTTGTGACTACTATTGTCTAGGATTTTCCTGAGTTGGTTAAGATTGAGATTTTGCTTTAGTGTGGAACTTTGTTATTTTATATCAAAAGGTATGAGTTTCCAGTTGTTGGTGCTCATTCCTTTGTGTCTTTCCAGGTGCCCAGGAAAAGACAAACTTGGAAGTCATTATTCTAGTAGGCACTGCAGTGATTGCCATGTTCTTCTGGCTACTTCTTGTCATCGTTCTACGGACCGTTAAGCGGGTAACAAAATAATTTCCCTTCCGTCCCATGCACGTTGGTTTTCATGATTAATGAAAGCTGACTGGGGTTCTTTGAGTTGATTCTTCCCATTGTTATTGGCTCAATAGGCACAATTTTATTTCTATACAATAACCTTCTTACCCACTTGCTTTTGGCTGGACCACTGGGCTTTAATTGATAGAAGCAACAAGAGGAGAAATGGGCTTAGACTGTCTAGTGTAATTAAGATTTAAGAATTAAATTCTGAGCTCATTTGGGGGTCGAGGGGACACTGGGAGCAGAATTATAATAGGACTACTCTCACACACTATGAGCCGTTTAGAAAATGAGACACCAAGAATGGGGCTTCTATAAACAACAATAACAAGCACACGGAACAACAGCCAGATAACAGGGTGTGTGTGACTTGAAGGAGCAATGCTTTCCAGGCCAGTGGAGGGGAACTGAAGACGGGCTACTTATCCATCGTCATGGATCCAGACGAACTCCCCCTGGATGAGCATTGTGAGCGCCTGCCTTATGATGCCAGCAAATGGGAATTCCCCAGAGACCGGCTGAAACTAGGTGTGTTTTCAAGTGATATTAATTTGATATTGGGTTTACCAGGCCATCTCTTCCTCTTTTAGGCTGATGACAAATCTAGTCTATTTAAACGTTGGATCCTGGTTCAGAAAATGCATTCCATCTCTTGAATTTGAGTAATCGTCCATTTAGTCACTTAGAAGTAGGGTCCCTGTATAATCACCCAAAGCAGGACATTTAGAGGGGGAAGAGGGAGGTATTAAATCATTAAGCCAGGACAAGGGGGTCAACTGTACTGTCCATGATAAACTGGGATGTATGGTCACCCTGTCAAGTCAGAATCTTTGCCTATCGCTTCGGTGGTGAAATAGTCCAAGTCTGTTTTGTTGTTGACTCTAGGTAAGCCTCTTGGCCGTGGTGCCTTTGGGCAAGTGATTGAAGCAGATGCCTTTGGAATTGACAAGACAGCAACCTGCAAGACAGTGGCTGTCAAAATGTTGAAAGGTAAAAGCAAAATTCTATGGTGATGTATCCCTCTATCTGTTTCATCCCATCTTTAAACATGATGAAAGGCTTGTATCCGTGGCTCTGTGGCTAGGTGGGCCCACTAGCCAAACATGCAGCCAGACTATACGATGCCTTTGTACAAACTAGATAAAAATTTCCTCTCTTATAGACTCATGCCAGGGTCCACAGCCTGGCAGGCAAAGTTGGGATGGATCTGAGCTCCCCTACCGTCCACCTTGCCTGGGAGCCCTTGCACAGATCACAGCTTGTACAGCTATATTTAGTAGCCTGGCTATAGGAAAAAAATACCTTGGTTACATCAAAACTGTTTTCTTAGTGTACTATAGTGCATTAGTAAGAGAATTACAGACCATCAAGAAACAGAAAAAGAAATTTGATGTAATAAGTAAAAATAGCAGCATGCAAAAAACAGCATGTTCCCTAGAATTGGAATATGTAAAAGATTTTCACATATAAAAGACAATGTGCAAAATAAGAATGGTTGTGCTGGGAAAAAAAGGATTAAGGGGGACATTTTTAAAATTAAAATTTCATAAACAATTGTTAAGCCTAATTGTAATGGAATTCTGGTCTTGCCATTTTAATTTTGGGGGAGTGATGCGTATAAAGCTCTTTGCTAGAATTGTGATGTGCTTTCATTGATGGAGACAGTGCTACTGACCCTTAGCCAATGGGTCTTGTGCATTTTGAAGGCATCTCTGTCCTTTTGCCTTTTCTCCCGTGTGGCCGAGGAGTATGTAGTTTTGAGGTGGCTCATCAGGGCCTGAGGTGTGGACCATGTCTGTGCATTAGAGGGAAGTGTACCAGTCTGTACAGGATCAAACTCCCAGTCTTAGCCTCATCGGCCTCATGTGCCAAACTGGCTTTGCCAGCTGGCCCTTGTTAAGTTTCCTGCTCGGCACAGATTGGTGGGAACTCCAGCATAGCCCCTAACGCATGAGCAATACATGGTGTTGCTTCCTTACGAGGAAGCACTGAAATAATCAGGCCCTAAGAAGCATAGTAAACCTGATATGTGAAAACCCAGTTTCGTAAAAGGAGAAAATCTGGGCGTGAGTTCATTTGCAGATGTATTCTCCACTTTGCAAAAGACCTCACAATGGCTTCCTTCAAATATCAAACATTCTGGGTGCACTTAAAGAATTCGATTTAGAATTATAAAGTATAACTTATGTTTGTCTTTTAATGCAGCTAGCCTGTCAGTTGGGTTACAGTTGTATTATCCCTGGAGGGAAAGTTGCACAGATGCACACAGTGTGGCATTAATCCTCGTAAGGTAATGCCTCATGTATGATTTCCCTCTTTGTTTGCATTTGTAGAAGGAGCAACACACAGCGAACACCGAGCCCTCATGTCTGAACTCAAGATCCTCATTCATATTGGCCACCATCTCAATGTGGTCAATCTTCTTGGTGCCTGTACCAAGCCAGGGGGTGAGTGTCTATAGATGGCTCTGGCTGTGGGATTTTGGCATATACTTTTCTGCTGGTATTTGAGGGAAACCACCCAACTCCCATGGCCTTGGTTTCCTTAACTTAGGAAACTTTGGCAGATTCCTATATATAAATATATTTCATGGAGGTTTAATGGGCACTGTAAATTATTCTAGAATGTGAATTAAAAAATACTACAGCATTATAATACAGTTTGCTACTTATGTAATAGGTGTTCAGAAGAGAAGAGTAAACTTCCCTCCAAATTTGAAAACAAAGGACTTTAAGAGTAGTCCCCCCTAAAATGGAGTCATCTCAAGTGATTGTGTTGAAAAGCAAGTGGGTGGATTTTCTTCTGAAATTTTGGTTCGTCTTCTGTGGAATTGCCTTTTGGAAAAAGAAAAGTTACAACATAAGGGAATGCAGCCAGCTGATTTCTATGATCCTGTTTCCAGTGAAAGGATGTAGCCTCTTCTGTGATATTTTCTAGCTCATTGATATATTAAACACTTGGTGAGAAACGAGAGAAAATACAAATACATTTTCTCTTCTTGGTATGCTGTGCTGTCTGCAGGGCCACTCATGGTGATTGTGGAATTCTGCAAGTTTGGAAACCTGTCCACTTACTTAAGGAGCAAGAGAAATGAATTTGTCCCCTACAAGGTATGTCATTTCCTAACTCAACTGTGGTCACGTTGTAAAATGGAGAAAAACTCAAAGTGGTACAGGTTAAGTTTTTTGGTAAAATTCTGCAAAGAAATTGTGAGGAATCTTTTCATGTTACCTCTTGGCTGTTGTAACTTCCTCTTTTACCTTCTGGAGGACACATACCTCTCATGTTTTATTTTTGTGACTAATCTACTGACCCATTATAGATGATGCCAAGGACGGAAAGGTGGGTGTGAGTAAGGGTAGGGAATGACAGGTGGAAGGACAGCTCTGGATTATTCTGTCTCTGCCCTGGCCATATGTGGCCCTATGGAGTGTCAATCCCAGTGTCAAAAGCGCCCTAATGTTGGAAGTGTGTCTGAGTGAAACTTGTAACAAGGCCCTTATCTCTAAGCTAGAAAAGAGATAGGCTTTATGGAAGAAAATCTATTATGTAGAACACTTGCCCAAAATTTCAGCCCAGAGATTCCATGATCCTGAAATTGATGTCTCTCATCTTCTTTGAATAGTTACAATTGTTTCTATAGTTTAACTACATTGGAGAGATTTTCTGGTGTTCAAGGAGTTTGTTCATCGGTTTCCTTATAGACTAAAGGGGCACGGTTCCGACAAGGGAAAGAATACGTTGGGGAGATCACCGTGGATCCTAAACGCCGCTTGGACAGCATCACAAGTAGCCAGAGCTCAGCCAGCTCCGGATTTGTGGAGGAGAAATCCCTCAGTGATGTGGAGGAAGAGGAAGGTACCTGCCATTGCTTCCTCTGCGCCGAATGCATGCTCTTGTAGGAACAGACAAGGTGACAGGGTGTTACAACGAACTTTGTCCTGGAAGAGTCCAGTATTACCTAATATTTGAAAGAGACCTAAATTTCTAGGAGGCTTTCATTCAGTCTCCCCAAAAGTGAGGGGCGGAAGGTCTAAATAAGCAGCAGGCTACGTGGTGAGGCAGAGCATGGCTCGCCTGAGAAATCTCGGTCCCCCAGGAGGGCTTAGCAGTTGGCACCAGTCGAACCAATGCTCTTCAAGTCTTGGTTCAACATTTGTCAGCAGGAGAGGCTCAGCGCCACCTTCTGGATGGGCAAAGGAGGCTCTCTGGTGTTTGATCAGCCTCCCCATTGTCCACAGCGGTTCAGTCCCAGCTTGTCTGCTTCACCAGCACAACAGAAGTCCTTCAGTTCATCGTACCCAACCTTCTCCGAGGCAGTGTAGGCATCTGTTGTTTCTACCCCAAGTGGCTTATCAAGTCTTCCATATTTCGTCAGAAGAGTCTTGGTCAATAGACTTTTCTTTATCCACTTATGCTTCCAATGATATTTTAGTGCTCTTTATGAGTGGAGCTGTGTTCCCAGCCTAACTTTCAGGACCTCTTCCAGCTTCAGGATACGCTGTATATCTGCTTCCCGCAGAAGGAGCAGACAGCTCCGTGGAGGTGGAGATGGGGCTTCCTGACATTTGGGTCTTCTTGAGGCATGAGCTTAGAAGGATTCAATCATGAAATAGTGGAAGAAACCTGCTTCTGTTCCCTTTGACATGAGGCCATAGAGAGAACTTAAAACTGACTTCTTTCCCATAGAAGCCAAGCAGGCGGTGTGAGGCTAGAACTTGGTCTAGAAAAGCGTGGGGAGGTTGTCTGGACCTCACATAACTGGGTGCACGCTGAGTGGAGCCACTTCTGCCCCGTCCTCTCTCTCACAGAATGGTGGCCAGAGAGCCGGAAACCCAAGGGCTTGAGGGAGTCAGTCGGAGTAGAGGGGGCATTGGCCCAGAATTTTGCCTCCATTTCTTCATCTGGAAAATGAAAGAGTTTCACTAATTATTCATGGAGAGCCCTCCAGCCCTGAACGTAGAAAGTCGCTGAGAAAAAGTTTCGTAGTCTTTTTAATACTTACAAGGTTATTATTACAACTGAGTTTTCATTTGCTCTGGTATTTGTCTTCAGGAAAGAAGCCATGTCTTATCTTATCTGACCAAAGTTAAGCGATCATGTTGAAACGCCCATTAATGTCTTAGTGTTTCTTTGTACTCGTTGCCCGGAAGTGAATACCACACATTTACGTAAATTCATCTTTCTCTCCATGTTCCTGCCGTCTCTCATTCGTATCCTTGAAGGAAAAAAGCATCCTCACAGGCCAGATTTAATGTGTTTACAGCCCTTTCTCAGTTTAAAAGTGAGAGAAGTAAATATATTTCCGGTATTTTTAGTTAGCCATTGTAGATTATGGTTTGACCTTTGGCCTTTGTCCCAGGACAAAGCCTGGAGAGAAAAGATTCAATGACCCTGGATATTGTTGTTTTATTTTTAGAGTCCTTGATATGAAAACTATTGTTTATCCCTCTGGGTATATGAAAAACACACAACACTTTAAAACAGCAAATTTGTAAAAGCCTGCTTTTACCCCCCCCTGTTATCTATGCCAGTTTTTCCTCCATTTTGCCTCCTGGATTTGTTTGTCCAATTTGGCTAAAATGGAAAAACCAATATTTTTGCTAAGGGGTATGATGAAGGCTAATAATATACCAGGATTCAGCATACTTACAGAAGATAGAAGCACTTTCTGTCTGCTTCTATTTCCTGAAATTTAACTCCCAATTTTTAAAATGAAGATTGCTCTATCAAACTTACAAACAGTTTCTGGCCGAAATACCAATCTCTGTCCTCCTGCGTCTTCTGACAGTTTCTGAAGATGTGTACAAGAACTTCCTGACCTTGGAGCATCTCATCTGTTACAGCTTCCAAGTGGCTAAGGGCATGGAGTTTTTGGCATCACGGAAGGTGAGACAAAGTATCTCTTCACATCACAGATTTGCAAATGAGGTGTTCAGTGCCAGCCATTGGTGTTTGTTTGGGACTGTAATTCATTCACCACTGCTGGAGCACTGTTAAGAGAGCTCTACTGAGGAGGCCCCATTTCTGCTCATTAAAGTGGTATTAGGAATTCGTGAAATTAATTCATGTGATAAATACCTACTAAGTGCAGGCAGTCTTCTGAGCGCTAAGGACACTGTGTGAGCAAATAGGCAAAACTCTCCACCTTCATGGAGATTATGTTCTAGTGGGTGGAACAAACAATATAAACAAGTGAAATGCCTGGTAGGCTAGATGGGAGTAAGTACTGTGGAGAAAAATCAGCAGGAAAGAGTTATAGAGTATACAGGAGCGTTATTTTCCTGTGGGCATATACCTCTCTGTTTGTGTACATTGATTTTAAACCAAGGGGACACGCAAGGCTTTAGGGGAATGTGCATTTGAGTAATGGCCTAGAAGAGGTGAGGGGCTGAGCCTTGCAAATATCTTGGCACAAGTCTGTTTTTCATTTCTTTGACATTCATCACCATCCATCAAAAAGTATTTGGTAGTAGCATAATTAGAAACCAGGAAGGACAGGCTTTAGATGAGAGCGATTGAAAGAGCTAAAATTAGAAAAGTAGGCCAAACAAAGGCTGAGGTGGGTACGTGACAAGTTACAAACATTCCAAAGGTTGTAAACACTGTGGAGGCACCCCTCGGTAAAATGGATGGTTTTACATTAAACAAGAAAAATTCAGATTAAGTATCAGGAAAAATTATCAGTTGACAGAATGCAGTTGCTGCAGCCTACCTGGGGGAGAAAGACGTAAAGTTTTTACTTTGTGTTTTTTTCCTAAATTAGAGTGAAATCCCTCACCCATGTCTTTTTCTGGAGTTTAAAGCTTGTCACCGCTTTCAGAGCCTCAGGATCTCCAAGGTTTCTGCCCAGGACCTCTTGTCTTCTGTCTTCCAAGGGGAGGGGAGAGAAGTGGGATCTTAGAGGATTTTTCCAAAGAGAAAGGCCCTTTGCCCTTCTTGAAGATTCTGATTTTATTTTATTATTTTTTAAAGGCCAGAGCCTGGCATTTAGTCAGGGTTCCTTCGATGGGGAAGGGAATGAGGGGTGGAGGGGGATCCTTTTACTTCCCTTGCATCTACCAGCTGAATTTCTTGAATACCACCTGGTTGCTTAAAAAAGGAAGCTCTTCGGTTCGGGGCAAAGTAGGAAGGACTGTGTTTTTTGGAGTCTCCTGTCTTGATCGATCACGCCAGACAATGTGCTTTTTAAAAAAAAAATTTTTTTTAATAGAATTTTTAAAGGTTACACTCCATTTGCAGTTATTACAAAATATTGGCTATATTCCCTGTGTCGTACAATACATCCTTGTGCCTCGTTCAGAGGAAAGTGCTCTACAGATGTGAGGTGTAAGGGGGTCCGTAATGCCTGGCTCACACATCACTCCTCCACTGACATAAGAATTCTCATCTAAGCCTTTCATTCATTTCTCAACGTTCCCCGAGACTCTTGTTCTCTTATAAATCTATCAGGTGGAGATAAAGCTGCTTAGGGTAGGAAGTTACATGAAGGTAGGGGGATACAGAGAAGAGAGAAACTGAGGAACAGAAAAGAATAGAAGGAAAGCCAAGGAGAATTCGCTTTTCCTTTTTCGTGTACCAGAGAATCCCCTTGACTAGTGAGAGGCTGAGAGTGCTTTCATAGACCTCCACGATAAGCCAGCGCTTTGAAAACAGGGTGAGCCCCACTGGGAATTGTTTCTCAGAGCTTGTCCAGCTTCGGTTACGTATGGAATAGAGAAACCAACAAAGGGCACCAAACCGAGGAGAGCCCCTTGTTTCTGATTTCCGTGCATTCATTCAAAATAAACCCCATTCTAGGGCCTCCTTAGAATAACACCTTTTAACCGTATATGGTGCCAGGCAAAAGGGACGTGTGGATGTGACCAGAAACACATTCTTAATTGTGTCCAAGAGAAGTCTATTTATGACTCCATCAGCATGCTATAACTTATTTAATTCCAGAGTCTGGGGCTGTTTATGGAATAAGCAGATGTGTGTCTCAATGAAACTTACAGACTTTTTTCCGGAAGAGTTGATAAAAGATGTTTAACCCAGTGCTTGTTAATCAGTTGGTTTTCTAATGTGGGTTTTTTTTTTTCTTTTTTTTAAACCATGAGGTCACAACAGATGTAGAAGAGATCAGTTATGTTGAGTCCTAATGCACACGATTCTTTTTGCAGTGTATCCACAGGGACCTGGCAGCGAGAAACATCCTCTTGTCGGAGAAGAATGTGGTTAAAATCTGTGACTTTGGCTTGGCTCGGGATATTTATAAAGACCCAGATTATGTCAGAAAAGGAGATGTAAGTTTCAGAGATGCACCCAGTGATCTGTTAAGTTGCAGAATTCAAACTCCTCTCAGCAAGCCTCAGGACCTGTGTCCAGGGACAATGGAAGCTTTTCCTTCAGATATGTGATAAGTTGGGTTCTCATTCCTTGTCTTCTACCCCCGTAGGCTCGCCTCCCTTTGAAATGGATGGCCCCAGAAACAATTTTTGACCGAGTGTACACAATTCAGAGTGACGTGTGGTCTTTTGGTGTCCTGCTCTGGGAAATATTTTCCTTAGGTAAGTTCCTTCTCTTTGTCCCTCCATCCATACTCCAAATAAAATGATAAAATTCAGTGACCCCAGTACGCCTTTCCCTCTCCTGTATTCCACCTTTATCGGATGAAACTTACTTGGAAGCTTTGGGTTGTAAAACCTAAAAAAAGAAAGAAAGAAAGAAAGGAACAAAAGATATATATGTGTGAAAATGTATTGAAGAATCAGGCTCAGGGCTTTCTGCAAGAGAAAATCAAATCAATAAGGCACCATTCCTCAGGACAGGAATAAAAATGCCGACGTAGAGTGGACTTGAGGACACGGGGAGGGGGAAGGGTAAACTGGGACGAAGTGAGAGAGTGGCATGGACTTATATATACTACCAAATGTAAAATAGATAGCTAGTGGGAAGCAGCCGCATAGCACAGGGAGATCAGCTCGGTGCTTTGTGACCACCTAGAGGGGTGGATAGGGAGGGTGGGAGGGAGACGCAAGAGGGAGGAGATATGGGGATATATGAATATGTATAGCTGATTCACTTTGTTATAAAGCAGAAACTAACGCACCATGGTAAAGCAATTATACTCCAATAAAGATGTTAAAAAAAAAATAATGCCCCATTCCTGTTTTATTCTAGGTGCTTCTCCATATCCTGGAGTAAAGATTGATGAGGAATTTTGTAGGAGATTGAAAGAAGGAACTAGAATGAGAGCTCCTGATTATACCACACCCGAAATGTAAGAGTTTACAAGTATTTTTCTATCCTCCTTCTTTGCTCACAAAAATTCTCCCAGCCTAGAAGACTTTCCATTATATGTACCTCCTTCGTGGCCCAGTTTGTGTCTTACTTCTCCCTTGAAGTCTTCCTTGATAATCTCAAGCACAGAGTCATCCTTCTTGAAATGACAGCACTTTATCTATACCAACCAGTCAGTTTTTACTAGATGTTGATTTATGATGTTTCCTTTTCTATACACACTTGATGCTCCAAGTGTAGGGTTCTGTGTTTTACGTAGTTTCGTATCCCTCTTTAGCATCTTGGCTCATGGTGGACTCTTTATAAATATTTACTCATTCAAGTGCTTATTTTCAGCATCAGATTAGGAGGAAAGAGGCGGTTAATGACATCAGTGTTTTGCTTCTCTAGGTACCAGACCATGCTTGACTGCTGGCATGGGGAGCCCAATCAGAGACCCACGTTTTCAGAGCTGGTGGAACATTTGGGAAATCTGTTACAAGCTAATGCTCAGCAGGTTTGTGACCTCCATCCAAGAAACTTCTACAGAGAGTACATAGGTGTCCAGGGCTCGTCTGCTGCCTAGACCTTCTCATGGCCACAATACTGTCCTCTCAGCCACTGAATCCAAGGAGCCATATTCTTCCAGATCTGAGCAGTAATGTTTTTCTAAAAGTCCTAATTACCTTTTTGACAGATGAGATCCTAATTCATAACCTGGGAGCTGATCACTTTTATTTTTTACTGATGTATATTGTGGTGTCTTCAGAGGCTCTTATAAAGTAAAAAAGCAAACAAACAACAAACAAAACCAAAAAACAAAGAAAACAAAACCTAGTTGATCAAGTGAATATCAACAGTGGACAGAATTTCAAGGAATTTTAAATCCATTCTTCAAGCAAAAACACATCTGAACCCTGCAAAATTGATGTTTTTTTTTCCCTCTGTAAAATCCCAGGCCCTCATAACTTCCATTGGAGGATTTTAGACTGGTAGCCTTTACTATTAGAAAGTTACTTAATCTCCAGTCAACACCTCTTACTACAGTGAATGGAAGCCAATTTCCTCCTGCTTTTCTTTTAAACAGGTGGGGGACAATGGGTCAACTCTATTTTTATCGATAAACCTTCCAAACATTTAGAGGTATCAAATTGCCCTTTATTTCTTTCTCTTGATGAAATAGTGTTAAGTTCTGCAACCTTTTCTCAGTAGACCCATTTTCCTGAACATTTACTGCCTTTCTTTAGACTGTCATCAGTTTTCCCATTGCCTTGAAGCGTAGACGCTAAAATTGGATGACATGCCCTTTAAAGGACCCAGCTCGCGTAGATAGGACTATGTGAAGAAACGATTTCTCAGCTCTGTGGAGCTCTGCCTGTTCTGTTCCATCTGTAACCACAACCCGTTTTGTCTTCATTATAGCCATAGTGCTCTGTGGTCCCCTTACTCATCTTGTTTTTTGTTAGATCCTTTAATATACTTCCATCTACACATAGCTTTTGAGTGCCCTTTTGTTTTTGACAAGCCATTTTTAAAGTTGTCTTAAAGTTTTACATTCAGATATGAAAGCCACATTCCCCATAAACAAGAAGCCCCAATGGCCTTTGTTTTTCATGGAAAGGCTCTTGAAGGACTGAAGCCATAACAATAGCACTGTGTGTTTATTGTTTCAGGATGGCAAAGACTACATTGTTCTTCCCATATCAGAGACTTTGAGCATGGAAGAGGATTCGGGACTCTCTCTGCCTACCTCACCTGTTTCCTGTATGGAGGAAGAGGAAGTGTGTGACCCCAAATTCCATTATGACAACACAGCAGGAATCAGGTACGGTCTAAGGTCAACATCCCCTGGGGGAGGGAGCTTCAAGGTCATCTTGGGGAAGGGGATGGAGGAAGGACATCGTGTAAAGTTGCTGCATTTCACTTGCACATTCACCCTTCGCCCTGAGAGGTCCTCCTTGAAGAGGGCCTGGGTAGGTGAGTCTCTTTCCATCTGTGGTCCACATTGCTGCCTAAGCTCTTCCTTTCAGAATTCTAAGCCCTGCAGCTGCAAATAGCTGGAATGCCACAGTTTGTTAATCTCCAGAAAAAGAGACCAATTTTACAAAGACATCTGTATTTAAATTATCCCCATGTACTCTTTTATTAATGTGAATTAAATGGCTTAGGAAAGATTCAGGAAGGAAGAGTTCTATGCATTTATGAAAACAGACCTTTGCCTCTCTGGCTGGGATACAGTGTGCCATGGGGATGCGTCCTGAGTTAGACTGGGCAGCACAACTTCAGAAGCCCATCCCAAGTCTGATTTTCAGCATTTTATTTGCATAATGGGACTGCTGGGCTTATTTAAAACACATGCACTGCCGTATTTTCCTGATTTGTAGAGGGGTCCTAAAGGCAGCTTTCTTTTTATTCTCTCCCAGCACCTGTGCATAAGGAAAGAGTTGGTATGGTTTCTACAATGTCATATTAAAATTGCCTTTTACTAAGCCTGGAACTACTTCACTTTGCTTTGTTTTGGGTATTTTCCTCCTGTAACCAGACCCCTGGCAGCATGAGCCCAGCCTGCCCCCTTGACTGTGCTCTGGCTGCATGGGGGGGCCATGGAGTGCTAGCCTTTGGCCGGGTTGCCAGAGGGCAGGTGGGGAGTCACGCAGGACGGTTTGCCCTGTGGACTTGCACAGGGAGGGCAGCAGGAACGCTGCCGTGGGAGAGAAGAAAGCTCATAGTGGGAAGAAGCCACCTCGTAAGCTGTCCATTCCATTTGTGTCAAGAACTTACAGCATTTTTAGGGCTTCCCTGGTGGCGCAGTGGTTGAGAACCTGCCTGCCAATGCAGGGGACACGGGTTCGAGCCCTGGTCTGGGAAGATCCCACATGCCACGGAGCAGCTGGGCCCGTGAGTCACAGTTACTGAGCCTGCGCGTCTGGAGCCTGTGCCCCGCAACAAGAGAGGTCGCGATAGTGAGTGGCCCGCGCACCGAGATGAAGAGTGGCACCCGCTTGCCGCAACTAGATAAAGCCCTTGCACAGAAACTAAGAACCAACACAGCCAAAAATAAATAAAATAAATTGAAAAAAATAAATCTAGTGGTTCTCAAAGTGTGGTCCTGGACCAGCACCTGGGAATCATAAATTCTAAAAGAACTTTCAGCATTTTTCAAAGAACTTTTTCTTACCAGATTTTGCCAAAGTTAGGCAAGGTAGATACTATTACCTTTTGATGTAGATGTTGAACGTGAGTGTCAGAGCAGTTACCTGGGGAGAATACAATATTGTGGTTAAAGATCCAGATTTTAGAGTCAGATGGAACTGGGTTGGATTCTCAAGTCTGCTCTTCGCAGCTGTGACCTGGGGCAAATTTTCACCGTGACCCAGGCATGGACACTGGTGTTGTACAAAAATGATGACTTTGAGAATTACATGGTATAATGAGTTTCTAAGTGCCTGGCACCTAGAGAACACTCAATAAATGATAGCAATTAAGTGAGCTGCTTAAAATCACATCCCTGGGATGAATCCAGTTCCTCTGATATCTAACTCAGGGCTGTTTTCTCCCATACCAAGGAGGGGGCCTCAAAGAGAAAGAGGAATGAAATGAAAACCTATAGTTCCACCCCAACGTTTAAAAAGTCCTTGTTCAAGTTCAGCTGGCCTTCTGGTGTGGTAATTATTCCTGAAACACTGTTGCCTTCTGCGTTATCAGAAAGCCATTTGATCGTGAGCTGTGTTCCTTGGGTTTTTCTGTGACCAGGTGGGGTGAGGACCTAAGCCGGCAGCCTGTTGGCTTACTCAGGCGCTTTGCGTGTGGTGCCGAGAGTCGATGAAGTCACGTATGTGTAATGGAAGTGCCAAATGCGATGCTGGATCTGAAACAGGGCTGCCAACATGTATCCCCAGAGGCGTGGACAAATGCGACACCACACTCCCAACACAGGCCTGGCTCCTATTTTCTGTCTGTGATTTTTGAATTGGTCTTTCCAGTCCAGTTTCTCTTTTATCCAGCTGTAATTTGAAAACTAAAATGGAAATTGGAATCGTTTGTCTGCATCCCCACTCGACCCCCTCCACCTTTTTGCCTTTACTAAAAATAAGGCACCACGATCACATTTTAATCGTCCAGGTTAAAGAAAAGGTAGAATCGAGGCATCTGCACACAGCACATTTCACTTGGATGCTCTCTTGTGTTCTGCTTCCCTGGGGAAGAGGAAGTGAGGCTGGGGTGCCTCTCAAGGGACTTGTGCTCTTATCTTCCAAGAGCCAAGGAGTCTTTCTCACTTGCTTCCTCATAATTTTCAATTTCATTGCATTATAAATAGAGCTGGACAGAGACATCCCTGTGGGAGCCAACCTCCTGATTTTTTGCCCCTTTATTTTTAAAATATTTGTTCAGCATTTATTTAGAGAAGAGGCTGAGAGATATGTGGGGGAAGGGTGAGGAGGAAGGACCACTAGTGTCTAGACTTAGGTTTGTCTCTAATTTCCCCTGTGGATCAGCTCTGGCCCCAAGTTTGCATGCTTCCTGCAAGAAAACACATCTTAATTGGACTCATCATTCTTGGAGGGCAGTTTGGGGACCATCTGCAGTTGCTCCACCAATTCCCCTGGGAATTTCACCTCCCACTCCAAGCAGCTTATCAAAGATTTCTTTTCAATTCTCTCCCAGAGAAAGGTTCTGGCACATACCTTTTTTTTTTTTTTTCATTTTCGTTAATTGCTAGCGATGATTTAAATGCTCCTTGTAGATTGATGCCTGGGACAGCCTGCTGGCTAGATATTCCTGAATTTGGCTCTGATATTAGACTGCTTGAAATGAAACTGTCCTTTCTGCACCTTTTGTCTATCTTTTTTTTTTTAACATCTTTATTGGAGTATAATAGCTTTACAGTGGTGTGTTCGTTTCTGCTGTATAACAAAGTGAATCAGCTATACATGTACATATATCCCCATATCCCCTCCCTCTTGCATCTCCCTCCCACCCTCCCTATCCCCCCTCCCCCCACCCCGCCCCACCGCATGGTCAGTGCACACATGGGAGAGAGCAGGGCTGTGCGCATACTAGGTGCTCAGTAAAGACTTGGGCAATCTTTACTTCACTGCTCTCTTCTTCCTTCTCCTTCCTAATGCTTTTCCAAGGGCGTCAATGTGGAATAAGGTAAAAACAAACAAAAGCAACCCTGCATGGGCTCTAGAAACCTAAGTTTGAACCCCAGTTCTAGCTCTTTCCTCCCTAAGCCTTAGCTTCCTCATTTCCATATAGGAAATAATGAAAACCTATTTTGTAGTTTTGTGAAGAGCAGTTGCAATGATGTCCATGAAAATGCCTTGTCAACTGTGAAGGGCCGAGCAATGTTTATTATTATTGGGCTCAGAAATCAAGGAGCTGGCCTTTCTAAGGCAGCTGCATTACAGCCCAAATACCTCTGGAATCTGTCCACTTCTCCAGACCTTGTGGGCATCACCTTTCTTTAGTCAGGCTGCTCTTCTTTCTCCTAGATAATTGCAACAGCCTCCCGATTGGCCTCATGGCCTCTGGTCTTACCCTCCTCAGCCCAGAGTCATCTTTCTAAAGGGCGTATCTGACTTTGTCAATCTCCTGCTTAAACTCCTTCAGTGACTGCTCATTGCCCTCAAGATAATAATCCAGATATTCCAGTTATGTGATTTTGGACAAGTTCCTTAACCTTTCTATGTCCTAGTTCCTCATCTGAAGTTGGGATAATGATATCCACCTAGAGAGGTACCATTTGTGGAGATGCCATGAGACAGTGGTTGAGGAGCATTTAGCACAGTGCCTGGCACGTGGGAGAGTCTCAATAAAGGATTCCTGAATGAGTGAATGGATGAATGAATGACTATGGTACCAATAATTTTTGGTAACCACCACTTTTAGGGACTGGACTTAGGAGAAGTAGGCTTTTCTCTCTACTTTACATCATGTCCTCTTTCCTGTGGAGTTTCCTGAGTGAGGATGTCATTGGTGAACCCCGTTCTCTCTTCTCTGTAAGAGGAGGAACCAGCCTCCTGGGGCAGGGGAGGGAGACTTAGTTTCCATTATCCTTCTTTGCCCAGATGAGTCCTCTCTTCACTTGATCACAGAAAACACACGGAATATATAATATATCCAGAAGGCCGTCTAAAGTGGGAAGTATGCTGGGATAAGAGTGAAGAGTGAATTTGCTGTCCCTTCCCATGAAAAGGACTTTCCTTCTCTCCACTTGGGCTGATTTTAACAGAAGATCAGACTCACCCAAAGTCACATAGTAGGGAAGGAACACCCTTAGGGAACAGGTGATGTGTTGTTTTGATGTGACTAGTCCAATCCTTTGGACTCCTGAAAGAAACGTGTACCCTTTGGAATTCAAAGGAGGAAAACAAGCTTTGGTTGATGGTGCATCATTCTTTCTAAGACCCCCTTATCAGCCACCAATGATTCCCCTCATTCATCCTCCAGATATCTTTGTGCGTGAGGAAAGGAAAGCTCTTGCCAGTACATTTTAAAGATGGAGCAATAGGGGCACAGAAATATATTTGTGACTTTCCCAAGTCTGTGTAGTTCGTGGTAGACTTTGAAATAGACAGAATACCTTGTGACTCTCGAACTACACCCCCAACTCTGTGGGCTAACAATAGGAGATTCAGCCCACCTGCCCCTGTACCCATTACGCCTCTATTACATGTAGAGGAAGGTTATCTCCAGACCTTGCTGGGTTCAGCATCCTTTACTGGAGCCAGGTGAGATTCAGTGAGATCTGCAGGTGTTTCCTCTGCCCATCTTTCATTGACTGGTTGTTCTGTGGGCATTGTCTAGAAAACTTGCCTAGGAGATGGCCAGAAAGCTGTGAAACACTCAGTAATATGCCGAGAGCTCAGTGGAAGAATCACAGGCAATCAGCAAGCCAAGCAGAAGGCAGCTGACCACTGAGTCTGCTGTTGTTGTCTTCAGTCCAGCCCTGGACCTCAGAAGTACGATTCAAAGGAAAAGGGGCTCATCTAGGCCCCTCAGTTATATTATACTTTTAAATGGACTTTCACAGGAAATTAAGCCTTCAGTGTGTGCTAGCAGAGAAAGACTTTTGTTTTGTTTTTCTTTTTCCAAAGGATGTTTTGAAGGTCGCTATTAAACTTGCGGTTGAAAGATAATGAACTTAGGTATCACTTGTGGAATCTGCAGCCAAATATACCACCACTAAAATATAAATATTTGTTCTTTTGCAGTCAGTATCTGCAGAACAGTAAGCGAAAGAGCCGGCCTGTCAGTGTAAAAACATTTGAAGATATCCCGTTGGAAGAACCAGAAGTAAAAGTAATCCCAGATGTAAGCACATCTTTTAAAAATAGTCTTAGAAATAATACCAAATAATACCAAAGGTGAAACATTAGCTAGATAAATATTAACCTAAGCATTAGAGACTTGGAGCCTCATTATAAGGCTGTCCTTGAGGGTATGTGTGATGGGGTCATTACAGCAATGGAACTTATTGGGCCCCCTTGGTTTTTCCATAAGCAAAGCCCCTGGTCTAAGGTTCAAGACAATCCAGCTTCATGCCCAATTCCACTCAAGTGTACATAGATAGCATCATTGTGAAAGAGGGATAGAAACGGGTCTCCTCGGCTTCTTCTTCCTAAATTTCTCTCTTCTTCCAGGCCTGCGTCTATTTCTTGGAAGCAGTTACTTCCTTTTGTAGCCTGCACGGTTTCTGGCTATGATACCTTTACCTGCCTCTGCAGAACGTGGGAATGTTGTCTGATAGATGGGTTAGGAAATCAGTTTAATTAAGTAATTTTTCAGTGTACACAATCAACTATGCCATCTCATTGTCTCTTAAAAAGGACAACCAGACGGACAGTGGTATGGTTCTTGCATCTGAAGAGCTGAAAACCCTGGAAGACAGAACCAAATTAGCCCCGTCTTTTAGGTAAGGCTCAGCCGAAATAGAAGGACACATTTCAACAGGAATTTTTGGAAGGAACTTAGGACTTTGAGCGTAGGTGCAGAGTTTTCCCTTTTTGTGTCTTTGTTGGTTGGGCAAATTTGCATCAACCTAACTAATAAAGAATGGAAACAAATCAAACTAATTACCTGGCAAGTCTAAAAAAGAATCTGAAATAAGAGGATTTGGTCAGTTTTCATGAGAATTTATGAATACTAGGGGATTTTTGAGCATATTTACTGTGGTCAGTGGTTTGTGTGGTACTGGCTAAGTAAGAAAGAGGTCATTGGATGTGATCCTTAAAACTATTGAGATAGTTAAAATCTTTGTGCACTCTACTCTGAAGAATTTTCAAACTTGAACAGAAACGGGTACACCTGTCCTTATGAAATACAATGTATAAAGAAGCCGTTATCTATTTGCTTAAGATACTTAAATTTTTTTGGCTGAATTATTAAGTACATAATTGTGGGAAAAATGCTGAATTTGGTTTTGAATATTTCTTCCATGTGATTCTGTAGGAATTGGTAGCTGTTTTGAGTGGATATACCCGCTTTTAACTTAACAAATAAATAAGATTCTGTATTTATAAGAATATTGGGATGCAGAGTAGTTATTTATTTGCTAGCAGGTTCACTCTAGGTGAGAATAGAGAAGACTTTGATCTGCTTATAATCGAACTGTTGGATAAAATGGGACCCCCCCTTGGTATCGAGTGATGCTCATGTAAAACAAACAAACAAACAAAAAACCCATTAAAATGTGCCCTTGTGCAATTTCATTGTCTGCCATAGGCCCAGGATGAGAGACTGTGAGAGCCAATCATATGTTTCATTCACTGATTCCAATATATTTGTTCAGCAATGAATAGGTACCATGCCATTGTCTGAGACACTAAAAAGCTCATCTTATTGAGGTTGAATTGAAAGAAAAAATGTATATCTAGTCATTTGAAATAACTTTTAAACCATATATGAACACGGAGTTAATAAAATCCTTTTTTGCAGTTTTTAACGTGAATAGCTTGGTAAAACACCTACTAAGGGGGCAAAAAACCCCACACTTCAGAATGGCTTAAGCTCTACATAGCCTACACCAAGCTACAAAAAGCCTTTTTAAGCTTCTTTTCTAAGCTTGGACATGATTACCGTCTGTCACGATTCCACGCCATTGAAAACATTCCCTAGTTGCTGCTGAGTGATCCAGGTCCTCCGTCCTTCCAAAGAATGTGGGTTTGATGAGTAAAAAGCACTTTTTGACATGTCTGGCTTGATTGCACACACACGGTTCGACTTACTAAAGTTTAAAGTTGCTCAAGAACTTTATTAACACCACCCACAGGCCTTGTAATCCCTTACTTGACAGTGTGGGGCAAGCACTAGCGGACTTTCAGAGCATCCCACTTTCGCTCCACATCCTGAAAGAGTCCCTTTGGCTCCTATCCTTGTATACAAACTTGTCAATCTGCAAGGCCATAAAAAGGTTCCATTGGTTGGAGCCTTCACATAACTCAGGAGAACCGCCTTTTATCTCGTCTCGGGCTTGAAAGACTTGGACCTGAATAAGAGGACTTATCTGAAACTCCAAATTCACGCGAGTACCTGAAAATAGACATTGTCTGAGTGAGGCTGCTATGTTGATTAACAAGTGGGAGGGAGAGGGACTGGTGTCTCCAGGGAGATGCCAGCCCACACGGGGTCGGGAACGGGGTTAGGATAAGATGCGAAAGAACTCCCTTCTCTCTGCCGACTCATTTGGTTGCCATCTCTTCTGCAGTGGAATGATGCCCAGCAAAAGCAAGGAGTCTGTGGCATCTGAAGGCTCAAACCAGACGAGCGGCTACCAGTCGGGGTATCACTCCGATGACACGGACACCACTGTGTACTCCAGCGAGGAGGCGGAACTTTTAAAGCTGGTAGAGATGGGACCGCAAGCTGGCAGTGCAGCTCAGATTCTCCAGCCTGACACTGGGATCACACTGAGCTCCCCTCCTGTGTAAAAGGAGGCACCCACGTCCCCCAGTCCTGGAAATCACATGAGAGGTGCTGCTCAGATTTTCAAGTGTTGTTCTTTCCACCACCAGAAAGTAGCCACATTTGATTTTCATTTCAAAAACAAGGACCTCGGACTGCAGGGAGGCAGTCCTCTAGGCATTTCCTGAGAAGATGCTTGTGACCCAAGAATGTGTTTGCGTCTTCTCCCGGTGTTGACCTTATTCTTTTAAAAATTCATTTAAAAAGCATGTCTGATGCCCCCTAATGAGGGTCGCCCCAGGGGTTACAGCAAAAGAAGTTCAAGAAATGGCTTCATCCTCCAAGAAGTAGCAGTACCGGGGGAGTTGACACCTCTGTAAAACTAGAAGATAAACCAGGCAATGGAAGTGCTTTAGGTGTTGAAGATGGGAAAGACCTTTAGGGCTGAGTCCATCTAAGAAGCTTTGTTTAGGAGATGGGTCCTGAGCCAAGTCTTATGTGTGGGGTTTGGATTGATGGAAAGGAAGATGCCGGCTTGCTTTGAGGATGCACTGGAGGCTGCACATGCGTTGCGTTGGCTCCGGTGGAGGTGGGCATAGGGTCTGTTAGGAAACGTAAAGGCTTCATACGAGGTGACTGGTTTCAGAAGGTTGCGTGCTCTTCCCATTTGGGCTAAATGAGAGTTCCTTGTGCTGTTTCCGACTCCTAATGAGAGTTCCTTCCGGACTCTTACGTGTCTCCTGGCCAAGCCCCAGGAAGGAAATGATGCAGCTCTGGCTCCTTGTCTCCCAGGCTGATCCTTTATTCAGGACACCACAAAGGACACTCAGGCTGTCTGTCGCGTCGAAGATTTCTGACTGTGTAAACCAGCTTCTGGTTTCTTCTGGATGAACACCGACAAGTCTGTCCTGATGTGATATGTCTGAGCCTGAATGCAGTAGATTCAGTATCAAGCTGTGGTGTCAAAGCTTCAGGAAGAATATTACTCTCTTGTTCCTTCTCCCCTCTCCATGCCTTCCCCCTCCCTTCAGTATTTTCCTGACCTCCCGGCCAGTCAGTATTCTAGTAATTTGGCCTCTACACCCTAGTAAAAGCTGATTTGGTTTGTTCACTCTCTGAGTAATTATTAGCCAGATTTCAAAATTACTTTGTAGCCAAAGTTATAACAACAACTATTGTATTACTTAGACTTTTAACATGTAAAGCTCTTTCTACTGGTTTCTGCCCTTGTTCTTTCCTTTTTAAAAAAGAAAATGTATTTTTCGTTTGGTACCATAGTGTGAGATGCTGGGAACCATGACTATAAAACATGCTATGGCACATATATTTATAGTCTGTTTATGTAGAAACAAATGTAATATATTAAAACCTTATATTATATATAATGAACTTTGTACTATCACATTTTGTATCAGTATTATGTAGCATAACAAAGGTCATAAAGCTTTTAGCAATTGATGCCATTTTATTAAAAAAAAAAGTGAAAAACTTGAAGTAATCCCTTTGCCAGGTTGCATCACTGTACCTATCATTTCTCTCACTTCTAGAATGGAGGAGGGGGAATCAGACATCATTTCCATATGGCTGTTTTTTATGTTCACTTGTTCCCTTATTCTTCTTATGAAGGATATTTTCATTAAATGTTTATATACTTTTCAAACCAATAAATGTATTCTTAGTAAAAAAAAAAAAATATAGTGGTATAATACTATCACAGCTGTTTTGAGGGTAAATATTTCTGGCTTAATTGCTTCTACCCCTCCTCTTCTTCATTACACAAATAATTCACACACACATATGCACTCTTGTTAAATTCCAAGCACTTCTGAGATTCTTAAAACATGGACTGAGAGATACCTGATAAATACTCCAACAGTATTTGTTGCTCGCTAGTAACCCCTGTGCCTGTCAGAACAGCCAACCATGAAAATCATGGGGCGAGACATCCCGAGACAGGTGGCCAGACCTGGCAGCGCAGGGAAGCATGGAGCATATCTATAGTTTTCAATAATGCTTTACTCTATCCTTGCAGTGTCAGAACCTCAGATCCAACATTGCCATTTTAAATGATTACTTTTGCCTGAATTCAGTGAGTGGAATTATCCAAAGATCATTGACGCCAAAGTGTGGTCCTACTCTTTCTTCGTGGGATTTTTTTATACAAGATTTTGAAACATTTATATAATCAAAAAATATGCCTTTTTTTTTTTAATGTCTTCTGGGTTTTTTAATCATATTGAGGAAGGTCTTCCCAATTCTAAAATAACGCAAAATTCTAAATTGCCTTCCTTCTTTTATTACATTTCAATCCATTTGGGATTTATTTTTGTATATGGAGTGAGGTAGGGATCTGGCTTTGTTTTCTTTAAGCGGCTGTCCATCATGGCAGCATTGTTTATTAAATATACCTCTTTTCCCCTGTGCTTGGGGAAATACACATTGTGCCATTTTTCAAACCCTATCATCTCACTGAGACATTCTGCACAACTTTATGATGGAAAAGAGGGTGCCTCCGGGTGTGTGTGGTTCCTGGGCACTGCACTTACAGACTGGGCCATTGGCTGGAGTTAGTGGAGTAGGGTCTTCTGACAGATGTTAAACTGTAGGTCACGCCTGGTCTTGTCTTTCCTATTGTTACAGTGTTGTCCAGTAAATGAATGGCAGAAGAGTCTAGGTTATTCAAGATGGAGAAGACCTCATAGACAAACAGAATTTTCTTCATTTGAGGAAAAAGAGATTTTATTTCTCATAAGCGGCCCCTGGCACTGTTTCCAATGCCAGGAATTTGGATTCATTTGAAACTTCACACTTCATAAAGAAATGCTTTCAGCACCTCAGGCAGAATAATTAAGAGGTGAGGTTTGGCCCTCTCCTTCTTCTCTTTTCTGTTTTCCACACCCCTTGTTCTTAGCTCCTTTTCTCTCCTCATTTGCCCCTGTATTGAAGAGAACGTTGTAGCTTTTTAAAGTGCTTCCTGCACGGTCTCATTTTCAGGGCTTTCACTGAAGGTATTTGGTGTGTTTTAGGTGAGGCCACACTGTCGCCCCTTGGCTCCTGACCTCTCTCATTCTCTCCCTTGACTTGCTTTGTTCTTCTCCTTCTTCTCAAACCCCTTTGTCCCTTCTCCTTCTGTTTCTCTCTTTCCACTAAACTTCCTCTCCTGTGAACCCTCCCCCCAGCAGCCTTTCTCCTCAACCACATCACAGGAGAGAGGAGAGTGGTGGGAAGTTTAAGTTCATTACCCCTGGACTAACTATTCCTATCAACGTCTGTTTCAATGAAAGAAGAAAAGTAAAAATCTCAAATCCACAACTTTGTAGTTAACCCATTTTCCTGTCTCCCCTAGTATGTCTTTCTTTCTGCCTCTCACTCGGATATTCATCACCCACATGGTAAAATGTAGGCAAACCCAGAAAGCTAAAGCCTTTCAGTGAGTAACTCTTGATATAAATCTTTCCACATTTGTGTGCCCTTGTCCCTTAGGGATAGTAGGCATGTCATGTCCATGCTTTCAGGTAAGGAGTGAGCACAGGATCAAGGGGGGTTCCAATCTGCTTTTATAAAATTCCTTTTTCTACATGAGTCTCTCCCACATAAGGGTTTAGACATAAGTGGAAGTCTGGGCAGTCTTTGTGACACCAATATTAAGTCTGATTTTGGCGGGGGAAAGTTACAGAATGCTCCTAGGTAATAGAGGTTAAAAAGGTAAAATAAAGCCATTTGCTCTAGTTTCGATCAGAATGGAGAGAATTAGAAGAATCTGGGAGGAGCAACTCAGAGAGAAATGTAAGTTGGCCTGAAGTTCTGGAGCTAAAGTGGTAGAACATACCAGGCTCAGCTGAGGTCTGACTCAGAGATAAGAGCTCTGAGTTAGGAAAGAAGTATTCTAAGGAAGACTATTGATAAGACAAGGATTACAGTAAACTGTGACAGATACTTGACGAGTGAATGTTAATGAGAAGATATCAAACTGTATCTTAGATTTTATTTTCTTTACAACACAACATATGACCTTTATGTGACTTCTTGATACCTGTAGAACAACATGACATTCAATAGTTTCACTCATAGTTTTTGGTTTAAAAATAAAAGAATGAAAACATATGGTTTGATTTTTTATGTTAGTCTCACCTTTTGTTTATTCCGAGTACTTTAGAACCTATGATCAGTGTACTTACCAGTAACTGGTGACAGCATACCCCCATACTATACTATAATTGCTAGAAGCTCTCAACTTTTAGATACACTGGCATAGAAAAAGGGCAGGGAATAAGAAAGCTGTCCTTCGCTCCAGCTGTATTCCATTCTTTGCTCTCTGTCCTCTCCCTTCTTCAGGGAGTGACGTTTGTGGGGGGCAGGGGGTGTGGAATAAGGCCAGGAAAGTGAGTGGAGTTCTTCAGTGTGAAGGATACTCTCAGTGGCTGACTCTGATCCCATGTGTACTTCACAGGATATGGGGTAAGAAATGACTCATCAAGAGCCCTCTGAACCATTGTTATGGGGAGAGGTTTCATGGGAGCCTGGTGCTTTGCATGGAATCTCTTTAAGCTCAATGTCTTATCCTGATAAAGGGGATTGAAAACATTCCGTTCATTGCCACAGAGAGAACAGAAATGGAAATGAAAACCCAGATGCAAAGTAGAGAATTCAGGCTGGATACACAGTGAGCAACAACATTCCACATTCATCCCCCAAGCTAACAAGAAAACTGGCAGACAGGAATCCTGCAGCACATAGTGGGGAAAAGCAAGGCCCTCCAGAGAAATCAGGTACCAAAGATTCAGCCCTTAATACTAAACTTTAAGCAAGTAATATTTATTTGTTTGTTTATATTTAACTGTACTTTAAAAATGCTACAATGTGCCAGACACTCTTTTGAAAAGAGTTTATTAATATTAACTCATTGAATTAATAGGGACCCTAAAGCAAGATGTAGGCATCACAATGTAGATTGGGTGGCAATCTCCTCCTTTTATGTAGGAGACATAAAGGGATCCTCACTGATGGTTTCTACAAATGTTTGTTAGGCATTTACTGTGTGCCACGCACCTTAGCAGACAGTGGTCAAAACTGTTTTCTTAGCTGCTTGGGTTACAGGTTATCAGCAGAACCCTAGAGAGGAGGAACTCCAATCTTGTTCCAGAACTCTCTACAGATCCTTATGGTACCCCTTTAACAAACTGAGCACAGTTCTCATTATTGGCTCATTCTTCATTCAGTCATTTTTGAATAAAGATCTGAGTTCAAGAACCCTTCTAGGTATTGTAATACATAGATTCCACCATGGGGGGGGGGGCGCTTAACCTGACTTCAGAGTCAGGATGCTCATGGGAAAAACCAGATAAGAAGCCTTCTGACAGAAGGCTGAGGAAATGCTTTTCTTGGTCTGGTTCACCTCACCTTGAAAAATTTGCATTTCCCTTGTAAAGCAAGAGGAGATTCTGTTAATGCATCCAGAAGAATTCCATGTTGGCAGGCATTGTATGGCAACATAGAAGGAATCTTTTGTTTTGTCATATAACACTGTTTGACCTTTATACTACTGTTCTACCTTTTAAACTTTTCCAGTGGATGAAAATCCAGAGTACGGAAAGAATAAATTCCATCATTGCCATTAGTTTGACTAGGAATTCTTCAGTAGGGATTGTTCTAAATGTATAATGACTTCCCCTTGGGTACTTCAAAATATTATCAAGTAGCATGCAACATTTCATGAATACATCTGTTTTACAAATCAAAGTGTACTCCTGTATAAACCACCTTGAGAATCTTTTAAGCAGCATATACTTGAAGTCAATAGAAACAGAATTTTCTTTTAGTTCAATCACCATGAATAGATCATGATATATTGCTGTGCCTTTTCCCCCTGCCCCTGTCTAATATGGTTGGCAAATTGCCTTGAGGACCTGTCATGAAGAGAAAAAAAGATCCTTATTCTTCCTTTATCAACCTCATTCATCAATAAATTTCAGTGTTCTGCCCAGCTTTCATTCTTGTAGTCTTTTGCACTGCAGGAGAGCTTATTCCTTCTCTGACTGATGAACAAGACAAGAGGATGTCGTGCCAGAAACTATTCCTGAGTCCAATCTTACAGAATTACTTAGTAATGTTCACTTTAAAAAGAAGTACCAATAAGTATTAATTTTGGATGACATATATATTAGAACAAGTTTAATCATGGTAATAGAATTTTTAGATAAATATATATCATGGATTCAACTTTCATTATGTTTCTCTGTTTCATGGTGATAGACATTTCAAGTAGCTCTGCAGTCACTCAGACCTGAGTAGCCTGAAGGACAGAGAAATAACCTTGATTGTTGATCGTCTGCCATATGCCAGGCATTGAGCTATGCACTCCTCACATTTTATCTCATTAAATCCTTGTAATGGGCCCTCCTGTTAGGTGCTATTATCACCAGGTTACAAGTGAAGACTGGCAGTTAAAATTTGAAGCCCCAGTAAGCAAGGTTATGCCGGGATTGAATCCAGTCTCCTTATACCTTGGGGACATGTTCGTATTTGGGATGGGAACCAGGATGGGATCCTCTCTCCTGATGGAAGGCAGTGAGCTGACTCATCTGATAAATCAACCAACCAAATAAAAGGTACATATGAAGGTGGCCTGGTACCTTTAAGTGTCTTAGTTAATATATGTTGGCTTAAATATTTCCATCTTTCAGGCAGCTTTATCTACAAGCTAAATCCACTTTGACTAAATGTAAAAGCTTAGTGTTACAATAAACATCTGATTTCCAGAGGGAAGAAAGTGTGCTACTTACTAGCTGTATGGTCTTGCGCAAGTTACTTAACCTCTTTGAGTCTTCTTTTCCTTAGCTGGATAAGAATTAAATGAGATATGTATGTAAAGTACCCACCATACTACCTGATAAGTGGAAAGTATTCAACAAAGGTAGCTATTTTCTTATGCTGCTGGGGAAAGGGAAGTTAGGTTTACAGCTTGTTGAATGATAGTTCTCAAAGATTGTTAATTAACTTACCATTGACAAACTGCTTGGAGGTCTCCAGTGGTACTTTCTGCTGCCCCTGGTTCCCTAGGTTTGAAGACTGGCATAAGGACTCAGCATGAAGACCAAATTGCTGGATGACAAGTGCCTGGGAAGATTGCAGTGTGATAGAGTCAAGACTCAGTAAAAGCTCACTGGTCAGTGACTCAAATAACTTAATTCAGTTTTTCTGCACAAATTTTGGGATGGGGCACCATGGCTTAGCAATAACTTTAAATTGGTTAACAAGTATCGGTTTGCCAAAAGTCAGCTAGACAATGACCAATTTGCTAAAAATCAGCTTGTCAGATGACCGGTTTGCCCAATGATGAACTCATCAAATTAAACTTGTCAATAAACCCCAGACTTTTAAGAATTATCTATAAAGTTTACATCAATTTGTATTGAAGATTTCTGTGAAGTTGTAATGGACTGGTTTTCACTCTGTCTTCAAAACAGAATTTTATGGAAAGTTCAATTCTTCAAAAGTTGATGGACATAGGCTTACATTTCCCATGAATACATTTAATCATTTTCAATGAGTCATTCAAACTTGTCAATTTCAGCATAAAATTGTATTATATATTTGCCATTGATATATAAATTCTGTCAAGGGATCCAAACTAATCACAATGATATGAAATGCTGAATTGTTCTTACTAACTGCTGCTAGAAATGCAAGATGAAGTCTCATATGCCATTTGAGGCATTATTGAAATGACATTCAAAGCAATACGAACTCAAAAGTGGCTGGAGCAATTCCATTATACTAAGAATGTTAGCTTCATCAAGACAAGAATTTCTGTCTATTTTGTTCACTACTTTATCTCTAGTGTCTAGAACAGTGTCTGGACAGTAGTAGGTACTCAATATCTGTGGAATGCAATGATAAAATCGGTCATTTGGTAAATAGAATTTTAGCCAATTGGCTCTCAGCAAATTGATTTTTGGCATTTTAGCTTGCTTTCCTAGGTACGAGCAAGAGCAAAAAAAAAAAACTTAAGGGCTTTTGTTGACTACATGTTAGGGTACGTTGGAGTTTCCAAAGAGGTGAAGGAAATTTTAAGTTGTGTAAATATGGGGAGATCAAGGAAGGGAGTTGTCCCCCAGTCTCCTTGCTGATTAGACCAACTTGATTCTGACTCTCCGTTCTTGTAACCACACTTAAGAGATGATTTGACAAGCTGTCATCTGATGCCCAATCACATGCTCTTTCCTTTGTGCCTCACAGAGTCTCCCTTCCCTGGAGTAAGTAGAGATTGTTCTGTAAGGTTGTTGGGAGAGGAGTTATAAGAGTTGAGGATCAGAGTACCAGTTGGCTCAGATGGCCTCCAAGTCCTCTTTCAGCCCAGAATATTAGAGACCAAGAAGCTGGGTGCTTGAGTAAGACAGACGGGTTTGGATCTTGGCTCTACCATATACTAGCTGTGTGATCACGTACAAGTTACTGACCTCTCTGAGCCTCAGTTTCCTCATTCATGAAATAGAGATAACAACCGTACAGGGGTTGTCATAAGGGTTAAATAAAGTAATGGATGTAAAGGGCTTAGGACAGTGCCTGGCACACAAGTGCTCAATAAGTTCCTTACCTATTATTATGAATCGATGAAAAAGAATGTACTATGTCTTCCTTTCTTTTTTCAAGAGGTGATAATCAAGATTTCAGTCTCAAATTGTTAACGTAGACACTTCTAAGAGCTCACCAAGTTCTTCTGAGGGCAGGGAAGTTACTTTTTTGTTTTCAAAATAGCTGCTTCCACAGATGACGCCCAAATATATACACAACACTTTAGTCTTTGCCGTGGACTCCAGACTTCTGCTTTGTTCAGGGGCCTGGGTGGAATGGAGACAGGAAGAGGCTCTGAGACACAGTGGCCGAGGAGCCGGAGTGCAGGCCGGGTTCAGCAGGGAAGTGGCCCCGTGAGTCACAGGCTGGAAAACTCAGGCAGGGCCCCTCTGGCTCCCGGGCTCCTCACGCTGGGAGACATTTCCTGTTCTTTACACTTGGCGGCCCCGCCTCCGCCAGGAGTTCCTTAAGTCTGGGTCTTTAACTGAATTGTTGTAACCCAGGGGAAGGAGTGTTTTCTGTGTCTGCCAAGGCCGGGAATCTCCCAAGCCTTGCGGTAATTGTGTATGAAGCAAGTTGTCTCTCCGGGTTGGGGCCTACCTTGCCGTCCTGGCCAAAGGAAGGCGGTAGCGTTGACTGGTTCCCTCGGGGGTTGGAGGGGCTTAGCTAGCTTGTGAGTTAAAAAGCCAAGTGTTACTACCAAAAGAATCCTTCTACGGCACCCCTGGGAGGGCAAAAGCTTCACTTTGACTTTGGATAAGGTGCTCAGTAATCCCCTGGGCTTTGCTCGCTCCAGCTCCACGTGGCATGAAGGTCAGCACAGGAAGCCCTGGTCGCCGGGGCAGAGGAGCTGATGTGGGTCATCTGGGCCCCAGCTTGGCCTTTGACAGGTTTATGGAGGACAGAAGGCAGGGAGGAAGCTCCTCCCTTGGCTTTGGCCTCCCAGCTGGTTCAGGTTGGGACGCTGTTCAAGGCCCCTCTTTGGGCCTGCAGACTGATTAGGCCCCAGACTCTCCTGGGGTCATTTGGAAACAGTCCAGGCCCTCTAACATATGGCCCTGATAAGGATCTCCCTCTCCGAGATAAGGAGCTGTTTAAGGGAGTCCGAGGAAGCCCGGGGTTTGTTTCCATAAAGCTGCACAATGTAAAGTGTAATCCCTACACAGATGCAATTAGCTGTTAAGCATATTAAGTCGTGAGGAAGGGGTGCTCTGCTGGCTCGTAAATTACTGTGAGTCCACCGCAGGGGGACCGAGGGCAGGTATCTTTTCCTGCCAGATCGTTAGAATGGTGACCGATGGGGGTCAAGAGGCTGAGCTTTCTGCAGCTTCGGCAGCCATGAACCTCCTGAGGAGGAAGGACCCCAGGGAGCCGCAGCCACGAAGGACCATTTGTTTCCCTAATATTGGGAGGGCTAACGAGTCACCTCTGAGGGAGGCTTTGAAGTCCTGTCAAGGCTCAGTGTGGCAGCCAGCTGGCTCGGCGTTTCCTGCTAACTCAGGGTTTGGCGCTGCGGCGCTAGGTTGCCAGGTGAGCTTGGTGAAGGTCGAGTGCCCCTCCAGAATGGCCAGGTTGCTGCCTGGCAAGGCCATTAAAACTGCATCTGTCAGAAGGAAGGAGACTCTACGTCTCACTTCTGGGCAAATAGCTACTAAATGGCCCTTACCTTGTGTACCAATGGCACCTCCTCATTACTTCCATTGATTTCATAGAAATAATAATAACAGCAACAATAATAATCGATAAATTGTTAAGAACTTAGTCTGTGCTAGGCAGGGTACTAAGCAGTTATAAATATAGTTCTCATAACAACCCTCTGAGCTAGGTACTAATGTTATCACCAACTTACAGATGAGGAAACTGAAGTGTAGGCGGGTTAACCTATTTGTACAAAATTGTACAGTTAGTAAGAAATAGTGGATCCAGATTTTAATCCCAGAAGCTGATTCAAGCACTGAAACTCATAGTAAATATTGTAGGACCTGTTAGAAACATCTCTCCACTAGGCTTGTGGAGAAATCTGCCATTCCTCAGACTCCAATTGGTATCAAGACCAACCCAAAATAAGATGTATTAGAAAAATATGTTGGTAGCGCCCATAACAATATAATCTTCTCTATCCCCTCTCTTTATCAGCCTGATTCAGCCTGACCGTCAGAAACTCATTTGGGGCTTTTCTGTCATAGTTAACTTTAAGTTGTTTGGGAACTTTCTGAGATGGTGTAAGAACAAAACAATCGGTGAAAACTCCTGTAATTGTGTCTTTGAGTGTCTTCAAATTTTATAGAGACAGGGTTTTTCAGGTGAATAACCAACAGTTGGGGTGGGATGCTGAGGAAATCAAGTTAAGATTCTGGATTTCTAAGCAGACTATAGGAAAGTCTCTTTCCTTTGAATTGGCCAGCTAGCACTCCAGCTGTCAGGCTCTCTGGAGTTTGTGTTCCCCGGGCAGGATAAGATGCTTAAGGCTGGGTGGGTGGCAGACTACAGTTTTTCAAGGTGACATTCTCTTTCTCTTCTGGTCTCCTCTATGCAGCTTCCAATCAGAAATATTTGAACACTGACAATGTCTGATCTGAGAATCCAATGAGCATTCCCTGCCAAGGCAGACTGTGATGTGACCGCTTAGTGATGTCACTGCTCTCTTTAAGATGCTGGCTGAATCTTCCATCCACTGACTTGTGATGGGAGATTCCTAGAGACTGATTCACTCCAAGTGGAAGCTTTATTGATTTCTCTTAAGTGACAAGAGGGTCTCCTACCAGGCACTTTATTGAAAGTTAGTGTCAGCCCACTACCGACCTCCACAACCTGCTGGGGTTCTTAGTCCATGGTTGTCCTCGGACCCTGTACTGTATGTAAAGTGCTGAGTGCACACAGGGGGACAGCATGACAGCCTTGAGCATTTAGCGCACCAGATAACAGAGTCTGTGCAGTAGACTTAGGATGGCAAGACAGTAAGTGGCTCTGTGGCCAGCAAGAACCAGGTGGGAGTGGAGTACAGAGTGACCAGGTCAGCTAGGCTATGCCGAGACGAAAACACAGCTTACTCCGTGTCTTATCAATTGCCATTTTGTGTGACTTAAGTCAGCCCAGTATTAAATTTTTTTAAAAGTATGGGGGCAGTGGTGGAGTGGGGCAGGCATGGACGAAAATCTAAATGCTGTGGTACTCATTTCCAGAACCTTCAGAAGATAATGTCCCACCAGGTGCCGTGCGGGGGACGCTTAGGGTAGGCTTGCCCCAAGGTGAAATAATAATCACAAAGTGATCTTTACATTTTCTGATAAAGCTCTCCCTCTTGCTACTAGCAAAAGCTGATGAACATCGCATTTGAGTTAAGCACTGAGAGCACCAGGGAGTGTTGAGATAAACCACCACAATTATTAACATACTTGCTGTTTAATGGCACGAAAACCACCATTAGTGTGGTGGGCCTGACTGGGTTCCCGCAGGGATCCTGCCCTCGTGTGGGCCCAGCTTATTACGTTTTATTGGCAGCCCACAGCTCATGTTAATTGTACAGCCATCCCTATGAAGCGTTAGTCCCTGAAAGGTGTAAGCTTGTCCCTCCTCACACCAGTTTGCTTTCCTAGGGCCTGGTTAGGTAGAGTGGTGGGTCAGTTTGAAAGTTGTCATTCTTATTTGTGGCTCTGATTTTTTTTTTTCACTATGTATCTCACGAGATACCTGTGTTCCCCTCTCTCTTCCCCCTCCACTGTACCCACCAACTGTTCAGATATGGTGCTTTTGATGGTCTGTGTTGAGAATTGATGCTCTGGAAGATTTCATTTCCCAGAGCTTGTTGAACTCTTTTAAGCAGGTACTATTTATAACAGCTTCCTTGCTAAGAGTGATTTTATGAATGTACTTGCATGAAAAATATTTTTGAAGCTTATTTGGCGATTTATAAAAATGGAATGTATGAAGATTCTAGCACCCTATACCTTCCACAGTGTACCAACCAAAAACATAAGATATTCAAATATTGTATTCACTTGATAGTTAAACTCAACATTTACTAAAATATAGTGTAACTTTTGTTAAAGGTGACTTGTCACAAAATATTTATTGAAAACATAAACACTTTTCGGGATGACGGAGTAGATTCATCCACATCCTTGATCGTTAACTTGTTACAAATATGCAAAGTCACATGGAACGGGCTTTGGATGGGTTTTGTTAGGTCCCCAAGAAACAGACGTCAGTAATCGTGCACTTTAGAGGCAAAGACCTCAGCCCAGGAGGAATCAATGTGAGAAAACCCCAAAGCAAATCCCTGCCTTGAAGGTTTAAGGAAAACAACAATGGAGGTGTCTGCAAAGGTGTCTTTATCTGTCAAAGTGCTTTCAGGTGTAATGAACAGAAAACCCTGACTCAGATGGGTTTGCCCCTGAAGACCTTGACTTGACCTTGGAATAACCTGGGGATCAGTAGTTTCTAAACTCCCTAGAGATTCTGATACACAGTGAAAGTTAAGAAAAACTGGTTTCAACAATAAGAAAATGTATTACCTCACATAACAACAAGTCTGGAGGTGGAGCTGGCTTTAGCAGCTCTGCGATGCCACCAGAGACCCAGGTTATTTCCATCTCTCTGGTTTTTGATCTTCAGTGGCAGTTTCAATGTCACACAGAAAGCAAGATGGCTGTGGTTGGTACAGACGTGACAGTGTGAGAAAGAAAAGAGAAACCATGTCATCGTGGGGCCGTCTCTCAGAGACAAGCAAATGATCCCCACTTACACCCTGGACTTCACCTACATTGGTCAGAGCTGGCCATTTCTGAATCAGTCACTGGCAAGGAGGATGGGATTATCCTTAGATCAATCAGGAAGCCCTTGGAACCAAGGGTGGGATGGCCGAAGCCCATGGCTTTGCCATGAAGCACAGGACCGTGTGCCTGAATAAACTGGGTTTGTTATGAAGAAAAATAAGTCTGGATGAGGGAATCATTCACTGTGAGTGATGAGGTGAACTGGAGTGACTTGTTTGGTTTTATTTTTCTTTTTACTGCTTTTTTTTCAAGTCACAAAACTAAAATATGTTCTTTGTACAAAATTTTTAAAATTCAGGAAATTAAAATCACATTAGTTTCTACCTAATAACATTATTATTACTTGGTTTTAACATACGTATTTTAAATATATATGTTATATATATTTAGAATATATGTGTATATTTAGAATATATATGATTAGAAACCAAATATTAATAATACAAAAACATACATATTTTATGTATATATGTGTGTATATTTTACATATATATACATAGATAGATATGTAAGGATATAATGGGATAATAATATGCATGGTATTTTGTAAGTCTGCTTTTTCACTGAAAATATACTGTGAACATTTCCCCATGGTAGTAAATACTCTTCTGAATCTTGATTTTTGATGGTCACATAGTATTCCATTATTAAATGTGTACTAACCAGTCCCCTGTTGTTTGATAATTGTTTTTCTCATGTTTTTTACATTATAAATGTAAAAATATTATAGGTAATATTTATAAATGTAAAAATATTAATTTGATAAACATAATTGTGCCACTTTTCTCTTTCTTTTAGAGATCTATTCCTAGCGGTGGAGTGGCAGACTTAAGATTAAGATCATTTTTAAAGCCTTTAATAACTACTGCCAGTTTATCAACTGATATGAGTGGTACAATGCCTTAGGAAAGCAATTTTGAGAATGTATCTGGTCCATTGTATCAAAAGCCTTAAAAATATTTATATCTACTAATCCTGTTCCTGGGAAATTTATACTGAGGAATTAATCTGAACTAAACAAAAGTAAGAGAAGGCTATCTGCACAAAGATGTTACTGGCCGCAGCCTTTATAACAGTAAACTTTTGGAAACATTCTAAATGCTTTAGAAACACATTACTGGAAGTGTTCTTGGAGATCATCTAATTCTTACTTTTCAATGTGGAAACTGGTGTCCGTAGAGTTACAGTGGTTTCCCTAGGATCACACAGAAAGCTAAGGTGTTCAGACTCCCGTTCCAGATTACAGCTTGTAAAAGTTTCATTTACACCTTTCAAAATGTTAAACTTTTTTCATAATGAATACTCAACCCGTAATCATTTAATTTCTTTTTTGGGGAAAGAGAGTTTTCAAAATATAAGTTAACTCTTTTTGCACAAGTATGAAGTATTCAAAGTATATTGATTTTACAAATGTAAAATCTCATCAGATTTTAAAGCATTGAAAAGCTATGTATCCTGCCTGAGCTTCATCGTGCAATGCCTACATGATAGTATTATTTTTTAAATTAGAAAACATGAAAGTTGTTTTATGTAAAAGGTATGCTTAAAAACAATGCTCTGTAAGAAAATCCACCTGTTCTGCACAAAGCAAAACATTAATCACTATTTCCAGTTTCTTCTCAAATAACATGGGAATTTAGAATGCATTCATTTTAAACTGTCCCAGTCTTCATCTTCATGTGAACTGGAATTTAAATTCTCTAAAATTAGTTTTCGTTTTAAAATTTTTTTATCCTTATTTAGATTTAATAACATATTACCAACATTTTGTTCACCATTACTTTATGCATTCGCTTCTTCTGTTTTCAATTTCTTCTTGTGTACATTCTTTTCTATGAGGATTTATGCATTAAAAACTTCCTTGACCTTTGTTAGTCTAAAGATGGTTTTATCTCACCTTCAATCTTGAATGATCGGTTAGCCAGTTATACAATTCTTTCTTCACAGTTTTTTCATAACTGTTAATGTATTATTTCATTATCTTCTGGTACCTATTGTTGCTGATGAGACGTTTGCTGTATGTCTAATTGCCATGTCTTTGGAGATAATTGGTTTTTCTCCTTTGCAGCTTTAAGATTTTTCTTTTTGAATTTAATGTTTGTAGTTTTACTACAACGAGCCTAGGTGTAGATTTATGTTTATTTATATTGCTCAGGACCCTGTGTGCTCCTTCAGCCTGAAGTCTCATTTATTTCTTTATCTCCAGAAAATTCTCATCTATAATCTCTCTAAATATTGCCTCTCTTCTACTCTCTATTCTCTCCAGAATTTTTATTAGATGGATTAGAGATTGGAGATTTTTGTCCTATCTTCCAGATTTCCTTGATTTTTCTTTCACATCTCTCATCTCTTAGCTCTCTGTATTGCATTAAGGTAATTAACATTTCTGTGCTTTCATTTCCTTATCTGTGACTTGTGGTCTAAATAGTTCTCACAAATCATGGAAGAGTCAAATGAGTTGTGGTAGGCAGCCTCAAAGATGGTGTCCGGTGATCTTTAAGGAGGAAAGAAGAAGGAGATGAAGGAGGGGAAAAAAAAGGAAAAAAGAGAAGAGAGAATGAAGTTAGCATACCCAGCATTTTCTTTTTAAAGACATTTCTGTAAGTCACATGTGCAACAAAAACGTTCCAGGCAGCAGGCAGCAATGAAGAATACCCAAGCTTTATATTTGGAGATTTATCCAGAAAAAAGATGAAGTCTGCAGTCCATCTATTCCAATATGTGAAAAAAGATTTTTCATAAAGGTGAAAAAAGATTTTTCATAAAGAATGTGATTCGGGAGTGTCCTGAGGGGGCTCCTGGAATACTGGCTATATTCAGTTTCTTGAATTAGGTCATTGTTTTCAGAAGTGGATCTCTTTTGGGATTTGGGTGTCAAGATGGATATTGATGTAATTATTATTTTAACTGTAGATATAAATCTTATGCACTATTCTGAATTATGATATACCTCATATTAAAAAGAAAATATAAGAGGAATTTAATTTTTATTTTTGATCAATTTTCATATCTAATGATATGACGTGTTTTCAGGAATAGAACTCTGATTTCTAATACTGAACCTGTATAACATGAGTCTAGTTGTGACATTGTGACTGTGGCCTAGAAATCCCATGTCCTAACTCAGACCCATGTTATTAGTAGATATTCATTTCTAGACAAGGTTCCAGCTGGGTAGGAAGGTTTTCAACATGGAGTAGAGGGACCCTGACAGGGAATGGTGGATTGCACTGAAGACAAATCTTTGGTACTTCCTGATTCTCTGCAGGATGAGCTTCTTCCCCAGATCTATGGTTCCTATGTCCCTGTATGGGTGCTATTCTTGTGCTATTATTTAGGGATGGTTGTGATCAAAGCAGGATCGTTTGTACATGTCCAGGGTTCAAATGAACCTTCATTGGAGAGAGGAACAGGGCTCTGGAGTGTCCACTGAGGGCATGGAGAAACAACAAACCCCCAGGAGTATCCTTTCATGAGAACAGATATTTTTTAAAAAACTGTTGGGTAGAGAATAATAATGCTGGGGTAACTATTTCTACTAGAGGTAGGAAGAGCTTTCTGGTTTGGACAGACTTGTATTTACTAGAGGGTGAGGAAGGGAGAGGCCAAAGGCCAGGGAGGATGTGCTTCCTTCCTTCTTTTAATTGTTTAGGCAGTTACTACACACACACGCGTGCGTGCACACACACACACACACACACATACACACACACCATGGTGTGCAGTGGGTGTTTGCTAAGAGTAGATTCTCCATATATGCACATGGGGAAAAGCAACCTAACTAGATAATGGTCTTCTACATGTATTTATGTGTTATTCTGCACAGAGCACGTGCACCTTATACTGTGATAAGTGTTGTAAGTAAGCTTTGGAGTCAGGCAGCATATCGTTTGGTAAATTATTTGTCTTAGCTAAGCACTGTTTTTCTCATCCCATTTTTACCTTTCAGGGTTATTGCAGGGATTGGCGACAAGGTAAGGTGCTTAACATAGCCCCTAGCTTTATAGCACTTGCTTAATAAATAACAGTAGCAGTAGTAATTGTCGTTTTGGTTGTCCTCTTACTGGAAAAACCTATTAACCGTTTTGGCAAAGATATAAAATTCTATACTTTAGCAAGACTTTGCTGGAAGTTGTTTCCACTGATGCTGAGTAGAGAGGACAGTTGAAATGTGTGGATCATTAATTTTGAAATTTACTCCAAGATTTCCAATAGGAGGGAACATCATTCAGTTCATTAATTTGTTCAACAAATATTTAACCGGGCTTTACTTTGTGCTATACGTTGTACTAAACTGCTGGAGAAAAAATGATGAGCAAGATACATAGACCTCTGCCTTCCTGGAGTTGATAGTACAGGGGATTTTTTCCCCCTTATATCCCTTTTAGTGCCACGTAGGAAACATTCTTTGGGCTGTTTTAGAATAATGAGATCCTGTGAGATGTCCATTTGGAGACCTTATCCTCTCAGCAGATCTCTCAGTCTGAGCATCTTTGGAAGCAATGCTTGCTGCATTTGGGGATCCCCAGCTCAGTCCCAAACAGGCCACCAGCCATGAACAGGCCATGGCAAATTCAGGCAAGGAACTCTCCTACAACTTCAGGAACCTGGGCATTTCCGACCGATTCTGGAAGGATTTGAAAACCACTTAATATAGATATCCTGTAAAATTACATTCTACTGGGATCTTTGTTTAATCAGTTTTTATAGAAGCAATTTCTTCTGTCTATAAAGCAAGAATCACAGCAAAGAAGAAGGAGCAACTCCCTAACTACTCATTCCCTGCCCGCCTGTCCCCCTTCCCCTTTTCTAAAAAAATTTTTTCTCCCCCTTTTTTGGAAAAATGTCCAGCATTTTAATATGAAAAATGTCAAGCTACAGCATAGTTGAGAGAATTCATAGTGAACACCTGTACACCCTCCACCTAGAGTCTACCACTAACGTTTAACTATATTTGCTTTATTGTGTATCTATTCACCTATTCATCCCTCTACCAATCCATTAATGCTTCTTTTCTTTATTGCATTGCAAAGTAAATTGCAGACATCAGTATGCTTCCCTATAAACATTTCGGTTTGCATAACATTAAGTAGTGTTCAGTATTTGTTTGCAGTTTTTTCTTTGATATATAATATACAAACAAAATAAATCTTAATTTATCTTAAGGATACACGCTGATTTTGACAATTCATAAACTTGTATAAGCCAAACCTCTTTCAGGATATAGGACAGTTCCATCAGGCTCAGAAAGTTGTTTCATGCCCTTCCCGATCAATCTCTGCCAACTCCCACCCCCACCAAAGTCAACCACAGTTCGATTTTTTCTACCATAGGTTAGTTTTCTCTATTCTAGAATTTTGTATAAATGGAGTAGTATAGCACATACTCTTTTTGTAAGGCTTTTCCCGCTCAACATAATATTTTTAAGTTTTGATCATATTGTTTTGTGTATTAGTGGTTCATTCCTTTATGTTACTGAGTAGCATTCCATTTTATGACTAAGCCACAGGTTTATTATGTCAGCCTCAAGGTAGTTGAAATTTTTACATATTGGTTCAGGGTTTCAAAAGCGAGTGTTCCAGTGAACAAGGCCAAAGTTGTGTGAACTTTTGTGACCTAGACTCAAAAGTCACATTGGTCAAAGCATTCACAAGCCTACCCAGATTCAAGGGAGGAGAGATGGACTCCAACTTTCAATGGAGTGGATGTCAAAGAATTTGCAACCATGTTTTAACGCTAACGCAAGTGGGTTTAAGCTTACCATCTTATGTTTATTTTCAAATTGTTGCATCTGATTGTTTATTTCTTTGTTCTTGCTTACATGATTTCTTTTGGATAAATTGGGTATTTTTTAGTATTCTTCTGGCTTTTGAGTATGTATAATAACAGAATATTGCCTATTCCTAATAACAGAATACTCCTAATTCCTAATATTCCTAATTCCTAATTTTTTAGTATTCTTCTGGCTTTTAGGTATGTATAATAACAGAATATTCCTATCCCTTATATCATTGGTGTCATTCATTTCACTTATATATAAGCATATGTATATACGTATGCTTATATATGTGTATATGCTTATAAGCATTCGTAACTGAACATATTATTGCTATTATTATTTTGAACAAACTCTCTGTTAGATAAACTAATAATAAGAAAAATAAATGTTTTTATTTTACTTTCACTTGTTAATTATCCGATGCTCTTTCCTTTTGTAAATCTGAGTTTCTAACCAATATCATTTTCCTTCTCTCCAAAGAACTTCTAAACATTTCTTGCAAGGCAAGTCTACTGGCAACGAATTCCCTCAATTTTTGTTTTTCTGAGAAAGTGTTTATTTCTCCTTTACTTTTGAAGGATAATTTCACAGGGTACAGAATTCTGGGTTGGTAGTTTTTTTTCTATTAACATTTTAAATATTTCACTCCACTTTCTTCTTGCTTACATGGTTTCTGAAGAGAAGTTGGATGTAATTCTAATCTTTGCTCCTCTATACACGAATATTTTTTTCAAGATTTTTTGCTTATGTTTGGTTTATGAAGTTTGAATATGATATGCCCAGGTGTGGTTTTTGTTTTCGTGTTTGTTTTTAATTTATCCTGCTTGGTGTTCTCTGAGATTCCTAGATCTATGGTTTCATGTCTAACACTAACTTGGGAACATTCTGAGTCCTTATTGCTTTAAATATTTCTTCTTTTCCTTTCTCTCTTCTCCGTCCATGATTCCCATTATGTATGTTACACCTTTTGTAGTTATGCCTGTTCTTGAATACTCTGTTTTGTTTCTTTAAGTCTTTTATTTTTTCTCTTTGCTTTCCACTTTTGGAAGTTTCTATTGTCATATCCTCAAACTCAGAGATTCTTTCCTTAGCTATGTTCAGTCCACTAATGCCATCAAAAGGCATTCTTTATTTCTTTTATAAAATTTTTGACCTTTAAAATTTTGTTTTGATTAGTTTTAAGAATTCTTACCTCTCTGCTTATATCATACATCTGTTCTTGCATGTTGTCTACTTTTCCCATTAAAGCCTTAGCATATTAATCATAGTTTTTTAAATTCCTCGTCTGATAATTCCAGCATTCCTGTCATATCTGACTGTGGATCTGATGCTTGTTCCATCTCTTCAAGCTGTAGTTTTTTGCCCTTTAGAATACCTTATAATTTTTTGTTGAAAGGTGGGCATGATGTAGTGTGTAAAGGAGCTGCAGTAAATATGCCTTTAGTAATGTGGTGGTAAGGTGTGGGAAGAGGGAAAGTGTTCCACAGTCCTGTGATTAGGTTGCAGTCTTTTGGTGAGCCTGTGCCCTGGACAGTGAATTTCATCAGTGCTTCTCAGTTTTATTCCCCACTCATCCCTTAGGTAGGACAGAATGGCTGGAGGGGCTAGAGTTAGATATTTCCCTTTCCCCAGGTAGGTTAGGCTCTGATAGAACCCCAGGAAGTTGGGCTTTGATAAAATAGTTTCTCTTGAACACAGTCCTTGTTAAGAAGAACAGAATACTCTAGCCTATTTCAAAATGGTTCCTTTTCCACTTCCCTGCTGGAAGCACTGGGAGAGATTTCTCCACTGTTTACTATGAAGGCCTGCTAAAACTCTTGGAAGTAAAACTCACAAAAGTGTCGGACCCCCCCCCCCCATGACTGAGTCTCCCTGAAGATTTTATTTTTTTAGAGCAGTTTTAGGTTCACATCATAATCGAGAGGAAGGTACAGAGGTTTCCCATATACCCTCTGCCCCATACATGCACAGCCTCCCCATTACCAACATCACTCAACCAAATTTTACATCTGTTACCAAAGGATGAATCTACATTGGCACATCATAATCACCCAAAGTCTAGAGTTTACCTTAGGGTTAATTCTTGGTGTTGTACATTCTGTGGGCTTGAACAAATGTGTAATGACATATACCCATCATTATAATATCATACAGAGTATTTTAACTGCTCTAAAACTCCTGTGAGCTTTGCCTATTCATCCCTTGTGTCCCCTCCCCCAGCAGTCACTGATCTGTCACCAGTTTTGCCATTTCCAGAATGTTGTATAGTTGGAATCACACAGTATGTAGCCTTTTCAGATTGGCTTCTTTCACTTAGTAATATACACTTAAGGTTCTTCCATGTCTTTTCATAGTTTGATAGCTCATTTCTTTTTAGTACTGAATAATATTCCATTGTCTGGATGTACCATAGTTTATCTGTCCATTCACCCACTGAAGGACACTTTGGTTGCTTCCAAGTTTTGGCAATGATGAGTAAAGTTACTATAAACATCTGTGTGTAGATTCTTGTGGGATGTAAGTTTTCAACTCCTTTGGGTAAATACCAAGGAGTATGATTGCTGGATTGTGTGGTAAGAATATGTTTAGTTTTGTGAGAAACTGGCAAACTGTCTTCCAAGATGACTGTACTGTTTTTGAATCCCTACCAGAAATGTATGCATTCCAGTTACTCCACACCCTTGCCAGTATTTGGTGTTGTCAGTGTTTCAGATTTTGGTCATTCTAATAGGTGTGAAGACATCTTACTGATGTTTTAATTTGCATCTCCCTGATAACATACAATATGGAGCATCTTTTCATATGCTTATTTGCCATTTGTATATCTTCTTTAATGAGGTATCTGTTAAGGTCTTTGACCCATTTTTTAATCATGTTGGGTTTTTTCTTATCATTGAGTTTTAAGAGTTCTTTGTATATTTTGGATAACAGTCTTTTATCAGATGTATCTTTTGTAAATATTTTCTCTCAGTCTGTGGACTATCTTCTCATGCTTTTGACACTGTGTTTTATAGAGAAGAAGTTTATAATTTTAATGAAGTCCAGCTTATCAATTTCTTTCATGGATCATGCCTTTGGTATTATATGTAAAAAGTCATTGCCATACCCAAGGTTATCTAGATTTTCTCCTATGTTGTCATCTAGGAGTTTTATAGTTTTACATTTTACATTTAGGTCTGTGATCATTTTGGGTTAATTTTTGTGAAGGTCTGTGTCTAGCCTTTTTTTTTTTTTTTTTTGCATGTGGATGTCCAGTTGTTCCCACACCAGTTGTCAAAGAAACTGTCTTTGCGCCAATGGATTGTTTTTTCTCCTTTGTCAAAGAACAGTTGACTATATCTTTGGAAAGCTATTTCTAGGCTCTCAATTCTGTTCCATTGATCCATTTTCTATTCTTTTGTGAATACCACACTATCTTGATTACTGTTGCTTTTACAGTAAGCCTTAAAGTTGGGTAGTATCCGTCCTCCAACTTTGTTCTTCTCCTTTAATATTGTGTTGGCTCTTCTGGGTCTTCTGCCTCTCCATGTAAACTTTAGAATCAGTTTGTCTGTCAATATCTATTAAATAACTTGCTGGGATTTTGATTGGGATTGCATTGAATCTATGATCAAGCTGAGAAGAACTGACATCTTGACAATATAGTGTTCTTCTATCCATGAACATGGAATATCTCTCCATTTATTTACTTCTTCTTTGATTTTGTTCATCAGAATTTTGTAGTTTTCCTCATATAGATCTTGTACATATTTTGTTAGATCTGTAAGTATTTGATTTTGGAGGGTGATAATGTAAATAATGAGATATTTCAAAAAAATGTGCACCACTTTCAAAAGAATCTTCTGAGATGGTCTTGATCATCTGATGGAAGCAAGATAGCAGCTGGCTCAGCCAAAAGATTTGTGTTTGTGTGGGATATCAGAAGCACGAGGATTTTGTATAAGCTGCCCAGCCATGCTGGCTCCATCAATGAAGTGTCTTTCTACCCTGATGAGTCCATCATTCTCTCATCATCCAGTGACAAGAGACTGTATATGGGGGAGGTTCAGTGAAGGTATGGAATGGAAGGCTTGGGGCTACTTGACCTTGATGTCTCAGATTGCATCAGGGGTATCAAATGGTGCCCAGGCCAGCATCTTCCCTTCAGATGAAGATCATTACTAGCATAAAACAAGGAGATGACCATATTCCAATGACCACATGTATTCCATTTCACCAGAATGATTAAGGCAAGCTTCCAGGGCCCTCTAAAAAACCACCTGCCGTATTTCAGGGACTGTTTTATTTTCCCTCTTTTTTTATTCTTTAAATAAGATTTCTTCAAAAGGGCAGATATTAGGTGGTTTGTAGTTTCCTGTTTTCTAATCCAAGCTAAAGACAGGGACTGTGACTAAAATTTGTTGGGGAATTTTTTTCAATAACTGGCTTTCTCTGCTTCTCTGAGTAATTTTGTACTAAAAGCCAAATAGATGCCTTTTTACAAGGCAAGAAAATGTGTTTTTAGTTTCAAGTTGTACTTGTTCATTGAGAACTCTCAGAGTTGTCCACACTCAGCCTCCAGCAATTTGTCAATTACAGTTCAGGTTTTTCTGCCCAGGTAGTGGTTCCCACAGAAAATCCTACTTGTGAGTTTCTGCTCCAATAAGTTGTGACTCTCTGTATTCACTTGTTTCTCCAATTTGAGGGGCAACAGTTTGACCTTTGACCTCACTTCTCTGACAGGTCTAAGAAGAATTGTTGATTTTCCAGTTTGTTCAGCTTTTTACTGTTTTTAGCACAGAGTGGTGACTTCTTAAAGCTCCTTACATGCTGGACTGGAAACTGAGAGCCCATTACCTATTTTCTTCATTATTTTTTACTTTCTGTATATCCAAGTTTCTATCTGGTATCGTTTCTCTTTAGTTTGAAAATTTTTCTTTAGTACTTATTGTAGTATAAATTTGCTTGCAGCAAATTCTCTCAGCCTTCTTTCATCTGAAAATATCCTTATTTTACCTTCGTTTTTGAAGAATGTTTTTAGTTGGATATAGAATTCTATGGTGACAGTTTATTTCCTTTAAAGATGGTGTTGCATTGTCTTCTGAGATGTTTTCTGTCTTGTCTTCTGTGATGTTTTCTGTCTTATATAGTTTCTGATGAGAAATCAGCTATCATTCATATCATTGTTCCTATATGTATGTCTTATTTTCTGGTTGCTTTTAAGATGTTCTCTTTCTCTTTATGTTTCACCAATTTGGCCATCATGTATGTAGAAGGGGTTTTCTCTGTATTTATCTTGCATGGGGATTGTTGAATATCTTGGATCCATGGGTTGGTGTTTTCATCAAATTTAGAGAGTTTCAGTTATTATTTCTTTAAGTATGTTTTTCTGCCTGCTTATCTCTCTCCCCCTCATACTCAAATTCGTGTACATTAGAAACTTGATATTATTCATGGTATGGATAATCTATTCATTTTTCTATCTTTTTTCTTTCTTTCCTTCAATTTGAGCAATTGCTATTGCTCTATCTCCCCATTCACTCTCCTCTGTAATGTCTAAATGCTACTTATAAGCCCCAAGTGTCTTAGATATTATATTTTTCAGTTTTATATTTTCTATTTTTTAGTGTTTAAATTGTTCTCCTGAAATACTTCATAGTTTTACCTATTATATCCATATTTTTAAGTAACTTCTTTAACATATCACAATAGTTGATTTAAAGTCCTGGTCTGGTAATTCTAATAACTGAGTCATCTTTGGATTTGCTTCACTTGACTGCTCCTACATCCTAACTTCAAGTGTGAGTTCTCCCGTGCCATTTTTAAAAAATGTTAATTCTCCCATGATGCAGCTTTCGCATTGGTGTAGAAAAAAAATCCAACATGATCTGAAATATCAGTGAAGTGTCTTTTCTGGATCAGAACTTACCCAGCAGGTAGAAGAAGACAGAATCCCACTGGAATGGGCCCCGAGGTGGTGGAAGTATTTGGATGGTTTTAGACACCTGAACAGCCCTGGATTTTAAATGTAGGGGATCTTCTGGGTTTAGTTCTAGACCCTATCCTCTTCTCACTCTGTGTACTTTTACTGGATGATCCTATCCATTCTTATGACTCCAGTTACCGTCTATATACTGATAAATTCCAAAACTATACTTATAGTCCAAACTTTCCTCCTGAGTTCCAGACCCATATATCCACTGCATACCTTTCTATCTGGAGGTCATAAAGGCACTTTCAACTGAGCATATTCATAACTTAACACATACATAATTCTCTCTCTCTCTCTCCCTCTCTTTCTTTCTCTCCTGCCAGACTTTAGGTTATCACAATAACAACTTTAAAATATTTTACACAAAACTGTATATAAAATTTAGTATATTTAAAGAATTGGGGTAACATTAAATTCCTAAGGTATCATTTCTTGTTAGGATGTGCACTAACAATTAAAATAACATCCTATTTTATATCATTTTACATTAGAATTCTTTCATTATTTAACTTTTGAATATCTATTATTTGCATAATCAAAAATATAAAAAGCCTATTAAATGAGGTCATTGCCCAGGTGAAAAGAAGATTTAGAGGAAGCATAAATTATTGTTTTCAATTGTGTAAAGGTGTAGTGTGCAGAAATCAATGGAGTATCTCTTTGCCACTTCATCCAAAATCTAAAAAGAAAACTGTTAACCTCGCTGAATTGTGACTTGGTATACTCTATGAATTTAAGGTATGAGTATCAGTAACATATTTATCACTGAAACCTGGAAAAACAAAGTCCTTTGTTGGCATGTATCCCAGGAAACCAAAGGGAGTGTGTCACATTCCTTAGCCTGGGATATGACACAAAATGATGCACAATTGCCAATGCCAAGTCTATAGGTAAGACCATCATGTATTTCTCCCAGTGTAAAGTTATTGGAAAAGACATTATTTTCTGTTTTTCTTTAAAGAACATAGGTGGTAATTTGAGGCTAAGTTGGGAGTAGTTGGCTACTTAGGCTATAGAACAGAGGAGCTTGAAAACAAAATTCTTAAAAACCTTGTCCAGGATTTGTCTCTGATTCCCATGCTCTTCTCCTATTTTACATCTTTAATGAGCATGACAACAAAGAATTGGTGTTTGTCTCAAAACTGCCCCTGATGGGCTTCCCTGGTGGCGCAGTGGTTGAGAGTCTGCCTGCCAGTGCAGGGGACGCGGGTTCGAGCCCTGGTCTGGGAAGATCCCACATGCCACGGAGCAACTGGGCCCGTGAGCCACAATTACTGAGCCTGCACGTCTGGAGCCTGTGCTCGGCAACGAGAGGCCGCGATGGTGAGAGGCCCGCGCACCGCGATGAAGAGTGGCCCCCGCTTGCCGCAACTAGAGAAAGCCCTGGCACAGAAACGAAGACCCAACACAGCCATACATACATACATACATACATACATAAAAAGAATGTAAGCAGACAAGAATAGCATTTAAAAAATTAAAAAACTAAAAAAAAAAAACCAAAAACAAACAAACAAACAAACAAAAAACTGCCCCTGAGAAATTGCAAGTCCTGCACCTGAATATCTGTTAGCTTTCTCTCATTAGACAATCCAATGTGTATCCTTGTGGAAGGCCAGCCCCAAGGGACCAGACTCAGCCTGCACCCGTGTCTCCAGAACTGGTTCCACAGTTGGGCTTTGTTTTTCCATGGGTCAATAAAGTAGTAGAAAGTGTGGAAAGAGCACAAAATCTAAAGTCAGAGACCAGTATTCAAATTCCTGCTCCCAAACCCATTAGCTGGGTAACCTTAGATAATTCTTACCTTTCCTGCTCTGAAAAAATGGAAGTAATAGTACCTTCCTTGCATGGTTGCTATGTTAACTAGATAAGACACTCTAGGACCTGATAGCGAGCTGGTGCTCTATAAATGCTAATTTCTTCCCCACTCCTTTTCCTTTCAGCCTCTAGGTAAGTTATGGGAAGGAGTGGTACAAATCACCAGCTATAGCCCCAAAGACATTAGGGAAAGAAAAGTCTGTGGAAGTGAATATTGTGCATGTTTGCATTTTTATTCCCCTTGATTCTTCATTAATCCTATGGTTTGGTATGGAAAGAAGAAAATTATGTTCTCCTCCTGAGGTTGGCCTCTTTCAGTTGAATCCAGTCTGTTTTGCAGACTTCCTCCAAGCAGAGAGCAGCATCTTGCCCCTGCTTTTCTACAGGATCCCTCAAGCTCTGAGGGTGTACTCCCTGCAGAATAATTGCTGTCCCTAGGGGTCCTCTGTACCGATGGAGGTTGGAGCCTGGGAAACACTCATGGAAAAAACAATCAAGTGGACAATGCCAAGGATGTAACAGTGACTCAGGTTTTTCTCAGTTCAGTGGTAGCCATTCTCCACATTCAGCCTGAAGGAAAAGAGAGGCTATATGAGGAAGGTGATTTGGAATCCGAAAGCAAAGGATTTGTTATATTTATATACACAAACTTTTTCCCTCCAGTGGTTCACACGGAAATTCAGGAACAACATTGCTCTTCTGAAAGCTATTTCAGGATTCCACACATTTTGTTGACATTTGGATACAAGCTTAAGCAATGGTGTGCCGGTAAGCTGGCTCTCTGGGTGGGGAGTGGGGGACCCTATTGGTGGCACCTGCTGGTTTCCGTGGTGTAAATACTGCCACCTGGGTTGATTACACGCTCCCAACCTGACATCCCTGAGCATGGGGTTGGGAAGAGCCATGAAGAACTGGCTCTCTTGATTTGGTGCAAGCTGGCTCTGGCATCACACTGAGCTCAGGGCTCATGTTTAGTGATAACAGCTATTGGCAAATTCAACCCTTGTTGAAAACAGACATCATCGAGTTCTAGAATTCACTGTCTCTTGCTCTATGGCCTGCATTTTGGTCATTGTTCCTCCTGCTTTTTGAAGCGGCTCAGTGAATCTCACCGCTGTGGACCCCAGACCCTTTGACTTAATGAAGATTGATGTCTTCATTAGATTTTGAAAAGGAATGCTTGGACATTTTATTACCTGGTGGCCGGTGCCTAGTACTCTCTGTTCCATGGCCCATCTCCCCCACCTCCTGTGACACATTCCTGAAAAGGCTCCAGGAAAAAAATGTTACAGCCTTGGCAGATCAGTGTTTTCTGATTGTGCAATATTCTTCCTGAGAAACCCCATTCTCCAAAGGCAGTCATTCTGAAACTGGAGCTAGAAATGGGAGTACAGGCTGGCCACCGGGAGGGTGGCCTAGGAGGCCAAGTGGTAGAGAGCTGGGACAGAATAAATCGATGGGAGATGGCATCCGTGTATATTCTGCCAGTTTTATGGGTTTACAAAACTGTCAAAAATTGCATCAGAAAGGAGAAAGGAATGAAAGAGTATTTACTTTTCCAAATACTCCATTTTCATTTTAATTATTTTTCACCCCTTACAAAGCAATTTCACAAACATTATCTCATTGGCTCCTCATAGCAGGCTGATGAGACATAATAATAATAATATTGTTAATATAATAAATATAACATACTACATATCATATATTGGTGAAATGTAATATTAATAATAATATGATAAATATGATTATTTCTCCTTTGCAAAGACACTGAGATTCAGAGAAGACAAATGACTTGTTTAGGGTCATGCAGATGTTAATGACAGTGGAGGAACTTGAGCCCCACATGTCTGATGCCCGGCTAGAGCTTGCTCTGTACCAGACTGTGTGTATATGTGGTGATCAGAGGTTTCTATCAGCTCTGATTATGTAATCACATGTGCCAGGTGGCATCAGAACGGTCAGAACGTCTAAACAAGTCTGAAGTTTTGCTACTATCCAAGGAGTTTCAACGGCTCCTGGAGGTCAGATGTTTTCCAAGATGTAGTTCAGTAACACCTCACTTATTCAGGGGCTGGCAGGGAAGGAGATAATCTGCAAAAATAAAATGTCCATGTAATTATTCACATCCCTTAAGCTTCCAAATTTCAAATGAAATCTTTTAAAATTACGTGGCACATCACTCCGTGTTTTTAAACATAGAATGCAAAACACAACTTGTTTAAGGCATCATTAACTTAGGGCATCATTGACTTAGGGCATCATTGTCAATCTCAGTTTTTTTAGACTTTAATTTACAACGCTCCAGGGCACTACACTACACGGTTCCACACTGCTCTGCTTTTTGGAGTTCCTGTTTCTTTTTGGCTTCTGTTGGTGCACTTACCTTTAACAGTCTCTGCACCCTCTTCTATCTTGCTGTTTCTAATCTGTTAAGGAGTGAGCAACTGGTCCAGATAGACTTGTTGATGAAGTAGGAGGAGATAGGTTTTAAATAAAGGTTTGCATAATCCTCCTAGGAGTAAGCACTTTCTATCATCTTTATTTTTAGGGGTATGGTAGGAGCTTTTGTTGTGCTGCTCAGATCCCTTTCCCAGACTAGTTCTCTTGTCACTCAGCTGCCGTGAGTGTTGATGATCAATGGCTTGCAGCTGGACCCTTCCCTGAAGACTCACTCTTGGTCCACAGGGGCTGTTCCACCCAGAAATGCCGGGGAAGTGTCCCCCTACCTCTGGCATGGCTGCAGCCAACTACTAATTCAGGGGTATAAAATCCCAGCCCCTTTGCCTCCAGGTGGGGTAATTCTCTGAGGCCATCCTTGTCCCTTGTCCCAGAACTTCCCACGGGATTGGGCTGAGGCTGGACTGTAGCCGAATCCACATCTCGCTTTGTTTCGTCCATGCCCTGTCTTGCTTCCCTCGCTCTTTTACAAGGTGTCCCTGAGAGCACTTGCATGAGACTCAGCCTCTGATTCCAGAGACTCTAACCTAATGCAGGCTTCCCTTGCTTTCCTGCTTTTCATATTCTCAGCTGTATTCTGGAGACATCTCCCTATCCCTTTCCTCAACTCAACATTAAGAGAGGAGGGTAGCCAAATCATAAAAGAAAGAATGCCTAATGAGAAAAAATTATTTTTGCAAAAAATATATTAGAAATTTTTAAATTCCTCACACTTCGACTTAAAGCCTACCTTATGAGTCACTGTACTAGGGTCCTAGAATACAGATATAAAAGACACAATTTCCCTTCACCTTATTCTTTTGAGAAATTTATGGCCTATGAAGAAACCAACAAGTAAGTAGGGCAATTATCATATGTCATAATAAACGCTGGTATTGAAGTCAGAACTCATTTATTCTTTCAAGAAATATTTCTCAAGCATTTACTATATGCTAAACTTTTGGAGTCCAAGCAACCCAGAACAAAGAACTGTAGAATCCAAAGGCTGGTGAAGAGATGACAGTTTTGACTTTGGAAATGATATTGGAGTTGGTTCCGGTAGAATGAGCAAGAGTTGACTAGGTGAAGGTTAGGGAAAGGGTTTGGCTCAAAGGACAATGACCTAAAAGCGTGTGGTGTTGGGGGGCACACTTGGGAGAAGTTTATCATGGCAGGAGATGAGGAGAAGGCAGAGAAGAAGGGAGGGATGGATGTGAAGGGGATGGATTATCTGCCAGGATGAGAAGTTTGGGTCTTACACTGTACGTAATTTGAAGCCAAGAGAGCCTTATGAACCTGGGAATGAGACCAAGACCATTTCAGTAGGAATATGATGGTCAACACTGGGCAGGGAGAGGAGTGGGAGCTCACAGCTCAACAAGCAGATGCCTGCATCAGGCTCTTGTGTGCAGCTACCGACAGCCTTAATGACCTGTGACATCATGGCTTAGCTATGGTGCTGTGGTCCAATCCATGTCTCTTCAAGGAAGAAAATGAAGAATTCCTAAGTTTTTCTCTCTTGAAAATTTGATCTGTAAAGGAACTCAAAATTCTCCTGCTGAGCACTTCTTGTGTTAGAGGTGGTTAGCTGTCTATATTTGACTTGATAGCATCAAGAAATATTCAAGAGAATCTCTGTCCCCAGAACCCATAGCCTGTCATCCTTGCCTGAAAGGCTACAGTTGCATGTCCATCCTTATGACTCACCAGTCTCTCACCAGGCTAGGGGAGAAGGTGGGTATTGGCGGGGAGAAGAGGGCAGAGAAGAGAGATTGTGGGCTCTCTGTGGTGCCATGGGGATATGGGGGTAGTGGGGATGGGGAAGGGTGCTGAAAGAGGGAAGAGGCAGAAAATCAGAGCTTGAGGGAGGCATAAATATACATTTTCTTTCCAACACTGCAAGAGGCAGGTGCTGGCTGCTCAAATTTACATCAATATCACTTAATGCCAAGTATTTTGATTATTTTATTAAGGCGAAAATATTTTCAGATTTTCAGACTGAGCAATTCCTGTCTTTGTTTATATTTTCCCTAGTACTAATAACAACAATAACAATAAATAAACGTTGAACAGTTACCATATGCCCGGCATTGGGCTAAGAACTTTGCCTACATTAATCTCATTTAATTCTTCCCCAAACCTATGATAGAGATATTGTTAGTACTGACTTATAATGGAAGAGGAAAGTAAAGTCTAGAGAGCTTATGTGACATGCTCAGAATCACACAGTTTGTGAGTGGCATACCCAGGTCAATCAGCTTCACTCCAAAGTCAATCCTTAAACTCTGGCTTTCCCAGTATGGTTATTTGCCCCTTCCTCCACCATTTCGAATGCTTTTTGTCGTTCAAGACCCATCTCCAGTTTCTTTTGTTCACTTAACTGATATTATTGAGCACTTTCCATGTATATTGCATCCTCGTCCTCCAGGGAGCTTTTCCACACTGATTTCTACCTTCTTTAAACACCTGAGTCTTTAAAGTACGGAGTGAATCTTACTACGAATAGATTTGTATGGTTCTCTAAATGTTTTTAGTGGATTTATTATTTTTTTTCCCTTCAAAGATTTTAATCAATGGCCAGGTCAGGATCAAGTCTTCAAGTTTCCCATCTTCTCAACAGCACCCAATTCAGTGTTGGGTGGATGTGTCAGGAAGGCCCTGACTCTTAGCCCATCCAGGGGCTGTATTTTAAGGAAGAAGAAACGCATGTGTGGATCTGATAAGATCTGAGTGATATGTGGGGAAGATGCCCTACGAGTGACGATCAGCTATGTTTACCATTTAAATCTACAGCGGCAAGCCAAGATAACTGTCGCAGTCTGTGGACAGAAGTTCATGAAGATCACTGCTTGACAGGTCAGGGTAAAGGTCTCTTTCTTTCAAAATATGTGAAGGGGCAGGAAACGTGTGCACCAGGTGTTTTGTGTTCATGGCGGCCTGGGAAAGATAATTCTGTCTGCTCGATAAGAACATTATGCTCTACACACCAGGTTGTTTTTCCAGCAGCTATTTTCTGCCTATAAAAACGAGCATCGCTGGCTCTCAACTTCTTTCCGCAAATCCCCTGGGCTGCAAACAATAACAAAAGGTATCTTATATTTATACAAAGCTGCCCTCAGAAAAGCTCAAGGACCTGAACAAAGCTTGTTTTCATATATAAGAGTTCTTATATAATCCCCAAGGGGAAAGGGGGCAGAGGGTGACAATTGAGTTTGGAACGTGGTCATTCCCAGCTAACAAAACGGAAAAGTGAGGGCCTATTGCAGGACACACTGACGGTCATGACCAGGACAGGAAGTCCGTCTTTCCCACTTCCTGTCCAGGGTTCTGAACACTGGACCACACTGCCTTGTCAGAAATCTGAAAATCTGGAGGAGACGGCTGGAGGGGAATGCGTGGGAGAGAAAGCCCAGCCACACGAGAAGGGATGCTGCAGTCTCACTGCCTTTAGCGACTGTTTTCACAGTCAGGATTCTGCAGCTCCTAGAGTGAGTGCCCTTCTTGTCCTAGGTAGAACTGATCGGGGGGGAGAAGTTTCATCACCCTCATTAGGAGTTACAGCTGAATCAGAGTAGATTTCAGAGGTCTGGGTGGTTTGGGGAAGAAGAGCCATCTGAGCAAAGGGCATTCTGTAAATATTTGTTACACACTTGGATACAAAGATAAGTAAGGCATAAGCTCTGGATTCAGTCCGAGCATCATGTAACAGGGGAGACAAACACAGGATGAGAGGATCTGTGAGTGCTAGATGAATACAAGAAAAGAAAGGCAGTTACTTTTTTTTCAAATTCATTCTTATTGGAATATGGTTGCTTTACAATGTTGTGTTAGCCTCCACTGCACAACAAAATGAATCAGCCATACACATACAGATATCCCGTCCCTTTTGGACTTCCCTCCCATTTAGGTTACCACAGTGCATTAGGTAGAGTTCCCTGTGCTATACAGTATGTTCCCATCAGTTGTCTATTTTATACATAGTATCAATGTATATGTGTCAATCCCAGTCTCCCAATTCCTCCCAACCCACCCCTTTCCCCCTTGGTATCCATACAAAAAGCAGTTAATTTTTGATTGTGAATTTGAGTCAGGACTCCATGGGCCTGGGAGGGGGTCATTTTTTTTTTTAACATCTTTATTGGAGTATAATTGCTTTACAATGGTGTGTTAGTCTCTGCTGTACCACAAAGTGAATCAGCTATATGTATACATGTATCCCCATATCCCCTACCTCTTGCGTCTCCCACCCTCCCTATCCCACCCCTCTAGGTGGTCACAGAGCACCGAGCTGATCTCCCTGTGCCATGCGGCTGCTTCCCACTAGCTATCTAGTTTACATGTGGTAGTTTTGGCTGAGGCTTGAAGGATAAGCAGGAAGGGTTTTAAGGGATACCGTCTACGCTGCATTGAGGCAGTAGCTCTCTAGTAAAATCACCTGGGGAAGCTTTTTAGGCAACCCTCATCCCTAAATCATTGGATTTAATTATTGGTTCCAAGTGTCACCTGGGCGTAAGTATTATTGAAGCGCTCCCAGGTAATTTTACTGAGCAAACAAGAGAGACAACCACAGAAGGAGCATGGGCTTTGGAATTAGACGGCCTTGTTCTAACGCCCTGTGCCATTCGACTAGGCCTATTGTGGAGGCTGTGTCCGTGTCCCACAGCTGCTCTGTTTCCTCCTATTTCTACCGGTGCCTGGGAAGAAACCCTGCCATGGGAGAGTCCCTCCCCTTTGACAAACTTTCCTTGACTGAAAAAGCCTGGACTAGGAATCAGGAAATCTGGATTCTATCCCAGCTCTGCCACTGAGGTGCTACACGCGTGTGCTGGGTCACATAAGGAGATAAAGCAAAGACACTTAGGATTAATATTTGCAAGACATCGCACTAGGTACTCAATGCATTTCCAGGCCTCAACGTCCCCATCGGTTGAGGTTTTTAGATCAGGATTTGTAGGCCATAAAGTCTATTTAATAGGCCATGACCAGAATTATCTTTAAAGAATGATGTAAAACATAATAGAAAAGTGGAGTACACTGCATAGAATAGGGCAAGTATTGTGAAGTAAAATTTTGTTTCAGTTATAACTACATGCATTTACTGGGTCATAATGTAAAATAAATGTCATGTTATAGGTTTAAGTTAAAAACTTTAAGAGTACTCACTGGCAGTACATATACTAAAATTGGAAAGATACAGAGAAGATTAACATGGCGCCTGTGCAAACACGTGAAGCATTCCATATTTTTTTTAATATTACATTTTTTTTTTACCACAACTTTAAAAAAAGAGTTTGAGAAACATGGGATTAGATGCTCTCTGTGGACCCCTCCCTTCTGCTTTATATCCCTTGACTACTCCAGCCTACCGTGAACTCACCTTTCTGTAACCTCCTTTTAGTTAGTACCATGTAATTCTAGCCTATCATTTATTTCTTTTAAGAGGGAGGCAGGACCGTGTAGTGGTTAAAAGCACCTTATTGAGTTAGATAAATCTATGTTTGAATCGAATTTCTTCACTTATTTGTTGAATGACCTAGAAAATACACCCAACCTCTGCTAGCCTTGGGTTTCTTATGTGGGTGAGCACATCTAGGACACACAGTGTTTCTAAGATTAAATATGATGCTGAAAGTCAAACTCTTAGCATGAATCACCTCATTCACAGAAAGTGCCTGGTGTAAAACAGCAATTATTATCTGACTTCCCGTCCACCCAGATTTTAAGGCACAGTCTGCAATTTAGTGCCTGGCATATACAAAGTCATAAATACCTTATGCATAGAAAACCAAGGATTCCAGCCTCAAGCAGCCCCTCAAGCTGGAGAGCAGCCATTCTCTGTCGGCATGCCCCATGGCCATCCAGGTCTCAGGAGGAGAGGCAGGGCACTCTGTCCTCTACGCATGCATCCCCTTCGCTTTTCCTCTGACATGATTGGTCGAACCTGGGAAGGCAAGGCAGAAGGCAGATCCGGGCTACAGTTTGCTTCAGGGATCAAAACACCCATGACATTTCAGTGCCATCCAAACCAAGACAGATGGAAACTCAATATCAGCTGTTTCACAAGCATCTACCTGAGATGGTTTCAGACAGAAGCACAGGACAAAGAAATGAGAAAGAGCTGGTGGCCAGAATACTGAGAAAATGGGGGTAAGATTCAGACATTACACCAGGAAAAAGTGACCATGATCCAACAGTCAACAAATAAGCAACTCACCAGGTCTTAATTGCCTCACAAATACTCTGGGAACCAAAGCATTGTCTTGTAAATGATTCATTTCAGGAAGTACCCACTAATCAATTACTAGGGCTTCTGTGTAACAGTTTCCCCAGATTTGTAGGGGGTGATCATGTGAACTGGATCATTGATTTTAGAATGAGATAAGCAGCAATACTGGTAACCTAATCTACCTACTCCAAGTAGCTACAAAGAAATTAGCTGCCCTTAGTGGAAGCCAGCCCATTAGGAAGAGTGAAAAGAAACCCATTCATCATGAGAGAACCTCACACCAACCAAGTCTCCCTGGAGCGTTCAGCTAAGCTGAGAAGGTGTTGATGGAGAAGGGGATAATGATCCATAAATAGATGTATGGGAAAGGAGGGGAGAGGGGAGGGGAGCCTCATGAGATTGCACAGGGAAAAAAATGGGCCTTAAAATGATAAAAATTATAGAAGTACAATATTACCAGGACTACCCAAATAGTATTATAAAGAATAGGACTGTTGAAAGTAGCCCTTGATGCTACTTTTTTTTTTTTTTTTTTTTTGGAAGAAAACTTGCTTTGAAATTGTATGGTGAAAAAGAAAAGAAAATGTATGTGAATAATGTAGCCCCACCTAAAAATATGTTGCTAACACAATGGTTTTTCAGGAAAGAAAAAGCAATGATGCCTGGAAATAGCTGCATCTAATCAGCCCCCATCCCAAGCAATCAACTGAAGTCCAGGAAATTCCATATGTAACCAGAAGAATAGACATCCTGGAGCATTTTGCCACAGTTAAGATTAGCGGAAACAGACCCCCATCAGCTCTAGTAACAAAGAAGAATTAAAGGTGAAGAAACTGCTGTGGGTCCCTGTGCCTCCCTTCTGGGAAGGTGGTGGCCGGTGCCGAGGTGGGGGAGAAGGATGGGAATTTGGACAGAGGCAGTGGCCCTGGCTGTCCCGACAGCCTATTGTTCTGAAACCACCCCTTCAGCGCAGCTCAGAGCAGTGTTTTTCTCCAGGGAAAATAATTAAAGAACAGTGGCTGGAGCTCAGCTTATCCTCCTGTCTTATCCTCACAATCATTAAAAATGTTTGTTAACATAGCAATGGTTTATGATTAGCACTTTTGGGGTCTTAAGAAATCCTTCTCTATCCAAAGGTCATAAAGATGTTCTCCTGTACTTTCTTCTAAAAGATTTAAAAATTTCCCTTTCACAATGAATTCCTCCTTCTCTATGGACTTGAAAGACACCAAAAGCACAAACCGAAAAGGGAAAAACGAATACATTTCACTTCATTAAAATTAATAACTTCTGCTTGCCGAAAATATCATAAAGATAAGCCACAAACTCAGAGAAAATCTTGATACCACATCTGACAAAGGACTAGGATGAAGAATATACAAAGAATGGCTGCAGCCCAGTGAAAAAATATCCAAAAAACATGATAAGGTAATTCACAAAAAGAAATATAGATGACTATTCAAGATATTAAAAGATTCTTTTTCTTTTTTTTTGACGTGTCGCATGGCTTGTGGGATCTTAATTCCCCCGACCAGTGTTTAAAGCCTCAGCTTTGAAAGCATGGAGTCCCAACCACTGGACTTCCAGGGAATTCCCAAAAGATTCTTAACTCTCTTAATAATCAGGGAAATGCAAATTAAAATCATCACAATGAGATATCATTTTACATCTACTAGATGAAAAAAAAATGATGAAGTCTGATATTACTGTGTTGGTGAGGATGTGGAAAAGCTGAATCTTATATACTGCTGTTGGGCTGTAAAATAGTACAATTTCTTTGGAAAACAACTTGGCACTATCTAAAACAAGTAAAGATCACATTTCTATGACCCAGCAATTCCACTTCAAGTGGAAGTGTGGAAACTCTTGCGTATGTGCTCTAGGAGACATGTATAAGACTGTTAATAGAAGCACAATCCATATTAGCAAAAACACATATGCTAAATGCAAACACAGCTGAGCACCATCGTTTGGGGATGCCTACATTGTAGTCTACTATTTTTAGAAAGCAAAAGATGATAACACAAAATTCAGGAAAGTGGTTATGTTTGAGGTGAAGGCAGGAGGGTGGGAAAAGGGGAGGAAGGCACAGCCAGTTATAATCATATTTTTAATGTTGGGAATCTTCTGTTGGCCAGTGACTTTACGTATATTACACATATTCCATGGTAGGCACAGAATATTTCATAATACATTTCTTTTAATTTGTTAAGAAAAGAAAGGGGTGAACAAAGGACAGAAATCTCTAATGGCTCATTGTCAAGGAAAACATGAGATCTTGGTAACATCAGTCTCACCAAAATAAGAGGGGAACGGTACTCAAGAAGTGATGGATTGCTCTCTGTCGGGGAGGGTCTGCATAATTTTTGTGTCTGTGGAGGTCCTCCCAGAACATGGGCAGCTGGCCTAGTGACCAGGACCGGTGCCCAGGGTTACACCCTATTACTCAGGTTGGCAAGTGGCCTGGTGGGCAAGTGGTGATCAGCTATGGAAAAGGTATGCCACTTAGCACATGAATGTTGTATGTGGCAAGATCTATTTTAGATGATTTTCCCTGCAGAAAACTGAGGGCTGTTCTGGGGCAAGGCCGTTTGGTCTAATATTGGGGATACCCTACTTTCTACCTTGACTGCATGAATTTGACATTGAACCACAGCTGTTTTTCCAACAGTTGGCAGTTTGAATTGTTATTTGAAAGACTCAGTACTCGGGTCTTGGCAGTGTAAGGACTTTGTAACCGTAGCACTACTCATACAGCTACAACCCTTTTTTTGGTTGTTATTTCTATCTTTAATATATTTGAGTCTTACCTATTCTCCCAAAAGGATTATAAAGTTATCCAGGTGGCAGGATTTCCTAAAGCCCTGTTTTGTCCATCCTTGCTGCCAAAAACTTGGCAAAATAAGGGCTTAATAGGTTTTTTAGTTTGAAAAAATTATAAAGTCACAGGAAGTTTCAAAAATAATAGAGAGGTCCCATATACTCTTCATTCAGTTTCCCCCAGTGATTATACCTTACATAACTATGGAACAATGTCAAAACTAGGAAACTGATATTGGTACAATGTGTGCCCTCCATGTTGCTGCAAATGGCAAAATTTTTCTTTTTTTATAGCTGAGTAGTATTCCATAGTGTGTGTGTGTGTGTGTGTGTGTGTGTGTGTGTGTGTGTGAACTTTATCCATTCATCTGTTGATGGACACTTAAGTTGCTTCCATATCTTGGCAAGTGTAAATAATGCTGCTATGAATATTGGGGTGCATGTATCTTTTTGAATTATTGTTTTTGTTTTTTTCAGATATATACCCAGGAGTCGAATTGCTGGGTCATATGATAATATCATTCTACGTTGGTGATTGTTTCCTCTCTGCTTTAAAAAAAAAATTCCATTACATTTTTTTACATGTAGCTGGCCAGTTTTCCCAGCATCATTTGTTGAAGAGACTGTCTTTCCACCATTGTGTAGTCTTGCCTCCTTTGTCATAGATTAATTGACCATAGGTGCATGGGTTTATTTCTGGGTTTTCTATCCTGTTCCACTAATCTATATTTCTATTTTTGTGCCAGTAACATAATTTTTTCATGACTATAGCTTTGTCATATAGTCTGAAGTCAGGGAGCTTGATTCCTCCAGCTCCATTTTTCTTTCTCAATATTGCTTTGGCTATTTGGGGTCTTTTGTGTCTCCATACAAATTTTAAGATTTTTTGTTCTAGTTCTGTGAAAATGCCATTGGTAATTTAATAGGGATTGCATTGAATCTGTAGATTGCCTTGTGTAGCACAGTCATTTTGACAATACTGATTTTTTTCAATCCACAAACATGATATATCTTTCCACCTGTTTGCAGCTTATTCGATTTCTTTCATCAGTGTCTTACAGTTTTTGGAGTATAGGTCTTTTGTCTCATTAGGTAGGTTTATTCCTAGGTATTTTATTCTTTTTGATGTAATGGTAAATGGGATTGTTTCTTGAATTTCTCTTTCTGATCTTTCAGTATGGAGGTTCCTTAAAAAACTAAAAATAGAACTACCACATGACACTGCAATCCCACTCCTGGGCATATATCTGGAGAAAAACATAGCCCAAAAGGATACATGTACCCCAATGTTCATTGCAGCACTGTTTACAATAGCCAAGACATGGCAGCAACCTAAATGTCCATTGACAGAGGAATGGATAAGGAAGATGTGGTACATATATACAATGGAATATTACTCAGCCATTAAAAAGAATGAAATATGCCATTTGCAGCAACATGGATGGACCTAGAGATTGTCATACTGAGTGAAGTAAGTCATACAGAGAAAGAGAAATATCACATGATATCCCTTACATGTGGAATCTAAAAAGAAATGATATAAATGAACTTATTTACAAAACAGAGACAGACTCACAGACTTAGAGAACAAACTTATAGTTACTGGGGGGCGGGGGGGAAGGATGAGGGGAAGAGATAGTTAGGGAGTATGGGATCAACATGTACACACTGCTATATTTAAAATGGATAACCAACAAGGACCTACTGTATAGTACAGGGAACTCTGCTCAATGTTATGTGGCAGCCTGGATGGGAAGGGAGTCTGGTGGAGAATGGATACATGTATATGTATGGCTGAGTCACTTTGCTGTGCACCTGAAACTATCACAACATTGTTAATCGGCTATACTCCAATATAAAATTAAAAGCTTTTTAAAAAAAGTAAAAAAAAAAAAAAAAAATCCATTATATTCTGATTTTCATAGTGCCTACTGGGAAATCAGATGTAAACCTAATTTGTTCCTTTGTCAGTAATCTGTGTTTTTCTCTGGTTGTCTTTAAGATTGTCTTTCTTTTTCTTTTATTCTCTTTCCTTCCTTTTCTCCTTCCTTCTCTCCCTCCCCCCTTCTTTCTTCCTTTCCTTCTTTTGGTATTCTGCTGTATCATTACAATATATCTATCTAACCTTGTATTTCTTTTTATTTATTCTGCTAGAGATTCATTGGGTTTCCTAAATCTGAAGATTTCTGTTTCTGTAAATTCATGAAAATTCTTAGTCAACATCTCTTTGAATATTGCCTTATTCTACAGTTTTTCTATTATCTCTTGTACTCTGATTAGGTATATGTTAGATATCTTAACTATAGTCCCTATATCTTCTTTTCCAAATATATTTAATTCCAAATATTTGTTCATTTCTTAAAAAGAATTCATAGCTTAAAACTTGCAGATCACTATTAGTTTTATTAATAAGTATTTCTAAATATTTTGACTAAGAGCATTTTAATCACAAAACCAGCATATGTTATTGCAAGTCCAGTTAAAATCTTGCTCAACAGAACCAACAGCAGCAATAGCTAGACCCTTATCATAAACATATTTGGCGCACACTTTTTGAACTGTCTCAGCATCTAGAGCATCAATTCCTGCTTCCAAGTCAGGGATGGGAATTCTTCTATTATAGCATAACATTTGCCTACCAATATCTTCACCATGGAGTTGAACCGCAGAGTTGCAAAAACATGTTTTGTTTCTAGAAGACTTTTTGTGCTACTTTACTTTCAGTGACACTTATACAGAGTCACATGTATTCTTTTTGGACAACATGTAGCATGCCTGCAGCAATGTCTGGTTTACAACTCATATAGAGTCCCCACAATCCTGTATCTGTGTAGCAAGTGTTGAAAGATCGGAAGCTATGGCAGAGGTTGCCACATCAGATGAGACAGGCTGGCTTACTAGTTAAATTCATTCCTCCTCTGAAATGGCAATCCTAGTTGCCAGTCAGTGTGTTTGCAACTATGAGAGAGATTGTATCAGGATGTTCCCAACCAACAGCTGCAACAGCTCTTGCAAGGTATGTCAAAGGCATCTTGTCATCCCTCAAATAAATCTCACTTTCTGTGAATTTGCAGGGAGCCAGAGTTGTTCTTTTTCCTTTGTGTGTGGAAAAAAAGTCATCAAAAGGAAACTTTGTTAACTTAAGCTGTTCATTATAGGAGACTCCTCCAGCCATAGCAAGGACTACTCTTGGCCTCTTATAATGTGTGGTTATATATTCCACTAAGTCTTTATGACTTATAGATTTGATATTTTCAGTTGGTCCCCACATTGTCAATCGAAGTGCAGTATTTGATAAGCTATAGCATGAAGATAATAAAAAGACAACTTCTTGTAAATTAGCTTTGATTTCGTGTATCTCTCTAAGGATTATTCTATACTTGTGTTCAGTCTCTGCTTCTCCCAATGTACTGTTTTGTGTTATATCAGCAAGAGTGCGTACGGCTCTTGGCAAATCTTTAGAGAATTCTTTGGCATAATACATGATCTGCTTTCTGGAGGTATAGGTGTTGAAATGAGCACCCATGTTTTCATTTTCAAGTTCCAGATCTAATTTGAATCTCTTTTTGGTAACACTGAAGTTCATATGTTCCAGAGAATGAGCTGTTCCATTATTCTTATTTTCATGTCAAATTCCAAGATCAATCCAGAGACTCACTGTACATATTGACAATCCAGAGTTTACAGAGGCCACTCTGAGTTCATTTTCCAAACATGTTACTCATGTTTCAAGAACATTCAGAGCAACTTGTATAGTGGCTTGTGCATTTCTCAATCTGTTGTCTCCAAATTATAATGACAACCCAGTGGCCCCTCTGATCAGGAGCCTCTCAGTGAAACCCCAGAGCCACTGCCATACCATGGGCAACAGCATGGCTTGGACCTCCACTGCTACCATCTCTTCTCAATGTCTTTTAACTTCTGTTTTATTTTTTCAATATCTTTTTCCCTCTGCTGAATATTGAGTAATGCTTCAGTTCTGTCTTCCAGTTCATTAATATTCTCTTCCATTGTATCTAATGCTGTACCTATACACTTAGTTTCTAGTTTCATTTATTATGTGAGTTTTTTTTTTTCACCTGGAAGTTCTCTTTGGTTCTTTTTTAAAATCCACCTGACCATATTTCAAAGTATCTAGTACCTTGTTATACTTCAAATAATCTCTTTCTTTTATTGAGTATCAAACCTACTTATTTTATATTTCTTAATTGATAATTCCAATATCATCCATTTTTGCGGCTATAATCCTACTATTTGTTATTTCTACTTATTCTCCCTCAAATGACTTGTTTCCTCTTGTGTTTTATAATTTTTATATTTCAGTGAGTTTATAATTACCTGAGGGAATTATTTGAGGCCTTGATTTAAGGAATATTTATCCAGGAAGTCATTATGAATCTTGAATCACTTTAAATTAAATTCCAAAGTTGAGTATTTGGGGACCACTTAGGTAGTGTGAATTCTAGATTTTGGCTGTAAACCCTCATGAGGATCACTTGTAAATAGCAATTTTCAAGATAGACTCTACCCAGAGTCAATGTTGAGATAAGAAAGTTTCTTTACTATTTTCCTTTGTGGGATAGATTTTCTTCTTTTGGTTTACCTTTGCATTAAAAATGTCAACTTCTGTGTCCTGAACTATTTAGGAATCTTTTTATGTCTTCATCTGGTTTAAGTCCTAGGCATTGTATCCCCAACCCTGCTTGAGGCCCATTAAAATAAAGACTCTAAGCCACCAGTGATAAGTTAATGACCACAGGGCCCCATTGCTTCAGGGTGGTTACCTCTGAAGATTTGTGCTTTCTTGTATTTTTAGCCTCTGATGATTTCCTTCATTTTCCTGACAGCTCAGGTAAGCATTTTAACATCTTTTATCTACACATTTTTAGGTGTTGTAAGCCGAGGAGGTTCCTCATGGTATTTATTCTGTAATATTGTGAGAAGTGGAAGTTTGGGCACTATTCTTAAATACTCTAATTTACAAGCTCTATTGTAAGATAAGCTGAATTGAGGAACAGATATAGTCCTCATCACTCCCCCTCACCCACCGCCAGATAAAAATCCTCTGAACCCCTCAGACTCAAACACTTGAGCTATTAGGGCCAAGTTACCATTTTACCCCCATTATAGTATGGCTGCTGCCCCAGTGAAACACTGGCTAACTTCTTCCAGTAGAAGACAAACTGAACATAAAGTGAGAAGGGACAGTGTCTGGTTCCTGGATAGATACCCAGCATGATGTACTTATTTTGAGCTTCACAACAACCTAATGAAATGAGTAACGTTGCTTTCATTTTATAAGTAAGAACACTGAACCTCAGTGATATTAAGTAATTCATCTGAAGGCTACAGAAGGAGCCAAAATGTTCTGAAAGATCACCCAGGCACATCCTCCTAAAGCAGGCCTTCAGAGGACCTCTGGGTTAACCATTTACTTACTCATCCAACCATTTGTGAATCCATTCAAGAAACCTTTCTTGATAACTTACCATGTGTATGACACTGTGCTAGACACTGACCTACAAAAATGAATAAGACAAAGAGCTTACATTCTCATATGGGAAGACACAGAAACAATTATATTATAGTGCAGTAAGTTAAATGATAGGAGTTATGAGAACATTGGTAAGGGCATCACCCCTGAAACCAGCTCATGTATAGTTTGGGGATGGAAAAAGGGAAGGTGGTTGCTGATTAAAATGAGTAGTGAAGTAGAGGTAGGCACATCAATAACAAGTGAAGGAGCAGTCTTTCTTCTTTCAGGAGCTGACTGTTCTTTTTTCTAAAAAGAGGGACATTAGAACTCAAAATGATTGTCTTGAAGAAGGATTTATTCTTTCCAGTTACCAAGAGCAAAAACTGTTGCAGTACAGGATCAGCTTACTTGCTGGTTGGGACAGATCAGTGATGGCTTGGTTATCCAGCTTGTGGTCTTTTCTAAAATTGAAACATCACACAGGGAAAGACTTGTCTGGTACAATTACTTATAATTGCACTTTCCTCTCGATTACACAGGTCCTTATATCAGGAGCTCTAATCCAATTTTCTCAGACCCCATCTCCCTACTGGCCAACAAAGGTTCCATGCTGGGTCTTGCAAAATTAAGCTATAAGCTTTTCTTCCACCAAAGATTCGAATCTAAGCACAGACGTCAGAGTTAATCCCATTACCCCCTAGAAAAGTAGATTTGTCTTGCTGCCTTTTTTTAATGGTGAGGAATTTTCTTCTACTCAGCAACTTTCTTCACTTTGTTGGTTACACCTAATTGGGTTTACCTTTGTCTGAACCAACATGATGCACAGACCTTTCTGTGTTCTGTGTTTATTTCTAGGGCTTAAAATGTGGGTCATAGACACCGCTAGAGACTAACTATCCACTGGGAATCCTTATCCCACTCTACCTGTTTGTTCTGAAAACAAAACTGTTATCAGTGACTCTGGAAAACTGAACCTGGAGCTTTGAGGATGTTGTAGTGGTTACTTGATATTACAGCTAAACTGAGTATGCACAGTGGTGTTAATTGGGGTCATCTTGCAACATGCTTTTGAGGTCTGTGATTGCTACCCCTATAACCAAAGTCTCTTAAAGGCTGCATACTTATCAGTAGTTCAAACTGACCCTTGGTCTTTTAGATGAGTCACTTACCATCATACTTGGACATTTAATTCGTTATTGGGGTCTTTCCTAACTAAGCTTTTGTTGAGTGATCTATAGTGAGTCCCCTATATCCATAATTCTTGGCAGTACAGTTTGGACAGGACAGAAAGACTTGTTTCAAATCCTGACTATAACACTTTTTAAAAGGGGGACCTTGGGCAAGTTACTCCATTAGTTTCTTCATCTGCAAAATTGGGACAATAATGTTCATCTCAAAGATTTGTTGTGAGGACTAAGTGAAATAATGTATGTAAGACATTTAGCATAGGACATGACTTAGAGTAAGCACTCAGTACGTAGTAGTTGTTGTTTTGATTTCCTTACTAATAAGGGCATCGTGTTCACAGTTCTACCAAGAATGGGTTGCCGACTTACTGCCAAGAAGAGGGAGACTACAGATTTACATTCAAGATTGTATGAAGAGCAAGAACGACCAGTCAAATTGGAGATTGGTAGACAGATTTTGTACACTCATCTCTGCCCAGTCTTCGGCAAACATTTTACAATATTGCAAGAAATGTGAAACAGAGGGGAGGACTGGCAGAAAGTGAGGTAGATTGAAATTATGCAATTGTTATGCATCCCTGGTCCTCTCTGTTGCCACAGCTCAGGTCCATCATTCCCATTATGTACAGGTCTGTGCTGCCTGCAGCTCCTTGTTGCTTCTCACTCAGGATTCATGAGATCACTCTGTCCTGTGTGCTAAGAATTGGGTCTTAAGGCACCAAGGGGAGCTGTGTTCGGTGTGGTAGTGAAGGAGACGTACCAAAGTGACTGTAAGAAGAGCCCAGCTACAATAATGTGCCGGATGCTTTGCTGGGAGCCTAGGAAACCATGACCATGACCATCTCTGTCCTCAGTTTGTGTACTACAGTCTAGTGGATGAGACAGACAGGCACACAGACAATGCCACTGTAGAGCAGTGAGTGCCATGCAGGTTTCAGTGTAGGGTTCTAGAAACCACAGCTAACTCTCCTGGAGGTCAGAGATAGGGATATATATATATACTATATATATACACTCATTTAATATGTATACTATTTGTGTGTGTATACACACACACACACACACACACACACACACACACTCATTTAATCCTTGAAGAAATCATGTGAAGGAAGTGTGATTATGTCCATTTTTTTTCAAATGAGAACATTGGGAGGCAAAGGTGTAAAGTAATTTGTCCAAGATCACCAGCTAGTGTGTAGCAGAGAATTCAAGGCAGGTCTGACTCAAAAGCCCATGAGTTTCCTTTTGTATTTTATAAAATTTTTTTCTGAATATGAAATGTTTATGTAGAAAAACCCAAATAATACAAAAAACAAAGATTCATCCTCCTATATTCTTACATCTTAACTCACTATTAACATTTTATGGTTTGCACCCTGTCTTTATCTTCTGCAGTTTTAAATACATATTTATAAGATTGGCTCACATATATGCATGTATATATTTTTCCAGCTTAATTGGGGTGTAATTGTTATATAACATTGTATAAGTTTAAGGTGTACAATGTGATGATTTGATACACATATATATTGAAACGATTGAAATGATTACCACAATAAGATTAGTTAACACATCTGTCATCTCACATAATTAACTTTTTCGTGGTAAAAATATTTAAGCTCTACTTTCTTAGGCACTTTCAAGTATACCATATAGTGCTGTTAACTGTAGTCATGCTGTGATTACATCCCCAGAATGTATTCATCCTGTAACTGGAAGTTTGTATCCTTTGACCAGTATTTCCCCATTTCCCCCACCACCACTGGTAGTCACCATTCTAATCTGTTTGACTTTTTAAATTCCACGTATAAGCGATATCAAACTATACCTGTCTTCCTCTGTCTGACTTATTTCACTTAACATGCATGCTGGGTATGATGATATCCGTCACTGTTTAGATTTTTAATTTTTGGATTCCTACTAAACTGAATATTTTTCAAATGTGTAATGATCCATTATATTTGTTAATTTCCTTATTTTGAGAACAAGTGTTAGGTTGGCAAACTACAGTCCATGGGCCAAATCTGGTCCATCGTCTGTTTTGGTAAATAGAATTTTATCAGGACACAGCCATACCCTTTCATTTATGTATTGCCTGTGGCTGCTTTTGTGTCCTTCTGTAGAGTTGGGTAATTGTGACAGAAACAGTATAATCTGTAACTCCTAAAAAATTTACCATCTGGATCTTTACAAAAAGGTTTGCCACCCTGCTCTAGAGAAGAGACTCCTGCATTGTCAATCTCCTATTCCCTTTATCTTAGATTTTCAATACTTTCCTGTATGTCTTGAGTTGATTTTTTTCATGCTCCTGATCCTCAGTCAGAGAGATGTATCTAGACCAGGTGTTGGTCACTAAGCGGGATGCAGGGATTTCCCTCAATTGTCCTTGCTGGTCACTAGCCTTCTGGTGGAGTCCTTCTCAGGTCTACAGAACAGTGATTGCACATTTAATTCCTAATCCTCAGTATCTAGCTGGTACTCATGTAACCTGGCTCTGGGGTTCTGAGAGAGGATTTTCTATCTCCATCCACAGTTTGTTTCTCTGATACAAATCATTAATAACATCATTGGTATTTCTATTACTTTTGAGAGGCAATACAGTTGCCCCTTGAACAATGCAGGGGTTGGGGTGCCCCCCCCGTTCAGTTGAAAATCCACGTATAACTTTACAGTTGGCCCTCCATAACCACAGATAGTGTAGTACTGTAGCACATACTGACAGAAAAAAATCTGCATATAAGTGGCCCCGTGAAGTTCAAACCCATGTTGTTCAAGGATCAGCTGCATAATATAATTTTTAAAAGCACAGATTCTGGAATCAGATAGTCTGGTTAAAATCTCAGGTCTATCACTTACTAACAATGTGGATTTGGGTAAATTATTTTTTCTTTGTGCCAGTTTCTCAGCGTCTGTGAAAATCATCGGGATTATGCTATTACCTTCCTCACAAGGGTTGTGAAAGAGACAGTTAGTGCTCACTAGGATATCCATGAGCTCCTTGACATTTCCCAGGCATCTTTGCTGTGATTGGGACCATGTGACTAGTTCCAGCCAATGAGCTGGAAGTAGAAATGTCATGTGTCATTGCCAGGCTGGGGCAGGTAGGAGCTGGTTTGCCTTTTGCATCCTCTCTTTCTCTACCAGGGTGCCCTTGGGTGGTATCACAAGACAGAGGGAGCCTGAATCCTTGAGTTACCAGGTGGAGGAGAGTCTCTGCCTACTCAAATCCGACTTTGCAGGAGTAAGAAATAAACTTGTGTTATGCTAACTACGAAGATTTTGGAGTTATTTATTTCATTTTTACCACAGCAGAGTTTATACTATGCTGACTAATACCGGGTTGTTCTAAACACTGATTAAAACATAGAAAGCACTTGGATTAATGCCTAGAATATTAAGTGCTGTAAAAATGTTTCCCTTTTGTCCTCTTCTTAAAAGAACCATAATTCTTAGCAAGGACCATTTTAGTTTCCACTTACATCTTTATCACCCTATTTATTACTCTACTTATGATGAACCAGCCTCATATGGATGCATTTACTACACACACACACACACACACACACACACACACACACACATCATGTTGTCTTAAGGAAGTTAATAGTCTACAAGTAGGGCTAGAAACTTGGGTGTGGAGTGAAGTAAGAAAGAGTTCTCTCTCCGTCTCAAAAGACAGCCACCATGTATGAAGTTCTGCTTAGACAGACTCTGTGTCTCTGAGCAAGAGAAGGGAATCTATGTATCTTGCTACCATCTCTCAGGTTGCTAGGGCCGCTCTGTTTCATGAGGGAAAGCACAAGCAGACTACCATTTTGTTTTCTCAGTGCACTTCCATTTGCCTTAAGGTTAGTAGAAATTTCTCCCAGATTCTGCAGTAGGCTGTTTTTATCTTTCGGTGTTAATTATTTTCATCTTTTCCTGAGTCTCCATTGGTTCTTTCTCAAACCATCAGTCTTGTTTTTGACCTCCAGTCATGCTTCTTACATTCATTCATGCTTCTTACACAGACTATATTCCGTCTATATATTCTCAATAAAGTTATTTTCATTTCAAAGCTGTTTTCTTTGATGACTCTTTCATTCGTTGGAGGCTGGTACACAGCAGAACAGATATGATTAAGAGAGTGGCTGAAGTTCAGTAGTCTCCATCTCCCACAGTGTTGCTTATTTCAAATAGCAAGCCATCCTTTGTTTCTTCTTTGACATATCAAGTATGCATAATCTAACTTCCTTATTCTTGGAAAACGGAACTCAACTCTTCGTGGTCTACATCCTGAGCCCTGGTATATATTGTCTTTCCATGCTGTTTTGGAGTCATAGGTTAAGGACATGTGTATTAGCCAATTTTGGTGGAAAAATGAGTAGGGGCCAAATCATGAAGGGACTTAAGTGCCAAACTTAGGACTTTGCAGTGTAGGGAATGTGGTAACTTGATACAATCTGCATTTAGGAAAGGCGATCCTGGTAGGAAACATGGAAGGAAGTAAAGAGGATGTAGCCCAAGAGCATTTGGTTTACCCTCTCACCCTTCAGGGAATAGAGAGGAAATATGGACTGTTGTTAGGAAGGTAGAACTGATGGACTTGGTGTCTGGTTGAAAAAGACAGAGGTGCAGTGATGCCAGGTTTCTGACTTGAGTCACTGTGAGTGCTGGTGTCATTTATTCATCAAAATTCAGCCCACAAGAGTAAAAGAAGATTTTTGGAGAAGAAGGTAATTTCTTTTTTGCATGTGTTGTGTTTGAGATATCTTGGGAACATTCTGCTGAGGTGTCTGAAAGGCATTTGGATATATAGGCCCAGAACTCAGAGAAGGTAACTGGAGTAGAGAGGAGAGAAGCAGCTCAGGTAACCATCACCTTTAGGGAGGTGGCTGAGGGATGTCATTACCTCAGGTAGAGCCCTGAGGGGTGTGACTAGGCAGCAGAGACCTGAGGAAGGGCAGCAGTGTTACTGAAGGATAGCTTTAGTCTGCTGTGCCCACGACACCCTGGGGATTCCCGGAGATTCTAAAGGGGAGAGAATCTTGAGTGGAGAGAAAGTAGGATCCCGATGTTCAGCTGATGGAGACTTTGGAGCCAGCAAAAGCTGACATATTAACATGATCTTATTAGCCCCGACATGCAGAATGGTTTACCCATTCATCCTTCAGGGGTTACTTTATTATTCAGTAACAGAAAGGCCTCGGACTTTCCTCTTAAAAGCATCATCTTGGTCTTTTTCCTCTTTCATCCACACAGAGCCCATTGCCTCATATGAGCCCATTGCCTCAGCGTGTTGTGGAAATAGCAGGGACTCTAAAAACTTTCAATTCTAGATTTAAATTTGGGGTAGAAACTTACTGGCTAGGTAACATTGGTAAAACTGTTCCACTTCACTGAGCCTCTCTTTCCTTTCTTATAACCTCACATATTGTTGGGATTAAATAAGGTAGCATAAAGGCATTTGACGCAGCTAGTTTTCCCTATCTTTATTTTAATTGATGAGTAGTACTTTTATGCTTTAATGTCAGCATCTCAGCCAAAGACTTTTTTTTCAGTAAAGAGCACCTTTGTACCAGTACCTTTCATTGAGGTACAAGAACCTGGCCCTCATTGTACTGAGTGTTGGTTTTAGGCTTGCAAAGGTGTGTCTCTGATAGGCTCTGACTAACTAGATAGGGTCCTCTTTTACTTTGATGAAGTTCCAGAAAGCCATTCTTCAACAAAAACCATTCTCCCACCTTCTTTTTCTGTGACCCTTGGAAACTGCAGTCAAATCGTCTTGTAGTTCAATCTTGTCTGACACAGTTTTGTTTGTCTGAGCCCCATGAATGGAGACTGCCGCTGCTTCTGCTTCTCTGCCTGCCCATGAAGGCCTCATCTGTCTCATTCATCTCCTCGAGGTCTGTGATCTCAAATTCCTATTTTATTTACCCACTGTGGTCATTGATAGAACTTCATAGCCCATCGGTAGTCCTTGGCCTGGGGAATCATGTGGATTCCTCTAATCCTTTGTAAATGGTATAGCCATTTTATTGGAATTTTCAAATTTCCCCCTACTATCTGAAAGTAGAGGTTCCTATGAATCCTTTCCTAAGCTGAAATGGCATAAAGTGCAGAAGCAGTTACCTTGGGATATGTCTTGCTAACAGATGCACAAAATAAATGGAGATGAAGCACAGATGCTCACAGACACAGTTCAAAGCTATGGGGGCTTGATGCTGAGATGCTGAGTGTAGTTCCTGGGGAAGGAGCTGGGTGGTACCACTCTCTCTGCTCAGGCGCACACCGCCTCTATAACGGCTGCTGCAAAACCAACGCTGAACTCTATTCTCACTTTTTGTCTTTTTTTGTAATAGCGAAACCTCTTCGGATTTCTTTTGGTTAGATAAAACAGGTACTAATGTAAGTCTTTCATAAGAGCTAGGTGGAGTAAACTGAACTCTTGAAAAGCAGGGTTATCTGTACCTGATAAAAGGCAGGGCTCTGTCCATCAAAATACTTGTGATTATAGCTTGGTTATGGCCTCAATGGGAAAAGTAGTCTTCCAAAGTTCCTGAGATGAGTTTTAGCGTGTCTTATAATCTTCCATCCAGCTTCTCTGTGTGGCTCCTTCCCTTTGTCATTGTTAGCCTGGGACCAAGGGCACTGAGTACATTGGGGAAAGCTGGCCCACAATCCCTGACCTTGGATTACAGAGAGATCTTCAAGGTGAAGCTTCCGTATTAGAGGATTTGCAAAGCAATATGGAAGGACCATTGTCTCTTGGCCAGTCTTGTTGATTTTTCAGGAAAATGAGCCATTACCACAACCTTTCTCCTCCATACCATTGTTTGCTAACTCTTTGTCCCTTTCAAGAGTAAAATTCTCAGTGTTTTATAGCCTGAAGGGCCCATATCAGGCTGTGGAGTACTGTTTCCTCTCAACTACCTTCAGGAAAACGACCCAAGATACTACCCTCATAAGGCATCTTTTCTTAGAAGTCCTCTTGTTCTAAATTACTTTAAAGTTAGTAACTGGTAGAAGATTATTTTACAACTTCTGTGAACAGCATCTTAGCTTACTGAGAGGCTTTTAAACATACTCATGGCTTCCTTTTTTTTTTTTTTTTTAATCTCTAGAGTTGCCCTTCTGTTTTCTGAAGTTACTTTAAGGATCATCTTTCAGAAGGAAAACAACCTGGCATATAAACCACTTCTGAGCCTGTTTATCCAGAGTGGAGGGTGAGGACACTAATAGGCATGAAAAACAATTTCATGGGTGTTAAGCTGTAGCACCAGGCTTCATCTTCAAGGAATCAGTGTCTCAGGCTGCTGTTGAACAAGAGGATGTTGATGCCAGTGCCTCTGGGGAAGACAAGAGACTAGATTGAATATTGCTGAATTTGTTTTCTGAAGAAATATTTAGAAACATCTACCCTTCACTTTTCATCTTTTCACCTGCACACCTGATTAAACATCTATAAAAGTAACTGCAAAGTCGGATAACCACCACAATGAGGACCAGATGCAGATGTGCCTCCTGGAAAAGGGAGTGGATTGCAGTGGGAGAGTAGCATGTGGGGACGGCTAGGAAAGGGAAGACAAATGGGGCAGCCAGAGATGTGTCTCAGGAGAAGGCTGGGGAGATCATTCTGGAACCTCCCCAGTATCTGGACTAGGCCAGAAAGGTACAGGCTGAGCCAAGAACTCATGAATGCCTCTGGTCAGTGAGTTAATCATTTAATGAATAAGGAAACTATGCACGGGCCTCCAGGTTAAAGGTTAACGGGCAGGGTTTCAAAAACAATTTCATTAAGTAGACACTAATAGATTACAACTTATGTGTTCCCACATTAAAACAAGAAACTGGTTCAAATGAACGAATGCATACTGGATTCAAAATTATTTTAAAAAAAAGTGTGAGTGAGAGGCTGAGGAAAGCTGAAACCTTAAGATAGAAATAAAAGCACCATGTAGTATGGAGCATAGAGTAGCTATTGGGAAGTTAATTGTGTATACATTGATCTTCCTGAAGAGACAGTGGTTCTATAGATAGTGGTCCAGGGAAGGACTTTGTCTTCATCCTTCTGTTCCTCATAGTGGATTAATTCAATAAACAGGAGTTGAATTCAACTCAGTGTCACACTGGCATTATGGTTGTACATTGGGTATGCAGAAAAAAATCAGTGAAATTGTTTATAGTACCAAGAATTCCCTATAATGGATTTAACTCACCTGTACCTTCAAACTGAGAAAGAAAGAAAAAAAGGATACACTCATTACGTAATAAAATTAAGGTATGTGTTTTAAACACCTGGAAAGAAATCCAGCTGTTATGTTTCAACCCCCCGACATCAAATGGACTGAAGATGGATTGTTAAGAACCACTACCACCACCACTACAGTAACAGCAAACACAGAGCAGACACCGTTCCAAGTATTTTACATATTAATGCACTTAATCCTCATAAAACTCTGTAAGATAGGTACTATTGTGGTCTTCTTTTACAGAGAAAGAAACTGAGACACAGAGAGGTTACAATACTTGCCCAAGGTCATACAACCAGTGAGTAGCAGAAGCTGGGTTTGAATCAATGCACTTAGGCTCTAAACTCTGTGCTGTGGGCCCTCACTTTACTACTCCCCTATGGTACTGTGCAACGAGCTGGAATAATGTTGGAAAAAAATACTATAAACTTACTATATAGGGAGCATTTCATTCTACCTGTAGTATTCAGGGAAGACCTTCTAAAGGAGGCATGATGTGGGAGTTCCCTGGTGGGCTGACGGTTAGAATTTGGTGCTTTCACTGCCATGGCCCAGGTTCAATCCCTGGTAACTGAGATCACACCAGCTGCGCAGTGTGGCCAAAAAATAAATAAATAAAGGAGGCATGATGTGAGTTGAAGGACGAGCTGGATTTCAGCGGGTGGGGAAGGAAAGAGGTCATGAAGGATGGGGTAGGTGTGCATAGATGGGTAGAGGAGATGAAGAAAGGCGTTTCAGATGACAGAAGGGAACGAGAAAGAATACGGAGGAAGATAAGTTCAAGGCAATTTGGGGAAATAGTGGATAGACCAGTTTGGCAGGAGATAACTTGGAAAGGTACAGATGATGGCGGGATGAACTTGATCCCTGAAGGCAATGGGAAGCTATTGAAAACTTTTGGGCTAGTAAACAACATGAGTAGAAAATCTTCCTGGCTTCCTCCAGACCAAAACTGGACCTCAAGACTTGGAAACCCATCCTGCCCAATGATTGAATTTAGTTAGAAGTTAAGCCCAAATACAGAACATGGGTTTCAAGGGTCTCAGATCTCAGTTGTACAATTAGGCTACTTTGTTTACTTTGCTTTTTCATGTAAAAACACTATTGTAGAATGAACTTATTTACAAAACAGAAATAGGTCACAGATGTAGAAAATGAACTTACGGTTACCGGGGGCAAAGTGGCGGGGGGGGGAGGGGTGGATAAATTGGGAGATTGGGATTGACGTATACACACTACTATATATAAAATAGATGACTAATAAGGACCTACTGTATAGCATAGGGAACTCTTCTCAATAATGACCTATATGGGAAAAGAATCTAAAAAGGAGTGGATATATGTGTATGTATAACTGATTCGCTTTGCTGTACAGCAGAAACTAACACAACATTGTAAGTCGACTATAGTCCAATAAAAATTTTAAAAAAACACTATTGTAGGTTTTAAGAGGATATTAATGATTAAAACAAACAAAAATAGCCCTGTCCTCATGGAGCTAACAATCTAGAGGGAGAAGACATAATGCACAAGATAAAATAAGTAAGGAGACTATATGAATATTTTGAATATATTGCATATCTGAAAGTTGCTAGGAGAGTAGATCTTAAAAGTTCTCTTCACAAGAAAAAGATTATTTTTTAACTATGTAAGATGATGGATGTTAACTAGACTTATAGTGTTGAGCATTTTGCTATGTATACAAATATCAAATCATTATGCTGTATACCTGGAACTAATTAATGTTATATGCCAATTATAGCTCAATTTTTTAAAAAAGAATGAATTATATAAATCTTTACATTTGTGTACTAAGTTTCTGGACAATGACACAGACTTATAAGAATCTTAGTAAGAATTCTTAGTAAGAATCCTCCTTCAATAGATCTCAAGAGAAAGTCCATTCTACTGACTATAGTAAACAAAATGTATATATATATATAATATGTATATATAATGTATATGAATGTTAGATAGTGATGAAAGGAGAAAAATAAGAAGGGGAGGGGGACGAGAACAGTGAGGGTATTGAATTTTGGATGGGAAAACCTGTCTAAGAAGTAAATACTCAAAGGAGTTGATGAGGGAACCGTGTGGATATTTGGAGGAAGAGCTTTCCAGGAAGAGGGAAGAACAAGTGCAAAGGCCCTGAGGTGGAAGCATCTCTGGAATATATGAGGAAGGAAGTGGAGGGAGTAGGGGTGTGATTAACAGGAGGTAAAGTGAGTGAGGTAAGTGTGAGGTAGATCATGTGGGCCCACATAGGTCATAACAAGGGTTTAGCTTTTACTCTGAGGCCACTGTAGTTCTGGAGCAGAGGACTGACACAATCTGAGTGATGTGTTAGTGGGATCAGTGTGGCTCGCATGTTGAGAATAAGACATGAGGATGAGCGTGGATAGGAGACAAAGGCAGAAGCAGGAAGACCTGTTAGGAATAGGGTGGCAGCAAGAGAGAGGGTATTCAGTTTTGAATATAGTTTAAGGTAGAGTGTATAGAATTTTCTGATGTACAAAATGTGGAGGAAGAGAAAGCGAGGAGCCAGGAACAGCACGATGGATCTATCTGGGTGACTAGATTATGGGAGGAACGGCTTTCTTTTTGGTAGTAGTGGAAGGAGAGCCATCAGGAGCTCAGTTGTAGATGAGATAGGTTGGCAAGCTCTATTAAACATTCAAGTAGAAATATCAGCTGGGCAGATAGTTATAAGATCTGGGCTCAGGAAAGGGGTTTAGACTAGACACATACACATTGGATCATAGCACATGGATGGTATTAAAGCCATAAACTGGGGCTTCCCTGGTGGCGCAGTGGTTGAGAATCTGCCTGCCAATGCAGGGGACACGGGTTCGAGCCCTGGTCTGGGAAGATCCCACATGCCGCGGAGCAGGTGGGCCCGTGAGCCACAATTACTGAGCCTGCGCGTCTGGAGCCTGTGCTCCACAACAAGAGAGGCCGCGATAGTGAGAGGCCCGCGCACCGCGATGAAGGGTGGCCCCCGCTTGCCGCAACTGGAGGAAGCCCTCGCACAGAGGCGAAGATCCAACACAGCCATAACTAACTAACTAACTAAATAAATAAATAAAATAAAATAAAAAAAGCAATGTTTAAAAAAAATAAATAAATAAAAAAATTAAAAAATAAAGCCATAAACTGGCTGAGATCACCTAGATAGCCAGCTTAGATAGAAGAGGTCCAAGGACTGATCCCTGGGCACTGAACATTCAGAAAGGGAGGGTGGGGAGAACCAGCCAAAGAATCCAAGAAGGAAGGCCGGTAAAGTGTGAGGAAAACAAAGTGGGTGTGATGTCCTAGAAGCCAAGGCAAGAAAAGGTTTCAAGGAGAAGAATGTTATCAACTGGGTCAAATGCTGCTGTTCCGGCAAGTCAAGTGAGGCCGGAGCAAGGAGCCCCTGACTTAGCAACATGCAGCCTTTGTGACATTGAGAAGAGCAGCAAAGGTCAAAAGCAGAGAGTACGGCTGAGTGGTTTGAGAGGCTGGACCCCCCCCTATTTTATTTTAGCAATGTCATTCTCTTGGCTTGGCATCTTCTTAGGTGGGTACCTGATGGAGAAAAGGTCCCTTTTTTAAAAGTGCTTCCATGGTGTTCTGCCTTTGCATGGCTTTTCTCCTGTGTTCATTTGTGGATTCAAGTGTTTTTTGTTTTTTTCCAGAAAACTTATATTGATGGAAGCCTCCTTTGGGCAAAGGCATGGTGCTAGCTGGTGTGCTGGGTTAGCAGGGTAGAGGGAATTCAGAGAAATAGGAGGTGTAATTCCAGGGGTCGCTCTGGTGCCCATCACACTTCCCTTTCGTTCACTCTGGAACCATGTTTCACCGTGGTGTGGATATAGCTGAGGTTGCCTCACCCCCAGCCAAGACTGGGCAGGTGACCTAGGCTTAGCCAACCAGAATGCTGGCTCTCCTCTGCCACAGTGATTGGTCCAAGGGCCAGCAGCCACCATCACACCAAAAGCTCCACCCTACAGCACCTGCATCCAATAGGGTACCTAGCTTGGGGAGGACTGAGATGTGAGTGGCTAGAATGGGGGAATTTTCAGCTTCCCCGAGAGGCCCCAGCCTGGCAGTGTGCCCTCCAGGGGGCAACTGGCAGGCTCAACCAGCGAGCAGGAAGTTGTGGCTACAGGGAGATCCCTGGCAGAAGGGCAAGCCGCACAGGGAACCTCCCTTTCTGACTTGGCCTCCCCCGACCGCTGACTTGGTACTTCACTGGGGAGACCTCGAAAATGGCCCGGCTGTTTTGCATTATCAGCAACTATTACAAAGCCACATGATAAATGACGGCCTGTTTCCTCACTTCTGTTTTCGAGGGCACCACAAAAGGACATCACACTCCACAGTCATGCTGGGCCAGAACCCCCCTGCCCCCATCCTCTCCCCTCCCCCCAAGTAAGATTCTCCCCAGAGCGTGATTGATCACAGGAATGGCAGGTCTCCAGCTGAAGCTGGGGAGAGAGGAAGGATGGGCAGTGGGATTAAAGTGGATGGAGAAGTTAAAAGAGGGAGAATTTTTATTTTTGCAATGTGCCCCTCTGCTAACCATTATTTTAAAGCTTCCTGAATGGAAACGAATCAGGAAACAGCAGTGGGACTAATAAAATCATACTGGGGAACAGCTGGGGATAGCATCAGTGATCATTAATAATACCACTATTGTGTGGGACCTTTGGTCATATACAAACTTGGCTAAAATCCTTTCTTCTCCCAAAGTCCCCAAGTTTTTCGGTATTTTGTTTTTGGGGTTTTTTTTTTGGACAATGAGAGTGTAGTTCAAAAAGATAAGTGACTTGCCCAAGGTCATCCACACTGGATCAAGACAGAGCAAGAAGTTAAAATTATGTCCTTGTAATTTAGTTTCTTTACCCCTCCAGACTGGATGTGCTTAGCTATCCTGGCTGTGCCCTTCTGCTGCCCCTCTGCCTGGGGGGGATTCAGCTCATTTTCAGTTTCAGTGAACAAGGCTAACAATGTTACTTTCAACACTAAGCCAGAAGATGAATGTCCTAGAACGAATCCCCATTGCTTTTTCTGGCAATTGACCTTGTTGACCTGGCCTGAAAATTGCCTTAAGCAAAAGCACTTCAGACCTTAAAGAATTTATTTTCTTTTTTTCTCCTCTCCCTCCTTTGTGGCAGGGACTTTTGTCCACCTGGTCCTCAGTTTTAAAAAAATACACATTGATTTTAGCTTCTCTTTCTGTTCATTTGCTCATTCATTCATTAACTAAATTTGTGAAGCATAAATATTTATTGAACACTTACTATGGACCAGTGCCGTGCTAAGTTCTGGAAGGACAGTGGCGCAACCCAGTAAGGGGATTAGGAAATCTTGCCCTGTGGAAAGGACTGATTAGCTGGGACTTGAAGGGTGAGTAGGCTTTAGACAGGTGAAGAGGGGGCTGGAAGAGAATCCCAGGACAGCAGGTATACCTGGAGGCTATAGGAAGCAGGGTCCCTCAGTGAAGTGCCCAGGTGTTCAGTAAGCCGGGAGGAGGATGGAAAGATAGACTATAGAGGCATGAAGGCTGTTAAGGGGTGTTGACTTTCTCCCAAGAACCATGGGAAACTGGGAGGGTTTTAAATACACAAGCTTCTAGCTCCATCTCTCTGTCTCTCATCCTAGAACTCTAACGGCTATGGGAGAAAATCAAATGTGTTTTGATTACCTGAGTTCCCAGGCCCTGGCCACTCCCATGCCTCTTTAACTGTGGGTGTGAATTCCCCCCAGGCCCTCCGATTACAATAAGAGAGGAGGGGGAGTCCTGAGAGGTACAGATCATCCCTTGGCAAGATCTAATTTCAAGAGTGACCCTGAACAGAAAAATTGTTAAGAGAATCCCAGTGACCAAAGCGATCCAAAGAAGGGGACTAGGGGACACGCACACTGGGAAGGAACAGCCCTAAAATTCTGTGATCCAAGGCCAAATTCCACTAGTGCTTCAGAAGGCACCGGGCCACACTCCTAACTGTGCGGGGAATCAAAACACAATGACCCTCCTTGTCTCCTGCTGACTTGTTTTAGGTGTGTGCTTGAGATTCCAGCCCTGATTCTCCACTCAGGGAGTGGAATCTTGGAACGTGCTCCTTTTTTTAACCTTTGGCTTTGCCTTTTCACACATGTACACCCCAATTCCAGAGCTGCCCCTGTTGAAACCATTTTCATCTTTGCTCCTGCTGCTTCAAAGCCATTTCCTCTGCAGCCCCCGGAGAGAAACTGTCTTGTCTGGGGCCTCCCTGGCAGTGGAAGAGAGAGAAGCCGAGTCTTACGGTTCACTAGGCATAATGGTCCTGCCTCAGGACCTTTGCTCGGGCTACACATCAGCCTGGACACTTTCTCGAGATACCTGCCTCACGTGGAGTCTTTGCTTATCTATTACCTTCTTACTGAGGTCCTTTCTATCCTATTTAATACCGCCCATCTGCTACAGCCTCCTCACCCTACTTTCCTTTTCCTTTTTTCTATACATCTGTCTTAGAATACACTATGTAATTTACTTATGTACTGTGCTCATTGTTTATTGTCTGTTTTATCCAACTAGAATACGAGCTCACCAAGGGCATGGGAGTGTCCCAAGTACATAAAGCAGTGCTTGCATGTGATGAGTGTTCAGTGAGAATTCAGTGAATGCTTTTCCAGCAGGATGATGCATTATTTTCTCCATATTACTTTCATGCTTCGTTGGTGGTAGACGCTGACATCATCAAGGTGCATGGCGTTATGCACAGGTAACGTCTCCGCTCCAGGGTCCTCTGAGGTACCCTCAATATTCAGTCAATTCTCCTTAGACACATAGGAATGAAATGAGGTATAAGGAATTGGTCTCTGGTAGGCACTGAGCATCAGGGCGAAAAGGTTTGATGCCCAGAGGCAGATGTATAAACAAATGCTTTTAAAATGGGGCCGGGGGATTCCTGAGCCCTGAGAATTGCCTGTTGGTACAAAGTCAGGAGGTGGCAGGCAGCAAACACTGACCACACTCCAATCAACAAGGTCAGCGAAGAATTTACATGCAGGAAGTCATCTATTTTTAATATTGCAATTGCTTTCCTGTTTTCCTTTATTTGGTATGTTACCACAGGAGCCCCATTCCAAGAGTTTTGTTTGAACGCTTTCCTCTCCCATTTTTCTTTTTTAAATTTGGATGCAGCCTGGTGTTTCCAGAGAGCAAACGTTCTCCTATTATTTAAAGAAAATCAGGAGGCCGGGTCATCTGTCAGGCTGAACAATGCTGGACTGATGTAAAGTGTGAGGGTCACAAAGGTTGGAGATGCTAAAGGGTCGGGCCGAAAGTGAGCTGTCTTCTGGGGGATGGTGTGAAAGGGTGTGCCGCAGGCGGAGAGGGGCAGCCTGTGTGCTGGGTGAGCCAACCCAGGGAAGCAGGAGGTTTCTTGCCAAACTGGCAGGACTTGAAGTGAGTCCCCAATGGTCTAGTACCCACCCCTGTCCTACCTCACCACACCCCCATGGTGCGAGAGGGAGACATTCCTTTCATACCCAAAACAGTCTAAGCCCCTCCTGGATGTATTTTTCTGGCCAATTATATGTTATTTAGCTGAGGTTTTATAGACTTTGTATTTTCCAAGCACCGAAATTGCAAAGTTTCCCAACTGTTTGATTATAACTCCACAATCAACCCTGTTTGCATTACCCTTTCATTAGCCCTTTGCGGGGCCATGATTGGCAAAGCTTGGGTGGGAACTCAGGCAAAAGCAGTCAAGAGATTTTTCGGAACACAGATTCTTTATTGTAATGCAATTAACGTTGAGCTACATCTGAGCCTGGCTAACAAGGTTTACTGGGTCCCAAATCCACAGGACGGTCCTCCCTTCTGTGTGGCTGAAAGACTTGGATTTGAGCTGATGGACTGTTGGTCATTCTTGGAGTTTACTCCCCGGTCTTCCACTGGCCTCCCTGGCCCTGGTTATGTGGCATTTCAGCTCCACTGAAACAGTCCCAAGGAAGGCACTTCCCTCTCTGAGAAGCGGCCCTGGACTTCCTGCTCTGACCTTGCAGATGTTTCCTTAATTTCTCCTGGAAATCTTGATGGTCCTGTGCCACAAGTCCTAGATTCTTGCCTCTCCCCCACCTCCTTTCTACGTCCCTTGTTTGGTGTCTCTGAGTCATATTCAGAAGTCCAGCGTGGGTTCCTTTTTGCTGGTGGCCGGCTCTACCTATTTTTCTGGTGACTTTGGCAGACTCTTAAGGGAAACGTTTTCGTAGAACAGAAAGACTTTAAGCACACTCATCTTTCACAGAGACCAGGATTAACATTGCAACTAAGACAGAAACAACACCGAATTTTTCGTAGTCAAAATGATTTCAAACGTTAACCCATGAATCCAAATAGAGTTGTGCAGTGAGCAGTGCTAACCCCGTATTAGAAAAGAGAACCTGTCAAGGTTAAATAATTCATTGCCCATCAGGGCAGAAGCCCAACAAGGAACTCTCACCACCAGTACCATCTCCAGAACCGGAGTTATGTTTTAGGAAAACAAAGCATTCCACTTTGTAAGAGTCAAGCAAATATCCCCTTGTTCTAGACACTCACCACTGTTGTCTCAGGCATCCCTATGCTTTGAAAAAAATTGTATTATCTGAGCCAGAATTGGCTATTAATATCCCATAATTTGTTCAACAAATAATATAGGAAATACACATAATAAAATATAGGCTTAAAACTGAATAACAGGGTCAGAGATATGTAAATTAGAACAAGTGCAGAGTGAAGATGAGGGAATCCAAAAAATCTTACCAAGTTACAATAATTGAGCAGTAAAATATTCAGTCCATAATACTTGTGTTTAGGAGTGTTACAAAGTGTGAACAAAGAGCTGTTGGGTAAATTCATTTTCCAAAGAAATTTCCAATACCCTTTTGATGTAATTGTGTTATGAGGCTGGGTGTGTACATATCTGAAACTGCTTGGGAATGACAATAGCTATATACCCAAGGATTTCTCTGACTGACTTGGTAAGAAATGTGTCAATCCCTAAAGTGACCTCTCCAGCCAAGGGTACAGTACTCTCTGTAGGCCACATGCCCACCCTGGTAGCCCAGACTGGGACCAGAGTGGGGTGACTGTCCAAGGGGAGGTGTGGGTTCTGTTACCCAAATCAAAGCTGCTGGGAAGCTCAAAGCCACAAATGTCCACTATCTGGTTTTCCCTTCTCAAACATGTCCCCTACTTGCTAACCTGGATAATTTAGTTTTTTCTGGGCTCCCTGCAACCCAGATTCAGTTGTTATCTCTAATTGAACTCGGGAAGACAGAGCAGATATACAGCATTCACTTTTCTTATTATTGGGAGAGAAACAGTTAATTGTAAGGAAGCAACAGTTCTACTCTCTTTTCTGGCTAAAGCAGCTTAATTTATAAAATGTTTCCTATCACTTTGCTGCTGTTACCAAGGGAGCTCGATGGAAACCCTCCAGCACTTGTGTAATTCCTTAAATCCTGCACTCCTATTAGCCACCAAACCCTGCTTGGGTCACTTGACCCCAGAAGAGCAAGGCTGAAAAACGAGACGGACACACTAGAGCCTCACTGTGAAAAATTCATCAGCTCTTGATATGAATTATGGCATAAGACAGAGGAACACCCTCACATATATCCTGGTGGGGTTTGAGGGCTGCATCTTTGACACACATTCTTTTTTTTCTCGCAACCTGGATCAGATGCCCACTCTTATTCCGTCTCACACTCCAAGCGTGGGAGGGTGGGCAGCTGGATGAAGCTCGTCAGGGGAAACATGCCTTTCCACTCAGACCACACGGTGCTGTCCTGACTCTCTCTATCAGTCCAGAGAACATAGGAACAGTGGCGCAGATAGTGTGAAATAATAGTACTCAAACATGATTTTTTTTCCCCAAAGCCAATCTACGCTGCATGTGGAATTCCATCATTGCAATGCATGCTTGAGTTGTGTTAACCATCACACGTATATGCAGAACAGGCTTACCTGCTTAATTCTGTTAGGCTACAAATCACTTTTCTCTCATCTCCAAAAACCGGCTGAAAAACTCCCTCAAAGGTGTTCCCTCTGAACCTCGAATTCAACATGTCTTTGAGACTTCCGTATGACCAAAACCTCAGAATTATCTTTGTTATCTCCATATCCTGTTCTCTAATTATGTATCAGTCTGTTTATCAACCTATCTTCCCCTCAACAAGTATCTCCTGAGCTCCTTCCATGCAGCTGGCACTGTGCAAGGCCCTGGGAATATGATGGGGAGGAAGAGGGGACATGGTTCCTGCCTCATGGATGCTCCCGTCTGATAGAAGAGACAGGTGTTACTTCAAACCATCGTAGACACAACTAAGAAATCACAACCAGGACAAGTGCTAAAAGGAGAAATAAGCTCAGTTGATGCTTCTTTCATAATTACTCCTGAGTTTATTTTTTCTTTCCCACCATGACCATGTACTTTGACCAGGATTTATCATCTCATGTCTAGATCTCTGCAATAAACCTCCTGTTCTCTTCCCCTACTCAGCACAATATGAGGAGTCCTCATTGCCAACACACCTTGGACCTTTTTTGGACCTGGGTGCCTCATTCTTTGAATGGTCCTTCCTATTTTACCCACTCACCCTTGTTATCTCTCCCAATTCTACCACTATTTAAGACCCAGCAGATACAAATGAACTTATTTACAAAACAGAAATAGACTCACAGACATAGAACACAAACTTATGGTTACCAAAGGGGAAGAGGGATAAATTAGAAGTTTGGGATTTAAAAAAACACACTACTATATATATACACATATGGAGTAGATAACCAACAAGGACATACTGTATAACACAGGGAACTATACTCAATATCTTGTAATAACCTATAATGGAAAAGAATCTAAAAAAGAAAAATATATATATATATATATTCTCTGCTTATTTTGTGGATCCAGGCAGTGAGCTCTAGGGATCTGCCCGAAGCATTTGCTTATTGCTCCCATCTTCTTCAGAGCCAGCATGTCCTGGACCCCACTTTAATTCCTCAAATAATCATAGACACAAATAAGGAATTATAACCAGGACAAGTGCTAAAAGGAGAAATAAGCTCAGTTGATGCTTCTTTCATAATTAAACTCGTGAGTATTTTTCCCTTCAGCATGGCCATACGCCTCGACACAGGATTTACCATATATTTGCTGTATACCTGAAACTGACACAACATTGTAAATCAACTATATTTCAATAAAAAATTTTTAAAAGACCCAGCAGAAGTGTGATCCCTTCTTTGAATCTGTCATCTCCAGCCAGAATTGAACTCCTACCTCTCCCTTCAAGAAGCACTCCTTGTCCACATCATTTTGGTGGCATATCTTATATACCGTGGTCATTTGTGTGGACCTTCTCTCCTGTTAGTTTGTAAGTACCTGCAGGGCAAGGACTCCATGTTCCATGTAGTGGTCACTTGCCATAATTTTGGCTGTACCAGAATCTGAAGTTCCTTTCCATATTTTGGGAATTGAGTCTTTGTTAAAGACCCAACCCACATCCTACTACAGAAGTCCCCAGGCACTTATGTTCCCAGCCTTCTTTGTTGTTAGGGTTTGGACATGTGACTTATGTTCTTCCAAACAGATGCCCCAAACGGAGAGCTAATGATACAAAGCAGCAAGGATATCAAAGATGCTCTCTGGTGGAGGCTGCAGCCCAGCAGTGGTGGCAGCGCTGATGGCATCTTCCAGTGCCCATGATGGGGTCAGTGGCGACAATTTCCTCACCAGACTGGGTCTGTGAAATGACTTTAGGGTTTCTCCCTGTTGGCATAGCCACATCTCTCCAGGATTCCGTGAGCTACTCAGTATCCTTCTATGAATCCCTTCCTGCTTAACTCAGCTGCAGTCTGTCTTAGCCTCCAAAGATAGTAACACAGAGCCTCAGTCATTGTTAAGAACTTTGTAAATATTTGTTGAATAAATGAATGAACCTATTATCGCTAGCTGTAATAGCCTAAAACTGTGTTTCCTCATCCATGAATTGGCTAATAATTCCTACCCCAAAAGGATGCTGTAAGAATTGGATGAGAAATGTTATGCACAGCAGGTAGCACATAGTAAGTAAGCAATAAAGAGTAGTTTTGGGGTAGAAATAGGGATCTGATGATGATGATAATGATAGATCAATGAATACTCCCCGCTTGCACAGGAGGAGAGAATTTGAGAAAGTTCTGTCAGGGACACGTGCTTAACTTCTAAACTTGCTTCATGTCATCCATATTTAAATGTTGGTTGCCTTTGTGTTTCCAAGAAATCTGAAAATCTGAGGGTTGTATGCCTGGGCTTGGCACCTGGCTGGACCAGTGAATGCAAGTCCATGTGAAAACTCACCTGAGAGTGTACTGTAAAGAAGTGTTTCTTTTGACATCATTATATCACCTTGAGAGCCTCGGAAAAAAGCCAGCGTTTGACGCAGGAGCCTAACTCAGGAAACCAAGGTTAAAGAGCACCAAATCTTGAGCTAAAAGAAGACTTTTTCAAAGAACCAGAGCACCCCTTGCAGGACAAGAGAGGAACTTGAAGAATGAAAGTATGGTCAGGCAACCATGTACCTGCAAGGAAGAGAAAGCAAGAGTTCAAGCAAACAGCAAGTTGACAATAGCTTCCAGCTGACCAGACAGTGAAGAAGCAAAAGCAGATGGCAGCCCAGCTCTGAAACCAGTTGCTGAAAAGAAAGGACAGTCTTAAAAATGTGTGAGATGGCAAAGACTGTTGGTGAAATAAACTGTTATTTATTTATACCTCTACTAAACGGATGAACGACGCTCACATTTTCATACCCAGGGTTAGTGTTTTTGATATTTTGTTCATCATGGGGGGTTTTTTTTGCATTAAATTTGACTTTTAAAAAATATGGTATTTAAATATTATTTATTTTGATTGCTGACTTTTGGGGGAGTCCCCCTACATTTTTCTCCTCACTGGCCTTACCTTGGTCCTGGCCTGGCTCGTACCAAATTGTAGTTGGCAAATATTCCCACATAGGAGCACATTCATTCTTCACAGCAATCCGACAGGGAGGTAATGCTATCTCCATTTTATGGTGAAACAAACTGAGCCACTGGAAGATTCAGTGTCTTGCCAAACTTCATGCAGCTAACTGAAAATGTTAAGCTGTTCAAGTTGAATTTGAACACCAGCTGCATTCTTACTCCCAAAACAAAACTGTAGTCTAGGACAATAGACAAAGGACAGCATAGGGAATCAGGTAATACTGGATTGAAACATATAAAATTCATTCTCAGCAGTATTATAATTGAAATTGAGATAACTGTATGCTTACAGCAGAATGACCATAAGTTTCCAAGGAATTACTTCCCAAGGCGTACTTGACATATGACTCTTGAAAAGTCCTGTTGAATAAAATGTTTCCATGATATTCTCTTCTCCAAAGAAACATCTTTCTCCACAAATTCTTTAAACCATCAGTTCTATTTGGCATGCAAGCCAGTTCAAAACCCTACTTGTGCTCTCCTGTTCCATCATAGCAACCTGCTTTAAGTATTCATTTCTTCCTTAGTTAAAACCAGGAATTGGTTTCCCTTGGATACACACCGTCAAAGCCAGTTTTAATTAAATTTCTGAGAAAGTTGGCAGAATGAAGGAAAAACATTTGACTGGCCAGACAATCTTCATGAGAACAATATCCATAAGTTCTACAGAAAATTGTTTTCATTATTTTATAATTATAGCTCATTCTCACTCACATGCTTATCTACAGAGAGCTTTCGGAAGCATATAGGCGAGAACCTGAAAAAACTCCAGCCAGCTGAACTTTGCCCAGAGGTGGAAACACCCCTGACGGGCCCTTACGGCACAGACTTCAGCACTGAGGGTATTCAGGAAAGGCAGGGCTCCCTTTCAAGTGCTTGCTTTGCAGTTTCAAAAGCACAGCTCTTCAGTAGGGAGACTGGTCTATGAATCTGCCTTGGAAGATCTCAGAAAGAGAAGGACTCATTAACTCTTTCACGCATGTGCTTTCAATCTGGGTTTTAGTGATGCTAAGGGAGCTCAGAATTATATGTGGCGTCTCCTCGTGTAGCCCAATTTTTACTGCAGAGAGAGGATCCCCATAAATTAAGGGGATGCATGATTGTGACAGGGATACTCTCTTTAGATATCTTTGAGGAATTCACTGTTATTAAATACACTTGAAAAACATAGTTAAGTGTTCCCAAAGGGAAAGGCTTGTCTATGTTAAATATCCTCAGTGAACTGTTCATTATTTATTTATTAAACAAATAATAATTGATTGATGGTTCAGGCAGTGCTCCAGGAGTTGGGGATATAGCAGTGACTGAGGCAACCAAAATCCTGGCCTTCTTGAAGCTTCCATTCTAAGGGAAATAAGAAAACAAACAAGTGACTAATAAAATTTCAGGTACTGATGGGAAATAATGTTAGGGGCAGAGGATAGAGATTGACAGGGTGGTGGGAGCAGCCTATTGTAGATGGGATGTTCAGGGAAGACCTTTTCAAGGACATTTGAACAAATACCTGAATGACGTGAGTGGTTGAGCCATGTGAGAATCTGGGGGAAGAACCTTCTAGACGGAAGGATCTTTTTTTGTTTGTTTTTTGAATTTTATTTTATTTATTATTTTACACAGCAGGAAGGATCTTCTAGAATGTGAACTCCATGAAAATAGAAACTTTGTTGTTTTCACTGTATCCCCAGATACAATGCCTGACACGTACTAAGCATTTCATACATCCTTATTGAGTTTTTGCTGGTGCGAAAGCCTTAATGTGGGAACTGTTGAAAAGAGCAGCACGGCCAGTGTGGTGGGAGCTGAGGGATCAGGGAAAGGGTTAGGTGTGAGGTTGTCATTTTTCCTGGCATCATTACACATAGAGCCTCCTTTTTTCTCAGAAGTGCCTGGTTTGTATAGATAAATTTTATGGTCACTTTCCTAATAGATCACGGTAAGGAGCTCGGATGTAATTGTGATGGGAAAACAGCAGAAGACTTTGAGTACGGGAGAAGTGTTGTGGTGTTATTTCCTTTGTTAAAAAAGATATTTTAACTATACACTTATTAGAATGGCCAAAATCCAGAACACTGACGATACCAAATGCTGGTGAAGGTGTGGAGCAACAGGAACTCTCATTCGTTACTGGTGGGAATGGAAAATACTGTGGCCACTTTGGAAGACAGTTTGGTGGTTTCTTACAAACTTAACATACTCTTACCATATGACCCAGTATTTGTACTTTCGGTATTTACCCAAAGGAGTTGAAAACTTATGTCCACACAAAGACCGGCACACCGATTTTTACAGCAGCTTCATTTGTAATGGCCAAAACTTGGAAGCAACCAAAACGTCCTTCAAAAAGTAAATGAATAAATAAATTTTGATACATGCAGACAATGGAGTATTATTTAGCACTAAAAAGAAATAACCTATCAAGCCATGAAAAGACATGGAGGAACGTTAAATGTATATTGCTAACTAAAAGATGCCAATCTGAAAAGGCTGCATACTATATGATCCCGACTCTGTGACATTCTGGAAAAGGCAAAACTATGAGACAGTAAAAGGATCAGTGGTTGCCAGAGGTTGCAGTGGGGTGGGGGAGATAAATAGGCAGAGCACAGAGGATTTGTAGAACACTGAAAATACTCTGTATGATACTATAATGATGGATACATGTCATATATTTGTCCAAACCCATAGAATGTACGCCAAGATTGAACCAGAATGTAAACTATGAACTTTGGGTGATTAAGATATGTCAATGTATGTTCATCAATTGTGGCAAATGTGCCACCCCGTTGGGGGATGTTGATAGTGGGTGAGGCTATGCATGTGTGGAGGCGAGAGCATGTGGAAACTCTGTACTTTCTGCTCAATTTTGCTGTGAACCCAAAGCTTCTTTAAAAAAAATTGTCTTTAAAAATATAGTGAGGGACTTCCCCGGTGGTGCAGTGGTTAAGAATCTGCCTGCCAGTGGTCTGGGAAGATCCCACATGCTGTGGAGCAATTAAGCCTGGGTACCACAACTACTGAGCCTGCGCTCTAGAGCCCTCGAGCCACAACTACTGAAGCCCGCGCACCTAGAGCCCGTGCTCCACAACAAGAGAAGCCACCGCAATGAGGAGCCCGCGCACCGCAACGAAGAGTAGCCCCCGCTCGCCGCAACTAGAGAAAGCCCCGCGTGCAGCAATGAAGACCCAACGCAGCCAAAAATATATACATAAATTTATTTAAAAAAAAAATATATATATAGTGAGTCCAGTCTAACTATTCATCATCATCATCATCATCTATATTACAAAAATAAGACATTATTAAGAAAGTTTTACCTCCGGGAAAGCAAAGATGATTCAACATCAGAAAAATCAGTCAATATAACTTACCACATCAATAGACTAAAAGAGAAAAACTATACAATTACTGTAATAGAACCAGAAAAAGCACTGATAGAATTTAATAACTATGTATGATTAAAAATAAAAACTCTTTAGAAAATCAGATCTGGAAGGAAATACCCTTATTTTATAAAGGTCAAATGCTAAGTATCTACAGAAAACATTATGTTTGGTGGAGAAATTCTAGAGGAATTCCTTCTGAGACTGGGTACCAGACAGGATGCTCACTATCACTGATACTGTTTAACTTAATATTGGGGGTCCTGAGAAATGCACTGCAAGGAAAGAAATTGAATAAGAGGCAAAAGGATTTGAAAGGGAAAGAAATAATTGTCATTTGCCATAGATAAGATCATCTATATAGAAAACCATTAGAATAATCTACCAACTATTAGAACAGATAAGACTTCAGCAAGGCTGCCAGATACAACTAAAAAAATCACTAGCACTTCTCTACACCAGTAACAACTATTTACTAGATATATATTTTTTAAAATAGGATACCCTTCACAACAGAAACAAAAGTGATAAAGTACCTAGGGATTAATTTATCAAAGAACATTTAGTGATCTCTCTGGTATAAAAGTATGTAATATTCATCTTATGGAATATTCATCAAGCTGTAAAAATAAATTCTGTATGGAGGTTAGATATAAATACATAAGCTTTTTCTTTTAAAGACTAGCTCGGAATATTCTGAAGAGTAAAAAAATAAGACAACGAGGGGGAGCTAGACTTACCAGAAATTTAGAAGTATTACTAAGCAGCCGTTACTAAAACAATTTGATTAAGAAACGAATACTTAGAATCTCAGTGGAGAAAATATGAAACTCTATTAAGAGATATAAATACGATATGAGTAAATGAAGAGTTATTCTGTACTCTTGAATGGGATAACTTAATATAATAAAGATGTCAGTTCTTAGCAAAGAAAGCCATAAATTCAATGAGATCCCAATGAAATTCCAGCTAGCTTTTCTTTTTAGAAACCCAACAATTTTATGTAAATTTGATAAGGAAGTTTAAGGATCCATGAGTAACCAAGTCAACTTTGAAAAAGAAGAGCAAAGGGTGGGGGAATGGGGGCTCACTTTAACCACAAAATCATAGTAATAAAAAGAGTACAAGTCTGATAAAAGAACAAATAGACCAATGAAACACAATTGGGGCTCAGAGAGAGAACTCTATACCTGTCTAACACCACGCACATGGATGAACTGTAGCTAGATTAAGACCTAAACGTACAAAGGGCAAAGACATAAAGTTAATAGAAGATACAAGGAAGAATATCTTTGTGACTCAGAGATGGGAACAAACTTCTTAAACAAGAGCCCCAAAGTACAAACCATGAGTCTAGAGTGTATGGATTTGATTACATCATAAATAAGTTTTTCTGTTTAATGAAAATAATCATGGACAAAGGTAACAGGCAGAGAACAGATAGGGAGCTTGTGAATTCCAATAGACATTCAGTCAAAGGAAAAAAACACTGGATTTATAAGAAGAGAAAACATAATATATGATATCCAGTCTGTGATGAGATGCTCAGACTCACTGAGGTTTGCAATAAACGCAAATTAAAACAAAAATCTATTATTTTACTCACATCAGATTAGCACAAATTATAAAGCGGGAGCTCACGCTGAGTGTTGTGGAGAGGTGGGGATGTCAAGATCCTTAATTCCTGCTGTTGGCTGTGTGGACTGGTACAGCCAGGTTGGATAGCCATCTGCCTTATTTGGTCAAGTTAAGACTAAATACATCCTGCGACCCAGCCATTCTACTGAGGAATCCAGAGGTTTGTTGTGGGCTGGATATCTGGGTGCCTGTGCCAGAGAAAGTCTGACAAAGGCCCATGAAGGGACATATATGAAGATGTTCATTGTTTTTCAGGGAGGTGGAGGCCATCTGGGGTCCCTCACTGGGAGAATGGAGAAGCATTTGTAGTGGATATTCCCTAGGGAGCATTATAAAGCAGTGGTTAACCCAGGCTTGATATATGCTTAGCAACATGGAGAGACCTTTGGACCAGAATGCTGAGTGAAAAAGTGAGAAACAGAATGAGGTATATGGTGCAATACGATTTGGGTACATTGAAAATACCTGCATAGAGACATCAATGTTTTTTTTCCACAAGAAATACATAATTTCGTACATACCAGAAAGGTATGGAAGGAAGCCTTGCGTGGATCCGTTGTGATGAGGCACCACGAGCTGAGGATTTGGATCTGAGATCTCATGTGGAATTTACAAAAGAAGGAAGAGACGGAGGAAGGCAGGAAGGAATGAAAACGGAGGGTGACTCTGATCCAGGCCCTCCTGCTGAGCCAGTTGGTATCTGGTGAGGCTGTCTTAAGGGTGGTCCTCAAAGAGGGTGGCCCAAGGCCTTACCATACAAGGCTGGCCTTGAGGAAGTGGCTTATTGAAGAAATAATTGAAAGAAGGGCATTTGGGGCAGATCTATCCATGAGAGAGTTCAGACAGGAGAAGAGTGTAGAGACCAGGTGGCCAGAGGTAGATGAGCCACTTGGGAATCCTGCTTACCTAGTCAGGTGCCAGAAGCAGAGTGGCTTCTGCACAGCTGGGAATAGAGATGTGCGCAAAGTTGATCCATGGGATCCAGCCAGGGTGTTGAAGGATACAGGAAAGACACCTCTGGACCAAGTTTACGGATGCCAGGCAGGGGTGAGGGCACTCACCATTCACCGTCCACGGCTGCTGGCAGCCCACGTGGTTTCAAAGGGGCCCAAAATTGGCCAGATAGATTCGGGCTGAAAGGTATACTGCAGATACAATAATTCCAGGTGAATTAAAAATGTAAAGTAAGGCCCACAGGTGCATGGTTAAGGGAACTAAGGTGCGGTAAAAGAATGAATAAGGTTGTACATGTACTGAAACACTTCCCTAAAGGGCCTGAAAATCTTGTAAAGTAAAGCTCCAGGTAATGCATTGAAACAATTCTCTGATATATAAATGTTTATAGCCAATCTCTGTATGTTTTGATTTTTCTATAAAGAAAACCACTCCTAAGTATTACTTTTAAGCCTCCTTTTAGGTATCTCTATCTATCACTTATGTTCCAGAAGCAGAGGCTTTAAATTTTTTCTTAACTCAGATCTCCATATTCTAGGCTAGGCAGCCCTTAATAAATAATTTAAATTATTCATGTGGTTGGTCTTTAAGGACCAGTAAGTACTCAGCATGTCACCATGGAAACCAGCACAAGTGCTGTCAGGCTCTATCAATCTTCTACATCTAAAACCCTCCTGCTGATTTGACCGTTGAAGATTGGAGACCCAGATAGTAAATGGCTTGAGTTCCAAATATAAGTCAATGATCCCAAGAGTCTCAAAATGTCCTTCAGGGATGCCTGCACACATCAGAAAGGAGAGTAACCATGGATCCCTTAAACAGACTTTTCTTCCTTCCATGATGTGGTGAGAAATATCTTGTCCACGCCTAGACCTTCCCAGTCTACCTTTTCAGCATAGATATGGATATTCAGTATGAGAACCTCTGGGGCTCTGTCTTTAGAGGGATTCCTTTCGTGGCGCACTGTATACAGGGAGCAAGAGCCAGAATCCGCACAGAATTGGAGAGAGACTGGCGACTACCAGAGTGGGGATGGATAGTGTCTCTTAAGTAACTCCACAGTAACATTCACTGACTCTACTATTACAGGAAAGAAACACTGCTCACTCCAAGTTGGCTTTTAAGAAATATAGTGCTCGATTGTATGTAAGATGTTAAAAATTATCCCATGCCAACTACAAGACTAATACGCCACCATCTTTAATGTGACCCCTCCCCCCCAGCTGCTTCAGCACCTCGTCCGCTCCTGCAGATGCACCATGGGTGTCAGAGATGGATGGAGCTGGCTGACTCATGGCTCACCTCCCACGGCCCAACACAGGGCCTGGCCCACGGGACCGGCTCAGCAAGAACTTGTCAACTCAATGAGTGTTTACACCTGGCTGACTATTTCTCTCTTAAATGGGTTGTTGATACAGCAGCTCTCAGTCTTCTGGGTTTCTCAGACCAATGACATTTCCAAAAACATGTTTCAGGACCCACACGCTGGTGCCACGTATTGGTGGTGTTAGGACTTAACAACAAAATAACAAAATAACACACGAACAGCTCTATGGTGACCACTTCATGGAAGGAAGGCTTCCCTTCAATTTCAGAAAGGTAGGAAAGATCTAAGGATAAAAGCAAATTCTTTAAATTCAACATACTTACCTTTTTGAAAAACTTTTGCCATGTCCTTCTTTTCCCCTTTTCCTCACAGATTAGTGAAACCTTGGCATGGATCAGGACTGGTTCTTAGCCAAGTGTTTGGAAACCAGGTATAAATGACCTGCTTGCCTAATATATTATCAAGAATAAGTCATTTTCTCCTTTTTCATTCTCAGCCTAGCATCTTGCTGATTTCTTGTTTTCAACATTCCTTTTACATATAATAAATGAGATCTACACTCCTCTCCCCTATAACTTACCTGTTTTCCTAAAATACTTTCAGTTGTAATTATTTCCTTCATTTTTCTTTTTTCCCTTGTGTTATCAAATTCTTGACATTTTATGAGGATGGCTTTAAGAGATTAGGTTTCCCCTTATCGTTGTCATCTTTGAGACTTATTGCTAACATCTGGTATTCTCATAATTCCTTTAAGTCAAGAAGCTTAACCTGCTTTGCATAGTACCTCTAATTCTCTAAGATAGCATTTTTCTTTTAACAGAGGGGGGAGGCAGGCATTCTGTATCAAGGCCCAGACCTGGTGATTTGGGTGCTGACGTTTCTCTAACAACTTCCCCCAAGTTGCAAGCTTCTCCTTGGAGACTATGAAGTTGAGTGATATAGGTCAAGTTTGCCTGGGGACTCTTGAATATGAACTGCTGGCTCCATTATCCAGACTCATTGCTTTCTTTACAAAACAACTTGGCTGAAAGGGTCCAGAGAGTCTGTTCTTCCAGGGGTTCACATCATTGTAGATGTGACTGTCTACAAGAAAGCATTTGCTGTAAACCTAAGATACATTTATTGTTCGTTGTAGGGAAAAGATACCATGAAAGGTATTATTCCTTCCTATACAACCACTTTCATGATAGCTGTATTCAGAGTTTTGTTTTGTTTTCTTTTTCCTGGAAAGAGTGAACCTTCCCTAGCTGGCTCTTTCCAGGCAATGTCAAAGATAGCAAACTGTGCTAAGAACACCACCTAGTGTCTAACTTTGAAATTACTGCTGTACTAGAAGAACACTAATTTTAAGCTTTCCTCATCAACTAACATCAGAGTATATTTTGTTGTGTGTTCTGCTGTATTGATTGTTCCTTTTGATCTTTGCTTTGAAAGTGAATTTTCCCATAATCTGGACTGTTGGCTACCAATACTGCATATGTTATTATTGTCCAGGTGAGTGCATGATCACATGATTTGGTTTTATTGGTTTTAAGTGAGGATTGACTTTAAAGCATGAATTAAATGCTCCTGAAGATTGATTCTTCAGGACTCAGATTTCACCATTTCCAAGAAGCCTTCTCTGATCTTTCCTCAACCCCATTCTCTGCTGGGTAGTTGCCCCATCTTTTTACTTTTTAAGACTGTGTGTACATATCGTAGCTCTTGTCACTGTGGGCTGTGATTGGTTACTCACCTGTTTCTCATCCAAAAGAGTGCATGTTCCTCAAGGGCAAGCATCAGGTCTCAAGGTCTGTATTATACCCCCCTGAACCCAGCACATGGAGGAGCTCCATCTGAATTTGTTGTATGGAATGAATGAATGAATGAATAAGGTTTTCTAAATAAGATTCAAGAGTGAGGATGATTTTTTTCCTTGTAACTCTCAGCTTTCTTCTATGCTCAGTAAATCATTCTATCTTGAAATAGCTGAATTGAACAAAACTAACAGCTCTAGGTAAGATCTTGGCAAGATAATCAAAATCCTGATTTGAGGGCAAAATCTTGATTCAAAGGTGAATGAAGCTCTGATGACAGGATACATCTGCCTTTCAAAGTCAGATCCCCTGCTCTGTCTAGTAACTCTACAAGGTGGAAAATAACTGTTTTTCTCTTATACCACAGTCTTAATCAGCCCTGACCTGCTTTAAAGGGTCGTTTGCAGCAGGGACCAGAGTACCAAACTACAAGAGGAATAGAAATGGGGGAGCCTGGCAAAGGAGGAGCTCTCCCTTAAGGGATGTCCATGTCTCCTTCCTGGAGACCCCCTGCTGGTGCGGGATAAGTTCCTGTCATTCTCCCAAATTAAAAACTTTAATCTTCTTAGGAGAGATGCTCCTTACCTAAGCTTAAGGTAATTAATCCCTTGTGTGATATTGGGTAAAATTACCTGATCCTGATTAGTTGGAGTCTTGGAGTCTCCAAAATATGATTTGGGCTATAAAATTGAGATAAATCGCACACACGGATTCATCAGTGGAACTCTGTGCCTCACAATTCCTCTTAGGAAGGAGAGGCAGTTAAGAAGAGATTTGAAGTCATATTCACCTGAGCTCAAAACCTGGCTCTGTTACTTATTTGCTATACGATTTTGAAAGAATTACTGACATTGCTAAACCTGTCTTCTCCTCTGTAAAATGGGGCGTAGACACATAATACCCACTCCTAGGGTAGTTGTAAGGATTCAAGGAGGTTTGCTGCATGTAACATGCTTAGCGGACCACCTGGTAAGTGAGTAAGTGTTTAGCGCAAGTATGAGCACCAAAGACTTGCTGTGGGCACCTCTGTTCCCAAATCCTGCAGTGCAGTAATCACATTCCTGTGGACTGGACACAAGACAGCAGGGTTATCTTTCAGGATCTACTGACCTGTGGTTACCAGGGCAATCACCCCCAAAGATCTGCGCTCTGGGCTCTGGCTCTTCCCCACAGCACCAGCACTAAACACGCCATGAGCTCTTGCCTCTCCGTTTCTTGTTTAGCTGAAGCCTCCCTCCACCTCCACCCTCAGCTTCCTACCCTTCAGGACCCCAGCTCCGATGACACTCTCCTTCTGTAGCCTTACCGTGGCACCAAGAACAACAGGTGAATCCTTCCCCAAGGACCCTGGACACACGTTATCCGCACACTCACAGTTAGCTGTCTCCCCTGCCAGCTGCTGAGCTCCGGAAACTCAGGGACCACGCCTCCTTCATCTTTATCTCTCAGTACTTATTTTACACTTGGGCATCAGCAAATGCTTCTAAAAACAAATTATATTCAGTGTGTAAACATTTATTTTGTCTAGATGGAACTAGAGAGAACCTTTCCACCTCTTGGCCGCCGTTGCTCTATTCTGGTTACATCCCTCGAAAGAGCAGCGCAAAGGGAAAGAAGTGTGGGCAGCAATGACCTTTCAACACGGTCTAAGCACATAAATGAGAAGCAGGGAGATGTGAATTGTGAAATCATCAATACAAGTGGCCCTTGAATAAAGACATGAGGGACGTCCTCCTGGGACACTACAGACAGCCAGTGTGAAGCTGTCGTTTGAGATGAGTTTGGGCAAGTACTTTGTTCTTTGATATGGACGGCTCTCCCTCAAAGACTGGTCCATGGGGAGGCACCTCCCCCATCCTCTGGATTTTATATGGATGGAGCTTTGAAACAGTCACTGCTAATTTTTGCCTTCCAAATCCCCTGCCAGTACTGTGCTAAAAGAGCAAAAAAGAATTCATGAAGTTCAAAGGAATGTCACGGTGGGACAGATCTATAGCATCCACAGTGCATCTCAAAGAATACGTCCTTGGAGCGGTAGAGGTCAGTCTTATGGACAGGGCAGCTGTTTCATGTCGGAATGTATTTACACATGTGTGCCCAGGAGTCTGGTGGGAGGTGCCAACTGAGATCTGGCTCTGCTCTGGAGCTCACACACAGGTCTCCTGGTGGCAGAAACCTCTGTGTTTTCCAGGGCCAAGTTCAAATAAGAGATCATTCTTGGTGTAAGGCTCTGCAGTTCCAGGGGTGACTGGAGTTAGGTCCCATACTGTGGAGAGATGTAAGCTGGAGGTCGAGGCCAAACTTCCTTTGGGGAGTACAAGAAAGAGAGGCCATTTCCTCACCTCTGCCTTCCCCTGGAGGATGGGAGGGCGAGCATGAATGGGTCCTGCCCCCAGAGTTCAGAGAAGGCCACCCCCCAAATTACTTACCGAATTATGAGTTCTGTCAGAAGGGGTGACATTCCCTGTCCTGGGGAGCAGACACCACACTTCCTGACCTCCCTCGTCTGAGCAGGGCATAGCCAGGCAGAGACGAAGGGCCGAAGACCACACAGGTGCAGGTCCCTGAGGGGCCCCGAAGATGTGCTGAGCTTGTGGATTAGGGCTGCAGACGGTACGTGAGACTGGGGGCCACAGGCTGGCCAGGAACTGCCAGAGTGACGACCACAGAAGCACATTCTGTCGGGGAACGCAGATGCAGGGCCAGCATTCGTGGATCTGAAGTCGATGCAGTCGTGTCTCGTTACTAAGGACTGTTACCGTTTCCATCTGTAACCACAGAGGAGTCTACAGTTTAGAAGCTACATCAGTGGCCAGGAGTTTACAGAAAGGGGGTAAATATACTTTATCATAACCAGTCTTCAAGAGAGACTTTCCCCACCCCCTGCCTCTTTCTTCTCAGATCAACGCCAGAGGAGTAACTATTCGAAAGAGGGCAGAGGAGAAAGGCTCCTTCAAGACTGGTCACACCAGCCGAGGCTGGGAGTCGGGGGTAGGGGAGGCAACTTTGAATTAAATACAATATTGAAAATTTCAGATGCACAGAACGAAGTCTTGGTAACCAGAATGAGACTGTTGTAATTACCAAAAGTGAATGAAAATTTATAGAATTGGATCGAGATGGCTTAAAGGGAGCCACTGCCCAGTGGGAAATTGGGTACCTTGATAGAGGACAATGGAAAAAAGTCAATTCGCACTTCTGTGCTGTTGAGTCAAACCCCTTCCTAAACTAGTTGTGTGTGTGTGTGTGTGTGTGTGTGTGTGTGTGTGTGTATAGCTATACTCTGCTTTTTCTAGAAGTTATCTAAGGCAACCTTAAAAGATGAGTGAGTGTCTACATGAGGTCAGTTCATTTATAAATAACCCAGTACTATGGTTGGTCTTGACTTAGGAACTTGTTTAGAGCATGAACTTTGTCCATTAAGTTTGAACCTCACCCAGTTCGTTGCCTTAGCCGAAGGGGTTATAACAAAAATCCCGTCCTTGAGAACAACAGCATGGTGTGGTCACAACATGAGTTAATCATGCTCTTTGTGCGTAGGCTACTGTTATGAATTCATGCTTTTTACCGGTAATGAAAAGTCCTACAGAAGTCTTTCCCAGATATGGGCTTTCCGACACTCTCCTGGATGTGTTTACTGGTGTTATGGGGGTTTGGGGTGGGGGTCAGCTTCCCCTTGGTGGTGCCTCACTGTGTTAGCTGGAGCTGCCTGCTGAAGCTAAGGGAAGAAGCCATTCTGGAGGAGGTCATAACAACGTTTTTTTAAAAAAATATATTTAGATCTACAGAAGAGAAAATAGTACAGAACATTCCCATATACCCTTCACCCAGCTCCCTCTAATGTTAACATCTAACGTATCCATAGTACATTTGTCAAAATTAAGACATTAACATTGGTTAAACTAAGAAATGAACAATCCTGGACTTCCCTGGTGGCGCAGTGGTTAAGAATCTGCCTGCCAATGCAGGGGACACTGGTTTGAGCCCTGGTCCGGGAAGATCCCACGTGCCGCAGAGCAACTAAGCTCCTGCGCCACAACTACTGAGCCTGCGCTCTAGAGCCCATGAGCCACAACTACTGAGCCCACGTGCCAGAACTACTGAAGCCTGCACACCTAGGGCCCGCGCTCCGCAACAAGAGAAGCCACCCCAATGAGAAGCCCGCGCACTGCAATGAAGAGTAGCCCCCGCTCACCACAACTAGAGAAAAGCCCGTGCGCAGCAACAAGGACCCAACACAGCCATAAATAAATAAATAAATAAATAAATAAATAAATAAATAAGAAATGAACAATCCTATTGCCTGAATACTTTACCCACTTTCTCCACAATTGCCCCTTTCTGTTCCAGCGTTCAATCCAGGCTACCACATGGCATTCCATTATTTCCATAGTTTTGGAGGAGGTAACTTCTAAGATGAGGAGTCTCTTCCTGAAGTCCAGCTCCGTGACCCTGGACTTGGCACCAGGAGCAAAGGGTGGAGGCGAAGAACGTGCAGTGAAGGTTCTTTAACCTCTCTGCCTGGAGGTCATAAGTCAACCCGAAGGTTCTTGCCTGGGTTGCCTGTGCCCCTCTCCATCTTATGAAGTCACCAAAGACAGATAACTGTGCTTCCCACCGTTTGTATTTGGAATTACCTGGCTGGAGTAGCAAAGTGTCAGGATTCTACCCCGATTAGATTAAGAAGATGCTGAAGCGCCAGAGACAAAACGGCGGCAGCCGGATTTTATGTCATGGCCCTGCCACCGCCCATTCTTTTCCCTTCTTTGTCCTCCCAGCTACTGCTTCTCCAGACTGGCATTTGCCTCTCTGTTCTCCAATCTGTTTCTGTTTTTTCCTGCTCTTCTCTGTATTCAAGGGGCTAGGCCCTGCAAACTCCATGCCCCTTTGCCAAAGGAGAATGATTAGGTTCAGCCCGGGGCGGGGGTCGGGGGGGTCACTGGCAGGAGACCAGGGAGCAAAAGCAAGAGAGGTCCCCCTCCTTCCTCTCTGCTTTGGGTGGGGGCAGTTCTGGGAGTGGCTGGGCAGCCCTGCATCGTTCCTTCTCCTGCCGGGGCCCTGCCCTGCCTCTGGCAATGCCCCCTCTGCCTTTTGTCCCGCCAGTAGTCAAGATGGTAGCTACTCCCTGCTGTTGCTAATCTCAGGGTTGCTTCAACATCTCCTATGTGGCTTTTAAACTTTTCCAACACCTTTGTAACTAGTTCTCTATATAAAGGTTCCCCCTATTAAAACTACCTGGGATGGACTCTGTTTCCCTGGCCGGGCTCTAATTGGTACAGATACCCCAATCATCGCTTCCTCTTCCTCCTTCCCAGGGGCTAGAACAGGAGCCGGGGGGACTAAGCTCACTTATTCTGCTCAAGGGGCTTATCATTGCAGGTGGGGAAAGGGCTCCTGGGCTCAGCGGTACAAATGTGGACAGAAAGCTCTATTCTATTCCCCCATCTTAGACTCTTGCCAATAATCCTCAATGTGACCTGGTGACAAGCACTGGTCTGTATTCCAACAAACCAAGAAGTTACTGCATTCAGGTATTTTTCACCTAAAAAATGACAATTTCACATGACTCTACTTAATAGGAAAAGAAGCAGGTAGGGAATAGATAACAAGTAAATTGCCTGCGATGATTTACAGCCAATAATAAAGCTAACATTTTTTGTCTGTTTACCACGTGGAAGGCATCTTAAGACACTTTTTTTTAAAGATTTTTTTTTTTTAATGTGGACCAGTTTTTTAAAGTCTTTCTTTGTTAAATTTGTTACAGTATTGCTTCTGTTTCACGTTTTGGTTTTTTGGCTGCGAGGCATGTGGGATCTTAGCTCCCTGACCAGGGTTCAAACCCTCACTCCCTGCATTGGAGGGCGAAGTTCCAACCACTGGACCACCAGGGAAGTCCCAAAACAATTTAAACAGTAGTAATGATGGCAAATTCATCTGAGATGCCTGCTCTAAGTGTTTTGTATATATATATATATATTGAATCGTTTAATCTTCAGAACAACCCTGGAAGGTCAGAACTATTTTAACCCATTTTATGGCTTAGGCACAGAGAGGTTAAATAACTTGCCTAAGGTCACATAGTAAGTGGCGGGGTCAGGATTTGAAGCCAGGGAGCTTGGCTCTGAAGCATTATACATTGTCTTGAAGCAGATGTTGTTATATCCATTGTACAGATGGGAAGCTGAGAATCTGAGAGGTTGGACAACTTGCCCTAAGTCACACAGCTAGGATGTGCTAAGATGGCATTTGAACCCAGTGCCATCCAACTGCCAAGTGTAAATGCTCCATGCTTCCGTGCTCCCTCTCTCTCCAGTTTGTCCTGAGAGGTCTCTAACACTCCTCTTCACTGGGTTCTCTTGTCTTTGCCACAAAAGATAATAATGTGCATATTTCATCACATTCCACCTGCACGTCAAACTCTTGCCACATTTATTGATTTTCCTCCCTGTGATTCCCCGGGGGCCTTTCTTGTGTGGAGAACCAATTCAGAAGGAAATTACTGTGGTTTGTGTTAAGACCCCTGCCACGTGAGGGATCTAAGTATCTCTTTTGATCTCAGACCTATTCTCACTCCCTCTACTTACTACTTAAAAAATTGGGCATTTAATAATGACTTTGTTTACAAGTTATAAGTGTTTTTATGTTATGTTTGTGTAGTGCCAAGAAGCACGGGCATTATTTCTCTGGATAGTAGGCTTCTTTTCTGTTTCTTGGCAACCCAGGGCAGGATCTGTATGATATCTTTCTGTTCAAAGATCAGAAATGTTAATTTCAAAGATCAAGCTGTTAGTACAATCAATGTTGAACTGCAGGGGGATGTAGTATTTAGATTGGCCACAAGAGGGCTCTATTTCTTTGTCCCACAGGTCCATAGCAATAATAGCTTTTGGGGCCACAGATGTGAAATGCTATTCTGGACACAGTAATTAAACCACATTTAGTGCAATTTACCAAAAATAAGTGAAATTGTTTGTTTGGTGGAATAATAAATTCTATCATTTCTTTAACCTCCAAATACAAAGAGGAAGACCTTTTAATAAAATGAATTTATTTTCCAGCAGGCATTCACAGGAATTTCTCCCATTCCTATTTGGATAGTGGCCTTTGAACAATAGTAATTCCATATTAAACTTACTTAAAAATGCCCCCCCGCCTCTTTTTTGCAACTGAGTGTCCTAATGAATCTTTCTGAAAAAATTGATAATAACTGAAATGTCACATAATCTTGAGTTTCCTTCTAAGGCTGGGTATCAGTCAGGGTCCAGGCAGGAAAACAAAAACCACATTTGAAATATCAACAGAAAAATTTAAGATGGAGAATTGATCACACAGATGTGAGAGGGATAAAGGAACAAAAAGGGACTACCGAAGTAACCAATGTCATTATCGGTGAAAGTAGCTACTACTCTTGGGGCTGAGGAAGCAAAGAGAAGGATGTGGGATTAGCAAAACCTAGGTGCTCCAGGGAAGGGACTTGGTTATGCTTGTACCTGTAAGAAGGTGCAATGAGGCTGCTTTAGGCAGCGCTGAAACTGGATGGACCCCATCAACGCTAGGGTGAAGGGTCCCCGTGAGGCAATGTTTATAGGAGCAGCAGGTCTTCACCCTACCCCAATTCCAGCTTTCTGGTATCCCGCTAGTGCCCCCTATTGGCAGAATATAACCAGGAGCCAACTGTAAAAAGAGCCATACAGCCCTCACATCACTGAGCAGAATATAGAAACGTAGCTTTAGAGCACAGATCACTCCCTTGCCTACTCAGCTACTGTACACACTTTCCCAACAGGTTTAAATGTCCATACAAAAATGGTAACTTCTTGCCCTGGCTATAGATGATATCTTTTTCATTACCTTTTACGACTGGACATGGATGTACTACGTAGTACCTTGGAGAATCCCTTGGGTTCTAGATAAAGGTCTTGTGTTGTAGAAAACTGATGTCTCTTAGTATATAATCAGGATCCACCAACACAGAAACCCCCTTCTGCCCTTGCTAGTTCAGCAGGAGGGGGAGCCCCAAATGGCCGATTGGCAGTGTCAACTTCCAAATCAGTGCAGCAGTTTTGTGTCACCTGGTGGAAGCGTTTCTCCACTATGACATTGGACCTCCGAACCAGAAGAGCCCAAAGATGCAGGGACAGAAAGCAAAACATGCTGTGAGTGGGTATTAGGTGTCATAGTGAGAAAAGCCGCTCCCACTTCCACCCTTGATCCTGGACCTATATGTTCTAGCTTTGGGAGAAACATATTGGTAACTGATTCAAAGCATATGTGGCATCCTATTAACTAGAACTCTGACCTTCAGGTTATTCTCCCAAACTGTGCTGTAACTGAGTCTTCCACAGGTCATTGCACTTTCTATAAGGCCAGCTACTCCTGAGTGATGGGATACATGGTGAGACCAGTGAATTCCATGGTATGAACCCCATGTCACAATTTTTTTCCCTGAGAACTGAGTTCCTTGGTCAGAAGCAATGCTATGTGGAATTCTATGCATGTAAGTAAGGCATTATGCAAATTTGTTGATGGAAGTCTTCGTTAAGCGTAGGTTTTATGATGGCCAGTACACATCTTGGCGGAGAATAAGCCATTGGATGATAATGTACTAAAAATCAAGTCAGATCTGTGCTCTATCCTGCCCTTTCCCCTCTTCCATATTTTCTTTTTTGTTTCTCGGTAGGGTTTTTTGTTTATTTGAGGACAGATATTTATGGGCCAAGAGCCTTATTGATGATGAGTCGAGTTTTCACCATGCCTACATTTCAACATGTGTCTCTGTCAGGAAGAAAATGGGGAAGGACAACAGAGAGGAGGTCACACATGCATTTGGAGGCAAATGTTTGCCTGAAGTTGACTTGGTTTCAGCCTCAGTATTTATTTTCCTGAGCATCATGATTTCATGAAAAATGGTTATTCCACACCCACGCACATTCAATTATCACTTATATTTATGCTTTCTCTAAGGAGAGGTATGTAAATACATTGCTTTCCCTCAAAAGGACCAAGGACTTAAGCAATTTTCTATTTGTTTAATATTGTTATGGCAACACCGTTTATAGGTGATGTTAGTTTTCAAGGTGAAAATACCTTCAAAATTTTGTGCCAGGCATTTTTCACAGAACTAGAACAAAAAATTTCACAATTTATATGGAAACACAAAGGACCCTGAATAGCCAAAGCAATCTTGAGAAAGAAAAATGGAGCTGGAGGAATCAGGCTCCCTGACTTCAGACTATACTACAAAGCTACAGTAATCAAGATAGTATGGTACTGGCACAAAAACAGAAATATAGATCAATGGAACAGGATAGAAAGCCCAGAGATAAACCCACGCACATATGGTCACCTTATCTTTGATAAAGGAGGCAAGAATATACAGTGGAGAAAAGACAGCCTCTTCAATAAGTGGTGCGGGGAAAATTGGACAGGTACATGTAAAAGTATGAAATTAGAACACTCCCTGACACCATGCACAAAAATAAACTCAAAATCGATTAAAGACCTAAATGTAAGGCCAGACACCATCAAACTCTTAGAGGAAAACATAGGCAGAACACTCTATGACATAAATCACAGCAAGATCCTTTTTGACCCACCTCCTAGAGAAATGGAAATAAGAACAAAAATAAACAAATGGGACCTAATGAAACTTCAAAGCTTTTGAACAACAAAGGAAACCATAAACAAGACGAAAAGACAACCCTCAGAATGGGAGAAAATATTTGCAAATGAAGCAATTGACAAAAGATTAATCTGCAAAACATACAAACAACTCATGCAGCTCAATATCAAAAAAACAAACAACCCAATCCAAAAATGGGCAGAAGACCTAAATAGACATTTCTCCAAAGACGATATACAGATTGCCAACAAACACATGAAAGAATGCTCAACATCATTAATCATTTGAGAAATGCACATCAAAACTACAATGAGATATCATCTCACACTGGTCAGAATGGCCATCATCAAAAAATCTACAAACAATACATACTGGAGAGGGTGTGGAGAAAAGGGAACCCTCTTGCACTGTTGGTGGGAATGTAAATTGATACAGCCACTATGGAGAACAGTATGGAGGTTCCTTAAAAAACTAAAAATAGAACTACCATACGACCCAGCAATCCCACTACTGGGCATACACCCTGAGAAAACCATAATTCAAAAAGAGTCATGTACCACAATGTTCATTGCAGCACTGTTTACAATAGCCAGGCCATGGAAGCAACCTAAGTGTCCAACAACAGATGAATGGATAAAGAAGATGTGGCACATATATACAATGGAATATTACTCAGCCATAAAAAGAAATGAAATGGAGGTATTTGTAATGAGGTGGATGGACCTAGAGTCTGTCATACAGAGTGAAGTAAGTCAGAAAGAGAAAAAAAATACCGTATGCTAACACATATATATGGAATCTAAAAAAAAAAAAGAAAATGGTCAGAAGAACTTAGGGGCAAGATGGGAATAAAGATGCAGACCTAGTAGAGAATGGACTTGAGGATAAGGGGAGGGGGAAGGGTAAGCTGGGACAAAGTGACAGAGTGTCATGGACATATATACACTACCAAATGTAAAATAGATAGCTAGTGGGAAGCAGCCGCATAGCACAGGGAGATCAGCTCAGTGCTTTGTGACCACCTAGAGGGGTGGGATAGGGAGGGTGGGAGGGAGGGAGACGCAAGAGGGAAGACATATGGGGACATATGTATATGTATAACTGATTCACTTTGTTATAAAGCCGAAACTGACACACCCTTGTAAAGCAATTATACTCTAATAAAGATGTTTAAAAAAAAAAGAGCTACCTGCAAGCTAGTTAATAAAAGAATCCTCAGTATTCTGTTACAAAAAAAAAAAAAAAATGTTGTGCCAATACCAGATCCAGCACTAACCCTGCCTAGTATTTTTACAAGCATTTAAAGAGCTGAAACTCACTCCACCACTGAACATCTTAGGACTGAAATTATAAGGACCAATTCACAAGGGACGGTTTGTCTAGCAGACACAGTCCCCAAGCATCAGTCCAATTCTAGCTGGTCCCTTGGTTTCCCATAGAACAAAGACCCACCTCCTCTCCCTCCACTTGTTGGTTGACTTTTTCACATTTCAGTAGCTTATCTGGTGGTCAAATTCTCATCATTCTTATGACTATGGAAAGAGGGAAGATGAACTGTTCTTTAAATATACACATTTGTGCTATTTTTTCAACAAAGATTTAATGAGGACCTACTTTATACTGAGAATTGGGTAGGCACTGAGCATACATCTGTTATGAGTGTTCTTCCATGTCAGGCCAGCCTCGGTGGACCAGGAGGATGACAAGAACTGGAACAAAAACCTAATTCCCTGCTTCCTCCGCTCATGGGAATCCTAGTCTCATCCTAGTCCCCCCTGGTTTGGGGTGTTCTGTGGGGATGTCCATGTGCCTGCAAACAGTAGTCTTCCTCTACCTCTCTTCTCTAGGCTGGCATACCTTGCATGGTCTTCAATTCACCCTTTGTGACCTCACTCCTGGGAAACATGTAAGGGAGGCACTGGTAAGCCCCGACTGTTGAAATCAGAAAACCTGGCTCTGTGTCAGATTCAAAGGGTTGGGGGCAAGGCCAGAAACAGGAAACCACACTGATGGGGTCAGGAGCTGTGGGAAGGGAAAAGCAAGAGTCCAAATCTTGCCTTGAATAGGGAGTGGAGAAAGGGCTGCTACCCAGGATTCTTTGTTGTTTTTTTGATTGATTGATTGATTTAATTTATTTATTTTTGCCTGCGTTGGGTCTTCTTTGCTGTGTGCAAGCTTTATCTAGTAGCGGCGAGCGGGGACTACTCAGTTGTGGTGCGCGGGCTTCTCATTGCGGTGGCTTCTCTTGTTGTGGAGCACGGGCTCTAGGCGCGCAGGCTTCAGTAGTTGTGGCTCTTGGGCTCTAGAGTGCAGGCTCAGTAGTTGTGGTGCATGGGCTTAGCTGCTCCGTGGCATGTGGGATCTTCCTAGACCAGGGATCGAACCCGTGTCCTCTGCATTGGCAGGCGGATTCTTAACCACTGCACCACCAGGGAAGCCCGACCCAGGATTCTTCATGTTGCTCATTGACAACTCCTGGGTGTTCCATTCACATAAATCACAGTGTGATTGGCAACAACTCAAGATGTACAGTGCCCAACCTGTGCAACTGTACTAGCTGTGCTATAATGCCTAGTTTGTTTGTTTTGTCTTGGTCACTGGTGCTACTCTGGTGCCTGGAGGGTGTTACTTGTAGACCAGGATGGGACAGACATACCAGCATCTTCCTCATCACTCTGTTTGTTGTCTTCTGAATCAGAACATGTGAACTCTTTCCCATGTCAATAGTCTTACCCGCTCTCAGAGCTACCTCTGTGCTTAACCCTTAGTTTTATACCGAATCTATTGATAACCACATTGCATTTATCTCAGACTTTTTAAAAAGCTGCTTCTTCCTGGAAGAAGGCAGTGACTATTCTCCCGCTGTGGAGCCCTGAGTTCTCCTTAATACCTGCTTCAGCCCATAGCCCACTTCAACTTGACCCTCAGCAATTGCCTTTCCTTAATGAGTGTTGTTCTCACCTGCTACACATGTGGAATATTCAGATTAACTCCCATTTCTAGGGTCTTCAGAATTTTTTCCTCAGTATCAGCATTCAACTTCTAGCTATATAGCTCTCCAATGAGGATATTTGATTCTTCATGCAAGCTGATGCTCCCAACCCTTTATTCAGGTCCCATAGTAGTCATTAGGCCAGCTCACAATTATGCCATCCTTCCAGGCACATGGTAGGATTGCACTTACCCACCCTCTTAGAAGTTCCGTGTGGCGTGTGACTTGTTCGGTCAATCAAATGTGAGCAGATATGACACTTCTGAGAAGAGGTTTTAGAAGTCGGGGCATGATATGTCATGCCCCTTTCCCCTGATGAGATGACCAAAAAGATATGTGTCATGGTGAAACCAGGAGCATCTGAGTCCTTGAACGACAAGTGAGAGCCTGCCTGACAACCGTGTTGGACCTGTAACATGAGGAAGAAATAAACTTGGGTTGTGTGAAGAAACTAAAATTTTGAAGTTGTTTGTTATTGTAGCAGAACCTTACCTATCCTGACTGACACAAAGTCCCCAAAGGTCTGGAATCACAATGACTGCACACAACTCGGGCCTTTGTGCTCTACCCTCTACCAAACCAAGACGGTGGTCCAGAAAACAACCAAGTGAAGGTGACGGTAATTATCATCTCCTAAAATCGCTGCTCAGCTTCACCATCATCGCTTCTACCATCTTGAAAGAGATCAACAGGCAGATCTTTGATGCTGTGACTGCCACAGTGATGTGACTGCAGTGAGGGAGAAAAGAAGGGCAGTGGCACGTTGCCTTGCGGCCCTAGCTTTGTATAACAGCTAACCTGTTACCAAAGGGCGTTAGTGGTTCGCCTGAGCCACAACAGTGGGACTCCGGCTCACTCTCCGGAATGACAAGATGACCCCTGAGGGCAGGGATATAACAAAAGTGCCAAAGCTGGAAAGGGTGACCATGCCCAGGGTTTCTTATTTGTCTCCATGGCTCCCAGTCTTTACTTTTTGCTGGTCCCCAGATGGGGAACATGATGATCTCAACCAGGTATGGCATTTGGAGATTTATGACTCCATAATGGCATAATGGATCTGTTTAGTTAAAATTGCTAAGTTGACAAACTTGAATTTAGAGCCCCGCCCTCCTCAATGCTCAGCCTCTAAATATTCCGTACTCTATTGAGGCTCCTTATGGAAATGTTGGCTCTCACACAGCCTCTCTTGAACTGTCATTAGCTGATAAGTACGTCAACAGACAACATTTCAGCATCTCGTCACTGTGCACGTCATGGGAGAGGCACTGGGGGTAGAGGGATGACAAGGAAAGGTCACTGACTTACAGCCTCGTGCTGGGCTGAGAGATCATGGCCCATGGGCCTTGTGCAGCCTGCCGCAGGCGTGGTAAATAGAGTTTCCTGGAACACAGCCATGCCCATTCGCTTACACACTGTCCGGGGCTGCTTTAGGGCAACCTCTGTAGAGGCTGTTAGTTGCAAAGGAGACAGTGTGGTCCACAAAGCCTAAAATGTCTACCATCTGGTCCTTTTCAGAAGAAGTTTGCCAACTCCTCTCTAGTGGACTATTGGCCTTCCTAAGGGAGTTTGCACTTTAGTCGCATTCTCCTAAAGGCCGATTCTGTGAGACTCAAGGGGATTACGTTACTGGAGGAAATTCAGGCAGTAGGGAGCTATTTTGAGGGAGGAAGTCCTGTCTGGCTGCTGTCAAGCCCTAGCCTTTAGGCAGCTGCCTTCTCCATCGGTCCAGGAAAGTGGAGTGCTGTTTCCAAATCCCCGTGCAGAGTGGCGAGCACAGGGAAGGAGAGGCAGCTTTTGCAGCTGCGGCTGGTCCCACTCAGGAGGAGGTGAAAGCACCCTCTCTGTGTGCCTCCAAGAGGGCCCTTGGCTTCAGCGTGGCCACAGAGAGGAGCCGAGTTTGCCTTCTTTGCTCCTCTGGGTTTTCTGATGACGACAGAATGAATGATTTGCAAGCGCCAAAGGAAGGCTTCATTCATAGCTCTCTCTACACAGGCACGGATATAGGGGATGGAACGAGGAGTTTCCTAAGGTTCCATCGTTTTTTTCAGCTCAGGGGAAAATGGGAAAAGCCGAAGCAGGTTCAGGTGGGAAGGCTTTTTGCTGCACTGTGTCCACTCCCCGAGTGAGAGGATGACTGACTGCCCTCTGAAATGCCCAGCCTCTCTCATTGGTCAAGAAGAATCCTGCCCGCGGGAACAGGGGCCAAGCAAGTTTCCCTGCCAGAAGGACCAGCATCTTCTAAGAAACTCGAGGACTTGACCTGTGCTTACTCCTCAAATGGGGGTTGGGCTGAAGCCTCCACCCCTGCTTTCGGGTCACTCGAGGGTAAGCTGTGGCCACACTCACGGGGAGCCATCGGCTTAGGGGGCCGTGACGCCTCCCAAGGCTGCAAATGACACTTCCAGCCTGAGTCGGGGTGAGGAGGACCGCTTCTCAGTCTGTGATACTAACCTCGGTGGAGAGGGGAGGAAAATCACACAGGGCCTCAGAGCCCTTCTTCCTTCTCTGGCGTTGTCATGGAAACTTCGTCATCTCAGCAAACATGGGCTGAGTGTCTGGAGAGCAAAGCAGGGTCCTTATAGGGTCTATGAGAGGATGTGGTCGCATTGCCCTCAGAACCATGAAGCAGAGACAGAAAAGTAAATAAAATTTAAAGCAAGATGAAAAAAAAGAAAAAGCAAGATGGATAGTATGAAGTCTAGAAAAGGCATTAAATCCTGGACTTTGGAGAAAGACACATCTAGGTTTAAATCTCAACTCTGTCACTTACTAGTTATATGACTCTGGGTATATTCATGATTTCATCCAAAGAACACTAATTGAAGGCCTAATATGTACCAGGCATCCTTCTAAGTGCCAACGATTTAGAGTGGCCCAACTTAGAGGAGGTGACTTTTCTCACCCTCATAGAACTTATTCTAATGGAGGAAGACAGACAATAAGCATGAGACACATAGATAAAAAATAGAATTTCGGAGAGTGATGGGGGCTGTGAGAAAATAGAGTGATGTGCAAGAGTGACTCAGAGCGCTAGCTCTTTAAGAATGACTGGTCAAGGGAGGCTTCTTGGAGGAGGTGACATTTGAACTGAGACCCAAGGAAGGAGGCATTCTGGTGACAATCTAGAGGACGAGGACTCCAGGAAGAGGGAATTATTGTTGCAAAGGTCTGCTCACATGAGTCTCTGAGTTTCAGCTTCTTTGTCTATAATTGGGGGATAATTCACTTAATGGGATTGTTGTAAAGGTTCAATGATACAATGTGCTTAGCACTTAGCTCAAAGCCTAGCACCAGGTAAGCGCTCCTTAATATTATTAAGTACAGCAAAACACAAAGGCACAGTTATTCTGATGGGTGTTGCTGAGTGCTGGCTGACTCAGGCCTTGCAGAATGGGGAGGGTTTGGGTGAGCAGATAGTAGGTTAGATTTCTCTGCTGTTGGTGCCTCTACCTCCCAGCAGCTTCCCTCTCAGAAACCTGACTACATTTCATTGTAATAACGTGAATATTTTCTCTCCTCTAATCTATAATAGATTATATAAAAGCAGAGACTTCCTGTTTCTTTCCCCCATTCTACTCCAGTGATTAAATAAGATAATGCATGCCAAGCATTTAGAATAGTCTTTTGTGCACAAATGAATGAATGAATGGTGGGAGGGCTTTGAGGTAGTAAGTACAGCATGAAGTTGAGTCTCTTTGGGAACTGGTGATAGATCAGCAAAGAAGGAACGTAGAACCCAGAAAGGCTGACCTTCTCCCGAGGAACAGAAAAGTCTTCTTGCCTGGCTACCTTCTTTGAACTAGGGCTCCATTTTTTTCCTGCCTTCAGACTCCAACCGAAAGATCAGCTCTTCCTGAGCCTCAAGCCTGTCAGCCTTTGGATGGAGCTACACTGTCAGCTCTGCTGGTTCCCAGGCCCTCAGATCATACTGGAACTAAAGCATCTGCTCTTCAGGGCCTCCAACTTGCTGACTCAACCTTGCACATCTTGGGACTTGCCAGCTTCCATAATCATGCAAGGCAATTTCTTATAATAAATCTCTCTCTCTCTCTCATATATATATATATGTGTGTGTGTGTATATATATATATATATATATATATATACACACACACACACACACATATATATATATGTTCTGTTTCCCTGGAGAGTGCTGACTTAACACAAGAGCTCATCCTGAGGGATTCCTTTTAATTTAATCACATCTATAAAGGCCCTATCTCCAAATATAGCCACATTTTGAGGTATTAGGAGTTAGGGCTTCAACATATTATTTTGGGGAGGGCGGCACAATTCAACCCATAACAGCAAGCAAATAATCCTTTATTTGTTTAAGCTATTGTTACTTACAGCTGAGACCATGCTTAACTGCTTACACACGGTACAGATTCACATACCAAGTTTGATGATCCACAAGAAGGTGTCTTGCTACATCTCCTTGGTAGCATGTTACAATTTCTTCCATCTTTGAGGAGTCATTGAAGGATGGGCTTGGGAGAAAGCAGGTCTCCAAGGGTGTCAGTTTGATGACTGACTTTTGGAACATCTCCCAACCATGTTTTAATTTGTCCATTTCCAGCAGACATTAAAATAACATCATGCACCCTTGATGTGAAAGTCATTCCAAACACGAGTCATCATCTGTGCCTTGCGGCGGGGGAGGGAGTTTGGCAGCCCTGGAGAGGCAGCTCTCTTCAGCCAAACTTATTGAAATGTCCCCATGCCCGCCTTTCAGCCAATGTCAGCTGCTGATCTGTATGAATTAATGCAGTAATAACTGGGCCGTATTCAGCAAGCACTAATTTCTTTCACTACATCAAATCAAACCTCATGATTGTTTCGAAATAAACATGCCATCCCCAGAATGCTGAATCCCCGCACTGGCAGCTGGGTTCTGAATGGATCTGGAAAGATCCAGGGAGGAGACTGGATCACCCAGCGGAGGGAGCCATTCCTAAGCGGCAGCCTGGACAACGGGGCGAGACCTCCTGAGCCCAGCCACGTTGTTTCGCTTTTTAATTAATTAATTTTTTTTACATCTTTATTGGAGTATAATTGCTTTACAATGGTGTGTTTCTGTTGTATCACAAAGTGAATCAGCTATACGTATACATATATCCCCATATCCCCTCCCTCTTGCATCTCCCTCCCTCCCACCCTCCCTATCCCACCCCTCTAGGTGGTCACAGAGCACCGAGCTGATCTCCCTGTGCTATGCGGCTGCTTCCCACTAGCTATCTAGTTTACGTTTGGTAGTGTACCGACCACATTTTAAAGGGTGGGAAGAAGCCGAGCTTTGATTCTGGCCAGTATCCAAGGAGCGTTCGCCCAGGGTCGCATCCTTCCGTGCTCTTCCTTCTTCAGGAGCCTCCACCCCACAGCGCAGGAGAGGGCAGCCCGGCAGCCAAGAGCTCCAGATGAACAGTCGCTCCCCAGGCCTTGCTAAGGCCGGGGGAGGGGGGGCTCCCGGTGTCACTGCAGTGAGAGACCATGAGAGAGATGATCTCAAAGATTCCCAGGTCAGACTGCAGGTAAACCTCAGAGGAAGTGTCTAACAGACTCGCAAGCGAGGAAACCGGAAAACCAAAGAGAGAGCGCCTTTAAGCCAGGGAGCCAGAGATGCTTTCCTTTCTTCTGCCCGCAGGAGGGGAAGTGCAAGAAAGAACAAGGTCTAGAAAGATGATGAAGGAAGTAGGGCAAGGATGGCTGACTGATGCTGGAAAGAGTCTGTGGTAGTTCTCCAAATAAGACGGCGAACAAGTCGCTGGGCACTTTAGATGTTCCAGTCCAGTCTCTGGGCGATGCTTTCAGTAGCATCATAGAGACCTCCTCACCTCTTCTCTCTCACTCTCGAAACTTTGTTATGAATGTGCCAGGCCCTGGGCTCCGCTCGGGTTTGGGGGCAGGTGGGGGCAAAGCACTTGGGTCCTGTCTTCTCCCCCGCTCCGTTCCTATCCTTTCTTTCTGTCTCCTCCCTGCCTCTCTGTGTCTCTCTCTCCCCGCTTCCTCCTCTCCCCTCCATGCCTAGGTTCCAAATAACCTTGGGGGAAATTAATATTCCATTCAGTGGTCTGCTAACCGCTTACTAATTAATTTTCCAAATAAGCAATTCAGGACTGAATTCCACATGTTTTCCCCTCACAGCGGCTCTGCTGTGTAGACATGTGTCTCCCACCCCCCGCCCCAGCCCTGGTGCCTCTCTCGAGCTCTGCCCCCGCACTGGGTGTGCTGCCTCACACCCCCCGCTCCCCGCTACCTGCTTATCTTTCACAGGCTTAGAATGTCAGCGCCTGTAAAGCTCCTTTAGATTTCTCTCCTCTTCCTTCTGTCCTTATCCTGTCAGTCAGGATGAAAGAAATTAGGTTGTGTAAGTCTATACGTTTCTCTGTGATCCCAGCTTCCGGGACTTAGAGCTGCCTGGAAGCTGCCACATCACCTGGGTCTGGGTTCAGACATGAAAAGCTTCGGGAGTTCTGGAAAATAAGCGTCACGATGATCTCAAAGCTCCAACTTTCCAGTTCATAACTTGGAAAGCAGAAAGGAAGCTGTGAATCAAAGCTCTAAGGAAATTGCTTCTAGCATGGGTGGCAATGAACCAGACAGCTCTGCATGTCTGCCCCATGCAAAGAGGTCTTTGTGTTACGCATTTGCCCCGCTATTGGCCCTGGGTTGGCCCCTGGTGTTATAGCCACAGTATTAATGCCCAGGTCTTCTCCATCCCAAAGCCTTGTCTCTTTCCACCTCCACCTCCCTTGTACAGCTGACCCTGGAACAACACTTGTTTGGACTCTGCAGATCCACTTATACATGGATTTACTTCAATTAATATATTAGAAAAATTCTGGAGATTTGTGACAATTTGAAAAGACTCCCGGACAAGCCGTGTACCCTAAAAATATAGAAAATATTAAGAAAAAGTTAAGTATGTCATGAATGCGTAAAATATATGTAGATACTAGTCTAACCTTACATAGGTATAAGGTGAGTAACATTTAGTATAAAATTAAGGTGTTAGTTTTCTTACTGTTTTATAGCTTTGCTTTCAAAGAATTCCATTACTGTACAGTATAGCTCTCTCATAATTGGAGAAACTGTGTATCAGCCTATCATTATTGGTAAGTGGTTTTTCAAAATATGTAACAATGTTTCCAACACTGTATTATGAATGTGACTGTAATCCTGTATGCCATAAAAATTTTGTAAAGATTAATTCATTAGTGTATAGGCTAGGCTACCGTGATGCTATTGTATCAATTACACTAGGCGACCATAAAGCAATCCTATTGCTGCTTCTTCGTTATCAATGCATGAATCATCATACCTATAAATAAATCTGAATTTCTTTTTCACCTTATCTTCACTTTTGATGTCTAGTGTTATATATATATATACATATAAAACATCTACAGTGGTTTGTATCCTATAAGACAATAATGATGTAGATACTGACAGACAATTCATCTTGACATAAACATACAGTATCAGTAAAACAGTACTATAATTGTATTTTCTCTTCCTTATAATTTCCTTAATAACATTTTCTTTTCTGTAACTTACTTTATTGTAAGAATACAGTATATAATACATATAACACACAAAATATGCATTAATCGACTGTTTATATTATCAGTAAGGCCTCCTGTCAACAGTAGGCTATTACTAGTTATTTTCGGGGAGTCAAAATCTGCACGTGGATTTTTGACTGCACGGGGGGTTGGTGTCCATAACCCCACATGGTTCAAGGGTCAACAGTATTGCATCCAGAATACTGACAATATCTTGCTCCTAGAGATCCTTAACTAGCAAAAATGAAACAATTATGGCCAGTAAGTTTGAGTCCTACTTACGAAAGCAGGGAAAGGAACCAATGGATTTTCGTTTTGCAGGACTGCGTTCCAAGTGTCCCTCTGCTTAACTGTCAGCCCCACAGAGCATTCTTTTAAACAGAATCCATCCTTCCCTCTCTCTTCTACCCACCCCAGACTTCCTGTTATTTAAAGATTTAGGGTTTTAAATATGATTCCTATTTCTCCAGACCAAGTTGACCTGAGGCTGAGGTAGAGTTTAACTTGGCATCTTTGTTATCAGTACAATGAGCCAGAACCAGAATCAGATCATTGAAATGAAGAATGACTTTTCTCCCTGATAGCACTTTCGGAAAACAAACAAACAAAACAAAACCTTTGATGTACTGTTAAGTGAAAAAAACGAGGTGTAGAACAATGTGTATTGTACATTATTATTGGTGTATTTAAGACGCATATACATATATGAATGTCTGTAACTACATAAGATGTCTCCAGCAGAATACTCTAGAAACTGGCAATAAAGATTATCTTTGGTAAGGGAACTGGCGGCTGCTGGGGGGCAGGGGTGCAAGAGAGAATTATTTTTCACTGAATACTCCTTAAAACTTTATCTATTGGTGTGTGTGTTCCTATTACCACTCAAAATAAAGAATAAATTTTTTAAAGGAAGAAAGTGCACCTCCTCTGGCCTAGCCCCTTGTTTCACTGCAATCAGACTATATGTCTTAGGACTCAGATGCCTTGACTTTTTTTTTTTTTTTAGTTTTTATTGAATTTGTTACAATACTGCTTCTGTTTTATGTTTTGGGTTTTTGGCCACAAGGCATGTGGGATCTTAGCTCCCCAACCAGGGATCAAACCCGCACCCCCTGCACTGGAAGGCAAAGTCTTAACCACTAGACCACCAGGGAAGTCCCAGATGCCTTGACTTTTGAAGAGACTTGGGAGGAGGAGCTGGCACAAGAGGAAGAGGACCTTCTGGCACGTTCTCTTCCCCTCCATAGTTGAGGTGCCGTATCAACATCCTCTGAGTCTCCACAGACAACCAGGACAAAATGAAGGGGCAGGAACCAGGGCCTGTTGGCTTCCACAAGCGAAAGTGATCAGCTGTTTTCTTAAAAACAGAGCCAAAATATATATATATATATCTTCTGATCTCACTCTGAGTTACATTATGAACTTTCCAAAAGTCAGTCCTTAGATTTCCACCTGACAGCCAAGGATGTTTTTCTGTTAAATTTTAATCATATCACTAGAGTTTATTAATTGTTTCAACAAACAGACATCTATGTCCATTCATTAAAAAGAAAAAAAAGACAGAGTAAATAAATCAACTTTCAAATCATGTCCTTCTGTAAACACCAGCTGCACCGGAAAAGGAAGGCAGCCTGTGAGCGGCTTCCCACTGCAGTGCTGGGCTGGGGCTGTCCACGCACATGCTCAGAGCTTGTTGATGTGTCCTACAGCCCACAGGAAAGAACCTCAGCGGAAAGCAAGAAGGCAGAACAATTGTGTGAACCTACATCCCCTTCTTACCCTCCAAACATCTGGCTCTTGTGTGTGTCACCTCTTTGATTCAAACCTGCTCGGGGGTTATTGATAAAGAAAATCTCCACCTGGATGAGGAGGGGTGGGTGTGGACCAACTACTTCTTCACTAAAGAACAATTAGCACAGGCTCACTTTTTGTAGCGAAAGAGTGGAGCAGGTTGGTTATAAACCATGTTTCTGAAATTGCCCAGCTAGTTCTCTGCCAACTCTTTACAGGGATACTGAAACAAAAGCTGGAAGCAAAGAGATAGTAAGAAAAGCCCTTACGACTGGGGCTGTGGGAAAAGGTAAACACCCAAGACGCCATCTTGGTATTGGCCAGCCGTAGGGAAATCTCTGCTGTTTAACATAATGCGTTTATAAACACAGATGTCAGGGATGACAAGTTTATTTTTGTCGTTCTGCATCTTTCGTTTCCCCAGTTGATTCTTATTCTTATCTTCTTCGATGTCAGAACAGCCAAACAGGATTCAAGTGATACATTTGGATGGCTTGCTTCCCTGAATTGTGTCTCTATTCATTTACAGGACAGACACTTAATTCCACCTGTGGAAATGGCAGTTTTGCAATTGTCACAACCATTGTCCTGCTCATTTCATTTTACTGGGGTACTTTGGATAACAACCTCCTGGACTTATTTTGATGGCAGTTTGATAGTAATGTTGGCTGGAGATCAGCTATTAAGTTTATGTGCTCATCAAATTTTAACTAAATGCCTAATTTAAAAGTAATTAGAGCCACTTGAATTTGGTTGGGCGCCAAAGTTAAGTTGCAGGCAGAACTTGAGGACTGCGGGCTGCATGCTTAGTGTGCAGGAGACTGCATTCCCTTCTCTTTTCCACCTCTCTCATTATCAGCACTTACACCCGGGGATGGGTGGATGGGTGGGTGCAGGAAGCGAGGGAAATGAAGTGTCACTGAGCCAGTGCCACTGGAAGAAATTCAACAGGGTTAAATGCAAAGTCATGCATTTAGGCTGGAAAAAAGAAATCAATTGCACAATTTTAGACTGGGGGAGACCAAATCGGCAGGCACATACATGAAAGAGATTTGAGAGTTTAGTTAACTGCAAGCATATTTTTAAAAAATTAAAACCATGGTAGGACTTACAATACACTAAAACCCACCGTTCTAAATACTTTACAAATATTAACTCTTTTCATTCTTTATGAGCAATTTTGTGAAGTAAATACTATCAATATGTCCCATTATCGCATGGGAAATTGAGGCAGAAAGAGAATAAATAACTTGCACGTAGTTACCTAGCTAGAAAGTGCCAGAGCCATGATCAAATTCAGACGATCTGGCCACAGAGTCCAAGCTTTTAATGCTGGACCTTGATACAAGCCAGTAGTGGGCAGATTCACTTTTCATGTTGTCCCTGGTTAAAGCTCATTACGGTGAATATCATGATAATCAAAGTTTCCATGAAAAGAAAAATAGATGTCCAAAGTCTATGTCAATTGCTTCAAATAATAGTGAACAAAAGAAAATTCTACAACCTTAAAAATAATTAATATTATCCTAATAAATATGGTACGATGTTGTTAAACCCACATTTTTGTGATAGTTTTGATGGAAACAATATCAACAAAAATATAAGGGCAACATTTCAAGTCAAATTAACCTTCTGGGTCTTCAGTCTCATCTGTCCAATGTGTAGAATGAGCTCAATCATTTCAATCCCTTCAAACTTTAAGATTCTAATACAGGCATACCTTGGAGTTATTGCAGGTTTGGTTCCAAACCACCCAAATAAAGCAAATTTTGCAAAAAGGTGAGTCATAGGAATTTATTGTTTCCCAGTGCATTTAAAAGTTATAGTTACACTATACTGTAGTCTATTAAGTATGCAATAGCATTGTGTCTAAAAAAACAATGTACATACCTTAATTTTAGAAATGCTGAGGTTTTTGGTTCAAGATGGCAGAGTAGAGGGAAGTGCTCTCACCCTCTCTTGCGAGAGCACCAGAATCACAATTAACTGCTAAACAATCATCGACAGGAAGACACTGGAACTCACCAAAAAAGATACCCCACATCCAAAGACAAAGGAGAAGCCACAATGAGATGGTAGGAGGGGTGCAATCACAATAAAATCAAATCCCATAACTGCTGTGTGGGTGACTCACAAACTCGAGAACACTTATACCACAGAAGTCCACCCACTGGAGTGAAGGTTCTGAGCCCCACGACAGGCTTCCCAACCTGGGGGTCTGGCAATGGGAGGGGGAATTCCTAGAGAAACAGACTTTGAAGGCTAGCAGGATTTGATTGCAGGACTTTGACAGGACTGGGGGAAACGGAGACTCCACTCTTGGAGGGCACACACAAAGTAGTGTGTGCATCGGGACCCAGGGGAAAGAGCAGTGACCCCATAGGAGACTGAACCAGACCTACCTTCGAGTGTTGGAGGGTCTCCTGCAGAGGCAAGGGGTGGCTGTGTCTTACCATGAGGACAAGGACACTGGCAGCAGTTCTGGGAAGTACTCCTTGGCATGAGGCCTCCTGAAGTCGGCCATTAGCCCCACCAAAGAGCCCGGGTAGCCTCCAGTGTTGGGTCGCCTCAGGCCAAACAAACAACAGGGAGGGAACCCAGCCCCACCCATCAGCAGACAAGCGGATTAAAGTTTTACTGAGCTCTGCCCACCAGAGCAACACCCAGCTCTGCCCACCACCAGTCCCTCCCATCAGGAAACTTGCACAAAGCTCTTAGATAGCCTCATCCACCAGAGGGCAGACAGCAGAAGCAAGAAGAACTACAATCCTGCAGCCTGTGGAACAAAAACCACATTCACAGAAAGACAAGGTGAAAAGGCAGAGGGCTATGTACCAAATGAAGGAACAAGATAAAACCCCAGAAAAACAACTAAATGAAGTGGAGATAGGCAACCTTCCAGAAAAAGAATAAAGAATAATGATAGTGAAGATAGTGAAGTACCTCTGAAAAAGAATGGAAGCAAAGATCGAGAAGATGCAAGAAATGTTTAACAAAGACCTAGAACAATTAAAGAACAAACAAACAGAGATGAACAGTACAATAACTGAAATGAAAAATACACTAGAAGGAATCAATAGCAAAAAAAACGGAGACAGAAGAACGGATAAGTGACCTGGAAGAAAGAATGGTGGAATTCACTGCTGTGGAACAGAATAAAGAAAAAAGAATGAAAAGAAATGAAGACAGCCTAAGAAACCTCTGGGACAACATTAAACATAACAACATTCGCATTATAGGGGTCCCAGAAGGAGAAGAGAGAGAGAAAGGACCCGAGAAAGTATTTGAAGAGATTATAGTCGGAAACTTCCCTAACATGGGAAAGGAAATAGCCACCCAAGTCCAGGAAGCGCAGAGAGTCCTATACAGGATAAACCCAAGGAGAAACATGCCGAGACACATAGTAATCAAATTGGAAAAAATTAAAGACAAAGAAAAATTATTGAAAGCAACAAGGGAAAAATGACAAATAACATACAGGGGAACTCCCATAAGGTTAACAGCTGATTTCTCAGCAGAAACTCTACAAGCTAGAAGGGAGTGGCATGATATATTTAAAGTGATGAAAGGGAAGAACCTACAACCAAGATTATTCTACCCAGCAAGGATCTCATTCAGATTCGATGGAGAAATCAAAAGCTTTACAGACAAGCAAAAGCTAAGAGAATTCAGCACCACCAAACCAACTCTACAACAAATGCTAAAGGAACTTCTCTAAGTGGGAAACACAGGAGAAGAAAAGGACCTACAAAAACAAACCCAAAACAATTCAGAAAATGGTAATAGGAACATACATATCGATAATTACCTTAAATGTGAATGGATTAAATGCTCCAACCAAAAGACACAGGCTCGCTGAATGGATACAAAAACAAGACCCATATATATGCTGTCTACAAGAGACCCACTTCAGACCTAGGGACACATACAGACTGAAAGTGAGGGGATGGAAAAAGATATTCCATGCAAATGGAAATCAAAAGAAAGCTGGAGTAGCAATACTCATATCAGATAAAATAGACTTTAAAATAAAGAATTTTACAGAGACAAGGAAGGACACTACATAATGATCAAGGGATCAATCCAAGAAGAAGATATAACAATTATAAATATATATGCACCCAACATAGGAGCACCTCAATACATAAGGCAACTGCTAATAGCTATAAAAGAGGTAATTGACAGTAACACAATAATAGTGGGGAACTTTAACACCTCACTTACACCAATGGACAGATCATCCAAACAGAAAATTAATAAGGAAACACAAGCTTTAAATGACATAATAGACCAGATAGATTTAATTGATATTTATAGGACATTCCATCCAAAAACACCAGATTACACTTTCTTCTCAAGTGTGCACGGAACATTCTCCAGGATAGATCACATCTTGGGTCACAAATCAAGCCTCAGTAAATTTAAGTAAATTGAAATCATATCAAGCATCTTTTCTGACCACAATGTTATGAGATTAGAAATGAATTACAGGGAAAAAAACGTAAAAAACACAAACACATGGAGGCTAAACAATACGTTACTAAATAACCAAGAGATCACTGAATAAATCAAAGAGGAAATCAAAAAATACCTAGAGACAAATGACAATGAAAGCACGACGATCCAAAACCTATGGGATGCAGCAAAAGCTGTTCTAAGAGGGAAGTTTATAGCAATACAAGCCTACCTCAAGAAACATGAAAAATCTCAAATAAACAATCTAAACTTACACCTAAGGGAGCTAGAGAAAGAAGAACAAACAAAACCAAAAGTTAGTAGAAGGAAAGAAATCATAAAGATCAGAGCAGAAATAAATGAAATAGAAACAAAGAAAACAATAGCAAAGATCAAGAAAACTAAAAGCTGGTTCTTTGAGAAGATAAACAAAAGTGATAAACCATTAGCCAGACTCATCAAGAAAAAGAGGGAGAGGACTCAAATCAATAAAATTAGAAATAAAAAAAGAGAAGTTACAATAGACACCGCAGAAATACAAAGCATCCTAAGAGACTACTACAAGCAACTCTATGCCAATAAAATGGGCAACCTGGAAGAAATGGACAAATTCTTAGAAAGGTATAACCTTCCAAGACTGAACCAGGGAGAAACAGAGAATATGAACAGACCAATCACAAGTAATGAAATTGAAACTGTGATTAAAAATCTTCCAACAAACAAAAGTCCAGGACCAGATGGCTTCACAGGTGAATTCTGTCAAACATTTAGAGAAGAGCTAACACCCATCCTTCTCAAACTCTTCCAAAAAATTACAGAGGAAGGAACACTCCCAAACTCATTCTATGAGGCCACCATCACCCTGATACCAAAACCAGACAAAAATACTACAAAAAAAGAAAATTACAGACCAATATCACTGATGAATATAGATGCAAAAATCCTCAACAAAATACTAGCAAACAGAATCCAACAACACATTAAAAGGATCATACACCATGATCAAGTGGGATTTATCCCAGGGATGCAAGGATTCTTCAATATACGCAGATCAATGTGATACACTATATTAACAAATTGAAGAATAAAAACCATACCATCATCTCAATAGATGCAGAAAAAGCTTTTGACAGAATTCAATGCCAATTTATGATAAAAACTCTCCAGAAAGTGGGCATAGAGGGAACGTACCTCAACATAATAAAGGCCATATACGACTAACCCACAGCAAATATCATTCTCAATGGTGAAAAACTGAAAGCATTTTCTCTAAGATCAGGAACAAGACAAGGATGTCCACTCTCACCTCTATTATTCAACATAGTTTTGGAAGTCCTAGCCACGGCAATCAGAGAAGAAAAAGAAATAAAAGGAATACAAATTGGAAAAGAAGAAGTAAAACTGTCACTGTTTGCAGATGACATGATACTATACATAGAGAATCCTAAAGATGCCACCAGAAAACTACTAGAGCTAATCAATGAATTCGGTAAAGTTGCAGGATACAAAATTAATGCACAGAAATCTCTTGCATTCCTATACAGTAATGATGAAAAATCTGAAAGAGAAATTAAGGAAACACTCCCATTTACCATTGCAACAAAAAGAATAAAATACCTAGGAATAAACCTACCTAGGGAGACAAAAGACCTGTATGCAGAAAACTATAAGACACTGGTGAAAGAAATTAAAGATGATACAAAGAGATGGAGAGATATACCATGTTCTTGGATTGGAAGAATCAATATTGTGAAAATGACTATACTACCGAAAGCAATCTACAGATTCAATGCAATCCCTATCAAATTACCAACGGCATTTTTTCCAGAACTAGAACAAAAAATTCTTAATATTTGTATGGAGACACAAAAGACCCCGAATAGCCAAAGCAGTCTTGAGGGAAAAAAACGGAGCTGGAGGAATCAGAGTCCCTGACTTCACACTATACTACAAAGCTACAGTAATCAAGACAATATGGTAGTGGCACGAAAACAGAACTATAGATCAATGGAACAGGATAGAAAGCCCAGAGATAAATCCACACACCTATGGTCAAGTAATCTATGACAAAGGAGGCAGGGATATACAATGGAGAAAAGACAGTCTCTTCAATAAGTGCTGCTGGGAAAACTGGACAGCTACATGTAAAGGAATGAAATTAGAACACTCCCTAACACCATACACAAAAATAAATTCAAAATGGATTAGAGACCTAAATGTAAGACCAGACACTATAAAACTCTTAGAGGAAAACATAGGAAGAACACTCTTTGACATAAATCACAGCAAGATCTTTTTTGATCCACCTCCTAGAGTAATGGAAATAAAAACAAAAATAAACAAATGGGACCTAATGAAACTTCAAAGCTTTTGCACAGCAAAGGAAACCATAAACAAGATGAAAAGACAACCCTCAAAATGGGAGAAAATATTTGCAAACGAATCAACGGACAAAGGATTAATCTCCAAAATATATAAACAGCTCATGCAGCTCAATATTAAAAAACAAAAAATCCAATCCAAAAATGGGCAGAAGACCTAAATAGACATTTCTCCAAAGAAGACATACATATGGCCAAGAAGCACATGAAAAGCTGCTCAACATCACTAATTATTAGAGAAATGCAAATCAAAACTACAATGAGGTATCACCTCACACCAGTTAGAATGGGCATCGTCAGAAAATCTACAAACAAATGCTGGAGAGGGTGTGGAGAAAAGGGAACCCTCTTGCACTGTTGGTGGGAATGTAAATTGCTACAGCCACTATGGAGAACAGTAATGGAAGTTCCTTAAAAAACTAAAAATAGAATTACCATATGACCCAGCAATCCCACTACTGGGCATATACCCAGAGAAAACCGTAATTCAAAAAGACACATGCACCTCAATGTTTTTGCAGCACTATTTACAATAGCCAGGTCATGGAAGCAACCTAAATGCCCATTGACAGACGAATGGATAGAGAAGATGTGGTACATATATGCAATGGAATATTACTCAGCCATAAAAAGGAACGAAATTGGGCCATTTGTAGAGATGTGGATGGACCTAGAGGCTGACATACGAATAAAGTAAGTCAGAAAGAGAAAAACAAATATAGTATATTAACGCATATATGTGGAACCTAGAAAAATGATACAGATGAACCGGTTTGCAGGGCAGAAATTGAGACACAGATGTAGAGAACAAATGTATGGACACTAAGCGGGGAAAGTGGAAGGGTGGGTGGTGTGATGAATTGGGAGATTGGGATTGACATGTATATAGTAATATGTACAAAATGGATAACTAATGAAAAATAAAATAAAATAAAATAAATAAAAATGCTGCTGGAAAAATTGCACCAATAGATTTGTTCAATGCAGAGTTGCCACAAACTTTCAATTTGTAAAAAATGCAATATCTGTGAAATTCAATAAAACGAAGTATGTCTGTACTCCCCCAAATGACTTTTTAGGTCAGTTAGAAGTTCATTTATTCAGTCATGAAACTGGCACTTTTCTGAATGTTTACTCTTTTACAAGGCACCCTGCTGGGATCGTGGAGAACAGTCTGATGAGAAGATGAGACCCAGGCCTAGGGAACTATCATGAAGCCTGTGCCGTACACATGCTGTGGGGGTTCTTGGGCAGCATATTGGTTAGTGTCTTTAGTTTCAGACAACACTATCACTCTACTTTCTTTACATAAGAAGGCATTTGGGGGCTTCCCTGGTGGTGCAGTGGTTAAGAATCCGCCTGCCAATGCAGGGGACACAGGTTCGAGCCCTGGTCCGGGAAGATTCCACATGCCGCGGAGCAACTAAGCCACAACTACTGAGCCTGTGCTCTAGAGCGTGCAAGACACAACTACTGAAGCCTGTGTGCCACAACTACTAAAGCCTGTGCTCCACAACAAGAGAAGCCACCGCAGTGAGAAGCCCGTGCACCGCGACGAAGAGTAGCTGCCGCTCGCCGCAACTAGAGAAAGCCTGCGCACATCAGCGAAGACACAGCACAGCCAAAAATAAAATTAAATTTATTAAAAAAAAAAACAGAAAGAAGGGATTTGGTATGGGGATATTCAGCACTCACAGCATCTTTGGAAGGGCTAAAGGAATATTTCTGGACTAATGCTCTTAGAATAATGCCTAAAGCCACACTAGAGAACTGGCCTGATAAGGGTGATGCCTCCCACTGACTCTAGAACCAACTGGACGGCTCCCACCATCTGCAACAGCAAAATGGGTGTTCTGTGCTTCTCTTGTTTCCACAGCTCACCTCCAAGTCAATTTCTCTCACGGGTGCATAGGATTGGAAGAAACTGAATGGTGGGGTTGGAGGGGTGTAGGATGGGTTGAGTGGGAAAAATAAAGTTTTGAGGGATTCTATTTGAGGTGGGCCGGGGTCATAGTATAGGGAACTATCAAAATGTAGGAAGAGTGTTCCAGAGGTTCTTGGCAGCCACGAAAAACAAATGTCTGCTACTGATATTTCTCTCCATTCAGCACTGGGAAGGCTCTCATTTAAGAACGGTGTTATGTTTGTTTGAAAGATCTATGTCTGAAATTGGTCCCTGTGATGATGGTGGTGGTGGTGAAGATGGTGATGGTGATCATCCATTAAGCATTTTTCCCTTAGCCTCTGTGCTAGGTGTTTTACATACTGTAGCGGACATATTCTATGCCACCAAATTTTTGTTCTCCCTTTTTCTGGTGAAACAGAAATTTTATTCTGGGCAACTTCCCCTTTTCCAACTGAGACGTTGATATTTGGGTGGATTAGACCCCTCCTTAACTCCAGGGGTGGTCAAGACCCAGGCATAAGCCAATTAGCATTCTCATTCCCTGGCCTAATAGTCAGTTCAAGAATGAGCATTTTAATGTGTTCAGATCAATGAGTGTCAGGCTCAGGACTTTGATTTGAATGTTGGACTGGATCGTAGGAGAATGGGGTCTATGCTTCTTGGTTGCCATCTTGACACCACATGGAGCCTTGAATAAAGCCAAAAAAATAAGAGTAGAGCTAGAGATGGAGAAAGATTAAGTTCTGGTGACAACATTTGAGCCCCTGGATCAAGTTACTCCTGTAATTGACATACCCCTGGATTTTTCAATCATGTAAATCAACAAATTCCCCCTTTCTCCGTAAGCCACATGACGTTATGCTTTCTGTGACTTCTTTCCAAAGTTGTCTTAATTTCTACACATACATTAAGTCTTTTAATCCTCAAGAATAAAATCCCCATGAGGTTAATAATATTATCACATTTCGGGCTTCCCTGGTGGCGCAGTGGTTGAGAATCTGCCTGCCAATGCAGGGGACACAGGTTCGAGCCCTGGTCTGGGAAGATCCCACATGCCACAGAGCAACTGGGCCCGTGAGCCACAACTACTGAGCCTGCGCGTCTGGAGCCTGTGCTCCGCAACAAGAGAGGCCGCGATAGTGAGAGGCCCGCACACCGCGATGAAGAGTGGCCCCCGCTTGCCGTAACTAGAGAAAGCCCTCACACAGAAATGAAGACCCAACACAGCCAAAAAAAAAAAAAAAAAAAAAGTGCTCTGTAAACTTTAAAAAAATATATATATATTATCACATTTCATAGATGAGGACACTAAGGCACAAAATGATTAGTAACTTGGCCAAGTTCACATAACTTGTCAGTGTGACTTCAGTGCACAGATCCTTAAACTCCTACGTTATGGAGAGGCATCAGAGGGTGTTGAGTGGCAGGTAACACTGTGATTTGAAGTTTGAAAAGCAGACCTTACGGGCTGATAGTGAGGAGCCTCAGGATGGCAGGAAAAACACTTTGCATTTCTCCTCTAGTCCCTGCAGTGGCTAGCCCCATTCTGTGTACAGGCTGGCTTTCAATATGCACTCCTTGCTTATTGAGTGAAGTGGTAAATGAGGGGAACAGAATCCCACCGGTCTGGGAAGACAAGAGACCTAGATTAGCAATCTCCACCTGTATGAAGGCTTAGCCTATGAATGACAAGGACAATGAGCCTATATAACCCCTGGTTGGAGAACAAGGATATATGTGGGCGTGTCTGTGTTTCAGGAAGATGAACGAAGGTTCAACATCAAACAGAACTTTCTACTAACAAAGGGTGTGAGGCAATGCTGTGTAACACTGCAGCCTCATTTTCTGAAAATATTAAAGACAGAAAAATATGATCTTCCTGCCCTATTTGATGTTTGCTTAGCCCCAGAAGCTCTTTCACATTTCACTGCATGTGTCTTTCCTTCTGCTGGAAATACCCCTGCAACTCCTTGTTTGTCTAGCAAACTCTTACTCATCCTTCAAGATTTAGCTCTGACACCACCTCCTCTGGGAAGCCCTCACTGAACTATTACCCTTGGTTCAATTCCTGCTTCTTCAATCTCCCCACAGCATCTTGTGTACATCTATATTAGCCCTTAACACACTTTGTTTCAACAATTTGTTTGAATTTTCTGAATATCAGTGAAGGAGCATTTTTTTTTTTTTTTCTCCTTGTATTCCTTGCTCTTAGCATAATGCCTGGAACTCTAGGTGATCTTGCAAATCCTGCCAAGAAAACCCTTCCGCAGTCTCTTTGTCTGACTCTATTCTGATTTGTCCTTTAGGAATCTGCTTAGAAATCACCTCCTTGGGAAGCCTTCCTCAACCCCTCAAAGCTGGGTCACTATTCTTCTCCTATATGGTCCCCACAGCACCCTGTGCATATGTAAGGATTAGGAAAAGAGCATCAATATATAACTGCCTGAGCGTGAATTCCAGCTCTGCCATTTTACAGAGGTTCTAGCAGGTTCTTAACTTCCCTGTGCCTCAATTTACTCATCTGTAAAACAGGAATAGTAATAAAAATAATATTATCTTCAAGGGTTTTTAAAACAAGTAATTCAGGTAAAGTGCTACGAAGAGTGCCTAGCAAAAAAAAAAAAAAAAAAAATAGATTTAACTATTACACTAGATGTTAACTATTATTATCATTGTTAATTAATTTACTAAAGATTTGTTAAAGCTCTTATATGTCAGGCACTCTAAGAAATGGACATACAACAATCGACAAAATTCCTGTTCTCATAATCAAAATATTAGGTGAACTAATGAATGAATCAAATGCAATAGATATAAATTATTTGAGAATTAAGTTGATGTATATTTCAATCATCATAAATCATGTTGCCCTGAGGTTCCCTACCCATTGGCCAATGGCATTCTCTCCCTCACAGAGATACGCCAGTGCAGTCTGAGAAAAGTGGATGAGTTCACCCCTGAGCTTCAAATTGGAATTTTTTTGAGAGCAAAGTACAAATAAATTCTGAAAGCCAAATTTTGTTGAGACGGAGATGGATTCTGTCAATTCTAAAAGTACACACTTGAGAGTAGATCTCCCAGCTCCTAATCGATTTGCCCCAGCAGATGCCATGTAGAGCAGAGGCAAACTATATCCACCTAGCCTGGCTCAAATTGCAGACTCATGAACAAAATAAATGATTGCTGGTTTCAACCTCTAAGTCTGGGGGTAGTTTTTAGAGAACAATAGGCTGTCAGAGCACATCACTCATCCTGATCATTTACTGTCGGAGCTGAAGATTTTACTGATTTTTGCTACCAAAAACTAAGCTTGGAGGCTGAGCATAAAGTTTGCAATTAATCCCTACTGTGGAATGAACACAGGATCTGATATAAAGGAGGTACCTACCGCCCAGGAAGGAGAAACTGCTTCTAGCGTAGGGAATAACCTGCAAAGGGGGCTCCGATGGTCTGAGACTTAAGCAAAGCTGCTGCTTTGGTCTAGCGGGGAGGTGGAGAGCTTGGAGAGGGAAGACAAAGAACCTGGAGAAGAGACAAGTTGAGAGGGAAGGGGAAAGCTGAGAGGAAACAGGTCACCCGTACATGGCTGCAGTAGAAACACGAATATTAATTGACGAGTGACCACGTGGGACACACTGTTCTAGGCACATTGGAATCAGCAGGGAGTGAAACAGACATAGTTACCCATCCTCACGGAGTTTACCTTCTAGTGTTAAGAGAGTAATCAGCATAGAGTTGGTATTCAAAACCATGGCGTGCAATAAACAAGCAAAATGAATAAATCCTACAGTCTATTAGACAGTGATGACCACCAAGGAGAAAAAGAAAGCAGAAAGAGGAGAAGCACGGGGGTGGGGGGGGAGCATGTGTAGTTTGCCAGTTTGCGAGGGAAGGTTTTACTGAAAAGATTGATTACAAGTGATTACAGATCTAAAGGAGGTGAGTGAGGGAGCCATGTATATATGGGAATGTAGACGGGAACAGTAAGTGCAAAGGCCCTGAGACAAGCATGTCTGGGCGTTCAAGGAACAGCAAAGAGGACGGAGAGAGGCAAACATGGGGTGAGCGAGGTTGCTGCAGTGGGAGAGTCTCTAAGGCTCTATAACAAACCACCTTGAAACATAATGGCTACAAAAACAATCATCTTTTTGTTTGTACATCTTCAATATGAGCACGGCTTAGCGGGAACAGCTTGTCTCTGTTCCCTGTGGCATCAGCTGGGGAGAATCAATGAAGGACTGGGGCATACACTTCGAAGAAGGCTCACTCACGCGGCTGGCAGGTAGGTGCTGGCTGTCAGCTGAGAGCTCACCAGGGGCTACTGGTCGGGGGCCTCAGTTTCTCTCCACGTGGCACATTCCACAGGTTCCTAGACTCTCTCAGGCGTGGTGCTGTGTCCACAGACTAAGTATCCCAAATGGCAGAAAGTAGAAGCTGCCACACATAACCTTGCCCCCAGCAGTCACAGAAGCCAAATCAATAGCAGGAGATAGAGATCCCTGGTCTCTAAATAAAAGGAGTGTCAAAGAATTTGAGGACCATGTTTTAAAACTGCCATAGAGTGGGAGAAAAGAAAGAAATGAGGCTAGAGAAGGCGGCCTGATCATCCAGGACCTTATAAGCCGTTGTAATGGATTTGGCTCACTTTCGGAGAGGAATGAGGAACTGTGGGAGGATTTTGATAAAGGCATGACCTAATTTGATGTGTGTCTAGCAGGATCACTCTGGCTGCTAAATTAAGAACAGACTGAAAGTAGGCAAGGTAAACCAGTTAGCAAGGATCCAGGCAAGAGGTAATGGTGGCTTGTACCAGGGTAATAGCAGCACGGAGGATGAGAAGTGGTCAGAATGTGAATAAAGTTTGAAGGTAGAGTGAACAGGATTTCTTGATGGATTAGATACACAATATAAGAGGAAGTGAGGGATTGAGGATGACACCAAGGAATCTGTCCTGAGCCATTGGAAGAATGGAGTTGCCATTATTTGATGTGATGGCTGAGGAGAAGCAGATTTGGCAGCTAAGAGTAGGAACTTGCTTTTTGACATGTTAAGTTAGACATCCAAGTACAGATGCTGAACGGGGAGGGAGATCTATGAGCCTGGAGTTCGGGGTGGGCTGGGACACCAGGGATGGAGCTATAAATTGGGGAGGTATTAGCATAGAGATGATATTTAAAGCCATGAGATTGAATGAGACCACCAGGAAAGTGAGTGTGGATAGAAAAAAGAAGAGGCCTAAGAACTGAGCCATGGGATAGGCCAGCATTACAAGATATTGGTCGGGGTGGGGGGGGGACGAGGGGGGAACCAGCAAAAGAGGCTGAAAAAGAGCAGCAGATGAAACAAAAGGCAGAAAGGGCACTGTGGTTAGGCAGGAGAAAGGATGTTATATACAATATATTATGTACAATAATATGTTGTATATAATAATATAAAGTACAATAATAATAATTTTAAAAGGTGGCTTTGATCTCTGCTTATTCTCCTCTTCCCAATCGCCCACCTCCACCCCCAAAGAATAGGGCAATCAGCTACAAAGTTTTCAGGAACAGATGATTTACAATTTACTCATTTTAAACATAATTAAAATAATACATGTTTATAGAAAACTTAGAAATTAAAAACAAATATAAAGAAGAAAATGAGTGTCATACATTATCCCTCCATCTAGAGATAACCACCCTCAGTATTTAGGTGCATGTACTTCTATACATGCATTGTACAAAAATGGGATCATACCGGATGTGTACTTTTATAACTTAAAAAAAAATTGAATTACATAGCATAGGCAGTTCACTGCTAATTAATATTCTTATGCATCAACTTAATGACTGCTTAGGATTTCAGTTCATCTATGTACTAATTATTCATCCAACCCCTGTTACAGAAAATTTAAATTGTTTCCATTTTTCACTCTTAGAAACAACAGCAGGATGAATACCATTTTAGCTATATCTTTGTGCAAAGCCATGATTGTTTATTTCCTATGAATAAAATTCTATAATTGGGTCAATTATACCCTAGATGGGTCAAAAGATATGCAAAATATGAAGGCTTTTGTTACACATTGCCAAGCTGTCCTCCAGAAATATTTTACCCGTTTAGTATCCTCCCAGTGGGATATGATAATGTCCATTTCCCCACACCATCTCTCTTACTATTAGCATTAAAAATTCTTTGCCTTGGATGACTTGTGGAGATTTCTTCTGACCCTTGCTTTGTGTTTCCATGGTGAGAATGAGACTGCTTCCATTTGGCTTTTCCTCTTACTTAAGTGGACTGAGTGACCTCTGGCAAGAAGGTTTTGGCCGCCATTTTTAAGCCACCAGAAGGCGTGGACATATAACAGCATAGGGAGGCCAAAACGGTTTCAAGTCAAAAAGTACTGGACTGGGGACCATCTGACTTGTTCTTGGGAGTTACTAATATTCTGGGCTCAAGGCACCTCATCTGACTTCCTTCCAGCCCTTAGTTGCTACATCCTTTGTCTTCCTGTTTCAGGGAAGATTATTGCCATCTCATCCTCAGTATCTGCAGACAGGAAGGTCAATCCAAAGTCAAGCATATTTGGAAACAATTCTTCTGCCTCATTATCCTTTCTTTGCAAATGTACAACCTTAATAGAAAATTGAGTTCTATCTTTGCCTTTGTTCAGGCTGATAGAGATCTTTCAATTCAACTCGGATAATATTTATTGAATGACTCCATGGTTCGTGACACACTAGGCATTACAGAAACCCACGTCCATTCTTCCCCCTGGTAAGGTCCTTTTCTTTTCTTTCTCTGTAGTAAACTCTTGTTCACCCACCGACATTTCCTCCTTGGTCTCCTCTCTAGAAGATTCCAAATGTCATGGCTGTCATCATCATCCCGCCACCAAGGCAGCATGATTTACTGGCTGCTTCCAAGGCTTATTATTTGACTGTGAGATCACAGCAAACAAGAACCCCTGATCACATGGGTGACAGGTTCATTCTTTGACAATCCCATTTATAGAAGATGCATTGTTTTGACCATAAGCTCACTTTTAAAACAATGGTGTGCTGTGGGAAAAAAAAAAGACTAGGAACAATGGGGTAACACCTGAACAAATGAGGTGATTTGGGGGAAGTTTCTGGCTTACACAGTATTTGCAGTGGCTCCAAAAGTTGAGTCATGTTTTCTCTTTTGCTAAAAGCTCATTTGAGACTCTTGCAAAAGGGACTACAATGAGTTTAAACAGAGAGGGAAAACATTTTGGCTTTCAGGCAGATTTTTAGCCCTTCAGTGGGGACCGGGAAACAAAAAGCTGAGTACTAATAATGGAAAACTGAGTCTGTTGCTTAATGCAGCACTAGGGTACAGTTTATGGGAAAATAACCTGTATTTTTATATGCTGTTTATCCACACAGACCTGCCTATGGGAACATGCTGACACGTGCACAGATACATGATCAAATAATGCCACAGTATTTTTAACAGAAACATATGGAGATAGATATAGCTACAGATATATAGATATGTAGAAATATAGATGCACACACATATATATGGATATAAATGTAGATACATACACACGTATACACACACACGCACTCACATATATACATGTTTGTGGGGTTTTTTGAAATGTGAATTGCATTTACAAAAGTTGCATCATCTTGTCTGAGAGAGAGGAGCTTGCATGGAGTGTGGAGATTTCAGAGTCACCCTCTCTTCTCCTTATTTGAAGCACAAGCCAGTGACTGTCATTAGCACCGAGCAGAAGAGTCTGTGCCAAAGGGTGACAGAATAGAAAAGTAATCCCCAGTGTCAGCTTCTGGGTGTGAAACCGCTGCGATGTATACCCTCTGTGCCTGCCAGGGCTGTCTCTCTCTGTTCTGGAAAGTGGAATCCAATGATAAATGTCAATACACTTATGTTGCCACATGGAAGTGAGCTGTAGCTGTCTGGATCACAAACAGAAGTGGCAGATCTCAAGATATGCGTGCCAAATGGCACTTAGGAGCTGGGCGTGGGGACGGCTGCTGGGGGAGGTTTTATTAGCTGAGACAAGTGGCCTGGCACCGCTGGGTGCCACCTCGCCCCCTCTGGGGGTTCCCTCTAGAGCGCATTATCCAATTTGCTTTTCAAAACCCATTAAGCACACAGCCTCCCCCCTTCCTTAATGGACTTCCTGGGATGTGTTTGGAGGGGCCTTGGCTAAGAGGTGCCACCAAAATCTGTACACGGGAGGAGAGTGATGTGGGAGAGAAGCTTTGTCGTAGAGAAACTGTCCCACCGACAAGGCACCGACAAGAGGGAGTTTTTTGTTTTCAATGAGTGATGACATTTCTGTCACAGTGTAATCAAGCTTGAGTGGCAAGTGAGATGTTACCTGCTTCAGCTTCCCACTTTGCTGAAAGCCGGTCTCGGGGAAAGTGTCTGGCAGTCCCGCAGCATGACAGTCTCCCTTTCCTTTTTTCCTGGGTGGGGGGCGGTGTGGGGAGAAATACCTTTACAACATTAAAACCTTGTATTTGCCTTTTTTCGCTTTGCAGTTTATGAAACACGTTCACATGCAGTCATGTCTCCTCTCAGCTGCACTGCTGTCACCTTTCGTGATGCAGAAACGGAGACCCTGAGAGGTGGTGACCCTGCTCCTAGTCACACAGGGTGAGCCGCCACCCCTGAAGTCTAGCGGGGCCTGACCCCTCCCCAGCACCCACTGCTCACTGATGCCTACTGCCTGAATCCACTCGGCTGCTGTAACAACAGGTCACAGGCTGGGGGGCTTATCAACAACAGGTATTTACTTCTCACAGTTCTGGAGGCTGGGTGTCTGAGATCAGAGTGCCAGCCTGGTGGGGTAAAGGCCCTCTTCAGGGCTGTAGACTTCTCATTGTGTCCTCACAGAGTGGAAGGGGCACGGGAGCTCCCTGGGGTCTCTTTTATAAGAGCACTAACCCCATTCATGAAGGCCCCATCCACGTGACCAAAGGCCCACCTCCTAATACTATCACATTGGGGGTGAGGATTTCAAAATATGAACTTGGGGAGACACAAACATTCAAACCTAACACCTACTATGTGCTGTGTACACATATTACACATATTATTTTGACCTTTTCAACAAGTCTGTGGAGTAGGCATTATTGTTGTCACATGCAGATGACAAAATCGAGGCTTAGAGGGGCTAAATTCCTTGCTCAGTGTCACATAATTATGTGGCCAAGCTAGGATTTGAAACCATGTCTGCCTTGATTACAAAGCCTATACCATTCTACTCTAGTAAGTACAAAATCTAACAATTAAAGAGTATTTACTATTTTCTAAGCACTGTTCTAAGTGCTTTAACTATATTAACACATTTAATCTTTATAACAAGAATATGAAGTAGGTGTTGCTAACATCCCCATTTTACAGATGGAGAAATTGAGGCATGCAAAGGGTAAGTGATTTGCTAAAGGCTACACAAATGGGTGGAACCAAGGTTTGAATTCACATATAATTTGACTCACATATAATATGATCTGTCATATAATCATCATTATGCACTACTTTAGCACTACACCAGCTTGCAGACCTCAGGGCAGTAGGTATGGTTTAAGAAGGATTTTAGGTAAATGCATTTCTTTATAATTTTTGGAGCCATTCCACACTCTCTCTAGAGTCAATACAAATGTCTCTATTAGTTCTAGAACTACCCTCCAGAGTCTACCTTGGATCAGAAATGACAAGAGTCTTGCTGCTCAAAATGTAAATACAGCCTCAGCATCTACTTGGGAGTTTCTTAGAAATGCAGACTCTCGGCACCAGAGCTACTGAACCAGAGTCTGCACCATTAGCAAGATCCCCGGGTGACTTGGATGCAGGTTAAAGTTTTGGAAACACTGGTCTAAGTGGGAACTAGAGCCTTGAAGGGTGTAGTTCTAAATCTCAACCACACATTGGGAGTTCCAGGAAGTTTTAAAAACGACTGATGCCTGAATCTCATCCCCAGAGATTCTGATTTACTTGCAGCCTGAACATCAGGAATTTTAAAAGCTCTCCAGTTGATTCTAAAGTGCAGCTGAGGTTGAGAACCACTGCTGTGGGGATGCCTGGCCATTCTCAGCAGTTCCTCAGGGTTCACCCACATCCCCACACCCAGACGTCTGCATCTGCCCCTGGGTTGGGGGGGTTACAGAAATCATCAAAAGGCCATTCACTCTGTAGTTAACGGGAGTTGTCATCATCTGTAGTTGTAATAGAATCAGCATCATTCAGACTGACCTGGCCTGGAAAGTTCTCCCTGATCCAACCCTAATGATTTCTCCTCCTTCTTCTTTTTTTTTTCTTAAAGTCACATGTGAAATAAGCCCACACTTACCCTGAATGAAGAAGAGGAGGCTTCAGATGTAATGCTAATTACCCTGACCCTCCAGGGTAGAAGATCTGTCATCCCATCAGGAGGCCCAACTGTATCCCAACTGCCCAGAGAGGCAAGGTCTGTGTGGCAAAGGACTTGACAGTGAAGAAGAGCTGAGCTTTGAAGTAGATGCCCATCAAGTCCTTGAGGCAAGACTTTGTCCATGAGCCTGACCTTGAAGTAGAGCCATGGGTTTGTAACAAAACTGTAGAAACTAGCTATCTAGGGCAGGACATTTGTTCATGGTCCTATATTCACACAAGAAAGTAAGTTCCAAGAGGGCAGGGACTTTGTTACACTCTGTGTTATCTTCAGTGCCCCCTACCCAACACATGGTAGGGACTTTGTAAGTATTTATTGAACGAACAACAGGAGATGACAATTAACAATACCATTTACTGAATGCTCTCTGAATTCCAGACACTTTACAAACATTATTTCGTTTAGTCCTATGACAATCTTAAGAGATAGATTCTTGTTTGTTCACTTGCTTTTAATTGTTCAGTGAAGTGAAATAATTCACCATTTGTTGTTCCTTTCTATTAAGTGGCAAAATCTGGATTCATTCATTCAATTCATATTTATCGAGTGCTAGACACTCTTCTATGTATTTGGGCTACATCAGTGAACAAAACAGAAAAGGAAAGATCCCTTACCTTTATAAATTCGAGGAAGAGGGGCATATAATAAGTAACAAAACAAATAAGTAAATTATATAATATGGTAGACGGTGTTAAGTGCTATGGCATAAAATAAATACACTTATCTAGGTGTTGCTGTGGACGTATTTTTGTAGATGTGGTCAATATCTATAATCAATTGACTTTAAGTAAAGGTGATTACCCTTGATAACATGGGTGGGTCTCACCCAATCAGTTGAAGCCCTGCATAGACCAAAAAAGCTGACTCTCCCATGAGTGAGAGAGAATTCTTCTTGCCTGCCTGCCTTTGAACAGGACATCAGCTTTTTTCCTGCCTTTGGACTCAAAGTGAAGCATTGGCTCTTTCTGGGTCTTGAGCCTGCCAACCTTTGGATGGAACTACACCATTGGCTCTCTCGGTTCTCAGGCCTTCAGACTCAAACTGGAACTAAACATGGTTCTCCTGGGTCTTCAGCTTTTGACTTTCCCTGCAGACCTTGGGACTTGCCTACCTGCATAATTGAGTGAGTCAATTTCTTATAATAAATCTCTTTACACACACACACACACACACACACACACACACACACACCCTATTTGTTCTGTTTCTCTGGAGAAGGCTGACTGATACAAGCATGTTTACTTTGTGATTAAACTTGAGTTCAAACCTCAGCTTCATCACTTACTTAACCAAGGAGACTTGGACTAGGTATTAACCTCTCTAAACTTCAGTTTCCTCAACCATAAAATGAGGGCATTGACAGAATCTCAATGACAAGGATGTGAAGTGACTACAAGATAATCCTTGTAAAACATTATACGTGGCCTTAATCAAGTTCGCAATAAATATTTAAAATTTTCATTAGGATTAATAAGGTATATCAGGAACAGTTTTACATATGTAAAATTCAGTACTGGGTCTTTCATTAACCAGCTGTGTCACCTTGAGTATGTTGTTTGTCTGGGCCTCTGTCTTCTCATCTGCAAAATGGCAATGAGCTAGAACAGGGCTGCACAAATTGTGGTCCACTGTCTATTGCCATCCGTGAACCGTTACTGGCCAATGATGGGCAATCCAGAGAAACAGCTAGTGTGCATTATTTAGAGACTTCCATAGCAATTTGACCGAGTAATTTCTTGTCTTTGGAATCTAATAATAAAAGCTTGGGTTTGTATTCTATATGTCTCTGCCATTTTTATTTCATTATTCTAATAATTTATTCTTACTATATTTTCAAATGTATCAATCTATAACAGATCAGAGGGGAAAAAACCAGGAACTAGTCCTTCAGCACAGATAGTTTGAGAACTCTTTTAGATCAGTGCTTCTTCAATTTCAGTGTGCAAAGGGGTCACCTGGGAACCCTGTTAAATGTGCAGATTCTGATCCTGCAGGTCTGGCGGGGTGGGGATGGAGAGTCTGCATTTCTGACAAGCTCCTGTGTGATGCTGATTTGCTGGTCCATAGGTCACTCTGAGTGGCAAGGCTTAGATAACTCCTATTACCACAGATTGATTAATTGATGCCCTACCTTTTTACAAAATGGAATTACAGAAACATGAGAAAATTCAGGTGACCTCTGAGGTCTTCTAAACCTGTCATTTCTTTGGGACTCTTACATATTTTGTTCAATTTTTAAAAGGGTTTTAATATGGTAATTCAGGGATAGTCAACATGCTGTTTTCCATTTTTATCCAGAATCTTTGAGGTTAAGATAACTCTACCTGGGTCACTAAGTCTTCTGCATTGAGATTATAGGAATGCATTTTTATATAGTTTGATTTGGGCCAATAATTTTTCAGAGAGACAAATTGTTCAGACCAGATGAGCCATCACTCCAGTCAGGGCATCTGTCCTTTGGAAGGCAGGGGTCTCATTTAGCCATCAGAGGGGCCTCGTGCTAGACTCTCAACACAGCTAGCAGACTTGACCTTGAAGAGGAGACTATAAGGACCCAGAGGTAAGTGTAGATGAGAGGTGACAAATGAAAAGCCTTAAATGTATGTACTTGGGGGTGGGAGAGGAAGGGGGTTGTCACTCTCTTCTGCAAGTTTTAATTATGAAATTTGCAATAAAAAAGGACATGAGCTAGCCTTCGTAACATGAAGGAGCAGGAGGGGGCGACAGTGCTACTGGAGCTTGAGCAGTGAAAGAACCGGGCCAACAGGATCTACATCCACTTTACCGGGCCGCCGCTGCCAGAATCAGATCAGGCAGATGAGGGTGCAAAAGAGAAGAAGCACCCCGGGCTCTCTTCTACTTTTCAATCTCTGCACAGGTGCCTCCTATTGGCTAAGCCAACTGGCAGCCAGATGGCAGGGGATCCTGAGTTTTGACATCTGCGGACATCAGCTTCCAGGGGCACAGAACAAAACAGGGAATGTGAAGAATGGATTCAGAGAGGGAGAATAACCCTCACAGACCCCACATTCTATAACCTGACCCCATCAATCTCAGGCTTCTCATAAAATTTCACACCCACATGAACATTGGAAACCGCTGCTGGACATTTACGCACCATGCTGAGTTGGGACCAAATAATACAGGGCATACTGCGCAACAGAGGAGTTGCTAGAATTAAGTTAGTTCAATCCAGGATATCTTTCTGGCTTTGAGGTGAACTCATGAGGAGATGAGAGACATGAGTTTGCGGACAAGAGAAAGGCACTCATGGCAGAGATAATAGTCTGAGTAGCTTGTAGGTGTAAAGAGGGATGCTTAGAAATGAACACCAAACCAGCCAGTTGGTAAACGGCATCGGATCCTGATTTGAATGGTATAGGGGGGCAATGGCTCTTTGAATACAGGGAAATGACATAATACAGAGCGGGAAGATTAATAATAATAACTGTGCATAGGGTAAATTAGTGATAAAATTATCTTCCATAGTAATTTTTCACAAACACCATGTCATTGATGTCCCGCAGCAATCTGATGGGGGCGGTAATATAATCACCTTCATCATTTTATAGAAGGAAAAACTGAGGGCCAGACCAAAACTGCTTTGCCAAATGAGGTAGACTATGTTATCACCCAGAACGAGTTTCTGTCCCTCCCGCGGGAATTCTCTTTATTATCTCCTCCCTACCAGACAACTTTCTGGTTATACTTGTTCCATTGACATCAAGCTTGGTTATGTGACTTACTTTGGCCAATGAAATGTGAGTGAAAATGATAACTACCACTTCTAAGCAGAACTTTTAAGATCCCTTGCTCTTTTCCCCCTGGGTAGAGGCTACTTGAACATATCAATAGCCAGTAACCCACAGTGGGCATGTAAAGACAGCAAGAAATATTTGCTCTGCTACTGTAAGCCCTTGAGATGTGGGAGTCATTTGTTAAAGCAGCATAGCCTAGCCTAGCCTGACTGATTAACCAGGGATACCAGTTTCTCCCTGGTTGCTGTATTCAGAATACTCATTTCTAGTTTGCACTGTACTTGACCTCCCTGTCATATTTAATACTTGATCAGGCCTTCTTTCATGAGGTATTTTCTTTCGCGGCTTCTCCTGGTTTTCCTCCTACTCTGTACCTGTTACTTCTTGGGTCCTCTTAGGATGCCTCTGCTTCTGCTCCCTCCTTCAATGTTGATGTTCAGCAAAGTTCTGGCCTTGGATCATCTTATCTGACACATATTCCCTGGGCAATTACATTCGTGCTCCTGGCTCCATCAGTCAATGGGTGAGTCCTAGAATAATTGGAGTGGGAGATGGGGGCACCTGGTATTTACAGTTTTGATACCAGAACCATGGGGGGGAATATCACATCATGTCTAAGGGAAAAGGTGAGGGGAAGCTTAAGGGCATTTTAATGGGTCATCAGAACAAAGAAGCTCAAGGTGACGGGAGCTGAGCTGTGGAACCAAGTGAGGATGGAGGATTGGGCAAGATGAGAGTGAGAGTGAGCCTGCCCTTCCTACATCTCCCTAGTGTGTTGGAGGCTATGCTGAACCACAGCTTTTCTAAGTCCTGGACAACTTCTGGGTTGTTAGTAATGTCAGGAGGTGGGAAAGGTGGAGAAGGAAGTAGTAAGAAGGATACCTATAATTGATTGCTCTGGAAAAAAAATGTTTTTTGATTGGAGGAGTTCAATTCTGCAGTGGCAGAGCTGGTGAACCCATTTGTGGTCTGCAAGTGAGGGAAGCACAGGTGTCTCCACAGTGAGAAGTTGGCTTCTCCACTTGCCTATGTTCTGCAGGCGATGGGGTGATGGTACACGGGTGGATGCAGACATGGAGTCTTTAATCACTACCTCAAATTGAGTATGCCCCAAAGTGGTCTCATTCCTCCTTGCCAGCACCAATTCATTCTCCCTTCTGCATTCTGGCTCTCAAGGGGTATTTGGAAATGTAGGGAGTCACGTTTTAGATGTCACAATGACTAGGAAATGCTACCGGAGCTTAGTGGATTGGGCCAAAGATGCCAAAATTTTTAAATGCACAAGAGAGTCCCACACATAAAGAATTTTCCTGTCCAAAATGTCACTAACACCTCTATTAAGAAACACTATATGAATGTCATCACTGGATATTCAATTGCCCAAGAAAGAAACCTGAAAGTCATCCAAGATCCCTTCTCCTCTCTTCTGCCCTCACTCCGCTAAGCTGTCACTGAGTTTTATTTATTACACCTCCTAAACATCTCTCAAGTCAATGTCCTTCTCTTCATTCCCTCTGTCCTATATTGGCCTCCAAAGTCTTTCTCTTAGGCTGCAAGCTGCTTCTACACAGAAGATTCCACTCAATATTTGTGGAATGAATGAATTTTAACTGCTTCTACTGCTTTATCTTCCTTAGTCAGAGTGAGTATTCCAAAACACATGTCTGATCAGCCTACTCCTGTTTTTAAACCTTCATTTGCTCCCTACCATCTTCAGGGTAAAAATGAAACACAGGTCCTTCGCCTCACCTTCTAGCCTCATCTTCTACCATTCTGCCATGATAACATGTGTTGCAGCTTTTTTGAACTGTCATTGATAACCTCTGACCATTTTTTAAAAATTTATTTTATTGAAGTATAGTTGATTTACAATGTTGTGTTAGTTTCTAGTATACAGAAAAGTGATTCAGATATATATATGTATATATATATGCACACACATACACACACACACATATATATATATATATATACACATTGTTTTTCATATTCTTTTCCATTATGGTTTATCACAGCATATTGAATATAGTTCCCTGTGCTATACAGCAGGACCTTGTTGTTTATCCATCCTATATATACTAGTTTGCATCTGCTCATCCCAGACTCCTGGTCCATCCCTCCCCCAAGCCCCTCCCCCTTGGCATGACTAGTCTGTTCTCTGTGTCTGTGAGTCTGTTTCTGTTCCATAGATAAGTTCATTTGTGTCATATTTTAGATGCCACATATAAGTGATCTCATATGGTATTTGTCTTTATCTTTCTGCCTTACTTCACTTAGTATGAAAATCTCTAGGTCTATCCATGTTGCTGCAAATGGCATTAGTCCATTCTTCTTTATGGCTGAGTAGTATGCCATTGTATATACATGCTACCTCTTCTTTATCCACTCATCAGTCGATGGACATTTAGGTTGCTTCCATGTCTTGGCTATTGTAAATAGTGCTGCTATGAACATTGGGGTGCATGTATCTTTTTGAATTAGAGTTCTGTCTGGATACATGCCCAGGAGTGGGATTGCTAGGTCACATGGCAATTCTATGTTGTTTTTTGAGGAACCTCCATACTGTTTTCCATAGTGACTATACAAATTTACATTCTCAACAACAGTGTAAGAGGGTTCCCTTTCCTCTACACCCTCTCCATCGTTTATTTGTCGATTTTTTTAATGATGGCCATTCTGACCAGTGTGAGGTGCTACCTTAGTGTAGATTTGATTTGCATTTCTCTAGTAATTAGCGATGTTGAGAATCTTTTCATGTGCCTCTTGGCCATCTGTATGTCTCTGACCTTTTTTGACTTTGTATATGCTGTTCTCTGTGCCAGAAGTACACTTCTTCCCCTTCCTTGAATGGCTGATTCATAATTCTGGACCTAGCCAAAATGTGATTTCCTCTGGGAAGACTTCCCTGGCTGCTGCTCCCACTAACAGCTGGACTGGCCTTTCACTATAGCTCCATGATATCAGAACCACACACTTCCATCACATCATGCCGATATTGCTGTGTTCCATGCCCTTCATCCCCCCTAAACGGCAGCTTGCAGGCAGGCACCGTGCATTTCATTTCTCCGTCTTCTGTGTCTTGCATAATCCATGGCCCATGGTCACTCGATCAGTGCTTCTTGCATCTGAAGAAACTAACCAAGGTCACATGGTCCATAAGTGGCCATGCTAATCTCCATCAGATCTTCAGCCTCCAGCGCACTCCATTGTCTCTCGTGGAACTTAGAACATAGGAAGTCAGTTACTGGGTTGACGCATTAATTCTGGAATAATGGAAGATTAGTGAAGCTGGAAAACAACGAGTAGAGTTCATTGGACTTTCAAAGAGTGTTTATTGAGCACTTACTGAGTCCAGGAACAGAGATAAGAAATATTTTGATGGAAGGTGCAAGAGATCTAAAGGTTGGACTTTGTGTGTCTGTGGCAGATGAAGGAGTATCACCAGGGAATCCCAGAGTCAAGTGGGTACCACCTTGAGAGCAGGCGCTCCGTCAGGTGGTGGCCTGACCTCAGGAACTTGGTAAGCTGAGTAAGGTTAGACTGTTGGTCACCACCAGAAATAGGACTCCTGCACAGCCAGCATACCATTCTCCTTCTCCTGCCCCTCTGTGGGGAATGGAGATGAGCTACCAAAGGAAAAATGTCTAGAAGGCATAGCCAAGTTCCCTCCCACCTCAGTCACCAGCCAGAGAAAAGAAGCTGATGTTCCAGGAGGAAACCTTTTGTTAGAGCTCACTGTTTACCAACAGGACCGCCTGGCACAGCTTCAGCCACTGGTTTCCGGTAAAAGTGGGAAAGGGAGCAAAATAAGGAGCAGCCTGCCATTGCAAACACCTGAATGGGAAGGGAGGGCAAGGCGGCAGGGGATGGGGGGTGCCGTCAGCACGATAGGGGCCTAGAGGTCATCAAAAACCCCAGATCTGGAGTCTTGATAGCCTCTGAGTTCTGGAAACTGCATCCTCCCATTCATGGCCCCATGGGACTCCCTCAAGGGCGAACAGGCAGGAAGCAGGAGCCCAGAAGCCAAGATGCAGGGAATACTCTGATCTGCAAACACCATGAGGTCTTCCTGCCTTCTGCTTGGATGGCCACAAGTGACCTTAGTGGCTAAAAAAGCCATCTCAGGGTTTTGACAGGTGCTGGGAAAGAGCAGGATAATGATAAACCAGCGTGAGCATGAAACCCAGTCCTGGTTATGAACTGGACTTAGGAAGAGGGATGGATGGCTTTGTAGACAGTGACCGACAAGAGGAAATGTACAAATCAAGAGTTAATGAGAGCCAGCCAGATCTGCAAAATGTCATACCCCTATTTTAACATTCATTTTGATTTCCTCACTCAAGTTTTACTAGGACAATGGGACTCACAATAAAACGGATTTCAGTGGAGAAAATAAACTTCTAGTTACTAAATATGTTGCTTTTGGAAAGTTTGTGTTTATATGATTTTTTTTTTTCTAAAAAATTAATGATCTCAGGTCAGTTGGGTTACTCAAATCCGGACAAAGAACACAGTATTTCAATTTTTGTGCAAGACAAAGTAATGGGAAACAGCTCTCTTTACTACAACTTTAAAGTCGTTAACATTAAAAAATATTTTAGAATTAATTTATGCCTTATCATTGGTTCTGGAGGTTCCGGAGATTGAACCTCACAACTGATGCCAGGATTTGGCTTAGCCTGGCCTTTGGAATCCACTCCTATAGGCTTTCCATCTGTGCTTTCCTCTTACAATGGGTTCAACTCCCCTGAGAGTCAAAACTAAGCCCTAAGCCAATCACTGTAAAGCCTTTTTCTAGGATCTGAGAAAATAAAACATTCTTAATAGAAAATTACGAGAGGGAGTTTAGTTACTAGTTAAATGAGCGTTGAGTTGGATCTTTAAACGTCAGGGAAAAAAAATGAGGGCCTAGCACTGTTGGACCGGCTTTCATGGTGGCGTCAGTAGTAAGCAAATACGTAGAGTCTTAAGTATTCTTAAGCGGAAGCTCAATTAAAAAGACAAACCTTGGAACAGGCTTTGTGGAAGGCCAAGAGATTTAGACTCTGCCAGTCCAGGAAGGAAGGGATTCCAAAGATAAAGGGCATCCATCGCAAACATCTTGTTTCCAAGTCCCGGGAGCTCTCCATCAGGAAATGAACAGCAAGAGCTGCCTCGCGTTGAGTGAGAGAGAGAGAGAGAGAGAGAGAGAATGTCTCTAAAATAACCATTAGCACGAATCCCTAGAATCCAGGTGTTTTGGTTTCCAAAATCTCCGGAGAAAGTCTACGTCCCTCAGATGCTAAATACCTTAAAAGGCTGAGAAGCTAATGCTTCCACTGCCCTTTGTTTTGAAATCCTTTCCCCCACCTTTCTATGTAAAACTAAACTCAGTTTCATTCTTTGGTCCAGACTCTGCCGTGATGACTGCTCCTGACGTGCAAGCAAGAAAATTTAATTGCTGGGGTAATGCAAATTCCAGGTTAAGAGCCATGTGATATGAAGGTGTCTGTTTCTTGACACAGTGGTTCTCTTTGAGCAAGTTTGATGATGTGGTCTGAGGAATGCCTGGTGGTGAGCATGACTAAATCCTGGCTGTTGCATGTGAACTTCACCTTGACGTTAAACTGGGAGACAGACTCACTCCTGTGTCTGGACTTGCCTTGAGAGCAGCTGGGTGTAGCAGCTGAGAAGTGACTGTTTGGATAATGGAATGAAACTGTTTGTTCAGGAACCAAATGATAAAACAGCAGCAATGGTGGTTGTGAGGACTCCATTTGAAAACAGGAGAATTATGTCTGAGACATAGTACATCAGAAACAGAGCTAGAAGTCTCTCCTATACAGCCTACTGGATACAGGTGCCTGCTCTGGAGTCTGCTTCCCAGGTTTGAATCCCGTGTAGTAGCTGTGTGGCTATGGCAAGTTGCTTAGCCTTTCTGTCTTGGTTCTTAGTAACTGTGAAATGGAAAGAAATGACAGCGCCTACCTTTTAGGGTTAATTTAGGATCAACTGAGGTAAAGCATGTAAGTGAGTATCGTTCACACCCAGCACGAAGGTCATCAGCAGATAGCCAGAGCTTCACCGTGAACACCTAACTTTTCACATTCCCTAGGCTGCATCATCACACCTGCTCCTAAGGTAATTGTTGTGCTACTTTCCAGCTGTGTGACATCGGGCAAGTTACTTGACCTTTCTGTGCTAGGTTTGTTCTTCTGTAAAATTTGATAGGATTGCTGTGAGGATTAAGTGAGTTAATATTTGTGAAGTGCTTAGAACAGTAAGCACTAGATGCTTATTAAATAAACAAGACTGTGCCTGGAACAGCTAAGAGTTGAATATATATTAGCTATGGTTTTAAACATGGTCACCTTCAAGGAGAACTTGGTTCTGGTCTGAACTCTTAACTAGAACGAGAACTTGTGAAGTCAGCCAGGGTATAATGGCAAGAGAAAGTGCCTGTGAGTGCATGCTGGAGAGGGGGTGGGAGAATGATAAAATATCTCTTTGAAGATTATCCATTACTGTGCATAATAATCCCCTTCTCAGTGTGGTAGAAGAATAAAATGTAGGCCCAAGGCAATATCAATTAATATTACTTATAGCCATGTCTTCATCATGATTAAACAATTAATTTTTCTAGCACCACTGTAAAGAATTGGGGACTCACAGTGTCGAATTACTGGACCTTTGAATATGATGGTGGTGTTTCTGTAACGTTTCATCTGCTTTGATCCTTAAAATGTTTCCCTTTTTATTTGGTTTTAATGGAGCTCCTGCTGCTGATCAGGAAGCATTTAATGTGAAGTTGCCTTGGACAAAATTGAAGCATATCTTTCGAAATACAAAGTTATTTTTTTAAATGATAAAGAAACCATTGGCCTAGACCAAAGGTAGAATGGCAGTAGACATTGCCCCTCTTTTCTCTGACTTCATCCCAAGATCCGGAAGGCTGTGAGTCAGGGAAACGTAACCCAGAGGGAGAGGGAGGGTGGTGGTAGGATTCTTCCCCTATTGGTAGGGTAGCCTAAGCCTTTCATTCCAGGGTTCCATTACTGGGCTCGGCTTTTTCACTTTATAACGCTCTAGAAGTGTCCCGGATTCAGTTTTTCCATTCCTGGTGTGGCCAAACAGGTATGTCTCGTGGGCTTCTAGGCAGCCCTCAACAAGCACAGCACGGGCTCCAGGAGGGCCCTGAAGCCTTGGCTCTGCAGAGCGGTGTGCTGTGATCCATTAGCAATGTCTGTCCCGGGCAGAGGTGATGATGGCAGAGGGGTGGTTGCACATTTTATTTTGACTTTCCTGCCCCAGTTCCTCTGTTTAACTGAGAGGCAGGATTGCAGAGAAGTTCCAGCTGGGAGGTTTGGGGTATATTTCTCAAACTCTCTGAGCCTCAATCCTCATCTTTAAAAGGGAGAAAATAATAGTAACAACAACAATATTTCTTAACACATGCCGGGTCTGTTGCTAAGAGCTTTACATATGTTAACTCATTCAGTCCTCACAACAACTGATGAGGTAGGGCTATTGTTATCCCTTTCTGCGGATAAAACTGAGACTCAGAATAATGGTCCCGGCTAAGACGGGTATCAGCTCTCCTCTTTTAGGACTACGGCCTCTTCCGTGTGCACATGAAAGCACTCAGTACATGTTACCCCCTTTGCTTTTTTTTTTTTAAATTAAACCTTTCTTACAACACTTCTTAATTTTATTTATTTATTTATTTTTGCTGTGTGGGGTCTTCGTTTCTGTGCGAGGGCTTTCTCCAGTTGCGGCAAGCGGGGCCCACTCTTCATCGCGGTGCGCAGGCCTCTCACCATCGTGGCCTCTCTTGTTGCGGAGCACAGGCTCCAGACGCACAGGCTCAGTAGTTGTGGCTCACGGGCCCAGTTGCTCCGTGGCATGTGGGATCTTCCCAGACCAGGGCTCGAACCCGTGTCCCCTGCATTGGCAGGCAGATTCTCAACCGCTGCGCCACCAGGGAAGCCGCCCCCCCCCCCTTTGCTTTTACTTCTGGGTTATAAGAGCTTCTGGAAAGCACAGGAACCTGTAAAGGAAACAAACGGGAAATGGGTTCGTGGATTCTGCTGCAGTCTTCAGCTGTCATATTCCGTTTGATTTTCATGTCGCTTTGAAAAAGGATATTAACACTTAGATGAAATCCACAAGCAAATCCCTTCAAGCCATATTTCCTAGCTACATAACCTCAGACAGTTTGCAAAGTACTTATTTGTCGTTATCGCTGTTGAGCCTCACAACTGCGTTATAGGCAGAGGCCTTGGTTTTTACTGGAGACCTTCGTCTTATTAGGGACCTTTGTATTTTATTAGAAGGTGGCACAGCCAGCATGAGGACTCTTTCTACCGTCCTATACATTTGGTTTCTCAAGCTCAGTGGTTCTCAGAGAGTAGTTCCTGGATCCCAGCATCAGCAGCACTTGGGAACTTGTTAGAGATGAAAATTCTCTGGCCTCACCCAGGTCTACTGAACCAGCAACTCTGGGGATGGGACCCGGGAACCCATGCTGTGACAAGCCCTCCACACGATTCTGATGCACACTCAAGTCTGAGGACCACTGCACTATCTGAAGCTCTCATAAGAGGAAAAGTTGCAAGCAGTTGAGATAACTAACTAGAGGAAGAGATGTCTGCTGTGAAAGGTTTGACAGATGTCTATGCACAAGATAGAGCAGATTTGTTCAGTGCTGCTTTAAAGAGTTTTCGGTAAACTTAAGAAATAACATTCTAAGAAAGAGCCCTTCTAATTTGACTGTTTTGGGAGATATTTCTGATCACTAGAGAGAGTCAAGCGAACACACCTACGGCCCGTCCGTGCTCATGGAGTGGGGCGGGAGAAATTCTTATACTGGGTTGATCAAACTTCATTACTAGTAAAGACTGGGGTGGAGAATGTGTGTTCCAGATTTTTTTTTTTTTTTTTTTTTTTTGCCCTATAATAAACTACCCTAAATCAGTGCCTTAAAATAATACCAATCATTTATCTGCTCACGATGTGAGAATCGGCTGGTCTCATCTAGGTGAGTTTCACTCCGGTCTCTCACGTGGTTGCAGTCAAATGATGGCGGGGAGTGCGCGCGTTCCTCCGAATGTCTGGCACCTGGGCTGGAAAGCCTCCAGCGGCTGCGGCTGGAGCGGCATCTCTCCCCTGCTCCCATATGCTCTCTCCATATGGTGACCTCAGGGTCCCTGGACTTCTTTCGCGGTGACTGAAAGGTCCCAAAGTGTTCCAAGAGAAACTAACAGAAGCCACGTGGCTTTTTTTAACAGCCTCAGAAGCCAGGCTGCACCACTTCCGCAGCGTTCTATTTATTAAGCAAACTCCTATAGCGAGGTTCAAAAGGAAGGGACGTAGACTCCACGTCCGGATGGGGAAAACGCCAGAGAATTTGCAGATGTGCTTCAATACCACCACAGTGTGCCACCACGTGGGTCTGTAACACCTTTTCCCTTGAACTGAACTTCGCTCCAAGTTGTGATCTGACCCCTTGCAGGGACAGAGGAGCTCCACGAGGAGCTGACTAAATGCCTCTCTGCAGACAGGCCCGGCTGCACTGGAGAGCATGCTCAGTTTCACTTTCCAATTCGCCGAGCAGGTAAGTTGCTGCTGAATTGGGGGCCGGGATGGGAGAGGCTAGGAGTGTTACACTGGACGAATATTTCCACAGGGAGATACGAGGCCAGGGAATGGGGATTAATTACACCTTTAACAGGCAGTAGGATGGGATGGAACGCTTTTCATTTTTAAGCTCTTAAGTAGTTACGAATTTTGATACCTAAATGTTGTTTGTATATTCAGGTGCAGAATAATGTAACATCTCTGGCAATTTCCCAAAGGGAATCTGGACATTTTGTTTTAAATATGTGTCCAAATACTCACTTACTTATTTCCTCTTCCCTTCAAGGTGCCTTAAATAAAAAAAAAATAACAGTTTTATTGAGGGATAATTCACATACCATGCAATTCACCCATTTAATGTATGTAACTCAATGGTTTTTAGTATAGTGACAGATATGTGCAACCATCACCACAGGTGATTTTAGAGCATTCCATCACCTTCAAAAGAAATCCTGTACACTTTAGCCATCACCTCTTTGTCCTTCCAGCTTCTCCAGCCCTAAGCAACCACCAAGCTACTTTCTGTCTTTATAGATTAGGACACGTCATCTAAATGGAATCACATAATATGTAGCCTTTGTGTCTGGCTTCTTTCACTTAGCGTAGTGTTTTCGAAGTTTGTCCATGTTATAGCATGTATCAGTGCTTCATTCTTTTTATTGGCTGAATAATGTTCCTTTGTATAGATGGCAAACCACATTTTGTTTATTTATCATTTGATGGACATCTGGGATGTTTCCACCTTTTGACTGTAAACATTTGTGAACATGTTTATATGTGGACATATGTTTTCTTTCTTTTAGGTATATACCTAGGAGTGGAACTGCTGGATCTTGTGGTCACTCTATGTTTAACCATTTGAAGAACTATCCAACTGTCTCCCAAAGTGGCTGCATCATTTTGCTCCCACTAGCAGTGTATGAGGATTCTGGTTTCTCTAGATTCTTGTCAATACTTATTATTATCTGCCTTTCTAATTCTAGACATTCTAGTGGCTGTGAAGTGATATATCATTGTAGGTTTGATTTACATTTCCCTAATGACTAATAATGTCAAACATCTTCATATGCTTACTGGCTATTTGTCTATCTATCTTCTTTGGAGAAATGTTTATTCAGTTCATTTTCCAATGAGTTATCTATCTTTTTATTATTGAGTTGTATGAGCTCTTTATATATAGATACATGTTCCTTATGAGATATTTGATTTGCAAATATTTCTTTCCCATTCTTTTCACTTTCTTGATAATGTCCTTTGAAGCACAAAAATTTTAATTTGATCAAGTCTAATTTATCTATTTTTTCTTTTGTTGTTCATGCTTTCAGTGTCATATCTATAAATCCATTGCCAAATCTGATGTCATAAAGATTTATCCCAATACCTCCTTCTAAGAGTTTTACAGTTTAGCTCTTATATTTAGGTCTTTGATGCATTTTGAATTAATTTTGTATATGATGTGAGGTAAGGGTATCATTTTAGTCCAAGTCTGAAGTCCTGAGAACCAGGGGAGCTGATGGCATAAATTCTAGTCCAAGGGCAGGAAAAGACTAGTGTCCCAGCTCAAGCAGGCAAGCAGGAAGAAGAACAGATGAATTCTTCCTTTCTCTGCCTTTTGTTTTAGTTAGACCCTCAATGGATTAGATGATGCCCACCCACATTGGGGAGGGCAATCTACTGAGTCCACCAATTCAAATGCTAATCTAATTCGGAAACAACCTCATAGGTACACCCCAAAATAATATTTAATCTGGGCACCCCACGGCACAATTGAACACATAAAATAACCATAACACGAATTCCCTTTTTTTCTCTTTTTTTGGAAGTTTGTGAAGAATTGATACTAATTATTCTTGAATGTTTGATAGCAGTGAAATCATCTGGGCCTGGGATTTTCTTTGTGGGTAGTTTTTTTTTAAATTACTACTTCAATTTCTTTACTTGTTACAGATCTATTCAGATTGTCTATTTCTTCTTGGGTCAGCTTCGGTAGCTTGTGCCTTTCTAGGAATTCGTCCATTTTATCTGAGTAATCTGATGTACTGGCATACAATTGCTTATAGTATTTTTTTAAATTGAAGTATAGTTGATTTACAATGTTGTATTGGTTTCAGGTGTACAGCAAAGTGATTCAATTATCACTTTTCAGGCTCATTTTCCTTATAGGTTATTACAAGATATTGAATATAGTTCCCTGTGCTATACAGTAGATTCTTGTTGTTTATCTATTTTATATGTAGTAGTGTTGTATATCCGTTAATCTCAAATTCCTAATTTATCCCTCCCTCATAGTATTTGTTTTTATAATTCTTTTTTTTCTGTAAGATTGATAATAGTGTTCCCTTTCTTATTTCTGATTCTAGTCATTTGAGCCTTCTCTCTTTTTCTTGGTCAATCTAGCTAAAGGTTGGTCAGTTTTATTGATGTTTTCAAAGAAACAGCTTTTTGGTTTTATTGATTTTCTCTATTGTTTTTCTATTCTTTATTTCATTGATTTTCATTATAATCTTTATTATTTCCTTCCTTCTTCTTGATTTCTTGATTATTATGATCTCCTCAAAGGGACATTGGTAATCTACATTTTTAGTGAAAACACAAGAAAATCATTTTTAGCATAGTATTATCTTTTTTCCACTCCTGTTTCTTTTCTTATACTGTTAATTTTATTATGGCACTGCAGTCACCCAAGCTGGAAACTGGAACCTTTATTTATTCTTTTTTCTCTTCATGCCTCACATTCAATTGGTCATTGAATCCTATCAGGCCAACTTTAGAAATGTCTCTCAACTACATCCACTCCTCTTTGTTTCCACTCTTTCCCACTAAAATTCACTGCCCACGGTTATCTAGGTTACCTGATAGTGGGTAACTCAGGCCCACCCCTGATATTTGCAGGTCCCAAAGAAGAATTAAAATGGAGGTTTCCATCCCATTGCCCAACCTCTTCTTTTCCCACCCAATAGCTCTGTCTCACTATAAAGGGCCTCACATACATGCAGACATCCCAACTTACACAGCCAAGTTCTTTCCCATAGTCCCAAGAAACAGCCACCCCTTGGGCTTAGCGGATACACCTATGAAGGCCTGCACAATTTACAAACCCTAACAGCAGGCTTGGGATTCTTTGAGCAGGGAGTTTCATTTCCCGAGCGCTCAGATTGTGATCTAGAAGTGGGGAAGAACACAGGCTGTGAGTGGACACATCCCACTGGCCCTGTGGACTCCTTGCCTTGTGGAAATTGATGTGTCTGTAGGGGGGCCAGACCTGGGTCTCCTAAAGGGCAAGTTCCAGTGGAGGGTGTCTCAGTCCAAGTGGTACTATGCCACTCCCCTGCGTAAAATTCTCAAGTCCTATCCTGTGGCCCGCTGAATTGTGTCTAAACTCCTTAACTTAGTACACAAGGCCTACCACAACCTGATTTCGGCCTATTTTCCCATCTTTTCTCATTCTTCCATGAACTCAGCTCCTCCAAAACCTCTAGGAAGAATTAATTGCTTTCTCATGCTTTGATGACCCTCAGCCTTACTCTTAAACATACTTCCATTAAAGCACGTAAAACATTGCATTATTATTATTTGTTTGAATATCTGTCTTCCCTATAACCTAGAAAGCTCCTTGAGGTGTATTTGTGGTCTTTTGTCTGCACAGGAGCCATTCTTTATTTAAGGAATAGCACCTCCTTTGTTTTAGGAAACTTCCTCCCTCTCTCCCCTTGCAGACCCCTCTGTTGTAATATGAGATTTAAATGGTAGCTGATGTCCAGACTCATCAAATTGTACATATTAAATTGTATATCAATTATACTTTAATAAACCTTTTTTTTTTTAAGGTTGCTGGCTCTGCCCCTGTAGCCACAGTGTCTGGCAGCATGTGACCTGTGCTGGACCAATCAAGTTCTTTCCTAGGACGTTTTTACATGCAACTGTATGGAAAAGCTTTTTCCTCTTGGGTGGTGAATTAAGGAAGGTGGAACCCGGAGTTCTTGATTGTTATGGGGTCAGTTTCATGGGGAGTTGCCAAAACAGAAATCAAGCTAAGAGACAGGAAGAAACATCTGGAAAGCACTCAAGGCTGTAGTTCATGTCATCCTGGTCATTTCTGTGGTTTGGCTATGTGAGTCAATGAACTCCCCTTTTTGCTTCAGCTAATTCAAGTTTGGTTTTTATGATTTGCAACCTAAAAAATTCAGTAAGGTTTTCCTCAAAGGCGGAGGCCAGGGTTTCTTCATTTTTTGTATCCCAAAGTCTAGCATAGACCCTGGCACAGAGTAGGCATTCAGGACATTTATTTATTGCTTTAAAGCAAAACACAAATTGGCTGAATTAATTTATTGAGAACTGTGCTGGTCAGTCTAAAATGAAAAGAAAGCATCCAGTGTAACTTAAGTATATTGGGAGAACAAGAGCTTGATGATTTGTATACTTAAATGTGGGGGGAAAAAACAGTGAAAAGTAAAAAAATCCTAGAAAAAGAATAAATCTGCTGCCAACTTGGCTAAGTGAACTATAGCAAGCTAGAAATATTTGTTTCCCTTCCCTCTTCTCCAATAGTTTTCCAACTAAAACTTCCTTTTGTAAAATATAAAACTTCCTTTTATAAAGTAATATATTTATGATTTTGCTTATGAGAGATGGAAGCTGGAAGGTTTAACTTCCCTCCCTGAGCCCTGTTGTCTCTCACCATCCCATTTGGGCTTTAGGAGGGCAGGGGAAGAGGATGAAGTAAGGTTGGAGAACTGGGATGACCTTTACCAACTCTCAAGTGCAATTACTTATTCCCAAACAACAATAGACCCTTCATTGTACCTCCCCTCAGGCATTCAGTAAAAGGAAGGCTGGCTATAAAAGTGGCAGAAAAGTGCAACCACATCTTCACCAAACAGGTCTGGCTGGTTTAGGACCATGTGTTTTGCCAGCTTAAATGGCTGTACCAACAATAAGATCCTGAAGAGTCCACCCATTGTGAAAACCAAGGGTCATTTATTCCTGGAGCTGGATGGAACCTCAGAGGTCTTCTGGTTCAACCACCATCTGCTGTCTGATCATCTCCATACTGTACTTGAATTAATTTCCAGTTCCTTCTTGAGCCCACTTACAAAGAGCGACCCAGGTCTCCAGACAGCCATTTCATCTATGAACCGTTAGAAAATTCTTTGTTTTACTGGGCTGAAAGCTGTTTTCAGAAATTTCCTGCCATTGATTCAAATGGCCTTGCTTAAGTTCTTGGAGGGAATTCCCTGGTGGTCCAGTGGTTAGGACTCCGAACTTTCACTGCTGAGGGCCTGGGTTCAATCCCTGGTTGGGGAACCAAGATTCTGCCAAGCCGCGAGGCGTAGCAAAAAAAAAAAAGTTTCTTAGAAAATAAATCCAGTCTCTCTTCCAAATTAATCAGTCCTCCAGGCCTTTAGATACTTGAGGCAGCTACCACATATTTTTAGGCAAGACATCCCAAGGATGTCCTTTAGCAGTCTTTCTTTCATAGGACACTAGGTTTTAATCTTCTCTGGGCAGGCACTGGGGCAGCAATTAGGTGCAAAGGACATGCAGCCAGTTAGGGCCAAGTCACAATTCTTGCGCCTCAACTCACCTTGTGTGTGTGACTTGTGCACATTATTTTAACCTTTATTGACTTCAGGTTTATCATTGCTAAAAGAAAGATATAACCTTCTGAACTTCATTTTATTCATAAAATGGAAACAATAATAGCTATATTATGGGTTGTCTTGAAGATTATGTGAGATATTACATTATAAAATGGTTAGCACAATGCCCAGAACACACAAACTACATTATTGTTGCTGTTATTATTATATTATTTTAAAAATATTATCTATAATGTATTAGCCAACTCAGGCTGCCATAACAAAGTACCATAGACTGGGTGGCTTAAACAACAGAAATTTATTTTTCATGGTTCTGAAGATGGGATGTCCAAGATCAAGGTGCCAGAAAGGTAGGTTTGATTCTGAAGCTTCTTCTCTTGGCTTGTAGGGTGCTATCATCTATCTTTCTGTGCACTCAGTGACCACTTAAATGTGCACACATGGAGAGAGAGAGAGAGAGAGAGAGTGAGCAAGAGAGAAAGAGAGCTATTGGGTTTCTCTTATTATGAGGACACTAATCTTATCCGATTAGGGCCTCACACTCATGACCTCATTTACCCTTAATTACCTCCTAAGGGCCCTATTTCCACATATAATCACACTGGAGGTTAGAGCTTCAATATATGAATTTTGGGAGTACACAAGTCAGTCCATAGCATATGATATTATATTATACTTCCAACATTTAAAAGAAAAGTATGCATCCAGCTAAAGGGTCAGCATCTATAAAGGCTCTCAAGTGAAATACTGAATACAGTCCTATGTGGCTGAGACAGAGAATACAGGAGAAAGATAAAATTGAGAAGCAAGCAGGGGTAAGACTGTGATGGGACCAGTAGTTCATGTAAGGAGTTTGCATTTTTCTAAGGGCAATGAGAAGACTTTGAAGGGTTGTAAGTTGGAATGTGACCTAGTATATTTTGTGCTTTATTAGGATCATTCTGTCTGTGTGCAGAAAATGGATTGAAGGGGATTTAATCCTGAGAAACCTAACAAGCACATATTAAAGGGTTGTCCTCAGGGTGGTGGGAAGAAGAAAGAAATATTAACAATCTGGGCACAAATCCCAAGGATGGTTTTGAACTCAAACCTTAATGGTTTTTGAGCTTCTCTGGTGGCACAGTGGTTAAGAATCCTCCTGCCAATGCAGGGGACACAGGTTCAAGCCCTGGTCCGGGAAGATCCCACATGCTGCGGAGCAACTAAGCCCGTGAGCCACAACTACTGAGCCTGCGCTCTAGAACCCACGAGCCACAACTACTGAGCCCGTGTGCCTAGAGCTCGTGCTCCGCAACAAGAGAAGCCACCGCAATGAGAAGCCTGTGCACCACAACAAAGGGTAGTCCCCGTGAACCGCAGCTAAAGAAAGCCCACGCGCAGCAACGAGGACCCAAGGCAGCCTAAATTAAATTTTAAAAAAACAAACAAAAAAACCTTAATGGTTTTTATTCAGCCTTTCTAATGACTAGTAGCAGTCCCCCCCCGCCCCCACTGCCTATCACCCTCCTCCCACAGCCTTTCTATAATCTCCAGTTTTCTCTGATGGTTGTGGAAGAGTGAGTTTCGGATGCTGTTACTAATTAGCATAGTGTAAGATAAGCAGCAATTTGGTTGGAACATTTTAATAATAGTTATTTTCTCTTTTGCCTATGTTTAAAAGTTCTAATTTAATGAATAAATTATCTTCAGAGATCTAAGTTATTTCTAGTTTTGTTGTTCCATCTGATATGTTAATTTCAACAACAGATTTATTTTAATAATGGAAGAAGAAACTTAAAAAAAAACAACAACTTCTACCTTGAAGTCTAAACTGACTTGCATGTGAATACCCTAGGAAGTTTGGTGAAGAGGTCTTTGCACAGAAGGGTTTGGATGATGAACTTTGCAGAGCAATTTCATATCCAAAGATGGGGCATTCCCAAATCAGAGTCGTCTGAACTTCTTTTGAATTTTTTAAGCCACTCGGGATGAGATTGCTTTTCCTTTGAATGAAAGCCAGGAGGCAGAACAGAAATAGCAGCGAACCTGAAACTCCCAGGCTCGGTCCTTGGCTTCATCATTAACTGCCTATATGATGCGGCATATGCCCGTAGCTCTTCTGGATCTCAATTATTCTAGGAAAACAAGAGAGCAGGACTAGTTCATTTCTAAAGCCTTTACAATGTGCCTCTTATGTCAGGTTCTGCTCAAGGAATGTGGGAGTGAATAAAATATATATGATCCCTGATCCCACTGAGCATTTATTCTTATGGAGGAACATAATTTCTAAAACTAGCATATTAATTAACAAATAGTATGCATCCAGATGGGGTAAATGTTTAAGAAAATGAAATGGGATAGTGATATACAGAGATATATGTGTTTGCTAGGAGCAACTATTTATATAGGGTGGGCAGTCAGGCAAACTTGTCTGATGAGGTTCCTTCTTTGCTGAGACTTGAGTGGTGAGAAACAGCTATCTACACAGAGACCTAGGGTAAGAGCATTCCAGACAGCAAGAAGAGCTGGAGCAAGGCCCTGAAGAGTGAGGAGCTTGGTGTATTCCAGGGATAAGGAGATGAGCGTGGCTGGGAATGGAATGAAGTCTGAATGGAATGAAGTCTGAAAGGTGAATGGTGGCCAGATCCTGTAAGGTCTGGTTGGCTGTGGAAGGGGTTTGGATTTTATTCAAGTAGTCATGAGCAGTTCTGACCCATGGACAGTTTTGGGCAAGGGCGTGATGTGGTCTATTTTTGTCTTGTTTTGTTTTTAAAGGTTTGTCAGGGGGCCATGTGGAGATGGGCTGTGTTAATGAGTAAGAATGAAGCCAAGACACTAAGTAAGCACCCGCTGCGGTAATCCAGCTGAGTGATCGCTGCAGTGGGAGGGGGTTACAGAGCTGGAGTCAAGAGCACTTGCTAAGGAGTGGCTGTTTATGACTCTGTGACCTACTGGTCTATTAAGATTCCATCGGGGCTTCCCTGGTGGCACAGTGGTTGAGAATCTGCCTGCCAATGCAGGGGACACGGGTTCGAGCCCTGGTCTGGGAAGATCCCATATGCCGCGGAGCAACTGGGCCCGTGAGCCACAATTACTGAGCCTGCGCGTCTGGAGCCTGTGCTCCGCAACAACAGAGGCCGCGATAATGAGAGGCCCGCGCACCGCGATGAGGAGTGGCCCCCACTTGCCGCAACTAGAGAAAGCCCTCGCACAGAAACGAAGACCCAACACAGCCATAAATAAAAAAATAAATAAAATTAAAACAAAAACAAAAACAAAAACATTCCCAGAGACCTTTCTCTAAAAAAAAAAAAAAAAAAAGATTCCATCATTCTCCGCTACTAGCTGAGTTCCCCTCTCTCCCCTCCCACATCTATGAGATGGCTGTTTGGGGTGAGAAAAGTGGTTTGTGGTTATGAGACTGATTCAAGTTGGCTGCAGAGAGATCAGAGTGACCTTGCATCCACAAGCATGATGCTTTGTCTCAATGGGTCAATGGAACATTAAATGGGAGAAATATCTCTGAAGGAAAAATAAAAGTAGAGAGTAGCCAGTGGCATTGAGACAAACCTGAACCCTCTGACAAAGCAAAGACTCCTTTCTGCTTTCTTTCCCTTTCAAATTTATTCACAAGAACTTGGGACATTCAATTTGGCTGTAGTGGAGACAGCTGTTTTAAACAGAATCGAATCCAATTTCCATGACATTTTGCACGCATGCAGATTTTGGCATTCAAATGATTCGTGAGTACAATTAATAAATGGCAGTATCATTTTGGAACATTTAGAGCATTATGTTTTCAGGAAGTGCAGCCTACCTAACTTTTTAAAAAAATTCTTATTGGGGTGTAGTTGCTTCACAATGTTGTGTTAGTTTCTGCTGTACAGCAGAAAGTGAATCAGCTGTATGTATACAAATATCCCCTCTTTTTTGAATTTCCTTCTCATTTAGGTCACCACAGAGCATTAAGTAGAGTTCCCAGTGCTATACAGCAGGTTCTCATTAGTTATCTATTTTATACATATTAGTGTATATATGTCAATCCCAATTCCCAATTCATCCCACCCGCCCCGTCCCCCCTTGGTGTCCATACGTTTGTTCTCTACATCTGTGTCTCTATTTCTGCCTTGCAAACAGGTTCATCTGTACCATCTTTCTAGATTCCACATATACGAGTTAATATACAATATTTGTTTTTCCCTTTCTGACTTACTTCACTCTGTATGACAGTCTCTAGGTCCATCCACATCTCTACAAATGACCCAATCTCATTCCTTTTTATGGCAGCCTACCTAACTTCTAACAACTTCTATTCTGCCTCCACTTTAATATAGTCGTGTCACTGTAGTTTGGGGCTACATAGCCCTACAGCATAATTATATTCCCTATCAGTCTGAATAGGAAGCAATAATTCTCTTCTTGCCATGACCCAAATAATGAGATATGTCCATTTTTAAAGAGCTACCATATCAAGCCCAAGATCCTAAAATGCCATAATTCATTCTGCATCTGCTAAGAATGTTGGTCGTATCTTTGGGACCTGGCTTTGTCAATAATTTTGTTGCACAAGTGACTCCACCTAGGATGTCTGGGAGGCCTAGAGATTGGGTCCATTCATCCAGCAGATATTGAAGCCCCTTAGTCCATGCAAGGTACTCCACGCTGGACACTGGGGGGATCACAAGACATAATGACATCTCTGCCCTCCATCTAGCTAACTATCCACTTGGGAAAGTTGTGCAGAAAAGATTAAACAACAGCATATTAAATAATAACATAGGACATCTCAGACTAGCAGGATATGATCTGATGATCAATAATGGTTTATAACTGTGCTTCTCAAGCTGTTATATGCACACAAATCTCTTAGGCATCTTGTTAGATGCACATTCTGATTCTGTAGGTTGGGGGCGGTGGGAATCAGTTCCCACTTAATGCCAAGGCTGAAGCCTCATGACCAAATTTTGAGTAGCCAGGATTTATATTTAAGATCCCCAAACTGTATGCTGAGGCACCCCAGGGTGCTGCAGTGAATTTGCAGGGGCACCCTTGGATTTTTTATGAAAAAAATTAAAAACACAGTAATGCTCATCATGTGAGTTACTAGTAGTTCATTGTTTCGACATTAGATCATGCTACATTCCTCTGATCTTGTATCTTGGCAAAGCTGGACTCTCACGGTAACTGTACTGTAATAAAAAATGTGAGTACGGCACAAAAATCCATGTGAAACAGGCAAAGAGAGCAGTGGTGTCTGATCTGATTTCAAGGTTTGAGAAGTTGTACAGTGCCCAATAGGCACATATGTACAATGGTAAGTAATTATGGTTATGTAAGAGTAAAATTTCAAAGAGCAATTTTCTCTCAGTTTGTATGCACTATTTCTTTCAAACAGCTGCTAAGTTGTGAGGATATGATTTTTTGGATATAACGACTAAATAATGAAGACTATTAGGTACTTCTTTTGACCAAGGAACACCACAAAAAAAAAAAAATTGGGAGACACAAGATGCCGTGAACAGGGAAAGTTTGGAAGTCTCTGGGTTAGCTAATAAGTACTATGAGTTCAGAGACATTTGGGTGGTCATGGAGGTCACGTGGAGGTCGTAGAACCTGGGTCAGGTCTGCAGGAGGAATAGCATGGCTGCACTTCCCAGATTTTATGAAATGCATGAACGGGTGCTTAGATTTCCATATTTATTCAAACCCTCCACTCCCCTATTTTCTTTGGTGCCTCTTTGAATGCACACAGGTTTCAACTCAGAACTCCCCTTGTGTAGGGAAGTACCACTCCCTGAGTAGCCAATGGCCTCAAATCAGATTTTTCCTCCAATATCCTCTAAACACGTGTTCTAATCTGGAGAGTGGTTTGGTGTATTGGGCTATGTGTTTGGTGCCAGTGTTGTCCTTCTTTATATATATGTCACCTGGCATCCTTCTGAGTGTCTGCAAACCACAATACGTGTCTGTGATTAAAATTTTTCAAAGAACCAGAATTTTATTTTCATTGTTTTAGAGACATTAGTTAGTTGTTAAATGGACTTATTTTAATTGTCTCTTTTTAAATTGATTTCTGTTTTTTAATCAGTATTTCCACAGAATAAATGTATCTATTTCTAAAAGTACTTGAACATAAATGTTAATAAAGTTTGTGGTCAATTTCACTAATCATTTTATTCCTCAACCCAAATGGTGTTGAGTTCAGAGCAACAGGCAGCAGGGAGCTGGTAACAGAAGAGTGGTGAAGTAGAACATAAAGTGCTGTTTAGGCTGGATTGGAAGGAGGAGTGACCAGGGAGAGGCTGGCGGTGAAGCTCTAGGGTTAGGTGACAGTGGCAGTAGAAAAGAAAAGAAAGTGATGGCTACAAAAGATACGAGAAGGGAGTCTCATGCCTGATTGTATTAATATATGAAGTGAGCCAGAAGGAGGAGGTAGAGATCACGCTGCGGATCCTGGAGGTCTGGGTGACTGGGAGAATGATGGAAAAATACAGAAAAGTGCAAAGAGAGGAAGCCATCTTGGAAGGAAGAGGAGAGTTTGGCTTGGCGCTGGGTTTCAGGAGATGGTATGCAGTTAAATATGCCACTGCAGTTAGAGCTGGAGGTTGGAAGACAGGCGGCAGAGATTTGGTCAGGTAAGACGCGAGGGACTGAGAATGAGGAGAAGAGTGGGAGTGTACGGTGGGTCACGGCTAGATCTTGGGAAGCGTCTAATACGATTGGGCAGCAGGACAAAGCGGAGCCAATGAATGACACAAAGAAGGACAGTCAGAAGGCTGGAAAGAAAGCACCGTAATAAGGCTCTTGAAGGAAGAATGAGAAGTTTTATTTATTGAGTGCCTCACAGGTGTAAACTATGTTTTTCACGTGTTGTTACATGGAATACCCACGACAAATTTTGAGATGGATATTATCATCCTCATTTTACAGGTTAGGAAATCGAAGGTCAGAGACACTGTGTAACCTGGCCAAGGTCATTCCGTTAGTAAGTGGAAGGATTTGAATCCAACTCTTAGTTTGAACCCAAAGTACTTGCTCTTCCCCTAACCCTTTCCAGAATGAAAAGGAACATGATTAAAAGATTACTGTGACCTGTTAGAGCAAAGAGTCTTAATCTTTGGTCCTTAAGGGCTCCCTGAATAAGCTTCAGGAAGTTTATTAATCCCTCAAGTTACATGCAAAATTTTGTTGTCAAAAAATACATTTTGGGGGCTTCCCTGGTGGCGCAGTGGTTAAGAATCCACCTGCCAATGCAGGTGACACGGGTTAGAGCCCTGGTTCGGGAAGATCCCACATGCCGTGGAGCAACTGAGACCATGGGCCACAACTACTGAGCCTGCACTCTAGAGCCCACGAGCCACAACTACTGAAGCCCGCGTGCCTAGAGCCTGTGCTCCGCGACAAGAGAAGCCACCGCAATGAGAAGCCTGCACACAGCAACGAAAACCCAACGCAGCCCAAACTAAATAAATAAATAAATAAATAAATAAATAAATAAATTTAAAAATAAAATAAAAGGAATAAACATTTAAAAAATTACATTTTTTGTCCTGATAAGATGGTCTATACTTCCACCAGATTTCCAAAGGGTATTGAATGCTCCCCAAAATGGAAGAAGAGCTGTTCTAGACAGATGTTTTAGTAGAGCAGTGAATTTTAGGGAGTTATGGACTAAACAGGTAGTGAGGAAGACAAAAGCAGTATGTGACATATTCAAGAAATTTGGCTCCAAAAGAAGAAAAAAGTGCTATGGTAGTTTGAAGAGGCAGAAAAAGCAATTGAAAGTTTTTTTTTTTTAACTGATTGGAAAGCTACGAGCCCTTTTGGCAACAGCAGGGAAGGGTCCAGTGAGGAGACATTGATGACTTGGGGTGGGAGGGGACAGGTACCAACAGAGGAGGAAGTTCGCCAGGGACAGCGGAGGGGGTTGGCCTTCTCTCCTGGGGATGCTGGTGGGCTTCACACCTCCACTAAGCAATGCTGTCATTCCATTAGCTGGTTCAACGATTTTTCAGGAACATTCTCTTCCAGAAGTAGTCGGGAAAAAAAAAGGGAGAAAGAAAGGAAGAATGGGAGAAAGAGAAGGAGGAAGGTAAGATGGGAGGAAGGAAAAAGGGAGGGAGGGAGGGAGAAAACCCAGAGTGTTTCTCTTAGAGAGAGGTGAGGAGAAGGAGTGGAGGAAAACTTGGGGGTGGAAATCATATATTCCTAATCCTGTCTTTACTCCTAGGGGTCAAGGTCAATTCTATAACAATGTCTACCTCATGCAACAAGAGGGAGTGGACACTCCCAGGAACACTGCAAGCCTCCAGCGATGCTCTAAATGAAGAGCCCACTCTGTCTTCCAAGGACAGTCATTTCTGAACTTAGAAGGAGGGGGAGGGGATTCAACTAGACTGATTTGATTACAAAATTTTCATCTCTTATTATCTCCTGGGTTTCAGATGCATTTAATTATCCTTCCCAAATGCCATATTCTGCTTTTAATGAAAATCTTTAAAAAAAAAAAAAAACTTCTTAATGCAGATGCAAATTAAATTTGGTGTTTTGTTTACATGGAGGAAAATACAAGGAGTACCTTGTTTGCTTCTCCATGGGCTACAAGGATAGTGTTTGGGGGCTTATTTTTAAACAAAAATAGGATTTTATTATCATTATCAATAGATGCTCATGGAATACACAAAATCAAATTTAGTTCATGTTTGCAACATCTGGGCATTATTAAGGAATTCACTAAGGAATCCACAGCTACAGAAGTTTCTATTTAAAAATACGCACGCGTGCACACACAAAATTTTCATTAGCATTAAATGTATAGTCTTCAGTTTTTATTATGTGTTGGACATTGTGTTGTCCTTAATTCCAAGGAGCTCAGAATCAAATAAGCAAAAAGAAAGATAAGCAAATTAATAATTATAATAAAATAATAGAAATTGAGCACTTACTATGTGCCAGGCATTGCTGTAAATGCTTTACAAGGATCAACCCATTTAATCCTCACAATAAACCTACATCATGGGCGCTATTATTGTCCTCATTTTACAAATGAGGAGTCTGAGGGACACAGGAGTTAAATAACTGGTTCAAGTTCACAAAGCTAATGAGCGGTGGCTCTAGGCAGCCCACATGCTTAACCATAATGCAGTTATGGAAACAGATGCCCAGGACAGAAGGGGCTGGGAGGAAGGACTGATGGGGGATGAAGGACGCTTCCCGGTGGAGGTGACCTTTGAGTTGGGTTCTTAAGAATGAAGTAGGTGGTGGATTATAGGCAGAGAAGTCTAAACAGCAGGTGAGTTCTAGAAATCAGGCAGTTTGGTGTTAGTGGCATATGTGGTGGGGGAGGGGTAAGGATTGGGTGGGAAGTGAGGTTGGAGAAATGTTCAGAAGGCAGATGGTGAAGGACCTTGAATGTTGCACCAAGCAGCTTAGACTTTGTCCTGTGGCTTATGAAAGACTGAAATAAAGGAGAGACACAGCCATAACTGCAGGTACAATGCCCAAGCTGGGTACAAGTGGATTATTCTCTGAACTACTCTGGATTCTTAGTTTTCTATTAAAAAAAAAAAAAATCATACCAGAAAAAGAAAAAAAGAAAAAGGAGAATACCCAAGGAACCACAAGGGTTTATTAAAACAACATAATTTGTGGGAAATTTTAACTTACTATTGACTCAGTTCCTTGATTAATAAATAACACATCGGGCTTCCCTGGTGGCGCAGTGGTTGAGAATCCGCCTGCCAATGCAGGGGACACGGGTTCAAGCCCTGGTCTGGGAGGATCCCACATGCCGCCGAGCAACTAGGCCCGTGAGCCACAATTACTGAGCCTGCGCGTCTGGAGCCTGTGCTCCGCAACAAGAGAGGCTGCGATAGTGAAAGGCCCGCGCACCGCGATGAAGAGTGGTCCCCACTTGCCACAACTAGAGAAAGCCCTCGCACAGAAACGAAGACCCAACACAGCCAAAAATAAATAAATAAATAATTAATTAATTAAAAATAAATAAATAAATAAATAACACATCTCCTTTGTATCTCTTAAATTAATGAGATTAACAAGATTACTTAATAAGAATAAGAATTAATAAGAATAAATAAAATAAGAGGCAGTGGAAAAACATTTATGAGAAACCTGATTGTCCTCCGTGCTTTGAGAAAGAGCTTTTTCCTTGAGTGTTTCTATAATAATTTACTTTATACCTTTATTCTGCCCCCAGACTCAAGTATAAGCTTTATTCTGGGGTCAAATTTCAGTCCTGTACATATCGTGTGATCTATGTGTTTCCTGCCTGTGGACCTCCAGGCCTTCCACCCTTTTAGAGACATGCTTTCTTTGAACATACACATTAAATAGTATGTGGCCCCCATCTCGTGTATTATGGAAAAACCACACCTTCTCCAAGATTGCTGAAGCTTCCCAGGGCATCTCGCATTATCAGGGTTACCTCCTGTTTTGAATTCCAGCTTTCATTGAATTCCTTTCTTTCTTATAATCATACCTGCTTATTTAGGGTCCCCTCCTCCCAAACAAAAAAGCTAGCTTCTTCTTAAGAATTTTGCCTTCTTTCTGGGCCAACCAGTATAAACTGCCAACAGCTTTTAAAGTAACAATGTTTTCTTTCCTATTACAACAATACCTTACATTATTACATGTATTATAATTCCATAGTACATTACAGTTTTCAAAACATTTTCACAACAGAGCAGGTATGATTGTTCTCATTTTAGAGGAGAATGGAGGAGGGAACTAACATTTATAGGCTGCCTTTTATGAGCTAGGCTTTGTCTTCTTGTTTTACATGTTTTAGCTCATTAGCATAGGTAATCTAATTAAGCACATTTTCTCAATCGTTCTTCACAATTTTGCAAGGTAGGCATTTATATCAGTACCTATTGCCATATACACATTACCGCAACATTGAGCAGCTTAAAACAACAAATATTCATGATCTCACACTTTCTGGGGGTCAGGACTCTGGGTATGGCTTCACTAGGTACCTCTGGATCAAGGTCTCTCCAGAGGCTGCAGTTTTGCTGTTGGTCTTGGCTGTGGTCTCATCTAATGGCAGGGGAGGACCTGCTTCCCACCTCACTCACATGGCTGTTGACAGGCTTCAGCTCCTCACCTAGCTGAGGTCTCCCTCAGTGGATTGCCATGGTGTCCTCTCCACAAGCAGCTCCCAACATGGCAGCTAACTTCTCTCCCAGTGATTCAGCAAGAAAGTGGAGAGAGGGAGCTCTCATGGTCTCTTTGTAACCTAATCTTGGAAGTGACCTCTCATTACTTTCACCATAGTCTGTTTGTTAGAAGTGAATCACTGGGTCCAGCCCACGGTCCAGGGGCGTGGATTACACAAGGGCAAGGATACCAGGAACTGCGACCATTGGGGGCCATCTTCGAGGTTGCCTACCATAGCACAACGATCCCCACTTTGCAGAGGGAGAAAAAGAGGGGGTTAAAGAGATTAAGCAACTTGATCAAGGTCTTAAAATTGGCAAATGGTAAAGCCAGCAGTGAATTCTGATCTTAATGTCCTAAGTAGAAAATTGCACATTTATTGGCTGCAAAAAATCTCTCTTTTTTTTTAAATAATGAAAAAAGAGCTGACTCATTGGGAAACAAACCCATATCAGTAATTTATTAAAAACAAAACAAAACAGAGAGCCCTTCCAGTGACTTCCTGGGGCCAGTACAGATTCAGTCACATCCTTTATCCCAGCAGTTCCCAAATGCTGGTCTACATCTAAGAAACAGTTTTAGCCAGTCTGCAGCAAACTAAGAAAAATAAGGACCAGGACTTCCCTGGCAGTCCAGTGGTTAAGACTCCACGCTCCCAAAGCAGGCGGGCACTGGTCTGGGTACTAAGATTCTACGTGCTGCAAGATATGGCCAAAAAAAAAAAAAAAGTAGAAGTTTTTCATAAGAAAAATATTCAGTTAAAAGGGGTTTTTATTTCTTTATCATTATTTATTGTGGTAAGAACACTTAACATGAGCTCTACCCTCTTAACAAAATTTTAAGTACAGTATTGTTGACTATAGATACAGTGTTGTACAGGAGGAATCTAGAACTTATTCATCTTGCACACTGACACTGTATACTCATTGAACAGCAACTGCCCATTTCCCCCTCCTCCCAGCATCTGGCAACCACCATTCTACTTTCAGTTTCTATGAGTCTGACTATTTTAAATACCTTATATCAATATATTTGATCTTCTGTGATTGGCTTATTTCACGTAGCATAATGTCCTCAAGGTTCATCCATGTTGTCACATGTGGCAGGATGCAGAAAATCCTCACACTCTAAAAAAGTAAAAGGGCTTTCTTTATTCTTGTTTTCATTCTGCCGTTTTGGGGTGTTAAAACGATCCTTTTATAATGTGTTGCTGATAATAGAATGGTGGTTTTTCTAAAAAGTTACTTTACTTATTTGATGAAACAAATAATATGCAACACGGATAGATTCCTAGATTTTATGTGAACTTTTGCTGGTCTTTGAAATTCAAGAATTTAGAGATCTCTGCATCATACTATAGTTACGTGATCCTATAAAGTGATCCTACAACGTGAGTCAGAATGATGACCCTGAGTTTGAGGTAAGATCCTCCAATGTTAAATAAAGTGTCAAGTATGCTTAGAGCATTTAATAAGACAGGAAAGTGGAATTTTATTTATACAGAGTAAAATAGAATGGTCTTTCCCTAAACTTTTTAAAAATAAACTTTAAAATTTTAGAATACTTTCAGATTTACAAAATGTAAAGGTAGTTACAGAGGGTTCTCATATACCCCTCACCCAGTTTCCCCTACTGTTAACATTTTACTTTGACTTTATTTGTCACTACTAAGGAACCAACGTTGGTGCATTACTGTTAACTAAGCTCCACGTTTATTCAGATTTCACTAGTTTTTCCCTGATGTTCATTTTTGTTCCAGGGTTCTACCCAAGATATCACATTACTTACAGTCATTGTCTTCTTAGCTTCTTCTAATCTCTGACAGTTTTCTCAGACTTTCCTTGTTTTCTTATGACTTTGATAGTTTTAAGGAGTATTGGTCAAGTATTTTATAGACTGTCCCTGAATTTGGGTTTGTCTGATATTTTTCTCATTAAAGATTCAGAACTCCAGAAAGGTGAAATAATTGATACTGAGACAAAACCTTGTTTGTGAAAGATGCAAGGATTCAGAGTTCTAGATCCTTAGGATATATCTCTACAAATACCAGACTTCTGCAACAGTGATCTTTTTAAAGCACAAATCGTCTTGTGTCTCCACTCTCACACCTTTAAAATCTTTCAATCGTTCCCCAAATTGTGAAATTGAAGTCTTTATTCAGAAATTACCTACCAAGATCCAGGGACTGTGTTATTCACTAGTGATTCAGAAAGATATACGACGTGTGTTGGATCTCAAGGGGTGTTCAGATCCGCCCCCATCTTCCTTTTGATTTTTGGATATATTATCTTCCTTTGAGAGTGATTCATTCCATTTCTCACGTAAATCAATTTAGCCACCTCCTACAGACTCTTGTCAATTTTGCTACTGTACCCATTACCTTGACCAGCACAAAATGACTTACAACACAAATACAGATGCCTTTTAAGAAGAATGGAGTGGGACAAGGAGGGGGAGAGAGGAAGAAGGAAGCTCTTAATATTGATGCTTAAATATTTTTTGATGCTTGAGTATTTTGACAGGGACAAAGAGAGTTATCGGATTCGGGTGACAGAAAATTGAACAGTGGATCAGAGGGAACGCAAAAAGAGAGTAACCAATTCTATCAGGGAGGATAGGATCAGGAGCATCGTCTGTGAGGGTACCATTAAGCTAATTTTTTTTTAAACATTTACCACTTAACCATTTTTAAGTGTACATTTCAGTATCATTAAGTACATTCACATTGTTATACAACCATCACTACTATCCATCTCCAGAACTTTTTATCATCCCAAAATGAAACTCTGTGCTCATTAAACAATAACTCCCCATCTCCCCTCTCCCTATATATATTTTTAATTCAAGCCTAATTATTTAATCAAAATCTCAGAATGTTAGTGCTTAAATACCTTCTGGGTTGACATATGTAAGTATATTACAATCCCAGATACCTGTTATGCAATTATAGGAGACTAAGGCTCAATTTAGAATAATAGATTGAAAATGTGCATATTCAGAATCTACAAAACCTTTAAATCTATATATCTCTTAAGATACTAAACTGAAAACACAGGAAAAGAAATAACCAACTTGGCCATCAAGATGTAGGAACAGGGAATCCCCTGGTGGTCCAGGGATTAGGACTCCGTGCTTTCAATGCCTGGCCCTCGTCGGGGAACTAAGATCCCACAAGCTGCGCGGTATGGCCAAAAAACAAACAAGCAAACAAAAAAGATGCAGGAACAACAGTAGAAAAAAGCAGTTTGGGGACCAAGGAGGCACAGGTATTTAAAATAATTATGTTCAGACCATAGTTTCTGACACAATTAAGCTGAGTCCTGAAGATAGGTAGGTGTTTGCCAGATGGAGATTGTTGTGAGTTGAATTGTTTCCCTAAAAGGCAGGTTCCAGCTCTAAGTCCCAGTACCTGTGACTGTGCTTTTACAGGGTATTTGCCGAAAAAACATCAGATTAAAGTGAAGTCATACTGAATGAGGGTGGGCCCCAAGCCAATGACTGGTGTCTTTATAAGAAGAGAGAAGTTTGGACACAGAAGCACACAGGGAGGATGCCATGTGACACAGAGGCAGAGACGGGAGTGACACATTTGCTAGTCAAGGAAAGCTGAGGATTGCTGGCAACCACCAGAAACTAGGAGAGAGGCATGGTACGGATTCTCAGAGCCTCCAGAAGGACCTAACCCCACCAGAACCTTAATTTTGGACTTCTAGGCTCCAGAACTGTGAGACAGTAAATTCTGTTGTTTTAAACAGTGCAAGCTTGTGGTAATTTGTTATGGTAGCCCTAGAAAACTAATACAGATAGAATACGGAAGAATATAGTAGACAGAGGACGCAGCAGAGCAAAGGCCTGGGCTGTGAAACAGCCTGGGCATCTTTTTATGGAAGATCCTCAGGAACATTCCAGAGGTGGGGTTGTAGACTCTGACTCTGCCATTAATAGGCTATTACCACTGTTGTCATTCTTAGGCTAGGGACAGTTAGACCTTCCAAAACATTAGCTGCATATCCACCATAAGAGTGAACATTTAAGGTCTGAAAATACCTTATTACACATACTTGCTTGATTTATGCATTTCTCTAAAAATTAGGAAGAATTTGTCATTTTACATTCCAAATATGGTAAAAGAAAGTTGTCATTGGGTATCTGCCTTATGAAAAGGATTTTTGGAGCCCTCCCCCTTGCTTCCCTTGATGGAACATTAATGCTGACTTGGCTGTAGGCTGCTCGTACATTCCTCTGTATCTGTCCCTTGCCAAGGAACTCATAAAGCCCTGGGACCTAGGATGATTGGGTTGAGTGGGATAGCAATGAGTTATCCCCAAGGGAGAATTTCAGTGCTGGAGAGATGATAAACTGCCTTCTAAGGAGAGTGGGGCTGATCAGCTGCAGAGTATTTCCTTTTTCAGGGAGATATATACAGGACAGGAGCACCAGACATCCTTCTGAGACTATGCAGAACTCAAACTCTCCTCTCAATGAATATTGAACAAACATTTAAAGACTATTGGTTTTGAAATGGCATTGAGTTATTCAGCTGTACTGAAAAAAAGTTGGGGTACAGGCAGGTACTTACCTGTCTCTAACTGTCCTTCATGGAGCCCCACATGGTTAAAGATGATAAAAGCTATCATAAAATAAGCTTTTCCTTTGTGTCAGGCACGGGGTTAAGTAATTTATGAACAAGATTGGTTTTGATCTTCAAGTCAACCCTAGGAGATAGATACTACTATTACTTCTTATTATAGATAGGGAAACTGTGGCTTTGAGGGGCTAAGAAACATGTCCAAAGTCACATGACCATGTAAGTGATGGAGATCAAATTGATAACCCAACTTCAGAGCATCAGTAGCTTTCAGCAGGTGATTTAAGTCAGGGAAGTGATGGTGAAGGACAACACAAGAAAGGAGAGTGGCATCGGATCTGAGATAGCCTTGGATGTACCGAAGACATTGGACTTCATCAATAACAAGAACCCACTGAAAAATTTTAAGCAGAAGAGTCAAAGAGTGACTAGCATTTGGTAGGTCTTCGTGAAATATCTGTTGAATGGACACAACCAAGCTGTGGTTTACAAGCTCTGGAGAATGGATTGTGGGAAAGCAGTGTTCTCTCCCTACCATGTCTACAAGTCAGGAAGAGAGTCCTCACTGGGAAACCAAATTGACAAGTCCCTTGATCTTGGACCTCCAGCTCCTAGAGCTGCGAGAAATCAGTTCCTGTTGTTTAAGCCCTTCAGTCTCTGCTATTTTGTTATGACCGCCCGAGCTGACTAAGACACCTGTCCTGCAGATTCTAGCCACTTCAACCGCCCCAACTTCTGATCTCTCTTTCCTTAGCTCCGGGGGACCACTGTATCCTGCTTACTGTTTAGGTGGGCGTCCTGATGCCCTGTGTAGCTCCTCTCAGTCCTCACTCTAACCTTTGGGCTTCTGGCTATGGTACTACTCCTACCTGAATCACCCAGAACCCTAAAACTACCCCTGATATGGCAAGATAATCTAGGAGGATGTTTTCTCAAAGGTACAAGTCAGTGAAGAACAGCTGAGTTCAAAGAAAGAGAAAAACAGTCAATTGTGTCAGTTGTGCATCATTAATACTGAGACCCATATTCGTGTAATACCTTTTTCTAAATCTAGTTGTATGTCAGAATCACCTGAGCAGCATTAAACATGTATAGATATCTAGTGATTTTTGCTTCAACCTGTACTTTTCAAGGTACTCATCCAACCAATATATGAGTCTCAAACATACGCATTTAGGAATCCACTTATTATTCTGCATTTGCCTCCATGCCCCAGCTCCATTCTGTGCCCTCTGCTGCCCCGTCCTATGCCCTGGGACTGGCCCCTGTAGACCAGATCCTCTCATGGAGGCAGAGTTCCCTCAGCTCCCTGCTTAGACATCAGAGAGCCCAGTGTCTTGTCCCAGGACCCCTCCCCATGGTTCTGGTTTTGATAGTGACCATTCCGTGTACGGTTATAGCCAACAATTTGCTGTTGCTGGCTTGTTAAATTTTCAGTAGTTTTGTGATCTAGTCGTTAAACATAGCCAGTAACAAAAATAAAGTATATGCATTTACAATGAAATAAATTGTACTAAAAATAATAAATACTCAAAACCCATGGCTTCATATCATTGTACTATTATGGATGCTCTTGAGGTTACTTACATCTATTGTGTTTGTGTGATGGAAATCCTAGGTAAAGGTGTGTCTTCTGCATCTCTTCCCAACTGCACGTTCACTGACTTCACGTTGGTAGCTTGAAATGGGCCATGGCCGGAGGATTTGCACCATGAAAATCAGCAAATATTACAAACAGGCTTTTTTCTCCCTGAAAAGCAGGTTGTTAAACATTTACCAGGAAGCACACCACTGGCCACAGCTACTGGGACCAGCTCGCCTTCCACCGCCTCAGCCCTCCCCACATTTTGGTAACACTGCACCCTCCCGTGGGATGACGACAGCTTCCCATCATTGCTGACACCTGGATTCTTGCTGGTTCTCTTACCTCTGACTGCATCCCTCAGAATAGTCCCTTTATTAAACTCACTTCAGTTAAACCCTTTGGAATGTATAATCTGTTTCCTGCTGGACCTTTGACTGCAACGGGAACCATTGCCAGAGACCAGTATTTCCAAAAGAGCAATTGATGGAAGATGAATACTGTAAAATAGGAATAATTTTTACATTAAAAAAAGATTCATTGGTTGAATGAGTTATGAAGTGCAGGGTCTAACAAAATTAGAATGTTACCTTACTGTGGGACTTTTCAGAGACTTCAATATACCTAATTCGTATCGTGAATAAGCCTTAAATTCTCTTGGCCATTTCTTTTTTTTCTAAAAAACATCTTTTGCAAGCAATTTTCCAAGAAACACTCTCATGAGGTCATTTTTGAAATCCAGTGTGTGGACCTACATTGAAAAATGACCCAAAAGGAAAACCAATAGGTCTCATAGTATGTTTTTATTTTTAAACTAAGTGCACTGATAGTTGCTGCCATTTTTATAAATATATACTAACACCTCTTTTATCCATTGACACTGAAGAATAAGTCCTGTACACGTAAGTTCGAATTTTAAATGTCGGAAGATTATCCCTGTAAGCGGTGGAAATCAGTTTAAAACATTTTGGATGGAAAGCATTTTTAAATGTCCAGTGGCTTTGTGATGTATGTACGATGACTATTTGAAACATTTCTCAGTGTGATTTAGGGGTCAGTAGGTGTTGATTTGCCTCTACATTTAATAGCTCCAAACTACTGGTTTTGTGTTTTTATGCATGATTTTATGCTTTAGATATTTTGTATTATTTCACTCTCTGGCAGGTTGTCAAGCCATCGTTGCTTACAATTGTCAAAGTATCTAATTCTAGCTTCACTCTTGCTTCTAATCTTCTCTAACATGGGAATCCAGACACCCAAGCTGGTTAGAATTGTGTGTCCAGTCGTGACGAATGCTTACTCTTTATATTCTATTTTGATAAGGTTATCAGATAAATAGCCTCCACATAAGAGGCATAATATATCAAATTCAACCCAAGTTTAAACTAAACTGAAGTTGAGTCTAATTGTCATAAATATGTATAGTAAGATTTAAATGTAAGATAAGAAACCCCTGTAAGCAGAATATATTTTGTGGAAATCACCCCTTTGGCCTAAAGTTTTCATTTTCACAAGATACCTTTTAAAGCACAGCCAACTCTTCATTGTGTGGTGAAACTAAGTCTGTTTTCCTGACAACCATTTTGTGAGTTTCATGTCAGACAAATTAATTCTGAAGGGAAAAATAAATGTTCCCTTTCTGCTTTTTCTTTTTTTTTTTGGACTGGCTTTTCAGTCCAGGATTGAAATGATCTCTGTGGGATGACAGCTCAGAGAACCCAAACATCTAAGGAGAGAGAACCAAAAAAATCACAAGAGAAACCTCCAGGAGCTCTGAGAAGTCGCCCGCCTGAGACAACACACACTTACATAAGCTTCCATTGTGCATGAAGTTACTGAGGATCTTTGCAATGGCTCATGGGAGACCTATTTACACAGATTTTGTTACAGACACTAACCACATTTTGAGTCAGACAGAGTGGTGTCTGATGTTAAATAAATAAATAAAAATGCCCTCATGAAAAAACATCTCTTTCAGTCATGAGCCATCATTGGTGTGACTCATGACCTTGAAGCTGTGTTTAGACTTGAGGGAAGATGATCAACAGTCCAGCTCAGGAGCCGATCATGGTTATCGTTTTCTAGAAAGGCATCATATTTTGGTTAATGCTGGGAATGTGTGAGGCATCGATGCACACATACCCAGATGTTTATTTATTTATTTTTAAAATATGTTATGTTTGAGAAGAATTTCAAAAGATCTTCAGTTGTTTCAAGGAGATTACTCCCTTAAAAGTTGGTGTTTACCTTCTGGCTGAAAGGAATCTAATTTAGACCAAACCCAAAGAAAATTGAGTTAAGGCTGGCTGGGATGGTCATAATAGTTATAACGACCACTACCATTTACCAAGTTTCTATTATGAGCTGTGTACTAGGTACTTCATGTTCATTCATATTCATAATCCTCAGCACCACCCTACATTAGCCCCATTTTACAGATGGACAAACTAACACTTAGAGAGAGTGATCAATTTACCCACATGTACACATCAGTGAAGTAGTGGAGCTGGGATTAAAACATCAGACCCTTTTGACACATTTGTTCCTTTGAGTTGCTTAATCAGCCCCTCCTCTGTCACCCTTTTGGCATGTGGATTCAAGCACTTAACATTTGAGCTCTGGGTTATAGCCACGGTCCCTTACTTGGCTTCCTCGTAGCTGGCTTTCCCATCTATGATCTGATGGCCATATTGTGCCTATTCTTATCTCCTTAAGCTTAATTCTCTTTCATTAAAACCCCACACTCTGGAGGATGGAGCTGCCCTCTTTAGCCTGACACTCAGAGACTTCCAGAACTCAACTCCATGTACCTTCTCCATCACTTCCTACCACATTCCTGTGCTTTGGTCAGCCTAAAGCATTTGACTTCCCCATCTACCACCTTAGACTCATCCCATTGGTACCATTTTCTCTCCTTCCACTGTCTTCTGCCATGTCTCCTTATCTAAATTTTATCTGCCCTTCATGGCCCAGCTGCAGTGCTATCTCCTCCATGAAACCTCCCCTGGTCCCCCAGCTGGAAATGATCCTTCCTTCCTGTGAACTCCTGTGACAGTTTGTATATACATCTCTCGTGGGGTTTATCACTTACTACCCAGAGCATTAACTTTTAGTGTCTAATTCTTATCCTAATGTACTATAGGAACCGATGCCTGTCTTGTTCACCACAGAAACTTCATCCTTATATTAAGCACGTAGTAAACAATAAATAACTGCTAGTGGATGAAAAGATATTGATTTTTTTACTGCTAATATAGTCCATCTTTTTATTGAAATATACATACAGAAAACAGAGAAAATGATGTGCAGAACAATGTATCATTACAAAGTGAACATACCCATTAAACCATGACCCAGGTCAAGAAATTGAACATTAAATGCACCTCCATAATCCCTCCCTCATTTCTCCTCCAAATTATTAACTCCTTCTTCTTCCCCAAAGTTAGCCACTATTATTACTTCTAATACCACAGATTAGTTTGACTTTTAAAATTTTATATAAGGTAATCATACATATGTGTTCTCTGGTGTTGGGCTTCTTTAATACAATATTCTGTTTGTAAGATTTATCCAAGTAGTGCATGTGGCTGTGGTATGTTTATTTTTGTTGCTGAAATGTATTCCACTGTATAAATATACCTTAGTTTATTTATTTGCTCTACTACTGATGGGCATTTGAGTTGAGACACTGGGTTTTGACGGACGTTCCTACTTGAGACTATTACAAGTAACGTTGCTATGAACATTTTTCTATGATGTTTGCATTTTACTAATGATTATGGTATTGAGTTTAACACAATCCAAATTGATTTGAGGATAAATTGTAATATACATGAGTGGTTAAAATGTTTCCACTTTTGTATTAGACAATGAACAGTATTAGTGGAAGGATTACTGAAATAGAAATCCAATATCCAATCGAAAGAGTTCTAAATAGAGTTAGCACAAGCCTGAATGCCTGTGAGGGAATGATGGTAATAAAGGAAAGGTCAGAGCCGCCTGAAATCCATGTTATGTGCAGAAAACTCTACCTGCATGCCATTCAGTACCTGCATCAAACTGAAATTCCACTCAAAGCCAAACCATGTATTGTTTTAATCGCCTCTTATTCACCTCATTGTTGAGGGAGGGATTCCTGCCCTAGGGTTGTGGGAATGGCCGATGAGATCAGCAGAAGTTTACAGCGCACCTACATTCACAGCCTGGGGAAGAGGACACCCACGCTCTGAGGCAACACACAGGGGTTGCAGTCAGGAACAGAGGGAACCAGGGCTTCGAGGCAAGCTCTGTAGTATCAAGAGGGTGAGAGGAGACCCCTGCTTCCCATGGGAGCATGTGATTGGCTGGTTTGAATAATTCTGTGGGCTGAAAGGGAACTGAAACCCAGTACCCAGGGATAAGTGGGAACTGCGTCTCAACAAGGAGGGTTATTTGGCTCGAGAACCTCCCTCATTTGCAGGAGAAGAGTGGGGAGGGGGTCTTGCAGGTAGGCCATTCAGAGCCTCCTTATTGCTCCAGATGTCAAGGCAGCACATAATACTGGGCCTTAGTGTTGGGCCTTCTACCACACATATGCGTAAGGACCAGGGCCCATCAAAACTGAGGGCAGGATTCAAGATGTGACCAAATTCGGCAGCAATTTAGGAGATGCCTCCTTTTGGAGCTTCTAGAGAAGAGGTTTTTGAGGGTAATTTAAATTAAAAATTTTTTTTCAGGGCTTTACATTCTTGCCCTTACAAGGTCTGTCTAAATTATTTGCTAGCTCCCCTCACCCACGATCTAGAGATATGGGGGTATAGGTATACATACAGCTGATTCACTTTGTTAAACAGCAGAAACTAACACACCATTGTAAAGCAATGATACTCCAATAAAGATATTTAAAAAAATAAAAAAGAAGCACAAAATAGAAGTAACTCCAATTTCTAAGAATACTGGGTGAGAGAGAGAGAGAGAATTTTAGTATATACATTTTAAGTTGAATTTGGTATATATTTTATGCCCTTGTTACAAGGGCTTTCTCACATAATAATTATAGTACTATCTTATGTCTTTGGCTTTGATCTTAGACATGGGCAGGAAGCTTTCTGAGGGCAGAAATAAAATCTTATTCTTCTTTCTATTTTTCCTCGGACGTAGGAGACTGTTTCTGGTTTGAAAATGAACGTCAGTTCAGCATCTAGGTCAGAGCATAGTGCGGATAGATGCTTGTAAATGTTGTGTTGTATGACGACAGTGATGATACAAGCTCCATACTCACAGTGTGGTCCATGGCTCAGCACCACAGGTGGCCCCAGCAGTACTGGAGCTGGTTAGAATGCAGACCCTCTTGTGCCTCCCCCCTCCCCCCACAGAGCCACTGATTCAGAAGATCCCCGGGTGATCCATATTCTCACCAGAGTCCGAGAAGCATTGATGTAAAAGACCATCCTCTCAGAATGTGAAATCTTGTCATCAGGACAGCTCCTATCACGACTCAGGAAGTTTACTGAAAACAAGATGGTGCTGAGGAAATTGGCATGTATTTTCCCTCACCCCCTCCACCCTACTCCGGTGTAATTGAAAACGAATTGAACAAGACCCAAAGATTTCATCAGAGTATGCGTTGGATTTCTTCCTTGAAACAAAAAAAAGGGGGGAAAATGGCTAGGGAAAGGGAAACAGGAAAAGGAGGAGACATGAAGAAACACTTGGTCCTCACATGTTGGGATGCAATCCTGCCTTCGGATGTCCCCATGCCTGGGATTTGATCCTTGTAAAGTGAAGAAATTTTGACAGACTCCCTTCCCGTTGCCATTTGTTTTCTTCTTCATGCCTCACTTTTATTGTTTTGTTTTGATTTGTGTAGTGTCTGGCTCCAAGATGTTTGGTGTCTGACTAGAAAGTTTCTAACCAGAAACTTGCTGGGAGAACAAAGTTAGACAAGGGAAAAAGTAAGAAAACAAGAGCTTGGAGCTTTTCCCTTTGGGCTAGGGAGAATATGCCCAGGGGCTAGTCACAGGCTGCCTTTTCTTACCCGAAACTTGGTCTCCCAAGGCAGGAGTATATCTCTGAATCATTGTGTTTATGATAAGATCATTCCTTATAAAAGCACAAGATCATAGCGACAGTCCTGGAAAAAACCTCAAAAAGCCTATGCTCCAGCAAGCCCTCAACTTTAGCTATTTGAGAAATAGTTATATATATTTTTTGTCATGAGCATATCATCTTTACTACCACTTACTTAATACTTTTCTTTAAGTCAATGAACTGTTAAATAAACAAACCTAAATAAATTCATGTACAAATTTGGATTTATCAAATAAATTTAATTTCAAAGGGCAATTTTATTAGAACCATGACTAGAAACTCCGTATCACTTTTCTAAGTGAAAGAATACAGTAAGGAATAAAAGTAAATGAAAACCATACGTCATTAAATTCTAGCTGAAAGGTGTTGCCTGCCAAAGGCTCTGAGCCTGAAGTCTGTTTTGTCTTTGTTCAGAAAGAGGGCTGGTCCCTGCCCTTGTGGATTGTACGTTTTAGTGGGGAAAGGATACAGGTAAATAAATAAAAGTACAAGGTAGTGTCGGGCAGTGATCAGTGCTATGAGAGGACGCGTGAGATAAGACGTGAAAACACCCAGCACAGCGCATGGCACAAATAACAGTGTTTCCTGCACCGTTCTCGGGGCTTTAAATATGTATCTCCCGTAATCCCTAAAACAACCCTGGAATATGGACATTATTATGCGCATCTTATGGATATTAAAATTGAGGCCCTGAGGAGTTACATATTTAATTTGAGGTGTCCTACTGCTAATAAGGGTCAGAGTTAGTACTTGAACCTTCTTTTGAATGCCCAACTTTTCCAATTACTCAGTTAATCACAGTCACGGCCACCCCCAGGGACTTCAGAGAAGCCTTAGTCGTGACTGCGGTACATATACCTGAACGATGCTTAAACTCACCTTTTCATTCTGTTGTCTTCTGTATACATTTTCCATGGGAATTTGTTCTATTGGAAAAATCTGGGTATTTGCTTCAATGCATCACAGCCTTGAGCATCAGGAAGGTTTTTTCTTGTTTTTAATACACATGATAGTAAATTTCAGCTTTAATAATTTTTGAGAGCTGTCACTATTATCCTTTCAAGTGACACTGCATCTAAATGATTCCATTCAAGCTGTTGAATGAGAAAATAAACAGATCCTGTCCTTCATCCACTTGGAGCATCGTTTGGCCTGGACCTTGCTTTAGGAAGTTATGAAGAATTGGTGTGCTGAGGGACAGGGGAAGTCTGCCTTCCTAGAAAGGAAGGTTTACAGTCAAAATCAAGTGGTTCCAATTTGCATATTCAACCATGCATTCCTTTAATTCAGGAGTCAGCAGGCTAAATCCAGCTGAGTACTTGTTTTTGTAAAGAAAGTTTTAGTGGAACACAGCCTTGCCCTTTGTGTGTGTGTGTGTGTGTGTGTGTGTGTGTGTGTGTGACTATGGCTACTTTCTTGCTACAGTGGCAGAGCTGAGTAGTTGCAACAGAGACCTTAAGTCTGCAAAGCCAAAAATATTTACTCTCTGGCCCTTTACAGAAAATGTTTGCTGATCCCTGATTAAATTAATTGTTCAGAAAACCTCTCTTGAACACCTGCATGAGTTATGCATCATACTAGATAATGATGACACAGGAATGGATCAGGGAGACTTCTTGCCTATGAAGCCCGCAGTCAAGTGCAGCATTTGGGGTTAACTATGGGAAAGGACTCTTATTCCTATGAAAAAGTTAGATAAGGCTTGAGAGACAGGAGGAGCAAGGTCATGTTGAGGGATGGGGGAGTTACAGCCCATCAAGGATGCTGGGCTTAATAAAGGTGATGAGGAGTCTCTGAAATATTTTAAGCAGATTTGTCAGATTTGCATTTTAGAGGGAGCTGGGTGGCAGTGTGAAGGAACTGCTCTATTTGTTATGTGAGTTTTTTAAGACACTGGTTGCATGGGGCATTTTTATTTGGCATTTCCCTCTGCCCCCACCACACACACACACACACACACACACACACTGCACTCTTGGGACTATTTGAAATATAAGACAAACACTTAAACAGGATTATTTTAAGAAGTTTGATGAACCCAAATGACTATATAACATTTACATGAAACAAAAGTGTTTGAACCACATACAGACACTGAGAATTCATTCTTAGGTAACTAATCTGAGCCCAAACCATTCCTCTCACACTTTATGCCTTTGGTGGATGAGCACAGTCCTGGGGCTGCACCGATTACTTTCCTATCGTTCATAGGGCAGAGGCTTGGAGTCAGCCAGGAAATCCCTTGAACCCTTTATCCACCTCTATTTGCACCTATTTGATTCTCTACTCTCTGACTTCAGGGAAGACAGGGGCCATCAGAGGCTGTGGTCTGCCTACCTGCTATCTTCCCAAGGCACTCTTAACACTAAACCTGTCTGCTAAGACCACAAGAAAAGGAGCATGTTAATCTTTGCTGACGCTAACTTTCTAATTTGGGGGAATTCCACGTTGCCAGAGTCACTTATTAACCCCATGGTTCCTCTTTGACCTCACAGCCCGAGTTTGCTGCCTGCCCTCTTGGGCCTGTTAACCGCTGGCCCATTCCATAGCAAGATCAGAAATGAGGAGACCAATCAGGAGTCTATTGCAATCTTCTGGATGTGAAATCCCGAGGTGCTGAACTAAGGCAGAGGCCGGATGGAGAGGAGAGGTAGGACTCAAGAAATAAATGAGGTATAGGGTTGGCGGGACTTACTGGGTAGTTGAATCTGAAGGGTGAGAGACAACTTTTATGGTTCTAGCTTGAGTGCTGAGAAGAGTGGTACCATTCCAAGCAACAGAAAATACAGAAATAAAGTCAGGTCTTAGGTGAAGATAACAGTGTTGCATTTTGAATATGTTCTTTGAGGTGTCCAAAGTAGAGACTGTGTATCCAAGTAGAGATTCTAATTAGATACATGAGTCAGAGTTCAGTGAGAGGTCGTGGCTTGAGATGCAAATCTGGGACTTGTAGTGCATAAGGGGTAGTTAAAATTATGAAAGTGAGTGATAACACCCATAGGGACAGGTGGAATGAAAATAGCCAGAAAATGAGAGAACTCTCATGAACCAAAATGTATATGGAGAACACAAAGGATGAAATGCTCATAAAATACTGAAGAAGAATGGTCACAGAGTGAGGAGACCTAGGATAATTTATGTAAAGTTTATATATTGTGGAATAATATTCCTTTTAACTCACAAGATTGACATGTATAAAACGAAAAGTGGTTTGTAAACTGTAAAACACTCTAAAGATATAGGATACTATTAAAATTTGTAATTTGCTTTTATGCTTTCTGTGTTTTATATCTATATATGTATATATATTTACATATTTATATGATAGTAATATATGCATATATATATATATATATATATATATATATATATATATATATATAAAATCATTTGAAGGCACTAGAGATTGAACAAAAGCAGACAGAATTCGGAGGGGTTTCAATACTTGAAATCCTTGAAAGGAACCAAAATGGGTGAGATCTACATCTCTTTGGTTGTTCCTCTGAGGGCACTCTGCATTCTATGAACTACAGGGTGGCTTGAATTCAAGCAGAAAACCACAGTCTTACTGGTCTGGGGTGTCAGTTGGGGCTACAAGAAGGACTGGAAATTGAGGGGGCAATCTTGAAAAGGAGGTACCTGCAAAAAGGGGAAACTCTCAGGGCTGCATACAAACTCTCTTCAAATCGATGAATGGTCTGGATACCTGGGGAAGATGCCGAGGAGCTGAGTAAAACTCAACAGCTGGACGTCTGTAAAAGCTGAGCAGAGGTTTAGCTGTTGTCCAGAAGTGGGGAAACAGACACTGGAGTTTACATCCCACCAAGTTGAAGGGTCTTGGTAGAAACCTCAGGATTTCCTTTTTTCTATTAAATCTTTTATTTTGACATAATAGATTCACAGGAAATTGCAAAGATAGATGTCATGTACCCTTCAATCAGTTTCTCCCGGTTGTTATATCGTATATAACTATAGTAGAATATCAAAACCAGAAGATTGACATTAGTACAATATGTGTACAGCCCCATGCCATTGTATTACATGTGGAAATTCATGTAACCACTGCTTCAATCAAAATCCAGAACTATTCCATCACAAGGAAGAGCTCTTCCTTGTGCACCTCTTTATAGTCATGCTCAGTCTCCTCCCTGCCACGACCTCTAAACCCTGGCAATAACTAATATGTTCTCAGTAACTCAGCCTACAGGGACTAATTTCACTTCTGCTCAGGTTGTTTTGGCCAGAACTAGTGAACTTGTTCTATTCAACTGCAAGAGGGTTGAGAAGTACAATCTATAAATTTCCCAGAAGGAGAGGAGAACAGGACATGGGTGAACTCCAGTTATGTCTACCACGCCTCCTCACGACTTCCTCCTTTCTCCCAAGGGCTCCATCTCAGTATCTGTTGAAGAGCAAGATTTCCAGAGGTACACATGACAGCTGAGTTGTTCCATGACCAAATAGGCTATGCGTGTTCTTGATGGCATTCCTCAGAGGGAACTTGGGCTCAATAATTTTCCAAGATCTCCCAGGTCTCCCATTTTTCCCCTTCTTTAAGTCATTAAACACAAATTTCCATCTAATGCGAATAGTCCAATGACTATGTAAATATATAGAGCCTCGAGTTCACAGGGTTTTTCTTATGTAGCTACTATTGCTTAGGAATTCAGGATTCGGGAGGCCGTCAAGACATTGTGTCTCACATTCAATTCAATTCTATTCACGCTCCTGTCACTTCTCAGTATATTGTAATGGTTCTTCCCTATGTGTCAACATAGGTGAAGAATCTACCCACTTCTCCTTTAGTAGTGGGGACAGTGGTCCTAGAACTCAAGATTTTGGCTTCCAGTTGCACTCACCAAATGGAAACTGTAGAAATTCAAAGAAAATGCAAATTTGTGACCTGGAGAAGACCGTCTGGCCACAAAGTGGTATTTGTTCTGTGCTGGCCAAAGTGTGTCCTGAGCACTTGTTCCCCAAGGTGCTTCTGGGAAAAGTAGTTGCAGAGTTAAGTGGATTAAGATTCGATTCACATTATCTCCTCTTCTTAGAGACTGTGGTGAAAGAGCCTATTCAATGTTCTGAAAAGCACCCAGAATAAAGCAAGATGGCATTCTTTAACTCAGCAATTTGAGAATTTACTTGACCAGAAAACTCTGTTCTTTTGACATAAAACCTATGAACACACTGTGGGAAAATGTTCTTTGGAACACATTCTAGAACAAGTCAACCTAGGAAAATTCACTATGATGATCCAGGATCTTACTTGACAACACAGTGAGAGAAGGTTGGTCTTTTAGAAGCAAACTCTCTCTAATGAAGAAGTATATATACCTCAGATGAAGTTATTCATATTTGGAATTTGCTGGGTGTGGTAGATGGCAGAGGAAGGGTGTAAGCGGGGACATAAGTAAAACAAAAATGGCCATTATTAGTTGATGGCTTATGGGTCATGGGTACCTGAGGCTTCGTTATACAATTCTCTACTTTTGTGTTTGAGATTTTTCCTTAAAAAAGATTTTTTAAAGGAAATATTTAACTCAGAATGCCTTCTGATTTATTTATAATAGTAGTATAACAAGAGTAAATGAATCATGTTCCAGGGTATGTTCTAAATACTTTACACGAATTATGTCATTACTCATATTACACCTGAGTGAGGAAGACATTTGTTACTGTCTTCATTTTATAGATTAAAAAAACAGGCTCAGAAGTGTAGACACCACTTAGGATCACACCGCTGATGAAAAAGCAGAGGCAGAATGTGGACCCAGGTGTCTCCGACTACTGGGTTTGTACTCTTAACAAGTATGTTATACACTTGCTGCAAATAAGACCATACCCTCATGTCCTCTGTCCAGCACAGCTTTTCCCTAAACGCAAGCTGTGTGAGAAGCCAAATTATAATCAAGGGTGCTTGCCACGTATGTAAAAAGAAAATGCACAGCCCCATAGACTCTCAGAGCTGGATGGGCTTTAGCAATCATGCAGGTAACATCCACCCAATGCAACCTCTATCCTTCTTCAGTAGTCTGCCCACGGAGGCATCAACAAAAGTTTCTTCCCTTTTTTTCACCACAATAAGTGTCTTTCCAGGAAATGAAACCAAACTTAGAATACCAATTCTGCTCCAAATCTGTTAACTAGTTTTAAAATCTTCTGATTCCAAGTTTTCCAGAGGGCGAACCCACTGTTTAAGTATCGATAATCCTCCACTTACGACTTTTTCAGTTAATTGCATGAACTGGAACAAAGATTTGCTCTAAACAAAAACAGTGCCTATTTTGCTGTACATCAAAAATGGCAACAGCAGTCATGCCCAGTCATTTTAACCTACAAGCACTTTGCTAATTTCTGAGGCACTTCCCCCTAAATTATTATCCCCATCACGTCCAGTAAGCAATGAATGTAAAAGGACTATTGAAAATAAGTAGACTATTGCAATTTTCCTTTTAATTTGAAAGTGGAGAGAAAAATCACAAATGTTGCTTGTATGGTGGCATTGTGGATTTGCTAATAAATAATGGATCCATAAACAGTTTTCCATAACCCAAACGGTGTGGAAGGGGAGTTGATTCTATACTCCAAAGAGAGGGATGCTTACAGGGTTGTTTTGTCAGCAGCAAAAGTCTTTTTGAGAAAAACCAGCAAAACAACCCACAAACAAATAGCATGTGTGCGAATTTCATTAGGTCAAATAATGTGTAATTTGGATGGGAGGGCAGAGTGTATTTTTGTATTAAAGCAACTTACATTGGTCGGGCTTGTCTTTTAAATCCCTGTGGCATTCCAGGAAGCCTCACCTGAGTCAAGTTTTCATTTGTAAGCAACAATCCTCCCGAATCAGTCATTGGAAATGAGGAAATATTTGTCTATGCACATCCATTTTCAATTGCAATTTTGTTTGTGAACAAAAGAGAATGCTAATTACTGTATTAACTGAATTTTATTGCAACAGGGCACAGAAAGCTGCAATCAAAGAGAATCAAGGATCTCCAAATGTCAGCAACTGCCACGTGCTCATCCCTGAGCCAATCACTGCAAAGGATTTTGGAATACCTACTGGGATTGGCCAGGCCCAGGCCCTTTCCTGGGGGATGGGAGGGGGAGGGAAACTCCACCCAAACCATACAGACTAAGCACAATTGCTCTGGGATAGGAAGGACTCATTCACCAAAGAAAGGATGCAACACGACAAATCATATGCCCATTATGAGGCCCACTGGCAACAGTAAAAAAGACAGCTCTACGTGTAATAGTAGATGCTCAATAGGAGCATAACTAAAATTCCAGAACTTGTACCTGCAAACAAGCCACGTTCCCGCTGCTGCTTTGAGAGGGTATATTCTTTTTTTTTTTTTTAATTAATTAATTAATTTATTTATTTTTGGCTGTGTTGGGTCTTCGTTTCTGTGCAAGGGCTTTCTCTAGTTGTGGCAAGCGGGGGCCACTCTTAATCGCGGTGCACGGGCCTCTCACTATCGCGGCCTCTCTTGTTGCAGAGCACAGGCTCCAGACACGCAGGCTCAGTAGTTGTGACTCACGGGCCTAGTTGCTCCGCGTCATGTGGGATCTTCCCAGACCAGGGCTCGAATCCGTGTCCCCTGCATTGGCAGGCAGATTCTCAACCACTGCGCCACCAGGGAAGCCCTGAGAGGGTATATTCTTAATCCCCAAGTGCTATTATTGGGCAAAAGCATCTGAGGAAATGTTTTGATGAGAGTAAGGAGAATGAGAGAGTATGAGGACGCTTGGAAAGTGGAAGGTGAAGAGAAGGTGGGTCTTCTGATTGGGATGGGTGGTAGAGGAGGGGAATCATTGATTCACCACTTCTCAGTGTTGTCCGGAAAATTCTGCCTGTCTTTTGGTTGGATGACAAAACTGAGTTCTTTAAAAAAAGGCTTATCCACTCACTGCGTTTAAGCTGTTTACATGCTCACTTCTTAGTGTCACAAGCTAGCCTCGGTCTTCAAGAGGCTCGTTTGCCACAGGGCAAAGCAAAGGCCAGGTAAGCAGTTTGAAAATGAAGAGAGTTGGGAATATAGGACTTCTAGCCTTTTCAAGTTTGAAGATAAAATGAATTTTGTTTGCTTTCAAAATTCATGCCCATCTCCTAGGCAGGATTCTGGAAAAGAACGTAGTTGCCTCCTACCTCTTACCGAAAGTACAGAGAAGCATTCCTGAAAGAGCTGATTGCAGTTTAAGGCAGAGCCATAATTTCATTTTTTTCCATGCTTTTTTCCATTTGACCTTGGGTCCTTCTTTCCCTAGAGAAAAATCTGAGGTTCCCAAAGAATCGTGGCGTGTCTGCTGTAGTATTCCTCAGCCCTTGCCTTCTTCCCTTAAACCCTCCAGCTTAGTTCTTTATGTTTTCAGGTAAAACGTGCTTCTGAGAGCTTTTCTTCTTAACAGATCCTCACTGGAAAGCCTTCAAGAATTTTCTTTGTGTGTCTAGTGTGTGTATGTGTGTGTTTGTGTCAACATGTTCTTGTAAGGAAGACAATATTAATGAAAAAAGAAAGGCAACTCCTTCTCAGCTGGGCCAAAATCCAAGGCATCTTCCTTACCTAAAACACTGCATGTGCAAGCCCTGCTTTGCATGCTTAAATTCTCACCTTGCTCCAAGCTAATGGCTGATGGTATAAGCAACATGCTTGGAAATTCAGATCACAGCCTGACATCCTAACTGTGGGAAATGACATATTCAGTAGGGTACGAATAAAATGCAGCCGTCAATGCAGCAGTATCTGCTGGGCTCCAGATCCTGGTTTTCAGAGATTGTATTATGTGTAGGTATTATTACCCCCTGCTATTATTTGCATCTTTTGCCGGCGCTTTGTCTAACACTTGGTTTCATAGGATGCCATTCAGAGACTGACAGGGCGGCCTCCAGAGCAGAAAGGGCTCCCTTTGCAAGTCTAAAGGGCAACGGCTGTTCAGAATTAGACCTGGCAGTTATTAGAGTTTGTCAGTGTGCCTGCTTTTATGGAGAAGAATTATATGGCTACTGCAGATGGCAAGATATTCTGATACCTATGGTGAGTCCCGCCAGTGAGAATACAGCTTGGCTTCAGAATGGTTGCAATGGGAACTCAGAATCCCAGGGCTCCTGGGAAAAAACTGCTGTCTAGGAGCTTCAGATTGCTAACAGTTAAGAGGGTCACATGGTCCATTACATAAAACATTTCAATCATTTCCCACTGCTTTCAGGAAAAAGAAGAAAAAAGAAAAGCCTCCTTAACGTGGTTCTATCACTGTATCATCCTGACTCCCTAAAAATTTCCCCAACCTCGTCTCACGCCACTCTCCACATTATGATCTGAGTTCCATCTCAACCCCTCTTTGCCTGTCATTCTCCACCTTCCACAGGGTCTCTGCATCTGTGGCTCGCTCTGAATTCTCTTCCTTCCTCATCAACTCTTACTCACCCACATCTCAGACCAAGGGAATCTTCCTCAGAGAAGCCTCCTTTGACATCTGAATGGGCCAAATCTCCTTTAATATTTACCTTTCCAGACATGGGGATGTAAGAAATGGAAATGCTCCTCCTTCTTCTTTTACGGCGCAACCCCTATTTAAACTTCAAAGCTCAGCTCAAACGTCTCCTTCACTATGGAGTCATTCTTTTTTTTTTTTTTAACATCTTTATTGGAGTATAATTGCTTTACAATGGTGTGTTAGTTTCTGCTTTATAACAAAGTGAATCAGCTATACATATACATATATCCCCATATCCCCTCCCTCTTGCGTCTCCCTCCCACACTCCCTATCCCACCCCTCTAGGTGGTCACAAAGCACCCAGCTGATCTCCCTGTGCTATGCAGCTGCTTCCCACTAGCTATCTATTTTACATTTGGTAGTGTATATATGTCCATGACACTCTCTCACTTTGTCCCAGCTTACCCTTCCCCCTCCCCTTATCCTCAAGTCCATTCTCTAGTAGGTCTGCATCTTTATTCCCATCTTGCCCCTAGGTTCTTCTGACTATTTTCTTTTCTTTTTTTTAGATTTTTTTAGATTCCATATATATGTGTTAGCATACGGTATTTGTTGCTACTCTGTAAAGGTTTTAGTTTCTCCATCGAATCTGAATGAGATCCTTGCTGGGTAGAGTAATCTTTGTTGTAGGTTTTCCCTTTTATCACTTTAAATATGTCCTGCCATATGGAGTCATTCTTAATTCTCTGGGCACTCCCTGTGGTTCATGACTTATTTTTAATCTCTTTTATATCACTTACAAATTTGGTTATTTATCTGCTCACAATTCTGTCTACTCAGTTTTGGGCTCTTGAAGTGCAAGAAGTGTGTCTTACTCATCCTTGGGCTCCTAGTCCCTATTCACTTAATAAATGTTTATTGAATGAATGAATGAGTGAATAAGGAGAAAAAATGAACTGAAAGTATAGGAGGCGACAAATAGAATACCAGTCTTTATTTATGAATAGGGTGATTGTCATACCCCTGAGTACTCATTTCTGTTTTGTTTAAACCAAACACCTTCTGAATTATAGATCCAGGTATACTATTTGGAGTGAATTTCCTATTTTTTAAACTATGTTTTTATTTTTTAAAACCATCATTTATAGTATAAAATACCCTCTAACTCTCTCCCATTCTCGTCTGGTGATGACATCCTTAACACTTCTCCACTCAATTCTCAATCCTAACCCACAGAAACTTACCTCTCCAGTGTTCTGTTCCAGGTGGTGATGAGTTGATATGATCATTTAAGTTCAGCTAATTTGTTACTTGGAAAAAGGCTACAGAGGAAGTCATTCAGGTCTCCAGGCCCCTCACTCTTCTATTTCCTAGTGGCTATCTGGAAACTATGTCATTGCCGAATCCATCAGTGAGTGAGATTGTGGCAGTCTCAGTCAGAGGTGTATTCAGCTGCAAGTGGCAGGAAATTTGACCAGATTGGAATAAACAAGGAAGAGGTTTGTTTTTCTCCTATATTAAGAAGTCCAGAGGTAGGTCGTCCAGGGCTGATACAGCTAATCATGGATGTCTTTGACTACCTAGAGTTCATCTACCTTCCTGCTTTACCATGGTTAGTGGCTTTCATCTTCATAATTACAAGATGGCTAATGTAGCATCTATATAGGTTTTGCATCTATATTCCAGGCAGGAAGAATGGGAAAGAGAAAAGGGCAAATCAGAGAAGGACCATGCCAGCCAAATCTAACTCTTTCCAAGCTTTTCAAGAGCCAAATAAAGTGGCTTCTTTAAGTCTCATTGGCTGTAACTGTGTCACATGACCACTCCTAGCTGCAAAGGAGGCTGGGAAATCAAGTATTTTAGCTAGGTATTGCTGATCAAGGCAATATTAGGATTCTTTCAGTAAGGAAGGAATAAGGGAGATGGCTATTGGGTCCAGATCTAGCAATGTGTGCCACAGAGCACTTACTGAGCATCTTAAGAGCCAAGGAAGAACCATGTTTGATTCCTTTGGGCATTTTCTCAAATTGTGAGAAAACGCTTGCTTCTGCCTAGGATCTGGAAATATGTACTGTTGCCCTCTGTAGAGCTGTGTCACCCAGATACCATTTGTGGTCTCCTTGTCCCTTATACAGTAAGTCCCCTACATATGAACTTTCAATTTGCGAACTTTCAAAGATGCGAACGTGCGTTCGCATGTCCAATCATATGTTAGCTCCCGTGTCTGGTGTACATTGTCACATGCGTGCATCCTCTACAAGTGGTTGTGCTTTTGTGTACTTTACTGTACAGTACTGTATAGAGTACAGTAGTACAATATCTTTATTTCAAGCACAGGATGTCCAGAAGCAAGCTTAAAAGTAGCGGTGGTGTACCGACTGTGAAGAAGCGCCAAGAGAGACAAGAAGAAGAAGAAGTAACTGAAGACCTTAAGAGATTCACGACGCAAGAAATGGTGAGGGGATTTTCTTTATTTGAGGAGGTACTGTTAGTTTTTGAGGCACAGGACTCGAACGTAGAACGGTACACGAATGTTACAGCAACCGTTCAGAATGCAATCCAGTGCTACCATGTCACCTATGACGAGAAAAATAGAGCTACTACCCAGACACCACTGGATCGTTTTTTCAAAAGGGTAGATAGAATTGAATCCAGCAAGGAACCAGAACCTGTGCCATCAACGTCAGGCATGAGTGAAATTGCAGCTTGCCCTCCATCTCCTATTGCTGACGATCCTTCAGCTCTACCATCTCCCGCCTCCTCTCCCTCCTCCAGTCAGTAACTCTTCTTGCCTCTTCACTCAATGCCAGCCCCTGGATGCCAGCTGTTGTACTGCACTACTGTACTTTCCAAGGTACTGTACTGTAAGATTAAAAATGTTTATTTTTTGTTTGTTTTTTATGTATTATTTGTGTGAACAGTATTATAAACCTATTACAGTACAGTACTGTATAGCCGATTGTGTTAGTTGGGTACCTAGGCTAAATTTGTTAGACTTATGAACAAATTGGACTTACGAACTCGCTCTTGGAATGGAACTCGTTTGTATATAGGGAAATTACTTTATTAGGGTTCTCCAGAGAAACAGAATTGATTCTCTCTCTCTCTCTCTCTCTCTCTCTGTATCTATCTAGAGAGTGAGAGATTTTAGGGAACTGGCTTATGTGATTGTGGGGGCTGGCAGATCTGAAATCCATATGGCAAGCTGGCTGGCTGGAAATTCAGGTAACAGTTAACGTTGCAGTATTGAGTACAAAATCTGCAGGGCAGGCCAGCAGGTGGGAAACTCAGGCAGGGTTTCTATGTTGCAGTCTTGAGGCAAAATTCCTTCTTCTTTGGAAACTTCAATCTTTGCTCCTAAGGCCCTCAACTGATTGGATGAGGCCCACCCACATTATTGAGAGTAATCTACTTTACCCAAAGTCTACTGATTGCAAATGCTAATCACATCTAAAATATCCTTCCAATGACATCTAGACTGATTTTTGAGCAAATAACTGGGGGCACCATAGCCTAACCAAGTTGACACATAAAATTAACCAGCACACCCTTCAAATCTAGTTCAGAACCATAGCCTGGGGAGACCAAGGCTCTTTCCAAGATAGCTGCATATTCCCAGCCGCTTATATATTTAGGGCTACTTCAGGCTCCACAACACATTCTGCTGTGCACGTTCCATCCTACACCCCAGTTCAAGTCTGCCCTGAAATTCAAGCCTGCCCTCAATATCCCACCACAAAACACCACTTGCATACAGCGTTTATGGTTTTTAAAGACTTTCCTCAAGATTTGTTGAGTTGGGAGCTATCCTGCCACCATGTCCCAGATCGCTCTTTCCTCCCTTCTTGACAGCTCTCTTTTGGACTGAGACCTATGCCAAAACCCCAAATTCTTTCTCCCCAGTTATGAAAAAGTAGTTCCCCTCTTCTGATATTTAAAATCACAAATTCTCACGTGTATGGGGTCTACCTCAAGCCTTTATCAACATATTTTTTCCAAAAAAGACAGTTATTTCTCTCTCCAATTGAAATTTTGGTACCATTGCTAAGATGATAATATATTTTTTTTTACTTCTTTACATCTAGGAGTGTGAGACCAGTAAAACATGGCCCTTGAGAGAGTTCAAATTTTCCAGATAAAACAGAATAATAAAGGCATGCAGGGAGAGAGATCCCAAAAAGGCATTACAACGTAGAAGAGTTGCCACTTTCTCCTGCCAATGAGCCCAAGCTCCTTAGCACAGCACACGGGTCCTTACCTAGTTACTTTCTCATCCTATGTGACCTCAAACTCTGTGTCCTGGTCACATTAAGCTCCTGGCTGTGTCTTTGTTCATGCTGTTGCTTGCATCAGACATCAGTCTTTCTCTATCTTTCTCTTGCTCTCCCCCTTTCTCTCTCCCTCTCTGCAATTCATCCTGGTGAATTCATCCTTCAGAGAAGCTCTTCCTGACTCCTCCAGAGAGAATATTCCCATTGCTTCTTGGACAATAATTCTCTACCAAGACCATCAGAAACTTTAGTGCTCTCTATTCCCTAGTGTCTACCATAGCATCAGGACCACAGCTCAATAAATACTTGTTGAATTGAATGGAATTCAAATGAATTGGCACACAATGTACTTTATCCTTGGAGATTTTCCACCTAATGTCATTTTAAAGCCAAGGAGAATTTCATTTCTAGATTCTATATTTAAAACTACTGTTCCATTGCAATGCACTAAAATGGTGGTTTTCACTTTTAATAGGAAAAAGAAAAGACCATTCATATAGATCCCAGAGAATGTATCTGAAGGTTCCCTAATATTTCTGGAGACCACAGCTGGAGAAACACTGACTTTAAAAAAATCAAGTTTTTGGGCTTCCCTGGTGGCGCAGTGGTTAAGAATCTGCCTGCCAATGCAGGGGACAGGAGTTCAAGCCCTGGTCTGGGAAGATCCCACATGCCGCGGAGCAACTAAGCCCGTGAGCCACAACTACTGAGCCTGCGCGTCTGGAGCCTCTGCTCCCAACAAGAGAGGCCGCGATAGGGAGAGGCCCACGCACCGTGATGAAGAGTGGCCCCCGCTTGCCGCAACTAGAGAAAGCCCTTGCACAGAAACGAAGACCCAACACAGCCGTAAATAAATAAATAAATAAATAAATAAATAAATAAATAAATAATCAAGTTTTATTATATGGAAGAAGACTTTCAAATGGTAATCAGTGCTCCAAAAGAAAAGTGTTACCTTTATAACTAGTAAAACTTTTGTTTTAGATGATCATGAAAACAAAAGCCCAAAGGAAAAATGTCTAGGATTCCTAAAAATTAGTCAGACCCCAGTTTCAGGAACACGGAGGTCACAACTCATGGGGCAGGCTTTGTGACAGTATAAGGGCAAGACCTTTAGGCAGAGGATCAGGTCCTCATACCAAGATCCCATTGACCTTCATTGCACAGATTCACATTCAGCAAGGCCAAGGGCAAATCTGCATGGGAGTGCGTGAGCTAGCAGGCTGAACATAGAAGTTTCCACAGTCGGCTGTGGTTGAGTTCAAGTGCAGAGTTCCACTCTCTCAGGTGGCTGGCACGTGTTGCCATTAGGACAGGACTCTCAGCAGTCTCCCTGCCCAGAGATACTTTTCCTCTTCCTTTAGGTCCTTCCATTGTGCCTGAGAAGAGGGCACAGAGGCCTGGAGGTACACCCAAGGCCCTCGACACGAAGGCAGGCTGGCCCTGCAAGCTCAGCCAGCTGTCTGCTCAGGTACCAGCCCTTCTCCAACCTAGCAAACTGCTGTCCCCCAGAGAGCTTACCAAAACATTTGAAGATTGAAAAGTGTATTTCCTGTGTCCACAGGACGCCACACATCTGTGTCCTGTAAAACCTCTCATCAGCCAAAATGGGGCTCACGGCACCACCTGCATTGGAATCATCTTGGGATTTTGTTCAGAACGCAGCTTCGTGGGCTCCACCCTAGGCTCTTCTGTGGCCTTCCTCAAGGAGCTGCTTCATTGGCAAGGAGACGCTCTGCTGTCCTTCTACCCCTCCTGAGTCCTTTCTTTTCATCTGGGTTCACTCCATGAGCTCCTGGTATCCCGTTCACCTTCTCAGGCTGCCTGTAGACCCTGCCCTCTCCCCGGCTCTTACTCCAGAACTGTCCCCCAGGGCCACGGCAACGCGTTATTTCTGCATGTGCGCACCACTCTCCCTGGACTTTCAGAGACAGGTTCTGGCTGATGGGCTCCGTGATCCTAATCTTCCCAGAAGACAGCCTGCTGAGCAAGGGCTAGCTGCAGTCCCCTTAGCTGCCAGCGCTCTTTTACTGTCCAATAATTTTTTGGCTCCGAAAGGCCCTTGGGTTTACACCAAACACAGAAAGTGAAGTCCGGACATTTTCCCTTTCAGCAGCTCCTTCTCCATCTTCAGCTGCTTCTAAGGAGCCTCTGGAAAAGGGGCAGGCTCTGTGCATCAGGGAAATCAACTAATTTCCCTCTGTTCTGTCTGCCCTTGGCCCTCCTGCTTCCATTGCTTGGGCAGGTGGCAGATGCTTCCCTTGGGATCTGGAGCTTGCCGGCCCTCTGGATTTGGTGTTTGGACTGTAGCTTTGTCCGAAGTCTGACTTTTCCCAGAATGGTGTCCTGGACTTTTCTCACGTCCTGTAGACCAGCCCCATGTCCTGACTTTATCTCCTTCCCAGCCCTGATAGACCCGGGAGGGGAACTTATGGCAACCAACTCAGGCCTTTGACTGGAGAACTGTGTAAATAAACGGGGCTATGATCTAAGGATGGAATTTCTATTTCATTTTTGCTCATTGTGTACCATGAAGATTAAAGGATTCATTTATGTTGGTAAATAATGTTGATAGATCTCTAAAGAGAGAAACAAAAGGAAGAGTCACATATACTAACTAGTATGAGCTTATTACAAAGGTACTCGGGGACTCAGAGCAACAGAGGAAGTCACTCCTTTGGCCTTATTGGCTCTATGCGGCCACTCTGGTTCCCAGAATTCCAACAATAGCATGAGCCTGAGCTTTCAAGAACAGTGACAGCAGCCTAGTCTAAAGTGACAGGCTCATGTGTTCACCTACCACTGATGTTTCCCCAAGGTGAGGATTTCATAGAGTAAACCAGCATGCCTCTAGGGGGCAGAGTTTAGAGATGGCCTCAGAGCAGAGACGCTCCCTTGGGCTCAGGTCACTAATGGTTGCCTTCTGCAGACGAACCTTTTCTTTGGCCCTATAAATGGTGACAGGTACAGCAGGCTGGCTTCATCTACAAAGCTCACGTGATGAACTGCGGTCACTTTCACAAGGAAAGACGATCAGCAGGGAGGTCTTCCCCAGATGGTGGATGTGTAAGCGGCTGGCATACACGACTCAGTAACGCCTCCTTCAGTCCCCCCAGAAGATCCTGCCAAGAAGAGGGGGAGCGCTGACTAGGAATATGAATGAGATGGACTTAAAGAGCTGTTCTGATGCCCTACTCTGCCCTGGCACCAGCCACCCAACAAATGAAAGTGGCCGAACAATTGGGTTTATCATCTGTGCTAACGTGACAGAAAACCGTGGGCTGGGATGTTGCCATGATTCATCCACCTGCCTTTCCCTCCATGTATAACTGTGGACAGATTACTCTGACCCACCAGGAATAAGTGATAACGGGCGTTCAGTCATCACAGTGAACTGGAGGGTGGGTGCGTACCATCCCCTCTATTCCAGCTCTATAATCGTTGATTTAGTGCTTCTCAGGATGCCCCTTGACCAGACGTCTCCTGCACCGACCTGCCAGCAAGCAGGGGTTTCATTTACACAGAGCCTTAGGCTGGTAGTCTCAAAATGCTACCCACCCTACTACCTCACCCCACCCTCAGTGCGATCATTCTCCTAGAAGACCAAGTTCAGCTTCAGAAACAATTATTGAAAGGTTTGCCGATGGCTTTCCTTGGCCCAGAAATTTCACCAAAAAGGTCTGAGAATGCCTAAAAAAAGACCCTCACAAAGCACCCTAATGGGGGAGAAGAGGTTTCTTTTTTTTTTTTTTAACACATCTTCACTGGAGTATAATTGCTTTAGAATGGTGTGTTAGTTGCTGCTGTATAACACACTGAATCAGCTATATGCATACATATATCCCCATATCTCCTCCCTCTTGCGTCGGGGAGCGGAGGTTTCTAACACTGCGAGAACCTCTTTATTTCTTTAAATCATCCCCCCAAAATTGGTGGACCATCCTCTCTCCTCACCCCTCCCCCAAATTGTGCTGAAATTGAGAAAATATGTAATGATAGGATGAATTCAGTGCCCCTGAATGTATGTTTTATGGATCACAGGATCTGCATACAGTCTAAAAATAGCCATTCACACCCGGGAAAGGAGAATTCTCCTGCAGTTTGCAGATATTGCCGATACCATAGACCTCTGGCAGGAATTCTGGATTGGAACCAATGTCAGAAAGTAATTCCCTAGGGCCCCTGCCCTGCTCCAGGGATCTGTTTTTCTCCTACCCAGAAGGCAAGGGCACCTGGGCCAGAAAGGGTGCAGAGTACTTGGTATGTTTCCAAATTCTCTCCAATCTGGAGGACTCCAAAAAAGATGAGCAAGGGAATTCATTATTCTGGGACTAAGTCAGGGATTCTGATATCTTCTGGAGTAAGAATGGGATATCCAATGATAGCTAGAGTTTTAGGCTATATAGAGCAACCCAGAGGACTCTCTTTTCCAGGCTCAAGGGTCCCCTGGATCAACTCTACAGCCAGGTTGGTCCTGTGAGCTCTGTTTCTGTATTAAAGTCATGATGGACGGAAAGTTCGAACCAAGAGTTTGAACTTTGCTGCTTAGATATGTGATCTAGGGTGACAGTGATATTCATGGCAGGTGGTAGGATTACACATCATGGCCTTCTTGTGTTTGGGCGGGGCTCTATGATTAGTTCTGGCCAATGAATTTTTAGCAAGTGAGATGGTGTCACTTCCATGCCAGATCATTTAGCTGCCACTCTGAGACCCTCCAGCGCTTTTTTTCCCTCTGGCATTTTGGAGATGGTGGCTATTCCATCAACCTGGGTCTCTGAAGACTATTGTGAGTGGAGCCTCCTGGCCGAACTGTAATGGACAGATGGTAGGATGGGAAGTAAGTCTTTGTTGGGTGAAGCCGCTGCGGTTTTGGAGTTACTCGTTACTGTAGTATAACTTAATGTATCCTGACCAGATAGGCAAGGTTATAGCGCACAATGCTTCTATGTCTTAGGTTCTCTGGGAAAATTACACTGATAAGTCAAAATGACTATTTTTATTTTTTATAATAACCAGATGCCCCTTCCAGCCCTCCCTCATCCGATCACCTGCAACGCCCCCCCGACTGATTTGACTGGAGTTCAGTTGGTCTTCAGGAGTGGAGAGCTGGGGAGAGGCAACATTGCTAGGGTATTGGTCTGTTGGCACACTTCTGGCCAGGCGTCTTCCAAAACAGAACTTTCTTTCTGTCCATTCAGAATGAGCCACACAGGCCAGGCAAAAAGGGACGGGCTCTCTCAGGAGCTCAGAGAACATGGGACTCAAGCCTTGATGCCTTTATGCTTGTCAGTCCGGTGCTTTTCACGGCACCACTTTTTTTTGTGCTTGATTTTAAATGGCATTTTGAGTCTTGGCCAATTTACATCATTTTAGTCCCGCACCCTGAGCCTCTCTGAGAGTCCTGAATACCCTGGGGTTTGTGTTTGGACAGTTGCAATGATGTATTTCAAACCCAGTGTTTAGCTGCTTACTATAATGACAGGCGAGGAACAATTGGGCAGTTTGGCACGTGTCAGGTTCTAAATGTAAGGATGAAGGTTCTAATGGTAACAGAGGGACAAATAGATTTGTCCTCAACTTGGCAGCAATGTTACTCTGCCAGGCTCTGCCAGCCTGATGCTTGAGCACTTCCAGGCCCAGGACTTGTCTAAAACATGGAAAACCTCCCTGGAATCACCAATGAAAAGGAGAACAAAAATTTCTGCTTTGCAGCACCTTTTATAAATACCAGTGATGTGGGCAGGACCCTTTTGGGTGAAGACTCTTTAAAAGGCATGACATTTAGACTTGGTCCAACGTCATTGTTTCCCCATTGACATCTCACTTCCTTTGATAGACATCTCATTATTAAGCATCATATTATTAGCACAAGTGCTTTCTATAGAAACATAAAGGCAAGGATGCTTATTAATCAGAAGCCAAATTTTCTATTCAGGCTCGTAATCAAGGATCTTGGAAAATGTGAATACTCTTATTGGGTTGGAGAGACCGAGAGAAGCTTCCTCCCTGTACTTGATCTGCCAGGATAATGGTGTCCTAGGGAAGGTGTCCTGTGAGGCACAGGAGAAACTGCTTGAAACCGCACCATCCTGGGGATACGTACCAGGGAGTGTCTTACAGGAATCACTGGACTCCCATGAAGTGGATTGTGAAGAGTGCTAAGAAGGCTATATCACTCAAAAATATCTCCCCACCGATCTGCCTGCATTTCCAACATCAGAGATTATTCCTTCTTTTCTTAAGAATTTCAGATTTTAAGAGAAATAGTGTAATTAGTGGTTAAGTTCATAAACTCTGGAGTCATGCTCCCTGGATCTGAATCCCAGCTCTGCCATTTACTAGCTGTGTGACCTTGGGGAAGTGACCCAAACTCTCTGATCCTATTTCCTCACTTATAAAATGGGATAATAATTGTCCTGCTTCATAGGGTTATTGTAAAGATTAAATTGAGTTGATATAGGGAACACACAGACCAATACCCTAGCAATGGTGCCTCTCCCCAGCTCTCCATTCCTGAATTCCAATTCCTAAATTGGAATTCAATTTCCATGAACAGCCAAGAGCAGTGGCTAGGTAGTCTGGTTGAGGCGGAGTTACTTCCAGGCCTGGAAAGTTCCCCTTGACAAGGATTTGTTCTGGAGTTTCCTATCGCTGTATAACCTTCCTGAGGTGTTGTTCAGATTTTTGTTTTTTGTTTTTTTAAGGTGAAACGTTTTATTTAAGAACCTCTTTTTTTTTTTTTTTTGACCACGCCCCGACGAGGGATGGAACTGTGCCCCCCTGCAGTCCTACAGTGGAAGCGCGGAGTCCTAATCACTGGACCGCCAGAGAATTCCCCTCTTGTTCAGTTCTAAACTTCCCAAAGACAGTCACAAAGATAATGTAGGCATGGGACGTAGGCATGGGGAAAATTAGATGTGTACTGAGCCATTCCCTTTCTCCTGGGGGGTTCTGGGCCTGCTAAAGAAATCCTGGGCCCAATCTGGGCTAAACTGGTTTCAGAAGGTAATCAGTTAACTCCATTTGTTAAGGCTAATTTTCTGACTCCAAATGGTAGACAGATTTTCCTTCTTCAGAACAGTCTTGCTTAAAGCGAAAAGCCATTAAAAAGAAAATTTGATTAGTCCACCTTGCTCAAGATTGCTCAAAAAACTTTTCAGAAATTGCAGGATCTAATCCCGTGGGGTCAGCTGGTTCCCAGGCCCATATCTGCATCCAGTACCAGAGAACAAAGGCACAGAACATTGCCGGCCACCATCAGGGGCAGTGCCAATGAGAGGCTGCTATCTTTCTCCAATTTTAAGGTTAGAGTCACAAAACTGTGATCCTTTCTCACAAATGGCTCTGTCCTCTGTCCTATGCAAACCACTGAACACATAAAATGAACGTTTTTAAAGTTCACGCTGACCTTTTTTGATGTCTGGGACAATGCAATCCCTTCAGTTTGTAATGGAAAATAGATTAAGCTACTTGCTTGGCTTGCTTTTTAGGGAGCTGCGGCCTTCTCATTTTCAGAATCTTTGCCCTAGAATTTTTGCTCAGATTCTCCTTTTTGGTAAAACCCGTGGGCATTGAATAGGCAAAGACGGGTGATTTGTACCCTGGCTTGGATCTTGCTTTTCCCCTAAAGCAAGTCAACTACCGTCTGCTTGAGCACAGTTTCCCATTTTCTTCAGTTCCTTTGTTCACATCATAGAAACTCATGTTCATTAACTATTGATTATGGAAACCAAGACAACGGGCCTAGAAAAAAATATAGACTATAAAGTCTTTCAAGAAGATTTTTCTGGACCTGGAGCCCTTCAGTGCCAATTTATTCAGAGTTTGGTTTGGTTTTGCTTTGTGGATTTTTTTTCCTCCTTCTCCAGGTAAATGGACTCTCTGAATACCAGCTCATTTAATCCTGCCTCTAAAAGGGCATTTTGTGTTCTCTTCCAAAAAAACTCTTGACTGGGACAAGACAGGGAAACAGAATCTTCTCAAGGAACTGCCTGGCCAGCAGACATGTTTTGGCTATGAAAACAAATAGGAAAATACTAAATAAACATAAGTCTTTGTATTACTGGGTTTTGAAAAAGTAAAGAAAAATAAATACGTATTTATTTAATGGACCCACCCCACTGGAAAAGCCCCAGAGTGCTGAGAAAACATATCATTAGGGCTATCTGAGGGAAGGAAGCCCTCCTGTAACTGCTATTTTCTTTCTCTCGTCTTCTTCCAAATCTGCAAATAAACATGCCAGTAATTTTATACTTTTCCTCAATTAAAATGTGATTTCCCAGCATGCATCGCCAGAGGGTGTGCCTCTTTGTCCAAACCAGGGCAAGTACTGGGAGTCTGTCTTCATGGCCACATTTCTTCAGTCCCTTTCAGAGCTATCATTGGATTTGAGCTTCATGGCTACACAAGTAGAATGCATTTATAAATCTGGTTATTAACAGTAATTCATGTTATGTTTAATTTGGAAAATTGGAGCTTTGTCCAGACTTTACAATGACGTCAACTTTTATTGAGATATACACCAGATAAGGAGCTAAGTATTTTACATACATTGTTCATTTAATTCTCAGGACAACCCTATGAAGTAGATATTATCATTTCCCCATCCTGCAGGTGAGGAAACTAAAGCACAGAGAAATTAAGTAACATGATCAAGGTTACACAGCTGATAAGTGACAAAGTCAGAATCCAAACCCCTGCTTTGATTGAAAGTCCAGGGACTTAAACTCAATCATCAGAGTGCTTCATGAGTTGGTCCCAGCAGAGTAACTCTTACATGGTGGACTTGGAACAAATCCTTGTTGAATAAATTAAAAATCAAACCCGTATTTTGATCCTTGTAATATTCCTTTCAGGAAAGTCCATAGTTCTAATATTCATGGTGAATAAAGCTACAGCTGCAGTAAGAAATAACCCCTAAGTCTCAGTGGCTTAACACAGTAAAAGTGTATTTCTCACTCATGTCACAGTATAATACGGTTGGTAAGGATCCAGGCTCCTTCTAGACTGTGGCTCTGCCATGTTCAGTGCTTTTCTCTCAAGGTTGCCCTGAGCACTGAGGTCTCCAGGCTTGCATCACCAGCCAGCTGGCAGATGGTAGATGAGAGAGTGGAGGTTGGCTCTGGGAGTTTTAGGGCCAGGCCTGGAAGTGTCATGCATTCCGTTGGCCGGGACTTGGTCACGTGGCCACACTAACTGCAGAGGAGGTTGGGAAATGTAGCTTGGCTATGTGTCCAAGAAGAGCATGAAATGGGCTTGATGAGCACAACTTTGTCTCTACTAGAGACCTCTATCCTTTTGCATAGATGAAAACCTTGCAGACTTATACCGTATTTCCTTGACAAAATCCTTCCCTCTTACTTGAATGGAAATTTCCATCATTAGAGTCATTCCTTTGCATTTGATGGCAAAGTTGGAGTTTTGCACACCTAAGGCCAGATGTAAAATGTACAAACTCTTCCTAGGACCACCTGCACTAGTTTTCTTTTGTTAGTGCAGAGTAGACTTGTTGACAATATTAGAAAGCTCTAGAGTTTGCTGGGACATTTTGATAAGGGTGGATTCAGTGAAAAACTCTGGGTGTTATGGATAGAAGGAACAATCTAAAAGTATGGCTTGGTGGAGGAATGTCTAGTTTAGAGATAAAATATATGTGTGTGGCTTAAAAACTTCATACATTTATCTATAAAGAAGTTAATTATCTTGTTCAGGATGAAAAAGAGAATCACTTGTTAAACCAGATCAGAAATGTATTCATCTCTTTATTTATCTCAAACCTGACTCAATTGGTTGATCTCCTTTTGAGGGAGTTCCTTTTCATTGAGAAGTATGTTTTAAGCTTATCTAAGTGCCAACTGGCAACATCCTCCTCGTATTTAAAATTGTAGCCCATTAAAGGTAGATTTCTGTTTACTATCCCAAGTATCGGGGCTATCACGTTTCTAATTTCTAATGAGAGACTGAATTATTCATAAAAGACATTTATCTTTCTTACTCCAATTATTAATCTCTTGACGCTATTGATGGTCTCAAAGCTCTGCCATACAAGCTTAATGCATTTTGCATCAGTGTGTCACACCTGCTGGAGATGTCTTTGGCTTGACATGAAGGGGTTAAAAAATAGGACTTGAGTTGGTGCCAGACAATTAGGTAATTACAAAATACTTTTGCACATTACAGTAATCTTGTAAGCACTATGCCTGAAGTCATGGCTACCCACTCTTGCTTTCTTAATTGTGCACTAAGGTTTTCAATGTCATCCTTAAGTTCCAAGATTTAAGAAGAAAAAAAAAAACAGATTTCCTATTTTTAAAGCCTATGGTGAATTTTTTTCTCAATAACTTTTCTTTACTGGTATGAAAATATTTCCAAATTAATCGTGAGATAGCAGTCAACATTGATGGAGTGCTCCCTATACACTAGGATCTGTGCTAAGCGCTTTGCAAGTGCTGTCTTGTTTAGCTTTCTCAGACACCCTGGGAAGTAGGTACTAATAAACAGTTAAGGCTCACATAGTGCTTCTTATACTCCAGAGACTCATTTAATATCCTTACAATCCTCTGAGGTTTATACTCTAATATTCATTGAACCAAGAAGCTATCAATGGTAAAGCAGTGTTATGGGCTGAATTGTGTTCTTCCCCAAATTCATTATTGAAGTCTTAACCTCCAGTACCTCAAAATAAACTGTATTTGGATTTAAGGTCTTTAAAGAGGTAATTAAAAAGAGGTCATTAGCATGGACCCTAATCCAATCTGACTAGTGTCCTTATAAGAAGAGGGGATTTGGACACAGACAGGTACAGAGAGAAGACCATAGCATAGGGAGAAGATGGCCATCTATAAGCCAAGGAGAGAGGCCTCCGAAGAAATCAACCCTGCCAACACCTTGATCTTTGACAGCCTCCAGAACTATGAGAAAACAAATTTCTGTTGTTTAAGTGGCTCCATTTGTGGTACTTTGCTATGGCAGACCTAGCAAACTAATACAAGCACCATGATTTTACATACCGCTAAGAAAATAGCAAATTAAATTATGACCAAGGCTTTGAATTTTTATTTTAAGCATATTAAAAGAATCCTCATTTAGACACAAACTTTCATCAAATACAATTCTTGTCCATACATAAAACAGAAATCATAAGTGAACTACACGAGGTAAGGTATTCCTAAACATTCTTCACGTACAGAGTATGACTTTTCCAAAATAATTTCTACTCAGGGTCAAGAAAGTCTATGATTTTCCACACAAAATTATCTTCTATGCCATCAAAAGGGTTGATGATGCAGCATTTCTTAAAAGAAGGCTCCACAATTGTCTCCAGGATGTTCTTCAAGCCACAGACAAGCATCCTGTACGTTTGGACGCTGACACGGTTTTGATCTGCTGATCTGTTTCATCTCTGTATACACAATCTTGTGTTGATGCTAAATCATGATGTAAAATGTTTGCACTCAATAATTAGTTACACAATGAATGAAAAGAACGGAGAATGTGAAGTGGGAGAATGGCCAAGAATGGGGGGAAAACTTCAAACAGGAGAGAGGAAGGACCTCCCCCCCAATATAAACAGTCTACCTCACAATTTTACCATTGTCTCTCTTGACATTCATTCATCTTCTGGTTGGCATCAGATCTGCCATTCTTTCCTGTCAGGGGACAGAGTTACATTCTCTGTCACTGAGGCATGTGGGGTGCTCAGGGCTGAAATGATCTGCGTTATCCCAGCTGAACCCAAAGAGGACATCATCGGGAGGAGGGCCGGGGGGACATTTGGCCCAGGTCTTGTGTGCACAGGGAGACTCAGACTAAGAATTTGGGATTTTTTTTTTCATTTTTAAAATACTCTAATTGCCCCCAAATATAAAAATGATCCAGGTCTTGCTTGATTTCTGAAAGGCCCTGAACCCCAAAATGAACTTCCAATTTTGTCTGTCTTTGCAACAGATATTACTAGAGTAGCTATGGTGATTTGCACTACCAACAGAGCAGTCATGCCTTAAATGCCCAGGGGAGTAATGCATGGTCCTTTACCTCAGCCAGCCCACGTCGACCAGGGGAAACAGACTTGTAAACTTTTGATTGCCCTGGTGTAATGAGTAGTTTGCTGGAGGTGTGGAGAGAGGGGAAAAACAGAAATCTGATTTAAGAGTTGGGACCTAGTCAGAGACAGTTTCATATACAAGGAGAGGAGGGAACAATCTGTGGCTTGAAGGAAGATAGGTGATTTGAGCAATTAGCTTGAAAAAGCCCCTGCCTCCAGAGCTGATTTTAATTTGACTGAGCTTATGTGGTGGAAGACATCTAGTAAGTTATCTAGAGTTTCACATTACCTGGCTATTAGGTGATAGAGATTGGTAGTGTCTAGAGCAGGGGTCCCTAACCCCCTGTTAGGAACCGGGCCGCACTGCTGGAGGTGAGATGAACCGCTCCCCATCGCTCCCCATCGCTTCCCATCGCTCCCCATCGCTCCCATTACCGCCTGAACCATTCCCCCCCATCCCTCTACCCCCCCGTCCTGTGGAAGAATTGTCTTGCACGAAACCAGTCCCTGGTGCCAAAAATGTTGGGGACCTCTGGTTTAGAGGACCAAATGTAGTTTTTGCTTTTCATCTAAATAATGGGGCACCACTTGGAGGCAGGGGCTTTGACCTGCATTGTGAAGAGCTGGGCTATTGCTCAGCCATGACCTTGGCAGTCGCCAGCTCCACTTTGGTTTTGCCTCAATCAGTTGCCACCTCTTGGGATTGTCAATATTGACACTCACCCTTAGAGAAATCAATACCTGCGTATTAGCCTCCAATTTCATATATTGATGTGCAGATGTGAGGGCCTCGGGTGAATAGGAGATGACTTCAGCATTTGAGAATGCTGCCTCAGAACTGGAAAGCCTGCGGATTTGCATTTCCCCCAGTGGTCCTTGGCTTCAAGACTTCTATCGCTATTATCTCTCTGCAGTGTATCTGCATGCAAAATTTTGGCAGAACCATTTTAGAAGCCAGCAGACAAGAAAACAGGATCTGCTTTCTCAGAGCTCAAAATTAACTTCCTCAAATTCGATAGAGTAAATTCTCTGAAATAACTCTTAAAATGAAAAAAAAAATTAACCTTTCGACTGAAAATGTGTTTTGAATGGTACTCCCGTGTATCTTTGCTTACATTAAGGGATCAGGGTATCCTGGGAGAGCTTTGCCATCCCCAGTCTCAAGTCAAGTGCCAAGTCAATCAGATTAACAGTGAATGATTCAAATATTATTATCACAGACATACCTGCAATACACAATCAGTATGGCTGCTTTATCTCGCCAGGAGTGAACAATGTTCTGGCAAGAACAGTGCCTACCCAATTGCCAAAACAACCAGGCTTTTCAGTCAACTGTGTCAGGCACTGTGTAGACAAGACTCCTAAAAAAATAATAGATTCAATGTAGTGAACATTTGCTAGTCTCATATTCATTATGAAGAACTGCAATATGATACAGGTGCATTAACTTTCATTAGTTTTTTGAGGAGAAAAGTAAAACAAAGAAAAACAAATAATAAAATAGTATACAACTCCAGTAGCAACGTGGAGATATGGTGATAGTAGAAAACAAAAGAGAGAAAATGGATTTTTTTAAATGATAAATAAAACTTAAGCTCCCCCCCAAAAAAAAAGACTCTTGGGAGTGATCTGGTTGTTTTGTTCAAATGGACACAGGTGTTAACAGAGATCTGTCCTCTGTTGCACAAACTTGAGTGAGGCACTGTACGAGGTGATAAACCCCCTTACCTCCAGCTCACTCGCCTGTGAGACCGCTGGGGAAAAGTAGGAAGAGCCAAAGGGTGTATTCAAAAATAACTGACAATCCCCTCAGCCTTCACTGCAGGGGTTCCAGAATTGTCGTGCCCTCAGGCAAAGTTGGCAGAGGTGAGGTAAGGTCGAGTGGGAGAAAGCACTTCCTTAACATCACTTCTGGTTTGAAATCCTGCAGGAAGATCAGCACTGTCTCTGCAGGAAGCCTGAGTGTGTCCGCTGTGACAGGACACGGAGCTGAGGTGCAAAGACGACTGCTGGGGGGATGGTTTGCCCGAGCTGCAACTGCGTTCTGACTCACCCGGCTACTCTGCTCTGATATAATCAGAATTTGCCTTTTTTTTACTCTTTTTTTTTTTAATTGAAGTATAGTTGATTTACACTATTATATTAGTTTCAGGTATGCAGCATAGTGATTCAGTATTTTTGCAGATGATATTCCATTATAGGTTATTACAAGATAATGGGCATAGTTGCCTGTGCTATACAGTATATCCTTGTTGCTTATCTATTTTATATATAGTAGTTGGTATCTGTTAACCCCATACCCCTATTTTCCCCCTCCCCGCTTTGATAACCACAAGTGCGTTCTAAATATCTGTGAGTCTGTGTCAGAATTTTCCCACTCTTTAAACTAAGCTCCCCTTGTTTTCCACCTCCTCATCCACAGCTAAGTTAGCATTTTTGATGTTCAAAGATTTTAAAATAGAAGTATCTGTTCATGTTTTTAAAATCATAGAAGTGATTAAGTCCTCATTATAGAAACTTTGGAAAATATAAAACCAGACGAAGAAAAAAAGTGTCCATAGATCCATAGTCACCAGGCAAAGGCAACCACTGTTTATGTCTTGGCCTGTTTGCTATCAGTTGTGTGTGTGTATGTGTGTGTGTGTGTGTGTGTGTGTGTGTGTGTGTGTATGCATACATTCCAACTTTAAAAAGGACATTTGGAAATCAAGTTCACACCCAAGCTAAAGCTATGGTGGGTGACACTCAACTGCATGTATCTGCAGTTAAGACCGAGACTACCAGGGGCCTTGCCTGGGCCACGTGATGCGCTGAAGAGGCCGTTATGGGTCTAGTTTACAGTTTGGCTACACCAGGCAGCTCGGTGATAAGCACAGCTTGTTTATTTGTCTTTGATGGATGCCAGGTGGATTGTGGTCAGACAATCTTCCTTCAGCAGCCTCAGCCCTTTGAACCCACCAGAGCCAACCTGAGGCCCTCCCCTGGGCAAAACTCAGGCCACCCAATGGGCTCCCACAACAAAAGGACGGTCACCGTGGCAGCGGCACCAGGAACAGAGCAAAGAAGCACTTAGGCAGAGAGAAAAGAGGAAGAAAGCTAGGGAGGGCCCCGGAGACGCAGCCAACGAGGTGGTGGGGCAGGCTGACCAGCTTTTCTGTTGTGTCACAGGGTTTGCTCCGAGAAACCCAGCTTCGGTGCACCTTTTCATTAGACAACCTGGATTGCGTCTAGGAATGAGCACAGGCCGTCTGCTGAGTTTAGACATTCTCCCCACTCTCTGAGAGCTGTCAGCTTGCGAGGCAGTATCCCCTTGGAGGAGGGTTTGGTGTGGGCTGCAAAATGAGAGGCCAGAAATAACCACAAATAAGAGAGGACTAGTGGCCAGAACATTTCTCCATCCTGGCGGGGGCTGTGGGAGGCCACGTGTGTTTCCGCCCTCCCTCCAGCTGGAGCTGAGTAGAGCCATCTCCAGAATGGTGGCAGCCGGGAGCCCCAAGAGCAGGGTCTGTGGCAGGGCAAAGGCAGTGACACGTCAGGGAGCGTCTGCTGGAAGGTATCTGAGGCTCTTGGGGAAGCCGGTGAAACATGCTGCGTTATCCAGAGTTTTCTCGGGGCTGGACTGGGCCGCCCATTGGAGAAGGGGGCTGGAGAACCCAGGCTTCGTCGTTTTTCCTCCTCAGTTCTTACTGGTTGTGGGCTGGAATGTGACATTGTTTTCTTTTCTGATAGGGTCATGATTTCAAAAGCTGATGATTTTCGTTTCTTAAAAAACAGGTCCCCATATCAAAGCAGGGGAAATGGTGCCATGAGGCTGGTAGTGAGTCCTGTAGAGGGTGATCTCTGATGAGAAGCGGAAGGAGGTCGGGGGCTCATCACCCACTGCTCTAGAGAACTATGGTCCAGCAAGGGTGGAATATATTTCATAAAGTGCCCCTGGGGCAAACTGGCCTGAGTGGCAGGTCACTTCAGACACAGGGTGAGAGAGATCCTGGGACAGTTCAGTCAACCAGCCTAGGGCAGGGGATCCCAACTTCCCTAAGTATATGATTTGCCTTTTCAAATCCCAAAATCCTTCGGACACCTACAAGAGAGTGTGAGTACCTACTGATTGAGAAAATGAAGGGTGAGTCAACAATTATTCAACACGTTTAAAGGCATATTACTTGAAAGCAAGCTATATAGTAGCATGTGATTGAAACCAAAGTTGTAAAGGAACTATAATAATCTCCACAATCAGACAGATACTCTATATACAACCCTCATGGCCATTCATCCCAGACTCGTTGGGTGTGTGAAATGGCAGCCACGAGGCTTTCCTTCATTCCTTCAGGACTGCAAGATTCTTGCTATAGCCCCACAGGATGTCAACAGTGTGGTGATCTGAGGACCTGGTGGCCACTATCCCAGAGTTAAGTCAATATTTAAACAGAAAGCGCTACCCAGTGCCCTGGAATATATTCCCAAAAGAGCTTCTGGACTGCACAATGGAAGTGAGGGGGAGCTTCATCCTGTTGGAAAATGAGGTTTCCAAGGACTTCCTGAAGCTGTGGGAAAATCCTTTCAGTATATCCTGACTTTTGACTCCTGACACTATGTTCTTCACACGCACACACACACACACACACACACACACACACACGCACACTTCACACAATGACCCACAGCCCCATGCATGTGATCTATCACCAAGGACATTAACTATTGGGGAATCCCTTACATGTTCAACTGCATGCTTGGAGATGAACTGTTTTGTTTAAATGAGTGTGGCCTTATCACTGAATTTGAGACAACCTGCCAAGTCAACTTCGTCTTCCATGTGAGTCTGAAAACAGCAGCTGAAGTTTTGTCAGTTCACCTTGCCTGCCTCCATCAGGGCCTGCAGAAGGTGTAAGAAGGTTTCCTGTTCCATCATTTATAGAGAAGATGCTGGATCATGGTCTGGGGAACACGTGCTCTCAGTCGGCCCTCTTTGTTGATTTCTTGGGGCTGTGCTGAATGTGACACAAAAATGATTCATGGTTTTCTCAAGACACGTGAAGTGTAAGAGCACAAATTTGTTGCCAGCTCTATATTTGCTAGTCATCGAGTAATACATTTCATTTCCAACGTGCTTAATCCTTTTTTTTTTTTAATAGATCTTTATTGGAGTATAATTGCTTCACAATACTGTGTTAGTTTCTGTTGTACAACAAAATGAATCAGCCATATGCATACATATATCCCCATATCCCCTCCCTCTTGCGTCTCCCTCCCACCCTCCCTATCCCGCCCCTCTAGGTTGTCGCAAAGCACCGAGCTGATCTCCCTGTGCTTTGCTGCTGCTTCCCACTAGCTAACTACATTACATTTGGCAGTGTATATATGTCACTGCTACTCTCACTTCGCCCCAGCTTCCCCCTCCCCTGCCATGTCCTCAAGCCCATTCTCTATGTCTACGTCTTTATTCCTGCCCTGCCACTAGGTTCATCAATACCATGGTTTTTTCTTTAGATTCCATATATATGCGTTAGCGTATGGTATTTGTTTTTCTCTTTCTGACTTACTTCACTCTGTATGACAGACTCTAGGTCCATCCACCTCACTACAAATAACTCGATTTCGTTTCTTTTTATGGCTGAGTAATATTCCATTGTATATATGTGCCACATCTTCTTTATCCATTCATCTGTTGATGGACACTTAGGTTGCTTCCATGTCCTGGCTATTGTAAATAGAGCTGCAATGAACATTGTGGTACATGACTCCTTTTGAATTATGGTTTTCTCAGGGCATATGCCCAGTAGTGGGATTGCTGGGTCATATGGTAGTTCTATTTTTAGTTTTTTAAGGAACCTCCATACTGTTCTCCATAGTGGCTGTATCAATCTACATTCCCACCAACAGTGCAGGAGGGTTCCCTTTTCACCACACCCACTCCAGCATTTATTGTTTCTAGATTTTTTGATGATGGCCATTCTGACTGGTGTGAGGTGATACCTCATTGTAGTTTTGATTTGCATTTCTCTAATAATTAGTGATTCCAACGTGCTCAATTCTTTCTGAATAAGCCTGTAGATACTGACCCAAAGCTTCAAGCGTTCAGTAATGCTTTTGAATTAATTTGCATTTTCTCATCACCAAAGCATCTAAACACGCTATAAAAGTTAGACACATATATGAGTCAGACCACTCACTCTGTGAGGTGGCATGACTTTTATGCTTACAATTTTCAGAAAAATCCTGTAAGATAGGTACTAGGATTCCCATTTTACAGATAAGGAAACGGACTCAGAAAGGCAAAGTCACTTGATCAAAGTCTTACAAAGAGCAGGTTGTGCAGCTAGGATTCTATTCAGGCCTGGTTAAAGCCATAGCCAGTCCTAACCAGGTTGCCTTCTCAAATAAGGAAAAACCTCTATTTTCTTAAAATAATATTATGCTGTTATTCTCTTTTCTTGGTATGTAAAAGTTTTAAATCTTGAATTTTGTTTGTTGTAATAGGTTGAGGGTGTGAAATTGCTGATATTTGACCATTTCCGACCCTATGGTTCAATCTTATAGTTTCCTTCTTTGCAGGAAAGAAAAAAAGGAAGGAAGGAAAGAAGGAAGGAAGGAGAAAACAAAGTGTAGAAAAACAGAGAGCAGTAGAAAGACCAAAGAGCGGAGAGGAAGGAAGGAAATAAGGGAAGGAAGAAGGTATAAGAAGTTATTAGATTAGGCTAGCGAAGCTCTGTCGCTCTTTCCTAAATCCTGCTGCCCTCCAGCCTCTCCCTCCTCAAGCTTGGATTTCATTGTCCAGTGCCTTTGATCAGCACTTTCACAGTCACCAGACTCCGTATGTAATCAACAGAGACCAACTGTATCATATTGTCTTTCATTCTTTCTTTCTTTCTTTTTTTTTTTTTTTTAACAAGGATTGCTCAGATTTCTAACCACCACCCCGAGGGGGTGAGAAGAAAGAAAAGATAGACAGAACAAAGCCTTGCATTTATAGGCGCCTATAAATATAACTTTCCCTTCCTGGGGGAGGAAAACACTGGACCAAAACAAAATGCCCTCAATGTATGGAATTATAAAAATGTAAAATTAACACACATTGAAGTTTCAGATAGGAAACATGACCTCAATGTTGAAAGAAGAGAGACGAGAAAATGAAAAATGAAAGAAACTTTTTTATTAAATAATTAGCTTGGAGATGATACGAAGTGTTTTCTAAATGAATCCATTTATAGGAGGAAATAAAAACATTTGAACAATTTGATGAATGCATATGAATAACAAATGACAAAGCCAGTGAGCAGTTCAAGCCCTGGAATTGAAGTCTTTTTAAAGGAAAAATGTTCTCACCCCTTAATGCTATCTCGGGAATCTAAATATGTTCACCAAGAGCTGGTAGGAGAGAAATGTTCTCTAAAATGATGATTATGATGTTGCTATTACCCCACACCATCAGCATGTAGAATCCCATTTGGCTCCAGCCCAGTGTGATGTGAAAGAAGGAGGATTTTCTTTTCTTATAACTGTTAGAGATTAAACTGGATCAGAATGGCAAATCCAGGCGGCAGAGCCCCCTGTTTTCTTTAGAAATGTCCTCCCAGATGGCACTCCCTTGGACAGCGTTGCATCTTTGGCTCTCTTTGACTGCCCACAGAGGAGGACAATGGTGAGGCCCGCCCCAGGGCACGATGCTGATTACCTCTGTGCCAAGGCCCATTATTAAAAGCCTCTTTGTGAGGAGGGAGTTGCCAGAAGACACTTTCCCATTGCACGTGGCTGCTTTTTTGATGTTTGGAATTCTCCAAAAAAATTGGCCTGGAAAGATCCAGGGTATGACATGATCGCAACGACTACTATTAATTACTATTATTTTAGGCTTTATTAGTTTGCTAGGGATGCTATAACAAAGAACCACAAACTGGGTACCGCAAACAAAGTCACAGACAAGGTGGCTCAAATAACAGAAAGTTATTTTCTCCAAGTTCTGGAGGCTAGAAGTTCAAGATCAAGGTGTCAGCAGCGTCAGTTGCTTTTGAGACCTCTCTCCTTGGTTTAGAGATAACTATTTCTCCCTGTGTCCTTGTACGATCTTTCCTCCATGTCCACACATCCCTGGTGTCTTTTTTTGTGTCCAAGTTTCCGCTTCTTATAAGGACACCAGTCATTTTGGATTAAGTCCCACCCTAATGACCTCATTTTAACTTAATTGTCTCTTGAAAGAGCCTTTCTCCAAATACAGTCTCATCTTAAAGTATTGGGGATTAGACTTAAACAAAAAATTTGAAGAGGCACAATTCAACCCATCATAAAGGCCTCTGAGGCTATTTTTGAATTGGAATTACACTATTTTGTTTTTAAGTGAATTTTGACTTAGTTTCAGAATGCTCTAGCTGCGTCTATGCAGTCAATGAATGTGGAATTGGACATTTATATCAGCTTTCCTTTGCTCTTGTGGGCCTGCTCTATCTTTTTCTTCCCTTATATTTTCAGTCTCTCCAGTGTCTTTATGTTTTAGATATGTCTCTGGTAGCATATAGATGGAGTTTTAAAAACCTCTAATCTGAAGATCTGTGTCTTTTCAATGTAGGGTTGAGTCTCCTTACTTTGTTGTGACACTGATATATTTGGTCACCTGGGTCACCCTTTTAGTCATCTTAAGCTGAGTTACATTATGGTAATATTCAACTTTAGAATACCATTCTGTTTTCCCACATTCTTCATCTTATAAGTTCATTGGGTACCTAATTTGCATTTCAGGTTAGCATAGGCAAGTTTTGGTCAATGATTGGCCACTACATAATGTGGATTATCATCTTTCTAGTTTCCACTAACATTTCCTAGGTATGCACTTCACATTCTGAAAGCCAATACCATGTACTGTAAATCTGAGGTTGTTTTGTTTGTTTATTTGTTGTTGTTGTGATAGTAGCACTTTATTTCTAGGCATTAACTTCTGAATCACTCACCTTAGGCTAAGTTACACTACAGTAACAACTGCAAAATCTAAGTGAGTTTATTTCTCATCCATATTACCTGTCCATTTCAGCTTTGGCTCCTTGTTCTTGGGCCAGGCTGAAGGAGCAGTCCCTCTCTGGAGCATTGCTAAGGGTGTAGCACAAAGAAAAGAGAGATGGTGGGACTTCAGGATGGTTTTGAAAACTTCTGCTCAGAAAGTGACATATTTTACTTCCACTGACAGTTTATTGGCTAAACAAATCACCTGGCCAAGACTGATATCACCAGAGTGTGGAAATAGAATCCTCCCAAAGGAGAACAAACCTGATGTCAGGAGGGTGGGGAAATCTAATCCTCCCCCGAGGGGGGGCACCCTATATTTAGGAATAAAAACGCAATCCACTGTACCTCAATCACTGCAGCCTCAAAGGCTGAAAAGTGGTCATGTGGTCGGATAAAAATTAAAGTTTCATTATTACATAAGAAAGGGACAAGGGATATAAGACACAGCTGGCAGTCTTCTTTTAGTGGCTACTCTAGATATTTTAACATATTTAATCAATATCTTTACCTTCCTCCCAGTCAATACGAGACCTCAGAACACTGTAACCCTTATCACTTTCTCCACAATTTAAAAGCTACCATATTAAGTATTTTAGTTATACGTTTTATTTAATCACATAATGTACACATTGATTTAGTGATTTATTCAGTCAAATCATATTTAGATTTACCCAATATTTACTAATATCTGACATTTTTTTCCTTGAAGTGAATCTTTTAGAATTTTCTTTGTCAAAGATCTGTTGGTGGTAAAACTCTCAATTTTTGTTTGTCTAAAAAAAGTACATTGCCTTCATTATTGAAAGATATTTTTGCTTTCTTTGAAAGTCTACACTAATAGCACTTTTTCTTTCAGCACATTGCATAATTTATTCCTGTCTTTTGTCTTTTATTACTACTGTTGAGAAGTTAGCCAGCTGTCTAATTGTCATCGCTTTGGAAGTGATTTTTATTTTCTGGCTGCCTTTAAGATCTTCTTTTGGCTTTAGACATTCTACTGTTTTACTAGAATATGCCTAGGTGTGAATTTCCTTTTATTTATTCTTCTTGGGACTTTTTGGGCTTCCTGGATCTGAGGTTTGGACTCTTTCAACAAACATTTCTGGAAAATTCTGGTTTTTTCCCTTCAGATATGCCTCTTCCCATTTTGTCTTTTATCTCTTTCTGGAACTCTGGACCACCTCACTCTGTCTCTGTGTATTTTAACCTGTCTTGCCTATCTCGACTCTCTGTGACATCCTGGGTAATTTAATGAAATCTATTTTCCATCTCAGTAACTTACTACTCAGCTGCACCAAATCTCCTATTTAACACATCCAGTGAATATTTTTATTGAGGTAAAGTTCAATTAAGTTACAATTAACCACCGCAAAGTGTAAAATTCATTGGCTTTTAGTACAGACACAATGTTGTACATCCACCAGTTCTATCTTGTTTCATCAAAACATTTTCATCAACCCAAAAGAAAACCCTGTACCCATCAAGTAGTCACTCCCCATGACTCCCTCCTCTTAGCCCCTGGGAACCACCAATCTGCTTTCTGTCTATGGATTTACCTATCCTAGGCATTCCATATAAACAGAATCATATAATATGTGACCTATTGTGTCATGCTTCTTTCACTTAGCATAATGTTTTCAAGGTTCATGCATGTTATGACATGTATCAGTACTTCATTCCTTTTCATGGCTGAGTAATGCTCCACTGTGTAGCTATACCACTTTTGTTTATCCATTCATCCATTGAGGGCATTTGGGTTGTCTCCAGCTTTCAGCTGCTATTAGCCCCATTTTTCAGACGGGGAAACAGAGAGGTTAAGTAACTGGTCAAAAGTCACACATCTGATAAAGTGATGGAGCTGGGATTCAATTCTAAGCAGTCTGGCACCAGAATCCACCTTCTCAAACATCCTCTCATTCAGTAAATAGTTATTGAGGGGATACTATATTCCAGGCACCATAAAGTCTCGTCCAACTCCCCAAGCAAAGCTAATTGTTTCCTTCTCTGTGCTCATAAGGAATTATCTATATGAGATCGATTATCCTCTGAAACTGCAGCCTCATTCATAGTCACTGACTTTCCACTGATGTGACTTCTAGCTCTGGCTTTATCAAACTTGAGCAAGATACAGAAATGAAGACTGTAAACTGAGACTTTGAAATTATCAGATTCTTTCCTTGCTTCCTCACAATGACCCTGTGAGGCAAGTAGTATTATTTTGCAGTGGAATGTCAATGCAGTAACTAAACCAAACTAAAAACCAATAAAATGGAATAAGAAAATTAAAAGAGTAGAGTTCAACATTATACCTCATGAGGGAAATGCAAATTAAGACAACAATGAGATACTAGTATTAATACATACCTATCAGAATGGTCAACATCCAAATCACTGGCAAAGCCAAATGCTGGCGAGGATGTGGAACAATAGGAACTTTCATTTGTTGCTGGTGGAGGTGCAAAGTAGTACAGCCACTTTGGAAGACAGTTTGGCAGTTTCTTACAAAATTTACCATATGGTACAGCAATTGTGCTTCTTGGTATTTACCCAAATGAGTTGAAAACTTATGTCCACACAAAAACCTGCATACAGATGTTTTTTGCGTCTTAATTCATATTTGCCAGTATTTGGAAGCAACCAAGATGTGTTTAGGCAGGTGAATGGATAAATAAACTATGATACACACAGACAATGGCATATTATTTGCACTAAAAAGAAATGAGCTACCAAGCCAAGAAAAGACATGGAGGAATCAATGCATACTAATAAGTGAAAGAAGCCAGTTGGAAAAGGCTACGTACCGTATAATTCCAACTATGTGACATTCTGGAAAAGGTAAAACTAGGGAAACAGTAAAAAGAGCAACTGTTGGCAGGGGTTGGGGGAAGAGAGGGATGAATAGGCAGAACCCAGAGGATTTTTAGGGCAGTGAAACTATTTTGTATGATGCTGTAATGATGTATATATGTCATTTATATGTTTGTCCAAACCCATAGAATGTTCACCACCACTCGAGTGAACCCTAATTTAAACTATGGTTTAAGGTGACAGTGATGTGTCCATGTAGGCTCATCAATTGTGACAAAGGTACCACTATGGTGGGGATGTCGATAATGGTAGGGGTCGGGGTGCCATGCACATGTGGGTCAGGATGTGTATGGGAACCCTCTGTACTTTTTGCTCAATTTTTTTGTGGACCTAAAACTGAAAATGAAGTTGTTTTTTTTTAATTAAGAGAATAAATCTTCCAGGAAGGCTGCTGCATGAGGGAACACAGGTTACAATGGAGGAGACTGGGAGAGAGAAACTTCTGAGCAGATTCTGAAAGCACTTCTGGGTACTTTCAGGGATTTGAAGTTCATACATCCGATGAGTCACCAAATGAATGACACATAGTAGCGAATAGAATAGAAGTAGGTAGGAATTTTTATCCTCAAAGAAGTAAGACCTGAAGAGGCAAAAAAAACCTCACAAAAAACAAAAGAAACCCATGTCCATGATCATACCAAGCAAGAAGCAGCCCAGAAATTCAAAGCCCCATCTGCTTCCCTCTGCAACCTGCACTCACCTCGGTACTCTCCTCCCACCCAGAGGAAATACATGGGAAAGTGGGAAAAGTTCACTTGACAAAACCTTGTCAAAATGTTTCCTGAAAACTGACATAATTGAGACCTGTTGGCAAATATCAGTCAAGAAAAATTAATGCAATTGAAAAAGACAAATTACCTATTAAAATCATGAAATCTGATAATATTTTGGGTCCATGATATTTAATTTAAAGATTAAGAATATAAAAAAGAATGTAATCTATAAAAATTATCATGAACATAATAATATAAGAATGAGGATATCATTTTTCCAATTCCCTCCCCCCCAAAAAAGGTAGAAAACACAAATGGCCACCAATAAGGTAATGGCTAAATAATGGGGGTGTATATGTGTATACACACACACACTTTGGAATAACATGCAGCTATATAAAAGGGTGAAAATCTCTTTATATACGGACATAGACAATTTTCCATGAAATGAAATATAGTTGAATGAAAAAAGTAGCTCTGTAGCATGAGCCTAATGGAATCCTGTATTTTTTAAACAAAATTATATAAACTTTCATCTGCCAATTTATCTTCTTTCTCCCAAGCTAGGATATAGGATGCCCAGCAACTAGGACCATGTCTGCCATGTAAACATTTTTTACATAAATGAATATCTAATTCCAGTTCAAAACTAGAAGATTAATACTTAATGAAGAGAAGAAAGTAACATTTGGGGGCACCTACTCTATTTCAGCACTTAATTAGTAGCTTTATATTTGTTATTATATTTATTACTCATGAATCCCAATGAGATTAAGGCTTTGAGAGATTAAATAATTTATCCAAGGTTACACATTTAACCTAGGATCCAAAAGGAGGCCCTCTTTTTTTTTTTTTATTTAAGTATAGTTGATTTATAATATTGTGTTAGTTTCAGGTATACAGCAAAGTGATTCAGTTATATATATATATTCAGATTATTTTCCATTATAGGTTATTACAAGATATTGAATATAGTTCCCTGTGTTATGCAGTAAATCCTTGTTGCTTATCTATTTTATGTATAGTAGTTTGTATCTGTTACTCTCATACTCCTAATTTATTCCTCTCTCTCCTCCCTTTCCCCTTTGGTAACCATAAGGTTGTTTTCTATGTCTGTGAGTCTGTTTTTGTTTCATAGATAAGTTCATTTGTGTCATATTTTAGATTCCACATATAAGTGATATCATATAATATTTGTCTTTCTCTGCCTGACTTACCTCACTTAGTATGATATTCTCTAAGTCCATCCATGTTGCTGCAAATGGCATAATTTCATTATTTTTTTATTGCTGAGTAATATTCCATTGTGTATAAATACCACATCTTCTTTATCCATTCATCAATCTGTTCATGGACACTTAGGTTGCTTCCATTCTTGTCTATTGTAAACAGTGCTGCTATGAACTTTAGGGTGCATGTATCTTTTCAAATTAGAGTTTTCATCTTTTCTGGATATATGCCCAGGAGTGGGATTGCTGGATCGTATGGTAGCTCTATTTTCAGTTTTTTAAGGAAACCTCATACCCTTTTCCACAGTGGCTGTACCAATTTTCACTTCCACCCACAGTAGGAGGGGTCCTAAAGAAGGCCTTCTTGATTGCATAGCTTCTGAGCACATTTTTGGGTATAATCAGTAATAGCATTCCAGAGTCTTCTCAGTGGTGTCCTGTATGTTACCTTGATATCTTGTCTATGTTATATTATGGACCCACTAATAAAAAACAAAATGGAAGTGTAAAGCTTGGCATGTATTATTCATAGCTCCCTAAGGAATCTTGCAGATACTGTAAATTCAAAGAAGGAAAGAAGCTGTTTTTGAATATCTAAGCTTGTATGAGGCAGTATAACTGGTGTTTCCACATCAATCCTCCAAACGCATTGGTGGGTAGGTCTTACTCTCCCCATTTTGAGAGATGAGAAAACTGAGATCCTGGAAGTTTAAGCCACTGATCCAAAATCCCATAAATGTTAAATGTTCAAGCTGAGACTTTACAGCCTTGTCTGACTCCAGAACTCCTGCTCTTCCCAAACTGCTCACTACTACCTTTCCCATCACAGGGTCAAGGCAGGTAAAGGAGTCAAAGACACAGCCTTCCTCCTCTCAACGCTGGGCCTCCTTCTCTCAAAGGCTCAGAACCGGCGAACCCACCACCGAAGGCCAGCGAAGAAGCCGGAAGAGGGCTCTGCTGGCCTTGCTGAGCTCTGGCTGTGTAATTTTCAGTTAATAACCCTTGAAGACTAAATGTATCAGAAAACATGAACCCTCAGATGAGAGCAGAGAGTCAAACAAGACCCACTGCAGAGTAAGCCTCATGTTCTCTGTCCTCGGCGATGTAATCCGTCATTAAATAGCTGTCAGTTTCTTCCAGATCACTGTATTATGTATGGGTTGCAGGGCTACCAATTAGTTTGAGCAAGTGCTAAAAATAAATAAATGATGAGGAGCCTTCTATTTTCATCCAGGATAATGAGGACCTGCGTTTGGGGTGACGGAGGTGGAGGAGGGGCGGGGGAGTCGAGGAAACACGAGGACGATGTGTAGCCCCTGAACTCCACTCAGAGAAACCAATGGTCTGCTCTGCAGCTTCTGTTTACAAATGGACCAACTGCCCCAGCTGGCCCCCTTCCTTGAGTCTGGGGCTGATGCCTGGAGAGAGACAGTTATGGGGGGCTCATGATTTTATTCTTTCTTAAGATCCTCTTATATAACCGATTTGTTGTGCAATCAAGCAGTTGGTGGTTCAAGGAAGCTGGCCCGTACCTTAGATAAGAAGTTGAATTATTCCCGGGGACGTTTGGAGTCAAGCCGGCTGGGAGACAGTGAGGAGTGAGCTGGGCCTCCCACACAGGACACGGTATTGTAGCTGAGAAGTTCCCTATACACAAGCCACACGAGTACCCCATTTCCTGAGCATCTGTATTTGGGGAGCACTGGAAACCTCTTGCTCTCCCACCGAAGGCCTCTTGCTTCCTCTTGGTAAAGTCAAAAACATGACCCAGTTGCAACAGAGGCACAAAATAGCAGTTTGGCAGGAGGATGAGAAGAGGGGAGGGGGACGAGGTGGCAGGAAGTCTCCATCACTGAAAGGAGCTCAGAGAATCACAAGAGCTTAACGTACACCTTCAGGATTACATATATGCATAGATGTGCGCAGGCGCGCGCATACACGATCTGACAACCACCGCCTCTGGGACGATAGCTGGTGGTGGCAGATGTAAGTTAGCGGAGGAAAAGGGGCCATCAGAACACATCAGACTAAGAAGCCAAATGATCTATAAGTTGTCTGTGATGGTTTTCTTTTCATGAAAAAGTTGGAACGAGTACTAGAAACACTACATTAGAATGTTTATTTCCTTGCAGACTTGTGTCTCAGTCATAGGATGAGAGTGGTCCTCGGTTCCTGCCCTCCCACCTTTCCTCATCCTCACCTGGGAAATACCTGCAGCCCGGGTCTCCCTGACGGAGCAATGGAGGAGCCTGACATCTACTCAGGGCTTTTTCAAAATCAGATATAATGACAGAGAAAATGACCACACCAATTTCTCTCACCATCGCCTTGCCTTTATTGTTTTCCATTTTCAAATCCAGGGGGTTCACGTGGCAGAATAAATGTCTTCTGTGTATATACATTTTGATTAAAAGAAAATAAGGCCAAGCCATAAGATCCTGTATCCTAAGGGAGCCTTAACGACATGTTGGATGCATTCATCTCCATGTTTGTGGTCCCAACCTACCTTGGGTAATGAAGGTGTTAGAATATCCTGGGTTAAACTTTCTCTCCACTCAAAACTGGGTGTTCTTATTTATAGAGCTCCAGCCCTCTCCAAATAAAGACTTCCCAAGACCAAGGCAAGGCCAAAAAGGCAGCCCTGTACAGGGAACGGTTTCCTGCCACCTCCTTGATGAGGAGAGAGGCATTAGAAACTCAAACTGAGTCAAGGAGCTCCTTTTCTTCTGCACTGTTCCTGGCTGAAGGCAGGTGTACTCTGTCTCAGTACCTTCTCCCAGGCCTTTGAGAAATAAAAAGAATGGAGACTGGTGATTAGGGCAAAGGGAGAAGACAAAAGCAGAAGGATGTAAAAGAGCAGAGTGGAGGTGAGAAAGGTAGAAAATGGAGTGGGAGTAGGGTAGGTGGAAGTGGTGTAAAGGAAGTGGGCTTTGCCCTGGTTCCTAGGAAAGAGGCCACGTAAGGCAGAAATAAGACTGTAAATAACCCTTGCAAACATGCTAGCTCCAGGGACGGCTCCCAGCAGGACTCTGGTTTGCTGAGGGCAGTGTACAAGCTCAGGGAGCGGACCTAGTGCTCCAAATGATGGCAGACGACAGTCTTTATATGGGGATTTTTCAGAGTCTTCTGGGGGGAGAAATGTGAGAAGAAGCAGAAAGCCAGAAACAGGTGGAGACAGGTGGAGAAAGTCTGAGATGTTCAAGGGGATGACTAGGGAGTTTTTCTCCCGGAAAATCTGCATCACTCTGCAGTGCTTTAGAGTTGAAATAGCATTTGGGGCGGGGGCTGGGAAGAGAGCTTGAATCTGGACCCAGTGAAGAATAGAAGCCTTCCATTGCAGCATCCTCTGTTTATATCCAGGTTTCCCCTTGAAGATGGTTTTCAATGTGAAATGACCATCTTTATAGCCTCTCTTGTCTTCCTAACCTCAGCAGATACTTAGTTTGTCCTCAGATTTGATTTCCAGCACCTTTATCGTATACTCTGTCATTAAATTCCTAAGTGTCTTTAAGAGCCTACTCCACACCCAGAACTGGACAAGGCAATTGAAAGGCGATGAAACAAGCAGAAAAAATGGTCACTGGCCCCAAGTTGATCACAGTCTCCTTGTCTCCAAGGAGACAGGTAATCCAGGAGACAAAATAAGACAATGCAAATATGTACCATAATTACTCTAAGTATAATAGGAGTTTAGAAAATGGAAACAGCTGGAATACTATCCACCACTCACTGAGAGTAACAAGGTCCTCTGCATGTACTATATTCAATGCTTTATAAACATGTTAGTACTTTTAATCGTCACAACCTAGTAGTATTGTTGTACCCATTTTACAGATATGAAATTGAGGCTTAAAGAGGTTAGGTAAGTTTCCCAAGGTCCCAACACAAGAAAGTAACTGAGATGGGGTTTGAAACTGACCTAGCTGACTTAAAATATGGTATCTTAACCACAGCCATTGCTTCTACATTCCATCCAGGAAAAAAGGAAGGTAGGAAGTGTGGGGAAAAGACACGTGCCATCTGGGTATTACCTTTTATCAGGAAAACAATAGCTCTGCCAGAAATCTCACCTGGTAGAAGTGCTCATCAGCAGAACTAGATGCATGGATAACAGGGGAGATAACTTACCTGGGCATATTGCAACACCCCAGATAACTGGAGCTCTTTTAATAAGGGAAGAGGGGAGAAGAGATACTTAATAGGCAACCACCAGCGTCTGCCACGTTGGACATCTTACATATGTGATGGCAGGATGTGAGGTTGCTAGAGTCTGAACTAGGATTTTGGAAGTCTGAATTAGAAGAAACTAAAAAGATCCAAGAAACATTTAAAGAAAAAATAACTCACTTGGAAATAGATTGGGTAGAGGTCCTGAAAAAGAAGGATGAATGAAAGATGATTCCAAGGAAAATGGGAGTGTAATGTATAGTGAAAAAGCAGGTTACACTGGACTGATGACAGGTGAGGTTTTGCATCTATTGAGTTTGAAGTGATGGTAGGACATCCCAGTAGATATGCCCTCTGAGTTGGTGCCAATCACCTGAGGGCAAAGGGTTAGTCAGGGCTGGAGGCATCAGCCTCAAAACGATATTGTAGGGATGGATGAGTTTCTCAAAGCAGAGAGCGGAACTGAAGCAAAACCGGGTCCGAGGACCTTGAGGAACATTCCCACTTAGATAAGAAGAAGGAAGTGAGCTGGTAAAATGAACAAAAAACTTTGCTAGGAGTTCACAGGAGAATCAGAAAAGCGGATTCTCACAGAAGACTGGGTTAGAGGGAGTTTGGGGGTGGTGGTTAACTGCCACAGGCAGCCGAGGAGTTAAAGAGGAAGAGAGCTAAGGAAGACACCTGATTTGGCAAAAGGAGATAATGATTATCTGGAGGCCACAGCATGGAGAGGAATGGAGGGGAACAGAAGCCAAAAGATAGTTGTTGTTCTCAGCAGTGGCCCAGAGGGGCCTTCAGAAGTACATTTGAATGACCCATGGTTTCACTATATCCCCTAATTATATATTATTTTGTGACACTGAGAATCTTTAAAATTTTGTTGTTCTTACATAGCAGCAACTTTTTATAAAACTGAATATTAATTAATTACTTCACTGCCATTCCCCTATCATAGCAGAAAACTTGTATTTAATAAGATTGCATAGATTAGGTAATGGGACAGACAGATAAGAAATACTTTTACACTTTGTGTTTTTATTTTATCCATAGTTCGCTTCTGTTAAAAACCATCCACCTGTCCCAGCCCTGAAAAGCATTCTCACACACTCCATGCCCACTTCAAAGGCCTAGCACTCCCCAAAGTCCAGTTGCCTTTGAAGTCTTTGAAGTGTCAGTGGGAGAAACTGGAGTATTTGAGACAAAAAAATGCCTTTAGGTCATCTGAGTGCCAAGTCTCCATCACTACTTCTTGAGACTAAAGACTATTTTTAAAGTGTGACGGACAAAGCACCATCCTGAGCTATTGATGCTACAAGGACAAGGGCCAGGGTGGCAGGAAAGCTGTAGTCCATGATTTGTCAGGATGTGGGTTATTCACAGATTGTAAAAATTCCTTTCAAATAATTTCCCCATAAGATGAAATCACTGAGTCATTGGAAAAACACAGAGATAACTTACAGTTGCCCCCTCATTCAAGCTTTCAGAAACCCAGAAATGTTTCTCAAAAGGTGTAAGATTCCCAAAATCTTTTTTTTATTAATTTATTTTTTATTTATTTATTTTTGGCTGCATTGGGTCTTCGTTGCTGCGCATGGGCTTTCTCTAGTTGCGGCGAGCAGGGGCTACTCTTTGTTGCGGTGCACGGGCTTCTCATTGCGGTGGCTTCTCTTGTTTTGGAGCACGGGCTCTAGGCGCGTGGGCTCAGTAGTTGTGGCTCGCGGGTTTAGTTGCTCCGTGGCATGTGGGATCTTCCCGGACCAGGGCTCAAACCCGTGTCCCCTGCATTGGCAGGCGGATTCTTAACCATTGTGCCACCAGGGAAGTCCTGGGTTCCCAAAATCTTATTATGTAAAATGACTCTAGGTAACATACGAATGGACATTTGATTAGTCAGCTTAGGTGAAATTTGGATGCGGTAACCAATGACCTGTAAGAAAAATCTCAGTGGCTTAGAATAATAAACATTTATTTCTCACTCACATACATGTAAGTTGCCAGCTGGTTTCAGATCTGCCTCATGTTTTCTTTATTTCAGGACCGGGTTAAAGCACAGATCCTGAGTGTTGAGGCAGGAAGAAAGAATCATGCAAGTCCAGAAAATGCCTCATAAATTGTCTGCTCGGGAGCACCATATATCACTAGGCAAAGCCAGTCACATGGCTAAGGCTGACCTCAATAGGGCTGGAAATACATAGAATCTTTCCCAGCAGAGTCGGGCTCTGGAGGGTGCAGTACTGAACATTTTGAACAAATAATTTTAATCGTAATATATATGTCATAAAAACATAATTAGATCTATGATTTCATAGATATTTTTAAAAAATATTTAAGTGAAAGCATGAATAAATTTAAAGGTGCTTTTAAGTAAACAATTGTACATTTGCTCTAAAACTATGACAAAAACTATGACAGTGATATGCAAATGACTAGAGTCTGAAAAACAATACACTAAAATTTCAGGTGTTTTTTTCTTTTCCTGTTTTAGTAAAGAGCGTACGTTAAACACCACTGACTCATTTGTTGATTGAGAAACCAGCCATGACTCAGGATCCTTATCGTGCACCCTGGAGATTGTCTTCCTATACTTTAGAGAGATACAAATGGAGGCCAAAGAGGATGTTATGGGCTGAATTGTGTCCCTCCAAAATTTATATGTCGAAGCCCTAATCTCCCCCCAACCCCATGTGACTGTATTTGGAGACAGGGCTATTAGGGACATAATTAAGGTTAAATGAGGTCATAAGGGTGGGGCCCTAATCCGATAGGGCTGGTACCCATTTAAGGAGAGGAAGAGACCTCAGCGCTCTCTCTCCCTGAGCACAGAGAAGAGGACACAGCAAGAAAGTGGCTGTCTACAAGCCAGGAAGAGAGGCCTCACCAGAAACTCAATTTTCTGATACCTTGATCTCAGTTTTCTAGTCCCCAGAAATGTGAGAACACAGATTTCTGTTGTTGAAGCCACCCAGTCTGTGGTATTTCACTGTGGCAAGCCAAGCTGGCTAAAGCAGAGTAATATTAAATAAGCATTTACACCAATTAAGTACCAATTAAGTCCAAAAGTATTATACTAGAGCCTATGGAGGATACAGAGATAAATCATATATGTGCCCTATCCTCAATGGAAATTAAAGCATGTACATAAATCATGATGATACAAGTGGAAAGACCAGTACAGGGAAAATTCAATTGGAGTTCTGAGTGAGAACAAGTGGGATTATGGAAAGCATCATGGCAGGGATGCCATTTTATGTTTGGATAGAGTATGGATACATGAAGTAAAGGAAAGGTCATTCCAAGTGGAGGGAGTAGAAGATACAGAGGCACAGAGGTGGAGAAGCTTGGGTCACGATGTGGAGTCATAGAGGAAAACATTAGGAAGCTAGTTGGGACCTCCTAATGAAGGGTATGAGAGATGTTAAATACCATAACAGAATGCATGATTTTTTTTCTGTAGGTACTTTGAGAACACCCCACCCCCCTCCCCAGTTTAAGCTGGAGAGTGACTGTGAACAGATTTGGAGTTTATAAGAGGATCTTTAGGCTGTGACGAGAATGTATTGGATGAGGGAGAGATGTTTGGTACAGGAAAGACCCAAGAAAAGAGGGTGGGAAGGAGGGAGAAAAGGAGGGGCCTAGACAGGAAACTTCACAATTTCCAGGTGAAAGGTGAAGAGGGCCTGGCCTAGGGAAGTGAGTATGGAGAATAGATGGAGACAAGACATAAACCAGATTGATGTGAGGGGCAGGGAAAAAGAGAAACAAGAAATGATGCTGGAATACAGGAACCACACAGCAAGACACACACCCTGGAACAGTGATTCTCAGGATCTCTTGAATTAGGACCCATTTGGAAAACATCCCGACCCTCTCCACAGAAAAACACACACACATGCACCATTTTACCTTCAATTTCAAGTGGTTTATAGATCCTCTAATGTCTAGCTGTGGATTCCAGGTTAAGAAACCCTAGCAACTGGTTGACTGCTTGGTTTCCTGATATCAGATTATTTTCCTATGATTATCTTTCTCTCCTACAATTTGAATAGAGCCCAGAGTGTTCTGGAAATGGAAGAATCTGATTGATCAAGGTTTTGCTCCTTCTATCCTCTTATTTATATATTGATATTTCTCTATTGTTGTATCGAGTCAGTGCACAAAGTGGTCCATAGGACAGAGCCAGTGATCTTTCAGGAAGATGACAAAAGAGGCCACAGGCATTAGCCAGCAATCCAGAAAATCACTGGTCATCGCCGTGGGAGTGAGGGTCAACAGAGTAGAGGAAGAAGCAGCAGCTGGTAAAGAGAAGGCAGGTAAGGCCCTCAAGTGGGCGCAGCTCGTGTATTTGGCAAGTGTTGGAATACAAAAAGAGGATGAAGAGGAAGTGAAGTGACAACATAAGATAAGCCAGCGTCTTCCAGCCAATTAGCCCCTAGAAGGCTGAGTACTGGTGCCCTCTCATCCCCACCACACGTTCCCACATCAACCAGAGAGGTGACCTGTCAGCTCCCACAGCCTCCAGTTGATACGGTGTCTTCAGGGATCATTAATCCTGATGTAAGAACCTACAGTCATCCTTTGCTACCAGTTGTCTTTAACTCTGGCTTAACATTAGAGTCATACAAGGATCTCAGAAGAAAAACTAAGATGTTAAGCCTCCACTCCCGACTTATTGAAATAAAACTTCTGCAGGTGGGCCCCGGGTATCTGTATTTTTTCCGCTCATCCCAGGTGATTCTGACGCACAGTCAGGATGAGAAAACCGAGCTAAACTCTCCACAAGTGCTGAAGAGCCATCACACGCTCCGTTGGTTGAAGACCCTGCCCTGTTCTCTTTGGAGGCACCCACAAAACTTCTAGATTTCGGTGAACTTGGAGTGTTCTTTCTTTTCTAATTTTTTTAAGTTAAGGGAAATAAATATTTTTTGCATAGATTACATATACACCTATGTATTTGGAAGAAAATACACCAAAATGTTAAGAATTTTCATTTCGGGGTAGCAAGATTATAATGCTGGGGTAGTAGAACTACAATGCTGTACACCTGAAACTTATATAATAGAAAAAGATTTTTAAATTATAGGTAATTTTTACCTTTTTATTTGTATGTTACATTTTCTATAGGGATGTTTTACTGAATGTTACTTCTTTTTTTTATAGGGACCATGTATTTCTAAGCAAAAGTTAACTAAGTACATAATATGACTTAGAAAAAAATCCAGGAAATATTTGACATGAAAGTGCAGGGAACCCCAGAATCTAATATGTTCTAAGGAGAGGCCCTGCTAGAAAGAAATTTTTGAGCCAAATCAGGTAGAGTTCAGGTGAAGTTGGGGAAAACAAAGAAGGAAATAAAAAAAGACAGAGGGAGAACACTTAAGAAAGGATGTGATAACAGAAGACCCTAGCAGTCCAGAACAGGAGGTGAGGGTGGATGTGAAAGCAGGAAGTCAGAGTTTCAAAGACCAACTCTTGAAAATAAGGGGTCTCTCAAGAACAAAAATTCCTCCTAAATGTGATGGTTTTTGAACCAGAGGTCAGTGGATAGTTTGACAACCACAAGATATGTTTGGAATCCTAAGTTGAACACCTAACACGGAAAATGAATTAATCTAAATCCTCAAAGAGACTAGCCCATTCATCTCAATGTGTCCCTCAATCAAAAGCAAGCTGATGATAAATAAAGTTCTGCACTGGTGAAAGAATTTGTTAAAGCCAAACTGGAGAGAATAGTTGAAGTGAGGAGAGGCGTACAGGGGGTAAATAGAAGATGGATGATGGGCAGGGAAGAGAGATTTTTTTTTTTGAAGTCTGATGGCCATTATTTTACTCTTTAATTATCCCATAGGTATCTGGCATATGTCTGCTTTAAGTAAAAATTTTCCAATCGAAAATACAGAAGCAACAAGAAAAGCGAACGCTGACAGCTTTATCCTTTGAAGTTTAAATCTGAGCCATCAGCAAGCCACAATCATTGCCCTGACCAATGGCTGATTCCTTTTTTCTAAGCCTTCTCCTTTAGACATGAGTGGCACAAACATGACTTTTAACCCAGTTAGAGCAGCTCTCTAGATGCCATTTTCTGTCCTTGCACAGAGGGAACATTTGCTGAAAGCTGACACTTCACCTCCCGGAAGGCAGAACAACGTTTGTGGTCCTTGGGCACCCTGGTCCCTCGAGACTCTCTCCCTTGTCACAGAGTTGTCAGGAACTGTCCTCTGCTGATGTTTGGGCTGCTAACCTTTCCAGATCAGCACAGACCAGAGTAAATTGGCACTAAGGAGCTTTCCTTGGCTCTCCTAGCTACCTGAGAGAAAAAACGTGCCCGGTGCCCAATTAAAGATCCCTCCATAGAGGACCTTTCTCTTGCCCTGCCCTCCTAGAAGCCCACCCTTTCGGTCAGCCCACCCTTATGGTCAGTGCTGGAGGTTACCAACTCCCTCTCGATGTTCAATCCTGTCCTGAACACTCCCCACGTGAATGGACAGATGGAAATGGTACTTTTTTTAAGTCGGTAATTTGTAGAAAGAGCTTTGGGGGAAAACCAGATTATTTCCAGCATTATTTTCTTTTTATAACCTAGTCTAACACAGGGTTACCTCGTTGCCACTTATCATTACAGAAATCAGATGTGATTACGTTCTGTTTATGGTCTTCTGTGGACATGTCGGACATCCCAGGCTGCAGGACTGGAAAGGACATTGACCTCACATAGGCTGCTGAAACCTTTTTCATTTTCTCAACCATCTGTTGATCCTGTCTCTCTTTAAACATCTTCATTAGTGGCAAGCTTATTACGTTCCAAAACGCTCTGGTTCTGGACAGCTGTGGTGTTGGAAAATCTCTCCTTTCCTGTGCCTCCAAATCTGGCTGCCCTTGTCTAGATTTCTTCTATCACCTCGGTGACTGCATCCTGACATTTACCTCTTTGTCTTGTAACTGTTCATTAGCTTCTGGGGTTCCACCCCTGCTTCCCCCGTGATGAGAAGACAGCACCATGTCCCTCTGCAACACTGCATCCTTAGCTTAGAGCACAGAGCACTTCCTTACAAGGTAATTAGGAACTGTCTGTCAAATGACTAAATAAATAAATGGTGTGCATGGGTCAGAATCCTTGCGCTTACCAGATAAGACTGGAGGAGAGTATTAACGACAGCTGTTTAAATAATATGCAGCAAATGTGTGAGCAGTGGCTAAGTGCCTTCTCCTTCTGGTGTCTTCGTTTTCGCATCTATACAGGAGAGGATTAAACTTCACTGTTTCCCACCAGGGGCACTACTAATCCTCCCCAGGGGGTGTATGGAAATATGTGGGGGGCATTTTGGTTGTCACAAGGTTTTACACATGAATACTACTGGCCCGGGCCAGGGATTCAAAATGTCCTGTAATATCTGGGACAGTCTAGCATAATAAAGAGCTGCTCACCTCCACTCCCACCTCCCACTGAACATCAGTGGCACCCCATTGAGAACCACTGTGGATGCAATACAGAATGTGAATCAGGGACTCAGATTCTAATCCTGCCTCTGCCACCAAACTAGGTATATGACCTTGTGTGCACTGATTCACCTCACTGTGCGTCAGTTTCATCTATCGCGTGAGCGTGAAAAAAAAATGCCTGATGTTTTTACCTCCCTGGGTAAAATCAAATAATGATGGTGAACACCCTGCAAAAATGTCAGAGTACCATACACATATGAGGTCTCACTGCCGCTACATGAGCAGTCTAGCAGTTGAGCCAGCATTTCTAGAAGTAGGAGGGATTATCCGTAGAGTGCCGCCCAGGAGTGACATCTGTTAGGCCCCTGATTGTGTACCCTGACCCTGACCTCATGACCATCTCAACAGCACTGTTGTGATGGGAAGGGGGGGAGGAAGAGGCAGAAGGAGGGCCACACTGACCAGAGAAAGTACGCACGTGGACGGGGGCATACCGCTCCTCTGGCTGGAGCTGCCTGCTTCTGGACTTCCGCTGGCTGATTCCCGGGCAATCATAAAAGCCTGAAATCAGATCACACTCGTCTCCTGGTCTGAACCCTCCCACTGCACTGAGGATACTGTTTGCCACGGCTCATAGGCAAGGAGACCTTCCGATCTGACCTTATCTCAGACTATCCCCTCCCTCCCCACACTGGCTTTGGGGTGGTTTTTTTCAACTTTGTTTTGTTTACGATTAGACCAAGCTAGTTCTTCCCTTAGAACCTTTACTCATTTCCTCTGCCCAGTGCTCTAAACTCTGGATTTTTGCATGGTTTGTCTTCTATCCTGTTGTTCTGGTCTTGACTCAGTTTTTCCTCCTCTGGGGAAATTATCTACAAGAGTCTCTTCCAGCTCCGTGTCCTGGTCAGAAGCATCACTCCCCATTTTCTTCTTAGCATTTGTCTTGCTACCTGAAGCTATTTATATTTATATATTTATTATTCACTCATTTATTTTCTGTCTCCCTTCAGCAGAATGTAATTTCCATAAGAGCAGAGACTTCATCTGCTTGTTCACCACGCTAACCCCAAGGCTTAGAGCAATGTCAGGCACAGAGTAAATACTTAACAGATATTTGCTGAATAAAGGGATGGCTGTGTGGAAGGATGGATAGATGGATGGGTGGATGTGTGGATGGATGGATGGGTGGGTGGGTGGATGGATGGGTGGATAGATGGATGGGTGGATGGATGGGTGGGTGGGTGGAAGGGTGGGTGGGTAGATAGATGCATGTGTTCTTCCAGATTTAGCTCAGGCATCACCTCCTCCAGAAAGTTGTTCCTAATTCCCCCAGGCCCATAATTCTCCATGTTCACACACCAGTCACAGAGTTGACTAGCTCACACAAAATTATCTGTTTATCCATCTGTCTCCCCACCAGGCTATGAGCCCCTCAAGGGCAGGGATCATGTCTCCTTCATGTTTGTATCTTCAGTGGCTTGGGCATTGCCTTGTCCATAATCATTGAACTGAATGGAACAGAACTAAACAATGGCCATGGGCAACACACATTCTCTTCTTGGCAATACGCAGTGAGGGAGTGGAACAGGTGGTCTTCTTACTTCGTAGTGAACAAACGCCGCAGCCCAAAAGTCTTTGGCAGGAAGTAGCATACATGGCCGGCTGACTCCAAGTTGTCCCAGTGGCAGGGGAAAGTGAGAATAAGATTTCAGATATTCTTGCTATCTGTTATAAACTTTCAGGATTTCCCTTTGTATTTTGCTTAATTGATACGTTCCTAGAGAAATACATATAAATTAAGATTTTGCCCTTTTAGGTGGAAAATTATTTAAAATTCAAATTCAGAATTAATGCTGAAAATTTTAATCTTTCAGATTAAAAGATTGAAAAAGATTTTCAATATCCATTTTGTGCTGGGTATATAGTAGGTATTTTGAAATCTGTTACCTCATAGCAGCCTAAGACATAAGTACTGAATATGCCCAGAAGATGAGACCGAGGTTCAGAGTGGTTAAGTAACTTGTCCCAGGTCTCATAGCTGATAAGTAGCTGGATCTGGCTTCGAATCCATAACTCCTACGTGTAAGTTCTCTGTATCTCCCACAGCACCACTGGAACACAGCAGGAAATCACTCCTAATTTACTTGCTTTGTTGGTTAGAATTCTTGTATTTGGGCTTTCTTAAAGAAATTAAGGAATCCTCCAGAATTCCCCACCTCACTGCATCTGTCCATCTCCACAGCTCAGCTCCTTTAACTGCTAGCAGGGGGTTAGCACCATGAACTATACCGACTACGTCTAACATATGAGTATTCCTACTTGAATGATAGATCGTTTGTGTAGCAGGTCCCTTTACGATAAAAATGACGTACTTGGGAAGATCGAAAGCAATTTGGGTTTAAGTCATTGTTGGCTTTGTGAGCCAGGGGGAATCAGCAAATGGACGAACATGTGCCTTCCTTAAAAATTGTATCAAAAATGTCATCACTGGGCAAAAATCAAACCTCCACAAAATGGAATATTTTGGTTTCAAATCCCTAGAACAACGATCACATCGTCTGCAAGTTCTGGCCGTACATTATTAATAAATTTTCAGAGAAAAGGTTTTAGTAAATGCAGGTTTTATGGATTTGACTTCAAGCACAAATACTTTAGAGATGTTTCAGATTACGTTTCTTCACTGGATGGGTTTTGGCAAGTGAGAAGTGCAGTGGTAGCTGGGACTCAAGAGATTAGCTCTGTTTTATTTTAGAATTCAGAATTTTTTTGAACGCTTGTATAAATACAATAATGTGGACTTTAGATCTAATATAAGTGTCATATTTTCTTTAAGCTGACTCTGTACCCTTCCTGGCATTCCTCCTCGACAGCCCTGTTCAGAATTCCAGCGGCATTCAGGGTGGGAAGGCAGCGTGGTGATGTAGTGAGATGAGTGCTGGGGTCACATAGCCTGTCACCTGGGCACACCTCATTATATCAAAAGTGTTGAAGTGTTGTGTCCAAATCTTGGCTCCACCCTTTAGTAGCTGTGTGACCCAAGGCAAGTTGCTCAGCCTCTCCGAGCCTCAGTTTTCTTAACAGTAAAGTGGAGATAATAGTGCCTACTTCAAAATAATATTGCAAGGATAAATGAGATGATACATGTGAAAATGGCTGGAATGGTCTGAGACCTTGGGGGCACCCCTTACTTTGCCAGTTATGGGATAGAAAGTACTGGTACATGGACAATGCAACCTTGTATTTGTCAAACTTTTTGACAAATTAGGTTCATGGGTTCCTGTTGGACTCATCCAAGGCCAGTCTTCGGAATGTATGTGTGTGTGTCCACATCTGCATGCTGTTTGGGAGAAAAAAAGATTAAATTGTGATACTTGGAGAAATGGTTAAGAGCATGAGTTCTGTAGACAGATTACATTGGTTTAACTCCTTGTTCTGCCTTGTACCTGCTGTGTGGCCTTGGGCAATTTCCCTAACCTCTCTGTGCTACAGTTTCCTTATCTGTAGAAGGGGAGAAATAACTTAGGGCTGTTGTGAAGAGTCATTGAGTTAATACGTATAAAGTACTTAGTAGCAGCTATTTTTATTTAACCTTATATTTGTGATTGAGCTGGAAATAGAGCTCTCTTTGGCTTTTAATCACCCAAATCAACAGCTATGTTCTCCATTTTTAGGATCACCAGGACATGGCAGAGGAGAAAACTGGGGCAATGAAAGTGACAGATTCCAGGGAGGCTTGTGCTCAAGGAGGTGCCAGGGCAATGATCTGTGATGGGCACAGGCAGTGGGATAGAAGCCAAGTGCCTGCAGAAGTACCACAAGAGTGGGGAGGAAGCAATGGTATAGGGCAGCATCCGGGACCCGTGGGCTGGGGTCACTCTCTGCCTCCCGCTGATGACTCAGGATTTGAGACTTGGGGTTTGGGAATATGGCAGGTTTCTAGGGTCACCCACATGGAGACGTAGTTAGGCAGAGTGGAAGAAGCTTGTAGCTCCTCCTTGATGTCTGTAGAAGTGTTTAGGTCTCTTCCTAAAGCATTGTGTTCAGGTTACTGGCTAGTGGGGAAGGGAGGGGGCTCCAGGGGGTGCATTTCCCCAGGAGCTGGAGGAATGAAGCCACTGGGGCGCTTGGTGGTGACCCGGGTTAAAGACCCCCAGGACAATTAGCAGGTGACAACTAGGGTTAAGACAAAGGAGAAGGATGATTACCTAAAGCTACCCCTGCAAAGCTCAAATCTGTGTTTATAGATTTACTGCAACTTAGACCATTAAATGTGTGGAGTTCTGGGAACTGGGGGCTTATTGTCAAGCTAAATTTATTAGAGATGATAACATGGAATGGAAACACGGAATGTGCCATGTTTCATTGCCTGGACTCAGGAACCAGACTTCTGCTACTTCCTCACTGTGTAGTTTTGGGGAAAATTACTTCTCTTCTGACTCAGTTTCCTCATTGTTATGGGCTGAATTGTGTTCCCCAAAATTCATATGTTGAAGCTCTAACCATAGTACCTCCGAATATGACTATATTTGGAGATAGGGCCTTTACATAGATGATTCAATTAAAATGAGGCCATTAGAATAAGCCCTCATCCAATCTGACTGGTGCCCTTATAACATCAGGAGATTAAGTCACAGACGCCAGGGATGTGCAGGCGCAGCGGGAAGGCCATGTGGGCAGCCACCTGTAAGCCAGACAGAGAGGCCTAGGAGGAAACCAACCCTGTCAGCACCTTGATCTTGGACTTCCAGCCTCCAGAATTGTGAGAAAATTCATTTCCGTTGTCTAAGGTACCCAGTCTGTGTTGTTTTGTCATGGCAGTCCTAGGAAATCAATATACTTGTCTAGAAAATGAAAGTTTAAAATAGTACCAAACTTGTGGGTTTGTTGTGAAGTTTAAATGAGATATTCCATGTAAGGCACTTGTTATCTTGCCAGGGACATCGTTAACACTCAATAAACGTTAGCGTCACAGAAGGTCCATCTGCAAGTTCTGTTATATTGTGGGGGTTGGATGGGATGGGGAGAGGTTCTCCAAAATGCATAGGTGATGATTTAAGTGACACCTATCATGTACTAAGTGGTTATTATGTTTAGGGTCTTGTTTAGGATGAAATTTGACTGCAAGCAACAGAAAAATAATACAATACTTAGATGAAATGTATTTCTCTCTTCCCTGCCAACTTCTGGAGGCAAAAAATCCAAGGCAGTTACGGTGCTCTATTATGTTAGGGACTTGAGCTCTTTCTATTTTGTTTAATTGTCATGTGTGGATTTCATTCACTAAGTCTCCTCATTGTTTAAGATGGCTGAAGGAGCTCCCACCATTGCATCCCAATTTTATACAAGACGAAGGATGAAAGGATAAAGTGCAAACCAGGGACTTCCCTGGTGGCACAGTGGTTAAGATTCCACCTGCCAATGCAGGGGACATGGGTTTGAGCCCTGGTCCGGGAAGATCCCATGTGCCGCAGAGCAACTAAGCCTGTGCGCCACAACTACTGAGCCTGCGTGCCACAACTACTGAAGCCCATGCGCCAGAACCCGTGCTCTGCAACAAAAGAAGCCACCGCAATGAGAAGCCCACACACCGCAATGAAGAGTAGCCCCTGCTTGCCAAAACTAGAGAAATCCCACGCGCAGCAACAAAGACCCAACACAGCCAAAAATAAATAAATAAAAAAATTTAAAAAGAAAGAAAGAAGTGCAAACCCTCAACTTAAAGACACTTCAAGGAAATTACCCACACCTCTTCCACTTGCGTTTCTTTGGCCAGGACTTAGTCCCATGGCCACACTTAGCTGCCATGGAGACTGGGAAATATAATCTTTATTCATTCCAGACAGCCAAGAAGCCAGCTGAAAATCCAAGATTCTATTATGGAGGATAAAAAGGAGAAGAGATATTCAGTAACAACAATTGATCTCTGTCACAGTGGAATGTGTGTGTACTTATGAAACAGCCACCATTATTATGTTACCTTTTTCGGATGAGGAAACTGAGGCTTGGTTTCTTTTTCAAGGGCCATAACAGCTAGGAAGTGGCCAGGGTTTGATCTGATCCCCAGTATTTTTCTGCTACAATCTGTCCTCTTAACAAGTAAGAGCGACTGCTTCTCACACAATCAAGGGTCCTCAAGGTGTTGACAACAAGCTCCCAAAGCCCCACTGCCATTAGATGGGAGATTATCAAGTTAGACGGCCATCACTTCTCAGACGTGAAGAATAACTTTCTATGTCTTACCACAACGATGCGTGGAAATGGGTCTTGAAGAAAAGTCTAACGTCATCTTGCCCTTCCTGAGAGATGCTCAGAGATGGGCAAGAGAAAACTGCCCGGGATCTGGGGGGCCCTCTCCCCTGAAAGTTAGACTGCTAGTGAATCTGTGATTAGAAAGAAAGGGGCATATATACATGAAGAAAAAAAAAATAATGATTGCTGGATCTGGTTAGCTTAAAGGTTTCCAGGGAAAAGTAAGTCTGACAGAAAAGCTGAAGGGGTAAATGTTAAATTGGAATAGGAAAAAAAAAGCTTTCACCAAAATGTCAGGGGAAAAAGAAATGCTGGGAAGTGAGGCCATTAACAAATGAGCGCGGGGTAAAGCTGGCGACAGTTCTTCAAGGGGAGAGCTCCTGGGCTACTTTTCTTGAAGTGCTCATTTCTTTTGCTTTTTCTTCAGTTCATTTATAGGTGTCCATTACAGAACATCTACTCTCTTACAGGCAAATAGACTAACTGGAAAACATGAAAGAAATCTCACTCTGATGAATTAGGCCAAGACTGCAGCTCCAGGCAGCCCAGGAGACTCTATGGGGCGTTGGGAGTGAGAGTCTCAGAAAAAGAAAATCTTGCCAACTCCAAAGCCATCAATGAGGCCAAAAAACCAACAATGATGCATCGGACTAGGGGAGGATGGGTGGGGTGGAAGATGACTGAATCCAGACACTGTCAAGGTAGATGCACAAGAAAGAACAACCAGAATCTTGCCGGAAAGCTAAGACCTTTGTTGGACTTTTGTTTTAAGGTATATTTTATTTTATTTTATTGAGGTATAGTTGATTTACAATGTTGTGTTAATTTCTGCTGTACGGCAAAGTTACACATATATGTATTCCTTTCATATCCTTTTCCATTATGGTTTATCACAGGATATTGAATACAGTTCCCTGTGCTATACAGTAGGACCTTGTTGTTTATCCATTCTACATATAATAGTCTGCGTCTGCTAATCCCAAACTCCCAATCCTTCCCTGCCCCATCCCCCGTTCCCCTTGGCAACCACAAGTCTGTTCTCTATGTTTGTTGAGTCCGCTTCTGTTTCGTAGATACATTCATTTGCGTTGTATTTTAGATTCCACATACAAGTGATAGCATATGGTATTTGTTTTCTCTAAGGGGTTCTTTAAAAAGGCCCTGACTAGCTTATTCTTTCACTGGCTTGGAGGAGAGAAAACAACGCTAAGACTCATGGAATGATGTCCCTCACATGCCAGGCGTCCTTCAAACGGCCGCGTGTGTGGGGTGAAGTAGGCGGCCCCGATGTGGTCTGAGGGATAGAGAGCAGTCAGTACCGCACACGGATCTGTCTCTAGCCCTGCCCTAGTGTCTGATACCTTCTTGTGCTAACCCTCCTTTGGGGTGAAGTGTTGTTCCTTCAAAGCGCCTGTTGAAAGGCAACGATTCCCCAGGAGGCTAAGCCATTAGCCCTGCAGGGCATTTAGCAGGCAACTGTTTCTGAGATCAGAGGGCTACAAAGGCCTGAAGCTGGGTGAGCTGACCTGATTGGAACATTAGTGAGGAGTAGGGAGAAAGGAGAGGTAGGAGAAGGGTCCTTACAGGGAGAAGCATTGGGCCCTTGAGATGGGAGGGACAGGAAGGGGGTGAGATCAGTTATAAATGGGAATATGTGGCGTTCCTGAAGGTTTCCTATTTCTCCCCACAAGTTCTACCAGGGTTAGACCTGTTCTCACCTAAGGGCTCTTATTCTTCCTCAAGCCCGCTTATGAATTCACCTTGGGGTAGTCCCTGGAGAAGAGATGCCTCGCTTTCTTTTAATTATTAAAACAATAAAATAACAGCGCAATCATTAAGCATTGGTTCTTAATTTGGGAGGGATGTGATCATTCAACTCCTCTGAGAATCTAATGAAAGTTATGCTTCCACTTCTTAAAAAATGCATTTTATGCAGAGCCACACAAAATATTACATATTTTCACTTGATTTATGGACACTGTGGAAGCCCATCTCTGGATCCCATAAGAAGTATAGTCCCCTGGTTAAAATGCTCTGATTTATTTTTTAATAGCTCTAACAGAGATTTCATTTTTGCACATTTCTTCTAAATCTTCTTCCATAGGCATGCATAATTGTTAGCATGCAATCATAATCTACATACAATTTATGTGTTCCACTTTATAAAATTTAACATTATCTTGTAAACAATTTTCTGTGTTGCTATATAGTCTTCATAATTATAAATTTGAATGAATGCATAATATTATATTGAATTGTGCAGCATACTTTTCTTAACTGTTCCTCAATGATTAGGTGTTTAAATGGCTTCTAATTTTGTAGTATAGTTAACGCTGCTTTGAATATCTTTATACATTTATCTTGCTTCTGTTGAATGTTTCCTTAAGACACATTCCTAGGAGTGGCTTTACCGAATCAAAGATTAAGAGCATTTTTACAGCTCTTGAAATATGATGTCACATTGGTTTCCAAAGGGGTTATAATTTTTGCTACTGCCAACAACATAGAAGTGTCCCAGTTTCACTACACCTTTTCCTATAATGGATATGGTTGGGAAATTTTTTATTCTAATTTAATGTTTGTCATACCATCAAGGGGACAGCCTGATGTTAGGTTACCGAGGGGTGAAGTGGAGAATGAGAAGAATGGGTTGAGAGAGTGGGAAAAATCTGAGTCTATAATGGGAATGGGTAAAACTTCTCTATTTTTAAAAAGAGCTGGATCCAGGCAGGAGATGTGCCTTAAGGAGAACATCTACTCACTTAGGAAACAGTGTATCCCCATCGCCTGCCTGTTCAATCCCTTCTCAAGCCTTCATTGTAAATTCCACCAGTCAGAATGGAAACTGGGAGCTGAGGTTCGGGCAGGACCAGCAGAATTACCCTGGATCGCTTTATAAGGCTACTATGACACAGTCCATGTTAATGGTCTATCCTCATGGGTACGCTGTTCTCAAAAAATTGTCTTGTGCTCGATAGCAATGCTGTCCAATAGAAACATGCAAGCCACTGGTGGACTTTTCAATTTTCTAGTAGCCACGTTAAAAAAAAACAAACAGGTGAAATTAACTTGAAAAATGTATTTTCTTTAACCCGTCATAACCAAAATACTATCATTTCAACATGTAGTCGATGCAATGATTAAGTGGATATTTCACGTTCCTTTTTTTCATACTAAATCTTTGAAATCTGATGCATATCTTATACCTACAGCACATCCCAGTTCCAACCAGCCACGTGTCCAGTCCTCACCACTGCACGTGATACTGGCCTGAGTGCGGCTCTGAGTCTCAGCCCATTGTGGGTATGTGGGCTACACCTTTTAATGTTCTGAGCTACTGGGAAATCAGAGCCATGCTCTTAATGAGGAAAGAGCACTTCATGAACAGTATAAAATATCCTGGATCAGAAAGCTCACAGTGGCTGTAGGGGAAACCCCAGGAAACACTGGCCATGGGCTGTGATACTGCAAGATATATAGACTCAGGTCCCACTTCAGACACTGAAACAGGATCTTTGGGGGGAGTCTGGAAGTCTGTACATCTAAAGCAGATTTTTAACTACAGATTTTAACACGATAATACATGGTGCCTGTTATTAATAGGAGGAAATAGAGTCCCAGAGAGAGTGAGTGACTCACACGTATTCTCACAGTCGAGGGTCAGCCAGCCCTTGAACCTCAATCCAAACCACCAGGCTCCTTTCCACGCCACCAGCCCACCCACACCCCGCCCACTCTTCTGCCAGCACAGATCCTGCCAACAAAATACCTGCTGGCGTGTGACAGGCATCAGTGGTTTTCAGAACAGTCAAAATAACTTTCTGGGAAGGTAAAATATGTTTGCCCAATTAACCCGAATAAGAGGAGGAAGAATGAATTTCTTCCTCTAATCTGGCTTTGTCTCCGGTTGAAATTGCTCTCTTGTCAAACAGTAATAAACAAATCACGTCATAAGATTAGTGGGCCAAAAATGACACTCATGGCCTGTCTCAAACAAAATCTATAGCCCTAGCCCCTCTTCTTGTTTTCACTGTAGAAATATGCAGTTGTATACTTAGATCATAAGGTTTGAAATAAATGCCCCAGAGAAGTTTCAGTAACAGAGATGACCTAGCCAAATTGCCTCTTTGGCTAGGGCCATGTGGGAAAATGCTCTTCAGACCCAAGTGTGATAATGAAACAAGAATGGCCAGAACAGCAGGTCTGTAAACATCCTGATGACAATGGGGAACAAACAGCTGGGCTGAGACCAAATCAGTTCAGGCAAATGTGCTCATGCTTTTGATCCAAGTGCAAGATGAACGGATACAGGGGAGGCGGCAGCTGCAACACAGCTGGACTCGGGATACATGTGATAACGTGACTCACAAATCATGCTTGAAAAATTCATTCTACTGAGCTTGGACATGAACATGGCCACATGGGCCCCCAATCAGCTTATACACTGCAGCCAAGAGGGAGACAGAGATGCAACTAGGCTAATGAGAAGCATTAGCCCTCACTTTGGGTTGGACATGGCTGTCTTTCAGGGAAGGAACTGCCCAGGAAATGTACTATATTTGGAAATGACCCTAAATTTAGAGTAATTTGAATGATGGACTGGCTTGAGTGGAGAGAGAGCTTGACCGAGAGATGCTTAAATGCATTCCCGAAGCATGTAAGGCATTTATGGGGGTCTCTATCCCAGGGTCTGAAGTGAAAGGTGATTCTGAGCCCTTCTATTGGTCCAGCACTTGGGGTTTGCAAAGAGCCTCACATTAACTTTCATTTCACAAATGAGGAAATGAGGCTCAGGGAGATTAAGTAAATACTGGATGTTGTGTTGTGGGGGGTGGTATGCGCACTGTTATATATTCACCCCATGAATATACACACTGTATTAGACACACAGTTGACCTTTGAACAACAGGTTTGAACTATACAAGTCCGCTTGTATGTGTTTTCTTTCAATAAATATATTGGAAATATTTTTGGAGATGTGTGAGAATTAGAACAAACTCACAGATGAAATGCATAGCCCAGAAGTATCAAAAAACTTTAAGAAAAAATTATGTCATGAATGCATAAAATATATGTAGATATTAATCTATCCTTATGTAGGCATAAGGTGAGTGATATTTAATATAAAATGAATGACATTTTAGTTTCCCTACTGTTTTATAACTTTGCTTTCAAAGAATTACATTATCCTACATATGCCTCTCTCTCTAGAAACTTAAGAAATTGCATATCAGCCTATCATCACAGGTAAGTAGTTTTTTTAAAAAAAATGTAACAATGTTTTCAATACTATATTATGAATATGACTGTGATGCTGTATGCCATAAAAATTTTATAGTGATTCATTCATTAGTATATAGATTAGGCTACCAGGAAGCAACCACATCGATTACACTAGGCTACCATAAAGCAATCACATCGCTGCTTCTTCGTTATCAGTGCATGAACGTTATGTAAATATATATGAATTTCTTTTTCATATTATCTTTTCATTTTGATAAGTAGTGTTAATAATACATACGGCATCTACAGTGTTTTGTATCATATAGGACAATATTGATGTAGGTACTGACAGTCAGACGATTCATCTTGTAAACGGTATCAAAAAGACAGTACAGCACTGAAAATGTATTTTCTCTTCCTTATGATTCTCTTTATAATGTTTTGCTTTCTCTAGCTTACTTTAAGAATAGGGTATACAATACGTATAACATACAAAATATATGTTAATCGACTGTCTATGTTTTTGGGTAAGGCTTCCTGTCAACTGAAGGCTATTAGTAGTTAAGTTTGAGGGGAGTCAAGAGCTATACACAGACTTTTCAGCTGCTTGGGGGGGTTGGTGCCCATAACCTCTACATTGTTCAAGGGTCACCTCTATTTATGCCTCCTACAGTACAGGACTATGTGCATACATTCTTATATATAGTAGTATAGCATTCATTCAACAAATATTTATCGAACAATTACTAGGTCCTAAGACCTGTGTAGCTGCTGTCTCAACAAGAGTAAGGGATACAGGTATGGCCGCAGCTCTCAGGGAACTTGCGATCTAATCGGCAAGAAACCATTACATAAATAATCGTAACCTAAATATATAATTAGAGTCTGGAGTAAATGCTCCAAGTGAAAAGCACAGAGGTCCTGAGAATGTATCAGTATAAGAAGAGGGGTCTGGCCCCGCTTGAGGGAGGGGACTTTGAGCTGAGATGTCAGGATGAGCATACGGCATCTACATCTACATACGGCATCTACAGTGTTTTGTATCATATACAAACTGTTAACTACAGTCTCTACGCTGTGTCTGCTGAGGATGTGGAAATAAAAACCACCGACTCTGGGGTTTCACCATGGATGAGGCAGGAGATTCTCTGCAAAGTTCCAGTTTCACAAAGCAAAATCATAATTCTTAGCCCAGATCAAAAGGTAGGGCTTCATGGAAAACAGGGTTAAAGCGCAATCAATTTACTAAACACTAAGAATGGGACGTACTATAAAAATGGAAATCTGCCTGCAGACGAGGCCTCCAACTTGTTTGCTGCCCTTAAAAGTTGCAAAAAGATACAAGCAAGAAGCACAACGCTTAGTTCTGGCGCCCAGAGCTCTCCTAGTTTTGATGTGGCCTGTTCTCTCTTCTCTCCTTCCCTTCCTTTCTCTACTTGTCTCCTCTTCCCTCTACCTCCTTGTTCACTTTGATAGATTCATGTCAGCTAGTCTATTCATCTTGACTATAAATAGCCATTTTTTCATATTAAATGCTTATCAGGCGTTTCTAGGTTCCAAAATTTTAAAATGTGTATACAACATGGCAAAATTTTTATTTTATCACAAAAGCAAGTTTTATTTATATTTACACATGCACACACACACACACACACACACAGTAAATTAAAAGGGTTGCCTAGGTAGAGGCTAGAATCCAATAGTTTCTTAGTGTTCAATGCTTCAGGCCACACAAATTCTAGTTAGCTCAGCCTGTTTCTAGATGGCTATCTAATTAACCTTGAGGGTCTTTTTAAGCAAATAGTAAAATCAACATACTATCACAGCTATTTTCTCAAAAATAACAAGTTTGAATTCTCGTTGTAGTCGTTCCTCAATTAAGGAGAGACTTCCTGCCCCTGGTTGCTCAAATTCAGCAGTTTCCAGAAGACAAGGATGCCAAAAATTTGGCAGAGGCAGAAGGAAACAAACCAAACAAAACAGCCAGTGGAACCCAAGTGAAGTTTCAACACAGTGGTTGCCTTGGAACCCATTTAGAGGTTAACTTGCTCTTATTTCCCCAGCATTTCCTTGCTTAAGGACACTTGTACTCCAATTCCAGCAAACTCCAATAAAATCGAGATAAGATGCCCTGGAGGGTTGAAGGCAGGCCTGTGGGTATGAGCAGGGTCACATCACATCATGGGAACTAATGAGATGGGATTTTACAGAGTTTGAGTGTTGGCTGTTTTTCACTTGCCAACAGTGGGATGTTTGTTCTAGTTGTTAAATAATTAAATAGGCAGTTTGTATCCATTTAACATACAGATTCTAGCCAATTCCTGCTGACAGCTACCAAAATAACCCCACATTTCCTAGCTCCGAATTGCTCAGAAAACTGTTTCCTGACTGCAGAGCGAAACTCTCCTCCGAGTCTCCAAACACCCTTTTTCATCACTTCAAACAATAAATCAATTCACAGCCTGTGATCCAACAACAATAGCCCAGGTTTATTGGATGAGGATCCTTCTCTGAGGCTCTTCCCACTACCTGCGCTGAGCTGTCATGAAACTATGCTTGGCTGGGGACAGAAGAAAAAGTCGCCAAGGTTTCCTCATTTGTGCGTGTCCAGTAAAGAAAGTGAATTTTGACCTGATGATTTAAAAAAGGAAAAAAGGATAACTTGAAGCAGAAAGTAAGGAGTTTGGGAGAAGCAGACCAATTGGAGAGTCAGGAAAGGAAAATATTTAAATGCCACATTGGGTAGTCTGGGGAGCTTTGGAACAATCTATGGTAAAGTAAGGGCTGGTCCCCTGAGTGGGTAACGGGAGAGGGAGAAAACTGAGCCGCCAAAGACAGTGTCCTCTTCATTGGTGGAGGATGAGCTAAGAAACATACTGGGAATATTTATATGTTATTAAGACTTTTACCCTATCACATGTGCAGAAAATGTTATCAGAGGAGATACAGACAAGACCCCTCTTGAGGTTTCCTGGAGCTCATACATAGCGTTTGGGGTATTTAGGCAGTATGAATTAAAGAGAGGTCTTTAGTAGGAGAAGGATGCTATTTGCCTTGTCCTATTTGGCTACCCATCAGCCAGCAGCATGGCAATGTGTGGTACCACCACACTGTATCATCTTCCTCCTGATGCCCTCACTAAAGTGGGCATCAAAGGACCACCCTGGGGGAAGAAGCAACCAAAGGTATGAAGCAGGAAGGAAGAGCCAGCGGGAAGAAAGATTCTTTTCCTTCTCAGTCACCACCTCCCTGACTCTTGAATTGTCTCTCTACTGTGCAATTTGCCTTTGAGTGATTCTCTCAACTGGCGGACACTATGAAGGCCTCTGTGTGGTCAATATTAAAACTAAGCATTGATGAGTCAAAATGGCTCCACTTTGGAACTGTTCAATTTCAGCAGCACTGCAGAGATTGGAACTCGGGTAAAGAAAACCGTTCACACAAGTAAGAAGGAAGCAGCCTGTTAGGGTGGCATCCACATTTCATCTGGACTGTCTGAAGCAGGAGGTCTCTCTCCCTATTATCTGTGCATTTTCAACCATCTGAACTCAGTTTCCTCATCTGTGAAGTGGGTCTGCCCCACTTGTCCTTGTCACTGCATTGTTTTGGGGGTAGAAATGGAAGAGCTCTGCCCTCTGTTATTCATCGTTAGTCCTGTCCTGTTAATCAAGCTTGAGGCAACACAGAGTTCATTCTACCTCTTCCAGAGATGCAGAACTATGGATGCAAGCTCAGAAGTCGATTTTTTTTTAAGTTGTCACTCTGCCCCTCATTTTTCATTTGTATTATAAAAGGAAGAAAGTTTTATTATTTATTTATTTATTTATTTATGGCTGTGTTGGGTCTTTGTTTCTGTGTTAGGGCTTTCTCTAGTTGCGGCAAGTGGGGGCCACTCTTCATCGCGGTGCGTGGGCCTCTCACTATCGCGGCCTCTCTTGTTGCGGAGCACAGGCTCCAGATGCGCAGGCTCAGTAATTGTGGCTCACGGGCCTAGTTGCTCCGCGGCATGTGGGATCTTCCCAGACCAGGGCTCGAACCCGTGTCCCCTGCATTAGCAGGCAGATTCTCAACCACTGCGCCATCAGGGAAGCCCGGGAAGAAAGTTTTTAGTAAGATCGCCAAGGTTTCTTCCAACCTTAAAAAAAAAAGATGCCAGCAGTCCATTAAAAAATGTCAGTCATGGAGTCGTGACCTCCTTTGGAATGAGAGGCAATGTCTAAGTAAACTTCAGCCTAATCTTTGTAACTCAGCCACAGAAACAGGTATTCTGGGCTTGGATGTCTCAGGAGCTGGGGAAGAGATTTTGGCATATTTCTGAAGCATAATCAAATTGGGTGTGGATAACAGAGGAGTGTGTCATCCCTGCTCATTATTTGGGGCCATATTCCTAGGAGGCTAATTCAACTATTCAACAGCCAAGAAACATTTTTGATCACAGTCTCAAGTCTTCCATCAGAAACCTGCTCCTGACATATCACCTAAGGTGCTGTAATCCTTTCAATTCCCTGGATCATGAATCAAGTGACTGCTGTCGGAAGCAGTCAAGTTGCTGATTGTAGATTTTCTGTAAGGGTCCCTCATCTCTCTCTGCACCTGACTTCTTCTCTTCTCCCCTTCTTGCCCCAGCCCCTGGGACCCTTTACAATCTTTATCATCCTTTTTCTCCCCTACTCCTTTCTCTCTGCTCCATTTTTTTCCTTCCTCAGCACCTCTGATGGCAGATACTATTTTCCATAGATCTATTTTCCATAGATTTCCATAATATTCCACTGGAATATTTTCCATATTTCTAAGTTTCCACTGGGATTCCATAGCCAGCTTCACTCACACTGCCCTCCACCCTTTCTTCCTTGTCCCATTTCAATTCCTTCCCATGGAGGACAAGGGGACTGTGTCCAAACTGGGACTGAATATAATCCACAAGGAACCTAATGATCCAAGCCCCATGCCCACAGTGCACTATATTCCAGTACAATATTCAGCAGATCACAGGACCAAAGATCAAGCCCTTATTAGGATGGAAGATTGTGGCTCCCTGTGGAGAATTAGCCTCTGTCAATTGAATCCCTTGACATCCGTAATACAGAACTGGATAATGGGCAAAGAAAAAAAGAAGATCACAAGTTGGAGGTTATGGGAAAGAAGGCAGAGAAAGAAACCAAGTTAATCTAAATACTGAGGGAGAGACGAAAAGCTAAATGAGATGGAGAAGCGTTTTGTGGGAAGAGGGGCTGTTAGTGACTGGGAATGCAAAGTAATATGTGATGCAAGAGACCCAGGGGAGAAAAAATGGGAGATGAGTAGTGTCGCTCAGTTATAAGTTGGATCCTCATAACCTCTTTTTAAAGAGATGCAATTTAGAGCCTGGTTTCCTTCTTGATTACTTTTGGCTGTTTGATCCATAAATCCTTGAATAAAAGTCTCTCTATAAACTGAGCCACGTGGGTCAAGGAGGCATACAGGTTACACACAGAAGTTCAGGCAAGTATAGGGACTTCTGAGTTGTCTTTGGATTAAGGTCAGACCACTGAAGTTTAGAAACAATGATATTTGCAGGAATTTCCCCTACAGTACTCTCTCATCAGACAGATTTTTCAAAGGGCAGTCATTTCAGCAGAATTGGAAAGAGATAAATGGCAGCCCCATGTATTTGATATTTGATACATTCTTCCTCCACTGAGAATCTAATGCTTTAGTTCCAGACTTACCTGAAGCTATCAGGAGATTCTCAAAGATGTAAAACTCCTGTTCTATGCTGAAAGGAAGTAGGTTTTAGAGTTAGAAGAATTGTCTCTCTCTGTAGTTCAAATGGCATTCAGAAATCCAATTAATGTTTGGTTTTTAAAGCAGAATCTGTAATTGTGTTCAATATTGCCAGCTGTTCAGTTTGATAATAAAATGGGCTACTCTAAAGATGGCTTATAGTCATTAGGGAAAGTCTCGCTCTGTAGGATAAACTTTCTCTTTGGAATAATAATATTTTATGTTTTTATAATGTCTTTCATCCAAGAATTTCAAAGCATTTTAAAATAGTTTGGGGTGATGGGAAATGTAATGCTTCATAAATTAAGCTACATATGTCAATACTTTGCCTGGGGACAGAAATTAATTATTCCATGGAAGTAATGTTGGTACCTAATTTTATTCCATTTACACTTTAAAAGCATCATTATTATTAATTATGATAGCTATTATTTATTGCAAGCAGAATGCTTATTCAGTTAGGCATTGTGTTGTTTTACATGTAGTATCTCATTTAATCTTCATATGGATCTAATTCTTAATCTAATGTCATTCTAATATGATTCTTTGAGAAAAGTACTACTTTTATCCTTCTTTCACAGATCGTGTAAGTTAGGTTCAGAGAGGTTAAGTAACTTGTTCATTGTCATAAAGCTAGTAAAAATGATAGTGTCCTTTATTGAGTGAGGATCAGTTAGTAAAAGTTCTGGTGGTCAGTTTCCTTTCCAAATGTCATTTGCATGGCATTTTATGATCATGAAGAGATGGTTTTCTTAAGCCTGGAACAGTGTGGTTGCAATCTTTGCTGATCCTTGAATGTGTCAGTGGTTTCGTTGTCCCTCGACACCTATTAAGTAGAGAAAACTCAAGGGTGATTTTAAAAATGTAGCAAATGACACCCCTTCTCAACTGTCAGCCAGGTCTCTAGAATTACAATAATAGCACACACCATAGCCAAAAATTCCAGGATTTAAGGATATAGGGCCATCAACTTTCCCCTGGATTGTTGTAAAGTCCTCCCCCAATTGGTCTCCCTGCTTCTACACTTGTCCTCTACAATCTAATTTTGATTGAGCATTTAGAATGATCACCTTAATGTGCAAAACCAAGTCAACTTCCCTGCTTCAAATCCCCCAATGCTTTCTCTTCACATTTAGAATAAAACCCATGGTTAAATGCTCTCTGTGATCCAGCAAAACCTACCAATAATCTGGTCTCATCTTAACATCCCTCTCTTCCTGGCTCACTCCATTCCAAGCCGACTCACTCAGCCTTTTTCAGATCTGCAAACACACCAAGTTTGTCTTGCCTAAGGGTCTTTACACATGCTGCCACCTCCTGCTGAAATCCCTTACCCCTCCTCTTCTTCCAATTCCTTCCCCCTGTTTCTCAGGTCTCAAATGTTATAGTTGGTCTTCAGTGATACACACATCTCTCCCCACCATCATACACACAGACACACACCACATCTAAATTACATCCTTGCTACACTTTCTCCTAATACCCTGTGTTTTCCCTTCAGACCTCTTATTCATATTGATCATTTTCTATTTTTCTGAGTACTTCTTTGTCTAATGAGCGTCTCCCCAACTGGACTGTAATCTCCATGAGGGAAAATTCCTTATGTCTTTGATCACCATAGTATTCTCAGTGCCTGAGACCTTGTCTGAACATGTTAGGTACCGATGAAATATTTGATTAGTTGAGTGACTCTTAAGCCTGATTCCTTCTCAACCACCTAATTGTTATGTGACCTTTGGAAATATATTCAACCTCTTCTCTAAGTCTCAATCTTTTCATCTGTGAATGGACTTCATAATAACCATGTTACAGGATCTGTAGGGAGAAGATATATGATAATGTATACAAAATGCTTCATAGATCATTAAACCGTATTATAAAATTTCAGACATTAGATCCAGCATCATCTCTTTGAAGCAAAGGGCATTCCCTCCAGTCTACCAAACTAAACTTGCAGAAGAAGCAAATGTGGACAATACGTGGGCAATTTTTACAAGACTTGTAACTGGGCTCCAGGGCACTCAGAGGTTCAGTAAGGAGAGAAATTGACCCGGCTCATGCCCCAAGGAATAAACTGGTCCCTTGACTGAGCCTTCAGACACATGTTGCTGACTCAGGCTTCATAAACTCAACCACCTCCTGTCTGACCTTTTGTTCTCTTTCCTAACTGACTTCTCCTCCAAAGCACAAAGCCAAAGGGAAACCCACAGGGGCATGTGTATCGACAGAGCAAATGCCCTTGGAGGATCAGAGTGGCTGGTGATTACTTTAAGGGGCAAAAAAATGGAAAAGTTCTGCAGGTCCATGACACATATGGTTCTCATCTGCCCTTAAGGTAGACATCGCTCTCTTAGATGCTTAGCGAAGGAAGGGCTGTGTCCAATGTAACCTAAAACTTTTCTCAGGGGTTTTGATGAAAGTCTTCTTCCTTTTTGTTGATCTAGATTTGAAAAAGCAGTAGTATTTGTAACTATGTTAGGGAAAAGGTCAGAATGGCTAGAGGTCATCTTCTGTGGGAAGGATCAGAGTAGGTAGAAGTCACCTGTGGAGACCAAGGTATAGGATATATGTTTTCCTTTGACTTCCTTCTTCTCAGCAGTGAGCAGACTGGTGACCTGGGCATCAGCATCCTTGGAACCTTCGAGAAGTTCTCTAATACCTTCCAGTATTTTGAGACGAACAGAGTGCCTCAAAACAGGCTAGATCCAGAGTTCTCCATTCCCCATGGTTTGGCTTCTGAAACAGGTGAGAAAATAATCCACAGTACAAGTGGTATTCCAAATAGTTATTTGGGGTTCTTTTCTGGTACTGAAGGGGGGAAATCTTGTGAAGAGCCCCAGGGTCTGCTGGGCACTGGGAATCCACCCTCTCTTTTCTACCACCTTGAAACCTCATTCCAGGACCGCTCCTGACCCAGGTCCCCATCATCTCTTGCCTGGGCCACTGCAACGGACTCCTAAGTGGGCTCCCTGCCTCTGGTCTGGCCTCTGCTCCATGCCACCCCCATCCATTCTCCACACTTCACACAGAGCAACCTTTCTGAAACTTACCCAATCACGCGGCTCTCCTGCTTCAAGCACCTCTACTGTTCCCCATTGCTCTTGAGATAAAATCCACGCCATCACATGGCCTAAGAGGCCTGGCTACCTCGCCAGCATTATCTCTTGTTAATTCTTCCCTCCAATCACCCCCCACCTCTGCCTGCCTCTATTCCCAGCCATGATTCCCTGCCTGCAGGTCCAAAACTGGCCGGGCTCTCTTTCAAGAGTCTGGGGCTTCACAGATGCTACCGTCCATGAATTATAAAGTCCATCTTCTCACTGCTGTTTATTCCATATGTTTTCCCTGAGCCCCTACGCTGAGCCTAACACTGTGCTTGCTAATGAATAAGGCAAAATTCCTGCCTTGAGGAGATTGCAGGCCAGCAGGGCAGACAGGTGGGTAAACAAAGAATAGTTCAAATGTGATAGAGGGAAATAGGTACAAAATGACAGGAACCCAGAGGAAGGGGCCACTGAGGTGGTCAAGGAAAAGTCAAGGAACACTTCACAAAGAAACTATAAGAAGAAGAATACAAATCATAATAACATGCATTTATTGAACATTTCTTTAGCTCTGTGCTAAGCGCTTTAGGAACATTATCAAATTTGTAAAACAATCCAATGAGAAGGGCGCTATTAGGAGGCAGGGGAGCATAAATGTTTAAGCACATGAGCCAGACCTTGGTTCAAACGGTCTCTTTCACGTATCAGGTTTACGGCCTTTGGTGAGTTACTTAATGCCCGAAGCATTCCATCGTCTTTAAGATGAAGATGATCATTTTAAAATAAATCAGTGTTGCTTGTGTGTATTAAGAGAGAAGAATACATGTAAATAGCATGGTGCCTGGCACTAAGCAGGGGTCCATTAAAGGTTGGCTACTACTAATATTCTTCTTCTTGGTTTCCAGAGAGTTTAAGTAATTTCCCAAGGTCACACAGCTAGTAAACACCGGAGCCAGGGTAAAAACCTGGAATCGTCAGACTCCAGAGTCCAGGCTCTCATCCAAGATGTTTCTCGTGAGCCTGAACAATGAGTAGAACTTTGGGATGAGTATTTGAAAGTATTTCTCAAACTAGGAGTCATGAAGAAAAAAGAAAAGGTGGTGTTGACACGGCACCAGCTTGGGAACAAATACTTGGAACTGAAATCTGCAAAACGGTGTGTCCTGCCTAGAGAAGAATGTGCTGAGGCTGATCCAGCTCAGGTGGGTCGTGCACACCTGCTGGGCAAGCAGTCTGCAGTTTACACTGGGCCCAAGGCCAGCTGTGCGGGGCTTGGGCGGCCTCCAGGAATGCAAGACCAACTCTCTCTCTCCCTCCCTCCCTCCCTCCCTCCCTTTACCCAGGCTGCTGCTGCTAGGATCTACCTTAGTTCAAAACAGCTCCTTCCTTAAATACCAGGCTGGGCCTTTCCCTGCTACCCTGGCTGTAATAAGATCTGGAGGGATGCACCAGTGAAACAGCAGAGACAGGCATCCATTCTGCAAACTTTAATTGCTCCAAAGGAGCGGTTATGGTGTGTCTGTGTGAAAGACCCTAATTATCTGTTAACCCAATAAAACAAATTTCAGAGGGCCCACAGAGACCTATTACCCAAATGTGTAATCTGTGATTACAAATCATCCATTGGGCAATCAATAGACATTTTAAGCCATTGTTTGAAAGTTATGCCCTTCCGTGGGAGAGGGTTTTCCTGAGGACTTTTATATTTGTTTTTAAACTGAAAAATACATAAAAATTGATCATGGGTATAAGTTACCCATTTTTATGGAACTCACACATCACGATGGAATATCTGAGCCCTGATGAGTTTATTGAAATAGATTATGACGTTGAGAACAGTCCCTGAATCATACCAAAAGCAATGGATTTGGGGCCTTGAAAGTTGAAATTGAGTCTGCACCTATAAAATGCTGGTCTTAATCCAAGAACTAGCCACTTTCAGTGTGTCCCAGCCATGAAGCCAGAGCATGTAGTCCAGGCAAAATGATCCTGGCTCTTGGGCTGAGTAATACCCCTGTGAGGTGCTTTCATTCACATCTTCATTCATTGGGCCAACAAACTGCTCCCACTGTATTGCGTATTGTGGTCCCACCCCATGCCAGCCCCTACACTAGGCGAGGAGGATTAGATGGACGAGGTCCTGCTCCCATGGAGCTTATATTTGGAAGTCAGAAAGAAATAAGTAAATGGGTAAGATAATTTCAGAGAATGGTGGTGGCTATTAAGAAACTAAAAAGGTGATGGGACAGCAACTACCCAGTAGGAGGCTGGAGAGGGCCTAATTTAGATGGAACAGAAGGCCTCTTTGAGAATGTGATTTTTTTAGCTGAAGACTAAGTGATGAGAAGGATCCAGTAACAGAAAGATCAGCTGCGAGCTTGCCATGTGCGAGAGACAGAGGCCACTGTGGCTGGAGCATAGTGAGGAAAGCGGTACCAGACAGTAGTGGAGGGGCCGCAGGGACTAGCTCATCTGGGGACTTGTCATGGTAGGGAGTTTGTATTTCGTTTTTAGTGCAGTGGGAAACTGTAGGAGTGTTCAAGTAAAGGGATGACACGAAAATATACATTTAAAAAGAACATTCTGGGGCTTCCCTGGTGGCGCAGTGGTTGAGAATCTGCCTGCCAATGCAGGGGACAGGGGTTCGAGCCTTGGTCTGGGAAGATCCCACATGCCGCGGAGCGACTGGTCCCGTGAGCCACAACTACTGAGCCTGCGCGTCTGGAGCCTGTGCTCCGCAACAAGAGAGGCCGCGATAGTGAGAGGCCCACGCACCGCTATGAAGAGTGGCCCCCACTTGCCGCAACTGGAGAAAGCCCTCACACAGAAACGAAGACCCAACACAGCCATAAATAAATAAATAAATAAAATATTAAAAAAAAAAAAAGAACATTCTGGCTGCTGAGTGGATAATGGATTCTAGGAGAGCAAGAGTAGACAGGGAGACGGCTAAGAGACGATTGCAATCATCCAGATAAGAAAAAAGCATAGGCTTAGATTACAGTGAGAACAGGGGAGATGGTGAGAAGTGGCTGGATTTGGAATTTATTTTGGCACCAGAGCCAACAAGACTTATTTTATATGGAAAATGAGGAAGCTGACAAATGGAGGCTAACTCCTGAGATTTTGATGTGAGCAGTTGGGTGGGTGACAGAGGGAGTCACTGAAATAGGGGAAGATAGAGGAGGAGGAAGTTTCGGGGATGCAGCTTCAAGAATCAACAGTTCTGCTTTGGAAATGCGTTGTAGTGCCGGTTGGACTTCTAAATGAACATGGCATGTTGCACTAAAGGACTTAGAGCCCAGACGAGAGGTCAAGGCTGGAGCTTTAGCATATTGAAAATTATCCCCATTTTAAGAAAACTGAGACTTAGGAAGGTTAAGGGATTTACCTAAGGCCATGTGGCTCTTAAGTGTAACCTGTAAAGGCCCCCAGAATGGGGTCTCCTCCTGCCCCATCAGCCACATCCATGACTCCCTGGCCTTTGCTGTCAAACCTCTGGCCACACGGACTTTCACTCCATTTCTCAGAGGTATACAGCTCTTTCCTGCCTTATACACAATCTATCTTCTGCCTGGATACTCCTCTAGTTTTCCATCTACATCTACCACGATGTCACTTCTCGGGAAAGCTTTTTCTGACCCCCTGAGATAGATCATGTATTCCTAAAACATACATGCATAGTTCCTTTTATGTGTTACATGTCATAATCAAATTTGAATATGTATAATTATTTGGTTAATTTCTGCTCATGTACTACAGTACAGGCTTCATGAATGGTCTCTTACTACTGTATACCCAGAAACCTGGGTAATCAAGAAATATAAGTTGAAATTGATCATTGATAAATAATGGTAATCAATAAATATGTGTGAAAGAATGAATAATTTAAAAAATTAATTGATGACTAGACAGATGGATGATTTTATTATCTGGATAATGTTGGGGGAGTTATTTAGCTAATCTTCATCTTCTACCAGATGTATAAAATTAGAATGAAAAATGACAAGGAGCTACTGTATAGCACAGGGAACTATACTCAATATCTGGTAATAACCTATAATGGAAAAGAATCTGAAAAAGAATATATATATATATATATACATATACATATATATGTATATACATATATACATATACATATGTATATATATATATATATATATATATATATATATATATATATATATATAACTGAATCGCTTTGCTGTACACCTGAAACTAGAACAACATGGTAAAAAAAAAATTAAGATGAAAACATCTTCTTTAACCTTTTGGGGATATTAAAAGGCTAAAGATAAAGTGCTTTGCTAGTTTAAAAATAAGAGCTATATAAATACAGGGTATTTTTAAATCGAGAGGAAATACCAAGACATCCATTACTTAATAGCCACTCTACTTTACCAAACCTTTTCTTAGAGTTGCAAACAAATCCATTTCAACAGATTCCCATTTCCCTTGCCTCTACTCCTTTGTTCATTCACTTTTAGGAAGGAGAAATACTTTTAGAAAATGTACCAACTAAGAGCAGCCAGGAACGTCCCAAGTAATCCTCTAATAACTGCAGAATTAACCTCCAGCCAGAGGTTAGAAAAGCTGACTGCATTTTTCTCTCCTGTTACTTTTTTCATTGATGTCCAAATGACCTGGGACCCAATAAAGTTTTCATAGGGCATCTGTGGGCCATGAGAAATAAAGTGCCATTTATTTAATAAATGAAATGGATAGAAATAAAGAGCCAGTTGGAACCAGTCCAGCTACCCTGCTGGAAAGACCATGTGCAGCGGGAGAGGTCCTGAGACTACGTGGAGACTGAGAGAACGGCCCAGCCATCCCAGCGTTTCATCAGAACCCAATCTTCCTGCTGCCGTGCCTACCAAGTTACCAGAAATGTGAGAGAACAAAGTCTGGAGATTTCAGTCATCAACACCCCAGGGCTGCAGGCACAACTGACACTATATGTGAAGCAGAAAGACTGCTAAGTCAGCCCCCAGAATCATGAGAAATTAAAAATTATTGTTGCTTTTACCCTCCAATTTGTGTAGTGATTTGTTAAGCATCAATAAATAGAAATAGAAATTGCTACCGGCAATGGGATGCTTCATAACAAAAGCCTAAAATATGTGGCTTTGAAACCAAATGGCAGGTAGGTACCAGAAGAGCCTTGAGAATACTTTTAGAACAGGCTGGATGGACACTAAGAACAATTTTTACTGGAGCCTAGAGAAAAGGTGACCTGTGTTAAGCAGTTGCAGAAAGTTTGGCAAAACTCTCACCCCCTGTCACAGGGAAGACAGAAAGGGTATGTAATTAGTAGTTGGTCAAGGAAATTTCCAGGCAGAATGTTAAAAAAGTGTCAACTTGTTTAATCAAGCTGCCAATGGTAACATAAGAAGAGAGGGTTTAAAGAAGGAACTGTGCAGTTTTCAAGCAGAATTTAGAGGAAATACAGAGATCCCAAAATAGTTTTTCCAATCTGAAAAAGGTTCTGAGAAATTAAGAAATGTTCTCAAGGAAAGATCAAATCCAAGGCACTGCCTCAGATCAAATGCGGGGTAAGACTTTTTTGTTAAGACTCTGAGGAAGATATAAGGTAGTCCCTCATAGATCCTCCCAGCTGGGGAAAAAGGGACTTCTATTCTTCAAGCACTGGGAAACAAAGGCAGGTTTTTGAGTGTGTAAATGATGAGAAGAAAGAGATGCTTCATAGCAATTCCTCTGGCAGTGGAATGTAGGTTGGAAAATCCTGAGAAATGAGGAGACCAAATAAGAAATAACCACCTTGGTGCTGGAGATTCCTTCTCAAAAACAGTTGCAGTCTGTTTATAACTCTAAAAGAATACAGAAGATTCAGCACCTATTGTAGTGCCTAACACATAGTAGACATGCAAGAGATATTTATCAAATTGATGAGTATATGAATTATTCAAAAATATTACACAATATTAACTGCGAAGGATAAATGGGGCTAGATTAACGCTCACAAAGACCCAGCTTCAAATCAGCTCATTGGATTAAGGTGATCCAACCCTAATCTAACTGCCTGCAGGAGCAAAAACAAACCTTCAAAATTTATAAAGCAAAATCTGACACAACTAAAAGAGGAAACGGAAAGATTCACAAAGACAGTGGGAGACTTTAACACATCTTCCTAGTTATTGACAAAATAAGCAGACAGAAATATTAATACAGATATAAAAGATTTGAACAACACTAATAAAATTGACCTAATTTATAAATATAACAGATATAAATATATAAGTGGATAATGGATCTAAGTTGACCATTTGTATATATATACATACTCATATAAGCATACATATATGTACACTATACCCAATCGTAGAATACATGTATTTTTAAAATGCACATGGAATATTTATCTAATGTATCCAAATACTGAGCAACAAAGCAAAGTTCAAAAATTTCAAAGGATTGAAATCATATAGAGCATGCTCTCTGACCACTGAAGAATTAAGCTAGAGATCAATAACAAAAATATCCCCAAATGTTTGGAAATTAAGTGACTTGATTAGAAAAAGAAGAGCAAATTAAAACTCAAGAAAGTAGAAGAAAGGTAATAATAAAGACAAGAGCAGAAATTAATGAAAGAAAAACAATATATAATACAAAAGATTAAAAGTTGAATCTTTGAAAAGACTAAAAACTTTATAAACTTCTTGATAACTGATTAAGAAAACAAGAGATAATGCTCAAACAACCAATATCAAGAATGAAAAAGTGATTGTCACTTACATCTTACAGACACTGAAAATATAATAAAAGGATATTATGATCAATTTTTTGCCAATAAATTTAAAAATTTAGATAAATGACAAATAACTAGAAAAACAAAACCTACCCAAACTGATTCTGGAATAAATAGAAAAATCCAAACAGTCCTGTATCTGTTAAAGTCATTGACTCTGTAGTAAAAACCTTCCAGATGGCTTCACCAGTGAATGCTTCCAAATATTTAAGATATTTAAGGAAGAAACAACATCAATCTTATACAAACTCTTCCTGAGAATAGAAAAAAAGGGAGCATTTCCCAACTTGTTTTATTAGACCAACAAAACCTTGATAGTAAATCCTAATAAGCACATTGCAATGCAGGTCAGAGTGTTTCATAAACCTAGATACAAAATCCCAAGACTACTATTAGCAAGTTGAATATAAGAAAGAAAATACATCAGGACCAAGCTGGGTTCATTCCAAGAATGTAAAGTTGATTTAATATTTGAAAAGCAATAGATGCAATTTATTACATTAATAGAACAAAGGAAGAAACAATATAAATTATCTGAATAGAAGCAGAAAAAGCATTTCACAAAATTGAACACTCATGCAAAATGAAAAACTCTTGCAAACTACAAATAGAAGTATACTTCCTTAATTCGGTGAAGGGTAGCTACAAAAATCCTACAGAAACTGTACCTTGAAATCAAGAGCAAGATAAGAATGCCCGCTTTATTACTTCAATTCAACATTATATTGAAGGTCCTAGCCAATATCATATAATAAATGCAATAATGTAATAAAAAGGAATAAAAGGTAAAAGAATTGAAAGACAAGAAATAAAACTGTCAGTATTTACAGATGATGTGATTTGTATCCATACCCAAGAAATCTTCATATAAATTATAAATAAGTTAGTTTAGTAAGATTGCTAAATATAATTATTTATATTTTTATATACCAGTCATAGTTAGCAAATAAAATTTTTTTCAAATATCATTTACAAAAGCATCAAAACAATCAAATACCTAGGATTAAATATAATAAAATCTGTTCAAGATCTACATTCTGAAAATTATAAAATGCTCCTGAGAGAAATTTAAGAAATCCTAAATAAATTCAAGCATATGCCAATTTTCATGAACCAGAAGATCAATTTTATAAAGATGTAAATGTCCTCAAACTGATCTACAAATTTAATGCAATGCCAATCTAAATTCCCATAGGTCATTTCCTTAAAAATTGATAAGCCAATTCTAAATTTTATATGAAAATACAAAAGGTCAAGGATAGCCCCTTGAAAAATTGGGAAGAAGATCAAATTTAGAAAACTTAGATTATCAGACATCCAGGCTTACTATAAGCTCTGGTAATAAAGACTATGTAATGCTTGCACAAGGATATACAAATAAACTGAAGGAACATAATTGAGAGCACAGAAGTAGATCTATACATATATGGATAATTTATTGACAATAAAAGTGGCAAAGTAGAGCAGAGGGGAAGGCATTCTCTTTTCAGTAAAAGGAGACAAGTCAATGAAATATCCATACAGAAGAAAATCCTGCTTGACTCTTACACCACATACAAAAATCAATTCCAGGTGGATTCTGGTTTTAATGTAAAAGGTAAAGCTTCTAGAAGATAAAATATGAAAATATTGTCATGGTCTTGAAAGAAGAAACTATTTCTTAAACGGAACACCAAGAGTAATAACTATAAAGGAAAAAATTACTATATTAGACTACATTGAATCTCTGATTCATCAAAAGATACCATTAAGGGAGTGAGTGAAGAGGCCAGCCACCGAATAAAAGAAATTTGCAATACAGAAAACCAACAAATGACTTAGTCCAGACTATGCATAGACCTCCTACCAATCAATAAGAAAATCTCAGAAAAAACAGTAGAACAATACACAAAAGACTTAAACAGGAACCTTACAAAAGTCGATGACCAAATGGCCAACAGGCCTAAGGAAAGGTCCTCAATAGGGAAGATGCATATTGAATCCACACCGAGATTGTGTTATTAATGCACCAGATTGGCCAAGTCTTTAAACCATAGTCAGTAAATTCAAAGTGTTAGGTGAGATGTGGAGCAATGGGAACTCTCACACACTGCTAGTGTGAGTGAAAATTAATATAATCCCCTTGCAAAAATGTTTGGCAATATCTACTAAAGCTGAATGTATTCAAAGACTATGATGCAGGGCTTCCCTGGTGGTGCAGTGGTTGAGAATCTGCCTGCCAATGCAGGGGACACGGGTTCGAGCCCTGGTCTGGGGAGATCCCACATGCCCCGGAGCAACTAGGCCCGTGAGCCACAACTACTGAGCCTGAGCGTCTGGAGCCTGTGCTCCGCAACAAGAGAGGCCTCAATAATGAGAGGCCCGCGCACCGCGATGAAGGGTGGCCCCCACTTGCCACAACTAGAGAAAACCCTCGCACAGAAACAAAGACCCAACACAGCCATAAATAAATAAATTAAAAAAAAAAAAAAGAGACTATGATGCAGAAATTGCACTCCTAGGAATGTGCCCAACAGAGGTACATGCTTAGGTTCAACAAACTATATGTTCAAACCCGTTCATGGCAGTACTATTCTTAATAGCCCCAAACTACCAACTCAATTTGTCAATCAATTGTAAAATGGATGTACTGTGTTGTATTTTAAAATGGAATATTATACAACAACATGGATGGACTTAGAGAATATCATACTAAGTGAAGTAAGTTTGACAGAGAAAGACAAATATCATATGATATCCTTTATATGTGGAGTCTAAAATAATGGTACAAATGAACTTATTTACAAAGCAGAAATAGAGTCATACATGTAGAAAACAAATTTATGGTTACCAGGGGGAAAGGGAGGGAAGAGGGATAAATTGGGAGATTGGGATTGTATATGTCAATATATACTACTATATATAAAATAGATAACTAATAAGGGCCTACTGTATAGCACAGGGAACTCTTCTCTGTAATGTCCTATATGGGAAAAGAATCTAAAAGAGTGGATATATGTATATGTATAACTGACTCACTTTGCTGTACAGGAGAAACTAACACAACATCGTAAATCAATTCTACTCCAATAAAAATTAAACAAAAAGTAAAATGGAATATTATACAGCAGTGAAAATGAATGAACTACAACTATATCAATAATGTGGCTGAATCTTACAAACATAATGTTGAGCCAAAGAAGACAAATGGGTCAAAACATATATATGACTCCCTTTGTAAACATACGAAAATAGGCAAAACTAATCTATGATATGTGAAGTCAGGTTAGCAATTACCTTTTGGGAAGGGGGAGAGAGGAAGGAGTGACTGAAAGGAGACCCAGGATGGGGTTTAGGATGCTGCTAATGTTCTACTATGATCTAGGTGGTGACTATATGGGTGCAATCACTTTGTGATCTCCAGCTAAGCAGTCCATCAATTATTTGTGCACTTTTGTGTATGTATATTATGCTTCAACAAAAATGTTGCTTAAAAAGTTGCTTTGCCAACATGGGACAGATGGCTCTCCTCTGCCTTCAGATGTGCATCTTGAGACAAGCATGACATCACTCAGTAGCAATACAGCCTGGAACGCGACCATGAATCTAACCTTGGGGAAATGTCACTCAGACCCCAAATGAGGAACAATCTACTAAAAAGGGGGAGGAAGGATCATATTATTCAAAAATATCAGTGTCATGCAAGACAAAGAAGCCTGTGGAAATGTTCCAGATCAAAGGAGACCAAGGAGACACAATGGCTAAATGCAATCCCTGATCCTACACAAAAGGAGTACAATTATGAAAGGTATGAGGTCAACTGAGAGAGAGAGAGAAAGGGAGGGAGGGAGGGATGGAGAGAGAGAGAAGAGCCAATAGATGGCAAATGGGGCAAGTATTAACAACAGGTAAATCCAGGTCAAGGATATTAATTGTGTTTTATATACCATTCTTTTCTACTATATATTATTCTCTTTTTTTTTTGGCTGCGCCACGTGGCCTGAGGGATCTTAGTTCCCCGACCAGGGATCAAAACCGTGACCCCTACAGTGGAAGTGCCGAGTCCCAGCCACTGGACTGCCAGGGAATTCCCTATATGCTATTCTTATTCTTGCATATTTTCTCCAAATTCAAAGTCGTTTCCAAATAAAAAGTTTTCAAAATACATTGGCTTATTGGACAACTTCACTGCACTGATGCTAGTTGACATGGTTTCTGAGTTTACAAGTATTATGAATAAATCAACGACGGAACATCCTGCACAGCCCATTCTATTCCATTCTATGTTACTGAGAAGTACGCCAATCCCAGCCATACAGCTAAAGTTAATGAAAAAATTGTCCCCAGTAACCCTGTCAGACTCCTGCCAGGAGAATTAGCAATGATTCGCGAGTCATTTTTAATACCCCGTAAGTCTGAGAAAATGTAATGTCTGGGACACTTGAGTAGCTTTACACACCATTTATCAATTCAATTATTGAGTAGCTGCTATGTATGTGACAAGCCCAGTTTTAAGCACCAAGGGTGGTGCTGAAAAGTAGAGAGAATATATGCTACCTGAAGTCCAAAAGGGAACCTAAGAAGGTAACAATATAAGAACAATAAAATGCAACCAGTATTTAATCTACAAATGCTTATCGACTGAATTCCAGCACAATGCAAAAGGTTCCAAATGACAATTAAATACAAAGACAGTAGCGTTCTAAAAGTTTTGTTTCCCTAACTTACGGATCCAGAATTACCGTGCTAAGGAAGCATGTGTGTTGTCATTGTTGCTTTCCACCAGTATGTTCAGAACTACCCCATCACCATAGCTTCCCATGGAGTCCATACCAAAGAGAACAGAAAGAAGAGGAGCAATCATTTATTGAGCAACTATTATGTACCAGGTAGTTAAAACAGTATCCCGTGTTGTGAGATAAACTGTGTTCCCACCAAAAGATATGTTGAATTACTAACCCCTGAACTGTGAATGTGATTTTATTTGGAAATTAGGATCTTTGCAAACATAATCAAGCTAAGGTAAAGTCATACTGGATTAGGATGGCCCCAACCCAGTGACTGCTGTTTTTTTTTTTTTTTTCTTTCCTGGATCTATACCCAGGAGTGGAATTGCTGGGTCATATGGTAGTTCAATTTATTTATTTATTTGTTTGTTTGTTTGTTTGTTTGTTTATTTATTTATTTAAAAATTTTTTCTATTTTATTATTATTTTTTTTTACTAAACATCTTTAATGGAGTATAATTGCTTTACAATGGTGTGCTCATTTCTGCTTTATAACAAAGTGAATCAGTTATACAGATACATATGTCCCCATATTTCTTCCCTCTTGCGTCTCCTCCCCTCCCACCCTCCCTATCCCACCCCTCTACGTGATCACAAAGCACCGAGCTGATCTCCCTGTGCTATGCGGCTGCTTCCCACTAGCTATCTATTTTACGTTTGGTAGTGTGTATATGTCCATGCCACTCTCTCACTTTGTCCCAGCTTACCCTTCCCCCTCCCCGTATCCTCAAGTCCATTCTCTAGTAGGTCTGTGTGACTGGTGTTTTTATAGGAGAAAGGAGAGGGAGATTGAACACAGAGACACAGAGGCATACAGAAAGGGGAGAAGAGAATGCCATTTGATATCAGAGGCAGAAATCAGAGTGACGCAGCTGCAGGCCAAAGAATGTCAAGGCTTGCTGGCAACCACTAGAAGCTGGGAAGAGACAAGGGAGAATTCTTCCTTAGAGCCTTCAGAGGGAGCCTGGCCTTGCCTACACCTTAATTTTTAACTTCAAACCTCTAGAACTGTGAGAGAACAATTTCTGTTATTTTAAGCCACCCGTTTGGTGATACTTTGCTAATGCAGCCCTAGGAAACGAACACAACCCTGCTTTATGATTGAGGACACTGGAGCTCAAAGATCTTATGCAAGTTGCTCAGGATCATACAACTAGTAATTAGCAGAAACAAAAGTCCAAGCAAAGCTCTCTGGCTCCCAAGCCCATCCTGCCAATTGCTATCTCCAACCTTGCCTACTCTCCTGAATCATACCTGTAATATAATCATACCTGTAATGTCTACTTTATATTGTCATTTGCATGACGATAGGCATCTCTTCCATGCCGTGCTCTGGGACAATGTCTTGGAGAAGACTAGTCTCTTCCTGCCTTCAGACTTGGACTGAAACTTATGCCATAGGCCCTCTTGGTTCTCCAGCCTGCCAAGTGTAGATCTGGGCGCTTCTCAGCCTCCATAATCATGTGACTCAATTCTAGAATAGAATAGAATAGATAGACATCCTACATCCTATTGGTTCTGTTTCTCTGGAGAACCCTAACATACCCACATACCCACCGTTTGAATCAAGCTTCGGTGACTGCAGGGACTCTATCTGGAAGGCAGCCAAAGTGGCATTGGCTGGTGTCCAGTGGAAGTGTCCAGTGACAGGGATGGTAGCACAAGCACTAGCAATGTCAGTGTGCAGCTGCTGTCCCTTGCACTTGTCACTTTTCCACATATGTCCTTGACAATCCTGTGGGCTACCTAAGTTCCTTTCAATAAATGCCTTTTCTGATAAAATCGTCCAATCTGTCTCTGTTACTTACTGTTACTTACAAAGGGACTTGTAAATGTGTCTGATAAAACCCGGTCGTTTCCTGCTTATCCAGTTTCATCACATATCACCTCTCCACTAAGTCCCTACGTGCCATCCCTCTGGGTCTTTTTCTCCAAACTCTTCCCACCTTGAGTCTTCGGTGCTCGCCTTTCCCCGGGTGTACATGGAGGCTCCTTCGTGTTATTAAAGATTCAGCTCAATGGATCCCTTTCAGGGAGAACTTTCCTGACTGTACGATTTAAAGCGAACACTTCCCCACCAAGATGCGTTTACTAATTACTCTATTTTATTTTCTATATTGCACTTGTAACTACCTACAAGTTTATTAGTCATGCTTTTACTTGCTCATGGTCTGCCTCACCCGTTCGAATTGATCCCAGCAGAGCAGGGACCCCTTCTCCCTTCTGTCCTGTCAGTGTCGCCTCCTTAGAGCCTCGAATGGTGTTAGACACATGATCAACGTGCAGGAATCGTTTGCAGAATAGAGAAAAGGGAGGCCCCTCAAGGGAGATGCCCAGGCCAGACTTCTGGGAGGGAAGGGATCACTCTTCATGCTTGAGCATTAATTTCTGAGTGCAGTAAACTCATGAATTTTGTCTTTCTGTGGATCCAGGCTTTGTCCCCCTCAGGGTGTCAGCAGGGGTGGTTCTGTCCATGTCGATTGCTGCCATTTAAACCCTGAAAACTGCTAGAGTGTTTGACAGTAAAAAGTTAGCAGGCCAAAAGCCGTGATCACCCCAAGCTACAAATGTCATCAAGAGAGCCCTGGCTGTGTTGGCAAGAAAGGGCACCCAGGGGTACTTTTCCCTGAGAAGCAACAATAACAACAACAAAAAAGATTTATTTCTTTGCTCTGGTCTGTCTTCATTCTATTCTGAGGCCGCTTGCTAGAGGAAGAGGGATGGATGAAGAGCAGAGGAAGGTCTGGTTTTCCACGCTTCGGAGAATGTTTATAGGGCCAGCTGGCCTGGGCTGGGTAGGGGCAGGAAGACCAGGGATACAGGGAGAGAGGCGGTGGGGAGAAAGGGAGGATGAAAAGAGCAGATATCAGAGGGCTGAAGGGAGGTGGAGGGAAGGAGAGGATGGAGCAGAGAGAAAAATAAGACAGAGGGAAAGAAAAGAGGATGGAGCAAGGGAAAAAGAGAAGGAAGGGAGGTGAAGGAGGAAAGAAAAGGAAAGGGAGGGATGGGGAAGAGCATGAGACTGGGGAAGGGAAGGCAAATTCAGGGAACTGTGGACCCTGGGCCAGGTATTTTTGTGTTTTTCGTTTGTTTGTTTGTTTTTGAATGCTGATAAGAGCAAGTTCCCTCTGGGAGTTACTGAAAGGACCTCCTGTGTTTTTAATCTGGATCCCATCTTCCCCTCCTTTCTCTATCCTACCAACTCCTGTTCAATACCCATGGTCCTCAGCACTGACCCACGGATTGCGTGCCAGACATTGATTTGAGGACCTCACCTGTGTTGACATCTAATCCTCATAGCAACTCTGTGAGGTGAAGTCAGTACTATCAGCCCCATTTTTTTCAGGTGAGAAAACTGAGACACAGAGGGGTTACGTAACTTGCCAAAAGTCTCATGTCTGAGGAACTGAAGGAGCTGGGATTCAATTCTAAGCAGTGTAGCCCCGAGTCTGCCTTCTCAAACACCCCCTCATTCAGTACATATTTACTGAGGAGCTACTATATTCCACGCACCATAATTCCCCTTCCAATTCCCCAGGCAAAGCTAACTGAGCCCTTCTCTGTGCTCCCAAGGCACTGTGTGTACCCTGATCCCCTGGTAATGGGTTGTACACGTGTGATCCATCTCCTCCAGGAGCCCAGACGTTTCTTGAAGGCACCATCCACGCTTTGTTTATCCCCGTATGCCTGGCACCCATGCCTGAGCCTCCTACGGGGGAAGTCCTTGGAAAATGTTTGTTGGATAATTGGGATTCAACGATTGATTAATTAATATCACCTGCTGTGCCTTTGAAGCTAGTGCCTCCGGTTCTAGAATCGGCTTCACTTGGCTAGCAGGGAAACGCCAAAGCAGCAGCTAAGGCAGCCAAGAGAGAAAGCGGACAGTTGCCTGTCTGAGTCCAGATTCATCTACTTCAAACCTGCGCAGCCCAGGGCAAGACTGGGGATGAAGGTGAGGTAAGCAAGAGAGAGCGATCGGTTCGCCAAAGCCAGGCTAGGAGGCACTTTGCCAAAACTTATGTTTCCCAGGAAGCCGTGCACATCCCAGAGGGTTCAGTCCTGACATTGTGTGTCTGGGTTCTGAAGCCATGGCTGGGGCTGCACCTGTTATTTGCTCACGTCTAAGAGAGGGCCTGGGTGGGACAATGCACAAGAGAAAGGTCATCGCCCGTTCTTAGCAGATTCTGCTGCATTCACAGAATCACAGACCCCAGAGATCAACCAAGCCAGTGGTTTTTACAACCTTTTTCTTGCTTTGGGTAGCAGATGTCTTTCTTCTAACCAGATATACGGACCAGATAAACGTCAGGTAGTTCTGGATAAACCAAGGGTGGGAACTCAAAGTCCCACCCACTCCCATCCTCCTGTTTACTGAGTATTTTGGAAATCGCTGATACATTGTGACCATCTCATTTCAAAGATGGTGAGTCCACACCCCCCACCCCCACCCCCCGCCACACACACACACAGAGTTTAAACGACCCAGCAGAAGGCACCTGGGCGCCAAGCAGCCTTTGGTGGGATTGGGATTCAACAGATCTGAAGAAGTTTCCTCCATTATGTCCTTCTGCTTCTTTTGTAATCAATGCAAGTCCACTAAAAACAATGATGGGGACGGTACCCTGTACTGTCGAGCATGTGGTTTGCAGGGCATTCTCTAGAGTCCACAGCTGATGTGCTGCTGCTTGTTGGGACCAGCCGACAGACGGGTTAGACAAATAGTGAAGCCCTGAGTTATATTCTGTGAACTTGCAAAACACTTGACAGGTCAAAAAACACTTTTTCAGATGTGGCAGTATAATTTGTTAAAAGGTTAATTTGTGTGACAGGCAGAAGCTGCTGGAAGAAAACATCCCCTCCCTTTTGGAGCCTTCAATTTTTAAAGCCTAGGTTCATAGAAGGCATTATGCTAGGTTTTCCCTGAAAGGGTGAAGAGGCAAGCGGGGACCTGCCAGGGAAGCTGGGGACATATGGGGGAGACTGTCTGAGACCCACAGGGTGGAGGAAATGGAAAGCCAGGCCCTCCAGGTGTCTAGACCCTCAGCCAAGGCTGCTCCAGGAAGACCATGAATTGAGTACTGTCCTGCCAGCACTTAACCTGGATTATCTCATTTAATTCTACAGACAGCCAGTGAGCTAGGAGCTGTTCTTATTTCTATTTAATAAATGAGGCAACCGAGGCTCAGAGAAATTACATGACTCACCTGAAGTCTTAAAGCTAATAAACGGCAGAGCTGGGATTAACATTGAGGTCTTCTCAACTCCAAACACCAAACATTAATCACAATAATGTTCTTTTTACAATTTCCTTAATCTAAGGTGGAAGCTGATGGAATATCCCAAAGTATAATTCAGCAACGGTACAAAATAGTCTCGTCCGTGCACATAACATTTTTATGTTCATGGATGGAACTTGCATTTCATAGGGGAGGAGAGATGAACTGATTACTCTTTAGACAATTGTGCATAAGCATTGTTTCCATCAACTAGGATTTTGATGGATTCAGAATGTCAGGGAGTTGGAGGTTATATGGCCTGAAAGTACCTGGCATGCAGTTGTTTTCATCGTCGGTTAAGAGGGGGCTAAAGCTTTACTAATCAGCCCAAACAGGGGTAAGGATTGACATTCTTGGGGGTAGGGGACTTGCAATCATTGGAGAACAGTTCAAAGAGAAAGTGATAGCCCATTGTTGTCTGAGCAGTGAATATCTAATGTAACCCTGGTGTGGTCTGGCTTTATTTTAATCATAGGCAAATGAACTGTAGATGCATATGTGTGATTGGAAAATAACTCCTTCTCTTCCAATTTCCTTTAGACATCTGAGAAAAGCTAATAATCTTCCTTTTAAAATTCACTGAATAAAAATCAATCCAGGCACACTAATATACCTTCTACTTTCTCAGCCCTTTTTGACTTACTAAAGGATATTATACTTTCAGATTTAATTAACCTTTAATGAGCACATGCACCTTACCTGGCACTGCTCTAGGCTTTCACATGTGGATCATCTTTATCTAATAAACTGACTAAAATCTATTATCACATACTTCCTCCTGACTCTGCTTTTAACGCAAACAAACAAATGCATTCCAACCTCTCATTTGTTAGAAGTGGGCCCCAAATATAAGGTCTTAAACTTCCAGTAGCTAATGTGATATTTCTTACCTGAAAATGCCAGGCTTTTGGTATGTCCATGCAATGCGAAATTATAAGTTTCATTTACATGTAGTGATCTGGAGTGATAATCATGATACAGTGGAAATTAAAAATGTAAGTTGCAGAATATATAATAATCCCATTCCTTTAAAGAACAAGAAATATATATACAGAGAGAGAGGGAGATGATAGACAGATAGATGATAGAGGTAGAGATATATTTGTATGAAATAGAAAGTTATGAAGGAACCATATCAAAGTTAACATTGATTACCTAAGAGAGAGTAACAGTTAATTTGAAAACAACAGCCTTTGTGCTGCAGAAGACTGGAAAACTTGCAGACAAGGAAGGTGTACTTCCTCCAGTATCTTTCTGTTGAGTCAAAAGAGGAGTCTCTGTTTAATGGCTGGGAAATGCTCCCCAAGTGCCTTTGGACAGGAAATCTTCCAGCAAGAGGAGACATCATCGGCCAGTCAACCACACAGAGTTGGGATGGGATTTTTAATCTGCTAAACTGCAGGGAACTTTCAGGGGTTTCCCAAATGTGGTCTGTGATGGACTAGAGAGTCTGGGGGGTTGCTGTGGGAAAGGGAGGATAAGAGCCTGCCAGGCGGGCCTCTGGGACCCCATTGCCACTGAATGTTTTGCTTACTGGGATTTCCATTTAACTGGGGATTCAGCAGCGACCCCAGCAAAAGAAATTGTAAATTTCTGATTCCATTGAGAAGGACTTTGGAGTCAAACAAAATTTGCTTACACTCCCTGAGTCTTACAGTTTCCTCACTTGTGTAATGCAAATGAAGTCCTACCTCCTAGGGCTGTTGTGAGGATAAGATGAAATAATGCAAGTTAAGTGCTTAGTGCTTAATAAATGGTTATGTGAAAGGAAAAAGGCTCACCTGAGTGGTAAATAGAGGCATGGGTAGGGCAAGTGACGGGCTTGGAATACCTTCCATGGTACAATTATCTTCAACTTTTCCTGTCACCTTTAGACATTATTCATTTCAGAGACCTGGGTTAACCTGGACCTGTGGTTATCACCCACACATGCTGTGTACACCTGGGGACTTCCGCCTTCACTGTCTGTTTAAAAAAGCCATCTTGTTTTGCAAGGTCAGATATCTAAGTCCTGGTCAGCCTGGGAGGAAGGAAGGGCAATAGAGACCCACAAAGTCCAGTAAGTAAGTATCATGGTGGAGAAGACCCCTTCTTGTATGTGATGCCAAGAAAAAATGTGAAGCTTTTACTGGATGAGGCTAACCCAGGTAGTCTGACTTGATTATAATAGGACAATTGAGGCAGTTTGACACAGTGGTTCAGAACCTAAACTCTGAAGCTAGACTCCCTGGATTCAAATCCTGCTTTGGCAGTTTACTAGCTATATGACCTTGGTCAAGCTACTTGATCTCTCTATGCCTTCGTTTCCCTATCTATATAATATTACATATGGTCGTTGAGAGGATCAGATTAGTTAATATACGTAAAGCACTTAGAACATAATTAGAGCTATATAAGGGTGCTGTATGGGTTAGCACATATACCGCATTCCCCATACCAATGTCTAGGCAGACATAACTAATCAACAGCAGCATTCTTTTTCACTCAACCTGTTTGAGGTCCCTGTATCCTTCTCAACAGTCAGTCCAAGTAGTTGTTGATTGATTAGCTCACCAAGTGAAAACTGTTTTCACATCCTAGTCAACTGGAATATTTGGATGTAAGCAGTGGAGAAAGTCAGTTTACCCATACCAGTTTTCTAGACCACACATTCCCCAAGGATAAAGCATACCCTGATTAGCGGCAAATGATGCCATTTAAGGGCTGTTTGGCCCTTAGGCCCGGCAGCCTGTTGTGTCAACACAAGTGTTTTCAGCTGCCCTAGAACACATTTTGAGACAAGCAACCACGACAAGAGTGCTTGCCTGTCCTCATTCTTCATTACCTATAGAACAAGAGCAGCTGCTAAGCCACAGACCACAAAGAAAAAGGTCAGTCTCATAAAATACACCAGGGTCCTGCTGATGTGCTTGAAAAAGCATGCACACTTCAAAGCCAACCACGGACGGAGACATCTAGGCGAGCCACTGGAGAACATTTATTTCAATTAGGAGCCTTTACCCTGAGGACCCAGCCCTTGTGAGGTTAAACCCCTCGTCGAACCCACATCATAAAAGCTGCATTTAACCAACAAAAGTGGAATCAACAGTGAAGGAGACATATGGGTGACAGCTTGTTAATTTATAAGCCACAATAACAACTGTTGAAGCAAAGGCAAGGTGGTATTTTCACCTACACTCTCACTGATCTGCAATTCTTGATTTGCCCTCTTTCTCTAATGCCTCTCTCTGCACTTCAGACCCCAACCCCTTCTGCAAACCCAACATTTTGTTTTTCTCACAAGGTTTGAATGAACAAGACTGTTCTTTGAAATATAAAGGCAAAAATGTTCTTGAAGGATATGAGGAAGTTCCCATGGTACATAAGGGAGAGGGCAGATCATGAACCTGGGAAGTCAACAGATGATTCTGGAGCCTCACATTAACTTCGACTTCAACCACCATTCTCACCAACATTTAGAGGAGTTGGTAATAGGGAGCAAAATGGTTGATTTGCTTTCTCTACATTTTCTTGTATTTTTGAAGGTGAACTAAATGGCTAAAACATCATCCAAAGCCCAGAGAAGGACAATAAGGAGCTTGCCTATATACCAACTAGTTTATAGTGATTAAAATTCAGAGATCAAACAAACTAGAGCTTGCCTCTCAACTCCACTGCTCATGGCTGTGAGGTTTAAGGCAAGACAGCCTCTCAGAGGCAGTTTTCTCACCTTGAAATGGAGATAAATCATACCTACCTCCTAGTGTTATTTTGAAGCTTAAATAAGGTAAAATGTGTAAAACATCTGTTGGAGGGCAGGGAGAACAAAAAGTGCCCATCGAACTGAGAAATTATCTTGAGACCAAAAAATGAGGCAGGCAGCTCCATTTAATGAATGGATCAGTTTATCATAGGGTAACTCACAGGGTGAATTGGGCGGACAATGATCTAGAAGTGTTTGCAGCTGCACTCCACACTGCCAAGGGGCCACTGGGATACTTTTATAGATAACCTAGGGTATGGGGGTACGTGCTTGGAAACAGGGAGTGCATTCCTAAGTCGAGATTTATGAATGGGTAACTAGTCTCATGGGCGCCGGGAATACATCAACAAAGGATTTCATCATGGTTTGGAGACTACCAGAGCATAGAGGCTGCCTGGTTGTAATGATTATTAAACGATATCTATTAACTACAAAGCCCTTAACAATGAAGAAGTGATTTACCGCACAGCATAATCCTGGGTAGGGACAGTGGAAGAACAGGAGGAACTGTGTGGGCCCAAGATGGCATCAGTAACGCTAACAGTCATACAACATCCAATGTAGGTCCAGGTAAAGAGTAGGCATTCAACAATTGGTAGCCATCATCATTATCTTCATCACCATTGTCATCATCATCACTGATAATATCCAAACAAGGCAACCTATCAATTGTCACTGTTATTTATATGACCGAAACATCTAGAAAGATCCCAGAGACATAAATGACTGCGTGCGTGTGCTATGAGCGCCAAAAATGTGCTGTCATCTTACAAGGCAAGAATTATTGAAAATTAATTCATTTAAATTAGTTGAATACTCATTAACTGCAAACAAGCATGAGATAAATTTTTGGGATAATGTTCTAAAACTGTATCATGGGGATGGTTGCTCAGCTCTATAAATTTAATAAAATCATTGAATTATACACTTACAATGAGTGGATTTCATGGTATGTTAATTATACCTCAATAAAGGTGCTAAAAAAATGTCTCCATAGGCAGGCGCTGAAGGGGGATTCAGATAACAGGAAGAACAGAAATTACCTTGCATGCAGCATAGAAAAACAAAAAGAAGGAAAATATGAAAGATTAAGAGACATGGAGGACAGAGTGAGGGGCTTTAAGATGCAATGATTGGAATCCTAGATGGAGAACTAAAACAGGACGGGCAGAGGCAATTTAAAAAGGGCTAAGGATTTCCCAGCATCAGTGAAAAACACCAATCCATAGATTCAGAGTCCAGAGAATCTCGAATAAGATAAATAGAAAGAAATTCGAACTTATACATATAATAGTGAAACCAAAGACAGAATGTTAGAAGCAATAAAGAAAAAAGATAACTATCTTCAAAAGAACAATAGACTGATCTGGCTTCTCAACAACAACAACAACGGAAACCAGAAGAAAGCATGGAAATAAACATGCTGAAAAGTTGCCAACCTTGAGTTTTATATCCAGTGAAAATATCTTTCAAGAATGACGGTGAAATAATTTAGACAGCAAAAACAAGATTTCCCACCTACAGACCTTCACTAAAATAAAAGTTCCTCCTCTGTTTTTAACAATCACTGAAACTCTTCATTTCTTCCACATGCTGGACCTTGAATAGCCCCAAAATCTAGATAAGGGTTATTAGATTTACCAAACAAAATACAGGACACCCAGTTAAATTTGAATTTCAGGTAAACAACAAATACATCTTTAGCATCTGTGTGTCGCCAATATTGTATGGGACATTTAACTGGGTGTCCTCTGTTTTATCTGGCAACCCTAGTCTGGCAACAGGAGAAATGTTAGAGACAGAATTGGAATCGTCTGTTTGTAGGTGATGGCCACATCCCAGGGATGAGATGAAATAGACTAGGGCTTGATGGGAGATGTCAGATGAAAAGACATGAAGGGTCAGACTCTGTGCAACTCTGACCTTTGAAGGGGTGATGGAGGAAAACAGAGAGGAGGAGAACCAGTGAGGGCAGGCCAGGGGGCAAGTTCCAAGGAGAAGCATAAAACTTCATTCATTCAACAAGTATTTGAGTGTCTGCTACAGACCAGGTACTGTTCTAGGCACTGTTCTAAGTAATCAAATAATTGAAAAGAGTGCTCTGAAATCGGCACAATGAAACGTAGTGATCATTTAAGGGTTATGGGTAAGTCTCTCCTTAGGCTAACTCCAATTGACAAGTACAGGCTTCCTGGAGAAAACTCATTTTCTTAGTTTTTAGAGGGCCAATTTCAGTACTCTAGTGAGGATCAGGTCACCTGCCACAGTACAGAGAATTTTTTTTTTTTTTAAAACATCTTTATTGAAGTATAATTGCCTTACAATGGTGTGTTAGCTTCTGCTTTATAACAAAGTGAATCAGTTATACATATATACAATATGTTCCCATATCTCTTCCCTCTTGCATCTCCCTCCCTCCCACCCTCCCCATCCCACCCCTCTAGGTGGTCACAAAGCACCGAGCTGATCTCCCTGTGCTATGCGGCTGCTTCCCACTAGCTATCTATTTTACATTTGGTAGTGTATATATGTCCATGCCACTCTCTCACTTTGTCCCAGCTTACCCTTCCCCCTCCCCGTATCCTCAAGTCCATTCTCTAGTAGGTCTGTGTCTTTATTACCATCTTGCCCCTAGGTTTTTCATGACCTTTTTTTTTTTTTTTTAGATTCCATATATATGTGTTAGTATACGGTATTTGTTTTTCTCTTTCTGACTTACTTCACTCTGTATGACAGACTGTAGGTCCATCCACCTCACTACAAGTAACTCACTTTCGTTTCTTTTTATGGCTGAGTAATATTCCATTGTATATATGTGCCACATCTTCTTTATCCATTCATCTGTCGATGGACATTTAGGTTGCTTCCATGTCCTGGCTATTGTAAATAGAGCTGCAATGAACATTTTGGTACATGACTCTTTTTGAACTATGGTTTTCTCAGGGTATATGCCCAGTAGTGGGATTGCTGGGTCGTATGGTAGTTCTATTTTTAGTTTTTTAAGGAACCTCCATACTGTTCTCCATAGTGGCTGTATCAATTTACATTCCCACCAACAGTGCAAGAGTGTTCCCTTTGGGCTTCCCTGGTGGCGCAGTGGTTGAGAATCTGCCTGCCAATGCAGGGCACACGGGTTCGAGCCCTGGTCTGGGAAGATCCCACATGCTCGCAGAGCGACTAGGCCCGTGAGCCACAATTACTGAGCCTGCGCGTCTGGAGCCTGTGCTCCGCAACAAGAGAGGCCGCGATAGTGAGAGGCCCGTGCACCGCGATGAAGAGTGGCCCCCACTTGCCGCAACTAGAGAAAGCCCTCGCACAGAAACGAAGACCCAACACAGCCATAAATAAATAAATAAATAAAAATTAAAAAAAAAAAAAAAGAGTGTTCCCTTTCCTCCACACCCTCTCCAGCATTTATTGTTTCTAGATTTTTTGATGATGGCCATTCTGACTGGTGTGAGATGATATCTCATTGTAGTTTTGATTTGCATTTCTCTAATGATTAATGATGTTGAGCATTCTTTCATGTGTCTGTTGGCAATCTGTATATCTTCTTTGGAGAAATGTCTATTTAGGTCTTCTGCCCATTTTTGGCTTGGGTTGTTCATTTTTTTGTTATTGAGCTGCATGAGCTGCTTGTAAATCTTGGAGATTAATCCTTTGTCAGTTGCTTCATTTGCAAATATTTTCTTCCATTCTGAGGGTTGTCTTTTGGTCTTGTTTATGGTTTCCTTTGCTGTGCAAAAGCTTTTAAGTTTCATTAGGTCCCATTTGTTTATTTGTGTTCTTATTTCCATTTCTCTGGGAGCTGGGTCAAAAAGAATCTTGCTGTGATGTATGTCATAGAGTGTTCTCCCTATGTTTTCCTCTAAGAGTTTGATAGTGTCTGGCCTTACACTTAGGTCTTTAATCGATTTTGAGTTTATTTTTGTTCATGGTGTCAGGGAGTGTTCTAATTTCATACTTTTACATGTATCTGTCCAATTTTCCCAGCACCACTTATTGAAGAGGCTGTCTTTTCTCCACTGTATATGCTTGCCTCCTTTATCAAAGATAAGGTGACCATATGTGCGTGGGTTTATCTCTGGGCTTTCTATCCTGTTCCATTGATCTATATTTCTGTTTTTGTGCCAGTACCAAACTGTCTTGATTACTGTAGCTTTGTAATATAGTCTGAAGTCAGGGAGCCTGATTCCCCCAGCTCCATTTTTCGTTCTCAAGATTGCTTTGGCTATTCGGGGTCTTTTGTGTTTCCATACAAACTGTGAAATTTTTTGTTCTAGTTCTGTGAAAAATGCCAGTGGTAGTTTGATAGGGATTGCATTGAATCTGTAGATTGCTTTGGGTAGTAGAGTCATTTTCACAATGTTGATTCTTCCAATCCAAGAACATGGTATATCTCTCCATCTATTTGTATCATCTTTAATTTCTTTCATCAGTGTCTTATAATTTTCTGCATACAGGTCTTTTGTCTCCTTAGGTAGGTTTATTCCTAGGTATTTTATTCTTTTTGTTGCAATGGTAAACGGGAGTGTTTTCTTAATTTCACTTTCAGATTTTTCATCATTAGTGTATAGAAATGCAAGAGATTTCTGTGCATTAATTTTGTATCCTGCTACTTTACCAAATTCATTGATTAGCTCTAGGAGTTTTCTGGTAGCATCTTTAGGATTCTCTATGTATAGTATCATGTCATCTGCAAACAGTGACAGCTTTCCTTCTTCTTTTCCGATTTGGATTCCTTTTATTTCTTTGTCTTCTCTGATTGCTGTGGCTAACACTTCCAAAACTATGTTGAATAATAGTGGTGAGAGTGGGCAACCTTGTCTTGTTCCTGATCTTAGTGGAAATGGTTTCAGTTTTTCACCATTGAGGACAATGTTGGCTGTGGGTTTGTCATATATGGCCTTTATTATGTTGAGGAAAGTTCCCTCTATGCCTACTTTCTGCAGGGCTTTTATCATAAATCGGTGTTGAATTTTGTCGAAAGCTTTCTCTGCATCTATTGAGATGATCATATGGTTTTTCTCCTTCAATTTGTTAATATGGTGTATCACATTGATTGATTTGCGTATATTGAAGAATCCTTGCATTCCTGGGATACACCCCACTTGATCATGGTGTATGATCCTTTTAATGTGCTGTTGGATTCTGTTTGCTAGTATTTTGTTGAGGATTTTTGCATCTATGTTCATCAGTGATATTGGCCTGTAGTTTTCTTTCTTTGTGACATCTTTGTCTGGTTTTGGTATCAGGGTGATGGTGGCCTCGTAGAATGAGTTTGGGAGTGTTCCTCCCTCTGCAATATTTTGGAAGAGTTTGAGAAGGATAGGTGTTAGCTCTTCTCTAAATGTTTGATAGAATTCACCTGTGAAGCCATCTGGTCCTGGGCTTTTGTTTGTTGGAAGGTTTTTAATCACAGTTTCAATTTCAGTGCTTGTTATTGGTCTGTTCATATTTTCTATTTCTTCCTGGTTCAGTCTTGGCAGTTTGTGCCTTTCTAAGAATCTGTCCATTTCTTCCAGGTTGTCCATTTTATTGGCATAGAGTTGCTTGTAGTAATCTCTCATGATCTTTTGTATTTCTGCAGTGTCAGTGGTTACTTCTCCTTTTCCATTTCTAATTCTATTGATTTGAGTCTTCTCCCTTTTTCACTTGATGAGTCCGGCTAATGGTTTATCAATTTTGTTTATCTTCTCAAAGAACCAGGTTTTAGTTTCATTGATTTTTGCTATTGTTTCCTTCATTTCTTTTTCATTTATTTCTGACCTGATCTTTATGATTTCTTTCCTTCTGCTAGCTTTGGGGTTTTTTTGTTCTTCTTTCTCTAATTGCTTTAGGTGAAAGGTTAGGTTGTTTATTCGAGGTGTTTCCTGTTTCTTGAGGTAGGCTTGTATTGCTATAAACTTCCCTCTTAGCACTGCTTTTGCTGCGTCCCATAGGTTTTGGGTCGTCGTATCTCCATTGTCATTTGTTTCTAGGTATTTTTTGATTTCCCCTTTGATTTCTTCAGTGATCACTTCGTTATTAAGTAGTGTATTGTGTAGCCTCCATGTGTTTGTATTTTTTACATATCTTTTCCTGTAATTGATATCTAGTCTCATAGCGTTGTGGTCGGAAAAGATACTTGATACGATTTCAATTTTCTTAAATTTACCAAGGCTTGATTTGTGACCCAAGATATGCTCTATCCTGGAGAATGTTCCATGAGCACTTGAGAAAAATGTGTATTCTGTTGTTTTTGGGTGGAATGTCCTATAAATATCAATTAAGTCCATCTTGTTTAATGTATCATTTAAAGCTTGTGTTTCCTTATTTATTTTCATTTTGGATGATGTGTCCATTGGTGAAAGTGGGGTGTTAAAGTCCCCTACTATGATTGTGTTGCTGTCGATTTCCCCTTTTATGGCTGTTAGTATTTGCCTTATGTATTGAGGTGCTCCTATGTTGGGTGCATAAATATTTACCATTGTTATACCTTCCTCTTGGATCGATCCCTTGATCATTATATAGTGTCCTTCTTTGTCTCTTGTAATAGTCTTTATTTTAAAGTCTATTTTGTCTGATATGAGAATTGCTACTCCAGCTTTCTTTTGATTTCCATTTGCATGGAATATCTTTTTCCATCCCCTCACTTTCAGTCTGTATGTGTCTCTAGGTCTGAAGTGGGTCTCTTGTAGACAGCATATATATGGGTCTTGTTTTTGTATCCATTCAGCCAGCCTGTGTCTTTTGGTGGGAGCATTTAATCCATTTACATTCAAGGTAATTATCGATATGTATGTTCCTATTCCCATTTTCTTAAATGTTTTGGGTTTGTTATTGTAGGTGTTTTCCTTCTCTTGTGTTTCTTGCCTAGAGAAGTTCCTTTAGCATTTGTTGTAAAGCTGGTTTGGTGGTGCTGAACTCTCTCAGCTTTTGCTTGTCTGTAAAGGTTTTAATTTCTCCATCACATCTGAATGAGATCCTTGCTGGGTAGAGTAATCTTGGTTGTAGGTTTCTCTCCTTCATCACTTTAAGTATATCCTGCCACTCCCTTCTGGCTTGCAGAGTTTCTGCTGAAAGATCAGATGTTAACCTTATGGGGATTCCCTTGTGTGTTATTTGTTGTTTTTCCCTTGCTGCTTTTAATATGTTTTCTTTATATTTAATTTTTGACAGTTTGATTAATATGTGTCTTGGCGTGTTTCTCCTTGGGTTTATCCTGTATGGGACTCTCTGTGCTTCCAGGACTTGATTAACTATTTCCTTTCCCATATTAGGGAAGTTTTCAACTATAATCTCTTCAAATATTTTCTCAGTCCCTTTCTTTTTCTCTTCTTCTTCTGGGACCCCTATAATTCGAATGTTGGTGCGTTTAATGTTGTCCCAGAGGTCTCTGAGACTGTCCTCAGTTCTTTTCATTCTTTTTTCTTTATCCTGCTCTGCAGTAGTTATTTCCACCATTTTATCTTCCAGGTCACTTTTCCTTTCTTCTGCCTCAGTTATTCTGCTATTGATCCCATCTAGAGTATTTTTAATTTCATTTATTGTGTTTTTCATCGTTGCTTGGTTCCTCTTTAGTTCTTCTACGTCCTTGTTAAATGTTTCTTGCATTTTGTCTATTGTATTTCCAAGATTTTGGATCATCCTTACTATCATTATTCTGAATTCTTTTTCAGGTAGACTGCCTATTTCCTCTTCATTTGTTAGGTCTGGTGTGTTTTGACCCTGCTCCTTCACGTGCTGTGTGTTTTTCTGTCGTCTCATTTTGCTTATCTTACTGTGTTTGGGGTCTCCTTTTCACAGGCTGCAGGTTCGTAGTTCCCGTTGTTTTTGGTATCTGTCCCCAGTGGCTAAGGTTGGTTCAGTGGGTTGTGTAGGCTTCCTAGTGGAGGGAACTAGTGCCTGAGTTCTGGTGGATGAGGCTGGATCTTGTCTTTCTGGTGGGCACGTCCACGTCTTGTGGTGTATTTTGGGGTGTCTGTGGCCTTATTATGATTTTAGGCAGCCTCTCTGCTAATGGATGGTGCTGTGTTCCTGTCTTGCTAGTTGGTTGGCATAGGGTGTCCAGCACTGTAGCTTGCTGGTCGTTGAGTGAAGCTGGGTCTTGATGTTGAGATGGAGATCTCTGAGAGATTTTTGCCATTTGGTATTACTTGGAGCTGGGAGGTCTCTTGTGGACCAGTGTCCTGACGTTGGCTCTCCCACCTCAGAGGCACAGCCCTGATGCCTGGTTGGAGCACCAAGAGCCTTTCATCCACATGGGTCAGAGTAAAAGGGAGAAAAAATAGAAAGAAAGAAAGAAAGAGGCTATAATATAGTGAAGTAAAATAAAGCTATATAATAGCAAAGCTATACAGACAAAATCTCACCCAGAAGCATATACATATACACTCACAAAAAAAGGAAAAGGGGAAAAATTAATATATCCTGCTCCCAAAGTCCACCTCCTGAATTTGGGATGATTCGTTGTCTATTCAGGTATTCAGCAGATACAGGCACGTCAAGTTGTTTGTGGAGTTTTAATCCGCTGCTTCTGAGGCTGCTGGGAGAGATTTCCCTTCCTCTTCTTTGTTCGCACAGCTCCCAGGGTTCAGCTTTGGATTTGGACCCGCCTTTGCGTGTAGGTCGCCTGAGGGCATCTGTTCCCCGCCCAGACAGAACGGGGTTAAAGGAGCAGCTGCTTCGAGGGCTCTGGCTCACTCAGGCCAGGGGGAGGGAAGGGTACAGAGGAGGCGGGGTGAGCCTGTGGCATCAGAGGCGTCGTGACGTTGCACCAGCCCGAGGCGCGCCGTGCGTTCTCCCGGGAAAGTTGTCCCTGGATCATGGGACCCTGGCAGTGGCGGGCTGCACCGGCTCCCGGGAGGGGCGGTGTGGAGAGTGACCTGTGCTTGCACACAGGCTTTTTGGTGGCGGCAGCAGCAGCCTTAGCGTCTCACGCCCGTCTCTGGGGCCCGCGCTGATAGCCGCGGCTTGCGCCCGTCTCTGGAGCTCGTTTAGGCGACACTCTGAATCCCCTCTCCTTGCGCACCAGGAAACAAAGAGGAAGAAAAAGTCTCTTGCCTCTTTGGCAGCTGCCGACTTTTTCCCGGACTCCCTCCCGGGGCTAGCTGTGGTGTGCTAACCCCTTCAGGCTGTGTTCACGCTGCCAACCCCAGTCCTCTCCCTGCGATCCAACCGAAGCCCGAGCCTCAGCTCCCAGCCCTGCCCGCCCCGGCAGGTGATCAGACAAGCCTCTCGGGCTGGTGAGTGCTGCTCGGCACCGAGCCTCTGTGTGGGAGTCTCTCTGCTTTGCCCTCCGCACCCCTGTGGCTGCGCTCTCCTCCGTGGCTCCGAAGCTTCCCCCCTCTGCCACCCGCAGTCTCCGCCCGCGAAGGGGCTTCCTAGTGCGTGGAAATCTTTCCTCCTTCACGGCTCCCTCCCACTGGTGCAGGTGCCATCCCTATTCTTTTGTCTCTGTTATTTCTTTTTTCTTTTGCCCTACCCAAGTACGTGGGGAGTTTCTTGCCTTTTGGGAGGTCTGACATTTTCTGCCAGCGTTCAGTGGGTGTTCTGTAGGAGCAGTTCCACGTGTAGATGTATTTCTACTGTATCTGTGGGAAGGAAGGTGATCTCCACGTCTTACTCTTCCGCCATCTTCTCTCCTCCCCAGAGAATTTTTGAGACACTTCTTCTATGGATTGAATAGTGTCCCACCAATTTATACTGAAGTCATAATGGTGACCCCCAGTACTTCAGAATTGACCTTATTGGAAATAAGACCTTTGCAGACATAATTAGTTAAGATGAGGTCATACTAGAGTAGGGTGGGACCTTAATCCAACATGACTGCTGTCCTCATAAAAAGAGGGAATTTGGACACAAACACACACACAGAGGGAGAACACCATGTGAAGAAGGCAGAAATCTACAAGCCAAGGAACACCAAAGATTGCCAGCAAACCACTAGAAGCTAGGAGAGAGGCAAGGAACAGATTCTTTCACAACCCTCAGAAGGAACTAAACCTGCCAACACCCTGATCTTGGACTTCTAGCCTCCAGAACTGTGAGACAACAAAGGTCTGTTGTTTCAGCCTCCCAGTTTGTGGTACCTCATTGTGGCAGCTCTAGCAGACTAATGCACTTTCCTTTACAAATGTTCACTTGAAGGCTGCCCAGCTGGTACTAGCCAGACTGGTCCCTGGGAGCAGGGAGGGGTTTCCTCATGGAGAGGTTGGCCCGGCTGATCACTCTCAAGGTCAAGCCTGGGGTGGAGGTCTCCTGTCTTTTTTCTTTTTCTTTTTTGTATTGCTGACCTTCATTTTTTACGTATAGTGATCTTTTAAGAAAATAAATCAAAAAAACTTTACAGCAAATACTTTACATAAATATAAACATGCATGTCTACTTCATAATTAAGCAAAATAAACTTTCAGGTGCAAGATTTTAATAATCATTAAAGAATGAGACAATGAACCCAAGACAAAAATAAAAGGAGCAACAAAAAGACATTTCATAAGGCTTCAGCTGGTCTTGTCATCCAACCTACTGGTTAAGGCCTGAGTTTCATGAATCCTACCTTCCTCACCAAATGGAAATATTCAATTTGGCTGTACCTAATGTACGTCCACATGACAGATGGTTACTCTCTCAAAATAATGTAATAAATACATCACATGCACACACATCCTACTTCACCAACCTCTCAAATAGGGAACTAATAAGGATTTTGGAATTTTCAAGTTTTCCTACCACTGAAGCACATACATATTAATACCACACATAGGAAAAAAAATAGTTCTGCTACAGAAATGAGTGGCATCGTGAGAAATCTCTAGTTTGTTAAGTTTCCCCAAATCACGTCTTTACTGTGGCTTGCTTGCCACGGCTCCTCAGGTGCTTCGGACTTAAGTCCTCACACCTCGCCGGACGAACCACAGTGTGGCAGGCGTTATGCAGAACAAAGAAAAGGCAATTTTAACCATTCAGTTAGACTTCAGAACCACGAAAATCAGCATGGACAGCTTCCAGCTGTCTCCAAACACCTGGACTGTTTTCTCTACGTCCGCCCTCTGTGCTCCACTGGCTGGTTCCCTCTGTCCCCAGGGGCCTCTTGGCAGCCCCCACACCTCTCTCCATGCTGCATGAAGAAGAGAACTTCTGCCACTTTCCCTTCTCTAGCCTTCCCCGGCCACCCAAACCCTCCTTTTCTCTACTTCTCTTCTCCTTGTTCCCACAAAGCAGCTCTGCATGCCTCAGTGAGGCTGCCCAAAAGAACTTTCCTAGTTCCCTTCTCTCTTCTCCCCAAAGCCTCACCCCTACTGTGAAATGAAACTGCATTCCAAGGTCCCACCCACTCTGGGTAAATGTTGTATGTTTCCTGTCTTTTCTGAACCCATTTCCTCCCAGATGGCTCTCCCTTACTCCATGCTGATGGAATGTTTAATTATTCATTCCGTAAGTATTAATTAATCACTCACGAACCACTGTGCTAGAAGTCTCAGCAGCATCTGAGAACACCTGTGCCTCAAGAAATCCGAAACGTAGTGATCATTTAAGGGTGACGGGTAAGCCTCTCCTTAGGCTAACTCCAATTGACAAGTACTGGCTTCTTGGAGAAAGCTGAGACTTCTAAGGCATCTCCATGGGAAAGAGGGCTGTGCTACATGAGTGATGTCTGCACGGACACGGATAGGGAGATGCCAGCATGGGAAGACCAGGTACTTGCCACCACGGAGGTGCAGGGACTTCACATGCCACTAAGCGAACTTGGGCAAGTCTTTACCTCCTGCAAACTCTTGAGCAATTTAACCTCTGGAGTGTCTAATTTTAACAAGTGAATGATAACCAGAGAAACTAGTGACCCACCACATACAGGTATTTTATGTTAATTAATTTTAACACTGACTATAGTATCGGTGGGGAGGAGATAACACAAAAATCAAAATAATTACAGTACCAGGCAGAATAGATTGTTAAGAGCAATAAAAATGATGGGTACCAAATGTCATGGGGATTCAAAGGCAACTTCCAATTGAGATTATTTCCCTGGTCTTGAAGGGTGGGGGGCTTGTTGGGAGAGAAGAGACAACATAAAGTCAGAATGGATGGAAGCAGAAGAGTGGGGCATATTTATGAGTCGAGGGTAACATGAGAGACGCATGGAGGGAAGGCTGGAGCAAGAATAGAGAGCCTTGAATTCCTGGCTAAAAAGTTGGGATTTTAATAAAACAGAAATCTCTATAGCAAAGTCAATTTTCACAGCAAACTAGTATGGTACCGTTTGCATTTTAGAGAAAGACAACAGCTAGAAGCACATTTTTGACTGTAGAGTTCTATGCGGGGTAACCATTGGGTTACGTTGGTACGGGAGCATCTTCTTCCTTCCTAACGAGCCTAATCAGCCATGACAAAAGTCACCTTTTTTTTTTTTTTAAGTAAGCATTCTTTTTTATTTTATTAATTAATTAATTAATTTATTTATTGGCTGCGTTGGGTCTTCGTTGCTGTGCGTGGGCTTTCTCTAGTTGCCGCGAGCAGGGGCTACTCTTCCTTGTGGTGTGTGGGCTTCTCATTGCGGTGGCTTCTCTTGTTGCGGAGCACGGGCTCTAGGTGCGCGGGCTTGAGTAGTTGCGGTGCACAGGCTCAGTAGTTGTGGCTCCCGGGCTCTAGAGCGCAGGCTCAGTAGTTGTGGTGCATGGGCTTAGTTGCTCCGCGGCATGTGGGATCTTCCCGGACCAGGGCTCGAACCCGTGTCCCCTGCATTGGCAAGCAGATTCTTAACCACTGCGCCACCAGGGAAGCCCCAAAAGTCACCATTTTTGAATGCTATTTATGTAATAGGCATATGAACAAGGTGGTCTGACAGCTTCATTTTAGTACATTGAGGCAGTTACCACAGTTTTGGAAAATGAGAGGAGTTCATCTGCCCAATGTCACAGAGCAGTAAGGGGTCGAGACAAGGCTGGCACCTTTGAACCCAGTGAGAGACTGGACACCAAGCATCTACTTTGTGATTAAAAGCTGGGCCAGTGAAGGTAACAGCTACACTAATAATATAAGGGCCAGGGACTGCTTCTAACTCTTGATTGCACACACATGAAAAAGTCTAAATGACAATGAAACCATTCATAAAGGATTTCTTTGTTTTGTGGTCAGTTAGCATTCATTCCTGTCTGTAATAATATAACAGAAAACGCTTGACTGAAATGTGGGTCTGTTTTTCATTGATTATTGATGTTTCTGGCCACACCATTCCCTCCTGATTTTAAAAGGATTCCTCTTCATTACAGTTCACCTTTCACCCCTTTTCCCTCTCCTTCCAGGAGTTACTTCTGCAGGTGTAGATGCCATGTCAATAAAGAAAATAAAACTGATGGTGTTTTGTGTGCTTAACTCATTTTTAATAGGATTTTGTGGTTTGGGGTGATTCTTTGTTTTAAGCTGGAATAACACTCAGGCTCTATGCAGGTTCCAATGGTCTGGACAGTCCCTCCTGATCACAAAGGTTGCTCCAGCCACAGGACAGTACCAAATTAAAAGGCACAAGTCCCCTCCCTCCAAGCAAGCGATAGAACTTCACTTTGTTCCAGAAGCAAGTGAGAATAAAGATTAAAGGGTGGGGCATGAACATCTCAGGAGGGATGTTAAAAATCCAAGCCAACAAGAATACAAACCACGTTCTTGGGATTCCTTGTCAACCTTGTGAATTACTTTACTGTTCATATTAATTTTTAGACAATCTTTTTTAGGAAGAAACATGCCAGTTATATTAGATTGAACCACATAAAATTGCTGCTAACCAGGATGGTCATTTCACATGAATCAACCTAATAATCATCATTGCAATGTGCAGTAATCTCAATGTGTTCTATATTTATTTCTCAATTTAAATGGAGACCTTGGGTTGTAGAGATAAAATGAGAAAATACAGCACATACAAATTCTTAACAGATGTCTGTTGAATCTTTAAGTATATAAATCCTAGCAATCTGGTAGCCTCGCATGTATCTTATGCATACTAGGTACAAATCATTCTAATGCCAGGGTGAATGCACTTTAACACTTTCAAGTTTAATTTCCCTGAGTCTGAAATAATTAAAAATTCCACTTGATTTATATATTTACACTTTTATTAGAATTCTTCAGAACTGTGAACAATTGGACAACATATCAGAGAAAAAACATAGAGAACATCAACATCCTTTAAACTTGCACCGCTTACATATTTACACATAAAGTTACTTACTGTATATATAAAAAATATTTTCAAGGACTCATGGGCTTGGGAATAGTCAAAAGACATTATTGCTACATTTCAATATTTACCAAAAAAAGCCACAAAATAATTTCAAACATTAAGCCACTGCCAAAGAAACATGGGATGTAAAAAAAAAAAAAAATTATAAAAATATAAACTTTCAAGAATATCCAAGACAAAACTCTCAGTGAAGTGCCCCTGAAGTACCTAGACATCTACAATTAACAACCATATTTCTTACTATAACCAAGGTCAATAGAAACACAAAGGAAATTTTTCATAGTATGGCAAACAGCGACAACTTCTTACGTGACAACAAAACGCCCCAACCTGTTACCTTTGGAAAGGTGCGAGAGCATAGAACTCCAGTGCAAATGGTTACTTCCAGATAAATGGCCACAGTTCTCTAAATGAAAGCTAAGGGACCTAGGAGGAGAAAACCGTGAGGGCAGCATACCTGAATCTCACGAGATAACACACAAACCTTGCCATGTACCCGTGGATCTCTCATAGTTGGGCAGGGAAAAAAAAGGTAAACTCTAAGAGTAATATCCAGGCTACAGCCTAAAGTGTAAAATTTAAATATGTTTCAGTGGGAAAGTAGCATTAATAAGGTCTAAGGAACAGGTAGAGTATGTTGAGTATAAATAACAGAGTGCCTTAAGTGCAGGTGGATTGCAAATAAACAGGTACTTAAGCACTCCACTTCCTATATGCCTCTTCGTAAGCTTTTGGTAAGCTTCTCTACACAGCTAGGTGGAGCGAAACAAGAGCTGTGCTGAAGAAAGCCAAGCGACTTCCTGGGTACTGAAGGACCCTCTTGGGCTCAAGGCAAGACTACTCCCAAAATATTTGTCTACAAGCATACACACGCGCGCACACATACACACTTATATAGATACTGGCCCAGTGTCTAGGACATGCCTGCGACGGAGGCTGAATCTAAAGTTTATTTCCGGCTACAGAAGAATCCAACTAAGACAGTACTGCTTTGTCACTTCTGCCGGAGTCATGCAGTAAATCGGTCACTTTTTCAAACGGCATCAAATCCACTGAACACAATGCCATTCTGAAGCTGGTCAGCTTGTTCTGGACAATCTCTAGAGCAAGTTCATCGGCTACAAAGGAGATCTCTGTTAAGATTGTGCTTGGCAATTATGTATTTTCTTTAAAAAAGAAAAAAAAAAAAAAAAGCACTAACTGTTTCCTTCAAACTTGTCTGGCTCTTCAGCTATTCCTACACACAGCAGACTCAAGCCAGAATCGTATCCAGAAACTACACCTTGTGGGTTTCCCCCCTCAAATATGTGAATCTGTACAATTTATAGATGAGTATATACAAAATGCAGGATGTGGAGGCCTTCTCTCCAATTCAGCTCCCTAATTGTGAACTCTATTTAGAAACCAGGTCAGGAGCACAAAGGCTCTCACCCAGCAGTCTATGCGTGCCTGGAAAGCATTTTTCCACGGCCTACGTCTCACTCCCAGCGTGAAATACTAGATTTCTTGAGCCCAGATACTCATAGGCTTCTGCCCTTTGAACAACATTCTATTTTCCACATCAAGGGATGAGCTTTCGGCTTCTAATCTTGCTGCATCATCATATCATTACGGATGATTATGAGGAATGAAGGTGACTACTGCCATGTATTCAAATAAACTATCAACTCTACTTTTCAGGCAGAAATTGGAGAAGCCCTGGGAAGGACTCAGGGTGTCTACAGCCCATCCCACCCACCCTTTCTCCAAGTCTGAAGTTATTCCATTAACGGGGGCTAGCTTGCTATCGGGAACATATGCAGCTCGATGGTAGCTGATGACAGAAATCATCGGCCACTAAAGTGTGCTCATAAAGACAGGAGTACAGTGGGGTGTCCACTACCCTGGAGTAGGATTTGAGTCGAAGGAAAACAAAATAACCATTATGAAAACCAAAGGAGTGGGGGCCGTTCTTGTCAGGGGGGGGTCCCCCCCCCACCCCCGGATGCACATTCTGCTTCAGACGTCTTCGTGCACAAGCAGAGGCTGCGTGGAGGACGCGCTGCTGCCCACCGAGTTGATCCGCACGGAACGGTCCACCGCGGGGGTCTCCCGATGGGGGCTGCACTTCGCTAAGTTGGAATAAATCTGAGGAAAACAAGTCCGCAGTTAATACGCCAGTCCCCGTAATGAGCACAGCAACAAAGGGGCACATCTGCGGCCTCAGAATCACAACTTATGAAGACTCCTAAAGCCAGGAGGGTTTACGAGACCTTACAGCCAAGAACCACATCATACTGACCAAAGACAAGCTTTGTTCTAGCCCTCATTTTCCCCCAAGGTCTGATTACCTAAGAAGGGATGGTGCAAAATGTGCTTTTCTGCTGGGACACATCTGGGAAAGAGAACGATCTAACTTTTTTTTTTAAGAAATTCGCGGTCTTTTATTTATTTATTTATTATTTATGACTGTGTTGAGTCTTCGTTTCTGTGCGAGGGCTTTCTCTAGTTGCGGCAAGCGGGGGCCACTCTTCATCGCGGTGCGCGGGCCTCTCACTATCGCGGCCTCTCTTGTTGCGGAGCACAGGCTCCAGACGCGCAGGCTCAGTAATTGTGGCTCACGGGCCCAGTTGCTCCGTGGCATGTGGGATCTTCCCAGACCAGGGCTCGAACCCGTGTCCCCTGCATTGGCAGACAGATTCTCAACCACTGTGCCACCAGGGAAGCCCTAACTTTTTTAAAAGGTGTATAAATCTCTACAGCCAACTCCAATGCAAAGGCTGATGTCAGTCACTAAGAAATCGGTGGTCCTTCCAGGGGTCTTCCATTGAGAACTAGGCTCTTGGGTGTGAAATGCTGTTTAATTCAAAAATGTGCTTTGACACCCGGAAGAGCAAGTTTCGACCCAAAAGTATCAGTGGTATATGCTGAAGAAAAGACAGCTCCAAACACACAAGCCGGAAAAAAAGCAGCTTAAAAAAAATCTGAGTCAAAGTAAGGATCACTCATTCTTCCTTAACAGCCTAAGAAATGATGGATTTGAGTTTTGATTTCCCCCCTCCTCAAATCACTGGGAGGGATCTCCCAACTTCAAACAACTCTTCATTCTCTATGGCTTGTGGCCATGACAGCTATCTGCCACGTTCTGGTTATGCTTTCTTGAGCTGAAGGTTTATTTTACTGCAGCAACAAGCTGTCTTTTCTCTGATTTTATTCTAGTGCACATCACCCCAACCCTCCAAAGGCTGAATAGCCTGACACGTGAGGCAGAGCACATGCCGACCCCATGACCAGCACTTGGGGTGGAAGAGGAAACGTGGCAAATCCTTACGGAAACATCTATGTCCACACTTCTGAGTGCCAAGTCCTCTACTCTTTCACCTCCTCATCTCATAGCCCTTGGCCCAGAATGGGGGGTTGGGCAAAAAAAAGAAACTGTTTCCATTGCTTTACTTTCCTACCCAAAGCCCAATTTACAGCCTAAGCCAAGGAGAGAAGGGGTGGGTAGCTTAGTCCTTACCCCCAGAGCCTGAGAAGGAGGACACGCTTGGAACCAAGAGAACGGAGGTCCTATGCCTGGCTAGAGTGTACTCACATGATTGGTGCTCTCTGAAATCTGCTTCTCAATCAGCTGCACAATCTGCTGAAATGTTGGCCTTTTCAGGGGGTCAGCATCCCAGCAAGTCTTCATGATGTCATACCTGCAAAACGAGGGCCATTTATCACTCCTCAATGCCCTTAACTGGTCTTCAGGTGTATGCCATGCAGCAATTTCAAAAATAATTCCAGGCCTACGCAACTGGACATAGTGAATGACATGGGCATAAAATAAAACTCTGTCTATGAGATGCTGCCAAAACTTTCTGTATATTTGGTGACAAGAATTATGAAAATCAGCTACAGAAATGACATTTGACCAGGATGTCATAAAAAGGGAACCAAGTGACATTTCAAACTGTGCTAGTGAAAACCCTCAACATCTGAGCTTGTCTTTAAAAAGGAAAATAAAAGGGGAAACATTATCTGAAGGAAGAATGTCTGGGCCCTTACATTTCCGCAGGTGCGTGCTCAGGGCTGAGCATTCGGAAACCTTCCTTGATCATCTTGTAGAATTTAGAATCGACTGGCATTCCAGGGTAGGGGCTGCTTCCTGAGGCACAAACAGTTTGCAAATCAGTGTAACAATAAGCAAGCAGGACGCTGACAACACCTTAAAGAAGATACTCTGAGTCTGATCAAGGAGCCTTTGGCAAGGCTCGTTTTACCTAAAGAGAACAGCTCCCACAGAAAAATCCCATAGGACCAGACATCACTTTCAAACGTGTACACACAGTTGAAAATGCTCTCTGGTGCCATCCACTTCACAGGTAGCCGAGCCTGCAATGGAAGCATAACAGAGTCAACAATGTTAATTATGAAGCTCAAAAAAAAAACGGAACAGAAAATATTCCTATAAATGTTGCTTCTGCTGAGAGGTGGAGGTGAGAACTTGACGGGCATCTCACGAAGGCCTTCCACCCACATAACCTCAGATGACCCCGACTGCCTCTGAAATAGGTGGATCACAGGTACAGCTGCCCCTTGAACAACGAGGGTTTGAACTGCACGGGTCCACTTACACATGAATATTTTTCAATAATAAATGCTACACGGTCTGTGGTGCGTCGAATCCAAGGATGCAGAGGAACCGTGGATACGGAGGGCTGGCTCTAATTTATACTGAGATTCACCCCTGCATTGTTCAACTGTATACTATCCCCATTTTCAAGATGGGGACATTGAGTCTGCACAGTGTGGTGGATAGGAGCACAGATGTCAGACACAGATACATGGGTCTAACCCTGGCTCCACCACTGGCCTTGTGTAACACAGAGGTTAGTTACCACTGAACGCTGTTTACCCTCTTCCCTTAATAGAAACATGGCCTCCCACGGTAAGGACTGCATGACCCAGCTCCTTCCCAGCTGCGCGCAGCCATGTGGCTCAGTTTTGGCCACTAAGGTATATAAGTGTTGTGTGACAGCTTTAGGAAAACTTCCTTAAAATGAAGCTGGCATGTGCCCTGTGGTCTTTTCCTTCTTGTCTCTTCCTCCATTATCCTGCCTTCTGGGTGTGTTGGCTGGCTCTCTCATGGCCATATCATGGACCATGAAGATAAGGGCTACACCAAGGATGGTAAAAAGAAAAAAAAAAAAAAAAAAAGAAAGGTGGAGGAATTCGCTCCCCTAGTACATCATGGAACCTCCATACCAGGCCCGGCCTGCTACTCCTATACTTGTTTTCCTTTTTTTGGGGTGTTCTGTCATATGCAACCAAAACTATCCCTTACGAATACAGTGGGAAAGTCACTTATGCATCTATAATTAAGCCTCAGGATATTCTTCTGTAAAGCAAAAATAATACTTCAAATTCCATGAGTTGTCTTGTGGGTTAAATGAGATAATATGGGTACCAGTGCTTAGCTGGGTACTGCTGACTCACTAGTGTCTGAAAAATTGCCCTGTATAAGCAAGCATGTGATAGAGAGTAGCAGATATGCTGACTATGACTATTCCAAGGTGGTGAGTGGCAGATTCGGGGTTTAAATTCAATGGCCGAACTTCACATCCTGAACTCCTCCCGCTAACCTCGAGCCAAACTTTCTGTGACTATTCCTCTTAGAGACATTTCTGGATTCCTGGATCTTAATTTACCATAAAAAGGTGAATCAATCCTTCGCTTAATCCATTTAGGATTGAAAACTGGGAAGACAATTTTTTCTGGTCTTAAAGTTATTTCAGTCGGTAGGAAAAAAAAAATGCTTTCCAGTATCCCCTCCCAGATTTTGTGCTAAAGCTCTTATAGAGGCCCTTAACCTGAGATTTACAAGGTGTCTTGAATTCAGGGGCTTGTGAACTTGGAAGGGAAAAAATTACATTCTTGTGTTCACTAACTAAAGTTGAGCATTTCCTTAAATTATGAATGCAGGCAATAAAGCACCAGGTCTTAGCAGTGCCTGTGACTTTGTCACCAACAGTAACACAGATACCTTCATATTACAGTTTTATATTCATCACTTAGAAATTACAGTAGTTGTTAGACCCACAGTTAGAACATGTTATTCTGTGTAACAAAGAAGCACGTGTAATGAATATCACAGAGGTACTTTTTAATATTTTAATAACTTCATTTCCATTTAACGGCTTTTCTCAGTATCCTATGTATTTTATGCATTTAAAACAGTGTTCTGACAAGGGATCCACAGGTGTCACCAGACTATGATAGGGGCCACAGCACAAAAATGACCAAGAACGCGTGTGAAGAACTTTCAGAGGAACTGACACAACGAGGAGGTCTCAAATGACTATAACGTAAATTTGGGGCCAATAACATGTTGTGTGAGTTTCCCTGCTTTTAATTTTGTCCCATTAGGTCCCCTTACCCAGTAGTCTGGTGAAGAGTGATATCTGTGACTGGTTAGTTGAACTGGCTTAGCTGGAGTCCACAATCTGAAGCCTGGTGGGACCAAACCACCTGACCCATCCTTGTTAATTCCAACTAAGGTCACTAGCCAAGAACGGGCTATTAAGAAGCTGCAGCATAACCACTGTCATGATTATTTAGATTCCAAATAAGACATCTAGCCAGAATAATAAGTGCCTCATATAAGTATTAGCCACAGTGTGCCTGGCACTATTCTAAACACTCTACTATGTATATTAACTCATTTAATCCTCACAACAACTTTATGAGGCAGGTGACAGTATTATTACCAAAAGGAGAAAAACCAAGGTTCAGAGGTGCTGGGGTAATCCTTGCCAAATATTACACAGCCACTAAACGATAGACCCAGGTTCGAACTCAGCAAGACTGGGTCCAGAACCCAGTAGCCTTTTGTCAATACTCAAAGGCCTGGATAGAAAACCACCTTTCATTCTTCCTTCCAATAGTGTACCAGGACGGAGAGGACTTGGTGTTATTAACACTCGTAGCCTTAGCGAGTTACTAGAAATGCATGCAATCATCAGGAAGTAAATCCAGGAACGTTTCTGCAAAAAAAACAAGTCTAATACAGCCCACCCACAGAGATGCCATAGTGATGGAGAAGGTAATATTACATCATCATAAGGCACACAAGAGCTACCTCCAGGAATAGCTCTGGACTATAGGTATGGGCCTGGGAAAACAGATGTAGAAGAATATATGTTCAAGACTATTGGCTTCCCATACTAATGGGATATTCCTCTAGAAATCATAGGCTCTAGTTTCAGCCTCTACTGACCTGTGTCATCTCAGACAAATATCACTAAAATACACTGTGTTTTTAGTTTCTCCAACTTTTAAAATGTGAAGACTTGCATTCTAATGCCAAGGGTTTGTCCTGATGATACAATGAAAATTGGCAATGAAAGCACTTTGAAATAAAATCACTATGTTCCGTAAGCCAATTGTTCCTTATGAATGTCTTTAATAAGCTCTCTTGATTGTAAGATTCAACATTCTATATACCTAACTCTGAACATTATGTTAGACTTAACATTATCTTTTTCACATAGCATGTCAATCTCAAAATAAAATTCTCCTGCTGTGACCTTCAGGTCCACATTTGTTTCACTTGAACAAAATCAAGTTCATTGCTATTCTCAGGCTATAATGAAAATTAAGGCTATTTCTGTTTCCTTCACATGCTCCATAATTACACAATTAGAATTAGGATTTCTATTATCGGAATTTTGCTAAAGTACACTTAATTTGACTGCTAAAATGCATGGTACCGCAAACGTAGGATTTGCATTATGAAAATCATAAAAAGCAATACTTAAGAAAACTTGAGACAAAACTCCTTCACTGGACTGTCAAGAGAGAGTGGGTACTCACGTTTCCTTTGACCACATAATTAGAATCATTCTTGATGTCTCTGGCTAGACCAAAATCACAAATCTTGGTGATTCGACCATGAGTAAGGAGGATATTTCTGGCTGCCAGGTCTCTATGAATACACTATTAGGAGAGTGGGAGACAAAAGAAAACCATTTACATTTATTTTAAACTTTTAAAGAGTGAAAGCTATGTTTAATACTAGAATGCTGCTTATGTCATACAGTGCCAATACTTTTGCTTTACGTTTAAACTATTCAGTGCACCAAAAATAAATATCTAGATTACACTTTGAATGATGTTCAGATTTGTGTTTCACATTGTTAGGACCTTAATTACTATAATCACTTTCAAAACCAACTTGAATAAATGCCTCTTTTTTTCCTTAGGACTACTTTCATTCATAGGAAAATACATTATAAATAGTCGCATCATTTTTTTAAACGGAAAACTCATTTTACATGCTTCTCTTTGAATGTCCTTTTAAAGAGTTTCTAAAATGTCTACAACTTCAATTTGATACCTCCTAAGGACAAAGGGAAGAGGCTCTTTATTTCAGCCATCCTATATCCTCTTTTAGTTTGGTAATTGTTTGGAAATGTCACCAATGATACTTAAGGGTAGGTTGTGTAACCTCATTCTATTCTGCTTGTCCCATTTCCTAAGGAATTCCTCTCACCCTTCCAGAGACCATGTTCCTTGTTTTGGTTCCATCATTCTCTTCCCACCCCCAACCTTCTGATCAAATGTTTATTGCTCTCTCTTGATTCCTTACTCCCCTGCACTTTGTAAACCATACGTGCAATATTTGAGGTCTAACTTCAAAAAGACCCAAGTATATGCTTCACCGAGCACTGCAACTACATGAGTTACCGCTTCCTTTGGCTGATAAAATAATTATCTCTTTATTTTCTAAGAGCAGCTCCTATATCCTAAAAGCCAAGTTTTAAATGAATTCATTGCATATAAAAAAAATATATTCATAGAAAGCTCATTTAGACAGGCTTGCACTTCAAAGCTTATAAATGAGAACATGAATTCCGAAGAGACAGCAGTTAGAACATGAAGAAACTGTATTTCCTCTGCTTTTGGTTACCACATTTCAAATGACACTCTGCCTTCTAACTATGGCTCTAAAATGCCCCTTGGGGGCCATGGGGGCAAGGAGAGGACTCTTCTGAGAATCACCCCCACTTACATTCTTTGAGGCAAGGAATGCCATGCCCTTTGCCACCTGGTAAGAAAAGCTCAACAAGTCCTCCAGGTCTAGGGCCAACTCATCATCTTCCATGATGGCAGGAGTCATGTCTCTTTCTATGTATGAACCTGTTAGGAGGAGAAGGGATTTTCCTAGCAATTAAAACCTTCAAGATAAGGAGAGTAAAAGACAGTGACAACAATACCTCCAAGGGCTGGTAATCAAGGAACTGATGTGAACTTGCAGGCAAATCACCTCCCCAGTGTTAAGGACAGGTAGGTACTGAATCACAAAGCTAATATTCCCAATCCTGGGCTAAGTTACTAAATCTTCAGGGAAGAAGAACAGTGGATGAATACAAAAGTCTCATATTTTTTATATGCAAAATATGTATGTGATATATTTTGATATGCATGTTATCATATATGCAGTAAGATGCTCAGATACAATAACACATGCCCTGACCCCAAATATCCACTTGCAACCCTTAACTGCCATTGACCACTGGCATTGCCACTGGATCCTATGGCAATGGATCCTATCCTCAAGGAAAACCGGTCACTACAGGAATGGTGTTAGATTCCACAGTGGTATGAGAAACCCTCTGTCAATGAAGTTGTTTTTATTGCTTGATAGGTACCCACCTATTCTTGCAGATCTCCTTTTGTCTGCCTTGGTTGGTACAACATAAGAAACTCCGGGTTTCATGTCCATGTACTCATTAGTACTATCACCGCTGGGAGAGATGAAACATCCATCAAATCATGATTAAATAAAATGGGAAATGGGGGAGCACACAGGGCCAGGCTCTATCTCCCCATCCCTTTTTGAACATAAGAGGCTGCTTTTATTTAAAGAAAGCGTTGCCAAGTTTCAATGAGGAAAATCTTGTTCAGTAAGATCTGAGTTTTTAATATTCAACATTCGGGTCCAATCCCCAGGAATTAGATGGCCTTTTTTGTGTTCAACAGTAGATGGAACTCAGGTCAGAAATTTCCCACCTCTTGACACCAGGGATTTAATGAGAAGCAGAGAACCAAAACCATTATCCCACATTACTTCAAACTCTCTAAATTAGCCTCAAGAGAGACAAGATGAAAGAGACAAAGAACCAGAGCTTCTGAGATGTGTTATTAGTGGGGGAAGACAGAGATCGCTAACATACAGCAACTGATGGAAGAAGGTTTAAAAAAACCAAGTTTGGTTCAGATAAACACCAATAATTTGGATGATTTTCTGAACCATCTGGACCTCTTGAATCTGCAACATTTGGCTGGAGAGTCTTCAAGATTTCTAGTACTTCCTGCTTCTGATTAGCATAGAAACACCATGACAACAATCTCCTTCAGAGTGTGCTGGTGGTTCCAATCCCATATGGGATCCCAAAGCACAAAAAACACAAACAGGACTGAACAATTTAGGCCATTACTTCAGAAAGTTAAAAAATATATAGGGGGCCAAGGTTTTAGAAAAAAGGCAAAGTGGCTCATTTATTCATATAAAGAGGATGTGCGCTACAGAAACTAACAAAAGATGGTTTGGTTTATACTGCATTTTACTTCCACTTGTCACTACTCAAAGTTTACAGGATTGAAAAAAGAATTAAAAAGCTTCACCAAGGATTTAAAACTTTAGCCAGAGGTATAGAAAAACACTTTAGGAGGTAACCACCTATCAACAATATTTACCAAGGTCTCCTTGAGGGCCTGGGGTTAAGTTTAGGAGACAAGTCTTGCCTTCTCAAAATGTAGGGGATATAGTAAATAAAAAGGAAAGAGGAAACCCACCCCACAACTGCAGAAATATAAAGTATAAGGGATTGGGCATGATTACCATGACTTCTGTTGGGCAGGGTGAATCTAGGAAATCTTAAATGGCGGATCTTAACAACACTTGGAAAGAAAAGGCAAGACATGGCACAGAATTCTATTCTGGTTGTAAACTACACCAATTCTCCTTAAAGGAACTTGAAGCCCTTGACACATCATTCAAATTCAGAATGGTGTCAAGGATGAAAGAGATGAAAATAAGGCACACAATTTTTTTTAAATGTGCTGGAGTAGTTGTGTCTTTTGAGGGCATGAGTTAAGAAAAGAAAGGGTAAGGTATACAGAAATAATTCAGAGGTAGATGGTGAGAAACCTATGTGCAGAGAGCTGTCTGGAGCTCTTTGCCATTCTGTTAAAGGTTTTAAAGGAATTCACTGTGACAACTTGGCAGCCTTTCCCACTTTCCCTATAAACAGTGTCTCACTGTAAAGATGCATATAGTACCCGACTCAACAGTATAAAGAGAATGACACACAAGAACAGAACGATGATAACAGAAATAGGTACAGAATTCATTCAGTTGAATAGAACTAAAGCTTAGAAAAACACTAAAGATGCATTTTTAAGAATCAACAAAAATTTAAGTTCAACACTATTTGAATCTTTAAAAACACTATTTGAACTTTCTAAACCGTTAATCACATTTAAATGATTTAATAATTCTGATTTTGTACCTCAAAGTACCTCAGGTTCACTTTTTTAAAGAATCAACCTTGATTGTAAACCCTCGTGACTCCATGAACTGCCTGTCAACAGCTATTTATGTAAATCAGTCTTACCAGGAAGACTCCTTTGAATGGAGAAGGTTTTTATAAAGCGCCGCTTCTGCATGATCTTCCTGCTTTGAGCAAATAAATGAATCACGCTTTCTTCTCAAAAAATTCAGAAGATCACCATAGCAACAATATTCTGTAATGACCAGGGTGGGCCCTATGAGCATTTAAGAAAAGGTTAGAAAAAGGTGAGATATACAGACCATCCAGCCTCCCATAAAAATACCCAAGGGTGATCATGGCCATTCACACTCAGGTTCAAGGCTAAGCCTACTTAGTACAAGAACAATCCTATCTATTAACACTACTTAGCAAAAAGCAGCAGAGTAACCTTTTTGCCTGAATTTCTAAGTGATTAGGGGCCAGGCATGACTGCTGGTTTTAGACAGGAGTTATAGCTTTCACCGTTATATTATTATCAAGCTTCCTATATGAATCCTTTGATTCATTTCTGTTTACAATGGAGGCTTCATGCCTCTTGGTAATGTTATTATGGAAATGATGATGAGTACACAAAAAAACTGTGGCATAATAGGAAAACCAACCACCAGAACCAACAGCTGAGACTGGGAGGTGGAGGAAACCCTGAAATGACGGGACATCACCTGTGTTCCAGGGCCTATCTGTCGAACTTTTTTTTTTTTTTTTTTTTGGTGTTGTGAACGCCTAAAAAACCGTAGCCCTGAAGTTTACAGGCAACTAATTAACTTGGGCAGAAATCTCTCAGGAACAATTCGTGATGTGGTGAAGCAACATTTATGGCAGCTGTTTTAAGAAATTATATAAACCTGTCAACTTGACAGTGGATCTCTCCAGACCTTGAGGAATGGCTCATTTTACACATCTCTGTTCCTTTTGACCAAAATGCCTTCTGGCAACATCACAGAAAGCCTTGATGAGAGGACTAATGACTTGCTTCCGAATTGGAAATTTCTTTTTTATAGAAGTGAAGTGTTTGCTCATTTGGTGTATATTTGAGGGCTGGAAGGCTTAGAGGCCTATTTTTAATGATAGTATGTACATGAACATTAACACTTTAGTGGCTAAATGTCATCCAGCAAAATATAAAAGCTCACAAGGTAAAAGAAAAGCTTTCTGGAGGAGATGAGACATTCTCGAGATATTCAAGAGGTCAATGTCAGTGAGACATGCATGACTGTAACTAGGGTATGTCCTGGGCTGTTCCGCCCCATGATGATAAAACCTGAAATACACATTCTTAAGAACAATAGCTTGGGTGGTGGGGTGCAGGAATCCAGCAAGAGGTTAGCTGCCTGGGTCAAAATCTTGCAAGGAGCTTATAATCAAGCATTGTCAAAAATCATATCAGAATCTCCCATCTTTTGATAATTTGACCCATAACAAGAGTCAGGTTGGGGCTTCCCTGGTGGCGCAGTGGTTGAGAATCTGCCTGCTAATGCAGGGGACACGGGTTTGAGCCCTGGTCTGGGAAGATCCCACATGCCGCGGAGCAACTAGGCCCGTGAGCCACAACTACTGAGCCTGCGCGTCTGGAGCCTGTGCTCCGCAACAAGAGAGGCCGCGATAGTGAGAGGCCCGCGCACCGCAATGAAGAGTGGCCCCCGCTTGCCGCAAATAGAGAAAGCCCTCGCACAGAAACGAAGACCCGACACAGCCAAAAATAAATAAATTAATTAATTAAAAAAATAAAAAATAAAAAGAGTCAGGTTGGCCATGGCCTTACCTCCAATGGTGCATGCTCCAAGAAGATTCACAATATTCACATGATTACCGAGGTAGCTTAAGACTTTGAGTTCAGACATTAGGGCTTCTCGTTCCGTTAAATGGGCACTTGCTAAAATTAGAGACATCTTATTTTAGCAAAAAACAAATCTTGGCGGGGGGCCTTGGGATGAACTGGGAGATTGGGATTAACACATATACAGTAATATGTATAAAACAGATAACTAATGAGAACCTGCTGTATAGCACAGGGAATTCTACTTCTCTTCGCCGTACAGTAGAAACTAACGCAACATTGTAAAACAACTATATCCTCCCCCACAAAAAACAAAAAACAGCCAAAAAAGGACAAATCTGGGACACTGACGGTTAGCACGCACAGTAGTTTGCAGGAACTTACGTTTGAGCATCTTCACAGCAACAGTCATGGCTGCATCTGACTTAATTAGGCCGTATGCAGTGGCCTCAACAACTTTCCCGAAGGCGCCGGCACCCAAGGTTTTCCCTATAGAAAGGAAGACAAGGAAGTAAGTGGCAATGGTGTGGTGGGACTGAAGGACTATTTGTGTCATTTCAAAACCAACAAAGGATTTGCGACAAATTTGTCTAGATACACTTCCTTAAAGTGTGCTTGATGCCAAATCTGTCAAAGGTGGTGAAATCTCACAAAAAACACTTATTGTTTCAGGTGAAATAAAACAAAGGAAGCTACTGGGGTTCCCTAAAGTCACTGTTATGTGTACACAAAAAGGTTACGTGGAAAGCCCCTGTTGCATACTGACCAAAACTCAGCCTGTTTCTGGGAAACTCCCATTTGTGATCATAAGGAAGTTGCGTTGGGTCTATGTAAACATAATTGTTTCCATTTATCTCCTCAACAACCTTCCACTGTACTTCATACATGGGTTTCTGGTGGAGGGAGAAAGGGAAAGAGGCATCATCTTCTAATGGTTAATGGTTCAGCCATTACAGCGTTCAAGGCAGAGAACAAATAAATGGTTACCTGCAAATATTTGTATGTAAGAATCATCACGATGATACACATCATACCAGCTGCGATCACAAAACCAATCAGCAAAGGCGTGAACAGGGTATGCGCATGGATTTGTTCTAAAATGAAGGAGGAACGTGGAATCACAACCTGTTAGTGGGGTCGGATATTCACCACGACCACCTTGCCCCCAACTCACCCACCTCCCACCTTACTGCCCATCACGGCAGAAGTCAAACCAGTTGCATCTGAGCTCCTTGCCTTGATTATTATCTTATTCTTGTTATTCAAAGCAATCTTTTAAAATAACAGCTTTAAACCAGAGGACTGTGGAAAAGAGGTTGCAATTTCCATAGCACAAGAATAACGTTACACTGTCAGTGAAAAGCAACATCTCAATGAACTTTGCACTTCAAATTCCTGCCTTGAACTTTAAGGTGTTTCCTTTATGGATATTTTATAGTTTCTTCTTTATGTTTTCCTGATTTTCCAAATTTTCTACATTGCACATTGAGTTTCTTTCACAACCGAGAAAAACACTTTTAAAGTGTTCTTTTCATTGCACTACCTGAAAAAAAACCTATGATAAAGAACAATGTAAGATTCTTCCCCTCGTTACTCAAAAACTGAACAAACACCACTTTCTGGCACTTGTCTTTGCCAACTCAAGAAACAAAAACCGAGCCCTAACAATGTAGGTGTCTAGTTCCTTTGTCTTTGACTTCATACCAATTCATCAATTCATCCACATGGATCATTCAACTTATGTTAGGAGAGCTAGTCACTCATGAATCAAATTTTAAAGATGGTAAAGAAATAGCTCACTAACATGATTTCATAAAAGGTAATGTTAACTTTCTGATATGGTGTCTGGCAATCTGTTAAAATAACTGATTTTAAGTCACAACTTAAATAATTTTTAATTGAATTTAAATCTTTAAATTGCCCTAATTCTGTTTGTTTGGATATAAAGTAAGTCTACTTCTCCTATTTTCTTTCTCTACCCCTTTCTAACGGAAACCGTTGGAAATACACAATTAATTTTATATTGATACATATGCACACACATACATACATGCACACACACATAAAATACAGATAGTACATGGTTACTGCACACATTTTATTAACAAACTAGCACAGAATGAAACTGAGTAAGTTTGATGACAATTAAATGTGCAATGTGACTATTACCAGAAATGACATGGCCAGTGATGGAATGGACTTAAAATCATGATTGACATGGCAGGCAGAGCCTAAACATCCCCTTAAATTGGATTAAAAAGAAATATACCTTTGCTGTTACCTTTAAATGCAAAGTTAAAATAGGCAGAACTCTTGCCCACATCGTTGTAAGCCCTGCACTCCACCGTGCCATTGTGCTTAAAGGCGCTGTCATCAATGGAGCTGTAAACCACTAGTTTTCCAAACGGTGACACAGATGAGTTTTGGATCTGCACATCCACTGGCCCAACGGGGACAGAACATCTAGCGGGAAAAAAACAGCAGTGCAGACTTACTCTAGGAAAAAGAATCAATCAATCAAACACATTGGATGTGGCATACTTTTAAAACTAAGTCAGAGGTTTGTAATCAGACATTTCCTTTTACAACTGAAGAGTGTGATGACGGATGAGCACGCCTGTAGCACCGTGAGCAAGAAAAGCGCTTGGAAAAGAAGAAAGAGGCTTCAGAGTGAGAAGTGGGTTCGAAATCTGGACTCAAACAGATTCTATTCTATTCTGCTGACTTCCGACTAGTACTTAAACTCTCCAAGACTCAGTTCCTACAGCCGTAAACTTGGGGTGGTAATACCCATCTTGGAGGGTTATCGAAAGGATCAGAGATGAATTCAATAAGACGGTTGGTTCATATCCTGGCACACATTAGCCTTTTATAAATAAATGGTGAAAGAACGTATGAAGGTTTGAAAAGGAAGAGCGTGGAGGAGCAAAGCAGTAAAGTCTATGAGGATGAAGACAGGGTCAGCCGCCAAACACCAGAAGTGAGGACCCTACCGGCTCGAGGTTCCATGGAGGGAGATGGAGATCGTGCCGCTGGGCTGGACTCCAGGTGGCAAAGACTCAGATGACCCTATTTTAAATTATCCCCCCCATATGCCTAGCAATTTTCTATTCCCTTACCTTGCTCTTTACTTTCCCCCATTGGCACTTAACACCTGCATATGGTAGTTATTTATTTCATCTTCTGTCCATCTCTGCCCATTAGAATATAAACTCACAAATGGGACTCAGGTGTTTTGTTCACTAGACCCATGTCTGGCCTAGAGGTGGCACTCCATAAATATTTGCTCAACAGATGTCTAAAACTACTGTGGTTGCCTCCCCTGTGGGCATACTTCCCAGGGGTCTTGAACCCCCTATTACTCCCCAAAGAAAACACTCCACTAAAACTCAGCTGAGAACAACAATCCTATGTAACCTCTTCCAACTTGGTGTTGATAAAAAAGGTCTATTCTGTGAAAAATGAAATTTCTATTATTATCCTGACTATTCGATTGTGACGTTACACTGGCCCGAGTGTAAAATAGCATTTGATGGATAAAAACAGCAATGCTGGCCCCATTTTCATCTTCAGGTAATGTGAAAGGACAATTTAAGGTTTAAGTGTGGATTGTGAGGGAGAGGAAGTTCAATGCCAGATGTGCTCTGCTCAGGGCCTGGGCACCTCAATCAAGGAGAAAACCTTTTTAAAACACATAGCTCCCAAACGCCGTATGTATGTGGTAATTGTGCGATCATTACTTTTTGGTAACTTGGCAATTAACTTCCGAGGTAATTTTTTTCATGATAACTACAGCCACATTTCCCACACATATTTCCTCCTGTGTATAGATTGGAAATCTAATTACCCTGTCCTGGAAAATTGCTTTATCTACCTGCAGGGTGGAAATTGCATGATAAATCCAAGAAGATAACCACCAAAATAGAGAAGTCATTCGGTAATCATGTTTCAGCAAACAAAATTCATGTCTACCAAGAAAACTATAGCAATTATGCCCTTTAAAAAGCCACATGGATAGAAAAAAATTAATCAAAACAAAGTTTGGTTTTTTTAAAATCTGAAAACATCTTTGAAATTCAAGTGAATTGCAGTCCTTCCCTTATGCATGTTAAGTAGTACCCAAAATAATCATCTCACCTCTGCTCGGTTCCTGGACAAAAATACCAATCGATGGTGGGCTCTGGGAATCCTGCTGCTACACACTGCAGCATGCCATTCATGAGCCTGTCACGAGTCAGGATTTCTGGCTTTGCTGCAGGAAGAGAGAAGTGGCCTTATGTCAGACTGCTGGAAAACCTCACCAAGGCTCACTCCACTCTTTCTGAATCCTCAAAAACTTTTTCGAGGCCGAAGGGGACCCTGAGGAACATGTTGTTCAAAGGGGAGAATCTGAACCAGTGAGTGGAAGGCACAGGGAAGGCAGATGTGAGGGTCTGACCAAGAAAGGCTTTCCCGGTTAGAGCTGCCCAGACCCCGTGTGGACTGTCCATACTGTGGATGCCGGTGTGTCCGAGATTCTCCCTGTCCCGGCGATGGCTGAGGTCGCAGGACCACCAGGCAGGGTTTCTGATTCCAGTGAGGGGGAACCTGAAAGATGGCTTCTCATCAGGATTCCAGGATTCCCAACTATCTTAAAGGTAGAAATCCGGTTTAAAGGTTTCCTGCCATCAGGATTTCAAATTATTGAAACTTTCATAGGAATTTCAAGTTATTGCAGGAACTAGCGTAGAAGAGATTAGGAGGAGCTACAGGAAAAGAGAAGTACCCCTCCCCTCAGAAATTTCCCCTTTTTTTCGGGCAGGGGTGTGGAAGGGGTAGTGCAGGTAAGGAGCTGAATCACCCTTTTACAGAGAAGCCAAAACGTAAGACGGGCTTTTAACTTCAAACTTTTATTTCAAATACAAAACAGGAACAGAAAATGAGAAGAGGAAACCAGCTCAAGAGTTTTATTTATACATATGTCTAAACCTGAGTATAATCACTGAAAAAGTAAACTGTATCAGCAGGAATGCTCTAATTTGACATTTCTGTGTAACTATAATAATCAACTGATGTTCAATCAAGGGTGCCCTAAAGCACTGCAAATTCTTGAGATTATTTCTAAAGGAAAGGGAAGATGAATTTACATACAGTTGTTCTACTGGTAACATATGTGAAGGATTCTAACCCTTTGAGAATGAGTAAGCTCCACCGTAAGCACCTGATGGGCAGGGATGGTGATGGGCTCATCCTGCATCCCTGGTACAGCATCGCACGTGCCGACGCCAAGCATGAGCACAGAGCTACAGGCGGCCGCGTGTGGCAGACAGACCTGCACCCCAGCTCCGACACTTAGAGATCCTCTGCCTTCCACCAAGTCTCCTCGGGTGTCCAATGGGAATAACCAGAGTACCTATTTCACAGGGATGCTGTGACAACTAAATGAGATGGCGCACACAAAGAACCAAGAATGATTCACAGAGACGAAACAATAAATGTATTAATTACTAATTTATTAGTTATTCATTTATTCAGTTATTCTTTTCTATTCAGAGTACCCACCCTCCTTGGTTAATCAAGTTTGCTACCAATTAGGTTAACTGTATTTGCCACTCTAAATATTCTCTTCAATATCTAAAAACTGCTTCAAGATAGCATGATGACATGTGTGTGTTTTAACCCGATGCATTGGGAATTTGACATTGATTATGTTGCAACTGACAGGAAAAATATACGTGGTCAGAGGAAAAGACTGACAGATCAGAAGCTTATTTCCTCGAAGGAAGGAAATAAGCTGAGAAATGACATGTTTGTAGAACAACCTCTCAGCACCTCACCTCCTTGCAGGCAAATGGCCTGGCAGGGATCAGAGTGTTTGCATGCGTGGCACACCCACCTGTCATTCAACCTGCTGATGCGCAGGCCATTTGGCTAATATACACAAAAGAGCAACACTCCAAAAGCAGTCTCAAGGTAGGGGCATCCTTGAGAGTTTGGATCCACTGCCAGCTTTCACAAATAGAGCAAGAAGACAAGCCATCGTCTTGCGAAAGCATCCATCTGGCAAGTTTCATTTAATTATCATGGGCAACTGTGTGATCGGGCTGGAAAGTAGGACGTAACACAGAAAGCAGTGGAACTTCAGGAGAATGCTATTTGCTGAAGACTGCAGGCACCATACGGCAGGTCTCTCTGGACTCAATTCAAGTGTCACCTTCTTTTCCAAGCCATCCTCAACTCTCCAAAGCCAAGTTGGATAGTCTCGCCTCCCTACACCTGAAGCCCTTTAGAGCACCTGACGCGCTTACACGATATCCTGGTGTGCCTCCTCCGTCAGACTGTATGTTCTCAAGGGCAAGGACCACGTCTCACTGACTGTACCTCTGACTCCTAGCAGAGTCTGACCTATGGCAGACATACAGGAAGAGCTGTTGAATGATTAAGTCCCCCCAGAGGAACAAGCCCCTCATATTCCAAAGGAATTCAATTAGAGTCACAAAAAGGGACCTGGAAGAACAGCCTAATGGTGATTTTCCTGTGTAGGGGCAGGATTTACACTATTTTTGCAATAGTGGGCCATGACATAAGAAATCCACACATATCCCTGGCTGTGTGATGTTTTTTTGCATACTGAGATTAATGATGAGAGGGGAAGGTCTACACATAGACAGTAAAGATAACTGGATAGGACTCAAATGGGAATCAAGTTCATAAGACAGATCTCCTCATACCAACCTTCCTTTTGTCATTCAGTCTTCCTAACGCTACGTGATGGACTTTTAGTGGAATTAAATATTACTCAGCATGGGGGAAAGGGCTGAAAGGATGTCTCATGATGTTCACAGTGGTTATCTCTGAGTAGCAGGGTTATGGATAGTTTCTATTTCATTCTTTTGACTTAGTTTCTAATTTTTTTTCTTTTTTACAGTGAACACATAGCTAATAACAAACCTATAAGACATTTTTTAATTAAAAAAATTGGAACAGCTGAAAATTACATAATCCATTGCATTTAGCTTTGGTTACAAGTGCTCTGAGATCCAAGCCTTCCAGCATGACACCTGGTAGCAGTTATACAACGGCCAGGGCTGGCAAAAGGTACGGTCTGGCTGACCTACTTGTTCCTGTGTGCTGGTTAATTAGGCAGATTTTTAAGCTATTATCCCAACCTAACCTAAGGCTAATAGAGCAGCTTTTGTCCTGTTGGACCTTAGGCTGGCAAACCAAGCTCAGAGGGTTCCTCAAACTTCAGTGTGCATTTGAAGCATGAGGAGACGAGGTTAAAATGCACATTCCCGGGCCCCACCTCCAGAGATTTAATAAGTTGAGCATCTGACCCAGCAAAGGGCTCTTTTAGAGAATCTTCAAGGGACCCTATCAGGGCCGGGACTAGAGTGAGGCAAGAAAAGCACCTAAGGCGAGGAATTTAAGAAGGTTCTCACCCTCTAGGTCTTGCAAATACAGGTTGGCACCCTGAGTGAGCACCTCCTTAAATTTGGCAACCTAGGCATCTCTCCTGCCTCATCCTAATTCCAGCCCTGTCCCTAATGTTGGGGACAAGAGACCTCATTCTGAAAAGGCTAAATTACATGAGTACAGTTTGGGCTGTACATGGCAAGTTGCCCTACAAAAAATGTTTAATGCATAAAGAATGAGCTAGGTATAATTCTGATTCCTAAAAATGAAAATCTGGGCTCATCTGCATTTTGTAAGTGCCTCAACGCACCGTCTAAGGCATTAAATATACATTTTGCTTTTAAAGACACATAACTCCCTGCAATTCTCCAGGTTAAATCTGAGCTGTGTTTTCTTAGATATTCTGCAATCAGCAGTATACCAAATGACACGTTCCTTAATTCCTCCCAAGTTGGAGGTTTAGATAAGCCTAAGAGGTGTATAAGCTATGTATTTCCCGTGGAGATAAAAATTAGCCTTGTCTCCTTTCAAAGCATTGTGGACCTCAGTCATCTGGCGTCTCCGACAACACTGATCAGCTCGTAGGCAGATTTCAGAGTGCTTATAACTCTTCTGAGAATTTACTGCTCACACAATTAAAAATCCCAACCATTTGCTGACTTACCCCACAGATATGTGATCTTACAAAATATTCCTTTTCACCAACATCATGTCCATACGGAAGGCAAGAACAAATCGAATTTTAAAGAACACAGCACAGATAACAAGAGGTGGGGTGGGGGGGGTGGGAAGCACTGAGTATAGTTCTTGGCTCAACTTAACTACCTCCACCAACTCCCGCTACAAATGCGCATCTGCCCACACTCTCTAATCAGCAAAGAACACAGACTTAAGTGTCCATACAACAAAAGACAAAATGAAGAGGGATCTTATGGTTGGGTATGTTTTTACAATTGTAGGTCCCATGATATTTAATGGCAATACAGCAATGCTTGCTAGCAATTTGTCACTCTCCTGGTTTGGCTCTGAGTCAAATCTACATTCCTGCCATAATATCGTTATAATAAAGGAATTTAAATCAACTAAAATAGAAGTATTAAAAAAACTCAGGTTAACTTTTACTTATAAAAGGAATATCATACTTTTTTAATACTTAAAAAAAAAATCCCCAGAACAGATATTTTGAAAATACATTTTGGATACAAACTATTATATATAAAATGGATAAACAACAAGGTCCTATAAGGGAACTATATTCAATATCCTGTAATAAACCATAATGGAAAAGAATACGAAGAAGAATATACGTACTATATATGTATGCACAACTCAATCACTTTGCTGTACACCAGAAACACAACATTGTAAATCAATTATACTTCAATAAAAAAAAAAATTAAAGAAAATACATTTTGTTTTATACATTCTTAAAGATATCCAGCAACTGGTGTATGGGTACTTTAATAGAAATTTGTTTAACAAACGAAACAAAACTTCAACTATAGTGTCCTACATCCAGTTCTGTTTAGCAGAGTGTCTATCATTTAAAAAAAAAAAAAAATCATTCTCCTACTGAAGTGATGTCCTAAATGAAAGGTATGCAAACTTTTAATGTAATAGGTGAAACAGTAAATATTTTACATTTTAGAGACCATAGGTCTCTCACAAATACTCGATTCTGCCACAAACATAGCCATAGACGTGTAAGCAAATGTGCAAGGCTGTGTTCCAATAAGATTTTATTCACGCACACTGAAATTTGACTTTTATTTTCACATCTCACAAATCTTCTGGTTTTTTTTTTTTTCCAACCATTCCTACCACCCACCGGCCACCTCAAAGAAAGAAAGAAAGAAATTCTCAGCTTATGGGCCATTCAAAAACAGGATACTTGTCAAATCTGGCCAGAGGGCTATATAGTTTGCCAATCCTTATTCTAAACAGCCATCAAAAAAGGTCTCCCTATCCTGAAAGTTAGCTTTAAAAAAAATGATGAAACTACTTGGAGAAAGCCTTCCTCAGCCAGAATCACTGCGCCCAATTTACAGGAGCACCATCGCTGGGTGACCTGGACAGGGAGGGGGGATGTGTACACATATCACAATGCAACCCTCCCTGCTGCCAAGGAGGGCAGGCATGTGATAAAGTGCTATTTTTCTACTCTGTATGAGTAGTGAATTCAATTTGCCACATAATTCAGAAGTGGAAGAGAAGGGTTACTGACACAATGCCCATGGAAAGATTATGTACCCATTCTTGGATTAATTTAAATTTCCACTACATTATAGATGACGCTGTATACATTTGTAACTGAAGGGGGCTAATTTGATGTAAGAACACATGTGGCTCAACTGGGAAGGAAATTTCCATAGAGCAGAAGTTCCACTAATATGAAAGGGACTACTCATGTTATTTTTACAAAAGTAAATCCCAAGTCCAGGGTCAATTCTAGCTGAAGCTTACATGGTTCCAAACCTAAACCTCTTCTCCTGCTTTTCCACCATAAACATGAAATAATGGCCAGACCACACCAAAAAAGGGCCTAATGATCTAGATGGGTTACCCTTTCCTCCAACTGGTTCAGCGTTTCAACAGATCTCCAAATTACCAACAGACCCCACCAGACCAACTTTCTAATGAGACATGAAAGAAAAATGATACCAACACATTTCCTAAATTTTGTCAAAATATTAAGAGAATCAAACTCTAAAGTAGGTTGCCATGATATTCCTTTTTTCTTCCAATTTAAATGTCTATAGCAATTCTTGCATCCACAGAGATCCTCTTCATAAGGAGAAGGAGATATTAAAGTGTCACATCAAAAACAACACTCATAACTCCCAAGCAATTTAAGAACAAAAACTCATTTCAAGTTCAGGAAAAGAAAATAAAAAGAGACTTCAGATACTGTCAAGTATCTCAAATTACCTATACAAAAATTAATGTAGAAAGATAAGAAACTATTTTTACATAGATTAACTCCTAAGAAGATCTGAAAATTATTCCTTAATTTGGAACTGTCCTGCAAGCCAGCACAGTGTATCTTCCGTGACATATGTTTGAGACATAGGAGCACGAAAGATGACAGATGATAACCTTATCAACTTCCAGGCACTTAGCTGAGGTCGCTCATTTGAGATTAAACAAGGTTTTAAAAATGGTCTGTAAAGATATATATAAGAGATATATTAGCACTGGTAATCCATAACATGTAAATAAACTTCAAAAGGTACAATTAAAACTTGTTTGATTCTTATTTTTGCCTATTTGTATTTTCAAGTTATCCTATCCTTCACATAACATTTTTATAATAAGAAAAAATTGTTTTAATCTAAAAACACACGTATACAGATGTTTGCACAAACCAGGCTACATTCTGGTTACTGTGGTAGCCTTACAGCAAACTCTCAAAAGCAAGTAAATAAATCAGAGAAAGGAGGTCTATTTAGCACTAGCTTTATTTAATGTTGAAGAATTCCAGTAATTTAGTATAGGAGTAGGTCTAATAGAATCCACCGAGTAGGAAAAAAGAAAAGAAAAAACAGAAAAACACTGAACAACAAAGCTTCTCAAGTAAAACTTGATAAGTGTGTTAGCAGTTAAGTCTTAAAATTTTAGCCTCTAACGCACGTATGGTTTGGACACCCAAATGTTTGGAAGGCCCTATCATCTTTAAAAAATGGAAATAGAAAGGCTAACAGGTTAAGACGTAGGAAAACATTTCCACCTTCCCAAAAGGCGAAGTCCTAGTAACTTTGTTCTCTTGACTCATGAGGATCTGGAAAGGTGCCCCAAACTGGCACGGCCACCACGGGTATTATTTTACCCTGGATAAAGTCACTGAAACTTCCAGCCAAGTGGATGACCCAGATGGCTGGCTGGCAGACTGTCCAAAGCCATCTAGCTACACGGCTGTCCTGTCAGGTCTACCCTCACCTACGGCAAATAGTGGGTTGCGCATGTGCTTTATTTGCACAGTGTTGCACTTAGGATGGCTTCTCCCTGGAAGAAGGATAGTTTAGCTATCCATAACTGGATTTAACTATGACCAAAGATAAAAAATACATAAAAAGCAGCTCAGATTCTGTAGATGTGGTCAAAGGGAAACATTCCCATGAAGAAGCCTCATTCTGGATGATTTATTACTTTGACTGTTTGGGTATATTGTATGATCTATAAATAATCGCTTACACCAGACAGGATGTTAATTATATGATGCCGTGGTTTAGAAATAATACATTATTTAGCATTTCCTTAAATTGTTTCAACCCCGTTAACACTCTGCCATAAATGGAGGGAAATCGGTGATTTTGAGAATTAATTTGGTGTAGAGTTCAGCAGTTGTTTGGATATCCAATCGAGCTTAACATTACGTGTGTTCCGTGTAATCCCAAAGATGAAAGGCAAGCCCTTTCATTCTCTAGACCTTACTTGTCCTGATGGCCTTCCTGTACCACCAGCTGAGTACCACCATACTCTCACTCAACTGATAGGTCTGTCATTAAAGGATAGACCTTTGAGATTGGAGAGGGATCTATTTATGGTTTCCGGATTATCATTTGTTACAAATTTTAAATTCATAATACTGATCTGGAAATGCTACCAGATAACATTTTATAATGCTACTAGTGTCATTTTAAGTTACTGGCCAATCAAAACCATAATGAGATATCTCCTCACACCTGACGGCATGGCTATTATCGAAAACACAAAAGAAAACAAGTGTTGGTGACGATGTGGAGAAAGAGAACTCTTGTATCCTGTTGGTGGGAACGTAAATTGGTATAACCATTATGGAAAACAGTATGGACGTTTCTCGAGAAATAGAACTACCATGTGATCCATCAATCCTACTTCTGGGTATAAACTCAAAGGAAACAAAACTATTATCTCGAAGGATATCAGTACTCCCACGTTCACTGCAGTAACATTCACAACAGCCGAGGTATGGAAACAACCTAAATTTCTTTCAGTGGATGAATGAGGAAAGAAAATGTGGTATGTGTCTGTGAGTGTGTGTGTGTGTGTGTGTGTGTGTGTGTGTGTGTGTGTGTGTTAGAGGAGAGAGAGAGGAGCCAAGTGGAAAATCAGGGTTAAAATACGTGTTTGGCCTTTTATTTGTCCTGGATCTGATAAAAACCTTTACTGCATGACATTTATCATAACCAAAGAGACCATAGGTTTCTAATCCATTACCACAGGCTACCTACAGAATCTTGGTGATGTCACTTTTTCTAACATTTGCAGGAATTTTGGAAAGAGTAGTGCCTATTAAGAAAGCACTTATGGATAGTTTTATAGTTCTTAGAACTCTATTTTCCTCCCAATTTTGATCTGAAAGGGAAACAAATGGCCATTTTCACCGAAGATATCAAACTTCTTTTTAGAACTAAGAATCTGATTTCTGTATACATCTTCAATAAGCAAGTCAAGAGTAATTATAGTAATGCAAGTTCAATGCAAAGAATCACTGATTTTTTTGTTTCATTTTTTGGCCATTATAAACCACCTTTAATGTCAGTGAGCCTACTTACCAGACCCATGTAAATCATGGCTTGTTAGAGAAGTTAAAAACAGTATTAAAACATTTTCAAGTTTAACATGTACATATTTTTCTCTTAAAGGCTCCCACATAAGTGATTAAAACACAAACACACACACACACACGCACAATATCCTCAAACCTACACATGGAATTTTCAAAACAAATGGATTCTTCAACCACCAAACATTTAACTATTCAAAATCAAGGATCTTCCTGAGCATTTCTCATAGCTGAATCTATTAAGCAATTATGCATCCCCATCCTGAGTGAAAGTAGCCTGAATTTCTACACTAATAGCATGCATTTATTATTCTGATTTTTATTCATTCTAGTTTTTGCAGAGCACAATTCCTTTCACCCTTGGGGCTAAGCTTATTTACAGAATAAAACATGCAGCAGATCTACATATGTATTTGGCTCAGCTAAAATGGTATGTCAAAATAGACACAACTGGTCCAAGTTTAAATTTTAAAACTATTTTTAGCTTTTGATTTTAAATTTAACATTAAAAAAAAAATCTTGCCCCATGATACATCAACTAGAATTTTTTTTTCAATCCAAAAAATAAAGTTAACAAAGAAATTAGCTAACTATATCTGTGAAGAGCAATTGGGACATACTTCATAAGAAACAGATAAAAGAGTCACACAAAAATGCTACCTCTGTCAAAGCATTTGGAGATCAAGAAATCCAGCGTGTTAGGTAAGTGAAACAAATGCCTTTATAGTCAGCTTAGTGTTTGTAATAAACTGACATCAATGCAGAGACTCCCTGAAGAGCTTAACCTACGAGGGCAGAGACTACACACCCTCATCCGTGTGCCCAGTGCCATGAAGCAGGAGCTCAGTACGTGCTGGGAGGTATTTGTGACCCGGGCCCCAGAATATACAATAGAAAAGGCCTCCTGCACTAACAGGGAATCCAAGAAAGGATCATTTGGGACAGTTCAGGCCATTTCCTCTCTAGTTTCAAACAGGCGTGAATTCACCAGCAGAGGTCATTAACAGCAATCCTATCGGATGGCAAATTACGCTGGTAAGTAAAAAGGTAGCAATTTTGTCACCCTGAGAAAAGTAAGGGTGACTTCAGAGATGTCTTTCTAAGGTCAGTGACTCATGACTGACTGGCAGACCACACACACTGGCAAACGGAAGCAGGAAAAAGGGGGAAAGAGACAGATCTTAATGCACCCTGGACCTTGAAGCCAGGGAAAGAGAAATGCAAATGACACAATTTTATAAAATTCCCAACTACTAAGCTTCTCAAAGTGAGGCCTCTCGGGTAGGCCATGTCCATGATCTACTGGTACTGGTCCACAGGACCTAAGCATAGAAACCGAGACTAAGCATTTAGAAGGAGCAATTTGACTTAATTGTATCTGTTGAATCTAATAATAAAAAAATCCATTCCTGGGATTTTATATATCTTTGTTCTTTTCCATCTCACTTTCCTAGTGACTGGTTCTTTCTGTATTTTATAAGAAGTATTGATCCAGAAGGAATTGGAAATTAAAAATACAAAAGGTCCTTTACCACAGACAGTTTGAGGAGCACTGCCCTAGAACACCCTAAATAAAGTTTTGTATGGACAGTACAGATACGATGCTTGCAAGGATATTGATTTACCTGCAATCATCTCTTCAATTACTTGAACGGTAAGCAGGTAGTTTTGCCCATGTGTAATACACTAAACTCTTCTGATGAACATCTGAATTAATCTAGAGATATCTGAATTGCAGGCCAATGAGATACCATATAATCAAAACTGTTCCCAGGAACTGAGATGTTAATTAACACGTTTCCCTTGGAAAAGGAGAGTTCTGTGGTCATACAAATGTCAGGTGTATGCTCATTCCCATGCCTCCTCCTGGGCAGGCAAAATACGCGTTAGCATATGAAGCATGCTGAGAAGGTCCGCAGTTAAGAAAAATGTTTATGCAGATGTGACGCTCTTTATCTAAATACATGTTAACACCTTGTTCAGGAAATACGATTTTGGAAATGCTGGAATTGACGAAAGACTCCAGATGAGCAATCAAAAACCTGTCTTGAGTGTCACTTGCTAGCTGCTTCCTGTCTTCATTTGTAAAGGGATCACGCTCGCCACCACTCTGGTGAGTGGCAGCATCAGTGAAGTAACGATGGAAAATCACTCTATGCAGCAAGTGATAAGCTCCTGGAGGACAGGGAATTGGCTCCCATCCTGCAGCCCAACACACACAAACTGTTACTAAGCTGTTCTCTAGGGACTGTTCCAGGTTGTCTCCTCACGCCCTCCCCACCCTCACCCCCCGCCATGCCCAGGATGGCTAATTCCCGATGGTCATTTTGTGGGCCGGTCCCTTGGGATTCCGTGTCTTTGGAGGCCTCCTGCCTCTGGTCCCCTGGCTGGTGTGGTGTGGCAGGCACCTGTCACCCTTCCTGGGAAATGCAGGTGGCCCCAGAGCAGAGCCAAGAGCAGGCCCTACACTTGGCAGAAGCCCCAGCTGGTGGGCACAGCCCCAGGCATCAGCCTTTGTGCACAGAAGCTGCCCCAAGACATTGTGCGATGTGGGCCACACAGGGCTCAGGTGTTCAGGTTCCCAGGTCCACTGCCATCCTCCCACCCCAAACCACCTGCTCCCTTCTCCCACAGTCTCCACACGATACGCAGTAGGGACCCACTGGGCTGATCGATACTGCATTCATCTCACACAAAGAATACCCCAACCCCGAAAGAGAAAGCGTTGTAACGAGAAACTGTTTGTCAGGGCTTGATAGCACTTCTTTCCCACCTAATACCATCATCTAGCTCCTATTCAACCTCCACCTCCCCATTTCAACAATCAGTAAGAATACATTCTCCCTCAAACTGTTTGCTATTTTTAACTTCTTTGACTCCTCTGTTGACTTCAAAGGCAGCAGCCAGCATCTGAGCGCCAGCTACAAGGTCATGTGGTCAGTGAAATGTATGTAGACAAGGAATTGGTTTCTGTACACAGTCTTCCAACCACCAAACCACGAGGTCTTTGTTAAGGTCAAATTATCATGAAACGTTATTGACCCAGTACACAATGAACTCAGTGCAGCAGCTGTTACAAACACTAGCCACAACTTAAAAGAATAAAAAAATAAAAAGATAAGGAGCCATTCGTTCTACTCACTGTTCACGTAAACATTAAATGTCACGGAAGAATTCGCATCAGAATTGGACACGAGAAATGTGTAAGTGCCTCCTTCGGTCCCTTTTAATCTGGTTAGATGAAGTTCACTTACATATCTACAAAGAAAGGACAACCCATCAGTCACCTGTGGACGGCCTGCCTCGAAGCATGTGGCTTTATCAGTTTCTACCTGGAAATACATGCTTATTTTGGAAAAATATGCCCCACTTAATTCAGTATTAACAAGATCCACATGAACAAACACGAACACACACACATATTTCATTTGGGACAGATGCCTGGCGTGTGAGAATACAGAGTGGGGAAAGGCTCTCTCGGCATAAAGGCAACCTCACAGAGATGGCAGCCTCTTCCTCTTCCTGAGCTGTCCCCACGGCCGCATCCTTCTCTGCCCTGGTCCTCTGTTCAACCTCCCTCTCATCAGTGCCCTGAACTCGCCCGCCCTGCTTTAGCAGCACCTGCCTGGCAAAACGCCAGGCTGGCAGGCATCTCCATGCAGATGCTTCAGGGTCACACAGCAAGGTCAATACCGCTGCCCTCACCTTCCTTCTTGTGACACCACCGTCTCCTGGCTTTCCTCCTACCCCGCCGCTGCTTCTTCCCAGTGTCCTCTGCAGCATGTGCTATTCGACCTTCTGTTTCACAGCAAGGACATCATAGATGGCTGTGATAACTGAGCACGCAGTACCACCATCAGGGGCATTACTGACACGGGCTCCAGCGTGGATGGAGCGCCCAGGGTGCCCCTTGACCACCACAACCGACTCGACACGCGGTGGCTGGTTCAGTCTCTCCTCTCACACTGCACGTGCTCCCTGGGCAATCCACGCTCCCCCGAACTACTTACTGTCTGCTCACAACTTTCAAATCCTGACCTCTAGTCCAGACCTCCCTGTCCTATGCCTTCTTCCTCTACAGACCTATGCTCACGTCCCACCACCACCCCCGTCCAGAGTGTCCCTGGGACCGGACTGTGGCTCACCCACACCCTTTCTTCTCTCCTTTCCCCTCTCTACCCTGTTCCCCCCAACTCCCCGCCACGGCTCTCTCTCCTTTAATGAAGACCTTGCCTGTGAATCCCTCCCGTAGGCGCTGCATCCAGGGAACCTGACCTACGATACATTCTACCTGAACATCCCCGCTCAAGATCCCACAGTCAACCTCAAATTCAACAAACCCCAAGCTGAGCTCACTGCCTTTGCCCCCTCCCTCTCCCCTCCCCCTCAAATACTATTGCCTCTTACCATCCAACCTGGCTGCCACAACCAGACTCCTGAGAGCATCTTCAGCTCCTGCCTCTTTCCTACCCCTCCGATCACCTTTAAGGAGGAAGCCCGGACACCTCCCAATCCATCCTCTTCCCTCCAACCCTTAGACCGAGGCCCAGGACAGCATCCTTTCTTATCCACACTCTTACAACAGCCAAGAGCTCCTGACTAGGAAAAAATACTAACTCTATCTAGGCACCTACCTCTTATCAGCCGTGGGCTCTTGGTCAAATTAACCCATCTAGGTCTCAGATTCCTCTTCTATAGAAAGAAGGGAAGTAAGAGTGCCTCCTCATCGGATTTGTGAGGACCAAAATTATTGAGTTAATGTACATGAGGGACTTTGAACAGCACATGGCAGGAAAAAAGCACACACAGCTTACATGGAGTGTCACTATTGCTAGTGTTTTTATTATAAATGTTTTGAGGATCAAATGAGAGGTCTGGGGCTTCCCTGGTGGTGCAGTGGTTAAGAATCCGCCTGCCAATGCAGGGGACACGGGTTCGAGCCCTGGTCCAGGAAGATCCCACATGCCGCAGAGCAACTAAGCCTGTGCACCGCAACTACTGAGCCTGCACTCTAGAGCCCGCGAGCCACAACTACGGAGCCCATGTGACACAACTAGTGAAGCCCGTGCGCCTAGAGCCCGTGCTCCTCAACAAGAGAAGCCATGACAATGAGAAGCCCATGCACTGCAACAAAAAGTAGCCCCCGCTCACGGCAACTAGAGAAAGCCTGCGCGCAGCAACGAAGACCCAACACAGCCATAAATAAATAAGTAAGTAAGTAAGTAAGTAAGTAACTAAAAATTTTAAAAAAAAAGACAGAGAGAGGTCTGATGTAAAAGAAACTTGGGTTCACTGCCTGGCCCAAAGATGCTTAATGATTCTTAGTTTTCTTACAGTTTTAAAAAAATGATTAAAGGCACTAACATTTCTCTTTCTCTGAAGAAAATTATTTAATGTGCCCCTAGTATATGCTAGTCACTGCTTTGAACTATCCTCAGAACTCTAGGAGAGAACTATCCTCCAATTTACAAACAAGAAAACTGACGCATGGACTTTTCTGTGTGCTCTCAACACACAGCAAAATGAAATGATGAAGACTCAGGAAGCAGCCCCAAACTTCCTTCTGTATCAGCTGTCCTCTCATACATTGACGGGTCACAGAAATAGGATCCAGTAAGCCAAGGCGATGGGGTGGGGGGAACGTGTAATTCCCCAAACAAGGCCCTTTTCTTACCTGATGTTACTTTCATTCTCAGACTTGGGGTAATCTTCCCACTTGTCAGTGGAAGTTCTGTTCATATATATCCACTGTCGGTGTTCAGGTTTGGGATATGCCTCATACTCAACAACCAGATCCACATTCTCGCCATCGTTTACAAATACTGTTGTATTCATCATAGGGAAGATATTAATGAATCCTTTATCTAATCACAGCAGAATGAGACAGAAAGAAACTGTTATCCCCAAAATCTTGACAAATAACAAAACTTCATCTTTGGATTATAAAGATATTGACTGATTTCCAGTATTAATTGGCAATGACAAGTAAGAATTTTGACTAGCCATTTTACATTTTATTTTGCTCTTGGAGAATCATGGTCATAAAGTGAGAAAGGACACACGTTGGAAATGTTTATTCTCTTATCTCTGTCTCTTAAGCAAGTCTGTTAAACATCTATCACCATCTTATAAATCTTCTAGAACTACCAGTCCTGATGTTTATTAGGCTAAAAAGTATTTGGACTAAATAGTTAGCCCATACCCAGATCCAATATAATTGTATATGTGATAAGAAGATGTCATAAATCAAGAAGGGGAAGAGAGCCCCAATATTTAATAAAAATGTTGCAAGAATGTCATTTAGTATTTAGAGAAAAATAAACTTAGATCTTATCATATATATCACAAATGAATCAAGGACAGCATTTTAATAATTAAACCATATTTTTAACTAAACAACAGAATTTACTTCTATCAAACTTTGTGGAGGGGAGGGCGAGGGGAGTTTTCTAGGCTTTTTAGAAGCAACCAAAGAAATAAAAATCATAAAAGACAAATCTGAATACATAAACATTTTCAAAAAATATCTATACATAGGAAAATTAATTAAGGTAATAGGAAAAAGAGGACATGAAAATATAGAAGGAAAAATAAACTACTAATTTAAATAAGGTGTCCCTTTTCACATATTAAAAATAGCAAAACTTCAATAAAGCTGTTAAAAAATAATGTATATCCACTCTATGGAAAAATAGCAAAACTAATCTGAAATAAACTCAATAATTTTGCAAGTGTAATTAAAGTAGCACACTGAATTACACTTTGTACATGGGCACAACTCTTTTGGAAAGCATTTAGCAATATAGATTTTAAAAAATTATCTATTTTTCAATTTAATCCAAGAACTCTTCTTAGTGAGGTAGATGGCTACGTGCAAAAAGAAGTGCTATTTACACTAGTCATAATAATTTTAAAAATGAGAAAATAGAGAACTGGTTAAGTAAATAAAGCAGCCCTTAGAAATTATTATATAATAATAATAATAATAATAATAATAATAATACAAGGAAGAGCTTGAAAAAGACCATCATAAAATAACTGCCAATATCATAGTTATAGCGTCCATTTATGGAATGCTTATTATGTGCCAAGAACTGCCTTAAGTTCTTTAGCATACACTTTATTTAATAATTATGACAAACATTTAACTTATAACAATACTGAAAGAGAACGCTTGTAACCCTTAATTATAGATGAAAAAGAAATCAAGTCCTGGAAAGCCATATAGCTGGCTACCCAAAGCAGAGCCTACATGTGAATACAGGTCTGTAAGAAGCCAAGGCTGGTCTCTTTACTGTAGCACAGCCTAAAGTCTCCACGTACTTTAAGTGAGAAAGAGAGAGAACATAAAATTGTATGTATAGTTAAAATCCTGTTGCACATAAAAATATAACCATATACCAAATCCTAAAAATGGTTATATCAAGTTAGTGGAATTATGGAAGAGCTTTAATCTTCTATTTATTTTTCAAAATTTGAAAATTAATTATAGCATTTTATATTATCATTTACCCAAACAGTGCCATTGTCTTTGGCACTGTTTGGTTAAATATATTGATGGCCCACATGAGGTTGACATTAGAGTATTTAACTCTCCTTTAGTTTCCTACAGATTCAGAATAAAAAAATGGAGTCAAACTGTCCTTTGTATCAGTGGAAAAAATATTTTTCAGGTGAAAATCAAAAATCATCCAAATGAAATGAGAACACCACCTTGTTCTAATACTGGAATCATAAATGGTACACCCCTGCCATTCTTTAAGCTAATTTAGATTAATTTTGAGGAAATAAATGTTTTGTCTGAATGTTACATTAAATTTACAGGTACTCAAGGTCATAAATTCAAAGATATCACACAATGCAAAATATTCAAACACCACAGACAAGAATATTTCCACTGATTTCTCTCCCTATCATCATGTACAAAATACTAAAGTTCTCCTGAGTTTTCTATAGTCCAGTTTGCTCAATATAGTTTTATGTCCTATAATAGGACACGGCTTCAAATTCATGAAGTGTAAGAATTATTAGACTCAAAGAACCCCACCTGGGTTGTTACAGAGGATGATTTAAGAAATTGATGAGACATTAACATTTATTTAATCAAGTGCAAACACTGTGCCAAGCACATCTGCAAAATATATGGCCTTTCTCCCTCCACAGCCTTGGGAGTTAAAGGCTATGTTTCTCGGAAGAGAAAATGCAGGCAGAGTTAAAGTGGGGTGCATTTGAAAGTTAAGTGACAGAGCTCCAACTCAAAACCAGCTTGGGGCCACCCCGAAGTCTTGTGTCCAAATCCTACTCCCAGCCCCTAAAGAAATTACTTTTCTCTTTGTCTCTTACTGTTCATCCCATCCCAACCCACTCCTGAAACAGTACAAAGCCAGATTCAGGTTTCACGGCCTCAAGTCTTTCCAGTTACACAGTTATATTCTTGGAAATTGATGAATGGATTTTAAAAATCTGATTACATACAACAATAAGCTCCAAACATCCCTACTAATTGCTTTCTGGAGCTGAAGCTGATATATCAACATGCTCCCTAATCAACTTAGCAAATTAGCACTTATGGAGTTTAATATTTTAAAAGCATAGCCTTTTATTCAAATTAATAAATGGTTCACGATCACGTTTAGGGACAGAGTAGTACCCTTTCTCTGGGCTGGCTCTGTAATTGCAAGTAAAGTGTCTTTTTCACGTTCAGTCTGGTGAGATACTTTCCATTACAACATGGGCAGAAACGCCAAAATCATATGAGATTATTGTGGGATAAATCGCAGACCTCTAACATTGGTACATAAATTATTGAAGAAATATGGGGGAAAGGAGAGAAATGAAAACAAGTATCACATCATTTTATTATTGCGCATGATGAATTTCACCACCCTACAAGTACTTAATCAAAGTCAAGCACTGAGAATATGGTTGCATTAAAAAGACAAGAAAATAGATTAAATGCAAACTACTCAAAAGACAAGAAAAGTGTAAACAAAGTAATTTTTAAATTATTATTATTTTCAGTAATTTAAAATACCACACTCTGATCTCATTAAGTAGATGCTTGGGAAATAAATATTCAGTAAGATTTCTAAAGCACGGAAGACTAAACCAGTTGTGTATACCAGATATGATGGGGTTAGGGCACAGGTTACATGTTTCAGTTTATGCTCTGTAGAATCAATGACCCATGCCTGGTGGGCTGCCTTCCTGAAGGTTTATGCTGCAGCCTATAAGGCTGGATGACAGGGTGAGGTCAGGGGTGTACTGAGGAGGAGAAGCCAATTCAGTTCTTTCTGCTACAAAGGGTGACTAGAGCCCATGAATCATAAAACGATAAACCAAAAGGCTGAGGACCCTCACCAAAAGATTCAGAGAAATACATTAAGCTCTAAGCATATGCCTTCCTACACAGACAAAAGTCTCCATCCATTTCCAAACTCAAGTCATTCAGCAAGGACTAGAGTTTCTGGAAAGGCTCAACCTACATTTTATTTGTTGAGGTAGGGGAGGTAAGCAGAGAATGACATGTTCAAACAGCTTCACAGTTACAACTTTCCACTTGCCTCTATTAAATTGGTAGAATTTGCTTTTGTGCTCTAGTTGGAAGAGGCTACAAAGATCATTTTCTTTCATATATTCATCCATTCATTCAGTAATTATAAAAACCCTAAGAATCTGTTCAACATTCCATTAACGTAAAAAGGAAACTATCTAGTAATTTCTTCATTCACTATGCCAGTAATTTATCCATTCCCAGAGATATTTACCTACTACTTCTAAGGTTGTTGTGACATTTGCTGATCCAAAAGTATTATTGGCATAACACATGAACACGCCAGAATCATTAACTCTTGCTGAGCTGATAGTCAATCTTTCCTGACGGAGAAAATTGAAGTCACCCTGATGCCAGCTATTCCTCTTCACCTGTTCTTTAGTCTGCTGGTTTCAGAAGGGGAGGGAAAAAAATCAAAGATTACCATAAAATTTATATGCAGGATCTTTCCTAGATAAGTTAAAAATAGCAGCAATTAACTTCTCCGTATTAGCATTCATTATACACTAGTTAAGTAAGTATAATAAAACATCATGACAAGTCTGTCATTGGAATACTTCATATTACAGGATTATATTGAAAGATAGTCATTATTAATGATTGGAAAAACATGAAAATTCATTTCTTAATAACCACAGCATACGTAATTCCAAATTCTCTGCAGTGCTAAATATTTTTTAACAGTGCCAAATTTTAAAAGTTCTTATATAAGAAATAATACAGGATACTGATATTTTTTACAAGTCAGCATATTTATATCCTATCAATATTTCCTGTTGTATATATTTTTTTCTATTCTACATCCCAGTGTTTGAAAGAAAACACATCACTAGTAACAATCGTTCTATTTTATTAACATTTATATTATTTTCATGAATAAAAATAGACTTACAGTGTCTAAGACTAACTCGAAAATTCATCCTATAGTTCTTACCCAGCAGAATTTTGGCAAGTATTAAAGGGAGTTCCAAAGTATATAAGACATCTAAGACAAAATCCCAAATTATTTACACATGAGCTGAAGAGAAAAGGTTGTGCATTTACTCGTGTGATATCACCATCCCACTGTTAATATTTATCTGCAGATAAGACATGGAGAGATTTCTTGTATGGAAAACGTCATGGGGAAACAACCATAATATAAACTATAACCACTCTCTGAAAAGATTAAAAGGAATAGCATAGAGCTTTCTGCATCTTCCAAATTTTCTGTAACATGAACACATTCCTATTACAATGGGGGGAGGGAAGCAACTAAAAAAGAAAATAAACAGGAGCTGATATTGACATGGAACAAGATCAAGGGTGGGTGATTCCCTGGCCAGGCTATCGTGAACCTATTAGCATTAGACCATTCTGACAGTACTGTAAATCCGAACAGTCCTTCTGGAAAGCAACTTGGAAGCATGTTCAGACCACTGAGCAACTCCAGCAAATTTATCTCAAGGAAACAACTCAATAGAAAACAAAAGCTCCAAGATATTTACTGCAGTGAAAAATTGGAGATGACCTAAATGTATACCAGGTATCAAAATTATGAATACGGGAAAATAAGAAAAATGCTTCTTTTATGTAAAAAGCATAAAATGAGTGTACCTTAAGACAGCAACCATGTGTTAATACATATGCATGAGGGGAGAGAGAAAATAAACATGAAAAAAAATGTGGGCAATATAGCATTTATAAGGACTAACCACTTGAGACTACTGAGCACTTGAAATGTAGTAGGTCCAAATTGAGTTGTGTTGTAAATATAAAATATGCCCCAGATTTTAAAGACTTAATATGAAAAAAGTAGTGTAAAATATCCCATCAATAATTTTTATGTTATGAATTTGGTAAAGTAGCAGGATACAAAATTAATGCAGAAATCTCTAGCATTCCTATACACTAATGATGAAAAATCTGAAAGTGAAATTAAGAAAACACTCCCATTTACCACTGCAACAAAAAGGATAAAATATCTAGGAATAAACCTACCTAAGGAGACAAAAGACCTGTATGCAGAAAATTATAAGACACTGATGAAAGAAATTAAAGATGATACAAATAGATGGAGAGATATACCATGTTCTTGGATTGGAAGAATCAACATTGTGAAACTGACTCTACTACCCAAAGCAATCTACAGATTCAATGCAATCCCTATCAAACTACCACTGGCATTTTTCACAGAACTAGAACAAAAAATTTCACAGTTTGTATGGAAACACAAAAGACCCTGAATAGCCAAAGCAATCTTGAGAAAGAAAAACGGAGCTGGAGGAATCAGGCTCCCTGACTTCAGACTATATACTACAAAGTTACGGTAATCAAGACAGTATGGTACTGGCACAAAAACGGAAATATAGATCAATGGAACAAGATAGAAAGCCCAGAGATAAACCCACGCACATTTGGTCACCTTATCTTTCATAAAGGAGGCAAGAATATACAGTGGAGAAAAGACAGCCTCGTCAATAAGTGGCGCTGGGAAAACTGGACAGCTGCATGTAAAAGAATGAAATTAGAACACTCCCTAACACCATACACAAAAATAAACTCAAAATGGATTAAAGACCTACATGTAAGGCCAGACACTATCAAACTCTTAGAGGAAAACATAAGGAGAACACTCTATGACATAAATCACAGCAAGATCCTTTTTGACCCACCTCCTAGAGAAATGGAAATAAAAACAAAAATAAACAAATGGGACCTAATGAAACTTAAAAGCTTTTGCACAGCAAAGGAAACCATAAACAAGACGAAATGACAACCCTCAGAATGGGAGAAAATATTTGCAAATGAAGCGACTGACAAAGGATTAATCTCCAAAATTTACAAGCAACTCATGCAGCTCAATATCAAAAAAACAAACAACCCAATCCAAAAATGGGCAGAAGACCTAAATAGACATTTCTCCAAAGAAGATATACAGATTGCCAACACATGAAAGGATGCTCAACATCATTAATCATTAGAGAAATGCAAATCAAAACTACAATGAGATATCATCTCACACCGGTCAGAATGGCCATCATCAAAAAATCTACAAACAATAAATGCTGGAGAGGGTGTGGAGAAAAGGGAACCCTCTTGCACTGTTGGTGGGAATGTAAATTGATACAGCCACTATGGAGAACAGTATGGAGGTTCCTTAAAAAACTAAAAATAGAACTACCATATGACCCAGCAATCCCACTACTGGGCATATACCCTGAGAAAACCATAATTCAAAAAGGGTCATGTACCACAATGTTCACTGCAGCTCTATTTACAATAGCCAGGACATGGAAGCAACCTAAGTGTCCATCGACAGATGAATGGATAAAGAAGATGTGGCACATACATACAATGGAATATTACTCAGCCATAAAAAAAACAAAATTGAATTATTTGTAGTGAGGTGGATGGACCTAGAGTCTGTCATACAGAGTGAAGTAAGTCAGAAAGAGAAAAACAAATACCGTATGCTAACACACATATATGGAATCTAAGAAAAAAAAATGGTCATGAAGAAGCTAGGGGCAAGACGGGAATAAAGACGCAGACCTACTAGAGAATGGACTTGAGGATATGGGGAAGGGGAAGGGTAAGCTGTGACAAAGTGAAAGAGTGGCATGGACATATATGCACTATCAAACGTAAAATAGATAGCTAGTGGGAAGCAGCCGCATAGCACAGGGAGATCAGCTCAGTGCTCTGTGACCACCTAAAGGGGTGGGATAGGGAGGGTGGGAGGGAGGGAGACGCAAGAGGGAAGAGATACAGGAACATATGTATATGTATAACTGATTCACTTTGTTATAAAGCAGAAACTAACACACCATTGTAAAGCAATTATACTCCAATAAAGATGTTTAAAAAAATTTTTTTAATATTAATTATATGATAAAATATTTTGGATATATTGCGTTAAATAAAATACATTAAAATCAATTTTACTTTTTTTTTTTTACTCTGTCATGTGCCTACTAGAAAATTTTAAATTACATAGGAGGCTCACATTCTATTTCTATTGCACAGCGCTGCTAATGTACAGTGGTAGAATTATAGCTATTTCTTTTTTCTGATGTTATTATATTTTTGGAAATTTCTTTTCACTAAGATAAGCATACATAAAAGCTGACTGCCAAAGTTGAATGTTTTGGAATTAAAAAGAAGAGAAACCTGCTTGGTTAACTAACTGTGAGATCTTGGCCAAGTCAAGGATGCCACTATGGTCTCAGCTTTTGTTTCTAAAAGGCAATGAGAGAATAAAGGTCTTTAAAGGCCTTTCCGGTTTGGAGCACTATGTCAGTTTGAAGATAATCCCTTCTAAGAGATTCTTCTAATAATTGGCAGAAAGCTGACATTTTCCTGCCTGAGAGTAATTGTTAAGAAGAGACAAAGGGCAAGTGACATTTTTCTCTCGCCTTTTCCAGTCCATCATATTACAGACTTCTCCTCGGCAAAGGCAGAGTGACAATGGACAGGTCACAAGACTATATTCTAGATTCCTGGTTATCTTCCTTCTAGTTCCTGCAAGAGCCCAGGAGTCCCTGTTTAGGGAGCTAAACAGGACAATGAATACATTGGTGCTAGAAGGAATAGTTTGTTAATAATTGATACAACATCAACACCCAAACCCGAAGGCCATAATTTAGGATACTGTCAAAGATCATAATAAAAGCAAGCAAAAATATGAGGGTTTGGAAACCTTAGAAAAGCTAACCAAGATTCACAGTGTTGAATAAACTCCAAGACTCTCTTACGTTTTAAAACAAACAGTTGCAAAAATACTACAACAGTTGTTTTACCCTAAATTTCATTGTGAGTTTAACTTATTCTAAATGATCCAGATCAAATACTACGGATTTTTAAAAGAATTTGATAGTGCTATAACAGTGCTAGGTATTCCAAATTAAGCCAAAGGATATCAATAAAAGATTCATGGATGAACCCTGGCATACAGCCATGAGCCCCATCTGCAAGTCACACATTACATATTGTTTGCGCGTGATTTGCTTTTCCTTAACCCTTGGAGGTGCTCACTGGGATTTCCCCAAAGAGTTCCCAACACTGCAGGCTTATCTACCAGCGCCAGTGGATTAATTGGGAATGGCATGCAGGACTCCTGGGAAAAAGTGGTTCAGAACAAAACTGCCTGGGGCAATTTAATTCTCATCTCAAAAAGGCTAATTTTCAAGTTATGTAGAGGCTCAGTTACACACACCGTAAATTGTTCTCTCATCTGAAATCAAGGATCATAGAAAGGCAATTAATATGGGACTGTGTTCTATAAGGTTAGTCAAAAATTCATATGTAAGCTATTGGTTTTATGATAGGACTTGTTTCTCTGACTCATTGGTTCCACTCTCCTGTTAATGGCAGGCTTCACTTAGCAAGGTATCATCCATCACAGGTCTACACGAACGCCATCATAATGGTTTGCATTATGCTAATCACCATAGTTACTTGTTTAGCAAAGGATTCTCTAAACAGGCATGAAACAGCCAATGTTGAATACAGAGCATGAGGCGGAAGAAGAGGAAGAGGAGGATGAAAAGACAGTACTTCCTTTCTTCCAATGTAACACGCACGTGTGTACTAAAGAAAAACTACCACGATAGCAAATTAACCAGTTGGCCAAGATCATTCAAACAAAAATTATTAAAAACTCAGTCAATGGGAATCTTAAGGCAAAATATTAGGGAAACTGGACATTTTAAAGACCTTGTAATTAATACGAGTAGTAGAGAGGGAGAAAAACCTTCAAATATAACTGGCTAAAATTTATTTAATTTTAAGATATGCCTAACACGGTATCTGACATACAGTAGACATTCAATATGCATTTGTTAAATGAATGATAACCTAAACATGTCCAAATGTTTCAGATTGATGACACCCGTTTTATTAATAGCGACTAAAACAAATAGAAAACCATTAGCAACCTGACCTCGGGTAAGCAGTCTCAAAGGAGGAAATCTGATCCATACAAAAAGAAATCTCTCAAATCGACAGGCCTCTCCGTGGCACAGGGAAGGGCTTCTTGGCTAACATCTGAGACCATTGACTTACGTTGTTAATATGGAAGGAAAAAAATTGGCAACTTTCCCCCATATTTTAAATAATCTGGCCTGAATAGTTGCCATAGTAGCTTTAAAAATCAAGGTAGTTACTCACTGAACCATTAATTTTTTTTTTCCCCCACGAAAGTCATTCAAAGAAACAGCATGGAGTAATAACAAGTCTGAAGTTTTCTCTACGACTTTCTCAAAATAAATTTACAAAATGACATTTCTTTGTTACTCATAATGAATGTACACATCTACATATGGTGCAATGAAAGGGGTAAGTACACGTCTGTACACACTCTAGACAGTTCCACCCCTGACAGACACACCAGCTGAGCCATCCCCAGGACAATTAACAGACTTCTCTAGAATATGTAAAAGAATGTACATGTATGTATAACTGAATCACTTTGCTGTACAGCAGAAATTAACACAACATTGTAACTCAACTCTACTTCAAGAAAATAAATTTTTTAAAAAAGACTCTTTTAAAGAAAAACCTTCAACTCTCCCACACAGAGAGAATGATACATTGAGGCAAATGGAGAAAACAATCCACTCACCTGGCTGTTTTCCCTTATCCACATTGAGTCCACAGAGCTAGACACGTCTTTTATCAAGCACATCACTGCAAATTCTTCCCCTTGCCTGAGAAGATAGCTGGCTTTGGACACAGACACAACAGGCACAGCTCTGATGGCTAGAATAAAACGAAACATGGCCCTCAAATAACTGGCTGTAGTATAGCATAACGTTTTAACTTACCATTTTTCCTCAGCTGTCCCCAGCTCACTTTGTGGTCTTTTAAATAAGATATAAGGTATGGTACTAACCGATCTGTATTACTTGTATATTTGAAGACATCAGCAATTAAATTGTACATCCCTCAAGTAACTTCATTAACACCGAGTGAAAAAGATAGACTGTCTACTTTGAGATTATAATAATCCTGATCAATGCTATTTTGAAATAGGTAGAAGCCCTGGCACAGTGAAGCTGCCTTCACTTTATTTGACTTGATGGTTTCATGAGAATGTGACCAACAACTAATTATATTCTTTTAACCAAACAGGCATCTTTCCCACGCGCTGTAAAAATAACGTCTTAGGGCTTCCCTTGTGGCGCAGTGGTTGAGAATCTGCCTGCTAATGCAGGGGACACGGGTTCGAGCCCTGGTCTGGGAAGATCCCACATGCCGCGGAGCAACTAGGCCCGTGAGCCACAACTACTGAGCCTGTGCGTCTGGAGCCTGTGCTCCGCAACAAGAGAGGCCACAATAGTGAGAGGCCCGCGCACCGCAATGAAGAGTGGCCCCCGCTTGCCGCAACTAGAGGAAGCCCTCACACAGAAACGAAGACCCAACACAGCCAAATAAATAAATAAATAAATAATAATTAAAAAAAAAAAATAACTTCTTATTTCTTAAAATCACAGGTTTAAAAAATAATCAAACTTTCCTTAATTCCAAAGAGCATCCTTTTTCAAAAGCCTTAATAAAAACTACGCAATAGCTAAATGCCAACTGGTGTTGAGTTAGATGATCTCTGAAATACAAAAATCTGGGTATCTTCCAGCTATCAAAATATTCTACATAATGCCACATTAATAACAAGGTCCAAAGTCAGCTGGTACTTTCCTCCTCAGATTGTGAATAGTTTGAGAAGGTATTAAAATTAAATAGCTGAGGAGGAAGTCAATTCATAGATCAATAGTAAATCAAGGAGTGAATAACTGTGTGCTAATCTTTTCAGTGTAACTAAGGCTTCCCAATGAGTTTCTCTTGGAAGGAACACTTTGTGCAATTATGAAACTTTGGGATGTCCTGATGTCAGTAGGTTTAAAGACTGTCCCCAGGACCATCTGAATGCCCATCCCTGGTAGACACACCCAGCTGGAGGTGGTCATGGACCCAACACATGGGATGGAGACTGTGAAATAAAGTATTCACAAGCAGCCGGCATTATTTTGAGGCTGGGGGAAACGATCTGAGAAGCTACCTGAGTGACATACTAAGTTGGACCAGTGAGAAGAGAGAAGTCTTCTTTTAGATCACAGGATGCTCCGACTCCCAGAAGAAAGCAAACAAGGGCCCGTACCTGCCCTCACTTTCAGGGTGAATTTCTTCGACAGCACGGACTTGCCCTTCTGGTTTGCCGAGCAGTGTAGACAGAGCCGATGATACTCGCGCTTCACGTTTCTGATTGTGATGCCGGCCTTGGGGTCAGCGACAAACGTCAAGTCCTTGGGAAGAGGTTTCCCCTCGCACCCCGTGAGGGAGTAATTGGTCACCTCTGGGTCTGTCAGAGGACAGCGGACCAGCGTGTCGTTGCCTTCCTTCCCGTACAAGGGAAGCTCAACCAGGAAAAGCTTCTCAGGATCTACAGCATATCAACAATCAGTAGTTTGAATGGCTGGTCATAGACACTGAAAACATTTTATAAAAATCTAAAATATTGCCGCTCATAACAACAATTCCTAGTGGCCCAAATGGCTGCTGACTTTATTCTTTGCAAACAAAAGTAGAATTTATCCGAATCATACTAATAAGGAAGAGTTAACACTTAGTAAACACTTTCCATGTGTCAGGCACTAAGCCTGGACCATTACACACTTCTCGTTCTCATTTAATCCTCAATACACCCCTATGTGACAGGCGCTATCATTATCACCATTATATCGATAAAGTGAAGTTTCAAAAACAGTAACTCTCCTTAAGTGACACAGCCCAGGAATGGCAAGATAGAACTCAAAGCCAGGTCTGACTGATACCACAATTTGAACTCTTAAAGCTCTGGGAATATTTTACTGTAATAGTTACTTTTTTTCTACAGCAGGGAACACTCCAAAGAAACTGGGCCAAGAATAAGCCAGCCTGATGATATCTAATAGGATGGGAAAAAGTGGAATTATACCTTGTTCAGGACTTTCCCACCTACTGTCCAATCTGGAATTTGTTTTGATCTTATCTAATTGACACAACTTCTACTTTTGTGTGAGCCTTTATCACTTTTTTGAAAAGTGTCCAAATATACTTCCTTGTTGTACCAGTTTCCGAATTAATCATATATATATATATATATTTAAAATCTATTTAACAAGTAAGAAGACCTATTTAGTTCAGAAAGGTGAAATAATTTCCCTCTGGTGATACAATAACTTGCCTCATTTGTCCCCAAGTGTGCTTGACTTCAAAGTCAAATATGTACTATACGCCTCCAAGACTAAGGGAGAAGCATGGGAAAGAGTCTATGAATTAAAAGAAGAACACAGAGGTTTACAGGGAGGCAAAATGACCACGATCTAGGAGCCATGTGAGGGTATTCAGTGAGAGGAAAGGGAAAAAAATAAGAAATGTTTAAAAGGGGGACTAACCAGTGTTATCAGTACTCAAGATGTGCTAAGAAGAAAGGAATATGGGTCAGCCTGAAGCTTGTATGATAATCAGTAGTAACAGTGCAGAGTACATCAATGTGGAGAAGGAGCTGGAGGGGTCCAGATATTTTTCCTTATAAAGTGAGAGAATTACCAGCATCTCCATTGTTTGTAACAACACGGGTTTCAGAAAGTTCCTAAGAACAACCCGGTGAACACCCTGAGCACAGGGACATTCCACACAATTCTTTCTTCATTAAGATAAATTTCAATCAGCTTATAAGTAACAATAGAGTAAAATTAAGACTGAAAATGAACAAAACTGAATCATCATAAAATTGTCGTTTAGTGTTTTCATTCCTACAAAACCCTAACCCCTCCGCGTGGGCCTCTTTCCAGAGTTCCCAGTCTCCAGGATCTTCCAGCTTCTGAATAGAATCTAGAAAACTATCAGGAGGCCACACAGTATAAATAACATGTGGGTCTCACTCTATTCATATTCCTTGAAAGATATGTATAAATAGAACTTCTAGAAATCAAATAAATTGATATGAACACGGGGAGTTTATGAGTTTCAGAAATGCTATGGCAAATACTTGATTGTCCAAACCAGGATATTTGTGACTGAAAGGGGTACTCTTAATAATTATGCCAGGACACCAGGCATGGACTGGGAAAGCCTCCGGTCAACTGGGACCTCATATTAGCAAATACAAACCTCATTCTGTATACACAATATGCTGCCGCCTCTACTGTGTAAAGATAATACAGATACAGGGTTGGGCCAACAGATTACACTTAAAATGTTTTTTAATTGTCCTTTCCATCTGTAAATCGGGTGTCCCACAAAAATCAATGACATAATTGAAATATACTTATCATATAATTTTGATCAATTTTCAAAGAGTTTTCCAAAACAAATTATGCACCTCCCAGCCTTCCTAAGTTACTCTGCAAACAAATTATCTCATAATGGCTGAAATACGGTTCGAGGCTATAGCTGGTTAGTTTTCCACCTATTCTTTCTCAGTCACTTGAGTCATAGTTCCTACAGCAATGTCCCAATTTCCTTCATTGCTGTTTAAGACACATTACTTAAGCATCCGAACATCTTAAATCGGTAATAATTAAGTACAGTTCTAAGTTACCGGGGATGACTTCCCCCATCAAGAAAATCTGTGAGCTCTGTGAGACTGATTTGGCTAATGCAGCAGTTTCCCTATTTATTCAGCTGTCTACCCATCCTATTCATAAGCAGAATGATACTTCATTACCACCTGGAAATTACAGAGTACCTTCTTGAATGTCAAAGAACAGGACATGGTCGGCTCAACAATTATGGAACCATACCCGGAGGCTAGCTGTGGCTTTTCAACGCGTCTTCCTTTGCAGCTACCCACCCAGGAAAGAGTAAAAGATAAACTAAGGCGAGGCAGCGTCAGTTTCACGGCAACCTTCCGTACAGGGAACATGAGAGGCAATTTTACTAACCCTTGACAGAACTAGAATTTGCACAATTTTGTCTCCCTGATAACAATTACATAAGGAAGACAGAGCAGGCGATCTCATCCAAGTGTTGCCGTGAGGAACTGTGACTCTAGGGGTGGCTCAGATCCACAATCTAGGATAAATTTATTCGGTCCTCTTCCACAATACCATGCATGAGGTTGCAAGGACAACCCCAGGCCAGGTACAAACCCAGGACTAGAACTGAAACTATTTCTCCTCCTATAATGTGGGTATGTCTCTTAAGCTTTAAGTGCTTCAGTTTTTACATCAGCAAAAAGAGACTCCTCCCTTATCCCTGCCCCTAGCCCCCCAGGAAATCTCCTCCTGACAAGGATATTAAAAGCACAAACACAGATGAATCACTGCATTCATCACATGAGATGAGGTACAGAAATCCAACCATCACATTTTCCTTTTGTTTCTAAGAGGTCACAATTTTTTAAATGAATGAACTGACTTCTATTAAGAACCTAGGAAGGACACGGGGTGCTTAGCCAACTGAGTTATTTTTCTGGAATTTACTCCCTAAAAGTGGGTCAATTCATTTGAAGCTTTGATCTGTTTAGGCCTTTAGTTCCCTGAAGTGTTTTTACTAAGTGGGAGTATCTGGAATCTCAAGGCATTAAAATGCCGCCTTCCCAAAGGGCCTAATTTATTCTCAGGGTTTACTCACATCACCAGGACAAATGGGCTAAGCCATATTGTAATCTCATTAGGAAGAGTATCACAGCCTTGCAGACCTTCAGCTGGAGTCATACCCAAAGCCACTATGTATCAAAAGACGGGGGAAACGAACAAAAAAAAAATTTTTGTCTTATGCTTCCTAGACCCAGCCAGTAATATTTTATCCATGACTCAGCCATCTATATGTCATCCCTAATTAAGGACAGGATATAAAGTTCTCTAAGTATAGCATCAAAGAAAGCTGAGCATTTACCTCTAACAAACACATAAATGGAACCGCTCAAGCCGCCTTCATTGGTGCACGTGTAATTGCCTGTATTTGTGGCCTCTGCTTTCTTGGTGATCCATTCTGGGTATGTTTTCTCTCTCAATTGACCCAGAGTCTCAAAAGTCCACTTGACAAATCCTGGGTCGGTGCATAATAGCCTAATCTCATCGCCGACACTGACAATTAACTCTGATTTTGCTGGATGGATGGATGGTGGAGACAGTGCCCCTGGACTCACAGATGGTTGAGAAGAGCCTGCCAAGAAAAATGAAAATCGTGTTGAATGTGATCTTTTTCTTAGGCGAAATAAGGATTTCTTCCAATATTGATTTCCATCTTCTGTGTACTCGACAATAAAAATAGGACAAAGCTGCCCAGCTATTTATGGGGAGAGAGTTCTTTTTAAAGTTTCTCAAGTTCATCTAGAAAATTAAGTTATTTTCTGCAACCCTCAATTAATCCTGAGGGTCACCCTTGGTATGCAAGCCAAGACTTGCTGGATGCCATGGCCTTCTCTGGGTTAAACACACAGCGGGGTCAAGTTTCCACTCTGAACACGGGCCATTGCAATGACACTGACATGCTGACACCCAGTCTAGAAACAACAAAAACAAAATCTTGCACTATTAAAAAAAAAAACTACTGGGCTGTCACTCTTTAAGCAAAATGTACATGATCATGATTAACTTGGCTTTTTCTTAAAACTTTGTGAATTCAGTTATTTCTATGCAATTCTCCTTATATGGTGATGGTCATCAAAAAAGGACTATCTGTAAGTTTCAAATAATAAGGCAGAAAATGAAAATCTTATTTTAATGGTCAGATCATGAGATTTCCTGGCCTACGTTGGGTTGCGGCCTGATCAACCTAATGCCTAGAGAGGTTTCCTACATAGGAAACTAGTTTAAAGATATAAACTATAGACTCCGAATATGAAACTTGAACCTTAGAAAATTCACAGCAGCCAACTCATTCATTCATTTGTGCACGCATGCATCTGTAGCATGAAGGCAAGTATCTGTTCATTACTTGTGATCTACAAAAGCATTGTTAGGTGCTGGGAGAAAATCCACATAAATGGGACACACGGTCCTTACACTTCCAGAGCTTAAAGTACACAGTGTTCGATGTCAGAATAATGAAACAAAGATACAAGGTTTAGCTTTAGGCTAAAGAAAAAGAAGTGGGCTGGAGTTTCACAGTATCAGAAGAGGAGAAAGAAAAGACAGACACGTACCAGAGATACATACCACGGAGACACTCATGCACAGTGAGATACCAGAGGTCAGCTAGATGCAGGGAAACCAGTGAAAAGCTCTGGTCCTAAGGTAGGCAGAAGCCACAGAACCCACAGCGAGGATCTGAGACGAAAAGAGGAAGATGTGACACCGCCAGAGGAAGAGCACATTAGTGGCTAGAGTGCCATGAAAAATGCAAAAGGTTGACTCACATGTGACCTGGGTGAGACGGGCTGGGGCACCAGGAGAACAGAGCTCCCTGGGGGGCTTTCAGCCACTTCTGCAGGATCATGGGGGGAATGGTTCCTGTGCCTGGGATTTGTGCCCCCTGCACACATACCAGGTCAGAGACAGAACTGACGTGGGTTATAAAGGAGGAGCAAAAGCCATCGCCATCCAAGCCAGGTAGAGGAAGGGGTGGCAGCAGGAGTAGGCCATACCAGGAGCCTCTCCACAAGTTCAGGGCAGAGATGGAGATAGAAAGGGAGGGTCAGAAAGGGACAGGGACGGGAGAAGCAAGAGACCTGCTCCCAGGTGCTACCTGGGCGGTAGATGGACTCCTCACCTGACAACCCGAAATTCCGATGGTGGAGCAAGAGTTATACCTGTGAAGTTAAAAGACACGAACAAATAATCCAAGGAAAGGGTTTGTAGACAAAAGAGGAACACAACGAGTACCGATCTTACCAGCTAAGGGTGGGTAGGAAAGAGTCAAAAGACATTTCTGAAAATGAGACCACCAGAAAGGAAGGGGAGAGGCTAAAGAGGCAAGGCAGGCAACACACAAAAGGTTTCAAAGAGAAGGTGGGTGGGTCCCAGGGCAGAGGCTGAGCAAGGTCAAAGGGAATGAACCAAGCCTCCCCAGACTTGGTTAGAAAGACACCACAGGAAATCCAATTTCAATTGAGTGGGAATTTCTGTTGGCTTCAAGGTTAAAGGCTGCAAGTGTAGACCTCTTCTTAGAGAGCTGTGGCAGGAGAAAGCACAGAAGAAATAGATCTGTAGTCAAACAAGGTTAAAAGTTAAAAAAAAAAAAAAAAAATAGGAGGCCTGCTGGCATTTGAAGATGGAAGAAACAGAATCCATGGAGAGGGACAGACCAAAGGTGCTCTAAAGAAGGGAAGAAGTTGCCCCTTGAAGGTGTGTATAAATGACCATTCCCAGTTCCACTTTGTTAACCCAGACAAATATTTCATCTGGGCACCTTCCAACCACGGCATCAATTGAAGCTCCATGATGTCATGCAAAGTACACCCCCAGATCAGAAGATGCTCAGCAGCCCTGATTCACAGAAGATTAACAGTAAGTTCAACCATAATCACCAAATGTTACTGAGCACCCAATATCAAAAAAAACAAACAACCCAATCCAAAACTGGGCAGAAGACCTAAATAGACGTTTCTCCAAAGAAGACATACAGATGGCCAAGAAGCATATGAATGGATGCTCAACATCACTAATCATTAGAGAAATGCAAATCAAAACCACAATGAGGAATCACCTCACACCAGTCAGAATGGCCATCATCAAAAAATCTACAAACAATACATGCCGGAGAGGATGTGGAGAAAAGGGAACCCTCCTGCACTGCTGGCGGGAATGTAAATTGATACAGCCACTATGGAGAACAGTACGGAGGTTCCTTAAAAAGCTAAAAATAGAATTACCATATGACCCAGCAATCCCACTACCCGGCATATACCCCGAGAAAACCATAATTCAAAAAGAGTCATGTACCACAATGTTCATTGCAGCTCTATTTACAATAGCCAGGACATGGAAGCAACCTCAGTGTCCATTGACAGATGAATGGATAAAGAAGATGTAGCACATATATATATAATGGAATATTACTCAGCCATGAAAAGAAACAAAATTGAGTTATTTGTAGTGAGGTGGACAGACCTAGAGTCTGTCATACAGGGTGAAGTAAGTCAGAAAGAGAAGAACAAATATCGTATGCTAATAACACATATATATGGAATCTAAAAAAAAAAAAAAAAAGATTCTGAAGAACCTAGGGGCAGGACACGAAGAAAGACGCAGACATAGAGAATGGACTTGAGGACACGGGGAGGGGGAAGGGTAAGCTGGGATGAAGTGAGAGTGGCATGGACTTATATACACTACCAAATGTAAAATAGATATAGCTAGTGGGAAGCAGCCGCATAGCACAGGGAGATCAGCTCGGTGCTTTGTGACCCCTTAGAGGGGTGGGATAGGGAGGGTGGAAGGGAGATGCAAGAGAGAGGAGATATGGGGATATATGTACACGTTTAGCTGATTCACTTTGTTATACAGCAGAAACAAACACAACACTGTAAAGCAATTATACTCCAATAAAGATGTTTAAAAAAAAAAATGTTACTGAGCACCAACAATATGAGAAGTGCTATGGACGAGACTGTGAGCCCACTAGGCTGAGTATCTAAATGAAGGAGCCAGAATGTGGGAATGAAGTGGTTAGGATTATTTTTAAAGTCATACAGTGCATTAAATAATGAAAATGGGCACAGCGGTAAATGGAGACGCTATTATTTCAATTATTTATCCCCTTTATAAAAGGAATACTTCCGGGAATTCCCTGGCAGTCCAGTGGTTAAGACTTGGTGCTTTCCCTGCTGTGGGCCTGGGTTCAATCCCTGGTCGGGGAACTAAGATCCCACAAGCCACGTGGCACGGCCAAAAAAAAAAAAAAGGAGTACTTCCTAGTCCATATGAGCGACGTTGACAGTAAACTGATTGCAAAAATTCTCAAGGATTTATATTGCAATATATTTCAATCAATTCAATCTTCTCATGAGTGGGTCTTAAGGGCATATGCAGATACTACAACCTGGCTGAATAAATACTGTTGACTTCTGGAGACCTGCCACCCCAACGTAGGCAAGGCTTGGCTGTGTGACCTAAGGCAGGCCACTCGAGCTTTCTGTGCCCAAGTTTCCACATCTGGAAAATGATGATAGAAATACCCTCATTTCACAGAGTTCTAATGCAAATCAAATGCGATAAATACACACAAGGAGCTTAACACAGGACTGGGCAGTTTGTAATAAATGCTAGTTATTACAGTGAAGCAATAAAGCATCCTAGGTAAGAGCTCTCATTTTTTTTGAGGTCTCTAAAATTTTTTTGAATTTATTTTATTGAAGTATAGTTGATTTACAATGTTGTGTTAATTTCTGCTATAAGTGATTCAGTTATACACATATATATTCTTTCTCATATTCTTTTCCATTATGGTTTATCACAGGATGTTGAAATTACAGTTCCCTGTGCTATATGGTAGGACCTTGTTGTTTATCCATCCTATATATAATAGGCTGCATCTGCTAATCCCAAACTCCCACTCCATCCCTTCCCCTTGGCAACCACAAGTCTGTTCTCTATGCCTGTGAGTCTGTTTTTGTTTCGTAGATGAGTTCATTTGTGTCATATTTTAGATTCCACATACAAGTGATATCATATGGTATTTGCCTTTCTCATTCTGACTTACTTCAGTTAGTATGATAATCTCTAGAGATAAGACTGTACAGATTTGCATCCTGGCTCTGCCACTTACTAAGTGTGTGATCCTTAGGCAAGTTACCAATCATCTCTGCCTCGGTTTCCTCATCGTGAAAGTAGGGACAGTAACAGCACCTGTTCATAAAGCTGTTATGTAAAGCACTCAGAATTGTGCTCAGGAACATAGAAAACACATAATAAATACGAGACACAATTATTCTAAAAACAGAATCTCTTATCTTCCCTCCAATCACTTCTGACTTACTTCCTATGGATGTGAATGGGTCCATCATTTCCCAAGCAGATTTCTGCCTGACTTCGCCCTCCTTGGCAGTAAAATCATAGCTATCTTTCCACAGAGCCTCTGCCACACATCCTTGTATGCCTTTCCACTCCTGCTGTCCCACCCCAGACTAGCCATTTACAGTGTCATGGAGAGAACATCCTCTCCTGAAAAATCTCCATGCCTCCAGCCTCCACTCACCCCACCCCCAAATCATCCAACCTCATAACCCTGAGACCCATCAGCCTAAAACACCACTTTTTCAACAACCCCACTCCCAGCCTCAAAACCCCTAACAGAGGAAGCAGCAGCTAACACTGACATCACGTGCGGCTTACAAAGCATTTTCACAGGATTAATTTCTAGCTGTTTCCTCTGGACCCAACCTGCCTCTCCAGTCAGACAGACCCTTAGGCTAAGGACGCTGCAAACACGCTTCAGTCCTTGCTATGCCCATCTCTCTGCCCATGTCCCCAGGGCACAGCTACTCCACCAATTCACCTCTTTGTCATACGGAAAGCCCTGTCTTCACGGCTGTTGTTCCCTAACCACTCCAGGTCGTGATCACCTGTCCCCACTAAATCCCTCTAACATGTTCAGCCCCATCACCCATTTGGCTTCTACTGCTGTTACCACAGTGGTCTACATCTATATCTTACCTTCTCTACCTACTGCAAGGTCTTAGGGCTCTCAGGGTAAGGATCCTAAATTGTACTTTTTTCCCTAGCATAGTCATAAAAAAGATTCCCTTCAATCCCTGAACATATAAAAGATTGGAGGAAGGGCAGGTTCCAAAACACCCAGCTCCTGTAACAGATGCTAACAGTCTTCCGACCAATCCCCAAAAGAGCACAACTGTCTATTCCATTGCTCCACTAAGAAAAGGGAGTGGCTTAATTCATCCATTAAAACTACTATGGATACCTCCAAATTTGATATCATTAGTTTGCACTTTACTTCTAGAGTTTTAAAAAATAAATTTTTTAAATATTCCCCACCAGAAACATTCAGGGTTTTATTTTCAAAATAAATGATAAGTTCAACCCTCAAACTCATACTATAAAATGAAAATAGAGCTTATATCAGAGTGGGGCTGTGGATATTATTCTCTTGTCTCCAAACTATAATGCTCTCACAAGAAAAAAAAAACAAACTAGAGATTCCTGTTAAAACATATATATATGTGTGTGTATACGTATATATACAAACACAGACATATATACACACATACTTTTATTATATTTAAAAAGCAATACCAATAATTTATTCCAACTGACCTTTGAAATTGCTCTGGAATCACACATTTTGAAATATATCAGGTACATAGCAAGTTCTCAACAAACGTTTGTTGAATTGGGTTTTATCTATATCAGGACCCTTTGCATTTGAACATATACTTCCCTAATTATGTTTGGCTAATAAAAATATCAAGAGTTGCTTTCTGTTTCCTGAACACATGTTAATTAATGAGCCCCCCAAAAAATGATAGATGGCAAAACCCACCATTCTGGGGACCAAGTACTATAATGAATCATGGCTCTGGGCTAGGAACTCCAGGACCTATTCAGCAAATACTTATCCCAGGTACCTTGCTAAGTGCTGGACCTAGGAAACAGTCCTTGCTCTCAAGAAGCACAAATAAGGAGGAAAAGGGCACTTATGAACAGTCAACAATGCAAGATTTTAACAATAGTTCAAGATAAATACCAACATACCCTCTGTAACCTCTTTCTAGTGTAAAATTCAACCATATCCAAAAGAATTGAAATCAGGATGCAAACAGATACTTGCACACCAACGTTCATAGCTGCATTATTCACAATAGCCAGAAGGTGGAAAAACCCAGTTGTCCATCGACAGATGAATGGATAAACAAAATGTGGTATATACATAAAACAAAATATTATTCAGCCATAAAAAGGAATGAAATTCTGACATATGCTACAACATGGATGAACTTTGAAAACATTATGTTAAGTGAAATAAGCCAGACACAAAAGGATAAATACTGTATGATTACACTTATATGAGGTATCAAGAATAGGCAAATTCATAGAGACAGAAAGTAGAATAGAGGTTACCAAGGGCTAGGGAGAGGGAGGAATGGAGGGTTATTGTTTAATGGGTTTCTGTCCGGGATGATTAAAAAAAAAGTCCTGGAAATGGATATGGTGATGGTTGCACAACATTGTGAATGTACTTTAATGGCACTGAATTAGACACTTTTAAATGGTATGCTTTATATTATGTATATTTTACCACAATTTTTTTTAAAAACTAAAGTTTTTTAAAAATCAGTAATTCTTCAAGGCACGGGGGAAGCCTCAAATTTTCTCAGCTACCTGGGCTCTTTCTTATCTGACCACTCTGACCTCTAGTAGTAGCCTCTGTGGGCCCCCCAAGTTTATCTTAAATCACAGCGTTAAAAAATTAATCACTGTTATTATTTTTATTTGTTCCACACAGCTGTGTTTGAGGGCTTGAACACCAGCTCTCTTTCTTCCCAGCTCTCTACTACCTTATACAGAGTAGTCATGCATGGCAGAAGCCTCTTTTAGCGCTCTGGGCTGAATAAGCTAGAAATTTTAAACCACACTGACTACTGCCCAAGAGACTTGAACGCTCAAGGCTACTAGAGTTCTTCTCCTGTACATCTTTGCTCTTCTCCTCACACTATCTGAGTCCTTTGGTTTTATTCTCAAACCTGTTTATGGAAGTTGGACTTGATATTATATTATATATAAGTACATGTTATGAAAATTGATGAAATATGAGCGTGTGTGAGTGTGTGTGTGTGTGTTTGGGGAAAGCTGTTGATTCTCTGATAACTAAGCAACACTCTATAAGGTGGCTCAACTGAAAAAACCCTACAGGTTCTTCAAGTTAAATGTGGGTGAAACATTAGAAGACTGGGGGAGGGTCTCCACTTCACAAACACGGGGGGGGGGGGGGGAGTCTGCATTCTGACTGTCTCACAGGCACTACGTTTAAAGAAACTGAAATTAGAAACTGCAGGCCTTATATTGTGGGTGTGGTGTATGGGGAAGACAGCAGCTCAGACTGCCTGAGAACTCCCATCCGTCAACCCAAACTCAAAGAAAAAGTTCTGTTTCTCCATCAAAAAGAACAAAGCCATCCATCTTTCTTTTCTTAAGTGAAATAAACCATTCAAGGTAGACCTGTATTTTTTGTGACCTGTGGCTTAAAAGACTCGAGTCCAGAGTGGGCTTCTACAGTACAAGCTTCTTAATGACCTGTGTAAGTCGGGGCGACTGGCTTGAGCACAGGTTGCTCCCCAACCACCTTCAGCAGTGGTTGGACCATGTCAACTGTTAATCAATCTGGAGTCTCAACTTGTCCTCCTAAGGTCTTTATACCCTTCACAAATGTCTAAAGCTGCAAAGACTGAATTTATAGCTGGGGTTAAAAGTAAGGAAGTTATTTCAAAACCTTCTCCTCTTTGGACACACATATAAGGAACCAGGCAAAATAATGGCAGGGAAGAAAACCCACATAGAGAGGCCTATTCTAGTTTTGGGGAAGTAGAGCTGTGAATAAGGCAAAGCTCAAAGCTCCACTGTAGTTCAGCTCCTCTCTGGTTCACATACTGTTCAACCACAATTTGTAATAAAAGGGCTAATGATTTGTATATCCTACTGTTTCTGACACACTTTTATATTCCCATAGGAGTAAACTGGATAAAAATCAAGATGGAAGGATCGTAGTAATTGCCCACAACACCCATGAGGCTTTTGAAAACAAGTAGATGATACTGCAAATAGAATAAAGCTGGGGTTGGGGGTATGAGCTCAGTGAAAACCACACAAGTCCTTAAAAATGCTCTTGCCCAGCGACAGGGAGAGTGTGAATCCACTCCGGATCCCCACGCAAATTGGAGGAAGCCACGCCATGGAGGATCCAGCATGGCCCCCATTCCACTGTGGTGAGGCCACGCCACCAGAACCATTAAGACATCTTTCATGTCAACATGCATCTATTGCATAATTATTACCATGGTAGTGAACCAGATGCTGATGAGGAACTCAGCCTTGTGTAGGAGACAAATCTAATACAAATGAAACAAAAATACTGAGAGGTCACAAACAGGTCCCAAGACTCAAAGGAAGCAGCTATCATTCTGCCCAAAAGGATCACGAAAAGCTCCAGGGGGAGGGGCCTTGAGAGCTAAGCCAGGAAGTCTTTGTCTGTGTGTTTGCATGTGCCCGTGTCTGTATGTGTATTCGAGGAAAAGCTCATCCTATGAGGATCCCATCCCACCCACCCCCACCCCCCAAACTGTGAGCTCTCAGAATCCAAAGCCAGGTCTGTAGCCATCACTAGCCTCAAAGGCCTCACAGGGCATCAGGAATACAGCATGTGCTCACTAAGTGCACAGCGAAGGAATGACTACGTATAGGAAATGCAGAGGTGCAGGATATGGGAAGATAATCTGAGACATCATCTTACAGAGCAGTGCTTTCCTCATCTAGGGTGTTTGCTAACAGTCTTCTTGAAGGTCACTTTCACTCAGTGACAAATAACAGTAAACATCTTTTTATATTATAATACATAGCATAAAATAGAAAGAAAAAAATCAAACGCATTTTTTTCAGGGGGAAAACATGAGCTTTCAAAGAAACTGAACTGCCTCACGACTACATACTCACAAACACACCACCCAAATCCCGACCATCTCCAACCTTTAAAAGCACCTCCACGGACAAGTTTGAGAACAGTCCTAAATGGATCACTTGAATTCCAATTCACAATTGAACACTTTCCAAAGGATTTTCTGGGTAAGAGAAAAGCTCAGATATATCTTTAATCTTATAACATAGAGATTTAAAGTACTCAACTGAATAGAACTCACTGCTAAAATCTACTCAGGTGTAGACATGAGATAAACAATAGGTAATTGACACAGTCTCCTCACCATCCTTTAAGTCTCTCACTGTAATACCCCTATGTTCGGGGCCTGAAAAAAACAATTCCTTGGTACAATGCAAATTTGTATTTAGCTTCTAAAAATAAAATTCCTCTCTGCATGCCAGGTCTTGGTACTACATTAGGTCCAGGATATTTAGTGATTATACAAAATCTGTTTCCATATTCGAGACAGCTTAGGGTTTCAAGCAGTGGCAACAGACCATTATAAAATGATCAGCCATTTGAAAGTCAGTTTAAAATCACAAAATATCAATAACAAAGACATCCTGCAGCACAGTCTTTTTTTTAAAAAAGCAGCTCCTTAAGCATATTTCAATGTTGGTGTAAAGATTATGAACTAATTGACAGAAGGGAACCGAAGGACAGAGAAAGAAAAACTGGAGCGTTAGTCATTAGTGGCAAAGAGAGGGGGCTCAGTAACAAAGCCAGCACTTCAGAAACGTGTCTTCACGGATGCAATGGTAATTAAGCTCCTACCATTCGGCCTGGGTCGGGCTGAGGACCAGGAATACAGAGCAGGGCATGACAGCCCAGCGGGGAAGCTGAACTCACACGCATAGTGACCATACAATGAAGCAAGAGCAGACAAAAAGGGCAACAGAGCGTGTGGGCAAGAAGAGGGGTCAAGGGACTTCCCTGGTGGCGCAGTGGTTGAGAATCTGCCTGCCAATGCAGGGGGCACGGGTTCGAGCCCTGGTCCGGGAAGATCCCACATGCCATGGAGCAACTAAGCCCGTGCGCCGCAACTACTGAGCTTGCGCTCTAGAGCCCACGAGCCACAACTACTGAGCCCACGAGCCACAACTACTTAGCCCTTGTGCCACAACTACTGAAGCCCACGTGCCTAGAGCCCGTGCTCTGAAACAAGAGAAGCCACCGCAATGAGAAGCCCGCGCACCGCAACGAAGAGTAGTCCCCGCTCACCTCAATTAGAGAAAGCCTGCGTGCAGCAACGAAGACCCAACGCAGCCAAAAATAAATAAATTAAAAAAAAAAAAAAAAAAAGAGGGGTCAGAAAGGATTCCTAGAGCTCAGATTAAAAAATGGGTGTGACCTGGTCAGACTGCAGGCACAAGATGGTCTATCGAGTTGGGGAACCGCAGGAGCAAATGTCACAGAACTAGCAAGACGCATGCTTAGAAGTCAGGTGTCACTCAAAATCCCTGCAGCATCAAGGTGTGAGGCCAGAGACCCAGTAGGGTCTTTGTCATGGTAAGGAGGTGAGCCTGCCCAGATGGGGAGCTACTGGTGTGTGTTTTGGGGGGACCCCTCTGGGAGCAGTGAAGGATAGTACTGACAGAACAGGACTAGAGACAAGGACAGCTAGGAGACTAGATCCAGACAGGAGCTGATGAGAACATAAGCCAGAGGTATGGGACGGACAGGAGAGGTGGGTGTTTACTGGGTGAGTACGGGGCCTCGGCATGGGCGGATCTAGGCAGTAAGGAAGCAAGAGGAAGGAAAGAAGACACCCCTGTTTTTGGCTTACACCTATGAGAAGATGGGGTGCCAACAGACTGGAGGGGGAAAAACTGATTTAGAGGCATTTGGATCAGCAGGTGGCAGCTGGAAGGTTCTGCAAATTGATGGGGGCGGGGGCAGCAGGGGAGGTCAGGGCCACAGACATATTCACCAGCACACAGGGGGTGGTATCCCGGGGTGCCCATAAAATCATCCAGGGAGGGAGTGGAGAGTGCAAAGAACAGAGGGGCCGAGAAGGAAATGACAAGGCCCGAGGTGGCTACAGTAGGGTGGAGATGGTGATGACTCGACTGGTAAGAGAGAACCAGGAAATTCCAGGCTAGAGGGTGCGGAGGGACTTCTAGAAGGATGCTAGAACCTTGGAGGACATGGCAGCAGGCGGGGGAACAGAAATGGACAGAGAACCAGCCCTCAAGTCTTCAGCACAAAGGACTGGTCACTGGCAGTAGGGAGGAGGGATGGAGAGTCATGGAACCTATATCACTCATTTGCAACCCTGGCTGCCCACGAGAACCCAATCCTGCCAGAATCTCTGACAGTACTGCAGGCCTGGGATGTGGGAGAAGAGGAGCCTTGACTGCACGTCAAGGAGAGGAGGGGGAGGAGAGGAGGGGAGGGAGGAGGGGGCAAGGGGAGGAGGGGGAAGAGCAGGAGGGAGGACTCCTGACAGTGAGCAGGAAGGCAGTAGCTGATGGGGAAATGGAAGACATGGAAGCTGCCAGAGGTCTCGCATGAAAAGGTGGGGGGATGAGTATCCAAGGGGGCAGGCAGCCAGGGAGGACAGCAAAGGAAGGAAGGAATGGGAATCAGGGACACAGAGCAGTGACCAGCCGAGAAGACCACGACACAAGACTGGCTGGAGAGGCCTAGGCGGCTACTGCCTGACCTCAAGGGCTGATGAACGTGGCCATGAGGTGACTGAGGCGGGGTAAAAACACTATTTTTAAGCCCCTCTTTCTTTGAACACGCTCTTTTCCGAAAAATATCTGTGGCACAAAGGAGCTGTGCTACCACATGTGGGTCCCACACTCTCATGGACGTCTGAGCAAGAGTGATTCACCAGGCTCCCTGGTGCTAGAAAGGGATGCCCCAGTGCAAACAGGGGTGCCCTTCTCTGGAGAGGCAGGGTTGGGCCACATCACCCCAACTCCCCCCCCCACACTGGCTCACCTTTCTGCAGGCTTTCAGCCGCGGTGGATTCACCTGTGGTTTGGGCCCTTCCGGCCTCTGCTCCTGAGAGCAGTTTCCTCCTGGGGGCCGAGTCAGCCCCTCTATTTTCTGCCTTTAACCACATGGACAAACCCAGCGCTAATAAATCACCTGTGTTGATCACACCTTTCCTGTAGCATGTGTATTTTCTGCTTTTCTGGCTGTTACTGTGATCCCTGGGCCAATCACGCAGGCCTCGTTCTCTGCTATAAAGCATGTCCCCACGCAGATCCCTCAACGATGCCCAACTGGGAGCTTCCTTGTACTTGAACACTCAACTCCTTCTTTCCATCAATTCTCCAATCACAAGCATGCCATCTGGGGGCAAGAGAAGCTGCCCTCAGGCTGCTTTTGCTGTTTGAAAAGCATATCCAAGATCAAGGAGATGTTAGATGTTCTGCATTCTTCTAAGGAAACTTACTAAGAGGACTCAGAAGCAAGGATTCAGGCTTCCAATAAATGCCTTCTAAAGGTACGACATCTGTCAAAGCTTCTCCCAGGTTGGAGGCACGAGCAAAATTACTGTTTGGTGTCTGCTAAGATATTTAATATTTGTACGTTTTAGATAAGATGTGTAACTATGCATTTTTGCTCTGAAGCAGTTAGTGAATGAAAAATGTAATGGTGGGGACATAGAGAAATTCTGGATTCTAAATTTTGGGCAAGTCCCTTAGGTTCTAGGTGTCTGTTTCCTCTTCTAAAAAACTAAAAAGAGGCCATCAAAAGCTCTAAGATTCTAGGATCTGTAATCAAATAGTTAGGCCATAATGGGGTCAAAATAAAGAAACCCTTTATTTAAAAAAAAAACTGGCTGGACATAAGTACTCAACTATTTATGGCAATAATGAATAGCAGTGATTCTCTTATGATATAAATAATATAACTAATCACCTGCTTTGTTTTTAAACCACTGTTTGAACACAGAATTAAATAAGGGCCTAAACATGGAACTTGATTCCTGGCTCTTACATCTTATAAAGTGAACAGTAAGTGTGGAGATGCATGTTATCACCCATTCGACAATGAAAGGAGGATCCTTCTCAGCTTATTATATTGCAAAACTTCTTCTAGACATGCATACATCCACAGCAGCAAAGGCTTACATAGGGCTACTTAATATATTTCCTACTCAGTCATCCTAAGAAAAATACAACCCGATGTTTGAGGGAGCAGGACTTCCCCTTTTGATCTCAAAGATACGCACGGCCATTATGAAGTGGGTCTCTGGGGAGTCAGATGAGGTCTGGATTTGACAAGCATAATGTATGAGGACCCATCCCTGCAGCAGAAAAGAGGAACGTCCTAATTTCCAGTGGGTTTTTCCTGATAGCCCAGTGCAGCTCCTGTTGTAAATACGTAGATTTCCACGTTTTGAATTCTGTAAAGCACTTACTGAAATAAGCAGCAGATAAGAAGCAGAAGAACTCAAATCCAATAAACAACAGAACAAGACCCTTACCATCTGTGAAGCTGGGGTGGGGCAGCTCCTGACTGCTTGCAACATTAACTTCCTTGACTTGAAGAACAAGAAAGAGCCAAGTGAAAAGAACACGGCAAGAAGAGCATGGAAAGTCGACCATGCTAGTCAAAGGCCAGCTTCACCCCAGACCTACCACGTACCAAGGAAAACAGACGTGTGCGTGTCTCACCTCCAAGCAGACCTCCTGGCTGCACGCTCTACAGAGGGCAACAGCTAGACCCTTGAAAGGACCTGCAGAAGTACCTGTGAGGCGTAAACTGCCTTCATGTTAGCTCTGTCCTGGACATGTGTGGTGGAGTGTGGGCCTGCAATCACTATGCCATTTCCTCCAACCAAGAAATTGACAATTCCTCAACATGCCAGTTCCCAGGCTCAGGAGGGGAAATGAGCTTGTGTTAGCAGCAAATGAAAACTTTAAGAAATAAAAATATATGACACCCGTAAGCTCTGGTTCTAATTCTAGAGCCTTTCATTCTAATGACATCAAATGTAATACCAATAAGCAAGGGATTGTCTGGTCAATGTTTTTACACTCGCGAACATAAATATACGCCAACTGGGGCATTTAAAAAACATTTTTTGGTGGTAAAATATACATAACATAAAATCATGTCAACCATTTTTAATTATATAAATTTGAGTGGCAATAAATACATTCACAATGTAGCGCAACCATCACTACTATCCATCCCCAGAGCTTTTCCATCATCCCAAAGTGAAACTCTGAACCTATTCAAGAATAACTCCCCATTCCACCATCACCTCCTCACCTCAGCCCCTGGTGACCGCCATTCTACCTTCTGCCTCAATAATCTGACTGCTCTAGGGACCACATGTAAGTGGGACCATACAATACTTACCCTTTTGTGTCTCGCTTACTTAACTCAGCCTAATGTCTCCAAAGTTCATCTGTGTTGTTAGCATGGGTCAGAATTTCCTTTTTTAAGGCTGAATAGTATCCCACTGTATGTAAATATCATATTTTAGCTTATCCATTTATCCTGACATTTGAGGTGTTTTCCTGAGGCAGTTTTTAAACTCTGCCTTCAAATGTGATCTACATTTTTGAAAGGCCTCTCTGCTTTTCTAGTTTTGAAAGATGTTTGGAATAATACTTGGCTTAAATAGATATTTAAGCTAATTTTCACCATAATGGGTAAATCAATACATTTTATGAGTGATTATATGCTAAATTCTGCTTTTAATAGACCTGTCAGATAAGGGAAATTGTACCTCCCCCTCCATCCCATACATGGAGCAGAGAGAATGTTTTTTCCTCCTGTTCCACTTTCAAAATGTCGGTTTATAGCCACAGGGCTGGTTTAAAACAAAGGAAGTAAAAACAAAAGTATCAATTTAAAAAAAAAAAAAAAGCAATTTTATCTGAAGCAGTTGACAGAGAAAAAGTTACCAGCATTGGTAACTGTCTTGAAAAGAGACCTGAATTAGCAGGGGCCAAACAGTCTAGCTGCAGCCCTGGGTAACAAGCTGGGGCAAGTCCCTGGTCTCCCACTTTTTCACGAAACAGGTAGAAACATACAGGGAGCCCCCTGCTATTTGCCTGTGTTACCCTGCCATAGAAGAGGTTCTGTTTGTTAGGTGCTGGAGAGAGCCAATTTCCAGAAAGGGAGTTGGATGGGTTTTAGGGTCTGAATTAAATTTAAAGGACTGGGGACTAGGGCTGAGGGCGAAAGAGAGCTGAGGGTCCCTCTTCGGAGCCAGGCCCCAGCCCAGAGGCCAGGGAGAAGACCACACAGGTGGGGGGCAGAAGAAGGAACTCAGCCTGGGCGGCCTCAGTGTTCTCATCAAACCCAAGGCTGAGGCTCAGATGGGTTTTCAGGGGAGCATGTTAGCAACTTAACTCTTACATGGGTCAGAAAAGCCAATATGTATATACATGGACAAAGTAAATGTGGCGAAATGTTAATCGGAGAGTCTAAGTGAAGGGTATCCTGAAGTTCTTTGTAGTCATCTTGCGACTTTTGTAACTTTATTCAGCAATATTTTCAAGTCTAGAAGCAAGCTCAGAGACTGGAGACTGATGGTGCTTTTCTGAGCTTGGATGGGCGCAGGAGGCAAAAGAAATATAATGGAAAAGGTGTGCGTTTTGCAGATTCCAAGCTGAGCGATGTGAAACTTTGGGGAAGTTACCTGACCTCTCCAAGCCTCAGAGTTTTGACATCTATAAATTGGGGGTGAGATACATCAGGATTCATACATTATCTCCAAATCCTATACCTACCTTATGTTCAATAAATGGTCGCAAGTGAGAAATAGTGTTTATGTTTGTTCCAAAACTTACTGTGTTTATTATGTTTCACTAAATCTAACAGGAGTTTACACTGGGTATAAGAGAGTATGCTGAGGGGCTTCCCCGGTGGCACAGTGGTTAAGAATCCGCCTGCCAGTTCAGGGGACATGGGTTCGAGCCCTGGTCTGGGAAGATCCCACATGCCACGGAGAAACTAAGCCCATGCGCCACAACTACTGAGCCTGCGCTCTGGAGCCCGCGAGCCACACTACTGAGCCCACGTGCCACAACTACTGAAGCCCGCGCGCCTAGCGCCTGTGCTCCGCAACGAGAAGCCACCGCAATGAGAAACCCGCGCACCGCAACGAAGAGCAGCCCCGGCTCGCCGCAACTAGAGAAAGCCCGCGTGCAGCAACGAAGACCCAACACAGCCAAAAATAAATACATAAAAAAAAAATTGGAAGAGAGTATGCTGAGCCCCAAATGTAAAACAATCAATTAATTGGCAAATAGCAGATTATCAGTTCCTCTATCAAAAGCAAGATTCCCGCAAGCCACTCTAGATCTTAAATCTCCATCTTTAAAAAGAATTTGAGCCCTTGCTCTCAGTACGTGTACTTTTATAAATTACACCCATGTGTGCCATTGCCAGTCCTTCCATGAATTATCAATGTAAGGCTTACTTAGTTTCCGAATGGAGGCAAAATGCCCCCCACCTTGAAGCTGCTGCCTCTGGGAGTAACTCCCATGCTGTCACCTTCTAGAATAGGAATGAAAACTCCTGGCTTGACCCAGGTCAAGACAAATTGACCAAAATGAGGCAAAGGAGCGCCATCTCTGTTCTTCCATCAAATAGATCTGAAAGTGGGTGGGGAGAAAGAAGCTGCCCCAAAATCAACTTCTAGGAGCAGAGTGGACAGCTCTTCCAGGAAGCCCTGAGGGGACTGGGGACAACAGTCATTTCCCTGGAAACTTCGCAGGTGCCACCTTTACCACTCGGGCTGCTGGCTTCTGGCCTGGGTACTATGAACATCTCCAAGGTCAGAGGATTTCCCTCCTTTCCCATATCCCTGGAAGCATAATACTCAAGAACTTCTCCTGGGTGGTCCACAGGCCAGACCCCAAATCAGAACCAAATCATGAGATTCTGCTGCCACTGTGCAAGGGACTCACCTTTCTAGCAGGGGGATTAGATGATGGTGACAAATACGCTCTTGTAAATAGAATTCATTAGGTGACACCTCCAACAAAATTGCATACATTCACCAGCCCACATGTCCTAGGGATAAAAATGGGACTGCCCCCCCCCCCATTCATTCATTCAGTTAAAAATCTTTCTTGAATGCTTGCCATGGGCTGGGCCCTTGGGCAGCAGGGAAACAAGGCAGGGTCCCTCGTGGAATTTATATGAATTTATATTTAGCTCCACGGGTGAGCTGAAAACCAATAATTTATACAATTATATAATTACAATGTGCGGAGTGTGAAGAAGTGCACTGTACACAAGGAGTGCTGACCTGACCTACCCTGGGGGGTCAGAAAGGACTGCAAAGGAAAACATGCGAGCTGGGGTCTGAGGTGCACTAGGAGACCAGGGAGAAACACAGTGCCCCTGGCAGTGGGCAGAGGGGCAGGGTGGTTCCTGCAGCTCCAAGGGACAAGGACATCTTTAAGGAGTGAAGAAAGCATGGACAGCAAAGGATGAGGCAGGTAATCTGCAAAATGGAGATCAAGAGGAGCCACTGGAGGCGTGGGATGGGATCTACAAGGACAGACTTTATTCCAGGAACACTGGGAAGTCTCTGAAAGGTTTTAATCAGAGAGGGACACGATCACATTGATTCCTTTAAAATATCACCAAGAGGGGCCCTTCCCATCACCCCTCCCCCTGGTTCACGGCATGTTTTCCGAAGGCCCCTCGCAGCCTCTGAGGGGCACTGTCCCACAGTACTGCAATTGTCTGCTTTCCTGTCTGGACCAACTGAAACTCCTATCTATCTTTTTAGTGCCACAGAAAGAGAACTGAGAATTGCACCCTCGCCTGACATTCAAGAGGTCACACGAACTTTAATATTTTTTTAACGATCACTGCCCAACGCTGTGACAAAACCCAATCATTTTTGCATTGAAGACTGGTGGTTTTGCATTGAAGACTTTAGTCTGTACCAGGATCACCTGGAGAGCTGGGTAAAAGGGACCGCTGGGCCTCGCCCCCTGGTCTGGAGTGGAAAGGCAGAGTTTGCATTCCTGACAAGCCCCAGGTGATCCTGCTGCTTGCGGGTCCAGGACCACACGTGGAGGACCAGTTATCCCCTCCCCCGCAAGGCAGGCAGCTATCAGGAGAAACCCGTGGCATTAATGCAGCAAAAAAAAATTTTTTTTTACCAGAATCTGTATCTTGGAATTCAAAGCAAACCTGCAAAACAGATTTTCTTGAGTGAGCAAATCTGCCTGGCTTTTACACCTAGAAATCGGCCTCACACTGGGTCCCCCTGACAAGCTTTGGCAGCCACTCGGGCACAGATTTCTTGAATCCCCAAGCTTTAGAAGTGGGAAATGTTGCAGAATTCACCAGTCACAGCTACAGGACTCTGGAATAGTGACACTGGGTGGCAAATACAACTTCTGTAGCACATCAGACCTCAATCTGGTGCATGACATCCGAGGGCCCAGAGCCCATGTCCACAGCCCATGCTAACCCAGTGACGGCCTCTGGGCTCTCATCTGCAGTGGGTGAGAAACAGAAAGCAGCACAGGCTTCTCCTTAGACTGTATGTGGTCCTGCACCAGCCCTATCAAATGCCAGGCATTTCTTGGTGAGTAGTCAGATACTATTCACCAATTTTCTAAATTACTAATCAGATAATTGCTGCAATTGTAAATTCTGCAGCCATTCTACATTTGAATACACAAAATAAAAAATAATTAGACCAAAACAATCACATTGGTCTAAAAGCACACTAATGGACAAAATTTGTTTATTCAAATTTGTTGCGACATTCATCAAAACACTTGGCTGGTCAATTTGCTTAATGAGTGTTGACTTTTCCCTTAATTTTTCTTGGGTGACATTCACTTAGAGCAATACATTAAGCCTGCTACCCGTTTGCAAAGAATTCTTAATGACCAGCCCCATTTTGAAATGATTTCTTTTCAATCTCTGTAGAAAACCAGAGGGAATGTCTGAAAATGATCTTACTCTATTTTCCAGAATAAAAAAAAAAAGTTTCCAATATACCCATTGAGAAAGCTTTACTTCTTCCTTCTATGGCTTTAGAATAATGGCTATCCCTAAATACAGGAGGAAAAAAGGGCCAATTCTAAAATTGTCACCTTTTAGTATGTAACTTAAATCAATGGCCAACTGGAGGAAACTCAAGTTGGAGAAAGGAAATTTAGTATTTTTGGAAATCTAAATTAATATTATGTCAAGTCCTGGCAGCATTTTTTTTTCAAATGACTATAATTAGAGATATGCAAATTCTTCAATGGGGGAAAAAAGGCTGAAAGAGAAAAATGCACCTAATTAAGCAATGATTTTATCTTTATTAGATGGTATTAAAAGTGTAAGTGTGGTTTAATCCTTTTAAAACTATAAAATAGCATTATCTCCTTCAGAACTCAAGGAATATCAAACCAAACAAACAATGGCAAAAGTGTGTCACTCTTTACACCTTTTCCTCAGATATGGGCTTCCTGGTACTCAGATGATTTCAACTATTACATTTTGTCATAAACAATAAGCTTAGAGTGGGATGAACTGGGAGACTGGGATTGACATATATACGCTAATATGTATAAAATAGATAACTAATAAGAACCTGCTGTATAAAAAAATAAATAAAATTCAAAAACAAAACAGTAAGCTCAGAATATGGCTTAGGTAGCCCATAAAGTGGCCAGTTTTCAGATAGTTAAAACCATTAAGTTTTCTCTCTACTTTCTTATATTTTGGAAGAAAATTATTTTTAAATGCAGGTACTACTGATTTAATGTTTCAAGACTTTGCTACTTTCGTCCTGACTTGGTAGACCCAAAGGTCTACAAATTTTATGTTAAAAAGTCCGCACAGATTCTGGCAAGATGGTAGTGGAAGCATAATTATTGAATATCCCCAACTCACCCTAACTATAAAAACAGACAAATAGAGCAGAACCAAAAACCCCATGGATAGCATCTACAACAAAACCAGGTGATAAGGTATCCCCACGAGCCCTATGTATGAAGGAGGTGGGGACAAGCTACCAACAGCTTCAAGAACTGCCGATAGGTACGCACTGCAATTCTCAGAGGGCCATTCTGGGGACACCCACAGAAGCTGGCAGAGGACTCTGCAGGTTCCAACTTCCCTAGGAAGTACAAAGGGGATTGTGACCCATGTATTTCTAATGGGCTGGAATGTTCTGGGGTGGGAGAGGTCTGATCCCTATGAACTAACAAACTAGGTCAAAGCCCCACACTGAGGAGAAACTGCTAAGGATGAATCTAAGGTGAGTAAAATAGGGCAAAGGAAAGGAAAGGTTCAGATAAGTAAGGGCTGAGAACGGAGACCAAAAAAAAGTAAGACCTTAGGTGTAGAAAAGTAAAGACCATTTTTTTCACCACTTTGTGAAAACAATGTTAAGTGGGTACTCTAGAACTGTGAAACTGGAAAAGCTCTAATGGCTCTACTAAGAGTATACAAAAACTCATAGCGAACAACAGAAAAGAATAGCAGTTGAATTCCAAATACGTTATTTAAAGAAAAAATAAGGAACAGAATGACATCCCTAGTATAGAAAATAAAATCATGCCAGAAAGACACAAAACAAATGAAAACTATAACCTAATATTTCAAAAATGAGCTAAAAGAAATTAAATAAAAAGAAGCTATAAAGAATAGCCTAAATCAGAATTTTTAAAACTCAGAAACGAGCTGATTGAATATATATATGTAATTGAATCACTTTGCTGTACACCAGAAACTAACACAACCTTGTAAATCAACTATACTTCAATTAAAAGAAAAAAAAGGAAAAAAAAGAAATGAACTGGAGAAAAAGGAAGATTTGAAAATGGAGATAAAGAACTAAGAATTAGAAATGAAAGAAAAAAATCATTTCAGAAATAAAGGGTAAATAAAAAGAACACAAGAGCAAATAAAATGAATAATGTCTCAAAAGAAGGAGAAGATCGAAAGGAGAAAAATTTTTTAATTCAAACGAATTATGAAGACATTAAAAGGCTTCGAGAGAAAATGATCAATATAAAAGATAGGCAAAGAAGATCTAACATACACACAATGGGAGTTCCAAAAGCCAAGAAGAAGAATAGAACAAACAGCAAAAGCTACACCACAAGAAAGTTTGAAATTACAGTCAGCCCTCTGTGTCTGCAGGTTCCACAACAACAATACAGAGAGCCCGCTGTACTGTGCCATTTTATATAAGGAACTTGAGCATCCAGGATTTTGGTAGCTGTGGAGGTCCTGGAACCAACCCCTTGCAGACATGGGAGGATACTGTACTTACTAAAGTAGCACAGTATGTCCCTGGAAAAATCAACCCAGAGCATCTAACACTACAGAACTACTGGACTTCAAAGAATAAAGGCAAAAAGCAGGCCTTTGGGTATCTAGGCAAACATACCAAGTTAAACATGAGGAAAAGAAAATCAGATTTCCAGCAGACTTTGACAACACTTTATGGCAAAAGACAATATAGTAAAATATTAAAGATCCTTGAGTGAAGAAAAGATGAGCCAAGGATTTATATCAGACAACCTGACTTTTAAGTATAAAAGCAAAGGCTACAGACAAGCTGTTGTGAACATAATTCAGGAAACACTTCCCATGAATGCTTCCTGAGGTATCTGTTAGAGGATGAGCTTCAGAAAACCAAAATGTCAGGAAAGACAGAACATAAGAACTAGTGGCAAGCATTAAACATATATTTACTTGTGGAACTAAGATTAAATGGTGGTAACAAAGGAGACAGCAGAGTATGTGATTGCTGTATATTCTGATAATTTTGGTGCAGTTATCAGAAAAATTAGGGGAGGGAGAGTATCTGCAAAGTAGAATATGCTTGCTGATTGCCTTATAGTAAAAGGATATTACTTCAAATCCCAAATAGGGGAGAAAAGGGAGAGGAAAGAATAGGCTACTAGCTAATTTAAATTGTTACTCACAGAAGGAAACCAATAGAAAATAGGGCCCCAGAAAGAGCGAACCAAGGGTATCATATAAAGGTATAAGTATAAAGGCAACCATTAGTACACAAATCTTTGTAAGTACCCAACACAATCTTTGTAAGTACCCAACGGTATATCCAAAAAAGGGAAAGAAAATAGAATAATAGAGGAACACACCATCTATTAAGTCGTCTTTGTAAGTACCCAATGGTATATCCAAAAAAGGGAAAGAAAATAGAATAATAGAGGAACACACCATCTATTAAGTCGTCTTACTAAAAAAGAAATCAAACCTCTAAATGACCAATTTACAGGAAATTCAGGGAACAGAGAACATGTTAAACAGCACCACAGGAAAGCAGGCAGCAGCATTAGGACTGTGGAAAACTGCACAGGACTAATCCTCAGTTTTCTTCAACAAACATTGGGGAATAGAACCTATAAATAAGAAATGACTTAAAAGGCCGTATCAACAAACTGCCATATATGGCTCTTGCTTAGAGTCTATCAAATATTTAATATATTCATCTATGTTTTTATATTTATTTTCAATAAGGGAAATGTGAATCCTGGTTACTCAATGACACTGTGGAATTTTATTGCTTTGGAAGGCCGTGACATTGGCATTACCATTATGTTTAGGGAAGGGAACCTTTCTATTTTAGAGCTACGTACTGAAAATGTTCACAGATGCAATTCTATGATGCTTATGCTTCAAAATAATGGGAGGATGGGGGGAATTCCCCGGCGGTCCAGTGGTTAGGACATGGGCCTTCACTGCTGTGGACCCGGGTTCGTTTCCTGGTCGGGGAACTAAGATCCCACAAGCCGCATGGGGCAGCCAAAGAAAAATGGGAGGATGAAGTGGGTAGATGTAAAGCAGAAAGACTGGTGTTGATCCAACTGCTGAAGCTGGATGATAGGTATATGAGGGTTCGTTCACTATCCTCCGTGTGTGAGATGGTCCCATGATAAATATACATATACTTACATTTCTATGTATTTTAAAGTTACATATTTTTTAAAGTTAACGTGAGATTCAATTCCTCCATCTTGAAATAAAATGGCTGCTAATAGGTTTTCAAATAACCCAGCCTAGAAGTCATAGGACACCCCCCTTTTTCTTTAAATCCTTTCCTAGTCAACTGATAGCAAACTTAAACAGGGTCTATTTAAATTTAGGCCCTGAAATTCTCACCCAAAACAATAGGTGCTAACCAATGATGATGACATCAGATAAAAAGAATTCTCTGGCTTAGAAACACTATAGTCTTTTGTCAAATCTAAACCAAGTGCTTTAAGGCAACTGATTTCATAATTACTTAGGCATCCACACTTGTATACCTAAAGCTGTTGGTTTCATCAAAATTGTTAACTGACATGGTACCAAGCACCTGAGTATCTACCTTAATGCCTTCAATCACAGCTGTGGTCAGTGGATGCCTTCCTGCCCATAACTCAAGAGGGTATCACTTTCTGTCCCTGGACAGTCTTTATCTTGGATTCCTTCCTGAGGATCAACACTAACAATACCAAAGGCAGCACGAATCCTACTCCATGCCCAAGACTTGACAGAGAAGGAACTTTCCAGTTCTGGGCACCAACAGTGTCAATTCTCATCTGGGGGAGTCCCTGATTTGAAGCTGGAGGGTTTATCACTTCATGGAACTCTGAAAGGCCACCCTAAGGCTAAAATGCAAAAAGTCAGATGAAGTCACCCTGTCACCTCACCCAGGCTGGCTGCAGCAACACGGGAGTTGACACACCATGCCCAGTATGACGGACGGTGGCTAAACGGCGCTCTGTCAGACTCAAAAGTGCCATTAGTTAAATACAGGTATTATTAAAAACTGAAGGTGGTCAGATTTCGACAAGAAAAAGATGAAAGAATTGAAAAAGGAGGTGCAGAGCCTCCAGTCCTTGGAGACATACTGGAGTGCATTCGGCCTGGACCACCCTGAAGCATCCTCTCTCAGCTGTGAAAAAGCATTCTGGTCCATTCTGGGAAAAACGGTTCCAAAGCCACAGATGGACCATGCACTTTGGCACATTCAAGGCTCCACAAAGTCCTGAAAGTGAAGACACCTATCTGTGTTCCCCCGGCGTTGCAGACACTTCTGCCACCTCCTTCGGAACGTCCTTCATCAGTACATCCTCATACCTGCTGGAGAGGCTGAAGTTACAAAGACTGGAGCCGTGACAAGCTGGAAGACTGGCATGTGATGCTCAGCCCTTCCAAGGGCACTGACGGGGCAGACAGGACTCGAGTGACAAACATCTCACAAAGCTCCTCCTGAGTCGGCCCCGACCCAGGCCCTTCCCCAACCCACCCCAACCAAATTTCATTTTTGCCTCCTCTGGTCCCTCCTTCCCTGTGAACCCTGTCCCCCAACCCTTTGAGAAACCTTGCCTTTCTCTGCTTCCTTCCTTAATTGACCATAATAAGAAACTGAAATAAATCTAAAAGAAGGCGCTTTCTCTGAGACACTCTAGACTTTTTCTTCCTTCTGGGCTCTTTGTGGACCTGGACTCATGAAAGAAAAAGAATTCACTAGAACATAAGCCCCAAGAGGACAAGGATTTTTGCCTGGTGTGTTTACAACTATACCACTCGCCCCCCTACTGCATCAATAATTATTTGTGAACAAATCTATAAACTCCTGGTACGTGTAGGGTCCGTTTAAAAGATACTGAAGGGACTAACAGAATGAAACTGTAAATCTTAAGCGCTACAGCTTTATGCCCAGAGTTGCTGTTCCAAGTTTTCCGAATGGAGAGAGAAGCCATCTGCACCTGCCTTGGACTTGTCCTCACCTGATGGCATGCCGCTCGCTACCTGAGCTCTTTTGGCATCCTGGCCAGCTTCTTCTTAGAAGGCAGTCATTCTGACACGATGGTGATCATTTAAAATACTATCCCTTGAAAAGACTGGAATGGAAATTAGGCTACACATTCAGATCTCCTAAAAAATTCATAAACCCTTCTACATATGCTAGTTTATTTTAAAAAGCTGGAAAGGGAGGTTCTTTTTCATGAAAGTGATGCATTTTGCTTGAGCTAGAAACTTGTCTACTATTTCCCTGTAGTAAATATACTGACTATACTAAAATAAGGAGAAAAACCTTTAAACATCCCAATTAACTGTTTTCAAGTGGTGATTCTAATGACATGTTTTTGGAGTAAGAATCCTGGTTTGACTTAACAATGACAAAAAGCCGAAAGACCAGTCCGTGCAGTTTTACCAGACCATTCCTTGAAATGAAAATCTTCCATCAGCCGTTAAAAAAGAAATCTACATTGTGAAAATTAGGATGGAAATGCATTTTAACATTTATAAACTTAAAAACTTATCACTTTATAACAGACCCATAGTCTTTCCAAGTAGTATAATTTTCAATTTTTTAAACAATAGTTTTGGGTTTTTTTAAGCACGCACCAGCCAAGTAAAATAACAGCCAAATGCCACACAAAATCGCTAGTAAATGTTTTCCCCAGAAGCCACATCTACATTAGATCCCTTTCTATAAATACTTCCTTCCAATAAACAGAGACACCAAATAATTTCCAAAGTTCTTTGTGACAACGCCACCTTTGTTCTAACCCTGCAAAGCAATTCCTCTGCTAACGAGTCTACATAGGCCATCATATTTAAATTACTGGCAGCCCTGACTGTTTTCAAGAATTTTATAACACCCTTTGAAATAACGTGAGTCACCTGGGATAAACCCAAATGAAGTGGGATGTTTTGCCTCACTGAAGAACTTAGAGACACAAGGAAAAAAGTAAGGATTTCTCTTTTCATTTTCCCTATTATTTTTTAATCCATTAGGTCAAGAACAAGGCATTCCCTGGGAAGTACCATCACTCACACTTTTTCCTTAAGTGATAGATTTCTGCCCCCCGCAAACAGCCACCTCCACCCCAAGGCTCACTGCTTTGGGAAGGGCAGTGACCAGCATCTCTCATGACCTTTTTAATTACCTGCTAAATGCAGGGCTAGGGAACCTAGAGCAGAATCCCAAAATGGCCTAAGCCAGTCAGGACTCTTATCAGGCTTGGGGGTTTCATTTGTTGCCGGGTTGGTTGGTTGGTTGGTTGGTTGGTTGGTTGGTTGGTTGAACAAGTGAATTTATGCAGACTGTTACATTCCTAACTTATCATTTTAATAAATATTTAAAATTTGTTAAGAAGCAGAGACTCAAAGATCATCTCTTGCTACTATCAGATGTTGAGCCTACAAAATCTGTGATCTTGGCTGGGGGGTGATGGGGAGTAGGAGGTAGGGGAGGGTAATTAGCCCTGGACTTAAAAGCAACTCAGGGCTTCCCTGGTGGCGCAGTGGTTGAGAATCTGCCTGCCAATGCAGGGGACACGGGTTCGAGCCCTGGTCTGGGAGGATCCCACATGCCGCGGAGCGACTGGGCCCGTGAGCCACAATTACTGAGCCTGCGCGTCTGGAGCCTGTGCTCCGCAACAAGAGAGGCCGCGATAATGAGAGGCCCGCGCACCGCGATGAAGAGTGGCCCCCACTTGCTGCAACTAGAGAAAGCCCTTGCACAGAAACGAAGACCCAACACAGCCATAACTAAAAATAAATAAATAAACAAAACCCAAAAGTTTAAAAAAAAAAAAAAAAAAGCAACTCAAAGTACACATCCGTGGACCTACTCTGGATTTGCACTATGCATACAATATATGTAATATCATGCAAAAGTGAGACCTATACTCTTCCGTTTTTTAAAGTTATTTCTCTGAGTAAGCACCTACTTGACCAGACTACACATACAAAAATCTCATCACATACGGTACTGCAGGAAATACTGCAGTTATTGAAGAAAAATCCAGGTGCCCTAAAAATTATCCTATCTCATCTTCTGCTAGTCTCCACAGAAATTTTTTTCTATGGGAGTCTTTCAGCTAACTGTAAACCTCTACTTCTGCTGTTCACACCTTGACCAATTCCTGCCCCATTCTTCAAGATTTAACTCAGGTCCCAGATCTTCCTTGGAATCAGCCATTCTACTCAAGAAATGATGCTCATTCCTCCCACCCAATGCAAATGAATATGTGTCCTGGCTTCTGGACCAGCACTAGTATTTAAATCTTATTACAAATCTTACTATGTTAGCATCTACACCAAGCACTTATGTTTCCACAGACCCCAGGCTCCTTGAAGGCAGGGATCACATCTCAGAAATCATCATGCATGTTGACATGACAAGCGAAATGATGTAATCAACCAGAGACTGCCCAATTGCAATTTCATTTCTACCACCTTCCCCTGCTGGACCACTGGCTGATCTAACGTGCCACTGAGCCATGACCACGAAATGACCAAAGGGAAGGGACAGGTGGGAAGGGAAGTGAGGGTGCTGGGTAAACCCCAGACTGAACAGTCCATCCCTGAGTAATCAAGGGAAAAGGACTTCCTTCACCCTTACAGATCTGTCAGCCTACATGCAGCATGGCTGGCTGTGTCTCAAAATCACCAGTCGGTCGGGTGATCACAGAGCACAATCATTCTTAGGTTAGGGCTAATTATGGTCGATTACTGATTTCTCTAGACCCCGAACTTCCTTGTTTTTCTTATTTTGGCACTCAGCTTAAGCTATCGTGCACTGCACAGTTCATTCTGTGGTTAGATCCACTGTCCCCAACTCCAATAGATCGATCAATAACCCCTTTTTAGGTGTGGGTTCTTTATTGGCTATTTTCAATATAACCAAAAACTGTGAGGATCCTGTTAGAGTCTACCCAGAATTTATGAGAAACAGTCCACAGCCGAGGCAGTGAAGAGAGAAAAACAGCTGGTTATTTTATTTAGAAAGATTTCAGCTGGGCCCTTAAAGGGTCATCAAGCCAACTGAGGTGGGCAGGACCTAACCATTTCAGAATGACAATTACTTTTGGCTTTTCTCATACCTGTAGCCAAGGCCCTATAACTCTGGTAACACAATAAAGTCTTTTCCAACCCTTCCAATCAAAGAATATTCCCTAAAAAAAAAAAAAAAAAACCTCCATTTTTTTTCTGGGGCAATTTAAACTATTCTCATTTTGTCCCATTCTTCACTCACATACTACAAATATTTGAAGACTGTCATTCACTAAACCCTCCTTTACCTTATCTTCTCCAGGCTTAATAAATCCAATTCTTTAAGTTGCCTTCAAAGGGCCTATTTCCCAAAGCTTTAATCAACTCTACGTCCTCTTCTGTGCCTAAAACATCCATTTTGTTCTCTGAGAAAACCAATAAACATACTTTTAAAATAGTCTAATGCAGAGACTAAATGAAGAATTATCTTCCTGCCACCTATTTCTTTTCATGAAAATTTACTTTTCGTTATACGATGGGTACGCAACACACAATTCTTTATAATCCCCAAATCCTACTGTAATATTATAGAGCCATGTTCTGTGACCTTTGGGGTTTAGTTTTTTACATGCACCTGACCCTAAGAAGATTTTCATTTATACCTATCATCGTGTCTGTGAAATTAAGTGTCAAGTAAATGCAGCCTGTAAATAATCAATAAACAAACATAGCGGAGTCCAGCATCATATGCCCTCTTTCAAATGGGCTCCTCTTCTTGGCTTTATTTCTGTGAACTCCATGGCACCCCCAGATCTCCGTTACCACACCCACAATAGCTCCTGCTCCCCTTCCCCACAATCTCGTCAGTGCCTGGCACATCCAAGATGCCTGTAAATTTGCCAAGCAAAGTAACTAAGTCTGACACCTTTATCTTCCTCATGTCTCTTAAGTGTTCCCCCTTCTTTCCAGAGCATGCACCCCAACACGCAAGCACTCACTCCTTCATCCAGAGACCACCTAACCATCTAAAGAGTATGACCGATGGTCCCTCTGCCCAGCTCCCCACCAACACATAGCTCTCAGCCGTGGGCCTAACCATCCTAACAGAGGCCCCTCTGAAACTCTCCCTTAGATATTTGTACACCCATGTTCATAACAGCATTCGTCACAATAGCCCAAAGGGGCAAGCAACACAAGTGTTCATCGATGGATGAATGGAGAAAAAAATGTGGTCGGTACATACATATACATATACATACACTGCCTTCCTTAAAAAGGAAGGAAATTCTGACATGCGCTGTAACACAGATAAACCTTGAGGACAGTATGCTAAATGAAATAAGCCAGTCACAAAGACAAATACTGAATGAGGTCCCTAGAGTGTCAAACTCATACAGACAGAAAGCAGAATAATGGTTGCCAGGGGCTCAGGGAGTGTTTCATGGGTAGAGGGTTTTGGTTTTGCAAGATGTAAGTGTTCTGGATATGGGTTACACAACAATGTGAATGTAATTAACACCACTGAACTGTACACCAAAAAAAATGGTCAAGCTGGTAAATTTTATGTTACGTGCATTTTACTAAAATTTAAACACACACACACACTCACACCCCTCCCTTAGTTCTGGCCGCCCACAGCAAGGGGATGTCCAAGTTTTTGGAGCAGGTTGGGGAGTGTACTTAACAGGACAGAATAGTAGAGCGAACAGCCCTGGACTAGCAAGCAAAGCTGGGAGGGCCACTACTGGGTCAAGTCTACCGCAGCCTTGACTTCAAAGTTTTTTTCAGAATCTGGACCAAACTCAATGCTAAATATACCCTCCCCCTCCAATGCTACTTGAGGCTAATCAGAATCCACCTTTCCAGCCTCTTCGCCTCCAATTCTCTACCCCAAGTCCTAACACCAATTGAAAGATTTGAAAATCTTCAAATAACATCTTCATCTCTTGCTCCCTGTTTCAGGAGCTTTTTCCAGCACAAGCCTCCACTATAGACACTCTACCCTCTTTTAAAGTTTAGAAATTAATGTCAAATATTATTTCCCACATGGACTGATCCCTGATCTCTATCACATGCCCACCAAGACGTAAACTCCTCTCCTTTGAAATATTGCCTGGGCCCTTTGCACTTCTTACGACACCAATTCTCTCTTCGAATTGTTGGCTCTGCTCTTACTCTGTTCCCACCCCACCGCCAGAGCCTACACGTATAGTCCCAAGGACCAAGGCATAGGGATTGATCATCCTTCGTTAAACTGAATCTGAAATGTTGCCTGAGCATTCACTATGTTCAAAGCTCTGTACAAGTGCTGGAGAACAGGAGAGAAGTTAAACCAGTATGGCCTGAGCACTGCTGTGTGTCCAGCCCAGGGCAACGGACAAGCTCAGCTTGGTCTCTCACAGCTAGGGAAGGGCCTCATATAGTCACGGAAAAGCTCCTCCCTCTCAAGGTGCTTTCAATGCCACTTTACAAGGCAATAGGGTTCATGGACCCTCTGTGAGCTACACTAACTTATTCATTGAGAAAATGGGCCATTTACAGAACTTTCCCCTCCTAAACTCTTATCCAGAAAGCTGTATTCCCTTTAGTGGAAAACAGCCTGTGAATAAGGTTAAACAAAGAACCAGGGAGAGAAGTATGCATTAACACTAACTGTGAACCTTTTAAAAAACTAGACATTGAATGGATAAGCTTCATCTTAATACTAAAAGAAACCCCTCTATACAATCTGGTTTTAAACCATTTCCAAATTTCTCTAAGAGACAAACGCTGAAAAAGAAATATAAAATCAGCCTGATGGTGGAGTCCCCGTGCTTTCCCTGTAAGGGACGCTATGCAAAGCATGATCTAATTTACTCCTTTCAGTAGGCCTATACCATCATCCCCATTTTAAAGATGAGGAATTGAAGCTTAAGCAGAGGTGAAGGATCTCGTCCCAGGTCACAGAGCTGGCAAGAGGCCAAGCTGGATAAATTTGTCAACTTCAGAGCCCAAACTCTTAACTCTGATGCCACATGCCCTGAATAACAATTTAGCTTAAACTTTAAAGTTTGCAAAAGCCTTAAAAACCTAACTGTCAGAAAGGTATGCAGCGGAAAATACCTAACCAACGCATTTCATAACCAAAATGTAAGCATTAAGGCTAAAGCATAAGATGAATGGAAAAATTAGAAGGTATGAATGTTTTCACTGGAGAAATCTTCTGGGGGATATATGTATATGTATAGCTGGTTCACTTTGTTATACAGCAGAAACTAACACAACATTGTAAAGCAATTATACTCCAATAAAGATGTTAAAAAAAAAAATCTTCTGGGTTTTCTTCCCCCCTGGGGAAAAAAATAGTCCAAGATCTGTTCACTCTTTAACACTAGTGATTCCCAACCGTTTTGTCAAAAGCTATGTAAAACTCAAGACAAAAATTAAAGTTTATTTCATTTTAAAAGCTGTCAAGTTAGTACCTATTGGTATCTGCATGCAAGGATTATAAAGAGAAATAGTCAGATTCTACATATTCATGGATTCTTCATTTGTTAGGTGCCTATGCCATCCCAGACCCTGTGCCAAGTATCTTTACAAGAATCTGTTTCTAATCTTTAGAGTAATCATATTAGAGAAGGCATTATTCCCATTTTAGGGACAGCAATAATTCCTAATTTACAGATAATAAATATGTACAGAGCTTGACATGTGTTGAGCTTGTACCATGAGCATGCCAGGCAGTACCATTCTAAAAACTCTATATGTAGCCACACATTTACTGGCACAGAGAGGTTAAGTAACTTTCCCAAAGTCACACAGTTAAAACTAGGATGAAAGAGTGAAGCTCAGCAAGGGTAAGCAATTTGTTCCAAGGTCACAAAGCTGTCAGTCATGGAGCCAGCAGACTAATACAAGGCTGTTTTCATTCCTTAGGCCTGTGCTCCTTCCACTAGGTACCGGCGTGGTCCCACCTGTGCTCACCGGGACCCGAGGCTAAATGCCTAAAAGCCCGACTTGCAGTATAGAGTGGTATTGTCTAGAGCAATGGAAAGAGTAGAGGTCCCATCTAAAGAGGGGGAGGTTTCGATTCTTTGAGAGAATAAAGAAATCTAGATCTTGATATAAATTCTCCATATTTTAAATACTGCCCCAATGTTTTCTAAAAAAGCATCATGTGGGCCAAACGAAACACATCCAAGCAAGGGCTATGAGTTTGCAATTAAGAGTCTGAAGTCAAAAGATGGTCTGTCTCGGGTCCAAAATGTCAGAGACCAGAGCTGCCAGGCTAGGCTTCCTCACAAGTCCTCTCTGCTTTCAACAAAGATTTACACTGGATTCGCCCTAGATTCAAACTTTTACCTCTGGTGACTCCCTTGTAGGCCCTCTTCACTCTGGATTTGCAGCCACGAAAATATCTATTCAAGTTACAGAGACTGCAGGTGAAATTTTGCATGCTTAGGATTTCTTCAAATGTCCTTCAGTCCCCTTTTTAAAAAAGTTACCATATGTGAATGCAGCAACATTAAGCACTTCCCTAGCCTATCAGCTGTTAAACTAAATTCATTCTGGAGAAAACGTCGCTGCAGCCTTGACCGCTGCCTTGGAGGGGTCCCTGCACTGCAGTCCAGCTTCAAGAATTCCCGCTCAGGACACCGCGGCTCATTTCCTGGTGTCTTTCTTTAATCAGCTGGGGGAGACTTGAGGAAATGAGTCAAAATCCTAAGGGCAACTTCTAACGGCCGTCAACAACAGCAGCAAAATCCATCACAACAACATCTGTACGTAAACGTGCTCCAAGGGAAGCCCACAAAATAACTTGGCACATTTCTGATAAGCATTTGTTTTGGAAAAAGAAAGGCTTTGAGTGCTGAGCTGCCATTATATCTCATTGTGCTCGTCCAGGGTAAACAGCCAATGATGTTACCCATCACTGGGGGTTTTCTCTCTCACAAGTACGCCACAAGTATATAATGCTAAGACCACTTTTAGTTTTTTGCAGTGGGGGTGGAAAAAAATTTCAACTAACTTGCACCATCATTTTAGAGACAGTGCATCTTCATTTCGGAGGGACTCTACCTGGAATAGGACAGCTAACACCTAAAGCCCTCATACCCAGCGTCAAATGCCTACATACCCCCCAGGGAAGCTATCACTGAATGACTCCCCCTTCAATGAATACTTCCCTCAAATTGAGAACACTAACTCAGACATCGTATGACAGGCAATCTAGGTCTTTTTCACCAACACTGGGAAAATAATGATCTTGGCCATCCTATATTCCCAGAACCTCCAACAATGCCTGGCATATGATATAGAATAGTTTCAAATAAATCTCACTTTACAACTGATTCTGAGGAATCATGTGATTGGATATACAGCTGGGCATATGGGGCCAATCTCAGGCTTCACCCCTGATTATTCTGGGAACTGGCTTATCCTCAGCCAGTTTCTCCAGCTTTGATGGTAGGGATGGTAACAAGACTACCTCCAGGGCTTGTTGAGAGGACTGGAAATTGCAGGCAAAGGTCCCAGCACTGGGTCTGGCACTAATGTGAAATTGGAGGCACCCTAGAAAACGTGTTGCAATAGCACAGCATGAATGGTTTATAAAGTCTTAAGAAAAAAATGTGTGGATGGGTGGGAAAGACCAGAAAGGGGATAAATGAATTGTCTGGGTTCCCTTTTATAAGACCATCATGTTATTTCCACCAGGATGGTAATTCAGAATGTTATGTGTCCAGCTGCTGGGGATGACTCTAGCCTCACACCTGCAGGAACGAGGGGAGGGTATGATTCACTCTTCACTGCAGGTTCATCCTGCTGGGCACAGGAGTTGTAAACACTGGGGCGGGGCGGGGGTGGTGATGATGGAGGGTCCTGCAGAGTTGGCACCTCCTAGGCCTCAAAGGGAAACTGTAGGCGAGCATGTGTGGACCGGAGGGAACACACATCTCCCTGCTTTAACCAGAGGCAGACCAGTAGGACACCACCAAGCGGTCGCTGTGACCAGGAGGCAGTGGAATTTCAAGGAGGCAGGAAGGATTCAGGGAAAGAGTTCAGAGGAAGTGTAGAGTCTACGCTCATAACGCTGGAAGAGGAGAATTTGGGACCCAAAGGATCCTTCATGGTGCAGACCCCTTGCTGCCCTGTTGAGGACCCCGGGCTCCCCCAAATTTAAGGGGCTGGCACAACGGCACACAGCCAATAGAAGCTGAGAAAAGGAGAACCAGAAAGGCAGCACAAGCCTTTGTCACTACACCACACTGCCCCCCAGGAGCCAGACTTTAAAATCCCCTTTGCCAAAAAAATCTGTTGGATGGAGCGGGCTAATTATGAGGAATAAGGGAGCAATTGACTCATTTAATTTTAAAAATGGGAAATAGTATGTGTGGTCTACCTTTCTTGTGTCCCCGTCGGGTCCAGTGCACACCCCTTCACTGAAATTAAAATGTCAAGGCACAAAGATGGAAAGGACCAAACGTGTAATTTGAACGCTTAGGCAGTCAAATCCACCACGGGAATCCGGACACTGATTCATGATCCCTCCTACCTCTCTTCGCCCACAGGAAAGCCCTCACAATGCCTTTTAAGACTGGGAAGGGGAAGGCTGCATTTTAAGACTTCATGAGAAAACTGATCAGCAGTAGATAGAGTCCCACAATAGTTCATAGCGATGCTTCCTTTGGAGCCCTTGAATTCCAGTTCAGACTCACTTTCTATCCTTACATCATCAAGTTAGCCTTAAAGGTCAAAAAAAAAAAAATGACCTGGGAAAAAGCAGGGCTTCAGGGGTTAGCCGGGCGACCTGCACTCGCTTGCGCACCAGCGACGCCCAGAAAAAAAGAGAAGGGGCAGGAATCTGAGGGCTTCCAGGAGCCTGCAAATCCTCCTCCACCTGAAGACCCCAGTTCCCGCGCAGATATAACCGATTTTCATAACAGCTTTAATATGTAAGTAAGATTTGCAGAAAGTTCCACTCCATCTCCCACCCGTCACCTCAGGCAGCCCTTCAGTAGAGATATCATATGGGAGGGGGTGTTGCGAATCTCAAAATTCCCAAAGAAAACAAGGACCTGCGATTACAGGTCGCAGACACCGTGTAGAGGGGCTTGCAGAGCCCTGCCAGCCTGGCCGGGCACTCTGGCCGTGAGTGGGTGGCGGCTGGGGTCAGGGACCGCAGTGTCCCGGCGCACCGTCCCCGCCTCCCCCGGGAGCAGGCAGCAAACGCAGCCCTCAGCCGCTCCGAGGCGCGTTGCAGGAAAGAAACGGCACCCGGCAGAAAGGGGCGAGCCTCGGGCACGGAATCTACAAAAGCAAAAAGTCTGCAACCTAGCGGCTGTTTTCCACACGCCCTACCCAAGTTGTCTCCGGAGCCGCACCTCCAGGTTCGCGGCCACAGAGCCGCACGCGGTACGCTCCCCGTGCAAAAGGCATAAACGGAGGACCCGGGGACAACGCAGTCTTCGACTCGGGTCCAGGATGGCGCCTGAAGCAGAAGACGCAGCGGGTCCGTCTCCTGCTCTGGGGCACAAAGAGCGCCGCGGTTTGGAAAGCAGGCGCCGCAGAGCAAAGAAAAGGCTCTCCTCCAACTTCGCCCTCCGCGCGGCTGAGAACCTGCCGGCCGGTCCTCCGGTGCGCCGGTCACACACGCACAACTTTTAACAAAAGGAAGCAGCGGTCGCGCCTCGCCCGGCGGAGATTAACGCGCTGGGTGCGAAGCCCTTCGCCGCCCGCCCCTGCGCCCGCTCACCCTCCGCACAAAAGCATCCCCAAACTCGCACGCAACCCGCTGCCCTCAGCCTCACCTCGCTCAGCCTAAGCCCCCCTCGCCGCCCCCATTCCCGGAAGACCCCCAGCTCAGCGCGCCCACCACCAGCGACAGGGGGCTCCCTGCGCAGGTGAGCAGGGCAGGGCGCAGGAGAGTCCCAGGGCCGCCCCGAATCTTCCCGGAGGCTGAAATGCCCCGGCACCAGAGGGCCGGCAGCCACCTCTCCCGACACACCCCAACGTGTTCGGGCCCTAGGGGGGCACAGGGTGAGCCGAGGGACGCGGTCCGGGTGCCCGCAGCGCCCTCCCACCTGTCTGGACGCGGAGCAGGAGCACCAGGACGAAGAGGAAATCCCAGGCGCCGCGAGCGCCTCTCATCGCTGTGGCTGCGCTGGGAGCAGAGCTCCGTTCCACGTTCCTGCTCTCGCCCAAGTGCACGGAGCGCGGCAAAGCCGGGCCCCCAGAGCTGCGAGCGCCGAGCAGCGGCCCCTCCTCCCAGCGCCCTCCCACTGCGTGCCGGCCACGCCCCTTCTCCGCGCCCCTCCTCGCTTCCCCTCCCTCCCTCCCCCACTCCTGGGTCTTGTTCCCTGGCTGCGGCGTCTGACCCCTGCTCCTTCGACGTGCTGATCCCGGGGGACCGAGCCCGCGGGTAGCGAGCGAGCACGCCGGCCCTCGCCGCCCGTTCCTGACCCCAGAGCCCCTTCATCTCTCCACCTCTTCTCTCCTGTGATATGGTAGAGCTGCCAGAGGCAGTACCCGGACGAGAGTGCCGCTGCCCGCTCGCTTTGTGAAGCTGGGCACCACGCGCACATCAGGGGACCGGCCCGCCACCTGGCAGGTGCTCCCCAGACAATAAAGGTCCGCCTCCGCCCCTCGAGCACGCTCCCGAGGGAGGAGGCTGGACGCCACTAGTGGTGGAGGTGGTGCGGGGCACAGGAACGGAGGGACGGGGGGCGATGGGATTGGGCCCCGACATTCTTCTCTATTCCTGTTATTCGAGGGGGACCAAGCGTGGCGCCGGGCGCCGCGGTAAAAAGCTGAGCCCAGGCGTAGGTAATTATTAATGCTCAGTTTCTCCACCTGCTCCTCAACCTGTAAGATCACAGTTGGTTTCTATTGGTGGGCGTGGCCTCTGCCCAACAAGCCCCTGCTGAGACCTTTCTGGAGACTGGGGCTTTGGGGTGGGAAGGGGCCTTGAGAAGTTTACTCTGGGAGCCCGAGTTTTTAAACCCATTTGCGCCAAAGTCGTTGTTCTAGAAGCCCTCTGGGCGCCTTTTTTTTTTTTTTTTTTTTTCCTTCTGTAGGGTTTCTCTGCCTCTCTATCAGACGACAGTTACAGGGGTGGGGATTCTTGTGTTCCTCCTAGCTGCCCTAGCCTGTACCAAGGCAAAACAATGGTAAAATGATCCTCTTAAGCCAAGTTTCACGGCCTAGGAAGTGCTTTACCCAAGGAAACAACAGTATCTGTATAGGGTTTTATAGTTCCTCCTTACGCTGAATGCTATTTCATGCTCACCGTAACAGCCCTGTGAGGTCGTGGAACAGATATGTATATTATTTCAATTCTAAAAGTAGCCCAAGATCACACAGCTAAAAGAGGGGAGACCCAGTCATTATAAGACTGACCCCAGGTATGATGAGCTTTCCCTGTGCATTCTAATAAATCAGTAAACACCTCTCCAGAAAGCTTCAGAATGGAAAAGAAATGGGAAGTGCCCATAATAAAAAGCTATGGAATAATTTAGATACACCTAGACTCTTCTCTAAAGGAGCAGCCAAAATTTATAATTAACCAATTCTCTGCCACCCCCTTTATTGAATATTGAAAGCTCACCTGTTCGATGTTGATAGGACCTAAATTGGTTTAAGAAAAGTGACTTTTAAAGCTAATCACTTTGACTTCCCTGGTGGCGCAGTGGTTAAGAATCCGCCTGCCAATTCAGGGGAGGTAGGGGTTCGAGCCCTGGCCTGGGAAAATCCCACATGCTACAGAGCAACTAAGCCCGGGCGCTCAGTAACAACTACTGAGCCTGCGCTCTAGAGCCTACTAGCCACAAATACTGAAGCACCTGTGCCTAGAGCCCCTGCTCTGCAATAAGAGAAGCCACCACAATGAGAAGCCTGTGCACCACAAGAAGAGTAGCTCCGCTTGCTGCAACTAGAGGAAGCCCGTGCACAGCAACGAAGACCCAATGCAGCCAAAAATAGATAAATTAATTAAATAAAATTTTTTTAAAAAGCTAATCACTTAAAAATTATCATTACTTCATCAATATATATGGTCGCCTCTCTTTAAATGTTTTTATTTATTCATTCAATAAGCATCTAAGTGTCTACTGTGAACAAGGAGGGGCTAGGCACTGGGAGGACCATTGTTCATAGACAGGTGTGGGTCCTGCCGCAATCCTTACAGTCGAGTGTGGGAACCCACACCCCAATGTCCTAGCAAATGGTTCAAGTGACACAGCTGTGGGAGAACTGAAATTCAAAGGGCTCTGTGCTCAGGGCCATCAGACCACATCTTCTTCTTAAAATGACAGAGATAAAAGCTACCACTCAAAGCAATCATAAGTTTCTAGGATCTTGATTTATTTCTAAAATCATTTGTAGTGGGGAAAAAAATCACTATGTGTTAAAAATATCAACATTTTGCCTGAAAGAGAAAATTTACAATTTTCTTCTTCAATCAACTGATACTGGAGAGGATAACAAGTCTTCAGAAGAGTGGCTGAAAAGAGACCATATTGCAATTTAATTCTAGGCAGGAAACGTCTATCAGAAAAAAAAATAAAAAACAGAATAGGGAATTATACAATGCTGGACTATCATTCATGTTCACCATTCAAAAACACCTATGAGCACCTAGGTAGGCACACGCTACAAAAATCAGTAAGACAGAGTCTCTACCTAGAGGGATTCTTGTTCCAGGAGGAAAAACAGATACCCAAATAAGAAACTATAATATCTGTTAACAGGGCTCGTGTTCAGCCTGTACACACTCAGGCTGACCATATCGGTTGGTAGAATATTGAAATCTTTCTGTACTGATTGGAAAAAAATCTACTTTCCTAAACACCTTAGTACCCTCTCACTCCAACTCCTCCCTTGAGATACCCCAAATCTCCCCAGATCCAGCAATTAAAGTTTTAATGCCAGGCACAACAGAGAGCTTCCAGTCTTTGTGCCTTTAGGGTTATTAGCTATTTTTAATAATACCCCCTGCCAGCTATGTACTAAAAGGAGGCATATAGAAGGTGCTATGAGTGCACTTCCAGGGGAATGAACTATACTTTAGATCATGTCCAGTAGAAACATTTACAATAATGGAAATGTTTTATATCTCAGGTGGGATGTGTGGGACCAGTTCTGTAGTCTGTTTTGTGATTAGCCCTGGACCCTTTCATGGATTATACTTTATGTATTTTTATTGTTTTCGTAATTGTATTAATGAGAACTCTTGACTGCAACTTGTAGAAGTTGCAAACTAGTTTGTGCAACAAAGAAACCTAAAATGTATTAGCCCAGATAACTGGAAAGTCCAGGGGTGATAATGTCCCAGACTTTCCTAGATCTACGAGCTCAAAGTCATCAGACTTGAAGGTGGTGTGTGTGTGTGTGTGTGTGTGTGTGTGTGTGAACACACATGCATTCCTTTTCATCTCCATCCTTCAGCAATGCTTTCCTGTATTGCTTCCCTGACCTCATATGCAGCTCTAGACTTACAGCTCATTAGTACCAATGCAAGCAGAGCTTTTCTGCCCTCAGGAACATCTCCTGCAGAAGTACTGATTTGGTTTAGGTCACATGCCCATCTAGAACCAGTCACTGAAGCCAAACAGATGGAACATGAGGATGGGCCAGGCCTGGGTCACATGCCCATCCCTGGAGCTAGGGTTGGGGGCCCACTTCATCCACATCACGAGGGAATGTGGAGGATTGTGTTCTCAAAGAAAAAGCGAGGTCCTCTCAACAGGAGAAGGAGGAATGATGCTGCACAAAGAGAACCCAAAGTGTTCAGTATAGTCTCACACAGCCCAAATCTGTAATTTGAAGATTTTTTATATTTCTGATTGTAAAAGTAAAGATGCTTATTGTAGAAAATTTAGAAAATACCAAAAAT